>NC_090447.1:280549218-285349218 GCF_031143425.1 Pleurodeles waltl
TTGCAGTAGTCCAACTGCAAAGTTATCAGAGATAACCACTGCAATTCTCAGAGCTCAATAAAATAAAAAGGAAAGATCTTTCTCAAAGATCTAATAAGGAAAAAAAACGGCGCTCACTGTCTTATTGGCCTGAGAATCAAACGAGTGGATATATATATTATAATAATAATAATAATAATAATAATAATAATAATAAAGGGCCACAGGTCTCTGGGTACCACAATGCAGACCATACTGATGTTTGCTCACCAAAGACCAGAATTACAGTCTTATCGACAGTCAGCTTTAATTAGCTCTTGCTAGCACAGTTGTGAGTTTTTAATGAGTGTTTATGTAGAAAATGTAATAACGTAGAAAAATAATGAACGCATTAAAAAATGTGACCTAGAAGAATGGCCACCAATTTTAACGAAGTGTACTAATCAATGATTAATACTTATGAAATATTGAATATGTGTTAGACTGATGCAGTAACATGTTATATTAAGGGCTATGAAATATGCTTTAGCATATTAATTGCAGGCCTTTACTTAGCGAGTGTCTTTGCCTATTTTGCCAGGCCTCATGCAGAAGCTGTATTTCTTAGCGTTTAGTAAAAATGCTGACCAAGAGAATTAATCTGTGAAATGTCTATTGTATTGTTTAAATGTGCTTAACGGAAGCTTTTGGTATGAACTGCTAGGAGATGATGTTCTTGCTAATGCAACATTTTATGTGTAATGTGTGTGAGACCGACTATCCCAGGACAAGAACAATGAAGATACTGACTAGAGTGGAAGCTGCAACAATATTGTTACCTGACAAGCCGGATGATGAGAATATCAAAAGACAACTAACCAACAATAGGAGAACTGAGAAATATTAGAATTCATAGATTTGGTATAGTCATTTTATTGGACAGAATGTGAACATACGATTAACTGACCAATAGGGAATTAGGGGATAGTTTAGATGACTTTGATATAACAGCGCTGCAGAGGAAAAAGATTCAGACTTTAGGAGAGTGATTCATTATGATATCCTGAGATATTTCTGCCCACATTTCCTGACCAAAAGGTGATTCCTTTCCTATGCGTCTTTACTAGAGACGTGCTCAACTTTAATGCTTAATGACTTTGCCCCCTACTTTCCTGACTGAGACCGGAGGCCCTTCTGATTGACTGATGTCTTGAGGACGAAAACGGATTCTGCTTGCTGACCATACCGAGGATAGGTATAAATCGAGATGTGATTATGCATATTTGCTTTTCCTTTCTAGGTACCAACTGCGTGGTTTTTGTCTATAACTATCGTAGTTAGATGTTTTTCCAAATTGGTGTTACCAAATTGTTTTGCATGAACATGCTGATGCTAATCTGATGTTGGTTGAGGATTCTGACATGACGAAAAAGACTAATGCTTGATGGATTTCTCTGCTTAACTACGTTTATTTCATCTCATTAACGCAGCAGACTCTGCTATTGATTTGCACTGTAACTCTAGAATGTTTTGTAGTTCAAGCTTTGATTAGACTGCGTTTTTTTTCGCCGCTTTGGACAACCAGTGTTATTTTTGTTTGTGTTTCTTTTAATATTGAGATTAATCTACATGACCTTAGCATTGTTAATATAGGGAAATAAACATTCTAAACTTTTACTAAAGGTGTGATTATTCATGACTGAAAGGTCATGGTGCATGATAATTACTGATTCCATTGACTATTGATTACGAATGATTGCAGATTATTGTGTATGGATTATTGATTATGTACTTCACAATTGTGAGTCAAAAAGGTTAATCGACCTACTTACATCTCCTTGTAGGTATACTTATTAAGGTCTGACACGCTAACACTTTCATCCAAGCACTAATTTTTATCATGCAGCATTCGAACCGGTTTGCTATCTCACCTACATCATCTGTAACGAAAACAAGGATTTGGCTGTCATCTGTGTAAGACAATACTTGGAACCCTAGAACATTCAGTTTTGTCAAAGGGCAACATACAGGGAGTGCAGAATTATTAGGCAAGTTGTATTTTTGAGGATTAATTTTATTATTGAACAACAACCATGTTCTCAATGAACCCAAAAAACTCATTAATATCAAAGCTGAATATTTTAGGAAGTAGTTTTTAGTTTGTTTTTAGTTTTAGCTATGTTAGGGGGATATCTGTGTGTGCAGGTGACTATTACTGTGCATAATTATTAGGCAACTTAACAAAAAAAAATATATACCCATTTCAATTATTTATTATTACCAGTGAAACCAATATAACATCTCAACATTCACAAATATACATTTCTGACATTCAAAAACAAAACAAAAACAAATCAGTGACCAATATAGCCACCTTTCTTTGCAAGGACACTCAAAAGCCTGCCATCCATGGATTGTGTCAGTGTTTTGATCTGTTCACCATCAACATTGCGTGCAGCAGCAACCACAGCCTCCCAGACACTGTTCAGAGAGGTGTACTGTTTTCCCTCCTTGTAAATCTCACATTTGATGATGGACCACAGGTTCTCAATGGGGTTCAGATCAGGTGAACAAGGAGGCCATGTCATTAGATTTCCTTCTTTTATACCCTTTCTTGCCAGCCACGCTGTGGAGTACTTGGACGCGTGTGATGGAGCATTGTCCTGCATGAAAACCATGTTTTTCTTGAAGGATGCAGACTTCTTCCTGTACCACTGCTTGAAGAAGGTGTCTTCCAGGAACTGGCAGTAGGACTGGGAGTTGAGCTGGACTCCATCCTCAACCCGAAAAGGCCCCACAAGCTCATCTTTGATGATACCAGCCCAAACCAGTACTCCACCTCCACCTTGCTGGCGTCTGAGTCGGACTGGAGTTCTCTGCCCTTTACCAATCCAGCCACGGGCCCATCAAGACTCACTCATTTCATCAGTCCATAAAACCTTAGAAAAATCAGTCTTGAGATGTTTCTTGGCCCAGTCTTGACGTTTCAGCTTGTGTGTCTTGTTCAGTGGTGGTCGTCTTTCAGCCTTTCTTACCTTGGCCATGTCTCTGAGTATTGCACGCCTTGTGCTTTTGGGCACTCCAGTGATGTTGCAGCTCTGAAATATGGCCAAACTGGTGGCAAGTGGCAGCTGCACGCTTGACTTTTCTCAGTTCATGGGCAGTTATTTTGCGCCTTGGTTTTTCCACACGCTTCTTGCGACCCTGTTGACTATTTGGAATGAAACGCGTGATTGTTCGATGATCACGCTTCAGAAGCTTTGCAATTTTAAGAGTGCTGCATCCCTCTGCAAGATATCTCACTATTTTTGACTTTTCTGAGCCTGTCAAGTCCTTCTTTTGACCCATTTTGCCAAAGGAAAGGAAGTTGCCTAATAATTATGCACAAACAACAACAAGTGATGGACGGAATGCTGAACATTGTCAAACACTCACCCCCAGTCATAGATCTGGGTTTAATCCATCGTTCTTTTGCTCACCATGCCACCCCAGTTTGGACCCAGCCATATGCAAATCAGTCTTGACCCCGTTCCTCATGGGAACAGTCCAGACCGAACTGCCAAGCCAGGTCCTCACTGGACCGGAAACAAGCATCCTGGGACCGGTTTCAGGGTTTCACCCCTCATCAGCCAGGCTAGCTTGAATCCAGTGGCATGGGAAGCACGGGACCCACGTCTGGGCATACCCTTCCCACTTAGGGCGACAAAGCAAAAAACAACAAGTGATGGACGGAATGCTGAACATTGTCAAACACTCACCCCCAGTCATAGATCTGGGTTTAATCCATCGTTCTTTTGCTCACCATGCCACCCCAGTTTGGACCCAGCCATATAATAATTATGCACACCTGATATAGGGTGTTGATGTCATTAGACCACACCCCTTCTCATTACAGAGATGCACATCACCTAATATGCTTAATTGGTAGTAGGCTTTCGAGCCTATACAGCTTGGAGTAAGACAACATGCATAAAGAGGATGATGTGGTCAAAATACTCATTTGCCTAATAATTCTGCACTCCCTGTATATATTGAATAATGTGGGGCTAAACGAGGAGCACTGCTGAACTCCCACAAGGCAGCTGATAAGGGTCTAAAATGATGTAGCCACAACTCACTGTATGAGTCCTATTTGTGAAAAAAAAAGAAAAAAAAAAAAAAGACTCCATCTGCGCCAATATGGAGTACCTAATTCCCGCCATAGGCAATCTGTGTACCAGGCAGGTAGGGTACAACGTATCAAATGCTGCTGAAAGTTCCAGTAATACCAACACGGCAGATCCACCTGACGGGGTACAGCATCAGTAGCCAGCAGCAAGGCGGATTTAGTGCTATGGCATACCCAAAACCCATTCTGTGTGGGGTCCAACAAATCTTGAGTGATGAGGAATTTCACAAGTACCTGTTTAATATTTTTTCTAGCATCTTAGGAGGTGCAGGCAACAAAGAAACAGGGCACAAGTTGCTAAGGTCTTCTTGGTCCCTGTAGGACGGGTATGTTTTTTTTTTTAAATGTGGGCACGGGTTTTTGAATGGCAAGGGTCATTTTAGGATGGGTATAGGCTTTGGGATGGCAAGGGAATTTTTAGGACTTAGTGCGAGTATAGGTTTTGGGAAGGCATGGGCATTTTTAGAGTTTAGCGTGGGCACAGATTTTTGGGTGGCCAGGGTAATTTCAGAGTTTAGGGTGAGAATACGTTTTCAGATAGGAAGGGAATTTGTAGGACATGAGGTAGCTATAGGTTTTGGGATGGCACAGGTATTTTTAGAGTGAGCATGGGTTTTTAAGTGGCATAATGTATTGTTAGGGTGGAAATGGGTTTTTGGGTGGCAAGGATATTTTTTGCGTTTAGGGTGGAAATGTTTTTTGGGTGGCAAGGGTATTTAGGGGTTGTGGGTAAATAGGGTGAAATATTTTCACTAAAAAAAAATATATGAATAATGGTCTTGCCTGTGTCCAAGACCCTACCCATCTCTTCTGTCCTCCATGGTCCTTTGTGCATGCCCCTGCCCCCTCCCTCCTGCCACCATGGCCATTGTGCTCTCACTAACCCTACTGCTTGCCAATCCTGCCATTCCGGGCTGCCACAGCCGTTTGACCAGTCCTGTGTAGTCAGCTTGCTGCCTGTGACCCCCCTCTACTACCTTCCCTCCGTATTGTGTTTCCAGTGCCCATTCCGTCTGCCCTCTATGGTCAGCTTGCTGCTTCAGGCCTGCTCCCTTTCCCCCTGCCGCCTTTTTCCATATGCATGGCACTGTGCCCTCCCTATTGCTCTCCATGGCCTGTTGTGCTTCACTGCCATTCTGCTTGCCTTGTGTGCTGTTGCAACCCCCAATGCCAGCCCTGTAAGGTTAGTTTGGTGCCCCTGCCTATCTCTCTGCCACCCTCTGTTATCCAAGTCCATTTCCCCCCCCCACCCCATTTCTCCTGCCCTCAGTAAACCAATGTGCCATACTTGCCAACATTCTGAACTAAGTAAGAGATTTTTGAGAGGACTTACATTGAAAAAGAGGAGATGTTAGGCGGGGGACAGATAAAATACAGCTCTTTTGGGCTTAAAAACATCAGGGGTCTCCTGCCTGAATCTGGTCGGTTGTCATGTATGGTTGTACTGCCACTGCCTCTTCTCTTCCTTCTGCCCCCAATGGTTTGTTATATGGTCACAGCCTCTCTTGCCTGTTCTGCATGGTTGGTTTGTTGCCACTGCCCCCTTTCCCCAGCCCACCATGGACCCTTGTGTTGCCACTGCCTCTCCCTGCCCAGCGTAGTAAAATTGTTGCCCCTGCACCCTCCTCCCTGCCCTCAATTATCAGAGTCTGTGTACTCGACATCTGCCTTCCCATAGTATTCTAATAAACAACTAGATCGCTAACATTCTATATTTATTACAGAAGTGTGGCATGCCTGACGTCATCTTGATGTAATCAAAACTGTAATACCTAAAGCATTTCCTTTAGAAATTAGAAAAATGAGAGGGCCTTATTCCCACTGAAAATATAGTTAATGCTCTGTAAAAACTAAAACAAGGGCATATTTTTTGAGTTCTCAACTAGCGACAAAGAACTTTTAAACGATTTGCCATCTTGATTTTTTTTATCCAGTTGATCACTGGATTATATGTTACACTTAAGGGAGAGGATTGAGGAACAAAGTTTGAGTTTCAGCATCAGCTCGTGATCCTATGATTCTGGCAAATCACTTAATCTCCCCATGCCTAATGCCCAAAAGGAAGGTGTTCTTCTGTAATGTAACTGATGCCCATGTAAAGCACTCCGACAGCTTCAGGTCAAGTCTGTGGTACATAAAATTATAAAAAACAAACAAGTAAGTATTTTGCACACTACTGTCTTTGGGCTATACTGGGGCTACATTTAGGTGATATTTGTGCTACATTCGGGCTCTTTTATCTCTGATGGCCATCTTGGGAGACTGCTTTGTTATGAAGGTTCCTTATCTTCTCATTTACTGCAGTACACTCAATAGAAAATGCTTTCTGTTTTCCACTTCCTTTCCATCAAGATGGTGGTCAGATGTGCCACATTTTTGGCATAAATCTGAATGTACAGGTTTCAGTCTACACGTCAGAATGTTTTAATAAAATTGAAGTGGAAGATATGAGAACTCACTTAAAATGTGTTCTAATTGACTTTCTACAGCACTAACCATAATTTCAATGACAAAATGAACCCACTGATTTTGCTCTCTTCTAAATTAAATGTTTTAAGTTTACCAGTTTAATTCAATCAAGATGGCTTCAGGTGCACCACACTTTTGTCTTAGGACGGTTAGTGCTCTAGTTGTTCTTTAGAACACTCTGGAAGACTGCTGTAAGTAAATTTTTTTTTTTTTTTTTTTAGAATGTCAGACTTCATTCTCATATGAATGAGAAAGATAGTGTGAATTTACAGAAAATGTGCTCCCTATTTAGCTTCTGGAGTACCTTCTATAGCCTCTTCAGAAAAATCATGGGAAAAGAGTTTCCTCTCAAACATGATTCATTAAATCCCAGAAGGCTTTTTCACAGGGCAAAATCACCTCGGAAACAAATTATTTATTTTGTAACTAAAATATGTTATCACTTCTATGTTCTCCTTTTTGTGACCCTCAAAACCTGCTATTAACTACAATGCATTTCAATAGGTGCCATCATGTACATTAGCCCCAAGATGTCTGCCATCACTTTCTTGTTGAAGTGCTAACAGCCAATCAGATCTCACCACAAGATATGTACTTAGGTTGCACCCAGATATACATATTTGGATTTCCTTCAATATCTAAAAAAATACTGAGCAGATTACCAACAAATAAGAAAAAGGGTGATTTGTGGACCAAAAGCTACCTGTCTGCCACATTTGGTGTCATTCCGTCTACTGGTTCAGGGTGCAGGCAAGTCTAAAGAGTCTATGGGAATTAACACTGCAAAAACACTCCCCTCCTTCCCCACACACACACAAACTTTTTCTTTGTCTCGCTTGACGAATCATCCTGAAATTTTCCATGCGCCACAAGACCCAAATGACACTTAAAATAAAAAAAATAAAAAATTAGTGAAGATTCGTCAAACGGTGGCAAAGCCATAGGCAAGTCAAAAAACAAGTTTTTCTATAGAAACTAGGTCTAACTATAACTACCTACTGCGAACTGCCATTAGTATATATTAATGTAAAACACACATACACTAAAAAAATTAATGGATTTACACTCACCTGTTACAACAAATATGCCTTTACCATATATGCTTTTCCAACAGAAATGTAAGTATTTTATAATTAAGTTTAAACCCATTATTATATATATATCAATATCAAAATAAATAAAAAACGGTTTATACTTACCTATACAATGCATACATTTGTGGTAAAGGCATACTCGTTGTAGAAAAAGTAAATGTTAAGACTTGTGTTAAAGACTGTTCCAATTTTATTGTAAAGGCTTTGTTTGAGAAAGCCATTGTTAGTGTCATACATCCCTCTTACATAAGACTTGACAGAGAAAGGAGCTGTTGAGTGCATCAGCACCTGCACCAATGACAGGCCCCTATGAGTTCCAGTACTGTCCTTGTCCGAGGAGAAGTTCCAGTATTCAGATGAAGAAAATTAAAAATTAACAGTATAGTGGAGGATTTGGGGTTGGGGGGAGGGGGGAGGGGGTGAAGTGACAGTGAAGTGAAAACCTCTCAACTGTATAACAAAGTTAAATGAACGCTGGTTCTAGGAATGAGAAAATAGATTACCTCATGATACGTCCCTTGAGAACCAGGCCTGATCCAGTGTTTTGTTGGGGGGAGGGTATGAAATTCCACAAAGTTAAGCATTTTTTTCCATAGAAGCAAGGTTTTCATTGGGGGACCCTGGGCTTACCCATAGCAGCTGTAAAGAACAGGCCTCCCAGAGAAACTGTGTAAATGATTTGGCAGCAATAAAACATATTAAACTGATAACCAGGACAGATAAATATTTCCAACCAATTTAGTAAATAGAAAACATAGAAATGATTAAAATGACACCAAAATTGACAAAAATTAGTAAAGGGAAGCAGGAGCTAATCAATGGACGGACAGAGACCCGGCTTGGCAGACTGCATGCAAGAGAATAAATTACCTCTTTTTCAAAAATGTACTTCAAAATTCCCCTAGAAGGACAAGGCACAGGTTCGAATAAACCAGATTCATCACATTTTGGGGTCCCATTAAATCCTTTAATGTTTTCACTATGAGAAAATCCTCCTTTTTGCATGGTCACCCCCGCTTTTTATTGTTGATTATATTGCTGTCCACACACTGCAGTACTGCTCTCCAGTGCCCAGCGTATGTGCTCTGACCCCTAAACCTGTCAAAATGTGCTAAAACATAACTGCCATATTTAAATTTCTTATAAGGCCATATTGTGTGGTGTGTAAAGTATACCCACAGCAGGCTAATTTAAATGTTACATGTAGACTATAGCACAGCGATGTCACTCACTAGTGTAACAAGGTAAACATGACTCTAGGCTAAGCACAATGGAGTGGCTGCTGTACTCCAACTGCAGCCTAACCTGTCAAAATGACAATTTTTGCCAAGAGAAACTCCCTTTTAAACCTTGACAGGTCAAGGTTATTTAGGGCTTGTTCCCCCAATTTCCCGCAAGTTAACCGCAAGATATTTAAAACTAGGGCATGTAGAAATGTAAATTTAATATTAAATCCTAATTTTGCTACATCAGGCACGGAACCAGTCAGAAAAAATGATTATATGTCTCTGAATATTTATTAAAATCCCAACTTAATGGTAAAGTCAGATGTTTGAAACATATTAAGAAAAAAAACTTTTGAAAAGGTACCTTCTCCCTTACTGAGGCTGCCGGTGCCACTTCCGAATACCCAAACCTAAAAGGGGAGAAAGGTACCTCTCCTTTTCCATCCTCCCTCACTTTTTAGAACCATACATCTACACACAAGAGGAAAAGCAGGAAAACTAATACTCTTATAAAGTCAAGACTCAAAATGCAAGGTTCTTAAAAAAGTGTCCTCACCCACTAGCAGTGGCATGCTTCAACATAAGGCCTGTAGAACATTCATGTGCAAACCAATGTCAGGGATGGAGCATGGGGAACGGGGGAAGACAATACACACACATAGGGATTTAACCTGCAGAACAAAACATAAATAAAACTACCTCATTGAAGTCCTAAATTCTCTTTGCTGAGGGACTTCCTGGTTAGGGTTAAAACTCTCACAGCTATGAAATGAGGGTATTACTGCCCCTTCATACCTCTGTTCTTCCAAATGAAACACTGATGTCCCTATCATGTGATCCCTGATAAACTAGCCCACAGGGGCCTACTTATTACTTAAATGACACCACCATATTGGGGATGAGTTGTAAGCATTTTTTAGACAATGTTAAACATGCTTGTTGATATGTACTGTTGGGATTTTGTTATACTGCACATCCCATGTATACTAATTTTTAAAACCCAGATGACAAGCATAAGCCAAGCAATTATTTTTGTTTTCAAAATATGTTTGTTTACCTTCATATTTAACATATTCTTACCCAACAAAGCAGTATTTCACAGCTGGTGACATTCCCAACTTGCATTCTTTCTCAAAATGTAAGTTAGAGACAGTTTAACTGAATTTAGACTAGTTCCCAAAGCAGAGATAATTTCCTGGGTGTTGGTGCTGGGAGGTGTTTGTGTTCCCCTGTCAGGAAGACAAAATGGGCTGTGCCAAGGAACTTAATTTTTACTTCAAAGGGACTTCCCTGTCACAAGCAGATGTCAGATGACACCCAAAAAGGTCCTTTATCCTCTTAGTCACACACCAAACCCATTGGAGGGGGGAGGGGGGGCTGCCCCACAACAGTTTCAGTGACAGAGGAGATGCTCAATACCCTGGCCATGCCTCTGGGTGGACACACTGGCTCTCCATAATCAATCAGGAATTTCTAAAGCGCACTACTCACCTGTGAGGGTCTCAAGGCGCTGAGGAGGGAAGGTGGGAGAGGGGGGTGGTGAGGTGCTGCTACTGCTCGAATAGCCAGGTCTTGAGAAGTTTTCTGAAGGTAAGAAAGTCTTTGGTCTGGCTCCGGTGGGTGGGAAGAGTGTTCCACGTTTTGGTGGCGAGGTGTGAGAATGATCTACCGCCGGATGTAGTTCTGCGGACGAGTGGGACGGTTGCTAAGGCGAGGTCGGCAGAGCAGAGATGTCGGGAGAGCGTGGGTGAAGAGTTTGAAGGTGATTCTCTTGTTGACTGGGAGCCAGTGCAGGTTTTCAGGTGGTCTGTGATGTAGCAGTGGCGGGGATATCCAGGATGAGGCGCGTGGAGGAGTTCTGGATGCGCTGCAGCCTCTTCTGGAGTTTGGTCGTGGTTCCGGCGTAGAGGGCATTGTCGTAGTCCAGCTTGCTGCTTACAAGGACTTGGGTGACTGTTCTTCTGGTTTCGGTGGGTATCCATTTGTAGATCTTTCAGAGCATGCAGAGGGTGTCTAAGCAGGAGGAGGAGATGGCGTTGACTTGCTGGGTCATGGATAGTGAGGGGTCCAAGATGAATCCTAGGTTGAGTGTGTGGTCGGTGGGAGTCGGAGTGGTTCCACGAGTGGCAGGCCACCAGAAGTCATCCCATGCGGAAGTGGTTGAGCCGAAGATGAGGGCTTCCATCTTGTCAGAATTGAGTTTGAGGCAGCTGCTCTTCATCCATTCGGCATTGGCCTTCATGCCTTTGTGGAGGTAGGTCTTGGCGGAGTCCTTGGTGAGGGATGGGATCAGCTGGGTGTCGTTGGCGTATGAGATGATGGAGGTTGTGGGATCGGGCGATGTTAGCGAGCAGCCATGTAGACGTTGAAGAGGGTCGGGCTGAAGGACGAACCCTGGGTTACGCCGCAGATGATTTTGGTGGCCTCCGAGCAGAATGAGGGGTGGGGGGCGAACTGTGGGTTCTGCCAATGAGAAAGGAGGTGACTTAGTCCAGGGCTCTGTCACAGATTCCAGCACTGCTGAGGCGTGGGCGTAGGGTGTGGTGGCACGCGGTGTTGAATGCAGCCGAGAGGTCCAGGAGGATGAGGGCCACGGTTTTGCCGCTGTCCAGTATGGTTCTGATATTGATGGCGAAGATGAGGGTGGTTTTGGTGCTGGGGTTGCTGCTGGAATCCAGATTGGGAAGGGTCCAGGGTGCGGTTCTCCTCGAGGAAGCGGGAAGCACAAAGAAGGGAAGGGTTTCATCATTTTGGGATTTACGAGTGATGGGCACTGTGGAGTTGTTTGCAGTTAGGCTGAGAGAGGTGGCTACAAAACAGGGTAGGAGTTACCCCTAGGCACTTTTACTTCATTGGTTAAGGAGGGGTAAGAAGTCACCTCACCCACCAGCTCATATCATGCATAAATATGGAATGCCCTAGCACTCAATGGACCTGAAGGAGACTGCATCTGCTGTCTGGGACCAGAGAGAAGCCCTGAAGGGCTACACCTGCTGACATTTATTTCCAGAAAAAAATAAGTGCACTCCAAGGGTCACTTAGCTGACTTTCTGTAGAAGCTTCAAGGCCACAACAAGCTACAAGAAGCTTTTTCCCTCAAAGTGGCCAGCTCACCAATATCAACTGGACCGGACGAGACCCAACTGGTTGCTTCTGCTTGGGTGACTCTTGACCCCCCCCCCCAACCCCCCAAGTGTTGTTACTGAGGTTATGGGACCCTTGACTGTGGACTTCCAAGATCATGCCAAGCTGATCCAAAGACATGATCTTGATGAGCTAAAGAAAAATGATTTCCCCACTCACAGCTTCTCCACACCAGCAAATCGTTTTCATCTGAAACTCAGTAAGAAAGTATCCTGCCTTGTGGAGCCCTTGTCAGACACAGCCCGAGACACTTCCCTGCTGGATGATTTTGAGATCTGAAAAAGAAACTAAGGGACTGATTATGATCTTAGCAGATGGAATACTCCGTGACAAGAGTGACAGATACCCAAGCCGCTGCATTACAAGTTCCATTATATCCTATGGAACTTGTAATACGGCAGACAGAATATCAGCCACGTTTTGTGATGGAGTATCCCATCCGCCAAGATCGTAATCTGGCCCAAAGTCTGAAGGTTAAACTCTTGACTGGGTAAAGTCGCAAAAAGTATCTGAATGGCAAGAAGACTTCCCTGGGATGGGCCACCAAAATGGATCTTAACCCTCAGATCTTTTCACGCCAAAACCAACAACTTGACCAAGAAGTCATTTCAATACTTACCACATCATGGAGCGCTCCTCAAGTACAGCCTGTTGCCTTACCCTGCCCCTAAACCTACACCGGAGTCAAACTTGGTTGGTGTATCCGATCCATGATGCATCATGGTTGGCCTGAAATCAAACCTAGGTCCCAGTTGACCCAAACTAGTTGACCTACTTCACTTAGTGCACCTTTGCACTATTTCTACTCACATCTTCTGCAATTAATTTCTAGTTCCCCTTATTAGATTGGTCTAGTGTAATTTGCTCACTAAATTCTATTTTTATCAATTGCAGTGGGATATTTATTGTATTTTTGAAATAATTTTTTAATATTATTAAATGCTTTAGACATTTTCTCTAATGAGCATGTCTGCTCTGTGCCATACCATGGGCCAAGCTTGCACTTATATATTACTGAACATTTTATTGGACCCAAGAGAAAAGGGCCTTCCTTATTGGTGGTGGACTTCAATCCACACCAACTGAAAAAAACACTTTCCACAGTTAGCATAAATAGAGAGTATGGCAAACAAACTATGAAGTTACTAATAATAGTTAACTGTTGTGGTCACTTGCCACCTTTTCTTGCTCATGCTTTTTGGCAATAAGTCAGTTTTTTATTTGAAAAGCAATTCTGAATGCTGAAGCCAACTAGGGCTCCTGGAAGTCTGATACCTCATTACTCAACTCCACATTTTGGTTCAGAGCAAGGCAAACCTGAAATACTATCCATAGACTGGCTTTCTTTAGGTAGCTTCAGCATCTTGTCCCAGTCCTCCAGGTGTTGAGCATTTTTTTAAGTTTCAACTTTACAGGATACAGGCTCTGATTATTGACATTCCCAGAACATATGGAGTTATCTTCTAGGATACTGGTTTTTAGTAAAAGTGTATTATAAATATAATCACAAGGAACATACAACCTTAACAGAAATAAAACCAATATGAGGGAAAATACATTTTACTGAAGAGTTTGGGCCAGATTTAGATCTCAGGGGATGAAATACTCCGCACAAATGTGACAGACATCCCATTGCCGTATTGCGAACCCCATAGGATATAATGAGATCATAAAACGGCGGACAGGATATCCGTCACATTTGTGACAGTATTCCCCTCCACCAAAATCTAAATCAGACCATTTGTTCTAAATACTTGCATACAACTACCTGCTAACTTGAATAAAACAGTGTTGTTTAATCTTGGTCTCAAAAGAGCACCCAAAACAGATAATCTTAATGAAACAGATATTCTTCTAACTAAGGACGGAATGTTTGATTTCTATCCTAATTGGGTGCGGGTCTTCTCAATTCAATCTGAATTAGGAAATACCGCTTGGGTGAGACACAACACCTTATCCCATCCAGACTAGTCTGATGAACCTTTGGACTCAGTGAAGAGTGTGGTAATCAGATAAATTCAACTCGAACAAATAACAAAATTATCTAGACACTTAAACACCATAACCAATTTGGCCACTAAATCAAGACTACAAACTGAATCTAGTTTCAAAGCATTACTACAACACAAGGCTAAGGTAATGTAAATGGTACGCAAAGCTAAATTTTTTAAACATACATGAAAAACCATAGGCTGAACAAACATCTAAAAAGATTAAGCCTACTAAACATCAATACAATTAAACACTCCAGGATCATAACACAAATTAATAACACAATGATTCGCACAACAGAGGCAGATTTCAAAAGAGTTGATGGTGACGTTGGTCAAATTCAAACAACAGCATTCAAATTTCAGGCAGAGCCATCCCTACTCCTATCACAAATTTGGACTTACGTGTGTGGGGATAGAATAATCACATGCAGGCAAAACAAAAGATGGAAAAGACAACAAAAATAGTTTGGAAAATCAATTAACGAGGATAACTCACTAACAATCAAAAATATCACTGGTGTAAATTATCTAAACTGAAAAGGAAACAAGGTATGACCATTGCTTTAAATACCTATCCTTATGGACAGCAGACAGGAAGAGATGGTCAGATCAGAGCGTCAGCTTTGCAGCATCCAGGACAGTGCAGTACATGGGCTGCACATACAGCAAAAGTAGTTCAGTAATTAGTTGGACTTATAACTGAACAGTGTAAGTAACTGGACATATAAATCTAAAGAAAAACTTCCAGCATGAGAGTTAGAAATGGCAGGAGACTTGAAGAGGTAGAGAGAGTGACATGGAGAGAGCTCCCCGAAGACTCTAGGAGAACTAAGTTAGAAAAGTCTCTCCCTAACAAAGAATGTCCATAGTGTTCTAATTGGCTGACTGTGTGGGCCCATCTTGCACACTCTGATCAATATCCAATTAAAATGTAAACAACCATCAGGTTGTCTACTATCTAGGATTTACTCAGGGAAGATACGAAGTCATCTCAATACAGTTCCATCAAAATATAACAATCATCGAAATCTGAAATACTGGGCACCTTTTTCCGGCTCAGCAAGATGGTTCTGACAATTATCATGCATTATCAATGATTCTTCCTGATGCTCCAGTAGCTAGAACAAGTTTAAATCATTTATAGATAATAAGCCAATCTCTCTCCTTAATACAGTAGAACATTCTCCCACACGTAAGCAACCTAGGAAAGAATTCTGGTCAAAGAAAACATGATAAATTAGCACTTTCCACAACTAAAACAGAATTAATCTTCGGGTCTAATTGAGCTAAATAAGCCTACATATATGTTGAGGACTAAAACATTCATACTAGTGCATACCATTAATTAATACAAATGCACGCAAAATCATTTAGTTGTGATCATTATTAATACAAATATTAAAAATAATTATGCTGTGCCTTTACTTTTCAGGACGCATACGACTTAATAAAGTAAATTATAAATCAGCATAAGTATGTTTAATTCATATTTGCTTACTACTAATTTTATACCTTTCACATCTATTAGATCATTAAAATGTTAATGTTTATTCAATACAAATGTACAATATTGGTCGTGTTAATACACAATACAGGAACAAGTAGAGGTCACCCTGGTTGCCGTAAATCAAATATACATGTTTTCATATTACATATTAATGTTCTCTGCTTTTAAACAAGGAGTTTAAATCACCATATGCTGACTTATATGCCACTAATATATTAGTAAAAGTTAAGCTCTCACAATCCCTTCTATGACGGCAATTTATGCAGTCACAAAAAGAACACTCCTATACAATGAGACAATTCAAAGCCTTGTTGTATGATAACACAGATCTAGGTCTACTATAACTTTCAGTTCTTTTTAGGCTCTTCTAGTATCCGTTTCGGATATTATCCATTTCAATCTCTTCTCTCCTCTGTTTATTCTTTTGCTTTTTGCATATTCCAGAAATTGTTCGCTTTGTAAAATCCAAGTGTGCAAATTATGCACACAGTCACAATCAGGAGAGGTTTCAGGATTCATCTCACAAATTCACTGGAGATATCAACTTTTAAAGAATTAATGTTTTCTAGTGCATTGAAACTTGGGGCCAGATGTATCAAAGGGTTTTTCCCATTCTGTGTCTACGTGAAAATGTGTTGGTACATATGGCCCTAAAATTGTCAATCGGGTCATCTTGTCACACTAGACCGGGGTAAAGTTAAAGTTTGATGCCGACCGCAATGGAGCCCTGCTCGGTTACAGAAAGCTGGAGGCCTCGGTCAAAAGTTAGTCTTTTTCTTGAAGATTTTCTTCAGCCGGACAAAGTCACCAATTTGATACGACCTCCTTGGAGGCCTTTTTCGATGAGTGTTGCAGGAGACCTCTGTGAAGAATTTTACATTGGGACTTACACAATTTCAGGATGAAAGTCTTAGTCCAGGCCAAAGCCGAATCTTGATAAGACGTCCCTGGAGCCCTCCTCGAATACACTGCATGGGAAGTCCCAATCAATTTTGTACCTTTGGACTTAGTCACTTTTTTGGAGCTTTTTCTCTCTGAAGTCGGCCGACCCTCCCAGCAAGCCGATTTTGAGTCGATGTCATCGGATTGCCTTTCCAGGAGCCCCCACTGAAACCCTGGAAGTCTGGGGCTCCAGAGCTTTTCAGTGGGACGAACCTGCAAGTCAGGCTGGGTTGCAGTCAAAGTAAGCTGGCGCCACTCTCGACAGCAGGTGGGTCCCTTTATGGACCTTTTTCCCCAAAAGTTCTCCAAACTTCTGAATCTTCTTCCAGAAGGTCTTTGAAGGTCCTTTAGAGCTTCTGGAACCTTGGGGTGAGCTTTCGACTCTTAGAGTTGCTCCTTGAGGGCTGGGACTCCAACTTCCAGAATGCACCTGGCTCAAACTCCAAAATGACTACTGGACAGTGGTCAGCTGGTCGGTTTCTTCCGGATTTGATGCAGGAGACCCTGGTTAGCTATTTTTCACCTGTAGCAAGCAAGGAGTCGCATCTTGAACCAGTTGAAGCCAGGCAAAGTCCTTTTAGTGGTGAAGCCCAAGTGTGCAGCTGGTGCAGTCCTTAAGAGTGCAATGTTCAGGTGCAGGTCAGGGGTCCAGCATGGCAATCCTTTCTCTGATGTTCTTCCTTGTGGAGATGCAACTCTGCCATATTTATCCTTGCTCCTGGGGTGAAAAGCAAGGGGGAGGGAACGGCTGTCCAATCACAGGCGGGCCACTTCCCCCTTGGATGACCACTTCCTGGGAAGTGTGGCAACAATCAATCCCAGAGAGCAACATTCTTCAAAAATCCAACATGGTTGGAACTGATTTTTTGGAGGTGAGGTATGGCTGAGCCCAACCACTGGTGAGGCTAAAAATCCAAAACACACCCTTTTCCTGTCCTCTCCTAATCTGATCAAGAGTGGACCCAATTGTCTGGGGTTGCAGGAAATGGGGGAGCTCCAGAGTTGCTCCAAATGTCCTTTCTTTTGAAACGGAGTATGCCTGCTCTCCCCAATCCGGTTTCTCCATCTAATGAGGCAGATCTCCTCCCCCAGGCACATCTTTTGTGTTCAGCCCAGGCCACATCACACCTCATCAAGGCAGCCTGGCCAGGCTGCAAGAGGCTGGCCAATCAGAAGGGCATTAAAGAGCTGACATTGCCAACTTTCAGGCATAGTTTTAAAACTCTTTGCCTGAACTAGTTATATTAAATACAACAATTATAAGTTGTGGGATTTATTATAACAATCAGTTTGATAAACTCAAAATACCTGGCTCTTATGGGGACTTTATTAATTAATATTAAGTCTCCCCATTTTAGCCTTTGGAGGCCATTCACCAAAGTGAGGGAAGAACAAATGTGGCTATTTTACCTCACCAGGGCTTTATAAAACTACTTTTGTAAGTACCCTGCTTATAGGTACATGACAACCAACCCTAGGGGCACTTAGTGTGACGTATGCGTAAAAAAAAAAAAAGAAAAAAAAAAAACAAAGTTGTTTAAGACTTTAGAATTTGTTTTAATTCCAAAGCCGAATTTGCATATAACTTTAGTTTAAAAGCAGCCAGCAAGGCACCTCAACAGTGCACCTATGGGTGCACCACCTATGCTGCAGTCCCTAAACCTTCATGCCCTACCATATACTAGGGACTTGTAGGTAGGTTAACATTGCTAATTATAACTAGCCTAATTTGAATACTCATTTTACACAGAGCACAGGCCCTGGGACTGGTTATCAGTACCCAGGGCACCATCAGAGTCAGGAAAATACCAGCAAAAAGTGAAAAATGGGGCCAAAAAGTTAGAGGGGCTCGGCAATCAGCCCTCTTTTCTCACATGTGGTATGTGGGTGCAACAATGTTGCGCCCTTATAACTCGGTACACTCAGCCTTCCTTTGCTAAAAGGATGTCTAATGCAAGATGGTTATGGAAAACCATTGATCTTACTGCAACCATTTCCATGTCCATTAGGAGCATTGTTCCCGCAAATTCAGTTGACATCTTATCAACAATAGTTGATAACTTCCTTATTTTTATATCATTCAGAATCACTACCACTGATGGAATAATTGCTCCAAAAATATCTCTGGTAATTTCTGAACCACTTGCTCCTCAGTTCTTGTCTTAGGTTTCTGTTTCCATACTGGATTGTCAAAATTGTCTACTTTGAAACTTTTCAGAAAAACCACCCCTAAATAGTGTGTCCCATGCCAACCTTTTAGTAATCTATAATAAATAAACAAACTTCTCACAAACATAATATACATCAGACACAGCGGGGGCTTGTCCACACACTCTTAAACAAAAACACGTCTGCATTCACCAGTCCAAACAAACTTGTCCGTTTTTGACTGCAGACCATAATATATATATATATATATATATATATATATATATATATATATATATACATACACATACATACATACATACATACATACACATACATACACACAAAGCCTGCATGTTGCCAATTTAATGCTAAGCGTCCTTGTATATCAGGTGTGTAGTGAACAAATCCCTATTTGTAATCTTGTGAGACTAAACCCTTTTCTATCATTGCTTTTCTCCAGCCATCAGCTTGATTAATGAACTCCTTCTCTACGTGTGTGAGAATACATGTTAGGTCATTTTTAAGTGCATATGCAGTACCAAATGATAATGTAGGTTCAAAGAATACTCTTACTGTATCTCGGTTTATATCTCTTGCAATGCTGTTCAAATGCTGGTTAATGGGCACAAAAGAGAAAACTAGGTCAAAGTTAGAGTAAAAATACTGTCTGTATTCCTGGTTGTACAGGCAAGTCAATAATAAGCTGCAACTAATACCATATGTTAGTGGTAAACTATGATATATAATCCCTTCTTGAAATGACAAAGGAATCGGTGTGCACACAACAACTACGCACATTCATTAGGTCCACATACTCATACAGTAAACTGAAACATTGGAAAACAAATCTTTGAATCATTTAAATGAAGCAATATTTCATCTTAGTCAAACTTATCCAGCTTGGAAGATGTTATTTTCTGTACTGGAGATGCAGTGCTCTGCACACTCTATCGTAACACTTCAACCTACAATCAATAAAATACTCACAATCACACACACTATTGCTAACCCAACACATACATATTTACATTAGCTAGGTTTACCCTGATCCGGGTTCATGGCTTCTGTAGCATCAGAAAGAAGAGAAAAAGAAAAATTTAAACAAAGCAAACACTAAGTCCAAAAATTCAATCAGTCTTTTAGAATCTCTGCATTTATTCACAATAATTCTTGACCTTTATAAGGTTCATCAAGTTTGTTAAAAAAGTTCTCAAAGTTTCAAAGGCTTGTCTCTAGTAAATCATAGTCTGGTGATTACTTATGGTCACTTCCAGTGTGTAATGTCTTTCTTGGTCAATTGGCATGGTTATTTCAAAACTCAGTTCAAATGCAATTTCAAGTTATAAAATGTTGAACTGAATTCTCACGATCAAAAGTATTTCTGATTTGGAACGCTTTCCTTTTTGCTCTCCTTAAGCAGCACAAATGTCACCTTCAAGTTGATCCGATTTGTTGGCTACTACTGTGATAGTTGGGAGTGTATCAGAAACCGGATCTGGTGTGCTTGTGGGCCACTGATCTCCCCTTATAGTCTTTTCAGGTGCAACTGGATTCTCAACATTTGCTGTTTTGGCAGAAGTCAGCTGGCTTGGACTTGACTCTCCTGCACTTTCAGTTGCTTTTAGGACTCTTGGATTATCAACAATTTGCTCAGCCTCTTCTTCGGTCACTTGTCCAGTCCTCTCAGCCTGGCTGATCTGAACCCCCTCACGTTCCACATTCACTTCTATGGGAATAGGCTCTGTGTCTTCAAGAGGGCATGGAACTTTGAGAGTGTGGCTATCATTGCTCCATTTCGGAAGATCAGCACACTTCACAGCTGTTGTAGTCACTAAGATGACCTGATACAGTCCTTTCCACATTGGTTGTAGGCAAGTCTTCCTCACGTGCTATTTGACAAGTACCCACTCGCCAGTATTCAGGTTGTGACACTTTTCTTTTGTTATTTGAACTGTTGCTGCTTCAACTTGATGAGATAAAGTGTGAACCACATCAGCTAGATCTTTGCAATAATTCAGCACCAAGTCATCTGTTATGCTCAACAATGCATTGGTAAGAAATGCTGGTAATTTCATTGCACGCCCCATAAGGATCTCATGAGGTGACAGTCCTGTCTTCCTGTCAGGGGTGCTACGCATGATCATCAGGACAAGCGGTAATGCATTGGGCTATTCATTTGCTCCACCAATCTAGATGCCTCTGATCTGTAACTGCAATGCAATTTTTGCTCAATGTTAAGTGCAGCACAAAACAATTTTATGATCTCATTGTTTAAATGAGATTCTCTGACCGATTCCAAAAAAGTCAGGAAGCCAAACCTATGTATCAGTCCCCTGAGCAGCAGCTTTGTTGCAGTAAGGCTATCATTTCTGCATGTCGGGTAAGCTTCTACCCAGTGGGAAAATATACATACAATCACCAGCACATACTTGAATCCATTACAAACAGTAATTTCAATAAAATCAAGTTGCATCCTGTTAAATGGACCTTCTGATCTACCAATATGGCTCAAACTAACCCCAGTGCATTTTCTTGCGTTCATCTGCTGACATATCACATCTGTGACGTACTGCTTCTGCACCTGATCTGAAGCAGAGGTTGTACAATGTCTGTTTAAATTTGCTAATCAT
The DNA here is from genome assembly GCF_031143425.1 of Pleurodeles waltl. Lineage (NCBI taxonomy): Eukaryota > Metazoa > Chordata > Amphibia > Caudata > Salamandridae > Pleurodeles > Pleurodeles waltl. The sequence goes on from NC_090447.1 coordinate 280,570,502, forward strand.
TGCATCTTGGCCAAGATGATCCTGGCCATGATAATATCTAGCCATGGATGTCAGCAAACAATTCAGCAAGACTACCTTCCCTTCATTTGAAATCCAGATGTTATCTTCCTCTTTCTGCACACAACCTGCTGTACTCCAATTTCTGTGTTCTTCCTCTTTCGCCTCTTTCTGCAATCGCTTAACCTCTTACCAAGTAAGAATCACTGACATTAGGAGACTTTGACTTAACTCATTGGTGTCACTTCCACCACTCCACTCTTCATTGAAGGTGCCACAATGGAGTACACATTATCTGGAAATTTGGTCAGCATAAACATTAGAAATGGGGTCTCTAGTTGGCAGTCAGTGTACACCCTGTCCAAACAGAGACCCTCACTCTAGTCAGGGTAAGGGCTAATATATATATATATATATATATATATATATATATATATATATATATATACATACATACATATACATACATACAACTTAGATAATCCTTGCTCACCTCCTTGGTGGCTTCCTTTTGATCCAGAGATAATCTGAAGTTTTGAGGTCAGCAGTTCAATACTTACTCATTTCTGCCTTTGAAGTAGGCAAACTTAAAAGGAAAGTCTGTGTGCTGCAGACCCTGCCCCTTCCTTGCCCTGCCCCAAGCACACACCAAGGGGTCAGAGTCTGCATTGTGTGCAGGTGTCCGCTTCTCCCTCCCACTCTAACCCAGGAAGACTCATCAGGATATGCAGGACATACATCAGCTCCCTTTGTGTTACTGTCTAGAATTAATTCACAAACAGCCCAACTGTCAGTCTGACCCAGACGTAGATTCCACAGATAGGCAGAGGCACAGAACCGTTAAGCAAGAAAATGCCCACTTTCAAAAATCTAAAAACCAACTCTTCCAAAAGATTCTTGTTTAAATTGTGAGTTCAGAGACCCCAAACTCCATATCTGCATGTGCTCCCAATGGGAAACTGCACTTAAGTTATTTAAAGGCAAACCCCATATTACCTTATGGGAGAGACAGGCCTTGCAATAGTGAAAAACTAATTTGGCAGTATTTCACTGTCAGGACATGTAAAACACAACAGTACATGTCCTACCTTTTAAATACACTGAACCCTGCCAATGGCAATACCCAGGGCCTACCTTAGGGGGTGACGTACAAGTAGTAAAAGGGACGGGTTCGGGCCTGGCAAGTAGGTACACATGCCAGGTCGAGTTGGCAGTCCCAAACTGCACCCACAGACACTGCAGTGGCAGATCTGTGACATGTTTACAGGGCTGCTGATGTAGGTGGCACAATCAGTGCTTCAGGCCCACTAGTAGAATTTGATTTACAGGCCCTGGGTACACACAGTGCACTTTACTATGGACTTACCAGAAAATCAATATGCCAGTCATGGATAGACCAATCACCAATTCATTTTGGAATGAGAGTGTATGCACTTTACTACTGCTGAACCGTGCTAGAGTTCTAAAGCCAACAAAAACAGGTCAGACAAAATAGGAGGAGGTGGCAAAACGTTCGGGGATGACCCCGCAAAAAGGGCCAGGTCCAACACCCCCATCAGCCTAAAGCCAGGGGAGACCAATCAAAATCTTGATGGGCTTCCCTGCTTGGGGCGATAGAACATGGACCCTGGCCCACAACAGCAGGGGCATGTTTTAGTTCTACACTTCACTGAACCCAGTTGGATCCCTCTGACCAAAATCTCAGGGCCCACTAAGCTGACCCATGGAAAATCCTTCTCCTCATCTGTGGTCCCCATCTCTGTAGCACCTAACTTTATTTTGCTCAAAGATGTATCACAGTGGGCAGACAGTACCACCATGGCCAATGTAGTGGTGTTGCCATTCCATCCTTGGGGTGTGACTCCTGTCCCCCAACCCAATGGCAACCCTGTTCACAAAGATAGCAACCCACAATGGCCACTGACAGTTGTCAATGAGGAGAGCTAGGCCTCTGCCCTTCCAGGGCTCTCTAATCTCTGTGGTTTCTCAGAGTGGGAGGCGGTAGCCCCAGGTGACTGGCACTCTTTGTCCATTCTCCATCCCACCAGATCACAGGTGGTATCCTGAGACTGGCACTCCAGCCCAGGGTCTGTACCCTTATGCTGGACAGAGGCCAGGTATGAGTCCTTTCTCTCCCCCCCCCCCCTTCTTCTGGAAAAGGTACCCCTAGACTCCAGAACTGTCAGGGCGCTGTTGCCAGCTGACCTGCAAATTCTCCCACCAATGCATGGCCACTACCCTTTAATTGGTCTCTCAACCCAGGGGCTGTACCCTTGGATTGAAATGAGTCAGCGGGGAGTCTCTTCCTCCCCTGCCTCCCCCACATTCCAGAGTTCTGCATCCCCCCCCCCCCCCAATCAAGGAGAGTACCCCCAGAAGATAATATGGTAGGAACACTGTTCTCAGTCGCCCCTTCCTCCAGGTCAGGGGAGGACACCCCACAGGATTTGCTGGGGAGTATTCCTACCGCCACAAGAGACACCCTCTTCAGGTGTTGTGCAAGAGTGTCTGGCACAGGTCACCTGACCCATGCCCATCTGGCAGAGCATGATGCACCCCTAGAACAGAAGTGCTATCACCAGGGTCAATCCTGGGGAGCTCTGGCCTCAGATCTGACCCTCCAGGTTCTCCACTGGGGTCTGTCTCTCCCTTTCACCCCTTTATCTGGACTTCTGTAAACTACCACCTGAAGTATTACTGTCAGAACCCTGGTGACAGCCATCATCCCACACACACCACACACACCCCTGACACTGTGGGGGCCCTCCCAGCAGATACCTTACAACACAGGCTACGCTCCATCCCTGATACTCCCTCATTGAACCCTCCAGGCTCTGAGACTTGGTCTTGGGCATCCTGGGCCTCAGTCCACCCCCTTTCCCTCTCCCTCTCCTCTGAGACTGGGCAGAGGACCCTCCTTCACCCGTCCCACTAAACTGGGACCTACCTGGGTCCCTGCAAACCTTTCCCAATTCTTGGTTCGGGGGGAGGAACACCTTAGCAAGTCCCTTCAGGAGCTCCCCCAAATTCCTCTTCAGATGCTCTGGTACTCACCCAGAGGTCTGCCTCCAGTGCAAGTTTCCTGGGGTCAGAGAACTCACACTCCACCTGGTGTTGGCGTAGCACTGAAAAACAAGGACTGAACATATGCTCTCCAGCAATCACATCACACAGCCCCTCACATGTGTTAACCAAACTACCCTCCACCTCACCACCCAGTGCCTCGAAAAAGTACCCCACATCACCCTCCTGAGACTGGTGAGACAGTATCGGACTGTCCCCGACACTCAACCCACATCTGGGGTGTCTCCATCCTGCACTGCCAGGACTTCTACCGGGGGTGGGGCAAAACTCCCATCCCGTCACTCTCACTCAGTCAGTCAGTAGGGCGTCCCCACGACCACTATGATATATGACTCCCCATGCCAGTTCCCCAGTCCACCTCAGGGACCCTGCGCACCACTGGCACTACCTCATAAACCTGAACCTCCTTGTGTATGTCATTCCCCCTCCTTCAAGTTGGGCACCAAGTCTCTGTGCATGTGCACTTCTCCTACAGAACTGGATGTAACACTTTTGCTGCCACCATCTGTACTGGACCCAGGCCTCCCGAGCTAAAAATAAAATAAAAATTCTTCTCTGCACAGGCCAGTCTCATTTCCTCCAAAGCAATCTCTCTCCAGCATTAACCTGAGCTTTATCTGCTCCAGTTTTTGCTTCCTGGCTCTCCACCTATTCTGCAACTCCTCTGGAGACAGACCTGGAGATGAAAAACTGCTGTCAACGCTGGAGTGAGTTCCTCCGCCACTCAGGCTAGCCCCCCTCTCCCCACCTCCACAGTGGATGCATGCTGGTTCCTCCATCCATCCCAGGTGCAGACTTTGTTCCTCCACAACATCATTCTCCTCTTCTGCATGCTCACCAGCCTTCCTGGCTGCCAACCAGGCCCTTGCCGCCTTTTGCAGTTCCTCCTTCCTAGTGAGGCCTTTAAAAGAACACTGGACTTCTCCGGAGAATTTTTTTTGCTGAGGAACCATAAAGGTTTCCAACCTCTCCTGCTCAAACACCAAATCTGCAGCTACTGATGATGGCTCACCAGATTGAGACATGCTTGTGGTCCAAACTCAAGAGCAAAAAAAAACAGAAAAAAGAAAAACAGTATGCTGGTGCATTATGGTCTGCACTGAGACAGTAGTGTACACCAATCACTATGTCAAGTACAAATACAAGTCATATCCTCACCATTGATCACCAAATGTTAGAAATGGGGTCTCTAGTTGACAGTCACTTTACACCCTGTCCATGTAGGGACCCTCACTCTAGTCAGGGTAATGGAGATCCACAGCTCAGATAACTCCTGCAAACCCCCTTAGTAGATGGGCACAAGCAGTCAGCTTATCTCGGAGGCAATGTGTAAAGTATTTACACAAACACACACAGTAACACAGTGAAAACACAAAAGGACTCCACACCAGATTAGAAAAACAGCCACTTTATCTAAATCAAACAAGACAAAAATGCCAAAAGTCCAACATAAACAAGTACTTTACCTCCTTTTGACAATACTGTAATTTAGTAGGGGAGACTTTGTCCATTTTCACCCAAATGATTTAACAATGCTATGTTATCCTGTCTGCAAGCTTCACGTGCATTGGATGCAAACATCAGATCATCAATGTACTGGACCAAAGTGGACTGAAATGGCATTTTTAAAGACCCCAAGTTCTTTTTCAGGATCTGATTGAAAACAGACAGTGATTCTGAAAACCCCTGTGGAGTAGGGCACCATGAAAACAGACAGTTGCTGAATTTAAATGAAAAAAAAGGAATTGGCTAGCTACATGAAAGGGTACTGAAAAGAAGGCTTGAAACAAATCAATGAAAGAAAACCATTCTGCTTCACATGGAATCTGAAATAAAATCACTGTTGGATTTAGCACCACGGGTCAATATCATATCACTATTTCATTTACCTTTCTCAAATCTTGAACTATGCAATACTTTCCACTTGGCTTCCACAATCCCATAATAGGGGAATTAAGGACTGACTGTCACTTCTTTCAGACGTCACTGCTCAACAAAATCTGTAATTATTTGCGTGAACCCCTCAATTACTTTTGGGGCATATTGTATTGAGGTTTTCTAAGTAAAACTGCATTTGGCTTTATGGTTACTTTGACTGGCTCGACACCTCGTATAAGTCCAATATCTTTTACTGAAAGATCCCAAACTCTCAATATCACTGTGTCCCGTAATTCATCAGGCAACTCTGACTGTCATGACCGGAAATAATAGGTGACATCTCATCAATTTGACTAGAAGTTTCATCATCACTATTTGTTTGGATAGTGATTCCTTCACAAGTACAATTAATGGAACATTTTAATTTGCATAGTAAGTCTCTTCCCAACAAACTCACAGGACTGTAGTCAAAGACCACAAATTCATGTAAATCCTCATAGGTTTCTATCTTGATTGGAATGTACTCCATAATTAGAGTCACTAAATGCTGGTTTGCTACTTCTACTATCTGAACTGTTCTTCCAGAAAGGAGCACACTAGGAATATCTTCAGATCTGACAGTGGAAAGGACTGCTTAAGTCTTCAACCAGAAATGAAACATCATGACCCATGGCACTCGCTTTTACATAAGGACCACGCTGATCTACCTCCAAGGAGGCAGCCAACACACCTTCTTCATCTAAACTCAGACATTCCTCACTCACTTCATCCTCACTAAAAACCGATGAATGGATACTGTGTGTTTTAACTGGTTTACATTTGCCCTCCAATTTCGATTCTGCTGAGAAACCATTATCTGCTGCTGTGCCATCTGAGCTTGTGGAATCTGCACTTACTGTGGGACCCCAACTTGCTGTTGGGGAGTTTGCATATGTACTTCTCTACTAGGCACATTCATGGTTTGATTTCAGGGTCGCTGAACTATTTGATTTGGACATTGATTGTTGTCAAACATCTGTGTAGCACCACCACCTTGCATCAAAATATTTACATTACTGTAGGGACACTTATGTCTCTAGAGTCCATCGTTCCTGCATGCATGATATGGCAACAATTTCCTCTGGAACTGAACGTCCGTCACATAACATTCTGACCTACTCTAGCTCCACGACCTCTACTTCTAAACTGCGGCATCATATTGCCTTGCTGTTGTACCCCCTGCATTCCACCTGTGTTCATCATCCGTTGAGGACTCTGCACTCCTCCTACTTGGACAGCTTTATTTTGCATCACTATCACCTTCTCCTTTAATTTCTTCTGCTTCAGTTCAATCTCATCACTACAGTATTGTGTACTGCAATACTTCAATCGATTTACCCTGCCAGCAAATCAAATAATTTCAGGTCATATTACTAATTTCAGGCTTCAACCGTTGCACAAATCTGAACAGAAAATGTATCATATCTTTTGGCTCAATAACCTCAGTAAAACTGTACTTTTTCAATGCCTGCACCAATCTCGCATAATAAGAATGAACAAACTTTCGATTCCTTGGCCGTCCTGTCAATCCTCTGCCAATTGACATCTTTAGGGGAAACTATAGTTTCCAACAATTCAATTACTTTATAATAGCTTTTCATCACTTCTTCAGGTGGTGCACCAGTCACTAGGCCTCTTTGCGGTTCCCAAGTTTGCCAATCAACACTCCATGTACACTCAATCCACAACTCTGTGGGAAGATCTGAAATTGTGATTCCAGAAGACACTGCAAGTTTAACAAACTTCTGTTTGTTGGTACCATTCCACTGGCTTTTCTATCAACTTCGGGTAGTCATTGGTAAATGATATGTCACTTCTGCGCCCTCCCGGAATTTCTCACTGGCATCTTTTTTTTTTCTTTTTTTCACAGCTCTCTCAGCTTGCAGTGTACAATTCGAGGGCACAATCTGTTTTTTCTTTTGATCTCCTTTCTTCGCCCATCTGCCTTCCCATTTATCTAATGCTCCCCACATTTGTATACTTTGGTTCAACTCCTTAACTTGAAGTTTCATGCCAGGTGATACCATGTTTGCAATGTCTCTAGAAACTTATTCTAATCTGAACGCTCTCTTCAGCTGTTTGGATTTATCCAATACAATGTCATACTTCTCTAAAAAATCAGCTAACTTTCCACAGAGCTGTCCTGCTTTTTGTGCGACATCCTTGGAAATAAAAACGTAACTAGTCTTCATTATAAGAATCCAGTTCCCTCATTCAATTCCAATTTTAGTCTACCCAAATTCAGTGTCTTACCTCCCTCAGATATGTCTTCCAAGGGTGACACTCCACTCACACCATCTAACTATTCGGTTAATTGTTGTGTGGGTAATCCTTGTAAACTAATGTTATTACATCAGAGCATAGGCTGTGGAATATTATATGGTGCTCTCATAACCTGCTGTGGAATAAGCAGAGATGAACCTGTGGAGCACAAGGGGTATGTCACATCAATCAACAGTCCTGTTCTATCATATCTGGTTAGAACCAGAATAATTCATAGGAGTCGGGCTGGCACATTCTTTTCATTTCTGCATTGGTTACAATAGGTGACTGCACCGCCAATACCGGATTTGGAGTCTGAGGACTACTCCAATTGTTACCCTGGCCATGCAAAGGAACAAACTGACCTATTGTCACAGGTGACTTGGTGGAAACATTAGTCCTGTACTTTGACCTGGTAATACTGTACCGAGAGTGATTCGGTTAATTTAAAACATTCTATTGGGTCACTAATGGAGAATAAATGGGCATTGTCTGCCTCGGATTCGCAATTTGTGTAGTTGTCACTACATTAGGCATAGACTCCCATCTGAGTCATTCCTAAATTCTAAGTTGACTGTGGCATGGATGGAACTTCAATATTCTGGATATATTAACAACTGGAGCTGCCAAATAAACTGCTGAAACCTGTGCTACTGCAGTAATAGGTACACTTGGTGTTACCAGAAGCTGGCTTTGCACTACTGGAGCCGTAGCTATACTGGGGATATATTCTTATTTTCTGGTTCAATTGTATTGTACGGTTGTGACTCTGTAAAAGCTGGGTTATAAATTTAGCATCTGAGTCACTGTCACTGGCTGTTGCTTTTTCTCATTCAGCTGATTTCAGCTCTATTGCCCAAACAGACTTCTTTTTAGCTTTAGATATAACACCTCCATCTCCCTCCTGGGTTTTTGCTGGTTATAGTTTCACAGCATGTAAAATGCCAGCTCTCCAAAACGTCTACCCCTCATTCCATCTAGCTTCTACCAATGTCTTTTCTGCCTTCCTCATTTTTCCTATCAAATTTGAGCCTCTTTCTGCCTTGCATCTAATTCCCACATGGCAAGTGAGTCAAATTGTGCAAGTCTAGGAAGGATTTTCTATTCAGGCAACACTCCACTTAAATTCTCTAAAATACTCAAATTAAAAGTTCCATAACTGGGGAAAGCTAAAGTACTTTCCTTCTCTGTAATTCTGCATCACTATTTTGCCCAAAGACATGCTGAAACTCCTCTGTCTTCCATCACCTCAAGCGCAGGTGTACCCTCAGGTGGAGTAGGTTCACCGTCTCTAACTGGAATACAAACTCCTCTTAGAGCACTCCTTAATACGTTGAAAAACGTAATTTTTACACTAATTTAGTTCACAAGCACAAATTCTACGAATCCTGGATATTAATTTCAATCCCGCAATCCTTTCCACAATCTATCCTCAACCTATAGAAGCGCAGTCCTGTCCACCAATCCATGGGTAGTTTTTTTTTTTTTTTACTAAGCAACCGATCGTAGCGTAGACCAAATGGCGTAACTCACTTAACACTGACTCACTTCACGGCCTTCTCATACACAACTCATACATACAACTAGATGCAAATAAATATTGTGAGCACAAAAACCAAACCGGTCTGCTCACTATGGCTAGGACTCAAACACTTTGAAAGCTGTAGGTCTATACTTCAGACTGTGGCCTTTACTCATACGCAAGTAAGATTTGACCAAATTTCACTCCGATTAATATGGATTCACCTAATACCAGCCAACAACAAATCCACTCAAGGAATCTATTAGTATTGTCAACAGTACTCCCTCGACCAACACCTCACTGCAGACGATAAACTAACCAAGTGTCTACATACACTTGTGCCATACTCCAGAGTCTTAGGCCTCACATGACCTTTTTAGCACAAAGTACAACATTCACCTGGTGTATGCAAACTCCCCACTTACTTGGAGTACGCAAACTCTAAACATTTTACTCCACTGCAATTTAGTAAAAACATTGCAAGCGCAAACTCTACTCAAAACACATACCTAACACCTATGTCACAACCCTGGAACTTCATCTACCCCTACACTTCACCTTGAACAACTCAGAATTTAGGCAAGATCGGATTCAACTCCTTTTGAGGCATTACCATAACAGATACCAAAAACTGTGGGTGCGGGTCTCCTTCCTTCAATCTGAATTAGGAAATCCTGCTTGGGTGAGAACAACTTATCCCACACAGACTAGAGGCAGATGAACCTTTGGACTCAGTGACGAGTCCGGTAATCAGCTACATTCAACTTTAATAACAAAATTATCTTGACACAAACACCATGGCCAATAAATCAAGACTACAAATTGAATCAAGTTTTAAAGCTTTACTAGAACAACAGTTCCAATGTAATGTGAATGGTACTCAAGACTAAATAGTAAACATACATGAAAACCATAAGTTGAGCAAAACGTCTAAAGAGATTAAGGCCCTCATTATGAGCCTGGCGGTCAGTGATAAGGTGGTGTTAATACCGCTAACAGGTGGTAAAAAAAAAAAAAAAAAAAAAAGGAAAAAAAAAAACGGGATTATGACCACAGCGGTAACCGCCAACAGAGACAGCCATTTTAACATACCGACCACCCAGTGGTAATGGCTGCTGGGCTGGAGAATTCGGTGTCCAGCCAGGCGGCCGTTACATTCCCACCCTCAGGATTATGACCCCGCCTACCACCATGGTTTTCAAGGCAATCTTACCGCCACGAAAACCATGGCAGTAGGCACTATCAGTGCCAGGGAAGCACTTCCCTGGCACTGATAGGGGTCTCCCCCACCCCACTCCCCAGAGTCCTCCCCCTCACCCTTCCGACCTCCCCCCCAACATACACACACAGACATACACACATGAATACCTACATTCACCCATGCATGCATTCCCACACACCACAACACACACCAACATACTTTGGTGCACACACATATTCACACACAACATGCACGTACACTTACATTCAGTCATTCTTGCACTCACTCAATGCGACTCACACCCACATGCATGCATACCAAAACACACACACACACACACACACACACACACACACACACACACCCCACGCAACATCCCCTCTCCTGTCATAGAACCTGACGTATCTGCTTGCAGTGGGTCCTCCGGCTGGAGACTGGACGTGGCGCTGGTGTCAGCAGCAGCGTCCACCAGCAAAACACCACCAAGCCGTACCACTACTCATGATCCGGTCAGCGGTGTTTTGCTAGCGTGGCAGTGCTGACAGCAGCGCCACCTTACCGCCATGACAGTCGGCGGTATTCTGCCAGCCTTCTGGCGGAATTCTTTCAACGGTCATAATACACGTGGCCGGCTTGTAGCCATGGGAATGGTGTTGGCAGCCGTTGCTGTGGCGGTAGGCGGCAGTTACCGCCAATGTTGTAATGAGGGCCTAAGTATACTAAACATCAATACAATGAAGCAACTCCAACAAGAGAACACAAATAATTAACTCAATGATTTGCACAACAGAGACAGATTTCAAAGCAGTTGATAATGACATTGGTCAAATTCAAACAGCATTCAAATTTCAGGCTGAGTCATCCCTACTCCTATCACGAATTTGGACTTCCTTGAGTAGGGACGGACTAATCAAATGCAGTAAAACAAAAGACAAAAATAATTTGGAAAATCATCTAACTAGGATAACATGCTATCAATAATATAACTCATGTAAATCATCCAAGCTAAAAAGGAAACAAGGAATGTTGCATTGCTTTATATACCTTCCCTCATGGACAGCAGACAGGAAGAGTTCATCAGATCAGAGAGTCAACTTTGCAGCATCCGTGGACAGTGGCATCAGAGACAGTGCAGAACATGGGCTGCACATAGAGCAGTTCAGTAATTAGTTGGGCTTATTAGTACTGAACAGTGTCAGTAACCGGGCATACAAGTCTGAAGAAAAACTTGTAGCATAAAAGTTAGAAATGGCAGACGACTTGAAGAGGTACAGAAGGTGACATGGAGAGAGCTCTCCGAAGACTACAGTAGGAACTAATGCTAAGCTAGAAAAGTCTCTCCCTAACAAAGAATGTCCATAGTGTTCTGATTGGGCTTATCTTGAACATGTTGATCAATATCCAATGAAAATTTTAGACGCCCATCAGGTTTGCTTCTATTCAGTATTTTCTCAGGGAAGATACAAAGTCAAATGAATTCATACAGTTCCACCAAAATGTAACATTCCTGGGAAATTTCAAACACTGGGCTCCTTTCCCAGGGTCGACAAGTTGATTCTGGCAATTCTCATGTATATCAAGGATTCTTCCTGTTGCTCCCAAAGCTAGAACAAGTTTGAAACATTTATAAATAATAATCCAATCTCAGTCCTCAATACAAAAAGACATTCTCTAACAAGTAAGCAACCTAGGAAGAAATTCAGGTCAAAGGAAACATGATGAATTAGCATTTTCCACAACTACAACAAAATGTATATTCAGGCCTAGTAGAGCTAAATAAGATAAAATACATTTTAATGACTAAAAACATTCATACTAATGAGCACCATTAATTTATACTAATACAACTAAAAGCATTTAGTTTCGATCATTATTTATACAAACATTAAAAATAATTATGATGTGCATTTATTTTTCTGCATGCATATAACTCTGTTAATAAAGTGTTATAAATCAGATTAAGTACAGTTAAATCATTTGTTTAGTCATTTTATACTTTCACATCTTTTATATTGTTAAAATATTATTTTCATTACAAATCTGTATTAATGTTTATTCCATACAAATGCACAATATGTGTCATGTTAATACATGATACTCAAAGAAGTGGAGGTCACAATATTTCAAATGTGCACGTTTTCATATTGTATGTTAATGTTTTCTGTTAGGTGTTTAAACGAGGATTACAAGTCACCATATGCTGAATTCTATGCCATTATTTTATTAGTAAAGTCTAAGTAGTATAAGGCCCCCAAACTGCTCATACAATGTAGACCAGGTAGCTTAGCAATGGAGGATCAGAATATATTTATTTAAAACGTTACCCAAGTTCCATTGTTAAAGGAAATTGTGTAGATGATTCCTCTACTAAAAAGGATAAAAACTTTTAACAATAGACATTGAAATTAGAATAGCTTATGTAGGGCGTGTGATGGGTTTCTTCTTCATTAAGTGCAATAAATAGCAAGGATACAGCCTCAGTATTGTTTCATTAAAATGTAATTGAGCAAGACAATGATTTCTTCACCAGCCATGAAACAGAGCTTAATCTGCTTAATAAGACCAGGGAACAATTACTCAAGCTTGGCTTTTGTTCTGGTAGTTAAGCTTGGGTAAACGTGAATGCAGACAATTGCTTCGTTCAGTGTACACCAAGACTTGTAAATTATGACGTCCTTCAGATGCTTGATGAACTTAAGGAATATTGCAGATTCTCAAAATAGGATTTTTGTTGCAAATGACTTCATGACCCTGAAACAAAAGCACTTCAGGGTCTATAAACAAAGGCATTTTTGAGTTTATAAAGTAGTAACTTTTATTAGTTTGATATGTACTCTTACATGCTTTTGTGACTCGCAGGAAATTATCAAAAATGATACTCCAGGAATATTCATTTGTAAACAGAAAGTAGTGTGTCCTTTTAGCACTGTCATTAGTAGGGCATGAATGTTTCAGGATTAATTCATAAAAACAAGTAAGAATCTGAATAAGAGTACTCTGGTAGTACTATTTCCCAAGACTAATTTGAGAACAAATTATTTTTAATATATATAAAAAAAAATACATACAAACAAACAAACCCACACACAAAAATACCTGCATGGTTGAAACGGGTTAGTATTTTTCACTTGTTCTTTTGATTTAATTGCTCTTTGGAAAAAATGTACATGTGCATTTTATCAAGCCCTTTGCATGGCCACCAGCAATTAAGGAGCACACGGAGTCTGGTATATATATTACCTACTGGTAGTCGCCGGTAGGTAGTTGTAGCTAGGACTTAGTTTCTATAGAAAAATCATTTTTGACTTGTGTGTATATATTTGGCACCGTTGGACGAATCTTGACAATATTTATAAAAAAAGATTTTTTTTTTTAAAAAGTGTCAAGTTGGGTCTTGTGCAAGGAAAGGGGTGATCATTCAAACGGGGCCCGAGAAAGAAGAGGGGGGGGCAAAAAAGTGTCCCTCCTCCCCCCATGTTAATTCCCATAGGGATTTTAGACACAACTGCAGCCTGAACCGCTGGATGGATTTACACTACATGCGGCACAAAGCTAGCTCATAGTCCAGAAGGCCCCCTTTTTTATTTGGTGTCATCTATTCAGTAGTGTTTGAATATTGAAAGAAAAATACATTTATATATCTAGAGGCATGAACCCTTCGCAAATTCTCTGATCAAGATCTGGTTGGCTGCCAACCCATTTTGGGACCTAGCTTCAGCAAAGCTAAGGGAGCAGAGTAGGAATAACCTGAGCCCCTAGTCTTGGCACTGGGGTCCCCCTGGGACCCTGCCAAGGCAATTAACAGACATTCACACATTTAGCTATGAATTACAGAAAAGAAAAAAAAAAAAAAAAAAAAAACACACACACACAACACGCAAGCACAGGAGTCCACCATTGCTTTTAAATTTGCCCCCAGGTGGGCCAGATCCCTGGAGCATGTATATTTAAATAATTGAGGAGAGGGACTCATGGAACCCCGCCCCCTCCCCCCCCGCCCGGAGACATAATAGAAATGCAGGGTACCCTGGGGAATACCACCTCTCCAGGGCAAGAACACAGACAGAAATGTGGAGGGCTGCATGGCCCGCCCAAGCCCCGGGGACCACCACCTTCCCGGGGCTACAAGATAAAATGGAGTATAGGGGTTCTGTGGACAGCTCCCGCCAAGCAAAAGCAAATACTCCGCTTCCAGCAAGCGGCAGGGAAAGAGTTAAATTATTGCTCCCTGCATGCAGGGAGCTGCTTTTTGCAGTAGCTCCCTGCGTGCGGGAGCGATGTCGGCTCCCGCAGGAGATAGGAGCCACCTGGGACCGCAGGGGCCTTGTGGCTTCCCCTTGTAGTCCCTATATGTTTATACTGGGCACCCAGGACCTTTAGGCCACTACACAGGTGATGGGGTCCTCCGGGTCAAGAATCAGCCTGGGGGAGGGGGCACGTGGCACCTCTCCCTCTTTTAAAAACAAGTATTTGCCCCTTGTCCTTGAGACCCCCCTCTATAAATATTTTAAAAATAGCCCAGGGGAGATTGTGGTCCTCGGGGCCCGGGGATCCGTGTTCAGGAAGTGGGGGGTCCCCAGTACCTTGGGGGCGTGGGGGAAGGAAAGAGTACAGCCACCCCCTAAGTGTTTTTTTTTTTATTTTTTTAAATAAGTAGTCCTGGGTAGGTGGTGGTCAAGGGAGCTTAGGGGGTATCATGCGGCCCCTCCAACAATTTTTATTAGGTAGCAAAGGAGAATTGGTGGTCCCCGGGGTGGGACCTGTGCAGGCCCCCCTGATCATATATATTTAATGTTACCCCCTTTATGCTCCAAACCCCTTCGGCCATGCACGACACGTGGTTTGGAGGTTAAAGGGAGAAGACTGGTGGGTATGGTGTGGCATGGGGTTGGGTCTTTATTGTAGGAGGTAACTAACTCATACCCCTGCCACGTACAGTTCTCGTCAATAATTTGACTGTCAATGTTATATTGATATTTTTAATGGATGTTCTAAAATACGTCAGGGGTGCTGTAATATCTGGAGTAATCAGCAGTGCATGGAGAGGACGCAATTTATAGTTAGCTTAGGGTTACTTGCGATAACCATAACTAACTGCTGAATTTCTATGATTTTGTTTGAATTAATTCAGAATACAAATAGAAAGTCCCTGCAACCTTTATTTTTTTTAAAAGCAAATTTCAATGTTTTTTAAAAATTCTATTTCCTAACTATAACGTCCCTGTAACCTTTGGTCTTTTCAGTGATTTAAAAAAAAAAAATAATTATATATAAATATAAACGTAAGTAATTTTAGTTACTTTATGTTAATAGAATGACCACAGTGCACGGGCTGAGGCCGTGCATATTGGCAGTTGCCAGCATGGCCTGACCTGTGCCCAGGCCTTGCAGCTAATAAAACAAGTGCAGGGGCCCACGCTTCCAGCCAAATGCAGTGTAATTCTATTCAGCGGTTCGGCCTGTAGGAGTGTCTAAAGACCCTATGGTAAAATTAATAAAAACAAAAATACTTTTTAAGGCCTCGCCTTTTTTTTCAGCCCCAGCTGGACACATCACCCTGAAAATTTCAAGACAGCAGCTGAACTGACTGTCGTATTGGTTTTGAAAGTTTTGTTACAATTCACCAAACGGTGCCAAAGTTACTGCAAAACAGAAAAAAGCCCTTTCCTAAGGAAACTAGGTCTTAATTATAACTACCTACTGGAGACCATCAGTAGGTAATTATATATACACAAATAATTTTCACAAAAAAAAAAAAGCTAATTTAAAAAAGTCACTTTATAGTTCTGTTTGATAATATTTTACTTTGTATTTAAAAAAAAAGAAAAAAAAAAAAAAAAAAAAAAAGGAGGTTATAAGGATGTAATAGCTAGCTGAAAATGACAATTCATACATACTGTTTAAACAAGCATAACCACTGAAATTCAACAGTTCTATTTATCTCAAGTAACTTTAATTCACATCCCAGCCAAGCAGTGTTGTCAATTATATAGTTCAGACTCTGCAGTGATTTTATCAATGATGTCATAAGATGTGTCATGAATGATTAATATGAGAGGAAATAACAAGTGTTTGGTGAGAGCGCAAGCTATACTTACTCTACACCACCAGTTAAAGTTACCTAGGATAACCTTAACTGGTGAATAGCAGTGTTTTTGTTAGTTTAAAATGATATTGTTTAGTTGAAATTTTCCCCCAACTATGTCCCTTTAACCTTTCGTTTTTCAGTTTAGTTTATTTTTTTGCAAAGTAAGATTATTACCCTATCAAACTAGAACGTCACTTTTACGTTTCTTTTTTCAGTGAATTTCTAGGGTTGTTTAGTGTTAAAATATTACCTATTACCATGCATGACAACAATTCCAAAATGCACATGGTCAAAGGTCATGCACAGTATAGAGGTGGCCACAGGGTCTGGGGTCAGGTCCGCCACCCAACCCCCCTGAGGGAAGCCAAACCTTTGACCATGCGCGACATGGTCACACCCTGCATCCAACCACTCCATGGGTAGCCAACCCCATGCCAGGGCCTTATCAGTGGCCAAGCCCTGCACCCAAACCCCTGAGGGAACCAATCACCCGGCCAAAGGCGGTGTCTGGTGTGATGGAGGGGGTGGGCGGTACCAAAACCCTTAGGAGTGTATAAGGCTCATGTTACAAATAGAATATAAAGGGTGTCATTTTAATTAAGGCAGACCTACTGACTTAACCAAAGGGTCAGAATACCAAAATATAGAAAAGGGGGTTTATTGCCTTCATGAAGTGATGAACATATATAAAGCAGACCTATTAACTCTGTCAGAAAGTCACCAATAACCATATTCAAATGCACATAAATTCCCACATTGCAATGTTTAAAAATTTGTGGTTGTCATAGTTTGACTTTAATACAGCCTTATTAGAAAAACATATTTTTTGTATCTTTTTTAGGCCATAAAGTGCAGCTTTGTCCACCTGAGGCTCCCACACTTTCTTTTAATGTTGGGGGCTGCTAATGGAGATGTAAGGCCCCCGCAGCCTCGCTGGCTCCTACAAGTAAACATACTGATGCTGGTGGGAGGCAGCAATTATTTTGATCAGTGAGTGCCCTGGTGCCATCCGGGGCATACACAATGCAGCTTTTCTGGGGTGGTGCAGGGGGGCCCCAGCTGGCTCCCCAGCCAGCACTTATTGCTCCTGTTAGGTTATCAATGTTATCCCAGACTAAAATATGTTGATTGACTTGGTCAGTAATAAAGATCAGAAAAGGGGTCAAACATTAAAGTAAATTTAAAGCGATCTGACTTTATTGCATAGATTTCCATCTCCCATTTAGAGGTGGGGGAAAGGACTGTGGAACCTGCTCTCGACCATTTTAGAAGATTGGTTAAGACACTATACTTTCATCCCTAGAGTTCAAAATTTTGAAGTATTAAACTACTAATTAAAACAATAAAGTGTGTATTCAAAATCCGTTTTGAAATGAATGTGTGTTTAAAATGTGCAATGTGTAAAGTGGCAAATATGGTGGGCACCATAAACAAAATGTAATAAATTAGGTCCAATAAAATGTATTGTGTTTAATGATGATTAAATGTACTGAAAGATGAATATTAATATGTACTAAAGGGATTAATAGTTTAAATATTATGAAATGTGTTATTCTTCATGTTTTAGCATTGATTTTTATAAAGGCCTCACACTTTAGTAATTTTCCAGAGGCAATGTTTTAAATGTGTTAACTCTGCGAAATAATGTTTCTCTAAGCATCCTGTGCAGCTTGTACACTGTGGAAAGGTTATGTTCTTATGTTGTAACATTGTTCTGTCTTCCTGGGATGAGATAATGTGTACCCAGGAACAATTTTCATTAGTGCTCATGTATAACCTGCAACAATTGTATTCTGTTGCAGAAACTTGTGACTGCAGTGAGATGATGATCCAATCTTGAATGGAGAAAATTAAGAAATAATACTTCTGAAATGTGGAGTAAATTCAATTGGCTCCGACCTGAACCATCCCATGGACTGACCAATAGAAACCCATCTAGTTGGTTTCTATGGATTTAATATAGCAAAACTGAGGTGATGTAAGGGCAGATTTTCCTTTCCTCAGGTAGTGAATAGATGCGTTACTGTTCCTTAGCTCCTTGCTTACGATTGTCAGTTCAGATGTTTTAAAGTCAAACTTTACTGAACTGTTCCCTATTATGCCATTGCCCAGTGAAGAAGATCATAAGGTGCTCCACTGATGAAGACATTGCTGCTTGCTGATCCATTTAGGAGAGGTATAACCAAGTGTGCATCTGTCATTCTTGCAGATGTAGGTTTTCTCTCTTTATAAAACCCACATATTTTTGGTTAGCACCATAGTCACATTTTCCAAATAAATGTTTTGTCTTTTTGCATGAAGTCCAACATGCTTATCAAACTAGAAAAATAGTTAAGGATGCCAGATTCTAAAGTCAACTGCTTCATATAAATTGATTGTAAACAATTCATCTGCGATAACTAAATGTATTCAGTTTCCATCATTCATCGATTATTGCTGTTATTCTACACTGTGGTTCTTGAATGCTTAAGGATAAATATTGTGTCCAGATTTGGTGAGCCTGTGTTATTCTTGTATTTCTATTATTTAGTCTTGCATTTCATTTATGTGATCTTGCATTGTTAATCTAAAGGGCAATAAATGTTTGAACTTTATTAAACTGGTGTGGTGATTCATGGCCACACAGGTCATGGTGTGTATAAATTACTGACTCCAAAATGAAACTGATGTTTATTGATTTGATATTGTTAATGCTGTTCGTTAGGACGTTATCACACTCCTATTAGAGTCCAAAGATTTGTGTCAACCTCTATGGTTACCCTACATGTGCCACCTTATAACTAAAATATCAAAACAAATATAAGGCTGGACACCCCCCCCACAGGGGAAAAGGACTGTGAAACCTGTTTTCCACCATTTTAGAAGATTGGTTAAGAAACTATAATTTCATCCCTAGGGTCCAAGGTAGATTTAACATTGGTTACAGCAAGTGCCACCGTGCATTTGCTTTATAGTTCCGAGTTCGGAAGTCTACAATTACAAATAACAGAGAACTTAATAAATGTTTCACGGACTTCGGAGCAGCATCCAACAGTGGACAGGGACAGTATGTTGCATAAACTGAAGACATGAGGGACAAATAACTGCGTTATGACTTGATTTGAACATAAATCCAGTTAGATTATGCTAGAGATCAGTCAGTCCAGCATAGATCAGATGGATAATTTTAATAGTGCTGTTATATGTGCTAGCGCAGGTGTTTTAATTAGAAATTAATGAGTGTTTATGTATTTTGAATAATGAGTTTATGTAGAAAATGAATAATGTAGAAAAATAATGCACGCATTTGAAAATATGACCTCGAAGAATGGCCACCAATGTTCACGAGATGTACTAACGATTAATACTTATGAAATATTGGAAATGTATTAAATTAATGTAGTAATATGTCATATTAAGGGTTATGAAGTGTGCTCTAGCTTTATTAATTGTAGGCCTTAACTTATCGATTGTCTTGGCCTATTTTGCCAGGCCTCATGCAGAAGCTGCATTTCTTGGTGGTTAATAAAAAATGCTGACAGAGTGAATTAAACTGGGAAATGTCCATTGTCTTGTTAAAAGTGCTTAACAAAAGCTTTTTGTGAGAGCCGACCTGCAAGGAGATGATGTTACCGCTAGTGTAACAACATGTGTAGTGTGTGTGAGGTGTACTTTCCCAGGATGAGAACAATGAAGACACGGACTGGAGCTGAAAATGCAACAATATTGTTACCCGACGAGCCAGATGATGAGGACATTTGCAAAGTGAACCAATCAACTTCATGCGAAGAGTGAAATATTAGACTTCATAGATTTGGCGTAGAAATATTATTGGGTAAAGTGTGAGCGTACGATTCACTGACCAATAGGGACTTAGGGGATAGTATAGGTTACTTTGATATAACAACGAGACAGAGGAGAATTATACAGAAATACTTTAGGAGATCTGAGAATTCGAGACCGGAGACTAGAGAAGAGACTTTGGAGAGATTTGAGATTCATTTGGTCATTGGGCTCATACTTATATAGCCTGATGCTTTGTCCTCAGGTCAGTCGATGAGCAGAGACGGATTCTGCTTTGCTGACTCATATCGAAGATAGGTAGGTATGATGAAACGTGACTGTCATTTATTTTATACCTTTCTAGGTACCAACTGTGCTGTTTTGACAGATCCATAGTTAGATGTTTTTCTAAATTCGTGTCTCAAAAACTGTGGTGCATGAAGCCTGACATGCTGATGCTAATCTGATGTTAGTTAAGTGTCCTCATAAATGACGGACGATTACAGGGATTAATGATTGATGAATTACCTTGCTGAGTTCCATGTACGGTTTAACTTTGTCGCAACTGATTCTGCTATTGATTTGCACTGTAGCTCTAGAATGTGTTGTGGTTCAAGCTTTGATTAGATTGCATTTCTTCCGCTGCTTTGGACGACCAGTATTTTTTTTATATGTGTTTCATTTGATTTTAATGTTAATATAAGGGAAATAAACTTACTAAACTTTTACTAAAGGTGTGTTTATTCATGGCTGAAAAGGTCACGGTGCATAACATTTACTGACTCCATTGATTATTGATTTTATTGGTTACTAATGATTGTGTATTGATTATGTACTGGAGCTATGGTAAGAACTTCTTAATTAAGAGTCAAAAGGTTCATCGACCTTTTTGCATCCCCTTGTAAGTTTACTTAAGATCTGACACGCTAACATATGCAGCAATTTATATGCGTTTTGGAAGGTTCCAAAATAGGCTTTCACCATCAGTTGGATTTGTTACTTTAGGACTGTGAGACCAACACATTGGAAATAAGGAATTCATAGGCACGTGGTAGTTAGTATGCTGGTGGAGAGAGACTGGAACAGGTGAGAAATGTAAATACCTGTCATTACTATTTCAATATCTCTTAATATATAGATTTAAAATGACAAAGTACACAGTTGAATGGCGAGTTTTGCGCGGGTAATAAAAGGAGGTATGGAGGAGTGACAGCTATTCACACACAAAAGAGAAGAACACCAACCAAAGTTATACGCTACTCCAAAAAAAATAGGTGTCGTCTAAAACAAATAGGCAAAGTATTCCAACTCAGACAATTGAAAAGTAAGATTAAAATTATTATTTCCACTTCTAAAAAACAGAATTTAAATTGGGAAACAACTTGATTCATTTGCTAGCTCAGTGACAAGACAGTAGTCGCTGAAACAAGTTTGTCTAAAACGTACATTCAAGAATTAAAGTAACATTTGGGTTCCTAGTACATGCAATGCTGGCTTTGTTTTCTCCTACAGGTAACGTAGCACCTTGTGTGGAAAGCAACTCCTTATGAAGAAGCTCTTATGCTTCGAAGTGTATTCAGCATGCAGCAGGGTTTCAGAATAAAGCCACGGTCATTCAAATTAATATTGAAGCTGCTCATACTGACGAATCTTGTAGAGTATGCTCCATTATTCAGATACACAGACTTAAAATCTCAGGTCATACTCAAGATAGTATGTGAAGGCTGCTAAATTTGGCAGCTAAATCCAGCAGGCTGTTTGGTGGAAAAGTCTTAACGTCACCTCTCATACTGCTACCTCTACAAAATCTCTCATGCTGACGTGTCAGAGGAAAGCAAGACTAAGCAAAGCATTACTCGGCTTTTGGTGATTTAATGGACTGTGTGGGACGCTCAGTAATTCCAAGCATGATAATTTATCAAGCTAACATAGGTTCCTGCATCCTTTATAGTCTTTAGGTGACTAGTCTATATTTAAATTATAATAATTAGGACAAGTTTATGGGGGAACGTGTTAAAAAGAGCTTTTGTTCTAACCTCTTGCACGGTTCTTAATGCTCTGCATGCATAGAACTGGAGCTACAGTCACTAAATGCAACATCTGAAGCTCAATCTACTTTGCTTCTTCATAATCGTATTAGGAATGCTGAAACTACAATAGACTTGGTACTTTATGGATCTATGCAGTGAGAGTTTTAAGTGGACCGATCCTTCCTGGAAAAAAATGAAAAAAATCTGTAGTTAATAGCCAAGTTGAATTACATGCCTAATTTGAATTTGATTGAAGAGGTTCTCTGTGTGAGCTCCAACTAAAAGGAAACTCCGTTTTACTTGTGAGGTGGATATTATATATGTAAAATCTATTTTGTTTTTTAAATCACTTTAATTGTGGCTTTATTGTAGACGTGTTCGAGGAGCACCGCAATATTTGTTAAAAGTTCCTAAGACTATGATTAGAAAGATTTACTGAGGATGTGTACGGCCTGGCCAATTTTACTGTCAGGACACAGAACAGAAAAAAAAATGAAAAGGAAAAATGAATGTGAATATCTTATGAAGCACAGTTGTTTGACTTTCAATTTACTTTTTTGCCCCAAGCATTTATAGTTACTATGACTTTATTTGCAATGAATTTACTTGTGACCTTTGTTGAGAGCTAATACTTCTAGGACAGTAAAATCAATTATGTCTTTTTTTTTATTTATTTCCTATGAAAAATGTGCAGACAGCATTCACTTTGTATTGAAACAATATTGTGAACAGGTGATCTGGATTACTTTTGTAAGGATATATTTGTGTTTTACCAATTCCTGTAATGTCATGTATGTTTATATCACCCGGAATGGTCTAATAAACCTGGGTTTGACTAATATTATCTACTACCTTGGTTAAAGTCTTTGTTTTTGCTAAATAAATTTGTTTTAATATTTTAATAGCCGAGATACATAGATGCAAAACGGAATTTTGTGCGTTTCAGCTACTGAAAACAAGTTTGTTAACAAAGAGAGGAGCGTGTAATATCTTCTGAATGGAGCTTTGAGAACTGGAATTTTCCCACAGGCAAATATACTTCATAGTGGTCCAAATGGGTATTTTCAAAATTAAAAACGCTTTAAAGAAATGTATGGCTTAATGTTTTTATTTAACAGCATTCCCATTATAAGTGAATTACTTGCACTGTACCGCTGGTGTTTTGTTCTGTTAACCTTGTGCCATTCCCCTCACCCATTACTGCCCTTAATTCATGCCACCGAACATGCTCATTCTGCAAATCGGTTTTCCATTGACCAAAAACTCTGGCAAGCATAGTTGGCCCATGGTCAACTTCTACAGTCCCTTACAATCTCATGCAGAGTTTTTTTACTTCCTTCTTGCTCAAGCAGAACTCCTGTGGTCCTAGAACAAGTCAGCAATTCTCCCTTCATTGCTGGCTCCAGGTGATGACCCCTATGCCCCACTTCTGGGAATTAGCTATCTGGCAGACAATAACCCTTAGTTGTACAGAGGTGCTCCAAATAATCTACCCGGTACCCCCTCCTCAGTTGAGGAGAATATGTAACTAGAGCAAGTAGGTCTGCTGCCCTCACTTGTATGCAGTGATGGCAAACAGGGTCAGCTGCTCCACTTGTAGACAGTGATGAAAAACAGGGTATGTGTGTACTCCTGTCTGCCTTGTCATAACAGTTTGGGTCAATTCTCTTTTCATGTGTGCTTCATAGGCTGCCATCTAGATTCGGTCTTTGACCTGAGTAATGCTACTAACACGGTTGTCTACATATTTGAGCACCTACAACTGTGGCACAAAGCAGTGTGAGCACTCTGCACCGTGACTTTCAGCAGCCACATTTGATAGTGAACAGGAAAAGAAACAAATGGCTGCTCGCCTTCTAATGACCCTTCACAACCTGACAGATACTGCAGTCCACCATTCCCCTTCCACCATCCATCAAATGGCAGTTCCTTCAGCAGCTTTTGGTATAAGTAAGGTCCTAATCAAATTTCCAGGGGGATCCCATCTCAGATTTCTCCACTTCAGTATTTGGGTTCCCTCCCTCCAGACTAAGGAGTGACAGCAATCCACTTCCACCATCTGAAAAGACAACCTCACTTCCATCTTTTGCACTTAAACAGGGCTTCCAAAACAGACATCACAAGCCTGTGTCAGTCTAATCCATTCACACACACCACTGGACTAGCACACATGCTTAAGCACACAGGAGCTTGGTGCTAGTATTCCAGGTTCACTGTGAGCAGTGAACTTCAGACGAGTGAACCAGTAGGCTCCTACACCCACAATACAGGTAAAAAGGATGGATCAGATCATATCACTGCGAAGCACTGTATGCTGCACCACCACCGCACTGCACATGTGAAACCTGTGACAGGGCCAATAGTCCAACTTGGTATGGCTTGGTGCGCCTCTCCAGGACAAGTCAAGACTCTCTTCAAAGTCAAGGAGAGGCCTAGGTCTCTGTGAACACACTGTATAATAGGGAAGCTGGGGTCATAAAAGGGTATAACCAATACTCACATTTCAGGCACGCAGCGCAGGGAACATGACCATGATTCAAGCAGTGAACATTCCCATACCAACACTTTGGGAGATGCATATTTGACCACTGGAAAGAGAAAAGGGTGCCAGGCAGAACCAATCTATGTCACCCCTGGTGTCTGAACTGGTGAGGAAATCCTTGGTCTGCTATATTGGGTTGAAGGGATTTGACAGAGGACCAAATATGGCAGGGTCTCAAAAGGTTAACTATTTTATGCAGACATTGTGATGCTTTTTATCTGAACACAGACAACCTAATCTTCCCTATAGATGAAGAGGGTGGAGGACTTTGACCGGACATCTAGTCTGTGTGACCACTGAGTAAATCACGTGAGTCACCTCTGAAAGTAGAGGAGGCAGTGATGCTGATGGGGTGATTCCGAGCCATGGAGGTGGGCTTCAGAAACTTTAAAGTACCCAGAGGTGAGGCTAAACCACATGGATGAGATCTTACATCAGAAAGATCCTTCAGTGAGTGAGAGTCAAGATTAGTTAGATATCAATTTGGAGAGTTCTAACCCTTTTGATGAAGGGATGAGTGGGTGGATTTAACTAAAATGAAAGTGCTTCATCACCTGCTGTACTTTATTGTGAATATGCTGTAGTCTGGCTCCACTTGATCTATGTGGAAATTACCTTCTTTCTTGATTTAACTCATTCCGAATATTAGCAAGGACTGTTACTCATGAAAAACTCTAGTTGCTTGTGGCTCATGATGATTTGGGAATGATTAATTTTGTACTGTATTGCCACCCGGAATGTCTTCAGTAATGGTCATGTTCTACAAAACATCTGTGTGTCTGCTCTTTATGTCCAGTGGGACAGTACAACTATCTGGAGTTTCTAATGCCCACGCTTCCGGCTAAGGGAACTCCATGGTGCCCATGGGTTCTCCTCCATGGTAGGTCACCCAGCAGCTAACAACCCTTGTAGGTCTAACAGAGAGCAGGATTTCAACATTTGATCTGCTTCACATGTTTTATCCTCCTTGACCACTGGTGTAGGAGTGATGGATGTCACAACTTGTGCCTTTTCAGTCATCCCTGATCCACTTACTACCTTTCTCTGTGTGTAGCGAATTTTTGAGACATGTTCGGTCTCCGCTGGAGACTAATGTGCAGTCTGTGTTCTAGTCAACACAGCTAACATTGTACAAGCCACATCGGTTTCTGGTCATGGTACTAATCTACTGGCGACTACCTCACTGCCCAGTAGACATACCACAATTTGCTTCTGTCTACATCATCCATGGCTGACTTGCCACTAATTGCGTACTTCAACTTGACCACCAGATACTCCTTGTCTTCACAGTAGAGAATATCCTTGGGTGTGAAATACTTTCTCTCAACTATAGTACTTTAAGCACCTCTATCCTTCATGGCTGGAACATTCCTTCCATAGATACTAGCTTCTAACAAAAACACCATAATATTTGGATGGATTTATTTAAAGGAATCTATGTCTCTTTCCCAAAAATCTATTGATACCTGGCTCAGTCAAAACTGCCCTCTCTGGTTCCATCACATCACAGTCCGCATACTAGTTATTATTAGTGCAGCTGGTACAGACTCTTTCAATTGACATTCTTTCTTGTAATATCAATCATTATGATACTGACAGCAGCTAATCACCTTAGGCTTGGTTGAACCTTCCTGTCCTCCACTCCATGACTCCTGGAAATAGCTCTTGCCCCATCTATCCAGTTTAGAACCAGCAGTTTGAGAGTTCCTCTCTATGTTTGGTTAAAACAATGCTGCCCCAGCTCTTCATTAATCATTTAAAACAACTACCTGTCAGCCCAAACTACAAGCTTTTCTGGACTCTTTTCTGTTAAGTTTGCCAGATATTTCTCAATTGGGGGAGAACACTCCTCCTTGATTCGCTCAGTCACTATTAACTAGTTAATGGCATGAAAAACCTTGGCTTCTATTATTTGCCCACTCATTCTAGGCAAGCAACTCACCATGAATCTAGGTCTCAAAAGAAACCCCACCCACTAGCTTGAGTCTCTGAAGGTACTGTGCTAGCGTCAGCCCAAGCTATCCAACCAGAGCTTCCATCATTCACTCATAGTTCATTTGTTTAGCTACATGTATGTTTCCAATGACTGCTGTACCTTCTGTGGGTAAGCAACTCATTGAAGTGACTGCCTTAGATACATCCCTTAAAGTCTGCGTTCTACAAGTCTCAAACTAACGAACCATTCAAAATATCTTGACCATGCAGATACAAGTAACAAGCTCTTTTGGAATCTTGGCATGTACTTCTGTAGAGTTGGGGTGCAATTGATTTTACCAGATGTAGCTGTCATCTGGAGCTTTACATTTGCTAAATTTATCCTCAGTCTGCAATTCTCCCTCTTTTTTCTGCCAGTCAATTCTCTTTCTCTCTCCTCTTTCTCCCCTTTCTTTCCTCACATGCTGATTGCTCATGTCTCCTTTCCTCTTATTCCTAGCAAGCTAATTTCAACTTCTTCACAGGCTCCGTAGCCTTCCCTACATTTTTCAACCTTCTGTAGAGCCAACTTTAGTAAGTTCAGGTGCTCATCTGGATTTAACCTGTCCCTAGAGAATACCTTCTTGAGTTGGCAACAGTGGAACCCTTGAAACTGAAGGAAAAAGGACTGTCTTGGATAAATACTGGAGAGCAAACTGGGATAACACTTAAGGGGTGTTTAGAGAAAATGTGTGCTAAGGGGCGGAGAGATGCTGACACCACAGAAATCCCTCTCTAGAGTTCATTAAGTTTCTTCCCAACAAGCCACTTTCTCCCACTCATCCTTAACAAAAAGGGAAAATTACCTGCCTATATTTCATCCAGAGTACACCTCCCCTCCCTATCCAGACACAGATTCCTCAACTGATTTAATGATAGAGCTAAAGCTTGATACTACTAACTTTGTTTTTGTAATTGTACTGTGCAGGTATTATTGTTTACCAGCTGGCCTTACTGTTCTTTTCAAGAAAATAGAAACTGGCTTTTGCAGGTCTCCCACCACTTGTAACCAAATGTCAGATGCAGTTCAGAGGTTATGGGGCAGCAGGTGTTACTGGGCCTCAAGCGTGATGGCTTGAGGTAGTTTGCAACTGGTGTCACAGGTCCTGTCCTACTAAGGCTCTGCAAACTGGGCCAATTACAACATTTTCTGGACTGGACTCTAAGGGTAGATAGAGCAAGCAGTCACAAGCTTGTAAGGCATGTAGCATGGGGATGCTTGAGCTCAACAATCAACCAACAAACAGAATAAAATTAATATTAATTTATGTGCTCATCTTTTTAAGGATGAAAGTACTTCAACCATACAGTTGTACTAAATATGTCACACTTCAATGAGCATAAGCAAGACAGTAACTGGAAGCTAGCTCATGTAGGTGCTAGACCAATCCCACACTGTCTGTTCCTTCCCAGGAAATCTTACCATGTTCTGGACTTTGTGCCATAGGTAAAGGATCTTAGGAGTAGCACAAATTCAACTATGCTGACGTTTTGGCTACCCACAGTTCAAAAATGCAATCAGTCTTTATCTTACTGTTTCTTAGGACAAGTGAGTTCTTTCCCAGCTGCCACCAGGCACCAGGCACCTCTTTTTAATGCACTCATAAGAGCTGGTGGGACCCGATAACTTCTTGTCAGAGTTTCTTGGAGCCAGAAGACAGCTACATTTAGCAGTGCGGCCACCCACCCTTGCCTTCAGAGGTAGCAGTGCCAGGTCCTGTGGGAATGAGGCCAAGGATCCAACTGATGCTATCTTGATGCTGTGGCTCTGCTATAGCTGATGCAGCCACCTGGTCAAACAATCAGCAGTCCTAAAAGGCTGCAGTCCTGACCAAACGGAAAGTAAGTGCAGTAAGTCACATTCTGCAGTCCTATTCCTCACCCCTACCAACCACCAAATGTCAGTTCTCTGTAAGAATAATCAGCAACTCCTTGCTATCTATGAGACGTTTTGAAAGTCTAAATGCATACCTATCTCCATCCATATCTTCAGTGTCTGGTTCTCCTCCCTGCAGCTATGCAAGCAATACACTTCCATTGTCTGGGAGCACAGTCCTCGCCCTTAATCTTATGATAGGTCAGGCCAGAAATATCCAAAATTGATCCTACTGGCAGCCATACCTCTGGCTCACTTACACCATGCATATGAACACGTTTTAACACACTCGGGATGTCAGCACAATGCTCTCAGCAAGTGTACAGAAGAAGAACTTTACACAAATGAGCAAGTAATTCTCAACCCGAGTGACCCAGGTAAAAGGTCTAGTTAAACTATAAATTATGTTTGTCGTTCTGTGCTGCCACTGCCACTCTATGTGCCATAACCGTGACAGAGAGCCTACTGCCCATACTGAGGGTATGCGTGATGCCTTCCTCTTGGTTGTAGGACAGGCCCAGGACCACTAAGTAAGGAACAGGCGTCTGTGCACACGCTTAGGTTAGCTTTAACCAAAGGTCAAAATAAAAAGTAAAAATACTCAATCTACATGCAACTGGGCACCCAGGACAGGGGAACATGCCAGTATACTCAGATTACTGCTTCAGGAATGCTGATGCCAGCCAGGAGCAGAGATCTTGTACTTATTTGCATCCATGTTCTGGATACTACAACTTGGAGCCAGTCTTGTAACTACATGCTGTGAGACCCATCATGTTGCACAAAGGCTGTGTTTGCAGAGCGGCATTGCAATGACATCTGAAAGAAAACTAAACAGTTTCTGAAACTTTAGTCAGTGGATCCATATCCTGTTTAGGGGGAAATGTCTACAAAAGAAAAATCCAAATGACCCTGCTTGGTTCCAGTCCAATGTTATTCATTGGAAAAGGAGGGCAGTGCTCCACAGAGTTCTTAAAGTACTGCTGTGCAAGAAGGGCTCAAGTCTGCCGAACAGGTACTCGTGCAAAGGCGAGAGGACACCACCTTTACTCTGAATGTTCTGCTGGTGGAGCATTTCTGAAGTGCATAGAAAACTGCACGGCAGCCTGCTGAGAGTCAGATGGCGGATGTATAACTCTGCATGAGGACAGTCTGTTCAGAGCATTAGGAGCACCTAAACAAAGTTGACTTGTCAGAGAATGAGGCCAGGAGCGACCAGTGCCTTGGACGGGTACTGCCAGCTGTTCTGCGTGTTCCCCTGTAAGCTGCTTAAAATTGTGCCACAAGAAGTATTCTATGTCACTGAGCAGTTTCCCACAGGTTTACAGACTAGTGCTGTTATCGCCGATGTGGTGACTGAAAGTGGTGTCTTTGCGAAAATGGAAAGCCCTGGCCAGCCTGGAAGCCACAACTGCCAGAAGACCCAGCCACAAGGGATTCTACCTCAAGGCTTCAACAGCCACACCAGAATACCTGTCTCGAGTTGGCCTGAAGGGCCATCACAGAACACAAGAGCTGCTGCGCAGCTCCTCCTCATCAATGTCACCTACAAACTTTAATTCAAATGAGGGTGCTGTCCTGGCCTCATACAGAGAGGAGCCACTGCCTTTAGGGTAGGAGCTGGACTGCATCAGCCGCAGACCAAATGCTAGAAAAAAAATGTGCGCAAAAAGAGGGCTGCACCAGGGACAAGACATTAAATACATGTAGATGAGATTGCTGCATGTTAAGACTTTTTTGCCATAAAGTGGTAAAGAGGTATTAAGCGGAGTTTCACACTTGCCCTGTAACGTTATTTGAGTTTTCGGTATCCTAGTCTAATCCTGCCCAAAGCTATAATGTGTTGTGGACTGTAGAAACAAGATCTCCACTACAGTAGGAGGAAGGGGCATACTGAGAAGAGAGTTTAGCGCCTCATTGTTTAATGAAACATAATTTGCTACTCTGTGTGCCATCTCCATTGGCTTGTACAGTGTTTAGTTCTGCTGCATGAGCAAGGTACTTTCTTTTTACATAAACAATAAGCAATGGGCTGAACTACAAAGGCAGAACCAACTCTGAGTCTCAAGTGGGCAAAGAGTGATAGATAGAAGCAGCCTGAGTAATTACCACTGGAGAAGATCAATTCAGGAACTTTTTTTGCTTTCCTAACTAAAGACGACAGGTGGTTTGTGAGCTTAAATACCTGGGATTCACATCTGGAGCTTTCCTAGGTTTAGTGGGATACTTGTGTGGTTAACAACCCCATGTGGTCCAACGTAGCATGTTTATTGTGTGGTTGATTATATAAAATCAGATAATCTGCAAGTTAGACAGTTTCAGTAACTTGGCATGCCATTTGGACATTCCCTCACTGGCGATCTCTTGACATAGGCAACACATTTGCCAGGGGCTGTGGTACATTGGACCTGGAGAAATCTAGCGTATTACTGATGCTGTTGGTGCTGGACAATCGTAAGGAGTTTGTTACTCTGTCCCATAGACGGATATTTATGATGCAGAGTATTACCATATGAAGCAGCTGCGCTGCGGGGATGCTGGGGCTGACTCGTTCAATGTGTAATTGGTGACAGTAGTATAACAAACTTCAGCAGTATTTCACAAGGACAGGTTTGAGCTAATTTTGCTTAATTCTCCTAATTTAATCTTCTAAACCAACTACCAAAAAAACTACTTGTTCTCTTTCAGGATTATGCCCTGGTTGCTGAGCAGACATAGATTTTAGTCAAAATGTGTGGGAAAGTCCAAGTGATTCGTCCCTTGTTGTCATCAATACTAAACTGTGCTCTTGGGTAGCATGGATCAGCTTTGCCCTGAGTGGTTTCTATGGGTATGATCAGATGCATGAAACACTTGCCACAAAAATGTAAATTTGCTGACTTAGTGTTTTTGTTGGCTAAGCACCACGTTCCCATGGTCTAGAAATATTCCTGAGCTTCCAGGAAGGAAGACTGGTAAGGAGAAATTTGGTGATGGCTTATAGTGCAGTTTGTAGCCAGAGGGCCAAGAGCAATAGCTGAGATAGCTCTGACCCTGCAGCTACCTGGGAGATTTACTCACTTGGTTTACATAATAAAGGCCCCTCACAGATAGCAATCTTTTTTATTTATTCCTCTGGGGATCCTTGGGAGGGTATTGCCTATTTGTTCCTGGGGAGTTATCTGCTATGCTAGATGTTGACCAGTGACCTCTACGGAGAGCATTTTGGGTCAAATGTATGAAGCCATCTACCAGTCAAAAACCCCTGAGGGTCACTAAATCAAAGTTGTGACTGCCAAATGGCTTTTGGTCCTGGTTGCAGGATCCTCCCATTTGTTGCCTGGTTTTTGATGAAACGTTGAAGTCCACTAGTTCCTGCTAACCAGGTTCCCAGGCCAGTGCCCCTTCCCCAAAACAAGACAACTGGCCACTTGATCCCCAAGTGGGCCATTAGTTGTGTGGACTGTAGAAGTAATGGGTCCACATTTGCCCTCCACTCGGAACCAAACACCCCATCTTATTGATTGACTCTCTCAGGGTAGCAGAGCAGTCCTAGGATTACTCAAGGGAGGTTGTATGGCTAGTAATCATCATTAGCTGGCATGCAACAATAACACTCAATGAATAAATATCCACTCTGTGCTTCTCTTTTAAATCTGTAAAGTGTATTTAACACACTCTACTTAATACTATGCAGCAATTTACATATACATAAGGCTGGTGGAAATACCTCCAGTGACGTGTAATCATCTCTGCACCCCCTATAGGGGTCAAGATAAATAAACCACGTCAAAAACCATCATTTTAGGAGTATGTGCAATAATAAAAAAATAACCATCCGTGAATGCACTTATTAATAGAGCATATGCACTTTTATCAATAGTCACTGTCAACTTTATTATTTCAATAAATCCTTTATAAAATAAACTTCTCATGGGTCTGAGTTTTTTCTATATACATTTAACCATTGGAAAGCAAATGATGAGAGTAGCCCCTTGAAGGCATCACATTGTGATCACAGCTTGTAACCATAGACTTCACCTCTAGATGGTGTTATACAACAAATCCATTCCTTCAGACACCTCTAGGCCCACTTAACTGACCATAAATTTAGACCCTATAGGGTGCTACAATCCCAGCTGTAGAGCACATGCTCCAGCCTCGGGAGTTCTAGAAAACTAAAGAGTATTCCCAGGTTTGTTATTCCTTTTTGGACCTGTAGATTTAGGGTTTGGGGCTTCCTTGGGGGAGCTGCAATGCTTCTGTAGCTCCCCAGCACCCTTTCCTTCCTAGTGGTAGTTCCACTGTGTGAGGGACACCACAACACAAGCAATCAGTGAGGTTTTGAAGGCCCCACAGGGCATTATGGGGCACTTCCTTGCAGAGCTCATGAATAATTGTTTAGTGGGTCTGGCTGTTTCCTTTGTGTGCAGCACAGTCTTGTGCAACACAACATGTTTCTTCTGGAGCAGCTCTACTCCTTGGTACAGAAGCCCAATCTTTACCCCAACTTATCCTTAGGGCATGTAAGGTGACCAGCTTCCCTGGTCCTGGAGAGAGGCAAAATGGCTCTGGGGTAAACTGAAATGAGTCCTTACTCCAGATGGCATTTGGGGGGGTTCCTCCTTCTAACTTGCCATGGCTGCTGTCTCGAGTCCCAATGTCCAGCAATAAAACACAACCAAGACAGCTCACCCCCATTGCGCAAGACTTTTTAAGTGGCAGCGGAAGATTCCAGAAGCGATGCACCTCTGGCCTATTGTAGGGTGCCACATCACCTCTCCAGCCCTGTCTCAACCTTCCTGCAAAGCCAGCTGAGACATTTCAAAATGTCATCACCTAGGAGTCACTAGTCACATTTGCTCTTGGGGGTCTCAGCTCTGCTCCTCGCTGTCATTGCTGCCAGTGTCTTTCCCACAAAATCTTCAAAGGGAGCCCCATCCTGTGTCCAGAGGTCTGGGTTCCCTCCTTCATTCAGTGGGCTTGGGCAGGCTCATCCTTGCAGGTCAAAAAAATCTACTTGCCAACTCGCTATGGCAAATCCGATCTTATCAGGTTGAGCTATTTTTATCACCTACTTGTCCGTTCTAGTAAATGAATTGAAGGTGGAAAGGAACATGTGTTCTGCTCATTCAGAAAGTAAGTAAGCACTAAAGACACATTTAAACCTTACTTCTATCTTGACACATTTCCTGTCTGTTCAAGGACAGAGGTCAAATGATAGTTTGTTGCTCATCTTCTCCTGGAAAATGGTGTTTACTTTTCTGTATATTTTTACACTTAGATGTTTTTGTCATATGAGCCCTCTAACAATCTTTGTGAAACAAAAGGATGTAATATGACATTTTCTTTCCTATCGCACCATTTAAACAGCCTGTAGATAAATAGTACAAGTATTTCAAAATATATCAGGAATTAGAAAGAACATTTCTGTAAATTCATAAGTGTGATGCAAGCAAAGATTTAAATAGGAGCAAAACAAAATCAGAACATGTAAGTTGGTGATGTGCAAATGACAAATACTTGCAGAACATCGATTTCCACACACTACACCATTGATTCCCAGCCAGGTCCGCAAAGCCTCCTGAGGGGATCTACAACTGCTTAGAACATTAAATTATATTAACAGATTAGGTCCATAGCTTTCAGTAATGACTCAGTGGGGGGTCCCCGGATTCCAATAATGACTCAGTGGGGGTCCCTAGCTTCAATAAATGATAAAGTGGGGGGCCACAGAACTCAAAATTTTGGGAACAACTGTACTACACTATATAGTTTTATCAGTAAAATCATGTGTCAGTTGGATATTTTGTGGCCATGTCAATGGAAAATCTGCTGATAGCAAATAAGTATGCTACAACTTTATGCATGTATTTATTAAAGTGATAGTTTTTAAACATGAGTTGAGAAACATTCCTGCCCCTGCTCTGATGGCAATGAAGTTAATGAACTAAGAGCCAAGTGAGTGGCCATGTGTATCCTATATATGTGGCTAGATTTGTATTGTACATGGAGCAAAGGTTTAGTCTATTAAATGTGTGTTTTTTTTTTTGTTTTTTGTTTTTTAAACAGCAGACGTGCTGAACTCACATATTTGAAGGTTCTCTAATAGGTGATAAACAAGAAAATGGTGGCTCAGTGAACTAAAATATTTGTCCAGGATCACATAATTTGAAACCAGTTTATGGGTCAAGAGCCTTAAAATTAGGTTGAGTACATTATTTAAGTCATTAGACCTGCAGGTCTAGTAACATTTTAATACTTTTTCAAGGCCTGCCTTGGAACAGTGTGACAGTTGATTGATTGACGCAGTAACCATCATCCCTGCCTCTTTCCTCATAAGGAACTGACCCAAGCACTGTTAATTGCTACCTTTGTGTGGGGAGGCCTTTGCCCTGGCTGCTGGACAGAAATGTAATTAACTTTGTACAGTAGGGTGACAAAGGGCTCTGATCTTGAGGTGAGCCAGAGAAATATAACAATTCTGGATGATCCATAAACTGTACAGATATCTGTTTGGATCTTGCAGAAAATTGATTTTCCAGCACAGGTTACACCCCAATTTGATAAGTCACTGGCCTCTGTAGACAAAAGGGAAGGGAAGTTGCACTTGAATGTAGTCTTCCCCATAGGTGTATAATGGAGTGTCACTGTAGACATGACAGTAAACCACACTGACTTTACCTATGAGTGTATACCTACATGATGAGGCCTACCCCAGGTCAATATCCAATCCTGCAGAGTCGCCTCTGTGGCGCTCTACCTGGGTACAGTTACCAGGCTGTGTACAATAGGATTTTCCCCACACACAGCACTCAAGTGTGCACACTTGTTCACATATAACAAGCCAAGTGCTCCAAACTTCAGGAGGAGTTTCCCGAAATCATCCTTGCAGGTACAAAGGGTCCAAAACACAAATCCAGGGGTCTGGAACCTCCTGGATGGTCCTTGGAAAGTTGGACCACCATTCCCACAATGCATGTCCAAATCCTTAAAAGTCAAGTGGATGCACTCCAGGCTGGAGACTATTGCTGGAGGTGATGCAAGTAAAGCTCTGTTAGCCTGTAGCTGTAGTGAGTCCACTCCTGAGTCCTTGTTGAAGCATGGCACCGTCCTAAGGCTGTAATACCAGATTGTGCAGCAGGCGCAGTTCACTCAGAAATGCAGGCCAAGGGTGCAGATCCAGATTACGGCAGGGTAGTCCTGCTTCCTCTTGTAGTTTCAAGAACCAGATCTGAGAGGCTATGCACCTCACACATTTATTCCCAGCTCCTGTGCATCAGGAAGGGGGCAACCCGGCCAATAGAATGCAAGGTGACACCCAGATGCATGACCACTTCCTCCAAAGTGTGGCATATTCCTGTCCCAGAAAGCACAATTCTTCCAAAATCCATGATGGCTGAAATTTTAGCAGAGCAGTGAGAACTGGCTAAACCAACACCCAGTGTAACACATTTCCATTGCTCACCTCCTCCTAACATCTTCAAATTCCTTCCTCAAGCCTTGTATCTGGCTGAGGGGTCCGGAAGGTGAGGGTTAGGTAATCTGACATTCCTTCCTGGACTGTTCTCCTTTGAGACTGTAAGTTTTATTACCCCTCCCCCTGCTCTGGCATTCCTGTGTAGCCCCAGAGCTGCCCTTCACTAGATAGGATCTACCCGGGACAGCCACTTATCACTTAATCAAGCAGCTTTGCTAATCGTGTTAGCTCTGATCAATCAAGGAGACCTTCAGAAGGCTGGATTTTGGCTTACAGAAAGAAAAAAACATTATACTTTTTTTCTGTACAAATTGTGATACATTCACCAATGCCAAATTGTGATGCATTCGCCAATGTCAAATTGCTGACTTTATCAAAACAAATCTTTTGAAACTAGTCTTTGAATGACTCTTCTGTGCTTTTCCTTTCTAGATTTACAATAAAATAAAATATTGCAATGATAGCCTATGGAGCCCAGTATCTACAGTAGGGGGAAATTTTTATGATCAGTTTTTGTCTCTCACCAGGGTTTATATGACATATTTTATGAGGCCACCTGCTTAGTTACATGACCTCATCCCCTGGACACCGAGGGGAGAGCCTGAGGGTAGCTAACATGCAAAATAATTTAGATCACCACATTTAAAGTGCCCATAGTACCAAAGTCAAATTGGGACACCATTTCCATTTAAATGCAGTCTGGCTACATTTAAAAATGACAGAAAACCTCTAGCAGCACCCACATGCAGAGAGCAGCAATTCTGCTGGGCCTCTACTTCCATGCCCTATTATGTACTATGGTCTTATAGATAGTTGGCACACCCTTGCCATATTATTTACTAGGGGCTTATAGAGGCTGTCATGCAAATGGTATGAAATAAACATTTAAGTGTTTATGTCCTTTTGCTTTGATAGAGAGGTTCACAGTCAGTATCTTGAAATAACCTGAAGAGGAACAAGAAGCTGAATTGTTGAATCAATCTGAAATACCTTAAAAAGACTGTTGAAAAATAAACCGGAAGAGACATTGATAACCTGATTGACATAAAACCCAGAAGTGACAAGCTGCTAATCTATTTTGACAAAGGAAAAGGGTTCCTGGATGTGAAGCTGAACTGTGAGAAGAATTTTTCTTTATTTTTGGTTTTTATTGCACTTATATAAGAGTTTCTTCTGCTTTCTGATTCTTTACAGATCATGGCTGAGTTGAATAACCAAGTTAGGATATAGTATTAGAGGATTCTTTGAGCATACACTAACATTTGGAACTGCTTACGCGCATAAAAATAATCTCACGTGCTGGTTTACACCTTTTGAGAAGAGCTTTATAGAGCATACTGATGACCAGAGAAAAGCACTAGAGGAAAAATTAGAAAAGGGCTTAGAGAAAAGGACTTACAAGAATGATTATGCTTACACTGCAATTAAGACACAAGGGAAATTAGCTTTAGATGCATTACATGTAGGGAAGCTTTGTGTATATATAGGCCAAAATCATGCACTGACACGATTTGTGGGAATGAGCGAATATAGGCATGTGTTTTTCTCTCAGAGTAAATGGACTTTTATGTTGAATGGTCAGGACCCTGCGATTCCTGGTATCTATTATATTTCTGGACGTAATGCTTATTATCGTCTTTCAAGAGGATGGTATGGGACATGTTATTTGGGGATAGTTTACCCAAAGATTTATCAGATAAATGACAAAGAAGTTTCCGAAATTGACTGAATTACATCATAAGCGACAGAGGAGGGAATCCTCTTCTGCTATTGTGGGAGATATATTTGGTGCGGTGATTCCTTCACTGGGAGTCATCCTGAACTCAATCAAGATACAAAAGTTGTTTACTACTGTGGATAACATGCTGACAAATTTTACAGGGGCAATACTACTGATAGACACAGAATTAGCTGCGGATAGAGCTATGAGTCTTCAGAATCGCCTTGCTTTAGACATCCTAGCTAAGGACGGCAGAGCCTGTAAATGATTATCTCTAGGCATTGCTGCTGTATATTCTTAACCATAATAAAGAGATAACTTACTAAGCTGACTAACTCAAGTAAGGATTTGAAGGAACTGGAGAACCAGGTGTTTGGGACAAGGTTGGAAAGGGATTTGCTTCAGTGGGGAATTGACTTAGTAACATTTGGAATGAGGTATTTTTAAAAATCATACACAGAATATTAATTGTGATTGCTTGCATATGACTGTTGAAGCCCATATGTTAATTAAGATATTAATGCATGTTTATGCATTCTGAATAATAATGATAAAAATGTAGCAATAATAATCTATGAAATATAGAAAATGTATTAAAATAATGTAGTAGTATGTCATATTGAGATATATAACATGTGTTTTGCATTATATTGTAGAGTTAACTTAGCCGAAGTTGTGGCCTAGTTTTGCCAGGCCTCATGCAGAAGCTGAATTACTAGTGCGATTTAGAGAAGCTAATGTGCTGAACTGACTCTGTACTGCTCATTGTTTAATAAAAATCTGCTCATCAAAAATCCTATGCGTGAACCAATGGACTGGAGATGATGAAATCCTAAATGTAACAATGACTGTGTAAAGCAGATGAGATGTACTTTCCCAGGACTCAAACAATGGAGACACTAACTGGAGAAGAAGATGCAACATTTTTGATACCTGACGAGTGGGATGATGATAACATCGTACAGTAAACCAATCGACACCTTGAGAACTGTGTAATTCTAGAATTCATAGAT
The DNA here is from genome assembly GCF_031143425.1 of Pleurodeles waltl. Classification (NCBI taxonomy): domain Eukaryota; kingdom Metazoa; phylum Chordata; class Amphibia; order Caudata; family Salamandridae; genus Pleurodeles; species Pleurodeles waltl. The sequence continues at coordinate 280,608,949 of NC_090447.1, forward strand.
TTGAAGAACTGAAATTAATGGGTAGAGTCATAACCGGTGACTAATAGACCAATTAGGAATTAGGGGATAGGCTGGGTGACTTTAATATAATGCTGTGACAAAGGGGGAAAACTTCAGAACAGATGGAGAGATGTTAGGTGCAGATGTCTGGAGAGAGACTACGAGATCGAAGAGACTCGAGATTCTGTCATTGGGCTCAAGCTCTTGAGAGCATGATGCGATGCTGATCGATTGATGACCTGAAGACAAAGACTGACTCTGTTGCTGATCCATACCGTGGATAGGTAGCTATGACAATGTGACTGATTGACTTTTTGTACCTTTTCTTTCTAGGTACCAACTGCGCTGTCTAAGTAGTTTTTCACCTTAAGCTAGATGTTTTTTTCAAATTTATGTTCTAAACTGTTTTCGCATGAAGTCCCACATGCTAATGCTAATCAGGGTTCCTATTATGAGACGCTGACATATACAGTGACAAATGATTGACGGACTGATTTGCTGACCTCTGCTACTCATGTTAACATATTAATCGTTATTGGATTATGTTGAGGCATTAGAACGCATGTTTTCTCAAGTTCTGATTAGGTTATGTTATTGGTGGTCACTAATGAATTAATCTTGAGTGGATTTGAATAAAGTTGGAATTAACCACAAGACTTAGTATTGTAACCAATAGGGAATAAAAATTGCTAAAGGTATATTGAGTTGTGGTTTTTCATAATTGTTGACTAACGTTTTGCTTATTGGTTTGTGTATTGATTATTGATGCACATTGGTTGCACCGTAGCTAGGATACTCCATGCGAATCAAAAGGTTCATCGACCTATATGCGTCACCTTGTAAGTTTACTAAGGACCAGGCGCGCTGGCAGGGGTGAACAGGGCAAAAAGATGACTTTGCAACATGATGTTTCTCTTTTTTGTTGTCTGGGAAATACAATGAAATATATACAAAGACATCAAACAGTTGGCTGTACCCTTGGACAGGGATAAAGCTGCTTTCCATCATATTGAAACACAAGAGGACTGCAACATAGCTATAATGCATTACTGAATGGATACAGCAACCCCATAGTATAGTGGTTCCCAACCTTTTGACTTCTGTGGACCCCCACTTTGTTAGTACTGGAACCCCAGTGAATCATTATTAGAATCTGGGGACCCCCTAATGAGTCATTACTGAAAGTTAGGGACCTAATCTGTTAATATTATTAAGTGTTCTAAGAAGTCACGGACCCCCGGAGAAGGCTTTGCGGACCCCTAGGGGTCCCCAGATCATAGGTTGGGAACCACTGCCATAGTAGAAACACGCTAGGACAGCTCCTGAGAGATTTCTGACAATGAACTGAGGGAACTTGCCAAATACTATAAACCCAGGATTCATACGAAATGTTGTATAATTAAAAGAAGGGCATACATATATGATGCATTATTAAAATTACACAATGCAATAATGAAATTAGGTTCTTTGTACATAGGCATGCTGATGTCATTGAACGAAAATGGATTAATGTTCGCTTGGTCTGGCCATAATTAGTTAACTGGTAGCCGACAATGGCGAACACTTCGAAAACTAACAGGATCGCCGTACAAAAGCTGTAGTAACACAAGCTCCGTGGTTTCATCACACTGAAATTCCCAGTGGCGAACAGAAAGCTGCAGTCTAAGATCGTGAACTACGTTTCGTCTCGTACGATAATGTTGAAGGCGTTTTATCACGTTTATTTAAAATGTCGAAGCCCACACCCATAACTGGGCGCCACTGTGTCTAGATTACTTTAACGTAAGTGCCGTGGTGCCTTGTGCTTTAAAAACATCGCACTACAAACCTTTGCTTGCTTAGTACAACTAAGACGCTCTCGATTGCATTAGTGTGGCAATGAGGTTATGCTAAGCTGGGAAACGAGAAGGATACCAAGTACGCATAGGAAGTGACAGTTTAGTTTAACCTTTAAACCGCATTACAGCGCAGTTCCACTCTGAGCGTAAGAGAGTCTGCTTTCACAGATGCCAGCAGTGCGATTGCAACACTACTGGCGTGTGCGCATTTACAGAAGAAATTAGTAATCGATACATAAAAGAAGTGGTTCTGAACTGGGAGTGCTCAGTAGGCGGGAAGCATCGCACACAGGGTCAGGCTAAAGTCGAGCTTCTCCCCGAGCGGCTGTCCGTTCCAGGAAACGTACAGAGGGCAGAGGAAGGGCAGAGAAAGGGCACTGCCGCAGACAATCTGCGTGCAGAATGCTGCAAGCCGACCTAAGGACTTGGTGACTTTCAAATAGGTTTTCAAGCCAACGGGTGGTGCTTCCGGGTCTGCACAGCTACGTACTGCGGTCTGCAGGCGGGCACGGGCATTCGCCAGGGACTCTGCTACAGTAGGCACAACATTTTAGCTGTCCTAAAGCCGCCTTAGACTAGCCAGGTGTGCACGCAGCGCTGCAAGACGCTGAAGAGCGCGAAGGGCCCCGCAGCTCCACGCCTGTCTCCTGCACCTATCTGTCTCATGTGAAACGGACTCGCCGCAGGCTGCGTCCTGCTGTAAGCGGTGACAGCCCAAGGAGGCGGAGAGACTGGCACAGGCGCAGTGCACGTAGTGACTTCGTCTTGCTCCTCCTCTCCGCTCCTGGGGTCTCAGCGGAAGCAGGGGCGGGGGCGTCTGCTTTACCTCCTGATGAAGTCCGTCTCGAAGGGCTTCAAGTAAGGGTCCAGCTCCAGGAGCCGGGATAGCTCAGGCGGGACCACGACATCTTCAGCGGCCATAGCAGCAGTCAGGCCGAGCAGTCGATACCGGAGAGAGTCGGCGAGTCTGCTGTCTACCAAGAGGAGGCGGACGGGGCTGCGGGCTGTGACACCCGCTGCCGCATTTATAGGCTCTCCTGCTGCCGCCCCCCAGGACAGGAGGCGACGGGGTCACTGCCCGTGGGGACCTGTCAGTCATTCCTTCCGAGGCCAGGATCTTTGCCCAGTTGGCGAGAAAGGACTCATGTTCTCAGGGCAAACAGGTCACGATCCCTTTACAGGTTTCTCTACAAGTTTGTTTTTTAAGTATAACTTTGCAACTTTTCGGGGGCTTCCTCTCAACCAGTAACTTGGAGGGCAGTAAGTCAGATGAAAGTTTAGGTTTCACCACGGGCAAGAGGACCAGTCTCTTTGTAATTTGGCCAATCTGAGTTGTATGAGCACAGAGCAGTGACTGACTGATACGGGGACATACATAGCGACAGGACTGATGTTACGATTCCACATTCCTTGTCCCATTCCTCACTGTTTTCAGGTTGAGACCTCGCCTCGAAGAAGACACACGGAACGAATAACCCTCGCTCTCTTTTTTTTACCTCCATACTGAAAACAACTCATTTTAACTAACAAAGGGAACATCATCCCACAACTGACCCTGAAATAAAAAGCATCAACGCTCGTACACCCTCTAACATGAGTAATGGGATTAGGAATTTGAAATGAAAATATTGAAGATTACTGGTAAGTAATCAGAACATTACCTTCTGCTAGCTCGTCAAACCTTAATAAGTAAACTTACAAAGGGACGCAAATAGGTTGATGAAACTTTTGACTCGTATTAAGAAGTTCTCACCATAGGTCTAGTACATAATAATCAATACACAATAATCAGTAATCATTTAAATCAATAATCAGTGGAGTCGGTAAATGTCACACACCATGACCTTTCAGCCATGAATAACCACACCTTTAATCAAAATTTAGTAAGTTTATTTCCCTATATTAACAATATTAAAGTCATGTAGCTTAATCTCAAAATCAATGTAAACACATATATGAATAATGCTAGTTATTCAAAACGGTGAGATAAAGCAATCTAATCAAAGCTTGAATCATAACACATTCCAGAGCGACAGTGGAATCCATTAGCAAAGTTAGCTGAATACATAAAAAAGATAACTCGTCAATCATTAGTCCCTGTAATTTGTCAGTCAATTTTGTGAGTCCTTAACTAAGGTCAAATTAGCATCAGCATGTTGGACTTCATGCAAAACAATTTAGAACACAAATTTAGAAAAAACATCTAGGGATCTGTCAAAACAGCGCAGTTGGTACTTAGAAAGAAAAGGCATAAAATACATACAAATCACACTTCGTCATATCTACCTATCCACTGTATGGTTCAGGAAGTATAATCAGTCTTTCTCCTCAGTCGCTCAGCAACGCATCAGGCTCTCGGTCAGAGAGTGAGCCCAATGACAGAATAATCTCGATATTTCTCCTAAAGTCTCTTTTTCCCTCGAATTCTGAATAAATCTCTCTCTCTCCCTCTAATCTGAAGTCTGGAGTCTAAACATTATCCTCTGTCGCGTTGTTATGTCAAAGTCACCTAAACTATGCCCTAATTCCATATTGGTCAGTCAATCGTGCGTTTATACTCTACCCAATTTCTATAACAAATTTATGAATTCTAATATTTCAGTCTTCACATGAAGTCGATTGGTCCACTTTACGGTGTCCTCATCATCCGGCTTGTCAGGTAACAATATTGTTGCATCTTCAGCTCCAGTCAGTGTCTTCATTGTTCTCGTCCTGGGAAAGTACATCTCACACATATTACACATAAAGTGTTACACTGGCAGGAACATCATCTCCTTTCAGTCGGTTCTCATGAAAAGCTTCTGTTAAGCACTTTTAACAAGACAATGGACATTTCACAGTTTAATTCACTCTGTCAGCATTTTATATTAACCGCTAAGAAATACAGCTTCTGCATGAGGCCTGGCAAAACTAGGCCAAGACACTCGCTAAGTTAACGCCTACAATTAATAATACAAGAGCATACTTCATAACTCTTAATATGACATATTACTACATTAGTCTAATACAGTTTCAATAATTTCTAAGTATTAATCATTAATTAGTACTTTTTGTGAACATTGGTGGCCATTCTTCGAGGTCACATTTTCAAATGTGTGCATTATTTTTCTCTACATTATTCATTTTCTACATAAACTCATTAAAAATACATACATTCATTAATAATTTCAAATTAAAACAACTAACACTTCCTCACTCGATTTACTCACTAATACCAATTCATTTGTCCATATAAAGACTTATAAGACCCAAATCATGCTATGCAACAATTTATTCAGAGCATTAAAATATCATACAAAAATGTTAACACTTATAGAATGTTTTTCGCACTACACAAAGCTTTAATACCAAACCCTTTAGCAAAATTCGATCTATATTGATTTACAAAATTACACCGACTCATCCAGGTCGCAGCTGCACACATGTCAATGACAGAAACACTCCACTCAACCCATTAGGGGGTAATGCCTTTAGTTGAAAAGGTCTGAAGAGACTTTGGACGTTAACAACCAGATTGCATATAGGAAAATGCAGTTGTTTCCCTAATCCACTTCCTTAAATTGGACAGGGATGAGTTACCACAATTATTAGCTTGACCAAAATTAATACTAATTTACTTTTCCTGAAATCTGCTAACTAGCAAGGTAAACCTTAACGAGTCTGACTTCAAGAGTGGTCGAATGAACTGAATTAACAGTGGAGAGAAGGGCAGGGAGTCTTATTTCCAAGGTCTCTGGAAAAAAAGAATTCACATTTGGAACTCATTATGGCCCTAGTTTTAAGACCCCCTGATCCTTAAAAATAGTAAGGCAAGCTGGGCAGCACTTAAATACAGTCAGTACACCTATCACATGACAATGGCTACCAAGAATACCACTTTCAGGGTGAGGCACTTATAGGCAACATCTTCCAAAAGATCAAAAGGAACTCCTCACAAAGTTTCTAAAACCAGGAGAAGCAACATCCTCCAAATGCTCAAGTGGAACTCCTTGCAAGGGTTCTAAAACCAGAAGTATATATGAAGGAAAAACATATCCAATTTTAGGTCTCAGAACAATAAAAGCTCTGAATGGCCTAGAAACCTAGGGCCAGATGTACTAAAGAAGCATTTTGCGAGTTGCAAATAGCGAGTCTTAGCGACTCGCTATTTGCAACTCGCAAAATGTCATGCAGAACGGTGTCTCAGACACCGTCTGCGAGTCGGTATGGGGTCGCAATGACCCACCTCATTAATATTAATGAGGTGGGTCGCAAATTGCGGCCCCATAGCGACTATGGGCACTCGCAAACATGGAGGCCTGCTGTAGTCAGCAGACCTCCGTGTTCGTGACTGCTTTAAATAAAGCAGTTTTTTTTTTTTTTTAAGTGTAGCCCGTTTTCCTTAAAGGAAAACGAGCTGCACTTAAAAAAAAAAACGAAACCTTTAGTTTCGGTATTTTTTCAGGGCAGGGAGTGGTCCCTTGGACCACTCCCTGCCCTGAAAAAATGTTTTTGGGTCCAGTCACAAACTGGAAGGGGTCCCATGGGGACCCCTTCCAATTTGCGAGTGGGTTACCATCCACTTGAAGTGGATGGTAACTGCAACACCATTTGCGACCGCATATGCGGTCGCAAATGGTTTTGCATACCACTAGGAATCGCAAATAGGAAGGGAACACCCCTTCCTATTTGCGATTCTGAAATGCATTTTGCGAGTCGGTCCGACTCGCAGAATGCATTTCTGCATAGGAAAATGCGATTTGCAACTCGCAAACGGCAGTTTTTGCCGTTTGCGTGTTGCAAATCCTTTCCTACATCTGGCCCCTAGTTCTCAAACTCTGTGAAAGAACCCCAATGAGTACGAAAGGTCTAAATGGTTGCCAAGTGCAGACTTATGGTTGAAACAGATCATCATATCTCAATACCCTCCCCTCAAAAACGGAGGTATCTTTACTGGTGAACAGAAAACAGGAAGCACCCTTACTCATACTCCATTCTGAGAATGAACTCCAAAGTTGATGATAATTTGCACGCCTTGTGGATTTTCTTCTTGACACTTGATACATAACCTTCTAAGCCCCTCATTTCATTTCAACACCACAAGCCTTAACAGATAAAGAACAGGAAGGACCAAAAGAGGCAATGGCACAAGATATTAGGGATTGAAGCAGAATGATTCACTTCTTTTTCAACAGCAGAAACAAGTGCCTTCTAGGCCAAAAACTCCAAACCATTATCAATATTGCCACTGCTCTCCTGATTTGGACTAACAGATGAGGAAACTTTGATAAAGAGTGAGGCAGGGGCGCATTGCGGTGATCTGCATAGACGTCTACTACTGGTTTTCCGAACATCTGAAACACCTGACTAAACAGTCTGATATTCTGCCCTGAAGGGAACACTGCTATATGATAGCTTACTCCCCTTACGTCAATTTCCCTCAAGGAGACAAGATTCATTTCTGTCCAACATTCATTTCTGCAAACCACATGATTCAGAGAAGTGGAAATTGTGCCAAATTGCTTGTTCAAATAGGACATCACATTTATATACTCTGTCCTGACTACCACATTGGACAATTAAAGGTGTTTCATGAAGAATCAAAGGGACCACCATACTGCCTCCAGCTCTCTCTAATTCGATGACTACAGAGCCTAACTGTCTGACCACTGACCCTTGGTTGTCTTCAAGCCCAGAAATACTCCCCATCTCTTTTGACTGGCATTCGTAGTCCTCATCATCAGGTAACAATCTGAAAGGCGAATTCCCCATTCAAATTGACTGGATTAAGCCACTGTTCCATGTGCAACCTAAGTTTCTCTGAGATAGGGATAAGGGAATTGTAATCATTCGAGATTGGTTTCCAATATTGCAGAATGTGGCCTGCCTATGGCTCCAGATGCAGCCTAGCCAAACAAGTAAAAACTACAGTCGCTCCATAAACTTGTAGGAATTATCTTGCTGAGGCTCATTCCAGGTGCAATACATGGCCAGCAGCCTTGGAACTCTCTTGACTTTTTCCTTTCTTTAGGTAAACAAACAACGCACAAATCCATCCAAAACCAAGCTCCAAAGTACACAAGGTGTTGAGATTAAACTGTAATTCAGGAGAAACCCGAACTTGCTGAGTCCTCACCGTCTACTGAACATTGCTGTTCAGAGTGTTCTGCGACTCAGAAGCACTCAACAGAAGGGTAAACGTGAACTTTTTCAGGAAGAAATGCAGTTGTAGGGATAATAATTTTGGTGGACACTTGGTGATGCCTTTAACCTGAATTATAGAACTTGAAACTGCCAGTGATTCTTCCCCAAATGCAAACTTCAGAAATGTTTGATGTTTCTAGTGGATGGGCACATGCAGGTAGCCATCCTGGGGGTTTAATGATGCAAAAAAGTCCACCCTTATCAAAGGAATCATCTGTTACAGGGTGATCATTTTATTATGTATAGTCAACAAAAAAAACAATTCTTTCAAATATATCACCAGATGATAATCTCTGGAGAATACGTTTTATCTGAAAAATCAGAGAGTACCTGCCATTTCCTCTCATTGATTCTGAAACCAGTAATATTATGTTCTTTTCCACAAGGTTGGGTGTACTCGAAGAAAGTGCTTGTCTCTAGCTGAGATCCCTCAGCCAAGGAGTTATAACCATATGATTTCATGGAAGCCAGGCTTAAGATCTATGGTATAACTCGAGGAAATCACCTAATTCATTCAAATCCCATTGATCTCCTCTTGCCATGCCCTCTAGTAGCAACAAATTCATGAACCAACCACTTGGGAAGAGATACTTATTCCAGCATAGTCAGCAACGCTGCTTCCGAAGGGTGAGGGTGTAACACCCTGCTCCCAAAGGAAATGCATCTTTCTGCCTTCTTGGGACTGAGCTGCTCAGACCTCAGGAGGGCAGAACCCTGTCTGTGAGGTGGCAGCAGCTGTAGCTGCAGTGCAAGCCTCCGAGAGCTGGTTTGGCAGTAATGGGGATCCATGGTGGAGCCCCCAGGATGCATGGAATTGGCTCCCCAATACCAGATTTAAAATGGTGGGACGATTCCATGATCTTAGACACCTTACATGGCCATATTCGGAGTTACCATTGTGAAGCTACATATAGTATATATACCTATATGTAGTGCATGCGTGTAATGGCATCCCCGCACTCACAAAGTCCCGGGAAATGGCCCTGAACTATAGAGGGGGGGGACCTTTACTAGTGCAAGAGTGCCCTCACACTTAGCAACTTTGCACCTAACCTTCAGCAAGTGAAGATTAGACATATAGGTGACTTATAAGTTATTTAAGTGCAGTGAAAATGGCTGTGAAATAATGTGTGCACTATTTCACACGGGCTGCAATGGCAGTCCTGTGGAAGGGTTTGTCTGAGCTCCTTATGAGTGGCAAAATAAATGCTGCAGCCCATAAGGATCTCCTGGAAACTCAATGCCTTGGGTACCTCGGTACCATGTACTAGGGACTTATAAGAGGGGTCCAGTGTGCCAATTGAAATTGGTAAATGAAGTCACTGGCCTTTAGTGACACATTTAAAAGCAGAGAGAGTATAAGCTCTGAGGTTCTCATTAGCAGAGCCTCAGTGACACAGATAAGCACTATACAGAAACACACATTAGGCCATAAACTATGAGCACTGGGGTCCTGGCTAGCAGGATCCCAATGAGACAGGCAAAACACACTGACATTTAGGTTTTTATCTATGAGCACTGGGGTCCTGGTTAGCAGGGTCCCAGTGACACAGTAAAAACACACTGACACACACACTCACAAACAGGCCAAAAGTGGGGGTAACCATGCTAGAAAGAGGCTAGTTTCTCACAGCCGCCCACAGGCCGACGGAAAGGCCCCACCTGCACAACAAATAATGAAGCACAAGACCACCGTCAGTTCTAGGGCGAGAACCACCGCCACACAAAGCCTGGCGGAAACAAACCAAATAAAAGGAAACACTCACCGTAGGCACAAACAACAGGCCGAAGTAGACATGGAGAGAGAATTGAAAATCATGCCAGTGCTGCTCCTTACCATATACCTACACGACCGTGACCGCTGACTAAGACAACAACGTTAAGTACTGCAACCTACTAAACACGGGAACAAAGGGCACAGTTACACATTCACCCCACCCACCCTGCAACGCACCCCCAACCCCTCACACCATCATAAGCCATACACACCAGAACAAGAGGTACTTACCCGACACAAGGCCAATACAACCTGCCCAATGTACACACATGTGCACGCCCACAATGAAACAATGAATCACGTCTCCAGATTGTTCCAATAGCAACACTGGGCACACAAACTTTAATAGAACATTGAAATAGCAAAGTCCAAATAAGGCCATTGGCCAGTCCAACAGAAAAAAGCTGGGGCCCTATTTGGCCAGAACTTGACTCCCACTTGTGCACATGGTACTCTACCATAAAGGGACATCAGTAGAGCAGCCAGGCACCTCAGAGAACAGAGGCAGGGAATGGCGGGGTGGGGACTTACGTTTGGGAGGTGGTGGGGGTTTGGGTTTGCTCTTGGAAGGTGGGGGGGGCTGGCTTTGACCGTGGGGTGGCGGATGTACCTGGACCAGCACAGGGCTTCCTGCTCACTGAGGAAGGGGCACGGGAATGGCAAGGGTGGGCTGGGGTGGACTTAGACGTGGAAGGAGTGGACAGAGCAAGGAGGTGGGCACGTTTAGGAATGAGAAGGGGTGGGCCAGTGGGTTCGAAAACGTCAACACAGGACAGGAAAAGTTTTTTAGGGGCAGTTGGGGTGGACATGGAGGAAGGTGTGGGAGTGGAGGTAGAGGGAGTGCCTGTAATGGGAGTAGGTGTGCTGGACATGAATTCAGGTGCCTGTACAGTATGTTGAGGAGTGGTGGATGTGTGTTGGGTGGGTGTCTGGGAATGTTTGAGTGTTTTGGGAGGAGGGGGGTGGACGCAGTGGGAAAAGACAGGCTGCTAGTGTACATGGACGAGGTCTGGGTGTCTGCAGGTCCGGTGAGTGTGCTGCAAGTGTCAGTCAAAGTTGTTGTGGTGAGTGCAGGTGTGGTGTCTGGGGTACATGACTGGATGTCTGATGTTGTGGTGACTGCAAGAATGGGGTCAGCAACGGTGAATGATGGTGCAGTGCTTGTAAGTGTGCATGTTGAGGTGACAGGGAGGCAGGAGAGGTGGACACAGTAGAGGAAGTGGATGTTTTTTTGTATGCCTTTGTATTATGGTTGTGTGTGTGCCTGTGGTGGGAAGTGTGGTGCTTGTGTTTCTCTGTATGTTTTTTGTGTGTTGAGGTGTGTACGTGACTGTCTGAATGTGTGCTTGGGATGGGTGAAGGGAGTGGGGTGCTGGAAGGGGTTGAGGTGGTTGGAGGGGGGACGGAAAGCCCAGGGACACTGGCTGCCGTCAAAGAGGAGGCCAGAGCCTGAAAAGATCTCTGTAGGCCAGACATGGCACTGTGAATGCCTTCCAGGTATGCATTGCACTGCTGCATCTGGGATGCTAGCCCCTGGATGGCATTCACAATGGTTGTCTGCCCTACAGAGATGGTCCTCAGGAGGTCAATAGCCTCCTCCGTGAGGGCAGCAGGGCTGATTGGGGCAGGGGATGAGGTGCCTGGGGTGAAGGAGACGCCCACCCTTCTGGGTGAGCGGGCACAGGCATCTGGGTGGGGAGCAACTGGGAGAGCAGTGATGGGTATGGGGGTGGCGGAAGATGACAAAGAATGGGGGGCCCACTAGGGTCTGCCACCACCAGAGAGCTCCCATCGGAGGAGGTATAAGAGTCACTACCGCCAGTGGTAGTAGCCTCCCCCGTGGTACTCCCCTCGTCCTCCAACCCACTGGTCCTCTTGGCGTCAGTAGACTGCCTCCTTGGAACCGCGGATCGCTGCACCCCCACTCACCAGTGCCACTGCTCCCTCGCCAGATGATGCTGATGTACACAGACAAAACAAGACTACGGGGTGGGGAGACAAAACATGAGAGATATATGTAAATACCTGAATGGATTTGGTTCACTCATACTGCCACCTAGCTTATACACCAACACGCAGCACCTACAGCTATAGTCATGCCTATGCCCCTGACTAGTGGCCACAACCCTAGCATACAACTCTTCTCCCACATGGCACAAGGACCTGATGAACTGCAGACCTGCCCCTAATCATCTCAGTGCCCATGGGGGCCGGATTTCTGTAAGACACCTGTCAGAGTACCCGGCACTACACAGCATACATACTACAGCACCCTCAGACATCCATCAAAGAGGCATGATATGTTGTTGGACCTCACCCCCTTGTAGCTGCTGTGCAGCCTTCAAGCGCCCATCCAAGTCTTGATATGCCACCGCCAGAATGCGGCGCATTAGTGTGGTCAGGGCCCGACGGGCACCCCTTCCCCGTTGGGAGGACTTCCCTAGCTGGGCCTCGCAGGTCTTCCTGGCCCAGTGCCACAGGTCCTCCCACCGCTTTCTGCAGTAGGTGCTCTGCCGGTTATAGACCCCCACAGTCCGCACCTCCCTGGTGATGGCCTGCCAGAGTGCCCTCTTCTGATGGGCGCTGACCTGTAGGGGACACACAGAAAAGTAAAACAGAGTTCAGAAAATGGCCATGTGATACCGCTGACTATACGTCTCCTATGGGACGGACTCTTCACAACATCATTTCACTACCTCACTCTCGGTACTTGCGCCCGTGCAGGTACATATCGACAACACATGCATACAGGCATTCACCACCATCACACACATCCATGCACATCATCTGCCTACTCACCTGATCCTCTCGTCGCCCATATAACTTGGCATACAGGGGTAGGACCCCGTCCACCAGCTTCTCAAGCTCCTCCATGGTGAAGGGCGTGGCACTTTCCCCTGTGACTCGTGCCATTTGAGTAACCAGAGTCAGGACACAGCAGCACACCCAGTGGAGTACTTTCATGCACGGAATCCGGGAGTCAAGTGAACCTGGGGTGTCGACGTGGCGTATGCTCCATGACGGTGTGCACCGTCACTGCCGGCAGCGATTATGATAGGCCCAGAGTCCCCATTGACAACCATGTTAACCAATGAATGGGTGCACAGCGATGAACACCGCCTTACGCCACAACAACAATTGCCAGCGGAATTAGGTCACTTCCACTGCTACATTTCTGAATGGCAGTGGGCTGCCATTTTGCTAGCAGAATGCTGTAATTTCATGGTCATGGGCCCCATGCAGGCCCTATGGACCCTAGTCCTTAGTCACATGCACACATGACTCTTTTCTTCCCACAACTGTCCAGAAGTATCACTTCATACATGTCATTACAGTTGTACATCATACATTGCTTGTGTGTAACCTACATATTGTACAGCAGTTATTGATACACCACATGTTGTGCATATGTATGTGTGTCCCTCACATGTGTTCTCCACTCCCCCTAGGTACAGAACAATGTGGCAAGGGAGGGCCCCATCTGTGTACAGACCTTCTGTTGATTTGGAGACCATGGTGGAACAGCACATCATTATCAACTACAGACTCAATCTTGCACAATCCATGAGCTATTTGCATTACTGGATTCAGTACTGAGACCGGCTAATCGGAATCAGCATGCCATCCCTACTGAAGTGCAAATGCTCTCTGTACTCCATTTCTTGGCCACAGGCTCTTTTCAGGTGACAGTCGGCATGGGTGCAGGGTTCTCATAGCCAATGTTTAGCCTCATCCTGTCCAAATTCCTGGATGAATTTGTACTACGCCTGCAGACATGCGAAGTTTCCCCAAAGGGCTGATCTTCCTGCCATCAAGACTGAATTTTATGCCTTTGCTAACATTCCCCATGTGATAGGTGCCATAGATGGCACCCACATAGCTCTTATACCCCCAAGACTAAATGAACAGGTGTACAGGAACAGGAAGAACTTCCACTCAATTAACATACAATTGGTGTGTACTGCATACCAGTACATATCACATGTGAATGCTATGTTTCCAGGATCAGTCCATGATTCTTTTGTCCTGAGGAACAGGAGTGTACCACACATAATCAATCAACTACAAGAGGACAGAGGATGGCTCGTAGGTGAGTGTGTATGACACTGATTCGGTACATAGCGGACAGCCAGGCTGTCTGCAAGTAATGGCAGTCTGTTGCAGTCCTTTTTCAAACACTGTTGCAGGTGATTCTGGTTATCCCAACATGCAATGGCTCCTGACACCTGTGAGAAACCCTACGACAGATGGAGAGAGGAATTACAGTGAGGCCCATGGACGTACTAGGAGGGCGATAGAGCACAGTGTAGGTCTCCTGAAGGCTAGATTCCGTTGCCTCCATCTCTCTGGAGGTTTCCTGTGCTATGGCCCTGAGAAGGTGTGTAGAATAGTGGTGGCATACTGCATACTGCACAATGTCGCTGTGAGGAAACCTATTCCCCTACTGGAGGAGGAGGGTGTTGTATATCCAGACCTGCATAATCTGAAAGGGGATGAGAGTGATGGTGAGGATGAATAGGGGGAAGATGTCCACTCCCGGAACCAGCTGATCCAGCTATACCTTTAGTGATTATGAGGTACTGTTCACTGATGATGTTGTCTGCAATGCATAATATCTGTCTGACTTATTGACTATTGGATGTGGGGTCTGTAGTCATTGACAGTGTTACCTGAATATTGAGGTGGCATGTGCCATGAAAACAAATATGGTGTACATTTCTGTTTACTCCACACAATGTTGTGCCTGGGTTGCCATTCCTGCAATAAAAGTCTGATTATGGAATTTACTGGCAAATGCATTCACATTTACAATTGATTCATCAATATGACAGGGGGCAAACGATTTGGTGTACATGTGTTTTATTTGGTGTCATTAATGCATTGATGCACTTTACAGAGATAGGGAGTGGGCTAATGGTGGATGTCTATTTTAGGTACATGGGCTGGGCGATTGGTGGCAGTGGGTATAGGTCCATCTGTCCCTTTCTAGTTGTTATGTTGCTATTGGCGGGTGAGGATGGTGGCAAAGTGGCACACTTGGGAGTCAGTCCATGTAAGAGTCACTTCTTGGTGGGGCCTTGGTCTTGGCAGGTGTTCCTGTGCCATATCTGGGTCTGGGGGACCGTTTTAGGGTTTGGTGCTGGGCTGCACGGGTAGAGGTGCTGGACTCCTGTATGTCCTTTGCCAGTGCTACCAGTCCAGTTGCTGCTGCTGATGTAGATGGCTAGTCTGTGTCTTGGTCAGTGGTAGGGGCTTCCTGGTTTGTAGGGGTCTCAGGCTGGGTTTGGTGGTGGTGCTGCAGCACCCCTGCTATGGTGGCCATGTTGACATTGAGTTGTTTCCACTGCTCCATTGTCTCTTGATGTTGGGCTATTTGCAACCTTTGACTCTGTTCCAGGGTGGCAAGAATTTGGCCCATCCTGTCCTGGGTATGGTGGTATGCTCCCAGGACCTCAGAGATCACCTCCTGGGCTTTTGCATCCATTCTTTGCCTCCCCCCGGCCACTGATACCCTCCCACTGGGCCTAGCCCTCTGTGCCTGTGTCCCCTGCACAGGTCTGGCAGTACCACTTGTACTGGGGCTATCGTCATCCTGCCTGTTAGTAGGTGAAGACTCTGGCCTCTGTACTTGTGTCCCACCAGTCTGTGGCCTGGATACACTGGTGTGGGGTCATTTGGCCAGAGCAGATGTTGGTGGCTGGGTGGTAGGGGTGTCAGTGATGTCCTGGGTGGGGCTGCTGGAGGGTGACAGCCCAGGACTGTGTGACGGGCCAAGGTATTCCTCACTGTCCACACTTCCCTCTCCAGTGTCCTGAGTGGTGCCTCTGTCTTCATGTGGGGCCCTGGCACTCCTTGGCCTTTCCGTCAGGGTGGCATGGGTGGTGGTGCCTGTGGGGGGGGGAAATGGAAATGTATGTTACATTTCCTAAATCGGATGAGGATGCACATCTCTGACCTATTGTGTGCAGTTTATTCCCCTGTTGGGCCATGCAGGGACCTATTCTGGGGTTGCCATTGCATTTTGCAAGGAATGTGGATGTGTATTGCGGGTGGTGTAGTGCCATTGTGATTCCTTGCAGGGGAAGTGGCTGTGCACAGGGGGAGGGAAATGGGCCTGTTGGTGGGTTTGTGAGCATGCAGGGTGACTGGGTGTTGTGATTGTGGCCTGGGTGGGGTAGTGGTGCTGATGGTAGATGGAGGGGTGGGCAGGTGCATGCATTACAGGTGTGGTGGATATGGGGTAATTGTAGATGACTTACCCGAGTCCATTCCTCCATGGAGTCCAGTGAGGCCCTCAGGGTGGAGGATGGCCAGTACCTTTTCCTCCCAGTCGGTGTAGTCCGGTGGTGTAGGTGAGGGTCCTCCCCCAGTCTCCTGGACCACAGTTTTGTGCCTGGATGCCATGGACCTCTCCTTCCCACGCAGGTCGTTCCATCTCTTGCGGATGTAGTCCCTCGTGCGTGGATGGTTTCCCACTGCGTTGCCCTTGTTCACTATTGTCTGCCACAACTCCATCTTCCTGGCGAAAGATGTGTGCTGGACCTGTGCCCCGACAATTTGTGGCTCAACCTTGAGTATTTCTTCCACCATTGTTCTTAGCTCCCTATCTGTGAAGCATGGGTGCTTAGAGGGTGCCATGGTGTGTGTTGTGGATGGTGTGTTGTGTGGATATTGGTGAGGGTGCTGTTGTGTAGTTGGGTGTGTGACTTGTGTGATGTTGTATTCAGTGTCTGCGTGTTGTGTTGTCAGTCTCAGTTGTTCTATTGGTGATGCAAATGATCGTGGGGTGTGTATGTGAGTGTTTTATAGTGTTGTGGATGTGTGTCAGGTGTGTGGATTTCAAACTTGCCAATGTAGGCATTTCTTACTGTTGGGTTCAATTGCTGGGCATGGCAGTCCATACCGCAAATGGTCGTTCGATATCCATTATCCGCCGCAGTGATTTGTGTATCATTATTTGGAGGGCGGGGATTTGTCTGCTTGGTCGTGGTGGTGGCGGGGTGGGATGTGCAGCCTTTCTGCCGACAAGGGCCCTGGCGGTGGCTGGTACGCCAATGGCAGTCTTCTGTTTACTGTTGCGACTGCGGCCGACGGTGTTTACCGCCATGTTCATAATGAGGGCCAAAGTATCTAGAAGACAATAGCATAGTTGGCCAAGTAAACATGCGTCATAGGTAACACTAAAAGAAATGTAGCAACATGATCAATTGATTGAACAACCAGCCTAAGAAGGCAAGTAAGCGAAAAGTGAGTTTTGTTACCTTTTATTACCTTAATATATTGTCCATAGGCCAATTATTGCCTCCTTAGAGGGACCATGCACCACTCCCAGACTTCTATACCAGTAATCTAAAAAAAGCTGCCTTCAGTGGGCCTCTACCCTGCCCTAACAGAGTGCCATCAGTGCAGCCTTCTGCATGTGCAGCTGTTGAGGGTAAAGCAGGTCCCAGCACTCCCAGGCGCTGGACATTAATAATCTACCTTCATTGGTAACTGCACCCCTGCTAAAAAGGTGCTGTCAGCGGGTCCTCTTGCACTCACAGCCACTAAGAGGAAGGTGGGCCCTACTACCACCCCTTCCACCCCCTTTCGGTCTTAGGATCTGTTGCTGTCAACTCAACGGACCCCAGGTACAAAAACAGTGTTGGTTTCCAGATACCATTCAATAAAAATGGCTGGGCAGGACCCAGCCCCACTACAGACCTTCCCTGCAATGTTCCCAATAATATTTTAAACAAGCAGGCCCCAGACAACGATGGAATATATAGAAGGAAAAAAGTAAATTAAATACTATGGGTCTTGCACTATGGAAACGGTGTCACTTGCAACGGATGCATACAGAAAAAGCATAATGAATTTTGGGAGCTTTCCCTTGTAATAGAAGAAAGGGAGTAGATGTTTTTTGTATGTAGTTAAAACAATTAGAAGCGAGGGTTACTTGTTACAGGTGTTTTCTTTGAGCCGCCCACAAATGGCAGGTAGTGAAGAATGGGGCGAGGAATATGGATGGTGAAGCTAATGCCAATATACCATAATGCAAGTGTTAATGACACCACACGCCCTTTGCTGTGTTTTTTAAAGACAGAGTTATCTCTGCATACATTACTCATAAAGGGGTCAGTGGGCTGGCAATACATTGAATCCAGAAATTTCTGCAGCATCCGCACTGAAATGATTTATTTTTGGTGTATATTTGCAGAAGTAAAAGTTCAGTGGCTAAGCATCGAAGAGGCAAGATACACCAAGTTCCAAAATACAATTTCACCATAATAATATATGCCCCATACAAACATTACAAATATGTTTCAAACCTCTATACTTAAAAACTGTTTCCTGTTTTGCAGGGTTTTCTACAGGTGTTCCCTCACATATAACATGCAAGATAGGGATACTTCACCAAGAGCTGTAATACGTTCATCATGCTCCCCCTACAAACCTAGGCCCTCTACACCCATTTAATCTCTCCTAGATATTTTAAGATGTACCTCTTCAGCTAATGCCCACACCATAATACCCCTTATCCATGCATCTATACTAGGGGCACGCAAAGCCACCCACCCATTAGCTATACCCCTTTTCCCCAGTACCTGCGCAGTTGCAAAAATATATATTGAATCCTTTTATTTTTTGATTAAGCGATAATACCCAATAAGCACCAGTCAGGAGAAAGCAGGAAATGGGCTTAAGTAGGCTTATGTAATCTCTCTGACAAACCCCTCCAAAAATCTGTGACTGTTACACATCCATGTAAGGTAGAAGAAGGAAGCACCACCTTCTCTACGTCTTTGGCATGTAACCAACTTACCTGGATAAATTCTTCCTAGCTGTACTGGAGTTAGATATGTGCCACAGAGATAATTAAAGTGCAACAATTTGAATTATGCATGATAAAACACCCTATGTACTTTAGGACATGCTGCTTTCCACTTTGGATCCGTGAACTGCTTTCCAATGTCTCTCTGCCTCTTACCCTGGAACTTAAATTTTGTTTCTTTTCTATCCACCTGTAGGAGGCTGGCCTGGTTTGTAGCGGGTACCTTGGGTACTAACACCTTATACCAGGTCCAGTTATCCAGTTATCCCTTATACCACCATCACCTATACACCACCCACACCCCTCATAACACACACCCCAACACATCACGCTACACACCCTCACCCACACCACTCACACCACACTCATGGCACCACAACAACACCCCAGGTTCTCTGAGGAGGAGCTAAGGGTCATGCTGGAGGAAATAATCCTGGTAGAGCCACAACTAAATGGATCACAGGTGCAGCAGATATCCATTGCTAGGAAGATGGAGCTATGGCGGAGGATCGTGGACAGGGTCAATGCTGTGGAACAGCACCCCAGAACAAGGGATGACATCAGGAAGAGGTGGAACGACCTACGGGGGAAGGTACGTTCCATTGCAGCAAGATACCAACTAGCTGTACAGAGGACTGGCAGTGGACCCCCACCTCCTCCCACACAATGAACAACATGGGAGGAGCAAGTCTTGGCAATCATGCATCCTGAGGGCCTGGCAGGAGTAGCAGGAGGACTGGACTCTGGTAAGTCAACTCTCTATTACTACCACCCCCCACCTGCATGCCATCACATTCCCCACCCTCACCCTCACTCCCACCACTCCACCACCCCCCACACACCCCACCATCACAACCCACTCATCCCAATGCCAAGCCCTGCATGCAACACCAATGCATGGACACCCCTCACAGACCTGCATGGACACCAATCACCACAGCATGCACACTAGAGAGAATCACCTAGCCCACCACAGAACAACTCACACAAGGAAAAGCTGCCAGGGCAAATCCAACCAAGGAGGGCAACACACCCATGCACAATATGTCACACACAGAAACAATAACACTTTATTTACATCTCCACAGGTAACCCAGCCAATGTCACCGGCGAAAAGGTGCCAGCAATATCCAGTCCCCCCACAGAAGAGGCCCACAGTGATGACAGCAGCTCCGGTCGCCTGGATTTGGATGACCAACCTGGCCCATCTGGGACAGTCGGTTACCCAGGCACACTCTCACACCACCACAGAGCCTCCCCCCTCAGGAAACACCACCATAGCACCCACCCAGTGGGCCCATACCTCTGTCCCCAGGACACGTCAATCAGCAATGTGTCCACCATTACAGGGACCCCAGGGCACCCCACAAACACAGGACAATCAGGGACCTGGGGTCAGTGGCAATGGGCACATGGTTCAGAGGACATAGGCACAGGACAACAGGGAAACTGGGAGAACTGCTGTGCGACGGGTAAGAAAGACCCAGGAAACTGACCCTCCAGGAGACACCCACCGCGATCCTAGGAGCATACCAACATTCCCAGGATACGCTGGGCCAGATTCTGGACAAGCTGCAGGAGAACATGCGGCTGCAGGAGGGACAGTACCTGGGGATCAGGGAGGACTTGAAGGACATCAACACCACCCTGGTCTCCATTGCAGGGGTGCTGGCAGACATGGCCAACAGTATGAGGGAGGCAGTGGCACACCACTGGGCCCCTGACACTAGCCAAACCACTGAACAGCCCTCCACCTCCGTTGCTGCTATGGACAGGAGCCCCCCCCCACAGGACCAACAGGCCACCAGCACCACTCCCCCTACAGGACAACCACCCTGCAAACATTCCCTGCGATCCAGGCAGAAGCCAGAGACTATTGCCAAGACCCCTGCCAGGAAATGAGACTCTCCTGATTGTTACCCTTGTGTCCCACTCTGTCACCCTGTCCACCTTGAACTGCCATTGCTCCCCTTCCTATGCCCCTTTGGACAATGCACCTGTGATGCAAATAGACTGGACTCTAATCTGGACTTTCCTCCATCATCATCCCAGCCCATTCCACTACACCCTCTTCTTCAGAGCACTGCAATAAACACACTTTGATAAAATACAATTATGGTGTATGTCAAATATTTTCAAAATGTATTTGTTTAACCAGGTTCAAACACTGCAGTTCAACTGTACAGTAATGTTTACAAAGGATAGACCTGTAGTTGGCTGCACTGACTACACCAGGAGCACTAGTGGGGTACCAACATCTGCAAAAAGAGATGCCAAAGGATACAGTGAGTGGGCATAGAAGTAGGAATACCCAGCCTGCCAATGACAATGTCACGCATCAAACTGTCAATGAAATGTGTACTAACACTGTCTTACCTGTGTCTCATTGTAAGTATTGACAAATAATTGCACTTTTGTTGTCCTCATCCTCATCCTCTGCCTCCTCAACTTCACTATCCACAGGATCCACTGCTGCCACACAGCCATCTCTGCCTCTTCCTCCTGCAGAAAAGGCACCTGGTGATGCAAGGTAAGGTTGTGCAACATACAGCATGCCACGATGATCTGGCAGACCTTCTTGGGTGAGTAGCACATGGATCCACCTGATAGAGGCAACTAATCCTGGCCTTTAGGAGGCCGAAGGTCCTCTCTGTAATTCTTCTTGTTCGCCCATGTGTCCCATTGTAACATTCCTCTGCCCTTGTCCTGGCATTCTTCACAAGGGTCAGTAGCCATGAGTGGTTACGGTAACCAGATTCACCTGCTAATATTGAGGGACAACTGTTAGCCACACACTCACCCTTAGGGCCCACACCATACCCATACACCAACATCCACTGGGTGGGAACCAGGGCTCACCTATTAGCCACACCCTATGCCTCTGGAGTTGGGCCATCACTATTGGGATGCTGCTGTTTCTCAGGATAAAGGCATCATGCACAGACCCAGGATACTTTGCATTGACGTGGGAGATGTACTGGTCCGCCAGGCACACCACCTGGACATTCATGAAGTGAAAACTCTTTCAATTTCTGAACACCTGTTCATTTTGCCAGGGGGGGGGAGGAACAAATGCAATATGTGTTCCATCTATTGCCCCAATGATGTTGGGATATGTCCCATTGCATAGAAGACAGCTTTCACTGTGGCCAAATCCTCCACCTGGGGGAAAAAGATGTAGCTGCACATGTGTTTAATCAGGGCAGACAACACTCTGGTCAGCCCTATTGAGAACATTGGCTGTGACATTCCTGCTGCCAAGTCACTTGGAAATAGCCACTTTCCAGGAAATGGAGCACTGATAGGACATGCACAAGAGGGGGATCCCGGTGGCGTGACGGATAGCAGATATTAGGTCAGGCTCCAATTGGGCACACAGCTCTGTGATTGTGGCCCTGTCAAGTCTATAGGTGAGGATAATGTGCCTGTCCTCCATTGTTGCCAAGTCCACCAGGGGTCTGTACCCGGGGGGGATGTCTCCATCTCCTATTCATCTGCAGCGGTTTCAGTCTATGGGACAAAAGAGTGAGCAGCTTGTCATTATCTCTACATTCCAACCACTACAGTTCATTGCATATTGTGATTGTGACAATATTTTGTTGCAGATGTCCAAATAGTGCTTTTGTGTATTGTGACACAGTTAGGAGCCATGGCCTGCACCCCCCCCTGAAATGGCGTACGCCTGTCCTGTATGGAGGGACAGGTGGAAATGATTTAATTCCGCTGATGTCGTGTGCAGTTGCGGGACGGGTCGAGAACCGCTGTGCAACTCCTCATTGATTATCATTGGGCCCTATGGGGTCCAGTGGCCAATGGTGATGCACGCAGCGGTGATGGTACGCACCACCACGGACGTGACCGCCATCTTCTATCTGTGCACTCACTTGCTACCTGACCTTCAACAGGAGAGGACCTACACTGCAAGTGCTACTGTGACCTGTGCCTGGAACCGACAAAGGCTTGTGTTACTGTGGAAATTGCCCCTGCCTTCACCTCAGCGGAGTTGGGGCGACTGGTGGATGGGATCCTACCCCAGTACCGACTGCTGTATGGGCCTCCAGACCAACAGGTGAGTACACTGTGAATACGATGCATGAAGCTTAAGTACATGGAGTGCTGTGTGTGAAGGTCAGATCGGACACAGATTCCTCCTCTGATGGAAGCTCCCTTTTGGTGGCGGACACCTCCGTGCTCACCCCAGCTACAGGTACAACCGCTGCCCCCATACCAGCACTGCCCTCCCAGCAGCCCCTCTGCGAATTGCCCGTGCCCACTCACCCAGGAGGGTGGGCATCTCATTTACCCTAGGCACCTCAGGCCCTTCCCCAGTTTGCCCTGTTCCCCTGAGTGAGGAGGCTATTGACCTCCTGAGATGCATCTCTGTAGGGAAGTCAACCATTGTGAATGCCATCCAGGGTGTGGCAGCCCAAATGCAACAGACTAATGCATTCCTAGGGGGGCAGTTACACTGGCTTGACGGCCCAACAGAGATCAATTTAGGCTTTGGCCCCCTCTCTGATGGCATCTATTGTCCCTGTTTCCACCCTCACCCCTCCAACTTCCTCCACCCAATCCCATTCCCCTCAACCCCAACCTATTCCAAGCACACAGGCAGACAAGCAGGCACCCAGGACAACAGACAAAAGTGGCATGGCAAACACAAGCACCACACTTTAACCCACAGGCATTCACACAAACAACATGCAGAATCCGACATACCAACAACCACTGCCTCCACTGTGTCCCCCTCCTCCTCGTCCTTCACCTTCCTCCCAGTTGCATCTACACTCACACCTGCATGCATCACATCCTCATCCATTACTACCATCACCAGCACAACCCTCACTGGCAGTCACCACCCCCCCACATCCATGTACACGTCCCCTGTGTCCTCTCCCACTGTGTCTGTGCCCCCTCCTCCCAAAGTACACAAACGCAAGTACTCAGACACCCAACAGCCATCCACCTCACAAAAGCATCCAGCTCATGCAATTGCACCCAAACATAGCAGACTGACACCTCCTACCA
Organism: Pleurodeles waltl; assembly: GCF_031143425.1. Lineage (NCBI taxonomy): Eukaryota > Metazoa > Chordata > Amphibia > Caudata > Salamandridae > Pleurodeles > Pleurodeles waltl. Next base: position 280,632,590 of record NC_090447.1, read on the forward strand.
CCACTCCCTCTTCCTCCACTCCGAAACCATTTCCCTCTTCCTGCCCCAATGTCCCTAAGAAGCTTTTGCTCGCCAACATTGACCTCTTCCCTAGCCCTCCCCCACCCCGTCCCTCACGTCAGGCCAGGGTGGTCAAAACCCAAGCAAGCACCTCAGCCACCCAGTCCACAGGCACAGTAGTGTCCCCAGCTACTCCAGGTGGGAAAGGATCCCAGCTACCAGCCAGCCAGATGGAAAGGGTGCCTGCCCCAAGTGCATCAAGGAAGGGCAAGGAGGGAGCCCCAGCTGCAGGAAGGAACGGCAAGGAGGGAGCCCCAGCTGCAGGAAGGAAGGGCAAGGGGCCTGCAACAGCAAGCAGTAGAGACAAGGGGCCTGGTGCTGGGACTTAGTTGGAGCCCCCACCAACCATGGTGGTGCAGCCGTCCAAGGCTGCAGGGGATGTGCTGGAGCCTCCCACACCACACCACTGCCAGCACCGCCACCAGCAGCAGCAGCCCCAGTGGGCAGCCGTCCGAGGCTGCAGGGGATGGGCTGGAGCCTTCCCCCAGCACTGCCAGCACTCCACCAGCACCGCCACCAGCAGCAGCACCCCAGAGGGTAGCCATTCAAGGCTGCAGGGGATGGGCTGGAGCCTCCCCCCACCACTGCCAGCACCGCCACCATCACCGCCACCAGCAGCCCCAGTGGGTAGCTGACCGAGGCTGCAGGGGATGGGCTGGAGCCTCACCTCACCACTGCCAGCACTGCCACCAGCAGCAGCAGCCCCAGTGGGCAGCCGTCTGAGGCTGCAGGGGATGGGCTGGAGCCTCCCCCACCACTGCCAGCACCGCCACCAGCAGCAGCAGCCCCAGTGGTCAGCCTTCCGAGGCTGCAGGGGATAGGCTGGAGTCTCCCCCCACCACTGCCAGCTCCACCAGCAGAAGCACCACTTTCACCACTGAGCAGCCGTCACCGCCGGCAGATGGTGTGTAGCCCTGCATCCATGGGCTGTTGTGCGGCCTGGCCCCTGCAAATCCTGTGGGTATGACACCCAGGTGAGAGACTGTGACCTTGCACTCCCCAAGTTCTGCATCACAGGGCACGATGCACCCTCCAGAACCAGTGGAGAAGCCATCCACTCACCCCATCCTCCTCGGGATGAAGCTTACAGGGCACAATGCCCCCTCCAGAACCAGTGGAGAAGCCATCCACTCACCCCATCCTCCCCAGGAAAGAAGTTCACTGGGCACAAAGCCCCCTCCAGAACCAGTGGAGAAGCCATCCACTCACCCCATCCTCCCCAGGATGAAGCTCACAGGGCACAATGCCCCCTCCAGAACCAGTGCAGATGCATCCACTCACACCATCCTCCCCAGGATGAAGCTCACTGGGCATAATGCCCCCTCTGGAACCAGTGGAGAACCCATCCACTCACCCCATCCTCCCCAGGATCAAGCTCACTGGGCATAATGCCCCCTCCAGAACCAGTGGGCAAGTCACCCACTTGAGAGACTGTGGCCTTGCACTCCCCAGAACCAAGCACAGGGCATGTTGCCCCCTACAGAGCATGTGAGCAAGTCACCCACTTGAGGGACTGTGGCCTTGTACTCTCCAAGACCAAGCACAGGGCCTGTTGTCTCCTCCGGGGCATTTGGACAAGTCACACACTTGAGAGACTGTGGCCTTGCACTCCTCAGGACAAAGCATAGGGCATGTTGCCCCCTCCAGAGCATGTGGGCAAGTCACCAGCTTGAGGGACTGTGGCCCTGAACTCCCCAGGACCAAGCACAGGGCATGTTGCCCCTCCAGAGCATGTGGGCAAGTCACCCGCTTGAGAGGCTGTGGTCTTGCACTCCCCAGGACCAAGCACAGGTCATGTTGCCCCCTCCAGAGCATGTGGGCAAGTAACCCACTTGAGAGACTGTAGCCTTGCACTCTCCAGGACAGAGTGATGGGAATGTTGCCCCCTCCAGGACCTGTGACATTGTACCATCTTCAGGCTGAGGTGCCCCCCCATTGCCCGCCCCCCCGAGGTGCCTGGCTATTTTCGACCTGATGCCCCTGCAGTGTTCTCTCCGTGTTGTTGCAGGAGTGAGGTGGGGCCTTGGACTTTGTGATTTGGCCCCGTGGCCCACGAACATTGAGGACTAGGCAGTGTCCCTTCATTTGTGAATATGTATATACTTTTTGATTTGGATGCACATATTACTAATATATTTATCTTATTACACTCTTTTACTCTATTTTGGTTGTCCTTGCATTATTCCTGAGGGGTACGGGTGAATATGTAATGTTAGTGCATCTGCTTGTGTGTATGGTGTTGGGGGTGGGGGTGTTGTGTGTGTGTCACTCTCTTTTTCCTCCCCCCTCCACTGTGTGCTAGGCAGCAGTACTCACTGTGGTCGTCTTCGCCGGCGTTGGTGTTCATAGTGGAGCAAAACGTAGAAGAGCATGGGGAAGACATGCAACTCGGGCTCCATGGCGGTGTGGTTCTTCCTTGAGTCTCCAGAGGTGAGTAGTTTCCCTTCTGTTCAGTGTTTCGCCAGGCTTTTGATGTCGTTGGTACCACTCCAGAAAAGGTGGTGGGTTGGTGTGCCATTATACAGTGGGTGGAACATCGTCTTCTTCCTGGCTGTAGGTGGTTACCGCCGTGGTGCCTGTTGATTTCGCCCTGGCAGTCGGTGTGTTAAAGTGGCTGTCCGAGCGGTTTCCGCCGTGGTAATAATTTCATATTCATTACCGCCGGCCTGTTGCCGGTATTTCTACCACCATATCACCAACCTCCACGGTTGTAATGAGGACCTAAGTGATTTGCCCTGAACTGCACAGTTTCCAGTGAAGTGCCACTGTGGATTCAAAAACAGGTGCTCAGATTGACTGATTGATAAACGCCACATCTTCTTCCTTAGTTGATGTAAATAAAAAATATTCACAAAAATGTTGAGTTAAAAATGTTCCAAAAGTTCGCCTTCACCAATTCTCATGAACATTTATATTCTTTTTTGATATTTTTCCATAGACATTATTATCTGTTACCCATGCGGTCTATTGAATATACCAAGCACAAAATATTGTGGTATCTAGTTATTATGCAGGGGATGCACCTTGATTACATTATCTCTTGTTTAAGTTTCAGGTTTGTCTGTATGCATATGCTTTATGGGTTAAAGTGTAACATGATATGTAACTAATATTTACATATTTAGAAACAATGTAATGGTATATTAATAATGATACATCTCCATTGTACCTATCACAGTGGAACAGAAATCATGGTCCAGATGATTAGTGGTATTTTTTGTCATTTAAAATAATATTCAAAGGGTTGATGAACCTTTTTTTCCAGTTTTTTGGCCCTACAATCCTTTCTTGAAATGGTTATGCAATGCTGTGGCACTAACGCACCAAGATTGCAAATTACAACTGTAAAGCCAGTTACTGTTTTGAGCTGCAGGTCAACTATCTTTCAAAAATACAAACACGCCTAGGCCAAACCTGCGCTCAGTCACATTTCCTTTTTCTCTGCACAAAAGGGGGTTAGCGAAATAAGTAAAATTTAAATGTGCACATGCTGCACCAGAAATTCATTATGGTAAATAATTTTGCCAATCATGTTTATGAAGGAGCAGAAGCTGTGGAAAAAATATAATACATCTTTTTTAAGTGAGCATCAACAGCACAAGACTCTGCTGCAGGATTAGATCGGGAGATATGAGGATAGTCAGAAGGAGACCTCAGCATAGACTCATGTATGTGGGAAGGTGTAAGCATGCCCATGGACCTGCTGCCTCTCTGACACTGGGATGCTGTAGCTCCAACTGGTGGACAAAACCTGCCCCACCAGCTAGTGAGGAGCTCATGTTCCTCTACCTGTACAGATGCCTGATGATCTCTTGCAGGAAGATGGAAGGAATAGCTAGTGATCTTGGGGAGTGTTTGCACTTTTGACCTTTTGTCTGCTGATTGAACTGGAGTGGAGCTTGAGGCTGCTGAAGGAAATCCCTCCTCCTGTACCTTTGAAGGTAAACTGCTCTTACAGGCTTTATGCTTCACACATCCATCTAATTCAATTTGGGGTTTGCCTGTTACAACCACGTCTGTAGAGGTGATGGCAGAAGGACTGACTACTGGATCAGCAGTGTATGTGAAGAGCCATGAATTATATACATTGATGGCAATACTCAGAGTGACAGCAGAAGGAACTTGCAGTATATAATAGCGGTGTTAGAAATGGGGGTCTTTGGTTGGCATTCAGGTTACCCCCTGTCCAAGCAAGGACCCTCAGTCGAGTCAGGGTAAGTCACTCACAAACCAAATTATCCTGTGCCCACCCTCTGGTAGCTTGGCACTGAACAGTCAGGCTTAACTTAGAAGGCAATGTGTAAAGTACCTGTGCAATAAATCATACAATAACACCATGTAGCACCACAGAAATACACCACACAGTGTTTAGAAAAATATATAATATTTATCTGGATAAATGCAGGCCAAAACTATTAAAATGCAATATGTATATGTTGAGATATCACTGAAAAGTGATATAAAGTATCTTAAGTCTTTCAAAAGCAAACAAAGGCCCTCATTACAACCCTGGTGGTCGGTGTTACAGCAGCGGTAAAACAAATGGAATCACGACCATGGCGGAAACCGCCAACATAGACAGCCACTTTAACACTCCGACCGCCATGGTGGTACAAACAAACAGCATGGTGGTCACCGCCAATAGACAGGCGGAAGACAATGTACCGCCCACACTATTATGAGAGGCCAATCCGCCACTTTTTCCGGGGCAGAGCCAATGTGAACAAAAACACGGCGGAAACAGGACTTGGAAGGAGAACACTCACCTCTACACAACCCACGAAGAACCAGGACGCCATGGAGCCAGAACTCCAAATCCTCCCTGCGATAGTTTTGCTGCTCCTCTACCAGGAGCACGAACGACGGCGGCGATGACCACGGTGAGTAATGCACCTACAACACAGGGGAGGGGGGAGGGAAAAGAGAGTGTCACACACACACGCAACACGCAACACCCCTACCCCCACCCTCACCCACAACAACACACACACCAATACATGCTGCAACATTACATATACACCTCCTAAACCCCCCGGAAGAACGCAATGACAAAAGGAAATGATTGTAACGATTGTAATCAATAAAAATCCATTAATCAAAACTTGAAATACAGTATAAACAATTATGTAAACCAACTATACAAGTCCGGATAGTGCACCATTCATAGTCCGTGGACCACTGGGCCCAAAATGCATGGGCGTGGCCCACACTCGATACCAGACTCCAAATGGAGAGAACACTGCTGGGGCATCAGATCGAAATGAAACAGGCACCTCAGGGGGAAGGGAAGTGGGGGAACCTCAGCCAGATGAGTGCACAACGTCAGCTCCACGAGGGGGCTCCATGCCCATTGATGTATCCTGGGGAGTGCAAAGCCACAGTCTCTCAAGTCTTTTCAGTGGGTGGTTTGCCACTGCTTTATCCTGGGAAGTGCAAAGCCACAGTCTCTCAAATCTTTTCAGTGGGTGGTTTGCCCACTGCTGTATCCTGGGGAGTGCAAAGCCACAGTCTCTCAAGTCTTTTCAGTGGGTGGTTTGCCCACTGCTTTATCCTGGGGAGTGCAAAACCACAGTCTCTCAAGTCTTTTCAGTGGGTGGGTTGCCCACTGCTTTATCCTGGGGAGTGCAAAGCCACAGTCTCCCAAGTGGATGCCTTTCTCTACTGGTTCTGGAGGGGGGCTTTGTGCCCAGAGTGCTTCATCCTGCCAAGGACTGAGGTAGTGGATGTCATTCTCCACTGGTTCTGGAGGGGACTTTGTGCCCAGAGTGCTTCATCCTGCCAAGGACTGAGGTAGTGGATGCCTTTCTCCACTGGTTCTGGAGGGGGCTTTGTGCCCAGAGTGCTTCATCCTGCCAAGGACTGAGGTAGTGGATGCCTTTCTCCACTGGTTCTGGAGGGGGCTTTGTGCCCAGAGTGCTTCATCCTGCCAAGGACTGAGGTAGTGGATGTGATACTCCACTGGTTCTGGAGGGGGCTTTGTGCCAAGAGTGCTTCATCCTGCCAAGGACTGAGTTAGTGGATGCCTTTCTCCACTGGTTCTGGAGGGGGCTTTGTGCCAGAGTGCTTCATCCTGCCAAGGACTGAGGTAGTGGATGTGATACTCCACTAGTTCTGGAGGGGGCTTTGTGCCTAGAGCGCTTCATCCTGCCAAGGACTGAGGTAGTGGATCCCTTTCTCCACTGGTTCTGGAGGCGGCTTTGTGCACCAAGTGCTTCATCCTGCCAAGGACTATGGTAGTGGATGCCTTTCTCCACTGGTTTTGGAGGGGGCTTGGTGCCCAGAGTGCTTCATCCTGCCAAGGACTGAGGTAGTGAATGTCTTTCTCCAGTGGTTCTGGAGGGGGCTTTGTGCCCAGAGTGCTTCATCCTGCCAAGGACTGAGGTAGTGGATGTGACACTCCACTGATGGTGGTGCAACATGCAAGCTGGCCAGGCTCCAGGAACTGACGACCAGCCTCGTATAACTGACTGACCACTGGGGATGGCAGCCATGTCTGCGGTGGTGCCACTGGCTCAGGATGTCGCGGGGGCGCTGGCGGTGCTGCCGGTGGTGTCAGTAGCGGCGGTGCTTGCGGCGGACTCTGTGGCATCGGTGCTGGCGGCGGGCTCTGTGGAAACGGTGCTGGCGGCGGGCTCTGTGGAAACGGTGCTGGCGGTGGTCTTTGTGGCAGCGGTGATGGTGGCGGGCTTACTGACTGCAGTGCTGGTGGCGGAATCACTGACTGCGGTGCTGGTGGCGGTCCATGTGGCGGCAGTGCTGGTGGCGGGCTCACTGACTGCGGTGCTGGTGGCAGGCTCAGTGTCTGCGGTGCTGGTGGCGGGCTTAGTGTCTGCAGTGCTGGTGGCGGGCTCAGTGTCTGCGGTGCTGGCGGCGGTGTCTGTGGCGGCGGTGTCTGTGGCGGCGCTGGTGGCGATCTTGTCCGCCGTGCAGGTTGGCGTTGACATGGACCTGCCTTTGATTTTCTGGCCCTTCCCCACCATGGATGGTGGCGCAGCTGTCTTGCCACTTTTCACTTTTGTTTTGCCTGAGCCCTTGGTGGCAGGTGTTTTCGCCTTCTCCCTCCGGGATGTGGGCAACTTTTTCAGTTTTGGAGGTGTGGGAATGTCCTTGCCCTCACTCCTTGGGACACTGGCAGCCCTGTTGCTTGGCGCACTCCAAAATCCTGCTATTGCTGGCACCACTGTGCCCGATAATATGGTGGCTGAGGTGCTGGGTTGGGACATGGAAAGGGGGGCCCTAGGGGAAGGATGGGGGGAGGTGTATGGAAAAGGTCAACATTTGATAGGAAAAATCCATGGCGGGGCGGAGCTAGCCAGCGGCAAGATGGCCGGCACTCCGTGAGGCTCTGCTCCGGCGGGGGCCCAGTTTGCTAAATTCTCCGGTCAGGACGGAGCTGGCCGAATGATGAGAAGGTGGGGGGTCGCCTGATACTGATGGCTTCCCCCAATGCAGCGGTGGCAGTAACGGTGCGGAGCGAGGGGTCGAGCCGGCCTCTTAAGGTCGTGGCGTGCTCCCGGCTGCCGCGCTGAGTGGGACTGGCCTGCTTTTTTCCCCGGAGACCTGGATGGCCCTGAGGCAGTGATCATTGGGGTGCTCTGGGGAGGCCATATCGGCGGTGGTGTCGAGCCGCAGGCCCTCCCCCCCCTTCCTCTTCCTCCTCCGCGATTGAAGGCCTCTCTTGCCGAGTCTGGAGAACTCTGCCTTGACTTGAGGGCCTGGACCGCGTGGCCTGGAGGTAAGACGGTCGGTGTGGCCTAGGGGACACACTCAAAGACGATCGAACAAGTGGAGGTGGTGGGATCGTGGCCGAGGTCCGGAGGTGCGGTGGTGGCGAAGGGAAAGTCTGGAGTGGGAACTGGTGTAGTGGTGCTCTGGACTAGTGCTGTTGACGCAGAGGCTTATTTGACGCCCAACATTGGCGAGATTCATAGCACCGCTGACGCTGGATAAAGCTACTTAGCAGGAGACGGGTGGACTTTGTGAAGGTGGATTGAACATCTGTCCTCCCCTCCTGGACCCCCAGGGGGGATCAGTGGAGTGTTCTTGTCAATGACCCACTGGTTGAGCGATGGGGAAGGCGGAGAAGAGACAGGCCAAGCTCTCCTTTGAGGGCGGCCGACGGAAAGGGGGTGCACCCGCATCCCAGTCCTGGGGGCCTGCGATGGATGAAGAGAAATCAGATAGTTCGGTAAAGGCTATGTTTCTGGACCTTAAAACCAGCCTTGCTGGAATAGATGGGAAGCTAGATCACGTGACAGAGCAACTTGACCGTATCAAGACTCGGGCGGACGAGCACAACGCCCACCTTGACCAGCTGGAAGCGCGTACCTCTGGCTTGGAAGACACGCAGCGAGATGAGAGTGACCAATTGCTGCGCATGGAGAGGGTGCTGGAGGTCATCCGGGCAAAGAACGAAGATTTGGAGGCCCAATCGCGTCGGAACAACCTCAGGTTAATGGGGCTCCCCGAGACCACGGACATGGGCAGAATGGAGGATTTTGTGGAGGAGATGTTGTCTGAACTGTTCCCCGGCCAGCTGTCCCGTTTGCTGGTAGTGGAGAGGGCTCATAGATCGCTGGGGACTCGGCCCCCGCCTGGAGCTTCCCCGCGTCCCATCATTATTCGGCTTTTGAATTATCGAGACCATGACACGATTCTGCGACTGGCCAGGGTGCGCCGCCCGGTGATATATAAAAACACAGAATTGAACTTTTTTGCAGACTACACCCCTGGCGTGCAGGCGGCGCGCAGGGCATTGTTGCTGGCGAATCGCTCGCTGGCCCAAGCTGCTGCTAGGTTCTCGCTCATATACCCGGCGAAACTAAAGGTGCAACATGGTTGGTCTCTACAGTTTTTTATGGACCCAAAACTGGTGGCAATATATGCCAAGTCTCTCCCTCCCAAGCCTGAGGCGATGCCGGAGGCTGAGAGTGTCGCGGAACGAGAGTCGCTGGGCGATAATGACTGATCGTCCCTGAATTTATTTATTTTTGTTTTTCAGCAGAAGTGACGCCGCTGTAACTAGTTGTGAGATGCATTTCTTTTTGTGCCGCTCGTCCTGAAGACACTCCTTTTGTGCTAGGCCCCAGCCTACCCTCCCTGCCTCCGTCCTCTGGATGAGTCCCCTTTACTTGCATATTTGGGTAATTGTGGTTTTTGGGGGGAGGGATATGTAATTGACCCGTTTGGGGGGTCTGTGTGGGTGGGGGGGGGGGGGAGTGGGTCTTTGGGGTTGTTGCATTGTGTACTTTTCGGTTTTTCTTTCAATGTTCTGTGGTTTTGGGAGATTGGCCGGGATGGAGAAGTGATGGAATTGCGTTGTATGTCCACTGAGGAGAACAGATGACACAGATGAGAGAGTCTCTGATTCGCTGCTTAACATGGAATGTGCGTGGCTTGAATGATAGATGGAAGGTGCGCCTTATGTCGGCATATGTCAAGAGGCAGAATATAGATATATGCATGCTACAGGAGACACACCTGGTGGAGAGTACCTTACATTATTTAAATGCGGGATGGATTGGGGAATGCCACGGGTCTGTATATTCAAGTTATGCTAGAGGCGTGGCGATTCTGGTATGCAAGGGATTGCAGTGGCGCACTTGCAGGGTGATTGTTGACCCATTGGGGCGGTATGTTCTGCTTAGCGGAGTGCTGATGGATAGGCCATGTCGCCTCGTGTCGGTGTACGGGCCTAATTCGGATGACCCTGAGTTCTTTAGCGAGGTCTGGCGACTGATCGAGTCTCTGGGGGGAGGAACTGTGCTTTGGGGAGGAGACTTCAATGTGATCCTTGATCCCATTCTGAATAGGGAAAGCTCGGCTCGGATGCAGCGTACCGCTGCTGCTTGCGTCTTATCTGCGATTATGGACGATGCGTCGCTGGTAGATTTATGGCGGATGAAACACCCTGCTAGAGGACAAGGCACTTGTGTTAACTATGTGCACAATAGTTGGTTGCGTCTTGACCGTTGGTTGGGCTCCTGAGATGTGGCTTTATGGACCCGCTCGGTCGAGCACATGGCGCGCACGTTGTCTGAACACGCCCCGGTGCGTATGGAGCTAGAGATACCCGGCGGACCTGCTCAGGCCTATATGTGGAGGCTGCCGCCTGGGGCACTCAGAGACGAGTCGTTCCGTGAGGAACTGCGCCGCAATATCAATTTTTATTTTGAACAAAATGTGGGCACGGTGAGTTCGGCTGGTACGTTGTGGGAAGCCCTTAAGGTAGTTGTTCGCGGGATATGCATTTCTAACCAACACGGCGTGCTGCGCGCGTTACATCGGGAGCTGACTGAGTTACAAAGCCGGATTACGGATCTGGAGGCTAGACTGGTGCTGGACTGGTCCGGAACCACACTAGCGGCTTTGAGGGCTGCGGTCTCTGTGCATGAAGAGGCTTCCTTGAGAGAAGTACATTTCTTGGTGAAATTTGCATGGGCCAGGCGATATGGAGAGGGTGATAGAGCCGGACGCACTTTGGCGAATCTATTTTGCAGGCCGTGGGCTACCGGCTATGTGATTGAAATGGACGATTCAAGTGGGGAGCGAGTGGCGGGTTGGTCTGAGGTTCTGAAGGTCTTTACTACCTTTTTCCAGGATCTTTATTCTGCTCCCTCGGCAGTGCCTATGGAGGTGATTCGGGGATATTTCTCTGATATTAGCCTCCTCTGGTTTGACAGGGTACACAGGGAGTATTTTGATGCTCCTTTTACTATAGAAGAGGTGAAGGCTGCTATCCGGAGCCTCCCTGGAGACAAGGCCCCTGGGCTGGATGGATTGACTTCGGCATTTTACAAAGAGTTTGCAGACATTTTGGCCCCCCATCTACTGGAGGTTTATGATGAGGCATTGCGGAATGGAGTGATCCCGGTCTCTTTGCGCGAGGCGCTCATTGTTACGATTCTCAAGCCTGGGAAGGCTGCAACTAGCTGCGATTCGTACCGGCCCCTGTCAATGATGAATATTGATAATAAGATATTAGCCAAAATGATTGCGACGCGACTGCGGCCTCTTATGACGAAACTGGTGCTGACGGATCAGTCGGGGTTCATACCGGGACGGTCCACGGCACAAAACGTACGTACATTCTTTGCTGTTGCTGGCTCAGTCCCCGTCGATGATGGGGCTGTGGCTGTGTTTTTAGATGCTACTAAGGCGTTCGACTCATTGCTGTGGCAATATCTGTTTGCGCTTCTGGAGAGAGTGGGGATGAGTAGTCGCTTTGTGAATTGGATATGTTTGCTATATTCACAGCCAGTGGCTCGCTTGAGGGTGAATGGATGCGTGTCAGAGCCGTTCCAGGTGGCGCGTGGAACTAGGCAGGGCTGCCCCGTCACCATTGCTTTTTGCGATTGCGATGGAGCCGCTGGCAGCATTTATGAGACAGCACCACAGTGAGTAGGGGCTGCCGTTCTGCCAGAGAGCGATTCTGATCTCTATGTACGCTGATGATGTGGCGCTGAATGTACAAGATCCCGTGCGAAACCTTGATGTGCTGCTGGATGACCCCCAGGGTCCGGACGTCCTTGGTGATAGCACACCAAATATCCTTCTTCTGGTGGGTGCTGACCTAGAGGAATAGTACAGGGGAAAAGGATGATCTTTAACCGTCTGGACCGTCACAGTCATTGGCCCACATTCCCACCCTTGCCCTTACGCACATACACTCACCGTCCGCTCATGCAGGCTTCAGTCCCCCCATATCTTCCATCCACACCACTCCAAACAGGCATTGCCCATACAGCATGCTCACAGTGTACTCACCTGTTTGTCTGGAGGACCGTAGAGTAGCGTGTACTGGGGGAGGACCCAATCCACTAACTTCTCCAACTCCTCCGAAGTGAAGGCAGGGGACCTTTCCCCAGACACATGAGCCATCGTCGCTTCCAGACTCAGGTCACAGCAGCACTTGCACTGTAGGTCGTCTCCTGTCCAAGGTCAGGTATCAAGTGAGTGAACAGAGAGAAAATGGCGGTCACGTCCGCGGCAGTGCATACCGTCACCGCCGGCGTACATCATCATTGGCTCCTGGGGCCCATAGGGCCCATTGTTAACCAATGCAGGATTGCGCCGTGGTCTTCGATCGCCTACCACGACGGTGTACAACGCCAGCGCAGTTACCTCATATCCCCTTGTCCAACATTACAGGTCAGGCAGCCGCCATTTCAGATAGCCACATGGCATTATTTTTAAATGCGTCACACCTATGTAGGCCTTGCATACACACAGTGACAGGCACATTGCATATTGACAAATGTGTGCAATAAATTCTTTTTTTACTACCTCAGTGTTGGCTGACTCTGTGCTTGCTGTTCTCGTCCATAGGACATGTACACTGGGGCAGGTGAGGAGATGGCGGCATCCTCCGGTGTACAGACCGCTGGTGGACCTGTTGACAATGGAAGACAGTCACATCATTATCACTTACAGACTTGATCGTGCCACAATCCAGGAACTGTGTGCCCAGTTGGAGCCAGACCTGATTTCAGCTATCCGCCATCCCACAGGAATCCCCCCTCTAGTGCAGGTCCTGTAAGTACTCCATTTCCTGGCAAGTGGGTCTTTTCAAACAACAGTGGCCATTGCATCAGGGATGTCCCAGCCTATGTTCCCAAACATGTTGTCCAGAGTGTTGTCTGCCCTGCTGAAACACATGCGCAGCCACATCGATTTGCCCACAGTGAAAGGTGACTTCTATGCCCTGGGACATATCCCCAACACCATAGGTGCCATTTATGGGACACATGCGGCCTTGGTACCCTCCTGCAGGAGTGAACAGGTGTACAGAAACAGGAAGAGCTACCGTTCGATGAATGTGCAGATGGTGTGTTTGGCCGACCAGTACATCTCCCATGTGAACACCAAGTTTCCAGGCTCAGTGCATGACGCTTACATTTTGAGGAATATGTGATGGGGCAACTCCAGATGCACGTGTGTGGCTAATAGGTGAGGACAAGGACCCTATACCGTGTGAATGATTGTCTGGGTTTGTCCCTAAGGGTTAGTGTGTGTCTAATAGTTGTCCCTCAACATTTGCAGGTGACTCTGGGTACCCCAACCTGTCATGGCTACTGACCCCAGTGAGAAATCCCAGGACAAGGGCAGAGGACCGCTACAATGAGGCACATGGGCGAACTAGGAGAGTGATCAAAAAGACCTTCGGCCTCCTGAAGGCCAGGTTCCGGTGGCTCCATATGAGTCTCTACTCTCTACTAGTCACCAAAGAAGGTGTGCCAGATCATCGTGGCTTGCTGTATGCTGCACAGCCTGGCTTTGCGACAACAGGTGCCTTTTCTGCAGGAGTATGGTCCAGAAGGAGGTCTTGTAGCAGCCGTGGAGCCTGTGGACAGTGAAGAAGAGGAGGCAGAAGAAGAGGATATCAACAACAGAAACAACGTGATCCAGCAATACTTCCAGTGAGACACAGGTAAGACATCACTGCCTCCTACATCTCATACAATTGTTAGACCTATCATATGTATGGCACTTTCTCCCAGTGTATGGACCCTGACTTGTCACTTTACCTTTCCATTTCACAGATGTGGGTCCCACTGCCTGACCTCTGCTATATTACCTCATGGACTAGAGCTGTGTGACATAGGTATGTTGACAATACAATGGACATTGCTATTTTCCTTAGTTATAGCAAATACACATTTGTGAAAGCACAGACTGACTCCAGATTGTTTTGTGATTCAAGGGTGTTTATTTAAGGGCAAATTAGTGGAGGGGGTTGGAAAATGGTCAGGGGTGATGGTGGAGGAATGTCCATGGAAGAGTCCAGTTATTAGTCTCACAGGTACATTGTCGAAGGGGGTATAGGAAGTGGAGCTAGGCCAGTTTAAAAATGGACAGGGTGATGAAGTGGGACAGAAGGATGACATTCAGGGTGGTCTCATTTCTTGGCGGGGTCTTGGCATTGTTCTCTGTCTTTGTCCTGGATTTCAGGGACCGTTTGCGGGGTGGTTCTCCCTCTGCAGGGGGTGGGGTGCTGGTGTCGTGGCCCTGTGGCAGTGCCTCCTGGTGGTGTTGATGGACTTGAGTTCCTCCCTGATCCCCAAATACTGTTCCTCCTGCAGCCGCTGGGTCTCCTGAAACTTGGCCAGTACCGTTGCCATCGTCTCCTGGGAATTATGGTGTGCTCCCATGATGTTGGAGAGGGCCTCGTGGAGAGTGGATTCCCTGGGCCTGTCCTCCCCCTGTCACACAGCAGTCCTCCCAGTTCCCCTGTTTTCCTGTTCCTCTGTCCCCTGAACCGTGTGCCCACTGCCATTGCCCCCTGATGTTCTTGGGTTTGCCTGGGTTCCCTGTAGTGGTGGACACACTGCTGCCTGACGTGTCCTGGGGACAGATAGATGGGCCCGCTGGGTGGGTGCTGTGCTGGTGTTTCCTGAGGGGGGAGGCTCTGTGGTGGCATGTGCCAGTGTGTGGGGAACCGACTGTCCTGAGGTCCCAGATGGGCCGGGCTGGTCATCTAGATCCAGTTGGACAGAGCTGCTGTCATCACTGTGGGCCTCTTCTGTGGGGGAGGTGGACATGTCTGGAACCTCGTGTCCGGTGACGTTGGGTAGAGGTCCAGCAGGGGTGTAAAGGCATGATTATTGCATCTGTGTGTGCCATTGTGTGCAATGGGTGGGTGACCCGGTACCCCAGTGCTTACATTCTTGTCTAGGACCTTGTGTGATATTTGGTTTGGGGATCTGTGTGGGTATCTGTAGTGGACATGTGTTGTTGATGGGTGTCCATGCTTTGGTGTTGCATGCAGGGCTTGGTATTGGGATGGGTGGTTTGTGATAGTGGGACATATGTGAGGTGTTGGAGTGATGGGGGTGAGGGTGGGGGTATGTGATAGCATGCTGGTAGGGTGGTGGGTATGTGATAGCATGCAGGTAGGGTGGGGGATGTAATAGTTAATATTTGACTTACCAGAGTCCATTCCTCCTGCTACCCCTGCGAGGCCCTCAGGATGCAGTATAGCCAAGACCTGCTCCTCCCATGTTGTTAGTTGTGGGGGAGGAGGTGGGGGTCCGCCGCCAGTCCTCTGAACTGCAATCAGGTGTCTTGAGACCACGGAACGCACCTTCCCCTGTAGGTCGTTCCACCTCTTCCTGACGTCATCCCGTGTTCTTGGATGCTGTCCCACTGTATTGACCCTGTCTACGATTCTGTGCCATAGCTCCATCTTCCTAGCATTGGAGGTGTGCTGCACCTGTCATCCAAATAGCTGTGGCTCTACCCAGATGATTTCCTCCACCATGACCCTGAGCTCCTCCTCAGAGAACCTGGGGAGTCTTTACAGTGCCATGGTGTGGTGTGGGTGATGTGTGAGGTGGTGTGTATTGTGATGTGTGAGAGGAGGTGTTTTTATGTGTTGTGTGAGGTGCGTGGATGTTGTGTGAGTGATGGGGTTGTGTGCCTGTGAATGCTAGTTTGTTGATGCTGGTGTCTCTCTCTGTGCTTCTTTCTAAATTTTTGTCGTAGGGGTTTGTGGGTGATGTGGGTGTGTGTTATATATTGCTTTGGGTGTGTGGGAGTGGTGTGTGTATGTGTATCAGGTGTGTGTATTTAGAATAGTCCAATGTGGTTGTGTTTTGTAAATTTATGTGTATTTTGAGCGCAGCGGTGTGTACCGCCAATGGAATACAGTGGTTGAAAGACCGCCGCGTGGATTTGTGGGTCGTGATAGTGTGGGCGTATTCCTGTTGGCGTGACGGTGGAGGTTTTGTTATCGCCAGTTTATCACTGACCTTTGGTGTGCCGGACTTGTGTGGGTGTCTAGATTTTGGCGGATTCCAGCCTGTGGGTCGTAATAGCTGTAGCAGATTTCCGCGGCCGCAGGGGTGTGTTGGCGGTCTTCTGCACGGCAGTAGGCGGGATTTACCACCAATGTTGTAATGAGGGCCAAAGTCCCTTTCAAGCACAAAGTTTCTGGTTCGTGTGAAAAATCCCTGCAAAGAACCGCAGAGGAGGAAATGCGTGGAAACAAAGGGGTGTGCGTCGATTTCTCAGGCCGCACACGGCGATATGTCATTTAGTTTTCACGCAGGGACGGCTGTGCGCCAATTTCTGGCACTCAGTCGTAGATCTTCTTCGGGTTGTGGGTTTTTCAAACGCCCTGGGGACGATACGTGGATTTCTGGCGCTGAAGGACAAAGTCACAGGAGCTGCATCGATCCGGTGGGTGTTGCATCGAATTTTCTACTGCACGGCAGGAGCTGCATCGATTCCTCTCTGGAAGTCGGGCTGCATCATTCCGGCTTGGCTATGCGTTGTTCCGGTAGGCCGTGCGTTGAATTTCCAGTCGCTATGCTGCCGCTGCATTGATCTTCTCGTTGCAAAGTCAGGCAGTGTTGTTCCCTTTCGGCATGCAGTGAAATTTTCAACGTGGTTCAGGCTGTGCGTTGTTTCTGGCAGGCTGTGCATCAAATTTCACCTCACAAGGAGTCCTTGTAGAGATGAAGTCTTTTTGGTCCTGAGACTTCAGGGAACAGGAGGCAAGCTCTATCCAAGCCCTTGGAGAGTACTTCTTCACCACATCCAGAGAACAGCAAGGCAGCAGGGCAACAGCAATGCAGCAGTCTTTCACAGAAAGCAGACAGGTGAGTCCTTTTGGCATCCAGGCAGGTCTTCTTGGCAGGATACAGGTTTGTGTTTCAGTTTCTTCTCCAGGAAGTGTCTGAGTTGGTATGGGCAGAGGCCCTGTTTAAATACCCAAATGTGCCTTTGAAGTGGGGGGGACTTCGAAGAGTGGCTTAGAAGTGCACCAGGTCCCCTTTCAGTTCAATCCTGTCTGCCAGGGTCCCAGTTGGGGAAGTGGCAGTCCTTTGTGTGAGGGCAGGCTACTGTCCTTTGATATGCAAGTGTCAGGCCCTCTACCCTCCCAGCCCAGGAAGACCCATTCAAAATGCAGATGAATGCAAGTGAGGCTGAGTATCCTGTGTTTGGGGTGTGTCTGAGTGAATGCACAAGGAGCTGTCAACTAAACCAGCCAGATGCGAATTATAAGGCACAAAGGGCCAGATGTAGCAAAGGTTTTTCCCATTCTGTGTCTATGGGAAAAAGTGTTCGTACATATGGCCCAAAAAGATTTAAGTGCACAGAAATGCTCACTTTCTAAAAGTGGCATTTCTAAAATAGTAGTATTAAATCCAACTTTACCAGTCAGCAGGATTTTGTATCACCATTCTGGCCATACTAAATATGACCTTCCTACTCCTTTCAGATGAGCAGCTACCACTCAAACAATGTAAGAGGGCAGACCCAATGTTAGCATATGGAGGGAGCAGGCCTTACAGCAGTGTAAAAACGGACTTAGGGGTTTTACACTACCAGGACAAGTAAACTACACAGGTACATGTCCTGCCTTTTGCCTACACAGCAACCTGCCCTATGGGTTACCTAGGGCATACCTTAGGAGTGTCTTATATGTAGAAAAAGGGGAGTTTTCAGCTTGGCAAGTACTTTTAAATGCCAGATCGAATTGGCAGTGAAACTGTACACACAGGCTTTGCAATGGCAGTCCTGAGACAAGGTTAAGGGGCTACTTAAGTGGGTGGCACAATCAGTGCTGCAGGCCCACTAGTAGCATTTAATCTACAGGCCCTGGGCACATATACTGCACTCTATTAGGGGCTTATAAGTAAACTAAATAGTCCAATTGGTTATGATCCAATGTTTCCATGTTTAAAGGGAGAGAGCTTATGCACTTTAGCATTGAGGCAGTGGTAAAGTGCGCAGAGTCTTAAAACCAGCAAAAACAGTATCTAAAAAGTGGAGGGAGGCAGGCAAAAAGTTAGGGGTGACCACCCTAAGGCTGTCAGGTCTAACAAGCAGCAACAGTCATTTGCAGGCACAAGTGCCTGAAAGGCAGGGCATGGCCGCTTTAAGACCTGTAGGCACTGAATAAGACTCAGTAACAGCAGCAAGGCTCAAGGATATGACAAAAGTAGTAGTTGTGGTTTCAGCAGGTCTCAATTTAACAGCTTTAGAAGTTTCAGGTTATGTCAGAAGTATCTCTTAACAGCATCGTAAGTAAGCGATTGACTACACACATACTGTCAGAATGCCACTGAAATGAGAGCTGAATCAGCACTCCCACAATATACCAAAGAGTACAAAGCAAAAGACAAACAAATAATATTAATAAAGGTTAGGGCTACTGGTATTTAGCCTGGGGCCAGGAGGGAGGTGGTGCCCAATGGCAGTTCTTACCATTGTGTGTGAAAATTCAAACTTTTGGCAGAAGCTGGAGAGCAAGCGTTGAAGCCTGAAAAAACACAACCCCTTTAAAGTCAGATGTATTCTATATTTATCTGTAATTATTACCCCACGGAGATCTAGGCACAAGTCGGGGATGCCCACAGGTAGACAGAGTCCATCCACTATTTTCACAGGGTGGACGTTGTCCACCCTGCAAAGAAGCTGGGCCCGCTGAAATATGCTGAACTGGTCCTGTATAATTTTCAGACACCAGGACACATTCAGTGGCACTGGCACATTGTCGGCAGCAAGGGAACATTGTTATTTTAAATTCCAGCTGTGCACAACAAAGGCTGAATCTAAGTGGCTATCAGGCCTCCTTTTGTTTGAGTATCCTTGTGGGGAGCTATCTGGAGCCTAACACATAGGTTTAAATGCATTGGAGGAGAAACAAAGGCACGCACCTTGTTATCACATCACAGGTGCTTAAGAGAGAGACATGTGTTTGACTGTTCACTCCCTTTATATAAAAGTTATGTGTGCACTATAAGAATGTCAAGTGTGTTGGTCTGTCTCAGTATTTATTAACACAAATAATTAAAATACCACCATTTTGTTTTATTTCTTTTATAGCGCTACTCATCCCAATGCAGTGTCAGAACACTTTACACCACATGCAAGCAATACAGTGACAATAAATCATGCAAGTGTGTAAATCAGTGTACAGGATGTGTTACATGAGACAGTGCAGTTTACAAGGTGTAGGAGTCACATGTACTTCATAGCTCACTGTGCTATATTACAATTTATGAACTGCAAGTAACAAAAGTATCTTTTTGTTAAAAGCAGAAACCCACTTACCTATCAATGAAAAATAAAAATCTACCATCTACATGTTACATTATATGCTTTACAGGAGACACATTTACTCTACTTTGATTCAAAACTGAACCTCAACAAAGCACATATCTCCCCAGCAAATGTGATAATCTCCAAGGTTATCTTACCATTATTATTATTCCCTGAGGTTTACAGTGCACATAAAGTAGATGTGAGTGAGCTAAAAAATTAACAGGCAGAGTAGAGCCGAGCCCATGGCCTGGCTCATAGAGACGGTCATGAGCAGAAACCCGAAGATATTTAAAATGTAAGTCACACAACAAACATCATTTAGAATATGATACAGTCTCTTCAAAATTGATAAAAAATGCATTTCTTTAACACATGGAAGTTTGACATGAATACGGCACACTATTGCACTGCACTAGAAGCACACACTAAAAGTTAATGTAAACCCTGTACGTGGCCCAAATTATTATGGCGCAACACTATAGTCTAATAAATCAAACACAATAGAATTTTGTACAAGTGGTAATCTGAAGCCCCATTTGTAAAAGAGATTCATGCCCAATAATTGAGAAAAAAGTTTTGGTGAAATAAAAAAAATGCCTAAGATCACACAATTTACATGGGGAAGCCATAATTTATATTGGTTTTCTGGTTTGACTTTGTATAGATCAATCAGCAGATGTGTATATATTTGCTTTCCTTATGTTCACACATTTTTTTACCTCTTCGCACATTTTTCTTTACTTTTTATATAGCATGAAATCAACCCCTCAGTATTTAAGCGCTTTATGTGAGGACCAATTACACTACGCAAGGTCCTATTAGTTATTTATAGGCAAGGGGCAATTAAGTGATTTGCTTAGACTTACAGGACATAGAGCCACGCTGAGACACAAACTTGGTTTCTGACTCCAAAGTCAGTGGCTCTTTCCGCAATGCCACATCCTGATTGGAGTGAGGGTGGCAAGCAGAAGCCACGTAGAATTTCAGCTCGTTATGGGCTTGCTGAAGCAGATATGCTAATTAGAAAATTATTAATAATGTTTACGTGTTTTGAATAGTGAAAAGTTTGTAGAGAAATTAATCATAGAGAAAATAATGTGCACGTTTGAAAATGTGCCCTCGGAGCATGTCAGCCATTTCTACGATATTGTGCTAAAATAACTGAAACTGTGTGAAATAGTGAGAATGTATAAGAATAATGTGGTAATATGTCATATCGAAATGTATAACCTATGTTTTGTATTAACTTGTAGTGCTAACTTGACTGAATTTAAGGCCTAGTCTTCCTAGGCCTCGCACACGAAGAGCTGAAATAATAAACGTGCTGCAAGAAGCTGAATGTATGACCCGTCCTTGATCCACCCGATGTTAAAGTTGCTTAGCTAGAATTCTCTGCAATGTACCGGTGGACAGGAGATGATGAAGACAATTTGATACAGTTATGTGTAGAGTAGGCTAAATGTGCTTTCCCAGAACTTTAACAATGGAGGCCCTAACTGAAGAGGAACATGCAACTATTTTGATACCGGAAGAGCCGGATGATGAGGACATCGTATAGTGGACCAATCTGCGACGTGTGAAAGGACAGATATTAAAATTTGTAGATTTGGTAAACAAATATTATAGATTAAAGTCATATCTGCTGACTGACTGACCAATTGGGAATTAAGGGGATGGACTGGGAGACCCTAAAAAAAAGTCATGACAAGGGGCTAAAATCTTAGATGCGTGGGGAGAATTGATGACTTCAGGAGACGCTGTTCGAGATTCTGTCGGTGGGCTTAAATTCTTGAGAGCCTGATGCATAGCTGATCGATTGATGACCTGAAGACGAAGACTGACTTTGTTGCTGATCCATTCTGTGGATAGGTAGCTATGAAAATGTAACTGACTAACTTGTACCTTTTCTTCTAGATACCAACTGCGCTGTTTTATAGATTTTCACTTAGAAAGATGTTTTCCAAATTCATGTTTCCTAAATTGTTTTGCATGAAGTCCCACATGCTAATGATAATCTTGGTTAGGTAGGCTTCTTAGGGGTGACGTTGACGGTGAGAAATGACTGACAAGCTAACTGCTGAACTCTGCTATTGATTCTGGAAATCTTTTAGTGGCTATGTAGGAGTATTCAAGCATATGCTTCTTCACGTTCTGATTTGATTATGTTATTGATGTTCATTAATGAACTAATACTGAGATGACTGAATAAAGTTTGATCTAACATGCTGATTTAGTATTGTAACCAATAGGGAAATAAAATTGTTTAACACTTTAATGAGTGGTGGTTGTTCATGAATAAATGAGTTTAGATGTGTTCAATTAACTAATGAAGATTGGTTATGTCGATTACTGATTTTAGTAGTCACTACATGACTAGGATACTCCATGCGATCCAAAAGGTTCATCGACCTGTACGCGTCCCCTTGTAAGTTTACTTACTAAGGACCAGGCATGCTAGCAGTTTTTGGTAGCAGCTTGATGGTTTGTTTCCTCAGAGAACTAGTTATGTGGTGATTGCTGGATTATAGTGGTAGTTTAAGTTAGGGTTAGTTGTTCGTATTTTTATGAGGCTTGATTTGTGTTTTTCTGAAATGGCAACTGTAGCAAAGATGATGTCCCTTAAGCCCAGAAATGACTTTCCTAGATCCTGGATCCTGCTAGTAAAGAGGGGTATGTTCTCAATGTGTTTTGTGATAGTATGAAAATCGTAGGTTGCGCTTGCAGAGGCTTAAACAAATCGCAGGTGAATTGTGATGTATATGAGGTAAAGTAGGGAGTTTGCGTACTCCAGTTGAGGTTAGTAGGAGTGTGCGTACTCTGCAGTATGAGAGTAGGGAAGTCGTCAAACTTCATATGCGTGTGACGCTTTGTGCTCAAAAATTGTCCACGTGGTTGTTGGTGATGTACTGACCCTGCATAGTCTAAGACTCCGGAGTATATTGGCAAGTGTAGGAGACACTTGGTTATATGTTGTAATCTGCCTGGTTTAGTAGGTTGATAGGGTGTGGTCAACAAGTCGGTGTGTGAGTTAAATGAGTAAGATAATTTTTCGACTGAGATTTGGCGAGTCCCATGTGCACCAGGACAGACCAATTGATCAGGTCAGAGTGAAATTTGCGGGTCGAATTTTGTTTGCGAATGCGGGAGACTGAGAAAGAGGAATAGCTATATGAGCAAAAGGGCCATTAGTGAAAATCTGTATGGTCTCTGAAGCGGTTGTGTACCTTCCTGTAGTAAATCAGCTGATTTGTTTTAGTTATTGTTTTTTGGTTAAGTGCTCGCAATATTTTGCATTAGTTTATGTGAGTTGAAGTCTAGGAGGACAAGCCACAAGACTTTGTCAGCCGCATTGTGTGAGTGTGACGTCAGAGTGTGCCGTGCTAGGATAGGGTGAATAGTAAGACGAGCGGATTGGCAGCCGTCCGTAAGAGGCAATTGGTTGAGTAAGCGGGTGAAGGGAATCTTGGGAGTAAAAGTCATTTCATTGTTGAATCGAAATATTTACAATAGACAAAATGAAGTTTTTCAAAGCGTTTAGAAGTGCCATGAAGAGTGATTCTTTCATTAAGGCATCAGTGGGGGAGCCATCCCCACCGCAAAATTCCCCAGTGTATATTGTGATGGAGGAGCGAGGTGTCGCACCATGTCTTTGGTTGAAACAGTGGTGCAAGATGACAGAGAATTTTGGAAAAATTGCGAATGACATTATATGAGACAAAGCCATTACCAAGACCAGCACAGTTTGAGGCTTTAGCGGTTTGGGAGCTAGTAGTCAGACAGCAACAAGAGATGAAATTTAAGAGGAGAATAAAGAAGGTGGAAAAGTAATTGGCAGAAGCCAGGTGGGATTGGGAGCAGAAAAGGCGGAGAACAGAGACACTACAGGGAATTAGATTATTTCCTGCAATCGCAGAAGAAGATGAATCGGAGAAAGAAGATACTGCTAAGGGTGATGAGAGTACTGGGACAAAGAAAAAGGGAAAGCCCTATGTAGACAATGAAGATTCAGTTGTTGAGGATCTTATTACACAGCTGTTGAGGGATCGACCTCCGCCATATGCGACCCATCCAGGGGGTCCAGTACTAGTTCTGCCCCAACTGCTCCAGCACAAGCATCAAGAATGGTGGGACCAGAGCAGACAGATAATGGACAGGTGCAAGGGGTGGTACAGAGTACTCTTAATGCAGGGACTACTTCTGTGGTCCAAGCCCAGATGCATCCACCATCAATACAGAGAATTTATCCAGAAGTTCCAGTTTTTGAGACAATTTCAAACTTAGTGGTATCATTGGAACAAGTGCTTCCGAGGCCAATGCTAGTTCAGACTGAGCCTACTCCAATGTTATTGTCTCCGGCACAGTCACAGGTTTTGCCAATTTTTACACCGATAACAGGGACACAGTCAGATGTCACACCAGTGATGAACCAGGCTATGGGGGTAACTTTTCCACAAGGTGCGAGTGTCAAGGCAGCTCCAGATGCGATATCACTACCGATTACTGTTGGTCCAGCAGTACCTCTATTTGCACAAAAGAGAGCGAGTGCAGGAGATCAGGGTGAAATGTAACAGAGCTTCGTGAGGAGAGGAGTGAGTGATCCTGTGCAGGTTGTATCATCTATGGGTCAGACCTTTAATGGATCTAGACCGTTAATGGATCTTAGTCCATTTGTAGTGCTCCAAGATGCAGTAAATGACCTGAGTGCGAGTCAGAGTTTGAAACTTTTGATGCCGCAAATTCCAGGTGCAGCAATGCAACAGGTACCAGTGCCAGATGTAAGTAAC
The DNA here is from genome assembly GCF_031143425.1 of Pleurodeles waltl. Taxonomy (NCBI): domain Eukaryota; kingdom Metazoa; phylum Chordata; class Amphibia; order Caudata; family Salamandridae; genus Pleurodeles; species Pleurodeles waltl. The sequence continues at coordinate 280,656,487 of NC_090447.1, forward strand.
ATCTCGTTACAGGGACTGACAGCTCAGCAATTGAGTGAATGGTTGGACAGTTTAAATACACCTCCAAATACATCCAACGGTGAAGAGCAGATAAACTGTGTAAGGTTAGCTACAGAAGTAACAGAGCTAGTTGAGGGAACGATGGGAGTGAGCAGGTTAGAATCCTACACCGAAGAAGAGCTGAGGTACTTGTTTCCAAGAATTACAAGGGAAGTGAGTAAGATACATCAGAAATTGGCAGAGCTAGCAGAAAAACATAATATCGAGATTGAGAAAACAAAACATTTGAAACAAAGTTACGGGTTAGATTTCGAGGCAAAGGATTTTGAGCACATGAGGTCAGAAGGAATGAAGGCTCACCTAAAAGAATTACTACAAAGTGCTCAGATTTGGGGAGCATTAGAGAAGTGGGAAGGTAGATTGGCAAAGAAGAAGGATAAACGGAAACAAGACTCACAAGAAGGGTCTGAAGGTGTTCAGGAAGAAAGGGATCCAGTAAAAATGTTACCAATGAGAGAAATTCCAGGAGGACAGTTTGTTCATGTCCCATGGCACAGAAGAGATATTGTCATTTTCAAATGATTACCCATAACTGAGAGAGAAACCAGTTGAATGGTATCAGCAGACAGACAGGTTTGTGAAACTCTCTAAATGTCTGTGGGAAGACTTGAATACATTGTTGGAAATCGTGGTTCCAGCTGATTTGTGGGTCGAGTGTAAGAGAGCAGTGGATTTGCCGACAAGTGAACTGGAAAGGGATAGAGTTACAGGTGCACCCTCACCTGAGATCATGAAACGTTATTATAAGGTGATTGAATTCCTGAAGACGAGAATTTCGCATAGAAATATTGATTGGCAAAGAATTGACAGAACAGTGCAAGAGACTAAGGAGTCGATACATACCTACTATGAGAGATTGCTGAAAGCATTGAAAGAGTATAGCAGTAAGGAAGCAATTGAGCCAAAAGACATGCTGCATTTTGTGTTCTGATTTGTCGAAGGGTTGAGACCAGAAGTAGGGCAGATAATTAAAAGTCATTTGATTTGCTGGCAAGCAAAGTCGATTGATGAAGTATTGCAGTGTGCAAAATACTGTAGTGATGAGATCGACTTGAAGCAGGAAAAAGCTGAAGGAAAAAGCAATGGTGATGCAAATAAAGGCAGCTCAGACAGGAGTGCAAGGAGTTTTAGTGCAACCGATGCCGCAGCAGCAGAGAACTATTATGTTCCAGCCTCAGATGAGAGGTAGAGGTCGTGGAATTGACATGACACGTGGTCCGTATTTGGGTATTGTGGTAGTTCAGAATGACATGTAGGGAATGAAAAAGATGTTACTGTGCCATTTGTGCGGAAACGTGGGACATTGGAAGCGGGAGTGTCCACTGATGGTGCAGGATGGTGTTCTTCAGCAAGGTGGTGACATCAGTACATTTCAAACTGTGAAAGTCCCAAAAATGAGAGGATTAATTCCAAATGTTCAGAACCGAGTGCAACATTTTCAACCCATGCAGCAGGTGCAAGTGCTGCATGCACAACTAACACAGTTGCAACTGATACAGCAGCAGGTTCCTATGGTACCTAGTCAGCAAATGCAGATACCTCAAGCCCAGATGGAACAGCAACAGATGATGCTTACTCAGCAGGTCACAGGTCAGAGACAAGACAGAAGTAATGACACAGTACACCAATTCCCATTCCATAGTGAGGATGAATTAAACGAAGAATGGATGAGTGACAGTTTCGCTGAAGTACTGTGTATGCTTGCAGCATCCCTAGAAGTAGATCAGAGAGGACCTTTTGTGAAAGGGAAGGTGATGGGTTACAAGGTCTCATTTTTAGTGGACACAGGAGCTACATGCTCTACAGTCAGAAGTGCAGAAGTTCCAAATTTACCTCTTTCAGGCAGGACAGTTCAAGTTGTGGGAGTAGAGAACAGACAGTTAACAAATTCAATCACAGATCCAGTGCAGGTTGAGATTGGTAACTTTCAGGGACTGCACAGGTTTGTAGTCTGTGACTCGAGTCCAGCATCCCTACTGGGAAGGGACTTACTGTGCAAGACAAAATGCTCCATTAGTTGTTCAAACACTGGGATTGAGGTACAAACTAATAGTGATGATGAAGAAGAACAGGTGTCTGAGACAATGGTCAACAACGTTAATGAGGAATACACATTGATTGAGTTTTTCCCAATGTTTACTGTGAAAGAATTGCATGCATATCTACAAGGAACAGTGCAGGAAAATGTGTCGGATTTGACAGGAAAAAAAGTGGGTTTGATTAAAGGAGTAGAACCGATTTAGATTACTTTGAAGCCAAACGTAGTATTCCCACAACTTCCACAGTATAACATGGCACAGGATGTCCTAATGAAAGTGGCGCAAATAATTGGAAATTTTCTGAAACAGGGGGTTTTGAAAGAGGTGTTGAGGAGTCCATATAATTCACTGATAATGGCCTTAAAGAAGCCATGTGGAAAAGTGTGCATTGTACAAGACTTACGAAAAGTGAACAATTTGGTGGTCAAGTGTTGTCCAGTGGTGCCAAATCCGGCAGTGATACTGTTTCAGATTGCTTGCGATGCAGAGTGGTTCACAGTGGTTGACTTGTCACAAGCTTTCTTTTCTGTGCCTCTTCATGAGAATAGTCAGTTTATTTTTAGTTTCAAATTTCTAGACAGAGTCTACAGCTGGTGCAGGTTTCCACAAGGGTATACGGAGTCACCATCGCTGTTTATTCAGATCCTGAACAAGAATCTGGAGTCATTGGAATTTCCATACCAATCAACCCTAGGGCAATATATCGATGATTTGCTGATTGCATCCCGGACAAGGGACGAGTGTAAGTACGACTCGATTGCCCTGTTAAATCATGTGGGAAAATTTGGACATAAGGTGTCACCTATAAGACTGCAGTATTGTCAGAAATCAGTGAAATACCTGGGACACCAGATTGAGAAAGGGTCAAGGAAAATCTCCAGGGAAAGAATTACCATGATTCTGCAGAGAAGTCCCCTGACTTCACAAAGAGATGTCAGAATGTTTCTGGGAATGGTAGGGTATTGTTGACTGTGGATTCCAAATTTTGCTGAGATTGCCAAACCATTACAGCACTTGACTCATAAGGAAGTTACAGATCACATTGCCCTAGATGAGACTCAGATGAAGGTGTTCACTGAACTGTGAGAGAGTTTGTACAGAGCTCCAGCCCTGGGAATGCCTGATTACAAGAAACCATTCATATTGTTTCGCCATTGAACGTGATACTTGTTCTTTGTCTGTTCTAATACAGGTCCATGGAGGTGCTTTTCGCCCAGTAGCCTGTTTTTCAGCTACCTTGGACCCAGTCGCAGCAGCTTTACCAGGTTGTCTGCATGCAGTAGCAGCACCTGGTCAATGTCTTTCTCAATGTGAGAGGGTAGTCATGGGTTACCCTTTGATGGTAATGGTACCACATTCTGCTGAAATCCTACTGACAAGGACGAAAATGCAGTATTTGACTGGTGCAAGACTGACAAGGCATTAGACAAGCATATTGGGTGCTCCGAATGTAACATTGAAAAGATGTACAGTGTTGAATCCAGTGACATTGCTTCTAAGTCATACTGTTGAAATTGAAAAAGAGGAAGACATCGAGCATGATTGTCTTGAGGTAACTGAGCTGTGTGCAAAACCAAGGCCTGATATTAGAGACACGTGATTAGAGGAAAGTGACAAAATTGTCTTTGTTGATGGTTCCTGTCTCAGAGAGGGAACAGGGACTCTGAGAGCAGGATACGCAGTATGTACAATCAAAGGCACATTAGAAGCTTCTTGGCTCTTAAGGGGTATATTCTGCACAAGTGGCAGAATTGGTAGCTCTTACTAGAGTACGTCATGTTTCTGTGAGACTAAGGTTCACAATCTATACAGACAGCCAATATGGACTTGGATTGTTCATGATTTGGTCAATTGTGGTTGCAAAGAGGTTTCCTGACCTCTACTGGTACACCAGTGAGAAATGTCAACAAAATAAAAGAGTTGTGGCATACAATACAGTTACCTGACGAGATTGCAGTGGTAAAATGCAGTGCACATCAAAAGACACAGGATTACATTTCATTGGGAAATGGATATGCAGATCAAGTCGCAAGGTTTTGCGCATTGAAATGTATATCGTTTAAAGACAAGTGGGAACTGATGCCTGAACAAGATAGTAATTGCACAAGTTTTGCATTAAAAGTGATTGATACATTGGAAGAATTGAAAACATTGAAAACATTGCAGGACAATGCAGACAAAGAAGAAAAACGACTTTGGGTTAAATTAAAATGTGTTCAAAGACCTGATGAAATTTGGGTTTCTGAAGAGGGTCAGATGGTCTTGCCTAATAGTTCATTGTCTCAGATGGCCCGTTACTATCATGGCCACGCACATATTGGAAGGGATGCCATGGCTAGATTGTTCAAGATTGATTGGTTCAATCCTAAATTCAGGCAAGGAGCAGAGGCAGTATGTCATCGATGCATAGTTTGTCAGCAACTGAGCGTGGGAAAAGGGACAGTGGTGAATTTGAGCCACATTGGAAGAGCAGGAGGTCCATTCAGCAGAATTCAATTGGATTTCATTGAAATGCCTGCATGTGGAGGTCTAAAGTATGTGTTGGTGATTTTGTGTGTCTTTAGTCACTGGATTGAAGCATACCCCACAAGAAGAAATGACAGTCTCACAGTAGCGAAGCTGTTGCTTAGAGAGTTAATACCACGTTTCGGATTTCCGATCTCTTTAGAATCAGATAGGGGAACTCACTTCAATAACGAAGTGATTAAACTCTTATGCACAGCACTAAACATTGAGCAGAAGTTACATTGTTGCTATCACCCTAAAGCATGAGGACTAATGGAACAAATGAATGGTACCTTGAAATCAAGAATTGCAAAGATGTGTGTGCCGCTACCAATCTGAAATGGCCAGACGCATTACCTTTGGTTTTGATGTCAATGAGAAACACACCTGACAGGAAGACAGGGCTGTCGCCCCATGAAATCCTCATGGGAAGAGCAATGAAATTGCCAGCAGATCCAGCAAATGCACTTGTCAATATTACAGATGATATGGTGTTGGACTACTGCAAGGATCTGGCTGATGTGGTTCGCCCTTTCTCCCAGCAGGTGCAGGCCAACAGCCTGCCACCCATCCATGACCCAGGTCATAATCTGAGAGCCGGAGACTGGGTCATCATCAAAAAGCACATCCGCAAGACCTGTTTGGAACCGCGTTGGAAGGATCCTTACCAGGTGGTGCTAACAACAACAACAGCTGTGAAGTGTGCAGGACTCCCGAACTGGATACACGCAAATCATACAAAGAGAGTGGTGTATCCACAAGAGCATGAAGTGTTGTTGAGAGCACCAACAACAGCGAAACAGGTAACTATGCTTGATCCAGAAAAAGAGCCAACAAAACCTGAAGTTGAACCTGAGCTTGTGGATTATAGGTCTATCACCCCTGTAAGAGACGAGAGTGAAGAATTACAGGAGGGTGTGCAAGAGCCTATATCAACGGATACAGCAGGAGAGCCTAGCTCAGCGGAAGTTCTCCTAGAAGCAGACGTTGCTGAAAAGCAGATAGAGCAAGTGCCAGACAAAAAGGGTGAAAGAGTTGAGACAGATCAGAGTCAAGGTGATTCGACTCATCCTGAGCCCATTGCAAGTCCATCAAGAGAAAACACCATCGAGAAAGAAAAGGAAAAGAGTCCAATCTTGAGAAGATTACTGACAGAAGGAACGAGAAAATGAGGTAATTGGCCTGAATCACAGATTGGGAAGAAAAAGGAATTGGTCATAAATGAAACAATAGAAGAAGATGTGGATACTACAAGAAAGGAAGAACTGAGTGAAGGAGAATTAGTTTGCGAACGAAGGTTGAAAAGAAAGAGAATAGCAAATCGAAGATACGCAGGTCCTGACTGGGCATATGCAGCTACTAATGAATGGCAGCACGAGTTTATGTCCTTTTGCTTTGATAGAGAAGTTTTGAGTCAGTATTTTGATGTAACCAGAAGGTGATCGAAGAACTGAATTGTTGAGCTGATCTAAGGAACTAAGAAAGTAACTGTTGAAATAAAACCAAAAGAGACATTGATAACCTGATGTGACACATGAAAACCCGGATGTGACAAGCTGCTAATCGATTTGACAAAAGGAAAAGGGTTCCTGGATGTGAAACTGAACTGTGAGAAAGATTTTTTCCTTCATTTGTTTTTTTGATTTTTGTGCTGCACTTATCTAAGAGTTATTTCTGCTTTCTGATTCTTTATAGATCATGGCTGAGTTAAATAACCAAGTTAGCAATGTTAGGTATTGTAGATATTTGAGTGTCGGAGTGTCAGTTATGTGTGGAATAATGTTTATAGCAATGATTGTGGGAATGTCTATTCTTGATATGAAAAGGGCTACTATTGTTTCTGTTCCTGAAACTACTACATTAACAATTTAGAAAGGTTTAAGTTAGGTGAGAAATACTTGCATGATTATACTAATGCTCAGGGAGAGCTTTCTTCTAATGTTTTCTATCACTTGTTGAGTGAGTATGTTGAGACGATGGATGAGAGGAATGGTCTTGTGTGTACGCAAATTCCTTCCTCAGTAGAAGAAGGAGTTACGTACCATAGTTTGCTTTTAATATATGGCATAAGCTGCAGTTTGCTACTAACAATATTCTATAACCATGAGTATATACGATAGTTTTACTCTAATTACGACGTAGTGTTTTCATTCGTTCCTATTATTAGATATTTGAGTAAAGTAGCTAAAGAACATGATATAGTACTAGTTAGAGGTTTTTTGAGCCGACAGGAACGTTTGGGACAGCATACGCGCACAAGAGTAACCTAACATGTTTGCTTACACCTTTACGAAAGAGCTTTATAGGCCATACTGACAACAGGAGAAAGGCATTGAAGGAAAAGATAGAGATGGGATTAGAGAAAAGAACTTATAAGAATGATTATGCTTACACTGCTAAAGAAATGCAAGGAAAGTTAGCTCTAGATGCATTACGTGTAGGGAAGCTTTGTATATATAGGCCAAAATCACGCACTGACACTTTATTTGTGGGAACGAGTGAATGTAGACATGTGTTCTTGTTTCAGAGCAAATGGACTTTTATGCAAATGGTCAGGACCCTGCTATTCCTGGGATCTATTTATTCTTCCTAGAGGATGGTATGGGACATGCTATTTGGGGACAGTTTTCACTAAAATTTATCAGATAGATGACCTAAAGAAGTTTCCGAAAGTGACTGAATTACATTATAAGCGACAGAGGAGGGAAACCACTTCTGCAATTATGGGAGGTATTTTTGGTGCATTAATTCCTTCTGTAGGAGTTATTTTGAATGCAATAAAGATACGAAAGATGTCTACTATTGTTGATAACATGGTGACAAATTTTACAGGGGTGATACTCCTGTTAGATACTGAATTAGTTGCGGATAGAGCTATGATGCTTCAAATTAGGCTTTCTTTAGAAATAGTTTTAGCAAAAGACGGCGGAGTCTGTAGGAGGATTAATGCTAGGCATTGTTGTTCGTACATACCTAACAATAATAAAGAGATAAGGGACTTAGGGCCAGATGTAGCAAGGCATTAGCGCCTCGCAAACGGCGAAAAACGCCGTTTGCGAGGCGCTAATGCCTGTGCGCGATGCAGAAACACATTTTGCGAGTCGGAACCGACTCGCAAAATGTGTTTCCGACTTGCAAATAGGAAGGGGTGTTCCCTTCCTATTTGCAACTCGCACCGCGATGTAAGTTGATTTGTGACCGCAAAAGCGGTCACAAATCAACTCGCAGTTACCATCCACTTGAAGTGGATGGTAACTCATTCGCAAACGGGAAGGGGTCCCCATGGGACCCCTTCCCCTTTGTGAATGATCACAAAAATAATTTTTCAGAGCAGGCAGTGGTCCAATGGACCACTACCTGCCCTGAAAAATACCGAAACAAAAGGTTTCGGTTTATTTTTCAAAGTGCAGCTCGTTTTCCTTTAAGGAAAACGGGTTGCACTTTGAAAAAAAAAACCTGCTTTATTGAAAAGCAGTCGCAAACATGGAGGTCTGCTGACGACAGCAGGCCTCCATGTTTGCGAGTGCCCATAGTCGGTATGGGGCCGCAATTTGCGACCCACCTCATTAATATTAATGAGGTGGGTCATTGCGACCCCATACCGACTCGCAGAAGGTGTCTGAGACACCTTTCTGCATGTGGTTTTGCGAGTTGCAATTTGCGAGTCTCTATGACTCGCAAATTGCAACTCGCAAAACCATACTTACCTACATCTGGCCCTTACTCACTAACTTAACTAATTCAAGTAAGGATTTGAAGTAGTTGAAGGAACCAGGGGTTTGGGAGAAGGTTGGAAAAGGATTTGCTTCAGTAGGCAATTGGTTTAGTCAAATTTGGAATGGGGTATTATTGAAAATTGTACAGGGAATATTAATTGTGATTCCTTGTATATTAGGATTATGCAAATTATGGCAAAAGATAAGTTTAAGGAGATCTAAAAATAATCAGAGGAGGGAAGAACCTCCCAGGGGAAGAATCTATAGGGGAAATTTGAGAAAAAGGCAAAATACAGCCAAGACGAAACTCTCATATGTTGGTAAAGAAAGGTGTGATGATATATTTAGTCATCAGAGGAGGGACAGCTGAAGCAGATATGCTAATTAGAAAATTATTAATGATGTTTACGTGTTTTGAACAATTAAAAGTTTGTAGGGAAATTAATCGTAGGGAAAATAATGTCCACATTTCAAAATGTGCTCTCGTGGCATGTCAGCCATTAATACGATATTGTACTAAAATAACTGAAACTGTGTGAAATAATGAGAATGTAGCAGAATAATGTAGTAATATGTCATATCGAAATGTATAACCTATGTTTTATATTAACTTTTAGTGGTAACTTGACTGAATTTAAGGCCTAGTCTTCCTAGGCCTCGCACACAAAGAGCTGAAATAATAAACGTGCTGCAAGAAGCTGAGTGTATGACCCGTCTTTGATCCACCCGATGTTAAATTTGCTTAGCTAAAATTCTCGGCAATGTACCGGCGGACAGGAGATGATGAAGACAATTTGATACAGTTATGTGTAGTTTAAGCTATGTGTACTTTCCCAGGACTTGAATAATGGAGGAAGTGACTGAAGTGGAACATGCAACTATTTCGATACCTGAAGAGCCGGATGATGAGGACATCGTATAGTGGAGCAATCCGTGACTTGTGAAAGGACTAATATTAAAATGTGTAGATTTGGTAAACAAATATTATAGGTTAAAGTCATATATATACATAAAGAAAAAAGGGGATGGACTGGGAGACCCTAATAAAAAGTCATGACAAGGGGCTTAAATTTGAGATGCGAGGGGAGAATTGATGACGCCAGGAGACGCTGTTCGAGATTCTGTCGTTGGGCTTAATCTCTTGAGAGCCTGATGCATAGCTGTTCGATTGATGACCTGAAGACGAAGACTGACTTTGTTGCTGATCCATTCTGTGGATAGATAACTATGAAAATGTGACTGACTAACTTGTGCCTTTTCTTCTAGGTACCAACTGCTCTGTTTTATAGATTTTCACTTAGAAAGATGTTTTCCAAATTCATATTTCCTTAATTGTTTTGCATGAAGTCCCACATGCTAATGCTAATCTGGTTAGATACGCTTCTCAGGGGTGACGTTGACGGTGATCAATGACTGACGAGCTAACTGCTGAACTCTGCTGTTGATGCTGGAAATCTTTTATTGGCTTATGTAGGAGTATTCAAGCATATGCTTCTTCAAGTTCTGATTTGATTATGTTATTGATGTTCATTAATGAACTAATACTGAGATGATTGAATAAAGTTTGATCTAACTTGCTGATTTAGTATAGTAACCAATAGGGAAATAAAATTGTTTAACACTTTAACGAGTGGTGGTTGTTCAGGAATAGATGAGTTTAGATGTGGTCAATTAAATATTGAAGATTGGTTATGTCGAATACGGATTTAAGTATTCACTACATGACTAGGATACTCCATGTGGTCCAAAAGGTTCATCGACCTATACACGTCCCCTTGTAAGTTTACTTACTAAGGACCAGGTGTGTTCACAGGCTTGATGTTCCAACAGGACTTTGAGCTGTGCCACAGCCAAGCTTCAGACTCAAGCCTGGCTCGAGCGTTTAGTGGTTTGCCCACCTCTAACACAATGATCTCTGCAGTATGTGCATTAAACACGTAGGATAATGCAGATTTTGCAACTAATTAAGGAGAACAGATTTACTGCCACATTTCTCTTTGTAGCCAATTTAATTGTGGCAGAGTTAAAAATATATATATATATAGGTTGAATCTAGATTTTGCATTGGGGTTGCATCACTTTTTTGGCATAAGCCCAACAAATTTTGTAATGCCACCAAATGTACTCATGATAGACCTGCTAAACATATGTGTGAGTTGTTAAGATATGAGTCACTTCTTGTGATGTAACTTCTTGTGAGGTCATGGGTTGTGATGCTACTTCTTGATGTCACTTCCTATGATGTCACGCACAGTGATGTTGTGCGCCATGATTTCACTTGCACCTTGCCTAACTTTATCCACCCCCTCACTTCTTTTTTTAGTACTTATGCCATGACGGAGGGGTAGTGAGGCAGCGGTCTGCAGGAGGTTGGGGTTTGGGTGCTACAGCGACTATATTTCAGCTGTACACAGGTGCTTCTTTAAGAAGACCTGGGGGTGATTCAGGAGATGGTAGTAGCACCAGGGGCCCAGGATATGGCTGATTTACCCCGGTCCATCTTTCAAAGGGTACCAGGATGATCCTATTTTGGGTTGTCCTGGTATTGTTTAGGTTCTAACCTACTGGTTGGCCAATTGGGCCCCCCTGGTATGAGGGAGTGGCTGAGTTCCCCTTGCCAATGTCTAAATAGATGCCTAGTGGAAATCTGGGGAGACCAAATCAAATTTTCATCAGCATGGTGCCTGCTTGATGGGCCAGTCTGGTGGGTCACCATGATTCTGAGACATTTCAGTTAGAAATGTTTATGTATAGCATTGTGGATATTCAATGTACATTAATATTTTAAGGTGTGCTAATATCAAGAATTATAAGTATGTGTCTTCTGGAAAATAAATACAGCCCAAGAATGTTTAAGTCTCCAATCCAAGTTTGGTAGTCTCAAGCTTCTTCACTGGTTTGATGTTGGGGTGGGAAATGGGGCTGGTTTACTGTGTTTACATAAATGTCATCACCACTCAACCTCGGTGGGTCTCTTACCTATGTGAAATATGAGCGCTTGTCTCTGGCAACAAACTTGAGCTTTAAAATCCCCTTTTCAGACAGACATCCAAAATAGGGGAGATATCTGGAATGTGTCTCAGCAGAAGGTGCATTATCGCACAGGACTGCAGTTGCCACTTTAAAGTAGGCATAGAGGAATAGAAGACAGTGTGGGCACCAGCTGAATGCAACAGTAGGTCAGGATGAGGGACAGCAGGGTCCAGACGTTGTGCCGCCAAGATGCATCTCAAATCAGCCTTTGAAATTGGTCTGCTTCTTTAAGTTGGAACTGGATACCCTTCTTCTCCCTGCTTCCAACTAATAACTGCCACTCGCAGAGATAGTAAAAAGGCCCAAATGGCAAACCACACAAGGGCAGAATGATTTGCTGCTGACCATGCTGCTGTGGCAGAAAGCTTTGGTGGACGCATTGCAAAGTGCTGTTAATGCAAATGCCTTGCTGCTCCACTCTGCCAGTCTACTAAATGTTCACTAAGGTGAAGAACATTCTGTGAGATGGACTAAGAGAGATCAGCAAGCGGCAATCCTCAACAAGGCACAGTAAAATATTGCACCCCACATACCTCCCTACTGTGGTGCGCATGTTCTGTCTTACCCAAACTGAGCTACTTAACAACCAATAGTTGCTGCCTGTTTATGGACTACGAATTTGGTCTTCTCCTGCCACATAATTCCAGTGACCTGAATATAATTTGTCATGTATGCCTTCATTTCTTGGAAGGTCTGAGGTTAACAGCCGGATTATGAACAGGGCAGAGATCCTTTCAAGTGCATATGATGCCTCTGCCATTGAAGTGGTAATAAGAAATCTTTGTCTCTCCTTTAAAGACTGTGGAATGCTATAGTACAGGATCCTGCACAGCCAGAGCCCCCACCGTGGGATCAATGAACAAATATATTATAAATCATCAGTGACCTCAGCCCCTCCTTTGAAGACACTTTATAGCAGCGTGAAAAACAAAATGTGTCTGACTTAAGAAAATAAATTTTTTTCTCTGCTCCGTGCCCTGCCCAGGCTTTCCTCCAGACATGAAACTCCAGCCCAGGCTAGGGCACACGACTGTGTGGGTGGCTAAAGCCCTTTTAGCCCAATGGGCATTACATGCCTTCTCACCGGCTCCACCTCCTCTTTTAAAAACACTGTGTAGCAGCAAGAGATGCTGAGCGTGTGTCTGCTAAGGGAAAGCAATGTTTATTTAAATGTGCTCCATGAGGCGTGCTCTGCCCAGGGTTTTCCCTCAGACAAGCACCCACAAAGCTGTAGCTCGGGGCTGCCCACAAGTGGGGAGACTGAAGCCCTTTTAGCCCATTGAACTTTGCACACATGCTCCCAGGTATAAATCCCCATGGCATGACAGCCCCCTTCCTGCCATTGAAGTAGCAACGTGTGAGGCTATATGCTTTAATGGTCTGAGTCACAACAAAAAAGGGGTAACTTCTGAACTGTTCCCTATATGTTTCCATAGGCAGCCTGTTTGACATACTGTATATGGGTAATTCCCAGGAACACGTTCCGCTCATCAGTAATTCACATAATGGAGTATCTCCATATGTCCCCTTAAGCATTCTCTTCTCCCAGTTCTCATCAGGTGTGATGCACTTGACTATGTGCGGTATCCAAGCTGATTATTAATATATTTCTTTGTCCGGGAAGTCCAAATCCATCCTCTTCTTTGTTTCTTTTTAATGTGGTCTGGGGTACTCTCTAGAGAGCTTACTCGCCCAAACTAGAAAGATCACCATGGTGTTCAATTTTATGAAGGTGGCGGGAGGCACTGCTCACAGTGAGTTTTGTACAAGTATCTCAGGAGAAGCACCATTTTTGCAATGGCTAACCTTCTCATAATGGGTAGAGGGAGAGTGTTCCAGAAGTTTATCGATGATTGTAATGCTTCTATCACTTTTCCCATATTGTAATCATATTGCCAGTCCACTGCTGTCACCCCATAAATCAACAAATACTTGTAATTGTCTGTTTCCCAATTGAGCCCCAACTCTGGTAATTGCTGTCAGGTACCCTGCCAACCTTCTCAGTGGGAATAGGAATGTTTTCAGTTTATTGACCCTGAGCCTTGTTATTGAGCTACTTGTTTCCAAATATGCCAGAAGTTTAGGTTCTCTGTGACATCTCAAATAAAATAACATGAGTCGTGTATAAAAATATCAGATTTATAGAGTCTTACACCTTATTCCTCTAATTCCATTCTGACCCTGACCTGATCGTCAGAGATTCAAGGGCTGGAGCAAATAGCATAGATGAAATACGACATCCCTGTCTAGTGCTGGTTGGATGCCCCAGCACTCTGAAACTATTCTGCCTGTTCAGCCTATCCAACATCTCACAATTCTTTCCCAACTGCCTGTAGTTTGTTAAAATTCTCTTTAATGGCAAAGTTAGATTTTAAGTCACAGTTCTGAAAATGGCACCTTTAGAAAGCTGGCATTTTTTCCCCTAGCCATGTGGTGCCAGCAGTCTGTTTCCAGTTTCACATGACTAGGTGTAGTTGGCAGATGGCCGTTATGTATTCCTCCCAGACAGTATCACAAAGGAGTGTCCGTGTGTTAGCAGAATGGGCCATTTCTGGCAGGATGAGGGGAGGCAGAGCTGTGCATTTCAAAGACACTGTCCTAGCCCCTAAACAAAGGATTTTACACCATCAATTGTGCCTACGCAGATAGACTGGGACATGGGGAGGGAGGCATGAAACTCCAGACATCTCTGTAGGGGACTGTGACGGATCGGACCAGGCCGACTCGCACACCATTATGACTTGTGCTGTCTCTGCCCCTGGCAGCACAGAAGCAACCCGGGGAGAACCCTTTCCCATTGGCTCCCTGCCAAGGCCGCGCAAACAGGACACCGTAAAAGGGGTGGTTCCACCTGTTCAAAGAGAGAGAGTAGGGATCCGGAGGTGGAGATCATGGGAGCCGACAGGAGAATGAAAGGAAGAGCCACGGAGGACGACGGACGATTTCGGGACAGGGAGAAAGGAGCGGGAGGTGGGAGGGGGGAAGGAGGAAGGGGGGACACACCGGCCACAGCACCAAGAGCACGGAACAAGGGGGGGTAAGGAATTAGAGAGAAAAGATAGGAGAACCCGATAGAAGGAGGGGGAAAAAGGAGCCTATCCTAAGAACAAGAGGAAAGAAGGAAAAAGAAAAGGAACAGACCAAAGAGGAGGAAAGAAAAGGACATTAGCGAGACGTGTGCGCCAACAGTAAAATAGTGAAAGAAAAGGAGAAGAAACATAATAACAGTATGAGAGAGAGAGGAGGGAAAAGGGAAAAAAACCCTCGCCAGCACCAGGGAAGAGGGGTAAGGCAGGGAAAACAGAGTGGCCGAAGGAAAACCCCCAAAGGGCGGAAGCAAGGAGAGTGGAAGAAAAGAAAGATAGAGAGAACCGCGTAGTGAGACAGTAGAGCGGAGAGAAGAAGTAGAGAGGGAATAAAAGGAGGGGTGAAAACCAAACACTTACCGCACCTATTCTTCTTCTGTCCCCACACGCTTCCCGCGAGACCTCTGGAAGAAAGGAAAGAAGAAGACGAGATTAGCGACCAGAAGAAAGAAGACATTCACCAACTCCTACCTACAAACCATCCTATAACAACATTATTTGTACTGCACCAAGACCAATAAAGGCAACTTATCTAACACCAAACAGGCAGTCCGGTGTATTTGATTAGCCAACAAAGTGGGATAACTGTCCACCTCAAAACCAGAATGGAAGAAAAACCCACCATGGCGGACATCATAGCTCAGGTTGCAGCCAGAGCGTTATACGTCAAGACCTGGTGGAGCCCAGACAAGGGGTACCCCAGGCCAATGTATTAATCGCCTGTGTCCATGGGGACCAAGCTTATTATCCAGTGGCTATTATTAAGTTTCAGTGGAGGGGCGAGGATGAACCCCTCAAGGTGGGGGTGTTACCACACCTTGAAGAAGACATTATCATCGGGACGGACTATACGGCCTTTCCTCGGTTGTTGATTAAAGCAGGGGAGGAACATATGATGAAAAAACGGTGGGAAGAAGTACCATATGACACTGAGGTAGCCGAAAACCAGCCACCCAAACTGCATTTAAGTAAACGACAGAAAAGGATCCAGAGACGGCAATATTGGGGAAAAGACTATGAAAGCAACAAGACAACACCAGGAGCCATGGACAAGGTATACACAGTAGCAGGAGACTTTAGACAGAGGGATGATCCCTCCTTAAAGAATGCATGGGAGAAGGCGCTGAGTAACGAGGAGCCTGGGGTGGGACCGACATTCCAAATCCATAATCACCTATTGCATAGGCTTCCCCAGTCTAGTAATGACAGACAGAGACAATTATTAGTCCCTGGTAGCTACCGACAACAGGTTTTGCAGTTAGCTCATGGGGACCAAGGGGAAGGGCATCTTGGAAGGGAAAAAAACGAGGAGGCAATACTCCGGAGATTTTACTGGCCCGGGGTCTACGGGGATATACACAGATATTGCTTGAATTGTCAGAAATGCCAACTGTAGAATCCTGTCACTCAACCCCCTGCCCCGTTACAACCCCTCCCAGTTATAGAAACCCCGTTTTCCCGGGTGGGCATGGACATTATCGGTCCCCTCATTCCCTCCAGTAGAGGGAGACAGTACGTCCTAGTGTTGGTGGATTATGCCACTCGGTATCCCAAGGCTATTCCCCTCCCCAGCATGCACACGAAGGTAGTAGCCCAAGCAATGATTGAGTTTTTTTCAAGGGTCGGCTTCCCTAAAGAGATCTTAACTGATCAGGGCACCCCTTTTATGTCCCGACTTGTCGGGGAAGTCAGCAAAACCTTGGGAATAAAACAAATCAGAACCTCAGTGTACCACCCCCAAACTGACTGTCTCGTAGAACGCTACAACCGGACCATTAAGGGGGTGATTCTAACCCTGGCGGTCGGTGATAAAGCGGCGGCCAACCCGCCAACAGGCCGGCGGTCCAAAAAATGGAATTCTGACCCCGGCGGGAACCGCCAACACAGCCCGCCACATTAACACTCCGACCGCCACGGCGGTACAAACAAACAGCGCGGCGGTCACCGCCAACAGGCAGGCGGCAGACAATGTACCGCCCACCCTATCACAACTCACCAATCCGCCACCTTTTCCGGGGCGGGAGCACTGCCGATAAAAACACGGCGGAAACAGACTACGAACGGGAAAACACTCACCTCTACGCACTCCACGAGGAAGGAGGACAGCATGGAACCCGAATTAAACATCCTACCTGCTCTCGTCTACCTGCTCATCTACCACGAGTACGAACGGCGGCGCAGACGACAACGGTGAGTACTGCACCTACGACACAGGGGAGGGGGGAGGAGGAAAGCTTACGGCACACACATATGCGACCCCCACCCCCCCCAAACTATGTACACACCAATGCAGAGCAACAAGTCACAGTGACACCACCCAAACCCCCGTGAAAAATGCAAAGACATAATTAAATTGTGAATCAAAATTTATGTAAAAAATAGCCTCTGATAAATCATGGGCAAATAGCAATAAAATTTTTCACAAATCAATTCAATGTTTAGTGCAATCGATAAACCAAGGCAATTAGTCCTGCACATTTAACGAAAGTCCAAGTGTCCGTGGGCCAAAGTGTATCAACACAAGGGCAAAGCCCACACAGGAGACCTGAGTCCTTTGGAGAGAACACTGCAGGGGCATCCGATGACAAAACTACAGGCACCTCAGGGGGAAGGGAAGGGAGGGGCACCACAGCCACATGAGTCCACGACGCCAGATCCACGAAGGGGCCACCATGCCCACTGTGCCATCCTGGGGAGTGCAAAGCCACAGTCTCTCAAGTCTCTACAGTGGGTGGGTTGACCACTGTGCCATCCTGGGGAGTGCAAAGCCACAGTCTCTCAAGTCTCTAGAGTGGGTGGGTTGACCAAGCCACAGTCTCTCAAGTCTCTACAGTGGGTGGGTTGACCACTGTGCCATCCTGGGGAGTGCAAAGCCACAGTCTCTCAAGTCTCTACAGTGGGTGGCTTGCCCACTGTGCCATCCTGGGGAGTGCAAAGCCACAGTCTCTCAAGTCTCTACAGTGGGTGGCTTGCCCACTGTGCCATCCTGGGGAGTGCAAAGCCACAGTCTCTCAAGTCTCTACAGTGGGTGGCTTGCCCACTGTGCCATCCTGGGGAGTGCAAAGCCACAGTCCATCAGGTGGATAACAGTCTCCACTGGTCAAGGAGGATGCATGGTGGGCACAGTGAACCGTGAACAGTAGCTCGACACAGATCCGGCACTGTCATTGTGCCAGTGGTGCTTGAGACGGCGGGGCCCAGCGGAGCGGTGCTTGAGACGGCGGGGCCCAGCGGAGCGGTACTTGACAGGAAGGGCCCAGCGGAGCGGTGGTTGAGACGGCGGGGCCCAGCGGAGCGGTGCTTGAGACGGCGGGGCCCAGCGGAGCGGTGCTTGAGATGGCGGGGCCCAGCGGAGCAGTGCTTGAGACGGCGGGGCCCAGCGGAGCGGTACTTGACAGGAAGGGCCCAGCGGAGCGGTGCTTGAGACGGCGGGGCCCAGCGGAGCGGTGCTTCAGACGGAGGGGCCCAGCGGAGCGGTGCTTGAGACGGCGGGGCCCAGCGCAGCGGTACTTGACAGGAAGGGCCCAGCGGAGCGGTGCTTGAGACGGCGGGGCCCAGCGGAGCTGTGCTTGAGACGGCGGGGCCCAGCGGAGCGGTACTTGACAGGAAGGGCCCAGCGGAGCGGTGCTTGAGACGGCGGGGCCCAGCGGAGCGGTGCTTGAGATGGCGGGGCCCAGCGGAGCGGTACTTGACAGGAAGGGCCCAGCGGAGCGGTGCTTGAGACGGCGGGGCCCAGCGGAGCGGTGCTTCAGACGGAGGGGCCCAGCGGAGCGGTGCTTGAGACGGCGGGGCCCAGCGCAGCGGTACTTGACAGGAAGGGCCCAGCGGAGCGGTGCTTGAGACGGCGGGGCCCAGCGGAGCGGTGCTTGAGACGGTGGGGCCCAGCGGAGCGGTACTTGACAGGAAGGGCCCAGCGGAGCGGTGCTCTTCTGTGCGGCGGGGCCCTGTTCAGCGGTGCTCTTCTGCACGGCGGGGCCCTGTTCAGCGGTGCTCTTCTGCACGGCGGGGCCCTGTTCAGCAGTGCTCTTCTGCACGGCGGGGCCCTGTTCAGCGGTGCTCTTCTGCACGGCGGGGCCCTGTTCAGCGGTGCTTGTCCAGTAATTCAAGGGAGCCAGACCTGGCCTGGACTCCCTGCTCAGTCGCCCTCCGACCGTGCAGTCGCAGGACCCTTCGGTGACGGAGTCCTGGGCCCTTTGGTGTCCTCCCTTACAGCCGGGATGGGGCTTGTGGGGCCCTCCTGCTCCGCGCCCCTGCTGGCTGACTTCTCCGCCCTGCTGCCCTTTCGCTCCTAAGACGAGGCTCTCTGGCCCTTGCCTCCCCTGGATGTTGTGGCAGGTGAAGTGGCCGAACTCTGGTCCTTGGGGGCAGCTGTGTCAGTCCTCTCACGGCGGCCCTTGAGTTTCCGGGTCCTCTTGCCTGGGGGGGGGCTGGCTGTCCCCTTGCTGCTGATAGAAGTGTCACTGCTGCCAAAGGGTGGACTCCAGAACCCATGCACCACAGTGACACTCGAAGCTGGGCTGGTGGTGGCTGAGGTGCTCTTGGGACTCTTAGCAGATGGAGGGGGTGGGTCAGGGGAGGGAAAGAGGTTAAGATTGGAGAGGTAAACTTTTTTAGGACCAAGGTAAAGGGTGGGAGTAGTGGTGATGGGAGTGGAGGAAGAGGATGTGGTTGTAGGAGAGTCAGGTGTGCTGTCTTTGGGTGCAGGTGATTGTGACGTAGGCTGTCGTGAGGTGGATGGCTGTTGGGTGGGTGGCTGCCTGAGTTTGTGTGTCTTGGAAGAAGGGGTGACAGACACAGTGGGAGAGGACATGGGACGTGTAAATGGCAGTGGGGGTGGTGACTGCATGTGTGCGGACTGTACTGGAGGGTGTGGTGGTGATGGAAGCACTGGCTGATGGTGGTGTGCATGCAGGTGTGAGTGGAGACGTCACAGAGAGGGAGGAGGGAGACGAGGAGGAGGGGGACACAGAGGTGGTAGTGACTGTTGACATGTCTGCATCTGGGTGTTGCTTGGGTGAGTGGTTGTGGGATCTGTGGTGCTTGTGTCTGGATGAGCTGACCTTGGGTGTTGACGTGTGTGCAGGCTGGTCTGATGGTGTGGATGGGATAGGCAGAGGAACAGGAGACAGAGACAGGGTGGAGGCAGTTAGAAGAGGGAGGCTCGAAACAGGGACAATGGCTGCCGTCAGTGCTGAGGCCAGAGCATTGAACGATCGTTGATGGGCAGCCTGACCCGAATGAATGCCCTCCAGGTAGGCATTGCTCCGATGCACCTCCCTTTCTACCCTCTGGATGGCATTCAAAAGGGTAGTCTGCCCAACAATGATGGTCTGAAGGAGGTCAATGACCTCCTCACTGAGGGCAGCAGGGGTGACAGGGGCAGGGCCTGAGGTGCCTGGGGCGAAGGAGATGCCCGCCTTCTTGGGCGAGCGGGCACGGAGCGTAGGCTGAGGGGCTGCTGGGAGGGCGGGGCTGGTGCGCTGGGAGCTCCCATCCGAGGACGTGGCGGTGTCGCTGGTGTCACCACCGGTCCCCGTTGTGGTGCTCCCCTCGCCCTCCGGATCACTGGTGCCCTCGGTGTCTGTACCACGGCCCACCGGGGCCTTGTGACTTGCAGCTCCCTCGTGCTCCAATGCCAAATCTCCTCCGCCTGATGATGCTAATGCACACATGCACAAGAAGATAAAGAAAAAGGGTGGGGGGAGAAATTAAAACAGGTTGAGTGCATGCAATGTCAACACCGTTGGTGGAGAGGACAGACACAGGAGCCTCATCCACTACGCTGCGCAATCGGGGTATACTACTCAGTACTTGTGACCAGGCCTACAGGTCTATGCACAACAAATACACACATGGATGATGCAGGACCATGGATAGCTGTACTTGGCACCCTACAGAGGTGGGGGGCGGGGGCACAGGGCCATGCCTAAAGGAGAGGACTACACTACAGAAAACGCCCTGGCCTAATGTCATCCACAACCCTCCTCCCCCACCCAGACGCCTCCACTGTGCATAAAGATAGCAGAATGTGCTGATACTCACACCCTTGTGTCTGCTGTGATGTCCTCAAGCGCCCATCCAAATCAGGGTAGGCCACCGCCAGGATCCGGGACATCAGGGGGGTCAGGGTACGACTGGCACCCCTCCTAGGTTGGGAGGCCATCCCCAGCAGTGACTCGGCGGTCTTCCTGGTCCCGTGGCGGATGTCCTCCCACCTCTTGCGGCAGTGGGTGCCCCGTCTGACGTGGACCCCCAGGGCCCGGACTTCCTTGGCGATGGCACGCTAAATGTCGACTTTCTGATGGGCGCTGACCTATTTGACATGTACAGGGTGGGAAAGGAAAAATCATCATTTATCTACATGTTAGATGTGATTGCCCACCCCTCCCCAACTTTGCCATGTGGCACATGCTCTCATCTGTCGTGCGTTGCACTCCTCATTCGCTCCCCACCCCACCATCTTACATCCACCCCACTCAACACAGGCATAGCCCATTCAATGTGCACCCAGTGTTCTTACCTGTTGGTCTGGAGGACCGTAGAGTAACGCATACTGGGGGAGGACCCCATCCACAAGTTTCTCCAACTCTTCAGACGTGAAGGCAGGGGACCGAGGTCACAGCAGCACTTGCAGTATAGGTCCTCTCCTGTGGATGATCAGGTCTCGAGTGATTAAGCAGATAGAAAATGGCGGTCACGCCCGCGGCGGTTCGTACCGCCGCGGTGCGTACCGCGACCGCCGGCGCACCTCGTCATTGGCTCCTGAAACCCATAGGCTTCAATGTTAACCAATGCGGCTTCGTATAGCGGTCTTCGACCGCCTACCGCCACGGTGTGCCACGCCAGCGCATTGACCTCACATCCCATTGTCCCACTTCACAGGTCAGGCAGCCGCCATTTCAAGGGCCCACATGGCATAATTTCTACTGCGTCACACAGGCCTAGGCCTTGCATTGCCACACATACACGCCTTCAATACATAGATAATCGTGTGCTATGCAAGCTGTGGTGAACGTACCTGTGATTTGCTTGACTCTGTGCTCCATGTTGTCCTTCCTAGGCACCGTCCGCTGGGACTTGCGAGGAGAAGGATGAATCCTCGCGTGTACCGACCGCTGGTGGACCTGTCGACAATGGAAGAACGCCATATCATACTACGATACCGACTTGACCGAGCCACTATGCATGAACTGTGTGCCCAGCTGGAGCCAGCCCTGATGTCCCCCATCCGCCAACCCACAGGAATTCCCCCTCTAGTGCAGGTTCTGTCAGTCCTCCATTTTTTGGCAAGTGGCTCATTCCAGACAACAGTGGCCATGTCATCTGGAATGTCTCAGCCTATGTTTTCAAAGATTTTGTCCAGAGTGTTGTCTGCCCTGATGAAACACATGCGGAGCTACATTGTTTTCCCTGAGGAGGTTGATTTGGCCACTGTGAAGGGTGATTTCTGTGCCCTTGGACATATCCCCAACATCATTGGTGCCATTGATGGGACCCATGTGGCTTTAGTCCCCCCAAAAGACGATGAGCAGGTGTACAGAAACAGGAAAAGTTACCATTCTATGAATGTGCAGGTGGTCTGTTTGGCTGACCAGTACATCTCCCATGTAAATGCCTAGTTCCCTGGGTCAGTGCATGACGCGTATGTTATGCGTAATAGCAGCATCCCTTATGTGATGGAACAGCTACAGAGACAACGTGTGTGGCTAATAGGTGACTCTGGTTACCCCAACCTGCCTTGGCTATTGACCCCAGTGAGGAATCCCCGGACCAGGGCAGAGGAACGGTACAATGAGTGCCATGGGCGAACTAGGAGGATCATAGAAAGAACCTTTGGGCTCCTGAAGGCCAGGTTTAGGTGCCTGCATATGACAGGTGGATCCCTGATGTACTCACCAAAGAAGGTGTGCCAGATCATCTTGGCCTGCTGTATGCTTCACAATCTGGCATTGCGACGTCAGGTGCCTTTCCTGCAGGAGGATGGTCCAGATGGTGGTGTTGTAGCAGCTGTGGAGCCTGTGGAGAGTGAAGAGGAGAAAGACGACGGGGACGACACAGACAACAGGGACACAGTTATCCAACAGTATTTTCAGTAGCACACAGGTAAGAATCACCCACGCCATTTAACATTTGCTGAAAGCCTCCTGCATCTTTACTTTGTGTATTTCCCCCCAGTTCTTTTAAACTGATGTTTGATTTTCCCTTCCCTTTTCAGTGCTGTATGACCCACTGCGTGACTTCAGCTTGGTTAGCCCATGGACAAATGCTTATTGACATCGGTATGTTGTCATCACAAAATTAACTGAACATTATTGATAAGTAATGTGTTATACATTTGTAAATAATACAGGCTGACTCCTGAATGATTTCAGTGCAATGAGTGATTTATTTTTAGTGCTAGATATTGGTACATGATATTAAAATGGTGATGGGTGAGGGTGGAGTTATGTCCATGGCAGAGTCCAGTTCTCAGTTTCACAGGTGCATTGTCCATATGCCTGTGGAAGGATGGAGCAGGGACAGTTCAAGGTTGGACAGGGTGACAATGTGGGACAGTGGGATGACATCAGGGGGTATCTTATGCTGGCGGGGGTCTTGGCATCCTACTCTGTCTTCCTGTGAGATCTCAGGTTCCTCTTGCGGCGTGGTTGTTCTTCAGCAGGAGGTGGGGTTCTGGTGGCCTTTCGTTGTGGTGGGGCCTCCTGTCCACTAGCGCCGGTGGAGGTGGTAGGCTGTTCCTGGTCCTGGCTAGTGACAGGGGCCCTTTGTGGTGCCACATGGTCCCGCAATGTGGTTTCTATCCGGTTGAGGGCCTGGACTATGGTCCCCATAGCGGTACCGATGTTTCTGAGTTCAGTGCTGAACCCCATGTAGCGTTCCTCCTGCTGTGCCTGGATCTCGGTGAACCTGGCCAGTACCGTCGCCATCGTCTCCTGGGAGTGATGGTATGCTCCTGTTGGAAAATGGGTTATTGGTAGGGCAGGTAGGTACCTACACCTAGCAACAAGCCACAAACCTCCACGTAAGTACAGTTAGGTCTCAATAAATTAATCCCAGCTCTACCCTTGGTAGCTTGGCATCGAGCGTCAAGGCTTAACTTAGGAGACAAAGTGTAAAGCATTCAAATATCACAAAACAGTAATTAAATTAAACACAGGAAACAGTTTAAAAATCCAAAACCAATTTATAAAAATAGCTTATATTTTTATCTTTAAAATGACACAAAAACGATTAAAATCGGTTCAGGGGAACCGGAGATATGAATTTTTAAAGTATTATTATTTTCTAGCGCTTAGAAACAAAAAGCGCCAATCGGGTCATCTGGTTGCACCAGGACCGGGGCAAAGTCAAACTTTCAGGCCGACCGCGATGGAGCCCTGCTCGGCTACAAGTCGCGGGAGGCCTCGGTTAAAAAGTTACCTTCTGACTTAGTCTTTATTTTGAAGTTTTTCTTCACCGGGACGAACCTGCCAGTTGAATCCGACCTCCTGGAGCCCTTGTCCGGATACGCGAAGTCGGTTTCCTCGGTGGTGATTTTTACCTTCGGACTTAGTCGTTTTTTCGAGATGAAAATCCTTCGACCGGGGTAAACCTGGATCTTGATCCGACGTCCATGGAGCCCTTCTCGGATACGATGGCTGGGAGGTCCCGGTCAACTTTTTACGTTCGGACTTAGTCTCTTTTTTGGATGTTTTTCTTTACCGGGACGAACCACGAAGTCAGGCCGGGTCGCGGTTGAGGCAAGCCGGCTAGAATTTCCGCGTCGGGTCGGTCACTTTATGGAGCTTTTTTCCAAAATTTCTCCAATCTTTTCCAAACTTCTGGGGCTTCACCCAGATGTTCTTTTAAGGTTCTTTTGGGGTCCACAGCTCACCCCAAGGGTCCAGAAGTTCTGTGATGGTCCTTGGGGGGTGCGGACTTCAACTCCCAGAATGCACATGGCGCAAACTCCTTTTTGGCCACTGGACAGTGGTCAGCTGGTCGCTTTCTTCAGGAGTTGGTGCAGGGGACGCTGGTTTAGCAATTTTTCACCTGTAGCAAACAGGGAGTCCCTCCTTGAACCAGTTGAAGCCAGGCAAAGTCCTTCTTGTGGTGAAGCCCAAGTGTGCAGCTGGTGCAGTCCTTCTGAGTGCAGGGTCCAGGTGCAGGCCAGGGGTCCAGCAGGGCAGTCCTTCTTCTTCTTTAGTTCCTTTCTTGTTGAATTCTGGAGGGGATCTGAGGTGTGGGTGCAGGTCTGCCAGTTTTATCCTTGCTCCTGGGTGAAAAGCAGGGGGGCCCTGGTTCTCCAATCAGGGACAGGGTCGTCCCCCTGTGATGACCACTTCCTGGGAAGTGTGGCAAAAATCCATCCCAGAAGGCAACAGTCTCTAAAAATCCAACATGGATGAATCTGATTTTTGGAGGTTACATCTGGCTGAGCCCACCCACTGGTGTGGCTAAAAATCATAAACACACCCCTCTCCTGCCCTCTCCTAATCTAATCATGGGGGCACCTAGCTGTCTGGGGTTGCAGGATGTGGGGGTGTTGCTGGGTGCTGCAAATGTCCTTCTCTGCCTTTGAAGACCAGTTTGGCAGCCCTCCCCCTTCCTGCCTCACCATCTGCTGAGGGGAGATTCTCTCCCCCAAGCACATTCCTTTGTGTGAAGTCTGGCCACTTCACACCTCATCAAGGCAGCCTGGCAGAAGCTGCTGCAGGCTGGCCAATCAGAGCACAGCAGCAAAAACAATGCAGAGCTGAAATTGGCAACTTTTTAGGTAAAGTCTAAACTTTTTACCTGGACAAGTTATATTAAATCCCACAACTGGAAGTTGTGGGATTTATTACAACAATCAATTTGATACCAAATTCTTGGTATGTAACATTTAAGGAGACTTTAAAATTTAAAATAAAGTCTGCCCATTCTAGCCTATGAAGGCCATTTACTTCAATGAGGGAAAAACGAATTTGGCTGTTTTTACCTCACCAGGGCTTATAAATCTATTTTTATAAAGTCCCTGCTTATAGTTACATGGCACCCAGCCCTAGGGGCACATAGGGCACACCGTAGGGGTGACTTATATGTAAAAATAAGGTAGTTTAAGACTTTGGAAGTACCTTTAATTCCAAAGTCGAATTTGCATATAACTTTAATTTAAAAGCAGCCAGCAAGGCAGGCTTGCTTTTAAAATGACACTGGGCACCTCAGCAATGCACCTAGGTGTGCACCACCTATGCTGTGGTCCCTAAACCTACATGCCCTACCATATACTAGGGACTTATAGGTAGGTTAACTTAGCCAATTATAATTAGCCTAATTTGCATATCCATTTTACACAGAGCACAGGCCCTGGGACTGGTTAGCAGTACCCAGGGCACCATCAGAGTCAGGAAAACACCAGCATAAAGTGGAAAATGGGGGCAAAAAGTTAGGGGGCCTCTGCAATCAGCCCCAGTTTCTCACACAACCCCCCCCCCAGCCCACACGCCCAGGAGACTCAGCCCAACCCTGGGAGAGTCTTCCTGGCTTGTTAGGCGAGGAAGACAGTGAAGAAAACTGGCTGTCCCTTTGCAGGGCCTACTCTGCCTTACATCCTCCTGTCAGGGTCTCTCCCTCTGGGTAGTGAACCCACCCCAACAATGAAAGGACCCATTTCAAACTGAAACTTCCCTCTAGGGGGTCTTCCTCCTCTCTCTCTGCCAACTTGGGTAGTGAGGTGCCCACCTCCCCTACTCCTAACTTTGCTAGGGCAAGACCTAGCTTACCCAAAGAGGTCACCCAACACTTGAGCAACCCCACCATGACCAATAGGGTCAGGGGGCCTACTTTGCTATTGGCCCTGGGGTCTGCCTCCCAGGCCAAGTACAGTGCTGCCAGGAAGGCTAGCACCCAGCAGAGGCTACTGACAGCTGTCAGTACCCAGAACCACACCCTAAGGTCTCCACTGACAGGTGGCTGAGCTGCTTTAGGGGGCATTTTGGAGTCCTGGCACCCCTCTTGCTGTCTAGAGTGGGGGGCTACCACTTCCTGTGGCAGACACCCTCCTTCCACTCTCCCTTCTGTCAGTGCAGGGGCAACACCTTGCATCTGGACAGCTGCCTGACTACTCAGGACTTCCTTGGGGTCAGGTGAGGCCTCACCAGTGCCAACTCTGGGCTCCCCCCTTACTGGGGCAGAAGGCCCTTGGCTCCCTGGAACTCTCTTTAAGAGTGGCCTACCCTTCCTTTTCTTCTTTCCTTTTCTTGGGGACCCCTGTCTCCTAACTGTAGGGACTGACTCCCCAGGACTTTGGGTTGGGGGGGCGCCCTGGGCGACCACCCCATCTGTGACCAGACTCACCTCTGGGAGGTCATTGCCCAGGATACAATCTAGGGGAAGGTCAGCACTGACTACCACCCTAATCCAGTCAAGGATACCCTCCCTCTCTAGGGGCACTATGGCTACAGGTTTGGAGGTGACCTCCCCTGTGGCTATCCTGACTTTCTTTGTCTTTCCTGGGACATACATGTCTGGGGTCACTAACCGGTCACTCACTATAGTGTGACTGGCACAAGTGTCCCTCAGGCCAGTGGTAGGGATCCCATTCACTTGAATGTGGTGGAAGTGCCTACTCCCACCCTCAGGGATCACCAGCTTACCATCTGGTCCTGTCTCCCAGCACAATGCTAGGAGGACTTCATCATCTGAGGAATCCTCCTCTATGGCTGCACTGGACAGCCCAGTGCTAACCACCTTCCTTGGACAGGCTGCATCTCCTCTGAAGTGACCTGTCTGCTGACAGTCAAAGCAAGCCCTACCGTCCAAGAGTTTTTTTAACCCAGGGTCTAACTGTCTCTGCTGGTCAGAGTGGGAGTGGGATTTACTCTCCTCCTTCTTAGGGTTCTGGGGTACAGAGGGAGTCTCTGTGGTGGGCTTACCACCTCCCTCCTTAGGTTTTTGGAGACCTGTCCCCTCCTTCTTGGAGTCTCCCCCCTGGGACTTGACAACCACCCTGGTTCTCAACCACTCATCAGCTACCTCCCCTAGCTCTCTAGGGTTGGTCTGCTTAGAGTCCACTAGATGCTGGCGTAACCTTTCTTGGATACAATTGGTCAAGATGTGCTCTCTCATGATCAGATTGTATAACCCCTCATAAGTATTAACTTTGTTGCCAATAATCCAGCCCTCCAGTGCTTTTAGTGAGGTGTCTACAAAGTCAACCCACGACTGGGTACTGACCTTCTGGGTGTCCCTGAACTTCATTCTATATTGCTCTGGGGTCAGACCAAACTTCTTGGCTAAGCACCTTTTCATACTAGGGTATGAATCTGCCTCCTCCCCCCTTAAGGTCAGAAGCCTATCCCTCCCTGAGTTGGGGACCAACTCCCACAAAAGGGAACCCCAGTATTGAGGCCTAACCCTTCTCATTTGGAGTGCCCTCTCAAAGGCCTCCAGCCACTTATCTATGTCATCCCCCTCTACATAAGCAGGCACCACCCCCTTGGGTAATCTGGGGCAAACTCCCCCACCCATGGACACCTCAGCTTCTTTATCGCTGCTTCCATCTCTTTTTTCTTTGCTTGCCCACTTTTTCTTTTCTAGGGCAAGCTTATCTGCTTCCAAAGCTATGTAGGCTAGCTGGGCTTCCAGCTCTCTTTCCCTGATGGATGGGTTCTCTCCTCCTGAAAGGACCCCCTTCCTACCACTAGCTTTGGGTCTGCCCCTAGTGATTGTATCCACTGAGGACCGTTCCTCCTCTTCCTCACTTGGGGTCTGATGCCTTCCCTCCCCTGAGTGGTTAGAGTTAGCATCTTCCTCTTTTTCTTCCTCCTCTGGAGCTTCCTCTGTGCCTAGCCCTTGGGCCTCAGCCCATGCTGTCAGGGATTTAATCAGGATTTGCTTCCTGAGATCAGTGGTTGCAGGCAACCCTCTCTCAATACACAACCCCCTAAGCTGGACTACTGTCAGTGTGGGTAGGCTAGCCAGATCAAGCTCCATGGTTCCCTAGTTTTGTGTCAACAAAAACTTTTTGCAAAAATTGGAAACAAGAATTTAGAAAAATTACAAAAATTCAATAATTGAAATTAATCCAAATTTAAAAATTAAAAACAATTTGTGCACTAGGACAATTTAAAGGATTTTTAAATTTGTTCTACTCAAAACTGTAACGTGATATTGAACACAAGTACAGGATCCCGTCGCTGCTTCCAATTATGTTGGAAAATGGGTTATTGGTAGGGCAGGTAGGTACCTACACCTAGCAACAAGCCACAAACCTCCACGTAAGTACAGTTAGGTCTCAATAAATTAATCCCAGCTCTACCCTTGGTAGCTTGGCATCGAGCGTCAAGGCTTAACTTAGGAGACAAAGTGTAAAGCATTCAAATATCACAAAACAGTAATTAGATAAAACACAGGAAACAGTTTAAAAATCCAAAACCAATTTATAAAAATAGCTTATATTTTTATCTTTAAAATGACACAAAAACGATTAAAATCGGTTCAGGGGAACCGGAGATATGAATTTTTAAAGTATTATTATTTTCTAGCGCTTAGAAACAAAAAGCGCCAATCGGGTCATCTGGTTGCACCAGGACCGGGGCAAAGTCAAACTTTCAGGCCGACCGCGATGGAGCCCTGCTCGGCTACAAGTCGCGGGAGGCCTCGGTTAAAAAGTTACCTTCTGACTTAGTCTTTATTTTGAAGTTTTTCTTCACCGGGACGAACCTGCCAGTTGAATCCGACCTCCTGGAGCCCTTGTCCGGATACGCGAAGTCGGTTTCCTCGGTGGTGATTTTTACCTTCGGACTTAGTCGTTTTTTCGAGATGAAAATCCTTCGACCGGGGTAAACCTGGATCTTGATCCGACGTCCATGGAGCCCTTCTCGGATACGATGGCTGGGAGGTCCCGGTCAACTTTTTACGTTCGGACTTAGTCTCTTTTTTGGATGTTTTTCTTTACCGGGACGAACCACGAAGTCAGGCCGGGTCGCGGTTGAGGCAAGCCGGCTAGAATTTCCGCGTCGGGTCGGTCACTTTATGGAGCTTTTTTCCAAAATTTCTCCAATCTTTTCCAAACTTCTGGGGCTTCACCCAGATGTTCTTTTAAGGTTCTTTTGGGGTCCACAGCTCACCCCAAGGGTCCAGAAGTTCTGTGATGGTCCTTGGGGGGTGCGGACTTCAACTCCCAGAATGCACATGGCGCAAACTCCTTTTTGGCCACTGGACAGTGGTCAGCTGGTCGCTTTCTTCAGGAGTTGGTGCAGGGGACTCTGGTTTAGCAATTTTTCACCTGTAGCAAACAGGGAGTCCCTCCTTGAACCAGTTGAAGCCAGGCAAAGTCCTTCTTGTGGTGAAGCCCAAGTGTGCAGCTGGTGCAGTCCTTCTGAGTGCAGGGTCCAGGTGCAGGCCAGGGGTCCAGCAGGGCAGTCCTTCTTCTTCTTTAGTTCCTTTCTTGTTGAATTCTGGAGGGGATCTGAGGTGTGGGTGCAGGTCTGCCAGTTTTATCCTTGCTCCTGGGTGAAAAGCAGGGGGGCCCTGGTTCTCCAATCAGGGACAGGGTCGTCCCCCTGTGATGACCACTTCCTGGGAAGTGTGGCAAAAATCCATCCCAGAAGGCAACAGTCTCTAAAAATCCAACATGGATGAATCTGATTTTTGGAGGTTACATCTGGCTGAGCCCACCCACTGGTGTGGCTAAAAATCATAAACACACCCCTCTCCTGCCCTCTCCTAATCTAATCATGGGGGCACCTAGCTGTCTGGGGTTGCAGGATGTGGGGGTGTTGCTGGGTGCTGCAAATGTCCTTCTCTGCCTTTGAAGACCAGTTTGGCAGCCCTCCCCCTTCCTGCCTCACCATCTGCTGAGGGGAGATTCTCTCCCCCAAGCACATTCCTTTGTGTGAAGTCTGGCCACTTCACACCTCATCAAGGCAGCCTGGCAGAAGCTGCTGCAGGCTGGCCAATCAGAGCACAGCAGCAAAAACAATGCAGAGCTGAAATTGGCAACTTTTTAGGTAAAGTCTAAACTTTTTACCTGGACAAGTTATATTAAATCCCACAACTGGAAGTTGTGGGATTTATTACAACAATCAATTTGATACCAAATTCTTGGTATGTAACATTTAAGGAGACTTTAAAATTTAAAATAAAGTCTGCCCATTCTAGCCTATGAAGGCCATTTACTTCAATGAGGGAAAAACGAATTTGGCTGTTTTTACCTCACCAGGGCTTATAAATCTATTTTTATAAAGTCCCTGCTTATAGTTACATGGCACCCAGCCCTAGGGGCACATAGGGCACACCGTAGGGGTGACTTATATGTAAAAATAAGGTAGTTTAAGACTTTGGAAGTACCTTTAATTCCAAAGTCGAATTTGCATATAACTTTAATTTAAAAGCAGGTTGCAAGGCAGGCTTGCTTTTAAAATGACACTGGGCACCTCAGCAATGCACCTAGGTGTGCACCACCTATGCTGTGGTCCCTAAACCTACATGCCCTACCATATACTAGGGACTTATAGGTAGGTTAACTTAGCCAATTATAATTAGCCTAATTTGCATATCCATTTTACACAGAGCACAGGCCCTGGGACTGGTTAGCAGTACCCAGGGCACCATCAGAGTCAGGAAAACACCAGCATAAAGCGGAAAATGGGGGCAAAAAGTTAGGGGGCCTCTGCAATCAGCCCCAGTTTCTCACAGCTCCCATGATGGTGGTGAGGGCCTCTTGGAGAGTCGGTTCCCTGGGCCTGTCCTCCCCCCCCTGTCGCACAGCAGCCCTCCCAGTTGCCCTGTTTCCCCGGGCCTCTGTCCCCTGGACGGTGTGCCCACTACCACTGTCCCCAGGTCCCTGTTGTTTTTGGGGTGTTGGGTCAGCCTGGGTGCCCTGTAGTGGCGGACACACCGCTGATTGACGCGTCCTAGAGACAGAGGCATGGGCCCGCTGGGTGGGAGCTGTGCTGGTGTTCCCAGAGGGGGTTGGGTCTGCTGTGGCCTGTGTCTGTGTGTGGGGAACCCACTGTCCAGAGGTCCCCGATGGTCCGGGCTGGTCATCAGGTTCTAGGTCGACAGAGCTGCTGTCCTCACTGGGGGCCTGTTCTGGGGGTGGGATGGACAAATCTGGACCCTCCGTGGCGGTGTGTTGGCGTTCGGGCCCTGCAGGGGTAAAAGAGTATGGTTATTGTTTTTGTGTGTGCCATGGCGTGCATTTTGAGTGCCCTTGTCCCCCAGTGCTGGCATTCCCTTGTGGGAGGTGTTGTGAGGGTGGTGGGGGGGGTGTATGGGTATGTGCAATGGTCATGCTTTGGTGATGGCTGTCTATGGTTTGTGTTGGCATTCAGGGGTTGGTGTTGTTTAGGGTGGGTTGTGCTGGTGAGACATTGGCAGGGAGGATGGGTGCTGGGGGGTTGAGATTGGGGGTGAGGGTGAGGGTGGGGGTGGGGGTTGGCATGCTGGTGGTTGGGGGGGGAAGTAGTTGAGATTCGACTTACCAGAGTCCATTCCTCCGGGTACTCCAGCGAGGCCATCAGGATGCAGGATGTTTACTACCTCTTGTTCCCATGCTGTGAATTGGGGTGGAGTGGGTAGGGGTCTGCCGTCAGTCTTCTGCACAGCGATGTTGTGTCGCGACACCATCGAGCGCACCTTCCCCCGTAGGTCGTTCCATCGCTTTCGGATATCTTCCCGATTTCTGGGATGCTGTCCCACAGCGTTGACCCTGTCTACGATCCTTTGCCATAGCTCAGCCTTCCTTGCTATAGTGGTGTGCTGCACCTGTGTGCCGAAGAGCTGGGGCTCTACCCTTATAATTTCCTCCACCATGACCCTGAGTTCTTGGTCCGAGAACCTGGGGTGTCTTTGGGGTGCCATGGGGTGGTGTGGAAGAGGTGTGGGGTGGTGTTTGTGGTGATGTGCGTGGTGATGTGTGGTGATGTGTGCGTAGATGTGGTGTGGGTGATGATGTTGGGTTCCTGTGTGTGTTGGGGTTTTCGATTGCTGTGCTCACTCGCTCTCTCTCTATCGCCTTCTCTCCGATTTCCAACTAGTGGGGGTTTGTGGGTGTTGTGGGTGTGTGTTTTATAGTTGCTTGGATGTGTGGGTGTGTTGTTTGTATGTGTATCAGGTGTGTGTATTTCAAATTGTCCAATTTGGCTGTGTTTTGGAGCTGTGTGTGTATTTTGAGCGCGGCGGTGTGTACCGCCAATGGAATACCGCGGTTGAATGACCGCCGCGTGGATTCGTGGGTCAGAATGGCATGGGCGTGTTTGTGTTGGCGTGGCGGTTTGGTCATCTCCAGTTTATCGCTGCCCGCTGATGAGGCGGCCTTCCGTGGATGTCGGGTTTTTGGCGGTTTCACAGTTGGTGGTCACAATGACCGTGGCGGTTTACCGCGGCCGCGGCGGTAGAATGGCGGACTTCTGGCTGGCGGTAAGGGCCTTTTACCACCGAGGTCAGAATGACCCCCTAAATCTTTACTCAGGAAAAGCATTGCTGGAGACGGAAGGGATTGGGAAAGAAAACTACCCCTGGTGCTCTATGCAATACGTACACATACTCAAACATCCCTAGGTCATAGTCCCTTCGAACTCTTATTTGGCCGACCACCCCGCACTCTCCTCAAAATGTTAGTCGAACAGTGGGAAGAGACATATGAGGAAGCGAAAGATCACCTGACTTATACTAAAGAATTGAGAGAGAATTTACAATCGGTCTCGGAAAAGGCCCACACTAGTCTCCGTGAAGCCCAAGAAAAACAGAAGAAAGGATACGACACCAGAAGTGTACTTCGTACTCTTAACGTAGGGGACAAGGCACTGGTCCTTCTCCCCAGTAGTGAGAATAAGTTGTTAGCCCGGTGGCAAGGACCATATGAAGTATTAGAGCAGATCAACCCCACAACTTATAAATTGGCTCTTCCACATAGACATAATAGAGAACAGATCTACCACATAAATCTGTAAAAAAATGGCAAGAAGCTGATATCATACAAAGGGTCCAACACATCACAACTGACCGTAGAGAAGACATACCATATCCATCCTTTTCCCCTTCCCCAAAACAGGAGGAGAGTAGACCCCAAATAAATGCATCCCTTTCTGAGACAAATAAAACCTCCCTCTCTCAGACGATAAAGTCCTATACGGATGTTTTTTCCCGACAGCCCGGCCATACCCCATTAGCAGAACACAGCATCTGTACCAAGAGTGAGGCAATAGCAAGACAAAGACCCTATCGAAACCCCGAGGTCAAGAAAACCCTGATTGAGCAAGAAGCCCAAAATATGTTACAGTCAGGGATTATAGAGCCATCTAGCAGTCCCTGGTGTTCTCCTGTGGTATTAGTACCCAAACCGCATGGGACTACTCGGTTTTGTGTAGATTACAGGAGAGTCAATGAACTCACATATTTTGACGCATATCCCATGCCCCGTATAGACGAGCTGTTGGAAAGATTAGGACAAGCCAGGTACATTCCACTCTCGACCTGACAAAGGGGTATTGGCAGATCCCTTTGAAAACAGGAGACAAAGAAAAAAACGCTTTTGCAGCACCCTCCGGGTTGTATCAGTTTACAGTCTTACCTTTTGGGTTACACGGGGCCCCCGCCACATTTCAGAGATTAATGGATAAGGTCTTACGTCCCCACCAATTATACGCCGCGGCATATTTAGATGACATTGTAATATTTAGCAAAACATGGTCTGACCACCTCAAACACTTAACAGCGGTCCTACAGGCATTAAGAGAAGACCAGTTGACTGCTAACCCCGAGAAACGTAGACTAGGATTTACCACCATTAGATATTTAGGCTATGTCTTGGGACAAGGGCAGGTCCGTCCACAAATAGAGAAAGTGGACGCCATTCAACAGATCCCGGTACCAACATCAAAAAAAGAAGTACGTGCCTTCCTCGGATTGGTAGGGTATTATAGAAGGTTTATACCCCAATTCTCAACCATAGCCGAGCGACTAACCAACTTGCTGAAAAATGATACTCCTAAAACTTTTACCTCCTTACCCAAGGCCTGTCTACACAGTTTCAACAGTCTCAAGAATGCCCTGTCTACTGACCCGTTGTTATGCTGTCCTGACTTCCGTAGCCCCTTCTATTTACAGACTGATGCATTGGACGTAGGACTGGGCGCTGTGTTATCCCAACCTCAACCGGACGGTTCTGTCCACCCCATCTTATACATCAGTAGAAAACTACTCCTGAGGCAACAACACTATCCCACCATTGAAAAGAAATGTCTGGCCTCTGGAAGAAAGGAAAGAAGAAGACGAGATTAGCGACCAGAAGAAAAGAAGACATTCAACAACTCCTACCTACAAACCATCCTATAACAATATTATTTGCACTGCACCAAGACCAATAAAGGCAACTTATCTAACACCAAACAGGCAGTCCGGTGTATTCAATTGGCCAACCTCGTACAGGGACAACTCATGAAGCTTCTCCCACTTTAAAGTGGGCACCACATATAAAAATGGGACCCTCGGACCCACTCTTGAGTACACTCCTAGACCTGTGGATACTACAGAAGGACACCCTGCTGCTTGAGGCCCATCCTGCTTGCTGAGAAGGAAGGCTGGATCAGCATCCTTCATCCCAGACTGAAGTGACTCCCAGCTGACTGACCTTCTGTTCTGAGCTACAGG
Source organism: Pleurodeles waltl (assembly GCF_031143425.1). NCBI lineage: Eukaryota > Metazoa > Chordata > Amphibia > Caudata > Salamandridae > Pleurodeles > Pleurodeles waltl. Next base: position 280,691,545 of record NC_090447.1, read on the forward strand.
AACACAACACGCTCCAGGGGTCTCTCTGCAACTGCCCAGCTGACATGCTACAACTCGACCTGCAAATGGACCTGTCTGACTCCTGCTGGCCAATGTTGAAATTAGTTCTTGATCCTCAAGAGGTGCCTCCTGGGTCCGGGACTCCTAGTGTGGCATCAGTTGAGCGCCTCCTTGAAAAAAGGAAGAAAGCCTGTATTTTGTCTCTTCTTGATGACAAACCAGCCCATTCACACCAAAATCTTGCTGTCCGCGCCGACCTTCAACATGAAACTCTGGTGAACTGGCCCATTGTGCTACAGCAACCACCAGCAATAACCCGCAACATGACATCTGAGCTTTGTGCTATAGCATTGCCAGCCCGCAGTGACCACCAACACAGATCTCCAGCAATGACCATCCATGATGCCCAACAGGATCTTTTCGCTACAGCGACGACCATCCACGACAACCAGCATGCTCTTCACACTTCAGTGCTGACCACCCGTGACACATTCCCTGCTCTTCACAGCCCCCTCCAGCGCAAATAAACTCTTTCTATCTAGGAACTGTTTAACCCTCTCACATTCCTTATAAGTTGTTGGAAAGGGGAATGTTGGCAAGAGCAGGTAGGTACCTACACGTAGCAAAGGGCCCCCAAGCCCTCACTAGGTCCAGTCAGGCTCTCAGTAAATTAATCCTTGCTCAACCATTGGTACCTTGGCCACAAGAAGTTAGGCTTAATTTAGGAGCTAGGTGTGTAAAGCATGTAATATCAACAAAACAGTAAATAAGTCAAACACAACACAAAATAAAAATCAGACCAGAGATAAGAATTTTTAAAGACTGAAAGTTGATATAGATCGTCTTCCAGAGACCCTTTTTGGGTCCTTGAAGTGTCCACAAACTTAATCCAAGGTTCCAGAAGCCCTGAGTTGCTCCTTGGAAGTTGGGACTACAGTTCCCAGAATGGTCAGAATCCTCAAATGGCCTCTGGATGCTGGTCAGTTCGGCTAGGACTTGACACAGGGAACTCTGGTGAGCTCCTTTGTACCTATAGCTAACAGGAAGTCCACTCCTGGATTTTCAGAAGCAAGGCAAAGTCCTTTTCTTGTTGAACCCCAAAGTGTGCATCTGGTGCAGTCCTTGTTAGTGCAGTGTCCAGGTGCAGGTCAGGGGTCCAGCAGGACATTCCTTCTTCTCCAGTATCTTCTTCTAGCAAGGATCTACATTGTGGGGCAGCTCTGCCATATTTCTCCTTTCTCCTGCATGTGGAAAGCAGGGGGGCTCCAGTCCAGTCGGGTGTAGAACAACACCCTCTGGGGTGACGACTTTCTGGGAAGTGTGGCAAACATCAGTCCCAGAAAGCAACATTCTTTAAAAATTCAACATGGGAGGAATCTCTCCTTGAAGGTTGCAACTGGCTGAGCCTTCCCCCCCCACTGGTGTGGTCACGTTTCCCTTACACATCTTCTCCAGCCTCTCTCTTAATCTACTTAGTGAGGATCCTAGCTAGGTGTGCAGGAAATGGGGGAGTTCCGGTTTTTGTCCCAAGGTTCCTTCCCTCCTTGAAGACTAGTTTGGCTACGCTTCCTCTATCCTGCTCTGCCACCTGCTGCAGCAGTTCTTCGTCCCCCAGATGCTTTCTTTCTGTCAGCTGAGGCCACTTCACACCTCATTAAGGCAGCCTGGCTCAGGCTGCCAGAGGCTGACCAATTAGGAAAGGGCACTACAGGGCTGAATATGGTAACTTTAAGAAAACGTTCTAAAACTGTTGCCCTATGCTATTTATATTAAATTCAACATTGGCAAGTTGTTGGATTTATTATAACATTTAATTTGGTAGCAAACTTGCTATATTTAGGTCATGTTTACTGAAAATAGGACTTTATAATTTTAAATAAAGGTGGTCATTATGAACATGGCAGGAAAGACCTCACCGCCGGCGGTGGCGGTAACTACCGCCAACAGGCTGGCGGTCTGGACCACCAAATAATGAAGTACATGAAAATCAGGCAGCGTGAAAACCACTCACCGCCAGCAGAGGAGTGCTGACATCGACAGAAGAGGTTGCCCACAGGCCGACAGAAAGACCCCACCAGCCCAACAAATAACGAAGCACAGGACCGCCGTCAGTTCCGGGGCGGGAACCACCACAACGCAAAGCTTGGCGGAAACAAACCAAATAAAGGAAACACTCACTATAGGCACACACAACACGCTGAAGCAGACGTGGAGAGAAAATTGGAAATCATGCCAGTGCTGCTCCTTGCCATATACCTCCACGAACGTGACCGCTGACGAAGACGATGACGGTAAGTACCGCAACCTACTAAACAAGGGAAGAAAGGGCATAGTTACACACCCAGCCACCCCACCTACCCTACAACGCGCTCCAAACCCCTCACACCATCACAAGCCATACACACCAGAACAAGAGGTACTTAACCGACACAAGGCCAATACAACCTTGCCAAAGTACGCACATGTGCACACCACACCCCCACAATGAAATGATGAACCACATCTCCAGGGTGTGCCAACAGCAACACTGGGCACACAAACTTTAATACATTTTGATAAATTAAATGTTCAAATAAGGCCTTTGGCCAGTCCAACATAAAAAGGCTGAAGGGCCCAAATGGGCCAAACTTGACTTCCACTTGTGCACATATGTCAGAGTCACCGGATCCTCGGGGTCTGTGCACGTTCCAAACACGTCCGCCACTGAACAGCTCCAAGACTCTGATAGATAAATCATAGAGGCTAAGAGAGTTCAAGAGGGGAAGAGGGGATTAAGAAGGGAAACAGCTGGGAAGGAAACCTGTAGTAAGAAAAAGGTTAGAACACACAATATGAAAATTCTGGCCCTCATTCTGACCCTGGCGGTCGGTGATAATGCGGCGGCCAAGCCGCCAACAGGCCGGCGGTCCAAAATATGCAATTCTGACCCTGGCGGGAACCGCCAACACAGCCCGCCGCATTAACACTCCGCCCGCCACGGCGGAACAAACAAACAGCGCGGCGGTCCCCGCCAACAGCCAGGCGGCAGACAATGTACCGCCCACCCTATCACGACCCACCAATCCGCCACCTTTTCCGGGGCGGGAGCACCGCCGATAAAAACACGGCGGAAACAGACTAAGAACGGGAAAACGCTCACCTCTACGCACTCCACGCGAGATTCCGGCAGTATGGAACCCGAGCTGCAGGTCATCCCCGCACTCCTATACCTGCTCATATACCAGGAGCACGCCCGGCGGCGCGGAAGACATCGGTGAGTACTGCACCTACGACACAGGGGAGGGAAAAGATTACCGGCACACACCCACCCACCCACACCCACTACAACACACACATCAATGCATTCCCACAGATCACTGTCACAACCCACAAACCCCCCCCCCCCCCGAAATAATGCAAAGACCAAAAGAAGAGATCATAAACGGGCAGATATATTGAAATATGGACACCAGTAATCCCAATAAATAAATAAACTATGTACAAAATATATACAGCTACTAAATGTAGTCCAACCACTGTCCGTGGACCACAGGGGTCCTGTGCAAAGGGGCAAGGCCCAGTCCCACGACAAGAACTCCACGGAGAGAACACTGCAGGGGCATCAGAAAGAAAATAGGACAGGCACCTCAGGGGGAAGGGAAGGGGGGGCACCTCAGCCACTTGAGTACACGACGCCAGATCCACGAGGGGACTCCATGACCACTGGGCCATCCTGGGGAGTGCAAAGCCACAGTCCATACAGTCCATACAGTGGGTGGCCTGCCCACTGGGCCATCCTGGGGAGTGCAAAGCCACAGTCCAAACAGTCCATACAGTGGGTGGCCTGCCCACTGGGCCATCCTGGGGAGTGCAAAGCCACAGTCCATACAGTCCATACAGTGGGTGGCCTGCCCACTGGGCCATCCTGGGGAGTGCAAAGCCACAGTCCATACAGTCCATACAGTGGGTGGCCTGCCCACTGGGCCATCCTGGGGAGTGCAAAGCCACAGTCCATACAGTCCATACAGTGGGTGGCCTGCCCACTGGGCCATCCTGGGGAGTGCAAAGCCACAGTCCATACAGTCCATACAGTGGGTGGCCTGCCCACTGGGCCATCCTGGGGAGTGCAAAGCCACAGTCCATACAGTCCATACAGTGGGTGGCCTGCCCACTGGGCCATCCTGGGGAGTGCAAAGCCACAGTCCATACAGTCCATACAGTGGGTGGCCTGCCCACTGGGCCATCCTGGGGAGTGCAAAGCCACAGTCCAAACAGTCCATAACAGACCCCACTGCCACTGGAGGAGGCATGTTGGCCAGAGGACATCCTGCAGCCCTGCCCGAGATAGATCCTGCCCTGCCACGTCTGCCAAAGGGCCAGCGGTTCTTGCCTGGAAGGGCCCAGTTCAGCGCCTCTTGCCTTGAAGGGCCCAGTTCAGCGGGTCTTGCCTTGAAGGGCCCAGTTCAGCGGTTCTTGAGACGGCGGGGCCCAGCGGAGCGGTGCTTGAGACGGCGGGGCCCAGCGGAGCGGTTCTTGAGACGGCGGGGCCCAGCGGAGCGGTGCTTGAGATGGCGGGGCCCAGTTCAGCGGTGCTTGAGACGGCGGGGCCCAGTTCAGCGGTTCTTGAGACGGCGGGGCCCAGTTCAGTGGTGCTTGAGACGGCGGGGCCCAGTTCAGCGGTGCTTGAGACGGCGGGGCCCAGCGGAGCGGTGCTTGAGACGGCGGGGCCCAGCGGAGCGGTTCTTGAGACGGCGGGGCCCAGTTCAGCGGTTCTTGAGACGGCGGGGCCCAGTTCAGCGGTGCTTGAGACGGCGGGGCCCAGTTCAGCGGTGCTTGAGACGGCGGGGCCCAGTTCAGCGGTTCTTGAGACGGCGGGGCCCAGTTCAGCGGTGCTTGAGATGGCGGGGCCCAGTTCAGCGGTGCTTGAGACGGCGGGGCCCAGCGGAGCGGTGCTTGAGACGGCGGGGCCCAGCGGAGCGGTTCTTGAGACGGCTGGGCCCAGCAGAGCGGTGCTTGAGACGGCGGGGCCCAGCGGAGCGGTGCTTGAGACGGCGGGGCCCAGCGGAGCGGTTCTTGAGACGGCGGGGCCCAGCGGAGCGGTGCTTGAGACGGCGGGGCCCAGCGGAGCGGTGCTTGAGACGGCGGGGCCCAGCGGAGCGGTGCTTGAGACGGCGGGGCCCAGCGGAGCGGTGCTTGAGACGGCGGGGCCCAGGGGAGCGGTGCTTGAGACGGCGGGGCCCAGTTCAGCGGTGCTTGAGACGGCGGGGCCCAGTTCAGCGGTGCTTGAGACGGCGGGGCCCAGTTCAGCGGTGCTTGAGACGGCGGGGCCCAGTTCAGCGGTTCTTGAGACGGCGGGGCCCAGTTCAGCGGTGCTTGAGACGGCGGGCCCAGTTCAGCGGTGCTTGAGACGGCGGGGCCCAGTTCAGCGGTTCTTGAGACGGCGGGGCCCAGTTCAGCGGTTCTTGAGACGGCGGGGCCCAGTTCAGCGGTTCTTGAGACGGCGGGGCCCAGGGGAGCGGTGCTTGAGACGGCGGGGCCCAGTTCAGCGGTTCTTGAGACGGCGGGGCCCAGTTCAGCGGTTCTTGAGACGGCGGGCCCAGTTCAGCGGTTCTTGAGACGGCGGGGCCCAGTTCAGCAGTTCTTGAGACGGCGGGGCCCAGCGGAGCGGTGCTTGAGACGGCGGGGCCCAGCGGAGCGGTGCTTGAGACGGCGGGGCCCAGCGGAGCGGTGCTTGAGACGGCGGGGCCAAGTTCAGCGGTTCATGAGACGGCGGCCGGTCTATGGCCAACTGCTCATTGCCTGGTGGTGCCCTCCTGGGCAGCGGGGATGGTGCTCCTTCAATGCCCACCTGGGCTGTGGGTGGTGGGGCCCTCCTGGCCAGCTGGGCTGGGTCCTCCCTGGGCAGCGGCTATGGGGGTGGTGGGCTCCTCCTGGGCAGCAGGCCTGCTGCCTGACCTCTCCGACTTGCTGCCCTTTCCCTCCTTAGTCGGGAGTCTGTGGCCCTTTCCTCCCTTTGGAGCTGTGGCTGGTGACTGTCTCTGGGTGGTGTCCGGGGGGGATGTAGAAGCCGGGCTCCTGCGGCGCCCCTTCCGCCTTCTGCTCCTCTTCCCAGGGGGTGGGCTGGCTGTCCCCTTGCTGCTGGGCGAAGATCCAGACATGGGGCTGGTGGGCTCCAATACCCCTGCACCCTTGTCAAGGGGGCTGCAGGGCTGGTGGTGGCTGAGGTGCTCTTCTTACCCCGACGAGAAGGAGGGGGGGGCTCAGGGTCAGGAAAGAAGTTAGCAGTGGCGAGGAAGAGTTTCTTGGGACAATGGAGAGTGGTAGGTACAGTGGGAATGGGAGTGGAGGGAGAGGATGTGGTTGTAGGTGAGTCACGTTTGCTGTCTTTGGGTGCAGGTGCAGGAGGGATAGGCTGTCGTGAGGTGGATGGCTGTTGGGTGGGTGGGTGGCTGCGTTTGTGTGGTGTGGAAGAGGGGGTGACAGACACAGTGGGAGAGGACACAGGGGACGTGTAAATGGCAGTGGGGGTGGTGACTGCACGTGTGCGGACTGGAGTGGAGGGTGTGCTGGTGATGGAAACACTGGCTGATGGTGAGGTGAATGGAGGTGTGAGTGTAGACGTCACAGGGAGGGAGGAGGGAGACGAGGAGGTGGGGGTCACAGAGGTGGTAGTGACTGTTGGCATGTCTGCATCGGAATGTTGCGTGTGTGAATGTCTGCGTGATCTGTGGTGCTTATGTTTGGATGAGCTTCTCTTGGGTGTTGAGGTGTGTGCAGGCTGGTCTGATGGTGTGGGTGGGACAGGCAGAGGAACAGGAGACTGGGAGGAGGGAGTTAGTAGAGGGAGGCAGGAGACAGGGACAATGGCTGCCGTCAGTGCTGAGGCCAGAGCCTGGAACGATCGCTGATGGGCAGCCTGACCCGAATGAATGCCCTCCAGGTACGCATTGCTGCGATGAACCTCCCTCTCCACCCCCTGGATGGCATTCAAAAGGGTAGTCTGCCCAACAATGAGCGTTCGGAGGAGGTCAATGACCTCCTCACTGAGGGCAGCGGGGGTAACAGGGGCAGGGCCTGAGGTGCCTGGGGCGAAGGAGATGCCCGGCTTCCTGGCAGAGCGGGCACGGGGCGAACGCTGAGGGGCTGCTGGGAGGGCGGAGATGGCGGCTGTACCTGTAATGGCGGGGGGCACGGATGGTGCCACCCCCGCAAGGGAGCTCCCTTCCGAGGACGTGTCCGTGTCGCTGCAGGCTCCAGTCGTCCCCGTCGTGGAGCTCCCCTCGCCCTCCGTCTCACTGGTCCAGTCTGACTCTGTGGCATGGCCCTCCTGGGCCATGTGAGATGCAGCTCCCTCCTGCCCCGATGCCACTTCTCCTCCGCCTGATGATGCTGATGCACACAAGCACAGAAAGACAAACAAAAAGGGGGGGGGGGGGAGAGAGAAATAAAGGGATATTGAGTACATGGATCTCCGGTACAGTTAGCGGACATGACAGACACAGATGCCCCCTGCACTAAGTTGCGCACTTGGGGTCCGCTACGCATTCCGTGGAACATGCCCTACACGCCTAGAGTTGACAACTGCACCCATGGATGACACGGCCCAGGGATGGCTGTACTGACAAACTACTGAGGGTGGTGGCTGGGGACACAGGGGCTTACGGGGGTGCCCAGCCTACAGATATCGCCCTGGCCTAGGGGGACCCACAGCCCTCCTCCCCCACCCAGACACCTCCACTGCGCGACAACAGAGTAGATAATGCTTGTACTCACCCCCTTGTGTCTGCTGTGCTGCCCTCACGCGCCCATCCAAATCAGGGTAGGCCACCGCCAGGATCCGGAACATCAGGGGGGTCAGTTGACGGCAGGCACCCCGCCTACGTTGGGAGGCCATCCCCAGCAGAGACTCAGCGGTCTTCTTGGTCCCGCGGCGGATGTCCTCCCACCTCTTGCGGCAGTGGGTGCCCCGTCGATGGTGGACCCCCAGGGTCCGGACTTCCTTGGCGATGGCACGCCAAATCCCGATCTTCTCATGGGCGCGGACCTATGTGACACGTACAGGGAGGGAGAAATACCACGTTCAAGTTTGTCTGCATTTTCCTTGCCAGTGGCCCAACGCCCCCCATCCCCGCCAGGCCCCCCGCCATGCCCCCCGCCATGCCCCCCGCCAGGCCCAACATGCCCCCCATCCCCGCCAGGCCCCCCGCCATGCCCCCCGCCATGCCCCCCGCCAGGCCCAACATGCCCCCCATCCCCGCCAGGCCCCCCGCCAGGCCCAACGCCCCCCATCCCCGCCAGACCCCCCGCCATGCCCCCGCCAGGCCCAACATGCCCCCCATCCCCGCCAGGCCCCCCGCCATGCCCCCCGCCATGCCCCCCGCCAGGCCCAACATGCCCCCCATCCCCGCCAGGCCCCCCGCCAGGCCCAACGCCCCCCATCCCCGCCAGGCCCCCCGCCATGCCCCCCGCCATGCCCCCGCCAGGCCCAACATGCCCCCCATCCCCGCCAGGCCCCCCGCCAGGCCCAACGCCCCCCATCCCCGCCAGGCCCCCCGCCATGCCCCCCGCCAGGCCCAACATGCCCCCCATCCCCGCCAGGCCCCCCGCCATGCCCCCCGCCATGCCCCCCGCCAGGCCCAACATGCCCCCCATCCCCGCCAGGCCCCCAAGCCAGCCAGTGGCCCCAAATCCATATTGAATTAAACTCACTTGTTGGTCTGGAGGACCGTAGAGTAGCGCATACTGGGGGAGGACCCCATCCACAAGTTTCTCCAACTCCTCTCCAGTGAAGGCAGGGGCCCTTTCCCCAGTCGCAGCAGCCATTGTCCCTTCCAGACCGAGGTCACAGCAACACTTGCAGTATAGGTCCTCTCCTGTGAAAGTTCAAGTCGCAAGTGGATAAGTAGATAGAAAATGGCGGTCACGTCCGTGGCGGTGCGCACCGCGGCGGTGCGTCCCGCCACCGCCGGCGCCCTTCGCCATTGGCTCCTGAAACCCATAGGCTTCAATGTTTACCAATGCGGCTTCGCGCCGCGGTCTTCGCCCGCCGCCCGCCGCGGTGTGCCACGCCAGCGCATTGACCTCACATCCCATTGTCACACTTCACAGGTCAGGCAGCCGCCATTTCCAGGGCCCACATGGCTCAATTTCAACTGCGTCACACAGGCCTAGGCCTTGCATAGCCACTCAGACACGCCATTCACTGCATAGAGAATCGTTTACTGTGCTAGCTGTGAGTACGTACCTGTGGGTTGCTTGACTGTGTGCTCCATGTTGTCCTTCCTAGGCACCGTCCGCTGGGTTTGGCGAGGAGACGGATGAATCCTCCCGTGTACCGACCGCTGGTGGACCTGTTGACAATGGAAGAACGCCACATTATCCTGACCTACCGTCTTAACCGTACCACTATACATGAACTGTGTGCCCAGCTGGAGCCCGACCTGATGTCCCCCATCCGCCAACCCACAGGGATTCCCCCTCTGGTGCAGGTCATGTCAGTACTCCATTTCTTGGCAAGTGGTTCATTTCAGACAACAGTGGGAATTGCTTCTGGGATGTCTCAGCCCATGTTTTCGAAGGTGTTATCCAGAGTGTTGTCTGCCCTGATGAAATACGTGAGGAGCTACATCATTTTCCCTGAGGTGGGCGAATTGGCTACAGTGAAGGGTGATTTCTACGCCCTTGGACATATTCCCAACGTCATTGGTGCCATTGATGGGACCCATGTGGCTTTGGTTCCCCCAAGAGACAGGGAGCAGGTGTACAGGAACAGAAAAAGTTACCATTCAATGAACATCCAGGGGGTGTGTTTGGCTGACCAGTACATCTCGCATGTAAATGCCAAATTCCCTGGGTCAGTGCATGACGCCTACATCCTGAGGAATAGCAGCATCCCTTACGTGATGGAACAGCTAGAGAGACACCGTGTATGGCTAGTGGGGGACTCTGGGTACCCCAACCTGTCGTGGCTACTGACCCCAGTAAGGAATCCCCGGACCAGGGCAGAGGAACGGTACAATGAGGCCCATGGGCGTACTAGGAGGGTGATCGAACGCACCTTTGGCCTCCTAAAGGCCAGGTTTCGGTGCCTGCATATGACAGGTGGATCCCTAATGTACTCACCTAAGAAGGTGTGTCACATCATCGTGGCCTGCTGCATGCTTCACAACCTGGCTTTGCGCCGCCAGGTGCCTTTCCTGCAGGAGGATGGTCGAGACGGTGGTGTTGTGGCAGCGGTGGAACCTGAGGAGAGTGACGAGGAGGAAGACGACGGGGCTGAAACAGACAACAGGGACAGAATCATTGAACAGTACTTCCAATAGGACACAGGTAACAATTCAAAGATAATTTAGTAAATGTGAACTACTCTCCTGCATCTCTGCTGCCTGTCTATTTGCCCCAGTGTATGATGACTGAGTTGTGGCTTTTCCCTCCCTATTTCAGATCTGGGGTCCCCACTACGAGTCCTGTGCTTCGTTTCCCCATGGACTACAGCTTTGTGGCAGCTGTTTGTTGACTTCACCATGTACAAGGACATATTTGCACTGTCATGTCAATTACAATATATTGAAATCACAGCCAGACTCCAGATAGTTTTGTGCAAAATAGGTGTTTATTTAAGTGCTCAAAATGGGATGGGGGGTTTCAAGTGGGTGGGGGCTATGGTGAAGGAATGTCCATGGCAGAGTCCAGAGTAACAGTCACACAGGTGCATTGTCCAGAGGCCTGTGGAGAGATGGAGCATGGGCAGTTCAAGGATGGACAGGGTGACAATGTGGGACAGTGGGATGACATCAGGTGGTATCCATTGCTGGCGGGGGTCTTGACATCCTACTCTGTCTTCTTGCGAGATCTCAGGGCCCTCTTGCGGGGTGGTTCTTCTCCTGCAGGAGGTGGGGGTCTGGTGGGCTGCTGCTGTGCGGGGGCCTCCTGTCCACTAGCGCCGGCGGAGGTGGTTGGCTGTTCTTGGTCCAGGCTAGTGGCAGGGGCCCTTGGGTGTTGTTGAGTGTCCGTCCTGGTGTTGACGAGGTCCTGCAGCAGCCCTACCATGGTAACCAGGGTGGAGGTGAGGGCTCTGATGTCCTCCCTGTACCCCTGATAGTGTTCCTCCTGCAGTACCTGGATCTCCTGGAACCGGGCCAGTACCGTCGCCATCGTCTCCTGGGAGCGGTTGTATGCTCCCATGATGGTGGTGAGGGCCTCGTGGAGAGTGGGTTCCCTGGGCCCGTCCCCCCCCTGTCGCACAGCTGCCCTCCGAGTTGCCCTGTTTCCCTGGGCCTCTGCCCCCTGGCCGGTGTGCCCACTACCACTGCCCCCAGGTCCCTGTTGTTGTTGGGGTGGTGGGTTATCCTGGGTGCCCTGTAGTGGTAGACACACCGCAGATTGACGCGCCCTGGAGACAGAGGCATGGGCCCGCTGGGTGGGAGCTGTGCTGGTGTTCCCAGAGGGGTTGGGGTCTGTAGTGGCCTGGGCCTGTGTGAGGGGAACCGACTGTCCAGAGGTCCCCGATGGTCCGGGCTGGTCATCGGTGTCCAGGTCGACAGAGCTGCTGTCATCGCTGACGGCCTCTTGGGTGGGGGGTGTGGAGAATTCTGGGCCCTCCGCGGCGGTGTGTTGACGGTCGGGTCCTGCAGGGGTATAGAGGTATGGTTATAGTTTCAATGTGTGGCATATGGGTGTATCTGTGGGTTCCCGTGTCCCCAAGTGCTGGCATTCGTGTGTGGGGGCTTTGGTGAGGGTGGCTTGTGGGGGGGATGTGTATATGCATTGGGTATGCTTTGGTGATGGGTGTCCATGCTTAGTGGACGCATGCAGGCCTAGGTTTTGGGATGTGTGGGTTGTGATGGTGAGACATTGGCAGGGAATAGGTGTGCTGGGGGTGGGGGTGAGGATGGTGGTGGGGGTGAGGATGGTGGTGGGGGTGAGGGTGGGGGTGAGGATGGTGGTGGGGGTGAGGATGGTGGTGGGGGTGAGGGTGGGGGTGAGGATGGGGGTGGGGGTGAGGGTGGGGTTCGAGGATGGGGGTGAGGGTTGGGGTATGATTTGGCATGCAGGTGGGGGGGAAGCAGTAGTGAAGCTTCAACTTACCAGTATCCATTCCTCCGCCGACTCCTGCGAGGCCGTCAGGATGCAGGATGTTCAAGACTTCCTCCTCCCATGATGTAAATTGTGGGGGTTGAGGTGGGGGTCCTCCGCCAGTCTTCTGCACGGCGATGTTGTGCCTGGATACCATGGAACGCACCTTCCCCCGTAGGTCGTTCCATCGCTTCCTGATGTCTTCCCGATTTCTGGGGTGCTGTCCCACAGCGTTGACCCTGTCGACAATCCGCTGCCATAGCTCCGTCCTCCGGGCAATGCTGGTGTATTGTATCTGTGTGCCGAACAGCTGGGGCTCTACCCGAACGATTTCCTCCACCATGACCCTGAGTTCTTCGTCGGAGAAGCGGGGGTGTCTTTGGGGTGCCATGGGGTGGTGTGTATGATGTGTGGGGTGGAGTATGTGTAGTTAAGTGTGTTGAGTGTGGTGGTGTGTGTTGTTTTGTGTGTGGATAGTGTGTGGGTGATGGTGTGGAGTGGCTGTGGCTGCTAGTTTGTGGATGGTGGTGTCTCGCTCTGGCCTTCTTTCAGAATTTTTTGGCGTAGGGGTTTGTGGGTGATGTGGGTGTGTGTTTTATATTGTATTGTGTGTGTGGGAGTGGTGTGTGTATGTGTATCAGGTGTGTGGGATTCAAATCGTCCAATGTGGCTGAGTTTTGTTCGTTTGTGTGTATTCTGACCGCGGCGGTGTGTCCCGCCAATGGAATACCGCGTTTGAATGACCGCCGCGTGGATTCGTGGGTCGTAATGGCATGGGCGTATTTCTGTTGGCGTGACGGTGGAGGTTTTGTCACCTCCACTTTTCCGCCGACCGCTGGTCTGGCGGTCTGTTGTGGCTGTCGGATTTTCGGAGGTTTGCCTTCTGCGGGTCAGAATGACCGTGGCGGGTTTCCGCGACCGCGGCGGGATTATGGAGGATTTCTGACCGGCGGTAGGCGCCTTTTACCGCCGAGGTCAGAATGACCACCTATATCTCCTGAAATCAATACTAGACTATGATTCTAAGCATAGTCATTCTGAAAACATGAACAATCTAAGAATTAAGTTTAAAATGACTAAGTTTCAAGATGGCCGGATACCTGTCAGGGAATCAAGATGGATTAAATGAAAACTTTCTTATTCAAGTACTTTCCTTTACATGAGAATCAGAAAAACATTCTGACTAAATTTTAAACCAGTCATAAAAATCCTTTTTTGAGAATGCATACTAGGACCATACAATATTGCATCTAGAAACTCTGATCTTCTGTGTACTCTTAAAATGTTTCAACACAAATTGTGCATATTGTAGATTTATATATATATATATATATATATATATATATATATATATATATATATATAGTAAACACCATAAAAGGATTGTGCACCATGAATAACACAATATGGATTCAGGAAAACAAATCACATAACTTGTCAACTCGAATATTACATGATAAATATCTTAGAATAGTGGCATACAATAAACAACATGAATTAAACTCGAGGAGAGAATCGTGTGTCTTGCCGATTTGAGTGTCATCATGTAAAATGCCAAGAAATGGTAGTGCGCAATGAATATCAAAGTCAAATAATCATTAAACGAATCGCGCGTCTTGCCGATTCGTAAACCACTATGTAAATGCCAAGAAATAACAGCTCACAATGAATAACAAGATCAAAGTACAATGAAATGAATTGCACGTCTTTTGCCGATTCTTAAGCCACCATGTAAATGTCAAGAAATGGTAGCGCGCAATGAACAACAAAGTTAAAACACCATAAAACGAACCGCGCGTCTTGCTGATTCTTAAGCGACCATGCAAATGTCAAGAAATAGTAGCGTGCAATAAATAACAAGATCAAATTATCATGAAATGAATCGTGCGTCTTGCCGATTCGCAAGTCACCCTGCAAATGTCACAAACACTCAAGCGCATATTTCACACGTGCAAAGTACTCTGTCAAATCATAAAAGAATTAGGCCCAAGAACATGAGAGTTCTCGATAACGGCGTCTGGAGGCCAGCCCAACCACTGTCTTACCGCCCAGAACAAGGATCTCCAAATGAAGAATGAAAGTCAGATGTCTGGAAGATCAAATAGGCCACTGGGACAGGAGCTCAGGAAGTAGCTGCTGCTCTGCACCAGGACCTCTGAATAGTGAGCACTTGGAGCTGGGCTGGCTCCTTTTTAAAGAGTCTTGGCCCAGCCCACAACCACACCCAGGCATGTTGCAGGGAAAGTCTCTTGAAGGCCCTGGAAAGGGACCACACCCTAACACACTCTGAAAGCCTGCAGCAATACATTGCAAATGAACAGCATTTGTAAGCACATTAAAAATAAGTCTTCAGGATTGAACTCTGCAATGCAAAAGGTTAAACAACAACATATCAGCACTATGCATAAATTCCGTTGTTTTGAGAGTGCTGGGTTTTTGCATTCTAGTCGCCAATAGAGCGCGCACTGCCCTGGTGTTGACAGTACTCCCCTCACCCAGATGCGCTCCAGGGCCTGGTTTGCCTGGATTAAGATGATGAAAGCGTCTCACAAGTACTGGAGCATGAACATCAGATGCGGAAACCCATGAGTTACTTTCAGGACCATAACCTTTCCATGAGATTAAGTACCATAGATTACGCCCTCGTAGTTTAGAATCCAACACTTTCCTAACTTCATATTCTTCTTCTCCCTGTACTAGAACAGGAGCTGGATGAGGGTGGACCTTTTGGACTGCCCATTTCAATAGGGAAGTGTGGAACACTGGATGAATCCGTAAGGATCTGGGCAATTGTAGTTTATAGGTTACCGGATTGATTTGCTGAAGGACTGTGTAAGGACCTATAAATTTGGGATTAAACATGTGCTTCTTCTTGAAGTCTATATGTTTTGTGGAAAGCCACACTTTGTCACCTGGTTGATATTGCGGTCCCTCACAATGTTTCTTGTCATAATGCCTTTTGTATTTTTGTTTGGCTTTTTCTAAATGCTGTTGAATCAGTTTCTGGGTTTGATGCAAATGCTGAATGGTTTCTGACACAGCTGGAGTAAGAGAACTTTCTTGAGGAATTGTGATGGGCAGGGTGTCAGGATGTTAGCCAAATAAACCAAAAAAGGGTGTAACACCAATAGAAGTGTGGAATGAATTATTGTAAAATAACTCAGCTAACCAGAGCATAGATGTCCAAGAATGAAGTGCCTTTTTAGCATAGGCACGTAGGTATTGTTTCAAAGTCTGATTTAGTCTCTCCGTTTGACCATCTGTTTGAGGATGGTGACTAGTAGATAGCGTAGATGTCACTTGTAGTGTTTTACACCATGTCTTCCAGAAATTGGAGGCAAATTGCGACCCCCGATCGGAGAGGATAACTTTTGACAGTCCATGATAACGAACCACTCTGTTCAGTAAAATAGTTGCCAGTTCACTAGAAGTGGGCAATTGTTTACAGGCAATGAAATGTCCATATTTCGTGAGACTATCTACTACCACCAGAATTACTGAATGCTGTTGAATCACTGGCAGACCGGTAATAAAGTCTAAAGAAATGTGCTCTCATGGACGACTTGGGGTTGGAAGTGGATGTAACAACCCTTTTGGTTTTGAATGACTTGTTTTAATGCAAGCACAAACTTCGCAGTTGTTTACCATTGCTTTTTACATCTTTTGTTAGGGTAGGCCACCAAAAATAGCGTTGGATCAGTTCAAGAGTTTTAGGAGTACCTGGGTGACCTGCCGTCGGTATGACATGCAACCAATGAAACACTATCTTGCGAAGTTTGGTAGTGGGTACGAACAAACGAGCATCATGAAAGGGTAGTTCTTGCTTGATTGACCTTTCGGGATCTGCTTGGGCCCATGTTTGCCACTTTTCAACAGTGAAAGAGTTGCGAATTTCTTCAAAGAAATCTTCAGTTTTTATGATACATAGAACCTTGTCAGGATCAATGATAGCTCTGGAGGCTTGAAATGCAGGCAACGTTGTAGACTCTTGACGGGACAAAGCGTCAGCTTTGCGATTATCTTTACCAGGCCGGAAGGTTACTACAAAATCAAATTCGGCAAAAAACAGCATCCAGCGTAATTGCCGAGGGGTCAAATGTCTGGCGGAACTCATGTATTGAAGATTACGGTTATCAGTATATACTGTGACAGTGTATTTGGCACCCAACAAATAATGTCTCTATTCTTTAAAGGCATCACGAATCGCCAGAAGCTCTTTTTCAGCAATGACGTAGTTCTGTTCAGCTTCGTTCAACTTCCGAGACATATAAGCTACAGGATGAAGATGACCAGTGTCTTTATTTCGTTGTGATAAGACGGCTCCTATTGCTACATCTGAAGCATCAGCTTCCACTATGAAAGGTCGATTCGCATCAGGATGAGTCAAGACTGGGGCAGTGGAGAAAGCTTTCTTCAAAGTCGAGAAGGCTTGATCAGCTTCTGGGGACCATACAAACTTTTCTTTCTTTCTTAGTAGCTTAGTGATTGGAGCCACTGTCTGGGAGAAATGATTTATGAATCTCCGGTAAAAATTTGCAAACCCCAGGTAACATTGTAGATCACGAACAGTCTTTGGGGTGGCACAATCAGATACAGCTTTTACTGTCTTTCCTGCTATCACCATACCTTGAGGGGTAAGAATAACCCCTAAAAGCTCAACTGTGGTAACATGAAACTCACACTTGGTTAGTTTGCAATATAAATGGTGCTTTCGAAGGGCTGCAAGAATTTTCTTGAGTATGTTGGACATGTTCATTTTCATTGTCAGAGTAGATCAAAATGTCCTCGATGTAGACTATGGCAAATATGTCGAAGCACTCTCTAAGAACGTCATTCAAGAAAAATTGAAATGCTGCTGGAGCATTACACAGACCAAAAGGCATGACGGCGTATTAAAAAAGGCCATATCTTGTCTTGAACGCTGTTTTCCATTCATCACCCTCTCTCATTCTGACCAAATGATAAGCACCTCGAAGGTCAAGCTTCGTGTAGATTTTTGCTCTCTTTACTTGTTCCAATAATACCGGAATTAGGGTAAAGGATATTTATTCTTGATGGTGACTTTGTTCAAACCCCTATAGTCGATGCAAGGTCGAAGTTCTCCATTAGCTTTTGGAACAAAAAACAAAGGCAAAGCTGCAGGAGACTTAGATGGGCGAATGAAGCCATTATCCAAAAATGTATCTAGGTATTTTCGTAAATGTTGATTTTCATGTTCTGACATGGCATATACACGACAGTTGGGAAGTATCGCACCTGGGGCTAGATCAATTTGACAGTCATAAGATCTATGAGGAGGTAGAGTCTCTGCTCCTTTCTCATCAAATACATCTTTGTAAGATGAATACTGTTTGGGCAGCTGAATTTCTTTCTCCGCGGCAGTAGCTATGTAAGAGTTACAAACTTTTGGTACTTGAATCTTTTGGAGACATTGTTCGTTACATAGCGCAGATGAGAACACGATTTTTCGTTCTGCCCAATTGATCTCTGGATTGTGATGAGTTAACCATGGCAAGCCGAGGATAATCCCATATTGGGGAGCATGGATCACGTCAAGAATGATTTTCTCTTTATGTTTCTTTCTTTGATTCTTATCTTCACAAATCATCGACAAGGGGATAGTCTGAAGAGTTACTGGACCTCCAGTCAAGAGTTTTCCATCGACTGCCTGGATGATTTCTGGGGTCTTCTTTTCAATACATAGAATCCCCCATGCACGAACCAATTGGACATCAACAAAGTTCCCAGTAGCCCCAGAATCGACTAGAGCTTTTTAGAAATAGATCTTTTCTTGATCTGAACTCTTATTTCCAGTTTAAGATGTCTAGATTGTGAAGGATCGACGGTGACACCCAAGAGCAACCCTTCTCTGCATCTTGAATGTTGTAGTTTTTCCAACTCGACTGGTGCATTGGCTGCGACCTTCTGAACTGAACCTTGCTTGTTCTTTGGTTTGATTGGACAATCTTTAGCAAAATGAACCTTCCACCCACAATAAAGACATTGTCCATTTTTTCTGCGTAGGTCTTTTTCATCTTTGGTCAAAGGTCTTCTGATGGTTCCAATTTCCATAGGTTCAGGCGTTCTCTCTTTCAGAGTTCTTGAGTCTCTGATATCATGAACATGCCATGAATATTTTTCAATCTTGTTGCGCGTTCCTTTACGTTCTGCTAAACGATGATCAAGCCTTAAGACAAGGTTTATTAATTCTTGACAGACTGTAGGTTGTGGGTCGATTTGCGCTAAGATATCTTTTAGTTCCTCTTTGAGTCCCTTGTAAAACAAGACCGCTTGTTTTTCTTCAGGCCAGGATGTCTCGGCAACCAGCCGGTTAAAGTTGGCTAAATACGACACTAGGTCTTGATTCCCTTGGCATAAATCTAATAATTCACGATCTGCTGACTCTGTTACAGTTCTACGATCAAAAACTCTCTCAAACACATGAACACAGTTTCTCCAGTTGTACAACAAGGGACTATTTTTACGCACAAGAGGAATTGCCCAAGTAGCTGCATCCCCAGCCAAATATGATAACAAGAAAGTTACTTTGGACTGCGCATCAAGGAAAGTATGTGGTCTGCAGGTGAAGTGTAGTCCCACTTGAACCAGGAAAGATTGCTCTTTCAAAGGGTCACCTGAGAAACGTTCTGGGGGAGCTGAAGGAATTGCGGAAGGAACATTTAGGGAAATGTTTGTCAGATTACTTCCAGAAGCCTGAGAAGAAGTACCAGGCCAGGACACACCTGTGGGACTTTGTTCCTTCTTCTCTACCTTATCTTGCAACTGACTCACTCTCTCAGCTAAGCTAGTTGTCAATTCTTTGGATGATACCACCTCTGCCTGGAGCTGGGTGATAGCCTTGACTAACTCGTCCGGCATGGCCATGCTGAGAACATACACAAACCAGGAGGATAATAATTTGTGGGCTCACTATTCTGTCAGAGTCACCAGATCCTCGGGGTCTGCGCACGTTCCCAACACGTCCACCACTGAACAGACTCTGATAGATAAATCACAGAGGCTAAGAGAGTTCAAAAGGGGAAGAGGGGATTAGGAAGGGAAACAGCTGGGAAGGAGACCTGTAGTAAGAAAAAGGTTAGAACACACAATATGAAAATTATGTCTCCTGAAATCAATACTAGACTATGATTCTAAGCATAGTCATTCTGAAAACATGAACAATCTAAGAATTAAGTTTAAAATGACTAAGTTTCAAGATGGCCGGATACCTGTAAGGGAATCAAGATGGATTAAATGAAAACTTTCTTATTCAAGTACTTTCCTTTACATGAGAATCAGAAAAACATTCTGACTAAATTTTAAACCAGTCATTTAAATCCTTTTTTGAGAATGCATACTAGGACCATACAATATTGCATCTAGAAACTCTGATCTTCTGTGTACTCCTAAAATGTTTCAACACAAATTGCGCATATTGTAGATTTATATCGGGACGTCTGAATAGTGAACACATGGAGCTGGGCTGGCTCCTTTTTATAGAGTATTGGCCCAGCCCAGAACCACACCCAGGCATGTTTCAGGGAAAGTCTCTAGAAGGCCCTGGAAAGGGACCACACCCTAACACACTCTGAAAGCCTGCAGCAATACATTGCAAATGAACAGCATTTGTAAGCACATTAAAAATAAGTCTTCAGGATTGAACTCTGCAATGCAAAAGGTTAAACAACAACATATCAGCCCTATGCATAAATTCCGTTGTTTTGAGAGTGCTCGGTTTTTGCATTCTAGTCGCCAATAGAGCGCGCACTGCCCTGGTGTTGACACCATGGTACTCCACCATAAAGAGACATCAATGGGGCATCTAAGTACCTCAGGGAACAGGGGAAAGGAGTGGCAGGGTGGGGACTTACGTCTGGGAGGAGGGGCTTGTGCTTACATTAGGGAGGTGGAGGGGGTTTGGGTTTAGCCTTGGCAGGTGGGGGAGCGGGCTTGGACTCGGGGTGACAGAAGTACCACGGCCAACACAGGGCTTCTAGCTCACTGGGGAAGAGGCACGAGAATGTGAAGGGCGGACTGGGTGTAAGAAAGTACCATCTTGCCTGGCATGTTACCCCCATTTTTACTGTATCTATGTTTGTTTTTGCCTGTGTCACTGGGATCCTGCTAGCCAGGACCCCAGGGCTCATAAAGTGTGCCCGGTATTTGTTCACTGTGTGGTGCCTAACTGTATCACTGAGGCTCTGCTGACCAGAACCTCAGTGTTTATGCTCTCTCTGCTTTTAAAATTGTCACTGCAGGCTAGTGACTAATTTTACCAAGTCATATTGGCACACTGGAACACCCATATAATTTCCTAGTATATGGTACCTAGGTACCCAGGGTATTGGGGTTCCTGGAGATCCCTATGGGCTGCAGCATTTCTTTTGCCACCCACAGGGAGCTCAGACAATTCTTACACAGGACTGCCACTGCAGCCTGAGTGAAATAACATCCACGTTATTTCACAGCCATTTTACACTGCACTTCAGTAACTTATAAGTCACCTATATGTCTAACCCTCACTTAGTGAAGGTTAGGTGCACCATTGCTTAGGTGAGGGCACCCTGGCACTAGCCAAGGTGACCCCACATTGTTCAGGGCAAATTCCCCAGACTTTGTGAGTGCGGGGACACGATTACACGTGTGCACTACATATAGGTCAATACCTATATGTAGCGTCACAATGGTAACTCCGAACATGGCCATGTAACATGTCTAGGATCATGGAATTGTCCCCCCAATACCATTCTGGTATTGGGGGGACAATACCATGCATCCCCGGGGGCTCCAGCATAGATCCCGGGTACTGCCAAACTAACTCTATGGGGTTTTCTCTGCAGCTACCGCTGCTTCCAACCCTCAGACAGGTTTCTGCCCCCCTGGGGCCTGGGCAGCCCAGTCCCAGGAAGGCAGAACAAAGGATTTCCTCTGAGAGAGGGTGTTAGACCCTCTCCCTTCGGAAATAGGTGTGAAGGGCATGGGAGGAGTAGCCTCTCCTGGCCTCTGGAAATGCTTTGAAGGGCACAGGTGGTGCCCCATCCTTGGATAAGCCAGTCTACACTGGTTCAGGGATCCACTCAGCCATGCTCTGGCGCGAAACTGGACAAAGGAAAAAGAGAGTGACCACTCCCCTGACCAGCACCTCCCAAGGGGAGGTGCCCAGAGCTCCTCCAGTGTGTCCCAGACCTCTGCCATCTTGGATGCAGAGGTGTGAGGGCACAATGGAGACCTCTGAGTGGCCAGTGCCGGCAGGTGACTTCAGAGACCCCTCCTGATAGGTGCTTACCTCTCTCTGTAGCCAATCCTCCTCTGAGGGCTATTTAGGGTCTCTACTGTGGGTTTCTCATCAGATAATGAATGCAAGAGCTCACCAGAGTTCCTCTGCAGTTCTCTCTTCGACTTCTGCCAAGGATCGATCGCTGACTGCTCCAGGACACCTGCAAAACCGCAACAACGTAGCAAGAAGACTACCAGCAACATTGTAGCGCCTCATCCTGCCGGCTTTCTCAACTGTTCCCTGGTGGTGCATACTCTGAGGGCTGTCTTCCTTCACCCTGCACTGGAAGCCAAGTAGAAATCTCCTGTGGGTCGACGGAATCGTCCCCCTGCCAATGCAGGCACCAAACTTCTGCATCACTGGTCCTCTGGGTCTTCTCTCATCTTGACGAGCATGGTCCCTGGAACACAGGAAGTGGATCCACGTGCCCCCGACATTCCAGTGGCCCTTCTGTCCAAAGTTGGTGGAGGTAAGTCCTTGCCTCCCCACCCAAGTCAGTAATCCTGTGTACTGAGTGAACTGCAGCTGCTAGGGCTTCTGTGGGCTTTTACAAGACTTCCTAGCAAGCTAGCAAGGCTTGTTTGTGGTCTTTCTGTGTGGAAACAACTCTGCATCCTCCAGCACACCGTGGGACATCTTCTGACCAAAGCAGAAGTTCCTGGCACCTTCCGTTGTTGCAGAATCTTTGGCTTCTTCCACCTGGAGGCAGCCCTTTTGCACCTTCATCCAGGGTTTAGTGGGCTCCTGCCCCCCTGGATACTTGCGTGACTCTTGGACTTGGTCCCCTTCCTTTGCAGGTCCTCAGGTCCTGGAATCCGTCTTCAGTGCTTTGCAGTCAGTTGTTGTCTTTGCAGAATCCCCTATCTCGACTTTACTGTCTTTCTGGGGTAGTAGGATAACTTTACTCCTACTTTTCAGGGTCTTGGGGTGGGGTATCTTGGACACCCTTAGTGTTTTCTTACACTTCCAGCAACCCTCTACACACTACACTAGGCCTGGGGTCCATTCGTGGTTCGCATTCCACTTTTGGAGTATATGGTTTTTGTTGCCCCTAGGCCTCTTATCTCCTATTGTATTCTATTGTGTTCTACAGTATTTACACTACTTTGCTAACTGTTTACTTACCTGATTTTGGTTTGTGTGTATATTTTGTGTATATTACTTACCTCCTAAGGGAGTATATCCTCTGAGATACTTTTAGCATATTGTCACTAAAATAAAGTACCTTGATTTTTAGTAACGCTAAGTATTGTGTTTCTTATGATATAGTGCTAAGTGATATAAGTGGTATAGTAGGAGCTTTGCATGGCTCCTAGTTCAGCCTAAGCTGCTCTGCTATAGCTACCTCTATCAGCCTAAACTGCTAGAACACTACTAATCTACTAATAAGGGATAACTGGACCTGGCACAAGGTGTAAGTACCACAAGGTACCCACTATAAGCCAGACCAGCCTCCTACATTGGTAGTGCAGCGGTGGGATAAGTACTTGTAACTGCTTTACCACTTTGTCATTGGTGCTTTTCATAAGCAAAACATATACCAAATACTTCAGAATATACACATTAACCTAAACAGTTTAACTTTCCTTTCTAAAACTTTCTAAACAGTTTCTGAAAAGTTTTGGAAAACTTTTAAAAGTTTTCAAAAGTTTTTCTCTGTTCTTTAAAAAGTCCCAAAAACATTTTTCTCTTTCTGTCCTAAACCTTTTCTATCATGTCTACAGTAGAGCTTACTCGCACAGTTGTCCAGGCAACATATGGGAATCTAAACTTTAAAAGTCTGAGGGGTCTCTGCATAGAAAGAGGGTTAGTAATTGGTAAGAATCCTACAAAAGATCTTCTCCTTAGCCTTCTCTGAGAAAGTGACCAGAACCAGTCTGGCCCATCCCAGGATCAGGAGGTAGAGGAGGGGGTACCCAGTCAGACTCAGCGGAGTCCCCTGAGGTTGCTGGGGAGGGCTCTTCCAAGGACCTGTCAGCTAGCAGGCCACATAGTGACACTGGTAGTGGGAGGGGGTCACGCATTAGTAGGGACCTTTTACTCCTAAAGGCCAGGTTACTAGAGTCCAGTCAGCTAGGGACAGGTCCAACTCTGCCAATTCCCACATTACTTTTGTGTCTCACAATTCACAAGCCTCCCATCCTGAGGATAACTTAATGGAAAGGGAACTCAGAAAGCTGAGGTTGGAAGAGGCCAGGCTGAAGCTTAAACAGCAGCAGCTGGCCTTAGACAGGGAATCTCTGGATATGGAAAGGGATAGGCAGAGGTTGGGGTTAGTTCCCCATGGTGGCAGCAGCAGTGTTTTTGATAGTAATCCTGTTAGAGAGCAAGATTCCAGAAACCTGCTTAAGATAGTCCCCCCTTACAAGGAGGGGGATGACATTAACAAGTGGTTTGCTGCACTTGAGAAGGCCTGTATGGTACAAGGGTAGGGATAGGCTCCTTACTGTCAGAGAAAGTGATGCTAATAACTACAAAGATTTGAAGGATGCACTATTGGATGGATTTGGCTTAACCACTGAACAATACAGGATTAATTAAGTTCAGAGACACCAAAAAAGAGTACTCTCAAGACTGGACAGACTTTGTAGACTGTTCAATGAAGGCATTGGAAGTTTGGTTACATGGCAGTAAGGTGACTGACTATGACAGCCTTTAGAATCTAATCCTGAGAGAGCATATTCTGAACAAGTGTGTGTCTGATTTGTTGCACCAGTACTTGATAGACTCAGATGTGACCTCTCCCCAAGAATTGGGAAAGAAGGCAGACAAGTGGGTCAGAACAAGAGTGAACAGAAAAGTTCATACAGGGGGTGACAAGGATGGCAAGAAGATGGATGGTAAGTCTTCTGACAAGGTTGGGGACAAAGATAAAAAAACATTCTGAGTCTTCATCAGGTCCACACAAATCCTCTGGGGGTGGTGGGTCCAAATCCTCTCCTCACAATCAGAAAAAGCCATGGTGTTATTTATGTAAAGTAAAAGGCCATTGGGCACTTTGGGCACATTGGGCAAGTGATGCCACTTGTCCAAAGAAAAACACCAAGGCTCCAACCACCACAACCCCAACTGTAACCTCTAGTGCCCCTAGTAATAGCAGTGGTGGTGGGAAGTCTACTACAAATAGCCAATCCAAGGGTGTAGCTGGGCTCACTATTGGCAGTGTAGTTGGGTTTGGTCTTGTTAGGGGGACCACAGAGGCTGTTTTAGTCTCTGATGGTTGCATTGATTTTGCCACCTTGGTTGCTTGTCCCCTTAATATGGGTAAGTACAAGCAACAGCCCCTAATTAACGGTGTTGAGTTTTAGGCCTACAGGGCCACAGGAGCCAGTGCAACTATGGTTATAGAGAAACTGGTTCACCCTGATCAACACCTACTTGGTCAGCAGTACCAAGTGACTGATGCTCACAATAACACACTTAGCCACCCCCATGGCTGTTGTGAATATCAACTGGGGTGGGTTACTGGTCCAAAGAAAGTTGTGGTAGCCACTAAATTACTTGTAGATTGCATACGAAGCAAAGATTTGGAGACATCAGCTTGGGCTGAAATGGAGTTGGAGGCTCATGCAGCAATGCTGGGCATTCCTGGCATATTTTTGCTTTAACCAGGGCTCAGGCCAAAAAGCAAAAAGGACAGGGAAACTTGGATCCTGGAACAATGGACCAAGTGTTCCCAAAAGCTAGGGGTAGGAAGGGTAAATCCTTGCCCACTATCCCTCCCTCACCAGAAAATTCCCCTTTTGAGGAAGAGGAATCCTCTCCCTGTGCACAACCTACACCAGATGAGCTGGCAGCAGACACTGCTGAGCTTTTGGGTGCAGGGGGGCCTGCTAGGGAAGAGCTGAGTGTGGCACAGCAGACCTGTCCCACACTAGAGGGTTTGAGACAGCGAGCTGTCAAGCAGCAGAATGGGGATGTCTGTGATAGCCATAAGGTGTATTGGGAAGACAACCTCCTGTATACTGAGTCAAGGGACCCCAAACCTGCAGCTGCGAGGAGATTGGTGATCCCTTTGCAATACAGAGAGTTTCTTCTTACCTTGGCACATGACATTCCCTTGGCTGGGCATTTGGACCAAAGTAAAACTTGGGACAGGCTTGTCCCCTGTTTCACTGGCCTCATATGTCAGAGGACACCAACAAGTTTTGTCGCTCTTGTGTGACCTGCCAAGCCAGTGGCAAGACTGGTGGCACTCCAAAGGCCCCCTTAATTCCACTTCCAGTGGTTGGGGTGCCCTTTGAAAGGGTAGGGGTTGACATAGTTGGCCCCCTTGACCTTCCAACAGCTTCAGGCAATAGGTTCATCCTTGTGGTAGTGGACCATGCCACTAGGTATCCTGAAGCCATCTCCTTAAGGACCACTGCAGCTCTTGCAGTGGCAAAGGCCCTCCTAAGAATCTTTTCCAAGGTGGGTTTCCCTAAGGAAGTGGTGTCAGACAGAGGTAGTAACTTCATGTCTGCATACCTCAAGGCAACGTGGAAGGAGTGTGGTGTAACCTACAAGTCCACTACCCCTTATCATCTACAAACAAATGGTCTGGTTGAGAGGTTTAATAAAACTCTCAAAGGTATGATAATGGGACTCCCTGAAAAACTCAGAAGGAGATGGGATGTCCTGTTACCTTGCCTCCTTTTTGCTTACAGGGAGGTACCCCAGAAAGTAGTGGGCTTTAGCCCCTTTGAACTCCTCTTTGGGCACCCTGTGAGAGGTCCCCTTGCACTTGTTAAGGAGGGTTGGGAACAACCTTTAAATTTTAAAAGCTCCTAAACAGGACATTGTAGATTATGTACTTGGCCTAAGATCAAGAATGGCTGAGTACATGAAAAAGGCCAGTAAAAACCATCAGGCCAGTCAGGAGCTGCAAAAGCAATGGCATGACCAGAAGGCTATCCTGACCCAGTACCACCCAGGACAGAAGGTGTGGGTATTGGAGCCTGTGGCCCCAAGAGCACTCCAGGACAAATGGAGTGGACCCCATCTAATTGTTGAGAAAAAGGGTGAGGTTACCTACTTGGTAGACCTGAGCACTGCCAGGAGTCCCCTTAGGGTGCTCCATGTCAACCGCCTTCAGCCCTACTATGACAGGGCTGATCTCTCCCTGCTCATGGCAACTGATGAGGGACATGAAGAAGAGCCAAGGTGATCCCACATTGTTCAGGGCAATTTCCCCAGACTTTGTGAGTGCGGGGCAGCATTACACGTGTGCACTACATATAGGTCAATACCTATATGTAGCGTCACCATAGTAACTCCGAACATGGCCATGTAACATGTCTAGGATCATGGAATTGTCCCCCCAATACCATTCTGGTATTGGGGGGACAATTCCATGCATCCCCGGGGCTCCAGCATAGAGCCCGGGTACTGCCAAACTAACTCTCTGGGGTTTTCTCTGCAGCTACCGCTGCTGCCAACCCTCAGACAGGTTTCTGCCCCCCTGGGGCCTGGGCAGCCCAGTCCCAGGAAGGCAGAACAAAGGATTTCCTCTGAGAGAGGGTGTTCCACCCTCTCCCTTCGAAATAGGTGTGAAGGGCATGGGAGGAGTTGCCTCTCCTGGCCTCTGGAAATGCTTTGAAGAGCACAGATGGTGCCCCATCCTTGCATAAGCCAGTCTACTCCGGTTCAGGGATGCCCCCAGTCCTGCTCTGGCACGAAAATGGACAAAGGAAAAGGGGAGTGACCACTCCCCTGACCAGAACCTCCCAAGGGGAGGTGCCCAGAGCTCCTCCAGTGTGTCCCAGACCTCTGCCATCTTGGATGCAGAGGTGTGAGGGCACAATGGAGACCTCAGAGTGGCCAGTGCCAGCAGGTGACATCAGAGACCCCTCCTGAAAGGTGCTTACCTCTCTCAGTAGCCAATCCTCCTCTGAGGGCTATTTAGGGTCTGTCCTGTGGGTTTCTCTTCAGATAATGAAGGCAAGAGCTCACCAGAGTTCCTCTGCACTTCTCTCTTCGACTTCTGCCAAGGATCGACCGCAGACTGCTCCAGGACACCTGCAAAACTGCAACAAAGTAGCAAGAAGACTACCAGCAACATTGTAGCGCCTTATCCTGCCGGCTTTCTCAACTGTTTCCTGGTGGTGCATGCCCTGAGGGCTGTCTGCCTTCACCCTGCACTGGAAACCAAGAAGATTTATCTCCTGTGGTTCGACGGAATCGTCCCCCTGCCAACACAGGCACCAAACTTCTGCATCACCGGTCCCCTGGTCCCCTCTCACCTTGACGAGTGTGGTCCCTGGAACACAGGAGCTGAATCCAAGTGTCCCCGACAGTCCAGTGGCCCTTCTGTCCAAAGTTGGTGGAGGTATGTCCTTGCCTCCCCAAGCCAGACAGTAATCCTGTGTACTGCGTGAACTGCAGCTGCTAGGGCTTCTGTGCACTTTTACAAAACTTCCTTTTTGCACAGCACAGCCCAGGTCCCCAACACTCCATACTGCATTGCCTAACTCGCTGAGTTGGACTCCGACTTCGTGGGACCCTCTTTTGTTGTGCTGAGATGACCACTGTGCTCAGATCTTCTGAACACCTGATCAGGTGCTTCTGCGGGTGCTGCCTGCTTCTGCATAGGCTCTCTGTGTTGCTGAGCGCCCCCTCTGTCTCCTCCAAGGGGCGACCTCCTGGTCCTTCCTGGGCCCTGGCAGCACCCAAAATCCTCAAACGCGATTCTTGCAGCTAGCAAGGCTTTTTTGCAGTCTTTCTGCGTGGAAATAACTCTGCATCCTCCAGCACGTCGTAGGACATCTTCTGACCAAAGGAGAAGTTCCTGGCACCTTCCGTTGTTGCAGAATCCTCAGCTTCTTCCACCTGGAGGCAGCCCCTTTGCACCTTCATCTGGGGTTTATTGGGCTCCTGCCCCCCCGGGCACTTACGTGACTCTTGGACTTGGTCCCTTTCCTTTGCAGGTCCTCAGGTCCAGGAATCTGTCTTCAATGCTTTGTAGTCAGTTGTTGTCTTTGCAGAATCCCCTATCGCAACTATACTGTCTTTCTGGGGAAGTAGGGTAACTTTACTCCTACTTTTCAGGGTCTTGGGGTGGGGTATCTTGGACACCCTTAGTGTTTTCTTACACTCCCAGCAACCCTCCACACACTAAACTAGGCCTGCGGTCCATTCGTGGTTCGCATTCCACTTTTGGAGTATATGGTTTGTGTTGCCCCTAGGCCTATTGTCCCCTATTGCATTCTATTGTGTTCCACAGTATTTGCAATACTTTGCTAACTGTTTACTTACCTGATTTTGGTTTGTGTGTATTTTGTGTATATTACTTACCTCCTAAGGGAGTATATCCTCTGAGATACTTTTGGCATATTGTCACTAAAATAAAGTACATTGATTTTTAGTAACTCTGAATATTGTGCTTCTTATGATATAGGTGTTCATTACAGCATTGGCAGTAAAAGCCGCTTACCGCCGTGCAGAAGACCGCCAACACACCGCCACAGCCTCGGTAAACCGCCACAGCTATTATGACCCACAGCACGGAATCTGACAAAATTCAGACACCCACACAAGTCGGCCACACCAAAGGTCAGTGATAAACTGGCGAAAACAAAACCTCCACCGTCAAGGCAACAGAAGTACGCCCACACTATCACGACCCACGAATCCATGCAGCGGTCTTTCAACCACGGTATTCCATTGGCAGTACACACCGCCGCGCTCAAAATACACACACACATACAAAACACAGCCACATTGGACAATTCGAAATACACACACCTGATACACATACACACACCACTCCCACACACCCATTACAATATAAAACACACACCCACATCACCCACAAACCCCTATGACCACAATTACTAAGAGAAGGCCAGAGAGAGACACCACCATCAACAATACTAGCATCCACAGGCACACAATACCATCACCCACACAACTTCTACGCACCTCACACTACACACCACTACATATCAGCACACTTATCACCCCACACACCACCCCACACATCACCTACACCACCCCATGGCACGGCAAAGACACCCCAGGTTCTCGGAGTAGGAGCTCAGGGTCATGGTGGAGGAAATCATTCGGGTAGAGCCACAGCTATTCGAATCACAGGTGCAGCACACCTCAATTGCAAGGAAGATGGAGCTATGACGAAGAATAGTGGACAGGGTCAACGCAATGGGGCAGCACCCAAGAGATCGGGAGGACATCAGGAAGAGGTGGAACGACCTACGGGGGAAGGTGCGTTCCGTGGTCTCAAGACACCACCTTGCGGTTCAGCGGACTGGCGGCGGACCCCCACCTCCTCCCCCACAACT
Organism: Pleurodeles waltl; assembly: GCF_031143425.1. Taxonomy (NCBI): domain Eukaryota; kingdom Metazoa; phylum Chordata; class Amphibia; order Caudata; family Salamandridae; genus Pleurodeles; species Pleurodeles waltl. The sequence goes on from NC_090447.1 coordinate 280,721,152, forward strand.
AACAACATGGGAGGAGCAGGTCTTGGCTATACTGCATCCTCAGGGCCTCACAGGAGTAGGTGGAGGAATGGACTCTGGTAAGTCAAATCTTAACTATTACATCCCCCACCCTACCTGCATGCCAGCACATACCCCCACCCTCACCCCCATCACTCTAACTCCTCAAAAATGCCCCAACATCTCAAACCACACATCCTAACCCCAAGCCCTGCATGCAACAACAAAGCATGGACACCCATCACTTAAGCATGGCCACTGAACATACCCATACACCCCCTTAAACCATCATCACATATATGTCCCCTATGGGATCATTTCACCACCTCTCACACAGTACTCACCACACATTCTACACCTGTGCAGGTACATACCGACCACACATGCATACAGTCATCCGCCACCATCACACACATCCATGCACGTCAACCACCTACTCACCTGCACCTCTGGTCACCCATATAACTTGGCATACAGAAGTAGGACCCCTTCCACCAGCTTCTCCAGCTCCTCTGTGGTGAAGGCCGGGGCCCTTTACCCTGTGACTTGTGCCATTTGAATAACCAGAGTCAGGACACAGCAGCACACTCAGTGGAGTACTTTCATGCAAGGGATCCGGGAGTCAAGTGATCCTGGGATGACGACATGGTGTACGCTCTGCGGCGGTGTGCACCGTAACTGCCCGCGGCGATCATGATAGGCCCAGATTCCCCATTGACAACCATGTTAACCAATGAATGGGTGCACTGGAGTCAACACCGCCTTACGCCATTACAACAACTGCCAGTCGAATTAGGTCACTTCCACTGCTACATATCTGGATGGCAGGGGGATGCCATTTTGCTAGCACAACGCAGATATTTTATTGTTATAGGCCCCATGCAGGCCCTATGGACCCCATTCCTCAGTCGCAAGCACACATGACTCTTTCCTCCCCATAACAGTCCAGACATTACACTGCATACATGTCCCTACAGTTGTACATCATACATCGCTTGTGTGTAACCTACATATTGTACAGCAGTTATTCATACACAACATGTTGTGCATATGTATATGTGTCCCTCACATGTGTTCTCCACTTCCCCTAGGTACAGACCCATGTGGCGAGGGAGGGCCCCATCTGTGTACAGACCTCTTGTTGATTTGGAGACCATGGTGAAATGTCACATCATTATCAACTACAGACTCAATCATCCAACAATCCATGAGCTATGTGCATTACTGGATCCAGTACTGAGACCTGCAAATTGGAATCAGCATACCATCCCTACTGAAGTGCAGGTGCTCTCTGTACTCCATTTTCTGGCCACGGGCTCATTTCAGGTGACAGTGGGCATGGGTGCAGGGTTCTCACAGCCAATGTTTAGCATCACCCTTTCCAAATTCCTGTATGCTTTTGTACTACACCTGCAGATATATTTGAAGTTTCCCCAAAGGGCTGATCTCCCAGCCATCAAGTCTGAATTTTATGCCTTTGCTAATATACCCCATGTGATAGGTGCCATAGATGGCACCCACATAGCTCTCATCCCCACAAGAGTAAATGAACAGGCGTACAGGAACAGGGAAAACTTCCACTCAATGAACATACAATTGGTGTGTACTGCAGACCAGTACATATCACATGTGAATGGCATGTTTCCAGGATCAGTCCATGATTAATTTGTCCTGAGAAACAGCAGTGTACCACACATGATGGGTCAACTACAAGGGGACAGTGGATGGCTCATAGGTGAGTGTGTATGACACTGGTTCTGTACATAGCTGACAGCCAGGCTGTCTGCAAGTAATGACAGTCTGTTGCAGTCCTGTTCCAAAACACTTTTTCAGGTGATTCTAGCTATCCCAGCATGCCTCGGCTCCTGACACCTTTGAGAAATCCTAGGACAGATGCAGAGAGGAATTACAGTGAGGCCCATGGACGTACTAGGAGGGTGATAGAGTGTAGTACATGTCTCCTGAAGGCTAGTTTCTGTTGCCTCCAGCTCTCTGGGGGTTCCCTGTGTTATGGCCCTGAGAAGGTGTGCAGAATAGTGGGGGCCTGCTTCATACTGCACAACGTGGCTGTGAGGAATGCTATCCTCCTAATGGAGGAGGAGGGTGCGGTATATCCAGAACTGCATCATGTGAGAGGGGATGAGAGTGATGGTGAGGATGAAGAGGGGGAAGATGTCCACTCCAGGAACCAGCTGATCCAACCATACTTCCAGTGACTTTGAGGTACTGTTCACTGATGATGTTGTCTGCAATGCATAAGAACTGTCTGACTTGTTCACTATTGGGATGTGGGGTCTGTAGTCATTGACAATGTTACCGGAGTATAGAGGTGGCATGAGCCATTGAGACCAACATGGTGCACATTTCTATTTACTCCACACAATGTTGTGCGTGGGGTGCCATTCCTGCAATGAATGTCCGATTATGGAATTGACTTGAAAATGCATTCACATTACATCTACATGACAGGGGACATACGATTTGGTGTACATGTGTTTTTTTTGGTGTCCTTAACGCATTGGTGCACTTTACAGAGATAGGGAGTGGGCTAATAGTGGATGTCCATACTAGGTACATAGGCTCAGCGATTGGTGGCAGTGGGAATAGATCCATCTGTCCCTTGCAAGTTGTTATGTTGCTATTGGCCGGTGAGGATGGTGGCACAGTGGCACACTGGGAGTCAGTCCATGTCAGAGTCACTTCTTGGTGGGGGCCTTGGTCTTGGCAGGTGTTCCTGTGCCATATCTGGGTCTGAGGGACCGTTTGAAGGTCTGGTGCTGGCTGGGTTGCAGGGGTAGGGGTTCTGGTCTCCTGTGTGTCCTTTGCCAGTGCCACCATTCTAGTTGATGCTGCTGATGTAGATGTCTGGTCAATGTCCTGGTCAGTGGTAGGGGCTTCCTGGTTTGTGGAGGTCTCAGGCTGGGTTAGGTGGTGGTGCTGCAGCTGCAGCACCCCTGCTATGGTGACCATGTTGGCATTAAGGTGTTTCCACTGCTCCATGGTCTATTGATGTTGGGCTATCTGCAACCTTTGACTCTGTTCCAGGGTGACCACGATCTGGTCCATCCTGTCCTGTGTAGGGTGGTATGCTCCCAGGACCTCAGAGATCCCCTCCTGGGCTGCAGCATCCATCCTTTGGCCTCCCCCCTGGGCCACTGATGCCCTCCCAATGGGCCTAGCCCCCTGTGCCTTTTTCCCCTGCACAAGTCTGGCAGTACCACTAGTACTGGGGCCATCGTCATCCTGCCTGTTGGTAGGTGGAGACTCTGGCCTCTGTACTTGTGTTCCACCAGTCTGTGACCTGGATACACTGGTGTAGGGTTGTTTGGCCAGAGCTGATGTTGGTGACTGGGCGGTAGGGGTGTAAGTGGTATCCTGGGTGGGGTTGCTGGAGGGTGACAGTCCAGGGTTGTGTGACGGGCCAGGGTATTCCTCACTGTCCACACTTCCCTCTCCAGTTACCTGAGTGGGGCCTCTCTCTCCGTGTGGGGCCCTGGCACTCCTTGGCCCATCAGGGTGGCATGGGTGGTGGTGCCTGTGGTGGGGAATGGACAGGTATGTTACATTTCCTAAATTGGATGAGGATGCACAGCTCAGCCCTATTGTGTGCAGTTTCTTCCCCTGTTGGGCCATGCAGTGACCTATACTGGGGTTGCCATTGCATTATGCATGGGATGTGGAGGTGCCTTGTGGGTGGTGTAGTGCCTTTGTGTTTCTTGCAGGGGTGGGTGGCTGCGCACAGGGGGAGGGATGTGGGCCTGTTAGTGGGTTTGTGGGCATGCAGGGTGAGTAGATGTAGTGATTGTGGCCTGCCTGGGGTAGTGGTCATGGTGGTAGTTAGAGGGGTGGTGTGGTGCATGCATTACAGTGTGTGGATATGGGGTAATTGTAGATGACTTACCCGAGTCCATTCCTCCAGTGAGTACAGTGAGGCCCTCAGGGTGCAGGATGGCCAGGACCTTTTCCGCCCAGTTGGTGTAGTCGGGGGTGTAGGTCCTCCCCCTGTCTTCTGTACGGTAATATTGTTCCTGCATGCCTTGGACCGAACCTTCCCGCACAAGTCATTCCATCTCTTGCGGATGTCGTCCCTTGTGCGTAGATGGTTTCCCACTGTGTTGACCTTGTTCACTATTTTCTGCCATACCTCCATCTTCCTGACGATGGGTGTGTGTTGGACCCTGTGCCCCGACGATTTGTGGCTCGACCTTGAGTAGTTCGTCCACCATTGTTCTTAGCTCCCTATCTGTGAAGCGTGGGTGCTTAGAGGGTGCCATGGTGTGTGTTGTGGGTGGTGTGTTGTGTGGATATTGGTGAGGGTTTTGTTGTGTGGTTGAGTGTGTGACTTGTGTGATGTGGCGTTCAGTGTCTGCGTGTTGTATTGTCAGTCTCAGATGTCCTATTGACGATGCAAAGGATTGTGGGGTGTGTCTGTGAGTGTTTTATAGTGTTGTGGATGTGTGTCAGGTGTGCGGATTTCAAACTTGACAAAGTGTGTATTTCTTGCTGGTGGGTCCCATTGCTGGCTGTGGCGGTCTGTACCGCCAATAGCCGTTCGACATCCACTAACCGCTGCGGTGATTTGTGCATCATTATTTGGAGGGTGGGGGATTAATCTGCTTGGCGGTGGCGGGGTGGGGTGTGCAGCTTTTCCACTGACAAGGGCTCTGGCGGTGGCTGGAAGTAGCAGTATTTTTGGTAGTTTCAGTTTTTGTCATCATTATATGGCGGGTTTCTGTTCACCGCCAATGGCGGTCTTCTGTTCACCGTCGCCACATCGGCCGACAGTGTTTGCCGCCATGTTCATAATGAGGGCCAAAGTCTCCAATGTTAGTCTATGAGGCCCATTGACCACAATGGGGAAAAATAATTTGGCTGTTTTCGCCTCACCACAGCTTATAAAACGTCTTCTATATTTACACTGCACCCCACTCTGGGGGCACTTAGGGCAGACCTTAGGGGTGAGATTTGTAAAAATAAGGTAGTTTAGGACTTTGGAAGTACTTTTAATTCCAAAGTCGAATTTGGGGTTAACTTTAACTTAAAAGCAGCCAGCAATGCAGGCCTGCCTTTAAAATGACACCAGGGATAACAGCAGTACACCCAGGGGTGTCCTATCTACCCTGGGGTCCCTAAAACTACATACCCTACCATATACTAGGGACTTGTTGTTAGAGCCAATTACAATTATGTCTAATTTCATATGCCATTTTACACAGGACACTGACACTGGGACTGGTTAGCAGTGCACTGGGCACTGTCAGAGTCAGAAAATACCAGTATCAGCTTAAAATGGGGGCAAAAAGTGAGGGGGCTTCTGTAATCAGCCCAGTTTTCCCACATAGCCTCCCCCAGCCAACACACCCAGGAGACTCAGCCCAACCCTGGGAGAGTCTTCCTGGCTTGTCAGGTGAGGAAGACAGTGAAGACACCTGGCTGTACTATTGCATGGCATACTCTGCCTTACATCCTCCTATCAGGACCACACCCTGTGGGAGGTTGACCCAGCTCAACAGTAACTGGACCCATTTTAACTTGAAACCTCACTCTAGGAGTGTCTTGTTCCTCCCTCTTTGCTACCTTTAGGTAGTGAGATGCCCACCTACTCTATCCCTAACTTTGCTAGGGTAACATGTAGCTTGCCCACAGATGTTACCCAGCACTTAAGTAACCCCAACCATCTCTAATGGTGTCTGTGGTCAGTTTGAACAATAAAGTGAGTACCAAACAAATATGGTCTCAGCTTTTTCAGTGAACAAATGACAACAAAGGCCTCCCTCTCAATGGCACTCCATCGCTGCTCCCTGGGGAGTAACCTCCTGCTAATGAAAGCAACAAGCTGGTCATGGCCATTATCATTGGTTTGGGACAGGACTGCTCCTATCCAATGTTCAGAGGCATCTGTTTTCACACTGAACTGCTTAGAATTATCTGGAGCTTTGAGAACTGGTGCTGAGCACATTGCCTCCTTCAGGGTGTCAAAGGTATTTTGACAGTCAAAAGTCCAGTTTACTTTTCTGCACATTTTCTTTGGGGTCAATTCTGTGGGGGGGGGTCACAATGGTTACATACCCCTTCACAAACCTTCTATAGTAACCAGTCAAGCCAAGACATGCCCTGGCTTAAGTCTGGGTTTTTGGAGCTTCCCAGTCCAGAATTGTCTGGATCTTGGGCTGTAAAAGTTGCACTTGGTCTCCACCTTCAAGGTGGCCCAAGTATACAACAGTGCCCTACCCTATCTAGCACTTTGACGCCTTAATAGTGAGGCCTGCTGATTGCAAAGACTGCAAAACCTTCCCCATGAAAATCAGCTGATTTTGCTGGTAGGAGCTGAAGACAGCAATATCATCTAGATATGCTCCAAGCCAGAAAGGACTTTATTCACCAACCTTTGGAAGGTGGCAGGGGCATTTTTTAAACCAAGTCAAAGGTACTTAGGAATTTGGCATCACCTAACTTGTCAATTAGTTCATCTGCTCCTGGTATAGGGTGAGCATCAGTATTGTTGACAGAGTTGAGAAGCCTCTAGTCCACACAAAACCTCAGCTCTCTCTTGCCATCTTTGGAATGAGGTTTGGGGACTAAGACCACTGGCTAGCCCAGGGACTGTCAGAGGGCTAAAAAAAACTAAATCCAGCATCTTTTGGACTTCCACTTTGATGATCTCTTTGACTCGGTCTGACTGTCTATAGATTTTTGTTTATTGTCTCCTGTGTCCACATCACAGGTGGGTTTGTCCAGGGGTCAAAGAGAAGGGCCCATAAAACCACTGTAGGAGATGCCTGCAGTCAGCTTGCTATTGGGTAGTGAGGGTGTTTGAGTAAACAACTCAGTCAACTGACCCATCTTCAGGGTCATTTGAGAGGAGGTCAGGGAGAGGTTCACTCTCTGCTTCCTGCTCATCACCATTAACCATCAGCATGGTTACATCTGCCCTGTCATAATAGAGTTTTAGGTGGTTTACATGGATCACCCTTTTGGGTATCCTGCTGGTGCGCAGGTCTGCTAAGTAGGTGACCTCACTCTTTTTCTCTAGGATACAGTAAGGGCCCCTCCATCTGTCCTGAAGTGCCCTGGCAGGCACAGGCCCTAGAACCCATACCTTCTGCTCTAGTTTGAATTTTACCGGTGCAGCCTTTTGGTCATACCACTGCTTTTGGAACTGTTGACTGGCATCAAGGTTTTTGGATGCCTTTTCCATGTACTCAGCCATCCTTGAGCGGAGGCCAAGCACATAATCCACCACTTCTTGTTTAGACTCTTGGAGAGGTCTCTCCCAGCCTTCTTTTACAATTGCAAGTGGTCCCCTTACAGGGTGGCCAAACAGAAGTTCAAAGGGAGAAAACTTTACTCCCTTCTGAGGAACCTCTCTGTAGGTGAAAAGCAAGCATGGCAGAAGGACATCCCATCTCCTTTTGAGATTTTCAGGGAGCCCCATGATCATGCCCTTCAATGTCTTGTTGAATCTCTAAACAAGCCCATTGGTTTGTGGATGATATGGTGTTGTGAACTTATAAGTCATTTATTTTGTGATATTGCCTTGTGCGCTCTAAGTGGCTATGGTATGCCCAGACATGGATCCCTTGCTGGCTGAGCCACTGGATTCAAACTAGCCTGGCCCGGTCCCAGGATGCTTGAATCCTGTCCAGGGAGACCTGGCTTGGCAGTTCGGGCTGGACTGCTCCCTTACGGAGCAGAGTCAAGACTGATTTGCATTTGGCTGGGTCTGAGCTGGGGTGACATGGCAAACAAAATAACTATGGATTAAACCCAGATCTGTGACTGGGGGTTTCAACACTCCGACCATCATTTTATTTTGTGATATTGAATTTATAAGCCACCCCACACTTACTTCATAAATGTTTTAGGTAAGCTGACATTAAGTTTGTACCTCTGTCAGGATCCACTTCCTCAGGAAACCCTATTCTGGGAAAAATACCAATCAGGGCCTTGGCTATTGCAGGAGCTGTAGTAGACCTAAGGGGAATTGCTTCAGGGTATCTGGTAGCATGATCCACTATTACTAGTACATACTGATTCCCTGAGGCTGTGGGTGGCACAAGTGGACCCACATTGTCCACACCAACCCTTTCAAAGGAAATTCCCACCAGAGGAAGTGGAATGAGTGGGGCTTTTGGGTGGCCACCTGCCTTACCACTATCGTGGCTGGTGACACAGGAGTTACAAAATTCCTTCACCTTCTGGCACATATTGGGCTAGTAAAAATGTCTGACAAGCCTATTTCATGTTTCTGTTTGTCCACGATGCCCTGCCAGGGGGATGCCATGGGCCAAAGTTAGGATAAACTCCCTAAACTGCTGAGGCACTACCAGTCTTCTGGTTACATCAGGTTTGGGGTCTCTGGCCTCAGTGTAAAGGAGTCCATCTTCCCAATAGGCCCTGTGGGAGCCACTGACATCCCTCTTTTCCTGGGTAGCTGCTTGCTGCCTCAGGCGTTCGAGAGTAGTACAAGTCTTTTGCCCTTTTACAGCTGTTCCCTTGAGGGTCCCCTGGGACCCGAGAGCTCTACCTGGTAAGGGTCCAGCTCCATGTAGTCAGTTCCCTCAGAGGATAAGACTTCTTCCTGAGAAGAGAGATCTTGTTTCTTTTGCTGCTCAGAAGCTGGTCCCCCAGTCTTCTTGCCTTTTCTTTTGGAAGGCTGCACAATTATTCCAGGCTTCAACAAATCTTTTTCACCCTGTGCTCGGATTCGTGCTCTTGTTTTTACACACATCAGTTCAGGGATTCCCAGCATGGCTGCATAGGCTTTGAGTTCTATCTCAGCCCAAGCTGAGGACTCGAGATCATTCCCTAGCAAGAGGTCCACTGAGATTGCAGACGAGACCACTCCCCTCTTCAGGCCAGTAACCCCTCCCCATTCTTAGGTCACCATAGTCATGGGATGGACCTTAGTTACATTGTCAGCATCGGTTAATGGATACGTTTGTCAGGCTAAATACTATCCTGGGGAAACCAGTTTTTCTGTCACCATGATGACACTGGCACCTGTACCCCTCAAGGCTTCTACCTTTGTCCCATTAATTAAGAGGTGCTGGCTGTATTTTTGCATGTTAGAGGGGCAGACAGCAAGAATGGAAACATCTACCCCACCCTCAGAGACCAAAGTAACTTCAGTGTGAACCCTGATTTGCTCTGGGCACACTGTTGGTCCCACCTGGAGACTGGCTATACCACTACGAACTGGAGCAGTGCTAGGGGGATTCTTTTTGGGACAGGCCAAATCTCCAGTTTGGTGTCCAGACTGTCTACAGTTGCGACACCCGGCCTTTTTGGATCAAAGTTTTTACCTTTGCACGCATGTGAAGATTGTGAAGAGGCTCGGGCCCTCCCTCCTGTAGAGGTTTTTGGGGCCATTGAGAAGACTCTTTACTTTTATCCTTAGGTGTCTTACCACCCTTCCCCTGGGAGACTTTGTAACTCATTTCTTTTGGTCACCCTTAGTGGAAGTCTTAGCCACCCTAGTCCTGACCCAGTGGTCTGCCTTCTTTCCCAATTCTTGGGGAGAAACTGCACCTATTACTACCCGATATTGATGCAACTTGTCATTGAACCAGTCGCTTAAAAGATGTTCTTTCATAAACACATTATAAAGCCCATCATAGTCATGCACTCCACTGCTAGTTATCCAACCATCTAATGTTTTCACTGAGTAGTCTACAAAATCAACCCAGTGCTGGTTTGAGGTTTTGTGAACCCCCTGAACCTAATTCTACACTCACCAGTGGTGAATCCAAAGCCCTCATTCAGGGTAGCCTTCATGGGGTCATAGGATTCAGCATCTACACCAGTGAGTGTCAGGAGCCTATCCCTACACTTACAAGTAAACAGTTCCCAAAGGAGAGTTCCCCAATGAGATTTGTTTAGTTTTCTGGTTGCACAAGCTCTCTCAAAAACTGTGAACTATTTGGTGATGTCATCACCTTTTCATATTTAGAGACAACCCCTTTGGGGATTTCTAGGCCAGCAGAATGCTTCCTGACCCTAGTTATATTGCTGCCACCATTAAGCCCATTTCTGCTCTCTCTCTCTCTCTCTCTCTCTCTCTCTCTCTCTCTATATATATATATATATATATATATATATAGCTAGGAGGTGTTGCTCCAAAGCTAATCTTTTGGCCATCCTTTCTAAATGGAAGTCCTCTTCATTGAGGCTTCCCTCAATGTTCCCAGAGGAACTGGACTCCCCTGTGGAAGATCAGATCCTGTGAGCACTATCATTGGAGAGAGGAATTTGGGGCATTGATCTCTCTAGTTAGGTGAGGAGAGGAGAGTTCATCCTCCTCTTCTGTAACATCTTCCCTATCTAAGTGGAGGTTGTAGGAAAGTACTCACTGAGATACTTTTGGCATATTGTCATAAAAATAAAGTACCTTTATTTTTAGTACTTCTGTGTATTGTGTTTTCTTATGATATTGTGCATATGACACCAGTGGTATAGTAGGAGCTTTACATGTCTCCTAGTTCAGCCTAAGCTGCTTTGCCATAGCTACCTTCTATCAGTCTTAGCTGCTAGAAACACCTCTTCTACACTAATAAGGGATAACTGGACCTGGCACAAGGTGTAAGTATCTCTGGTACACACTACAAGCCAGGCCAGCCTCCTACAGAGGTCTTCCTCCTCAGCATGGTTGTCCCTTGTATACACTGCCAAGAGCTCCTGGAGCTTGACCTTGGTAGGGTTGGAACCTGTTTTAATCTTTTTTAGTCTGCATAGGGACCTTAACTCTCCTATCCGTAGATGGAGGTAAGGGGTGAGGTTGAGCTCCACAAACATTTCCTCTGAGCTGCTCATTATGTTAATAAATCTGGGGATTACTTTTAGGAACTAAAAACTACTTCTAGTTACTAACCCCTAACTTAAGATAACTTTTAAATCTAAAACTAAATGCTAAAGGGGACTTAACCAAGGCCCTAGCAGGACTTTTAATTTTTTTGTGATGCTGATCTTCTGCCAACCGTATTATGACTGCTGGTGACCCGCCGCCCTTTTTTTGACGGACAGCTGCCAGCAGCCGTACTGGCGGTGTAGTGGAGGCTGCTCCACTGTCACCGCCATGTCATCAGAACACCGCCCACCGAAATATGACCCAGTATTCTGCGTGGTGGTGTTCTGGTTATGGGTTGCTGGCAGCGGTGCAGCCCCCATGGATCCCGTTCCCTCCCGGAGGATCACCGGAACAGGTAAGGTGATCGTCCATTGGGGAGGGGGGTGGAGGGGTGTTTGTGGTGTGTGCCTGCATGGGTGTGTGCATGGGCGTGTGTAGAGGGGTTGTATGAGTGCATGTATGCATGCCGGGGTGTAATGTGTGTATGGGAAATGTAACGTGTATGTATGTGTGCATGTGTGCATGTATGTGCTTGTGTATGTGTGTGAGTGGTGTGAGCGTGCGTGTAGGTGTGTGTGGGGGGTGTGTGTGGGGGTTTCAATGGGGGCGGGGGTGGGGAGGGGATCCTTCTACCTTTGGGGAGTGATAGGAGGGTTGTGGGTGTTGGGGGAGGAATCAAGGGAGGGGGAGAGGGCAGGGGGAGACCCCAATCAGTGCACATACCACCATGGATTTCGTGGCGGTAAAAAAAAAACATGAAATCCATGGCGGTATGCGGGGTCCTGATACCGCCGGCGGTCTAGTGACGGCCGCTGGGCTGGAGACCATTGTCTCCAGCCTGGAGGTCGTTACCGCCATGGCAGACGGTGTGGGACATTGGCGGTTTGGCATATGCTAAACCGCCAATGTCATAATGGGGCGGTAATGACGCTGACCTGTTTGTGGTCTTACCGCCCTTTTTCCGCCGTCCGCCAGGATTGTAATGAGGGCCATAGTGTGCACAGAGTCCAGAGGTTCCCCAGAGGCTTAACAGAGGCTAAAGTAGATAATACTAATGCTCTTTTTTGTGGTACTGTGGTCGAGCAGTTAGGCTTGTCATAGGGTAGTGCAAAACATTTGTTGTACACACACAGGCAATAAATGAAGCAGACACTCAATGAATAACTCCAGGCCAATGGGTTTTATATAGCAAAAATATATTTTGTAACTTTACTTCAAGAACCATAAGATTCAAGTTGCAGGTAAGTACATTTGCAAGTAAGTATCCAACATATGTATCAATAACACTTTGTTTCAATTTGGCAAGTTATACGGTTTTCAAATAAATGGCAAATATCTGTTTTAAAAGTTGACACTGCAATTTTCAGAAACAGTTCTGGAGGGAAGAAAAGTTAGCACAGTTTTCCAGTAAGTACAAGACTTATATTTCCAGTCTCCTGGGGTTAGAGTGTCCACATGTTGGGGTTCAAGTTAACCCTAAACACTCACCCAGCAGCAACACTGGGCTGGCCAGGAGCAGAGGTCAAAGTTAAGGTTGATTTAACATGGGCTCTTATGGAGACGGGGCGCTCGGAATCAGGCCTGCATGCAGGTAAGTACCCGCGTCTTCAGAGGGCAGACCTGAGAGGTTTACATGAGCACTGGGGGTAACAACAGGTCAGCACCAAACACACACCCTCAGCGACACAGGGGCGGCTGGCTGCACGGTGCAAACACAGCGTCGGGCTCCCAATGCTTTCCAATAGGAGGATCTGGGGGTCACAAAGATGCTGCAACCTAAGTCCAGGGGGTCGGTTCTGGAAAACCAAAGGCTGGACAAGGAGGGGCACCTGCTGGACGTTGCTGGAGTGGTGGCCTGATTCCCCAAGGCCAGGGCGCTGTGGGTAGTACCTTTTGGGCATCAGGAATCTTCGTCTGGTTCTCTCGCGGTCAGGGGGTCCTCTGGATTTAGGCTGCCAAAGTCATCATATTTTACCAGAGGGGTCAACCCAGGGTGGACACTAGGTCAGAATTGCCTGGGGACCAGGTGTAGTTAGTTGGGCCACTAGGGCACTAGCCATGGGCGTTAGGTGCAGAGTGGGCAGGACTCGCAGATCCGGGGTGGTTCTGGAGTCATTTGTTGGTATTTCTTTCTGGACAGGGTTACTGTCTATGGGGGATCTTGGTCCTCTGGGGTGCAGGCAGTCCTCTTGAGGCTTTTAAGAGGTCGCTGGTCCTTCAGGATGCATCACCATTTTGTAACAGGGCTTCAGAAGCTGGAGACAGTCCTGTAGGGCCTGGGCCAAGTCAGTTGGTGTCTTCAGTCTTCTCTGCTGGGGGTCAGCTTAGCAGTCCTTCTTTTTTCTTCTTCCCTTCTTCTTAATGTCACCAGGAATCTGATGAGCTAGGTTTTTGTGTATTTAGGGGTGTTACAGGGGTCAAACGGCAGTAGCAGTGTCCATGAGAGTGGTTAAACTCTTCCGGTGTCCACTCCCTTTGGGGAGGGGGACTCAGACCTAACCCTATTGTTCCCTGTCCTCCAAACCAAGATTGACTTTTTTGCAAGGAGGGGGTCATCTCAGCTCTGGACACCTTAAGGGTGATCCCAGCTGAAGTGGTCACTCTCCTTGTTTTCCCTAATCTTCCTAATCTTTCTGCCAGACTTGGCACCAGAAGTGGGGCTTTGTCTGGGGATGGGAATCTCGCTAGCTGGAGTGCCCTGTGGCACTGTAACAAGCGGCCTGAGCCTTTGAGGCTCACCACCAGGTGTTACAGTTCCTGCAGTGGGGAGGTGTGAAACACTTACACCCAGGGCAGGCTTTGTTTCTGGCCACAGGAGAGCACAAAGGTTCTCACCCCATGTGGTCAGAAACTCATCTGGAAGTGGCAGGTTGGCACAGACCGGTCAGTCCTACAGTAGACGTTTGGCTAAAATAAAGGGGCATCTCTAAGATGTCCTCTGGGTGCATTTTTAAATAAATCCAACACTGACATCAGTGTGCGTTTATTATGCTGGGAAGTTTGATACTAAACTTCCCCGACTTCAGTGGAGCCATTATGGACCGTAATGACAAACTTCCAGTCCATATACTTTATATGGTCACACTGCACTTACAATGTCTAAGAATGGACTTAGTGTGTGCTGGTGGGGAGAAAAAGATAAAGTTGACATGGCACCCCTCTCATGGTGCCATGCCCACAAACTACTGCCTGTGGCATTTGTAAGTCACCCCTCTTGCAGGCCTTACAGCCCTAAGGCAGGGTGCACTACACAACACAGGTGAGGGCATAGCTGCATGAGTAATATGCTTCAACTGTGTTGTGTAGTGCACCCTGCCTTAGGGCTGTAAGGCCTGCAAGAGGGGTGACTTACAAATGCCACAGGCAGTAGTTTGTGGGCATGGCACCATGAGAGGGGTGCCATGTCAACTTTATCTTTTTCTCCCCACCAGCACACACAAGCTGCAGACACTGTGCTTGTGCTTGGTGAGGGGTTCACCATGGTGGCCTAATATAGGCTGCAGCCTTTGGGGACCTTCCCTGGCCACAGGGCCCTTGGTACCATGGGTACCTTTTTACAAGGGACTTAACTGTGTGCCAGGAGTGTGCCAATTGTGGAATCAATGGTACAGTTTTTGGGCTAGAACACTGGTGCTGGAGCTTAGGTGGCAGGATCCCAGCATACTCACCATCAATATTAGGTAAAAGGTGAGGGGGGTAACCATGGCAAAAGGGGCACTTTCCTACACCCTGTACCCAGCCCTCTAGTGCCTTTACTGAGGTGTCTATGAAGTCAACCCAGGACTGGGTATTGACCTTCTTGGTGTCCCTAAACTTCCTCCTATACTGCTCTGGGTTGAGACCAAACGTCGAGATAAGACATCTCTTCATGTTGGGATATGACTCTGCCTTATGCTCCCCCAGAGTCAGGAGCCTACTCCTACCAGGTAATGGGATCCCACAGAAGTGAACCCCAGTACTGTGGTCCAATATTTCCCATCCTGAGAGCCCTCTCCAAGGCTGTCAGCCACTTGTCTATGTCATCTCCCTCCTGGTAGCTACAGACAATCCCCTTGAGTAGTCATGGGCAAAACCCACAACCCCTGAATACCTCAAACTCTACATCACTGCCACTATCTCTATGTTCTACTCTAGCCAACCTCTTCTTCTTGAGGGACAACTACTCTGCCTCTAAAGCTAGGTAGGCTAACTGGATCTCAAGTTCTTTCTCCCTGAGGGACAGTTCTGCTTCTTTTTAGGTGAGTACTATGGACCCTCCCCTCCCAGTAGTTTGGGACTGGGCCCTGATCTCTGAAGATAGGGACAGGTGATCATCATCTTCCTCCTGAAGTTTGGAGAGGAAATCGTCCCCTTCCCCTTCCATCTCTGAGGCTTTCTGCCCATGCTTTAAGGGACATAACCATCTCTGCCTTTGTAAGGTTGTTAGCAACAGGTAACCACCTCATTCCGTACAACACTCTAAGTTCAGCTGCAGGGAGTATGGGTAGGCTAGCAAGATCAAGTTCCATGGTATCCCTAGTTTTGGGTCACAACAAAACGTTGTCACCAATTAATCAGAACAATTTAGAAAAATCTGAAACAAAGTAGTTAAAAGATAATCAGTCCAACTTTGAAAAATCAAAAACAATTTTGCTGTAAGTCAATTAGAAGGATTTTTAACTTGCTTCACTTAAATGATGTATGATGATATCAAACAACAATACTGGATCCTGCCACTGCGCACCAAAAATGTTGGAAAGTGGATTTTTGGTAAGGGCAGGTAGTTACCTACACTTATCAATAGGCCTCAAACCCCACTAGTTCCAGTCAAGGTCTCAGTAAATTAATACTTGCTCAACCCTTGGTAGCCTGGGCTGTGAGTAGTTAGGTTTAACTTAAGAGATATGGGTGTAAAGCATTTAATATCAACAGAACAGTAAATAAGTAAAACACAGCACACAATTAAAATCACCTTAAATCCATCAGTTTTTTTGCTTGCCATGCCATTCCTGTTTGGACCCAGCCATATGCAATCAGTCTTGACCCTGTTCCCCATGGGAACAGTCCAGCCCGAACTGCCAGGCCAGGTCTTCCCTGTACCAGAAACAAGCATTTAGGGACCAGTTTCAGGGTATCACCCTTCATCAGCTAGGCTAGTTTGAATCTGGTGGCATATGGGGAACAGGGTCAAGACTGATTTGCATATGGCTGGGTCCAAACTGGGGTGACATGGTGAGCAAAATAATTGATGGATTGAACCCAGATCTGTGACTGGGGTTGAAAGTTTGATTGGTTCCACATTCTGTCTGTCATTTGTGTTCATTTGCTTTTGTTGCCATAAGTGACCAGGTATGCCCAGACGTGTGTCCCGGCTCACTGTGCCGGCTCACTGTGCCACTGGATTTAAGCTTGCCTGGCCTATGAAGGGTGATACCCTGAAACGGGTCCTAGGATGCTTGTTTCCGGTCGAGGGAGGACTTGGCCTGTGACTGGGGTTGAATGTTTGATTGTTTACACATTCCGACCATCATTTGTGTTTATTTGCTAAATCCTCAAATGGCTACTGAATGCTGGTCAACTGGGCTATTCTTGTAAGGCTTGATGCAGGGGACTCTGGTCAGCTAATTTGTACCTGTAGCTTACAGTGAGTCCACTCCTGGAGTTGCGCAAGCAAGGTAAAGTCCTTTTCTTGTTGAAGTGCAAAGTGTGCAACTGGTGCAGTCCTTGTGAGTGCAGTGTCCAGGCGCAGGCCAGGGTTCCAACAGGGCAGTCCTTCTCAGTATCATCTTCCAGCAGGGATCTGAATTATAGGGCAGCACTGCCATATTTTTTCTTGCTCCTGGGGGAGGAAAGCAGGGAGTGCTCCTGTCCAATGGGGTTCAGGCCAACACCCTATGGGGTGACCACTTCCTGGGAAGCGTGCCAAAAATCAATCCCAGAAAGCAACATTCTTTAAAAATCCAACATGGGGGAAATCTCCCCTTGAAGGTTAGATCTGGCTAAGCCCACCCCCTGGTGTGGTCAGGTTTTCGTGTCACACCTCCTCGAGCCCCTCTCTTAATCCAACCAGTGGGGCTTCTAGCTGTCTGGGGGTACAGGAAATGAGGGAGGTTCAGTTTCTCTCCCAAGTGGCTTTCTCTTTTCTGAAGACCAGTTTGGGTACTCTTCTTCCAGCCTGATCTGCCATCTGCTGTAGCAGTTCTCCGCCCCCCCAGATGCTTCCTCTGTGTCAGCCCAGGCCACTTCACAGCTCAGTAATGCAGACTGGCTCAGGCTCAGAGGCAGACCGTTCAAGAAAGGGGACTGCACGGCTGAATGTGGTAACTTTCAGAAAGAGTTCTAAAACTATTTCACTGTGCCAGTTAAATTAAAGTCAACACTGGTAAGTTGTTGGATTAATTATAACATTTAGGGGGTCATTACAACCCTGGCGGATGGTGTTAAAGCTGCGGTAATACCACAATACCACGGAAAAAAAAGGGAATTATGACCGTGGCGGAAACCGCCAACATAGACAGCCACTTTAACACTCCGACCGCCATGGCGGTACAGACAAGCAGCGCGGCGGTCACCGCCAACAGACAGGTGGAAGACAAAGTATCGCCCACAGTATTACAACCCACCAATCCGCCACCTTTTCTGGGGCGGATTCACCGTGGATAAAAACACGGCGGAAACAGCTTTTGCAATGGGAAAACACTCACCTTAACACACTGCACGAGGAAGGAGGGCACCATGGAGCCGGAACTCCAAATACTCCTTGCGCTTGTCTTCCTGCTCCTCTACGAACACCAGCAACGGCGGTGCCGAACACAACGGTGAGTACTGCACCTATGACATAGGTGAGGGGGGAGGCAAAAGTCACAGACACACACACGCAACACCCCCACCCTCAACCCGACCCTCGCACACTACAACACACACACCAATGCATTTTCAAACATCACAGTAACAACCTCCAACCCCCTGGAAGAATGCAAAGACAAAACCAATTTACTTGAACCATTGTAATGTATCCAAATACAGTAAGCTCATATATCCAGAAATATATACACATTCCAAATATATACATCAAGATTAGTAGTGCAGGTATGCACAATTCAATGTCCGTGGACCACTGG
Organism: Pleurodeles waltl; assembly: GCF_031143425.1. Classification (NCBI taxonomy): domain Eukaryota; kingdom Metazoa; phylum Chordata; class Amphibia; order Caudata; family Salamandridae; genus Pleurodeles; species Pleurodeles waltl. Next base: position 280,739,095 of record NC_090447.1, read on the forward strand.
GCCCACAATGCATGGGCGAGGCCCACACTAGATACCTGTCCACAAACGGAGAGAACACTGCAGGGGCATCAGATAGAAATACAACAGGCACCTCAGGGGGAAGGGAAGGGGGGGCACCTCAGCCGGATGACAGCACCACGCTAGATCCACGACGGGGCTCCATACCCATTGATGTATCCTGGGGAGTGCAAAGCCACAGTCTCTCAAGTCTCTACAGTGGGTGGTTTGCCCACTGTCCCATCCTGGGGAGTGCAAAGCCACAGTCTCTCAAGTCTTTACAGTGGGTGGCTTGCCCACTGTACCATCCTGGGGAGTGCAAAGCCACAGTCTCTCAAGTCTCTACAGTGGCTGGCTTGCCCACTGTACCATCCTGGGGCTTGCAAAGCCACAGTCTCTCAAGTCTCTACAGTGGGTGGGTTGCCCACTGTTCCATCCTGGGGAGTACAAAGCCACAGTCTCTCAAGTCTCTACAGTGGGTGGGTTGCCCACTGTTCCATCCTGGGGAGTGCAAAGCCACAGTCTCTCAAGTCTCTAAAGTGGGTGAGTTGCCCACTGTTCCATCCTGGGGAGTGCAAAGCCACAGTCTCTCAAGTCTCTACAGTGGGTGGGTTGCCCACTGTACCATCCTGGGAAGTGCAAAGCCACAGTCTCTCAAGTCTCTACAGTGGGTGGGTTGCCCACTGTACCATCCTGGGAAGTGCAAAGCCACAGTCCCTCAAGTAGATAACAGTCTCCACTGGTTCTGGAGGGGGACTGCTGCCCAGAGTGCTCCATCCTGTGAAGGATTCAGGTAGTGGATGCAGTTCTCCGCTGGTTCTGGAGGGGGACTGGTGCCCAGAGTGCTTCATCCTGTGAAGGATTCAGGTAGTGGATGCAGTTCTCCACTGGTTCTGGAGGGGGACTGGTGCCCAGAGTGCATCACGCTCCCCGTGACGGTCCCAGTTCCGTCACTGTCCCAGCTGCACATGGGCTAACGATGCTTGAGTTGGCGGTCTTTGCCCTGTTCAGCGGTGCTTGCCATGGCGGTCTTTGCCCTGTTCAGCGGTGCTTGACTTTGCAGTTTCTGACCTGTTCAGCGGTGCTTGCCATGGCGGTCTTTGCCCTGTTCAGCGGTGCTTGACTTTGCAATTTCTGACCAGTTCAGCGGTGCTTTGCCATGGCGGTCTTTACCCTGTTCAGCGGTGCTTGCCATAGCGGTCTTTGCCCTGTTCAGCGGTGCTTGCCATGGCGGTCTTTGTCCTGTTCAGCGGTGCTTGACTTTGCAGTTTCTGACCTGTTCAGCAGTGCTTTGCCATGGCGGTCTTTGCCCTGTTCAGCGGTGCTTGCCATGGCGGTCTTTGTCCTGTTCAGCGGTGCTTGACTTTGCAGTTTCTGACATGTTCAGTGGTGTGTGGCATGACGGTCCCTCAGTGCCCAGCGGGGCCGTGGCTGCTGGGCCCTCCAGGGCACTGACGCTGGTGGTGGTCTCCAGACCAGTGACGATAGTGCTGCCCTCCTGGGCACTGACTCTGGCGGTGGTCTCCGGACCAGTGACGATAGTGCTGCCCTCCTGGGCACTGACTCTGGCGGTGGTCTCCGGACCAGTGACGATGGGGCTGGCGGTGGCGTCCTGGACAGCGGGGAGGATGGCGGCCTTCTCTGCCGTGCTGCTCTTACCAGACTTTGGAGACTTCTTATGCCCCTTCACCACCTTGGGAGGAGTCACAGCTGACTCGGCACTCCCCCCGGGACCCTTGTGAGCGGCTTTGCCGGCAGGAGTCTTCACCCTCTCCCGTCGGGCACTGTCCAACTTCTGGTGCTTCACAGGGGGTGGACTGGCAGTGCTTTGGCTCCGTGTCACACTGGCTGCCCTGGTGCCCGGTGCACTCCACATACCTTCAACATTCACCACTGGAACCTGACATTTTTTGGCTGAGATGCTAGTGCGGGACCTATGAATTGGAGGGGGGGTGGGAAAGAGGTCAAGGTTGCTCAGGAAAAGTTTCTGACGAACATTGGGACGGGTAGTTGGAGGGGGTCTGGGAGTGGAGGAAGAGGAGGTGGTTGTAGGAGGTGTAACTTTAGATGATTTGGGTGCAGGTGCATGTTCTGGAGGCTGTCGTGAGGTGGATGGATGTTGGGTGTGTGGGTGCCCGCGTTTGTGTACTTTGGGAGGGGGCGTCACAGACACACTGGGAAAGGACACAGGGGACGTGTAAATGGTAGTGGGGGTGGTGAGTGCAGGTGAGCGGGGTGTGGTGCTGGGTGTTCTGGTGCGAGTCCTAGTGGCTGTAGATGTAGTGCATGCAGGTGAGAGTGTAGACGACACTGGGAGGGAGGAGGGAGACGAGGAGGAGGGGGACACAGTGGAGGCAGTGGATGTTGCTGTGTCTGTATGTGGGTGATGCTTGTGTGAGTGCCTGTGGGATGTGTGGTGCCTATGTTTGCCAGAGCCATTTTTGGGTGTTGAGGTGTGTGAATGCTGGTCTGATTGTGTGCTTGGGATAGGCTGGGGTACAGGGGATTGGGTCTGGGTGGAGGAAGTTGGAGGGGGGAGGCTAGACACATGGACAATGGCTGCCATCAGTGCTGTGTCCAGAGATTGCAGGGTTCGATGAAGGGCAGCCTGACCAGAATGAATGCCCTCCAGGAATGCATTACTGTGTTGCAACTCCCTTTCTACACCCTGGATGGCATTCACAATGGTAGACTGCCCAACAGTGAGTGACCTGAGGAGGTGAATGGCCTCCTCACTGAGGGCAGCAGGGGTGACAGGGGCAGGGGCTGAGGTGCCTGGGGCGAAGGTGATGCCCACCCTCCTGGGTGAGCGGGCACAGAGCGAAGGCTGAGGGGCTGCTGGGAGGGCGGTGCTGGTAGGGGGGGTGGCGGCTGTACCTGTAGAAGTGGGGGGCACAGATGGTACCGCCACCACAAGGGAGCTCCCATCGGAGGACAAGTCTGTGTCGCTGTTTGCTGATCCGGTGAGCGACGTGAAGCTCCCCTCACCCTCCGTCCCACTGGTGTATTCGGAGTCCGTGGTGTGGCCCTCCATGGCCATGTGGGATGCAGCTCCCTCGTACTCCGGTGCCACTGTACCTCCGCCTAATGATGCTGATGCACAAAAGAACAGGGAGAGCACAAAAAGGGGTGGGGAAACAGAAGAAAGACAGATTGAGTGCATGGCTTACCACTACCGTTGGCGGACAATACAGACACAGCAGCCCCCTGCACTACGCCGTGCTTTTGGCCTCTACAGATGCAGTTCCTGGGATATGGCCTACATGGCTATGAGTGTCATCTGTCCACATAGATGACACAGGGGCATGTATACCTGTACTTGGCACTCTACAGAGGTGGCATGGAGTGGCACATGGCCTGCATTCTGGAGGGGCCTAGCCTACGGAACTCGCCCTGGCCTAGGGAAACCCACAGCCCTCCTCCCCCACCCAGACCCCTCCACTGCGCGCAAAGTCATCAGAATGTGAGTGTACTCACCCCCTTGTGTCTGCTGTGATGCCCTCAAGCGCCCATCCAACTCAGGGTGAGCCTTCGCCGTCTTCTTGTTCCAGCGGCGAATGTCCTCCCATCTTTTACTGCAGTGGGTGCTCCGTCTCTGGTGGACCCCCAGGGTCCGGACTTCCTTGGCGATGGCACGCCAAATATCCTTCTTCTGGTGGGCGCTGACCTACATGACATGTACAGGGGAAGAAGAGAAGTCATTAGCAACAGCACCGTCGAAGTGAGTGGCCTCCATCCCTGCCCTTGCCATGTGGCACATGCATTCACACTCCTTCATGCTCGCATAACTCTGCCCCCTTCCTACTTACATCCAGCCCTCTCCACCCAAGCATAGCCCATACAACTTGCACCCTATGTACTCACCTGTTGGTCTGGAGGCCCGTAGAGTAGCGTGTACTGGGGGTGGACCCCGCCCACGAGCTTCTCCAACTCCTGTGCAGTGAAGGCAGGGGGCCTTTCCCCAGACGCACGTGCCATTGTCTCTTCCAGACCGAGGTCACAGCAGCACTTGCAGTGTAGGTCCTCTCCTGTCGAAGATCAGATATCGAATGATTCAACAGATAGAAAATGGCAGTCACGTCCGTGGCGGTGACGTCCGCGGCGGTGCGTTTCATCACCGCCGGCGCACTTCGTCATTGGCTCCTGGGACCCATAGGGTCCAATGTTAACCAATGCAGCATTGCGCCGCGGTCTTTGACCGCCTACCGCGATGGTGTACAATGCCAGCGCAGTTACCTCACATCCAATTGTCCCACTTTAGAAGTCAGGCAGCTGCCATTTCAGGGGTCCACATGGCTTCATTTACAACTGCGTCACACATACCTAGGCCTGGACTCAACACACTTACAGACAACTTTTTGGATTATGTTTTGTGTACTGTGTAGCTGTGGTTACATACCTCTGAGTTGCTTGACTCTGTGGTCGCTGTTGTCCTTCCTAGGCACCGTCAGCTGGGACATGTGAAGAGATGGCGGAATCCTCCGGTGTACCGACTGCTGGTGGACCTGTTAATAATGGAGGAGCGACATTTAATCATCACCTACAGGTTTGACCGTGCCACAATCCAGGAACTGTGTACCCAGTTGGAGCCAGATCTGATATCACCAATCCGCCATCCCACAGGAATCCCCCCTCAAGTGCAGGTGCTGTCAGTACTCCATTTCCTTGCAAGTGGGTCATTTCAAACAACAGTGGCCATGCCATCAGGGATGTCCCAGCCTATGTTTTCAAACGTGTTGTCCAGAGTGTTGTCTGCCCTGCTGAAACACGTGAGGAGCTACATCGTTTTCCCTCAGGTGGAGGATTTGGCTACAGTTAAAGCTGACTTCTATGCCCTGGGACATAACCCTAACATCATAGGTGCCATTGATGGGACTCATGTGGCTCTGGTCCCCCCCCACAGGAGTGAACAGATGTACAGGAACCGGAAGAGTTATCATTCGATGAATGTACAGATGGTATGTTTGGCAGACCAGTACATCTCGCAGGTAAATGCTATGTTCCCTGGCTCAGTGCATGACGCCTACATCCTGCGGAATAGCAGCATCCCTTATGTGATGGGTCAACTCTAGAGGCACCGTGTGTGGCTATTAGGGGACTCTGGTTACCCCAACCTGTCATGGCTATTGACCCCAGTAAGGAATCCCAGGACCAGGGCAGAGGAACGCTACAATGAGGCCCATGGGCGGACTAGGAGGGTGATCGAACGCATCTTCGGCCTCCTGAAGGCCAGGTTCAGGTGCCTCCATATGACAGGTGGTTCCCTATTCTACTCACCAAAGAAGGTGTGCCAGATCATCATCGCCTGCTCTATGCTTCACAATCTAGCTTTTCGACGCCAGGTGCCTTTTCTGCAGGAGGATGGTCCAGATGACGGTGTTGTGGCAGCTGTGGAGCCTGTGGACAGTGATGAGGAGGAAACAGAGGAAGAAGACATTGATAACAGGGACTCTGTCAGACAGCAATATTTCCAGTGACACACAGGTGAGAACCTTTTTATTACTATTACATTTACTTTCACACTTCTACCTCTATCCTTTCTGTCTATTTGAAGCAGTATATGCTAACTGGGTGGTACATTTCCATTACGGTTTCACAGGTGTGGTTACCTATGTGTGTCATCTGCTTGCATCCTTCATGGGCTTATGATGTGTGACATAGGTATGTTGACATTACATTTTCGAACTGCTTTTGTCATTGTCATAGATAATACACATTTTCATAATCACAGACTGACTCCAGATTGTTTTGTGGTTCAAGGGTGTTTATTGAAGTGCTAATTACTGTATTGGAGGTGGTGGCAAAATGGTGAGGGGTGATGGCGGAGGAATGTCCATGGCAGAGTCCAGTCTATTAGTCTCACAGGTTCACTGCCCATATGGGCATAGGAAGTGGAGCTGGAACAGTTCCAATCTGGACAGGGTAACAAAGTGGGACAGTGGGATGACAATCAGGGTGGTCTCATTTCCTGGCGGGGGTCTTGCCATCTTGCTCTGTCCTGTTCCTGGATCTCAGGGATCGCTTGCGGGGTGGTTCTCCGTCTGCAGGGGGTGGGGTGCTCGTGTGGTGGTCCTGTGGCGGGGCGTTCTGTCCACTAGCGCTGGCAGAGGTGGTGGGCAGTTCATCATCCAGGCTAGTGTCAGGGGCCCCTTGGAGTGCCATGGTGTCCCTCATGGTCTTCTGTATGTCCTTCAGCACCCCTACGATGGTGCCCAGGGCGGAGCTGATGGTTCTGAGCTCCTCCCTGAACCCCAAATACAGTTCATCATGCATGTGCTGGGTCTCCTGAAACTTGGCCAGGACCGTCGCCATCGTCTCCTGGGAGTGGTGGTATGCTCCCATGATGGAGGAGAGGGCCTCGTGGAGAGTGGGTTCCCTAGGCCTGTCCGGCCCCTGTCGCACAGCAGCCCTCCCTGTTCCCCTGTGCTCCTGTGCCTCCGTCCCCTGGACCGTGTGCCCACTGCCACTGCCCCCAGGTTCCTGTTGTTGTTGGGGTGGTGGGTTATCCTGGGTTCCCTGTAGTGGTGGACACACAGCTGATTGACGTGTCCTGGGAACGGAGGTATGGGCCCGCTGGGTGGGTGATGTGCTGGTGTTACCAGAGGGTGGAAGGTCAGTGTTGGGCTGTGCCTGTGCGAGGGGAACCGACTGTCCCGAGGCCCACGATGGTCCGGGCTGGTCATCTTGATCCAGTTGGCCAGAGCTGCTGTCATCACTGTGGGCCTCTTCTGGGGGTGGGGTAGAGATGTCTGGACCCTCCTGTCTGGTGACGTTAGGTAGTGGTCCTACAGGGGTATAAAAGCATGATTATTGCATCTGTGTGTGTCATGGTGTGCAATGGGTGGGTGAGCGTGTACCCCAGTGCTAGCATTCCTGTGTGGGGGCTTGTGTGATGATGGTTAGGGGGTGTTATGGGTATGTGCAGTGGGCATGCTTTAGTGATGGGTGTCCATGCTTTGTTGTGTCATTCAGGGCTTGGTGTTGGGATGGGTGGTTTGTGTTATTAGTACATTAGTGAGGAGTTTGAGTGATAGGGGAGGGGGTGAGGGTTGGGGTGTGTGATAGCATGCAGGTAGGGTGGGGGATATGATAGTTAAGATTTGACTTACCAGTCTCCATTCCTCCACCGACTCCTCCGAGGTCCTCTGGATGCATAATGGTCAAGACCTGCTCCTCCCATGTTGTTAGTTGTGGGGGAGGAGGTAGGGGTCCGCCGCCAGTCCGCTGAATCGTGATGTTGTGCCTGGAGACCACGGAACGCACCTTCCCCCGTAGGTCGTTCCACCTCTTCCTGATGTCCTCCCGATTTCTTGGGTGCTGTCCCACTGCGTTGACCCTGTCCACGATTCTTCGCCATAGCTCCATCTTCCTAGCTATAGAGGTGTGCTGCACCTGTGATCCAAATAGCAGTGGCTCTACCCGTACGGTTTCCTCCACCATAACCCTGAGCTCCTCCTCTGAAAATCTGGGGTGTCTTTGGCGTGCCATGGGGTGGTGTAGGTGATGTGTGGGGTGGTGTATGTGGTGATGAGTGTGGTGATGTGTAGTGGTGTGTGGTGTTTTGTGCGTGGATGTTGTGTGGGTGATGGTGTTGTGTGGCTCTGTGTGGTGGGGTTGTGTTTTGCTGTGCTCTCTCTGTCGCCTTTGTCTCTATTTTTTGGTCGTAGGGGTTTGTGGGTGATGTGGGTGTGTGTTTTTATTGTGTTGGGTGTGTGGGAGTGGTGTGTGTATGTGTATCAGGTGTGTGTATTTTGAATTGTCCAATGTGGCAGTGTTTTGGAGATGTGTGTGTATTTTGAGCGCGGCGGTGTGTACCGCCAATGGAATACCGCGGTTGAAAGACCGCTGCGTGGATTCGTGGGTCGTAATAGTATGAGCGTGTTTCTGTTGGCGTGACGGTGAAGGATTTGTTTTAGCCAGTTTATCACTGACCTTTGGTGTGGCGGAGTTGTGTGGGTGTCTGAATTTCGGCGGATTCCAAGATGTGGGTCATAATAGCTGTGGCGGAATTCTACAGCCGCGGCAGTGTATTGGCGGTCTTCTGCACGGCGGTAAGCGGCTTTTACCGCCGATGTTGTAATGACCCCCTATATGTGGTACCAAACTTGCTATATTTAGCTAATTTCTACTGAAAATAACACTTCATTATTTAAAAAAAAAGTCTTCAATGTTAGCCTATGGCGTACATTGAGTACAATGGGGAAAGCTGAATTTGGCTGTTTGTTCCCTCAGGGCTTACAAAATGCCTTTTATATTTACACTGCACCCAACTGTGGGGTCACTTAGGGCAGACCTTTTGGAGTGACATTTCTAATTTCTAAAAATAAGGTAGTTAGGACTTTGAAAGTACTTTTAATTCCAAAGTCAAATTTGGAGTTCATTTTTTTATGTAAAGCTTCCACCAACACAGGCCTGACGTTACAATGACACCAGGATCCACAACAGTACGTCCACTTGCACCTACCATATACTAGGGACTTATCGGTAGGTTGTCAGAGCCAATTATAATTATGCCTAATTTGCATATACTCTTTTACACAGGTCACTGGCCCTGGGACTGGTTAGCAGTGCCCAAGGCACAGTAAGAGTCAGAAACACCAGTATCAGCTACAAATGGGGCCAAAAAGTGAGGGGACTTTTGCATTGAGCAGGATTTCCCAATGATATATGTTCCTACTATCTAGTGGTGAAGGTGCATTGAGATGTAATTATAATGGTCTGCTTGGGATCAGTAGACAATGTGTGTAGTAGGCACTGCAACATAGAGATTGTTGTAATGTAATTGAATTAGAAAACCTTCATTCAATTTTCAGCCCACAAACAATAAAGCCGCCAGCATCCTACCCTGGATAAGCACCTTCTAAGAATCCAGCACTGTGCCTAGCGGAAGTGAAGACTTGACCATTCACTACCTGAAAGTGACTGACTTGCATAAATGAATGTATAATTGCAATATGCAGAGGACAACAACCTTCAAGAGCACCAAGAACTCATATGGTCCTAAAGCACTAGTGAGAAGAACCACCACCACTTATCCTAGCTGAGCAGTCTTATGGCCTCAACTCTAATAAACAATGTCGTGGGCATCAGAGGCCACCTTAATGAGCCATTTTCGTTCTGCGATTATGTATCACATACATTGTCCCCAGCACTTCAGGTTCATTTTCCTGCATTGCTGACCAGTTTATTCTCATTCCACAGGGTAGCCTTGGCTCCACCCCCTCCCTCCCCAAAGGCCTCTTTCATCTTTACGCTTAGAGAGGTAGCTGGCACCATCACCCTCAACCACTGGCTTGTCAGAATCCCTCTTGTTGTGTAAGCTATTTTTCTCCCAACAGCTGAGCCAGACCACACACCTCAGCTGCCGCAGGATCCACGACTCATGGCTGTGACTCGATGGCCCAGTAATCTTTCTCAAGTTTAGTCAGTCCTGGACTTCATCTAGTTCAGTGAAAAAATAAGACCTTACTTAGTGGATAGCACATAGTTTGTCAGGGAAGAGTAGCATGTATTTCAACCCATGGGTTTAAGTTTTTGTTCATGAAGTTGAAGGTCCATCTGAGCCGCTGCATTTTCTGTATGTAATCCAGAAAAATCCTGATAACTGAGCCTTCAAATATAAGGTCTCCCAAGATTCTGGCCTGCCCCAGCTTGAGACCAAGTCTCTATAGTTCAGGAATTGGATATGATAGCCCTCTTTGAGCACCTGGGAGAGGGGCAGCCACCAGAGCCCTAATCACTCTTTCAGTTATGAAACACTGAACGACCTTCTCGCCTACAAAGCATCTACTAGGCAGGTCTTCAGGAATATTTCTGGCCTTTGCCTCTAACTTTAGGGCCTTAACTGACCTTTCTGTTTGGAAGGATCTTTCATTGGCCTTTGGTAGCAGCAGGGTTGACCTCTAGTGGTATTGATCTTGGTCCCTGATCTATGCCCAGATTTCTTGCTGGCAGCTAGGAACTGAGGCTCCGTGGGGCTGTCCAAGGCACTGACAGTACCATCACCAAACTCTGTCTGGATCTCCTCTTCTGTGCAAAAATACAGAGCACTTTGTCTTCCTCCTGGGGAGCGGCAATACTAGTGGCATGGGGCATCCAGAGCAATCCCACCAGGTCGGCCTTCACCTCAGCTCTGAGTCTTCCTCTTGATCTGAATCAAAGCATGCAGGCAATCTTGAACAACAGAAAGAGCCCCTACCTGCACCAAAGCTCCAGAATCAGGATGTTGGTGCTCTTGAGACTGAGTCTGTCCTGTAGGCAAATCCGTGAGTGAGGGGTGGCCTGGGGCACATAGCCAACGTACTCGAGGCCAGGTGCAAGACACCGAAGTGTCCTATCAATTTGCTTCCAGCACTTCCATGTTGAATACCGGGCTGGCTGTTCCTCCAGCAGGCTTATGTGAACTGGGAAAGCGATTCCAGGAGCTCTACTGGTGTCTCTGCAGGCAATCAGTGGTTCCTCAAGATGTTTTGTGTTTGTGGCCTCTGCCCAGGATTCATCAGGATGTTGTTTGGGCTGCAGAGCCCGCAGGAACTACATGCTGTCAGCCCTGATGCTTGACCACGGTATCTGTTGACAGCAATTTTTATATTTAAATACCAGAAACTAAATCTCTGAAACCTTGACATGGACCCTGTAACACCTACTGTGAAGTGTGTCAGGGAAAACTTTTTTTAAAGTCTTTTAGAAATAATATTTGTTGCTATTGTTTCGAGTCTGGATCCTTTAGCAAGGATCACCTGTTAAATGTTATTTCATCATATGCTTGCAAGTTCAAGCTTTGCAAATATCTTCCACTTAGTTTACATTGGTCATGTTAAATCTTTCTATGGTGCTGAGCTCATAAAAGCTATAATCATCTTTACGATGGGTTTCTCTTCACAAAGGTGTTACAAGAATTTGGATTTCTGTGTGAATCCTTATATTTTACGTACAGTATTATTGTTATGTGTATTAAAGCATTTTCCTTTTACAAAAGTTTAACACTGACTTTCCATTCTGTCCAACAGTAATTCAGGCCCGCCAACCTTAAGAAAAAGTTCAACTTGTGCAGAGGGGCAGGGCCTTGTACCTAGAAGTACCTAGGAGGCACTTCTTCACCCTCCCCCATCAAACCTCGCCCTCCTAAAATCTAGTCTGCTGAGGTACTGATGTCCTGGGGTACTCTCACATCCAATAATGGACATCAGCTTTTAAAAGCTTCCAAAAACAAAGAAACAAGATGGAAATCTATTCTTCTCAGCGGTTTGCAGTCTGTCTTTCCTGCCTCTGTGTGCTATTGACTCTTGACTGGGTGTCAAGACCTCCTTGTGCGCCCTTTGTACAGTGAGTCTAGCGCAGGGCTAATTTTGTATTTCCCCTATGGCACTTCATGGCCTCCTGCCACCCCAGGATAAACACCACAGTGGCCCCATGGGTCCACTAGACTTAACCCCTTTGCAGGCCCCTTCCTAGGGCACATAAACCCATTACATCATTCTGGCACCTTTCAATTCGTTTTTTGGTTTGCAGCCTGTGAGGAATAGACAAGTGTTTCCTGTTTATTGGTTCCAACTGCCATGACTTATTGACCCCACCTGCTGATGTTAATTGATTGCACCAGCTTCTGTTAATTGGTTACAACTGCCATGACCTATTGGCCCCACCAGCTAATCTTAATTGATTCCACCTGCTTCTGTTTTTGGTTTCAACTGCCATTATCTATTGGCTGCACCTGCTAATGTTAATTGATTCCACCTGCTTCTATTTATTGGTTCCAACTGCCATGACCTATTGACTCCACCTATTAATGTTAATTGATTACACCTGCTTGCATTAAAGGTCAAAACTATTAGACTGACTGGTGTTCTCTCCCAGGGCCCATTGGAACCTTCCTGTCTCCCAATTGAGCCACTTGCCTTTCAGGAGTCAGCCACACCCATAGAGTATTTAAACCACACCCTAAACTCTGGCATTTCTGAGCAAGCATCAGCCCTGCACTCACCTCCTGAGTTGACTGGATTCCTCCAGCGCTCTAGCCTTCCTCAGCCCAAGCCTCCTTGCAGCTCCTGTGATCCTGATGCTGTTGTCGCGTTGTTGTCCAATGTGGCTTTGCTTCAATAGCTTTAACACTCTGAACTCCTTTACATAGTGGGTGCTTTGGACCTAAATTATATCAGAACTGAAATACACCCAGCAGTAATCCTTGACAAATTATTGTGATAATAAGGGGATTTTACCTATTAGAGCACACTGTATATGTATATGAACTTGTGCAGAGAGCTGAATTAAAAAATGATTCTTGGGAGTGCCAGAAATTCCAGCCTTAAATCTTGATTCGTACATGCTGTCATGCAGTACTTGTGGTGAAGCCTATAACAGTACAATATTATGAATAACTACATAATCTGTGTATGCTGAGAACTGTTGGTAAACTATTTGTCTTGTTATTTTGGGCAAACAACATCCACACCAACACAAAAGTTCCAGGGAGTGCAGAACCTCTTATGCAGTGTCGCAAGGCAGCAGGGCCGGTGCTACAGGTCTATCTTTTGTCCCAACTCCCTTTCCCCAGGCAGTGTATGATTTAAGGGTCTATGGTTCCTTGATCGTGGCCCGCCCTCTGGGGGGAATAAGAGGTCCAGCATTGCCTCCCCTGTTGGAACCAGATGAGTGTGTGATGGAAAGCCAAGCCTCACATTTCTTCTCTGCTCAAACAATATGGATGACCAACTACATGTTCAAGACCTAGCTCCAGCATCGTTAGAGGACACACCAAGGGTGTTTAAATTAGCAAGGGCTCTATCTCATGTGCAAAATTAAGTTGAATCCTTACAGTAGGAAAATCTGTTGCTTAAAGATGAACTAGTGCGATATCGCACCCACCATTCACACTGGATATCTGATGGCGGGGTGACTCCCAAAGGTACATGTCCTGTCTTCAACACATGCATTTTGACAATTTAGGGAATCAAACAGGTACTTCCCCCACCAGAACTGTTAATCCAGATCATGTCACTGTAGCAACTCCACTCCATGTCACTGTAACCACTCGGGTCCCTGTGCCTCTGCCAGAAAGTTTTTGGGGGGATGGTAATACATTTGAAGCATTCTGGAGTCAGTGCCACCTGCAATTTCTTGTAAAACCAGGAGGCTACCCTTCAGACACAGCTAAAATTGCCTTTGTCATATCCTGTCGTGGGGACACAGCTTCTAACTTGGCTATTTGACCTCATTGAAAATAATGACCTGGTGTTACATGATTTTGGAAGGTTTCGAGAGACAATGCTCCTTCTCTTTGTCAAACATACTTTGTTCAAGCTAGTGATAATGAGTTATTAAACTTACGTCTGGGTAACAAGGATCTCCTGACGTAAGCTCGTTACAGAAACCAAGTGGCCATAAAAAAAGAGAGCCTTCCTCTTTTATATGACTTAAAAAGTTCCTTGATTCTCATAGTGGATCCCCCGTCAGATTGTTCCAAATTCGTTAACTTAGTTGTATGTTTAGATCAAATGAAAAGGAGAATGTCCCCAGGGACAGCATAATTAATAATTGTACGAACTGAGGTAAAAGAGGCAGAATCTAAGCATCAGGATAATATAGAGCTTATGCAGATAGGGGGCTTGCGCGGCCCTCAGACCGCCGAAGAAATCGAACATAGCGAAAAGTTACATTTGTGTTTGTATTGTGGTAAGGCAGGGCACTTTGCTCGACAGTCAACTGTCAAACCAAAAGGAATTAGAAAGAAGGTTCCAGCAATATCAAACTGGCCAGCACCAACCACAGTTAAGGAGGTGCAAAGTTTCATGGGGTTTTCAAAGTTTTACAGATGATTTATCACCTATTTTTCTTACACTGTATGTCCAATTACCAGGCATTTAAGAAATAAGTTACCTTTTGTGTGGTCCCAGGAAGCCAATGATGCCTTTAGTATACTTAAGATTTACCAAAGTCCTGATACTCAGACATCCAGATCCCATGCAGGCTTACTATGTGAAGACAGATGCCTTTTGGTTAGCATTTGGAGGTATTCTGTCACAATGCACCAACACAACTTGGCACATGCACCTAGCTGCCTTTTCTTCCCAAACATTATTGTCAGCCAAGAAGAACCATACAGTTGTCAAATGAGAATTATTTGCAATCAAATTATCTTTCCAAGAGTGGCACCAAAATTAACTAGGCCATCAACATGTTACTATATACATTGATCATAAGTATCTCCCATTACTTAGGTCAGTAAAAGCATTGACCCCTAGACAAATAAGGTGGTTATTGTTTTTCAGTGAATACAATTTCATCATCACTTATCGACAAGGCACATAACAGTCCAAGAATGATATGTTTTCTAGTGCGGTTACACAAGTCAGGACTCTCAGGAACAGATACCACAGAACATTGTAGCCCCAGAATATATTGTAGGACTTTGTGAACACGAATCATTGTGAATCAGAGCTAGACAAAGCATGAGCCAGGAAGACATGCCTTGTGGGTGGCCAGAAAGGATAATCATGTACATAATGATCTTCTCCACATGGAACTATCTTATATGTCCCCACAGAAGAGTTGAGAACAGGTCCATTAACCTGGAGTCATGATGCCCAGCTAGCTGGACACCCTGGAATTCAGAAAACTCTAACTAACTGTCAATGATGATTTTGGTGGCCAACACTGTCCAAAGATGTGCAAGATTACATCCAGACCTGCCCTATATGTTCACAAAACAAGGCATCTCATTGTGCCCGTGCGGGGCACTTATAAACCCTGCCTGTGCCCCGACATCCCTAACATACTATTAGTATGGACTTTATCACAGACTTACCCACCTCCAATGGCTATGATACTATATAGGCAATAATAGACCTCTTTTCCAAAATGGCATGCTTTTTCACCCTTAAGCAGATGGTCAGTGCCAAGACTCTCTCCAGGTTATTTGTTCAAACTATCATGCTGTTACACGGTCTTCCCTCCATCATCATTTTGGACAGACGCGCAATTCATTTCCCAGTTTTGGTGCAGTCTTTACACATCATTGAACATTGACGCTAGACTGCTTGTCACTCACAAACTCACAGGCAGACTGAGCAGGTGATTCAGGTTTTGGAACATACACTGCAATGTCTTCTAACTTCTACTCCACAAGGGTGAGGTCCATGTTACCATTTGCTGAATTAGCATACAACAATTCTCAGCATTCTGCCACTGGGGTATGCCCCTCTTTTATTGTGTAACAGGCATCCATCCACATATGTTACTAGAACATGTTGTCATACTATCTAAAGATGAATCTGCCATATAAGACTTTGTGCAACATCTCTTAAACTCACAATAGGTGTTAAACCACTTACATCAGGCTAAAGCAAGTATGGAAAAATATGCTAACAGACACCGACAACAACAACCGGCCTATAAAATTGGAGACCATATTTGGTTGGCCACAAAAAAACTGCAGCCACTCACTTGCAGGTAAGTGCATGACACGCGGTGATTGTGAAAGAATCCAACACCGTGTGACACACTGTTGCATTGTCTGAGTCGGCAGGTCTAGAAATCATCCAGCCTTACTGTGATATCTGAACGCCTAACATTATACCACCTCCTTTAATATGCTTTGGGCTTTATCTTTATACTCTGAGAAGGTCAAGTGCTAAAAAGAAGGAAGTGGAATTCCAGTTTGGGGGGTAAACAATACTTCAGAGTATGGACCCCACTATCAGTGACACCAGTTGTCACAATAGAGGCCAGTCAGCCATGGAATTCCAGGAACTCAATCTCACATTAATAACATGGTAGATGACTGGTAAATTACTTAGGGCCTGGTTTGGAACTTGGCGGACAGGTTACTCCATCACAACAGAGACAGATATCCTGTCCGCCAAATTCTAAATCCCATTGGATATAACGGGATTTAGATTTTGTGGACGGGGATTTCCATCACCATCGTGATGGGGTAACTTGTCCGCCGAGTTCTAAATCAGGCCCTTAGTATATTCCTATTTTTATATTCTATCTTTTGCATTTGACTTTTTATGTTCCTCTTGTTTAGATCTGTCGTTTTTGTTCTACATACTCATCCCCCTTTCATTTCTTAAGGCAGGGGTCTTCAAACTGGGGGGCAGGCCCCCCCAGTGATCCCAGGGGGGGCACCAAGCTATGGCCAAAGAAGCTTTATGCAGATAACAATGCTTTGGTTTGGGCAGAAAAACATATATTGATTTTTTTAAAAACTTAAATACAATGTTTAAATAAGTCTAGACAAAATTATCCATTGGTAACTTCATGGAATAATTGTGAAAAATTCTGAGGGGGTCGATGATTATTTTTTCCCACTGGGGGGCACAGCATAAACATTTTTGAAAACCACTGTCTTAAGGTATGTGTGTTGTCTGTTGTTTTCTTAATTGCCTTGTTGTTTTCACCTTTCTCTTCTTTTTTTCTTTCTTCCTTTCCACATTGATTTTTCTCTTTCGGTTTCTTGAAAGCTCTTAACTCTAGTTGTCGGATTAGTGTTAAAATTCATGCTACTTGGCATATGTCATGTAAACTTCTAAGTAACAATAGGTGCAGGTTTCATTCGAAATGCACTCCAAAGCATTCACCTGTGTGTGTGGGCTTAGATCTTTATAAACTACTGTGCAGCTTTTAATGTGTGTCTGGAGAAAATCCAGACTCAAATTGAAAGAGTACAATTTCTCCATTACCTTGAACTACATTTGAGATGTGACAGCCAGAATCACTGTGAACAAAGCGCCATCATGAAATTATGTAATTTAACTTCTGAAATTAAGTTAGAGTCATTATTTCTTGGTGTCATCTTTGAGACTTACTAGTTTTGAAAAGTACACAGATCAGTATAAAACTCGCACCTTTCAACTGAAAGTTTTGATATATTCTCAAATGAAATATTCTGTCAAAACATCAATTGTTTACCCTTCCTTTAGATAAAACACACATTCTTCTGACTGAGTCGGTGATACTCAAACCACATGCTTGACAGTTTCTCTGGGAACTCCCTGGGTGGGTTTCCAAGAAAATCTAAGGAGTTGCTAAAAGCAAGATGGCAGAGGACTGACAAAGTAGCGAGCCTGGGGTCTTGTACCATCATAAATCTAGGGTTGCATAAGAAAGCAAGAAGATCGGCTCTACACTTGGAGTCCAGTTATCTCTGAAGCACTACCCAAACTGCAAAATGATGTGGAAATGCCAGTCCACTTCATCATTCATCAGTAGCTACTGAGGTAGTGCTGTCATTGACCAAGAGATTCTGACATAGGGTAAGCAATAAGACCAGAAGCAGTGTCAGCAACCCAGCCGGCTTTGGTACTCATAAGGGGTGAATCAACACTTGGGTTTGGGGTAACAGCAGGACTTTTGTTCCATGTTTGGAGCAGAGAGAGTTTATACCATTCTACCTAAGAATCCTACAGAGCTGAGTTCAGGAAATAAACCTCACCTGTCTTGGTAATAAAGAAAATACTTTAATTTGTGGTCAGAAAGAGAGGTGGCAGAGCACCTCACGCTTCATTCTGTGCTTGGTTCTGCCAGGAGGCTGGGCTGTATCATTGCCAACACAGGAACTAGTTCCATGAGGGAGGTGTCATTCTGCTCCTGTTGTGAACTCTAGCCACCTAGAGTATCTCTGTCAGACCTCCTACCCTCTTTAGTCACACTAGTAATGGGGAGCTGGATTTTCTGGATCCCTGGAGCAGATCTACCCTCTGCCTGGCTCCTTGTGCTCTTCACTTGCTTGTGGGAGGGCATCATGTTCAGCCCCTCCACAGCCAGCTAGCAAAACACCCTCCTTGCCACACTCCCAGAACCTCCGGGATCCTTGAATACCACCTGTGTGTCAACGGAGTCAAGGGCCAGGTCACAGAGGGTCCAGAGGAACCATCCAAGGTCCCCCAGCACATCCATTCCACCAACTGTTCATCAAGGGGCATAAGAGGGCAAGCACTACAGATCCTGGAGGAATCCATCATAGTCCTGAGGGTCAGCTGCAGTTTATTGCTCAACCCACCCTTGCAGTGGCATCAGGGATGTTCTCCTTTCAGCTGGGCATTATTTTGCCCTTGTCACTCCAAGTTCTAGTTGTCTCACCCCTGTGGAGTGGTTTTTAAGAGGTTATACAATTCTAGAAGCTAGGCACCTGTGGCCAATCCTAAGGTGTCACATCATCACTCTACTCCTGTCCCAAGTCTCCTTTCCAGCATTATGGGATAATCCAATATAGTGATTTCAGATTGTCTATGAAAAGTGCTCTCCTGAAAGCCACAGCTCTGCTTCTGGCTGATAAAGCTGCCTGATGCCTTCCCACCAAAACTTCAAAGATGAGCCCCTCCTATATCACTCCAGACGTCTGGCCCTCCTCCTTTGGTCCAGTGCCCTTGGACAAACTAACAGATGCATATTTCCTCCCCACCCCTTCCTTTGCAGCAGCTTCCTTATCTTAAAAGATGGACCGATTACTGTGAATTTACTGAGAGTGAGACTCAGGTAGTCAAACTTGCTCAGAGTGAAAGTTCAAAGACTGGATGGTCAAAGACTAGGGAGAGTAAATGGGGATACATCATATGTTACATATATTATACAAAATAACATCTTCTGAAGCAGTGAAGTGGTGTGTGTACATAACTATTCAGTGGATGTATTCGGAAGGAAGGTTTTAGAAGTAGTTTGTTGATTGTCACTTGTCTGATCTTTGATGCTCGAGGCAGGTGACCCCTTAGGAGTTGATCTGAGCTAGTGGCACCCTACACCAATAGGGAATAAATGGTAAAGCAGATTGACCCATCCAAGGGTTGAGAACTAGCTCCAATGCAAGAGAGTTGAAAAAGGAGATGTGAGTTGGGCCAATAGGAAGACAAGTCTAATGTCAAAATATTGGAGTTTGCACCATTTTTTACATGCATGAACCCACCTTGTGTCAATGAGATGCAAGGTAGCCATTCCCATCTAAAAAATGGTGGTCACCCTATAGCGCCATCTTTAATCCCCGTGCTAAAATGAAAGCTTACTTTGCACCATTACTTAAGACCTGGGTCAGACCAGGAGTTAGGGGACCTGTGGACTCATTTCCATGGTTAAACACCATGGAATGAGTTCACAGGTGCCCTCTTCAAGTCCCAGAGACACCCCAACCACATCAGAGGGACACCAGAGGTTGGGGGACCCCATCCTAGGTAAGTAGGGTAAGTAATTTTTTTAAAAATTAAAGTGCCTTTGGGGACCCAACTTGGAGCCCCCTGCATGGCGCAGGGTGCAATGGCCATGCCCAGGGAACACTGGTCCCCTGTGCTGACCATTGGGGTGGCGGGCATGACTCCTGTCTTTTCTAAGACAGGAGTTATGTGGTATGGATGGTTTTGCATCTGAAAATGATGCAAGGCTGGTTAGAGGAATTTTTTGCCTCTAACCGGCCTTACGTAATTTATTTATGTAAAACCCCCTTCTCCCATACCACCAGCCCCACCCGGCTAACGTCATTTTTTTTACGCTTGCCCACCCTCTTTACCGGCTTGTGCCATTCCATAAATATGGCGCCCGGCTGGTGCTCAGGAATGGTGCTAAACATTTAGGTGCAAAACTGTGTTAGTGAAGTTGTGCATCAAAAAGTATATATATGCCCTTTAGAGACTCAGCCTGTGTTGCTCCTTACAATTTGTTGCACTTGATGTTTAATGAGCATTGTTTGCATGTAATTTGCCTTCGGCCTCCAAAATGCCATTCACTGTGTTTTAATTTATGCTTCACGCTTCCTTAATTGAAAGTCTGTGGCTTTAACTATGAACATTCTATTTTAGGAGTTCTAATTGTAATCTTATTGTTGTGAGATGAACCATTATTGCTGTGAAATGCAGTTCAGTTCTGGATGTGTGTGAGTAATGCTAAGATAGCAGAAATTACTGAGAGAGTGGTATTAAAGAATTATATATTATTTATTTTTTGCCTAGTGATTCAATATCAGTGACAGGAGCATTTTCAGTAGAAGGTAAAGTTGTTTTAATATTCTTATAACTGTTGGTTGTTGTGAGTGAATAGAGGAATACTGTATGTTTGGTCATGGCACGCTGGAGAGGCTGATTTTGGATTGATACTCAGTGGTGCTCATTCCTGTCGATATTATTTAATCTGAAGTTTATGGTGCCATATGTCTGACTCAGGACATGGGTCCTCATTAAAACCCTGGCGGTCGGTGTTAAAGCGCCGGTAATACCACAAACAGTCCGGAGGAGAAAAAAATGGGTTTACGACCATGGCGGAAACCACCAACATAGCCAGCCACTTTAACACTCCGACCGCCATGGCGGTACAAACAAACAGCGCGGTGGACACAGCCAACAGACAGGCGGAAGACAATGTACCGCCCACCCTATCACAACAGGCCTATCCGCCACCTTTTACGGGGCGGAACCAACGTGAACAAAAACACAGCGGAAACAGTACACAGAAGGGAAAACACTCACCTCTCCACACCCCACGAGGAACCAGGACGCCATGGAGCCTTAATTGCAGATACTGACGACCACGGTGAGTACTGCACCTACAACACAGGGGAAGGGGGAGGGAAAAAAGAGTGACACACATACGCAACATGCAACACCCCCACCCACAACACCATACACACAAATACATGCTGTAGCATTACATATACATGCCCACCCCACTGGAAGAACGCAAGGACAAAAGGAAATAATTTGAACAAATGTAATCATGTGAAATATCATTATCAAAATTCAAAATCCAGTATATACAATTATGTACACCAAATAACAAGTCCGGATAGTGCACCAATCATTGTCCTTGGACCACTGGACCCAAAATGCATGGGCGAGGCCCATACATGATACCTGACTCCAAACGGAGAGAACACTGGAGGGGCATTGGATAGAAAATATACAGGCATCTCAGGGAGAGGGGAGGGGGGGCACCTCAGCTTGATGAACGCACAATGCCACTGCTCCACGAGGGGGCTCCATGCCCACAGTTTGGTCCTGGGGAGTGCAAAGCCACAATCTTTCAAGTCTTTCCAGTGGGTGGTTTGCCCACTGCTATATCCTGGGGAGTGCAAAGCCACAGTCTCTCAAGTCTTTCCAGTGGGTGGTTTGCCCACTGCTTTATCCTGGGAGTGCAAAGCCACAGTTTCTCAAGTGGATACCAGTCTCCACTGGTTTTGCAGGGGGCTTTGTGCCCAGAGTGCTTCGTCCTGCCAAGGACTGAGGTAGTGGATGTATCCCTCCACTAGTTCTGGAGAGGGCTTTGTGCCGAGAGTGCTTCATCCTGCCAAGGACTGATGTAGTGGATATCATTCTCCACTGGTTCTGAAGGGGGCTTTGTGCCCAGAGTGCTTCATCCTGCCAAGGACTGAGTTAGTGGATGTATCTCTCCACTAGTTCTGGAGGGGGCTTTGTGCCCAGAGTGCTTCATCCTGCCAAGGACTGAGGTAGTGGATATATCTCTCCACTGGTTCAGGAGGGGGCTTTGTGCCCAGAGTCCTTCATCCTGCCAAGGACTGAGGTAGTGGATGTCAATCTCCACTAGTTCTGGAGGGGGCTTTGTGCCCAGAGTGCTTCATCCTGCCAAGGACTGAGGTAGTGGATGTATCTCTCCACTGGTTCAGGAGGAGGCTTTGTGCCCAGAGTGCTTCACCCTGCCAAGGACTGAGGTAGTGGATGTCTTTCTCCACTGGTTCTGGGGGGGGCTTTATGCCCAGAGTGCTTCATCCTGCCAAGGACTGAGGTAGTGGATGTCATTCTCCACTGGTTCTGGAGGGGGCTTTATGCTGAGAGTGCTTCAACCTGCCAAGGACTGAGGTAGTGGATGTCATTCTCCACTGGTTCTGGAGGGGGCTTTGTGCGCAGAGTGCTTCATCCTGTCAAGGAC
The DNA here is from genome assembly GCF_031143425.1 of Pleurodeles waltl. NCBI lineage: Eukaryota > Metazoa > Chordata > Amphibia > Caudata > Salamandridae > Pleurodeles > Pleurodeles waltl. The sequence continues at coordinate 280,760,956 of NC_090447.1, forward strand.
TGAGGTAATGGATATATCTCTCCACTAGTTCTGGAGGGGGCTTTGTGCCCAGAGTGCTTCATCCTGCCAAGGACTGAGGTAGTGTATGTCTTTCTCCACTGGTTCTGGAGAGGGCTTTGTGCCCAGAGTACTTCATCCTGCCAAGGACTGAGGTAGTGGATGTCATTCTCCACTGGTTCTGGGGGGGGCTTTGTGCCCAGAGTGCTGCATCCTGCCAAGGACTGAGGTAGTGGATGTCATTCTCCACTGGTTCTGGAGGGGGCTTTATGCCGAGAGTGCTTCAACCTGCCAAGGACTGAGGTAGTGGATGTATCTCTCCACTGGTTCTGGAGGGGGCTTTGTGCCCAGAGTGCTTCATCCTGCCAAGGACTAAGGTGGTGGATGTAATTCTCCACTGGTTCTGGAGGGGGCTTTGTGCCCAGAGTGCTTCATCCTGCCAAGGACTGAGGTAGTGGATGTATCTCTCCACTGGTCCAGGAGGAGGCTTTGTGCCCAGAGTGCTTCATCCTGCCAAGGACTGAGGTAGTGTATGTCTTTCTCCACTGGTTCTGGAGAGGGCTTTGTGCCCAGAGTACTTCATCCTGCCAAGGACTGAGGTAGTGGATGTCATTCTCCACTGGTTCTGGAGGGGGCTTTATGCCGAGAGTGCTTCAACCTGCCAAGGACTGAGGTAGGGGATTTATCTCTCCACTGGTTCTGGAGGGGGCTTTGTGCGCAGAGTACTTCATCCTGTCAAGGACTGAGGTAGTGGATATATCTCTCCACTAGTTCTGGAGAGGGCTTTGTGCCCACAGTGCTTCATCCTGCCAAGGACTGAGGTAGTGGATGTATCTCTCCACTGGTTCTGGAGGGGGTGTTGTGCCCAGAGTGCTTCATCTTGCCAAGGACTGAGGTAGTGGATGTCATTCTCCACTGGTTCTGGAGGGGGCTCTGTGCCCAGAGTGCTTCATCCTGCCAAGGACTGAGGTAGTGGATGTCATTCTCAACCTGTTCTGAAGGGGGCATGGTGCCCAGAGTGCTCCACGTGAAGTGTGGCCGGAACAATACACTCTCCTGGGTGTGTGTGCCACGAGATTGCTGAGGTACATGTAGCATGATACGCCATGGAGGCAGAGACATATCCCACACTGCTGCGGCTTCGCATTCCATATGCAGGTGACAACTGTGATGACAGTGATGCTTCATGGAAGCTGCCCAGGGTCCTTGAACTCACCACCAGCCTCGGATGACTAACCACTGGGGATGATAGCCATGTCTGCGGTGGTGCCACTTTCTGAGGATGTTGCGGCGCCGCTGGTGGTGCTTGCGGCGGTGTCAGTCGTGGCGGTGCTTGCAGCTATGTCAGTTGTGTTGGTGCTTGTGGTGGGGTCTGTGGCCGCAGTGCTGGCTGCGGGGTCTGTGGCGGCGGTGCTGGCGGCGGGGTCTGTGGCGGAGGTGCTGGTGGCAGGGTCTGTGGCGGCAGTGCTGGCGGCGGGGTCTGTGGCAGTGGAGCATGTGTCAGCACCAGCTGAGTGAGAAAGCAGGATGTCTCCTGCAGCCTCGGATGGCTGCCCACCGAGGAAGAGGCTGGGGCCTGTTGCAGCGGCTGTAGACGTGCCGGAGGCGGTGCAGGTAGCGGTGCTGGTGGCGGTGCAGGTGGCGGTGTTCTCCGCAATACAGGTTGGCGTGGACGTGGACAGAAGGTGTGACACTGGTCCCTCAGTCGGTGTCACCATTCCCTCTCCTGACCTGCCATACAGTTTTTGGCCCTTCCCCACCTTTGATGGTGGCGCAGTTGTCTTGCCACTATCCCCTTTCGTTTTCGATGACCCCTCTGTGGCAGGTGTTTTCAGCATCTCCCTCTGGGATGTGGGCACCTTTTTAACCTTGGCAGGTGGCAGAATGTCCTTGCCCTCGCTCTGTGGCACACTGGCAGCCCTGATGGTTTGCGCACTCCATGACCCTGCAGTTGCTGGCACCACTGTGCCTTGGAATGTGGTGGCTGAGGTGCTGGGCTGGGACCTGGAAAGCCTGGCCCTGGGGGAAGGACGGGGGGTGTAGGGAAGAGGTCAATGTTAGTCAGGAAAAGTTTTTTAGACACTCTGGGACAGGTAGATGGAGGGGTTTGGGAGTGGAGGAAGAGGTAGTGGTTGTAGGAGGTGTACGTCTGCTGTATTTGGGTGAAGGTGCATGGGTTGGAGGCTGTTGTTAGGTGGATGGCTGTTGGGTGGGTGTGTGCCTGCGTTTGTGTACTTTGGGAGGGGGGCTCACTGACACACTGGAAGAGGACACTGGGGATGTGTAAATGGTAGTGGGGGAGGTGAGTGCACGTGTGGTGAAGGGTGTGCTGGTGATGGAGGTAGTGGATGAGGATGTAGTGCATGCAGGTGTGAGTGGAGTTGAGACTGGGAGGGAGGAGGGAGACATGGAGGAGGGGGACACAGTGGGGGAAGTGGATGTTGGTATGTGTGCATGGGTATGATGCTTGTGTGAGTGCCTGTGGGATGTGTGGTGCTTATGTTTGCCTGAGCCACTCTTGTGTGTTAATGTGTTTGCATGTTGGTCTGATGGCGTGCATGGGATAGGCTGAGGGACAGGGGATTGAGTCTGGGTGGAGGAGGTTGGAGAGGGAGTCTGGACACAGGGACAATGGCTGCCATCAGTGCTGAGGCCAGAGCCTAAAATGCTCTCTGTAGGGCTGCCTGGCCAGAATGAATGCCCTCCAGGTATGCATTTGTTTGTTGCAAATGCCTCTCAACACCCTGGATGGCATTCAGAATGGTAGACTGCCCAACAGTGAGGGATCTCAGGAGGTCAATAGCCTCCTCACTGAGGGCAGCAGGGCTGACTGGGTCAGGGCCTGAGGTGCCTGGGGCGAAGGAGATACCCCCCTCCTGGGTGAGCGGGCACGGGACACACGCTGAGGGGCTGCTGAGAGGGCAGTGCTGGTAGGGGGTGGCGGCTGTACCTGTTGATGGGGTGGGCACAGAGGGGCTAGGGAGCTCCCATCAGAGGAGGAGTCGCTGTCGCTGGTCTCTGCTCCTGTCCCCGCCATGGAGCTCCCCTCGCTCTCCGTCCCACTGGTGGCTTCAGACTCCATTGCTTCGCCCTCCAGGGCCAAGTGGGATGCAGCTCCCTCCTGCTCCGGTGCCAATGCTCCTCCACCTGATGATGCCATTGAACACAAGAACAGGGAGACCACAAAAAGGTGGGGGAAGACAGGAGAAAGACATGTTCAGTGCATGCAACACCATTACCGTTGGCGGACACAACGGACAGTGAGCAGCCCTCTGCACTACGCCATGCACTTATAGTTCCTAGATTAATCACATGCCCATAGGGGACAAGGCCTAAGCCTGATTGCTGCACACCTGGAAGTCACAGGAGCCTGACTAGGTGTAGATGGCACTAACCACAAGTGGGGTTGGGGTGCCACATAGCCTGCCTCACAAGGGACCTTGCCTACCGAGCTCGCCCTGGCCTAGGGGAACCCACTGCCCAACTCTCCCACCCAGACACCTCGTAATGCGCGCAGAGTCAGCTGAATGAGAGTGTATTCACCCCCTTGTGGCTGCTGTGATGCCCTCAGGAGGGTCATGGTGTGATGGGCACCCCTCCCACGTTGGGAGGCCATCCCCAGCTGGGCCTCCGACGTCTTCTTGCTCCAACGGCACAGGTCCTCCCATCTTTTATGGCAGTGGGTGCTCTGTCTGTGGTGGACCCCCAGGGTCCGGACATCCTTGGCGATAGCACGCCAAATAGCCTTCTTCTGGTGGGCGCTTACCTAGAGGAATAGTACAGGGGGAAAGGAAATTAATTACCCATCCGGACCGTCATACTCATTGGCCCCCGTTCTTACCCTTGCCCTGACGCACATGCACTCACCGTCCGCAAATGCAGGCCTCAGCCCCCCCCCCCATGTATCTTCCATCCACACCACTCCAAACAGGCATTGCCCATGCAGCATGCTCACAGTGTACTCACCTGTTTGTCTGGAGGACTGTACAGTTGTGTGTTCTGGGGGAGGACCCCATCCACTAGTTTCTCCAACTCCTCCGAAGTTAAGGCAGGGGCCCTTTCCCCAGACACATCAACCATCTTCGCTTCCAGACACAGGTCACAGCAGCACTTGCAGTGTAGGTCCTCTCCTGTTGAAGGTCAGGTATCAAGTGAGTGAACAGACAGAAAATGGCGGTCACGCCCGCGGCGGTGCTACCGTCACCGCTGGCGTACATCGCCATTGGCTCCTCGGACCCATAGGGTCCAATGTTAACCAATGCAGAAAGTGCACCGCGGTCTTCGACCACCCACCGCGACACTGTAGAACGCCAGCGCAGGTACCCCATATCCCCTTGTCCCACCTTACAGGTCAGGCATCCGCCATTTCAGGGGGCCATATGGCATTAATAATAACTGCGTGACACCAATGTAGTCCTTGAATATACAGAGTTACAGGGACATTGCGGATTAATAAATGTGTGCAAATTACATTTCGTGATTCTTCAGTGTTAGCTGACTCTCTGCTCGCTGTTCTCCTCCATAGGGCACGTCTGCTGGGGCAGGTGATGAGATGGCGGCATCCTCTGGTGTACAAACCGCTGGTGGACCTGTTGGCAATGATAGAGAGACACATATTAGTCACATACAGACTTGATCGTGCAACAATCCAGGAACTGTGTGCCCAGTTGGAGCCAGACCTGATGTCAGCTATCCACCATCCCACAGGGATAACCCCTCTAGTGCAGGTCCTGTCAGTACTCCATTTCCTGGCAAGTGGTTTCTTTCAAACAACAGTGGCCATTGCATCAGGGATGTCCCAACCAATGTTCTCTAATGTGTTGTCCAGAGTGTTGTCTGCCCTGCTGAAACACATGCGCAGCTACATCGTGTTCTCAAAGGTGGAGGATTTACCCACAGTTAAAGGTGACTTCTATGCCCTGGGACATATCCCCAACATCATTGGTGCCATTGATGGGACACATGTGACATTGGTACCCCCACGCAGGAGTGAACAGGTGTACAGAAACCGGAAGAGCTACCATTCTATGAATGTGCAGATGGTGTGTTTGGCAGACCAGTACATCTCCCATGTGAATGCCAAGTTTCCTGGCTCAGTGCATGACGCTTACATTTTGAGAAATAGAAGCACATATCATGTGATGGGGCAACCCCAGAGGCACCGTGTGTGGCTTATAGGTGAGGACAAGGACCCTATACAATGTGAATAGGTGTCTGGGCATGGGGTTGTCCCTAAGGGTTAGTGTGTGTCTAGCAGTTGTCCTTCGATATTTGCAGGTGATTCTGGTTACCCCAACCTGTCATGGCTACTGACCCCAGTGAGGAATCCCAGGAAAAGGGCAGAGGAACGCTACAATGAGGCACATGGGAGAACTAGGAGGGTGATTGAATGAACCTTCAGCCTCCTGAAGGCCAGATTCTGGTGCCTCCATATGACAGGTGGTTCTCTCTACTACTCACCTAAGAAGGTGTGCCAGATCATCGTGGCCTTCTGTATGCTGCACAACCTGGCTTTGCGACGCCAGGTGCCTTTTCTTCAGGACGATGGGCCAGATGGTGGTCTTGTGGCAGCTGTGGAGCCTGTGGACAGGGAAGAAGAAGGGGCAGAAGAAGAGGATATCGACAACAGAAACAACATAATCATGCAATACTTCCAGTGAGACACAGGTAAGAAGATGTCACTGCCTCCCATATCTCATACTATTATTGGAGCTAGCATAAGTCTGTCTTTTACACTCAGTCTATGGACCCTGACTTGTCACTTTGGCTTTCCATTTCACAGATGTGGGTCCCACTTTGTGCCCTCTGCTATATTTCCTCCTGGCCTACAGCTGTGTTACATCGTTATGCGCACAAGTAAATTGACATTGCTATATTCCATGGTTATTGCAATTACACTTTCGTGAAAGCACTGACTGACTCTAGATTGTTTTGTGATTGAAGTGTGTTTATTTCTGTGCAAATAAGTGGAGGGGGTTGTAAAATGGGCAGGGGGGATGATGGAGGAATGTCCATGGCAGAGTCCAGTCTATTTGTTTCACAGGTGCATTGTCCAAAGGGGCAGAGGGAAGTGGAGCAATGGCAGTTGAAGGATGGACAGGGTGACAAAGTGGGACAGAAGGGTGACACTCAGGGGTGTCTCATTTCCTGGCGGGAGTCTTGGCAATGTTCTCTGTCTTGTTCCTGGAGCTCAGGGACCATTTGCGGGGTGGTTCTCCATCTGCAGGGGGTGGGGTGCTGGTGTCATGTTCCTGTGGCGGTGCCTCCTGTCCACTAGCGCTGGTGGAGGTGGAGGGCTGTTCATCGTCCAGGCTAGTGTCAGAAGGCCCTTGTTGTGCCACAGTGTCCCTCCTGGTGTTGACATGGTCTTGCAGCACCCCTGCAATGGTGACCAGGGTTTTGTTAATGGACTTCAGGTCCTCCCTGATCCCCAGATAGTGTTCCTCCTGCAGCCACTGGGTATCCTTAAACTTGGCCAGTACCATTGCCATCATCTCCTGGGAATGATGGTAAGCTCCCATGATGTTGGAGAGGGCCTCGTGGAGAGTGGGTTCCCTGTCGCACAGCAGTCCTCCCAGCTTCCCTGTTTTCCTGAGCCTCTGTCCCCTGAACCGTGAGCCCACTGCCCCCAGGTCCCTGATTTTCTTGGCTTGGTGGGTTTGCCTGGGTTACCTGTAGTGGTGGACACACCGCTGATTGACATGTCCTGGGGACAGAGGGATGGGCCCGCTGGGTGAGTGCTGTGGTGTTGTTTCCTGGGGGTGGAGGCTCTGTGGTGGCTTGTCAGGGGAACCGACTGTCCGGAGGTCCCTGATGGGACTGGGCCGGTCATCTTGATCCAGTTGTGCAGAGCTGCTGTCATCACTGTGGGTCTCTTCTGTGGGGGGACTGGATGTGTCTGGTACCTCCTGTCCGGTGACGTTGGGTAGGGGTCCTGCAGGGGTGTAAAAGCATGATTATTGCATCTGTGTGTGCCATCGTGTGCAATGGGTGAGTGACCCTGTACTCCAGTGCTAGCATTCTTGTCTTGGTCCTTGTGTGATATTTGGTTTGGGGTCTGTGTGAGTATCTTTAGTGGACATGCTTTGGTGATGGGTGTCCATGCTTTGGTGTTGCATGCAGGGCTTGGTATTGGGATGGGTGGGTTGTGATAGTGGGGCATATATGAGGTGTTGGAGTGATGGGTGTGAGGGTGAGGGTGGGAGTACGTGATGGCATGCATGTAGGGTGGGGGGATAAGGTAGTAAAGAGTTGACATACCAGAGTCCAGTCCTCCTGCTACTCCTGCGAGGCCCTCAGGATGCAGTATTGCCAAGACCTGCTCCTCCCATGTTGTTAGTTGTGGAGGAGGAGGTGTGGGTCCCCCGCCAGTCCTCTGTACAGCAATCTGGTGTCTGGAGACCACGGAACGCACCTTCCCCCGTAGGTCGTTCCATCTCTTCCTGATGTCATCCTGTGATCTTGGATGCTGTCCCACTGCGTTGACCCTGTCAACAATTCTGCGCCATAGCTCTATCTTCCTTGCAATGGAGGTGTGCTGCACCTGTGATCCGAATAGCTGTGGCTCTACCCGGACGATTTCCTCCACCATGACCCTGAGCTCCTCCTCAGAGAACCTGGGGTGTCGTTGAGGTGCCATGATGTGGTGTGGGTGATGTGTAAGGTGGTATGTGCTGTGATGTGTGAGGGGATGTGTTGGTGTGTGTTGTTTAAGGTGCATGGATGTTGTGTAAGTGATGGTGTTGTGTGTCTGTGGATGCTGGTGTTGTTTATGGTGGTGTCTCTCTCTGGCATGGTTTCAAAATTCTGGTAGTAAGGGTTTGTGGGTGATGTGGGCGTGTGTTTTATATTGGATTGGGTGTGTGGGTGTGGTGTGTGTATGTGTGTCAGGTGTGTGTAGTTTGATTTGTCCAATGTGGTTGTGTTTTGTGAATGTGTGTGTATTTTGAGCGTGGCGGTGTGTACCGCCAATGGAATACCGCAGTTGATAGACCGCCGCGTTGATTCGTGGGTCGTGATAGTGTGAGCATAATCCTGTTGGCGTGACAGTGGAGGTTTTGTTATTGCCAGTTTATCACTGACCTTTTGTGTGGCAGACTTGTGTGGGTGTCTGTATTATGGCGGATTCCGAGCTGTGGGTCGTAATACCTGTAGTGGAATTCCGCGGCCGCAGCGGTATGTTGGCGGTCTTCTGCACAGCAGTAAGCAGGATTTACCACCAGAGTTGTAATGAGGGCCATAGTCCAAAGTATGACCCTTTTAATTGGTCAGACTAATTAGCCTTGAGTCACTGCCTCAAGATAGTCAATGAAAGTGGGTGTAGTGGGCTTGTTCTCTTTTTTTAATGAGGGCTGGTTAAAGTTACTTAAGAGCATCACCTACATGAATATGTTGAAAAGACGGGGATTATAGTGAGAACAAATGTTCCAAGGTCTTATTTGAGGGGCAGGGGAGAAATTATTTTGTGAATAATGCTGTTGGTAATGTACAACGTGCATTGAAGGGCTTTGAACAACTGTTGAGTGGTGATGGTGTAATTTGATTTATAATTTATTATTCTTATGCCACATTCTTTTCTGTTTCATCTAGTGATTCTATAGATTGTGTTGGAATTTGTAAGAAGTGAGTCCATTGTGGCTGCAAGATGTCCTGCAGTTAATTTCAGGTCAGGGCAAATGCAACAAGACTTTTACCATCATCCATATTGTGGATGGACTCTGAGATGATCTGAACACACCGTGAGGTGGAGTTGTGACAATGCATATTAAGCAGTGGGATATTCGGTGGACAGGAGTGTGGAGCTTCTTCTGTCCTGCCTATTCTTGACATAGTGTAGTATGTGGCTTTCAGACAACCTGTTCATTGGTGTTGAGTGTTAGACCTGTCAGCCTTAGGGTGGTCGTACCCCAAAACCATATTGCCTGCTTGCCTACAATTTTGCTGAATTTGTTTTTGTTGACCTTAGGACTGTGCACTTTATCAGTGTTAACCAGTGCTACAGTGCTTGTGCGCACTCCCCTAAGCATGGTTTGATTGATGTTTACCTAACTGGCAGATTTAATTTAATTATAAGTCCCAAGTAAAGTACCCTATATGTGCCCAGTGCCTGTAAATTAAATGGTACTGGTGGGCCTGTAGCACCTATTGTGCCACCCACTTAGTTAAGCTTCAAGAATGTCTTAAGTCCGCCATTGAAGCCTGAATGCTTCAAACCCCCTTGCTAAGCCCAAACTACCCTTTCATTATATCTAAGTCACCCCTAAGGTGGGCCCTGTGTAGCTCATAGGGCAGGCTGCTATGCAGTTGATATGTAGGACATGTGCCTTTCATTCTTACACGTCCTGGTAGTGACAAACTCCTAAATTTGTTTTTCACTACTGCAAGGCCTACCCCTATCAGAGGATAGCATTGAGAATTCCTAATTACATTTAATAAGCTGTAATTCGTGATTGAGAGGAGGTCAATTGGTCATGTTTAGTGCCTATGGAATTGTAATGATAAATCCTCTTTAACTTTAAAGTCTGATTTATTGTTACAATTGTGAAAATGCAACATTGAAAAAAGTTGGCCTTTTCCTACTCTTGGCCCTGTGTGCCTGCAGCCTGTCTCTGATCACTTGACTGAGATGGGTGACAGATGGGCTTTGTGTATTCCCTCTAGACTGCCACACACAATTGGAGCTTGGGTGTGACTTGATGGACCATCCTGAGAGGATGGGAGGGAGGAGCTGGGCATAGCCTCACACTTAGACCTGACTAGGCTGTGTCCTGTTCCCACACACAGGGCTGCATGCCCCCTGTGGTGAGTCTGGAGCCAGGGCAGGAATGGGGGACCTCTGTGCACTTGAAAGACTTCTTTGAAGTCTCTTCCTCTTTAAAGACACCTCTGGATGTAGCAGCTGGACCTTACAGCCTGCCACTTCAGTACATTTCTGGACCTGCTGAGACCCTGCTAAGAAGAAGGACTGCTGTGATGCTACATGGACTTCCACTGTGCTGGACTGCTGTTCTGGAAGAAATACTGCCTGGTAGTGCTGAACTTCTGCCTGCTGCCTTCCTTGCCTGGGTAAGAAGGACTGGACCTGCAACTCTCCAACCCAGACCCCAGAGTGCCTCCAAGTGGCAAATGACTTGTCTCCTGATCTGAAGTCTCAGGGACATAAGACTTTGAACCAACCCAGCACTGCAAATGAACTCTGCCAGCTGTAAGCCTGATCTGTCAAGTGATGCCACCCCAGTCCTGGACCCCTGGAGGTGGATCTTCAGGTGTTGCTCCAGCAGAATCACCACATCTTTGCTGTTGCGTGAACAGGACGGTGCATCTCTGCCATTGTGTGGATAAAACTAGCCCATTGCATTCGGAACCAGCACTGTGGAAATTTCCTCAGCACAAGGTCCTTACATCTCCATTGATGACAACCTCAAAAACTCAGCCAAACTCCGCATCACAGTAACTATACTCATCGGAATCAGTGCATTGCCTCAACGTTAACACATCTGGCACCCGCACCCAAACTCCATTGCACCTCGGCTCTAACAAATCATCACCGCTCTCCTTGATTGTATGGGGAAAATAGATGCATATCCACAATGGTGTGGTTCAGAACCAGCGCAATGCTCCCGCTCTACGATTTAGGGTACTTTGGTTCAGAGGCTCCAGCAGGGTCTCCTTTGTGGTCGGCCTGAACGTTAAAAAAAAAAAAAATCTAACTTATTTTTATTATTTTGAGCCAATTTACTCAGACAATTTACTTTGTACGATCTGTCTGAGCATGGTTGCTAATTAAATACACATCATTGTACGAGACAGTATCATCATCAGCTTTGACATAAGCTGAAGTTCCAACCAGTTAAATTAATTAATACGAAAAGAGGAAAGAAAGAAAGTCCAAATAACATATAACAATAGACAAACATGATTTGGAGTTGGGAGGTAACAAGGCTACATCCTGAATTTTATAATGCTAAGGCAGACAAGTGGTTATATATGTCCTCTTCAAAACGGGGGTGCTTAAAGACAATCGTAGTTCATACTTCATGGACATCTGGGCTGGAGGGGGGGAGAACCCTCAGCAAACCAGCTGCTTCTCTAAATTAGAAATAAGTGCAGTGCTCTAGTTTAAAAAAAAAAATTTAAACATCTTTTTATTGTTTTCTGCACATCAAACGACAGCAATTACAGTTTGTCATAGTAGAATTTAGTTGATCCAATATAACATAAAACGTAAATAACTATAACAACCTAGGTCTAATCCCATTCCCAGTGTTCGTGTTTTGCAGCGTGCAGCTAAATCACATGTTATAGCTAGTATCATGCTTAGCAGTTGGCGGAAACCATCCTGTATTTTACATCCCATTTGCATGTGAGTCGGGGCTCAAACCGGAGTATCGACTGTTTATGTGTGTATGCACCAATTGTATATGTTACTTCCATGTCAGGCATCCATGTTCTGTGCGGGGTTATATGTGGTCTGTTCACTGTCTACTTTTTCGAGTTACTACCAGGTTTCATGGTGGGCGCTCATCATTTTTAACCTCCAATTTGGCGACAAATGTTTCCCAGGCATCACACCCAGTGTGTTTCTGACCTTCATCTAATAACTTGCGTAGTACCTGATATTCTGTGCGTGCCCAGCGCAATGTTAAGGCACGCAACGTTTTCAGATCCGGTGCTTTAGGGTCTTTCCAGTTCATAGCAATCAACCTTTTATACATTATAAAAGCTAGGTTTGCAAACCTATGTATGTACTTGTGCTTTTTATACCTTTTCCTGACTCCCAGTAAACAGGAGCCGGGATCGGGCGCGAGTATAAGGTCTGTGAAATCTGAAATATCAGCCACCACCCCCGCCATTCCATTTCCAGGGGTCCGCACTCCCAGACCATATGATAAAAGTTGACTGATGGGGAGCTACAGCGAGGGCAATGGAAGTCCGCCCGAGGAAACTTGGTATGTTTGATGTGTGTAGTTAAATTGAGTGTATCGAAACCTAGGGTTTCTTGACACACTGCGGGTGTGATTTAGGGCCTGGGACCATTCTTCAGCTGACAGTTGGTTCGGTAAAACAGTGTTCCATTGAGTTCTAACGTTTTCTAATCCATTTGTGGGGAATGTGTTTAAGACTTTATACGTATTTGTAATGACTTTGTTTTGATTGTCGTATGACAGCATATGGTGCATTGCTGGGGAAGTAATAGGTTCCTGGTCCCCCGATGTCCACGCCTTCTTGATTAAATGGCATATAGAATGATATGCTATAAGTTGTCCCGTTCCCACTGAGGTGAGGTCTCTTATAGATTCAAAGGACATTAGCTTTCCTTCCTCAAATCAGTCTCCCACCGTTGCCCGCCTCTGCCCAAGCTGCAGTGGAATACATGCCAGCTATGTTTCCCCTTCCTGGGATTTGTCCCAGTGGGATGAGGGGGGAGTATGGAATTCCCGTTCGACCCTTTTGAATGTACCTTGTCCAGCATTTGTGTGCGGCTATCATTAATGGGTTACCGTCTGACCCTTTTTCTAAGATATTTGACAGCCATGTGAACAGTGACTTGCCCTGTAGCTGTTTCATGATCCATGTAGATTCAGCCGACTCGGGTCTGTGTATCCAGTTTAGAATCCACTGCAGCAGTGCAGAGGCATATTACAATTCAAAGTTTGGGGCTCCCAGTCCGCCCTCACTTAGTGGGCACTGTTGTGTGGCAAGAGCCACTAGAGTCCTATCCCCCCATATAAGTCTCAGTAGCGCTGCATTTAATTCACGGAAGAAACTTTTTAGGCACTATGACCGGCAATGCCGCAAAAAAGTATAGAAGTCGGGGGAGTAGTAACATATTCGCTATTGCCACTCTGCCTAGTGGCGATAGTGGCAGTACACACCAGAAACATAGAGACCCCTTTATAGAGTTCAGTGTGCGCCCCAAGTTGCCATCCCTCAGGTCGCCAGGCTTGTGGTATATATGAACTCCCAGGTACTTGAAGGTGTCAAAGCACCATTTCAAGCACCCTTCTTGTACTGATTCCATGTTCTCAGTGGGCCATTCGGCCAGTGGGAACACACACGACTTATCCCAGTTCACCTTCAATCCCGATATCCTTCCATATTCCTCTAATAGGGATATCACCAACGGTATGGTTTAATTTCCCCTTTTCACATATATCAGGGCATCATCTGCATTAAGTGAAATTATATGGCGAGTTCCTGCACTTAGCACTCCCCAACGCTCCCCCTCCACGTGCAACCTAGTTGCCAGTGGTTCCATCGCTACGGCAAACAATAAAGGAGATAGTGGGCAACCCTGCCTGGTGCCCCTTTCAATAGGGAAGCTGTCTGATATGATGCCTCCTGTCGTCACTCTGGCCCTGGGTTCTGCATATAATGTCTGCAACGAGCCAATATAGCTAGGTCCGAACCCCATACTTTGCATCGTTGCGAATAGGTAGTCCCACCCCAGTGTGTCGAATGCTTTCTCAATGTCCAGTGACATTGCCACATTTTCATGTGCCTCTGATCGAGTATCCCCTATTATACTCAGCAGTCTGTGAATATTCAACAATGTGTTGCGTTTTGGAATGAAGCCGTTCTGGTGTTCGTGTACTAAGGTGTGTATTATGGGAGCTAATCTATTTGCCAGGATTTTACCCAGTATTTTGCAGTCTAGGTTTAGTACCGAGAGTGGTCTGTATGACTTAACATCTGTGAGATCGCGGCCCTCTTTAGGCAGGACCACTATTAATACTTCTCGCTGAGAGTATGGGGGTAATTTATGAGACCATGCCTCTTCGAACACCTCCAGCAAATGTGATTTCAAATATTTGGAATAAATAGTATAATATTCTATTGGCAAGCCATCCATTTGGGCGCTTTATTTCTAGATATCTGTGCCATGGCCGCTCCTAGCTCTTCCATTGTCAGGGGAGCTTCTAATGTCTCTTTATCTGCTTGTGACAATTGTGTTAAGTTCTCTCCTCTTAGAAAGGTCCCCAATTGCTGGACAGTGCATGGTGCCCATCCCTTATATGAGCCTATGTAGTACTCCTCAAACGCTTTGTTGATTCCTTCCTGACTGGTGGCCATGGTTCCATCTGCCTGTCGTATAGCCCCTATAGGAGTTTGCTGGCGATTCTCTCGGAGTAGCCGTGCCAGCAGTCTCCCAGATCTATATCCTTCTGTCTGTAATCACATTAAATAATAATTGTAGTCATGGCGGCGGAGTCTTAAATCCGCCTCCTTATATTTTAAGCGTATGTTCCCAAGTTCTGCCTGCAATGCCTTATTATGTGCCACTGCGATTTCCAGCTTTCTCATCTTCTTTTCCAATGTGGTGAGCGCCTGACCCCTACAGGTGGCAGACAGAAAATGCCCCCGAATAGTGACTTTGGGGGTCATTCAGACCTTGGCGGACGGCGGAGGCCGTCCGCCAAGGTACCGCCGACAAATGACCGCACCGCGGTCAAAAGACCGCGGCGGCCATTCAAACATTTCCGCTGGGCCGGCGGGCGCTCTCCAAAAGAGCGCCCGCCGGCCCAGTGGAAATGCCCCTGCAACGAGGACGCCGGCTCAGAATTGAGCCGGCGTAGTTGCAGGGGTGCGACGGGTGCAGTTGCACCCGTCGCGTATTTCAGTGTCTGCAAAGCAGACACTGAAATACTTTGTGGGGCCCTCTTACGGGGGCCCCTGCAGTGCCCATGCCATTGGCATGTGCACTGCAGGGGCCCCCAGGGGCCCCGCGGCACCCCCTACCGCCATCCTGTTCATGGCGGGTTTCCCGCCATGAACAGGATGGCGGTAGGGGGTGTCTGAATCTCCATGGCGGCGGAGCGTGCTCCGCCGCCATGGAGGATTCAATGGGGCAGCGGTAAACCGGCCGGAGACCGCCGGTTTACCCTTTCTGACCGCGGCTGAACCGCCGCGGTCAGAATGCCCTTGTGAGCACCGCCAGCCTGTTGGCGGTGCTCCCGTGGTCGGTGACCCTGGCGGTCACCGGCCGCCAGGGTCAGAATGACCCCCTTTGTGTGCTTCCCACTCCGTCGCTCTTGTATCTGTGGAGCCCTTGTTCATTTCCCAGTAATTTCTTATCGTTGTATTTAATTCCTCCCTGAAAGCCTGGTCTAGGAGAGTCTCCCCCTGCAGGCGCCAAGTAGAGATCGCAGAACGTCTTCTTCCCCATTGCAGCGTTAACTGAAGTGGGGAGTGATCAGATAACATTTTGGCTAGGTATTCCGCGTCCTTAACTAGTGAGCATATTTCGTGGGTGCCCCACATAATGTCTATCCTAGTGTGCACTTTGTGGGGTATGGAATAAAACAAATATTCTCGTTGTGTTGGGTGGCTCGTGCGCCAGAGATCATGTAGTCTCAAGTCCCCTGCCCATGTCAGCAGTGGACCGGTAGCGTTCCTGTGTGGTAGTCCTCTCGGGGTAGGATAGAACAATCAACTGTCATGTCTGGTGTGCTATTGAAATCCCCTCCCCATACAGCTGGTGCCTCTGGGTTGATTAGCAAGGCTGGTGACAGGGTACGCAAGAATTCAGGCAATGCACTATTAGGGGCGTAAATCCCTATTAACGTGAGTTGTCTGCCATCCAGCTGCCCCTCCAGTACCACATATCTGCCCCCTTGATCTATTCTGTGTGTGTGTTGAACGTACGGTACCCCCTGGGCTATCCACACCAATACCCCCCTGGGGTAGGCCGAGTATGATGTGCCTATAATCTGTCCTCCCCAGCGCCCCCTTAATACTTTCAGATCGGCCACTAGTAAGTGTGTCTCTTGCAGGATGGCAATGTGTATCCCCTGGCGCTTAAGGCGGGCATGCACACGATATCTTTTACCCTGCATCGCCATTCCCCACACGTTCCATGTAATTATATTGTATTCGTGCATGACGTAGTTTGAAGTCTGCACCATGTGCTTTTGTAGCATCTTTGTTCATGTACCCCGGATTGAACTGCCAACACACTCTCCATTATTTTCTGCCGTTCCTTACTTGTATCATTAACTGACAGCTGCACCTATCTGTTTCGTTGTTTGAAAAGACTTAAAAAACATAAATATCTGCAACCCCCCCCCCACCCCCCACCCCATCTCTCCCCCTACAGCCATGCTGAACATGGCTTCTAATAGAAAAAAGCTGTATCCATGCGGATACCTTCTGGTGAGTCATAATAGCAATAGGAGGTGACCCTTATAAGGGGCCCCCACCTTTGGCCAAGTAAAAGAAAATCAAAAAAGAATTCACATATGTCAGCGCCCCCGGGACACGCCAGCCCTAACAACATCTCATGTGCAGTGAAATATCTTACTCAGCCATCAATTGAACGAGTCAGCCAGCTGTTACTTACATGCAAAGGACATGTCCCACTTGTGCTGTCCAGACCTTCCGCACCAGTGTTCCGTGGTAGCCCCACGGTGACCGATGAGGGATAAGATCACTTCAGCGCAACCCCTTCCTGCGATCACAGTGCATCTGCTGATCTGGGTGTTAACTTCGGACCTCTTAGCGCCTCTAGTATCATCGAGTCGGAGCTAACTGAGTCTGAGTCTGTGTGGTCACTTGCATTAGAGTACCGTGCATCGAAGGAGTTTTGTGTGTGCAAGGTCGTCTCTTGCAGTACCTTTGCTCTCTCGGCCGCCGCTTGTTTTACGGAGGGTTGTGATTTAGAGCGTTTCCTGGTTTTCCTTCGTTCTGGTGGTGTGATCCATTCACCGCCATCTCCCGTGCCCTCCTGGGGATGTGCCAGCCCCTTGGAATGCAACCATGTCCACACGTCTTCCGGAGTGGGAACAATATGCGTTTTATCCTCTGAAATCACTCGTAATTTAGCAGGGAACATCAGGGCATACTTGATGTTATGTTCCCGAAGTCGTTGTTTAATTTTCAGAAAGGAGTTACGTTGTCTATGTACTTCTTGAGTGAAGTCCGGGTAAGCAGCGATAGATGAGCCCTCATACTGGATAGGGCCTTTGTTCCGAAAGTGTTGCAGTATTGCGTCTCTGTCCCTATAATTCAGAAATCTGGCTATAAGTGGCCTAGGCTGCATCCCCGGAGCTGGCTGTCTCCCCGGTACTCTGTGTGCTCTTTCTACAGAGAAAAACTTTGATGTGGTACCCAGCATTACTTCATTGATTACCATTGTTCCAAAAATAGTTCTGAGTTTTGTCCTTCTGATCTTTCCGGAAACCTCAAGAAGCAGACATTATTGCGCCGGGATCTGCCCTCTGCCTCTTCTGTCCAGCGCCATAGGACCTTCATCTCAGATTCCAAGCGACAAATCTGTTTTTGATTTTCTAGTGCTAGTGGGTTGAGCCTGCTCAGTGTATCTTCCACTGTGCCAACTCTATCTGTCAAATTACGATGATTCACTCTTAACAGATTAAGATCCTGGGACACTGTACCAATTCTGTTCTCTAGTGAGGATTTGGTATCCATTATCGCCTGCAGGATTTTCTCAAATTGAGTTGAGTGGGCTTGCAGCGTAGACTCCAGGGACGACAGGCTGGGCGTTGTTTGCTGTTCACCTGATGTTATCCCGAGCGTGGACCGCTCCTGGGCTTTGGATGCCTTGGATTTCCCTGCCATGATCGCTGTTTTGTGATACTCCGCTGTATTTAGTTGAGTGCTTCACTATGAATAATGCACCTTGATTTCCATATGGGGCCTGTTCCTTCGGGTCGATGTAGGGTCACTCCCTGTGGGGGTCTTCCAGGTGCCCAGTAAGAAAAGTCACTGCGATTTTGGGAAGTTCCTGCTGCAACAGTGTTCCTGCTGAACTTTGCCACCCTCGCTATGTTCGCCCTAGGCAGCAGCGGCCGCCAGAGCAGAGGCTAACAACACCGACAGGCTGCTCCCTCGTGTAGTTAATGCAACACTTGCCAAGACCCAATCGACTGTCTCCTGCAGCCCAACACTCCACCTTTGAACCCGGACCCCCGGATCAGTACTTGCATCTTAAGGGGTGTGTTGAGTAAGAGTCCCCACTAAGTCTCTGCTGGTCTCTTTCACCCCCCGCACTCCAAGAAGGGGGGGGCTTCTGTGTGATCACAGTGTAGACCAACTGTGATTATCCTAGGCCCCAATAGCCATCATGTATAGGCACCCCTTCAACCCAGGCAAGGGCTGGCACCTCTCCTCAGGGGGCTGCTGAGCTTCACTCACGCGGGGGGCCCTCCTGATATCCACGGCCATCACCTGCGTTCCAGGTGTTCATAAAAGGGCCTCCAAGGCCCGCTAAACTGGGGCCGGGTCTTTAATAGTGCCGCACGGCTCCTCCAGGAACGTCGCGCTGCATCTGCGCAGTAGAGGGGAGGGGAAGAGCAGGAAGCGAGAGACCAGAGGGGGGCCGGCAAAGCACAGATCTGATGTGGCTGGAAATATTTTCTTCAGTTTGGCAGGGTAAAGGTACCAGTTGTACATAATCTTATGGTGGGCTTCTCTCAAGGTCATAGAGCAGTCGTATTTTTGCATGTCTCAGATTAATTTATCCCATTGTGTGTTGAGAATGTCCTCCCCAACACACACTCCCAGAATTTGTGGTGGCGGGGTCTTGTCGGACTGCCTGTGGTGGATAGTAGGGAATAGAGGTAGGAAATAGTCCCCTTAGGAGGGCCTTCCCAGCATATAAATTGTTCAAATGGTGTGAACTCTCTCGTGGCTGCCTGTTGATTCTCAGCTTTTAGTGCCCAGTGGCACAATTGAGTGTAGCAGTAGAATTCGGTGTGTGGAAGATTAAAATTCTCTCTTACAGTTCTCAAATGTCAGTATTGTGGAACAAGTCTGCTAGTTCCAGGCATCCTCCGTCTCGCCACTTATCAAATGTTCCTGGTATTAGGGCAGGGGGAAAGGCTGGTTTATAATGTAGTAGTGTGTGTGGGGAGGGGAAGGTCGTCCAACCTCTTGTTTTTGTTACCTCATCACAGACCTTTAGCGTGGTTTTTAGTGGTGTGCTAAGATATGCATTACGGGGGTATCCTGCTTCAGGTTTCCCCAGTACATCCCAGATTACTTTCCCCATTATAGCCTGGTCCACGTGGAGCCAGTGTTTATCAGACTCTCTAAGGGACCATTCTGTGACTACTCTTAGTTGTGCAGCTTTATAATATAACTGGAAATCTGGTAGACTCAGACCACCCATTTTCTTTGGCGTACTTAACATTTTACAAGATAACCTGATTTGTCTCCTTTCCATATAAACTGCACACTAAGGGTATGGAGAGTTGAGAAAAATGCACAGTCAACTTATAATGGAAGGCTCTGAGATAGGTAGAGTATCTTGGGCAGAAGTGTCATTTTAATGGCATTAATCCGCCCCAATCATTTGAGATAAGACGGAGCCCACCGTTTCAGGGTGTCTCGTATGGTCGTCAGCAGTGGGAAATAATTTGCCTTGTCGAGGTCAGTTATATGTGGTTTAATTTTAATACCTTGATGTGTTATCTCCTTCTTTGCCAATTGGAAAGGTGTAAAGGCTGCCAGCAGTTCCATCTCCGGTGCAGGCATGGTCAGATTCATCATGTAGGACTTGGTAAAATGTACTTTAAATCCCACCACCTCTTCGAAGAGACAAAGTTCCTCTTGCAGGCAAGAGCTCGAGAAGGCAGGATCTGCCAATGTCAGAAGAACATCACCCATGAATAGCGATATTTTATGTTCTGTAATCCCAAAGGTGACCCATTGATTGGAGGGCGATGCACGGATATGGGCAGCTAAGGGCTCTATACTAAGAACAAACAACAAGGGAGAGAGAGGACACCCCGGTCTCGTCCCCATTGTCAGCGGAAATGGCACTGAACTAGTACCGTTTATCAAAACTCTGGAGAATGGGGCTGCATAATTGGCTCTGATCATCTTGCTAAATTTCTCACAGAACCCATAGACCCTAAGGACCTGTGTCACGAAGGGCCAGTCTACTTGATTAAATGCCTTTTCGGCATTTAAACTTAATAGGATGGCCGGGATATTTTTCTTAAGAGCTTTTTTCAATAGCTGTATCACCTACAATTGTTATGGTGCATCTGGCACACTCTTACGAATTCCAATTGGTAGGGATGTACCAGATCAGGAAGTAGATCTTTGAGTCGAGAGGTCAATATGTTAGCATAGAGTTTTTCATCCAAATTCAGGAGAGCTATGGGTCTATAGGAGCTACAGACTTTGAGGTCTTAACCTGGTTTGGGAATGATCGAGATAATAGCCTTACCCATTGTATTTCTGGTGCCTCCTGATGTACCTATGTAGTTAAGTAGGGTGGTCAGGTAGGGCGTTATCTCTGAGCAATAGGCTTTATAGAACTGAGCAGTTAAACCATCTGGCCCTGGTGACTTGTGTGATTTAACAGTGTTTTATTGTCATCTGTACCTCAGTCTCCTCAATGGGAATCCCCAATTGATCGTTGTGTACTGCAGTGACTTTGGGAAGGTCAATATTTCCCAAATACTCAATTTGGGAGGTATTTGAGGTGGGTGTCGCTGTGTATAGATCTCGCTAGAACCTTCCAAATATGTTTGCTTTCTCTACATCTGAATTAGTCGATTCATTAGTAGGTTGTTGTATATCTCCTATGTATTCTCTTTCCCTTTTTGCCCGTAACTGTTTAGCTAGGTGTAAACCCACCTTGTTTTCCTGCTCATAAAATGTTCTCTGTCGACGCAGCAGTGTGAGTTCTGCTCCATTCACATATATAGCATTCAATTTTCCCCTTAAAGCTGTCATCGAGGCTGAAGGGGTATGTTCGGGTGAGCTTTGTGTGCCTCTTTTGCTGCATGTAGTTCCACCTCTAATGTGAGGTGCTCCTTTGTCCTCTGTTCGTTTAGTGCTGCCGTTGGCCTAAACATTTTACATTGTCCCAGTCCAGCATGACCAGGTGGCCCCAGTTGGCGCTTTTTGCTTCTAAGCGCTTTTCTACAGTTTATTCTTTAAAAAGTTAGAACACAAGTTCTACTCATTAGATGTTTGTCATGTTGGTCTTGTTTTATTGTTTAAATTAGGCTATATTTTTCTTGCCAGGTGTGATATATATTTGTGCTGTGTTTTCACTGTTTTACTGTTTGGAGTGTTGCACAAATACTTTATACATTGCCTCTTAAGTTAAGCCTGGCTACTATGTGCCAAGTTACTGGATGGTATGCAAAGGTTACTTTAGGGTGTGTTTGTGTCTTACCCTGACTAAGACTGTGGTCCCTGCTTGATTAGGGTGCATAAGCCAGACACCCCATTTCTAACATTTAGGCTCTGACAGTGGTTAATCTTGGTGGGGATGTTGTATGTGGCATGAAATGCCTTTTTCGTCTTTTTAATGGGTATGTTATCATCTTATTATCAATTTAATTGATGCTGTCTTGAGTGAGGTCAATGTATTAATGGCACATATTAGGAAGGCCACTAAAAGGTGTTGTAATAAAATAGAGAACATTAAATATCAGAGCAAGACAACAGGAAAGAAGACAACAAAAAGCAAAATAATTTACAATTTTGAATGTATTTGATTTTGCTTCATTTTAAATATGAATAACTGTTTTGGAAGCACAGTTGGTAAACTTGATTCTTTGGCAACCTGCATTCTTTTTCTGGGAAGCATTGTTGTCTTCTTGTCGATTTCAAGTATTGAGGTGCATACTCCATTTCACGGAGTTGTCAGATATTGACTATCTTAAGGAATTTTATAATTTTTGCAATTAATTGGAAGAACAGATAAAGAAGACAAAGGCAGTCAATAACAAAATGAACTTTTAAACAGGCACTGGCAAAGAATGTGGGTTTATCTTATGAAGAGTGTATAAATTGTATTTACTCATCATTCATTCACTTGATCACTGATTCTTGTACTTTTGCATCCATCATTCCACTGATTAAGTCATTCTTGCATGCATCCACTCACCAATCCTCAATACCACACACACAGAGCACATCCACCCACCTACACAAACAGACAATCAACAGTCTTTAAATAGCACTTTCATTTATTAGTCAGATCTATTGGCTTGGCCAATGCTTGTTACACATGGTATTTGTATCCAAGAGTAATATCATATGTACTGCTTTCAAGCCTTAATATAGTGAAACAAGTGTCATATAAGAGGTTTTAAAGGTTTAGGTGAAAATAGCACCAAAAAGCTCAAAGCAACACACACAGTTTCAAGACAAGCAGGTCTAATAGCCCTTCCTTATTCACCAGGGTGCTCATTTAACTAAATCTTCCACTGGTCCAGGAGTGTGTCTGATGAGAGGTTCTGAAGGCTCCACTTGTGTTCCCAGAGCAAGACTATGATTGTGTGTTTTTTAACCTTTCCCATGAGGCAGGCCTAGGTGTGAGCTGTATTTGTCAGTGGCAGAGTAGGCAGCCCTTAGAAGTCAGGAAGAAGGTGGGCAAGCCCTGAGGCTACCCTCATGAAGGACTGAGTAGAGTACCCATACTGCTCAGGAGATGAGCACCCTGCCCCACACACAAGACCCTTCTCTCCTCACATCTTGAAGAAATACACAAAATACCACAGGAGAGCCATTCACAGTTTTGTGACCCTGGACACAGACAGAAAGGCACATTTGGTCTGGTTTAGTTTGGTTCATTTTCAGAATAGTAACTTAAAATCCAACTTTCCCATGAAAGAAAATTTTAACTGACATTTAATTTGAGTGGAAATAGCATCTCTCTAGCAGGTCCCAAACTGAAGTTATCACTTATCGAGTGTATTCAGATATCCCAGTGGTAGTCATTGGGAAAGAGAGGCTTCTTTTTTATAATTAAACCTGTGTTTTATGTGCATCTGTATCAAACAATATCAAAAATCAGGACAGATCTTAATAAAAGTAGTACAAGTTAAATTAAGCAGGCATACTATGTCAAAGCAAAAACAAAGCACACAAAAAGAGAAAGTAACAATCTAGTACCACCGACATGAGTGTGGCCATCCAGATAGACTGCACTTCTGGATGTTGCAGGACAAGGTATAGCTGTCTAAGATTAAGGGAGATGTTACGGGCCTGGTTTAAACTGTTTTGGTCGCTGTGGATCAGAGTGGACATTTGGGGAAGCAATCGAAGGGCCAGGATCTTGCTCAGGATTTTAAAGTCCATGTTGAGCATGGACAGGAGATTGAACGCAGAGGTACAAGTTCCCGGTTTTAGGAAGCAGGATCACAACTGCATCCCTAGTGGATTCAGTCAGCTCTCCCAGTCTCAGGGAATCAGCATAGAGTGACTACAATCTGGGGGACAAGGTCCCAGCAAAGGCGGAGTAAAACTCAGCAGCTAGGCGATCTGTGCCCAAAGTTATACTTGTGGCAATTTTCTTGATTAGCAAACCGGATCACCTGGACTGCCACCGGGCCCCTAGGTCCTCCCTAGCCTCATGAGCAAGCATCATAATGGCAGACACTCCTGGGAGGTGGACTGGATTTCTGGTAAAGAGGTACCGGGAGACTATAAAGTGTTTGTTTCTTAATATTCTCAAAATGTGGTATTTATTGCCATTGGAGAATATAGTATCATGTCATCCTGCACGGATTTGGGTAATAGGGGCCCCTTGGTATTCAGGGCAGATGAAACAAGCTGGAAGCTGACCTGGCCTTCCCTCTTAGTCATGCACTGTATCAATATAGTTCTTGTAATCATGGCATCATAGGCATTCTTGGGCAGTATTATAATGTGCCTGGGCCTCGCAAAGTCTATTCAACATAGCCGCAGGAGTACCTAAATCATTGTCTACTTTGTGTAGCTTGTCATCAAGGGTTCAAAGTACCCTGTTCAATTCCCTCTGGATCCCTACCGAGTGACCCAAACACTGACCACAGATTACCACCTTAAATGCTTCCCATTCGACACTAGAAGAAGCTGATCCCTGATTGATGTCAGTGTACCCAGCAACAGCCTCCTCCAGGGAGTCCCTAAAGCAGGCATCCTCCAGGGATGCCAGGTTGAAGCATCACTTAGGGATCCCTGGGTGCTCCTCCCCTGGTCGAAAACCCAGCAACAGTGGGCTATGGTCTAAAAAGATATGTCCCAAATACTCTGTGTACATTATAAACTGTCTGAGCCTGCTTGAGCAGACAAATGATTTAATATAGTATGCAATTGATGGAAAAGTGAACAATAGGGTTAGTCTCTTGTTACCCCTCGTTGGGTTCTCTGATAGTCCCCAGTGATCTAGCCAGTCCCTGGGTGGAGCTGCCATTCTGTGTGCTGGCGCCCCAGGCAAAGGGGCAGTGGAGTGGGCCAGCACAACATCAGTCACACAATTAAAGTCACCACCCAGCAGTGGGGCGTCTGTCACTAAAGGTGCCAGGTGAGTCAAAAGAAATTGAAAGAACATCACTTGATATTGGTTTGGAGCATAAACACTCCCCAAAGTGATATCTCTGCCCTGCAATTTGCCCTTAACCAGAACATTGCGTTCCTCTCTGTCTATAGAGGATTGAACATGCTCGAAAGTGTGTCTCAGCGCTGAGCCATATGAGCACCCCCAAGAATAGGCAGAGTAGGAGGTGCCATATAAGTGGCCTCACTATCGATGCCAAAGGCGTCTCCACCCCAGCAAGTTGTGTCTCTTGAAGCATAACACCTGGAACACTCCTTCTCCTCAAGTACCATGTTATGTAATTTGGATACCGAGCCCATTGCATGGACATTCCTTGACAAAAGGTTAGTGTATGTCATTGATCAAACATACTGGCCCTCATTATGACATTGGCGACAAGTGCCTCTTATCGCCATGATGACTGCCACCAACATACCGCGACCATGTTGGTATAACGCTACGGGTATTATGACCCACACATAGAAATCCACCACTATACAGACACACACAAGAATCCGCCAGACTAAAGGTCAGTGATAAAATGGCGGTACCAAAACTCACACCGTTATGCCAACAGAAATACACCTACATCATCATCACCCCTGAATCACCGCAGCAGACATTCAACTGCGGTAAACCATTGGCAGTACACACCACTGCGCTCAAAATACACACAAAACAACATCGCATTGGACAATTCAATCTACACACACCTGATATACATATACACACCACACCCACACATCCACACCACTATAAAACACACACCCACACTACCCACAACCCTTTACGACTCCCCAAAAATCTACAATAGAGAGAGAGAGAGACACCAAGAGCACCCACAGAACCAGAGCCACAGAACACCATCGCCCATACATTATCCACGCACCTCACAGCATACACCCTAACACATCACCCCACACACCCTCACATAGCACCACTAAGACACCCCAGGTTCTCTGAGGAGGAGCTAAGGGTCATGGTGGAGGAAATCATCCAGGTAGAGCCACAGCTATTCGGATCACAGGTGCAGCAGACATCTATTGCAAGGAAGATGGAGCTATGGCGGAGAGTCGTGGACAGGGTCAACGCCGTGGGACAGCACCTCAGAACAAGGGATTACATCAGGAAGAGGTGGAACGACCTATGGGGGAAGGAGCAGATAGCTGTACAGAGGACCGGCGGAGGACCCCACCTCCTCCCCCACAACTATCAACAAGTCTTGTTGATCATGCATCCTGAGGGCCTGGCAGGAGTAGCAAGAGGACTGGACTCTGGTAAGTCAAATCTCTATTACTATCACCCCACTACCTGCATGCCATCACATGCCCCCACCCCTGCCCTCACCCCCATCACTCCACCACCTCACATAAACCCCACCATCACAACCCTCCCATCCCAATACCAAGCCCTGCATGCAACACCAAAGCATGGACACCCATCACAGACCTGCATGGACACCCATCACCACAGCATGCACACTAGTGACAATCACTTAGCCAACCAAATCACAACTCACACAAGACAAAGCTGCCTTGCCAATAATAACCATAGAAGAAAACATACCCATGCACAAGATGACACACGCAGAAACAATGACACTGCATTTACATTCCTACAGGACCCCCATACAACATCACTGGAGAGGAGGTGCCAGCAACATCCAGACCCCCCTCAGAGGAGGCCCACAGTGATGACAGCAGCTCTGCACACCTCAATCAGGATGACCAACCTGGCCCATCAGGGATATCTGGACAGTCGGTGACCCAGCCACATTCCCGTACCACCACAGAGCCTCCCCCTCAGGAAACACCAGCACAGCACCCAGCCAGCAGGCCCATCCCTCTGTCCCCAGGACACGTCAATCAGCAGTGTGTCCACCACTACAGGGACCCCAGGCAACCCCACAAACACAGGACGATTAGGGACCTGGGGTCAGTGGCAGTGGGCACACAGTTCAGGGGACAGAGGCACAGGACAACAGGGAAGCTGGGGGGACTGCTGTGCGACAGGGGGAGGACAGGCCCAGGGAACCCAAACTCCACGAGGCACTCACCAACATTCTGGGAGCATACCACCATTCCCAGGAGACCATGGGCCAGATACTGGCCAAGCTGCAGGAGACCCAGCGGCTGCGGGAGGCACAGTACCTGGGGACCAGGGAAGACCTGAAGGACATCCACACCATCCTGGTCACCATTGCAGGGGTGCTGGCTGACATGGCCAACACCATGAGGGAGGCAGTGGCACACCAACAGGCAGCTGACACTAGCCACACCGAAGAACAGCCCTCCACCTTCGCCGACACTAGTGGACAGGAGGCCCCGCCACAGGACTAACAGACCACCAGCACCCCACCCACTATAGAAGGAGAACCACCACGCAAAAGGTCCCTGCGATCCAGGCAGAAGCCAGAGAACTTTGCCAGGACTCCCCTGATTGTCACCCTTGTGTCCCACCCTGTCACCCTGTCCACCTTTAACTGACATTGCTCCACTTTCTGTGCCCCCTTGGACAATGCTCCTGTGATACCAATAGAATAGACTCTATCCTGGACAGTTCTCCACCATCAACCCAGCCCATTGCACATCCCCATTTACTTCTCAGCACTGAAATAAACACCCTTGGAACTAATACAAGTATGGAGTCTGTCAATGGATTGAAATATGTATTAGTTTAACAAGTTGTAAACATAGCAGTTCAAATGTATTGTAATATTTACATAGATATGACCTGTAGCGGGCAGCAGTAAACACACCAGGAGCCAGAGTGGGGCACAGATATCTGAAAATAAAGATGCCAAAAGGTACAGTAAGTGGCCATAGAAATAGGGAAATCAGGCTGCCATGTTCAATGTCCAACACAAAACTGCAATGGAAGGTAAAGTTACAGTGTCTTACCTGTGTGTCACTGGAAGTACTGTTGAATTATTTTAGTTCTGTTTTCCACATCCTCTTCCTCTGCCTCCTCTTCGTCACTGTCCACAGGCTCCGCCGCTGCCACATGACCATCCCCAGGTTCATCCTTCTGCAGAAAAGGCACCTGGCGTCTCAAGACCAGGTTGTACAACATGCAACATGCAACGATGATCTGGCACACCTTCTTGGGTGAGTAGTACAGGGATCCACCTGTCAGATGGAGGCACCGGAATCGGGCCTTCAGGAGGCCAAAGGTGCGCTCAATGATCCTCTGTGTTTGCCCATGTGCCTCATTGTAACGTTCCTCTGCCCTTGTCCTGGCATTCCTCACTGGGGTCAGCAGCCATGAGAGGTTGGGGTAACCAGAGTCACCTGTAAATATTGAGGGATAACTGCTAGCCCCACACTCACCCTTAGGGCCAACACCACACCCATATACCTACATCAACTGGGTGGGGACCATGGGCTCACCTATTAGCCACACCCGGTGCCTCTGGAGTTGAGACATCAGATATGGGATGCTGCTATTCCTCAGGATATAGACATCGTGCACAGACCCAGGATACTTTGCATTGACATGGGAGATGTACTGCTCTGCCAAACACATCATCTGCACATTCAGAGAGTGAAAGCTTTTTCGATTTCTGAACACCTGTTCACTTCTCCGGGGGGGGGACAAAGGCAATATGTATACCATCAATGGCACCAATGATGTTGGGGATATGTCCCATTGCATAGAAGTCAGCCTTCACTGTGGCCAAATCCTCCACTTGGGGGGAAAACATGTAGCTGCGCATGTGGTTCAGGAGGGTAGACAACACTCTGGTCAGCACGTTTGAGGAACATAGGCTGTGACATCGCTGATGCCGTGGCCACTGTCGCTTGGAAGGAACAACTTGCTAGTAAATGGAGCACTGACAGGACCTGCACTAGAGGGCGGATACCTGTGGGGTGGCGGATAGCTGAAATGAGGCATTGGCTCCAATTGGGCACACAGTTCTTGGATTGTGGCCCTATCAAGTCTGTAGGTTAGGATAATGTGCCTGTCCTCCATTGTCGCCAGGTCCACCAGGGGTCTGTACACAGGGGGATGTCTCCATCTCCTATTCATCGTCAGTGGTTGAACTCTAGGGTTAAAAATGGTGAGCAGAACGTCATATTCAAACATATTCTCAATTTAATATGCAATTTTTGCTTTACAGAAACAATATGTGAACTTTTTAAGTCAGTTGATGTGCCTATGTCTGCTGTGATGCAGTTAGGTGCCATCGCCTGTGCCACCCTGAAATGGCGGCTGCCTGACCTCTGAGGAGGGACAAGTGGAAATGAGGTAATTCCGCTGGCGTTGTAGGCCATTGCGGTCGGTGCTTGAAGACCACCGTGCAACACTGCATTGGTTATCATTGGGGCCTATGGGTTCCAGGAGCCAATGGCGATGTACGTCGGTTGTGACGGTACGCACCGCCACAAACGTGACCGCCATTTTCTATCTGTTCACTCACGTGCTACCTGACCTTCAACAGGAGAGGACCTACACTGCAAGTGCTGCTGTGACCTGTGTCTGGAAGTGACACTGGCTCGAGTGTCTGGGGAAAGAGCCCCTGCCTTCACTTCAGAGGAATTGGAGAGACTGGTGGATGGGGTCCTGCCCAGGAAGCGGCCGCCAGCAGCAGCCCCGCTGGAACAGACAGGACTGCCAGCAGCCCCGCTGCTCAGGAAGCGACCGCCAGCAGCAGCCCTGCTGCCACAGACAGGACCGCCAGCAGCCACGCTGCCCAGGAAGCGACCGCCAGCAGCAGCCCCGCTGCCACAGACAGGACCGCCAGCAGCCACGCTGCCCAGGAAGGGACCGCCAGCAGCAGCCCCGCTGCCACAGACAGTAGGAAGCGACCGCCAGCAGCAGCCCCGCTGCCACAGACAGGACCGCCAGCAGCCACGTTGCCCAGGAAGCGACCACCAGCAGCAGTCCCACTGCCACAGACAGGACCGCCAGCAGCCCCGCTGCCCAGGAAGCGACTGCCAGCAGCAGCCCCGCTGCCACAGACAGGACCGCCAGCAGCCACGCTGCCCAGGAAGCGACCGCCAGCAGCAGCCCTGCTGCCACAGACAGGACAGCCAGCAGCCCCGCTGCCCAGGAAGCGACTGCCAGCAGCAGCCCCGATGCCACAGACAGGACTGCCAGCAGCTGAACCACTGCCCAGGACACCACCGTCAGCAGCCCTGCGGGGCAGAACAGGACCGCCAGCAGCTGAACCGCTGCCAAGGACACTGCCGCCAGCAGCCCCGCAGGGCAGAACAAGACCGCCAGCAGCTGAACCGCTGCCCAGGACACTGCCACCAGCAGCCCCGCAGGGCAGAACAAGACTGCCAGCAGCTGAACGGCTGCCCAGGACACCGCCACCACTATCAGTGCTGCCAAGGACACCGCCACAAGCACCGCTGCCCAGGACACCGCTGCCACAAGCAGCGCAGCCAAGGACACCGCCACAAGCACCGCTGCCCAGGACACCGCCGCCAGCAGCCCCGCAGGCCAGTCAGCGCAAATGATTCCGACGCTACTGAGTCTGCCATGGGCAGGATGAAGCACTCTAGGCACAAAGCCCCCTCCAGAACCAGTGGAAAGATACAACCAATACCTCTGTCCTTGGCAGGATGAAGCACTCTGGGCACAAGGCCCCCTCCAGAGACAGTGGAGAGATACATCCACTACATCTGTCCTTGGCAGGATGAAGCACTCTGGGCACAAGGCCCCCTCCAGAACCAGTGGAGAGATACATCCACTACCTCTGTCCTTGGCAGGATGAATCACTCTGGACACAAGCCCCCCTCCAGAACCAGTGGAGAGATACACCTACTACCTCTGTCCTTGGCAGGATGAAGCACTGTGGGCACAAGGCCCCCTCCAGAACCAGTGGAGACTGTTATCCACTTGAGAGACTGTGGCTTTGCACTCCCCAGGATTGAACAGTGGGCAAACCACCCACTGTAGAGACTTGAGAGACTGTGGCTTCGCTCTCCCCAGAATTGAACAGTGGGCAAACCACCCACTGTAGAGACTGTGGCTTTGCACTCCCCAGGATTGAACAGTGGGCAAACCACCCACTGTAGAGACTTGTGAGACTGTGGCTTTGCACTCCCCAGGATACATCAATGGGCATGGAGCCCCCTCGTGGATCTGGCGTTGTGCACTCAACCGGCTGAGGTGCCCCCCCCTTCCTTTCCCCCTGAGGTGCCTGTTTTATTTCTATCTGATGCCCCTGCAGTGCTCTCTCCGTTTTGATCGAGTATTGAGTGTGGGCCTCGCCCATGCCTTTTGGGCCCAGTGATCCACGGACTATGATGGTGGAATCCCTTGGACTTGTGTTCTTGGTGTATTTAATTGTATATCGTATAAATGTATATATTTGTATATATTTTAGATTCATGTCTTTGAATATATCCAATTTTTCGACTCATTTCCTTTGGTCCTTGCAGTCTTACAGAGGTGTTGGGGGGTGTAACTGTGATGTATCAACATGTACTTGTGTGTGTGTTGTAGTGGGTGAGTGTGGGAGTTTTGCGTGTTGCATGTGTGTGTCAATGTTTTTTCCCTCCCCCCTCCCCTGTGTTGTAGGTGCAGTACTCACCGTTGTCTTTGCCGCCGGCGTTCGTGCTCCTGGTAGAGGAGCAGGAAGATAAAGGCTGGCAGAATTTGGAGCTCCCGTTCCATGGCGTCCTAGTTCCTCATGGGGTGTGTAGAGGTGAGCGTTTTCCCTTCGAAGTCCTGTTTCCGCCGTGTTTTTGTTAGCGGTGAATCCGCCCCTGAAAAGTTGGCAGATTGGTGGGTTGTAATTCTGTGGGCAGTACATAGTCCTCCGCCTGTCTGTTGGCGGTTACCGCCGCGGTGTTTGTTTGTACCGTTGTGGCGGTCGGAGTGTTAAAGTGGCTGTCTATGTTGACGGTTTCCGCCACGGTTGTAATTCAATTTTTTTTACCGCCAGCCTGTTGGCGGTTTTACCGCCGCTTTAACACCGACCGCCAGGGTTGTAATGACCACCATAATCTCTACTTTCTTTTCAAGGCTAGGAACACTGTACATGATATCCTAGTTCTTGTGTTGCCCATTCAGGAGACAACTTCTGACATCTAGACACAACATTGTATCAGAACTGTGCTTCCAACACAGTATGACTTTATTATAAAAATGGTGCACTGATAGGGAAGGGGCAGAGAGCATTCCAGTTACAACCATCCTGGGATGAATACTGTGTTTGGCATGCATCTCTGCTGGCGCTAACCTACCATCTTCCTGAGAGGATTGCCATTTACACTGTAGGCCGACTCCTGACACTATCTCCAGGTATGGGGCTAAGGCTAATCTTTGAGATCGGGACGGGCAGGAAGGTACATCTTGTATGCTCTCAGTATGGTCTTAGGTTAGGTAGCAACCTCTAGAACCTCTAGAATCTCTAGAACTAAACTCATCATTTTGCGATTATTCATTGTCTATACTATGCTCATAACACTGGTAACTTTGCTTTGTTTCATCTGCCTAATTATCACATCTCATTTTCTTTATGTAAGATTTTGTGAATGTTTCAATAAACGTATTGAAAATGTATCTCATATCTCTGTTGTGTTTTGACTGGTCATCCATGAGTGAAACAATGAAAGGGTGAGATCTGTTTACATGACTTCCTTGAGGAGTCAGAGTGTCATATTTAGATTGCCGTAATCACCTTCCACCCCCGTAGGTTCAGGGGTCAAGGTGAGGCACTGTAAGCTAGCCAGGAATTGGGCCAAAAGCTCCTGATGGTGTGGGTTGAGTCAGTCCTCCACATTCTGAAGTTCTGTTGTCCTAATACACAGTCCTATTACCTTAGTAGGAACTGTATAATAGTTCTATCAGAGATAAAAGGCATTACTCCTGGCTCTGGGCAAAGCCCAACCCTGGCTGTTGTAATGTGTCTCCAATCTCCCAAAATTCAAGCATTGGAAGCCTCCCTCTCAACAAACAGTCTCAGCACTGAGTGTCCTGTATCCAGCCTGGCAGAGCATACCAGCCAAACCCCTTCAAATCCAATGTTTGAGGGCTTCCATTAAGGAACTTCCTTTCAGGTTAACTCGGCTGCTGTTGAACAGACATCTGCAATGTTTCCCCAGGTTATTTCCAAAATGGCCAGCTCAGCCCTAACTTTGCCTGCATCTACCCTCATTGTCATTTTATTTTTGACAACCAAGCTTGCAGTGGGTTAGGGGGATGCTACCTCACTTTCGAGAAGAAACTACTGCTGAATGAAAGCATTATTGCAACAGGAAATACAAAGTTGTCTGTCAACAAAAGATAAAGGCCCACATCATGACATTGGCGGTAATCCCGCTTACCGCCACGCTGACGGCCGCCAACTTACCGCCGCGGTGGCGAATATCCCTTTCCTATATTATGACACAGACACAAATCTGCCAGCTCAAAGGTCAGTGCTAAAGTGGCGGTCCCAAAACCCACACCGTTATGCCATCAGAACAACACCCATCACATTATGACCCACGAATCACCACGGCGGAGCTCAACGGTGGTAAACCTTTGGTGGTACACACCGCCACGCTCACCATGGACACCCACAGACAAAACAACACCACATTGAACAATTCAAACAACACACACCTGACACCCATACACACACCACACCCACACCACTATAAAAAACACACCCACATTACCCACAACCCCTTACGAATACAAATCATAGCCACCAGACTGACATCAAGACCACTGTGACAACTAGAGCCACACACCTCTCACTCCCGTACACCCCTCACATCCCCACATCACACACCACATTCACATTCACTTTACCCAATAACAACACACCCTCACAAACACACATCACACAACCCCCATGGCACCACAAAGGCACCCCTGTTTCACTGAGGAGGAGTTAAGGGTCATGGTGGAGGAAATTGTCAGGGGAAAGCCACAGCTATATGGAGCACAGGTGCAGCAAATATCAATAGCCAGGAAGCCGGAGCTATGATGGAGAATCATGGACAGGGTCAACACCGTGGGACAGCACCCAAGAACAAGGGACGACATCAGGAAGAGGTGGAACGACTTATGGGGGAAGGTATGTTCCATAGCAGCAAGATACCAGCTCCTATACAGAGGACTTGCTGTGGACCCCCACCTCCTCCCCCACAACTCACAGCATGGGAGGAGCAAGTCTTGTCAATACTGCATCCTGAGGACCTGGCTGGAGTCAGAGGAGGAGGACTCGACTCTGGGGACAGAGGCACAGGCCTCCAAGGACACTGGGAGGACTGCTGTGCTCCAGGGGGAGGACAGGACCAGGGAACCAACTCTCCAGGAGGTGCTCTCCGAGATCCTGGGAGCCTACCAACTTTGCCAGGACATGATGGGCCAGATCCTAGACAACGTGCAGGAGAACAGGCGGCTGCAGGAGGGATAGTATCAGGGGATCAGGGAGGACTTGCAGGCCATCAACAACATCCTTATCTCCATAGCAGGGGTGATGGCAGACATGGCCAACATTATGAGGGACGCAGTGTCACACTAGCAGGCCCCTGCCACTAGCCAGTCATCTGAACAGCCATCCACTTCTGCTGCCGCTAGTGGCGAAGAGGCCCTGCCACAGGACCAACAGGCCACCAGCACCCCTCCCCCTGCAGATGGTGATCCACTGTGCAAACGTTTCCCTGCAATCCAGACAGAAGCCAGAGACACTTGCCAAGACCACCACCAGGAAATGAGACTTTCCTGATTGCCTCCCTTGTGTCCCACTCAGTCACCTTCTCCACCTTGAACTGCCATTGCTCCCCTTGCTATGTTCCCTTGGACAATTCACCTGTGCTACGAACAGACTGGAACACTACCCTGGACCTTCCTCCATCATCACCCCATCACATTGCACTTTCCCCTCTATATACTAGCACCACAATAAACACCCTTTGAGAAAAATGTATTTCAAATATGTATTGTTTGAAACAGCTACAACCATTGCAAATGAACTGTTCATAGAATGAGCATAGAATTAACCCCCTGGGTGCCCTGGATGAGGTAATCTCGTCCCTACACATGGTTCCCGTGTGCTGGGATGAGATCACCTCGTCCTGCACCCGGCCCACGGGGGGAGCGCTAGCACTCCCCCTGTGGCCCCCCACCCACACCCCCCGGTCGTGAATGGATGGGGAATACCTTACCCCTCCACCCCCCCTCGGCAATCTGATGACGTCAGCACGCTCACATCGCGCCAACGTCATCAAGTATTGCCGAGGACACGCTGGAAGCCATTCGCTTTGTGAGTCCTTCCCTTTTTGGGTGATTTTGGGGGGAAACAGACACGGGGGGAAGGAAAGGGTTTTTCCTTCCCCCCGTGCCTGTTTTGAGTGGATTCCTGGTCCACGATCGCGGGCCAGGAATCCCCACTAGACACCAGGGATTTTTAGGCATATTTATTTTTGGGAGCGACCCCTTGGGCAAGGGTCGCTCCTCTGGGGGGCTATTTTTCTCCATATTTCGCCCCCCCAGGGGGGCAGATCGCCATTTTTTCGGCCGATCTGCCCCCAGGGGGTGTTGAAAGCCACTAGACACCAGCGTTTTCGTTTGTACTAGAATTCTTTGGGGAGCGACCCCTTGGGCAAGGGTTGCTCCCTTTGGGGGCATAAATAATCATTTTTCGGCCCCCCCTGGGGGCAGATCAGCTGTTTTTTCGGCCAATCTGCCCCCAGGGGGGTTGAAAGCCACTAGACACCAGGGATTTTATTTTCACTAGGATTTTTTGGGGAGCGACCCCTTGGGCAAGGGTCGCTCCCCTTGGGGGCATAAATAATCCTTTTTTGCCCCCCCCGG
The DNA here is from genome assembly GCF_031143425.1 of Pleurodeles waltl. Classification (NCBI taxonomy): domain Eukaryota; kingdom Metazoa; phylum Chordata; class Amphibia; order Caudata; family Salamandridae; genus Pleurodeles; species Pleurodeles waltl. Next base: position 280,796,003 of record NC_090447.1, read on the forward strand.
TGGCAGATCGGCAGTTTTTTGGCCGATCTGCCCCCAGGGGGGGTCAAAAGCCACTAGACACCAGGGATTTTATTTTTACTAGGATTTTTTGGGGAGCGACCCCTTGGGCAAGGGTCGCTCCCCTTTGGGGCATAAATAATCCTTTTTCGGCCCCCCTGGGGCAGATCAGCTTTTTTTTGGCCGATCTGCCCCCAGGGGGTTGAAAACCACTAGACCACCAGGGATTATGTTTACCTTATGTTTTTGGGCAGCGACCCCTTAGGCAAGGGTCGCTGCCCCAGGGGCAATACTTTTTTATATGTTTCAGCCCTCCCAGGGGCTAGATCGGCCATGATTTTGGCCGATCTTGCCCCCAGGGGTGTCGAAACCCACCAGGCGCCAGGGATTGTGTGGTGTGTGTGTGTGTTTTGTGTGTTTGGTGGCAAATTAGTATTGGCTATTTCTGCCCCCCTTGGGGGCAGATGGGCCTATTTGTTTCAGGCCCATCTGCCCCCAAAGAGGGCAGAAACCACCAGTACGCCAGGCATTTTTTTTGTTCCCTTTTTTTGTTTTGTTCTGGGGGTGCCCCCTTTGGAAAGGGTCGCCCCCTACAGGGGGCACAGAGCTGTTGGTCATTTCTGCCCCCCTTGTGGGCAGATTCGCCTACTTTTTTAGGCCCATCTGCCCCCAACGGGGGCAGAATCCCTTAGGCACCAGGGGTCTTGTGTGTGTGTGTTTTGTGTGGATGGGGGGGGCAGCCCCTTTTGCAAGCGTCACTCCCCAAAGGGGGGTACATTACTGATGACCATTTCTGCTCCCCTTGGGGGCAGATCAGGCTATTTTTTTAGGCCTATCTGCCCCCAAGAGGGCAGAAGCCACCAAGACATGAAGCATTTTTTTTTTTTTGCTCCCCTTAGTTTTGTTTGTGGTGGGGGCACCCCTATTTGCCCCCTTTGGCAAGGGTCGCCCCCCCCCAAACAGGGTACAGAACTGTTAGCCATTTCCACCCCCTTGGGGGCAGATCAGACTATTTTTTTCAGGCCCATCTGCCCCCAACGGGGGCAGAAGCCACTTAGGCACCAGGGGCAGTTTCTAAGTTCTTGGTGGCGGGGTGTTTGTCAACTGGCAAAGTATTTGTATTTGTGAGTATAACAGTTTATTTCTTCTTTTTGTTCTAGTTCAAAGCTTTTGCTTCCTTTGCTGTGGATCCTTGCGGTTTTGGCAGTAGTTGTCCTGCGGTTTTGCATAGTTGCATGTTTTAGGTAAGTGAAAGCAATGTACTCCAAAGGAGGATTGTTGACATGCATGAATGACATGTTTGTATGTGGTGTACTAAATGTAGTATTGTGTGTGAAATTGTCCTTAGACTTGGGCACAATGATATTTGTGTTGTCATATGTCTAATTTTCTTTTTTTCTTTTTAGTGGGATATCATTGGTGATTGCTGTGTCTGTGCAGAGTAGTTGTGAGTAGCTTTTTCAGGCAAGTGAGTGGTATAGTTTTTTACTACATAACTCTTTGTGATAAAGCTACACTTTGTTTATTACTTATTTTAGTGCTGGTGGTTGTTGGCAATCCATTTGTTGTTAGTGAGGATCATGGCTACCGCAGAGTGACCACTCAGCAGGTTGTTGGCATGCTTTTTGAGTCGTCTTCAGACCATGATTACGAGACTGACTCTGCATCTGAGGCAGAGGAGGAAGTGAGAGATTCTGGCAGTGAGTTTTCTGTCCGAGAGGATTCTTCTGATGAGGAAGCCACTCTTAGTGCAGATGAAGGGCCTGTTTTAGAGGAGGACATTGATGTGCCAAGAGTGCAGCAGCCTGGGGCTGAAGGGTTTCCCATTAGAAGACCTGACACCTGGATTGCCCCAAACATGGAGCAGCCACAGTTACCTGCATTTACTGGTCTCCCAGGGTGTAGAGTCAATACGGAAAACGTTCTGCCTGTCAATTTCTTTCACCTGTTTATGGACAATGTATTTTTGGAAGAGGTTGTGGAGCAGACTAATGTGTATGCGGAGCAATATTTGAGGGACTACGCTGCCAGACTTAGGCCTCAGTCTAGAGCTACTCAGTGGGTTCCCACATATCTTGAAGAGGTGAAAAAGTTTTTAGGTTTGACTTTTTTGATGGGGTTGATAAGGAAGCCGTCACTGGCTTCTTATTGGTCTACTAGTCCCTTGTTGGCAACGGCTATATTTCCTGCAACTATGACTCGTAATCGCTATTTTCTTCTTCTTCGTATGCTGCATTTTGTAGACAATGCTTTAGCCTTGCCACCTGATCACCCTGATTGTGACCGTCTTTTTAAAATTAGGTCTGCCCTTGATCATTTTGTAGATCGGTTTTCAGAGGTCTCTGTTCCAGGCAAAGAGATAAGTGTGGACAAGTCTTTGGTCCTTTTCAAGGGGCGTTTAGTTTTTAAGCAGTTCATTCCTAGTAAGAGGGCACGGTATGGGATTAAATTGTATATGCTGTCAGAAATCAGTACATGATACGTGTATAATTTCCGGATCTACACGGGTAGGGATTCCAGTATTGACCCTCCTGGTTGTCCGACCACTTTTGGAATTAGTGAAAAAATTGTGTGGGAACTTGGTAGACCACTGTTTAACAAAGGTCACCATTGGTATGTAGATAATTTCTACACTGGAGTGCAGTTGTTCAAGAGTTGTTTAGACTGGACACTGTTGCTTGTGGCACAATCCATTCAAACCGGAAAGGCTATCCAAGGGAGCTTGTCTGTAAAAAACGTGAGAGGGGACAGTGCAGTGCCTTGCGGAATAATGAGCTGCTATCTCTGAAATGTTCAGATAGGAGGGATGTGTACATGCTATCTACCATCCATGATGAGAGTACTTCCCCTGTGACTGTTTGGGGCCAGGTTGCGGAAGCGCGCAAACCTGCGTGCATTTTGGACTACAATAGGCACATGGGTGGTGTTGATACAGTAGTTCAGAGGTTGGAACCTTACACTGCTCTGCGTAAGTCTTACGTGTAGTATAAAAAGTTGGCCCTACATTTATTTTATCTGGCAACTTTTAATACCTTTATTGTGTTCAAGGATTGTTCACCTGAATCAAGGTTGACATTTGTTAAATTTCTGGAGTCGGTGAAAGAGAGCCTTAATGTGGTGGAACAGGCAATAGTTCCTAGAATAGCAGTGGTGGAGGATGTGGCTAGATTGAAAGATCGCCACTTTCCAGATCACATTCCTCCCACTCCCAAGAAAGACTTCCCACTAAGAAATGTAGAGTATGTGCCCGAAGAGGTATGCGGAGGGAGAGCCGGATGTACTGCCCCGACTGCCCTTCAAAGCCTGGGCTGTGTGTGCCCGGCTGTTTCAGAAATTACCACACCAAGAAAACCTTTGAGGAAATACCGTGAGCGTAAACTGCCTATTTTATATTTTCTTATGTTCAGTTTCACCGTTGGCATTACTGTCATGTATTTAGTTAGAGCTGTTGTGTTTGTAGTTTTGTACTTGTTTTATAATTAGTGGTTTCTTTGTTGTTTATAAACAGAAAAAAAGTGATGGCGGTGTGCGTGGGGTGGCGCTTGGCAGGCGGTGTGCCTGGGGTGGCACTTGGCTGGCAGTGTGCGTGAGGTGGGACTGTAAAAACGGTTGGTCCTTTGACGCGGCTTTACAGCTCACGAGCTGTGAGTCATTGGTTCAGTTTTTTGGCCTTTCAGTTATTAACAGTGCATTTCACTTTTGTGAAATCTCTTGTTAATAAAATGTGAACCATCACTCACCCTCGTGCCAAATCCAACCAGTATGTGTGGTACAAATGACAAAACCTGCTCCGCTGTAATCAGGCGTCGCAGCACACTTGTGACACACTAGGTGTCTCAGGTGGGACCCCGATGATGAAGCATGCCACCAACTTGATTGGTGGGTGAGGGGTCTTTTTCACATAACCTAAGTGTGCTTCTTTTCACAATTTTAGTGTTTGGCACATCACGGACGTACGTGGAAACATCAATGATATATTGCAAAACTACCTGTGTTTGGGGGGAGGGGCACCTATGTTTTTGGTTGTGGGTGCGACCTTCATCTAGGGAAACCTACCAAACCCAGACAGTTTTTAAAACTAGACACCCCAAGGAGTCCAGGGAGATGAGGCTTGCGTGGATCCCCCAACATTTTCTTACCCAGACTCCTCTGCAAACCTCAAAATTTGCTTAAAAAAGCATATTTTCCTGACCTTTCTTAGTAGGATCACCGCTCCAGCACACAATTCCTACTCCCCAGCGTTCCCCTCAGTCTCCCAAGTAAAATGACACCTCACTTGTTTGGGTCACAAAGCAGAGCCAGCCTAAAGATGTCTAAAAGAAGAATATGTCCTTATCAACTCGCTGTGCTATCCCCTCTATCTCTACAAGTTTTTGGCCATATTCTGTTGCAGGCACCTGGCCCACTCACACAAGTGCAGTATCATTTTTATCGGAAGACTTGGGGGAACGCTGGTGGAAGGAAATTTGTGGCTCCTCTCAGATTCCAGAACTCTCTGTCACCGAAATGTGAGGAAAACATGTTTGTTAGCCAAATTTTGAGGTTTGCAAATGATTCTGGGTAACAGAACCTGGTGAGAGCCCCACAAGTCACCCCGTCCTGGATTCCCCTAGGTCTCTAGTTTTCAAAAATGCACAGGTTCGGTAGGTTTCCCTAGGTGCCGGCTGAGCTATAGGCCAAAATCCAGAGGTAGGCACTTTGCAAAAAACACCTCTGTTTTCTGTAGAAAAATGTGATGTGTCCACATTGTGTTTTGGAGTATTTCCTGTCGCGGGCACTATGCCTACTCACACAAGTGAGGTATCATTTTTATCGAGAGACTTGGGGGAACGCTGGGTAGACGGAAATTTGTGGCTCCTCTCAGACTCCAATACTCTCTGTCACCAAAATGTGAGTGAAAAAGTGTTTTTTTAGCCAAATTTTGAGGTTTGCAAAGGATTCTGGGTAACAGAACCTGGTGAGAGCCCCACAAGTCACCCCGTCTTGGATTCCCCTAGGTCTCTAGTTTTAAAAAATGCACAGGTTTGGTAGGTTTCCCTAGGTGCCGGCTGAGCTAGAGGCCAAAATCCACAGGTAGGCACTTTGCAAAAAACACCTCTGTTTTCTGTGGAAAAATGTGATTTGTCCACGTTGTGTTTTGGAGCATTTCCTGTCGCGGGCACTAAGCCTACCCCCACAAGTGAGGTACAATTTTTATCGGGAGACTTGGGGGAACATTGAATAGCAAAACAAGTGTTATTGCCCCTTGTCTTTCTCTACATTTTTTCCTTCCAAATATAAGACTGTGTAAAAAAGACGTCTGTCTGAGAAATGCCCTGTAATTCACATGCTAGTATGGGCACCCCAGAATTCAGAGATGTGTAAGTAACCACTGCTCCTCAACACCTTTCTTGTGCCCATTTTGGAAATACAAAGGTTTTCTTGATACCTATTTTTGACTCTTTATATTTCAGCAAATTAATTGCTGTATACTCGGTATAGAATGAAAACCCACTGCAAGGTGCAGCTCATTTATTGGCTCTGGGTGCCAAAGGTTCTTGATGAACATACAAGCCCTATATATCGCTGCAAACAAAAGAGTCCAAGGGACTAACAGTATATATTTTTTTTAATCTGACATCGCAGGAAAAAGTTACAGAGTAAAACGTAGAGAAAAATGCCTGTTTTTTTCGCCTCAATTTCAATATTGTTTTATTTCAGTTGTTATTTTCTTCAGGAAACCCTTGTAGGATCTACACAAATTACCCATTGCTGAATTCAGAATTTTGTCTACTTTTCAAAAATGTTTAGGTTTCTGGGATCCAGCATTGGTTTCACACCCATTTCTGTCACTGACTGGAAGGAGGCTGAAAGCACAAAAAATCATAAAAGTGGGGTATGTCCCAGTAAAATGCCAAAATTGTGTTGAAAAATTGGGTTTTCTGATTAAAGTCTGCCTGTTCCTGAAAGCTGGAAAGCTGGTGATTTTAGCACCGCAACACCTTTGTTGATGCCATTTTCAGGGGAAAAACCACAAGCCTTCTTCTGCAGCCCTTTTTTCCCATTTAAAAAAAAATAAATCACTGTATTTTGGCTAATTTATTTGCCTCCTTCAGTGGAACCCACAAAGTCTGGGTACCCCTAGAATCCCTAGGATGTGGGGAAAAAAATACGCAAATTTGGCGTGGGTAGCTTATGTGGACAAAAAGTTATGAGGGGCTAAGCGAGAACTATTCCAAATAGGCAAAAAAAGGCCTGGCACAGGAGGGGAAAAGACCTGGCAGCGAAGGGGTTAATCACCTGTAGCTGGCTGTTGTGATCACACCAGGAGTATTTGTCAAATCACCAACATCTGCCAAATGAATATCCAGAGGTAACAGTAAGTGGGCAAAGAAGTGGGAAATACCAGCATTCCAATGCCACACAGAATACATGAATACAAGAAAAAGCAATGAGCTACAATCAATATTCACTTTTATCTTGCATAGAAAAAAGCTGTAACGAAATTTAAAAAAAGAATATTTATTACAAATGTATGTCAAACAACTGCATAAATCAATATTCAAATATACAATTATATAAAGATAAACATGGAAAGACAAAAAAATATTTCGATAAATATTTACACCTTTACATGAATTAATAAACTGAGACAACCTAACACATCAGACAAAACAATTAAGATAATCAGACCATGACATTACATAAACATACACATAAATTATCTTACAGTACAGTGAAATACAAATTAAGAATATACAATTTATTTTTCTGAAGCTGAAAAGATATTCACATGAATGTCATATTGTTATTCAATTCCTAATTATGTCTCCATCTTCCTTGATAAGAGAAAAATTTCTATTTTAACCCCATAAATTCAGGGTCCGTACAAAAACCAAAAAATAGTAGGAACAAAGCCTACGCGCGTTTCGGCGGAGACCACCAAATTTGAAAAGCCGCCTTCCTCAGGGCCATTCCTTTTCCATACTTAATACATAATGTGCTAGATTGAATAAGTTCTCATCTTTCCCATTGAATAAATCCTGATAAATACAAAGTAAAACAAAGTAATACATTTTAGAACCAGGCTCTTGAGATTCCACTGCCCACCCGTGACTAATAACCTCAAAATCGACAACCAATAAATTATGAGGTGAAAACAGAAAACGCCAAAGCAAAAATAAATAAAGTAAGATGTGAATAAATAAAAGAAGAAGGTAAGAAAACTTCAAATAGAAGTGAATTAGACAAATAATTAAAAACACCACCATCTCCCTTGTGTGTATAATCACCAATAACAGCATTCAAAAACTAAATAATAAATAAATAAATAAATACCCGGTGATGATGTTGCTGAGTTTCCTCAATTATAGTGCAGACAAGGTTCAGTTTTCTAATTTCTACTTCAATTCGCAAATAAGTCTTTGTAAAAACACATAACCGGATATATATAATCACCTCATTTTGTTTAACAAAACATACTAAATAACTGAAAAAAAGGGGGGTAAAAAGAGGGGGGGCCCCCAGGAAAGAGAGGGGGGGGGGTTTTGGGAAAAAGGAGGGTGGGAAGGGGGGGGAGGGAAAAAGGAAAAAAGGAAGGGAAGTGGGTAGGAAAAGGGAGGGGGGTTTGGGAAGAAGGGGTGGTGTGATGCAAAGTGATCCTCTACCAAGAGACAAACAGCTAATTCCTTCACCTACCCAAATAATCTTTTAAGTAAGAAATTTCTCTGGGGGGGTTCCTCCAAAATGTTCTCACAACTCCTCTCTCTGCATACAGAGAGAAAAACAATACGGTAAAAAAAGTCCATCAGCAGTGACTGGTCCCTCCTGTCTCTTTACTAAAAGGTCTGTCTCTCTACGTTACTTCCAATTGGAAAATCCACTCAATTTACATCCCACAAATTATATAGCCTCATGTTCTTGCTGATAAAAGACATAAACACACAGATCTTAATTGCTTTATAGATTTTAGAGGGAACTCAAATATTGGCGCTACACCTCTAAGCCCCCTATATATTTTCAGCGTGGGCTTATATTCCAATGAGCGAGCCTACCTTCAATTTTCACTGATTCTTCCAAAAAAAACAAATCGCAGGCGTCCGATATAAAGATTGCTGAATAGTGCTGACTCCATTTTAAAGTCAGGCAACATATTCTAAATCTCGGTCGAAAAACTCGAGACTACGGAGTTGCTGATTCTCACAACAGCAGTGTCGGCCATCTTGAAATGCGTGAGCTTATATTCCTATCAACGAGCATACCTTCAATTTTCACAGATTCTTCGAAAAAACCCAAATTACAGGCGTCCGATATAAAAATTGCCGAATGGTGCTGACTCTATTTTAAAGTCAAGCAACATATTCTAAATCTCGGTCGAAAAAACCGCGAGACTACGGAGTTGCCGATTCCCACAACAGCAGTGTCGGCCATCTTGAAATGGTGTTAAATACGAGTAGCCTTTGATTCTAATAGTATCGCAGTGGAAGTACATTCTAATGGATGCAAAGATTTGTTCAATTGTAACAGTTCATATTAGTAATAGTGAACCTAGGAGACATCTAAAAAATAAAATAAAAAAGTAAAAAATGAAAAATAAGACACTTTAACTTGTGGGTCACACACTTGACTCTTAGTTACAGTCATTGAGCCACAGCCCCTTCTATCTGGTGGAATCAATTCCAATCAGAAAAAGACCATACATGCTGTCAGCAATGTGATAATGGTCATCAGGAATCGGCCAGCTCTTAGAGTGAAAGAAATTTGAAGATAACCTAAAGACCGTCGACCCTAACCAAATGATCATGAAGACTCACTGAATTAATTAAGAACTTCTGGATTTTAACAGGAGAAAATACTGGATACAAGAAAGCGTTCAAACTAAAGCATTTTCCCAGGGCATACATTCATTTAGCCCATTACAATGTGTATCCAAGGAAAAAATCCCAAAAATTTCCCGCTTTTTACTTATGTTCTCCCTTTCTTTCCCTGGAATGTCCTTAATTTTTTCCAGAATCGTCCAAGACATTTCATCCAGACAATGTTTTTTTTTCAACCAGTGTTGAACTAAGGGAGCTCCCTCCCTCTTGTTGCGAATATTAGATAGATGTTCTGAAATTCTGACTCTCATTTCACGTCCAGTCTCTCCCACATACCCAGCCTGGCAGGGACAGGTAATCAAATATATACAATTTGATGTTCTACAATTAGTCATATCACATAACTTATACTTCCTTTGGTTCCACACTAAAAGGTCACTCACTACAGCTTCAGGACATGCTTTACAAGTCCCGCATTTGTGATTCTCCCTCACTGGGGCTAATCCGGTGATGGACTTTTGACTGAATTCACTATCTCTCGGTAAAGCTGCCTTAACCAATTTATTACGAATGTTCTGATTTTTCTTAAACGCCAAAATAGGTCTATCTAGAGGAGTAATAGTTTGATCGCTGTTCAGGATTTGCCGATTACTATTAATAATTTTCCTGATTTTGTCATTCATATTAGAATGTTGAATAACACAAACTAATTGTGCTTTCAGTTCTTTTGTACGCTGTTGAAACATGCTCTCTCTGTTAAAGTATTTCGCGCGTTTATATGATTCACTGATCAGTCTCTTGGGATAGCCCCTCAGCAACAGTTTTTTTTGGAGAACATCTGCATGTATATTGTATTCACTAAGTTCTGTACAATTTCTGCGGATCCGGAGAAATTGACTGAAAGGGACTCCTTGTTTTCGGCATTTTGGGTGATAGCTATCAAAATGCAAAATGGTGTTCTTTGCCGTAGATTTGGTGTATAATGATACTTCTAACTGTAAGTTATGGTTTTTTATCCAGATGTCTAGGAACTCAATTTTGTCCCTACTTCTATGGACGGAGAATTTGAGATTGGTGTCACATAAATTGACCCATTCACAGAATTCATTCAATTCTTCTTCATGTCCAGACCAAATGAAGAACACGTCGTCTATATATCTAGACCATAACCTGATGTTCTCATAAAAAGGGGCCATTTCATTATAAATGTGGGTCTGTTCGAATAGACCCACATAGATATTCGCAACACTGGGGGCACACGCTGCCCCCATACTTACTCCCTTCTTCTGCTGGTACATTTTCCCATCGAATTCAAAAAAGTTACCTTCCAAGACGATCTTTAAACAGTCTAGAACAAACAGCAAATGATCAGTCATTCCCTCCTTAGCAAATAGTTGGCGCACTGCCTGCAGAGCTTCATACTGGGGGATATTCGTATACAGAGCCTCGATGTTCATAGTTACCAAGAACTCAGGGCCATATTTATACTTTTTGACGCAAAACTGCGCTAACGCAGTTTTGCGTCAAATAAATTAGCGCCGGCTAACGCCATTCTAAAGCGCCATGCGGGCGCCATATTTAATCAATGACGTTAGCCGGCGTTATCCGGCGGCGCTGCCTGGTGTGCATGGAAAAAAACGACGTACACCAGGCAGCACCGGCGTAGGGGGATATGGAGCTTGGGCGCCAAAAAATGGGGCAAGTCAGGCTGAGGCAAATTTTTCACCTCAACCCGATTTGCGTCATTTTTTTTCACTCCCAACCCCCATTGAAATGACTCCTGTCTTAGCAAAGACAGGAGTCATGCCCCCTTGCCCAATGGCCATGCCCAGGGGACTTATGTCCCCTGGGCATGGTCATTGGGCATAGGGGCATGTAGGGGGGCACAAATAAGGCCCCCCTATGCCACCCAAAAAAAAAAAATACCTACCTGAACTTACCTTAATTTTCCAGGGATGGGTCCCTCCAGCCTTGGGTGTCCTCCTGGGGTGGGCAAGGGTGACAGGGGGTGTCCCTGGGGGCATGGGAGGGCACCTCTGGGCTCCTTCCGAGCCCACAGGTCCCTTAACGCCTGCCTTTTCCAGGCACTATTAAGCGGCCGTACGTAATTTTTTTTGACCCGCCCACTCCCGGGCGTGAATTTTGCCCGGGAGTGTAAATACGGCGCACATGCCTCTGAGTCAATTTTTTAGACGGGAACGCCTACCTTGCATCTCATTAACGCAAAGTAGGTGTCCATGCTAAAAAATGATGCAAACTCCAAGGACTTTGGCGCTAGACGCGTCTAACGCCAAAGTATAAATATGGAGTTAGTTTTGCGTCGGAATTGCGTAAAAAAAAAACGACGCAATTGCGGCGCAAACAGAGTATAAATATGCCCCTCATTATCTGGATTGAAACTGACCCCTTCCAGTTTTGAAATAATATGGCCCGTATCTTTGATATATGCAGGGAGTTGTCCCACTCTTGTTTTCAGGAATTTTTCCACAAATTTGGACAGTGGTTCAGTAATGGACCCTACCGTAGAAACTATAGGGCGAAAAGGAGGGTCTATCTCATTTTTATGTATTTTCGGTAGACCATAAAGAATGGGAACTCTGGTGGTTGTAGGATTCAAAAATACATATTCCTTGTCACAAATCAGTCCTTCATTGTATGCTTTCAGACTCACTTCCTGAATTACCTTTTTTACTTCCTTTTGCCAACTGTTGTTGGCTTTGCTATAATGTTCTGATACTCCTAGCATAAGGTTAACCTTCTGCTTATACTCATCTGTTTCAAGTAACACAATCCCTCCCCCTTTGTCACAAGGTTTAATAACAATATTCTTGTTTTGCTGTAATCTCAACAAGGCCTGTTGTTCATTTTTTGTAAGGTTCGGGTCAGGCTTAGGAGTGAATTTGCACAACTTTTTAACTTTCTCAAGTACCAGATTCTCGAATATTCTTATTTCTGGTCCCACCATATCAAGACTAGGAGTAAAAGTGGAGATGGGTTTCAACCCGGACAGATTATTCTCTATGATGTTACTCCTATTCTCAAAGAATCTTCTGAGTCTAATCCGTCTAAAGAAGGCATGTAAATCAGTAAAAAGTCCAAAATGGTTTATGGATACAGTGGGAACAAAGGATAAACCTTTTTTTAGAATTGTTTCCATATCTGTATCCAATTGAAAAGAGGTAAGATTAAATACTGGTATGGGATCTAGTCCCTCCCGTATTGTTGTCTCCTCGTCTGCAGAAAATGTGTAGGATTGTCCGTATTGTAGTATCTGCCTCTCTGTTGGCCTCTGAATCTGGTCCGTTGCGATCCTCTCCGAGATAAAAAACGGTTTGACTGATTAAAGCCATCATGGTAGGGGCTCCTATTATCAGACTGTTCTAAACGATCGCTTGTGCCTTTCCCCTCAGACTCAGATGTGTCAGAGAATGTGACAATTTTTTTGCTGGTCCAAAATTGTCGGTCTGAAGATTGCCCTGTTTGATTATAGTTCTGATAATATTTATCTGACAAATAGGGGTAAGCTTTCTCTTGGGTAAACCATCTGATGTCCTTTCTTAATTTATATGACTTTCTTTTTGTCAGATAGGCATCAAAATAATCTAATTCCTGGTTAATCATCTCTAATTGTTCCTTGGCTTCAAGTACGGAATCTTGATTTTTAAGTTCCTCTTCAAGTGTCTGGATCTCAGTAGCTAGTGTTTCAATGAGTTCCCTCGCAGTCTCTACGATAAGAATCATCCAATCGCGAGAACATCTGTTCGATATTAAAGACCATTTTTCTAGGAATTTGCGTATTTCTGTAAAAAGGCCTGGTATATTTCTCACCCTCAGGCCTGCTGGTATTACTCCTGCTCTCAGATATTCTAACATGAAATCCGCACGTAATTCGGTTCATCTAGCCTTCTTCTTTAACTCAACTAATCTAAACCAACCTTCTTTGGTTTGATTAAACCCTGCGCTTGATCCTACTCCTGATCTAGGTTGTCCTAACAATTTAATCAAATCTTCTTCCGAAAATCCAAATGTTTTTATTCCGTCCATAATTACACAGCCAAAAACCTGGTAGGTAGGAAGCTCACCACAACCACCAACCGGGACACAAACAGGGTTATAGACACAAATGAAAAAGAATATTAAAAAACAAAAAGTGCACAAAAGAAATAAACAAAATCAATTAAACCTTAATAACCCAGTGGTGGAAACATCTCAAGAAACCCTATCTCAATGGGTAAATTCAGACATACACCTAAACAATAATACAAAATATATGTAACCCTCTCGACAAAGTGTCGTATCACAAGGAAAAAAGACTATCGAGGGTCCCTGGTTTGATAAGTAGCCCATCCAGGGAATAATACTTGAATACAAGAAAAAGCAATGAGCTACAATCAATATTCACTTATATCTAGCATAGAAAAAAGCTGTAACGAAATTTAAAAAAAGAATATTTATTACAAATGTATGTCAAACAACGGCATAAATCAATATTCAAATATACAATTATATAAAGATAAACATGGAAAGACAAAAAAATATTTCCATAAATATTTACACCTATACATGAATTAATAAACGGAGACAACCTAACACATCAGACAAAACAATTAAGATAATCAGACCATGACACTACACAAACATACACATAAATTATCTTACAGTGCAGTGAAATACAAATTAAGAATATACAATTTATTTTTCTGAAGCTGAAAAGATATTCACATGAATGTCATATTGTTATTCAATTCCTAATTATGTCTCCATCTTACTTGATAAGAGAAAGATTTCTATTTTAACCCCATAAATTCAGGGTCCATACAAAAACCAAACAATAGTAGGAACAAAGCCTACGCGCATTGCGGTTGAGAACACCAAATTTGAAAAGCCGCCTTCCTCATGGCCGTTCCTTTTCCATACTTAACACATAATGTCGTAGATTGAATAAGTTCTCATCTTTCCCATTGAATAAATCCTGATAAATACAAAGTAAAACAAAGTAATACATTTTAAAACCAGGCTCTTGAGATTCCACTGACCACCCGTGACTAATAACCTCAAAATCGAGAACCAATAAATTATGAGGTGAAAACAGAAAACGCCAAAGCAAAAATAAATAAAGTAAGATGTGAATAAATAAAAGAAGAAGGTAAGAAAACTTCAAATAGAAGTGAATTAGACAAATAATTAAAAGCACCACCATCTCCCTTGTGTGTATAATCACCAATAACAGCATTCAAAAACTAAATAATAAATAAATAAATAAATACCCGGCGATGATGTTGCTGAGTTTCCTCAATTATAGTGCAGACAAGGTTCAGTTTTCTAATTTCTACTTCAATTCGCAAATAAGTCTTTGTAAAAACACATAACCGGATATATATAATCACCTCATTTTGTTTAACAAAACATACTAAATAACTGAAAAAAGGGGGGGAAAAGAGGTGGGGGCCCCCAGGAAAGAGAGGGGGGGGTTTGGGAAAAGGGAGGGCGGGAAGGGGGGGAGGGAAAAAGGAAAAAAGGAAGGGAAGTGGGTAGGAAAAGGGATGGAGGGGGGGTTGGGAAGGAGGAGGGGGGTGTGATGCAAAGTGATCCTCTACCAAGAGACAAACAGCTAATTCCTTCACCTACCCAAATAATCTTTTAAGTAAGAAATTTCTCTGGGGGGTTCCTCCAAAATGTTCTCACAACTCCTCTGTCTGCATATAGAGAGAAAAACAATACGGTAAAAAAGTCCATCAGCAGTGACTGGTCCCTCCTGTCTCTTTACTAAAAGGTCTGTCTCTCTACATTACTTCCAATTGGAAAATCCACTCAATTTACATCCCACAAATTTTATAGCCTCATGTTCTTGCTGATAAAAGACATAAACACACAGATCTTAATTGCTTTATAGATTTTAGAGGGAACTCAAATATTGGCGCTACACCTCTAAGCCCCCTATATATTTTCAGCGTGGGCTTATATTCCTATCAGCGAGCCTACCTTCAATTTTCACCGATTCTTCCAAAAAAACAAAATCACAGGCGTCCGATATAAAGATTGCCGAATAGTGCTGACTCCATTTTAAAGTCAGGCAACATATTCTAAATCTCGGTCGAAAAACCGCGAGACTACAGAGTTGCCGATTCTCACAACAGCAGTGTCGGCCATCTTGAAATGCGTGGGCTTATATTCCTATCAACGAGCATACCTTCAATTTTCACGATTCTTCGAAAAAAAGAAAATTACAGACATCCGATATAAAGATTGCCGAATGGTGCTGACTCTATTTTAAAGTCAAGCAACATATTCTAAATCTCGGTCGAAAAAACCGCGAGACTACGGAGTTGCCGATTCCCACAACAGCAGTGTCGGCCATCTTGAAATTGTGTTAAATACGAGTAGCCTTTGATTCTAATAGTATCGCAGTGGAAGTACATTCTAATGGATGCAAAGATTTGTTCAATTGTAACAGTTCATATTAGTAATAGTGAACCTAGGAGACATCTAAAAAATAAAATAAAAAAGTAAAAAATGAAAAATAAGACACTTTAACTTGTGGGTCACACACTTGACTCTTAGTTACAGTCATTGAGCCACAGCCCCTTCTATCTGGTGGAATCAATTCCAATCAGAAAAAGACCATACATGCTGTCAGCAATGTGATAATGGTCATCAGGAATCGTCCAGCTCTTAGAGTGAAAGAAATTTGAAGATAACCTAAAGACAGTCGACCCTAACCAAATGATCATAAAGACTCACTGAATTAATTAAGAACTTCTGGATTTTAACAGGAGAAAATACTGGATACAAGAAAGCGTTCAAACTAAAGCATTTTCCCAGGACATACATTCATTTAGCCCATTACAATGTGTATCCAAGGAAAAAATCCAAAAAACTTCCCGCTTTTTTCTTATGTTCTCCCTTTCTTTCCCTGGAATGTCCTTAATTTTTTCCAGAATCGTCCAAGACATTTCATCCAGACAATGTTTTTCTTTCAACCAGTGTTGAACTAAGGGAGCTCCCTCTCTCTTGTTGCGAATATTAGATAGATGTTCTGAAATTCTGACTCTCATTTCACGTCCAGTCTCTCCCACATACCCAGCCGGGCAGGGACAGGTAATCAAATATATACAATTTGATGTTCTACAATTAGTCATATCACATAACTTATACTTCCTTTGGTTCCACACTAAAAGGTCACTCACTACAGCTTTAGGACATGCTTTACAAGTCCCACATTTGTTATTCCCCCTCACTGGGGCTAATCCGGTGATGGACTTTTGACTGAATTCACTATCTCTCTGTAAAGCTGCCTTATCCAATTTATTACGAATGTTCTGATTTTTCTTAAACGCCAAAATAGGTCTATCTAGAGGAGTAATAGTTTGATCGCTGTTCAGGATTTGCCAATTACTATTAATAATTTTCCTGATTTTGTCATTCATATTAGAATATTGAATAACACAAACTAATTGTGCTTTCAGTTCTTTTGTACGCTGTTGAAACATGCTCTCTCTGTTAAAGTATTTCGCACATTTATATGATTTCCTGATCAGTCTCTTGGGAGAGCCCCTCAGCAACAGTTTTTTTTTAGAACATCTGCATGTATATTGTATTCACTAAGTTCTGTACAATTTCTGCGGATCCGGAGAAATTGACTGAAAGGGACTCCTTGTTTTTGGCATCTTGGGTGATAGCTATCAAAATGCAAAATGGTGTTCTTTGCCGTAGATTTGGTGTATAATGATACTTCTAACTGTAAGTTATGGTTTTTTATCCAGATGTCTAGGAGCTCAATTTTGTCCCTACTTCTATGGACGGAGAATTTGAGATTGGTGTCACACAAATTGACCCCTTCACAGAATTCATTCAATTCTTCTTCATGTCCAGACCAAATGAAGAACACGTTGTCTATATATCTAGACCATAACCTGATGTTCTCATAAAAAGGGGCCATTTCATTATAAATGTGGGTCTGTTCGAATAGACCCACATAGATATTCGCAACACTGGGGGCACACGCTGCCCCCATACTTACTCCCTTGTTCTGCTGGTACATTTTCCCATCGAATTAAAAAAAGTTACCTTCCAAGACGATCTTTAAACAGTCTAGAACAAACAGCAAATGATCAGTCATTCCCTCCTTAGCAAATAGTTTGCGCACTGCCTGCAGAGCTTCATACTGGGGGATATTCGTATATAGAGCCTCGATGTCCATAGTTACCAAGAGCTCATTATCTGGATTGAAACTGACCCCTTCCAGTTTTGAAATAATATGGCCCATATCTTTAATATATGCAGGGAGTTGTACCACTCTTGTTTTCAGGAATTTTTCCACAAATATGGACAGTGGTTACAGTAATGGACCCTACCATAGAAACTATAGGGCGAAAAGGAGGGTCTATCTCATTTTTATATATTTTCAGTAGACCATAAAGAATGGGAACTCTGGTGGTTGTAGGATTCAAAAATACATATTCCTTGTCACAAATCAGTCCTTCATTGTATGCTTTCAGACTCACTTCCTGAATTACCTTTTTTACTTCCTTTTGCCAACTGTTGTTGGCTTTGCTATAATGTTCTGATACTCCTAGCATAAGGTTAACCTTCTGCTTATACTCATCTGTTTCAAGTAACACAATCCCTCCCCCTTTGTCACAAGGTTTAATAACAATATTCTTGTTTTGCTGTAATCTCAACAAGGCCTGTTGTTAATTTTTTGTAAGGTTCGGGTCAGGCTTAGGAGTGAATTTGCACAACTTTTTAACTTTCTCAAGTACCAGATTCTCAAATATTCTTATTTCTGGTCCCACCATATCAAGACTAGGAGTAAAAGTGGAGATGGGTTTCAACCCGGACAGATTATTCTCTATGATGTTACTCCTATTCTCAAAGAATCTTCTGAGTCTAATCCATCTAAAGAAGGCATGTAAATCAGTAAAAAGTCCAAAATAGTTTATGGATACACTGGGAACAAAAGATAAACCTTTTTTCAGAATTGTTTCCATATCTGTATCCAATTGGAAAGAGGTAAGATTAAATACTGGTATGGGATCTAGTCCCTCCCGTATTGTTGTCTCCTCGTCTGCAGAAAATGTGTAGGATTGTCTGTATTGTAGTATCTGCCTCTCTGTTGGCCTCTGAATCTGGTCCGTTGCGATCCTCTCCGAGATAAAAAACTGTTTGACTGATTAAAGCCATCATGGTAGGGGCTCCGATTATCGGACTGTTCTAAACGATCGCTTGTGCCTTCCCCCTCAGACTCAGATGTGTCAGAGAATGTGACAATTTGTTTGCTGGTCCAAAATTGTCGGTCTGAAGATTGCCCTGTTTGATTATAGTTCTGATAATATTTATCTGACAAATAGGGGTAAGCTTTCTCTTGGGTAAACCATCTGATGTCCTTTCTTAATTTATCTGACTTTCTTTTTGTCAGATAGGCATCAAAAGAATCTAATTCCTGGTTAACCATCTCTAATTGTTTCTTGGCTTCAAGTACGGAATCTTGATTTTTAAGTTCCTTTTCAAGTGTCTGGATCTCAGTGGCTAGTGTTTCAATGAGTTCCCTCGCAGTCTCTACGATAAGAATCATCCAATCGCGAGAACATCTGTTTGATATTAAAGACCATTTTTCTAGGAATTTGCGTATTTCTGTAAAAAGGCCTGGTATATTTCTCACCTTCAGGCCTGCTGGTATTACTCCTGCTCTCAGATATTCTAACATGAAATCCGCACGTAATTCGGTTCGTCTAGCCTTCTTCTTTAACTCAACTAATCTAAACCAACCTTCTTTGGGTTGATTAAACCCTCCGCTTGATCCTACTCCTGATCTAGGTTGTCCTAACAATTTAATCAAATCTTCTTCCGAAAATCCAAATGTTTTTATTCCGTCCATAATTACACAGCCAAAAACCTGGTAGGTAGGAAGCTCACCACAACCACCAACCGGGACACAAATAGGGTTATAGACACAAATGAAAAAGAATATTAAAAAACAAAAAGTGCACAAAAGAAATAAACAAAATCAATTAAACCTTAATAACCGAGTGGTGGAAACATCTCAAGAAACCCTATCTCAATGGGTAAATTCAGACATACACCTAAACAATAATACAAAATATATGTAACCCTCTCGACAAAGTGTCGTATCACAAGGAAAAAAGACTATCGAGGGTCCCTGGTTTGATTAGTAGCCCATCCAGGGAATAATACTTGAATACAAGAAAAAGCAATGAGCTACAATCAATATTCACTTATATCTAGCATAGAAAAAAGCTGTAACGAAATTTAAAAAAAGAATATTTATTACAAATGTATGTCAAACAACGGCATAAATCAATATTCAAATATACAATTATATAAAGATAAACATGGAAAGACAAAAAACTATTTCCATAAATATTTACACCTATACATGAATTAATAAACGGAGACAACCTAACACATTTGACAAAAAAATTAAGATAATCAGACCATGACACTACACAAACATACACATAAATTATCTTACAGTACAGTGAAATACAAATTAAGAATATACAATTTATTTTTCTGAAGCTGAAAAGATATTCACATGAATGTCATATTGTTATTCAATTCCTAATTATGTCTCCATCTTACTTGATAAGAGAAAGATTTCTATTTTAACCCCATAAATTCAGGGTCCATACAAAAAACAACCAATAGTAGGAACAAAGCCTACGCGCGTTTCAGCGGAGACCACCAAATTTGAAAAGCTGCCTTCCTCAGGTCCGTTCCTTTTCCATACTTAATACATAATGTCGTAGATTGAATAAGTTCTCATCTTTCCCATTGAATAAATCCTGATAAATACAAAGTAAAACAAAGTGATACATTTTAAAACCAGGCTCTTGAGAGTCTACTGCCCACCCGTGACTAATAACCTCAAAATCGACAACCAATAAATTATGAGGTGAAAACAGAAAATGCCAAAGCAAAAATAAATAAAGTAAGATGTGAATAAATAAAAGAAGAATGTAAGAAAACTTCAAATAGAAGTGAATTAGACAAATAATTAAAAACACCACCATCTCCCTTGTGTGTATAATCACCAATAACAGCATTGAAAAACTAAATAATAAATAAATAAATAAATAAATACCCGGCGATGATGTTGCTGAGTTTCCTCAATTATAGTGCAGACAAGGTTCAGTTTTCTAATTTCTACTTCAATTTGCGAATAAGTCCTTGTAAAAACACATAACCGGATATATATAATCACCTCATTTTGTTTAGCAAAACATACTAAATAACTGAAAAAAAGGGGGGGAAAAAGAGGGGGGGGGGCAGGAAAGAGAGGGGGGGTTTGGGAAAAGGGAGGGCGGGAAGGGGGGGGAGGGAAAAAGGAAAAAAGGAAGGGAAGTGGGCAGGAAAAGGGAGGGGGGGTTTGGGAAGGAGGGGGGGGGGTGATGCAAAGTGATCCTCTACCAAGAGACAAACAGCTAATTCCTTCACCTACCCAAATAATCTTTTAAGTAAGAAATTTCTCTGGGGGGTTTCTCCAAAATGTTCTCACAACTCCTCTGTCTGCATACAGAGAGAAAAACAATATGGTAAAAAAGTCCATCAGCAGTGACTGGTCCCTCCTGTCTCTTTACTAAAATGTCTGTCTCTCTACGTTACTTCCAATTGGAAAATCCACTCAATTTACATCCCACAAATTTTATAGCCTCATGTTCTTGCTGATAAAAGACATAAACACACAGATCTTAATTGCTTTATAGATTTTAGAGGGAACTCAAATATTGGCGCTACACCTCTAAGCCCCCTATATATTTTCAGCGTGGGCTTATATTCCTATCAGCGAGCCTACCTTCAATTTTCACAGATTCTTCCAAAAAAACCAAATCACAGGCGTCCGATATAAAGATTGTCGAATAGTGCTGACTCCATTTTAAAGTCAGGCAACATATTCTAAATCTCGGTCGAAAAACCGCAAGACTACGGAGTTGCCGATTCTCACAACAGCAGTGTCGGCCATCTTGAAATGCGTGAGCTTATATTCCTATCAACGAGCATACCTTCAATTTTCACTGATTCTTCGAAAAAATCCAAATTACAGGCGTCCGATACAAAGATTGCCGAATGGTGCTGACTCTATTTTAAAGTCAAGCAACATATTCTAAATCTCGGTCGAAAAAAACGCGAGACTACGGAGTTGCCGATTTCCACAACAGCAGTGTCGGCCATCTTGAAATGGTGTTAAATACGACTAGCCTTTGATTCTAATAGTATCGCAGTGGAAGTACATTCTAATGGATGGAAAGATTTGTTCAATTGTAACAGTTCACATTAGTAATAGTTAACCTAGGAGACATCTAAAAAATAAAATAAAAAAGTAAAAAATGAAAAATAAGACACTTTAACTTGTGGGCCACACACTTGACTCTTAGTTACAGTCATTGAGCCACAGCCCCTTCTATCTGGTGGAATCAATTCCAATCAGAAAAAGACCATACATGCTGTCAGCAATGTGATAATGGTCATCAGGAATCGGCCAGCTCTTAGAGTGAAAGAAATTTGAAGATAACCTAAAGACCGTCGACCCTAACCAAATGATCATAAAGACTCACTGAATTAATTAAGAACTTCTGGATTTTAACAGGAGAAAATACTGGCCACAAGAAAGCGTTCAAACTAAAGCATTTTCCCAGGACATACATTCATTTAGCCCATTACAATGTGTATCCAAGGAAAAAATCCAAAAAACTTCCCGCTTTTTTCTTATGTTCTCCCTTTCTTTCCCTGGAATGTCCTTAATTTTTTCCAGAATCGTCCAAGACATTTCATCCAGACAATGTTTTTCTTTCAACCAGTGTTGAACTAAGGGAGCTCCCTCCCTCTTGTTGCGAATATTAGATAGATGTTCTGAAATTCTGACTCTCATTTCACGTCCAGTCTCTCCCACATACCCAGCCGGGCAGGGACAGGTAATCAAATATATACAATTTGATGTTCTACAATTAGTCATATCACATAACTTATACTTCCTTTGGTTCCACACTAAAAGGTCACTCACTACAGCTTTAGGACATGCTTTACAAGTCCCACATTTGTGATTCCCCCTCACTGGGGCTAATCCGGTGATGGACTTTTGACTGAATTCACTATCTCTCGGTAAAGCTCCCTTAACCAATTTATTACGAATGTTCTGATTTTTCTTAAATGCCAAAATAGGTCTATCTAGAGGAGTAATAGTTTGATCGCTGTTCAGGATTTGCCGATTACTATTAATAATTTTCCTGATTTTGTCATTCATATTAGAATGTTGAATAACACAAACTAATTGTGCTTTCAGTTCTTTTGTACGCTGTTGAAACATGCTCTCTCTGTTAAAGTATTTCGCACGTTGATATGATTCCCTGATCAGTCTCTTGGGATAGCCCCTCAGCAACAGTTTTTTTTGGAGAACATCTGCATGTATATTGTATTCACTAAGTTCTGTACAATTTCTGCGGATCCGGAGAAATTGACTGAAAGGGACTCCTTGTTTTTGGCATCTTGGGTGATAGCTATCAAAATGCAAAATGGTGTTCTTTGCCGTAGATTTGGTGTATAATGATACTTCTAACTGTAAGTTATGGTTTTTTATCCAGATGTCTAGGAACTCAATTTTGTCCCTACTTCTATGGACGGAGAATTTGAGATTGGTGTCACATAAATTGACCCATTCACAGAATTCATTCAATTCTTCTTCATGTCCAGACCAAATGAAAAACACGTCGTCTATATATCTAGACCATAACCTGATGTTCTCATAAAAACGGGCCATTTCATTATAAATGTGGGTCTATTCTAATAGACCCACATAGATATTCGCAACACTGGGGGCACACGCTGCCCCCATACTTACTCCCTTCTTCTGCTGGTACATTTTCCCATCGAATTCAAAAAAGTTACCTTCCAAGATGATCTTTAAACAGTCTAGAACAAACAGCAAATGATCAGTCATTCCCTCCTTAGCAAATAGTTTGCGCACTGCCTGCAGAGCTTCATACTGGGGGATATTCGTATACAGAGCCTCGATGTCCATAGTTACCAAGAACTCATTATCTGGATTGAAACTGACCCCTTCCAGTTTTGAAATAATATGGCCCGTATCTTTAATATATGCAGGGAGTTGTACCACTCTTGTTTTCAGGATTTTTTCCACAAATTTGGACAGTGGTTCAGTAATGGACCCTACCGTAGAAACTATAGGGCGAAAAGGAGGGTCTATCTCATTTTTATGTATTTTCGGTAGACCATAAAGAATGGGAACTCTGGTGGTTTTAGGATTCAAAAATACATATTACTTGTCACAAATCAGTCCTTCATTGTATACTTTCAGACTCACTTCCTGAATTACATTTTTTACTTCCTTTTGCCAACTGTTGTTGGCTTTGCTATAATGTTCTGATACTCCTAGCATAAGGTTAACCTTCTGCTTATACTCATCTGTTTCAAGTAACACAATCCCTCCCCCTTTGTCACAAGGTTTAATAACAATATTCTTGTTTTGCTGTAATCTCAACAAGGCCTGTTGTTCATTTTTCGTAAGGTTCGGGTCAGGCTTAGGAGTGAATTTGCACAACTTTTTAACTTTCTCAAGTACCAGATTCTCTAATATTCTTATTTCTGGTCCCACCATATCAAGACTAGGAGTAAAAGTGGAGATGGGTTTCAACCCGGACAGATTATTCTCTATGATGTTACTCCTATTCTCAAAGAGTCTAATCCGTCTAAAGAAGCCATGTAAATCAGTAAAAAGTCCAAAATCGTTTATGGATACAGTGGGGACAAAGGATAAACCTTTTTTCAGAATTGTTTCCATATCTGTATCCAATTGGAAAGAGGTAAGATTAAATACTGGTATGGGATCTTGTCCCTCCTGTATTGTTGTCTCCTCGTCTGCAGAAAATGTGTAGGATTGTCTGTATTTTAGTATCTGCCTCTCTGTTGGCGTCTGAATCTGGTCCGTTGCGATCCTCTCCGAGATAAAAAACGGTTTGACTGATTAAAGCCATCATGGTAGGGGCTCCTATTATCGGACTGTTCTAAACGATCGCTTGTGCCTTCCCCCTCAGACTCAGATGTGTCAGAGAATGTGAAAATTTTTTTGCTGGTCCAAAATTGTCGGTCTGAAGATTGCCCTGTTTGATTATAGTTCTGATAACATTTATCTGACAAATAGGGGTAAGCTTTCTCTTGGGAAACCATCTGATGTCCTTTCTTAATTTATCTGACTTTCTTTTTGTCAGATAGGCATCAAAAGAATCTAATTCCTGGTTAACCATCTCTAATTGTTTCTTGGCTTCAAGTACGGAATCTTGATTTTTAAGTTCCTCTTCAAGTGTCTGGATCTCAGTGGCTAGTGTTTCAATGAGTTCCCTCGCAGTCTCTACGATAAGAATCATCCAATCGCGAGAACATCTGTTCGATATTAAAGACCATTTTTCTAGGAATTTGCGTATTTCTGTAAAATACAACAGAACAGAATACAACCAAAGTCATTGTAATGTTATGTTGCACTGTCTCACCTGTGTGTCATTGGAAGTACTGACGGATCACAGATGTTCTGTTGTCCACATCCTCATCCTCTGCCTCTTCATCCTCACTGTCCACAGGGACCACTGCTGGCCGGGGCATCTCCAGTCTCCTCCTCCTGTAGAAAAGGTACACGCCGTCTGAGGGCCAGGTTGTGCAACATGCAGCATACCACTACTATCTGTCAGACCTTCTTGGGTAAGTAGCACAGGGATCCACCTGTCAGATGGAGGCACCGGAACCTGTCCTTCAGGAGGACAAAGGTCCTTTCAATGATCCTTCTGGTTTGCCCATGTGCCTCATTATAATCTTCTTTTGCCCTTGTCCTGGCATTCCTCACAGGGGTCAGCAGCCATGATAGGTTTGGGTAACCAGAGTCACCTGCAAATATTGAGGGACAACATTTAGCCACACACCATCCTATATGGCCAACACCAAGGCATACACCAACATTTACTGGGTGGGAACCAGGGCTCACCTATTAGCCACACCCTGTGCCTCTGTAGTCGGGACATCACATTTTAGATGCTGCTTTTCCTCAGGACAAAGGCATCATGCACCAACCCAGGATACTTAGCATTGACGTGGGAGACGTACTGGTCCGCCAAGCACACCTTCTGCACATTCATGGAGTGGGAAATTCCTGAACACCTGTCATTCTGGTGGTGGTGGGACAAATGTAATATGTGTTCCGTCAGTAGCACCAATTATATTGGGGATATGTCCCATTGCATAGAATCGGGCCTTCACTGTGGCCAATCCTCACCCTGGGGGAATACAATGTACCTGCACATGTGTTTTATCAGGGCAGACAACACTCTTGTCAGCACTATTGAGAACATTGGCTGTGACATTCCTGCTGCCCAGCCCACTGTCACTTGGAAAGAACCAGTTCCCAGGAAATGGAGAACTGATAGCACTTGCACTAGAGGGGGGATCCAGTCGAATGATGGATGGAAAATATCCGGTCTGGCTACAATTGGGCACACAGCTCTGTGATTGTGGCCCTGTCCAGTCTATAGGTGAGTATTATGTGCCTGTCCTCCAGTATAGCCAAGTTCACCAGGGGTCTGTACACGGGGTATGTCTTCATCTCCTATTCATCCACAGCGGTAGGCATCTAAGGGAGAAAAGAGTGACGAGCCTGTCGCAAACAGAACAATGGAGCCCCAACAGCAGTCCCCAATTTGCAAACATGTTATGGGACAGTGTCATTTGTCAAGAATGTGTTTATTTATCCTGTGACACAGCATTAATCCATAGGCCTGTTCCCTCCTCCCCCTGAAATGGCATCTGCGTGTCTTGTGTGGAGGGACAGGTGGAAGTGAGGTAATGCCGCTGATGTTGTGCGCGTGGGGGTAGGCGGTCGTGAAATGCTGTGCAACTCCTCATTGGTTATAATTGGGCCCTGTGGGGTACAGTGGCTAATGGTGATCTATGTCGGAGGAGACGGCATGCACTGCCGCGGACGTGACTGCCATTTTCTATCATATTTATCACTTGTTTCCTGACCTTCCATTGGAGAGGACCTACACTGCATGTGCTGCTGTGACCTGTGTCAGGAACCTACCATGGCCCGTGTGACAGGGGAAAGGGACCTCACCTTCACTTCAGAGGAGTTGGAGCAACTGGTGGATGGGGTCCTATCCCGGTACGTGCTGCTGTATGGGCCTCCGGACCAAAAGGTGAGTACACTGTGGGCACAATGTATGTGGCATGAATGTATGGAGTTGTGTGTGAAGGCATTGAGGAAGGGGGTGGGTGAATGTCCTCTTGGCAGTGTACACGTTGTGTGTAGGGCTATGTGTGTGCCAATGGTGATGGTAATGGGAATGGTGGGCCATTTGTGTTACTGGCTAGACTGTTTGTCTAATGCTGTTCTCCTGTCTGTATTGCCTCTGCAGGTCTGCACA
The DNA here is from genome assembly GCF_031143425.1 of Pleurodeles waltl. Taxonomy (NCBI): domain Eukaryota; kingdom Metazoa; phylum Chordata; class Amphibia; order Caudata; family Salamandridae; genus Pleurodeles; species Pleurodeles waltl. Next base: position 280,822,236 of record NC_090447.1, read on the forward strand.
CATCAAAAGAAGGGTATATGGCGTGCCATCACCAAGGAGGTGCGGACACTGGGGGTCTGTGGCAGGCGGAGCACCCACTGTCGCAAACGGTGGGAGGACCTGAGACGCTGGGCACAGAAGACCACGGAGGCCCAGCTTGGGATGGCCTCCCAATAAGTAAGGGGTGCCCGTCGGACCCTGACTCCCCAATGGCCCGCATACTGGCGGTGGCCCATCCTGAGCTGGATGGGCACTTGAGGGCATCACAGCAGCCACAAGGGAGTGAATACAGTGGTCATCATTAAAACTTATGGCTGGTGGGGTGGTATTTGGGTGCTAGTTGTGTGTTAGTGGGTGCCCCTAAGGCCAGGCCAGACATAGCAGCGTCGGCCCTCCGAAGGGTAAGGGTTGCATGGCAAATACAGGTATCCTAGCTTGTTAGTATTCACTTCTAGGCAGGGCTGTATGGGTTCCAGGTGTGCTGCAGTTGGCGGTGTGTGCCCCTCCTCATTCCTTGTTGTGTAGCCATTTTACTAGTAGTGCACTGCATATTGCATAGGCCTGTTCCCTGTGTGTGAGGGTGCTGTGTACACCAATGGTGGCATTGGTGCAGTCATTGACCCAGTGTATCCTTTGTCTCTCTCCGTCCCTTTCTTGTTTTGTCATCCTGTCCTCATGTGCATTAGCATCATCTGGCGAAAGAGCAGAGGCACCAGCGGCAGAGGGAGCTGCATCCCACAGGACCATGGAGGCAGAGTCCACCGATGCTGAGGGCACCAGTGGAACAGAGGGCAAGGGGGCACCACAGCAGAGACTGGAGGGGACAATACTGCCTCTGATACCTCCTCCGGTGGGAGCTCCCTGGTGGTGGTGGACACCTCTGTGACTACCCCAGCTGCAGAAACAGCTGCCACCCCCAGACCAGCACCGCCCTCCCAGTAGCCCTTCAGCAAGTTTCCCCAGGCACCTCAGGCCCTGCGCCAGGGAGCCCTGCTGCCCTGAGTGAGGAGGCTATTGACCTCCTGAGATCATCTCTGTAGGGCAGTCAATCGTTATGAATGCCATCCAGGAGCTGGAAGCCCAGATGCAGCAAACTAAAGCATTCCTGTAGGGCATTTACGGTGGATTGGTCGCCCAACAGTGATCGATTCAGGCTCTGGCCTCTTCTTTGATGGCAGCCATTGTTCCTGTTTCAACCGTCCCCCCCTCCAACTTCTACTTCCCTCTCCCATTCTCCTCAACCCCAATCCCTCCCAAGCACACAGCCAGACGAGCATGCACACTAGACAACTGCCAAGAGTGTCACAGGCAAACACAAGCACCACACTTCATCCCACAGGCACTCACACACACACCACACAGTTGCAGACACAACAACATCCACTATTTCCACTGTCTCCACTTCGTCCTCCTCCTCCACCTCCCACCAAGTTACATCCACACTCACACCTGCATGCACTACATCAATATCCACTACCAACATCATCACCACATCAAGCAGTACACACACCTCACTGGCAGACACCTCCACAACATCCATGCACATGTCCCCTGTGTCCTCTCTCACAGTGTCTGCCCCCTAAAGTACACAAACGCAAGCACTCAGACACCCAACAGCCATCCACCTCACAACAGCATACAGCCCATGCACCTCCACCCAAATCCAGCAGACAAACACCTCCAACAACCACTCCCTCATCCTCCACTCCTATTACTCCTCCCTCTTCCAACCCCAATGTCCCTAAAAAGCTTTTCCTTTCCCAGATTGACCTCCTCCCTACCCCTCCCCCTGGTCCTGCACATATGGGAACGGTAGCAAGGACCCAGCCAAGCACCTCAGCCAAATAGTCCACAGGCCCAGTGGAAGCAGCACCTACTTGTAGTGGAAAGGATTCCAGGCCACAAATACTGGAGGATAAGGAGCCTACACCAGCCACAAAGATGGGGAAGGAGCCTGCACCAGCCACAAAGAAGGTGAAAGAGCCTGCACTAGCCACAAAGAAGGGGAAGGAGCCTGCACCAGCCACGAAGAAGGGGAAGGAGTCCGCGCCAGCCACAGAGGAGGGGAAGGATCCTGCACCAGCCACAAAGAAGGGGAAGGAGCCTGTACCAGCCACAAAGGAGGGGAAGGAGCCTGCAGCAGCCACAAAGAAGGGGAAGTAGCCTACACCAGCAGCTGTCACGGAGCCCCCACCTCTGCCATGGTTGTGCAGCCATTAGAGAGTGCAGGGGCTCAGCAGGAGCCTCCCACAACCACCACCACCACAGTGCACTCATCAGAGGGAGCAGGGGCTGAGCGGGAGCCTTTCACAACCACCACCACAGTGCAGCTGTCACCGCCAACGGACGCCATATTGTATAGCCTCCACGGGCTGCTGTGCGGTCTGTTCCCACCAGAACCAGTGGGGTATTCACCCACTCGAGAGGTTGTGGCCTTGCGCTCCCCAGGACCAAGCACAGGGCATGTTGCCCCCTCCAGAACCAGTGGGCAAGTCACCCACTCCAGAGGCTGTGGCCTTGCACTTCCCAGGACCAAGCGCAGGGCATGTTGCCCCCTCCAGAACCAGTGGGGTAGTCACCCACTTGAGAAACTGTGGCCTTGCACTCCCCAGGACCAAGAGCAATGGGCATATTGCCCCCTCCAGAACCAGTGGGCAAGTCACCCACTCCAGAGGCTGTGGCCTTGCACTTCCCAGGACCCAGTGCAGGGCATGTTGCCCCCTCCAGAACCAGTGGGGTAGTCACCCACTTGAGAGACTGTGGCCTTGCACTCCCCAGGACAGAGCAATGGGTGTGTTGTCCCCTCCAGAACCAGTGAAGTATTCACCCACTTGAGAGACTGGGGCCTTGCACTCCCAAGACCAAGCACAGGACATGTTGCCCCCTCCAGAACCAGTGGGATATTCACCCACTTGAGAGACTGTGGCCTTGCACTCCCCAGGGCAGAGCAATGGGCATGTTGCCCCCTCCAGAACCAGTGGAGTAATCACCCACTTGAGAGACTGTGGCTTTGCACTCTACAGGACAAAGCACAGGGCATGTTGACCCCTCCAGAACCAGTGGGCAAGTCACCCACTCCAGAGCCTGTGGCCTTGCACTCCCCAGGACAAAGAGCAATGGGCATGTTGCCCCCTCCACAACCAGTGGAGTATTCACCCACTCTAGAGACTGTGGCCTTGCACTCTGAGGACAGAGCAATGGGCATGTTGCCCGCACCAGAACCAGTAATCTTGTTTCCGCATCTGGTTGAGGTGCCCCTTCTCCTGAGGTGCCTGCCTATTTGCCAACTGATGCCCCTGCAGTTTTCTCTCCATATTGGGGCAGGATTGGAGTGGGGCCTTGGATTTTGCCCTGTGGCCATGTGGGCCCTGTGAACTATGGACTGGGCTGTGTCCCTTTTTTGTACATTTGTACATATCTGTTGCATGGCAAAATCGACTTATTAATTTTGAAGTTAACCTGATTACAATCACTTTTGTCAATTCCTGTTGTCCTTGCATTGTTCCGCTGATTGTGGGGGACAAATTGTCTTTCTTGTGCAGCTGGTTGTGTGTATGGAGTGTGTGTGTCCTATGCGTGTCGTGCGTGTGTGTGTCACTCTCGTTTTCCTCCCGCCCTCACTTGTGTGCCAGGCATCTGTACTAACCGTCGTCATCTACGCCAGCGTTGGTGGTCCAGGTGGAGCATGACATAGAAGATCATTGGAAAAACTTGCAGTTCTGGTTCCATGGCAGCGTGGTTCTTCCCTGTGTCTCCAATGTTGAGTCCTTTGACTTTTATGCTCTGTTTCTGCCAGCCTTTTGATGTCGTTAGTACCACCCCGGAAAAGGTGGCGGATTGAAGGGCTTAATATGGTAGGCGGTACTTTGTCTTCCGCTTGGCTGTAGGCGGCTACGGCTGTTGTGACTATTGTTTCCGCCCTGGCGGTCAGTTGGTACACTGGCTGTCTTTCTGAGATATCACCGCCATGGTCATAATTTGGCAGTAGTTACCGCCAGCCTGTTGGCTTTATTACCGCCACTTTATCACTGACCGCCAGGGTCATAATGAGGGCCGAAGTCTTTTTCAACAACTTGATTTGCCAAAACCAGGCAATAAACACCTTTGTGATCTGTAATTCCAGAGATGAGTCTAGATCAGTGTAGATGACAAGATTGCACCATTTTTAAATGGTACTGGAACCCATTATTTCAGGTCAAGTAGGAATTTATGCAAGTTGTTTCATGAAATGAGGAGCTCCATCCTTGATGGATTAAGGGCTTGATGTTTTTTAAGTTTGCAAATGCAGAATCATGTTGTTTGTGACCCCAAAACAGCTTTTTTAATTATAAAAAGCATCAAAATGCAATTTGGTAACTTATTACTGAATCACAATTTGTGTTTGAGAGTCAATTCCCTATGCCTAGGGAGCAGAAGGGCAAAGAAGGTGGTAAGAACTCAGACTTGTGCTTTGTATTTTTGAAACTTTAAAACTGTTTTTTTCTTCACCTGTGGCTGTTTAAATTGAACTCTTGGTTTTTGTGTAACTTGTACATTTAAAACTGCTGTTTTTTTCTGCCCGTGACTTTTGAAATCTCTCTCCTAGTTTATACCGGTTAGGTGTCAAGGTTTGTGTTTTTATAAGGTTAAACAGCAACTAAATCTCAGAAGCTAAGCAGAGTGTGTTTGGGAGACTGCTTAATCTGCTTCATGGTTTAAACTGTGTTTGGGAAGTATATGTAGCACTTGTTTTTTGTTAGAAAAAGTACTTTCTTTAAGTGCGTGAAAAGCAGTATCTTTAGTGGCTTCAGATGTAAGCGTTACCTGCAAGGTTGACCAGGATCTGCGAAGTGTGGATTGAGCCTGTCTGTATCGAAGGAGATTCTGACTTGCAGAGCAGCTCCCTGCCCCCTTCCCACCAGCCCTGTGCTTAAGGTCACATGCCCTTCATGTAAGTTTCTTCCTGCTGGTTGCATCTGTGCTCTGATTGGTTCCAAGGGCTAGGGTTTCTATTGGACCTAGGGCTTAGGGTTTACTTTGTTTTGGCTTCTAGGGATAGAGCTGTGATTGGTTGAAATGGTCAGGTCTTCCATTGGTCCCAGAGCTTAGGGCCAGGTTTCTGATTAGTTATGATTAGGGTTAGGGTTCCCATTGGCCAATAGGGCTTTTTAACCTTAGGGTTCAGGGAGTCTCAGCCTGAGCATTGAGATTTAGGACGGAGAGGACAAGGGCAGTTGCCTGTTTGGACCTGTTTGAGCTAGGTTGAACCTAGGGCCAGAAATGCTACCCTTGGTGCCATTCACCAGTCACTCTCTTAACTCCTCAAGACCGTCAAACACACTCCCAACAAATGCAAGCTACTCATTTACTACAAACAAACCCTATCCACATTTCTATATCTTAAGAACCACTACAAAACCACACAAACCACAACTATACACCCTTCTACCCAGCTACCACACAATGCCACCCTCACTCCCACACAAAACACCACTCTGTCCTGTGCCACTAACAAAGCCATGCATCACTAACACAACACAAAGCCACATTATACTTAACTTTAATACATCCAGACACACTCCCTGTTCATATAAAACACCTCTACTTGATCCTGACAGGCCCCTTTCTGTCCCCACCAAAACTATACTCAGCATTCCATCATATCATCCACCATTACCCTCCTCCTCTCTTTATCAAAAACACACAAGTAAATTATTTTTGCACTCCAATCCCAACACATACTCCCTCTTCCAGCTATCAAATCAAACACAAACACTCATAGCTCATATCCATCTCCTCTCACACACCATGTACACTCTTCTCCAAAACCATACCATTCAACCTCCTCTCACCAACAGTACTTTACAAACAAATCCTTCTCAGAAAACCACTACATCAATATCTTCTCTCACTATCCCACAAACAAAACATTACACACACACCACCAGATCAAAATCTCTCACAACCACAATTTCATAACACATTACGTCACAAATTACAAACATACAGCCACTCCGACCCTCCTGACTACATATGCTAAACCATCTTAAATCCCAAATGTTGTCCCAACACATAACACAATTACGCCAACACAACTCTCATTCACCTGACTCTCATCCATTGCACAATTTAGAGCCTTTAAACATGATCCACACACTCTACCACCACCCTTAACCCATACAGCTTCCAACCTAAACAGATGCAAACAAAATGAACAACATGCCACTCTTCACAACTTTGCATCCCTATGGCCCTCCAAAGTGCCTGCTAGACGAGGAATACGATACAGAAAAACAAAACAATTGCTATCCTCATAAAGCCAATTCTAGCACTAATGACACACCTGCAATACATTAAAAAAATATTGCTCACTCTTCCACAAAACAAAGTCAACCACCACCAAAACACAATCTCTAAACTGCCTACTAATAAATGCTTGATCACTTTCTAACTGCAAGCATCACACCTACGACCTACTCACTGACACACAATCTGACTTACTCTTCATAACTGAATCATGGTTAGGAGATGACTTGGCCCCAACATTTCATGAAGCCGTTCCTCCACGCTATCAAACTATCACACAAAATCGTAGAGGCAAAAGAGGAGGTGGACTAGCTGTTATATTATTAAAGCAAACAATAATTCTCACCAAAACTAATTACATTTCTATATAAGTATGTAAGACCCTCATCACCAGACGCAACCCAACATCAACTTCCTTCTCTAACTTTCTTCTCCTTTACAGACCATCACCTAGCAATGCAACATTACCAGGCACATTTCTAGATACAGTTTCAAACATTATAACACTATACTCAAACCTACGCATTCTTGGGAGCCTAAACATTTGATTTGACAAACTCAGTATGGCCCATCCACAAACCATCGTCACTGGCCGAGTCACAATTAACCTACATCAGATCGTACACAAACCCACACACATCGCTGACACATCCTAGATGTCATTTTAGCAAATCCAGAACTAATTACCTTTCAAAGGATTACTCCAGTCACATGGTCTGACCACCATTTGCTAGGTTCCAACATAAAACAACACAAATCAGCAAACCTAAGACCACCTTACATGCATCCACCTATCGACCGTGGATCAAACTTAACTTTGAATACTTAGAAACACAACTAACATCCAACACAGATATAAACACAATAAATTCCATTCAGAAGCTTTATGAGTGGTTACAGGATGCTAAGTACAACAAAACATGAAAAAAGGAAACATGCACCTTGGAGAAATACAAAACTAAAAGAGATAAAACAACACATTATAAAGCTCCAACACACCTGACTCAAAACAAACAGCATTCAAGACAAACTTCACGTACCAAAACGTAACAGAATATACAAGTCAACAATCAAAAAAGCTAAGAAAGGTAAATGAAGATTTCAAAATGCTAAATGTGCCAATAAAGAATTTTATAAAATTCTCAAAAAAGGAAGTTGTTATATTGCTTGAGAATTCATGGACAAACTGGCAAATCATTACACAACCAAAGCTGCCATTTAAGACTCCTATTTAAAATGAAGGAAAACAACCAACACCAATCCATTTCCAAAAGTCCCCTCCAAGAGAAGGCTAACCCAGCCTCTGTATTCCTTCAGACAAATATCACAATGTATATTTATGGATCTGGTCAAGGCAAGTAGGCCAGCTAGCTGCCCTTCTGACCCTTGTCCACCATAAACTTTCAAGAACATTCTGCTAGCTCTCTCAGCTGCCACACCAGTAAGAAGAACCATCAATAATCCTTTAACTATGGGAATCTTTCCTGAAGACATAAAAAAATGCATACATACGTCCATTAATAAAGGCAGCAACCCTGGGCCTGCATGACCCAAACAACTACAGACCAATTACAAGTGGGCCTTTTGTGGGTAAACTGATAGAAAGAGCAGCATGTGCCTAGATGTCACAGTTCATTGAAAGTAACTCCATACTTTCAGACTACCAGACAGGATTCCACCCTGGAAGAGGCGCATAACCTGCCCTCATTGCCATCAAGGGTGACCTTAAAACACAGTAGACCACAACTAGGTCACTGCGCTACTTCTCTTGGACCTCTCAGCTTCCTTTGACACAGTTGACCATGACACTCTAATAGAAAGACCCTACAAAGCCGGCATAGAGGGTACTGTTCTCGACTGGATCATATCCTACTTTGAAAAGTGTCATTTATATTCACTCTTTCTCATCCAAACCTTACTTCAAAAACATAGGGGGTCCTTCAAGACTCTATCATGTCACACATGATTATCAACATCTACATGAAGTCATCACTGACAATGATCAATGAATTTCAGCTCACATGCTATAACTATGCAGATGACAGACAAATACTGCTTAACCTTGAAAGCTCCAAAGACATTGGAAACTCACAAATCTTCAGTTGCCTCATTGTCATCGGTCAGTGGATGATATGAAGGCATCTCAAATTAAATACTTCCAAAACTGAAATACTAACATGTGGCGAATGGAAAAATGATGACCCACTCTGTGCCTGACCTGATGATCTGGACCACCTCATAAAGTATCTAAGGAAGTTAGAAACCTTGGAATTAACATGGATTCCAGGTTATCAATGAATGCCCAAGTGGAAAAACTAGCAAGATCAAGCTTCATTACTATGAAAACTCTGTGACGCGTCGCCCCCACCCTCCTGGGATTTCCACACAAGGTCTAGGCTACTACCTCTCTTGTACAGTCTAAGTTGGATTACGCCAATGACCTCTACCACGGATCATCTTTCTTAACTATGAAAATACAACATCAGATTCAGAACTCTGCTGCCAGACTGCTCCTACGTGTAAAGTCACAAGCCCACATCCTCCCTGCCTTTAGGGCCCTATATTGGCTACCGGTTGCCAGAAGAGCCACATTCAAGCTGCTTTGTATCACCCACAAAGCAATACATGGAACAGGACCGCTTTTCATCAGGAATAAAATCACCAAACACATTCAACAAAGGAACGTCCGGTCCAGATTGGCACCTTGCCTCAAAACCCCACCATAAAAGTAAAACAAAAACATAGGTGGCACATCCTTCTCCGTCCAAGCAGCCAAACTATGGAACTTGTTGCCCAAAACATAAGATCCACAGATAACTATCTTATCTTCAGAAGACTACTCAAGAGTTGGTTCTTTCCTACATAAACGCCATACTCAAACACTAATGTACAGCATATCACTGTGTATATAAACATTTATAATCAGATTATATGTATCTAGATATGTGTATTTCTTTGCACAAATATGTATACTTATGATTTTTAAAATATATAGATACTCCTTAGGACTGCTTAATAAATGTATATATATCACTTATGGTTACATGTATTTGTATGTGTATATATCTATATATATATTAGTCTATGCTAAACATGTGTATGGATCTCTGCTTAGTTTTCATATATGTTATTTGAATAGACGCTTGTAGGAAGCTGGCTCTTTATATTGTGGACCAAAATGAGGTACACTGTGCAACGAGTCCAGGCAAACCGCAGAAGTATCACAGAAGCACACATTGCATCACAAATGCTCTATATTGTGGTAGGGTGGATGAGCAGTTAGGCATATCAGAGGGTAGTGCTAAGCATGTAAGACACACACTCATACAGTAAGTGAGAAACACACTCAATAAAGAAATACAACACCAATTTATAAAAATAACACTTACTTTTATATAAACTTTGATACCAAGATCACCAGAATCAGGAGAGTTCTTTTCAAGATACAGGTGGTCATTTTGACTTTGGGGATAAAAATCGCCTACTGCTGCGGTGACGGCCAACAGAATACCACCACCGCGGCTACCATCCGTCCTCCATATTATGAGCACTGCCGGACTTCTGCCACAAGAAGGGTGGAAAGCCGGCAGTGTTCATTGTGGCGGACGGTAGTAAGGTGGCGCTGCTACCACCGGCACCGCCACGCCAGTTGAACGCCGCCAGCCGTATCATGACCTGTGATACGGCCTGGCGGTGTTCTGCTGGCGGGGACCTGCTGGCAGTAGCCATGCCCCTTCCCTGCCGGAAGACATCCTCAACAAAGGTGAGTCAGGCTTCCAACAGAGGAGGGGGTGGGAGGGTGGGGGGTGTTGTGTGTGTGTCTGTGTGTGTGCATGAATGTGTGAGTGAGTGTGTGAATGCATCTGTGTGTTTGTTGTGTTGTTTGCGTGGGTATATGTGTGTGAGTGAAATCATGTAAGAATGGTGAAGAGAGTGCGTGCCTGGATGTCAGTGTGATTGTGTGTGAGAATGTGTCTGCATGTCTGTAAGTATGCGTGTATGAATGTGTGTATGCCAGTGTGTGTATGAATGTGTTTATGCCAGTGTGAGTAATTGGGTGTATGCTTGGTGTGTGTCTGTGGGTGTGTGCGTGTATGGAGGTCCGGGGTGAGTGAGAGGATTGGAGGGGTGGGGCTGTGTGTTTGGATCAGGGTGGGGTGTGTATGTGAATATCAGGGGGTGGGGGTTAGTGTCTGGTTGGGGGTGGGGTTGGGGACTTTGGACAGAGGGGGTGGGGGTGTCAGGTGTGTGTTGTGGTAGTGGGGGAGCCGCCTACCGGTGACAGGGAAGAAATTCCCTGTCACTGGTAGAGCTTCCACCATGGTTTTCGTGGTGTTGCCAACGCCATGAAAACCATGGTGGTAGGCAGGCTCATAATGCTGCCGGCGGTAGTGTGCTGGCTGCTGGACTTGAGATTGATAACTCCGGCCCGGCGGCTGATACCGCCATGGCAGCATGAGTGGAGAAGTGGCAGGTTGGCTGCAGCCAACCTGTCAATCTCATAATGTGGCAGTATATACCGCCAGCCTGTTGGCGCTACTACAGCCGCATTTACACTCACCGCTGGGGTCATGATGACCCCCATATTTTTTTTTTACAGTTCTTAAAAGTTGACAGTATAATTTGTGGGTGTGGTAATGTTAGTCTATGGGGTAAAAACATGTACTGCATTCGGACAATTCACAGCGACTTACAGGACTTTTCTCCGAGACTTAAGATGAGTAGCGGGCAGGGTCCAAGGCCCCACCAACATGTCACCTCGGGAGGATCTTGGGCATCTGGGTGCAGAGATTTATTATAGAGTTGGGTGCCCCATTCACCTTTATGGGAAATGGTCCAGTCGGGAAGTTGCTGCAGGTTAGGCCTGGAGGTCAGTCTGGGAGAATCCACAGGGGGGCTTGGCCCTTGAGGTGCTCTGGTATGTAGGGACACTGTTGGTCCACTTCTCCTCGGGCTGTCAGGCTCTGGTGCAGTGGTGACTTTCGGTGTTGGGTCTGGTGCTGGGGCTGGAGCTGTAGTTGTGGTTGGAGGGGGGCCCAGAGAACCAGGCTGAAGGCGTAGATTGAGGGTCCAGTCTGACCAAGCCAACAAGTGGGCTCAGGTCTCATGAGGCTGGGAGATGTGGGGACATCCTTGATCCTCTCCTCCTTCTTGGGTGGATGAGTACAGTGGTGTCCTGAGGTGTCTTGTCTTTGTCTTCAGGTCACTTGCATCTGCAGGAAGGTCTGCAGAAACAGGCTGCAGACACCATTGGGAAGTCCACAGTGGGCGAGCTGAAGGTGGGCTTTGTCTCTGGAGGGCCTGGAAACCATGCTGACATCATTGGCCCACTTCAGCTCAAGCTTGGTGGCTCAGGTGCAGTGGTGATGTCCAGCATTGTGTTTTTGGCAGTCCCAGTCCTCACAGTTCTTTCATTGGGTGCCTGTGGGTGGAGGAAAACTGCTTCTCAGCTCCAACTAAGTTATTTTTAGTGATTTTCTAAGCACTGGCAGCACTCAGGCTTTCTCTGAGGCTGCAGTGGCAGGATAGGTCAGTTGCTCCTTGAGGGTCAACTGCAGCAGGCAGGTTAGCAGGCTTGGCACATAGTCCATCATGCTCCTTGGATTTTGGGTTCAGCAGGCTTCTTGTCCACTCCTTCTTTTGTGACCAGTAAACATCTGAGGCTCTGGTATCAAGGGGTCTCCTAAATACTCAATTTATGGGATGTTAGGGGGAATGAAGGGCAGTAGCCAATGGGCTACCTACCCTTGGATCACTACTCCCCCTAGATGACCACTTCCTTTGGGGAGTGGGCATCACCCTGTCCCAGAATTCCTAGTTCCACCACAAACAAGATGGCCGCATTTTTAGGGCTATGTGCATATCAGGCTGGTCACCCTAAGGGTGTGTTCAGCCTGGAAAGACAACACACCCCCTACATAGCTAATTTTCTAGCCAGTCCAGGTGCCAGATGGGCCCTGTGATGGGGGGCATCTTCCTCTGAGGAAGGCCAGATCTACAAGCCAAAGGTGGTGTGCTTCCTTGAAGCATGCTGCCTTGGAATGCAGGTCATCCTGTTGGGAGGGGTGTGTAACACATCTGCCTGAGCAGGCTTTGTTTCTGACCTCCAGAGAGCAAAGGCTCTCACCCTTAGCAGCCAGATTATCATCTGTTGGAGGCAGACTGGCTGGAACTAGTCAGTGAGCTCACCAGCAGCTGGAGGCAGGGTGCAAGTATTAATAAATCTATCACTAGCATCAGTGAGGGTTTATTAATATGGAAAGTTTGATACCAAGCATCCCTATTGTCAATGAGACCAACATGTATCTGGGGAACTCCTACTGACCAGTGTCCAGCACATGTACTTCAAATGGCTTCCCTATCCACTTATTATGTCTAAGAATCGACAAAGACATAGCAGGGGAATATCTGCTCTCGCAGATATGTTCACACCTGTGATATAATGTACCCTTCCTTAGGGCTGTTAGGCCTGCTATGGGGGTGACTTACAAATATTACATGCAGTATTCAGTGGACATGGCCCACAGACTGTATGCCATGTTGTGTTTTCACTTTTGGGATCACCTTGTCATGCCGCCTGAAATGGCACTCTGCGTGAGGTTAGTGATGCATCCCATAGAGTTTCACAAGTTGTGCTGCAGTTCTTGGGGGCCTTCTTCAGTACCCATGCCCTATGTGCCCGGGGTACCATTTACTAAGGACTTACAGATGTGCTGAAGGGCTTGGTCACTTGAGGATCAAGTGACCAGGGTCTTGTTTTGAGGAAGGAAAACTTGCAGTGGGGAGCTGGTTAGCAGGAACCCAGTGCACGTCAGTCAAGGTTGCATCAAAAACCAGTCACAAAGTGGAGGGGGGGGCTGCAACCAGAACCCAGCTTCCTATACCCCCCAGCCAACAAGCCAGGATACTCAACTATAACCTGGAAGAGTCTTCTTAGTCTGTCAGGCGAAGAAGAGTAAGGAAGCAGGCTGGATGGTTGCAGGGCCTACTCTGCCTTACATCCTCTTGTCCAGTGTATTTCTCTTAAGAAGCTGACCTACTTCAACAGTGTGAGGATCCCATTTAAAATGCTTTTTCTCTGCTCTTTGAGTTTTTTCACCCCTTATCTTTTCATTAGAATGAAAGGTGTCCACATCTGCTAACCCTATCTTAACTAGGGCAACCCTCAGCTTTCCCAAAGAGGTCAACCACAACTTTAGAAACCCCTCCATAACCAACAGGGTCAGGGGCCCTAGCTTGCTATTTGAGATGAGATCAGACCACCATGTCAATGTTAATGCAGCCATAAAGGCTAACACCCAGCAGAGGCCACTGACAGTGCCTAAAACCACACCTTTAGCTCTTCACTGACAGGTGAAGGAGCTTATCTGGCTTCTTTGGGCAGACAGGCTTCTTTGGGTTCAGAGAGCCTGTCTGCTGTTTTAGAGTAAGGGGTAAATACATTCTGTAGCAAACACTCTTCTTTCATTCTCTCTTCTGTTAGCTGTAGCTGAGGAGCCACCATCTCATGCTTAACAGTTGCCTGACTAGTCAGGACTTCTTGTGGGTGTGGGTCAGGCTGGGTGTCACCAGTGCCAAATATGGGGTTCTTCCTTACTGGAGCAGAATCTCCTTGGCTCACTTGAACTTTGGCTAAAATGTGCCCACCTTTCCTATAGTCCTCTTTTCCTTTTCTTCTGGGGCCTACTTGCACTAACTGCAGGAGCAGTGTCTTCAGAATCCTTGGAAGAGCACTGGAACTGCACCAGTTCCTCTTTTGGGCTCTGATAAATCGCTGGGAGGTAATTTCCAAGGAGACAATTGATGGGGGAAGTCTATACTGACCATCACCCTTCTCCAACCGAGGGTCCCAGATATCTCTAGGAGTACTAACAGCACCGGCCTGTTAGTAACCTCCCCTGAGACAACTCTTGCTCTTTTAGCCTCACCTGGTATGTACTGGTTTGAGAGTGCCAGCCTTTCATATACAATGGTGTGACTAGCACAGGTATCTTTCAGGGCAGTGGTTAGGATTCTATTCGGCAGTAGGCGGTTGAAGTGTTTACCCCTTCTGGAATCTCCAACTCACCTTTGGGTTCCACTCGCCAGTTAAAAGCTAGTAGGACTTCTACATCTGAGGAGTCATCCTCAAAGGCTACACTAGCAACCCCTGGGGGCACACTAGTGGGTTTGTTTTTAGTACAGGAAGTGTCCTTTTTTCGATGCCCTATCTTCTTACAGTAAAAGCACCAAGCCTTTGTGGCATCCCAGTTTTTACTCTGGTACCCATTTTTGTTTTGTGAGGTGTCTTGGGGCCGACCCTCCTGATCAGATTTTTGGGGGCCTTTTGGGGGCCTTTTATTTTTAGAGCTGTCCACCTTTGTCCTCTTTGAGGGGAGTGCGAGGCTTCTCTGCCCCTTTTTTTTGGTCACCCCATCCATGACTTTTCTTGGACACTCTAGTCTTTACCCAATGATCAGCCTTCCTCCCTAACTCTTGGGTGAGACTAGACCCAGATCCACCAGGTATTGATCCAACTTTTCAGAAGTACAGTTACTCAGTAGACGTCCTTCAGAATCAAACTGTAAAGCTCATCATAATCGTTCACCTGACTTCCCTTTCACCCACCCCTAGTTTTTTCATTGAAAAGTCTACAAGATCAACCCAGGACTGACTCTGGCTTTCTGAGTCTCCATGAATTTGATTCTATATTCCTCAGGGGTGAGTCTAAAGGCGTCATTAAGGGATCCCTTCATGAGGTTATAGGAACCAGCATTTGTCTCCAAGTGTCAGGAGTTTATCCCTGCACTAGCCTGAAAACAGCTCCCAGAGTAGAGAGCTCCAAATACTTTTTGTTGAGTCTTTTCATTCTTCAAGCCCTCTCAAAAGGGTGAAAACCATTTGGTGATATCATCACCTTTCTCGTATCTTGGGACAATCCCTCTGGGGATTTTAGGGTCAAAAGCTACTTTTATCTCCCTATTTAAATGGTTGCTGCCACCAGAGATAGGTTCTAAGCCCACCTCAATCCTGTCTTTTTCTGGAGCTAAAAATCTAGACTCTAATTCTATCCTCTTAGCTAGTTTGTGGAGATCAGCATCTTCACTGTCTCCATCCACTGGGGTACTGCCTGTAATGCTTCCAGTGGCATTACTATCAGAGAGTGCTGAAGGAATCATCCTCCTCCTCTTTCTTCTCTTCCCCAGTGGGGGTTTATTTTCTTTCTGCCATGGCCCTATCATTTCCTGTTAGCAAGTGCTGCAGTGTGCTTGTGTATCTGTTTATACGTATTACTTTATTCCTATAGTAAAAGAAAACAACCTTTGACTCTACACAACGCATTATTCTATATCTCACCCTTTACCTCACTCTATATATGCTCTGCCTCCACTCTCTGACTCATCCCAAACCTATTTCTACTACTATTATCTCCAAGATAACCCTTTCTAGACTCTTTGCTTCTTTATCCCTCCTTGGTTCAACCCAAACCTCATTTTACTACTATGATCTTCCAAACAACCCTTTCTAAATTCTTCGCTAATGTATCCCTTCTTTGACCCATCCTAACCCTAATTTTCTAGTATAATCTCCCTAATCCATTTCTAGAGACTCCTCCTTCCTCCATCTCTCCTTTTACTCATCCCAAACGTCATCTTACTACTATGGTCTCCCAAATAACACTTTCTAGACTCTTCCTTCTTGTATCCCTTCATTATCCTATTCAATTCAAATAACAGGCACCACTAAAATTAACTCATGTTTCCTTATTCAAATCCACAACTAATTCTTTTTGGTTTCTGGAGTAGGGTGCTACTTGCCGAAAAGTGCTACTTGAGACTCAATACAGTTCACCACCAGTGATATCCATATGCTTTCTGAAAGAACATATGGGCTGATTTATATGTTGCCGGTAAGAATACTCCATTGCAACGGTGATGGGGTATCCTTTCCGCCACCATAATGGTTGGTCCTATATATTAGTGTGCTGACCTTCGGTGTACCCATGATTACACCCCTCTGATGGCCAGAAAGAATAAGGGCCATTGAAGGCTGACCGCTGTGTCTGCACACCTAATTTAGATGGGCAGACATACGGGTCAGTTTTCACTACCTGTCACGAGCAGGAAAACCCTGGCACTTAGGGGCACTGAAGACTATCTAATGCCCCCCTTACATGGGAGATAAGTTCCATGGTGAGAAGGGCATTGTTTTTTTTTAATTTTCTTTTTTGAAATATAAAAAAAACAATATTGAAGGACAGCTCTGTCGTGTTGATGGAGCCATGTGTCAATCTTAAAAAAGCATTGCCAGGAACTACCATGATTGCAGTTCCTGCCAATGCTTTTGTAATTACCCCTGGCTTGGCTGTCGTTTCGAAATGTTGTGGGCAGGACCCTGTCAGTAGTTTACTCCATTATTCAGACTGATTTACCCCACCCACCAAGATGCAAATCAGGTTTAGCATCTCTTTTTTTCTTGGATCTTCTTAATTAGGTGATACTTAAAACTTGATGGGCTGGCCATTGTATGACTGTGGTGTCAGAGGCAGCACACTCAGCATCATAACCAAAGCTTGCCTGCTTGATGCTAGATCTACATTGGGAGAAACAGGCATTAATGGCAGATCTGCCAAGCCCTGGAAGGCTCTTGAACCATCTGGAAAGTTACACTTTTGCAAAGACAGACCCTCACAGTTGGGTGTTTACAGAAAAAAGCCAATTTTCGTAATGAATCAGGAAGATGTGGGTTCCTCTCAGTGAGTAAACACAATTTGTAGCCTTTTCCACCTACGACAGTTGAAATGGAAGCCTTAATTAGGAAAGCTTTAGTGAAATTGTATTAAGGACACAGGAAGCCTCTCTCTAACATTCCCCTCATTGTTATGTTTGCAAAGCATTTTTCCAAATGCAGAGATGGTGAAAGCTCCACCGCTGGGTAAACCACTAAACAAGAAGAGGGTATTTGAGAGTTAAGTGGGAAGCACAACTACCAATTTTTGGCTGCTGTCTCCAGTGAAAATATGCATGCACATGTTCAAATAAAACCCAAAGCAAAATATACGAAGTTCCAAGTGCTTGCTTTCCCTAACAGTAGCCAATGAGTGCAAACTCGGGAGCACATCATAAAAATACACACCCTTGCTACTGACTGTGAATAGGAAAGTGCAACATTTAAGACAAACCTTTTGCTATCACCATACATTGGCATAGGCTCATTTAGTACGAGATCCACAGCCAAAATCATATCCCAGCTTCAGCTTGACTGTGTAGTTTTATCACAGCATGGTTCTTCTTCATACAGCTTTTGGGATCATTTTTGCTTTGATAGTGAATTGTTAAACAGTATTGACTTGGGAATATTGTTACTTATACCCCATTACCTCTTGCACGGCCTTGAGCTCAGCCAAGCTACCACACAGTGAGCCGGGTACATTAACGTGGAGTTATTTTATTTCTGAATGAGGGCCTGATTTAGATCTTGGTGGATGGGTTACTCTGTCACAAACATGATGGTTATTTTGTCTGCTGTATTACAATTTCCGGTGGACAGGATATCTGTCACTTTTGTTACAGAGAAATAAATCAGGCCCTGAGGCTAGGAGCTGTAGGAAAAAGCCTTTACTGCCTCTTCCCCCTCTGAACCTCCTCTGAAGAAGAAAAGTAAATAAATACGAGTAATGCATCACATCTTTGCTTCATGAATCTTTCAACTCTATGTGCAGAAGACCACTGCACACTTTTCTGTTTAGCAATGGTTTATTAAACACAAATAAAGTATAATGTTGTCAACAGTAACATTAGAAACAGACAATCTCAGAAAAACGAAAATCTATTACAATGCCAAAGGAAAATATGAAACAAAATATTAAATTATATGACAGTTAAAACACATTTCAATATATGAGTCATCCAGATAACATTAAATGATTCATGGAAGGCATTTAGTAAATTTGACAGATAGATAAAAAGAAATGCACAAACACACAAAGATCATAGGTGTCAAAGGCAAGTAACATAGAGCTAAACATGGATAGATGCATATTGATACAATCCATGAGTTACAAAAATATTAAGATTCATTAACGACCTAACTGAGCAACATCTGAATCACTATTCTAATGATACCAGTGAAATTAATAACAAAACAAATATTGGACTAATAAGTGACAATAGGGATGCTCAAATGTGTTAGGCACAGAGAAAGGATTTGAAATGTCTACCCGAGACCTACACAGTTGAAGGAGTCCAAATCTGAATTTGTTTGGATTGTTAGACGTGTGCTGTAAACTGAATCAATTGAATAACACTGCACACTTCTTAAAAGAACAATCACATTTCTTCTTTTGCAAACAGAAAACTAAACCAAAACAGGGCACAGGGTTCGTCTCGTGCATGAAACTACTTCAGATTCCTTTTCGTCCTTATGCTCTTTCAGAAAAGATTCAATGGAAGATAACGCTTTACAACAGCTCCTCACACCTCCTATTGATGTCCCAGATTGTTTTATCCACGTGAGAAGCTGTTAGTGCACATGGTAAAGCGTGAAGGAAAACTGCCATGTCCGGATTCACGGGGTGTGCACTCGAGCGAGATACACTAGTGTTTAACTTGGTAAAATTAGACGGGCCGAAGCAATCACCCAAAAGGCAAGGTTAAAAACCAGCGTGGGGCCTGCACAATATGTTGAAAGCTGTAGACAGTCAGCAGTTTCAATCCCAAATCCCTCGTTAAAGAAAGACTTCACATCTGTAAATAGTACATGTTGTTGACATTTCATTTTATGATTGTCAGCTGTGACACGATAATAGGAAATATTTTCAGGGCTATTTCCAACAACCTAAGGCGCACCTGTATTTTTCTCAATTTGCAAGAATGCAATACATTACACTTATACACGGGAAAACGAAAAGTTTCTGGTGCAATGATTATGCCACAGTATTGTAGTGTAGAAATTAATACTTGGAGGTGATTGTACATACATCTATTTTCTTCCCAGCCTGTCTATCAATGTCTGTCCTCCCTCCATCTTTGTTTGCACATTTGCCCAAAGTTATACTATGTTCAGCAATATATCTCGCCATTATTCCGTCCACTTAAGCTACCTATGTATGCAATGCACTCCCGCAATAATAAACACATATTTAATTTAACTACCCACGTGTTAAATCTAGCTCTCCTTTACCAGTTGGGTTTTCTGGTAAATTACATAAAAATGCATTAAACAAAACACTAACCAACAGACCGCTCACATTAACAAAGAATCATGTTAGAGGCTTTAGGTTGCAGAATGAGGGCCGTCTTTTATTTCAGAAAGAGGCAGAATATCTCAGTTTTAACTATTTCGGAAAGCTAGGAAAGTGTGTTGAGTTCTAGGATGTAGTTGCAGCACCGGTGAAAGGCTGTCTGTAGACCGGAGAGGATTTGAAACTCCTGTTCTATTAGTAGTTTTATTAGTAGTAAAATTAATATATAAATAATAATGTCATATATAGTTTAAAAATGTATTTATATATGCATATATTTATATATAGTATTACATAATAATGGAATTGATCTCATTTACATTATTATATTGTTATCTATTATAATATTCACGATTTACTAATTCCGACTGTATATGTATTAAAAATCAATATTTCTATATGTTTTGGGACGATATTAGTGTCAACAATTTTTTTCTTCTGATAATTTGATACATAAGTAAAGGGCCAGGATATTGTGGCAACCAATATTTTTGGCATAATATTTTTGTCAACAACATTTTTTACCCCAATATTGTGCCAGTGATACAGTGGTAGCATGCATTCTTGCCCACAGCAAGTCTTTGGAAATTAATCTGGTTGTTTAGGATGAATCACACGGAAATGAGATTATCAGTCATAGCCCGTTTGAAGTCCAGGAGAGAACATGAGTCTTTCCATGCTTGGATAGGAAGGCTGGGCTTTTTCAGAGAAAGATGATAGGAACTTTTTAGCTTAGTTTAGTTTAAGATGATAGTTTGGTATCTATTTTGAATTTTCACCAGTGTATTGAAGAGCCAGAAGATGGCATTCTGGCATGGAAACATAAGGTATACCTAAGTATCATCCAGTTATTGATGGTAGGCATACCAGTATTTCTACGGAAGTATATAAGTGGTTCCAAATATAGGTTAAATAGAATTAGGGACAGAATAAATCTGAGTGACCCCCTCAAGTCAACCTGATTTTGAAGGTAAGAAGCTCCCTATTTTCACCTACTGGGAGAGGTTCTAAAGGTGAAAAAGGAACCAATTTATATATCACACCTAAAATTTAACCAAAATAAATCAGTATTAAACAATTTACAAAATTAATAATCAATTAAATAATTAAATAACAATTATGACTTTTAGAAAGGTTGTTTCTGTACTGCGGCTATGTCAAAATACAGATTGGAAATCATCAACAAGGTTGTTCATTTGGATGCGAAGATAAAGATAGGAGAACACATAGCTTTTTATCGCCTTTCCTAGGATAGGTAGTGTTGTGACAGACCAGAAGGGGCCGAGGTCACGGATATCCACTGAATGTTTTTTTGAAGAGGGGGGATAGTCTGATTTTTTTAACAGTTGGTGAGAATACATTGAATGACAAACAAGTTTGTTAAAGTGACCCAGTATGATCTCAGGTTCTTGATAGGCTTGTTGCTGGTGGTTGGTAAAATCCTGTCATGGGAATTATTTGATGATTTAACGTTGGTTATAATTTCAAAGATCTCTGAGGTTTTGTCAAAATTTGAGCATGGAGTCTGCTTCTCACAGATTACCTTTATTTGTCTGGGATGTTGAATGTTAGGGAAGAAGATACTTTGTGCACCACTACATAGTACTCACTCCAGAGCTGCAAAGCCCCTAATCAAGTGGTACCAATGATCTGGAGCCATTGCCAGACTTTCCATCCTCAAAATACACGTACCACAAGTGAGTTTGAAGTTTTGCACTTGTGCGCATGCTTCCAGTGGGGTGAAGGGTCTTCTATTTTTCCACCAATTAGGAGACGGTCGCTATGGAATGCCTTGTCATCCATCTCATTTGCAAAGTATATGCCCTATGCTTCCTGTCTTCCCCTCTGTACCACCTTATGTTATACCAAGGCCTTGTCTATTCTAGATGCAAAGAAAAAAGCAAAACCAGGGCACTCAAAGAATCAAAAGGTAGTCCGTAGAAGTCCAAATTTCAAACGATGGTTTATTCTTTGGTAAGCAAGGTACAATGTACTGGTTCATGGAGTACATAAATCCATATATGAAAGCAACAGAAAACAGCCAACACGTGTTTCGTCCTATTGGACTTTTTCAAGGCTGAAAACAAAATAAGAAAGGATCTATTTTTAAGAAATATATATACATTCGCTGACCGTGAGTGTATAAACACATCAAACTATGAACTTAGTAACAAAGAGAAAAAGAGATGCATAACCCAAGTGCTCATATTAAAAAAATGTGTGTGCACAAATAAACGTCAAGAAAAATTAATTCACTAAATACTTGAACAATACAATAGATGTCAATTTCAGTTGAAAAATTAAAGTATAACAAAAAGATAAAATAGAGAAAAGGAAGGTGGGAAACAGATACATGAAGTCACCGTGTGTGTGGATGTTACCTATTCTTACTGCAAATGACATAACAAAGTGAAATGGTGAGCCAGTTGAAAGAGAGTGGGAAAGCGTGATAACTAAGAAACAAGAAAGAAACATAAAGTACCTCAGAGAATATAATAGAGGTAAGGTGCTGACCATCGATATTATTGCCTATTGGGGTGGCATATTGTATTAGCCTGTATTTATAAGACAAAATGAACAGGAAGGCAAAAGGAAACAATAAAAAACAAGGATTAATGTCCAAACCCTAGAAAGACACTAGTGGCAGTAGGCAAACTGCAACAGGACCTACCCAGATTATGAGAAACGCCGTAAGGGGGGTTAGAATATGTCATCAAAAACGGCGAAGGTTCAATTGCCCCTATAAAATAAGGAGAAGTACAGAAAAAATTCAATTGACGTACGGGAAGTTATAATGTACCCCAGCCCCGTGTATATAGAACATATGTAAACAGCTAACACCAGAGATCCCTCTGGGCAGCTAGATAATTACAACATACGTCCCTCAGAAAGAGAAATTCGACAAATCCGCACGAGAATCCCATTAAAAAGGTCTAATCAACAGGGGAACTTATTTGTGCGCCTATACTTTACTCGTTCGGTCCATTAAAAAGAAAAAAACTAAAGCAACTGCGTTCATTATGGCATCATTTGACACTAGAACTATGAGCTATTTGTTGAACAGAACGACGAAAAATATGTGCCAGCAGCCAACCCGATATCCAAACTAAATACCTGTATAAGATGTATGTCTTAAATAAGCATCACTTCATACCCCCAAGATGGCGCCCATTAACTCGCTTCTACCGTTTCTCTCAGCTTCACCGCATTGCCTTACAGTTTTTTGTAATTCAATCCCAGTCCTTCTTTTATTTCGGAGGGCGCGTTCATAATACACTGCCACTCCATTAACAAACGGGGTCTTTGAATGCATGACGAGCGGCACCACACGCTGCGTGAAACTTTTCAACCGAGGATTTTCCTTACTCTTATTTAAGTCATACATCTTATACAGGTATTTAGTTTGGATATCGGGTTGGCTGCTGGCACATATTTTTCGTCGTTCTGTTGAACAAATAGCTCATAGTTCTAGTGTCAAATGATGCCATAATGAACGCGGTTGCTTTAGTTTTTTTCTTTTTAATGGACCGAACGAGTAAAGTATAGGCGCACAAATAAGTTCCCCTGTTGATTAGACCTTTTTAATGGGATTCTCGTGCGGATTTGTAGAATTTCTCTTTCTGAGGGACGTATGTTGTAATTATCTAGCTGCCCAGAGGGATCTCTGGTGTTAGCTGTTTACATATGTTCTATATACACGGGGCTGGGGTACATTATAACTTCCCGTACGTCAAATGAATTGTTTCTGTACTTCTCCTTATTTTATAGGGGCAATTGAACCTTCGCCGTTTTTGATGACATATTCTAACCCCCCTTACGGCGTTTCTCATAATCTGGGTAGGTCCTGTTGCAGTTTGCCTACTGCCACTAGTGTCTTTCTAGGGTTTGGACATTAATCCTTGTTTTTTATTGTTTCCTTTTGCCTTCCTGTTCATTTTGTCTTATAAATACAGGCTAATACAATATGCCACCCCAATAGGCAATAATATCGATGGTCAGCACCTTACCTCTATTATATTCTCTGAGGTACTTTATGTTTCTTTCTTGTTTCTTAGTTATCACGCTTTCCCACTCTCTTTCAACTGGCTCACCATTTCACTTCGTTATGTCATTTGCAGTAAGAATAGGTAACATCCACACACACGGTGACTTCATGTATCTGTTTCCCACCTTCCTTTTCTCTATTTTATCTTTTTGTTATACTTTAATTTTTCAACTGAAATTGACATCTATTGTATTGTTCAAGTATTTAGTGAATTAATTTTTCTTGACGTTTATTTGTGCACACAATTTTTTTTAATATGAGCACTTGGGTTGTGCATCTCTTTTTCTCTTTGTTACTAAGTTCATAGTTTGATGTGTTTATACACACGGTCAGCGAATGTATATATATTTCTTAAAAATAGATCCCTTCTTATTTTGTTTTCAGCCTTGAAAAAGTCCAATAGGACGAAACACGTGTTGGCTGTTTTCTGTTGCTTTCATATATGGATTTATGTACTCCATGAACCAGTACATTGTACCTTGCTTACCAAAGAATAAACCATCGTTTGAAATTTGGACTTCTACGGACTACCTTTTGATTCTTTGAGTGCCCTGGTTTTGCTTTTTTCTTTGCATCTTGTATCTACAGCACATAACATAGATGGTTCCATACTTTGTTTGGTCCACCTGTGGTCTTGTGTACCTTTAAAACCCGTTGGTGGTTGGGTTTTTCAACCGGGAATGCACCATTTCATTACCTGCCTTCGATCATTACAAGACTTGCAACTGTGATGTGTCAGATGTGCAACGTTAGCATCAACCACCTTGCCTTTTTCAAGTAACCTTGTCTATTCTACACAACTTGATCTTGGAGGATCTTGAAGGAGGGAGCACTCAGACCCATTCTGGACCTTTACCTTTTTAGGCTTTTCATTTGGCAGGTCAATTTTAAAATGCTGTTCCTGAGGTAGGTTCTGTTAGCCCTCAATGCAGGAGATTGGCTGATGTCCATTGACCTCCAGTTTGCCAATTTTAATTTTAACAATTCTGCTCATTCACTGCTATTATCCGAAGATCACCCTGAGGGTCTCAGTACTATCAGTTCATGGTTCTATCATTTTGACTGACAAGTGTACTCTGGGTATTTACCAAGGTGCTCATTGTAATAGTGACCTAACTGTGAAGTTCAGGTGTCCACATGCTCCACTATTTATCCAGCTGCCATATGAAAGCAGAGTCTCCTCCTCTGATCAAACAACATCTTTAGTTCAGCATGACCATTTTCCGTCCGTTGGGCATCACAGTGCACCTTCTGAAGAACCATCACCTCACTGCACACAGATTGATATTCATTGGAGCACGAATAAACAGGATTTGTATACAGTTTTACTTCTGTTCAAAGGACTGCAGATATTCTGGTTATGGCTCTTGTATTTCTGGCTTAGAGATAAATCCAGGTTGTGGAAGACTTCTATCTGTTCGTCCAGATGCCCTCATGCTTTCTGCTGGCATTGCATGCCATTTGGTGGATGAGGGCCCTTCAAGGGAGATTGAGGAACCAATGGCTAAAATATCAGCAGAATCTCTCAGCTTCATGTAGAGAGCTACAATTCTGTCCTTCCAGATCATTAGCGGTTGATTTGACCCTCGTATCTTTTGATAGGTGGTGCCTTTAGCCCATCGATGTGGCATGTTACCATGGTTACAGATACGTCCTTATTGTGTTTAAGACTGCTTTTAGGTAACAATTGGGCGTAGGACCTATCATTGACAAGGAGCAGCAGCTGCACATAAATAAGCCGAAGTAGAGTAGAAAGTCCATCTTTTCATGGCTTTTCATGAAAGCTGTCCTCTTTTCTATCTCAGTGAACAATATTCAAGTTCTGACAGACAGCACCACCAATGTACGTTACATCAAAACACAGGGTGGTGTGTAGGCATTAACATGGTGATGTAAGTTGCTACAGCTGTGGAGGTGGGCAGTGCAACATGGTATTTTCACTGGAGAGTCACATCTCACAGCCACACTTATAATTTATGATGGCATTGTCCAAATCAAGCTGAGAGACAACTAACATTAGATTTGGATTTCTCAGATAGGCAGGAGTGAATAGATGTTTGAACATACTGAGAGTGTAAAGGTAAAATTTGGCAATCATAGAAAAATTTGTTATGTAAGCGGTTGGTGAGACAGTTGTGTTGAATGTTAAACCAATAGATTTCACTGCAGTAGAAGGCAATGACAAAAAGGTTTTTACCTAAATCTCAATAGACAAAAATATATCAATTTTTTTTGTGACTGGAAGTCACTTCGAGGAATTTGGTTTTCTCTGTATTAAGCAAATGGCATTTATCAGACATCCAGGATTGGAGGTTTCAAAGCTCTCGCCAAATCACAGCAAACAGCTATGTTCTTTGGGTGGGCCCCTCGGGACAAAGCAGGAGCCGGCTCTGGGGAGGTGGCGGCCCCATGGCCATTATTGGCTGTACAAGGGCAGCAGTGTGGCCCCCTCCAACATTTAATTTCAGCCCCAGAGAGGTGGCGGTCCCTGGGACTGGGGAGAGGCCACACGAGCTCCCTGCCTTAATTTCACATTTAGCCCTGGGGAGGTGGTGGTCACTGGATTTGAAATTATTATTTTCCCTAGTCAGGTGGCAGTTCCTGGGGCTAATATAAGCCAAAGGTAAGTGGGCCCTGTGCACCCCCCTCCTCTTTCAATCCCCAATGCCCCCAGGACCTGGACCACCCAGGGACAAAATAAAATGAAAACGTTTTCTTTTTAAAGTGTTGGAAAAATTGGCGGATCTGCAGATTTTTCTGAGATAAAAAAAAAGCTTTTAACCCTTGAGGGGTCCATAAGGGACCCCTAGACCAAGGCTACTGGCTCAGGGTGAAGCTGAGTTCCAAGATGGACGTAAACACTTCCTTGTTGAAGTTTTGACAGCCAATCAGACATCACCTTTAAAACTGCTGAATAGATTTACACCAAATCACAAGAAGCGTGCTTTCTGGACCAAGAGCTAGCGTTCTTTCAAATTTGGTGTAATTCCGTCCAGCAGTTTGGGTTGTAGTCATGTTCAAACTCCCCATGGGAAAATGAATGAGGAAAATGCGTTTTGGGACCCCCCATTTTTCTTGGCCCCCCACTTGATGGAGCACCCTGAAACTTTGAAGACAGCAGCTGAACTGACCAAAGTATACGTTTTGAAAATTTCATGAAGATTCATCACTCAGCACCAAATTTACTGGCCAACGAAAAAAACCCTCTCTCTATGGAAATTAGGTCCGAACTATTACTACCTACTGGCAACCGCAAGTAGATTTTACATATATATATATATATATATATAGATATTCACTTAAAAAACCAAAGGTTACAGGGACATTATATATAGTTAGGCTCACATTTTAAACATACGAAATTATAGAAATTCACAAGTTAGAGTTACCTCAAGTAACTATAACTTGTACCGTAAGGTAACTGTAACTCGTGCCCCCGCCATGCGCAGGTATGTGATCAATAATTTTACTGCAGATGTTACAGTGACTTTATCAATAATGTCATCAAAGATGTCATGAATGCTGTAATTTGTGGGGTAATTAGCAGTGCATTTGTGGAGTAACACGCATTGCATTGTTCTAAGTTAAAAAAAATTCTATTTCTTAACTATATCGTCCCTGTAAACTTTGTGTTTTTTCATTGAATTTCTATGGTTTTTTTTACGTATAGTAATTTTTATTACTAAACGTTAATCCAACTAGCAGGTGAATGGTGGTGGTTGGCCACAAGGCGGTCCCCCTGCTCATAGTTTACAATTCGCCCCGGGAGGTGGTGGTACCCGGGGCAGTGGGAGGGGGCCAAGCAGTCTCCCGCTTATTTAATTCCAATATTCACAGCCCTGGGGAGCTTGTGTTCCCCAGGGCAACAGGGGACATGCGGTCCTGCTGTACATCAATATTAAGCCCCGGGGAGGTGGCGGTCTCTGGGGCAGCGGGACGGGCCCAGGAGGCCCCTGGAATTTTTAAATAAATGCCCTAATTACTTGCCCCACTTGGGGGCCTTATAATAATGAAGCGTGGAAGCCCACACTAAGACTTTTACATTTTACAGTGAATCCACATATCTGCTGCGGATTCAGCCATAAAATAAGAAGAAAATGCTTTTTAGCCTTGGTCCAAAGGGACCCCCTTACCACCAGTATCAAGGGGTCAGGGAGTTTCTACCCTGGCCCCTTTTCTTTATTTTTTACTTTTTTCCCAAGATGCTTAACAACACTTCAATGGCTTCTGTTGTTGAAGTGTTCTCAGCACAAGATTGGGCGGGGTCGCGCATCCTTTGCGTCCCTATATATTCAAATTTAGATTTTCTTTGATTTCTCTAAAACTACTGATTGGAATTACACCAAAACAAAAAAGGTTGCTTTCTCGACCAGGCCCTACCTTTCTGCCAAATTTGGTTAATTCCGTCCCAGAGTTTTGGCGTTATCACTGTTCAAAATCCCTAGAGAAAAATGAATAGAGAAAACCTGTTTTTGGACCCCCCCCCCTCTTTCTCTGCCCTCTGGATGGATCACCCTGAAACTTTCCAAACAGCAGCTCTCTCGGCATGATAATTTGTTTTTAGAATGTGTCAAGAAGATTCGTCAAGTTGTGCCAAAGAAATAGGCAAGTAAAAAAAAACAACTTTTTATATAGAAACTAAATCCTAACTAAAACTACCAATAGGCAACTGCCACTAGGTAATATTATTATGTATATATATATATATATATATATATATAAAACACATTTATTTACTGAAAAAAACTAGAGGTTAAAGTAACATTATAGTTAGGTGAATTTCTCAGTGACAACATTAATGTTTTGAACAAAAAAAAAACTCAGAAATTCACCAATTATACACTAAGGCCCTCATAACAACTCTGGCGGTCGGTGTTAAAGCGTCTGTAAAAAAAATGTAATTACGACCACAGCAGAAACCGTCAACATAGACAGCCACCTTAAAACTCTGACCGCCAGGGCGGTAGCAACAAACACCGCGGCGGTCACCGCCAACAGACAGGCGGAAGACAATGTACTGCCCACCCTATCATGAGAGGCCAATCGGCCAACTTTTCCGGGGTGGTACCAACGACATCAAGAGCATGGCGGAAACAGTACATCACAGGAGAACCATTCACCTTCCGACACTCCACGAAGAACCAGGACGCCATGGAGCCCGAATTGCAGATCCTCCCCATGTTGGTGTATCTTCTCATACACCAGGAAGTAGAAAGAAGGCGGCAGCGGTGACTACGGTGAGTACTGCACCTAGCACACAGGGGAGGGGGAGGGAACAGAGAGTGACACACACATGTGGCATGCAACACCCCCACCCCCCACCCTCAACCACAACACCATACACACTAACACAACCAACAACATTACTGATACACCCCGTCACCCCCTGGAAAAACACAAGGACAAAAGGAAATGAGTTTAACCAGTGATATATTTGAACATTCAGATATAGCTTTAGAATTTTAAATACTCAGTATATACAATATTTTACATTATGTACACAAGTCCGAACACTGTCCCTTGTAAATGTCCGTGGACCAGTGGTTCCAGAAAGCATGGGGGAAGCCCACACGTGACACCTGCCTCAAAAACGGAGAGAACACTGCAGGGGCATCAGTTTGAAAAAACAAGGGCACTTCAGGGGGAAGGGAAGGGAGGGCACCTCAGACGCAAGATGGTACGACACCACTGCTCCTCAAGGGGGCTTCATGCCCACTGCCTGGTCTTGGGGAGTGCAAACCCACAGTCTCTCAAGTCACTCAAGTGGGTGCTCCGCCCACTGCTTGGTCATGAGTAGTGCAAAGCCACATTCTCTCAAGTCTCTCAAGTGGGTGGTCTGCCCACTGCTTGGCCCTGGGGAGTGCAAAGCCACAGTCTTTCAAGTCTCTCAAGTGGATGGTCTGCCCACTGCTTGGTCCTTGGGAGTGCAAAGCCTCAGTCTCTCAAGTGGGTGGTCTGCCCACTGCTTGGTCCTGGGGAGTGCACAGCCACAGTCTCTCAAGTGGATGGCTTCTTCCATTGGTTCTGGAGGGGGCATTGTGCTCAGAGTGCTTCATCCTGCCAAGGATTGGGGGAGTGGATGCATTTCTCCACTGGTTCTTGAGGGGGCATTGTATTCAGAGTGCTTCATCCTGCCAAGGACTGGGGGAGTGGATGCATTTCTCCACTGGTTCTGGAGGGGGCATTGTGCCCAGAGTGCTTCATCCTGCCAAGGATTGGGGAGTGGATGCATTTCTCCACTGGTTCTGGAGGGGCTTTGTGCCCAGTGATGCTGCACCTGGGGTGTGGCAGTTAACATTCACTCACCTGGGTGTCTGAGCCATGAGATGTACATAGAACAGGTAGCATGATACTCCATGGAGGCAGAGGCACACTCCATTCTGCGGCGACTTAGGATGTAAACTGCCGGTAGTGCCAGTGCTGGTGGTGGTGCCTCATGTGGTGTGTCCAGGGTCCAGGACGTCACCTGCAGCCTTGGACGGCTGCCCACTGGGGATGCTGCTGACATCCGATGTAGTGGCACCGGCTGGGCATGTGGCAGTACAGATGGTGGTGCAGGTGGCGGTGGCTGCGGCGCTGGTTGAGGCGGAGATGCTGCTGGTGCTGCCTGTGGTGCAGGTGTCTGTAGTGGTGGAGGGAGACACCAGACCATCTCCGGCAGCCATGGACGGCTGATCCTTGGGGAGGATGCTGCAGACTGACGTTGTGGTGGCGGTGGTGCAGGTGGCGGTGCAGGCGGCAGTGCAGGTGGCGGTGC
This sequence comes from Pleurodeles waltl, assembly GCF_031143425.1. NCBI lineage: Eukaryota > Metazoa > Chordata > Amphibia > Caudata > Salamandridae > Pleurodeles > Pleurodeles waltl. Next base: position 280,852,524 of record NC_090447.1, read on the forward strand.
AGGTGGTGGTGCAGGTGGTGGTCGTTGCAGTGGTGATGACCGTGGTACAGGTCTCTGGCATCTCTGGGGAAATTGTGGTCACCAACCCCTCACCAGGAGGCTTCGTGCCCTGAGGTGACTTGGCCTTTGTCTTGCGTCCCTTCCCCACCTTGGTACTTGCTGCTGGGACCTTGGCATGTGAATGGTTGTGGGGGTGGTGATTGCTCGTAATGGAGGCAGTGGCTGATGATGTAGTGCATTCAGGTGTGAGTGGAGATGAGACTTGGAGGGAGGTGGGGGACGTGGAGGAGGGGGACACAGTGGAAGAAGTGGATGTTGGTATGTGTGCATGGGTATGGTGCTTGTGTGAGTGCCTGTGTGATGATGGGTGGTGCTTATGTTTTCCTGAGCCACTTTTGTGTGTTGATGTGTGTGCCTGCTGGTCTGAAGGTGTGCTTGGGATAGGCTGGAGTTGAGGGGATTGGGACGGGTAGAGGAAGTTGGAGAGGGGAGGCTAGGCACAGGGACAATAGCTGCCATCAGTGCTGAGGCCAGAGCCTGAAATGCTCTCTGTTTGGCCGCCACGCCAGAATGAATGCCCTCCAGGTATGCGTTTGTTTGTTGCAAATGCCTCTCGACACCCTCGATGGCATTCAGAATGGTTGACTGTCCAACAGTGAGGGATCTCAGGAGGTCAATAGCCTCCTCACTGAGGGCAGCAGGGCTGACTGGGGCAGGGCCTGAGGTGCCTGGGGCGAAGGAGATGCCCACCCTCCTGGGTGAGCGAACACGGGAAACATGCTGAGGGGCTGCTGGGAGGGCGGTGCTGGTAGGGGTGGTGGTGGCTGCACCTGTAGTTGGGGTGGGCACAGAGGTGTCCGCCACCGCCAGGGAGCTTCCATCAGAGGAGGAGTCGCTGTCACTGGTATTCCCTCCTGTGCCCGTCGTGGAGCTCCCCTCGCCCTCTGTCCGACTGGTGCCTTCACCCTCTGTGGATTCACCCTCATGGGCCATGTGGGATGAAGCTCCCTCCGTCCATGGTGCCTCTGCTCCTCCGCCAGATGATGCTAATGCACAAGGACAGGGTGACAAAACAAGAAGGGGGGAAAGACAGAGGACAACATGGTCAAAGCCAGCAACACCACTACCGTTGGCGGATACAACACACACTGAGCTGCCCTATGCACTGGGCCTTGCCCAACCACTCACTATGGTAGTCACCAGCCCATGGGGTACAATGCCTAACGCCAGCACCTGCACACCTGACACCCACAGGACCCTGCACACTAGTAGTTGCCCAATTGTACCATTGGGGTAGGGGTGCTCCTGAGCCTGCAAACAAGGGACCTACCATGGCATGATCGCCCTGGCCTAGGGGCACCCACAGCCCACATCCCACACCCACCCAGTTCCTAAAGCGTGCAAAGTCAGCTTAATGAAACTATACTCACGGCCTTGTGGCTGCTGTGATGCCCTCAAGCGCCCATCCATCTCTGGATAGGCCACCGCCAGAATGCGGAACATCAGGGGGGTCATGGTGCGACGGGCATCCCTTCCACATTGGGAGGCCAGCCCCAGCTGGGCCTTCGCCGTCTTCTTACTCCAGCAGCGCAGGTCCTCCCGTCTCTTGCAGCAGTGGGTGTTCCGCCTGTGATAGACTCCCAGGGTCCGCACTTCCTTGGCAACGGCACTCCAAATGCCCTTCTTCTGGTGGGCGCTGACCTAGAGGGTTAACAGAGGGCCCAATGATAACCAATGCGGAGTTGTGCGGCGGTCTTTGACTGCCTACCACAACGCTGCACAACGCCAGCGCAGCTGCCTCATTTCCCCTTGTCCCTCCCCACAAGTCAGGCAGCCGCCATTTCAGGGAGCACATGGCATGGCACCTAACTGCATCACAGCACATATTGGCACATATTGTATTGTATTGTAATAGTATTTATATAGCGCTTACTACCCCTGATGAGGCGTCAAATCGATTTTCGGTGAATAGCACGCTACTCTGGAACCCAACAAGAATTAGTGATATATTAGTATCGGGAAATAATGAGTTCATTTTTAGTATTATTATGAGTTGATTTGAGCCACAGATATGAGAGTTTGTTAGTTAGATTGACTGGAGCAATGGAGAGGTGGAGGAGGAAAGAAATCCAGAAGTGTTAATTGGGAGTATATCCTTCATTTACTCAACCCAAAGGCTTGGATGAGTAAAGGGGGATGGAGGAGAGAAGAGTATACTGACTCACAATTTAACACACAGCTTCTGTAACATTAGTTCAGACACAGTCGTGCTATCTATGTGGTAAAGGAACTTCTGCTCACCGTTCTCCTCCAAAGGCTACAACCGCCGAGGCAGCATATGAGATGGTGGCATCCTCCGGTGTACAGACCCCTGGTGGATCTGTCGACAATGGAAGACAGACACATCATGATAACATACAGACTTGATCGTGCCACAATCCAAGAACTGTGTGCCCAATTGGAGCCAGACCTGATGTCAGCTATCCGCCAGCCCACAGGTATCCCCCCTCTTGTGCAGATACTGTCAGTGCTCCATTTCCTGGCAAGTGGCTCCTTCCAAATTACAGTGGCCATGGCATCAGGGATGTCTCAGCCAATGTTCTCAAACATGTTGATCAGGGTGTTGTCTGCCCTGCTGAAACATATGCGCAGCTACATTGTGTTCCCCAGGTGGATAATTTGGCCACAGTGAAAGCTGACTTCTATGCCCTGGGACATATCCCCAACATCATTGGTGCCATTGATGGTACCCATGTAGCATTTGCCCCCCCCCCAAAGAAATGAACAAGTGTACAGAAATAGAAAAAGCTACCATTCGATGAATGTGCAAATGGTGTGTTTGGCGGACCAATGCATCTCCAATGTGAATGCCAAGTATCCTGGCTCTGTGCATGACGGCTATATCTTGTGTAATAGCAGTATCCCTTATGTGATGGGCAAACTCCAGAGACACCGGGTGTGGCTAATAGGTGAGCACATGGTCCCCACACAGTATGAGTAGGTGTCTGGGTATGGGGTTGTCCCTAAGGGTTAGTGTGTGTCTCACAATTGTCCCTTGATATTTGCAGGTGACTCTGGTTACCCCAACCTCTCATGGCTACTGACCTCAGTGAGGAATCCCAGGACAATGGCAGAGGAACGCTACAATGAGGCACATGGGTGAACTAGGCGGATTATTGAGAGGACATTCGGCCTCCTGAAAGCCAGATTCTGGTGCCTCCATCTGACAGGTGGCTCCCTGTACTACTCACCCAAGAAGGTGTGCCATATCATTGTGGCATGCTGTATGTTGCACAATCTGGCATTGAGACGCCAGGTGTATTTTCTGCTGGAGGATGAGGCTGGTGAAGGTATTGTGGCAGCGGTGGAGCCTGTGGACAGTGAGGAAGAGGAGGCAGAGGAAGAAGATGTTGACAACAGGACAAACATCATCCTGCAGTACTTAGAGTTACACATGGGTAAGAGAATGTAACTCCTCTTCACATAACAGTTTGCTTTAGGACATTGTACATGTTAGCCTCTTAACCTCTGTCTATGGACACTGACCGTTCCCTTTGGATTTCCTTTTTTCAGATCTGTGTCCCCCATTCTGCCTTCTGCTATGTGTACTGCTGCCCACTAACTGTCATACATTGGTATAATTCAATGAAGATAGACGTTGCAATGCTTTGAGAATGTTGGAAGAATTCATCTTTCCAATCATTACACTGACTCCAGTATGGTTTATATTTAAATGCTGTTTATTTTTTGTGCTAAATAGGATGGGGGTACGGGCAAGGGGCTGGGGTGATGGTGGAGGAAGATCCACGGTAGAGTCCAGTCTCTTGATGTCACAGGTGCATTGTCCAAGGGGGCATAGGAAGAAGAACAATGTCAGTTCAAGGTGGACAGGGAAACAGAGTGGGACAGAAGGGTGACAATCAGGAGGCTCCTATTTCCTGGCGGGGGTCTTGGCAATGTTCTCTGTCTTCTGCCTGGATCGTAGGGACCGCTTGCATGGTGGTTCTCCTTCTGCAGGGGGTGGGGTGCTGGTGGCCTGTTGGTCCTGTGGTGGTGCCTCCTGTCCACTAGCGCCGGCGGAGGTGGAAGGCTGTTCCTCGGTTTGGCTAGTGTCTTGGGCCCTTTGTTGAGCCACTGCCTCCCTCATGGTCTAGACCATATCAGCCAGCATCCATGCTATGGTGACCAGTATGGTGTAGATTTTGGTGAGGTTATCCCTGATCCCCATGTAGTGTCCCTCCTTCAGCCATTGGGTCTCCTGAAACTTGGCCAGTACCATGCCCATGATCTCCTGGGAATGGTGGTATGCTCCCATGATGTTGGAGAGTGCCTCATGGAGGGTTGGTTCCCTGGGCCTGTCCTCCCCCTGTTGCACAGCAGTCCTCCCAGCTTCCCTGTCGTCCTGTGCCTCTGTCCCCCGAACCGTGTGCCCACTGCCACTGACCCCAGGTCCCTGATTGTCTTGAGTTTGTGGGGTTGCCTGGGGTCCCTGTAGTGGTGGACAAACTGCTGATTGACGTGTCCTGGGGACAGAGGCATGGGCCCGCTGGGTGGGTGCTGTGCTGGTGTTTCCTGAGGGGGGAGGGTCTCTGATGGGTTGGGACTGTGCTTGGGGAACCGACTGTCCAGAGGTCCCAGATTGGCCAGGCTGGTCATCCTGATCCAGGCGTGCAGAGCTGCTGTCATCACTGTGGGCCTTTTCCATGGGGGACTGGATGTAGCTGGCACCTCATGTCCGGTGACATTGGGTAGGGGTCCTGTTGGGATGCAAATGCATTGTTATTGTATTTGTGTGTGCCATCTTGTGCAATGGTTGTCTTTCCCTTATAGAAATGTGCTTTTCCTGTTGCTTTGGCCTTGTGTGATTGCTGATTGTGTGGGTGGGTGAGTCTCGCTAGTGTGCATGCTGTGATGATGGGTGTCCATGCAGGTCTGTGATGGGGGTCCATGCATTGGTGGAGCATCCAGGGCTTGGTATTGGGATGTGTGGGTTATGATAGTGGGGTATTTGTGAGTTGGTGGAGTGATGGGGGTGAGGGTAGAGGTTGTTGTTTGTGATGGCATGCAGGTAGGGTGGGGGATGAAGTAGTTAAGATTTGACTTACCAGAGTCCAGTCCTCCTGCTACTCCTGTGAGGCCCTCAGGATGCATGATCGCCAAGACTTGCTCCTCCCATGTTGTTAGTTGTGGGGGAGGAGGTGGGGGTCCACCGCCAGTCCTCTGTACAGCAATCTGGTATCTTGATACCACGGAACGCACCTTCCCCCGTAGGTCATTCCACCTCTTCCTGATGTCATCCCTGGTTCTTGGATGCTGTCCCATGGCGTTGACCATGTCGACGATTCTCCGCCATACCTCCATCTTCCTTGCAATGGATGTCTGCTGCATCTGTGATCTGAATAACTGTGGCTCTACCCAGATTATTTCCTCCACCATGACCCTTAGCTCCTCCTTAGAAAACCTGGGGTGTCTTTGAGGTGCCATGATGTGGTGTAAGTGTTATGTGTGAGGTGATGTGTGGGATGATGTGTTGTGATGTATTATGTGATGTGCGTGGATGGTGTATGAGTGATGGTGTTCTGTGCCTCTGATTGAAGATGTGCTCTTTGCTTTTCTCTCTCTGCTAGTTCTCATTTGTTCATTGAAAGGGTTGTGGGTAATGTGGGTGTGTGTTTTATAGTGGTATGAGTGTGAGGGTGTGGTGTGTGTATGTGTGTCAGGTGTGTGTATTTTGATTTGTCCAATGTGGTGTGGTTTTGTAAGTGTGTGCACATTTTGAGCGCTGCGGTGTGTACCGCCAATGGTTTACTGTGGTTGAAAGACCGCCACGTTGATTCGCGGGTTGTGATACTGTCGGCGTGTTCCTGTTGGCGTGACAGTGTGGGTTTCGGTACCGTCAGTTTATCACTGACCTTTGGTGTGGCGGACTTGTGTGGGTTTCTGTATTGTGGCGGTATTCTCTGTGTGGGTCATAATACCAGTGGCGGTTTACTGCCTCGGTCATGGTATGTTGGCGCCCGTCAGCACGGCGGTAGGTGGCATTTGCCACCAAGGTTGTAATGAGGGCCTAACTGTAACTTGCGCTCTACCAAGCACTATGTATTGACCTCACATACGACATATTCTATGACATCATTTATGACATCACTGATGAAATCTCAAATTACATCATTGATGACCTCACAGATGACATCTCAAATGGAAGAAAGTATCTTCCAAATATGTAATTTGTAACAAATGCCAAAAAGAGTTCAGCAGGGGCAGATGGAGCAAGCAATATTCCATGAGTGCCACTGGGATGTTGCGACATTTGGGAGTTATGCACTGTGAACACCTTGCTCAGGCTGAGTTAGCCCATAGTGAAGACCTTGATAACTCCTACATCTTTCCAATCTGATGACAGTGCCTGTGTAAGCAGGTAACATCCCAGCATATCTGAACAAAGCCCCTTTTCGCTGTTTATGTAAGGATATAATTTTTTTCTTTTGAAACAAGCAGGGGAGCATGGGACAGGCTTGTCCAGGATCGTAAATGCCCACCTAGGCATATTGTTTTTAAAATTTCTTCTTCATTTTTCTCCTCTTTGATCTGAAGGAAGTGTTGTTTTTTTACTCCTAGTTTATTGGTTTTGCTCTGACCCTTTTTAAAAAAACAAATTGAATAAGTTAAAAATGTTAAAAACACAAAAAATACATTTGTTGAACATGTTACTTGAAAAAAAATATTTTCAGAGCTACCCTATACTTTCATTATGTATGTTGTTTGTACTATGTACTATGTACTATGTACCCATTTTATTTCCTTCTTCATGACTCTTGCGAGACACTCTCATACAGTGAGTGATTGACTCTCACAGGCCTCTTGAGAGAGCCAGGTGCACAGTCATCCGCGCCCACTCAGAGGGGGCAGTGTTTGCTGCTTTATGCTTGTGAGCCACTTTCGAGAGCGCACTTTTATAATGGAATTTGCATTTTCACTGAACATATCCTGTTGTAATAGATATAATTTATATGCACCATATTTTCACTGCCTTTTTTTAATACAATCCTGTGAGACTCTCACAAGATCGTAAAAATACTTCAGAGGAAGAATCGACATGTTCCTTAATTACAATACTTACCTCTTGTGATAGCCACTAGTACAGCATGGGTAGACACTGCTCTCTTCACTGAGACCTTACATGAAAATAATTAGTGTGTAGAGAAGGGTGTAAAGAGACACAGCCTCTCCATTCACACCTTTCCCAGGTTCAGTAGTATGCATAGTAGGGTGGGTATGGTAGACACCTCACATGTACGACCTAACTATTCCATACTAAGTATAACAAGTACTAGCCTTCCCACTGACATCCCCTTCCCCCAGGAAAATAACCATATTTATTAATGGGAATGAATTTTCCTGTCTACTCACAGCTCTTCCTAGCCTGACAGATATATCCTATAGTATGTAGTATCTCTCTCAAATGACAGGAGTACATAGTAGTGAGTACAGAGTGACTGCCCTTTTCTGTCAGATCTCTCTCTCAGATGACACATGCATATTAGGGTGTACAGGTGGACCGGCCTCTCCTGTCAAACCTGTCTCTTAGATGACAGGTGTGCCTAGTAGGCTGCATGGTCAACTGGCCTTTCCTCTCAGACCTCTCTCTCTGATGACAGATCTGACAGGAGTATGGGGAGAATGAAAGGCATGCTCTTTCAGACCTCTCTCTCAGATAAATGGTGTGCATAGTAGTGTGTTGGAGGGGCTGGCCTCTCTTGGCAGACCTCTTGCTCGGATGACAGGTGTGCATATTAGGGTGTGTACATGGACTGCACACTCCTATTAGAACTCTCTCTCTCTCAGATGATGGGTTAGCATAGTAAGGTGTTTGCAAAGACTGGCCTCTCATTTCAGACCTCTCCCTCCAATGATGGGTGTGTGTAGTTGGGTGTGTGGAGGGATACTGTCCTCTCCACTGAGACCTCTCTCTTAGATGACAGATGTAAGTAGTAGTGCGTGGTAAGGGTCTGTCCTCCCTGCTAAAACCCCTCTCTCTGATATTTGATATATTTAGTTGGGTGTGGGAAAAGACTATACCCTACTCACTCTTACTAAGCCAATGGGCATGAATAGTACACTCTGACAAACACCATCTCCATTAATAGTGTTTCCTACAGAAGCTAGTGTGCATACTATAGTCGATTCAAAGATCATTTACTCCTTTCTACTGTTCATGATACTGCAAGAGTCTTGCTAGATCGTAATGTTTTTTTGGAAAATAGGAAAAAACCATCTACTCATCACAGTACTTGTCTATTGCAAACTTCCTTTTAACAACAATGAACACAATATGCATTCTTACAAATGGAGTGTATTCAGAACTCATATACCCCTTTTTGCTATTTATGATCTCTTGAGAGCCCCGCAAGATCCTAAAAATCAAAAACAATATAATTTTTTTTAATTCACTGTAGGTATTCCTTAGACACCTCCTCTCTAAATGTAGGGGGACAGCATGTCTTTCTGCTGCCCCTTATATAGCTGTTTTACTTAATTCCTCAAATGTTTCACAGTACATAGTAATGGCCACCATTTCATTTCCAATATTCCACCAGCCAGCCAATAAGAGCACGTGCACATGCAAGACTCACAGGAGCCTCTTACTCTCGTGAGACTGTAAAGGCTCACAGGAAAAACAGGCCTCTCGACCAATCACAGGGGTTCATTATTAAAGTTACACTCCTGCAGGGTCCCCATAGGACTTTTGTGAGCCCAACTGTCCAAATATATAATTATTTTTTACCCTTTCTTTCTTCATTTCCAGCAAATGACAAAAACATAATCTGTGTACTAGGATCTAGCTTCCTGCCAAATTTGGTGTAATTCCGTTTAGCAATTTTTGCTGTAGCCGTGTGTAAATAAGTCTATGGAAAATGCAAGGTACTTTTATGTACTGGGACCTTCTTTCAATATTGGCCCCTACTTGATCACCCTGAATGTTTCCAAGAAAAAGATTATTTTTTCAAAGGTTTTGTGAAGATTCATCAAATGGAGCTACAGTTATTATTAGCAAACTAAAATATCCTCCGTCTATGGATAAAGATCTAACTATAAGTACGTAACTATTGGCGACTGCAATTACATTACACTTTTTAAATAAAATGAATATATATGATAATATACATATATATTATTCATAGAAACCTATATGTATCCACCAACGTTTTCACCAACACAATGGGGGTCATTACAACCCTGGCGGACGGTGTTAAAGCGGCGGTAATACCGCAAACAGGCCGGCGGAAAAAAAGGGAATTATGACCGTGGCGGAAACCGCCAACATAGACAGCCACTTTAACACTCCGACCGCTACGGCGGTACAGACAAGCAGCGCCGCAGTCACTGCCAACAGACAGGCGGAAGACAAAGTACCGCCCACAGTATTACAACAGGCCAATCCGCCACCTTTTCCGGGGCGGATTAACCGTGAGTAAAAACACGGCGGAAACAGCTTTTGCAATGGGAAAACGCTCACCATAACACACTCCACGAGGAAGGAGGCCACCATGGAGCCGGAACTCCAAATACTCCCTGCGCTTGTCTTCCTGCTCCTCTACGAACATCAGCAACGGCGGCGCCGAAGACAATGGTGAGTACTGCACCTACGACATGGGGGAGGCAAAAGTCAGGGACACACACACGCAACACCCCCACCCCCAACCCGACCCTCACCCACTACAACATACACACCAATGCATTTCCAAGCATCACAGTAACAACCCCCAACAACCCCCAAGACAAAACAAAATGAGTACAACCATTGTAATGTATCAAAATACAGTAAGCTCATATATACATAAATATATACACATTCCAAATATATACATCACGATTAGTAGTGCAGGTATGCACATTTCAATGTCCGTGGACCACTGGGCCCAAAATGCATGGGCGAGGCCCACACACGATCCCTGTCCTGAAACAGAGAGAACACTGCAGGGGCATCAGATAGAAATACAACAGGCACCTCATGGGGAAGGGAAGGGGGGGAACCTCAGCCGAATGACAGTACCACGCCAGATCCACGACGGGGCTCCATGCCCATTGATGTATCCTGAGGAGTGCAAAGCCACAGTCTCTCAAGTCTTTTCAGTGGCTGGTTTGCCCACTGGACCATCCTGGGGAGTGCAAAGCCACAGTCTCTCAAGTCTGGACCATCCTGGGGAGTGCAAAGCCACAGTCTCTCAAGTCTCTACAGTGGGTGGTTTGCCCACTGGACCATCCTGGGGAGTGCAAAGCCACAGTCTCTCAAGTCTTTTCAGTGGCTAGTTTGCCCACTGGACCATCCTGGGGAGTGCAAAGCCACAGTCTCTCAAGTCTCTACAGTGGGTGGTTTGCCCACTGGACCATCCTGGGGAGTGCAAAGCCACAGTCTCTCAAGTCCTTTCAGTGGGTGGTTTGCCCACTGGACCATCCTGGGGAGTGCAAAGCCCCAGTCTCTCAAGTCTTTTCAGTGGCTGGTTTGCCCACTGGACCATCCTGGGGAGTGCAAAGGCACAGTCTCTCAAGTCGATAACAGTCTCCACTGGTTCTGGAGGGGGACTGGTGCCCAGAGTGCATCACGCTCCCTGTGACGGTCCCAGTTCCGTCACTGCCCCTGCCGCTCATGGGCAAACGATGCTTGAGTTGGCGGTGCTTACCCTGTTCAGCGGTTCAGCGGTCTATGCCCTGTTCAGCGGTCTATGCCCTGTTCAGCGGTGCTTTCCATGACGGTCTATGCCCTGTTCAGTGGTGCTTTCCATGGCAGTCTATGCCCTGTTCAGCGGTGCTTTCCATGGCGGTCTATGCCCTGTTCAGCGGTGCTTTCCATGGTGGTCTATGCCCTGTTCAGCGGTGCTTTCCATGGCGGTCTATGCCCTGTTCAGCGGTGCTTGCCCTGTTCAGCGGTGCTTTCCATGGCGGTCTATGCCCTGTTCAGCGGTCTATGCCCTGTTCAACTGTGCTTTCCATGGCGGTCTATGCCCTGTTCAGCGGTGCTTTCCATGGCGGTCTTTGCCCTGTTCAGCGGTGCTTGCCCTGTTCAGCGCTGCTTGACTTTGCTGTCCTGGACCTGTGCAGCGGAGTGTGCCATGGCGGTCACTAATTGCCCAGCGGGGCTGTGGCTGCCGGGGCTCTCCTGGCCACTGACTCTGGCGGTGGTCTCCTGGCCAGTGACGATTGTGCTGCCCTCCTGGGCACTGACTCCGGCGGTGGTCCCCTGACTAGTGATGATTGTGCTGCCCTCCTGGGCACTGACTCCGGCGGTGGTCTCCTGACCAGTGACGATGGGGCTGGCGGTGGCGTCTTGGACAGCGGGGAGGATGGCGGCCTTCTCCGCCGTGCTGCTCTTCCCAGACTTTGGAGACTTCTTCTGCCCCTTCACCACCTTGGGAGGAGTCACAGCTGACTCGACACTCCCCCCGGGACCCTTGTGGGTGGCTTTGCCGGCAGGTGTCTTCCCCCTCTCCCGTCGGGCACTGTCCAACTTCTGGTGATTCACAGGGGGTGGACTGGCAGTGCTTTGGCTCCGTGTCACACTGGCTGCCCTGGTGCTCGGTGCACTCCACATACCTCTAACAGGCACCACTGGTACCGGAATCTTTTTGTCTGAGGTGCTACTACGGGACCTATGAATTGGAGGGGGGGTGATGGGACAGAGGTCAAGGTTGCTCAGGAAATGTTTCTGACGAACACTGGGACGGGTAGCTGGAGGGGGTCTGGGAGTGGAGGAAGAGGAGGTGGTTGTAGGAGGTGTAACTTTTGATGCTTTGGGTGCAGGTGCATGTTCTGGAGGCTGTCGCAAGGTGGATGGATGTTGGGTGTGTGTGTGCCCGCGTTTGTGTACTTTGGGAGGGGTCGTCACAGACACACTGGGAGAGGACACAGGGGACGTGTAAATGGTAGTGGGGGTGGTGAGTGCAGGTGAGCAGGGTGTGGTGCTGGGTGTTCTGGTGCGAGTCCTAATGGCTGTAGTGGTAGTGCATGCAGGTGAGAGTGTAGACGAAACTGGGAGGAAGGAGGGAGACGACGAGGAGGGGGACACAGTGGAGGCAGGGGATGTTGCTGTGTCTGTATGTGGGTGATGCTTGTGTGAGTGCCTGTGGGATGTGTGGTGCCTATGTTTGCCTGAGCTGCCCTTGTGTGTTGACGTATGTGCTGGCTGGTCTGATGGTGTGGTTGGGATAGGTAGAGGTACAGGGGATTGGGCCTGGGTGGAGGAAGTTGGTGGGGGGAGGCTAGACACAGGGACAATGGCTGCCATCAGTGCTGAGGCCAGAGATTGCAGGGTTCGATGATGGGCAGCCTGACCAGAATGAATGCCCTCCAGGAATGCATTAGTGTGTTGCAACACCCTCTCTACACCTTGGATGGCATTCACAATGGTAGACTGCCCAAAAGTGAGTGACCTGAGGAGGTCAATGTCCTCCTCACTGAGGGCAGCAGGGGTGACAGGGGCAGGGGCTGAGGTGCCTGGGGCGAAGGTGATGCCCACCATCCTGGATGAGCGGGCACGGGGCGAAGGCTGAGGGGCTGCTGGGAGGGCGGTGCTGGTAGGGGGGGAGGCGGCTGTACCTGTAGAAGTGGGGGGCACAGATGGTGCTGCCATTACAAGGGAGCTCCCATCGGAGGACGAATCCGTGTCGCTGTTTGCAGATCCGCTGACCGCCGTGAAGCTCCCCTCGCCCTCCGTCCCACTGGTGTATTCCGAGTCCGTGGTGTGGCCCTCCATGGCCATGTGGGACGCAGCCCCATCGTGCTCCGGTGCCCCTGTAACTCCGCCTGATGATGCTGATGCACAAAAGAACATGGAGAGCACAAAAAGGGGTGGGGAAACAGAAGAAAGACAGGTTGAGTGCATAGCTTACCGCTACCGTTGGCGACAATACAGACACAGCAGCCCCCTGCACTACGCTGTGATCTTGGCCTCTACAGATGCAGTTCCTGGGATATGGCCTACATGGCTATGAGTGTCATCTGCCCGCATAGATGACACAGGGGCATGTATACCTGTACTTTGCACTCTACTGAGGTGGGGTGGAGTGGCACATGGCCTGCATTACAGAGGGGCCTAGCCTACGGAACTCGCCCTGGCCTAGGGAAACCCACAGCCCTCCTCCCCCGCCCAGACCCCTCCACTGCGTGCAAAGTTATGAGAATGTGAGTGTATTCACCCCCTTGTGTCTGCTGTGATGCCTTCATGTGCCCATCCAACTCAGGGTAGGCCACCGCCAGGATCCGGAACATCAGAGGGGTCATGGTGCGACGGGCACCCCTCCCACGTTGGGAGGCCATCCCCAGCTGAGCCTCCGCCGTCTTCTTGCTCCAGCGGCGTATGTCCTCCCATCTTTTACGGCAGTGGGTGGTCTGTCTCTGGTGGACCCCCAGGGTCTGGACGTCCTTGGCGATGGCACGCCAAAAATCCTTCTTCTGGTGGGCACTGTCCTATATGACATGTACAGGGGAAGAAGAGAAGTCATTACCAACTGCACCGTCTTAGTGAGTGGCCCACATCCCTGCCCTTGCCATGTGGCGCATGCATTCACACTCTATCATGCTCGCATAACTCTGCCCCCTTCCTACTTACATCCAGCCCTCTCCACCCAGGCATAGCCCATACAACTTGCACCCTATGTACTCACCTGTTGGTCTGGAGGACCGTAGAGTAGCATGTACTGGGGGAGGACCCCGTCCACGAGGTTCTCCAACTCCTGTGCAGTGAAGGCAGGGGCCCTTTCCCAAGACGCACGTGCCATTGTCTCTTCCAGACCGAGGTCACAGCAGCACTTGCAGTGTAGGTCCTCTCCTGTCGAAGATCAGGTATCGAGTGATTGAACAGATAGAAAATGGCGGTCATGTTCGCAGTGTGACGTCCGCGGCGGTGCGTATCATCACCGCCGGCGAACTTCGTCATTGGGTCCTGGCACCCATAGTGTCCAATGTTAACCAATGCAGCATTGCGCTGCGGTCTTCGACCGCCTACCGCGACGGTGTACAACGCCAGCGCAGTTACCTCACATCACATTGTCCCAGTTTAGAGGTCAGGCAGCCACCATTTCAGGGGCCCACATGGCTTCATTTACAACTGCGTCACACATACCTAGGCCTGGACTCAACACACTTACAGACAACTTTTTGGATTATGTTTCGTGTTCTGTGTAGCTGTGGGTACATACCTCTGAGTTGCTTGACTCTGTGGTCACTGTTGTCCTTCCTAGGCATCGTCAGCTGGGACATGTGAGGAGATGGCGGAACCCTCCGGTGTACCGACCGCTGGTGGACCTGTTGACAATGGAGGAGCGACATTTAATCATCAGCTACAGGTTTGACCGTGCCACAATCCAGGAACTGTGTACCCAGTTGGAGCCAGATCTGATATCACCAATCCGCCATCCCACAGGAATCCCCCCTCAAGTGCAGGTGCTGTCAGTACTCCATTTCCTAGCAAGTGGGTCATTTCAAACAACAGTGGCCATGGCATCAGGGATGTCCCAGCCTATGTTTTCCAACGTGTCGTCCAGAGTGTTGTCTGCCCTGCTGAAACACGTGAGGAGCTACATCGTTTTCCCTCAGGTGGAGGATTTGGCTACAGTTAAAGGTGACTTCTATGCCCTGGGACATATCCCTAACATCATAGGTGCCATTGATGGGACCCATGTGGCTTTGGTGCCCCCCCCACAAGAGTGAACAAGTGTACAGGAACCGGAAGAGTTATCATTAGATGAATGTACAGATGGTATGTTTGGCAGACCAGTACATCTCCCAGGTAAATGCTATGTTCCCTGGCTCAGTGCATGATGCCTACATCCTGCGGAATAGCAGCATCCCTTATGTGATGGGTCAACTCCAGAGGCACCGTGTGTGGCTATTAGGGGACTCTGATTACCCCAACCTGTCATGGCTATTGACCCCAGTGAGGAATCCCAGGACCAGGCCAGAGGAACGCTACAATGAGGCCCATGGGTGGACTAGGAGGGTGATTGAATGCACCTTCGGCCTCCTGAAGGCCAGGTTCAGATGCCTCCATATGACAGGTGGTTCCCTATTCTACTCACCAAGGAAGGTGTGCCAGATCATCATCTCCTGCTCTATGCTTCACAATCTTGCTTTGCGACGCCAGGTGCCTTTTCTGCAGGAAGATGGTCCAGATGACAGTGTTGTGCCAGCTGTGGAGCCTGTGGACAGTGATGAGGAGGAAGCAGAGGAAGAAGACATTGATAACAGGGACTCTGTCATACAGCAATATTTCCAGTGACACACAGGTGAGAACAATTTTTTTGCTATTACATTTACTTTCACACTTCTACCTCTATCCTGTCTGTCAATTTGAAGCAGTATTTGCTAACTGAGTGGTACATTTCCATTACTGTTTGACAGGTGTGGTTACCAACGTGTGTCATCTGCTTGCATCCTTCATGGGCTTGTGATGTGTGACATACATATGTTGACATTACATTTTCGAACGGATTTTGTCATTGTCATAGATAATACACATTTTCTAAATCACAGACTGACTCCAGATTGTTTTGTGGTTCAAGGGTGTTTATTGAAGTGCTAATTATTGGAGGGGGTGGTAAAATGGTGATGAGTGATGGTGGAGGAATGTCCATGGCAGAGTCCATTCTACTAGTCTCACAGGTGCACTACCCATATGGGCATAGGAAGTGGAGCTGGGACAGTTAGAATATGGACAGGGTAACAAAGTGGGACAGTGGGATGACAATCAGGGTGGTCTCATTTCCTGGCAGGGGTCTTGCCATCTTGCTCTGTCCTGTTCCTGGATCTCAGGGACCGCTTGTGGGCTGGTTCTCCGTCTGCAGGGGGTGGGGTGCTGGTGTGTTGGTCCTGTGGCGGGGCGTCCTGTCCACTAGCGCCGGCGGAGGTGGTGGGCAGTTCATCGTCCATGCTAGTGTCAGGGGCCCCTTGGAGTGCCACATTGTCCCTTATGGTCTTCTGTATGTCCTTCAGCACCCCTACGATGGTGCCCAGGGCGGAGCTGATGGTTCTGAGCTCCTCCCTGAACCCCAAATACAGTTCGTCCTGCATGCGCTGGGTCTCCTGAAACTTGCCCAGGACCGTCGCCATCGTCTCCTGGGAGTGGTGGTATGCTCCCATGATGGAGGAGAGGGCCTCGTGGAGAGTTGGTTCCCTAGGCCTGTCCGCCCCCGTCGCACAGCAGTGTTCCCTGTTCTCCTGTGTTCCTGGGCCTCCGTCCCCTGGACCGTGCGCCCACTACCACTGCCCCCAGGTCCCTGTTGTTGTTGGGGTGGTGGGTTATCCTGGGTTCCCTGTAGTGGTGGACACACAGCTGATTGACGTGTCCTGGTTACGGAGGTATGGGCCCGCTGGGTGGGTGCTGTGCTGGTGTTACCAGAGGGTGTAAGGTCAGTGTTGGGCTGTGCCTGTGTGAGGGGAACCGACTGTCCCGAGGCCCACGATGGTCCGGGCTGGTCATCTGGATCCAGTTGGCCAGAGCTGCTGTCATCACTGTGGGCCTCTTCTGTGGGTGGGGTAGAGATGTCTGGACCCTCCTGTCTGGTGACGTTAGGTAGTGGTCCTGCAGGGGTATAAAAGCATGATTATTGCATGTGTGTGTGTCATGGTGTGCAATGGGTGGGTGAGCGTGTACCCCAGTGCTAGCATTCCTGTGTGGGGGCTTGTGTGATGATGGTTAGGGGTTGTTATGGGTATGTGCAGTGGGCATGCTTTAGTGATGGGTGTCCATGCTTTGTTGTGTCATGCAGGGCTTGGTGTTGGGATGTGTGGTTTGTGTTATTAGTACATTAGTGATGAGTTGGAGTGATAGGGGAGGGGGTGAGGGTGCGGGTGTGTGATAGCATGCAGGTAGGGTGGGGGATATGATAGTTAAGATTTGACTTACCAGTGTCCATTCCTCCACCTACTCCTCCGAGGCCCTCAGTATGCATAATGGTCAAGACCTGCTCCTCCCATGTTGTTAGTTGTGGGGGAGGAGGTGGGGGTCCGCCGCCAGTCCGCTGAATCACGATGTTGTGCCTGGAGACCACGGAACGCACCTTCCCCCGTAGGTCGTTCCACCTCTTCCTGATGTCCTCCCGATTTCTTGGGTGCTGTCCCACTGCGTTGACCCTGTCCACAATTCTTCGCCATAGCTCCATCTTCCTAGCTATAGAGGTGTGCTGCACCTGTGATCCAAATAGCAGTGGCTCTACCCGTATGATTTCCTCCACCATAACCCTGAGCTCCTCCTCCGAAAACCTGGGGTGTCTTTGGCGTGCCATGGGGTGCTGTAGGTGATGTGTGGGGTGGTGGATGTGGTAATGAGTGTGGTGATGTGTAGTGGTGTGTGATATTTTGTGCGTGGATGTTGTGTGGGTGATGGTGTTGTGTGCCTCTATGTGGTGTGGTTGCCTATTGCTGTGCTCTCTCTCTGTCGCCTTCGTCTCTAATTTTGGGTCGTAGGGGTTTGTGGGTGATGTGGGTGTGTGTTTTATATTGTGTTGGGTGTGTGGGAGTGGTGTTTGTATGTGTATCAGGTGTGTGTATTTCGAATTATCCAATGTGGCGGTGTTTTGGAGATGTGTGTGTATTTTTAGCGCAGCGGTGTGTACCGCCAATGGAATACCGCGGTTGAAAGACCGCCGCGTGGATTCGTGGGTCGTAATAGCATGGGCGTGTTTCTGTTGGCGTGATGGTGGAGGATTTGTTATCGCCAGTTTATCACTTACCTTTGGTGTGGTGGAGTTGTGTGGGTGTCTGAATTTCGGTGGATTCCGAGATGTGGGTCATAATAGCTGTGGCGGAATTCCGCGGCCGCGGCGGTGTGTTGGCGGTGTTCTGCACGGCGGTAAGCGGTTTTACCGCCAATGTTGTAATGACCCCCAATATGTTGAACTGAAAATACTTTAAATCATTCTCTCAGCAGAGGAAAAACAAAGAAGCGTTTCAACCTAACAACGTCTTGTTCACTATGATGGATTATGATATATATGTATGTGTAAATGTGTATGGGTATTCTCTTACAAGCACATTGACTGTTGTCCACTTGGGCTGGACTGTCCGTTCTTATCAGACTTCATTATCATGTGTGGTAATTTCAGACTGTCACTTCCCCAAGTTTGGTCCTTAGTTCTATGTTCCTCATGTTTTATTTTATCTTATGTTATTTGTTTTGTTAACATTGTATTTACCTGAATAATGGCTTTTTTGACATTGGCACAATTTTACTATTTATGATGCAGTTTGGGTCTCTACAGGAGATTTATTGTTACTCAACCACAACGTCAATCTATATATTGCACTTGATGGACTTTATTTGACTGGATTCTCACAGGTTGCTGCACGGACCACAGTATTGTTTGTCATTTTCACTGCAGTGCAAGATGGCTGCCATGTTTACATTGTAATTTGTGATGATGTGATCTCCTACCCTATGTCTATGTTCACTAGGGTGTCTATTTCTTTGATGGTTTCCTGAGTTTACTCAACCCATGACATAGTCGTGACATTCGCCAAACTGCATTGGGTTTTGGTTTATAATAATGATCCCAGTATAAAATAGTTTTCTGAAGTGTGAGCTGATTTCCATGTTGTGCACAGAAAGTTTCAGGGTGATCCATCAAGGTTGGGGTAGAGTAAAAGGGGAGGTCAAAAAAGGTACATTTCCCAAAAGAGTTTTGAACATAACTACAGCCGAACCGCTGGACAGAATTACACCAAATTTGGCAGAAAGGTAGCTTTTGGTACGCAGATCGCACTTTTTGTTATTTGGTGTAAATCCGTTGAGAACTTTAGGAGAAATGAAAGGAAACACTCACTCACACACCCATTCACACACTCCATACCGACCCACAGACCCACAAAACCGCTACCAGTTACTGATGCATGCAGCTACTCATGCAACCACTCACCTACCTATGCACCTACACAACTACTTACACGCCCACTCACACACCCATACAGCCACTCACTTACAGCCCCAAAAAACACTCTCACACCCACTCACAAACTCACACAGCCACTCACCACCCACTCACACACCCACTTATACACCAACTCACACTATCACACACACTCACATACCCACACAACCACTTCTGCACCCTCTCACACACCCATTTACACTCACAACCCCACTCACACTCCTACTCACACATCCACTCACAGACCTACAAAACCACTCTCACACCCACTCACAGACCCACACAACCACTAATACACTCACTCACATTCACAGACCCACACAGTCACTAGTACACCCACTCACACACCTACTCACATTGACACACCCACTGATACACCCACACAGCCACTCACACACCAATACAGCCACTCACACCACCTTACAGGCCCACAAATCCACTCACAGGCCCACACAGCCACTCACACATGCACTCAAACACTCACAAACCCACTTACACACCCACAGAATCACACACACCCATACAGCTACTCACACACTAACTCAAAGATACACAGCCTGGGGTTGGTTGCATGTGGGGGTCAGCTGAAGGGCCTGGCCGCAGTGTGGAGTTGGTTGCCTGCAAGGGGGTTGGCCGCAGGACCATGAATTGTTAATTATACCACATATTACATCAGTTATGAAATTGTCTATGACATGATTGATAATATCATGGCAACATTTGCAATGAAATTAGTGATCAGACAACAGTGCATGGCGGGGGTGCGAGGTATACTTACCTAAGGGCACAAGTCATAGTTTCTCGACCTAAGTATAACTATAACTACTGAATTTCTATGGTTTTGTGTTTGTAAAATCTGAACCTAACAATAACGTCTCTGTAACCTTTGTTTTTTGAGAGTATATATATATGTATATATTATCAATGATGTCATATATGTCATGACTAATTAGTGTATTATGTGGGATAATTAGCAGTTATTGTTTCTTGAGATAAGTATAACTTTATTTTAGTACATTTTATTTAATGTGTATATACAAGCAGATATACCGATTGATACCTCACAATTACAGATCCAAACCTTCAACTGATCAGAATCACTTAAGTATAATACCTTGCAATTAGTTGCCACTTTTTTTACTCTCAGCATAAACATTGATTCCCTAATGCCTCTTTGTGTCTTATTTAGACTGAGTTTAGAACATTATTATCCCATATACGATGATACTTCTGAGTGGCCCTGATTCTTTCAGCATAGAGTTGTTCTTTAGATTGATCTGATTTCATTTTGTGTTCCCAGAGATCATATGATGGAGGCAAGGGTGTTTTCCATTGCTGCACGATCAAAGATTTTACGATCAAAGATTCAACAAAAAATATTACTTTGATTGTATTGACAACTCAGGATAGTTAGATATGCCAAACAGGGCCCAATAGGTTCTGGTACAAGCAGAACCTGGAGTTGTGCACTAATCAACTGGAAGATTTTATCACAGAAATTGGTAAAGACAGGACAAAGGAAGCAAATATGAAACCAGTCACCAACGTCACAATGACATCTAAAGCATTTGCTGAAAATTGACTGAAGTATCTTGCTGAGCTGCAAAGCTGTATAGAAAAGCAACGACTTTGTAAAAAATGCCATCTCTTAAAGTTGGTGCATCTTAAAGATATTATACTGCTTCTAGGACTGAGAATCGATCACACAGCCTGTTGCAGTTATTATCCTACTTAAAGCAGGAGAAATAAAAATTTTTATGAAGTACCATTCCTGACTCCTGTTAGTTTCTGAACCCATAACACTTCAGTAATCTTGAAAGAAAGTGATTCAGGAGGACCCGAGGCAAGATGGCGGCCACAAGTTTCTAGCGGTCGGAGCTCTCTTCCCCTCCGGCTCCTGTACGGCGTTTCTGTTTCCCCCGCGGGGAGGATTATGTGGGCGGCTTCAGACGGGGGCACACCTGCCTGTATTAGCGGTAATTACCCGCTAAGCTGTAGTACGCGCGGAGTCAGTAGTAGATTCAACAGGAGTTCCCTGGACGACCTCGGCAATTCTAGCCATAACGCCCGTGGCTTCCTGGTCTGGACATTTATTATTTTTTTAGCCCCTCGCGGCAAACAGCGGCGGATGGCCCCGAAAGTTGCATGCGGCAGCCGGCTAAAACCAGGGTCGCAGGAACTTTGACCTCTGGACCCCCAGCCCCCGCTCAGATTTCCAGGAATGGCGGCTTTGGAAACGCCGGCAGCGGTGAGAATGCGCCTGAGGGCAGACATCCAGCTCCAGGGAGTTCCGCGGTCCTGGGGCAGACCCACAGGGCGAAGAATGACGCAAAACAGATTGGAGAAAAGGAGGAAGTGGTGACTATACACCGGATGTTTAAAATTCTTCATAATTCAGCCCCTATTGGGGGCAGCATTACTATAAAGGACTCCGATATTGGGCTTATACAAGATGCAGCGGAGCTGATTGTGGATGGTGACAGCACTGGCCCAGGACGCCTGGCTTCTGCAGATAGTGGGGGGTTGCTTCAGGTGAAAACCGATGTTGGTGGCAGCCGATCTCTGGATACACACAAAACTGTAAGTTGTATTGCTGGGGGATCCCCACAGGCTTCTGTTTCTTTTGTTGGGGGTAATGGTCTTGCAGCAGCATCTGAAGGGGAGACTGACCAGCTGTTACATGCCCCTGGGTTTCAAGGCAATGTAGGGCTGGCGCAAGAAGTGGTGACAGGGGCAGGGTATTGCGAGCAAGTAGCAGCAGCAGCATGCTTATTGCCAAGCACCGACCCGCCAACTCTGGCTTGCACTCTGGAGGTGATCTGTGATTTCCGGCAGGGTAGAGAGGACTCATTAGTTCAGGGTGAAGTTGGGGAGAATTTTTTTTCCCTGTCGGATCAATCTCAAGACTCGGATGAGGCCAGCACCAGCCCCTCCATAGACTCAGAGACATGTGATAGCTCTACAGCCCCTTTAACCCCTATTTCTGTGCTGAGGGGCACCGCAATTAAATGCCAATTAAAACAGACTGAGGTATCTAGACTAGACAAAGCTGGCGAGTCTAGTGAGAAGAGGAAAAAAAAAAAGAAGGCCTCTAAGACGAGAGCTATGTCCTGGGATTACACAGAAACACAACAACTACTGCACAGCATGGGTGATCTTTCAATGGCTCCAGCTCAGGCAGAGGTTAATGTTTTGAATGCAGAGACTGCGCCCCCTCCCCCTTCTCTGCATCTTATTTATCAGACCATCATGTTACAGCATAAGCAAACGCAGAGGGACAGCAAGAAAGCCAGGGTGGCCACGAAGCAGCTACAAGTGGCAGTCAGCAAGGTTGCGAAGACATGTTCTGAAATCGGGGAGAGGATTGCTGCTATTGAGTGCCGAGCGGACGCGCTGGAGTCAGACCTGGGTGCAGTGACAAAACAAGCTGCTATGCATGACACTCAGCTCTCTGATATTCAGTGGAAAGTAGAGGACTTTGAAAACCGGCAACGTCGTAACAACCTGTGCTTAATTGGGATACAAGAAGGTGTAGAAGGGCAGGATTCACGAGCCTTTATAATTAGACTGTTTAAAGCAGCATTCCCGGAGCAGACTGGATGGGAGTGGGAGAAAGAAATACAGAGAGCCCATCGGTTTCCATTACATCTGAGAAATCAACAATTAGCAGGAGCAAGTGGAACAGACCAGCAACAGCCTAGGGCCTTTATAGTCTATTTTGGCAACTATTTGTTGCGCCAAATAGTTTTTGAGAAAGCCCGCCCTGATGCAAGGATTAGCTGTGAGGGCTGTACATTCTTCTCCCGCCCCGACTTTTGTCATGCTACGGTAGAGAGACGATGGCGCCTGAGACACCTGATTAGCCCCTTCCAGGAGAAGGGAGCGGAAGCCTATCTACTGTCCCCGGCTCGACTTAAGACTATATACAAAGGGATGATACGAGTGTTCTCATCAGAGATCAAAGCCAAGGAGTACCTGCGATCTTTGACTTCACTGTTGATATATGTTTAAAAAAATAAAAAAAAATGAAAAAGGGGCGGGTGATGGAGGCGGGTAGCCTGGGAAGAGAAGAAAAGGAGGAGGGATACTCTTATTGAAATGGTTGGTTTATGGGGGTTTAGTTTTTAGGGGAAACAGCTTTTTTGTTAGTAAACTTGTTTAATTTAGGAATCGCCGCAGGAGCCCTTCAAAGGGGGGGGGCTGTTTGTCCATTTTACAGACTACAGTCTGGAAGCCTCATTTGGTAGGGTGGGGGGTGGGTGGGAGGTAGGGTCTCCTTTTGTGGGCGGGGTAGGGATCGGTGGGGTGGTTTGGGGTTGGGTAGGTTTTGCTTGGGAGACGCACAGAAATATGTATTTGAAGGCACAGGAGATTATTAGGTGTATGATGAAACAAGATGTAAGTTTAGGTGTATTTGTTAGATTTTTTAATAGGGGACCGTAATGTTTTGCGGGTGGCCACCTTAAATATATGTGGGCTAAACGATTCCAAGAAAAGACGTCTTGCCATTCATGAGCTCAAAACATTAAGGGCGGATATAATTTGTTTGCAAGAGACGCATGTTACTCCGGCTAAAAAGTATTTTCTGGATTTTCCTGGTTTCCAATTAGTCGGGTACACCACCCAGGAAACTAACACTAGAGGGGTTGCAGTACTTACACGGCGAGATCTTCTTAAGGTGGTTAAGAAGAGGGTTGATAGCATGGGCCGATGGGTTATAATAGAGTGTATAATGGGACAATCGAATTTTACTGTGTGTTCTATTTATGGCTCTAATTTTGATGATCCGGCTGGTATTGAGATGTTAAATACTGAACTTGTGCTCTGGGCCTTACCGCTTATTATATGTGGGGACTTTAATATCCATACTGAGACTAATATCCCTTTACAGAATCAGGGTTCATATTTTGGACGAAAACCGAAGGTGTTTCGCGCCTTACAAATGTTGGTGCAGACTCATGGTCTTGTGGATGCATGGCAGCATTGTATGCCTATGGACCCTGGGTACACTTTCTTTTCATATCCCCACCAAAAATCGGTCCTGTTAAACTATTTTTTTTTGTCTCCATCGTTATGCGAAGGACTTTTGGTGGAAAAATTTCCTAGGGTCATATCTGACCATAATCCTTTGGTAGTACAATTTCCGGACTTGCGTAAGGAGCGACATTTAAAACCCTGGTCTTTTGACCGGGGCTTGCTGCTTGATACAGCTTATGTGTCACGGATGAAAGTATGGTTAACTGAGTTTCTGGGTTTTAATAGGGGTACGGTTCCACTGGGGATGTTATGGGATGCTTTAAAGGCTGCTATCCGCGGGGAAACTCTGAGCTATGCCCTTATGCGGGAGAAACAACGGCACCTAGTTATATCTGCGGCCCAGATTGAACTTGCTTCTCTGGAGAGTCAGATAGTGGGGCTTGCAAGGAATAATGCTCCAATACAAGACACTTTGGACAAGATTGCGGTCATGAAGGCCAAGATCATTCAGTTGTATCTAGATCAAGACATTATTAAAGCCCAGATTCGCACGTAGGAATGTTATGAGTTTAGTGAGAGGGTGGGTAAGGTGCTTGCATATAAGACTAGACAAAAGGCGGCTCAGAGTGCCATTTTGGCAATTAAAGATAGGATGGGGCAGATTGTGTATGGAGATACGTCAGTACTACAGGTGTTTAAAGAATATTATTCTATATTGTACCAGCAGGAAAATCTCTTCTCGGATGATAGAGACGAAAGGATTGCTCAGTATTTAAGTGATATGTTGTGTTCAAAGTTATCGCAAGATGAGGGCTGTCAGTTGACTGCCCCCATTGAGTTGGATGAGATTATCTCGGCTTTAACTGCTCTATCTAATGGGAAAGCTACTGGCCCTGATATGATCCCAATAGAATTCTTTAAAACTTTTTTTGAGGAATTGAAGGATGATATTTTGGCACTCTTTACATCAGTACAGGCTGGAGAGCGGGTGCCGGGCTCATGGCTGGAGGCTAATATTGTCATATTTTTTAAAAAAGAGAAGAACCCACTTTTACCAGGCTCCTACCGACCTATCTCATTGATAAACGTGGATGCTAAATGGTATGCCAAAATCCTTGCGGTTAGGCTTAGTCGTGTTATTGGTGGGCTTGTCTCCCCTTGGCAACATGGGTTTATTCCTGGGCGGGGGACCGCCGATCATGTCAGGCGTGTTATCACCATGTTAGACGCATCTCAGGTTATGGCGGCCGCGATGGCATTAATATTATTAGATGCCGAAAAGGCTTTCGGTCGGGTGAGCTGGAAATATTTATGGACAGTGCTCAGTATATTTAATATAGGGGATGGCTTTATCAAGGCTATACAAGGTTTATATCAGAAGCCCCTTGCTCGAATTCAACTAGCCGGGGCAACCTCAGAACCCTTCTATATTACAAGAGGAACTAGACAGGGCTGTCGCTGCTCCCCTTTATTGTTTGCACTCTATATAGACCCTTTGATTAGGAAGTTATTGCAAAATACTTTGATCTCGCCTATGGTAATGACGGAGGGCAGGTTTAAAATTTTGGCATATGCTGAAGACATAGCCATCACTACTCCTGAACGATTTTTTTATCTAGGGTCTTATATTTTTTCCATACTATCCCGCTGGAAATTAAAGAATGGTTTAAACATATGGAGAGTTTAGCGAGTAGTTTTATTTGGTCTTTTAAAAAAAAGTACGGCGGGCATATAAGTATTTAGTGCTACCCAGAGAGAGGGGGGGTGGGCGGCCCCTCATTTTCATTTTTATTATTGGGTATCTGCATTGCAATATATCCAACCATTAATTAGTCAACTGGCTGATAACAGAGATTTTGGCGAAATTTGTCCTACTATATATAATATGATTTGGGGAAAACATGCCAATGCAGCTTTTTTGAGAACAGTGGAGCCTAGTTATTTAAAAAAAGTTAAGTTCAAGACTGTCTGGGCTGCATTTAAGGTGTGGACCATTGTTAAAAAAAAATTGGAATTGGCCGGATTAATTTTTGCACCCCAATTTTGAATTCTTCGGTACTTCCTGACATTTTTAAGGATGAATACTGTGCCAGGTGGGCTCAGCGTGGTGTTCGGTGTATTGGTGATTTTTATGGGAATACCCACCTTAAATCTTTTGAAGAATTGACAAGGGAATTTTCATTGGACACTAAGGATTTTTTTAAATATTTGCAAATCAGACATTTTATGGGGGTCAATTTTAGATCAGCAGCTGGGCAAGTGGGGGATAGAATCCCAGTTATGGAGGTTCTTCATAACTCCACTAGATGGCGGGTCTGCTCGCTATATCCGCTCTTCTTGAATTTAATGCTAGATGACTTGAGCAAACAGGCGGAGAGGTGGGCTCGGAATATTGGAGCTTCTGAAGTGTCAGTACGTACCTCTTTAGATATGGCACAGCGTTTTATATTATCCGCTGGGCCACAAGCCCAACATTATAAGACTATTTTTCATCTATACTATACCCCCACTAAGCTATCTAACTGGGGCAGTTTAAGGGGGGTGGTGTGTCCCAGATATAAGAGTGTATCAGCCGACCTGGTACATATGTTCTTTAATTGCAGTAGGCTACATTAATTTTTTACTGTTATAGCTAACTTTTTATCTAGGCTAATTCATCAGGAGGTGGAAATTACGCCACAACTGGTATTATTGGGAATTGATGGAGTGGTGCACCTAGAATACTCACAGAGGTTCTTGTTTTTAGCCATGTCTGTGGCCCGCTGCTGTATTGCATCTGACTGGCTGGAGTCGACTCCACCAACTTTTAACCATTGGTTGGCTCGGATGTGCTCAATGTTTTATCTAGAGATGGGTTCTTATGCGTGCAAGGGCCACGCGCGTAGGCGGATGGGCGAAGCTATCTGGGCCCCGTTTGCACAGTGGCTAGGTAATAATTGAATTATGTTTGTAGGGGATGTATTTAATTAATTATGTTCAATTTTTGCACTTTATTGTAGTTTAAGGTCTTGAATAGGTTATCCACGTGTCCCCTTTTAGTGGTCTTGTTGTCTGCTGTAGATCTATGAAATGAATTTATGTAATGATATGTATTTATACTATGTATTTATTGTATTTATTCAGCCTTCTTTTTGTTTTGGTGTCTGTACACTGTGCATCTTCAATAATAAAAAATTATTGAAAAAAAGAAAAAAAAAAAAAAAGTGATTCAGGTAGGTAGTGAATTGCGAAGCCCATTGACTGGATATAATAAAAGATCTGAAAAAATGAAAAACTTAAAAAATCTGGGATTGCAGGATTATTGGCCTTGAGGTGTGCCCATGTGTTAACATTGTCTCCCACTATAAAATCTTGAAGCTTAAGGAAGCCCAATTCAGCCCAGTCATCTATAACTTTACTAGTAAGGGGGAGCCCAAATGCTCCAGCTTCTTTTAAGGAAATTGATGGATGAAAGCAAGTAAAGTGATAAAACTGTTGTAGCTCAGTTCCTCTGGACCAAAGTAAATGTAGGATCTTATGTCTAGTATGTTTTGGGAGCCATGGCATTTTGAGAAAATGAAATAGTTGGCTATTATTTTTGAGGAGCATCTGTTTCAGGTAGAAATTAGAATCACAAAGACGCATGGTAAAAGCATTTGCAATCCAATCCACATGTGCTGCCTCACAATACTTCTTAAAATGGGGGTAAGGCTTGACCTCCATCCTCGACAGTCATCAGGATTTATTCCATCTGAATATGAGGTTTTTTACTTGCCTAGATGAACTCACCAAGCATTGAATTTAGATCCTTGAAACATTTTTTATGAACCTTAATCATAATAGTCAAAAATATGAATACAAATAAGGGGAGTATTATCATTTTGACCAACGCAATACAACCAATTATCATTCATGGGGAATTCTGCCACTTGAACATAAGAACTTGTGCTTTCTTAAGAGTGGAGAGAGAGTTAAGCGAGTAAAGGTCTGACATGTTTTGTGAAACATAGATGCCAAGATATCTGATTGGGTGGGAAGCCTGATAGCTGGTTTGCATCTTGTATAGCAGTATTGATTCGTGAACATTAAAAAGTAATGCCTCAGATTTTGATTTGTTAATCTGATAGCCCCCGTAGCCAGAGAAGGCTTGAATCTTTTTGAAGGCACTCCCAATATTCTGAGTTTCAGCAGCAAGATACAGTATTGCATCATCTGCAAAAAGTTTTAGTTTGAGTGCACTTAACAATGGTGCTTTAATAGAATTGGCTTGTCTCAGAGCCAAGGCGAATGATTTGATAAATAGTGCGAAAAGGACTGGAGACAAAGGGCATCCCTGATTGACCCCACGATGCATCAGCACCTTGCTAACTACTCGTGAGTTAACTAAGATTTTGGCTTCCGCCCCTTGATAAAGATTTAATATTAATTGGACTATTTTATGGGGAAACTTAAATCTCCTCAAGATTGCAAAGAGGCGCTCCTATTGTACTAAATCAAATGCTTTTTCAGCATCAAGCATTATTATAACTGCCTTGGTTTTGTTCTTTTAGTAATAGTCATTTGCCTGAAGCACGAAGTTTGTGTTGGTAGAAATAGATCTTCCTGGGAGGAACGCACACTGATCTTGATGTATGAGGCTCTGGGCTAGTGGTGTAATACGAGCTGCCCAAATTTTCATAAGAATCTTATAGTTGTCATTAAGAAGGCTAATAGGGCAATAGGAATTTGTTTTTTTCACCAGGCTTACCCATCTAAAGGAAGCTGACTATCCCCACCCTAGTGAAGGAGCTAGGTTCTTCCTGGCCACTGAGAGCCTGAGTTGTACTTTTTTAGCAGCGCATTTGCGTCATTTTTTTATGCAAAAGCGGCGCAAACGTACAAAATTCTTTTATATTTTTTACGTTTACGCCGCTTTTGCATCAAAAAATGACGCAAATGCGGCGCCAGAAAAATGTATAAATTAGGCCCCAAGTATTGCATTGAATAAGGCAACAAGGGTTGCGATGATCTGTTCAAACAGAGCCTTATACAGTTCTGCGGGAAGGCCATCTTCGCAATTAGGAGAACTCCTAATAGCATCAGTTATTTTGTGATGGTGATTGGCCGCAACAATGCAGCCTGAAGTTTTTCATTAAGGCTCAATAAGGTAACTGACTCAAGATATTTTGAAATAACATGATTGTCGTGTACTGTAGTCTTTGGGGTGTAAAGACTTGTGTAGTGTGCTAAGAATACCTTTCCTATCTCCTCAGCCTGATCCACATTTCAACCCTGGGCCTCATCAAATACGGTTTTCATTAACCCCTTCGCTGCCAGGCCTTTTCCCCCTCCTGTGCCAGGCATTTTTTTGGCTATTTGGGGCAGTTTGCACTTAGGCCCTCATAACTTTTTGTCCACATAAGCTAGCCAAGCCAAATTTGCGTCCTTTTTTTCCAACATCCTAGGGATTCTAGAGGTACCCAGACTTTGTGGGTACCCCTGAAGAAGGCCAAGAAATTAGCCAAAATACAGTGAAAATTTTGATTTTTTTAAAGAAATGGGAAAAAGTGGCTGCAGATGAAGGCTTGTGGTTTTTTCCCTGAAAATGGCATCAACAAAGGGTTTCGGTGCTAAAATCACCAGCTTCCCAGCTTTCAGGAACAGGCAGACTTGAATCAGATAACCCAATTTTTCAACACAAATTTGGCATTTTACTGGGCCATATCCCATTTTTAAAATTTTTAGTGCTTTCAGCCTCCTTCCAGTCAGTGATAGAAATGGGCATGGAACCAATGCTGGATCCCAGAAACCTAAACATTTCTGAAAAGTAGACACAATTCTGAATTCAGCAAGGGGTCATTTGTGTAGATCCTACAAGGGTTTCCTACAGAAAATAACAACTGAAAAAGAAAAATATTGAAATTGAGGTGAAAAAAACAGCAATTTTTCTCTATGTTTTACTCTGTAACTTTTTCCAGCAATGTCAGATTTTCGAAAGCAATATACCGTTACGTCTTCTGGACTCCTCTGGTTGCGGAGAAATGTAGGGCTTGTAGGTTCATCAAGAACCCTAGGTACCCAGAGCCAATAAATGAGCTGCACCCTGCAGTGCGTTTTCATTCTATACCGGGTATACAGCAATTAATTTGCTGAAATATAAAGAGTGAAAAATAGCTATCAAGAAAACCTTTGTATTTCCAAAATGGGCACAAGATAAGGTGTTGAGGAGCAGTGGTTATTTGCACATCTCTGAATTCCGGGGTGACCATACTAGCATGTGAATTACAGGGCATTTCTCAAATAGATGTCTTTTTTACACACTCCCTTATATTTGGAAGGAAAAAATGTAGAGAAAGACAAGAGGCAATAACACTTGTTTTGCTAATCTATGTTCCCCCAAGTCTTCTGATAAAAATGATACCTCACTTGTGTGGGTAGGCCTAGCGCCCGCGACAGGAAACGGCCCAAAACGCAACGTGGACACATCAAATTTTTTTAAAGGAAACAGAGGTGTTTTTTGCAAAGTGCCTACCTGTAGATTTTGGCCTCTAGCTCAGCCGGCACCTAGGGAAACCTACCAAACCTGTGCATTTTTGAAAACTAGAGACCAAGGGAAATCCAAGATGGGGTGACTTGTGGGGCTCTGACCAGGTTCTGTTACCCAGAATCCTTTGCAAACCTCAAAATTTGGCTAAAAAAAAAAAAATTTCCTCACATTTTGGTGACAGAAAGTTCCGGAATCAGAGAGGAGCCACAAATTTCCTTCCACCTAGAGTTTCCCCAAGTCTCCCGATAAAAATGATACCTCACTTGTCTGGGTAGGCCTAGCGCCCTTGACAGGAAATGCCCCAAAACGCAACGTGGACACACCACATTTTTTTAAAGAAAACAGAGGTGTTTTTTGCAAAGTGCCTACCTGTAGATTTTGGCCTCTAGCTCAGCCAGCACCTAGGGAAACCTACCTAACCTGTACATTTTTGAAAACTAGAGACCTAGGGGAATCCAAGATGGGGTGACTTGTGGGGCTCTGGCCAGGTGCTGTTACCCAGAATCCTTTGCAAACCTCAAAATTTGGCAAAAAAAAACACATTTTCCTCACATTTTGGTGACAGAAAGTTCTGGAATCAGAGAGGAGCCACAAATTTCCTTCCAGCCAGCGTACCCCCAAGTCTCCCAATAAAAATGATATCTCACTTGTGTGGGTAGGCCTAGCGCCCGCAACAGGAAATGCCCCAAAACGCAATGTGGACACATCACATTTTTTTAAAGAAAACAGAGGTGTTTTTTGCAAAGTGCCTACCTGTAGATTTTGGCCTCTAGCTCAGCCGGCACCTAGGGAAACCTACCAAACCTGTGCATTTTTTAAAACTAGAGACCTAGGGGAATCCAAGCTGGGGTGACTTGTGGGGCTCTGACCAGGTTCTGTTACCCAGAATCCTTTGCAAACCTCAAAATTTGGCTAAAAAAACACATTTTCCTCACATTTTGGTGACAGAAAGTTCTGGAATCTGAAAGGAGCCACAAATTTCCTTCCACCCAGCGTTCCCCCAAGTCTCCCGATAAAAATGGTACCTCACTTGTGTGGGTGGGCCAGGTGCCTGCAACAGAATAGGCCAAAAACTTGTAGAGATAGAGGGGATAGCACAGCGAGTTGATAAGGACATATTCTTCTTTTATACATCTTTAGACTGACTCTGCTTTGTGGACCCACACAAGTGAGGTGTCATTTTGCTTGGGAGACTGAGGGGAACGCTGGGGAGTAGGAATTTTGTGCTGGAGCGGTGATCGTACAAACAAAAGTCAGGAAAATATGCTTTTTTAAGCAAATTTTGCGGTTTGCAGAGGCGTCTGGGTAAGAAAATGTTGGGGGATCCACGCAAGCCACACCTCCCTGCACTCCTTGGGGTGTCTAGTTTTAAAAAATGTCTGGGTTTGGTAGGTTTCCCTAGATGAAGGCCGCACACAGGACCAAAAACATAGGTGGCCCCTCCCCCCCAACACAGGTAGTTTTGTTATATATAATTTTGATGTGTCCACATACGTCTGTGATGTTCCAAACACTAAAATTGTGAAAAGAAAATAACTTAGGTTATGTGAAAAAGACCCCTCACCCACCAACCAAGTTGGTGGCATGCTTCATCATCGGGGTCCCACCTGAGACACCTAGCGTGTCTCAAGTGTGCTGCGATGCCTGATTACAGCAGAGCAGGTTTTGTAATTTGTACCACACATACTAGTTGGATTTGGCACGAGGGTGAGTGATGGTTCAGTAGATAAAATTTTATTAACAAGAGATTTCGCAAAAGTGAAATGCACTGGTAATAACTGAAAGGCCAAAAAACGGAACCAATGACTCACAGCTCGTGAGCTGTAAAGCCGCAACAAGGCACCAACCGCTTTGCAGTCCATTCACACACCTTTCATACATGACACGCACAAGACCATTCACACCGCCATCCATGGGCCCAGCACATTACAACACTCACATCGACAGACAGCGCCACTCAAGGGCCCATCACTTACATACGCCCACATGCCTGATACAACAATCACACCAGCTGATGGGAGTGTGGACTGGTGTTTGGCTGGCACCGCCAGCCAAGCGCCACCCCACCCACACTGCCAGCCAAGCCCCACCCCACCCCACGCACACCGCCAGCCAAGAAACACCCCATGCACACCGCCAGCCAAGCGCCACCCCACCCACACTGCCAGCCAAGCCCCACCCCACGCACACTGCCAGCCAAGCGCCACCACACGCACACCTCCAGCCAAGCACCACCCCACGCACACCGCCACCCCAGCGCCACCCCACGCACGCTGCCAGCCAAGCGCCACCCCAAGCACACCGCTAGCCAAGCGTCACCCCACGCACACCGCCATCACTTTTTTTTGTTTATAAACAACAAAGAAACCACTAACTAATTATAAAATAAGCACAAAGCTACAAACACAAAAGCTCTAACTAAATACATGACAGAGATGCCAACCGTGAAACATATGAAAATATAAAACAGACACTTTACGCTCACGGTATTTCCCAGAAGTTTTTCCTTGTGTGGTAACTTCTAAAACAGCTGGGCACACACAGCCCAGGCTTTGAAGGGCATTCGGGGCAGTACATACAGCTCTCCCTCCGCATTAATCTCTGGGCACATACTCTACATTTCTTTGTGGGCAAGTCTTTTTTGGCAGTGGGAGGAATGTGATCTGGAAAGTGCCGATCTTTCAATCTAGCCACATCCTCCACCACTTCTACTCTAGGAACTCTTGCCTGTTCTACCACAATAAGGCTTTCTATCACCGACTCCAGAAATTTAACAAATGTCATCCTTGACTCAGGTGAACAATCCTTGAATACAATAAAGGCATTAAAAGTTGCCAAATGAAATAAATGTAGGGCCAACTTTTTATACCACACGTAAGACTTACGAAGAGCAGTGTAAGGTTCCAACCTCTGATCTACTCTATCAACACCACCCATGTGCCTATTGTAGTCCAAAATGCACGCAGGTTTGCGCACTTCGGCAACCTGACCCCAAACAGTCACAGGGGAAGTACTCTCATCATGGATGGTAGATAGCATGTACACATCCCTCCTGTCTGAAAATTTCAGAGCTAGCAGCTCATTATTCAGCAAGGCACTGCACTGTCCCCTCTGAAGTTTTTTACAGACAAGCTCCCTTGGATAGCCTTTCCGGTTAGAACGGATTGTGCCACAGGTAACAGTGTCCACTCTAAACAACTCCTTGAACAACTGCACTCCAGTGTAGAAATTATCTACGTACAAATGGTGACCTTTGTTAAACAGCCGTCTAGCAAATTCCCACATAATTTTTTTGCTAACTCCAAAAGTAGCCAGACAACCAGGAGGGTCAATACTGGAATCCCTACCAGTGTAGACCCGGAAATTATACACATATCCTGTACTGCTTTCTGACAGCATATACAATTTAATCCCATACCGTGCCCTCTTACTAGGAATGTACTGCTTAAAAACTAAACGCCCCTTGAAAAGGACCAAAGACTCGTCCACACTTATCTCTTTGCCTGGAACAAAGACCTCAGAAAAACGATCTACAAAATGATCAAGGACAGGCCTAATCTTAAAAAGACGGTCACAATCAGGGTGATCTCGTGGCAAGGCTAAAGCATTGTCTACAAAATGCAGCATACGAAGAAGAAGCAAATACTGATTACGTGTCATAGTTCCAGGAAATATAGCCGTTGCCATCAAGGGACTAGTAGACCAATAAGAAGCCAGTGACGGCTTCCTGATCAACCCCATCAAAAAAGTCAAACCTAAAAACTTTTTCATCTCTTCCAGATATGTGGGAACCCACTGAGTAGCTCTAGACTGAGGCTTAAGTCTGGCAGCGTTGTCCCGCAAATATTGCTCTGCATACAAGTTAGTCTGCTCCACAATCTCTTCCAAAAAGACATCGTCCATAAACAAGTGAATGAAATGGACAGGCAAAAAGTTTTCCGTATTAACTCTACACCCTGGGAGACCAGTAAATGCAGGTAACTGTGGCTGCTCCATGTTTGGGGCAATCCAGGTGTCAGGTCTTCTAATGGGAAACCCTTCAGCCCCAGGCTGCTGCACTCTTGGCACATCAATGTCCTCCTCTACAACAGGCCCTTCATCTGCACTGAGAGTAGCTTCCTCATCAGAAGAATACACTCGGACAGAAAACTCACTTCCAGAATCTCCCACTTACTCCTCTGCCTCAGATGCAGTGTCAGTCTCGTAATCATGGTCTGAAGACGACTCAAAGAGCATGCCAACAACCTGCGGAGCGGTCACTCTGCGGCTAGCCATGATCCTCACTAACAACAAATGGATTGCCAACAACAACTAGCACCAAAATAAGTAATAAACAAAGTGTAGCTTTATCACAAAGAGTTATGTACTGAAAAAACTATACCACTCCCTTGCCTGAAAAAGCTACTCACCAAGCAACTACTCTGCACAGACACAGGAATCACCAATGATATCCCACTAAAAAGAAAAAAACAAATTAGACATATGACAACACAAATATCATTGTGCTCAAATCTAAGGACAATTTCACACACAATACTGCATTTAGTACCCCACCTACAAACATGTCATTCATGCATGTCAACAATACTCCTTTGGAGTGAATTGCTTTCACTTACCTAAAACATGCAACTATGCAAACCGCAGGACAACTACTGCTAAAACCGCAAGGATCCACAGCAAAGGAAGCAAAAGCGTTGAACTAGAAGAAAAAGAAGAAATAAATTGTTATAATCACAAATACAAATACTTCGCCAGTTGACAAACACCCCACCACCAAGAACTTAGAAATTGTCCCTGGTACCTAAGTGGATCCTGCCCCCCTCGGGGGCAGATGGGCGTAAAAACAATTGCCCAATCTGCCCCCAAGGGGGGCAGAAATGGGCAACAGCTCTGTGCCCCCTTTAGGGGGCGACCTTTCCCAAAGGGGGCACCCCCGCACAAAACAAAAAAAAAGGGAAAAAAAAAATAATCCCTGGCGTATTGGTGTTTTCTGCCCTCCTTGGGGGCAGATGGGCCTACAAAAATAGGCCCATCTGCCCCCAAAGGGGGCAGAGATGGCCAATACGAACTTTCTGCACTTTGGGGGGGTGACCGTTGCCCAAGGGGTGCCCCCAAACACACACCACACACACACCACACAATCCCTGGCGCCTAGTGTGCTTCGACCCCCCCGGGGGCCAGATCGTCCAAGAACATGGCTGGTCTGCCATCGGGGAGGCCGAAACAGGAAAAAAAAAATAGCCCCCCGGGGGAGCGACCCTTGCCCAAGGGGTCGCCCCCAAAATAAACATATAAAAGTAAATCCCTGGTGTCTAGTGGATTTTGCTCCCCCCGGGGGCAGATCGGCCGTAAAATCGGCAATCTGCCCCCAGGAGGGGGCGAAATACTAATTAAAATAGACCCCCGGGGGTGGGTGACCCTTGCCCAAGGGGTTGCCCCCAAAATAAACTTATAATAAAGAAATCCCTGGTGTCTAGTGGATATCGCCCCCCCCCCGGGGGCAGATCGGCTGAAAAATCGTCAATCTGCCCCGGGGGGGGGGGGGGGGGCGAAATACTAAATAAAATAGACCCCCGGGGGGCCGACCCTTGCCCAAGGGGTTGCCCAAAATTAAACAATAAAAACAAAATCCCTGGTGTCTAGTGGATTTGCCCCTCCCCCCCCGGGGGCAAATTGGCCAAAAAATCAGCGATCTGCCCCGGGGGGGGTGAAATACTAAAAAAAATAGCCCCCAGGAGAAACTTTTATTTACAAAGAAATCCCTGGTGTCTAGTGGATTTCGCACCCCCCGCGGGGGCAGATGGCCGAAAAATCGGCGATCTGCCCCCAGGGGGGCGCGAAACACCAAATAAAATGGACCCCTGGGGGGGGGCGACCCTTGCCCAAGGGGTCACCCCCAAAAACACGATAAAAACAAAATCCCTGGTGTCTAGTGGATTTCGCCCCCCCCCCCCCAGGGGCAGATCCTCCAAAAAATCAGCGATCTGCCCCCAAGGGGGGGGGGGGGGGGGAAATACGAAAAACAATAGCCCCCCAGGGGGGCGACCCTTGCCCAAGCGGTCGCCCCCAAAATAAACTTTTCTTTACAAAGAAATCCCTGGTGTCTAGTGGATTTCGACCCCCTCTGGGGGCAGATCGGATGAAAAATCAGCGATCTGCCCCGGGGGGGGGCGAAACACTAAATAAAATGGACCCCCGGGGGAGGGGCAACCCTTGCCCACTGGGTCGCCCCCAAAATACACAAATAAAACAAAATCCCTGGTGTCTAGTGGATTTCGCCCCCCCCCCCCCCCGGGGCAGATCCGCCGAAAAATCGACGATCTCCCCCCGGGGGGGACGAAATACTAAAAAAGATAGCCCCCCAGGGGGGCGTCCCTTGCCCAAGGGGTCGCCCCGAAAAGAAACATACCCCAAAAAATCCCTGGTGTCTAGTGGAGATTCCTGCTCCACGATCGCGGGCCCTGCCCGCGATCGTGGAGCAGGAATCTAGTGAAAACAGGCACAGGGGGAAAGGAAAAACCCTTTCCTTTCCCCCCGTGTCTTTCCCCCCCCCCCAAATCCCCAAAAAAGGGAAGGACTCACCTTATGAAGTCCTTTCCCCTCGACGCGCTGGAAGCAAATGGCTTCCAGTGCGTCCCGGCAACACTTGATGACGCTCCACCCAGTTCCTGTGCCTTGGACGAGGTGACCTCGTCCAAGGCACACTGGAACTGTAGGCTTGGACGAGGTCACCTCGTCCAAGGCACAGAACCGATTAAAGAGGCATTTTTAAATTTTTTAACATAATGCTCCAGAAATGTCCCATACATGCTCACTCTCTTCATACTACTGCTGAAAGCATGTATAATGATTAACTATTTCATGTGATAAAAAATGATCTTTCAGTTGAGTTCTGGCATCCTGCAAGCGAACCCATGAATTGTGTTCATGGTGCATCTGATGGAAATGCATAGCATGATTGAGTTCTTGCTGAAGGTTATCTACTTTTTCCTTCCTTGTTTTTTTAAGAAGAGCCTTGTATGTGATGGCTTCCCCACTAATGTTTGCCTTGCATGACTCCCAGATTGAAATGATGGAGGCAGTTGCTTCATTCCTGGCTAGGAACTCAGCAACTGACACTCTCAAAACTGAAATCCAACCCTCATCAGTTAGTAGGGATTTGTCAAGAGACCATCTAGGTCTTTCTAATTGTCAAACAGAGGGAGATAATTGGACCAACAGGACTGAATGATTCGAAAAGGCGTTGGATATTATATCTGAGCCAACCCTATCCCAACAATGAGAGATTAAAAAAAAAAAATCGATCCTTGAGGTCGAGTTAAACCTTTTTGAAAAGCAGGTATAATATTGGGCTTGCAGATGGTCAAGCCACCAAGGATCCTGAAGTGCCAGATCACGGATACATTTTGCAAAAAATCAGGAGGCTGGTGGTTTATTCTGTATACAGGTTTTTGCGGGAAGCATTGAGTTTCATGTCTTGAATTATATTAAAATCACCTCCTACTATCAAGAGGCTAGAGAGCATACCTAACAAGATCATAGGGGCTCTACAGGGAGGCAATCTCATCTTCTATAGGGACATAAAAGCTTGAGATATTTACTAGCTGCCTCCCCATTTTAGCACTGCCTACTACCTAGCTGGCTTGTGGATCGCGATAAACCTAGAGTACTTGTCCTTGGAAATCTCAAGGTAGAATAACCGCAACCCCACGCACAGCCACGATAGTGGAGGCAAAGAAAGAATGAGAGATAAAGCTAGGGATACTAGGGAGATTTGCCTGTTGCTTAAAATGGTTTTCCTGAAATAAGATAACCTGAAGTTAGTAGGATCTTAACCAGTGGAGTGTAGCTCTATATGTGTGGGAGTTTTTACGCCCATTAGCATTACAAGAGGTGATTTTGAAAGAATTGAAACAGCACAGATTGGTCTGGCTAACAATCATTTAGTAAAGAAAATTAAAATCTGAAAAACGCCTGCTCCCCGAAGCTTGTCCTAAACACCTATTTGGAAGCAAAAAGGAGACTTATAACAACCTTTGAGTTACCTGCACATTTTCTATCCCCCCCACCAGAATGTGATCCCATACCGCTGCTACTACTTCCTGCCATTACCTAACAAAAAAGAAGAAAAAAATGTAAAGAAGAAAAAAATGTATAAACTTGCAGTGCTACCTCTTCGCACTTGATCAACCTTACCCTTAATATATCATCTTTCCTCAGCATGACAGTTATAAACCAAGCATTTCCTGCATCCTTGCATTGATCACCTGCTCTTTTCACCCACCCTAGTACAATGGTCCCCCACCAAATATTACCTCCCCCACCTGCCCAAAGAGGCTGAAGCCGTCATGGCCCGACCACCTAGTGACACCCAAACCTTCCCCGTGCCCCTCCCCCTAAATCCAAAACTAGAGTGCACTGACATGGCACTGCTAGAGCCTATATCCGGAGGAACAGCAGATGATAGGCCTAACGTATATAACCCTTTAAGAGTCAGATCATGCAAGTAACAACCACATTGATACTGTGAACAAATGGTAAAGTATCCCCAAATATTACTACTTATGAGTGACCCAAAAAGACCTTTGCCTGCTGAACGCCTTGAAAAACATGAACTACACATTATGAAGCACTTTGAGTTTTTCAATTTGGACAATACCGGCTGGGACCCCTAGTTTCTTAAAGTTATCAATAAGACTAACAAATTCACAATGCCATTGTGCTGCTGCAATAGACATATCAGAAAAAACATGAAAAGGTAAAATAACCACCAGTATTGAAAATGTTGTTGTGATAAAATCTGTTTCTTGATCCTGAAATTGCCAAAGTTGACGGGTATAGTGTGAGGATATTTTGAGCTTGCAGCTCTCGTTGTGGGAACCCTATGTGCCTGCATAATGGAAAGATCGATGTTGGCTGCAGTACCTGCAACATTACAGACACTGCAGATCACAGACTCCATATTCTCATTTTCCATTTTGGAACTGAGCAATTCTACCCTTAGCGAGCAGCCAAGATCTTCTGCTTCAAGTCTGGATTTCGCTCCACCTTCTGCTCTGTCTTTTGCTGCTGATCATCTCAAAGAGAAGCCCTCATGTCCCTTGTTTTCATTAAGCAACAACAAAAGGGGTGAGAAAGAGAGTAACAAGGCAATGCCTTATGAGATTTCAAACACCCAACCCATCTCGACTCTTAGATCCAGCTGTGAGAGGTGTGCGCTGCCCTGCCTCAGACACAGTGTCAAATAGGGAAATCGATCACATCTGGCAGTTGTCTACTCCTTCACCCATTGCAGAATCTGTTAAGTCTCCAGGGACTATACCTGATCAGTCATCTGTTGAAGGTATGCTTAGCCAGATCCTTAAGGAGCTATGTGCAATGAAAGTTTTGCAGGAGAAGGCTCATAGGAAGACCAAAGAACAGCTGGGCCAGATGAATGCCAATTTAATCCATCTCTCCGCACGGGTCTCTCAAGCAGAGCAGAGGGTCTCCGATCTGGAAGATGCACAAAACCAATACGAGAAAGCAACAACTCAGATCCAGGCGGAGCTCGAGGAGCTACAATTTCAACGTTCAAACTTGAGGTTTACTGGAATCCCTGAAAAGCTAGAAGCAACATCTTCAGTGACTAAAGTGAGATAAGTATAACTGTAACTGTTGAATTTGTATGGTTTTGTGTGTGCAAAATTTGAGCCTAGCTATAATGTCCCTGGAACCTGTGTTTTTCTAGATAATTTCTAAGGTATTTTAAATTCTATCTCCTAACTATAACATTCCTGTAACCTTTGTTTTTTTCAGTGAATTTCTGTTTTTTTAAAAATGTTAAGTAATATTAAACTACTGTATGTTAGCCCATCCCCCCTGGGCACCCACACCTGTACCACACAAGGCCTTTGGCTGCGGTTGGTGGGGGTTTGGCCTTCAGCCAATCCCCCATAGGTACCCGCCTCCACACCTTGCTGGGCCTTTGGCTGTGCTCCCTTGGTGGATGTCCCAGGGTCCTGTCAAAAAGAGAAGGGCAAGGGGCACAGAAAAACCACTCCTGAAACTCCCACAGTCCACAAGGAGGCTGACCCTGGAGGGACACCTCAGAGAGCCTAGTGGGGAGGATGTGGTCAAAGTGGGGAAATTGCCTGTGCTGCCCAACTGCCATCAGGATGGACGTCCCACCAGGGAGGAGTTCTGCAGCCCACAGGTCAGCAGGTTACTTGAGAGTAGCTGCGAGTCTGTCCGTGCCTGTGGATTGTCTACTTGACAATGACCCGGAGCATACCACCTGGAAGGAGGTGGAGCTCTGATTTTGGCACCAGGGACCCACCAGTAGGGGATACAGGAGGTAGGCTGCATAGCTCCCCTCCCTAAGCCGATTTTGGCCCTGAGAACCCCATCCCCGGGGCCCAGCCAATTTGGGAAAGGGGAGGGGGGTTTGTGGACCCCCTCCCTGGGCCAATTTTGGCCCCAGGGACTTGTTCCCCTGGTGCCTGGCCAATTAATTAAAGAGGAGGGGGCCATGTGGCCCCCCTCCCCAAGCTGATTTTGGCCCCAGGGACCCCATCCCTAGGGCCCAGCCAAGTAGTTGAAGGTATGGGAGTCATCCAGCCCCACTACCTTGGCTAATTTAGGCCCCAGGGACCCCATTTCTGGGGATCAGATAGTTGTTGCTGGGTGCCATGGCCCTACCCTGGGCTCCCAGGGGGCTCTTTTGGGGACCAATGGGGGAGGTTCAATACCCCTTCACTCCCTGTCAGCCCCCTGCCTCCAGCAGGAGCCTGCACTGCTCTTGCACACAGAGAGCAGAACAAAATGCTGATCCCTTTGTGCAGAACAATTCTTTCATCTGTTTAAATTGATAGCAGGCAGGAAAACAGATAAAAAGTCTGCTCCCAGTGAGCGGGAGAGGTTTCCCTGCTCCCATCCACAGGAGTGGACTCACTGTTTGCTCTCACGTGGTAGGCGCTGTCAAGGGCCCTGGGGCTGGCAATTCCCTGGGCCATTAATGGCTCTTGGAGGTGGGCAACACAGCCCCGTCTTTTTTTTCCAGACCACCCCAGGGGAGGGTTGTGGTACTTGGGGCCACTACTGACCCAGAGGGGGGCCAGACTCCCTATTAAAAATGTGGCCAAGCCCCAGGGAGATGGTGGCCTCGGGACCGAGAATGATCCTGGAGGGGACCACAAGGCCACCCTCCCCCTTTGAGCATATCATTGTGGCCCTGGGAAGGTGGTGGTCCCGAGTTCTATTGAGCTCATGAGGGAGTCGGCATGGCCCTCCTCCTATTTTTGTGGGCCAGCCCCGGGGAGATGGCGTTCCCTGGGGCCGAAAATAAGCCTGAGAGGGGGCCGCATATCCCCTCTCTACCTCATTTACATTTCATCTGAACAGAGAAGGTGGTGATCCCCGGGTCTGAGATCATCCATGTGGAGGTGGGCTGCGTGCGCCCCCCTTCCCACAAAATTATTTTAAATTGCCCTGTTACATGGCCCACCCGATGTATGAGTTTAAACAAGCATGGGAGACAGCTCTTGGTTTTCTTTAATGTGAGCTGGGATCCACAGATCCTCCATAGTTTTCACAGCAAAAATTAAAAAATGCTTTTTGACCCTGGTGGGTCCATGGGGGACTAAATAACCAGCCCTAGGAGTAAGGGCATTCTTAACCTGCCCCCTTTTCTTTTTCTTTTTTTTATGGACTCAACTGAGTCTGAGGCCAAAAATGTCTGCCAACACTTCCAGGTTGAAGTTTTGGCAGCCAATCAGATCTCAACATATTATCTGTCGGATCCGTGGAAGATCCTCATCCCCAGATATCTATTTTTTTCCTTTAATATTTCTGAAACTACTGAAGAGATTTACACCAAATTACTAAAAGCACACTTTCTGGACTAAGATCTAGCTTTCTGGAAAATTTGGTGTAATTCTGTCCAGCAGTTTGGGGTTAGTCATGTTTAAAATCCCTAATGCTTTATGGGACTCCCCTTTTTCTTGCCTCCCCCACTTAATGAGCGTTAAATTGGTTTTGAAAATTTTGTGAGGATTTATCAAACGGCACTACCAACGCTTTTCCTGTTGTAACTAGGTCCTAACTACAGCTACCTACCAATAGGTTGTATATATAGATATATATGTACATTTTGAATGCAGGGGGATTGCCCAGCCTCCCCATTGCCCCCCCCCCCCATAGCCCCGGAGACCACCGCCTCCCCTCACCATGCACTGATAATAACTGCACAAGTTACAACACTCATGACATGTTTGATAACATCACTGATAATATCAATGTAATATTTGCAGTAACATTTTTGATGAAAACACTGTGAATAGCGAGGGCGCAAGTTATAGTTACCTTATTGCACAAGTTATAGTTACTTGATAGACTCTAACTGTGACTGGGGAATTCCTATGGTTAGGTACGTTTCAAATATGAGCATAACTAGAACGTGAATTTTATGTTTTTTTAATTTAGTTTCCTAACTATAACACCCTTTAACCTTTGTTTTATTTAGTGAATTTCTATTTTTGTTTAACATAAAGTAATTTTCATTACTAAACGTTAATCCAGCCCCCTCCACGCATGGCCTTCCATTGTGCATGGCGGCGGTTGGCTGCAGGGCCTGGACTGAAGCCAGACTCTGCAGGCATCCCCTGTAACCACCTAACCCCATGTAGCACACAGCCCTTTGGCCAGGATAGCAGGAGTTGGCTGTGGCCTGTCTCCATGGGTGTGAAAATAGATGTGAGAGGGTGTCGCTGGGAGTGAGACTGGATATGAGAGGGTCAGTCTGGGTGTGATAGTGGGTGCATCAGTGTCTTAGTGGGTGTGTCACTAATGTGTGGGTTTGTGAGTGGGTGCATGAGGATTTCAGTGGGTCTATGAGTGGGTGTGAGAGACTCTCACTAGGTCTGTAAGTGGGTGTGTGTCTCAATGGGTCTGTGAGTGGATGCGTGAAAGTCTGAGTGGGGCTGTGAGTGGGTGCGTCAGTGTTTGAGTGTGTCTGTGAGTGGGTGCATATGGGTCCGAGTGGGTATGTGAGTGGGTGGAAGATTGAAAAAAAGACATTTAGAGAGAGAGAGAAACAGAGTGAGAGAGATAGAGAGGTTTTTAGGCTTTGGCGAATGTTATACTTAGAATGAGATATTTCTGGACAAATTGAAAAAACATTATTTGTCAATTAAAAATAGTGAGATCACTTTTCATTATGTACCTTAAACTTTTGAAGATTGAAAACAAATTAAAGTAGGAAAAAGATGACAGACAGACCTGGGAAAGAACCCTCAACTTTCAGTGTGAAGGTCTGTGACCTTAACCATTGTGCCATATGTGGCTCCTTCTGCTGCGAAT
Source organism: Pleurodeles waltl (assembly GCF_031143425.1). NCBI lineage: Eukaryota > Metazoa > Chordata > Amphibia > Caudata > Salamandridae > Pleurodeles > Pleurodeles waltl. The sequence goes on from NC_090447.1 coordinate 280,896,264, forward strand.
TAATTGTATGGAAAGACCAATACGTAGTTATAGTTAGGACCATGTTTCCATAGGAAAAGCATTTTTTGACTATACATCAATCCTCAGCCTGAACAGCGGTGAATGTCGCAACTCCTGTGTATCTGCTGCACAATATCGGGCAGGCAAACCCTCCTGAAATCACAATTAACATTTTCTAAATCCAGAAAGGAATCACACTCAGCTTGTCATCCAATTACTTTTATTATTTAATCTATCAAGAAAAAAATCAAAGTATTTTGACTCAAAGGTGGGTCTTTGATGAGGTCATAAGTTCACCTTTAAAAAATAAAAGTAAAAGGCATAGCAAAGTGTACAAAACAGTGGTTGAAAATATTTTCTCAAAATTAATGTTGAATCCATTATGCCCTTTCTGCCTTAAAGTCTAAACATAGGGGCATATTTATACTCCGTGTGCACCGAATGTGCGTCAAAATTTTGACGCACATTCGGTGCAAACCGTGCACAATATTTATACTATGACGCCCGACCCCGCGGATGTCAAAATTCCTCCGTGTGCGCCATTTTTGGGATGCGGGAAACTGTCTTGCATTAATGACATGCAAGGTAGGCGTTCCCGTCCAAATAATGACTTTAAGGCCTGTGCCCCCTATTTATACTCCTGTGTCATTTTGATGCACAGGAGGGGGCAGGCCTTAATAAATGGTGCACAGCCTGATGTGTGCCATTTTTTAACGCCTAGGTGAGGGCAGGCGTTAAGGGACCTGTGGGCTCACTTCCATGGTCTGTGACCATGGAAGCAGTCCAGTTGTGCCCTTCCCTGCCCCCAGGGACACCCCCTAACACCCCTGCCCACCCCTGGAGGACACCCATAGATGGGGGGACCCATCCCAGGTAAGTACAGGTAAGTTCAGGTAAGTATTATTATTTTTTTTAAGTGACATAGGGGGGCCTAATTTGCCCGCCCCCTACATGCCCTGTGCCCAATGGCCATGCCCAGGGGACAGGTGTCCCCTGGGTATGGCCATTGGGGAAGGGGGCATGACTCCTATCTTTTCTACGACAGCAGCCATTTCAATGGGGATTGTGCGTCAAAAAATGGTGCAAGTCCGGTTTGAGCCATGATTTTTGACTTGAAACCTGACGCACCATTTTTTACGGACAACCCCCTTTTGCCCCTACACCCGCGCTGCCTGGTTTGAGTCATTTAAAAAAAAATCTGACCAGCCCGCAGCGCCGGCTAATGTCAACCCTTAAATATGGCTCCATCATGGCGCATAGGAATGGAGTTAGCCGACGGTAAATTGTTTGACGCAAACCAGCGCCAGCGCTGGTTTGCGTAAAAAAGTATAAATATGGGCCATAGTTTTTGTGAGCTATATAATACTTCATTGCATTCTTGACAAATATAAAAGCAAAAAAGTGCAATTTTGAAGAGTATCCATTCACAATATCAAATGAAATGTTTACACTGAATAACACTTTGGTCTCCAGAAAAAATGATTCACAAAACTTTATAATTAGCACCAGTTATCCGTTCACTAAATGAGGGGACATGAAGAAACATGTTCAAGTGGGCACCTATATATCATCATCATCATAGACAAGCTTGCCCATGTGGGATACTTGGTAGTGTAATGTATGCATTCATGATAACCACATACAGGAAAAAAACAAGACAAAATTAACAATGAAATGTCATGGTACAAGGATTTCTTAACCCAATCAAAGATTAATTTTCCTCTGATTCTGAGGAGTGGAGCAGTGGAGAGGGAAAAGAGGGATAGGCAAGAACATAGGCCCACCCTTGGTATCCCTTTAATAATAAATCCAGATTGCCCTTGTTAAACCATGACCACCAGGCCCATCTCCACCCTATTATGGATGAGGGATTCTCTAAACATAATAGTTTCCTCAAAGATTACTAGCCAGTAATAAACTCCTTTTTTAGGAAGAGGTCAGGGACAGGCAGAAATAAAAAAGACACACAGACACAGTGGGAGGACAGCACACAGAGGATGCGCACTAAGACCATGACCAAGGAGTAAATCCCAGGAACAATCTTGAATGCAATCTAGTGGTCAAGCTCACCAAAAAGAAATTAACATCAATACAAATCTGAGTCCTTAACAAGAGATTAGATTTTGTGCCAACTCTAAACCTTCATAAGGTCTGACTCCATTGCGAAGTGCTCGGATTACTTACCAGTAATCTTCATTACTCCGATTCTTCCTTCCTCGTCCCATTCCTTACATTATGAAGTGGATGTGCCCATTCACTCCTCACGTTACCTTTAGGAAGCTATTTCTTCGCTTTCCACGCAAGGGAAGAAGGACAAGGAGCATATAGCCCCTCCCATCCCTAAGAACTTCCTCAGTATCACCAAGCACCAGATCACCGGCTGATGAAAGAACAGGAAGGGAAGGAGGGACGTACGGAATGGGACGAAGAAGGAAAAATTAGAGTAATGAAGATTACCAGTAAGTAATCCGAGCATAACCCCCTCATCATTCTTCCTCGTCCCATTCCTAATGTTATGGAGGAATGCCCAAGCAAGACCACATTCAGCAGCCTCCAAGGAACCACAAGAGACACAAAGTAGAGCAACATCAATGGTAGTGAACCAACAGAGCAAAAACCATATGCCAAACACAAACTACAACGCTCTAAGGGACAGACACAGACCCAACCGAAATGGCCCCAAACGGGAGGAAGAACCAATAGTCACCATGAGTACCAAACCAAAGAACAACACGGGACCCCCAGCCACACTCAACCTGAAAAGTAGGAGCGAAAGTGGAGGGAGAGGACCGCATGTCAACCTCGCAAACATCCCGATAGGCAATACCAGGCCAGGCGGACCATGAGGCAGCCATACCCTGTGTGGAATTTGTTGCAACACTACACTGAACCACATTGCCCAGGGCATGGGAGGCAAAAAAAAATCACAGACCAATCCAGTGAAACAAAGCAGAAGGAGAGGGTGCCTCACCCTTCTGACAGGACCAAAGCCTCCCAAGGCCAAACAGGGAGAAACCTCTCTTGCCCATGGAGAAAGGAAGAACACACTTCCAGGACGAACTGAGGAACCCAGGAAAGGAAAACATGGTCAACAAAAATCTAGAGAGAAGGAGGAAGGCAAACCAGAGCATTAAACTGTCCCCAACAAGTGGCAGTGAAGATGGTCACCAAAAGTAAACACGCCAAGGCCAGGAATCTAAGGGACACCGAAGCTAGGGGTCCATACATTAGGCAGAACCCTCAAACAACTGAGCGGCCAGAGACTCAGCAGAGGATAAACCATCCCAGGGAGCCCAAAAAAGTCCCAACAGAGAACCAGAGAAGCTCCAGATCAGAATGGAAAAGCCTGTAGCAAAAACCTCCAGGAGAAAATGAAAAACAGCAGGCAAGGGCAGAACCAGGAGACAAAGACCTCGCCTGGCACCAGGCAACAAGGGAGCTCCCAAGTTGCGCATATACCTTGTCATTGGAGACCCGTCTAGAAGACAGGAGGGACAGCTCACCCTCAGAGAAACAAACAAAAGACAAGACCTGTCCTCAAAACCACCAAATTGAGAGATGAAACCGGGCCAGAGACCGAAGAGGAAGCAAAGGGATGGACAGAGAGGACGGTTCCAGAGGAAGAAACCACTCCGGCCCCACAGGCAGTTGACAGATAAGAGAGAACACAAGGCCTCTGAGGCCAGAAAGGAAGGACCAACATAGCCTCCCCCGCCACCAACACCTGCAGCAGAAGAGTCAAGAACCTCTAGATCAGAAATGAGTAAGAAGTCCCAGAGTCAAGAACTTGACAGGGCATCAAATCCCAGAGTGCTCAGTGAAAGGAACCAGGGGAAGAAGAGTGGAAGCTAGGCAACCAGGGGAGTAGGAGGAGATCCACCACCAGAAAACCCCAGAGATGGCAAAGCCATGTGAACACTGAAGGAGCCAGAACAAACTCCAGGGAGGGAAACACCCAACTCAGAAGAACCGTCGGAATACTAAGCAGCCCTCAAAGTGAACATCTCAAAACCTGAGGCGAATGGACCCCACCCAAGACACAAAATGCGGACAAGGAGGTCGAGGGAAGACATCAAACTCACCTCCACTGAGACCTGGAGCAGTAAGGGTCCCCCAAAACCCCCTACCAGCCCAGGCAGCTGGCATCAGCAGGTATGACCAGAGGAACCAGAGACTGAAGAGAGAAGCTACAGTCCAGGGAAGGCGGATGCAAACACCAGCAAAGAAAGTCCAGGCCAAAGGAAGTAATACAGGAACAAAGGCTGTACAGTAGCTACAAACAGGGGTCCAGCAAAGCAGGACAAGATGCCCAAATGGACCCAGGAAAGGTGCACCCAAGGCAGGATGTCCAAGGCTGTCACCAGAAGGAAAAACAAATAGGTGACAAAGTAGCACCACAGAAACCAACAACAGGGACAAGCAACAAAACAGGTAAGAGAAACAACAGGGTTGACCCACACAAAAAACCCAACCATACAAGTAGACCCTGAAGTGGGAGCCAGACCTTTGCGGAGACCTAATGGACCATCAGTAGATGCCGAAGAAACAGAAGCAGCCAGGCTCACCCGAAGGCAGGATGGGACACCGCCCCAAAACTGTATCAAAGAAGGCACCAACATACTTTAAATGCAGAGAAGGAGCCTGGCTAAACTTGTAGGGAAGACACAGGAACCGGAGGCCTGCAACAGAAACACAGTGGAGGTAATGTCCCCCACAGAATGCACCAGAGAGGGACATGGAGCAGAATAACGAAGAGAAACGGATGGACCAAGATACTCCATGGAAGAAGCAATATCGTCGGGCCAGGACCTTGGTGAAAAGTCTGGGAGATAACTGCAGGCCAATGGAAGTACCCAGAACTGCTAGTGCAGGGAACTCATGGAAAACCACAGAAACACTAGGGAAGCAGGAGTCACTGGAATGTGGAGACAGACATACGGGAGAGCCAGGGAGGGTAGGAAGACCCCGGAGAGACCAGCAAAGGAACCAGAAGCAAAGAGGACAGCCAGTGGAGGGCCAGGACATACCAGGAGAGGAATCGCGGGTCAATGACCAAATGAAAATCCCACGCAAACAGCCTGACCAAGAAGTCACTGGAATAGGAACCACAACCCCACACCAGAGGAAGAACAGTGAAAAGGGACTGTTGCAGGGAGGTGACACCATCCCCCAGCATTGGACTCCACACACAGGAACTCCAGGACAGGCAGGCCAAAGGAAGGGAGGATCCTGATTCCTAGAGAAGACCATAAAAAACACTTGGGACACCACCAGAAGAACCCATAGACAGGGACTGAAACCTCCCAAACATGAAAAAACAGCCCAAGCGCCTACCTAATGAACCAAGGGGGTGGAGGGGTTGGACAAGGCAGGAGGGAATTCAAGGACCCCCAGAACACCAGAGTGATGGGTGGCACGCCCTGTCTGAACTCCTGAATGCAGAAACCATAGTGAGAGGCCAGGGAAGCAGGCTGACATGCCCTAAACAGAACCAAATGCCACCTACCGCCAACCTAGGACTAAGGCCTCCGAAGGAAGGCAAGAACATGTCACAGATGCAGGAAAGAACACCAATCCTGTTGGTGAAGATCACGCTGTGGCAAACGGAACCAACAGCGTCAAGAGCCAAGCCCAAAGGGGAGACTGAGGCCGGCGGGAGAAACCATGACAGCAGCCTCCACCTCCCAATGAGAGGAACAGAGATTCTCACGAGAGTCCATGTCATTCAAGGCCACCTTAGAATATACATCCCCGCAGACCAAGGCATAAGCAGGGACCTCTCCTCATTTCTTCAATGTTAGCAATTTTTCAAATGTGCAACAGAAAAAGGAGACTGCAAGGAGTGAACCACAGCCGAGAAACAGAACTTGGGGATGCTCACAAAAATAGGGGGGGACAATGCCAAGCCCCACCAACACACACCCCTGAAGGGGAACATCAGGGGAAGATGGCCACCATAGAGAGAATCAACACTAAGGGCCTCATTATGACCCTGGCGGGCGGCGGAGGCCGCCCGCCAGGATCCCGCCCTCCAAATTACCGCGCCGCGGTCAAAAGACCGCGGCGGGTATTACGAGTTTTCCCCTGGGCTGGCGGGCGGTTCCAGTTAAACCGCCTGCCAGCCCAGGGGAAAACGACCTTCCCACGAGGATGCCGGCTCGTAATCGAGCCGGCGGAGTGGGAAGGTGCGACGGGTGCTACTGCACCCGTCGCGTATTTCACTGTCTGCAAGGCAGACAGTGAAATACATTTTGGGGCCCTCTTACGGGGGCCCCTGCCGTGCCCATGCCATTGGCATGGGCACGGCAGGGGCCCCCAGGGGCCCCGCAACCCCCCCTACCGCCATCCTGTTCATGGCGGCTTTCCCGCCATGAACTGGATGGCGGTAGGGTGGGTCAGAATCCTCATGGCTGCGGAGCGCGCTCCGCAGCCATGGAGGATTCCAATGAGCAGCGGAAAGTCAGCGGGAGACCGCTGACTTTCCGCTTCTGACCGCGGCTGAACCGCCGCGGTCAGAATGCTCATTGGATCACCGCCAGCCTGTTGGCGGTGCTCCCGTGGTCGGTGGCCGCCAGGGTCAGAATGACCCTCTAAGTTCCACCAACAGAAAGAAGTGGAACGACCACGGACATACCTGAAGATGTCAGTGGGAGGGACAGCGAACCCAACCAGGAGGCCACAGGTGACAAGCGTCCAAAGACTCACAAGCAAGGCATAAATCAGAAAGAGCAATGCAGTGTAACACATTCCTACCCAGGACAGTAAAGGAATGCAGAGTCAAAATCAACAGAAAACACGTCTGAAGAGGAACACAAACTCATCCTCCAGGAGAGACAGTGGCCTAAACGCAGGGTGAGACAAAGCTGCCCAGAGGTGAAAAAATGTGAGGAGCCCGAGCACAGCGACAGCAAGGACTTAAGGGCAGACGCGGCATGGAGAACCCCAGAAACCAGGGCTCACCCTTGACACACAGTAGCAGAAAATGCTCAAGGCATAGGGGCAAAAAGGGGTACAAAAGGCTCCAGGGGAGAAAAAATGGTGCCACGGCAGCCAAAAACAACCCATATACTAAAATGAAGACAACATCAGCACAGCGACCAATGGGCCCTCACAAAGGCAGTGCATCGAGCTGGACAGAGATTCAGATGTTACTCTGGCCGTTAGCCCATGGTTGCTGACAGAGACTTCCAGGTAGTCCCTTGACCACTAACTGACTGGCCACGGGACATCTGCCATGGAACTGCCACAAGCAGCTGCAGGAGGGCTGAATCAGCAGTAAAACATGAAAGTACCAGAAACAGCATATACTGCAAGTACCCAGCCACGACCTAGGCCACCCCAGTGACTGCACACAGCAACCCGGGAGCGGGGGGTAGAGGGAGTCCGAAAGGCAGGCCGTCTCAAAGAAGGGCAACAGAGGCAGCACCAATGCAGCCACCTAGATGAGCGTGGGCACTCTACAGAGCCCAGCCCAGGGAGAGGCAGCCACCGAGCCAAGCAGAATCCTCCAGTTGACGGCAACCCATAAGGCCCAGCTAGGAGGACACCGTCCGAGGGTGTGGCGTGCCTGGATGCCCCCCCTACATACCAAAAACTGAAACATGGGCCCCAGCAGACGCAAAGAAAACACAGACAAAAAGGCAGCACCCATGCAGCCGCACTGGAATAAAAACAGAGAAAGACTCATACCTGAAGCAAGATTTGCAGAAGGGTGCCCAGGAAGCTGCACCGCATCAAGAAAGGAAACATACTTTCTTTCCGAAAGCAATATGCCTAGAAGGTGCACCCAGGCAACCCCACAGCCCATTGGTGACGAGTGGGCACAAAAAAAGAACAGGAAGTTCTTAGGGATGGGAGGGGCTAAATGCTCCTTGTCCTGCTTCTCTTTTATGGAAAGGGAAGAAGTAGCTTTCTAAAAGTGACGTGAGGACTGAATGGGCACATCCACTAGATAGTGTTAGGAATGGGATGAGGAAGGATGATGAGGAGTTAATGGATGAATATGGCAGAAACGTTAATTCATTAATTATTCTTTGTCAATGTCAATGACATAGCAGAGAAAGGTGATGCAGGACTAAAGAAAAAAAAAAAACTTTCTGACCCCCTTGTCCTCCATCCGTGTAAACATTTCAGCAATTGATACAATTCTGTCTCTAGATATGTATATACATATTTTACCTTTCAAGTATTACAGACTTATATGTATTCAGAAATGCATCTGGTTTATCTAGTGCCTCCAGGTGTCCTCAATAACAGACCGTTTGAATTAGGATAGCTAAAAGTCATAGTCCTGCTTAATTATTTTTACAACTCTCCCTCAAGCATTGTGACCAAATCACCTGGTAATCCCACTTGAAACAATGGCTTCAATTTGCGGCTTCCGCCCCTGCAACCAAGGCAATGTGTGGTTTCAGACCCATACAACAGGGTGATGCAAAGGATCTACAGTTGAAGTGTGAAATCTGCTGCAGCAAACAAACATCTTGCAAAAAGAACAGTTGATGGACGGAATGCATAACAAATGAAACATTAACTCGCAGTCACAGATCTGGGTTAAATCCATCAGTTTTTTTGCTCACCAAGCCATTCCAGTTTGGACCCAGCCATATGCAAATAAGTCATGACCCTATTCCCCACCCAAAACTGGCAGTCCAGGCCCTCCCTGGACCAGAAACAAGCATCTTGGGACTGGTCCCAGGGTATCACCCCTCTTCTGCAAGGCTAGCTTGAACCTAGTGGCATAGACAGAACGGGACCCACGTCTGGGCATACCCTTCCCACTTGGGGTGACAAATGCAAAAAGAACAGTTGATGGCCGGAATGCAGAAAAAATCAAACATTCACCCCGTCAAATATCTGGGTTTAATCCATCAGATTTTTTGCTCACCATTCCATTACAATTGAACCCAGCCATATGCAAATCAGTCTTGACCCTGTTCCCCAGGGGAACAGTCCAGCCCGAACTGTAGGACCAGGTCATCCCTGGACCAGAAACAAGCATCCTGGGACTGGTGTCGGGGTATCACCTCTTTTCAGCCAGACTAACTTGAATCTGGTGGCATAATGAGCACGGGACCCATGTCAGGACAAACTTTTCCCACTTGGGACGACAAATGCAAAAAGAACAGTTGATGGATGGAATGCAGAACAAATCAAATATTCACCCCCAGTCACAGATCAGGTTTAATCCATCATTTTATTTGCTCACCATGCCATTCCAGTTTGGACCCAGCCATATGGAAATCAGTCTTGACCCGTTCCCCATGGAAACATTCCAGTCCGAACTGTCAGACCACGACCTCCCTGGATCGGAAACAAACATCCAGGGACCGGATCAGGGTATCAGCCCTCTTCAGCCAGGCTAGCTTGAATCTTGCGGCATAGTGAGCCCGGGACCCACATCTCGGCATACCCTTCCCACTTGGGACAACACATGCAAAAAGAACAGTTAATGGATGGAATGCAGAACAAATCAAACATTCACTCCCAGTCACAGATCTGGGTTCAATCAATCAGTTTTTTTGCTTATCATGCGATTCCAGTTTGGACCCAGCCATATGCAAATCAGCCATGACCCTGTTCCCCATGGGAACAGTCCAGCCCGAACTGTCAGCCCAAATCCTCCCTGGACCAGAAACAAGCATCCTGGGCCCGGATCAGGGTATCACCACTCTTCAGCCATGCTAGCTTGAATCTGGTGGTATAGTGAGCACGGGACCCACATCTGGGCATACCCTTCCAACTTGGGGGAACAAATGCAAAAAGAACAGTTGATGGACAGAATGCAGAACAAATCAAACGTTCACCCCCAGTCACAGATCTGGGTTTTATCCATCAGTTTTTTTGCTCACCATGCCATTCCACTCTAGACCCAGCCATATGCAAATCAGTCATGACCCCTGTTCCCCATGGGATCAGTCCAACCCAAACTGCCACACCAGGTCCTCCCTGGACCCAGAAACAAGCATCCTGGGCCCGGTTTTAGGGTATCACCTCTCTACAGTGAGGCTAGCTTGAATCTGGTGGACTAAAGAGCAAAGGACCCACATCTGGGCATACCTTTCCCACTTGGGGCGACAAATGCAAAAAAAAAAACCAGTTGATGGATGGATTGCAGAACAAATCAAATATTCACACCGTCACAGATCTGGGTTTAATCCATCAGTTTTTTTGCTCACCATGCCGTTCCAAGTTGGACCCAGCCGTATGCAAATCAGTCTTGACCTTGTTCCCCATGAGAACAGTCCAGCCCAAACTGCCAGACCAGGTCCTCCCTTGACCAGAACAAGCATCCTGGGACCGGTTTCGGGGTATTATCCCTCTTCAGCCATGCTAGCTTGAATCTGGTGGCATAGTGAGCCCGGGACCCACGTCTAGGCATACCCTTCCCACTTGGGGTGACAAGTGTAAAAAGAACAGTTGATGGACGGAATGCAGAACAAATCAAACATTCACCCCCAGTCACAGATCTGGGTTTAATCGAAACACCTTAGTCCCACTTCCATTAGTCCAGGACCGAGGTGGCACCACTTGGTAGAGACAGATGTCAGTGTCCCTGTGCTGAAGTAGGGTGGTTGTAAGTCATTTACGTCCCTGAGACTTCCTGACAGGAGGTCAAGCAAATGGCTCTTGGAGCCACTTGGTTCAAGGGATGCATGTGCAGTCCTTTTCACCTAGCAAAGGGAACAGCAGGTATCATGGCAACACAGCAATGTAGGAATCACAAGGGGAATGCTCACACAGCAGTTTTCGCATGCAATACCATGCTACACACCTGGCTATCCCACACAGTCATATCTGCATTCAAAGATTGATGCTGGGGCCTATGCCCCACCCTTTTTTATTCCCTAACCAGCCTAATCTCTCTCTTCCTGTGATGTGTTGAAAGCACTTCTTTGTGATGTATCACAAATGCCACACACACTTAGGGAAGCACAGAAACAGGCTGGCTCCCACATACTTCAGTATATGTTCCACCAAGCTTGCTGCTTTGCTGGACTGTCTAACGCTGTTAGACTTTTCATCCTTGGCGTGGTCTCCCTTAACTTTTTGCCTCTGTTCCCCAGGTTATTGATGTGTGCTGGACTCTGATTTTGCTGTTTTTATTACTCTGGGCACTTTACCACTGCTAACCAGTGCTAAAGTGCAAGTGCTCCTGTTTAAAATGTGTATGTAATTGGTTCTCCATGATTGGCATATTTGTTTTACTGTTAAGTCCTAGTAAAGTGCACTAGAGGTGCCCAGGGCCTGTAAATCAAATGTTACTAGTGGGCCTGCAGCACTGGTTGTGCCACCCACACAAGTAACCCTGTAATCATGTCTCAGACCTGCCACTGCAGTGTCTGTGTGTGTATTTTTACACTGTAAATTTGACTTGGCAAGTGTACCCACTTGCCAGGCCTAAACCTTCCCTTTTCTTACATGTAAGGCAGCCCTAAGGCAGGCCCTAGGTTGCCCCAAGGGCAGGGTGCATTGTATGGATAAGGTAGGACATATAGTAATGTGGTTTACATGTCCTGACAGTGAAATACTGCCAATTTTGTTTTTCACTGTTGCAAGGCCTGTCTCTCTTGTAGGATAATATGGGGCCTGTCTTTAAAATATGATTAAAGTGTAGATTCCTCTAGAGAGTAGATGGACATGTGGAGTTTGGGGTCCCTGAACTCACAATTTAAAAATACATATTTTAGTAAAGTTGGTTTTGAGATTGTGTGTTTTAAAATTACACTTTTGAAAAGTGAGCATTTTCTTGCTTAAACCATTCTGTGACTCTGCCTTGTTTGTGGATTCCCTGTCTGTGTCAGTTTGACAGTTGGGTTGTTTTTCACCTCACACTAGACAGTGACACAAAGGGAGCTGGGGTGTAGCCTGCATTTCCTAATTAGCCATCTCTGCTAGGAGGGAGGGGTGGAGTGGTCACTCTCATCTGAAAGGACTGTGCCTGCCTCTGACAATGCAGACTCCAACCCCCTGGTGTGTGTCTGAGGCCTTACCTGGGCAAGGCAGGATTTCACAAGTAGGTGTGAGTCCCCTTTGAAGAAAGGTGACTTCAAAGACTAAAATGGGTATAAGAAGGGCACCCAAATCTACAGACTTTAGAAACACTTCTGGAACCAAGAGGAACCTCTGCCTGGGGAAGAGCTGAATAGCTGAGGAAGAAGTGCTGCCCTGCCTGTGACTGTGCTTTGTGGAGCTTTCCTGCAGTGCTGCTTCTGCCAGAGTAAGAGGGCAAAGACTGGACTTTGAGCTTGCCTCCTGTTGTTTGAAGTCTCTGGAGAGACTTCCTGCTCTGACAAGTGGTGCCCTATCCAGTCCTTGGGCCCTTGAAAGGAAAGTTGGTGGAAATCCAAGGAAATCGACTTCGGACGACTTTGGACCGACGCCGCTGCTGAATCCGGTGACGCCGCCTGCACCCGACGCCGTGACCTTCGCTGGAACGCAATGCTCTTTGCAGGCCCGACACCACGGCAACCCCGCTGAAGTCTGCGACTCCGTGGAAGTCGCCGCACCACGTCGCGACCGACGCCGCTCGAAGTGCACGGATTCAACGTTTCGCACAGACGCCGCGATCCCCGATTTTGCGCATCGGCTTGTTTTCACTCTTCACCATAGGTACTGTACTTGGGGGTCTACACAACTCCGTGTCAGGCGCCGCTGGTGTCGGCTTGTTGGGAACGACTCCGTCAAGACGCTGTGTTAACACCTCATCGAAGCATTTTTGTTTCTAAGCTCTATTTTTTAGTTTAATCTTTAAAAATTCATAACTTGACTTGTGTATGTTGGATTTTTGTCATTTTGGTCTTGTTTTGTTTAGATAAATATTTCCTATTTTCCTAAATTGGTGTTGTGTCATTTTGTAGTGTTTTCATTAAGTTACTGTGTGTGTTAGTATAAATACTTCACACCTAGCACTCTGAAGTTAAGCCTACTGCTCTGCCAAGCTACCAAGGGGGTAAGCAGGGGTTAGCTGAGGGTGATTCTCCTTTACCCTGACTAGAGTGAGGGTCCTTGCTTGAACAGGGGGTAACCTGACTGTCAACCAAAGACCCAATTTCTAACAAACGCCATCTGGTGTAATACCAATAATACTCATGTTTTGATCTGGCAGCCATGTCTTATGCACAAAAAAGCCAAGGTCCTCCATGTAATGTAGCGGGCACCCAGTTCTGCACTCAGGGTTGTATTTATATATCTATATATCTCATTTTCGAGTTGGGTTGGATATGTACCACACTGCATGGTGCAAGTGCCACTTAACTGGGATCCTATATATGTCTTGTATATGTATATGTCTTGCACAAGCGCATGCACTATGTGCATGGTTTTATCATGCTCACATTTCCAGATCAACCTGATGCTGGGCAGGGGTGAGTGTAACACACTGCAACAGAACTTTTGGAAAAGTGAGTGAGCCTGTATACCTCACTGTAATGAACTAGGGTTAATTTGTCATATTCACTACTTCTACTCACTACACAGCTTGTTGCCACCCCCACTTTAGCTCTGTCTTACTCTTGGTGAAGACAATAGTGTACATCTACTATGAGGGCAGGTGTCTGTGTGGCCCTCCTGGTCCAAGCAGACTGTGATCCATGGCACACCCACATAATCCATATTCCCTTTTAGGATTATACAAGTATTATTGAGCCACACAACTGTGCAGTTGGGCACGCAGGGGGGTGGTAGACTAGTCTTATCATGCAGGGTAAAAATCGTACCCAACACCTCCATTGAACAATGTTCAATGGAAATGTGTGTTTATGCATACATTAGTGCTTGAATTTTGACAAGGACGGTTCACACATTAACCATCTCTGTCTTCCTGATTTGATGTGTTGGTTTGTAAACATCTCCCTTCTCTTACTTCTTTGGTTAATAGCACACATTACTATTTCATCAGTTTATTATGTTTTGTTACAGGCATTGAAACCTTCTTCCAATGCTGTGCAAAGCATGGTAAATGTGTATTTTGTCAACTGTGGCCTGGTGTGGTATTTATATCAATCTGCCCAGGAAATGTCTTAGATGTGTGCTGGTTTGTGAATCCCCACACATGCATGAATGTATTCTTTACAAACTACATTTTGACATCTATATCTGAGACTAGACTTTTGTCCATGACAACTGTCAGTCAGAATCTCTGAATGTATCTGCTGCAACATTGCACCTGCATAGTGATGCCATGCTGCATGCTAGTCACACTACAATTAGGAGTTTACCTCATGGACTAACCTTTTGGGAAATTTGTGATCCATTATACTCAAAGTACCATATGAAACACAATGTGATGCTACAGAACGCAGCAAGACAGCTTGTTATGCTGCACTGCTTAAGTGTGTGAGGATAGGAATGGCTCTTTACTTTCTAGATATGTGGCAATCCTGCTCTGTCAGTTTCTCGCACTAGACTGCATCAAATTGGCTTGCTGTGATGGGTTTATTTTCTTTTATAGTTATGACCCCATGTTGATCAACAGCTCAGATAACATGATTCATATATGTTGAGTCCTACATCTAGTTGAGAAGATGTGAGTGACTAGATTTTTACATTGACACATACACACAACATAATGTATGAGTTCCAAAAAAGTATTTATTGGCTGAATAGCTGACCTATTTGCTGTCACTATGACCAACAAGTGCTATTGATTATGAAAAACAATTGGCCACAATTTGGACCAGTCTCTGCCGACCTGCCATTGTGTTCTGGATATCTCCAACATTGTTTGCATCCTCTTCCAGTTCCTCAGCATTTTGTGGATCATAAACCTACAGCACATTTATTTTTTAGCAGATGTTGTGCAATATTACACATACAAGGTTGGTTTTATAGACCATATATGGTGAGTACAATCCTTTTCTTCCTGACATGTCCAGGCAGAGGTACCTCAACCTTAGGACCCCAAAGCGCCTCTCGATAATGTTCCTTTCTTTTGGAACAATATGCAAAGTCTAAAAAGAGCAACCAGGGCACTCCATGATAAATTATTTTGTAACGGATACTTTAATCCTTAGCGTTTCAATATGTAAACAAAAATACAGAGATGTACAAAGTCCATGGTAACAATTGAATATACGTGAGATCGGTGATAGCCAACACGTGTTTCGTCCTCACGGACTTCTTCAAGGCTGTAAACAGAGACAGATTGGAACTCTTTTACAGAGAGAATGTTCCACTACCAGCCGGTAGGTACATATTCAAAGCGTTCATGTATGCATATTTTAACATGCAACGTGGGCCAGAGAAGAGATACCCATAAATGTTACAAGGTGTAGTTCAGAATAGAAACACTGTATAGGATGTGTACAAGAGGAAAAAGGGTGGGAGACGGTCGTAGATAGTATTAAATGAGAGAATAGCTAGCCACCACAAGTGAATAAAATGTGATAAAAGTGTGCTGATATATACACGACAGGGATTGCAGAAAATGCCCAACAGTGTGCATAGACTATAGAAAATATGGAAAACAAGAATGCCCGTGGATATCTTAAAATACCTTAATGGTTCTGTGAATTCAGGAAATGCGAAGTTCCAATATATAGTAAAAGTAAAGCCATATCTGTATGGGGAGTCCAAGAAAAGAGAAGCACTTGTAATACAAATGCTAAATCTACTGGTACTGCGCTGGTGCTAAAGTTGAAAAAACTGAAGAAAAAGGACCTACCCGGAAAATTGTGATTTATGTGTCCGGATAAGGGAGGGTCCTTAGTGATATCAGGGACCGATAGTACTCATCAGGGCCCGATAGTACTCATCAGGGCATAAGACTACCCCAAGGGGTGAATCCGTAGTTTGGGATACACACTCCGTCTGAGGTCTCAGTAGACCATGTCTGCGGAATAGAGCAGAGATCTAGGAAGAGAAATGTGCCGACATGAGAGACACACAAGAACCACATTTACAGTTAACTAAGGGAAATACCCAAAAATTAAAATCAAAGGGACGCGGTCATACCATGAATTCGGTCGTAGACGCCAAATACAGTGAGTAACAACTAGGTACCCGATTAGACTAACTCGGGACCACAGGAAGGTGTACACCGAATAAAGAAATCGATACTATTGTAACGAGTATGTTACAGCGTTGAGGACCTCGGTGTAAGGGGTTGAATATGGAGTGACCAAAAGAAAATAGTATGAGCCTGGTCCAACGCTTAGAGTTGCGGATACAAGTTAAATAGTGAGGAAGACTGGTGGCGGCTCGTATCCGAAGAAATATATGACGGCATAGCCGTAAGTATTGGTGTAATTATCCCAAGTGTGCGGGCACATTAAACACTTCAAGCGTACGGGCGGGACAAAGTTAACAAAAGAAAACGCTCTCAATAGTGGCGCTACCCGCTAAACCTCCACGCGTTCAAATACATAGGGACTCTAGGACGGTAAACTCAGAATGCCCTTACCGGTGATTCCCCAGGATCCGGGAGTCAGTGACGCTTCGATAAGCGTGCCGGGTACAGCGTATGATAACGCTGACAGGTAACGTAGGACCAACTCAGGCTGAGCACTGCCGATATATAAACATGTACAGTGTATTAAACAAAAAAGGACTACGCTTTCGATAGGGAGAGGCATGAGTTGAGCTATTGACCACAATAAGAGGTACTACACGGGCGCCATGTTACGTGTATTAATGTGAGCTATGGCATGCAAAGAAATCCCCGTTATTTGTATTCAAAACAGCCAATTACCCAAGGAATGTGCTCCGATACGTTGTAGTGCGTGGTACAGGGAGAGCCCAAATTACCCGAGTTGTTGTATGCAGAGTAGTAGAGGGAGGTTCTTTTAATGACAGTAGGACATATTCTCAGGTGCATACAGCATATGTATTAGACACAGAGTATATATGAAAGAACAAAATGGAAAAAATGAAAAAATATTTAAAAAAACAAAAAAAAACAAAAATAATTCGTAAATATGTATACAGTACAAAAATCATTTTCCTAGTGTGCAGTTGTCAGATGGTAACATATATACATTTAACGCTGTACTAGAACAAACAATTATGATCAATGTTCCTTTCTTTTGTCAGTACAGTGTTATACCATTTTTCTGCCTCCATCTGGGGATTGTTGAATGGAATCATGAGCCATGGCTGTGGTCCATATCCTTGGTCACCTGAAATATGAAAAAAGACAACAGTAAAGGATTTTATACATTGTTACTGAAACGTTTACCAGATATGTGTTAGATACTGTTGACCATTGCTTTCCACATGTATCATCACGTTCTTTATGTCATTGCACATATTGTCCATGTCCTGAGACATAGAATACTTCTACATGCTGACTGTAATGCTTAGGCAGTAGATTACTATGAAAAGTACTTTGGAATGTTCTTAACAGCTGTACGTTATTTGCACTCATGTGAGCAAAGTTAGAAACTTATGATCAGAATCTCTTGCATGCGTTCATCCCTATATAGGTTGTGACATGTTTGACACTCACGTATCCATTTATCTTTTTGTCAACTATGATGTCATTGCTTCCCCACATGATACTAGTACTGCCTTTGACTTGTTTACTTAATTTAGTATGGCTATTTGCTTAGTACATGTAATGAATGTCTAACATGTGACATGGATAATTAACTAGGCTTTCATCAAACAACAGCCAATGCTTTATGTATGACAAGGTGGTGTGTTGAACTGAGATTGACATATAGGTATGATAACATAGGCCATTTTGATATGGGACAAACTGATGTTGATAAAGGTAACTTTATAATGCAGACATATACACAACACTTTCAGATTTCACATGTATGTATGTATGTAATTTTCCCCTGCAAGTGATTCAGTACTTAGATGCTTTGATTATGACATCATTGATGTGGCAAAAGTGTTCAGTTTAGGATCCTGGGTAACCTGAGATCCCTTACCCTGATGCGTAGCATTCTATGCTATTTACTGGTGCATGACATTTCACAACATATTAATTGACTGTACCAGTTTTACATTGAAAGACTGAGACGCAGGGGATGTAGCCAACTTGAGCAACCAAACTGGTCCT
This sequence comes from Pleurodeles waltl, assembly GCF_031143425.1. Lineage (NCBI taxonomy): Eukaryota > Metazoa > Chordata > Amphibia > Caudata > Salamandridae > Pleurodeles > Pleurodeles waltl. The sequence goes on from NC_090447.1 coordinate 280,914,274, forward strand.
ATCACATTGATGAAGTATGTCAGTGTGGATTGATATATATGTATATGTTTGGACCTAGACTGTAGGAATGACTGAGACATAAGTGTACTTTGTAATTATGGTATCACATCTGCACGTTGATTTAATATTTACACATGACTTGAAGCTACATTTAAAGTGCATGACATCAATGGAATTTACAACTTCTTCTTACAGTAGTGCTCCTGATACTTTGGTCAATTTACAAATATTCTGCAATGTCTGATACATTTACTTAGGCACACCTGATTTGCTCGACACCCGTTTAGTGGAACTTTAACTAGTTACCAAGACGATATACACCACCGAACATACACTCATCTCACATTTAGCTAATATGTACCCTTTCTACTCATATTGACTTTAATTGTGTACCACATGGTTTGTATGTTGATTTGTTAACCAGACAAACACAAATGATGGACAGAATGAGGAACTAATCAAACATTCACCCCAGTCACAGATCTGGGTTTAATCCATCAATTCTTTTGCTCACCATGCCGCCCCAGTTTGGACCCAGCCATATGCAAATCAGTCTTGACCTTGTTCCCCATGGGAACAGTCCAGCCTGACCTGCCAAGCCAGGACCTCCCTGGACCAGAAATAGGCATTGTGGGACCAGTTTCAGGGTATCACCCTTCATCAGCCATACTAGCTTAAATCCAGTGGCATTGTCATGGGCTACTCGTCGTTTATGTCTTTGGCCCACTGGAACTGCAGAAAGGTCTTGATTCTTGCAGGTTCTGCCCTGACCTAGGTAGGGGCGGCCCTTTCTGGTAGCCACTGTGCTGCCGAAGGAGGAACCCCAAAAGCAGTCGGTGCCCTCCAGAAGGAGTCCCAGACAAAAAATAAAATAAAGGGAAAAACCTCTATGCAGGAACTCCCTGGAACAAAAAAAGAAGCGAAAAGGTAAGTCTTCCAACAAGATAAAATAATACTGAAAGAAGCTGGAGCAGGTGAGGAAAAATAACTGGCGAAAAAGTAGCAGGAGCGAAGATCACCACCAAAGGAAGTGTTGCAGCTCAAGGAGAACAAGAATCATTCACCTTACATACCCAGGAACAGGAAATGACCAACAGGAAGTAGAAATTGGATTGGGAAAGAAACAAAGGCACATACAGAGAAAGGACACCATGTTGAAAAAGGTTCCTAAAGCATGCAGGGAAAAAGAAGGCAAGCTGGGAAAAAGAAAGAACATGGCATCTGAAGAAGCACATAAATACACGAGGAAAGGAGGAAAAAGAAAAGAAGGAAAGAAAAAGGACAGGCTCACCAGGTAAGTGAGAGGTGTCAGGAAAGGTGTCCAAGTAAATATTGAGGGTGCGCCACACCCAAAATTTGCCGAAGCCCTTTGCCCAAGTTGGGGCCTTGAGTGAGAAAGTAAAGTACAGCAGGGGCACGGCACGCTAGCCGCCACGAATCGCGGCTGCGCTCCGAGCTGAATGCTTGGCTCGCGCCATGGCGGACCGCAGCACCAGTAGGTCCTCCGCCCCCGAGTCCCGGGTTTGTGCGGATAGACACGAAAAAACCGACGGATCAAAAGTGGGGCGTGAACAGAAGAAGCATCTTCCCAAGAACATTCATAAAGAGGATAGCCTTTCCAATGAATGAGATATTGGAGATGATTTCGGAATATGCAAGAGTCACATATTTCTTGCACTTCATATTCGGGTTTGTCATTCACCAACAAAGGGGGAGGACATGTGAATTGTCTAAGAAAAAGCATCAGGTGTATAGGGTTTCAATTGAGAGAGATGAAAAACTGGATAGATCTTCCATGTTCTAGGTAAATGGAGATGGAAAGAAACAGGAATAATTTCCTGAAGAATCCAAAAGGGTCCATAATAACAAGGTTTAAACTTATTTTGGGAGAGATGAAGAGGCAAAAATCTGGAAGAAAGCCAGACTTTATCTTGGACTTGATAAGATGAAGCCTCACATCATTTCTTATCTGCCATTCTTTTCATGTGTCTTTTAGTGAACAAAAGATTAGACCAAAAACGATGTTGAATTCTGTGTAATCTTTGGGTAAAAGGGTGATTGCAGGAAGTGTAAAAGAGGTCTTGGCCATGGCAGGAAAAGATTTCGGATGAAATCCATATGAGCAGAAAAAAGGAGTGGCTTTAGAGGCACTATGTACGGTACTGTTGTAAGAATATTCAGCAATGGGTAAGTATGTGCTCCAGTTGCTCCGAGTGAAATTACAAAAACAGCGGAGTTATTGCTCAAGTCCTTGATTCAAACGTTCCGTCTGCCAATTGGTTTGCGTATGAAATCCAGAAGATAAGGCTACATTGATATTTAAAGCCTTACAGAAGTGCTTCCAGAACCGTGATATGTATGGATGACCTCGATCTGACACAATAACTTGACGAAGGCCATGGAGATGAAACATTTCTTGGATGAAGATCTGGCTCAATTCTTTAGATGAAGGCAAATTCTTCAAGGCAGTAAAATGAGCCATTTTTGTAAACAAATCTACAGTCACCATTTTAACTTGGTTTCCATCGAAGGAGATAAGGAACACATAAAATCAGTTGATATTGTATGTCAAGGGGCTGGTGGAACTGGTAATAGCTCGAGTAGTCCTGCAGGCCTCATATGGGGTATTTTCACTTGGGCGCAAATGGTACAAGATACTAAGTAACTTTCAGTATCTTGCTTCAGAGTAAGGCACCAAAAAGTGCTGAGGAGCAATTCCTGGGTGGCTTTGATACCACGATGACCGGCCACAGGGGAGTCGTGACACATTTGGTGAGCCTTTTTTTGCACTGTCTTAGAAGGTAGGAATAACATGTCTTTATGATAGTAGTACCCTTTACTCTTGTGAATTTTTGGACGCAGTTCCTTCAGTTCTTGTTCTGAGAAAGTTGAGTACTCAGACTGTACTTCATTGAGGAAAGACTGGACTAAATGAAATATTTCATCTGGTTCAAGTAGAGATTGTGAAGGGGTGTTAGTACTGTCAGGGTAGCGTTGAGATAAAGCATCTCCAAAATATTTTGAGAACCTGGAATATAGGTAATATAGAAATCGTGTTGGCTAAAGAAAAAGGCCCAACAGGCTTGACAACTGTGTTGACACTGAAAAGTTCGTAGGCATTGTAAATTGCGATGGTCTGTTCATATTTCAAAGGGTTCTTTAGAACCCATGATGAATTGTCTCCAATCTTGGTAGGCTGTTTTTAGAGCTAAGAGTTCTCTTTCCAATCCGAATAGTTTTGCTCAGAATCAGAGAGCACATGACACAGATAAAATATATGGATGTTTTAATCCGTCGTCGCCCTATTGTTGTAATAATGCTGCCCCAATAGCTCTTTCTGAAGCATAAGTAACAACTATGAATTGTTTGTTGGTGTCCGGATACCTTAGTACAGGTGCTTGGGCCAAGGCTTGTTTTAGGTTTTGGAAAGCATTTTCAGCCATGTTTGTACAGGGAAAACCGTTTTGCAAACTCTCTTTTTTAAGAGTCGGTGTGATTTGACTAGTCTGTTTAGCAAAGTCTGAAATAAATTGACGGTAAAAGTTGGCCAGACCTAGGAAACCTTGAGTTTCTTTGATTGATGAGGGGGATGGCCAATCTAGAATGGCCTGAACCTTCTCTGGATCTATGGAGATACCAATCTGATAAATGTGATAACCTAAATATTTTACCTCAGTCTTATCAAATTCACATTTCTCAGGTTTACAGTAGAGATGATGTTGACTAAGTCATTTTAATACTTGCTTTACATGTTCAGTATGGAGTTCAGGGTGTCTGGGATATATGAGGATATCGTCTAAAGAAATCACTACAGTGTGATTCAACAAGTCGGAGAATATTGAATCCATAAATCTTTGAAAAACAGAGGGGGCATTTGTTAAACCAAAATGCATTACTCTATATTCGCAATGCCCAAAGGGTGTTCAAAAGGCAGTTTTCCACTCATCTCCTTCCTTAATTTGTAAGAGATGGTGTGCTCCCTGACGGTCTAATTTTGTAAAAATCTGTGCCCCCCTTAACTGCCTCCAATATGTCTTTGGTGAGAGGTAGTGGATATTGATCTTTTATAGTGATTTTATTTAATCCATGAAAGTCTCTACAGGGACAAAGATCGTTCGTCTTCTTGGGTACGAAGAAGAGGGGAGCCCAAGCAGGAGAAGAAAATGGTGTAATAAGACCACTCTGTAGATTTTCTTGCAGATAGTCCTTGAGTATCTGTTTTTCAGGTTCCGTTACAGAATACATTCTACCAAAGGGAGCAACCGCTCCAGGTTCCAGGAGAATGGTACAATCGTAGTCTCTGTGTGAGGGTAGTACTGGTTTTGATGGTTTTTGGAACACGTCTATATAATCCAGATAGTGACTAGGTACCCCTTGAATAGAGCTTATGGAATGCCCTAATTCCTGTTCTGGGGATGACATCTTTTTTGGGGACCAATATCTTTCGGAGGCATAGCAATGGTATTGACAGAGTTTAAAAGGCAGAGAAAAAGTTCTGATTTCCCAATTGATATACAGATTGTGTCTCCTAAACCAAGGTATTCCTAGGATTATGGTATGATTGGGGGAGGAGATTAAATCAAAAGAGACATGTTCCTGATGCTTTCCAAAGTGTAGACATATAGTAGAAGTGGTATTGATGACCGGATGATAATAGGGATCCACCTACAGTATGCACTTGTTCTGGAACGTCCTTTGGAAGTTGTGGAATTTGGTATTTCTTGGCCCAGATCTCATCCATATAAATGCCACTGGCTCCACAGTCTAATAATGCCAAAGTCTTTCTTCCCGACCGTCAGGTAATTGCAGAGTAACAGTTAACAGAAACAGGACAGTGGCATCTTCCTCGGAAGAACTGATGGAAGGTATCGCAGAAGATCCTGCCCCCTCTCCTCTCACAGAGGACGGCAATTGGCATTTCCTGCGGTCTTCACAGGATGGACTGGGCAACTGAGGAGCAAGTGGACGGCAGAACCACAATATAGGCATAATCCTCTTCTCTGTCTATCTTCGCGTTCACTAGAAGAGAGAGGACCACGAGCACTGTCTATTTGCATTGGTTCCGTTTCTGATGTCGCCTTAATTGCAGGTCGAGGCTCTTCAGGACAATGGACAATTATACATGGGTTTCCTGCATGAGAAGATCCACGATTCGTTCTCTTTTCTAGAGGACGTTCTTGTAGACAATACTCTATAGAAAGTGCAAAATCCATCAAGCCTCGTAAATCGTCTACTCTAGCAGAATGTACTAATTCATCTTTTATGTCATCTCATAGACCTCTACGAAAAAGAGTCACCAGAGTACGTTCTACCCATGTCATCTTGGCTGCCAATTGTCTGTAGCATGTTATATATTGGAGAACACCTGAGAACCATGCTGAATGTCACATAAAGCTTCTTCTGCTGACGCCTCCATTCCCGGGCATTCAAACATTTGTTTGAATGCAGTCACAAAAGCTGAATAATCAGACAGCACAGGGTCATTGGAGGCTACTAAGGAGTTGCCCAGGCCAAGGCAGGACCAGACAAGGCACTGATGAGATAACCTGCTTTTGTTTTCTCTTGTGCAAATTGTTTTGGTCGAAAGGCAAAATAGATAGTCAGAGTGTCAAGAAATTCTCATAGCTTGTTTGGATCTCCTGAGAAACGAGGAGTAGTAGCAGAGACAGCGGGAACATCTGTGGTTCGGGATGCCAAGGCTTGTCATAGACCCGCTTTTTCATTTCTTAATTGTTGCAGTTCCTGGGCTTTTTGTTGAATAGTTAAGAGTAGCGACTGGTTTGGTTCTGCAGCAGCCGTTGCAGTATTCTACATTCTGTTTGACGAAGTCTGGTTCGTTTGGTTCTGCAATCTGTCACGGGATACTCGTTGTTTATGTCTTTGGCCCACTGGAACTGCAGAAAGGTCTTGATTCTTGCAGGTTATGCCTTGACCCAGGTAGGGCTTGCCCTTGCCCTCCAAAAGGAGTCTCAGAGGAAAAAACTCCAAAGAGAAAAGCCTTTAAGCAGAAACTCCCTGGAACAAAAAAAGAAGTAAAAAGGTAAGTCTTCCAACAGGAAATAAAAAACTGAAAGAAGCTGGAACAGGTGAGGAAAAATAACTGGTGAAAAATTAGCAGGAGCGCAGATCACCACAAAAGGAAGTGTTGCAGCACAAGGGGAACAAGAATCACTCACCTTATATACCCAAGAACAGGAAATAACCAAAAGGAAGTAGAAAGGCACCATATTGGATTGGGAAAGAAACATAGGAACATATAGAGAAAATGCACCATGTTGAAAAAGGTTCCTAAAGCATGCAGGGAAAAAGAAGGCATGCTGGGAAAAAGAAAGAACATGGCAGCTGAAGAAGCACATACATACACAACAAAAGGAAGAAAAAGAAAAGAAGGAAAGAAAAATGACAGGCTCACCAGGTAAGTGAGGGGTGAGGGGGAAGGTGTCCAAGTAAATATTGAGGGTGCGCCGTCCCCAGAACTCGCCGAGGCTCCATGCACAATTTGGGGCCTTGAGAGAGAAAGTAAAGTACAGCAGGGGTGCGGCACGTCCGGCCACCACGAATTGCGGCCGTGCACCGAGCCAAATGCTTGGCTCGTGCTGCGGCGGACTGCGGCACGACAGTAGGTCCCCCACCTCGGAGCCCCGGATTTGTGCGGATAGAGACGAAAAAACTGACGGATCAAAAGTGGGGCGTGAACAGAAGAAGCATTTTCCCAAGAACATTCACTAAGAGGATAGCCTTTCCAATGAATGAGATATTGGAGATGGTTTCGGAATATGCGAGAATCACATATTTCTTGCACTTCATATTCAGGTTTGTCATTCACCAACAAAGGGAGAGGCATAGCGAGCCCAGGACCCACGTCTGTGCATACACGGTGAACTTAGGGCGACAAAAGCAAACAAACACAAATGATGGATGGAATGCAGAACCAATCAAACATTCACCCCCAGACTGGGTTTTTTCCATCTATCTATTTGGTCACCATGCCACCCCAGTTTGGACCCAGCCATATGCACATCAGTCTTCACCATGTTCCCCATGGGAACAGTTCAGCCCGAACTACCAGGCCAGATCCTCCCTGGTCTGGAAACAAACACAAAATGTGATTCTGTCCACTTTCACAGTGTAAGGTGACACAATACTTCTAGCAGCTGATTGTTCCCTTCTTCCATTACAGGATTAGTGAGGGTATGACACAATGGGACATCTTTGTCTACATGTTGGAGTATGTTATTCCCATTATGTGCATCTGACATGACATTCATACACAAACATAGAGATGGCTATTATGTCATACATTACAACTTATTAGTCGGCATTAAGTATATTTGTGGTTTCCTTACCAATGGGTAGGCCATTTCCATAAATGCCATTTGGGAAACTGCTATTGACCGTGGTTGTGGTGGAAGATGAATCCATCTTGTGCACTCTGAAGATATTTAGCCAGTACATTTATGAACATTCCCTGATGGACCACTACAGCCTGGATATTGATGGAGTATGTGTGCTTGTGGTTTCTGTACAGGTGGGATGTTACAGCGGAGGGCAACAGTTGCACATGTGTTCAATCAACCGCACCAAGAACGTGGGCAATGCAAATCCACCTATAGTGAAGAATCCTTACTTGATATCCAGTTGTTGTGGATTTTTGGGAAGAGAAGTGTGGGAAACAGGCCCTCTCTGAAGGGTCACTCCAAACTTTTTGCCTTCCTCCTCTGACCTCATTTTTGTTGGCTTTAGGACTCTGGACACTTTACCACTGCTAACCAGTGCCAACATGCATGTGCTCGCTCCCTAAAAACATGGTAACATTTGTTCATACACAATTGGCATATTTAATTTACTTGTAAGTCCCTAGTAAAGTGCACTACATGTGCCCAGGGTCTGTAAATAAAATGCTAGTAGTGGGCATGCAGCACTGATTGTGCCACCCACATAAGCAGCCCCTTAACCATGTCTCAGGCCTACCATTTCAAAGTCTGTATTTGCAGTTTCACTGCCACTCTGACTTGGCATTTACAACTACTTTCCAAGCCTTAAACTCCTATTTTTCTACACATAAGTCACCCTTAAGGTAGGCCCTAGGTAACCCATAGGGCAAGGTACAATGTAAGTAAAAGGCAGGGCATGCACCTATGTTATTTTACATATCCTGGTAGGGAAAAAAATCATTTACTACTACTGTGAGGCCTACTGCTCTCATAGACTAGCATAAGAACTGCCCTTGTGTACTTTTAAGTGGTAGATTCTAAACTGGAAGGAGTAGCCCTCTCATGTTTAGTAATGCCAGAATAGTAATAGAAAATCCTGCTTACTGGTGAGGTTGGATTTAATATTACCATTTTAGAAATGCCACTTTTAGAAAGTGGGCATTTCTCTGTACTTATTACCATCTGTGCCTTACAGCCTGTCTACAATCCACGTCTGGTCTGTGCTGGTTGACGGCTCCCCTTGTGCATTCCACCCAGACAACCATAAACACAGGACACTCAGGGGCATATTTATACTCCGTCTGCGCCGAATGTACGTCAAAGATTTTGACGCACATTCAGCGCAAACCTTGCCCCGTATTTAAACTTTGACGCCCGCGGACGACAACATTCCACCGTATGTGTCATTTTTTGGATGCGGCAACCTGCCTTGCATTAATGATATGCAAGGTAGGCGTTCCCGTCCCAAAAATTACTTAAACCGCCATGCGTCGTATTTATGCTTTCGGGCAGAAATGACGCATGGTAGGGAAGCTGAGCCGCAAAATGATGCACAGCCCGATTTGCGTCAAAATGTAACGCCTGGGTCAGGGCAGGTGTTAAAATGGGGCAAACACACCTGTATTTAATCAGAACACACAGAAGCAACAGCAGAGCAGCAAAAGGGAGACATGGAGGTGATTCTTATCCAGCGTGCACGCAGACACAGAGACCAGCAGCTACAACAGCAGCTACCACAACACCAGCAGGGACCCCAAAAGCAGCGCCGAAGGCAGGAGAGGATATTCCGCCCTAGAACAACCCTTCATGGCCTCAGGGAACACAACATCATCCAGAGGTACAGATTGAACTGGCAGGCCATTCAGCAGCTGTTGCGCAACACTGAGACGCAGTTGGCACCCACTTTGCTGACACCCCGCACCATCCCAACAGAAACCAAGCTGCTTGCCGTACTTCACATGCTGGCAAGTGGCTCTTTTCAAACAACTGGTGCCCTGGTTGCCGGAATATCACAGCCATCATTCTCTGCCTTTTTGCCCAAAGTACTGGGTGCCATCATTGGACTTACACCCCGCCACATCTGCTTCACTAACACACTGCAGAAGCAGCAGGAAACAGAAATAGGGGTTTTACCTCATTAGTGGCTTCCCACACGTCCTTGGTGCAATCGGCTGCACACATGTACGCCTTGTGCCACCTGCTGCAACTGAACACCTCTACCGCAACAGGAAGCACACACATTCCATCAATGTGCAGGCCATTGTCGATCACCAAGGATTGATCACCAACATCATGCCTAAAAATCCTAGGAGTGTCCATGACTCATTCATCTTCCGTCACAGCACCATCAATGAACTCTTCCAGGATGGACGGTATGGCAATGGACTACTTGTTGGTAAGTACAGAAACCTACTTATATACACACTGCATAGCAACCCTCTAGGACACACAACACATTCACCACAACAGCAACATGTTGACTAGAACACACTCAGGTTGTGACACCACTAGTCATGTTTCTTAAGTCACCATTGAACCTGTCACCCATCTGAAATTAGTGTACAGTCTAATGTTAAGACGTCAATGATCACAACGTTTGGAGTGGGTTGCCTAAATGTCACCTTGCAAATTGTAAGTGTCTCAATGATGTTTACATTAATCCATTGCATAAGTGTAAAGGTATGGGATGTCCAGGGTACATTGATATGAACGTGTTAACAACCTGTGTATGGAACTGTGTATGGAACTATCATCTCACACCCAGTGAAGACACAGGGACACCTGTATCACAAGTCACAATGCTAGGGAGGGGACACTGTACTGAAAATCCCAAAACATACTGCTGACAACCGGTTAGCAGCCAAACACTTGTTCAGCCAAGGATGCGACATAATAACACAAAAAAGTCACAGACAACACAAGACAACTACTGCCATGAAAGGTGATTTCAATAGGGCTAGCTACATCAACATGATCCCATTCATTTTCTCTTGCAGCTGATCAGGGGTATGGCATCCAGCCATGGATAATGACACCTATTGGCAACCCGAGTACTGCAGCAGAACGTGCCTACAATGAAGCACATAGGAGGACACGCACCATAGTCGAGAGGATCTTCGGCATCCTCAAGTCAAGGTTCTGGTGCCTCGATATCACTGGTGGTAGCCTCCTATATTCCCCGGAAATGGTCTGTAAGATCATTCTAACATGTGCTATTCTGCACAATATTTGCATAAAAAGGAACATTCCCCTCCTGGAACCCGAGCCACACATGCCTGAAGAGGAGGAAGAGGAGGATGGCGGCCTGCAACATGAGGGGGAACAACAGAACACAGCCGCTGGTTTACGCAGGCGCCAACATATTGTGAACAATTTCTTTGAAATATAATCACCATCACCACTTTATTAACTAATTTAAATAAACACCTATAATAATCACCATATCATTGTTTGGCTATTCATTTTTGCACACCTTCATCTCTAACTATCAGAATAAGAGTGTTGCCTCATGGAGCATTGCTGATATACTGATTAGGACACTGAAAATCCCAGAGCAAATGTGATGCCTATCATACAATAGTCACATACGCACACACACATTAAATGACATATATCCTGTATATTTCACCTTTGAAGGGCAATAGCAGAGGACCGCACCTATTTCACACATACATGTTGAAATCATGGTTCATCGCAGCATATGGCTCACAACTAAGACACCATCACTCAATAAGGGGAAAACAAGCCTCATACATGAGGCAGTGGATGTGCTTTTGCATCAGTAACAGGAATGTCTGTCCAGACCCTTGACAGCAGTAAGTCTAACTGCATCCAATATTTGCAAGGACTATCTGTGACCAGAGTTCCATAGAAGCATTACATAGACAGCGCAAGTGCCACACATATGAGCAGCATTGCGCACATGACATTCCATGTACATGTCAGCCCATTTCATAACTCCTGACACACTCATGCACCTGGTCACAACCCACCTGTCTGAAGAGGTCCCTGGAATAGTAAGATATGTACCCTGATATTCCCTCCTCTACACACACAGCTTGTCAATAGCAATCCAGTGTGCTACACCCTTTCCTATGGTATACCATTGTCATAGAACATCTGACTGCATGGACGTCAGGTCAATTAATACACTGGCTTCTAGTTTCAAAGCCCTGTTAGCACCTGTAGATTGCTTCCCGTGTGAAAATGTCTGTTGGCCATTAGAATGCAAATCTCACCTAGAGGTGAGATGCAGATGCAGCCCACACCTGTGATCACCTCCATGCACACCACCCATTTCAACAAGCACTGCCCCTGCTGATGCCTGGAACAGCATAGGAGTTGCCATTTTGTCAAATACACGGTTAAGCATTGATACTAATTAAGCCGTGTAACACAGCCCTTGGGTTCATTTGCCACCTTCAAAAACACAGGACATGCACAGTTTGACATATCTACTGTCTAGTTCATCCTCCAAACAGTCTTAGTCAGACCACTGATTATGTAACTTGTCAAATTGCTGGATCCTGATTCACCCTGCATCCTGTCAGCCTGACTGGCATCTGTCTGTGCGTCACCCTAAAGTTTCCCTGTGGCTACATATGTACCACACTTGCGTTACCAAACCTCTCATTCATCAGAGGGTATTTGAGCATGTGCTTCTTCAATCCATACCCAAATACATTGTATAGCATCATCTGCCTTTTAACTGTACCATATGAGTTAAATCCTCTGTGAAACCCAAAATTCATGGCCCATCCCTTGTCTGGGGCTCATTTATGCATGAATGACAAAGTGTGACAGTGTCCCAGGGCCGTATGCAGGGATTGGTTACGGGGCCTTCAGCAGAACCAGCAACCTCTGATAATGTCCATGAAAAATCGACACATGTCAGGACCCCGACAGTTCACACACAGAATTACATTGCTCACAACATATTGATGGGCCGTGTGTGGTGAATAGCTGCGAGAATAATCAGCACAGAGGCTATGATGTTCCCAGATTCAGTGGGAATTGCAGAGGCTAACCTGTGTACAAATGTTGTAATGACACCTGCCGGAACATGACACCTGAGACATTATCTCACTCAGCACACCAAGGTTGCCCTGTTGACTGTCTCATTACACGTCTTCAGTGACAGGGTGGGACCATCCCCATGCAGGTTCTTATGTCCACATCCACTTTACTCACATTGATCAACAAAGGATACTCAGTAGATACAGGAATAGCTGCCACTGACTCATGATGAGTCCTGGACCTAACTGTGACAATTTACACCCCAAAAAATATACAGGCTCAAGATTGGACTACACACATGATCAAGACACCTATGTGCAATTGATCACTGGAAATATGTGGACACGTGCTGCCTTGTCTGCTGGTCCACCACAGCCACTTGAGAGTTGTGGCTCAGTTATATGACCTCAACTGTGGTGTCATTATAAATTTGTGGTTCACCTTTGGCTGTCTGTGCAAACGACATGTTACCCACTTCCTCAATGCATGTGTATGACTCACTGTGGGATTCACCAACAAGTGCCTAGGAAGCTGTTACCAAAAATCTAGGACATAGGATGATGAAAATGTGGACCATTGACATGAACAAGTGTCTGCCATCTAACTGGTGCATGCTTTGTCATATGTGGTGTCTACGTTACCCTAAATCTTGGAAGTGCACATAACGGATGTTGCTACATGTATGACTAACACATGTCCTCTCTCAGTTCCACAATGGCTTGCATCTAAGGTTTGGACACATGGACTTCACATTAATACAAGCATATGTGCAATAATGCATCATGTGATGCATACACACTTGGTCAACAAATACATTAGTTGCCACAGCACACACATTGAGCCATAGGCATTTAGGTATTGTACATATGTGCATCACATTGCTATCCTCTCCTGATGCCAAACATGCCCAATTTGTGCAATACATATATGTAGGCCACACATATGGCCATCTAGTGCATCAGCCAACCGTCAAAAAACTGTGAAGGAAGTAGCGGGTCATGGTCCGCAGCAGTATGATGTCACACATGGAAACATGCACCATGAACACCATAGTGGGTGCCATCAGCCTATCTCTGATGTGTCCCAAATGTAACATAACCTAAAAACAGAAACAATGGCCAAAACCAGTTCATGCACTGACATTTTGACGTTGCTAGCGTTATGCGTCATTTTTTGTACACCAATACAGATTTTGCGTCATTTTTTTTTACGCACAGGAGTGGAAATTAGGCCGCATCCAAATAATTGTACAGACTATTTACTATTATTTGGATGCAGGCTAATTTTCACTCCTGTGCGTCGAAAATTATGACGCACAAACTGTATGCGTGAAAAAAATATGACGCATAACGCGAAAAGGGCAGACATTTTATTCAGGAAGTGATGTAATAGGATATCCTGTTTACAGATCATGTACAGTGGGTGTACTTTCACTTTGCAGTCTGTGAATCTTCTAGACTGTGTGGCTGTGTTGAGAGTGGTGTCCATTGATTTTGTGCTTTTGTGTCCTGTGTGCTGTCTCTATTGACAATTTGTGAAATAAATATTTATAGTGTCCTACTGTGTCTTGTGTACATTTGTCCAGTTTTCTAGTGTTTTTGTTGTTTGTGGGAGTCTGCTGTGGGTAGTGCTAGTTTGGGGATAGTTGGGCTCTTTTAGTAGTTAAGTTAACTTTTCTTCTGTATTTGTACCCCTACTTTCCCCCTTTTCCCCTTTCTATTTCTTTAACCCCTATTACCTTTCTCATTTATACAATGTCTAGTAGGCCATGTATTGGCAGGATGGGTGAAGAGGAGTTGGGGGGCTTCATATGGTTTGTGTGCCATTTCTTGTCAAAGATGATCGAGGCAGGGTGATACAGGGGTATCACACTGAGGCGCGCAGAATCCGGAGGGGAAAGGTGCTGCATCACCTGCAGCGTGTGTATGCCAGCCAGAGAGTGACCACCAGCTGAAGCACTGGTGGGCTGACCTCATCACCAGGGAGCAGGATCTCTTGGACCACCTGGGAATCGTGATTGGTGGCCCTGTTGGTGAGTACTAATCATGTAAATGTGCACGATTAAATGCTCTGTAGTGACATCAGATGATTTGTACAATATCTGCCAGCCAACTTGCTGACTGTGTGTAATGTTGGGGAAACATACAGGGTAATTGATGCACCATGGGAAGGATCACAATTGCTAGCTGTCAGGTAGCACGTGCTCTGCAAACTTACAGGTTACTTTTGTGTTAAGTAAATTGGTGCTGCCTTTGTGTCAGACAACCAAACAAAATAGGAGGCAATCATGTATATATAGGCCACATTTGCCAGAGAAGTAAAGATGTACTAACATATTGGCTAACTTTGTTGACGCAATAGCTAGACTGACTTTAGAATCACTACATGATGCAGAAAATGAGGGCTGGCTTCACGTCAATTGATGATAGCAAAGTGGCCCAGACATATGTCTCATGTGAGTCTGGTGAGTGTGGAAGGAAAGTGTTCACGGAAGTTCTATGAATGTTAGGGATTATTGTGGTCCTTCAACTTTTCGGATACATGTCAGATCTGGATTTGGAAACATTGTGAAAAGGTGTAAGGTGCCCTCAGCTAACATCTTAGAATGGTATTTGGAGTTAGTTGTGCTACATTCCAATTAGGGATGGCAGTCCAAAGGCATGCACATGGGTTCACATCTCCATGGTTGGTGCAAATCACCATAGCTGGGCCACATCAAATGAAGAAACTGTAACAACATGAGGGCTTACAAAAGTCCCTGTCCCTCTGTACATTGTACCTATGTGCAATAAATGTGTCATGGCCACATAGGCTGTTTGACTGGTAATGCAGTCCTCAATTAACCAGACTTTGGATGTCTCTCTTGGATGCACATGATGAGACAATTACACTCCATATTTTTTTCTGGTCACTAATGACGGGGCATGTTTGCCAACACATGATACTTAGGGCCACTGCATGTGTGCAGATATGTGTGTAACTGTCACAGGAGACCCATTCTATGTGCAAGTTGGCCGTGATATATCAGATGCAGTATCATCATGTCCGAAAAGCTGCAATTTTGTTTTGTCAGCCTACACATTGTATATGTCTTTGAAATTGTTGGTCAGTGCACAGATTTTGAGCACATTTCTTCCTTCCATGCCTTACAGGTGGACCGGCACCCTACACTGTGGGAGAGGTGGCTACATTTGAGGACCCCGACCACTCCAGTAAGTGTTGATATGTCTGTTATGTGTTGTGTTTGCTGGTTATGTGTGATGGTCTCCTGTGTGTTGAACGCATAGCAAGGTGTGATGTGTTGGCCAATCATTTGTCTTGTTCCATGAGTGGGATTTCAGTTTCTCAAATGTTTTGATTTGGCCAATGCGTATCCTATTGTATTATCTAGGGATTGTAGGCCATTCCTGTAGGCACCACAGTGAGTACTGGGGTGAGTCATGTGGATGACACTTGTATCAACAAGAGTCGCACTGGAAGTCAGCTCCGATTTAGTCAGCCTGTCAGACCCACATTCTCCCAGATTGGTACTGCCAATTGCTTTCCAACAGACTTCTGCTTCCCTATTTACCAAGGTACTTATTAAACTGTAGGTAGAACTTCTTAGCAGTATGTACATCCACATGTAGTGCTACAAGTATGTGGAACTTGAGTGCAATGGCCTAGGTGTGCATGCTAATCATGATCATGGGTGTTCTTGCAACTCTGTGTCTGATGTAAGTCATGCCTTACTGGAAGTATATGTTGTGTACCAAGCTCTGCATTTCCTGACATGTGTGGCACTATGATTGGTCTAGGGTTTGCAGACTCCTAATTGTTGATAGACCTTACCTGTGGTGTGTGTGTAGAGCCAAATAAGTGTGGAGTTTTCTATACACTCCTCGGTGTCCATGTTATTTGGAATTGTTAGTTGTTTATCCACTCCCCCACCCTCAAACACAGGCATGGGTTTGTGAATAGGGTACCTAGGACTGATGCTACCAGTATGTTACACATACATGTGAATAAGTGACTGTTTGGTCGGAACCTAGTATACACACTCAGGTATGGCACATGGGTACTATACTGGCAAGTCCTGTTACAACTTGCAGACCATGTGGCTTTAGTTTTGCATTCCGTACACTGACATTTGTAGCCCAGGTTTTGTCAGAGTATATGCAGCATGATTGTTAGCTGATAACTGGCAGAACTCAGATGGCAAGTCAATGCCAGTTGCTACCCATCTTGTAGGTTTTGGATGTGCTATGTGTGATGTGACCTTTGTAGGCTGGCCTGCCATGTACTTACTCAGGGACATTCAATGATCTGTATTGTGATATGAGCTGTTACAAGTACAGTAGATGTATTGTCTGATTGACTTCTTGTGCCATTTCACAGAATGCAGTTCCTAATGTATATTCTTTGCATTTGTCTTCACAGCTGCAAACATGACTCCAGACCAGGTCTGTGAGTTCCAGCGGCGGGCCATGAGATACCAGCACATCCTGCTGGTAGAGTCGGGGTTCAGGAGGATGGCCCGTCGATAGCGCCATTAACGGGCCTCCTGGGCATGGAGGGCCTTCCCACAGGGTGGCCCTACTTTGCCCACCACAGCCACCAACAGCACAACCACCACTTCAAGGCAGGTGGCCCCACCCACAGCTGGGACTGTTGTCCCTACATCTGCCGGACTTCCAGGCCCCAGCATTGCTACAGGTGCAGGACAGCCCACTGGCCTTGGCTCCACACACGCACAGACCTCCTCCAACGGTACCCAGACTGCCCCAGCTCCATCAGTTGACCCTGCAGCATTTCACAACATGGAACGGAAGATGGGCCGTGTGTTGCGAAAGTTAAGCCATCTGAGCTGGGATGTTCGCCACATTAACAGGCGTGTGAAGTCCATAAAGAGGACCCAACCTCTAGACTGTTGTAACAATGGACATGATTCCCTCCCCTCCCTCCTCTTTCCTTGTTCTCATACTTAGTGGGCTTAGTGGGCTTAGTGTTAGGTTAGTATAGGCTGTTAGTTTAGTTAGTGTTAGTGGATGGGGGGTCCTGATTCTTTCTATTTGTACTTATTAAGTGTGTGGGAGGGTGGCTATGTTGGGGTTCTTGTGTGTTTAGTAAAAAAATTAAAACAAAAAAATAATATATATATAAAAAAATACAAACAAATATATATTTGTTTGGGATAGTATAGTATGTGTGGTCCTCCATGTGCCCCGTCTCATAAGGGGGGTGGGGGGGTGGATGTTTAGAACATTTTGTTACATGTGATAAGTAAGTTTAGCTTAGGTTAGTTAGGGACAGTTGTGGGTAATGAGTAGTCAGGGTAGATTAGGGTAGGTAAGACTTTTCCCTCAGTTTCCTCTTCTGTGATTAGCATTTAATAAATATATAGTTAACCCTAAACAGTATGTGTTAAATGCTACTTGATCATGGCCTTGGAATTAGTGTACATGAATGTTGTTCTATTACATTTGTGTCCTATGCTACTAACAAATCCCAACTGAGCTGTAAGATTGGCAGCTACCCCAGAGCTACCTTGCAAAGATTCCACCATTCGTTGCAACCACCAATCACAGTTAATATGGATCCCAACGTGTTTCTGTTGATAAGTATGTTTCATAAGTCACAAACAGTACTTCCAGACTTGGTATTGGGGGAACAGTTTTAGGTCTGACTGCAGTGTGATGATCAAGGACACACTTCTAAGATGAGTTCTCGTGAGCACTCTTGTATTCTTGTCTTCATGACTCACATACGTCATTTGTGACACAGTTCAGCATGATTACCTATTTGTATGTAAACTGAGACAGCTTCATTCATGCAGTTTTTGTAGTGTTTGCTTAGGTTTGTGTGCACTGTTATATGTGTTAATATTGCATGGTGACAACATTTTGAGGCCACTATTTGATGACTTAGATATCCTTTGAGGAAGCATTATTCTGTCCAACACAGCATGATGGTGTATGGTTTCTCACTTCATCAGATATGTCCCTCAGGAAGGGCAGAGTATGATGCAATCATGGGTACTGTGCAGAATTATCTGACTACATAATATCAGGACAGTTGTATTGACAAGCTACGTAATTTGACAGTAGGCACATTTCAGTTATCTACTGCACAGATGATATGTCACATTACCCAGAGACAGATTTGTTGTGTAAGTGCTATTTATTGAAAAGTGCTGTAGCGCTATATGTACATTGTCCATGATTGTGAGTCCATTATAGTGACATCTTACATTGTGATCCTACACAAGGGGTTAACGAAATGCTTTTGACATGTTGGGGTGATGTTTCAGACAGTGCAGAGGGACAGGATTTGCCAATGAGTAAGAGAGAGACAATCACTGGGCAGGCTGACAAGATATACAGTGGTAAGCAGAACAGTCATTAAGTAGAGTTGTTGTAAGGCTGGCATGTTACAAAGCGCAGGACCTTGGTAATAGTTGGCCATGTGGCAGGGACTAGTGCTTCCGGGTACTTTTCCGTGTGAAAGTGATCTGTTCCATGTCTTCTTCTTCTGATGTGTGTGTTGCCTCCTCTGTCCTTGTTGGTGGTGGTTGTGAAGGGGCAACAAGTTAGTGTTAGAAGACGTGGAGTCAGACATCCCGGTCTCTGCTACCTGTGAAGGTCTTAAGGGCAGTACGGCAGCAAGGAGGATCTGCTGGTTCTTGAGAATAGCAGCCACATCACGATGGTAGGCAGCCAGGTCGGCCCTGAGGGGTTCAATGTTGCATTCGTGCGCGCATTGACAGGATTGCTGTTGTAGGTGTTGGGTCAACTGTATTACAGCTGTGCTGATTTCCTTCAGGCTTTTTTGCTGTTCCTGCAAGATAGATGTTAGCGCTTGCATAGTTGCTGCCTGAGCTGCAGATGACATCATGCACAAGCGCACCCCCTCAAGGCTGGCTGCCATAGTTTGCATCCCTACCCGCACCTCCTTGGCCAGCTCCCGCTGTACTCCGACTACAGTTTGCTCAAAGCTGGTGCCTCTGTCGTCTGAGTCCTCAGCTGTATTGGAGCTGGCAGGTCTTACAACTGGGGTGGTGGGTGGGTCCTCTGCGATGGCTGCTTGTTCTGTGCTCCTCCTTGTGACTGAACGTGGGGTCTGGAGGGTTCCAAGGACCTCTTGGATGGTCTCCTGGGGAATGTTTATCAGCTCGTCATCCACGTCATCAGGGTATTCTGGGACAGGCATATCCGCAGGAGATCCAATGTCCTCTGCAATGAAACGGGGTACAATTAGTGTGTCTGTGTTGTGGAATTAGTGATGTGACATTCCTGCCTTGAGATGAATTCACATTGTGATCTTGTTACGTGTTTATTGCTCCAGTCTTTCAGATGGGCATTCTCCAAGGCCTAAGGCACACCTGCATGTCACATGTATAGTATTAAGTTATTGGACTCCTCTGCATCATCTCCTGTAGTCTTGTTTTAGGCCAAATAGTGATTTGCTACCTTCTTGTCCTACTCAACCCTCCGTCTACATCCATTCTCATGGTGAGACCTTTCACTGGCTGTGGGTGTTCTGATGGCACTGGCAGCACACTTAACAATCTGGACCTGCACCAGTCTCTGATCTTTCACATCCACTTAAATGTAGTTGACATGTAGCATATCCTATGCATAGCAATGTTATGGCACGATATGGATGTTGGCATTGGTAATGTGTACAGCTGATGTTGGGAATGTGTGGTACATTGGATTGCCCTGATAATCGTATCAGTGTCCTACTTCCTCCTCTGACTGTGCAGGTGTATTTCAGTGACCAGTTACATGTGTCCTCCCCCTCAATGCTTGTGTCTGAGCAGTATGCCATTTGGGATGTTACATTGTGACCCAGGCACAGGATGGACCCTGACATTTGCAGCATGGGTATGTCCTTAGTGCTGTGTAGCTCCTATTGTTGTTGACATTGGCTGATGTTTGCAACAACTATGGGCATTGACATTTGACAGTACTTGGGCCTTTGTCTTTTTTCAGGGGATTGTTGAAGTTGTCATCCTCAACCCTCTAATTTAGGTGTTTATGACCATGGGGAGGTTACTGCCATTGGCTACTTGAGCTGCACACAGAGCAGAGGTGGTAGTGGCAACTGTTGTCGCAGTTACATTCCAGTTGTCGGTATGGCTAGAGGTTGTAAATAGGGCCCTAGTTAATGTAGAGGGTATGGTGGCTGACGTGTGCCGGGATGTCAGTTTGACGTTATGTCCTTCCCTCCTGGTGTGGCTTTCCCTGTGCTCCATCGTTGCCCCCATGGGACTGTTGTTGGTGTAGTGTAATGGTGTGCCCCAGCTTCTGTCTGTGCAGGCCATGCCCCATGCCATCCCCCTTTACCCATACCACTCCATTTATATTATGACTTACATTCATTGTGCAGTAGGTATTCCCCCCGTTGGCAGTTAACATTAGTGCATGTTAAATCCCCATGCGACTTACCCTGCATGTGCGTTGTCTCCTGGTAGTCTGCGCTGTCCTGTCCTTGAATCCCTGTGACGATCTCCTCAGGGATGACGGCTGTGACCATCTCCTCCATGTGGTCCAAGGCCTCCTGGTGTGCTGGACTCCCACCTCCAGTCTGCAGTGCTGCCTTCCTGTTCCTGGCCATCTTTTCCTTGGTCCTGCTCTTGCAGTCATGCCAGCGTTTCTTGCACTCGATGTCTGTTCTGCATACTTCGGCCACACTGTTGATCTTGTCGACAATTTGATGCCATATAGCCTCTCTCCTACTAATTGGCAATTTAGAGGTGACAAACAGTTGGTGCTGGTGTTCCGTCACCTCTTTAACCAGAATTCCCTGCTCCTCTGCACTGAAGCAACACTTTCTTTTCTTCTTAAAAGTGTCCTGGTTCTTGTGTGGGTCCTCCTGGCTGGTTCCTGGTCTGTTGTCATCTTCTTTGGGTCTATAGTGGCATCTGGGATCCATTTTGGCTCTCCTCTTCTGAAATGGCAGTGTTCGCGTTTTTTTTATGCTATTACGTCAAAAAACACTGAATATCTGGTTTGCGGGGTTGTATATCGACCCACAGTAATTTCCGCCACGTTAACGTCGTTATGCTTTGCGACTTGATGCTGCGGTGTGCGTAAAAATAAATGACTCCCACCTGTGGTTTGCGCCGCTGTGCGTCAAAGTATAAATTTGACGCCCACACGGCGCACCAAAATGACGTTAGCCGGCGGTATTATTTTTTACGCAAAACTGCGCCGGTCCAGTTTTGCGTCAAAAAGTATAAATATGGCCCTTAGTCACATATGCATTCATCTGCATACTGAATGGGTCTCCCTGGGCAGGAAGGGGGGAGGGGCTCTCTCGTACACTTCAAAGGCCAGTGGCCTGCCCTCACACAAAGGTCTGATAACCCCCCTCAAGCATCCTGGTAGACAGGACTGGGCTGAGAGGGGAACTTGTGCACTTCAAAACCACTCTTTCAAGTTTCCCCCACTTCAAAGGCATTTTTGGGTATATAAACTGGGTCGCTGACCCCACCAAATCAGACACTTCTGGATCTACAGCTGAACTCTGTCAGAAGAACTGTCTGACTGCCCAAAGGACTCATCTGGACTGCTTTGTTTGAAAGGACTGCTGCTTTCCTTGCTGCCCTGCTGCCTGCTGGCCTCTGACTTTGCTGGAATGACCCTGCCTTCCCCAGAAGTGCTCTCCAAGGGCTTGGATTGAGCGTGCCTCCTGTTCTGAAGTCTCAGGGCCACCAAACACTTTACCTACTAGGTTCTAGCTAGTTCATCAACCTCAGAGACTCCATTACCAACTTCAGTGACTACAGCACTGCCGCCGCTGTCTGATACCACACCGCTGCATGCTCCGTGGTCGTCACTGCACGCAACAACAGTGACTTCCAATGCATGTCTGACGTTGCTGCAACGCCGCTGATGTCCCTCAGTGTGATTGCGACACTGTGAAGTCAGCACATTACGTCTTGACTGACTGGATCAATCGACCCCGCTGGGTCACAAGGAACCGACGCCTCACCAGGGATGCTGCGCCACCAATTCCGCACCAGCTCCCCCTGCAACCAGAGAGAACCAAAACCTTGCCTTCCGTACCTCGCAGTGCGGAACCAATGCCTCACCTCCCTGGAAACCATAAGGGGCTGATGCTGCAGCAAAGCATCACTTCCACAGCTTTGTTTCTTTGTTTTCAAAGGTACTGTGTCCGGGGGTCCATGTGACTCCATGACCGGCGCATGTGGCATCATATAATTGGGAATGACTCCGTCAACAACGTTGTGATAGCCACGGTTGGAGCTATTTTGTTTCTAAGTGCTTTAATGGGATTTGATCTTTAAAAATTCATTACTTTGCTTGTGTACATTAGATTTTCATTGTTTTGACCTTATTTTATTCATTTGAGTAGGATCTGTTTTTCTAAATCTGTGTGGTGTATTTTTGTGGTGTTTTTACTGTGTTACTGTATGAGTTATTGCACAAATACTTTACACATTGCCTTCTAAGTTAAGCCTGCCTGCTCTGTGCCAAGCTACCAGAGGGTGACCACAGGAAAATTTGGGTTGTGGTGTGACTTACCCTGACCAGGATTGCGGTCCCTGCTTGGACAAGGGTGTATACTTCTGCCAACTAGAGACCCCATTTCTAACAAGAAGGTACTGGGGTGTGAGTTTAATTATGGCATCCAAAACAGAGGGGAGAAAGACAGAAAATGCTTCATGTGAGATTCCTTCTAATCTGGCTGTTGTGACTTGGTAGGAACTGGATGCCAGCATGTAGAGCACACCTTTAAGTTTTACATTTCGTACGATGTGGGTGGGCCTTTGGTGGCTGGAGACTTGGTGTAATCTTCTCCAGCAGTTCCATGATGGACTCCCTCTTGAGTCTTTTGAACTGTATGAGCTTGTCCTCCCTGTGGTCATTGAGGGATTTGTGCTGTCAGAAAACACGCTATCTCCTCCTTCATGCCTACATGGTGGTACTGGGAGTAATGGTCGTCTCCTAACTACTCCAAGTTGCAGTATGACGCTCTCTATGGTGTAGTTGGTGTAGTTAAACTTGCCAAAGTGTTTTGTGATGTTGATATTTTTATACTACAGCCTCTGTGCAATTTCCAATGCCTGATTTATCGATACACAGCAATACTGACATATTTCAAGCTTTGGGTTTCATTACCCAAAGTTGCTTCACACAGTGGTATGCCCACAAATACCACTGCATTACAGTTGTGCTGGATTTTGTGGGGAATATGCCTACATTGCATATCCTAAATGTTCCGTGACGAATCTGCTTTCAGCGTAAATATGACTTACTGCTTCTGCGGCTATTGTGTCACAATCTTTTCCCGAGGATAGTTTACAAAATCTGCAGTGCTAAATGTGGCAATGAGGCCAAGAGAGCTTTTCCTTATTCACGAAAAATAAAATTGTTAGTTTGTGCTTGTAATCAGTCTTTTTAATCTTCTTGTGATTCGCTTTTCAGTGTTATCTTTTGCTTCTTTGAGAATGGTGCTCACTTAAACTGTTTTCACTTTTTCCACAAAAAAAAAAATAATTCCTGCTTTTTCAATAAGTATTTGTTTCCCTACAAAATCATAAACAAAATCTCATCTTCATAATGGATGGAGTTTCAATCACTACCCTAAACAATGTAAGTTCCTTTTCTCCAGAGAATTTTAAAGTATTTTTCTTTCTCTAAGAAATCTGACTAAGTTATGATCTGAATTTCTTTATCTTTTAAGAAAACACCTTTTTCCTGAATAAAGGTTTACCTTAATCCCTAAATCTTGTGTAATTTATCTGGAGGAGAGCTGCTGCTTTGTTGCTTTGGATGGAGAATTAATACCTGGCAGTGGAAGCAGGGTGTGGTATCCTTCTATGGTGTAGCCATGCCGAGATTCACTGGCAAGGGAAGGAGGGTGTGGTCCCCTTTTATTGTTTGTACATACCCAAATGCAAAATTACTGCCAGTGTTCTGCAGGACAAAGTTTAACCAGGCCACTGCAATGGGCTTGAATATGTTCTAAACAGCATTATGGTCTTGGGCAGGGATGGTGGTCTAGGAGAGGGAATGGTGAGTCAGAGCTCAAGTCCTTATTCCGACTACCTCATGACACTGGCTGTGGCATAACACAGAGAGAAGTGGGAGCAGGTCCTGACATTGGACGGTTATGATGAAGTGGTGCAAGTCACAATGAGAAGTCCCTTTGTAACCATTGTAATCTTTACAAAAGACAAAACGTCAGGAACTTGAAGAAAGTAACAATCGATTAAGATTCAAAGTTACCATACTGTTTGGTATTAAGGTGTTAACCAGGGAACGGATATAACATGGGAGATTTATTACAATCACTAAATCGAATGTAGTGTCTGTTCTCAGTCTTGTTACAACTTCTAACACTGTTCTTATGGTAATAGATCGTCTCAGTCTCTTGTTATATATTAGCATCAACACGTAAATTACTCCCAGTGTTTACAAAGTCTGTCATCACATGTAGCAAGTATTACGAATGTACTTGGTATTCGTGGACAACATTTTGTATTTCCTCATTTCTAAATGTATGTTACAAAATTACCAGTACAGCATGTGCGAAAACTGTTAGTCATTTAATGTACAGGTGTTCATATAGTATTGACATCATCCCCATAAGTAATTATTGCATGGCATCTACAAAAATCAATCACTTCAAAACGTATTTAAAGCTCATTCTTAGTTGAAGGAATTATCACTACTTTGCTAAGTATCCTGGAGACTGCAACATCATTGTAGTAATTCTATTTTCAGTGTTTCTTAGTTTGTGTTAAAGAATCAGCAGTGCCATATTAGTAATACCGTCCACAAGTTGCAATACAGGTTCTCATATTCTTCAGTGTTCAAACGTTTTTCATATCATAAACAAGCAAGCACACAAATCCTCTGTGATGGCTACATGAGATAATATTATCCCCAGTGTGGGACACATATATCTATTTGATGTACAGTTTAATTCTCCTAAGAGTTTTCACCCTTGAGCTTTGAGCCCATTGTTGGCAGATTGACGGGGGAGAATCTGTGTGTAGGAAAGGAGAGGCGAGGGGCAGGGTTAGTTTTGGTTCGTTTTTTTTTAATGGAGTTTTTGCTAATCCACACCTTGTCAGGACATGACGTTTTTGAATCTGATATCCCGAGTCTAATTGTGATACTTATTTGAATTGCAGTGTATGTCATTGTCCTTCTTGAGTCCGTTACCTACAGTATCTCGTTGAGTAATTAATTAACTTTCTCTTTTCCTGAGTTTAGACTCGCAGTTCGCTCCTCAGCTCGCCTTGTGGATTTGTTCCATCGTAATTGCCTGAGCAGATATAAAGGGAAGAATGTGTCAGCACATTGGTGCCTCAGGACAGTATGTGGCTACGGTTGCGCTGTTCCTGTTATGACCGTTTCATAGTTGGTTTTATAATAATCAATCCTCCTTTTAGGGTGAAGATAATCAGCGCAGCTGTTTTTCCAAGGTGTTATGGTTTTTGGTCTTGACCAGAGAGCACATTGCCGCAGATTGACTGGAAAGGTATCTGCTAAACTTTTCTTTAAACCGGACATTCATTCGTAGGACAAGGGAATGACAATTCACAACGACTGTTAACTCTGCACAACTTCCACTTTGCAGTGCTATAAAACCTACTGATTTGCACTTCGATTTAGGGTGTCTATTCGCCAGGAACTCGCAAATCCTTGTGTGGAAGACGGCCAGGAAAGGAAGGCTTTAGTAACAGTTCATTCCAAGCTCCTAAAACGTAATATACTGTTTCTGCTCTTTAGTTGCCAAACCTTTTAACATAACTTACCTTTCATTCCTTCATTAGCACTATTATCTAATGTAATTATCACACCCGAATTCTCTTCTTATCCTCATTGATGTGCTCGCATATTGAAGAGTTTAAAAAGGGTAAACCCACATTAGCCCCATCTGCACCCTGGTATAGTAACATTACAATTCATCACCAAAAGATTCAACAAAGTTACCAACTGAGCCACGAACACAAATCCCAGTGCATGTCTTAAATCGCAGTCCTGAACATCAAAACCATCTCATAGGGTGTACTTTTTAATATGAACATTTGTTGTTTGTCTTATCTTAGAAGTTCATAGTTCCAATTCTGAATGTATACACATTGGGGCATATTTACAAGAAAGCAGCCCATCGGTCCCGATGCACCACTTTTCTTGCGTCACCCCTGTGCCAGCTAACTACATCATGGTTGCGCCATATTTACAATAGGGTGCACCATGGTGGTCGGTAGGACAATAGCATCAACATTTTTGACACTATTGTGGTGCTTTGCTGCACTAGTGTCAAAAGTTTTGACGCTAGTGCAGCAAAGCACAGGGAGACCCATTCATTAAAATGGGTGCATCATTTTTCTGCCTGCTCTAAGCAGGCGTTTAAATTGATGGAAAAAATGGCACAGTGAAATTTGTAAATTTCACTGCACCATTTTTTCGGGCCTTCATGCGTTAGAACGCCCCCCCTCCCTTACATGCATTATGCCTGGTGCAGACACAGGGCGCAATTACGACTTTGGTGGATGGAAAAGTCCGTCTGATGAAGTCCCAACTAGTAGAATGCCTCCATTGTGGCTGCATTCCCACTGGCCCCATTGCGAGTTTCCCGCTGGGTCAGCGGGCGGTGGCCCAGCAGAAAACGGCCTACAGCATTGTCACCGGCTCATAATAGAGCCTGTGGTAATGCTGTTGTGCGTAGGGTGCACCAACAAGGCAGACAATGAATGTTGCAACGGGGCTGGCCAGCGGGGCCCCTGCACTGCCCATGCTAAGTGAATGGGCAGTGCAGGGGCCCCCCTGCACCTCGTCTCTGCCAGCTGTTTCACCCCACCAACACCACCACACCGCACCGTCTCGCCACCACGGCCACACTGCCGTGCCAACAAAAAGTGGTGGTACTGGCAGTCTGATCACAGCACTACCGCCGCGATCGTTATGTGCCATCCAACAGCCACTGCAACCCTAGCGGTCTTAGGACCGCCAGGGTCATAATGAGGGCCATAATGTGGCTCAAGAGTTTACAAAATGGCCTCCTCAACACCGCCTTAACATTAAAAAAATACACTAGGGCGGCGCAAGGTGGCACTAGGGACTTATAAATATGCCCCATTGTCCATTAAAAAACACAATGCTAATGTGAAGTAAGTAAAGAAAAGACGTAACATCCTAAGCTGCCCGAAGATCAGCACGGCAACGAAAAATAATATGGTTTGTCGATGAAAAATAAAGTGTTGCCCAAGATTTTTAGGTTGTAACTACTCTCTTTTTGCCACTGTGGAGTCGTAACAGATGAGGTTGTTAAGTAATGCTTCAGTACACTTGATAAAAGTGACATGCCAGTGATTTATTTTCATACCTCTTTTATTGAATATCAGTACACTGGTTATCACAGGAACATAAGTATAACCAAACTTATACTTAACAGAAACCCGTTATTGTTTCCTAATTGCTAAAACTTGGCATGCACTTTAATTAAAAAAGGTATACATTTATTTCAAGACCAAAAACCCTTCTAGAGTGCAAAATCAAAATTCAGCAAAATAAGGGCTCCCAATTTTGAAAACGACTTAAGTCTTTCATTTCTTTTATTTGTAAAAACATATTTTATGAAGTTCTGTACCGATTCGGGCACAAAGGGTCAGAATTAGGGCTATAATTAGGCTGCTAGCTGCACAACCAAACCGTAAAGAGTCAATGGGCTTCGGTCTAGTTGACCAGAACACGTGCTTAGCACCAGAAGGAGTTCACGACATTTGTAAAGATTGTGCTATGCGTATGGCCCATAAAATATTAATAATGTTTATCCATGTATGCGTCGAGGTAGTGCAGTTAATTACACAGTCATTTTAACGTAATTTATATTTGACACATATCAGGTTTACCTAGCTGCAAGGGCTCTATTTGTGAGCTGATGGTGAAGATTAGTGGAGCATCTATTCAGAATTCAACAAGGTAATTGTAATAAACACTGTATTATTTGCTTGATCTATCAGAATGGGCATCATTTATTGGTGAGGGGACTGTCTTTTGGCCAACCAGGTCAGCAGAGGGTCAAGCCACCAGTCCCATTTCACGTGACAGTCTTCCCAATTTAGAGGTCCCCATCTTCCTATCAGAATCTCTAATCTTCACCTCTCACCTTCCCTCAGTAGCTCCACTGGATGCTGAGGGAACTTCCCCTCTGTTTTTCATATGCAAATGTTCCATGACCACAACCCCCCAGATCGTCAGTCACTTTCTCCAGCTCACTTTACCTTCCATGAATAGAGGTCAATGTCTTAATTTCAACTTGGTGTTGCAAAACACTGTGGGACTACATGCTGGTGCCCCTAACACCCAAAAGAAAGGTGACCTATGTATGGAAACCTTCCCAGTAGGAGGTAAATCTAGGGTCTGTGGCACAGGGAGAATAATAGTCACAATATTAGAATGCATATATTTTGTGCACTTGCCATGCACAGTGATATCATTAATGCTGTCATATCAGATGTCATCAGTGATGCTATCAATGATATTATAGAACATGTCATGAGTGATGTAACATATGAGATCATAAGCAGCACATGGCAAATGCACACGTTTTAGTTACTTCAGTTAATTATAACTGGTAAATTTCAGTGTTTTTTGAGTTGCAAATGGAAGTTTCAACTGACATTTTTATCTATCATGTCATTTTAATCTTTATTTATTTCAGCGAATTTCCAAAGATTTTTCTAATGTAAAGTAAGGTACTACCATGCCTAACTATTAGATCATTTAACCTTAGTTTTTTTCAGTGCATTTCTAGTTTTTTTTTAACGTAAAGCAAGATTTTATTGCTATACCTAACTATCCAAAACTGGGCACAGGTCCTGGCCTCTGTAAGTCCCTACACCCATCCCCTGAAGGCAGTCATCCCCGCATTGCTGCCCTGCTCCTCATGCTCATGCACCTCCAACAGACATCCACCAGAATTATTTATTATTTTTTTTTTGTTTTTTTGGTCCCACTTTTTTCCTTTTTTTGGTATACAAGGGTAGGTGCTGAGTACCGCAAGAAAAATGCAGGTCTACGGCGATGCAAAAATATATGTATATCTATTGCTTTTGCAATTTAACTGCAGGGGTGGGTCCCTCTAGGACCTTGTGACCCTCCACATGGGCTAGGTGGTCAGGGTACCACTACCCTGCTCTTTTACTTGTGTTTTTTTTATCTTCAGGACTTCGAGATCAAGTCCCCAGGATCTAAACTGGAGGGTGCAACATTTCTCTTCATGTCACGGCCCCCTAAACACAGCAATATGAATTGCCAGACTGAGCCTAGTCTTACAGTGCCAGCCAATGAGAATGCTTCATTTGTCTTTTTTTCCTGGGTACTGCCTGGGTAGTCCCTCATTTTCATTTATCACAATCTTCTTGTGGGGTGTATTGTTGCCTATCATCTTTGTGGGGTACTACCTTCATATTTTTAAGATCTGCATTTCTTTTTCCTGTCTTGTCTTTGGTTGTTGCATTTACAGTATAGGTGAATGATTTAATACAACTTACTATAGCATCACATTTGTTATGATATATAGCTGCTTTCTAACACCCTACTCACTTTCTGGTTGCTTGCTTCTAATTTCAGTTACTTCCTTTACATAACATTTAAAGGCAATGCCCCACTTCTGACTGATTCTGTATTGCAACTGATTTCAGAGTTTCTTCTAAATATTCTTTAGTTCCTACTCAATGTTAAAAATGATTAGCTTATCTTTGAAATGCATTTGTTACATTATTTACCAAGCTTACTGCACATACCCAGTCATAATTAAATAGTTTGATTCTGTTCATCTTTAATAAATGCATGTGGCAGTCCGAGGAGGGAAAGTGGCTAAATACACATGTACATGCTGTGTTAAGACTCCCACAATATTCTGATCAGGTAGATGCCACGTGATATGAGGATCTGCGCTTTATGGACGACTCGCCTTGAAAAATCCTCGGCTTATAATGCCAGAGGGGGCGAAACACGTGTTGGCTTGGCTTTTTCCTTCTCTCTTCTTGCGCCATTTGATTGGATGCTGCTTTTGTAAAAAGGAAATGCTTTCGCATAAGGAAATGAAGTGACTTTCTTGGAATGTTTGGAAGCAAAATGTTGGAATAAGTATTGCAATAAACTTCGAATTTGATATTTTCAAGAACTCTTGAGTGGGACTTTACCTCTTTTTGACTTTGCACTATTTTAGAATTGCCACTTTTAGAAAGTGAGCATTTCTCTGCACTTAAATCCTTCTGTGCCTTACAATCCACGTCTGGCAAGGTTCAGTTGACAGCTCCCTTGTGCATTCACTCAGACAAACCCCAAACACAGGATACTCAGCCTCACTTGCAGATATCTGCATTTTGAATGGGTCTTCCTGGGCTGGGAGGGTGGATGTCCTGACACTTACATGTCAAAGGACAGTAGCCTGCCCTCACACAAAGGACTGGCACACCCCCTACTGGGACCCTTGCAGACAGGATTGAACTGAAAGGGGAACTTGTGCACTTCTAAGCCACTCTTTGAAGTCTCCCCCACTTCAAAGGCACATTTGGGTATTTAAACAGGGCCTCTGCCCCTATCAACTGAGACACTTTCTGAAGAAGAGAACCTGAACCAGAACCTGCAACCTGCCAAGAAGAGCTGCCTGGCTGCCCAAAGGACTCACCTGACTGCTTTAGGTGAAGAACTGCTGCCTTGCTGTTTCCCTGCTGCCTTGGTGCTCTCTGGCTGTGCTGAGAAGTGCTCTCAAAGGGCTTGGATAGTGCTTGCCTCCTGTTCCCTGAAGTCTCAGTACCCAAAAGACTTCATCTCTGCAAGAAGAACTCCTTGTGCTGAGAACATCGACGAACAGCCTGCCAGAAAGGGCACACAGACTGCAGTACCTGCCGTGCGGTAGAAATTTCCATGCAACGTCCACCGGATCGACGCAGCTCCTGTGACTTAATCCTGTCAGTGCCGTAGTTCAACGCATTGGCCCCGGGGTGTCCGAAAACCCCGCAACCCGAAGAGGATCGAAGACCGAGTGCTGTAAATCGATGCAAAGCCTTCCCTGCGGTGAAAAATGACCAACAACGCATTGCCGTGTGCAGCCCAAGAAATCGACACACACATCCCTGTTTTCCACGCAACTCCTCCTCTGCGGTTCTTTGCGGAGATTTTGAACGCAAACCAGGTACTTTGTGCTTGCAAGAGACATTTATTGCTTTCAAGAGACTAAAGACACTTTATATCATTTTTACAGTGATATCTCAACATATACTTTTTCATGTTAGTCGTTTTGACCTGCAATTATCCAGATAAATATTATATATTTTTGTAAACACTATGTGGTGCATTTTTGTGGTGTTCTACTGTGTTATTGCATGACTTATTGCACAAATACTTTACACATTGGCTTCTAAGTTAAGCCTGACTGCTCACTGCCTAGCTACCAGAGGGTGGGCACAGGATAATTTGGATGGTGTGTGACTTACCCTGACTAGAGTGAGGGCCCTTGTTTAGACAGGGGGTAACCTGACTGCCAACCAAAGACCCAATTTCTAACAAGAGGGATAAAAAGGAACTAAAGATACCCCAAAACAAGACTTTGTATGTGATCATAGCATCCAGTATCTGAGATGATCTGACAGATTGCATCCTGGTTACCAGACAAATCCCCAAATATCTGCTTCTGTTTGTGCAACAGGTTTACACAGAGCACATGAAGTAAGAGATGCCTCAGTCTCTTGGAATTGACCCACCTCTAATAAGAGGTACCAAGTAACAGCTCATCATCTGATTTCACCTCGTAGGAGTGTGCCTACATACTAACTGGTGAACATTTCTTACAATGTGCACATTTACTCCTGATTTCTTCATTCTGTGCTTCAGATTGAATTGGACACATGGGCTTGCTGAACAATGTGTGCCATATGCATAATGCACCGCATCAATAAAACTAAAGGACAGATAAATGTAACATGTCAGCCAACTCTGGGATGCTGAGGGGACCCTGTGACATACCTGCAACTCGGTGACACAGCTAAAAGTAATCCTGGTATAGCTGGGTAGGTAGTATAGATAGCTAGAAAGGGCCCTGCTGCAAGTGGTTCTTTGTACTGTGCATCATGGGAGATGGGGGCAATGTACTCCAGATCTGCTCCCTTGTTGGCCTTGAGCATTAACTTGTGTTGCAGATGGATAGGAATGAAGAGGCCGGGGCGAAGGGCTACACTTTTTGAAACTGTGGAAGGATGACTGCTTCTGAACTTCCTTCCAGCTGGAAACCAAAGACCTCCACTTCCTGCATTCAACATGTGCTACTATGCCGGTGTCTACCCAAGACCAGTCTCCATTAGATGCAGATCATCAGAGACTGCAAGAAATTTCTCATTTTATTCTTCTTGCTATGGAGTGCTGTGATAGAACACCTTACAATCTTCACTTTTGAAAGTTAAGCCAGGATTACGGAGACATCAGAGATTGCCGAACTGCTGAATTTTCAGAAATCATTTATGGACTGTTGACATATTTTCACACTTTTGTGCGAAATTTCCTTTGCTCACGTCCAGTGTTGAAATCGCCCATAGTCCTCTTTCCAACTTCTATTTCCCTCACTTCAGGTTGCCTTCTCTCACTGGGCTCTAGACCTGTCCGCTTGATTATTACCATCAGCCAGTGGACAGGACAGTCTTATCTTATCTCAGTACATCATAGACCTCAATTACTCTAGCATTTGCTTAGTCTCTTATTACACTTTCAGCTGCTCCCAGGGCCTTAACGTCATACCACCAGGCCTAGATATGTGTGCGGAAATCTATTCTAGCAGTGCTGACCTAATTAGGTACCACTTTGACAGTGGGCATGTATCATGTGGATTTGTCTCCTCATTCCTTTCTTACCTTACACATAGGGAAATGGGAAGATTAATGTTCATTTATATCCCTTGGTTCATATTTTCCTGGTGCAAAGAGTACAGTTTACAGTACAATGTAAAGTCAGTATTAGTCTCAGCTAACTACTACGGTGTTAGTCTCGACCCTCTACCACAGTGCCACACCCATCTTTTGTCCAGCAGAGGGCCTGAGACCGTGAAGTGGGACACACCAACTCCATGTTCATCTGAAACCAGGATAGGGATCCATATACAATCTCCCCTGGATTATTGGCGCTATTCCCGTGTATCCAGTCACCGGCAGTGAGACCTTTAAGCAAATACGGCTGAAATCCACTTCCCTTCTGAGTTTGACAGAGGTCACAATAATGTGATCAACTGATTGCGAAAGCAAAAAAAACAACTATCGCAGAGATAAAGCAATAAAACAACATTCAAACAGTTAAAAATATCGCAGATGCTGCACAGACATTTCTGAAAAATATCTTATAGTTTGAAGTCTCCTATCGGCAATTATGGTAAACTGTGTCTACTCAGAATTTTCTGTCAGATACATATGTTATAAGATACCTCGATGGCACTCATTGCCCTTTGTCAGTTTTTATCCGTCTATTTTTCTGTGTATAGCCCAAAGATTCAATAGTTTCTATTCCGCATGTTCTTTGGATTCTAATCTAAAACTGTGCATGTTTTCAGGAGTTGAGAAAAACGATTTTACATTATCTTCCCGAGACCAGAGCCACCCATCTGACTATTCAGCAGGAACCAGAGGATGTAAAGAGGATGTTATACTGGAACCACAATCAAAGCACGGCAGTAGAAGCAATCTGCACCAGCCGGAACACTTAATAAGATTGAATACAAATGAATAATCCCATTAAGGCTCTTAAAATACCACATTTGTAAGCATGTTTTTTCTGACGCAGAGAATAATGCATGGAGCACTTCTACAGTATATTAAACGTGAAATCCAATCATCGGAAGGTGAGCAATTAAATAAGAACACCATGTACTTCCACCAATGTCCTGCTGCTAATGTCCTTGTCTGTGCTTTATAACAGCTCCAATTCATCTAATTTGAATTCTATTTTCTTAAAAGCATGAACATTTATTTGTATTAATCCACATTGGTATTTTCACTGTTAAAGTTATCGGTCTGTAACCCATGCATAGTGGGTTTTAGTTATCAGGATGTAACTCTTGATAAATGTTCTAGTTATGAGGATGTAACCCATGTATAATGTGCCGCACTTATGGCATTAGTTCTGAACACTGGGGAAAATACTCTGCTCAACCTGTGGCGCTGCAGGACATTTAACACAAGCCCTCTAAACCAGGGAAAGTCATTTCTAAATCTTGTATGGTGACCTCCGCTTGACTCGAAATTACAATAGCTTTCATCTTGGTCTTGTTTAAGTAATTTAAACTGAAGCGATCATCATTCCTCCAGAACGTTTGTGAGCAGAAGAGGCAACATCAGGTTCTACCTCCGCTCTCATCTTGAATTGTACTAAGCACATGTACTTGTTTCCTGTCTGGGAACTTCACAGCTAGCAGGTTGTTGCAATGAGATGCACTCTACAGACCTTTCGGACCTTTTTACAAACACGGTTCTGAGGGAATCCTTTGTGGTGACTTTGAATTGTGTCACAAGCAGCAGTCACAACATTGTATAGTTTGCTGAAATGTTACCTTTAATATCGCCCCTATGTGAGGGGGAAAACACACAAAAAAAAAAAGCCTGACGACCTATCAGTGGATTTCTGCTCAGAGATCGCAATGCAGCTGTGATTCCCGAGCAGGAATTCTTCTAAAAGAAGTACCTTTGGGAAGTGGGGAATCCTGTAGGGCACTGTTAGAAATGGGATCTCTAGTTGGCACCCTGTCCAAATAGGGACCGTCACTCTAGTCAGGGTAAAGGAGTCACACTGCTAAGATAATAATGTTCACCCCCTTGGTAGCTTGGCACAAACAGTCAGGCTTATCTCAGAGGCAATGTATTAAATATTCGTACCCACACACAGTAATACAGTGAAAACACTACAAATAGACAGCACACCAGTTAAAAAAATAGACAATATTTATGTAATTAAAACAAGACCAAAATGGCAAAAGTCCAACAAACATAAGTAAAGATATACATTTTTAAAGACTGAATCCCCAAAAGGTGCTTAGAAACACATTAGCTCCAATTGGTGATATCATGGCATCATGGCAGAGTTGTTCCCAACAGTCTGATGCCACTCGCCAAGGAGTGTGGCGCCGGTCACGGAGTCGCCTGGACCCCAGGTACAGTACCTTAGAAACATGGCAAAGTCAAAGACGTGGTGCAGAGTCGGTGAGGTGAGGCGTCGCTGGAGCCAGTGCAGCGTTGGTTCCTTACTGCTACATAGGGGAGGTGAGGTGTCAGTTTCTTACAATCCAGTGATGGGCTAACCTTGCGGTGTTGCCGTCAAGGTACAGGGCCACAAGCGCCGCAGAGGAGTCGGGTGTCACGAACGTCGATGACATGGCACTTGGGACTCATAGCGTTGTGGGACTTCAGAGGCACTGCAGCAGCGTTAGGCCTGCGGTGTTGGTTGCGGTCATTGCACTCCAGCGGGGACCATGGCTTCGGGTGCAGGCAGCAGCGCAGAGTCAGGCACCGGTTCTGGAGTCATCCAGAGTCTTTGTGCCTGGTTCTTTTTGTTTTGTGCCAGACCTCACTCCCAAGACCCTAGGGATTGGAGAAGACTCCACTTTGGCAAGGCAGGGTCTAGAGAACCCAGGGGCTGGCAGGTGAAGTATTTGATGTTCCTGAGACTTCTTAACAGGAGGAAAGCTCAGTCCAAGCCCTCGGAGAAACTTCCCAAGCCATATACACAGCAAAGTCCAGTCTTGACCTCTCTAAAGCAGAAGCAGCAACTGCAGGCCAGCCTAGCAAAGCACACAGAGCAAAGGGGCAGTACTCCTCCTCACAACTCTTCAGCTCTTCTCCTTGGCAGAGCCTCCTCTTCATCCAGAAGTGTTTTAAACGTCTGGGGTTTGCGTCCAAAACTTATACTCATTTCTGCCTTTGAGGTAGGCAAACTTCTAAAGAAAGTATTTGTAGTGCACAAGACCCTGCCTTTCCTGCCCTGGTCCTAGACACACTGTATGGGAATGGAGGCTGCATTGTGTAAGGACAGGCTTACCCCTAATCAGGTGCAAGTGTTAGATCCTCCCACCACTATAGCCCAGGAAGACCCATCAGAATATGTAGGGCACACCTCAGGTCCCTTTGTGTGACTGTCTAGAGTGAATGCACAACCAGCCTAGCTGTCATCCTGACCCAGACATGTATTCCACAGCCAGGCAGAGGCTCAGAATGGTTAAACAAGAAAATGCCATTTTCTAAAAGTGGCATTTTCAAACATGCAATTTAAAAAACACCTTCGCTAAAAGATGTACCTTTAAATTATGATTTAAAAAAACCCAAACTCCAAATCCCTATCTGCTCCTAATGAGATAATACACATAAGAGATATGTCAAGTTAATCCCCATGTTAACCTGGGCGAGAGATAGGCATTGTAATAGTGAAAAACGAATTTGGCAGTATTTCACTATCCGGACATGTAAAACACACTATTACATGTCCTATCTTTTAAATACACTGCACTCTGCACGTGGGGCTTCCTTGGGCCTAACTTAGGGTTGTCTTGCATGTGCTAAAAGGGAAGGTTTAGGCCTGACAAGTTGGTGCTCTTGTCAGGTCAACATGGCTGTTTAAAACTGCGCACACAGACAATGGCAGGTATGAGACATGTTTACAGAGCTACTCAGTTGGTAGCACAATCAGTGCTGCAGACCCACTAGTAGCGTTTTATGTACAGACCCTGGGCACACCTGGTGCACTATACTAGGGACTTACTAGTAAACCAAATATGCCAATCATGGATATCCAATCATAATCACAATTTACACAGGGAGCACATGCGCTTTAGCACTTGTCAACAGTGGTAAAGTGCCCAGAGTACCAAAACCAGCAAAAAGGAAATCAGCACACAGTCAAAAATACAGGAGGCAGAGGCAAAAAGACAGCAGAATCCACACTAAGGATGCCAGCACAAAACAACAGACACCTTTGCACAAAACAACAAATTTAAAAATATTAGCTGCCATCTTTCCTTCGAGGGTGTTTGTGAATGTCTGGGTGCCACATTAGCCCCATTATAAGGGGAAATCTGAAAATTTAATTTGTTTCCATGATGATCCGGTCCCTTTTCTGTGGCAATGAACCACACCATTAGATCAGATTTCAGTTGGTCTAGTGGTGGAATCCTGCTTGGGGATTGTGATGTGAACCCCAAGCAGGAACCTAAGAGGAGCTCCATTGAAGACACCCCCTTTCCAAAGGTGCCACTCTTTACACTTTTTGTGATCGCAGTGGCGTAAGGCCCTGAACCAAAACAACAAATTTAAAAATGGTGCCTGCCATTTTCCCTACTCTGGAGGGTTGATCAGGATGACTGGAGACCTCAGGAAAAACAATTAGCTAATGATAGAACTGGAATCCAGAGTTACTAAGCTTTAAGGCAGCTAATAGATCCCACTAAAGATTCGTTTCTTACATAGAGATAAAGCCACTGAAGGTCGAGTAAGTTAAAGCTGAATACAGGTATAAGATAGCTCAGTTGTGTCAAAAATAATAGGAGGTTAGTAAGCTGTAACATTTTGAATATTGTGAAACCCATGGTGCCGTGCTAGCATGGAAGCCAAGGGCGTATATATTACTGATCCTGATTGAAGAA
Organism: Pleurodeles waltl; assembly: GCF_031143425.1. Classification (NCBI taxonomy): domain Eukaryota; kingdom Metazoa; phylum Chordata; class Amphibia; order Caudata; family Salamandridae; genus Pleurodeles; species Pleurodeles waltl. Next base: position 280,952,145 of record NC_090447.1, read on the forward strand.
GTTATAAAGCTAATACCTTACATAGTCATCTATGCTAGAACTAAAATCTGTTTTTTTAAGAATTTCACTGGGGCATATAAGAAATGCCTATTATCCAAGTAGGTCATAGCAATCAGTACTTATAGGAACTTGGTCTGCTCATTCTTTCCTTGATGTAGAAAAAATGGGCAGAAAGTCCTATATCTTAGGAGAAAATTAGAAATGCAATAAACATGCTAACAACAGTGAAGATTGCAAGCCAAGATGGGCTACAAGTTGGAGTATACCTTGAGTGAATCAGTTTATAACCGTATGGCAGGATCTGTTCATTAATATTTTGGCAGGAATAGAATCACAGACCCTTGCCACGAGGCAACCATCCCGTTGATATTAAAACCCAACAAAGATCCTTAAATGCTGTGACTCAAATAGGGTAGTCTTATTAGTGAATTATGATCATGAGGTCTTCTCAGGCATCTTGTCTGCAAGGCAGAATATGTACACAATCAACTTAGTGCATGAAGATCGAAAGAGGTCTATAGCCATAAAATCTCTTAGCAAGCTAACTTCTATGTTAATGCAGTCGATTGTCATGGAGACGGTCAATTAAACACCTCTTGCAATTTATACTGTTAATCGACTTTATTGTGCCTTTTTAGGGCAAATGTTTGACATTTTTGTTTTGAATTAAAATACCTAATACCGAAACAGGCGCTCTACAAATACTTCGTAGTAGGGAAACTTGTAAATGGAAATCTTAAGCCTGAGTTTACAATTGCAACAGATTCCACCAAACTGAGCCCTCTCTCACCAGCACCAGTGCATCTGTATAGAACCATTGGCACAGAAATGTCAGCTAGATACTGAAGTCACAACATTTTGCTATAATAGTTCCAAAAGCAAATATCTTTAGTCTGAAAGTATAATGGGTTACACCTCAATATGTGTGAAAAGATTCCCCAGGTTAATGGGGCTCATTAACAAGCCCCTTGCACCACCGTAGCCTATTTGTTTCTGACACTACGGCAGCGCAGAACATTCCCCCACCCCACATTTACAAACTGGTGCAATGCTAACATTGCACCAGTTTGTAAACCCCTGTGCCACATTATATGTGTGCCAGGTATAATGGATGCAAAGGAGGCGTTCCCCTGCAAGAGGCCCATAGAAATGGAGCAGTGACATCTACAAGATTTAACTTTCAATCTAGTGTCATTTTCATAACACCAGCTCAGGGTAGGTGTTAAAGTAAAGTGATGCTGTGCTTTGTTCTATGGGCCTCCCTGCGCTTTACTGGACTAGCGTCAACATTGTCTAGCACAGCACCACAACTGGGTCAGAAATTCTGACACAGCTGTGCTAATGAGCACCATGGTGCTGTTTATTGTAAATACAACGCCACCATGGGGTGTGCAGGGTGGCGCAAGCAAACTGACGCATCCTGAGCGATACACCAGTTTGTAGTAAATTATGTCATATGTAATCTGGTTCAATCACTGGATACACTGTGAACAAAGTAAAATCAGAAGTCACATGTGGAATTCTGAGGATAGATCTCAGCTTTAAAGTGAAAATAATTTGGGATAATCAAAGCTTATGCTGGAAAACATCAATAAGATCAATAAGAAAATGTAACCCCTGTTGAACTATTGGTAACATTTAGCTCTACATCATAATTCAGGATCTCAAAATTATGAAGAAGGAGGTGGCCAGATAGTACAACTTTCTACAAGATACTGTTCAATAAAAAAGGATTTGCGTGAAACGAAAGTGGGCTGGGCGATGCCACCAAAGATTATCAAGTTAAATAGTGAACATCAGTGAAAATGCAATACAAAATTGTTTGGTGTGCCTCACTTAGAAACTTAGGAAGGAAAGGATACATGCCTGATTTACTAGTTCTGCATCATAGGAATCTTCATTTAATTCATAAATGCTGAATAATTCCCAGTTGCCTGTATGGAACCCGGAACACATTTTCAACATAGTATTCTCCATGTATTCAGTATTTCTAGAATGTCATTAAGCCATGTGTATTTCTTGTAAATAGTCCAATGTAAGTCAGTCAGAGGTGTTATTTTCTTCCTAAATACCAGAAATTATGTAATGGAATTGTTAAATTGTAAAAGTTAATTAATCTGCCATGTAAAAATGATTTCAACATTGTTTGCATGATGGTACAAATGCAGCCTGATAAGCTTACATTGAGAAAGACCTGGAAGGCACAGTTACTCAGTTACCTGCCATACCTCCAGTAACCTGCCATAGCTCGATTGGTTTTGTGAAGAGAATATATGAGCAAATCTCCTCAACCCAATAAGCTTAAAAACAGCAAGGGAAGAGGATAGGTTGTTTATAGCTTCAATTAAACCTTTCTAATAACTTTCAATTTATCTCAATAAAAATACAAATTCTTTTTTATATCTAAAGATTGAAGCTATCTTTCTGCTGAAGTTGATAGATTAGGAAAGAAATGTGGAAGTTTAATAGACTGATTGTGTATGAAGTTTCAAAACAGCCTTGGGTGAGAAAGAAGGGTCAGTCCTTAGGACTACCTTATTAGAATGAAAAACAGTAAAATGCTGTATCACTGAAAGAACATGTAATTCACTAACACCTTGTGCTGACATCTTTGCTATTAAAAAGCAGTTTCCAATGACAGATCTTCATAGGCAAATTTATGTATAGGTTCAAAAGGTCGGACCATCAGTACTAGGTTCAGTTCCAATGGAGGTGAAGGTCTTTTTGTTGGAGGAAGAAACTTCTTGAGGCCTTTGAGAAAGTCTTTTACTACAGGGATCTTAAAGAAAGATATGTGCTGTAGAGATTTTCTATATGCGTATTATGAACCTTTGCAAATTGTAATTTAGGTTTCATTAGGTAATTTAAATATGCCAGAATTAAATTTTTCTAACCAGTAATATGACCATGACCATTTTTTTGACACCAAATGCAAAATCTTTTCCATTTAAAAGTGTACCATAATCTTATGAGAGGACTGTTTGACTCTTTTAAAGCATTCATAGTCAAGAGGTAGATTCAAATAACCATTTTGTCTGATTTTAGGAGTCAAGGTGCCAAATTCAAGGATTGAAGGGTTGGATGTTGTATTTGGCCCTGAAGTCTAGACGAGAGATCCAGTCTGCACTGAAGACACTTGTGGTTTATTATTATTATTATTATTATTATTATTAGAAGAGTGTTGAAGGTCCGTACACCACCACTGTCTTGGCCAGTCTGGTGGTATCAGAATAATTTCCAAATTCAATTTCCATAGTTTTAGAACTTTGTTGGCATTAGTGTTATGGGAGGAAAAGTGTAGAGAAATAGAGTTGGCCAATTGATAAAAAGACATTTCTCACTGATTGTGGTTCTGCCACCTGGATCCTAAGTTTCCACATTTTTTGGTTTGAGTATAGAGAATACTACTAGTGGTATATCCCATTCTCAGAAAAAAGCTTCTATTACACTGTCATTAAGCACACACTTGTGATTTTTCTTCTAATAATGACTGAGAAATTCTGCCTCCCATTTTGTAACTCCTGGAATGAATGTCAGTCCTCTTACTGGGGCCCAATGCACATTGTCTAAACCTGTAAATTAAGTTATTTATAAAGGCCTTGTTTGTAAATGCCTTGTTTATTGAAGTAGTATATCTTTGTAGTATTGCCTATTTGAATCAGCACCTTTTTCGTGGAGGGGCATGGCAAGAAGGCTTTGAGGGATAGATGTACTGCCTTCAGCTTTAGAAGGTTTATTTGTCCGACCACAGGCCCATGTGAGAAATTGGGTTACTGGCTTACTGTGGTATGAACCCTGGCCAAGCAGCAACCTACATCATCACGAGCAAACCCCAAATTAACCTGTGCTTAACCCCCTGGTAGCTTGGCATGAGAGCAGTAAGGCTTAACTTAAAGGCAATGTGTAAAGTAATTGTGTAACACTTAAACAGTAAAACAGTGAAAATGCCACACATAAAGATCCTACACTAGGTTAGAAATATAGAGCATAATTTAACAAATAAAACTAAGACCAAAACGACATATCCAAACAGTAGAACCAGAGTTATTCATTTTTAAAGAATGAACTGTAAAATATGGTCTAAAAAGAACAAAGTGGTAACTGTGGTGCACTGGGCCGGGTCAAAGTAAAAAGTTCAGGTCAACCATGATGGAGCACGGGCCGTATAAAGTCCCAGATTAGACCTGCTGAAGTTTTACCTTCTCAAGTTTTGTGCCAAGAGTTCCATCGGCATTCAAGAGGGCCCCAGAGCAAGGAGAGCATTGTGGGTGGTTGCCAGTGTGGTGCGAAGGAGAGCATTGTGGGTGGTTATCAGTGTGGTGCGAAGAACAGGCCAAATGTCGCAGACGGGCAGGGTGGAGCTTTGCAGTGGTGGTCTCCGGCAGGCAGTTGATGCTGCAGTTTGAAAGGACTGGGTGGTCACAGTCACAAAGAGCCCAAAAGCTTGATTTAAGTTCACTGAGTCAAACAAAGGGTCCAGCACCTGAGAGGCACCACTTGGCAGACAAGAACGCACTGCAGTTAGCTTCTGAGCTGGGTCAGGAGTCATTTATATCCCTGTGGCTCAAATCAGGAGGCCAACAGACTAGATCTTGGAGCCTTGGAGGGTCCTAGTTTCAGGTGAAGAAGCAGGGCTCAAACATTGGGGCTGGCCTTTGAGGGTTCAAGGCTGGCACTAGGCAGCAAAGCAGTCCTTCCAGCTGCAGCGAAGCAGTCTTGTGGAGTACACAGCAGACCACAGCAGCAGGAAGTCCTCTGAAAGTCCTTCCACATTTCTAAAAAGTCAACTGAAGCGTGGGTCTGAGGGCCCTATTATTTACGCCTGGTGCCTTCTTTGAAGTTGGAAAAAGTTTCTAGATGATTCTCTTCGAAGTGCTTGTAATTTCGTAACTCCCCTGCCCTGTCTCCATGCTGATTGCAGTGACAATGTGGAAGTGACCAACCCTTTGTGTGAAGGCAGAGCATAGTCTATTCAGTTGCAAGTAGGTCCCTGCCCAGCTCCTGCACCATTGTGCTAGCAGATGGTCTACTAGGCAACCCTAACGCCTCTAATGTGTGATGTCTGGGAGGAATTCACAAAGTCTAACTAGCAGTCACACCCAGCCATGTCAGCTAGGACAGGCTGTAGGCACCAAAAGGCTAAGGGCAGGAAAATGCCAGCTTTTTAAAAGTGGCATTTTCTGAAGTGTAATTTAAAATCCAACTTTTCCATTAAAGAGGATTTTTTATTACAATTTAATTGATACCAAACGTGAAATACTTACCTGGTCCCAAGAAAAGGTTTGCACTTACTAAATGTAATAAGGCAACCCAATGCTATCCTATGGAACAGATAGTCCTCATCAAAATAAATTAGGAGTTCTTCCACTACCAGGATACATAAAACTTAAACTTAAACATACATGTCCAACTTTATATTACACTGCACACTGCCCTACAGATTACCTACGGCCTAACATAGGTGTGACGTACCTGTATAAAAGGGGAGCTAAAGTCTTGGCAAGGGGTTTATATTGCCAAGTTAAATTGGCAGTTTAAAACTGCATTCCGGTTGCAATCACAGACCTGGGACATATTTTATGGGGCTACCTAAGTAGGTGGCACAATATGTGCTGCAGGCCCATGTAGGAGGCTGGCGTGGTTTGTAGTGGGTACCACAGGTACTTACACTTTATACCACGTTCAGTTATCCCTTCTTAGTGAAATGTCATCAGTGTCTAGAAGCCAGACTGTCTAGAGGTAGATGTAGGCAGAGCAGCCAACGCTGAACTAGGAGACATGCAAAGCTCTTGCAATACCACTGTAGTCTCACAGTACTTACACACAAGAAAGACCAAAAATAAAGGTACGTTATTTTAGTGACGCAAGGCCAAACATATCTGAAAGTCTGTACTCCCTTATTATACATAAAATATACACTAGTAACCAAAACAGGTAAATAAACAGTCAGAAAATAGTTCAAATAGTGAAATTCATCATAAATTGCAATGGGCCTAGGGGGACCACAAACCATATACTAAAGTAGGGGATTGTGAAATTCGGTTTATCACCTAGGCAAGTGTAGTGTGTAGAGGGGCACTGGGAGTGTAAGAAAACACCAAAGGTAAGTAAAATACCCCACCCAGAGCCCAGGAAAGCAGGAGTAAAACACAGCAAGTTTCCTAAAACACTAGAAGTCATGGTAGAAGACATTGCAAGAACCAGAAGAGACTGCAAAACACCAATGATGGATTCCTGGACCTGAAGACCTGTGGAAGAAAGGGAACAAGTCCAGGAAGCACGGAAGGGTCCAGGGAGAACAGGAGCCCCTGCTAACCCCGATGAAGGTGCAAAATGAGAACCACTGCTGCGAAGAAAAAGTCAGTATAGCACCAAAGAAGATAGATGCAGGTTCCTGGTTGATGCACAAGATGTCCCACGCAGGCTAGATGAATGTAGTTGGGCTTGCATCACTGGATCCTGCCAACAAGCCTTGGTAAATCCAAAACACATGTTTTGCAAAAATGGCACTGCCTGGGCCCAGGAAGGACCAGGTCGACTCTACCCAGGAGGGGGAGATAGAGGGGGCTCTCAGCAACTCAGAGAGCTCTCAGAAGACCAGGCAGTGTGCACAGGAGTCCCACAGCACGGGGTCAAAGGAGTTGCAAACAGTAGTCATTGCAGCACTACACAAAGGGATCCCACGCCACCGGAGAACAACTCAGGGAGGTGAGCATCACAGCATAGAGTGCTGGGGACCCAGGCTAGGCTGTGCACAAAGAAATTCTTGGAAAAGTGCACAGAAGCCCTAGGAGCTGCAAAAAATGCAGAGCACAGGGGTACTGTCTGGCACGGGGAGGCAAGCTCTTACCTCCTCCAAAGTTGGATGTCTGGGCCTTTGAACAGTCAGGGTTACTTTAGTCCACCACCTGTGTTCCAGGATCCATGCTCATCATCAGGAGAGGGGGCCCAGAGTACCGGTTGTTGCTGCAGAGAGGTGCCTGCTGAAGCAGGGAAGTGACTCCATCACTCCACAGGAGATTCCTTTGGGTCTTCTGGTGCAGGATGAAGACAGGCAGTCCTCGGAGTATGCACAACCTGGAAACGGTTGCAGTTGCTGGCAGGAGCTGAAGTTACAAGGTCGCAGAAGTTGTCTTTGCTTCTTCGTTGCAGTTTTGTAGAGTTCCTGGAGCAGTCAGCGGTTGATCCATTGGTAGAAGATGAAGTAAAGGATGCAGAGGATTCCTGCTGGAATCTTGCAATTCGAATCTGAGGAAACACCCATAGGAGAGACCCTAAATAGCCCTCAAAGGGGGATTGGTCCCCTAACTGGGTATGGACCTATCAGGAGGGATCTCTGATGTCACCTGCTGGCACTGGCCACTCAGATGCTCCCAGAGTTCCCGTTCCCTGAACATCCTGAAAACAAGATGGCAGAACACAGGGACACTTTGGAGGAGCTCTGGGCATCACCCTTGGGGTGGTGATGGACAGGGAAATGGTCACTCCCCTTTCCTTTGTCCAGTTTCGTGCCAGAGCAGGCACTGGAGGTCCCTGAACTGCTGTAGACTGGATTATGCAAGGAGGGCACCATCTGTGCCCTTCAAAGCATTTCCAGAGGCTCTGGGAGGAGCCTGTAACACCTATTTCTGTAACACCTATTTCCAAAGGGAGAGGGTGTAACACTCCTCTCCTAAAAAAAGAAAATGCTTTGTTCTGCCTTCCTGGGCCCCAGGAGGGCAGAGGCCTGTCTGTGAGGCGAGTGCAGCTGGGGCTGCAGTGGAAACCTCAGAAGGCTGGTATGGCAGTACTGGGAGCCCTGGTGGAGCCCCCAGAGTGCATGCGATTGTGCAAACATACCTGAATCAGTATTGGGGTAAAAGTCCCAGTTGTTAGGTTCCCTCACATGTTAATATTCAGAGTTAAGATTGTGAAGCTACATATATGTATTGACTTATATGTAGTGCACACTTATAATGGCATCCACGCACTCATGAAGTCTGGGAAAATAGGCCTGGATGACGTGGGGGCACTTCTGCTAGTGCAGGGGTGCCCTCCCAGTCAGGTACTATGCACCTGCCCTTCAGGGTCTGAAGGTTAGACATATAGGTGACTTATAAGTGACCTGGTGCAGTGAAAATGGCTGTGAAATAGTGCTTACACTATTTCACTCAGGCTGCAATGGCTGTCCTGAAGGAGTGTTTGTGTGAGCTCCTTATGGGTGGCAAAAGAAATGCTGCAGCCCATAAGGATCTCATGGAACCCGAAAGCCCTGGCTACCTAGGTACCATGTACTATGGGACTTATAAGTGGGGGGTCCAGTATGCCAATTTGGAGTTGAATACTGGGTTACCAGTATGTAAGTGCAAATCTGGAATCAGAGAGAGCATAAGCACTGGAGTTCTGGTTAGCAGGACTCCAGTGACACAGTCAAGCATACTGACAAAACAAAAACATCCTGACATGTAAGCCACAAACCATGAGCACTGGGGTCCTGACTAGCAGGATCCCAGTTGTTGTAATTTAGTAGCGATTAGATTAAGCATTAGCAGAAGACATCTTGTATTTAGCAACTATTGTGAACATTTTTGCAGAATCCGTTTTGTATTCATGGCAGCCATTATCTCTGCCACATGCTGCCATGTGCTCGCCATGTGCTCTGTCCTACCTTCATGTTAACTACTCTTGAAAATCTGTCTAGTGACAAGTTATATTTAGCATCTCCCACTTTGCACATGCCCAGTAAGGTCTGAAGCTGTTAGTAATTAGTAACCGACAGTAATGTGTCTATTAGTCCTTGAAAACTGTTAGCCCCTCCTTCCTGTCGACTGTACATTTCCATATTACCTTATATGTATATAAGTCTTGCTTCTATAATTGTACCACCATCTTTTAGCCCCTGTGTGGGTATAAAAGAACCATGCTCTCTTAGTTCAGTGTGCTACTTCAAACATTACCGAAGGGTGCTGTTTGAACTGTGGTACCACCTCTTGAGGTTTAATAAACTTTGTCTTTTATTTCAGTTACTGTGCCAACTTCTTCCTATATGGTCAGAGGACTTTGTGCAGAGAAGGGCAAACCCCTTGAACTAGCAGGCCTTGCTGAAGTTTACTTCGACAAATTGGGCCCGAACAGGGACTCATCGGCGACTCGGACGCCCGACGGATTGTTTGCGACTAAGGATTGGGATCTCGCTGCGGACGATCAATGCCTGAGGAGACCCGAGTCTTGGAAACTACAGCGTTTTCCCCTTCTTTCTGATTTGACCATCCAGGTGGCGCCAGTCCTTGACTGAGATCCTTTTTGTTCATTCGTCGTGCAGTGACCATTTGGTTGATTTTTGAACTTGCCAGTTGGAACCTGGACGCCCTGTGATTGGTAAGAGCCGTTTTACGGCACTTGGTGTGGGTTTTGATGCCTTTGTTTTACCACTTACTGTGGATCTCGTGTTTTGGGTGACTAGTCAATTTGTGTCCTTTGAATTGATATATAAATTGCAATTTATATAGGCAGGTAATGAGGAGAATTTTCTCCAATTTAATTTTGATTTGAACGGCACCTTAAGTGCTACTTTGATTATAATACTGCATATTCTGCACTATTTTTGGCATGCCTGTTTTTAACGCACTACGTAGGATGTGTTGCTTTTGTAATGGTACCAATTTGAGACTGGAAGAATCGCAACCAGCACCCCCAGAGGGGATGCCCAATAGAGATATGTATGTTAAACATGGTCTTTCTTCTATAATGAACAGCACATTATGGAATAAATACACTTGTGCAGATCCTGAGTTACGTTGGCCTGTGCATGGGTCATTTGATTTGCGAAAGATTGAGTATGTGGAACAATGTATGTGTAAGCAAAGGTCTAGGCAAGATATGTTTGACTGTGTACGAAGGTGGGAGAAGAAAGTGCGTGGACAAATGAAGCGTGAGCAAGCCTTGCTTGAGAAAGAGCAGCAGAAGAATGTATATGTGAAAGCATTGGAAATGAGAAAGAAAGAAATAAACTATTTAAAGGAGATAGAAGAAAAAGAACGTCAATTACAGGTAACTGGCCAATACACCGTTCGGCAACCTCTCTATCCTATCCTTAATAAACCGCACAATGATTTTTTGTTACTAGATCGCCCTCCACCTCCGTATGTCGTTCCTTCTGTCCCTCATGAGTTAGCTGAGGTCTCTGGTACGGAGCAACAGAACATACGAGACAGTTGCTCTATGTTGCCTGCTGACCGTGTGTTTGAGCTTAGATCTACTGCTCGTAAAACAATTTGTAGCGTTGTCTCTGCTTCTGAACCTTTAGACAACATGAAAGGGTGGACGGAAAAGGAGCAGCTATATTTTACTGAGGCATTTGACACAGAAGTTATTGAACTATTTCTGAACTATTCTGATGAGTTAGAGCCCGATGATGTAGCAGCTGATCATAAGCAAATGCGTGATGGTCTTTTTGTTTTCTCCCAGGTGGCTGATGCAATCAGGCGTTTGGTGAATTATGTGTTGCGGCAGTCCGTTTGCAAGAGGAGAAAAGCGCTGTGGACGTAGTTGCACGGACATCTCAGACCGGCGGGGTGCAAGCTTCCATCTTCGGAACAGATAAGACTATGATAGTTCACGCGAAACCAATGAGGGAGGCTGCGCCTTTGTATGTTCCTCCTAAAGGATCGGGTACAAGTGATGATAAAACTTCTGTTGATGCTAAGGGTTATTTTATTTATAATTGGGTGTATACTCCTTGGAATAGGGCAGATGTAAAGGCACTTAAAACAGCATAACCTGACCCGCGGAAAAATCCAGCCGCCTTTTATGAGGAAGTTGAGGAAGCAATTAGTTCTTGTACTATGACTTTGGCTGACATTGATTTATATTTCTGATTGATATTACCGCCAGATATGTGGAGAACTGTTGGTAAAGTTGATGATCGTGTAGTTTTTGGGGCGTCATGGAAAGAATTAGAACAGATGGACGGGGATAGGGAACCTGCGAAAAAGCCATATCAGTTGCTTCTAGATCTTCCCGCAGCCATATTAGTTAAGTTAAAAACGATTATTCCCCCTAAAAAGATAGATTGGACTGTTTTAGCGTCTTGTAGGCAAAAGGCAGATGAATCGGTCTCTGATTTCTTTACACGCTTTGAAGAAGCATTTCATGATTTTGGCGGCCAGTTATTGTCAGATGATACGGGCATACATTTGTTTGTCGATAAATATGTGCAAATCTGTTACCAGGAATAGTTACCCATCTAAAAGCTAGTGAAAGTTCATGGACTACCTCTACTCCGGTTTCTCTTTTGACTATGGCTCAGTATTATGAACGTCAGGAATTAGAAGCAAAAGGTAGCGAGGATAAAAAGATTAAAGAATTAAAGATGAAGGCTGTGTTGGCTCAAGCTTATGGTCTGCCTTTTAGAGGTAGTGATAGAGGTGGACGTGGATCTTATCGTTCTTCTTACACTTGTTCAAATTTGTTGATCAGTGTGCGTATTGTAAGAAATTTGGGCATTGGACTGCCGATTGTCCAGCACAACTTGTTCAGCAGTGCTCACGTGGTTGGGGACAAATGAGAAATCGCTCAGGATATTCAGGGCCTTGAAGAAGCATGAATGATCATGCTAGGTTTGATGCTAATGTATGATGGCAGGATGTGTTTAACACTTTTGATAGACGGAATCAATACCAGATGTCTATGTGCAGCCTGATTTCCAAGATTCTGCTTATGCATAGGATTGCCTAGGATGGGGTAAGGAATGAGTTGAAGTTCCAGTAGATCAGAGGGGTCCCTATGTTACAGCACATGTTTTGGGTTCTACTGATCAGTTTCTGGTTGATACAGGAGCTACTCATAGCGCCTTGTCTAAACAATTGGTTCCAAGGGCTCCCCTGTCTGGCTTAACCATTACATCGATAGGTTTCAATGGAACACCTGCCCCTAGCCCATTGTCACAACCACTTGCATTCCATGTTGATAAATTTACTGCTCCATGTCTGTTTTTGCTTTCTCCAAATACACCAGACAATATTGTGGGTCTTGATATGCTCAAGTATTTCAGGGCTACAATACGATGCTCTCCTGAAGAGGTGTGTGTTATTTTGAATGATAATCATCCTGTGATGGAATGAGTTTATCTTGTTTAAGAGGATATTGTATTAGCTTCACTCCCTAGTACTTTGTGGGCTACTTCAGATACTGATGTGGGACAAATGATTATTCCACCGGAACATATTAGTGTCAAGGAGGGAGCTGTATTGCCATGTTTGCCTCAATACAAAATTTCACAGGAGGGCGAAGAAGCACTCATACGAATTGTGCATGATCTTATTGCAGTTGGAGTTGTTGAGGAAGTTCCGTATAATGTTTGTAACAGTCCCATTCTTCCTATTCTGAAAAAGGATACTGATACTAGGATTTACCGATTCATTATTGATTTATGAGAAGTGAATAAAATTGTGGTACCACAATATCCTGTGGTATCTGACATCACAAATCTTCTTACTTTGGTTCCCCCGACAGCAACTACGTTCTCTGTGATAGACTTGAAGAATGCTTTCTTTTCAAATCCTATTCATCCTGACAGCCGATATTTGTTTGGTTTTACTTTGAATAAACGACCATTTAGATTTTGCATAGTTCCTCAAGGCTATACTGAGACAGTGGTCTATATTACATGCATTTTATTGCACTTTCCATATGCACCTCTTGTCTCATAATAGATTTCTCATGCTCCCATACAAACATCAGCAATTCATTATTGTTTTTTTATTTGAATTGTTTCTTTTTAAAAAAAATATAATTTTAACATTTTGTTTTATTTTTTAAATGTTTTATTCAATTTTTTTAATTTAATGTTTTTTTTAAATTTCTTATTTTATTTTAATTTTTGTAATTTCTTTTCTTTTTTGTATGTTGCCTCATCCATCCAACATAGGTGCACAGCCACACAATGATATTCATTTCTTTAGGTATATTTCCATTTCTTCCTGGATACCCTTCCAGCCATAGAGTAGGTGCACTGCAGACACATCAGCATTCAGCAATCAGTTGAAGTGCATGCCTTGGATGAGAGTTTAATCCTTGTCTTGTAATGCAAGGTTCCAAAATGATAAAATGTTTCCAAAGAGTACATCCTTGCCAAACTACTTGATCTGCGATACAATTTTTTTTTGCCCACTTTCATTCCTTTTTCCAAAGGGGATATTTCAAAATACAAGAGGCAGATTGTTGAGCAAGCTGGAGACCTGGAAGAAGAACGATTGAAGTCCCACTCTGCAGTTCTGGGATGCCGCCTTCAACTTCCATAGAGGGCAGTCTTGTCTCACAGGAGCCCATACTGGCAACAGGAGCAACAGCAGAAACCAGAACAGAAAAATTGCACCCAACCTCTGCATTGGCTTGGTTTCAAATGACAGGTCAAGTGCAGAGGCGAAAGCAAAAGAGGTCTATCAAGTGGCAGCATCAATGACCATTTAGAGGGTGTTCCAGGAGTATCTGGATGACCCAAAAGTGGTGTATGCGGATCAGAATCCATTGGTGTATTGGTATGGGAAGATGCACCAATGGCCAGAGCTCTGCAGGCTGGCAGTAAAGTAGCTTGCTTGTCCTGTAGCCAGTGTGTCTGCTGAGTGTGTGTTCACTGCTGATTTATGCAGCCTCACTATTTTTTACTCACATGTATTGCCGGATTGGTGTTGGATCAGTATGCAGTGAAGAATGCAAAAAGCTGCCCCAGAAGATCATTGACTTAAAAGACTGCCAATGCCAAATTCCAATGTGTTGCTTTCATCAAAGATACAATTCTGTACCTACCACTATGTTTGGATTGGAAGAGGTAACTACACCCATTGAGTGGCAATATATTATTGAGTGAATATGAATGATGATTGATGATTTATGTGATGGCAGACAGTGAGGGAGGTTGTTCAGCTAATTATTAAGCTTAATTTTGATGAATTACAATGTTTGATGCCTGATGGGTGACTATTTTTCCTGATGATATTTGGCCCTTTCAAACATAGCAAAAAATTGCCGCAGGGTCTACTCCTTTTTTCTGGATCTTCTGAGACCAGACCAGTTGCTGTAGTTAACAAACGCAAAGAATACAAAATACTGCAATTCTATTTCTCTACTTGTTCTTTAACAGCAGTGTACTACAGGTCAATCTCTCTTGGGTCAAGACTGGGTCGGAGTTACTCTGAGTTAAGAGGAGGTTGAAAGGACTCTGATTGGTACTACCTTAATAGCTTGAAGAAGGAATATATTGACTTCAAAAGGAAACCATGATGATGAGGACTCTGAGGCCTAGTATTCAGCTATGTTGAATGGAGAGAGGTGCATTGATTTGGGAAATGCTGCTGAGTGTGTGTGCTGCACTGCTGGCAAACATGAAACTCCTCTTGTTTCTGCTTTGCCTCTGAGTCTTCTTGGTACACTCCTCATGAAGCTTACCTTCCTTCTGGTCTTGTTCTTCTTGACTCCACAATACAGTTTCTGTTTTACATTCCACAGGCCTTCTCCTCTCCTGTATGAATGAAAGGCAAAAGGTGAAAGCTGAGTTCAACACTCCTGCTTGCTGGACCGGTTCAGAGACAGAGTGACAGGCATTCCCAAGGAGAATGCAGACGAACCACCCAATTTGGCAATACAGTATTATTTTACTTTTAACAATCATATTTTTAGAACTGGGTAGGTTTTATTCATGCTTCCATAATTTCTTTTCAAGCCTAGATGACAGATCATTTAGATAGCTAATAACTTGGGTCTCTGGGGCAGAAGGACTATTTGCAGTGCATCTAACTAAACTGTGTCATACTCATTCCTTTTTTTTCCTTCCAAAACAGATTGATGATGATGTGCCTCTCACCACCTTGATGAATATTTTTCTTGAGTTGTGTTTGTCTTTGTCATACCTTTCCTCAAATCCCCTTTCCCATCCATTCATCAAACCCCTCTTCTCCTGGGCTGTGTGATTTATTGGGGTGTGACTTAATTATAGCAAATAGATCACTCACTTGGTGGGGCAGACGTGGTTAAATGCCATACGAACACACTGCAGCATTGTCTATTACTTGAGTAATAGATCGCACCAGCCCCACTTACCCCACCACGCATGAGAAGAACATCATTCCTCAACGTCAACATCATCATTCAGGTCTTTGTTATGTATAAATGCTTAACCTTGCCGTCTTCAGATTACAGACTTTGAGTACCCTTTTCCTAAGTTAAGGACTTCATAACTTTTGATTTCATTAAATTCCATGCTCACCATTGGGCTGAATATTTTACTATTGCTAGTGTTTGTAATAATCTGTGATATTCGTTGATAGATCATGGTGTAGTAGTTTGTCCTCAGTCTTTCTAAAGCTATAATATAAATGTGTGTATATAACCCATCAACTCTTTGTTTTCTTTCAATTTAGTCACCTGTAATGGATAATCCTTTTGATTAATCCTACAGTTGGAGATTTCCTAGGTGGGAGTGGGACTCCGCTGGTTGTGATGCCTTCCCTGTTCATGCACTACCACTTCCATCAAGAAGACACCTCGGGAAACCCTCCAGTAGGTGCTGGAAGATTGACAGAGGGATCAGCCAGCAGTCATCACTGCATCTATTTAGGCAAGAGAACTCTGGGGTGAAGTGAACTAGTTTATTTAGAATGAAAGTAATGTCTACCCCTGAAGAGATATGTAATAGTTTATCTAGCTTTTGAAAGGCAATATAGGGAATGGCAGCATAGCCTCCTAATGGTGAATATCATTACAAAGGCTTGTAGGACAAGGGTATAACTACCTATAACTAACTGGCATAAACTTTGAGAAGTAGATTAAAAAGACCAGCTGTGCGTAAATGCATCAGTGCAAAGTTGAAGTAAAACACTCAAAAAATTCTTCAGATGTAAAGTAGAATAGAAAGTTTTCCCCTTTACTAGATCAATTAAAAACTATAACAACACCCTCTGCACCCACAACAGGCCCAACCCTCTCCCACAACAATATATTTCACCATCCCTGAACCAATGTCCAAAATAAATATAAATATCCAAGTCCAAAAAAGAAATGCTGTGCCCGATTTTCCACCCTCTCCGACCACAACAAAACAAAAAATTACAAAAAGGGCTTTAGAAGAGGGCATTTTCAATGAGGATTCACAGGTGGGGCATTTGGGCCTCGAGGTGTGCCATCCTATGGCGAGAGCATGACAGCTCATGGAGCACTCAATGATGAAGTTGCCGGTCTGAAGGGGGACTGGCAATGGTGGCAAAGGGTTGGGCAGTTCCAAGCAAATGGCAGCACTGGTGTGGCCTGGAGATACAGGTGGTTGGCTGGGGGAACTGGGGCCTGAACCAGAGGCATGTGCCTCACCCTCCTCATCTACCAGACGTTGGTAGTGGACCCTGGTGGCCTCCAACCTTTACCACTGCAGTCGGGCCACTATCTCCTGCCAGGCCGGTGGTGGACAGTTGCAGATCACAGGTATTCAAAGGGGCGGGGCAGTGCGTGGCAGGGGGATAATTATAAAAATCTTAAAAATAGTAAAAAAACAAACTTCCCTGCCATGCCGCTGAACCTTCGTCCTCTCAGCAGTCACAGGCTTCCAGCCTGCCCTGCGGACAATCCTGACACTGCTCAGAGTAGATTGGCTGGAGTGCACAGTCAAGGGTTCTCAAAGGGAGACTGAGAGCCTGTGCCTGCTCTCTCCATCCCGGCAAACAGTGACCGGCTAGAGAGAGCACAGTGCCCATGTATGTTTGACCCGCCTGACACGACAGGCCAAACATACATACGCACTGAGGGGGAGTGGTGTGTACACTACCACATCCCCATCATCCTCAATGCCCTGCCCCTCTAACAACAAAATGATAATAAACATAGTTTATTATTGTTTCATTGTTAAAGGTTTGTAGCAGCTGCTGCTGGCATGGGGCGACGTGTTTCCACCATAGCAGAGGAGCTGCCCTGGTGGTGTACCAACAGAAATAACTATATCAGAAAACAAAAAAATAAAAAACACAAATTGTAAAGAATGCTCTGTGCAAGCACTTGTTTAAAATTATATAGTGGCACAGTATAAGTACATTGCTGGTGCCCTGGGGGCATTGACATTTTTGTGTGTGATTAAGAAAGTGATGGGACATTATTTTACCAACACATGCCTCACATAAAAGCACTGACTGGCTGAAAGTAGGCAGCATAAGATAAAAAAACTGAGGGAGTTTTTCTGTAAAGGATTTCGTAAAAAATGTAAACCACACTTTGTGTGGCAAAAATAAAAATAACTAATTAAAGACTCAGGCATCATCTGCTATGTAGTAAAAGTATTCTATTCTTGTGCTAAATTACTGGAGGCGTGCTAGCTAGTGCATCGGGTACAAATTTGCTACTTACTGCAGTCTACAGCTGGGGCAGCTGCAATGAACAGTCTATTATCTTTGATTTCAATGGCCCTGCTCTTCTCCAAGTTCCTTTCAATTTTACCCTTACTCCAAAGAGCCAGGTGAATGCTATGTCAGACATGTCATGTGCATAACAGGTAGTAATACATATCCTTTCTGCTGTAAGTGGAAGGTTGGAAACACTGCAGTACAGGGAATGGACCAGGGTATATAGATTTTATTGGACACGTTCGTCACAGAGTATCCCATCCGCAAAGCATGAAGTCACAGACATTTAGGGGCATATTTATACTCTGTTTGCGCCGAATGTGCGTCAAAAAAGTTTGCTGCACAATTGGCGCAAACCCTGCCCCATATTTATACTTTGACGTCCGACCCCCCGGGCGTCAAAATTCCACCATGTGCATCATTTTTTGGAAGGGGAACCAGCCTTGGGTTAATTATATGCAAGGTAGGCGTTCCCTTCCAAAAAATTACTTTAAGGCCTGTGCCCCTTATTTATTCTCTGGCGTCATTTTGATGCACAAGAGGGGGTGGGCCTTAAAAAATGGCGCACAGCCTGATGGGCGCCGTTTTTTAACGCCGGGGTCAAGGCAGGCGTTAAGGGACCTGTGGGCTCGGAAGGAGCCCAGAGGTGCCCTCCCCTGCCCCCAGGGACACCCCCTGCCACCCTTGCCCACCCCAGGAGGACACCCAAGGATGGAGGGACCCATCCCAGGGAAGTAAAGGTAAGTTCAGGTAAGTATTTTTTTCCGATTTTTTTTGTGGCATGGGGGGCCTGATTTGGGCCCCCCTACATGCCACTATGCCCAATGACCATGCCAGGGGACATAAGTCCCCTGGGCATGGCCATTGGGCAAGGGGCATAACTCCTGTCTTTGCTAAGACAGGAGTCATGTCAATGGAGGTTGGGTGTAAAAAAAAATGGCGCAAATCCGGTTTGAGGCCTGAATTTTGCCTCAAACCTGACTTGCACCATTTTTTGACGCACAACCCCCATTTTCCCATACGATGGCGCTGCCTGGTGTGAGTCATTTGTTTTGACGCACACCAGTCCGCTGCGCCGGCTAACGTCATTTCATAAATAAGGCGCCCGCATGGCGCGTTGGAATGGCGTTAGCCGGCAGTAAAATTTTTGACGCACAACTGTGTTGGCGCAGTTGTGCGTCAAAAAGTATAAATATGGGCCTTAATCCCATTTCACTTCCTGGCCTCACCCTCATACACAAATTATTTCAGTCAAACAAATTCACTTAGCATTAAGGGAAGGAAACTTAACTTAGACTGCTGCAGAAGGCTAGGGTACAGAGAAAAGGCTGGGTAAGAACGGTAGAGGGTTTCCTATAGAATACTGGGGGTTTCAATGATGATGTGGTTAAGCTTAGGCTTAGTCAGTCACTGTAGTTGAAACTGAAAGTTGATGAATATCAAAAGGGAAAAATATGATCAGTTGTACATCCATTATGGAAGCCACTTGTCCCAAAACATGTGGCTCGAGCCAAAATGTTTATTTTCAATGTTTTTGGTAGCCCGTGACAGAACATAGGAATGAATAAAGGCATGCAGTACTAGGAGGTGACTCAGTGGGCACTGGGAGGGAAGGGAAAGACAACTTGCTTTTGTTTCGGTTTGCAATCCATTGAAAGCTTTGTAAATGCAGCATTATTAGAAGAAGGCTCACATTGTACACCTAAAACTGTAGTGCTGAATTGAACTATGCTACAGTTAGGTGGTATCATGGGTCATGAAATGCCATCAGCAGGGATGTCATGGATGATGATTGGTGAGGTCTGCCTTTCTTAACAAATACAGTGGGTATACTAGTAATTGTTAATAACCAAGTAAAATGACTTACCACCATCTGTCCTTGCTGCTGCAGAGACTCCCCCTTCAGCTGTTGCTGTGTTGTCTGGTGCATTGGTCCTGGTCCTGGCCTTGGTGGTCTGTGCATGTAGAAAAAACATTACTCAGTTTAGATGCCAGATACACCTCCCCCTTTTTATTTTTTTAACACTATACACCTGCAATACATTACTACAGTTTAGTTTACAATATCTTCTCTCTCATCTAAAACATCAGTTTGGGGCATTTTGTTGGTTGACAATGTTAGAAAAGCCAGTAGTCAACCCAACCGTAAAGGATGGGTATAAATACAATGTTGACTGTATGTCATTTGAAGCACAATGAAGGGGTAGAATACATTGGTCAATATGGTTTTCGTTGGCAAGTGTAATGTCGCCATCCTCATACTACTTTCCTCATATGCTGCCCTGCCATTGAAACTGCAGGGATAATTAATATTACATACAGCACAACATGGGGGGGTCACCATACCTATGGCCACTCTCTTGTAATTTGAATATAAGTAAGAAATAGGAAGGCTTCTCATCCAACAAGCATAGAATAGCTTGCTTGGGTCAGCAACCTCTCCAATACTCACATTAGAGTTCCTAATGTATTGTCTTAGTCTTACAGTACCAGTCCACATGATATAAAAGTTAGGGGAGAGGATATGGTAATTACCAAGCAATAGAAAGCTACAGATTAGTACAGATCAGGGGAAGTGAGCTACAGAAACAAGAAATATAGAAAAAAGGATAATGCAGGGAGGGATAACAACAAACAAACAGCAAACAATACATAGAACGAAGTGCATTTGATAAAAAAGTCATAGTTTAAGAGAAAGAAGAAAACATTATTCTTATTGGGAAAGGTAAAATGTAGAGAAATAAATAATATTAACAAGAATGTACTGGGGCCACCAGAGCCGCCTGCCGTAGCTCTGGTGGTGGTACTTCCATCCACAGCAGCACTGGTGGTGACAGCCTTCTCAGCCCGACCCTCTTCTTGCCCTTCAGTGCTGACATAAGAAATAAAGAAGATAACCAAAATAAATTAGTGGTACAGTTAAAATCCAAGATAGTATTTTGACAGGCATTGGCAAACACTGTAACATAGAGACATTGTACTTTTCTCAGTCAGATCACCTATATTATCGAATTAACCTATTCCTAATTAATGAGATCCTTCCTAAGGCGTATTCCAAATTGCACAAACTTCATTTGGAAATACTAATGCAGTGCAATAAATGACCTTTGCATCGCAACCCCCTTTGACGTGCCACCTCAGTCTGTATCCCTTTTCGATGCATTGATGCATTCTACACAACAATGGGAGATTGCTTGGGATTGTACAAACTACATAATAAGAAAGACACAGAGAACGCTCACTCACTAATATTACTACTACTATCACAGTTCCAGTATCTTAGTGACCGGAGGACATAGGACTCTGCATGACTTCTTAAAAAACAGCAAAGTGAACGCCTACAGCAGCAAGCTGAACTAAGTGGCACCGAGCACCTGGCTCGCTCAAATTGGATTAATTAATATATGTAACATTACATGAACTTCACTTCCCTCTGAGTGTGTGCGTCATGCTATTTGAAAAAAAATAGCAATGTAGGACACAACAAAATGTGTATTTACTAGTACTTACCAAGTCCTGCAACCTAGATGTCCAGCAGGTCGAGCAGGTCCTGCTCCCAGTCAGGGATGTCAGCCCAGCTGTGCGTCAGCTGCTGCTGGGTGCTCTGAATCCAAGTATGCCACCGCACACAAATCCAAGTATGCCTCCGCACACAACTGTGCATCCTTGCCCACAGCAGCCGATATGCCCCCAGGCTGTGCACACTAGCAGGCCCGGTGCCTGCTGCCAGCATGGAGAGGTGATGGCACTGCACCAAAAAACAGTGCAGCTGCCTCCTCCTGAAAATGGTGCAGGCTGCACCCCCTGGTGGACCAGCGACCACAGGGTGTGCGTTTATCTGCACCGACTAGAAACATTAAAAAAATTAAATTCATCCAGAACGTCGCTGCCAGACTCATTCTGGACCTTTCACGCCAAGAACCCTCTCTAAACGCCTGAGGACCCTCCACTGGCTCCCGGTCGAGAAACAAATCATCTTCAAGCTACTCACCCACAAGTACCATGCCATACACAATGCAGGACCTTCCTACCTGAACCACTGCGTCTCCTTCTACACCCTGCCAGATCCCTCCGCTCCACCCAGATGGCCCTGGCCACCATCCGTTGCATCTGCAAAACCACCATCGGAGGACGATCTTTCACCTACTTTGCAGCAAAGAGCTGGAACAACCTCACCCTGCACCTCAGACAAAGCCTGTAGCTCACCATCTTCAGGAAGAACCTCAAGATGTGGCTCTTCGATGAGGCCCCTTTCTTCCCCCCCATCGCCTTGAGACCGTCACGGATGAGTAGCCACCCTTTACAAAAACTGATTGATTGATTGATTGACCCCCTGCACTGGCGCCACCTCTCCCGTCATTGCATGGGTTGGGAATAAAGAAAAAGACATGAAAGAGAAGGAATAGAGAGGAAGAAATGAAGAATTTAGGGGAAAACAAAAAAGGGACAAAAAGTCACAGTAAATAAAAAAAGAAGCAAAAACATAAAGTACACAAACACAAATACACCGACTAATTGAATACATGTAAAACATAGGAGGATCAGTGGAATTAAGTAAGGATTCAAGAGATAGAGATGGGATTAAAAAGTAGGCCCAGCACCATGCACAGATTAGGAAAAAAAATATGGCATTGTGCGCATGTCACAACTTGGTGCCATTCACGTTCACATTGCAACGTGGAGCACACTACTCACACCAATCAGTGCGAGAAGGTGGCCGACCACAACTATGCCCATTTGCAGAGATAGACAGAGTTTGCTGACTGTTTTTTTGGGCACTCCAGAGAATTCTGTGTAGCAGAACTCTGCCTGATTTAGATCTTGGCATTAATCGTCCTGCCATCGACTTTTTAACTGGAAGCTCGTCCACTGCCATGACGGTCCACCCAGCGTATTTACATTTTGGCGGTCCCATAGATGAAACCCCACATTCAAACTGCCATCTCTGCCATGAAATACTGCCAATGTCTAGGCGGGAGAGGGAAAAGGCTATGCCAGTGGGACCCCAGCCACCCTTCCCGTTGTCCAGATTTGGATGTGCCTTACCGCCAAGAGAAAAGTGACGTCTGACCTTCATGTCTGAGTTGGTGGATTGGGTGGGATGGGCGGGGAAAATTCACCTTTTCCCCCATTCCACCCCATCTACAACTTGACATGAGTGGACAACACCTGTTGTCACTGCTGCCACCAACCACAGAGAAAACACATACCCCCCCATCGCTGCACTCAAAAGTAGGGGAAACCACATTGCCAGGATATGTTGGATGGGCACTGCATGGGTGGCCGGGACCACTGCAGGCATATACATGTCACAGTAATTTTTTTAAGTTACTGTGACATTTATATGTCAGGGACACAAGTGGATCAGACACGGATGGGGACAAACTGATACACAACAAATAAGCGCACACATACACAGCTGTCATTATGGTGCCAATATTAATTGGCAATTGAATGGTGACGGACCCCTGAACAGGACTTGCTACTACAGAGAATAATGTAGTGGGGGCATCTGTGAAGTCACGCTGACCTTGATGCACCTTGGGTAGATCCACAAGCAGATTGGTCCTTTTCTTCTCTCGCATCTCAGAGCAGTTTTTAGCAAAAACTCCCAGATTTTGGATTTGGACAATCTGGGCACCTTTAGCACCACAACCAAGGGTTGAGGACTGGTGGGGCACTACTTGGGGGTTCATTACTCACTCAGGCTGGGTCCAGGTGTAATTTCAAAATGGTATGAATCTTTTATGCCCGTATGGCATCGCCCTTTGAGTCTCTCAGTAGTTCTGAGTTCAGGTGAAAAAGTAGGGCTGATTTCTAAGGATTCAAGGCAGGCTCAGGGCAGAAAAGCAGTCTTTTGGAGTGAATTTTCCAGCTCCCCTGCCCTGTCACCAAGCTGGTTCAAGTGACAATGTGGAGGAGACAAGATCTTTGTGTGAAGGCAGAGCACAGCCTTTTCATTTGCAAATGAGGATGTGCCCAGCTCCTCTCTCCATTGTGCTAGAAGATGGCCCATTCAGGCACACCTAAGCACTCTATCGGTGTGACCGTTTGGGAGAAATTCACAAAGCCTTACTACAAGTTACACTCAGTCATATTACCTAGGACAGGCTGCAGGAACCAAAAGGTAAGGGCAGGAAAATGCCAACTTTTTGAGAGTGTCATTTTTAAATTGTAATTTAAAATCTGACTTTACCATTAACAAAGATTTTTCATTATAGTTTCATGGATACCAGTCATGAAATGCTTATCTATTCCCAATTAAAGGTTAGCACTTATTAAATGTTATTCTATGGGACAGGTACACCTATGTATGTAATTGTGATTACAATGCACCCTGCCATATTGGCTATCTAGAGCCTACCTTAGAGATAACAGATGAAAGGCTCGTTAAGGGGGGTGATTTTGCATTAAAACTGCATTTCAGGTGCAATGGCAGACCGGGTTTATGTTTTAAGGGACTACTTAAGTTGGTGGCACAACATGTGCTGCAGGCCCACTAGCAGCATTTAATTTACAGGCCCTTGGCATATGGTATACCATAGTATAAGGGACTTATACATAAATTAAATATGCCAATTAGGTGCAAACCAATTCAAATATGTTTAGAGGAGTAACCACAACCACTTCAGTACTGATCAGCAGTAGAAAAGTGCACAGTCCTAAGGCCAATGAAAACGACTGTTGGCAGAATAATGGAGGTAAGTAGGCAAAAAGTTTGAGGAAAGACCACCCTAGGGCTGACATGTCTAACAGACATACACTAAGGGCCTGATTACAACTTTGGCGAAGGGGATTATTCTGTTCCAAATGTGACAGATATCCTGCTCGCCGTATTACAAGTTTCATTATATCCTATGGAACTTGTAACAAGGCAAACGGGATATCTGTCACATTTGGGATGGAGTAATCTCCTCTGCCAAGGTTGTAATCAGGTGCTAAGTCTCTGCTTGCAGCCTCTTACCACTCGTTTAAGGAATTTATTCAAATATTGTGCTTGCTCCTTGTGTAAAACCCAACGTGAGCAGAATGTATGTACTAGGGATCCATTCTTATAACTATATACCTTGGACTTGTATATTTACATTATTCAGTCCTAAATGTTTCTCAACTATTACATATTGCAATTTAATAAAGTTATGGCACGGTGTTCTTCTCAGTATTTACATAAAAGTACCTTGAATTTATCTTAGTTTCTAGGCCAACAAAACACAAACATGTTTCCATACTTTGTTCCATTTCATCCCCTTGAAGCTCTTTTGCTTTATGTTTTTAGAGCTTCTTTATAGCTTTTTCATGTGTTCCTCCCACACTCCTTTTATATCCAGATTGACCATGATAAGGTAATTTAATTCACAAAGGCCCAAATTTCATAACAGTGTTGCAAAGTAGTGCAAAGTCACACAAAGCAACACAAAACAATTAATTAGTATTTACTTTCCAACACAAAAGGCATCCTGTGCTGGAAAGGTGCCCTTTTTGCAGAACAAAGAGTGCTTTGCACTGCTTTCCATTGCTTTGTGTCAAGAGGTTGTTACTTGGGTGTTACAGTGCAAGCGCTGACAGTTTTTGACATGATTTGTACAGGATAGCTATGCTTCCAGTACAGATCCTGTGCTAGACAGCGCACACTTACCTCTGCAAGGCTGTGCTGTGTGCATTGTGAGGCAGCCTTTAAAATCGCCAGGGATTGACAGCAGCAGCAGGCCAATCTTAATAGACACTGTAGGAAACTGAGTTTTTGTTGCCGTAGTCCCCCCACCTTTTTCCTAGTATTTGATGAAACTCTGACTGAAGTGCACTGGGTTCCTGCTAACCAGGTTCCTAGTGGCAGTGTCCCTGCCCCAAAGCAAGACAACTGGTCACCTACAGCCTAAAATTATATAATGATCTTCTGTCATTGCCTCCAGTGACAAAAACCCAATGCCTTAGGACACCTCTGCACCCAACTGCTCTGGCCTGAGAAGAATAGTACCAAAGTTGTTCCTACGTCCCCCAACATTGTGAGACCTGAGCCACATTAATGATTCAACCAGACTGATCCCCGAGTCCCAGCTTGCAGCCTCTTTTTGACTAGACAGATCCCTATTGACATCAAGGGGGCACCCAACGCTGAATTGTACCTCTACTCTGGTGCTGCCTAAACCCTGCCCCATTCTTACCTTCACCTACCAACGGGGTTCACCCAAATAATCCCACAGTTCCTGGGAAGCATACAAGCAATGTTAAAAGAGGTGAAAAAGTGCGAACCAATTAGAAAACAAAAATGTATATGGCAAGCACTTGAACTGTGTATTGGTATATTAATCAGTAAGAAATCCATCTAAGTCTTTATGCACAAGCTCAAGACCTATTTTCTTAATACTCTTGGCTGTAATAGTTTTGTAACTTACCATGCATATAGCATAACACTATTGTCATCTCAGCATACTTAATCATAATCATGTCACACCCATGCTGTACATTTTAGCACATTTTAGCACATCACAATATGTACACAATCAAAACATAAACATATAATAAAGCACGCCCAACAACATATTTTTTTCTCAGCTCTTGCAATAGTTTATATATATCTCTGTTGCTATCAAGCAGTTTTATGGAGAAATTTAACAGTAAGAGGTAGTCCTTATGTGCATGGCATTGACTGAAGACCTCTAAGTCTTCTGCTCCTTTGGTCTGTACACAACAAATTATTATCGATGGTAGCCTTTTTAATTTATTGGAGATTCTTCCAAAACAGTGTTGACGCATTTTGGCCTTATAAATTAGGCATCGACAGTGGAAGAAGGAGGACCTTACTTGCCCACTCTTCAGGAAATGTTTGCCGTCAAAACGTTATCTTCGAGGGCATCACACCTTTCCCTGCCATATTATAGCCACCACAATATCTCTCTTCTACATGTTAGGTGAAAATTTAAACAGCCAGAGAGACTGGCTACATCCTTGGACCCCGGTGTTGTACTCCTGCTGGCAGTCTTTATGGTGTGCCTTTGTTTGCCCACTGTTGGAATAGAAATCTGAAAGATATAGTAGTGAAATCAGTTCTCCCACGGGATGCAAAGTTTATTCAAAAGACTATGCATGGGTTCAGTCGATCAAAGGGAACCATAAATGTGGACGATGTCTAACTTGTAGCGCTGCCATAGAAATGGATATGTATTTCTATAATGGAGTCAGATTCGGTTTGAATGAGTTCACCAACTGTAAAACCAATATTGTTATATATCTACTATGTGTCCCTGTGGAATTGGATATGTAAAAAAAAGAGCTGTCTCTTCTCTCACAAACATAGATCAGTGATTAAAACTCAGAGATTGAATGCCCCTCTAGTGAGACATTTTATGGAATTACAACATTAACATTAACATGAAGATGTCAAATGGGTAACTGTTGAGAGAATAACCCCAAAAATGTTGTGGATAATACTGGGATTAGAAAATTATGGGAAGTATATTGGATCTTTATTTTGGAGACGCAAAAGGACTCAACAATGAAATCCCTTGGGAAAATGCCATTAAGTATAAATCTCAATAGGTGATTCTGTTGACCCTTATGAGACTGATACTTCCATTTCTAAGTGCATATATGTTATATAAGTCCATGAGAACTGTATACATGAAATAAAGGTTTAGGTAATGTCAGAAAGGGAATTTATTCCATGTGTTATATACCGCAAAGAAATTTTGAACTAATGCTGATGTATAAACACATAGTAAGGGAGACAGAAATGACATAGAGCGGAAAATAGGAATATCATATGCTTCAAGATTGCTTATTAGCTCTATAAAGACATGGGTATGTAGGATAGACGTATTAAGGGTCACCTTCCACTCTATTTTGAGCTTTCCAACAGCTAACACAGAGGTATTATTCCTGTTCCAGTGTGGTGGTTATAATTCCATTGAGGATTATTTAAGCACCGTGACCTGATATAACTGTGCAGACGGGAGATAGTATACTTTTGTATATGTAGGGGGCAAGAGAGAACACATAAAAGACTATGGAGTAAACAACAGCTGGATGTGGGTCCTTCAATTTAAAATCTTTAATCAAGTTCCTAATAGTGGGTGTACGTATAACTTCACTGCTCCAATATGGCGGGCAGAGACAATTTTGGACAGAGGCCCTTATTATGACCCTGGCGGTCTACTGACTGCCAGGGCCACGGTGGCAGTTCACCGCCAACAGGCTTGTGGTGAAGACCGCCACAACATGAGTGTGGCGGGTTGGCCTCTGCCAACCCGCCACATCTTCAATCATACCGCCAGGGCGGTTGACCCACTGGGCCGGAGATGACTATCTCCGACCCGGTGGTCCACAGCAGACTGTCAGCAGTATTAGGAGCTGGCTTTCAATCACGGTTTCTGCAGAGGTAGCACCTCCAAGAAAACCCTGGTGGAAAGGCTACTGGTGACAGTGAATTTCTTCCCTGTCACCGGCAGACGACTCCCCACCCCCTGCAAGCACAATCCCCCCAAGCCCTCTCCCTCCACCTCCCTCCGGGTAGATCATCCTCCTATCCCCCACCCCCCACATCCTCCCTGCATACATGCACACGCAGACACCCACATGCACCCCGCATACACACATTCACCAACACTGACATACACGCATTCACTCACATGCATCCATTCACGCATTCCCCACAACACTCATACTCGCATTCACACATGCATAGAAACTTACATTCATACAACCGTGCATACACACATTCATGCACACACGCAGACAACAACCACTCACACATGCACACACACCACTCCCCACCCTCCCACTCCTCTCCCCTGTCAGATGATTGACTTACCTGGTACGGGAGGATGTCCACCAGCAGGACACCACCAGGCCATATTATTGCAGATAATACGGACGGCGGAGTCCTTCTGATGGGGTGGGGCCAGTGGTGGAACCACCCAAGCGCCTCTGCCTTCCAACACGACTACTACTGGATTTCTGTCCAAAATGTGGCACAAATCCAGCAGTACCTGTATTATGCTGGGCAGAAGACCGTCAGCACTGGTAGTCTTCTGGCACCCACGGCTTTGGCGGTCTTTGAAAAAGACCGCCAAAGTCATAATGAGGGCCATAGTGTGGAGTTGTAGTCTGATGTAAGTGCACATGGTTTCAAGCAGCATTGGCAAGGTGGCAGGACCTTTATTACCTCGATGTACCAGAATGAGCAGGCTGGGCGCAGGAGTATGACGCAAATGCCTACTGTTTAAATAACATTACATTCCCCTTGGTGTAGCCAGGTGAGCGTCGGGCAAAAGAGAAGCACAGTATTAGTAAGTTACATATAATAAACTGAATGCGCTGGTTGGAAACATTTGGGTGTTTTGGCCTTAACTTAGTCACGCCATGGAAATCATCTTATTTGCAAGTAAAAAGTATTTTTTGGGATGTAGACGACAGAAACATTGGGCCCGTTTATTGTTTGACATCCGCAGTATCAATCAATGTATTTTAGACACACCTCTGCACATACGCGGCCATATTATAGCCACAAAAGTGTGTAATATAATGTGTCTGGAGACTCCCCATATGGCATATAGGGGGTCATTCTAAGTCTGGCGGGCGGCGGAGGCCGCCCGCCAGACTTCCCCCACCAAAATACTGCTCCGCGGTCGAAAGACCGCTGAGGGTATTTTGGGATTTGCCCTGGGCTGGCGGGCGAGCGCCAAAAGGCCGCCCGCCAGCCCAGGGCAAATCAACCTTCCCACGAGGACGCCGGCTCAGAATTGAGCCGGCGGAGTGGGAAGGTGCGACGGGTGCAGTGGCACCCGTCGCGTATTTCAGTGTCTGCAAAGTAGACACTGAAATACAAAGTAGGGCCCTCTTACGGGGCCCCGCGGCACCCCCTACCGCCATCCTGTTCTGTAGGGGGTGTCAGAATCCCCATGGCGGCGGAGCGCGCTCCGCCGCCATGGAGGATTCACAGGGGCAGCGGAAAACCGGCAGGAGACCGCCGGTTTTCCTAGTCTGACCACGGCCGAACCGCCGCGGTCAGAATGCCCTGCGGGGCACCGCCGGTCTGTCGGCGGTGCTCCCGCCGACCCTGGCCCCGGCGGTCTGAGACCGCCGGGGTCAGAATGACCCCCATAATCTAATGAGACAGGAAAGTTAACTGCAACAATTTGTGGATCTAGTCTTTCTTACTTCCTGAATGTACTAGATTGGGATACTCGAGTGCTTGTGCCGCAACTGGGCTACACCATGGAAACAATTTTAGCCCTAAGCAAAAAATATTTCGGGGACGTAGATGAAAGAAAAGTTGAGCCCATTGATGGTTTGGCATTCGCAGTGAGTTGAAATATTTTTGAGCCATCTCTGTACACAAGGGGTCATATCACAGCAACAAAAATGTTTAATACAACGGGTTTGGAGGCTCCTCAAATGGGATGTAGTCTAATTAGATAGGAAGGCCAATTGCAACAATTTGTAGATATAGCTTTTTCTACTTCCTTATAATGACAATTGGATGGGGAATGTGCTGCATTGATATCATGCATAAGTACAAGGATACACTACCAATAGAAGCGCTGACAAATGATTTTTAATTAAGTGAGTAATCTTAGTTTTATTTGTTACTAGGATATAAGTAGGATGATGGAATCAAACCTGAGCTTCTGTTTTTTTATTTTTTTTTGCTCATTAGAAGGGCCCTTTTGAGCCTCGCGTAGCGCTTATGGCGTTGGGATAAGCCTTTATGCATATCTAGTTGTGATAAAGAAGACTGGTGGCCGATAATGTTTTGGAGAAGACATAGGGCATTGGTTTGCCTTTTCGTTGTGTTGGTAAGTGCCTTTGAGCAATGCTGAACCGCAAGCTTGTAACTCATAAGGCTCTGATGAGATTAGAACACCTGATTTAGCGTATGGCAAGTGTCAGAGTTTTTGGGCTGTCACATGGTTGATAATAGTTCACTCTATTCACAAGACTGGGTGAACAACATTGCATGATGGGAGTAAAGCATGTGGGGATTGTTCTGTACCCCTAACAAGCAGGTCAAAGGGGAAGGAAGCACCGAAACGAAATTCACTTGACATGTACCGTTTAGCGACTCTTTGATTTATATTGTTACATGTCAAGCTATTGCAATCACTGAAGATAGCGTGTTATGGCATTTCTGAGGGCTTCATGCCGAAATGCACATAGAATCACATGTAATATGAGCCACATCAATTTGTAAATTAAATATGAATTGAACTTTACCTCACCAATGTAGGATCAATGTATTTTAGAATATAAATGAACGGTATTTGGTGAATGAACATTCTACTTATGAGAGATCGCATTGATATATATTCTATTTCTCTGAAAGAGGTGTGAGAAATTACTTCACTTTATCAATAGTTTTTTTGAGATACAAACGGTATTGCTATATTTGCACAATTAGTACGGTTTTGATAAGACAAGATGTGTGTATGATAACGAGTGGGTTTGGTTGTGAGGTTATGGCTGAGTGAATGATGAACGAATGGAGTTCACACATGAGGGCAGATGGCTATGAGAGTGTACTTTTGGATATATATTTATGATGTTATTTTTTATTGCTTGATATATTGAAGATGAGCTGTGATTTATCACCATTGAATTGCTAAATAAATTTTATATGTTTGTTTGAAGCCATACGTGTATATCTTTTTGAAAACTGAAGACAGATGAGCATATATGAATTGAGAGTGGGGGGCTTTTTTGTAAAATGTTTTCGAAAATGTAATTATGCCTGAGTAATCAAAGTAATTTCATTAATTTTGCATTACTTTTGTAGCACAACATTACTGAACATTGCACAATTGTGCCTTCTTTTGTAATTTCAAATAATTTGGGGTGAAAATGTCTAACCAAAGAGCACAACAACAGAGTGCAAGCGGCAGCTGGCTGCTGTGGTTGTGTTCTGTTATGCTCTTTGGTAATTTTGCAGTAATTTCTTACAATTACCCTCCAGCAAACGACTCAGTTGTGCCTACCTGTATTTCAAATGAATGCCTTTCTCCTTTCTACAGGCTAAGGCTAATGGCAGTGCAGAGGGGAACACCCAAGCCACTGCTCATACACCCAGTTAGGGATTTGGAGTAATTAAGGACAGGGAGCATTTGTGACTGGAGTTTCCATTTCTGACTGGTATCTCCACACATATTTGCTCCTATTACAAGCTAAACGCCACAGAATGGGGAATAACTGATCTGTTCTTTCTGGCCAGAAACCCATCTGCTTTAACACATACTTTTATCATTGGTTCTCAGCAGGGTGTTGCTTTGCAGGGGTATCACCTATGCTTTGGAATAAGATTAGCCAGGCACCAGGGAACTGTGCCAGGCTTCACTGCACCCCATTCCAAAGCAGTTTTATGAGCCAGATTTTCTGAATAGTAAGATTGGGGGCCTCATTTACAAGTGGCTTGCTCCACCGTAAGGCCTCTTGATCAATTTTATGAGGTGACCCAAAGCCACCCTGTGTGGCTTTGCATGGCTTCAAAGATATGGAGTAATGTAAGGCAGTGCAAAGCACTGTGTTGACTTACTCTACACCAAAGAGGCATTCCATGGGCATTACATTGGGATTTCCCAGCTCATGGGTTTTGACACATTCCCAGATTTACAAGGATCTGTAAACATGGGAATGTGTCAAAACTGTGTGCCTCCCCAGAGGAGCCGTAACAAGGAGAAATATCTTTATTTCTCCTTGTTTTTTCCTCTTTCTATGTGGCCTGCCTTCTGCAGCACACAAATAGGAAACGACCTCCATTGATTGTTTTTGTGCAGGAAGGTGAACCTTCCTGAACAAAAACAATTATGCCAACAATGCAGAAACAAGGGTGCCTGCATTGACACTAGGCACCAATTTGTGCGCAGGGGCAGGCAGAAAGGACAGGAATGTGCCATATGTCATTAACGCAGTGCATTCCTGCAATTTCCTTTTGACACAGGAGAGTGTAGCAAAAAGCCTTGCAGCACTGCGCCAACAAGTTGTAAATGAGGCCCTGGGTGTTTTGTTTCTAAACACAGGAAATCTGGATGTGGGAATAAGGACCCCCTCATGTTCGAGCAGAGCAGAATTCAACACAGGAATTAAATTCCACTGAAGTCACAATTAGGGCCTAAGTGTGGGCTATTGAACCCCGTTTTCACTTCTGTGGGAGAAGCAAATGGAGGCGATGAGCACGGTCATTGGGCATAGTGGCATGTAGGGGGGCACAAATCAGGCCCCCCTACGCCACAATTTTTTTAAAAAAATAAACTTACCTGAACTTACCTTAATGTCCCTCCAGCCTTGGGTGTCCTCCTGGGGTGGGTAAGGGTGACAGGGGGGGTCCCTGCGGGCATGGGAGGGCACCTCTGGGCTCCTTCAGAGCCCACAGGTCCCTTAACACCTGCCTTTTGCAGGCGCTAAAAAACGGCGCAAAAGCGGCCGTACGTAATTTTTTTTGACCCGCCCACTCCCGGGCATGAATTTTGCCCGGGAGTATAAATCCGATGCACATGCCTCGGAGTCGATTTTTTAGACGGGAACGCCTACCTTGCATATAATTAACGCAAAGTAGGTGTTCACGCTAAAAAATGACGCTAACTCCATGGACTTTGGCGCTAGACGCGCCTAACGCCAAAGTATAAATATGGAGTTAGTTTTGCGTCGAAATTTAAAAAAAAAAAACGACGCAATTCCGGCGCAAACAGAGTATAAATATGCCCCTAAGGTTCTGGCAATTGCAGGATTTCAAGTACCTACCCTTTTGTATGCTTACTACTCCATTCTCATTACCAGGACACGAAAAGGTCTTTAAGGGAAGCTCTTGGCAATAGAGAATTCATAAGTAGAAAATACATTAAAAATAAACATAGAAAAAAAGAAAAGTACTGATCGTCAGAAAAAATAGAAATTCTGGGGATGTCTTCAAAATCAATAAAAAACAACTGGAAGCAGTAAATATATTCACACACCTTGGATTGTGAGTTTCTAACAACCTTAAATGGACTACACATTGCTAGACAGTGAGAGACATATCAATGCTAACTTTAAGAGCCATCTTCCAACAGTTGGAGACTAATGGCCTAATTTAGGGTTTGGTGGATAGGTTACTCTGTCACAAACATTACGAATATCCTGTTTGCCTTATTACAATGCCTTTATATCCGATGACACTTGTAGTAAGGGGGACAGGCTCTTTGTCATGTTTGTGAGGAACTAGCCATCTGCCAAACTCTAAACCAGAGTCTAGGTCTGAAGGTAAAACCTTTGACTGGGGCAACCTGCTAGGTGTATACAATCTTTGCTACATTGTGGTCAACCTGAATTTGCACGTACGATCCGGTCAACTGCAAATTCTTGCTTTTCCTTAGTGCTTGTCTTTTTCTTGATGCTTTGTGCCCTAAAATTTCAAAAATGTAAATCTATAGCTATACCGTTGTGTCCTTCTTTCTCATTAAACTGTTCTTTATTAATCTAAAGTCATCTGAAAAAATTATTTACATTGTAATTGTTGTTACTTTTTGACCTTAGTATGCACTTTTATAGGGATTGCCTGCTGCTTGTGCAAGGAGATGAGCAGAGATTCTTTCAAAACTGTAGGTCTCATTTATGAGTTTTTGAGTTTTTGCCACAGCGCAGCACAGCAAGTCACTTTGCTGTGCTGCCCTGTGGCAAAAAATAGGGCAGGAATGCACCGTATTAATGAATTATTTGCATTCCTGTCCCTTCTGACTGCACCGGTGCACAAACTGATGCCTAGCTCCAACACAGGCACCCTTGCCGCATGGTGCAAGGATGTCTGAATTGTTGGCACAATTGTTTCTGTGCAAGGACGGACACCTTCCTGCACAAAAACAGGAGGAGTTTTCTTTTTTCAATGTGTGCTGCAGAATGCAGCACACTTAGAAGAAAAAACGAGGAGCAATAAAGTTATTTCTACTTGTTACACCTCCTGTGGGAAGGTGCACAGTTTTTAAGCATTTCCAGGTTTACAGATACGTGTAAATCTGGGAATGTGTCAAAACCCACTGCAACTCCCATGGAACGCCTTTTTGACGTATAGTAAGGCAACACAGCGCTTTGCACTTCCTTACTCCATATCTATGAAGCCATGCAAAGCCACACTGGGTGGCTTTGTGTCGCCTCATAAAATGATTGAGAGGCCTGAGCCACAGGAGCATCATAAACAGTGATGCTCCTGTGGCAGAGGCCTCTTGTAAATATGAGACCCTGTGTTCTTAAAACAGAGTGGGTTTATTGAGTTGGTGAGTCCCCCACCACCCCCAAACACACAATTACTAACCTCATTTCTGACAGTCACATGTTGAATATGGGTCAGTCCTTTATGACATTTTGCCTATATGCTGCGTTCTGGCATATGTGTGTTTAAGATATTCATGCATGCCAACATTTATGAAAACTTGTGAGGGAGATCTACTGAAAAAAATGGGAGGGATTATTTTTGTCATTTACTTGCATTTGAATGCAGGAACTTTTAAGTGGGGGAAAAGGGCAAAACTTTATAAGGTTTGGCTAAAAAAAATTGTTATCCCCCTGCCTATACCAGCAATTTGACATGCATCTTTTTTTACATCTTTTTTTTTGGGTTAAAAAATACTAGCATGGGAAGTGCTTTTAGTTGAAAAGCTGGGACAGTCTCAAAATGTCAATCATGA
Organism: Pleurodeles waltl; assembly: GCF_031143425.1. Lineage (NCBI taxonomy): Eukaryota > Metazoa > Chordata > Amphibia > Caudata > Salamandridae > Pleurodeles > Pleurodeles waltl. Next base: position 280,987,147 of record NC_090447.1, read on the forward strand.
TATGTACCCATTTTACAGCTTTTGGAACTAAGGAACCACCTGAACTGAAAGAAAACACGTGAGGCAACGGAGAGAGACATTTAGGATTCCAACAACCCTATGCGTAAATAAAAACAATATTGCAAAACATCTCAGATTTAAGTGACATGAATTCTCGTTGAATTGGAATATCCTTATAATGTATAATAAGCTGTACTTAAGACCATTAAAATGCGTGCAACTGACACATAATTGTTCCACGAAAATATCAGCTTGTACAAAAAATCACTGGCATCATGCTGTCCTCGTTAACAATATACTTTTTTGTGTATGTTGGCGATTCAAAGCCAACATTTGTAGCTAAGTAACTTCCTTGAAAATAATTTCCCTTCTTGGAATACCAAGAATTACAAGAGTTGTAGCTTTTCGCCCTTCAAATCCTTTGTGTGTGAGCCAGTCCTGTATCTGTTAACTTCGTATTTCATTGCTATTCCACGTTTCTTCAGAATGCAGAGATGATCAATCAGAAAAACACATAACTGCAGGAGTTTCTTCCGTGCAGTGATTTAAGACAAACTTTATTCGGTGGTATTGCTTGTAGAAATAAACGTACATAAGTAGTCTATCTCCAGTCTCCGTAATTTCTTATATACTTCGCTTTATTGTTTTCTGAAAGCCTTCAGATCCTTTGTCCTCCAGACTGCAAACCTAAAAGAATGACTTCTGCCTGTGATAATGAGGGGCCTAACATCTTTGCTCGGTGCTCCGCCGTTCCACATGCAGCGCTATCAATACAGTGCACAATAAAAGGGATAATGCAGCGAGTTTAATTCACGAGGCTGCCTGATCATGTCTGCTTCACTTCCCAAGGTCACTAGGTCACCCAGGTAGATTGATTTGAGTTTTCAGCTATTCAGCCTCTCACCTTTTGTCAAGCATCTGTCTCGCTTCGAGGGCTTGTGAAGGAGGACTTCCTTTGATAAGATGTCTGATCCATCCATTCAAGGACGTGATTCTTCACTTACAGGAAGTTGCACTTTCAATACACTATTCTTGTATGAACATGTCAATTCCTTTGTGATCTCTGAATTGCACTTTGCATATACATGAGCGATAAAGAAATGTTAACACTTTCTGTATTACAGATCTTACCATTTATTTGTAATTTCCTATGCAAGCGAGGACAAAGCTGCTGGAATGTCTTCAAGGTCCTGTGTAGAACACGTACATAAAATATTCTGCCAATGCCTTGGCCTGTGTTACCATTTCTGCAATGTTTGCAACAGTTTTGGGAAGTTTGAGGTACAACTCGTTGAAAAATTGGGGCCAATTAACTGAAGCATTTTTGAGTGGGGAAGTAGTACCACAGAAGTCCTCTTTTATGTACTCTTCTTCCGTTTGTGTCAAGAACATGTTTCAGGCCTGCCATTGCCGAGCCTGTGTGTGCAGTTTAAACTGCCATTTCCACCTGGTAAGTGTACTCACTCGCCATGCAAAACGTTCTTTTTTATTACATATAAGTCACCCTGAAGGCAGGCTCTGTGTAATTAAAAAGTTAGACAAGTACTTCTTAGTTTAACACATCCAGGTAGTGAAAAACTCTTAAATTTGTTTTTCTCTATTGCAAGGACTATCTCTCTCATAGACTAATATGGTGATTGCCTTAAAACATCTTTTAAGTGCAAATTCCAATCGAGAAAAGTTAGAAAAATTGAGTTTGGTGTTTCTGGACTCACAATTTAAAAACCCATTTGTTGGTAAGGGTGGTTTTAAAATTATTGGTTTGAAAATGGCACGTTTAGAAAGTTGGCATTTTCTTACTTGAACCATTCTGTGTCTTCGCCTATCTCCAATCCACATCTGGTCAATGTAAGGTTTAGGTGACAGCTGCATCTATGAATTCCATCCAGACAGCCATAAAACAGAGGACACTCCACTGCCTCTGGCTCCCATCTGCATACTGGTGAGTCTTCCTGGGCAGGAAGGGTGGAGGGGCTCTCACTCACACTTCAAAGGGTAGTGACTGGACCCCACACAAAGGACTTGTAGCCCCCCACAGACTTCCTGGCAGGCAGGACTGGGCTGAAAGGGAACTGGGGCACTTCAAAACCACTTGTTGAAGTCTCCCCGACTTCAAAGGCACATATGGGTATAAGTACTTGGTCTCTGACACCATATAATCGGAACACTTCTGGACTGAGGACATTCTGGTCCTCATCATGATATTGGCAGTAAATCCCGCTTACCGCCATGCTGACAGCCACCACCATACCGCCACGGTGGCAGATAACTGTTCTGCATATTACGACACGCACACACCAAACTGACAGAATACAGCCACATACACAAATCTGCCAGCCCAAAGATCAGTGCTAAAGCTGCAGTCCCAACACCCATTCCGTTACACCAACAGAACAACACCCACCACATCATGACCCACGAATCACTACAGCCGACATTCAACGGCGGTAATCCACTGGCGGTACACACTGCTGCGCTCAGAAGGGACACCCAAAACCTAAACTACACAACATTGGCCAATTCAAACAACACACACCTGACACCCATACACACACCACATCCACCCACTCACAGCACTATAAAACACCCACCCACAGCCCTTTACGAATACAAATCATTGCCACCGGACAGACATCAAGACCACTGTGACAAATACACACACCCATACATCCCTCACACACCCAATCACACCACCCGACACCCACACACTCACACACATCACCCAACACCCATGTCCCCACAAAGGCACCCCCGTTTCACAGATGAGGAGTTGAGGTTCATGGTGAAGGAAATAGTCAGGGTAGAGCCACAGCTGTTTGGAGGACAGGTCCAGCAGATATCCATTGCAAGGAAGATGGAGCTATGGGGGAGAATCATGGACAGGATGAATGCTGTGGGACAGCATCCAAGAATAAGGGCTGACAACAGGAAGAAGTGGAACGACCTATGGGGGGAAGGTCCATTTCGTGGTAGGAAGGCACCAGCTTGCCATACAGAGGACTAGCGGTGAACCCCCATCTCCTCCCCCACAGCTCACAACATGGGAGGAGCAAGTCTTGGCATTACTGCATCCTGAGGGACTCACTAGAGTATCCGGAGGACTGGACACTGGCAAGTCAACATTTACCACTTACCCCCCATACCTTCATGCCATCTCACACCCTCACCCTCACTCCCATCACTCCACTCCATCCCACACACTGCACCTACACATCTGACTAACCTCCATTCCAAACCCTGCATGCCATACCAATGCATGGACAGCCCTCCCAGCCCTGCATGGACAACCCATCACCAAAGCATGCACAGCATAGGGGAACTAACAAGGAAAAAAGCAACCATAGAGGGAAAGAGAGGGATCTACAACATGTTACAGGCATGAAGCATAATGCAACTCTTACATACCCACAGGTACCCCAGCCAATCTCAGTGGAGAGGAGGTGCCATAACTATCCAGTCCCCCAACAGAAGATAACAACTCTCACGGGGTGATTTTAAAATGAGTAAATGGCGCTCTCCCCCAATTATCTGTAAAGGTTATCCAAACAGTGCCATTCACTGGGACATCCCCCCAAATTAACCCAGGATGATATCAGCTCCTGCTATCTAATACTATAAATCCGGACGGCACTCGTTATGATTCGGTAAGCGTCAATAGTTCTTAATGTATGAATTGTTTTACGAGTCTCATATCAACAAAAAGAGGGATAGGGAGGTTGATGGTCCAGTGTACGGTCTCCAAAAATGACTAATCACACACTAAATAGGTATACTTTTCTAAGAAAAATAAATCTAGGGGAACATGAATGTTCAGGAGCAAGAGCCCTCGCACATCCAAATGGATATCATGCTTCATCATCGGGTTGCTCCTCGTCATTCTGATACTGCAATATCTGACGGGCTCCCCGTTCGGGGGCTCTTTGCCGGAGATCTTTTTATAAGTGGCTGCCGTTGTGATAAACAATCATTAGATAATCCTAGAGGTCAGGCACTCATTCTGGCAGGAGAGTGAAAAGTTAAAATTGGTGCTTAGTGTGTGTACTTATCTAAGTAAGCTAGATCTGTATCTGGATGCCCCAATAATATAGAAGTGTATCCTTCTATTCACTTTCTATAGTCCGCGAGTACGTCAGAAAACATGATGTTTGCTTAGATAAGTACACACAACCAGGAAGTCCTGATGAAGTCAAGGGGTATTCCCCAGACGAAACACGTGTTGACTGGGACGGGAACTGGAGCAATTTTGGACACAAGAACTTTCAAGAGGAATAAAGAATACTTTGATTGAATTCATGAAGATTGTCATAATTGTGGACTCTTAAAACAATTCATACATTACGAACTATTGACGCTTACTGAATCGTAATGTGTGCCGTTCGGATTTATAGCATTAAACCCCAACAGAAGATGCCCCCGCTGACGACAGTTACTCTGGTCTCCAGGATCTGGATCAACAACCTGGCCCATCAGGGACCACTGGACAGTCGGTCACCCCAGCCCACTCACAGCCCACCACAGAGCCTCCCCTATCAGTTACCAACACCACAGCACCCACCCAGTGTAAGCCACACCTCTGTCCCCACGGCACATCAATCAGCAGTGTGCCCAACTGTACAAGGACCCCAGTCCACACCTCATACTCAAGACAATCAGGGACCTGGGGTTAGTGGCCGTGGGCACACCACTCAAGGGACTGGGGCTCAGGGCAACAGGGACACTGGGAGGACCACTGTGCACCAGGGGTAGGACAGGCCCAGGGAACTGACTCTCCATGAAGCACTCACCAGTGTCCTGGGTGCCTACCAACAATCCTGGGACACGATGGGCCAGATCCTAAATAACATGCAGGAGAACAAGCGGCTGCAGGACGAACACCATCCGGAGATCAGGGAGGATTTGCAGGCACTCAAGACCACCATGATCTCCATAGCAGGGGTGATGGCAGACATGGCCAACATCATGAGGGAATGGACAGCACGCCAGCGGGCCCCTACCACTAGCCAGTCTATTGACCAGCCCTCCACGTTCGCTGCAGCTAGTGGACAGGAGGCCACGCCACAGGACCCACAGGCTACCAGCACCCCTCCCCCTGCAGAAGGTGAATCACCCCACAAACGTTTCCTGCGAACCAAACAGAAGCCAGAGACACTTGCCAAGACCAAGGCCACCACCAGTAAATGAGGCTCTCCTGTTTGACCTCCTTGTATCCCACCTTGTCACCTTGTCCACTTTGAACTGACATTGCTCCCCTTCCTATGGCCCCTTGGACACTGGACCTGTGCTACAAACTGACTAGAACAATACCCTGGACTTCCCACCACCATCACCCTATCCATTGCACTTTACCCTCAATTATATAGCACTACAATAAACACCCTTGAACACAATTTGAGTAACACTGTTTTATGTGTCTTTAATGTGCATTTTTGGGAACAGTCACATCAAGTGCAAATGATCTGAACACTGTGATAGCTGACAAATAATGACCTGGAACAGTCTGTAGTGAATACTTCAGGACAATGTTGTCATATCACCAACTTCTGGAAAATGAGAATCCATAGGTGACAGTAAGTTGAGATGCAAAGTAAGTGAATGCCATCATGCCACAGGCACACAGATAAATCAGTAGTCAGATTAATGGTCAGTTCCACTGTCTCACCTGTTTGTCATTTGATGTATTGTCATATAACTGATGTTCTGTTGCCCTCATCCTCATCCTCTGCCTCCTCATCCTCACTGTCCTCAGGGTCCACTGCTGCCACAGGGTCATCTCCAGTCCCCTCCTCTTGCAGAAAAGGAATTTTTCGTCTGTGGGCCAGGTTGTGCAACATTACTATCTGGCAGACCTTTCCAGGTAAGTAGCACAGGGATCCACCTGTCAGATGGAGGCACCTGAACGTGGCCTTCAGGAGGCCGAAGGTCAGCTCGATTACGCTTCTGGTTCATCCATGTGCCTCATTATAGCGTTTCTCAGCCCCTGTCCTGGCATTCCTCACAGGGGTCAGGAGCAACAATAGGTTTGGGTAGCCAGAGTCATCTGCAAGTGCTGAGGGACACCTCAAGGCATACACTGACATGCAGTGGGTGGGGGATCTGGCTCACCTATTAGCCACACCCTGTGCCTCTGTAGTTGGGCCATCTCATTTGGGATGCTGCAATTCCTCAGGACGAAGACGTCATGCACCAACCCAGGATACTTGGCAGTGACGTGGGAGATGTACTGGTCCACCAGGCAAACCATTTGCACATTCAGGGAGTGGAAACTCTTCTGATTCCTGAACACCTGTTCATTCTGGCAGGGGGGGGACTAACGCAATATGTGTACTGTCACTCGTACCAATTATATTGAGGATATGGCCCATTGCATAGAATCCTGCCTTTACAGTGGCCAAATCTTCCACCGGGGGAAAGCAATGTAGCTGCACATGTGTTTCACCAGACAAGACCCTTGCTAGCACAATAGAAAACATTGGCTGCAACATTCCAGCTGTCAAGCCCGCTGTCACTTGGAAAGAACCAGTTGCCAGGAAATGGAGCCCTTATAGCACTTGCACAAGAGGGGGGATCCCAGTGGGATGACGGATAGCTGATTTCAGGTCAGGCTCCAATTGGGCACACAGCTCTGTGATTGTGGCCCTGTATAGTCTATAGGTGAGTATAACGTGCCTGCCCTCCAGTGTAGCCAAGTCCACAAGGGGTCTGTACACGGGGGTTCATCTTCTCCTTCCATTCATCTGCAGTGGTAGGTATCTAAGGGTCACAAGAGTGAGTAGGCTGTCACAACTTGAACAATGGAACCACAACCTCAATGGACATGTTGCATTTATGTGATGGGACAGTGGTAATGACAGGTATATGCAAATCTAGGCAGTGAAGCAGTAAAAGTTATTCTGATGGTTGTCTATCTCCATGGCATGGCAACCACCTGTCCAATATGTAGGTCCAGGTGGAAGTGAGGTAACTGTCGACATTGGGCGTCATGGCAGACGGTGGTCTTGCACTGCTGTGCAATTCCTCATTGGATAATATGGGGCTCTATGGAGTACAGTGGCCAATGGGGATCAGCACCGGCAGTGATGGCGTACACTGCCACAGACGTGACTGCCATTTTCTGATTCCTCACTTGTTTCCTGACCTTCAACAGGAGAACACCTACACTGCGTGTGCTGCTGTGACCTGTATCTGGAACCTACCATGGCCCGTGTGACCGGGGGAAGGGGGTCCTCCTTCACTTCGGAGGAGTTAGAGCGATTGCTGGATGGGGTCCTACCCCAGTACGGACTGCTGTATGGGCCACCAGACCAACAGGTGAGTACACCCTGGGCACGATGCATGTGGGAAGGATGCATGGAGATGTGTGTGCAAGCATCATGTCATGGTCGGATGTAATGTGGTGGTGTACATGGTGTGCGCCGGCCGATGTGTGTGCCAGTGGTGACTGAAACGCCATATGTGTGAAAGGCTGGATTGTATATGTAATGGAGTCCTCCCATCTGTATCAACTCTGAAGGTCAGCGCCCATCAAAAGAAGGGATTATGGCGTGCCATCACCAAGGACGTGCGGACCCCGGGGGTCTATGGCAGGTGGAGCACCCACTGTCAGAAATGGTGGGAGGAACTGAGACGCTGGCCACGGAAGTCCGCAGAGGCCCTGCTGGGGATGGCCTCCAAACGAGGAAGGGGTGCCCGTCGGAACCTGACTCCCCTGATGTCCCGCAGCCACAAGGGGATGAGTACAGTGGGCATTACTACAATATTTGGTAGGTGGCATTGGATCCGATTGGTGGGTGTCAGTTAGTGGGTGCCCCTTAATCCCAGGCCAGACATTGCAGCGTGATCCAGCTCAAGGGTAATGGTTGTAAGGGAAAAGAAGGTAACCTAGGTAGGTTGCATTCCATTTCAGACAGGGCTTATTGGGTCCCAGGAGGCCTGCAGTTGGTGGTGTTTGGCCCTCATCTTGCTGTGGCATGTAGCCAAATCAATGGCAGTGCAATGCACAGTATTCAATCCTGATCCGTGTGTGAGACGGTGCTGTGTATACCAACAGTGGTGTTGGTCAGTAATTGTCCCTGTGTTCTCTTTCTCTCTCTCCCCCTTTGTCTTCTGTCATCCTGTCCATGTATGTGTTAGCATCATCTGGCGGAGGACCAGGGGCACCAGCGACAGAGGGAGCTGCACCCCACAGGACCCAGGAGGCAGAGTCCACTGATGCCGAGGGAACCAGTGGGACGGAGGGAAAGGGGAGCACCGTGGCGGATACAGGATGTGACAACACAGACTTGGATACCTCCTCCAATGGAAGCTCCCTGGTGGTGGCGGACACCTCTTTGACCACTGCAGCTGCAGGCACAGCCGCCATCCCTGTACCAGCACCGCCCTCCCAGTAGCCCCTCAACGAGTTTCCCGTGCCCACTCACCCAGGAGGGTGGGCATCTCCTTTGCCCCAGGCACCTCAGGCCTTGACCTCCTGAGATACATCTCTGTAGGGCAGTTAACCATTGTGAATGCCATCCAGTGGCCGGCATCCCAGATGCAGCAATACAATGCATTACTGGAGGGCATCCACGGTGGATTGGTGGCCCCACAGAGATCGATTCAGGCTCTGGTCTCCTCTCTGATGGCAGCCATTGTCCCTTTCCCTACTGTCCCCCCTCCAACTACCACTTCCCAGTCGAAGTCACCTTAACCCTAACCCATCCCATGCACACAAACAGAAGAGCATGCACACAACACACAAGAGTAGCACAGTCAAACACAGGCACCACACCTCAACACACAAGCACTCACGCAAACACCAGACATTTGCAGACACAACCAGATCCACTGCCTCCACTACCTCCCCCTCCTCCTCCTCCACCTCCCTCACTGTCACGTCCACATTCACACCTACATGCACTGCTTCAACAACCACCACCAGCATCACCACACCAAGCAGCACACACACTGGCAGACACCTCCACAACATCCATGCACGCATCCCCTGTGTCCTCTCCAACCCTGTCCGTACCCCCTCCTAAAGCACACAGACACAAACACTGAGACACCCAACAGCCATCCACCTCACATCAGCACACTCCCCATGCACCTGCACCCAACTCCTGCAGACATACTCCTCCAACAACCACTCCCTCAAACTCCACTCCCATCACTCCTCCCTCTTCCCGCCTCACCTTACCTAAAAAGCTTTTCCTTGCCCAACTTGACCTCTTCCTTCCCCCTCGCCCCCTCGCCCCCATCCTGCCCATTGGTGCAGGGTCCCAATGATCCAGCCCAGCTCCTCAGCCAAACTGTCCATGTGGACATTGAAGGCACCTCCTAGTTGTGGAGGCAAGACAGTGATGGTTCCCACTCCACCAGCCAGGAAGGTTAAGGATCACACAGCCACTTCCATAAAGGGGAAAAAGCCCTTGAGCTTGAAGGGGAAGGAGACCTCACCCCCTGCCCTGAAGGGCAAGGAGGCCGCACCTCCTGCCATGATCAGGAAGAAGCCCTCGACTCAGGCCGTGAAGGGGAAGAAACCCTCGACCCCTGCCATGAAAGGGAAGGAGCCTGCACCTCCTGCCATGAAGGTGAACAAGCCCTCAACGTCTGCCATGAAGGGGAAGAAGCCCCCGACTCCAGCAGAGGCTGGCAGGGTGACACCTCTACCACCACCACTACCAGTGGTCACGGAACCCTCACCTCCAGATGAGTCAGTGCAGCCCTCACCTCCAGCAGAGGCTGACCAGGAGGCACCTTCACCTGCTGACACAGTGCAGCCCTCACCTCCAGAAGAGTTTGGCAGGATGACACCACCACCAGTGGTCACAGAGCCCTCACCTCCAGATGAGACAGTGCAGCCCTCACCTCCAGCAGAGGTTGCCCAGGAGGCACCTTCACCTGCTGACACAGTGCACCCCTCACTTCCAGATGAGACAGTACAGCCCTCACCTCCAGCAGAGGGCATGTAGGTTACCCTTCTGTGACTGCTTTACAACGAGCCCCCTCCAGAACCAGTGGGCAAGTTACCCATCTGAGAGACTGTAGCCTTGCACTCCCCAGCACAGAGAAATGGGCATTGAGCCCCCTCCAGAACCAGTGGGCAAAGTCACCCACCTGAGAGACTGTGGCCTTGCACTCCCCAGCACAGAGAAATGGGCATGGAGCACCCTCCATAACCAGTGGGCAAGTGCCCCAACTCAGCTGTGGAGCACCCCACCCCCCTCCTTCTGAGGTGCCGGCTTCTTACAACATGATGCTCCTGCAGAGTTCTGTGCAGTTGATGTCAGGAGACAAGTTGATCCTTGGACTGTGTCCTGTGGCTATGTGGGCCCTTTGTACTTTGGATTGGGCATTGGGCCTTTGTGGACATTACATGTTAATATGGTGGCTTTTCCCTTGCTAATAATTTTTTAGTACTTACTACGTCTGGTCCATGTTTTATTGTGGCGTGTGCAATTGGTTTAGGTCTGCAACTGGTTGTATGTATGGTGTGTGTCTGGTGTGTGTTGCGCGTGTGTGCGTCACTCTCGTTTTTCTCCCTTCCTCCCTAATGTGCTAGGCGGTTGTACTCACCGTTGTCGTCTTCGTCGCGTTGGTGTTTCAGGTAGAGCATGGCGTAGAAGAGCATCGGGAAGACTTGCAGTTCCGGTTCCATGGCGGCAGCGGAGTCCTCTGTGTAATTGTTTGTCAGTCTTTTATTTACTGTGTTGGCACCACCTAGGAAATCGTGGCAGTGTGCTGTGTTATAATATGGTGGGCGATACTTTGTCTTCTTCCTGGCTATTGATGCATACCGCTGGTCAGTGGTGTTAACGCCATGGGGGATGGTGTGGTACATTGGCTGTCTATGGGAGTTTTCACCGCCATGGTCCTAATTTGACGGTAATTACCACCGGCCTGTTGGTGGTATTTCTGCCACTTTATCTCTCACCGCCAGTGTCATAATGAGGGCCTCTGTCAGGAAGAAGGACAATGGTATTGTCAGGAGGAACTGCCACTTTGCTGTTTGCTCTGCTGTGTTGGCCTGCTGCCTGCTACGTCTTGCTGGGAGTGAGAGAACTGGGTCTAACTCTCTACATCCTGCAATATAAAGTTTCTCCAATGGCCTGACTGAGCTTGCCTCCTGTTTCTGATGTCTCAGACATAACAAAGACTTCACCTGTATCTTTCTAGCAGCACCTGGTCTCCTTTGCTGTGAGTCCTGCTCTGCCAAGTAGTGCCAACTCCAGTCCTGGGCCCTTGGAGGTGAGTTTTGTGCTGCAACACAAGAACTGATACAACAACACTGGCGCAACACTTGGTACCGACACATCCCCCTGCAGAAACGCGGCTTTGCTGCTGACTGCAGAGAAGCTGCACACACCGGTTTTTGCCTCTGTGATGCAGTGGCCCCAACTTACAATGTGGCCGTGGCTTTTCTGTCATAGCAGTGATGCATCAGAACCAGTACTCATCGCTTCTGGACATTGATGCATCAATGACGTTGCCTGATCAGGAAACAACACGTAGCCTGCCAGCGCAATGCATGCCCTCCTCTGGATCAACACATCATCACCAAGCATCGACACAGCAAAGGTACTGCCAGCCAGTGTTGCTGACTCATATACCTGTCCCACACTCCATTGCTCTCGGACTGCAGTTAAGGATTGGCCCTAGTCCAGCACGATCGGATAGTTTAGGTTGGAGCTATAGTTTTTATGTACTGCATTTTGATTGAATTTTGCAAATTCATAACTTGACTTGTTTATGTGGAGATTATATTATTTTGGTCTTGTTTGACTCAGATAAATATTGGCTATTTTTCTAAACTGGTGTGGAGTCCTTTTGTGATGTTTTCACTGTGTTACTATGCGTGTTCACATTTACTTTACACATTCCCTCTTTAGTTTAGCCTGACTGTTCTGTGCCAAGCTACGAGAGGGTGAGTCCAGGTAAACATTCAGGGTGTATATTACCTGCCATGACTAGAATTGTGGCCCCCTACGTGGACAGAGTGCAAACTTCTGCCAACTAGAGACCTGATTTCTAACATCCTCAATCAGTGGGAATATCACAGGAGAGATTAATGCTGTCAGTAACAGTACTGGGTCAGTATTCACCACAGGCAGAATTTGTGAAGAATCCTGATTTAACCACTTCTGCCAAAAATCTGCAGATTTTACATAAATGTAAAATTCAAAATAATAGCCATAATTTATTAACACAAGATTCAGAAACTTTCCACTTAGGAAACTGCATACTTCACACCCTGAATAGTAGCTCCCACTGGTGCAGCAGGTTCAGTGGCACCATCACCCAGAGGGTTGAGGGTCCTTCTGAATCCTGATTATTGCTGTATTTTACAGTTGAAACAGTGACCAGTACTCCCATTTTCTTTCTTGCACTAAGGCCCATGACACACTGGCTATGCCACTGCTTGCACCCAAGAAACACTCACCATTTTAAACACATCTTATACTTATTAAGGGAACACAGAAATTGCACAACATTGCAGACTCTGAATATGGACATTTTTGTTTTTGTATCAGAGTGTGACGTGATGGCTGGATTAGATTCTAATACTACGATGGTGTGGGCATTCAAACACAAGATGGTGTGCAGTAGTGTACACAGTTCAATGTAGACAACAGATCATGACCAATTTAATGGGACGTGACTCATGGATTATAAATTTGTGATTATTTATAGTTGAGCCAATTTTCACTGGACCATTAGTTGACAACCTAGTAGCCACTTTTGCATTTGAAATGCTTACAGCTTGGAATTATTTTCCCGAGATGGGTAGACTAGGAACCGCCACCGGCTGAACTGTGGAATGATTACCACCTTTATCAATTAAAAAAGATATTGGATGAGCATTTACTTATCCTTCAACAAAATGGCCATCCTGGCCTACTTCTGGGAATACACCAAGCAGGCAGTTCTCGTCCCCTCTCATGCACTGTTGTTGAGCTTGACACTTTTCTGTAGGAACTCCGACTGTGACTGCAAATTGTCAAAAACTGTCAATAACTGAAATCTGAAATTTGGTTGAAACCCCTGCATACTTTTGTGCATGGGCTGTTGTATGACTGAGATGGAAGGCATATTCCCATAGAACTGCCTTGCATTCTGCCTGTTCTACTCAGAGGCTGTTAAAACTGGGACCATTGACTACGATGATGCAATCATTCCATTCAGTGCCATCTGATTCACTTTCTGTTCTGCCTTTAGCAAACCATTTGTGACTCACTTAAAAACAATTTGGAATACATATGAATTCCTACTGATTATTTTTCATTTGTGCATTGTTAATACCATTTCTCAAATTAGAATTGTTAACAAATCCTCCGCCTCTACAAGGGGGATCACTATTTCCTCCTTGCATAAATTGCACACTGTTTCCTTGTGCAGTATCACCTTGCATACCAACACTAGCATAAGACCCAAAACCACATGCCTGAGAAAATACATTGATCTCCTATTTGTGCACCATTAACTTCTCATTTGACATTTTCTTTTTGTAGCACAACAGTCATTACAGTACTTTGCATAGGCAAAGATTTTGTCTAACAATTGTGCTTGATAACACATCACACTTTACTGAGTAGCACAAATCTCTAGACACAGACCAAATTCAAGTGCCGAGACAAATCATAAAACATCTTTTTTTGTGGGGTCAGTCAGTCAGTCAGTCAATAATCTTTATCGGATTGATTCAAAAATCCATAAAAACATACAAACAAAGAGAAGCAATATTCATCAAAGATGTAAAAAGTGGCATCAACTTCCAAGAGGTACAGAAAGAAGAATAAAAAGGGATTTTCGGCATTATGCAGCAATATTGAAACTCCTTATGTAAAATAAGTGTGCACAAATGCTCAAAATATAAAAATTTCATATTAGTCCAAATACATTTAACTGACAACTATAGACAATTTATTACAGTTAAAATCAATCAGAAAAAAATATCATAAACAGTGAACATGAAATAAAATTGGTAAAAAGAAAAACATAAGAAAGGATTAAGGAAATTCATACTTCCCCTCAAAGGTCTGTAAAACTGAACTTACAGTACATAATTTTTTAGTAGGGAATTTCTGATCATGTGAGTTATAAACATTTTACAATAAAATGCTCGGTAAATCCTCAAAATCTAATTTGTCAGCCAACAGGTTACTCGTATGAAGCATAATCTAAGTAGGAGTACACCCAGAGCCCAGGGAAATTAATGTAAGCAAACCACCCTTAGCTCTACCTATCTGTGAGAGCTCTGCCAATTTCGAGAAGGAGATGTATCCATTTAAATGGAAATGGTGTTCTAGTTCCCAGGTCTCTTGTAATTTTACATTGAACTCTCAAATTTGTCCTAGCCAAGCATTGTTTTCTTTCTTGCTTCTCAACCCAGCGAAGTTCCAACTGCAAATTTTAGGCAGAGGGAGTTGCTTATCCCGGACCTCAGCAGATGGCTTTACCAAGCTCTGGGGGGCATCCTGAGTCTGCTCTAAGTCAATCGTTGCATTCCAGATCCCCCAGAGGTTCAAATTTATTCCTTAACTCAAGTGGCACTACAAGACCTTTAGTATGGGCATCTGATCTGCCCCTGCTTTGGGGATAATCATGCCTAGGACCCACTAGCCTTTGCGCCAAGGCAGGGGGATAACAAAAAACTAATGGGAGCACTTGAATGCCCAGCCTGCACCCCCTTCACAGTATTGCAAAAAATCAATCACCTGACTATATCCGGCTGCCTAAAATGTTGCACAATAAAGTCCCCTTCAAATATTTTTTGCCCGGGGCCTCACCAGTCAGCTCATCTGGCCATGATAATATCTTCACACTCACAACAAGTTAAACCCCCCCTTAGTGGCACACCAATATTTTGCTTTCTGGATGAGTTCACACGTAGCCTCCTCTATCTCTAAGGTCAAAGGAGGGGCATTCGCCAGAATGACCATGAATGGGGTAGAATCCAGGAGGAGATGAAGCCTGGGAGCTGAGGCCTGGTGTTGCTGACAGGCTTGATTATTGGGAACCCTGATCCCATTACTGGCATTCTCTGCATCTGGTATGGATACCACGATTGGCTGCCACTGGTGTGGGATAGCCAGAGTATATCCCTCACCGTGGCTAACACTGGCTTTCCCACGTTTGGTCACAGAGTCATTCCCCTCTTCATAAGCAAGTTGCATTGTGTGCGAGAGGCCTGTAGCAAGGTTTGAGGGTCTCTCAGACTGCCCCCCCGGCCATTTGGGTGTCTTTCTCCAGACACAGGCACAGACAAAATGAAAGTGTTGTGTTGTGTCAGCCCCCACTGCGTGGTGGACAATATGGTTTGTATTAAGATGCCAGCCGTGACTCAATCAGTTCCAGACAAGATCTAATAGGACCTAAGTGGTTCTCTATTATCGACTCAAGCCACCTAAAGATTTCCTCTAACTCACAGTTCACAAAGGTGGAGGGTACTATCTCCTTTTTGTGACCAGCTGTGGTCAGCTGCATTTTCATTCCTACGAAGTGACTACCTCTTTCCTTCCACTTTTAAAGTGGTTCAACAGAAGATACCACACTCCATCCTTGAAAATGTCAAAGAGGGACTCCTGCTGGGATCATAGGGAACAGTACCATGCATTGGCATTACACCTTGGGGTGGTAATAAAACTCTGCTTCCTCCAGTGGAAGCCTCCTCTATTTGACTACTAGCCCCCACATAATTAGTCCAGGAAAGTTCATCCCTTCCCCCAGGTTATCTGCCTGCCCCAGGGATAACCTACATTCAGCCAAAACAATTTCATTGGACACCACCACAATGACTCGCTCTAGCCTGGTTTCAATACTGATGGGCTTTCATGGCACAACAGGTCCTCCCACGGATTTATGCTTGTCCATTATGTGACATAAAATAGAGGGGGAAAAAGACAACCAAAAGTAGTAGTCAGTTGTTCTGTGTTAGAGGGGAGGCCCAGTCCTCTCTTGTGCAGCCACAGATGGACCTGCTCTTGGCCTGGTCGTTACCTGGGCCTCCACCCAGACATGTCTTGCATGTGTCCCACGCTGCAGGTCCTCCAAATACACTTTGTAGCACTTAGAAACAGCCGGCAGGTGAAGGCAGTTGCTGGCTCCACCTCCAGTCTCATTGGGGTGCTGGAACTCGTAGTCCACCATTGCCAATGTCTTCCACACTACAGCACCTACAAATATGCTATGTAGCACTCAGAAACAGACAACAGGCAATTTGCTGGCCCTGTCTCCAGTCTCCTTGGGCTTCTGGGGATTGTAGTCCCCCCAATGCCAATGTCTCCCACTCAGTGGGGCCTCCAAATGCACTTTATAGCATTCAGAAAGAGCTGGCAGGTGTGGGCTGTTGCTAGCGCCACCTCCAGTGTCCTTGGGCTGCTGGGACTCATGGTCCCCTGATGCCAATGTCTCCTGTGCTGTGGGACCTCCAAACAAACTTTGTAGCACTCAGAAACAACCGGCAGGTGTGGGCGGTTGCTGAGCTCACCTCAAGTTTCCTCGGGCTGCTGGGACTCATAGTCCCCTGAGGACAGTGTCTGCTGCACTGTAGTCCCTCCAAATGTGCTTTGTTGCACTCAAAAACAGCAGACAGGTGCGGGCAGTTGTCGGCCCCACCTCAAGTTACCTCAGGCTGCTGGGACTTGTAGTCCCCTAGTGCCAATGTCTCACCATTACCTCCACTGTACTGTCTGTATATCTGCATCACTCTTTCATAATATGCATGCAGTTACTCATCCGGAATTTACGTCACTCTAATACATTTTGACCCACTGATATGTTGCTGGGGAAGCTTTGCTTTCAAAAGCTGGATAACCTGATCATATTTCTGAAAGACACTTGGGCAAGGCTTATTTACAGGGGCTTCCCTCTATGGTTCTTCTTGTGGCCACTCTACCGATGTCTTGCACCCAGCCAAAAAATCTTGAGGCACAACAACCTGGCCCTCTCTACACACTCATCCCCGCACCTTTTGCCTTTTCCCCCAACTTTTTGCTAAATTTGCCTTTGTTGGCTTTAGGGCTCTGGGCACTTTACCACTGCCAACCAGTGCTAAAGTCGAGGTACTCTCTACTGTAAACATTTTGGCTAGTCCTGAATTGGCATATTTAATTTACTTACAAGCCCCTGGTTAAGAGCACTATATGTACCCAGTGGTCCTGCAGCACTGATTATGCAACCCACTACAGTACCCCTTTGAACATGTCTCAGGCCTGCCACTGCAGAGCCTGTGTATGCAGTTTTAAACTGTCATTCGACTTGTCAAGTGCACCCATTTGCCAGGCCTATATCTTCCTTTTTCGCACATTTAAGTCTCCCCTAAGGTAAACTCTAGCTAACCCAAAGGGCAGGATACAGTGTATTCAAAACATTGGACATGTACTTTTAAGCCTAACGTCCTGGTAGTGAAAACCTATTAAGGGCCTGATTACAACTTTGGAGGGGGTGTTAATCTGTCCCAAAAGTGACGATAAAGTGACGGATATACCACCAGCTGTATTACGAGTCCATTATATCCTATGGAACTCGTAATACGGCTGGTGGTATATACGTCACATTTGGGACGGATTAACACCTCCTCCAAAGTTGTAATCAGGCCCTAAATGTGTTTCTCACTACTGCAAGGCCTATCTCTCAATAGGTTAACATTGGGCTTACCTTGATACAGTCTTTAATTGTAATTTCCAATTGAAAAAAGGTAGAAATTCGGAGTTTGGTGTCTCTGCACTCACAATTTAAAATCACAACTAATGCTGAAATTGGATTTTAAATAGTAAGTTTGAAAATTCCACTTTTAGAAAGTTGGAATTTTCCTACTTTAACCATACTGTGCCCCTGCCTGTCTTTGAATGTTGTGGGTTTACAGCTGGGCTTTGTGCATTCCCTTTATACAGTCACTCACAAAGGGAACAGGGATGTGGCATTTACATCCTGATGGCCCATCACCAGGTTGAAGGGCCTTTTTGGGCTAGATGGGAAGGTGGAGATGACACTTACACCAGAATAGGGCTGTGCCTGTCCCCGCACAAAGAGCTGCATTACCCCCTATAGAGTGTCTGGAGCCAGGGAGGGAAGTGCAGGGACCTTGTGCACTACAATGGCATCTCTTTGAAGTCTACCCCCTACAAAGGCTCAACTGGGTATAAGTACTAGACCCCAAACCCCACCAAATCAGTACACCTGTGGATCTGATGACATTTTGCCAGGAAGAAGGATTACTGTGCTGCCAGGAGGGACTGCCACTCTGCTGAACTGCTGGCTTCTGCCTGGGAGTGAGAAGGGCTGGACTTAACTCTCCTTATCCTCACAACAGCCAAGTCATTCCAAGGGCTTGCTGGCTAGCCTCCTCTTCTGAAGTCTCAGGGCCATCAAAGACTTCCTCCAAACTCTGCTTCAGCTGCTGTTCCCCGCCAACTGCGAGTTCTGTCCTGCCTAGAGATGCCAGTCCAGTCCTAAGCCTTGAAAGGGGACTCTGCAGCTGTTCTTCTGCAAAAATTGACACATTAACACCATTGCGTCGATCGGAATTGCTGCATCCTCCCTCAACATGATGCATCCCTGCTGCTGCTGAGTTCAAGGATTTTGCAATGCTGACTGTGTGGCTCAGGATCAACATATTCCCACCAGCTCTGATGCATCACCTTCACTCCACAATGAACCATCAACTCCATTGCAGATGGTTCAATGCCATAGCCCGAGGATATTGATTCAACTACTACATGGCTTAAAGAGGACACATTCCCTGGACTGCGTAGATCAGAACCGATGCATCACCTTCGATTCGCCTCCTCAACATCAATGCATCATACATCCAAGGTACTGCTCAGTGGGTCCTGCATAGGTCTTGTAGCCTGCCTGCACTCCATCGCGGTCAGCCTGAACTTTGAATTTACCCCAGTCTAGCGTGACATCAAATAACGTTTTAGCACTATTGATTTCAAAGCACTATTATAGTTTATTCTTTAAAAAGTCATATCTTGAGTTCTACTTATTGGATTTGTGTTTTTTGGTCTTGTTTTATACATAAAAATATTCTTCATTTTTGTAAGCTGGTGTGGAGTCCTTTTGTGGTGTTTCTACTGTGTTACTATAATTTAAGTGTTGCACAAATACTTTACAGATTGCTTCTTAAGTTAAGCCTGACTGCTCTGTGCCAAACTACCAGAGGGTGAGCACAGGTTAACTTAGGTTATGAATCTGACTTACCCTGACTGGGATTGTGGTCCCTGCTGGGACTGGATGCATACTTCTGCCTACTAGAGACCAAGTTTGTGACAAAACAAATGTATCTAAAGCATTTTTGAAATAGTTATACTCCTTTACAATTCTATGTATCAGGCTAATATCTGAGCTTCAGGAAATTCTTTGTAAATGTGAAAATCTTACTCCTTGACAAATGTATATGTACACATGCTCCTCCCTGCACTTCCCTCAACTGAAACTCCTTTTCAACAAGTACTTCCAATTCACTCCCACATGCACTCACATATTTTTACATTTTACTCTTTGCTTCAGGCTTATCAGAAGCTTCTTCCCATTCCTCTCTATATCTTGTCATGTCTTCTATTTCTTTCATCTTGTCCAAGAATTCTCCATGATTTTATCACAAGGTTTTAAGATTTTGTTTATTTATTTCACTTTCTGTTGATTTTATTCTGAATGTTTCACAAATATTCCCTTTGTCCAAATCCACGTTTAGTGCCTTTCTGTCACTGTAAAATGAATGTCAATTGAAGATGGGTAGGCTACAACCATGTTAACTAAAGCCTGGTTATGCTAACTAAAATCCATTTAAATTGAGGATTGATTTTATTAATTAAAATGCTATCCCACATGCACAAACACAGAGATACACAGACACACAAACTCACACACACAAAAATACACACACATAGACAACAGACACACATAGCTCCTGAGGTATCACATTGCATGCACATATCACAAATATCCTCATTGCTATAATGAGACTGCACCAGAAGCCTGCACAGGTATTTCACACCTTATTCATCCACATGTAATTGCAATGTAATGCCGATAAGGGTATAACAGTAATATTTCCCTGGGGGTCAGAACACTAACTCCCACATGCAGGCCTCAAGAACCACTATGCTGCAGCACTGAAACTGACACACTTCAAGTAGTAGAAAATGCCATCATCCTCAACATTAGGAACAACCCCTGCCTCCTGGTCCTGCTAGATCTTACTTCAGCAGTTGATTCTGTCAACTATCAAATTCTGATCAACACCCTGAAAACATGTTTGAATTACCACATGCCATATCAAAATCGTTCACATCCTACTTCGCCAACTAGTGTCAGCTCATGCAGATAGGTTCCACAAGAACACAGACCATCACCTGCAGAGTATCCTGGGATCCTATCCTTTCCCTCATCATCTTAAGTTTTAATGGAACCACTTGCAACAATTCTCGCAGATATCTGCATCGAGATCCATCAGAACCAGATGATACCCAGTTCTAGCTGAAAATATCTTCACCCAATGACATAAAGAGACTCATTTCCTGCTGCAAACTCATATAGTCTTGGGTGTCATCAGTCCTGAAAGGTTGGAATGCGGAGACTCCATTACAAAAGTGACTGTTATCATGTCTCCTTATTGCAAGTTTATTATGTACTAATGCTCTTGTAATATAGTAGACTATCCATCACGTTTCTGATTGAGTACTCATCTGCGAAAACTCTAAATCAGGCTCTAATTTCCTGAAGCTAAACCTCACAAGACCAAACAACCCCTTCCATTTTACACCTACAAGACTTTACTCTTAAGCGAGAAGACCACATAAAATCTCTGGTATTCATCCTCGAGGCAGACTTCTCCTTCAGGCAACACATTGCAAAGGAAACTGGCTTTTTATGGCCTCCCTCATAAAGAAAGTGAAACTGTTTCCTGAAAAATCACTTCAGAACAACAGTACATGCCTTAGTCCTATTTCATCTTGACAGAGGCAACACCTTGCTCAGAGAACTGCCTGATACCACTGCATCACCTCTGAAAGGTATACTGCCAGCAGTAGGACAGCATGTCAGGGTCTTGAAGATATTCAACAACATGACTTTCATATTAACAGACCCACATGGCTCCCCAGTTCAGCCTAAATCATCTTCACGAAAAGACTTACATCACATATAAAGCACACAATAATAACCCCCAGCTTAGTTGGCAAACAAACTAGTCATGTCTGGAGACAAAAACAGATCACATGCGTCAGTATTACCGGACTGGTGACAAAGCATTGTAACAAGGAGAAAAAGCCAAGCCTTTTCCTTTGATGGATATGGAGCAACATCCCATGAAACAAACGCCAACACACACATATGCACACATGCATACATACATACATGCATACATAAGTACATACTGTTAGACTTGACAGCCTTAGGTTGGTCATCCATGAACTTTTTGCTTGCCTCCCTCCACTTTTCTGACACTGTTTTTGCTGGTTTTAGGACTCTGCGCACTTTACCATTCCAAACCAGTCATAAACGTTTTGCTTGCCTCCCTCCACTTTACTGACACTGTTTTTGCTGGTTTTAGGACTCTGCGCACTTTACCGTTCCAAACCAGTCTCTCCCTTAAATATGGTAACATTGGTTCATTCTCAATTGGCATATTTGAACCACTTGTAGGTCCCTAGTAAGGTGGACTACCTGTGCCAAGGGCCTGTAAATTAAATAGCCCCTTAGCCATGTCTCAGGCCTGCCATTGCAAGGCCTGGGTTTGCAGTTTCACTGCCACTTTGACTTGGCATTTAAAAGGACTTGCCAAGTCATCTGTGCTGCGTCAGAAAATCCAATGTAAACCATATTTTCCATGCATCCCCTCCTCTGCAGTCTCCGTGTGTGTTATTTTTTACACAAACCAGGTACTCTGTGTAATCATGAGACAACTGTTGATTTCTAAGATTTAAGACTTGCAAAAGTAATATTTCAACTTGTGCTTATTGAATCTTTATTGTTTTGACCTTATTTTATTCAGATAAATGTCAACTATATTTCTAAAACTGTGTGGTGTATTTTTGTGGTGTTTTCACTGTGTTACTGTATGATTTATTACACAAATACTTTACACATTGCCTTCTAAGTTAAGACTGACTGCTCAGTGCCAAGCTACCAGAGGGTGGGCACAGGATAATTTGAACTGTGTTTGAGTTTCCCTGACTAGGATTGTGGTCCCTACTTGGACAAGGCTGTATACCTCTGCCAACTAGAGACCCCATTTCTAACACATGCATGCAAACCAACATACATACTTTGTGGTCCACACATGAATGTACCTGCATGTTTCTGAATGCTACTTAGGAGCACTTCTGAGCCACATCAGTGGTTATTTGGCTACGTAATTCAATTCATTCACAATTCAACAATGTTTGAGTCAAAGGATTCACTGGTTTGCTCTTGCCTTTCAAAAACTGTGATGGTTATCCTCAAACTGAAACATCAAAATGATTTTGCGGATGGGCGAAATACTTTCCATATGCATCTATTTCTGATCCCCTTTACCTCGTGGAACCTGTTCCAAATTTTGGAAAGCATTTTGGCCTGCATAGCCTCGGTGTCTAGTAGCAAAAAAACATTTGTTATCAAGTCGAAAACGTTGTCCATAAATTGCTCCCAAATACATATTCAAACATCTAAACCATGCCTTCCATTTAATTGTGGGTTCTTCTGGTGTACGAAAAAAAATCAGGTGCAACAACCTGCTCGGTATTAAAATGAAGACACAAACTATTAAAGACCATAGAGTAACTGTCAGAAATACATGTAGGTGATATCCTGTCTAGATTTTTTCTGTTGATTTTTACTCCTAACTGACTTGTGAGATGAATAGCAGGACAGTGAAGTCACTAAATTCAACAGTAACATAGTGACTTCTATACTTAGACTTAACAATGCAGTAATGTATACTCAAATACTCTCTTTGGGTCCTCATTACAATAGGCACCAATTTATGGCTGGCATTCTCTCTTAAGGTACTCTGATAATTTGAAAATTCTTGTACACATAATGCATCGATTTCCCAGTGTAGCTCCTTTTTTTCAACCCAGGTATCCAACAGGTTTCATGACCACAAAGCTAGTGAAATGACTGGTTTGCAGTTTATCTTGTAATTCCTTTTTAGGCCAGTGATGTCATTTTCGACTGAATTGGGTATTTCACAGGACCAGTAATGGTTTCCATTGACTTCTTGAGGCTGTCTAGAACTTGTAAAGTGCGACCTTACTCTCGGTAATTCGGTAATTCTGAAATTGTACAACACACCAGTAAAACGGGGCTGCAGAGAACTGAAGACAGAGACTTATGCAGGAAATTAGATGCAGACGAGCACATGTTTGATGAAAATTTCCAGCACTCATCAGAACTAAACAGCTTGCAAACACACTTGAACGGGAAGAACCCATAACAAGATGCAGAACTACACTGTCATCATCAAACTCTGCTTTATAAAGAGCTGTATTTCTGTTGAAGCGATGTGGATCTCATCTCCACAAGACAAAACTCCCCTTCTTATAAATCAAAGTCATAGAGAGTGTCAATGTTATTACCAGAAGGGGATAATACATTCTCCACAATATAATGCAGAAATTCCTAATATTAATACAACAAGCATTAATATAGTAAATATGGCCCCCAGTATGACATTGGTAGTAAATCCCACTTACCGCCGCTGCAGCATATATCTCTTCACTATATTATGACACACACACACCAATCCGTCACTATTCAGCCACAGACACAAGTCTGCCACACTAACGGTCAGTTATAAACTGGTGGTATCAAAACCCACACCTTTACGCCAAAAGAACTACTCCCATCACATTATGACCCACGAATCACCACGGCGGACATTCAATGGTGGTAAACCATTGTCGGTACATACTGCTGCACTCAAAATACACACACACATAAAAAACAACACCACATTGGACACGTTAAATAACACACACCTGACACCCATACACACACTACACACACACCACTGTAAAACACACACCCACATTACTCACAACCCCTTACGAATACAAACCATTGGCACGAGACAGACATGACGACTACAGCTAAAACAAGAGCCACACACCACCTATACCTATACAACACCCATGAACCCCACATCACACACCCTAACACATCACCCTACACACCCTCACCTACACAACTCACACAACACCCATTGCACCACAAGGACACCCCAGATTCTCAGAGGAGGAGCTAAGGGTTGTGGTGGAGAAAATCATCCGGGTAGAGCCTCAGCTATTTGGATCACAGGTGCAGCAGATATCCATTGCTAGGAAGATGGAGCTATGGCGGAGAATCGTGGACAGGGTCAACGCCGTGGGACAGCACCCCAGAACAAGGGACGACATCAGGAAGAGGTGGAACGACCTACGGGGGAAGGTATGTTCCAGTGCAGCAAGACCCCAACTCGCTGTACAGAGGACTGGCGGTGGACCCCAACTTCCTCCCCCACAACTAACAACATGGGAGGAGCAAGTCTTGGCAATCATGCATCCTGAGGGCCTGGCCGGAGTAGCAGGAGGACTGGACTCTGGTAAGTCAACTCTATACTACTATCACCCCCCTACCTGCATGCCAACTCATACCCCCACCCTCACTCGCTTTACTCCACCAACCCCACATCACCTACCATCACATCTCACTCATCCCAATGACAGGCCCTGCATGCTATACCAATGCATGGACACCACTCACAGCCCTACATGGACATCTATCACTAAAGCATGCACACTAGAGGGAACTAATCATCCCACCATACACCAACATTCACAAGTAAAAGCTGCCAGGGCAAATACAAATAAAAAAGGGCAACCACCGATACACAAGATGTCACACACAGAAAAAATAACACTGCACTTATATCGCCAAAGGTATCCCAGCGAATATCAGTGGCAAAGAGATGCCAGCAATATCCAGTTCCCCAACTAAAGAGGCCCACAGTTATGACAGCAACTCTGGTCACCTGGATCTGGATGACCAACCTGGCCCATAAGGGACCTCTGGACAGTGGGTTACCCAGACACAGTCACAGACAACCACAGAGCCTCCCCTATCTGGAAACACCACCACTGCACCCACCCAGCGTACCCACACCTCCTCTGTCCCGAGGACACGTCAATCAGCAGTGTGTCCACCGCTACAGGGACACCAGGGCACCATCCATACCCAAGACAATCAGGGACCTGGGTTCAGTGGCAGTGGGCACACGGTTCAGGGGACAGAGGCACAGGACAACAGGAAAACTGGAAGGACTGCTGTGTGCCAGGGGAAGGACAGGCCCAGGGAACCGACTCTCCAGGAGGCACTTGCAGAGGATCTGGAAGCCTACCAACATTCTCAGGATACGCAGAGCCAGATCCTGGACAATGTGTATGAGAACAGACGGCTGCAGGAGGGACAGTACCAGGGTATCAGGGAGGACTTGCAGGCCATCAACACCACCCTGGTCTCCATAGCAGGGGTGCTGGCAGACATGGCCAACATTATGAGGAAGGCAGCCTCACAACAGCGGGCCCCTGCCACTAGCCGGACATCTGAACTGCATTCCACCTCTGCTGCCATTAGTTGACAGAAGGCCCCGCCACAGGACCAACAGACCACCAGCACTCATCCCCCTGCAGAAGGTGAACCACCCCACAAACATTCCCTGCGATCCAGGCAGAAGCCAGAGACTATTGCCAAGACCCCCGCCAGGAAATAAGACTCTCCTGATTGTCACCCTTGTGTCCCACCCTGTCACCCTGTCCACCTTGAACTGCCATTGCTCCCCTTCCTATGTCCCTTTGGACAAAGCACCTGTGCTACAAATAGACTGGAACAATACCCTGGACTTTCCTCCATCATCACCCCAGCCCAATGCACTTGCCCCTCTACTTCTTAGCACTTAAATAAACACCCTTTGAAAAAATACAAGCATGGAGTATGTTACATTTTTTAAGTATGTATTTGTTTAAACAGGTTCAAACATTGCAATTCAAATGTACAGTAATGTTCAAATAGGAAAGACCTGTAGTTGGCTGCAGTGATCACACCAGGAGCGATAGTGGGGCAACAACATATTCAAAATGAGTTGCCAAAGGGTACAGTGAGTGGGCATAGAAGTGGGAAATAACAGCATGCCAGTGCCAAAGATAATCTAAATAATGACAATGAAATGTAAAGTAACACTGTCTCACCTATGTGTCATTGGAAGTACTGTCGAATCACTGCAGTTCTGTTGTCCTCATCCTCATCCTCTGCCTCCTCATCCTCACTGTCCACACGGTTCACTGGTGCCACACGGCCATCTCCAGCCTCCTCCTCCTGCAGAAAAGGCACATGGCGTTTCAAGGCAAGGTTGTGAAACATGCAGCATGCCACGATTACCTGGCAGACCTTCTTGGGTGAGTAGCACAGGTATCTCCCAGTAGATGGAGGCACCTGAACCTGGCCTTCAGGAGCCCAAAGGTCCGTTCGATTATCCTTCTTGTTCGCCCATGTGCCTCACTGTAACGCTCTTCTGCCCTTGTCCTGGCATTCCTCACAGGGGTCAGTAGCCATGATGGGTTGGGGCAACCTGAGTTACCTGCAAATATCGAGGGACAACATTTAAGCACACACTATACTATATGGCCCACACCATACCCATACACCAACATCTACTGGGTGGGAACCAGGGCTCAACTATTAGCCACACACAGTGCCTCTGTAGTTGGGCCATCCCATTTGGGATGCTGCTATACCTCAGGATAAAGGCATCATGCACCGACTCAGGATACTTAACACTGACATGGGAGATGTACTGGTCCGCCAAGCATACCATCAGAACATTCATGGAGTGGAAAATCTTTTGATTTCTATACACCTGTTTGTTTTGCCGGAGGGGGGCAAATGCAATATGTGTTCCATCAATTGCCCCAATTATGTTGGGGATGTGTCCCATCGCAAAGAAGTCAGCCTTCCCTGTGGCCAAATCCTCCACCTGGGGGAATACAATGTAGCTGCACATGTGTTTCATCAGGGCAGTCAACACTCTTTCCAGCACTATTGAGAACTTTGGCTGTGGCATTCCTGCTGCCAAGACCACTGTCACTTGGAAAGAACCAGTTGCCAAGAAATAGAGCACAGATAGGACTTGCACAAGAGGAGGGATCCCAGTGGGGTGACGGATAGCAGATATCAGGTCAGGCTCCAGTTGGGCACACAGCTCTGTGATTGTGGCCTTGTCAAGTCTATAGGTGAGGATAATTTGCCTGTCCTCCATTGGTGCCAAGTCCTCCAGGGGTCTGTACATGGGGGTGTGTCTCCATCTCCTATTCATCCGCAGTGGTTGCAGTCTAAGGGACAAAAGAGTGAGGAGTCGGTCACAAACTGGACATCGGAGCCACAACAGTACAATGCATGATGTTAATTTGTAATGGATAAGTGATATTTGTCCTGTATGTCCAATTTTTAACTGTGATGCAGTTATTATCCAGGGCCGACCCCCCCACCTGAAATAGTATCCACCTGTCCTGTGTGGAGGGACGAGTATAAGTGAGTTAATTCCGCTGACATTGTGCACCGTTGCGGTAGGCGGTCGGGAACTGCTGAGCAACTCCTCATTGGTTAACACTGCACCCTATTGGTTACAGTGGCCAGTGGTCATGTACGCTGGCGGTGATGGTATGCACCGCCGTGGACGTGACCGCCATTTCCTATCTGATCACTCACTTGCTATCTGACCTTCCATAGGAGAGGACCTACACTGCATGTGCTGCTGTGACCTGTGTCTGGAACATACCATGGCTCATGTGACTGGGGAAATGGCCCCTGCCCTCACCTCAGCAGAGATGGAGTGACTGCTATATGAGTCTCCAGACCAACAAGTGAGTACACTGTGAGTACAATGCATGTGGCATGAATGCATGGAGTGGTGTGTGGGAAGGCTTCATGTAGGGGGGTGGGTGGATGTCCCCTGGGTGGCGTACAGGTTGTGTGCTGGGCCATGTGTGTGCAAATGGCGATGTGAAAGGGTATTGTGGGCCATAAGTGTCACAGGCAGGACAGTCTGACTGATACCATTTTCTATGTATCCTTTGTCTCTTCCCCCCCTTCTTGTTTTGTCTCCCTGTCCTTATGTGCATTAACATCATTTGGCAGAGGCACAGGCAATGGAAGGAGCTGTATCCCACAGGACCCAGGAGGCAGAGTCTACTGATGCTGAGGGCGAGGGACGGAGGGCAAGGGTAGCACCACAGTGGAGGTAGGAGGGTACAGTTCAGACACAGATACCTCCTCCGATGTAAGCTCACTGGTGGTGGTGGACACCTCTGTGACCACCCCAGCTACAGGTACAGCCGCCATACCAGCACTGCCCTCCCAGCAGCCCCTCTGTGAATTGCCCGTGCCCACTCACCCAGGAGGGTGGGCATCTCCTTTACCCCAGGCACCTCAGGCCCTTCCCCAGTTAGCCCAGCTGCCCTGAGTGAGGAGGCTCTTGACCTCCTGAGATGCATCTCTGTAGGGAAGTCAACCATTGTGAATGCCATCCAGGGTGTGGCAGCCCAAATGCAACAGACTAATGCATTCCTAGGGGGGCAGTTACACTGGCTTGGCGGCCCAACAGAGATCAATCCAGTCTCTGGCATCCTCTCTGATGGCAGCCATTGTCCCTGTTTCCACCATTCCCTCTCTAACTTCCTCTTCCCAGTCCCATTCCCCTCAACCCCAACCTATCCCAAGCATGCAGGCAGACAAGCATGCACACAAGATAACACACAAGAGTGGCACAGGCAAACACAAGCACCACAGTTCATCCCACAGACACTCACACAAACACCATCCAGATGCAGCCATACCAACATCCACAATTTCCACTGTCTCCCCCGCCTCCTGTTCCACCTCTCTCGCAGTAGCGTCTACACTCACACCTGCATGCACTACATCCTCATCCACTACCAGCATCACCACCATACCAAGCAGAACACACACCTCACTAGCAGACACCTCCACAACAGCCATGCACACGTCCCCTGTGTCCTCTCCCACTATGTCTGTCACCCCCCCAAGTAACACAAACGCAAGCACTCAGACACCCAACGGCCATCCACCTCACAACAGCATCCAGCCCATGCACCCAAACACAGCAGACAGACACCTCCTACAACCACTCCTGCTTCCTCCACTCCCAAACCTTCTCCCTCTTCCCGCCCCAATGTCCCTAAGAAGTTTTTCCTCTCCACAATTGATCTCTTCCCTTCTCCTCCTCCTCTGTCCTTCAGGTCTGGCTAGGGTGGCAAAAACCCAGGCAAGAACCTCAGCCACCAAGTCCACGGGCTCAGTAGTCTCAACACCCACTTGAGGTGGGAAAGGATCCAGGGCACGAGGCAGCCTCAAGGAAAGGGTGCCTGCCCCAGCTGCTGGCCAAAAGGGCAAGGAACCATCCCCAGCTGCTGCCAAGAAGGACAAGGAGCCATCCACAGCAGCGGGCCGGAAGACCGGGGAGCAATCCCCAGCTGCTGCCGGGAAGGGCAAGGAGCCATCCTCAGCTGCTGCCAGGAAGGGCAAGGTGCCTGTCCCAGCTGCTGCCAGGAAAGGCAACAAGCCACCACCAGCAGGCAGGAAGGACAATGGGCCTGGTGCGGGGACTCAAACGGAGCCCCAACTCCAACCATGGTTGTGCGGCCGTCCGAGGTTGCAGGGGATGGGATGGAGCTTCCCCCCACCAGCAGCAGCAGCACCACCACCACCAGTGGGCAGCTGTCCAAGCCTGCAGGGGATGTGCTGGAGCTTCCCCCCACCACCAGCAGCAGCACCACCACCACCACCAGTGGGCAGCCGTCTGAGGCTGCAGGGGATGGGCTGGAGCCTCCCCCATCAACAGCTGCAGCAGCACCACCACCACTACCACTGAGCAGCCGTCACCTCCAGCGGACAGTATGTCGTCCTGCCTCCATGGGCTGCTGTGCGGCCTGCCCCCTGCAAATCCAGTGGGTATGACACCCAGCTGAGAGACTGTGACCTTGCACTCCTCAGGATCACAAGCACAGGGCATTATGCCCCCTCCAGAACCAGTGGGTAAGACACCCACCAACCCCAGCCTCCCAGGATCAAGCACAGGACACAATGCCCCTTCCAAGACCAGTGGGTAAGACACCCACCAACCCCATTCTCCCCAGGATCAAGTGCACAGGGCACAATGCCCCCTCCAGAACCAGTGGGTAAGACACCCACTTGAGAGACTGTGGCCTTGCACTCCCCAGGATCAAGCACAGGGCATGTTGCCCCCTCCAGAGCATGTGGGCAAGACACCCAGTTGAGAGACTGTTGCATTGCACTCCCCAGGACCAAGCACAGGGCATGCTACCCCCTCCAGAACCAGTGGTCTTGTTCCATCTGTGAGTTGAGGTGCCCCCCGTTCCCCATCCCCCTGAGGTGCCTGCCTATTTTCCAACTGAGACCCCTGCAGTGTTCTCTCTGTGTTGGTGCAGGTGACAAGTGGGCCCTTGGACTTTGGTCTGTGGCCTTGTGGCCCACGCACAATATGGACTGGGCAGTGTCCCTTGAACTGTACATATGTATATACCATTACATTGGATTTTCGTTTTTCTACTGTGTTGTTATTATTACACTCACTTTTGCACAGTCCTGTTGTCCTTGCATTATTCCTCAGGAGTACAGGGTAAATATGTTTTATTACTGCAGCTGTATGTGTGTATGTTGTTGGGGGTGGGGTGTTTGCTGTGCATGCTTGTGCCACTCTCTTTTTCCTCTCTCCCTCCGCTGTGTGCTAGGCGACTGTAACTCACTGTGGTCGTCTTTGCTGTTGTTAGTGTTCGTGGTGGAGCAGGACATAGAAAATCATTGGGAATATTTGAAGTTCGTGCTCCATGGCGGCATCGTTCTTCCGTGTGTCTCCAAAGGTGAGTCCTTTCCCTTCTCTGCAGTGTTTCCGCCAGCCTTTTGATGTCGTTGGTACCGCCCCAGAAAAGGTTGCAGTTTCCAGGGTTTTAATATGGTTGTATGCGGCTACTGCCGTGGTGGCTGTTGTATCTGCCCTGGTGGTCGGTGTGGTAAAGTGTCTGTCTGTCTGAGTTCCACCGCCTTGGTCATAATTTGGCAGTAGTTTCCGCCGACCTGTTGGTGGTATTACTGCCACTTTATCACTGACTGCCAGGGTTGTAATGAGGGCCTATGTATTGCCTTTGGGGCCTATTGACGTGGCCAATGGTTTTTGGCAGGACTGTTGATACACTGTAGAGCATTGTTAAGGAGAAAAATAAAAAAAGGTACGATGGTGATTGAGTCATTTTATTAATGTGTGCACGAGTCAGAACGCATGCCAGTAACAGCAGAATGATGCGGGTCCCATTTGCTGATATTTTTTATTTACCTATTCAAGATGGTAGACACCACTTTAATCTGTATATGAAAAAAAAGATTTTGTAGTGCATAAGTGGCAATAAAAAAACAGTGCACTGGGGTGTTAGTAATATATAAACTGAAAGCAAGAGGGGGCCTCTCACTGACCATAGTGAGATATATACTGTGAGCAATAGAGGGGTCTCTTACTGAGCATATATATACATAGTGAGGACAAGAGAGAGGCCTCTGATCAACCCCCGAGCCATATACACTGGCAGCAGTAGAAAGGATTTCTACTGACCATAGTGAAATACTTACTGATGATAAATGAGGTGCTCTCACTGAAAGAAGGAGATGTGCCTCTCATTGATAGTAGACACTTGGGCATTAAAAGGATATGATGTGGGGTGGCCTTACTGATCTTAAAGGCATATACACTGAAACTAATAGGGGGCTTCCAACTAATCATAGACCCCTGACTGTAGGGGAAGGGTTCTTACTGACCTCATAGAAACATACACTGGTAAACAAAAGAGCCGCTTCTCTTAATCCTTATGCACATAAATGCTTATAGTATTATAGGGGCCCCTCATTAGCTATAGAGACGTACACCGACAGCAACAGAGGTGCCCCATACTGAGCACTGACAACAAGAGTGTGGCCTCTCATTTAAACACATTTATATTAACAGCAAGAGGGTGTGGTGCACTAACCATTGAAACATGTACATAAAGACATACCAAGGGCCATATTTATAAGAAAGTGGTGTATCACTAGTGATGCGCTACTTTTCTTGCGGCCCCTAATGCCACCACGGCAGCTTCATTGTTTTGATGCTATTGTAATGCTATACTGGATTAGCATTAAAAAATGACGCTCATCCAGTATAGTGTTAAGAGGCCTCTTGAAATCAATGGGAGCCTCATTTTAATGCCTGCTTCAAGCAGGCGTTAAAAATTATGCTAGAAATCGGGCAATGGAATCTTCCAGATTCCATTGAGCCTTTTTTAGTGACCCTTTAAAAGGGAACTCCCCCTTTGCATACATTATGCATGATGTGGTGCAAAGGGTATACAAGGTGGCGCAAACCTAGTTTGTGCCAACATGTAAATATTGCACTATGGTAGTGGCCCGTTAGCGTCACATTTGCGCCAAACAATTTGCCGCAAATGTGGCACTAAGGGGCACAAGGGCCTTGTAAATATGGCCCTAAGTATCTTGCATAGACCATGAAATGTATACTAAAAGCAAGAGATGCAGGCAATTGTTGCCATAGAAATTAATACAATAAGAACAAGGCAGGTGCCTCTTGTTGACCATAGAATCATATTCAGCAAAAGAGCCATAGCAAAAGAAGGCCTTTTCACTGAAATGAGAGGTGTCGCTCATTGACCATAGATACATATACATTGACAGTAAAAGAGGTGCCTCACACTGACCATAGACACATACAAAGATAATAGGAGAGTGGCCTCTCATTGACCATATGCACATATACAAAGACAGCAAGAGATTGGCCTCTCATTATCCATAGTGACATATGCTGAAAGCAAGAGGCAGGTCCCTCACTGACCAAAAAGAAGCCAATAGAAAGAGAGGAGTCTCTTACTGACCATTGAAACATACACACAGATAGCAAGAAAGGGGGCTGTCACTGACCATAGGCACATATATACTAGTAGCAGGGGATGTCTTAGAGATCAATGAAAGGTACACCAACAGCAAAATATTTTAGTCTGACTTACCACATAGAATATACACTGATGGCAAGAAGGGACGTCTGTAGGCTGGGGCTCACTGATAACCATAGTTAACTCTGTGCCACAGAGGTGATTAGTACCAGAGAACTGAAAGGGTACTCAACCATTTCTTAATACCATAAAAGGTTATCTAAAAAGCAGGAACCCCCTGAAAGAAGAACTTCTCTGAAAAAGTGCACAATTAAGTCCCGCCTTGCCTTTTTAAGGGTAAATGAGAAGGGCAGCTGTGGTCTGCATTCAACAGAGACCATGGTCTTCAACAGTAATGGTGTGAACCAGCATATGAAAACCCCCATACAATCTTACATGGGCATTCTGGGAGTCGTTTTGCTATGATTTGTATTACGTACTTTCAGTTCATCTGCTAAAATCTACAAAGCAGGCTGGGTTTATGAGCTGTGGTTTGAAGTTTATTTGAGGAAACTGTGTCACTGTGGTATAAAGAGATGTCTGGGAGGCACAGCAATGTACTCCCGCTGTATTCAGCATGATCATTTAATGTAGTTTCCAGTGCATCCTGTGAGATATTGCGATGTCGTTTTAAGAGCATGTTGGGAGGATATGTATGGTGGTTTCCTATGTATTTGACAGATAAAGTGGTGCTATTCTAGTTGAATTTTGGGATGTGAAGTTACATGGCTGAAATGTGGCTTCAAGTGCTTTCTGGGAGGCATAGGTATATGATGTGTAGTCAGGGAGGTTTAGTATGGTGCTTCATTGCATTTTGGGGGGTGCTTTGTCTGGGCCAGTGCATTCTGGGTCTTGTAGTGTACTGAGATCTAAACAAGACTGGACTGGATGAGCTCTAACCATTAGAATGGTTCTCTGTTCACAACATAGAAGACACTTTTAGATACATAGGGGGTCATTCCCAAGAAGATCGCCCGCCGGCCCAGCGGGAAAGCCCCTGCAAAGAGGAAGCCGGCTCCGAATGGAGCCGGCGGATTTGCAGGGGTGCGACGGGTGCAGTTGCACCCGTCACAATTTTTAGTGTCTGCAATGCAGACACTGAAAATCATTATGGGGCCCTGTTAGGGGGCCCCTGCACTGCCCATGCCAGTGGCATGGGCAGTGCAGGGGCCCCCAGGGGCCCCACGACACCCGTTCCCGCCAGCTTCTTCCTGGCGGTGTAAACCGCCAGGAACAGGCTGGCGTGAAGGGGGTCGGAATCCCCATGGCGGCGCTGCAAGCAGCGCCGCCATGGAGGATTCCCTTGGGCAGGGGTAAACCGGCAGGAAACTGCTGGTTGCCCTTTTCTGACCGCGGCTTTACCGCCGCGGTCAGAATTGCCCATGAAGCACCGCCAGCCTGTTGGCGGTGCTTCCGCGGCCCTCTGACCTGGCGGTTTCAAACCGCCAGGGTCAGAATGAGGGCCATAGAGTGTGGGCTACTCACACCTAACATGGAACAGCTTGAAACCTCTGACACGGTTAGCTATCCAGCACTGTAATAAGACAGTTTGAGATATCTGATTAAGTGATCAATTCAAATCAGAAAAAGGTTAGCTATACAAACTAAGAGGGCAACTCACGTCTAAAATGAAACACCTGTACTTGAGGTCTATGTTCTGGGAATATATCCTCACACCTCACATAGGACTGTTGAGACCTCTGTGCTCAGTAGCCTCAGATCTCTATTCTGAATTAACTACTTCCCTGTGATGTAGGGACAACTTGAAATCTCTTTTTACCTGTGATAGGGCTAGCTTAAGATCACCATTCTGGGAGAGCAACTCACACCTGGCTTGAGATTTGTGCACTGGGTGAGTTACACACACATGACATAATGACAGCAAGTGACCTCTGAGCAGGAACAGCTACTCACACCTCATTTATGAAACCTTCAGATCTGTATGCTGGGTGAGGTATTAACACCTGATGTAGCGACAGCTTGAAACCTCAGGTATGTGTGACCTTCTCACACCTAACATGGGGCAGCCTGACTTATCTGAACTGCTTCAGGTACTCACACCAGACATCAAAGAGCTTGAGATCTCTGGACTAGGTAATCCATTCACATTGTCTGAAATGAGTTGGTTTGAAATCTCTGCGCTGGTTGAGTTGATCACATCTGCCATAGAACAGCTTGTCTGAAACTTTAGGACTAGGAGAGATAAAGACACCTGACGTGGGACAGCTTAACGTCTTAGGAGCTGGCGAAGTATTCACCCCTGACATGAGGCAGCTTGAGGTCTCTGCCCACGTTGCAAGCCCTGGTTCAAATGTCTAGTTGAAATTATGATTTTGCAGTGTTTTAATTGACTCATCACTCTCCAAATGCCTGATTAGTTCCCAGTGGGCAATATCCATAATAACAATATTACCCCCTTATCAGAGAGTTCAACAATGACATTTGTGTTGTTTACCAATGTATGAAATTCCACTTTCTGGCCCTTTGTCATATTGAATCTACTGTGATGTTTATGATCCCTCAATTTTCATAATTCCATTACCATCGTATGAATCACTAGCAACATATGGAGTATTAGGGTTAAAACAACTCTTAGGTTTGAAATCACTACACAATGACATATTAACCTCAAAATCCATATCAGCTACAATGTCTTTAACTACCAGCTCCTCATCCCTTCCAGGCTCAATTCTGTTCCAAAGAAACATTTTAATTTCCTAAGGAACACTGTGAGTGATTTGTGTCAAAGTCTGGATTACCCCTTATGTTGACATCATGCTCATATTAAATGTGTTATGTCATTCATACAAAAATTGTCAGAGTTTACATTTATGGGAGAGGTGCCCTAGTCATTGGTAATTTACATGTTCTATGTAACTTCATCCGTCTTAATTTACAACAGAAGAGGACAGAGGAAGAAAAGATCAGCTCTAGGTTGTGTGTAATTAAGGTACACTGTAGGACAAAAGGAAAGGCACAATTCCAACACACTCCTCAACTAATCCATTGAAGGTCTATTTGATAAATTAATAATGGTTTGCTCACCATTCAGACTTCTTTGTCTTTTCTCTATGAATTTCTCCATGATTGTCTTCCTAGAGCCTCCTTCCTCTCTACTTGTTTTCCTCACCATCTGCTGATGTCTCTTCTGCATACTTTGCCTTGCCTCTCTTGGGTATCTCCTACTTTTATTTGAGTAATTTGAACGCCTCTAAAAAAGCGGTAGATTTATTACTATTTGTCGAAGTAACCACATTTCATCAGCCACAGAGCTCAAATTGGAACTGGTTGCTACTGAGGAAGCCTCCTGATGCATATCTGTTTGTGCAATTCTAAGTTGTTGTGTGGGTATACCAAATTGTTTGGCAAAAGTTAGAATGCTCCCTACTGCATAATCCTTCTTGCTTCTCAAAAACGTACTCCTCTTCTTGTCCTTTATTGCTTCCTCATATTTCTTTAGCCTCTCATTCAATGTTGACAAAAAATAATTTATATTCTTGTCATCCTTATATTGATCAATATCCCCTTTCAGTTTGCTCATATACTACTCTTGTTGTTGTTAAGCATTTATTTGCATCGTTTTGCTCTAAACTGAGCCCTTTCTTTCAGTAATTCTGCATGTGGAGTTTCATATGTTGGTGTAATGGACACCCATGGGCCCGAAGTACTCTATTCATCTGATATAATTTTGGCTAAAAGAAACTTCCTTCCCTTTATTCATTTCATGTTTGGGCAATTTTCCAAATAATGTCAACTTGTGCTTAAGTGATTGTTCTCCAGTCATGCATGTGGCATCATGTCCCATCAATATTCATCTTTACTGCTTTCATCAAGTAGTACCTGTGCCTCCCTGGCATATTGCCAAGTGCTGTGAAGAAGCTCATTGACAGTTACATGAGGAGAGATGTTATAAAGTCATTAGTCAATCAGAGTATGAAAAATAAAGCCTTTAGTAACAAGATTTATTGAATGTGTAGCAAGGTAAACATATAATTGTTGATGATGAGTATAGATTTTTGAGAGTGGATCTTCTGAGAATACCTACAATGTATTTCTTACCAGAGGTGCGTAAAAATCCCATTAAACTGTCAGGAAGGCTGATAGTTTCAGCTAATGGTGGTTTACTGGAACACACAGCCATATTTTTTAATACTTTCTTGGCACCACACGTGCTAGCATTACCTTCTTACTGGATAGATAACACAGACTTTCTGACTAAGATACATAGGATCTATTGGGAAGACACCTATTTACTGATGACCCTGAATGTGAATTCCCTATGTACTTGTATAGAGATATAGATGCATGTATCTCAGTCCTAAGGATCGAATCTATTGAATTCTTGGAACATACTCTTATGTTAAGTAAAATAATGGCTTTCTGTGTCAGCCAAAATATTTTCACCTTCAGCAATGTCTATTATCACAAAGTCTCCAGGACTGTGATAGGCACTTGCTCAGGTTTTCAAGTTTATTGCTGGTTTGGTGGATGAAGCAGGGGTCTGGACATAGGATAATGAAATCTATACTTCTCACATGGGAATGTGGATAACATATATTGGTGATATCTTTATAAAATGGGATGGTCAAGAGAGATTGGCAGAAGAATGCGTAAATAAATTGCAGGTCAGTGGTCTTAATTTGAGTTTCAGTACTAAAATCAGCAGTGATGGTGTAGATTACATGGACTTATGGTAGTTGAGGAACCACTGCTACCGAACTCTATAGCAAGGAAACAACTGGCAATACCATATTAAATGCTAGTAGGTTTTATCCCACAAACCTAAAATGGAGTATTTGATTTGGGGAGCAACTCAGTGCCAAAAGAAATGTTCCATTGGGGACTTTTACTACATGGAGAGGACCAATATGATGAGTGGATTCGAAGAGAGGTTATCCTAACAGAGTCCTCAGAACAGCCCAATAAAGAGTAGCATCATCCATGAGACAGGATGATTTAATCTTTAATAAAACATGTAAGAAATTGTTGGTTGATCAAATTAATCATTTATTTCAGTAGCATGTCAATTTACATTAAATGACTTATGAATAAGCAGTGGGGTATCTTGAAAGCCAATTCAGTATTAAAATCTATGGTAGGGCCCCATGTTGCCATCACATATAGGAGAACGAGATCACTGACGATTACATTAACACATAGTAAATCCCAGAGACTTACCAAGAATGAGTGGCTAAAAAGTACTGGTGAATTTCGCAAATCTGGGAGATGCAAAGTAAACACAATAGCTAAAGAAGAACTTATGTATTGCCTAATGGAAAAGAAAGAACTACTGTATGATTTATTGCTTGTGCAACAGACTACTCCGTTTTCATTTTGGAATGCCCATGCAAACTGTGGTATAAGGAGAGTACACATTTCCCACTTAAAAAGAGATTATTAGAACATCTTTGTGCTATCAGGAACTATGATGTAACACATCCTGTTGCTAGACATGTTGAACAGAACATGAGAGTAGTCCTGATTGCCTCCATTTTTTTGGTATGGAAAGAATTGATAAATTGTTGAGAGGAGTAGACAGAGAAATATGACTACGTGTCTCTGAGTCACGTTTCATTATTGATCTGAATACCATCATTCCATATGGGTTGAACGTGTATGAGGAACTTGCTGTTCACGTATACGCAGGAACACTTTTCTTGAAGATGGATATGTGGTGAATTTCATGAAGATATCTTAGAGTGATTATACATCTATTTTGATCACATTTGGACTATATTTCAATATTTGTTGGTGTTGATTTTTTCGAAAACAAATCTGATGTAATCATCATTGCCATGCATGTACTGAATAATGCTTATACATGTATAGGGATCGCTTAGTCTGATTCAGCAAATAGAGAACAGACCTTCCTTTTTGGGCAGGAACACATTAATATATATGATTGTGTGATATTCTCCAAAACCTATTATATCAAAGGATAGTGTTAACTTTTGCCCATTGGGACCCAGCAATGGTAAGGAATACAAACATAGATAGGTGATGTAGAAATGGATTCTGTCATTTGATGGTGGCCCTGGAGCGCACGATCGATGGGAAGGTCTCTTAATATATATTTCACACATAGGGCCCACTTGGGCAATAATTATGTTTAGAAATTATAACTATGAAACAGCAGGTACATGAAAATTATTGAATTGTGGGCAGTGAAATGATTATTTGAATAGTGGCAATAATCTGTTAAAGTGTAAAAAATGCATGTGATATATATATATATATATATATATATATATATATATATATATATATATATATATATATATGAAATGGCTTCTTGGTTAACTGGGGTATGAGCCCTGGTCAAGCAGTGTCCACAATCCTAGTCAGGGCAAAGTACAGGCAAACCCTAAATTAAACTTTTCTCACCCTCTGGTAGCTTAGCACAGAGCAGTCAGCCTTAACTGAGATGCAGTGTGTAACGTATTTGTGCAACACGTCAAACAAAAAAATATGAACATATCACCTGAAAAGATTCCACACCAGGCTAGAAAAATAGATCAAAATAAAATTTAATAAATAAAAGAAGATAAAAATGACAGAAACCCAATAAGTATTACCTGAGATATTGAATTTCAAATTTTTAGGTAAAAATAGTGCCAAGAAGCACAAAGCCCTATTGGGGATATCTGGTTTCATCGGAACAGGACAAAGTCACATCTTTCAGCCAACGACAATGGAGCATGGGCTTACTAGAAGGACCCAGTTAAGCCCATTGAACAAAGTACCTTAAATCCTGGTTGCGGAGCATTGCGTGGGTCGCTGTTGAAGATGCGTCATGCAACCGAGGCGATGCGTTGGTTCCCAAGATGTGACAAAGCTACGGTGTGAGGTCCTGTTGCATTATTGTCAAGGATTTTGTTGTCTGGACTTGCAATACGAAAGCTGGTGTAGAGGATACGTTGGGCAATCGAGGCCATACATCAGTTCCAATGAGCAATGAAGCTTCAATGCAGAGTTTCTGCACAGAGGGTGCCGGTGATGAGAGATGTGAGAAGCTTGCACCAGGAAAAGCATTGCGCATTGGCAGTTCCAAAGGCGAAACCTCCACCTCAAGATTTGGGATGCAGAGGTTTAGCACTCAGCAGAGAGGATGCTTTGGTTCAACTGGCAAGTATCATAGCTCCACTTCCAAGGATCCAGAATTATTGTGGCAACACTTGGCAGGGTAGAGTCATAGCTGGCAGAGTCCAGGTGAAGAAGCAGGGTGGTTGGAAGTCTTTTATGTCCCTGAGATGTCAGATCAGGAGGCCAGCCAACTAACCCTTTGAGTCACTCTGGTTTCTAGGTTTTAAGTGATGCAGGTCCAATCCTTCTCACCCAGGCAAAAGGAAGCAAGCAGCAGGTCAGTACCGCAAAGCAAGAGTCCTGCAGAGTGCTCTCAACAGAGTGGCAGTCCTTTTAGCAGCACAGCAGTCCTTCTTTATTGCAGAGTATTCACAGGTCGAGAAGTGTACTGAAGTGGTGAGGTATGAGGTCACAGTGGTGCATATGTAGTGGAGGAGACTTCAAAGACATGTCTTTGAAGTGCACAGATGTCCTCCCCTCTTGCCCTGGCTCCAGATTCTTTACAGGGAGAAAAGCAACTCTTTGTGTAAGAACAGGACACAGCCTATTCATGTGTAAGTCAGGATGGGTCCAGCTCCTCCCTCATCCTGCTAGGATATCCCATCAAGTCACACCTATGCTCCCATTGTGTGTGGCTATGTAGGAGGAATACATGAAGCCCAGTTGTCACCCCCACCAGACGTGTTCAGAGACAGCCAGCAGGCACCAATTTGCTAAAGTAAGAAAACACTGACTTTCTAAAAGTGGTATTTTCAGAATCAGAAGTTAAAATCCAACCTCACCATAAGTTAGTATTTTACATTTTGATTCCAGAGGCACTAAAGTTATGGAGGGGTGTTGGAGAGCAACCATCATTAATAAAATATGACTAACCAAAACAAAATGATTAACATGTATCAAAAGGCCTAAATAGAGAAACATGTGTTAGAAAAATAAAACATGCATGTTTAAAATATGGTTGACATGGTGTCCACCACTATGAATTCTATGAGAAATAATAAATGACTGTGAAATGTACTTTGATGAATTATAACAATATGTACTGGCAGAACATGATTAATAATAATGAGCAAAATTAATTATGTGAAATTATTACTAGAATTATTTTATTCTTCATGTATTAGCACTAATAAAAAGGCTAACATTTTTGTATTTTCCTAGAAGCATAATGTAGATATATTTTGCTGACTTAACTGAAATTCTTTTGCAAACATTGTTTGTTAGAGATCCTATTGAAAGCTCATAGTGGAAAGCTACTGTTTTTTCAGTTCTGTTCAATATGTACTTCCTTGTGATAAATATTGCAAGTTTTAACAATGGGTTTTAGTTTCTGGTAGGAAGTAATGTTAGCTGAAAAGTCATGTTCTGTGTTTTATTTTGCACTGTTTTTATTTTGAGGAAAATGATGATCGGAGAGGAGTGTTAATGTGAGCCTATCATGAAGAAGGAATGAAAAAAGATACAACTGAAGCTCAGACTTAATTCATTTGGTTGCTCACTATCACACCCCACAGTTCTGTCTAATAGAAGCTTAGTTAGTAACTTTTGGGACTTTAATTTAGCAAGTTTAAAGTGATGTATGCTCAGTTCCATTTAGACTCAGTTTCTGTTCAGTTTCATTCTGAGTTAGATTATGTTCAGTTTCTTTCTGGTTCAGCTTTGCTCATTTCTTTGCAATTTTAATTCTGTGCAGCTCTTATGTCCACTTACTTATGATTTTACAGTTTAGATACCATAGGTCCCACAGTACTGAACTATTGCTTCTTTCCATGTTCATGATGAAGACCTGCTGTTCCTGTGCTCTGCTCATGAAGCTTCTGCTAGATGCTGTCTCATTTAGGAGAGGCATAACCAATGTGCATTTGTTTTTTCTTTGCAGGTTTTTCCCTTTAGAAATCCAACGACATAGTTACATGTTTTCCAAATTGATTTTTGTCTTATTTTTCATTTTTGCATGTGACAAAGCCCAGCCCCACACACATGCTTTTTGAATCCAAATTTGGTAGCTAAGATGTCTGACCCAGCAATTGATTCAAATGTATATTAATTGATTATGATTGATTCAGCTGTAAAACTAATGAAATGTGTTTCCATTTGTCAAATAATTATGTTGTTATTTTGTATAATTCTTTTGGAGTGTTGAATGAAAATTGTTCTCATAAGATTGTAATTCTTCAGATGATTTGGACAGCCTGTGTTGTTTCTGTATTGCTATCGTCTGATTTTGCGCATCTTTATATGACTTTAGCATTGTTATTATAAGGGCAATACATGTCTAAATTTGAGTAAATTGGTGTGGTGATTCATGGTGCGTATAAATTACTGACTCCTCATTGCATATTGTTGTTGGTTGTGGCTATTAGTTCTCATTGTTTGATTTTATAATCTTATTACTCCTGTCTGAGTCAAAAGAGTCAAGTTGACCTCTGAGGGTAGTAGATAGCACTACCGCGTTATGTGCTCCTTAGCCTAATTTTATGTCACACAACCACAGAATCTGGTAGCAGAGGATGGTTTTGCCTCAATAGGAGAGGCATCATCCTGGTTTAGAGAGATTTGGGATAGTCAATGCTTAGTTAGATGAGATTTGGTATGTTCTCAGTGTTGTTTGAGTTGGGGTTTGCACTTGCAATTCTTTGGCGAATCGCAGGTGAGTTTTGATGTATGAGAGAAGTAGGAAATTTGCATACTCTAATGTAGTTGAGTGGAGAGTTTGCGTACTCCAAAGGGTGAGTGAGGGAAGTTGCCGTACTTCAAATGAATGTTGCGCTTTGCCCTCAAAAATATCCCATGTGGTTTTTGTTGTACCGGACCCTGCAAGGTCAAAGATTCCAGAGTATTGTATGTATGAGGCACTTGCTTGTTTGTTGTTGTTTACTTGTCTGCAGAGCTGGTGTACATTTCTAGTGTATGTATTAAGTGAGTGCTAGTTTGACAGGTACTAGTTGATTCCTGAGTGCACAAGGAGGATCTGGTATTAGTCAAGGGTGAAATTTGCAGGTCAGTTTTTATTTGTGTATCAGAGGCATCAGAGAAAGCCAAAGCCAGAAGCTGTTTGAGCAAAACGCCACAGTCAAAATTTCCATAAGGCTTCCACAGTGATTGAGTCCTACCTCTAG
This sequence comes from Pleurodeles waltl, assembly GCF_031143425.1. Classification (NCBI taxonomy): domain Eukaryota; kingdom Metazoa; phylum Chordata; class Amphibia; order Caudata; family Salamandridae; genus Pleurodeles; species Pleurodeles waltl. Next base: position 281,030,357 of record NC_090447.1, read on the forward strand.
TAAGCAGACAAGTTGGTTTTTGTTGATTTTTTTTTTAGTACTCGCAATATTTTGCAGTTAGTTTTCAGTGTGAATTGAGTTTGAAGGATAAACCATGAGGCTTTGTCAGCATATGTGTGAGAAAGTGGGAGGTCACTGGGTCCGCGCTGAGATTGGTCGGTTGGTGAAAAGAGCTGTGCATGGATTGGTGGATAACCCTGAACAGCTATTGGTTGAGAGTGGTGAGGAAAACAGATTTTGAGATTGAAATACTTCCTGTTTTGAAATTAGTTTGTGGTTTAAGTCCTATTAAGGGTAACAATGACATTTTTCAAAGCATTAAAAAGTGTGATAAGCGGCAATGCTTTAAGTCCAGTTAGAATAGAAGAAATTGCCCTCAAGAAGGTACACCTGCATACATAGTAATTGAAGCAAAAGGTCCATCAGCATGTATTTGGTTAAAACAGTGGTGCAAAATATCAGAGAAGTAAGGGAGCTTAGATCTTTCAGCTCATGGAAGTTATAATATGCAATTTTTAGGAAATTTGAGAAGAGTACTTTATGAATTAAAGCCACCTCTGAGACTAGCAAAATTCAAAGCCTTAGCTATTTGGGAACTACAAGCCAGACAACAAGAGAAATACAAATTTGAGAGACAAATGCAAAAATCTGAGAAAACATTGTTAGAAGCTACATGGGATAATGAGCAAACATTTGGGAAAACAGAAACCTTATAAAGTATTGCGATATTTCCTGCAATTTCACTGATGAAAAGGGACAGTGTCAGACCAAAGACAAAGCAAAATAATTCTGAAGTAACTAAGTCAAGGTTAGATGAAACTAAAAGATCATTGACTTATGATAGTGATCTATATGAGTATGAATTTATAACACGATTTTTGAGAAATTGTCCTCTTCCATATGCAGCAGATGAGGCAAATAAAGGTGCAAGTGCTAGTCCAAGTGTGCCTTCAGTTGTGGTAATGCAGAGTCTGATTCAAGTTTCAAATAATGTTCCTACAATTACAGTAACACAGACTCCTGTGATTCAGACTGTAGTTTAGCCTGTAATATATTCTATAGTTCCTGTTGCTAGTTCTGCACTGTGTATTACAGTCCTGGTGGCACCACAGATTTTTCAGAAACCAGAAATGATCCAAGTGGACTCCTGTCCAAGTTGTTAGTCAAGATCAGGCAATGCCAATGTATACTCCAGTAACAATATCACAATCGAGTTAGTCAGTATTTATAGGTCAGAATTTCTTATTTACTTGAGAAATCAGAATATTTTATAAAATCCAGAAGCATTAGCAGTTCATGTTACAATTGGTCCAGTTATTCCATTGTATGCTCAAGGAAATAGTGAGAGCAATATGCAAATCCTCATTTAGTTAATGCTACAATGTTTTTTACTTTTAATTCAAATACAGAAATGGAGAAACTATACTACTGCAAGAGTTATGTCTTCAATAAATCAGACTTTTTACAAAACAGGCCCACTTATAGACTTAACCTGTCCTTGGATTTCACAAACTTTGATGTCTCCATATTCAATTCTAGTGTCACCTGAAAGTTTGGTGGGTCCACCATGTAATACTCCACAATCTGTCTAAATGTTAATAATAATGTTTCTTTACAAGGCTTGACAACTCAGCAATTAACAGAATGGTTGGAGAAAGTGAGTGGAGCATCAGCAATGAAAGCAGTTGCTGAAGGGAAAAGAACACTGAATGTGTCAAGATGAAATTTAGAATTAAATTCAATAATTGAGGAAATACTTAAATTAAATAGAATTGACTCATATAATTAAGATGAGTTAGGTTTCATGTATCAAGATGTCACAAACAGCAGGATTGGCACATCAGAAATGATTACAACTTGCAGAAAAATATCAAGTGGATATTGAAAACTCCAAACCATTAAAGAGGAGTTACAGAATACAATTTGAGTCAAAAGATATTGCAAACATGAGATCACCCAGAAAGAAAATTCAAATTGGATAATTAATCCAAAGTATTTAAACAAGGGCAGCATTAGATCAATGGGAAGGCAGATGAGTAAAGAAAAGAGAATGGAAGAAAAGAGAGTCTGCAACTTTGAATTCTACTGGCACTCAGCAGACAGTCTAGTAAATATATTACCAATGAGAGAAATTCCTGAAGGGAATTATGTTCATGGCCCTTGGAGCAGGAGTGATATTTTGTCATTCACAAATGATAACCTGAGATTCAGAGAGAGACCAGTGGAATGGTATCAGCAGATAAACAGGTTTGTGTAACTTGCAAAATGTTTGTGGGGATATTTAAATTCTCTTTTAGAAATAGTGGTTCCATCTAATTAATGGATTGATGCAGTTACAGGTGCACCATCTCCTGAAGTAATTGAAAGTTATTACAAAGTGATTGAATTTTTTAAAACAATAATTTTCCCTAAAGATATTGATTGGCAGACAATTGATAGGACAGCTCAGGAAGCAAAGGAGACAATATATGTATATTATAAAAGGTTGTTGCAAGCATTCAAATATTGCATTGTTACAGAAACAATTGAACCTAAAGATATAATACAGTTTGTGTTCAGGAGTGTGCAAGGGGCGAGACCTGCAATTTGTAACATGATTAAGAGTCATTTGATTTGCTGGCAAGCAAAACCCATTGATAAAGTATTGCAGTTTGCTATATATTGCAAGGTTGAGATTAATATGAAGCAGAAAAGATTGAAGGAAAAGGCAATGGTGATGCAGATTAGAGCAGCACAATCAGGAAAGCAAGGAGTTCAGCAACAACAGGGAAACATGCAAGTGATTCCGTGTCAGGGAAAGGCGAGAGGAAGAGCACGTGGTGGTGTTGGAAATGGAAATGTTGTTGATTTTTATTCTAATGTTAACCCAAGTGATGTACAGGTAATGAAGAAAATGTCTTGGACACTGGAAGTGGGAATGCCATTCGATGATGCAGGAAGGTGTTGTGCAGATGAAGGAACATAGGTGGTCATTACAACCCTGGCGGTCGGTGTTAAAGCGGCGGTAAGACCGCCAACAGGCCGGTGGAAAAAATGGAATTACGACAGTGGCAGAAACCGCCAACATAGACAGCCACTTTAACACTCCGACCGCCACGGCGGTACAAACAAACACAGCGGCGGTCACCGCCAACAGATAGGCAGAGGACAATGTACCACCCACAGAATTACAACACACCAATCCACCGCCTTTTCCGGGGTGGATTCACCGCAAACAAAAACACGGTGGAAACAGGACTTCGAAGGGAAAACGCTCACCTCTGCACACCCCACGAGGAACCAGGACGCCATGGAACCAGAGCTCCAGATTTTTCCAGCCTTTATCTTCCTGTTCCTCTACCAGGAGCACGAACGCCGACGGCGATGACCAAGGTGAGTACTGCACCTATGACACAGGGGAGGGGGGAGGGAAAAAACTGTGAAACACACACGCAACACCCCCACCCCCACCCTCACCCACTATAACACACACGCTAATACATCATGATACATCACAGTTACACCCCCCAATCCCACCTGGAAGAATGCAAGGACAAAAGGAAATGAGTCAAAACATTTTAATATATTCAATTATATACATCCAAAATATTTAGAAATATATACATTTATACTATATACAATTAAATACACCAAGAACACAAGTCCAAGGGAGTCCACCATCATAGTCCGTGGATCACTGGGCCCAAAAGGCATGGGCGAGGCCCACACAAGATACCTGAACAAGATGGAGAGAACACCGCAGGGGCATCAGATGGAAATAAAACAGGCACCTCAGGGGGAACGGAAAGGGTGGGCACCTCAGCCGGTTAAGTGCACGATGCCAAATCCACGAGGGGGCCCCATGCCCACCGTTCAATCCTGAGGAGTGCAAAGCCACAGTCACTCAAGTCTCTACAGTGGGTGGTTTGCCCACTGCTATATCCTGGGGAGTGCAAAGCCACAGTCTCTCAAGTCTCTACAGTGGGTGGGTTGGCCACTGTTCAATCCTGGGGAGTGCAAAGCCACAGTCTCTCAAGTCTCTACAGTGGGTGGTTTGCCCACTGATTTATCCTAGGGAGTGCAAAGCCACAGTCTCTCAAGTCTCTACAGCGGGTAGTTTGCCCACAGCTTTATCCTGGGGAGTGCAAAGCCACAGTCTCTCAAGTGGATGTCAATCTCCACTGGTTCTGGAGGTGGGCCTTGTGCCCAGAGTGCTTCATCCTGCCAAGGACTGAGGTAGTGGATGTCAATCTCCACTGGTTCTGGAGGGGGCCTTGTGCCCAGAGTGCTTCATCCTGCCAAGGACTGAGGTAGTGGATGTCAATCTCCACTGGTTCTGGAGGGGGCTTTGTGCCCAGAGTGCTTCATCCTGCCAAGGACTGAGGTAGTGGATGTGATACTCCACTGGTTCTGGAGGGGGCCTTGTGCCCAGAGTGCTTCATCCTGCTCGTCGCAGCCTCAGTCGTGTCAGAGCTTTTGGCGCTCATGGGCCTGCGGTGCTTGTGGCGGCAGTGTCCTTGGCGGCGGTGCTTGTGGCGGTGGTGTCCTTGGCAGCGGTGCTTGTGGCGGCTGTGTCCTTGGCAGCGGTGCTTGTGGCGGTGGTGTCCTTGGCAGTGGTTCAGCTGCTGGCGGTCCTGTCTGGGGCAGTGTGGCTGCTGGCGGTCGCCTCCTGGGCATCGGGGCTGATGGCGGTCGCCTCCTTGGCAGCGGGGCTGATGGCGGTCTTCTCCGCCATGCTGATCTTCTCAGACTTGCCGGTTTTCTTGTGCCCCTTCCCCACCTTGGAAGATGTCGTAGCTGACTCCAGAATCCCAACTGTACCCCTGTGAGCGGATTTGGTGACTGGCGTCTTATCCCTCTCCCGCTGGGCACTGACCAACTTTTGATGCTTGACAGGTGGGGGACTATCCGTGATGTGGCTCCTTGCCACACTGCCTGCCCTGCTGCCTGGTGCACTCCATAATCTGGTGACTACTGGCACCACTGGTCCCGCAGATGTTGTGGCTGAGGTGCTAGGTTGGGACCTGGAGAGTTGGGCCCTAGGAGACTGACTGGGTGGGGGAGGTGAGGGAAAGTGGTCAAGGGTGGACAGGAAAAGTTTCTTAGGTACACTGGGACGGGTATACAGAGGGGGTTTGGGAGTGGGGGAAGAGGTAGTGGTCGTAGGTGGTGTACGTTTGCTGACTTTGGGTGAAGGTGCATGGGCTGGAGGCTGTCATGGGGTGGATGGCTGTTAGGTTGGTGTGTGGCTGCTTTTGTGTACCTTGGGTGGTGGCCTCACAGACACACTGGGAGAGGACACAGGGGATGTGTGAATGCAGGGTGCGGTGGTGGGTGTGCTGGTGATGGACGTAGTTGCTGAAGATGTAGTGCATGCAGGTGTGAGTGGAGACGAGACAGGGAGGGATAAGGGAGACAAGGAGGAGGGGGACACAGTAGAGGCAGTGGATGTTGGTATGTCTGCATGTGTCTGATGCTTGCGTGAGTGCCTGTGGGATGTGTGGTGCTTATGTTTGCCTGAGCTTCCTTTGTGTGTTGAGGTGTGTGCATGCTGGTCTGATGGTGTACTTGGGATAGGCAGAGGTACAGGGGTGTGGGTCTGGGGTGAGGAAGTTGGAGGGGGGAGGCTAGAGACAGGGACAATGGTTGCCATCAGTGCTGAGGCCAGAGTCTGAAAAGCTCGCTGAAGGGCTGCCTGACCAGAATGAATGCCCTCCAGGAATGCATTGGTTTGTTGCAACTGTCTAACTACACCCTGGATGGCATTCAAAATGGTAGACTGCCCAACAGTGAGGGACCTGAGGAGTTCAATGGCCTCCTCACTGAGGGCTGCAGGGGTGACAGGGGCAGGGGCTCAGGTGCCTGGGGCGAAGGTGATGCCCACCCTCCTGAGTGAGCGGGCACGGGGCAAAGGCTGAGGGGCTGCTGGGAGGGCGGTGCTGGAGGGGGGGTGGCGGCTGTCCCTGTAGATGCGGGGGGCACAGATGGGCCCACTACCGCAAGGGAGCTCCCATCAGAGGAGGAGTCCGTATTGCTGGTGTCAGGTCCTGTCCCCTCCGTGGAGCTCCCCTCGCCCTCCGTCCCACAGATAAATTCGGAGTCTGTAGTCTCGCCCTCCAGGGCCATGTGGGATGCAGTTCCCTCCTGCTCCAGTGCCACTGCTCCTCCACCTGATGATGCTAATGCACACAAGTACAGGGAGACCACAAAAAAGGGGGGGGGGCGACAGAAGAAAGACATGTTGAGTGCATGCAATACCGCTATAGTTGGCGGACACGACAGACACAGAAGCCCCATGCACTACGCCACACGCACTTGGGGTCCACTATTCAATCCCTGTGACATGGCTTACAACGCTATGGCCGATTTCTGCACACATGGATGTCACAGGAGCCTGACTAGGTGTAGTTGGCACTGTACCCAGGTGGGGTAGGGTGCCACAGGGTCTGCCTGAAAAAAGGGACTTAACTAGCAAACTAGCCCTGACCTAGGGAAACCCACAGCCCACCTCCCCCAACCAGACACCTACAATGCGTGCTGATTCAGCTGAATGAGAGTGTACTCACCCCCTTGTTGCTGCTGTGATGCCCTCAAGCGCCCATCCAACTCCGGGTACGCCACCGCCAGGATCCTGAACATCAGGGGGTTCATGGTGTGACGGGCACCCCTCCCACGTTGGGAGGCCATCCCCAGCTAGGCCTCCGCCGTCTTCTTGCTCCAGCGGCTAATGTCCTCCCATCTTTTCTGGCAGTGGGTGCTCTGTCTGTGGTAGACCCCCAGGGTCCGGACGTCTTTGGTGATGGCGCGCCAAATATCCTTTTTCTGGTGGGCGCTGACCTACAGGAATTGTACAGGGGAAAAAGAGAAGTTATTACCAACTGCACTGTCATAGTCATTGGCCCACATCCCTACCCTTGCCATGTGGCACATGCACTCACCGTCGTTTCATGCATGCCTCATTCTCCCCCCCCATCTTTCATCCACACCACTTCACACAGGAATTGCCCATACAGCATGCTCCCAGTGTACTTACCTGTTTGTCTGGAGGACCGTAGAGTAACGTGTACTGGGGGAGGACCCCATCCACGAGTTTCTCCAACTCCTCCGTGCTGAAGGCAGGGGCCCTTTCCCCAGACGCACGAGCCATTGTCTCTTCCAGACTGAGGTCACAGCAGCACTTGCAGTGTAGGTCCTCTCCTGTCGATGATCAGGTATCGAGTGATTGAACAGATGGAAAATGGCAGTCACGTCCGCGGCGGTGCGTACTATCACCGCCGGCGTACATCGTCATTGGCTCCTGAGACCCATAAGATCCAATGTTAACCAATGCAGAATTGCGCTGCGGTCTTCGACCGCCTACTGCGACGGTGTACAACGCCAGTGCAGTTACCTCATATCCCATTGTCCCACTTTACAGATCAGGCAGCCACCATTTCAGGGGCCCACATGGCTTTATTTTTAACTGTGTCACACATACCTAGGCCTTGGCTCAACACTCATACAGGCAAATTTCGTTTTATGAATAGTTTTCTGAGTAAGCTGTGTTTACGTACTGCAGAGTTGGTTGACTCTGTGCTTGCTGTTCTACTCCATAGGCACCGTCCGCTGGGCCATGTGAGGAGATGGCGGCATCCTTCGGTGTACCGACCGCTGGTGGATCTGTCGACAATGGAGTCATGTGATGATCACCTACAGGTTTGATCGTGCCACAATCCTGGAACTGTGTGTCCAGTTGGAGCCAGACCTGATGTCAGCTATCCGCCATCCCACAGGAATCCTCCCTCAAGTGCAGGTGCTGTCAGTACTCCAATTCCTTGCAAGTGGGTCATTTCAAACAACAGTGGCCATAGCATCAGGGATGTCCCAGCCTATGTTTTCCAACGTGTTGTCCAGAGTGTTGTCTGCCCTGCTGAAACTCATGCGGAGCTACATGGTTTTCCCTCAGGTGGAGGATTTGCATACAGTGAAAGGTGACTTCTATGTCCTGGGACATATCCCCAACATCATAGGTGCCATTGATGGGACACATGTGGCCTTGGTCCCCCCCGCAGGAGTGAACAGGTGTACAGAAACCGGAAGAGTTACCATTCAATGAATGTGCAAATGGTGTGTTTGGCAGACCAGTACATCTCCCATGTTAATGCCAAATTCCCTGGCTCAGTGCATGATGCTTACATCCTGTGGAATAGCAGCATCCCTTATGTGATGGGGCAATTCCAGAGGCACCGTGTGTGGCTATTAGGTGAGCACCTGGAACCAAATCAGTGGGAATAGTTGTCTGGGTCTGGGGATATCCCTAAGAGTTAGTGTGTGTCTAACAGTTGGCCCTCTCAATTTTCAGGTGACTCTGGTTACCCCAACCTGTTATGGCTACTGACCCTAGTGAGGAATCCCAGGACAAGAGCAGAGGAATGCTACAACGAGGCCCATGGGCAGACTAGGAGGATCATAGAGCGGACCTTCGGCCTCCTGAAGGCCAGGTTCCAATGCCTACATATGACAGGTGGTTCCCTATTCCACTCACCAAAGAAGGTGTGCCAGATCATCGTGGCCTGCTGTATGCTTCACAACTTGGCTTTGCGACGACAGGTGCCTTTTCTGCAGGAGGATGGTCCAGATGGAGGTGTTGTGGCAGCTGTGGAGCCTGTGGACAGTGAAGACGAGGAAGCAGAAGAAGAGGACATCGACAACAGGAACTCGGTGATCCTGCAATACTTCCAGTGAGACACAGGTAAGAAGACAAACCTGCCTGCTACATGTACTTTAACACTACTACCTCTATACTGTCTGTCCTTTTCACCCAGTGTATGGTCACTGAATTTTCACTTTCCCTTACGATTTCACAGATGTGTGTCGCACAGTGTGACATCTGCTTTGTTTCCTCATGGACTAGAGCTCCAGATTGTTTTGTGCTTTAAGGGTGTTTATTTAAGTGCTCAATATTGGAGGGGATTGTAAAATGGTGAGGGGTGATGGTTTAGGAATGTCCATGGCAGAGTCCAAGCTATTAGTCTCACAGGTGCATTGTCCAAAGGGGCATAGGAAGTGGAGCTGGGGCGGTTTGAGGATGGACAGGCTGACAAAGTGGGAGAAAAGGATGACAATCAGGATGGTCTCATTTCTTGGCGGGGGTCTTAGCATCGTTCTCTGACTTTGTCCTGGATCTCAGTGACCGTTTGAGGGATGGTTCTCCATCTGCAGGGGGTGGGGTGCTGGTGTGGTGGTCCTGTGGCGGTGCCTCCTGTCCACTAGCGCCGGCGGAGGTGGTGGGCAGTTCATCGTCCAAGCTAGTGTCAGGGACTCCTTGTTGTGCCACAGTGTCCCTCCTGGTGTTGAGGATTTCCTTCAGCACCCCTACAATGGTGCCCCGGGTGGGATTGATGGATTTGAGTTCCCACATGAAGCCCAAATACTGTACCTCCTGCAGCCGCTGGGTCTCCTATAACTTGGCCAGTACCTTTGCCATCCTCTCCTGGGAATGATGGTAGGCTCCCATGATGTTGGAGAGGGCCTCGTGGAGAGTGGGTTCCCTGGGCCTGTCCTCCCCCTGTCGCACAGCAGCCCTCTCATTTCCCCTGTTTCCTTGGGCCTCTGTCCCCTGAACCGTGTGCCCACTGCCACTGCCCCCAGGTCCCTGTTGTTGTTGGGGTGGTGGGTTAGCCTGGGTTCCCTGTATCGGTGGACACACTGCTGATTGACGTGTCCTGGGGACAGAGGTATGGGCCCGCTGGGTGGGTGCTGTGCTGGAGTTTCCAGAGGGGGGAAGCTCTGTGGTGGCCTGTGACAGTGTCAGGGGAACCGAATGTCCAGAGGTCCCAGATGGGCCGGGCTGGGCATCTAGATCCAGTTGGACAGAGCTGCTGTCATTACTGTGGGCCTCTTCTGTTGGTGGTGTGGACATGTCTGGACCCTCCTGTCCGGTGACATTGGGTAGGGGTCCTGCAGGGGTGTAAAAGCATGATTATTGCATCTGTGTGTGCCATGGTGTGCAATGGATGGGTGACCGTGTACCCCAATGCTTGAATTCCTGTGTGGGAGCTTGTGTGATGATGGTTTAGGGGGGTGTATGGGTATGTGCAGTGGCCATGCTTTGGTGATGGGTGTCCATGCTTTAATGTTGCATGCAGGGTTTGGTGTTGGGATGGGTGGTTTGTGATATTGGGACATTTGTGAGGAGTTGGAGTGATGGGGGTGAGGGCGAGGGTGGGGGTATGTGATGGCATGCAGGTAGGGTGGGGGATGTAATAGTAAAGATTTGACTTACCAGAGTCCATTCCTCCAGCTACTCCTGCGAGGCCCTCAGGATGCAAAATAGCCAAAACTTGCTCCTCCCATGTTGTTAGTTATGGGGGAGGAGGTGGGGATCTGCCGCCAGTCCTCTGAACCGCAAGGTGGTGTCTTGAGACCACAGAACACACCTTCCCCGTAGTTCGTTCCACCTCTTCCTGATGTTATCCCTATTTCTTGGGTTCTGTCCCACTGCATTGACCCTGTCCACGATTCTTCGCCATAGCTCCATCTTCCTACCTATGGAGGTATGCTGCACCTGTGCTCCGAATAGCTGTGGCTCTACCCGGATGATTTCCTCCACCATGACCTTGAGCTCCCCTTCAGAAAACCTGGGGTGTCTTTGCTGTGCCATGGGGTGGAGTGGGTGATGTGTGGGTTGGTGTGTGTTGTGATGTGTGGGGTGATATTTAGTGCTGTTTTGTGTGAGGTGCGTGGATGTTATGTGGGTGATGGTGTTGAGTGCCTGTGGATGCTTGTTTGTAGATTGTGGTGTCCCTCTCTGGCCTTCTTTCTAAATTTTTGGTATTAGGGGTTTGTGGGTGATGTGGGTGTGTGTTTTATATTGTATTAGGTGTGTGGGAGTGGTATGTGTATGTGTATCAGGTGTGTGTATTTCGAATTGTGCAATGTGGTTGTGTTTTGTAAATGTGTGTGTATTTTGAGCGCTGCGGTGTGTACCGCCAATGGAATACCGCGGTTGAAAGACCGTCGCGTGGATTCGTGTGTCGTGATAGTGTCGGCGTATTCCTGTTGGCATGACGGTGGAGGTTTTGTTTTCGCCAGATTATCACTGACCTTTGGTGTGGCGGACTTGTGTGGGTGTCTAAATTTTGGCGGATTCCGAGCTGTGGGTCATAATGACCGTGGCGGAATTCCGCGGCGGTGTGTTGGCGGTCTTCTGCACGGCGGTAAACGGCTTTTACTGCCAATGTTGTAATGACCCCCATAATCTTTTTTCAAAAGTTTAGAGGACCGAGAATTTGGAATCCTAATGTAAATTTTCAGAATATGAATAATCAAATGCAGATTCCGCAAATTTCCCCAACAGCAGATGCCACGTTTTCAGGTACCACAACAGCAAATGCAACAGCAGATGCAAATGATGCCACAACAGCAGCAAATGCAAACAACTCAAGATCCAATGGTACAGCAGCAGGTAGTATCTCCTCAGCAGAACATGGGTCAAAGGTAAAGCCAAAACTGTCAGCCACTGATTACACAGTATCCCTTACAGAGTGAGAATGAATAGAGTGATAAAATTGTGAGTGAGTGTTCGGATGAAGAAGAATGTTTGTAAGCAGCTTAATTGGAGGTAGATCAGAGTGGTCTCCATGTCAATAGAACAGTTATAGGTCATGAAGTTTAATTCCTGGTTGACACAGGCACTACATGCCCTACTGTCAGAACTGCAGAAGTGCCCCATGTCCCACTTTCGGGGTGAACAGTACGGGTTGTAGGAGGAGCAAATCAACATCAGACAAATTTGATTAATGATTTGATTTCTGTTAAAAATGGTACTTTTGAAGACATGCACAAATTTGTAGTCTGTGACTAACATCCAGTATGCCTTCTGGGAAGAGACTTGTGCAAATTAAAGTTTTCAATCATTTGCATGAATTATGGGATAGCCATTCAAACAAATAGTGATGATGAGGAATCATCTATATCAGTTGGCTGTAATTCAATTAATGAAGAATTCCCATTGATTACTTGTGCCTGCATTTAGAGTACAGGACCTACGAACTGACTTACAAGATACAGTTATTCTAAAAGCCTGTGATCTTTTTGGAAATATATTGGTCTAATAAAAGGAGTAGAACCAGTCAAAGTCACAGTTAAACATAATGCAGTTTTTTCCTGAAAACTACTCAGTATAACATGGCACCAGATGTAATTGAAGGAGTTACTTCTTTAATTGCAGATGTCGTTAAGCAAGACGTTTTGAAAGAAGTGTGAAGCAGCCCATGTAACTCACCTGTCATGGGACTGCAAAAACCTACTAGGAAATTTTGCGTAGTTCAGGAATTGAGAAAAATGAATGACAGAGTGGTAAAATGTTGTCAACCGTGGTGGGCTTATCACAAGCATTTTTCTCAGTGCCTCTATATGAGGATAGCCAGTTTCTCTTTTGTTTCAAATTCTGCAATTGTGCATATTCCTGGTGTAGAATTCCACAAGGCTTTTCAGAATCTCCATCAATATTTAATCAAGTGTTGAAAAATGTTTTTAATCACTGGGAATGCCTTTCCAATCTTCATTGGTTCGGTACATTGATGACTTGATGGTTCCTTCAAAGACTTGAGAAGCATGTAGGCAAGATACTATTACCTTATTGAATCATTTGGGTGAAAATGGACTTAAAGTTTCTCCAGCAAAATCACAGTATTGTCAGAGAGAAGTGAAGAACTTAGGACATCAAATAGAGAAAGGTGCAAGGAAAGTGTCAAGAGAAAGGGTTACAGCTATATTGCAAATAAACCCTCCTGTTACCCAGAGATATCAAAATGTTTTTGGGAATGGTGAGATATTGTCGCCAATGTATTCTAAATTTTTCTAATATTTCTAAGCCTTTGCAAATATTGACCCACAAAGACATTACTGATCCAGTGCCCCTTGATGAAGCGTGTATGAAAGCTTTTACTGAGTTGAGAGAAAGGCTTTATAGAGCATCAGGTCTGGGAATGCCTGACTACACAAATCCATTTTCACTGTTTTGTCATGACAATGATTGTTGTGCTCTTTCTGTCCTAACACAGGTATGTGGTGGGTTAAATTGTCCTGTAGCATATTTTTCAGCTACATTGGATCCAGTTGCCGATGCTTTACCAGATTGTTTAAAGCAAGTGGCTGGGGCTGATGATAGACTTGCCCAAAGTGAGAGCATTTTGATGGGACATCCATTAATGGTTCTGGTCCCTGACTCATTTGAGGTCTTGCTTACAAGGACCAAGACTCAATATCTCACAAATGCTTGGTTGACTCACCATGATTTATTGATTTTGGGTCACTGAATGTATCCCGAAAAAGGTGCGGGTACTTAATCCTGCTACCTATAGATATTGCTGAATCTGAAAATGAAATCTAGTTGAACATAACTGCCTAGAAGTTACTGAACTGAGCACCAAACCCAAACCTGATATTCAGGAGACTCCGTTAGAGAAAAATGACCAAATAATTTTTGTCGATGGTTCCTGTTTAAGAGATAATGTGGGAACATTGAGAGCTGGTTATGCTGTGTGCACTATCTCTGCCATACTCGAAGCTTCCTGGTATGAAGGAGTATTTTCTGCAGGAGTGGCTGAATTGGTTGCTCTTACTAGAGCATGATCTATTTTATCACAGCTCAAAAGTATAATTTTTACAGACAGACGGTTTTCATTTGGTGTGGTACACAACTTTGGGCAGTTAGTGGTTTCATGACCTTTTCTGGCTCACCAGATAGAAATGGTGTTAGAATGCATGATTTGTTACAAGCCCTACAATTGCCTGAACAACTTGCTGTGGTCAAGAGTACCAAAGATCTAGCGATTTCCTCTCCATGGGAAATTCCTATGCTGATCAAGTTGCTAGATTTACTGCATTGAATTGCATAACATTTAATGAAGAATAGAAAAATGTTGGTGCAATGAATACTGATGAGACAAGTCAAAGTTATATGTTGACAGTAGTTGACACTTGGGAGGCGCTAAAAAGAATGCAAGATGACGTTCCGGATGATGAATAGAAAATCTGGAAAAAATTGGATTGCACACAAAAATAATTGGATGAAATCTGGGTTTCAAATGAAGGGCAAGTGGTTTTGCCAAACTGTCTACTGACGCGAATGGCAAGATATTATCATGGTCAAACGGAGATTGGCAGAGGTGCAATTATTCAAACATTTAAGCAATCCTGTTACAATCCAAAGTTTAGACAGGTTGCTGAAGCAATTTGTCACAGATGCATTACATGTCAACAAATGAACGTGGGAAAAAGAACTGTTGTTAATTTGAGTCACATTGGAAGAGAAGGTGGTCCATTTAACATAATGCAAATAGATTTCATTGAGATGCCTGTGTGTGGTGGTTTGAAATATGTATTGGTTAATGTCTGTATATTTAGTCACTGGATTAAAGCCTACCCGACACGTAGAAATGATAGCCTCACAGTGGCAAAGCTGTTACTTAGGAAGTTGATTCAGTTTAGAATCAGACAGAGGAAGTTACTTCAACAATAAGGTGATTAAATTACTATGTTCAGCCTTAAACATTGAGCAGAAGCTGCACTGAAGGTACCAACCAGAAGCTTCTGGATTAATAGAACAAATGAATGGAACTTTGAAAGCTCAGTTGGCAAAAATGTAAACATCCACAAAACTGAAATGGCCCGATGCTTTGCCATTGGTTATAATGAGCATGAAAAACACACCTGACAGAAAGACTGGACTCTCTCCCCCACAAAACCCTTATGGGCAGAGCAATGAGATTGCCAGCTGTTCCAGCAAATGCACTTGTAAACATAACATATGACTTGGTGCTAGATTACTGCAAAGGTCTAGCTGATGTGGTTCGCTCTTTGTTTCACCTGGAGGAAGTAACAGCCAAGCCACCATCCCGAGACCAGTGTCATAGCTCCAAGATGGTGAGTGGGTGGTGATCAAGAAACACGTTCGGAAGTCTGCTTGGAGCCCAGGTGGAAAATCCCTACCAGATCATACTAATATCAATGGCTGCTGTGAAGTGTGCTGGAGTTCCAAACTGGGTCCATGCGAGCCATACTTGCAAAGTGACGTATCCTCTGGAAGAAAACCCAGTGTTGCTGAGAGCAGCAAGCACACATTGTACAGTCTCAAGAAGAGAGACTGTAAAGACAGAAACAAGGACAGAACAAGAGACTGAAAGAGTAAAGATAGTGCAAACCTGTGAGGAGCCAGTGTACGCCTCTGAGAGATGAAAAAGGGGTCAGTCCTGATATTCCTTAAACAGCAGAAATAGAAGTGGAATGTGGAATGTAGCAGGAAAGTCAAGTCAAAGGAGGATTGGGAAAAAGAGATAAAGCAGATCTCGTTCCCTAAAAAAAGCCAAAAGTGGAGCTCAGTTGAATCAAAGTCATGCAGATTTGACTCTTGCTGAATTAGCTAATGGTGCACATTAAGCAGGTCAGAGTCAAAGAAGTGCTTGTCAAAATCCTGCTGAACCAAGAAGAATCGTAAGTCCAGTTTTGCCATCACTGTCTAGAAAAACTGCGAAAGGAGACAAGGGGCCTACACTGCATGAAACTGAAACGTTCCTGATGTATTGTCAAGCAAAAATGAGGAAGCTGAAACAACAGAAGAAGCAGATCTGAGTGAAGGAGAGACTAGTGCAAATAGAAGATCAAAGAGAAATGGAGTTGCAAGTCGAAGATACACAGGTCCTGAATGGGCATATCTTGCAGCTGATGAATGCAAACACAAGTTTATGGGGGTCATTACAACCCTGGCGGACGGTGTTAAAGCTGCAGTAATACCGCAAACAGGCCGGCGGAAAAAAAAAGGGAATTATGACCGTGGCGGAAACCGCCAACAAAGACAGCCACTTTAACACTCCGACCGCCACGGCGGTACAGACAAGCAGCGTGGCGGTCACCGCCAACAGACAGGCGGAAGACAAAGTACCACCCACAGTATTACAACCCGCCAATCCGCCACCTTTTTCGGGGCGGATTCACCGTGGATAAAAACACGGTGGAAACAGCTTCTGCAATGGGAAAACGCTCACCTAAACACACTCCACGAGGAGGAGGACACCATGGAGCCCGAACTACAAATACTCCCTACCCTTGTCTTCCTGCTCATCTACGAACACCAGCAACGGCGACGCTGAAGACAACGGTGAGTACTGCACTTACGACATAGGGGAGTGGGGAGGCAAAAGTCAGGGGGACACATGCAAAACCCCCACCCCCACCCTCGCACATTACAACATACACACCAATGCATTTCCAAACATCACAGTAACAACCCACATCCCCCCCGGAAGAATGTAAAGACAAAAGGAAATCAGTTCAAAAATTGTAATGTATCAAAATACAGTTACCAAATATATACGGATAGATATACACAATCAAAATATTACACATTACGAGAAGTAGTGCAGGTATGCACATATCAATGTCCGTGCACCACTGGGACCAAAATGCATGGGCGAGGCCCACACTAGATACCTGTCCACAAACGGAGAGAACACTGCAGGGGCATCAGATAGAAATACAACAGGCACCTCAGGGGGAAGGGAAGGGGGGGCACCTCAGCCAGATGACAGCACCACGCCAGATCCACGACGGGTCTCCATGCCCATTGATGTATCCTGGGGAGTGCAAATCCACAGTCTCACAAGTCTCTACAGTGGGTGGTTTGCCCACTGTACCATCCTGGGGAGTGCAAAGCCCCACAGTCTCACAAGTCTTTTCAGTGGGTGGTTTGCCCACTGTTACATCCTGGGGAGTGCAAAGCCACAGTCTCACAAGTCTATACAGTGGGTGGTTTGCCCACTGTACCATCCTGGGGAGTGCAAAGCCACAGTCTCACAAGTCTCTACAGTGGGTGGTTTGCCCACTGTACCATCCTGGGGAGTGCAAAGCCACAGTCTCACAAGTCTTTTCAGTGGGTGGTTTGTCCACTGTTACATCCTGGGGAGTGCAAAGCCACAGTCTCACAAGTCTCTACAGTGGGTGGTTTGCCCACTGTACCATCCTGGGGAGTGCAAAGCCACAGTCTCACAAGTCTTTTCAGTGGGTGGTTTGTCCACTGTTACATCCTGGGGAGTGCAAAGCCACAGTCTCACAAGTCTCTACAGTGGGTGGTTTGCCCACTGTACCATTCTGGAGAGTGCAAAGCCACAGTCTCACAAGTCTTTTCAGTGGGTGGTTTGCCCACTGTACCATCCTGGGGAGTGCAAAGCCACAGTCTCACAAGTCTTTTCAGTGGGTGGTTTGCCCACTGTTACATCCTGGGGAGTGCAAAGCCACAGTCTCACAAGTCTTTTCAGTGGGTGGTTTGCCCACTGTTACATCCTGGGGAGTGCAAAGCCACAGTCTCTCAAGTGGATAACAGTCTCCTCTGGTTCTGGAGGGGGACTGGTGCCCAGAGAGCTTCATCCTGTTAAGGACAGACGGAGTGGATGCATGTCTCCACTGGTTCTGGAAGGGGAATGGTGCCCAGACTGCATCAGGCTCCCAGTGACAGTTCCTGTCCCGTCACTGTCCCAGCTGCACATGGGATAACGATGCTTGATGTGGCGGTTTTTTCCCTGTCCAGCGGTGCTTTGGCATGGCGGTCTTTTCCCTGTTCAGCGGTGCTTTGCCATGGCGGTCTCTGACCTGTGCATTGGTGCTTTGCCCTGTTCAGCGGTGCTTTGCCCTGTTCAGCGGTCTTCACCATGGCGGTCTTTTCCCTGTTCAGCGGTGCTTTGCCATGGCGGTCTCTGACCTGTTCATTGGTGCTTTGCCCTGTTCAGCGGTGCTTTGCCCTGTTCAGCGGTCTTCACCATGGCGGTCTTTTCCCTGTTCAGCGGTGCTTTGCCATGGCGGTCTCTGACCTGTTCAGCGGTGCTTTGCCCTGTTCAGCGGTGCTTTGCCCTGTTCAGCGGTCTTCACCATGGCGGTCTTTTCCCTGTTCAGCGGTGCTTTGCCATGGCGGTCTCTGACCTGTTCATTGGTGCTTTGCCCTGTTCAGCGGTGCTTTGCCCTGTTCAGCGGTCTTCACCATGGCGGTCTTTTCCCTGTTCAGCGGTGCTATGCCATGGCGGTCTCTGACCTGTTCAGCGGTGCTTTGCCCTGTTCAGCGGTGCTTTGCCCTGTTCATCAGTCTTCACCATGGCGGTCTTTTCCCTGTTCAGCTGTGCTTTGCCATGGCGGTCTCCGACCTGTGCATTGGTGTGTGGCATGATGGTCCCTCATTGCCCAGTGGGCTGTGGCTGCTGGGGCCCTTCTGGGCACTGACTCCGGCGGTGGTCTCCTGACCAGTGACGATACTGCTGCCCTCCTAGGCACTGACTCCGGCGGTGGTCACAGGACCAGTGACGATACTGCTGCCCTCCTGGGCACTGACTCTGGCGGTGGTCTCCCGACCAGTGACGATACTGCTGCCCTCCTTGGCACTGACTCCGGCGGTGGTCTCCTGACCAGTGACGATACTGCTGCCCTACTGGGCACTGACTCCGGCAGTGGTCTCCTGACCAGTGACGATACTGCTGCCCTCCTGGGCACTGACTCTGGCGGTGGTCTTCTGACCAGTGATGACAGTGCTGGCGGTGGCGTCCCGGCCGCTGGGGAGGATGGCGGCGTTCTCCGCCGTGCTGCTCTTCCCAGACTGTGCAGACTTCCTCTGGCCCTTCACCGCCTTTGGAGGAGTCACAGCTGACTCGGCACTCCCCCGGGACCCTTGTGAGCAGGTTTTCCGCCAGGAGTCTTCACCCTGTCCCGTCGGCCACTTTCCAACTTGAGGTGCTTTGCAGGGGGTGGACTGGCAGTGCTTTGGCTCCGTGTCACATTGGCTGCCCTGGTGGCCGGTGCACTCCACACACCTTTGACACGCACCACTGGTACTGGACTTTTTTTGGCTGAGGTGCTACTACGGGACCTATCAATTGGAGGGGTGGGGGTGGGGGCAAAGAGGTCAACGTTGCTGAGGAAGAGTTGCTGACGAAGACTGGGATGGGTAGCTGGAGGGGGTCTGGGAGTGGAGGAAGAGGAGGTGGTTGAAGGAGGTGTAACTTTAGGTGATTTGGATGCAGGTGCAGGTACTGGGGGCTGTCGTGTGGTGGATGGATGTTGGGTGTGTGAGTGGCTGCGTTTGTGTACTTTGGGAGGGGGCGTCACAGACACACTGGGAGTGGACACAGGGGACGTGTAAATGGTAGTGGGGGTGGTAAGTGCAGGTGAGCGGGAGTAGTTCTGGGTGTTCTGGTGCGAGTCCTAGTGCCTGTAGATGTAGTGCATGCAGGTGAGAGTGTAGACGACACTAGGAGGGAGGAGGGAGATGACGAGGAGGGGGACACAGTGGAGGCAGTGGATGTTGCTGTGTCTGCATGTGGGTGATGCTTGTGTGAGTGCCTGTGGGTTGTGTGGTGCTTATGTTTGCCTGAGCTACTTGTGTGTGTTGAGGTGTATGCATGCTTGTCTGATAGTGTGCTTAGGATAGGCTGGGGTACAGGGGATTGGGTCTGGGTGGAGGAAGTTGGAGGGGGAGGCTAGACACAGCGACAATGGCTGCCATCAGTGCTGAGGCCAGAGATTGCATGGTTCGATGAAGGGCAGCCTGACCAGAATGAATGCCCTCCAGGAATGCATTACCGTGTTGCAACTCCCGTTCTACACCCTGGATGGCATTCACAATGGTAGACTGCCCAACAGTGAGTGACCTGAGGAGGTCAATGGCCTCCTCACTGAGGGCAGCAGGGGTGACAGGGGCAGGGGCTGAGGTGCCTGTGGCGAAGGTGATGCCCACCCTCCTGCGTGAGCGGGCATGGGGCGAATGCTGAGGGGCTGCTGGGAGGGCAATGCTGGTAGGATAGGTGGCGGCTGTACCTGTAGAAGTGGGGGGCACAGATGGTGCCGCCACCACAAGGGAGCTCCCATCAGCGGATGAGTCCGTGTCGCTGTTTGGTGATCCTGTGCCGGATGTGAAGCTCCCCTCGCCCTCAGTCCCACTGGTGTATTCAGAGTCTGTGGTGTGGCCCTCCATGGCCATGTGGGATGCAGCTCCCTCGTGCTCTGGTGCCACTGAACCTCCACCTGATGATGCTGATGCACAAAAGAACAGGGAGAGCAGAAAAAGGGGGGGGGAGGGACAGAAGAAAGACAGGTTGAGTGCATGGCTTACCGCTACAGTTGGCGGACAATACAGACACAGCAGCCCCCTGCACTACGCCGTGCTCTTGGCCTCTACAGATGCAATTCCTGGGATCTGGCCTACATGGCAATGGTGGACATCTGCACACATAGATGCCACAGGGGCATGTATACCTATACTTGGCACTCTACTGAGGTGGGGTGGAGTGACACATGGCCTGCATTCCGGAAGGGCCTAGCCTACGTAACTCGCACTGGCCTAGGGAAACCCACAGCCCTCCTCCCCCACCCAGACCCCTCCACTGCGCGCAAAGTCCCCAGAATGCGAGTGTACTCACCCCCTTGTGTCTACTGTGATGGCCTCAAGCGCCCATCCAACTCCGGGTAGGCCACCGCCAGGATCCGGAACATCAGGGGGTTCATGCTGCGACGGGCACCCCTCCCATGTTGGGAGGCCATCCCCAGCTGAGCCTCCGCCGTCTTCTTGCTCCAGTGGCGAATGTCCTCCCATCTTTTCCGGCAGTGGGTGCCCCGTCTCTGGTGGACCCCCAGGGTCTGGACGTCCTTGGCGATGGCACGCCAAATGTCCTTCTTCTGGTGGTCGCTGACCTACATGACATGCACAGGGGAAGAAGAGAAGTCATTACCAATTGCACCGTCGATGTGAGTGGCCCCCATCCCTACCCTTGCCATGTGGCACATGCATTCACACTCCTTGATGTTCCCTGAACTCTGCCCCCTTCCAACTCACATCCAGCCCTCTCCATCCAGGCATAGCCCATACAACGTGCTCCCTGTGTACTTACCTGTTGGTCTGGAGGACCGTAGAGTAGCGTGTACTGGGGGAGGACCCCGTCCACGAGCTTTTCCAACTCCTGAGCAGTGAAGACAGGGGCCCTTTCCCCAGACGCAGCAGCCATTGTCTCTTCCAGACCGAGGTCACAGCAGCACTTGCAGTGTAGGTCCTCTCCTGTCGAAGATCAGGTATCGAGTGATTGAACACATAGAAAATGGCGGTCACGTCCGCGGCGGTGACGTCCGCGGCGGTGCGTGTCATCACCGCCGGCGCACTTCATCATTGGCTCCTGGGACCCATAGGGTCCAATGTTAACCAATGCAGCATTGCGCCGCGGTCTTCGACCGCTTACCACGACGGTGTACAACGCCAGCGCAGTTACCTCACATCCCATTGTCCCACTTTAGAGGTCAGGCAGCCGCCATTTCAGGGGCCCATATGCCCTAATTACCAACTGCGTCACACATACCTAGGCCTACACTCAACACACATATAGGAACAGTTTTGTGTTTTGTGTAGAGTTCTGTGTATCTGTGGGTACATACCTGGGAATTTGTTGACTCTGTGGTCGCTGTATTCCTTCCTAGGCACCGTCAGCTGGGACATTTGAGAAGATGGCGGAATCCTCCGGTGTACCAACCGCTGGTGGACCTGTTGATAATGGAGGAGCGACATTTGTTCATCACCTACAGGTTTGACCGTGCCACTATCCAGGAACTATGTACCCAGTTGGAGCCAGACCTGATGTCACCAATCCTCCATCCCACTGGAATCCCCCCTGACGTGCAGGTGCTGTCAGTGCTCCATTTCCTTGCAAGTGGGTCTTTTCAGACAACAGTGGCCATGGCATCAGGGATGTCCCAGCCTATGTTTTCCAATGTGTTGTCCAGAGTGTTGTCTGTCCTGCTGAAACGCTTAAGGAGCTACATCATTTTCCCTCAGGTGGAGGATTTGGCTAAAGTGAAAGGTGACTTCTATGCCCTTGGACATATCCCCAACGTCATAGGTGCTATTGATGGGACCCATGTAGCTCTGGTCCCCCCCCCCCCCCCCACAGGAGTGAACAGGTGTACAGGAACCGGAAGAGTTATCATTTGATGAATGTACAGATGGTATGTTTGGCAGACCAGTACATCTCCCAGGTAAATGCAATGTTCCCTGGCTCTGTGCATGATGCCTACATCCTGCAGAATAGCAGTATCCCGTATGTGATGGGTCAACTCCAGAGGCACCGTGTGTGGCTATTAGGGGATTCTGGTTACCCTAACCTGTCCTGGCTATTGACCCCAGTGAGGAATCCCAGGACCAGGACAGAGGAACGCTACAATGAGGCCCATGGGTGGACTAGGAGGGTGATTGAACGGACCTTCGGCCTCCTGAAGGCCAGGTTCAGGTGCCTTCATAAGACAGGTGGTTCCCTATTCTACTCACCAAGGAAGGTGTGCCAGATCATCATCGCCTGCTCGATACTTCACAATCTTGCTTTGTGACGCCAGGTGCCTTTTCTGCAGGAGGATGGTCCAGATGGCGGTGTTGTGGCAGCTGTGGAGCCTGTGGAGCCTGTGGACAGTGATGAGGAGGAAGCTGAGGAAGAAGACATAGACAACAGGGAGTCAGTCATACAGCAATATTTCCAGGGACACACAGGTGAGAACATTTTATTTTACTATCACATTCACTTTCACAGTTCTACCTCTATCCTGTCTGTCATTTAGTAGCAATATTTGGTAACTGAGTTGTACCTTTCCATTACGGTTTCACAGGTGTGGTTACCAACGTGTGTCATCTGCTTGCATCCTTCATGGACTTGTGATGTGTGACATAGGTATGTTGGCTTTAAAATTGAGAATGCATTTTGACACTGTCATTGATAATACAAATTTACCAAATCACAGACTGACTCCAGATTGTTTTGTGCTTCAAGGGTGTTTATTTATGTGCTCAAAAATGGAAGGGGGTTTGTAAAATGGTGATGGGGGGCGGTGGAGGAATGTCCATGACAGAGTCCAGTCTATTGGTCACACAGGTGCACTGCCCATATGGGCATAGGAAGTGGAGCTGGGGCAGTTTCAGTATGGACAGGGTAACAAAGTGGGACAGTGGGATGACAATCAGGGTGGTGTAATTTCCTGGCGGGGTCTTGCCATCTTCCTCTGTCCTGTTTCTGGATCTCAGGGACCGCTTGCGGGGTGGTTCTCCATCTGCAGGGGGTGGGGTGTGAAGTACTGGGTTTTTCAGAACCCAGTGGTGCCAGGGAACACACCCTAAGACTTTGAGTCCTTCCTGTTTCAGACTACAGAAACACAGAGTCTTCTTGGTGAAGTCAAAGATCTTGTTTATTGGCTGCAGCCAGTAACAGGTATCCTAGAAGTACAACACAGTGTATATTCTCAGGAGACTGCTGCCTTTGCAAAGCTAACCTTCTCTTTTATACAAAATATTATGCTTTAGGCAAACATTCCTTATTTTACAGTTGACCATTCACATATTTTCACTACAAAGAAATAGCAGGGTTATGATGACAAGCCCATATTTCAGTTTGTCCAGCCCTCAATCAATTACCCGACAAGGCTTAGTACTTTCATCAGATATCGACAAACCCCCAATATAAACGGGCACCTCCTCCTTGTAAAGCAAGTCATAAAGAAAGAAACAGGGACAGGTGTGTGTAAGATTAGGCATGGTTTGTGTGTGATGAAAGGTTTATGATGTGTTGTGCCTTGATACTAATCTCATTCGGCCACTGGGAAAGAAACTGGTCGAACAGGTTTGGCTTCAGGCAGTGGAGTCAGCTTGCCCAGGTCACAGAGGAGTCAGCAAAGGTGTACGTGTCCTTCAGACTCGTTTTCAGCATTAGACATTGGCCTATGTGAGGGCAATCACAAAATGGCTGTTGTTTAAATGGAACACGAGGGTTCAAGACGGAAACTCTGATATTCGGGTGATTTCGTTACCCGAATATGAATACAATGCTTGTGCATACTATTCTAATCATTCCCGGTCTGCTGATACCAAAATCGTTGTGATGCGATGATGTTTATAACACGGGTCCAGAATTTTTCAGTACCACAGACCCTCCTTTTGCCCTTACATAGGCAATAACCTATACTCACGCTAATCTGAGTCCAGGTCTATATTCATAAAGTCGTTGAGATGTTGCTGTAGCATCATCCTATTACTTAGCTCGTCCCTTGATACAGGTTTCCTTACACACGATGTAGCACAGAGGCCACATATTGCAGGAGCACACTGTACACACAGACAGGACAGGAAAAGAATGGCTAAGATCATCCCAATGACTACCAGAGTCTTCCATCCCCAGGCGGATATCAGCTCCCAGAACCACCCCATCAATGACCAATCTCCTTTATCCACGTGAATAGATTCGGAGATCTTATGCAGTTTGGAAATGGCCTGGTAGACTGTCGGAGCGTTATCTGGGATGAAAACACAGCAACTTGATTGGATCACTTTACATACCCCACCTCGGTCTGCAAGTATGACGTCTAATGCGACCCTGTTCTGAAAAGTCATAAGGCGATCCGACTGGAGCTCAGCAGTCAAATTACCAAGGGCACCGGCGGTTTCAACTACCGTGGATTCAACCAATTTTGTCAATTGCCTTATGTTCCTGCTGTTAACCATAGGGCCCCAAAACGGCAGAACACCCTTTGCGAAATCTCCAAATTCTTGTCCTGTAGTGTCTTCTTTACTTTTGACACCTCTAACTATCCTTGTCTTATGGCAAGCTGCCGCGGCCGTGTAGGTGGGAGGTAACAGGAACGAAACAAAACATGTGCCTGAGAAGTCAGGGGGCAACCATGTATAGGCTCTATTATGGCAGATGAAAAAGGTACCCTTAGCTGCTAAGAACGAAGGAGAAGTCTGAGACGCAAAAACATATGTTTCAGTGCAGATACTTTTCCATAACTGAGCTCTGGGATTCTTGCCATTACCTTGCAGACATAGGTGACCCTGATGGGGTACAATCCAAATCGGGGAGGATCTCTTTGCTCGCTGGTTCCCACTCAGAGTAACTCCATATCCTGTTATGTTCCATCCAATATATGCTAGTGTCTCATCTCTCAGGATAGTCTCATAGGAAATATCTTCCCTAATCATATCTACTATTCCCTTAACTAGAGCACTATTCTTAGGATTATCTTTCACAGAACGTAGGGGGTTGGCTTCATACGCGTATATGAACACCGTTCTATATGCCCATATAGAACCATTATGGCTGAAAGGCAGGACCAGATAAGGGATACCTTTATCAGTAGTATGAGGCATAAGACCACACACCCAACAGTTAGTTGTGTTCACTACTAATTGGTGTTGGTGTTGGTGTAGAAGCTGAATGAATGAATTGTTGACAAACTCTAATCTTCTGACAGACTCGTGTTCAGGCAGGGGGTGAAAGGAATGCGAGGAAACAGTAGAAGGAGGTATGGGCTGTGTAATGGGTGCAAATGTCACTTGAAAAGAGAATAAAACATATCCTATTAAAAACGTCATTACACTAAGCAACATGAAAATACATAATATCAAAAATCGTTTCTTCGTCATTATTATACCCATTCTGGCTTTAAAGTCCATCTGTCTGGCAGGTCTCTCATTCTTGAAAAACTCCATCCTCTCTAATTGCTGCTCGTGGTGGTAGGGTGTTCTATGCTAGGGAATGCTTCTGTCAGTCCAGGGCAACTCCCTTAGACCGACCAGAAGACTCCAAAGACTTAGGCAACCACGACCCTACAGCTGAACCCGGATGGCGGTTCGAAAAGAAAAAAACAAAAATAAGAAAGTTTCTCAGATGAGAGAGAGCCGCACTTTAAAAACAAATAGCAAAGGAACGGGAAAAAAATTATTTGTCCTTAGTTCTTTGTCTCAAATTATAACGGCTTTTTCCAGGTACTGTCTGGTTCTGGAACAAGAGTTCAGGCTCTGTAGTGTTCAATCGAATTGACGGTGGCACAGCTTCTTGCAAATTATTGTCCCTTTCTTGTTCAGAAATTGTTCCTTTTACACGTGCATCGCTAAATGGTCAAAAACGAGGCACAGTCTCAGTCTCAGAGTCAGCGATCCCCTCCTGGACCCACCGGTCGTACGGTAGAGGAAAAAGGGACTCTCTTGCAGTGTACACCGTGGATCCAGTTCTTTTTCCCTTCCACTCGAACAGCTGATCTTGTTGAGAGAAGGACGAGGTGGGGGCCGATCCAACGGGGCTGGTCATTCTTTGACCGCTGGAAGTTTTTGACCAGCACCCATGATCCAGGATCGATAAGATGTCCTGGAGCTTCAGAGACCTGAGGCAGAGTATCGTGAACCTGTTGGTGTAGAACACGCAATTTAGCCGTCAATTCATACAAATAATCAAGCAGTACAGGGTGTTCGATCTCACTGAATTTTGTTGGTCTTGGCACTCCCCATATGTTGGCCGGGCGGCCAAACACAATTTCATAGGGACTAAGTCCCACTCGCGAATGCACAGTCATTCTTGTTGATAGGAGTGCTAGAGGCAGAGCGTCAGGCCATTTAAGACCAGAGCTCGCTTGTATCTTTGCCAACTTCAGTTTTAGCGTGCCATTATAGCACTCTACTAGTCCAGCTGATTGGGAGTGATTTGCAGCGTGGAATTTTTGCTGGATACCTAGCCCCTCACATACTTTTTTCATCACTCGACCCACAAATTCACTCCCGTTATCACTCCAGACCATTCTCGGCATTCCAAACCTAGGGAAGAATTCTTTGACAAGGGCTTTAGCTGTGGATAAGGCAGTGTTGTCTTTTAAGGGATATGCTTCTACCCATCTTGAAAAAGAACAAACAACAACGAGTACGTATTTCAGATTGTTGCACCTTTCCATGTGGA
The DNA here is from genome assembly GCF_031143425.1 of Pleurodeles waltl. Classification (NCBI taxonomy): domain Eukaryota; kingdom Metazoa; phylum Chordata; class Amphibia; order Caudata; family Salamandridae; genus Pleurodeles; species Pleurodeles waltl. The sequence goes on from NC_090447.1 coordinate 281,057,101, forward strand.
TGAAATCTAGCTGCAAAACCTCGAACGGATACGTTGGAGGTGCAAAATGACCAGCTGGAGTTGGGGTTCCCCTACCAGGATTGTATTTCAGACACACCATGCAATTCTTGACCACATTCTCTGCACATTTAGGAATTCCAGCATTTTGCCATACTGGAGTCAACAACTTACAAATCCCTTTCACACTGATATGGGCCGTTCCATGAGCCATTGTCACCACTGCAAGCACATACGCATCGGGTAACAACCATCGCTGATGTTCTGACAAATCAACCCAACAACCATTTTCATCCAATTTACCCGTACTTTCTTTCCACACATTCAACTTTTTCCCTGAAGCTTCAGCTTGAATAGACTTCACACCCTCTATCGTATCTTCACATATTCCAATGTCACCAACCCATCTTGCGGGGCCTGCAACATACATTCGATTCATCACATCTTTTGCTGTTTCTTTTGCGATTTCGTCAGCAAATGCATTGCCACGACCGACATCATCAGTAACCTTCTTGTGTGCACTGCATTTCACAATCGCAACTTGTAATGGCAAGGTCAGTGACTCAAGAAGCTCATTCACCAACTGACCATGCTGAATTTTAGCTCCATGCGAAGTCAGGAACCCACGTTCTTTCCACAATCGTCCAAAACTATGGGCCACACTAAGGCCCGTATTTATACTCCGTTTGCGCCGAATTTGCGTCGTTTTTTTCGACGCAAATTCGGCGCAAAACTAACGCCATATTTATACTTTGGCGTTAGACGCGTCTAGCGCCAAAGTATTGGCAAATAGCGTCATTTATTTGCGTGAACGCCTTCCTTGCGTTAATGAGATGCAAGGAAGGCGTTCCCGTCTAAAAACAGACGCACATAGCGGTGCGTGGTATTTATGCTCCAGGGCAAAAATCACTCCTGCGCGGCAGGCGGCGCAAAAAAATGGCGCAAAGCATGAATAGCGTGACATTTTAACGCCTGGGTCAGGGCAGGCGTTAAAATGGGGCAAACACACCTGTACTTAATCAGAACACACAGAACAAACAACAGAGCAGCAGAGCAGCAACAGGGAGACATGGAGGTGCTTTTTCTTCAACGTGCACGTAGACGCAGAGCCCTTCAGCAACAACAGCAGCCACAACAACAACAGCAGGGACCCCAAAGACAGCTCAGAAGGCAGGAGAGGATATTCCGCCCAAGAACAACCCTGCATGGCCTCAGGGAACGAGACATCACCCAGAGGTACCGGTTGAACTGGCAGGCCATTCAGCAGCTGCTGACAAATATTGAACAGCAATTGGCCCCCACTTTAGTGACTCCACGCACTATCCCAACAGAAACAAAGCTGCTTGCCGTACTTCACATGCTGGCAAGTGGCTCCTTTCAGACAACTGGTGCCCTGGTTGGTGGAATCTCACAACCATCTTTCTCCGCATTCCTGCCTAAAGTACTGGATGCCATCATTGGACTGACACCCCGCCACATCTGCTTCCCTAACACACTGCAGAAGCAGCAGGAAACAAAACAGGGGTTCTACCCCATCAGTGGCTTTCCGCATGTCCTTGGTGCAATCGACTGCACACACGTACGCCTTGTGCCACCTGCTGCGAGTGAACACCTCTACCGCAACAGGAAGCACACACATTCCATCAACGTGCAGGCCATAGTCGATCACCAAGGACTGATCAGCAACATCGTGGCTAAATATCCTGGGAGTGTACATGATGCATTCATCTTCCGTCACTGCACTATCAACCAACACTTCCAGGATGGACGGTATGGCAATGGACTACTTGTTGGTAAGGACAAAAATCTACTTATATACTCACTGCACAGAAACCCTCTAGGATAAACAACACATACACCACAATAGCAACACCTAGACAGGAACACACTGAGGTACTCACATCACTAGCCATGTGTCACAAGTCACCATTGAACCGCTCACACATTTGAATTTACTTCACAGCTTAGTGTGAAGACATTCATGACTGTGGTTGCCTAAATGTCACCTTGCAAATTGGAAGTCTCACAATAACCTGTACACTAATACAATGCATAACTTTTAAGGGATGGGATGGCCTGGCTATGTTCATATGGACGTTTCTAATACCCTTTCATGTTTCAACTCTGCATGGAACTATCATCACACCCCCAGTGAGGACACACGGACACCTGTGTCACAAGTCACAATGCAAGGGAGGGCACACTGTACTTGAGAAACCAATACATCCTGCTGACAAACAGTTAGACAACAAACACTTGCTCAGCCAAGGAAAAAAAACAATGCCAAAGTTTCCACCAACAACCATAGGTTGTCACATTAGTACACAAAATAGTCACAGACAACACAACACAACTACTGCCATCAAAGATACGTACAACAGTGCCTCCTACATCTAATTGATACCATTCTGTGTTTCTCTTTCAGCTGATCAGGGGTATGGCATCCAGCCTTGGATAATGACACCATATGGGAACCCAAATACTGCTGCTGAGCGGGCATACAATGACGCCCACAAGAGGACACGCAGCATTGTGGAGAGGACCTTTGGGATCCTAAAGTCAAGGTTCCGCTGCCTTGACATCACTGGCGGAAGCCTACTATACTCCCCAGAGATGGTATGCAAAATTATACTCACTTGTGCCATATTACACAATATTTGTGTACAAAGGAACATTCCCCTCCTTGAACCGGACCCAGACATGCCTGAGGATGATGATGAGGAGGATGCTGGCCTGCAACAGGAGGGGGAACAACCTAACACCGCAGCAGGAGTGCGTAGGCGCCAACAGCTTGTGAACAATTTTTTTACTTAAGTCATTATAATCACTTGTATTCCACACTTGTAAATAAACACAGATCACAAACACCACATCATGCTTTGGCCTATTCATTTCTGACCACCTTTAGTTTGAAATAGCTGAAGATGAATGTCGTCTCATTGATCAAGAATGCCATTAAAAATCATCACACCAAAAATAAACATCACAACTGTATGCACAGAGGGTAGGATGTGACATGTTACATTACCATACACAGAGCCCAACAAGAGTACAAATGTGACAATTAGACATGCCGGATCCAAACAACTGAAACAGTCTCTCATCCAGCCCAAAATTGGAGATCATTGGAAAGTCACATCACACGGGTTCAGAGACAGGGTGGGACCATCCATGTGTACGTGAACATGTCATCAATGGCTTCTCTCAAGTGTATGATGTGAGCAATACACAATTGCAACAACATCAGCTGCCACTAACTCAGGAGAAGACCTTGAAGTTACAGTGACAACATACACACAGACAGGTCATACTGGATCCACATTCCCACACACATGTACACATATGTCATACAACCAACCTAATATTTGAAAGTAGACCATCACAGTTGTGTCCCAGTTTGAACCTAGCAGGAAGATTGTAACATGACACTAAACCAGTTTATGCAGAAAGGGACACAGACAAGCAAAACAATCTTCGCATTATCACATCGTGAACGCTGAGAGTCTTGCAAACTTAGGGGGTCATTCGGACCCTGGCGGTAATTACCGCCCTGGCGGAGGTCGGCGGTAGCACTGCCAACAGGCTGGCGGTGCACCGATGGGCATTCTGACCGCGGCGGTTCAGCCGCGGCCAGAAACGGACTTCCCGCTGCCCTTGAGAATCCGCCATGGCGGCGGAGCGCGCTCCGCCGCCATGGGGATTCTGACACCCCCTACCGCCATCCTGTTCCTGGCGGGTCTTCCGCCAGGAACAGGATGGCGGTAGGGGGTGCCGCGGGGCCCCCGTAAGAGGGACCCACAAAGAATTTCAGTGTCTGCTTTGCAGACACAGAAATTCGCCACGGGTGCAACTGCACCCGTCGCACCTTCCCACTCCGCCGGCTCCATTCTGAGCCGGCGTCCTCGTGGGAAGGGTGTTTCCCGCTGGGCTGGCGGGCGGACTTTTGGCGGTTGCCCGCCAGCCCAGTGGGAAAGCCAGAATGATCGCCGCGGTCTTTCGGCGGGAACCGCTTGGCGGGCGGCGAGCGCCGCCCGCCGCGGTCAGAATGACCCCCTTAGTCATATGAAAATGGTATGCAACTTAGCTCCAAATCATCAATACTGCAAACGTCAAATGGGCTAATGAGATGAATGAATGGTCAACAGTCATTCATACCATGTAGCCTTACATTCGCCCGCTGCTGCAGGTTTGCCAGGATATGATAAAAATACTCCATGGATACAGTAGCTATTCTGGATGGTCAAATCCTAGGGTGCTGGGGGACTAACTCCACCTCTACCACCCCCAGAACATACAGGAATCATGTACTTGTGAACTAAACACATGCATAAGGCACATATGTGGCCTCAATGTCACAAGTCCTACACAAATATGAAACACAAAATCATAATGGGACATGGTCAGCCCCCTAAAAACTGAAAGTGACTCTCCCTGTTAGGACTACAGATAAAAGCATCCCCATCATAAAGGTGGGGACATTTTGGAGACGGAATACATAATGGTATCAAAAACCTCATTTCAAAATAGCCATCAGCAATTACACCAAATATGTTGTCAAATATGGTCAATACATTAGTTAACGTATCCCAAACATCACAGTGTGAAGGCCGTCTATACATAAAAGTACGGACATTTGTCAGATACAAACACAAATGTGTCTCACATCGCACCGTTTTACCATGACAAATCACCTTTCCAAAGCTAAACACATGAAGACATTTGGATCAATTTGCTCCATATTCTACGCATACAGCATGGCCGTCATAATTGGTTCATGTACATGAGTGCACACAATGCAGAGTCAGATACAAATGTATTCAAAAGTGTCTTGATATTTCACCTTCAAATTATTATTTACATCCACAATATTTTTGACTCTGCATCATGTGCACTACTGTACGTGTAATAAAAACCACGCACATGATGTATGCGTGGTCAAAATGACGCTATATGCACAATATATTGCTCATTTCATGTACAGTATTAATTATTAATATTAATAGCATTTTTTTTGACTCCGCATCATGTGCACCACTGTACGTGTAATAAAAACCACGCACATGATGTATGCGTGGTCAAAATGACGCTATATGCACAATATATTGCTCATTTCATGTACAGTATTAATTATTAATATTAATAGCATTTTTTTTGACTCCGCATCATGTGCACCACTGTACGTGTAATAAAAACCACGCACATGATGTATGCGTGGTCAAAATGACGCTATATGCACAATATATTGCTCATTTCATGTACAGTATTAATTATTAATATTAATAGCATTTTTTTTGACTCCGCATCATGTGCACCACTGTACGTGTAATAAAAACCACGCACATGATGTATGCGTGGTCAAAATGACGCTATATGCACAATATATTGCTCATTTCATGTACAGTATTAATTATTAATATTAATAGCATTTTTTTTGACTCCGCATCATGTGCACCACTGTACGTGTAATAAAAACCACGCACATGATGTATGCGTGGTCAAAATGACGCTACATGGACAATATGCTGGTCATCTCATGTACATTATCAATTATTAATATTCATATCATATTTTTTGACTCCGCATCATGTGCACCACTGTACGTGTAAAAAAAACGACGCCCATGATGTATGCGTGGTGTAATTGACGCTACATGCACAATATGTTGGTCATCTCATGTACAATTTGAAATATTAATATTCATAGCATATTTTTACACTCCGCATCATGTGCACTGTAATGCGTCAAAAAAATATGACGCACATCTGTGTATGCGTGAAAATATGACGCATTACGCGAAAATAAAAACGGCGGCCATTTTATGCAGGAAGTGATGTAATAGGATATCCTGTTTACCAAATCTGTACTGGGAGTTGACTTTCACTTTCACTTTGCAGTCTCAGAGTTATCTAGACTGTGTGGTTGTGTGAAAGGTGTTGTCCTGTGTTTTACTGCTTTAGTGTCCTGTGTGCCTTGTATTTTGTCTTTGTGTCAATCTTTTATTGTTGTCAAACATTGTCTCAGTCTGTTTAGTGTTGTTTTGTCTATACCTGTGATAGTTTGTATTGTCTGTGGGAGTCTGTTGTGGGTAGCATAGTTTGGGGTGTTAGTTGGGCTATGTTTCTCCTTCTTCTTTTTCTTTCACACCTCTACCTTTCCCCATTTCCCACTTTTTCTTTCATTTTTCTTTGGTACTATTTTTACACCTCGCATCATGTCAGGTAGGCCTCGCCTGTCCAGGATGGGTGAGGACGAATTGGGGGGCTTCATATGGCTCGTAAGCCATTTCCTCCCACTGATGCTGGAGGCTGGGGGCCGTGTGATACAGGGGTATCACACGGAGGCGAGGAAAATACGTTGGGAGAAGGTGCGCCATCACCTGGTCCGGGTCTACGGGAGTATGAGGAATGTCCATCAACTCAAGCACCGCTGGGCAGATCTGATCAGCAGGGAACAGGACCTGCTGGACCACCTGGGACTCCGGATTGGTGGCTATGTTGGTGAGTAATAATCAATTACATGGGAATAATAGGAATGTGTGCGTGAACATGTGATGATTGGTAGCCAATCTGCAAAATAAGTAGCTGACTGCGTGTTATACTAGGGAAACCTAGGCCCATGGGCATACACATAAATCCCCATTTTTGCTACACATGTACACCCAATAACAGCAGTAAAATGCAACATCTATTTGTATTTTGCTAAGTAGCCCCCTCTCTGCGTCACAAAATGATGCAAATGCTGCGCTACAAAGGTATACATATGTGTCCAAATGTGTATTTGTTGCCGGGTGTGTATGAAGACCTATGCTACCAGGCCGATGCCTTATCTTTGCAACACATACCAGATGGCTGTAGCTGCATGGAATGTAGTGTTGCATTTGTGTCTGAAAAGCAACACGTGAACTGCTCAATTTGTACTCTACTGGTCATAATGGCCAGTGAGTACGTCATGTAGAAACAACATACCTACATATGTAGACGCCATAGCTAGACCGAAAATTGCAAACACATGATGATGCAACACCTGTGTGTTGCCTTCACGTCACATGAAGTTAGTCATGTTGTCCACACATATGTCACATGTGTGTCTGGTTGCTGTGTGTTGAACCTGTCCCCATAGCCTGTTTGATTGTGAGTGGTCATGCAGTCCTCATGGAACCAGTTGTGAAATGTTTCTCTCTGGGATGCACATGCTGAGATGTATGGATCACATGATTGTTCGGGCCTACTAATGGAGGAGTAACTTGGACGACACATGACTGTCCTGGCCACTGCATGAGTGTAGTAGGGTGTGTCACTGGAGCAGGAGACTCATCCAATGATAATCTAGAATACAAAGTCAGCCAGGCAGGATGAGCATGTGTGAAAGTGTATCATTACCATGTAATATTCACACACTGTCATTGTAACAGAAATTATTTGTCTGTTCACCCAGTCTGAGTATAATCTTCCTTTCATGCTTTACAGGTGGACCAGCCCCGTACACCGTTGGTGAGGTAGCCCATTTTGACGACCCCGATACCTACAGTGAGTGTTGCCTAAGTGCTATTTACATTGTTTGGAAATGAAGCATGATGGATTACTGTGTGTTCAGGACAATTCATGATATGATGTGCTGGCCGTTCATTGGCTTTGTTGTTTTGGTGTGATATCAAATTTGAATAATGTTTCGGTAAAGCAATCCCTAGTCATCTCTCAGATTGAGGGGCAGTAGGTCATTCAATTAGTGCGACTATTGGGAATAGCATGACTCATTTTGAACACACTGGTCAATGTTAGACTTGGTCAGGAACTTGCCATTAACTGAGTCAGCATATCAGACTGACAGTCTCCCAGATAGCTTAGGCACATGGCTTCGATGACAAGTGCTTCTTCCTAGTTGAGGATGGACTGTGTACACTGTAGGTCGGATCTTCCGGGGGCATGTACTTCCACAAGGTGACCTCGAAGTGTGTGTGACTTGAGTGCAATGGCCTAGGTGTTCTGTTGAATCATGTGAATGGGTGTTCTACCTCCTCTGTGTGTGTTGTAAAACATGCCTCACTAATAGTATGTTATGTTTGGCTAAGTCATATCATTTTGACATGTGTGGACCTGGGATGTGACAAGGTTGGGCTGACTCCAACGTGTTGCTAGCCCTTCATAGGTGTTGTGTGCGAAGGCACATGCTTGTTGCACTTTCTGTACACTCCTGGTTGTGCATTGATCATGGGATTGTTGTTTGTTCTTCCCACACCACCCACAAAGACTGGGATGTTACTGTGAAACAGGGTACCTAGGACTGTAGCAACCAGTATGTTACACGTACTTAACACCTTTTGTGACTTGAGTTTGTACCTAGGTCCAGATGTAGCAAAATGTCTCCACATTGCAAATAGCATAATTTGATGTTAGTGAGTTGCAAACGTCTGTTTCCTAATCCGAAATGTTTTTGGTGGTCATGTACATATTCGCAAAATGCTTTTCTAAAGTAAAAAAATAAAGGAGTTTACCAGCCCTACTTGCAAATCACAGTGGTAGGCAATCCCATTTGCTAACGAGTACGTGGTTGCAAAGTGAGTAGCTGTTATCATCCACTTGAAGTGGCTGCTAACCAACTTGCTGACTGGAAGGGGTCCTCATTGTGAACCTTCACCTTTGTGAGTGGACCAAAATACTCCTGCACAAAACAGCCAGTGGTCTAGGGGAGCAATAATTATTGTGTAAATTACGAACAATCAATTGTTGTGAATTTAAACAAATCGCAGCTCATTTTCCTTTCAGATAAAGGGCCTACACTTGGTGAAAAATAACTTTCTTCATTTAAAAGCAGTCACGTCTATGGAGTTCTGCTGTTCCCAGCAGGCCTCCATCCCCGTGAGTGCCCATAGTTGCTAAGGTGGTGCAAGTTGGAACCCACATCATTGATGTTCATGAGGTGGGATTTAGGGACCCCATAGTGACTCGCAGACGGTGTCAGAGACACCGTTCAGCTTTGCAATTTGCTAGTTGACTTCCCATCAATTCCTACATCTGGCCCATAGTGTCGACATATGATTCATGGCCAGGGGTTCAATCTTAGCACACAACTATTTCGAAATGCCATTGAGTGAGGAGTGTGATTCTTATCACATAGAATGACATATGTAGTGAAGTCAGTATGCGGACGAGCTGGTGCCATAATGTATAATGGCTTAGGTATGAATTGTAGGAGTAGTTTAGGGTGATGTCATCCATCATGTAGAGACATGGATATGCTATATGTGATATGCCCTTCAGTATGCATGATTCACATGTTCTTCCTCTGAGCCTTCCCGTGACATATGTTGTAACAATTGCTGCAACCAATACATTGCTAGTAATGGTCAAATTACCCATTGTGGTATTCAACCCACTGTAAATTCTATGCTCAATATTTGCCTTTTCCCTTCACAGCTGCAAACCTGAGTGCCGCAGCTCGCAACCAGTTTGAGCGCCGTGCAATGAGGTACAGGCACATCCTGCAGGTGCAGTGTGGGTATCGGAGGATGGCCCGCAGATACAATTCGGAACGGGCCTCCGGGGCGTGGTATGCCACACCACAGGCTCCACCAACGGTGCCACCTACAACTACCAGGTCTGCCCAAGGGGACCCAGCGACGGACCAGCCATCTTCCTCAAGACCTGGACCCAGCCGTGTGTTGGGAGCAGGGCTGTCCCGTGGCCACTCCACTCCAGCAACAATCTCCACCTCCACCGGCACGCAGACCAGCAGTGACCCTCCAATTGACCCTGCAGCCTTCCAGGCATTGTCTAGGAAACTGGACAGGTTCATCCAAAAGGTTGACAACCTGACGGAGGACATGGCGGAGGTTAAAAAGAAGGTGCGCTCCATCCGGCGCACACTTCAGAGGGCAAATCCTTAGTTATTTTGCCCTCCTGAACTTTTACCCCTCCCCTCTCCCCTCTTTCCTCTTTTCATACTGTTAGTTGGGTTTGGGGGGTTAGTTGTAGGATAAGTATAGGTAATTAGCTTAGTTAGTGTTAGGTAAGAGGGTGGGGGGTCCTTATACTTTCTATCTAATATTTTTGTGTGGGTGGGTGGGTGGGGGGCAATGTTGGGATTCCTGTTTGATAAAAAAAAAAAAAAAAAAAACAATATTTAAAAAAAAAAGAAAACAAAAAAATATATGTTTGTTTAGGATAGTATAGTATGTGTGTAGGTTAGTAAGTGTTGTCCTGCATGTGTCTAGTCTCATAATGGTGGGTGGGGGGTTGATGTTTAGATCGTTTCGTTACATGTGTAGAGTAAGTTTAGCTTAGGTTAGTTAGGGACAGTTGTGGGTTAGTAGTAGTCAGGTTAGATTAGTGTAGGTTTATCTTTCCCTTAGTTGCCTCTTTTCTTACTTATTGGAAATAAAAAATTTGTTAACCCTTTACCAGATGCGTTAGGTGCTACCTTTTCATGGCCTTGACATCAGTGTAGCAGAAAGTTTTAGTATGACATTTGTGTCCTATGCTCGCTATCCCCAGGCTATTGAGGTTTAACATGCCAGCTACCCGTGTGCTAACTTGGTAAGTATCCACCGTGTGGGAGAGCCACCATTGGTAGTGTGCATAGATCATCCAGATTTGGGGTTGGTATGTATCCTACTTCACAAAGAGTGCTTCCAGAGTTGATTTTGTAGGTAAATAGATAGGTCGGACAGCATTGTGAAGTTCAGGGAGAGCTTTGTAGATGAGTATTTGTTCACACTCTTGTCTTGTTGCTGTCATTGCTGACCTACATCATGTGTGTACTGCTTGAGCATGACTTTCCTTCATGGTAGTATACGCTGTAAGGGTGATTGATGCAGTGTAATTTGGTTATCATTCCTTTCATTTTACAGCATAATGTATTGTGTTAGTATCGCAAGGTGCCTACATTTCTCATCCGCCATTAGTTGTCTAGAATAGCTATGGATGGGGCCTCATTCTGTCCAACACAGCATGATTGTGTGTGCTTAGTCCCTACATCAGTTATTTTCCTCAGTCTAGTAAAGCTATGATGCAATCCTGGCCACTGCACAGATGTTTCAGTAGACATGAAATCAGGACAGTAGTCTAGAGAATCAACATGGTTGCCACACAGCCACTTTGGAGTTATGTACTGCACAGTTGAAGTGTGAAATAACACAGAGACACAATTGGTGTGCAAGTGATATTTATTTTTAGGTGGAGTAGTGCAAAAAGTCCATTAACAATGTTAGGTGAGTCCGTTCTGGTGCATTCTTAAATGGTGATCCTATTTACAGGGTGTGGATGATGCTCCTGACATGCTGGGGTGATGTCACAGACGGTGCAGAGGAACAGGAATTGCCAAATGGTAGGAGAGAAACATTTACAGCCAATGTGGACAAGTTAAACAGTAGATTGCCGAACAGTCATTGAGGGTAGTTGGAGTGAGGCTGGCATGTGTCAAAACGTAGGACCTTGGTCAGAGTGGGGCATGGTGCAGGGACTAGGGCTTCCGGGTACTCTTGCGTGTGAATGTTATCTGTTCCATGTCTTCTTCTTCTGATGTGTGTGTTGCCTGGTGTGTCCTTGTTGTTGGTTTTGAAGGGGCAACACACACCTCAGTGTCAGAAGACATGGAGGCAGACATCCCGGGGGCTGATCCCTGTCCAGTTATGAAGGGCAGTACTGCAGCAAGGAGAGCGTGCTGGTTTTTCAGAATGGCAGCCACATCCCGATGGTAGGCAGCCAGGTCTGCCCTGAGGGGTTCGATGTTGCATTCGTGCACACGCTGACTGGCTTGCTGTTGGAGTTGTTTGGTCAACTGGATGACAGCTGTGCAGATTGCCTTCTGTGTTACTAAAAGTTCCTCCAACAGCGATGTTCTGGCTTGCATTGCAGCTGCCTGATCAGCAGTTGACAGCATGCACGAACGCACCCCCTCAAGGCTGGCTGCCATAGTTTGCATCCCCACCGGCACCTCCTTGGCCAGCTCCCGCTGGACCCCAACGACTGTTCTTTCGAAGCTGGTGCCAGTGTCGTCAGAGTCCTCAGCTGTGTTGGAGCTGGCAGGTCTTACAATTGGGGTGGCGGGTGGTTCTACTGTGGTGGCTGCTTCATCTTGGCTCCTCCTTGTTACTGAAGGGGGGGTTTGGAGGCTTTCGAGGACCATGTCAATGGTCTCTTGTGTGAGGTTGATGTTCTCGTCATCCATGTCATCAGGGAACTCATGGACAGGCATATCGGCAGGAGATCCGTGTTCCTCTGCAAAGAAACAGGGTACAATTAGTGTGTCTGTGTTGAGATCATTTAGCACTAAGATACAAGCCTTTGGATGCCTTTACTTTGTACTCTGATTTTGTCTTGGTATCTGCTGTCTGTCATATGGCATTGTTGTAGGCCTATGGCCCACCTGTGTGTCACATATATGATATGGAGCTATCAGACATGCCTGCCAGGACATCTCTAGGTGTTGATTTGTAATTATTTTGGAATATGCATTTTTTTGTCCTACTCCTCCCTCGGTGTTTCACTATTGTTATGGAGGGACATTTGTTTGGGTGGGCTCTCATTATCCTACATGTGATTCTTGGCTTTCTAGGCAGCAGGATAGCTAATGGTGTGGGGGACTAAGTTTGACCCACTTGTAAATAACTCTGTCACCCAGATATTGTATTTAGCTCAGACAGACTAGCAGTGCCTCTGGTCTCCCACAACAGAGGAATGTTTAGAAGTCCAAGCCCATGACATCTTTGGGACTTCTCAGGGAAGTGGTGGTCACTCAGGTCCTACACATTTCTATCTTTTCCGGTATGTTCCCATACACAAATGACACAGACAGTATTTGTTGGATATGAAGTTTCATTGTACAACTGACTTGTAGGAATTTCGGTGTGAGCCCCAATAACCAAAACAATACACACAGTTAGAACTGAAATAGTCCGCAGGAGAGTAATACATTGGTACACAGCTATCATGGTGCCTAACAGTTTCTACTCTCCCTCTGCTTGTTCTATATATAGCACTGCATGTTAAGTTTGGAGCTTGGCTGTCTGAATCACAGGGGAGACATCATCCCTCATATCAGAGGAATGGGCTGGGATCTGGTTGTGCATCAGCAGCAAGGCAGGCAGCATCTAGATGTGATTTTCTGTTTGTAAACTCCCCCATGCGTGTCTTGGGACGAGGAAGTGAATTTAAAAGACATATGTCATTGTGATGACAAAGTTTCCCTACGCAGGAATGGCAAACCTTAACCCCTACCACATCTCTCATCAACGAACCAGACGGTATCCTTGACTAGGCCACAGAGTGAATATGTTCTGGCAAACTCCAGTGCAGAAGTAGGCAAAACAGGGTGATTTGACTAATTGCCAACACCTTAGGACTGACTATTTGCTACATTAACTGATAGGAAGGGCAATGAGATTCATTTAGTGCAAAGTGCTCTGAGGCACTTAGATGTGAGCAAATGAGTATAAGTACATTCAGGGTAAGATGCACAAAGGCCTCCAGCCTGAGGCTATTGCGCAAAGTATACGTTTCACTTGCCACGCTACACTTTGACTGACTGTGGGTGTTGTGACTGCCCTGCCAGCACACTTGCCTCACAGGCCGTGCACCATACACTTTTTATTCACATTGCATGATCTGTACATGTTAGGTGGCATGACCTATGTATGTCAATGTTAGGATGTGGTATGGATGTAAACATTGTTGATGTTTGTATCTGATGGGGTCTCATGTGTGTCTTACTGGATTGGCCTGTTTATCGTATGAATGTCCTATTTTTTGGTTAGACTGTGCAGATGTGTTTCATTGACCAGTTGCCTGTGTCCCCTCGTCAATGTTGTTGTCTGAGCAGTATGACATTTGTGATGTAGCATTGTTAGGCAGGCACGTGAGGGACCCTGACGTATGCAGCATGTGTGTGTCGTTAGTGCTGTGTGGCTCCTATTGCTGTTTACTTAGGCTTATGTATGTGTCAGTTATGGACATTCGGCATTTAAGTGTACTGGTAGCTTTGTCTTATTTCTAGGAGTAGTTGCAGATGTCATCCTCACCCCCTAATTTAGGAATGTATGTTCCAGGGTGGGGTTCCTGCCATTTGGTACTATAGCTGCCCAGAGATGAGAGGTGTTATTGTCAACTGTGGTGGCAGTTAAGTTGCAGTTGTTGTATTTGCTACTGCATTACAGGTAGGGACCTAGTTGATGGGGAATAGTTTGTGCAAAACAAGTGCCTGGATGTGGATTCAGGGTAGTGTCCTTCCCACCTGTCACTGGTTTCCCTTGGCTCTCTTGTTGTAATTACAGGATGTCCCCATGGGACTGTAGTGGTGGCAGTATTTTGTTGTGCCCCGGCTATGGTCAGTACTGGGCATTCCCCCCTGCCGTGCCCCTTTCCCCATGCCACTTCATATATGTGCTAAGTTACATGCATTGTGTAGTAGGTATCCTCCCCCTGCTTACAGTCCCCATTATTGCATTGTAATTCCCCATGCGACTTACCCTGCATGTGCGTAGTGTCGTGGTAGTCTGCGCTGTCCAGTCCTTGTATCCCTGTGACGATCTCCTCTGGGATGACGGCTGCGACCATCTCCTCCATGTGGTCCAGAGCCTCCTGTTGTGCTGGACTCCCCCCTCCAGTCTGCATTGCTGCCTTCCTGTTCCTGGCCATTTTCTCTTTGGTCCTACGTTTACAGTCATGCCAGCGTTTCTTACACTCGGTGACTGTCCGGCGTTCTTCAGCCACACTGTTTATCTTGTCCACAATTTCTTTCCAGATGGCCTCTCTCCTACTGAGTGGCAATTTTGAGGATATGAAAAGTTGGTGCTGGTGTTCCGTCACCTCTTTCACCAGGATTTCCTGCTCCTCTGCACTGAAGCGACACTTTCTTTTTTTCTTTAACATGTCCTGGTTCCTGTGTGCTTCCTCCTGGCTGGGTCCTGGTCTGCTTTCATCCTCCTGGGGTCTGTTGGGGCATCTGGGATCCATTTTGGGTCTCCTCTCCTGTAAGTGCAGTTTTCGCGCAAAAATGTCACGCAATAGCGTGAAAAAAAACGGCGTATTCACGATAGCGCTGTCGTAAATCGACCCACAGTGATTTGCGTCACTTTTACGTGGGTTTGCCTTACGACAGACCGACGCTGTTTGCGTCACGAAATAATGACTCCCACCTGTTGGTTGCGCCGCCGTACGTCAAAGTATAAATTTGACGCCCGAATGGCGCATCCAAATGGCGTTAGACGGCGCAAATTTTTTTGACGCAAAACTGCGATGGCGCAGTTTTGCATCAAAAAGTATAAATATGGGCCTAAACGCATACTGGCTGTCGGTATATATGGTCACTTTCATTCCTTTCGATAACACACACGCTCTCGTAAGTGCAATCAGCTCTGCTGCTTGAGCTGAATTATGTGGTATATGTGCAGCTTCAACAATCGTATGCAAAGTTGTGACAGCATATGCTGCAGTCGTATCACCATTCGGAAGCTTGAAGCATGAACCATCTACCCATAAGACACCATCACACTTTACAAGAGGAGTATCTTTAAGATCTACTCTCCCTTTCGTTTCTTCTTCTGTCCTAAGAAAACAATCATGTTGTTCAACATCATCTGTCTCTACTGAAATCGGCAATAACGTGGCTGGATTCAACGTATTGCACCTCTTTATGTGCACATGACTCGCTAACAGTGTCAACTCGTAACCTGACAATCGAGCACTAGTTAAATGCTGTGTCTTGGTCCTGTTTAACAACGTGTCCACTGCATGTGGAACCATCACAATCAACATATTGTTCATCACTAACCCAGCAGACTGTCGAATAGAAACAGCTGCTGCCGCTGTGGCTCTCAAGCAACTCGGCAATGCTTTAGCTACCGGATCCAAAGTTGACGAAAAATATGCGCATGGGCGCTGCTTGTCTCCAAAAGACTGTGTCAGCACTGACAATGCACAACCCTCTTTCTCATGGACATACAGTGTAAAGGGCTTACTGTAGTCGGGGGTACCCAACACAGGAGCCGAACACAATGCATTACGCAATTCGGAAAAACTTTTCTGACTATCTTCAGACCACGGAACGGGGTTTGGTGTATCTTTATAGGTCAATGCTACCAAAGGTTTGGCCAGCAAAGAAAAATTCGGTATCCATTGTCTGCAGTATGATGTAATGCCCAAGAAAGCACGTACTTCTCTCTGTGTCCTTGGCACACTCAATTTTGCAATTGCCTGAATTCTTTCTGAGGTCAGTTTCCTTCCCTCCTTCCATAAGAGATGACCTAAGTAGGTCACTTCTTGTCGACAATATTGCAGTTTTGAAAGGGACACTTTGTGATGTAAATCAGACAAATGACGCAACAACAACAAGGTGGCTTCTTTACAAATCTCTTCAGTATCTGTAGCGACTAGCAAATCATCAATGTACTGAATAAGGGTAGCGCCGTCAGGTAAAACAATTGCATCAAGCTGTGTTTTTAAAGCCTGACTATATATTGATAGACTTTCACAGTAGCCTTGTGGAGCGCGTTTGAAGCGGAAACTTCGGCCTCCTAAACTGAAGCCAAAAATATCCCTGCTCTCCTCGGCAATCGGGATGCTGAAGAAAGCATTCTTTAAGTCAATCACCGAAAACCAGGTGGCGGAAGCTGGAATCATAGTCAATATGGCAGTGATATCAGGAACAACTGGAAACTGTGGCACAATTATTTTATTTACCTCTCTAAGATCAATCACGAGCCTGTAAACAGGTGGCTTAGAGGGGTCAGTACGTTTCAAAACAGGCAGAACAGGACTATTACAAACGTTGCCTCTTTTCTCTTCAATTACATCTTTTTCAATTAAATCATAAATGATCACTAGCAACGCCTTTTCACCTTCACTAGAGATCTTGTATTGTTGAATGCGTGGTAATTTAACATTGGCTTTCAATGTCACAACATAAGGCGGTATTTCCAACAGACCCACGTCATTAGGACCAGTAGCCCAAATGGTATCAGGAAGAAACGACAATTCGGTCGGAAGTTTATCCTTTGACAAATACATTGGAGAGACCATTTTCCTACCCAGTGTAAGTTGTACTCCCGAAGGAGAACAATATAATGTTGCATACAATCTTTTCAACAAATCCAATCCTAACAAGTTTTCACCACAACCTGTCGTCAGAATAAGGGGTGCTTCCAATTCACAAGGTCCAACAGAAAGGGACATAGGACTAGAAATGGGGTTTCTAACCGGGGCGCCAGAAAAACCTACTGAAACATTCATCTCGCCAGACAAAGGTGCGCCAGGGAGTTTTGAGTGCATAATAGAACTCTTTGTAGCACCAGTATCCAACAGAAAAGGCTCCGACACACCTTAATGGACCTTAACATAAGGTCCATTCTGATCGACTGGAACTAAAAAACTCCCTCTCTTCGTCTATGGCTGTCCTAGCAATTATTACCTTCCAGATTCTCATCTTCTGCATAGTAGTCGTCAGCATAGTACTGAGCCGTCCTACCAGACGTGTTATGTTGCTGGTCAAAACTATTCATTGAGTTTTGAGACGGAAAGGAACGCGTGTTCTGGGGGAAACTTCCACGTCCTCTACCTCTAGGAGCTTGTTGAACACCTCGACCTCTTGCGCCAGAAACACCATTCGTACACTGTAACAAAATAGGACAACTATACTTGAAATTACCCTCTTCTTTACAATATGAACACTGATTGGGACCTACAGGAAAACGTGGTTGAGAAAACTCGAACCTTTGCGAGTTTCTCTGGAACTGTTGAGGTTGCTGATAGTTACTCTGACCACCACGTGGCGGATACGCCTGTTGTAAAAGAACCTTCGTCTTTAATTCTTTAGTTTTCTTGTCTGCTCTATCCTTCTCATCTTTATCCCTATTTTCGTAGTACTGTGGAGTAGCCAATATTTGTGCTGAAGAGGAAACGGCCCAAGAACTCTCTGAATCCTTCAATTTCTTACACAGCTCGGCAAGCAAATTGTGCACAAACTTGTCGACGAGCAACCGTTGACCACCTTCTGTACTCATATCTTGACCACTGTGGTCGATAAACGTTTCCTCAAACCTGGTGAAGAAATCAGACACTGTTTCATCTTTCTTCTGCTTACACGCAGACAATTTATCCCAATTCACACGCATCGCAGGCATTAAAGTCTTCATGTAAGTAATGATCCTAGCAGGCAGTTCTGCTACCAAAGGCTCAGGCTTGGCACCACCAACTTGTCTATCATTTGCAGCACTAATATTAGCCCATGAGTCACCTAACTCTTGCGCATGATCTGTATGACAAATCAATCCCCACAAAGGCTGTGGAACAACATTCCCAAATAACATGTCTATGTCGGCTAAATTCACAATGCATGAGTCTGTGATAATTCCTTATAATACCCTGCAGGGTTTTTACGGGGATCAGGCAAAGTCTGCTTAAGGGCTAAAACTTCAACTCGCTTCCACGGAACATGTACCCAAACACGCTGAAAATGAGCTGGGACAGCATCAATTTGATTAGCAACATCAGCCGCAACGGCGTCCTTCCATACCGGAGGGACTTCTCTCATTGGGTACTGTCGCACCTTTTTTTTAACAGAGGAGTCATGTTCGAACAATGACTGAGAAGGAGCCTTATTCCTAAAGGACAACAACATCGCAACTGCTTTCTCAACATTGGAACCCACAATCGTGCCCTTTGCAAACTCAAACCGTACACGGCACAAATCAGGCGGATTTGTTTCCAAATCATTATCCTCTTATTCCTCACAAAGGAAAGCACACATTTTCTCAAAAACGTATCTTTGTTTTGGTGCTTCCCATTGGCGGAAGACATCCATAACAGACTCTACATCGTATCTTAAAGGGTAAACAACACATTTACGTGCCATACGGTCAAACATTTCTCTCTCTTCAGAATTAGGCAGTTGACTACGCGACTGCTTACGCTCCGAATCTGGGGTCACACCAGACGACCCAAAGAGTGGAAATATAAGGCTGGCAACAGTATCTGTCATTCTCTGTCGGACAGAAGGAGAAGTTGATGAAAGAACAGGAGGAAAAACAGAGGGAGGCAAGGCAGACGCAGACGCAGAGGCAGTATCAGGAAGAACACCAGAAGAGGCAGTCGATGTAGTACATAAAGTCGTAGGAGGTACAGATGGAGCAGGTAGCGAAGTTGGCGGCCCTTGAAGGGGCTGCGCCATAGTAGTAGGAGCCAACTGAAAAGGAGCTGGCGGCTGTGGAAGAACCTGAGGCACAATAACCGGAGGTTGCACAGCTAAAGGTTGCGGAGGTGCTGTAGCATTCTGCGCATAAGGGGGTGGCGAACTCAACAAGTGTGACATTAAAGGATCTTTCTCAAGTTCTTTTGCTGCATCTTGCTGAAGAAGCGGAAAAACTGGATAACATTTATCGGTCACCAATTTACGTTGCCTGTGCAACTGCTCATTCATCTGTTCTTCTTCATCATCTTTAAACTGCATGGCAGCTTGCATTATCGAGATACCCTCTTCCCTCTTATTTCTCTTTGCTAATTTAATTTCCTTCTGTTTGGCTTCCTTACGCCATAGGCGGAAAGAGTCAAACATCGCCGGCCGGGCTTTCTTCTTAAAAAGTTTAACCTCCAGATTATTCAGAATCTCTGTGTCAAAACTACCATATTGGGGCCATTTCAAAACTCCATCTTTCCTGGTGTATCGGATCCATACTTCATTATATATGATGGGGCCTATGCCATGTTTCACATATAGTTCATAGGTTGGAGTTCCAATCGGAGGAACCGGACACGAGTCCTCCAATCGGGAATCCCTATTATAACCAAGACAAAACAAATTTCCATATCTGCTAAGACCAGGCATCTTCGCTCTCTAGTCTAGCTTCAAACTTCAAAGGATTATCGAATACGATAGTCTCGTGAATACACGAATCCCTCGGCTTTGGTACTTGCAAGTTCCAAATCAAAGATCCCAAGGGGATACCAAACTAAGAACCAAACTAAGGACTGGGAGACGCTCCACTTATACTTAACTGAGGTATCGATGACATCACCAGAAGACTCGTTTATCGTTTCGCTCTACCAAATCATCAAGGGTCCAAAACAGGGCGATAGTGAGGGCAGCAGTCCTTCGTAGCCGTCGGAAAGCGGGGAACCTCGCAGCAAAGACTTTCGGAGCACGTCGACATACAGGGGTCGATGAAGTGGCGGCCTTCCTCCAGAATTTTCACACAAAGCACCTCACGAACCTCTGGCTTGGACTGGTACCGCTGAAATCGCCCCACGTTGGGCGCCAACTGAAGTACTGGGTTTTTCAGAACCCAGTGGTGCCAGGGAACACACCCTAAGACTTTGAGTCCTTCCTGTTTCAGACTACAGAAACACAGAGTCTTCTTGGTGAAGTCAAAGATCTTGTTTATTGGCTGCAGCCAGTAACAGGTATCCTAGAAGTACAACACAGTGTATATTCTCAGGAGACTGCTGCCTTTGCAAAGCTAACCTTCTCTTTTATACAAAATATTATGCTTTAGGCAAACATTCCTTATTTTACAGTTGACCATTCACATATTTTCACTACAAAGAAATAGCAGGGTTATGATGACAAGCCCATATTTCAGTTTGTCCAGCCCTCAATCAATTACCCGGCAAGGCTTAGTACTTTCATCAGATATCGACGGACCCCCAATATAAACGGGCACCTCCTCCTTGTAAAGCAAGTCATAAAGAAAGAAACAGGGACAGGTGTGTGTAAGATTAGGCATTGTTTGTGTGTGATGAAAGGTTTATGATGTGTTGTGCCTTGATACTAATCTCATTCGGCCACTGGGAAAGAAACTGGTCAAACAGGTTTGGCTTCAGGCAGTGGAGTCAGCTTGCCCAGGTCACAGAGGAGTCAGCAAAGGTGTACGTGTCCTTCAGACTCGTTTTCAGCATTAGACATTGGCCTATGTGAGGGCAATCACAAAATGGCTGTTGTTTAAATGGAACACGAGGGTTCAGGACAGAAACTCTGATATTCGGGTGATTTCGTTACCCGAATATGAATACAATGCTTGTGCATACTAGTCTAATCATTCCCGGTCTGCTGATACCAAAATCGTTGTGATACGATGATGTTTATAACACGGGTCCAGAATTTGTCAGTACCACAGGTGCTGGTGTGGTGGTCCTGTGGCGGGGCATCCTGTCCACTAGTGCCGGCGGAGGTGGTGGGCAGTTCATCATCCATGCTAGTCTCAGGGGCCCCTTGGAGTGCCACGGTGTCCCTCATGGTCTTTTGTATGTCCTTCAGCACCCCTACGATGGTGCCCAGGGCGGAGCTGATGGTTCTGAGCTCCTCCCTGAAGCCCAAATGCTGTTCGTCCTGCAGGCGCTGGGTCTCCTGAAACTTGGCCAGTACAGTCGCCATCGTCTCATGGGAGTGGTGGTATGCTCCCATGATGGAGGTGAGGGCCTCGTGGAGGGTGGGTTCCCTTGGCCTGTCCGCCCCCTGTCGCACAGCAGCCCTCCCAGTTCCCCTGTGTTCCTGTGCCTCCGTCCCCTGGACCGTGTGCCCACTACCACTGCCCCCAGGTCCCTGTTGTTGTTGAGGTGGTGGGTTATCCTGGGTTCCCTGTAGTGGTGGACGCACCGCTGATTGACGTGTCCTGGGTACGGAGGTATGGGCCCGCTGGGTGGGTGCTGTGCTGGTGTTACCAGAGGGTGGAAGGTCAGTTTTGGGCTGTGCCTGTGCAAGAGGCACCGACTGTCCCGAGGCCCACGATGGTCCGGGCTGGTCATCAGGATCCAGTAGGGCAGAGCTGCTGTCGTCACTGTGGGCCTCGTCTGTGGGTGGAGTGGAGATGTCTGGACCCTCCTGTGTGGTGACGTTGGGTAGTGGTCCTGCAGGGGTATAAGAGCATGATTATTGCATGTATGTGTGTAATGGTGTGCAATGGGTGGGTGTGCGTGTACCCCAGTGCAAGCATTCCTGTGTGTGGGTTTGTGTGATGATGGTTAGGGGGTTGTTATGGGTATGTACAGTGAGCATGCTTCAGTGATGGGTGTCCATGCTTAGTTGTGTCATGCAGGGCTTGGTTTTGGGATGGGTGGTTTGTGTTGTTAGTACATTAGTGAGGAGTTGTAGTGATTGGGGAGGGGAGGGGGTGAGGGTGGGGGTGCGTGATAGCATGCAGGTAGGGTGGGGGATATGATAGTTAAGATTTGACTTACCAGTGTCCATTCCTCCACCGACTCCTCCGAGGCCCTCAGGATGCATGATGGTCAAGACCTGCTCCTCCCATGTCGTTAGTTGTGGGGGAGGAGGTGGGGGTCCGCCGCCAGTCCGCTGTATCGCAATGTTGTGCCTGGAGACCACAGAACGCACCTTCCCCCGTAGGTCGTTCCACCTCTTCCTGATGTCCTCCCGATTTCCCACAGCATTGACCCTGTCCACGATTCTGCGCTGTAGCTCCATCTTCCTTGCTATGGAGGTGTGCTGCACCTGTGAGCCAAATAGCTGTGGCTCTACCCATAGGATTTCCTCCACCATGACCCTGAGCTCCTCCTCGGAAAACCTGGGGTGTCTTTGGCGTGACATGGGGTGGTGTGGGTGCTGTGTGGGGTGGTGTAAGTGTAGATGTGTGTGGTGATGTGTAGTGGAGTGTGGTGTTTTGTGCGTGGATTGTTGTGTGGATGATGGTGTTGTGTGCCTCTGTGTGGTGAGGTTCTCAATTGCTGTGCTCTCTGTCTCTCGGCTTCCTCAAGATTTCTGGTCATAGGGGTTTGTGGGTATGTGTTTTATATTGAATTGGGTGTGTGGGAGTGGTGTTTGTATGTGTCTCAGGTGTGTGTATTTGGAATTGTCCAATGTGGCGGTGTTTTGGAGATGTGTGTGTACTTTGAGCAAGGCGGTGTGTACCGCCAATGGAATACCACGGTTGAAAGACCGCCGCATGAATTCGTGGGTCGAAATAGCATGGGCGTGTTTCTGTTGGATTGACGGTGGAGGAATTGTTTTTGCCAGTTTGACACTGACCTTTGGTGTGGCGGACTTGTGTGGGTGTCTGAATTTCGGCAGATTCCGAGATGTGGGTCATAATAGCTGTGGTGGAATTCCGCGGCCGAGGTGGTGTATTGGCGGTCTTCTGCACGGCGGTAAGCGCCTTTTACCGCCAATGTTGTAATGACCCCCTATGTCTTTTTGTTTTGACTGTGGGAATCAAGTTTTGCATTGAGGAACTTGAAATTGCATTCAAACTGAGTTTTTAAATCACACTGCCAATTGAGCAAGAGAGACATTAGACACTGGAAGTAAAAGTTAGTGATCAGCAGATTATGATATAAGATGAGGCATTTGAAACTGATTTTGACAAAGCTTCTAAACTGATTTTTGACAAGTTCTGGAGAAAGTCTGAGAGCTGCTGTAAATAATTGCAAAGAAGATGGAAGATTATTTGTGATTTTTATTTGGCTGCGTAGTTAAATCTATTTTTCTTTTTCTTTCAATTTCTGATTGTCTACACGGCATGGATTCCAATCACAATCGCATTAAAATGTGTTGCAAGTGTATGTGTGTTGGATTAGCAATGTATGTGTGTTGATACGTTTATTGTTGATTATAAGTATGAGTGTTTCTATTAAAGCTGTAACTAATTATACACCTCCTCCATAGATTACTACATTTTCGAAATCAGAGAAGTTCAATAGAGATGATAAATACTTACGCTTAGACAACTCACAAGGAGATCTTTCTTCTGTTTTCTATAGCTTATTTTATGAATATGTTGAAACAACAGATGTGAGAGAGTATTATGTGTACGCACAGATTCCTTCATCAGTGCAAGAAAGAATTACATAGCAAAGCGAAAAGATGTAATGCCATTAAAAGATTTTCAAATTGTATTACTACAGGAGACCTGGACAATAAAACCATTTACAATTGATGGCTAAATGAAGAACATGCAGATTTTTGGTAATAAAACTGCTAAACTGGTGTAAAAAGATAAGGAGACCCCCTTTTGATAATAAATGTTATTATACATCCTGACTCCCACTCCAAGAAAGTTTTGACCTCCAAACTTGTAGAAGTAATTTTAGCCGGGTTCCAAGATCCAGACACCTCAGAGCTTTTAATTGCAGGGGATTTTAATATGAAATTACTGCAACATTGGCATGGTCTCCCCAAACTTTTTGCCTCTACATCCCAGGTTGTTTCTGTGTGCTGTATTCTGTTTTTGCTGTTTTCTTTGTACTGGACACTTTACCACTGCTGACCAGTGCTAAAGAGTAAGTGTTCCCTGTGTAAATTATATGTGTACATTGGCATATCCATGACTGACATATTTGATTTACTCGTAAGCCCCTGGTAAAGTGCACTAGAGGTGCCAAGGGCCTGTAAATCAAATGCTACTAGTGGGCCTGCAGCACTGGTTATGCTACCTGAATTGGTAGCCCTGTAAGCATGGCTCAGACCTGCAGTGTCTGTGAATGCAGTTTCATACTGCCAATTCGACTTGGCAAGTGTACCCACTTGCCAGGCCTAAACCTTCCCTTTGTATATTTGTAAGACACACCTACGGTAGGCCCTAGGTAGCCCAATGGGCAGGGTGCAGTGTATGTTAAAGCTGGGACATGTACTTTTGTGTTTTACATGTCCTGACAGTACTGAAATACTGCTAAATTTGTTTTTCACTGTTATAAGGCCTATCTCTCACATAGATTAACATGGGGACTGCCTTTAAATATTATTAAAGCGCAGATTCCTTTTGGGAGCAGATAGACATGGGGTTGGGGGTCTGTGAACTCACAATTTAAAAATACATATTTTAGTGAAGTTGGTTTTTAGATTGTGTGTTTGAAAATGCCACTTTTAAAAATTAGGCATTTTCTTTCTTAAACCAATGTGTCACTCTGCTTGTTTGTGGATTCCCTGTCTGGGTCAGTTTGACAGTTGGGCTGTTTACACCTCTCCTCTAGACAGTGACACAAAGGGAGCTGGGGTGTATCCTGCATATGTTGATGGGCCATCTGGGTTGAGGGGAGGAGTGGTCACTTACTCCTGAAAGGGCTGTGCCTGCCTCACACAATGCAGTCTCCATTACCTGGTGTGTGCTGGGGCCTGGCCTGGGCAAGGCAGGCTCTTGAAAACAACAGAGATTTCTCTTTGAAGTAGGCCTACTTCAAAGGCAGAAAGGTGTATAAGAAGAGCACCCAAAACCCCTGAAAATCAGATTTCTTCTGGAACCAAGAGGAACCTCTGCCAAGGAGAAGAGCTGGAAGCTGAAGGAGGAGTACTGCCCCTTTGCCTGTGACTGTGCTTTTCTGGGTTGGCCTGCAGTAGCTGCTTCTGCCTGAGAGAGGACAAAGACTGACTTTTGTGTGACTTCCCACTGGTGAAGAATCTCCAAGGGCTTGAACTAAGCTTGCCTCCTGTTGTTGAAGTCTCAGAGACAACAAAAACTTCTCTCTGCCAGCACTTGGGCTTTCTGCTGAGAGTCCCACCTGCCAAGTGGTGCCCTAACCTGTCTCTGGGCCCTAGAAAAGAGCAGCTGGTGGAAAAGGTCCAAAATCCACGCAAAGCCCACTGTGTGAGGGAAACTTTCGATAACAACCCACCTCGTGGCTGAAAAACGATGCACCACTGGCCTTGCGGCTAACATCGATGCTCCACTTGCAACACAGCTGGAGAAACGATGCGCAACACCCACAGCAGCTGTTGTTAACGACGCAACCCCCTCACGCAATGTGGTTTCTTGACACCATGCGACCCGATTTCAACGCAACATCGCTGGTTGCGAAAATTCAATGCAAAGTCTGCCCGGCCAAGGTGCCCATCCGGATCGATGCATCACTCTCTTGCAGGAGAGAAAAAAGGACACCTGCCAACCCGACCAGAGGAGGAACGATGCACGTTCTCGCTTGCGGGTGAGAAATCAACGCATCAATCAATCAATCAATCAATCTAAGCATTTATAAAGCGCACTACTCACCCGTTAGGGTCTCAAGGCGCTTGGGGGGAGCTACTGGTCATAAAGCCATGTCTTGAGGCGTTTCCTGAACGTCAAGAGGTCTTCGGTCTGGCGAAGGTGGAGAGGTAGGGAGTTCCTGGTCTTGGCGGATAGGTGAGAGAAGGATCTTCCTCCGGCGGTGGTGCGGCGGATGTGGGGACGGAGGTGAGGGCGAGGTTGGCGGAGCGAAGATTGCGGGTGGGGGTGTGGAAGGTGAGTCTGTCGTTGAGGTAGGCTGGACCTGTGTCATGGAGAGCTTTGTGTGCGTGGATGAGGAGCTTGAAGGTGATCCTCTTTGAAACTGGTAATCAGTGTTGGGCTCTGAGGTGGGGGGAGATGTGGTTGCAGTGTGGGACATCAAGAATGAGGCGTGCAGATGCGTTCTGGATCCCCTGCAGCTTTGTTTGGAGTTTGATTGTTTTTCCTGCATATAGGGCATTTCCGTAGTCCAACTGGCTGCTGACCAGGGCGTGGGTGACGGTTTTCCTGGTTTCAACGGGGATCCACTTGAAGATCTTGCGGAGCATGCAGAGAGTGTTTTAGCAGGAAGAGGAGATGGCGTTGACCTGCTGAGTCATGCTGAGTGTGGAGTCCAAGATAAATGCCAGGTTGTGTGCATGGGTGGTGGGTGAGGGTGCGGATTCTAGGGAGGTGGGCCACCAGGAGTTGTTCCATGCTGAGGGGTTGGTGCCAAAGATGAGGATTTCTGTCTTGTCTGTGTTTATCTTGAGGCGGCTTGATTCCATCCAGCTGGCGATGGCGTGAAGTCCGTTGTGGAGGTTGTTCTTTGCAGTTGTAGGGTCTTTCGTGAGGGAGAGGATGAGCTGAGTGTCGTCTGCATAGGAAACTATGTTGATGTGGTGGGTTTGTGCGATGTTGGCGAGTGGGGCCTTTTAAACGTTGAAGAGCGTGGGGCTGAGCGATGATCCTTAGGGGACGCCACAGATGATTCTGGAGGCTTCTGACAGGAACGGTGGGAGGCGGACTCTCTGGGTTCTACCTGCGAGAAATGACGAGATCCAGTCGAGTGCCTTGTCGCGGATTCCAGCATTGTGGAGGTGTGTGCGGACAGTGTGTTGGCATACGGTGTTGAAGGCTGCAGAGAGGTCCAGGAGGATGAGGGCTTCTGTTTCCCCTTTGTCGAGCATGGTCCTGATGTCGTCTGTGGCAGCAATGAGTGCGGAAATGGTGCTGTGGTTTTTGCGGAATCTGGATTGGGAGGTGTCGAGCGCCTTGCTGTCTTCCAGGAACCGGGATAATTGGCTGTTCACAATTTTTTCGATGACCTTGGCTGGGAAGGGGAGGAGGGGGATCGGCCGGTAGTTCTTGGGGTCACCTGGGTCTGCCTTTGGCTTCTTCAGCAGGGCGTTGACTTCTGCGTGCTTCCATCTTTCTGGGAAGGTGGCTGACTCCAAGGAGCTGTTGATGGTGTTGCAGAGGTGGGGAGCGAAGATGATGTTTGCTTTCTTGAAGATATTGTGTGGGCAGGGGTCCGATGGTGATCCGGAGTGGATGTAGGCCATGGTGTTGGTGGTGTCTTCTATGTTGACGGGGGTCCAGGTGTGGAAGAGGTGGGCATTGCTTCGGGCATTGGGTTCGTGGGGTTTTTGTAGTCAGCTGGTGGGCATGGGGGTTGAAGCTTTTGTGGATTTCTTTGATCTTTCGACGAAAGTGGGTTGAGAGTGAGTTGCAGAACTCCTGTGATGGTGGGGGTTCATTGGAGCAGGTCCTGGGAGCGAAGAGCTCTTTGATGATGCCGAAGAGCTCTTTACTGTTGTGAGCGTTGGTGTCAATGCGGTTTTTGAAGTGGGTCCTTTTGGTGGTGCGGATCAGTTGGTGATGTTTGCGTATGGCATCCTTGAAAGGCAGCCTCTTCCGACGCACACTCACCCATGTGGCTTTATTTTGACGCTACCCAGGTACTTTTGTATGCTAACAATGTTCTCACTGTTTTCTAAAGGATTTAAGACTCTTGCTTTTTAAATTCAGAACTTGACTTGTATATGTTGGATTATTGTTGCTTTGGTCTTGTTTTGTTTAGATAAATATTACCTATTTTTCTAAACCTGTCTTGTGTCATTTTGTAGTGTTTTCACTGAGTTACTGTGTGTGTGTTGGCACAAATACTTTATACCTTGCTTCTAAAGTTAGGCCTGCCTGCTCGTGCCAAGCTACCAAGGGGATGAGTGTGGGGTTAACTGAGCGTGATTCTCCTTTATTCTAACTAGAGTGAGGGTCCTTGCTGGGACAGTGGGTAACCTGACTGCCAACCAAAGACCCCATTTCTAACATCGGTGATCAGCAGTTTGGATTAAACTTGTATTTGTACTTGACATACAGTGATTAAGTGTACACTACTGCTTTCAGTGCAGACCATTATGTGACCACATAATACTTTTCTTTGTAATGTTTGCTTTTTTCTCTTTTTTATATTTTTCCCTATTTCCATTTGGTGGTAATACTTTATTTACTTTTGAACCCCACTTGGGAACTCGTTTTTCTGCCTTTGGAACTTTGCATTTTTAACTCTTCACCATGTCCCAATCTGGAGACGCATCAGCTGGAGCTGCTTTTGATTTAGGGAAACTAGAGAGCTATACAGTTGCCCAGTTGAGGCAGTTGTGCAAAAATCTTGTTTGTTCTGTTAAGGGCTCCACCAGGACGGAGGAGCTGCAAAAGGCACTGAGGGCCTGGGCAACAGCCAAGGAAGTTGAGGGGCACACAGAGGAGGAGGAGGAAATACTTGGGACACCAGGTAGGGAGTGGCCAGGTGGCACCCCTACAGCCAAAGATTGAAACCATTTTGGCTTGGGAGCCCCCCAAGACCCAGACAGAGATTCAATGGAAGTTATTGGGAAAAACTCAGAGGCTCTATTAAATTATTTTAGATGTGATTCAACTGATGATCCAATAATTTTATGGTCAGTATTCTTGGAGGAGTTTGCAGTCAGGTTTCTCTCTGATAATTCCTATAAAACTCATCAATATTATGAGTTAGAAAATGTAAGAAACAGAGATAAAATAAAACAACAGCTGTAGGAAGAAAAATCAAAGAATATGCTGGAATTCTGGGCAAAGGCCTTATTTTTGAGTAAACAAAGGAATTCTCAGGCATTATGGAAAATGGTAAACAATCTAAACAAATCCCCTACAATCCTGACTAGTTCAGATATCTCCGAATCATCCTGGTATGGTTTTCTAATTCAATATTTTAATAAAGATAAAAAATGTAAAGAAGAGGTGCCCTATACAGGGAGGTTATTAGAGATTCACGGCCAGCAACCTAGTGGCAATTTAACCCTCCACAGGCCAATGGAAGGAAATGATAAAATGTTCTCTGTTGCTCAGATTACTAAACTTATCAATAAGAGCATTTAGGGTGGGGCTCCTGGTCCAAATGGGGTTCCAAATGACATATATAAAACAAACCCAGGTTTCTGGGCTGAGACAATGGTTGCAGTTTATAATAATACCCTGGAGCTGGAAACTATTCCAAGCTCCTAGAAAGGTGCTACTATCCACCCGATATTTAAAGGTGGTAGCTGAACAAACCCTGAGAAGTATCGTCTAATTACTTTAACTGACTCGGACGCAAAATACTATGCTGGCTCTTTCTTGGAAGATCTTCAGACCTAGGCCGTAGAAAACAATATTATTCAGTTCAATCAGACAGGCTTCGTGAAGGGCCTGGAACAGCTGTAAACATCTTATCCCTAACTACCATTATAGACAAATATAAATTGAAAAAACAACTCTTGTATGTCTGTTTTGTGGATTTTAAATATGCCTTTGACTTGGTAGACCGCAGCCAGTTATGGGCAAAACTAACCTCCTGGGGGATCCTGGTGAAGTTACTAAAAGTAATACTGATGCTATACACAGATACATGGATCAGAGTAAAAATTGGTGACAGGACATATCTATCAAGGAAAATTGGGACCGAACGCAGTCTTAAACAAGGCTGCGTGCTTGCGCCTTACCTGTTCAACCTTTTTGCATCCGATCCTTCCTCTATGTTAAATTAGGTAAATGCGCACCCTCCAAAGATTGGTGACCTAAACATTTCAAATTTGCTCTATACGGACAATGTAATCCTAATAAGTTATACAAAAGACGGATTACAGTGTTTGATAGAGAAATTGACAGAATTTGCTGTACAAAACAGACTGGAAATAAATGAGAAGATAACAAAAAGTATGGAAATAAGCAGCCAAATTCATAAAACGTATAAGTGGTACCTCCCAGGCAAAAAACTTGAACAAGTAAAACAATACAGATACTTTGGGGTTCTATCTGATGAGAGGGGGTCTTTTACTCCCCAGATAATAGACTTAACATGAAAAGGAAATACACTGTTGCTTCCCTTCCGTACCCTGCTAAGATCATTACATGGTCCTAGCTATAGACCTCTGTTACAAGTGATAACTGCTAAACTAATTCCAATTGTCACTTATGGTAGTGAAGCTTTGCGGGGAAGGAATGCAGTTACCCTGAATAGGATAATAGGGAAAGATCTTAGAGCCCTTTATCATCTCCCAAAGAAAGCATCTCAGGCCCAAATTAGGCTGGAATTTGAATACATGAACCAAACAATTGCAAGACAGGGTGCCCATATTAAAATCTGGAAACATGTTCAACAAACTAATGGAAACGAGTTAAGTCAAGCACTCTGGAAAGAGATGAGTATGTACCGGAGGGCACCCTCGCGGATATATTTAGACGAGGCCCTCGACGACCTAGTGGCTCGCTCATTGTGGGATGTGAGTTTACTACTTGATGCCTTTTAAAAAAAGGACTAATCGTATCGTGAAGAAAAAGTAGTTGTTGGTGGATAAGAGTCTTTTTGCTGGAAGATCTCATTCAATAAACTAGTATAAAACTCTAAAACATCAGTCAAATTTGGACTTGGGCTATTCAAAGAACGAAAAAGACCTATTTATCAAATATATTTTTGGTCTTCTTCCAAGAGATCAAAATTCTGCTCCATGGGTATGCTAAGGTTTAAATTCACCTTGACTGTTATGTGGATGTGGAGTTGGGACTCTATTACATTTGATTTGTATGTGTCACAGCTATGTCTTAAGGCAGGAAGAAGAAGATATTTCAAGGATGCCTTTAACCGTAGATGCATACGTACCTGTAGACAAGCCATGATTGCTACTTTTAATTCCTCTGATTTTACAGTGACCAGCAGACTAATAAAATTGTTACTGCAGGCTGCAAAAAAATTGGATGCTCAAAGCACTATAATTCCAGTTGAGGGTGTGGAATGAGTTTGTGTGTAGTCAGTTCATACTGTCATCAAATTTTAGGTATATAGTTAATGAGGCTTTATTGAACTTATAGCTGTCCTTCATCATATATGGCTTCAGCTGATACATTATTGGTTAGGCTTGGATGAACTTTATACAAATCAATCCTAGAGGACTGTTTTTTTATTAAAAGAAGAGTACTTTCATTTTATATTTATACTTATTATTAATAGATATTAATAGATATTGCACCAGAACTTTATATGTGGGTTTTGGATTTTATTGAGTATTAGGTTTTGTATTGGAAAAGAAAATATGTATCTCATGGTTTTTATATGAAATTTGTACTGTGATTCTGTATTTAATATGGACGATTTAATGGTTTTGATTAACTAAGCACTTGAATAAAGATTTACAGATGTCATAGCTTACCACTAACATATAGAATTAGTTGCAGTCTTCTGTTAACAAGATTCTATAATCAAGACTACATCCATTATTTTTATTCGAATATGTAGGTTGTTTTTTCATTTGTTCCATTAACCAATATTTGAGTAGTATTGCTAGAGCTAAGAACATTGACATTGTAGTAGGTTTCATTGAACGTACACTAACGTTTGGCACTGCTTACGCACACAGAAACAACCTCACATGTACACTTTGAGTTGAGAAAGCTTTCCTGGATCAGGCTGATGATAGAAGAAAGGATTTAGAGGAGAACATGAAGGAGGGTTTAGTGAAACATACTTACAAGAATGATTATGCATATGGTGTAACTAACACACAAGAGAAGTTTGCTTTAGGTGATCAACATGTGGGAAAGCTTTGTATATACGGACCTCAATCCAGAACTGATACTAAGTTTGTAGGAATAAGTGAATGCAGACATGTCTTAGTTTTTAAGAATACTTGGGACTTTATGCTGAATGGACAAGATACTGCGATTCCTAGGGTTTATTACAGCTGTGGAAACAGTCCTTATAATCATCTCCCTAAGGGAGGGTACTTCCTATTTAGGAGGGTTTTTTCCTAAAAAAATTTAAGTTGACAACATTGATGAAACACATGAAAATGTGAGATGAAGATCGAAAAGGTCAAGCTATTCAGAAATAGACATTCTTTTAGCAAAGGAAGGCAGAGTTTGTCGGATACTCAAAGCAAAGCATTGCAGTACGTTTATTCCTGATAACAGTAAAGAAATTAGAAATTTCATTAAGAATGTGACAGATCCAAATTCTGACCTAAAAGACCTGAAAGAGCTAGGTGTATGAGAAAATGGAGGCAAATGTTTTTCTAAAGTGAAAAATTGGTTGGGAAACCTTGGTCAGGGTATTGTGGGAATGATTCTAAAACCATTATTAATAGTGGTTGTATGTGCCATTTGTATAATCGGACTTTACAAATTGTATAGATGCATACAAAGACAAACCATTGTGGGAATGATACTAAAACCATTATGAATAGTGGTTGTATGTGTCATTTGCATATTCAGACTTTACAAATTGTATAGATGCATGCAAAGACAAAAGATGAAAAATGAACAGAGGAGGGAAGAAATTAAAATGAAAAAGATGAGAAGCAAATACTTTTTTATGATTTAAGAAATTCTGAAACCTGGAGAAAACATGAGAAATGGTAGATATACAAAACAAACTAAGGGGGTCATTATGAACATGGTGCTAAACACGGTCGTCCACCGTGGTGGCGGTGAACAGAAGACCGCCATTGGCGGTGAACAGAAACCCACCATATAAAGATGCCAAAGACAGAAACCGCCAAAATTTCTGTTTCTACCAGCGCCCGCCAGGGCCTTGATGACAGAAAGGCTGCACATCCCAGCCCACCACCGGCAAGCACACAAATCCTCTGCCCCCTAAATAATGATGCACAAATCACAGCGGCGGTTAGTCGATGCCAAACGACCATTGGCGGTACTGACCACCACGGCCAGCAATGGGACCCATCAGCAAGAAATGCACACATTGACAAGTTTGAAACCCACACACCTGACACACATTCACAACACTATAAAACACTCACATACACACCCCACAATCCTTTGCAATGCCAATGGGATAAGCCAGACTCGCAGACACTGAATGCCACAACACACACCATGGCACCCCCTAAGCACCCACGCTTCACAGAAAGGGAGCTAAGAACAATGGTGGATGAGATACTGAAGGTCGAGCCACAAATCTTCGGGGCACAGGTACAGCACACACCCATCGCCAGGAAGATGGAGTTATGGCACACCATAGTGAACAAGGTCAACGCAGTGGGAAACCATCCACGCACGAGGGAGGACATCCGCAAGAGATGAAATGACCTGTGTGGGAAGGTGAGGTCCATGTCACCACATTGCTGTCCAGAA
This sequence comes from Pleurodeles waltl, assembly GCF_031143425.1. NCBI lineage: Eukaryota > Metazoa > Chordata > Amphibia > Caudata > Salamandridae > Pleurodeles > Pleurodeles waltl. Next base: position 281,090,660 of record NC_090447.1, read on the forward strand.
GGCTGGTGGAGGACCCCACCTACACCCCCCAAATATACCAACTGGGAGGAAAAGCTACTGGCCATCCTGCACCCTGAGTGCCTCACTGGACTCACTGGAGGAATGGACTTGGGTAAGTCATCTACAATTACCCCATATCCACCACACCTGTAAAGCATGCACCAGCTCACCCCTCCAACTACCACCAGGATCACACCACACCCTGGCCTCAATCACCACATTTATTCACCTTATATGCCCACAAACACACCGACAGGCCCACATCCCTCCCCCTGTGCACAGCCACCACCCCTGCAAGGTATCACAAAGGAACTATACCACCCACAATGCATCACCACATCCCATGAAAAATCAATGGCAACCCCACAAAAGGTCCCTGCATGGCCCAACAGGGAAATAAACTGCACAAAATAGGCCGGAGCTGTGCACCCTCATCCGAATTAGTCAATGTAACATACATGTCTATTCCCCCCATAGGCACCACCACCCTTGCCACCCTGACGGAAAGGACAAGGAGTGCCAGTGCCCCACATGGAGACAGAGGCACCATTCAGGACACTGGAGAGGGAACTGTGGACACTGAGGAGTACCCTGGTCCGTCACACAGTACTGGACTGTCACCCTCCAGCAGCCCCACCCAGTACACCACTGACACTCACATACACACCCCACAATCCAGCCACCAACATCTGCACATGCCAATCGACACCACACCAGTGTATCCAGGCCACAGACTGGTGGAACACAGGTACAGAGGCCACAGTCTCCACCTACCAACAAGAAGGATGACGATGGCCCCAGTACAAGTGCTACCGCCAAACCTGTGCAGGGGACACAGGCACAGGGGGCTAGACCAGTGAGAGGGAATCTGTGGCCCAGGGGGAGGCCAAAGGATTGATGCTGCAGCCCAGGAGGTGATCTCAGAGGTCCTGGGAGCATACCACCATACCCAAGACGGGATGGGCCAGATCCTGGCCACCCTGGAGCAGTGTCAAAGGCTGCAGATAGCCCAACATCAAGAGACCATGGAGCAGTGAAAACAACTCAATGCCATCTTGGCCACTATTGCAGGGGTGCTGCAGTACCACAACCCAAACTAGCCCGAGACCCCCACAAACCAGGAAGCCCCTACCCCTGCCCAGGACACTGTCCAGCCATCAACATCAGCAAGTGGGCTGGTGTCACTGTCTGAGGACACACAGGAGACCAGCACCCCTACCTGTACAGCCCTGCACGAGACACTCAAACGGTCCCTCAGACCCAGATATGGCACTGGAACACCTGCCAAGACCAAGGCACCCTCAAAGAAGTGACTTTGACACGAACTGTCTCCCAAGTGTGCCACTGTGCCACCATCCTTACCGGCCAATAGCAAACCAACAACTTGCAAGGGACAGATGGACCAATACCCACTGCCACCAATTGTTGAGACCATGTAGCCAGTATGGACATCCACCATCAGCCCACTCCCTATTACTGTAAAGAGCACCAAAACATCCTTGATAACTAATAAACCACATGTGCACCAATTTCAATGTCCCCTGTTAATATGTTGATTCAATCTTAAGTGTGAATGCATTTGCCAGTAAATATAAAAACCATACCTTTATTGCAGGAATGGCACCCCACCCACAACACTGTGTGGAGTGAACAGAAACGTACACCATGTTGGTTATCATGTCATATGGCACCTGAAATTCATTATAAAAGTGTCAATGGCTACAGACCCCACACCTCTATAGTGAATAAGTCAGACTGACATTATGCAGTGCAGACAACATCATCAGTGAAGAGTACCTCATAGTCACTGGAAGTATAGTTAGATCAGTTGGTTCCTGGAGTGAACATCTTCCCCTTCTTCATCATCACCATCACTCTCATACTCTCTCAGAGGAACCTTGTCTGGATATGCACCACCCTTCTCCTCCAGTAGGGGGATAGATTTCCTCATAGCATGTTGAGCACCATGCAGCAGGCCCCTACTATTTTTCACTCCTTCTCATGTCCATAGCACAGGGATCCCCCAGAGAGATAGAGGCAATGGAATCTAGCCTTCAGGAGACCTGTAGTGCAATCTATCACCCTCCTATTACATCCATGGGCCACATTGTAATTCCTATCAGCATCTGTTCTAGGATTCCTCACTGGTGTCAGGAGCCAATGCATGTTGGGGTAGCCAGAATCACCGGCAACAGTGAGTGAAACAGGGCTGTAACTAACTACCCTCAGTTGCACACAGCTGGACTGTCAGCTATGTACAGTAAAAGTGTCAAACACACTCACCTATGATCCATCCTCTGTCCCCTTGTAGTTGTTCCATCATGTGTGGCACACTGCTGTTCCTCAGCACAAATGAATCATGGACTGATCCAGGGAACATGGCATTTACATGTGAAATGTCCTGGCCTGCAGTACACACCAATTGTATGTTCATGGAGTGGAAGTTCTTCCTGTTTCTGTATATCTGTTCATTTACTCTTGGGGGGATGAGAGCTATGTGGGTGCCATCAATGGCACCTATCACATGGGGAATGTTGGCAAAGGCATAAAAATCTGACTTGATGGCAGGTAGGTCAGCACTTTGGGGAAACTTCACATATGTCTGCAGGTGTTGTACAAAAGCATCCAGAAATCTGGACAGGATAAGGCAAAACATTGGCTGTGAAAACCCTCCACCCATGCCGACTGTCACCTGAAAAGAGCCAGTGGACAGGAAATGGAGTACAGAGAGCACCTGAACTTCAGTAGGGATGGCATGCTGATTCCGATTTGCTGGTCTCAGTACAGGATCCAATAAGGCACAAAGTTCATGGATAGTAGCAGGAGTGAATCTGTAATTGATAATGATGTGATGTTCCATCATGGTCTCAAAATCAACAAGAGGTCTGTACACAGATGGGGCCCAGCCTCGCCACATAGGTCTGTACCTAGGAGGAGTAGAGAACACATGTTAGGGACACTAATTCATTTGCACAACCTTTTGTGTATTAAACACTTGTGTTCAACATGTAGGTTACACATAAGCAGTGTGGGATGTACAACTGGAATGACGTCTTCACTGATACGTCTGGACTGTTGTGGTGAGTAAATTGTCATTTTGTGTATGTGAATGAGGGCTGGGGTCCATAGGTCCTGCATGGGGTCCACGACCTAAAAATATCTGCGTAGTACTTGCAACATGGCAGCCCCCTGTTTTCCTGATTTGTAGCAGTGGAAGTGATCTCATACCACTAGCAGTTGTTACAATGGCGTAAGGCGGTGTTCACCACTGTGCACCCTTTCATTGGTTAACGTGGATGTATTTGACGGTGGTGGATGCCTGTATGCATCTGGGCACAATTTGTCACTGCACAGGTGTTGAATTTTTGACAACCAGCATGAGTGAGGTGGTGGAATGATTTTGTAAAGTGTCCATCCCATAGGGGATGTTTAGCCAGCAGTATCAAATGGGCACTGTCTGACCTCTGTTTTTCTTTTCTGTGTGCCCCCTACAGGTCAGCGCCCATCAAAAGAGGCGACTCTGGCAGGCCATCGCCAGGGAGGAGCGGACCCTGGGGGTCTATAACCGGCTGAGCACCCACTGCAGGAAGCGGTGGGAGGGCCTGCGGCACTGGGCCAGGAAGACCTGCAAGGCCCAGCTGGGGAAGTGCTCCCAACGAGGAAGGGGTGCCCGTCGGGCCCTAGCCCGCCTAATGCACCGCATTCTGGCGGTGGCATATCCAGGCTTGGATGGGCACTTGAAGGCTGCACAGCAGACACAAGTGGGTGAGTACCAAGACCAGTTTATGCCTCCTTGATGGATGTCTGAGGGTGCTGTAGTATGTATGATGTCTAGTGGCAGGGACTCTGACTGGTGTCTTATAGCAATACAGCCACCATGGGCAATTAGATGATAAGGGGCAGGTCTGCAGTTCATCAGGTCCTTCTGTAATGGGGGAGATGGTTGTATACTAGGGTTGTGTCCACTAGTCAAGGGCATAGGCATGACTATAGGTGTAGGTGCTGCATGTTGGTGTGTTAGCTGGGTGGGAGCATGGGTGAACCAAATATGTACTTCCATTCAGGTGTTGATATTTTTCTGTCCGGTTTTTTCTCCCCACCCCTGTATTCTTGTGTTGTCTGTGTACATGAGCATTTTCTGGCGAGGGAGCAGTGGCACCGGCCAGTGGGGATGCAGCGGCCCACGTTTCCAAGGAGGCAGAGTCTACTAATGCCAAGGGGACCAGTGGGTTAAAGGGCAGGTGGGGTACTACAGGGGGCACTACCGCTGTAGGTAGGGACTCTGATACCTCCTCTGATGGGAGCTCCCTGGTGGTGGCGGACCCTAGTTGGCTCACCCATTCTTTGACATCTTCCGCCACCCCCTTACCATCAGCGCCCTCCCAGTTGCACCCCACCCAGTTGCCCATGCCAGCTCACCCAGAAGGGTGGGCGTCTCCTTTTCCCCAGGCACCTCATCCCCGGCCCAAGTCAACCCTGCTGCCCTCACTGAGGAGGCTATTGACCTCCTGAGGACCATCTATGTAGGGCAGACAACCATTGTGAATGCCATCCAGGGGCTAGCATCCCAGATGCAGCAGTGCAATGCATACCTGGAAGGCATTCACAGTGCCACGTCTGGCCTACAAAGATCTTTTCAGGCTCTGGCCTCCTCTTTGACGGCAGCTAGTGTCCCTGGTCATTCCGTCCCCCCTCCAACCATCTTTAACCCTTCCAGCATCCCACTCCCTTCACCCATCCCAAGCACATGTTAAGACAGCCATGCACACACTTCAACACACAAAAAACATACAGAGAAACACAAGCACCACACTTCCCACCACAGGCATACACACAGCCAACATACAAAGGCACACACAACAACATCCACTTCCCCCAGATTGTCCATCTCTCCTGCCTCCCTGTTTGTCACCTCTACATGCACACTCACAAGCACTGCATCCTCGTTCACTGTTGCTGGCCAATTCTTGCAGTCACCACAACATCAGACATCCAGTTATGCTCCCAGACACCACACCTGCACTCACCACAATGACTTTGAGTAACACTTGCAGCACACTCACCGTACTTGCATACACCCAGACAACATCCATTCATACTGGCAGCCTGCTTTGTCCCACTGTGTCTACCCCCCCTCCTCCCATTACAGTCAGATGTCCCCAGACACCCACCCAACACACATCCACCACACCTCAGCTTACTGTACAGGCACCAGCATCCACGTCACACACACCTACACCTCTTACAACCACTCCCTCTACCTCCACTCCCACACCTTCCTCCATGTCCACCCCTACTGCCCCTAAAAAACTCTTCCTGTCCCGTGTAAACCTTTTTGAATCCACTGGCCCAACCCTTCTCGTCCTGAAACCTGCTCACCTCTTTGCCTTGTCCACTCTTCCGCGTCCAAGTCCGCCCCTGTCTGCCCTTCTCATTCCTGCGCCCCTTCTCCTGTGAGCAAGAGGCCCTGTGCCGGCCCAGGTCCATCTGCCACCCCCCCCGGTCCGAGCCCGCTCCCCCACCTTCCACGGCTAAAACCAAACCCCCTCCACCTCCCAAGCGGAAGCCCAAAACCCCCACTCCCAGACATAAGTCCACAACCCGCCACCCCTTCCCCCTGTTCCCTGAGGTGCCTGGCTGCCCCATTAATGTCCCTGTTTGGTGGAGTACCATGTGCACATGTGGGAGTCAAGTTCGGGCCATTTGGGCCCATCAGCCTTTTTTGATTTGGACTGGCCAATGGCCTCATTTAGACAATCTGTTGTTACAGGAGCTGTAGTAAAGTTTGTGTGCCCAGTGTTGGTGTTGGTGTTGGCACACTCAGGATACGTGGTTCATTTTTTCATTGTGGAGGGTTGTTGTGCACATGTGTGTACTTTGGGCATGTAGTCTTGGCCTTGTGTCGGGTATGTAACTCTTGTTCAGGTGTGTATGGCTTGTGATGTTGTGAGGGCTTGTGGATGCGTTGTGGGGTGGGTGGAATGGGAGGGTATGTAACTGTGCCCTTTCTTCCCTTGTTTAGTAGGTTGCAGTACTTACCGTCATCGTCTTCGTTGTCGGTCACGGTCGCGGAGGTATATGGCCAGGAGCAGCACTGGCATGATTTCCAATTCTCTCTCCATGTCTGCTTCGGCATGTTCTTTGTGTCTCTGGTGAGTGTTTCCTTTTATTTGGTTCATTTCCGCCTAGCTTTGAGTGGCGGTGGTTCCTGCCCCAGAACTGACGGCGGTCTAGTGCTTCATTAATTTTTGGGTGGGTAGGGCCTTTCCGTCGGCCTGCAGGCGGCCTCTTCCATCGTTGTCGACACTCCTCTGCTGGCAGTAAGTGTTTTTCAGGCTGCCTGTTTTTCATATACTTCTTTATTTGGAGCTCCAGACCGCCAGCCTGTTGGCGGTAGTTACAGCCGCAGCCGGCGGTGCGGTCTTTCCCACCGTGTTCATAATGAGGGCCTACGTTTTGAATTGTCTCACTAGTATTAATACAAGTTTTAATAAATATCTCTTTTGTGATGACATACATCAGAGGAGGGATTATTAGAGTGTAAATATTAATAATAAAAATGTTTCACTAAAATGGAATATGAAATAATAAACCTCACATGTATTTAAAGGCCCAACGGAAAACTGTGCACTTTGAAAATATACCTACTCTGGTGTCAGCCACAATGTAGTTTGACGCAAAAACAAATAATTAATAATGAAAATGTATTTTGCTTAAACATAATTAAATATACTGACAAGGTTATTATTAATGTGTACTGAAAGATGTATGGTTTAAACTCATTATGAAATGTTTTATTCTTCATGCTTAACACTGGTTTAGAGGCCTCAAGTTTTAGTAATTTTCAAGCAGCACATTGTTTTATAAAGAAAGCTAGCTTTGCAAAAAAAAGGTTTCTTTAAGCATACTGCATGACTTGCACACTGTGGAAAAGTTATGTTCTTTACCAGCAACAATTTTCCTTCCTGAGATGAGATAATCATGTACAAACTAAACATAGAGCCACAGCGCTCAATTTCCTGTTTTTCACGTAACACTTTATATTTGTTTGAGTTTCATTTTTGACAGGAAGCACATTTTAAGCTTTTACATAATTTTAAAATGTAATTAGTAATGGAAGCTGATGTCCAGAGAGGAGTGACATTGTTAATCCAATCCTTGCTGCAGAAAACATGAAGAGATACATCTGATGTGCTGAAGATGATCATTGGCTGAAAAACTAAACCACCCCCTAGACTGTCCAATAGAAGCTAATTTAGTAACTTTGGAGACTTTAATATAGCAATGTTTTAGGTGATGTAAGTCAGATTCCATCTAGATTGAGTTCTGTTCAGATGCTGCTACTTAGCTCTAGTCCTATGATTCTTACAGTTCAGTTATATTAGGCCCAGCTTACTGAACTGTTTTCCTTCCATGTCCTGAGGCAGTTTTCTGAAGACCTAATGTTCCTACGCTTTGCTAATGAAGTGTCTACTGTTTGCTGATCCATTTAGGAGAGGTATAACCAATGTGCATTTGTCTTTCGTTTTTTCTCCCTTAGAAAATCCAGCCACTTATTTTGGTTAGTGCCATAGTTTGATGTTTTCCAAATTAAATTTTGTCTTATTTGTCTTTTTGCATGAAGCCTACATATGATTTTTAAATTAGAGTGTTGGTTGGGGACGCCTGACCTAGATGTCTAATTTTTAATGTTTTTGACCACTTGTGTTTCATTCAGTTGCACAAAATAAATGTATGCCATTTCTATTTTCCATCATATTATTTTGTTGTTCAGCATTATTCTTTTTGAATAGCTCATGTTAAACGTGTTAATTAGATTTAGATTTTTTAGGCGTTTTGGACAGCCTGTGATGTTTCTGTATTTCTATCATTTGGTCTTGGCTTGATTTACGTGAACTTAGCATTGTTAATCTAAAGGGCAATACATGTTTAAACTTTATTAAAGTGGTGTGGTGATTCATGGCCATATAGGTCATAGTGTCTTTAAATTACTGAAATCAATTGATTATGTTGATTATTTGATGTTATATTTGGTGGTTATTGTTTTACAGTTCCTGTTTGGATGTTTTCCTACTCCTGTCTGAGTCAAAAGGTTTGAGTCGACCTCTGAGAATAATAGATGACACTCTATATGTGTCTCCTTATCATAATACTATAAAACCAAATAAGGTCTGACTCGCCCACAGTATCCATGCCAGTAAGTGTTTGATATACTTATTTTTTAGAAAATGAAAAGGCATATCATGAATTGTGAGTTGTGGAACTATCAGTGTGATGATGTCTTTCTCTCAGCTTGTGGAACGCTTTTTGATTTTACCTATGTAAGTTTCAAATTAACATGTTCCTACTAATGTTAGCCGAAGACTTTGTGCCAGTGTTCGCTATTGATCAGCACCAGCTTTTATTTATTTAGACCAGAACTCTTGCCATGTAGTCCCAAGAGCAGTAGTCCGGAACCTCAAATAAATGAGAAAGGGTCTCTGGCTGCATGTCCTGTCTCTGAGACCCACCCAGGCATAGATGTCATTATAGAAGTGTCAATCGTGTGCTATCTTCATGCTGTGATGTCACATAATTTCACCTGCTTATTCTTGTAGACATCCAGGTCTTAGTATCTTCTCATCTGATGGCTATCACTAGTTATTGTCTTTACAGTGGCATGTTGCACCACTGCACTTGGCATGGCCTGTGTTCCCTTTTAGGTTCAATCACATCAGTAGGCTGCCTTTCACTTGCTCACAGCCCATCACTAACTAGCCTGACAATGCCGCTCACTTCGGTGCTAAGCTTAGGGCCTGATTTAGAGTTTGGTGGAGGAGGTTAGTCCGTCACAAACATGATCGATGTCCCTTCTGCCACATTACAATTCCATTATAGCCTATGTAAATTGTAATATGGTGGACGGTATGTCAGTCATGTCTGTGACAGAGTAACCTATCTGCCAAACTCTAAATCAGGCCCCTAGTCTAGCCCCAGAGGCCCTAGATTCTGGAGTGGCAGTGTGCTCTGTTGCACCAGCAGACTCCAAAGTCTCCATTCATGAGTAGAGACTTGTTGGGACCAGACTGACCACGAGTGAATATGACCAGCAACCACAAGTCTTTTCTGCCTCAAGCGGAGCACAACACAAGAGTCACTGACAAGTTGCGCGGGATAGGCAACAGTGTGGTTTGGATTCAGGATGATGGGGAAAACTTTGCATTACCAGACTTGTCTTGTCTATGTGAGTCTCTTTCTAAGAATGGAGTGCCATCTGTCCTCTGCAGAAAGAAGCAAAGACTGGGCAGGAGGGTAAGCTGGGCAAGGCAACTTTCACTAAATCCACAAAACTCGCACCGTAATTTGATCGGCTGGCATTACCTGAGTTTTCCTAAGGCCAGAAGTGTTTCAAGGTAGGGTCTGGGTCACTTAGTGATACAGTGCGTGTCACATGTGTTGTGTCGACTGCACAGTTATTGAAATATATACTCCAGGCAGTGATACAATGTGGATCTGCCACTACGCAGTCAGATGTCCCCAGACATGGCAGCCGAACTGTCACCTCACCTCCAGTGTGTAGTTCCTTGACTGACAAAATTATTCCAAAGTAAAACAGTGGTTCAGACTGAAGGTTGCTTAGTAGGAGTTTATACTTAATTTCATTTTTAAATGATGCGCGTTCCTGATACTGTAATATCAAGATGTAATAAGCAAGATCTGATGAAGCATGTTTTCTAAGAATTGAACTGTGACTGAAGTGAATGCATCGAGACACACCATGCATTTCCGCTTCTCTGAACCCAGTTCCACTGTTCTACGATAATGTCTCTGCTTTTGACTGCTCTATACTCTTTCTCGGTTTTTCTTTATTACACCCACTGTACCCAGTTCTTTTTTGCCTTTGTTTTGAGTGTGGAGCAATATCTGAGAATGCCTGCCACCCACAACCACTGCAAATTGGTGTCTTACTGTATCATGCAGGCACTTTCAATTCCTGTGCCCGAATGTTGGCTGAAAGCTACATCTAGCTATTCTCAGGGATATCCTATATTGATTGCTATGCAGGCGCCTGTAGTTACTGCACAGAGAAATGTGGTAGTGCGAGACACCCCAGGTCACTGCTTCTGGGTTTCTGACAGAGCCTTGAAACACTTATAGTCCAAATAAAGGGACATGTGACATGAACATGTGTCAGGTGCTTTTAGTCACTACTCATGGGTGTCTGACTGTGCCATTAAGGCACTTCTAGTCACTGCCGAGGGATGTCTAATGATGACAGTGGCAGGTAGTTCTAGTGACACAGCAGAGGTGTTTGAGCGTAAGACTGACAGGCACCGCAGGCACATAGCATAATGATGTAAGTGGGGGAGGCTGACACACTCATTAGAAACAGTAGAGCGTTTGCCCTTATTTTTTGTTACAAATTAATGGCTGCCTCTTTCTTGGATGGATGAGATGTTAATGACTTTTTTGATGTGTTAGGCTCTTTGTTCCTTTTTCAGACTGTGCATATAAAACTGTTCTAAGTGCCAATCTAAGTAGCTCACCCATTCCTTATTATATTCAGTCATTTATAGCATTTGGCTTATTGTTCTGTATGTCAGACTGCACTTATTTTCCTTCAAATGTTTTATATCTTGTTTACTAATATATTTTTTTACTCAATGTGTTCTACATTACTGTCGCAACTTAAGGTCGCCCCTAGTGGTGTAGAAGAGTATTATCCCCAGCGGGGACACCACACATCCTGATTACAAATTTTACAGGGTGCAGGAACATACCTGGTAAATATAGTGAATGTCTGTGTATGTTTGGAGGAAAATGTGCTTTGTAATTGCACACAACACTTGGAATTGGCCCATGTTATTCCAGGCCCTGCATGTTTTTCCTGATGTCGGGGCCAAAGGCTAATAATTCCCTAAAAGGAGTAAAGCTACTGACTGAAATCCTGGGCCCTACTATATCACCCTCTAAATACCAGGGGGCACTTTACCTATGCCCCTTAGCAACCCCCTACTGCCACCATGTGTGTGCCGTCTTTAAAATACGGCGCACCATGTCGCAGGGTAGGGGGCATCATGACGCTATTGAGGTACTCATATTAGAGCTACTCCTGCAGAGTACACAGGGCCCCATTCTAAAGAATGGAAGCCCCCTTTTAACACCTGCTCTTGAGCAGGCATTAAAAGTGCCATAAGAGTGCCATGAAAAAAGTGCCATAAAAAATGGCTCAAGCAAATCTCATAGATTTCCTTATGCCATTTTACTAGTCCCCCTAAAGGGTGAACGCCCCTTTGCATACATTATGCCTGGCACAGGCATAATGTAGCGCAAAGGGTTACAGAGTGCACAATGCATGCAGTGTGCCACTCTGTAAATACGGCACAGGGATTTCAGCCTCGTTGGGCCACATTCATGTAAAAAATAATGTTAATGTGGCGCAAGGTGGCGCTAGGGCATTATTAATATGCCCCCAGGTTTCTCGTATTGAGTGCCTAAAATGGCTGTATTAAACCGTTTCCATCTCATATGCTTTATTTGGGATTGGAACTACATTCACTTATTGCTCTTCAGTGATAGCAGACAGGTCTTTTTTAGGCCTGTGCAAAGTTTGCGGAATTCTGTTACGCAGAACTCCGCAAAGTGACCACAAAACTCTGCCGCGCTTTGCGGAGTTCCGCAAGCAGCAGAGTGCGTTAGGTCGTGCCATTTGTGCTCATTTTTAGCGGCAGGTGTTTGTCCTGCGCTGAAAAATCTGTAAGAGTAACAACTTAACATTGACAAGCACGAATGAAGAAAAAGAACTCCGCTCCACTACGCAGAGTTTTCAAGAACTCAGTGCGGAGTGGGAAAAACTTTGCAAATTCCAAGAGCGGAGCAAATTTTGCCTTCCACCCCTCGTCTTTTTACACTGTTTTGCAGGTCCACTCTCTGTCCACAAGATGGCCTTTTTCACAGTGTTTCTCCTCTGTTTCTGAGATCTCACACCAAGTGATGATCTTATGACTTTGTAGCGGTACCTACTATCCCTCAGGTTGTTGCAGATTCTATTCGTCCTGCTGACCTCTTCAACCAATCTGTCACACTGTCTCAATGAGCAGCTCTAGGCATTCTCCGGAAACCTCCACCATCTCACTGTTCGGATGGAGTTCTTCCATCTCCTGTCCCCATAGCCAGTTTCGATGTGCATCAGTTTTTCCCTTAATGGTTACCTCTTTCCTGTTTTTCTGTTGGATACGCCACGCATCTCCCTAATTCCATACTTCCTCTTGGCCTGTGTAAACCTGTCTGCTCTTTTTGCACATCTTATTTTCATATATAAGAATTAATGTTGCTAAATGCGTTGACTTTATTTGAGGCAGATAAAAGTTGCATTGCATTCTGCGCCTAAGAAGTGTGCGGTCTGGTGATCCCGTCATGTGGACACCCTCAGCAGTACAACTTCCATAGTGTTGGACTTAGATGTGCTGCAATTCACAGAGCAGAGTATCATTGCCACAGAGACGTAAATGGATACAATGGTAGGTGACAATCTGAAACACAGTGTGCAGTAGGAACATGTAGTCAAAATATAAACTAACATAAGAGCTGTAGATGCCGGGATTTCCTGATGATATTGATGGCAGGAACTCAGGTAATTGTGAAAGTTCTGACATCTTAATCATGGAGCTTGAGTGAAAGAGAATGGGACAGGGTTAAACTGCGTTCATATAGGGAATAGATAATAAAGCTGTACCATACTAGGTAGATGGGACACTCAAGGAGTTGGTGAGGAAATATGTTACCTCACATGCTACTGTCAAATGTGCTCAATTTTGAAAGAGCAATTTCTCAACAGGGCGCCCACTTTCTGTGGCTACAATGACGTCAACTACATGCACGATAAGAACTTATGTAAAAATGGAAAGGCAATGCATTTCTGTGACTGTACACTACCGGATGTGAGCAATATTGGAACAGCTCAGGGTCACCGCTTTTATGAACTTTTATGGGCATTTATGTGTAAAGCAAATGCATTAGCAACCGAAACTCTGCAAGTTTACAATTCCCTTAAACAGGTAGTAGCACAAATCGGGAGCATAGGAAAATCCTTGTTGCTAAGACATGTGTGGAGGGCATTGACCTGACCTGTATGAGAGGATCTGAGTTGCGCTTGTAGGGAGAGCAGATGCCAGATCCCTGGTAGATCTGCACACTGCCCCTTTGACAGGACATAATGAATGGAGGGTGCTTTAAGAACTGAGGGATCTTTACAGCCCATGAGCACAGATGATGCAGCAGGGATGTTTTTGTGATCTTCATTGCAGAGCTCGCACGGTGCTCAAATCGTTCTGTAGTTTTTGATTGCCTGTATCTAACAGCTTCCGTTACAGAGGTTCCTGGAAATGCCGGGCTGCAGTCCTCTTTTCTCAAGCTAGTTCTACTAATTTCAGAACCCTTTCAACCCATTCATGTAGTCTGTTTGCATCCATAGACATTGTCATCTCTTGTTGCAGTTGGTCTCTAACCTTTCAGTTCTATATCTTTTCTGAACTGGTAAAACATTGGAGCCCGTTTGATGACCCTTTAATCACCACATTTTGATTGCGATTGTCAGTTTCAAAGATACAGACTGATAAGTCTAGCTGTTCCTTGGGGAGTTTGCAATGAGTGCTGATCCATCAACACGTCCACTCCCTTTTAAAAGCTCGAAAACCAGTTGGCAGCCACAGAATATATCAATATATACAAACCTGAACTAAACTGTACCATTGTCTTAATCGGATGCAATGAGTGGTGGGGCCATGGGGCTTTTATATTTTTGTATTGGAAACTTCAGCACCTAAGGGCCTCATTTAGGATTCTCTGGATGAGCTACTCTGTCGCAAACGTGATGGATAGCCTGTCCACCTTATTACAAGTGTGTAACAATGGGCCACAGGAGTGACATAATAATGTAATCAACAATACATATATTGTATGCCTTAACATTACTAATGTAAAGTGGAGTATCTGAATCATAGAATCATATAATTGAAGGCGCATTCACAATAGAAGAATAGAAGAGTAGTGATACACAAATATTTATTACCTGATGGCAATCGGCACTAGGTAGTTATAGGTAGGATTACGTTTCTATACAAAAAACATTTTATTACTTCCTATATCTTTGGCATTCCTTGATGAATCTTCACAAAACTTTCTCAAAGATTTCCCAGTTCCATCAGCTGCTGCCTGGAAAGTTTCAGGGTGATCCATCTGGGAGGGAAAGGGCGGTGGGGAAGGGGGCAAGAAAAAAGCGAGGTCCCAAAACACGTTTTCCCCATTCATTTTTCAATAGGGATTTTGAACAGTGATAGCGCAATAACTACTGAATAGAATTACACCAAATTTGGCAGGAAGGTAGGTCCTGGTCCAGAAAGAGTACTTTTTTGTTTTAGTGTAATTCCGTTCAGTAGTTTTTTAGAAATTAAGGGGAACACAAAAATATATATCTAGGGACGTGTAGGATTCGCAACCCCTAAAGATCTCGTTCTGAGATCTAATTGGCTGATAACACTGCAACAAGAGAAGCTGTTGAAGTGTTGTCAGCCACCTTAGACCTCAGCTTCAGCCGAGTCCCCAAAAAAAAGTAAAAAACAAAAGGGGCCAGGGTATGAATACCCTGCATCCTTAGCTCTGGTAATGGGGTCCCAAAAGGACCACTCAAGGGCTAAAAAGCATTTTTTCTGTTCATTTTACACCGGCCCCGCGCTCCGTTAGTCTAATGCTCCAGGGTGGGGTAAGTCCAGAGGGCTTTAAAAAAAAACCCAAAAAAAGCTGTTGGGGCCCTCCTGGTCCCCTCCTGCTGTCCCGGGGACCACCACCTCCCCAGGGCTGAGTTTTTTTAAATGCGCGGGCCTGTGGCCCCACTGCTTCCCTGGGGACCGCAACCTCCCCAGGCGAATATTGTAATATGGTAAGGGGGGCCTCATGGGTCCCTCCTGCTGCCCCGGAGACCACCAACTTCCCAGGGCGATCTTGTAATTAAAGTGGGGGCCATATGGCCCTGCCCCTGCCCCAGGAATGACCACCCCAGGGTAAATGTTTTAAAAATTAAAGGGGGTCCCTATGGGAACCCCGCGCCCTGGCGACCACCACCCCCCAGGGCTAAGATCTAGTTGGAGGGGGGAGTGCAGCCCTCTGGTGGAGCATCTGATAGCCCTGGGGACCGCCACCCCCTAGGGCCAGCTCCTGCTATGTCCCATGGGTGCCAATCCCCAGGACATAGCTGTTTGTTGTGGCTTGGCTGTAGCGCTGCAGCTGTAGACAAGCCACAGCAAACAGTTCAGGTTTTGACAGCAATGTCATATGAGATGTCATCAGTGATGTCATCAGTGATGTCACTGACTATGTCATGAGTGATGTAATATGTGAGGTCATAAGTAGTGCATTACTTGAGCTTCAGTTATGGTTAGCTGAGGTAACTGCTGAATTTCTACAGTTTTGTACGAGTAAATTCAGAACCTAACTATAAAGTCCATGATACCTTTGTATTTTTTGGTGAATATATATATAGATAGATAGATAGATAGATAGATAGATAGATAGATAGATAGATAGATAGATAGATAGATAGATAGATAGATAGATATAAATCCTAGTGGCGGTCCCCACTAGGTAGTTATAGTTAGGGCCTAGTTTCTATAGAAAAAGCATTTTCTGTATTGCTGATAACATTAGCGCCATTCGCGAAATGTTCACAAAAGTAAAAGAAAATATCTAGTGCTCACATCAGCATCTATCTTGAAAATTTCAGGGTGTTCCATCAAGCAGGGGCAGAGAAAAAGGGGGGTGAGGGGCCCGAAACTCTTTATCTCCATTCATTTTTCCAATGGGATTTTGAACAGGAATAGCAAGCGAACCAATGGACGGATTTACACCAAATTTGGCAGAATACTAGGTTGTGGTCCAGAAAGCAACCTTTCTGTATTTTGGTGTGAAACAGTTCAGTGTTTTTTTAGTTATTAAGTGGAAAACAAATGTCTATATATATATATATATATATATATATATATATATATATAGGAACGCAGATCCGTTGTGATTCCTGCGTGCAGCATCGCAGCTCCATACAACAGCAACAGAAGCAGTACTGTGATTGCCTTGCCGCAACATGCGGAGAAAGTTGCAGCTGTCATTTTATGAACCGGCGAATGGTCCTGAGGAATGAAAATAGGGGCTGAGAACAATAAAAGGGGTCAGGGTAAAGGTACTCTGACTGCATGGGGGTTAGCAATGGGTGTCTAAGGGAACCCTTATTAGTTTAAAAAAAGATAAAAAATGTTTTTTGGCACTGATCATAGAGTCGTGACTCCATTGTGGCACTCAGTGTGCCCCCCCCCCAAGTAACACTGCAATGGAGTCACAAACCCTGCTGAAAAATATTTAAAAAATAGATTCACACACTCACTCACTCACCTAGTTATACAGTGAAACTCAGTGAAATACCTACTGAGAGACCCAGACAGACATTGAAACACTGACTCAAAGACCCATTCAAACCTTCATGCACCCACTCACAGACCCACTCAGACACTCATGCACCTAGTCAGAAACCCACTCATACACTCACTCACAAACCCAGTCATACACTCACACACCCACTTGAAGACCCATTCAGACACTCATGCAGCCACTCACACACCCACTCAGTCACTGACACACCTACTCACAGACCACTCAGACACTCATGGAGCCAGTCATAGACACAGTGACACTCATAAACCCACTCAAAAAACACTAAGGGCCTCATTACGACCCTGGCGGCTGGTGGTTCACTGGCGGTAACACCACCAACAGGCTGGCGGTGTACCGCCAGTATATTATGACCATGGCGCACTAGCCACGGCCATTCCGCCTGCCCCTCCACTTGACCACCAGGCTTCTGCCAGGCAGTCATAATCCCCAACCGCCAGCCTGTCCATGGTGGTAAACACTGCCATGGGAAGGCCGGCAGTAAGGGGGACTTGGGGTGCCCCTGTGGGCCTCTGCACTGCCCATGCACTTGGCCTGGGCAATGCAGGGCCCTCAGGCACAGCCGCATTGCGCATTTCACTAGCCAAATTTCGGGCAGTGAAATGCGCGACGGGTGCTGCTGCACCTGCTGCACATCAACATTGCCACCGGCTCTATTATGAGCTGGCTGCAATGTTGATCTGACATTTCTGCTGGGCCAGCAGAGGGAAACGCTGTTTCCGTCCGCTGGGCCAGCGGAAATGTCAAAATAGGGAGCCACAAATACCACCAGCACTAGCGGTATAGTGGCGTCTGTGGCTTCGGCGGTCTTTGTGTAAGACCGCCGAAGTTGTAATGAGGGCCTAAGACACTTACACACCCCCTCACAGAGCCACTCAGACACTAGTGCACCCACTCAGACAGTCCTACAAACACACAAATCCACTCATACCCGTGCACCCACTCACAGACCCTCTCAGGCAGACACACATCTACTTAGAGACCCACTCACACATTAATTAACCCACTCAGAGACCTACACAGACATTCATGCACCCACTCATAAACCCAGTCAGACACTCAAACACCCACTGAAAGACCCACTCAGATACTCATGCAGCCGCTCACAGACCCAGACACTGACACACCCACTCAGAGAGCATTCAGACACTCATGCAGCCAGTCATAGACACAGAGACAACAGACACACAGTGACATACACCCTCTCAAACAACACTCATACACTCACACACCCACTCAGACACTCATGTACACACTCAAAGACCCACTTAGACAGTCCCACACCCACTCACACCTGTGCACCTACTCAGAGACCCACTCAGACAGTCACACATCTACTTAGAGACCCACTCAGACACTCAGACACCTACTCCGATACCTACACATACACTCATGCACCCACTCACAAACCCAGTCAGACACTCACACACCCACTCAAGGACCCACTCAGACACTCATGCAGCCAATCACAGACCCACTGAGAAACTGACACAGGCCCACTCACACACTTATGCACCCACTCAGAGACCCACTCACACACTAATGCACCCACTCACAAATGCAGTTGGACACACACACATCCACTCAATGACCCACTCAGAAACTCACACACCCACTCAGAGACCCAATTACACAGTCATGCACCAACTCACAGACCCACTCAGACATTCATGCACCCACTCACACGCCCCCTCAGACACTCATGCACCCACTCAGAAACCCACTCAGATTGTCACACACCCACTCACAGCCCCACTCAGACACTTGCCCACCCACTCAGGGACCCACTCAGACACTGATGCACCACCTCAGAGATCCACTCACATACTCATGCGCTCACTCATAAACCCAGTTGGACACTCACACACCCCCTCAAAGACCCACTCAGACACTCATACACCCACACACTGACCCAATATGACATTCATACACCCACTAAAAGACCCACTCAGACACTCACACACTGACTCAGAGACTTACTCACACAGTCATGAACCAACTCACAGCCCCACTCAGACACTCATGTACCTACTCACAGGCCCACTCAGACACTCACGCACTCACTCATAGACACAGTGACACTCATACACCCACTTAAGGAAATACTCAGACACTCACACACACACACACACTCACAGACCCACTCACACACATGCACCCACTCACATATCCACTGAGACACTCCAACAACCACTCATAGACCCACTCATACACTCACAGACCCACTCAGAGACCCACTGATACTGATACACCCTTTCCAAGACCTGCTCAGACACTTGCACACTGACCCACGGACCCATTCAGACACTCATACACCCAGTGAAAGACCCACTCAGACACTCATGAACCCACTCAGAGACCCACCCAATACACTCATGCACCCACTCACAAAACCAATCAGACACCCACACCCTCACTCAGAGACCCAAGCTCACGCTCATGCTCCCACTCACAAACCCAGTGGACACTTCTACACCCACTAAAAGACCCACTCAGACAGTCATGCACCTGCTCACAGACCCACTCAGGCACTCATGCACCCACTCAAAGACCCACCCAGACACTCATGCACACACTCATAGCCACAGTGACACTCATCCACCACATAAAGAACCACTCTGACACACACACCCACTCAAAGATCCACTCATGCAACCATCCACAGACCCATTCATACACTAATACACCAACTCAAATACCCACACAGACACTCATACATCCACTCAGAGACCCACTCAGACACTCATGCAACCACTCACAAATCCAGGTGGATACTCCCACACCCATTCACAGACCCAGTCAGACACTCATACACCCACTCAAATACCCACTCTGAGACTCAGACACCCACCCAGAGAGTCACTCACACACTCATTCACCCACCCAGAAACCCAGTGAAGAACTCATACACCCACTCACAGACTCACTCACACACTATACACCCACTCAAGTCCCTCTCAGACACACAAAAGCCCACTCACATACCCACTGATACATGCCATGAAAGAACCACTAAGACACTCACACACCCACTCAGGGACCCATTAACACTCATACACCCACTCAAAGACCCAGTTAGACACTCACACACCCATTCACAGACCCACTCAGGCACTCATGCACCCGCTCACATACCCACTCAGACACTCATGAACTCATGTACCCACTCACAGACCCACTTATCCACTCATGCACCTATTGACAGACCCCATTAGACTTTTACTGAGATATTCACAAATGTATTTCAACATGGAGAGAGTGAAACAAAGACCTATGAACAATATGTTTGGTGTTGTGAATTGAATGTGCTTTTGATTTGCAGATCTGCGACTCTAAAATGTTTGTTAAAAAAATCTGAATTTCTTTAAAATTTAAATAGTGTTTGGGATATAGAGTGTCTCTAGGAGAGCCTTTGTGTTTATTGTGTGTACTTCATTAGTACACATAGGAGCGGATGCAGAGTTTCAAGTTGCTCAGAAACACCCTGTTGTCTTCCTCTGTGAAGTGAACACCATCTTTTCTATGTAACCCATGTATGTCAAAGTACAGGTTGTTATTGTAGATAGAGTCCATGTTATGGTCTCTGAGGAATGCTGGGACATTTTATTAACATGTTTACTGGTTTTGTCTATCTGTAGAGAAAACTCTGTTGACCACTTCCATTTCTGCTTCTCGCATGTGCTAGAGAACACAAAGGCAGTGTGTGAGAAAAGTTTCATTAATTGAACAAAGGTATCCTTCATTAGGATTTCCAGACCTACCCCAGTCAGTGTTCCCAGGTCATTACCACCACAGTGAACAGTCATGAGGTGAGGGGGTTGGCAATCTTTAATGCTTCCATCCAATGGAAGTAATTGTTGCCACTTGAACCCTTCCTGGCCAATCTAATTAATATCCACATTAGGCAAACTGAGGTCTGTGTCAATGCCACTCTTTCTAGCAGCCTCCCTAGCCCAAAAAAACATAGCTATGATCCACATTCTAACCATTTTAAAGGAAAGGAGCAGTAGCACAAAGGAGAAGGCTGCAGCTGAATGAGGCAGTCTTCAAAATGTGAAGTGACTGAAATGGATGAGTACCTGCTTTAAAAAAGTACACAAATTTGATTGGATGTTGTAAATAAATTGGTAGAAAAACATAGGTTGTCAAAAAAAATATAAAGTCAGTACATTTTTCCACAAACAAGTTAATATGGTATATTCTTATATTTCGAAACAGTATGCTGCTGACAGACAGTTGGTACTGTGAACATTTGAACAACTAGTACAGTAGAGTGTTCCAAAATAGGTTGCTATGGCAGATGAGCTGAAAGACTGTGGGGGGAAGGGCAGATATTAAAGCAGACTTACAATCTTAAAGTAAAATACGTTTTTGGCAGATATGTGCTTGGTAAAAAATACTTTTCCAAATCACCATTCCCGTTGCATTGTAAGTCTTCATTAAAAATTATTTTCACCAAAGATAAACACATTTTTCAACCCCCATCTCCAGAGTGATGGTACACGGGCATGCTGGGTGCTGTGATGGAGTCACGACTCCAGCTGCACCCAGTAGCAAATTGGTCTTCTTTGTAAAAGCGGAAGTGAGGGTAGCAGTCACTGACCATTCATTTATTGGAAAATAAAAATAAAATGTGAAAAACTGTTTTTGATTTGTTGACTAACAGAATATGTCTCAGACCACAGTTGGACAGATTGTCAGTAATGGTTTGTTTCTGTGAGAGTGGCGTATCATTCTTGGTGCTAAGAGTTATTGATTATAAAAAACACAGATTTTTAGTGATATTGTGACATAATTTTATCTATCAACTAACGCACTACAAACAGGTATGCAAATTACACTGTATGTTTACAACAGATGGGTATTCATAGTTGTGTCTATAAAAAAGTGGGTTGAAAGTGTATATGACGTAGAGAAAAGTATTGTGTCTTAGAGAAACCCAAAGAGGTATTGATACTTTTATTCATATGTGCAGAAAGGTATTTTTTTATTTAAGAAAATTATTAGCACTACTTTATTTCAAAGTAAACCTTTTGTGTGCCACACTGAACTCTATATGCTGAGTTGCAGTTCTGAGTTGACTTGCCATTTAAAAACACTTTATAAACCTTAGATTACCTTTCTACTAGATATACGTTATGTGTAAAGTAAGGTATATGTAGGTTAGAGGGAGGGTGGTATGTGCTGAATTTGAAGATTATCATTTCTCTACTCATAGTACCATATGGTGTATTGTAGGTTCAGTGTCTCACCTATACTGAGCCTCACAACTCACTCTTGTAGTTAAAAAGATATTTATGAAATGTCATATTACTCAACATACTCACAGAGCATACTCAGTCAGGCAGACATTCATGCACACAGTTACACATCCAGGCACACACTCATGAACACACTGACACACTTAGGCACACAGGCCCTCATTATGACATTGGCGGAAAATCCCACTTACCCCATGCTGGCTGCCGCCAACTTACCGCCACCAACGCGGCGGATATCCGTCCAACATATCATGACACACACACAACAATCAGACAGAATTCATCCACATACACAAATCCGCCAGAGCAAAGGTCAGTGCTAAAGTGGCAGTATCAAAACTCACACGTCACACCAACAGAACTACGCCCACCACATCAGCGGAGAGGAGGTACCAGCAATATCTAGTCCCCCAACAGAAGAGGCCCACAGTGATGATAGCAACTCTGGTCTTCAGGATCTGGATGACCAACCTGGCCCATCAGGGACCTCTGGACAGCCGGTTACTCAGGCCCAGTCACACACCACCACAGAGCCTCCCCCATCAGGAAACACTACCACAGCACCCACCCAGTGTACCCATACCTCTGTCCCCAGGACACGTCAATCAGCAGTGTGACCACCTCTACAGGGACCCAGGCCACACCTCGCTCACAACACAATCAGGGACCTGGGGTCAGTGGCAGTGAGCACACAGTTCAAGGGACAGAGGCACAGACTAACAGGGAAACTGGGAGGAGTGCTTTGCACCAGGGGGAGGACAGGCCCAGTGAACCAACTCTCTAGGAGGCACTTGCAGAGATCCTGGGAGCATATCAACATTCCCAGGACACGATGGGTCAGATCCTGGACAATGTGGAGGAGAACAGGCGGCTGCAGGAGAGACAGTACCAGGGGATCAGGAAGGACTTGCAGGCCATCAACACCACCCTGGTCTCCATAGCAGGGGTCCTGGCAGACATGGCCAATATTATGAGGGAGGCAGTCTCACAACAGCAGGCCCCTACCACAAGCCAGACATCTGAACTGCCGTCCACCTCCGCTGCCGCTAGTGGACAGGAGGTCCAGCCACAGGACCAACAGGCCACCAGCACCCCTCCGCTTACAGAAGGAGAACCATCTGCAAACGTTCCCTACTATCCAGACAGAAGCCAGGGATACTTGCTAAGACCCCTGCCAGGAAATGAGACTCTCCTGATTGTCACCCCTGTGTCCCACACAGTCACTCTGTCTACCTTGAACTGCCATTGCTCCCCTTCCTATGTCCCCATGGACGCTGCATTTGTGCTACAAACAGACTGGAACAATACCCTGGACTTTCCTTCATCATCACCCTATCCCATTGCACTTGCCCCTCTTTTTCTTAGCACTTCAATAAACACCCTTGGAAAAAATAGACATATGGAGTATTCCAAATTTTTCAAGTATGTATTAATTTAACCAGGTTCAAACATTGCAATTCAACCGTACAGAAACTGAGTACATGTTAATGACCTGTAGCTGGATGCAGTGATCACATCAGGAACTATTGTGAGGCACCAACATCTGTAAAATGATTGCCAAAGGGTATAGTAAATGGGCATAGAAGTGGGAAATAACAGCATGCCAGTGCCACAGAAATTAAAATTCATTACAATGAAATGTAACTAACTAACACTGTCTTACCTGTGTGCCATTGGAAGTTTTGTCTGATGACTGCTGTTCTGTTGTCCTCATCCTCATCCTCTGCCTCCTCATCCTCACTGTCCACAGGATCCACTGCTGCCACACAGGCACCTCCAGCCTCATCTTCCTGCAGAAAAGTCACATGGCTTCTCAGGGCAAGGTTGTGAAACATGCAGCATGCCACTTTTTTCTGGCAGACCTTCTTGGGTGAGGAGCACAGGGATCTACCTGTTAGATGGAGGCACCTGAACCTGGCCTACAGGAGGCCAAAGGTCCGTTCTATAATCCTTCTGGTTCGCCCATGTGCCTCATTGTAACATTCTTCTGCCCTTGTCCTGGTATTCCTCATAGGGGTCAGCAGCCAAGATAGGTTGGGGTAACCAGAGTCTCCTGCAACAATGAGGAACAACATTTAGCCGCACACTATACCATATGGCCCACACCATACACCATCATATACTGGGTGAGGGCCAGGGCTCACCTATTAGCCACACCCTGTGACTCTGTATTTGGTGCATCACATTTGGAATGCTGCTATTCCTCAGGACAAAAGCATCATGCACCAACCCAGAATACTAAGCATTGACGTGGGAGATGTACTGGTCTACCAAGCACACCATCTGTACATTCATAGATTGGAAACTCTTCCGATTTATGAACACCTGTTCATTTTGATGGGAGCGACAAGTGCAATATCTGTTCCATCGATTGCCCCAATTATGTTGGGGATATGTCCCATTGCATAGAAGTCGACCTTCACTGTGGCCAAATCTTCCACCTGGGGAAACACAATGGAGCTGCACATGTGTTTAATTAGGGCAGACAACACTCTTGTCAGCACTATTGAGAACATTGGCTGTGACATTCCTGCTGCCACGCCCACTGTCGCTTGGAAAGAACCAGTTGCCAAGAAATGGAGCACAGATAGAACTTGCACAAGAGGGGGGATCCCAGTGAGGTGACGTATAGCTGATATCAGGTCAGGCTCCAATTGGGCACACAGCTCTGTGATTGTGGCCTTGTCAAGTCTATAGGTGAGGATGATGTCCCTGTCATCCATTGTTCCCAAGCCCACCAGGGGTCTGTACACGGGGGTATGTCTCCATCTCCAATTCATCCACAATGGTAGCAATCTATGGGGCAAAAGAGCGAGGAGCCAGTCACAAACTGAACAATGGGGCTACAACAAAACATTGCATGCTGTTAACTTGTAATGGGTCAGTTTGGATTGGCCAGTGTCTCCAAATTTAAACAATGACTCAGCAATTATTCAGGACTTGCACCTCCACCCCTGAAATGACGCCCGCATGTCCTCTGTGGAGGGATAGGTGGAAGTGAGGTAATTCCGCTGACGTTGTGTGCCGTTGTGGGAGGTGGTCGGAAACCGCTGTGCAACTCCTCATTGGTTATAATTGGGCCCCTATGTGTTACAATGGCCAATGGTGATCTATGCCGGCGGTGACAGTATGCATCGCCACAGAGTGACCACCATTTTATATCAGATTCCTCACTTGCTACCTTGATCTTCAACAGGAGAGGACCTACACTGCATGTGCTGCTGTGACCTGTGTCTGGGACCTACTATGGCCCGTGTGACCAGCGAAAGGGCCCCTGCCTTCACTTCAGTGGAGTTGGAGGGACTGGTGGATGGGGTCTTACCCCAGTACGGACTGCTGTATGGGCATCCAGACCAACAGGTGAGTGCACTGTAGGCACAACGCATGTGGCATGAATGCATGGAGTGGTGTGTGTGAAGGCCTCATGTAAGGGGGTGGGTGGATGTCCTCTGGGCGGCGTATTGGTTGTGTGCTGGGCCATGTATGTGGAAAGGGTGATGTGAAGAGGTGTGGTGGGCCATAAGTGTAACATGCAGGACTGTCTGACTAATACTATTTTCCTGTGTGTATTTCCTCTACAGGTCAGCGCCCATCAAAAGAAGGGTATATGGTGTGCCACTGCCAAGGACGTGCAGACCCTGGGTGTCTACGGCAGGTGGAGCACCAACTGTCAGAAACAGTGGGAGGACCTTAGATGCCGGGCACAGAAGACCACGGAAGCCCAGCTGGGAATGGCCTTCCAACGAGGAAGGGGTGCCCGTCGAACCCTGACCCCCTGATGGCCTGGGTACTGGTAGTGGCCTATCCTGAGCTGGATGGGTGCTTGAGGGCATCACAGCAGCCACAAGGGGGTGAGTACGGTGCCCATCATTACTACTAATGCCTGGTAGGGTGGTATCCGGGGGGTGGATGTGTGTCAGTGGGTGCCCCTAGACTAGGCCTGAAATTGCAGCGTAGGTCCCCTGGTGGCTAGGGTTCTGAAGGGATAATCCTGCTACCTAGCTCGTAGGCATCCAACACTGGTCAGGGATGCGTGGGTCCCAGGTGTGCTGGATTTGCCGGTGTGTGCCCCTCCCAATGCCTTAGTGGCTAGCAATATCACTGGTAGTGTAATGCATAGTGCATAGGCCTGTTCCCTGTGTGTGACGGTGCTGTGTATACCAACAGTGGTGTTGGTGCAGCCACTGACCAATTGTATCCTTTGTCTCTTCCCCCCTTCTTGTTTTGTCACCCTGTCCTTATGTGCATTAGCATCATCTGGCAGAGGAGCAGAGGCACCAGTGATGGAGGGAGCTGCATCCCACAGGACCCAGGAGGCAGAGTCCACCAACACTGAGGGCACCAGTGGGACAGAGGGTGAAGGGAGCAACACAGCAGAGACTGGAGGGGACAGTTCTGACACAGATAC
Organism: Pleurodeles waltl; assembly: GCF_031143425.1. Classification (NCBI taxonomy): domain Eukaryota; kingdom Metazoa; phylum Chordata; class Amphibia; order Caudata; family Salamandridae; genus Pleurodeles; species Pleurodeles waltl. The sequence continues at coordinate 281,116,805 of NC_090447.1, forward strand.
CTCCTCCGATGGAAGCTCCTGGTGGACACCTCTGTGACCACCCCAGCTACAGGTGCACCCGCCACCCACCGTACCAGCACCGCCCTCCCAGCAGCCCATCAGCGAGTTGCCCATGCCCGCTCACTAAGGAGGGTGGGCATCTCCTTCGTCCCATGCACCTCAGGCCCTGCCCAGTGAGCCCTGCTGCCCAGAGTGAGGAGGCTATTGACCTCCTGAGATCCATCTCTATAGGGCAGTCAACCATTGTGAATGCCATCCAGGGGCTGGCATCCCAGATGCAACAGACTAATGCATTCCTGGAGGGCATTCACACTGGATTGGCGGCCCAACAGAGATCAGTCCAGGCACTGGCCTCCTCTCTGATGGCAGCCATTGTCAATGTTTCCCCCATCCCCTTCCAACTTCCTCTTCCCAGTCCCATTCTCCTCAACCCCTTTCCATTATACTCAACCCCAACCTATCCCAAGCACACAGCCAGACGAGCATGCACACAAGACAACACACAAGAGTGGTTCAGGCAACCACAAGCACCACACTTCATCCCACTGGCCCTCACACAAACACCATCCAGATGCAGACATAACAACATCCACAATTTCCACTGTGTCCCCCTCCTCCTCCTTCTTCACCTCCCTCCCAGTTCCGTCTAAACTCACACCTGTATGCACTACACCATCATTCACTACCAGCATCACCACCACACCTAGCAGAACACAGACCTCATCAGCAGACACCTCCACAACAGCCATGCAAACGTCCCCTGTGTCTTCTCCCAATGTGTCTGTCCCCACCTCCCAAGGTACACAAAAATCAAGTACTCAGACACCCAACAGACATCCAGCTCACAACATCATCGAGCCCATGCACCTGCTTCCAAAATCAGCAGACAGACACCTCCAACAACCACTCCCTCTTCCTCCACTCCCAAACCTTCTCCCTCTTCCCACCCCAGTGTCCCAAAATCCTTTCCCTATCTACCATTGACCTCTTCACTACCCCCCACCATCCTGCACATCTGGCCAGGATGGCAAAAACCCAGCCAAGCACCTCAGCCACCCAGTCCATGGGTCCAGTCATCACCACATCCACTTGTGGTAGAAAAGGATTCAGGGCACATGTCCTGAGGGTAAAGGAGCCTGCACCCGGCAGCTTCAAGGGAAAGGAGCCTGCCCAAGCTGCTGCCAGGAAGACAAAGTAGCCTGCCCCAGCTGCTGCCAGGAATACTAAAGAGCCTGCCCCAGCTGCTGGTAAGAAGTTAAAGGATCCTGCCTCAGCTGTTGCCAGGAAGAGCATGGAGCCTGCACCAGCAGGCAGGAAGAGCAGGTGGCCTGGGGCCGGAACTGTGGCTTAGCCCCCTCCACCAAACATGGTTCTGCAGCCGTCCAAGGCTGCAGGGGATGGGCAGGAGCCTCCCCCCAGCAGCACCACCACCACCATTGAGCAGCCATCCGGGGCTGCAGGGAATGGGCAGGAGCCTCCCCCCAACAGCAGCAGCAGCACCACCACCATTGAGCAGCTCTCTGAGGCTGCAGGGGATGGGCAGGAGCCTCTCCACACCAGTAGCAGCACCACCACCACCAATGTGCAGCTGTCACCGCCAGCAGACGGTATGTAATCCTGCTTCCATGGGCTGCTGTGCGGGCTGTCCCCTGCAAATCCACTGGGTATGACACTCACCTGAGAGACTGTGACCTTGCACTCCCCAGGATCAAGAGCACAGGGCACAATGCCCCCTCCAGAACCAGTGGGTAAGACACCCACCTACCCCAGACTCCCCAGGATCAAGAGCACAGGGCACAATGCCCCATGCAGAGCATGTGGAAAGTCACCCACCACCCACTTGAGAGACTGTGGCCTTGCACTCCCCAGGGCCAAGCACAAGGCATGTTGTCCCCTCCAGAGCATGTGGGCAAGTCAACCACTTGAGAGACTTTGGCCTTGCACTCCCCAGGACCAAACACAGGGCATGTTGCCCACTCCAGAGTCAGTGGTCTTGTTCCATCTGCCGGCTGAGGTGCCCCCAGTCTCCGTCCCCCTGAGATGCCTGCCTATTTCCAAAATGATGCTCCTGCAGTGTTCTCTCCGTGTTGAGGCAGGTGCCATGTGTGGCCTTGGAATTTGGGCTGTGGCCATGTGGACAATGTACATTGTGGAGTGGGCTGTGTCCCTTTTTCGGTACATATGTATAAAAAGGCATTACCTTGCCTCACTTATTTATCTTGATGTGTTGCTCTCATTACATTCACTTTTACTACGTTTTGTCCTTGCATTATTCATCCGAGTTATGTAGTAAATTTGGTTTAGTAATGCAGCTTAGTGTGTGTATGGTGTTGGGGTGTGTGTGTGTTGTGCGTGTGTGTGTCACTCTCTTTTTCCTCCCTGCCTCCCTTGTGTGCCAGGCAGCTGTACTCACCGTCGTCATCTTTGCTGGGGTTGGTGTTCGTGATGGAGCAGCACGTAGAAGACCATGGGGAAGATATGCACTCGGGATCCATGGTGGCGTGGTTGTTCCCTGTGTCTCCAATGGTGAGTCCTTTCACTTCTGTGCAGTGTTCCCGCCAGGCGTTTGATGTTGTTGGTACCATCCCGTAAAAGGTGGTGGTTTCCTAGGTCATAATATGGAGGTCGGAACAATGACTTCCGCCTGGCTGTAGGCGGCTACAGCCGTGGTGGCTGTTGTTTCCTCCCTGGCGGTCGGTGTGGTACATTGGCTGTCTATTGGAGATAACACCGACGTGGTCATAATTACTGCCGGCCTGTTGGCGGTATTAAAGCCGCTTTTACACAAACCACCAGGGTTGTAATGAGGGCCACAGTAGGCCCTCATTACAACCGTGACGGTCGGTGTTAAAGTGGCGGTAATACCGCCAACAGACCAGCGGTAAAAAAAATTGAATTACGACCACGACGGAAACTGCCAACACAGAACAGCCACTTTAACACTCTGACCGCCACGGCGGTAGCAACAAACACTGTGGCGGAAACCGCCAACAGCCAGGGGCAAGACAATGTACCACCCACCCCATCACAACCCGTCAATACACCAGCTTTTCCGGGGTGGTACCAACACCATCAAAGCACGGCTGAAACAGAACACAGAAGGGAAACCACTCACCTCTCAACACTCAATGGAGAACCAGGATACCATGCAGCCTAAGTTACAGGTCCTGCCCATGCTGGTCTACCTCCTCATCTACCAGGAATAGGAAAGGCGATGGCGACAACCACAGTGAGTACTGCACCTAGTACATGGGGGGAGGAAAAAGAGAGTGACACGCAAACGCAACACGCAACACCCCCACCCCACCCTCCCCCACAACACCATACACACAAACACATGCAACAACATTACATTTACACCCCGTAACCCCCTGGAAGAATGCAAGGACAAAAGGAATTGAGTTAAATCAGTGATATATTAGGAATAGCAGATATACGTAACAAATAGAAAAACAGTATTTACATACATATACAATATGTACTTATGGCCATACATTGTCCTTTCCAAATGTCCATGGGCTACTGGGCCAAAAATCATGGGCCAAGCCCACACTTGACTCCTGCCTGAATACGGAGAGAACACTGCAGGGGCATCAGGTCGAAATCCACAAGCGCTTCAGGGGGCTGGGGAAGGGGGTGCACCTCAGCCAGAAGATGGGACAACGCCACTGCTCCTGGAGGGGCTACATGCCCACAGCGATGTACTTGGGAGTGCAAGGCCACAGTCTCTCAAGTGGGTGGTTTGCCCACAGCAATGTCCTGGGGAGTGCAAAGCCACTGTCTCGCAAGTGGGTGGTTTGCCCACTGCTTGGTCCTGGGTAGTGCAAAGCCACAGTCTCTCTAGTAGGTGGTTTGCCCACTGCTTGGTCCTGGGGAGTGCAAAGCCACAGTCTCTCTAGTGGGTGGTTTGGCCACTGCTTGGTCCTGAGGAGAGAAAAACCATAGGCCCATATTTATACTTTTTGACGCAAAACTGCGCTAATGCAGTTTTGCGTCAAAAAAATTGCCGGCTAACGCCATTCTGAAGCGCCATGCGGGCGCCGTATTTAAGCAATGACGTTAGCTTGCGTTAGCCGGCGGCGCTGCCTGGTGTGCGTTGAAAAAAACGACGTACACCAGGCAGCGCCGGCGTAGGGGGATATGGAGCTTGGGCGTGAAAAAATGGGGCAAGTCAGGCTGAGGCAAATTTTTCGCCTCAATCCGATTTGCGCCATTTTTTTCCACTCCCAACCCCCATAGAAATGACTCCTGTCTTAGCAAAGACAGGAGTCATGCCCCCTTGCCCAATGGCCATGCCCAGGGGACTTCTGTCCCCTGGGCATGGTCATTGGGCATAGTGGCATGTAGGGGGGCACGAATCAGGCCCCCCTATGCCACAAAAAAAATAAAAAAAAATACTTACCAGAACTTACCTTATTGTCCAGGGATGGGTCCCTCCAGCCTTGGTTGTCCTCCTTGGATGGGCAAGGGTGACAGGGGGTGTCCCTGGGGGCATGGGAGGGCACCTCTGGGCTCCTTCCGAGCCCACAGATCCCTTAACGCCTGCCTTTTCCAGGCGCTAAAAAACGGCGCAAAAGCGCCCATACGTCACTTTTTTTGACCCGCCCACTCCCGGGCGTGAATTTTGCCCGGGAGTGTAAATACGGCGCACATGCCGCGGAGTCACTTTTTTAGACGGGAACGCCTACCTTGCATATAATTAACGCAAAGTAGGTGTCCACGCTAAAAAAGGACGCAAACTCCATGGACTTTGGCGCTAGACGCGTCTAACGCCAAAGTATAAATATGGAGTTACTTTTGCGTCGGAATTGCGTCAAAAAAACAACGCAATTCCGGCGCAAACGGAGTATAAATATGCCCCATAGTCTCTCAAGTGGGTGGTTTGCCCACTGCTTGGTCCTGGGGAGTGCAAAGCCACAGTCTCTCTAGTGGGTGGTTTGTCCACTGTTTGGTCCTGGGAAGTGCAAAGCCACAGTCTCTCTAGAGGATGGCTTCTCCACTGGTTCTGGAGGGGGCCTTGTGCCAGGTGTGCTTCATCCTGCCAAGCAGGGGGTGAGTGGAAGCATATCTCCACTGGTTCTGGAGGGGGCCTTGTGCCCAGTGATGCAGCACTTGGGGTGTGGCAGTTCACATTCCCTCACCTGGGTGTCTAAGGAACGAGATTTGCAGTGACCAGGTTGCATGATAGTCCATGGAGGCAGGGCTAGACTCCATCCTGCGGCAACTAAGGCTGCAAACTGGTGGTAGTGCGGGGGCTGGTAGGGGTGCTGCCGGTGGTGGTGGGAGGCTCCAGGGCATCTCCTGCAGCCTCGGACGGCTGCCAACTGGGGCTGCTGCTGCTGGTAGTGGTCCTACGGTCAGCGGTGCAGGTGGTGGTGCTTGCGGCGGGGCTGCTGGCGGTGCTGGCTGTGGTGCAGGTGCCTGTGCTGCCAGTGGTGGAGGGAGGCTCCAGCCCTTCTCCTGCAGCCGCGGATGGCTGCCCACTGGGGATGCTGCTGCTGACAGTAGTGGTCCTAGCGGCGATGCAGGTTGCGGTGCAGGTGGCGGTGCTTGCGGCAGGGCTGGTGGTGGTGGTGTCCGCGGTGCAGGTGGCGGGGCTGGCAGTTGTGCTGGTGGGCACCAGGCCTTCACCTGCAGCCTCCGATGGCTGAAGTGCCTTGTTTTGGGTTTTCTGCCCCTTCCTCACCATGGCAGATGCTGTTGTGACCTTGGCTCTGGCAGCTGGAGTTTTGGAGGAGACCTTGCTGGGTGGGTCGTGCTCCTTGCCCTTGCTACATGCTGTCCCTTTCTTCACCTTGGCAGGTGGTAGAATGGTTTTGTCCTTTGCAGGGGTTGGTAGCACACTGGTTGGGCTGACGGTTGCCCCCTTTGAGCCTTTGTGAGTTGCAGGTACCACCGCGGACGCCGACTTGGTGGCTGAGGTGCTGGCCTGGGTTCTGGACACCCTGGCCCGAGGGGAGGGACGGGGGGTGTGGTAGGGAATAGGTCAATGTTTTCCAGGAAAAGCTTTTTAGACACACTGGGGCTGGAAGAGGGAGAGGGTTTGGGAGTGGAGGACCCTGTCTGCTGAGTTTGGGTGAAGTTGCATGGCCTGGATGCTGTTGTGAGGTGGGTGGCTGTTGGGTGGGTGTGTGCTTGTATTTGTGTACTTTGGGAGAAGGGGTCACGGACACACAGGGAGAGGACACAGGGGGCATGTGCATGGATGTAGGGGTGGTGACTGCCAGTGAGGGGTGAGTAGTGATGGGCGTGCTGGGCATGGAGATAGTGGATGAGGATGTAGTGCATGTAGGTGTGAGTGGAGATGATACTGGGAGAGAGGTGGACGAGGAGGAGGAGGGGGACACAGTGGAGGCAGTGGATGTTGGTGTGTCTGCATGGGAATGGTGCTTGTGTGAGTGCCTGTGGGATGATGTGTGATGCTTGTGTTTGCCTGAGCCACTTCTGTGTGTTGATTTGGGTGAACGCTGGTCTGAAGGTGTGCTTCGGATAGGCTGGGGTTGAGGGGATTGGGACTGGGCAGAGGAAGATAGAGGGGGAGGCTAGAGACAGGGACAATGGCTGCCATCAGAGAGGAGGCCAGAGTCTGAAATGCTTTCTGTTGGGCTGCCATGCCAGAGTGAATGCCCTCCAGGTATGCCTTTGTTTGCTGCAAATGCCTCCCGACACCCTGGATGGCATTCAGAATGGTTGACTGCCCAACAGTGAGGGATCTCAAGAGGTCAATAGCCTCCTCACTGAGGGCAGCAGGGCTGACTGGGGCAGGGCCTGAGGTGCATGGGGTGAAGGCGATGTCCACCCTCCTTGGTGAGCGGGCACGGGAAACACGCTGAGGGGCTGCTGGGAGGGCAGTGACGGTAGGGGGGGCGGCAGCTGTATCTATTGTTGGGGTGGGCACAGAGGTGTCCGCCACAGCCAGGGAGCTTCCATCGGAGGAGGAGTCGCTGTCTGTGGTCTCCGTTCCTGTCCCCGTCTTGGTGCTCCCCTCACCCTCCTTCCCACTGGTGCCCTCACCCTCGGTGGATTCGGCCTCCAGGCCCATGTGAGATGCAGCTACCTCCGTCACCGGTGCCTCTGCTCCTCCACCATATGATGCTAATGCACACAAGTACAGGGTGACAAGACAAAAAGGTGGGGAGAGACAGAGGATATACTTCGTCAATGCCAGCAACATCCACTACCGTTGGCGTACACAACACACAGGGAGCAGCCCTATGCACTAGGCCATGCCCAACCATTTACTAAGATAGTCACCAGCCCATGGGGTACAATGCCTAACGCCATTAGGTGCACACCTAAAACCCAAAGGACCCTGCCCAGTGGTAGATACCCACTAACACTATTGGGGTAGGAGTGCTTCAGAGCCTGCCCAACAAGGGACCTACCCTGCCTTCTTTGCCCTGGCACCCTTAGCCCAAATCCCCTACCCAGGTACCTCTTAACGTGCACAAAGTCAGGATTCAGAATCTGTACTCACCCCCTTGTGGCTGCTGTGATGCCTTCAAGCACCCATCCAACTCCAGATAGGCCACCACCAGGATGCGGAACATCAGGGGGGTCAAGGTGCGACGGTCACCCCTTCCTCGTTTGGAGGCCAGCCCCAGCTGGGCCTCCGCCGTCTTCTTTGCCCAGCGGCACAGGTCCTCCCACCTCTTGTGGCAGTGGGTGCTCCACCTGTCAAAGACCCCCAGGGTCCGCACCTCCTTGGCGATGGGACGCCAAATACCCTTTTTCTTGTGGATGGAAAAGACAGCAGAAAAGGGAATTAGTCAACTGTCCGGACAGTCACAGTAATGGCCTATCATATCCCTCCCATCCCCTGACGCACAAATATTGACCACCTTACATGCAGCCCTTTGGCCAGGATGCCTATACCCCCCCTACATGTGGCTTACATACACAGCACTCCATACATTCATGGCCCACGCATCATGCTCACAGTGTACTCACCTGTTTGTCTGGAGGACCGCAGAGTAATGTGTACTGGGGTAAGACCCCATCCACCAGTTTCTCTAACTCCTCTGCAGTGAAGGCAGGGGTCCTTTCCCCAGACACATGAGCCATTGTCGCTTCCAGACAGAGGTCACAGCAGCACTTGCAGTGTAGGTCCTCTCCTATTGAAGGTCAGGTAGCAAGTGAGTGAACAGATAGAAAATGGCGGTGACGTCTGCAGCGGTGCATACCGTCACCACTGGCATACATCGCCATTAGCTCCAGGAACCCAGAGGGCCCAATGATAACCAATGCGGAGTTGTGCAGCGGTCTTCGACCGCGTACCGCGATGGCGCACCACGGCAACGCAATTACCTAATTTCTTCTTGTCCCTCCTCACAGGTCAGGCAGCCGCCATTTCCGGTGGGAACAGGGCATGATACCTAACTGTGTCACAGCAGACATTGGCAAAGCAACTGATTGTCGGATTCACATACTGGTTCTGTAAAGGAAACAAATCATCATTAGTGCAATCGATGTGTGAATATGACCCTCTGCTCACCGTTTTCTTCCATAGGCTTCAACCGCTGAGGATGAATATGAGATGGCGGCATCCTCCCGTGTACAGACCCCTGGTGGACCTTGCGAAAATGGAGGACAGACACATTATCATAACCTACAGACTTGATTGTGCCACAATCCTAGAACTGTGTGCCCAATTGGAGTCAGACCTGATGTCAGCTATCCGCCAGCCCACAGATATCCCCACTCTAGTCGAGGTCCTGTCAGTGCTCCAGTTCCTGGCTAGTGGTTCCTTCCAAACAACAGTGGCCATGGCATCAGGGATGTCCCAGCCAATGTTCTCCAACGTGTTGACCAGAGTGTTGTCAGCCCTGCTGATACACATGCACAGCTACATCGTGTTCCCCCAAGTGGAGGATTTGGCCACAGTGAAAGCTGACTTTTCTGCCTTGGGACATATCCCCAACATCAGTGGTGCTGTTGATGGTACACATGTGGCATTTGTCAACAAGTTTTCAGGAATAGAAAACGCTATCACTATATGAATGTGCAGATGGTGTGTTTGGCAGACCAGTACATCTCCCATGTGAATGCCAAATATCCTGGCTCTGGGCATTATGCCTTTATCTTGAGGAATAGCAGCATCCCATATGTGATGGGCCAACTCCAGAGGCACCGGGTTTGGCTAGTAGGTGAGCCCAAGGTCCCCACACACTATGAGTAGATGTCTGGGTATGGGGTTGTCCCTAAGAGTTAGTCTGTGTCTAACAGTTGTCCCTCGATATTTGCAGGTGAATCTGGTTACCCCAACCTCTCATGGCTACTGACACCAGTGAGGAATGCCAGGACAAGGGCAGAGGAAGGTTAGAATGAGGCACATGGGTGTCCAAGGAGGATTATTGAAAGGACCTTCGGCCTCCTGAAGGCCAGGTTCCGGTGCCTCCATCTGACAGATGGCTCCCTGTACTACTCACCCAAGAAGGTGCACCAGATCATAGTTGCATGTTGCACAACCTGGCCTTGAGACATCAGGTGCCTTTTCTGCAGGAGGATGTGCCTGGAGATGGTCTTGTGGAAGTGGTGGAGCCTGTGGACAGTGAGGAAGAGGAGGCAGAGGAAGGAGATGTTGACAACAGAAGCAGCATGATTCAACAGTACTTCCAGTGACACAGAGGTAAGACACTGTAAGTTCACTTTACATTTAATTTTCTGTTGGACATTGTACATGGCAGCCTGTTTCCCTATGTCTATGGCCACTGACTGTACCCTTTAACATCTCTAATTTCAGATCTCTGTGCTCCACTCTGGCTCCTGCTATATGTACTGCTGGCCACCAAAGGACATTCCAAAGTATATTTCACTGTACATTTGAGTTGCAATGCTTTGATAATGTTGTACTAATACATATGTGAATCATTTGACAGACTCCAGATTAGTATTTGTTCCAAGGGTATTTATTTAAGTGCTCATAAGTAGGGGTGTGTGTGCAATGGGCTGGGCTGATGGTGGAGAAAAGTCCATGGTAGAGTCCAGTCTCTTGGTATCACAGGTGCATTGTCCAATGGGGCATAGGAAGGGGAGTAATGGCAATTCAAGGTGGACAGGGTAACAGAGTGGGACAGAAGGGTGACAATCAGGAGAGTATTATTTCCTGGCGGGGGTCTTGGCAATGTTCTCTGGCTTCTGCCTTCTGCAGGGGGTGGGTTGCTGGTGGCCTGTTGTTTCTGCGGCGGGCCTCCTGTCCACTAGCGCTGGCGGAGGTGGAAGGCTGTTCATCGGTTTGGCTAGTGTCAGGGGCCCATTGTTGTGCCACTGCCTCCCTCATGGTCTTGTCATCCAGCACCCCTGCAATGGTGAACAGGATGGTGTAGATGTTTTTGAGTCATCCCTGATCCCCAGGTACTGTCCCTCCTGTAGCCAATGGGTCTCCTGCAACTTGGCCAGTATCTGGCCCATGGTCTCCTGGGAATGGTGATATGCTCCCAGGATGTTGGAGAGTGCCTTGTGGAGAGTGGGTTCCCTGGGCCTGTACTCCTCCTGTCGCACAGCTGTCCTCCCAGCTTCCCTGTTGTCCTGTGCCTCTGTCCCCTGAACTGTGTGCCCACTGCAACTGACCCCAGGTCCCTGATTGTCCTAGGTTTGTGGGGTTGCCTGGAGTCCCTGTAGTGGTGAACACACTGCTGATTGACGTGTCCTGGGGAGTGTGGCATTGGCCCGTTGGGTGGGTGCTGTGCTGGTGTTCCCTGAAGGGGGAGACTCTGTGGTGGGTTGGGACTGTGGCAGGGGAACTAACTGTCCAGAGGTCGCAATCTTGTTTTTCATTGAAAGGGTTGTGGGTAATGTGGGTGTGTGTTATATAGTGGTGTGAGTGTGTGGGTGTAGTGGATGTATATGTGTCAGGTGCGTGTAGTTTGAATTGTCTAAAGTGGTGGTGTTTGGTAAATGTGTGTGTATTTTGAGCATGGCGGTTTGTACTGCCGATGGTTTACTGCGTTTGAAAGACCGCTGAGGTGATTTGTGGGTTGTGATACTGTGGGCATATTCCTGTTGGTGTAACTAGTGGGTTTTGCTATCACCAATTTATCACTGACCTTTGGGCTGGCGGACTTGTGTGGGTGTCTGTATAGTGGTGGAATTCTCAGTGTGGGTCATAATACCCGTAGCGGAATACTGCCGCGGTCAAGGTAGGTTGACGGCTGTCAGCATGGCGGTAGGTGGCATTTACCACCAGGGTTGTAATGAGGGCCATAATCAATAATGGAATAGCTGACACACCAAGGATAGATTTATCTATGCACTAGCACAAATAATGACATACTTATACATACACTGATAACCCCAGTCACATAATAATGCATACACTACCACACACAGTCACACTTATACGTACTGTTACACAGTCAGGGATAGATGGTCACATATGCTGACACATTCTGGTCCATACACGTAAACAGTAACATACCTACAGAAACACTAGTGCATGTGATAAAATACCCAAGTATACACTGATGCATACCCTAACACACCCAAGTACACACTGATGCATATAGTGAAACATTGCCAGGCACTGATAAGTTTGATAATAGTGAGAGGAATAATCTTCTTTGAACATGAAAACTAACAGAAGTCAAGTGCAGACACAATATTTATGGAATTGTTTGTGTTATATTTAAATGCTTATAATATTTAAATGAAAAGTATGTAGTGGAAATGTAAACTTCTTGCTATTTGTTTATTTCAGATATTTATTTCTGCATAAAAGAGACATCTAAAATGCCAAAAAATACTCAAACACAAACAAAATTGAGGAAAATATACTATCTCCTTGAGATAGAGAATCGAAAAGAACAGCATGTGGGCAATTTGCCTAATGAGAAGACAGCTGCTACCAAGAGAAGCAATACATTTCTAAAAGTTGTGTGTGGGAAATTGCAAAGTCTTAAAAATCAAGTCAATGAAAATAAAAGTTTGAAATCAGCCAATAAAGGACAGAGATCATGTCAGATGAAGAGCAACAAATCATTGAAGAAAGCAGATAGCTTAACCAGAAGACAACAACAGTTCACAGAAATTGTAGTTAGAATGTTTCATGCCAGGGTAATTCTGAAAATTATTAAAACTTTGAAGCAGTACAAAAGGTGAAGAAAAGTAGTCAAACAAAAAGAATGTGTTGGGACTGCAGTTGATAAGGCATGTGCCTTAAAGAGGAAGCTTTTCATTTTGATTCTCACTAGAATGAGAACACTGGATAAGACACTGCTGGGTATGAAGAGATGCTGCCAAAGGACAAGTCTCAATAAAACCAATTTTTATAAAATCTTTAGCATGAATGGAATCATACCTCTAGTACAGAACCTTTCTATAATGAAGAAGGTTACTTGCAAGAGAACACATTAGTGCATGCAGTTAATTCAACTGGTCGATGTTATGAAATGAAGGATGGCAGTCCCATTGAAAAAGAAGAGATTGTTCCTTGAAATGGGGAAGAGGTGATAGCTGAAGAGGTTCAGGGAAGGAGTAGACAGGGCCCCGTTTACAAATGGAACTGTAGTTGCATTTGTAGCATTCAGCAGCAATCTAATGATTTGTTATTAAATTCGGTACGTGAATTTCCATTCAGAAGTCTGAAGCAAAGAATTTCAATTTTACAAGAATTAGATCCATGCAATGTAAGAAAGTATAGTAGTTTATAAGGACATTCGCTAGCAAGTCCATTAAAGAAAGTGTGACAAGGCACCTTTCATCACTTTAGAATGTTGGCAGTTCACAACTCAAAAATGTAAAATTTAGTTAGTAGGCTTTACTATCTGAAGACTCCAACCTAATGTTTAGGAGAAAAAATAGAGTATTTTTGTATGGTACAGTAGAAGAGGTAGAAAAGGTTTCTGAGAATGTGCAGTTCTGTTTCTCTGGTCCTGAAGAGGAATCTAGGGAAAATTACGAATTTGCAGGTACAGGTATTGAGGAATAGAGCACAGGTTTGAACAAAAGATTATAAAGTTTAACACAGCTCATTCAGAAAAAAACGATGTTTGTATTTCTTGTTGACGCACTCACTACAAAAGTGAAACACAGAATGTAAATGTATTTTTCAAAACAGAAGTAGAAAACAGAGAAAAGTGGCACGAATGTGCTGCTTATTTATGTGTAGAGGTACAGTTTGAATTGTCCATGCAGCAAGTTATATGTAAGTACTGATATAAGTTAGAGGATCATAAAACACCAGATGAAGCAGGACATAACAGGTTGGAACTTGTGACTATTCCAGAACAATTACAAGACCTAATTGTATATGAATCAATAATTTTACAGTCTGTACACCCAGTTCAAGCAATTATACAATTGGAAACAAAAAGAGCTAAATTACATTCAACAGAGTTACAGAAAGGCCTTAAGAGAAGAGTATAATATTTGCCATTAGACTTTAAAAAGCATATTGAAACTGTGGGGGTAGAGAAAGACACTGATGGGCCACTTATTATTCTAGTAAATGGTGTACCAACTAAGCATAAAACAATTTGGCAAGAGCTAGTTGATGTTAATATAGTAAAACTAGCAACGTAATACCTGTTACAAAGTAATATTTGTTATAGAAATGTTGATGTTGAACCAGATGCACCAATTGTTGAAGATGACAATTTGCCAGCAAGTGAACAAATCAAAAAAGTGGATCCATCCTGATCAGAATAAAGTTATGAGCACTGCAGCATCCATCCATTACATTACAAACATTCATTGGTGATGATATTGAGCTGTTTCAAATGAAACAAGCAAAGGCAGCTCCCATGAGTGTGTGGGAAAAATGTTCAGAGCCTTGCTGTTTTCCCTAGTTGTTTCCCTCTGGAGTAGGTGGTCGCTATGATGTCCGGCCTAAACAAATACCAGCAGCTGAATACTGATCAACAAGATTATATTCAGACAGATCCAAGATTCAGACAGTGTATCCCCTACTTATTTCACCCTCTATTTGAGAGTGAATTGTCTGGACTTTTGTATGCAGTAAAGCGCATTCTGAAAACAGAAGTGAATCTTCAAAATATCTTTGTGAGAGATTTTGTTAACAAAGTTCAACAAAAGGACGAAAACTTAGAACACAACTTGATTAACTTAATGGGGTACCAACATGGTACCAACAAATATTGGTATAATCGTCATGGAGAACTGAATTGTAGACTGAGAGACCTAGGTGCACCAACCTGGTTTTTGACACACAGTTGCACTGAGTATGCGTGGGATGACCTCCTTCAAATCTTGAATGAGGCAAACTCAAATCTAAAAGACATCCGTGTAAAGACAGCTGGAGAACTTTGCTCTTTAGACCCTGCTAATCGTTGTCCATATTTCAACCACAGGTTCTAAGTTATGCTTGCTTTAATCTGCAACAAAAGCAATCCTCCGTTAGGAGAAGTAACTGATTTATTTTGGTGGAAAGAGTACGAGGTACTTCTCAAATTCATATGCTGCTATGAGTAAAAGATGCACCAAAATTCGGAGCAGCCAGAGATGAGTCTGTACTGTCTTTCATAGAACAGTATGTGATATGTAGCATACCAAAACACAATGGTGAAAGAGGTCTCAGAGAACACGTTTTGCATTTCCAAACACATTGATATGGGAAGTACTGTTGTCGTAAATACAGATCCAAAGGAAATTTTTACACAAGATGTTGATTTGGATTTCCAAGACCTGTCATTTCAAAATGAAGATTAATAGCTTCTTGTCTTCAGTCAGACATACACTGGCACAGAAATCCCCAAAGAATACATATAACCTGAGAAGAACATAGGGGGTCATTCCGACCCTGGCGGTCCATGACCGCCAGGGCGGAGGGCAGCGGAAGCACCGCCAACAGGCTGGCGGTGCTTCCTGGGCGATTCTGACCACGGCGGTAAAGCCGCGGTCAGAAAAGGGGAGCCGGCGGTTTCCCGCCGGTTTCCCGCTGGCCCAGGGAATCCGCCATGGCGGCGCTGCTTGCAGCACCGCCATGGGGATTCCGACCCCCTTCCCGCCAGAACCAGGATGGCGGGAACGGGTGCCGTGGGGCCCCTGGGGGCCCCTGCACTGCCCATGCCACTGGCATGGGCAGTGCAGGGGCCCCCTAACAGGGCCCCACAAAGATTTTCACTGTCTGCTTTGCAGACAGTGAAAATCACGACGGGTGCCACTGCATCCGTCGCACCCCTGCAACTCCGCCGGCTCCATTCCGAGCCGGCTTCATTGTTGAAGGGGCTTTCCTGCTGGGCCGGCCGGCGGTCTTCTGGCGGTCGCCCGCCGGCCCAGCGGGAAAGCCGGAATGGCCGCCGCGGTCTTTCGGCGGGAACCGCTTGGCGGGCGGCGACCGCCGACCGCCGCGGTCAGAATGACCGCCATAGTCTTCCAAACATAGGCGGTCATTCCTACCTTGGCGGGCGGCAGTCGCCGCCCGCCTGGCGGGAACCGCCAGAAGACCGTACCGCGGTCAAAAGACAGCGGCGGTCATTCTGACTTTCCCACTGGGCTGGCGGGTGACCGCCCGCCCGCCCAGCGGGAAAGCACCAGCAATGAGGAAGCCGGCTCCGAATGGAGCCGGCGGAGTTGCTGGTGTGCGACGGGTGCAGTTGCACCCGTCGCGATTTTCAGTGTCTGCCATGCAGACACTGAAAATCAATGTGGGGCCCTGTTAGGGGGCCCCTGCAGTGCCCATGCCAGTGGCATGGGCACTGCAGGGGCCCCCAGGGGCCCCACGACACCCGTTACCTAACCTCGCCTCACCTCGCCTAACACACCTGAGCGGTGTCTAGACTGGGGATGGCCACTCCTCCTACTGGCTAAGTGTTCCTACTGGTTTTCCTGCTCAAAGTGAGGAAAAAAACATTGGGTTGTCATCTACTGCTAGCAGCAGAGCCAGAGGTTGGATTTCAAAGGGGTAAAGCCTTTGAAGCTGACCCCTGATGCACAGTGCCTCCATGGGTGAGGAGATTACACCTTCACCAAGGAAAAGCTTTGTGTTCTGGCTCCTGACAGCAGAGGCTTTCACCTCAGGAGTCCAGACATCTGTCTGGTGGTGGCAGACTGGCAAAAAACAGTCAGCAACAATGCCAGGGCTGTTAGATTTTGCAGGGGGTACGTTTAAGGGGCCTTCTTGATATATCTTAGAATAACTCCAACACTGCCTTCAGGGTGGGTTTATTGTTCTGAGTTTTTTTACAACAAACAACCCAGAATTCAAAGAGGCCATCATGTAGCTGGGGAACTCATAATGACCAGTGTCCAGCACTTGCATTTGCTATGGCTTCCCTGTACACTTACCATGCCTTAAGGTTTTGCAAGGACACAGTAGGGTCATATTTGCTTATGCACACCTATGCCCTCACATGCATTATAGTGTATCCGGCCTTAGTGCTGTAAGGCCTGCTAAAGGGGTGACTTACCTATAGTGCATGCAGTGTTAGTGGACATGGCACTCTTGCTGAGTGCCATGTTGAGTTTGCAACTTGTCATGCCCTTGCAATGGCAGTTTGCAGGAGGCTGGTGTGAGGCCTCCCAGAGTGGCACAATTGGTGCTGCAGCTCCGGGGGCCCTCTTCAGTACCCATTCCCTAGATACCTCTGGTACCATTTACTAGGGACTTACAAGGGTGGCTGAAGTGCCCAACATAGTACAGTTTTGGGGAAAGAGATCTGGCTTGAGCACCTGTTTAGCAGGGGCCAAGAGCATTTACAGTTTGAAACCACATAATTTTCCAGGTAAAATGTGGGGCCTACCATGTCAAAAAAGGCTCTTTCAAACACCCATTCACTCACTCACACAGCAACTCAAACACTGTATGACTCTCTCTGACACTCATGCACCCCATTCAGTCACCCATACACTCAGTTACCCATACACCCACTAATGCACCCACTCACTCAGCCATCGAAGGACTGATGCACCCTTTTACTCACTAATACACCCACTCATGCACTTACTCAGTCAATCATGCATACAACCACTTATGCACCCTCTCAGTCACCCATACCGCCATTCATTCACCCACTCACTCATCCATGCAACTATTCACACACTCTCTCACTCATGCATATAGCTACTCATGTACCCACTCAGTCACTCATAGAACAACTCAAACACACTATGACTCACTCAGACAGCCACTCATGCACCAAGTCAGTAACTCATTCAGCCACCCATACTAGGTTATCCATAATCCAAGTTATGTAACCCCTCAATCACCCAGTGAAGGATTCATGTACCCTCTCACTCAGCCCTACAACCACTCATGCACTCATTCACTCAATAATGCATACAACCACTTATACACCCTCTCAGTCACACACAGCTACTCACGCACCCATTCGCTCACTCATCAAGCTACCTACGCACTGTCTCAGTGACCCATACACCCAATCATGCAACCACAGTCACCCATACACTCACTCATGCATACTCTATCAATACACTCAGTCACTTATATACTACTGATTTACATACTCACTGAATATACCACTCATGCACTTAGTAAATTGCAGATTAACAACATTGACACTATTACAAACATAGATAAAACATATAACATGTCTTGCTTTACATGGAGTAAGAGGTTCTAAAAAGAACCGTTTTTTTCTAACATTTTATATTTGTTTTCAGTTTTTTTAATTATTTTGAATGTATTTGTTTTTTAGTTTATTTACAAAAAAAGGCAATGTCGTTTCAAACAACAATCTAGAAAAACAAGAAACTCAGCTTTTACCTGAAAATAAAATACAACAGTGTACATTAGTTATCTGCCCAAGTGTGGGAACTGCTTGCCCTCCTACACTCAGAGAAGCAGTACTCTTAGGGCAGAATATTCCAATCTTCGCAAACTCAGGAATAGCAGGTGGCACATTAGAAACACGAGCTGTGGCGGAAGATGTTCCTGACTGATTATTAGAAGATGGCACCCTTTATTCTTCAGTCTCTAGCCACTTCATTTCAGCTGTTGCCAATCAAGTGAAGTGGGTAGTTCTGAGGTGCTTGTACATCCTCGATGTACCACAGGAGTATTTCTTTCCGCTCCCTGACGAAAGCACGTTCTTGCACAAAGTGCAGGTCACCTTTCTAGCATTCACCTTCTTTTTGCACTCAGCAATGCTAAAAATGTTCCATATTATGCTTTCCTTTTTCAGGGTCGAGCCTGCGTTGCATGCGCTTGCGCATGCGTATCACAGCGAGACACTTTAGTTACTAGAAAAGGGCTCGGAGCCCTGTCGACGTCACGTCAGTGTCCTTCATTGGTTCATGGGCTTGCCTCGTAAAATCTGCTTGCTTTCATTAGTCCAAGGCACGCACACGTCATGCCTTTTCCGGTGGTTAGCCCTCCTCGAGCGCAGCAACCAAGTACAGAAAACATGCGAGGCTCGCTGTTTTCTGTCTGATCGTGGACTACTTTTTTCTCTATTTTCCACGCGATTTCGCTTGGCAGAAGTCGAGCGCTTTACACATTTAATTTCACTTTTTTGGGTTACCTACATAATAGATGAAAAGTCGGGTTAGGAGTTTACAACGCGATCAGCAAATGCTTGTTTTAATTTGGGGGCTCTTCTTCGTCCGAATAAGATGTTCTCCTCTTCCTTTTGGATACCTTTTGTGGTGCAGATGCATTTTTTTCACAAAAGAAAACACCCAAAAAACACCAGGCAAAATTCAAACTCCCAGTCTTCCTATTAAAGATGAGCACATGTACTGCCGAACCCAAAATAATGGGGAAAAGGGTTGGAACCTTATTCTATTTAAGATAGAAAGGTGTTCCGCCTATGAGAACCATTTTTTACTGTGTCATATGAGATACACAACGCCTGCACGACTTTGAAAATAAACGATCTTGCTACCTATAGTATTTTATTATTATAATAGTATTTATTATTACTATTACTGAACCTCTTCCCTTACAGTAAACTTCAGAAATGTCTGCCATGGTTGGAGTAGCGTATCCACCGTGATTCCGGAAATACGCGACAGTGTGCAACACCTCTAAATCCACTAAAACTATCATAAAAATACTTATATTTTTGTTTTTCGCCATTTTTTTTATTTGTTAGCAAACATAGGACCTAAAACTGAATGTTTAAACTCTCTATATATTAATTTTTGTGCTACTAAAACTAGACCGCAGTCACGTACCCTCGATGGAGGTTCGCAATGGGTGCGCGACCCCTAATATTTTTGACAACAAAAACTACATTTAACTATAATATAGGTATTGCTCACAATTAGATTTCTTGGTAGGTTGGGTCTTGCCAATATTCAGGACAAGCACTTGTAAAAAGCAGGTGTACAAATTGCTGCCTCTCACTGGCTCAATTTTTGCTCTCACTCTAAAACAGATGACAAATGTTGTCTTGTTAGTAGTACCATCCTCTGCTGACTTATATACAGTTTAAAAAAATACTTAATATACTTACTTCAGTCTAATTTAATTGAAAATTATTTTCAAATGTAAATTATACACAGTCAGTGTGTCTTATTTTTTTACACAACAGTCTTTGAGAAAACCAATAGCTATGGCTTCTTGTATGTGTAATGGTAACTTGTAGTTTTATATATATTTATAACATTACACAAAGAATAAGAAAATAAATCAGTTAGTCAGTAGAGTACGCTAAAAAGTGAGGATTCCTGTACTGATACAATTACAAAATAAACTTGAAAAGGCATAGAAATCGCCCTGAAAAATACAAAGGTTACAGGGACGCTATAGTTAACATATAGAATGAAAAAAGCATAGATATTCACTGATAAAACCAACGGGTATAGGGTTGCTTATTTATGCCCTGGGGTCCACCACCTTCCCAGGTCCAAATGTGTTAATTATAACAGGGAGCCTTTCTGTGGTCCCTCTCCCCATGTCCTGTGGACTGCCACTTTCCAGGGCTGAATTGAAAGAATGGAGGGGCTCCTTTGTGGGCACCCAACCCTGGGGCCACCACCTCCCCAGTGCTGTTTAAACATTGTAATGAAAGGGGGTCAATAATGACCCCAGGGACTGCACCCCTGAAGGCCGGCTCCTGCTGTGTCCTCGGGTGCCCAAGCCCGGAACATAGCTGTTTGCTCTGACTTGGCGGTGGCTTTGACAGCTCCCGCCAAGTTGGAGCAAACACTCTGCTTCCAGTGGGTGAAAACTGTTAAAGTGCTCTTGTCCACTGGAATCAAAGATTTTATCTCTTTCCCTGCCCTCAGAAATATGGGCAGGGAAAGAGATGAAACAACTGCTTTTGCAGACAGGGAGCTGCATGTTTAGCAGCTCCCTGTGTGCAAAAGTAATGCGGGCTCCGGCAGGAGGTGGAGAGCCTGAATGGACTCTGGGGTCTTTGAGGCTCCCCCCTCAGTCCCATTGCACAATGGGTGCCCTGGGGAGCACCCAGGACCGATGGCCAGACCCTGGGGAATGGAGTCCCTGGGGCCAACATTGGCCAGGTAGGGCCCCCCTCTACAATTTAGTGAAGGCCAAGCCCCAGGGGAATGGGTCACCCGGGCTGATATTAGTCCGGTGAAGGGGGCCACCTGGTCCCCCTCCCCTACACAACATGGATGTCCCTCTAAATTGCTAAGAGTATGAAAATGTGAAAATCACCTGGAAGCTGTGCACGCTTGACTTCACACCATCTACCTTAGTAGTATGCATGTGTCTTCCCACTTTTTCCAAGATGATGAACAGCTTCCTAAAGGGCTCCCTGTGCGTTTCCTGACAATTTTAATGACAGTTTCTTGATGCCGAGGAATATGGGGACATCTCCACAAAACAAGGAAGCACTTACTTCATATAGATAAGGGGAAGGGCCATGGCTTAGTGGAGATTTATGTCTTTGTAGTCTTGTTGGCCTCTATAGGAGGATTAATGTTATCACAGATTTCCACAGAAACAGACAACAATGAATGTTGCCAAAATGAACCCAAGGTCACTGGTGACATTTCCTTGGACCACAAGGAAATTACATAGCTATAGTGTGGAATACATACTGGGCATTTCCCCAAGGAGGAAAAAAAAACTCCACTTGTGTTGATATTTAATGCAGAATTGTGGACTCTTGTTGGATAAAAGGGCAGTTGAGGTTCCTTTGTGGCAGGCTCACTCACACAGCTGCTGACACACCCACACAGACACTCACTCACCTGCTAACAGATGCACTCAGACACTCATGCAACCACTGACAGACCCACTCAGACTCAGTCACCCACTCACAGACCCACTCAAAGGCTAACATACCCACTCACATACCCACTCAAAGACTGAGCACCCACTTACAGACTTACTCCGAGAATCACGCACCCACTCACGTATGCACTATGACACTCATGCACCCACACACACACATTCAGAGACTCACGCACCCACTCACAGACCCACTCAAACACTCACACACCTACTTACAGACCCACTGAGACTCACAAACTCACTCACTGACCCACTTAGACACTTACGCATCCGCTCACAGACCCACTCAGACTCACACACACACACACACACTCACAGACCCACACAGACACTCACACACCCACTTACATAGTCACTCTCTCAGCCACTATCAAACCCAGTGACACCCTCTCACACCTATTTTCACACCCAGAGAAACAGGCACTGTGGTCAACTCCCACTGCACACTGCCAAAGGCAGTGCACGGTGCAGGGTTGGAAAGTTAGGATGTAGGCCGCAGGGCCTGGCCTTAATCCATGCCCTGTGGCCAACCCCCACCGTGCATGACCAAAAGGCTGTGTGCAGCAGTGGTTGGATTACCATATAGTGATGAAAATTACTTTACATTAAATAATAGAAATTCACTGTAAAAAACAAACGTTATAGAGACATTATAGTCAGGAAATAGAATTTAAAAAAGCATAAAAATTCACTTAAAAGACAAAAGTTTACAGGGATGTTATAGTTAGATTATTAATTTACTCTCACAAAACCAGAAAAATTCAGCAGTTATAGTTAGTTATTTCAAGTAACTGTAACTTGGGCCCTCGCCATGTGCTGCTAATGACACCAGATGTTCAGCACTCATGACAACTTTTTTTATAACGTCAATAAAAATATCAACAAAACATTAGAAGTCAAGTTATTGAAGAAAAACAGTGCACGTCAAAAGGGGACAAGTTATACTTATATACAGACATATTAACTACTGGCAGTCACCAGTAGGCAGTTGTAGTAAGTAAAATTTTCTCAATAGACAGAGCAATTTTTGTTTTGCCAATAACTTTGACGCTGCTTGATGAATCTTCACGAAATTTTCATACTTGGTCAGTTCAGATGCTGTGTTGAACTTTTTGGAGAGACCCATTAGGTGGGGGCAGAGAAAAAGGGGGGGGGTTCCAAACCACTCTTCCGTCATTTTACGTCAATGGGATTTTTCAAATCTTTAAACACGACTACAGCCCGAACCGCTGATCTGAATTACACCAAATTTGGCAGAAAGCTAGCTCTTGGCCAAAAAAGTGTGAAAGTGTGCTTTTTGTGATTTGGTGTGAATCCCTTCAGTAATGTTGGAGAAAATAGAGTGTAAATGATATGGATATCTAGGGGCACAGATTATCAGTGGATCCAAATGTCCCCATGCAGGTATCAGATTGGCTGCCAACAGTTCAACCAGGAAGTGTTGGCAATCATCTTAGGACTTCAGCCCATATTTATACTTTTTTAGTCCTGCATTTGCGTCATTTTTTGATGCAAAATTGGCGCAAACTTACGAGTTACAGTTATATTTTGTAAGTTTGCGCCACTTTTGCGTGGTGTGAAAATATGATGCAAATGTGATGCTAACAGTATAAATATGGGCCTTGGTGTCAGCTGAGTACAACAAAACAATGAAAAGAAAGGAAAAGGGACCAGATTAGGGACAGACCCTCAGGGTCCCTGCCAAGTCTAAAAAGCATTTTTTTTTTAAATATCAGGAAAATCTGGTGATCTGGATCTGAAGATTTTCCTGACAAGAAAAGGTGGTCTCTGGCCCATTTATTTTAATTAACCCCATGTGGGACAGGTCCAGGGGACATTGGGGGGCTTTAGAAAGGAGAGGGCACATGCCCTCCTTCTAGGGCATCTATAAGTCCTGGGGAATGCCTCATCCCGGGGTGATCACAATGTAAAATGCAGGGGGTGCGTAGCCCCTATGCCCTGGGGTCCACCACCTCTCTCGGGCAAAATACTGATTTAATGTGGGGAAGACCCAATGGGGAGTGCCACCTCCCCGGGGCTTTAAACAAAATGAGTGCAAGTGGCTGCACAGCCCCCACGCAGCCCTGGGGACCACCACCTCATTGGGGCTAAATAGTTTAGGAATGTCATGGGGCCATGAGACCTCCCCACAGCCCTGGGGACTGCCACCTCCTCGAGGCAAATATACAATTGTGTGCGCGAGACCATATGGCCCCTCACAGACCTGCCGACCACTGCCTTCCCCCTGGCTATTTTGTGTTGGAAAGGGGCTGCGCAGTCCCCTCTGAGGAGTCATAGATGTCCCTAGGGACTGCCACCCCAGGCTGGCTCCTGCTCTGTTCTGGGTTGCCCATTCCGAGACATAGATGTTTGCTCTCTCTTGGCTAGAACTTTGACAGCTCCCACCAAGTTGGAGCAAACACTCCACTTTCTACAACTCCACAGGATGCAGGGAGCCAGCTAGGACCGCAGGGGCCTTGAAGCTACCTTTGTGCTCTTGTCACTCTCTCTCTCCTTCTTCCTTTTAATAATTGGATGGAAGATAGAGAGAGAGTGAGAGATTGATATTGCAATGGTCACTCCATGCAATGACTTCAAAGGATCACTCAAGCAAAATGTTTTACTACAATGACATACTTACATTTTGAGGCACAGCAGAACAGGATCACTTCTGACCTAATGGTGAAGCTCTTGGACTATCAGTAGGCTAAAGGTTCAAATCATTATATCTCATGGCAGTGTGTCTGTTTATTTTTCAGTTTTTTGACTATTAAACATTTCTATTGATGTAACATCGGAGTTTTTTTCCACTCACAACCTTTGAGTTCCATGTCATAGCTCAGTCTGGATACCACATGCTAAGGATTTTCGTTTGGCCTAATGGTTAAGGTCTCAGGCCTGTACACTGAAGGTTAAGGGTTCAACTGTATGTGTGTCTGTGGTCATCTCACTGGGTCCCCGGGCCTAAATGTGCTGGGGAAGAGGGGCCTCATGCTGCCCTCTTATCCCCCAAAAAATGTGATGGCCAAGCCCCGGGGAAGGGGGTCCCCAGGGCTGAAATCGGCCAGGGTAGGAGGTCCATATGGACATCCGGCCAACTCCTACTGGGCAGCATTGCGTTGGATGTTTAGGGGGTTGGCTGCAGGGTCTGGCCAACCACTCTACACACAGCTGAAGGCCGTGCACGGTGTAAGGTTGGGTGATTATAGGGTGTTGGTCACAGAGGTTGGCTGCAGGCAACGGCTGTGTGGTTGGTGTTGGATTAATGTATAGTAGTGAGAATTACTTTACATTAAAACAACATAGAAAATCACTAAAAAAAACAAAGGTTACAGGGACGTTATAGTTAGGTTCTGAATTTACTTGTACATAACCTTAGAAATTCAACAGTTATAGTTAGAATTATTTCAAGTAACTATAACTCGCACCCTCACCATGCACTGCTAATTACCCCAGACATTACAACAGTCATGACACCTCTTATAAAATTGTTGATAATATCACTGTAACATTTGTTGT
This sequence comes from Pleurodeles waltl, assembly GCF_031143425.1. Classification (NCBI taxonomy): domain Eukaryota; kingdom Metazoa; phylum Chordata; class Amphibia; order Caudata; family Salamandridae; genus Pleurodeles; species Pleurodeles waltl. The sequence continues at coordinate 281,141,448 of NC_090447.1, forward strand.
AAAAAACATTGCTGTTCCTGTGGTTCCAAATACAGCTATGAGTTTGTTTCAGTTTAAATGTGAGGTTGAGTGATTCACAGTTATTGATTTGTGCTACACTTTCTTTTCAATACAGTGCACGAGGATAGTCAGTTTTTCTCTGTATTTTGGTTCAGAAATTGTGTTTTGGTATACTGTGCAGAGTCCCACAAGGGTATACCGAGAGTCCTTCCATCATCAACCAGATTCTCAAGAAGAATATATATTTATACTTTTTTTGTGCCGCATTTGTGTCATTTTTCATGCAAAAGTAGCACAAACTTACAATATATAATTATATTTTGTAAGTTTGCGGTACTTTTGCATCAAAACATGATGCAAATGCAGCGCAAAAAAATTAAAAATATGGGCCTCAGTCCTAGTTCAATATATCGACAACCTGCTGGTGGCATTGAATACACAAAAAGCCTGTCAGCAAGATACTATTGCGCTGGTGAACCACCTGGCTGAGAGTGGACCTAAAGGTGGTCATTATGACATTGGTGGTAAATCTCGCTTACCACCACGGTGACGGCCACCAACATACCGTCGCGGAGGAGAACATCAGTCCTTATTAAGACACACACTAAACCGACAGAATACAGCCACAAATACATATCCGCCAGATCAAGGGAAAGTGTTAAACTGTCGATACGAACACCCACACTGTCACGCCAACAAAACAACGCCCTCCACATCATGACCCACGAATCACCACGGCGGACATTCAATGACGGTAAACCATAGGCGATACACACCGGGGCGGTCAGAATCACCACCCAAATGCAAAACGACACAACATTGGCCAGTACCAAAAACACACACCTGACACCAATGCACACACCACATGGCACTATAAAACACACACACACCTTACCCAAAACCCTTTACGAACATGAAAAATAGCCAAGAGACAGACATGCAAATCACAGACACAACTACACACACCACTAATACCCATCCATCTGTCACGCACCCCACACCCTACCACAGTATTCAATACGCACTGCACAACACACACCACACAACACCCATGTCACCACAAAGGCACCCCTGTTTCACAGATGAGGAGTTGCAGGTCATGGTAGAGGATATAGTCCGGGTAGAGCCACAGCTGTTTGGAGCACAGGTACAGCAAATATCCATTGCAAGAAAGATGGAGCTATGGTGGAGAATTGTGGACCGGGTGAATGCTGTGGGACAGCATTCAAGAACAAGGAACGACATCAGGAAGAGGTGGAATGACCTGCAGGGGAAGGTACGTTCCATGGCAGCAAGGTACAAGCTCGCCATCTAGAGATCTAGCGGTGGATCCCCACCAGTTCCCCCACAGCTGACAACATTGGAGGAACTAGTCTTGGCAATACTCCATCCTGAGGGACTCACTGGAGTAGTCAGAGGACTGGACTCTGGTGAGTCAAGATTTGTGACCTATCACCCCCGCATAACTGCTTGCCATCTCACCCCCTCACGCTGACTCCCATCACTCCACTCCATCCAACACAGTGCACCTACACATATGTCTAACCCCCAGTGCCAAGCCCTGCATGCCATACCCACTGCATGTACAGCCGTCCCAGCCCTGCATGTACACCCACCACCCATGCATGCATAGCATGGAGAACTAACAATCCCACAATACATCACCATACACAAACAAAGGTGGCAGGGCAATAGCAATGATATAGGGGAAGCTAGGGATGTACAATATGTCACAGACACAAAGCATAATACATCACTTACATCCCCGCAGGTGCCCCAACCGATCCCAACAGCGAGGAGGTGCCACAGCTATCCAGACCCCCAACAGATGATGCCCCCAGTGATGACAGTAACTCTGGAAATCTGGATCTGGATGAACTATCTGGCCCATCAGGGACCACTGGTCAGCCGGCCACCCCAGCCCACTCCCAGTCCACCACAGAGCCCCCCCCCCCTCAGTATCCTACACCACAGCACCCACCCAATGTCCCGCACCTCTGTCCCCAGGACACATCAATCAGCAGTGTGCCCACTTGTACAGGGACCCCAGTCCACACCTCACAGCCAAGACTATCAGGATCCTGGGGTCAGTGGCAGTGGGCACACCGTTCAGGGGATACAGGCACAGGGGGACAGGGACACTGGGAGGACTGCTGTGCACCAGGGGGAGGACAGGCAGGGTACCGACTGTCCTGTAGGCACCCACTAATGTCCTGGGGGCTTACAAACAATCCCAGGACAAGATGGGCCAGATTCTTGACATCATGCAGGAGAACCAGCAGCTGCAGGAGGTACACCATCAGGAGATCAGGAAAGATTTGCAGGCTATCAACACCACCATGGTCTCCATAGAGGGGATGATGGCTGACATGGCCAACGTAATGAGGTAATATACAGCAAACCAGCGTGCCCCTCCACTAGCCAGTCAACTGAACAGCCCACCACATCTGCTGCAGCTAGTGGACAGGAGGTCCTGCCACAGGACCCAGAGGCCACCAGCACCCCTCCCTCTGCAGAAGGTGAACCACCCCACAAGCGGTTCCTGCAACCCAGACATATGCCAGAGACATTTTCCAAGACCAAGCACACAGCCAGGAAATGCGATCCTCCTGAATGTCGATCTTGTGTCGCACTCTGTCCCCCTGTCCACTTTGAACTGTTTATGCTCCCCTTCCTTTGGCCCCTTGGACACTTGACCTGTGCTACAAACAGACTGGACCAATACCCTGGACTTACCTCTACCATCACCCTATTCCATTGCACTATTCCATCTAGAAATGTCACTACAATAAACACCCTTGAACACAACTTGAGTGATAGTGCTTTATGTTAAGAAAATGTGCAATTGTGGTAAAAGTTACATCTTATGCAAATTACCTGAACTCTATGATAGCATATAAATAATGACCTCATCCTCTGCCTCCTCATCCTCATTGTCGTCAGGGTCCACTGCTGCCACAGGGGTATTTCCAATTTTTTCCTCCTGCAGATGAGGCACATGTTACCTGGGGGCCAGGTTATGCAACATGCAGCATGCAACAACTATCTTGCAAACCTTCTCAGGTGAGTAGCACAGTGATCCACCCGTCAGATGGAGGCATCCAAACCTGGCCTTCAGAAGTCCGAAGGTTCGTTCTATGATCTGCCTGGTTCACCCATGTGCATCATTATACCGATTTTCAGCCCCTGCCCTGGCATTCCTAACAGGGATCAGGAGCCACAATAGGTTTGGGTAGTCAGAGTCACCTACAAATATTGAGGGACAAACATTAGCCTTACACAATAGTATAGGGGACGGCTCCTGAAGGCATACACTGACATACATTGGGTGGGGACTCTGGCTCACCCACTAGCCACACCCTGTGTCTCTGTAGTTGTGCTATCACATTTGGGATGCTGCAATTCCTCAGCACGAAGGCGTCATGCACTGACCCAGGATATTTGGCAGTGACGTGGGAGATGTACTGGTCAGCAAGGCACACCATCTGCACATTGAGTGAGAGGGAAACTCATCTAATTCCTGAATACCTTTTCATTGTGCCGGGGGAGGACAAATGCAATATGTGTTCCGTCAATAGCACCAATAATATTTGCTATATGTCCAGTTCCATAGAATCCAGCCTTCACAGTGGCCAAATCTTCCACTTGGGGGAAAGCGATGTAGCTGCACATGTGTTTGACCAAGGCAGACAAAACCCCTACCAACACTATTGAGAACACTGGCTGTGACATTCCTGCTGCCTAGCCCACTGTTACTTGCAAAGAACCAGTTTCCAGGAAATGGAGAACTGATAGAACTTGCACAAGAGGGGGGATCCCAGTGGGATGACGGATAGCTAATATCAGATCAGGCTTCAATTACGTACACAGCTCTGTGATTGTGGCCCTGTCCAGTCTATAGGTCAGTATTATATGCCTGTCCTCCAGTGTAGCCAAGCCCACAAGGGGTCTGTACACTGGCTCTTGTCTCCTGGTCCTATTCCTCCACAATGGTAGGTATCTAAGGGACATAAGAGTGAGAAGGGTGTCACAATCTGAACAATGGAACCACCACCTCAGTGTACATAGAGCATGTATGTAATTGGAAAATGTGAATGGCAATGTATGTGCAATTTATAGCAATGATGCAGTTTCCAATTTCTGAATGTTGTTCACCACCATAAAATGGTGAGTACCTGTCCTGTAAGTATGGACAGGTGGAAGTGATGTAACTCTGCCGGTTTTGGCCGTCATGGCATAAGACGGTCTTGCACCGCTGTGCTATTCCTCATAGGCTAAAATAGGAGTCTATGGAGTACAGTGTCCAATAGGGATCACCAGTGGCAGTGATGGTGTACACCGCCGTGGACGTGAGTGCCATTTTCTGTCTAAAACCTCACTTGATTCCTGACTTTCCACAGGACAAAAACCTCCACTGTATGTGCTGGTGTGACTTGTGTCAGGATCCTGCCATGGCCCATGTGCGAGGGGAAAGGACCTCTGCTTTCACTTCAGAGTAGTTAATGGACAGCTGTACGGGCCTCCAGACCAACAGGTGAGTACACCATGGGCATGATGCATGTGACAAGGTTGCATCGCGATGTGTGTGTTAGCAGTGTGTAATTTTGGTGGGATGGGTATGTCTGGTGGTAGTGTACATGCGGTGTTCTGGGTGATGTGTGTGCCAATGGAGATGGAAATGGTATTTTTGGGCCATATGTGTGACTGGCTGGATTGTATGGTTAATGGTGTACTCCTGTCTGTGTTACCTCTACAGGTCAGTGCCCAACAGAAGAAGGGGTTGTGGTGTGCCATCGCCAAGAATGTGCGGACCCTGGAGGTCTATAGCAGGCGGAGCACCTACTGAAGGAAAAGGTGGGAGGACGTGAGACTCTGGGCCCAGAAGACCACAGACACCCAGCTGGGGACGGCCTCCCAACAAGGGTGGGGTATCCGTCAGAACCTGACCCCGATGATGGCCCGCATAATGGCAGTGGCCTACCCAGAGCTGGATGGGTGCTTAAGAGAAGCACAGCAGCACAAGGCGATGAGAATAGTGAGCGTGACAGCAATTATTGTTGGGTGACATGAGATCCTTGTGGTGGGTTTCAGTTAGTGGGTGCCCCTTAATGCCAGCTCAGCAATTGCTGCATGAGCCAGCTCATGGTAAATGGATGTATATCAAAATCTGGTAACCTAGATAGGTAGCATTCCATGTCAGATAGGGCATAGTGGGTTCCAAGAGGGGGTGCAGTTGGCGGTGGTTGGCTCTCATCTTGCTGTGGCACTTAGACAATGTAATGCCAGTGCAATGTATAGTGCTGTATCCTGATCCCTGTGTGTGATGGTATGGCGTATGCCAACTGTGGTGTTATTGCTGTAATTGACCCAGTGTTCCCTTTCTCTCTCCCCCCTATCATCTTCTGCCATCCTGTCCATATGTGCATTAGCATCATCTGGTGGAGGATCAGGGCACTGGTGACTGAGGGAGCTGCATCCCACAGGAACCAGGAGGCAGAGTCCACCAACTCCAAGGGGACCAGTGGGATGGAGGGCGAGAGGAGCACCACGGCGGAGACAGGAGGTGACAAAACTGACTCTGATTCCTCCTCCGATGGGATCTCCCTGGTGGTGGCAGACACCTCTGGAGCCTCCCCTGCTACAGGTACAGCCACCACCCCACATACCAGCACTGCCCTCCCAGTAGCCCCCCACCGAGCTGCCTGTGCCTGCTCACTCAGAAGGGTGGGCATCTCCTTCACCCCATGCACCTCAGGCCCTGCCCCAGTGAGCCCTGCTGCCCTCAGTGAGGAGGCTATTGACCTCCTGAGATCCTTCTCTGTAGGGCAGTCAACCATTGTGAATGCCATCCAGGGGCTGGCATCAGAGATGCAGCAATGCAGTGCACACCTGGAGGGCATTCACAGTGGATTGGTGGCCCTACAGAGATCATTTCAGGCTCTGGCCTCCTCTCTGATGGCAGCCAGTGTCCCTGTTCCTACTGTCCCCCCATTACGTGCTGGGTGAACCTCATAGACAGAGGTCTCGATCTACAGTATTGTGGAGACGAACAAGTAATTTGCAAAAAATGCTGACAGGTAGGTTGACGTTTGGGGTTTTCCTGTAAGAGTTAGTTGTAAATAATAGGAAGGAGGTGGGGATGTTCCAGACTATCGGTGTTTTCAATATTGTGGTCTGGATATGTTATTTGGCAACTATGAAATTATCGGCTGGTCGCAATGAGTCAGGAGGTTATTTAATCTGGTTTCCCATGGTTCGTGTGAAATTATGGGTTGTTTTGAAGCTACTACAAACTAATGAAGTTGTTCATGATGTGATGACAAAGGAGGAATTAACGGGCAGTTTGGGAGTCGCTATGAACCAATAGGGTTCTTGACGATATGATGATTAATGAGGAACTTTAAGGCTACATGATTAATTGAGTTAAATAACGTGCTGTAGCTATTACATTTTGGAGAAAGAAATATATATACCATGAACCAATTCAGGTTCTTGATGATATGATGATTAGTGAGGAATTTTAAGGCTACATCCGAGACCGCCAGGGCTAAAAGGACGGAAGCACTGCCAACAGGCTGGCGGTGCTTCCAGCCCTATTACGACCGCGGCGGAAGCGCCGCGGTCGCACCGCCGGGGCCTGCGGTTTCCCATCATTTTAGCCCCGGTGGTGATAATCCGCCAGGGCAGCGCTGCCCTTGGGATTATGACACCCCTACCGCCAGCCTGTTTCTGGCGGTTTGCACCGCCAGGAAGAGGCTGGCGGTAAGGGGTGTCCTGGGGCCCCTGGGGGCCCCTGCACTGCCCATGCCACTGGCATGGGCATTGCAGGGGCCCCCTAACAGGGCCTCAGCCAGCTTTTCACTGTCTGCATAGCAGACAGTGAAAAGCGCGACGGGTGCAACTGCACCCATCGCACGGCCGCAACACCGCCGGCTCCATTAGGAGCCGGCCCCTATGTTGCGGCCTCATCCCCGCTGGTCCGGCGGGAGGAAACTTGGTTTGCGCCTGCCGGCCCAGCGGGGATGTCATAATGGGGGCCGTGTGAGTGCGGCCGCATTGGCGGCCGCACAGCGGTTACCGCCTGGCGGGCGGTGGTAGCCGCCCGCCAAGGTCGTAATGACCCCCTAAGTGATTTAAATAATGTGCTGGAGCTATTATATTAAAAAAAAGAAATATATATACTCTTTTAAAGTGATTCCAAGGAGGAAACTGAAAGAGTGTTGACTGTTGTTCCAATCTAACCATAGGAAGAAGAGAATAGATATGGCGGAATGTTATATATTATGGGTAAGGGATTTAAAAGCAAGCTCTTTAGGGAGTGGTAGATTGATTGGGGTGTATTTGACTTGGTTAATTTTATTTTTTCAGATTTGAGGATACTTGGGAATCTGACGAAAAAGGGGTATATTGAATGTTGAAGTTGAGTTCTTCTTATAGGTGAGTAATGATGCAGACTGCTTGCAGCATAAAACTAGTAGTATAGTGATATAATACTAAGGTTGGATATTTTTATCCTTATTCTAATTATAGACTTTTCCTACCTTTGAGTCCTGAAGAAGACCCATTCTGGAGCCTGGAATTGGCCCTAGTGTGGATCGTGGGTCGAAACGTCGACGATAATATTTTAAGCCTGGATTGATGTATAGAATTCAGTGGAGGACAAGATTGGGGAATATAACCTGAACAAAATTATTTTTGACTTGATTGAATAAATCGTCAACCAATAGGCATGTTTAATTTAATGGGTTAGTGGATATGTGGGAAGTTGGTTGTCGATTTCTGTGTTTTTAATTGCGAGCACTTTATGTTTGCACTTTTTTGTCCTTCTTTTTGAATTGATATGGTAGGAATTTGTTACATATGTGTAAGGAATTATTAAAAGTGACAAATTTAAATTCTGAATGTTCTTTATTATGTTATGCTGCATGTTGTGAATATAATTGTTATTGTGTGTGGATGATCACTGGAATATCATTGATGGAAAATCCTCGGATGGACCAATGCAGTTTTGCAATATGATTAACCCAGGCCCTTTGGATTTTGTTGGGTTACCCTGTGTAGATTCCCATCAAATCATCAGCTGCTGGCATAAAGGGGCGTCAGAGTGTGACGGCTGCTACTCCTACTGAGAGCAACCTTCAGCTCAGAAAAGGAGGACTACAGTAGTGAAAAGCAAGGGACATGAGACAGGGACAGTGCAGGAATCTCCTAGTCCTGGAGGCAAGGACACAAGTGACATATCTAAAGTCATGAGGATCCATCACTAGAGGAAACACTTGGATCCCCCTCCACCAGCAAAGAAAATGAAGTTTCCCACTCGACCACCAATGAAAGTGAAGGTTCCCACTCAACCACCAATGAAAGGAAAGAGGCCCACTCAACCACCAATGAAAGACAAGAGGTCCACTCCAACAGCAGAGGGCAAGGATCCACCACCTCCAGCAGAGACACAGCAGCCCTCACCTCCTGCAGAGGGCATGTAGGCCACCCTCCAGGGACTGTTGTACAAGGAGACCCTTCCAGAACCATTGGGCAAATCCCCCACTTCAAAGACTGTGGCCTTGCACTCCCCAGCAAAGACAAAAGGGCGTGGAGCCCCCTCTAGAACCAGTGGGCAAGTTCCCCACTTCAGAGACTGTGGCCTTACACTCCTCAGGAAAGACAAATGGTCATGGAGCCCCCTCCAGACCCAGTGGGCAATTTCCCCACTTCAGCTGAGGTGCCCCCCCCACCCGTCTCCCCTTCCCCTGAGGTGCCTGCCCATTTCCAACATGATGCCCTGAACAATGGATTCCGGAAGTTGTCAGGAGTCAGGTTGGGCCTTGGACTGTGCCCTCTGGCCATGTGGCCCTTTTGTACTTTGGACTGGCCATTGGCCCATTCTGAACATTGTCTCCTACATTTGGAATCAAATGGACAATGTGCTGCCTGTTGGCATCACATTACAGTGTTTGCTGATTCTTACAGCTGTCCTTGTTTTATTTTAACGTGTGTCCTGTGACATTGGTTTAACTCTGCAGCTGGTTCTGTTTATGGTGTGTGTGTGAATGGTGTGTGTTGTGCATGTGTGTGTCACTCTCCTTTTCCTCCTTCCCTCCCTTATGTGCTAGGTGATTGTACTCCCCATCATTGTCTTTGTCGGTGTTGGTGTTTCAGGAGGGCCATGGCATAGATTAGCATCAGGAAGACTTGAAGTTCTGGTTCCATGGTGGTGGCATTGTCCTCTGTGTACCTGTTGGTGAGTCTTATGTTTTCTGTGTTCTGTTGCCACCAGGCTTTTGATGATGTTGGTGCTGCCCCGGAAATCCTAGCGGTTTGCTATGTCATACTATGGTGTTCCACCTGGCTGTTGATGGCTACTGCCGTGGTCAGTGGTGTTAATGCCCTGGCGGTTGGTGTGGTACATTGGCTGTCTATTGGAGGTATCTCGTCATGGTCATAATTTGGCGGTATTTACCACCAGCCTGTTGGCAGTATTACCACCACTTTACCACTCACCGCCAGTGTCATAATGACCATCAAAGTGTCCCCAGGCCAGTTGCAATACTGTCAGAAAGATGTTCAGTATCTTGGACATCATATTGAGAAAGGAGGGAGGAAACATTAACATAAGAGGATTTCGGCAATTGTGAAAATGAAGCCGCCAACTACCCAGAGAGGAAAAGCTTGTTCTTGGGAATGGTGGGCTATTGTGGCCAGTGGATGCCCAACTTTTCCCTAGTGGCCAAGCCTATGCAGGGGCTGACACACAAGGATGTGTCTGATCAAGTACCTTGGGATAACAATTGCTTGATTGACTTCCTAGAGCTGAGAGAAAGTCTCTGTCTTGCCCCAACACTAGGAATGCCTGATTACAAAAAGTCATTTGCACTTCACTTGCTTACACTTAGAGGGAGGGCCGCACTCTCTCAGTGCTTACACAATTACATGGAAATGCCAGAAGACTTGTTGCCTACTTCCCTTCTGCTCATGATCAAGTAGCTTCTGTGCTGCCAGGTTGCCTTAAAGTGGTAGCAGCCATCAGTGTCAGCATAGAGAGGAGTGAAAACATAGTCAAGGGTCACCCACTCATTGTTTATGTTCCCCATTTGGTGGAGTTACTATTGCCAAGGACTAGAACCCAGCTTTTTGACAAGTAGTCACCTTATTAAGTAATAACAAACCATAGTTGTGTCACAAAATGTGATTGTCGAGCACTGTGCTGTTCTAAATCCTGCTACTTATTTGCCTGTACCAGAAAATGAACATGATAATTGTGAAGTGGAGCATGACTGTCTCAGTGTCAATGAACTATTCACCAAGCTGAGACCAGATATACGAGATGAGCCACAACCTGAATCTGATTTTGTACTATATGTTAATGGTTTGTGTTTACGAGATAATGGAGAAGGTCTGAGAGCTGCTTACATCTATTTATATAAGCTTATACTTATTTTCTGCATAAGTCGCTGGCTTGATTTTTCTTGCTAGAGCACGCTGCATTTCAGACCACTTGAAAGGGACAATTTTTACCGATAGTCAGTACGGCTTTGGTTTCATGCATACATTTGGACAATTATGGTCCAAGAAGGGGTTCATGATGTCTTCTGAGTCCCCAGTGCAGAATGGCAAACAAGTGAGAAGCCTCCTTGAAGAGCTACAGTTGTCTGAACAGGTTGCAGTGGTTAAGTGCCCGGTACAACGTAGTGAAAATGATTATGTAACACTGGGCAATAAATATGCTGATGAGGTCACAAATTACTGTGCTCACAATTATTGTACCTTTAATGGAGAATATACCCATGAGGGAATGGATGAGACCTAATACAAGCTTTTGCTAATAACTGCAGACACGTGGGACAAGAAAAAGAGGCTTCAGGAGGAAGTGTCAGCGGAAGAACAGCAGAGTTAGTTCAGAGCAGGTTGTGTCAAGCGAGAGGACATTGATGATTGGGTTTCAACAGATGGAAGACTGGTGTTTCCAAACAGATTGTTGCCTTTAACAGCTAGGCATTTCCATGGTCTAGCTCATGTTGGTAGAGATGCAATGGTACAATTGTTTAGGCACACATGGTTTCATCCTAAATTCAGGTTGATGGCTGAAGCATTCTGTCACAGGTGTGTTGTATGTCAGCAGAAAAATGTTGGAAAGAGAACTACTGTAACACTAAGGCCCTCATTATGACATTGGTGGTAAATGCTGCTTACCGCAGTGCTGACGGTCGCCAACTTACCGCTGCGCTTGCGAATATCCGTTCACCATATTATGACACACAACCCAATCTGACAGAATACAGCCACATACACAAATCTGCTACACCAAAGGTCAGTGATTAACTGGTGGTCCCAAACCCCACACCGTTACGCCAACAGAACAACGCCCATCACATTATGACCCACAAATCACCACAGCAGATTGTCAATGGTGGTAAACCATTGGCGGTACATACCGCCACTCTCACAATGGACACCCACATACAAAACAACACTACATTGGCCAATTCAAACAACACACACCTGACACCCATACACACATCATACCCACGCACCCATACCACTAAAAAACACCCACCCACATTGCCCACAACCCTTTACCAACAACTATTGCCACCACGAGACTGAGAAGAAGAGCACAGAGACAACTAGACACACACACCACTCACATCCATACACCCCTCACATATTCCACATCACTCACCCCACCACATTACCCAACAGACCCTCACCAACACATTTCTCACAAGCCCCATGGCACTACAAATGCACCCCCATTTCACTGAGGAGGAGTTAAGGGTCATGGTGGAGGAAATCATCAGAGTAGAGCCACAGCTCTTTGGAGCACAGGTGCAGCAGACATCAATAGCAAGGAAGATGGAGGTATGGCGGAGAATCGTGGACAGGGTCAACGCCGTGGGACAGCATCCAAGAACAAGGGACGACATCAGGAAGAGGTGGAACAACCTACGGTGGAAGGTACGTTCATTGCAGCAAGACACCAGCTCGCCATACATAGGATTGGTGGTGGACCCTCACCTCCTCCCTCACAACTCACAGCAGGAGGAGGAGCAAGTCTTGGCATTACTGCATCCTGAGGGACTCGCCGGAGTTGGAGGAGGACTGGACACTGGTAAGTCTACTTTTAACAATTATCACCCCCCGTACCTGCATGCCATCACACACCTTCACCCTCACTCCCACCCTCACTCCTATCAATCCACCTCATCCCACACACTCCACCATCACATCTCACTAATCCCAATACCAAGCCCTGCCTGCTGTAGCAGTGCATGGACACCCCTCCCAGCCCTGCATGGACACTTATCACCAAAACACGCACAGCATAGGGAAACTAACATAACCACAATACACCATCATACACAAGCAAAAGCTGGCAGGGGAACAACAACCATAGAGGGGAAGCTACAGAAGTACAAATGTCAGACACCTGAAGCATAATACATCATTTATATCCCCACAGGTACCCCAGCTCATATCACTCGAGAGGATGTGCCACCACTATCTAGTCCCCCAACAGAAGAGGCCCACAGTGATGACAGTAACCATTCACCAAAGAACAATCACAGACCGCCACAGGGCCTCCCCCATCAGGATCCAACACCATAGCACCCACCCAGCATACCCACACCTCTGTCTCCAGGACACGTCAATCAGCAGTGTACCCACCTGTACAGGGACCCGAGGCCACACCTCGCGCACAAGACAATCAGGGACCTGGGGTCAGTGGCAGTGGGCATACCGCTCAGGGGACATAGGCACATGCCAACAGGGACACTGGGAGGACTGCTGTGGGCCAGTGGGAGGACAGGAGCAGGGAAACGACTCTCCAGGAGGCACTCTCCGAGATCATGGGAGCCTATCAACATTCCCAGGACACGATGGGCCAGATCCTAGACAATGTGCAGGAGAACAGGCGGCTGCAGGAGGGACAGTATCAGGGGACCAGGGAGGACTTGCAGGCCATTAACATCACACTGATCTCCATAGCTGGGGTGCTGGCAGACATTGCCAACATCATTAGGGAGAGAACAAAACACCAGCAGGCGACTGCCACTAGCCAGTCATCTGAACAGCCCTCCACTTCCGCTGCCACTAGTGGCCAGGAGGCCCCGCCACAGGATCAACAGGCCAGCAGCACCCCACCCCCCTGTAGAAGGTGAACCACCCCACAAACATTCCCTGAGACCCAGGCAGAAGCCAGAGACACTTGCCAAGACCCCGCCAGGAAATGAGACTCTCCTGATTGTCCCCCTTGTGTCCCAATCAGTCACCTTGTCCACCCTGAACTGCCATTGTTCCCCTTCCTATGTCCCCGTTGACAAGGCACCTGTGCTACAAACAGAGTGGAACAATACCCTGGAATTTCCTCCATCGTCCCCCAATTCCATTCCACTTTCCCCTCTATATTTTAGCACAACAATAAACACCCTTGGATAAAAATCGACTACTAGTATTTCATGTATTGCATATTTGTACTGATTGAAACAGCTACAACCATTGGAAATGAACTGTAAGTAGTATGAGCATAGAATTAATGACCTGTAGCTGGCTGTTGTGATCACACCAGGAGAATGTTGTCATATTACCGTCATTTGCAAAATGAATATCCATAGGTAACAGTAAGTTGGGCAAAGAAGTAGGTAATGCCTGCATGCCAACGCCACACAGAATACACCAATACTCATAGAAATGTGAAGTTGCACCGTCTCACCTGTGTGTCATTGGAAGTACTGACGTATCACTGATGTTCTGTTGTCCACATCCACATCCTCTGCCTCCTCATCCTCACTGTCCTCAGGGTCCACTGCTGCCACAGAGGCATCTCCAGTGTCCTCCTCTTGCAGAAAAGGTACATGCCGTCTGAGGGCCAGGTTGTGCAACATGCAGCATGCCACTACTATCTGGCAGACCTTCTTGGGTGAGTAGCACAGGGATCCACCTGTCAGATGGAGGCACCTGAACCTGGCCTTCTGGAGGCCAAGGTCCTTTCAATGATCTTTCTGGTTCGCCCATGTGCCTCTTTATAACATACTTCTGCCCTTGTCCTGACATTCCTCAAAGGGGTCAGCAGCCACGATAGGTTTGAGTAACCAGAGTCAACTGCAAATATTGAGGGACAACATTTAGTCACACACTATCCTATATGGCCAACACCATAGGCATACACCAACATATACTGAGTGGGAGCCAGGGCTAACCTATTAGCCACACCCTGTGCCTCTGTAGTTGGGACATCACATTTGGGATGCTGCTATTCCTCAGGACAAAGGCATCATGCACCGACCCAGGATACTTAGCATTGACGTGGGAGATGTACTGGTCCACCAAGCACACCATCTGGACATTCATGGAGTGGAAAATCTTACGATTCCTGAACACCCATTCATTCTGGTGGGGGGGGGGTACAAATGCAATATGCGTCAGTCAATTGCCTCAGTTATATTGGGGATACTTCCCATTGCACAAAACCCGGCCTTCACAGTGGTCAAATCCTCCACCTGGGGGAAAGCAATGTAGTTGCACATGTGTTTTATCAGGGCAGACGAGACTCTTGTTAGCACGATTGAGAACATTGGCTGTGACATTCCTGCTGCCAATCCCACTGTCACTTGGAAAGAACCAGTTGCCAGGAAATGGAGCACTGATAGAACCTGCACAAGAGGGGAGATCCCAGTGGGAATACGGATAGGTGAAATCAGGTCAGGTTTCAATTGCGCACACAGCTCTGTGATTGTGGCCCTGTCCAGTCTATAGGTGAGTATTATGGGCCTGTTCTCCAGTGTAGCCAAGTCAAAACATGGGGGTATGTCTCCATCTCCTATTCATACGCAGCGGTAGGTATCTAAGGGACACAAGAGTGAGTAGGCTGTCACACACTGAACAATGGAGCCACAACAGCAGTCCACAATGTGCAAACATGTTATGGTACAGTGTAATTTATGAAGTATGTGCCTATTGATCCTGTGACACAGCAATTATCGATAGGCGTGTCCCCCGCTGAAATGGCGACCACCTGTCCTGTGTGGAGGGACAGGTGGAAGTGAGGTAATGCCACTGACGTTGTGCGCCTTGGCGGTAGGCGGTCGTGAACCGCTGTGCAATTCCTCATTGGTTAATATTGGTCCCTATGGGGTACAGTGGCCCATTGGGATCTACACCGGCAGTGACGGTATGCACTGCTGCGGACGTGACCACCATTTTCTGATTCCTCACTTGTTTCCTGACCTTACATAGGAGAGGACCTACACTGCATGTGCCGCTGTGACCTGTGTCTGGAACCTACCATGGCCATATGACCGGGGAAAGGGCCCCAGCCTTCACTTCTGAGGAGTTGGAGCCACTGGTGGATAGGGTCCTACCACAATACGGACTGCTGTATGGGCCTCCAAACCAAAAGTTGAGTACACTGTGGGCACGATGCATGTGGCATGAAGGCATGGAGTTGTGTGTGAAGGCATCGTGTAATGGGGGGTGGATGGATGTCCTCTTGGCGGTGTACATCTTGTAGGCAGAACTATGTGTGTGCCAATGGTGATGCAAATGGGTAAGGGGGGCCATTTGTGTGATAGGCTGGACTGTTTGTCTAATGGTGTTCTCCTGTCTGTATTGCCTCTGCAGGTCAGCGCCCATCAAAGAAGGGAATATGGCGTGCCGTCGCCAAGGAGGTGTGGATCCTGGGGGTCTATGGCAGGCTGAGCACCCACTGTCGGAAACTGTGGGAGGACATGAGATTCTGGGCACGGAAGACTGCAGAGGCCCAGCTGGGGATGGCCTCCCAACGAGGAAGGTGTGTCCGTCGGACCCTGACCTCTCTGATGACCCTCACACTGCTGGTGGCCTACCTTGAGCTGGATGGGCGCTTGAGGGCATCACAGCAGCCACAAGGGGGTGAGTACAGTAGCTATCATTAGAACTTGTGGTTGTGTGTCCTTGGGTGTCCCTAGGCAAGGCCAGACATAGCAGCGTAGGCCCTCTGGTGGTTTAGGGTTTGAATGTAAAATACTGCTTACCTGGCTTGTTAGTATTCACTTCTGGGCAGGGCTGCGTGGGATCCAGGTGTGCTACAGTTGGCGGTGTCTGCCCCTCCTCATTCCTTGGTGACTAGCCATTTCACTGGTAGTGCCATTGTAGGAAAGTAGCCTCTTTCTAGCATGGTTACCTCTACTTTTGGCCTGTTTTTGAGTGTGTGTCACTGTGTTTTTACTGTGTCACTGATAGCCTGCTAGCCAGGACCCCAGTGCTCATGGATAATTACCTATATGTCATATGTTTTGCCTGTCTCACTGGGATCCTGCTAGCCAGGACCCAAGTGCTCATAGTTTGTGGCCTAATGTGTATGCATGTGTAGTGCTTAACTGTGTCACTGAGGCTCTGCTAATAAGAACCTCAGTGCTTATGCTCTCCTTTTAAATTTGTCACTGTAGGCCAGTGACTTCATTTACCAATTTTAATTGACACACTGGACCACCCTTATAAGTCCCTTGTATATGGTACTTAGGTACCCAGGACATTGGGGTTTCAGGAGATCCATGTGGGCTGCAGCATTTCTTTTGCCACCCATAAAGAGCTCAGACAAACCCTTACACAGGACTGTCACTGCAGCCTGTGTGAAATAGTGCACACACTATTTCACAGCCATTTTCACTGCACTTAAGTAACTTATAAGTCACCTATATGTCAAACCTTCACTTGCTGAAGGTTAGGTGCAAAGTTACTAAGTGTGAGGGCACCCTTGCACTAGCAAAGGTGCCACCACATAGTTCAGGGCCATTTCCCCGGACTTTGTGAGTGCGGGGACACCATTACATGCAAGCACTACATATAGCTCAATAGCCTATATGTAGCTTTGCAATGGTAACTCCGAATATGGCCATGTAGCATGTCAAAGATCATAGAATTGTCCCCCATTCCAAATCTGGTATTTGACCACTCCACTGTCCATCACCACCCCAAGGGTGGTGCCCAGAGCTCTTCCAGTGTGTCTCAGACTTCAGCCATCTTGCATTGCAAGGTGTGGGGGCACTCTGGATGGCTCTGAGTGGCCAGTGCCAGCAGGTGACGTCAGAGACCCCTCCTGATAGGTCCATACCTGACAAGGTAGCCAATCCCCCTCTCAGGGCTATTTAGGGTCTCCCCTGTGGGTTCTCTTCAGATTCTTCTTGCAAGTTTCCTTCAGGAATCCTCTGCAACTACTTCAGACTCCTCTGACCTCGGATCAACCGCAGCCTGCTCCAAGAAAAGCTGTAACTGCAACAAAGTGTCTACAAGAGACACTTTTCTTCATCAACCTCAGCTCTAAGTCAGCAACTGCAACAGTTTCCATGGTGTGCACGCTCTGGGGACTTCCAGTCTTCATCCTGCACCAGAAGGACTGAAGAAATCTCCTGTGGAGTGACGGAGTCACTCCCCTGCTCCAAGGAGGCACCTTCAAAGATGACGACCGGTACTCTGGGACTCCTCTCACAATGAGGAGCGTGCTCCTAAGGACACAGAGGGTGGACATCATTGATATAGACTGTCCTGAGGTCCTGCTGATGCAATTTGGAGGAGGTAAGACCTTGCCTTCCCTAAGAACAATGGTACCCCTGTGTACTGTGTCTTCTACACCTACTGAGGCCTCTGTGCACTCTTTGCAAAACTCCTTCGTGCACAGCCTGACCCAGTTCCCCAGCACTCCATCCTGTGATGCTCAACTCACTGAGTTGTTCTCCGGTGGCGTGGGACCTTCTTTTGTTGTGCTGCATCAACTGAATTTTGCACCTCCTTTGAACCTGGGTCCTGCGGCTCCTGGGGGTGCTGGCTGGCATCCTGAGGGCTCTCTAAAGGGCTGAGAGCCCCCTCTTCTGCTTCACACAGAGTTGAGGTCTCCAGGTCCCTCCTGGGTCCACCCAGCACCATTTTGATACAAAACACACTTTTGTCGTATCCAAGGCTTGTTGGCGCCTTCCAACAAGAAATCTCATCTGCAACAATCTTCACGCAGTGTGGCATCTTTTGCATCATGCAGAAACCCACTGCCATCTTCCTACGGTGCATTCCTGCCGTCTTCTACTAATGGGGACTCTTCTTTTGCACCCTCTTCTGGGTTGGCAGGGGCTCTTGTCCTTCCTTGAACTTTTTTCGACTTCTGGACATGGTCCCCTTCCTTTGCAGGTCTTCAGGTCCAATAATCCAGCAGTTGTTCTTTGCAGACTTGGTTGACTTGGTTGGCTGCTGCAAAATCCCAAAAACGAGGTGTAGTGTGTCCTAAAGAAACTTGTAGTACTTTATTCCTGCTTTTCTGTGCTCTGAGGTGGGGTAATTTACTTACCTTTACTGTATTCTTACTTTCCCAGCGATTGTGCACACACTACACTTGTCTAGGGGGGAATTCATGATTCAAATTCCACTTTTTTAGTATATGGTTTGTGTTGCCCATAGACCTATTTTCTCTCATTGTATTCTATAGCATTTCCTACTGTTTGCATTTCTCTATTACTATTTACTTGTCTAGTTTTGGTGCCTAGTGTATATATTGTGCATAATACTTACCTCCAGAAGGAGTATTGTCTCTAAGAAATTTTTGGTACTGTGTCACCCAAATAAATACATTTATTTTTGGTAACACTGAGTATTTTCTTTACTTGTGTATATGTACTGTGCAACTATAAGTGGTATTGCGTGAGCTTTGCATGTGTCCTAGTTCAGCCTAAGCTGCTCTGCTATAGCTACCTCTATCAGCCAAAGCTGCTAGAACACTACTACATTCAGCAACAAGGGATACCTGGACCTGGTGTAAGGTTTAATTAACCAAGGTACCCACTACAAACCACCAGGCCAGCCTCCTACAGCTATGCATAGCGAGTAGGCCTGTTCCCTGTGTGTGAGGGTGCTATGTATGCCAACAGCAGCGTTGGTTCAGTCATTGACCCTGTGTATCCTTTGTGTCTCCCCCCCCCCTTTCTTGTTTTGACATCCTGTCCTTATGTGCATTAGCATCATCTGGCGGAGAAGCAGAGGCACCAGCGACAGAGGGAGCTGCATCCCACAGGACCATGGAGGCAGAGTCCACTGACGGTGAGGGCACCAGTGTGATGGAGGGCGAGGGGAGCACCACGGTGGAGACTGGAGGGGACAACACAGACTCTGATTCCTCCTCCGATGGGAGCTCCCTGGTGGTGACCACCCCAGCTGCAGGTACAACCGCCACCCCCTGTACCAGCATTACCCTGCCAGTAGCCCCTCAGCGAGTTGCCCATGCCCGCTCACCCAGGAGGGTGGGTATCTCTTTTGCCCCCTGCACCTCAGGCCCGCCCCAGTGAGGACTGCTGCCCTGAGTGAGGAGGCTATTGACCTTCTGAGATCCATCTCTGTAGGGCAATCAACCATTGTGAATGCCATCCAGGGGCTGGCATCCCAGATGCAGCAATGCAATGCATTGCTGGAGGGCATTCACAGTGGATTGGAGGCCCAACAGAGATCAATTCAGGCTCTGGTCTCCTCTCTGATGGCAGCCATTGTCCCTGTTTTAACCGTCCTCCCTCCAACTTCCACTTCCCAGTCCCATTCTCCTCACCCCCAACCCATCCCAAGCACACAAACAGACGAGCATGCACACAAGACAACACCCAAGAGTGGCACAGGCAAACACAAGCACCACACTTTATCCCACAGGCATTCACACAAACACCATTCAGTTGCAGACATGACAAAATCCACTGTCTCCACTGTCTCCCACTCCTCCTCCACCTCCCACCCAGTTACGTCTACACACACACCTGTATGCACCACTTCAATATCCACTACAAGCATCATCACCACAACAAACCGAACACACACCGCACTGGCAGACACCTCCACAACATCCATGCACGCGCCCCCTGTGTCCTCTCCCACCGTGTCTGTCCCCTCCTCCTAATTGACACAAATGCAAGCACTCAGCCATCCACCTCACAACAGCATACAGCTCGTGCACCCAAAATCTAGCAGACATACACCTCCGGCGACCACTCCCTCATCCTCCACTCTCATTACTCCTCCCTCTTCCACCTAAAAAGCTTTTCCTTCCCACGATTTACCTCTTCCATACCCCTACTCCCGTCCTGCATGTATGGGCGGGGTAGCAAGAACCCAGCCCAGAGCCTCAGCCAAACAGTCCGCGGGCCAGTGGTAGCACCACCTACTTATGGTGGTAGGGATACCAGACCATCAATACTGATGGGGAAGGAGGCAGCACAACCTGGGATGAAAGGGAAGAGTCCGGCAACAGATGCAAAGAAGGGGAAGAAGCCTGCACCAGCTCTGAAGAAGGGGAAGGAGCCTGCACCAGCTGGAAATAAGGGGAAAGAGCCTGGACCAGCTGTGAAGAAGGGGAAGGAGCCTGCACGAGCTGTGAAGAAGGGGAAGGAGCCTGCACCAGCTGGAAAGAAGGAGAAGGAGCCTGCACCAGCAGACAGAGGGGGAAAGAGCCTATCCATCCCTGCCAATAAGGGTAAGGCATGACTAGGGGGAGAGGAGGCCATCTACTCCAACGGAAGCTGTCAGCCAAACACAGGGCCCCCACCAGCAGCTGTGGTTGTGCAGCCATCAGAGAGTGCAGGGGCTGACCAGGAGCCTCCCCCAACCACCACCACAGAGCAGCCATCACTGCCGGTGGATGCCGTGTAGTCCATCCTCCAGGGATAACTGTGGGCCTGCCCCCTCCAAAACCAGTGGGCAAGATACCCACTTGAGAGACTGTGGCCTGGCACTCCCATGGACAAAGCACAGGGCATATTGCCCCCTCCAGCACCAGTGGGCAAGACACCCATTTGAGAGACTGTGGCCTTGCACTCCCCAGGACAAAGAGCAATGGTAATTTTGCCCCCTCCAGAACCAGTGGGCAAACACCCACTTGAGAGACTGTGGCCATGCACTCCCCAGGACATAGAGCACAGGGAATGTTGCCCCCTCCAGAACAAGTGGGATTGTTCCCACATCTAGCTGAGGTCCCCACTCCCCTTTGACTTTTGTGCTCTGTTTCTGCCAGGCTTTTGATGGCGTTGGTACTGCCCTGGAAAAGGTGGCAGATTGCGGGGTCTTAATATGGTGGGTGGGACTTTGTCTTCCACCTGGCTGTAGGCAGCTAACACCATGGTGACAGTTGTTTCCGCCCTGGCGGTCGGTGTGATACATTGGCTGTCTATTGGAGAGATCACTACCAGGGTCATAATTTGGCGGTAATTATCGCCAGCCTGTTGGCGGTCCTACCGCCACTTTCTCACCCAACGCTAGGGTTGTAATGAGGGCCTAAGTCACATAGGAAGATCAGGAGGAGCCTTTAACCAGATGCATTTGAACTCTATTGAGATGCCTGTGTGTAACAATCTGTGATATGTCCTGCCGTTTGTATGCATCTTCTTGCGTTGAGTTGAAGCTTAACTAACCAGAAGAAATTACAGTCTCACAGTACCAAACCTGTTGTTAAAGGAACCTATACACAAGTTTGGCTTTCCAACTACTCTGGAATCATCTTGCAGGACTTTAATAATGCAGCCCTGAGATTGTTGCGCGCAGCATTGTAGGTGGAACAGATATCACATTGCAGCTATAGACCTGAGGCTTCGGGTCATGTCGAACAGGTAATGGACACTGAAATCCAGGTTGGCAAAAGTGTGTTCTTTGACATTTTTGAAATGAGCTGATGCTTTGCCTTGTGCCTTGATGAATCTTCACAGTATACCTGATCGGAAGACGGAACTGTCAACCCGTGAGATAATCATGGGCAGAGCTATGCGTTTGCCAGCAATTCCTGCTAAAGTACTTGTGAACATTACAGATTACATGATCCTTGAATACTGCAAATGGCTAGCTGAGGTGGTACGTTCAGTGTCTCATCAGGTCAGAGGAGCCACACCCCTCTGTATCAGGAACAGCGCCATGAACTCAGTCCCAGCAACTGGATCCTAGTTAAGAAACACCTAAGAAAGACATGTTTGGAGCCCCATTGGCATCGGGCATATCAAACCATCTTGGTGACAACCACAGCAATTAAATGTGGTGTCCTCCCTAATTGGATACATGCTTCCCATACTCACCGAGTTGAGTGTCCTCTTGATGTGACAGCACCTGTTCCAGAATTACCAGTGGTAACAAAGAAACAACAGGAGCAGGTCAGTCAGCTGTTGGGGATCAAACAGAGCTTGAAACAGCATATGTTTGGTCTGAAGGGGGGTCTGGAGAGATCCACAGTTGAAGCTGAGATGGAGGAGTCTCATCCTGCAGTGATGAATGAGTTGATTTCAGATTCAGACCCTAACGAAGGACCTAGTGCTATGAGAAAGCGAGTAGAAGCTGGAGACTGTTAGGCCAGAAGACAAGAAAGGGAGAAACCTAACTTCCTAAAGAGCGCATGCCTAAGACAATTCCAGAGGACATTAAAAACTCTGATCTAAATGAAAGTGAGAATGAAGGATTGTCACTGAGGAGATCCAAAAAGAAGTAGAGTGCCATGTGGGAAGTGCTGTTCATCTGAATGGACAAACTTTACTGCAGATGGAGTGAGAAAAACGTTTGGGAGTTTGGGGATTATTCTGCAGATCCAACTGAATCTCCTTGAACTGAACACTGAGTTTGACTTTTATTTTGTTTTTCCTATGTTGTTGGATGACTGAGACATTTCATTCTGGATGTGAGTATTAGTGACTTCGAAATGGGCCTTATTTAGAGACTCTCATTGTCATCAAAGGGGAATTAAGAAGAGTACTGAGGCCCCAGTCTGCAGAAGAAGAGAGGGTTGTCCTTTAGAAGAACACACAGTAGGGCTAAGGAAAACTCATGAAGAACCTGTAAATAAATCTGTAGCTGTTTATCACTTGGACTTTGTTTTGTTGCTTTGCACAGGGGGAATTTTATGTGGAATAATCTGTTGCTTTCCACCTAAGGGTCTGATTTTAAAAAAGTCATGGAGACTAACCAAACCCAAATATGCAAATCCATTTTCAGTGCAGTGTTGCTTGTTTTCCTTGTAGTATTAATTGTTTGATTGATAGGAGCATTTTCCCCCACACCATCCGTAGTAAGAGGTACATCCTAGTGTTTGCCTGCAAACACTGAGTCCTAGAGATAGTGGCTTCTATAAATTAGATTATAAGGCCCTGCACATAGATTATTCTAGAAGAGATTAGTCTGCAAATGTATATTTAAGACTACTTTATAAGTACATTGACACTATGGACCCATGGGATTGCTATGTTTGTATGCAGTTACCTCTTCCATCACGGAACACATCACTTACCACTGTGTTCTTTTGACATATGGAGTCTCCTGTAGTCTTTTGTTGAGTATATTTTATAGATGGTATATTTCAATATTGCTTAAATAATTATGATTTTGTTCCTTCAGGCATTCCTCTGACATTTGAAAAATAATCCTTATTTTTAAGGTGCAGAAATAGCAGGCACATATTTTGTTTCTCTCAAGCTAGTAGACAGTGCATATGCACACAGATATAATTTGACCTGTTGAGTGAAAGATGTCGAGAAGAGATTTTTGAATCTAGTGGTATATAGAAGGAGAGATCTAGAGGAGTCTGAATGTGAAACAGATAAAGATCTCAAGGAAGACCATAGGTGGAATATAGAAGAAATTGTACATCAAATGAAGGGAAACCAACCAGCATGAGATTTAGTTTGGCAGCACAAGGGAAAGTTGTGCATACACATTGACAAGAGTTGTTTTGGTCTGGTATGCATGGGAAACAGTGAATGTGAACACACCTTTGAAGCTAGCAGAAAAAATGAACACTTTTAGATGGAAAGGATCTTGTGATTCCTGGAGTATATTACATTTGTGGACAGTATGTTTCTTTCAAATTGCCCAAGGGATGGCATGGCACATGTTATTTTGGTATAGTTTTCCCGAAGATCTACCATGTGGGACATTTCAATGATCCTGTATTGAACACCAAACACCCAAACTAAAAGATGTGTTAGTACTGGAGAAGTAGTAGGAAATATTTTGGTGCATTGATTCCACCTGTAGGAGTGATGCTGAATAATTTGAGGATTAGAAAGCTATCCACTAAGGTAGATAAATTGGCAACTATTACAGGAAATTCTTCATTACTTGTGATTAGTGAGATGGTAGCGATAAGGTCTATGGTTCTTCAGAACAAACATGCAATAGACCTTCTGCTTGCAAAATAGAGTGGAGTATGCTGGGCCCTTTAATTTCAGCATCCCAGTCAAAAGTAAGAATTTTGAAAAGTACATTCTGAACATTTCTGACTTGACAAAGGATTTGAAGGAGTTGAAAGCAACAGATGCAACAGAGGCTATTGGAGATTGATTTGCTATTGTATGCAGATGTTTTTGAAACATAGGAAGTGGAGTTATATGTTTTGTTCTGAATCCATTGTTATTTATTGCCATATGTGCAGTAGTTCTAATTGTGGTTTTCAAAATCTATCAGAGAATGAAGGGTGAACAGGCAAGGAAGAGAAAGAGAGTGAATGTTGTGCTGGAATAGATTCAATATAAATATTATGATGACATGAAGTGTCTGGAAGAGTATATGCAGAAATTGATGAAAACCACAAGATTTTGGCAAGTCTCATTAGAGGGTTTTATCATGATTGTGATGACTAAATTTGTCATCAGAGTGGGGACTGAGAATGCATAACTTTGGCTTTGCCAATATGCATCACAGGAGTTACAGAATTATATAATCAACCAAACCTATATTGTGTGCCTGAATGTTACTAATGTAAAGTGGAGAATGTGAATCATGTTATTGAAGGTGCATTGACAATAGAAGATTAGACATTCACATATATATATATATATATATATATATATATATATATATATATATATATATATATATATATATATATATATGTCTATATAAATGATTTATATATATATGATTTTAACATGCTGGATTGTAATTTGGATGCCTATTTACATTTATGTACTCTGAGGAATTATGGTGAACTTGTATATAATCATGTTTCACTCATAATCATGTTGCAATTATAATTGAAGATGCACATATAAATAATGATGTTTTTCGAAACTGCATTTAAATGCCATATTAAGTTAGCTTAACTAAAGACCCAAAATATTGATTTTACGTGTCTCGCCTTCAACATTGAGTTTGCTCATGTTGCAATATTCTTTCTTTGTAGGTGTGCCCATCTGTGTCTACAGTTAATGAAAGACATATTGTATATCTGAGATAGTGAGTATGGGATAATACTTTGGCAAGGACAATGGAGTGCTAACAAACTGAAAAGAAAAGACTCCTGTTTGTGTACCAGGCTCCACAAGGCACTCAAGTTTGTCCTGATGTTCGATTTGTGGGATGAGAACTTGATGGGAATTGTCAATATCAACTGGACAAGGAAGATGGAAAACTACTTGTGTTGATGATGTGAATCTCTTGAAGGTTCCTCAGGTTTAATTGGTATTCACTCAGTTAGACGAGAGCAGATTCTGTTTAACCTTTGACTAGGGCAGATTCCTCTTGAGACTTGGAGGGGTGCACACCTCTCTACCACTTTAAGTGGCTTTATGCTGCACATGACATTTCAGAACATCTGTTTCCATTAGTTCACATAATTCTTGAGAGATAATTAGGATTTCCTTTTGCATAGTTTAGGGTACTTACATTAATTTAGTTTCTCCAATGATAAGGCAAGAGGACTTTGACTGATATAATGATCAGCAGATCTTGTTCCTCATCATTTGCATTGCTGCATCTGAAATCCTTTTATGCGTTATGCATGTACTATTTAATCTTGTTCAATTCTTTACTTCACCTTTGGTGATTTTGTACTTATATGGCATGTTTTTGAGACTCATTTCCATAAGTTTGGCCCTTAATTTATAATTTGAACTTTACTCTCTATCTCTGGGATTTAATGTGTGACCAAATAGGTTACACTATTAGTTGATTTTAACTCCCCTTTACTACTTGAGATTCCTAAAATGTTCTGTCAGAAAAAGAGAAGCAAGAATATGAGCCCCGAGTGTCATCATCACGTACTCTATAAGGTCCCTGTGACTTTTTTGAACAGGTAGTGCTGAACATTTAACTGTTTAAGTTAACATCATCTTTTTGTTTCCTTGTATTTTAGAGGTTGCCTGGGCCCACAGTTATTGCTCACCACTGGCATTCATTTTTCTCTTTTATGAGCTAGATGTTCTAATATTTATTTTAACTGTTGCTTGTTTCTTAGTAGCCACAATCAAGGAGTCCTCATTTGCAGGCAGACTCTGTAGGGTGCCTGTCATTCTTTCCTTCTCTGCACCTCATTTTCTTTGTTCTATGACCTGCACACAAAACTTACACTGCAGCCTCTCCAATTCCAAACTCCATTAAACGGGGATGCCAGCATGACGTGCAGCTCCTCTTGCCTGCAGGTACTGCCAAAGATGTATACTGTTTGTGTTAACATTATATTTTAGTTTCCTTGTATTTTGTCTGTTGTCTGACTCAATCATTATTGTTAATTTTTTGTATTAATTTGTTGTTTAAATTCTCTGGGTTTATTCCATTTTTTAAACCAAATTTTATTATGTTTAATAGCTTCCACTGAAATGCAATTATCAATTACTTGACCTCTTTGGATTAAAATATTGATTAGAACAGTAGTCTCACACAACATCTCCATTATGGCAGTATCCCCTGGTATGCCCACCACCTCCCCCTTATTTTGTCTTGCTGTTTGGGGCATGCTTGTGTTTCATATTTGGGTTTCTCCTTGTTCGCACATGAGTCAACCCTCCCTTCAACATAGTTGCAGTTATGGGGGTGAAGGTTGTCTTCAAAGGTGAGCAACATCTCTCTTTGCCACCAAACAAGCCATTGCTATAAAAGTCCTCTCAGAGTGCGGTCCTCCGAGCTCCTCCAGGACACCCAGCAGTGCCGCCCTTAGGCCTAAATCAATTGAGGGATCCAGAACTGCCACAATTTTGCAACACACTCCATCCCAAAAGGAACCTAAATTTCATGCCACATGATAGACGTCAGCAGCGGGGAAAGCACAATATGTACATGTGGCCTGTGTTGATCAACTTATCTGTGGGATGCATGAAGGTAGTTAGTATGAGTCATATGCAGTTGCAATGACATTGCCAGTTCCCTTGGAGCTAGATATGGCTCCCTCAAATTGTTGTCATGTAGTTCATAACACCCCCCAACCCTTCCATTTTCACCAAAGGGAAGAAAAACAATCTGGATCATTGATAATCAATGAGCAGTAAATTGCAGATATAGCTCCCTTACCCAGACATCCCATGAAGACTTGTGCCACAAGCGGGTTATATTGGGTGATTTAGGCATCCAGACAGAGGTGAACCTGCAGAGCGTGTCGCCATTAGAGGAAACAGAAAAATTGTGTGTGGGATAGGGCCTATTGATCTCTGAAATCTTGGAAGGACATCAGGGTCCCACATGGTAAACATCCCCCATGTACATAATTCTAATATGGTCCTATTGGGCAAAGCCTCTGTAGCTGGAGACCTGTTGAAGCCAGGTGCACCACCATCAGGCAGTCAACTCCATCAGGCGGTGTGCCCACTGGACAAGGTGAAGTGCTGCCCTCCAGCAGAGCACTGCCACTTGAGTGCAAGATGGTGCTGGTTGGGGCATTTGGACACTACAGAGCAAGACAATAAGCCACTCAAACCCCAGAAAATGGAGTTCTAGGAGGTATGGAGGGTCTTACCAGACCCCCGCGAATGATTCAGTTATGGGCATCAGATGTGCTGCTAGATAGTAATCAGAAATGTCAGACATGTGAAGGTTGTCATTAAGAGGAGATTTCCGCACCAGGTCAAATGTCACTCAATGTTGCATGTCCGCCCATATAGAGGATGTCAACTTTATGGTCAGGGAATGGAACCATCACTGGGGGATTGGATAAGGAAAATTTGTTAAAATGTGTAAATACCAGGGGTGACACATCAGTTTAAAGAGTGCAATACATCCCATTGGGTTAAGAGGCAATCAGATTTATCTGCACAGGTCCTTGTCCAGAGTCGAGGCCAGGCGTCGAAAGTTGAGGGACCAGACCAAATCTTGTTTTGGACAGGTATGTCAGGGCACCAGTGTCACCAATACCAGCAGGGATTTATGTGTATTGACTTGAAGACCGGAAGTCTCCCCGTGTAGATGGAGAGTCTCCAGACATCGAGGGCCTGAGGCTTGGGGGTCGCTGAGGAAATTAAATATATTGTCAGCATATAGGGCTATCAGATCTTTAAATTCACCTTCCCATCTCCAGCAGCTGAGTGTCACAACATATCAGACATGCCAGGGGCTTAATAGCAACGCCAAATCATAGCATGAATAGGGGCATCCCTAGCATGTGCCTCTACAGATTAGAAATGGGGGGACAGAACTCTGTGGACATGGACTCAAGCTGTGGCGGTGTGGTATAAGAGGCGCATCATTCTCCGGAAAGATGGGCCAAGCCCTTCTCACTGGAGCACAGCATTGACAAAGGAACAGGAAACCGTGTTAAATGCCTTCCTGGAATTCTGCAAGGAGAAGGGCTAGGCTACGATGAAGGTGGTGTGTTTGGGAGAGGGCCAACTGCATGCAACAAATAGAGTGGTGAGTACTTCTACCTGGGATGAAACCACATTGGTTTGGAGGAATGAGGTGGGACAGGGTTCTACTCATTCAGGTTGCTAGAACGTTAGCAAAAACTTTGATGTCAGCCTTAATAAGGGAAATCGGTTGGTAGAAGGAGCATTGGTCTGTGGGAAGTCCTGCTTTGGGTATGACAACAATAATAGCACAGTCAAGGTCCAGGGGGAACAATCCATGGCATGATTCCTCTGTATAAAAAGTCAGCAAGTGCTATGTTGAATGGTATGGTATCTCTTGTACTATTCGATACGGAAACCATCCGGGCCTGAGGTCTTCCCAAAATGAAGTTCGGATATAGCCTGGTATACTTCTTGGGTTGTCAGAGATCAATCCAACTCATGAATTAAAGAACAGGGGATTGAGGGCAGAGGTATGCCCCAGATAAGGGGTCTCTTTGCCTGATGGGGGGCAATTGTGGGCAGGTCCACTTGAAAGTTACCAGCTGAGTCTATGATGGAGAAAGCAAATATGTAGAGTGCATTGGCCTACTGGAGTGTGGGGTGTGAAATCAGGAACCATGGTAAATGTTAGTTTCAGCCACCCGTAAGTTGGATCACAAGCCTGACAGCAATATAGTGATTAAATTCAAAGTAGAGGCCTACATCTAAGAACCATATATGTAGCCATTAAAACAATACAGTACCTAAGCGTTCAAATGTAATCTATATAGCCCCTCCCTTCGCTCCCACACAGCCAGGGAGTTGGGAATTGAGATATACAATCCTGGTATCCATGGTTAAGTTCAGCTCTATCGCAGGCCGTCACAACAATTCAGTCAAAGCAGTGGAGGAGGGGCTAAGCGAGAGAGTCAGGTACACTGTCTGGGGAGCCAAATAGTTGTAGGGTAGCTATTAGTGTCTCATCAAGCTCCATGTCAGTCGTATTATTCTCCACTACATGGGGTGAGCTTGCCAACGTCTTTCTCCTCCCTCGGTTCCAATTTCTGAGACCTGGAGTCCTTCGTCTGGGGCCCTCAAGCAGGGAGCAGTGGAGGGCAGTCCAGTGGCCCCTGACCTTCTCAATCACTTGGTTCCATTGGGCGCAGTGACTGCTGTTCTGCTGCCTATTCCCAGGTCTGCTCAGGGATGCTGAAGAAGTAGGTTGAGGAATCAAAAATTACTTTGATGTGGGCTGGGAATAGAAGCAAATAGCAGATGTCAAGAACACAAAGCTTGTACTTCCTTGGTGTAGCATGGGAAATGAATGTTCTTAGAGTTCAAATGTCAGAGGTCCGGTTGGTTCACAGCTTCACACAGGATAGTGTCTCAGTATCGGAAGTTGCGGATTCGCTGTATCACCAGGTGAGGCGTGGCTCTGGGGGGGGGCCTCTTAGCCAGCGCTTGGGTGCCCATCACAAAACAGCCAGATGATTTATCTGTTGGGAACCAGGATCAGAACTGGCCTTGAAGAAGTTCACTCCCAGGCCCTCATTTCAGAAGCCCAACAAGGCACAAATTATTACGCCAGGAGTGATTTTCAGCTTCCTCAGCTCATTGGGTGCTACCCAGCTTCTGCATGCCATGATGTCTGAGTTGCACAGTCTTAGTAGTGTGCCTCTGTCGGCATCAGTAGGAAGGAGGCAAATTAAGGACTCCACACAGTCGGGCAGTAGCGTGCTGGGCTCATAAAGCTGATTGCAGGAACTACTGCACAAAGGTCAGTAGTGCACCTTATCTGGGCGGGGAATGGCCAAGGCACGGGGACTGGTGCAGTGTTCTGTGGGCTCTTTGAGTATGAATGTCAATGCTGTCTCCCCGTAAGTAGTCAACGCAGCAGTGGGGCCCACTCTTTATAGGTTTCTGGAGCCCCTTCATATGAGGCATCTTGTACAGTTTTGGGTGCCTATTATTTCCCTCCATTCATGGGGCAAGTAATGACCATTGATGCACCTCAGGTCCGGCGGTCATAGTTCCCCATGCAGAAGGAGTCTTTGTTTCGAGGTCTGGTCCACCCTTTGGCCTTAGAGCCGCGGCCAGGTGGAGAAATCTTAAATTACCATGGTTTCTCTAAGTCCAAAGGGACTCATTAAGGCAGACACAGCTATCACAGGGCCCAAATGATCAGGATACTGTGTAAGCAGACAGGTCCCACCTAATCATGAAGGGGGGTTACATGCACTGTAGGAGTAGGTGCTCAGGTCACCATATGGGTTGGCCTACCCCCTCTTTCATGATCCAGGGCCTGCCTGTTGACTGTAGTTGCTCACTGGGACCCAAGTACAGCACCGCTACCTGCCACTGGTTTTCACAGGAGCCAGCTGCTGTTTCACAATGGTAGACCATCTAATTGGTCCCGCAGGGAGCCTGCCACAGTTGTATCTCCCCTCTGGTGAATCCTCCACCTGGAGGGACTTTCTTTTATCATTTTATTTCCCTAAGCATGTACTCACAAAATGAGCTCCATCTCATTCCTATACAACAGGAGTGGAAAACTGTCACATTTTTCCAGGATTAACTAAACGTCACTGTCAGTGACTAACTTCCTTACAATTAAAATCTCTTTGCTTGACCCACTCAGAGGATAGAATGTGCAAAGAACTTTAGAGGAAATAAGTGTTCCTTGTATGCTGCACTCCCATGTGCACTCACAAACCCACTCAGGCACACGCCAATGCAAAAACTCATTCAGACACTTACATGCCCACTCACAGACCAACACAGACACTCCCATTCACTGACACACACAAACACTCACACCCACTCAGAGACCCACTAAGCGACCCACTCACACACTCACTCACAGACCCCCACAGACACTCCAATGACAATTAATAGACCTACTTAGAAAACTCACACACTCACTTAGACACATACACCATCTCCCAACCCACACAGATATTCCCATGCTCACTCACACACCCATTCAGACACTTACATGCCAACTCACAGACCCACACAGACACTCCCACACCCACCCACACACCTACACAAACTCACACACCCACTCACAGACCCAGTGAGACACCTACCTGCTCACTCCAATACCCACACAGACACTCCCATGTCTACTCCGAGACCCCACAAACACACAGACCCACAGAAACACTCCCACACCCACTCACAGACCCACTCAGACACTCACAAAAACACTGACAGACCCCCAGAGACACTTACATGCCCCTCACAGATCGACTCGCAAATCCACTCACAGACCCACTGTTAGAAATGGGTCTTTTGGTTGGCAGTCAGGTTACCCCCACCCAAGCAGGGACCCTCACTCTAGTCAGGGTAAAGGAAAATAACCCTCAGCTAACCCCGCTCACCCCCTTGGTAGCTTGGCATGATCAGGCAGGCTTAACTTCAGAAGCAAAGTGTAAAATGTTTGTACCAACACACACGGTAACTCAGTGAAAACACTACAAAATGACTCAACACAGGTTTAAAAAAAAATAGGCACAAGACAAAACAAGACCATAACGACAAAAATCCAACATACACAAGTCAAGTTATGTATCTAAAAAGCAAAAGAGTCTTAAATCCTTTAGAAAACAGTGAGAATGTTGTTAGCGCTCAAAAGTACCTGACTAGCGTCAAAATAAATCTGCACAATCGAGTGTGCACCAGAAAAGGACCACGATGTGTCAATTTTTCACATGCAAGCGAGACCGTCAGGCGTGCGTAATTTCTTCTCTCCTGCGAGAGAGTGATGCGTCGATCTGGACAGGCACCTCAGGTCCGGGCAGGCTTTGCATGGATTTTCCACACCCAGTGATGTTGCGTTAAAAATCCAGTCGCACAGTGTCATCAAACTGTGCTGCGTGGGGTTTGCGTTATTATCAGCCGCTGTTAGCGGGTGTTGCGCGTCATTTCTACAGCCACGTTCTGTCAATCTTCCAGCTGCTATGGAGGTGGAGTGTTAATTTCAGCCACGAAGCCGGCGGCGCGTCATTTATCAGCCACGTCACGGATGGTGCATCGAAAATGTCCCCACACTGGGGTCTGTGCATGGAATTTCAATCTTTGTCTGCCAGCTTCACCTTTCAAGGGCCCAGGAACTGTATAGGGCACCACTTGGCAGAGTAGGAGTCTCAGCAGAGAGTCCAGGTGTGGGCAGGGGAAGTCTTTGATGTCCCTGAGACTTCAACAGCAGGAGGCAAGCTCAGTTCAAGCCGTTGGAGAGTCTTCACAAGCAGGAATGCACAACAAAGTCCAGGCTTTGTTGCCTTTCACAGGCAGAAGCAGCAACTGCAGGATAGCCCAACAGAGCACGGTCACAGGCAGGGGCAGCACTTCTCCTTGGCTCTTCAGCTCTCCTCCTTGGCAGAGGTTTCTCTTGGTTCCAGGAGTGATCCGGTTTTTTAGGGGTTTTAGGTACTCTTCTTATATCCCTTTCTGCCTTTGAAGTAGACTTACTTCAAGGGAAAGTCTCTCTTGTTTGGAAGATCCTGCCTTGCCCAAGCCAGGGCCCAGACACACGCCAGGGTGTTGGAGACTGCATTGTGTGAGGGCAGGCACAGCCCTTTCAGGTGTAAGTGACCACTCCTCCCCTCCCCTCAGCTCAGATTGCTCAATAGGATATGCAGGCTACACCCCAGCTCCCTTTGTGTCACTATCTAGAGGAGAGTTGCAAAGAGCCCAACTGTCAAACGGACCCAGACAGGGAATCTACAAACAAGCAGAGTCACAGAATGGTTTAAGCAAGAAAATGCCTACTTTCTAAAAGTGGCATTTTCAAACACACAATCTAAAAAACAACTTCACTAAAAGATGGATTTTTAAATTGTGAATTGAGAGACTCCAAGCTCCACATGTCTATCTGCTCCCAAAGGGAATTTACGCTTTAATCATATTTAAAGGCAGCCCCCATGTTAACCTGCGAGAGAGATAGGCCTTGCAACAGTGAAAACCGAACGTGGCAGTATTTTACAATCAGGACATGTAAAAAAACATAAGTACATGTCCCACCTTTAACATACACTGCACCCTTCTCATGGGGCTACCTAGGGCCTACCTTAGGGTTGCCTTACAGGGATGCGATCGGACAGCCGGAATGCCCACTAGGCACCAGGGATTATGTTTGTGTGTGTGTGTCTGTGTTTGATTTTTGTGTGGGGGCGGGCAAGGGGCGCTCCCCCAAGGGGGCATAATCTTTTATGCCATTTCTGCCCCCTGGGGGCAGATCGGCTCATTATTTTTAAGCTGATCTGCCCTCGGGGGGGTAGAAGCCACGATGGCACCAGGGATGTGTTGCTGTTTTTTTGTGTGTGTGGGGAGTGGCCCCTTGGGAAGAATCTACCAGGCACCAGGGATTTTCTTTTTGTGTGTGTGTTTTTTTGTGTGGAGCGGTGGCCCCTTGGGCAAGGGCCACTCCACAAGGGAGCATAATATTATATGCCGTTTCTGCTCCCCATGGGGGCAGATCAGCTTCTTTATTTAAGGTGATCTGCCCCCAAGAGGGGTAGAATCAAGGATGGCATCAGGGATGTTCTGCAGTTTATTTTTGTGTGTGGGGGTGGCCCTTGGGCAAGGGTCACCCTCCAATGGGGGAGAAACACTTTTGGGCAGTTTTGCCCCCCTTGGGGGCAGATCAACCTTTTTTGTTTTGGCCCATCCACTAGGCACCAGCGATTTTTTTTGTGTGTGTGTTTTTTTTGTGCAGGGGCGGACCCTTGGGCAAGGGCTGCTCCCTCAAGGGTGTATCATATTTTACACTGTTTTTGCCCCCTTGGGGGCAGATCGGCTCATTATTTTTAAGCCGATCTACCCCCGGGGAGGTAGAAGCCACGATGGCACCAGGGATGCGTTGCTGTTTGTTTTTTTGTGTGGAGCGGTGGCCCCTTGGGCAAGGGTTACCCACCCAAAGGGGGAGAAACACTTTTGGGCAGTTCTGCCCCCCTTGGGGACAGATTGGCTTATTTTTTTTTAGGCCCATCTGCCCCGGAGACCAGGGAAAAATTTTAACTGTTTGGTGGCGGGGTGTTTCTCAACTGGTGAAGTATTTGCATTTGTGATTATAACAGTTAATTTCTCTTTTTTGTTCTAGTTCAAAGCTTTTGCTTCTTTTGTTGTGGGTTGTTTTGGCAGTGGTTGACCTGCAGTTTGCCTAGTTGAATGTTTTAGGTTTGTAAATTTACTCCAAATTAGTATTATTGCCATGCATGAATGAAATGTTTGTAGGTGGGATACCAAATGCAGGATTGTGTGTGAAATTGGCCTTTGATGTGTGCACAATAATATTTGTGTTGTCTTTTGTCTAATATGCTTTTCTTTTTTCTTTTTAGTGAGATGTCATTGGTGATCGCTGTGTCTGCGCAGATTAGTTGCTGGTGAGTTTTGCTTTTTCAGGCGGGTGGTATAGTGTTTGAGTACATAACTCTTTTTGATAAAGCCACACTTTTTTTTATTACTTATTTTAGACAGCGCTGGTTTTTGTTGGCTCATTTGTCACGTTACACTTTTTAGAAAGGATCATGGCTAGCCACAGAGTGACCGCTCAGCAGGTTGTTGCCATGCTTTTTGAGTCGTCTTCTGACCATGATTATGAGATGGACTCTGCATCTGAGGCAGAGGAGGAAGAGCGAGATTCTGGCAGTGAGATGTCTGTCCAAGAGGAGTCTTCTGATGAGGAAGCCACTGTCAGTGCAGCTGAAGGACCTGTTTTCGAGGAGTACATCGATGTGCCAATGGATCAGCAGCCAGCAGCTGAAAGGCTTCCCATTGGAAGACCTGACAAATGGGTTGCCCCAAAAATGGAGCAGCCACAGTCGCCTGCCTTTACTAGCCTCCCAGGATGTAGAGTAAATATGGGAAACCTTTTGCCTGTCAATTTCTTTGAGTTGTTTATGGACGATGCATTTTTGGAAGAGATTGTTGACCAGACTAATTTGAATGTGGAACAGTATTTGAGGGACAACGTTGGCTGACTTAGGCCTCAGTCTAGAGCTACCCATTGGATTCCCACAAATTTGGAAGAGATGAAAAAGTTCTTAGGTTTGACTTTTTTGATGGGGTTGATAAGGAAGCCATCACTGCCTTCTTATTGGTCTACTAGTCCTTTGATGGCAATGGCTATATTTCCTGCAACAATGACTCGTAATCAGTATTTGCTTCTTCTTCGGAGCCTGCATTTTGTGGACAATCCTTTAGCCTTGCCATGAGATTACCCTGATTGTGACTGTCTTTTTAAGATTAGGCCTGTCTTTGATCATTTTTAGATCGGTCTTCAGAGGTCTATGTGCCAGGCAAAGAAATAAGTGTGGTCGAGTCTTTGGTCCTGTTCAAGGATCGTTTGGTTTTTAGGCAGTACATTCCGAGCAAGAGGGCACGTTATGGAATTAAATTGTATATGCTGTCTGAAAGTAGTACAGAATATGTTTAGAATTTTCGGGTCTACACTGGTAGGGATTCCAGTATTGACCCCACCTGGTTGTCCGCCCACTTTTGGAGTTAACGAGAAAACTGTGTTGGAACTTGGTAGGCGAAAGTTTAACAAAGGTCACCATTTGTATGTAGATAACTTCAAGGAGTTGTTCAGAGTGGACATTGTTGCTTGTGGCACAATCTGCTCTAACAAGAAAGGCTATCCAAGGGAGCTTTTCTGTAAAAAACTTGAGAGGGGACAGTGCAGTGCCTTGTGCAGTGATGAGCTGCTAGCTCTGAAGTTTGTAGACAGGAGGGATGTGTACATGCTAACTACCATCCACGATGAGAGTACTTCACCTGTGGTTGTTTGGGGTCAAGTTGCTGAATTGCGCAAACCTGTGTGCATTTTAGATTACAATAAGCACATGGGTGGGGTTGATAAAGTAGATCAGATGTTGGAACCCTACACTGCTGTTTGTAAGTCTTGTGTGTGTTATATAAAGTTGTCTATTCATTTGTTCAATCTAGCAACTTTTAATGCTTTTATTTTTATTGTGTTTAAGGATTGTTCCCCTGAGTCAAGAATAAAATTTGTTAAATTTCAGGAGTCAGTCATAGAGAGCCTTGTTATAGTGGATCATGCAAGAGTCCGTAGAGTGGCAGATGTGGAGGATGTGACTTGGTTTAAAGATCGCCACTTTCCTGATCAGATTTCTCCCACTCCCAAAAAAGACTTTCCCGCTAAGAAATGTAGAGTCTGTGCCTGAAGAGGTATCCAGAGGGAAAGCCGGATGTAGTGCCCGGACTGTCCTTCAACACCTGGGCTGTGGGTGGCAGGCTGTTTCATGAGTTACTACACGCAGAAGAATTACTGGGAACTACTGTGGGTGTAAACTGCCATTTTATATTTTCATATGTTCCGTTTCACTGTTGCCATTACTGTCATGTATTCAGTTAGAGCTTTTGTATTTGTAGTTTTGTACTTATTTATAATTAGTTAGTGGTTTCTTTGTTGTTTAAAAAAAAAGTGATGGTGGTGTGCATGGAATGGCGCTTGGCTGGCGGTGTGCGTGGAGTGGCGGTTGGCCTGCGGTGTGCGTGGAGTGGTGCTTGGCTGGCGGTGTGTGTGGAGTGGCACTTGGCTGGTGGCGTGTGTAGAGTGTCGCTTCACTAGTGGTGTGTGTGGAGTCGCGATTGGCTGGTGGTGTGTATGGAGTGGGGCTTGGCTGGCGGTGTGCGTGGAGTGGCTCTTGGCTGGTGGTGCCAGCCAAATGCCAGTCCACATGCTCTCATCAGCTGGTGTGATTGCTGCATCAGGCATGGGGGTATATGAAAGTAATGGGCCCTTGAGTGGCACTGTCTGTCGATGCAAGTGTTGTAATGTGCTGGGCCCGTGTCTGGCGGTGTAAATGGTCTTGTGCATGTCCTGTATGAAAGGTGTGTGAATGGACTGTAAAGCGGTTGGTACCTTGTCGCTCCTTTACAGCTCACGAGCTGTGAGTCATTGGTTCTATTTTTTGGCCTTTCAGTTATTAACAGTGCATTTCATTTTTGTGAAATCTCTTGTTAATAAAATTTTATCTACTGAACCATCACTCACCCTTGTGCCAAATCTAACCAGTATGTGTGGTGAAAATGACAAAACCTGCTCTGCTGTAGTCAGGCATCTCGGCACACCCTTCACACGCTAGTTGTCTCGGTTGGGACCCCGATGATGAAGCATGCCACCAACTTGGTTGGTGGGTGAGTTTTTTTTTTAACATAACCTAAGTGCATTTCGTTTCACAATTTTAGTGTTTGGAACATCACAGAAGCAACTTGGTTGGTGGGTGAGGTTTTTTTTTTTAACATAACCTAAGTGCATTTCGTTTCACAATTTTAGTGTTTGGAACATCACAGAAGTACGTGGACAAATCAAAATGATCTATTACAAAACTACCTGTGTTTGGGGGGGGGGTTATCTACATTTTTGGTCCCAGGTGCAGCCTTCAGCTAGGGAAACATACCACACCCAGACATTATTTAAAACTAGACACCCCAAGGAGTCCAGGGAGGTGTGGCTTGCATGGATCCCCCAACATTTTCTCACCCGGACTCCTCTGCAAACCTCAAAATTTGCTTAAAAAAGCATGCTGTCTTCACTTTTCTTTGTAGGATCACTGCTCCAGCACAAATTTCCCACCAACCAGCTTTCCCCTCAGTCTCCCAAGTAAAATGATACCCCACTTGTGTGGGTCCCCCACGCAGAGTCAGCCTAAAGATGTATAAAAGTAAAATATGTGCTTATCAACTCACTGCGCTATCCCCTAAATCTCTACAGATTTTTGGTCTTTTTCTGTTGCAGGCATCTAGGCCACCCACACAAGTGATGTATTATTTCTATCAGGAGACTTGGGGGAATGCTGGGTAGAAGGAAATTTGTGGCTCCTCTCAGATTCCAGAACTTTCTGTCACCGAAATGTGAGGAACAAGTGTTTTTTTGACAAATTTTGAGTTTTGCAAAGTATTCTGGGTAACAGAACTTTGTGAGAGCCCCATAAGTCACCCTATCTTGGATTCCCCTTGGTATCTAGTTTTCAAAAATGCACAGGTTTGGTAGGTTTCCCTAGGTGCCGGCTGAGCTAGAGGCCAAAATCCACAGCTGGGCACTTTTCAAAAAACAGCTCTGATTTCTTTGGGAAAATGTGATGTGTCCACTTTGTGTTTTGGGGCATTTCCTGTTGTGGGCACTAGGCCTACCCACACAGGTGAGGTACAAATTTTATCAGGTGACATGGGGGAATTCTGGGTAGGAAGAAATTTGTGGCTCCTCTCAGATTCCAGAACTTTCTGTCACAGAAATGTGAGGAAAAAGTGTTTTTTTGCCAAATTTTTAGGTTTGCAGTGAACCTGGTGAGAGCCCCACAAGGCACCCCATTCTGAATTCCCCTAGATGTCTAGTTTTAAAAAATGCACAGGTTTGGTAGGTTTCTTTAGGTGGCGGCTGAGATAGAGGCCAAAATCCACAGCTAGGCACTTTCCAAAAAACACATCAGTTTTCTTTGGGAAAATGTGACGTGTCCATGTTCTGTTTCCTGTTGTGGGAATTAGGCCTAACCATGCAAGTGAGGTACCATTTTTATCGAGAGTCTTGGGGGAACACAGAATAGCAGAACAAGTCTTATTGCCCCTTGTGTTTCTCTAAATTTCCTTCCGAATGTAGGATGGTGTGTAAAAAAGATGCCTATTTGAGAAATGCCCTGTAATTCACATGCTAGCATGGGGTCCCCAGAATTCAAAGATGTGCAAATAACCACTGCTTCTCGACACCTTATCGTGTGCTCATTTTGGAAATACAAAGGTTTTAATGATACCTATTTTTCACTCTTTATATTTCAGCAAATGAATTGCTGTATACCCGGGGTAGAATGAAAACCCATTGCAAGGTGCAGCTCATTTATCTGCTCTGGGTACCTAGG
Source organism: Pleurodeles waltl (assembly GCF_031143425.1). Classification (NCBI taxonomy): domain Eukaryota; kingdom Metazoa; phylum Chordata; class Amphibia; order Caudata; family Salamandridae; genus Pleurodeles; species Pleurodeles waltl. The sequence continues at coordinate 281,180,824 of NC_090447.1, forward strand.
GTTCTTGATGAACCTACAAGCCCTGTATATCCCCCAATCAGAAGAGTCCAGCAGACGTAACAGTATATTGCTTTGAAAAATCTGACATCACAGTAAAATGTGAAGAAAAATGGCTGTTGCGGGGACTTGGCTCACCCACACTAGTGGGGTACCATTTTTAAAACGAGATTTGGGAGAATGCTGGGTAGGAGGAGGTTTGTGGTTTCCCTCAGGTTCCAGAGCTTTGCATCACCAAAATGTGAGGAAAATGTATTTTTTTAGCCAAAGTTTGAGATGTGCAAAGGTTTCTGGATGACAGAACCTGGTGAGAGCCCCACAGATCACCCCATTCAGGATTTCACTATTTGTCTAGTTTAAAAAAATGTACAGGTTTGCTAGGTTTCTCTAAGTGCTGGCTGAGCTAGCGCCCAAAATCCACAGCTAGATACTTTGCAAAAAACACATTGGTTTTCAGGGTAAAATTGTGCTGTGTCCACGTTGTGCTTTGGGGCATTCCTATTGCGGGCACTAGGTCTACCCACACATTTTAATTGGGAGAGTTGGGGGAATGCTGGGTGGAAGGAAGTTTGTGGCTTCCTTAGATTCCAGAACTTTACATCACCAAAATATGAGGAAAATGTGTTTTTCGCTATATTTTGAGGTTTGTAAAGGATTCTGGGTAACAGACCCTGGTGAGAGCCCCACAAGTCACCCCATCCTGCATTTCCTGAGGAATGCCCTGTAATACACATGCTAGTATGGGGACCCCCAAATTCAAAAATTTGCAAATAACCACTGCTTCTAAACTCCATATGTTGAACCAATTTAGGAAATACATAGGTTTCCTTGATACCTACTTTTCAATCTTTATATTTTACCAAATTGTTTGCTGTATACATGATACACAGTGAAAACCGATTGCAAGGTGGAGCCGATTTATGGCTTGAGGTACCTTGGGTTTTTGGTGAACCTACAAGCCCTATATATCCCTGCAACCAAAAGGGTCTAGCAGACATAACAGTACCTTGCTTTCATAAATCTGCCATAGCTGGAAAAAGTTATAGATGAAAACGTAAACAGAAATGGCTGTTCTTTCAACCCAATTTCAATATTGTTTTACTTTCAACTGTTATTTTCTGTAGGAAAACCTTGTAGGATCTACACAAATGACCCCTTGGTGAATTCAGAATTGTGTCTACTTTTTAGAAATATTTAGCTCTCTGGGATCCAGCATTGGTTTCACACCCATTTCTGTCACTAACTGGAAGGAGGGTAAAGCACAAAAAATAGTAAAAATAGTGTGTGTCTCAGTAAAATGACAAAATTGTGCTGAAAAATGTGGTTTTCTGATTCAAGTCTGCCTGTTCCTGAAAGCTGGGACGCTGGTGATTTTAGCACTGCAAACCCTTTGTTGATGCCATTTTCAGGGAAAAAACCACAAGCCTTCTTCTGCAGCTTTATTTGAAAAAAGAAAATGAAATTTTCACTGTATTTTGGCTAATTTCTTGGTCTCATTCAGGGTAACCCACAAACTCTGGGTGCCTCTAGAATCCCTAAGATGCTGGAAAAGAAGGACGCAAATTTGATGTGGGTAGCTTATGTGGACAAAAGGTATTAGGACCTAAGTGCAAACTGTCCCAAGTAGCCAAAAAAGGGCCTGCCACCTGCAGGGAAAAGGCCTGACAGCGAAGGGGTTACATAAACACACCTGTATTCACAAGCTACAAAAATAGGAACATTTTTACTTTTGCTGTATGTATGTCAAAAATAAAACCTGTTTTGTTTGCTGTCATAAATGAAAGTTCATGTTACTCTCATTTACATATATAACTTTGTGATGAATCAGGTACTTTTAATTGAAAAATAATGTCAGGCCAAATTTGTGAAAATAAGTGATATTGAACATAAAATGATACCTGTGCATAAAATAATAAACGGTTCACAAGTTGGGTTTCTGGTCCAAAACTTGACTCCTAATGACACTGCCAAAGGACAACCTCCTCAGTAAGGGGCATCAAGTGGGCAAAGCAGCCACCTCAATGAAACCTCAATGAATCTTTTTAAGAGGGGCGGTTTTGGACTTTATAAGGGACAGGTAAGCAGCAAAAGCAGGTAGAGGAGAAGAGGTAGAAGGGCTGGGAGAGGATTGAGTTGGGGAGGTACAGGGAGCTGGGGCAGGTGTTGTATGTATGTCTGTCTGTTTTCCACGTGCATATGGGTCTAGTGTATGTGGTGTTTGTTCGGTGTTGTGTTTCTGTGAATATGTGTAGTGTTTAGGTGAGTAGGTGGGTTTGCATTCGGTGTGTACGTGCTTTTCTGTGAGTGTATTTGTTTGGATAAGTGTGCTTTTGAGGTGTTTGAGGTGAGTGTGTCTGTATGTGTTGTAGATGCGTTTGTGTCTGGTGTATGTTTGGGTGTGTGTAGGCTTTATTGGTGGTACTCTGGTAATTGTGAGTGTTTGGGTTTTGTGTGTGTTGTTGTGTGTGTAGGTCTGTATTTGCGTGTGACTGTGTGAACTTAGACGAGTGTGATTTTGAGGTAGATGCTGTGGTTGTGATACTTGTGGGTGTGCTAGTGATTGTGGGTGAGGTGGTTGTGGTGGGATGCTTGTGTCTGTGGTGGTGGGTGTTGTGGTTGTAGGTGTGGTGGTGGTGCTGTAGATGTGGTGCTGGGTGTGGTGGTTGTAGTAGTTGTTGTGGGACCTATGGATGTAATGTCAGTAGTTTGTGTTTTATGTGTGGGTGTCCTGCTTTTGTCTGTTGGAGCGGGTGTGTGAAAACAAGTGAGTGTGGTAGGGATTGGGGTAGGAGTTGGGATTTGGGATGAGGAAAGGACCTGCATAGGGACACAAGTTTAGGCCAGTTGAGGGGCTGCAGTCAGTACAGAGGCTATTTTTATTAGTGGTCTCTGCATGCCAGATGTTGAATAATTAATCACATCCATGAAGGCAACCATCTGTTGCTTTTGGGAGCTAAGACCCTGGATGCCATTCACAATCTCTGTTTGGCTTAGAGAGGTGCTGAGTAAGAGGTCAATAGTCTCTTCACTGAGTGCAGCCGGCGGGACAGGGGCAAGGGAGAGGTGCCTGCGGCAAAGTAGACCTCAGCCCTTTTAGGGGGGTGTGATTGGCAAACTGAGGGTAAGCAAGATGGAGATTGGAGAAGGGAATGTGGATGGCAGGAAAGTATGCAGATGGGACAGGTCCTGTAGGGTCTGCCACCACTGTGGACTGGTCGCTTGTAGAGGCCTCTGAAGAAGATATCAGGCTGGTGGCCTCTGTGCCAGTCTCCTCATCCTCCATGCCACTGCATATATATCAGTTTCCGGTGTTGCCAGCTGCTTCCCTACCTTCACGACTAATGTCTCCACTGCCTGCTCTTGAAGATGCTGAAAAACATTTTCTTTATATCTGTATAAAATAACAAAACATTTCTTAATTTTAATTTTTCACCTGCTTTGAGGCTACAAAACATAGGTATACTTTACCATTACCTCATACATTTATGGAACATATTATTTACCCATTTGCTCACAGTTTAGAAAATTATATTCATTGTTCCCATTTCAATTGAGATCATTTTTCTTAAACACTTCATATTTGTCATGGAATTTTTCATTACCTCTGAATAGTACAGATTGGTTGTTTTGAACCGTGAACACAAATATATAGCAATACAGCTTTGTACTATGTACATTGTTCATCCGCAAAAGTCCCTTTCAATAACTAATATCTGGACATAAAAAGGAAACAAAAATGTTGTTTTGGGTATGTATTACTCTGTCACCAATGTGTACATATTCCTGTCTATTTCAATTACTAATGTTTACCTACTAAATACATGTTTGTTTAAGCAGACTGTCCTGCATGCACATTTGTGAAAGAGTGGGGCTTTATGCCAATCTGTAACTGTTTACATGATTTCACTTGAATTTTGCAGTGAAAACATATTTATTAAATGTTCCTGCTAAAAATGTTGCCACTGTTCTCAGGTTCCTACTCATTTTGGATCACATGCTCAATTTTGTTTGGTTATTATACCAATTCACCAATGTGAACTTTGGAACATCCACTGTATCATAAGTGCATAGTTTGCTATGCCACCTATAGCAGGGCCAACATACCCTCCTCACAATTGTGATGGAGCATCACACCTGACAGAATCATAAATTGTGGCCTTTTTGGTACAACTGTCCGTCATAACATAGACAAAATCTAGGTATATCTTTTTTTCTTAGGCAGGCATGTGCCTGCTCAAAACACTCCGTTGTTAGTGATAAGGAATCTAGTGGCAATATTTACCAAAAATCAATACATAAAACCCATCATCATACACCTTGTGCAAAGCTTACACCTTCCAGAACTCTTCTTGTGCATTGGATGTGTGTCAACCTTCATGTTGATGCCATAAATTATTGCTGTAACAAAAAGTTAAATAACAGTAGGAACTCAAAGGATAACTTACCCGCTTGATGCTGTTGTCTGGGTTCTCAACTGCCCATTAAGGTCCCGGCAGTCCAGTGCAAGTATGTGGGCCAGTAGGAGGGTCAAGGTGTGGTGCACGCACTTCCCACACTGGGAAGACTGGATGAGCTGCACTTCAGATGATTTTTAGACCAGCGTCGTAGGTCATCCCACCTCTTATGGCAGTGAATGCTGCACCTTGTAGACCCCCAAGATCCACACCTTCTTGGTGATTGCCTTCCATATCACCTTTTTCTGATGAGCATTGACCTTTATGGGAATGAAAAAAAAAATAATGATTTGTGAGGTTTAGCTTGTATGTATTTCTGTGACACCATGTTGTAAATTATATCACAAGCATTTCTGAAAAGTTAGTACAGATTTTTTTCTGAAATTTATTGTTTCCTATAAAACTCTAATTGTAGTGACCTGTTGAGTGCCTTCATCACTTTTCATGTCCTAATTTTACAAATGCAGGTCACAAACATCATGTGGGCCAGCAGTCTGAAACATTTCCTGAAGTGAGAACTACTTCTGCTCAAACCAGTGTGAGCTACTGAAGGAAAACAAACTGTTGTTAGCACCCCACCCCGTGCCCAGCTTTATTGGCTCATTGCCTAATGTTTTAGAGCCAGATACTATGGTTAGAATCACATACTATGACTAAGGGCAGTATGCATGAACATGTGTGTGTGTGTGTGAGGATGGGGTGTATTTAGATGGGTGACTGAAAGCCTATGTCATATGTACTTGCAGCACAAGATATCATTTACCCCACATGTGCCACGAATAATACATACAGATAGTGAACATTCTGAAAATGGGATAAATTTAAAGTGCAAACAAATATTTAGACAAGTTCATAACTTAAATGTTTTTCTGCACTTTACATTTCTCTCATTTTGACATATGGCTGTATTTTTCATCTATAATTATGGCACAATGTCTACTGGCTACTGGAAGTAAGGGCCATGCAGGTTGTAAATATAAAATTTTGATTTGTGACTAAATTGAAATGAAAAGTCACCTTATGTCTCCATTTAACTCTTCATTTCAATTCGCAGACGTTTAAAAACATTGTTAAACATCATTTTGTTCAGAGTCAAATTACTGTGTTGAGTACACTCCACTCACAACACTTCACTCAGGAACTGAAAGGGACAATTTAGCCTGTGTTTATAACAACAAGTCAGTTAGAAATTCATTTTCCTTCATACATGTACCTTTTCATCTGGATTCCCATACAGTTGGATGTACAGGGACAGGACCTCTGTGGTCAGCAGTTCCAACTCCTCTGCTGAGAAGTTAGCGGCCTGTCACCTGCTTTGCCAAGCATTGTGGCTCCCAGAGCTTGGTAACAGCAGCAAAGTGGAGGAGGTATTGTTGGCTGTAGTGTTAGGAGGCAAGTGAGATTTTTTGTAATGCAGTATACATGTACACGACATACGCAATTGTCAACAGTGACAGACACAGATATTGACATTCGTATGTTGCTGTCACACATGTTAGCCTATGGTGGTGTCTGTCATGAAGTGTTACACCTGCTACGCAGTCAACTTCTGCTGACGGCTGTCAGATTGAAAAAGTCCTGTAGGCATGTCAGGTGGCCTCCATTTTAGAATGTGAGCCAGTGTATTTTTAAATGTTAAGTACATCACTACTACTTGTAAAATTTGACACAGCATAATGTAATGTGCTACTGTTTTACTGTTGTACTGAGTATTTTATACTTCCATTCATGGAATTTTTGATTTTTGCCTAAGCTGTTGTAACAGCTGGGGTGGTTGGTAAAGGTGTGAACTGAGTGAGACTCACTGGAAATGGACCAAACTAATCCATATCATCTGGACCTGCAGGAGTAGAGCTCTCACTGAAGGCTTGATCCTGGTCTGGAGTGAAGGTATCCTCTGTGACAGATGGTTGTCCACATACTCTGGATGTACGACCTAATATGAATTACAAGAGAACAACTTGCAAAAGTCTGGATTATGCATCAAATGTGTTTTGAGCTACACATGGATCAAACTAAAAGTAATAAATTGTTATTTATAGTGTTTTTGGTAATTGCTCAAACATAAATTACACACATGCAAACTTAAAAAAATGCATGTGAAGAGATGTCCTGAAAAATTAAAGATTACTTAGGAAGAGTACATAAATGATACCACATTTTCAACCCCACAGTGTAAAGGAGAAATGAGAGGTTAACTATTCCAAGGTCTAGCAGGATAATGCAGACTATTAAACAACTTAGTAGGATTAATGGTATTGGTCATCATATCATCTTTCCTAAATAAAGTTATTATCATTACTACTTATATTCTGCATACAACATAACATGATTTTAAAATCTTTAAGTCAACATACTTTGAGTTGCGAGACCAATTGCAACCCTTCAGTGAAATTACACATAAATGAAAATATACAAAATTACATGAAATAAACCACCTTTTATTCATTGCATAAAATGTTGTTTGAGAAATGTCTGACATTTCGACACATGTGCACATATAGATGTAAAGAGAGAACAACCAACATCACATTGCAAACATATTTTCCATGTACAAAAACAAAGCATTCTGGTAGTTGTAGTCCTTTCAATTTGACCTTGTCAACACATGGAAAGTTGTAAGTTGAACATTCCTAGTAAAATGTATGCAGTAAAGATGTACACAAATTTACTAAATTGTGACATATGTGAAATTTCTTAATAAGTGAAACAATACTTGCAAGCACCATACCATCATGTTATAATGGATCGGGTTTTGAACCTGTTATCTTAATCACAACAAAATACATTCAAACAAGCAATCAAATACAATAAATGATCAGTGAAGAACAGTACACACTTTGACCACACATATTGCCCAGTAGTAAAAGGAGTGATGGTACTATAATGCTAATAATTTGATGCTGATAATAGTTTTGAGATTTTTAAAATTATACTTATATGTCTTACAAAGTTGAAAAACACATTATGTACAGCTAACTCAAGAGCAAAAACTACATTTATGTTTAGTGAGACATACATACGTCTAACTTACTAGTCTCTACACCACCTGGGATTCCTGTCCAGCCTTCAGGTTATAGGATCTGCAAGAAATTCTCTTCCCAGGGAAAACGTTTTAATGGGTGGGCTGGAAGAACCACAACCAGTCCACTGGGCCTCCAGGTGATGCTTTGAGGCCAGGGAACACACTCTTCCCCACAGGTCGTTACATCTCTCCCTAATTTCTTCTGGTGTGCGCAGGTTGTTTGCTACAGCATTTACTCTGCCAACTTTTCTGGCCCACATTTTCCTTTTCTTAGATATGGTTGTATTTTGTACTTGGGCTCTAATTATTTGTAGCTCTACTCTAATGATTTCAGCGACCATGACTGACAATTCTTTCTCTGTGAAATGTGGATTTCTCCTCCTTGCCATTATGAGTTACTCAAAATAAATGATATAGTGACCCACAAGTTAATGAAACAAGTTTAAAATGAGACAAATGAAAAATGGGAGAGGGTAAAAAATAAATCAACCTGACTTCTGAGTGGCACATTCAGCAGCAAAATGGTGTTCTGCAGTGGAATGGCAAAGGATCATGGTCTGAAATGGGATGTGTTTTATAGTGTGGTACACAGATGATCACAATTGGACAATATACATCAGATCTGCGCTGCCGGCATCCATCCAATAGTCACTGACATTGTACAATTTTGAGTGGGTCCATCCGGAATCGCCTGCCAGAACAATGCCAGCACAACTGTGAAATCTAAATATGCTAGGCGCACCTCCCCTGCTCTGATAGTGATGGAGTACTGTTAGCCAGCACTGGAATCCACTGCGTCAGCAGCAGTGAACCGCTTACACAGCGTACTCCACTCTGTGGCTGCAGATGGTTCAGCAACCATGCATCTAAATAGGGCCGTCGGAATTCCCTCAGCTTAACAGAGTACTTGGAACTACCTTCAGGGTGGGGGATGGAACTTCCCTCAAGATCTAAATCAGGCTAATGTACAGAAACATAAATCATGTAGTTAGCTCCTTCTTTGACAGATGGGGTGGTTATGAAAGAACAATTTTTTTCTAGAAGTATTTTCTATCTTCAGTCTTGAGAAAATATTAAGTTGTAACTGGAAGCAAAAAAACAAAACTAACATTGATTATTCTTCACTGCATCCAGGAATGCACACACAAAAGACATATTTAGAGTGACGGGCATGTGGCATTTGCCACAGTGAGTAATCATCTCACTTATTTCTTGGCAGACAGCTGAAATAGTAATCACTGCAACAGGTGAGGGTTCTACCAACGGTGCTGTAGAGGTTGACTGCCCTGCTGCACTTGCCTTTTCCTGCATCATCCACTTGTAGTTCTGTTCATTAATGGTATTTATGTGCTTCCAGATGGAACTTTTGTCATGGGAATACTTTTTTTGCAGTGCCCTGGATAATTGTTTGCTACAAATATTGCACTGCACATACTTAGCAGTAACCTTCTTTTCCCCCGAAGGTATGCAGACATCACTGTCCTTTTTGGAGGTGGTGTATCTTCCTCTGCGTCCAAAACATGTTCTAGATGTCCTTGCTGGTCAGAAGATGAAGTTGCAGCCATTCTAACTTAATCTCCACAAAAGTGAATAAAAAGCAGAGCACCACTGGTTCTCGATCCTCTCTCTACAGAGCCGAAAGGAGAAATAACCAATTTTGGTTGTGGTTTTACATGTGCATGAGTGGGGTCCTAATGTACCCAATCAAAAGGCAAAGTTTGGGTGTGTCATTGCATGAATTATTGCATCCATATTTTCAGATTCACGAAGCTTCAAAGCTGCCACCAAGCCACATCAACCAGCTGTGTCCTTGGGTTGGCACCCAGGGACATAGCAGTAGCCAGCCCTGAGGGGTGGCAGTTCCCAGGGCCATCAATGGCTCCTCAAGGGGGGCCATGCAGGCCCCCTCCAATGTGCATAGCTCAGGCGAGGTGGTGGTCACCAGGGCTGAAGGGTGTTCGAAACAGATACTGTTTCTATTTTCTATATTTTGCCCCGGGGAGGTGGTGGTCCCTGGGGCTGCGGGGGACCCCACAGCCACCCGCATAGTATTTCAGTTTTGCCCCAGGGCAAGTGATGATCCCTGGGGCTGTGTTGGGGGCTACAGGGGGCCCCACATAGTATTTTGTTATGCACCAGGGAGGTAGTTGTCCTCCAGGCTGTGGGGGAGTGCGTGGGCCACCCGCATATTATTTATGTTATGACCCGGGTAGGTGGTGGTCCCCAGAGCTTCAGGGGGCCAGGCAGCCCATCCGGGGCTTATTAATAAGTTCCTCTGCACTTCCCTCTTCGACTTCTGCCAAGGATCAATTGCTGACTGCTCCAGGATGCCTGCATAACCGCAACAAAGTAGCAAGAAGACTACCAGCAACATTGTAGCGCCTCATCCTGCCGGCTTTCTCGACTGTTTCCTGGTGGTGCATGCTCTGAGGGCTGTCTGCCTTCACCCTGCCCTGGAAGCCAAGAAGAAATCTCCCGTGGGTCGACGGAATCTTCCCCCTGCCAACGCAGGCACCAAACTTCTGCATCACCGGTCCTCTTGGTCCCCTCTCATCCTGACGAGCGTGGTCCCTGGAACACAGGAGCTGGGTCCAAGTGTATTCGACAGTCCAGTGGCCCTTCTGTCCAAATTTGGTGGCGGTAAGTCCTTGCCTCCCCACGCCAGACAGTAATCCTGTGTACTGTGTGAACTGCAGCTGCTCGGGCTTCTGTGCACTTTTGCAAGACTTCCTTTGTGCACAGCCTAGCCCAGGTCCCCAGCACTCCATCCTGCATTGCCCAACTCACTGAGTTGGACTCCAACATCGTGGGACCCTCTTTTGTGGCTCTGAGTCGACCGTTGTCCTCAGATCTTCTAAGTGCCTGTTCAGGTGCTTCTGCGGGTGCTGCCTGCTTCTGCGGGGGCTCTCTGTGTTCGCACAAATTTGCAATGAAGTTGCAATTTCATTGCAAACATTTTTTCAAAATGCTTTTTTCCTCTAGCAGGGTGCCACTGGGACCACAGCACGAGAGCTAATGGGTCAGGGTGTCCATACCCTGGCCCTTTTTCATGCACAACAAGAATCTCTAGCCACTTTTTTCTTCTTATGAAGAGCCGTCAAATTGTGCTAAAGATATAGGGAAGGCCAAAAGCTAAGTATAGCACAATTTACATAGCTGATTATTAATTACATAATTAATTAACAATAAACAATTTATTGTTAATTAATCCTTATCCGACAACGCTACACACATAGCAGCCCACACCTAAAATGTAGCTGAAATATGCAATTATTACACAATGTACATAAATATTAATCAGTTAAACAGTTAATTATACATTAATAAATATATTTTTTTAATTATTATTTAGTTAACTTCCCACTCTATATCCCTACAAACCTAGCAACCCACAACTAAAATATAACTAAAATAAATCATGTTATATAATTTATTATTAATTGCTAATTATTCATTACTTAATTAACTTTCCCCCTTACACCCCTACAAAACACCCAGCCCTCAGCTCAAATATATAGTTGTTACACAATTTACATATTTGTTAGTAAATTAAATATGTAAATATAAAATAACAATTAATTGGTAATCAATTATTACCTAGTTATTAACTAATTAACTTCCTACCCTTTACCCCTTCAAACTTAGCAACCTGCACCTAAACTATAAGCAACATAAATCAGTATTGTATAAAACACATCATTATTATCAATCACATACTTACTTTATTTTTAAAATAATTAATAAGTAATAATTAACTTCCCACCCTATCCACCTACAAACCCAGCAACCTGCTATACAACTATTAATTAATTCTATCAATTAAATAAAACAATTGAAATCTTTTAAAATTACAAATTATACATAAAAAAATAATTATTATATACAAATAAGTAATAGGTGCTATTAATAAATGAAAAAAAACACATTAAATTGATTAAAAATCAATATATGTTATGGCAATATTATTAGAAGTTATATTACCAGCAACAATATTCTTATCACCTTTTATATACCTAAAAATCAATATTCTTTACCATGATATTTCTGCATCACAACATATTTGTGTCACAATATTTTTTCTCCTATTCCTCTAACTTTATATTAAAAACTCAATATTTTGTCCAACCACCACCCGGACAGCTTAGAGGGCAGTGTGTAAACACTTGAAAAGTAGGACATCTATTTTTAAGTTTTACATGTCCTGGTTGTGAAAAACGTTTACATTTGTTTTTCAATACTGCAAGGCTCACCTCTCCTATAGGATAAATATGGGGTTACTCTACTACATTTTATTAGTGTTATTTCCAAATCGGCACAGGTAACATGTTCATGTTTGGTGTTTCTGAAGTCATAATGAAAAATCCTAACTTGTGGGGAAGTTGGATTTGAAATTACAATTTTGGAAATTTCACTTTTAGAAAGTTGGCATTTTCTTGCCTTAGCCATTTGGTGCCTTCAGCATGTCTCTGGGTCACATTAGAGGGTGTAGTTGACAGTTGGGCTTTGAGTACTCCTCCTAGACATCCACCAAGAATGGGGAGCTTAGGTGTGACTGGATGGGCTATCATTTGACAGGATGGGAGGAAGGAGCTTGGCCCAGCCCCATTTTTACTTGAATATTCTGTTCCCTGTCTTCACATAAAGGGCTGAATACCACCTGCAGTTAGTCTGGAACCAGGCCAGAAAGGCTGGGTACCTGTGCACTTCAAACACATGCCTCTAGGAGCTTCTCCTCACTTCAAAGGAACAACTGTGTATAAACCCTGGTCCGCAGATAGCAACTCTTCAGTACACTTCTGAAGCTGTGGATGCTCTGCCAGAAAGAAGGACTCATGTGCTGCTGAAAGGACTGCCACTCTGCTTGATTGCTGTCCTGAAGGACAGTTGCTGTCCTGTGCCAACATGCTGCCTGCTGCCCTCTTGCCTGGGTGAGAAGGCCTTCATTTTTTGGGACCCAGGGTGACTCCAAGGGCAAGTTGGATGGCCTCCTGATCGGAAGCCTCGGGTCATAACAGGATCCAGCAATATTCCACCTGCTGAGTAGACTCTGCTATCTGGGAGTCTACCTTCCAGGTGCTGCCACCTCAGTCCTGCAGCCTTGGAAGTGGTCTTAAGTTGCTCTGCCAGCCTCTGTAGATCCAGTGGAACTGCCGTATTACCTCTGCTGCACAGCACAAACCCAAGCAGAGCCAACACATCACTGCTACTTCATTGATTGGACCAGTCGCAAAGACCTATATGACATTGGAACTGCCGCTGTGCAATGCAACCATGGTGCAGGCCCTCACAACCCTGCATTGACAACCTCTACTATAACTCTGGACTTTGCATTTCAGCCTAGCAGTTCTTCAGTAGTGACACATTGACAGGACTGAGCCCCACATGCTCAACGCTGGACTTCGCATTGCAAGCCCTGTTGACTGGATCCTCAACAAGACACAGACCCTTGCATCACAGTCTCCTCACATCTCGGATGCAACACTGCTTTGGCTGCACAACACATCTTCCACACGGATTCTCACAATGCTCCTCAAACCAGGACTTAAGGTACTCAGGCCCATATTTATACTTTTTTAGCCCCACATTTGCACCACTTTTTGACGCAAAAGTGGTGCAAACTTACAAAATACAGTTGTATTTTGTAAGTTTGCACCGCTTTTGCATCAAATATTGGCGCAAATGCGGGGCTAAAAAAGTATAAATATGGCCCTTAGTTCCTTGGGCCTAACTGTGACCTTGTGGTCAGTCAGAGCTTCATCACAGATGATGTGAACTTTGTCACTTTGACTGACTTTGACTTTGTCTGACGCAACCAGATATCCACAGTTGGAGCTTTGTACTATTTGTTGCTATTTTCATTAAAATCTTCATAATTCCATATCTCAGCTTCTACTGATAGAATTTTTGTTTTGTTTTATTTATTAAACAGAGTTTTATTTTTCTAAATTGGTGTGGGATCCTTTTTGTGTGGTGTGTTCATTTTATAACTGTTTGAAGTGTTGCACACATATTTTACACATTGCCTCTAGCAAAGCCTGACTGCTCTGTACCAAGCTACCATAAGGTTGAGCACAGGTTAATTTAGGGTTGGCTCATACCTCACCCTGATGGGCATTGTGGTTGCTGTTTTGCCAGGGATCACCCCACCTATCAACCAACAGCCCAGTTTCTTACAATATCTGACAAGGCCTCTTCACGGACAGGCATCAGTCTTCTTCCAAGATCAGCCTTGGGGATTGCCAAATCCCAGTCAGTACCTAAGGGGCCATGGATGCTTGTTCTACCTTTGCAAGTCTCTTCTTCACATAGCCTCACATACAGGTACCTCTTCAGAATCCACTAACCACACTCACATGTTGGTGTATCTGTGGTCTTTCTCAATAACATGAGCAAGGGAACACCCCTGGATAGAAAATGCTTCCCAGATGGGCCCACTCTCCATGATGGGAAACCTCTCGGCCATGTCAGACAGTCATCCATACATGCTTCAAAGTGTGCGTGGAGGGGACTTTCATGTAATGCTGTTGCTCTCCATGATGTAGATGACTGCCTTAAAAGACTCCTTCAGGCAATTGACAAGAAGAATTATGGGGAATATTTATGAGCCCATAACACCACATTGCACATTGCACCACATTTGGGTCATTTATTTCAACACAAATGTGGCGTTAATGTGGCATTTCCCATGCGCCATATTTACAAAGTGGCACAAAGCTTGCATTGTACCACTTTGTAATCCCTTGCGCCACATTATGCCTGCGCCAGGCTTAATGTATGCAAGGAGAGCATTCTGGCACTGGGGGGGGTGTAAAAATGTTTTATTGGCATTTTTTAACGCCTGCTAAGTGCTAGAGCAGCTCCAGATGCAATATCGCTGCTGATTAATGTTGGTCCAGCGGTACCATTGTTTCCGCAGCAGAAATTAAACACTGGAGAACAGGGTGAAATGTCACAGAACCTCTTGAGGAGGGGGGTGAGAGAACATGTGCAGGTGGTTTCTTTCATGGGTCAGACTTTTGATGGATCCAGGCCACTGATGGATCTCAGTCCACTAATCGCGCTTCCCAATACGATAAATGGTCCGAGTGCAGGTCAGAGCTTGAAGCTCTTGACACCGCAATCTCCAGGTGCAGTGGCGCAGGAGGTGCCATCACCAAATACGAGTAACATAACAATACAAGGATTGACAGAACAGCAGCTGAATGAGTGGTTAGATAGTTTGAACACTTCACAGAATATGTCCAAGAGTGAAGAGCAGATTGATCGTGTTAGGTTGAGTACAGAAATAATGGAACTAGTCGAAGGAACAATGGGAGTGAGTAGGTTGGAATCCTATCCAGAAGAAGAGTTGAGATACCTATGTCCGAGAATCACGAGAGAGGTGGGCAGGATACATCAGAGTTTGGAGACTTAGCAGAAAAACATGATATTGAAATTGGAAAGTCAAAACATTTGAAAAGAAGTTACAGGTTAGATTTTGAGGCAAAAGATTTTGAACACATGAGGTCAGCTGTAATGAAAGTGCACCTTAAAGAATTATTGCAGACTGCTCGAGTATGGGGAACATTGGTAAAGTGGGAAGGCAGATGGGCAAAGAAGAAGGACAAATGGAAACGAGATACACAAGAAGGGTCTGAAAGTGTACAAAAAGATAAGGATCCAGTGAAAATTCTACCAATGAGGGAGATTCCAGGAAGGCAGTTTGTTCACGTTCATTGGCACAGGAGTGATATTCTGTCATTCACAAATGATTATCCAAAATTGAGGGAGAAACCGGTTGAATGGTACCAGCAAACAGATAGATTTGTGAAGCTTTCAAAATGTTTGTGAGAAAGACCTGAATACTTTACTAGAAATAGTGGTTCCAGCTGATTTGTGGGTGGAATGCAAAAGAGCTGTAGATTGGCCGACGAGCGACCCAGAAAGGGATAGGGCTACAGGTTCACCATCTCCTGAAGTAATGAAGAATTATTATAAGGTGTTTGAATTCCTGAAGATGAGAATTTCACCTAAAAATATTGATTGGCAAAGGATTGACAGGACAGTATAGGAGGTAAAGGAGTCAATACATGCATACTATGAGAGATTGCTAAAAGCATTCAAGGAGTAAAGTGGCAAGGAAGCGATCGAACCAAAAGACATTTTGCATTTTGTGTTCAGGTTTGTGGAGGGATTAAGACCTGAAATAGGTGATTAAGAGTCACTTGAAATGCTGGCAAGCGAAGCCGATTGATGCGGTGTTGCAGTATGCAAAATACTGTAGTGATGAGATTGAGTTGAAGCAGAAAAAGCTAAAGGAGAAAGCAATGGTGATGCAGATTAAGGTAGTGCAAACAGGAGTGCAAGGGACTTTTGTCCAGCAGGTACCACAGCAGCAGGGAACTGTCATGTTCCAGCCTCAGATGAGAGGTAGAGATCGTGGAGTCAATATAAATCATGGTCCGGATTTGAGTACTGTAGTGGTTCAAAATGATGTGCAAGTGATGAAGAACATGTTACCGTGTCACATTTGCGGGAGTGTCCGACGATGGTGCAGGAAGGTGTTGTTCAGCAAAATGGTGACGTCAATACATTTCAAAATGACAAATGACAAAAATGAGGGGTTGTTAGAAATGGGGTCTTTGGTTGACACTCAGGTTACCCCCTGTTCAAGCAAGGACCCTCGCTCTAGTCAGGGTAAAAGAGAATCACCCTCAGCTAACCCCTGCTTACCCCCTTGGTAGCTTGGCAGAGCAGTAGGCTTAACTTCAGAGTGCTAGGTGTGAAGTATTTGTACCAACACACACAGTAACTTAATGAAAACACTACAACATGACACAACACACGTTTATAAAAATAGGAAATATTTCTCTAAACAAAACAAGACCAAAATGACAAAAATCCACAATATACAAGTCAAGTTATCAATTAAAAAGCAAAAAGAGTCTTCATGTAGTTTTAAACACACACCAACACTGTTAGTGTGAAAATGTACCTTGGGTGCGTCAAAAATAACCCTGCACAGACGAGTGTGCATCAGAAAGGGCTTGCAATGCTTTGATTTCACTCACGAGTTAAATCTTGCGTCGTTTCTCCTTTCGTCGGTTCAGGCACGTCATTTCTCCTCTCCACAGGAGAGCGATGCATCGATCCTGTCAGCACTCTCGGGTCTGGGCAGGCCCAGCGGTGTTTGCATCGGAAATCCAGCCACACGGTGATCCGAAAACCTTGCAGCGCAGGTTGCGATCTCCCAGCCTCCATCAGCAATGCTGCGCGTCGTTTCTCCAGCTCAGTGGGTTGATTCTTCGGTTGCGTTACAGGCAAGCGTCGATTTTCAGGTGCAAAGCTGGCGGCGCGTCGATTTCCCAGCCGCAGATCGAACTCACGTCGATCTTTTCCCCACACGGCATCCTGTGCGTAGATTTCTTTGTCTTAGGCTGCCAGCTTCTCCTTTCAGAGTCCCAGGAACTGGATGGGCACCACTTGGCAGAGTAGGAGTCTCTCCAGAGACTCCAGGTGCTGGCAGAGAGAAGTCTTTGCTGTCCCTGAGACTTCAAACAACAGGAGGCAAGCTCTAAATCAAGCCCTTGCAGATCTTCACAAGATAGAAGGCACACAAAGTCCGGTCTTTGCTCTCTTTGGGAGAAGCAGCAACTGCAGGATAGCTCCACAAAGCACAGTCACAGGCAGGGCAGCTCTTCTTCCTCAGCTCTTCAGCCCTTCTCCAGGCAGAGGTTCCTCTTGGTTTCCAGAAGTGTTCTAAAGTCTTTGTTGTTTTTGGGTGCCCTTCTTATACCCAATTTCTCCTTTGAAGTAAGCCTACTTCAAAGCAAAGTCTCTTTTGAATGTGAAATCCTGCCTTGCCCAGGCCAGGCCCCAGACACTCACCAGGGGGTTGGAGACTGCATTGTGTGAGGGCAGGCACAGCCCTTTAGGTGTAAGTGACCACTCCTCCCCTTCCTCCTATCATTGATGGCTCATCAGGAAATGCAGACTACACCCCAACTCCCTTTGTGTCTAGTGTGAGGTGCAACCAGCCCAACTGTCAAACTGACCCAGACAGGGAATCCACAAACAGGCAGAGTCACAGAAATGGTATAAGCATGAAAATCCTCACTTTCTAAAAATGGCATTTTCAAACACACAATCTTAAAATCAACTTTGCTAAAAGATGTATTTTTAAATTGTGAGCTCAGAGACCCCAAACTCAGAGTTGAAAAGTCTAACAGGGGTCTTAATCCACATTTTCAGAATAATGCGAATCAGATGTAGAATTTTCAACCCATGCAGCAGGTGCAAATGCCACGTGCACAGTTGACACAGTTGCAACCAGTTCAGCAGCAGGTTCCTATGGTACCTAAATAACAAATGCAAATACCATAAGCCCAGATGGAGCAGCAACAGGTGATGCTTACTCAACAGGTCACGGGTCAGAGACAAGACAGAAGTAATAACACAGTGCACCAATTTCCATTACACAGTAAGAATGAAATAAATGGTGATTGGATGAGTGATAGTTCAGATGAGGAGCCATGCATGCTTGCAGCGTCTCTAGAGATAGATCAGAGAGGACCTTTCGTGAAGGTAAGAGTGATGGGTCATAAGGTATTATTTCTGGTGGACATGGGAGCTATATATTCCACAGTAAGGAGTGTAGAAGTTCAGAATTTACCTCTTTCAGGGATAACGGTTCAAGTTGTGGGGGTAGCGAATAAGCATTTGACAAATCCAATCACAGATCCAGTAAAAGTTGAGATTGGCAACTTCCAGGGACTGCATAGGTTTGTAGTCTGCAATTCCAGTCCAGTATCCCTACTGGGAAGGGACTTATTGTGCAAAACTAAATGTTCGATCTCTTGCTCAACTGCTGGGATAGAGATTCAAACAAATAATGATGAAGAAAAACTAACTCCAGAAAATGAAAATGACAATACCACTGAAGAGTACCCATTGATTGAGCTTTTTCCAATGTTTACAGTAAGAGAGCTTCATTTGGATTTGTAGGGAACAGTACAGGAAAATGTGTGGGCAAAGAAGTGGGTTTGATCAATGGAGTAGAGCCAATTAAGGTTACCTTGAAGTCAAATGTAGTGTTTCCACAGCTTCCACAGTAGAACATGCCACAAGATGTTTTAATGAAAGTAGCACAGATAATTGGAGGTTTTGTGAAGCAGAAAGTCTTGAAAGAAGTGCTAAGCAGCCCATGTAATTCACCGATAATGGGTTCAAAAAAGCCTGCATGGAAAGGTGCGAATTGTGCAGGATCTGAGAAAGATAAATGACATAGCGGTCAAGTGTTGTCCCGTGGTGCCAAATCCAGCAGTAATAATGTTCCAGATTCCATGTGATGCAGAATGGTTTGCAGTGGTTCACTTGTCACAAGCTTTCTTTTCTGTGCCTCTTCATGGGGATAGTCAGTTTCTCTTTAGTTTCAAATTCCTAGACAGAGTCTACAGCTGGTGCAGGCTTCCTCAAAGGTACACAGAGTCACCATCCTTGTTTAACCAAATCCTGAAAAAGAACCTGGAGTCATTGGAATTGCCGTATCAATTGACTCTGGTACAATACATTGATGACTTACTCTTCGCTTCCAAAACAAGGGATGAGTGTAAGTATGACTCGATTGCCCTATTGAAACATTTGGGAAAATTTGGTCATAAAATGTCACCATTGAAGATACAGACTGTCAGAAGTCGGTGAAATATCTGGGTCACCAAATTGAGAAAGGGTCAAGGAGAATTTCCAGAGAAAGGAATACAATGATATTGCAGAGAAGTCCCCCAACTTCACAGAGAGATGTCAGGATGTTTCTGGGAATGGTAGGGTATTATCGTCAATGGATCCCAAATTTTGCTGAGATTTCAAAGCCATTGCAACAACTGATGCATAAGGATGTCACTGATCACATAACATTAGATCATCAACAGATGAAGGCATTCACTGAGTTAAGAGAGAGTTTGTGCAGAGCTCCAGCGTTGGGTATGCCTGACTACACAAAGCCATTCACATTGTTTTGTCATGAATGTGATGCTTGTTCTCTGTCTGTCTTGGCACAGGTCCATGGAGGTGCTTATCGCCCAGTAGCCTATTTTTCAGCTACCTTGGACCCAGTTGCAGCAGCCTTACCAGGTTGTTTGCATGCAGTTGCTGCAGTCGGTCAAAGCCTTTCACAATGTGAGGGAGTAGTGATGGGATATCCCCTGATGGTAATGGTCCCTCACTCAGTTGAGATTTTACTGACAAGGACGAAAACACAGTATTTGACTGGTGCCAGACTGACGAGGTATGAGATGAGCATCTTAGGTGCTCCAAATGTAACATTGAAAAGGTGTACAGTGCTGAACCTGGCAACCTTACTTCCAAGTGATACTGTTGAAATTGAAAAGAAGGAAGACATTGAGCATGATTGTCTCGAGGTAACTGAGTAGTGTACAAAACCAAGACCTGATATCAGAGATACTCGATTGGAAAAAAATAATCAAATTGTTTTTGTTGATGGTTCATGTCTCAGAGATGGTACAGGGACATTGAGAGCAGGCTATGCTGTGTGCACAATTACAGGTACTTTAGAAGCTTCCTGGCTTTGAGGGGTATGTTCTGCACAAGTAGCAGAACCCGTTGCTCTTACAAGAGCGTGCCATGTGTCTGCTAGATTAAGAGTTACTATCTATACAATTAGCCAATATGAATTTGGAATTGTTCACGATTTTGGTCAATTGTGGTCGCAAAGAGGTTTCCTGACCTCTACTGGTTCACCAGTAAGAAATGGCAAAAGAATAAAAGAATTGTTGAATGCAATACAATTACCTGAAGAAATTGCCATGGTAAAATGCAGTGCACATCTGAAATCACAGGACTACATGTCACTGGGAAATGGATATGCGGATCAAGTCGCAAGGTTTTGTGCATTGAACGGTATATCGTTCAAAGACAAATGGGAACTGATGTCTGAAGAAGACACCACATGTACAAGTTACACATTAAAAGTGATTGACACAATGGAGGAGTTGAAAAATGTGCAGAGTAATGTTGACAAGGAGGAGAAAAGAGGGTGGTTGAAGATGAAATGCACGCAGAGACAGGACAAGCTATGGGTATCAGAAGAGGATCAAATGGTTCTGCCAAATAGTTTGCTATCACAAATAGCAAGATATTACCATGGTCAGGCACACATTGGAACGGATGCCATGGTTCATTTGTTCAAAGTCGATTGGTTTAACCCTAAGTTTAGAAAAAGCCACAGAAGCAGTATGTCATTGGTGTGTTATGTGTCAGCAGTTAAATGCGGGAAAAGGGACAGTGGTAAATTTGAGCCACATTGGAAGAGCAGGAGGTCCATTCAGCAGAATGCAATTGGATTTCATTGAGATGCCTGCGTGTGGAGGTTTGAAATACGTGTTGGTGATTGTGTGCATTTTTATTGATTGGATTGAAGCGTACCCTACAAGAAGAAGTGATAGCCTCAAAGTAGTGAAGCTGTTGCTTGGAGAGTTGATACCACGTTTCAGATTTCCAATTTCTTTAGAATCAGATAGAGAAACACACTTCAATAATGAGGTGAATAAACTTTCGTGTGCAGCACTAAACATTGAACAGAAATTGCATTGTAGCTATCACCCTGAAGCATCAGGACTAGTGGAGCAGATGAATGGTACTCTGAAATCAAGAATTGCCAAGATGTGTGCAGCTACGAATCTGAAATGGCCAGATGCATTGCCTTTGGTGTTGATGTCAATGAGAAATACACCCGACAGGAAGACAGGACTGGCGCCCCACGAGATTCTTATGGGCAAGGCAATGAGATTACCAGCAGTTCCAGTCAATGCACTTGTCAATATTACAGACTACTGCAAGGTTCTGGCTGATGTGGTTCACTCTTTCTCTCAGCAGGTGGAAGCTGCCACACTGCCCACCAATTTACGATCCTGGGCACAACCTGAGAGTTGGCGATTGGGTTTTCGTCCGCAAGCACGTGCGCAAGACTTGTTTGGAGCCTAGTTGGCGGGGACCCTACCAGGTGATCCTGACAACCACGACAGCTGTAAAGTGTGCAGGACTTCCGAACTGGATTCACGCAAGTCACACGAAGAAAGTGGCATGTCCACTGGATCACGAAGAAGCATTGTTGAGAGCACCAACAATCGCATCAAGTTGCAGCACCTGAACCAGAAAAAGAACAAAGAGAGCATGAAATTGAACAAGAGCTTGTGGAAGATGGTTCTATTACTCCTGTAAGAGACAAAAATGAAGAATTACAGGAGGGTGCTGGAGAATCCATCTCGACAGATACAGCAGGGGAACCAAGCACAGCAGTGGTTCTCCCAGGAGTAGACGATTCTGAAAGACAAACAGAGCAAGTGCCAGACCAAGAAGGGGAGGGAGTAGAGTTGGATCAAAGCCAAGGTGATTTAATTACTCCTGAGCCTGTTGCAGGTCCACCAAGAGAAAACACCATATAAAAAGAAAAGGAGAAAAGTCCAATCCTGAGAAAAATATTGACAGAAGGTTCGAGGAAAGGAGATTATTGGCCTGAGTCACAAGTAGAGAAAAGAAAGGAAGTGGTCATTGATCAAACAATAGAGGAAGAAGTAAATACTACGAGAAAAGAAGAATTAAGTGAAGGAGAATTGAGCGGTGATCGAAAGTTGAAAAGAAAAAGAATAGCAATTCGAAGATACACAGGTCCTGAATGGGCATACTCAGCTACAAATGAATGGCAGCATAAGTTTATGTCTTTTTGTTTTGATAGAGATGTTCCGAGTCAATATTTTGATGTAACCTGAAGATAATCAAAAGGAAATGAGCTGATGAAAATCATCTAAGAATTACTTTGAGAAAAGGAGACTATTGGAACCCAACTCATTTGACATTGAAAACTGGATATGACAAGCCATTAATCGATATTGACAAGGATAAGGGTTCCTGAAGGTGAAGCTGAACTGTTGAAAGAAGAATATTTCTGTTTTTGATTTTTGCTTCTCTTTCCTAAGTTACTTCAGCTTTCTGATTATTTACAGATCATGACTGAGTTCAATAATCAAGTTAGGAATGCTAAGCGCTGTAAATATCTGAGCACTGGATTGGCAATTATGTGTGGAATTTGTGATTGTGGGTATGTCTGTTCTTGATGCGAAAGGAGCCATCCATACTACTGCTTTTGAAACTACTACACTAACAGCTTTGGAGAAGTTTAAGTCAGATGAGAAATATTTGCATGATTATACTAATGCCCAAGGAGAACTTTCTTCTAATGTCTTCTATCTATTCCTACTAATAAGGTTCTATGATCAGGAGTATATTCAGTATTTTTATTCCAATTATGATGTATTGTTTTCTTTTGTTCCTATCATTAGGTATTTGAGTACAGTAGTTAAGGATCATGGCATAGTATCGGTTAGAGGATTCTTTGAACCTACACTAACGTTTGGAACAGCTTATGCGCACAAAAATAACTTAACATGCTTGATTACACCTTTAGAGAAAAGCTTTTTAGGGCATACTGACGATAGAAGGAAAGCATTCAAGGAGAAATTAGTAAAAGGCTTAGAGAAAAGGACTTACAAGAATGATTATACTAACATTGCAATTAAGACACATAGAAAATTAGCTTTAGATGCATTACATGTAGGGAAGCTTTGTATATGTAGGCAAAAGTCACGCACTGACACTTTATTTGTGGGAACGAGTGAAAGTAGGCATGTGTTTTTGTTTCAGAGTAAATGGAGTTTTATGTTGAATGGCCAGGACCCTGTGATTCCAGGTATTTACTATATTTGAGGACTTAATGCTTATTACCATCTTCCAAGAGGATGGTATGGGACATGTTATTTGGGAATAGTGTTCCCAAAGATTTACCAGATAGAGGACTTGAAAAAGTTTCAGAAACTGACTAAATTACATCATAAGAGACAGAGGAGGGAATCCTCTTCTGCGATAGTGGGAGATGTATTTGGTGCAGTGATTCCTTCATTGGGAGTCATCCTGAATTCGAGCAAGATTTGAAAGTTCTCTACTATTGTGGATAACATGCTGACAAATTTTACAGGGGCAATACTCCTGATAGATACGGAATTGGCTGTGGATAGAGCTATGACTCTTCAAAATCGTCTTGTTGTAGACATCGTTCTAGCGAAGGACGGCGGAGGCTGTAAAATGTTTAACTCTAGGCATTGCTGCTCACACATTCCTTACAATAGTAAAGCGATAAGAGACTTACTTACTAACCTGACTATCTCAAGTAGTGATTTGAAGGAATTGAAAGAACCAGGTGTAAAGGACCAGAACAAGATAGGGAAAGAATTTGCTTCAGTGGGGAATTGGCTTAGTAACATTTGGAATGGGGTATTACTAAAGATCATACAGGGAACATTGATTGTAATTGCTTTCATATCAGGAATATAGGGATTATGTAAATTGTGCCAAAAGATTAAATTGAAAAGGTCTCAAAATAATCAGAGGAGGGAAGAATGAAATAGAGAAAGAATCTATAGGGAAGATTTAAGGAGAAGACAAAATGCTGAAGAGACAGAATTGAGAATGGTAAAAATAAAAGGTAGTGTGATTAGTCATCAGAGGAGGGATTGTTAACACAAATGTCTTGATTAGAAATTATTAATGAGTGTTTATGTATTTTGAATAATGAAAAATTCAAAAAATGACAAACGTAGAAAAATAATGTGCACGTTTGAAATTGTGACCTCAGACAGCGGTCGCCAAGATGCACAATTTTTTTTAAAAGAACAACTAACATTTGTGAAGCATTGAAAATGCATTAAAATAAAGTGGCAGTATGTCATATTGAGAGATATAACTTCCGTTTTGCATTATATTGTAGAGCTTAACTTAGCTAAAGTCGTGCCCTAGTTTTGCCAGGCCTCATACAGAAGCTGTATTTCTTTGCGTTTAGTGGAAAATACTGACAAGCTGAACTAAGCGTGAACTGCTCATTGTTTAAAAAAATTTGCTTAGCTGAAACCTTTGCAGGAGCCAACGGACAGGAGATGATGGAACTAGAATGTAGCAAATAGTGTGTAAAGCGCTCTGAGTGTACTTTTCCAGGACTCGAACAATAGAGACACTGACTGGAGAAGAAGGTGCAACATTTTCTATACCTGATGAGCCGCATGATGAGGACAACGCAAAGTGAACCAATCACCTAAATGAGAACTGTAAAATATTAAAATTCAGAGATTTGGAGTAAAATTACTATTGGATAGAGTCATAACTGGTGATTAATTGACCAATTAGGATTTGGGGGATAGTCTGGGTGACTTTGATATAACAATGTAGCAGAGGGAGGAGATTTCAGATTTTAGGTGCAGATGTAGAGAAGACCTTATTCCGAAATTGATGGAAGATTTCTGAGAAGAGACCAGATTCTATCATTGGGCTCATACTCTCTGTGAGGAGAGCCTGATGTGATGCTGGTCGATTGATGACCTGAGGACAAAGACTGGCTTTGTTGCTGATCCATACAGAGGATAGGAAGATATGACAATGTGATTGAATTACTTTTTTGTGCCTTTTCTTTCTAGGTACCAACTGCGCTGTTTAAATAATTTTTCTCTTAGCTAGATGTTTTTCCAAATTCATGTTCTAAACTGTTTTCGCATGAAGTCCCACATGCTGAAGCTAATCTGGGTTAGGTGAGGTTCCTACCCTAAGACTTTGACAAAACACATAGACAAATGATTGACAGACTGATTTGCTGAACTATGCTACTTCTGCTGACCTATTTATCTTTGATACAATTGATGACTTATTCTAATGCTTTGGAAAGTATTCTAATACAAGCTTTGATTATGTTATGCTTTTGGCATCCTCTAATGAATTAATGAGAGCACTGCTTGAATTGAATAAAGTTTCAAATAATCTCATGACGTAGTATTGTAACTAATAGGGAATAACACTACTAAAACGTATAACAAGTTGTGGTTATTCATGAGTGGAGGGTCATGGGGTGCTATGTTCTTGATTCATTGCTGATGATGACTAATGTTTATTGAGTTGTGAATTAATCATTAGTGTACCAGCCATTAGCCTAGCTAGAATACTCCATGTGACTCAAAAGGTTTATCGACCTATACGCGTCCCCTTGTAAGTTTACTTACTAAGGAACAGGCCCGCTAACACTTGCTAAAACCCCTTCTGCTGATGACTGCTGCATGATGACCAGCAGGCCAAAAAGATCTTAAGCATGCACTGATCACTGTGGCCCTTGTCCACTATACTTTATTGACTGTGAGTATTTGTCAACATCTGGGCAGTGCGCGCTCTACGGGTGACTGAAATGCAAAAACCCAGCACGTATGAGATGACGTAATTCATGCATTATGTAGATATGCTGTTGTTTAACCTTTTGCATTGCAGAGTTTAATTCTGAAGACTTATATTTAAGGTGCTTGTAAATACTGTTAATTTGCAATGTATTTCTGCAAGCTTTCAGAGTGTGTCAGGGTGTGGTCCCTTTACAGGGCCTTCTAGAAACTTCTTCTGTAGCATGCCTGGGTGTGGTTTGTCGGTTGGGCTAAGACTCTATAAAAGGGAGCCAGCCCAGCTCCACGTGCTCACTATTCAGAGGTCCCGGTGCAGAGCAGCAGCAACTTCCTGAGCTCCTGTTCCAGTGGCCTACTTTGATCTTCCAGGCCTCGCCCTTTCACTTGGCTGGGTGATTCTTGATCAGGGCGGTAAGACGGAGGTTGGGCTGGGCCCCCGACTCCGTTATCAAAGACGCTCAAGTTCTTGGGCCTAATCTTTGCATGATTAGCGATTGGACTCTTGTGCGTGTGAATGTGCGCTTGGACGTTTCATGGCATTTACATGTGCATATGCGATTCTTTTCTCGTGCTTAATACATGTTATTCATTGTGCGCTACCATTTCTTGGCAGTTACATGGTGACATTCGAATCAGCAAGACGCGCGATTCGCTTTTCGTCCTTTAACCCTTGATATTCATTGTGCGCTACCATTTCTTGGCAGTTACAGGGTGGGATTCGAATCGGCAAGATGCGCGATTCACTTTTTGAGCTTTAACCCTTGATATTCATTGTGCGCTACCATTTCTTGGCAGTTACATGGTGGCATTCGAATCAGCAAGACGCGGGATTCGCTTTTCGTGCTTTAACCCTTGATATTCATTGTGCGCAACCATATTCTGTCATTTACAATGTTGCATTTGAATCTGCAAGACGCGCGATTCTTTACTGGTGTACAAATCACGACATTCATTGTGCGCAACCATTTTCTGACATTTACAAGGTTGCATTTGAATCGGCAAGACGCGCAATTCTTTACTTGTGTACAAATCACGATATTCACTGTGCGCAACCATTTTCTGATATTTACAAGGTTGCATTCGAATCGGCAAGACGCGCAATTCTTTACTCGCATATAAATCTAGATATTCATTGCGTGCAACCATTTTCTGGCATTTACAAAGGTGCATTCAAATCGGCAAGACGCGCGATTTGTTTCCTGTGCTTAATGCGTGTTACTCATTGTGCGTGCTATCATTTCTTGGCATTCACATGGTGGCCTTCGAATCAGCAAGACCCACAATTCCTTTTCCTGTGCTTAATTCATGTTATTCATTGTGCGCAACTATTTCATGACATTTCCAAAACTCTTGTGGAAATCCGCGATGTGCGCAATTTGTGTTCTTACATTCTAAAGGTCTAAGGTGCTAGAATTCTGGATGTTATATTCTATGTGCATGTAAGGTCTTTAATACAATTCCTATTATTTTCCAAGTAATGTTCAGATAACCTTTATCCTCATGGAATGAGGCCGTGTTTGTTCTGGGACATTGTTCTCAATTCATGAAAATTACATATGAAACATTGTACTAACCATTTTTGATTCTTTTCCAGGTACCTAGATTTAGTGAGGCCTAAGTAGAGTCTACTTCTAGGCCCTTCATGTTTCCTTAGTTTTAGGTATTATTTCATGTTTCAAGTATCACTGAACTCTAGACTCAACAGAGTGTTATTTCATGTTAAGAGTATCACTGAACTCTAGGCTCAACAGTGTGTTATTTCATGTTCCTAGTATCACTGAACTCTAGACCCAACAGAGTGTTATTTCATGTTTCAAGTATCACTGAACTCTAGGTTCAACAGAGTGTTATTTCATGTTCCGAGTGTCATAGAACTCAGGACTCAATAGAGTATTATTTCATGTTCCAAGTATCATTGAACCCTAGATCCAACAGAGAGTTTTTATGAATCTAAATGTGGTTTTGAATCTGATGTTGTGCTGTTTAATCTTTTGCTTCCCACAGGTCTCCTTCCAAGCTGTCCCCTTCCTAATCCCCTCTTCCCCTCTTGAACTCTCTTAGCCTCTGTGATTCATCTATCAGAGTCTTGGAGCTGTTCAGTGGTGGACGTGTAGGGAACGTGCGCAGACCCCGAGGATCTGGTGACTGTCAGAATTGCTACCGCTTCCGCTTAATGGGTCTGGCACAAGATGCACTACTTTTTGGTGTAGGTAGAATGTAGCCACACTTCCGGAGATGACACATTCATGCCAAGGCTGACTAAAAAGGCTGTGCACTGTGATACCAGTGTTCCCTTTTGGGGATGGGGGGAGTTGCATAAACTGTCTCTATAATGATGTATTGTATCTCAATGATGTAGAGAGGAGATAAAGAGCAGTCTCTATTGGCAAAGAACAGTATAGCTGAGTCTTAGAGCAATTCAGATTCCCATACACCTGCTTCATGGGGCACACCGAACACCAGAGCAGCATTCCTGTCTGACAGTATTATCATCGGTACTGCAGTATGTGGTTAGCAGAGTTGGTGTGCCTACTCTACTCCCTTTTACCATTTGCAGTTCTGTTGTTCAGAACATTAGGTCGGGTTCACTTCATGGCTAAAGGCATCAATACGCTGTCTCATTTCTGGGCCTGTTGTGGGAGGGAGATGATATTGCTGATATGGATATTCTTTGTCAGCTACACCCAGCAGCAAGTGTCCAGCCACATGTCTAACTGATTTCCTGACTTATTATTTAAGCCTTTATCACACTATGTCAGCATGCTTGCAGAAGCCCAAGCCTGTCCCTGTAAATATGAAGTCCAGAAACTGTTCTGTAGCCTGGAGGAAGAGTACATGTGTCGGACTACTGTCCATGATTGGGTAAATCACATAAAGCAGTTGGTTTTCTGAATTCCTAGTGTGAACAGACCGTCTTCTCTGTGCCAGAGAAAAGGTGGTCTACTGACCCCTCTTGTCTAAAGTTCTACTCTTATGTGAACCCCCTAAACCTTGTGCTATCATTACATGTGCATGTCACGTGTATGTGTGCACTACATGTGTAGAAGATGTTTGTAGGAAGGATTCTGTGTGTGGTATGAGTCTTAGTACTGGGGCAGGAAGGATCCAATTTGGATGCATTTGACTTAGTATGGCGCAAGATGGAGGCTGAGAACAGCCTCATCAAGATAGTGAGTTGTACCGTCTGTATTCTTGTGGCTGGGGGTTGGAGACTTACACACTCAAGTGAGGAAGGGTGGAAGCAAGGCTGCTTTTTAAATGAGAACCTTGTTACCAAAGGTCTGCAGTTTGTTATTTCTGAGCTTTGCAATTTGTAAGATAGTATGTGTGAGTAGTGCTACTGCTTTTTCTATTGTTGAAGGTCATGGTCAGCCCGAGAAAGATAATTGAACGAGAACCAACTCAAACAGGTTCTGAAGTCTTAGACAGTGGATCCACATCTTCTGTCTAGTAATTGCACCTAAAAGTGGGTTCCAGACCACTCCACTTTGTTCCAGTTCCGATTTCTCCATGACAAAGAAAGGAGTGCTCAACAGAATGTTGAAAGAGCTGCTTTGTCACCTGGCTAATGCCTACCTGAGAGCCAGTCTGCCACAGTTAAGGGACATCAACTGAAGCCTACTGTTTCCTGGGGGGAGCTGAGAGTCTGCCTAGTGCCAAGAAGTATACATGCCTGTTGAGAGAAAGAAGGAAAATTCCTAGCCATGCAGGAGAAGAATCCTTCGAGGAGGAAGAGCTTAACATATTCCCTACATAAGGAATACCCAAAAGAAGGGGACTAAAGTAGAGAGCCATGTCGAGGGTGACCCAACTGTCAAACTGATCCTGGTCTCTTACAGCACTTCTCATGTGAACTGGACCGAAACGTTGCAAGAAAAGTCATCAATTTGGCATTTGGTGGTCTGCTGTTAACCCTGGAGATTGGTGCTGCCAGTGTCAGGAAGAGGAGCTGCCTCGTCACCAGGAAAGAGGCCTTGGTCAGCCTGGCAGTTATAACTACTGAAGTCACACTATCACAAAGAATTTGGCCCGCATACTTGAGTACTTGTCTGCAACTGGCCCGGAGGTCACTACTGCTGAAGATGAGTGAATTTGTGCAGGACTCTGTTCAGTGGTCCCAGGTCCAATGTGAAGTTGCTATTGCAACCTGACTATAATTGAAGACACCACTGTGAGTATGGGTGCCTGAACCCCACCTGTCACACTGCTAAAACTGCAAAGTCTTGTAGTAAGTAAAAGCAGGTCTTATAGTACGAATGGAATGAGAGGCTTAAATGTGAAGAAGAGTCTACCATGTGAACTTAAGAGTTTTTGCCAGAGCGAACCCTGCCATAAATTCGCTAAGGGCTGTCGCCATCTTAGATAGGCCCCAACTCCATCATAGCACATGGATACTGCCATCTGATCTGTCTCAGACACTTGACATTGCCATATTCCCTGTTTTTGCAGAACCATTGTCATGTCTGTGTTCTAACACAGTTGTCTCCAGACCATATCTTTCTAAGAACTGTCATACTGTCAAGTTGTTTGATCAATGACATAGATACAAAATCTAAGGCGACACTCTTCTGGGTCAGGTGTCGATTCCCCAATATGTCAAGGACAAACAACAACTGATATAGATATTTAATCAAACAACTGTAGTCTGAACTGACATCTTTCTTCTGTATATGTCCATAAGACACTGTCAGAAACATATACGTTGCTGTTCATAATGTAGATTCAACATTCTATAAGGACTGTCATTCACCCATTTGATAGAGAGGTCCTTTGCCAAGATTATTACCCAAGATTCTGACAGAGACGATCTCACCTACTGCCAGCACACTTTATACTTCGCAGATGACACATCTCATTTGAAGCTCATTGGTAATAGAGCCCTGTCTCAGAGGAAGACTGATGGAGTGCTACCACAGTGGGTTTTTGCCCACGTGGGGAATACTGCCTTTGTGCAGCTCTAGCAAAGATGAACTTTGCTGTCAGCAAAGTATGCAGTGCATTTCTTCTCCCTAAGAAACTGTTAGATTGCAAGTTCCTTTGCCCTTCATGCTTTCAGAGTATAGTGCATAGAAATAGGCAATAGGGTGTTAGGTATTAAATTAGATTTTAAATAATGTTTTAGCAATGCTGGAAATGTTCATTTTATTCTCATTATTTATAATGAGTCTCATTGCTATTTTTATTTTATTTTGTGTAGTTCTTTTACATGTGCTGGTTTCTGTAGTAATACATATTTGTATTATACGTGTTCAGTTTTCTTAGTGCAGTGTGTGTGAGACTATGACTAATGAAATTAGGTTGGTGTTCTAGGTAGGTGCCACAGATCACCTAATGGGATTGCTAGTATACAAAAAAAATTTTTTATGTTAAGTACACATTTAATAGTGTCTTTCGGAGTTACAATAACTTATTTTTCACACTCAGCGCTGGTGTATTGAACAAAGTTCACCTGTGTGACCCGTGGGTGATAAGGTACCCTTTGTAGTTTTACGGCAAAGTTGCAACTTATGCAACAACCCAAAGGGGTGAAGGAAGTTGAACTGATTTGCACATCTGCTCAGTAGTATAACTTGAAATAATGTTCATTTGCCTGATTAATGCCTATGGACACAGTGTACTCTAGAAGGTAGGCAGGGTGGGTCAGAGTACAATAAGCAGAGGTGTAATACCCTGCTGAAGATCATAACCAGTATTACTACCCTTTCCTATTGAAGTATGTAATATTTTTCCTTAAGATTGAAAGTACTCTCTCTTAACTAAAAGATAAGCAAGGGGCTGGACTATACATTATTGTGTCTGTTGGTTCACTATTGAGTGCTGAGTTCCTCATCCTACACTACCTTCCTGCGCAGTCTTTCACTGCTCACCCTGAGAGTCAAATGTGGGTATAGTTGGAACTAGCTAGTTTGCAGAGCCATGGTAGGATGGACCTCAGGACAACAGCGACAAACGACCACAACCACCATGGTTGCATACCAGTAGTCCATGTCTGAACAACTCTGACTTATTGTTTATGGTAGTCCTTTACTTAGCCATGGGCCGCAGCATCATCACAGCTTGCCACTCAGAAGATACATTTGCTCGATCTGAAAAATATGTGTAAAAGCAAAGGTAGTTCTGTGATGGCACTGGGCTTTTCTGACACAGGCCCTTTTTTCTAAATTGTACATCAGTGGCTGTGTGAAAACTCTGCACCCATAATTCAGTGAACATTGCGGTAGAACATCATCAGTGAAGGGGACTAACTCTGCAGACCTGGTTTTACCAGACAAAAAACACCCAGAATTCTCAATTCAGTAGGGTTAATGTTTCCTTTTACCACCTACTCTGAGAATATGGTACATGGGAACAAGGGCTACAGTGGGGCAGGGATGGGTTTAAGAAGAAGTGTCCTGACAGGGAGACCATTGCATCCCCCCTTGCCAGAGAAAGAGGATGGGTGGTGTCAGGGGGATGAGGATTGAAGCATAAAGAGATTTCAATGGCTACTAAAATCAGGTACAGTATTCCTCTTCCCAGGAAAACTGGGTGCAAAAACAGTGGGCCATTTGTGATCATGGGGGAATTCTACTCACTGATTTGCAACCTTATAAAGACCTTTAATGGAATTATTTCTGCTGGAACTCAAAATCTATGTACTAGGATAGGTTTGACCTAATACACAAATTATCATGTGACCTAGACAGATTTAATTGGAAAACCATAATCTTTAAGAAAAAGAAAAAACAAATTCAGGGCTTTATTTTCAGTTGAAACAAGACAATTACACTCCCTGCATAGTTTGTTTTATCACTTCCTTTTGAATGTAGATGTGCAAGTCTTGGGGTATTCGGTGATAAACATCCTAGGAATACATTGTACTTACAAGGGTAATGAATCGCAAGACTAGCTGAAAGAGGTGTTGATCTGACAGCTTCCGAACCTCTCACTCACACAATCGTTTCCATGCTTTCTAATCATTGCATGATGCCATCAATGTTATTGTCTTGTTTGTCAACAAAGACGCATCACTGAAACTGCATTATGATGCTCCCTGAATTATCTTTGGCATGAGGCTGCTTCATCCGTTTACCTTTCACTGTCCTGCTTTATTTTTGTTTGTTCTAACTTAGCCTATCAAAGCTCATGTAAGTCCCCACCGCCCCGTAGCCTTTTATTTGCCCTTTTCTAAAATCAAAATTCATTTGTATCTATAGAACGAAGAAATTGATTTCCCTTTACCTTCCTAACACCACGTTCACATTCCATTTTCCTCTTTCAGCTACTTAAGTAATTAATTTAGTCTGGCAATGCTTCTTCTCATTGGTTCCCTAAAACTACACTTTTGTAGCTAATCTTCCATATCTTAAGATCAATTCCCTGACATTTGTGATACAATATGACACTGTCTAGACTATAGTTCGTTACGTGCTTTCTGATGCAAAACACCAAAAAACGCATTAACTGTGAAACAGTCTCTCGCGAACGCTTAACTGCATTACATAAAGGACATCTTCTGCATTTTAAAATATTCCTTAACTACTTGGTTTTCAGCTACAACCTGTTTCACTGATACCGTTACTGCACTCGAAAATGTGTTATATCTCTCCTAGCCATCCAATTACATGCTCCTCTTTGCACTAAATGGCAGGTTGTACTGTATATGGAAGGGTTAATTAGAATCGTCTCAGTGTTTATGTACATACTGATGTATTACTCTTTAAATGTTCAGTGTGATTTAAAATATATTCATATCTCGGCCATATCTGCAAAAGCCTTCAAGTAAGTTTGATATTCCACTAGTGATGAAGTTCTTAACTTATGGCTGGCTATTTAGATATGTAGGAGGAGCATATGTAGTTGTTGAACTCCTTTCTAGTGTCTTAGCTATATCCAGAAGAAAGATGAAGGTGCAATCTGTAGGTAGGCAGGGTGTAGGAGCATCAGGCACACTTTCAGACTGTTTTTGAACTACATGAACCAGCATAAAATAGTTTTATAGCAACCATTATTTGTTTTAGGAATATACACAAGCATTGGCAAAGTCAGTAGGTCTGGCATTAAAGTCCTAAAACACGGCAACACAAGTAGGCACAAATGTGCAGAACTAGTTGTTGCGTGTCTTTGTGCAGCGTGTTTCTTTCTGTGTCAGTTATATTTGAACATTTTCCTTCCTCAAACTTGCTGGAATGCCGAGTGCTTGTTTTTAAGGCGAACGCTTTACAAAATGAGCTAGGCTTTATTGGACGATTCAGTACCCCTGAAAACGCCCTCTTGGTGATCTATCTGTGTAGATGGTTTTCAACATAGTCATCAAGCTAGTGGGCTGCATAGCTTACATTTCCTAATGATTGAGGTGCTGTACAGTTTTGCGCTGGGCGGTTTTATAACTGTTAGTGAATTGAAAGATTGCTTTGTGTGACTTTACGCCATGTGAGTGCCACCAGAATACTTTAGTAAACTTACCACTGCTCCAGGCAGGGGGTAAATGGAAGCAGGGACGTCTGTGCATAGAGAAGTGAAGAGTAAGAAATGCCCTTGTCAGGGACAGCAGACCACGCCTGGCTATTGCAGCCGAAGCCTAAAGCTATTTTATCAGCAATTTATTTCTGGTCAGCAAACCAGGATTTGATATTTGGGCACCTTGGAAAGCCTAGAGCAAAAGCACAGGGACATTTGTGATCTGGCAGGGTAGAATTCAAATGCGAATTCCTCTCTGACAGACTCGACATGGAACTTTCTGTATGCATGCTGATGTTTATTTTGTATATATCTGTGTGTTGCCTGAATGTTCCTTTATACTTGAATATGTGCATGTGCATCAGAATGTACTTCCTTTGTGGCACCTGCATGATGTACTTATGTGCGCAAATTTGGCTGTGCGTGGTCTATATAGGCTTCATTGCAAAGCAGACCTGCAGGCCTTGCCAATGTTGAATTAAACACCCATTAGCAGAGCAAAGTGGATAGGCTTGCATTTAATTGCATATGCACCACACAGTGGTACTAAACCGCATCACTCTTGGAGTTTCAGATAAATGGTACCACCCTTAAAGAGTAACGTTTAGTCAGTAAGCATAAGTCTGGCAGCGGGCTTGTCTCAAAATTTAGAGGTCAGACCAAGAGTTTGGCAGACAAGATTCTCCATCATGGTTGCAACAAAGTACCCTGTCCGCCAAACTTAAAATCGGGCCCTCAATACTCAGTTGCCATTCATGTACATCTTCTACAAGTTGACCATATATGGGTGATGTTGCAACTCTTGATATGCTGATTTTGAGGATGCCATAATTTTGCACAGCATTACTCTTCCAAATGCTTGGTGAAAAACTATAGACAAACTCCTCTGAGATGTGTCATCACAGTTAGATAAAAAAAACTCAGCAGAATGACAGTGAACAAAATACCAATTATTTTCTTCTTTATTACTTGGCCTATGTCCTCACCCCTGTACTTTCTATAGGTGATACTTCAAATTTTACATATAGAGTAAAAAATATAGTAGAGTTCACCCGAACACGTTCATCCTTATCTCTCGTCTGCCAATGTATCACAGTTTGGAGTTTACATTGGACATGCATTTCACAAGGGGTGCTGGCTGGTTGAACTTTTGGCGTTTATTAACGTCAGGAACTGCAGTTCTTTCTTTTGATAATAGTTGTCACCATTTCAGGGGTTTTTCTTCTCAGCAAAGAAAAAAGTGGTCTATAACACATATATTTTGAGTGGGCCCTCTGGTGCTGCAGCTGTCTACAGTAACATAGCTTCCTGGGACGTAGGTTTAACCAGCTGAGGGCCTCATTTATGAAAGGCTTCTGCAATTCCAAAGCCTGTGAGTTGAAAACAAATCACAGGCTTTACGACTGCAAAACCCTAGTCAAAAGGTACAATGTGATTTGCAATTGCCTTTCTCAGTATACACATTGTGACTCTTTGCACTTTCATCATAAGTATGGGGCTGATTTAGGCTTTGGTGGATGGAGTACTGTCCGCTAGGGTGGCGGAGAACATTACTCCCATCACCCTTATGGACTATCATCTGCCAAATTTAGCCATGACTTCTGGCCCAGTGGTAATTTGTGTAAGTTGAAGAGAACCACCATCATGATAGTGCCCTTAAATGTGCAAAAATGTTTGGTGGACTCATGCTGCTGGTTTTGTTGACAGTTCAAAAAGATGGCAGTTCAACAAACTAGCTCCTTTGTATTATTCAGTTTTGCACCATTGATTGTAATTAAAGTGCTTAAAAAATCACAACAATATTGCACTTAAATGAAGTCAAACTAAACCGATTTTATTGAGCACTGCTTTCCTTGGAGTAGATATTTCTACTACTCAAACACTGCCTGTGGAAATATCATTAAAACATCACTTTACTGTGCCGGAGGAGACAAGTTTGGTGTCATTCTTAGTGTAATTTGTGGAGTCTGTTAGAATCTCTACATTACTCTATTTTATGTGGCTCTAAACGAGAACCAGTGAAGTGAATTCCTGGATTCTAAGGGCCTGATTTAAGAAAAGTGGTGCTACACCCAGTGCAGTGCTACTTTTCTTGAGCCCCTTAGTGTCCCCCTAACACCATCATGTGTGCGCCGTATCTAAGATACAGCACACCATGGCAGTAGTTTGGGAAATTAGCGTCAACATTTTGACTCTAGTTCAGAGATTTGCAGGACTAGCGTTAACATGTTAAAAAACTTTGTAAATTTGGCGCAGTGATTTTAGCCACATTGGCCAACATTAGTGTGAAAAATTACACTAATGTGGTGCAAGGAGGCGCTAGGGGCTTTTAAATCAACCCCTAAATATTGGTATTCACTGCTAGTACACCACATCAGTGAAAATCAAAAGCCATTTTCCACTAGTGTAGTGTCACAAGAAATAACAGGACTTTCAGCGAAACTGTAAGTGTGGAGAAGGATATTTTTTTTTGTTTGGGGTGGGAGGGGAGCAGGATACTTCCTTCTCATTGTCGATTTGATATCATTCAGAACCCCTCTTCAAAAACATCCATATTCTTCACTTTTCCACATGTACAATTCTAGCCTCTATCATGAACACTAGAAATGGGATCTGGTTATTCACTGCTATAGTGTAGCAATTGTGATAAACAAAGATTGTTTCTCACCATAGCTACAAATTAAAAGTATTCTAGGTTCCCCTGGAAGGGATCTAAGAGAGCCTGTCAGTGTGGCACTAGCTCTTTGCTCCGTTGTAGAGCTGAGAGCACTGCTTTGAGAGGGATGGAAAAGAACTGCACAAAGGATGGGGGTTTGAGTGGCAGGAGACTATGTTTCACTTTTAGGTTGATTGTGCAAGAGCTTTGACCTGTTGTAAGTATTGTGGACTTTTAACCACGTCCACTGCGCGCCCATCACTTTCACTTGTTCGTGGGCTTGCCTTTCAAAAATCCTTTGTCATCATTGGTAAATGTATTCGTTTGGCCCTCCATGGGGTGGTTTTGTTGCCACCTTGCAGACTGACCCTGTCTGTGAGCGAACTTCTTTTTCTTTTGTGTCTCTTCTTTGCGCTCATGCCGACAATGGTGCATTGAATCGCCTTACTTATGTAAAGTGTTTTACTTTTCATTTTCAATTTAAGTGGCAAGAAAAGTCCAGTTAAGAATTTACAACACTAATAGCTCTAACTCGAGCAAATGCAAGACCCATTGCATTGCAAATGCTTGTTATATATTTGCATGGAAGAGGGATGAGTTGAAGGGGGGATATGACAGGTGATAGGACACAATTTTTGTGTTCATATTTGGGTGGAAAGGGTTTGGAATTGCAGGATGTGATGAAGGTGGGTGGCTGTCACTAGATACATTTTTTTATATTTGGTAAAAGCTAATGCTGTGGGTGTTGTGGAAGATGGACCGGACACCTACATTTCCTTAGTGGAAGATGGAGGGCAGAGAGTGCAGTAGAGTGTTTTGGGTGGGTGGGGATACCCTAGGGGGCATATCTACAAGCCTCTAGCCCCACCGGAGCATCCCTTTCAGCGACGTTCTAGTGGCGCTCTGCCCATTTTCACATTTACAAGGTGGTGCTAAGCCACTTTGCGCGGCTTAACACTGCCTTGTGAATATGGGCCCCCAGACACAGTTTTCTGCGGCTAAGGGGAGTGCAATGGGTGTTACTGTGGGCGATTGCAAAGAAACACCCATTGCTTTTGACACTGCCCAGATTTGCGAAAAATTGTAAACGTGAGGCAGGCCCAAAAACTAATGCAACCCAAGGGATGGCGCTATATTGGGGCAACAAGGAGAAATAATTTTATTTGTCCTCGTTTTTGCTTCTTCAAAGTAATAAATCACCATTATTGATTGTTTAATGCAGGAAGGGGCACCTTCCTGCACATAAACAATCATCCCCTACAACGCAGACATCCTTGCACTACGGTGTATGGGTGCCTGTGTTGGCGCTAGGCAGCTAATTTTAGCACCTGCGCAGGGAGAGAAGACAGAAATGTGCTGTTTCTTGTTGATATGGCACATTTCTGCCCATTCCTGATGGTGCAGGGTGGCGGAGCAAGGCACTTGCTGCACCACCCTATGCCATGGGGGCTTGTAAATAAGCCCCAAGGTGTAACATTGGGCAGTGGTCTAAGGCAGATTAGGCCATGTGCATTGCTCCCTGTTGCTTTCTACTCGTGGAAAGCAGTTGAAAGCAGATATGGATGATTTGTGTGGTCTTTCCACAGCATAAAATTGTACTTTTGAAACTGAATAATGGAGATGTTTGTCACCATAAGGTTGTAAGTGAAGTCAGAGACAGCTCAAGCTTCCTTCTCGTTGCCCTTTTGATGTCGCTCAGATTCCCTCTATGATAAACATACCTGTTGTTTCATGTTACCCATCTATAATTCGTTAGGTCATAAATGGGTCCACTGCACCCATCATCCTGAACAAGCTTTTCGAAATGTTGTTACTCACTGAGGTTATGTAACAGCATTGTTTAAAATATCAAAGTTCGAAAAAAGGTTTCACAGTACTGGAGTTTACAAAATAAAAATTTGGATGGATAAAGGAATTACATCATAGACAACTGAAGATCACTTGTTATTCACAGCTCTCCACGTATAATTCTGAATATTATGAATAATGAATTCGGGGGCACTTAGGGGAGGGTATTGGAGGGCACAGTGCACTGTTACTGCACAGTGAAGTCCAGGCTTCCTTTCTTATTATCTCTTGTTCTTTTCAGTAAGTTGGCTTATGCGACAGATAATATTCGGACAAGAGAACATTTTTCGCAGTTTACTCATATACAAGAAGTTCAAAAAATGATTTAAAGTTTTGCTTTCATTTATTTTGGAAATATTCTACCAGAAATGTGCATTTCCTCAGCTTGTCATTCGGCAAATTGCTCTCGTGTCTGAGGAAGTGGAACAAAGTAAGTTACAGCATATTAATGGTGTGCTCACCAACATAGTTCCTTTCAATGCCTTTCCTTTCCAGGGGACAAACTAATTCTTGATTTAAAGTATGGGTTATTCCATGAACTGCCTCTGAGATTAAGTTTAATGATGTCTGCACTGCTGCCTTGAAATACTTTCAGCATTTACAAATCGCCCTTTTCTCGTACTGACTCCACTCCGTACAACCCGAGCAACGCAACAGAAACTGAAATTGCTCCTGTTTGTTACTTCTGAATATCATGCATTCATTATAGTACAAAACTAAAATACATCAAGGTAGACAGACGCCTGAAACTGCGCTAACGCCATTGGAAGACACATAGCATACGCTATTTTGTAGACATTAAGGCCCATATTTATACTTTTGTTAGCGCTGCATTTGCGCCACTTTTTGACGCGAAACGGCAATATATCCAATTGTATTTTGCAAGTTTGCACCGATTTTGCGTAACAAAATGATGCAAATGCGGTGCCCAAAAAGTATAAATATGGGCCTAATAGAAGAGCAGTATCACAGACTCGCTCTGCATAGTTATGTCACTTGTGTGTAATTCTAAAAAGCATTATACACATTCATTATTAGCTAGCAATAGCACCCAGTGAAGTTTGGCACACTCATTACCAAACCATCAGTTTCAATTCAAACCACATAAGCACCCGCACCAGTTACCGAGCCTAATACATAAAGCATATTTCTGCCCATGCGGGACTAACAAATTCTACAGATTTGCAAGTCTGTTTGATTTGCATTTTGTGTCAATTGCATAAACCACAAACACATACATTCTAATGATTTGCCAAAAAAAGTAACAAAACCAAGAATTTGCAAACTGAGATTCTCAAGTTATCTAGTCGCAAGCAATGACTATAGACCTAGAGTGGTATATTCGGCTCTGGTACCCTCATATAACTCCAGAAGCAACAGACACAAGCACATAGAGAAACTCCCAAAATACAATCCAACGCTAATGTAGCACTACTGAAACTGGTTACAGGAGAAGCTATGGATAATTCAGAGACAATCAAGAAGCAGACCGTGATGTTGAAGAATAACAAAATAGGTGCGATGGGCTCATTCATTGTACGGGTGAGAAGCTTGCCAACACATCACATTAGGCCAGTGAAAGAAGCAGTGGTCATTCACAGCAAGGACCATTAATCCCACACAGGCAAAGTAGTGAGGATGCTGTTACACCTACCGCAGTTCATCCATTACTTTGTGTTGACTGCCATGGAACCTACGGAGAAACAGAAGACATAGGACCTGATTTATACTTTGTCGTATGCCTCCAGACAATTGAAAATTTAATCCACCATTGAAACTTGGTTCTTGCTTAATTTATATGTTTGAAGGGTGAAAGTCCATCATGACCCCACTGTCCAAGTCACATGCAGACTCCTCATTGAGAGAGTTAGAGCAGAATAGCAGCTGATAGTGGAATTACAGCTACAACTCTGCCCTGCTGATCACAATCTTGCTTACTCTCGGCATACCCATTGTGGCTAAGCCTCCATCGCAGAGCTGGCGGTTTCAAGTATATTAAAGGGGTTAAAGGTGATAAAAGGTGTTCAGCTATCTTTAACAAACTCTTTTTTTGACAATTCACAATGAAACCAGAAAACAGTCACCCAAGCCCTCGTAAGCAGCAAACTGGACCATGGCAATGCCCTCTATGCAGGAACCACAGCAAACTCCAGAAGAGGCTGCAACGCATCCAGAATGCCTCAGCACGCCTCATCCTGGACATCCCCCGCCACATCACAGACCACCTGTAAAACTTGCACTGGCTCCCAGTCAACAAGAGAATCACCTTCAAACTCCTCACCCACACTCACAAAGCACTGCAAAACACCGGACCAGAATACCGCAACAGATGACTCTCCTTCTACACCCCGACCCGGCATCTCCGCCGACCCCGCCCTCGCAACTGTCCCAAGCGTCCGTAGAACTACAACCGGGGGTAGATCATTCTGGCACCTCGCTGCCAAAACGTGGAACACTCTTCCCACCCACCTGCGCCAGACCAAAGACCTCCTTACATTCAGGAAACTTCTCAAGACCTGGCTGTTCGAGCAGTAGCAGCACCTCCCCCCCCACCTTCTCGCCCCGTCCTTCCTCACCGCCTTGAGACCCTCATGGGTGAGTAGTGCGCTTTACAAATCCCCTAATTGATTGATTGATTGAATGAACTGGATGTTGTAACGTGCTGCAGACCAACTCTTATTATCTGTCGGCACTGTAATAGGTGGTATGTGCACTTAAATGTATGTATGACAATCTCCTTTTTCGTAGCTGTACACATATATGACATACTCTGTTGAATGTAGGAAAAATCATAACCTTTAAATGTTAAATTTTGGTCTATATTGTGATATAGATGCAGAACTAATAAAGATGTCAAATTGAGCTTAAATAAAGTGTACATGTGATCAGACACATTTTGGAAATATAGAATGTCTGAGAAATTGAGTATGTGGTGTCATCGTACACAGTGCCGGCTTTAAGGCGGTTCGATCAATGCTGCGGGCACACTGGGCACTGACCTGGAGTCGGGACACTGACCTCAGGTAGGGCTGGAGGTTAAGTGCAGGGGTGGGCTCTGTGTTGAACAAAAATGTATGAATCAAAAGCACCTACTGCAGAGTTCCTTGTGTGTTCAGTTTTCAGGCACCAAGAATAATGTCAAGATAACTCTTGTGATGAATCTTCCTGCTAGTTAGACAGATGGGAATTGTGTTTAGTGGCAGTGGTGCAGAGGGCTAATATGCCTGCTGCAAAGAACACATCTGTATTTTATGTGGAGACCTGAGTGGATTTGTAAGCCCAACCTTTACCAGCAGTTTAAAACAAATGAAATGTATGTGAGAGACGGGCCAAAAAAGATTGTCGTACCGGTTGCAAACGATGCTAAAGTCAGCCCTGGTCATATGTAATCAGGGCATAAGGGGAAACACAATAAATAATGTAGATGATCATGTTTCATTACTACACACTTAAAAAGTTTAAGCAAAGTAGCTCCAACACCTGTGAGACACTTACAACTTTAAATGTGTGTTACATACACTTTATTTTTAAGTTTCATAGTTCACTATCTAATTTTAAACAATAATAGCACATTTACACACATATAGCATGGGTTACCACAGTATTATTGAAAATGCACTGATTTTATTATTGCTTTACCCTCGCTGGAAGGTGAACACAAAAATGTTCCCACCTCACCTTTCCTGTTCTCTCAACATGCCTGTCATATTTTAGTGATATGGTTTCTTTACTTATGCAATGCAATTATTTGCAACACTCATTTGTTTTACACCTCTTTTCAAGATCATTTGACACTTACATGTCTAGGAAAATGAAAATCAAAGTAAACAGGGCCAGTGCATCTGATGTCACTTGTGTTCTTACTGCTTTGGCTGTGGGAACTACTGAAGTATTGGTAATTAATAGATCTTTTGAATGCCATTACAGGCTATGTGCAGTCAAGCTTAGAAATATGAAATGCAAATATTTCCGATCATGCCAACTATAATCCAGTAATATACTAATACCTATGTGTAGTCTGACAAAAGTATTACATGTTGTTACAGTACTTCAACAATGCCCCGACTACTACACAAGTCATAAATAGTCAAGTATGATCCCAAAAGGAAGGAAGATTAGAGCTGTCATGAAATAATGTAGTCTAAGCAACACAGGAATCATGTATTGAGAGAAGAGCACCAAAGGTCGACTTAAACTTCCAAATATATGAAGCCTGTCTTGCAGTCTGAAAACAGATACACCCTTAGCAATGTGTCATGATACACCAGAAGAATATACAAATAGTAAGGCAAAACAAATTGTATAAGCTAATGAGATGCTTCTCTCAATGTAAATAAATAAGTCTAATAATGAAAAAAACTAAATAATGAAATAAAAGAACAAGACATAAATCATATCTTCTTTACAATAACAAAGACTGAAATCTTGCCTCAAAGGTCAATGGCATTCACAGGACCTCCTCCCAAAGGGCCATATGTCACTCCATGAACATACAGATGGCATCCAGTCACCTCAATTTACCAACTGGGAGGAGGGATGGGCCTTTTCCTTTTTAGACTAGTAGGGATTGTTTTGGAAGAAAGCAAAATGGCGGATGGGCTGGTGTAGGAAGTCTGTAGGAAGCAGAGAGAGTTTGAGAAGTTGCAGTGGTTTTGTGTGTGAGTGTGTTGTGTGACTG
Organism: Pleurodeles waltl; assembly: GCF_031143425.1. Classification (NCBI taxonomy): domain Eukaryota; kingdom Metazoa; phylum Chordata; class Amphibia; order Caudata; family Salamandridae; genus Pleurodeles; species Pleurodeles waltl. The sequence goes on from NC_090447.1 coordinate 281,224,175, forward strand.
ATTGTGTGTCTGAAGTGTCATGGTCATGTGTGGTTGTGTGTTTGGGTGTGTTGGTGCATGCTGTAATCTTGCTGAAGTTTCTAATTTGGATGAATGTGTTTCTTTTGTGGATGTAGTGGTTTTGGATGTGTGTCTGTCATGTGGTTTGTGTGGGTGATGGTGTGTGTTTGTCTGGGAGTGTGTGTCTCTGTGGTGTGGATTGTTTGCTGTTTGTTGTTTGTATGAAGGTGTGTGTTTCTTTGTTGTTTGTTTGACTTGTGTTTGAGAGAGTGTGTTTGTTTCTGTGGTGTTTGTTTGGTGCTATGTATGTGTAATGGTGTGTGCTTCTGTGGTGTTTGTTTGGGCAATGGTGTGTGCTTGTCTAAGGGTTTGTCTTTCTGTGGTATGGATGGTTTTTGTGTGGTTGTGTGCTTGGGTGAGGTAATGGTAATTCTTGTGGGTGTGGTGATGGATGTGATTGTGGTGTTGGTTGTGGTTGTGGAGGTGGTTAAGGATATGGTTCAGGATGTGGATGTACTTGAGGAAGTCGTGGTGTGGTGGTTGTTGAGGGTGTGGATGTGGTTGAGGGAGTGGATGTAGTTGAGAGTTTGGACATGGTTGAGAGTGTGGTAGTGGTGGATGGTGTGAAGGTGATTGAGGGTATCATGCTACTTTCTGCTCTGCCTGTGTATGCTTGTTGGTATGTTTCTGTGTATGTTTCTTCTTTGTACTATGAGTGTTTGTATTGGTGTGTTTGTGTTTGCCCGAGTGTGTGGGTTTTAGGGTGGAGCTAGTGTCCGAGGTTAGAAAAGAGGTGGTTGGTGGGATTATGTTGGGGGAAGGATGGATTAAGTAAGAGGAAAGAGCTCAAGAGGAAGGGGCAGGTTTTGGTTGATGGGAGGCAGTGATGTTTGAGGGGGCTCTTGGAAGTGCCATGCCTTTTGATGAGTCTAAACTGGGGTGGCGTGATGGGCAAATAAATTATTAAACCCAGATCCTCGTGACTGGGGGCGAATGTTTGCATTGTTCAGCATTCCATCCATCATCTGTTCATTTAGCTTATGCCTGTTTGTATAGCACACACTGCACTGTGTATGCCATCCTGGAAGGCCACTGACTGAGTTAGCTGTTGGTTGGCCCCATGGATGGTACACAGCAGTGCAGTCCAGCCAACAGAAATGCTGCACAGCACATCCAGAACCTTCTCAAACATCACTGCTGAATGGACAGGGGCAGGAGAAAAGTGCCTGGGATGAAGGGGACCCTATCCCGTTTAGGAGCTGAGTGTAGGCCAACACTGGGAGAAACAGTAGGGAGGCTGCACATCTTTTTGGTGCTGATGGATGATGTTGTAAGTCCATAAGATGGTGCTGGGTCCACCAAAACTTGGAGCTGGTTTTATAGTGAGGCTTCTAAGTCAATGAGGTTGAGTCCACCTTTCCACTCCCATCATCCTTTGTGTCACTGGGCCCAACTATAGACTCCCAGTGTGCATCTGCTTCCTCATAGCCAACATTTTCCCCAATTGTTCTGGAGGATGCTGCTAAATGAAAAAAAAAAAACATATGAGTCTACATGTACCTGATGTTCATAACATCAAACATATCTCTAAAACTATTTCCTAACTTCCAACCATTGAGCTACTGTGCATAGAACAAGTGTATCATGACACCATATGCTAGTCTTAAAGCACATTAGATTTACACTTTAACACGATTCAAAATTATAAGGATGCTTAGTTAGCATATTTAACAGAGACAGTGTAAGTGATTCCTTACCTTTTATATGATAATAAGGACCTGAATTAAGGTACCCAGAATATATGGAACCAGTCAGTTAATATAAATTTATCCTTCATTATCAGCTTCAACAAATATATTTATGTGTAAAAATTGCATTCACCAATATTAAATAAATAGCATTCTAGATATTTCCACACAAACGTATGTGTGAATTTGTTAATGTGTCATATGTGTACACAAAACATATGTAACTTCATGCATCATAAAGTGGTAAAGTTTATGTATTTGAAATTGTTAAATGATGTTGCCACAATCATACTGGATAATGAATAATCAACTTTGCATGGCACCTTAAGTGGTTGTACCATAAATATCATGTGTCATGACTCTTTGGACAGGACGACCACTGACCAGTGCAAAAGTGTTATAGTAATCTCTGTGGCAATAGCCAATATAGCTAAACATGTCAGTCAGTCAGTCAATGATTTGTAGAACACGGCTAATCACCCATGGGGTCTAAAGGCGCTGATGTGGGTGTGCTGCTCAGATGAAGAGCCAGGTCTTGAGATCCTTCCTGAACTGCTTCAGTGATACGGTCTGCCTGAGCTTGAGAGGTAGTGCGTCCCATGTCTGGGCTGCTAGGTAGGAGAAGTATCTTCCTCCTGCTGTACTTTTTCGAATCTTAGGGATGGCTGCAAGGGCGAGCTGGGAGGAACAAAGACGTCAGTTGGATACGTAGAAGGTGGTTGAGATATGCTGGTCCTATGTTGTGCAGTGCCTTGTATGTGTGGATCAGGAGTTTATATGTGATGTGCTTGTTGACTGGGAGCCAGTGTAGGTCTCTGTGGTGGGAGGAGATGCGGCTCTGTCTGTGGATGTCCAGGATGAGTTTGGATGCTGCATTCTGGGCTCTTTGTAGTATTGATTGAAGTTTCTTAGTGCTGCTGGCTTAGAGTGTGTTGCAGTAGTCTAGTTTACTAGTGATGAAGGCATGGGTTACTGTCTTCCTCGTGTCAGGGGGAGTCCATTTGAAAATCTTATGCAGGAGTTGGGGGAAGTGGAAGCATGACGAGAGACAGCGTTGACTTGGCGGGTAATCGATATAGAGGAGTCGAGGATGATGCAGAGGTTGCGCACATGGTCAGTGGGGACGGGGGTATTACCCAGAGCAGTGGGCCACCAGGAGTCATTCCAGGCTGAAGGGGTGGAGCCGATCACGAGGATCTCTGTCTTGTCCGAGTTGATCTTGAGGCAGCTGGTCTCTATCCAGGTGGCGACAGCTCTCATCCCATTGTGGAAATTCCTCTTGGCTTGAGCAGAGTCCTCGGACAGGGAGAGGATCACTTGGGTGTCGTCTGTGTAGGAGACTATTTTTAGCATGTGTTGTTTGGTGATCATGTCAAGCGGGCCATGTAGATGTTGAAAAGCGTTGGGCTGAGTGAAGATCCTTGGGACACTCCGCTGCAAGTGTCTTAAGATTCTGACTTAAACAGCGGTAGTCTGATCCTCTGTGTTCTTCCGGTGAGAAAGGACCTGATCCAATCCAGGGCTTTGTCTCAGATGCGGCGTCATGCAGTCTGTTGCAGAGGGTGGAGTGGGAGATGGTGTCAATTGCTGTAAGAGAGGTAGAGGAGGATGAGTGAGGCCGTGCCTCTGCGGTTCATTAAACATGCTTCTTAAAATGATCATTTGGCTTTATCAGTCAAAGTTAAGTCAGTGCACATGTATGTACACTATCTTTGAATTCATTTCAGTACAGCTCCTTAACCACTTCAGATGAAGAACACCTCAGTATAATTTGTGCCAATATTTGAGGCCTACATGGCTCTGGCTCTTCAAATATTTTCAATCAGTAGACATATAAGAACCTGTATCCTTTGGCCAATCCTACATTTTCAACACTACTCTTCATAAGTCACCCCTGAGGAATGTAATAGGCAAGCCATAATCCAGGCTGATGCATGTGTATTTATAAGCATACCAATTTAAGGTTCAGCTTAATGTCACCAGGAGGAGCCAAGATGGCTGACTCAGCAGACGTGGTTGAGCAGAGCTTCGACAGACTGCACACACAGAGCCCTCTTCTAAGATCCACACAGTTTAGACTGGACTCCCAATGTTGGAGACAGTGCCCCTCCCCATGTGCACCGGATGTACTAACGCGGGAAATACAAACACAGAGGATAGGTAAGATACCTGCAGGACAACTGGAGGCCAGGTGAGGGAGAGGCCAGAGCTGCACAGCACATCACAGTGATAAAGGGTGAGGCCCAGAGAGATGGAAGGAGTACTGATTAGTTGAGTGCCGGTGAACATGACTAACATCCTCCTATATGCAATGTGGGTAACAACCCAGGGAATAAATATAGAGAACTTTGAGGAGGTGTCTGCGGGATGACCGCAGGCTGAGTAAGGGAGGGCCCTGGGCCGTGTGGCACAGCACTGTGATAAAGGCCGAGGCGCAGAGAGCCAGAACAGGTACTGCTGACTTGAACACCGGGGAACATGACTCACGCCCCGCCCATAGGCATTGTGCATGCCTATCCAGGGACCAAACATATAGAAATTTGATGAGGTGTCTGCTGGATGGCTGGAGGCTCAACGAGGAAGAGGCTGGAGTAGCATGACGTGGCTCTGTCATAAAGGCTGCAACGTAGAGAACCAGAACTGGAGCTGATGATCGGAGCACCGATGAACATGCATCACGCCCTATAACGTGACCGCATCAGACCTAGAGGTGCGAAACGAGACTGAGTGGACTATAGCAAGTCATAGAAGTGAGGAATATCACCTGATGGATGCTGGTGTGGTACATCAGGCTACCCTCCCCCCTACACTGAAGCACATGCTGGCGCTCCACAGAGCAATAAAGGGCTGTAAACTGAGCATTTTGAGGAGTAGGGAAAAGGTTTGACTTCATTAAAATCACCGTTTATTGTGAGTCGGCTGAGGCTTGCAGACTGCAGTGTGGAGGTGCTGTGGACCTGGGATGGCTGTGAGAAAGTTGAGACAGAGGAAAATATCTCCTTGCACACTGAGGAGACTCATTGGTACAGGCACACTGTCTGCGTCTCTCCACTGTTAAACTGGAGGTGTTAAGGCAGATTTGGGGACGCCACAAGAAAGAGTGACGAAAAAGATAGAAGGAGACATTACTAAACTGTGACTGGCCATTGGTGGATCCCTGGGTGTGTTGGGGGGTGCATCACAATCCTGAATTGCAGAGCCAACAGTGCAATCAAATTGAATGCAAATGTCTCCAAAACTTTAGGGGGGAGCTGGTACAACACCTAAACTGTTTAACATTATAGAGGAAGGCATCGCCAGGATGGCGCAGGGTAGCACCACAGAGGAAGAGACACAGACAGGAGAAGGGGTGGCGCCGTTTACACTGGATGAAGAACTTAATTGTGGAAGAGAACAAGGCCATAACTGAAAAAACAGATGGAGTGGCCATCACAGTAGTGCTGGTATGCCAAGCCATGAAGAAAATGAGAGTGTGTGAAAGACCTGGGCACCAGGGCAGATGGGGCAGAGGAGATACTGGATGTGCACACACTAGTCAGCTGGTGTAACAGGAGAGATGCCTAAAACAACAGGAGCCCAAACTAACTGATTTAGAGGACAGATCGCACAGGAATAATGTGCGCATACTGGGGATCCTGGAGACACAGAGACTGCACCTTTGGAGCAGTTCTTGGAGACATGGCTGCCAAAAGTTCTACCAGGATTGGGTACGGAGGAGGAAATATCAGTAGACAGAGCACAAAGATTGCCTGGAGGGAGACCCAAGCCAAGACCACTGCACTGAATGCTAATTGCCAGAAAGTTCAAATACAATGATAAGATATGTATACTGGCAGCAGCGCACCAGCAAGAAGAAGTCGAATTCAGTGGGTCCTGCCTCTCCTTCTATCCAGACTATGGGGTAGAGACTCAGAAAAGATGCAGAACATTCGTAGAAGTGAAAAGGAAGATAAGAGACAAAGACTACCACCAGCATGGCGCAGAGTGCACTTCCAAGGGAAACAATATTTCTTTGATCAAGTGGAAGAAGCTACACAAGCTACACAGTTCCTGAATAACTGGTTATGTGTGCAAATGAGAGTTCTTAGGAGACTAATGTAAAGATGTGAACAATATTGTATAGTTGATGCTAGTAATGGGAGAGGGGAACTAATAACAGCAATATTATTGTGGCCGATAGGGGCACGTTAGAGTTGACTGAGAATACTATATTGCTCTGTCGGGGGAAGAATATCAAGTAGATTCTTGTTCCTTCTAATCTGCATGCTACATGGTGACGCTGTCCCAGAGGTGCACTGCCCAGGGCACAGCACGCAGTGACAGGAACTGTAGTTTTCTTGTTAAAAAGGGAGGAATAGACACTTAATGTGTCATCTGTGATGAACTAGTTGGGGTAGGCCACATGGGAGGGTTGCAGGGGTATGCATATAGTATCAAATCAAGGGAAGAGGATGATTACAAATGAAGTCACACTGATTGTCAGCTACAGTGGTACAAGACTATGAAGGGGATAATGAAAAACATGCATGGGGTAAAAATATTATCCTGGAATGCAAAGGGGATTCATAACCCTATCAACCAACAACAGATATGGTCATACATATATAAGCACTGAGCTAAGATAGTTAAGCTCCAGGAAAAACCCCTGCTCCCTTAGGAACATGAGAAACTATGTGCAAAATGGGGAGGTCATTTGAGGTACTCTAGCTTTAATTCCTCAGCCTGTGGAGTGTTACTGTGGATAGATGCTGCGTTCCTTTGTGAGTGAATATGGAATTAAAAGCAGCAGATGGATGATACATTGGAGTGGTGGGAGAGATTGGTGGCATCCCCACGATATTGCTCAACACATATGCTCCTAACATTGACACTCCAGATTTGTTTGAAACAGTAGTGAACCTTCTGACACCCCACACCCATTGCAATGTAATGTGGATGAGGGACTATAATTGTGTACTTGATAGAGAATTATACCACTCCAAGCAGACTGTTAGACCATTGGGCAGGGCATCGAAGGCACTAAGAGCAGGTATGGACACCCTGAGTCTTTTAGAACTATGGAGGGCTACAGGTGAAAACACTAGGGGATATTTGCTCTACTCACATCCATATGGTACATTTTCCAGGATTGATTATTTACTGGTACACCGGAAACAGGTGGTGGATTTTGGTGAGATCAGATATTTGGACCGTACATTGTCTGTTCATGGTCCACTGGTGGCAGAATTAAAGGGCCATGCATACATGTCACTGATCATTCAATGGAGATTTCAGTCCCACGTGCTGGGGGATCAAGCGTACAGGGAAGGAATCAGAGAGGCAGCCTGATCTATTGCCTCTGCTGGGGTATTGTGGGAAGTGTTCAAGGTGACCATAAGGTGTAAATGCATGTCCACCACATATGAAAATCGTAAGTCTTTAACTAACACAGTGACACAACTGGAACATCAAATAGGCGACATAGATAGGCGAGCACCACACATAAAAGCAGTCTGGGAGGACAGAAACAGACTACAAAGAGAACTGGAGGAAGCACAAGACACCCTAAGGAAACATGACTACAAAACATACACAGAAGCCCAACATAAGAAAGGGGAAACACCAGGCAGACTGTTTACATGGTTGGTTAACTGGGAGAGAGAAGGGAATGCAGTAGTAGCATAAAGGATGCGGACAGGGCAACTGTCACTGCGCAGAAAGACATATTGCAACATTTTGCAGAGTTCTACTCTGCATTATATGCACAAAAGGGACAAATCAACGTAGCGGGTATAGTTCAACTCCTAGATGAAGCACAACTACCTCAGGTGGAGGACGTGATGAGAGAAGCACTTAATGCCCCGGTAGAGGAGTCGGATATCAGATGTGCTATAAAACAATTGAGTATATGGAGGGATCCTCAAAATGATGGGCTTTCAGCAGAGTTCTACCAGGAGTATACACAATTGCTGTGTGCACCATTGTCAGCAATGTATAGGGAGATGCTACCAGAGTCCCTAAGGGGAGCCTGTATAATGGTCCTCCCTAAAGCGGACAGGGATCCAACAAACTGTGAATCATATTACCCTTGGTTGCTGATTAATGTTGACTCTAAGATTCTCTGGAAGATACTTGCCCACGGACTGTCCAAAATAGTGTGGAATATCATACATCCGGATCAGGCCAGATTTGTAGGGGGCCGCACGACTACGACAAACATCAGGCAGGAATTTTTGATCATAGAACAGATAGAAAAAGGAGAAGGGTCCTGTGTACTGGCGAGCCTAGATGCCCACAAGGAATTTGATACAATGAACTGGGTATTCATGGACCAAGTACTACAAAGATATAACCTGGGATCAGACTATTTAAAATGGGTTTACCTACTGTACACCAACAGCAGAGCGAGGGTGAAAGAGGGTTATCAGATAGCTCGCAGGTGGAGAGGGGGACCCGACATGTGTGCCCCCTATCCCAGATAATATTTACATTATTAATTGAACCACTGGCGCAACAAATATAGAGCAATCATGGAACAGGTGGGGTGATCGTGAGCAGCAAAACAGAAATAATTTATTTATACGTAGATGATATATTACTGACTATTCAGAATCCAGAGATCACTCAGCAGGCAGTTTATGACACAATTGCAGAAGTAGGGATACACTTGGGGTTCAAATTTAACACAGATAAATCAGTGTCATACCCTGCGGTATAGCCAGGTGAGGGACATAGAGTTGCCCAATACATGCATCCAAACAACCCCTATAAAACATTTACATATATACCTGAGTTTGGATCTAAATGAGGTATATGAGACAAATGTGGGTAGTATGCTTAACTCTCTAAAAACAGTGCATGTAGATGGCGACAATTTCCAATGTCGCGATGGGATCGATAGAACTAAGCAAAACGATTATGGGCCAGATGTATCAAAGCTTTTTGCATTCGCAAACGGTGCGAATGTCCGTTTGCGAATGCAAAAAGCCCTTTCAGAATGTATCAAAGGCATTCTGAATGCAATCTTAAGGAATCGCTAAAATAGCGATTCCTTAAAATTGCGACCCTGTTTAGAGAGTCGCAAATTGCAACTCTCTAAATAAGAAATCGCAAATAAGAAATCCTTAATTGCGATTTCTAAACCACATGTATGAAGCAATTCCTTAATGTGAATTGGGCATTAAGGAATCGCTATTACCACCAAGATGAACTTGGTGGTAACCATGTGCAAATTTTAAAAATGCATTTAAAATGCATTTTTAAAATCTACATGTAAAGCACACATGCCCTTTTGGCATGTGTGCACCTTACATGTTGTTAAAAATGTTTTGGAGTGCAGCAGAGGGGGCCTTAGGATCCCAGCACCCTGGACTTTGCATTTCCCAAAATTGCGAATTCCAGTTAGGAATTCGCTATTTGGGACATGCAAAATATTCGCAAATATGGGCCAACAGGCCCATAGATGCGAATGTGGGCCGGTATCGCAATTTGCGATTCGGTAATAGCATTTGCGATTTTTAAGAAATCGCTATTACCGAATCGCAAATATGATACATTGCATTTTGCGAATCAGAAATAGCGATTTCTTAAAAATCGCTATTTCCGATTCGCAAAAGGTTTTTTTCATACATCTGGCCCTAAGTTACTTAGAATACTATTTATATTTTGCAACACATGTATATGCTTATACCAGCAAATTGCTTTCAAAAATTTGATGAGTTCCTTCGATTGTTGCACTGGGGCATTAATAGGGCACGCATAAGTTTAATGGTTTTGAGACTAAACTGGGATAGAGGAGGGATGCAGGCTCTGAGCTTCTGCTCGTATTACTGGGCTTCTCAAATACAGTACATTGTACCGTGGTTCCTGGAGGGAGATGCTGACCTGGTGACCCAATTGGTGACCAGACTGATTAAAGCATGCAAGCTTTCAGCATTGCCTCTGGCTCATAGGAAGAAAAGGGTGCTATTATCAATACAGATTAAGACCATTTTGAATGTATGAGAACAGGCCTCCCGGAGGGAGAGGGATGAATATATTTATGCCCAACAACTGGTCCCATGGCACATAGGGATCATCTATAGGGGACAGCTGAATGCCACCTCTGTTGTTATGGAATGGAGGGGCTAGAGCGATGCCCTGTGGGATTTATATGAGGATGATCGTATGATGGGTATGCAGCCTTTTGCAACAGGTGGGAAAGAATGTAAGGATGTTTTCGGGCATATTCAGGATCTGCTGCTATAATTCTTAAGGCATGAGTTGGTTTTCCTGAATAGCCAGATACTCACATAATAAATCAGGTTTTGTCAGACATGGAAGGAGGAAGCAAATTGATTTCAAGTTTGCGTGTATTATTGTTACCACAATCTGCTTCCCAAAAGGACACATTGAAATTGCAATGGGAATCTGATATAGGAGAAGGAGTATGGGACCTTGACTGGGTATCTATACTAGGTAACTGTAGGAGAATGACACAGCAATATAAGATTACTTGCTGAATTTGCATTGTGACACATTGCACTTGCAAGTACTTAACATGGGCCAGGCTGACTAATCCCTATCATCTGGATCAACTTCAAGCACCCACGACCAGTGATTTGTAGATGTAATTGGCAGGATGGTATGCTGTTGCTAATCATGAGGAGTCAGTGTTGTTTGGGACACATGCATGCTTGAATGAGATGACTGTCATCTACACTGTGACCATCACGCCTACCTACATATATGTTCTTCCCCTACCCCTGTGCCTCACAGGGGATGGGCATGCAATACATCATCACAACTGTCAAGGACAACCACGAAGCCATGTCCACCTGTACATGGATTTAGTGAATGGAACACATGTGAGGAGGGCACCAACTAGGAGTGAACATAAACACCTGACCTACCAACACATTTCCAAAATCACCTGCAGTGATGCCAGTACACGTCTGGCCTTGACCTGCATGCACGCCTATTACATACCACATACGTGTCCTGTAAATGGAGTACAACATATGGGGCAAGATGCTGGGGGACAGTTGCCCATACAGTCCTACATGAACATCACAATACAGTGATGCACAATTTTGTGTGGAAAACGGATGCATCACTGTCTTGTGAAAATGAGTGAATGACTTGCTGACAATATTCTGACACTGGAGCACTTCCAAATCAAATGTGGCCTACATGTGGCTAATAATCAGCTTGTTCATGCCACTGCCTATTGCGCAGCACAAGACTCCCAAGATATGACTCTTTGACTGTGAATGTCTAACTCTTGCACGGAACACTATGTCATCCTCCAGTCAAGTAATATATCAGATCACGTGCCAGCTCATCATATCTTGCAATAAGTGAAACAAACACAAGAGTCACTCACACAACAGCTCCAATCACTACACAGGACAGATATTTTCACACTTACTGGGTACGTCTGGGTCCTCAAATCAAGCCACTTCGCCGATGGTATAGGGGTGAGGTACTGGGTTTTTCAGAACCGGTACTGATCCGGTAACCCAGTGGTGCCAGGGTACACCCAAAGACCTCGGGTACTTTCCTGATTCAGACCACAGAAACTCAGAGTCTTCTAGGTGAAGTCAAAGATCGAATTTATTGGCTGCAACCAAGTAACAAGCGTCCTAGAAGTACAACAGCACGGTTTGTATGTTCTCAGGAGACTGTGTTTCAATGCAAAGTCAGGTTTCCTTATATACAGTTTTTTAAGCTTCAGGCAAACATTCTTGACATTTTGGTTGGTCATTCACATGTTTTCACTACAAAGGAAAAAACAGTGTCATGATGAAACCTCATATTTCATGTCATCCAACCCATAATAAATTACCCGGCAAGGCCTAGTATTTTACATCAGATAAGTGTGGACCCCCAATAAAAACGGGCACCTCCCCCTCGTAAAGTAAGAAGAAGAAAAGGGCAGGTGCAGGTGTGAGCAAGATTAGGCAGGGTGTGTGAGCGATAATAAGGGTTTTATGGCATGGTGTGCCTTGATGCTATCTGATTCGGCCACTGGGAGAGGGACTGACCAAACAGGTTTGGCCTGAGGCAATGGTTCCAGCTTGCCCAGGTCAGAGAAAAGTCAATCAAGGTGTACGTGTCCTTGGAATCAAATCTGACTGTATTATAAGCCTATGTGAGGGCAACTTTTAAAAATGGCTGCCGTGTATAAAATGGGAGCCACGAGTGCAGGACGAAAATGGCGATTTCGAGGTGAAAACGCTGCTGAAATTGAGCGAAAATGCTCATGCTTAGTGTACTAGTCATTATCGGTCTTTTGATACTAAAATCGTACTGCTGTGGCAAAGTAAATTACATGGGTCCAGAATGTTTAGAACCACAGGGGCCGGTCCACCTGTAAGACATCGAAAGGAAATATATGCTCAGTGTCTAATCATTGTACAAACGTGTGGACAACATACCACAGTGTGTAACATTTTATATGAGTGAGCTGCTAATCCTGCATACATACCACAGACATACCACTTCAAACTTGCATTGCACTGACACTCCAATGAGTGATGTACACACATATGCCCACATGCACTGGGCCTAACTATCATGTGGTGCTAAATCTGACTACAAAGATTTGTGGCTAATCCATTTCAGATGGTACTCCATGTCATGATTTGTAATTGGGTGAAGATGTCAATGGCACTTCCCTGGTGCACTGCAACACAAGTGACTCAGGTGTTGTGGCTTGTGCATTAAGAGACAATGTTTAACTATGTGATGGGCATGTGGGTCACTTTTCAGTCAGCAATTATCGTGCATTCAGTAGTCTATAACAGATGGGGCACATTTGTATGTAGGTAACAAATGCCCCATTGGCAGTGTCCCCTAACCCATATATGCCCTCTTTGCCAACATGATGGCACGGATCATGTGTGTGTAATGATGACAATGTAGTGCTAAACAAGGATAGGCCACTTTGCTGTCCCAAAACAGTGACATATTGTATGCTGACAGTGTCTTAGCTGATCATCATTGAAAGAATGCATGGGCACAGGTGTTGTCATTGCTCCTGAAATGTGTTACTCAGGGCCATAACCACCAAGATCAGGTTTTGTGAATCACACATTGCCAGACTTAACAATTAACAATTAGCAAGTTGGATGATCTGAGGTAGAACACTGTCAATGACACTGTTTGAAATTCAAAAATAGGGTAGCAAATGACCTACCTCATGAATAATGATGAGGTGAGTCTCATTTTGAAAACCCCTTGGGAATGTCTGCACTCACAGGGATTCTGGCCTGCTGGGTTCAGCTGACCACCATGTCTTTGACTGCTTTCAAATAGGGATGTAATTATACGTTTAATTGCAGCCTTATTTCAGCAGGGGTACACAGAAAGTATTTCAAAAACCTATATTATGACAGAAAATATTTTTGGGACGCAGTCAGAGGTCCGTGGCACATCTTCCTGCTCAGAAACAATTTTTGGGCATGCATTCACAAAGGGAAAGGGATCCCATGGGGACCCCTCCCTTTTTGCAAATGGGTTAGAACTTGAAACGGATGGTAACTGCAATTGTTTAGTGCCAGCATTTGTGCTCAAGAAAAAATCAAACAGTGGCCTGTGACTCAATAATAGGTTAGGAAGCCCATTCCTAAATGCCACTAGCAAACCGTGTTTTGTAATTGGGCAATGTGATACCAGAATGGCCAAATTGGGGTTGTGCATTTGAATGAATATTTTTCCTGAAGTAAACACAAAAATTCTGAAAACTCAGCTGTTTGTGAAAATTATAAATAGCTTGATACATGTGGCCCTATGTAATAGTTGGACATGATGCAACGTAGCTCTGGACTGCATTGTTAACATGTATAAACATGTGGAATACATCTCAGGACTGGTACATTAACAGGTTGTTCTACTTGAATTCCACATGGCCACAAACATTGCATGCAGCATGTCAAGACATCTGCTACCGTCACTCCAGAGCATTCTACTGAACACATTTGTCAATGGGATACTCCCCAACTGGGCCACCGATCACCACACCCGGGTGGTCCAGCAGGTCGTGTTCTCGGGCTTCCAGGTCAGCCCAGTGATGCTTCAGGTGGTGCTCGTTCCTTTATGTGTTGAAAACACATTTCAGGTATAGCACCTTGGCCCAACGCAGCTACCGCCCCCTAACTCCAGCATCATCGGCAGAAAGTGGCACACTAGCCACACAAAGGCCCCAAGCTCCTCCTCACCCATGCGACTCAGCCACGCCCATCCCGACATGTTATAGCACAAAACTGTTAAGAATAAAAGAGGAAAAAGGAAGGAAAATAAATCAGAAAAAAGGAAACTTACAACCCAAATTACAAACCCCAACTAACCCAACAAATCTAACCCCCAAACAGACACCGGACAGTACAAATACAATTCAAACCACACAGAAACACTTAAACAGGTACAATATACAAATAGAATACACAAGATAGGCACCACAAGATACAATATACGTAATCCAAACAAAAGCAACACCAAGACACAGCCACACAGTCAAGAAAAAGCACAGACTATAGAGTGAAAGTAAAAGAAAACTCACTGTACCATGTCTGTAAACAGGATTTCCTATTACATCACTTCCTGTGCCCTTTGCAGGCCGTTTTCCGCCTTGTGTGTATTTTTTTTAATGCAAATGTAGTTTCCATGAATATATTCGATGCATAATCTACATGTGCAGCAAAATACCACGCATTACCGGGAAACTACTGTTTTAATGGATATCCGCATGTGTGGGGTGCACTGGTGGAATTAATGTTAGGGGCCCATTGATGTTTAGTTTGCATGGTTTTTCCACGCATTTGCGTCAAAATATCTGATTCAAACTGTGTCTGTGTGAATTTTAAATGTTTAACATGCATGTAGCCTGTATCTAGATGAATATATGATGGTATGGCCTGCAGTGTGTGTATAGTGGTTGGCCACATGTGGTAGAGCATGTAACTGTGGCTCACATTTATACTGTCTTTGCACAGCATTTCCTTCATTTTCTGATGCAAAAGCGGCACGAAGATACAAAATACAATTGTAAATTGTAAGTTTGCGCTGATTTTGCATCAAAAAATGACGGCTGCGCTACAAAAGTATAAATTATGGTCTGTGTGTTTTGTGTGTGAATTAACTGTTACAACAATATGTGTGCTTCTGATGTAACGCCATGCAATACATTTGGCGTAATGTTCATGAATGAATGTGTTACAAATGGGTATCTACATCAGATGGCATTCAGTGATGTACAACAGTCATGATATGTGTTTGTAATATGTGTTGACTCATTTGATGTGTGTAGTTGTTTGACTTTGGGTACATTACATTTCCCACAAAAAAAATACACAGGGATAATTGAGGATGGCTGATGAGGGTTATGTCGGATATGTCACCCCTCACATGTCATTAATTGTTGGCTATGACTTCAAAGTGCCTTGTGTGTAAACTACCCATAAGTTGGGCATTTGAACATGTTTGGTAGGTACAGTGTTTGCGACACTGTGCCTCAATTCCAGTTATAAAATTGTTATGTACACGTCAGTTTGACTAAAGATAATTACCTATGCTACTCATGTTGCTGTGGTGCACCTGCAGCCCTGACTGCATGTGTTCACATATTTCCAGAGGTGCATTGCACAAAAGTGTCCTGTTCAAGTGTGTGAGCATGTGTACCCTGTGTCAGTATTGGACTCCACGTGTTACGGTGTCGTGCAGGTCTAGTCAGAAGTCTGTTGGGGCAACCCTTGAGTTCACAGAGTATCTTGCAAGGCAGAATTGTCCTGAAGCAGAAGAGCAGCTAAAGGCATATAAGGTGATAGGGCAGGTATGGTAAGGCAGATGATACAGAAGAGTGAATACAGAGCAACCTTAGTGTGGACAAATATGTAACAGGTCAGTAAAGGACAAACACGCAGGACTCATCACTAAGATTGTACACAGGGTAAGGGTCAGAACTTCCTACAGCAACAGGGAACATCAGTGCCTCTGTACAGATTAATCTGACAGCTAGTCACCACGCAACCCCAAAGAAAGGTGGCAGCAGAAGTGAATCTGTGTCTGGACCCTGAGGGCACAAAAATGGATTGTCCTTACATACACAAGACTAGCCCTTGTTTGTCGGGCTGGAGACACAGTAACAAATCCTGGAATACAGCCATAGCACACTGTCACTGTTAGGCACTAATGGCTACACACAAAACTAGACAAAGAATGGGGGCTATATTAGCCTCCTGGAAACCAGGTGCCAGAACAAATACAAAGTTAAACACTTCTATACAGGTGAGGACTGATAGTATACTTACCAGACACAATACCCCAAGAGGAAACAGAGGGTAAGAGAACCAACTAGGAGGCAAAGGCAGGCACAGGGAACAGGCTCTGGTTGACGCTAAGACTGGAACAGGTCTGGGAACAGAAAGCAGGCTCTGGCAGAAAACAACATGAACAAGGCTGAGAAACAGGGAGCAGAGTCTGACTGGAACAAGCAGGAACAGCACTGTGTAAACAGAGAGCAGTTTCAGGCATAATCAGGATTGTAACAGAATCCAACAAGGGCTCTGGTAATCAAATGAATTGTACTCCAATGCGCAACAAGGAACTTCAGGGAATGGCAGCTTCTGAGCTGGTACAGGCAGCAGCAAGGCCAGGGCAGAGTCACATGGCTGGGCTGCTCGAAAGAGCTCGCAGGTGTGTGCAGCTTCAGTCTCTCACAAGTCCTGGAGAAGAGAATCTAGTATGAGGGAACAACCAGACTTTTCCCATAGGAAGCTATGGACAGAAGATTGCAGGACTTACTGACTACCAGGCAGTGCATTATGGGACCTCAAGTCCATGCAGGCTAACATAGTTCTTTTATAGCATGCTCTATGGAAAAGGGAAGCAAACAGGAGACAGCATTGGAGTCTGGGTGAGTGTTAATGATGATTCCCAATGTACAGGTAGTCCATTTACAGTGCCCCCTGGAGATAGGAGGGCAGAGACTTAACACATAGCAGTGTCAGGACTTATTACCAGGGATGTACTGCGCAGGGCATGTGTTGTGACCATTGCTTGTTATACCTGGGACACTCATGCTATCCATTTTCAGGATTGATGCACCTCTTGTCACACAAGCTCCTAACAGAGATAGCAAATGTCTCACTTACTAATGTCAGGGTCTGTTCATACATCCCTGTTACCACTGATATTTCACATCCACTGTCTCATGTATGAGGCGCTTATTTACCTTATGATTGGAGATGTCATAATTTTGTGTCGTGGGCTACTGTAGACCATGTTGGCAACAAGGATGTGTGCGATATGCTGTGGTCCTAAGATTTCGTCCTCCATATGTGAAATTCAAAAGATGTTCTTTTTTAATATGTGTGTGATATTTGCTGTACAATCAAATGCATCACATGTTGTGTTGCATCAGAAGTAGTCAGATTTGTCTTTGTGACATGCTCCTTGAGGTAATACTCACATTCCTAAAGAACATGTGTTGGAGAAATAAGTAACAAGAGCAGGATTGTGTGATAAAGGGAGGTGTTTAATTACATATCCTAACAATGTGTTTAGAGTGACTATTGGTGAAAAAAGTTCTGAATAATCTGCTGTCTGCGGTGCATTCCTGCAGGTGTGTTTGGATGTTCCCCCTCATTTTCCCTTGCACCATCCACCTCCTCCTCCTCCTCAGGCAATTCTTGCTCAGGTTCATATAGGGGGATGTTCCTCCTAACACAAATGTTGTGCAGGATGGCACAAGTCAATATGATCTTGCAGACCATTTCTGGGGCACATAGGAGGCTGCCTCCTGTGATATCCAGGCACCTGAATCTGGACTTCAGGATGCCAAAGGTCCGTTCCACAATGGTGCGTGTCCTCCGATGTGTCTCATTATAGGCACGCTCTGCTGCTGTGCTTGGGTTGGAGAATGGGGTCATGATCATGGCTGGATCCCGTAACCCTGATCAGCATAAAAGAAAATAGGCGTAAGTATTTTGTTAGTGCTTGCACCAGGAATGTCATGTAGCATGGCAGTTGATATCTTGTCATCTGTGACTCATATGTGTTTGTGGCATTGTGTGAGATCCTGGGCTTCTGTGAGTTTTTTTCTGCCTTGGGTTATTTGACTTGACAACTTGTGTTTGGCTCATTGTCCTGATATCTATGGTTTTGTTTCTAAACTGCAGTTAAGTATGTATGTACCATGCGTTGTGTAGTGAGCAACATGTTTTCGTGTGCTTTCACTGGAGGGGACATGATACTTCCACACACACAATAGATTCTGATGTGGGGATAACATGGTTGCACTACATAGCATGGACATCACATCCACTTAGACCTATGTCATTGCAGATGAAATCCAGAAGTGAGGCCCTTTGATTAAGCTTGGTGACAATGCCCAACACATCTCCCTAAGGTGGCAGCACTGAGGTGTTCAGTATTGACAATGCACAATTGTCCCATGTGTGACTTGGTTCTGTGTAGACCTTTGTAGTTCCCTCTGCCAGTGGCTCATGTGTAAGCGTGCACCTACACTACCCAACTTGCTCCAGGTAAGCTGGCTAACTGCCTTGTGGAGGTAGATGTATCTGTGCAGGAAGGGTCATCTCCCTGTACATCTGTTATTTTGATGGACAATTGGCTCTTACAGTGTGAGCAGCAGTGTGCAGTTTGCATTAGTGTTACATCAATATGTGTTCATAGTACAGTCCACTCCTTTATTGCTACCTGGTAACGTCGCCCCAGGAGTGATGTGTGATGTTGGGACTGCCTCAGTATTTCAATGTCACCTACATGTGAGTGAGCATCATCATGCTGTGCATCCTGGTGTTTGACCTGCAGCAAAACACATTGCACACCCCTTCCACAGTACTTATTGCTTGGGAGGGTGTGGCATTGGCTATGTGGTCTAATGTAATGGTGAATGATTCATTGTACTATGGCGAAAGATGAAGGAATCATGTACACTCCCAGGATACTTGGCCAAGATGTTGGTAAACAATCCCTGGTGGTCAAATATGGCCTGCACATTTATGGAGTGGGTGATGCTTTATGTTCCGGTATAGTTGCTCTTTTGCAGCAGGTGGTACAACCTGGACATGGGTGCAGTCAATTGCACCAAGTGCATGCGGGAAGCTATGTATTTGGTAAAACCCCTGTTTGATCTCCTGCTGCTTCTGCTGGGTGTTGGGGAAGTTGATGTGGACAGTTTGAGGGAGATGATGGCATCTAGGACCTAGGGAAAGAAGAATGAGGGCTGTGATACCCCAGCGACCAGGGCACCTGTTGTTTGGAAGGAGCCACTTGCCACCATGTGCAGACAGCTAGCAGCTTGGTCACTGGTGGTATATTGTGTGGTGTCTGCAGGCTGGCCGTTATCTGTGGCTCAATTTGGCACAGCAGCTGCTATATGGCTTGTCAGTTGAGTCTGTACCTCCGGATGATATCCTATTCCCTGAGGCCCTGGAGGGTTGTCCTGGTCCTGAAGACCCTCTCCTATCTTCGGCGTTGCCTTTGGGGGCCACGTTGGGGTGGTGTGGCTGCTGTTGGTCCTGTGCTTAAATGTTGACGCAAATCAGGCTTTGCATAATTTTTCGAGTCCGCCTCCCAACCGTGCGTCATTTTTACCCTGTTGGACAAAGATGGCACTACTGTGTTTGATTAATTTTTTGGACGGGAACGCCTACCTTGCATCTCATTGACGCAAGGCGGTTTCACGCTCCTTTGAAATGCCGCAAACTCCATATTTTTGACGCTAGCCATGTCTAGCGTCAAAGTATAAATATGGAATAAAACTGATACACTACAAATGTGTACACCGAGATTATGTCGCACCACATTGAATGCATAGAATAGATCACCCTAAGGCAGAATATTGTCCTAAATGTAAGAGATCGACAGGGGCTTACTCAAACATGTGGGAGTTCTGTCTGGGAGTGAGAAGATACTGGGGAGAGGTGACAGAGGTGCTGCAGGATGTGAAAGGTATCATGCTGCGGCCCTCAATTTAAATATGTTTATTGGGACTAATGAAATGGGCTAAACATTGTCATGTGTATACCTACTATACACAAAATATACACATACTAATTTTTCACCTGTAGGGTTTGCCCTCTATCAGTTGACTCATAACAATTGGATACCTGAGATTGTTGTATAGCTATTTTAGCCATGTTTTAGACACCTTATTTTAGTAAACTAGGCCTGCCGCTGTGCACTTTGACCTAGTTATATTTTATTCAGCATCGCTTTATTTTCTAGCAATAGCTACATTCTTGCGGTACTGTTTTATTTTTTCTCTATCTCATTGTTCTTTCACCTAGGAAAGCATTACGTTCTTAGTAGGACATTTATTCCAGTCTGTGCTTTCTCCAAGGCTACAGTCAGATAGCGTTGCCGACAAACGTGGTGTGATGTGTCTCCAACATTTGTATAAAAAAACAGACTCATACGTGGGACCATTTCTCAGAATGTCAACTGTTTTATTATAAAAACACTCCTTTGTCCCAAACACGTTAGAGGGAGATTCCAGCCAGATGACCACGACTGTATGCTGATTGCTTTGTTACAGCTACTTTCTTAGACGGCCGAACCCTTGATCTACATGGGGACACTGTCTTCCTAGACTACATGCTTTGTTATCCAGGTATGAGGGATGATGCTCTCCCAGGGGGAAACCTGAAGGGCTGATTAGGCTTATTATGGTGTGGTCAACAATAGTGTAGGGAGAAAACATATATATGACATTATTTTGAGTGACAGGATGGTAGGACTATTTTTGTGTATCACTCTCCTCATAACCTGCTTGCTTTTATTGTGTTTTATCATCCTAGATTCCCCTTAGGAGTCTTTGTGGTCATGCACCCAATTGCCACAATCATCTCTGTTCTTGGGCAGAGATGTGGTGCTGCTAGTTAGCCGGAAACTCTGGATTAGGCTGACAGGTGTCATATGGTGTGGAATTGTTCTTAGTACCCACAAGCTATGTGATTCTGCTGCCCAAATACAGTAGCCTCATTAGCATAATGAGAACCTATGCAACAAGATTGCTCTATAATGTCCATAGAGGTTGTGAATATCTCTGTTATATGTGTGTTATGGGTATGTTCAAAGAGGCCATCCTGTCTGTTAGAAATGGGGTTTCTGGTTGGCTGGGTTATGCACCTCAGCCAGACAGAACCCTCCACTCTAGTCAGGGCAAGTAAGTTACACACCAAAGATAACCTATGCTCACCCCTGGTAGCTTGGCAGAAAGCAATCAGGCTTATCCCTAGAGGAAACATGTAAAGCATTTCGGCAACACACTCACACCAGTGACACAACAAATACACCATAAAAGAGATTCCACAAAGGATGTCCAAAGATATATATGATATATTGTATATAAAATGTGGTAAAAAATGACAAACATCATGATACGTAGGCATAATACACAAGTACAGCAAAAGGATATGGCACTCTGCTAATTCAAGAAAATCTGTCTACAAGAGTAAATATTTTCACATGTAATGCAGGAATAAATGTCACCATAGATGCAGCAGTAACCATTATGGAAGTATCAATTTACATACATGAGCCGTCGGGGGAAGGCTGACACCCACATTCTCCTTTGGATGTCGCGTCTCTTTGCTGCGAGGACCTTGCTGGGGGGTTCTAGGAGACCAAGGGCCAAGTACTGCTGACAGGGGATATATTCATCCAACACACGGGGCTACCGGGGTCGGCCTTCACATCTCCATCATGCTGGAGAGGGTTTTCCCTCAATGCACGTCAGCTGGGGAAATTCCAGTCAGAGAGAGGTGGGAGACGGCATGTCCGTTGGCCTTGGAATACACAGCCCTGACCCTAACCAAAAGCACAAGACCCCCATTGATTGGAAACCCAGGGCACAATTCAGTTACAGCTCCTGAGGGTGCAAGGAGACGTGCCCAGTAACATACTGAGTTCTATAAAGTGGAAAATGAAGTGAACAACTCTTGCTAAGTGATAATCCAACACTCATCATGTACTAGTGGAAAATGACTTGGCTGGCCGGATTCAGAGTCCCACAGCGGATTCTAGGGTCACCATCAGCCTCAAAAGAGTACTGGGGGTACAATTGGGGATGCAGACCAGCACACAGGATTACTTTTCTTAGCAAAATGGCAGTCCTTCTAGGGACCTAGCAGGTACCAGGGCAGCACAACAAGGCAAGTAGATCCAATGGCAGTTTCTGGCAGTCCAGCAGTGTCTGGTGAGACCAAGCCAGGGAGCAGCTGGCAGCAGGGCAACAAGCAGAAAAGCAATCCAGTGCGTTCTTTAGCCCACCCAGCAGACAGCATGCAGCAGGACAACAGCAGAAGAGCAGTTCAGATGAGTCCTTTCTGCAGTGCAGCAGTCCTTCTGACAGAGGTTCCGTCCCAGTTTCAAACGTGCTCTAAAAACATGGGATCAGAGCCCCTGTACTTATACTCCAAAAGTCTTTGTTCAAGGGGTGACTTCAAAGGAACCCTTTCAAGTGTAACACAACGCCTTTCAACCCAGCCTTGGCTCTAGACATCAGTGGGGGGTAAATCAGACCTTTGCGTGAGAGCAGGACACAGCCTATTGACATGTAAGGTGTGAATGACCTCTCCCAGCCCAAGAAGTCAATCAGTATGCAGATGGCTGCAGATGCCTCTCTTGTCACACCCAGCCCCTCCTGTGTTGTGGCTGTCTGAAAAGTATGCACAAAGTGTAGCTGTCACTCTGAACTAGACGTGAATTGGAGTCAGGCTGCAAAACACTGGAGCTATAACCACAG
This sequence comes from Pleurodeles waltl, assembly GCF_031143425.1. Taxonomy (NCBI): domain Eukaryota; kingdom Metazoa; phylum Chordata; class Amphibia; order Caudata; family Salamandridae; genus Pleurodeles; species Pleurodeles waltl. The sequence goes on from NC_090447.1 coordinate 281,246,654, forward strand.
AGAAATGCCCCTTTCTAAAAGTGGCATTTCTGGAATAGTAATGTAAAATCCAACATATATATTTCAGTTCAGAAACGATCCCTCATGAGCTTTACCATTAGGTATAAACATATGCATTTGCACATCCCGGGTCACATTATTTTAGTTTTTAAAGGCCTCAAATTATTTATAGTTACCCAAAAGCTAATTTAACATGTGTTACTTCGCAACCGAGTTTAAATGACATATTATAGAGCTATCTGTGAAAAACAAATATTGTGTTAATAGCCACAAACAGTTGGGCATACTGGGGCAGAACCTCATCAGGGATTAACTCCAACTCACCTGGAGTGTAGTTTTGAGCCTTGGTACTAGTAGTTTCTGCCATTGTCTCTGACAGTTCAGGTAGAAAAGAAAACTCTGAGAATGTCTGCGCAGTAGCAAAGCTAGGTGGCAAGTAAGAACCCATTACAGAAAGTGAGTGTCATCAACAAATAGACATATTCCTAAACCACTGGATATTGACTAACACCAGCCCACGTTAACCTATGGATGTGTACTTTGTTGCTGGTGGATACACCTACTAGATGTACTAGTCCAGTCTGACATGACACAAAGGTCAGGCACTTGCCAATTGCAGAGGAGGCACGTGAAAAATAATAACAGACTCCCTAACAACACCAAAAATGGTGGATAATTTGACAAATATGACATTAACATCAAAAATGTGTTTCTCATATTGTCAAAAATCATCAACGTGCAATAGCAAAAGGGAACTGTGTACCTATACAGTGTGCGGTATGCCGTACGGTTCCTGTTATGATAATAAGACTGCATGTTTTAGGGTAGCAGCACCACTGCGTGTGGATGACTGAGTCAGTCCCACACTGTCTGGAAGCTGTTGACTTGATTACTGACTAGACCGCAATGCCTCACCCAAACCTAAAAAGTAAAGGTGATTTGTGGCAACTTAAACATGACACTTTGACTCCTCAGGGAAGTTGTGGTGAATATATCATACCCCTTTTGCTCAGTTACAAAAGACTCACACATGCCAGGGCAGAATAGGAGATTCAAGATGGATTTCAATATATTTATTGAATCAATTGCATCCTATTATGAAAAGCTTGGGCTGAGATAATAAGGCAGACGAACATAAAAATTGATCATCATTACAATTAGAATAAAGAAGCTAAACAACCCCACCATCTTTGTATGATCCTAAAAGCCTAAAGAATTCCTACGTACACCCTATGTCTAAAATCTGAGAGCCTAGCGGTGGTAACCCCTCTGCTTATCCAGGTCTAAGAGAAGGACCCCGGCCCCGTACCTGAAAAAGCTTGCAAGGGTCCGCCTGTTGTCTGGATGGCTGAAGAGTCAGTGCCAGGAAGCTGTCAATGGAATGGTGTATGTTGCAGGACAGCCATGACTGGAATGCCCTCTGCCACCTTAAGGTCTATTTGGTATTGATATAATAAATCCTGCAGTTTTCTAAGAACAGGTTTAACCTGATAATTTGTCTAAGATTTGGGGACTGGCTCCTGACCTGGCGCGCCAATACGAGTTAGAATATCATGTACTGAACATGACAGAAAGTTAAATGCATGCAAAGGGCTGATAAAAATGTTCAGTGTGAACAGTTTTGGGTTCTCAGAAAGAAGCAGCTGATTAAAATATTAAAACAACGAGCTAAAGGCTGCTGCACTAAAAAATATGAAATTAATAAAAATGTGTCTATGTGTAAAAGGTTCAGGCTATGGGCCTTTTGGTAAAATAAGGGTGTCCATCCCAGGCACAAAGGAGAACCCACAATAGGTACAATTTCCACCGTAGTTGATTAATTTAATGTTTTTTAAATAATACAATATTAAAAAACTAGACGTAGTTCTAACATTATTCTGCTCCATGCCTAATGTCATTTAACCAGTTATTTAAAACTATGCCCTTCTGAAAGTAGTATTTTTTTTTTCATTTTCACTTTCATTATAGTGGAGTATATATTAGAAAATATGTAATGAAACCACTATTTTGTCTAAGGATATCACACATGGAGTTTAAAATAATTAATCACATGTATGTGTTGTAATGTGACTTTAGACGTCAAGAAAATCACAATGTTTTTGGACGTCATAATTCTCAAAATAAAAATTACAGTGGTTGTGTTATTGATTTTACTTGTATGTTTATCTTTTTCAATTTTGTCTTTTTAGAGGCATCCTCCAACCTACTCAGAACAACTCTGCCAGAGTGTGTAAACAGCAACCTAGAATGTTTCATTATTTTCTTGACCGTGCCACCAAGCCAGATCGTGAAGTCGTGAAGCATAACATGGCAAACTATCTTGGTCTTATGCAATCAGCTTGAGCCACAACTTCTGCCTCTGAACCTAAATACTACTGCAATGACACCAGTGGTGAAAACTATGGCAGTTTTCCATTTTGTTGCCACAGGATCATTTCAACACCACACAAGAGACTGCAACAGGATATCCCAAGCAACTTTTAGTGATGTACTACAGGATGTATTGGCAGTGATGCTTTGCTACAAAAACAGATTAATATGATTTCCAGGTAGTGTAGATTAACTGAAAAATGTGACAGCTGAATTTTACATTTTCTGTGCCTTTCTACATGTCATAGGTGCCACTGATGGGACACACATTGCCTTGGTGCCACCACACAACAGAAAGCAAGTGTACCACAAGAGGAAAAGCTTTCATTTGATAAATGTACAAGTGTTTTGCCTGCATGATTTGTACATCACTAGTGTTTGTGTCTGCTTCCCTGGATCCACCTATAGTTCCTTTGTGCTACAAAATAGTAGCATGCTACAGTAAATGGCACAACTTGTAAATGTGTGGGATTGTCTTTTTGGTGAGTGTTCTCTGTAAATATATGTCAGAATTCCATAATATTGTTAAGTAAACCTTACAAATGTACATTTCTAAATCTTACATTATATTCACTGTGTGTATCCTAATAGACCTAGATGTCTGCTGCAATGCAACACATGCTAGAACTCGTAGACCTGTGGTGCAAGCTTTTGGGCTCCTGAAAGCAAGATTCTGTTGTCTTGATAAGTCTGCTGGAGCCCTCCTCTACTCACCTGAAAAAGTGTGCAAGATAACATTGCTTTGTTGTATGCTAAACATCACTGCCCCACGGTGAAACATTCTGCTCATCCACGATGATGACTACAATGAGGAGGCCTAGGGTGATATAAAAGAATTGCCAAATGAAGATGACAGTGGTGAGGAAGAAGGGAATAGTTTATGCCAAAATGTCATCAACAACCTATTGTTATGAGGGTAAATAGCAATTAATGGACACACATTTTAACATAACAATCTTTGACTACAAGTGATAGAGGACTGCATTCTTTGCCTAGTAAGGTGATTATAATTGATATGTGTCCTACTAGGATTGCTACATTGGAGAGAAAAAATTCTTGAATATGATACTGTCATAGTGTTCATATCACTGTTAGAGATTTGTGTTTTTGAAGTTGTTACATTGTAGTACACTCCTTTTGAGTCTACCTAAATATTACATTAAGATCACTTATTGAACCTGCTTCTTTCCCCATAGGTCAACATGCACTGTCATCTTCAGTAACACAAAAGAATCATTGGTGACTTATTGAACAGATACATTACCTTACTTGTGTTTCACAGATGTACTATGTTGTTATTATATTTCCTGTTGTGATACATTTAAATATGCTGTCACTGCTGGCACCATTGCAGTGTGTTTCTTGTAATGTCTAATACCCCTGTGTGAGTATATACATATGTAAGTGTATATGCATGTGAAATCTGCACGTATTGTAATACATGAAAGACAGAACTGGATGATTTTGATACATGTGATAAAACCATTTTCCTTCTCAAGAACATCCAAGTTTGTGTCATTTTTTAGATAAGCTGTGAACAAGTGTTTATTTTTGACTATTTAACCATGGATGCTGCAATATGATGTGTGTGGATTATATTACAAACCTTGACAGTGTAAGAGTCTTCCACAAATTAACCACATTTTACAACACTAGCAAGGAGTAGTACAATTAACAATTTAAATTAAATGAAAAGTAAAAATAAGCTATTTGAATGTATTCATATAATGCACAAGGTGGGTTGAGAACACAACAAAAAATGTTGATGATTACAAAAAAAGAAAAACATTCTTAGACACAAATTTCACAAACATGAGGAATGTGATTCTCAAGTGTCTAGCCTCTTATATTTGGGGAACATGTCTAAAATACAAACAATACTCAGAAGGCAAATGTGTTGAAAGAATGTTTCCAAGAGTCACTGTTATAGTTTCAAAGGAGGTAATTACTTGTGTCCTTTGCTGGTGGTTTTAGGGGGAGCCGCTCCCACTGGTCCTCATGATCGGCCCCTCTTCAGAGTGGTTTTTGGCTCAACAGTTGCAGAGTTAGAGGTGATGGTAAGAGGCTTCAGGGGTTGCAAGGAGACCCTCTCTGTTATGTTCGGGCTCAACAGAAAGGGGTAGATGAGTCACAAAAAGTCCTGCATATGTCCCTACACCAATCCTGCCAGAGACAAGAAGCACAACACAGATACTTGCCTCTCAATGAGGTCATTGTGCTCCCTCTGCAACAGCTTAAAGATAACCATGAGCTCTTTGTTGTCTCTGAGGAACTTTATCACTTGACACATCTGTTCTTCATGCTGGGATGTTGCTTGATGTTGTTTTGGCCCACAAATTCCTTACCACTGTGGGCATCAGTGGCCTCATTCTGCTTTCTAAAAGGTGACCTCCTCCTGCCCCACAGCCCTATGGCCTTGGCAGAGTTGGCATCATCACCCTGGGACCTGGCTCACCTGCATATGTTGGTGTTCGAGTTGTAGCTGCAAACCAGGAGCCAGGAATGGGGTGCACACAGCAGATGTAGACGGAGATGTTGGGCCACATGGAGCAGTGACGACTACAGGCTTTTTGGGGAAGGGGCAGACAGAATAAGTGGTGGTAGGCTGAGTGAGGCTGTCCCTAGCCACCAGACTAAGCACTCTTGATGGACCAAATCTTGAAACAATGGAGAATTGAAAACCCACATAGTATTTAGATGGAGGAGTCCAAACTTGTAATTTATTATGGTTTGCAATATGAACTTAACATGTTGAGTCGAGATGGTGATTCCAAAGTTGTTTATTGATGTCCATTCAAACAGAAGCTCATAGAAGATTGGGCAAAGAACCAAAGCTGACACATGCTTCTCCTCCTATGGTAAGTCTACCAGGGGGTTTTCAAGGCTGTAAAATATATGTAATGATAGTGTAATTATTGAAAAGGCTATTGTAGGAAAAACAGGTTTAATTCATGCAAGTTCATTGGTGTAATCCAGACAGAGAAAGTACCTTGAGATGGCCATTACATTTGGTGCTTTTGTTAAAGAGGAAAGATATCCTGAAGGCACCACATGTGGGAGTAAATATAGGAAAGATCCATGGGGAGTGCTTGTGACTGACTTGCCAATTAGTGCTATCAGTGAGTCTTGCACAGTAAAGTGTACAGCCAATTGGTGGTTCCCATCACTGAATAAGGTTGGAGCATTCACAAATAGATGTGCAATCAAATAATAGGACAGATGTTGGCAGAGTGAAGATAGTAACACTAATTCATTATAGGTGCATTATCACAGGCTAGTGGGTTTTTGTTATAGCACCAATAGGTGTCAGATAAAAAAGACAACTCGTACCTAGCAAGGTCATCAGAGTAGGTCAATTTTTTGAAACACGTAATAACCGTTCAATATTTTCAGTCTGTATAAAGGTTATTGTATATAATATAATGTTAGGAATGGTACTCATCATTGTTACAGGGAAACACATCATAAAAGGAAGAAAACATTATCATAAAATTATCTATTCATAACCAAAGGTATTATGGCTCTTCCAGTAAAGAGTAAGTAGCCGGCGAAGATACTGTACAAATAATTCATGTTCACATTTGTATGGGATTTCGTATTTTGTACCAATGGGTATTTATATCCAGTCTCTTGCCCCAATAGAAGATATTCTCTAACAGTAAGTACTTATCATCAGATCCCTAATGCACATAGAACATCATTAAATACAGTGTGTATGCTGTAATAGGTCGGGACCTATCGCATTTCATATTTAGATAGTCTGTTTATCCAGGCATTTCTGAAAAGGCGATCGGCAGCTGAACAGTGAGTATTCTCTTCTAACCGTGTGACAGGAGAGGAAGCTTGCGAGTTTCTAGCCCATATGTCGGTTGCTTACCAGTCTCGGAGCACACCACAATCATTTGCAGAACATATATCGGGCTAAATCCCGAGATGCAGTCCGGAGTACTGGTCCAATGCCATTTTTAATGTGATCCTGGTCAAGTGACCTTCCTCAGTTGTCATGTCCCCAAGGAACGACTGTATTTACGGAAGCATTGTGGCAGCGGACATATTGGAAAGGCCGATTATATTTAAGGGTCTAGGAGAATGAGTCTAGATTAGGATATACAGACAAGGTGACGGAACATAAATTCATAACGGATTGCTGAAGACTCTGAGATTGGTTATGAAGACCCACCCAGTGTGATTGTCATGGTGTCACTCTTGGTTGTGACCTAAGCCCCAGTATTCTGAACCAGAGCACAGCCTAGCACATGTGTGAGCTATGTTAACCCCTGTTGTAGATGAAGTCCGGTTTATGTTATTATTTTTATTGGGATTCAAAGACTAGGCAAGTTGATCCCTTATACTATTGTCATTTCGAGCAATGGATGTTGATGGGTTGTGATATATACTTGTCGAGGAAACAGAAGTAAGGTGAAGTATAAATGGAATCAGGAATCGAGCATTCATAGTACTATTAAAATTAAGTCCAGAGTGTGGATGTCTGCAAATGCTAGGATGGTAATAACCCTATGTAAAACGGACCAGGTAACGTTGTGGGTATACATACAGGAGCCAGACACTGAGCAGTGTGAGTGTCTAATGGGGTATCGGATTGAAAGTCTCAGCTGTATGTGAATGAAAAATATGAAAAGTTGTATTGTGTAGTAGTGACCTATCCTCCCACCCATATGGCTTAAGGTAATGGATTCTAATATTCTGTGTAGATGTTGAGTTTGCATTGCTGGGAACTAGCCCTATTATGATGTAATTACCACATATTTAGACTGAACAAACAGAACAAAACAATAGGGTATACATGGAAGAAGCCAATGATGACATGTCCACATCTTGTAATTCATTAAATGAGCCAGTAGTGCCATTCTGCATCTTTGTTGAGGTCGCTTTGAACTGTGTCAAAGTGAATAATAAAGGTACTTTCATGTTGTTGCAGTTTAAGTTCGAGGTCTCCTCCCTGAGAGTGTTGTTTAAGTTTTTGTAAACCACAGAATTGAAAGATTTGTGTAAAGGGGTGACATGTGACAAAATGTTCGACCAATGGAAGACTTCAGTCATCCTTTTGTATAGAGAATGTTCCTGTATTCTCAATTTCAGTACTCTGGTTGTGCTTCCTATCTAGGCTTTATTGCAAGGCAGGTGATAAGATAGATTGTGTTGGCACTCTCACAGATGATGAAATCTTGTATTGTAAAATTGTGGTAATTAATTACAATCTCTTTTGATTTCGATAGTCCCAGTTTACGTAAAGAGCAGTTGGTGCATGTGTAGAGGTCTGTGGTTTGTTTAAAAAAATGTTTAGTGATGTTTTTGTCCTGATAGAATGAGGAGCATACTTTGTCTCTGAGGTTAGGTGCTCTTTTGAAGCCCATCTGTGGAACTAGTTGGATATTTTGTGCGATCAAGGGGTTCTTTGTTAATAGGTACCAGTGCTTGTGAAGCAGTTTACAGATATGTTGAGGCCATTGTGGAATTGGGTAATAAATCGAATAGGTGTCTTGTTAGTAGTGGGTTTATCCATATGTAAGATATCTTTGCAGTCTGATTTGGTGAAGTACTCTTTAGCTTGGTTCATTCCAGAGGTATTGTACCCTTTTCTTGATAAACATTCCGAAATCTCTGAAGCCGCTATTTCATAGTCTTCCATATTACTGCAGTTACGTCTTGCCCGTTTATATTCACCTGCTGGAATGTTGCGAATTGTGTTTTGTGGATGACAGCTAGTTGCATGAAGAATGGAATTAGCAGCTGTTGCTTTTCTATGAAAGCGGGTATGTAACTGGTTTTGGTCAATGTAGAATATGAGGTCCAAATATTCAAATGATTTCCTCGAGATTTGATAGGTCACTTCAATCTTCACTTGTTGGGTGTGAGAGAACGTAAACATTGTTGGAGAATGGATTCTTGGCCTTGCCAGATGAGGAGAATGTCATCAATATAAAGACCCCAGAAGATCACGTGTTGTGAGAGATCCTAGGTCTTATCATTCCAAAGCCAGTATCTTTCAACTTCCCCCATCAGGATGCAGGCGTACGGTGGAGCACAGCAAGCTCCCATCGCAGTTCCTTGTTGCTGGAGATAGTATTCACCTTTAAAAAGGAAGAAGTTGTTTTTGAGGCAGAAGGTCAGTATTGCTATATTCTTTTAATTTCCTTCAAGAAGGTGTACTGAACTTGTGGATAGGCATCTTTGAACTGCCTCAATACCGTCTTGATGTTTGATTGAGGTGCATAGGCTGATCACATATATAGTTGCATGTATGTAATCTGATTGCCAAGCAGTGTTTTGAAATTTCTGAAGTATGTCCTTTGTATCCCTGATAAAGGAGGGTAGGTTCTTCATAAAAGGTTGTAATTCAGGGTCGGTGAAAATGCCCAAGTTGGAGCAAATTGAGTTTATTACTGAGATAATTGGCCTCCCTTTAGGTGGAAAACACCCCTTGTGCATTTTAGGGAGAAGATATAAGGTTGGTGTATTTGGATGTTTGATGAAAAGGAAGTTCCTTTCTTCCGGGGTAAGAATTTCTCTTGAGTACCAGTGGTCCAGTAATTTTCCTAGTTTTTCTTGGACCTCCTGTGTTGGATTAAGTGGAAGTTTTATATAGCATTTGGTATCATTGATTTGTCGGTAAGCCTCCTAAAGGTAGTCTCTATTATTAAGGATGATATTATTGACCCTTTTATCTGCTTCCTTGATCAGAATTGTATTATCTGCTTGTAGTTCTCGTATTGCCTGCCTTAGTTTAAAGTTGGTATTCAAGGGTAGATATTTTTCTTTCTGTATGTATTTTTGATATTCCTGGTCGAGGTCCTCCATCATGGCTCTGAAGAAAAGATCAATGGTGTTCCCTGATGGTAATATTGGTGTAAAGGTAGATTTTATCGGTAATCTTGATGGTTTAGAGTGTGATGTGTCAATATTGAGTTCCAATGCTATTTCAGTTAACAATTGTTCATGTTCTTCATTGCTGGAGAGGTTGCTAATTAATAGTGTTGTTTTTCAATCAATCAATCAATAGTTTATTCGGTCCAGGTTTGGACCATTTGAGAAATTAAAAAATAATCATACATACAGAAGGATAAAAACCATAGACCATCAGGTAAAAAGAGACATTAGCAATTAGTACACTGCTTATATAAAAAAAGGGTTCATAAAACTACATAAAAAGTTTCATAAATAATTAAGGCAAGACTCTTAAAATAGTGTCTGGATCTTGCCCTATACAAGAAGCTAAATGCTAAAATAATACGAATCAATTGTTAAAAACATATAAACTATTCTAAGACGGATTTGTACATAAGATAAGACATAGAAACTACATACAATAGGTCCTGTTTACAAAAGTTAGAAGTCAATCAGTGGAAAATGGAGCCCTAAGTTAGTCAGTTCTCTTAAATAAGTTGATCAGATAAATTGCATCTTGCCATTTATAAAATTATATGCGCCAAGGGGCTTATGAGTCACTTCAATTGGGGTAACCCACTAGACAACATCCTCGGAGATACAGTCTTATGTCCTTGATAGATCGCACTAATGATTTCGCCCAGACTATTATGAGAGGATGCTAATTCGCTAACTTCTAGACCGTTCTTCAACCAGTGGATTTAAGATCTGTAATGATTCTACTGTGGATTTTCCATGCTGCTGCCAAATATTTAGAAACAGAGCTCACTACCAGCGTGGAAGTGTCATATTTACACATTCTATATACACTGTTTCGATTTTGTGTTGTCAGTGTTTTGCACAGAGGAATAATCCACTTCCCTCGAGGGCATTTGTACAAAGGACAGAAAAATAGGACATGCTCAGTGTGAGAAAACAGGGCTGATTGCAGAGGCCCCATAACTTTTTGCCCCCATTTTCCTCTTTTTGCTGGTGTTTTCCTGACTTTGATGGTGCCCTGGGTACTGCTAACCAGTCCCAGGGCCTGTGCTCTGTGTAAAATGGATATGCAAATTAGGCTAATTATAATTGGCTAAGTTAACCTACCTATAAGTCCCTAGTATATGGTAGGGCATGTAGGTTTAGGGACCACAGCATAGGTGGTGCACACCTAGGTGCACTGCTGAGGTGCCCAGTGTCATTTTAAAAGCAAGCCTGCCTTGCTGGCTGCTTTTAAATTAAAGTTATATGCAAATTCGACTTTGGAATTAAAGGTACTTCCAAAGTCTTAAACTACCTTATTTTTACATATAAGTCACCCCTAAGGTGTGCCCTATGTGCCCCTAGGGCTGGGTGCCATGTAACTATAAGCAGGGACTTTATAAAAATAGATTTATAAGCCCTGGTGAGGTAAAAACAGCCAAATTCGTTTTTCCCTCATTGAAGTAAATGGCCTTCATAGGCTAGAATGGGCAGACTTTATTTTAAATTTTAAAGTCTCCTTAAATGTTGCATACCAAGAATTTGGTATCAACTTAATTGTTGTAATAAATCCTACAACTTCCAGTTGTTGGATTTAATATAACTAGTTCAGGTAAAAAGTTTAGACTTTACCTAAAAAGTTGCCAATTTCAGCTCTGCATTGTTTTTGCTGCTGTGCTCTGATTGGCCAGCCTGCAGCAGCTTCTGCCAGGCTGCCTTGATGAGGTGTGAAGTGGCCAGGCTTCACACAAAGGAATGTGCTTGGGGGAGAGAATCTCCCCTCAGCAGATGGTGAGGCAGGAAGGGGGAGGGCTGCCAAACTGGTCTTCAAAGGCAGAGAAGGACATTTGCAGCACCCAGCAACACCCCCACATCCTGCAACCCCAGACAATTAGGTGCCCCCTTGATTAGATTAGGAGAGGGCAGGAGAGGGGTGTGTTTATGATTTTTAGCCACACCAGTGGGTGGGCTCAGCCAGATGTAACCTCCAAAAATCAGATTCATCCATGTTGGATTTTTGGAGACTGTTGCCTTCTGGGATGGATTTTTGCCACACTTCCCAGGAAGTGGTCATCACAGGGGGACGACCCTGTCCCTGATTGGAGAACCAGGGCCCCCCTGCTTTTCACCCAGGAGCAAGGATAAAACTGGCAGACCTGCACCCACGCCTCAGATCCCCACCAAATTTCAAGAAGAAAGAACTTAAGGAGAAGAAGGACTGCCCTGCTGGACCCCTGGCCTGCACCTGGAACCTGCACTCAGAAGGACTGCACCAGCTGCACACTTGGGCTTCACCACAAGAAGGACTTTGCCTGGCTTCAACTGGTTCAAGGAGGGACTCCCTGTTTGCTACAGGTGAAAAATTGCTAACCAGAGTCCCCTGCACCAACTCCTGAAGAAAGCGACCAGCTGACCACTGTCCAGTGGCCAAAAAGGAGTTTGCGCCAGGTGCATTCTGGGAGTTGAAGTCCGCACCCCCCAAGGACCATCACAGAACTTCTGGACCCTTGGGGTGAGCTGTGGACCCCAAAAGAACCTTAAAAGAACATCTGGGTGAAGCCCCAGAAGTTTGGAAAAGATTTGAGAATTTTGGGAAAAAAGCTCCAGAGAGGGACCGACCCGCCGCGGAAATTCTAGCCGGCTTGCCTCAACCGCGACCCGGCCTGACTTCGTGGTTCGTTCCAGTAAAGAAAAACATCCAAAAAAGAGACTAAGTCCGAAGGTAAAAAGTTGACCGGGACCTCCCAGCCATCGTATCCGAGAAGGGCTCCATGGACGTCGGATCAAGATCCAGGTTTACCCCGGTCGAAGGATTTTCATCTCGAAAAAACGACTAAGTCCGAAGGTAAAAGTCTCCACCGAGGAAACCCACATCGCGTATCCGGACAAGGGCTCCAGGAGGTCGGATTCAACTGGCAGGTTCGTCCCGGTGAAGAAAAACTTCAAAATAAAGACTAAGTCAGAAGGTAACTTTTTAACCGAGGCCTCCCGCGACCTGTAGCCGAGCAGGGCTCCATCGCGGTCGGCCTGAAACTTTGACTTTGCCCCGGTCCTGGTGCAACCAGATGACCCGATTGGCGCTTTTTGTTTCTAAGCGCTAGAAAAATAGTAATTCTTTAAAATTTCATATCTCCGGTTCCCCTGAACCAATTTTAATCGTTTTTGTGTCATTTTAAAGATAAAAATATAACCTATTTTTATAAATTGGTTTTGGATTTTTAAACTGTTTCCTGTGTTTTATTTGAATACTGTTTTGTGATATTTGAATGCTTTACACTTTGTCTCCTAAGTTAAGCCTTGACACTCGTTGCCAAGCTACCAAGGGTTGAGCTGGGATTAATTTACTGAGACCTAACTGTACCTAGGTGGAGGTTAGTGGCTTTTGCTAGGTGTAGGTACCTACCTGCCCTACCAATAACCCGTTTTCCAAAATAATTGGAAGCAGCGACGGGATCCTGTACTTGTGTTCAATATCACGTTACAGTTTTAGGTAAAACAAATTAAAAATCCTTTAAATTGTCCTAGTGCAAAAATTGTTTTTAATTTTTAATTTGGATTAATTTCAATTATTGAATTTTTGTAATTTTTCTAAATTCTTGTTTCCAATTTTTGCAAAAAGTTTTTGTTGACACAAAACTAGGGAACCATGGAGCTTGATCTGGCTAGCCTACCCACACTGACAGTAGTCCAGCTTAGGGGGTTGTGTATTGAAAGAGGGTTGCCTGCAACCACTGATCTCAGGAAGCAAATCCTGATCACATCCCTGACAGCATGGGCTGAGGCCCAAGAGGTAGAGTCAGAAGAAGCTCCAGAGGAGGGAGAAAGAAGGGAGGATGCAAGCTCTAACCACTCAGGGGAGGGAAGGCATCTGAGCCCAAGTGAGGATGAGGAAGAACGGTCCTCAGTAAATACAGTCACTAGGGGCAGATCCAAAGCTAGTGGTGGGAAGGGGGTCCTTTCAGGAGGAGAGAACCCATCCATCAGAGAAAGAGAGCTGGAGGCCCAGCTAGCATACATAGCTTTGGAAGCAGAGAAGCTGGCCCTAGAAAAGAAAAAGTGGGCATACAAAGAGAAAAGAGATGGAGGCAGCGATAAAGAAGCTGAGGTGTCCATGGGTGGGGGAGTTTGCCCCAGATTACCCAAGGGGGTAGTTCCTGCTTATGTAGAGGGGGATGACATAGATAAGTGGCTGGGGGCCTTTGAGAGGGCACTCCAAATGAGAAGGGTTAGGCCTCAATACTGGGGTTCCCTTTTGTGGGAGTTGGTCCCCAACTCAGGGAGGGATAGGCTTCTGACCTTAAGGGGGGAGGAGGCAGATTCATACCCTAGTATGAAGAGGTGCTTAGCCAAGAAGTTTGGTCTGACCCCAGAGCAATATAGAATGAAGTTCAGGGACACCCAGAAGGTCAGTACCCAGTCTTGGGTTGACTTTGTGGACATTTCACTAAAGGCACTAGAGGGCTGGATTATTGGTAATAAAGTAGATACTTATGAGGGGTTATACAATCTGATCATGAGAGAGCACATCTTGACCAATTGTACCCAAGAAAGGTTACGCCAGCATCTAGTGGACTCTAAGCAGACCAACCCTAGAGAGCTAGGGGAGGCAGCTGATGAGTGGTTGAGAACCAGGGTGGTTGTCAAGTCCCAGGGGGGAGACTCCAAGAAGGGGGGGACAGGTCCCCAAAAACCTAAGGAGGGAGGTGGTAAGCCCACCACAGAGACTCCCTCTGTACCCCAGAACCCTAAGAAGGAGGAGAGTAAATCCCACTCCCACTCTGACAAGCAGAGACAGGGAGACCCAGGGTTAAAAAAGCTCTTGGACAGTAGGGCTTGCTTTGACTGTCAGCAGACAGGTCACTTCAGAGGAGATGCAGCCTGTCCAAAGAAGGTGGTTAGCACTGGGCTGTCCAGTGTAGCCATAGAGGAGGATTCCTCAGATGATGAAGTCCTCCTAGCATTGAGCTGGGAGACAGGACCAGATGGTAAGCTGGTGATCCCTGAGGGTGGGAGTAGGCACTTCCACCACATTCAAGTGAATGGGATCCCTACCACTGGCCTGAGAGACACCTGTGCCAGTCACACTATAGTGAGTGACCGGTTAGTGACTCCAGACATGTATGTCCCAGGAAAGACAAAGAAAGTCAGGATAGCCACAGGGGAGGTCACCTCCAAACCTGTAGCCATAGTGCCCCTAGAGAGGGAGGGTATCCTTGACTGGATTAGGGTGGTAGTCAGTGCTGACCTTCCCCTAGATTGTATCCTGGGCAATGACCTCCCAGAGGTGAGTCTGGTCACAGATGGGGTGGTCGCCCAGGGCGCGCCCCCAAACCAAAGTCCTGGGGAGTCAGTCCCTACAGTTAGGAGACAGGGGTCCCCAAGAAAAGGAAAGAAGAAAAGGAAGGGTAGGCCACTCTTAAAGAGAGTTCCAGGGAGCCAAAGGCCTTCTGCCCCAGTAGGGGGGGAGCCCAGAGTTGGCACTGGTGAGGCCTCACCTGACCCCAAGGAAGTCCTGAGTAGTCAGGCAGCTGTCCAGATGCAAGGTGTTGCCCCTGCACTGACAGAAGGGAGAGTGGAAGGAGGGTGTCTGCCACAGGAGGTGGTAGCCCCCCACTCTAGACAGCAAGAGGGGTGCCAGGACCCCAAAGTTGCCCTTAAAGCAGCTCAGCCACCTGTCAGTGGAGAGCTTAGGGTGTGGTTCTGGGTACTGACAGCTGTCAGTAGCCTCTGCTGGGTGCTAGCCTTCCTGGCAGCACTGTACTTGGCCTGGGAGGCAGACCCCAGGGCCAATAGTAAAGTAGGCCCTCTGACCCTATTGGTCATGGTGGGGTTGCTCAAGTGTTGGGTGACCTCTTTGGGTAAGCTAGGTGTTGCCCTAGCAAAGTTTGGAGTAGGGGAGGTGGGCACCTCACTACCCAAGTTGGCAGAGAGAAAGGAGGAAGACCCCCCTAGAGGGAAGTTTCAGTTTGAGTTGGGTCCTTTTACTGTTGGGATGGCTTCACTACCCAGAGGGAGTGACCCTGACAGGAGGATATAAGGCAGAGTAGGCCCTGCAAAAGGACAGCCAGTTTTCTTCACTGTCTTCCTCGCCTAACAAGCCAGGAAGACTCTCCCAGGGTTGGGCTGAGTCTCCTGGGCGTGTGGGCTGGGGGGGGGGTTGTGTGAGAAAACAGGGCTGATTGCAGAGGCCCCATAACTTTTTGCCCCCATTTTCCTCTTTTTGCTGGTGTTTTCCTGACTTTGATGGTGCCCTGGGTACTGCTAACCAGTCCCAGGGCCTGTGCTCTGTGTAAAATGGATATGCAAATTAGGCTAATTATAATTGGCTAAGTTAACCTACCTATAAGTCCCTAGTATATGGTAGGGCATGTAGGTTTAGGGACCACAGCATAGGTGGTGCACACCTAGGTGCACTGCTGAGGTGCCCAGTGTCATTTTAAAAGCAAGCCTGCCTTGCTGGCTGCTTTTAAATTAAAGTTATATGCAAATTCGACTTTGGAATTAAAGGTACTTCCAAAGTCTTAAACTACCTTATTTTTACATATAAGTCACCCCTAAGGTGTGCCCTATGTGCCCCTAGGGCTGGGTGCCATGTAACTATAAGCAGGGACTTTATAAAAATAGATTTATAAGCCCTGGTGAGGTAAAAACAGCCAAATTTGTTTTTCCCTCATTGAAGTAAATGGCCTTCATAGGCTAGAATGGGCAGACTTTATTTTAAATTTTAAAGTCTCCTTAAATGTTGCATACCAAGAATTTGGTATCAAATTAATTGTTGTAATAAATCCTACAACTTCCAGTTGTTGGATTTAATATAACTAGTTCAGGTAAAAAGTTTAGACTTTACCTAAAAAGTTGCCAATTTCAGCTCTGCATTGTTTTTGCTGCTGTGCTCTGATTGGCCAGCCTGCAGCAGCTTCTGCCAGGCTGCCTTGATGAGGTGTGGAGTGGCCAGGCTTCACACAAAGGAATGTGCTTGGGGGAGAGAATCTCCCCTCAGCAGATGGTGAGGCAGGAAGGGGGAGGGCTGCCAAACTGGTCTTCAAAGGCAGAGAAGGACATTTGCAGCACCCAGCAACACCCCCACATCCTGCAACCCCAGACAATTAGGTGCCCCCTTGATTAGATTAGGAGAGGGCAGGAGAGGGGTGTGTTTATGATTTTTAGCCACACCAGTGGGTGGGCTCAGCCAGATGTAACCTCCAAAAATCAGATTCATCCATGTTGGATTTTTGGAGACTGTTGCCTTCTGGGATGGATTTTTGCCACACTTCCCAGGAAGTGGTCATCACAGGGGGACGACCCTGTCCCTGATTGGAGAACCAGGGACCCCCTGCTTTTCACCCAGGAGCAAGGATAAAACTGGCAGACCTGCACCCACGCCTCAGATCCCCACCAAATTTCAAGAAGAAAGAACTTAAGGAGAAGAAGGACTGCCCTGCTGGACCCCTGGCCTGCACCTGGAACCTGCACTCAGAAGGACTGCACCAGCTGCACACTTGGGCTTCACCACAAGAAGGACTTTGCCTGGCTTCAACTGGTTCAAGGAGGGACTCCCTGTTTGCTACAGGTGAAAAATTGCTAACCAGAGTCCCCTGCACCAACTCCTGAAGAAAGCGACCAGCTGACCACTGTCCAGTGGCCAAAAAGGAGTTTGCGCCAGGTGCATTCTGGGAGTTTAAGTCTGCACCCCCCAAGGACCATCACAGAACTTCTGGACCCTTGGGGTGAGCTGTGGACCCCAAAAGAACCTTAAAAGAACATCTGGGTGAAGCCCCAGAAGTTTGGAAAAGATTTGAGAATTTTTGGAAAAAAGCTCCAGAGAGGGACCGACCCGCCGCGGAAATTCTAGCCGGCTTGCCTCAACCGCGACCCGGCCTGACTTCGTGGTTCGTCCCGGTAAAGAAAAACATCCAAAAAAGAGACTAAGTCCGAAGGTAAAAAGTTGACCGGGACCTCCCAGCCATCGTATCCGAGAAGGGCTCCATGGACGTCGGATCAAGATCCAGGTTTACCCCGGTCGAAGGATTTTCATCTCGAAAAAATGACTAAGTCCGAAGGTAAAAGTCTCCACCGAGGAAACCCACATCGCGTATCCGGACAAGGGCTCCAGGAGGTCGGATTCAACTGGCAGGTTCGTCCCGGTGAAGAAAAACTTCAAAATAAAGACTAAGTCAGAAGGTAACTTTTTAACCGAGGCCTCCCGCGACCTGTAGACGAGCAGGGCTCCATCGCGGTCGGCCTGAAACTTTGACTTTGCCCCGGTCCTGGTGCAACCAGATGACCCGATTGGCGCTTTTTGTTTCTAAGCGCTAGAAAAATAGTAATTCTTTAAAATTTCATATCTCCGGTTCCCCTGAACCGATTTTAATCGTTTTTGTGTCATTTTAAAGATAAAAATATAACCTATTTTTATAAATTGGTTTTGGATTTTTAAACTGTTTCCTGTGTTTTATTTGAATACTGTTTTGTGATATTTGAATGCTTTACACTTTGTCTCCTAAGTTAAGCCTTGACGCTCGTTGCCAAGCTACCAAGGGTTGAGCTGGGATTAATTTACTGAGACCTAACTGTACCTAGGTGGAGGTTAGTGGCTTGTTGCTAGGTGTAGGTACCTACCTGCCCTACCAATAACCCATTTTCCAACACTCAGAAGTTTCCTTGCATAGATGGCAGTTTATGCATTTGTCAGATAAAGGACTATTGGTCGACCAGCAAGCCGTAAAGCTGTTGACTGCCAATGTTCCATATCTGAACTGAAGTAGTAAAGAGCGGGCACGGGCTGGTATAGGGAGATCCAGGAAGCTTTCAGGCAGAGGTTCGTGTTTGACCAGCAGAAACTCTGCTGTCAGCCGACCTAACCCAGTTGAGCCGAGAGATTCCTCATGAATTTTTTCCCAATATCGATCTTTGATCAGGCGTCTAGCGTTACCAGGAATCATCTCGGGATTCTCCTAATAATGGGATAAATTCAGTTTGACCCAAGCCGCTTTCATCTCCCTTAGCCACCTTACTTTTTCCCATCCGTAGCAAGGTGGCAATAGTTCTTTAACTGCTGACCTGAAGGGTTCGAATTCTTCAGTTTTCCCTAGTCTGACCCAGTACAGAAGTGGTCTTAAGCATGCTGTATCTTTAATGCTATTTAGACCCAGGTCCAGTCTTATGGGGAGCATCGGCGAGCCCTTCCCTAGTCTGGATATGTGTCTAAGGAAATTATTTTCTTTGATTTGAAGAGTGTCCAGTTGTCTGTGAGATCCCCAAAGTTCTGCTCCATATAGGGCTGCGGCACGGATTTGGGCTTTGTAAATTTCTGAGATAAGTGTCAGAGGGGGGCTTATTGCAGTGCAAGCCTTACGTCCTATCGCTCCACATCTTTGGCTGATGGTTAATGCCCCTTTCCTTATAGCTGCATCCCAACTGCCCTTATCAGATAGTCTGATGCCCAGGTAATCGTATTCCATTACCCTCTCCAGGTGCATTGAGTCCATCTTTATATTTGCTCTAAGCTTCTTGTTCGGGCACTGTATATCATGAGTTTAGTTTTCTTAACATTTATATCTAACCCGTAATCTCTGCAGAATACCCCGAACTGGTTAACCAGATTTTGGATTCCCATAGATGATTTAGACAGGAGGATAGTGTCATCTGCATAGAGTAGGCATGGAACTTTGTTTCCGGCCAGCTTTGGGAAATCATTAATGCAATTTGTTAAATACTTGATACAATTATTTATGTATAGAAGAAAAAGAGTAGGGGCCAAAACACACCCCTGTCTGACTCCCCTCTCGATAGCCACTGCTTCTGTTAGATCACCATCCTTACCGCTCCTGATTTGTGCATAAGTATTCTCGTGTAGTCGGGCGATAAGTTTCAACAGGCCGTGTGGGATACCCATATTGGCTAGTGTCAGCCATAGCTGGTTTCTGGGGACCAGATCAAACGCAGCTCTAAGATCAATAAAAACTACAAAAAGGTTGCCCCCTCCTACTTCCACAGTCTTCCATTTTATTGTTAAAAATCTTAGCACCTGATCTATGGTACTAACTGTTGGCCTAAACCCTGCTTGTAGATCAGAAATGGCATTAGTTTCCAGAATCCATTCTTCTAGACGGGACAAAATTTGCTTTGCAAAACGTTTTTGGAAGTTGTCAAGTAAGGAGATTGGACGGTAGTTGACAGGGTTAGAGGGGTTACCTTTTTTAAAGATGGGAACTATCTCTGCTCCCATCCAGGAACTCGGGACAGGTGCTCCTGCAGTTACCGCATTGGAAATGAGGTTCAGATATGGGGCCCATATATTTGTCTTGTCTTGTATAAATCGCCTGGTATTTTATCAAGGCCGGGGGCCTTTCCCCATTTCAGTGAAACGATCGCAGCCCTGGTTTCAGCCAGGGTAAACTAAATTTTGGGGGTCTCAGTAATCATGATATGGCTCTATTCCCTGGTAGTAACACTGGTAATCCCAGAATATAATCGGGAAAAGTGATCTGTCCACTCTACAGGGAGTATTGAGGCACCAGGTGAACGATTAGGTTCTTCACTGGCATCAGCCACCAGTTTCCAAAATTTTGAGGTGTCGTTTATTTTAGCAGACTCCAGGAGGGAAACCCATCTAGATTCATCCCATCTCCTACGGGCTCTACTTTGTTCCTGTTTATAATCTTTCCTAGCTTCCCTTATATGATCTGACTGGCCTCCTCTTCAAGCTCTCAGCAGTTTGTGATGTGCTTCCCTGCATGCATCGTTAAACCACCTTGCGTTGCACTTCTTTTTAACTTCTTTTGCAGGCTCTTTAGTAAAAAGATTTTTTAGAGAATTGAAAAATTGAGTGTGGGCTGCTATAAGCCCACCACTATCTTCTAAAGGCTGAGAAATGCAATCCATGTGATCAGCCAACTGCCTGTAGACAGATGCCAAGGTGACTGTGTTGGTGTTCAGGGGTTCCCATCTGACATTTCGTCTATTGTTGGTCAGTGCGAGCTGTTGTTCGTGAGTCTTGTGACAGGAGACTTCAAGTAGGGGTAATAAATTCCTAAGAGATAAAATCAATGGCTCATGGTCACTTTCCTCATGCTCTACAATATTCATGTCAACCATATAGCCCCACAAGCGGATGTCAAGCAAAATATAATCTATCTGGCTCTTCTGTGTCCTGCGCCTAAATGTAGGGTGAAGATTTGGGTCCAAACGGTAGCGACCATTGCAGACCCGCAGGCCATGTGCCAACGTAATATCCACAACCTGATGTGTTAATCTATTTATATTTGGTCTTTTGCTTGACACCAGTTGAGGGATACCCCAGTAGGCGTCTTCATCTTTGTATAGTTCCTGTGTTGTTTTTAAATCTTGGACTGTAAAATCACTTGTAGTGTATTGTTGTAAGGGTATGGTCTTACCTTGTTCATGTGTGGCAAAGTAAGATTTAAGGTTCAATTTTCTAGTGAACTTGAACAGATCAATTTTAGTTTGAACTGGGCCCCAACTCAGGTTGGGGCAAAATGAGAGACCTTTTGCCAAGATCCCAGTTTGAGATTTGGAGAGGATTTTGTCAAATAAATTGACAAACAGATCCTTGTTTGAGTTTTGTTCCTGGCTTCCTTGCTACAAGCCAATGTCTGTATTCCCAATACACTTGGTTCTGGAGTTGTAGAGCTTGGTGGTCTTATGTGAGTGTCTTGTGCTGTGCGCAGGCAGTATCTTCTTACTTCTTTGTAAAAATGTACTTCTGGTCTTAATGTCTGGCGTATTTCTGTTTCTTCTGATGATTCAACATCTGACAATGGCAGTGTCTCAGAGCAGCTAGGTAGCTCCGTGGGAGATTTTGATGTTTTTATGTTGTCATATTTCTTTCCAAAAGTGAATACTCAGCCAAGTTGGTAGTCAGTAAGGTCACGTCTGAATTTCCTATTTTTCCTTTGAATTATGTCCTCTTCATATTTATCAACGATTTTGTTGAGAATATCATAGTTTTTTGGGAAATGTCACCCCAGTTAGCTTCTGCAATTTGTTTATTAAGTGTATCCACTTCTTCCCGATCTTTTTCGAATTCCTCTTGTGCCATGTCAATTCGTTTCACATTGTTTAAGCCTCTCTTGGGAGGTGGTTTTGATAGGTGGAAGATCAGAATCCTTAGACCTTTTGGTATGAGATCATGTTCAACATATTTCTCAAAAGAGGCTGCCTCCCACCATGTAGATGTTTCTTTTTTAACGGCCCGTTCCAGAGCTTGAAAGGTATTTGTGGCAGAGGACAGGTTTAGAGGATTAGACCGATTTTTGCCAGCACTTGATGTGTTAAATACTTGATTGAGTCTGCTATTTCTTTGTTCACGTCTATTTTGATAGTCCGACATATTTTTTTTGGCTCATAAAGATGCAATTTCAGAGTTGAGGGATTAGCGGGAGAGAGACAAACAATTTCTTCAAGAGACAAAGTTCCAATGGACCAGTTTTCTCATCCAGTAGAATGCCCCTTTCCAGCTTGTGGGTTGTCAAATGGGTATTGGCCAATTTTCCCCACAACTAAGGGCCAGATGTATCAAGCTTTTTTGTATTCGCAAACGGTGCGAATTGCTAAATTTGCCCGTTTGCGAATGCAAAATTGCCTTTCACAATGTATGAAAGGCATTTGCAGTGCAATTTTAAGGAATCGCTGAAATAGAGATTCCTTAAAATTGCGACTCCATTTAGAGAATCGCAAATTGTGATTCTCTAAATTGGAAATCAAAAATAGAGAATTCCTATTTGTGATTTCCAAAGCACAGGTATCAAGCATTTCCTAAATACGAATTGGGCATTTAGGAAATGAAATTACCACAAACTGAAGTTTGGTGGTAACCAGGTGCAAATTTAAAAAATGCATTATAAATACCTTTTTAAAATTGACATGTAGCGCACACATGCCCCTAAGGCATGTGTGTGCTTCACATGCCAGTAAAAATATTTTTGGGGTGCAGCAGAGGGGGCCTTAGACCCCCCAGCACCCGGGGATTTGCATTTCCTAATTTTCGAATTCCTAACTGGAACTCGCAATTTGGGAAATGCAAAAACATTCGCAACAGGCCCATAAGTGCGAATAGGGTCGGATTCTCTATTTGAGATTCGGTAATAGCATTTGCGACTTTTAAGAAATCGCTATTACCGAATCACAAAAATCCGACATACCATTTTGCATTTCTTAAATAGCGATTTCTTAAAATTCGCTATTTAAGAAATGCTGATCGTTTTTTTGATACATCTGGCCCTTAATCTTGAAACAATGGAGAATTGAAAACCCATAATATACAGATGGAGGAGTCCAAACTTCTAATTTATGATGGTTTGCAATATAAATTTAACATGTTGAGTCGAGATGGTGAGTCCAAAGTTGTTTATTGATGTCCATTCAAATAGAAGATCATACAAGTTTGAGCAAAGAGCTGAAGCCCAAGCAGAGGGTCATAAAAGTTTGTGCAAAGAACCAAATGCCAACACGTGTTTCACCCTGTATGGTAAGTCTACCTGGGGATTTTTCAAGGCTGTAAAATATATGTAATGATAGTGTCAGTATTGAGGAGGCTATTGTATGGAAAACAGGTTTAATGCATGCAAGGTCTTTGGTGTAATACAGATAGAGAAAGTACCTTGAGATGCCCAGTAAATTCGGTGCTTTTGTTAAAGTGGAAAGATATTCTGAAGGCACTATTATTACATATATTTTACAGCCTTCAAAAAGGCACCACAGAGATGTAGAAAGTTCTACACTAGGTTGTGGGTTATTTAGTCAATCTCCATGCCATCCTCAGCTGATGCATAGTCATGTTTCAATGGATTTGATGAAGGGAACCAATGGCCTAGTAAGAGGTTTATAACAAATGCCAAATCCCTTTGGCAGTTCACCATAACACCATCAGTGACAGGAAACACACCATCCACTCTAAAAAAGCACTCATCATTGAGTTTGTCATTTCTGCCTCTGTAGGTGAAAGAAATAAAACGTAGTTTGCCTGAACTTGGTGTTAGGGTAAAAGCGTCATACTGTGCAACTCCTATATATATATATAAAAAAAAACATTTCAGTAGAAAAGCTCAACTGAGAAACCACTAATTTTAGTAACTAGGACAATTTGGTGTGTTTTGAAATGTTTACAACGTTATTTACTAATTGGGATTTCACATGGGTTTCCCACTTTTTCCAATTGTTAAGATACATTCAGTTTCATATTTCTAATTTTTTGAGGGGGGCTTTTTAGTTTCTATGTATGTATGATAAACAGTATTGTGTAGTTATTTTTAATCGTTAACTTTTTATCAATTTGAATGTAATTCTCGATTTGAGCTTCATTAATATTGTCTTTCCTACAACACAATAATTTATCCTACAAAATGTTTCCCTTAAGTTTCACTATATTTGTATTTCTTTAAAACTGCCTTTGCTCAAACCTGGCTTTTCATGATTTGATTTCCTCTAATGTGATTTCTCAGTTTTTGTTTTTCCATTATCTCACTAATTATGCCCAGATGTAGAGAATTTTCGACCTTGTTTGTGAATAAAGACTGATGCACTTAGGAATTCCTTTTATACTTGTATTCTTTTTATACCTTGTTGCACCTCATCTGGCCTGGTGCTTCTTTGCTTTCTTTCCAGTGGCTTTCCCACTGTTTTTGCAAATTTAGAAATCATTACAGGTTTTATGCATCCAAAAAGTTAATCACTCAGTACGATTTGCAATATTGCACTGCAAGATCACTAACGACTTTCTATTTTCTCCAAAATGGAGTCCAAGGTCAACCCCATGCTAAGACTGTATTGTGGCTATGTTTGCCACTTACTGATAACGTTATCCAGAGCAAATTCACTTTGAATGTTTGCAATAGTTGCACAACCCACGTAAAATTTGAAATCTCTATCAGACCCTCTATATTTAATGCATCAGCTATTTTAGTACACAGTGCTGCCAGTTAAATGACATTTACATTTACAAACTACCGGGAACCTTGAAAAACAACGCTGCCTGCTTTTCCTTGTTTATTTAGTAAGAGGAGATTCAGATAGTGTAAGCTTAACCAACACCTTTCTCTAGAGCAAAAAAAGATTAATCAATATATATCTAATTTCAAAAGCAACCAAATACCTCAACTCTCACAAATCTTTAGCGACAAAAAAATAATAGCCTATTAGCAGCCCTTTAACTAAAACGTATGCTTGGGTGTATACGATAATGCTACATATAACTGTGCTCATGGTGCTTGCTTGGCGATTCATTCTGAATAGAGGGGTTATTAGACTGTCCCACTAATGCTCCATAGAGAAACAAATCTCAGAAAATCAGGTTACTGAACTTCTGTCAGCACTGGAGCATTGCAGACAGTTCTGGCAATTACCAAAAGCTGCAGAGATAATACTAGAACGTGACCCAGTAATGCCATGCCGCAGTAATCATCGAAAATCTTTAAAGCATCTTTTTGCTGATGGGGGAAAATGCACTAATGATTAGCGGAAAACACGTTTCCACCTCTTAGACCCCCGAATCGCTGTGTGTATAATTCAAATATTGCAGACATGTCTACTAAAACTGATGCAGCCTTCCTTAAATAATTTTTTTCAAACATGTGGATGGGGGAAACGCTGTCACGCCTCTCTCGATGTGGCTCTTTTACGGAAATGTGCTTGTAAATATTGAGGAAAAGGATGAGCCAATTTAGCATTCTAAAAGTTGTTTCTGCCATTGATATCTTAGCCTAGCTTGTGAATTAAAAAGTGAAAGCATTGTTTCTTATGGAGTAAGGCAGAAATAATAACTATAGTCTAATTACTAGGAGGCAAAATAATAATACTGCAGTCTATATGCTATTACCATTTCTACCCTCAATAACACAGGATATGTTTCTCGAATGGTAGACAGCGGAAACAATGCCCAGTTATTGCTTCTCAAGATTTTCAATCGCTGTCTGATAAAGGATTTTGGGGCATATTTATACTCCGTTTGCGCCGAATGTGCGTCAAAAAATTTGACGCACAATCAGCGCAAACGTTGCCCCATATTTAAACCCTGACGCCCGAGCCCGCGGACGATAAAAATCTGCAGTGTGCGTCATTTTCTGGATGCGGCAACCCGCCCTGCGTTAATGATATGCCGGCTAGGTGTTCCCGTCCAAAAAACGACGCACATGGCCGTGCGTCGTATTTATGCTTCCGGGCAAAAATGACTCTCGGCCGGGAGGCGGAGCAAAAAAATCTTGCAAAGCCCGATGTGCGTCAAAATTTAACGCCTGGGTCAGGGCAGGCGTTAAAATGGGGCAAACACACCTGTATTTAATCAGAACACACAGAACAAACAACAGAGCAGCAGAGCAGCAACAGGGAGACATGGAGGTGATTTTTATCCAGCGTGCACGTAGACGCAGAGCCCTGCAGCAACAACAGCAGCTACAACAACAACAGCAGGGACCCCAAAGGCAGCGCAGAAGGCAGGAGAGGATATTCCGCCCAAGAACAACCCTGCATGGCCTCAGGGAACACGACATCATACAGAGGTACCAGTTGAACTGGCAGGCCATTCAGCAGCTGCTGAGAAACATTGAACAGCAGTTGGCCCCCAATTTAGTGACACCCGCACCATCCCAACAGAAACAAAGCTGCTTGCCGTACTTCACCTGCTGGCAAGTGGCTCGTTTCAAACAACTGGTGCCCTGGTTGGCGGAATATCACAACCATCATTCTCTGCATTTCTGCCAAAAGTACTGGATGCCATCATTCGACTGACACCCCTCCACATCTGCTTCCCTAACACACTGCAGAAGCAGCAGGAAACTAAACAGGGGTTCTACGCCATCAGTGGCTTCCCACATGTCCTTGGTGCAATCGACTGCACACACGTACGCCTTGTGCCACCTGCTGCAACAGAACACCTCTACTGCAACAGGAAGCACACACATTCCATCAACGTACAGGCCATAGTCAATCACAGGGATTGATCACCAACATTGTGGCTAAATATCCTGGGAGTGTCCATGACTCCTTCATCTTCCGTCACAGCACCATCAACCAACACTTCCAGGATGGACGGTATGGCAATGGAATACCTGTTGGTAAGTACAGAAACCTACTTATATACACACTGCACAGCAACCCTCTAGGACACACAACACATACACCACTACAGCAACATGTGAACAGGAACACACTGAGGTCCTGACATCACTAGCCATGTTTCTTAACTCACCATTGAACCTGTCACACATTGGAATTTACTGTACAGCTTAATGTGAAGACATTAATGAGTGTGGTTGCCTAAATGTCACCTTGCAAATTGTAAGTGTCACAATAACCTGTACATTAATACATTGCATAAGTCTAAAGGTATGGGATGTCCAGGGTACTTTCATATGAACGTGTTAACAACACTTTTAATTTTAACTCTGCATGGAACTATCATGTCACCCCCATTGAAGACACACGGACACCTGTATCACAAGTCACAATGCTAGGGAGGACACACTCTATTGCAATTCCCAAAACATACTGCTGACAAACGGTTAGCTGACAAACACTTGCTCAGCCAAGGAAAAAACACAAAGCAAAAGTTATAGCCTACAAGTATAGGTTGTCACATTAGTACACAAAAGAGTCACAGACAACACAAAACTACTACTGCCATTAAAGGTCTTTACAAGAGTGCCTGCTACATCTACATGATCCCATTCTGTGTTTTTCTTTCAGCTGATCAGGGGTATGGCATCCAGCCGTGGCTCATGACACCATTTGGGAACCCCACTACTGCTGCAGAGCGGGCATACAATGACGCCCATAAGAGGACACGCAGCATTGTCGAGCGGACCTTTGGGATCCTAAAGTCAAGGTTCCGCTGCCTTGACATCACTGGCGGTAGCCTACTATATTCCCCAGAGATGGTCTGTAGGATCATACTCACTTGTGCCATATTGCACAACATTTGTGTAAAAAGGAACATTCCCCTCCTGGAACTAGACCCATACATGCCTGAAGACGACGAAGAGGAGGATGCTGGCCTGCAACAGGAGGGGGAACAACCAAACACGGCTGCTGGAGTGCGTAGGCGCCAACAGATTGTAAATAATTTTTTTTCATAATTTTTTCTATCACCACTTAATGCACAATTGTAAATAAACACAGATAACAAACACCACATCATGGTTTGGCCTACTCATTTCTGCCCACCTTTAGTTTGAAATTGCTGGAGAAGAATGTCGTCTCATTGAGCAATAATGACATAACACTCATCACACAAAAAATATACACCACAAATGTAATGGCCACCATACAATGGTCAAATACACACACCATGTAAATGACAGACATCCTGTACAGTTCACCTTTGAAGGGCAATAGCTGAGGACCACACATATGACTCACATACATGTAGGAAACATGGATCATCGCAGCAGATGGCACACAACTAAAACACCATCACTCAGCTAGGGGAAAACAGGCCTCATACATCAGCCAGTTCACATGCTAATGCTTCAGGAACAGGAAAGTAGTACTAGACTCTTGCCAACAGTAATTCCAACTTCTTACTATCATTGCAATGACTATCTGTCACTAGAGTTACACATAAGCAGAACATACACAGCACAAGTGTTACACCTATGACAAGCATCCAGCAGATCACATCCCTTCTACATGTCAGCCCTTTTCTAAAAACAATACACACACTTGCAGCTGCTCACACCCCACCTGTCTGAAGAGGTCCCTGGAATGCCGATTTGTGTACACTCAGATTCCCTCATCAACACACACACACTCACAAGAGTTATCCAGTGTGCCACACCCTTTACTATGCCGACCATTGTCATACTACCATCTCACTGCATGGAACCGAGCTCATATAATACACTGCCTTGGAGTTTATAAGGCCTGGTATCACCTGTAGATTGATTCTTCTGTGAAAGGTACTGTAGGCTATTTATCAGCTAATCCCATCTGATAGGACTAGTGAGACACAGATGGAGGCCACACCTGTGATCCCCTCCATGCACACCACCCAAATGTACATGCCCTGTCCCTGCAGATGCCTCCTACTGCATACATGTTTGAATGTGAGCCATTACATCATTAAGCTTTGACACTAATGTTGCCGTGTAACACTTTATCAGGGTTCATGTGTCACCTTCAAAGCAACACAGGACATACACAGTGTGACATCTCAACTGTCTAATGCACCCTCTGACCAGTCCTAGTCAGAACACGTGATCATGTAATTACTGAAAGAGCGTGCACCTGATTGACCCAGCATCCAGTCAGCCTGACTGGCACCCGTCCGTGGGTCACTCTACAGATACCTGGGGTCCACCTATGGACCACACATGCTGTCCAATACCTTTTGTACCTCAGACAATCATTTGTCATTAGCCTCATCAATGTATACTCAAATACATAGTAGTGCATCATCTGACTGTCATTTGCATCAGATTTGTGACAGTACCCATGAATAGGCAAATCTTGGCCCTTCCGTTGTCTGACCTTCATTATTGCCTAAACTTTAAAGTGTGACAGTGGACCAGGACCATAGTGTATGATGGTGTAAATGGCCTCCATCAAAGCCAGCAACCTCAGATAATGTCCATGAAAAGTCAACACATATGAGGACCCTGACTGTTCAAAACGCTGAGTAACATTTTTTTTCAAATGCTAAAGATGAGTTATGTGTTGAATACCAGCCATTTACGTCTGCACAGAGGCTATGATGTTTCATGATACATTACCATCCACAGAGGCCAACAGGAGTACAAATGTGGCAATGACACATGCCTGATCCAGACACCTGAGACATTCTCTCACTCAGCACAAAAATGTAGCTCATGTGAAAGTCTCATTACACGTGTTCAGTGACAGGGTGGGACCATCCATGTGTAGGTGACCATGTCCTCAATGGCTTCTCTCCATTTTTGCTACAAACAATGCCCAATTGGAACAAGATTAGCTGCCACTAACTCATGAGGAGACCTGGAAGTTACAGTGACCACATACAACCAGACAGTTAATAGTGGATCTACATTGGACCACACATATAAACATGTGCCATCCAATCAACCAAATATTTGCAAGCAGCCGATCAAAGTAGTGTCCCAGTTGGAACCTAGCAGGAAGAATGAAACATGCCACAAAACCAGGTAATGCATTAAGGGCCACATACATCAACAACCTATTTGTCATCAGCACATGAGGAACGCCGAGATTTAGCAAAAAATTTCAATGCAAAATGGTATGTCAGATTGCTCCAAATAATCAATAGGGCAAACGTCAAATGGGCAAATGGGATTATTGAATGGCAAACAGTGAATCATACCCTATGGCCTTCCATGAGCCTGCTGCTGCAGGTTTAGCATTACTGAATAAATGAAACCCTTGGATAAATTAGCAAATCTGGAAGGGCAAACCCTAGGGTGCTGGGGGCCTAAGTCCACCTCTACCACCCCCCAAATATACATGAAATATGCACATGTGAAGTACACACATGCATAAGGTGCATGTGTGGCCTACATGTCAAAAGTAAAACACATATAAGATACACAAATTCATAATTAGGACATGGTTACCCCCATAAAAAGTGTAAGTGACAATTGCACTACCTGTTTGGACTATAGATAATTGGATTACCGTGATAAATGTGGACACATTGTTGCTAAGGAATACATCCTGGTATCCCATTCATCATTTGAAATTAGCCATCAGCAATTACCCAAAATATGTGTACAAATATGGGTAATAACCATTTTGAGCAATCATTACTATTACACTGTGAATGCCTTCTATACATCCTATAAGGGACATGTGTCATAGCTCACCCCAAATGTGTATCACTTAGCACCGTTTGGTCATGACAACATTCCTTTCACAATTTGACAAAATAAAGACATATTTGTCAAAGTGCGTCATATTTCCACGCATACAGCTTGGGCGTCATAAATTTTGACGCACAGGAGTGCACATAATGCAGAGTCAAAAAATATCCTTTTAAAATTAATATATTAATAAGCACCATTACATGGCCACCATATTTTCTATGATGTGTCATATTTCCACGCATACAGCTTGGGCGTCATAATTTTTTGACGTACAGGAGTGCACATCATGCAGAGTCAAAAAATATCCTTTTAAAATTAATATATTAATAAGCAGCATTACATGGCCACCATATTTTCCATGATGCGTCATATTTCTACGCATACAGCTTGGGCGTCATAATTTTTTGACGTACAGGAGTGCACATCATGCAGAGTCAAAAAATATCCTTTTAAAATTAATATATTAATAAGCAGCATTACATGGCCACCATATTTTCTATGATGCGTCATATTTCCACGCATACAGCTTGGGCGTCATAATTTTTTGACGTACAGGAGTGCACATAATGCAGAGTCAAAAAATATCCTTTTAAAATTAATATATTAATAAGCAGCAGTACATGGCCACCATATTTTCTATGATGCGTCATATTTCCACGCATACAGCTTGGGCGTCATAGTTTTTTGACGTACAGGAGTGCACATAATGCAAATTAATTTTCATATCTGGTCATCATATTTGCCAGCGGCTTAAATTTCAACTCTAAAACTGTAAAATAAGCCTCACACGAATATAAGGGAACAATGTCGATTTTTTTTTTGACTCAGCAGTATGTGCACTGTTATGCGAGAAAAAATATGACGCACAATCTGTATGCGTGAAAATATGACGCATAACGGAAAAATAAAAACGGCGGCCATTTTATGCAGGATGTGATGTAATAGGATATCCTGTTTACAGATTCTGTACTGTGGGTGTACTTTCACTTTCACTTTGCAGTCTCAGATTATTCTAGACTGTGTGCCTGTGTGGAAAGTGTTGTCCTGTGTTTTAGTGCTTTTGTGTCCAGTGTACCTTCTCTATTGTGCTTTTGTGATCATTGTCTTGTTGTTTAATACTGTCTGAGTCTTATTTGTATACTTTTGTCAAGTCCAGTGTTTCTTTTATTGTCTGTGGGAGTCTGTTCTGGGTAGTGTAAATTTGGGATTAGTTGGGCTCTTATTCTTAAGTTTCCTCTTTTTTTTTCACTACTCTACCTTTCCCCATTTCCCCCTTTTCCTTTTTGTCCAACTTTTTCACCTTTGTAAGTGCAGAGATGTCAGGTAGGCCAAGGCTTGCCAGGATGGGTGAGGAGGAATTGGGGGGATTTATATGGCTTGTTTGCCATTTCCTCCCACTCATGCTGGAGGCTGGGGGCCGTGTGATACAGGGGTATCACACGGAGGCGCGTAAAGTCCGGTGGGGGAAGGTGCGCCATCACTTGGTCCGTGTCTACGGTAGCCTGAGGAATGACCTTCAACTCAAGCACCGCTGGGCTGATCTGATATCCAGGGAGCAGGATCTGCTGGACCACCTGGGAATCAGGATTGGTGGCCATGTTGGTGAGTACAAATCAATTACATGTGAATAATTGAAAGCTGTGTGGGGACATGTGATGATTGTTACCCAATCTGCTAGATAAGTAGCTGACTGTGTGTAATGCTAGGAAAACCTACTGGGTAATTGTTGCACAATGTGTAGGAAGACAAATGCTAGCAGTCAGATAGCTCATGTTCCCTACACATACCGGATGCCTGTAGCTGTATGTAATGTAGTGTTGCCTTTGTGTCAGACAAGCGACACGTTAATGCCTCTATTTGAACTCTACAGGTCATAATAGCCAGTGAAAAATGGATGTTGAAACATCATACCTGCATATGTAGACGCCATAGCTAGACAGAAATTTGTAAACCCAATATGATGCTATATATGAGTGGTGCCTTCACGTCAATTGGAGTTAGCTATGTTGTCCACACATATGTCACATGTGTGTCTGGTTGATGTGTGTTGAAAATGACCACATAGGCTGTTTGAGTTTGAGGGGTCATGCAGTCCTCAAGTAACCAGCTTTTGGATTTCTCTCTGGGATGCACATGATGAGATGAATGCACCCCGATATTGTTGGGGCATTCTAATGGAGGTGTATCTTTGACACCACATGACTGTCCTGGCCACTGCATGTGTGTAGTAGGGTGTGTAACTGTAGCAGGAGACTCATCCAATGTAAATGTTGATTAAGAATTCTTCCATGCAGTATGAGCATGTGTGAAAGTGTTTCATTATGCATGTCATATTCTCACATTGTCTTTGTAAGTGCAATTGTTTGTCAGTGCACGGAGTCTGAGTTTATTCTTCCTTCCATGTTTTACAGGTGGACCTGCACCGTACACCGTGGGAGAGGTGGCTCATTTTGAGGACAGTGAGTGTGGCATGAGTGCTATTTTTATTGTTTGCTAGTGATGCATGATGGACTACTGTGTGTTCAACAGAGTTCAAGGTTTGATGCGCTGCCCATTCATTGGTATTGTTGCATTAGTGGGATTTCAAATATCACTTCAGTTTCAATAGACCAATGCTTATCCATCTCTCAGATTAAGGGGCTGTAGGTCATTCCAGTCGGCCCCGCTATGGGGAATGGGATGAGTCATGTGGAATACACTGGTTAATGTAAGAGTTGCTCTGGGACTTGGCTTGGACTGAGTCTGCATTTCAGACTGACATTCTCCCAGATAGCTTCTGCAAAAGGCTTGTATTAAATATGCAGCTTCCCTAGTTGAGGATGGACTGAGTACACTGTAGGTTGGATCTTCCGGGGGCATGTACTTCCACAAGTTGAACTAGGAGTGTGTGGGACTAGAGTGCAATGGCCTAGGTGTTCATTCTACTCATGATCATGGGTGTTCTTGCTCCTCTGTGTGTGTGTTAAAATATGCCTCACTGGTAATATGTGATGTTGGCCTAAGTCAGTGCATTTTGACATGTGTGGACCTTGGATAGGACAAGGTTTGGCTGACTCCAATTTGTTGCTAGCCCTTCATTGGTGTTGTGTGTGGAGGCAAATACTTGTTGAGCTTTCTGTACACTCCTGGGTGTGCATTGAATCTGGGATTGTTGGTTGTTCTTCCCACCCCACCCTCAAAGACTGCCATGTGATTGGAAATAGGGTACCTAGGACTGTAGCAACCAGTATGTTAGACATACTTGTGACGTTTTGCAACTTTGTTTAGAACCTAGTGTACACATTCGGTTATGGCACATGAGTTCAATATTTGCAAAAAACATTTACAAAGGGCATTGATTGAGGGTTGTGATAGTTATCACATAGAGTGACATAGAGTGACATATGTAGTGAAGTAAGTATGCGGAAGAGGTTCAGCCATAATGTCAGCTGCATTACCCATTATTTGGATGAGAAGTTTAGGCTGATGTCACCCATCATGTTGAGACATGGATATGCTTGGTGTGAGATGCCCTTTTGTATGCACGCTTCACATGTACTTCCTCTGAGACTTTCAATCAACTATGCTGTGAAAATCGCTGTAACAAATACAGTACAAGTAATGTGCAATTGACCCATTGTGCTATTCCACCCATTGCATTTCCTATGGTAAATAGTTGCCATATCTCTTCACAGCTGCAAACATGAGTGTCGCACAGAGACATCAGTTCGAAAGGCGTGCAATGAGATACCGGCACATCCTGCAGGTGCAGTCGGGGTTCAGGAGGATGGCCCGAAAATACCAGCCGATCGGGCCTCCGGGGCATGGTGGGCCTCACCACAGGGGGGCCCTACATTGCCCACAACAGCCACCACCACCACATCCACCAGGTCTCCCCATGTGGCCCCAGCAACGGCGGGGACAGTTGACCCTGCCTCGTCAGCACTACCTGGACCCAGCAATTTCCAAGCTGCAGGTCAGTCCAGTGGGCAAACAACTACTGCCACACCGTGCACCTCGGCCAGCACACAGACTGCAGCAGCCCCTCCTATTGACCCAGCGGCATTCCTGGCATTAAACAGGAAAATGGACAAATTTATTTCAAAGGTGGACAAGCTAAGCCAGGATGTGGCATATATTAAGAAAGGGTTCGGTCCATCAGGCGGACCCTACGGAGGGCCAACCTCTAAGACTTTATTGCATTTTTTACATTTACCCCTCCCCTCTCTCCTCTTTCCTTTTTGTACTGATAGTTGGGTTTTGGGGATTAGTGTTAGGTTAGTGTAGGTTGTTAGCTTAGTTAGTGTTAGGGAGGAGGGTCCTTATTCTTTCTATTTTTCATTTTTGTGTGGGTGGGTGGGGGTCAATGTTGGGATTCCTGTTTGTTTATAAAAAAAAAATTAAACAAAATTCCAAAAAAATAATAATAATAATATATATATATATATATATGATTGTTTAGGATAGTATAGTATGTGTGTAGGTTAGTATGTGTTGTCCTGCATGTGTCCTGTCTCATAATGGTGGGTGGGGGGTTGATGTTTAGATCGATTCGTTATATGTGTAGAGTAAGTTTAGCTTAGGTTAGTTAGGGACAGTTGTGGGTTAGGAGTAGTCTGGTTAGATTAGTGTAGGTATGACTTTTCCCTTAGTTGCCTCTGGTGTGAATACATAGGAATAAACATATAGTTAACCCTTTGCATTATGCGTTAACTGCTACTTGATCATGGCCTTGACATCAGTGTAGGTGAATGTTTTTCTATGAGATTTGTGTCCTATGCTACACACCACAGACCATGGAGCTTTAACATGGCAGCTACCCGTGTCCTAACTTGGTAAGTATCCACCATTTGGTAGACCCACCATTGGTAGTTTACATCGATCACCAAGGATTTGTGTTGATGAGTAGGTATTCCACATCACAAAGTGTGCTTCCAGACTTCGTATTGTGGGTAATTTATTAGGTCGGACTGCAGTGTGATGTTCAGGGAGATCTTTGTAGATGAGGTGTTGTTAACACTCTTGTCTTGTTGCCTTCATTGCTGACATAGATCATGTGTGTAAAAATTCTGCATGACTTTCCTTCATGGAAGTATACTCAGAAAGGGTGATTGATGCAGTGTTTAGTTTTGTTTGCTTAGATTATGCTGCATAATTTCATGTTTTAGTATTGCATGGTGCCTACATTTATCAGCCACCATTAGTTGACTTGAATTGCTATAGATGGAGCATTATTCTGTCCAACACAGCATGATTGTGTGTGGTTTGTCCCTTCATCAGTTATTCTCCTCAGGATGGTCAGGCTATGATGCAATCGTGGCCACTGCACAGATGTATCAGACTACATGATGTCAGGACAGTTGTATTGACAAGCTACATGGTTGTCACACAGGCACTTTTGAGTTATCTACTGCACAGTTTATGTGTCAAATAACACAGAGACATATTAGGTGTGCAAGTGCTATTTATTGATAGGTGCTGTAGTGCAAAATTTCCATTGTCCATGTTTGCTGAGTCCGTTCTGGTGCATTCCTACATGGTGATCCTACAGAAGGGGTGTGGATGATGCTCCTGACATGCTGGGGTGATGTAACAGACAGTGCAGAGGGACAGGATTTGCCAAATAGTAGGAGAGAGACATTCACTGGCAATGGTGACAAGTCATACAGTGGTTAGCAGAACAGTCATTGAGTGTAGTTGTAGTGAGACTGGCATTCGACAAAACGTAGGACCTTGGTCAAAGTAGGCCATGGTGCAGGGACTAGTGCTTCCGGGTACTCTTCCGTGAGAATGTGATCTGTTCCATGTCTTCTTCTTCTGATGTGTGTGTTGCCTGGTTTGTCCTTGTTGTTGTTGGTTGTGGAGGGGCAACACACACCTCAGTGTTAGAAGACGTGGAGTCAGACATCCCGGGGGCTGCTCCCTGTGAAGTTCTTAAGGGCAGTACTGCTGCAAGGAGGGCCTGCTGGTTTTTGAGAATAGCAGCGACATCACGATGGTAGGCAGCCAGGTCAGCCCTGAGGGAGTCATGATTGCATTCGTGCATGCAGTGGAAAGTTTGGGGTGCGAGGTGTTGTGGCAACTCCCTTACTGCAGTGGTGAATTCCTTTATGGTTTCTTGTAGTCCTTGCAGTATGGATGTTAGGGCTTGCATAGCTGCTGCCTGATCTGCAGATGACAACATGCACGAGCGCACCCCCTCAAGGCTGGCTGCCATAGGTTGCATCCCCACCCGCACCTCCTTGGTCAGCTCCCGCTGTACACCAACTACAGTTCTTTCAAAGCTGGTGCCAGTGTCGTCAGAGTCCTCAGCTGTATTGGAGCTGGCAGGTCTTAGAATTGGGGTGGTGGGTGGTTCTTCTGTGATGGCTGCTTGTTCTGTGCTCCTCCTTGTGACTGAAGGTGGGGTCTGGAGGGTTTCAAGGTCCTTTTGGATGGTCTCCTGGGAAATGTTTATGGGCTCGTCATCCATGTCATCAGGGAAATCAGGGACAGGCATTTCGGCAGGAGATCCATGTTCCTCTGCAATGAAACAGGGTACAATTAGTGTGTCTGTGTTGTGACAGTTTTGACGTAACATGCAAGCCTTTTGATGAATTTACTTTGTGATCTTGTTTGGTATTGGTATCTGCTGTCCTTCATATGGGCATTGTTATAGGCCTAAGGCCCACCTGTGTGTCACATGTATGATATAGAGTTATCAGACTTGTCTGTCTAATCGCCTCTAGGTGTTGCTTTGTACCAAATAGAGAATAGCCATCTTTTTGTCCTACTCGACCCTCCGTGTATATCTATTCTTATGGTGAGACCTTTCACTGGCTGTGGGAGTTGTGATTGCCCTGGCAGCACACTTGCCTCTCAGGACCTGCCCCAAAATCTGTTTGTTCACATTGACCTAATTGTAATGGTTATGTGGCATATCCTATGCATGGCAATGTTACGATGTGATATGGATGTAGACATTGTTGATGTTTCCAGCTGATGTTGGGTAATGTGTGTTTAATTGGATTGCCCTGTTTATCGTATCAATGTCCTATTTGGTCATCTGACTGTGCTGGTGTGTGTCAGTGACCAGTTCCATGTGCCCCCTCCTCAATGTTGTTGTCTGAGCTGTATGACATTAGTGATGTTGCCTTGTTAGCCAGGCACGTGAGGGACCCTGACGTATGTAGCATGTGTGTGTCCTTAGTGCTGTGTGGCTCCTATTGCTATTTACTTTGGCTGATGTATGTGTCAACTATGGGTGTACTGATGCCTTTGTCTTATTTCTGGAGATTGTTGCAGATGTCATCCTCACCCCCTAATTTGGGTATGTATGTTCCATGGGGAGGTTACTGCCATCGGCTACTATAGCTGCACAGAGATCAGAGGTGTTAGTGTCAACTGTTGTTGCAGTTACATTGCAGTTGTTGTTTTGGCTACTGGATTACTGATAGGGACCTAATTGATGTAGGATCTATTTTGACTGACGAGTGCCAGGATGTAAGTTTGACGTAGTGGCCTTCCCACCTGTCGAGGCTTTCCCTTAGCTCCATTGTTGTCATGACAGAATGCCCCCATGGGACTGTTGTTGGTGTTGTGTTATGTCGTGCCCCAGCTTCTGTCTGTGCTGGGCATGCCCCCCTGCCGTGCCCCTATACCCATGCCACTCCATATATATGCTGACTTACATGCATTGTGTAGTAGAGATTCCCCACCCCGGTTGCAGTTATCATTATTGCATTATAATTCCCCATGCGACTTACCCTGCATGTGCGTTGTCTCGTGGTAGTCTGCGCTGTCCTGTCCTTGAATCCCTGTGACGATCTCCTCAGGGATGACGGCTGCGACCATCTCCTCCATGTGGTCCAGGGCCTCCTGGTGTGCTGGACTCCCACCTCCAGTCTGCAGTGCTGCCTTCCTGTTCCTGGCCATTTTTTCCTTTGTCCTACGTTTGCAGTCATGCCAGCGTTTCTTACACTCGGTGACTGTCCTGCGTACTTCAGCCACACTGTTGATTTTGTCAACAATTTGTTGCCATATGGCCTCTCTCCTGCTGATTGGCAACTTAGAAGTGATGAACAGTTGGTGCTGGTGTTCTGTCACCTCTTTAACCAGGATTTCCTGCTCCTCTGCACTGAAGCGACACTTTCTTTTTTTTCTATATATGTCTTGGTTCCTGTATGGATCATCTTGGCTGGTTCCTGGTCTGCTGTCATCTTCCTGGGGTCTTTTGTGGCATCTGGGATCCATTTTGGCTCTCCTCTGCTGAAAGGGCAGTGTTTGCGGGTGAATTTGATGCTATTGCGTCAAAAAAAAGGCGCTTTCCGATTTGCGCTGTCGTAAATCGACCCACAGTCATTTGCGTTGTGTTAACGTTGTTTTCCTTTATGACTTGACGCCGCTGTGTGCATTAAAAAATAATGACTCCCACCTGTTGGTTGCGCCGCCGTGCGTCAAAGTATAAATTTGACGCCCGCACTGCGCATCGAAATGGCGTTAGCCGGCGGTAATTTTTTTTACGCAAAACTGCGCCGGCGCAGCTTTGCGTCAAAAAGTATAAAAATGGCCCTTAGGGTCTGAAAATGTGCCATGATAAATCTTGACTGGTTTGAACATTACCAGCAGACATAGGGGGTCATTCCGACCCTGGCGGTCATAGACCACCAGGGCCGGGGACCGCGGATGCACCGCCAACAGGCTGGCGGTGCATCCAGGCCAATTCTGACCGTGGCGGTAAAGCCGCGGTCAGAAAAGGGAAACCGGCGGTTTCCCGCCGGTTTTCCCCTGGCCTGAGGAATCCTCCATGGCGGCGCTGCAGGCAGCGCCGCCATGGGGATTCCGACCCCCTTCCCGCCATCCTGGTCCTGGCGGTAAAAACCGCCAGGAACAGGATGGCGGGAACGGGTGTCGTGGGGCCCCTGGGGGCCCCATTGAGATTTTCAGTGTCTGCATAGCAGACACTGAAAATCGCGACGGGTGCAACTGCACCCGTCGCACCCTTTCCACTCCGCCGGCTCCATTCAGAGCCGGCATCCTCGTGGAAGGGGGTTTCCCGCTGGGCGGGCGGGCGGCCTTCTGGCGGTCGCCCGCCAGCCCAGCGGGAAACTGAGAATGTGCACCACGGTCATTTGACCGCGGTGCGGACATTCGGCGGCTCCCGCCGGCCCTGCGGTTACCGCGGCCGGCGGGAGTCGGAATGACCCCCATAGTTTGATATATTTTGAACTTTTCACAGCGTTTTGTGAAATATCAAGTGGTACGTTTGTTTTTGCTGATAATTGTGTGTCATAAGTAGCGAAAAAAGACACCAGGAAGCAAACATTTTCTGCAATGTGTAATTTCTGGATATTTCCTAAAGGTGCACAATGGAAAAAATAGAGGTGTGTGGGTAGTTATGCTAGACTAGCCAAATAATCATATTCAGCGCACAGTTTATATTATAAGAGAATACTCAAATATTCTTTCTCTGCAGGAGCCCCATCCTTTGTGGTTGCTTCTTGAGCTGCTCTTCCACTTCTCTGGTGGTTTTCTAGAGCTCCATCACTGCCGCCATGGAGTAGTAGCCGAGGGAGAGAAGGGCAGGGTGACAGCAGGCAGACTAGTACAAGAAGTCAGATAGCATACAAAAGTCTTTGTGGAGGAAATGTATGTGATAATGTTGGATTCAAAGTGGGGAATGTGAAGGTTCTGAATGAATGGAGCTTAAAAACTTGGTTAACTTCTGTTAACCCAACTGGCCTTATGTAATCAGGATAATCTGCAAATCCTTTTGTCACCTGTTAAAATTTATTCAGGGGGAAAGTCTACAATTATACTATGATTTTGAGGTCTAAATGTTAGTTGAGACTTTTCATGTTTATTCCCATCACAGGCGATGATCGAACAATGGCTTTGTGGTCTGCCATCACCACCATCGATTTTGTTGCTACCAAAAAGACTGTTCACTTAGGGACTCCATCTGAGTGGGCAACGCTTCAACAAGGTACTACTACCAATCAGTGAAGCAGTAACACCCACTCTAAATGTATCAATCAACTCAGCCACATTACCAGACACTTGGAAACATACAACCATCATGCCCCTGCTTATGAAACCATGCACTGACCCAGCCACACTTGCCTACTAGAGACCCATCTCTCTTAAAGAAACAAATCAAGTTACGCCTCACTGAACACCTCAGCAACCACCAGCTCCTCAATGCCACGTAGTCTGGATTCAAGCCCAAACACAATTCAGAAACGGAACTCAAACAGCACTCATCACTGCCACAGACAACATCCACATGATCCTTGAACAGAGGAGACATGGAAGTCCTCACTCACATAGACCTCACTGCATTTTTTGACACGGTCTTACATCCCAATCCCATCAGGTGCCTGCATGAGATTGGCACCCAAGGACCCGGTCTCTGCCGGATCTACTCCTTTTTTATGGATATAACACACGCTGTCTTTTTGGAACCTTACTCTTCAGAAGTCTGCAAACTCATCTGGGAACGATTGCCTCAAGGTTCATCGCTCAGTCCCACTCTCTTCAATGTATACATAATCCCCCTTACCAGCTTTATCCATACACAAGACGTAAACTTCCTCTCCTAAGCAGATGACACACAGCTCATACTCTCCCTCTCGGACAAAACTCCAACAGAAGAAAGAAGTCAGTATCTGCATAACTGAAGTCACTAACTGGATGAAAGCCAACTGTATCAAGTTCAACACCAAACAGGGCAGAAGTAGTGATCTTTGGCATTAAGACCTCGCAGTGGGACTCAAACTGGTGGCCAGCCAAATTTGGACCCACACCTACACCCAGAGCCCACGTCTGGAACCTCTGAATAATCATCAACAGCAGACTGGACATGACTGCACAAGTCAAGTCCATCACTGCAGCCTGCTTCCACAGCCTAAAGATGCTGAGAAAGATCTTCAAATGGCTCCCAAGCAAAACTAGAAAAACTGTCACTTACATGCTAGTCACTAGCAAGTTAGACTATGGGAGCACTGTCTATATCGGGATCACCAAGCCACTCAGTAGAAGACTACAAACCAGCCAGAACTTGGCAGCCTGACCCGCTGCAACCTCCCACACAGAACTCACATGACACCTCGTGGAACTACACTGGCTCCCGATACAAAAAACTTCCTCAGTTCAAACTCCTCACACACACATTCAAGGCACTATACAACTCACCTACCTGAACTGTTGCATTTCCTTCCTCCAACCATCTGTACACCACCTCTCAACGGGACTTGTACTTGCACACATCCTATGTGTTGGGCTTGGCCCTCTCTGCAGGGTCACACCCAAACAATTTTTCTTCTCCACTCCTGTATTCTGAAATTTATTTTGTTTGCACTAGGACTGCCAACCAGTGATAAAGTGCTTGTTCTCACCCCTTGAAACAGAGTAAAATTGATTTACACACAAGTGGCACATTTAATTTACGTGTAAGTCCCTATTAAAGTGTTACTACATGTACCTAGAGCCTGTAAATTAAACGATATTAGTGGGCCTACACCACTCATTGTACCATCCACTAAAGAAGCACTTTTAAAAATATGCCTCAGGCCTGCCACTGAACCCCATAGTGCAGTTTTAAATTGCCAATTCGAACTGGCACACTAGATATTTTCCAGTCCTAAACGTTCCTTTTTAATACATATAATCCTCCCATACGGTAGAACCTAAACAGCCAATTGGGCAGAGTTGACTGTATTTACAAAGTAGGACATATGTGTTTAAGATTTACATGTCCTTGTAGTGAAAAACACCTATGAGTTTGTCACTACTCTTATGCCTACCTCTCTCATAGGATAAAGTTGTTTGCCTTATTAGGTTTAATAAGTATTAACCTCTGACTAGGAAGAGGTAGAAATATCATGTTTGGGCTCAAATGAATTTTCATTTATAATCATCTTTGAAGTGAAAGTTAAGAATGCGTATTGGGCCCAGACAGTAAACAATAGGACCTGGGTGTGGCTGGAAGAAGGCCATATTACCAGGATGGGAGAGATGATGGTGTTCTTTGCCCCACTTACATTTTAAAGGGCTGCCTCCAGCACACTAACAAAGGACCTTGACACCACCCTTAACCTCTTGGAGCCTGTGCAGGGGATGAAAGGGGAAGGAAGGACTTTCCAGAATCAGATGTGAAGGTGATCTAGACGTTTTTCCTACTTCAAAGGGGGGCATAAGATATAAGTATTGGACCTCCTGAACCGCTCATCAGTACACTCCTGGTCCTGAAGACAATATAGAAGAAGGGCTGTCTTGTTTAACAAAGGACTGTCTTGCTGCTTGAGACTTGCCTTGTCGTCCAAAGGACAGCCATGCTGCTTGAGGCTTGCCTTGTTCCCCAGAGAACGTCCCTGCTGATTGAGGCCTGCCTTCTACTTCTGAGTGCTGCACAACTGCCACTACAGGACTGCTGTAGTGCCTGAGGACATCCTTGTTCCTAAGAGGGCTGCCCTGCTGCTTGAAGCCTATCTTGTTCTTCAGAGGACTCCCCTTCTACTTGAGGCATGCACTACTCTCTGATAAGGAAGACTGGACCTGCTCACTTCTTCTCAGGCTAACAGAGTGACTCCAAGGGTCAGTTGTCTAACCTCTTGTTCTGTGCTACTAGGACGTAACATGCTCCAGAGGCCTACCTACAACTGCACAGCTGACCTACTGCAACAGGCCCTGCCTAGCCATGTTCCTGATCCCAATGAGGTGCCTCCCCAGGACCTGGATCCTTGGCTGGCATTAGTCAAGCTGCAATATTGATTAAAATGTTGGAGTTTCTCATCCAAATGTTCCAAGGATGGTATTTGCAAGATTTTAAAGAACCAAATCCATTTACGGTACAGCTGGGCAAGCAAGGCCTATGTCTTTCACCTATAGGTGCGAGGCTGTTGACAACTTGATGACAAACCCACTGCAAAATGGCATAAAATTGGAGCCTTAGTGCCAACCCCTGGTTCCAATAGATGTCTTATTCTTTCATCTGGACCTTCCGTCGGCAGTGGGGATATAGACAACGTCAGCAATCTCCTCACTAATCTACAGTTTTATTCATTGTAGAGCCATACATTTCAAATACCACAAGAGTGGTGTTTATATACTTGCAGTAGAAAAAATGCTATTTCAGGTTTGGACAGCACACATGAATTTGCAGCTCACTTCCACTACTTTAAATTCCAACAAAATATCAGTTTTAAATTCTCCTTTATTTTTAGAATTAAAATGTTTGAATCTGTCTTAAGTATTTATTTCTAGGAGGAAAGTCATATATTCCCCCTCATTTCTAAATGAATGTATTGGAATGGGATAGAGCTTTCCAATAAAACTATTTATTTAGTCGACATGGATACTCCCTCCAGGTACCCCTTTGAGAATTTCTAGCAGGTGCAAAAAATGTGAACAGGACCTGTGGCGGCTGGTGACACTTAAAAGTAGTGGGGCTCTGTTAGGAATGGGCTCTTTGGTTGGCAGTCAGGTTACTCCCTGTCCAAGCAAGGACCCTCACTCTAATCAGGATAAGTCACACACAATCCAAATTATCCTGTGCCCACCCTCTGGTAAATTGGTACTGAGCAGTCAGGCTTAACGTAGAAGGCAATGTGTAAAGTATTTGTGCAATAAATCATACCATAACACCATATAGCAATACAAAAATACACCAGACAGTGTTTAGAAAAATATATAAAATTTATCTGGATAAATGCAGGCAAAAACGATTAAAGATGCAATAAGTAAATGTTGAGATATCACTGAAAAGGCCCTCATTACAACCCTGGCGGTAAATCCCGCTTTCCGCCGTGCTGACGGGTGTCAAGATACCGTGGCCGCGGCGGAAATCCGCTACAGGTATTACGACTCACATCTCGTAATCCGGCACAATACAGACACCCACACAAGTCCGCCACACCAAAGGTCAGTGATAAACTGGCAATAGCAAAACCTACACCGCCACGCCAACAGAACTACGCACACGAATCAAGTGGCGGTCATTCAACTGTGGTAATCCATTGGCAGTACACACCGCTGCACTCAAAATACACACACACAAAACTACACCACATTAGACAATTCAAAATACACACACCTGATACACATACACACACCACACCCACAAACCCAATCCAATATAAAACACACACCCATATTACCCACAACCCCTTACAATGACCTGTTTGGAAGAAGCCCAGAGAGAGAGAGCATCCACAGGCACACAACACCATCACTCATACAACATCCATGCACCTCAAACAACAAACCCCAACACATCCCCCCACACAGCACAACAGACAGCACCTCACACATCACCCACACCACATCATGGCACCTCTAAGACACCCCAGGTTATCAGAGGAGGAGCTCAGGGTCATGGTGGATGAAATCATCTGGGTAGAGCCACAGCTATTCGAATCACAGGTGCAGCAGACATCCATTGCAAGGAAGATGGAGCTATGGCGGAGAATTGTTGACATGGTCAATGCAGTGGGACAGCATCCAAGAACACGGGATGACATCAGGAAGAGGTGGAACGACCTACGGGGGAAGGTGCGCTCCGTGGTATCCAGACACAAGGAAGCAGTAAAGAGGACTGGCGGTGGACCCCCACCTCCTCCCCCACAACTAGCAACATGGGAGGAGCAAGTCTTGGCAATAATGCATCCTGAGAGCCTCGCAGGAGTAGCAGGAGGACTGGACTCTGGTAAGTCATATCTTTACTACTATATCCCCCCACCCTACCTGCATGCCATCACAAACTCCTACCCCTGCCCTCACACCCATCAACCCAACACCCCACAGATACCTCACTATCACAACCCACACATCCCAATACCAAGGCCTGCATGTCACACCAATGCATGGACACCC
This sequence comes from Pleurodeles waltl, assembly GCF_031143425.1. Classification (NCBI taxonomy): domain Eukaryota; kingdom Metazoa; phylum Chordata; class Amphibia; order Caudata; family Salamandridae; genus Pleurodeles; species Pleurodeles waltl. The sequence continues at coordinate 281,291,527 of NC_090447.1, forward strand.
ATCACCAAGGCAAGTCCAGTTCAGATACTCACCCAGGCCCCAAAATTAACAATCACACAAGGCCAAAGACAATAAGCCAACCACAGGAGTAGAGGGTAACTCACACATTGGACAAGAGGGCAGACACAGATGCAATAACTATGCATTTACCCCCCAACAGGACTCCTACCCAATGTCACCAGACAGGAGGTGCCAGCCATAACCAGTCCTCCCGCAGAAGAGGCCCAAAGTGACGACAGCAGCTCTGCACGCCTGGATCAAGATGACCAGCCCAGCCCATCAGGGACCTCGAGACAGTCGGTTCCCCTGCCAGTGTCACAAACACCCACAGAATCTCCTCCCTCAGGAAACACCCCCACAGCACCCATCCAGTGGGCCCATGCCACTGTCCCCAGGACACGTCAATCAGCAGTGTGTCCACAACTACAGGGACCCCAGGCAAACCCACTAACCCAAGACAATCAGGAACCTGGGGTCAGTGGCAGTGGGCACACTGTTCAGGGGACAGAGGCACTGGACAACAGGGAAGCTGGGAGGACTGTTGTGCGACAGGGGGAGGGTAGGCCCAGGGAACCCACTCTCCACGAGGCACTCACAAACATCATGGGAGCATACCATCATTCCCAGGAGACCATGGGCACGGTACTGGCCAAGTTTCAGGAGACCCAGCGGCTGCAGGAGGAACACTACTTGGGGATCAGGGAGGACCTGAAGTCCATTAACACCACCCTGATCACCATTGCAGGGGTGCTAGCAGACATGGCCAACACCATGAGGGACACAGTGGCGCACCAACAGGCCCCTGACACTAGCCTGAACAATGAACAGCCCTCCACCTCCGCCGGCGCTAGTGGACAGGAGGTCCCGCCACAGGACCAACAGGCCACCAGCACCTTACCCCCTGCAGAAGGAGAACCACCCCGCAAATGGTCCCTGGAATCCAGGCACAAGACAGAGAACATTGCCAAGACCCCCGCCAGGAAATAGGACTCTCCTGATAGTCACCCTTCTGTCCCACTCTGTTACCCTGTCCACCTTCAACTGCCATTACTCCACTTCCTATGCCTCCTTGGACAATGCACCTGTGATGCCAATAGACTGGACTCCCCAATGGACATTCCGCCACCATCACCCCAGCCCATTGCACAGCCCCTCCACTTATTAGCACAGAAATAAACACCCTTGAATCACAAATCAATTTGGAGTCAGTCTGTACTTTCACAAATGTGATATTGTAAACTTCCAGAAAAATAGCAAGGTCAATGTTCATTTTCACATACCAATGTTAGACAGTTGTTGGGCAGCAGTAAACATAGCAAAAGGCAGAAAGTGGTACATAGATCTGCAAAATGGAAAGCCAAAGTGAACTGTCAGGGTCCATACACAGAGGCAAAAAGGCAGAATCATGCAATGTCCTACAGCAGTCTGATATGAGAGGACCAGTGCCAGTGCCAGTCTCTTACCTGTGTCTCAATGGAAGTATTGCATTGTTTCGGTTGTCAATATCTTCTTCTGCCTCCTCTTCTTCACTGTCCACAGGCTCTACAGCTGCCACAAGACCAACATCAGGCCCATCTTCCTGCAGAAAATGCACCAGACCTCGCAAAGACAGGTTGTGCAACATACAGCATGCCACGATGATCTGGCACACCTTCTTCAGGAGTAGTATAGTGAGCCACCTGTCAGATGGAGGCACCCGAACCTGGCCTTCAGGAGGCTGAAAGTACGCTCAATTATCCTCCTAGTCTGCCCATGTGCCTCATTCTAGCATTCCTCTGCCCTTTTCCTGGGATTCCTCACTGGGGTCAGTGGCCATGACAGGTTTGGGTAACTAGAGTCACTTGCATATATAGAGGGACAACTGTGAGACACACACCAACCATTAGGGACTCTACCATAGTCAGACACCTATGTAATCTGTGTTGGGACCTTGGGCTCACCTATTAGCCACACACGGTGCCTCTGGAGTTGCCCCATCACATAGGGGATGCTGCTATTCCTCAAAATGTAAGCGTCATGCACTGAGCCAGGATACTTGGCATTCACATGGGAGATGTACTGGTCTGCCAAACACACCATCTGCACATTCATAGAATGGTAGCTTTTGCGGTTTCTGTACACCTGTTCATTTCTGCGGGGAGGGACAAAAGCCACATGTGTACCATCATGGCACCAATGATGTTGGGGATATGTCCCAGGGCATAGAATTCACCTTTCACTGTGCGCTAATCCTCCACCTGGGGGAATACAATGTAACTGTGCATGTGTTTCAGCAGGGCAAACAACACTCTGGACAACACGTTAGAGAACATTGGCTGTGATATCCCTGATGCCATGGCCACTGTTGTTTGAAAGGACCCACTGGCCATGAAATGGAGTACTGACAGGACCTGCACTAGAGGGGGGATTCCTGTGGGATGGCGGATAGCTGACATCAGGTCTGGCTCCAACTAGGCACACAGTTCATGGATTGTGGCACGATCAAGTCTGTAGGTGATGATGATGTGTCTGTCTTCCATTGTCGACAGGTCCACCAGGGGTCTGTATACTGGAGGACGACGCCATCTCATCATCTGCCCCAGTGGCCGTGGCCTATGGAGGAGAAGGGTGAGCAGAGGGTCATACACCACATAGGTTTCACAAGGATGTTTAGAACAAATGTGATGTAATCTGTGTTTAGCGCTGTATGTCGGTATTCCTGCACAAAACTGCTGTGACGCAGTTAGTTGGCCTGCCATGTGGCCACCTGAAATGGCAGCTGCCTGACCTGTAAGGAGGGACAAGGGGAAATGAGGTAACTGCGCTGGCGTTGTACACCGTCACGGTAGGCGGACGAAGACCGTGGCACAATTCAGCATTGGTTATCATTGGGCCCTATGGGGTTCAGGAGCCAATATCGATGTACGCCCACGGTGACGGTACGCACCGCTGCGGACGTGACCGCCATTTTCTATCTGTTCACTCACTTGATACCTGACCTTCAACAGGAGAGGACCTACACTGCAAGTGCTACTGTGACCTGAGTCTGGAAGCGACAATGGCTACAGTGTCTGGGGAAAGGGCCCATGCCTTCACTGTGGAGGAGTTGGACAAACTGGTGGATGGGGTCCTCCCCCAGTACACGCAACTCTACGGTACACCAGACAAACAGGTGAGTACACTGTGAGCATGATGGATGGGACATGAATGTATGGAGTGGCGTGGATGGAAGATACAGGTGGGGGTGGGCAGAGACCAGCATGTGAGGATGGTCAGTGTATGTGTTTGTGGGCCAGGGTGTGTGGTTGTGGCCAATGAGTAAGAATAACTGCATTGACCATGTCTCTCCTCTGTCTTTCCCCCCTTTTTGTTTTGTCACCCTGTCCTTGTGTGCATTAGCAGCATCTGGCGGAGGAGCAGTATGGAGTGTCGTGGATGGAAGAGACGGGGGGCATAGGCCAGCATGTGAGGATGCTGAGTGTATGTTTTTCTGGGACAGTGTGGGAGGTTTGTGGCCAATGTGTGAGAAGAACTGTACTGAAAAGTAACATCCTTTTTATCTTCACTATTCCTCTAGGTCAGCGCCCACCAGAAGAAGGGTATTTGGCGTGCCATCGCAAAGGGAGTGCGGACCCTGGGGGTCTACTATAGACAGATCACCAACTGCCGGAAACAATGGGAGGACTGGCGCGGCTGGAGCAAGAAGACGGCGGAGGCCCAGCTGGGGATGGCCTCCCAACGTGGAAGGGGTGCCCGTCGCACCATGACCCCACTGATGTACCGGATCCTGGCAGTGGATATCCTGAGTTGGATGGGCGCTTGAGGGCATCACAGCAGTACACTCTCATTCAGCTGACTCTTGGTGCTTGACGAGGTGTCTGGGTGGGGGAGGTGGGCTGTGGGTTCCCCTAGGCCAGGGCAGACGTGCAAAGGTAGATCCATTGATTTGCAGGCTCATTCCCACTCCAACCCCAAAGGTGGTATTTGCCCTCTCCACCTAGTCAGGCTCCCATGGGTTCCAGCTGTGCATGAAATGGGTCTAGACAGAGTCCCCCTTGGGCATGTGCTTTTCCCCTGCACTGTTAGTGCATGGCTTAGTGCATAGGGCTGCTCCCTGTTTGTTGTGTCCACCAACGGTAGTGGTGTTACAGTGACTGACCATGTGTCTCCTGCCTTTCCCCCCCTTTTTGTTTTGTCACCCTGTCCTTATGTGCAATAGCATCATCTGGCAGAGGAGCATTGGCACCGGAGCAGGAGGGAGCTGCAACCCACATGGCCCTGGAGGGTGAATGTACGGAGTCTGAAGGCACCAGTGGGACAGAGGGCGAGGGGAGCTCCACGACGGGGACAGGAAGAGACACCAGCAACAGCAACTCCTCCTCGGATGGGAACTCCCTTGCGGTGGCGGGCACCTCTACCAGCACTGCTCTCCCCCTCATCGAGTTTCCTGTGCCCGCTCACCCCGGAGGGTGGCCATCTCCTTGGCCCCAGGCACCTCAGGCCCTGCCCCAGTCAGCCCTGCTGACCTCAGTGAGGAGGCTATTGACCTCCTGAGATCCCTCACTGTTGGGCAATCAACCATTTTGAATGCCATCCAGGGTGTCGAGAGGCATTTGCAGCAAACAAATGCATACCTAGAGGGCATTCATTCTGGCATGGCAGCCCAACAGAGAGCATTTCAGGCTCTGGCCTCAGCACTGATGGCAGCCATTGTCCCAGTGTCCAGCCTCCCCCCTCCAACTTCCACTACCCAGACCCAATCCCCTGTACCTTAGCCTACCCCAAGATCACCATCAGGCCATCAGCCCAGCATGCACACTCATCAACACACAAGAGTGGACATGGCAAACATAAGCATGCACTACATCCTCAGCCACTAGCTCCATCACCAGCACGCCCATCACCACACACCGCTCACGTGCAATCACCACCCCCACTACCATTCACACATCTCATGTGTCCTCTCCCAGTGTGTCTGTGAGCCCTCCTCCCAAACTACACAAATGCCGGCACACACCCACTCAACAGCCATCCACCTCATAACAGCCTCCAGCCCATGCACCCTCACCCGAATTCAGCAGACGTACACCTCCTACAACCACTACCTCTTCCTCCTCTGCCAAACCCCCTCCATCTTCCCATCCCAGTGTGTCTAAAAAAACTTTTCCTTGCTAACTTTGACCTCTTCCCTACAACTCCCCCCCCATCCTTCCCCTACGGCCAGGATGTCCAGATCCCAGCCCAGCACCTCAGGCACGAAATCCCCCAGCACTGTGGTCCCTGCAAGTCCTGTAACATCGCGGGTGACAACCATCAGGGCTGCCAGTGCACCACCTAATGAGGGCAAGAATCACCCTATTCCGCCACCTGCCAAGGTGAAGAAGGGGACAACATGCCGTAAGGACAAGCTGCACCAACCAAGAAGCAAGGCCTCCTCCAAGACAAAAGCGGACAGTGCCTAGGTCACAGCAGTGACTTCCAAGGTGGGGAAGGGACACAAGGATAAAGGGAAGTCAGCTGAGGGTACGGGGCCTCCGGCTGAGGGACTGGTGACACCCCTTCTGCAGGTCAGAACAGCAACCTGTACTACGGTGGACACCGCCACCTGCACCCCCACCTGCACCACCACCTGCACCGCCACCTGCACGCCCACCTGCACGTCTGCTGCCTCTGCTCCAGTCCCCAGCATCATCCCCAGTGGGCAGCCGTCAGAGGCTGCAGGAGACGTCCTGGTGTCTCCCTCCACAGGTGCTGACACATGCACCACCGCCAGCATGTCTGCCACTGACACCGCCACTGACACCGCCGCAATCACTGACACCTGCCCCACGACGCACTCAGACTGTGCCACCACAGCCGACATGGACATCATCCCCAGTGGGCAGTCGTCCGAGGCTGCAGGAGATGTCCGGGACCCTGCACAGCGTACATGAGGCACCACAACCAGCAAAGGCAGTCCCAGCAGTTGGCAGGCTGAGTCGCCGCAGGGTGGAGTGTGTCTCTGCCTCATGGAGTATCATGCTACTTGTTCCCAGGAAAATCTTATGGCTCTGACACCCAGGTGCGGGAATGGGAACTGCCACAGACATGTGAAGCACTCTGGGCACAAAGCCTGCTCCAGACCCAGTGGAGAACAGCATCCACTACCCCAGTCCTTGGCAGGATGAAGCACTCTTGGCACTAAGCCCCCTCCAGGAACCAGTGGGGAACAGCATCCACTACCCCAGTCCTTGGCAGGATGAAGCACTCTGGGCACTAAGCCCCCTCCAGGACCAGTGGAGAATAGCTTTTACTACCCCAGTCCTTGGCAGGATGAAGCACTCTGTGTACCATGCCCCCTCCAGAACCAGTGGAGAAAAGGATCCACTAGAGATACACTCCCCAGGACCAAACAGTGGGCAACCCACCCACTTGAGAGACTTGTGAGACTGTGGCTTTGCACTCCCCAGGACCAAACAGTGGGCAACCCACCGACTTGAGATACTTGAGAGACTGTGGCTTTGCACTCCCCAGGACCAATCAGTGGGCGTGGAGCCCCCTCGTGGAGCAGTGGCGTCGTCCCTTCATCCGGCTGAGGTGCTCCCCCTCCACTTCCCCCTGAGGTGCTTGTTTTTTTTCGATCTGATGCCCCAGCAGTGTTCTCTCCGTTTCGTGGCAGGTATCATGTGTGGGCTTCGCCCATGTATTTTGGGACCACTGGTCCACGGACAATGAATGGAACACTATCCGGACTTGTGTAGTTGCTGTACATATTTGCATATACTGATCTGTTACAGACCTGTTTCATATCTGCAGTTTAGATGATTACACTTGTTACAATCATTTCCTTTTGTCCTTGCATTCTTCCAGAGGGTTACGGGGTGTATATGTGATGTTACGGCATGTATTTATGTGTATGGTGTTGTGGGTGAGGGCGGGGGTGGGGGTGTTGCGTGTTGCGGTGTGTGTCACTCTCTTTTTCCTCCCCCTCCCCTGTGTACTAGGTGCAGTACTCACCGTGGCCGTCGCCGGCGTCTTTGCTGCTCCTTGTAGAAGAGGAGGTAAACCAACATTGGTAGCACCTGTAACTCGGGCTCCATGGCATCCTGGTTCCTCGTTGGGTGTTGAGAGGTGAGTGATTTCCCTTCTGTGTACTGTTTCTGCCGTGCTTTTGTTGGCGTTGGTACCGCCCCGGAAAAGGTGGCAGATTGGTCCCTTGTATTACAGTGGGCGGTACATTGTCTTAGGCCTGTCTGTTGCCGGTTACCGCTGCGGTGTTTGTTTCTACCGCTGTGGCGGTCGGAGTGTTAAAGTGGCTGTCTGTGTTGGCAGTTTCCGCCATGGTCCTGATTCCTTTTTTTTACCGCTGGCCTGTTGATGGTATTACCGCCGCTTTAACACCGACCGCCAGGGTTGTAATGAGGGCCAAATTGTCTCAAGTCTTTTAAAAGCAAACAAAGTCTCTTTCAAGCACAAAGTACCTGGTTCGCGTGAAAAATCTCTGCAAAGAACCGTAGAGGAAGAGATGCGTGGAAACAAAGGGGTGTGCGCCGATTTCTGGTGCTCATTTAGTTTTCACGCAGGGACGGCTGTGCGTTGATTTCTGGTGCTCAGTCGAGGATCCTCTTTGGGTTGTGGGGTTTTCAGATGCCCCGGGGACGATGCATGGATTTCCTGCGCTGGCAGGACGAAGTCACAGGAGCTGCGTCGATCCGGTGGGCGTTGTGTCAAATTTGTCTACCGCACTGCAGGCACTGTGCTGATTGCTCTCTGGAAGTCAGGCTGCTTCATTCCGGCTCGGCTGTGTGTCGATCCAGTGGGCTGTGCGTCGAATTTCTGGTCACTACGCTAGTGCTGCGTCGATCTTCTCGTTGCGAAGTTGGGCTGTGTTGTTCCGGTTCGGCGTGCGGTGAAATTTTCACTGCGGTGCAGGCTGTGCATTCTTTCTAGCAGGCTGTGCATCGAATTTTGCTGCACAAGGTGTCCTTCTTGTAGAGATGAAGTCTTTTTGGTCCTAAGACTTCAGAGAACAGGAGGTAAGCTCTATCCAAGCCCTTGGAGAGCACTTCTACACCACAGCCAGAGAGCAGCAAGGCAGCAGGGCAACAGCAAGGCAGCAGTCCTTCACAGAAAGCAGACAGGTGAGTCCTTTCGGCAGGCAGGCATTTCTTCTTGGCAGGATGCAGTTTCTGGTTCCAGTTTCTTCTCCAGGAAGTGTAAGAGTTGGTAGGGGGAGAGGCCCTGTTTAAATACCCAAATGTGCCTTTGAAGTGGGGGAGACCTTAAAGAGTGGCTTAGAAGTTCACAAGGTCCCCCTTCAGTTCAATCCTGTCTGCCAGGGTCCCAGTAGGGGGTGTGGCAGTCCTTTGTGTGAGGGCAGGCTACTGTCCTTTGACATGCAAGTGTCAGGCCCTCCACCCTCCTAGCCCAGGAAGACCCATTCAAAATGCAGATGTATGCAAGTGAGGCTGTGTATCATGTGTTTGGGGTGTGTCTGAGTGAATGCACAAGGGAACTGTCTACTAAACCCAGCCAGACATGGATTGTAAGGCACAAAAAGATTTAAGTGCAGAGAAATGCTCACTTTCTAAAAGTGGTGTTTCTAAAATATTAAATCCAACTTCACCAGTCAGCAGGATTTTATATCCCCATTCTGGCCATACTAAATATGACCTTCCTAGTCCTTTCAGATCAGCAGATACCACTCATACAATATATGAGGACAGCCCCAATATTGGTCTATGAAGGGAGCAGGCCTCACAGCAGTGTAAAAACGAATTTAGGAGTTTTACAATACCAGTACATGTAAACTACATAGGTACATGTCCTGCCTTTTGCCTACACAGCACCCTGCCCTATGTGTTACCTAGGGCATACCTTAGGGGTGTCTTATACATAGAAAAAGGGGAGTTTAAGCTTGGCAAGTATTTTATATGCTGAGTTGAATTGGCAGTGAAACTTCATACATAGGCCTTGCAATGGCCAGCCTGAGACAAGGTTAAGGGGCTTCTTAAGTGGGTGTCACAATCAGTGCTGCAGGCCCACTAGTAGCATTTAATCTACAGGCCCTGGGCACATATGGTGCACTCTCCTAGGGACTTATAAGTAAATTAAATATTCCAATTTGGTAAGATCCAATGTTACCATGTTTAAAGGGAGAGAGCATATGCACTTTAGCACTGTTTAGCAGCGGGAAAGAGCGTAGATTCTTAAAACCAGCAAAAACAGTATCTAAAAATTGGAGGGAGGCAGGCAAAAAGTTATGGGTGGCCACCCTAAGGCTGTCAGGTCTAACAGGCTCCAATGCATTGTAGTCTGGGTAAGTTGTGTTACATCACGTTTTTTATTTTTACAAAGTGAACTTGACAAGAAAGGTGTTGGAGCGCTTCACGTGAGCAACAGTGATACATATCAAACAAAGGGACTGATTTAGAGTTTGGTGGACAGGTTATATGGGATATAATGGAATCATGATATGACAGAAGAGATATCCGTAAAGTTTGTGACGGAGGAACCCCATCTGCCAAACTCTAATTGAAGCCCAAATTCAAATTAATGCTTGTTTATATCCACAATATTATTTGCCTAGAATCAATGGATGCAGTGGTGCAATGCTGAAAAACTAACATATATTGCTATCCAGTGTCTAATGTTGAAATCATGAGGGTGTGTTCTGGAAGCAGCTGAGAAGCACCAGGATTGTTTGGAGCAGGCTAATCCAGCACTCCTTTTGAGAGTAGAGGCCTGTGTCTGCAATCCTACGGCTGTTTAACATAGCTCTGATTGGTGCATTCTGAAGTGCGCATGTCAGGCTGGCCGTCACAAGAAAGCTGGCCAATCCAAAATGCGCAGACCACACTTTATGCTTGGCAAGTCATCCCTGCTGCTGCCAATCAGCAGGCATCCTTCCCCCTCCTCACACTCGAGCTAGAACAGTGGCAGACCAGCGGCGCATCATAATAAAATGGTAATGACCATTTTATTCATTTGCGTTTACTGTTGCACTAGCAGCCAGTGGCAATGCCCCTCTGCCTAAAAGGAGAAACCACCACTGAATAGGACTCCATATTTAAATTAGCAAGAATATACTTTCTTGAAACACCACACACTTTCCCCATGCTCAGAAATGCCTCCTACCCTGATAAAAACACAGTCCCCAACAAGGAGTATTTTATAAAACATAAAACTAAATTGGTAGCTTGACAGCTTTGGTTTGCCAGAGCTAAAAGACTGCCATTCATTTCTGCAGACAGAGTAGACTCCCCTCATAGTTATTTCTACAATTTACCAGGCCTGTGGTTTCTAACATCACTGTCATAACAGCCTTTGCTCCTGGTATCTGCTGCTGCATGAGCAGCTGTGAGTTTGTGATTGGTGAGCACTGGTTACATCCTCTTCTCCTTTTTCCTTTAAATCAGAAGGAAGAAGGCCATCAGAATCTAATTCATGTACTTCTGTTGCGGTTAGCTTGCAATTTCCTCGGGTTCTCCACTACTGTGTTGCTTCCGGCGGCTTATTCTCAATGTTGGTGGGCCGAGGAGACAAGAAAAAAAGGCACCGCTTAGTAGTACTTATCAAAAAAAGCGCATCTCTTTGAAAACGCACACGAAGCTGCTGGACATACATACACTGCATACGCTCATTTATAATACTATCAATAACTTCTTTGCTCCTTAGTGTGTTGGCCAACATAAAACACTCCTCGGACTCCGCCACGTGTCAAACAGAAGCCTTGGCAATCACACTGAAGCTGTACATCTGAATCTGACATAAGCTCTTCGTTCCAAAATCACTGTGAGTGTACCATTGTTTTCTAAACAAAACTCTGAAATAGATTGGATGAAATTCACTGTAACCATCTACCTGGAGGATTGCATGGTAACTTGTATTAGGACTGTGGATAGGTTGTCTCAGGCAGTAGCCACCTCTTCATCGATTTGAATGAAATTGCTGAGCTGTAATCCCTGCAGAGAACCATGACCACTTTTTTGTGTTCAATAAAGCAGAAAAAGGGATTGCGCCTCCAAATTGGAAATAATTTGTCCTATAGACCTAGTAATGGTGGCACCTGTGTTGACTCTAGGGTTTATGCATGAAATGAGAAAGAGAACAACCATCTGAAAGTGTATTTCAATGGATATGAGACCAATAGATTGTCCTGACTGTCCCTGATTCTTATTCGAACAAGAAGTGGAGGGTTTCTATACATTTATAGGCTACAGGTTATTAGCTCATGTTTGTTTTGCCATTTTCAGTACAAGGTAATGCTGTTTAAGTTCTGTGAAACACCATTGGAATTCCAGTACTTCATCAATGATATCCTACAGGATACTTTAGATAAATTCATTGTTTACATGATTGATATATTGGTATTCTCAGCAACCATATTGGAACATAGCAGCCTGTACACATAGGGCTACATAAGCTGTTTGGGCATCACCTCTAAGCAAAGATGGCGAATCGCTGCCTTCAAGAATCCATTGTGGAATTTCTGGGATTTGTTATGTAGTTTGACAGTCTGAAAATGGATCAGGGAAGGGTCAGGTTGATAGTGAATGGTCCTCATTCCAATAAGTCTGAGAAGTTCACAGTGGTTCTCTCCCTTCCCATCTCTCTCACAGTGATTGGTAGACCAAACACATCAATCAGGCACCGGAACAACATCCACATGGCTATGTCTCCATGCAGAATGAGTGGATGACTTTTCTCTGTTTGGCAGAATCCAGTTCTAATACTGATACAGTTGCACAGACTATTCCCATTTCTATTATTCAAGCAGAATATGTCCTTGTTACCTTCTCCCATTACCACCTGATTTTATGCCCTATCAGCATATAGAGATTTAACTACTCTGAGAATCACAGTGGACAAGGTTACCATCCATATTAAGAACACAAAGTACCTGGTCAAAACCTTTCAATAGAAATAAAGGTGACCAGTTCCTGCATAGCCGCTATTGAAAGAGGACTGGCTCTTCACCAAATACCTCTATCCTCACTCACCAGTCTTGAGGCATTGGCCTCTCCTTCGCACTGAGGACTCAGCCGCCAAGCAACTTTTAGCTTTGCCGTTGCCCTGCAGCAAGAGGACAGTGGGAACAGACCCAGGACCCTTCAGATCATCTTGAAAGGCCTCTGAAGATTGCACATTGTGGGCTATATTTATACTTTTTGACGCACAACTGCACCAACGCAGTTGTGCGTCAAAACTTTTACCGCCGGCTAACACCATTCCAACGCACCATGCAGGCACCTTATTTACGGAATGACGTTAGCCGGCGTTGCGGACTGGTCTGCGTAAAAAAAAATGACTCACACCAGGCAGCGCCGGCGTATGGGAAAATGGGGGTTGTGCGTCAAAAAATGGTGCAAGTCAGGTCTGAGGCAAAAATCAGGCCTCAAACCGGACTTGCGACATTTTTTTTTACGCACAACCCCCATTGACATGACTCCTGTCTTAGCAAAGACAGGAGTCATGCCCCCTTGCCCAATGGCCCTGCCCAGGGGACCTATGTCCCCTGGGCATGGTCATTGGGCATAGTGGCATGTAGGGGGACCCAAATCAGGCCCCCCAATGCCACTTAAAAAAATACTGAAAAAAATACTGACCAGAACTTACCTTTCCTTCCCTGGGATGGGTCCCTCCATCCTTGGGTGTCCTCCTGGGGTGGGCAAGGGTTGCAGGGGGTGTCCCTGGGGGCAGGGGAGGGCACCTCTGGGCTCCTTCTGAGCCCACAGGTCCCTTAACGCCTGCCCTGACACAGGCGTTAAAAAATGACGCCCATCAGGCTGTGCGCCATTTTTTAAGGCCCCCCCCCTCCTGTGCGTCAAAATGACGCCAGAGTATAAATAAGGCGCACATGCCTTAAAGTCATTTTTTGGAAGGGAACGCCTACCTTGCATATCATTAACGCAAGGCAGGTTCCCCCTTCCAAAAACTGACGCACATGGTGGGATTTTGATGTCCGTGGGGTCGGGCGTCAAAGTATAAATATGGGGCAGGGTTTGCGCCAAATGTGCGTCAAAATGTTTGACGCACATTCGGCGCAAGCAGAGTATAAATATGCCCCTGTGTGTGAAACAGCTGCAGAGATGGTATCCTTTTTTGGATCAGTCAGGTGGAGGCGGCTTGGCAAGCGTGCAGTAAGCATCTGAACTTGATAGCAATGTGAGACCAGAAACAACCTTACATCAGTGCTTGGAAATCACGTTGATATTTGAGTTTGTAGCTATGAAGTCCATGAACTTATACAGAATTATTTAGAATACGTATCGCTTGGCAGAACTGACTGAGTTGTATAATAGCCCAAATATGTAGTTTGCAGTTCAATGTGGCAGAGGCTTGCCATAAACCAGTGTCATGCCTGATCTAGGCAGAATTCTAATAAGACTGTTAGGGCACGAATATATGCAATGTATGTATGAGAGGTTATGCTAGAATCTTTGTCACAAACTAATCAGATTGTAAATCAAAAGTTAAGGAACTCATTTTCAAACACACAAGCTTGGTAGCCATAGCTATCTACATATCCTGCTGACTAAATCTTTACCCCTTATGCTATGCCAAGTAAGTCTGTTGTAGACATTGGAGAGATAAGTGCAGGGAATGAAACAATAAGGGATATACAACAAACAACGTGTATCAATGTTTCGAAAAAGCTGGAGAGGTCTGTAAATTCTGCTTTCATACACATCAGCCACTAAGTCTAGTGCCTAGACTAGTGCCTGGAAGCATGGCATCCGATAACATCATGCTTTGCATTCTACTAATAATATCCTACTATACAGCTAGACTGACTTGAACCATGATTCATAAACCAAAAACCATGATCCTTTTGCCAGACAGGCCGGCAGTGTCTCTCTTCCCTTTCTGCTTTCTCTGTGGTGGCTAAATATTGCACCTTTTGTCACTGGAGGGTGATGAAGACCACTGTCAGATGAGGTGAAGCAGTCAGCCAGATCCTTGGCAGCCCTGGAGCGGAGTACCTCTGTGCTGGACAGCACATACCTATCTGACACATATCAAGTCAAATATGTAAATTCCTGGAGCAAACGCAATATTACACTTAAATAAACACCTGTCAAAGATATCGAGTATCGCAAAATATGTCTACCAATTGTTAAACTTAAATGTAAAAATCTTTGCTGAGGTGCTGTCCAATTGGCTCAGATACCATCCCTGATGTCTGGAGACCACTCCTGTCCTCTGTTCGACACATTTGTCAAAAGATGAAGCTTCCACATAGAAGATGGTGATCCACGGCAGAAAGGTGGCATGTCATCCATGTCATATAGTGGACATCCCACCTCAGACATTCAGTGAGACTTTTATACTTGGTACCTGGTAGCCATTCCTGGTGTCTGGCAGCCATTGCTATCAAATAATGAAATTAGTAGGCATAACTTGGTGATGCCTGGCATGTGGTGGAAAACACTAGCATACTATGAGGATGCCAGCCATCTCTTTGTCTACTGTCAACCAATGATATGTATTTGCCACAAATTACAAAGCACAGTTTATAATGTGACGATCACTGACATCTGGTGGCCACGACTGGCTTATAAAGAACACTCTTGGCATTGGTGCTTCCCTTGTCATGTTGGACATTCCTAGAATATGTCATGCAATGCAGGCACAGAAACATCTGAAAGCATATTCTCCCATGTGAGCTGCTGGACCTGGCTCTTTCTGCAGGGTCATCCCAAACTTTTTGCCTTCCTTCTCCTATTTTATTCTGAATTTGTTTTTGTTGGCCTTGGAACTCTGAGCACTTTACCACTGCTAACCAGTGCTAAAGTGCATATGCTCTCTCCTCTAAACATGGTAATATTGGCTTATCCCAAAATGGCCTATATAATTCACTTATAAATCCCTAGTAAAATGCACTACATTCGCCCAGGGCCTTTTATTAAGCAGACCTGACTGTGTCCCTGTAGCCAGCCTGTGCTTCATCACAGCCGGCCTGAACTTTTGACTTTGTCCCGGTCCGACACTACCAGCAGTCCCCCGTTGGTGCTCCTTGCTTCTAAACATTATTTCACAGTTTATTCTTTAAAAATTCTAAACTCAAGTTCTGCTTATTGGGTTTTTGTTGTTTTGGTCTTGTTAGGCCCATATTTATTCTTCTTTGTGCCACATTTGCGTCATTTTTTTATGCAAAAGTGGTGCAAACTACAAAATACAATTATGTTTTGTAAGTATGTGCCGCTTTTGCATCAAAAAATGATGCAAATGTGTCGCAAAAAAGTATAAATATGGGCCTAAGTTCTATTTTTTTAACTTGGAGTGGGATCCTTCTTGTGTGGTGTTTGACTGATTTACTTTTTGAAGTGTTACGCAAATACATTACACATTGTCTCAAGGTTAAGCCTGACTGCTCTGTGCTAACCTACCAGGGAGTTGAGCTGAGATTAATTTGGGGTTTGCTTGTGTTTTACCCTGGCTAGGATTGTGGTTGCTGCTTGACCAGGACTCACACCCCAGTCAACCAACAACCCAATTTCTAACATGAGCCTTCACTAAATATGAATGGTTATTAAAAATGGCAGACTAATGTTTGAGATCAAAAATAGTACATTTAATAAACGTGAAATTTTGTTTGATACAAAAAATGTTTCTTTTTAGAAAATGACAAGCTTTTGTGTGGAAGTTCATGAATGAGTTTGTTTACAATAATGAAATGCTACTATTTAAAGGATAAGTTTGATCATTTCCGGAAAATAATCAATCAATCAATCGATCACGTAATTTATAAAGCATGCTACTCACCCGTCAGGGTCTCAAGGCGCTGGGGGGGGGGCTACTGGTCGAATAGCCATGTCTTGAGGCGTTTCCTGAAAGTCAGGAGGTCATGGGTCTGGCGTAGGTGGAGCGGTTGGGAGTTCCAGGTCTTGGCGGCGAGGTGGGAGAAGGATCTTCTTCCGGCGGTGGTGCGGCGAATGCGGGGGACGGAGGAGAGGGCGAGGTTGGCGGAGCGGAGCTGGCGGCCGGGAGTGTGGAAGGTGAGATTGTCATTGAGGTAGGCTGGACCTGTGTTGTTCAGGGCTTTGTGTGCGTGGGTGAGTAGTTTGAAGGTAATCCTCTTCGATACGGGTAGCCAGTGTAGGTCTCTGAGGTGGGCAGAGATGTGGTCACGGCGTGGGACGTCAATGATGAGTCGGGCGGAGGCGTTTTGGATACGTTGCATTTTTGTTTGTAGTTTGGCCGTGGTTCCTGCATAGAGTGCGTTGCCGTAGTCCAGTCGGCTGCTGACCAGGGCGTGGGTGACTGTCTTTCTGGTTTCGACGGGAATCCACTTGAAAATCTTGCGGAGCATGCAAAAGCTGTTGTAACAGGAAGAGGAGACTGCGTTGACCTGCTGAGTCATGCTGAGTGCTGAGTCCAAGGTGATTCCCAGGTTCCGTACTTGGGTGGTGGGAGTGGGTACGGCTCCTAGGGAGGTAGGCCACCAGGAGTCGTTCCAAGCAGAGGGGTTGCTGCCGAAGATGAGGATCTCTGTTTTTTTCTGTGTTTAACTTGAGGCGGCTTGATTCCATCCAGTTGGCGATGGCGTGAAGTCCATTGTGGAGGTTGTTTCTTGCGGTTGTAGGGTCTTTCGTGAGGGAGATGATCAGCTAGGTGTCGTCTGCGTAGGATACTATGTTGATGTGGTGGGATCGTGGGATGTTGGCGAGAGGAGCCATGTAAACGTTGAAAAGTGTTGGGCTGAGGGAGGATGGTTTTGGAGGATTCGGACAGGTAAGGCAAGGCAGAAGGCGGACTCTCTGGGTTCTGCCGGAGAGGAATGAAGAGATCCAGTCGAGGGCCTTGCCGTGGATCCCGGCGTTGTGGAGTCGTGTTCGAAGGGTGTGGTGACAAACGGTGTTGAAGGCTGCGGAGAGGTCCAGGAGGATGAGCGCTGCAGTTTTGCCTTCGTCGAGCATGGCCCTGATGTCATCTGTGGCAGTAATGAGTGCTGGAGTCCATGCTGTGGTCTTGCGAAATCCGGATTGGGAGGTATCGAGCCCTTTGCGGTCTTCCAGGAAGCGGGATAGTTGGCTGTTCACGATTTTCTCAATGACCTTCGCTGGGAAGGGGAAAAGGGAGATGGGCCGGTAGTTTTTGGGGTCATCTGGGTCCGCTTTGGGTTTCTTCAACAGGGCCTTGACATCGGCGTATTTCCAGCTCTCTGGGAAGGTGGCTGTCTCAAAGGAGCTGTTGATGATGACGCGGAGGTGGGGGGCAATGATGTAGCTGGCTTTGCTGAAGGACTGGTGGGGGCAGAGGTCCGAGGGGGAGCCGGAGTGGATGAAGGCCATGGTGTTGATGGTGTCTTCATTGTTGATGTGGGTCCAGGAGCACAGAGGTTTGGTGTTGCTTGGTGCGTTGGGTTTGTGGCTGTCTGTGGTTGGCTGTCTGAGGTTTGAAGCTGTTGTGGATGTCTTCGATCTTTTGACGAAAATAAGTGACAAGGGAGTTGCAGAGCCCCTGTGATGGCGGGGGTTCGTAGGAGCAGGGCCTGGGGTTGGAGAGTTCTTTGATGATGCTGAAGAGCTTTTTGTTGTTGTGAGCGTTGGTGTCTATGCGGCTTTTGTAGTAGGTTCTTTTGGTGGTGCCGATCAGCTGTTGATGTTTGCGGATGGCAGTCTTGAGGGCGATGTGGTTGGATTCTGTGGGTGCAAGGCGCCAGGTCTTCTGCATTCTTCGGCATTTCCGTTTGGAGGCCTGCAGGCCGGGGGTGAACCAGCTGGCCTTGGATCTGTGGTGGATGTCCAAGGGTTGTTTGAGTGGTGTGAGGGTGTTGACGCAGTCATCTATCCATTGATGTAGGTTGGTGGCGGCTGTGTTGGGGTCCCGGGTCCTAGGAGGAGGTGCCTGGGCGAGGGTGGAGATCAGCTGTTCTGTTGAGATTATGTTCCAATAGTGGCCGGGGGGAGTGGTGAGGTTTGAGTGACCGGCTTCTGGAAGGAGAAATGGATGCAGCGATGGTCGGTCCAGTGGAGTTCGGTGGTGTGGCTGAAGGAGAGGTGGTTGCTGGCTGAGAAGATGGGGTCGAGCGTGTGTCCTGCGGTGTGGGTGGGCGACGTGACGAGTTGCTTGAGGTTGGCGAGGTTGTCGAGTAGGTTGGTGGTGTTGATATCGTTGTTGTTTTCTAGGTGGAAGTTCAGGTCGCCGAGGAGGATGTAGTCCGTTGAGGCGAGGGCTTGGGCGCTAATGGTGTCCGTGATGTCGTCGCAGAAGTGAGATTGGGGGCCTGGGGGCTGTGGACCAGTGTTCCTCTGAGGGTGGTGTTGGTGTTGACTTGGATTTTGAAATGGAGGTGCTCATCGGAGTTGATGGAGTCGTGGGAGCTGGTGGAGACTCTGATGGTGCTTTTGTGGACTATGGCGATTCCTCCTCCTGGTTTGTTGCTGCGGTCTCTTCTAGTGATCTTGTAGCCTTCAGGTATGGCTATGGCTATGGCTATGTCTGGTTCTGAGGCCGAATTCATCCAGGTTTCGGTGAGAAATGCGACGTCAGGTGATGATGAGGTCAGAAGGTCCCATAGTTCGATTGCATGCTTGTGGACGGAGCGGGTGTTGAGCAGAATGCAGCTGGGGTGGTTGTCTGCAGCTTTGTGTCGGAGCTTGGTGGTTAGGGTGCAGGTGAAGTTGCAGGCTCTGCAGGAGAGGGGTCCTTTGGTGTGCTTCGGAGTGACTGGAAGCAGATGGAGGAGCGTCCTGGATTGAGGGTGTGGAGGTCATTGGCTGTGTAGTGGTGATTGGTGGTGTGGGGGGCGTGTGGGCCAAGGGGACTGGTGCCATAAGAGGGGAGGTGGGAGGGAGTGGCAGCAGGGAGGAGGGAGGGGAACAGCAAATGGGAGAGCAGGGGGGCGGGCCGCAGGGACTCAGCTTTGGGAAGGAGATCTGAAGTGGAGGGAGGGGGGCGGGGCCACAGGGAGCCGAGAAAAAAAACAAAAAAAACTAAAGGAGAAAGGATATATATATATATATATATATATATGAATGATATTCCACGATGACTTAAAGAGGTGCATTTCTGCTGTTATTTATTTGCCAAAGCGCAGTTGCTGCTAGGACTGCTATTGAATTAAAGTTGTCTGCTATGCTCATCTAATATCATTCTCACTAGTATTGAAGCCTGAGAATGAAGACTCATGTAATCTAATTGCTACGTTTTCTTTCTGAACCTGTAAGGTCCATCTAGCCTGTATGATCAGCTCTGCTGTTTGAGCCTGTAAAATCTGTCTGCTGTGAGGGATAGTTCTGCGGTATATGACCTGAGACTGCGAGATCTGTGTATCTTTTATTCAGAAGAAACTAAGTGAATAATGTAAGTAAGTGGAAGGAAGAAGTAGTCAAGCAAAATGCTGTCTTTTGAAAAATGTCTATATTATTGTCAAATGACATACCCAGCATTTTGAAGTACGGGTGAAACCCATTTCTTTTAGCCAGAATTTTTTTACATTTTTCTTTTGGTCCCATTTTGCTTTTTATAAAAGTCATGAAGGGCTGGAAGAGCCCCTGTATCCTTCGAAAGTGGAGCCAGGCTCTTTCAGATTCGTCCATTTACTTAATGTAATCCATAGCATCACTTTATGGCAAATCACTTTACAGGACCCATCTGCTTTAGATGTAAGGTTGTGAAATAGACAGAGGCTTCACGTGGTCAACAATTCCAGGAAGGTGTCCGTGTGATTTTGTCGACTACAAATGCAATATTTAGCTTCCATGCCTTAAAACTACTTGAAATGTAGAAAAAGACGTAGTTTTCAATACTAATAAACCCAAATGGGGAGAGAGAGAGATATCTCGATAATCATTAAACACATTTATTTGTTGGAGTCATAAAGATTTGCTACTTTCTGAACACGCTTTGAGATTTTGGGCTACTGGGATAAAAAATACCATTTGTTTTTAAACTTATTGATCTTTCCCGAGTTTTTTTGACTCACAGATAAAACAAATATGAAGAAACATTACCTGACAGAAACGCTATAAAGATAGATGGGAATTTGTCAATTCGAACTGTTTCATATAGTGTTTGGCATATACTAAGTTAAAACAGTCTCCTATAGATGAGAAAGTTGAAGAAGCTCCCTAAAAGGCATTTTCTAATGTTCAGACCCTTTCACAGAATAAAGACTTACCACAAGCCCTACATAATGTACTGTCGCGTTCTGCTTGTGCTTCACCGGTTTTAATGTGCCTCTGACTTTAGAAATGCAACGCGCTTTTGGGTATCCATTTTAGGAAGCACTATTTGAAATGAACCAGTTAGCATGCATACCTAGAGCAGGGTCTTGTCTAATGAACAGATAACTGAGGTAAACATAATTACCATTCAAACTGATACTATCTAAGTGTGGCAGATGGTGTTTTGTTATTTAATACTTAAGAGGTCATGCAGCAATTGAGTGAAATGGAACACAGTTTAGAAAAATCTATGCAAGCGCTTGACGTCTTCTGCCTGGGCATGCAAACAGAACATAATGCAGTGTGTGGCAGTGAAAAGGAAATGTGAGATACTGAAATGAGTACATTCATCCAAATGTTCTGGGCGTGAAATGAATACAGATCATGCCCAAATCAGCAAAGCAAGAAGGTATGCACAAATAAAGGAACACACAGTCGAGGCAAATATTTCATACACTAGAGCAAATAAATGAAATGTGAATAACGCAACCCTCTTTGAACGGGCGAGGGAATACAAATGTCCCATGGTCCTGTGTTTTATTACTTTCCTGTTCCCAGCATCTCGTGATAAACGTCCTTTAGAAAAGGGAAAAAGGTAAATCCTTTTAGGAATGATGTATGTGGAACCAAATTGCGATAAATCAGTTGTATGAGAATATGTGATACCATTGAAATGCTATTAATACACAGTGATATATCGTATTCCTCAGACAAAAATATTATAGTTATTGAAATATTGTGATAATGACACAAGGGGATATTACGGATATTTTAACATGACTTTTTAGTTGAATTTGGTGCAATAGTCCAGGTGCATCATTGCATTAAAACCGACCCTCACTTTAAGAAATCTGATCAGGTCACCACAAACTTTAGGGCCAGATTCACCGAGCCCTTGCGTTGCCCTTGCTTATGTGAGATTCATGAAGACACTCAAAGCCGTCTTGTATGGCTCTGCGTGACTTAGTAGACCCAGAGTAATGCAAGGCAGTGCTAACTACTGCCTTGCATTACTCTGCGTTGGGTAGGCCTTCCATGGGTGGAGTGTGGGAGTTCCCACTCATCCACCATTGGATTTTGATGCATGGCTACTGTGCAGCATGGCTAAAAATAATAATAATAAAGGACTAGGATGTATCCAGCGCCAATGCACTTTAAAAAAATCCCAAAAATGCACATTAGCCTCATAACTCCTAGATCCACCACCGTCCCGAAGGGAAATGGGGTTAGGGAGAAAATAAGAAAAAATAAACTTGTGGTAGAGGATCTTCTCAGTGACGTTACCTGTTGGAAATGGCCCTTTCTTCAGGGTTATTCGCAAACCCTTTGCCTTTCTCCCACTGTTTTTCTGACCCTCTTTATTTGGCTTTAGGACTCTGGGCACTTTACCACTGCTAATCAGTGCTAAAGTGCATGTGCTCTCTCCCATAAAAGCTGTTATACACCCGTTTGGATTATTTAATAAACCTGTAAGTCGCTTGTAAAGTAGTAGACCATATACCCAGGGCCTGTGAATTGAATGCTGCTAGTGAGCCTGCAGCGCTGATTGTGCCACCCACAGAAGTACCTTTAAAACCAATCTCAGGCCTGGCACTGCAGTACTTGTGTGCACAGTTTACTACCACATTGACTTTACAAGTCAAACTACTTGCCAAGGCCTAAACTCCCCTTTTACTACACTTAAGTCACCCTTAAGGTAGGCCCTATGTACCTCTATGGGCAGGGTGCTGTGTATGTAAACAGTAGGACATAACTTCATGTGTGACAGGTCCTAGTAGTGACAAACAGCCTATTTTCTCACTATTGTGAGTGCTGCTCTTCACATTGCTTTGCATTGGGAATTCCCTTATATATGTCTAAGTGGTAATTTCCGATCTGTGACGAGTACCGTGAGCATTTTTGGTATGTTTGGAATGGTAGTGAGAAATCCTGCTCACTGGTGTACATGGATTTTACATTACTATTTTAGAAATGCCACTTTTCGAAAGTGGGCATTTCTCTGTGCATATATCTCTAGTGCTTTGCAGCCTGACTCCAATCCACATATGGGGCAGAGTGACAGCTACACTTGGTGCATTTTTCCAGACAGCTATCACACAGGAAGGGCTGGGTGTGACAGAAGAGGCATCTGCATACTGATAGTCTTTCTGGACTGGGGAGAGTGAGGGACGTTCACACCTTTCATGTACGTAGGCTGTGTCCTGCCCTCACACAATGAGATGATTACCCACTACTGATGTCTGGAGATAGGGCCGGGTTAGGAGGGGGTTGTGTCCCTTTGATGTTACCCCCTGAACAAAGACATTTTTGTACAGGGGCTCTGAGCCCATGATTTTAGAGCACTTTTAGAACAGGGACTGAACCTCTGTGAGAAGGACTGCTCTTCTGTTGTTGCCCTGCTACCTGCTGCTGCTCAGTGCCATCAAAGACTCACTGGATTGCTTTTCCGCGTGCTGCCCTGCTGCCAGCTGCTCCCTGACTCTGCACTACCTAAACCCCTGCACATTGCCACTGCTGTCTGCTAAGCTGAGTGGGCCTGCCACCTTGTGATTGCCGGGCTGCAGGAGGGATTGCCACTCGTTGCCTTGATCTGGATGAGCTGGCCTGCCTGCTTTGTGCCCAACTTCATGTCCTCCAGGAATTTACTTGGCTCCAAGAGGGTGTTGTCATGCCAGTGTGAGAGCTCCGCTTCCCAGGAGCATGGCGACCTGCCAGCTGGTGTCACAGTGAGACGGGCCTAGTGTGTATGCACAGACACTGAAACTTGTTCTGCTGCCCTGCCAACTTATTCACTCCATGCCTGAAAAAGCCAGAGGCAACAACTACGAGAATCTGTCTTCCTGGAAACAGCTCCTCAGGCCACTTCAGACTGCAGTGACTTTTGCTCCTCAAGGATCCCCTTACTGGGACCTCCTCTATTGCTGGAGGTGCAGACAGCAGGGCCATCATGTCTCTGTGTTGGGAAGTGGATGGTACTCAAAGGAGACATGATGGAGGCTCCCCCCATGTGCGGAGCATCTCAGAAGTTGTCCTTCACTCAAGATACTCCTGTGCCTCTCTGAGGAAGACAAGTGCACCAGGGAGGAGGAGACGATCACATTCTGAGGGAGAGGTCCAGAGGGTTTATGAAGGTCTCCTCTACCATACAGGTACTGTATGGGCCGCATTTCCCCTCATGACAAACCGGGATGTTGCCCAAAAGACAAAACTTGAGAAATCTACAGCCGCTGCCTACACGCTCGTCAACAATGGTACTAACCCTGCAACATGGGAGGGACCAGAGGAGGTGCCCCCCCGGGGAATTAAACCAGTTGGGTTGGCGAGAGGATGCTAGCAATTAGTACGCCTGAGGGTTTTCCTTAAATGGTCATGGTGGAAAAATAGTGATAGCGTTGGTGAGCCCTCAAAGGATAGCTTGTCACTTTACTAGAGGCTTCTTTATGCTAAATAGTAGGCACACAGGGGTTTACTTGACTATCGTATCACCATATATAGGAGTGCAGGTGTGCTGGGACATACAATTTTACGGTGTCCCGAGTACTCATCAGGAATCTTGGTAATTGGTGAGGTTTACTTATAACCAAATGCTTACCATGTTGTTAACTTGCATAACTAGTCTACCAAGACCTACAACAGTACTTACATACCAGGCCTAGTAGTCACACCCTATGAGAACTAATGTGATGATTTATGTAACCTCTCGTTCATGACCTGATGCAACTAATAGATAACATGTTTCTTAATCTTAGGGTTACCACTGTACCACTGTAATTGCAAATTGGTCACATTATTTTATGAATGGTGTTGTTTTGGGCTGATGTTATATACAATATAGGAGATTTATTTATATATATTTTAGTGTGGAGTATCTTTTGTGTTGTACTTATTGTGTCACTTATATGAGTGGTTTGTGCAAACGCTTTACACATGACCTCGGGAGATAAGTCTGACTGCTCTGTGTTAAGCTACCAGGGGGAGAGCACAGTTTATCTTTGGTTTGTAACTGACTCACCCTTACTAGGACTGTGGTCTCTACTTGAACAGTGTGCATACCTCTGCCAACTAGAGACCCAATTTCTAACTATACTAAACTGCTTAACAGGATGCTTCGCTCCTGACACCTTCTATGTATGCAAAGGTAGGTGTTTGTGGGACCAGCACCTGTGGTTCTTAAAGAAGCAATACAGTGGGAACAACAAGAAGAGGCACTTACTTAATACACTAGCAAACCTCTACATAATAAACAATGCATTGTTTCAGTAACCAGCACTTACAGATTCTTCTTCAAAATCATGACATGGGAGCAGAATCACCAAGTTCTTGGATAAGAATTTCTGAAACCCTTGAGGAAGAACTCAAAATACTGGTTGGAGCCCCTGACACTCTTGGAGTAAGCTCGGAACAAAGGTTGGAGTTATTAACGCTCCCAAGTTTTCACTCCAAGCAGAGGTTGGAGTTAGGGACACTCCCGGTGCCAGAAACATGATTACACTTGATACATAGATTGAAGTTACTGGCATTACCAAAGTTGTACTCAAAATATGAGTTGGAGTTACTGGCACTGCCAAGGTTACACTCAGTACATGGATTGGAGTTGAGGACGTAGCCAAGGTGTGCTAGAAAACAAGGTTGCACTTGGTCCATAGGTTAGAGTTACTCATGCTCCCACAATTACACTTGATACATAGGTTATACTAGAAAACAAAGTTACATTCCTTACATAGGCTGGAGTTAACAAGGTTCACAGTCTAAAATAACATTTCTCTAGACACTTCTGTTGATCAGGAAAACACAGAATTAGGGGCCTCATTTACAGCTTTGTGAAGGTGTGCAGTGCACTAGGCTTCTTGCTGCGCTGCCATGCACCAAAAGGAAAGGGCAGGATGCACCGTATTAATGAAAGATAGTGCATTCCTGTCCTTTCTACCTGCACTGGTGCTCAAATTGGTGCCTAGCATCAATGGAGGCACACTTGCACCATGGTGCAAGGGTGTCTGCGTTGTTGGCATAATTGTTTTTGTGCAGGAAAGGTCACCTCCCTGCACCAAAACAATCAAAGGAGACATTTTCATTTTCTATGTGTGCGCAACGCTCATGGAAGGCCTCCTTGAAAAAGAGTAAGGAAAGGCAGCGCTTTGCAGCAGGGTCAGTCTTCCTTTTCAGACAGTGGGGCAGTGCTCAAGCAGCAGGGCAGTCCTCTGGTAGAAGGCAATTTTTCTTCTGAAGTTCACACAGGTCCAGGAGTGTTCTGATGGGAGGCTGTGGAAGTGCGCGATTTATACCTGGCCTTTGTGTGGAGTGGGATTCTCTATACTATCCCAGCATATATTTATGGAAAGTTCATCCTTCCTCTGCTAAGGTCCCAAGACATATGAGCTGACAAAAAGTCAAGTTCCTTGCTGTGTGCTTGAGGCAAGCCCTTTGAAGTGCACGTGGGGCAGGGCACAGCCTGCCCCCAGCCATCCTGCCCAAATCCAGTCCCCTTTGTGTTATTGTCTGGGAGAAATGCACAAACAGCAGAGCCATTAACATTCATGTGACCCAGGACACTGGCAGAAGGCATTAAAAGAAAAGATAATGCCAACTTTCTAAAAGTGACATTTTCAGAATTGCGACTTAACATCTGACTTTACCATTCAAGAGGATTTTACATTAAAATTCATTTGAGTGTAAACATCTGGGGCCAGATGCATCAACTTATTTTACATTCTCAAACAGTGGGAATCAGTAGTTTTGACCATTTGCGAATGCAAAATAGCCTTTCGAGAAGTCTGAAGGCAGTGCAATTGCTACTCCATATAGGGAAATTAAATTTGAGATTCCCTAAATAGGAAATTGCAAATAACGATTTCCTATTTGCGATTCCATAAGCACATGTAACAAGCATTTCCTTAATACAAAATGGGCATTTAGAAAACTCCAAGTTGCTAGTAACCTAGTGCAATTTAAAAAAAACTTCATTAAAAATGCATTTTTCAAAGTGCCTTGTAATGTGCACATGCTCCTAGGGCAGGTGTGTGCCTTACATGTGCACAAATGTTTTTCAGGGTGCATCAAAGGGGGCTTTAGGTTCTCGGCACCATTGGTTTTGCATTTCCCAATTTTGCGATTTTCTAACAGGAAATCACAATTTATGTAATGCAAATCCATTTGCACCAATGGCCCTTCAGGCCCATAGGAACAAATGGAGTTGCAATCCCAAATAGCCACTCCCTAATAGCGATTGCGATTCTGTTGGAATCGGTATTAGGGATTCGTTATTTTGTTACATATCATTTTACATTCCCTAAATGGTGATTTCTTAAAATTCGCTATTTGGGGAATGCAAAATGAGATTCTGATTCAACTGTCCCCACATTCGTACTTGCTCGTAATTTAAAGTTATCATTTATTAAATGTAATAAGGTAAGAGCTTTTTACTGCCAGAACATGTTAAACATAAGTACACATTTCCTACTTTCTTAAATACAGTGGCCCCTGCCCTACGAGCCTATAAGGCCCAATTAAAGGATGGCTTATATGTATTAAAAAAGAAAGGTTTACAGCTAACAAAAGGTTTATTTTGCAAAGTCAAAATGGCAGTTTGAGACTTCAATACAGGCTGAAATGGCAGGACTGACATTTGGCTCCTTTATTGTGTGGCACTGAGAGTGCTGCCAGCCTACTAGTATCACTTAATTTACAGGCCCTGGGTACATGCACTACCATTTACTAGGGACCTACAAGTAAATTAAATGTGCCAGCTAGGTGTAGGTCAGGTATACCATGTTTGAAGAAAAGAGCACAGTCCCTTTAGCAGTGGCTACCAGTGGTAAAGTTCCCAGGTTCCTAAAGCCATAAAGAATTAATTCAGCCAACAGGTGAGCGCATAACGTTTGTGGAATACTACACTAAGGATGTCATGTCTAACATGCTGCAATGTTAGAGCCATCTGATTTGAAGGGACAGATGATAATTGGCAGCACAACTGCATATGACCTTGTCACTGAACCCCTCTGACCTCCCCCTCAGATTCCTAGGTAAATGGAGCGCAAGTCCATAACTTTTCTCACAACCATAGCAGGGCGAAAACCAGAGGAGGGTCACAGAGTCTTTGGTCTGGCAGGTAAGGATGGAGAAAGTAGCTTCACACTGGATAAGCCTACTTGCTCTTACTGCAGCAGTCCCAGCACTAACAGCATCCAGCTTAGCATACATGCAATGAGAAGCAGGTGGACCATTCACCCCAGCACCCAGAAACATGAGTGCTGGACTGGCCAGGAGAGTTTGGGGCCCCAGAACTCAGAAGTGCCATCTGAAAGCAAAAAGAAAGCCAATGAACAGCTGTGCTTTTCTTCTAGGAAGAGTTAAACATACAAACAATAACACACAGCTGTGTTAAAGGCAGCCACTATTTATCTTTTACAGAAAGGGTTCTCATTGCTAAGCATCCAGAAACAACTGAGATCAAGAATTTGAATCTGCAATTTCCAAAGGAACAATGAAATCTTGGGTCAGATGTCCAAAGCATCTTTCTGGTCGCAAATGGCCCGATTCACAGAATCAGGCTGTTTGAAACCAGAAACATGCTTTTTCAGATGTACAAAATACAAAATGCGACTCTGTAACTAGCTTTGAACGTCCCTTCCAAATACTGAATTGGTATGTATGCATTATTGTTTTGTGATCAAATTCCAGTCGCAAAACTGTAATACTTTACCACCGTTTTAAAAGAGGTGGTAACCCATTCGCAATTGGGAATGGGTCCTGACACCTAAGCAGGACTTACAAGACCACCAAACCTCTATTCTATTGTATGGCACATTTTCCTAATATCATTGGATGTGCTGATGGTACACATAATGCCATCTGTCCACCATAAGAAAATGAATTTAAGTATAGGCCAGAAAAGCCAATACCTCAATATACTCATTGTGTGTGATGCTTCCTGTATAATTTCAGACCTTGTGGCCTAATTTCCAGGCAGCATTCATGATTTCTACATGTACCACCAAAGTTGGATATATAACAGGTTATCTCAAGTTGATTTTCGCAATGGTTTTCTACTTGGTAAACCGATAGAAAAAGTGTAGTACACATTATTAAATAAAGTAATATTACATACAAATGAACGCTTCCTTTCCTTTGTAGGTGACAATGCATTTACATTAATACCTTGAATCTTAACACTGTATTTGAAACCAAGAACTTTGAGTGAGGAGAAGGGCAACCGTGCTCACAAAAACCATACGGTCCATTATAGAGAGGACCTTTGGAGTACCAAAATCATGCTTCAGGTGTCTGCACAAGATTGGTGTGTCCCTCCAGTACCATTTGAAAATATGTTGCAAAACCATAGCTACATTCGCAATGTTGCATTATCTTGCCATGAGAAGGGGTCTTCACAATGTGGAAATAAAATGTGACTCTGATCCCAAGGAAGGAATACTACAAGTACAACTCCAACAGGACGGATCAGCTGCTGCTGAGAGTAGAGTTCGTTGTGCAGAGATTATGAACAATAATTTTTCATGAAAATGAAAAGAAAGGAAGTTAAATATATCAAATAATACATGTTTGGTGATGCTTTTGAACTGAAAAAAATCCTTTTATTAGAGTTTTCTGTTTTTACTGATTTCTAGAGATAAATAGACAGAAAACAATCAGTTTCCTGTCTGTATTTATTTTTAAAAGCAGAAAAACACAGAAAATTGTGCTTCTTGCAAATGACTTTCCTTGTTGTAACTCTAGACTAACTGCTAAACAGACAGACACCATAGTGATTTAAAAAAATTATGAAATTCCATTATATACAGGCATATGTTAACATATATTTGTATATAATGCAAATATTTACCTGTCAATTGAGTGTTTTGCCATATTTGGCTGCTCAATTCGTTAAAGCGAGACAGGTATGAAAGTAGGAGTGCATGTTTATCAGCTAAATAAATGTGGAAATATATCATTTAACAAATGTATTTATTCTTTTAACATAAAATAAATATGTCTAAATTCCAATAAAATGGGCAAAAAAGTAAATATGGATAAATACAGATGGAAATGTTAAAAAAATAAATACAATAAAACCGGGAGCCCTAATCATAATGGTCACATATTCTGCAGGAAAACAATGTATAGTGACACAATGTTTTCATATCCTATATATTAATTGTTAGTATAACTTAAGACTCATAAGTAGGTAACATATGAGAAAGATGACAAACACATCAATGTTTTCTACATGATCTGCTTGCACTGCTCTTATAAGAATGACCTGCCTCTGGAGTTTTACTTATATCAGTAGAAAATGTATGCTGATGTGGGTGCCTAAGTGGTAGGTCATTAGGGACTGAGACACTGCTAAGGCTTGATGCCTCTACACTCTCATCTACCCCTAAAACGTCAGGTCCAGATACACCACTGGTTTGCATATTTTCTAAGGCAGATGTTACCTGAACTAATCCATGTGCACATATGTACTACAGTGACCCATCTGTGTTTGTATATTTAAAGTGTAAAAAGAACAAGTGATGCATGGATTGCGGAACAAATCAAAAACATTCACCCCCAGACACCGAGCTGGGTTTAATCCAGCAGTTTTTTAGCTCTCACCACACCACCCCAGTTTGGAACCAGCCATATGAAAATAAGTCTTGACCCTGCTCCCCATGGAACAGTGCAGTCCAAAGTGTAAGGCCAGGTCCTCCCTGGCCCAGAAACAAGAATCCTGGGTCTGGTTTCGGGGTATCACCCCTCAACAGCCAGACTAGCTTGAATCCAGTGGCAGTGAGCACGGGACCCACGTCTGGCATAACCTTCCCACTTAGAGCGCCAAAAGCAAAAAGAACACACCGGGGGTGAGTGTTTGAAAAGTTTCAACACTCCGTTCATCCTTTTGTTTTGTGGTGTATATTTAAAGGGTGCCTGCATAGTGTGGTAGTGGCATGTGCCATGTGGTTGATGGATCAGCTCAATTCAACAAACCACAACATATTCTGGTGATGCCTATGCCTTACATTCGATGGTGTTGTTGTTTAAGTGCTGTAGTGAGTTTTTTCACTAAGTCTGTGAGCTAAGCAAAGTCATGATTCATCATATTTTACCCATCTTCCGCTACTTTCCTATAAATTTCTTGGCCATCTATCAAATGTGACATTGTACTTGTCATTTACTGCTTTACAGTTTTCTGGTTTCTTGCTTGCTGGTGCTGCACAGAAGCATAGAGGCATCAAACTCCCCAAACAACGGACATGTCTCATTCATATGAAGAACACCAATACTATGAGAAAGCACTAGCCTTATGACAATGTTGAAATACCTTGCGACCTCTCTGAAATTTTGGGCTGATCTCTCTGCCTGTGGTTGGATCATCTGTCACATCCTTTCAATTAGGGAGTGATAAAGGTGTGTCTCTTTGTCTATATGGTACTCCATGTGTCTGTGTGACAGTTAATTCTTGGCATTTTCCTCAATATCACGAGGACCTTTTATTTTGATAAGTTGCTCACTATCTTGCTCTCTCGGTTGTGACACATCTGTGAAAAAGACGTTGATTTAGTTTATTACACTGTTAATGTTTTTTATTTAAATAAAGTTTGTTCAATCTACTTCTCTATTTTCTGACTGAGGTAATGTTCATTTTCTAAAGGACAAACAATGTACATGTGTTGCTACACGTATTTAGATAGATATTGTAGTTTTACTACAAATTCAATAATGCATTCGTGATTCACTCAGGATGTTAAAAAAGGATTTCTTAACAAAATAGTAAAAATAAATTAGTAATAAAACATGCTTGCTAATCTAGGGAACTGATATACACAATGTATAATGTTATCGTGAGTGGTAGGTGATGGATTTGATGTATCAAGGGTGTGCTAAACTGGAGGCAGCAAATGGGACAGGAGATGAAAGACCATGCCTGGAGTTTGCAAGCTGCATTCATTTTTGGGCTGCTCAGAACATCTCTGTTGGTCACAGTCCGCAAAAAGGATTGAATAGAATTACAAGAATTTTGGTGTTTCATGTTTTAAGTAAAGGAGGAACTGTTATTCAAGATGGAAAAGGACGGTTTACATAAAGAGATAACAATATGGACAATTGACCCTGTAGGCAAAGGAATAAAAACACACTTTATGCCACTTTATGATACCTGACTGTGAGAAAACAGGGCTGATTGCAGAGGCCCCCTAACTTTTTGCCCCCATTTTCCACTTTTTGCTGGTGTTTTCCTGACTCTGATGGTGCCCTGGGTACTGCTAACCAGTCCCAGGGCCTGTGCTCTGTGTAAAATCAATATGCAAATTAGGCTAATTATAATTGGCTAAGTTAACCTACCTATAAGTCCCTAGTATATGGTAGGGCATGTAGGTTTAGGGACCACAGCATAGTTGGTGCACACATAGGTGCACTGCTGAGGTGCCCAGGGTCATTTTAAAGGCAGGCCTGCCTTGCTGGCTGCTTTTAAATTAAAGTTATATACAAATTCGACTTTGGAATTAAAAGTAGTTCCAAAGTCTTAAACTACCTTATTTTTACATATAAGTCACCCCTAAGGTGTGCCCTATGTGCCCCTAGGGCT
The DNA here is from genome assembly GCF_031143425.1 of Pleurodeles waltl. NCBI lineage: Eukaryota > Metazoa > Chordata > Amphibia > Caudata > Salamandridae > Pleurodeles > Pleurodeles waltl. The sequence continues at coordinate 281,323,219 of NC_090447.1, forward strand.
GGGTGCCATGTAACTAGAAGCAGGGACTTTATAAAAATAGATTTATAAGCCCTGGTGAGGTAAAAACAGCCAAATTCGTTTTTCCCTCATTGAAGTAAATGGCCTTCATAGGCTAGAATTGGGAGACTTTATTTTAAATTTTAAAGTCTCCTTAAATGTTGCATACCAAGAATGTGGTATCAAATTAATTGTTGTAATAAATCCCACAACTTCCAGTTGTTGGATTTAATATAACTTGTTCAGGTAAAAAGTTTTAGACTTTACCTAAAAAGTTGCCAATTTCAGCCCTGCATTGTTTTTGCTGCTGTGCTCTGATTGGCCAGCCTGCAGCAGCTTAGCCAAGCTGCCTTGATGAGGTGTGAAGTGGCCTGGCTTCACACAAAGGAATGTGCCTGTGGTAGAGAATCTCCCCTCAGCAGATGGTGAGGCAGGAAGGGGGAGGGCTGCCAAACTGGTCTTCAAAGGCAGAGAAGGACATTTGGAGCACCCAGCAACACTCCCACATCCTGCAACCCCAGACAACTAGGTGCCCCCTTGATTAGATTAGGAGAGGGCAGGAGAGGGGTGTGTTTATGATTTTTAGCCACACCAGTGGGTGGGCTCAGCCAGATGTAACCTCCAAAAATCAGATTCAGCCATGATGGATTTTTAGAGAATGTTGCCTTCTGGGATGGATTTTTGCCACACTTCCCAGGAAGTGGTCATCACAGGGGGACGACCCTGTACCTGATTGGAGAACCAGGACCCCCCTGCTTTTCACCCAGGAGCAAGGATAAAACTGGCAGACCTGCACCCACACCTCAGATCCCCACCAGATTTCAACAAGAAAGAACTAAAGGAGAAGAAGGACTGCCCTGCTGGACCCCTGGCCTGCACCTGGAACCTGCACTCAGAAGGACTGCACCAGCTGCACACTTGGGCTTCACCACAAGAAGGACTTTGCCTGGCTTCAACTGGTTCAAGGAGGGACTCCCTGTTTGCTACAGGTGAAAAATTGCTAACCAGAGTCCCCTGCACCAACTCCTGAAGAAAGCGACCAGCTGACCACTGCCCAGTGGCCAAAAAGGAGTTTGCGCCAGGAGCATTCTGGGAGTTGTAGTCCGCACCCCCCAAGGACCATCACAGAACTTCTGGACCCTGGGGGTGAGCTGTGGACCCCAAAAGAACCTTAAAAGGACATCTGGGTGAAGCCCCAGAAGTTTGGAGAAGATTTGAGAATTTTTGTAAAAAAGCTCCATAGAGGGACCGACCCGCCGCGGCAATTCTAGCCGGCTTGCCTCATCCGCAACCCGGCCTGATTTGGTGGTTCGTCCCGGTAAAGAAAAATCTCAGAAAAAGAGACTAAGTCCGAAGGTAAAAAGTTGACCGGGACCTTCCAGCCATCGTATCCGAGAAGGGCTCCATGGACGTCGGATCAAGATCCAGGTTTACCCCGGTCGAAGGATTTTCACCTCGAAAAAACGACTAAGTCCGAAGGTAAAAAGTTGACCGGGACCTTCCAGCCATCGTATCCGAGAAGGGCTCCATGTACGTCGGATCAAGATCCAGGTTTACCCCGGTCGAAGGATTTTCACCACGAAAAAACGACTAAGTCCGAAGGTAAAAATCTCCACCGAGGAATCCAGCATCGCGTATCCGGAGAAGGGCTCCAGGAGGTCGGATTGGACTGGCAGGTTCGTCCCGCTGAAGAAAATCTTCAAAATAAAGACTAAGTCAGAAGGTAACTTTTTAACCGAGGCCTCCCGTGACCTGTAGCCGAGCAGGGCTCCATCGCGGTCGGCCTGAAACTTTGACTTTGCCCCGGTCGAGGTGCAACCAGATGACCCGATTGGCGCTTTTTGGTTCTAAGCGCTAGAAAAATAATAATTCTTTAAAAATTCATATCTCCGGTTCCCTTTATCCGATTTTATTCGTTTTTGTGTCATTTTAAAGATAAAAATAAAAAACTATTTTTATAAATTGGTTTTGGATTTTTAAACTGTTTCCTGTGTTTTATTTAATTACTGTTTTGTGATATTTGAATGCTTTACACACTGTCTCCTAAGTTAAGCCTTGACGCTCGTTGCCAAGCTACCAAGAGTTGAGCTGGGGTCAATTTACTGAGACCTAACTGGACCTAAGTGGAGGTTAGTGGCTTGTTGCTAGGTGTAGGTACCTACCTGCCCTTACCAGCAACCCATTTTCCAACATTTTTGGTGGCAGCGTGGGATCCTGTACTTGTGTTCAGTATCACGTAACAGTTTTAAGTAAAACAAATTAAAAATCCTTTAAATTGTCTTAGTGCAAAATGTTTTTTTTTTTTTTTTAAATTAAATTTTTTAATTTGGATTAATTTCTATTATTGAATTTTTGTAATTTTTCTAAATTATTGTTTCCAATTTTTGCAAAAAGTTTTTGTTGACACAAAACTAGGGAACCATGGAGCTTGATCTGGCTAGCCTACCCACACTGACAGTAGTCCAGCTTAGGGGGTTGTGTACTGAAAGAGGGTTGCCTGCAACCACTGACCTCAGGAAGCAAGTCCTGATCAAATCCCTGACAGCATGGGCTGAGGCCCAAGAGGTAGATCCAGGGGAAGCTCCAGAGGAGGGAGAAACAGGGGAGGATGCTAGCTCTAACCACTCAGGGGAGGGAGGGCATCTGAGCCTAAGTGAGAATGAGGAAGACCGGTCCTCAGTACATACAGTCACTAGGGGCAGACCCAAAGCTAGTGGTGGGAAGGGGGTCCCTTCAGGGGGAGAGAACCCATCCATCAGAGAACGAGAGCTGGAGGCCCAGCTAGCGTACATAGCTTTGGAAGCAGACAAGCTGGCCCTAGAAAAGAAAAAGTGGGCAAAGAAAGAGAAAAGAGATGGTGGCAGCGACAGAGAAGTTGAGGTGTCCATGGGTGGGGGAGTTTGCACCAGATTACCCAAGGGGGTGATTCCTGCTTATGTAGAGGGGGATGATATAGACAAGTGGTTGGAGGCCTTTGAGAGGGCACTCCAAATGAGAAGGGTTAGGCCTCAATACTGGGGTTCCCTTTTGTGGGAGTTGGTCCCCAACTCAGGGAGGGATAGGCTTCTGACCTTAAGGGGGGAGGAGGCAGATTCGTACCCTAGTATGAAGAGGTGCTTAACCAAGAGGTTTGGTCTGACCCCAGAGCAGTATAGAATGAAGTTCAGGGACACCCAGAAGGTCAGTACCCAGTCTTGGGTTGACTTTGCAGACACCTCACTTAAGGCACTGGAGGGCTGGATTATTGGTAACAAAGTAAATACTTATGAGGGGTTATACAATCTGATCATGAGAGAGCACATCTTGACCAACTGTACCCAAGAAAGGTTACGCCAGCATCTAGTGGACTCTAAGCAGACCAACCCTAGAGAGCCAGGGTGGTTGTCAAGTCCCAGGGGGGAGACTCCAAGAAGGGGGGGTCAGGTCCCCAAAAACCTAAGGAGGGAGGTGGAAAGCCCACCAGAGAGACTCCCTTTGTACCCCAGAACCCTAAGAAGGAGGAGAGTAAATCCCACTCCCACTCTGACAAGCAGAGACAGGGAGACCCACGGTTAAAAAAGCTCTTGGACAGTAGGGCTTGCTTTGACTGTCAGCAGACATGTCATTTCAGAGGAGATGCAGCCTGTCCAAAGAAGGTGGTTAGCACTGGGCTGTCCAGTGTAGCCATGGAGGAGGACTCCTCAAATGATGAAGTCCTCCTAGCATTGAGCTGGGAGACAGGACCAGATGGTAAGCTGGTGATCCCTGAGGGTGGAAGTAGGCACTTCCACCCCATTCAGGTGAATGGGATCCCTACCACTGGCCTGAGAGACACCTGTGCCAGTCACACTATAGTGAGTGACCGGTTAGTGACCCCAGACATGTATGTCCCAGGAGAGACAAGGAAAGTTAGGATAGCCACAGGGGAGGTCACCTCCAAACCTGTAGCCATAGTGCCCCTAGAGAGGGAGGGTATCCTTGACTGGTTTAGGGTGGTAGTCAGTGCTGACCTCCCCCTAGATTGTATCCTGGGCAATGACCTCCCAGAGGTGGGTCTGGTCCCAGATGGGGCGGTCGCCCAGGGCGCCCCCCCAACCCAAAGTCCTGGGGAGTCAGTCCCTACAGTTAGGAGACAGGGGTCCCCAAGAAAAGGAAAGAAGAAAAGGAAGGGTAGGCCACTCTTAAAGAGAGTTCCAGGGAGCCAAAGGCCTTCTGCCCCAGTTGGGAGGGAGCCCAGAATTGGCACTGGTGAGGCCTCACCTGACCCCAAGGAGGTCCTGAGTAGTCAGGCAGCTGTCCAGATGCAGGGTGTTGCCCCTGCACTGACAGAAGGGAGAGTGGAAGGAGGGTGTCTGCCACAGGAGGTGGTAGCCCCCCACTCTAGACAGCAAGAGGGGTGCCAGAACCCCAAAGTTGCCCCTAAAGCAGCTCAGCCACCTGTCAGTGGAGAGCTTAGGGTGTGGTTCTGGGTACTGACAGCTGTCAGTAGCCTCTGCTGGGTGCTAGCCTTCCTGGCAGCACTGTACCTGGCCTGGGGGAGGCAGACCCCAGGGCCAATAGCAAAGTAGGCCCCCTGATCCTGTTGGTCATGGTGGGGTTGCTCAAGTGTTGGGTGACCTCTTTGGGTAAGCTAGGTGTTGCCCTAGCAAAGTTAGGAGTAGGGGAGGTGGGCACCTCACTACCCATGTTGGCAGAGAGAGAGGAGGAAGACCCCCCTAGAGGGAAGTTTCAGTTTGAGATGGGTCCTTTCACTGTTGAGGTGGGTTCACTACCCAGAGGGAGTGACCATGACAGGAGGATGTAAGGCAGAGTAGGCCCTGCAAAGGGAAAGCCAGTTTTCTTCACTGTCTTCCTCGCCTGACAAGCCAGGAAGACACTCCCAGGGTTGGGCTGAGTCTCCTGGGCGTGTGGGCTGGGGGGGGCTTGTGTGAGAAAACAGGGCTGATTGCAGAGGCCCCCTAACTTTTTGCCCCCATTTTCCACTTTTTGCTGGTGTTTTCCTGACTCTGACGGTGCCCTGGGTACTGCTAACCAGTCCCAGGGCCTGTGCTCTGTGTAAAATCAATATGCAAATTAGGCTAATTATAATTGGCTAAGTTAACCTGCCTATAAGTCCATAGTATATGGTAGGGCATGTAGGTTTAGGGACCACAGCATAGGTGGTGCACACATAGGTGCACTGCTGAGGTGCCCAGGGTCATTTTAAAGGCAGGCCTGCCTTGCTGGCTGCTTTTAAATTAAAGTTATATACAAATTCGACTTTGGAATTAAAAGTAGTTCCAAAGTCTTAAACTACCTTATTTTTACATATAAGTCACCCCTAAGGTGTGCCCTATGTGCCCCTAGGGCTGGGTGCCATGTAACTAGAAGCAGGGACTTTATAAAAATAGATTTATAAGCCCTCGTGAGGTAAAAACAGCCAAATTCGTTTTTCCCTCATTGAAGTAAATGGCCTTCATAGGCTAGAATTGGGAGACTTTATTTTAAATTTTAAAGTCTCCTTAAATGTTGCATACCAAGAATGTGGTATCAAATTAATTGTTGTAATAAATCCCACAACTTCCAGTTGTGGGATTTAATATAACTTGTTCAGGTAAAAAGTTTTAGACTTTACCTAAAAAGTTGCCAATTTCAGCCCTGCATTGTTTTTGCTGCTGTGCTCTGATTGGCCAGCCTGCAGCAGCTTAGCCAAGCTGCCTTGATGAGGTGTGAAGTGGCCTGGCTTCACACAAAGGAATGTGCCTGTGGGAGAGAATCTCCCCTCAGCAGATGGTGAGGCAGGAAGGGGAGGGCTGCCAAACTGGTCTTCAAAGGCAGAGAAGGACATTTGGAGCACCCAGCAACACTCCCACATCCTGCAACCCCAGACAACTAGGTGCCCCCTTGATTAGATTAGGAGAGGGCAGGAGAGGGGTGTGTTTATGATTTTTAGCCACACCAGTGGGTGGGCTCAGCCAGATGTAACCTCCAAAAATCAGATTCAGCCATGATGGATTTTTAGAGAATGTTGCCTTCTGGGATGGATTTTTGCCACACTTCCCAGGAAGTGGTCATCACAGGGGGACGACCCTGTACCTGATTGGAGAACCAGGACCCCCCTGCTTTTCACCCAGGAGCAAGGATAAAACTGGCAGACCTGCACCCACACCTCAGATCCCCACCAGATTTCAACAAGAAAGAACTAAAGGAGAAGAAGGACTGCCCTGCTGGACCCCTGGCCTGCACCTGGAACCTGCACTCAGAAGGACTGCACCAGCTGCACACTTGGGCTTCACCACAAGAAGGACTTTGCCTGGCTTCAACTGGTTCAAGGAGGGACTCCCTGTTTGCTACAGGTGAAAAATTGCTAACCAGAGTCCCCTGCACCAACTCCTGAAGAAAGCGACCAGCTGACCACTGCCCAGTGGCCAAAAAGGAGTTTGCGCCAGGAGCATTCTGGGAGTTGTAGTCCGCACCCCCCAAGGACCATCACAGAACTTCTGGACCCTTGGGGTGAGCTGTGGACCCCAAAAGAACCTTAAAAGGACATCTGGGTGAAGCCCCAGAAGTTTGGAGAAGATTTGAGAATTTTTGTAAAAAAGCTCCATAGAGGGACCGACCCGCCGCGGCAATTCTAGCCGGCTTGCCTCAACCGCGACCCGGCCTGATTTGGTGGTTCGTCCCGGTAAAGAAAAATCTCAGAAAAAGAGACTAAGTCCGAAGGTAAAAAGTTGACCGGGACCTTCCAGCCATCGTATCCGAGAAGGGCTCCATGGACGTCGGATCAAGATCCAGGTTTACCCCGGTCGAAGGATTTTTACCTCGAAAAAACGACTAAGTCCGAAGGTAAAAAGTTGACCGGGACCTTCCAGCCATCGTATCCGAGAAGGGCTCCATGGACGTCGGATCAAGATCCAGGTTTACCCCGGTCAAAGGATTTTCACCTCGAAAAAACGACTAAGTCCGAAGGTAAAAATCTCCACCGAGGAATCCAGCATCACGTATCCGGAGAAGGGCTCCAGGAGGTCGGATTGGACTGGCAGGTTCGTCCCGCTGAAGAAAATCTTCAAAATAAAGACTAAGTCAGAAGGTAACTTTTTAACCGAGGCCTCACGTGACCTGTAGCCGAGCAGGGCTCCATCGCGGTCGGCCTGAAACTTTGACTTTGCCCCGGTCGAGGTGCAACCAGATGACCCGATTGGTGCTTTTTGTTTCTAAGCGCTAGAAAAATAATAATTCTTTAAAAATTCATATCTCCGGTTCCCTTTATCCGATTTTATCCATTTTTGTGTAATTTTAAAGATAAAAATATAAACTATTTTTATAAATTGGTTTTGGATTTTTAAACTGTTTCCTGTGTTTTATTTAATTACTGTTTTGTGATATTTGAATGCTTTACACACTGTCTCCTAAGTTAAGCCTTGACGCTCGTTGCCAAGCTACCAAGGGTTGAGCTGGGGTTAATTTACTGAGACCTAACTGGACCTAAGTGGAGGTTAGTGGCTTGTTGCTAGGTGTAGGTACCTACCTGCCCTTACCAGCAACCCATTTTCCAACATTTTTGGTGGCAGCGGTGGGATCCTGTACTTGTGTTCAGTATCACGTTACAGTTTTAAGTAAAACAAATTAAAAATCCTTTAAATTGTCTTAGTGCAAAAATTATTATTATTATTTTTTTTTTTTAATTAAATTTTTTAATTTGGATTAATTTCTATTATTGAATTTTTGTAATTTTTCTAAATTATTGTTTCCAATTTTTGCAAAACGTTTTTGTTGACACAAAACTAGGGAACCATGGAGCTTGATCTGGCTAGCCTACCCACACTGACAGTAGTCCAGCTTAGGGGGTTGTGTACTGAAAGAGGGTTGCCTGCAACCACTGACCTCAGGAAGCAAGTCCTGATCAAATCCCTGACAGCATGGGCTGAGGCCCAAGAGGTAGACCCAGGGGAAGCTCCAGAGGAGGGAGAAACAGGGGAGGATGCTAGCTCTAACCACTCAGGGGAGGGAGGGCATCTGAGCCTAAGTGAGGATGAGGAAGACCGGTCCTCAGTACATACAGTCACTAGGGGCAGACCCAAAGCTAGTGGTGGGAAGGGGGTCCCTTCAGGAGGAGAGAACCCATCCATCAGAGAACGAGAGCTGGAGGTCCAGCTAGCGTACATAGCTTTGGAAGCAGACAAGCTGGCCCTAGAAAAGAAAAAGTGGGCAAAGAAAGAGAAAAGAGATGGTGGCAGCGACAGAGAAGTTGAGGTGTCCATGGGTGGGGGAGTTTGCCCAAGATTACCCAAGGGGGTGGTTCCTGCTTATGTAGAGGGGGATGATATAGACAAGTGGTTGGAGGCCTTTGAGAGGGCACTCCAAATGAGAAGGGTTAGGCCTCACTACTGGGGTTCCCGTTTGTGGGAGTTGGTCCCCAACTCAGGGAGGGATAGGCTTCTGACCTTAAGGGGGGAGAAGGCAGATTCGTACCCTAGTATGAAGAGGTGCTTAACCAAGAGGTTTGGTCTGACCCCAGAGCAGTATAGAATGAAGTTCAGGGACACCCAGAAGGTCAGTACCCAGTCTTGGGTTGACTTTGCAGACACCTCACTTAAGGCACTAGAGGGCTGGATTATTGGTAACAAAGTAAATACTTATGAGGGGTTATACAATCTGATCATGAGAGAGCACATCTTGACCAATTGTACCCAAGAAAGGTTATGCCAGCATCTAGTGGACTCTAAGCAGACCAACCCTGGAGAGGTAGGGGAGGCAGCTGATGAGTGGTTGAGAACCAGGGTGGTTGTCAAGTCCCAGGGGGGAGACTCCAAGAAGGGGGGGTCAGGTCCCCAAAAACCTAAGGAGGGAGGTGGAAAGCCCACCACAGAGACTCCCTTTGTACCCCAGAACCCTAAGAAGGAGGAGAGTAAATCCCACTCCCACTCTGACAAGCAGAGACAGGGAGACCCAGGGTTAAAAAAGCTCTTGGACAGTAGGGCTTGCTTTGACTGTCAGCAGACATGTCATTTCAGAGGAGATGCAGCCTGTCCAAAGAAGGTGGTTAGCACTGGGCTGTCCAGTGTAGCCATGGAGGAGGACTCCTCAGATGATGAAGTCCTCCTAGCATTGAGCTGGGAGACAGGACCAGATGGTAAGCTGGTGATCCCTGAGGGTGGAAGTAGGCACTTCCACCCCATTCAGGTGAATGGGATCCCTACCACTGGCCTGAGAGACACCTGTGCCAGTCACACTATAGTGAGTGACCGGTTAGTGACCCCAGACATGTATGTCCCAGGAGAGACAAGGAAAGTTAGGATAGCCACAGGGGAGGTCACCTCCAAACCTGTAGCCATAGTGCCCCTAGAGAGGGAGGGTATCCTTGACTGGTTTAGGGTGGTAGTCAGTGCTGACCTCCCCCTAGATTGTATCCTGGGCAATGACCTCCCAGAGGTGGGTCTGGTCCCAGATGGGGCGGTCGCCCAGGGCGCCCCCCCAACCCAAAGTCCTGGGGAGTCAGTCCCTACAGTTAGGAGACAGGGGTCCTCAAGAAAAGGAAAGAAGAAAAGGAAGGGTAGGCCACTCTTAAAGAGAGTTCCAGGGAGCCAAAGGCCTTCTGCCCCAGTAGGGGGGGAGCCCAGAATTGGCACTGGTGAGGCCTCACCTGACCCCAAGGAGGTCCTGAGTAGTCAGGCAGCTGTCCAGATGCAGGGTGTTGCCCCTGCACTGACAGAAGGGAGAGTGGAAGGAGGGTGTCTGCCACAGGAGGTGGTAGCCCCCCACTCTAGACAGCAAGAGGGGTGCCAGGACCCCAAAGTTGCCCCTAAAGCAGCTCAGCCACCTGTCAGTGGAGAGCTTAGGGTGTGGTTCTGGGTACTGACAGCTGTCAGTAGCCTCTGCTGGGTGCTAGCCTTCCTGGCAGCACTGTACCTGGCCTGGGAGGCAGACCCCAGGGCCAATAGCAAAGTAGGCCCCCTGATCCTGTTGGTCATGGTGGGGTTGCTCAAGTGTTGGGTGACCTCTTTGGGTAAGCTAGGTGTTGCCCTAGCAAAGTTAGGAGTAGGGGAGGTGGGCACCTCACTACCCATGTTGGCAGAGAGAGAGGAGGAAGACCCCCCTAGAGGGAAGTTTCAGTTTGAGATGGGTCCTTTCACTGTTGAGGTGGGTTCACTACCCAGAGGGAGTGACCATGACAGGAGGATGTAAGGCAGAGTAGGCCCTGCAAAGGGAAAGCCAGTTTTCTTCACTGTCTTCCTCGCCTGACAAGCCAGGAAGACACTCCCAGGGTTGGGCTGAGTCTCCTGGGCGTGTGGGCTGGGGGGGGGGGGCTTGTGTGAGAAAACAGGGCTGATTGCAGAGGCCCCCTAACTTTTTGCCCCCATTTTCCACTTTTTGCTGGTGTTTTCCTGACTCTGACGGTGCCCTGTGTACTGCTAACCAGTCCCAGGGCCTGTGCTCTGTGTAAAATCAATATGCAAATTAGGCTAATTATAATTGGCTAAGTTAACCTACCTATAAGTCCCTAGTATATGGTAGGGCATGTAGGTTTAGGGACCACAGCATAGGCGAGGCACACATAGGTGCACTGCTGAGGTGCCCAGGGTCATTTTAAAGGCAGCCCTGCCTTGCTGGCTGCTTTTGAATTAAAGTTATATGCAAATTCGACTTTGGAATTAAAAGTAGTTCCAAAGTCTTAAACTACCTCATTTGTACATATAAGTCACCCCTAAGGTGTGCCCTATGTGCCCCTAGGGCTGGGTGCCATGTAACTATAAGCAGGGACTTTATAAAAATAGATTTATAAGCCCTGGTGAGGTAAAAACAGCCAAATTCGTTTTTCCCTCATTGAAGTAAATGGCCTTCATAGGCTAGAATGGGGAGACTTTATTTTAAATTTTAAAGTCTCCTTAAATGTTGCATACCAAGAATGTGGTATCAAATTAATTGTTGTAATAAATCCCACAACTTCCAGTTGTTGGATTTAATATAACTTGTTCAGGTAAAAAGTTTTAGACTTTACCTAAAAAGTTGCCAATTTCAGCCCTGCATTGTTTTTGCTGCTGTGCTCTGATTGGCCAGCCTGCAGCAGCTTACCCAAGCTGCCTTGATGAGGTGTGAAGTGGCCTGGCTTCACACAAAGGAATGTGCCTGTGGGAGAGAATCTCCCCTCAGCAGATGGTGAGGCAGGAAGGGGGAGGGCTGCCAAACTGGTCTTCAAAGGCAGAGAAGGACATTTGGAACACCCAGCAACACTCCCACATCCTGCAACCCCAGACAACTAGGTGCCCCCTTGATTAGATTAGGAGAGGGCAGGAGAGGGGTGTGTTTATGATTTTTAGCCACACCAGTGGGTGGGCTCAGCCAGATGTAACCTCCAAAAATCAGATTCAGCCATGATGGATTTTTAGAGAATGTTGCCTTCTGGGATGGATTTTTGCGACACTTCCCAGGAAGTGGTCATCACAGGGGGACGACCCTGTACCTGATTGGAGAACCAGGACCCCCCTGCTTTTCACCCAGGAGCAAGGATAAAACTGGCAGACCTGCACCCACACCTCAGATCCCCACCAGATTTCAACAAGAAAGAACTAAAGGAGAAGAAGGACTGCCCTGCTGGACCCCTGGCCTGCACCTGGAACCTGCACTCAGAAGGACTGCACCATCTGCACACTTGGGCTTCACCACAAGAAGGACTTTGCCTGGCTTCAACTGGTTCAAGGAGGGACTCCCTGTTTGCTACAGGTGAAAAATTGCTAACCAGAGTCCCCTGCACCAACTTCTGAAGAAAGCGACCAGCTGACCACTGCCCAGTGGCCAAAAAGGAGTTTGCGCCAGGAGCATTCTGGGAGTTGTAGTCCGCACCCCCCAAGGACCATCACAGAACTTCTGGACCCTTGGCGTGAGCTGTGGACCCCAAAAGAACCTTAAAAGGACATCTGGGTGAAGCCCCAGAAGTTTGGAGAAGATTTGAGAATTTTTGTAAAAAAGCTCCATAGAGGGACCGACCCGCCGCGGCAATTCTAGCCGGCTTGCCTCAACCGCGACCCGGCCTGATTTGGTGGTTCGTCACGGTAAAGAAAAATCTCAGAAAAAGAGACTAAGTCCGAAGGTAAAAAGTTGACCGGGACCTTCCAGCCATCGTATCCGAGAAGGGCTCCATGGACGTCGGATCAAGATCCAGGTTTACCCCGGTCGAAGGATTTTCACCTCGAAAAAACGACTAAGTCCGAAGGTAAAAAGTTGACCGGGACCTTCCAGCCATCGTATCCGAGAAGGGCTCCATGGACGTCGGATCAAGATCCAGGTTTAGCCCGGTCGAAGGATTTTCACCTCGAAAAAACGACTAAGTCCGAAGGTAAAAATCTCCACCGAGGAATCCAGCATCGCGTATCCGGAGAAGGGCTCCAGGAGGTCGGATTGGACTGGCAGGTTCGTCCCGCTGAAGAAAATCTTCAAAATAAAGACTAAGTCAGAAGGTAACTTTTTAACCGAGGCCTCCCGCGACCTGTAGCCGAGCAGGGCTCCATCGCGGTCGGCCTGAAACTTTGACTTTGCCCCGGTCGAGGTGCAACCAGATGACCCGATTGGCGCTTTTTGTTTCTAAGCGCTAGAAAAATAATAATTCTTTAAAAATTCATATCTCCGGTTCCCTTTATCCGATTTTATCCGTTTTTGTGTCATTTTAAAGATAAAAATATAAACTATTTTAATAAATTGGTTTTGGATTTTCAAACTGTTTCCTGTGTTTTATTTAATTACTGTTTTGTGATATTTGAATGCTTTACATACTGTCTCCTAAGTTAAGCCTTGACGCTCGATGCCAAGCTACCAAGGGTTGAGCTGGGGTTAATTTACTGAGACCTAACTGGACCTAAGTGGAGGTTAGTGGCTTGTTGCTAGGTGTAGGTACCTACCTGCCCCTACCAGCAACCCATTTTCCAACACTGACACAGTCACCTAAATTCTTCCCTAAACTCAATTTCTAGTGGCACTGTCCCAATACTTTTCACCTATGAGTGCTTATGCACCATTATGGCACAATTTAGTTTATCAATTAATTAGTATTTTAAATGGCTATACAAACAAACTGCAGTTGCAAGGCATATCAAGCACTAGAACAGATAAAGCACGCAACGACATATCTGACAAAAACGATCTTCTATTAAGCACAATTAAGACCTGTACAGTTAGTTTGGCATGCAGTTCTTGTCCAGGCTACCTTCAGAAATGTAGATCTACAGTAGATATGCAATTCTCTCTGCATCTTCATGTAGTAGTCCAGCCATAGATACCAAGAACACAGGACTGAAGTAAGACTTAATACACTAAAAATCCTTGGTTAAAATTGCAAATCTGAAAAAGATCTATCATAGTGCAGGTGTCCAAGTGACTTGTGCGTCAGGTTACCTGGCAGCACAAGGAGCTGGTCCTTGCTATCTGCAACAGAGCAGCAAAAACATACATTTATGATATCGATCTATTAGAAAGTGCAACTCAATCGACCTTAAAATCCAATAACTTGCTACTGCTTGTGAGAACTTTATGCTTAGCAAAGCTAACCTTGCCGTGTTTTGAGGGCTTGATTTTAAAAGACTAGTCATACTCAGTCCAAGACTATGTTCCCTCTCTTAAAAGACATCATAGATTTGCTGACATTTCTTCAGCCTATCACCGCTCGGCTTGTTGGTGAACATTAAAGTCTAGCTCCTCTAGCTCCTCTCGCTCCATCATCCTCTCTTGATTATGCTTTAGGAACTAATCCCCAGTGGAAGGTGCATTGTGACTTGGGTGAACAAGTACCACAGAAATACAAAAAATAACTCTTGACTGAGCCCTACAATAAATTCAATCAAATCAGTGAACTGCTCTGCCTCCTCGTAGCTCCACCAGCAAGTACAGCCCTTCGGTCCTCTGAACTCTGACCTCTGTCAGGGGTTTGTGGCCCTCCTCTACCCACAGGCTTCTGCCTGCGCCTCATCCCTGGTATCTAGTGGGAGAGCTCTGCTCTTCTACTAGGCTGCCCTCTGCCTCTCTTCTCCTTTTTTCCTCTTTTGACTCTGTTTCACTCTTTGTGTGCTTTTCCTTCCATGTTCTGTCCCTTTTGTGTTCCTTTTTTCTTTTGCTCTCTGCGTTTCACTCTCTCCTCCCCGTTTCTTTCTCCTCTCACTTTGCTCTCTCTCTCTCACTCTTGCTCCACCCACTCTCCCTCTCCCCCACCGCTGCTGCCCCTGCGGCCCCGCCCCCTTCTCTCTCTTGTGCTACATCCCCGCTGCTGCTGCCCACGCAGCCTGCCCCCTTTTTATTGCACCATTTTCCGCCCCCGCTCCCACCTCCCAGCTGTCCTCTCCTCCCCCCTCCGTACTTAATGGCGGCCGCGCCTAAGGTAAGCCCGTCTGCGTCCATCCGGAACCCCTAGTTCTCCCTCCCCCCACACACACAACGCCATCACCCTCCACTCTCTCAACGCCGGCCACTCATCCACCTGCTACCAGGCCACCCCAAGGCTCACCCATGGACCCTTCTCCTGCTGGAGATGCACCTTCACCAGCCTTCATGCATGCAACCCGCCCGCCAGGGCAGGACGCAACCATCTCAGATGCATCCTACTCAACACCCGCTCCATCCACAAACACACCATCGAACTCTGGAACCTACTCGACTCAGCCTCCCTGGACGTCGCCTTCCTGACCGAGACCTGGATGAACCCCTCCTCAGCGCCCGACATTGCCATAGCCATCCCGTACGGCTACAAACTTACCTGTAGCGACCGCACCAACAGACCAGGAAGAGGCTTCACCATGGTCCACAGGAATACCCTCAGAATCACGACCAGACCCGAAGGCACCCTCAGCACCCTCAGCACCACCGAACACCTACACTTCCAGATCCACACCGATCCAAACACCACCCTCAGAGGGACCCTTGTCTACCGACCACCCGGACCCTGACGCCAGTTCAGTGACTCCATCACCGACGTAATCAGCACACACACCTTCGCATCTGCAGACCACATACTCCTTGGGATCCTGAACTTCCAACTTGAGAACACCAACGACAACAACTCCACCACCCTGCTCGACAACCTTTCCAACATCAGACTCAAGCAGCTCGTCACGACACCCACGACTTCGCAGGACACACGCTTTAACCCATCTTCTCCTCCAGCAAACACGTCTCCTTCAGCCACACCACTGAATTCTACTGGACCGACCACCACTGCATCCACTTTACCTTTGAGAAACCCACAACGCACCACCACCCGCAGCGGATTCCCCACTGCAGCTGGAACAAGGTCTTCAAAGACTAGCTGATCACCACCCTCTCCCGGAACCCAGCAATCGACACCACCGACACCGCCGCCCACAACCTCAGGCAATGGATCGATGACAGTGCCAACACTCTCGCCTGAGCAAGAAACCTTCAAATAGACGCACTGACAGAAAGGCCATCTGGTTCACCTCCGACCCCCAAGAATCCAAGCAAACATGTGGAAGACTCAAGAAGAAGTGGCACCAAAAACAGACACCGGACAACCACGCAGTCTTCAAGAACGCCATCCGCAGACACCACCAACTCATCCGAACTGCCGAAAGAGCCTTCTTCAAAGAACGCATCGACAACAACGCACACAGCTATAAGGCGCTCTCCAACTCCGGTTTCAACGCCAACGACATCCTGCCATCGCAGGACCTCTGCGTCTCCCTAGCCACCTTCTTGTACCGCAAGATTGCAGACATCCATGACAGCTTCAACAACAAGACGCCCGTCAACCACCGACACCACAGACTCACTGCCCCCAGGCCACACCAACCTCCTGCTCTCCTAGACCCACGTCAACACCAACGAAGCCATCAAAATCATTAACACCATCCACTCCATCTCACTATCCAACCCCTGTCCTCACCACATCTTCAACAAACCGAGCTCCGTCATCGTACCCCCACTCCAGAAGATCATCAACAGCTCCTTCGAGACTGCCACCTTCCCGCAGAGCTGGAAACACGCCAATATCAACGCCCTCCTCAAGAAACCCAAGGCAGACCCAAAAGACCTCAAGAACTTCTGGCCCATCTCACTGCTCCCCTTCCTGGCAAAAGTAATCAAGGAGATTGTCAACAGACAACTGATTCACTTCCTCGAGGAGAACAACACTCTGGACTCATCCCTATCCGGGTTCCACAGCAACCAAAACCGCCCTCATTGCTGCAACCGATGACATCGGGACCCTATTTGACTACAGCGAAACTGTGGCCTCATGGACTTCTTGGCCACCTTTGACACCGTTTGCCACCACATCCTACGCACACGCCTCAACGAAGCAAGGATTTGCGAAAGAGCCGTGGACTGGATCACCTCCTACCTCATCGGCAGAACTGAGAGATCCCGCCTCCCTCCATTCTGCTCTGAAGCCACCAAGATCATCTGTGGCGTACCCCAAGGGTCATCCCTCATCCTGACCCTCCTTAACATTTACATGACACCGTTCGCAAACATCGTTTGATCACACGACCTCAACATCGTCTCATCACCGATAACACTCAGCTTATCCTCTCCCGCACCAAGAACCCCGCCACCGCCAAAACCAACCTCCATGAAAGAATGAAGGCCATTGCTGAATGGATGAAGAACAGCTGCCTGAAACTGAACTCTGACAAGACTGAGGACCTCATCCTCGGCTCCACCTCCTCCACCTGGGACGACTTCTGGTGGCCTGCCACACTGGGAACCGCACCGACACCCACTGACCATGCACGCAACCTGGGGTTCATCCTGGACTCATCGCTATCAATGGCCCAGCAAGTCAACGTCATCTCTTCCTCTTGCTTCAACACCATCTGCATTCTTCTGAAGAAATACAGATGGATCCCCACTAAAACAAGAAGGACGGTCACCTAAGCCCTCGTAAGCAGCAGACTGGACTACAGCAACCACCTCTACGCAGGAACCACGGCCACGCTCCAGAAAAGACTCACCTTCTACACCCCGACTCGCCAGCTTCGTTCCACTGACCTTGCCCTCGCCACTGTTCCACGTATCCATAGAATGACCACCAGTGGCAGATTGTCCTTCCACCTCGGTTCCGAGACATGGAACACCCTTCATATCCACCTGCGACAGACACAGGACCTGCTAACCTTCAGGAGACACCACAAGACCTGGCTGTTCGAACAGTAACAGTACCCCCCTCAGCAGTGACTAATATAGGAAATGAGCAGCAGAGTCATGTCTGGCTCAATGACTGGATCAATTTATTATTTATAAGATAGTTCGATATTTTGGGCTAGCTAATGTCTGGGATGGGAGGGGTAATCGATGTTTGAAAATGTTTAGCCCAGCCTTCCTGAATGGGTGGGGAAGGTGTGACTTGAGAGTTGTGCAATAATTTGTAGATTTTTGACACCAAATGGCCACCTCTACTAGACTGCTGAATGAACCGAGATAGACCTGTAGAGAGTAGTGGGTCTAATTTAGAGAGTTTTGCCTTATTTGTTTTTTAAATAATAGAAATCCATTTTGGATAGAGAATATTTCTCCTGTAAGGAGGTGAAGGTAAGAGGTAGACCATCAACAAACAAGTAAGGTGATAGGTTGATGCCTTATGAGGCTGAGACAGTTGTTGCTGTTTTCGGATTGTTCTACAGAGAGAGGGCTGTAGACTTATTCAGAGTAGGGGACAGTAGTATATCATCATCTTAAGAGCACAAACCATTTCCAGGAACATACGATTAGAGAGAGGTTGCGCTAGGGTAGGCATTGTCAGCAAGGCAGTTAGCAAATATGGTGAGATCAGGTGAAGGTCAATCATGTGCCACAGGGCTGTTGTAGTCTAGTTAATGACAAACAAGCTTGCACCGCATGTGGCAAGATAGGCTGTTTAGTAGTTGTACCACTTGGGAGCACCGCATCCTCCCATTGAGCATGGCAGTCAGAGTTTCTACAGACCCAATGTGGGTTTCATTTTATCCCAAATGAAGTTGGAGGATGGTCTGTCAATTGTAGTAAAGAAGGATGAAGATAATCATGATAGAAGCATAATGGACAGAAAGTTCAAAATGGGAGTAATCATCATTCCCAAAGACTCTAGTTTCCCCCACCTCTAGATAAACTTTGGGGACCAGGAGGATGATAGTCCTTGATCTTGTCCAAAGTTTTCTGTTCATTCAAAGAGGTAGGTTCTGATAGATTATTTGAGAAACAGATGCTTAGGTATTTTATCATTTGTAGCTGTCATTGAATACCAGGTTGTCCAATACAAGAGGAGTGACAGTGTATTTTAAGTGGCATAACTTCTGTCTTATCTCTCTTTGAGGTGTAGTCGGAGAATTCTACAAAGGACTGAATCAAGGAGACAATTTTTGGGATTGTTTTATCAGGATTTTTGGAGAAGAGAAGCATGTTGTCTGCATAGGCAGCCGTTCTGACCGTGAAGGGCCAAAAGCTAAGACCTTTAATATATGTGTTTTTAATCAAGATAAGTAGGGGGTCTATTGCTAGGAGAAATACCAGGAGAGATAGGGGGCATTCTTGGTGAGTGTCCTGATGGAGGGAGTGCCCTGATGTAAGAAGAAGAGGGTGGAGAGTGTCCCATTTATTCTAATTCTAGGTTTGGGTACAGCACACAGGGAGATAAACATGGAGAAGAAACTCAAACCCAGTGGAAGGCGCATTGTGACTTGGATGAACAAGTACCAAAGAAAATTAAAAAAGAACTCTAAACCGAGCCCTACAATAAAGCAAATCAAACAAATATATGGCCAAGAAAAGCAGAAAATAATTTGTAACATAGGCTATAATCAAGGTTACTCAACTGCAGGAATCAGGGTACCAGACCCTAACCATTACCAAACTATATCCACATGTGAGAAACTGCATGTCTTAACAGTGGAATATTTTGGTTATATGTTTCCGGGGATGCCTCCAGAAGGGGTCAATATAGCTTATCAAATGCCTTTTCGGCATCTAACGCAATGGCCACAGTGACTGGAGATTTGAGAATGGCAGCTTTTTAGATTAGATGAAAATCAAATGGGTATTGTCAAATGCTAGTCTGCCCTTAAAAACCCTGATTGTGATGGATGAATCCATTTAGGGATCAGAGACTCTAATTGTTAGCTAGAACTTTTGCTTATATTTTTAGCCCCATATTCGGATAACGAAATCGGTCTGTAATTTTTGGTATCCAGGTGGTCCTTCCCCTCCTTGGGCAGGACTACTATGGTAGCCTCAGCTGCAGAGTCAGTAGCTTTGCCCAAGGAGGTAAAAGGTTTGGAGAGTGATTCCCGAAGTGGCAAGAATGCTTCAGTGAGGGCCTTGTAGAAATTGATGAGTAGGCCATTAGGTCCAAGGGCTGTTCTCCCTGGGATAAGTTTAATTGCCTGTAAAATTTATTTGGAATCGTTTGGTTTATTGAGTGATAGTTTCTCAGCATCAACAAGATATTTTATGATTATGTTCCTACGGATATTTGTTCCTGATTCCTTAGAGACCATGATCTTAGGAGTATATAGAGAGGCATAGCATTGTTTTAAGGTTTCTATAATGTCTGCTGTTTTGGTCATAGTGGCACCTTAGGTGTCTCTTATCACTGTTACAACGGAGTTATTGTGTTTCACTTTTAGGTAAGCTGCAAGAGATTTGACAGCCTTCTTCAGACAGAAGATATTTTTACTCTTTTGGGCCTGAACTGTCAGGTGTGCTCTCCAATTGATAATATGATTAAACTTATATTTGAGTCTTTTGATTTCTGCCATCAGGGTGGGCTCATTGGTGTGTCTATATAGGGATGTAGTTTCTTTAATTGTTTTCCCTAAGTTGGAAAGAGAAGATTCAGGGACCAATTTATGGAAATTGGCACCCCTATACCACCACCATGTGTGCGCCGTATTTAAAATACTGTGCACCATGGCACAGGGTAGGGGCCAATAGTGTCATTTCACAAAATATTGGCGCTACTGCTGCAGAGTACATAGGGCTCCATTCTAAAGAATGGAAGCCCCATTTTAACTCCTGCTCTTGGGTTAAAAGTGCCTTAAAAATGGTGCAAGGAAATCTCATAGGGAGTGAGAAGGACTGGACCTGCATCTCTTTATCTAAAGAACCAAGGAACTCCAAAGGACTCCAAGGGCCTGCTGGGTTGCCTCCTGTTCTGAAGTCTCAGGGACATCAAAGACTTCAATCCAAATCTAATGCAGCTACTGGACTCTGACAACTGTACGTCGTACCCTGACAAGTGAAGCCAATCCATTCCTGGGCCTTTGGAAGTAGGTTCTCCAGCTGTTTCCTGCTAAAACCAATGCATTGGTGCCGATCGGAACTGCATCCTCCCTCAGCACCAATGCATCACCGCTGCTGATGAGGTCAAGGACTTCACATCGCTGACTGCGCAGCTGAGGATCAACACTGCTCCAAAATACAAGGTACAGTTTTTGCGGGACAAGTTTGGTCCCTGTAGCCAGCCCTCACTTCATTGCGGTCAGCCTGAACTTTGAATTTACCCCGACCAGGCAGCCCAGGTTGGTGCGTTAGGTTTCTAAGCTCTACAGATATTCTTTAAAAATGTGTATCTCAACTTCTACTTATTGAATTTGTGTCATTTTAGTTTTGTTTGGTTCATTTATTTAAGATCTGCATTGATAACATGGTGTGTATAATATTTATGTGGTGTTTTCACTGTTTTACTGTATTAAGTGCTGCACAAATACTTTACACATTACTTCTTAATTAAAGCCTGACTGCTCTGTGCCAAGCTGCCACAGGGTGAGCACAGGTCAATTTAGGGAGTGTAACTGAATTACTCTGACCTGTATTGTGATCCCTACTTGGATAGGGTGCATACCTCTGCCAACTAGAGACGCAATAAAAAAAAAAAAAAACATTTTTAGAAACTGTAAAAATAGTCACTCCCTCAATATACAGATTGTGTGTGATGCATCCTGTATAATATAAACCTTGTAGCTTGATTTCTAGGCAGAACTTCACATATGTTCCACCACAAGGGGATACACAATAGTCTGTCTTGAGGTGATTTTGGCAACAGTTATCTACTTGATAGGTCCATAGAATAATATGTACACACAGTTTAGCATGTAAACAAAAAACCTATACTAATTTCTGGTTTGTGATGTTTTAGGAGACAGTGCATATGCATTATAGCCTTGGAACATGACATCTTATTGAAGTCCAAGAACAAGGAGTGAGTGAAATAGAACCTTTGCCATTGAGAGAAAATGTGGATTTCTAAAAGGATGCTTCAGGTGTCTGCACAAGAGTGGTGGAGCCCTCCAGCACCGTCCCCAAACATGTTGAAAAATCATAGCTACACATGCAAAGTTGCACAATCTTGCTATTAGGAGGGTTCTACTCAATGGGGAGATAGAACTGGATTCTGATTCTGACGGTGCAATAACACAAACACAACAGCAACAGGATGCCTCTCCTGCTGCCGACGGAAGAGTGCATCTTGCTGAGATCACTAACAATTATTTTTAAGGTAAGTAAAAAGGGAATATTGGAAATGAAAACAATACCACATGTTTATTGATGTTTTGTAATCAAAATGTTTCTTTTATTCACAACTCGTTCTCATTTTGTGTTGAAGGATCAAATAGTGTACTTCATGAACAGCTTTTTTCACAATTGTTTAGTGTTTTTTTCACTAAGCAAACATTATAAGAAGTAAAATGCATATGAAGAGATAACAAACAGATTAGTGCTTTCTTCTATTTCTGATGGCACTACTTTTCTCAGTAGTGCCTACCAGTGGAGTATCACCAACATCTGTACTAGATGTATGTCAGCGTGCGCGCCTAAGGTTTGAGACATCAGACACAGAGAGGCTACTTAAGCTTGATGCCTCTTCACTATCCCCTATCCCTACTTCTGCAGGCCTTCATATGTCAATAGTTCGAATGTTTACTAAGACAGATGTAACCTGCACTAAGCAATGGGCTACATCCCTACGCCAGTGACTCATCTGAGTCTGATTGTTGAGAGTGCGCCTAGATAAACTACAAATAACCTGCACCAGATCGTTGATGGATCAGCTTGATGTATCAAACAACACCATGTACTGAAGATGCCTGTGCCTTCCTCAACTGTTTTCACAAAACTCTGTTGCCCATGGAGCAATTGTGACATTTTGCAAATGATACAAGTTCCCGTTTGATCTGCAGCTGTTGCACAGAGAGGGTAGAGGCCTCTGACCATCCAAACAATTGGGATTTTTCAGAAATATTTTCTACAGCATGGAGATTGTAGACACGTGACGCGAGGAGCTAGTAATCACACTGACATGATGCCTTGCTACCACACTCGGAACTGCGTCACCACAGTTCCGTCCTTTATTTGTACCCTCGTGCTCCGTGCCCCTCCCGGACACGTTGAGCACGTTAACGTGATACAGAGAGCCCGTATGGCTCTCAGTTCCTCTTTACATCTCCCCCATGTTTTACTCCACATGGAGAGAGCTTTAATCAAAGGAATTTAAATAAACAATAAACTTAATAACACTACACACTTTTAAATGAAAATTTTCAAACTAACTCGTTCTTGCTACTAACATATTTTTTGAAACCACCCCCACTCTGTTTCTTGGGACCCAGAACATTAGTGTCACTCACAGAGTCCCTTTTTAGATGACCGGGGTTGCGGCACACTGTTCCCCACCTTTCTGTTCATCATGCAGGGTATTTATGCTGTAGCAAACTGTTCACCAAACGAAATCTTTTAGATGACTACTCGGCACAGGATTAGGGCGTAAGTTATATCTTCCCTTTCTGGTGTTACCACTTCCATGTTCCGGAACCGAACCAGGTCCCACCGGGTCAATCCCAGTAGGCTCCGGGCCATTTTTCCTCTCTTCGCCCAGAGTAGGTGACTCCTCAAAGATGTCCTCCATCTCTTCACTTTCGCTGGTGAACTCTCGTAGACCAGCCCTTTTGAAATGTGACACATTTCTCGTGACTCTTTGTCTCCCTCGCGCTGCTGTTATCATGGACCCTTTTATGCCGATCACCTCCCACACCTCAGGCTCAAAAGGCGTTCGGAACTTCCATCCTCCGCGGCGACATTGCACAACCACTCGATCTCCTTCTTGGAAACCCCTAAACTTTGATCGTCGTTGGCTACTCGCCGTTAGGTTGGTGGCTTTTCGCTTGTTTTGAGTAGCTTTTATATCCAATGCTGGAGGTTTCCATTTAGGGTAGGCGGGAATGTAATCGCGTGGAGACACCTTGAACATCAACGATGAGGGAGCACAACCAGTCGTGCTATGAGGGGTTTGACGGTAAGCACTTAAAAATTGATAAAGACATTGTTCACTGTTCTCATTTTTCTCCACTCCAATCCTAAGAGCCCTATTCAGAGTTCGCATGAACCTTTCTACGTCTCCATTGGCCTGAGGCCAATAAGGCATTATCTTACGATGACGAATCGCCAGTCCATCAAGGTATGACTTAAACTCTTGTCCATGAAAAGGGGGACCATTATCCGTTCGGATTTCATCCGGCAGACCAAACAAAGCAAAAGTCTTTTGTAGAATGGGTCTTATATTTTCAAACGACGTCGACGCCACCACCTCCACCACTGGGAATTTGGTATAAGAGTCGATCAACACTATCGTCAGTCTTCCATCTGGGAAACTCCCAAAGTCCATGCTTACTTTAGCCCACGGTTTCAGAGTGGCCGGTTCAGTTACTACTGGGCAAGTCGGAGGTTCTATAGACGTGATGACACACGAATGGCATTTCCCTACCATCTCATCAACCTGCGTATCCATTCCTGGAAACCAGACCTTAGCTCGTAACCTCGCTTTTGTTTTAGCAGCCCCTTGATGTCTTTGATGAGCCAAATCGATGACCCTTGACCAGAGACACTGTGGAAGCACAATTCGCCGTCCTCTTAGAACTAACACATCACCATCCGTAGACAGCTCATCTCGCACCTTCCAGATGCTCTGCATGGCCACCTTTTGCACAGGGCATGACACCTGGGTCTTCTCTAGAAAATACTTCCATTGTTTGCGACCTAAGGCCTCTTTGACGCTATTCAACAGCATATCGTCCCGTGTGGCGCTCACAATGTCATTGTCACCACAGTTCCGTCCTTTATTTGTACCCTCGTGCTCCGTGCCCCTCCCGGACACGTTGAGCACGTTAACGTGATACAGAGAGCCCGTATGGCTCTCAGTTCCTCTTTACAGAGATCAGCATTATGAGATGCTGTGGCATGACGACGCCTCTGCAAAGACCAGCGACTCATCTGTCTTTCTCTCAAAAGTGTTGCAGTGTTTTGCCTGGATGGAAATGGTTCATATCTGGGAAGTCAGGGAGTGGTGAAACTGTAGCTCCTTTTCTTGCTGTTACTTGATTTGTCTGTGTGGCAGGTAGGTCTGTGGATTGCTCACGTTTACAAGGATTTTCATCTACTGCGAGGCATCTGAGAAAAATATATTGCTGTACTTTTGTATAGCTTTAGTATACCGTTTTTTCACTTCCATATTTCAGAATTTATGTAACTCTAAGTTCACCTCTCTCATTATTGGCATTGTTTTGAGACAATGTTTTTGGATGCAAACTATTTTACATGTGTTTCGCTAGATATGATAAATTGATGATTGCTGTTACAGAATGAAGCAAAGGCTACTATGGTTCGAGTGTCACATAGGTTCTACAGTGCAGATTGCAATATAGCGCTTGCAAAGCTACCACCCATTGTGACTTTTCAACAAATGCATCACGATATCTTGAGAATGACTAATGGCACAATCAGTTTTATCAATCAAAGGCATTTGTATAGCGCACTGCTCACCCGGAGGGTCTCAAGGCGCTGGGGGGGGGGGGAACGCTACTGCTCGAACAGCCAGGTCTTGAGTTGCTTCCTGAAGGCGAGATGGTCTTGCGTTGTCCGGAGGTGGATGAGGAGGGAGTTCCATGTCTTGGCTGCCAGGTAGGAGAAGGATCTTCCTCCGGCGGTGGCTCTGCGGATGCGGGGGACGGTGGCGAGAGCGAGGCTGGCGGAGCGGAGCTGGCGGGTGGGCTTGTGGAAGGTCAGGCGGCTGTTGAGGAACTTGGGGCCCAGGTCGTGGAGGGCCTTGTGTGCATGGGTGAGGAGTCGGAACGTGATTCTTTTGTTGACGGGGAGCCAGTGCAGGTCTCTCAGGTGTTCGGAGATGTGGCTGTGTCGGGGGATGTCCAGGATGAGTCGTGCTGAGGCGTTCTGGATCCGTTGGAGTTTCTTCTGGAGTTTGGCGGCGGTGCCGGCGTAGAGGGCGTTCCCGTAGTCCAGCCGACTGGTGACGAGGGCCTGGGTGACCGTCTTCCTGGTCTCGGTGGGGATCCACCGGAAGATCTTTCGAAGCATGCGCAGGGTGTTGAAGCATGAAGATGAGACGGCGTTGACTTGTCTGGTCATCGAGAGGGAGGAGTCCAGGATGAAGCCTAGGTTGCGAGCGTGGTCCGTTGGCTTGGGGGTGGCTCCCAGGGAGGGGGGCCACCAGGAGTCGTCCCAGGCGGATGGTGATGATCCCAGGATGAGGACCTCCGTCTTGTCTGAGTTCAGTTTCAGGCGGCTGTTCTTCATCCATTCGGCGACGTCTTTCATCCCTTCGTGTAGGCTGGCTCTGGCGGCGTCCGGGTCGCTGGTGAGGGAGAGGATCAGCTGGGTGTCGTCGGCGTAGGTGATGATCTTGAGGTTGTGTTGACGTGCGATGGTTGCGAGGGGGCTCATATAGACGTTGAAGAGGGTGGGGCTGAGCGATGACCCTTGTGGAACTCCGCAGATGACTTCGGTGGCCGCTGACCGGAACGGGGGGAGGCGGACTCTCTGGGTTCTTCCGGCGAGGAATGAGGTGATCCACTCCAGGGCCTTCTCCTGGATGCCGGTGTTGTTCAGGCGCTGTACCAGGGTGCGGTGGCAGACAGTGTCGAACGCTGCGGAGAGGTCCAGGAGGATGAGGGCCGCAGTTTCCCCATTGTCCATTAGGGATCTGATGTAGTCCTTTCAACTAATTATTTGCATCATTAGATGTCAACGGCTGATAAACAAGTCTTTCGACTAGTACTGCCTAGCATTTTTCCATTAGATATCATCTTTATTTGATCCAAATAGTTTAGCATGCCCCTTTAAATTGCAAACAATTTACCTGGGATTCATCAATGAAGTTTTCATCAAACCTTAAAGCCAGGCTTTCATGGCGGACAACACGTTCTACAGATGTCTTCCAGTCAAAGTCACATACTCCACTGGACTAAAATGTCATACTGAAATATGGGTTTACTGTACTATTCTCAATATCATTTTATTGTAAAGGGCCTTATGCCATATTATAAAGTTTGATATCCAGTTTTTGAGATTGAATTGATATGGCCGGTAATAGATTATGGTCCATAGAGCTCTTGTATGTAGTAGCAAAGGGTGCTTGATTACTGCTTAGTGTCTTTAGATTTTATTGATTGGGTACTTCCTTTGTAACAGTTTTACTGTAAATTCCTCTTTGGCATTTACTCATGTCATAGTTATTTATGTCCTGGTTGTTATTGTCCATATTATTCCTACCGATGCTGGCACATTTCATTCTGAATAAAGGCACAGATTTACAACACGGACGCAATGCTGCATAACGTCAGAACAAAGTGTGCTGTGTCATACACATTTTCAGGGCTAGAGCGGTGACATATTTGCTATTTGGCACACTACAACGCAATCGGTGCACATGTCAAATCCCACAGTACGTTTCTGCCACCCAGGAGGATGTCCATCAGGAAGCAGGGGTTGGCCATAATGGGAGCAGAAAAAGATAGGCAAGTTTCACACAGGAGAAAAATGACATTTTCATTGCTGAGGTGACAAAACAAGAGGAGTATCTGTTGCCTCCAAATTTCTATTGTCCAAGAAGGAAGCAGTATGGAGATGTACAGTTGGTGACATAAATGTAGCAGTGCCAACTCACAGAAATGTTGTAGAATGCTAGAAAGGGTGGCATGCTTACAAGTGCAGGACCACGGAAAACTTGCCAGGAATGCGTGGGATGCAGTGCAAACTGGTGGAGGTCCAGACATCCATGAAGAATTGACACCAACGGAGGAGCAGGTGGCAGAAGTCATAGGACCTGGCATGGTTTCTAGCATTGAGGGCAGTGATACTGCCGATCTTGAGAACTTATGAACATCTCAGGGTAAGTGTGCATAACAAAATAGAGAAAAAATGCACATTTTATATCAATAACAATTATATCATGCAGTTGTAACCCAACGTTATTATCAATATGTGGATTTACATCCTAAGAAGCTTGCACATAATTAAGCATGAGTAATACAACCCTTTATTCAGCACAGCTTTCATTATGCTACATTGTAAACAAAAAAATATTTTTCTCCATGGAAATAATTTGCAAATATTACTTGATATATTGGAGTTTGCAACCCATTTTTCATTGTCGCCTATATGTAAAATGAATAGAAATGTACATTAAATGAAGATTGTATTTAGTATTGGGAAATCACATAGATGTTTATCCAGTAAAAATTATGTGTCACTTAGGTCACTTTAGCTTGTGAAGAAATATTGCTAATGATAGCTTGAGTTTCAGTAAGATTTTTAATGTTAAAATATATAATAGGATATGTTACCTTTACAATAATCCATTTACATAGACTTACATTTACATCTCACTGTTGGCATGCTATGATTTAACATGCAAGTGATATAAAATATGATAGGTTATAGGTAGAGCCTGGGGAAGGCATGACATAGTTAAGTTAGCTTGGTTATCAAGCTGACAACACTCTGTACGGAGGTGTGCAAATTATAGTAAGCTTTAGGTGGGAGCGTAAACTATAACTTTAAAGCTATAACTATAACTTTTGAATGTGTGTAGTTTAAGCTGGCTTTCGATACAAATAATAATTTCATTTTTCCTAACTAATCTTAAACTTTTAAACCTTTTTTTTTATTGAGAATATACATATTATATATATATATATATATATATATATGTAGGTAGTTATAGTAAGGACCTTGCTCCTATAGAAAAGGAGTTTTTTGACTTGGCTACATCTCTGGCAGTTTGACGAATGTTCAAGAAACTTAAAAAACACAAAGGAGCCCTGTAGTCTTATTCTACATGGAAAGCTTGGGTTGATCCGTCAAGCGGGGGCAGAGAAAAAGGGGGAGGGGGTAAAAAAAAAAGTCTGTTTCCCATGTTAATTCCCTTTACCTCTTTAGACACACCTGCAGCCCGAACCGCTGGACAGAATTACACAAAATTTGGCAAAAAATGTCTTTTCGTCTGGAGGTCACACTTTTATTAATTTGGTGTAAATCCATTCAGTAGCGTTCAAGATATTAAAGGGAAAAAACATTTGTATATGAAGGGCTGCAGATCCAGGGAGATCTCCTGCTGAGATCTGATTGGCTGTCAAAACTTCAAACAAGAAGTGTTGGCAGCCATTTTGAGACTCGGCTTCAGCTGAGTCCGATAAAACAACATTAAAAAAAGAAAAGAGGGCAGGGTATGTATACCCTAAGCTCCTAGCCTTGGTCCAGGGGTCTCCCCTGTACTCCACCAGGGCTGAAAAGTATTTGTTTGTTTTTAAATCTCAGTGAAATTCATGGGTGGATCGTAGATTTTGCCAAGATTTTTATTTTTTTTAAACGGTCTCTCGCATTCCCTTAGGTGGTCCCAAGTGGTCTAGGTCCTGGGGTATTATGACAAAAAATAGGAGAGGGGCACACAGGACTGCACTCTATGACTTTTAGAAACCCCAGGGACCACCACCTCCCCAGGGCTATGCCTAATACCTTTGCGGGAGGCTGTGCGGGGACCAGGACCAGGCTGCTTATGAAAAAATATAATAGAGGGTCCAGCAGACCCACTCGGGCCCCACGGACCACCACCTCCCAGATGCTATGTCTCCAAATTATGCGGGAAGCTGCTTGCCCCCGCATCTTGGGGACCACCACCTCCCCAGGACAACATAAAAAAAATGTTAACTGGGCCCCAGGGACCACAAGCTCCCTGGGGCTATGTGTGAAAAGTACCCAATGGGGGCCACTGTGGACCACCACCTTCCCGGGGCAACATATTAAAAAAATAATAGGGGGTCCTGTGGACCCCCACTAGGCTGTGGGGACTGCTACCTGCCTGGGGCTACAAAATGATTTAAGGAGGGGTTCTGCATGGACCACCACCTCTCCAGGGTCAAATAGAAAAGAAGGAGGGTGGAAATGCGGCCTCCCTCCTGGAGCCATACATGCCCCTGGGACCACTAACGACAAGGGCCTACTCCAGCTACCTACCGAGGTTCCACCCTCCGGCGGTAGCTGTTTGCTTGGCAGGAGCTGACAGCTGAGTGAAGTAAAGTAAGTAAGTAAATACATTATTTTGACTGTATAAAAATATGCTCTAAATATGGTTTTAAATATGGTTTCAGAAGGCTGATAGGGACACATAGTTGTTAACAGTACAATTTGGATAACAGTGTTGTAATAATAATACATTAGCAATGTTTTGTACAATACTAATTTTATTTTAAATGGGTGATTTTTAAATAGATGGTTTTAATATTTATTTTATCCATATTTAGAAAATCTGAATGCAGAAGAGAGGTGCCAGAGACAGATCCAGCAAGCTACATATGTCCTATTTAAGCTGTTGCAAAAGGATTCAGGTGCATGGGAACAATGTAGGAGAGCCAGAGCATAGCAGAGAGCAGCTCATAGAGCAAAAGGATCCCAGCCTTACAGCAACACCACAAGCACTGCTATAACCACCACCAGCACGATCTGTTCAGGCTACAGCTCCCGCACCTTCTCACCGAGGACAAAGATCAATAATTAGAACTTACAGACTGCTAAGGATAAACGTAAAGTGCATAACTCATATTGACAGATGCAGGTGAAGTATCACAAGGTATTTTAGCCAAATAACAATCATTTAACATGGCAATCAAGAGGTCTTTTATACAATGGCCAAGTACAAATAAAGGACTACCTTTCCCAGTCATATTTTTTTATTTTCATGTTTTATTAATTAGAGTGTATTTTTGTAGGTATATTTCATCTTTGCTATTAGTATTGTATTATTAGTATTAGTGTAGATACAGTTAGTTTTAGAATAGATAGTAATTTTAGAATATTTGTAGATGTGGGTATTGTGGGTTAATGTGGTTGTTCATATATGTATTAGTGAATATTTAGATTAATAATATAGGTTTAGGATAGTTTATATATGTTTTAGATAAGATTATAGTAGTTTATTTTTTCTTGAGTGGTCATTGGAATTTGAGATATATAGGACTGTCTAGTTAATTAAAGAAGTTTAAGTTAAGGTAGAGTAGGCCAGTTTAGATTAGTATAGAGATGTATGAATGTAATATTTTTCCTAAGCATTGGGTGTTTTTTATATATAGATTTTCTTGTTAGTAAGGTCCATAGAAAAATAATTGCATCTGGATAATCTTTACTTTTACAATATGCCAAACGTTGCTGGGTACATAGTAGTACATTTAAAAAAACAACTTACAGCTCAAATAAAATCTGCTAAAATAAACACATAAAACAAAAATAAAGAAAATGTTTAAAAAGCTGACAGTAATGCTGAACCTAACATAAACAACGTATGCTTCTTTCATTAGCTACAACACTGAAATCAATGGCAGGTATATAGTACTTAGAAATGATTACACACATAATTTAAAAACTGTTACATTTATTTTATCATTCTAATTTCTACAGTTAATTAGAAAAAGGAAAATATATATTTTTTTCAAGACAAAGATTATATTTTCTGCATCAGAAAAACAATTCACGACTAAATCACTGTTTGGCACACTTCCCTCCTGAGAATCCATTTGATTGTCCGAATGAAGTTCAGATGTACGTTCCACAGCATTTGAAAAGTATTTTCCGTATCAATAGATGCTCTGACTGCAATATTTTGAAGAGTAGCACAGACTACAACTAGGCAGTTATGTTGCACACCATCTGGAGAGTGTATAGGATTTGATATCCAGAATAATCCAAACATCTACCATGATTTAAAAATTCCAAATGTCCCCTCAATCATATTCTTGGTTTTTCTTAAGGGAATATGAAATTGTTTACTGTCAATTTGTGAATTCTGAATTAGGGGTCATTAGGCAAAGCGGGAAACAATAACCTTGAGCAGTTAAATAAAAAGTGAAGGGCTAGATTTATCAAGGGCTTGCAATGCCCATGTGTCACCCAAGGGCAATGCAGTGCCTTAAGCGAGATTTACATGGCTGAATGGCATAGTAAATCTGGAGTGGCACAAGGCAGCACAAGTCACTTAGGGCCGTATTTATACTTTTTGACGCAAAACTGCGCTAACGCAGTTTTGCGTAAAAAAAATTAGCGCCGGCTAACGCCATTCTGAAGCGCCATGCGGGCGCCGTATTTATTGAATGGCGTTAGCCGGCGCTAGCAGACCGGCGCTGCCTGGTGTGCGTGGAAAAAAACCACGTACACCAGACAGCGCCGGCGTAGGGGGAAAATGGCGTATGGGCGTCTTAAAATGGGGCAAGTCAGGTTGCGTCGAAAAAATCGTCGTAACCCGACTTGCGCCATTTATTTTCGACGCCCATCCCCCATCAACATGACTCCTATCATTGTAAAGATAGGAGTCATGCCCCCTTGCCCAATGGCCATGCCCAGGGGACTTATGTCCCCTGGGCATGGTCATTGGGCATAGTGGCATGTAGGGGGGCACAAATCAGGCCCCCCTATGCCACAAAAAATAAAAATAAAAATACTTACCTGAACTTACCTTAATGTCCATGGGATGGGTCCCTCCGTCCTTGGGTGTCCTCCTGGGGTGGGCAAGGGTGGCAGGGGGGGTCCCTGGGGGCAGGGGAGGGCACTCTGGGCTCATTTTGAGCCCACTTGTCCCTTAACGCCATCCCTGACCCAGGCGTTAAAAAGCGGCGCAAATGCGCCGTTTTTGGCCACGCCCACTCCCGGGCGTCTCTTTTGCCCGGGAGTATAAATACCACGTAAAGGCCTGGGAGTCATTTTTTAAGACGGGAACGCCTCCCTTGCATATCATTAACGCAAGGAAGGGGTTCACGCTAAAAAATGACGCACACTCCGGGCACTTTGGCGCCCGAAGCGTCTAACGCCAGAGTATAAATATGGCGTTAGTTGGCGTTAGTTCTGCGTCGAATTTGCGTCGAAAAAAACAACGCAAATTCGGCGCAACCAGAGTATAAATATGGCCCTTAATTGCTTTACTTTGCCCTGGTAAGATGTTCCACAGGGGGGTGGTGAGTGCTCCCACACATCCAACCATGATTTTTAACACATTTCCAGATTTACTAACACTCATAAACCTGGGAAAACATCAAATGGTACGCCCTTCCATGGGAGGTGTAACAAGGAGAAATATATGTATTTCTTCTTGTTTGTTTCCCCTTTCTCGGTCTGCTGATGAATGCTGCACACAAGGAACACTGCAAAAAAGATAACAATCCTTGGACGATTGTTTTTGTGCAGGAAGGTATGCTTTCCTGCACAAAAATCACCCTGGTTGTAACACAGACAACCTTACGCGGTAGTGCAAGTGTGCCTATGTTGGCTGAATTTTTTTTATTTTTTTTATTTTGATGAAATCAAAGTATATTGCACCATCTTCATCTGGATTTTATCAGATAGTTTCACACCTCACACATGATAAACTTGTAATGTTTACATTTGATATTAATATGTGATGTGTGGCATTTTAATGAGCTTTCATCTGTTCACTGTTGAGAGTAATTGGATGATATTTCTAATGTACCGAAACTGCGGACTGAACGTGTTAGAAACATGATGGTTTTGTGCAGTATATTTTAACTTGGCAACCTTCCAAGTAACTGTCAACACCGTTTCTCGCCCATCTCTTTCAGCAGGTAGGATGCAGTTATGAGTCAATTGTATCCTTTTTCAGAACAGGTTGCTGTGGCTTCATTAGTGTTCTGTTTCAAATAAAATATATTTTTCTGCCTGCGCTGATGTCAAGGTGAAATGTAATCATCAAAAATCTGTATTGCCAGGCCACGTACGGTTGTGCAGTTTTGCAATGTTTCATTAATATTTTTTACAGGACACCAAGTGCAAAAATACACAACGAGAAATATGTTGCCGTATTGAAAAAAAACTGCAAAAAACATTGTATTTTTCTGGTACTCGTTTGCTATATAGATTAAATCAACATCACAGTTCATCTGAACCTTTGCTTTGTTGTAATTACATCTCTTTGCTGTCTACAGACAAGTGAGTGTATTCTCCACATGCAGGTTTTTGCTGATTTTTTTCTTTTTTGCACTAATCGCACGGGGACTTGGGCATGTTGGTGCACATATGTTCATCACCTAAATCCAAATCACATCAATTACATTTTTCTTGGGGGTAATTCCTTTGGAAATTTGATACCACCATTTTAAACCATTTCTGCTTTTGCTATATTAGACTAAGTGCATTCACACACCCATCTATGTTAATTGGTTCTCCAGATGTGGTACATTAATAAGCCGAAGTCTCTTCACCTCATAATTTTTGGTCTTCATTTGAAAGGAGCCAAAACACGGTAAAGATTCCAACGGTGTAGTATAAATACCTTATACAGAAAACTGCAGGCGTATTGTACTTCTGGGCACAATATGAGGGAGTACAATAAATATATTTGTCCTCAAATGGTAGGAATATCAATCTTTGATCTGCAAGCACTACTGCAATACACTGGTTGTCATTGGTATGTCAATTTAGGTTGTTTTGAAATGTTATCTTATATTACGCCGTGTTTTGCTGTCGTAACAAAGTTGTCTTTTCGGTTTGGTCTGTCCAGATTTTTTACCTTTTTCTGAACCCTATTTTACTGGTATTCAAACACTAATATTCATTGTGACAATGTGTATACTCTCTTCCTGAAACTGTACTGTAAATTGGCTTTACCCAATTGCTAATAAATGTCTAGTAAGGCCAACGTAAGTAGGTGCAGAAATTGCAGCACAGGCATATTTGGTCTAGAGTGTGCATTCAGATGGTAGGCATATATGAACTTTGGTTGGGCTGCAGTTTGAAAGGACTGCAGTGTCACATGGTGGGGACAAGTACCTTTACAATTAGGAAAAACCTATGTTTATGTATTCAATAACTTACACCAAGAGTAGGTCCAGAGAGCTGGGTGCTTCATATTTAAATATGTGGCATACCACACATTGGGAAATGTATGTCCTGAGAGTAAACCATCGTCCACACTCCATTTTCACTGCATAGATAAAGCTCTGTTTTTCTTGAATAGGCCTAGCTATCAAAAAATTATCATTTTATAAATTTGCATGGGAAAATGTTTGAGTGTATCATCAAAATGTATTGTTCATCTGCTTTCAAAAATATAATTCAATGGTGAACATAGATTTTGGATGTCTTTAAAAGAAAAGTAACTTTAAGAAAGTGCACTTTGTGGGTCTTAGAGGAAACCATCTTAGACCCAGTTGACCACTCAGCTTTACTCTAGGGAATCAATAAACATTCTTGCCTGGGTGTTAATGAGTGTGCTCCCAGGAGATAATGACTTGACCCCAGGGCTCAGAAAAGTAGATGTGTTTTGTACA
Organism: Pleurodeles waltl; assembly: GCF_031143425.1. Taxonomy (NCBI): domain Eukaryota; kingdom Metazoa; phylum Chordata; class Amphibia; order Caudata; family Salamandridae; genus Pleurodeles; species Pleurodeles waltl. The sequence continues at coordinate 281,357,760 of NC_090447.1, forward strand.
ACTGATAACTTAAAAGAGATTAGCTAACTGGGTGTGCAGAAGGAAGAGTTGGTGGATTAAAGTACTGCCATAACATTTCCGTGTTGACTTATAGATGGAAAATGAAACTGACATGAACTGCACCCATTAATTTCAGAGGTCATCCTTGGCTATCTGGATGCAACACTTTCAAGAGAGAAAAACAGCTTGAAATCTCGCAGATGGGAGTACACTTTATCTAAATAGGAGACTGCGGCTTCTCCAGGTAAATGAAGGGCCAGACTATTTGGTTTTAGCGCTTCAGGAAATATTTGCAGTAAACATTGAGAGCAATTACTAAAAAGGATGTGGGAATAATGTAAAGGAGTAGTCAGCGTTGGCTACTGGAAAATCTACAATCACTGGCTAATGTGCTAAATAAGAATACCACCATTCCTTCTTTGGAACATTCCTGTACCTGACAACACCTGAAAAGAAACAGAATTTACATGGTAGCTAGAAGAAGAAGACATAAGTACTTCTACTGGACCCCAGGGACTGAAGCTACTCTCCAAAAGACAACTGGCAGACCTCTTGTAACCTGCTACAGGGAACATTAAAGCAGAAGGACTCCTGATTCCAACAGGACCAAACTGACCCATGTCGATTGGACCATGCGGGAGCCCAGGCCAGAAAGATATGTGCTACCTAGAAGGCTGCCATTGTGCCCTGATGACGGTTAGAGTAATCAGGAGAAACATTTCCAGTAGTTGTTGAAAAGTGTGTAGAAGTCATTTTTGCTGCCTCACAAGGACCAGGACAAAGTGCTGAGACTTGCAAAGCGAGAGCACACAAGAAGATCAGGCTTGTTCAACTCTGTGTTATTTGCTGCTCTGAAAATTGTTTGATAGGGACCTCATGGTAAAGGTGTTCTGTCTCAAGTGTATTGTGAGAACCAAAAAAATGACTATTGCAGAAAGTAAAACCTTTTACCAGAAAAGGTGGCCAATCAACCCCAGCAGTGAAGCAAACTTGGTGACTACCAATCCAGCATTGGTTCACTTTTAGTGCCAAAACTAAAAGCGTCAGCCTATATTCATGTTTGAGAGACCCATGCCTGCTTCAGCTATGGACATTGCCCTGCTGCAAGTGTTTGAGTTTCAAAAAGTAGACTAAGGCCCAAGGTAAAAACATTGACAGTGCGGTCAGCATGAAATTACACTTTGGTGCTGTGAGCTGTGAGTTGATAATTTACATTTGCATGTTATTAGAGCTGGGTGCTTTCAAAATTCATATTTCTGTTTTCCCTTACCCAATTTTGATCGTTTTAATGCCTTTTGGCTTATTTTCTTAATTTGTCTAAGTTTCTTAATTCTGTCGTTTTCTTGACTCATTTTTCTGTAAAGTATTGTCAGGCAGTCTTGGCCATGTTACCACAGTTGATAAGGGTAAACTCTTCCCAAATTAATAACCCACTTTCCGCTGTTTTATGTGAAATGCCAACTCTCTTTGAGCATGAGCATTTCCCTAGTTTACATTTAAACAAGCACCAGTTTGAGTTAGTACACTGTTTCAGTTGTTATTGTATTTTTATTAGTCCTTCTGAAGGCATTTCTGGACATTTTAGAAGGGTCACTTCGAATTGTACACTAGCTACAAATTGATTGAGATGTGTCTATGTCACTATCCTGAGTTCAACTCTATTGAAGTAATAAAATAGGAGTCGAGACATCACCAAAGAATAACACTTTGACTGCATTTTTACCAGATTTATGGCCTAAAGAGTGAGACCCAACATAGGACATTTCCCAATTATTTTTTACAAAGCTTAGACAGCCATTATTGATTCTGCTTGCACTTGAATTGATTGGTCTATATAGGATCAATTTGTTCACAACTCACAATCACTTCACTATCACCTTGAACTTTGATTTCATGAGTACCTCCTCTAATGTGGTTTACTCTGTTTATATGTATATACTAATGTTATCATTTTCAATTGTGATACATTTTATATCAAATTAAATTTGGACTCATTGTTTGTCTACTCAAATGAGACACTAAATAGGAGACAAAGTAGTCCCACTCTCTGTAATCGATTATTGTTGCCCTGGAAATTATCTGTAGGAAGTATTGCATTTGTAGATTGTCTAGATTATCTAACCAATGTGGACCTGAGGAATACAGGGTTGCCCTGTGTTTTTTTTTATTTCCATAATGCTCATTCCAACTTTGAGGAAGGAGAGCTGATATGTTTGATTCGGGGTTGACTACTGGTGCAAGTTCGTCCACACTATACCAGAGCAGATGTCTGGCCAAAAACAGCCTAGTACTCTGCCACTGTTGGGCATAGTTAATCAGTGTTAATTAAACTAATCTTATCCATACCCCATAGGGAATGGAATATCTCATGAGACCTCAAATTTAAAAAATGCTATTAGTCCTGAGGATGGAGTTTAATACTTAACACCATAGAGACCGAAAAGTTGACAGAGTTCAACTACTCTTCTGTAATTTACTTACCTTTAGAAAAAATGCTACAGTTGACTCACATTTGTCTCGCACATGATTATTGTAACAACATGGACAAACTATACACTGGCTATTTATGTGCCTGATTGCTTTTATCCTTACCCTCACTAATTGGTATTGTTCTGTAATATACATGATGTGAATGGAATAGCTTTATTTTTGTATGCCTGTTTTCATTGGTTTTCTATCATTCATTTTGTTTCCCATGATTGATTTTGTTTATCCAATTCAATTGAGTTGTGTAGTTGCTATAATATGGTTAAAGGGTACAGAAGAACTGGGTTTCAACAGGTGACATAAAACCTCTGTTCCACTACTCCAACAGACTTCAGTATGCTATGGATCATTTATAATAGTCTGATATTCTCCACCAAGGGTTCCAGGGCCCAGTGAAAATCAAAGGTGACAAGGAGAATGCTTCTTGTGTCCCTCTATGACTTTGGAATGAATTAATCAAGAAACCTCCCTAGTTGATCCCAGCTGATGGTGCTTAGAACACCTGTCAAATGATGGCTTAGTCCTCTACTGTCTGTGGTTCTAAACAAATATTCCGATTCAATCAAGTGGAATCCTTGGAAAGCACTAACAGGTCATCCTTATCATTGCAGGCTTTCTACAAGATAACATGCAAGTCATCTATTAGACACAAGATTACCCATCTCAGACGGTACCTTCATGTCTGTTTTAATCAATGTATGTAGCTAGAACAAAGTAGAGGTCTTCATCATGTTTTGATACTAGGATAATGGTGGCCTTGCAGGGTTCTTGTCTCATCTCACCACTTTCTAGTGCCTCTATGAATACTTTGCAGGACAGGGTCACCAAATCTGTACCACTGATCTGTAATGTTAGTGCAGTAGGCACCCAGCGCACTGGGGGTGAATGAAGGTAGTCTCAGGCAATAAGGACACTCATTTCAGTCACTGTAGAGCCACTCAAACACAATGTGTAAAGATGTACAGAGGAGTCAATGAATTCATTGGTGATGTTTGTTTGGTGTGTCAGAATATTTTCTTCTTTCTCTTTAATTGCCAGTATCTTCTGTTTCAGTTGTGCACACATAACCAGGCTGCCTTCTCACCCTTCTTTTAATATTGCCATTTATGTCTTGTTAAGGTATATTCTGCCTTAGGGTTGAAGAGGCAATGAATTTCAATCTTCACCTTCTGTATGTCTCACAACTCATCATCTTAGTGGGTGGTGTTATACTATTCTTAGACACCTTTAATTGATTGTTTAAGCAATATTTAGGATTCTGCAGTTTTCTGCATTCTGAATGCAGAGTCTCTCATAATTAAACCTCAAAAGTCTTTCCCTACCACCCACAGGATTGGCTAGAAGAAACAGGACCCTTAATGAAGATCATAAAGCCTTCATGTCTTCCTTCAGTAGATCTTTTTCCTCTAGATTTCCACTTTGGTAATGTTCATATGCCACAATTCTGAAGCTGGGATAACCTTGTGAGGTCCAAGGGGCGTTGTATGAGAGTGATCTGATGTGGCCCCTTCTAGGATGGAACTATCAGGCAGGGTGAATAGAATCAAGCTAAAAGTCTGTCTTTGAACTAACGCCTTGGTGCATTAAAGAAAAGTTCAGTCTTGCTCTCTAGCATGGGGAAGTGTCAACCATAGCAGAATCTAATTGAATTTAAATTTGTTTTTTTTAATTTGTAAAGTGCATAAAACCAAAAGGCATTGAAGTGCTGCCATTGACATAAAAAATAAAAATAAACATGGGAAGGTAGGGTCTAAACCAAAGCATTAAGGTTTCAAAAATACCAGGTTTTCACCTGCATATGAAAGATAGAATAAGAATTCAGACTCCCAATAGACTTAGGGAGAGTGTTCCACAAACTGGAAGCTGCCACCAAGAAAGCTCAATCACCCCATCTAGCTTTCTGGAAGGTGGAATCAATCACTTTTCTCCATCCAGCAGATCTCAAAAGTCTACTAGTACCATACCAGTTGAAAGTGGCCGTGAGATAACCTAATCCGTGCTGATGGAGAGCCTTATAAACTAGACAAAGGGCTTTAAAGATTACCTGCTTCCTCACTGGCAGCCAATGGAGAGTCTTCAAACCCTCCCTTACTGATATATGCTTTGGAAGGCCCAGGACCAACTGAGTGGCTGCATTTCAAATGACCTGAAGCTTATTTTGAGAATACCTGTTGGCATTTAAGTACAAGGCATTATAGTAGTCAGGTGAGATGTAATAAGCACAATGATTATTGGCACCCTTAACTCCCCAGGAAGAAAGGGAAAGATTTTTTTAAGGTAATATTAATCCACAAGCAAGAACTGATAGTTCTATTGACCTGGGTATTGATTGCCAACGTATTGGCAAAATCACCCCCAGATTTTTAGCAGCGGCCACAGGAGCAGGTAACAGTGCTGTATGTTTCAGGCCACCAACAATCAGTCCAGACTGAATTCTCAGCCCCAAAGACCATAATCTCTGTCTTCTCAGCATTAATTTTGAGCCAGTTCTCCCTCATACAGATACTGGGTTCTGTCATGCAAGACCTGTACTTGTTTACCACCACTCGCTAAATCATTGGAGATGGAAACAATGATTTAGGTGTTGTCCGCATAGGATGACACCCGGAAGCCAAAGGATTGTACCAGTTTTGCCAGAGGGTCTACACACAGGTTAAATAAGGTGGGACTGAGGGAGGACCCTTGTGGAAGACCACAGGAGAGCTGAAAAGATTTAGCCCTAAAGTCCTCAAAGCTCATCGCTACAGTCCTGTTCACCAAATAGGACTCTAATGACCAAAAAGGACTCTAGCAGGTTTAAAGCAGCATTCCTCACCCCACCTTTTGCAGCCTTTGTGCCAAAAGAGATGGAGATATGGTGTCAAAGGCTGCAGATAAGTCAAGCATAACCAAAATAGCTGCCCCTCCCTGATTAACTTGATGGCGAAAAAAAATCAGCCACCACAATCAGTGCAGATTCAGAACTGTGGTTACTCCTAATCTAATTTTGGTAGAGGTCTAGGAGTTCATGTTTAGTGAAAAACGGAACTAATTACTGATTAATATGTTTCTCAAGGATTTTAGCTTGAATAGGCAGCAAAGAATTCATGCAGAGATTTTTCAAATCTCCAGGATCTCCATACGGCTTTTCCTTAAGTAGGAAAAAATCGCCTCTTTCAAGCACTGAGGGTACACTCCTGACACCAGGACCTAAGAGTAAAATTTCTGAAGAGATTCTGCAATTACATCCGAGGTCAACTGTAGCACCCTAGGTGGACAGGGATCTTCCAGATACCCCGATGTTGTATGAGCAAGTATGGTTCTAATTTTTGCAACCAGAATGCAAGAGAACATTGTCAAAATACTGTATGTCGGCTGTCTAGGGGACTCACCTTCCACATAAGAAGTTTTTGGTCTATCCTTAGGCTTTAAAAATTCTGAGAAAATCTTCATAATCTTGTCCCTAGAAAACAAGGCTACCCTGTTGCAAAAATGTTGAGAATTCTTCAGCGCCTGTTGACTAGGAGGGGATGTGAGATTGCTATCTATCTTGAACAGTTCCTTTGATACATTCAAAGCAGATTGTATCTTCTGGGAAAAATAAGAAGATTTTGCCTCTTTAATGGCACTGGAAAAATAGCATTCAATCATTTGGTGGCCAGATACAAGAGAAACTTACAACAACAAACTACATCCATAACCGCTTCACATTCCACCGGCCGACCAGAGAACACCACCCAGCAACTCCCACCCAGACTCATGTCCCTCGCATCCATTGTGAACGCTTTGGTGGTCACTCCTTTGCCCACCTCGCTGCCAAGTCCTGGAACCACCTTCCCTTCCACCTGTGCAGCTCTCTTTCTCCGAAGGGCGTCAGAAAATATCTCAAGACTCAGCTTTTTGACCACCATCATAAGTCGGTCGGGGCTCACAGCTTCCCTCCAGTGTCTGGAGACCCCCCTGGGTGACAAGTTAATGCTCTACATGACCCCTTGATAGATTGATATGTTTAAGAAACTGAGAACAGCCATTGAGTTGCCTTCCAGCAAGGGGTATTAGACACTAAGAAGACAGGGTCATTTCAAGCATATCAATTTTAAATTAGGGAGAATTAACATGTATAACAGAAGTAAGGCTATGAACGATGGGTAGAGAGAGGTAGGGATAGTTCTGTCACACACTCAGAAATGCAATCTAGGAAAGGAAAAAAAAGGTGCAGTGAAGAAGAGAACTAAATTCTATCTACTGTAATTGGTGTGCCATAAAAAAGGCAGTCTTGTGGCTTTCTACTGCCTAAAGGAGGGATCTGCTTTAAGAGGATCCAAACCCGATTAAAGGGGTTGGGTACAGGACTGGAGACAAGATTCTAAATTTGGCTTGTCTGTCACAGATGACAATGATTATGTTACTTATGTACTTAGCAGCCCTATCACACAGCACCACTGAGCTATCCATTTGGTAATCACAGAGGTAGCTGCATAATCAATAAGAAGTGCCAATCAAAAGAATTAAAGGGCATTAGTAGATTTAGAGAACGGGGGCACCTGGAATGGTAACAGGCTGCATAGGTCTGGTAAATGTTGAACTTTTGCATAAAACCTGGTTAGTAGGGCCCTCAAGGAGAGTATTGTGAAGAGCAACGGAAGTAACCAAAGATAGGTATGAGTCAAGGCTGTAGAATACAAGGACTACTCATCAGCATGGTACTAGGAAAGACTATTAGCGGTCTCTAGACCGGGTTTGCATGTGTCCAGTCTGAACTGGACATTCTGAGATCATAACTTAGTTGGAGCCATCTGAAGATTAATGTAGGGATCTTGATTGTCTCTGCTCCTTTATTTTGCACCTTTTTGTTCATGGTCCCTATTTGCCCACTGCCTCAGTATGGATCTATCAATGTATTGGGTTTCACATTGTCAGCAATATTTGGGGTATTTAGAGTAGCACTGTTGTTCTGTGAGGAAGGTAACACACATGTGTTAGATTCCTCTAGCGTGTGCAGAAAGCACTGTAGAACATTCAGTTCATGTGGCTCTTTTCCACACCTTTGCACTGCTTCACTGAACAGAGGTTTTCGAACCTGATATATATGAGTAAGACAGCACAAAGGATATGATGACCCACCCTCCATTTTGCTGGTGTACTATCAACAGTATTGCTAGTGTGACAACCTCTGGTACCATCACATGTGCATTCATAGAAATAGATATACCTCATGTTGCATAAACAAAGGATAGTAAATAGGCGTTATCAAAGGTGATACAGTAATAATTAAGAAACCTCTTCTGAGGTATGGTTAACTGGTGGAGGCAGGGGTCCTCAAATCCAACAAGAGTTATGGCAGCCCAGGAGTACCATGTCCACCATGTTTCAGAAATCTAATGGTACATTTATAAGCAGATTTTCTCTTCTTCTGAGTGGAATGTCAATGGTACAAAAGAGAAAGCTGTATCACAATGAACATTCAGTAAACCCATTGATATAGGCTTTATGATCTACAAGATATCTTAAATATCAAAAAGGGTACAAATTAATGTCCGTAGGCATTGAGGCTGACCATGATGCTGAACAGTGTATTCATCAGTAGTATAATAAGCATCCTCTCAAACAGATAAGGGCCCCCCACTCAGTAAGGCTCCACAGCTGCCTGGCCACAGGAGATTCACTGGTTCTACATCGTGCCAGTAGCCTGCACTGATTCTGTGCACCATGCTGTATTTCAGCATAGAGCTTGACAAAGTCTTCTATCAAACAGTGAATTTCCGCTATCTGTGGGAGTGCAGTATATATGGTGAGCAGGCCAGATAACATTAAGAACATTTGGGCTGGTTTAGAGTTCATCAGACAAGTTACTCCATGACAAATGTGATAGATATCATGTCCACTTTGTTATGATGCACTTTTAATTAAGTGGACGGAATGTCCATAATGTTTGTGAAGGAACAACCTATCTTAAATAAGACTCTAAGGCCCTCATTATGACATTAGCGGTAAGTCCCGCTTACTGCCCTGCCGACGGCCACCAACATATGGCACTAAACCATTGGCGGTACATACTGCTGCGCTCAAAATACACACACACATACAAAACTACACCACATTGGACAATTCAAACTACACACACCTGACACACATACACACACCACACCCACAACACTATAAAACACACACCCACAATACCCACAACCCCTTGCGATGAAAAAATATTGCCAACTGAGAGAGACAGACCAAGAGCACTCACAGAACCAGAGCCACAAAACATCATCACCCATTCCCCATCCACACACCTTACAACACACACCCCAACAGATCACCCCACATACCTTCACACACACAACACACACTACACCCATGGCACCACAAAGACACCCCAGGTTCTTAGAGGAGGAGCTAAGGGTCATGGTGGAGAAAATCATCCGGGTAGAGCCACAACTATTCGGTTCACAGGTGCAGCAGACATCCATTGCTAGGAAGATGGAGCTATGGCGGAAGATCGTGGACAGGGTCAATGCCGTGGGACAGCACCCAAGAACAAGGGATGACATCAGGAAGAGGTGGAACGAGCTATGGGGGAAGGTGCATTCTGTGGCAGCAAGACACCAGATAGTAGTACAGAGAACTGGCAGTGGACCCCCACCTCCTCCCCCACAACTAAGTACATGGGAAGAGCAAGTCATGGCAATCATGCATCCTGAGGGCCTGGCAGGTGTAGCAGGAGGACTGGACTCTGGTAAGTCAACTCTTTACTACTATCACCCCCCTACCTGCATGCCATCACAGACCCCAACCCCTGCCCTCACCCTCAACACCCCACCACCTCTCATACACCCCACCATCACAACCCACTCATCCCAATGCCAAGCCTTGCATGTAACACCAATGCACGAACCCACATCACAGACCTACATAGACACATATCACTAAAGCATGCACACTAGAGACAATCACCTAGCCCACCAAATCACTACTCACACAAGGCTAAGCTGCCAAGGCAATAACAACCATAGAGGGCAACACACCCATGCACAAGATGGCACACACAGAAACAATAACACTGCATTTACATCCCCACAGGTCCCCCATCCAACGTCACTGGAGAGGAGGTGCCAGCAACATCCAGTCTCTCCCCCCCAGAAGAGGACCACAATGATGACAGCAGCTCTGGACACCTGGATCTGGCTAATCAAACTGGCCCATCAGGGACCCCCGGACAGTCGGTAACCCAGGCACAGTCCCATACCATCACCAAGCCTCCCCCCTCAGGAAACACCACCACAGCACCCACCTAGTGGGCCCATACCACTGTCCCTAGGACAAGTCAATCAGCAGTGTGTCCATCACTACAGGGACCCCAGGCCACCCTACAAACACAGGATGATCAGGGACCTGGGGTCAGTGGCAGGGGGCACACAGTTCATGGGACAGAGGCATAGGACAACAGGGAACCTGGGAGGACTGCTATGCGACATGGGGAGGACAGACCCAGGGAACCGACTCTCCAGGAGGTACTCACCAACATCCTGGGAGCATACCACCATTCCCAGGAGACGATGGGCCAGGTACTGGACAAGTTGCAGGAGACCCAGCGGCTGCGAGTGGGACAGTACCTGGGGATCAGGGAGGACCTGAGGGACATCCACACCACCCTGGTCACCATTGCAGTGATGCTGGCAGACATGGCCAACACCATAAGGGAGGCAGTGGCACACCAACAGGCCCGGTACACTAGCCAAAATGATGAACAGCCTTCCACCTCTGCTGCCGCTAGTGGACAGGAGGCCCCGCCACAGGACCAACATGCCACCAGCACCCCTCCCCCTGCAGAAGGAGAACCACCCGCAAACGGTCCCTGCGATCCAGGCAGAAGCCAGAGAACATTGTAAAGACACCTGCCAGGAAATAAGACTCTCCTGAATGTCACCCTTGTGTCCCACTCAGTCACCGTGTCCACCTGGAACTACCATTGCTCCACCACCTATGCCCCCTTGGACAATGCACCTGTGATACCAATAGACTGGACTCTACCCTCGAATTTCCTCCATCAGCAACCCAGCCCATTGCAATACCCCCTCCACTTATTAGCACCAAAATAAACACCCTTGGAACTAATACAAGTATGGAGTCTGACAATTGATTCAATCAATCAGTCAATCAAATAATTTCTTAAGGGCACTACTCACCCAGTAGGGACTCAAGGTGCTGGGACGGAGGGGTTGCCAGTTACTGCTCAAAAAGCCATGTTTTAAGGTGCTTTCTGAAGGTTAGGAGGTCCTGGGTCTGGCGTAGGTTGGTGGAGATGGAGTTCCAGGTCTTGGCAGCGAGGTGGGAGAACCATTGTTGCCAAGTCCACCAGGGGTCTGTACACAGGGGGATGTCTCCATCTCCTATTCATCTGCAGCTGACAGTAAGGGTACCAGTGGGACGGAGGGCGAGGGGAGAACCATGGCAAAGACAGGAGGGGACAGTTCTGACAGTGATACCTCCTCTGATGGAAGCTCCCTGGTGGTAGTGGACACCTCTGTGGTCACCCCAACTACAGGTACAGCCGCCACCCTCATACCAGCACCACCCTCTCAGCAGCCCATAAGCGAATTTCCCATGCCCGCTTACCCAGGAGGGTGGGCATCGCCTTCGCCCCAGGCACCTCAGACACTGCCCCAGTCAGCCCTGAGTGAGGAGAATATTGACCTCCTGCAATCCATCTCTGTTGGGCCGTCAACCATACTGAATGCCATCCAGGGGCTGACAGGCCATTTGCAACAAAAAAAAGGCATTCCTGGAGGGCATTTACTCTGGCATGGCGGCCCAACAGAGATCAATCCAGACTCTGGCCTCCTCCCTGATGGCAGCCAATGTCCTTGTCTCCAGGCTCCCCCCCCCCCCAAATTCCTCTACCCAGTCCCATTCGCCTCAACCCCAACCTATCCCAAGCAAAAATTCAGAGCAGCATGCACCCAAGACAACACACAGGAGTGGCTCAGGCAAACACAAGCACCACATATCATCCCACAGGATCTCACACAAACACCAACCAGATGCAAACACACTAACATCCACTGCCTCCACTGTGTTCCCCTCCACCTACTCGTCCATCACCCTCCCAGTAGCGTCTCCACTCACACCTGCATGCACTACATCCTCAGCCACTACCACCATCACGCCTATCACTACACACCCCTCACTGGCAGTCACCTACCCCACATCCATGCACACGTCCCCTGTGTCCTCTCCCACTGTGTCTGTGCCCCCTCCTCCCAAAGTACACAAACGCAGGCACTCAGACACCCAACAGCCATCCACCTCATAACAGCATCCAGTCCATGAACCTGCACCCAAACACAGCAGACAGACACCTCCTACAACCACTCCCTCTTCCTCCGCTCCCAAACCTTCACCCTCTTCCTGTCCCAGTGTCCCTAAGAAGAACCGCCACCAGCACGGCTGCCTGCAGCACTGCCAGGAGCAGCATCCCCAGTGGGTAGCCATCCGAGGCTGTAGGGGATGGGCTGGAGCCTCAACCTACCACTGCCAGCACCGACATCAGCACTGCCACCACTGAGCAGCAGTCACCACCAGCGGGCAGTGTGTAGTCCTGCCTCCATGGACTGTAGTGAGTCCTGGGCCCTGCAAATCCTGTGGTTGTGACACCCAGGTGAGAGACTGTGACCTTGAACTCCCCAAGTGCTGCATCAGAGGGCACAAGGCCCCCTCCAGAACCAGTGGAAGAATCCATCCACTCACCACATCCTTGCCAGGATGAAGCACATTGGGCACCAGGACCCCTCCAGAACCAGTGGAAGAAGCCATCTACTCACCCCATCCTTGCCAGGATGAAGCACACTGGGCACTATGCACACTGGGCACTATGCCCCCTTCAGAGCCAGTGGAAGAAACTATCCACTCACCCTCTCCTTGCCTGGATGAAGCACACTAGGCACAAGGCCCCCTCCAGAACCAGTGGAAGAAGCCATCCACTCACCCCCTCCTTGCCAGGATGAAGCACACTGGGCACCAGGCCATTTCCAGAACCAGTGGAGAATCCATCCACTTGAGAGACTGTTGCTTTGCACTCCCAGGACCAAGCAGTGGGCAAAGCACCCACTTGAGAGACTATGGCTTTGCACTCCCAAGGACTAAGCAGTGAGCAAAGCAACCACTTGAGAGACTGTGGCTTTCCACTCCCCAGGACCAAGCAGTGGGCAGGCCGCCCACTTGAGAGACTGTGGCTTTGCACTCCCCATGACCAAGCAGTGGGCAGACCACCCACTTGAGAGACTGTGGCCTTGCACTCCCCAGGTCAAAGCAGTGGGCAGACCACCCACTTGAGAGACTGTGGCCTTGCACTCCCCAGGATATTGCATATGGCATGTAGCCCCCTCCAGGACCAGTGATGTTGTACAATCTTCCATCTGAGGTGCCCCCCATTCCCCGTCCCCCTGAGGGGCGTGTGTATTTCCGACCTGATGACCCTGCGGTGTTCTCTCCGTGTTGTTGCAGGAGTCAAGTGGGGCCTTGGCCTATGTGATGTGGCCCTGTGGCCCACAGACATTGTGGACTGGGCTGTGTCCCTCCATTTGTATAAATGTATATACTGTTTTGATTTTGAAGCACAAGTTTCTCCAATTTTATATTATTACACTCACTTTAATCAATTCCTTTTGTCCTTGTATTATTCCTGAGGGGTAGGAGGTGAATATGTAATGTTACTGCATCTGGGTATGTACATGGTGTTGGGGGTGGGGGTGTTGCGTGTTGCATGTGTGTGTCACTCTCTTTTTCCTCCCCACTCCCCTGTGTGCTAGGTGACAGTACTCACTGTGGTCGCCTTCGCCGGCGTTGGTGTTCATAGTGAAGAAGGAGATAAACAAGCATAGGGAACACCTGCAACTCAGGCTCCATGGCGGCGTGGTTCTTCCTTGTGTCTCCAGGGATGAGCCCTTTGCCTTCTGTGTACCTTTTCCACTGTGCTTTTGATGTCGTTGGTACCGCCCTGGAAAAGGTGGCGGATAGGCCTTTTGTAATACTGTGAGCAGTACATTGTCTTCCGCCTGGCTGTTGGTGGTTACCACTGCGGTGCTTGTTGCTACCGCTGTGGCGGTCAGTGTGTTAAAGTGGCTGTCTGTGTGAGCAGTTTCTGCCGTGGTCATAATTCCATTTTTGTTACCGACAGCCTGCTCGCGGTATTCCCACCTCTTTATCACCGACTGCCAGGGTTGCAATGAGGGCATAAGTGGCTGATTATGACCTTGGTGGAGGGGATTACTCTGTCACAAACATGACAGGTATCCCACATGCTGTATTTTACGTTCCATTATATCCTATGGAACTTGCAATATGGCGGACAGGATATCTGTCACACTTGTGACAAAGTGAACCGCTCTGCCAGGGTCATAATCAGGCCCTTAATTATTTAACAGTATACGTATTAAAAAAATGTGAAGCTTCCTTAGAGGGGCATACTAACAACAAAATGACAATATTAAATTGCATCTATTTTTTTTTTATTGAAAACAGAAAAACTGCATTAAACCTCTAGAGAAATGTGCAAAAAATAGAAATACATCAGACAGAATTGGAGCCATAATCTTCTTTAGCTGGCACCACAAGGGACTTCCAGAGTTGCAGGAAAAACAGCAAAATGAATAACTAAGAATCTTTAAGTTTTAACAGTTTCCAAAACCTTGAAATTACACTTGAAGGTAATTGAATTGAATTCCCCATGTTCTGCATTCCCTTCATTGCCTGCCTAAAGTATGGTTCCTAAGCGGGCCTAATTAATACTGTAGAGAAGGGGGTGCCACTCTAGTACATCCAATAAAAAATGTGAAGATGAGTACTATGAAAATCTGAATAAAAGGGATGATAGTAGAGCACAAATAATTCAAAGCCTCCCCCAAAATAAATGTGTTTTGGTCAGAATTATGATTTGCTGTTTTGTAGCCCTTGACAGCTACAAGCCTGGACACAAAAGACTGAAGCATGGAAGATATCTTAAAAAAGGCAGCTATTTGTATTAAAGCAACACAATATGTGTAATTAAATAATACCAAATTTTACTAAGGTTTTGGTTGGTGTTACGTCAGTTTTATGCCACAGTCCTGACAAAATCCTTTTGGGCATTTCCTAAGCCATGCAAAGTCACTTTGTGTGGTTTGGTGGCTCAGTAAATACAAAGTAATGCAAGGCATTGCATCGCTTTGATGTGGAGAGGCGCTACATGTGGGGAGCTTGGGCATTCCCACGCATCCACCCAGGTATCTTGACGCAATGTCAGATTTACTAAAATGAGTACATCTGGTATTGCACCATAAAGCTACTCCTCCCTGAATCAGGAATAAAAACGAGAAATTTCTTTATTTCTCCTCATTATTTCCTCTTTCTATAGTAAAATGACGTAAATATTGAGATCTTACTTTAAACATATATATATGCTTATCATGCATGTGGAAGCACTCCATAGACAGAGGAACAAAAGTCTCCTTAGCAAAAAACATGGCAGTAAGACTGAAATACTACTCTGGCTTAGCCAAGATGTTATAGATACCGTCAATTGAAGTAAACAATAGTTGAAGAGGGCTGACTCAAAGCCCTCTATATTTATGTTTGTCCATGGCTAGCATCATACGAAAAATTAGCACACAACAAAGGGGCAATCCATTTGGTTGAGTCACGTTTATTTAGGAGGCATGAAAAGTGACAAACACATCCCTCACTCAACTGAATATTGTAAAATTACATCTTTCAGATGGCACCGATCCTTCTGGGTGTTTTCCAAAATGTATGCCTGAGATCTTGAGGGCCGATCTGTACCTGAATGCCCCCTACCTTGTTTACGTTCTAATTTCTCACTGTGATAGATTAGGATTGTTTTTTGAAAATCTCTTGGTTACTGTACCTTTAGAAGCACCACACTAAGGGGGGTCATTACGACCCCCACGGTCGGCGATAATATGGCGATAATTACTGCCAACAGGCTGGCGGTACTTACCACCATATTATGACATTGGTGGGTTGACTGAAGCCAACCCGCCAATATACCACTCTGACCGCCACGGCGGTAACAGCCGTCACTGTTCCACCTTTGAGATTATGACCCCGCCTATCGTCATGGTTTTCGTGGCTTTTTTAACATCACAAAAACCATGGCAGTAGGCACTATCAGTGACGGTGAATTTCTTCTCTGTCACTGATAGCGGTCTCCCCCCATTCCCCTCCAGTTATCCCCCCATCCCCCAAACCCCACCTCTCCAAAGCCCCCCCATACATTCACACCCTCTTCAAACACACACATACACACTTCCATTCCCACATGTATCCACGCATGCATATATCCATTCACACACACATCCGCACACACTTTCATACATACACGCAGACATGCATTCACATAGCACAACATAAACGCACTCTCACCTCCATACATGCACACACACATTTAACACGCAACACACACCCACATCCACCCACACACAAACATTCACACACACACCCCCACACACACACAACACCCCTCAACCCCTCCCCTGTCAGAGACCTGACTTACCTGTGTTTAGGGGAGTCCTCCAGCAGGAGATGGGACGGGGAGCTACAGCCACCAGCAGCGCCCGCCAGCAGAACACCGCCAGGCCATATTATTTGTCATAATACAGCTGGCTGTGGTCTACTGCCATGGCACTGCTGGTGGCAGCAGCGCCACCTTACCGCCATCCGTCAGTGTGGCCACAGCCGGATTTCCGCCAGAAATCTGGCTGTGGTCATAATACGGCGGACGGCTGATAGCCGCGGCAACAGTCTGTTGGTGGCCGTCGCCGCAGCAGTAAGCGGCTTTTACCACCAGTGTCAAAATGAGGGCCTTAATTCTTTTGAGAGGTTCTATTTTAACTCTTCTTGAGAACTTTGTTGGGGATTGCTACTGGAATGTTGGGGGACAATGGTAATGGAATGTTAGGAGAAGTTATCTAAATATGTGTCAGCTGTGCACTGGCTGCCAGTCCTGTTCATTGTACTTTTGAAGTTATCTTTGAAAGAAGTTTGCAGTCTGTGTAGTCCTTCCTGGACTTTTCAATAGCAGAGAGTGGGTTTGAGCTTTCCCGGTGGCTCATTCTGTTCATTTTTGCCAGAAGAGCAGGAATGTGTAGACTCCGCTAGCATTTTTGGTGACCGGAGAAGCCCAAGTAGAGACTTGGCCGGCTGTTTTGGCGATCAGAGAAGCTCAACATGTCCGTGCTGTGGACCTGTAATATCCTGGAGATTTAGGGTTTGATGCTGACATTGGGCATCAGCTTGTTGACGCAGATATGCTAATTAGAACTAATTAATAAATGTTTATGTGTTTTGAATTATGAAAAGTTCGTAGAGAAATTAATCATAGAGAAAACAATGTGTACGTTTGAAAATGTGCCCACGGGGTATGACAGCCACTTATGCGAAAGTCTTGGTAAAATAACTAAAATTGTATTAAATAATGAAAATGTGTAAGACTAATATAGTAATATGTCATATTGAGATGTATAACCTATGTTTTGCATTAATTTGTAGAATTAACTTAGCTGAAGTTATGGCCTAGTCTTTTCCAGGCCTCGCACAAGAAGTTGAAATTGAAGCGCACTGCAGAGAAGCCGGTGCATAGCCTGACCCTGAACCACCCCATGTTAAAGTTGCTTAGCTAGAATTTTCTGCAGTGTACCGATGGACAGGAGATGATGAAGTCAAATTGATACAATTATATGCAGAGTAGGCTTAATGTACTTTCCCAGAACTTGAACAATGGGAGCACTGACTGAAGAGAAACATGCAACATTTTCGATACGTGAAGAGCCGGATGATAAAGACACCGTACAGTAGACCAATCCGTGAACTGTGAAAGAAGTAATATTAGAACTCATAGATTTGAAAAAATAATATTATAAGTTAGAGTCATATCTGCAAATTGACTAACCAATTAGGAATTAGGGGGATGGACTGGAAAACTCTAATAAAAAGTAATGACAAGGGGCTAAAACTTCAGATGCAAGGGGAGAATTGATGAAGTCAGGAGACATGGTTCGAAATTCTGTCATTGGGCTCATACACTTGAGAGCTTGATGCTTTGCTGATCTATTTGATGACCTAAAGACGAAGACTGACTTTGTTGCTGATCCATTCTGCGGATAGGTAGCAATGAAAATGTGACTGACTAACCTTGTGCTTTTTCTTCTGGGTACCAACTGTGCTGTTTTATAGTTTTTCTCTTAGCTAGATGTTTTTGCAAATTCACTTTTTCTAAATTGTTTTGCATGAAGTCCCACATGCTAATGCCAATCTGGGTTAGATAAGGGTCTTTTGAGTGACTTTGCAGTGACAAATGATTGACGGACTGGTTTGCTGACCTCTGCTATTAATGCTGCTATGTTCATCCTCATTGGCTTATGTTGAAGCATTCGAATATAGGTGTTCTCAAGTTTTGATTAGATTGTGTTATTGGTGGTTGCTAATAAACTAATTCTGAGCTGATTAAATAAAGTTTGAGTTAACCAAATGCATTAGAATTGTAATTAATAGGGAAATAAAAATTGTTAACAACTTTAGTGAGTTGTGGTTATTCATGAGATGTTGGTTATAGTTGTTGATTGACTAATGATTCTCTTAGTGGTTACTGATTGATCACATTGATTATTGATGTCACTGGTCACTATGTGATCAGGATACTCCATGCGATCTAAAAGGTTTCTCGGCCTATACGCCTCTCCTTGTAAGTTTACTTATTAAGGACCAGGCGCGTTAGCAAGCTCATTGCATTTTAGTGATAGTTGTGATATTGCTACAAGACACAATCTTCGTTCAAGTGCCAGCATTGGCGTATGCGGTTGCTGTGATAACACACTCTATAGGTGCCATCTTCTTTGTGGCTCAACGCCATTACTAGAACACCATCTTTGATCAGATGCCAATACCATATGTTGATGTGTGTTGTGCTGCAACAACGTCAAGAGGGTGGCATCTTGTTTTGGGCTCTAATGCCAACATCGGATGTCAGCATGTGCTGATTCTCAGCTTGTAATTAAGTGTGTGCATATTGATAACTTGAACACCAAGGAATCATTTCTTGCAGTTCCTTTCAAGGATGCAGCACAGGATCTCAATGATTCACACATCAGTGAGCAAAGGTCTATTTTAAGGCAATCTTGGTACAATGGGAATTGTGAGCATTGACATCATGGTGATTAACACACATGAAGAAATTTCTATTTTTGGATTACGTCACACAGGTTTTGGGGTATTTTTCATTTCTATTGATTTTTGTTTGTCATTTGCTTATTGTGTGTGATTGGCCAACATGCAACAGTGTGGTACCTCCTCTGGCCATCTTGTCTCTACCAGGTAATCCTCTGGTGGAATGGGAGCTATGGATTGAGATATTTGAGGTGTTAGAACTTGGAACTTGCATCCTTGGCGTGGTCTCACCTGTCTTTTTTGCCTCTGCTTCCCATGTTTTGACTGTGCGCTGGACTCTGTTTTTGCTGTTTTTGGTACTGCTGACCAGTGCTAAAGTGCAAGTGCTCCCTGTGTAAATTGCATGTGTAATTGCCTTTTCCATGATTGTCACGTATGATTTACAAGTAAGTCCCTATTAAAGTACACTAGAAGTGCCCAGGGCCTGTAAATCAAATGCTACTAGTGGGCCTTCAGGACTATTGTACCACCCACATGAGTATCTCTGTAAAAATGACTCAGACCTGCCACTGCAGTGTCTATGTGTGCAGTTTTAACGTGCCAATTCGACCTGCCAAGTGTATCCACTTGCCAGGCCCAAACCTTTCCTTTTTAAACACGCAAGGCACAGCTAAAGTAGTCCCTAGGTAGCCCCTCAGACAGGGTGCAGTGTATGTTAAAGATGGGACATGTACTGATGTGTTTTACATGTTCTAACAGTGAAATACTGCAAAATGTGTTTTTCACTGTTGCAAGGACTATCACTCTCATAGGTTAACATGGGGCTATTTTCTGGTGTGGTGTCCATTTTGTAGTGTTTTCACTGTATTACTGTGTGTTTTCGTATAAATACTTTACACATTGCCTTTGAGATAAGCCTTACTGCTTGTGCCAAGCTACCAAGGGGGTGAGCAGGGCTTATCCAAGTGTGTATCTCTATTTCCCCGATTAGAGTGAGGGTCCCTGCTTGTACAGAGTGCATACTGACTGCCAACTAGAGACCCCATTTCTAACATGAGGCAAATTTGGAGGCTATTTAAGAGGAGTTATTCACGCAGAAAAAAACTTGTTTATTTTGCTGTTCTTTGGGTAAGGAAGGGAGGAAAGTATTAAAACATTTTCCTGTTGTAACAGTGTTGGGCGAAGGAGATGAGGTGGATGAATATGCATCTCCTGTGTAGATGTTAGACATTTGGGGGCATATTTATACTTTTTGGTACAAAACTGTACTAACACAGTTTTGCATCAAAAGGTTTTGTACCGGCTTGCACCATTCTTAAGCTCCAGCCAGGCACCATATTTATGGAATGGTGCAAGCCGGCGCAAAGGGTAGGCTAGCATAAACAAAAATGAGGTTAGCCCGTTGGGGATTGTGATATAGGAGAAGGGGGTTTAGCACCAAAAAATGACGTTAGGCAGGTTAGGGTAAAAAAATGACTCTTACCAGCCTAGCGTAATTTTCTGATGTAAAACCATCCATACCATTTTTTTTACGCAAATCCCGTGTAAACTTAACTCCATATTTATATTTTGGCGCTAGACGTGTCTAGCGCCAAAATATTGGTGTTAACATCATTTTTTGCCTGTGGAAAACTACCTTGGTTCAATGAGATGCAAGGTAGGCGTTCCGGGCAAAAAATGACTCAAAGGCCCTAGCGTCTTATTTATCCTCCCATGCAAAACTCACGCACAGGAGGAGGAGGGCCTTAAATAATGGCGCTAATCCTGCTTAGCGCCATTATTTAACGCCTGGGTATGGGCACGCATTAGGGGACCATGGAAACAGCCCAAAGGTGCCCTTCCCTGCCCCCAGGAACACCCCATCCACCTGCACCCACACCTGGAGGACACCTAAGGATGGGGGGACCCATCACAGGTAAGTCCAGGTAAGTATTTCTAAATTTGTTTAAAAGTGCCATGGGAGACCTAACTTGGGCACCCCTACGTGGCACTGTGCCCAATGGCCATGCCCAGGGGACATAAGTCCCCTGGGCATGGCCATTGGGCTGGGGTGCATGACTCCTGTCTTTAATTGGACAGAAGTCATGTCCATGGGGGTTGTGCATCAAAAAAATGATGCTAGTCAGGTTAGAGCCATTTTTTTTACTCTAACCTGACTAGCACCATTTTTTCCTGCACAACCTACTGTTTTCCCTACTTGTTATCTGAAGGGAGTTCCTGTCCCCTTGATTAGACCTACGTTCCAGGTGCTTTCAAATGGAAGCTATGTTCTCCTCAATGGTGAAGACTGTTGTGGGATGCGAGCCGGAATAGTTTATATTGTTTCGGTCTCTAAGATTCTTAAATGCTGCGGGAACGTACTGTTTCCTCCTACTAAAATAAAAGAGGTACCAGACATTTGGCCTCACATTGCTACTTCTAATGTGAATTTTGACAAGTTGAGCAGACTCAAGGCTTTATTGTTTCAGAAGCATGTGGCCCTTACATCTGCACGCGAAACCTACAAACTTCAGGTGGCAAAGTCATCAGCAGAGATACAGACCCTTTTAAGTACCAACTTTCCGAGACACTTTGGTGAACTCATGGGATGGATATTTAATGCGTCCAGTACTACTGGAATCGCAAAATTGTTTAAGGCTGTTGGTTCTGGTTTCGTTCACACCTTCTCCTCCATATTCGGTTTAGTACCATCAGCCAGTCATTCAATTTTCTCCAGTATTTTTGGGGGATTTCCAATAATTTTGGTTATAATTGTTGACGTTTTGCTGTTGCTATTTTTTGTGAGCAATGACTGTCCCGCCACAACAAGGAGGAATGAAAGCGCTCCCATGCTGTGTCATGAACACATGATGCAGTATTTTAGAGCAACACTCCTGGAGCAATTGGAGTGTGACTGGTCTCTGTCATTCAGACCGATTTTGCATTGTGTGCAGGCCGTGTTTCGGTGCCTCTGGTGCTCTTTCGAATATGCACTGCAAGTCTGTCTTTCTGCGCAGCGCTTGCTTTCATTGGACGCTGATCTGTTGATGTTCTCGCTGAGGGCTTATTACCAGACATGCGTGTTGAAGTTGCGTTTGCTACGGGAAGCTACTTATGAGTTGCCCTTCCTGGAGGATGTGGCTCTTAACTCATCTTTGGGTACACAACGGAATGCCACCTTGGCTGAGGCTATGGAACACGACTGCTCCTTGGTCCTTCTTGGCGATGCCTTTCCAACTTTAACATCTGCCAAAGTGGAAGATTTCTTGTCCTCTATGGTCCCGGAATCGATTGGAATTTTTAAAGAATAACTTTGACTCTTGAAATTTGGTCTTTTTATGCCACATGTTCAGGTTTTAAATTGTCCTTTATATGCTCATGTGTCCCTTCGACTTGTCATGATTGACATAATTTTTTTTTTTACATATATATCTTAGGTTGAGCTTTTTTAGTAGCAATTTTATATGTAACTAGGCTTTGAACCACCTTCAACCGACAAGGGGAGGGTGTTGTGTAGCCATTTTAGCTATAGCTCCAGGCACATTATTTCAACACAGTAGGCCATTCCGCTGTGCACTCTAATCTAGATATATTTTTCGGCTTTATTTTATTATTGTTACAATAGCCACTTTTACGGTTTTATTTTCTGTTTACCTAACTGTTTGGCCTAGGCCAGCACTCCGTTCTCAAACAAGACATTCTTGCTCACTCTGTGCTTCTTCCAAGGCTACAGCAAGATAGGTTGCCGATGAACGTGGTATAAGTTTAGTCTCCAATATTCTTAGAAAACACGTATCT
This sequence comes from Pleurodeles waltl, assembly GCF_031143425.1. Classification (NCBI taxonomy): domain Eukaryota; kingdom Metazoa; phylum Chordata; class Amphibia; order Caudata; family Salamandridae; genus Pleurodeles; species Pleurodeles waltl. Next base: position 281,380,155 of record NC_090447.1, read on the forward strand.
TCGCTCAAGGACAATTTCTCACAACTGTATGCTGATTGCCGAATGCTTCACTACAGCAGTTTTGCAGACTTCAGGCCTTTGCTCAGGTATGGGGATGATGTCTTCCCAGGGGAACCTGAAGTGCAGAATTAGAGCTTAGCACGCTGTACTCTATCATAGCCTAGGTAGGAATTAGTCTATTGACAGTAGTGACAATATGGTAGTGTTATTCTTATGCTTCACTCTCCTTGTCACAATGTTAATACTGTCAGGCTGTGTCGTCCTGGTTTTGCAGCACACGCTTTGCTATATAGGATGCAGTTGCTTCATTAAAATCATGATTGCAACATATACTGCCACTATTTGTCATTGTACATATGAGGCTAATGTAATTGAGAGAAACGGATAAAAAACCTGAGTGACCAAGGGTTCCCTGAGAAACCAATTATGGCATGCGCTCGGCTGCCCAGTCATCCCTGCCCTCAGGTAGAGGTGAGGCACTGCTAGTTAGCCCGAGCAAAACCAGGATTGGAGCGACAGGTGTCACCTGCAGTGGGTAAGACTTAGGCCCTCATTACAACATTGGCGGTAAAAGCCGCTTACCGCCGTGCAGAAGACTGCCAACACTCTGCCGCGGAATTCAGACACAGCTATTATGACCCACAGCACGTAATCCGCCAAAATCCTGACACCCACACAAGTCCGCCACACCAAAGGTCAGTGATAAACTGGTGAAAACAAAACCTCCACCATCACGCCAACAGAAATATGCCCACACTATCACGACCCACGAATCCACGCGGCGGTCTTTCAACCGCGTTATTCCATTGGCGGTACACACCGCTGCGCTCAAAATACACACACATTTATAAAACACAGCCACATTGGACAATTGGAAATACACACACCTGATACACATACACACACCACTCCCACACACCCATCACAAATGTCCCAACATCACAAACCACGCAGCCTAACACTAAGCCCTGCATGCAACAACAAAGCATGGGCACCCATCACTAAAGCACATACCCATACAACCCCCTAAACCATCAACACACAAGGTCCCACACAGGAATGCAAGCACTGGGTTACACGGTCACCCACCCATTGCACACCATGACACACACAGATGTAATAACCATCCTTGTATACCCCTGCAGGACCCCTACCCAACGTCACCGGACAGGAGGGTCCACACATGTCCACACCACCAAAAGAAGAGACCCACAGTGATGACAGCAGCTCTGTCCAACTGGATCTCGATGACCAGCCCGGCCCATCGGGGACCTCTGGACAGTCGGTTGCCCTCACCCAGTCACAGGCCACCACAGACCTTCCCCCCTCTGGAAACACCAGCACAGCACCCACCCAGCAGGCCCATACCTCCATCCCCAGGACACGTCAATCAGCTGTGTGTCCACCACAACAGGAAACCCAGGCTAACCCACCACCCCAACAACAACAGGGACCTGGGGGCAGTGGTAGTGGGCACATGGTCCAGAGGACGGAGGCCCATGGAACACAAGGGAACTGGGAGGGCTGCTGTGCGACAGGGGGCGGACAGGCCAAGGGAACCCACTCTCCACAAGGCCCTCTCCTCCATCATGGGAGCCTACCACCACTCCCAGGAGACGATGGCAACGGTACTGGCCAAGTTTCAGGAGACCCAGCGCCTGCAGGAGGAACAGTATATGGTCTTCAGGGAGGAACTCAGAACCATCAGCTCCACCCTGGGCACCATCGTAGGGGTGCTGAAGGAACTCGTTAACACCAGGAGGGACACTGTGGCACTACAAGGGGCCCCTGACACTAGCATGGACGATGAACTGCCCACCACCTCCGCCGGTGCTAGTGGACAGGACGCCCCGCCACAGGACCACCACGCCAGCACCCCACCCCCTGCAGAGGGAGAACCACCCCGCAAACAGTCCCTGAGATCCAGGAACAAGACAGAGCACGATGCCAAGACCCCCGCCAAGAAATGAGACCACCCTGATTGTCATCCTACTATCCCACTTTGTCACCCTGTCCATACTGAAACTGCCCCAGCTCCACTTCCTATGCCCATATGGGCAACGCACCTGTGAAACTAATAGACTGGACTCTGCCATGGACATTCCTCCGCCATCACCCCTCACCATTTCACTACCCCCTCCAATATTGAGCACTTAAATAAACACACTTAAAGCACAAAACAATCTGGAGTCTGTCTGTGATTTCTAAATAGTGTATTAGCAATTACAGTGACAAAATGCTCTTTCAATTGTAATGTCAACATACCTATGTCACACAGCTCTAGTCCATGAGGAATCCAAGCAGATGTCACACAGTGGGACCCACATCTGTGAAATCGTAAGGGAAAGCAACAATTCAGTGACCATACACTGGGTGAAAATGACAGACAGTAGAGAGGTAGTAGTGTTAAAGTACATGTAGTAGGCAGGTCTGTACTCTTACCTGTGTCTCACTGGAAATATTGCTGGATCACTGAGTCCCTGTTGTTCATGTCTTCTTCCTCTGCTTCCTCGTCTTCACTGTCCGCAGGCTCCACAGCTACACCAACACCGCCATCTGGACCATCCTCCTGCAGAAAAGGCACCTGTCATCGCAAAGCCAAGTTGTGAAGCATACAGCAGGCCATGATGATCTGGCATACCTTCTTTGGTGAGTAGAATAGGGATCCACCTGTCATATGGAGGCACCAGAACCTGGCCTTCAGGAGGCCGAAGGTCCGCTCGATCACCCTCCTAGTTCGCCCATGGGCCTCATTGTAGCGTTCCTCTCCCCTTGTCCTGGGATTCCTCACTGGGGTCAGTAGCCATGACAGGTTGGGGTAACCAGAGTCACCTGCAAATGGCGAGGGACAACGTTAGACACACACTAACCTGGAGGGATATCCCCAGACCCAGACAACCATTCCCACTGACTAGCTTCCAGGTGCTCACCTAATAGCCACACACGGTGCCTCTGGAGTTGACCCATCACATAAGGGATGCTGCTATTCTGCAGGATGTAGGCGTCATGCACTGAGCCAGGGAACATGGAATTCACATGGGAGATGTACTGATCTGCCAAACATACCATCTGTACATTAATCGAATGATAACTCTTCCGGTTTCTGTACACCTGTTCACTCCTGTGGGGGGGAACCAAAGCCACATGTGTCCCATCAATGGCACCTATGATGTTGGGGATGTGTCCCAGGGCATAGAAATCACCTTTCACTGTAGGCAAATCCTCCACCTGAGGAAAAACGATGTAGCTCTGCATGTGTTTCAGAAGGGCAGACAACACTCTTGACAATACGTTGGAAAACATAGGCTGGGACATCCCTGATGCTATGGCCACTGTTGTTTGAAGTGACCCACTTGCAAGGAAATGGAGCACTGACAGCACCTGCACTTGAGGGGGGATTCCTGTGGGATGGCGGATTGCTGACATCAGGTCTGGCTCCAACTGGGTACACAGTCCCTGGATTGTGGCACGGTCAAGCCTGTATGTGATAATCACATGTCGCTCCTCCATTGTTGACAGGTCCACCAACGGTCGGTACACCGGAGGATGCCGCCATCTCCTCACATGTCCCAGTGGACGGTGCCTATGAAGGACAACAGCGAGCACAGAGTAAAAAAACTCAGAGGTACGTAACCACAGTTTACCCAGAACACCATTCATACACAAAAGGTGTCCTGTATGTGTGTTGAGTCTAGGCCTAGGTATCTGTGACGCAGTTGAAAATGAAGCCATGTGGGCCCCTGAAATGGCGGCTGCCTGACCTCTAAAGTGGGACAATGGCATGTGAGGTACATGACCCTGGGGGTCTACCACAGACGGAGCACCCACTGCCGGAAAAGATGGGAGGACATTCTCCGCTGGAGCAAGAAGACGGCGGAGGCTCAGCTGGGGATGGCCTCCCAACGTGGGAGGGGTGCCCATCACACTATGACCCCCCTGATTTTCAGGATCCTGGCGTTGGCCTACCCGGAGTTGGATGGGCGCTTGAGGGCATCACAGCAGACACAAGGGGGTGAGTACACTCTCATTCTGCTGACTTTGCGTGCAGTGGAGGGGTCTGGGTGGGGGAGGTGGGCTGTGGGTTTCCCTAGGCCAGGGCGAGTTCCGTAGGCAAGGCTCCTCCGTAAGGCAGGCCATGTGTCACCCCACCCCACCTCTGCAGAGTGACAACTACACCTAGTCATGCCCCTGTGACATCTATGTGTGCAGATGTCGTCCATAGCCTTGTAGGCCATTTCCCAGGAATTGAACAGTGGAGCCCAAGAGTGCGGCATAGTGCAGGGGGCTTCTGTGTCTGTCGTGTGTGCCAACGGTAGCGGTAATGCATGCACTGAACATGTCTTTCTTCTGTCGTCGTCCCCCTTTTTGTGGTCTCCCTCTTCTTGTGTGCATTAGCATCATCAGGCGGAGGAGCAGTGGCACCGGCCCAAGAGGGAGCTGCATCCCACATGGCCCCGGAGGGCGAAACTACGGACTCGGAGTTCACCAGTGGGACGGAGGGCGAGGGGACCTCCACAGCGGGGACAGGAGCTGACACCAGCGACATAGACTCGTCCTCTGATGGGAGCTCCCTTGTGGTGGCGGCAACATCTGTGGCCCCCACATCTACAGGTACAGCCGCCACCCCCCCTACCAGCACTGCCCTCCCAGCAGCCCCTCAGCCTTTGCCCCGTGCCCGCTCACCCAGGAGGGTGGGCATTACCTTCGCCCCAGACACCTCAGGCCCTGCCCCAGTCACCCCTGCTGCCCTCAGTAAGGAGGCCATTGACCTCCTCAGGTCCCTCACTGTTGGGCAGTCTACCATTTTGAATGCCATCCAGGGTGTAGAAAGGCAGTTGCAACAAACCAATGCATTCCTGGAGGGCATTCATTCTGGTTAGGCGGCCCTTCAGCGAGCTTTTCAGACTCTGGCCTCAGCACTGATGGCAGCCATTGTCCCTGTGTCAAGCCTCCCCCCTCCAACTTCCTCCACCCCAACCCAATCCCCTGTACCTCAGCCTATCCCAAGCACACCTACGGACCAGCTGCACACACGTCAACACACAGGGGAAGCTCAGGCAAACATAAACACCACACATCCCACAGGCACTCACGCAAGCATCACACACATGCAGACACACCAACATCCACTGCCTCCACTGTGTCCCCCTCCTCCTTGTCTCCCTCCTCCCTCCCAGTCTCGTCTACACTCACACCTGTATTCACTACCTCTACAGCCACTACGTCTCTCTCCAGCACACCTACCACCACACCCCGCTCACGTGCAGTCACCACCCCCACTACCATTCACACGTCCCCTGTGTCCTCTCCCCGTGTGTCTGTGATGCCTACTCCCAAGATACACAAACGCAGGCACACACCCACCCAACAGCCATCCGCGTCACAACAGCCTCCAGCGCATGCACCTTCACCCAAAGTCACCAAACATACACCTCCTACAACTCCACCTCTTCCTCCACTCCCAAACCCCCTCCAGCTACCCGTCCCAGTGTGTCTAAAAAACCTTTCCTGTCCAACCTTGACCTCTTTCCCACACCTCCCCCACACCGTCCATCTCATATGTCCCGAACTAGCACCTCAGCCACAACCTCTCCGGGACCAGTTGTGCCTTTAGTCACCGGAATCTGGAGTGCACTGGCCACCAGGGCAGCCTGTGTGGCACAGAGCCACAGTACAGACAGTCCCCCACCTGTGAAGCATCAGAAGTTGGGCAGTGCCCAGCGGGAGAGGGGAAAGACTCCAGCCACTAAAGCCGCTCCCAGGTGTCCCTGTGGGAGTGTGGAGTCAGCTGTGACACCTTCCAAGGTGGGGAAGGGCCACAAGAAACCCGGCAAGTCTGGGAAGAGCAGCACGGCGGAGAAGACCGCCATCATCCCCTCTGCCCAGGAGGCCACCTCCAGCACAAGCTCAGCTGCCCAGGAGGCCACCGCCAGCACAAGCCCAGCTGCCCAGGAAGGGCCCGCCAGCACAAGCCCAGCTGCCCAGGAGGCCACTTCCAGCACCAGCCCACCTGCCCAGGACAGGACCACCAGCACCAGCCCACCTGCCCAGGACAGGACCGCCAGCACCAGCCCAGCTACCCAGGAGGGGCCCACCAGCACCAGCCCAGCTGCCCAGGAGGAGCCCGCCAGCACCAGCCCAGCTGCCCAGGAGGGGTCCGCCAGCACCAGCCCACCTGCCCAGGACAGGCCCGCCAGCACAAGCCCCGCTGGGCCATGAAGGCCCACCAGCAAAATGCCCCACTGGGCCATGAAGGACTGCCAGCAACTGAGTCCCTGCAATGGAGACCGCCACCTCAAGCACCGCTGAACAGGGCACCGCCATCTCAATCACCGCTGAACAGGGCACCGCCATCTCAAGCACTGCTGAACAGGGCACCGCCATCTCAAGCACTGCTGAACAATCTCAAGCACCGCTGTACAGGGCACTGCCATCTCAAGCACCGCTGAACAGGGCACCGCCATCTCAATCACCGCTGAACAGGGCACTGCCATCTCAATCACCGCTGAACAAGGCACCGCCATCTCAAGCACTGCTGAACAATCTCAAGCACCGCTGTACAGGGCACCGCCATCTCAAGCACCGCTGAACAGGGCACCGCCATCTCAAGCACCGCTGAACAGGGCACCGCCATCTCAAGCACCGCTGAACAGGGCACCGCCATCTCTAGCACAGCTGGCCCATGAGCGGCAAGGGCACTGACACAACTGAGTCCGTCACGGGGTGAATGATGCACTCTGGGCACCATGCCCCCTCCAGAACCAGTGGAGATTCACATCCACTACCTCAGTCCTTGGCAGGATGAAGCACTCTGGGCACCATGCCCCCTCCAGAACCAGTGGAGACTGTCATCTACTACCTCTGTCCTTAGCAGGATGAAGCACTCTGGGCACCATGCCCCCTCCAGAACCAGTGGAGATTCACATCCACTACCTCAGTCCTTAGCAGGATGAAGCACTCTGGGCACCATGCCCCCTCCAGAACCAGTGGGGATTCACATCCACTACCTCTGTCCTTAGCAGGATGAAGCACTCTGGGCACCATGCCCCCTCCAGAACCAGTGGAGACTGTCATCCACTACCTCTGTCTTTTGCAGGATGAAGCACTCTGGGCACTATGCCCCCTCCAGAATCAGTGGAGATTCACATCCACTACCTCTGTCCTTAGCAGGATGAAGCACTCTGGGCACCATGCCCCCTCCAAAACCAGTGGAGATTCACATCCATTACCTCTGTCCTTAGCAGGATGAAGCACTCTGGGCACCATGCCCCCTCCAGAACCAGTGGAGACTGTCATCCACTACCTCTGTCCTTAGCAGGATGAAGCACTCTGGCCACCATGCCCCCTCCAGAACCAGTGGAGATTCACATCCACTACCTCTGTCCTTAGCAGGATGAAGCACTCTGGGCACCATGCCCCCTCCAGAACCAGTGGAGACTGTTATCCACTTGAGAGACTGTGGCTTTGCACTCCCCAGTATATGGCAGTGGGCAACCCACCCACTGTAGAGACTTGAGAGACTGTGGCTTTGCACTCCCCAGGATATTGCAGTGGGCAACCCACTCACTGTAGAGACTTGAGAGATTGTGGCTTTGCACTCCCCAGGATAAAGCAGTGGGCAACCCATCCACTGTAGAGACTTGAGAGACTGTGGCTTTGCACTCCCCAGGATATGGCAGTGGGCAAACCACCCACTGTATAGACTTGAGAGACTGTGGCTTTGCACTCCCCAGGATATGGCAGTGGGCAACCCACACACTGTAGAGACTTGAGAGACTGTGGCTTTCCACTCCCCCGGATAGAACAGTGGGCATGTGGCCCCCTCGTGGATTTGGCATCGTGCACTCAAGCGGCTGAGGTGCCCCCCCTTTCCCTCCCCCTGAGGTGCCTGTTTAGTTGCTCTCTGATGCCCCTGCAGTGTTCTCTCCATCTTGGTCGGGGATCTTGTGTGGGCCTCAGACTTTCTTAGAGCACTACCTGGACTACTATGCTTGGTATATCTTTTGTACATGGTGTATATATTTATTTCTGCCTACTTGCTTTTAATATATTACAATGGTTACACTCATTTTCTATTGTCTTTGCATTCTTCCGGGGGGGTTGGGGTGTGTAACTGTGATGTCTTGATTTGCATTAGTGTGTGTCTTATAGTGGGTGAGGGTGGCAGTGTTGCTTGTGTGTGTCACTCTCTTTTCCCTACCCCCTCCCCTGTGTCGTAGGTGCTGTACTCACCGTGGTCTTCGCCGCCGGCGTTCGTACTCCTGGTAGAGGAGCAGGAAGACTATTGCAGGGAGAAATTGGAGTTCCGGATCCATGGTGTCCTCGGTCCTCGTGGGGTGTGTAGAGGTGAGCGTTTTTCCTTCGGTATTCCTGTTTCCGCTTTGTTTTTATCCGCAGTGAATCCGCCCCGGAAAAGGTGGCCGATTGGCCTGTCACAATAGTGTGGGCGGTACATTGTCTACCGCCTGTCTGTTGGCGGTGACTGCCGCGCTGTTTGTTTGTACCACGGTGGCGGTCAGAGTGTTAAAGTGGCTGTCTATGTTGGCAGTTTCCAGCACGGTCGTAATTGCTATTTTTTTACCGCCGGCCTGTTGACGGTCTTACCGCCGCTTTAACACCGACCGCCAGGGTTGTAATGACCACCTTAGTCTCCCACACCGCAGGCGATTCTGCCGCTCAAAATCCAGTAGTCTCATTAGAATAATGAGAGCCTACGCAACACAGGGTTGCATCAAAAAGTATAAATATGGGCCTAAGATCGGTGAGAGGATTACTTAGGTCACAGGCTGCACCTCAGTTTCAGAGACAGATTTTGTAGAGCTAAAAGATGAAACAGAAGCTCACATGTTCAAAATGTCGGATATTCAATGGAAGCTTGAGGACTTTGAGAACAGGCAGAGACATAGGGGGTCATTACGACATTGGCGGGCGGCGGAACCGCCGTGCGGCAGCCATTGCGGCCGCACTCCCGCGGCCCCCATTACGACATTCCAGCTGGGCCGGCGGGGATGAGGCCGCAACTTAGGAGCCGGCTCCTAATGGAGCCGGAGGTGTTGCGGCCGTGCGACGGGTGCAGTTGCACCTGTTGCGCTTTTCACTGTCTGCTATGCAGACAGTGAAAAGCTGGCCGGGGCCCCTGCACTGCCCATGCCAGTGGCATGGGCAGTGCAGGGGCCCCAGGACACCCCTTACCGCCAGCCTCTTCCTGGCGGTGCAAACCGCCAGAAACAGGCTGGCGGTAGGGATGTCATAATCCCCAGGGCAGCGCTGCTTGCAGCGCTACCCTGGCGGATTATCACCGCCGGTGCTAAAACGGCGGGAAACCGCCGGCCCCGGCGGTGCGACCGCGGCGCTACCGCCGCGGTCGTAATAAGGGCCTCCGTACCACCAGCCTGTTGGTGGTACAGACGCTACATTACCCCTGGCGGTCTCCGACCGCCAGGGTCGTAATGACCCCCATAATGATTTGTGAATCTTAGGCCTTGAAGAAGGTGCTGAGGGTACAGATGTAAGGATTATGCTTAAGTTGTTCCAGTGGGCCTACTCTGACCTCTGATCTTGGAATTGGGAGCATGAGGTACAGAGCTCATTGCTTTCCTCTTCTACTAAAAAACAAAGTCAAGCACAAAGGGCCCTGCCAGGCCTAGGGCTATCATTGTGCACTTTGGTAACTTTCTGCTCAGACAAGCCATCTTTGAGAAAGTGCTCCCAGATGCTAGACGAAGCTTTGAGGGACAAACTTCTTTGTAAGACCACATTTGTGCATGTTACTGTACAACGAAGGTTGAGGCTTAGACAGCTAATTAAGCCTTGGCAAGCAAAATATGTTAAAGTATACATGATGAACCCTGTCTGCCACAAAATTATCTTTAAAGGCAAAACGTATGTGTTTACCTCAGAAATTAAAGCCAAAGAGTTTCTTGATGAGCTGACTGGATCAACTTAATTGGCTATAGCACAGGGGGCATGATCCAGCCTGCTCCTCTATTTTGTTCTGTTTCCCCTAGGTAGTAGGTTCTCGTTCTTTTCTTTTGTATTTTTCTTTTTTGACTTTATCAAATGATGCTGTTATATTCTATACCTGTTCTGTCTGATAATATTTGTGATGATCTAAATGAGTGAAATAGACACATGTTCAGGTATGTGGCTGTAATGTTTATTGTGGCTCTGTGTGGGTAGTTTGCTCTGATTATCTCTTGCTACTGTGAGGATAATAGGTTGTGTGCTCATATGCTGGAGGGGAGGGCTATCATGGTAGCCATCACTTAGGCCAGGGGTGGTCTGATTGCTTCTAGTGGTAGGAGTGGAAGGGGGTGGGACATCTGGTGGTTATAGAAGGACAGGGTGTCTAGGGGAGGGTCACAAGGTGGGAGTGGGGTGGGAGGGCCTATAACATAAGAGGAGCAGAGTAGTTTGAATGGGTCTTACATGTTTTTTGGTCTGTTATATGTTTACGTTCATATTTGTAGAAAGGAGGGAGATGTAAGACTGTTGTCACTCCGACCGAAGTATGGATTGTTTAAATGGTAACCATGACTAAGGCACTTATTGCCACTATCAACATTTGCAGCCTGAATGATAGTCTGAGAAGAAGGTGTGTCACGTCACAGAAGGGTTTAAAATATTATGTGCATACATTTTGTCCAAGACTCATTTTGTGGGCTCAAGGAAACAAATGTTCAAGACTCTGGGTTTTACATTAGTGGCACACACTTCACAGGGGACAAACACACGTGGGGTGGCAATTTTATCCTGCAGGAATCTATGCAGTGTTAAATGCATTTCTGAGTATGGGACATGGGTGATCACTGAATGCCTATTACCGAGTAGAACTGTCCCAATCTGTTCTGTTTATAGATCTAACCTAGATGATCCTGCTTACTTCATCCTTGACTGTTGAACTAGCCTTGTGACCGACAACAATCATACTCTGTTTGAACCTAAATGTAAGCCTAGCATGCCGAGTTGAGGAATCAGCTGAAAATCACTACCTAGGCATAATGACTGTAGTCTTTCGTGTCTTACAACAACTCAGGAATAATCATGAGCTGTTAGACATATAGCAGAAAATTAAGACACCAGGGACCAGATGTAGGTAGGAAAAATTTTGCAAATCCATGCGAATCACTATTTCCGACTCGCAAAATCAAATGCAAGAAATATTTGCGATACCAATTTGCGAGTCGCAGAGGTGTCGCACCACAATTTGCTTCCTTCGCTTTTAGCGAGGTCGCAATTTGCAACTTCGCTAAAAGCGAGATCGCAATTTGCGAGAAGGGTGTTGCAAATTGTGACTGACTCACAAATTGCCTGCAGGTGCACCACAACAGTTTGGAAACCCACTTCCTGGCTCTTGGTGATGACATCAGAACCAGGAAGTCATCAAATACACCTGGGAGGAGGAAGGACCACACCCATTTCAAACTGCTGTGCCACACCCAGGGGAGAGGAGCTGCAGAAACAATGGAGGAGACAGGCAGTGCTGGCAGGAGGAGGAAAGTGAAATTTTCTGACAAAGAGTTGGAGGTGCTGACAGAAGAATGCTGCCTGCATCACAATTAACTTTTTGGGAAGGCAGCAATGAGTGTCCAAGACACTCAAAAGAAAAGGATATGGCAGCAGATACAGGACAAGATCAATGCCATAGGGGTGAGCCACTGCACCCTTGAGGAAATTCAGAAACGGTGGTACGACCTGCGCTCCAGGACGAAGGAGAGGGTTGCGGAGCGCATGAGGGAGATGAGGGGCACCAGAGGAGGCCCATCCACTGTCCCACCACCCACAGCCCTGGAAAGCATGGTTGAGCAGACCCTGGAGCCAGAGGCCATCATTGGCATGGGAGAACTGGACAGTTCCACGGACATCCAAAAGTGAGTACCATGAGACATGCTTTGACACCCACAACTATGTAAGGCTTCAAGGTGTAGTTAGCAATACCTAATAGATATCTGTCTCCAAACTCCCCCCTCTCTAGGCGTTGGTGTATCCCACTGTGCCTGAATATGTATGAGTCATGTGTACTCCCTGGAAATTTAGCTACAATGTCAGTAATGACATTATGTGCATCACATACCACCTGGATGTTTAGTGAGTGGGTACATTTCCTATTGCGGAACACATATTCCAGATTTGCAGGAGGGCAGATTTGTATATGTGTCCCGTCCACACACCCTATAACATGGGGGAAGTTGGCAATTCTGTAGAATTTCAACTTGGTGCTGTTAATTTCTGCCTCATTCCTGGGTAGGTATATATATCTGGACATGTGTGTGAGTACGGCATATAGGAATGATCTGAAGGATCGTGAGAGTGAACTTTGGGATACCCCATCTGCCACAGCAATCACCCCCTGATAGCTACCCAAGGCCAAGAGGTGCAGTGAGCATAGCACTTGCACATGTGTAGGGATGGCGCTGCTGCACATTGTCTGTCGTTCAAGCTGAGGATTCATTAGTTCAATTAATTCTAAAATTGCAGCACTGCTCAGTCTATATTTGTCATATATCTCCTCCTCAGTTTGTTGAAATAGTGTCTGCATGGTTCGGTATATCCTCTCCTGTCTCTGCCTCCTCCTCCTCCTCCTCCTCTGCTGGGCGGCCTGGACTCTCCTCCTCCATGCTTTCACATACAGTTCAGCCATTTTGAGTCACCCAGATGCCTCCTGGGTCTCCTTTTATACTTTGGTTCTGGTTACCACCTGCTCTGAATCAGTGGTAATCTAGATGTGCAAAATGGGCTTTTTGCGACTAGTCGCAATTTGCAACTGGCTTTTGCATATGGTTTGCGACTCACAATTTGCGACTTCCTATTTGCGGGTCGCAAAATCAGGTCACAAATGTTGCGAGTAGGTAAAGGCTTGCATCGCTATTTGCATTTCGGAAATGGGAAGCAGATCGGATGCATGCTTGGCTTGACTACTTTCTAGCATTAACTGGCCTGGTTAATGGAGGACAGCTTGAGAAATACTCTTGAGTGATATCAGATCATAACCCCTTGGTTATTGAAACCATGCCTAATGCTGGAGTAAAAGCGCCTCAGAGTTGGTCATCGAAAGGGGGCTATTACCTGATGAAGAGTATATCACTCAGATGAATAAGTGGATCCCCAAATTTCTGGATGATAATAAAGAGATTGCCTCTCCCTGTATAGTTTGGGATATACTGAAGGCAGGTATAAGGGGGAAACCCCTTAGCTTTTGTCTAGCTCACCAAAATTCTCAATCTCAGTTCTTAAGGAGCAAATATAGTGAATTAAGGGGAATATTTAAGAGCCCCTAGCACTACTGGATCATCACTTTATGTGACCTCTGCTCCATATTTACAAGGAGGTTGAATGCCAATTTTTGGGGCATTACGCCTCCTTGTAAATATGAGCCCATCCGACGCAATTTTCTGCATCAGAGAGGCATTGCGTTTTGATACTGCCTCATATTTCTGAGATTTTGTAAAGCTGAGGTAGGGCCAAAATCTAACGCCACCCTACGGGTGGTGTTAGCAAGGTGCAACAAGGAGGAATACTTTTATTCCTCCTCGCTCTTTGCTTTTTCAATGTGTGCTGCATTCTGCAGCACACATAGAAAGAGCAAAATGCCAGACATGATTGTTTATATGCGGGAACGTGTCCCTTCCTGCACGTGAACAATCATTTCAAAATGATGCTTTGCCACTCCTGTGTGTGCTGCATTCTGCAGCACACACATAAATGCCAAATCACCATTAGTGATTGTTTATGTGCAGGAAGGGACACCTTCCCATACATAAACAATTAAACCCCTCAAAGCAGACATCCTTACACGATGGTGAAAGGATGCCTGCATTAGCGCAGGCAGCTTAATTTAGCACCAGTGCAGGCGACAACAGAGGGATGCGGCATATTCAATTAAATACAGCTCATCCCTCAACCCCGTATTTTGTCGCAGCATCGCGCTCCGTCATTTTCTTTTAAATATGGGCTTAAGTGACACAGAGCCTCAATTGATCCAGGCTGTTTCTGAGGGGGCCATCTGCAAGAAATTCAGAATAAACTTGCTATAGTGAAATCCATAATCAATAACGTTTTGGCAAATAAGGCAGCAGAAAAGTTGTTGGCATGCAGACAAAGATTGTCAAGAATATAGCAAGCATGTTGGTCACCTGCTGATGCTGCAGACTAGACAAAAAGTGGCATTAGGGGATATAGCTGAGATCAGGATAGGAGGGCCAGATTATCTCTACAGCCAAGGAAATACATGGGTTGTTCCAGGACATTTATAGTGAGCTGAACTAGGCTAGGCTGGACAGTGATGAGAAAGAAATAATGAACTACTTAGACTCAGTCTTAGGTAGCAAGGTCATCGTCAAAGATCGGCGGGTTCTTGGACACTCCCTTTAGTAAGGACAAAGGCCCTCATTACGACCCTGGCGGTCGGCGGAGAAGCGGCGGTCTTACCGCCAACAGGCTGGCAGTAAAAAATTTGGAATTATGACCATGGCGATTACCGCCATGGTCATCTGCCACTTCTCCGATCCAACCGCCAGGGCAGAGACAACCGCTGGGTTGGAGACCTGGGTCTCCAGCCCGGCGGTCGTCACAATACCGCCGGCGGTATCATGACCTGGCGAGCCCTGGATTTCATGGGGTTTGGAACCACCATGAAATCCATGGCGGTGAGCACTATCAGTGCCAGGGAATTCCTTCCCTGGCACTGATAGGGGTCTCCCCCACCCCGAGTCCTTCCCCTACACCCCTCACCACCCCTGCCACCCCCAAAGGTGGCAGGACCCCCCTCCCCACCCCTACCCCCAACATTACATTACACATTCACACCCGATACGCACGCAGGCACCAGCAACACACATACCCGCACACACACCAACATACATGGCAACAGCCACACACACAGTCATACGCACACACCCACATTCAGACATACACGCACACATCCATACAGACATACATACAGACAGACACGCACTCATTTCCAAACACACAACACCCCCACATGCATACACGCACTCACACACCCCCTCTACATACACACACGCACACCCCCATGCACGCACACAACACACAACACCCCCCGCCCCCTCCCCTAACGGACGATCAACTTACCTGGTCCGTTGATCATCCGGGAGGGGACGGATCCATGGGGGCGGCTCCGCCGCCACCACACCGTCAACAGAACACCACCACGCCGAATCACAGAACGTGATTCGGTAGACGGTGTTCTGTTGACATGGCGGTGGAGGTGGAGCAACCTCCACTTCCCCGCCGCCCGCCAGTATGGCTGCTGGCGGCTCTCCGTCCGAAAAAGGACAGAGGGCTGCCAGCAGTCATAATACGCCGAGCGGAAAACCGCCACCACTGGCGGTCTTCAGCACAGCGGTCCCTCAGCGGTCTTGTCAAAAGACCGCCGAGGTCGAAATGACCCCCAAAATCTGGGAAGCATTGAAAGCCCTGCCTTTGGGCAAGTTGGAAGGGGTAGATAAAATACCACTAGAATTCAACAATGTATTTTTCCCAACCTTAGAGGTAGATCAGGTGGAAAACTTTCTAACAGTACAAAGTTGCCAACATACACCGGAATCCTGGGCTACATCTATTATAGTGGTGTTTAAAAAGAAAGAAAAACCACAGCAAGACCTATTATATCAATTAATAGTGACACTAAGCTCTATTTTAAAGTGTTAGTGACAAGAATGAGCTGAGTCACTGGCAACTGGTATCTTCAAGACAACATGGGTATGTACCAGGTAGAGGGACCACTGACCATGTAAATTGAGCCATAGTGCTGTTTGACAAAGCAGTGAATCTTATGACCTAGGCCTTGTTAGATGTTGAAAATACTTTTGACAGAGTAGCACAGGATTATATGTGGGCAGTTTTGAAATGGAATAAAATTGGGCCGAGGATTGTCATGGGCCATCCAAGCAGTTTCTGAATATTCCACAGCCAGGCTTCAAATCATGGGGGAGCAATATGATCCTATTCAAATAGTAAGGGATATGAGGGATGCCCCTATTTACCTTTATTGTTTGCTCTCTATATAGAACCTCTGACATGGAAATTAGAATCCAATGCTTCAATTAGACTAATAAGGACTCACGGTTACAACACTAAAATATTGACATATGTGGATGATATCGCAATTGTGACCCTAGACCCAGAAGAAATAATAAGGGAGGTTGAAATCTGAGCTTCCAAATTCTGGAAGTTTTCTGGCTTCTCCTTTAACCTTAATAAGACTCAGATGGTCATTAATAGGCAGATACAATTGGGGGATGATTGTATCATGGAGCAGGCAACTTACTTGGAGGTGAATGTCACATCCAACAAAGGCCAGATTGTATAATTAAATATAGGACCAGTGATTGACAAGGGACTCTAGGAGGATGGGTAATCCTCATCTGTCAATCATGGGGCACCGTAATGTGCTTAAGGTGTTATTTCTAACTAAGGTCTTGTAACTTTTCAGGTCATCTCCATTGAAATTTGAGAATAGATGGTTTAAGAAAATGGAAGATATGGTCAGCGGTTTTATTTGGTCCTATGCCAAGGTTAGAAGGGCCGTTAGGTTTTTGATGTTGCCTAGGGCAAGGGCAGGATGGGCTCTCCCTAATGTTAAATTTTAACAGTGGGCTGCTGCCTGGCAGTATATGAAATCCCTTATTGGCGGCAGCCAAGATGATCTCCAATGGGGGGTGATATCCCTCCTAAATATGACTTATCAGTAGGAGAGATGCTAAGAGTGGTTTCTTAAAATTTGCAGAGCCAAGCGATCACAAAAAGTCAACTTTAAGACTCCACATGCAGCTTTCAAGATCTGGGTTGTTATTAGAAAATAGATTGGTAGATGGAGATATAGATATCATATCCCTATATGGAAGTCATCCCTCCTTCCTGTGATATTCCATGACCACTGCTGTCTGAGATGGGAGGCTGGTGGGACTGAGAAATTAGGGGATCTTTTTGATAGAAACAAATTACTTTCATTTGGAGAACTTCAGTTGGATTATGGGTAGAAAAAAGGGATTTAAAAAATATCTTCAGGTCCTTGATTTTCCCTCAAAGAAATATGGGGGAATCAATCGTCTTCACCAAACAATCATTGATGGAGCGTATTGGTAATATCTCCAGGTATAAGATAAGTCAAATGTATGATTTTTTGGAGGGCTTAATGCCTGAGGATCTAGAGAGGCACTTGTAGAAGTGGCAAAGTAGGTTAGATACCACAGATTGCTGCTTCTATGTATCACTCGAGTTTGGGTGTAAACTCCTTTTAGCTGTGGAGCTGCAGGTGCCACAATATAAAACAATCTTTAATTTGTACCACACCGCAGCTAAAATTGCTAAATGGGGGAGAAGAGCAGGCATTTGTTTCGTGCGTTGTCAAAAATAGGAAGCAGGTCTGGAGCACATCTTTCCCTCTTGCCCAGCATTGGATTTACTTTAGCAGGAAGTAGCTAAGTTCTTCGGGGTGGCACTCCACCTTGATTTGACTTTAACCTCCCATCTGATTTTGCTGGGTGACCTTAATAACGTAAAGGGCAAGCTTTTTGTCTTTTTTGCCATCGCTGTAGCTCGTATTGGCAGAGCTGCAGCATGGCTCAATCTGGCCCCTTCTACTACATTTCATCAATGGCTATCACGGCTGCTCTCGTTATTCAGTCTGGAAAGTAGCTTTTACCAATGGACAGGCAACAATACTAGGAAAAGGGGGAAGCAGATTTGGGCCCCAGTGCAGAGGTGGGCAGGAGGAGGATTAACTGACCTTGATTAATTGCACTATTTCTAAAGAATTAATTATTTGTTGCTGTGAAATGAATCGTGGTGGGTTTTGTCCCTCCTGTGTTGTCCATCTAACATATCAATGAGCTTTTTGATATTGCCCCCCTGACCTTTCCATTCGATCACTGAATACTTGACGATTATTTATTTTCTTGGATTTGTCTTGATGGATTGTGTAATTCTGGTTCTTTTAGCATGATACTTTATGCATTTATATATGCTCCTCTTGTGCATAAAAACATTTAAAAAATAAATTAAAAAAGACATTTGGTGAGGTTATTGAAATAGCCACGGGCACAGAGGCCACTGTGTCACATATGGAGCAAAAGGGCATAGTACACAAGTGCGTGCC
This sequence comes from Pleurodeles waltl, assembly GCF_031143425.1. Taxonomy (NCBI): domain Eukaryota; kingdom Metazoa; phylum Chordata; class Amphibia; order Caudata; family Salamandridae; genus Pleurodeles; species Pleurodeles waltl. The sequence continues at coordinate 281,398,273 of NC_090447.1, forward strand.
GTACAGAAGGATAATATGTCAAAGTGAACAGGGAGGATGAGTGATAAAAAACAAAAACACTTAGGCCCATATTTATACTTTTTTAGCACCACATTTGCACCACTTTTTGACGCAAAAACGGCGCAAACTTACAAAATACAATTGTATTTTGCAAGTCTGTGCTGTCTTTGCGTCAGAAAATGACGCAAATGCGGCACTAAAAAAGTATAAATATAGGCTTTAGAATACTACAGGTGTGGTAGCCAGAATCACTTAGGTAATTCTGCCTGTTGTCCAGCTGTGAATAAATGTTGTGGAAAGTGCAAGAAAATGGAGCATTTTTCCAAAGTTCGTAATTCCAAAGTACAGAATACCATACCCGATCAAAGAAGATTCTTATGGTTGAGACCAACCCTGAGGTAGGGAGATTGTGATGAGGGTAAGGTAGTGAGTGTAATTGATGAATTGATTTATAGGCATGTAAGTGAGAGGGATAGGTGTGCCGATGGGGTGTTGAAAGTGGATGTGGACTCCGTTAAAAGAACTTACTGTCAAATTGAAATCTCAAGGGTTTCCATTTCAATGATGGCAGACCCTGGTTCATTCTTGGATTCACCATGTCTGTTGGGGTGGTTAAAACAAATACATTTTGGGATAATATTGGTTCCCAACAGCCCTGAGTAAGTCATGTTGAAGAATGAGTGTAAGTCTGTGTGGAGCCCTGACAAAGGAGTAAAGGAAATGGCTTTCCCTGAAGTTTTTAGTAAGAAACTAGGCAAGATTAAAGATTTCCCTCATCAAATTGTGTTGAATGTGGATGCTTTTCCTGTGATACATAAGCTGAGACATGTACTCCTTGCCATGAGGAAAGTGCTGGAACAGGAATCAGAATGTTTGTGTCAACAAAGTATCATCGAGCCCATCAAGAGTTCAGAATGGTTGTTATTAGTGGTATTGGCCAGGAAAAGTTATAGATCTTTGAGAATGTTCATTGACTTGAGGGCTTTGAATGAGAGATCTGGGTTGATATGCATCCTGTTAGAAATGGGGTCAGCTATGCGTCGATCCAGTAGGCCGTGCGTCAAATTGGCGGTTACTACGCTGGCGCTGCATCGATCTTCTCGTTGTCGGGCTGCGTTGTTCCGGTTCGGCGTGCAGTGAAATTTTCACCGAGGTGGCAGGCTGTGTGTTGAATTTTGCCGCACAAGGAGTCCTTTTTGAAGAGATGTAGTCTTTTTCATCCTGAGACTTCAGGGAACAGGAGGCAAGCTCTATCCAAGCCCTTGGAGAGCACTTCTTCACCTCAGCCAGAGAGCAGCAAGGCAGCAGGGCAACAGCAAGGCAGCAGTCCTTCACAGAAAGCAGTCAGGTAAGTCCTTTGGGCAGCCAGGCAGTTCTTCTTGGCAGGATGCAGGTTCTGGTTACAAGTTTCTTCTCCAGGCATTGTCTGAGTTGGTAGGGGCATAGGCCCTGTTTATATACCCAAATGTGCCTTTGAAGTGGTGGAGACTTCAAAAAGTGGCTTAGAAGTGCACCAGGTCCTCTTTCTGTTCAATCCTGTCTGCCAGGGTCCCAGTAGGGGTGTGACAGTCCTTTGTGTGAGGCCAGGCTAGTGTCCTGTGATATTCAAGTGTCAGGCCCTCCACCCTCCCAGCCCAGGAAGACCCATTCAAAATGCAGATGTATGCAAGTGAGGCTGAGTATCCTGTGTTTGGGGTGAGCCTGAGTGAATGCACAAGGAGCTCTCAACTAAACCCAGTCAGTTGTGGATTGTAAGGCACAGAAAGATTTAAGTGCAGAGAAATGCTCACTTTCTAAAAGTGGCATTTCTAAAATAGTAGCATTAAATCCAACTTCACCAGTCAGCAGGATTTAGGTGGTCATCACAACCCTGGCGGTCGGTGTTAAAGTGGCGGTAAGTCCGCCAAAAGGCCGGCGGTCAAAAATTTGCAATTACGACCGTGGCGGAAACCGCCAACAAAGACAGCCACTTTAACACTCCGACCGCCATGGCGGTACAAAAAAACAGTTTGGCGGTCACCGCCAACAGACAGGCAGAAGACAATGTACCGCCCACAGTATCACAACCTACCAATCCGCCACCTTTTCCGGGGCGGATTCACCGTGGATAAAAACACAGCGGAAACAGGATTTCAAAGGGAAAACGCTCACCTCTACACACCCCACGAGGAACCACGACACCATGGAGCCGGAACTCCAAATTCTCCCTGCGATAGTCTTCCTGCTCCTCTACCAGGAGCACGAACACTGGCGGCGAAGACCACGGTGAGTACTGCACCTACAACACAGGGGCAGGGGTAGGGGGAGGGAAAAAACAGGGACACACACACGCAACACCCCCACCCCCACCCTCACCCACTACAACACACACACTAATACATATTTATACCTGATAGTTACACCCCCCAACCCCCCCCGGAAGAATGCAAAGACAAAAGAAAATGAGTGTAACCATTGTAATATATTAAAATCAAGTAGGAAAAAATATATATATATACACCATAAACAAAATATACACCAAGCACAGTAGTCCAGGTAGTTCTCCAATTAAGTCCGTGGAACACTGGGCCCACACGGTATGGGTGAGGCCCACACAAAATCCCCAACCATGACAGAAAGAACACTGCAGGGGCATCAGAGAGCAAGAAAACAGACACCTCAGGGGGAAGGGAAAGGCGGGGCACCTCAGCCGTTTGAGTGCACGACGCCAAATCCACGAGGGGGCCACATGCCCACTGTTCAATCCTGGGGAGTGCAAAACCACAATCTCTCAAGTCTATACAGTGGGTGGGTTGCCCACTGTTCAATCCTGGGGAGTGCAAAGCCACAGTCTCTCAAGTCTCTACAGTGGGTGGTTTGCCCACTGCTTTATCCTGGGGAGTGCAGAGCCACAGTCTCTCAAGTCTCTACAGTGGGTGGTTTGCCCACTGCTTTATCCTGGGGAGTGCAAAGCCACAGTCTCTCAAGTCTCTACAGTGGGTGGGTTGCCCACTGTTCAATCCTGGGGAGTGCAAAGCCACAGTCTCTCAAGTCTATACAGTGGGTGGGTTGACAACTGCTGCATCCTGGGGAGTGCAAAGCCACAGTCTCTCAAGTCTCTACAGTGGGTGGTTGGCCCACTGTTCAATCCTGGGGAGTGCAAAGCCACAGTCTCTCAAGTTGATAACAGTCTCCACTGGTTCTGGAGGGGGCTTGGTGCCCAGAGTGCTTCATCCTGCTAAGGACAGAGGTAGTGGATGTAACTCTCCCTTGGTGCTCATGGGCCAGCGGTGCTTGAGGCGGCGGCGCCCTGTTCAGTGGTGCCCTGTTCAGCGGTGCTTGAGGCGGCGGTGCCCTGTTCAGCGTGCTTGAGGTGACGGTTCCCTGTTCAGTGGTGCTTGAGGCGGCGGTGCCCTGTTCAGCGGTGCTGGGAGCGGCGGTGCCCTGTTCAGCGGTGCTGGGAGCGGCGGTCTCCTTTGCAGTGACTCAGCTGCTGGCGGTCCTCTCTGTCCCAGCGGGGCTTGTGCTGGCGCTCCTCTATAGCCCAGCGGGGCTTGTGCTTGCGTTCCTCTCTAGCCCAGCGGGGCTTGTGCTGGCAGTCCTCTCTAGCCCAGCGGGGATGATGGTAGTGGCCTCCTAGGCAGCGGGGATGATGGTGGTGGCCTCCTGGGCAGCGGGGATAATGGCTGTGGCATCCTGGCCAGTGGGGATGATGGCTGTGGCCTCCTCGCCATCGGGGATCATGGCTGTGGCCTCCTGGGCAGCGGGGATGATGGCGGTCTCCCCCGCCATGCTGCTCTTCCCAGACTTTCCTGGTTTCTTGTGGCCCTTCCCCACCTTGGAAGGTGTCGCAGCTGACTCCACTCTCTCACCGGGACCCCTGGGAACGGCTTTCGTGGCTGGAGTCTTCCCCCTCTCCAGCCGGGCACTGGCCAACTTTTGATGCTTGACAGGTGGGGGACTGTCCGTGCTGTGGCTCCGTGCCACACTGGCTACCCTGGTGACCGGTGCACTCCAGATTCCGGTGACTACAGGCACCACTGGTCCTGGAGATGTTGTGGCTGAGGTGCTAGTTCGGGACCTAGGAGACGGACGGTGTGGGGGAGGTGTGGGAAAGAGGTCAAGATTGGACAGGAAAAGTTTTTTGGAGACACTGGGACGGGTAGCTGGAGGGGGTTTGGGAGTGGAGGAAGAGGTTGTGGTTGTAGGAGGTGTTCGATTGCTGACTTTGGGTGAAGGTGCATGGGCTGGAGGCTGTCGTGAGGTGGATGGCTGTTGTGTGGGTGTGTGCCTGCGTTTGTGTATCTTGGGAGGTGGCGTCACAGACACAATGGGAGAGGACACAGGGGATGTGTGAATGGTAGTGGGGGTGGTGACTGCACGTGAGCGGGGTGTGGTGGTGTGATTGCTGAGATGGCAGTAGTGGCTGTAGATGTAGTGCATGCAGGTGTGAGTGGAGACGAGACTGGGAGGGAGGAGGGAGACAGAGGAGGAGGGGGACACAGTGGAGGCAGTGGATGTTGGTGTGTCTGCATGTGTGTGATGCTTGCGTGAGTGCCTGTGGGATGTGTGGTGCTTATGTTTGCCTGAGCTTCCCTTGTGTGTTGACGTGTGTGCATGCTGGTCTGTAGGTGTGCTTGTGATAGGCTGGGGTACAGGGGATTGGGTCTGGGTGGAGGAAGTTGGAGGGGGGAGGCTAGACACAGGGACAATGGCTGCCATCAGTGCTGAGGCCAGAGTCTGAAGGGCCGCCTGACCAGAATGAATGCCCTCCAGGAATGCATTGGTTTGTTGCAACTGCCTTTCGACACCCTGAATGGCATTCAAAATGGTAGACTGCCCAACAGTGAGGGACCTGAGGAGGTCAATGGCCCCCTCACTGAGGGCAGCAGGGGTGAATGGGGCAGGGGCTGAGGTGCCTGGGGCGAAGGTGATGCCCACCCTCCCGGGTGAGCGGTCACGGGGCAAAGGCTGAGGGGCTGCTGGGAGGGCGGTGCTGGTGGGGGGGTGGCGGCTGTACCTGTAGATGGGGGGGGGCACAGATGTTGCCGCCACCACAAGGGAGCTCCCATCAGAGCACGAGTCTGTGTCGCTGGTCTCAGCTCCTGTCCCCGCCATGGAGCTCCCCGCGCCCTCCGTCCCACTGGTGAAGTCCGAGTCCGTAGTGTGGCCCTCCATGGCCATGTGGGATGCAGCCCCCTCGTGCTCCGGGGCCACTGCTCCTCCACCTGATGATGCTAATGCACACAAGAACAGGGAGACCACAAAAAGGGGGGGGGAACGACAGACGAAAGACGTGTTGAGTGCATGCATTACCACTACCGTTGGCGGACACGACAGACACAGAAGCCCCCCGCACTACGCCGCGCTCTTGGGCTCCACTGTTCAATTCCTGGGAAATGGCCTACTAGGCTATGGACGACATCTGCACACATGGATGACACAGGGGCATGACTAGGTGTACTTGGCACTCTACAGAGGTTGGGTAGGGTGCCACATGGCCTTCCTTACGGAGGGACCTCGCCTACGGAACTCGCCCTGGCCTAGGGAAACCCACAGCCCACAGCTCACCTCCCCCACCCAGACACCTCCACTGCGCGCAAAATCAGCAGGATGAGAGTGTACTCACCCCCTTATGGCTGCTGTGATGCCCTCAAGCACCCATCCAACTCCGGGTACGCCACGGCTAGGATCCTGAACATCAGGGGGGTCATGGTGCGACGGGCACCCCTCCCACATTGGGAGGCCATCCCCAGCTGAGCCTCCGCCGTCTTCTTACTCCAGTGGCGAATGTCCTCCCATCATTTCCGGCAGTGGGTGCTCTGTCTGTGGTAGACCCCCAGGGTCCGGACGTCCTTGGCGATGGCACGCCAAATATCTTTTTTCTGGTGGGCGCTGACCTACATGAATTGTACAGGGGGAAGAGAAACTTATTACCAACTGCACCGTCACAGTCATTGGCCCCCATCCCTACCCTTGCCATGTAGCACATGCACTCACCTTCGTTTCATGCAGGCCACAATCTCCCCCCCTTCTTACATCCACCCCACTCCACACAGGCATAGTCCATACAGTATGCTCCCAGGGTACTTACCTGTTTGTCTGGAGGGCCGTAGAGTAGCGTGTACTGGGGGAGGACCCCGTCCACGAGTTTCTCCAACTCCTCCGATGTGAAAGCAGGGGCCCTTTCCCCAGACACTCGAGCCATTGTCTCTTCCAGACCGAGGTCACAGCAGCACTTGCAGTGTAGGTCCTCTCCTGTCGAAGATCAGGTATCGAGTGATTGAACAGACAGAAAACGGCAGTCACGCCCGCGGCGGTGCGTACCGTCACCGCTGGCGTACATCGTCATTGGCTCCTGGGACCCATAGGGTCCAATGTTAACCAATGCAGCATTGCGCCGCGGTCTTCGACCGCCTACCGCGACGGTGTACAACGCCAGCTCAGTTACCTCACATCCCATTGTCCCACTTTAGAGGTCAGGTAGCCGCCATTTCAGGGGACCTCATGGCTTCATTTTCAACTGCGGCACACATACCTAGGCCTAGACTCAACACACATACATGCCACTTTTTGGATTATGATTCGTGTTCTGTGTAAGCTGTGGGTAAGTACCTCTGAGTTGGTTGACTCTGTGCTTGCTGTTGTCCTTCATAGGCACCGTCCGCTGGGACATGTGAGGAGATTGCATCATCCTCCGGTGTACCGACCGTTGGTGGACCTGTCGACAATGGAGGAAAGACATGTGATCATCACCTACAGGCTTGACCGTGCCACAATCCATGAACTGTGTACCCAGCTGGAGCAAGACCTGATGTCAGCTATCCGCCATCCCACAGGAATCCCCCTCAAGTGCAGGTGCTGTCAGTGCTCCATTTCCTTGCAAGTGGGTCATTTCAAACAACTGTGGCCATAGCATCAGGGATGTCCCAGCCTATGTTTTCCAACGTGTTGTCCAGAGTGTTGTCTGCCCTGCTGAAACACATGCAGAGCTACATTGTTTTTCCTCAGGTGGAGCATTTGCCTACAGTGAAAGGTGGTTTCTATGCCCTGGGACATATCCCCAACATCATAGGTGCCACTGATGGGACACATGTGGCTTTGGTACCCCCCCGCAGGAGTGAACAGGTGTACAGAAACCGGAAGAGTTACCATTCCTGAATGTACAGATGGTATGTTTGGCAGACCAGTACATCGCCCATGTTAATGCCAAGTTCCATGGCTCAGTGCATGACGCCTACATCCTGCGGAATAGCAGCATCCCTTATGTGATGGGTCAACTCCAGAGGCACCATGTGTGGCTATTAGGTGAGCACCTGGAAGCAAGACAGTGGGAATGGTTGTCTGGGTCTGGGGATATCCCTAAAGTTTAGTGTGTGTCTAACAGTTGTCCCTCGCCATTTGCAGGTGACTCTGGTTACCCCAACCTGTTTTGGCTACTGACCCCAGTGTGGATTCCCAGGACAAGGGCAGAGGAACGCTACAATGAGGCACATGGGCGTACACAGCGGATAATCGAGCGGACCTTCAGCCTCCTGAAGGCCAGGTTCAGGCGCCCCATATGACAGGTGGATCTCTATTCTGCTCACCAAAGAAGGTGTGCCAGATCATTGTGGCCTGCTGTATGCTTCACAACTTAGCTTTGCGATGACAGGTGCCTTTTCTGCAGGAGGATGGTCCAGATGGTGGTGTTGTTGCAGCTGTGGAGCCTGTGGACAGTGAAGACGAGGAAGCAGAAGAAGAAGGCATGGACAACAGGGACTCAGTGATCCGGCAATATTTCCAGTGAGACACAGGTAAGAGTACAAACCTGCCTACTACATGTACTTTAACACTACTACCTCTCTACTGTCTGTCGGTTTCACCCAGTGTATGGCCACTGAGTTGTCACTTTCCCTTACGATTTCACAAATGTGTGTCCCACAGTGTCACTTCTGCTTTGATTCCTCATGGACTACAGCTGTGTGACATAGGTATGTTGACATTACAAATTAAAGAGCTTTTTGACACTGTAATTGCTAAAACACTATTCCGAAATCACAGATTGTTTTGTGCTTTAAGGGTGTTTATTTTAGGGCTCAATATTGGAGGGGGTAGCAAAATGGTGAGGGGTGATGGCGGAGGAATGTCCATGGCAGAGTTCAGTCTATTAGTCTCACAGGTGCATTGCCCAAATGGGCATAGGAAGTGGAGCTGGGGCAGTTTAAGGATGGACAGGGTGACAAAGTGGGACAGAAGGATGACATTCAGGGTGGTCTCATTTCTTGGCGGGGGTCTTGGCATCGTTCTCTGTCTGTCCTGGATCTCAGGGACCGTTTGTGAGGTGGTTCTCCCTCTGCAGGGGGTGGGGTGCTGGTGTGGTGGTCCTGTGGCGGTGCCTCCTGTCCACTAGCACCGGCGGAGGTGGTGGGCAGTTCATCGTCCAGGCTAGTGTCAGGGGCCCCTTGTAGTGCCACAGTGTCCCTCCTGGTGTTGAGTACTTCCTTCAGCACCCCTACGATGGTCCCCAGGGTGGAATTGATGGCTCTGAGTTCCTCCCTGAAGCCCATATACTGTTCCTCCTGCATGCGCTGGGTCTCCTGAAGCTTGGCCAGTACCGTTGCCATCGTCTCCTGGGAGTGGTGGTAGGCTCCCATGATGGAGGAGAGGGTCTTGTGGAGAGTGGGTTCCCTTGGCCTGGCCTCCCCCTGTTGTACAGCAGCCCTCCCAGTCCCCTTGTGTTCCATGGGCCTCTGTCCTCTGGACCGTGTGCCCACTGCCCCCAGGTCCCTGTTGTTGTTGGGGTGGTGGGTTAGCCTGGGTTCCCTGTAGTGGTGGACACACAGCTGATTGACGTGCCCTGGGGACGGAGGTATGGGCCCGCTGGGTGGGTGCTGTGCTGGTGTTTCCAGAGGGGGGAAGGTCTGTGGTGGCCTGTGACTGGGTGAGGGCAACCGACTGTCCAGAGGTCCCCGATGGGCCAGGCTGGTCATCTAGATCCAGTTCGACAGAGCTGCTGTCATCACTGTGGGCCTCTTCTGTTGGTGGTGTGGACATGTGTGGACCCTCCTGTCCGGTGACGTTGGGTAGGGGTCCTGCAGGGGTATAAGAGGATGTTTATTACATCTGTGTGTGTCATGGTGTGCAATGGGTGGGTGACCATGTACCCCAGTGCTTGCATTCCTGTGTGGAACCTTGCATGATGATGGTTTAGGGGGGTGTATGGGTATGTGCACTGGACATGCTTTAGTGATGTGTGTCCATGCTTTGTTGTTGCATGCAGGGCTTGGTGTTAGGATGTGTGGTTTGGGATGTTGGGACATTTGTGAGTAGTTAGAGTGATGGGGGTGAAGGTGAGGGTAGGGGTATGTGATGGCATGCAGGTAGGGTGGGGGATGTAATAGTTAAGATTTGACTTACCAGAGTCCATTCCTCCAGCTACTCCTGTGAGGCCATCAGGATGCAGAATCGCCAAGACCTGCTCCTCCCATGTTGTTAGTTGTGGGGGAGGAGGTGGGGGTCCGCCGCCAGTCCGCTGAACCGCAAGGTGGTGTCTTGAGACCACTAAACGCACCTTCCCCCGTAGATCGTTCCACCTCTTCCTGATGTGATCCCGATTTCCTGGGTGCTGTCCCACTGCGTTGACCCTGTCCACTATTCTTCGCCATAGCTCCATCTTCCTTGCAATGGAGGTGTGCTGCACCTGTGATCCGAATAGCTGTGGCTCTACCCGGACGAATTCCTCCACCATTACCCTGAGCTCCTCCTCCGAGAACCTGGGGTGTCTTTGCCGTGCCATGGGGTGGTGTGGGTGATGTGTGGGGTGGTGTGTGGGGTGATAAGTGTGTTGATATGTAGTGGGGTGTTGTGTGAGGTGCGTGGAAGTTATGTGGGTGATGGTGTTGTGTGCCTGTGGATGCTAGTATTGTTGATGGTGGTGTCTCTCTGTGTGCTTCTTTCTCAATTGTGGTCGTAGGGGTTTGTGGGTGATGTGGGTGTGTGTTTTATATTGTATTGGGTGTGTGGGAGTGATGTGTGTATGTGTATCAGGTGCGTGTATTTCGAATTTTCCAATGTGGTTGTGTTTTGTAAAAGTGTGTGTATTTTGAGCGCGGCGGTGTGTACCGCCAATGGAATACCACGGTTAAAAGACCGCAGCGTGGATTCGCGGGTTGTGATAGTGTGGGCGTATTTCTGTTGGCGTGATGGTGTCGGTTTTGTTTTAGCCAGTTTGTCACTGACCTTTGGTGTGGCGACTTGTGTGGGTGTCTGAATATTGGCGGATTCCGTGCTGTGGGTCATACTAGCTGTGGAGGAATTCCGCGGCGGTGTGTTGGCGGTCTTCTGCACGGCGGTAAGCGGCTTTTACCGCCAATGTTGTAATGACCCCCTTAATGTCACCATTCTGCCCATACTAAATATGACCTTCCTACTCCTTTCAGATCAGCAGCTACCACTCAAACAATGTATGAGGGCAGCCCCAATGTTAGCATATGAAGGAAGCAGGCCTCACAGCAGTGTAAAAACAAATTTAGGAGTTTTACACTACAGAACATGTAAACACATAGGTACAAGTCCTGCCTTTTACCTACACAGCACCCTGCCCTATGGGTTACCAAGAGCATACCTTAGGGGTGTCTTATATGTAGAAAAAGGGGAGTTTTAGGCTTGGCATGTACTTTTAAATGGCAAGTCGAATTGGCAGTGAAACTGTACACACAGGCCTTGCAATGGCAAGCCTGAGACAAGGTTGAGGGGCTACTTAAGTGGGTGGCACAATCAGTGTTGCAGGCCCACTAGTAGCATTTAATCTACAGGCCCTGGGCACACATAGTGCACTCTACTAGGGACTTAGAAGTAAATTAAATAGTCCAATTGGGTATGATCCAATGTTACCATGTTTGAAGGGAGAGAGCATTTGCACTTTAGCACTGATTAGCAGTGTTAAAGTGTGCAGTGTCTTAAAACCTGTAAAAACAGTGTCCAAAATGTGGAGGTAGGCATGCAGAAAATGAGGGGTGACCACCCTAAGGCTGTCAGGACTAACATGTTTCCCCCCCAGCTGAAAGTGGGCAGATCTACCCAACCTCTGGGAGCGCTCATCACTAAGGCAGAAGTATCTGGAGAGATCATCAGCGTTGGAGTGGTCAATCCCAGGGCGATGCTCCACCGTAAAGTCTATCCCCTGTAGGGAAATGGACCACCTCAAGAGTTTAGGATTCTTACCCCTCATCTGCATGAGCCATCTGAGGGGCCCGTGGTCTGTCTGAACCCGGACGTGAGTCCCAAACAGGTATGGTCTCAGCTTCTTCAGTGCCCAGACCACAGCAAATGCTTCTCTCGCAATAGCACTTCACCTCTGTTCCCGTGGTAAAAGTCTCCTGCTAATAAAGACTACTGGTTTCTCTGAGCCCTGCTCATTTAGCTGTGCTAGAACAGCCCCTATGCCATTCTCTGAAGCATCTGTCTGCACAATACATTTCTGGGAGTAGTCAGGGGCCTTGAGCACAGGGGCCGTGCACATGGCTTCCTTCAGAGAATCAAAGGACTTCTGACAAGCCTCTGTCCAATTCACCAACCTAGGTTGCTTTTTGGAAGTAAGTTCTTTCAAGGGTGACACAATGGTACCCTAGCACTTGACAAATCTGCTGTAGTATCCAGTGAGGCCTATAAAGGCTCTCACTTCAGTCTGTGTTCTAGGTGGTTGCCAGGCCTTGTTAGTTTCAATCTTTGCCTGGAGTGGCTGCACCTTGCCACCACCTACTAGGTGTGCCAAGTACACCAAGGAACCCTGCCCAATCTGGCACTTACTAGCCTTGATGGTCAGACCTGCATGTTGCAGAGCGTGAAGCACCTCCTCGAGGTGGAGCAGGGGTTCCTCTCAGCTGGAACTATAGACAGCTATGTCATCTAGGTAGGCTGCACAGTAGGCATCCTTGCCAGCTAGGACCCCGTTAACCAACCGTTGGAAGGTAGCGGGGCATTTTTCAACCCAAAAGGCATCACCCGGAACTGTTAATAGCCATCAGGTGTGGAAAATTGAGATCTCTCTTTGGCCCCCTCAGTCAGGGCGATCTGCCAGTACCCTGATCTAAGATCAAACGTACTCAGGAACTTGGCAGCGCCTAGCCTGTCAACAAGCTCATCAGCTCAGGGGATGGGGTAAGCGTCAGTCCGTGCAACTGAGTTGAGACCCCAGTAGTCCACACAGAACTGGAGTTATGCTTCGCACCGGGGACAGCAGCCTTAGGAACCAGCACCACAGGGCTGGCCCAGGAACTACTGGATTTCTCAATAATCCCTAAGGTCAACATCTTGGAGACCTCCTCCTTGATTCTGGCCTTTACCTTATCCGACAACCTATAAATTTTGTTCTTCACAGGGGGACTGTCTCCTGTGTCAATATCATGGACACATAGATGGGTACATCCAGTAGTAAGGGAAAGAGAACTGCTCTAACAACTCATAGCAGTCTCCTCTCTGGTCGAGAGCCAGGGAGTCAGAGAGAATGACACCCTCCACTGACCCATCACCTTCTTTGGCAGAGATGATGTCGGGGAGAGGTTCACTCACCTCTTCCATGTCCTCATCTGTGAACAGGAGCATACTGACCTCAGACCTCTCAAAGTGAGGTTTGAGTCTGTTGTGATGTAGGACCCTTAGGGGGTGCCTGGGGGTCTTGAGGTCCACTAGTTAAGTAGCCTCTCCCTTACACTCCTTAATCTTAAATGGGCCAGTCCAGCGGTCCTGGAGAGCCCTAGGCTCTGCTGGCTCCATCCCCCAAACCTTGTCTCCAGGTGAGAACTCAACCAGAGTGGTCTTCCGGTCATACCACTCCCTCATCACCTCTTGACTGGCCTCAAGGTTATTCTTAGCCTGCTTCCAGAAGCGTTGGGTTTGGTGCAGAGGGCCAGCGTGTAGCTGACCACATCCTGGGGAGGTGTCTTGGGAGCTTTCTCCCAGCCCTTTTTAGCCATGCTCAGTAGTCCCCTGACAGGGTGACCATAGAGAAGTTCAAAGGGGCTGAACCCCACCCCTTTCTGAGGCACCTCCCTGTAAACAAACAGCAGGCATGGTAAGAGGACGTCCCACTTACGCCTCATGGCTTCAGTCAGGCCACTAATCATGCTTTTAAAAGTCTTGTTGAATCTCTCAACAAGCCCACTGGATTGAGGATGATAAGGGGTGGCAAACTGGTAGGTCACCCCACACTCATCCCACATGGACTTCATGTATGTAGACATGAGGTTTGTGCCCCTGTCAGACACAACTTCCTTAGGGAATTCCACACGGGTAAATATTCCCAGCAGGGCTCTGGTCACCACCGGTGCAGTCACTGTTCTCAGAAAGATTGCCTCTGGATAGCGGGTAGCATGGTGCACCAAAACCAGGATAAACCTGTTGCCCAAGGTGGTTTTGGGGTCCCAGGGACCAACAATGTCGATGCCCACCCTTTCAAAGGGGGTGCCAACAACGGGGAGTGGGACCAGGGGAGCTTTAAGCTTTTTCCCTGTCTTCCCACTAGCCTGGTAGGTGGGGCAAGCTCTGCAGAAATTATCTGAGGCTACTCTCATTCTGGGCCAATGGAAGTAGGTGACAAGTCTGTTAAAGGTCTTGTCTTGGCCCAGATGTCCTACCAGGGGAATGTCGTGAGCCAGACCCAGTAGGAAGGCTCAATAACACCAGGGGACCACCAGCACACGTGCTGCGCCAGGGCCCGGATGCTTAGGCTTACTGTAAAGGAGATCATTCTCCCAGTAAATATGGTGAGTGCCAGAGGCATCACCTACTGCTTGGGCTGTGGCCTGTTGCCTCAGACCCTCAATGGTGGGGCATTCCTTCTGTGCCTTGCTGAATTCTGCCCTGGTTGGCCCACCATCTACTTGCCAGCCAGAAAGTTCAGGTAGTTTGCCCAGGTCAGTTATGTCCTCTCCAGTCTACCAGAAGCTACCACTTAAATGACTTATGAGGGCAGCCCCAATGTTAGCCTACGAAGGGAGCAGGCCTCACAGCAATGTAGAAACAAAGTTAGGAGTTTTTACACTACCAGGACATGTAAACTACATAGGTACAAGTCCTGCCTTTTGCCTACACTGCACCCTGCCCTATGGGTTACCTAGGGCATACCTTAGGGGTGTTTTATATGTAGAAAAAGGGGAGTTTTAGGCTTGGCAAGTACTTTTAAATGCCAAATCGAATTGGCAGTGAAACTGCACACACAGGCCTTGCAATGGCAGGCCTGAGATAAGGTTAAGGGGTTAGTTAAGTGGGTGGTTGGATGAGGGGCCTCCTCCTCTTCAGGGGCCCCGTCCGCCACAGTGGGAACTTCTGAGGTGGGTTTCCTGTGCTTCTTGCCCTTCCTCTTTGCAGATGTCTGGGCCATTGTTCCAGGCTCCAGACGCCCTTGGCTTCCTTTCCAGGCAGCCATGGACCCCGTGGTCATGCAGACCCACTCAGGCAAACCTAACATCTCCAGATGGGATCTGAGCTCTACCTCCTTCCAGGCAGTATACTCAAGATCATTGCCTAACATACAATTTATAGGCATGGCAGGACTCACAGCTACTTTCAGAGTACCAGAGACACCCCCCACTCAAAGGGAACCAGAGCCACCGGTGGCCATACTAAATCTGACCTTCCTACTCCTTTCAGATCAGAAACTACCACTTAAATGACTTATGAGGGCAGCCACAGTGTTAGCCTACGAAGGGAGCAGGCCTCACAGCAATGTAGAAACAAAGTTAGGAGTTTTTACACTACCAGGACATGTAAACTACATAGGTACAAGTCCTGCCTTTTGCCTACACTGCACCCTGCCCTATGGGTTACCTAGGGCATACCTTAGGAGTGTTTTATATGTAGAAAAAGGGGAGTTTTAGGCTTGGCAAGTACTTTTAAATGCCAAATCGAATTGGCAGTGAAACTGCACACACAGGCCTTGCAATGGCAGGCCTGAGATAAGGTTAAGGGGCTAGTTAAGTGGGTGGCACAATCAGTGCTGCAGGCCCACTAGTAGCATTTAATCTACAGGCCCTGGGCACACATAGTGCACTCTACTAGGGACTTATAAGTAAATTAAATAGTCTAATTTGGTATGATCCAATGTTACCATGTTTAAAGGGAGAGAGCATATGCACTTTAGCACTGGCTAGCAGTGGTAAAGTGCGAAGAGTCTTAAAACCAGCAAAAACAGTGTCCAAAAAGTGGAGGGAGGCAGGCAAAAAGTGAGGGGTGACCACCCTAAAGCTGTCAGGTCTGACACATCCCTTGCCCGATATCACAGAGATGATGGGTTTTCTGAAGGGAGCTAACATTTTTCACAACTTTACATAGATATGTCATCAGCATATCTCCAAATTGCTTCACACAGGAAGAGTCACAATTTAACATTGTTTGTTATCCATGGGGAAGCCTGCAGATTTAAACCTTTTGGTTTAGTTTCAGCCGCATCTATATTTCAGAGGGTTGTGGAAGCTGTGCTCAAGGATGTGCCAAACATAGGTGTTTCCAGGATGATACTCTGGTATTGGTGTGAGGCATAGGAGCATATTTACATGCACCTGGCACCACCGCATCGTCTCTTGTTTTGATGCTTCTGACACACAGTGTGCTGCCATTATTTACTTGGCCACACAAAGCCATATAGAATGGCTTTTCATGGCCTTGTAAATATGGCCCCCTTTCGCCCATTACTCTGTATGAAACAGGCATTCCATGGGTGTTGCTTTGGGTGTTCCTACGCAACATCCATGGACTCTGATGCATTTCTAGATTCATAAGGCTGAGAATATGTCAGATTCCTATGCCACCCCAGCAGTGGCATAAAAGTGGCACAACAAGGAGAAATATCTTTCTTTCGCCTCATTTGTTCCTCTTTCTATGAGTGCTGCATTCTCCAGCACGCATAGATGGAGGAAAACACCATTAATGGATGTTTATTTGCAGTGTCCCTTCCTACACATAATCATCCCTGCAACGCAGGCACCCTTGCACTATGGTGCATTGACGCCTGTATTGGTCCAACGTCTGTGGTCAAGAAGGTCAGAATGTCAATCGGCTTCGGCTTGATGAAGCCCTGTGCATTCAGACTTAGAACCTTTTATGGAAGTGAGATCTCTTTCAGTGATAAAAAACAGCTGGTTAAATCTGACTACCATTCAATGTCGACTGCTTTGGCATGGCAGTGGTCTTTGTCTTCCACCAGTTCTCCAGAGTAAAAGTTGGCAAAAAGTTTAAAGTCCAAGCTTTTGTGGTTTAAGTGTAAACAAATTTTACCATGTTTAAAAGGGAGAACACAAACATTTTACCCTTGGTTGGCAGGAGAAAAGTGTCTGATATCTAACAAAAAAGAGTTTAGGTAAAAATCTGGGGCTATGCTGCGCAAAAGCTAGTAATCTCCAAAAGCCCGTCTAGATACTTTGCTGGCTATTCAACAGATGGGCTTGTCAGCTGTGTAACGTTCTTTAAAGCGGGTTGTACAAGAAAAATTTGTTTCTCTTTTAAATGACTGAGGGCCTGATTTTGAGTTTGGTGAATGTGTTATTCCGTCACAAACGTGATGGATATCCCGTCCACCGTAATACAATTCCCATCAATTATAACCAGATCATATTACAGCAGACAGGACATCCGTCACATTTGTGACATTGTAACGTCTCCGCCAAATTCTAAATCAGGCCCTTGGTTTTCCTTCAAAATACTAAACTCATCATCTCACTAATTTGATAAGACATTTTGCTATTGTAGAGCTTGTGCGCTTTTAACTGCTACTAAGTTTGAGGATTTGTTTTTGGAGAGTAAGCTTGGTTTTTCAGTAACTTAGGTAAATACTAGGAATATATGAATTAAAATGCTTGGTCAGTTAGACTCATCCATCAAGTTGAAGTGAGCAGGAAATGTTCACGCTTCATTGATCTTATAGGAAAGCTTGTGTCAGCCGATGGGCACGGCCTCAATAACAACTAGGCCCGAGATGACTGCCAAGACTGCAACATCTTGCTTCCTACTTGTAGTGAGAGGTTGTCCGGACCCTGTTTAAAAAAGACAAAAAAAGAGCCCACCTCTTATTTTGTGGGCCCTCTGGAATTCAAAACTTCCCAAATGGCAGTCATAATGATCCTAGGGCAGGAAAAGGCACGTCATAAGGGTGAAGGCACAGGGGTGCTGAAGTGGGTACATGTATGTGGGGAAATCTGGCCTGGACACTTGACAGAACCCTAGGTAGAACAAAGGGCAGGGAGAAACACAGGGTAATGACAATCACAGGGAAAGAAATGTACAGGATTGTAATGTGATGCAAGGGGGATGTGAGATGAAAAAATAACTCAAAATTATTTCTAATTTCAGATAAGCTGTAATATTTATGAACTTCTTCAACTGATGCACAAAACAAATCAGAAATATGTACTAGGTGAGTGGCCTAGCTGTACAAAATGTAATAATAAAAAATAAATAAAATTAGTAATGTTAAAAATAAAAAATGTAAACATTACGATCAAAACATATCTAATGAATCTACTTTTGAGGGCTAGGCAAACATCTTTTTGATTGGTCACACTGCTCAGCGTTTCACTCTTAGGCCCTCATTGTGAACACAGCGGGAAAGACCGCACTGCCGGTGGTGGCGGTAACTACCGCCAACAGGCTGCCGATCTGGGCCACCAAATAATGAATCACATGAAAAACAGGCAGTCTAAAAAACACTCACCGCCAGCAGAGGACTGTCAACAACAACGGAAGAGGCCGCACAGAGGCCGACGGAAAGGCCACACCCGCCCAACAAATAACAAAGCACTAGACCGCCGTCAGTTCCGGGGCAGGAATCACTGCCACTCAAAGCCAGGCAGAAACAAACCAAATAAAAGGAAACACTCACTGGAGGCTCACACAGCAAGCCGAAGCAGACATGGAGAGAGAGTTGGAAATCATGCCAGTGCTGCTCCTTGAAAATATACCTCTGCGACTGTGGCCGCCAACGAAGACGACGCTGGAAAGTACCGCAACCTACTAAACATGGGAAGAAAGGGCACAGTGACATACCCACCCACCCCACAACGCACCCACAACCCCTCACAACATCACAAGGCATACACACCTGACCAAGAGGTGCTTACCCGACACAAGACAACCTGGCCAAAGTACCCACATGTGCACAACACCCTCCCACAGTGAAACGAGTAACCACGGATCCACAGGGTGCCAACACCAACATTGGGCACACACACTTTATTAAAGCTCTAGGAGCAACAGATTGTCCAAATGAGGCCATTGGCCAGTCCAAATCAAAAAGGCTGATGGGTCCAAATTGCCTGAACTTGACTCCCACATGTGCACATGGTACTTCATCATAAAGGGGCATCAATGGCTTGGAAGGTGGGGGAGCAGACTTGGACCGGGGGTGGCAGATGGTCCAGGGCCAGCACATGGCCTCTTGCTCCCTGGGGAAGGTGCATGGGAATGGGAAGTGCGGACAGGGGCGGACTTGGACATGGAAGGGGTGGACAGGGCAAGGAGGTGTCAACATTTAGGGGTGAGACGGGGTGGGCCAGTGGGTTCAAAAAGGACTACACAGGATAGGAAAAGTTTCTTCGGAACAGTTGGGGTGGACCTGGAGGAAGGTGTGGGAGTAGAGGTAGAGGGAGTAGTTGTAACAGGTGTAGGTGTGTGTGACGTGAATGCAGGGGCCTGAACAGTATGCTGAGGTGTGGTGGATGTGTGCTGGGTGGGTGTCTGTGAACGTCTGAGTGTAATGGGAGGAGGAGGGGCAGACAAAGTGGGACAAGACAGGCTGCCAGTGTAAATGGATGTTGTCTGGGTGTCTGCTAGTTTGGTGAGTGTGCTGCAAGTATTACTCAAAGTTGTTGTGGTGAGTCCAGGTGTGGTGTCTGGGGTGCATGACTGGATGTCTGATGTTGTGGTGATGGCAAGAATGAGGGTGCAGTGCTTGGGAGGGTTCTTGAAGAGGTGACAGACATGGAGGCGGAAGAGGTGGACACAGTAGGGGAAGTGGATGTTGTTGTGTGTGCCTTTGTATCTTGGCTGTGTGTATCCCTGTGGTGGGAAGTGTGGTGCTTGTGTATCTCTGTGAGCTTCTTGAGGTGTGTGAATGGCTGTCTGAACGTGTGCTTGGGATGGGTGAAGGGAGGGGGGAGCTGGAAGGGGCAGAGATGGTTGGAGATGGAAAGACCAGGGACACTGGCTGCTGTCAAAGAGGAGGCCAGAGACTGAAAAGTTCTCTGTAGGCCAGACATGGCACCGTGAATGCCTTCCAGGTATGCATTGCATTGCTGCATCTGGGATGCTAGCCCCTGGATAGCATTCAGGATGGTTGTCTGACCTACAGAAATGGTCCTCAGGAGGTCAAAAGCCTCCTCCGTGAGGGCAGCAGGGCTGACTGGGGCAAGTGATGAGGTGCCTGGGGCAAAGGAGATGCCCACCCTTCTGGGTAAGCGGGCATGGGCAACTGGGTGGGGCGCAATTGGGAGGGCAGTGATGGTATGGGGTGGTGGAAGTTGTCAAAGATTGGGTGGGCCCACTAGGGTCTGTCACCACCAGGGAACTCCCATCGGAGGAGGTATCAGAGTCACTACCTCCCGTGGTAGTTGCCTCCCCGTGGTACTCCCCTCGCCATCCACCCACTGGTTCCCTTGGCATCTGTAGACTCTGCCTCCTTGGAACCGTGTGCCGCTGCAGCCCCACTCGCTGGTGCCACTGCTCCCTCGCCAGATGATGCTAATGTACACAGACAACACAAGTGTAAAAGGGTGGGGAGTCAAAACAGGAGGGAGAATATTAACATCTGAATGGATGTACATATCTGGTTCACCCATACTCTATCCCAGCTAATATATCAACATTCAGCAATTACAGCTATACTCGTGGCTATGCCATTGACTACTGGCCACAACCCTAGTATACAACCATCTCCCACATTACAGAAGGACCTGAAAA
Source organism: Pleurodeles waltl (assembly GCF_031143425.1). Classification (NCBI taxonomy): domain Eukaryota; kingdom Metazoa; phylum Chordata; class Amphibia; order Caudata; family Salamandridae; genus Pleurodeles; species Pleurodeles waltl. The sequence continues at coordinate 281,418,181 of NC_090447.1, forward strand.
ACTGCAGATCTGTCCCTTATCATCTAACTGCCCATGGGGGCCATATTTCTAAATGACACCAGTCAGAGTCCGTGCCACTAGACAGCTTACATACTATCGCACCCTCAAACATCCATCAAGGAGGCATTATATGGTCTTGGTACTCACCACCTTGTGTCTGCTGTGCATCCTTCAAGCGCCCAACCAAGTCTGGATATGCCACCACCAGAATGCAGTGCATTAGGGGGGTTAGGGCCCGATGGGCACCCCTTCCTCGTTGGGAGGACTTCCCCAGCTGGGCCTCGCAGGTCTTCCTTGCCCAGCTCCGCAGTGGGTGCTCCGCCGGTTGTAGATCCCCAGGATCCGCACCTCCCTGGCGATGGCCTGCCAGAGTTCTCTCTTCTGATGGGTGCTGACCTGTAAGGGACACACAGAAAAAAAACACTGAGGTCAGTAAAAGCACCTTTGATACTGCTGGCCATACGTCCCCTATGGGACAGACACTTAAAACAGCATTCCAGCACCTTACTTACACTGAATGCCATGCATTCAACGGCTGTGCAGTTACAAATTGTGCACACATGCATGCAGCCATCCACCACCATCACACGCATCCATGCACCCCATCCAACTACTCACCTGCACCTCTGATTGACCATATAACTTGGCATACAGGGGTAGGACCCCGTCCACCAGGTTCTCCAGCTCCTCCATGGTGAAGGCCGGGGCCCTTTCTCCTCTCACTCATGCCATTTCCAGGACCAGAAAAGTATAAAGAAATATATCTCTCAAATGAAAATGTCAATTAATCATTGAGGACAATTATTGTCTTGTACATTACTCCTATTTATTTTAGTGTTTTGTATCTCCCTGTTTGAATCTGATCAAAAGGTGGATTACCACATAAAACAACACTCAATGCATAACTACATTACTACATAATGTACAAACAAACAAATGACGAATTGACGGCATGATAAAAATGATACAAAAAAGAGTAAAAAACAAATAATTTTATAATTTTTGTGGCTCTTAGCACTGGAGTCTTTTTCAAAATAAGCTGCTAAACCTTCCTCAGGCAAACAGTCTTGTATTCAAGAGGTAATGGTGTTTGGTATCATTTCCTTTGGGGGCATTTCCTCCCAATGCTTATACATGAAGCCATCTCATTCCATTTATCTTTTATTCAAAATTTCAGAAACATTCCTCCAGAAAATAGTCGACGCGTCTCGGCCCTTTTGCTTCTGGCCTCCTCAGGACATCAAAAACAGCGTCTATATACACATTTACATAAAATTCAATTACTCTCAATCAACGTTATATGTACACCACCACCAGTGCTCCAAAGAAGCACTGTTCACCCTTTTCTGCACTACATGTGTGACCACACGGCAAGCAATATCAGTGTATATATTATTTGTACCTTACTAACCAATCCACACAACCTATATCATCCCATCCAGTATGGCAAGCCCACAACTCACAATTATTGTATATAGTGCTTTAAACAGAAAAGAAAAGAAAGTAGATTCTTCTTCTTAGAGTAAAGCCAAAGAACCCAAAAACCGTAAAACCAAGCTTATCAAGGCAGTAAAAGCCTTTCCTATTAGTATTCATTACCCTACAGTGGTGTTTTTCTTATTGTCATTGCAGACAAAATGGAAATAGCTAACCTTGTTTTTTTGTGTACAATTGCCGTTCAGAAAGCTGTTATTCAACAGAAGAGTTGTCATTGATTTCAAAACATCCTTCAGAAGTACTGTAAACCATTATTATAATACATTTAGTTATCACTCATTACACACTGCATTTGCTACAGACATCGTTATTTCGTTGCAAAAAATGTATTTCCCGAAACAGCTTTCAAATGCGTAAGGAGCACTGCACGTGTACCAGTGCTCCAATCTTTTTTAGAACGCACGTGTGTGTAAGCGCGGCGTCTTAGAAACTGAAGTAATTGCCGCTGTAAGGTGGATTACACACGATCTGGCCCATCTTGTCCTGGGTATGGTAGTATGCTCCCAGGACCTCAGAGATCACCTCCTGGGCTACAGCATCCATCCTTTGGCCTCCCCCCGGGCCACTGATGCCCTCCCATTGGGCCTAGCCCCCTGTGCCTGTGTCCCCTGCACAGGTCTGGTGGTACCACTTGTCCTGGGGTCATTGTCATCCTGCCTTTTGTATGTGGAGACTGTGGCCACTGTACCTGTGTTTCGCCAGTCGGTGACCTGGATACACTAGTGTGCGGTTGCTTGCCATGTGCTGATGTTGGTGGCTGGGTGGTAGGGGTGTCAGTGGTGTCCTGGGTGGGGCTGCTGGATGGTGACAGTCCAAGACTGTGTGATGGGCCAGGGTATTCCTCACTGTCCAGAGTTACCTCTCCAGTGTCCTGAGTGTTGGCTCTGTCTCCATGTGGGGCACTGGCACTCCTTGTCTTTTCCATCAGGGTGGCATGGGTGGTGGTGCCTGTGGGGGGGAATTGACATGTATGTTACATTTACAAAATCGGATGGGGTGCTCAGAGTAGGTCTCTTTTGTGCAGGTTTTCCACTGCTGCGCCATGCAGGGTCCTTTTGTGAGGTTGCCACTGCATTTAGCATGGGACATGGAGGTGCATTGTGGTTGATGTAGTGCCAATATGATACTTTGCAGGGGTGGGTGGCTGTGCACAGGGGGAGGGATGTGGGCCTGTTAGTGGGTTTGTGGGCATGCAAAGTGACCAGATGTAGTGATTGTGGCCAGAGAGGGGTGTGGTCCTGATGATAGTTGGAGGGGTGAGCTGGTGCATGCATTACAGGTGTGATGGATATAGGGTCATTGTAGATGACTTACCTGAGTCCATTCCTCCAGTGAGTCCAGTGAGGCCCTGAGGGTGCAGGATGGCTAGTATCTTTTCCTCCCAGTCAGTGTAGCCGGGGGGTGTAGGTGGGGGTCCTCCCCCAGTCTTCTGGACCGCAATGTTGTGCCTGGATGCCATGGACCTCACCTTCCCACGCAGGTCGTTCCATCTCTTGCGGATGTCGTCCCTTGTGCGTGGATGGTTTCCTACTGTGTTGACCTTGTTCACTATTGTCTGCCATAACTCCATCTTCCTGGTGATGGGTGTGTGCTGGACCTGTGAACCGAATATTTGTGGCTCGACCTTGAGTATCTCATCCACCATTGTTCTTAACTCCCTCTAGGTGAAGCGTAGGTGCTTAGGGGGTGCCATGGTGTGTGTTGTGGGTGGTGTGTTGATACTGGTGAGGGTGCTGGTGTGTGGTTGGGTGTGTGAGTTGTGTGTTGTTGCATTCAGCATGTGCTTGTAGTGTTGTCAGTCTGGCTTCTCCTATTGGTGACGCAAAGGATTGTGGGGTATGTCTGTGAGTGTTCTATAGTGTTGTGGATGTGTGTCAGGTATGTGGGTTTCAAACTTGCCAATGTGTGCATTTCTTGCTGTTGGGTCCCCCTGCTGGCCGTTGTGGTCTCTACCGCCAATGGCCGTTCGGCATCCACTAACCGCCATGGTGATTTGTGCATCATTATTTTGAGGGCGGGAGATTTGTGTGCTCGGCGGTGGCGGGGTGGGATGTGTAGCCTTTCCGCTGACAAGGCCCTGGCGGTGGCTGATAGTAACAAAAATGTTGGCAGGTTCTGTTTTTGGCATCTTGATATGGCCGGTTTCTGTTCACTGCCAATGGTGGTATTCTGTTCACCATCACCACAGCGGGCAACGGTGTTTAAGGCCATGTTCATAATGACCCCCTCAGTGTTTGGCCTTGTACAAGGCATTCCACTAACTGTGGTAGATTACTCCTTTCTGGCTATATTGGATGAATTACTGCATCATGACTGCACCCACCTGCCATTTCTGTTAATACAACACTGAAGCACAGAACCAATGCTACACAACATTTTGCTCTTGTGGACTTGTGATGCAGGGAGTTGACATTGACACCATGGCATCTTGGATGGGTCCAAACAATGGTACTTGCAAACATTTTCCCAGGGGGCATAAAGTTTGGTCTGTGATGTGACTGAAGGCTTCATTGATGCCAGCAGGGTGTGGTTAGGGGTGGGGGGCACTGTTGGAGATAAAGCGGGTGTAGGTGAAGCGAAGCATGTATGTCTAGTAGCTGAATTGCACAATGTGAAACCATAAACCATGAGATTAATCCTGGCTTCCCCACTTAACCAAATAATGTGATCTTAGGCACTTGTATTGACCTCGAAATACATTACTTAAGTATGTGTGCTGTGCAAAACCTTCTCCTGTGTTTGATTTAACAAACTATAATGTTGTTCATGTAAAATAGAAACCAAGGTTACCCAAAGAATGCAAATAACAACTGACATGACTTTAAGTCCACTATTGGCATAGTTGTTAGTGTGGGTGAAAAAATGAATGTTTTTAAAAAACATCTCTTATAAAAAATACTTGTCAATGTACTGTTATAATCTGATGTATTAAGGTGAATCAGTTATATATGTTAATGAAAAACACTTTTTGAATTCTGAAGCGACTTTATCACATTTTTACATGTTTTTTTGCAAGATGTCTCTAAAAATGGTATTCCTAAAGCAAAGCGGTGCAGGACACCCTCGTTATTTACTTTCTTTAACTTCAATTAACCATTGAATACATGCTTGTCTGTTTAATTGCCTTCTTTTTAGTGTTAGTGCTGAGTCACTAAACAACAGGCCAGGGCTGCTGTTGACCAGGGGGCTGCATGTGAACACCTGGTCCAAATGTATGGTGCGGTCTGACCACTGCCTGCCTATACCCATCTTGGGACTCAGTGCATGATGTCTGAAAATCCAGAGTAACTTTCTCCAAAGGCTTATCCTTTGGTGCACTAGTATGCAAAAAGGGTTCTATCTGCCAGTAATGAAAGTTATCGTAACTTTGGGGCGACAGAGAAAGCCAAAAAGCATGTTTCAGGTTGATGTGATTTGCATGATGTAATTTTCTGTTATTGCAGTTACTGTAGTATCTAACTTTTCTTGCCTTCAAGTACAGAAATACATTACTTTGATGACATTAATGCTGAATTCAGCACTTTATTACCAAACGACGTGTCATCCTGTGGCGTGGCAATGTAACTGACATGCATTCCTCATGAGTCTAATTTGAATTCACTGGTGACACATCATTTTGGTCATACCACCATGAGTTACAGGAGTGACATACTAATGTAATCAACAATACATACATATGTTGTGTGCTTTAAAGTAGAAAATTTGTAGTTCATGTATATGTGTGTTCTAATGTTTGATTTTAACATACTGAATTGTAGTACTCATGTAGTGATGAAACTGCATATAATCACATTTCATTTATGATTCTTGTTTTCCTTAATAATTGCAAGATGCACTTATAATTCGAATGTGCATTGAATGTCTTACCAAGTTAGCATAACCAAAGGCCTGAAACATTTGGTCTCGTGTTTAACTGTTAACATGGAGTTTTGCTTGCTTCGTAATATTTTTTACTTTTCAAGAGCATTATTGTGTATTAGAGATAGTGGGGTACTTGAGGATACTTTGGCAAGGACACGGAGCACTAACTGAGAAACATTCAAGGTCGTCCTGACATTCGATTCTTTGGACGAGAACTTGAGGGGACTTGACAATTCCAACTGTGCAAGGAAGGTGGAAAACTACTAGTGTGGACGCCATGGCTTTCTCGAAGGTTCTGCAGGTTTAATTGGTATTCACTTAGTTAGACAAGAGCAGATTCCCTTGAGACTTGGAGGGCTAAAGACCTCTCTACTCTTCATTCCTTTGTGTGGCTTTATGCTATGCAACATCTCTCTACCAGAGATTCTACTGATGTTTCTGTTATGCTGACACTTTCCTACATTTCTTGAGGCTTAATTAGGATTCCCCTATAGCTTAATTTAGATTATTTAGATTACCTTAGATTCCTCAATGATGAGGCAAGAGGGCCAACATTTATACAGTGATCATCTGATTCTGTTTCTCATCTTTTGTATTGCATCAACTGAAATTCTCATATGCCTTATGCTTGTGTGATTAAATCTCATTTGATGCCTTACCTCACCTTTGGTGATTTTGTAATTATAGAGCATGTTTTTAAGTTTCATTTGCATTAGTTTGGCCTTTAATTTGTAATAAAAATGTTAACTTTATTTTCAGCCTACTAGATTTAATGTGTGACCCAAATGAGTTGCACTGTTAATTGATTCAGAAGTTGGATTCTATTTCTTTTTTACCTCTCAGGCATCCTAAAAAGGGTCACAGGAAGAAGAGAGGTAAGAACATATGGACCCAGAGCATCAGCACACCATACTGTGTATGTTATTCTGAAAATTACAGTTACATTTGTCTCCAATGTCGGGTGTTTTCCCCATGGATTCCATAATGCCCATACCTAGTAGTCCATGCACTGCCTCATGTATGACACAAACCAGCTTGCACCCAGTCTCCAACAGTGTTAAGGAAATTTACTTTGGAGTGCCATCACCTTTTTCACTTTATTCATACACTTTGGTAGCAAGCTTCCCTATGGCACTGAGTTAATACTACCACATTTGTAAATTCTTGAGAAGCACATTGTGTAATCCTGAAGACCTAAAGCGTACATGCTTTTGTGCTGTCTTTTACCTTCTGCCCTGCCAAGCAGCCATACATGTTGTGTTAGACTAACACATTAAAGTGGTTGGCACTGCATCACCGTGCTGAAATGCATTGTCATACATTTAGGCCCATATTTATACTTTTTGACGCTAAACTGCGCTAACGCAGTTTAGCGTCAAAAAAATTTGCGCCGTCTAACGCCATTCTGAAGCGCCATGCGGGCGCCGTATTTATGGAATGGCGTTAGACGGCGCAATCAGACCGGCGCTGCCTGGTGTGCGTGGAAAAAAACCACGTAGACCAGGCAGCTCCGGCGTTGGGAAAAAATGACGTTAGGGCGTCTTAAAATGGCGCAAGTCAGGTTGACGCTAAAAAATCGTCGTAACCCGACTTGCGCCATTTTTTTTCGACGCCCATCCCCCATCAACATGACTCCTATCATTGTAAAGATAGGAGTCATGCCCCCTTGCCCAATGGCCATGCCCAGGGGACTTATGTCCCCTGGGCATGGTCATTGGGCATAGTGGCATGTAGGGGGGCACAAATCAGGCCCCGCTATGCCACAAAAAATAAAAAAATAAAAACTTACCTGAACTTACCTTAATGTCCATGGGATGGGTCCCTCCGTCCTTGGGTGTCCTCCTGGGGTGGGCAAGGGTGGCAGGGGGGGTCCCTGGGGGCAGGGGAGGGCACTCTGGGCTCATTTTGAGCCCACTTGTCCCTTTACGCCATCCCTGACCCAGGCGTTAAAAAGCGGCGCAAATGCGCCGTTTTTGGCCACGCCCACTCCCGGGCGTCATTTTTGCCCGGGAGTATAAATACCACGTAAAGGCCTGGGAGTCATTTTTTAAGACGGGAACGCCTCCCTTGCATATCATTAACGCAAGGAAGGGGTTCACGCTAAAAAATGACGCACATTCCGGGAACTTTGGCGCTAGACGCGTCTAACGCCATAGTATAAATATGGCGTTAGTTGGCGTTAGTTTAGCGTCGAATTTGCGTCGAAAAAAACGACGCAAATTCGGCGCAAACAGAGTATAAATACGGCCCTTAGTGCTCCTATCATCTTTTATTTATTTATTTCGCCTTGAGGCAGTCAGCATGCTACGTGGGTGGACTGGCAGGGCAAAGCAGAGATGAGGTTGCCACGAAAATGATTGTCTTCTTAAAGTAATATGAAGCATGAGACATCCTCCCTCCAAAGAACAAGTCCAAAGTCTTACAAGTGCTGCTGCCAGGTTGAGCTGAGGAGACACTACTGCCATTATTACGACTAGCCGGAATTATCCTTTCCAAGCAGTATCTCTTCACATTTTTACTTCTATTATGAGTTAAATCACTTGGAATGGGGATTAAATGTGCTGACATAGAGTTACTGTGTGGTAATGTTTTACTAGTCGTAATGAACTGCATTTCCATGTTATATCTCTTATAGAAATATACACATTACAGAAACGTCAAAAAGGTAACATTGCAGATTACAGATTCACGTATCCTATAAAGAAATACACATGATAGTAACCTCTGAAATAGAATAAAAAATAACATTACAATGTATTCATTTTGAAAAAGAAAAGTATACACCCAACACAACATTCTCAATGTGGTAATTCTGTAACACATAGCTCACCTCTGCAAGCTCCCCTCTGCCCAAAACCCAAGCTCATTCCCTGTACCACCTGGACTTTCTCTGGCAAGGGGGCATGCATGACTCCCCGTCACACACACAATCTCCCGTTACCCCTTACTCTTCCTGCATACTTCCTCAACTTTCACATCAGACAGAAGCTCCTGCACATATTTACCACCTTTTCAGCCAAGGTGGTCCATTTATGTGTTAAAACCTTCAAATATGGGAATGGCGTGCAAAATATCTCATGGTAATTCCCCATTCAGAAAGGATTAATTTATAATAAGAGTAACCCTATGCAGATATAATGGCCAGAAACGGCCATTCCAGCCACCTGGGAGCTCTCCATATGTTTACTCCTAGCTCATAATCAGGGCCTATGTGAAGCTGAGTGGATTTGGCATTAGGACACTGAGTCAGCTGAGTGCCGCATCTATGCCAACCCCCACTTTAATATGATGAACATGCTGGCTGAAATTAATTATTATCTCTTCAACCTCTCTCGTACTTGAGTCCCTCTGGGTCTTATCACAGCTAGAAAACAAAACTGAAATGAAAGCAAACACACATGCCATCTTCATGTTCCCCGATTTTACCCTCTATCCATCACAGCTCTGCAACACTGCCTGTGTTAAGACCCTCCTTCAGATCCTGAGGGTAAGGGATGTATTCATAAGGGAAGAGGGGAGTCTTTCTCCCACCACCAGGTCTACTCTCCTGGGTCAGTGGCACCTCCCTGTGCATTGTAGAATACGAAACACTAAGGCAGAGGAGGACATGGACCACTAATAAGGCAGCATCTCTGACATGCGGGCATCTCCCGTATAGGAGTAAGTGAGATATAACTGCTCCATGCACTACATGTCTGCTATTTCTACCCTCGGTGATCTCTGGCCTGTCCTATCTTTTCGGCACTCATCATTCATACCATCTGTGATATATGCATTTACTTCATGCACCTGCTCTTTTTTCCCACTGTCTCTTCCCCCCCACTTCTTTCTTTCCTCTGTCTTCTCACTACCTAGGTACACTTCAGTCTCTGCAACATCTTCTCTCTTTAGCCTTGTGCTCTTTGACACTGCCATTCTGTTTTGCCAGTATTCCTTGTGCCTGCCTATTCTGATATTGCCCTCGCCTCCAACTTTGCCCACTGGTCTACCTGCCCCTTACGATATGGCACATGAGCTTGTTAGCGCTTCTGACCTTAATAAGTAAACTTACAAGGGGGCGCAAATAGGTCGATGAACCTTTTGACTCGCAATTAAGATGTTCTTACCATAGCTCCAGTACATAATCAGCACATAATCAATAACCAATACACAATAGTCAATAATCAACATCAATCAATAACATCAATAATCAATGGAGTCAGTAAATGTCACACACCATGACCTTTCGGACATGAATAACTACACCTTTTAGTAAAAGTAAGAATATCTATTTCCCCATATTAACAATGCTAAGGTCATGTACATTAATCTCAAAATCAAATGAAACACATATAGAAACAATACTGACTGTCCAAAGCGGCGGAATAAAGGTAATCGAATCAAAGCTTGAACTACAACACATTCTAAGTTTACGGTGCAAATTAATAACAAAGTCAACAAGTCATTACATACATTAAGTTTAGCAGAGAAATTCATCAAGCATTAATCCCTATTAGCATGATTTAATTAGTGAGGATCCTTAACTAACAACAGATTAGCATTAGCATGTTGGGCTTCATGCAAAACAATTTAGTAACACAAATTTGGAAAAACATCTAACTATGGCTCTATCAAACAGTGCAGTTGGTACCTTGAAAGAAAAAGCAAATATGCATAGTAATCAACAGTCTATTACAATATACCTATCCTCCGTGTGGATCAGCAAGCAGAGTCAGTCTTCATCCTCAGGACATCAGTCGATCAGCAAGGCATCAGGATTCAGCATCAAAGTTCAGAATATGCAAAGTCTCTAAACATTAAAGTTAAGCACACCTCTTGTCAAGACGCACAAGAAATGTAGACCTTTCGGCCAGCAAGAAAATGCGCACGGGCGGTGTCTTCACTAAGTGTAGTATCGTTATATTAAAACAAGTAAAACTACTTCCCAAATCCCTAGTGATCAGTTTATCTCATTTTCACACTTTGTCTAATAAAACTAAAACTCCAAATCTATTAATTCTTTTTGCACTCTTCTGCACTATTTGTTTTGTGTTATCTTTCGCATGTGCTTTCTCTCTGCTCGATGGTTGATCCATGCCAGACCCTTTCCATGACCTTCGCTTTCTGATATTGCTTGTGGGCTCTTTACAATTTCTCCTATACTTTCTTCTGCAAAATGTAATTTCTGGCACCTATACTTGCTTCCCTTCCTACTATGGCATCAGCCATTTGTCCCTTTTGCCTCTGCTCTCTGCACCCCTGCGCTCTTTTTGCTTACATTTCACATTTCATTAATATTTGTGCTCCCCACAACGGATTCTCCCAGTGCTATTATTCCTCTCCCCAAGCTCGCTGGTTTCATATGCAGTGCTTAATTTGAGCACTCAGTTTTGAGAACATGCACTTATTTTTCCTCATCAGACGTTTCTCAAGATAAGAAACAATTCACAAATGGGAAAGAAGGAGAAAGAAAGGGCGGAAATTATCACAAGTGGAGAAAGCAAGAAATTGCAAGATTGAGATAAAGGGCCACAGAGTGTCTGGCAGTAGACCTGAGGTAGACTCAGGACTCCAAAGGCTTGGTATTTGGAGCACTGCTGTTTAATTGCACATGCCATGGGTTTCCGAACAGCAATTTAGGCACAAACACCCATTATTTCACAGATTTAGCAAAATCCATACGCTCCATTTAGGTATGACTAACACTTTAGAAATTTAATGAAAAAAACAATGGTTAAAATGACGTTATAGTTTGATCTTGTAATAATATAAAAAGTAACAATTAAAAACCACTGAAATTCACAAGTTATATTGTATGAATGTAAATATAACTTGCTCCCCCACCACGCAGTGCTTAGTACATTACATATTTCATCACTCATGATATAAATTACATGATTAATTAATCACTCTTTGCAACTCTGCAGGAAATGTACTCTCCAAAAAGTATTGTGTGTCTGATTTGTTCAGCTTCATGCCGGACCACGTAGAGCTTAAAAACTGATCAAACTTAGGAACTAATATTTTCACTTCTATTCATACATTGTACAAACTGCTACATATCTTTGAGTACCTAGACCTTGAAATACACTGCTGCTGGGACAGGGATTAACAATATTAACAACACTTTAGGTTTCAAAGTAACTCTACAGCACATGGAATGCACTCACGTTGGCAGCCCATGGAGCCCAAGAGTGGATGTGGACTGCTCTGTGCCTTTCTTAAGGACTGCTTGATGATTTCAGGTGTTGTAAACCACTATAATAAACAAAACGTTCTAATATCACAAATACATTTAATTGTATGGACAAAACTGCATTGTCCTACTTGTAGTGCAGTATTATTTTAAAGTGTCATATATAATGCATTAAAATGTCATGCATAAACATGGGGAAAGCTTGGCAATATCACACATGGAGCAGTGGAATTTAATTCCCACCCCTTTTATGAAATGTGTGTCCTCAATGTGTGTTTAACTGTATTAGTCTGTGTGCATTTTATTATTTAATCATGGTAAGTGGCCATCTATGTACTTACTTTAATTAGAGCCACCCGTTTAATTAGTTGAACCACAATAAATGTATTCACCATGAAAGAAAATGTATGACTTTCCTATTTTGTATTTGATATATTCTGTTATGCTAACAGGGTTTCTTTAGAACCCTGCTCTGAATCTAATTTTGGCCTAACTTGTAAACAGGGCAGACATTGCAAATATTCCATTTTCATAAAATGTTCTTGTGAGTGTTTTAGTTTTCTCTCCTCTGTAGGTGTCTTATCAATGTACCTGTTAGGTTAGAACAGACTCATTGTTCAGTTTGTTAGACTGGAGGTGGGGAATGTAGCTTTTAATTGGAAGTCTGGTATGGAGACTGAGCCAATGGGAGTGACCACCCTGTACCAGGCAGACTGGACTGATGCTACATCGAAGGTCGTCCAGATGATTGTTCCTTTGTTGAGAGCTGGGAAAACTAAGGAGTCTACCTGCTCCCTAGAACACTGTTTTTTGAGTGGCTGACTTGGAGGAAACTGATATGAAGATTCTTCTAGAATCCTCATTCAAGATTTATTTGTGTGCTGTTTACAACAGCAGATCAGAACCTATGCTGACCTTTGCTGGGAGAAGACCTCTTCTCAACTTGCTGATTTCCCCTGCCCATAGTGTTAAGCTCCATGCTTGAATACTCAGGTTGTGCCTTTAAAACTTAGACTTGGTTCATCTGATGGTGACCCTTTCTTATAGAATTTTTGCTTACCACATTCGAAACTCTACTTAGAATAGAGAAGTTCTTTATGGAACCAGCTTGGGTGATGGTATTTTGCATCTTCTTTCTTATAATATACAAATCCAGAGTGCAAGATCATTTAAACTTGTACACTCTTATGATATGCTTCATTCAATTCTGCTGGTTAATTTAACTTGTAACCTGAACTAATTTGTTAATAAAACCCCTGAGGTTTGGACACCATCCTATCGGTCTTTCTTGTGGAACAATATTGGTTTCACTGTATTTTAAAAATATTGCTGATGCTAGCTCCCTTTTCACACTTAAAGACGACAATAAGAGGTCCACATGACCTGTCAGGAAACTTATTGGATGACTACCAAGAGATTGAGATTCAAGAAACACTGCTCTGTCACTCAAGGACGACCTGAAACCCTAGCAGCTATACTTTATTTCCTGTGGAATTCTTCTTGCACTTCATGCTGTCTTTGTATTGTCACATACCTATTCTGTGGCTATTGACAGCATGATTGCTTTGGATTGTGATCTGAGACCTCTTCTGTGTCCGGGCTCTCTGGCATCTATGTGGTTATCAGCACCTGAAGTGCCCGCACTCAATATATTGCCAATGATTGCCATTTGCAAATTTGAGCATCGCAGTTTCCGAATTCTTGTGTTTTTTTTTTTCGATTTTGGTTTAATCACTGAATTTGCCTACTGTTTTTCATGAATGATGTGTAACACTGATTTATGAGAAACATTAAAATGTGCATTTTTTTACAGGCAAATTACTTGTCTTTGTGTCATGCTCAGTTGCGGCCCGTCCTTTAGGGCGGAGGGGCCACGCCCCCCACCTTTTGCCCCTCATGAAGAGTGTCTGTCAGGCTGAACAAAGGGCAGCCTGACAGACGCTCTCCATGTTCAGCTCAGGCAGCCAGGAGCAGACATTCGCGATTTGTGCACACTCCTGGCTGCCTGAGCTGAACTTTGCTGGACTGAGGAGGTCACAGCTCATATGTGCGTGACCTCCTCGGCTCAGCAAAGGTGCCTCGAGCCCCTCCCCTGGGTGACGAGGAAAGCGTCACCAATTGACACTCTCCCGGGGCGCTTCAGGTTTAAGCCCTGAAGTGCCCAAGGTGCGTGTCAATCAGTGACACTTCGTCACAGAGTGGGGTGGGGTCAGCAGTCTCACTGACCGCATCCCACTCTGTGACGAGGCTGGGACTGCTGCCTTCCCTCATTGGCTGACCTCAGGTCAGCCAATGAGGGAAGGCAGCATTCCCAACCCTCCTGGGACCTGGAGGCTGAAGGTAAGTGTGTGTGTGTGTGAATGTGTGTGAAGTTTTCAATTGAATGTTTGGTGCGCGCATGCACGTTAGAGTGTTATGAGTGTTGTTAATGGATGTGCGTGCATGTCTGTGTGTGAAAGAATGAGTGGGTGTGTGTGTCCCGCCCGCACCCCTCCCTCCAAAAGCTGCCGGCCGCCACTGGTCATGCTTTCTGTATGTTTGCCTTATCAGTCTGGATCACTCATGAGAACAAAACAGGGATACATATTGTTGCGCCATACTTAAGTGGTGAAACTTACTTTAAGAAGTAACGTTTCTGAATATGAAAATATGCTGTTCTAGTGTATGTAAAATCACAATCGGAGTGTTCTACATTTTTCATTCTTTCATTCATAAGTGTGACTTATGCACGGAAAATGTTGATAGCACTGGTACCAAATTGCACAAAAATCTGCGGAATTCGATTAAGTTCTTGCTTTGGCAAGGACAATATTTACAATTGAGAATGTTAATTGATCTTCAAAGTGTATGGGCCACTGCCAGGTGATGTTAATGAAGAAGAAGACAACGTACTTCCCCTCAGATACTGGGTATAAGGGCTGAACATGTTAAAAAAAGGGAAGAGTACAGTTTATGCACAAACGTTTAGAGTTTGGAGTTCATTCTGAATGGGCGAGGCAGGGAGTATACTGAAAACATTCCACAGACACCAACTATCTCTAAGTCATAACTCTGCAGTTGCTAATGCATCCCTTTCTGACTAATTTACTCACTTTGGGACTCGTTTTAGGCCAATTCATCTTTTGACCCTGATTGAAGACACCTTAGGACGAGATAACTAATCAGCATGTCAATCAATATGTCAATAACGTCATCAAGGTTCACAGTAATACGACAATCAAATTAGTCAAAGACATTTAATAAAACTCAGAAACCACCATGACCTTGCAGTCATGAATAACCACACCAGTTTAGTACTGTTATTTAAAATGTATTCCCTATTGATTACAATTCTACTAGCAAGTTTATTAGTCTCAAAATCAAGAAACACATTAGCATAGTCACAATATGGCAACTCTGATAAGCTTTCATCAAAGCTAGAATCACAAATATTAGAACATAGTATGGTGTCAGCATAGGTTATCCTTAGCAGAGTATCATCATCACGTTTTTCAACAAAGCATAGATTCAGTCATTTGTCTATTTGCGTCAGTTTAGTGAACCCCTCATCTAACCTCAAATCAGCATTGGCATGTTGGGCTTCATGCAAAACAATTTGGTAATACTAATTTGGAAAACATCTAACTAGGGTCTCTGTCAAAAGAAGCAGTTGGTACCTAGAAAGGAAAAGCAAACAGACAATTACAATTTCATTGTCATATAGTTACCCTCCGTATTGGGTCAGCACTCAGGTTCGGTCTTCGTCCTCAGGACATCAGTTGATTCGCCATCAGGAATTCAGCAATCGGGTTAAAGGGGGCACGTCCCTCAGAAGGAGGTAAAGTGTAAACGGGCAATTATAAGGCAAGGATAGTTCTAAGAACCAAACAGCAAAGTCTCTATGCAGAGTGACAAAGTGTCTGGGTCATAGCAAATCGCATCAGCATCTCTCTAACTCTCTCTCTCCTAGTCTCCTAGTCTCATGTTCTGTTTTACTTCCTTGTGTCAAGGGTTTTTATCCCTTTTCTGTTGTACAATCCCCTATAATTTTATTGGCTGGAGTCAGTACCCCACTATTTTCCTCCAATAGAGTTTCAATTACTTCATTGAATTTGTCACCCCATAACTGTTCTCACGTAGTTTATTGGTCCTTATGATTGACGTCTTCAGCGGGTAGAATGTCTGGTATGATTTCATACTCTCGTGGTCTTCTTTGCATCTTTAGTCAGTGGTTCCATCGTCTTTACCCGTTCAGGCGACCTTGTACCTGCAAGTAGTCTACACTGTTGGGTTCAGCAAGAATGTTTCACTAAGCCAGATGAATTTCATGGGAATGGATCTACATTAGTTACATTCATCTTCTAGTTTGGAGGAAAACAAGAGTTCATGTCCTTCAGCAAGTCAGCACACTGCACGTTAGAAAAACACATTTAATATGAAACCGGGCAGCCAGGCCTCGACTCATGCTTACTAAGGCCTAATGATTTATTAGCAAAACTTCATGATCTTTTAACATTAGAACAAAATCATATCCTAATATAACATTTTATCATTATTAGTCAGTTTTATTAGTCCCCGTATATATTGGAGGCCACTGCCCGTGGGCACATTTCAAGCGCACGTTTTAGCAAAATACATTAATACATTTTCTATGCGGCATTATTACAAGTTAGTTCATATACATTTCATGTTAATATAGAATATATATGCTACGCTCTCCCACAGTCCAATAATGTAATCTATAACTTGAGTCAACAAGAGGATGATTTAGTTAGTGCTCTCCAAACTGGGAAAAAGCTAGACAGTTTATGTTACTTTTTATGTAACCTCCGAATGACATAAAAACATCTGGCACCATGGAAGCATTGAAATCGTTTCTACAGTTGAATACCCCAAAAGCGCTCAAGTAAAAATAGATATGAAGAACATGTAAATGGATGAAGTAATTTAATAGTCGTTTAAGTTATAGTTCTGTAAGAATGTTGCAAACATATTTTTGATTGAGGTGAACATTCCAGTATTTAAGAACTATCCAGGTAGGTGTGTTCAGCTAGTTTTAAGAACATCTGCATCTAAGGAAGGGGGCACAATAACGATTGCACAAGCAGTAGAATCCCATTTAGCTTATCTGAAGCGCACACGTTCCTATTAAATAAAAGAGGAAGAGATAACATTTATTGGTGACCATGAAGTGCAAACAAGTGATTGAAGTGGAAAAGTACAGCAAGAGTTAACGAATATGAGGGTATTTGAGTGAACAGTTTAAATGTAAATCAGTGTCATGTCAAACAGATTAGGACTAATGAGTACTGACGAAGGATCCATTCCGAGACCATGCAGGTATTGCAAAATGAGCGCCAGTGGCAGGAGCAGAATTACAGATCAGAACTAAGAATTAGGGTAGTATTTGACATGGGCAAGCTGGGCCGAGCCCCATGATGGCAATCTTCTGAGGGATGCAGGGCGCTGTCTGCTTTAAGGCCCTGCAACATCAGCACCCCTCACTCACGGCTTTAGTGATTACGTTTAAAGAGATCGTATTCATTTTTAACATGACACCGGTGCTATTTGTATCAAACCATCAGCTCCCTTGATTGTTCCCCCCTGCTACCACACCAAACCTTCCCCTGAAAACGACTTGGTACCAGTGTGAAGGAGATAAGCTGTGACTTAGGTGAGTTAGTCGTAGTTGCAGAAGTATTCAGATACCAGTCACTGCTCTGATGCAATCAGAAAGGGAGTGGCCTGTGGACACAAAGAAGCCCCCAAGTGGCCTCCTTCTAGTCACCAGCAGAATGATGGCACCACACTTCTTAAGACCAGGGCGCTATTTAAGCAAAAGCTAAGAAGTTTTGAACCCTTGCCAACGGACCAAAAGGGTGCTTAAGATCAGTAATGAGGAACATGTGCCAAGCTGTTTCGGTCCATGGCCTTTGCAGGAAGCCCTGGTCGAGGCATCCAAGGAGCATTATGTGGGCTTTAGTTCTAGAAATGTGTTAGAAATTGGGTCTCTATGTGGTAGAGGTATGCACTCCGTCTAAATTGGGACCACAAATCTAGTCAGGGTGAGTCAGATGCACAAGCTAAATTAACCTGTGCTCATTCGCTGGTAGCTTGGCACAGAGCAGCCAGGCTTATCTTTAGAAGTAAAAAGGTGTTAAAAAACATTTAAACTACAGTAACACAATGAAAACATCACAAATAGACTTCACACCAGTTTAGAAAAATAAAGAATAAAAAGATAAATAGAGTAAAACAAGGCCAAAACACCAAAAATCCAATAAGTAGAGCTTAAGACGTGATTTTTTAAAGAATATCTGCAATGTACTGTTTAAAAGTCAACAGCGCTGAGAGGTTAGTTAACGTCATGCTACACTGGGGTGAATCCAAGGTTGGTCCTGACCACAATGGAGGGCAAGCCCCTACAGGACTCACACAGAGCCCACTGAACAGTACCTTGAATAGAGGGATGCATTGACGATGCGCTGCTGATGTGTCGGTTTTGAAGCATGCAATCAGGTAGATTTGTCATCATTCAGCTGCACAGAACCCTCTGAGATGTAGGTGATGGATCGTCGTTGAGCCGACTGGATGTAGACGATGTGTCAGTTAAGAGCTGCTCAATCTAAAATGTGGCATCAGCGGTCTCTCGGCGCAGGAGGCAATGAATCCTTGATGAGCGGCACAGAGCCCTTGCAATGAAGGTGAAATACCATCATTGAACCATGCAGAACTCATCAAGATGAAGGTGATGTGTCGTCATTTAGCCACTGCATATAGGAGATGAGTTGGTTCTGAACAAGGCAACTGCAGTAATGTGTCAATTTTGCCAAAAAACAGCTGCAGAATCCTTTCCAAAGGCCTAGGACTAGCTCCTCTTGGCAGAACAGGACTCCACAGTACATCTGCTGTAGGCAAGATGGGTGTAAGTATTTGATGGTCATGAGACTTCCAGAAAAGGAGGCAAGCCAGCAAGCCCTTGTAGTCACATGGTTCTGTATAGGCTGTAGAGAGCAAAGATCAGCCCTTCTCACTCCCAGGCAAGAGACAGCAGGCAGCAGGCCAACACAGCAATGTAGTTGAGCAGAGTGGCAGTCCCTCCTGGCAGCACAGCAGTCCTCCAACTTGGCAGAATGTCCTTCATATCCAGAAGTGTACTGATTTGGTGGGGTTTGAGGTACAGTACGCATACTCAGTTAAGTCTTTGAAGTGGGGGAGACTTTGAAGAGAGGCATTTGAAGTGCACAAGATCCCTGTTCTTCCATCCCGGGCCCCAGACACTCTACAGGGGATAGGTTAATGCAGCTCTTTGTGTGGCGAGAAGCACAGCCCTACTCAGGTGTAAGTGTCAGCTCCTTCCTCCCATCTAGCTCAGGAATACCCAACAGCCTATTGATGGGCCATCATGATGCAAAAGCCACACCTCAGCTTCCTTTATGTGCAACTGTCTAGAGGGAATGCACAAAGCCTAGCTGCCAACCAGCCAGATGTGTATTCAGACAGGTAGAGGCACAGAACGGTTAAAGCAAGAAAATGGCACCTTTCTAAAAGTGGCATTTTCAGACTTACAATTCAAAATCCAACTTCACCATAAGTTTTCCAGAGCCACCAAACTCAAAATTTCTAACTTGGCCCAATTGGAACTTGCACTTAAAGTCTGTTCCAAGGTAAACCCAAAGTACCTATGGGAGAGATAGGTCTTATAGGTCTTGCAGTAGTGAAAAACAAACTTAAACGTTTTTCAATACCAGGACATGTTAAACTTAAAATTACATGTCCAAACATTTAAATACACATCACCCTGCCCATGGGGCTAACAAGGGCCTACCTTAGGGGTAACATATGTAATGCAAAGGAAGGTTTGGGCCTGACAGAGTGCATGCATGTGCCAGATCAAATGGCAGTTTAAAAAACTGCAAACATAGGTCTCCAATGAGAGGCCTGGTACATGTTTAAAAGGCTACAGCAGTGGGATTCACAATCAGTGCTGCAGGCTCACTGGTAGCCTTTAATTTTCAGGCCCTGTGCACATTTATTGCACTTTACAAGGGATATACAAGTGCATTAAATATGCTAATTAGGGTTAAGATAATATTATCATGTCTTAGAGCAAAGATCACCTGCACTTTAGCACTGGTTAGCAGTGGTAAAATGCACAGAATTCTAAATCCAGCAAAAGGAAATCAAGAAAACAGGATGTCAAAAGGTAAAAAGTTGGAGGAAACCACACCAAGGATTCCAGGTTTCAAAAAATGAAATCAGTTTTGCATGTCAAGGTGGAGAGGCACTGTGCTTGCTCTTTCATTTTCTTCAGTGAGTTGTTGTTAATGTGCAAAATTGCTCAATTTATTTTTACAAAATTTCCCAAAAGTTTACAAACTAACACTTTTAGTACACAGTGTGGTTTTCAGTTACTGCGTGTGAGTTTTTCATGTGAAGGGTATGGCTGAAGTAAAAAGGCCATGTTAGGAATCAAGTCTCTTGTTGGCAGTCAGTTTGCACTCTGTCCAAGCAGGGACCATCACTCTAGTCAGGGTCAGGGTAAGGGAGTTACACTCCTAAGACAACCCCTGCTCACCCCCTTGGTAGCTTGGCACAAGCAGTCAGGCTTATCACAAAGGCAATGTGTAAAGTATTTTTACCAACACACAGTAATGTAGTGGAAATACCACAAAAGTGACACCGGTTTACAAAAATAGCCAATATATATCTAAATCAACAAGACCAAAATGACAAAAATCCAACATACACAAGCAAAGTTATGAATTTTCAAAGTAAAAAGAGTCTTAATCCATAGAATTCAATGGATGTGTTGTTTTTACACAAAGTACCTGGTTTGTGTCGAAAATAAAGCTGTGTGGGCGAACATGCATCGTAAAAGTTACCGATGCGTCGTTTACTGACTCACAAGTGATGCTATGCGTTGTTTCTTTTCCGGTTGGGTAGGCGACGTGTTGATTGTCTCTCCCGCAGAAGAGCAATGCGTCGATTTCTGGATGGGCAACCTCAGGTCCCTGCAGGTTCACTGTGGTTTTGATGACCACCGAGAATACGTGCGAAATTCTGGAGTACGGTGGGGAAGAGCTGCGCCGTGTGGGTGATGTGTCAATTTTGCCAGCTGCCAACAGGTGTTGCTTCGATTTTCCAGCTGCAAAGCAGGTGGTGCATCAAATGTTCTGCCGCGAAGCAGGTGCTGCGTTGATTTTTCTCCTGCACGGCTCCTGTGCATGGATTTCAGTTCTAGTTCCACCAGCTTCTCCTTTCATGGGCCCAGGGACTGGATTAGGTTCCATTTGGCAGTGTAGGAGTCTCAGCAAGAGAGTATTGGTGCTGGTAGTGGAAGCCTTTGATGGCCCTGATACTTCAGAACAGGGGGCAAGCTTAGTCCAAGCCCTTGGAGACACTTCACAAGCAGGAAAATACAGCAAAGTCCAATCTTTGTCCTCTCTCAGGCAGAAGCAGCCAACCCAGAAAAACACACTCACATACAAAGGGGCTGTACTCCTCCTCCAGCTCTTCAGCTCTTCTCCTTGCAAGAGTTTCCGCTTGATCCAGAAGTAATCTGAACGTCTGGGGTTTTTGGTCCACTACTTATACTCCTTTCTGCCTTTGAAGTAGAAAAAAGGAAAGTCTCTATAGTTCACAAGATCCTGCCTTGCCAGTGGTTTGGAGACTGCACTGTGTGAGGACAGGCATATCCCTTTCATGTGTAAGCGTCAGCTCATCCCTCCCCACTCTAGCACAGGAAACTCATCAGGATATGCAGGCTACACCTCAGCTCCCTTTGTGTCACTGTCTAGATGGAATTGACAAATAGTCCAACTGTCAGTCTGACACAGACATGGATTCCACAAGCAGGCAGAGGCATGGAATAGTTAAGCAAGAACATGCCCACTTTCTAAAAGTGGCATTTTAAAATTGGCAATCTAAAAAACAACTTTACCAAAAGATGTATTTTTAAATTGTGACCTCAGAGAATCCAAACTCTACATCGCGATGTGCTACCAAAGGGAAACTGCCTAAATATATTTAAAAGCAGTCCCCATGTTAACCTATGGGAGGGATGGTCCTTGCAATTGTGGCAGTATTTCACTGTCAGGACATGTAAATCTCACCAGTACATTTCCTACCTTTAACATACACTGCACCCCACCCATGGGGCTACCTAGGGACTACCTTAGGGGTGACTTACATGTACAAAAAGGGAAGGTTTGGACCTGGCAACTGGGTTTACCCTTTTGGATTACATTTTACCCAGGACTTGTTTCTTTAGGAGAAAGTAGAGCTACAAAGAACCATTAGGAATTGGCCAGCAATCATGCCAGCATGTGGGAACAATAAAAGGGGAATGTTTTTATTATAGTGCGAGTGGGAATTTATTTGCTCACAGTGATACTTAATTATTTTAATTGAATTGAGCAATATTGCAATGTGGACCAAGTTACAAAAATTTAAGTGATTGACAAAAAGCAAAATGTTTTGCTTATAAAAACATGGGTGTCGATCCTAAAAATGGGTAATTGGCATGCTTATTCACCTACTGACCCTGAAGACCTTCAGGTGGAACTTGTATCCTGTTGTCACCACATAGGCTCTGGGGATTCAAAGAATCCCTCTCCACACATTGTTGTGCACTGCCTACTAATCACTTCATCTTAAATAGTGTGAACGTGCTTTGCATTGATTCCCAGGGCCCAAAGGACTTAAGGTGCCATGACTTAAGGTGCCTAAAGGATCACTCTGACAAAGGAGAAATCTATGATAGTGCTTATTCTGCCATGATATTGTAGAGAATTTTCTTGGAGTCCTTAAATGTAGAGTTACCTGGAGGATTCTCATTCTCCCCCAAATTAATCACATCCCAGTTGATACCCTGAGAGGTAGTGAGGAAGAGAGATAGGTTACCGTAATTCAGAAATGGCAGAGTTTACATCCACCCAACTCCTATATTGACTACCCACAGGGCCATGCAAAAATTGGGGAGCCATGCACTCCTACATTGTGAGTGTTTAGTTGGCTGCTGCTGAGTCCTATTTACCCCCATAAAAGAATGTGCTGAGATTCCCCAGGGAATTTAAGTACTAAAACGCCTAAGCAAAAACTCTTGTTATCACTTCCATAGTTGTCACAACACAAACAAATTTCTGCTTATGTACTAACTTGTTGACTGTTATAAACTGTAGTGCCGCTGTGGTTTAGCCAATATAATGCAACAAATGTAGCCCAAAATTCAGAGTCTTTTTAAAGTTTGAATTGCCACGATACTCAGTCACCATTGTTGATGGAGATTTCTTCAAGAAACATCAGTACTCCTTTATTTACTTTTGTCTCTTATCACTTTCACTCAGCTGTCCTACTTTAAATTATTAGGCTGTAATTAAAAAAACTGTCTAACCACAGAGAACTGTACAATATATCTATTGTGCCATAGAAACCTCAGCATAAAGCTTCTCTGAAGTAGACCCTTTGTTGTTTTCTCAATCTGGACGCAGCTTCTCACCAGGTTGCCCAAATGTATTATCTACCGTCTACTTGCAGTAGCATGATTGCAAGGGCAGTTGAATACTTTGGTAGACAGAATTGATCCCCATTGGCATGTTGAAAGGAACATGGTATACTATAACGAGGACTATTTAGGCAAGCTCCTGAAAGGCTCCTGCTTTCTTGAGAAAACTACAACAAGATTAGGTGATGCCCTAAAGCTACGATGAAGACTCTGTTACAGTTTATTTAATAAGTTGAAACATTCATGTAATAACTTATTGACCGTTAAATATTTTAGTGGCAAATTTGAACTCAAGTTCTGAGTCTTTTTTATTTGAATTGGTACACTACTAAGTCAGCATTGCTAATGGATTGTTCTTTCAAGCAACACCAGCCCACATTCATTCACTTTGTCACTTATCTCCTTCACTGCTCCATTCTTTGGATGTAGTCTGTCTACTGGATATGATTATACAGTAATTAAAAACACTGTCTAACCATGCAGAGTTGGGAAAGAAATGTTCCTGCCACAGAAGCATAAGCATAAAGCTTCTCCCAAGAGGGCCCTTTGTTTTATTTTGAATAGGTACCCATGTTCCCAGGGATACTGGGTTGCCCAGTAATAGTTATCTAGTCCTTAAAGATAGCACCTCAATCAATCAGAGTGGGCTGTGTCCATACATCAATGTTTCCTTTCTTCTGTGGGCTTCATCAAGGCTATGTAGTTCTGATCTAAGACAATTAGAAAAGCCCAATGAAGTAAAATTATTAATACCTTGTAACAGGGAGACAACAGTTAACTACGGAGGAACAGATGTGACAGCCCCAAGACCAATTGGACAATGCCCCAGGAGATCTATTGACAGGGTTACGTCAGTACGCATAGCAGAGTGTACCAACATCTTTAAGAAGACAAGGAATCCAGAAGCAGGAGAGATAGGAGGAGGACATGGAACAAAGAGAAGAAACAACACCACTGGGCTGACGAGGCACAGAGGACGAGCAGGACCGAGCGGGACCTAAAGTCCAGACATCTGAAGAGACCAAAACCGGGGAAGTGAAAAGACCAGGAGTGGACCGAGGCAACCTGAAGAGGAAAGCTGGAACAGACAAAGAGTCCTGCCACGTCCCCGGAGGGACGTGTTTCTCACAGGTATGAGACTGCTTGCGCGGCCAGATTATTGGCATAGCATGACACCTGGGAGGGAATTGGGAAGGTGAGGGAAGATAGGGGAATAAATAAACATAAAAGCATTGCCCTTGGAGGTAACAACCACTCACTGAGACTTTACACAAAGGTGACGATTTGGGAATCACTGGCCTACTCACTTAAAAAGAAATAAAGGCACAAGAGCTCACAAGGGTGTGCCCTTCCCCACTTTTTCCATACTCACAGGTCCTTACCCCTTTTTCCCTACCCCTTTTCCTTTTGCATGCATTAAACCAGAAAAGAACACTTACCTGATCCTCGCCTTTGTTTCTTCTCCTATGAACACCTGATGATGAGATACGCGGGAGGCACGAGAAGATCCTAGAAGAGAGGGAACAACAAGGCATCAAAAGAACAATAAAAGGACTAAAGAAAGATCAGATCCTTAAGATATAAAGTAGTAAAAGAAAGACATAATAAAAAGTGCCTTACAACCTCAACCACAGTGACTGGTGTGAGTGTGTTGAGTAGAAGGGAAATTGTGAAGAAAATCCCTCCCAAGACAGCGCTCCTCTTTGGTAGCCCTGTGACAGTGGTGTCAGAAGTGGGATTCTATCAAAAGGAAAAGGGCCCATGGAGACGAAGCTGTCACTGGAGCATATGACAACGCAACTAGTGGAAGGACAACAACACTTAAAAATAGTGTTAGGGGAACAGGTGAAAGAAGCACAACAGGATCAAGAGACCCTAAAAAGGGTCAGAGTGCCCTAAAAAGCCATGCCACCATCATTGCTAATAGATATTCATTGCTAATAATCAATAGGTACATGAATCGGCTATATAAAAACTAACAGATACGATTGTTAGTACCAGGGTGCACCTGAATGTGCCCACTTCAGTACCGCAGCATCAGGAGGGCAAAGATCCCATTGCATTTTTCACCAATTTCGAAGCCACCTCAGCTAATTGGCCACAAGACAGATGGTGACAATATGTGGCACTGCTTCTATGGGGACTTTACAAGCCACATATCAGGCCCTCAGTCTGAGTGGAATCAGCCTGTATGGGGAAGTCAAGAAGGCTATACTGGAAAGAGTTGGATTTGACACAGAACACTACCTGGTGACATTTTGTGGAACCAAGAGGAGCCCATCTTAGAATCCCAGGGCTCTTTTTTATAGGGCACAAGATGTCCGACTCTGGTGGTTAAAACCAGCTGAGAGCACCAGAGAAGACACTATACAGACCGTATTTTTAGAAGAATTCCTTGAGGGCCTTCCTGTTAGCACGAGAAACTGGATTAAACAACATCCAGGCATATCAGTATCCACCGCTATAGAATTGGCCTGCGCTTTTCATAGAGCACCTGAGTTTAGAGTGACCCAGAAAAAGGGGATGATGCAGACATGGAGGAGTAGTCCTTCTCAGAAACCTAGTTGAAGAACTCCCCTGGAAGGTAGCCTACAAGTACTGTTACCGGCCAAGGAACCCAGCCAAGCCCCTCAATGTTATAATTGTGTGGAGTGGGGACATATCATCGGCAACTGCTTCCAAAAAGCTTCCCACCCCGGAACCAATGGAAATAGGAACGACACAGGGTAGAGTCTTATGGTCCAGTGGTAAAATCCCTCAGTATACAAAAACTATGAAATTGAACCAGATGAACTCACAGGCCTTAATAGACTTGGGTGTAGGCAATGCAAATAGGGTGTCCGCAAACCAGTGGAAAGACAGGAGACAGTGTTTATCAGCTGTGTGAATGGGGACAGCAAGGTCTACCCAGTGGCTGAGATAATGATAGAATAGAAGGGATATGAGGAGGGAATAAGAGTAGATGGGATCCCACAATCGGGAGAAGATATAATCATAGGTGCAGACTATCCAGACTTTAAAGAATTGTTGGAGAACACTCATACTCAAAATCTAGAGATCCGCTGGATGGCTGACACCCTTTTGTCTACTGAGTGTATTGAAGAGGGTAAGACCAAATAGTGGTTAAGCAGATGACAGAAAAGAGAAAGAAATAGACAGATCCATGAAACCGAACCCCTGACCACCTTCCTTCTCATTCCACAGGTAAAAGGGTCCTATCCTCACCTTTGTTTCCTCTCGTATTAACACCTGGGGACGAGATACGCGGGAGGCACAAGAAGGCCCCTAGAAGAGAGAGAACAACAAGGCATCAAAAAAAACAATCCAAAAGGACTTAAGAATGAGCACATCAGTAGCATTAAGATATAATGTACTAAAAGATAATAAACAGGGGCCTTACACCCTCGACCACGGTCACTGGCATGAGTGTGTTGAGTAGAAGGGCAATATTTAAGAAAATCACTCCCAAGACAGCTCCCCTCGTGGCAGCCCCACAGCATACCTTTTAGTGTAAAGTACATTAGAGTACCCACTAGTATGACAGTGTGTAATCAATGTGACTATTGTCCAAAGCTTCAAGTGATTATTTTTTAGAGATGATGGGTGGTACCCTTGTGATAAGGAATTAATTAAACTAAATGCTAGCTGTTGAGAATGTAAAAATGTTTAAATAACAATGCATTCTTATTATTCAGAGCCATACTTTTTTTACAGAATACATCAACTGAAGTTTGGTAATATAGATATATATAGATAGAATATAAAGACATTAAACATTTGTCTGAAAATGCAGTTAATATTTTAAACATATGTATGGCTGTCAATGTAATTATTAGTATATCTAGAAGATAATGAATAGGTTAAAACAATTAGGAAACAACTACTTCAACTTTACATTGGTGCTATTTATGTATTGTCTTCATATGTACTTTTAAACTTATTAAGCAAATGCTACTTCAGGGAACCAGTAGCTTCTTCTGGTGGTACATCTATCAAATTATGTGTAGAAAGAGAGAGATAGAAGAAAAAGAGGGAGGGGAGGAAGAAGAGTAGTATATTTTTAAAATTTGAAGAATGTATAACATCGGTTGATTCACTTTACAATGGAAGCTTGCACAGTTTCTTTTCTTTTTTGGGTAGCCAAATGAATAGGGAAAGTTGGGGGATAAACCTTCAACTAAAACTCTTCCGTTCACTGCTTTAGCAATGTTCATACCACAAGGAACATTGTAGAGCCACTGTAGCTGCCTAATGTAATAGAATGTTGGGAAATAAATCTGGTAGAATTGTATTAAATGCTTTGAAGAATTATATGAATGGATCATTAAGGAGGTGTTAAAATGATACTCACCTACAAGCCAGGGAGCCCCACCAGCAGAATCTAATACTGCCAGCAGGAAACTGCATTAGTGTTGAGGTCTATGTCCTGAAGATGACACTTCCTGAAAAATGTACAAAAGACACTTCTATATTTACCCTTTGCATACAAAAATAAAACACAAATTAAGTACCATGACTAAAAACAGGATAATTGTTACTTCTTTAGAATCTGTCATAGACATTTAAGACTTAGGGCCTGATCTAGATTTAGGCGGTAACAGTCCCACATTGAACTTTTTGACTGAAAACTCTTCTGCTGCTGTAATAGTCCACCTGCTGTAGTTAGATGTTGGTGGTCCCATAGAAGAAAGCCTCCATTAAAACCTTTGTCTCTACCAAGTAACACCACCCGCATTGACAGCAGGACATGCAGATCTGGATGTGCCTTTCCATCTGAGTTGTCAGATTGGGAAAGAAGGTGTGAAAACTCACCTTTTTTCCCCATTCCACCTCTGTCTTTGACTGGATATGACTGAACAACACCTGCTGTGACTGCTGCCACCGACCCATGGAGAAAACATGACCCCTTGTTGCCGGACTCGAAGCATGGGAAGTAGCAACTACAGCAGGCATATACATGTCACAGTAATTTTTGTAATTACTGTGACATGCATATGTGGGGTACATGATGGTGTCACATATGGGTGGGGACACAGTTGCACAACACACATATCACACACGCACACAACTGTCATTTTGGAGTCATCATTAATTGCAAAATAAATGGTGGCACCACAATGGCGGTACACTCACACAGGACAACAGTGTCCATGTGTGTGAATTGCAAGGGGACCTGTACGGGTAGGTTTGTGCCATCTGTTGTGTATGTGAGTGAGTACGTGTATGTGTGTATGTGGGTGTGGATTGGCTGGTTGAGGTGGAGGGAGCTGGAGTGGGTGATGTGGTTCTGTCTGTATGTGTGCCACTTGCATGTGAGACTGATGTGTAAGTTGTGTTGCTGTGTGACACATTCAGATCAGTGTTGTTGTTCTGTGGTGGACATTGTTGTGATGTGTGTAATTGTGGGTGAATGTGAGTGGTTTATGTAACTGAGTGTGTAGCTGTGTTGTTTGTTGTGGTTGCGTCATGTGTGGGTGCAGTGTCAATGGTGTGTGCATGTTGTGGCATGGATGTCATTAAATGTGTGCTTTCGACATGTACAGGTTGTGTTGTGTTGGATGCCAACGGGTTATTGTGTGAATGTGGTGTGTTGTGTAGTGCGTAGTGCAGGAGTACACATATGGCCTAGGGACAGTGTGTGTGTGTGCCACTTAAATGTCTTGCATAGCCTCAGCCGTAGTACGCAGTACATTGGGTCTCGCCTTCATCTCCCTCCATTAGCGAAACACTGCCAGTCAATCTGCTTGCAGAGCTGTGACATCTAAATATGGTGGACAGAAAACTGTAGACTTGACAGTCTTCTCTAGTCCGCGGCCAACGTGGATTGGCAGTGCGACCACCAAGATCTAAATCAGCCCTTGATGTATATACCCAGTTTGCAAGCACAAACCATTTAAGGCCCTGATTTATACTTATCGGTGCAAAACTGCATTAATGTAGTTTTGCACCAAAATGTTTAGCAGCGGCTTGCACCATTTCTGTGCACCAGTCAGGCACGATATTTATGGAATAGTGCAAGCCAGTGCAAAGGGTAGGCTAGAGTAAAAAAAATATTACATTAGTCGGGTGGCGCTGACGGCATGGAAGAAGGGGATTTTTCACTGAAAAATTAGGTTAGGCAGGTTAGAGTACAAAAAAAGGACTCAAACCTCCCTAGAGTCATTTTCTGATGCAAAACCATCCATACCACATGACTCCTGTCTTAGGAAAACAGGAGTCATGTCCACCATCCCATTGGCCATATTAGGGGACCAGAGTCCCCTGGGCATGGCCATTGCACCCTGCGCCATGTAGCGGGCCCATTTCAGGGCCCCCAGTGGCACTTAAAAAAAATACTTACCTGTACTTACCTATAGTTACCTGGGATGCGGTCCCCCATCCTCCGCTGTCCCTCTGGTGTGGGTGGGAGTGTCCTTGGGGCCTGGGGATGGCAACTGTGGGCTTATGCCATGGTGTGCCACCGTGGAAATAGGCCCAAACACCTGCCCGACCCAGGCGTTGAAAAATGGTGCAAAGCAATCTTTGCACCATTTTTTACCCCTCCTCCTGTGTGTGTTTTTTGCATGGGAGGATAAATAAGGCGCTAGGGCCTTAGAGTCAGTTTTGATGCAAGGTAGTTTTCCGCAGGCAAAAATAGTTTGTGCCGGAGCTGTGTAAAAATAATTATGCAAATCCGGTGCAAACAGAGTACAAATATGCCCCTAAGTGTCTTTGCTGGCCTAAACTATATATGGAACTTTAAAAGCCCTTCCGCAACTCATCCTAACATGAAAATTCCAGTATGTGTGATATGAATAAGGTATCTGCCTTGACAAAATCACAAACATAGCAGAAGGGTTAATCTACCTTGCTGGATGGGTTGGCATATCCAAAATGGCACAGATGATATGGAGCATTTCATGGTGATTTGGGGTCTGTGGTGCCTTATTTGGAATTATCTGACTTTTTCTAATGGCAGACACTTAATTTTCCTCACATTCTCTCACATCCTCGCTGATGTCAGGGGATGTGATCACTCCCTTTTATGCCCCTTACTATTTGTTATGTAGAAGCCTAAGAATTAAAATTGGCCTCTCTGAAGGGTCACGCCAAAACATTTTACTTTCCTCCTCTTATTTTCCTGACCTCATTTTTGCTGGCTTTAGGACTCTGGACACTTTACCACTGCTAACCAGTGCTAAAGTGCATGTGCTCTCTCCCTAAGAACATGGTAACATTGGCTCCCAATTGGCAAATTTAATTTACTTGTTAGCCCCCAGTAAAGTGCACTACATGTGCCCAGGGCCTGTAAATTAAATGCTACTAGTGGGCCTGCAGCACTGATTGTGCCACTCACATAAGAAGCCCCTTGACCATGTCTCAGGCCTGCCATTGCAAGGCCTGTGTGTGAAGTTTCACTGCCACTTCGACTTGGCATGTAAAAGTACCTTCCAAGTCTCAAACTCCCCTTTTCCTACATTAAGTCACCCCTAAGGTAGGTCCTAGGTAACCCAAAGGGCACGTTGCTATGTAGGTAAAAGACAGGACATGTACATGTGTGTTTTATATGTCCTGTAGTGGAACACTCCTAAATTTGTTTTGCACAACTGTGAGGCCTGCTTCTTTAATAGACTAGCATCAGGGCTACCCTCATATACTTTTTGAGTGGTAGATTCTGCTCTGAAAGGGGTAACCAGTTCATATTTAGTATGGCCAGAATGGTAATAAAAAATCCTGCTTATTGGTGAGCTTGGATTTTATATTACTATTTTAGAAATGCCACTTGTTAGAAATGGGGTCTTCGGTTGACAGTCAGGTTACCCCCTGTTCAAGCAAGCATCCTCACTCTAGTCAGGGTAAAAGAGAATCACCCTCAGCTATCCCCTGCTTACCCCCTTGGTAGCTTGGCAAAGCAGTAAGCTTAACTTCATAGTGCTAAGTGTAATGAAACACTACAAAATGACACAACACAATGAGCTTCATGGAGCAGATTCATGTGGAGAGCAGACTCATACCCCTTGAACCACAAGTATATGTCATCCTCCCTCTTGTAATCTTTCACAAGGTCTTTAGGAATGTGCACCCTCCTCTCAGGCTGCACTGTAGGGTTGCTGCCACCATCTTTACTGGACTGGCTTCTATGATCCATCTCTCTCAAGCTAAGCTCATGGGCCATCGCTAACTTCCTCTCCTAAAGGGCTAGCCTTCTTTGCTCCAATTGGTACTCCCTTTCTGCCTGTCTGTCCTGTAACTCCTCAGGTGTCAGACCCTTAGCTGAGACACTGCTACCTACCCTGGAGACCTTGTCCCTGCACATAACAGGCCCACCCACAATCCTCCTCCTCATCTCCCTCATCCTCTGTGTGCCCTTCAATGCTCTTGGCTGTCACCCAGGCCCTCAGTGCCTTTTGCAGCTCCTCCTTCCTGGATGAGCTCTTAATGGGACAGTCAAAACTTTTACATAAATGCTTCAACTGAGCCTTGGTATAACTCTCCCATTTCTCATGGTCAAAGTCAGCTCCAACTGATGCATGTCCAGCTTGGGACATGATGAAGATTCAAAAACAAGTGCAAAGTTCCAAAGTCAGAAAAGCAAGTTCCCAAATGAAGTTTTCAAAGAAAGTCAATCAAGGAATCAGTGAAAAAAATTGAAGTAGAACAAAAACATTCCCAAAGAGAAAAAATTAAAAGATCAACAGACAAGTAGTATGTGGTCACGTAGTGGTCTGCACTCAAAATAGTAGTGTACACTTAATCACTGTATGTCAAGTACAAATACAAGTACAAATCCCAACCGCTGATCACCAATGTTAGAAATGGGGTCTTTGGTTGACAGTCAGGTTAACCCCTGTTCAAGCAAGGACCCTCACTCTAGTCAGGGTAAAATAGAATCACCCTCAGCTAACCCCTGCTTACCCCCTTGGTAGCTTGGCAGAGTAGTAGGCTTCACTTCAGAGTGCTAGGTGTAAAGTATTTGTACCAACACAACCAGTAACTTAATGAAAACACTATAAAATGACACAACACCAGTTTAGAACATTAGGAAATATTTATCTAAACCAAAACAACAAAAATCCGACATACACAAGTCAAGTTATGAATTTTTAAAGATTGAACTAAAAAATATTGCTTAGAAACACAAAATGCTTCAATGAGGTGTTAACACAGCGTCGTGACGGAGTCGTGCCCAACAAACCAACACCAACGGTGCCGGACATGGAGTCGCGTAGACCCCCAAGTACAGTACCTTTGGTGAAGAGTGAAAACAAGCCGATGCGCGAAGTCGGGGATCACAGCGTCTGTGCCAAACATTGAATCAGCGTACTTAGAGCGGCGTCAGTCACGACGTGGTGTGGCGACTTCCATGGAGTCGCAGACTTCAGCGGGGTTGTAGCTGCGTTGGGCCTGCGAAGGTCGTCGCGTTCCAACGAAGATCACGGAGTCGGTTGCTAGCGGTGTCACCGGATTCAGCAGCGGCGTCGGTCCGAAGTCGTCCGAAGTCGATTTCCTTGGATTTCCACCAGCTTTCCTTTCAAGGGCCCAGGGACTGGATAGGGCACCACTTGTCAGAGCAGGAGTCTCTCCAGAGACTCCAAGTGCTGGCAGAGAGAAGGTTTTGCTGTCCCTGAGACTTTAAACAACAGGAGGCAAGCTCTAAATCAAGCCCTTGGAGATTTCTTCACAAGATGGAAGGTACACAAAGTCCAGTCTTTGCCCTCTTACTCTGGCAGAAGCAGCAACTGCAGGATATCTCCACAAAGCACAGTCATGGGCAGGGCAGCACTTCTCCTCAGCTCTTCAGCTCTTCTCCAGGCAGAGGTTCCTCTGGTGTCCAGAAGTGTTCTAAAAGTCTGTGGTTTTGGGTGCCCTTCTTATACCCAATTTCTTCTTTGAGGTCGGCCTACTTCAAAGTAAAGTCTCTTTTGAATGTGAAATCCTGCCTTCCCCAGGCCAGGCCCCAGACACTCACCAGAGGGTCAGAGACTGCATTGTGTGAGGACAGGCACAGCCCTTTCAGGTGAAAGTGACCACTCCTCCCCTCCCTCCTAGCACAGATGGCTATGCAGAATACACCCCAGCTCCCTTTATGTCACTGTCTAGTGTGAGGTGCAACCAGCCCAACTGTCAAACTGACCCAGACAGGGAATCCACAAACAGGCAGAGTCAAAGAAATGGTATAAGCAAGAAAATGCACTCTTTCTAAAAGTGACATTTTCAAACACACAGTCTTAAAATCAACTTTACTAAAAGATGTATTTTTAAATTGTGAGCTCAGAGACCCCAAACTTCACATGTCCATCCGCTCCCAAAGGGAATCTACACTTTAATCAGATTTAAAGGTAGCCCCCATGTTAACCTATGAGAGGGACAGGCCTTGCAACAGTGAAAAACGAATTTAGCAATATTTCACTGTCAGGACATATAAAACACATTACTATGGGGGTCATTCTGACCCTGGCGGCCGGCGGTATGTTGGCGGTAACACGGCCAACACAGTCATACCGCCGGCCCCTCCACTTTCCCGCCAGGCGATAATCCCAGGGCAGCGGTGCAAGCACCGCTGCCCTGGGGATTATGAGTCCCCGACCGCCAGCCTGTCCGTGGCGGTAAACACTGCCATTGAAAGGCTGGCGGTAAGGGGACTGGGGTTGCCCCTGGGGGCCCCTGCACTGCCCATGCACTTGGCAGGGGCAGTGCAGGGGCCCCCAGGCATAGCCCCATCGCGGAAATGCGCGATGGGTGCTACTGCACCCACTGCACATCAACATTGCCGCCGGCTCTATTACGAGCCGGCGGGAAAGTTGATGTGCCATTTCCGCTGGCCCAGCGGAAATGTCGGAATAGGGAGGTATGAATACCTCCGGCAATGGCGGTATTCTGTTTCCCCCGGCCTCGGCGGTCTGGAGAAAAGACCGCCGAGGTCGGAATGACCACCTATATGTCCTTCCTTAACCATACACTGAACCCTACCCTTGGAGCTACCTAGGGCCTACCTTAGGGGTGTCTGACATGTAAGAAAAGGGAAGGTTTAGGCCTGGTAAGTGGGTACGCTTGCCAAGTCGAATTTACAGTTACAACTGCACACACAGACACTGCAATGGCTGCAAGGCCATCTGTGCCTTACAGCCTATCTCCAATCAACCTCTGTGCTTGGCTGGTTGACAGCTCCCTTGTGCATTTCACCCAGACAACTACAAACACAGGACACTCAGTCAACCCTGCACTCGTGCATACTGAATGGGTCTTCCTTGGCTGGAAGGGTGGAGGACCTGAAACTTACATTTCAAAGGCTAGTGGCCTGCCCTCTCACAATGGGCTGCCAAACCCCCTACTGGGACACTGGCAGACAGACCTGACCTGAAAGGGGAACTTGTGCAGTACAAAACCACTCTTTGAAGTCTCCCCCACTTCAAAGACATTTTTGGGTATATAAACTGGGTCTCTTACCCCACCAACTCAGACACTTCTGGAACTGAACATGCAACCTGGCAAGAGGAACTGCCTGGCTGCCCAGAGGACTCATCTGGACTGCTTTGCTGAGAAGGATTGCTGCCCTGCTGTTGTCCTGTTGCCCTGCTGCCCTCTGTCTTTGCTGAGAAGTCCTCTCCGAGTGCCTGGATTGAGCTTTCCTCCTATTTTCTGAAGTGTCAGGGCAAAAAAAGTTGTCATTTTTCCAAGAAACTCTTTTTGCTCCAAAAATAGACACACAGCCGTTTTGCGACCGGGACATCGCTGCACAGCTGAGCCGAAGCGACGCAACCCAACTTCCAGAGTGAAAATTCAACACAGTGCCTGCCTTGTGACTGGAAATTTGACGCACAACCCTACCGGAGCGACGCACACAGAACTGGAATGATGTGGCTGATTCCCTAAGTGGAAAATCAATGCA
Source organism: Pleurodeles waltl (assembly GCF_031143425.1). NCBI lineage: Eukaryota > Metazoa > Chordata > Amphibia > Caudata > Salamandridae > Pleurodeles > Pleurodeles waltl. The sequence goes on from NC_090447.1 coordinate 281,453,068, forward strand.
GCGCCTGCCGTGCAACAGAAAATGTGACACATCACCACACTGGATCGACGCAATGCCTGTGACTTCTTCCCGCATGCCCAGGATTTCTCTGGTCATCCCTGGGCCCAAAAGAAGCTCCCCGCATCGCAGTGAGGAACCAAGGCTGCGCAGGGGAAAACAACGCAAAGCCCCTTGCAGCATGAAAAAACACAATTGCCATGCTGCAAGTGGCTGTGCCACGTCTGAAAATCTGACGCACACCATCTTTTTTCACGCAGCTCCTCCTCTGCGGTCTCCGTGCGTGGTATTTTTGATGCAAACCATGTACTTTGTGTAATGAAGAGACAACGGTTGATTTTTAAGAATTAAGACTCTTTTTAACCATGCAGAAGTGATATATCAACTTGTGCTTATTTGATCTTTATCTTTTTGACCTTAATTTAATCAGATAAATATCTTATATTTTTCTAGACCTGTGTGGTGTATTTTTGTGGTGTTTTCACAGTGTTACTCTATGATTGATTGAACAAATACTTTACACATTGCCTTCTAAGTTAAGTCTGACTGCTCAGTGCCAAGCTACCAGAGAGTTGGCACAGGATAATTTGTGTGACTTACCCTGACTAGGATTGTGGTCCCTATTTGGACAAGGGTGTATACCTCTGCCAACTAGAGATCCCATTTCTAACACTTAGTATTTGTGATTCCTTAGAGAATATATTTTCACTTCCGATAGATGGTCTACGACTATTCAAAAGCACTGAAATTCCATATTAATGAATGTTTGTGTACAGTTTGATTGCCAATGAACAATAACAATGAGATCAGAAAGATAAATGGATCCTCCCAGGATCTTTAAATCCTTTAAGGTTTGACTATAAAAAAAAACTCCATCACCTGATCATCATCATAATATTTTTATAATTTTGTATTACAATCACAATTCAAAAATCATTGACAGAAATTGTGATTTTAACATTGAACCACTTAAGGGCTAAAATATCTATATATGTTTTAACTAGTATGACTTATCAGCAATTTTCAATGTGTTATATTGCAAAGAAACTTTTAAATAACACCTCAGCTGCTCAGGTGTATCTTACTGCAATCAAAGCCACAATTTTCAATTTACATTGTATTAACATAGATTGCCAAAATATGTATGTCCATTGAGGTGGAAAACAAAATACTCTGATAGAGTTAAACCACCATTTGACACCCTGTAGGCAGAGTTAACTGGCGAAACACATAGGTGCTGATTATGAGTCAGGTAAAGTGGAATTACAGTAAGGAATTCCTCTCCAGTTTGTCACAACTGGCAGAGTTTCCCGCACCCAGTTTTCTCCGGTTCATGAACACTGGACCTGATTTTGTTGACTGCTAATTCTGGCTTATAGAATTGCATGAAGCTTTGGCTATAATAGCAGTCAGTGCACTTGCCCAAGTCCCTTGCAGAGTTTTTCTTTGGCAAAGGGACAAAATGCAATGCTCACCCCTTCAGAAACTATTCTTCTCTTTATAGTGCTCTCTCTCATAAAACCAGCCTGAAATTGAAGGCACTGCTTAGAGCAGGTAGCAAATCAGAGCATTAACCAACTCAGGAATAGGGTATACCATGCAAAATATTCCATGGTAATTCCCTGCCTGCGCAGTTACTCCATGTCCCGAGGGGTCTAACCTCTAATAGAAAGGTGTCCCTGTGGAGAAAATGGCAAGTAACAATAATTCTGGGTGGTGGCATTCTCCACATGAAATGCTGACCAACTCCTCATCAAGGCCGTAGACAGTGTTGATGGCACACCTCATATCCAATTGAAGAATGCACCTCACGTTCTTAAAATACGCCCAAGGCTCTCTAAATTTTCTTAGAGTATCCATGAAATCAGATGAAACCTACTGAGATAAAGTTCATAATGTCATACACCATTTTCTATTACTTCTATTGTGAGGGTTCCTGCTGGATGCCCAGAAATATTGCTTTCTTACTGATCTCCTCCAGTGTCCCCAATATCATATTAAATAGAGATATAATATTCTTCCTGAACAACTGCCTCATCTGACATGCCCAAATGATGTGGAGAAGGGAAATATCATCATAATATCCTCTGAAATGGTGCCACCCATCAGACCCATACCCATAAAGCTCATGCCAGGTAAGATAGGTTCTGTGAAATATGGCTATATCCTAACTGGATAAATACAAGGTGGTGCACCATGGCCTCATCTCAATCGCTATTCTCAAGTTGTCCAACATCACTCTGACATTTATTCAATCAGACACACAATGCCTCAGGAGAAATATTCACTAGCCTTTTATAGATGCATGGGATCAATGTTTAGACCAGTTTTCTGATTGGAGCATGTGTTCCAACAGGCAGGAATTCTTCAGAATTTCTAATAAATTTGTATATTTATGGAAAAGCATTTCTTAGTGCAATGTATCTTCATTGTTGGATGTTACTCAAAAAGAATTTCTAACAAAGGTTTTTGAAAGTTTTAATCTCATCTACTTTCCCACATTACTCATCATACACATCTCTATCTAGTTTGTTTCTCTGACGCGCTCCAGGCTTAAGTTGACCAACCTCACTGACACCCTTAAAGGGAGTCTCCATGGTTACATCACTCTTCCAGCCCATGGCCAGGTTCTCTGTTTCTAAAGTAAATATAACCACTCGGGTAGGGCCTGGCAAGTGACTAGAGACCTTTTCCTCAAATACAAATTATAACTGCAATTTTGAGATCATAACTTGCCTAATTATGCTAAGAGAAGGTTTGTTCATTTTGTGTTTTTGCTTTTTGCCGTGGAACAAATGGACGGATTTTCATGAAACTAAAAACTATTGAGTTGTTAGATGAAAAAGTTTTGCACTATGTCCAGAAGAATTTGTTTTCTATAGGGAATTAACGAGGGATCATTTACTTTTTGCACCTCCTCCAGCTTCCCACACTTGATGACTCTTAACAAAACTCTCCAAGACTGAGGGCCTCATTTACAAGGCCCTAGCAGCACACTGTGCCATTGGAGCATCATTTTTTTTTACACTCCGGTGGTGCAGTGTGGCTGTCCATATTTACAAGGCAATACAAAGCCAACTTGTGTAGCTTTTCATGCCCTTGTAAATATGGACTCCTTTTACGCATAGCACTGTGTGAAAAGGGCGTCCCGTGGATGTGGAACCTGAAAAATATGAAGCATTCCCAGATCAACAAGACTAGGAATGCGTCAGATTCCTACACCACCTCAGGAGTGGCATAAGAGTGATGCAACTGGGATAAATGTCTTTATTTCTCCCCGTTTTGTACTCTTTCTTTGTGTGCTGCATTCTACAGCACACATAGAAAAAGGAAAACATCTCTTGTGATTGTTTTTGTGTAGGAAAGTGTTCCTTCCTTCACAAAAACAATCATCCCCAGGACGCATGCACTAGGGTGCCTGTGTTTAGGCATGGCTGCAATTTTTGCACAGTGCAGGGGGAGAACAAAAATGCGCTGTGTCTTGCAGATACAGTGCAATTCTGCCCTTTTCCAGTGGCAGAGGGTGGTGCAGCAAGGCACTTGCAGTACACCCTAGGTCACAGGCCTTTTAAATGAAGCCCTGTGTTGCTAGGGTTGAGAAAAAAATTCAAACAAAGTATGAATTGCACCAAAATGAAGAAATATTCAAAACTTGCATTTATTTTCTGGAGACCATGATAATCATAACTAATGAGTCCCTATTGTCAACTTGGTGGTATAAAGTTGTAAACAAATATCTTAGCAAAATTGTACTATTGCCCATATCAGGGAAGTGCATAAATATACGATTAATAAGTATAGACAAATACACCAACAACAGTTTTTTAATCATCTGTTTCGTTTGTAAAACGTTTTTCAGCATGAGATTTTTCATTCCATCCATTTCTCTCTCTTTTTAAGCAGTTATACTTTAGCGATTAAAGATCCTCTTTAGATAAGCATGTATGTGTTAAAGGCATTGCAAATTTATTTTAAAAAACCTACAAGGTTACAGCTTTGTTGATGTCATCTCCTGTGCATCGTGTTTCCTGTTCAATCTTCTGAATCGCCCATAAAACAGATTCACCTGATCCTGTAGTTGGTACATATGAATGTGAGAAAATCCACAGTCATGGTCACACCTATACTACAAAGCCGTCTACATAAACCACATGGTAGGCTGTTGCACAGAAAGCCCACTGATGTATGCAGACCTAAATTTGTCATAAAGTTAAATGAAGTAATACAAATAGATGTGTACTGCCTGGGTATTTGATTTGAGTTAATTGAAGTACAGATGGGATCACCACTGCACATGTACTTAACTAATTTGATGTCTCTTTATTAATGATCAATTGCATTGCATAATTACGAGCAGAGTAAAGCAATCAATGCTGTTAAGATAAAAGGTAGTCATAAAGGGCAAATTAAAGGATATTGACATTATCAATGTGGTAAGATTTACAGTTAGCAATTAGATACACAAGGGCATATTTATGGGAGGCTTCCGCTGCTGTTGCGTCACTATCTCTATGAGGCCACACAAATCCCCTTCTCTCTTTCTTTCCTCCTCTTTTCCCTTCTCTTACTTTGTTCTATATTTTCTTTTTCTTTGCCTTTTATCTTTTTAATCTCTTCCTCCTCCGCCCTTCTTTCCCTTCATTCCCAACCCTGAGACCCCCCCTTTTCTTCCCCTCTTCAATCTTTTCTTTATTTTCATACTCCCATACATCCACGGCTGCTGGGAACTACATTTCCCAGCAGCCGCGGGAATCCTGCGATGCCTTTGCTCTCCGGGAGGCAGCCGGAGGCTCTCACCCTGGGCTGCCCCAGAAGCGCATTCATGATGAGTCGGCTGTGCTGGCTCTGACACAGGAGCCTCGCTTCCGGCCCCCACGTCCGCCCGACGTTCTTTCCGCGGGCTGCGGTGGTGATTACACACACCTGGCCGAGTTTATGACGTGTTTGACTGCAATAAAAGACCGTCTCCCCTTGACCGTTTTATCCAAGTGGTCCAAGGAGATGACGGCATAGGTGCACTTTGATGCAGTGAGTGATTTATCTATGCCCTGGACTCACAGATAAGAATCTTCTGCTCCTACCGTTCTGTACCTTATCTAACGCGCTTTATATATATATATATAGATATTATATTTATAACAACAAGTGCTTTACTTGGTTATCCTGCCTTTACTTTCTTCAGGCTGATATCTTTTACCCATCCCCCCCACTAGATAATGGAGGTCCCCAGCTGGACCAGCTGGACCTCTCCACTGCGTAATTTCTTCACGCAGATGCTACCATTCAATGGGTAACCACCCCCTCTACATAACTGTGTACCCTCCTTAATGCCTTTTTCTCTGTTCTTTTCTTGAACCTTAGTGTCTGACAACAAAGGGACACTCCCCCTCCTGGATACCAGAGTCCAATAGCCTCTAGGCCTCTAGGGATAGGGTAAGATTTTCCGCTTGCCCTGAGTAGTAGTAGTAGCTACTATTTACATATGCTTTCTCTCTGCATGAATATTGCCTACAAAAAGTTGTTTCTGTGCATGAGTGTTTTTTTTTGTCACATGTGTGGTTGGTTTGCTGTGTAGTGTTGTGTTTCACTGTGGCCTTCATTGTCTATCTGTTTTATATCCTGCAGGCCACCTCAAGGTAGTTCCTTGGCAAGGTAGGCTGTTTGCTTTACTTCTTATACCTGTTACCAACTGAACAGTGTTTTCCCAACTCCTAACGTGAGACTTAGGGATCCATTGCCCAGATGAATGCCCCAAGACCTTCCTAGGCTCACTACTGAGGGCAGAAACATGTTGGCTATCACTTTTTTGGTAGGTGACCCTGTGAGTCCTTGCAATCACAGAGGTGTCCCATTCTACGATTTTAACCACACCAAACAGACCCTATTATTAAATTGTAAATGTACACAGGTACCTGTTTAGGTGTTTTTATTCACTAGATTAGCTGGATCCCGACTTTTCCAGACCTAGAATTCATTTACACACTACCTCCTGTTCTTTTAACAGTAAGGTTGAGTCTGCCCAGGTGGTACTGTCCTACCTGGGTGGGGCTAGGTGGTCAAATGATGAAGCATGACACTACATAGTGTGTGAGACCACCTAGTCCGTAAAGGAAATCCCCCTTTTTTTTCCTCTTTAACTGCTCACCAACCCCATACTGACCTGTTTCCTCTAATAGAGGACAACGAGGAACCAAGGGCACAATTGGTACCCTTGGTGTCTATCCCTCGCTGCATAAGAGAACCCAGTACTCCTTAGTGTGTTTTTTGGTGATATAGGGAGCTGAGTACGGTTGTGTTCCCCCTAATTTCCCTTCTCTCCCTTATACTCTCTCCATGTGTATTGATGGTGCTTCCTTTTAACAACTGCTCTGAGCAGCTGTTAAATGTGCTGAAAAAAATGGCTCAAAGAAATGTCTTAGATTTCTTTGCGCCATTTTTTCAGCCCCCCCTAATGGGGGAACACCCTCTTTGCATACATTATGCTTGCGCAGGCATAATGTAGTGCAAAGGGTTACACAGTGGCGCAATGCATGCATTACGCCAATTTGTAAATTTGGTAATGCGATTTTGGCCTCATTGGGCCACATTAGTATAAAAAGAATGACAGTAGGCAAGGAGGCACTTGGGGCTCCTAAATCTGCCCCATAGTGTCATTGATGGCCAAAGAATTAACCTTTATCTCAATGCAACCTTTATCGCAATAGATGTGTGCCAGGTACCTTGTGCACTTGCTCAATGCTCAGTCATATTAAGAGCCGGACCAATGAGTTTTACCAGCGTAAGATTAAAGACAGCCAGACCTGGTTCTAGCGGGTGGGCCAGGCCCTCCCAAACATGACCCTTGGCCCTCCCAGTCACTGCATAAAAGCCAAGGCAAAACTCACATGTTAAATTCTTCTAACTTCCTCCCTGCTGTCGGACAAACTTTGTTGTGTTTTCACAGATCTTGTTTACTGTTTCCTGAGATGTGTGATTGGGCTAGGATCTCTCTCTGAAAGGAGACCCAGTCACTCATCTCCTTTTAGAGAGGTGGGCTTTTTCTCCACTTACTAGTGCAGGTACAATAGGGACATGGTGAAGTAAATAAGGGGCAGATGTATCAAACATTTTTGCGATTGCAAACGGCCCAACAGGTGGGCGCAAAAAATGCGTTTTGGTATGTAACAAGGCCAATTTGCGATTCAGTAACTAGTTACCGAATCGAAAATTGGATTTGCAACTACACACTGATTCGGTATTAGGAAGGGGTGTGTCAAGGGCATCCCTTCCTAATACCAAATCACAGAGGTGTGTATGATTGTTTTGTGACCGTGAATGCAGTTGCAAAACAATCGCAGTTACCACCTACTTCAAGTAGGTGGTAACCCATTCATTAAGGGGAAGGGGTCCCCAAGGGACCCCTTCCCCTTTTTGAATGCATGAAAAAACTTTTTTTAAGAGCAGCCAGTTATCCCAAGGACCACTGCCTACTCTTAAAAAATGAAAAGAAAACTTTTCATTTTTCATTTTTAAACGCATCCCGTTTTTTTAAGGAAAACGGGCTGCATTTAAAAAAAAAAAGAATGCTTTATTTAAAAGCAATCACAGACATGGTGGTCTGCTGAGTCCAGCAGGCTACCATCCCTGTGATTGTAGCCATTCGCAATGGCTTGTAAATTGCGACCTACCTCATGAATATTGATGAGGTGGATCCAGTTGCGAGCTCCTGGAGTTTCATACATTCCAATAGCAATTACTTAATTGCGATTTGCAAACAATCACAATTAAGTAATCGCTATTGGATACAATAATACATCTGGCCCCATATCCTTTCCTCTGTTTGATTGGTTTTGATTTCTAGCTGCTCTGTTTTTTTTTCTTTATTCAGAGCAACTTTTATTGCTGGTTGAGGGCTCCATCCTGCTGTGCCCCTCCTGCTGAGTCTGCTACCAGGGCCGGCTCTCACTCCAATAGCGACCTGGGCAAAAATAAATGTACCGCCACCACTTCTGCTGGTCAGGGATGTTTCAAGGAATGGGAAAAGTGGGCTCTGCCCCGGGACCTCCGCCTTTCAGGAGGCCCCTGATAGATCCAGCTCTGTTCTGCAGAGAGTCTTGCCCTGATGACTGCGAATAATTCTTAAACAGATTGTTTCAACTACCGTTATAGTTATTTTTATGTGGGTGATGTGTGAGAGTCTATTATGGACATTTTGCAGAGAAATGCTGTGTTTATGTTTCATGCAACTTCCATAAAAAAGTTTCTTTTAGATCAAAATAGGATCTCACATATAACAAATGGATGGGTGAAACAGAGATTATTTGCAGTAATATTAGTGAGTTGCTGTACACACATCACTATCCATGAATATTAAATGTAAACACATTTAGAATTTGGACCAGTGTGTCTGTGCACTGCCGGTGACCTGGCCAAAGACAAAGCTGAAATGTAATCCTAAATACAAAGCTGTTTCGAACAGGGGCCCTGAAAATGTGTTTGACCCAGGCCCCCAAAATCCTTAAAATGTCCCTGCTGCTGGTGAGTAAAATGAGGCAACATTGCCCTTTTCACATGTCATTCCTTGCCTGGCTACATCAAAGGAGCAGCTTGCCTCACAACACACTTTTCCTCACCTCCCTCAGCTAACCTTAATCACCTCAACTTAGCTTCGTCAGATGGGTTCCAAGTTGTTTGTTGATGTGGGGTGGCAGAGGGTGAGGGGTACATGGGAGTACCAGATAGGATGCTAAAAACATTGATTGCAGCCACTGAAGAATGATTTAAAGCACTTTAAATGGATTTACTGGAGCCAAGGTGGGCGGTGTTGCTATTTGAAGGACCTTTATGCAAACAGTTCTTTTCGTCCCCACTGAAGATTGGTGCCCAGGTTTGGGCCCAGCTCATCCAAGCCAAAAGCCAGCCCTACCTGCTACACTACGGACCTCACCTTTGCTCTCCAGACCCCGTGGACAGAAACTAAGCCTGCTACAGCATTGCATCTTTCCTCATCCCTGCATCTACTGTTTTATCGGATCGTGCTGTGTGACAAAGATTGTAAAGTTCAAAGCAGGCAAGAACATGTTGCGGGGGGCATAACCACGTGGGTGTGTGGGAGGGCAGACAGCTTTCCCACACAAAAATACTGACTAGTTGTTACGTTTTTGAGATTCTGCAAAGGCTTGGACATTATCTATAAATAGAACTTAGTGTAAAATTGTTTATTTTAATTTTAAACATTTCCTTTCTGATTTTGTTTAGTTTAATTATCCATCTGGTCATATGTGTAACTGTGAACACATTTTAAGATGCATTTGTCTTATTTTTACTGTTTTAAGTATGAAAGGCAAAAAAATACCAGCCTTGGGTGATTTTACTAATTTTTGTACTGGTTGGGACAGTAAAATTTCAGTCCGGCATGTATGTGGCAACCCTATGTGTGGGAAGTAACCCCCCCCCCCAGATGTTTGAATATTGAGCTGTAGGATATGGACAAAGGCAGTGATCTATTTTAGAGAGATTGGGAACTTGGCTGGAGGCTAGGGATGTTAGAGTGAGGGTAGGGCAGGTACCCTGGTAAGCAGAAGGCAAGTAATACCAGGGTGCAGCAGATCCTGTGGCACCAGGTCCTGAAAGCTCGAGAATGCGGGGGTGTCACTGAACCCTGATCACAGTTCAAATAGGGGCCCCACTTTTTTTCTTGCACTAGGGCCCATGACACTCCGGCTCTGCCACTGACAGCTGCCAGAAATGAAGACTCTTGGAAGTGAGGCTTTTTACATTTTGTTTTTTAGTTTAATATTATAGCTGAACACTAACTTTTTCCTCAACTACTGTAGGTCTTGTGACATGAAACACAGTGCACCTTAATCAGTACCATAGTGGGGTCGGCACACTGGTGTGACAGGATCATCTGATGGTGCCAGATCACTCAGAGTGACGTAACTTTCAATGATGGGTCCCCATGCAGGAAGTGATGAGGGGCCCCTGATCTGCCCATATATCAGATATTCATTTGCCTTGGAATTAATAGGGCCCTCTGAAGGGTTGAGGGCCCCCATAGAGGGTTGGGGCACACCTGCACTGAAAGACCGCAGAGTTACACCATTGAAAATTCTATTCTAAGCTATAACCCGCAAGGGTGACTGGTAATAAGAGGCAGAGTGGGTGTTGCCCCAGCAGCAAAACAGATAAGAAATCCAACAAGCTGTCTTAACATAGGCCTAGGACATGCTCAGTTTCAGGCAGTAATTTGGAACTTGAGGGTATCCAGCTGCACGTGTGCCTTTGCTGGGTGAAGGTTTTCTGGCCCTGGGGGGAAAAGGCAGCATAGTGATGTCAGTGTGGTGGGAGTGGCATTTTGTAATGCCGGTGTATTTGCTTGTATTTGGGCGTTTAGTTCTTAGGCCCGGCACACGGGCAGGGGTCCACAAAGCTCCGTGAACAGAGAGCAAAAGTGCGGGCCCGTCCCTCACCCACTGCCGGTATGGATTTTAACTTTTATTTGGAAGAGAACGAGCTGAGGAAGGGGCCAACAGTGCATTTGGCACCTACGGGGAGAGAAGAGAACGGAGCACTCCAGGCACTAAAACCAAGCGCTCTTAAAAGGTCAGTCGATCAAACCAAGCTTCACAGCCAATGAGAATCTCTTAATTTAGATTTTCTTTCTTTCAATATTTTTTTCCACAAAGGCATTGGGTGGACACCCCACCCGAGGGGCTGCCGTCACATTGTCTCCATGGCTCGCCCTCCGGGAGTGCGCATGGAATACTGGCCAAGATTATGCTGTTTGCCTCGGAACCTCCCAGGCTGATTTGCAAAAACTTCCTCTCAGGTAAGTGACTCCCCCACCCTAAGATGCCACTGCTCCATGGCATATCCCAGGTCGTGAAGTAAACTTCATAGAAATAGGTGCTCTATGCAGTGCTTCGAAGCTACAGTCTACAACCAGGTGCTTTATGGTAAATGTAAATACAAAGTTGTTATGCTATAATGTTCATGATGCCTGACAGCCTCATTTAACTCTGACTGGTCTGACAGGAGTTCGCTGCCTGATGGGTTTCCTACCCAAGGACCGTCCCTAGATTTTTTCTTTCCCCAGCTTGGAAACCACAAAGACAGTTTTTGCAGCTCCTGCTAAAGTTGGCATGAATTTGAAGTAAAACATTTGAAAAACTAAGTGAGTCATGGATGTAAATAAAAAGATATTTCATTTACTAAAGGCTGTTCCTTTACACTTCTGTTTTGCACAAGAAACGGCCTGTGGCTGGTTATAGGTCTGCATCATGGATGAGCCGACTCAGTCTTTCATTCTTCCTGATGCAGGTACCATGAGGACCATCAAGCTGTGCAAACACAATTAAGTGTATATATACACAATGGGCTAACATCGCCAATCATACTTCAGACACAGACAAATAACTACCATTAAGACTGTCAACAGAGGAGCTTGGTACCATAGTGACTAGAAGTTGATAGTTAATACGTTGCAAAAGCGCACTTTTGTGATTACTGATATTTTCCCATTCCAGCAGGTAGGTAAACATGTAGGCCATTTGTTCGTTTTAGGAGGCTACAAGGGCCAGGACAATGTACCTAAAGAACACTTATATTCATTTGTAACATGACTGTGCTGTTTTTATTTACTATGGCAGTGATCATTTATCGTTAAAACGGCTCAAGCTCCTGCAGTGTCAGAAGGGGTGGGAGGCTGCCTGAACACAGAACATTCCTGCTCTGCCCTCAACAGGCACTTCCCAAGGGCTCATCATTAATGTGCCCTCACGACTTCCGGCAGCCTTGTTGTTCCCAGGACTTGTACCTCTGCTTGTCCTCCATAAAAATACCCTTCCCTAACAGACCTCAGGTCCTAAGAGTACTCTGACTGGACTCTCCTTGAGTGGGTGAGGGGCAGAGAGGGTTTACTGCAGATGCATCTTAGGGTGTGTGTGCACGCAGGGTAGACAGTGAGGGATGTGCCTGCATGACTGCAGAGTGACGTGTGTGATTGAATGAGTGGGGTAGAGGGGTATGTATATCTACACAGTGAGTAATGAGAGGCCCCTCAGTGAGTGGTGAGATTGTATGACTGCAGAATATGCTTTTTGGGGTTTTGTGAATGGTGTGCTTGTCTGAGCGAAGAGTGAGTTGTGTGACTGTAGGAATACAGAGTAATATTCCTTCATGAGTGCAGGGTGAGTGGTGTCAATGCATTAGATGAGAGGTCTGCCCTTGTGGGTGGTATGCTTGTGTGAATGTAGGATGAGTAAAACAGTTTGCGTGTGTGATTGCTGGCTGACCAGAGCGATGAGTACAGGGAGAGCGGAGTCTTTCTGAGTCCATGCACACTTTTCTTCTGGGTTCCCTTGAACTATATGCTGAAAATGCATCCTCTGCACCATTTTCTCTTGCATTTTCTTACAAGGGAAAAAAAAACCTCACTGATCCTCTACTTTTGTGATTCAAGCTCGCATTTAATATTCAGCTTAAGGTTTTCTGTCCCACCAGTTCCAAAATGCACTAGCTGCCGCTGATAACCAGCATAAAAAAATATGCAGAATTAAGTTGATCTGGGACACAGCTCTCAAATTTAAATTGCAAAAGGAAAATTGGAGTTTAACAATGAAAAGTTTGAAACACCGTCATCAGTAGAACAGACAAGCCTTGATCAGCTTTTTTGGACTCTGATTGTTAGAAATGACCAGATAATTTAATGCAGTATCGGTGGTCACCATTCGTATGTAACTGTATACTGGGATGGTCACTCGAATCTGGAAGATTTAATCTCCTGCAGCAAGTGATAACCAACTAATGTGTAAGAGGCAAATACCCTAAAGTTGATGCAGACCATTCTGTGAGCTAGTTGCAGGCATGGTGCATGTGGTGATGGGTTTCTGTTGGCCTTAGTCCACAGCCAGCATCAGTGGAAAGTGTTTTGTGTAGTTGCACTAATAGACAAAAAGAAAGATTAACCTAGAGTGAGCTACCAAGAATCTGATGGCAGTTTACTACGGTGCCTGCAACCAGCTTCAGGTCTGTCTGGAATGAAAAGCGGCATCTTGCTGAGAGGCCTCATCTTGAAATTATCATTAAATGGCATCCTAATTCTCATGGGATAAGAGCCTGTTGGAGGTAGACTGTGGTTACGCTGGGGTCACTGACTTCTTCTGGACCCTCAGCGTTTGATCACAAGGATTTTCTTCTGCACATCTTCAATTTTTGAGCCACTGCTTTGCCACCTCTTCTTGTACGTTTCTGTTATGTTAACCTACTGTTGCTGATCTTCTTTGCTCCTTTTATTCAGCTAAAATGGTAGAAATGCTGTTTTAACATTTCTGGTAATGTGATGTACCCAAATTCCTGTACAAAGGACAGGGGGATTGTAGACTGGAGAGCAGGTGATTTCAATCTCAATTCCAGTAGTTCTGCCTAGGCCCCATTCCATTAAGGAAGCTTTCTAGAGGTACCAGAAGCATTCACTTGTGTAGGATTACACCTTCCCTCCATGTTAAGGTGGACATTGTTTCCATTTGTACACTTTAAACTCACAAATCATTGGTATTTAGTGTTTGTCTAATTAATTCAACAGAAACAAACTCAGACTAAGACACACAATATGCTTACATTCCTTTACCACTATCTACCCCATAACCCTAAGTTACTCATTCATCCCCTTTCCACTACCCACCCGTAAACCTGAAAATTCTGGGCTTGAATGGGAGTTTTCTTTGCTGAATTTCCAATTTCAGAGTCTCTCACTTGTATAAAACCAGAGCGCTGCACTTCCCGCAAACTCTTACGACTGCAGTTGAATTTCATAGCTGTTGTTAACCCACTGCAGCCGAGACACGGAAAGCAGCTGGTATGATTGTCTCTGAGGTTAAGATAGGCGGGTTTGTCACCAAGTGAAATCACTACTGGCCTCTGGAGGCAGCAGGTCTATTTATGTTTCCCTCGTCTTCATGGCTGGATTTTGCTCGCAGAAAGATGTCACTCATAGTCATTGAAATGTCACTAATAATTGCACTGAAATTATGAAAATGTCACACATAGCAACCTGAAACATCGCAGATATGAACATGCCAATTCTAATTTATCATTGAGCCCCCAAGGGGTCAAAGGATTAAACCTTCTGATCCAATAGGATGCTCGTTGTAGCAACATTTTTGCAGAATCTAACTCTGGACTGGTTTTTACCAGCATTAAAAACCTGGAAACGAAACTGGGCTATACTGTGTTTGCATTACAAATCCTACCTTTATGCTCCGTAAGGCAGGTTTTGATTGTTCTCTCCGTTTTTCCGATGTATGCCAGTCCGCATAAACATTTGAGGCAATATATAAAAAAAGATGAATTGTAGTCCGCAGAATGTTTTAATTTCACAGTCTTGCCTGTGATAGGCTGGTTGATCGTATTCCCTGTGATGGCACAGTCACACAACTCACAACTGTAACATTTTCTCATCTCGACCCATTTAGTGCCAGAAGTAGTCATCGAAGAAGACAAGATTTCTTTAAAATGATTAGATCTGGTGTATGCAAACAACGTATTTTTTCTTTAAAAATGCCTTCGAAGTCTGGTTCTGATTGTAGTATATCCCATCTTTTGCATATTATTCCCTTAATCCTTGGTGATTTGGCAGAAAATTTTGACACAAAAATATTTCTATTCGTTTTCGAAGATGACTTTCTTTGCAATAATACATGACGTCCTGCAGTATCGACTTTGGTCACCATGTTGGTGAGAAGATCTCCAGGGTAGCCTCGCGCTGAAAAAGATGATTTGAAATCCTTCAAAGTAGGAGTACATGCCATCAGTGGCGGCTGGCAGCTGGCAGCTTTAGGAGGGAGGGGGGCGGGCGGGAAGCACACACACACACACACAGACACGCACGCACATCCATTAACAACACTCATAACACTCAAACATGCACGCGCGCACCAAACATTCAATTTAAAACATCACACACACACCTTCAGCCTCCAGGTCCCAGGAGGGTTGGGACTGCCGCATTCCCTCATTGGCTGACCTCAGGTCAGCCAATGAGGGAAGGCAGCAGTCCCAGCCTCGTCACAGAGTGGGATGGGGTCAGTGAGACTGCTGAACCCACTCCACTCTGTGACGAAGTGTCACCGATTGACACTTGCCCTGGCCGCTTCAGGGCTTAAACCTGAAGCACCCAGGTCGAAGTCAATGGGTGACGCTTTCCTCGTCACCCAGGGGAGGGCCTCGAGGCACCTTTGCTAAGCCAAGGAGGTCACGCCCATAGGAGCTGTGACCTCCTCAGCCCAGCAAAGTTCAGCTCAGGCAGCCAGGAGTCTGCGCAAATCGCGCATGTCTCACTCCTGGCTGTCTGAGCTGAAAATGAAGTGTCTGTCAGGCTGGCCTTTGTTCACGAGGGGCAAAAGGTGGGGGGGGCGTGGCCCCACCGCCCTAAAGGACGGGCTGCCACTGCATGCCATTGCATTAGATGGTATCCTTTTGATTCTCTGAAATTGGGAATAAGGCAAGTAATTTATGAGGGAAGGTGGATGAAAGCATTGGAATAGCAAGGCATTATTCCAATCTGTGGGTTTCCTATAGACACTAGTGATAAGGCCAAATTCATCTAAATAAAATCTCTAACAAAAATAATTTGCAAGCTCCTATATCTGGTAGTTGTAAGAAAGCCCATTTGACCACTTCAGAATGCAGCACACATAGCAAGAGGAAAAAAGGGAAAGAAATACATTTATTTCTCCCTGTTGAGTCACTCTTATGCCACCTCTTGGGAGGCATAGGCTTTTGGTGCATTCCCAGATTTACAAAACCTTGCACATCTGGGAATGTGTCGAAATTCAATAGTCTTGCCTGGGAACACCCACACAACACCCTTGGAAATGCCTCCATGATGCAAAGTAAGGCAACACAGCGACTTGCACTGTGGTGCCTTACTCCCTATCTACATGGCCATGTAAAGCCATGCAAAGTGGCTTTGCGTTCCCTTGTAGATATGGGTGTTCAGCC
The DNA here is from genome assembly GCF_031143425.1 of Pleurodeles waltl. Taxonomy (NCBI): domain Eukaryota; kingdom Metazoa; phylum Chordata; class Amphibia; order Caudata; family Salamandridae; genus Pleurodeles; species Pleurodeles waltl. The sequence continues at coordinate 281,469,046 of NC_090447.1, forward strand.
TACACCAACGGTGTGTCACAAAAAGTGACGCACCTGCAGCGCAGGCCACTTGTAACTACGGGCCTGGGTGCAAATAACTTAAATCTGTGGTCTTGTGATTATTAAAGAGGATGGTAGCAATTTTCTGAAGTTCTGAGTTTAATAGAACAAAGTAGATAACTATAAAACCAGAAACACTATAGTAACCAACTAAAAGTTGCTCTAGAGTTGTCCTACAATGTTTTTCTGTGATCTCCCCTCACTGAGTTATTTCACAAATGTACGTTCAGTTTGATGTATCTCAGTGCTTCCACTATACCATTCACACAACTGGTTTTGTCTCTCCATCCCGTGTCTAAAATTATGCCAGTACACCGTCTGTCTAGTTCTGCAGCACAACTATGGCCTGCAGGCTTTATTAAAATGTTTTTTTGCTTTGGGAGGTCATCAGTGACACTTGTTTGCTCTATGGTGATGATGTAGGTTTTCCTGAACGAACGCAGACATTGTAAAGTACAACGTTTTACACCTTTTACAGTTCAGGGCAAATAGAATACTTTAATTTGATTGGTAAGCAACTGACATTCAAGTCTTTCCACATCTGCCGATAGTCCATTTAACAAGTGCATTTTCATGTGTAGTTCAGCCTCACAGCAAAGCCTTAAACAACATGCATTGTGTCAAAATCCAGCAGCTTCACATATATCTGTTAATTGATTGCAATGCATAATAATATTAATATTTACGCTTATAAAACTCATAACGGTTTAGAAACTGAAATATTATTTTTGATTAGATAAAATATCAATCAAAACAAAATAGGGGCTATTTTGGTGAAAGAAACAAGTAATTGTGGTGAGCCTCATCCCATGTTGCTGCAGATTTAAGAAAAGTGATGCTGCACCTATTACAGTGCCACTTTCCTTGTGCCCCTTAGCGCTCCCTACCGCCACCATGCGTGTGCCAGATTTAAAATACAGCGCACCATGACGCAGGGTACAGGGCAATAATGTATTTTTTTATACTATTGATGTACTCTGCAGGAGTAGTGCCAACATTTTGGCACTACTCCTGCAGAGTACATAGGGGCCCATTATGAATAATGGTATGTCCCCTTTTAACGCCTTCTCTCAGCAGGCGTTAAAAGTGCCCAAACAAGTGGAGCAAAGAAATCTCTTAGATTTTCTTGTGCAATTTTTTCGTCCACCCTAATGTGGGAACGCCCCCCTTGCATACATTATGCCTGGTGCAGGCATAATGTGGGCAAGCGTTTATAAAGTGTGCGCAATGCATGCATTGCACCACTTTGTAAATATGGAGCGGGAAAAATGCCACTTTAGCGCTGCCTTAGCGTAAAAACAATTACGTCATGGCAGCGCTAATATGGCACTAGGGATTCTTAAATCTGCCGCTTTTTCTTTTAAATCGAGATTAAACTAGTTTAGTACAATGTAAAAAATGACAATTGCACGACCTAGTTTCACGTTGTGATTATTAGAACCACTAAAAAGAAATTAAATTTAGCCACAGTACTCCCAGATTGATCTCTGAACTATGGTGTCAGATTTAATTAAGTCCCATTTTGGCTGGTTTTAGCATTATTAGTTTCAGTATAAGTTACATAACTATTTAATATATTCATATTTTAATTTGAATATGCAGTGTCGTCTTGCTGTGAGCTGCCATAACACCTGTTTAAGAAGCTGTATCTTGCAGCTCCTGACCAATGAAGTGAAAACTCTTAAAGTGAAGCTTTCACACAGTGCTGTATATTTTATCTGTTCAAATTTCTTTTTCATGCTGATGAGCCACAATTATAAGCAAGGATTATATATTCAAGCTAGACGTTTCAGAATGTGCTTTTGTACATTATGATTTCTCTGAAACCAAATAAAAACAAATTAACACGCCATGTACCAAATACACACAGTTCTGGGAATATAGTTGAGATTGACTGACAGAGTCATCAGCGGCCACTGTACAATGAACTGAGAGAGTCATCATCGGCCAATGTACAATGAAATATGCAAATATCAAAGTGATGTTATGGTCAAATTATAAATCCTAACAATCCTGAAATTTGCCAGTTATGGTGTGCTAACCCCGAAATTCACTGGTTATGATCTGCCAAGTGAACAATAACTTGCTCCCCAGAAATGACCTGCCCATGATCTCATACATGACATATTTTACAAAATCCCAAATGTCATAATCAATGCTAACCCTGATGGTGTCATACATGAAATCACCTATGACGTTACAAATGACAGCATTGATGCTCTCGGTTTTGTCATCATCTGTTTGTTTTTCACTGCTGTTTTTGTTGCATGCTGAAACTACTGGCAAGATTTACACTGGATATGTATGTTGTGTTAGTGAGTGTATGTGATGGTGGCTGTGTGGGTGTTGGTGTCTGAATGGGGGTGTAGATTTTGGATGTTGTGAGAAAGAGAATTATTAGAGTGGGTGGTTTGTAGGCCACCACAATTAATACATTCACTAACCTGTTGTATACTGTTAAAGGTTTCAGTAATTTAAACGTAAGCTCAACCCCTGGTAGCTGTGACACAGAACAGACATGTGTAACTTAAGACAAAATGTGCAGTAGTAGCAAAAGTCCCAGTCTGAAAAGGGACGCTGTCATTTTTCTGAAGAGAAACACTTTGCTGCATGGAACAAACCTGAAATCCAGTCCATTGTCATGAAACAAAAACACAGAAGTGCACTTATAAGCCCCCAGGACGTCAAGGAGAGCACTTAGAGACTCTCAGAGATTTTACTAGAAGGCAACAGCAAAGTCCAGTCCAGCCTTATGATTCTTGGAGATCTTTATGTCCTTGGATTTCAAGTGGATGGGTCCAACATCCTTTGATGCATCTCATAGGTCTCAGATGCCAATTCTTGTGCAAGTCCAGCAGTGGTCTGTTGAAGGTGCCCTGGGGAGCCACATTGATGCATGACACCAACTAGTGGGAGTGGAGTGACTCCTGGCCACTCCCTAACCAATGGGCTGAAGGTTTCAGGGGGCAATACAACCCACTTTTTCAGTAGGCCTTCTTTGCCATAAAGTAAACAGACCCAATATACCACATGCCTATGCTTTCTTAAGTTTGAAAACATATATTAGGCCATAGTTAACTTGGGCTGCAAGGGTTTGGGGTGTCATAAGAAAGTCACCAGTGTCTTCCCACATACAATGCAGTTTGATGTAGGCACTATACTCAGAGCACACCAGAGACAGATGTCTGGTAGAACAAAAGAAGGGCCCTTCAACAACCAGACAAGAGATACACAAGAATTGTCTTGTCATTCTATTTTCTCCCTTTCTAGTGCCCCCAAGTGTTACATGTGGCTCAACATACCTGTCAGGCAGGATTTGACAGTATGGTGTCAATAGGATACCCACAGAACCAGAATACCCTGTAGAGTTCAGAGGAGTAATTTCTACCCATTCAAGGCAGCATATTGTTTGCTCCTGGGAAGTATTTACACCCCTTTCACATCTTTTCCAGGTCTTGAACAAAGGTTAGGAGCTCACAGTGACTTATGCTAATTAGCCCTCTGAAGGTTCAGACAGATAATGGGTAACCTTTTAAAAGGTATAGTTCTATAAGGCATATGGACATGGTAACATTAATTCCTCCATGTCCTAATATAAATACCATGCAACCCTGCCTTATGGTCTACAAGGCTTACACAAAGTTGACTTACGAATATTTAAAAGATAGCTTTTTACCTGTTAAAGAGAGTACTTTAAAAGGTTGCACTGCAGATTTTACACTACAGTGGTCAGGCTACAATAGTAGGCCTGAAGCCATGTTTTGCTTTGGCACACGATTAGATGGCACAATATGTGCTGCAGTCCAGAGGTACCACTTAACTTTTCATTCATGGGTATATTTCTACAGCATTTACTTAGCCATGTAGAAAAGTTAGAAAAAACAATCAGGGATTAGCTAATTCCTTAAGATTTTAGGGTTTCAAGTCCTTACACTGCATGCGGGACAGTGGTATCCTGTTGTGCAGAGTATAACAGCCAGCAATAACATTTAGCAAAAATATGGGGGTGATTATACAAAAAGGTCCATTTATTACAGATGTGAGATTGAATATGATGGTGAGTGAGTGGCCAGTTGACTAAGGATGCATGCTTGTATGTTTTGGATACAAGGCTATTTAATGGCAGGTGTGTTTAAAGTTGACTGTGAGTATGTGAGTCTAGTATAGTGATTGTGTGGACTGTTGGCAGGTGTATGGTCATGTAATAATATGTGCATAGTCTATATTATTGCTTGTGGGCGGAATGTAAAACTGGGAATGTAGTCACAACGTTATGATGGTGGGTGTATGTTTTTGCTTATATAATGGTGTATTATGGTGGACGTGGGGCTATATAAAGCTGCATTTGCTTGCACATGTTATTGACTGTCTGTACAATGGTGAGTGTGTTAGTTTATGGCTATGCTGGTTAAGTGATCATTGGATGGTGACTCTATCTGTGTGTGATTGTGTGGTCTTAAGATAGTGAATGCATAAGTATTAGGTGGGTTTATGTTGTATGATGATATTTGTTACATGCAAACATCCAAAGTACTCACATGACTGATATTAGGCCCTGACTATGTTAAAGTCTTGATGCTGAGAGAATCTAATAATTCCCTTTTGGATGGGTTAGGCAGAGAACCTGGTCACAGGACAGGCTTTGAACTCAGGCACCGCATTTCATGGGCAAAGGCCATGTGCAGTAGGTAAGAGAACACTCTCATGTAAATTGGATTAATTTGGTGATTATGATTACTTTTAGATTACTCTCAGAATACTTTCAGTTTATTCTTGATTAACCTTGTGGAATACCATCCTACACCCCTAGAGGGCACAGTTCCTCACACAAAGAACAAAAGTTCCAGGAAGCTTCTTCTCTACATTGTGTTGGAACCCTTGGAGGGTTATAATTCTTTTGTCCCACCCAACCTAGGGTGGGGACACAAACATTGCATTGGGGGGAGGCTACGCTGCTCCTGCAGCTCCACCTTTCAATGGGCACTTGGTTGGTGGTGGCCCCATCTTCCTGGGGCCACCACAAGCTGAGAGCGTAGCTCAGTGAAACGTTGTGCCTTGCAAGGTATTGTGGGGCAGATAGAGTATTAGATGAGTGGTTCACCTGGTATGCCGGGGAGAGGCGCTTTACTTCGTTGTTTGGATGGTTTCTGCAAGCAGCCTTGCGTCGCGTTCCTCTTGGTGTGGGAGGTGTCCGGCCGCACCCAGACACCCTCATGAAATTGCCTCATCAGTGTGGGGAGCCCACCCCCAGCTGCCCTCATGTTGGGGGGTGTCTGGCCCCACCCGGACACCCCTGTAAACCTACCTCATCATCGAGAGCAGCTTGGGGAGCCCACCTCCGGATGCCCTCATGTTCGGGCATGTCCGATCCCACTTGGACACCCACCAGGTAAGTGAGGTTGAGGAGCGGCTAGAGAAACCCAGCTCGGTCTGCTCCCACCGGCTCCCTCATGGACAGCACCTACAGGTGCTGCCGGGGGAGCCCGCCCTTCAGTTGGTGCCTACCCACTCCTGCAGGCAGACCTGTGAGCTGAGGCCAGACGGGCCACCTGGGGGAGTGTGGCAGCACTCTCCCCTCCTCCTTTGACCCCATTGGGGACCCAGGATGGGGTCCGAGGCCCCGCCTCGCATTCATGGGGAGTGTGACTGCACTCCCTGTCTTCGTCCCCTTTTCAGGGCCCTGGGATGGGGTCTGGACCCCACTGGGCATCTTCAAGAGGGGGCAAAATGGCACCCACTGACTTCATCTTTGGTTTGGGGCCCCGGAATGGGGTCTGGGGACCCTCGGACATTTTCACAGGGTGCAGGTTGGCACTCTTCAGCTTTGACTTCGACCGCCGGCCCCTCCCTCAGCCGGCAGCCATCTTTGCGGGCAACACAACGGCATCCCTGACATTTTCTTCTTGGTGGGGCCTTGGGATGGGATCTGGACCCCCTTTCAGCACCTTCAGGGGGGGTTGTGAAGGTGCCCCCCTGCTTTACTTTGGACCCACAGCCCTCCACATGTTTGTGGGAAGCGTGATGGTGCTCCCGGAGGTGACTTCTCTTTTGGGGCCCCGAGATGCAGACTGGGGCCCCTCAGCTCATCTTGTTCTTCTTTTTGTGGGAAGCCCCTGGGCCTTGGCCCACCCCAGCAGCATTGACCAGAGCAGCGGCGATGTCCCACGCGCTTCGCCACTTCCTCTAAATTAGGTTAAAGGTCACAGACTTTCTCCTTCTGATATCTCAGGACCCTGCAGGCCGTTTTTGATTATCTTGGTGTTGTTTTGCTCCTGGTGGTCAGCCCTTGCCACCAGGTGCACGTTCGTTGGGCCTCCTGGCCAAGACAGTTGCCACATTGGTAGGGAGCCAGTCCCACTGACATCCTGTGCCAGTCTTTCACTTTGATGCTTTCCTTTCTTCTGGACAGCACGCTCTCCTTGCGGCAGCCCAGTCCTACCCCCAACTAGTCGTCAGGGGGGCTAATGGGGCCAGCTTACCTGGCCCTGGCATGCGCCTCGCTGGGCCTGAAGGAGGTAGTCGGGGGATTCATCTTTCCTGTTGTCCTTCACACCTGTCTTCACTCCCACTGTCCTGCAATGTAACACAGCCGAGAGAGGCCTCCCCTGTGCAGGATATTTTAAGTGGGGTGAACGTGTTCAGCAGGCCTGCACCTCTGTGTCACATCACGTCCTTGCCCCATCCCTTCGTTCCTGCACAGTCCTCTGGGATAGCACAAAATGGCATCACCCAGGAGCTAGTGCCACATGTTTTCTGAAACTCTCAGCCCCTCCTCCCTTACATTCCTTCCAGGGACTCTCCACCTCTTTCCTGGCACGGGATGACAGCTGGCTGATTGATGCAAGGCCCTGCCCAGGCAGGTGGACAGAGCAGTAACTGGCCTTAATCCTGAGCTGAGTCAGAGAAAGATGACATTTCTGGATGACCCATATGTTGTGTAACTATGCCTTTGTAACCTACTGCATTATTCTGTTTCTGCAGGTTACAGTGTACATTTGTGTGACTCTGGTATCTATGGGCCCTACGGGGCCTTAGTTATGCCCTAGGACTCTATTTTCTATTGACATTTAATGGAGTGTCCCTACAGTGAAAAGACAGTAAGCACATTGACATTAACATTTACTGGAGTGTCCCTACAGTGAAAAGACAGTAGGCACACTGACTATCCCTCACATGTGTAAACCCATCTCATGAGGCCTACTCCAAGTCACCACCCACTCTGCATAGTTTCTTCTGTCTCAGGCTACCTAAGTGCAGTTCTTGGGCTGCTCACACCAGGAATCCTCCCCACACATCCCTCACACAGGTGCACACATGTGTGCACCTGTGATCACGTGAATGGGGCCAGTATCGCAATTTGCGATTTGGTAATTGCATTTTCGATTTTTAAGAAATCACTGTTACCGAATCGCAAATGTGATACATGGCCCTTTGCGATTCGGTAAAAGCGATTTCTTAAAAATCGCAATTACCGAATCGCAATAGGCCAGAATCATACATCTGGCCCTTAGTCTCCAGTATTCATAGAAAATACACATCCTTAAGTAGATACATTTTCTTAGAACATCTGCGTGTTAGTATAAAAACACTTCCTAGTCATAGTACACGTCAAGAGATTCCGGCCAGGAACCTACAACTAGATGCTGAATGCCCCGTTGCAGATTACAGTCCTTTGCTCAGGTATGAGGGTTGATGTCCTCCCGGGGGAACCTGAAAGGCAGGCTTAGAGCTTCACATGCTGTGCTCGAAATATAACTTAGAGAGAAAATAATCTAGCGGCACTATGATAGCCTTATTCTTGTGCTTCACTCTCATCGTTACTATTTTAATCCTACTGTGTTGTGTAGTTCTGCTTATTGCAGCTCACGCTTTGCTATCTAAGATGCAGTCGTTTTATTAAACCAATCTTTAAAACCTAAACTGCCTTTGTCATTTATATCTGAGACCATACTGTCTATGAGAGAACCGGTTGTGACCTGAGTGACTACAACTTCCCTGGGAAGTGCTAAGATGTCATGATCTCGGCTGCCCAATTATCTCTCCCATTTGGGAGAGATCAGGTACTGCTAGTTAGCCGGAGCAAAACCTGGATTTAGAGTGACAAGAGTCCTTCACCGTGGGTCAGACTTAGTCCCCCATTTTGAACGATCTTGCCGCTCAAAATCCAGTAGTCTCATTAGGATAATGAGAGCCTGTGCGACAGCAGCATAGGTGTTATGATGCCGCAACAAAGTGTCCATAAGTCACTGGAAGGTTGCTGGGGCTCCATGTAACCCGAAAGGGAGTACAGTAAAGTGGCATTTTTTTTGTCCCCCGGGAACAAAGGGATTTGCCAATAACCTTTGGTAAGGTCCAAGGTAGACATGTATTGGGCTCTTCCCAGACTTTCTAAGAGTTCGTCGACTCGGGAAATGGGGTAGGTGTCGAATTGCGATATATTGTTTAACTGTTGAAAGTCTATGCAAAAGCGGATGGACCCATCCGGTTTAGGTACAAGGACAACTGGGGAGCACCATGGACTCACAGAGGGTTCTATGATACTCATCTGTAGCATCTTCCTCACATCCTGCTCCACTAGTTGTTTTCGGGCATCTGGGATTCCGTAAGGTCGAAGGCGAATGACCTTTCCCGGTTGGGTTTTAATATGATGTTGTGTCAAGGTGGTCTTCCCGGGGTTTGAAGAAAATAGTGGTTTATGCTTGGAAAGGAGAGAATGTAGTTGTTCTTGTTGGTCAGGTAGAAGAGATGTGTTTATATGTGGTTTCTCAGGGACAGGTTCCTGTTCTGTTGGACATAACCCTATTTCTAGTTCTTTCACCGTGTTTACGAGGAATTCAGTTGTCAGAGCAGGGTTGTTATTTTCAGGTTCCTCCCACTTCTTTAATAGATTTATATGGTATATTTGTGTCTTTTTTGGATTTTCTGACAGCTCAATCGTGTAGGTTACAGGGGTCACGGCACCCAGTACTCTAGTTGGACCTTGCCCTTTCGCTAATAGTTTGTTGTGTGAACTAGGTAGTAATATAAGGAATTTATCCCCTGGCTGCAACTGCCTCATCTTGGTGTTCTTGACATAGTATCACTTTTGTTTACTTTGGGCTCTCTCGAGGTGGACTCGTACATCTTCCCATACTGTCTGGGTTTAGGTCTTTAGTTGTTGGGTGTATTCTAATAGATCTTTCTCCCCACCCTCTTCTTCTTCCCACAGCTCCACAGCCATGTCTAAGAGGGTTCAAGGTTGTGGTCCAAAAACGAACTCAAAGGGACTGTGGCCTGTAGAGGATTGTACATGAGTCCTTATTGCAGAAAGGACCAGGGGTAGCTTTTTGTCCCAGTCCCTTCCTGATTCATAAATGGTTCTCTTTAAAAATATTTAGTGTGCAGTTATACCTCTCTACGAGGCCGTCCGTTTGGGGGTGGTATACGGAGGTCCTTAGCTGTTTCACACGTATTATCTGACAGATCTGAGTCATTAAGTGTGACATGAATGGGGTTCCCTGATCCGTTCGAATTTCCGTTGGAAATCCTACACCCGAAAAGAACCCGACCATGGCATGTGCCATGCTTTTGGTGGTCATACTGGATAGGGGTATAGCCTCTGGGTACCGAGTCGCGTAGTTGACTAGGACGAGGCTATAGGTATGCCCTTTGGAATAAGGAACCAGTGGGTCCACCAGATCCATACCTATTCTTGAGAAGGAAATATCAATAATGGGTAGTGGACATTGGGGTGCTCTCTTTTTGGGTCCAGGGTCTATTAACTGACATCTAGGGCAGTGTTGACAAAATGGTCTGATGTGTGCAAATATCCCGAACCAGTAAAATCGGCGCAACAGGTATTCTTCCGTCTTTTCACTTCCGAAATGTCCCCCCCCCCTTGTATCTATATGCAAGATGTAAAGCTTGAATGCGGTAGGGTTCTGAGACCACCAGCTGTTTCTTTTCCTGATTATTATAGTTGGTGATCCGATATATAAGGCCTCTTTGGACAAGAAATGAGGGACCCACCTCTCCCGTTATATCTTTCTTATATCCTTCTTTTCCTTCTCCTCTCCTTTTGTGTGATGCAATTTCTTTTCTTCTCTTTTTTCCTTTTTACTGGGTTTGTACCGGTCTTCCCCCGGACTTATATGTATTCTAGCGAAGGGGGCTTCTTCCCACCATATGTCTACCTGACTTTTCCTGGGTATAGTACTCAATAGGTCGTACAAATATGTATAATCAGTGCCCACGATAACTTCCTCCACCAAATGGTCGATGACTCCCATCTCTATTACATCTCGTCGATCCTCCCATTCAAGAGCGACTGAGACCAACAGGTAATCCCTCATGTCCCTGTGAATGAAACATATAGAAACAGTGTTCCTGGGTATGTGAGTTTTGAGGTTCTGACGGATTGACTGCAACCTGAGTCAACCAGTGCAGTGGTGTGGTGTCCATTAACAACAATATCTTTCATGTACTGCGAATTCTCTTTTCCCGTATAAAAGACACTTCCGCGGGTAACACCGATTTCCATGGGTTCCAGTTTCTCCTCCTTGTGGTGGCACACACGGGCGATATGACCCCATTCTCCACAACTGTAGCACTGGGGTTGTTGTCTAGGATTTTTCTCATTACATCTGGGAATAAGAACCTCCTCTGGGTTTTTTTTAGGTATAGGACTGTAGGAGGGTGCTACCGGACAACCAGTAGAGATGGCGCCTTTTGATGGTCCAGGTCTAAAATCCGCGGGGTGATGGTATGCACATGCCAGGTCTATGGCCATATTGGTATCCACATTGGGATGCTGTTTGATCCAATTGTGGGTGGCTGACGGCAATGCCTCCAGGTATTGCTCGAGCAGGGTTGTTCAAATAACATCTTCTCTGTCATTGCCAATGGATCCCATCCATTTCAGACTCAAATCCTTTACTTGGAAAAACAGGGCACGGGGGTTCTCAGTCGGAGACCACTTGGTTTTTCTAAATTTGAGTCTGTAATATTCAGTATCAAAGTCAACCCGCTCCAATATACTTTTCTTTAGATCAGCGTAAGGGGTGGTTCCCCCAGGGTTAACCGCTTGATATGCAGCCTGTAGAATTGCCGGTTAGTAAAGGAGCCACATACTGTCCCCATCTGTCTTCAGGCCAAGTAGCGGATCTAGCTACCCCCTCGAAGTTGATAAAGAACACATCAGGGTCTTCACCGTCTTGATACTTCTGGAGGACAGAGCTAGGCACATTGGGATGGACTCTCGTTGCAGCTATGGTGTCCATTAGTTTTTGCAAGGCGGTCTCATGAACCAGCCAGCTGGTTATTTGCTATAATGGTGGCCTGGCTCTTCAGCGCACTCTGAAGGGTTTCTCGGTCTGTCCTAGCTTCCCTTTGATGCTCCTCCCATACTACCTGTAGATGGTGTTGCCCCTCTGCCAGCTGCTGAATCATGTCCTCAATCGTGGGTTTAACCTCCATTGTAGAGGGTGATTTAGGGCCCCTTTCTTCCTCTATTATCACTATCCCACTTCTGACACCGCTGTAGGAGGTGAGGTTATAGCGTTATTGAAGAAAGGATGTAAAAGACTCTATTATAGACGGACTCTGGTGTTAGAAACATTGTGATTTTATTTCTTCACTTATTTCAGAACATTCAGCTATTATGAGTTCTATGCTGTCAGTGATTTGTTCTCAGTTCCTTTCTGTTAGCTTTTCAGTCTTTCCCTTATTGTCTTCCCTCTCTGTTTTTAAGTCCCTTGTTTTCTCTTTCTTGTATGAACGTTCTCTTCCCTTTTATTAGTTCTAATTCCTTGGTTTGGTATTCCTCTAGGAACATTCTCTTTGGAGAGACGCTTCCCCGTCGTCCGGATAGAATCGGAATTGCTGCTGGGAGGAAGTTCGATTAGAAAAGAGGAGGAAAGCAAACAAAAAAAAGAAGGAAGAAAAAAAGGTAAGTGTGGTATTCTAGGGCTTCTGGGGTATGGTTAGAAGAGTAAGTGCAGGATGTTAGGGGGGGCCTGAAGTTCTTAACAGGTGCCACAATCTCACCAGTTGTGGGGTATTGCGTATGCAATTCAAATTACTCTTCGAACATAAGCATGCGGCTGTTAACTTTACAACCGTTGGTGGTGTTTGTTAGTAAGACCCTTACTAATGCCCAAAGTAAGAAAGGTACAAAAAAAAACAATCGGAGACCGTTTGTCCTTTTAACAGTGCTGGGTTGTTCTTATTACTTTTTCCCCAGCACTTGACCCCCACCACCCACTTTCTCCTCCCGCCCGAATATCGAACAATAAGGATTTCAAAGGCAGGTACGTACCTCCGTTAGCCACGTCCTTCCAGGGACGTGGTGGGATAAAACTCCTGTCCGCTGTTTCGCCGACAGTGTCTTGGTGTCTTCTTTCTCCGCTCCGTCCCCTTCTTCTGCGTACTTCTTGGATGCCGCACGCATCAGAAGTGTCTGCTTTATTTACTAAGAAACCCGGATATCGGGGTTTAGGCAGAACTCCTCTGAGCCGTCTCACTCCTCGGTGCCCCCAGGGTACTGCGCGGTCGGTTCAGGGTTGACACTCGTAACCAGGGACTCCGTGGCCCAGTTACAGGGCTGTGTGCAGAGAGGAAGTTGGACATGGGGAGGAACCCTAATAAGAGTCTGCTCTTAGGCCTTCGCCTCCAGGATGACCAAGACCAAGCTGGTGGCCAGAAGTAGGAGGAGGAGAAAGAAATAGACCCTAACCCCACTGAGGTAGAAAATGACATTCTAGGTCTGGGGGAGAGTGCCTCAAGGGATCATCATATTCCTAGCAGATCCACTAGCATAGCGGGTAGTGGGAGGGGAAGTCACACTGATAGGGCTTCTTTCACACCCAGATGACAAGTAGAAAGAGTCACCCAAACTAGGAATATATCCCCCTCTGCTCATTCTCACATCACATGAGTGTCTGAGGGATCATACTGCACAACTCCAGGGGATGACTCTATAGATAGCTCAGGAAACTGAGACTGGAGGAGGCCAGTCTGAGGCTGCAGCAGCAACAGCTAGAGCTAGATAGAAAGGCCTTCGCAGTGGAGAGAGAGAGGCGGGGGTTGTGGTTAACACCCCGTGGTGGAAGCAGCTCAGTCTTCAGGGATTACAGAGTCAGGGAGGACTCTTTTGATTCCAGAAACCTACATAAAAATTGTTCCCCGATGCAAGATGGGGGATGATATCTACAAGTGGTTTGCTGCACTTGAGAGGGCCAGTAAAGTTCAGAGGGTCCCTCAAAGGCAGTGGGCTAGTATCATCTGGTTGTCCTTCTCTGACAAAGGGAAGGATAGAGTTCTCACTGTCAGAGAAAAGGATACAGACATTTATACAATACTCCAAACTGCACTCTTAGATGGTTTTGGACTCACTATTGAGCAATACATGATTAAGCTCAGAGAGACCAGGAAAGAGGCATCACAAGATTGGGTTGACTTTGTGGACTGTTCTGTGATAACTTTAAAAGACTGGTTACATGACAGCAAAGTGTCTGACTATGAGGGCTTGTACAATTTGCAATTGAGGGTGCATATTTTTAATAATTGTGTGTCTAATTTGTTGCACCAATACATGGTAGACTAAGATCTGACCTCTCCCCAAGAATTGGGAAAGAAGGCAGACAAATGGGTAAGAACCAGGGTGAGCAGAAAAGCACATACAGGGGTGACAAAGACAAGAAGAAGGAAGGTGGTAAGTCACATGACAAAGATGGGGACAAAGATTAGAAGGAGTCTTCATCAGGACCACAAAACTCTTCTGGGGTGGGTCTAAATCCTCTCCCCAAAACAATCAGAACAAAAAGTCTTGGTGCTATATTTGTAGAAATAAAGGCCATAGGGCAGGAGACAGCTCCTGTCCTAAGAAAAGCACCACACCTCGCACCACTACAAACCCTACTCCTACAACTAGTGCCCCCAGCAATAGCAGTAGTGTTGGGAAGACTAATACTTCAAATAGACAATCCAAGGGTGTAGCAGGGCTAACTCTGGGAAGTGTAGTGGGGGCCAGTTTAGTTAGGGAAACCACTGAGGCTGTTTTATTCTCTGAGGGTGGCATTGACTTTTCCACCCTTGTTGCTTGTCTCCTTAATATAGATAAGACAAGCAACAACCCCTAAAAAATGGTGTTCAGGCAGAGGCCTACAGGGACACAGGTGCCAGTGTAACCATGGTGACTGAAAAACTGGTGTCCCCTCAGCAACACCTACTTGGTCATCAGTACCAAGTGACTGATGCCCACAACAATACTGTGAGCCACCCCATGGCAGTTGTTGATCTCAGCTGGAGGGGAGGGGGTACTGGTCCTAATAAAGTTGTAGTGTCCACAGGCCTACCTGTAGAGTCTCTACTAGGGAACGACTTGGAGACTTCAGCTTGGGCTGAAGTAGAGTTGGAGGCCCATGCGGCGATGCTGGGTATTCCTGGGCACATCTTTGCTTTAATCAGAGCTCAGGCCAAGACGCAAAGAGGACAGGGAACCTTGGATCCTAAAACTATGGACTAAGAGCTTCCCAAAAGCAGGGTAAGAAAGGGTAATACATGATCCCCTATCCCTCCCTCCAATGATAATTTCCCCTTTGAGGAAGAGGAATCTACTCATTGGACAGGACCTACACCTGAAGACTTCAAGCTGACACAGCTGAATTCTTAGGTGTAGGGGGGGCTGCCAGGAAGGAGTTAAGTTGGGTTCAACAGACTTGCTCCACACTTAAGGGTTGGCGATAGCAAGCTGTCAAACAGGAAGCTGGGGATGTCTGTGGCACCTACAAGGTGTACTGAGAGGACAAACTCCTGTATTCAGAACCTAGGGAACCCAAACCTGGTGCCACCAGGAGATTGGTAGTACCTCTGCAATTCAGAGAGTTCTTGTTGACCTTAGCCCGTGACATTTCCCTAGCTGGTCACCTGGGGCAAAGCAAAACTTGGGACAGATTGGTCCCTCACTTTCACTGGCCCCATATGTCAAAAGACTCAAAGGAGTTTTGTTGCTCCTGTGTCACCTGTCAGGCCAGTGGCAAGACAGGTGGCACTCCAAAGGCCCCATATATCCACTTCCAATGTTTGGGGTACCCTTTGAATGTGTATTGTTGCCCTCCCGGACCTTCCCACAGCTTCTGGAAACAGATTTATTCTGGTAGTGGACCATGCCACCAGGTATCCAGAAGCCATACCTCTTAGGACCACTACAGCTCCTGCAGTGGCCAAGGCCCTCCTGGGAAATTTTTTCATGGTGGGTTTCCCAAAAGAGATTGTATCAGACAGAGGTAGTAACGTCATGTCTACATACTTGAAAGCTATGTGGAAAGAGTGAGGTGTAACCTATAAATTCACCACACCTTACCTATCCCAAACAAATGGGTTGTTTGAGCGTTTTAACAAAACACTCACAGGCATGATTATGAGACTCTCTGGAAAAACTCAGGAGGAGATGGGATGCCCTATTACCATTGTAGGAAAGTACCATCTTGCCTGGCATGTTACCCTCATATTTTCACTGTATATATGTTGTTTTAGTTGTATGTGTCACTGGGACCCTGCCAGCCAGGGCCCCAGTGCTAATAAGTGTGCCCTGTATGTGTTCCCTGTGTGATGACTAACTGTCTCACTGAGGCTCTGCTAACCAGAACTTCAGTGGTTATGCTCTCTCATTTCTTTCCAAATTGTCACTAACAGGCTAGTGACCAATTTCACCAATTTACATTGGCATACTGGAACAACCTTATAATTCCCTAGTATATGGCACTGAGGTACCCAGGGTATTGGGGTTCCAGGAGATCCCTATGGGCTGCAGCATTTCTTTTGCCACCCATAGGGAGCTCTGACAATTCTTACACAGGCCTGCCACTGTAGCCTGAGTGAAATAACGTCCAAGTTATTTCACAGCCATTTACCACTGCACTTAAGTAACTTATAAGTTACCTATATGTCTAACCTTTACCTGGTAAAGGTTGGGTGCTAAGTTACTTAGTGTAGGGCACCCTGGCACTAGCCGAGGTGCCCCCACATTGTTCAGGGTAAATTCCCCGGACTTTGTGAGTGCGGGGACACCATTACACGCGTGCACTATACATAGGTCACTACCTATGTATAGCTACACAATGGTGACTCCGAATATGGCCATGCAACATGTCTAAGATCATGGAATTGCCCCCCAATGCCATCCTGGCATTGGTGAGACAATCCCATGATCCCACGGGTCTCTAGCACAGACCCGGGTACTGCCAAACTACCTTTCCGGGGTTTCACTGCAGCTGCTGCTGCTGCCAACCCCTCAGACAGGTTTCTGCCCTCCTGGGGTCCAGCCAGGCCTGGCCCAGGAAGGCAGAACAAAGGACTTCCTCAGAGAGAGGGTGTTACACCCTCTCCCTTTGGAAAAAGGTGTCAGGGCTGGGGAGGAGTAGCCTCCCCCAGCCTCTGGAAATGCTTTAATGGGCACAGATGGTGCCCATCTCTGCATAAGCCAGTCTACACCGGTTCAGGGATCCCCCAGCCCTGCTCTGGTGCGAAACTGGACAAAGGAAAGGGGAGTGACCACTCCCCTGACCTGCACCTCCCCTGGGAGGTGCCCAGAGCTCCTCCAGTGTGCTCCAGACCTCTGCCATCTTGGAAACAGAGGTGCTGCTGTCACACTGGACTGCTCTGAGTGGCCAGGGCCAGCAGGTGACGTCAGAGACTCCTTCTGATAGGCTCTTACCTCTGTTGCTAGCCTATCCTCCTTCCTAAGTAGCCAAACCTCCTTTTCTGGCTATTTAGGGTCTCTGCTTTGGGGAATTCTTTAGATAACGAATGCAAGAGCTCATCAGAGTTCCTCTGCATCTCTCTCTTCACCTTCTGCCAAGGAATCGACTGCTGACCGCGCTGGAAACCTGCAAAACCGCAACAAAGTAGCAAAGACGACTACTGCAACCTTGTATCGCTGATCCTGCCGCCTTCTCGACTGTTTTCCTGGTGGTGCATGCTGTGGGGGTAGTCTGCCTCCTCTCTGCACTAGAAGCTCCGAAGAAATCTCCTGTGGGTCAACGGAATCTTCCCCCTGCAACCGCAGGCACCAAAAGACTGCATCACTGGTCCTCTGGGTCCCCTCTCAGCATGACGAGCGTAGTCCCTGGAACTCAGCAACTCTGTCCAAGTGACTCCCACAGTCCAGTGACTCTTCAGTCCAAGTTTGGTGGAGGTAAGTCCTTGCCTCCCCACGCTAGACTGCATTGCTGGTTACCACATGAATTGAAGCTGCTCCGGCTCCTGTGCACTCTTCCAGGATTTCCTTTGTGCACAGCCAAGCCTGGGTCCCTGACACTCTAACCTGCAGTGCACGACCTCCTGAGATGTCCTCCGGCGTCGTGGGACCTTCCTTTGTGACTTCGGGTGAGCTCTGGTTCACTCTTCTTTATAGTGCCTGTTCTGGCATTTCTGCGGGTGCTGCTTGCTTCTGAGTGGGCTCCTTGTCTTGCTGGGCACCCCTCTGTCTCCTCACGCAATTGGCGACATCCTGGTCCCTCCTGGGCCACAGCAGCATCCAAAAACCCTAACCGCAACCCTTGCAGCTAGCAAGGCTTGTTTGTAGTCTTTCTGCACGGAAACACCTCTGCAAGCTTCTTCACGACGTGGGACATCCATCCTCCAAAGGGTACATTCCTAGTCCTCTTTGTTCATGCAGAATCCACAGCTTCTACCATCCAGTGGCAGCTTCTTTGCACCCACAGCTGGCATTTCCTGGGCATCTGCCCCCTACCGACTTGATCGTGACTTTTGGACTTGGTCCCCTTGTTCCACAGGTACTCTCGTCTGGAAATCCATCGTTGTTGCATTGCTGGTGTTGGTCTTCCTTGCAGAATTCCCCTATCACGACTTCTGTGCTCTCTGGGGAACTTAGGTGCACTTTGCACCCACTTTTTAGGGTCTTGGGGTGGGCTATTTTTCTAACCCTCACTGTTTTCTTACAGTCCCAGCGACCCTCTACAAGCTCACATAGGTTTGGGGTCCCTACGTTATTCGCATTCCACTTTTGGAGTATATGGTTTGTGTTGCCCCTATACCTATGTGCTCTCATTGCAATCTATTGTGACAGTACATTGCTTGCATTGCTTTCTATTGCTATTACTGCATATTTTTGGTTGTGTACATATATCTTGTGTATATTTGCTATCCTCATACTGAGGGTACCCACTGAGATACTTTTGGCATATTGTCATAAAAATAAAGTACCTTTATTTTTAGTATATCTGTGTACTGTGTTTTCTTATGATATTGTGCATATGACACCAGTGGTATAGTAGGTGCTTCACAGGTCTCCTAGTTCAGCCTAACCTGCTCTGCTAAGCTACCTTTTCTACCAGCCTAAGCTGCTAGACACCCCTCTACACTAATAAGGGATACCTGGACCTGGTGCAAGGTGTAAGTACCCCTTGGTACCCACTACAAGCCAGGCCAGCCTCCTACAAACATGCCTCATCTTTGCCTACAGGGAGGTACCCTAGAAAGGAGTTGGCTACAGCCCCTTTGAACTCCTCTTTTGTCATCCTGTTAGGGGTCCACTTGCTCTTGGGAAGGAGGGAGCAACCCCTGAAGCCCCCTAAACAAGACATAGGGGGTTATTCTAACTTTGGAGGAGGTGTTAATCCGTCCCAAAAGTGACGGAAAAGTGACGGATTTACCACCAGCCGTATTACGAGTCCATTATATCCTATGGAACTCGTAATACGGCTGGTGGTATATCCGTCACTTTACCGTCACTTTTGGGACGGATTAACACTCCTCCAAAGTTAGAATAACCCCCATAGTGGATTATGTACTTGGCCTCAGATCAAGGATGGCTGAGTACATGAAAAAGGCCAGTAAAAACCTTCAAGCCAGCCAACAATTGCAAAAGCAATGGCATGACCAGAAGGCTGCCCTGACTGTGTACCAACCAGGACAGAAAGTTTGGGTCCTGGAGCCTGTGGCTCCTAGAGCACTACAAGACAAATGGAGTGGACCACACTCCATAGTGAAGAAAAAGTCATTTATTTAGTAGACCTTGGCACTCCAAGAAGTCCCCTCAGGGTACTTTGTGTGAACCACCTAAAGCCCTACTATGATAGGGCTGACTTAACCCTGCTCATGGCCACTGATGAGGGACAGGAAGAAGAGAGTGACCCTCTCCCTGATCTCTTCTCCAATTCTGCAGCGGATGTAGGAGGCTGGCCTGGTTTCTAGTGGGTACCTAAGGTCCAGTTATCCCTATTAGTGAAATGTAATCAGTGTCTAGAAGCCAGGCTCTCTAAGGGTAGTGTGGATGAGCAGCCAAGGTCTAACTAGGAGACATGCAAAGCTCATGCAATACCACTGTAATCACACAGTACTCACACACATGAAAGAAAATACTCACTGTTACAAAAATAAAGGTACTTTTGGTGACACAATTGCCAAAAATACCATAGAGACTATACTCCCTTAGGAGGTAAGTGATACACAAATTATATACAATAGTATGTAGAAATAGTTATAAAAACAGTTAGGAAACATTGCAAATAGTGAAAATCACGATAGTTAGAAATGGGCCTGGGGGAACACAAACCATGTACTAAGAAAGTAGAATGCAAAAGTCGGTTTCCAATCTAGGAAAGTGTAGTGTGTAGAGGGTTGCTGGGAGTATTGGAAAACACCAAAGGTAAGTAATAGAACCCACCCCAGAGCCCAGGAAAGCAGGAGTAACTCACAGTAACTTTCTGAGAACACACAAGAACACGAGAAAGAAGATTATGCAAGAACCAGATGAGACTGAAAGACACCAACGATGGATTCATGGACCTGAAGACCTGTGGAAGATGGGGACCAAGTCCAAGAAGCACTGAAGAGTCCATGGAGAACAGGAGCCCCTTCTAACCCAGATGAAGGTGCAAAAGAAGAACCACTGGTGAGGAACAACAGTCAGTATTGCACCTATGAAGTCAGATGCGGGTTCCTGATTGGTGCAGAAGATGTCCCACTCCGGATGTATGAATGCTGTCTGGTTTGCATCGCTGGATTCCCCCAACAAGCCTTGATACACACAAAGCACACGGTCAGCAGAAAATGGCGCTGCCCAGGACCTGGAGGGACCTGGTGGACTCTACCCAGGAGGGGAAGTCAGAGGGGGATCTCAGAAACTCGGAAAGCCCTCAGAAGACCAAGCAGCACGCACAAGAGTCCCGCAGCACAGGGAAAAAGAAGGTGCAAAAGGAGGCCCATGCAGCACTACACAAAGGGATCCAATGCCGCCAGAGAATCATTAAGGAAGCTGTGCGTCGTAGGAAGGAGTGCTGGGGGCCTTTGGAAATAAGTGTTACAGGCATGGGAGAGGAAGCCTTCCCAGGCCACTGGCAATGCTTTGAAGGGCACATTTGGTACTCTCCTTGCATAAACCAGTCTACACCACTTCATGGACCCCCTTTCCCTGCTCTGGCGCGAAACTGGACAAAGGAAAGGGGAGTGACCACTCCACTGTCCATCACCACTCCAGGCATGGTGCTCAGAGCTCCTCCAGAGGGTCCCTGGGTTTTGCCATCTTAGATTCAAGGTTGGCAGGGAACTCTGGGAGCATCTGGGTGGCCAATGCCAGCAGGTGACATCAGAGCCCCCTCTTGATAGTTGGCCGCCCAGCTAGGTGACCAATCCCCCTTTCAGGGCTCTTTAGAGTCTCTCTCTTAGGTGGTTCCTCAGGTTCGGATTTCAATACTCCAGCAGGATTGCTTTGCAACCTCCACTTTGACTTCTGACCAAAGAAACTGCATCTGGACGCTCTAGGACCTGAGAAGCTGCAACAGAGAAGCAAGACGCATCCTGCAACATTGTATCCACGGCTCCTTCAAGCAACCCGTCGTGCATCCTTTAAGGACAGTCCATCTTCAGCCTGCATCAGAAGGAAGAAGGACTCTACTTGGAGTGAGTCACTCCCCTGCTTCTGCAGGCACCAACTGCAATGACGACCGGCTGCGTGGATCCCCTCTCCTGCTGAGCTGTGTGAATATCCTGCATCATGGGTGGTAGTCTGAGGTTGTCCCGATGGTCCTCTCTTCTAGTTGTACAACTTGGGTGGAGGTATGACCTTGCCTGCCCTTGCAGGACAGTACCCCCATGCACCGCGTCGTTTGCAGCTGCCAAGGTTTGTTGGCAAATTTTCCATGAGATCTTCAGGCATCTTGAAGCTCCAGCCCCCAGCACTCCGTCCTGTCATGCACAGCTCCGTGAGTAGTTCTCCGGTGGTGTGGGAGCCTTTTTCGTAGTGCTGCATGAGCCTCTTCCTTGACTTTTGTTTCCTCATCCTGTGGGACTTCTGTGGGTGCTGCCGAGGCTTCTGTGGGCTCTCTGTGTTGCTGATGACCCCCACTGGCTTCCCCTCCTGGGTAGAGTCCACCCGGTCCTTCCTGGTCTCCGGCAGCTCACTTTCCACTAACTGCGAGTTTTCTGTGTGGCAAGGCTTGTTGGTGGAATCTGAAGATGCAAACCCTACTGCAATTCTCCTTCCGGCATGGGACATCTCCTGCATCCTCCAGGGACTCAACTTCTTCTTCTTGGGTGCAGTGCTGACTCTCCTTCTTCATCGTCGACTCACCTCTTGCACCTTCAGTCTGGTGGGTAGGGCGTCCTGCCCTACTGGACTCTGCTGTGCTTCTTGAACTTGGTCCCCTTCTTCCACAGGACCTCTGGTCCAGGAATCCATTGTTGGTATCTTGCAGTCTCTTCTGGGCTTTTCATTATGCTTCTTTTCTTCGAAGTGGGTGTTCTGGGGAGTTTGTAGTGATTTATTCCAGGTTTCCTGGTTGCTGGGGTCGATTGTGGTACTTACCTTTGGGCTTTCCTAGTTCTCCCAACTCCCCTCTACACACTCCACTTACCTAGGTGGGGGACCGGCTCTCGCATTCCATTTTCTTAGTGTATGGTTTGTGCTCCCCATAGGGCTATTTCTCTCTATTGTGATTTTCGTTAATTGCACTGTTTTCTAACTGTTTTTATGCCTATTTATGCATACTAGTGTATATAATTTGTGTATTACTTACCTCCTAAGGGAGTATAGCCTATATGGTATTTTTGGTATTTGTGTCACCAAAACAAAGTACCTTTATTTTTGTAAAACTGAATGTTTTCTTTCATGTGTGTAAGTACTAAGTGTGACTACAGTGGTATTGCATGAGCTATGCATGTCTCCTAGATAAGCCTTGGCTGCTCATCCACAGCTACCTTCAGAGAGCCTGGCTTCTAGACTCTGACTACACTACACTAATAAGGGATACCTGGGCATGGTACAAGGTGGAAGTACTATAGATACCCACCGCACACCAGGCCAGCCTCCTACACTAATTGCCATTTTTTAACTACGTATAAGACACTAGTAAATTGCACTATATTTGCCTAGGACCTGTAAGTTGAATGCTAACAGCAGACCTGCAGCACTGCTTGTGCCACCCACTTAAGTAGCACTTTAAAACATTTATTAAGCCCGCTATTGCAGCCTCAATGCAATGTTACACTGCCATTTCAACTTGGCATTTAAAAACCGTTGCCAAGCTTTAAACTCCCTTTTTATTACATGTAAGTCACCGCTAAAATAGGCTGTAGATAGCCCAGAGGGCAGGGTGCTGTGTAAATAAAAGGCAGGACATATACATTTAAGTATTGCATGTCCTGGTAGTGAAAGACTCTCAAATGTGTGTTTTACTTCTGTGAGGCCTAACCCTCCCATAGGATAACATTGGGGATTTCTTATTAACGGTAAACATCCTTTATGCTGAATTTTTTATAACGAAGTCCTGGTTAACGAAAGCGGAACAACGCTTTCTTTAACCACGACTTCGTTATTTTGTGCCTTAACCACGCATGTCCTGAACAACGAACATGCATGGTTAAGGTACAAACAAGGGAGTCGGCTGAGGAGGACGACGCAGATGACAAGGTGACGACTCAGGTAAGTGGGGGGTTTTAGGTTTTGGGGAGGGGGTGGGGGGTCAGGGGGTTTTAGGTTTTGGGGTGGGGTTGGGGGGGTGGGGCGTTTTTGGTTTTGGGGAGGGGGTTTTAGGTTTTGGGGTGGAGTTGGGGGGGTGGGGTGTTTTTGGGGAGGGGGTGGGGGATCGGGGGTTTTAGGTTTTAGGGTGGGGGTGGGGCGTTTTTGGTTTTGGGGAGTGGGTGGGGGTCAAGGGGTTTTAGGTTTTAGGGTGGGGTTGGGGGGTGGGGCGTTTTTGGTTTTGGGGAGTGGGTGGGGGGGTCAGGGGGTTTTAGGTTTTGGGGTGGGGTTGGGGGGGTGGGGCGTTTTTGGTTTTGGGGAGTTGGTGGGGGGTCAGGGGGTTTTAGGTTTTAGGGTGGGGTTGGGGGGGTGGGGTGTTTTTGGTTTTGGGGAGTGGGTGGGGGGGTCAGGGGGTTTTAGGTTTTGGGGTGGGGTTGGGGGGGTGGGGTGAGGGATGTAGGGTGAATGGTGCCTATTGCTAATGATTTTATCAGGAATGCCTTTACAACGAAATATCGTTGTTAAGGCATTGGTGGTAAAATCATTAGTAGTAAAGACGAGGTCGGTGTTCCAACCTCGTTGTTAAGGTTAGTAGTAGTTTAAGATTCGGTGTTCCGTCATATAACCCTTATTAACATGTAAAAAGCTGTAATTCCTAATTGAGAAGGGGTAGACATGTCATGTTTAGTACCTAAGGAATTGTAATGATAAATACTCTTTAATGGTAAAGTAGGTTTTATTGTTACAATTTTGAAAGTGACACTTTTAAAAAGTTGGAATTTTCCTACTATTAGTCCTGTGTGCTCGCAGCCTGTCTCCAACTGGGCTTTTTGTATTCCCTTTAGACAGCCGCACACAAATGGAGCTTAGGTGTGATTGACTGACCATCCACATCCTGATGAACCATCCCGGGCAGGATGGAAGGAAGGATCTGGACACAACCTCATACCTACACCTGAATAGGATGTGTCCTCTCCCTACACAAAGGATCGCTTAGCCCTTTGTAGTGTGCCTGGAGCCACAATAGGAAAGGAGGACCTCTGTGCACTTGAAAGCCCTTCTTTGAAGTCCCTCCCACTTCAAGGGCACCACTGGGTATAAGAACTGGACTTGTGACCCTGCCTACTCAGTACACTTCCAGACCTGTGGATACTCTGTTAGGAAATCTGACTTCTGTGCTGCTGAAGGAATGCCACTCTGCTGGACTACTACTATGATGGACTCTGGCTCTTCTCTGCTGACCTTCTGCCTTCCTTGCGTTGGAGTGAGAAGAACTTGACCTGCATCTTTCAAACCCAGAACCAAAGTGACTCCACGGGCCTGCCTGCTTGCCTTCTGTTTTCTGAAGTCCCGGGGATGCAAAGGACTTCCAACTCACCTGCTACAGCACCTGTACTCTGACAATTGTGAGTCTTGCCATGCCAAGCCCTGCCTGCATAGATCGGAATGAGTGCATCTCCCCTCCTACGTGTATCGGAACTGGTGCATCTGTCCCCATTGGGTGGATCGAAGATGACACATCACCTCTCCAACGCAAATCAGCCATGGGACATCACCTTCAGAAATTACACATCTTGGACCCAATGCATTGCTGCTGTTGTGTGAGGAAAAGCAATACATCTTACCTACTGCATGGAAAGGATTGCGTGAAAAGGATTGACACATTGCCTCCACTACAGGGATCAACACTAACACATTGCTTCAGTCTGCTTCCTGCATCCTCAATATCAACACAACCAGGAATAAGGTACTTTTCTTCAGCAGGTCACACTGGGTCCCTGTAGCTGGCCCACACTCCATCGTGGTCACCCTGAACTCTTGACTTTGTCCCAGTCTAGCGCAACCCGATATCCCGGATGGCTCTTCTAGCTTGAAAGCACTAGTTTGTAGATTAATCTTTAAAAATTGATAACTCAAGCTCTACTTATTTGTCATTTTGATCTTGTTTTGTTCATTACATTTAGCTCTATCTTTCTAACCAGGTGTAGTATCATTTTGTACAATATTATTGCAGAATTCTTTCGGAGCAAGGTAGCACAAGTCTACAATAGATTCTCTAGTAATACCCCGTTTCCAGGCAGTGGGGAGTCAGCCACCACTAGCCAGGTGAGCTGGGTCTCCCTAGTTGAGTTTTTACCTCCTTCATAAGGGAGGGAGTAGGTCTAATTAAATCTACAAAATCTGGATCCCCCAATGATCCTTGGCCTCCTAGGGTCAAACTTGCTCCAGAGTAAATTGCAGCCAGATTCACTAAATAAGTTTCTCAAATTTCAAAAAGGGCCATTTTCCCTTGCAGCTGAAATGTGCACCACTATTGCCCCTAATAAAAAGAAAAGAACCTCGATGCTCTCGACCCCATTAGCTATCGGCCCATATCAAAACTACCATTGCCCACTAAAATTGTGGAAAAGAACATGAATAAACAGTTAATGGAATACATAGAAACCAACCGTCTGCTTGATCCAACACAGTTTGGATTTAGATCTGGGCAGAGTATTGAGACAATACTCATTAAGGTCATGGAGGAAATAGGAATATTACTGGACAAAGGAGTGAGAGCCGGGCTTATACTACTTGACATACTAGCAGAATTTGATGGGATTAATCATAAATAGCTGCTGGTCCACCTTTCGCAGTTAGGAATCAGAGGGACTGCTCTTGATCTGCTGAGTTCCTTCCTCCATGGCTGGGAATCATTCCTTCCTCCATGGTTAGGAACAATCTGCGGTCTGGGGTGACTTTGTATCCCATTCCTTTTCACTCCCATGTGGGGACTCTCAAGGATCCCACCTTGTTTAATGTTTATGTCAACCCCATGGACGACCTGATATGATCCTTTGAATTTTCTCTTACATCCTATGCAGACGACATTCAAATTGTTGTCTTCCTTGCCAACAATGATACCAACACAGGACTTAAATTTTATGATTGTATTCTAGTGGTCAGCGGGTAGTTAAACAACAATTGCCTGAAATTGAAATTGAGGAACACCGAGGTTCTGTTATTTGGTGCTCAAACCTCCATCTGGTCACCTTTTTGGTGGCCACAAGAGTTAGGTGCACTTCCGCTCCCAATCAGTTAAGCACAGAATCTTGGGGTTATATTAGATAATAAACTGTTATATACTAACCAGGTCAATTCAGTTATCTCTTCTGCTTAATTAGTCTACTTCAGAAGTTTCTATTTAAACATGCAACAACAGCTAATGAACAAACTGCAAATAGTGCAGAACGCAGTGGGCACATCTCCTTCTGAAGAGTTTGAGCTGGGCACGTTGGAGGGAGTAAGCAGGTTCCCAAGGGAATAGTGGAAGAGCTCAAACAATCAATGCATGACAGCACTAACCACAAAGAAAAAGGCAACTCGAGACGAACTACAACAGGTGCTGGGTAGACTCAACTTCACAAGCAGGGTAATCCCAGCAAGTAGGACCTTTGGCAGTTGCCTGGCATAGATAACAAGGGGTCTGACTCAGAAACACCACAGGGCTCGACTGACACAGGAAGAAAGTCAGGGCTTGGAGGAATGGCTGGGATTCCTCAACAATTTTAACAAGACTTTGTTTTGGGCAGAAGCCATGGGTATCCTCTAGACAACATGAGTTATTCACAGATGCGGCTTAGTGGAAGGTTTCAGAGCAATGCTAGGCTCCGCTTGGAAAGCCGTGCACTGGCCTCCGATCTGGCATGCAAAATGGATCACACATTACATTAAGGTATTTGAGCTCTTTCCCTTAGTAGCCTTCACACTATGGGGATCAAAACGAATCAACAAACAGATTGTCTTATAGTCAGATAACCACGCAGTGGTGCAAGCAATCATCTTAGGGACGGCTAAAGGTCCTGCAGTGGTACGCCTCTTACGGCATCTGGTGAGCTGCCATTTGAGAGGTAACATAGCAATCAGGGCTAGGCACACCCCAGGCTGTGAGAATAATGTGGCTGATACTCTGTCTCGTTTCCAGTGACAGAGGTTCAGGGAGCTGACATCGCAGGCAGAGCCGAAATTACACTGATATCTGAGCAGCTATGGGGACTGGTGGAACCGACCTGATGATGTTAGTGGACAGTGGACAAAGCACTCGCCCCCAAGACAAGCTTAAAGTATTGTAAGTGCTGGAAAACCTTCCAAAGCACAAAAGGGGTGACTGCGTAGAGTGGCATGTCAGAATAGGAAGTGCAAGGGTTCATAACCTGGGAATATTCAACAGGGAAGAGCAGAGCCTGGGCTCAATCCCACTTCACTGCTGTGGCTTACTACGCAAAGTTGGCAGTTTGAGGGACTCTACCTACTCCTTTATATGTAGGGTGGCCACGAAGGGCTGGGGCAGATTGCTTCCTAAGCACTTTCCTATTTTGAAAAAGCTTTTGGCAGCACTCCCAGAAGTTTATGGGCCCGGATAAGATGGAATACTGTTCAAGGCAGGATTCATGTTGGCCTTTTTTGGAGCCTACAGAGTTAGCGAGCTTGTAGCTCCACTTAGAGCAAACCCAGGCATGGCCTGACTCCAGTGCTAGGAAATGATGTTTGGCAAGGGGTACATTGTCACACACCTGCAGAGGATCAAAACTGAACAAGAGGGAAGAGGACATTACTCAAGGTTGCCTAGGAAGTGATGATAGTTGCCCTATTTACATTATGGGTGAATACACAGAGAAGGGTTCCCCCCTCCCCCAGGGCTACCATTGTTCAGGCACGAGGATGGCTCATTCTTCAGCCACTTTCAATTAATCGCGGCCATGAGATTGGTCTTACCTAAGGCCCGGCTCCCTCCTCGAACATTTGGGGTCCCATTCATTCTGGATAAGAGCGACAACCATGGCATAAGCATGTGGGCTGAGCGACAATCGCACAAAGCGGATAAAGTGCTGGGTGTCAGGGGCATTCAAAAGTTACATTTGGCCTACAAACCCTGTAAATGTTGTTTATTTCCATGACAGGCCCGAGTGATGGACGCTGCATGGTATAGATCCTAGGCCACTAATACATATCCAGAGCAAAGGTAACATGGTTGGGCCGACCACTCTTGAGTTGGGCCCAGCTGTTACCCACTTTCTCAAACACAGTACGGGAAGGGAAACCCAATACTGTAGTCATACACCTTGGGGTGAACAATCTCCCTTCTTTAGGTTGGATAGACCTATTGGGTCCATGGCATTTGAGCTTAAGGTGGTGGTGCGGCTTTTGTGCACAGGTATATGGTCCAAGATCTTAGCCAGGGCAGACTGGTGAGAAGCAAGAGACCATGGGGAAGTGGAAAGGTCAATGAGAAAGCTGAACATATCCATGTTCAAACTTTGCAGGGCAAACTTTTGGTGCTTCATTAGGCACAGGCTCATTAACTTGAGAACACCAGGTGACCACGCTGCTGACGGGGTGCACTTATCAGGCATTGAGAGGGACATGTTCTTACTGAACATAATAGGGGAACTAGAACTGCTTGGTTTTCATTAGGAATGCATAGAAGAGGGAGCTTCCCACGGTTGGGGAACCATGAGCAGCATGGTGGGATGGACACTCAGTCAGCGTGTAAACGCGTCCCAATCTAGTTCATTTATTCACTCTGGGACTCGTTTTAGGCCAATGAATCTTTTGACCCTGATTGAAGACACTTAGGACGAGATAACTGATCAACATGTCAATCAACAAGTCAATAACGTCATCAAATAGATTCAGAAACCACCATGACTTTCCAGTCATGAATAACCACACCAGTTTAGTACAATTTTGTGATGTTTATTCCCTATTGATTACAATTCTACTAGCAAGTTTATTAGTCTCAAAACCATGAAACTCATCTGCATTGTCACAATCTGGCAACTCGAATAAGATTTCACCAAAGCAAAGATCACAAACATTAGAACATAGCACGATGTCAACATAGGTTAACCTTAGCAGAGTATCATTAGTGCATCATTCAACAAAGCATTGATCCAGTCATTTGTCTTTTTGCATCCGTTTAGTGAACCCCTTAACTAACCTCGAATTAGCATTGGCATGTTGGGCTTCATGCAAAACAATTTGGTAACACAAATTTAGAAAACATCGATCTATGGTCTCTGTCAAAAGAAAAAGCAGTTGGTACCTAGAAAGGAAAGGCAAACAGACAATTACAATTTCATCATCAATAGTTACCCTCCGTAATGGGATTAGCATACAGAGACAGTCTTCGTCCTCAGGACATCAGTTGATTCGCCATCAGCCAGGGAATTAGGCAAGACGGGTAAAGAAGGGCACTTCCCTCATAAGGAGGAGAAGTATAGGACGGGCAAGAAAAGGGCAAGGATGGTTTGAAGAACCAAACAACAAAGTCCCTATGAAGAGTGACAAAGTGTCTGGGTCATAGCAAAAGTTCGCAACGGCATCTCTCTCATGGTTTCTCGTGTCAAAGGTTTTTATCCCTTTTCGGTTGTACAGTCCCCTAATTTCTGATTGGTTAGGGTTGGCACCCCACTATCTCCATCCAATGGGTTTCACTGGTAATGTCAAAATTTGTCACCCCATAACAGTTCTCACGTAGTTTATTGGTCCTTGTGATTGACGTCTCTAGCGGGTAGAATGTCCGGTATGATTTCATACTCTTGTGGTCCTCTCGCATCTTCAGTCAGTAGGTCCATTGTCTGTACCGGTTTAGGCAACCTTGTACCTGTATCTAGTCTACACTGTTGCATTCAGCAAAAACGTTTCCTTGAGCAAGTTGAATTTCATGAGAACGGATCTGCTACGGTTACACTCATCTTCTAGTTTTGGAAAAATACGAGTACATGTCCTTCAGAAAGTTAGCACACTGCACGTTAGAAAAAAACACATTTAATATGAAACCAGGCAGCTAGGCATCGGCTCAGGCTAACTAAGGCCTAATGATTTATTAGCAAAACTTTAACATACAACTCTTAATATTAGTGTTAAATCATACAGTAACATATTAATTATTTCATTATTAGTCAGCTTCATTAATCATAGTACACATTGGTGGCCACTCCCCGTGGGCACATTTCAAGCGCATGTTTAGCAATAACACATTAATACATTTTCTATGCAGCATTATTATGCATTAGTTCATAAACATTTCATGTTAATTTTGAGTATAAGAGCTACGCTCCCTCAAGCGAATAGAAGCACAATAGCCTAAGAGGAAGAGTCACAATGACAGTTCCCTTGCAATGTCAAATAGCAGGGGCACAAGGGGTGCAGGCAATAACTGGAGAAAGGGGGCAGCAGAGGGTGGGCACAACACTTGCAGCCCGGGCAAGGCCAGAAGGCACATATAGAGTCTTGGTAGCAATGAAAGCCTAGCTGTCGGCATTCGCTGAAACCCCAGTGGGTCAATACACAAGAGGCTGTGAAAATTGGCTGGCAACTAGCATATCAAGAAAATAATTCAAGAGTTGAGGCACAAAGGGTAATGTTTTTCCTATGGTGCATATTTATGACCATACGTTGCAATGTTTCTATGTCTCCATGAACCATGTGTACATGATGCTGTAATAAAACTGCAGCCATTAAAACTTCCAGTAAAGTCTCCAAGTCATATTTCATTGGAGAGGGGAAGGCAATAGTTGGCCGGGAGTGGGATGGTCGCTCACACGTCTGTGCTCAAATTTTCATGTAATTGTACCTTTAAAGCACATACATTTAACACTGAATTACACTGAGATAGTGTATGAGCTGCAGACAGCACAGATGCAATGACTGCAGTGTTTCCAAGCAAGTGCAAAAAACAGGCTCACAGTTTTGCCACAGATATGCAAAGCTCACCTTCATTAAACAACCCCAGGTGAAATAGGCACTGAAGTGCCTTTAAATATATGGGGAACACAGATTAAATCATACCATACGAAGGGACTTCGGTTGGGGCTCTACTTTGGTTTCTCTCAACATTTTTAGTACACTAACAGTGCATAATGTGCCATTATTCACAGTTATTGCAATAGAAAATGGAGTACCATTAACTGCAATATAGCATTCTCTGGCAGCTGAAGTAAGTACAAAAAGTGTTTTTCAAGTTGTGCTTGCGGGTCAGTGTCTGTTTATGTGAGAGAGAGAATATGCGTGCAAATGTGTTTATGTGTAAGAATGTGAGTGTGAAACTGAAGGTGAAAGGGTGTGGGATGTCACTTCCGCTACCCATAGCATTTTTGTGAACTGACGTTCATGAGGAGGAGATTGGAAAACAGACGGCAGAGAAAACTAGATAAAGGCAATCTACAAATAAAACAAAAATGAGAGAGAAAGAGCTAGAGACTCTCCAAGGGTTACCATTATTAATACAGAATTTTTACTAATACAGGGAGTGCAGAATTATTAGGCAAGTTGTATTTTTGAGGATTAATTTTATTATTGAACAACAACCATGTTCTCAATGAACCCAAAAAACTCATTAATATCAAAGCTGAATATTTTTGGAAGTAGTTTTTAGTTTGTTTTTAGTTTTAGCTATGTTAGGGGGATATCTGTGTGTGCAGGTGACTATTACTGTGCATAATTATTAGGCAACTTAACAAAAAAATATATATACCCATTTCAATTATTTATTATTACCAGTGAAACCAATATAACATCTCAACATTCACAAATATACATTTCTGACATTCAAAAACAAAACAAAAACAAATCAGTGACCAATATAGCCACCTTTCTTTGCAAGGACACTCAAAAGCCTGCCATCCATGGATTCTGTCAGTGTTTTGATCTGTTCACCATCAACATTGCGTGCAGCAGCA
Source organism: Pleurodeles waltl (assembly GCF_031143425.1). Classification (NCBI taxonomy): domain Eukaryota; kingdom Metazoa; phylum Chordata; class Amphibia; order Caudata; family Salamandridae; genus Pleurodeles; species Pleurodeles waltl. The sequence continues at coordinate 281,500,765 of NC_090447.1, forward strand.
ACCACAGCCTCCCAGACAATGTTCAGAGAGGTGTACTGTTTTCCCTCCTTGTAAATCTCACATTTGATGATGGACCACAGGTTCTCAATGGGGTTCAGATCAGGTGAACAAGGAGGCCATGTCATTAGATTTCCTTCTTTTATACCCTTTCTTGCCAGCCACGCTGTGGAGTACTTGGACGCGTGTGATGGAGCATTGTCTTGCATGAAAATCATGTTTTTCTTGAAGGATGCAGACTTCTTCCTGTACCACTGCTTGAAGAAGGTGTCTTCCAGGAACTGGCAGTAGGACTGGGAGCCGAGCTTGACTCCATCCTCAACCCGAAAAGGCCCCACAAGCTCATCTTTGATGATACCAGCCCAAACCAGTACTCCACCTCCACCTTGCTGGCGTCTGAGTCGGACTGGAGCTCTCTGCCCTTTACCAATCCAGCCACGGGCCCATCCATCTGGCCCATCAAGACTCACTCTCATTTCATCAGTCCATAAAACCTTAGAAAAATCAGTCTTGAGATATTTCTTGGCCCAGTCTTGACGTTTCAGCTTGTGTGTCTTGTTCAGTGGTGGTCGTCTTTCAGCCTTTCTTACCATGGCCATGTCTCTGAGTATTGCACACCTTGTGCTTTTGGGCACTCCAGTGATGTTGCAGCTCTGAAATATGGCCAAACTGGTGGCAAGTGGCATCGTGGCAGCTGCACGCTTGACTTTTCTCAGTTCATGGGCAGTTATTTTGCGCCTTGTTTTTTCCACACGCTTCTTGCGACCCTGTTGACTATTTTGAATGAAACGCTTGATTGTTCGATGATCACGCTTCAGAAGCTTTGCAATTTTAAGAGTGCTGCATCCCTCTGCAAGATATCTCACTATTTTTGACTTTTCTGAGCCTGTCAAGTCCTTCTTTTGACCCATTTTGCCAAAGGAAAGGAAGTTGCCTAATAATTATGCACACCTGATATAGGGTGTTGATGTCATTAGACCACACCCCTTCTCATTACAGAGATGCACATCACCTAATATGCTTAATTGGTAGTAGGCTTTCGAGCCTATACAGCTTGGAGTAAGACAACATGCATAAAGAGGATGATGTGGTCAAAATACTCATTTGCCTAATAATTCTGCACTCCCTGTAAATATTCATGCATTCCTAATAATGAATCTGCATATAAAATGAATTAATATAGAAAATAATACACAACTTGGAAAATGTGCCTACTTGAGTGTCCGTCAGAAATCACAAAGTGTCCCCATTAACTGTTTATTGATATGAAATGTTGTGTTCATGTTTAGATTAATGTAGCAGTATGTCATATTAATGGTCATGTATTATGTATTTTATTGTTTAATTACAGGCCTTCAGTTAGCTCGGTCTTGGGCCTAGTTGCACAGCATCATGTTAAACTGTACTGTTAAAATAATGCTGTGCGAAATGTTCACTTTAAGAAATTAATATGCGAATTGTTCCTTTCCACTGAGTTGACCAAATGCTAGTACATGTTTTCCTTTCCATGAGAACTGCTTGCTAGAATATGCTGTATTAGCTATAGATACAATGTAGAGTTTAATGTGCGTGATAGCGACATCCCCAGGAGCTAACAATGGATGCACTGACTGGAGGACAGAGAGATACAAAATTATTACCTGACGAATCTGACGATGGGAACAGGAGAAGAGTAGCCAATCATTGACGTGTGAAAGACAGTTTAGTTAAATCTTAGATTTGAAGTTCTACTTTCATAGTACTAAATGTAAACATATGATTTTTTTGACCAATGGCAACGTGGAAAGTGTTCTGGATGATTTTAACTTAGCCCGACTGCACTGAGAAGAGAGAGGCTTTTTCCCACTTCGACATCCTCCTGAGAGGAGAGTATTTATTTCTGTCTAAGGAGCTGAACAGTTCCTGTGAACTTTAATTCTATCTAACTTTATTGCTTAAACTTTTGATGCTGAATGCTGATCCTTAGACTATGCTTTACCAATGGTTCGGATAGCTTAGAGTCCCCCGTTCTGAACCATTCCCTTTCATGGTCCGATACCGATGCTGACCAAACAGATGTCCAATTGACGAAGACAGTCTCAGCATGCTGATCCATACCGAGGAGAGGTACATCAGGATGGTATTGTTGATGTAAATTTGTTTTTTGTTTCTAGGTACCAACTGCTAATTTTGATAGAGCCGTAGCTAGATGGTTTTTCCAAATTTGTGCAGACTAAATTGTTTTGCATGAAGCTCAAACATGCTATTCTAATCTGAAAGGTACTTAGGAGACTCACAGAAGATGTTTGTTAGTTATTAACAAATGTTGATGTAATTTCCTTGCTAAATCTAAAAGTATGCTATTTCTATTGCACAGTTATTCTTGCTATTGAGTTGTAGTATAATCCTAGAATGCATTACCATACATGCTTTAATTAAATTGAGATTCTTTAGAAGATTTGGTCGACCAGTGTTGTTTCTGTATGTTTATAATTTAAATTTGTGATTAAGTTACGTGATATTAGCATTGTTAATATAGGGAAACAAACATTATAGCTTTTACATAAAAGTGAGGTTATTCATGGCCAAAGGGGTCATGGTGCATGGAAATTACTGACTCCCAAGTTTATTGATCCTATTGATTGATACTTTATTGTTTGGTATTGAATTTGAGTCTTATGGTGGGATTTTCTCTAAGTGCAGTCAAAAGGTCCATCAAACCTCTAACGCGTCCCCTATATTTATTGAAGATAAAAAGCCAAATAAGATCAGACACGCTAACCCCATGAAGCAGATACTACTGGAAAAAGACCAGCCAAGACTTGGAAGTAGAGCAATATCCTTACATAAAATAAAGTCACATTTGCAAACGTGATCTCTCGTAATGCTGAATTTGAAAACCATATCTAGAGTAGTACCTCTTTTGGTAAAATACATATTAATTGTGACAGATTTTGCATCCAAATTGCTCTGAATACATTTAACCGCTTTGCTCACACACAGGATTGGCTCTGCTTCATGTTGGAAAGGTCTGCCTGTGTGCCGCCTCTCTCACTGAGACAGGCGTATCACGCAATAGTTGCTCCCACACCAAGACAGGCAAGTTACAGTGTGCAGTGAGGGCGCATGAAAGAAGTCATTATTGGAGCAGGCCCGACCTCTCAGAGGATTGGACAAGCCCTCAGAAATAAGTGCTGGTGCTCCGCACCAGAAACAACATGCACAAACTAAGCACTGGTTGGCTCTGACAGGGACAGAAAAGAGAAGTTTCTGACTGGCCTAGGAAGATAGTGATAGTTTATTGGGAAATAAACGTAATTGCTTTCTTTTAACCTCAAAGTGGAGTTGTGGCGGGTGGTTGGTTATCCAAACTTTTATAAACCCTTTCTTCCTGCATTTGCTGCCGGTCTAGCATTTTTCACCAATCGACTTCTTTATCAACTTCTCTAGTGTTTGCTTCACTTCCACGACAACACCAAGGTACTCCGAAAAATATCCTCGATCTGGACTTATTGACTATCTCTCTGTGCATTATGTACACTCAACCAAAACAACTCTGTAACTGAGTGCCTCATGCTCTATGAGGATAGTCTTGCATTAAAGCAATTTGTACATCATAGGAATTTCCAATATGGCATTGAAATGTACAAGTGGTGTGAAAGTTTAACTAGATACATGCAGTTCCACAGAGTATATACTGAGAAGGATAGTCACTTGACCCCTTCAAATTGTCCTCTAAATATGAATATCACAGAATAAATTATAAGGAAATTAGTGCACCCTGTGTGGCTACAATTTTTATGTGGATATTTGTATGATCCCCCACCATTATTCAAAGTCCATTATGCCAACAGGTCTCTGGTATGTGGCACAATATACCAAAATAAAAAGGGATTGCCAGTTCGATTGGAAGCATTAAAAATAGTAAAGGGGTGAATCAATTACACTGAGTTGTGCAGAACATCTAGCTGCGAAGTTCACAGACAAAAATAAATGAATAAATAGTGCATATTACTTTGCATGTCCAGGACACATCCACCATAAAACCTCTATGTGTCCTGCACTACAATCAGTAAATGGGTGGCATTGACAAGACCAAGCAATTGAAGTATTCGGATAATGCAATTAGAAAATGTGTACTGCCAGCGCGCCCGGTCCTTAGTAAGTAAACTTACAAGGGGATGCGTATAGGCCGATGAACCTTTTGAATCACATGGAGTATCCTAGTGATGCAGTGACCATTGGATTAATAATCAACCTCAATAATCAAGCACAATCTTATATGAGAACAGCTCAAATCATCTACTCCTGAATAACCACAACTCAGAAAGGTGTTAACAATTTTATTTCCCTATTGCTTACAATTCTAAATTATATGTTAATTCAATCTTTATTCAATTTATTAGTTCATTAATAGGAAATATCATCACTTGAAGAAAATCACATGCGAAAATGCAATTCCATAAGCTAAGAATATCAACATTAATAGTGAAGTTCAGCAATTAAGTTTGTCAGTCAATTGTCACTGTCAACGTCACCCTTAACAGCCTACCATCAGCATGTGGGACTTCATGCGAAAACCTTTTTAAAGAAAACATGAATTTGGAAAAATCTATCTAAATGAAAATATCTATAATCAGCGCCGTTGGTACCTAGAAGAAAAGGCATCAATTGTCAGTCACATTTTCATAGCTACCTATCCAGGATGGGTCAGCAACAAGTCAGTCTTCATCTTCAGGTCATCAATTAGTCAGCTACGGATCAGGCTCACGGATTATGAGCCCAATATCAGCACCTCGGACAGCGTCTCCTGATGTCATCAATTCTCCCCTCACCTCCTCTTTTAGCCCCTTGTCATGACTTTTTATTAGGGTCTCCCAGTCCATCCCCCTAATTTCTAATTTGTCAGTCAGTCAGCAGATATGACTTTAACCTATAGTTTTTGTTTACTGAATCTACTAATTTTAATATTAGCCAGTTCACAAGATGTGGATTGGTTCACCATGCGATGTTCTCATCATCCGGCTCTTCAGTTATCAAAATTGTTGCATGTTCCTCTTCAGTCTGTGGCTCCATTGTTCAAGTCCTGGGAAAGTACATTTAGCCTACTTTACACATGATTGTATCAAATTGTCTTCATCATCTCCTGTCTGCCGGTACATTGCAGAAAATTCTAGCATAAGTGACTTTAACATCGGACAGGATAGGGACAGTGCATATCTCCAGTTCTTTGAAAGGTGTTTAGTAATTCATCTCTCCGTGTGTGTGAGGCCCAGGGAAAGCTAGGCCTTTAGTTCGGCTAACTTAACACTACAAATTAATGCAAAACTTAGGTTTTACATCTCATTATGACATATTATTACAATTTTCTTGTATATTTTCATTATTTTGCACATTTTCAGTCACATTAGTACACATGGCGATCGCACCCCGAGGGCACATTTTCAAACGTGCACATTGTTTTCTCTATGATTAATTTCTCTACGCATTTCTCATTAGTAAGCACATATACATCATTAAAAATGTTCTTAATTAGTGTATCTGCTTCAACAGTCCCTCCTCTGTTGACTAAATATGTCATCACACCTTTCTTTGTCATTACTTTACAATTCAGTCTCTGACGTGCCTTGATTTCTCCTTGAATTATTTGTATAGATTCTCCTCCTGGGTTGTTGTTCCCTCCTCTGATCAATTTTAGACCTTCTCAATTTTATCTTTTGCCATAATTTACATGTACCCCATAATCCTAATATACAAGCAATAACTATTAATATTCCCTGTACAATTTTCCATAATACCCCATTCCAAATTTGACTAAACCAATTGCCCACTGAAGCAAATCCGTTTCCAACTTTTTCCCAAACCTCTGGTTCCTTCAATTATTTCAAATCCTTACTTGAATTAGTTAAGTTAGTAAGTAAGTCTCTTATCTCCTTATCACTATTAGGTATGTAAGAGCAGCAATGCCTAGCAATAATCATCCAACAGACTCCGCCATCTTTCGCTAAAAGTATGTCTAAAGCAAGCCTATTTTGAAGCTTCATAGCTCTATCCGCGGCTAATTCAATATCTAACAGGAGTATTGCCCCTGTAAAATTTGTCAGCATGTTATCCACAATAGTGGACAACTTTTGTATCTTAATTGCATTCAAAATAACTCCTACAGAAGGAATTATCACACCAAAAATATCTCCCACAATTGCAGAAAAGGCTTCCCTCCTCTGTTGCTCATGATGTTATTCAGTCACTTTCGGGAACTTCTTTAAGTCATCTATCTGATAAGTTTTAGGGAAAACTATCCCCAAATAGCATGTTCCATACCATCCTCTAGAAAGACGTTAATAAGCATTAAGTCCACAAATATAGTAGATCCCAGGAATTGCAGGGTCCTGACCATTCAGCATAAAAGTCAATTTATTCTGAAACAAAAACACATGGCTACATTCACTCGTTCCCACAAATAAAGTGTCAGTGCATGATTTTGGCCTATATATACAAAGCTTCCCTACATGTAATGCATCTAAAGCTAATTTCCCTTGTGTTTCAATAACAGTGTAGGCATAATCATTCTTATAAGTTCTCTTTTCTAATCCTTTCTCTAGCTTCTCCTTCAATGCCTTTCTCCTGTCATCAGTATGCCCTATAAAGCTTTTCTCTAATGGGGTTAATAAGCAGGTGAGGTTATTCTTGTGGGCGTATGTGGTGCAAAAAGTCAATGTCGGTTCAAAGGAACCTCTAACCAATACTATATCATGCTCTTTATCTACCTTACTCAAATATCTAATAATAGGAACAAAAGAAAATACCACATCTTAATTAGAGTAAAACTACTGAATATACTCTTGGTTATAGAATCTTGTTAGTAGCAGACTACAGCTTATTCCATAGGTTAAAGCCAAACTATGGTACATAACCCCTTCTTCCACAAAGGAAGGAATTTGTGTACACACAAGACAATTCCTTGCATCCATTGTTTCAACATACTCACTCAACAGATGATAGAATACATTAGTAGAAAGCTCTCCTTGAGCATTAGTATAGTTATGCAAGTATTTGTCATCTAACTTAAACCTTTCTAGAGCTGTTAGTGTCATAGTCCTAGGAACAGAAGCAATAGTAGCCTCCTTCATTTCATGAACAGACATTCCCACAATCATTATTATAAACATTATTCCACACATAATTGCCACTCCAACACTCACATACCTATAACATCTAATATTCCTAATGCGATTGTCAAATTCAGTCATGATCTATAAAGAATCAGAAAGTAGAAGTAACTTTTAGATAAAGTGCAACAGAAAAATCAAAAATTAAAATGTAAATTGAAAAATGTAGGAAAACTATTTCACACACAGGAACCCTTTTCTTCCTTTGTCAAAAATTGATTAGCAGCTTGTCACATCTGGAGTTTCAATTGTCACATCTGGTTATCAATGTCTTTTCCGGTTGAATTTTTAACAATCTCTCTTTTTCAGGTTTCTTCAGATTAGTTCAACAATTCAGTCTATTGATCACCTTCAAGTTGCATCAAAGTACTGATTCGGAACTTCTCTATCAAAACAAAAGGACATAAAACTTGTTTTGCCATTCATTTGTTGCTGCATATGCCCACTCAGGACCTGCGTATCAGCGACTTGCGGCTCTCTTTCTTTTCAGCCTTCGTTCACCACCTAATTCTCCTTCACTCAGTTCTTCCCTTCTTGTAGTATCCACTTCTTCCTCTATTGTTTCATTTATGACCAATTCTTTCTTTTTCCCAATTTGTGATTCAGGCCAATTATCTCCTTTTCTTGTTCCTTCTGTCAATATTCACCTCAGGATTGGACTCTTTCCTTTTCTTTCTCTATGGTGTTTTCTCTTGATGGCCCTAGAACGGTTCAGGAGGAGTTGAAATACTTTGACTTTGATCCGTCTCAACTCTTTCCCCTTCTTGGTCTGGCACTCGCTCTGTTTGCTTTTCAGCACCATCTCCTTCTGGGAGAACCCCCGCTGTGCTCGGTTCTCCTGTCGTATCCATTGAGTTAGGCTCTTCCTCACCCTCCTGTAATTCTTCACTTTTCACACTCCTGTAATTCTTCACTTTTGTCTCGTACCGGGGTGATAGACCCATCTTCCAGAAGCTCAGGTTCAACTTCGAGTTCTGCTTGTTCTTGTTCTGCTTCATTTACAATCACTTGTTTCGCTGTTTTTGGTTCTCTCAACAACACTTCTTCATGATCTTGCAGACTCACCACTCTCTTTGTATGGCTTACATGTATCCAGTTTGGCAGTCCTACACACTTTACAGCTGTCGTAGTTGTTAGCAACACCTGGTATGGACCTTTCCAACGCGGTTCCATACAAGTTTTGCAAACGTGCTTTTTGATGATGACCCAATCTCCAGCTCTCAGATTGTGACCTGGGTCATGGATGGGTGTTAGGGTAACAGCCTGCACCTTCTGAGAGAAAGAGCGAACCACATCAGCCAGACCCTTGCAGTAGTCTAACACCACATCATCTTTAATATTGACAAGTGCATTGGCTGGAATTGCTGACAATCTCATTGCTCTGCCCATGAGAATGTCATGGGGTGACAGTCCTGTCTTTCTATCAGGTATGTTTCACATTGACATCAACACCAAAGGTAATGCGCCTGGCCACACATTCTGGCAATTCTTGATTTCAAAGTACCATTCATTTGTTCCACTGGTCCTGAGGCTTCTGGGTAACAGCTACAATACAACTTCTGCTCACTGTTTAGTGCTGCACATAAGAGTTTAATCACCTTGTTATTGAAGTGAGTTCCCCTATCTGATTCTAAAGAGATCGGGAATCTGAACCGTGGTAATAACTCTCTAAGCAACAGCTTTGCTACTGTGAGACTGTCATTCCTTTGTGTGGGACATGCTTCAATCCAGTGACTAAAAACACACACAATCACCAACACTTACTTCAAACCACCACACTCAGCCATTTCAATAAAAAACAATTGCATCCTGCTGAATGGACCTCCTGCTCTTCCAATGTGGCTCAAATTCACCACTGTCCTTTTCCCACATTTATTTGCTTACAAATTACACATCAATGACACACTGCCGCCTGCCAGAATTTTGGATTGAACCAATCAACTTTGAACAGCCTAACCATGGCGTCCCTTCCAATATGCGCCTGGCCATGGTAGTACCACGCCATCTGATTTCAACTTGACCCAAAGTCGCTTCTCTTCCTTATCTGTATTTTCCTGTAATGTTTTCAATTCTTCTAGAGTATCAATCACCTTTAGGGCAAAACTTATGCAATTGTTCTCCTCTTCAGGCATCAATTCCCACTTGTCTTTAAACGATATACAATTGAATGCGACTTGATCTACATATCCATTTCCCAATGAAATGTAATCCTGTGTCTTTTGATGTGCACTGCATTTTACCACTGCAATTTCTTCGGGTAACTGTATTGTGTGCAACAACTCTTTTATTCTGTCGCCATTTCTCACTAGTGTTCCAATAGAGGTCATGAAACCTCGTTGCGACCACAGCTGACCAAAATCATGAATAATTCCAAATCCATATTGACTATCAGTGTAAATTGTGACTCTTAATCTTGCAGAAACATAGCATGCTCTAGTAAGAGCTACTAGTTCTGCTACATGTGCAGAATATACACCTGGAAGCCAAGAAGCTTCTAACGTGCCTGTAATTGTGCATACTGCATATCCTGCTCTCAATGTCCCTGTTCCATCTCTGAGACACGAACCATCAACATCCACAAAGAATGAGACCTTATAACCCATGACCTTTCCCTTCACAAAAGGTCCTCTCTGATCTACTTCTAAGGATGCTGCAAGCACACAAGGTCCTTCTTCCGAACTGTCACTCATCCATTCTTCGTTTATTTCATCCTCACTGTAAAATGGGAAATGGTGTACTGTGTTGTTACTATTATCTTGTCTCTGACCTGTGACCTGCTGAGTAAGTATCACCTGTTGCTGTTCCATCGGGGCTTGAGGTATCTACATTTGCTGCCTAGGTACCATAGGAACCTACTGCTGTATTGGTTGCAACTGTGTTAACTTTGCACGTGGCATCTGCATTTGCTGCACGGGTTGAACATTTTGCACTTGATTTTGAACATTAGGACTAAATCCTTTCATTCTTGGGACTTTCACAGTTTGAAATGTACTGATATCACCACCTTGCTGAACGACACCATCCTGTGCCATCAATGAACACTCCCGCTTCCAGTGTCCCACGTCTCCGCACAAATGACACGGTAACATCTTTTTTATCCCCTGCATGTCATTCTGAACCACTACAGTACTCAAGTCTGGACCTTACATCATGTCAATTCCACGACCTCTACCTCTCATCTGAGGCTGAAACATAAAAGCTCTCTGCTGCGGCGGCATAGGTGGCACTATAGCTCCTTGCACTCCTGTCTGAGCTGCGTTTATCTGCATCACCATTGCTTTCTCCTTCAGCTTTTTCTGTTTTAATTCAATCTCATCACTACAGTATTTTGCATATTGCAATACCTCCTCAATTGGCTTTGCCTGCCAGCAAATCAAATGTCTCTTAATCATCTTACCTACTTCTGGTCTCAACCCTTCAACAAACCTGAACACAAAATGCAACATGTCTTTCTGCTCAATTGCTTCCTTGCCACTGCACTCCTTGAATGCCTTTAACAATCTCTCATAGTAGGTATGTATTGATTCCTTAGATGTATTGAACCGTTCTGTCAATTCTCTGGCAATCAATATTTTTGGAAGAAATTCTTGTTTTCAGGAACTCGATCACGTTATAGTAATTTTTCATTACCTCGGGTGAAGGAGCACCCGTTACTTTATCCCTTTCTGGTTCACTTGTTGGCCAATCCACTGCCCTCTTACACTCGACCCATAAGTCATCTAGAACCACTATATCCAACAGTGTGTTTAATTCCTCCCACAAACATTTGAATAGTTTTACAAATCTGTCTGTCTGCTGATACCACTCGACCGGTTTCTCTCTCAGCTTTGGGTAGTCATTTGTTAATGACAATATATCACTCCTGTGCCCTGGGACATGAACGAACTGCCCCCCTGGAATCTCTCTCATCGGAAGCATCTTTAGTGATTCACTTTCTGTCTGAACATCCTCAGACCCATCTTGTGAATCTCACTTTTGCTTATCTTTTTTCCTTGTCTATCTACTTTCCCACTTCTCTAATGCTCCCCAGATCTGAGCACTCCGCAGCAATTCCCTCAAGTAAGCCTTCATTCCCACTAATCTCATGTGTTCAAAATCCTTTGCCTCAAAATCTAATCTGTAACTGTGTTTCAAATGCTTTGTTTTCTCAATCTCGATGTCATGTTTCTCTGCTAGTTCTGCTAATCTTTGATGAATTGTACTCACTTCTCTTGCAATCTTAGGGCACACGTACCTCAGTTCTTCTTCAGTGTAGGACTGTAACCTATTCACACCCATTGTTCCCTCAACTAACTCGGTTGCTTCTATATTTAATCTCACACAATTTATCTGCTCTTCTCCCTAGGATGTATTCTGTGGTGTATTTAGACTGTCTAACCATTCACTCAGTTGCTGTGCTGACAATCCCTGCAATGAGATACTACTTGCATTTGGCACTGATACCTGTTGCATCATTGCACCTGAAGCTTGCGGCGTAAAAGTTTCAACCCTTGACTCGCATTTGTGCATTTACTGCATCTGGAAGCTCTACAAGTGGACTAAGATCCATTAAAGGTCTAGATCCATTGAAAGTCTGACCTGTGGGTGACATCGTCTGCACAGAATCGCTCATTCCTCTCCTCACAAGACTCTGTGACATTTCACTCTGATCTCCTGCACTCGCTTTCTTTTGCTCTCCATCTTTTCTGTTCCCAATCCCACCTAGCTTCAGCAAAGGATTGCTCTACTCGTTGCATTCTCTTCTTAAATTTCATCTCTTGTTGCTGTCTGGCCACCAGCTCCCAAACCGCTAAAGCCTCAAACTGTGCTGGTCTCGGTAATGGCTTCATCTCATATAATGCCATTCACAATTCGTCCAAAATTCTCAAATTAAATGTTCCATGCTCTGGAAACGCTAAGGACCCTTGCTTCTTTCTTAGCTTACACCACTGCTAAAACCAAAGACATGGTGCTACACCTCGTTCCTCCATTACAATATAAGCCGGAGAATTTTCCGGTGGTGTTGGCTCCCCCACTGATGCATTAATGTAAGAATCACCTTTCATAGCACTTCTGAACGCCTTGAAAAACTTCATTTTGCCTGTTTTATTTATTTTGATTCAATAATGAAATTTCTTTTGATCCCAAGATTCCCTTCACCCGCTTACTCAACCAATTGCCTCTTAAGGACGGCTGCCAATCCGCTTGTGACTCTTCTCACTAACCAACCTATCCCAGTGGGGCACACTCTGACGTCACACCCACACACAGCGGCTGACAAAGTCTTGCGGCTTGTCCTCCTAAACATCAACTCATAGAACTAATGCAAATTATTGCGAGCACTTTTAACCAAATAACTAAAACAAACCTGCTGGTTTACTACAGGAAGGGATACAATCGCTTCAGAGAACTTACGGATTTTCACTAATGGCCCTTTCGCTCATGTAGCTATTCCTATTTCTCAGTCTCCCACATTCGCAAGCAAAATTCGACCCGCAAATTTTACTCTCAACTGATCAGTGGGTCTGTCCTGGTGCACATAGAACTTGCCAAATCTCAGTAGAAAAATGTATTTTACTCATTTATCTCACACATCGACTTGTTGACCATGCCGATTAACCTACTAAACCAGACAGACTACAACATATAACCAAGTGTCTCCTACACTTGTCAATATCCTTCGGAGTCTTAGACCATGGTGGGTCCGTACATTACCAACAACCACGTGGATAATTTTTTAGCACAAAGCGCCACACACATGTGAAGTTCAATGACTTTCCTACTCTCATACTGCAGATTACGCACACTCATACTAACCTCAACTGGAGTACGCAGACTCCCTACTTTACCTCACATGCATCACAAATCACCTGTGGTTTGCTTTAAGCCTGTTCAAGCGCAACCTACCACTTTCATACTATCACCAAACACGCCGAGAACATACCCTACTTTACTAGTGGGATCCAGGATCTGGGAAAGTCATTTCTGGGCTTAAGGGGACATTGGGCCATATGTACGAACACATTTTCCCATAGACACAGAATGGGCAAAACTGCTTGCTACATCTGGCCCATTATCTTTGCTACAATTGCCATTTCAGAAAACAAAATTCTAATCTCATAAAATACGAACAACTAACTCTAACTTAAACTACTACCATAACCAACAATCACCACATAACTAGTTCTCCAAGGAAACTAACCATCAAGCTGCTACCAAAAACTGCCAGTGTGCCTGGTCCTTAGTAAGTAAACTTACAAAGGGACACATATAGGCTGATTAACCTTTTGAATCGCATGGAGAATCCTAGTCATGCAGTGACCATTGGATCAATAATCAACATCAATAATCAGTTTTCAGTCATATTAGTACACATGGTGATCGCATCCCGAGGGCACATTTTCAAACGTGCAATTTATTTTCTCTATAATTAATTTCTCTATGCATTTCTCATTAGTTAACACATATACATCATTCAACATTTTCTTAATTAGTGTATCTGCTTCAACAGTAGCATGGTATGAAAAATGCTCCTTCTGCATTGCACTGATAAATCTGCTCAAAATAAGTCTGGCCAATTAATTTGTCCTCCACAAGAGTGCATCAAGGAATCAAAAGCTTACACCTTTGAATTTCACAGTGCTGCTATCGCTGGTCTAGTTCATGGGCAACATGCTGTTCCAGAGGTGGGAAGGTGGGAGAATAGCCTACATCTCATAGACTTACATTATGCATGCTGGTCTTATCCAATTCAAGGAAAGCAGATTTATAGAAATGCTGCAAAGTATGCTGGAAAACTGGAGTAAAGAGGGACTCTTGCTTCTGTTTGATCAATACCCTTCAAAGTCTAGTCTATGGTATGATACATTCTTTGAAGAGTATCATACAAAAACGGATTACTGGGTCCAATGATAATTTCCTCAACTAAAGTTATTTTTAGACAGTCCCTGCAAGATACATCGCTGTGAAAATATTAGATATAATTTCTGTCAACTTTGCTTTCAAAATCCTGGGAAAGCATGTTTTTACTTGTTCAAACACTCTATACTTATCACAGGGCATATATAGAGCAGGTAATGTTATTTAATATTCGATTATATATGTATTAGACATTCAACACAAATAAAATCTACAGATCTACCCCATCCTCAATGGGAAAATTGTATTGTTATACAAGCAAAGGTTATCCTTGTAATATTTGTAATGTTTATAAAGTCCTACTAACTCTCAAGAACTTCTACTTGCTAAGGACATACCTGCAAAGGAAATGGCTGAGAAAAATGTTGATGGAAAGGGAGGTGGTGCAACCGTTTGTGAGCTATCCAGGAAAAAGAAGGAAAAACAATATATGATTGCACCTCCAATTCCAGTTCAACCCAGCAGTATATTGCGGTTCACCATTTCGAACTGTGTTGAGTGGTCAAGAAAATTAATATCAACACAGTCCATTTGGTCTAAGATTGTTCTGACCTCCACCACAAAGGTTAGGGCTGTTGCTGTGCTCCTGCCTGAAAGGAAACCAAGTCGCATGGGCCAAGGCAGTTAAAGTCTTCTAAGACACCTACCAATTAGTTTGTAGTAGTCTGTTCCATAAACTTCCCCAGAGCTGGAAGGAGAGTTCTCAATCTACAGCTTTTACTACCTCTATCTAGGTTCTGTTTTTTCAAGAGTGAAGTTGTTGGTCTATTTTCCACGTTCAGTGGACTTCGCCAAAAAACAGCAAGCAGTTCACATACTTCATCAAAATACTCCAATAAAATAATATAAAAACAAGACAGATCAGATTATCACCTAGAGTTCCTGATTTGAATTGATGATTTTATGGATTGAGGTGACTTCTTGTGGGCCGGAAGGTGAGAATTTATGTCAAGTTAGTGCTAGCATGTTATTTTTATTTGGGTGAAGGTACAAGGCAAAAATGATTGCAGATTTTTTCTCACAACAAATGTTCTGAACTTTAGGGAGGAAAAACTAGTTAATTCATCAGATAATATTTGTAAAGAGTATTATATTTGTTTTAAAAAGCTCATTCATAGAATAAGAAACATCTGAAAAATTCTTACCCATAAATATTGATTGTTTTTATTTTAGTTTACATTTTTTTACATTTTTCTGTTCTATTCTGAAGAGTAGCACTTCCTCTTCAGAAGAGGTGTTCTCCGTCTACATGCTAAATCCCATCATTATTGCTGGAGAAGCTCAAATATTTAACTCAGTGGCGGCCTGTAATTTTAGCATTTGGGGGCGAGTGGACCACACACACATACACACTCACTCACACCTATGCATTCACTCACATGGACACACACACACACCCACACATTCACAACACTCACTCCCAAATAATCATACATACATGCATGCACACTCGCACCAAATGTTATGAAAAACATTACACTTACCTGCTGCAGCGCTCTGGAGGGAAGCCTAAGAGGTCCCAGGAGGGTTGAGACTCAGCCTCCTCTCATTGACTGACCTTATTTCAGTCAATGAGAGGAGACAGCATTCTCTACCTTGTTACTGAGTGGAATAAGGTCAGTGAGAGTTGTTGACCCCACCCCACTCTGCAACGTGGTGTAAGTGTTAAACACTTGTTCCTGACCACTTCAGGGCTTAAAACTGAAGCACTGAGGGCTATTAATGGCACTGCCCCTCTTAATGAGGAGGAGGGCCCTGAGGTGCTTTGCCAGGCTATGGAGGTCATGCCCAGCCCATTCAAGTTCAGCTCAGGCAGCCCAGAGCCTGCATGTTTAACACATGTCTAGCCCCTGGCTGCCTGACCTTAATAAGAAGAGTGTCTGTCAGTCTGACCTTAGCTTAGCTTGACAGACACTTTCGTTGTTGGGGAAAAGGTGGGGGTTGAGGCCTCTCCTCCAGTAAGGATGGGCCACATCTGTTTTCACTGCTGTGGAGTAGCAAAGAATGCACATTGAAAAACGCTGCTTTTGAAGTAGGTCGAGAGGAGCTATCACTTCCCAGGGAAGTGATGCAGAAGCAAGAATTATACTTATGTAACTTTTCTTCATATTCTGGCTGTCAATCACATTGCGTGGTCCAGTGGATATCTCACAGGACCGAGCAATCAGATTGTGCGTTTAGATGGTTTTCGCTGCAGAACTACCACAACAACAGATATTTATACATTTTAAACCATAATGTCTCTAAAATGACAGAACACAATTACATTTTCAAAAGCACATAAGTATAGGGAGTGTGGAGTCGAAAGCTCTGCACGTAGTTTGTGAATACAGAGAATTAGTAAACTTACCACAAATTATAAGAGTACCTTTCAGAATCAGGGCCTTTGAGTGTAAATTTACTACAAAAGTATAGGCTATATGTCTCTACCCCCAGAGTAATGCAGTTTGCTTACTCTTGTGTGAGTGGTTGATGCTCCTCCCTAAACACCTCCCTGACTCTCCCTAAACCACTCAAACTGCTCCCTAACCCCCTACCGCATTACTAGTAAACATGCCCTTATTCCCAACCACCTCCACCATTTACTACTGAAATCTATACTTACATGTGCAGAGACTCTGTAATGGGGGCAGAAAAATCCACACATATAAGTATAGGCAAAATTTGCACTTTGCAGTACGTTTTGTAGTATGTTGTGTTGTATTACAAAATGTTCTACAAAGTGCAGAGTATTTATCAGGTCTTATGTGTGAGAAGACATATTCTTCATCATTGCCATCTCATTGTGTTCAATCTGTTCAGGTTCTTCTCTCCTAACAGTAGCTATCATTTTTAGTTACTGCACCCACCAGATTGGACACAGATTTTTCCTATGTCCCAATTAGCCCTTGGTATCATAATGCCCACATGGGTTCTCATGGCTCACTGCTGTGCAGCAAAGTGTATTGTCTACAATGTGGTCTTCATTTGGCTTAATTGTAAGCAAGTCCTAGACTGGGAAGAAGACTTCCATATATGGCCAAAACTGGAGGGTTTTGTGTTGATCCTAGGTGTTGGCATATAGGGTGGGTGTTGATTATGGTAGTGGTGGTGGTGCTCATTTTTGGGATGTTGAAAAGATGGAAGAAGGTGGTGTTGGTGGTTGTGCAGGAGCAGGTAGAATGAAAGTAACATGCCATTTCTCTGTGCCACTCATGACATGGACAATCTCTGGTCATCTTCATCATTGGCAATTAGGCTTTCTAGGGCCTTCCTTTTCAGTTATCTCCCTTAGTGGGACTCAGGGAGCTATGCTTTGTCACTTTTATCTCCCAGGAGAACTGAAGATGCTAGCCATCTACTGGTCTATATTACTGCTACCCTACCCAGCAACAATCATGATTTAGGTGATACACAAGGGCCTAGCCCCCCAGCTGAAGGAAAACCACCTCCTCAGTACTACTCAGATTCAGATTCAGGCCCAATCACAGCCCATAGACAGCCCTCATCGTCACCATGAATGACATCCAAGTGATGGACAAAGGTGGCACTGCAGCACTCATCATGCTGGTCCTTTACAAATCCTTTAACTCTGCCTCCTACACAATCCTTTTCAACCAAATGCATGTAGCTGGCATCCAGGGACCCGTACTTCATTGGATTTGTTCCTTCCTGACAGTTCAGACCCAGTTGTCAACCTGGCTCCTTCACATCAGATGCCATCAACCTCATCTTTGGAGTTCCACAAGAATCCAAATTCAGACCCTGCCTGTTCAGTTCTCACATGCACTTACTTACCAGTATTGTCCAAGCCCATGGAAGCAATATCATACTCTACACTAACAACACTTAGCTCGTACTTTCCCTCTCCATTAAGACCCTAAACACCCAGACCAATTTCTTCACTTGGGTGACCGAATTTGCTAGATGAATGACAACCAACTTCCTCTAGCTATAGCAGGCAAGATGAAAGTAGTAATCTTCAGCAAATACACTTCACTATGGGACTCCATTTGGTAGCCTTCTGAACTCAGACACATATCCCTACCTGCAACCTGCACAAAGTAATCAACAACCAACTCAGCACAACTGGTCAATTTAACAAAGTTTCCAACTCCTGCTTGCACACACTCAAGATGTCCAAGAAAATCTTACAATGGACTACCAACACTCACAGAACCGGCACCCAAGTTCTCACATAACATAACATAACATAACATAACATAACATAACATAACATAACATAACATTTGTAACAAGAAATGCCAGAGATTAAGTAAGATTATACCAGTTCAAATGAAAATATACTCAGGCTCAATGTTCAGCATATTCTATTGACCAGCCAGTCTGGCTCGCACCACTAGGTTCCTAAGTTAGTACAGGATACAAAAATATTTAGGTGCTAATGTTCAAGCTCCATGGCGCAGGGAAGCTCAGCAATTGACCTTCCTGCGCTGCCTTGCACCACACGGAAAGGGCAGAAATGTGCTGTATCTACAAGATACAGCACATTTCTGTCCCCCCCGCGCTGGCGCACAATGTGCTGCCTAGTCCCAAAGCAGGTACACTTGCACCATGGTGAGGGATGCCTATGTCACAAACAGGATTGTTTCTGTGCAGGAAGGGACACCTTCCTGCACAAAAACAATCCATAAAGGTTTTTTCCTCTTTCTATGTGTACTGCAGAATGCAGAAAAATGAAAAAATGAGCAGAGATAAAGATATTTCTCCTTGTTGCACCTCCCCTTGGGAGGCACAAGATTTTAAGACATTACCAGGTATACTGCTACACAAAGACAGTGATGCATCAAAAATAGTTGTGCAGCGGCAAAACAAGTGATGATGCCATTGATGCATCTTATTTACAATATGGCGCCCCCTGGAGTAAGGTCCCAAGGATGCATCAGAAATTCTGACACACTAGTGGGAACTCTTCTGCAATGCATCAGGGCCAAAGTGGCACATTGCAATGCATCAAAAAACAGAGGCAATGAGACAGTTCTGACTGACTAATGTGTGGGGACCAATGTAATAGAGTGTAAAACGGTGGAAAAGTCCCCTTGTACTCTATTAAATTGGTCTTGGGTGTAATGCAGACAAGTAGGACGTATGGCTATGTGTCACATTACAGTGGGCATAGTCCACTTATGTGTAAGTAGAAACCTAAGTATGTGCGACATATTGAGTGGCACTTGAATGTGAGTGGATACCAGAATATGTTGCATTGTAAAGTGGCAATTCATGGGTAACCTACCTTATGTGTGTACTTACCTATTGTGCTTTGGAGTATGCTTGGCTGGACTTGGTGACCCATTTCTAGATGGATATGTGACAATCTCGGTCTGTTGCTTACATGGAGTTCACAGCATCATATTGCATTACTGCAAAGTATGTTAGTATCTCAGGTACCATGGTCGCAGGTTGGTTAAGGGGTCTTAAAACATGATTGTTACATGTGTAAGCCTGTTACTAGCTGAGGGGTTGTGATTTTATAACTTATTACAGTGTGTTAAGTGACTTCAGCTGGTCAGATTCTTATTACACAGCTACTGGTCATTTCCTATGTCAATGGCGGCCACCGCATAACTCAACGGGAGGGGTCAAAGACAAGGTAGAAAGAAAAAAAAAGCACTTACCTTGCCTCCGTCCCTGCCGCCTCTTATCGCCTTGCGCTTCTCTTCATCTGGTGTCCCGGCATTCACTGCTGGGACACCAGCACAAGCTCCCCAGCAATTCTAGTGTTGCTTTCACGCAAAAGCTAGCATGAAAGTAGTCCCAGGATTGGTCTGAGCTGCAGTGACTGCTGCTCAGACACAGCCCTGGGGTCTGTGCAGTTTCTCTAACCCGGCTGTTAAACTCAGCCAGGCTGGAGAAACCTAAGTGTGACATGCCGCAGGAGCCCACGGCTTCTTCCCCTCAGGCCCTGGTGGGGTCGGCGGTCCGTTTTGTGGGTCATTGGGCTAGCCATGGCCTTTTTCCTAGGCCACGGTACGAATTGCTGCCCGCAGCGAGGTCAGAGGCCCAGGGTTGGGCGTCAGGCCTCGACGTGCTAAACGCGAGCGTGAGCAATCGCCATGGGGTGTCTGTGCCGCCCCGGCCCTACACTTACCTGGTGCCCTGATCTAGGGCTCTTCCTTTTTTCCTCTTCTTCCCTTGCGGACCATGTTCTCTCCTTCCCAGAGTTCAGTTCTCGTCTTCCCTGCATGCATCAGTTTCCTTTTCTATGATGGTGCCTTTTCTACTGTTTCCTATAGCACCTTTCCCAATCTAAGATGGCGTTCTTCCTTCTTCCTACATGTCACTTCCTGCTGAGTGGTATATAAGGGGCCAGAATTTTGTTCTCTTTGCGTTGCAACACTTCCCTTGGTAATGATCACGCTCTGGCTGGTTATTTCTCTTATTCCAGTCCTGTTCCTGTTTTTTCCAGCTTCACCCTGTTGTTCTTTTCCTAGCCTAGTAGTCCTGATATTCTACGTGTCCTTTTTTCTGCTCCAGGAAGTTCCTGTGAAAGGTTTTTTTTCCCTTTGGGGGTTTTCCTCTGGGACTCCTTCTGGAGGGCACAGACTGCAGTGGCATACCCTTGTCAGCAGCACCGTGGCTACCGGAAGGAGTCGCCCTTACCTCAGCCACAGCAGAACCTACAAGAACTGAGGTCGCACTCCAGCTTCATCTGACCAGGGCGGTAAGCAGAAGACAGACTGTGACAAAGTGAGCATGTGTGTTTGGCCAGCCTCAGACGGCTGGCCAAACATACATGCGCTCTTAGGTGCACTCTCCCCTCCTCCTCCCTCCCACCTCCTGTGGACCAGCCCCACTCCTCCCTACACTGCTGGTTGAGCCAGAAGCAGAAAAATAAAACAATAGTAAACTATTGTTTTATTTTTCTGCTTCTGGCTCAGCCGGTAGGGCTATGCTCTTTCATCACAGCTAAGGAGCCGCCCCTGCCCTATGCCTGGGTTACTTAGGCATAGGAATTTTTAAGCATTAGAGGCTGAAAACGACATATTGTGAAGATGTGTTGCACATTGAAAAATTTGAAAATATCACTCTGTCAGTTGTAACTGAGATTATATGGAGGAATGCCTACCCTGGATACATTAAAATCTGCATGGCACTGCCGGTTTTAATACTGGTATTTTTGGATGCAGGCATACAAAATGATGCATTGGGCTCAATGCATCGTTTTGTAAATCAGGGGCAAGATAGAGCAAATTATGTGCCACCGGGGCATCAACAAAATTATGCAACGGCAATCGTAACTCCTTGTAAATATGCTCCCATATCTACAAGAAACAGTGCATTGCTGACCTTTCCCATTGTGCAGGCTCACCAGTTGCTGCCTAACACCAACGCAACATCAACAGGATTGTTCAATTCTGAGAGGCATTTCCCTCATGTTATGTGTGCTACAGAACGCAGCATATATACAAAGAGGAAAAACAGGAGAAAGAATAATATTTCTTCTCTTTACGCATGGGGAAGCATAGAATTTAGACACATTCCCAGGTCTCTCACTAATGGTAAATCCGGGAATGTGCTAAAGTCCATGGGTGGATGCATGGGAACATCCACATTCCACCCATGGAATGCTTCCCAGGGACAGAGTAACGCAAGGCACCAATTGGTGCTGCCTTGCTTTACTCTAGAGTTATCAAGTCATGCAGGGCCACGCAAAGTAGCCTTGCGTAGCTTGATAGTCTCAGTTAGGTTTTGCATCGCCCTTGTGCCCTCTTGCGTGGTGCACGGGTGACGCAAAACCTTGATAAATGTAGCCCCCAGTGTCTTGATCCCCCAATGGTTGAAAGTTGATTCTTACGAATACATACTAGCATGATATAACTAAACAAATGAATTTATACATTGTATGTTTGCTTATGAGTACCACTCACCGAAAAGTATGCTAACTCAGTACACATATAGGAACACATGATTTACACATAGCCATCTATATTTTTATTGGTTGCTTATTTGTTTTGCCACGTATTCCAACCAAGCACACTAACTCCTCAAAAGTCTTAATTTGTGCTTGTTGTTTCCGGTGTGAGCACCGCACTTATTTTTGAGGGCCGGGGCTTATTTTTCTGCCTCAAGCATTTGCTGCGAGCAAAAGACACATATGGGAAAGACGAAGGAAGGAAAAAACGAAAAAGCGTCAGAAAGGGAGAAAGTAGAAAGCTGCAAGAGTGAGCTGAAGGGGCATGGAGTGGCTTTAAAGGGATTAAAGAGGCCGGAGAAGGCTTCAGGATTACGCCGCCTCAGTATTCCGTGTTCACAGGTTTAATTGCAGCAGCCGCCTGTTTAAGAGGAGGGCTTTGGGCATTGGCACCTTTTTATTTACAAATTAAGCACTGGTAATCTCACTACATGTTGCCCATTGTACACTATATATATATATATATATATATATATATATATATATATACATATATATATATATATACATATCTATATATATAGAGAGAGAGAGAGAGTGAGAGCGAAAGAGAGAGAGAGAGAGAGAGAGAGATGGTGATTTGTCATCGTACTGCACTGTACCTTGTTACTGCGACCCCAAAGTGTCCGAAGGAAAATACGCATTGCTGGCTTCATAGTGAACTATAAAACGTGTTATATTTTGCTTACGCTAGGTAGAGTGTCCACAATCTGATATCTGATAATTTCCTTTTCTTGTCACAGAACAACCAAATTGAAGTCAGTGGGGTTTCTTGGCATGTCTTCACAAAATACAGCAACCCCGACCCCCATATTAATGTTTCTCTTAGCAACGGAGACCCTGCAACAAGGAACCAGAGACTCTGTGATAGTAGCAGTGCCAATTAAATCTGTCGAACTATTCCACTGTGATGGCGACTGGCGAAGGAGCAACTTGTAGAATCCCAGTTTCTCCAAAGGTGGGCCTTCATATAGAAAAAGAAAATAAAAAATGAAAGGATGCAAAGGAAAGTAATGGGCATCCATGCCCTTGACATGGGACTCAAATGATCTACTGTATGGCCAGTTAAATGACATTGTCAATCTATAGTTTTAATCTTCTGGTGTACTGCAAAGATTTATAGTACTTAACCTGGTGAAATGGAAAAAAAAACACTGACATGTTTTCCAAAACATCAGGGTTGAAGTTTTACAGGCAAAATGTTCAGGCTGTCTACGTGTTCTGTCAAATGTCATAGGTTCCACAAAGTACCTTACAAAGTGATTTTTAAACTAAGACTGAAGAGAGAGAAATACAAATGGTAAGGGTGAGAGGACGAGAAAGAGAAATAGAACAAAAAGCAAACTGAGAGAGCAGGCCAACAAGAGAGCCAACCGAGTCAACAAGAGAGTGAAAAAACTAGCAGGAAAGATTAAAAAAGCGAGCAAAGGAGATAAAATACGGGAGCAGGGTGTGAGAATGAGAGTGACGGAATTAAACAGAAGGGCGGGTAGAACGGAAGAGCAAGCAAAATATAGAAATATTGTTTACAAATGGGATAAAAGAGACATAAAGACAGCTAGAATAAAAGTGACCTTGAATGAGCAAAAAGCATGGTAAAAAGAAGAGAGGATGAAAGTGGGAAAGTTATAGAGTGGCGACAGCAAGAGACAAAGAGGCAAATACTCTGATTATGAGGTAGATGGAATGGGGTTTGGGGAAGTTTGGAAAGTAACTCATGTTTGGCACATTTCAGCAGGTTAAAAAAGGAGGAAATTGCGGCGTGTGCGGTAATTACTGCAGTATTAATAATTGAGACATCTGCACAAACTCCTGCTGACATAGGGATTAGAACTCAGCCCTGGACTATAAACCGTGAGAAACATTGAGAGATAACAGCAAAATGGAAAACCCATCAAAGGAGCTCGAGAAAATGAGCGGAAGAAAATACGTGACAGAGAATACAGCATGACAGTGATGGAAACAGAGAAGCAGCGCAGCAGATCCACATATGCCTCCTGCAACGAAGAAAGCTGCCAGCGAGTAATTTCCGCCTGGATCCCGGACCGGGTCACAATTCGCGGGGGCTGCATGCATTCGTTATTGCATTGCTAGGGGCTGCCAATGCCAATGGCAGATCATCTCTGTCGAAACAACATATTGGGTTTGTATTTATTATTGATAGTGGCAATCCAGTGTTCTGCAAACATAGCCAAAAGGGTATCTTATGCATCTAATAACAAAACAGGCAGTCTTCCCACTTGAAGCAGCATAAATGATTTAGGAGCAGAAAAATTAAACACTGTTAGAGAAATAAAAAACATAATAGGCATGAGGAATGGTCCAGCAGGCCTACTTAATAATAACACGAAAATTAAAACACACACAAAAGTTTAAAACTGCAGTTTCCTACCCAGAAATTGTCTAATACACATAGCCCGTTTCAAAAGAGTTAAGGAATTGGCAGAGGTATGCACCCTGTTCAAATAGGGACCACAATCCTAGTCAGGGTAAGTCACAACAAAACCTAAACTATCATTTCCTCAACCCTCCGGTAGCTTGGCACAGTGAAGTCAGGCTTTACACAGAAGGAATGCATTGTGCCACTCTGTAACCCTTTGTGCTACATCATGCCTGTGCCAGGCATAATGTATGCAAAAGGGGCATACCCCCATTGGGGGGGCCGAAAAAATCTATCTATGAGATTCCCTTGCCCTCAGAGTAGGCGTTAAAAGGGGGCTTCCATTCTTTAGAATGGGCCCGGTGTACTCTGCAGGAGTGGCGCCAACAGTTTATGCTACTCCTGCAGAGTGCATCAATAACCTCACATTGAATGACACTATTGCCCCCTACCCTGCGCCATGGTGCACCATATTTTAAATGTGGCGCACACATGATGGAGGTAGGGGGGCGCTAAGGGGCGCGACTTTCCATAAATCTGCCCCATAGTTTGGTGATTGTATCAAGAGAGAAGAAATATTTGTTTTTACTTACATGTTCATTACACTGTCTCTTCAACAACTTTACAGGGACCTTCTCATCTGTAGAGAAGTCTCTGCTTCAATATTTATTTATACCTTATATTTGAATGGGTGCTAAATCCACACCAAAACCACTTGTTGAAGCAGATATGCTAATTAGAAATTAATTGTAGAGAAAATAATGTGCATGTTTGAAAATGTGCCCTCGGAGAATGGCAGCCACTTATACGAAAGTTGTAGTAAAATGATTAAAAAATACTTCAAATATTGAAAAAATGCAATCATAATGTAGTAATGTGCCATATTGAGATGTATAACCTATGTTTTGCATTATATTGTAGAGTTAACATAGCCAAAGTTGTGGCCAAGTTGCCAGGCTTGCTCATGCAGAAGCTGAATTATTAGAGCATGCTGGAGGAAAGCGACCATGTTAAACTTACCTTGACCACTTGTGTTAATTAAATCTGCTTTGCTAGAGCTTTCTGCAATGTACCGACGGACAGGAGATAATGAACTAAAATTGTTACAATTTGGTGTAAGGCAGACTCCATGTACTTTCCCAGGACTCAAACAATAGAGACACTGACTGGAGAACAGGATGCAACATGTCTGATACCTGATGAGCCGGATGATGAGGAAATCGTACAGTGAACCAATCAATGAACTGAGAACAGCGAAATATTGGAATTCATAAATTTGCAAAATTAATTTTATTGGGTAGAGTAATAACTGGTGATTAACTGACCAATTAGAAATTAGGGGGGTGGACTGAAAAACTCTAATAAAAAGTCGTGACAAGGGGCTAAAACTTCAGATGTGAGGGGTGAAATACTGATGCCAGAAGACGCGATTTGAGATTCTGTTAGTGGGTTCATGCGCTGAGAGCCTAATGCTTTGCTGATCAATTGATGACCTGAAGATGAAGATTGACTTTGTTGCTGATCCATTCCTGATTAACTGTGTGCCTTTTCTTCTAGGTACAAGCTGCGTTGTTTAATAGTTTTTCTCTTAGCTAGATGTTTTCCTAATTCACATTTCTAAATTGTTTTTGCATGAAGTCCCACATGCTAAATGCTAATCTGGGTAGGATTCTTTGGTTGATGTTGACAGTGACAAATGTTTGATAAACTGATTGCTGAACTCTGCTATTGATGTTGACATATTCATCTTTGTTGGCGAATGCTGAAGCATTAGAGTATATGTTTTCTCAAGTTCTGATTAGATTGTGTTATTGGTGGTCGCTAATAAACTCATTCTGAGCTGTTTGAATAAAGTGTGAGTTAACCTTATGCACTAGAATTGTAACTAATAGGGAAATAAACATTGTTAAAACGTACATTGAGTTGTGGTTATTCATGAAATGTTGATATAATTGTCCAATAATTAATGATTTTCTGAGTGGTTATTGATGGATCATATTGAATATTGATATCATTGGTCACTACATGGCGAGGATACTCCAGGCGATCCTAAAGGTTCATCAGCCTATTCGCGTCCGCTTGTAAGTTTACTTACTAAGGACCAGGAGAGCTAGCAGTTTTTGGTTGCAGCTTGATGGTTAGTTTCCTTGGAGAACTAGTTATGTGGTGATTGGTGGTTATGGTGGTAGTTTAAGTGAGGGTTAGTTATTTATTTTATGAGGTTTGAATTTTGTTTTTCTGAAATGGCAATTGTAGCAAAGATGATGTTCCCTTAAGCCCAGAAATGACTTGCCCAGATCCTGGATCCCGCTAGTAAAGTTGGGTATGTTCTTAGCGTCTTTGTGATAGTGTGAATGTGGTAGGATTACAATTGCAAAGGCTTATGCAGACCGCAGGTGAATTGTGAAGTGTGTGAGGGAAGCAGGGAGTCTGTGTACTCCAGTTGAGGTTTAGTAGGAGCGTGCGTACTCCGCAGTATGAGAGTAGGGAAGTCGTCGAACTTCATATGTGTGTGGCGCTTTGTGCTAAAAAATTGTCCACGTGGTTGTTGGTGATGTACGGACCCTGCGTGGTATAAGACTCCGAAGTATATTGACAAGTGTAGGAGACATTTGGTTATATGTTGTAATCTGTTTGATTTAGTAGGTTGACCGGGCATGGTCAACAAGTCGGTGTGTGAGTTAGGCGAGTAAAATAAGTTTTTTTCGACTGAGATTTGGCGAGTCCTATGTGCACCAGGACAGACCCATTGATCAGTTGAGAGTGAAATTTGTGGGTCAAATTTTGCTTGCAAATGTGGGAGACTGAGAAAGAGGAATAGGTGCATGAGCGAAAAGGGCCATCAATGAAACTCTGTAATGTCTCTGAAGTGATTATGTACCTTCCTGTAGTAAATCAGCAGGTTTGTTTTGGTTATTGTTTTTTGATTAGTGCTCGCAATATTTTGCAATATATTTGTGTTAACTGGAGTTTAGAAGGACAAGCCGCAAGACTTTGTAAACCGCAGTGTGTGAGTGTGACGTCAGAGTGAGCCGCGCTGGGATAGGTTGGTTAGCGAGAAGAGTCACGAGCGGATTGGCAGCCATCTGTAACAGGCAATTGGTTGAGTAAGCGGGTGAAAGGAATCTTGGGAGTCAAGGTCATTTCCTTATTGAATCGAATACACAAAAGATAGCAAGATGAATTTTTTCAAAGTGTTCAGAAGTGCCCTGAAGGGTGATTCTTATATTCAGGTGACAGTTGGGAAGCCTACCCCACCAGATAATTCTCCGGCATTTATTGTGATGGAGGAGCGAGGTGTTGTGCCATGTCTTTGGTTAAAGCAGTGGTACAAAGTGACAGAGAAACAGGGAGCTTTAGCATTTCCAGAGCATGGAATGTTTAATTTGAGAATTTTGGATCAGTTGTGAATGACATTATATGAGATGAAGCCACTTCTGTGACCAGCACAGTTTGATGCTTTAGCAGTTTGGGAGCTTGTAGACAGACAGCAGCAAGAGATGAAGTTCCAAAGGAGAATAAGGAAGATATAAAAGTCCTTTGCAGATGCAAGGTGGGATTGGGAACAGAAGAAGTGGAGAATTACGACGTTACAGGGTGTTAGGCTGTTTCCTGCTATTGCAGAGGAAGATGAGTCAGAAGAGAAAGAGGATGCTGGCAAGAGTGATAAGGGTTCAGGAGATAAGAAAAAGACTTATGTGGAAGACGACGATTCAGATGTTGAGGATCTTATCACACAGATATTGCGGGATCGACCTCCGCCATGTGGCGCATGAAGAAGTCCAAGTACCAATTCTGTTCCGGCAGCTCCAGCGCAAGTGATGGGAACAGTGGAACCAGTGCAAACAAATAAGGGGCAGGTACAAGGGGTAGTACAGAGTACTCCTAATGCAGTGACTACTTCTGTGGTCCAAGAGCAGATGCACCCACTATTGATACAGACAATTTATCCAGGTGTACCAATTCTTGAGACAACTTCGAACTTAGTAGTGCCGTCGGAACAAGTGCTTCAGAGGCCAATGCTAGTTCAGACTGAGCTGGCTCCAATGTTGTTGCCTCAGGCAAAGCCACAGGGTTTGCCGAAGTTCACAACAATGACAGGGACACAGTCAGATGTGACACCAGTGATGAATCAGAATATGGGAGTAGGCCTTCCACAAAATGCGAGTGTCAGAGCAGCACCAGATGCAATATCGCTGCCGATTACTGTTGGGCCAGCTGTACCATTGTTTGTGCAAAAGAAATTGATTGTAGGAGAACAGGGTGAAATGTCACAGAGCCTCGTGAGGAGGGGAGTGAGAGATCATGTGCAGGTGATATTGTCTACAGGTCAGACCTCTGATGGATCTAGACCGTTAATGGATCTTAGTCCACTTGTTGCGCTTCCAGATGCAGTAAATGGCCAGAGTGCAAGTCAGAGCCCAAAGCTTTTGACATTGCAGACTCCAGGTGCAGTGGTACAGCAGGTGCCAATGCCAAATGTGAGTAATATCTCACTACAGGGATTAACAGCACAACAATTGAATGAGTGGTTGGATAGTTTGAATACTCCTCAAAATGTGTCCAAGGGTGAAGAGCAGAGAAATCGTGTAAGATTGGCTACCGAAATAACTGAGCTAGCCGAGGGAACGATTGGAGTGAATAGATTAGAATCCTATACAGAAGAAGAGCTGAGGTACTTGTGACCGAGAATTACGAGAGAAGTGGGCAAGATACATCAGAAATTGGCAGATCTAGCAGACAAACATGACATAGAGATTGAGAGAACAAAACACTTGATGAGGAGTTACAGGTTAGATTTCAAGATCAAAGACTTTGAACACATGAGGTCAGCAGGGATGAAGGTGCATCTATTAGAATTATTGCAGAGCGCTCAGATTTGGGGAGCATTGGAAAAGTGGAAAGGCAGATGGGCAAAGAAGAAAGATGAATGGAAACGAGATTCACATGAAGGGTCTGAAGGTGTTCAGAAAGAAAAGGATCCAGTACAAATTTTACTGATTGGGGAAATTCCAGGAGGGCAGTTTGTTCATGTTCCATGGCACAGGAGTGATATTCTGTCATTCAAAAGTGATTATCCAAAACTGAGAGAGAAACCAGTTGTGTGGTACCAGCAGAGAGATAGAATTGTGAAGCTTTCTAAATGTCTGTGGGAAGACTTGAATACCTTGTTGGAAATAGTGGTTCCAGCTGACTTGTGGGTTGAATGTAAGAGAGCAGTGGATTGGCCGACGAGTGAACCAGAAAGAAATAGAGTTACAGGTGCACATCACCTGAAGTTATGAAACATTATTATAAGGTGATTGAGTTCCTGAAGATGAGAATCTCGCCTAAAACTATTGACTGGCAGAGGATTTATAGGACAGTGCAGGCAGTGAAAGAGTCAATACATTAAACTACCATGAAAGATTGCTGAAAGCGTTTAAGGAGTACAGTGGTATAGAAGCAATTCAGCCAAAAGTCATGTTGCACTTTGTAGTTAGGTTCATTGAAGTATGGAGACCTGAAATAGGGCAGATGATAAAGGGTCATTTGATCTGTTGGCAAGTAAAACCGAGAGATGCGAGGTTGCAGTATGCTAAATACTGTAGTGATGAGATTGAGTTGAAGCAGAAAAAGTTGAAGGAGAAAGCGATGGTGATGCAAATTAAGGCAGCTCAGACAGGAGTGCAAGGAGCTTTAGTGCAACAGATGCACCAGCAGCAGGGAGCTGTCATGTTCCAACCCCAGATGAGAGGTAGGGGTCGTGGAGTCAATATGACTCATGGTCCAGATTTGAGTACTGTAGTGGTTCAAAATGATGTGCAAAGGGTGAAAAAGATGTTACCGTGTCATCTGTGCAGAAACATGGGACACTGGAAGTGGGAGTGTCCGTTAATGGTGCAGGATGGTGTCGTTAACCAAGGTGGCGATGTCAATACATTCCAAACTGTGAAAGTCCCTAGAATGAGAGGACTTAGGGGGTGATTCTGACCCCGGCGGTCCTTGACCGCCGGGGCCAGGGTCGGCGGGAGCACCGCCAACAGGCTGGCGGTGCCCCGCAGGGCATTCTGACCGCGGCGGTTTGGCCGCGGTCAGAACAGGAAAACCGGCAGTCTCCCGCCGGTTTTCCGGTGCCCTGCTGAATCCTCCATGGCGGCGCAGCTTGCTGCGCCGCCATGGGGATTCAGACACCCCATACCGCCATCCTGTTCCTGGCGGTTCGCCCGCCAGGAACAGGATGGCGGTATGGGGTGTCGTGGGGCCTCTGGGGGCCCCTGCAGTGCCCATGCCAATGGCATGGGCACTGCAGGGGCCCCCGTAAGAGGGCCCCACAAAGAATTTCAGTGTCTGCTCAGCAGACACTGAAATTTGCGACGGGTGCAACTGCACCCGTCGCACCTTCCCACTCCGCCGGCTCCATTCGGAGCCGGCTTCCTCGTGGGAAGGGGGTTTCCCGCTGGGCTGGCGGGCGGCCTTCTGGCGGTCGCCCACCAGCCCAGCGGGAAACACAGAATAACCGCAGCGGTCTTCTGACCGCGGTGCGGTATTCTGGAGGGTGGAACTCTGGCGGGCGGCCTCCGCCGCCCGCCAGAGTTAGAATGACCCCCTTAATCTGAATTTGCAGAATCAAGTGAAGAATTTTCAAACCCTGCAGCTAGTGCAAGTGCTGCGTGCACAAGTGACACAGTTACAACCAATGCAGCAGCAGGTTCCTATGGTACCTAGGCAGCAAATGCAAATACTGCAAGCCACGATGGAACAGCAACAGATGATGCTTACTCCACAGGTCGCAGGTCAGAGACAAGACAGAAGTAACGGCACAGTTCACCAATTCCCCTTACATAGTAAGAATGAAATAAACGATGAATGGATGAGTATTAGTTCGGATGAAGAGCCATGGATGCTTGCAGCTTCATTAAAAGTCGATCAATAAGGACCCTCTGTGAAGGGAAAGGTGATGGGTCACAGGGTTTCACTTCTAGTGGACACAGGACCTACACGCTCTACAGTGAGAAGTGCAGAAGTTCCGAACTTCAGGTTGTGGGGGTAGCAAACAGACAATTGACAAATCCGATCACAGATCCAGTACAAGTTGAGATTGGTAACTTCCAGGGACTTCATAAGTTTGTGGTTTGCGACTGAAGTCCAGTATCTCTACTGGGAAGGGACTTGTAGTGCAAGACCAAATGTTCCATTAGTTGTTCAACTGCAGGAATAGAGTTCAGACTAATAGTGATGATGAGGAAGGACAGGCATCTGAAACTGAGAAGGAAACTATTAACGAAGAGTACCTGCTGATTGAGTTTTTCCTGATGTTGACCATAAAAGAATTGCATGCAGACTTGCCGGGAATAGTACAGGAGAATGTGTGGGACCTGAGAGGTAAATAAGTGGGCTTGATCAAGGGAGTGGAACCGATTAAGATTACTTTGAAGCCGAATGCAGTGTTTCCGCAACTTCCACAGTTTAACATGGCACAAGATGTTCTGATGAAAGTGGCACAGATAATTGGAGATTTCCTGAAACAAGGGGTTTTGAAAGAAGTGTTGAGCAGTCCATGTAATTCACCGATAATGGGCTTGAAGAAGCCGTGTGGGAAAGTAAGCATTGTGCAGGACTTGCGAAAAGTGATTGACATGGTGGTCAAGTGTTGTCCTGTAGTGCCGAACTCAGCAGTGATACTGTTTCAGATTCCATGTGATGCAGAGTGGTTCACAGTGGTTAACTTGTCACAAGCTTTCTTTTCTGTGCCACTTCATGAGGATAGTCAGTTTCTTTTAAGTTTCAAATTCATAGACAGAGTCTACAGCTGGTGCAGGCTTCCACAAGGGTACACAGAGACACCGTCTCTGTTCAATCAGATCCTGAAGAATAATTTGGAGCCATTGGAACTACCGTACCAATCGACTCTAGTGCAGTACATTGATGATTTGCTAATTGCATCCAGGACAAGGGACGAGTGTAAGTATGACTCGAGTGCCCTGTTGAATCATTTGGGAAAGTTTGGACATAAAGTGTCACTTTTGAAATTGCAGTACTGTCAGAAGTCTTTGAAATACTTGGGACACCAGATGGAGAAAGGGTTGAGGAGAATCTCCAGAGAGCGGATTACCATGATACTGCAGATAACTTCTCCGACTTCACAGAGAGATGTCAGAATGTTTCTGGGAATGGTAGGTTATTGTCGTCAGTGGATTCCAAATTTTGCTGAGATTGCCAAACCATTGCAGCAACTGACACATAAGGAGGTTACAGACCCCATAACTTTAGATGAGGATCAGATGAAAGTGTTCACTGAGTTGAGAGAGAAGTTGTGCAGAGCTCCAGCGTTGGGAATGCCTGATTGCACAAAGCCATTCACATTGTTTTGTCATGAATGTGATGCTTGTTCTTTGTCTGTCTTGACACAGGTCCATGGAGGTGCTTATCACCCAGTAGCCTATTTTTCAGCTACCTTGGACCCAGTCACAGCAGCTTTACCAGGTTGTCTGCGTGTGGTTGCCACAGTTGGTCAAACACTTTCACAATGTGAGGGAGTAGTGATGGGATACCCTTTGAGGGTAATGGTACCTCACTCTGTTGAGATCTTACCTGTCAGGACGAAAATCCAGTATTTGACTGGTGCCAGATTAACAAGATATGAGACAAGCATACTAGGTGCTCCAAATGTGACATATAAAAGATGTACAGTGTTGAACCTGGCAACATTACTTCCAAACGATACTGTTGAAATTGAAAAGGAGGACGACATTGAGCATGATTGTCTTGAGGTAACGGAACTATGTACAAAACCAAGGCCTGATATCAGAGATACACGATTGGAAGAAAATGATCAAGTTGTCTTTGTTGAAGGTTCATGTTTCAGAAATGGTACAGGGACATTGAGAGCAGGATATTCTGTATGCACAATCACAGGTACATTAGAAGCTTCCTGGCTTTGAGGTGTATATTCTGCAGAAGTAGCAGAATTGGTAGCTCTTACCAGAGCGTGCCATGTTTCTACGAGACTGACAGTCACAATCTATACTGACAGCCAATATGGACTTGGAATTGTTCATGATTTTGGTCAATCGTGGGCACAAAGAGGATTCTTAAACCTTTACTCACCAGTAAGAAATGGTGACAGAGTAAAAGAATTGCTATATGCAATACAGTAGCCTGAAGAAATTGCCGTGGTAAAACGCAGTGTACATCAAAAGACACAGGGCTACATCTCACTGGGAAATGGATATGCGGATCAAGTTGCAAGGTTTTGCGCACTGAACTGTGTATCATTCAAGGACAAATGGGGATTGATGTCAGAAGAAGATAACACATGTACAAGTTTTGCATTGAAAGTGATTGATACTCTGGAAGAGTTGAAAACATTGCAAAGTAATGTTGACAAAGAAGAGAAACATCTCTGGGCCAAATTGAAATGTGTCCAACGTTCTGATGGGATTTGGGTTTCTGAGGAGGGTCAGATGGTCCTGCCCAATAGTTTATTGTCGCAAATGGCCCGATACTACCATGATCAGGCACACATTAGAAGGGATGCCATGGTTAGGATGTTCAAGATTGACTGGTTTAACCCTAAGTTCAGGCAGGCAGCAGAGGCAGTATGTCATCGCTGTATAATTTGTAAGCAACTAATCGTGGGAAAAGGGACAGTGGTGAATTTAAACCACATTGGAAGAGCAGGAGGTCCATTCAGCAGAATGCAATTGGATTTCATTGAGATGCCTGCGTCTGGAGGTTTAAAGAAAGTGTTGGTGATTGTGTGTGTTTTTAGTCATTCGATTGAAGCATACCCTACCAGAAGGAATGACAGTCTTACAGTAGCAAAAGTGTTGCTTAGGGAGTTGATATCACGTTTCGGGTTTCCGATCTCTTTAGAATCAGATAGGGGAAATGACTTCAATAATGAGGTGATTAAACTCTTATGTGCTGCACTAAACATCGAGCAAAGGTGCATTGTAGCTATCGCCCTTAGGCATCAGGACTGGTGGAACAGGTGAACGGTACCTTGAAATCAAGAATTGCAAAGATGTTTGCAGCTATGAATCTGAAATGGTCAGATGCATTGCCTTTGGTGTTCATGTCAATGATAAACACACCTGACAGGAAGACAGGACTGTCGCCCCATGAGTTCCTCATTGGCAGAGCAATGAGATAACCAGTATTTCCAGCCAATGCACTTGTAAACATTACAGATGATATGGTGTTGGACTACTGCAAGGGTCTGGCTGATGTGGTTCGCTCTTTCTCTCAGCAGGTGCAGGCCAATACCCTGGCACCCATCCACGATCCAGAGCACAACATGAGAGCCGGTGACCGGGTCGTTGTCAGAAAGCATGTTCACAAGACCTGTTGGGGACCGCGTTGGAGGGGTCCTTATCAGGTGGTGTTAACAACTACGACAGCTGTGAAGTGTGCAGGACTCCCGAACTGGATACACGCTAGCCATACAAAGAGAGTGGTATGTCCACCAGATCATGAAGTGTTGTTGAAAGCACCAACAACAGGGAAACAGGTCGCCGCACCTGAACCAGAAAAAGAGCCAATAGAACCAGAAGTTGAACCAGAGCTTGTGGAAGATGGTTTTATTACCGCTGTAAGAGACGAAAGTGAAGAATTAGAGGAGGGTGCGCAAGAACCAATCTTGACAAATACAGCAGGACAGCCTAGCTCAGCAGAGGTTCTCCCAGAAGCAGATGGTGCTGAAAAGCAAACAGAGCAAGTGCCAGACCAAGAGGGGGAAAGAGTTGAGATGGATCAAAGTCAAAGTGATCCGACTCCTCCTGAGTCCATTGCAGGTCCATCAAGAGAAAACACCATAGAGAAAGAGAAGGAGAAAAATCCATTCTTGAGAAGAATATTAACAGAAGGAACAAGGAAAGGAGATAATTGTCCTGAATCGCAGATAGGGAAGAAAAAGGAACTGGTCACAAATGAAACAATAGAGGAAGAAGTGGATACTATGAGAAAAGAATAATTAAGTGAAGGACAACTAAGTGGTGATCGAAAGTTGAAAAGAAAGAGAATAGCAAGTCGACGCTACGTAGGTCCTGAATGGGCGTATGCAACTACCAATTAATGGCAACACAAGTTTATGTCTTTTTGTTTTGATAGAGAAGTTCCGAGTCAGTGTTTTGATGTAACCTGAAGGTGATCGAGGAAGCTAAATTGTTGAGCAAATCTGAAAAACCTAAGAAAGAGACTGTTTGAAAATAAAACTGAAAGGGACATTGATAACCTGATTTGACACTGAAAACCAGATGTGACAAGCTGCTAATCGAGTTGACAAAGGAAAAGGGTTCCTGGATGTGAAACTGAACTGTGAGGAAAAAAAAATTCTTTAATTTTGATTTTACTACACTTTATATAAGAGTTACTTCTGCTTTCTGATTCTTTATATATCATGGCTGAGCTAAATAATCATGATAAAATTGCGAGGCGCTGTAGATACATGAGTTGTGATTGGCAGTTATGCGTGGAATCTTGTTCATGGTGATGACTGTGGGAATGTCTGTTCATGATATGAAAAGAGCTACTTTTACTTCTGCTCCTGAAACTACTTCTCTAACAGCTTTAGAGAGGTTTAAGTTAGATGAGAAGTACTTGCGTAATTATACTAATGCACAAGGAAAGCTTTCTTCTAACGTTTTCTATCACTTACTGAGTGAATATGTTGAGACAATGGATGCGAGGAATTGACTTGTGTATACGCAAATTCCTTCGTCAGTAGAAGAAGGGGTTACGTACCATAGTCTTCCGCTAACTTATGGAAAAAGCTGTAGCTTGCTACTAACAAGGTTCTATAATCAAGAGCATATACAGTATTTTTACGCTAATTATGATTTGGTGTTTTTGTTTGTTCCTATTGTTAGATATCTGAGTAGAGTAGCTAAAGAGCATGGTATAGTCTTAGTTAGAGGATTCTATGAGCCTACACTAACATTTGGAACCACATACGCACACAAGAATAACCTCACATGTTCGCTTACACCTTTAGAAAAGAGTTTCATAGGGCATACTGATGATAGGAGAAAAGCATTATGGAGAAATTAGAAAAAGGTTTAGAGAAAAGTACTTACAAGAATGATTATGCTTACACTGCTATTAAAACACAAGGGAAATTAGCCTTAGAGTTACTACATGTAGGGAAGCTTTGTATATATAGGGCAAAATCACGCACTGATACTTTATTTGTTGGTACGAGTGAATGTAGGCATGTGTTTTTGTTTGAGCGTAAGTGGACTTTATTGTTGAATGGACAGGACCCTGTGATTCCTGGGATTTATTATATTTGTGGACTAAATGCTTATTACCGTCTTTCAAGAGGATGGTATGGGACATGTTATTTGGGGATAGTTTTCCCTAAAATTTACCAGATAGACGACTTAAAGAAGTTTTCAAAATTGACTGAATTACATCAGAAGCGACAGGGAGGGGAAACCTCTTCTGCAGTTGCCACAGTCTCTCAAGTGAGTGGTTTGCCCACTGCTTGGTCCTGGGGAGTGCAAAGCCACAGTCTCTCTAGTCGGTGGCTTCTTCCACTGGTTCTGGAGGGGGCCTTGTGCCCAGTCTGCTTCATCCTGGCAAGGAGCGGCTGAGTGGATGCCTTCTTACACTGGTTGTGGAGGGGACATTGTGCCCAGTCTACTTCATCCTGGCAAGGGGGGGCTGAGTGGATGCCTTCTTCAACTGGTTCTGGAGGGGGCCTTGTGCCCAGTCTGCTTCATCCTGGCAAGGAGGGGCGGAGTGGATGCCTTCTTCCACTAGTTCTGGAGGGGCCATTGCGTCCTGTGATACAGATGTTTGGAGTGCAAGGTCACAGTCTCTCACCTGAGTGTCAAAATGACAGCTTTTGCAGGTGCCAGTACGCACCACTTCACACTGCTCTCTGGCGATGATGGCTGCTCAGTGTATGTCAGTTGCGCTGAAGGTGGCGGTGCAGGCAATGGTGGTGGTAGACTCCAGGCCTTCACCTGCAGCCTCAGACAGCTGCCCACTGTGGCTGCTGCTGCTGGCAGTGGTGCTGTTGGTGGCGGTTCAGTTGGCGGTGCTGGCCGCAGTGCAGGTGGCGGTGCTGGCTGTGGTTCAGGTGGCGGTGCTGCCAGTGGTGGTGTAGCCTCCAGGCCTTCACCTGCAGCCTCGAACAGCTTCCCACTGGGGCTGCTGGCAGTGGTTCTGCTGGCAGCGGTGCAGGTGGTGGTGCTGGCTGCGGTGTAGGTGGCGGTGCTGGCCGCGGTGCAGGTGGCGGTGCTGGCAGTTTTGGTGGTAGCCTCCAGGCCTTCACCTGCAGCCTCGGATGGCTGAAGTGCCATGGCTGGTGTTCTTTTCCCCTTTCCTTCCCTTGGCAGATGGTGGTGCCTCCTTGCTTCTGCCAGCTGGAGTCTTTGACTTGGCCTTGCTGGCTGGTTGTGCCTCCTTCCGCTTGCTAGCTGTTGTCCCCTTTTTGCCCTTGCCAGGTGGCAGACCCTTCCTGGCCTTGGCAGGTGTTCGTGGCACACTGGCTGGGCTGACGGGTGCCTCCTTGGATCCTCTCACAGCTGCAGAAACCACAGTGTCTGTGGGCTGGGTTCTGGCCACCCTGGCCCGAGGTGAAGGACGGGGGAGGGGTAGGGAATAGGTCAATATTGGCAAGGAAAAGCTTCTTAGGGACACAGGGGCTGGAAGAGGGTGAAGGTTTGGGAGTGGAGGAAGAGGGAGTGGTTGTAGGAGGTGTCAGTCTGCTGTGTTTGGGTGCAGGTGCATGGGCTGGATGCTGTTATAAGGTGCATGCCTGTTAGGTGTGTGTGTGCTTGCGTTTGTGTACTTTGGGGGGAGGGGTCACAGATACAGTGGGAGAGGACACAGGGGACGTGTGCATGGATGTGGGGGTGGTGACTGCCAGTGAGGGGCGTGCAGTGATAGGCATGCTGGTGATGGAGGTAGTGGATGAGGATGTAGTGCATGCAGGTGTGAGTGGAGATGCTACTGGGATGGGGTGTACCGCGAGGAGGAGGGGGACACAGTGGAGGCAGTGGATGTTGGTGTGTCTGCATGGGGATGGTGCCTGTGAGATGAAGTGCGGTGCTTGTGTTTGCCTGAGCCACATCTGTGTGCTGATTTGGGTGATTGCTGGTCTGAAGGTGTGCTTGGGATAGGCTAGGGTTGAGGGGATTGGGACTGGGTAGAGGAAGTTGGAGGGGGGAGGCTCGAGACAGGGACAATGGCTGCCATCAGTGCAGAGGCCAGAGCCTGGAATGCTCTCTGTTGGGACGCCACGCCAGAGTGAATGCCCTCCAGGTATGCATTTGTTTTTTGCAAATGCCCTGCTACACCCTGGATGGCAATCAGTCTGGTTGACTGCCCAACAGAGAGGGATCTCAGGAGGTCAATAGCCTCCTCACTGAGCGCAGCAGGGCTGACTGGGGCAGGGCCTGATGTGCCTGGGGCGAAGGAGATGCCCACCCTCCTGGGTGAGCGGGCACGGGAAACACTCTGAGGGGCTGCTGGGAGGGTGGTGCTGGTAAGGGGGGTGGCGGCTGTACCTGTTGTTGGGGGAGACACAGACATATCCACCACCGCCAGGGGAGCTTCAATCAGTGGGGAGTCACTGTCAGTGGTATCCCCTCCTGTCCCCGTCATGAAGCTCCCATCGCCCTCCATCCCACTGGTGTCATCACCCTTCGTGGATTCACCCTCATGGGCCATGTGGGATGCAGCTCCCTCCGTCGCCAGTGCCTCAGCTCCTCTGCCAGATGATGCTAATGCACACAAGGACAGGGTGACAAAACAAAAGGGGGGAGAGACAGAGGATACACATGGTCAATGCCAGCAACACCACTACCATTGGTGGACACAACACACACTGAGCTGCCCTATACACTAGGCCTTGCCCAACCACTCACTATGGTAGTCACCAGCCAATGGGGTACAATGCCTAATGCCCGCACCTGCACACCTGACACCCACAGGACCCTGCACACTAGTAGTTACCCAATTGTACCATTAAGGTAGGGGTGCTTCTGAGCCTGCAAACAAGAGACCTACCGTGGCATGATCACCCTGGCCTAGGGGCACCCACAGCCCACATCCCCCACCCATCAAGTTCCTAAAGCGTGCAAAGTCAGCTTAATGAAACTGTACTCACCCCCTTGTGGCTGCTGTGATGCCTTCAAGCGCCCATCCAACTCCGGATAGGCCACCACCAGAATGCGGAACCTCAGGGGGGGTCAGGGTACCACAGGCATCCCTTCCTCTTTGAGAGGCCAGCCCCAGCTGGGCCTCTACCATCTTCCTTGCCCTGCTGCGCAGGTCCTCCCACCATTTGAGGCAGGGGGTGCTCCGTCTGTCAAAGACCCCCATGGTCCTCACCTCCTTGGCGATGGCACGCCAAAATCCCTTTTTCTGATGGGCGCTGACCAGGAGAAAAAATACAGCAGAAAAGGGATTAGTCATACCGTCCGGACTTTCTAACTCATGGCCCACCATATCCCTCTCATCCCCTTATGCACATACATTCCCCACTATACATGCAGCACTCTGGCCAGGACCCCTCAGACCCAACCCACCCCTACACAGGTCTTACACACACAGCAATCTATACATTCGTGGCCCACACATCATGCTCACAGTGTACTGACCTGTTTGTCTGGAGGACCATAGAGTAAAGTGTACTAGGGTAGGACCCCATCCACTAGTCTCTCCAACTCCTCTGAAGTGAAGGCGGCCCCTTTTCCCAGACACTCAAGCCATTGTCGCTTCCAGACACAGGTCACAGCAGCACTTGCAGTGTAGGTCCTCTCCTATTAAAGGTCAGGTAGCAAGTGACTGAACAGATAGAAGATGGCAGTCATGACCGCGGCGGTGCATACCGTCACCACCGGCGTACATCGCCATTGGCTCCTGGAACCCATAGGGCCCAATGATAACCAATGCGATGCTGCATGGTGGACGTCAACCGCCGCCCGCAACGGCGCACAACGCCAGTGGAATTACCTCATTTCCATTTGTCCCTCCTCACAGGTCAGCGAGCCACCATTTCAGGGGGGCACAGGCCATGGCACCTAACTGCATCACAGCAGACATTGGCACATCAACTAAATCTTGAGTTCACATACTGTTCCTGTAAATGAAGAAATGCATATTAATATTGACATATGTGTGAATATGACCCTCTGTTCACCGTTTTTCACCCTAGAGCTCAACTGCAGAGGATGAATAGGAGATGGATACATCACCCGTGTACAGACCCCTGATGGACCTGGTGACAATGGAGGACAGGCACATTATCCTATCCTACAAACTTGATAGGGCCACAATCCAAGAGCTGTGTGCCCAATTGGAGTCAGACCTGATTACAGCTATCTGTCAGCCCACAGGTATCCCCCCTCTAGTGCAGGTCCTGTCAGTGCTCCATTTCCTGGCAAGTGGTTTCTTCCATGCGACAGTGCCCATGGCATCAGGGATGTCTCAGCCAATGTTCTCAAACGTGCTGACCAGAGTGTTGTCTGCCCTGCTAAAACACATGCGCAGCTACATCGTATTCCCCCAGGTGGAGGATTTGGCCACAGTAAAGGCTGACTTCTATGCACTGGGACATATCCCCAACATCATTGGTGCCATTGATGGTACACATATTGCATTTGCCCCCCCCCCCCCAGAGAAGTGAACAAGTGTTCAGAAATAGGAAAAGCATTCACTCTCTGAATGTACAGATGGTGTGTTTAGCAGACTAGTACATCTCCCATGTCAATGCCAAGCATCCTGGCTTTGTGGATGATGCCTTTATTGTGAGGAATAACAACATTCCATATGTGATGTCTCAACTCCAGGGGCACAGTGTGTGACTAATAGGTGAGCCCGTGGTCCCCACCCAGTTGATATAGGTATATGGGTGTGGGGTTCGCCCTAAGGGTGAGTGTGTGGCAAACAGGTATCCCTCGAATATTTACAAGTGACTCTGGTTACCCCAACCTCTCATGGCTACTAACCCCAGTGAGGAATCCCAGGACAAGGGCATAGGAACGTTACAATGAGGCACATGGGGGAACAAGAAGGATCATTGAGAGAACCTTTGGCCTCCTGAAGGCCAGATTCTGGTGCCTCCATCTGACAGGTGGATCCCTGTACTACTCACCCAAGAAGGTGTGCCAGATCATCATTGAATGTTGCATGTTGCACAACCTGGCCTTGAGACTTCAGGTGCATTTTCTGCAGGAGGATGATCCTGGGGATGGTCGTGTGGCAGCGGTGGAGCCTGTGGACAGTGACAAAGAGGAGGCAGAGGAAGAAGTTGTGGACAACAGAAGTACACTCATTCAACAGTGTTGGACCTTTTGCCTTACGCAGGGTCATCCCCAGTCTTTTTGCCTCCTTCCTCCTGGTTTTTCTGACCTCTCGCTGTTGGCTCTAGGACTCTGAGCACTTTATCACTGCTGACCAGTGCTAAAGTGCAGGTGCTCTCCCATCTAAAGTTGGTATGATTGGCTTATACCTAATTGGCATATTTAATTTACCTATAAGTCCCCTGTACAGTGGTATCTCTATACCCAGGGCCTGTAAATTAAATACTACTAGTGGGCCTGCAGCGCTGCTTGCGCCACCCACTGAAGTAGACTTTCAAACCTGTCTCAGGCCTGCTGGCGCAGGGCCTGTGTGCACAGTTTTCTGCCACAGGGACCTGGCATCTAAATTTACTTGCCAGGCCCAGAACTCCCCTTTTACTACATGTAAGTCAGCCCTAAGGTACGCCGTAGCTAGCCCTATGAGCAGGGTGCCATGTATGTAGAAAGGCAGGACATGTGCCATATTGCATGGCCTGTCCTAGTATTGACA
Source organism: Pleurodeles waltl (assembly GCF_031143425.1). Classification (NCBI taxonomy): domain Eukaryota; kingdom Metazoa; phylum Chordata; class Amphibia; order Caudata; family Salamandridae; genus Pleurodeles; species Pleurodeles waltl. The sequence continues at coordinate 281,542,889 of NC_090447.1, forward strand.
AACAGCCTAACTTGGTGTCTCACTGCTGTGAGTGCTGCCTTCTCATAGGATTGCATTAGAAATGCCCTGCCTTATGTGTAAGGGGTATTGTCTGATCTATGAGGGGTAGCGTAGGCGTGTTTGGTATGGTTGTGATGGTGATAATAAATGCTGCTTACTGGTGTGGGTGCATTTTTTATTACTATCACAGAAATGCCACTTCTAGAAAATGCGCATTTATCTGTGCTTATGACTCTGGTGTTTTGCAGCTTGACCCCAATCCACGTCTGGGCAGAGTGACAGTTGGGGCTTTGTGCATACTTTTCAGACAGCCTGTACACAGGGAGGGTGGAGGTGTCACAGAGGTGCATCTGCATACTGAATAGCCTTCCTGGGCTGAGAGAAGGGAGAGGTGGGGCACACCTGCATTTGTAAAGACTGTGTCCTGGCCTTACACAATAGGGTCGTTAACCCCCCACTGATGTTTGGAGCCTGTGCTGAAAGGAGAGAGGGGGCACTCCCAGAACCAGTTGTAACTGGCTGGAACCTCCTCTGCCTACCATTGTAAAACACTGTAAGAACTGACTATAAGTACAGGGGAATTTTCCCCACAATTTGGAGACTCTTTGAACTTACGTGGAACTGGACACAGACTGCTGGAAGGACTCCACAGGAACCGCCATGGACTGCTGCTACTGTGCTGACCTGTGACCTGCAAGGTCACTGTAAAGGACTACCATTTGCTGGCATCTTCCTTGCGCTGGCCTGATGTTGGACCCTGTCCCCCTGTGGGCCTTTTCCTTGAGCTCTGCTCCCCAGGGGCAGGGTGCTGTGGCCCCTGACCCCTGCATTTATTACCCTGAAGCACGTGGGGTGCTTCATCTGGTTAAGCGCTTTGGAAAGCGTTCCTTAGGGGATTCCCACAGTGCTTGAAAGCGCTTCCCCTTTCTGGCGTATTCCATCTAAAGAAGTGTTTATTCTTTCTGCCAAAACGGAAATCACTGCCGCAGCCCGGGCTTTAACTGTACCCTAGCACTCTGAAAAGCGCTCCTCTGCTGCCAAGTTCACCGCCGCAGCCGGTTTGTTTAATTACTTCGGAGCACGAGGATCGTGCTCAGCTCAGTGCCCCCGGGGCACGAGAAAACCAACGCGGAAAGAATTGTGATATATTGCCTACGTGTTCTATGATGCTTTTACATATATGTGCAAATGTTCCTTTTATGGGCATGACTTGCTAATATGTTTCCCTAACTTGCCATATGTTTTCTAATGTTCCTAATATGGGCGTTTTATGATATTCTTATGACAAGTGTTCTAATGTGATAACGTGTGTCCTGACTACTGCTTATGTTGCAGAAAACTGATTAACCTGGGTGTTATGTGTGACTACTGCTAATTGGCAGAGTAACTAACGTGTAACATTCTGACTGCTAAGGTAGCAGGATAGTACTGATATGTGATGTTTGGTCTAATAATTACGTTGTGTACAATACAGTATATTTTCATATAATCTGGTGTTGTGTTTCCTTTGTGGTGGGGATATTGTGTCACATGTGTTGTATGTGTTGTGCAAACGCTTTACACGTTGCCTCCGGGTTAAGCCTGACTGCGCGTGCCAAGCTACCAAGCGGGTGAGCAGGAGTTATCTTGGACGTGTAACTCCCTTGCCCTGACTAGAGTGGGCAAGTTCTGCCTGGCTGAGGTGCATACCCTAGCCAACCAGAAACCCCATTTCTAACAAACAGGACTTCCAGTGACACACAGTTATGACACTGGAACTTCACCTTCCATTACATTTTGTGTTTGACATTGAACATGGCAGCCTGATTTCCCCATTTCTATGGCCACTTACTCTACCCTTTGTCATCTCTATTTTCAGATCTATGTGCCCCACTCTGGCTCCTTGTGTGTTTAATGCTGCGCACTGCAGGTCATACCTATATAAATATTACAGTAAATTTGATTTACAATGTTTACACTTTGTGAAGGTAATACATTTGTCATAGAATTCACATACTTGAGTTTGTTGCAAGGGTGTTTATTTATGTGCTAATAAGTGTTAGGGGTATTGAAATGTGCTGGGTTGCTGATGGAGAAAAGTCCAGGGTAAAGTCCATTCTATCTGCATACCAGGTGCATTGTGCAAGGGAGCATAGGAAGTGGAGCAATGGCAGTTCAAGGTGGACAGGGTGACAGAGTGGGACAGAGGGTGACAGTCAGAAGAGTCTTATTTCCTGGCGGGGGTCTTGGCAATGTTCTATGGCTTCTGCCTGGATCGCAGGGACCGTTTGCGTGGTGGTTCTCCTTCTGTAGGGGATGGGATGCTGGTGGCCTGTTGTTCCTGTGGCGGGGCCTCCTGTCTACTGGCACCGGCGGAGGTGGGAGGCTGTTCTTCGGTTTGGCTAGTGTTAGGGGCCCTTTGGTGTGCCACTGCCCCCTTCATGATGTTGGCCATGTCAGCCAGCATCCCTGCAATGGTGATCAGGGTAGTTTGGATATCCCTCAGGTCCTCCCTGATCCCTAGGTACTGTCCCTCCTGCAGCCGCTGGGTCTCCTGCAGCTTGGCCAGTATCTGGCCCATGGTCTCCTGGGAATGGTGGTATGCTCCCAGGATGTTGGTGAGTGCCTCCTGGAGAGTCGGTTCCCTGGCCCTGTCCTCCCCCTGTCGCACAGCAGTCCTCCGAGCTTCCCTGTGTTTGAGGGGTTGCCTGGGGTCCATGGAGTAGTGGACACACTGCTGATTGACATGTCCTGGGGACAGAGATTTGGGCCCGCTGGGTGGGTGCTGTGCTGGTGTTTTCCTGATGGGGAGGCTCTCTGGTGGGTTGGGACTGTGGCTGGGTAACCGACTGTCCAGAGGTCCCTGATGGGCCAGGTTGGTCATCATGATCCAGGCGTTCAGAGCTGCTGTCATCACTGTGGGCCTCTTCAGGGGGGGGGGGGTTGTTATTAGCAAGAAAGCTTTGGCTTGTGTGAGTTGTGCTTGGTTTGGCTTAGTGATTATCACTAGTTTGCATGCTTTGGTGATGAGTGTCCATGCAGGTCTGTGATGGGGGTCCATGCATTGGTGTTGCATGCAGGGATTGGGATTGGGATGGGTGGGTTGTGATGGTGGAGTATATGTGAGGTGATGGAGTGATGGGAGTGAGGGTAAGGGTGGGTGTATGTGTCGGCATGCAGGTGGGGTGGGGGATAAAGTAGAAAATATTTGACTTACCAGAGTCCAGTCCTCCTGCTACTCCTGCAAGGCCCTCAGGATGCATGATCGCCAAGGCTTGCTTCTCCCATGTTGTTAGTTGTGGGGGAGGAGGTGGGGGTCCACCACCAGTCCTCTGTACAGCTACCTGGTGTCTTGCAAACACGGAACGCACCTTCCTCCGTATGTCGTTCCACCTCTTCCTGATGTCATCCCTTGTTCTGGGGTGCTGTCCCACGGCGTTGACCCGGTCCACGACTCTCCACCATAGCTCCATCTTCCTTTCAATGGGCGTCTCCTGCACCTGTGATACGAATAGCTGTGGATCTACCCGGATGATTTCCTGCACCATGACCCTTAGCTCCTCCTCTGAGAACCTGGGGTGTCTTTGTGGTGTGATGAGTGTAGTATGAGTGGTATATGTGAGGGTGTGTGGGGTGATGTGTTGGGGTGTGTGCTGTGAGGTGCCTGGATGGTGTATGGGCGATGGTGTTTTGTGGCTCTGATTCAGTGGGTGCTCCTGGCTTGTCTCTCTCTCAGTTGCCAAAATGTTTGGGTCATAAAGGGTTGTGGGTAATGTGGGTGGGCGTTTTTCTATTGGCGTGGGTGTGTGGGTGTGGTGTGTGTATGTGTGTCAGGTGTGTGTATTTTAAATTGTCCAATGCGGTGTTGTTTTGTTTGTGTGTGTGCATTTTGAGCGCGGAGGTCTGTACCACAGTTGAATGAGTGCCACGGTGATTCGTGGGTCATGATGCTGTGGGCGTGTTTCTGTTGGTGTAACAGTGTGGGTTTTGGTACCGCCAGTTTATCACTGACCTTTGGTCTGGTGGACTTGTGTGGGTGTCTGTATTGTGGCGGATTTCTCTGTGTGGGTCAAAATACCCGTAGTGGTATACCGCCACTGTCACGGTATGTTGGCGGCAGTCAGCATGGCTTTAGGCAGCACTTACCGCCAGAGTTGTAATGAGGGCCTAAAACTGCATCCAGATTGGTGAACTAAAGTTTATTGGTACTGTAGATATTATAATTAGAAAAACACTCACTATGGCCATCAAAAAGAAGAGTATGGAAAACTGGAATAAGGTTCATGATCTGTGTGGGGCTTTATACTGTACAGAAGAGCGTCAAAACGAGTACCAGGTTTATTGATGACCTCATCATATGCATTTTAACATTGTTATTGGGGATAACAATGCAGTACAACTCTCCCGTATGTGGACAATTTTAAATATTCCTGGGATGGATTTTGAACCTTTGTAGCCATGAGTTCTGCATTAGTATTAAAGCAGCAACACAAATGAAAAGACTATCAAGTAATAACCAATGTAAAAACACATGTATTACTTATTTTCTTACAATTAGGCAGGAAGGTGCATCTTTTGCAGTGTTTCACCGTATCTACCAACCAGCATCCTGTTGTATATGTTCTAACTCCCAAACAAGGTCAATAACTGGCTAACCCTAATTGGCATGTCTGAGTGTAGGGAAGACTGCAGTAACATTGGACATACACTGTACCAGTAGCTTAAATGTCTGTTGTCACATGTGGACATGAGTGACGATAAGTATAGTTTTTAGGACAGACATCGTAGCCCAGAACTGCTGTTGTTGCAAAAAAGCTGTGGTCACCTCAAATTGAGGTAAACCCTTTTGTCCCAATTAAAGCATTCAAGGTACTAAAAACATGACTCAGTCACCTATAATTAGGCCAGGGACCACTCTGTGAGAACTCTTACACACATAGTAACCTGGAACCCAGTTCCGTACAGGAGTGATAAAAGCCCCATGCTGGTCAAGTCTGTGCTGGAGCCCATGAACTGACAAAGAGTTTCACAACATCAAATGGGGGAAAAGGAGTTGAGAGAGAGAAACAGAGGGAAGTGATCACTCTCTCGAACACCTCACACGTGGTAATGATGGCGATTCCGATAACTTCTCAGTTGTTGTCTACTGTGCTCACGAAAGTCTGGCTATTGAGTGCTAGCTAACGAAGGACAAAGACTCATTTTTATTAATATGGAAGTCTAGAATAAGACGGATTACATGGCAGCTCAGTCAAGAACTACCTTCTATACCTCATACTAGACACTTCTATTCCCTACACTATTTTAATAGGTGTCTGAGGTTTTCTGTCTGCAATAACAAAGAATAAAGTGATAGTACTATTTTAGGCCTGTGAATTGGGGTAACATATTTGTTATGATGTGTAACGTAACATTGAAATTCCCATTGTACCCTGCTTGCAAATACAGGGTACATTGCTTCACTGATTTGTTTGAGACATTCTGAACTGGTGAAAAAATGCTTAACATTTAATATTTGTTTCAGCTATGATCTCAAACTAAAACTCATTCTTTAGTATAGCCTTTCCTACTTGGTTTTGCTCATTATAGTAGATGAAACACAACATTTCATCAGTTTTGCCTAATCAGTCTTACTTTTATGGTGTAACCAGATTTTTTGTTTTTGGGTTAGATTGTGAGTTATGCTACTTTTTTGGTATAGTGGTGTGTACGTGTAATACACAATTATTTCCAGAGTTCTAAATTTTTTATTGTTCTTTAGTGATGAGGAGTTACACAGATTTGGTTACCTTTCTGTAGGTTATCTTGCAGTGGAATCTCAAGTAGATAGGCTTCTAAGATAGGTGCAAGTCATAGCAGAGCAATGTTTTACTGTATTTATGATTTGGTTTTCCTGCTAGCGTAGCAAAACTGAAGAGGGTGGTTGAAAGGCAAATGCTCAGCTAAGTTGTCAGGTGCTCCCCACAGTCTCTCTTTGGGATTGTTAGAGATAGTAGGCATAATTCAATTCTCCATCCATGATGACTTGATAGAGCTTTTTCCAGAAGTGACACAGTTTTTATAGAAAGCAGTATACAAAATGGCAGCCAACCTTGCAAGATTTGTGAGATTTCAGGTTTCTGAGACCTCAACTGTTCTGCATCAATCACCAGCATTTCACATGAGGCTACACCAGGCCACAACAGGCCACAACCATTTTAAGCACAACATGGGGAGGTCAAAGCTGCCTCGGAGGGTATTAGATGGAATGGCTGTGAAGTATCAGTGTTGAGGCCTTATTGAGTGATCCTCTGTGTGGATGCGACTAGAGCATGAGCTGACTCATCTGCAGATGACATGTTGGCTGTGTTTTGTGCAGAATTGAGGATTAACAGAGATATGGCAGTGGAGAGCTTGGGGATTACAGAGAAAGGGAAAGGGGCTTTGTTAAAGTGGGATTGTCTCCTGCATGAAACATTGGTGTGCTACCCTGATCTGAGTGCTTACCTCTATGTGAAATTAGTATCCCAACATTTTATTTCGGGTCTGACATCACAATAATCTAACATTTCCATTGGGGCTGAGACCTCTACTTTGATAATGTGAGGTCCAGAGCATGTTCTTTGAGGGGTGGTTGCACAAAGCTTGCCCTCATAATGGGGGGGATAGGACTGTTTTCGTTATCCTAACCTAATCATGTAGAGTGGTTGTGAGAGCATCCCACATGTTCATGAGTGGTTAGCGTGATCAGATACTTTTCTCTGTGTCTGGAAGAGGTCAGCCTGCTAACCCCTCTCATGTAAAGTTCAATATTGTGTGAATCCTAGAGCCCTGCACTGATATTCCATGTGCTTGTTGAATGAGCAGATGTACAGTGAATGTGTAGTATATGCAAAGTAGTGGGATTCTTTGGTATGTTAGAAATTGGGTGACTAGTTGGCAGAGGTGTACACCCTTGTCCAAATAGGGACCACAATCCTAGTCAGGGAAAGTCACACACAATTCAAATGATCCTGTGTCCACCTTTGTTAGCTTGGCACTGAGCAGTCAGGCTTAACTTAGAAGGCAATACATAAAGTATTTTTGCAATAAACCATAGAGTAACACAGTGGAAACACAACCACAATACACTACACAGGTTTAGAAAAATATAATATATTTATCTGGTTAAATTAAGGTCAAAACAATAAAGATTCAATAAGCACAATTTGAGACACCACTTTTGCAAGATTAAAAAGAGTCTTAAATCTTAGAAATCAACAGTTGTCTCTTGTTAGCACAAAGTACTTGTTATTTGTCAAAAATAACATGCATGGAGACCGCAGAGGAGGAGATGTGTGGAAAAATAGGGTGTGTATCGGAATTTCAGACGCAGCAAAGATGTGGCGTTGTTTCATTCCACACTGCAAGGGGCTTTGCATTGATTTCCGGTGAAAAAGGCTTTCTTCCTCACTGCGATGCAGGGATCTTTTTGACGCCCAGGGAAGATGTGTGGAAATCCTTGGTGTGCGGGATGAAGTCACAGGCGTTGTGTCGATCCGGTATTGTGATGCGTCACATTTTCTGTCGCATGGCAGATGTTGCATCAATTCTTCACTCAGATGTCAGGCAGCATTGTTCCGGTTCAGCTGTGCGTCGATCTGGTAGGGCTGTGCATCTAATTTCTGGCCGCAAGGCAGGCTCTGTGTCAATTCTTCACTCGGAAGTTGGGCTGCGTCGTTTCGGTTTCGCTGTGCGGCGATCTTCTCAACGCAAGGCGGGCTGTGCATCGTTTCCAACAGGCTGTGCATCGATTTTCTGTACAGGAGTTCCTTTAAGAGATGAAGTCTTTTTGGCCCTGAGATTTAAAAAAACAGGAGGCAAGCTCTATCCGAACCCTTGTACAGCACTTCTCAGCAAAGTCAGAGACCCAGTTTATATATCCCAAAATGCCTTTGAAGTGGGGAAAACTTCAAAGAGTGGTTTTGAAGTACACAATGTCCCCTTTCAGTACAGGTCTCTCTTCCAGGGTCCCAGTAGGAGGTTTGGCAGTCCATTGTGTGAAGGCAGGCTGCTAGCCTTTGAAATGTAAGTGTCAGGCCCTCCACCCTTTCAGCCCAGGAAGACCCATTTATTATGAAGATGAATGCAGGTGTGTCTGAGTGTCCTTTGATTGTGGTTGTCTGGGTGGGATGCAAAAGGGAGCTGTCAACCAGCCCAGCCCAGACATGGTTTGGAGACAGGTTGTAAGGCACAGATGGATTTTTTAAGTGCAGAGAAATGCTCGCTTTCTAAAAGTGGCATTTCTAAACAGTGATATAAAATCCAATTTCACAATAAGGGGGATTTTGTATTACCATTCTGGCCATACTACATTTGACCTGTTTACCCCTTTCAGATTAGAATCTACCACTCAAACATTAATTGAGGGTCACCCTAATGCTATCCTATGAAAGGAGCAGGCCTCACAGTAGTGGAAAACCAATTTAGGCATTTTCCACTACCAGGACATATAGACCACACAAGAACATGTCCTGCCTTTTACCTATATAGCACCCTGCCCTACGGGCTACCTAGGGACTACCATAGGGGTGACATATGTTGGAAAAGGGTAGTTTAAGGCTTGTCAAGTACTTTTAAATGTCAGGTTGAAGTGGCAGTAAAACTTCACACACAGGCCGTGCAATGGCAGGCCTGAGACATAGTTATGGGGCTACTGATGTGGGTGGCACAACCAGTGCTATAGACCAACTAGTAACATTCAATTTACAGGGCCTTGGCACATGTAGTAAACTTTACTAGGGACTTATAAGTAAACCAAAAATGCCAACTGCGTATGAGCCAGTGTTACAATGTTTAGGGGAGAGAGCATATGCATGTTAGCACTGGTTAGCAGTGGTAAAGTGTGCAGAGTCCTAAAACCAGCACAAACTGTGGAGGGAAGCAGGCAAAAAGTTGGTGGATGACCACCCTAAGGCTGTCAGGTCTGATAGGTATGAACCTGAGTATTAGGGCCAGTGGAGCCATTTTTCACCCCCCTTGTTTTAACATGGCACAAGAACGAGGGTAATACAGCTTCCACCCCAGACAGCAAAAGCATATTAGTTGAGATCCAAGGAATAAAGTGAGGGAGGATGGATACACAACCCCTTTAGGAATGCAATGAGGACCTTGTTAGCAAAAGACTAAGAAATATTTCTTCCGGAGTATGCCATTTCCAAGATGGTAGGTGAGGGTTGAGACTGCAGTTTCCATTGTTCAAGGTGAGTACATTTCTATGCAAGCTCCCCCGCCCTCTGTGTGTTCCTGATTTCCAGTCCAGGAAGGCTGATGATGTTCAGGTGAAGAGATCTCACACTTCATTGACCCTTGTCTGGTTACTCCTGGATGGAATACAGCAGTATTGCTACCTGTTCTGAGATATATCACGTTTTACAAATGTTGTGTCTTAGGAACATCCATAAAATGATATTTCAAAAGTACCCAACCCAAAAAAGTTCTGAAACCGTACACAGTGGTTTCAGATCTATTGGAAAATGTGTACACAACTGCAATTCAATTGACACTACTTCCAGTTCCAGGTTCTTCAGGACTGAGGAAAATGCCCCGAAGTCTGCTAGAAGGACTGCTGTGTAATTAGGGATGATATCTATATGCCCGTCTGTCTTCCATAGGTGAAGGGCCATTAACTGAAGCCTCCACAACATGCTGAAGAAGCTGACATTTTGCCTAGCACCTAGATGGCTACCTGCCTGCTTAGAGAAAGAAGGAAAGTGCCTGGCCTTGCAGGAATAGGAATTGTCCAAAAGAAGAAGACAGCTGTGTTCCAGACATGTCTGCTATTGCTGCTCCCGCAGTGGACCACTGAAATAAATCAGATTTTAGAATTAACCACATGTTTTCTGGCCACTGATAACCGATTTCTAGTGAATCCAGTAAAGGAGATGCCCTCACCATGGAATGAAAATCAGAACTACAATCTAAAACCCCTTACACATAAGTAAAAGTGACACTCAAAAAAATAAAAATAGCACATAGAAATAGAGCATTGAGTAAGAACAATAGTAAAACGGGTAATGCTTTAAAATCGAATATCTTGGAAGGGACACTGTACTGAACAGCATGGTTCTCTACCACCTCAGGGATTCCCCATTACACCCCATCTATCACTCTTCTGCTCCGTGTGGGGAGGGATTAATGGGCAAGTTTTCTCATCAGTTTTCTCATTAGACCTTATGAGTGAAGAAAGTTCTGCAAGTAAACAGTCTTATCTGGTTGCTGAAAAGACAGCAACACTACTGCAACTTTCAAGAATTTCATGAAATGGGCAGCCAACTGTGCATATTCATCTCTCAGGCAAGCTTCTATAGCCCCTCTGTAGGTCCACCAGAGCAGTCGAAGCCAGCTCTTCCTTAGCGGGATCAGCTCTTCACAGATACAGAGCACATGGGCCATTGATTCCTCTCCCTTATCTCAAGCTCATCCAGGTCCCCCCACCCATACCTGTGGGACTTCAGCTGGACTAAATCGAAGCGCAGGCCCATAAGCTGTCATTTCATGGTTGGGTTGCGGGGCAGGAAGACGTAAGATTGAAGGGACCCTGAGTCATAAAGGATCAAAGGCAGACTTCTGTGCCCCAATTTCTTCTTGGCTTGTGCATTACAGTCTACAGATATTAGCCTCACTTATTTGATCAGCAGCTTAGCCACCACGGGTACCGGCAACCTGCTTCTCCAGACTGCAAGTACTTCTAGAGCCTCCAAAGTGTAGTTTAGAAACTTGTGCCAATTTGTTGCTGGGTTACATATTAGGTCCCAGATGGAGTTTTTCAATGTGCGCTCCTGCTGTAGTAGATCCTATTTAGTTTTATTGGGAACCAGGAGATAGCTTAGCCTTTTGGCTTACAGGCCTGTGTCCTCGTCACCTAGTGATTTTTAACCTATTTAGCCTGCTATGTTTTAGCACATTTATTTAATTATTTCTTCGAAGATGGCTGCTATGTTTATAGTTAGGAAGATGTTTTGATTTCACGTTATCAGAGCCACTCTGTGAAGTCGTCACTATCTGCGTCAAATACAAGTGATACACATAGGTATTCACATCACGTTCCTTTCCCACTTAAGTGTGACAGGAACATAATGTTCTTTTAGAGGGAACTGTTTATGTAATTGCCGCCCCAAGCATGCCTTCTTATCTATTGTTTGGGAACACAGCTGCATCATGGGTCTTACAAGCTCTGTATAAATATATCTCATACAGACAAGGTTATCAGAAGGATTCCTTCCAGATGCCATCAATGCTATCTATGCTACACATCACCTTGATGCAGACCCAGCCTTCGTGTCCCCATGGAGTCTGATCTAGAGACCTCCTTCCAAGGTAACAAGGGCTGGGGGGGGGGGCTCTTCACATGGACATGGTACTGGTAGATTAGGTTTATCACACCTAGCTCTATTTAGGTTAGAGATTAGGTTCTCCATGCTAAGATGTTAGGGCCAATTTGTCATCTCATGTTGTTGTAAGATGGTGGGGGTCTTTATATTCACAACTCTTGTTTTTACAATTCTGTTTCTTGAATTGTTCATCATCCTAATCATTGCAGCTCATGAATTTTACAGTACATTGCAGTCTTGTTAATAAAACCTATTGAAACCTTTACTGCATCTCCTTCATTGCCTGCGTGTCACTGAGACTTGTTGTTCATGTGAAAAAAGGGTAATCTTTGTTTAACCATCACTCCCCTGAGATGTTGCACTCTTGAGTCCATGTGTAAAGGCTACCAGGAATCATTGGTTTTTTTTTAGTTTGCAAAAGGCCCATTATGGAGAATTAGCTGCCCTTTGCTTGGCAACAATGTTTGCTACCAAGAGGGCCCCATGATCCAGCCAGACTCAGACATATTTGTGGGTGTTCACCACCTCACTGGCTTTTACCTCAAGGAACCATGACACCCTTTTTACCAACTTCCAGGCGTATTGTCACCTTTGTTTTCATTGTATTCACTTTCAGGAAGTTGGCCTTACAATAGATGGTTAGCGCAGTGAATAGTCTCTGGAGGCCAATAGACGTTTGATCTAAAAGTACTATATCTCCCGCATACTGGACTGGTTGAATTTTGATGCTAGCTATTTTAGGTGGAAATGCCCTCACTGGTGCCAACTGGTCTGGGAGGTCAGCAAGGTACAGATTAAATAAAAGTGGTGCCAGTATACAGCCTTGCTTCAAGCCTTTCTTTTTGTCTGGATTTTGCCTGTGGTGGCCTAACCAGTGCTAACTCTTAACTTCACCCAGGTGTCAGAGTAAAGGGTGGAAGTAGAAGGGAACCCACTGTGCTACTGTCCTGGATGACACAATTGCCCACACAGGCCTCATCTGCCAGATTTATGCATGCCTAGCAGGCCTGTCATGCTGCTCACCTACCACTCTAAAGTCCCAAGTGAAGCCGCTGACTTGTTCACTTGTCAGTTGAGCTGCCGCTTAAACACCAGCTAGAAGAAATGCCAACCAGCATGGTTGCAGCTACATAACTCTCATTGTATGAATCATTTGCATAGATACCTGTGTTTTATGCAGAATTCACCTACACTAATGTAAGCTTTCAGTTATTTGTTGAAATTGTGTTTATTATGTAAACCTGCATGATGATGTAAATGTGAAAGTATGAACTATGGATTTCAAATTCATGACAGTAATTTGATTGTTAGTTCATTAGCAGCCACTTAATCAAAACACTTTTATTTTTTACTCATAGATAATTTATAGGTATTTCCCAAAAAATATATACTGTCCATGGAATTGGGAAAAAAGAAAATGAAAAGCATCTTTGCTCAGATGGAAAATGTAAACTTGGTGAAAGTGGGTAAGTAATAAAAAACACAAACTTGGAAATACCATGGACCATGTCTATGTTTATATATAACAGCGTTCCACATAAGGAGTCCAGACAAATGTGGTAAAAAGTCCTAAAATAATGCCAGATGTTCAACAGAAAGTCAAATGTCCAAAAGGAATAAAGTCACTCCCCAATCCAGAGGGAATTTCACACTGGTGTTTCTGGCTTGGAGCACAGGTGTCTGGTTATCCTCTGGCTCACTTCTTCCCACAAATATAAAATGAGAGAGAGGGCCCCTTTACCAAGGGGATAGGGTACCTGCCAGAGGTTTACAATTATAGTTTTCCCCTCGGATTGTCAACCACTTATTCAATTTATTCAGTTTTTAAAGACCAGTGCCTTACCACGTCAGCTACCAATGCTTACCCTAAACCTTCACAGAAACCCATTCAACTGCTACACCAAGGTAGATAAAAACCAATCTTTTTTAATTGCATAACAACCAGCATCAATCTCTTAGACGCAAAATATGTTCTCAGATAATATCAAACATTACATTTCCATTTTGAGCAATATTGATTTAAACATCAAACAATTAACATACCACCCCCACGGCTCAAAACATAAATTTATAATAACACACAAAATTATGAAGAAAAGAAATAAAAAAGGTTTAACAGGAGAAACAAACAAGACATCACAAATTATGTCTACTTCCATCAAGGACTTCTCTGTTTGTTGATTACACTCTTTCTTCAAGATGCCCCAAAGGTATTTTTGAGTATCTTTATTTAGTTATATTATTCAGTTAACAGAATCAGTCCATCCAAGCGTTGATGCGTTTTGGTGGTAACTGTAGATTATAACCACCTTCTCCAGGACATAAACATATATTTTCCCACACATTAAATAACACTTACATTTGTAACAAATATATATAAATATAAATATACACACAATCAATATACTAATCTTACATTTGAGGTCTCTTCTTTAACATTTACATCTCTGTAAATCATCTGTAATTAGAACCAATTCGACCAATTCATACCCTTTCCAAAACCAAACCCATCCCACTAACATAAAAGCTTAGTTTGAAACCAAATTGTAGTGGTACCCACAGATTCATCTTGCAAGAAGGCAACCTCAGTTTCTCTTCCCTTGACTGGTGTGGACACATGTTGTACAGCAGCATGTGCTGAAAGATCTCCAAATATAAGCCAGCACTGCTGTGCTCAGCTGGTTCTCTGGCCCCTAATGAATCTGTGGGTAATATTTGAGGAACACACCACAAATATTGTTCAGTACTTCTCTAGAGAAGCTGAAGGCCCTCTTTTTTTTATCCTTTAGCAATTTACAAGTTTTGATTTGCAAAGGAGAAACTGAATGGAGGAGGATGGTGTGGTGGTGAGAGGATTGTTCAGAATTAGCAGAAACTATCTGACTTCCTGATCTTGTATAAGTTCTTGTTTGTAGCTGTAGGCAGGGATGCCCACTCATAGAAAACAAGCTTTCACCCTTCATGCTCATGTGGAGACCTCTGCATGCAGGTGGAGACTCTGCAAGCAGAAGAAGACTTCCACATGCAGAAAATGCCTTAAATATTTTGTAAAGAGAATAAACGATAAAGGGAGTGGGTTTTGATGTGATGTACTAAAAACTGAACATGGAATTAGTGTATAGTGATATACTTCTGCATACAGTGTAATTAATGTAGCTAGTAAAGTGCACTATATATGCCCAGGGCCTGTGAATTAAATGCTACCAGTAGGCTTGCAGCACTGATTGTGCCACCCACTGCAGAAACCCTTCAGGCACGTCTCTGGCCTGCCAATGCAGAACCTGTGTGTGCAGTTGTAAACTACCATTTCGACCTGGCAAGTGTACCCACTTGCAAGCCCAAACCATCCTTTTTATTACATGAACATCAATCCTCCTAAGGTAGATAGACCTTAGTTATCCTCAAGGGCAGAGTGCAGTGTATTTAAAAATGTGGACATGTACTTTTAATTTTAACATGATCAGATAGTGAAACACTCCTAAATTCATTTTTCACTATTTCAGGCCTACCTTTCCCATTTCATAACATTGGGAATACCTTAAAACATCTTTTAAGTGTAATTTCCAAATAGGAAGAGATAGAAATATGGAGTTTTGTGTCCCTGAACTCACAATTTGGAACCACAACTTATGGTGGAATCAGACTTTAAATTGTAAGTCTGAAAATGCCAATTTTAGAAAATTTTCATTTTCTTACTTTAACCATTTTGTGTCTCTGCCTGTCCCTGAATAACTGGCTGGGATAGAGGACAGTTGGGCTTTATGTGTTCCCTCTAGACAGTCACACAATGAGATTAGGTGTGAATTAATGGACCCTAATGACCCATTAACTGGCTTGATGGGGGTGGAGCTTAGCACTCCCTCACTTACACCTGAATAGGTCTGTGCCCCTCCCCACACAGAGGGGTCTGCTTAACCTTGGTTTGAGTGTCTGAAGCCAGGAAGGGCAGGACAGGGACCTTGAGGACTTCAAGGGAAGGCCTGGAAGTTTCACCCACTTTCCAAAAGCAGGGCACCAAAGTTTAAATACTGGATCCAAACCATTCCAAATCAGAACTCTACTGGATTCAAAGACATTCTGCCAGTAAGAAGGACTGCTGTGCTCCCAGGAGTGACAGCCACTCTGCAACTGCATTGTTGTGTTGGCCTACTGCTTGCTGTTTGCTGTGCTGTCGAGGGGACTGCCACTTTGCTACTTGCTTTACTGTGTTGGCCTCCTGTTTCTTACCTGCACTAAGAAGGACTGGACTTGTTCTCTACATCCTTGAACCCAAGAATTTCCAAGGACTTGTTGGCTAGCCTCCTGTTCTCCTGCAGTCTCAGAGACATCAAAGACTGCTGGTAACTCATCTACCACAGCACCTGGACTCCGCCATTTGTGAGTCTACTCTGCCAAGTGCTGTCACCCCTGCTTGGACTCTTGGAAGTGGGCCTAGGATGCTCTGCCTTCTGTGGGTTTCATCAGAACCACCTCAAAGCAACACAAAGCCCCGCAAAGCAACACCACTCAGACAGTGCACCAGGATTTAAGGTACTGTCTTCAGTGGGCCCAAGTGGATCCCTGTAGCTGGCCAGCACTCCATCCTTGTCAGCCTGAACTTGTGACTTTCTCCCAGTTCAGCGCGACCAGATGACCAACGTTATTTTCTCTTAATCTTTATAATTGCTTATCTCATGATCTATTTTGGGGATTTTTGTCATTTTGGTCTTCTTTTTGTCAGATAAATAATCTCTATTTTCTGTGGTGTTTTCACTATGTTACTGTAAGACTTATTGCACAAATACATTGGACATTGCCTCTTAAGTTAAGCCTGACTGCTCTGTGCCGTACCCGGGGTAAGCACAGGTTAATTTGGAGTGTGCATCTGACTTACCCTGACTAGAATTGAGGTCCCTCATTGGACAGAGTGCAATCTTCTGCTGACTAGAGACCCAATTTCTCACACAGGTCAAATGTACAAAAACAACTGTTTTAGCACATATGAATTTTCACCCACCCTGTTATGTCTCAGAGTTCATCGACATTTATTTCTTTTTATTACATTTAGGATGTTTATACAGTGCAAACGTTGACTCTAAACAATTTCATCAAAATATAATTGAATGATGCGTTTAATTTTTTCTGCATTTAAAGTAATAATGACACATTTTAGCTAAAGTGTGCTGAGAAATTAGTATTTTAATTGCCTGCGCCACCGAGTAAAATAAATTAAGAAATACCTTTAGATGGTTCAAATGTTTATTTCGAAGTTATTAAATATGCCAAGCTCCGCCCATCTCAATTACCCCTGCCGCTCGATGAAGAAGTGAGAATGTTTAACAAGCTTTCTTCTTCTTGGCATCTATTGACAAACTTAAGCAACTGAGAATCCCGAAACCGCAAAGTGGCAATTAATACGTTGTCCATCTGGGCTTCTTTCTGTGCTGACAAAGTGCGAAAAGACAAAATCATTACTGTTTAACCCCGGTGTTGCAACACATCAAAAGGCGAATTCGGTGGATATTTTTCACAAAGTAGCTTATGGATCTGTAACCTTCACTGATATTAGCTGTAAAGCTTCTTTGGCCACAGAGCAATTGTTTTATCTGTGCGCGCGTGAGAGGCACATTTCTATTTGTGGCTGTCTAGGCGGCGTGATGTATGGGACTTCTGCAATGTCAACATTTGATCAGGTTTATAATTGTCAATTAAGAAGATGTTCAAGCCACTTTTGTTTAAGGCATAATACACAACTCGGAGAGGTATATGGTGGAACTAATGACTATCAGGCTCATTAAATCGCAAACTGGTACGGATGAGACTAATGAGTCTGGCAGTCATTTAGAGAAAGGTAGTCTGCACAGGATTCTCTTTCATTTCTACCATACATAAAACTGAGAGAAGGAAATAAATGTTGCGATAATAGTAACTTCTGGTCCTAGGGAAGCACACATATTATTATAGTTTCTTTACATGCTGTGTTTCTCAACTTGTGCTGTTATTAACATGGTCATTTTTAATTTTCTAAAACATAGAGCAATGACTATGCTTTGACAAAGTAAACGTCATATAAAAATAGCATCTTTTATGACTAGTTTCAAAGACCAGGGTACACAGACTGCTCGCATTTGATCTGTTGATAACATTTCGGGGTATTACTGGGTGCTAAAAAGCTGTGCGATAACATTTACAACTATAAGCGCTGAAACCATGGATCCGAGTCACTAAAATGTTGCTGTGACTTACAATAGTATGCTAAGAGTAAGCTTTTACTACTCCTAGAAATTCACGAGTTAGCAGGATTGATACGCATACTCCTGCTAGCACATAAACCAATATTTGTGAATGCTCAGGTAGGTAAACATAGCCCAAACACATTACTCTAAATTTCAATCTTCTTATTCATTTTAAGGGGAATATGGTTTTGATACTAACATCCCCACATCAGACAATAGAAGCATTGCTACACATGCATTGTTTATACTTCTCAATATTTTTTAATAGACGGGCACCACTCCTACAGAAGAACTCCTGTGTGCCTCAGATTGGGTCCACTTGCGTATGCTCATGTTATTGAACCTTTTGTGATTCTTAAAATCACATACTATGATATACCTATTGATTGTGCAGCAAGGATCATAAGAATCAAGTGGACATCTAAGCTAGTTTCCCCTCTTTCTGACAAACCTAGCTTTACAACTGTAGCCATACTCCTTCATTTCCAAGATTACAAGGGTCAATTTTTTAATATCTCAAGGATCGTTTCTAATACTGATACTTTTTACTTTATTAGTGACTCACTGGCCTGCATCATTGAAGCTTAACATTTGATTATCATTTGCATGGGGGTAATGTTTATCACTATCTTATCTTTCAAAAAGTATCTTAACAGCGGTATTGCAACAAAATATTGAATAAGAAGTATTATGAGTCACAAATATCATTAAAAAAAAAGATGGCAGAAATATCATGGTACAGAATATAGAACATTAGAATATCGTCTGTTAAGCTACATTAATATTGTTTTTTTAAACATCGTTCTATGTAATATTGTTTTAAGTCAATATAGTTGTATAAAACATTGCTTTTTCATCACTTCGATAAATATTAGTTATTGTAGTATTGCAAGCTATTAGTGTTAATAATTGTGTTTCCATTTTAACTTTCAAATAGGATTTTAAGAGTAGTATTGCAACAAAATATTGTATGAGAAATGTTTTGGGTCACAAATATAGTGTAAAAATAGTTATGATGTCACAAGTAGCATGGGACAGAATATACAAGGTAAGGATATCATCCTTTTATTTTAATTAATATAGTTTTAATATAGTTGTATTTAACATAGTATATGTAATATAGTTGTATCAAATATTGTTTTTAAATTAGTTGTATACATTTTAGTAATTTTATTATTATGACTGACTACTATTAGAACAATATTTTTAAATGTGTTTCAGTGTCATTTTTCAAATTTGTATATCATTTTTTAATTTAAATAGAAATTGTTAATGTAGTAGGAGTTTGTTGAGCTTGCAGACCGGAAGTCATTTGAAATGTAAATTATTGTTTTAATACATCATTATTTTTTATGTATTCTAATTTGCAATGTATAATTACAAGCTGCAAGATGCCTGTTTGTGTAAATGCCCAGCTCATCAGTGGTAACTGAATGAGGACTGGACTTTGCTGTTAACCTCTGCCTGACACCTTGCGATTCTCCATGTGTCCTTCCCTGAGGTCCTTGGGCCCTTAGAAGTATACTCCTGTGGCTGTTTGAGTGCCAGAAGAAAGTTTGGAAACTTTTGAAAACTTTTCCTTCAGGGCGACCTGAGGGAAAAGGTATTTGAGTAGCAGTTATAAAGAGCTGGATTGAATTCCAGCTGCTCCCTGTTCAAGCATCACAGCCCATATCAAAAACAACTTAGGCTCATTCTACATTGAGAAATTTTCAACAAAAGATCTTCAAAGCTCCAGCTGGACAAAACTGCCTTCTGTTCAACGGCGGAGCTACAATTCTCTTATTTCAGCTCTAAACCAGTCATGGATGATTTTTCTTTTAACAAATAGACCAGGTCCCGTTCAGCATTGTGAAGACATTGTAATGTTTTTCTTCAAAACAGTGACTGAATCTCAGTCATGGCTGGCAGGGAAATGCCACCCACGACTTCAATATTAGCTAAATAAAATAAAATATGATCTACCATGTGGCCATCATGAGGAGTGGATCCAGTCAAATTTGAAAGAGAACTACAGACTAGCTTTTAAGACATTTGTAAACTTCATATCATTAAAGATCATTGCCCCATAAATTGATATTAAATAATTACAAACATTTTGAGGTTTGGAGTACATATAGAGATAGACCTTTACATACAGTCAGTGCAAAAGTATCAGCAGAGTCACATGGCTGATGTGTTAGAGAGCATGTTATACTGTGGACTGGAGAAAAAGTTATTTATATTTGTATGAATCAGTTAAAGACATTGGGACTGTGAGGACTACAAGGCCCATAACCCTCTACTCAGTGATGAGGAGAAAAGCAGAGTATTTGAGACCACAGGCAGTCTTATATAGCACTTTCATTGCTCCTGCAGCATGGGACACTTAATGGCTTTATGTCATCCTTGTGGGCCTGAGAACTACATACGCATAACACCCTGCCCAGTGAGGAGGAGAGGAGCAGAAGAGGCTCGGCCACTAGCAGCACTATATAGCATGTTTATCCCTCCTGCAGCATGGGATACCCACCAGCTTTCGAGTCCTGGGGGCCTGAAGACTACAAGGCCCATAGTCTGTTTCCCAGTGAGGAGGAGATTAGCTAAGGAGGTGGGGCCACCACCATGGTGCTATGTTGTATTCATTGCTCCAGCAGCATGGGATGCACCCGGGCTGTGCCTGGGTGAAGACCGAGCCAAAATGGGTCATTCTGAGCACATCAGAAACTTAAGGAGACCGGGCCACCACTCTATAATTTGTTTGTAGTGACAAATGGATAAGTGGAAAGGTGTTGGAATATGTGGTAAAACACAAAAAAACATAATTATAGATAGTTTTCTTGCTAGAGCTGTGGATATTATCTTGAAAGTGATAGAGGGTGCTGAAAGGCATCTATCCTTTAAGATTGAATTGTCTGACATGAGAGGACCGGCAGTCCCTCACCCGAGGGTGCCATTTGAGCTATAACCCCATCCTTTACATCAACCTCTGCCTGTATTTGTTCAGGGGCTTCCTCACTTAGACTTGAAATGGATTAGGGTCTGAACTCTAAGCACAATAAATAATTCTTTAAAGGGGCCAATCCCTCTCAGAAGTTAACTGCTGTAAGTTCTAATATCCAAACACAAAAACTAGCAGGAAGGGATCAATTCAATCATTAATTTAAAAAAATCAGTGGCGAATCCTGACTTTTTAAGGGTCTATTTCTTTCCCATGTTTATTTCAATCATTATGATAAAAAAAGGTGAGCAGTAGTTATTCGACATGCATTTCATTAATTTTGACAAAAACAAATTGACACAAAAATGTACATCACATTACAAACATTCTAGAAAGAATATATACACATTATATTACAACCATAATAGAAAACAACAATTGCTCATTAAATTGTGGCAGTGTCACTGAGAAGGGTGATGCCCTTCGTTCACTCTTTATTTTGTGGTCACTACCACGAATTTCAAATTGTGATCCACTGAAATACAATGGCTGAGGGCTTATCATACACCCAGCTGTCCAATACCTTTCTATTGCTTTCAAACGGTATTTTATGGTGCATATCTCTATTCTCTATACATTGATTTGTAAGCCCTCAGTCTCGTCAAAAAGGGGGTCGACGCGTTTCGGCCTATCAACTCATGGCCTCATCAGGACACGGGAAGGGCAGTGCCACCTCTGCAAAAATCAACAATAGACAAAACATTTTTTTACAATAAACACAAAATTTGAAAACCCGGTAGCTAAAATATCAGAATACCAGTCTATGTCAGCAAGACTGTGTCCCCCATCATGCACTCAAAAATGTCACTGGCACCGATTTGTGAAAAAGGAGAGAAGGGAATCATAGACTATGAAATTTAAAAACTAGCCCATGAAAAAACTACACTATGAAATTTACATTAAATTTGAAATAATTTGAAGGAACAGTGCTACCAGTCTATCAGGAAGACTATCTCTCCTGTGATTCAAGAGCATGCAGTGCTCCCACCTGGTGCCGTATCTTGCAATATAAAAGTTGTCATTACCTTTTATAATTTTGGTAGTACGGGTCTTTCCCACAAGACCTATTTGTGAGCTGATCAAAACCTGACTAACAAAAAAATATATTAGCGTGTTAGTGCTATTAGGGCGCCTACCATTATGTGGCATATATATATACACCGCTCGCGTTACTTCTCTTACTTTATTGCTTGCGATGGTAATTCGAATCTTCTGTGCTCCTAATAGTTAGGAATTCAGGCCGAAATTAGGGAAACCAATTCCAAAGTCTGTAAATAGAGAACAGACGCTATCGAAAAATCCATCAAAAATGATAAAACGTGTCCCGTCTCACCTAATATTTCCAGCCTTCACTTACTTTCATCCCGTTAGAAACGGGGCGCTTGATTGTTTAAGCCCGGCAGGGATCCAATCCAACTGGCGTCTGTTCAGCATCAACGAAGCAAGGAACAACGCGTGCGTGTGAAACCACGCTGTTAAGTTCCAGACACTGGTGCGCGAGGATCTCCTTGGCTACGGAGAAACCGGCGGCCATCTTGAAGACCCAATCAGCTCTTTTCACAATAAAAAAACGAAAAGGCAGTGCAATGTGCTTACTAGCCACCAATTAGCCCTGATGTCATTGATCTTTTACCCGATAACAAATACAACTGTAGCAGCTGTCCTCTCTTTATGTCTACCCTCTGATCCACCAAACCAATTGTGTATATAAAACCAATTATGAAACTACAGATCAGATTTTACATTTGTCTTTTACATATTAACAAAAATAAAAGCAAAAACACTAAACTCAAGAAACAAGGGGGAACACTCTCTTAACATTCAGTTCACAAATCTCTATTTTTGCACATTTAACTATAGCAGTCTCCTCACGGGGAAGATTTTAGCCAAATCAACTAATTAATGTCCACATTTCATCGCAGTCATTCAGCCCAATTCTAGCTGTCTGAAATTTTTCAATTAATCTTGCTTCTAATTTTAGCAATCTTGTTGACATTGATGGTCCATCCATTTTAGGTTGTATAGCTGCTAATACTATCCAACGTATATCTTCAGCTGTATGTGTATGCTCCACAAAATGGTCTACTAATGGTGCTCCTTTGATTACACATTTAATTCTCGAGCGATGTTGCAGTATCCGTGCTTTTACAGGTTGTGAAGTTTGCCCAATATAAGCTTTGTCACAAGGGAACCAAATACAATAAATTACACATTTTGTATTGCAGTTCGTAAAGTCTTTTTGAACATGTCCCATCCCATGTATTTTGATCTCTTTGGAGTCGTATGTATATTGGCAAGCTGTACATTTACTGCATCTATAATGGCCCTGCACTGCTGGTAACTGAAGTGGTGATCTCAGATTTTTCTTTCTTGAGCATGTTTGTGACGCTTGCACCCACTGGTCTTTCAGGCTACGTGCCCTCTTAAAAGAGAAGGATGGTTTATCTATATTAACGCCTTTGATAATCTTCCAGTTTCTTTCGATAATCGAACAAATCTTATTAGCTTTAGGACTAAACATGATCACACATGTCAAAGGGACCTCTTTTATTCTTACTTTGGGTACTAAGAGTGTTTCCCTTGGGTGAACCAAGCCCTTTTTGCTGCTGTCTTAACTAATTTTTTAGGGTAACCTCTATCAATTTGTTTTTTTATCAAGTCGTCTGCATTACAAAAGTAATCCATCACCAAATTAGCAATTTCTGGGGCAAAGCTACACCCCATTGCTACTCCTTTTACTTGTCGGTATAGTTTGTCATTAAACTTAAAGAAGTTGTTTTTAAGATATAGCGTGGCTAAACCCACTAAGAAATCTGTCGGAGGATCCGAGGGGTCTATACTATTATCCAAGGTTTGTTTGATAATCTCTAGCACTCGGAGGGTGGATCATGCAGTATATTTAGGTATTAATATTACACCAAAGGTAGATGAAGTTGCCAATTTAAATATAGATCCTATACTTGCAAAATTCAGAGAAGATATGTGCAGATGGAATAACTTGCATTTGACTATTGTAGGGCGATGCAATATGGTAAAGATGATCTTCCTCCCGAAGCTGTTGTATCTATTTTGCGCCATACCACTGAACTTTACTAACCTGAAATTTAAAGAGATCGATAGAGTAATTATAAGATTTATATGGGCATATGGTAAGTGTAGGAGATCAAGCAAATTTATGTCTCTTCCTCGAGAAAGGGGTGGGTGGTCCTTACCGAATATAAAATTGGATCAAATGGCAGCAGCTTTCCAGTATATGCGCCCTTTATGGGGTCCTAATAAAGAAGGAATTATAGAAGTGGACTGCCCCAATATATACGAGTTGCAGATAGGAGCAGTAGCCAATGGGTGTCTGGTAATATATCACGAGCCTGGATATTATAAGAAAACTAGGTATAAGGTTTTGGGAGCGGCCCATAAGTGCTGGCGATTATGGCACAAGAAGAAAGGATTTGGTAGATATAATTATTATACCATGATTGAGAAGAATCCACTGCTCCCTGAAATCTTTCATGACAAATATTTGGCAAATTAGTCCTCCTTAGGCATAATTAGGTTAGGGAACTTTTTTGATAACTCGGGGGTTAAGGCGTTTCGAGATCTTCAGGAACAGTATGGTCTAGAGCAAAGGGACTTTTTCAAATATTTACAGATATGGGATTCTTTAGGGAAAAAAATCAGGGGGGGTGCAGGGATTCAGAGGCAACCAATTGCTGAATGATATTCTGGCTAATCCCAGTATAACTATTAGGTCAATTTATCCTTTCTTACTGGCAGAACAATCAGATGATCTAGAAAAGAATAAGGAGAGGTGGAGCAAGAAGTTGGTAGATGGGAATAACAACTTTATGAGGTCACTGGAGTTGGGATGCACTATTCTATTATCATCTTCCTTGCAAGCGCAACACTATAAGACTATGTTCGATCTGTATCATACTCCAGCTCACCTCGCCAAATGGGGATGTGTGTCAGGAATAAACTGTCCAAGATGCGGGATGTATTGCTCAGACATCGTACATATGATTGCTACATGCGGGAATTAAAGGCCTCGAGGGAAGGTATTCAATCTGTTTTGAAGGAGGTTTTGGGATATGATTTTGCCCTTACACCTGAGATCATGGTCTTTGGGATTGATGGCAAAGCAGCTGGATTACATAGAGCATTTATCTTTGTAGCTATGGCGGTGTTTCGAATTTGTATATCATCAGCATGGCTGGATTTACGACCCCCGTCCTGGCAAGAATGGTTGGCTAGGTTGCTGTCTGTATATCATTTGGAGATGGCATTGTATGAACGTAAGAGGAAACAGGCTAGGAGGAAAGGGAAGGCAATATGGGGTCCATTTCAGGCTTGGATACAGGCCCATAATGATCGGGGCCACCCTCTTCTAATTTAATGGGGTACCATCTCTAGACTGGATTTGAGGGGTGGCCACGTTTTGTATTTTGTATTATTTAATTAGGCGATGTCTTTCACTTGTCTGTCCCACTCTATGTTCCGAAAAAGTTTAAGTTCTCAGTGTAAAATGATCCAAGAATATATGTGTTATATGTTTCCTTCTAATAATAAAAAAAAAAAAAAAAAAAAAGGAAGATGACTGGTATGGCGAGGGGTGGATATAAACCAGTTGTGTCAGAAGGTAATTAGGGACAATTCAGACAATATGCTTAGCTGTTTAGTATTAGACACCATCCAAACAGATGATATGACTATTTTGTAAATTGGGGGAGGTAATTCTGACCCTCCTTATGAGGTGTATTAGAACATCCAATCAGGAGTATACTGTATGATTCATAAGACATGCAGAGCTGCAAATAGGAGTCTCTATGATGCTCTTAAACTGGAACCCAAAGATAGACTGCTAATTGCCCAAAGTAGAATCAGCTGTAAATCTACTTATAAAAAACAGGAAGAAAGATTTGCAGAGAAAGAACTGGGAAGCCTAGTAGTTTCATGTTAGTCCAGAGATGTAGGTGCCTTAAGGAAAATAGCTAATTTAATCAAACCTTTAGCCATCCCGGCCTTGAATCTGGCAGCAAACCTTTCCCCTGCTTCAAGGGTAGAACTCTTTAGTAAAACCTATGGCTCCCTACAATGAAACAATGATTAGTGTCAGACAGCTCCCATTGGTTTCCCACTCTCATGAGGAGTCCCTCAAATAAAGCCTTAGGGCCTGATGGGGTCCCTGTGGATTTATAAAGAAGAGAGATCAACCTATGGTGAGCTCTCCTTACCAACGTTATTAATGTAGCCTGAGATTATTGCAATCCTGGAAATCATCCATAATAGGTTCTATTTTGAAAAAGGGTAACTAGGATGATCCACAGTGCTATCACCTTATTTCATTATTGGATTCAATGGTTAAACTCATTGGGCATGTTAAATAATAGATGCCTTTTGTAGACAGATGGATAGGCTTAACTTACATGGATTGTGGCTCAAAAAAATCGAGTGCCAGAATCTTTTTGATCAAGCACCATCCACTAGAGAGAGCACATTATGTTCCTTATGTGGGCGTGACCTTTGAAGAAGCTGGGGCTTGGGAACGTTTCCTGCCTATAAGAAAACAATGGGTCAGATTTAGCGTCATTTTTTTACACTAATGTGGCTCACCAAGGCAAAAACCGCAATGCCATATTTACAAAGTGGTGCAATGGCTGCATTGCGACGCTTTGCAACCTCTTAGGGCACATTCTTCCTGCGCCGGGCATAATGTATGCAAAAGTGCATTCTGGCGTTAAGAGGCCACAAAAATGGGAGGGGCGTGGCTACGAAAGCCAAGATGTCGGACGCGTAGTCCGAGTGCTCCGATGGAGCCTTGCAATTATCCGCAATAACGGAGCCCCGCCAGAGTGAAGCCGGCGCCTGAGAAGTGTTGCGTCACCGCTAGAGATAGTGGTGCCGTGTAGGGAAGAGCTGCCTGACTCGAGGTGACCGGGGGCCAGAAGCCCCGCCGCATCCTGGGCCTCCCGAGCGAGCCGGGGGCTCAAGTAGACTGAGATGCCGGACGGCAGTACTCGCCCGGCTGAGCGGAGGAGGTGACGCCCGTCTGCCGCAGGCGTATCAAACGGGAGGGAGCCTGCTCCGGGCATGTGGAGCGCTGACGGCTTTCCCCCCGGGGATCGAGCAAGCTGAGGGACGGCTACCCTCGCTCGGCCGAGCGGAGGAGGTGACGCCCGTCTACCGCAAATGAAACAGGCGGAGCAGGAGGAGAGGGCCTGCCCCGAGCGTGGGGGGCGCTGTCGGCTCTCCCCCTCGAGGCGCAGCAGATCGCCGGGACTGCCGGCGCGTGGCCTGGCGGGGAGCAGCTGCCCAACCCTCTGCAGGGAATGGACCTGGGGCCCGGAAGACGAAAACGGTGACACAGGGGTGGAAGCCATCCACCAGCTGGGGACCTCCTGAAGAGGAGAGAAAGGGCCCAACACAGAGGAAGCCCGGGCAGGGAAGGAGCCAGTGGAAGCCGATGCTGAAGAATTTACTTCGCATAAAACAGTAACCCAGGTGAGCGAAGCCCCAGCCAAAGCCCTGGAAGGGGGGAGCGCCTAGGACCACAACTGAAGTAAGGACAGCAGAAGAGGGCAGTTAAGATAAGGAACTAAGAGGATGCCTCGAAGGCCTGCGACCAGAGAAGCAGCGGTCACACGTGGGGGGGAAGCGGAGAAGTTGAGTGAGCAAAAAAGTGGAGGTTCTGGACCCCTGTCTGCCGGGGGACGACCTCACGAACACCACAAGACTGAAGTGGAGGGGGCGGGGCTGCCCGCGGGTGGAGGGGCCAGTTGATGACTACCCCACAAGCAAAAGAACCGAGGGAGCAGGAACCGGATTGTGACGCATTCCGCGCATTGAGGAGCAGCACCACATATGCACAAACAACTCTGGCGAGGTGTACAGCACCGAATAGAAGCACCGGTGGGTTAAGGTAGATGGCAGTGGAAGCACACAGAAGTCCGAGGAACAAGTGATACCCAAGCATTAACAGCTGGCTGACGTAGTAAGCTGGTATCCGATCTAACAGGGCTGATGACATCAAAAAGCCGCCGAGGAGGGAAAAAAATGGAACGCCAAGCACTTGATGGCAATAAGGGTGGAGACAAGCATGAACCAACACAATCTATGCTGCAGGAAAAATTGGACAAAATCCTAGGAGCGATAGAGGACACAAAAACCACACTGCAACGCAACATCAGTCAGGTCGCAGTAGAAGTGGGTCTCCTCCGATCAGACCACCAAAAGCTAGCAGACAGGGTCAAAGACACAGAGGCGACCCTGATAGATATAACCCCGAGGCAAAAGGATTTGGAATCCACTGTACTTCACTTGACGGAAAGAACAACAAGATTGGAGCAGAGAGCAGAAGATGCAGAGGGACGAAGCCGAAGGAACAATGTGCAAGTGGTGGGACAGCCAGAGGGAACAGAGGGCACAAACATGGTGGAATACCTGGAGAAGTGGATGAAAGAGACAGTAGCCCCAGACTGCCTGACTCCATTCTTTGTGCTGGAGAGAGCACACCGAGTCCCTGCGAGACGGCCGGTGCCTGGTCGACCGCCAAGGGTGGTGATAGCACGCCTGTTACATTACAGAGACAGAGACATCCTGCTCCAGAGGGCTAGGGAGACGGGCCCTCACAGAGTAGGCAACGGAGAAGTGACCCTCTTCCCAGACTTTACCTTTGAGGTCCAAACTAGGAGAGCCTCCTTTATGGCAGTAAAGAGGGCACTGAGAGAAGAGGGAATCCAGTACTCACTCCTCTTCCCGGCCAAACTGAAGGTGATGATCAACGGTAGCGCCACGTTCTTTCCTGGTCCAGAGGAAGCTTGGGAATGGCTGGAGGCCCGAGGAGGAGGTGGCGGAAAGCGGACTGAGGGCCCAGGCCATGATCCCCCCCACCCCGCCGGAGGGGGGGGAGTAGGAGGATGAGACACAGACCCCGCACACGAGCTGGGCCACCACAGACTCAGAAAGACCTGAGTAAAAAAGAGGCCCTAAGGGCAGCGGCCTCAATGAGCAAAGAAACCTCACTGAAGAGAAAAGTTGACAATGACTCAGACGACACGGCAGCATCGTCTGCAGAGAGCACCTGTGGCTCAGAGAACCAGCCGAAAGTGACGCCGCAGACGGCGGACGAATTAGGGTGACTGTGGCGCAGCCGGACACCAAGGTGGGGCACACCGACCAGAAGTAAGGCCCCAATGGACTCTATACCAGCCCCCCGACAGGTTTCTCACCTATTCAGTAGAATGGCGAGAACTAGACGTACTTGTTGTATTACGTTGCTCGTTGGCACATTTTTTCTGGGCACCCTACAGTTAGGGAGGGGCCGTGGGGTGGGGGAATTGGGGTTACGTAAGTTTGGAACCAGTAGGTGCATAAATGGAAAATATCATATACACGTGGGTCGTCGGAACACACAATGGAAAGGAGAGATCACTAGGAGGGGGTGGGACCAGCATCCCTCACAGACACACCCAGATGACAGACTATAGCCTTTTGACATGGAACGTACGAGCAATGGGGTCACCTGTTAAAAGACACAAAGTATTGGCCCACTTGAAACGAAGAGGCATACATGTAGCAATGCTCCAAGAAACCCACCTGACAACGAACGAGGTAGAAAAGTTGAAACGCAGATGGCGAGGGCAGGTGTTTGCCACTGGGTACTCGTCTTACTCCAGGGGTGCGCTAATTTGGATCCGTGCTGGCGT
Source organism: Pleurodeles waltl (assembly GCF_031143425.1). Lineage (NCBI taxonomy): Eukaryota > Metazoa > Chordata > Amphibia > Caudata > Salamandridae > Pleurodeles > Pleurodeles waltl. The sequence goes on from NC_090447.1 coordinate 281,572,116, forward strand.
GCCATTTGAGGCGAGATCCATAGAAGTAGACCGGGAGGGCAGATTTGTAGTAGTAGAGGGACGGTTACATGGGACTCCAATAGTGTTGGGAAGTGTCCATGCCCCCAACCAAGATCAATCGCCTTTTTTGCAGCGTCTCTCGAGCCGCATCACCCGTCAACAACATGGGGAGTTACTAATAGGAGGAGACTTTAATAGTGTCATGAACATAGACTTGGACCGCTCTTCACCCCCACTACAGGGGGCAGCAACACATAAAACAATAAAGAAAGTAGGAGAGTGGGTTGAAGCATGGGGAATGGTGGACATCTGGCGAGAACAACACCCAAACGAGAAGGATTACTCCTTTTATTCTGCACTACACCAATTACACACTAGAATCGACAGGGTAGTATGTGCTCCTGGGATAGCAAGAGGCATCTTTTATACTGAATACCTGGGACGAACCATGTCAGACCATAACCCGCTACTGGTGAGGTGGAGAGTAGATGGGGATAGGCCCCCCATATCGCTATGTAGACTCTCACCAACAGGACTAGAAGATCAGACATTCAGAGAGACTCTTAGATCTCACCTAGCAGACCAAATCAACATAAACAAGGGATCAACATCCTCTAGGTACCTAGAATGGGAAGCACTAAAAGTGGAGTTGAGGGATTATAGCATAGGTCAGACAGTCAGGATTAAGCGCACACTAGAACAAGAAGTAATTAAACTTGAGAAAGCAATACATAGATGGGAAAAGAAAGGGCACAAGAATGCGCAAGAAAAGGAGGAGTACGAACAGGTGATGAAATCCCACTCACGTGCGGAAGAACAGCTCTGCTGCCACTGCTTCCAGAAACACTTAGCCACAGTACAAGCAGAAGAGGGTGGATCGGGGAAGATGCTGGCATGGCTGGTGAAAACAGGAGGAGAGGGAACACCTATAGTGAGTGTACGTGACATGAGAGAGAACCACAGATTCAAACCCGGACCCATTAACGAGGCCTTTAAAGAGTACTACACTCACCTATATATGGAACCAGACAAATTAGAGAAAGACAGACTAACGGAATTCTTACGATCACTCCCGCTCCCGACCTTAGACAATGGAGAAGGTGAAGCACTAGGGGGCCCAGTGACGAAGGAAGAGGTACTTGAGGCTATCACACAGTTGGTCCCAGGCAAAACACCAGGTACCGATGGGCTGCCAATGGACTTTTATAAGAAATACCCCAAACTATTGGCCCCACAGCTGGTGGACCTTTATGCAGAGGTACTACACAGAGGCCTTCTCCCAGACACACTCAGGGAAGCAGTAGTGATTCCACTGTCCAAAATAAAGACAAGGGAGGCCTCAGTCACCAACTTCAGACCACTCTCAATGTTAAACAATGATTTTAAAATCCTCAGCAAAATCCTAGCTAACCAGTTACTGCAACATATACCAGCTCTGGTACATGTGGATCAAAATGGGTTTGTACCGAACCGCAATACATCACTCAACCTCTGACGACTCTTTGCCATTTTACAGATGCCAGTAACAGCGAAGCCATCTAAAGGGATGTTACTGGCCATAGATTTTGAGAAAGCCTTTGATTCGATCCGTTGGGATTACCTGAGAGTAGTAATGCTAAAGATGGGCAGGGGAAACAAATGGGTAAAATGGGTAGACCTGTTCTACACAGCCCCACAAGCGAGAGTCAAGACAGGGAAAGTTATCTCAACTCCCTACACCATTTATAGGGGCACCAGGCAAGGGTGCCCATTGTCGCCGCTACTGTTTGCCCTAGCCATTGAACCTCTAGCCGCCTATTTCCGTATGGAGGGTAAGGACAGAGGGGTAAGATGGGGAGGGAGTGAACACAATATCTCACTATATGCCGATGATATCCTAATTTACCTTAATGACGGGGACACTGGACTTCAATGGGCCTTACAGGCTTTGGACCGGTTTGCTGAACTATCAGGACTAAAACTTAATAGAAGCAAAACATATGTTTTTCCGATTACAAGAATTTGCGCCCAGCCATCAGCATTCCCGGAGACAGTGGTATGGGCTCCTGACACATTTAGGTACTTAGGCATCCAGGTGTATCATGACCAGGGGGACCTGCGGGAGGGTAACCTTGGCAGGGCGCTTGCCTCCCTAAGAGCATCCGTTGGGTTCTGGAGAACTCTGAAACTCTCTATAATGGCCAGAATAGCACTAACCAAAATGGTCATGTTGCCTCACCTCCTTTATTATTTCACTAATCTACCGATACTGATCCCAGCGTCATGGTTTAGCGAACTAAATTCACTACTCAGAGAACTAGTTTGGGACGGAGGCCGGTGTCGTACAGCACTATCAACGTTATGCAGACCAACTATTGAGGGGGGACTAGGAGTTCCTGACTTTGAGCTATATTATTTAGCTTGTCAATTACAGTGGTCGGCCAGATGGATTGCAGGGGAGGGCACGCTAGAAAGACACACGGGGAACAGAGAATTAAGCACGGAAGAGATCATGTCAGAAATGGTAGGACGAAAGTTGAAGTCACAAGAAAAAAGCATATTGATGAAAGTGGCATTGATGTGCTGGAAGAGATGTTCAAAGAGGGTAGGAATAGGTAAACCCTACTCCCCGGCATTACCACTGAATATGTTGAAAGCAGAAACGATCGATGGGAAGTGGATGGACACAGACCTAGGGCCCTGGACGAGTGCGGGAGTAGAGACGATAGGAGACCTATTCGAGGAGGGGGTACAGAGCCCATTCACCAAGATAGTAGAGAAAAAAGGGGTTCCCAGAGGTCAGTTTCTGGTGCACCAAAGACTAACCCATATTGTACAGGAACACTGGGTAACGATCAACGCGGAACCTGCCACGCACTGCGTGTTACATCAACTACTGACAATGGGGACAGATGCCAACCCAATCACCAAACTATACAAAACGCAAATTGGAGACACACTAGACCAATTGAGACCGCTAAGAGATAAATGGGAAAGAACACTTGGAAAAGAGCTAACAGACACAGAGTGGAAGAAAATACTGACATACCCAAAGAAAGTGTCGAGAAATACCCGTTTGAGATATAACCAGTATAACTACATTCATAGGACATACCTCACTTCACAGCGCTTAACCCGTATATATGGAGGCACTCCAGCGGGATGCCCCAGATGTGGTGTGGTGAATTCTGACCTGGACCATGTGGTCTGGCAATGCCCAGAGATCCAAATTGGATGGGGGATGGTGGTGAGCGATTTGGAGAAGTTGATGGGACGCCCAATACCACAAACTCCGGCAATATGCTTGGTAGGCCTGAAACAAGGACTCACAATTGGGAAGGTACAGGAGCGTTACATAGATACTGCGCTAGCACTATATAGGCGACTAATAGCGGTAGGATGGAAATCCACTAAGGGCCCAGTAGTAGCCGAGTGGAGGCGGGACGTAGAGAAGTGGGCAAAGGCGGAATTACAGGTCCTGAAGAGCGAGGAAGCAAGAGGGTTCCGCCAAACACCGATAGCTCCGGCCTGGGAAGAGATATTGTCAAATTGGAGAAGAGAAGTAATGGGAGAAGACAGCGACACAGGAGACTCAGACTAGCAACTAGCCAGTATATTGAGACATAGCAGAGAAATACATATTAGTAGAGCCATCACACCAGGGGGAGAGAGCGAAAACAGTATAGAAACCACAAGAAGTAATGGGCTGCCCATTAGTAATAAGGAGGTGATGAGAAGAACTAGGGGACACCAGAGGATAGCAAACGACCCAACATACCAATAGAAAGGGTAAGAACTAGTTAAGAGTAAGATGGAACAGGACAAGGCTCCATAACCACACCCACATTAAAAAACAACTGGGAATAATGGCACCATGGAGTTTAAGTTCATGTTTAAGTTCAGGTTAAGCCAGCAGGATAAAAGTAAGTACCAATAAGTGACTGCACTTCACTAAACCGAACACAGAGTAAGATGTCAAATATAAGTGAGTAAGTGATAATAAAGCACGTAAAAAAAAAACTTGCAAGACATGTAATGCAAGATGACTTTAAACAGAAAAAAGAATAATGATGTTCAAGTACAAAATAATATCTGAAAATGTACATGTATTAAAGAATACAACTGTAAATGGCAAATGTTAATAAAAATATAAAAAAAAAAAAAAAGAGGCCACAAAAATGGCACAATTAAATCTACAAAGCAGGCATTAAAAGGACACTCCCATTGAAATCAATGGGCCTCCTTGTACTTTGCTCCACTAGCTTCAACATTTTTGGAGCAAATCACCACAATATCGCCAAAAACTTTGACGCTATTGGCCAAACGTGTGCCATTGTACACAGTATTGTAAATATGGCGGACCCATGGTGTCATTAGGTGGCGGTGGGTGGCAGTGGGGAGGCACAAGAAATCTGGGACATCAGTACTGATGCACTATATTCTTGTAAATCTGGGCCAATTTTTTTTTGCAGTCTGAAGGATCTGTGCTAAACTTGGCATCTAACATTGGGGCAAATTGATGGCGACCCTTATGGAAATTTTAAATCATAAATGCCTCCCTGTCATGTCCTATGACTCAAACATTTGGGGTTACAATAACAATAGTTGTATACAAATAGGGGAAAACCATTCCTTTTGGTGGCTGTTGGGAGTACCTCCATGTACCTCTACTAACATCAATCAGCAATCACTCAATCAATATTCCTAAAGCGTGGCTAATCATCCATGGGGTCTCAAGGCACAGTTTGCGGGTGTGCTTCTCAACTGAAAAGGCACGTTTCAAAGTTCTTCTTGAACTGCTTCAGTGATGCAGTCTGTCTGAGTTTGAGAGATAGCATTTCCATGTCTGGGCTGATAGGTAGGAAAGGGATCTTCCTCCTGCTGTGCTTTTTTGGATCTTGGGAACAGCTGCTAGGGTGAGCTGTGAAGAATGGAGTTGTCAGTTGGGTAGGTAAAAGGTGAGGCAGTGATTGTGGTGTGCCTGTCCCATGTTGTGTAGTGTCTTGTAGGTGTGAATCAGAAGTTTGTATGTGATGCGCCTGTTGACTGGAAGCTAGTGTAGGTCTCTGAGGTGGGAGGAGATGTGGCTATGTCGAGGGATGCCCTTCCTCGCTGCTGCATTCTGGATTCTTTGTAGTCTTGATTGTAGTTTCTTGGTGATGCGGGCATAGAGTGCATTCCTGTAGTCCAGTTTGCTAGTAATGAGTATGTGGTGACTGTCTTCCTCATTTCGGAGAGGAATCCACTTGAAGACCTTTTGAAGGAGTCGGAGGGTGTGAAAACATGGCGACGAGATGGCGGTGACTTGGTGGGAGAGAGAGGAGTTCAGGATAATGCCCAGATTGTGTGCATAGTCTATGGGAGCAGGGGCGTATCCCAATCTGGTAGGCCACCAGGAGTTGTTCCAGGTGGAAGGGGTGGAGCCAATTACGAGGATCCCAATCTTGTCTGAGTTGAGTTTGAGGCAGTTAGGTTCTATAACAGCGGCAACTGCTCTAATCTCATTGTGGAAATTTCTCTTCACATTTACAGGGTCGTCAGACAGGGAGAGGATCAGTTGGGTATCATCAGCGTAGGTGATGATGTTTAGCCCATGTTGTTTGACAATCTTGGCTAGCGGGGCCATGTAGATGTTGAAAAGCGTCAGGTTGAATAATGATCCTTGAGGCTCTCGGCAGCATGTTTCTTTGGGTACTGATGTGAAAGGCGGTAGTCTGACATTTTGTGTTCTTCCGGTGAGTAAGGACCTGACCCATTCCAGTGCTTTATTCTGGATGTCAGCGTCGTAGAGTCTGGCACAGAGGGTGGGAGACAATGTTGAATGCGGTGGAAAGGTCAAGGAGGATGAGTGTGGCCTTGCCTCTGTGGTCTAATGTGGCGCCTAAGTCATCAGTGGCTGCTGGAAGTGCTGTTTCAGTGCTGTGGTTGCTCCTGAATCCGGTTTGGGATAGGTCTAGGATTTGGTGTGTCTCGAGGAATTTAGTGAGTTGCTGGTTGACGGCCTTTGTATTACTTTGGCTGGGAAAGGGAGCAGAGAGATGGAGCTGTAGTTTTCAGCTCCCTTGCGTTGGCGGGGGGTTTCTTGAGAAGTGGGTTCATCTCAGCATGCTTCTAGTCTGATGGGAAGGTGGTGGTCTCAAAGGATCCGTTGATAGTTTGGCAGAGCTCAGGTGTTATGGTGGCACTGGCCAGGTTGAAGGTGTGATGAGAGCACTGATTAAAGGGTGCTCTCGAGTGGATGGAGTTCATGAGTCTTTGGGTGTTCTCTGTGGTGATGGGGGTCCAGGAGTTCAGGATCTAGTGTGGTGTGCGGTCTGTGGTGGTATTTGTGGGTGGTGCGGGTGGGTTTTGGTTTTTGAAGCCTTCGTATATGTCCTGGATTTTCCAGTGGAAGAAGGTGGCAAGGTCGTCACAGAGGTCTTGGGAGGGAGGGATGGATGAGGTGTCTGTCACAGGGTTCATTAACTCTTTGACGATGGCAAAGAGCTCCTGCTGTTGAGAGTGCTGATGATGAGGTGTTCTTGAATGGCCGCTTTTTTGGCAGCTGGAGGGTGTTCCTGTAGACTATGGCGATGCCTCCTCCTGGACAGTTGGCTCTGTCCTTGTGGATGGTTTTGTAGTTGTCTAGGATGGCTGTGGCGATGTCCAGGGCTGAAGTTCGGGTGATCCACATCTCCATGAGGAATTCAACATCTGGGGCGGACGAGTCGAGGAAGTCCCATACTTCTACAGCATGCTTCAAAAGGGAGCATGTGTTGAGAAGTATGCACTTGAGGTGGTCGTCCGTGCTTGTTTCGGGATCGTGTGGTGGTCAGTGCAGTGTGTGGGAGAATCCGCAGCATGTAAAAGGTGCATGAGTGTTCCTTGGGTTGGCTAAATGGCAGGCTGAGGACCTTCCTCGGTTGAGGGTGCGTAGTTTGTTGGAGTTGAACTGGCGGATGAAGTGAGGACCAGAGTCCATGGCGCTGGGTGCTGTACAGGCAAAGATGGGTGCAGACAGGCTTGCCTTTGGAGCACCTTCGGTGCCCCAGCAGCGCGGCTGCGCAGCAGCCACCCTCAAGAAGGGGAGGGAGGTGTAAGGTTCTGGGCAGCTGGGAGGTGCGAAAAGCGCTTCACGGCCGGGGCCGCAGGGACAGCAGCAGCGGGCAGGGGAGTGTGGGAAAGTGGAGATGCGCAAAAGTGAAATAGCGGTAGAAAACCGCAAGGAAAGGGTGAAAACCAAGAAAGCTGGAAAATAAAAAGTAGACAAAGAAAAGGGAGAAAACAGAGAAAGACAAAAAGCAGACAGAAGCAGATGGCCAGTAGGCCACAGGGGATGAGGCGCAGATGGTTGCCTGTAGGTGGAGGCAGGCCTCATTCTCAGAGCCGGCAGGCTCTTGAGGATATTTGTTGCGGTGGCAGCAGCAGGTGGAGCCATGCAGGAGGGAGCGACAAACACTGACTAGAAAGACTCATGAAGAGCAAGGTGCAGACTTTGTGGACTAACCAGCATGCTGCACTAAACTAGGATATTATTAAGGACTGTTTTTCCTGTAAATATGGGTTAAAGATTTCCTGGCTCTCCTATATTAAGTCCAATCCCGAATCGCTTGAAAAGGGCAAACTGTTTACTAGGCCAGGAGAGATTGTGAGCTCAGATAAGCTGTGGGTGATGAAGAGTAAAGAGCAGAGTATGTTGGCATCTCAATATTAACAAACAGGGGATATGTGGAAACTGTGACAACTCCTGGAATGGACCCATATCCAACCTCGGTCAGTAAGTCATGGGAGTGTTATACACTAATAACGTTTTGAACTGGCATAATCTGCTGGCAATTGAGTTGCCCCAACCCCAATTTTATTCAGGCTCATTGTCCCCCTGTCCCTGCGATAATTGTCACAGCAAATTCTGTTACATTTGTTTTTTTAAATATATTTTGAAGGACCCAGAAAGTGTCTTATGAAAACCAATTTGAAGGGAGATGGACGTAAAAAGATATAGGCCTGTTGTAATTGTCCACTAACCAATTCCATCACATGTGATATGTTTTGGGTTTCTTCCTTTTTAAAAGCAGCTATTCATTTAAAAAAATCATTAATGTTTTAATCTGCTTGCTATATATATATATATGTTTTTTAATCTGAGTTGTATGCACGTTTTGGAGGATTAACTGATTAACTGGGATATATTATGATTATTCATGATTTTAAATCACCTTGTATGCACTTTTATGATTATTTTATATAATCAAATAAGGATTGACTTAACAAAGCAACAAAATAATAATGTTTATTTTACCAGTAATAGCAGCGCACCAACCAAGTGTGAAGTATAGTCAATGTTGGTGATTTCATTACTAAGTGGAAAAGCTACAGCCCAAGTAGGACAGATAATTTTCTGAGGTAGGTTTCCCTGACAAAAAAAATTCAAACAGAGACAGGAGATGAGATAATGTCCTATATTTTGTTTTTTTCCGACAGTGCCAGTATTAATTAGAGAACTTTAAAAAAAGAGAAATGTTCTTTCTCTGAAGAGATCAAGCAGTGTTATTCTGTGCTACTGTAGCACCTCATGAATGGAGTTAAAAAGTAGGAGGTAGTATTGCTGTGGTGAATTTTTCTTATGCTAATTTCCTGTAATAATTTTCTGCTGCAGAGTTAGAGGCATATTTACAAGGAGCTTGCGCTGCTACTGCGGTTTTTTTTTTACGCAGCGGCATCGCATTAGGAGCTCCATATTTACAAATTGACCCATTATGCTTAATACATCACTTTTCTATATCCTGCATTGAATTTTCCCTGCTCTACGATGGGCTATGTCAGGTTACGTTATTCTTACGCAAGGTAGGTGTTCTTAAAATCCACGCAGAACTGATTTTTTCCATATTTACAATTTTTTTTGAAAAGTGACACATCTTGGGCAAATGTTTCATCAACATTCCTACCCCTGCTTAACACAGGCATAAAAATAACTCAGTGACTTTTCAATAGTAATATGACTAGCTGAAATCACTTCACACACTGGAACATGTCTGTATTTCACTTCCCCTTTTTTATAGTAGTAGCTATACACATGTGCCAATCATGCTGTAGGACCACTTGATGAAGCTGGGACCAGGGCACCTATGATTTTATCATCCACTGCAACAAGGCTATGTGACGTTGTGTATTGTTTGCAAAGGATGGGCCAGGGTTGTCACTTATCCATGGAGTAAGGGGTCACCAAGTCCAGGTCTCCGTACTCCAAAGGGACAACAGTTAAGTACATGCATAAGGTAGGTAATACATGTATTTCCACTTCACATTCCAACATATACTTGTTTTCACATACATTACACTGTCACTCACTATGTCACACATACTTAGGTCTGTACTTTACACATAAGTACACTATGGCCCTGATTAGGAGATTGGTGGACGGAAACACCAGAAAGCTAAACTCCCTACAGGGTGGTCACCGCTATAGTGCTGACCCCCCTGCCGGCACCATTATGACTTTACCGCTGGGCTGAGCGGAGGAAATCAAGGTCAGCCCAGCAGGAAAGTGGTGGCAGCATTGTTGCAGGCTTGTAATCGAGCTGAGACAATGCACACACCGTCAGCCTGCCAGGATCACCAACACAGGTGGAGACAGCATTCAGACAGCCAGGGTCGTAATGTGGCAGTCAGACCTAGGACCGCCAGAGTCATAAGTAGGCCTAATGTAATGTTATACATAGACATACTGCATGCTTACACTCTTACATCCAGGACGAATGTAAAAGCATTGTTCCTAAAACAGGCTTCTTGTGTTATTTCAAACTGACGCAGCACCTCTACATTTTTTTGCATTGCTGAAGTTGCATCAGTTGTGAGGCCAACTTCAAAGATGCACCACTTTTTGGGTGGAATCGTTACGACAAAGTTACCACAGATGTGTGAGAATTTCTGATGCACCTTGGGTTCGTGTGCCATGGTACCCCATATTATAAATATGGTGCATCCATAGCATCGTAATAGATTCCTGTGCATTGTAAATATTTTTGTCATGTGTTGTGCCATTTCTTGTAAAAATGGCCCTTAGTGAGAGCAGGTTGAGTACTGGAGGGCACGAACCAGGGCTTCAATTATCCACCCTCTCCCCTGCCTGAGTGGGGAATCTTACCAACATGAGGTGGCATACTGGCACACCCCCTGCTCACATCTGTTTTATGACCTACCAGAAGTTAATTAAGGGAACTGCAGGGTGGGATATCCTAATGACAGAGATGCCAAATTTCCCAAAGACACTATAAATCACATGACACTAGCTGCAAATTTAAAGACCGAGGAGGCTTCATCCTTTGCATAGGTATTGCCATTATCTTGACTGTAAATGCCAGTCCCCATGTGACATGAAACCTAAAAGACAGATGGATAAAATAAAAGATCCGATCCCATTAACTCTCAGCCACAAGTAGCCTACTTCGGAATGTCAGTCAGTCAGTCAGTCAGTCAGACAGTCAAAATAACTTTATTCGGCGTATTGCCATAAAAGTACACATGCATACATATGAATCATCATAAAATACAGTACTTATTACTTAATTCAAAAAGCGAGACTCTTCAATCTGCAAGTCTATCAAATCTAAGCGTATCCCTTAACCCTACTAAGTCAATATATAATAATTAATACTTGTAAAATCGTATACAACAGTAAAGCAGTATTTAAATTACATTAATAAATAGTCACATCACTAATTCATATCGATTTCTAATGGTGATAGCTGATTTGATAAAACTTAAAATAGAGCTGCACATTTGTTTGGATGAAAGGCTTTGAATGCAAATCAATCTTTCTTTATAAGAAAGAGTGTGTAAATTGCGCAAAATAGGTAGTAAAAAAGTTTCCCTAGGAACTGAATAGAGTGAACAAAATAAAATAAAGTGACAGGTACTTTGTTTCGAGAAATTGTCACAAGGGCATGGCAGTAATGTTTTTTCCCACACACATTTTGCTGGAAACACCGCTCTAAAATGAATCATATTAAATCTAAAAAGTACAAGTAAAGAATATAGGGAAGGGAACGGAAACCGGCCAAAATAAGGTTCTATTGAGTTTGATGATGAAATGTGTACATATAAATCAAAAGAACTCAATTTCTCTGCCACTTGGTATCTAAGATTCGTAGTGTACTCTTTATATCGGAATTTAAAAATTTCCTTCGCATTGGCGGGCATGAGCTCCGGTTTAGAATACACAATTTTGAATAAAATTTAACCATGGAATTTTGTTGTGATTTGCTAACGAAATACAGTCTTTTACACAATCATGTGTTAAAGTAGCCGCCGGGTTTGACCATACTTTTATCCATAACAAAAGGGGGGCAATGTCTATCAAATCTGTAATGTAGCGGCTTCCCAACTCCTCATGGCATATAATATTCGCTACATTCTTGGGTAACATAAGTAGCCGGTGGAGAAATTTGTTCTCTGCCCATTGTAGTGTACTTGAGCTGGTATATCCCCAGAGGCCCCCCCCATAAATCGCCTCCGAGACACATTTGGATTTATAGAGCGTGATGTTTTGATGAACTGGTCTGTGCCCTAATCTACAGGCAAAGCGAAAGATTGCTACAACATTTCTTTCCATTTGTTGAAGCTTAAAATTCTAATGGAATTTCCATGACAGAGACGAACTTGAGTACAAACCTAAATAGCAAAAATCTTTTACCTTTGTTAAGGTGTTCCTCCCCCATTTTATAACATTTAGTGCGTGTGTTTCTAGGACCGCAGATCATAACATGTGACTTTTTAAAATTGACTTTCAAGTCAAGCTCTTGTGTGTACGTTAAAAAAAGATCCAAAAGGGTCTGTAGGCCATTGGCCGTGCGGGCAATTAAAATGGCGTCGTCAGCATACAATAAAATCGGCAATTGTCTAAAACTCATCCTTGGGAAATCCTTACCATTTTGAGCTAAATAGCTATACACGCCATTAATGTACAACAGAAATAAAAAAGGTGCCAAAGTGCAGCCCTGTCTAACACCCCGAATGGATGCAAGGGGATGGGATCTTTCGCCATGTTGACCAAACTGAATTGTGATAGTGAGGTCAGAGTATAAACCTCCATTGTGTCCTTTAGTGCCCACAATTTCACTCTATTCACCATATCAAATGCACTGGACAGATCTATAAAGGCTAAGTGGATAGATTCCCTTTTCACAATAACATATTTGCTAAGAATAAGGTGCAAATGTAGGGCCTGATCCACTGTACCTAATCCAGGCCTAAACCCATATTGAATTGGCGATGGAATATTTGTCGTTGCCACCCACTCCTCAAGTTGATTCAAAATCACACTCCCCAGAATCTTTGCCGTGAAGTTAATGAGAGAGATGGGTCTGTAGCAAAAAGGGTCAAGCCTGTTACCTTTTTTAAATATCGGGATAATTATTGCCGTTAGCCATGAGGAAGGGATAGAACTTTGAATAGCACTATTCAAAACATTTGTGATTAGCGGGACCCACAAGTCAGGTAAAGATTTGAATAAGTCCACTGGAACCCCGTCAGGGCTGGGGGCTTTCCCTAGTTTCATTTTATTTATTGCTGTGGTGATCTCATGTGTCTCAAGTGAAATTCCACTCTTGATTGGAATGGAAGTAGCCAAACATGAAAGGCCACATACCTCCACACCATAATTAGGGTTAAAATAAAGATGAAAAGTGTTCTACCCAGACCCCCTCTAGTATCAGACAGTTGTCTTCCCTATTAGCCTGTCCTGAAAAATATGGGTGATTAACCACAATTCCGTGGCTGCCATGAGATCTTCCCATGTGCTAGTGCGTAATTCATTCTTCCTCTCCTCAAGGACTAACTTATATCGGCCCCTAGCCTGTTTAACTAAGTCACGGCTAAATGGAATAGTTTTAATAGCTGTTTTTAAATCTCTGTGGGCAGCCGTACAGGCCGAATTAAACCAGCGTTGAGGTTTTGTGCCTTTAGAGTGTTCGGCACACGTCAGTGCCTCAGAAATAACACAGCTTAAAGACTCAAAAGCAGCTATAAGATGGGCACAAATAGGTTGCAGAGACAAACAAGTATTAATGTGGACCTTGTTTTGTGTTATAAGATCCTCATGAAAGGTGTTAGAATTTACTCTCTCCCACTTCACACGGGGGCCAACATTTCTTTTAAAAACCACTTTCCCCCTGCGTACTGTCCTAGGTAGAATTGCCCTAGTTTTAGGTGCTAATTTTATGCTCAGGGGATTGTGGTCACTGGCACAGTGGGATATAATTTTAAAATCCACAATTGAACTTGAAAGTGAAGAGCAGATAAGGAAAAAATCAATAATGCTACCATTCATGCTCCCTGTATAGGTGGGTATTTCCCTTATCTGACTATTTGTCATATCCCTTGTGAAAAAAAGATCAAATTTATAAATAAGGGTATTCAGAGCATTACTTAAATTAGAGTGGATGAAGTGTGTAAGTGACTCTCTACCTTCTATAGAGGCACTACATATATGAGGTAATTCAAGATTACACAATTGAACATTAAAATCTCCGACCCAAATCATATCAAATTCCCTGTCCTGGAGTTTTCCAGCAGAGTCTAAAAAGTCTGTAAACTCTTCGAGGCTTCCTGACAGGGCGTTGCTCGGAATATTATTATAAAAATGTTAAAGTAGAATATCCTTGCGCCCGGTCATTGATAATAAAACCACCATAAAAAAGGCAGAAGACCAAATCAAAGAGACCTCAATTTTTGGAAGTAGTAGTGACACAAGTACCAGGAGCCCACCACTTGCTCTGCCCGCTATAGATGGAAGAGCTGGCTGGAACATGGAATAATAACCATCCAAATAAAAAGAGGCCGTAGGCCAAGTTTCTTGGAGACAAATAAAATCATAAGTGGATACAAACTCCAGCCATTCTGAGTTTTCAGCTTTGGATCGAAGCCCTGCAATATTCCAGCTAATTAAGGATAAAGATTCAGTGCTTTCCTGGGACGTATTCCCTGGCTCCTTAATTATGGCAATATCTGTTGTATTCTGTAATAAAAAAAAACTGGCTCATCTGACCCTATTGATGATTTCAAAGATATATAGCCTCCCACCATCTCAATTTCCTGCGGAGTATCATTTGGAAACCCCATCCCCTCCACTTGTCAATCAATTGCATCAAGGGAGGACAGATTTTGGTTTCCCTCAAGGTCAAGGATGGGGTTCCGTTGAGGTACCTTTAGCAGAGCTACATTTAGTCCATAGGGAGCCTTCATAAAGGGAATTGGTAAAACAGTTGACTCATAGAAAAAAAGTAACGAGTGAATTTTTATCCCACCATCTCCTTTCGCACACAATGACAGAGTCGCCAACAAGTAGTTAACAAAATGAGGATTGGTAAAATTAATCACTATACAATCACCTTCGAATGCTTTTTTGTACAGACCTACCCACTTCACCCTTCTTGCCATAATTATTCTGTTATTTAAATCATCTTGATATCTAAGTTTCCGCCTTATCCAGTGTGCACATTTCCTTATTAGAGCCTGAGTATCTTCCTTCTGGGTACAATCAAGAGGAGGCACGTTAGCTAAGACTGGAACTTAAGGCATACTATCCGGTGGAAGCTGTAAAACCTCAGTTGGAGTGATGAAAGGTCTAGGCCTAAAAGCTGTATCAGGTTTCAGCAAGGTAGTCATACTACCAGTCAGAGTAGGCAAGATCTGTTGGTGAATCATCATGAGAGCCACGAGTAGATACACAATGGGCAGAGATCTGTTAAGCAGTTAGCTTGCTATGAGTCTTTGGGGTCAGAATAAAAGAAGCAGGATTAATACCAGTTTTTGTGGTATACTGCTGAGACAGAAATTTTCTTGTAGCTACTTAAATTTAGAATTAATTAATAATGTTAGTTTCTCCTCTAAAGCCACAAAAAGGGGTTTGAGGATTGAGTCCAAATTAGACAGACATTTTTCACTTAGATTCCTACAATCTGAGCCTAATTCACCTGAAGGTAGGCTTGCCTTGGAAAAATGATCAGCTGGGGCGTCCAATGGTGGAGAAATAAATTTCTTAGCCTTTGGCGCTTGTTTCAACAGCTTGGTACATTTGCGATGTCCTCCAGCTTTCCTTTTTTTGAGAGGTGGAGGAATGGCGACTAAATGTTCATTGGTGACTTCCTTACATACATTAGGAGGCTGTAAGGAGTGCAGAACGTTAAAATTGTCTTTATATTGAGGCAAATCAAAATTATGGCAGGCAATTAAAGAATCTGTAGACTATATATGAACGGTAGGCTCTAAGGGGATTCTTTGAGTCGAACTATTAACCGCCCCAATCCTTTCTTCTACTTGGACAATTTCACTTTCGATGGCCCCAATAACTGAAGATAGATAGCTAGTTATTGATGATTGAACAGACATAGCATGTACTCTTTCAGCCCCAGATGTGGTGTTCTTCCTTTTGCCCATCGTCTTCAGATGATAGTAGGGCAAAGCGCCCAAAATTTTGACAAATCAAATAGAAGTAAGGCACAAAAGAACTATTACGGTATAAGATATGTGAATAAATAAAGCTACACAGTTAACAAATCTTACTTGAATACTGATTGCTCAAGACCTCCTGGGCTGCAAACCTCAGCCGGTCACAGACGGGCACAGGACGGGCCCGCCCTTGGCCCGGGCTTCGCCAGGGCACCGCCCGCGCACGTCCCGCGAGCAGGAGTGCGAGTGTTCAAATTTAAAGGGCCTCCTTAGGCAGCCCCTCCTCCTGCTTGACTCCTACTGCTGCTGATGCCAATGAACGCGCTACCCGCAGAGGAGGAGCGCGAGTGTTCAAATTTAAGGGGCCTCCTTAGGCAGCCCCTCCTCTTCGGAATGAAAAATGATAATATATCAGGAAGAAATATAACCCAAAGAAAGCATTACCAATCACTATAAAGAAGACATCCTTGCACATAAACATACTACAGTGTTAAAATCAAGAAGATGATGATGTGGCCAGAACCTCCAACTTAGAAGGAAAAAATAGAGCAAGCAATCTAACTAAAGATCTGCAGTGTACCCTGCCATGGAGTCAGCTTCACCTATACATTGCGATGTCCGAAGCTGTTCTGAATCTACCAGTGCCTGCATGCTTGGCATGAGGCAGGTGTCATTGTCTTAAAAATAAAAATGAGAGCTTGCAAGTAGAGAAAAACAAGACAAGGTAATGGGACAAACCCAAGCTGTGAACGACAGCCTACTTGGGAAATAAAAAGTTATAAAAACTTGGTAAATCAAAGGATGCAAAACTAAATCAAATAACATCTCTAGTGCATGAATACATTAAAAAAAAATAGTGATGGTGAGGCCTGGGCATCCCCCTCACAATAAAACTAAGAGTTGGTAAAACAATTAGAAGGCTTCTATTCTGTGTGCTTCTCAGTCAGCTTCAGACATGGGTTGCATTTCCTTGGTGTGCGTTTGTCCTTAGAACGGAAATGCCAGTCACCATGAGACAGTAGAAAATAGGAGATGAAGTGAACCAAATAAAATGAAGAGGAGCCTGACAGCTTTAAATGTTAGAGGCCTACATGAGATATAAATAGAAGTGACAATACCAAGTAACAATGTAACTTAAGGAACCAATATAGATCAAAATACTAATGTGCTCTCATACCTGAAAAAAGTAGTTGATGACGGGCTGCGGACCCCCAGTTTAGAAGTGAAGTATGGGTGAAACAGAATAAAGGGTGCAATTCACTTTCGCTTCAACTGTGTTTCAATTAGGAACTTTTACAGAATGAAAAGGCATTTTTCGCCCCTGTGCTTTTAATGGAAGAGCTGCATCTTATTCAATAGTATTTGATCTTAAATGTAAATTGTGATTCATGAAATGAAACATGATTCTACTCACTAAAATATATTTTTTCCTTTTCAGTGTTCTCAATAAATGCTAAAAGGTGTACTCACAATCATTCCTGGTAACTAAGATGACCCCCTGCTGCCCCCCGGTTCATATTTGATGTGAAACTATCCGACTTTTGTATTTTCACTTGAAAAATCACCTATTGGATTTTAACTGGGAAGTTAATAATTGTGGCAACTCATTTGCCACATTGACCAATTTGCATGAATCATTCCATAATTCATTTTATGTGCGTGTTAACAGGTAGAAATGTGTTAGTGGTCCAGTAAGCTCTTTTCCAAAGTGAAGCTACCCATAACTCCAAAATCAGTGTAAATATGTTGACTTCTTCAAGTAGTAACAAACTTTTAGGGGCATATTTATACTCTGTTTGCGCCGAATTTGTGTCGTTTTTTTCGACGCAAAATCGGCGCAAAACTAACGCCATATTTATACTTTGGCATTAGACGCGTCTAGCGCCAAAGTATGGGCAAATAGCGTCATTTTTTAGCGTGAACGCCTTCCTTGCGTTAATGAGATGCAAGGAAGGCGTTCCCGTCTAAAAACAGACGCACATAGCGGTGCGTGGTATTTATGCTCCAGGGCAAAAATCACTCCCGCGCGGCAGGTGGCGCAAAAAAATGGCGCAAAGCACGAATAGCGTGAAATTTTAACGCCTGGGTCAGGGCAGGCGTTAAAATGGGGCAAACACACCTGTACTTAATCAGAACACACAGAACAAACAACAGAGCAGCAGAGCAGCAGAGCAGCAGAGCAGCAGAGCAGCAACAGGGAGACATGGAGGTGCTTTTTCTTCAACGTGCACGTAGACGCAGAGCCCTGCAGCAACAACAGCAGCCACAACAACAACAGCAGGGACCCCAAAGACAGCGCAGAAGGCAGGAGAGGATATTCCGCCCACGAACAACTCTGCATGGCCTCAGGGAACGAGACATCATCCAGAGGTACCGGTTGAACTGGCAGGCCATTCAGCAGCTGCTGACAAATATTGAACAGCAATTGGCCCCCACTTTAGTGACTCCACGCACTATCCCAACCGAAACAAAGCTGCTTGCCGTACTTCACCTGCTGGCAAGTGGCTCCTTTCAGACAACTGGTGCCCTGGTTGGTGGAATCTCACAACCATCTTTCTCCGCACTCCTGCCTAAAGTACTGGATGCCATCATTGGACTGACACCCTGTAGTGCTTTCCTCTTATTTAGTTTCTAAGCACTAACATAACACAACAGAAATGCACTTCTGAGGTCAAAGAAGACTTTTATTGTTGTTAATTCTTCCCCAACCACAATATTTATGAATGACGAATTAGTAGCTTTCAAGTCCGCGTTAATCAAACAAAATATATCAGTTTGCAATATACACAGCAGGTTATATTTATAAGATATTGAATGCAAAGCAAAACAAATACTTCACCGTGTGGGAACTATCTACAGCTTCATCTTTCTAAGGTCTGCAAGCTGATGACCCCTGTCAGCCGCGAGAAAGAGAGATTCATCTACCCACACGGGATTGCTGGCAGCTGGCGCCAAGCTCCAGCACGAGGTCCGGCAGATTCGAATCTGACTCTCTGCAGCCTGTTACATTCGTTACAAAGGTGTGCCCCCTCCTCTCAGACCTGGGAAACTGAGCAAGCCTTTTGGAGACTGGCCAGGTCTCCAAGACTACTCCTGTTCCCAAGCTCAAGCGAAGAAAAAACAACACCCATGTACTCTCTCTTATCATGTCTAGTCTACTGTGAGAACAAAACATCTTGGTTCTCTGGTGCAAAAACACAGCTTGGAAAAATACAGCTTGGATTCTCAACTGCAATGTCTAACTCCACGTTAAAGGCAATGGGCAGCTAACCTAGATATCAAATGCAATGTCATGTTAAAGGCAATAGGCAGCTAACCTAAATATCAAATGCAATGTCTAGTGTCATGTCAAAGCCAATAGGCATCTAAGCTGAATACAAAATGCAATGTATAATATCATGTCAAAGCCCATAGGCAGCTGAGCTGAATATAAAATGCAATGTATAATATCATGTCAAAGCCCATAGGCAGAATATCTAATAGCATGTCAAAGTCAATAGGCAGCTAAATTGAATACATCATGTCAAAGCCAATAGGAATGCAATGCCAAAGCTAATAGGCGGCTAGACTGGATACAGCATGTCAAAGCCAATAGGCAGAATACAGAATGTAATGACTAATGCAATGTCAAAGCCCATAGGCGGCTAAACTGAATACAGAAAGCAATGGCTAATGCCATGTCAAAGCCCATAGGCGGCTAAACTGAACAAAACATACCATGTGCTACTGGTGAACATTGAGCAACTAATATGCGCAGTGGTGAAACACAAAGTCATTGGTCAAAACAAAACTTTATCAAATGGCAGTACATTCCGCCCTTTGACCAATGAATTTTTGTTTCACATATCTCTTGTTTCAAACAAAAACAAAAAACATCAGCACAAACAAAAAAAACATTATGATCAAAGCAATCCCTGTAAAGCAATAGAAGTGAATTAACACATTGATTTCATAACCTATCACATCAGATACATCTACATAGAAAAGACTGGGCAATTTTTATACTCTGAATGAGTCTCTAATTCAACAGTGTTAGCAATTTGATGTGGCATGAGTTCTACTCATGTAAAGGTGCACGGTCCACCTGAAAGGTTTTCTGGAAGGTAAGCAAAAGTCAGAGTTCCATACGAGAAGGGAAAAAAAAAAAAAAAAACACAGCTTAGTTCCAGTGGAAGAATGCAATCAAACAAGTTGAACTTGAACTGAAGGCGCAGTTTGCGCAAAATGGATCCATGGTGCTGGCACTTTACTCAGCCAGGTTCAGGTTGGGGATTCGGTCCCTTCCCCGACCCCACACGCACACACCGGAAGGGGGACCACACAGCACACTCAGGGACAGTGGCGAAACGTGGTAGGATCTGCAAAAGAAACAAGTATGACTTTTCTTGCAAATAACATTTTTCATTTAAACTGCACCCTTCCTCTTTCTTTCCTTGTTTTATAATCAGCAGGACGTTTTTGAGGCCCTTTGTTATATTTTCTGCAGGTTCTGGAGGATCACTTGGGGCTTCAGCCCACACATCAGCACTTAGGTTTTTATCTGCTGCGCCACAGCTTCCCTTTTCTTGCACTGTCAGAAGGGCTGGGGCAGACTCCTTCTTTACCAAACCTCCATTCACTGCATTTTTGTCAATTTGGGCCATTCTGTCTCCAATTTGTATGAATGAATCAGATTCTTTTCTAGGTATCAGCATAATTTCGATTTTTCCTTGGTAATCTGCAGCAATCACTCTCCCTAAAACCTGATCACTTTGCCATTTCTGTTCTGGTCCTCTCCCCAACTGCTCTGTGACTGCTTGCATGACAGATTGCTTTTGTGCGTGCTGCACAGTTTTTATCAAATCTAGGGGAATGTGCATCTCTCTCATCTCTGCCCACCTGTAAGTGGCTTTTTCTCTCAGCTGTTCACATTTCTGGGGCACCCAAGTACCCATCCCCACTAAGGCAGAATTCTGGGTGTACACTTCTCTCTCAGAATTTTTCTCATTAACATTTGCAAGGTAATTGAACCAGTTAGGTACAAGCCATGTGGCTAAAACATTATCAAAGAACCAAAAATCAGCGTAAAAATGACACATCTCACGTAGCTCTTGCTTTAAAATCTGACACACATTATACAACGCTGTTCCTTCTACTGTGCCAGAAAACAACATTTCAGTCAATGGATCATTAGTAAAACAAACATGCTTTTTATCTTCAGTGGACACGAATTCAAATGGTGCACACAACTTCATTGATAATTCTTTTACCTGTGGTACTCTAGCCCTGTCTTGCAAGTACCAGATCCATTGTATGATTCTATCTAGGGGCACTATTTTCTTTCCTTGTTCTTGATTTACATGTACATCAGTTTTTCCTTCTTGCACTGCGCAAAAACCTAAAGTCTGCATTATTTCATTTGCCAAATCACAAGCGCGCAGCTGCATATTATTTTTCACAGTGACCATATACAAAAGTGTTAGGATTTCTCTCAAATGAGGGCTATTCTTTTTCCAAAAATCAAACAAGCTAATGAAACTCGGGGTGTCTTGCTCTAAAATCCTTCGTTTTACTTGTGCATTTTGCAACGGTAACTCGTAAATCACATTCTGGTCTCTCTCGTCCGTGTTATCAGTTAAGGAATGCATTTTGTCTGCCAAAAACCCTGGCTCACACGAAAACTCAGTGCAGCTCGGAGCTGTCTTAACCCCCTCATTACTGGAATGGGACAAGAAAGATTCTTCAAAAACAGCCCTTTTATAACTTTCAGTCGGGCTAATTTGCTCACGTAAATTCCTATTTTCATGTTCCAACTGCCTACATTTCTCCTGCATTTCTCTGTAAGCAGATAAAGGTATCCAAACCTTTCTGTCATCATTACTTCCAAAAGACACGTTTTCTACATATGTACAACAGGAATTATTTCTCAAAACATTATCAGGCATTTTAGCTACACATGCATCTTCAGACATGGTCTGCAGTGCTTCTGTAATTCCCCAAACAGAAAACAATTCACAGTTTTTCTTAGCACCATCAGGCAGTTTATCAACACATGTATTCCCAGATATGGTCTGCCGTGCTACTGTGATTCTCCAAACAGAAAACAATTTCTGTAATTCTCCAAACAACAAAAACAATTACACTTTTAAAGTGTGCACTTAGAAATCTACCAACTCGTCAACACCCTCTTAATCACCTCTTAATGACCGACCCCACTCCTGGTACCAATTGT
This sequence comes from Pleurodeles waltl, assembly GCF_031143425.1. Lineage (NCBI taxonomy): Eukaryota > Metazoa > Chordata > Amphibia > Caudata > Salamandridae > Pleurodeles > Pleurodeles waltl. Next base: position 281,593,732 of record NC_090447.1, read on the forward strand.
AGTGCTTTCCTCTTATTTAGTTTCTAAGCACTAACATAACACAACAGAAATGCACTTCTGAGGTCAAAGAAGACTTTTATTGTTGTTAATTCTTCCCCAACCACAATATTTATGAATGACGAATTAGTAGCTTTCAAGTCCGCGTTAATCAAACAAAATATATCAGTTTGCAATATACACAGCAGGTTATATATATAAGATATTGAATGCAAAGCAAAACAAATACTTCACCGTGTGGGAACTATCTACAGCTTCATCTTTCTAAGGTCTGCAAGCTGATGACCCCTGTCAGCCGCGAGAAAGAGAGATTCATCTACCCACACGGGATTGCTGGCAGCTGGCGCCAAGCTCCAGCACGAGGTCCGGCAGATTCAAATCTGACTCTCTGCAGCCTGTTACATTCGTTACAAAGGTGTGCCCCCTCCTCTCAGACCTGGGAAACTGAGCAAGCCTTTTGGAGACTGGCCAGGTCTCCAAGACTACTCCTGTTCCCAAGCTCAAGCGAAGAAAAAACAACACCCATGTACTCTCTCTTATCATGTCTAGTCTACTGTGAGAACAAAACATCTTGGTTCTCTGGTGCAAAAACACAGCTTGGAAAAATACAGCTTGGATTCTCAACTGCAATGTCTAACTCCACGTTAAAGGCAATGGGCAGCTAACCTAGATATCAAATGCAATGTCATGTTAAAGGCAATAGGCAGCTAACCTAAATATCAAATGCAATGTCTAGTGTCATGTCAAAGCCAATAGGCATCTAAGCTGAATACAAAATGCAATGTATAATATCATGTCAAAGCCCATAGGCAGCTGAGCTGAATATAAAATGCAATGTATAATATCATGTCAAAGCCCATAGGCAGAATATCTAATAGCATGTCAAAGTCAATAGGCGACTAGACTGGATACAGCATGTCAAAGCCAATAGGCAGAATACAGAATGTAATGACTAATGCAATGTCAAAGCCCATAGGCGGCTAAACTGAATACAGAAAGCAATGGCTAATGCCATGTCAAAGCCCATAGGCGGCTAAACTGAACAAAACATACCATGTGCTACTGGTGAACATTGAGCAACTAATATGCGCAGTGGTGAAACACAAAGTCATTGGTCAAAACAAAACTTTATCAAATGGCAGTACACACCCCGCCACATCTGCTTCCCTAACACAGTGCAGAAGCAGCAGGAAACAAAACAGGGGTTCTACGCCATCAGTGGCTTTCCGCACGTCCTTGGTGCAATCAACTGCACACACGTACGCTCTGTGCCACCTGCTGCGAGTGAACACCTCTACCGCAACAGGAAGCACACACATTCCATCAACGTGCAGGCCATAGTCGATCACCAAGGACTGATCAGCAGCATTGTGGCTAAATATCCTGGGAGTGTACATGACGCATTCATCTTCCGTCACTGCACCATCAACCAACACTTCCAGGATGGACGGTATGGCAATGGACTACTTGTTGGTAAGGACAAAAATCTACTTATATACTCACTGCACAGAAACCCTCTAGGATAAACAACCCATACACCACAATAGCAACACCTAGACAGGAACACACTGAGGTACTCACATCACTAGCCATGTGTCACAAGTCACCATTGAACCTCTCACACATTTGAATTTACTCCACAGCTTAGTGTGAAGACATTCATGACTGTGGTTGCCTAAATGTCACCTTGCAAATTGGAAGTCTCACAATAACCTGTACACTAATACAATGCATAACTTTTAAGGGATGGGATGGCCTGGCTATGTTCATATGAACGTTTCTAATACCCTTTCATGTTTCAACTCTGCATGGAACTATCATCACACCCCCAGTGAGGACACACGGACACCTGTGTCACAAGTCACAATGCAAGGGAGGGCACACTGTACTTGAGAAACCAATTCATCCTGCTGACAAACAGTTAGCCAACATACACTTGCTCAGCCAAGGAAAAAAAACAATGCCAAAGTTTCCACCAACAACCATAGGTTGTCACATTAGTACACAAAATAGTCACAGACAACACAACACAACTACTGCCATCAAAGATACGTACAACAGTGCCTCCTACATCTAATTGATACCATTCTGTGTTTCTCTTTCAGCTGATCAGGGGTATGGCATCCAGCCTTGGCTAATGACACCATATAGGAAACCAAATACTGCTGCTGAGCGGGCATACAATGACGCCCACAAGAGGACCCGCAGCATTGTGGAGAGGACCTTTGGGATCCTAAAGTCAAGGTTCCGCTGCCTTGACATCACTGGCGGAAGCCTCCTATACTCCCCAGAGATGGTATGCAAAATCATACTCACTTGTGCCATATTACACAATATTTGTGTACAAAGGAACATTCCCCTCCTTGAACCGGACCCAGACATGCCTGAGGATGATGATGAGGAGGATGCTGGCCTGCAACAGGAGGGGGAACAACCTAACACCGCAGCAGGAGTGCGTAGGCGCCAACAGCTTGTGAACAATTTTTTTACTTAACTTATTATAATCACTTGTATTCCACACTTGTAAATAAACACAGATCACAAACACCACATGATGCTTTGGCCTATTCATTTCTGACCACCTTTAGTTTGAAATAGCTGAAGATGAATGTCGTCTCATTGATCAAGAATGCCATTAAAATTCATCACACCAAAAATAAACATCACAACTGTATGCACAGAGGGTAGGATGTGACATGTTACATTACCATACACAGAGCCCAACAAGAGTACAAATGTGACAATTACACATGCCGGATCCAAACAACTGAAACAGTCTCTCATCCAGCCCAAAATTGGAGATCCTTTGAAAGTCACATCACACGTGTTCAGAGACAGGGTGGGACCATCCATGTGTACGTGAACATGTCATCAATGGCTTCTCTCAAGTGTATGATGTGAGCAATACACAATTGCAACAACATCAGCTGCCACTAACTCAGGAGGAGACCTTGAAGTTACAGTGACAACATACACACAGACAGGTCATACTGGATCCACATTCCCACACACATGTACACATATGTCATACAACCAACCTAATATTTGAAAGTAGACCATCACAGTTGTGTCCCAGTTTGAACCTAGCAGGAAGATTGTAACATGACACTAAACCAGTTTATGCAGAAAGGGACACAGACAAGCAAAACAATCTTCGCATTATCACATCGTGAACGCTGAGAGTCTTGCAAACTTAGGGGGTCATTCTGACCCTGGCGGTAATTACCGCCATGGCGGAGGTCGGCGGTAGCACTGCCAACAGGCTGGCGGTGCACCGATGGGCATTCTGACCGCGGCGGTTCAGCCGCGGCCAGAAACGGGAAGTCGGCGGTGTACCGCCGACTTCCCGCTGCCCTTGCGAATCCGCCATGGCGGCGGAGCGCGGGGATTCTGACACCCCCTACCGCCATCCTGTTCCTGGCGGGAGACAGGATGGCGGTAGGGGGTGCCGCGGGGCCCCTGGGGGCCCCTGCAGTGCCCATGCCAACGGCATGGGCACTGCAGGGGCCCCCGTAAGAGGGCCCCACAAAGCATTTCAGTGTCTGCTTTGCAGACACTGAAATTTGCGACGGGTGCAACTGCACCCGTCGCACCTTCCCACTCCGCCGGCTCCATTCTGAGCCGGCGTCCTCGTGGGAAGGGTGTTTCCCGCTGGGCTGGCGGGCGGACTTTTGGCGGTCGCCCGCCAGCCCAGTGGGAAAGCCCGAATGACCGCCGCGGTCTTTCGGCGGGAACCGCTTGGCGGGTGGCGCCCGCCGACCGCCGCGGTCAGAATGACCCCCTTAGTCATATGAAAATGGTATGCAACTTAGCTCCAAATCATCATTACTGCAAACGTCAAATGGGCTAATGAGATGAATGAATGGTCAACAGTCATTCATACCATATGGCCTTACATTCGCCCGCTGCTGCAGGTTTGCCAGGATATGATAAAAATACTCCATGGATACAGTAGCTATTCTGGATGGTCAAATCCTAGGGTGCTGGGGGCCTAACTCCACCTCTACCACCCCCAAAACATACAAGAATCATGTACTTGTGAACTAAACACATGCATAAGGCACATGTGTGGCCTCCATGTCACAAGTCCTACACAAATATGAAACACAAAATCATAATGGGACATGGTCAGCCCCATAAAAACTGAAAGTGACTCTCCCACTCCCTGTTAGGACTACAGATAAAAGCATCCCCATCATAAAGGTGGGGACATTTTGGAGACGGAATACATAATGTTATCAAAAACATCATTTCAAAATAGCCATCAGCAATTACACCAAATATGTTGTCAAATATGGTCAATACATTAGTTCACGTATCCCAAACATCACAGTGTGAAGGCCGTCTATACATAAAAGTACGGACATTTGTCATATACAAACACAAATGTGTCTCACATTGCACCGTTTTACCATGACAAATCACCTTTCAAAAGCTAAACACATGAAGACATTTGGATAAATTTGCTCCATATTCTACGCATACAGCATGGCCGTCATAATTTGTTCACGTACATGAGTGCACACAATGCAGAGTCAGATACAAATGTATCCAAAAGTGTCTTGATATTTCACCTTCAAATTATTATTTACATCCACAATATTTTTGACTCTGCATCATGTGCACTACTGTACGTGTAAAAAAAAACACGCCCATGATGTATGCGTCGTGAAATTGACGCTACATGCACAATATATTGGTCATTTCATGTACAGTATTAATTAGTAATATTCATATCATATTTTTTCACTCAGCATCATGTGCACCACTGTACCTGTAAAAAAAATGACGCCCATGATGTGTGCGTGCTAAAAATGACGCTACATGGACAATATGTTGGTCATTTCATGTACAGTATTAATTATTAATATTCATATCATATTTTTTCACTCAGCATCATGTGCACCACTGTACGTGTAAAAAAAACGACGCCCATGATGTATGCGTGGTGAAATTGACGCTACATGCACAATATATTGGTCATCTCATGTACAATTTGAAATATTAATATTCATATCATATTTTTTCACTCCGCATCATGTGCACCACTGTACGTGTAAAAAAAATGACGCCCATGATGTATGCGTGCTAAAAATGACGCTACATGGACAATATGTTGGTCATTTCATGTACAGTATTAATTATTAATATTCATATCATATTTTTTCACTCAGCATCATGTGCACCACTGTACGTGTAAAAAAAACGACGCCCATGATGTATGCGTGGTGAAATTGACGCTACATGCACAATATATTGGTCATCTCATGTACAATTTGAAATATTAATATTCATATCATATTTTTTCACTCCGCATCATGTGCACTACTGTACGTTTAAAAAAAATGATGCCCATGATGTATGCGTGTTAAAAATGACGCTACATGGACAATATGTTGGTCATCTCATGTACAATTTGAAAAAATGATATTCATATCATATTTTTACACTCCGCATCATGTGCACTGTAATGCGTCAAAAAAATATGACGCACATCTGTGTATGCGTGAAAATATGACGCATTACGCGAAAAGAAAAACGGCGGCCATTTTATGCAGGAAGTGATGTAATAGGAAATCCTGTTTACCAAATCTGTACTGGGAGTTGACTTTCACTTTCACTTTGCAGTCTCAGAGTTATCTAGACTGTGTGGTTGTGTGAAAGGTGTTGTCCTGTGTTTTACTGCTTTAGTGTCCTGTGTGCCTTGTATTTTGTCTTTGTGTCAATCTTTTATTGTTGTCTAACATTGTCTCAGTCTGTTTAGTGTTATTTTGTCTATACCTGTGATAGTTTGTATTGTCTGTGGGAGTCTGTTGTGGGTAGCATAGTTTGGGGGGTTAGTTGGGCTATTTTTCTCCTTCTTCTTTTTCTTTCACACCTCTACCTTTCCCCATTTCCCACTTTTTCTTTCATTTTTCGTTTGTACTTTTTTACACCTCTCATCATGTCAGGTAGGCCTCGCCTGTCGAGGATGGGTGAGGACGAATTGGGGGGCTTCATATGGCTCGTAAGCCATTTCCTCCCACTGATGCTGGAGGCTGGGGGCCGTGTGATACAGGGGTATCACACGGAGGCGAGGAAAATCCGTTGGGAGAAGGTGCGCCATCACCTGGTCCGGGTCTACGGGAGTCTGAGGAATATCCATCAACTCAAGCACCGCTGGGCAGATCTGATCAGCAGGGAACAGGACCTGCTGGACCACCTGGGACTCCGGATTGGTGGCTATGTTGGTGAGTACTAATCAATTACATGGGAATAATAGGAATGTGTGCGTGAACATGTGATGATTGGTAGCCAATCTGCAAAATAAGTAGCTGACTGCGTGTTATGCTAGGGAAACCTAGGCCCATGGGTATACACATAAATCCCCATTTTTGCTACACATGTACACCCAATAACAGCAGTAAAATGCAACATCTATTTGTATTTTGCTAAGTAGCCCCCTCTCTGCGTCACAAAATGATGCAAATGCTGCGCTACAAAGGTATACATATGTGTCCAAATGTGTATTTGTTGCAGGATGTGTATGAAGACCTATGCTACTAGGCCGATGCCTCATTTTTGCAACACATACCAGATGGCTGTAGCTGCATGGAATGTACTGTTGCATTTGTGTCTGAAAAGCAACACGTGAACTGCTCTATTTGTACTCTACTGGTCATAATGGCCAGTGAGTACGTCATGTAGAAACAACATACCTACATATGTAGACGCCATAGCTAGACCGAAAATTCCAAACACATGATGATGCTACACATGTGTGTTGCCTTCACGTCACATGAAGTTAGTCATGTTGTCCACACATATGTCACATGTGTGTCTGGTTGCTGTGTGTTGAACCTGTCCACATAGCCTGTTTGATTGTGAGTGGTCATGCAGTTCTCATGGAACCAGTTGTGGAATGTTTCTCTCTGGGATGCACATGCTGAGATGTATGGATCACATGATTGTTGGGGCCTACTAATGGAGGATTAACTTGGACGACACATGACTGTCCTGGCCACTGCATGAGTGTAGTAGGGTGTGTCACTGGAGCAGGAGACTCATCCAATGATAATCTAGAATACAAAGTCAGCCAGGCAGGATGAGCATGTGTGAAAGTGTATCATTACCATGTAATATTCACACACTGTCATTGTAACAGAAATTATTTGTCTGTTCACCCAGTCTGAGTATAATCTTCCTTTCATGCTTTACAGGTGGACCAGCCCCGTACACCGTTGGTGAGGTGGCCCATTTTGACGAACCCGATACCTACAGTGAGTGTTGCCTAAGTGCTATTTACATTGTTTGGAAATGAAGCATGATGGATTACTGTGTGTTCAGGATAATTCATGATTTGATGTGCTGGCCGTTCATTGGCTTTGTTGTTTTGGTGTGATATCAAATTGGAATAATGTTTCTGTAAAGCAATACCTAGTCATCTCTCAGATTGAGGGGCAGTAGGTCATTCAATTAGTGCGACAATTGGGAATGGCATGACTCATTTTGAATACACTGGTCAATGTTAGACTTGGTCAGGAACTTGCCATTAACTGAGTCAGCATATCAGACTGACAGTCCCCCAGATAGCTTAGGCACATGGCTTCGATGACAAGTGCTTCTTCCTAGTTGAGGATGGACTGTGTACACTGTAGGTCGGATCTTCCGGGGGCATGTACTTCCACAAGGTGACCTCGAAGTGTGTGTGACTTGAGTGCAATGGCCTAGGTGTTCTGTTGAATCATGTGAATGGGTGTTCTACCTCCTCTGTGTGTGTTGTAAAACATGCCTCACTAATAGTATGTTATGTTGGGCTAAGTCATATCATTTTGACATGTGTGGACCTGGGATGTGACAAGGTTGGGCTGACTCCAACGTGTTGCTAGCCCTTCATAGGTGTTGTGTGTGAAGGCACATGCTTGTTGAACTTTCTGTACACTCCTGGTTGTGCATTGATCATGGGATTGTTGTTTGTTCTTCCCACACCACCCACAAAGACTGGGATGTTACTGTGAAACAGGGTACCTAGGACTGTAGCAACCAGTATGTTACACGTACTTAACACCTTTTGTGACTTGAGTTTGTACCTAGGTCCAGATGTAGCAAAATGTAGCAAAATGTCTACACATTGCAAATAGCATAATTTGATGTTAGTGAGTTGCAAACGTCTGTTTCCTAATCCGAAATGTTTTTGGTGGTCATGTACATATTCGCAAAATGCTTTTCTAAATGAAAAAAATAAAGGAGTTTACCAGCCCTACTTGCAAATCACAGTGGTAGGCAATCCCATTTGCTAACGAGTACGTGGTTGCAAAGTGAGTAGCTGTTATCATCCACTTGAAGTGGATGCTAACCAACTTGCTGACTGGAAGGGGTCCTCATTGTGAACCTTCACCTTTGTGAGTGGACCAAAATACTCCTGCACAAAACAGCCAGTGGTCTAGGGGAGCAATAATTATTGTGTAAATTAAGAAAAATCAATTGTTGTGAATTTAAACAAATCGCAGCTCATTTCCCTTTCAGATAAAGGGCCTACACTTGGTGAAAAATAACTTGCTTCATTTAAAAGCAGTCACGTCTATGGAGTTCTGCTGTTCCCAGCAGGCCTCCATCCCCGTGAGTGCCCATAGTTGCTAAGGTGGTGCAAGTTGGAACCCACATCATTGATGTTCATGAGGTGGGATTTAGGGACCCCATAGTGACTCGCAGACGGTGTCAGAGACACCGTTCAGCTTTGCAATTTGCTAGTTGATTTCCCATCAATTCCTACATCTGGCCCATAGTGTCGACATATGATTCATGGCCAGGGGTTCAATCTTAGCACACAACTATTTCGAAATGCCATTGAGTGAGGAGTGTGATTCTTATCACATAGAATGACATATGTAGTGAAGTCAGTATGCGGACGAGCTGGTGCCATAATGTATAATGCCTTAGGTATGAATTGTATGAGTAGTTTAGGGTGATGTCATCCATCATGTAGAGACATGGATATGCTATATGTGATATGCCCTTCAGTATGCATGTGAGCCTTCCCGTGAACTATGTTGTAACAATTGCTGCAACCAATACATTGCTAGTAATGGACAAATTACCCATTATGGTATTCAACCCACTGTAAATTCTATGCTCAATATTTGCATTTTCTCTTCACAGCTGCAAACCTGAGTGCCGCAGCTCGCAACCAGTTTGAGCGCCGGGCAATGACACATGTACTTCCTCTGAGCCTTCCCGTGAACTATGTTGTAACAATTGCTGCAACCAATACATTGCTAGTAATGGACAAATTACCCATTGTGGTATTCAACCCACTGTAAATTCTATGCTCAATATTTGCCTTTTCTCTTCACAGCTGCAAACCTGAGTGCCGCAGCTCGCAACCAGTTTGAGCGCCGGGCAATGAGGTACAGCCACATCCTGCAGGTGCAGTGTGGGTATCGGAGGATGGCCCGCAGATACAATTCGGAACGGGCCTCCGGGGCGTGGTATGCCACACCACAGGCTCCCCCAACGGTGCCCCCAACAACCCCCGCCACTACATCCACCAGGTCTGGCCAAGTGGACCCAGCAACAGACCAGGCATCCTCATCCAGACCTGGACCCAGCCGTGTGGTGGGAGCAGGGCAGTCCCGTGCCCACACCACTCCACCAACACAATCCACCTCCACCGGCACCCAGACCTGCACTGACCCTCCGATCAACCCAGCGGACTTCCACGCATTGTCAAGGAAATTGGACAGGTTGATTGCAAAAGTTGACACCCTGACGGAGGACATGGCTGAGGTGAAGAGGAAGGTGCGCTCCATCCGGCGAACACTACGGAGGCCAAATCAGTAGACATTTTGCCCTCCAGAACTTTTACCCCTCCCCTCTCACCTCTTTCCTATTTCATACTGTTAGTTGGGTTTGGGGGGTTAGTTATAGGATAAGTGTAGGAAATTAGCTTAGTTAGTGTTAGGTAAGAGGGTGGGGGGTCCTTCTTCTTTATATCTTATCTTTTTGTGTGGGTGGGTGGGTGGTGGGCAATGTTGGGATTCCTGTTTAAAAAAAAATATATATATATATATGTTTGTTTAGGATAGTGTAGTATGTGTGTAGGTTAGTAAGTGTTGTGCTGCATGTGTCTTGTCTCATAATGGTGGGTGGGGGGTTGATGTTTAGATCGTTTCGTTACATGTGTAGAGTAAGTTTAGCTTAGGTTAGTTAGGGACAGTTGTGGGTTAGTAGTAGTCAGGTTAGATTAGTGTAGGTTTATCTTTCCCTTAGTTGCCTCTTTTATTACTTATTGGAAATAAAAAATTTGTTAACCCTTTACCTGATGCGTTAGGTGCTACCTTTTCATGGCCTTGACATCAGTGTAGCAGAAAGTTTTAGTATGACATTTGTGTCCTATGCTCGCTATCCCCAGGCTATTGAGGTTTAACATGCTAGCTACCCGTGTGCTAACTTGGTAAGTATCCACCATGTGGGAGAGCCACCATTGGTAGTGTGCATAGATCATCAAGATTTGGGGTTGGTATGTATCCTACTTCACAAGAGTGCTTCCAGAGTTGATTTTGTAGGTAAATAGATAGGTCGGACAGCATTGTGAAGTTCAGGGAGAGCTTTGTAGATGAGTATTTGTTCACACTCTTGTCTTGTTGCTGTCATTGCTGACCTACATCATGTGTGTACTGCTTGAGCATGACTTTCCTTCATGGTAGTATACGCTGTAAGGGTGATTGATGCAGTGTAATTTGGTTATCATTCCTTTCATTTTACAGCATAATTTCTTGTTTTAGTATTGCAAGGTGCCTACATTTCTCAGCCACCATTAGTTGTCTAGAATAGCTATGGATGGGGCCTCATTCTGTCCAACACAGCATGATTGTGTGTGCTTAGTCCCTACATCAGTTATTTTCCTCAGTCTAGTAAAGCTATGATGCAATCCTGGCCACTGCACAGATGTTTCAGTATACATGAAATCAGGACAGTAGTATAGAGAATCGACATGGTTGCCACACAGCCACTTTGGAGTTATGTACTGCACAGTTGAAGTGTGAAATGACACAGAGACACAATAGGTGTGCAAGTGATATTTATTTTTAGGTGGAGTAGTGCAAAAAGTCCATTAACAATGTTAGGTGAGTCCGTTCTGGTGCATTCTTAAATGGTGATCCTATTTACAGGGTGTGGATGATGCTCCTGACATGCTGGGGTGATGTCACAGACGGTGCAGAGGAACAGGAATTGCCAAATGGTAGGAGAGAAACATTTACAGCCAATGTGGACAAGTTAAACAGTGGATTGCCGAACAGTCATTGAGGGTAGTTGGAGTGAGGCTGGCATGTGTCAAAACGTAGGACCTTGGTCAGAGTAGGGCATGGTGCAGGGACTAGGGCTTCCGGGTACTCTTGCGAGTGAATGTTATCTGTTCCATGTCTTCTTCTTCTGATGTGTGTGTTGCCTGGTGTGTCCTTGTTGTTGTTGGTTGTGAAGGGGCAACACACACCTCAGTGTCAGAAGACATGGAGGCAGACATCCCGGGGGCTGATCCCTGTCCAGTTATGAAGGGCAGTACTGCAGCAAGGAGGGCGTGCTGGTTTTTCAGAATGGCAGCCACATCCCGATGGTAGGCAGCCAGGTCGGCCCTGAGGGGTTCGATGTTGCATTCGTGCACACGTTGACTGGCTTGCTGTTGGAGTTGTTTGGTCAACTGGATGACAGCTGTGCAGATTGCCTTCTGTGTTACTAAAAGTTCCTCCAACAGCGATGTTCTGGCTTGCATTGCAGCTGCCTGATCAGCAGTTGACAGCATGCACGAACGCACCCCCTCAAGGCTGGCTGCCATAGTTTGCATCCCCACCCGCACCTCCTTGGCCAGCTCCCGCTGGACCCCAACGACTGTTCTTTCGAAGCTGATGCCAGTGTCGTCAGAGTCCTCAGCTGTGTTGGAGCTGGCAGGTCTTACAATTGGGGTGGCGGGTGGTTCTACTGTGGTGGCTGCTTCTTCTTGGCTCCTCCTTGTTACTGAAGGGGGGGTTTGGAGGCTTTCGAGGACCATGTCAATGGTCTCTTGTGTGAGGTTGATGGTCTCGTCATCCATGTCATCAGGGAACTCATGGACAGGCATATCGGCAGGAGATCCGTGTTCCTCTGCAAAGAAACAGGGTACAATTAGTGTGTCTGTGTTGAGATCATTTTGCACGAAGATACAAGCCTTTGGATGCCTTAACTTTGTACTCTGATTTTGTCTTGGTATCTGCTGTCCATCATAGGGCATTGTTGTAGGCCTATGGCCCACCTGTGTGTCACATGTATGATATGGAGCTATCAGACATGCCTGCCAGGTCATCTCTAGGTGTTGATTTGTAATTATTTCGGAATATGCATTTTTTTGTCCTACTCCTCCCTCGGTGTTTCACTATTGTTATGGAGGGACATTTGTTTGGGTGGGCTCTCATTATCCTACATGTGATTCTTGGCTTTCTAGGCAGCAGGATAGCTAATGGGGTGGGGGACTAAGTTTGACCCACTTGTAAATAACTCTGTCACCCAGATATTCTATTTAGCTCAGACAGACTAGCAGTGCCTCTGGTCTCCCACAACAGAGGAATGTTTAGAAGTCCAAGGCCATGACATCTTTGGGACTTCTCAGGGAAGTGGTGGTCATTCAGGTCCTACACATTTCTATCTTTTCCGGTATGTTCCCATACACAAATGACACAGACAGTATTTGTTTGATATGAAGTTTCATTGTACAACTGACTTGTAGGAATTTAGGTGTGAGCCCCAATAACCAAAACAATACACACAGTTAGAACTGAAATAGTCCGCAGGAGAGTAATACATTGGTACACAGCTATCATGGTGCCTAACAGTTTCTACTCTCCCTCTGCTTGTTCTATATATAGCACAGCATGTTAAGTTTGGAGCTTGGCTGTCTGAATCACAGGGGAGACATCATCCCTCATATCAGAGGAATGGGCTGGGATCTGGTTGTGCATCAGCAGCAAGGCAGCCAGCATCTAGATGTGATTTTCTGTTTTTAAACTCCCCCATGCGTGTCTTGGGATGAGGAAGTGAATTTAAAAGACATATGTCATTGTGATGACAAAGTTTCCCTACGCAGGAATGGCAAACCTTAACCCCTACCACATCTATCATCAACGAACCAGACGGTATCCTTGACTGGGGCACAGAGTGAATATGTTCTGGCAAACTCCAGTGCAGAAGTAGGCAAAACAGGGTGATTTGACTATTTGCCAACACCTTAGGACTGACTATTTGCTACATTAACTGATAGGAAGGGCAATGAGATTCATTTAGTGCAAAGTGCTCTGAGGCACTTAGATGTGAGCAAATGAGTATAAGTACATTCAGGGTAAGATGCACAAAGGCCTCCAGCCTGAGGCTATTGCGCAAAGTATACGTTTCACTTGCCACGCTACACTTTGACTGACTGTGGGTGTTGTGACTGCCCTGCCAGCACACTTGCCTCACAGGCCCTGCACCATACACTTTTTATTCACATTGCATGATCTGTACATGTTAGGTGGCATGACCTATGTATGTCAATGTTAGGATGTGGTATGGATGTAAACATTGTTGATGTTTCTATCTGATGGGGTCTCATGTGTGTCTTACTGGATTGGCCTGTTTATCGTATGAATGTCCTATTTTTTGGTTAGACTGTGCAGATGTGTTTCATTGACCAGTTGCCTGTGTCCCCTCGTCAATGTTGTTGTCTGAGCAGTATGACATTTGTGATGTAGCATTGTTAGGCAGGCACGTGAGGGACCCTGACGTATGCAGCATGTGTGTGTCGTTAGTGCTGTGTGGCTCCTATTGCTGTTTACTTAGGCTTATGTATGTGTCAGTTATGGACATTCGGCATTTAAGTGTACTGGTACCTTTGTCTTATTTCTAGGAGTAGTTGCAGATGTCATCCTTACCCCCTAATTTAGGTATGTATGTTCCAGGGTGGGGTTCCTGCCATTTGGTACTATAGCTGCCCAGAGATGAGAGGTGTTATTGTCAACTGTGGTGGCAGTTAAGTTGCAGTTGTTGTATTTGCTACTGCATTGCAGGTAGGGACCTAGTTGATGGGGAATAGTTTGTGCAAAACAAGTGCCTGGATGTGGATTCAGGGTAGTGTCCTTCCCACCTGTCACTGGTTTCCCTTGGCTCTCTTGTTGTAATTACAGGATGTCCCCGTGGGACTGTAGTGGTGGCAGTATTTTGTCGTGCCCCGGCTATGGTCAGTACTGGCCATTCCCCCCTGCCGTGCCCCTTTCCCCATGCCACTTCATATATGTGCTAAGTTACATGCATTTTGTAGTAGGTATCCCCCCCCTGCTTACAGTCCCCATTATTGCATTGTAATTCCCCATGCGACTTACCCTGCATGTGCGTAGTGTCGTGGTAGTCTGCGCTGTCCAGTCCTTGTATCCCTGTGACGATCTCCTCCGGGATGACGGCTGCGACCATCTCCTCCATGTGGTCCAGGGCCTCCTGTTGTGCTGGGCTCCCCCCTCCAGTCTGCATTGCTGCCTTCCTGTTCCTGGCCATTTTCTCTTTGGTCCTACGTTTACAGTCATGCCAGCGTTTCTTACACTCGGTGACTGTCCGGCGTTCTTCAGCCACACTGTTTATCTTGTCCACAATTTGTTTCCATATGGCCTCTCTCCTACTGAGTGGCAATTTTGAGGATATGAAAAGTTGGTGCTGGTGTTCCGTCACCTCTTTCACCAGGATTTCCTGCTCCTCTGCACTGAAGCAACACTTTCTTTTTTTCTTTAACATGTCCTGGTTCCTGTATGCTTCCTCCTGGCTGGTTCCTGGTCTGCTCTCATCCTCCTGGGGTCTGTTGGGGCATCTAGGATCCATTTTGGGTCTCCTCTCCTGTAAGTGCAGTTTTCGCGCAAAAATGTCACGCACTAGCGTGAAAAAAACCGGCGTTTTCACGATTGCGCTGTCGTAAATCGACCCACAGTGATTTGCGTCACTTTTACGTGGGTTTCCCTTACGACAGACCGACGCTGTGTGCGTCACGAAATAATGACTCCCACCTGTTGGTTGCGCCACCGTACGTCAAAGTATAAATTTGACGCCCGAATGGCGCATCCAAATGGCGTTAGACGGCGCAAATTTATTTGACGCAAAACTGCGATAGCGCAGTTTTGCGTCAAAAAGTATAAATATGGCCCTTAATCTTTACGAAATGTACGTTTTGGATGCATTATCAAGAACCTTTTAAAAAAATGTATACGTGCAACTGAGGTTACATGAAGATATTTTACATTAGTAAAGATGTAGAAAGGTTATAGGCCCATGTTAACCATTCAAATTTCCATAGGAATTCTGTTCTCAAAGACCTCGCAAAAACTGTTAGTTTCAAATGTATTCTATAATCCATTTTTTTGATTTTTTCAGAACTTGAAAAATGAAGGAAAATAATTTATATGGCAGTGTAGCTCCTGATTTAGAAATATCAATTTCTCAATCGTGACTCAAAATGCGGTTTGCAAGTTGAACTATATAACTCATACATCATAGCAATATATAACAAAATCTACCAGTGCCACATCGGGAATGGTTAGGAACACCGCCTCCATCGAGTAAACCTCAATTCATATTTAGGGCAACTAAAATACAATTCTGCAGTTTAAATGCTGGACTTTCCATCTTAAGAAAGGCAACCACGTTAAAAGAAGGGAACGCCTGTGTATTGGGCAAGGCCTAAGATTATGCCATGTGCGTATTATGCAAAGGATATGGCTGCTGACCATTACGAGGTTTTGTGAGCACGTTACTGGGTACAGGGCACGGCATGATACCATTCCCTTATTCCAGTGTCCAACAGTGACGCTGTGCATTTGGGTGCACTGCAAGGATGGCAGCTTGGCATAAGACGTGGCCTAAAATGAGGCTTTAGGCCCAGCGCCCAACGGGAGTGACAGCATTGTTAAAGGTAGGTTATGCTGCTTAACTTAATTACATATCAAGGAATGTAACTCAAATATGGTAATTAGGTAAAAAAATCGTTTGGGTGAATTTTATTGGTTACAATTTAAAATCTAAGAATCATTGAAACTCGGCATTGTGATTACATACACAACCATCATTTTCCCTTCAGTTCAAATGATGAGCGCCATCACAATTGGCATTGTTAACCACATCACAAATACTATGACCAATGACAGTTTCTATATTTCATACAGGAACGACATCGGACACAGGATGTCGTAGACATACATTACGGCCATGACATGCAACCATCACAAACAACTTTCTTCCATATACGTGTGTAATAATTGTCTGCTAAGATCAAGCTCTAACATAACTGATAACATATATCTTACATATCTAACTCCATTGATTTCTGTTTATGTCAACTAAGTAACATTGCAGCAAACATATTCCAAATAACATGGTTAGGAATTTCCTTCATCTCCACATCTGACTTCACCACACATCTGTCTTTAAGAATATTAGTTTCCAACGTACATGGGGTGGGCTTTGGGTCAGCTCATTCAGCCAATACTTTGTTTCAGACAGTCCCCTTGAGCCACTGCTCAAAGACTTTGCCAGTCACATATTGCATTAACCCAAAGAAGTATACACCTTTCACCTCATACTAACTACTTTTTGGAGTACCACTCAACATCCCAGGCAATTTTTCCATTCAGGTGTTTGAGGGACTATTTTATATCTGAAATGCACTTATTTATTACACTTTGCCAAATTAAGGGGGTCATTCTGACCTCGGCGGTAAAAGGCTCTTACCGCCGGTCAGAAGTCCGCCATTCTACCGCCGCAGCCGCGGTAAACTGCCACGGTCATTCTGACCCACAACTGCCAAGCCGCCAAAAACCCGACATCCACGGAAGGCCGCCTCATCAGCGGTCAGCGATAAACTGGAGATGACCAAACCTCCACCGTCACGCCAACACAAACACGCCCATGCCATTACGACCCACGAATCCACGCAGCGATCTTACAACCGCGGTATTCCATTGGCGGTACACACCGCCGCGGTCAAAATACACACCCAGCTCCAAAACACAGCCACATTGGACAATTTGAAATACACACACCTGATACACATACAAACACCACTCCCACACATCCAATCAACTATAAAACACACACTTACATCACCCACAAACCCCCACTACTAGAAATTCGGAGAGAAGGCGAGAGAGAGAGAGAGAGAGAGCACAGCTATCGAAAACCCCAACACACACAGGAACACAACATCATCACCCACACTACATCCACGCACAAAACACCACACACCACCACACACACCACACTCATCACCACAAACACCACCCCACACCACCCCATGGCACCCCAAAGACACCCCAGGTTCTCGGACCAAGAACTCAGGGTCATGGTGGAGGAAATAATTAGGGTAGAGCCCCAGCTATTCGGCACACAGGTGCAGCACACCACAATAGCCAGGAAGGCGGAGCTATGGCAAAGGATCATCGACAGGGTCAACGCTGTGGACAGCATCCCAGAAACCGGGAAGACATCCGAAAGCACTAGAACGACCTACGGGGGAAGGTGCGGTCGATGGTGTCAAGACACAACATCGCTGTGCAGAAGACTGGCGGCGGACCCCCACCCACTCCACCCGAATTCACAGCATGGGAGCAAGAGGTCTTGAACATCCTGCATCCTGCGGGCCTCGCTGGAGTAGGCGGAGGAATGGACTCTGGTAAGTCTAATCTCAACTACCTTACCCCCCCCCAATCACCAGCATGCCAACCCACACCCCCACCCTCACCCCCAACCCCCCAGCACACATCCTCCCTGCCAATGTCACACCAGCACAACCCACCCAACCCAACCCCTGAATGCCAACACAAACCATGGACACCCATCACCTAAGCATGACCACTGCACATATCCATCCCCCCCCACAAACCACCCTCACAACTCCTCCCACAAGGGAATGCCAGCACTGGGGGACAAGGGCACCCACAAATCGCACGCCATGGCACACACAGAAGCAATAACCATACTCTTTTACCCCTGCAGGGCCCGAACACCAACACACCGGCCAGGAGGGTCCAGATTTGTCCATCCCGCCCCCAGAACAGGCCCCCAGTGATGACAGCAGCTCTGTCGACCTAGAACCTGATGACCAGCCCGGACCATCGGGGACCTCTGGACAGTCGGTTCCCCACACACAGACACAGGCCACAGCAGACCCAACCCCCTCTGGGAATACCAGCACAGCTCCCACCCAGCGGGCCCATGCCTCTGTCTCCAGGACACCTCGATCAGCGGTGTGTCCGCCACTACAGGGCACCCAGGCTGACCCACCACCCCAACAACAACAGGGACCTGGGGGCAGTGGTAGTGGGCACACCTTCCAGGGGACAGAGGCCCGGGGAAACAGGGGAACTGGGAGGGCTGCAGTGCGAGAGGGGGTGGACCGGCCCAGGGAACTGACTCTCCAAGAGGCCCTCACCACCATCATGGGAGCATACCAACACTCCCAGGAGACGATGGCGACGGTACTTGCCAGGTTCCAGGAGATCCAGGCACAGCAGGAGGAACGGTACATGGGGTTCAGAGACGAACTCAGGAACATAGGTACCGCAATGGGGACCATCGTCCTGGCCCTCAACCAGATAGTCACCACATTGCGGGACCATGTGGCACCCCAAAGGGCCCCTGTCACTAGCCAGGACCACGAACAGCCTACCACCTCCGCCGGCGCTAGTGGGCAGGAGGCCCCCACACAACGACAGGCCACCAGAACCCCACCTCCTGCTGAAGATCAACCACCCCGCAAGCGGAACCTGAGATCTCACAAGAAGACAGAGTAGGATGCCAAGACCCCCGCCAGCAAACAATACCCCCTGATGTCATCCCACTGTCCCACATTGTCACCCTGTCCAACCTTGAACTGCCCCTGCTCCATCCTTCCACAGGCATATGGACAATGCACCTGTGCGACTGAGAACTGGACTCTGCCATGGACATTCCTCCATCCCCACCCATCACCGTTTTACTATCATGGACCCATATGCAGCACTTAAAATAAATCACCAATTGCACTTCAAAAAACAGGAGTCTGCTTGTATTCTTTACAAATGTATTACACATAACGGTGCAATAATGTTCAGTCACAATGTGATTACAACATACCAATGTTTTAAAGCATTAGTCCATGGGCAAACAAAGCAGCAGTCACGCTGTGGGTCATACAGCTCTGAAAAGGGAAGGGAAAGTCAAAAATCAGTTAAAAGGAACTGGGGGGAAACACAGAAAGTAGAGATGCAGGAGGGCAGAAGTAAATGTAAAAAGGCGTGGGTGATTCTTACCTGTGTGCTACTGAAAATACTGTTGAATAACTGTGTCCCTGTTGTCCGTGTCGTCCCCGTCGTCTTCCTCCTCTTCACTCTCCACAGGCTCCACAGCTGCTACAACACCACCATCTGGACCATCCTCCTGCAGGAAAGGCACCTGGCGTCGCAATGCAAGATTGTGAAGCATACAGCAGGCCACGATGATATGACACACCTTCTTTGGTGAGTACATTAGGGATCCACCTGTCATATGCAGGCACCTAAACCTGGCCTTCAGGACCCCGAAGGTCCGTTCTATAATCTTCCTAGTTCGCCCATGTGCCTCATTGTAGCGGTCCTCTGCCCTGGTCCGGGGATTCCTCACTGGGGTCAATAGCCAAGGCAGGTTGGGGTAACCAGAGTCACCTATTAGCCACACACGGTGTCTCATCAATGGCACCAATGATGTTGGGGATATGTCCAAGGGCATAGAAATCACCCTTCACAGTGGCCAAATCACCCTCCTCAGGGAAAACAATGTATCTCCGCATGTATTTCATCAGGGCAGACAACACTCTGGACAAAACCTTAGAAAACATAGGCTGAGACATCCCTGATGACATGGCCACTGTTGTCTGAAAAGACCCACTTGCCAAAAAATGGAGTACTGACAGAACCTGCACCAGAGGGGGAATCCCTGTGGGTTGGCGGATGGGGGACATCAGGTCAGGCTCCAGCTGGGCACACAGTTCATGTATAGTGGCTCGGTCAAGTCGGTATCGAAGTATAATATGTCGTTCTTCCATTGTCGACAGGTCCACCAGCGGTCGGTACACGGGAGGATTCATCCTTCTCCTCGCAAGTCCCAGCGGACGGTACCTAGAAAGGACAACATGGAGCACAGAGTCAAGCAACCCACAGGTACATTCACCCAGCTTGCACAGTACACGAATCGCTATGCATTGAAAGGCTTGTATGAGTGGCAATGCAAGGCCTAGGCCTGTGTGACGCAGTAGAAATTAAGCCATGTGGGCCCTTGTAATGGCGGCTGCCTGACCTAAGAGGTGTGACAGTGGGATATGAGGTCAACGCGCTGGCGTGGCACACCGTGGCGGTAGGCGGTCGAAGACCGCAGTGCGAAGGCGCATTGGTTAACATTGAACCCTATGGGTCTCAGGAGCCAATGACGATGTGCGCCGGCGGTCACGGTACGCACCGCCGCGGGCGTGACCGCCATTTTCTGTCTGCTTAATCACTCAAGACCTGACCATCCACAGGAGAGGACCTATACTGCAAGTGCTGCTGTGACCTCGGTCTGGAAGAGACAATGGCTGCTGCGACTGGGGAAAGGGCCCCTGCCTTCACTTCAGAAGAGTTGGAGAAACTTGTGGATGGGGTCCTGCCCCAGTATGCGCTACTCTACGGTCCTCCAGACCAACAGGTAAGTACACTGGGTGCACGTTGAATGGGCTATGCCTGGGTTGTGTATGGTGGATGTAAGATGGTGGGGTGGGGAGCGAATGAGGAGTGCAAGGCACGACAGATGAGAGCATGTGCCACATGGCAGGGTTGGGGAGGGGGGGGGCAATCACATCTAACAAGCAGAAAATTGTTGAAAATTCCTTTTCCACCCTGTACATGTCAAATAGGTCAGCGCCCATCAGAAAGTGGACATTTGGCGTGCCATCGCCAAGGAAGTCCGGGCCCTGGGGGTCTACAACAGACGGGGCACCCACTGCCGAAAGAGGTGGGAGGACATCCGCTGCGGGACCAGGAAGACCGCTGAGTCACTGCTGGGGATGGCCTCCCAACGTAGGAGGGGTGCCAGTCGTACCTTGACCCCCCTGATGTCCCGGATTCTGGCGGTGGCCTACCCCGATTTGGATGGGCGCGTGAGGACATCACAGCAGACACAAGGGGGTGAGTACCAGCACATTCTGCTATTTTTACACGCAGTGGAGGCGTCTGGGTGGGGGAGGAGGTCTGTGGGTGACATTAGGCCAGGGCGCTTTCTGTAGTGTAGTCCCCTCCTTTAGGCATGGCCCTGTGCCCCCACCTCTGTAGGGTGCCAAGTACAGCAATCCATGGTCCAGCATCACCCATGTGCGCATTTGTTGTCCATAGACCTATTGGCCTAGTCACAAGTACTGAGTAGTGTACCCCGATTGCGCGGCGTAGTGCATGAGGCTCCTGTGTCTGTCCTCTCCGACAACGGTGTTGACAATGCATGCACTCAACCTGTTTTTATTTCTCCCCCCACCCTTTTTCTTTATCTTCTTGTGCATGTGTGCATTAGCATCATCAGGCGGAGGAGAACTGGCATCGGAGCACGAGGGAGTTGCAACTCACAAGGCCCCGGTGGGCCATGGTACAGACACCGAGGTCACCAGTGATACGGAGGGCGAGGGGAGCACCACAACGGGGACCCGTGGTGACACCAGCGACACCGACACGTCCTCGGAAGGGAGCTCCCTAGCGGTGGCGGCAACATCCGTGCCCCCCGCCTCAACAGGTACAGCTGCCACCCAGCGCACCAGCTCCGCCCTCCCAGCAGCCCCTCAGCCTTTGCTCCGTGCCCGATCACCCAAGAAGGCGGGCATCTCCTTCGCCCCAGGCACCTCAGGCCCTGCCCCTGTTACCCCTGCTGCCCTCAGTGAGGAGGTCATTGACCTCCTACAGACCATCATTGTTGGGCAGTCTACCCTTTTGAATGCCATCCACGGGGTAGAGAGGGAGGTGCATCGGAGCAATGCATACCTGGAGGGCATTCATTCGGGTCAGGCTGCCCATCAACGATCGTTCAATGCTCTGGCCTCAGCACTGACGGCAGCCATTGTCCCTGTTTCCAGCCTCCCTCTTCAAACTGCCTCCACCCTGTCTCTGTCTCATGTTCCTCAGCCTATCCCATCCACACCATCAGACCAGCCTGCACACACCTCAACACCCAAGGGCAGCTCATCCAGACATAAGCACCACAGATCACACAAGCATTCACCCAAGCTACACCCAGATGCAGACATGCCAACAGTCACTACCACCTCTGTGTCCCCCTCCTCCTCGTCTCCCTCCTCCCTCCCTGTGACGTCTCCACTCACACCTGCATGCACACCACCATCAGCCAGTACTTCCATCACCAGCACACCCTCCAGTACAGTCCGCACACGTGCAGTCACCACCCCCACTGCCATTTACACGTCCCCTGTGTCCTCTCCCACTGTGTCTGTCACCCCCTCTTCCAAGACACACAAACGCAGGCAGCCAGCCACCCAACAGCCAACCACCTCACCACAGCCTACGTCACAAGCACCTGCACCCAAAGACAGCACACCTGACTCTCCTACAACCACATCCTCTTCCTCCACTCCCATACCTACTACACCTACCCTTTACATTGGTCCTAAAAAACTTTACCTCTCCAAACATAACCTCTTTGCCCCACCTGACCCACCCCCTCCATCTGCTAAGAGTCCCAGGAGCACCTCAGCCACCACCAGCCCTGCTTCAAGTGTCACCATTGTGCACGGGTTTTGGAGTCCACCCTTTCCCAGCACTGATACATCGGCCAGCAGCAAGGGGACAGCCAGCCCCCCCCTGAAAGAGGACCCGTAAAATCAAGGGCCGCCGCGAGAGGACTGACACGGCTGCCCCCAAGGAGCAAAGTCCTGGGCCGTCACCTGCCACAACATCCAGGGGAGGCAAGGGCCAGAGAGCCTCATCGAAGGAGGGCAAGGGCAGCAGGGCGGAGAAGTCAGCCAGCAGGGGCGCGGACCAGGAGGGCCCCACAAGCCCCATCCCGGGTGTGAGTGAGGACACCCACGGGCCCAGGACTCCGTCACAGAAGGGTCCAGCAACTGCACGGTCGGAGGGCGACTAAGCAGGGAGTCCTGGCCAGGTCTGGCTCCCTTGAAAGACAGGAGAAGCACTGCTGAAGAGGGCCCCGCCAAGACAGGCACCGCTGAAGAGGGCCCCGCCAAGACAGGCACCGCTGAACAGGGCCCCGCCGTGAAGAGCACCACTGAAGAGGGCCCCGCCAAGACAGGCACCGCTGAAGAGGGCCCCGCCGTGAAGAGCACTGCTGAAGAGGGCCCCGCCAAGACAGGCACTGCTGAAGAGGGCCCCACCAAGACAGGCACCGCTGCAGAGGGCCCCGCCAAGACAGGCACCGCTGAAGAGGGCCCCGCCGTGAAGAGCACCGCTGAAGAGGGCCCCGCCGTGAAGAGCACCGCTGAAGAGGGCCCGCCAAGACAGGCACCGCTGAAGAGGGCCCGCCAAGATAGGCACCGCTGAAGAGGGCCCCGCCAAGACAGGCACCGCTGAAGAGGGCCCCACCGTGAAGAGCACCGCTGAAGAGGGCCCCGCCGTGAAGAGCACCGCTGAAGAGGGCCCCGCCAAGACAGCCACCGCTGAACAGGGCCCCGCCGTCTCAGGCACCGCTCTGCTGGGCCCTGCCGTCTCAAGCACCGCTCCGCTGGGCCCTTCCTGTCAAGCACCGCTCCGCTGGGCCCCGCCGTCTCAAGCACCACTCCGCTGGGCCCTTCCTGTCAAGCACCGCTCCGCTGGGCCCCGCCTTCTCAAGCACCGCTCCGCTGGGACCTTCCTGTCAAGCACCGCTCCGCTGGGCCCCGCCTTCTCAAGCACCGCTCCGCTGGGCCCTTCCTGTCAAGCACCGCTCCGCTAGGCCCCGCCGTCTCAAGCACCGCTCCGCTGGGCCCTTCCTGTCAAGCACCGCTCCGCTGGGCCCCGCCCTCTCAAGCACCGCTCTGCTGGGCCCTTCCTGTCAAGCACCGCTCCGCTGGGCCCCGCCTTCTCAAGCACCGCTCCGCTGGGCCCTTCCTGTCAAGCACCGCTCCGCTGGGCCCTTCCTGTCAAGCACCGCTCCGCTGGGTCCCGCCTTCTCAAGCACCGCTCCGCTGGGCCCTTCCTGTCAAGCACCGCTCCGCTGGGCCCCGCCGTCTCAAGCACTGCTCCGCTGGGCCCTTCCTGTCAAGCACCGCTCCGCTGGGCCCCGCCTTCTCAAGCACCGCTCCGCTGGGCCCTTCCTGTCAAGCACCGCTCCGCTGGGCCCCGCCGTCTCAAGCACCGCTCCGCTGGGCCCCGCCGTCTCAAGCACCGCTCCGCTGGGCCCCGCCGTCTCAAGCACCGCTCCGCTGGGCCCTTCATGTCAAGCACCGCTGGCCCATTGACAGTGCCGGTTCTGTGTCGAGCTAGTGTTCACGCTGCACTCGGGGCACCCTGCCTCCTCCATTACCTGTGGAGTCTGTAATCCACCTGATGGCCTGTGTCTCTGCACTCCCCGGGATGGCACAGTGGGCAGACCACCCACTGTAGAGACTTGTGAGACTGTGGCTTTGCACTCCCCAGGATGGCACAGTGGGCATGGTGGACCCTTTGTGGATCTGGTGTCGTGGACTCATGTGGCTGAGGTGCCCCCCCTTCCATTCCCCCTGAGGTGCCTGTAGTTTTGTCACCTGATGCCCCAGCAGTGTTCTCTCCAACGGACTCAGGTCTCCTGTGTGGGCTTTGCCCATGTGTTGATACACTTTGGCCCACGGACAGTGGAAATTTAAGTGACTGTGCAGGACTTATTGCCTATGTTTATAGATTTCGCATTGTTCATTCTTTATTTTTTATATTTCATATTGCTAATTTACCATGACTTCAATGAACCTATTTTATACATAAATTATAAGTCTCAATTTTATTATGTCTTTGCATTTTTCCGGGGGGTTTGGGGGGTGTCACTGTGACTTGTTGCTCTGCATTGGTGTGTAGATAGTTGGGGGGAGTGGGGGGGGGGGTCGCATATGTGTGTGCCCGTAACCTTACCTCCTCCCCCCTGCCCTGTGTCATAGGTGCAGTACTCACCGTTGTCGTCTGCGCCGGCGTTCGTACTCGTGGTAGATGAGCAGGTAAACAATAGCTGGTAGGATGTTTAATTCGGGTTCCATGCTGTCCTCCTTCCTCGTGGAGTGTGTATAGGTGAGCGTTTTCCCGTTCGTAGTCTGTTTCCGCCGTGTTTTTAGCGGCGGGGCTCCCGCCCCGGAAAAGGTGGCGGATTGGTGAGTTGTGATAGGGTGGGCGGTACATTGTCTGCCGCCTGCCTGTTGGCAGTGACCGCCGCGCTGTTTGTTTGTGCCGCCGTGGCGGTCGGAGTGTTAAAGCGGCGGCATGTGTTGGCGGTTCCCGCCAGGGTCAGAATTCCCTTTTTTTGACCGTCAGCCTGTTGGCGGGTTGGCCGCCGCTTTAACACTGACCGCCAGGGTCAGAATGACCCCCTAAATTCCTTATCTCACACATGAATTCTATACAGAATACTAACTCAGCAGTCTTTTTGTAATGCTTCACCAGGACTTTTATGTACATCTGACCCTACCATGGACCCCCTTTTTTTGTGCTTATCAGTATGTCCCAAAGACAAGATGGCTGTCACGAAGTCTCATGAGATCAACAAAAAAATGTGCAGTCATCTGAGACTTTGGGAAGCCATCTTCAGTTCAGGCCACCCGATATGCAAGCATTATTTGTGCAGTTCTGTTTATGGATATTGCTTCTATTTCTGGTGGAACACTATTTCTTCAGTGGGGCAAATGCATTGCACTGCATATGTATAATTTGTTAGTTTCCTATTCTCTAGAATAACTACATAGGTTACATCACAGTCCTTTTCAAGTACAAAATAGGCTGAAAGTAATAGATAATGTGTGTAGTCTTTTCTAAACCCCAAACAATGTTGCAAATAAACAAGAAATTCTCCACCTATTTTGTTCTAGAGAAGTATAAACCAAAGCAACCCCCTTTGCGCCCCTGGAGTGGATTTGCTGTTCAAGGTAAAGGTGTGTTAACTGCTTGTAAAGTTCTGACACCATAAAATACATTTCATGGTTGTAGTAACAATTAACTATATTGAGAACCTCTCTGAGCACTTACAACCACTCAGTTCTTCTACCCTCAATCAGGGTTAAGTGTACACGATCTGCTAAACACACACACTCGGTGTACTTCTTACATACACGCCGATTACTAATGAGACGAAGGGGCAGGATGTATTTACTTAACCCACTAAATGACAACATTGTGGTGTTGAAGTATCTATAGGTGAGATAAAAAATACTTCTATTAAAGTTTAAAAGTGGAAATGAAGCATACTATGCAGAATTTAGTGACTAACACATATTTCTGCATTTCTGGTCAATGCGAGGCATACTTGCTCATATATTTTTTCGCAGGTTTAACATGCTGAAATTGACTTAAGGAAAGTTGCGGAGATGCAGAATTTATCGCACCCAATAAGTAGTGGTTTAAATATACTCTGCATTTCGTGGCATGCCAATCCCTCTGCAAACAGGTCCTTGCACAGGGATCTGAATTTTATACCCACTTTTCATTAGAGCTATAGATTCCAAGCTTGTTCAGAAAATGTCTATCACATTGCATTCCAGTTTAGGGTGCAGAGAAAATAGTAGTTACAAATTGGTATTCCAAAATACTCCCCTCTTCTTCCCCTAAAGGTACCTAGCATAGACAAAGCTAATAGGTAAGGCTTCATTGCGCTAATACATGTAAACATATGTAGGTTTTACTGTGTAACCTGTGTAACCTGAGTAATGGCCCCACAAGCTTGGGCAGTAAAAAAGAGTTCACCAAAAATAGCAGGTCGCACAGAGAGAAGGAACAAGTAGTTGGTACACCTTTATGCATGTCTGTATTCACATACACTTTAAAGCCGGACATATTGGGGGTCATTCTGACCCTGGCGGTCTATGACCGCCATGGCGGAGGGCGGCGGAAGCACCGCCAACAGGCTGGCGGTGCTTCCTGGGCTATTCTGACGCTGCGGTCAGAAAAGGGGAACCGGCGGTTTTCCCCTGGCCCAGTGAATCCTCCATGGCGGCGCTGCTTGCAGCACCGCCATGGGGATTCCGACCCCCTTCCCGCCAGCCTGTTTCTGGCGGTTTCCACCGCCAGAACCAGGATGGCAGGAACGGGTGCCGTTGGGCCCCTGGGGGCCCCTGCACTGCCACTGGCATGGGCAGTGCAGGGGCCCCCTAACAGGGCCCCACAAAGATTTTGACTGTCTGCTTTGCAGACAGTGAAAATCGCGACGGGTGCCACTGCACCCATCGCACCCCTGCAACTCCGCCGGCTCCATTCGGAGCCGGCTTCCTCGTTGCAGGGGCTTTCCCGCTGGGCCGGCGGGCGGCCTTTTGGCGGTCGCCCGCCGGCCCAGCGGGAAAGTTGGAATGACCGCCGCGGTCTTTTGACCGTGGTGCGGTCATTCGGCGGTAACCGCATGGCGGGCGGCGACCACCGCCCGCCGCGGTCAGAATGACCGCCATTGTCTTTAGTCATGTTTGTATTTTGTTGTGTATCCTAGTCACCCTTCTGGTTAGTATACGGTCTGACCTCGGGTCCCCTGATGTCTGCAGTGCATCCACTGGTATTGCAGATACACTGAAGGTGAGCTAAATGCCCTCTTAGTGCCATGTTTTATTAGGCTACTCAACGTTCGTTGTTCTTTTATATACAATCCAACAAGAGAACTTTTTTGTCTACAACATAAAAAGACAAAGAGCTTGACTCACAGGAAGTTTGCTCCCCATATGTGGACTCAATGCCAAGGTTGTTTTTGCCCCCTTGGCATTAACTTTAGGTTTACATAAAAAGAAACTCAATAATACAGAATTTGTTTTTAATGATACATAATTGGCTCTGGCTTGTAGGGACATGTCTCTGCATGGGTCCATTGTACGTTTTCCTTGCACATATCACATGGCAGACGTGAGCAGGGAAAGAGAGTGACATCTGCGCAACCATAAATAGATTGGGACATGTCAATTAAAAAGACTTTTATTGCTGAGCCAGTAGTGAAACTTAGTTATTGAATGTCCTTGAGTACTGAGCTCAAAATGAGGTGGGGCAACCATCAGTTAGAAAGAGAGAGAGGTTGAACAGTTTATTATACTACTCCCATCCTGCCAAACTATAAAGGAGGCAAGTTGAATGCTTTCAGTTATATTATCATGTAATGATTCTTATTGAACTCCTGCTTCAAAAACATTCAGTTCTTTATGCTGCACAAAGCATACCTTACCCCCGCCCAACTGAACCGTTATTACCCCTGATGCACATTCTAGCTGCCCCCGCAGTCACACCCCAGACACTGAACTCAAACATACACTATGAACTTGCACAACACTATATGGCTGCTGCACGCAATACACACTGCCCCGCAAGAGGTCACGTAGCTTGTAAACTTGCATATGTAGGAAGCATGTGCCTTGGGCATCTTCAGGCGAAGGAAGAGAATGTGTAACCCCTTTGCAGCCCTAGCACTCCTCCTTGCCAAGCTCACACTCACAATCTGTTGACTCACCCAACACCCCCACCAGTGGAAGCATGGCATGTGGAGCTGGCAAATGGGGTACTGCAGAGGATGAAGCCCTCCGCAGTGAAAAGATCCAACACCTTTCTAAGCACCCCATCTCCTCCCAATGGCCACCCTCCTCATGGACTTCCAGCACAGAGTGAACAATCTGCCTCCATGAGAACTCTCTCATCCGTTATATTACCCGCTGCTTCCCCATTTCCAGCATTCAGTGCAACATCCAATATCCACTCTTCCCATCAGTGCTCCTCTGTTTCCCGACTCTCCTCTCCTTTTTTCCCCCTTTTTTTGTGCTCCCCACAGTCCGTCTCCTACAGCTAGTCCCCCGTCTTGAGCTATGCCTACACTTTTATCAGCAAGACAGCCCACCTAGCATATCACTCTTAAAAGGTGCTACAGCTGCTACCAGCGCCACAGTACCATGCCCATTTCCACCCCAAATTTAATTGCCTTCTCCAAGTTGCCAGCATTGTGATAAGGCATAGACAGACTCCTTTGGCCCTCTAAACAACGCTTTACCTCAAAACCACTACACCCATTGTACCCTCCTTGAACCTTTTTGTACTATGCCATGCGTATGTCTCTATTTGTGAGGAGATGCCACTTGTAATGTAATGAATTGATATGTCGAACCACCACTGCTGTATTACTTACAAAGCCAAATAAATACGTTTTTTTTTTAAAATCATGTAATTGGTCGTCTAGATGCTGATGACCTCACTCAAGTGCCATACCTAAGAAAATTGCAGATTTTCCGTGTGATGCTTCAGGGCTTTGACCATCTCATGGGTGAGCAAGTGACAGGTCATCCCACTTCACTGCCCAGCACAGGGCTAAACAGCTCCTTCTACTCATGTCTAGGGAAAGTCAGTGTCTTTCAACAAGGGCTGAAATATGTTCAAATAAGTACATTTAGTGGATGGACATGATCTGCTGTAGTGTCTTTTTCTAAACTCTTTAAAGTGGATCTGTGAACCAAAGTTTTAAAAACTGAATGTGATTGCAGCCAGAGGCCAGCAACTAGACCCTTGTATTCTACCTAATGAGTGAACACCTTCTATACGCTGTACCTTGGGTATGAGTAGTTAGCTTTGTCCAGAACCTTCAATCTATTTGAATAGGATCTGTATGGTACAGATCCAAATTGTAAATGCAGTTATAGTTCAAGACCAGCCCCAATTGCATAATTCCTTCACCCACAGATGAACAACTACAATCTATGGCTTATATAAAGATTGCAAACCTTATGACATACATTTATAAGGAAAAGATTTAATTGCAATAACCTACAAGCAAACCATAAACACAATCTGCATGCACAAAATGAATACCTGCAACAGGCATCTTTCGGATGAGTATTGACACACCTTGTAGCTCAAACCTAACAAACGTGGTGAACTAAGAAAACATTTTGAAGGCAAAAATATGAAATCTGACTTGTCACTTTGGAGTGATGAATACCATGTAACTATACACTCTCTTTATCAGTTCTTACTCTGTAACATATTGAGTGCTGGTGCCCAGAGCACTGCTCAAAAGACAGTGGCCCCTGGTATTACATTTTCCTGCACCGAATACCAAGGCTGTGAATCCCCCTCAGGCCTCTTTAAACTACTGCCAGATGCTCCCTGCCCCTACAACTCACTCTTTCAGGCTCTTTGTCGACGTTTTTACCATCTTCTCTTCCTTCTTCTTTCATGTTTGTTTATTTTTCTGCCCTCTGCTGCTCTCAGTGAATGCCTGATAAGGAAAAAACAGTGCTGGTGGAAACTGCCAGAGACAAAAATGAGTGCTGGTGGGCCCCACCAGCAACCACCAGCTTAAATTAAGCTCTGCCCTAAATTATCATATTCTGCCATTTTGTTTAAAAACGATCGTCCACTAAGTACCTTCCATTAAATGCCAAAAAAAAAAGTGCAACACTTTTCTCCAAAACATGTGCATGCCCTAACCGGACCAAAATGAAACACACACATTATGCAATAACATCACAAAATCAAAATGTAAATAGAAGTTCTATAGCCCCCTCTACCACACTTTCAGGAATGATGGAGCCATATTTCAGGACCAAAGAAGCCTAATGTTCTCCCATGCATAATACATTTAAATCTTGTGAGAATTATGGGTGTTAAGCATATCATGCTTGTGGGGTTACCTGTGTGAAAATGGTACGGTTGTGTTCAAAATACATACATGGTACACAATCAAAATATTTCCTATACAGTTTCTAAAGTCATGCAGTGAAGAAAGCTAGCACAGTGCTGATGGCTGCAGGACACATCCGGTTTCACAGGGCTCGAGATGGATTTTCTACTTGTACCAGGACTCCCGCAAATTAAATGCATAATTGATGTAATAAAAACAGATATTAAGTGTCAGATTTACTTAATTCTCATGCAATGCAGCTCAGCAGCCAAAAATGCTGTGCTGAACAGTGTGAGAAGGGGAGAGCACCATATCTACAGATATGGCACTCTCCTCCCATTTCCCTAGCTCTGACACACAATTTAGCTGCTGAGTGCCACGTGCACAGTTTTGTGCCATACTGCCAGGGTGTTTGTGTGATTCTAGAACAGGTTTTGTAGAGGAAGGGTTCAGTTCCAGTACAGAATACTTTGCTTACACAAACTTTAAAACTTTTTCCACTTTGTATGCTTGCTGTACAGTGGAGCATACATGCAAAGTCAGAAAAGAAAGAAGAAATGAAAACATTTCTCATTTTAACTCCTGCTTTCAAGTGGTGTTATTTTTAGATGCAAAACCTTGTCTCAGTTTTTTGGTGGATGGGGTTCTGCACCAAAAAGCTTGGGAAACACCAATGAGCCACCCATGTAACGCCCCCTTGGTGCTAAGTCATGCACAGCAGTGCTTCATGCTGCCTTGCTTTATTTTTAGTCAACTTTCCAGGGCAAAACAAGTTTTGTGCTTGCTGGTTTGCATTACCTTTGTGACACAAATACAGCACAAAATGTGCACAATTTGTCCCTAAGAGTGTATCAAGGTAACAAGGATGTGCTTGAATTCCACAATGTATAAAGGAACATACAAAAACAATTGATTCTCAGATAATAGCCTAAATTCTATTTTGAATGAAATTTAAATACTGATGTTACTATTAGCAAACGCATCCAGAGAATTGACCACCTAGTAGTGAACATCAAAACCAGGGAGAATGGCACACATCTGTCTTACCAGCTATTTTATATTCACAAGAAGCAGAAAAAAACATATTTGGAAAATAAAGAGATAAAGCAAAATCCATGCCAAGTAAAGTGGATAATTTGCAATACTTGCATTCATTATGAAATGGCAATCTTTGTCATCTTTACGATTGTCATTCAAAGACAGATGAAGCATTAAAACAATATGACCTACATTATCATACCAGTATTCCCGAGCGCACTATACTCTGAACATTCTGGTTTATTAAAAAGCCTTGCTCACTTAAAAAGTTCTGTTACATTGTTTTCATTTAATTTAAACGCCCCCAGCTGTTTTTTCTGATTTTGAGTCCCTCTGTTGGGTCAAATCAAGCAGGCAGAGAAGTAACTTTTGTTAACTGCCACGCTGTCCTTAGGATGAGTTATTTCATACATACCACTCTAAAAAATAAAGGCCCAAATTTATTAAGCCATTGCGCTGTTCTTTTGTCATGCAAGGTGATGCAAGGATAATGCAAAGGCTTCACTAAAATTTACAAAGCCACACAAGGGGTGATTTTCACCTCATCGAATGCCTATGTAAAGAAATGTAATGTAACACAGCAGCTTCCTCTGCTTTATGTTACATTTGGAACTGGTAGGCATTCCATGAGTGGAGCATGGGCAGTCACATGCATCCACCCATGGACATGACGGATTTCCAGATTTACAAAGATCTGTGAATTTAAGATTGGGTCAAATCAGTATGCCTCCCAGAGGATGGCGTAACAAGGTGAAAGACCTTTACCTGCACCAAAAATAGAAAGAGAAAAATACCTCTTTGGATAGTTTTTGTGCAGGAAAGTATTCCTGGCTACACAAAATCATTCTTGCTTGTAACACAGGCACCCTTGTACTATTGTGCAAGAGCACCTGCACTGGCTTGACAGCACACAGTGCTTTCTGTAAATATGGAGCATTTCTGTTTTCTCCATTGCCTTGCTGCCCTGCATTACATGAAACGTTACTAAATATGTCCCAGTTTTTTGGACCTAACTCCTTCAAAAATAAGTTTTTCGTTGTTATTGTTCCATTGGAAGATCAACTACTTTGTAAAAAGTGAATGATTCATAAGCAACACTTCTAAGGGCCAGATGTATGAAGGGATTTTGCAGCTGCAAATGGCAAAAATTGACGGTTGCAACTGCAAAATTGTTTTGTACAATGTACCATCCCTATTTTGAGAGTTGGTATCTAGTTACCGACTCGCAAAATAGGGATTGCAACTCGCAATTAGAATGGTGCGTCCTGAGGGACCCCAGCACTCCTCCATCCCTGTGAGTGTGGCCATTCCCAAATGGGTTGCAAATTGCAACCTTCCCTTGCGACCCATTTGGGAATCACAAACAGTGTGGTTAACACTGGTACATTTCGTTTTGCATCTTGCAATTTGTGATTCACAAAACAAAAAGTCATACATCTGGCCCTCGGTGTCTTGCAAAAGAGTAGGATGATCTCACTAGCAAGATGGCCTTGTGCTCTCACATGTCAATGTGATGATGAAGCGCTGATTCAGGAACATATCTGCAATTTTTTGAGTTATTTACAAGTTTGAGAAAGGTAATTACTTTATTGATATTCACGAAATCCTATTGTAAATTTACGTCAAAAGTGTAACTTACATGTCTCCATCAAATTGAATGGCATAGGGACTATTCACAAACTGACTGTGTTATTCACAAAGATAACTTAAACGTCTGAGTAATATACACATGTCTCACTCTCACACACCAGTGTACCCCGTTTCTCGTGTTTCCACATGCAATGAGCTGTCCTTCATTTAATCCTCTGCTAGGGTATGCTGCACTGCTTTAACTCACAATCTGGATGACAGGCGCGATGGAAACTATGTATCTCTTTTTAAAGTCACCCTTTCAAGCAATAGATGCGGCCAATTTGCATAGCACTGTGCTTCTCTTACCTTACTGACATTTTATCCTGATTTGTTTATTGAACTTTCAGCCTAGTATGTGCACCCACGAATATTACATTTGCAGTGGCGATTTTTTGAAGGGTACTAAATCTGTATTGCACATCCTGCACCTCTTTTGGACAAGAAACCCCACCGAGTTTTCAATTTTTATGAGCACACATTTTTAATTAATGGAAAAAAATCACTACCGTCAGTTTTAGTTTCTGCTATCTTTTATAGCACAATACCAGAAGTGGTTAGGACTCTGTTGTGTTTTGCGCGTGTTTGTTTCCGTGGTTCCGTGGAAACACGTGCATTGTTCCGATTTGTATTCCTGAGGGGTTCTACTCTTGGATCGGCAGTTTGTTTCCTGTTGATCCAGGAGTTGGACGCTTCATCGGAGTGGTGCCTAATAAACTTCGTTCCTACTTTTCTCGCAGTTGTCTTATTTAACAAGTGGTGACGACCGGCACCACTCCTCGGACCCGCATTCTTCTTGCCTCATCGTTCCTGTTTTCTGATTTTTTTTAATGTTTTCTGGCTGCCTACCTCGTTGTTCCTGTGGCTGCTTTATGGACTCTTGAGGTCACATTGCGGAGCACATTTTGTCTCAGCGCACCGCTGTTTGGAGGTTTCCCGGCATTGCGATAGTCGCTCGTGGTTTAGCGCAAGACACCTTTCTGTCTCATGCATCATGTGAGTGAGCTCGTCGAAGGGCGTCCCATGCGCTTTCCTGTGCGAGAGCGTAGTTTATATAATCTATATTAGCATGAAATGTTTATGAATTAAGGTGTGATGATGCAGCATAGAAACTATAATAATAGCATTTTGCTTAGACGTGTGCTTGAATTGTGACCAGGAAGAGTGGCCACCTATGGATACGCAAACTAATAATGATTATCAAAATGTTTATGTTACGTTCAAATGAGCTTATACTAAAATTTGCGTTATTAAATCTGTACTGAAAACCTCATAGGCCTTAAATTAGCATGTGCTGCAGCTTAGCTGCTTGGCTCTCATATTAAATGCATTTTTCTATTCTTCAGTGTGCTGACTCACAAAGGGCCATGACCCTGTTTATTCTTTTTCTTCGACTTGGAAGATGAATGTAACCATGTAAATCCGTTTCACACCGCTTCTCATTGTCTTGCAAAATAAATGTTAAAATGAATTGAAACAGTGTAGATTAATGTAATGTACAAGGTCGATCAAACCAGTGAAGACAATGGAACTGCTGACCAAAAGATGTGCAAAGAATTACAGGAGGGTGAAATCACACCGGACGTGCCATTTCTGAAGACGTCAATTATAAGGACCAATCAAAAACTTGTAAAACAATATGGGGTGAAGATTAGGATTACCTAATGCTTACTTTGATAGGTTAAAGATAGTGGGGTATAACAAACGACCAATAGAATGTTGGGGGAATGTACTACGAAAAAGGGATAAAAACCCATGTCACGGGAAGTCATTTAGAATTAGGTAGGGTATGCTATTGATTTTATCCAGAAACTCTGTCTGTCACTCTGTTTGGTGACTTTTTGGTTTACTTAAAACCATCCTCGCCCTTAGATTGCCCATTTACACTTTACCTCCTTATGAGGAAGTGCCCTTTTGCCCCAGAGCTGAGTTCTGACTGATAGCGATTTGACTGATGTCCTGAAGACGAAGACTGAACCTGTGTGCTGACCTAATGTTTGGAGGGTAATTATGACAATGCATTTGTAATTTGTCTGTTTGCTTTTCCTTTCTAGGTACCAACAGCTTGTTTTGACAGAGACCTTAGATGGATGTTTTTCAAATTGGTGTTCTAAATTGTTTTGCATGAAGCCCAACATGCTAATGCTAATCAGTGGTTAGGACAGGTGTTCACCAAAACTGACGCAAATAGACAAACGACCGAGACTATGCTTTGTTGAAACTGACGCAATATTGACACTCTGCTAAACTTGATCTATGTTCACGCCGTGTTATGTTCTGATGTTTGTGATTCTCGCTTTAATGAAAGCTTATCAAAGTTGCCATATCGTGACTATGCTATTATGTTTCTTGGGGTTGAGATTAACGCATTTGCTATTAGATTGTAATTAATAGGGAATAAAATTCCTAAAATTCTACTAAACAAGGTGTGGTTATTCATGTCTGAAAGGTCATGGTAGTGTCTTTGAACTGATTAATGACTTTGACTAAAGTAAAATGCATTGTTGTGATAAATACTGATTACATTATTGATGTATTGATTGATATATTGATTAGCTATCTCGTCCTACGGTGTCTCTCAACTGGGTCAAAAAATTCATTGGCCTAAAATGAGTCCTGATGTGTAATAAAATATCATAAAAGGATGCGTTAACAGTTCTGGTAGCAGAGCGACGGTTTGGCCCTTTGGGGGCCCTAGGACGGAGAATCATTGTTTAAATTGTTTTTCTGAGATAATGCAAATTGGAGGTATGATGTTTTTCTAAATTTACCATGACTTTCCCGGTATCTCGGAGCCTGCTTAAGTGAGTTGGGAAAGTTCTCGGTGTCATAGCATGTGTGGTATAGGGTTTTGCGCTTGTTCAGCTTATGCATTTTGCAGGTGAATTGTGAAGTTTGTGTGTATTTAGGTCAAGTAATGTTGTTTTAGAAGGAGTAGGCGTACTCTGCAGTATGAGAGCAGGGAAGTAGGCGTACTTCATATGAGTGTGGCGCTTTGTGCTCAAAATTATCCACGTGGTTGGTTGTTCATGTACGGACCCGTCGTGGTCTAAGACTCCGTAGTATATTGACAAGTGTAGGAGACACTTGGGTTTATGTTGTAATCTGTGCGATTTAATAGGTCAATCGGGCATGGTTGACAAGTCGAGTTTGTGTTGAAATGTGGTGTGAAACCTTCGATGGAGATTTGGCAAGTTCTAAAGTGCACTAGGACGAACCATTGACAAGTCAAGAGTAGGATTTGCGGGTCGAATTCTGCTTGCGTATGCAGGAATTGAGAAGGAGAGAGTAGTGGCCGAGGCTTCAAATGAAATCTCTGTAAAATTCTGAAGCGAATGTGTTACGCTTCCTGTAGTAAACCAGCAGATTTGTGTTGTTGTTAAGGTGCTTGCAGTAAAATTGTGGAGGGCGGACAAGCCTCAAGACTTTGTCAGCTGCAGTGTGTGAGTGTGACGTCAGTGGTACCGCACTGAGATAGGTCAGTTGTCGAGAGGGGTCACGCATGGATTGGCTGCCGTCCGTGAGGGGCAATAGGTTGAGAAAGGTGGGTGAAGAGTGTCCTGGGAATTAAAGTCACTTTCTGATTAAATACAAACAAGAAGAAAAGACGCAATAATTCATTTTGTCAAGGCTTTTAAGCGTGCTCTGAAAGGAGATGCATACATTATGGCGAGTGAAGGGGAGCCTACACCGCCTGAGGGAACTCCAGCTTACATAGTTATGGAAGAAAAAGGTGTTGCGCCTTGTTTATGGATGAAACAGTGGCTCAAATTAACAGAGAAAGAGGGATGTTTGGCGTTCCCAGAACATGGGACGTTCAACACGAGGGTGCTAGAGAATTTGAGGGGGATGTTAAGCGTACAGAAACCACCTCCGAGGCCAGCTCAGTATGAGGCTTTAGCGATTTGGGATCTAATGGCTCTTAAACAGAGACAAGAACAATTCCAAAGAAGAATAAAAAGAGCAGAAAAGACTTATGCAGAAGCTAGGTGGGATAATGAGAACAAAATGTGGAGACAGGGAATAGTTGATGGATTGAAATTGTTCCCAGCAATAACACAGGGAGATGAGACGCAGGGAAAAAATGCCACCTGTAAAACAGACAAAGACTCTAGTAAGCCTAAAGAAACTAAGAGACCTTGGGAAGAGGAAGACGATTCAGACGATGAAGAAATCATGGATCGGATATTACATGATCGCCCGCCACCTTATGCGGCGAGTGACAATATCCCGAGCACTAGTACGGGTCCTGAGAACCAGACGCAGGAGAAAGGAGTTACTGATACAGTATGGACTAGTGATACGGCTTCGATACAGAATGGTGTCAGTGTACCCACTGCGCCAGACATGCAGATACAGTTGCAACCTCCACCGCAGATACAGAGAATCTATCCAGACGTCCCAGTGCTAGAGACTACTAAAAACCTGATAGTGCCGCCAGACCCAGACAAAATCGAGGTTAGTGCAGATTGAGCCAACTCCACAATTGCTGCCCCAGCCACAGCCACAACTGATACCAGGATATAACCCAGCAGCAGGTCCTCCATTAATACCTGCACCGGCTTCAGAGGATCAGACCTTTGGAGTCGCAGCTCCACGAGGTTTGGGACCAGGTCAGACACCAGCTGCAATATCGTTACCAATTACTGTTGGTCCACCGGTGCCACTGTATGCACAAGGTAAATCTGGTGTACGTGATCAGGGAGCAATAACCCAGGATGTAATGGGATGGGAATTCACAGGAACTCCTCGATCAATATCCCCAAGATCACAAGCAGCTGAACATCTTAGGTCTTTGTTAAGTCTCAGCCCAATTGGAACCCCCTGTCGAAGCGATAAGACAAGTAGGCTCAAGCGTGTTGCCCCTCAGACAATGTGTGGAAAAATCACAGACTCCAATAATGCAGGGTGGAAACATCTTGTTACAAGGTTTTTTCTGTGCAGCAACTAAATAAACCTTCACCACTTGCTGCAATAGCGGCAGAGAAAGATGATTACCTGAATTTTGTAAGACTAAGGGGGTCAATCTGACCCCCACCGGCGGCGGAAGCCGCCGGCCTGGCGGGAACCGCCAGAAGACCGTACCGCGGTCGAAAGACCGCGGCGGTCATTCTGACTTTCCTGCTGGGCTGGCGGGCGACCGCCAAAAGGCCGCCCGCCCGCACAGCGGGAAAGCACCAGCAACGAGGAAGCACCCGTCGCGATTTTCTGTGTCTGCCAAGCAGACACTGAAAATCTCAATGGGGCCCTGTTAGGGGGCCCCTGCAGTGCCCATGCCACTGGCATGGGCACTGCAGGGGCCCCCAGGGGCCCCACGACACCTGTTCCCGCCATCCTGTTCCTGGCGGTTTCTACCGCCAGGACCAGGATGGCGGGAAGGGGGTCGGAATCCCCATGGCGGCGCTGCTTGCAGCGCCGCCGTGGAGGATTCCCTGGGGCAGCGGGAAACCGTCGGGAAACCGTCGGGAAACCGCCGGTTTCCCTTTTCTGACCGCGGCTTTACCGCTGCGGTCAAAATGGCCCCAGAAGCACCGCCAGCCTGTTGGCGGTGCTTCCGCGGTCGTTGGCCCTGGCGGTCCATGACCACCAGGGTCAGAATGACCCCCTAGGTGTGGAAGCTGCCGAACTAGTGGACGGAACAATGGGGGTAAACAGATTAGAGTCATACACAGAAGCAGAATTGAGATACCTGTGCCCTAAGATTACTAAAGAGGTAGGCAAGGTACATCAGAGATTAGCGAACCTGACAGACAAGTACAATATTGATATTGAGAACACTAAACATTTGAAAAGAAGTTACAGATTAGACTTTGACTCGAAAGACTTAGAGCATATGAGGTCTGCCGGAATGAAGGCAAATACTACAAAGTGCGCAAATCTGGGGAGCGTTAGAAAAGTGGGAAGGCAGATGGGCAAAGAAAAGAGATAAGGAGAAAGGTAACAGTCCGGGATCAAGTCAGGCTAAAGCTTCACCCGATACGGAATCAGTAAAAATACTACCCATGAGAGAAACAGCTGGTGGAGTTTTAATTCATGTGCCGTTGTCCAGAGGAGACATCCTATCTTTTACAAATGATTATCCCAGATTGAGGGAGAAACCAATCGAGTGGTATCAACAAACAGATAGGTTTGTGAAGCTTGCAAAGTGTCTCTGGGAAGACTTGAATAACTTGTTTGAGATCGTTGTTCCGGCTGATTTGTGGCTTGAGTGCAAGAGAGGGGTAGACTGGCCGATGAAGGAGCCGGCAAGGGATAAGGTGACCGGAGCTCCCTCTGAGGAGGTGATGAAGTACTATCATAAGGTGATTAAGCTTTTGAAGCAGAAAGTGTCACCGAAGGTGACTGATTGGCAGAAAATCGACCGGACCTCACAGGAGGTTAAGGAATCGGTACATGCTTACTATCAGAGGTTGTTAAAGGCATTCAAACATTATAGTGGTACTGAGACCATTGAGCCGAAAGACATGAACCATCTTGTGTTCAGATTTGTTGAAGGGCTGAGACCAGAGGTTAGCCAGATGAGTAAGAATAATTTGATTTGTTGGCAAGCGAAGCCGATTGATGAGGTGTTACAGTAAGCAAAATACTGTAGTGACGAAATTGAGCTGAAGCAGAAAAAGTTAAAGGAGAAAGTGATGGTGATGCAGATAAGGGCAGCGCAGGCTGGTATGCAGGGAAATGGAGTTCAACAGATGATACAACAGCAACAGCAAGTGAATGGTGTGTTTCAGGCACAACCGAGAGGTCGAGGTTTTGTGAATCGCGGTCCAGACTTGAATACTGTTGTGGTCACCATGTCACGCATGCGGGGGCGTGGGGCATTGGAAGCGGGGATGCCCGAATGTGGTGCAGGATGGTGTCTTTCAACAAACCACTAATGTCGGTACCTTGCAAAATAGGAGAGGTCCAAAACTGAGAAATCAAAACCCGAACTTCCAAAATACCATGATTCAGATGCAAGGGTTACAGCCCATGCAGCAAATGCAAATGCTGCGCGTTCAACCGGCGCAAATGCAGCAAGTACAACAGCAGGTTCCCATGGTACCTAGACAGCAAATGCAATTACCAATGGCTCTGATGGGACAGCAACAGGTGATGCTTCCTCAGCAGGTCACAGGTCAGGTGATGAGTCAAAATAATACAGTATAGCAGTTCCCATTGCGTGGTGAAGATGGAATGAATGTGGAGTGGTCGGATGACAGCTCAGATAGCGAAGAGTGCAGGCTTGCAGCATCCCTAGAGGTAGATCAGAGGGGACCCTATGTAGAGGGAAAGGTAATGGGTCACAAAGTTTCATTCTTGGTTGACACCGGAGCTACACGCTCTACAGTCAGAAGTGCAGAGGTTCCGAAATAACCACTTTCAGGGTGTACCATAAGGGTGGTCGGAGTAGCTAACCAGTACCTGACAAATCTGATTACAGATCCAGTGCAGGTTGAGATCGGCAACTTCCAGGGACTGCATAAGTTTGTAGTCTGCGATTCGAGTCTGGTATCCCTACTGGGAAGAGACTTACTGTGCAAGACAAAATGTTCGATTACATGTTCCAATGATGGAATCGAAGTACAGACAAACAGTGATGATGAAGGGGATGATGGTCAGTTCTCAGAGTTGGAGACAGGAACTGCAAATGAAGATTACCCTTTGATTACATTATTCCTGATGCTTACAGTAATCGACTTACCTGCTGAATTGCAAGGGACAGTGACAGAGAAAGTGTGGAATTTGACAGGAAAGGAAGTGGGCTTGATAAAAGGAGTAGAACCAGTTAAAGTACAAGTGAAACCAAATGCAGTGTTTCCCCAGGTGCCACAATATCACATGGCACAAGATGTTCTTATTCAAGTGTCACAAATAATTGCAGACTTTGTGAAACAGGGAGTCCTGAGGGAAGTGTTGAGCAGCCCATGTAATTCACGGATAATAGGTCTGAAAAAGCCTTGTGGGAAGGTTTGAATTGTGCAGGACCTCAGAAAAATAAACGAGATTGTGGTAAAATGTTGCCCCATAGTACCCAATCCAGCAGTGATTATGTTTCAGGTCCTGTGTGATGCTGAATGGTTCACCGTTGTAGACCTGTCACAAGCTTTTTTTTCGATACATCTTCGTGAGGACAGCCAGTTTTTATTCAGTTTCAAATTCCTGGATAAGGTGTACAGTTGGTGAAGAATTGCTCAAGGGTTTTCTGAGTCACCGTCCATCTTCAATCAGATACTGAAAAAGGACTTAGAATCCTTAGTACTGCCTTTCAACTCGACTCTAGTGCAGTACATTGATGACTTATTGATTGCATCCAGGACAAGGGATGGCTGTAGATATGACAGAATTGCTTTACTGAATCATTTGGGAAAGAATGGACATAAAGTGTCACCCAGGAAGCTGCAGTACTGCCAGAAAGAAGTGAAGTACTTAGGACACTTAATTGAAAGAAGGTTTAGGAGAATTTCGAAAGAAAGAATAACAGCCATTTTGCAAATGAACCCCCCAACAACAAAAAAAGATGTCAGGATGTTTTTGGGAATGGTGGGCTACTGCCACCAGTGGATACCCAACTTCTCAATTATCTCGAAACCATTGATAAAGCTGACAGGCAAACAGATCAAGGATGAGCCGTGTACCATAGCTTTATCCAAGGAAGAGCTTGAGTCATTCAAGGAACTGAGAAAGTGCATGTGCAGGGCACCAGCTTTGGGTATGCCTGATTACACAAAGCCTTTTCTACTGTTTTGTCATGAACGTGATGCTTGTTCTTTGTCTGTCTTGACACAGGTCCATGGAGGTGCAAATCGCCCTGTAGCATATTTTTCAGCTACCTTGGACCCCGTCGCAGCAGCCTTACCGTGTTGTTTGCGCGCAGTTGCAGCAGTTGGTCAGAGCCTCACGAAGTGTGAAGGCATAGTAATGGGATATCCCCTAACAGTAATGGTTCCGCATTCAGTTGAAATTTTGTTGACTCGAACCAAAACCCAGCACATGACAAATGCTCGTCTTACCAAATATGAGACAATTATACTGGGGTCACCTAAGGTTGCACTGAAACGATGTACTGTGTTGAACCCAGCAACTCTACTTCCTGCTGAGAATACTGAAGTTAATAATGATGAGGAAGTTGAGCATGATTGTCTTGAGGTAACAGAACTATGTACCAAGCCACGACCTGATATTCAAGATACACAGTTAAAAGAAAATGACTG
Source organism: Pleurodeles waltl (assembly GCF_031143425.1). Lineage (NCBI taxonomy): Eukaryota > Metazoa > Chordata > Amphibia > Caudata > Salamandridae > Pleurodeles > Pleurodeles waltl. The sequence goes on from NC_090447.1 coordinate 281,636,391, forward strand.
TATTATGTTTGTTGATGGATCCTGTTTGAGAGACTCAGTCGGAATGCTGAGAGCCGGTTACGCTGTATGTACCATAGCTGGTATCATCAAAGCTTCCTGGCTCGAGAGAGTGTATTCTGCACAAGTGGCAGAGCTAATTGCCCTTACCAAAGCATGCCACGCAACTGAAAATCTGAGAGTCACTATGTATACTGACAGCAGGTACGGATTTGGAATTGTACATGATTTTGGCCAATTGTGGTCGCAGAGAGGTGAACAAATTAAGGATTTGTTACATGTGATTCAGTTGCCTCTTGAAATTGCCGTGGTGAAATGCAATGCTCACGTTATGTCACAAGACTTTGTGTCCATGGGAAACGGTTATGCAGATCAAGTCGCAAGGTTTTGTGTATTGAACTGTATATCGTTTAAGGATCAGTGGGAATTGATGCTGCAAACTGAAAATGACACATGCTTAAAACTTTCATTAAGGGTGGTTGATACCCTAGATGAGCTAAAGACACTACAGGGTTGTGCTGGCAAAGAGGAAAAATGCTCCTGGCAAAGAAGGCAATGTGTACAGAGGGTTGACGACTTGTGGGTCTCAGAGGAGGGGAATTTAGTGTTGCCAAACAGTCTTCTATCATAATTCGCTAGAATCTACCATGGACAGGCTCTCCTCGGGAGAGATGCAATGATCAGGTCATTCAAAATCGATTGGTTTAACCCAAAGTTCAGACATGCCGCAGGGATTACCTGTCACAGGTGCATCATCTGTCAAGGGACTGTGGTAACTCTAAGCCACATTGGGAGAGTTGGTGGTCCATTTAGCAAGATGCAAATGGATTTCATTGGGATGCCTGTTTGTGGAGGATTAAAATACGTGTTGGTGATTGTGTGTGTTTTCAGCCATTGGATTGAAGCTTACCCCACACGTAGAAATGACAGTCTCACAGTTGCAAAGCTGCTGCTTTGGGAACTAATACCCAGGTTCGGGTTTCCAGTCTCTATAGAATCAGATAGGGGCAGACACTTTGACAATGAGGTGATTAAACTATTGTGTGCCACATTAGATATTGAACAGAAGATGCACTGTAGCTACCGCCCTGAAGCATCAGGATTAGTAGAGCAAATGAATGGTACATTGAAATCAAGAATGGCAAAGATGTGCGCAGCTACCAATATGAAATGGCCAGATGCATTACCCTTAGTGCTGATGTCAATGAGGAACACCCCTGATAAGAAGACAGGACTATCACCCCATGAGATCCTCATGGGCAGAGCTATGAGGTTACCCGCAGTACCTGCAAATGCTCTAGTGAATATCACGGATGATATGGTGTTGCACTACTGCAAAGGCTTGGCTGATGTGATTCGCTCTTTCTCTCGCCAGGTAGAAGCTAGCACATTGCCACAGATCGGTGATCCAGGTCACACCCTGCAAGCCGGTGACTGGGTGGTTGTCAAGAAGCACGTGAGAAAGTCGTGTCTGGAGCCACGCTGGAAGGGGCCATATCAAGTAATCTTGACAACTACTGCTGTGAAATGTGCAGGCGTTCCAAACTGGATACATGCCAGTCACACAAAAAAGGTAACATGTCCAACTGATGAGGAACTTGAAGTTTCCGGCACAACAGTTCCAGAGAGGGAAATCTCAGGGCCAGAAAACAGCCAAGAGGGAACTGAGACTGCAGGAGAGCCCACTGAGAACAGCTTAATCCCTCAAACAGTGAATGAGTTCGAGAGAGGTGACAGTGTGCCTATCTCAGTAGAGGCAGCAGGAGAACCAAATCAAGGAGAGGTTCTCCCAGAAATAGACGGATACGGGTTAGAACTTGAACCGTTACAGATCCAGAAGAAGAAGAAGAAGAAGAAGGGGAAATAATAGAGAGAGACCAAAGTACTCCGGCATCCCCTGAGCCAGTTGCAAGTCCATCAAGAGAAAACACCATATTACAAGAGGAGGGTGCTGTTCAGCATCCTGAAAAGACAAACCAGAAGAAGACGCATAAGGGAGATAACTGGTCAGAGAAACAGGCTGCAAAAGCAAGAAGCGTACCACGTGAAACAATAACAGAAGAAACTGATGCATCCCGAGTAGAAGATCTGAGTGAAGGAGAATTGCAAGGTGAAAGCAGACTGAAAAGTAAGAGAACTGCAAATAGAAGGTACTCAGGTCCTGAATGGGCATATGCAACAACATCTGAATGGCAACAAGAATTCCTAGCGTTCTGTTTTGATCGAGAAGTGCCAGGCCAATACTACGGTACCTGAAGTAACTCAAAGAAAAAGACTTTGTTTAAATTGAAAACTGAAAAACGAAAGAAAAGAGACTTACAAATTACCGGATGAGACACTGATAACCTGATTTGACTTTGAGAAACCTGATTATGACAAGCTGCTAACCTGATTTGACAAAGGGGTCATGGAGTGAGTGAAACTCTGTAAATATAAGCAGAGAGAAAGAGACTTTTGCATCAAAGAAAAGAAAAAAGAAAAGAGTTTTATATCGTCCTCAAGTTGATTGTTATTCTGCTATCTGATTCTTTACAGACATGGCTTATAATAGAGGTAGTAACAAGAAGGGTAAGGTGTGTGGTTGGTTGAGTCTTATATTAGGTATTGTGTGTGCAATAATAATTGTGGGAGTGATTGTGGGAATGCTGTGGTTGGATAAGAAAGCAACTAACACTGCTTCACAACCTGAGACTACAACATTAACACTGTGGGAAACGTTTGAGCAGGATGCAAATCACTTGCATGAGGGAACTAATTCAAAGGGGGAACTTTCTACTAATGTCTTCTATCGCTTGCTGAATGAGTAGGTTGGGAACATGGATGCGAAAAACTGTTATATATGTACAAAGATTCCTTCGTCAGTGCAAGAAGGGGTCACCTATCATAGCTTGCCGTTAACTTATGGGATAAGCTGCAGCTTGCTATTAACAAGATTCTATAATCAAGAGCATGTGCAATATTTTTATTCAAATCTGGATGTTGTGTTTTCTTTTGTGCCTGTGATTGAGTTTCTGAACAAACTAGCTAAAGAGCATAGTATAAAATTAGTTAGGGGCTTCTTTGAACTGACGCTTACATTTGGGACAGCTTATGCACACCGCAACAATCTGACCTGCCTATTGACACCTGTAGGGAAAAGCTTCTTAGATCACACCGATGATAGACGCGAAGCATTGAAGGAAAGATTAGAAAAGAGGTTAGAGAAACGCACATATGCAAATGATTATGCTTACACTGTAATAAAGACGCAAGGCAAACTAGCTATAGATACACTACATGTAGGGAGGCTTTGCATATATAGGCCAAAATCTGAGCATGACACTTTATTTGTGGGAACGAGTGAATGCAGACACCTTTTTTTGTTTCAGAGTAAATGGACATTCATGTTAAATGGACAGGATCCAGCGATCCCTGGGATCTATTATGTCTGTGGACTTAATGCTTATTACCATCTCCCTAAGGGATGGTATGGGACATGTTATTTGGGAATAGTTTTCCCAAAGATTTACCAGATTGATGACTTAAAGCAAATACCTAAAACGTCTGAATTACAACATGCTTGACAAAAACGAGAGACAGCAGCTGCTGTCGGTGGAGACATATTTGGAGCCATAATTCCTTCAGTAGGGGTTATCTTAAACTCCATAAAGATTCAAAAGTTGTCTACTATTGTGGATAACATGCTGACAATTTTTACAGGGGCTATACTCCTGATGGATTCTGAACTTGCTGCAGAAAGAGCTATGACTCTTCAAAATCGGCTTGCTTTAGACATTCTTTTAGTAAAGAGTGGCGGAGTCTGCAAGATGCTCAACGAGCGTCATTGTTGCTCATACATACCTGACAATAGTAAGAAGATTAGAGGTATGCTTACTAACCTAACTAGAGATAGTGCAGATTTGAAGGATTTAAAGGAACCTGGAGTGTGGGAAAAATTTGGAAAAGGAATTGCCAGAGTAGGGAGCTGGTTTAGCAATATTTGGAATGGGGTAGTAGCAAAGATTTTAGGGGGTCTATTCATTGTTCTGGCCTGTTTATTAGGATTATGGGGAGCATGCAAAATTAATGATAAAATTAAAAGAAACTGGACAAAAAGAACCAGGAAGAATGAAGAAAGTGAAAGGGAGAAAATGTTCAACGAAATTTGGGAAAGTTCACATAAGGGACAAGATGTTGAAATGCGCATTATGCGTAAGGTGAAAAATTAAAGTGAAAGGTCAAAGGGAAAGGTTTGTGTGATGACGAACGTCATCAGAGGAGGGACTGAGAGAGCGTAGCTTATATAATCTATATTAGCATGAAATGTTTATGAATTAAGGTCTGATGATGCCGCATAGAAACTATAATAATAGCAATTTTGCTTAGACGTGTGCTTGAATTGTGATCACGAAGAGTGGCCACCAATGTATACGCAAACTAATAATGATGATCAAAATGTTTATGTTACGTTCAAATGAGCTTATACTAACATTTGTGTTATTAAATCTGTACTGAAAACCTCATAGGCCTTAAATTAGCATGAGCTGCAGCTTAGCTGCTTGGCTCTCATATTAAATGCATTTTTCTATTCTTCAGTGTGCTGACTCACAAAGGGCCATGACCCTGTTTATTCTTTTTCTTCGACTTGGAAGATGAATGTAACCATGTAAATCCGTTTCACACCGCTTCTCATCGTCTTGCAAAATAAATGTTAAAATGAATTGAAACAGTGTAGATTAATGTAATGTAAAAGGTCATTGAAACCGGTGAAGACAATGGAACTGCTGACCAAAAGATGTGAAAAGAATTACAGGAGGATGAAATCACACCGGACGTGCCATTTCTGAAGGCGTCAATTATAAGGACCAATCAAAAACGTGTAAAACAATATGGGGTGAAGATTAGGATGACCTAATGCTTAATTTGATAGGTTAAAGATAGTGGGGTATAACAAACGACCAATAGAATTTTGGGGGAATGTACTACGAAAAAGGGATAAAAACCCATGTCACGGGAAGTCATTTAGAATTAGGTAGGGAATGCTATTGATTTTATCCAGAAACTCTGTCACTCTGTTTGGTGACTTTTTGGTTTACTTAAAACCATCCTCGCCCCTAGATTGCCCATTTACACTTTATCTCCTTACAAGGGAAGTGCCCTTTTGCCCCAGAGCTGAGTTCTGACTGATGGCGATTTGACTGATGTCCTGAAGACGAAGACTGAACCTGTGCGCTGACCTAATGTTTGGAGGCTAATTATGACAATGCATTTGTAATTTGTCTGTTTGCTTTTCCTTTCTAGGTACCAACTGCTTGTTTTGACAGAGACCTTAGCTAGATGTTTTTCAAATTGGTGTTCTAAATTGTTTTGCATGAAGCCTAACATGCTAATGCTAATCAGTGGTTAGGACAGGTGTTCATCAAAACTGACGCAAATAGACAAACGACCGAGACTATGCTTTGTTGAAACTGACGCAATATTGACACTCTGCTAAACTTGATCTATGTTCACGCTGTGTTATGTTCTGATGTTTTTGATTCTCGCTTTAATGAAAGCTTATCAAAGTTGCCATATCGTGACTATGCTATTATGTTTCTTGGTGTTGAGATTAACGCATTTGCTATTAGATTGTAATTAATAGGGAATAAAATTCATACAATTCTACTAAACAAGGTGTAGTTATTCATGTCTGAAAGGTCATGGTAGTGTCTTTGAATTGATTAATGACTATGACTAAAGTAAAATGCATTGTCGTGATAAATACTGATGACATTATTGATGTATTGATTGATATATTGATTAGCTACCTCGTCCTACGGTGTCTCTCAACTGGGTCAAAAGATTCATTGGTCTAAAACGAGTCTTTGTGTGTAATAAAATATCATAAAAGGACGCGTTAACACTGCATCCTCTCTCGTTGCAGGGATACACAGTGACCCGTACCTTTTGACGTGCTTCACGCATACTTTACCTGGCAACGGAGGACACTCTGTCAATTACTGCTACGACACGCTGTTGGGAGCCGGCAAAAGTTGTTGCGTGCACGTGCAGGCACTACTTAGGATTGGTGGTGCTTGTCAAGTTGCTACTCCTACAATTCTGGTGTGACTTCATCATGTTCTTCTCCCTCATTGGTTGTTCCTTCCAGGAAGTACTGTTTTCTTTTCCTGCTTTTCCTCTTCGTTGTGGAACTTTTGGTCTCTTTTCTAGAGTTCTGGTGTGACGTTTGACCTTCTTCACGTTCTTCTCCCTCATTGGTGGATTCTTCCAAGAAGTACTGCTTTTCATTGCTACCTTTCCTCTTCATTGTGATACATTTGGTCTGTTTTCATTTTTTTCCGACCATTATGTGTGCTCAGAGTTTTTCTCTTCCTCCTCCACAAGTATTTTGACCAGCAGGTGGCGTTCCTTGTATGAAATGGCCAGAGTAGAAATAATTTTTTCTCAATTACATTGACAGTATTGATACCCAAGGTGAAATGCCTCCTCAACAGAAAAAAATGTTTTTCTTAAATTGTGTTGGGCCAAAGGGTTTGAAGGCATACAATCAAAAGACTAAAGGTGGGGCGTAGAAGGGGATCAAAATGTGTTTGATAATGTTTTCAGTGCATTTGACCAATACATTTCCCCTAAAGTGTGTATTGGTATTTTAAGATACACATTTTTCCACAGGAAACAGGAATCTGATGAAAACACTGATGGCTATCTTGCTGCTCTTAGAGCATGATCGTTAGATTGCAATTTTGGACAGTTACAAGAGGAAGTAATAATAGATCAAATTGTTATGCCTGTTAATGATTCTTCTATTCAAGAGAGGTTAAGGGTGAATGTGGATTCTAGTCTATAGCAAATCCTTAATATTGTCAGGAAAGCTGAAATGTCTTCTAGGAATGCTAAAGTCATTCAGAAAGAGTCAAAACTTGATGAGTGTGTAAGTAAATTTCAGTCTAAGAATTGAGGGCAGAAAACAGATAGGAAACCAGAAGTGAATAAGGGCACTTCAAAAGAACACCTTAAATGTTTTTTGTTGTGCAGCAGTTCACATTTGGTGAATAACAAATCATGCCCTGCATTGAAACAGAAATGTTCTTCGTGAGGGGTGTTCGGACATTTCTCTAAAGTGTGTAGGAAAAACTCCACAATGATGTCAAATTTGTAGAAGATGAGTGTGATAGAGATGATGTTGATAGGTTTGTTTTAAGTATCACAGATAATGATAAAATAATTCTAAATATTGACTCTGGGAAGGTCAAGAAGAAACCAATTTGTACAGCGCAGACTACCAGGACACAACGCACATGCAGGGTAAGTTGCATGGGGAATTGAAATGCACTATTGTCAACTGCAACCGGGGGGGGGAAATACCTACTACACATTGCAAGGAAGTCATCTAATACATGGAGTGGCATGGGTAAAGGGGCACGGCAGGGGGGAATGGCCCATTCTGAGAAGACCTGGGGCACACCATTGCACAACACCAACAACAGTCCCATGGGGGCATGCTGTCATGCCAACGATGGAGCAAAGGGAAAGCCACGACAGGAGGGAAGGCCACTACGTCAAACTGACATCCTGGCACTCGTCAGCCAACATACCTCCCACATTAACTTGGGCCCTATTAGCAATCCTCTAGCCAAACCGACAACTGCAATGTAACTGCGACAACAGTTGCCACTACCACCTCTGATCTGTGTGCAGCTCAAGTAGCCAATGGCAGTAACCTCCCCATGGAACATACATATCTAAATTAGGGGGTGAGAATGAAATCTGCAACAATCTCCTGAAAAAAGACAAAGGCCCCAGTACACTCAAATGTCAATGCCCATAGTTGTCACAAACATCAGCCAAAGTAAACAACAATAGGAGCTACACAGCACTAAGGACATACCCATGCTGCATATGTCAGGGTCCATCCTGTGCCTGGGTAACAAGGCAACATCACAAATGTCATACTGCTCAGACAACAGCATTGAGGAGGGGACACATGTAACAGGTCACTGAAATACACCTGCACAGTCAGAGGACGAAATAGGACACTGATACGACTTTCAGGGCAATCCAATGTAACACACATTACCCAACATCAGCAGGACCCATTCACAATGTCAACATCCATATCAGATCATAACTATGCCATGCATAGGATATGCAACATGTCAATTACATTGAAGTCAATGTGAACGATCAGGGATTGGGGCAGGTCCTGATAGTTAAGTGTGCTGCCAGGGCCATCAGAACACCCACAGCCAGTGAAAGGTCTCACCATGAGAATGGATATACACGGAGGGTCGAGTAGGAAAAGAAGGTGGCAATTCTCTATTTGGCATAAAGCAACACCTAGAGGCAATGAGGCTGACAAGTCTGATAACTCAATAACATACATGTGACACACAGGTGGGCCATAGGCCTGAAACAATGCCCATCTGAAGGACTTCAGATATTAATACAAAACAAGATCACAAAGTGAATTCATCAAAAGGCAGGCATGTCACGTCAAAATTGTCACAACACAGACACACTAATTTTACCCTGTTTCATTGCAGAGGAAGATGGATCTCCTGCCAATATGCCTGTCCCAGATTTCCCTGATGACATGGATGACGAGCCGATAAACATTCCCCAGGAGACTATCCAAAAGGTCCTTGAAACCCTCCAGACCCCACCTTCAGTCACAAGGAGGAGCACATAACAAGCAGCCATCGCAGAGGATCCACCCACCACCCCAATTGTAAGACCTGCCAGCTCCAATAAAGTTGAGGACTCAGACGACACAAGGCACCAGCTTTGAGAAAACTGTAGTTGGAGTACAGCGGGAGCTGGCCAAGGAGGTGTGGGTGGGGATGCAAAATATAGCAGCCAGCCTTGAGGGGGTGCGTTCGTGCATGATGTCATCTGCAGATCAGGCAGCAGCTATGCAAGCCCTAACATCTATCTTGCAGGAACTGCAGAAAACCCAGAAGGAAATCAGCACAGCTGTAATAAAGTTGACCCAACACCTACAACAGCAATCCTGTCAACGCATGCAAGAATGCAACATTGAACCCCTCAGGGCCAACCTGGCTGCCTACCATTGTGATGTGGCTGCTATTCTCAAGAACCAGCAGGCCCTCCTTGCAGCAGTACTGCCCTTAAGACCCCCGCAGGTAGCAGCTACCGGGATGTCTGACTCCACGTCTTCTAACACTGGGGTGTGTGTTGCCCCTTCACAACCAACAACAACAAGGACAAAGCAGGCAACACACACATCAGAAGAAGAAGACATGGAACAGATCAAATTCACAAGGAAAAGTACCTGGAAGCACTAGTCCTTGCCACATGGCCAACTATTACCAAAGTCCTGTGTTTTGAAACATGACAGTCTTACAACAACTGTACTCAAGCACTCTTCTGCTAACCATTGTATAACTTGTCACCCAGCCCAGTGATTGTCTCTCTCCTACTCATTGGCTAAGTCTGTCCCTCTGCACTGTCTGAAACAGCAACCCCAGCATGACAAAAGCATTTTGGTAAACCCTTGTGTTGGATCACAATAGAAGATATCACTATAATGGACTCACAATTATGGACAATGTACATATAGCACTACAGCACTTTTCAATAAATAGCACTTACACAACAAATCTGTCTCTGGGTAATGTGACATATCAACTGCGCAGTAGATAATTTAAATGTCCCTACTGTCAAATAACGTAGCTTGTCAATACAACTGTCCAGTTCTTATGTAGTTAGAGAAATCTACACAGTGACCATGATTGCATCATACTCTGCCCATCCTGAGGGAATAATCTGATGAAGTGAGAAACCATACACCTCCATGCTGTGTTGGACAGAACAATGCTTCCTCAGGGGATAACTAAGTCATCAAATAGTGCCCGCTAAATGTTGTCAACGTGCAAAAATAACACAATAAACATGCCACACTAATCTAAGTAAACACTAAACAAATTGCACAAATGAAGGTGTCTGAGTTAACATACAAATAGGTAATCATGCCGAACTGTGTCACAAATGATGTATGAGGGTCATGAAGACAAGAATACAAGATTGTCAATGAGAACTCATCTTATAAGGGTGTGCATGATCATCACACTGCAGTCAGACCTAAAACTGTTTCCCCAATATCAAGTCTGGAAGTGTCTTTGAAAACACACTTATCAACAGAAACACATTGTCATCCATATTAACTGTGATTGGTGGTTGCAACAAAGGGTAGACACTTTGCAAGGTAGCTCTGGGTTAGCTGCCAATCGTACAGCTCAGTTGGGATTTGTGTATAGCATTGGACACAGATGTTATAGTACAAAAGAGATGTACACAGAATCCAAACCCACGATCAAGTACCATTCAACACATACTATTAAGGGGTAACCAAATATTTATTAAAAGCTAACCATAGATGAGGAACTGAGGGAAAAATCTTACCTACCCTAATCTACCCTGACTACTCATTACCCACAACTGTCCCTAACTAACCTAAGCTACATTTACTTATCACATGTAATGAAACGTTCTAAACATCTACCCCCCAAACCCCTTATGAGACCGGACACATTCAGGACAACACATACTAACCTAAACACATACCATACTATCCTAAACAAATATATATTTTTATTTTTTATTTTTTATTTTTTACACATAAGAACCCCAACATAACCCCCCACCCACACATGTAATAAGTCAAAAAAGAAAGAAGCAGGACCCCCCACCCACTAACACTGACTAAACTAACAGCCTATACTAACCTAACACTAAGCCCCCTAAGCCCACTAAGTATAAGAACAAGGAAAGAGGAGGGAGGGGAGGGTATCATGTCCATCTATTCAACTGTCTAGAGGTTGGCCCTCCAGAGGGTCCTCTTGATATCCTTGACCTGCCGTTTAATGTGCTGCACGTCCCGGCTCAGGTGGCTCACCTTGCGCAGCACTTTGTACATCTTGTTTTCAAGTCTATTGAAGGCTGCAGGGTCAATAGCTGGAGCAGTGGCAGTCTGGGTACCGGTGGAGGAGGTCTGTGAGGGCCGTCCTGCACCAGTGGCAATGCTGGGGCTAGGAAGTCCAGCAGATGTAGATTCAACAGAGGCAGCTGTGGGTGGGGCCACCTGGCTCAGTTTGGTGGTTGTTTCTGTGGTGGCTGTGGTGGGCACAGTAGGCCCACCCTGTGGGAAGGCTCGCCATGCCCACGAGGCGCGTTCATGGCAATATTGCCGGGCCATCCTCCGGAACCCGGACGCTGAAATTCACGGACCTGGTCTGGAGTCATGTTAGCTTCTGTGAAGACAAATGCAGATATGCCACATTAGTAACTGCATTGTGTGAAACAGCACAGCAAGTTAATCAGACAATACATCTACTGTACTTCTAACAGCTCATATCACGATACAGAGCATCGAATGTCCCTGAGGAAGTACATGGCAGGCCAGACAACAAAGGTCACATCACACAAAGCACATTCATAACCCACAAGATGGGTAACAACTGGCCTTGACTTGCAATCTGAGTTCTGACAGTTAACATCTAAGAATCATGCTGCATATCCTCCATCAAGAGCTGGGCAAAAAATGTCAGTGTACGGAAAGCAAAAATAAAGCCACATGGTCTGCAAGTTGTAACTGGACTTTCCAGTATGGTACCAAGTGCCAAACCTGAGTGTGTATACTAGTATGCAACCAAACCGTCACTTCTTCACAGGTATGTGTAACATACTGGTAGCATCAATACTAGGTACCCCATTTACAAACCCATGGCCGTGTTTGAGGGGGGGCGGTGGATACACAACTATAATTTGCCAACAACATGTACACCGAGGAGTGTATAGACTAATCCACACGTTTGTCTCTACAGACACACCACAGGTAAGGTCTATCTACATTTTGGAGTCAGCAAACCCTAGAGCACTCATAGGGTCAGACATGTCAGGAAAATCAGAACTTAGTACACAACATATACTTCCAGTGAGGCCTGACTTACATCAGACACAGAGTTGCTAGAACACCCATGATCATGAATTGCATGCACACCTAGGCCATTACACTCAGGTTCCACAGACTTGTTGCACTACATGTGGAAGTACATGATGCTAGGAGGTTCTACCTACTGTTTCAAAATTACGTAGGTAAATAGTGAAGCAGATGTCTATTGGGAAGCTATTAGCTCCACCAAACTTAGAGAATGTGGGTCTGACAGGCTGACTAAATAGGGGCTGACTTCCATTGCGACTCTTGGTGATACAAGTGTCAGAGACATGACTATCCCCTGTAATCACAGTGGGGCCTACAGGGATGTCCTACAATCCCTACCTGATACCATTGGATACGCATTGGCTAACTCAAAACATGTGAAAACTGCATTCCCACTCATGGAACAAGTGAAAAACTTGCCCACAGCATCACACCTTGCTATGCGTCCAACTCACACGAGTCCATAACCAGCAAACACAACACATAACAGACATATCAACACTTACTGTAGTGGTCGGGGTCCTCAAATGTCGCCACCCCTCCCACAGTGTACGGCGTTGGTCCACCTGCAAGGTATGGAAGGAAGAAATGTGCTCAAAATCTGTGCACAGTGCAACATTTTCAGTATCATTTACAATGTGTAGGCTGAATAAGTAAATGGCAGCCATTCAGACATGATGGTACTGCATCTGATATTTCACGGCCAACTTGTACATAGCCATGGGTCTCCTGTGACAGTTACACACATATCTGCACACATACATTGGCCCTAACTATCATGTGGTTGCAAACTTGCCTCATAATTGGTGAGCACTAAAAAATATGGAGTGTAATCGTCTCATCATGTGCATCCAAGAGAAACATCCAACACCTGGTTACTTGAGGACTGCATTACCAGTCAAACATGTCTTGTGGCCATGACACATTTAGTGCACATAGACCCAATGTATAGAGGGAGGGGCAGGGACTCCTGTAAGCCATCCCTTTGTTACAGTATAGTCAATTGATGTGGCCCAGCTATGGTGATTTGCACTAACCATGGAGATGTAAAGCCATGTGCATACACTTGGACTGCCATCCATATTTGGATTGTGGCTCAACCGATTCCAACAAACATCTTACAATGTTAGCTGAGGGCACCTTACACCTTTACACAATGTATTCAAATCCTGACCTGACATTTATCCTAAAAGATTAAGAAACACAATAATCCCGCACATTCATAGTACTTCTGTGAAAGCTTTCCTTCCACACTCACCAGACTCACATGAGACCAATGTTTAAGCCACTTTGCTATTATAAATTGTTGTGAAGGCAGCACTCATTTTCAGCATCATGTAGTGATTCTAAAGTCAGTCTAGCAATTGCGTCAACATAGTTGGCCTAAATGTTGGTACATCTGTACTTCTCTGTCAATAGTACCCTATATAGACATGATTGGCTCCAATTTTGTTAGCTGTGCTGACAGAAACGCCGCACCAATTTCCTTCATGGTAAAGTTACCTGTATGTTTGCTGAGCACGTGCTACCTGACAGCTAGCAATTGTGATCCTTGCCATAGTGCATCAATGATCCCCTTATATGTCCCCAAAATTACACACAGTCATCAAGTTAGCTGGCAGACATTGCACTAATCCACTGATGTCACTACAGAGCATTCATTTGTGCACAATAACAATAGTCGTACTCACCAACAGTGCCACCAATCATGATTCCCAGGTGGTCCAAGAGATCCTGCTCCCTGGTGATAAGGTCAGCCCATTGGTGCTTCAGCTGGTGGTCACTCCTCTGGCTGGCATACACACGCTGCAGGTGATGCAGCACCTTTCCCCACCGGATTCTGCGCGCCTCTGTAGGGTACCCCTGTATGACCCTGCCCCTGCCTGGATCATGAGCGGCAAGAAATGTGTCACCAGCCAGATGAAGCCCCCCAACTCCTCTTCCCCCATCCTGCCAAGACGTGGCCTACCAGACATACTTCTAATTGAGGAGAAGGAATAGGGGTAAAAGAAATAGAAAGGGGAAATGGGTGAAAGTAGGGGTAAAAAGACAGAAAAAAAGTAAACCTAAACACTAAAAGAGCCCAACTATCCCCAAATTAACACTACCCACAACAGACTCCCACAAACAAGAAATACACAAGATAAATGGACAAATGTAGACAAAACACAGTACTACAGTATACACAAACAAAATGTATTTCACAAAAGGACTTTACAGATAACACATAGGACAAACACAGCACAAAATCTCTGGACAACACTCTCTACACAGCCACACAGTCTAGAAGGATCATAGACTGCAAAGTGAAAGTAAAAGTACACCCACTGTACATGATCTGTAAACAGGATATCCTATTGCATCACTTCCTGAATGAAAAGTCCCACCTTTTTCGCGCTATGCGTAATTTTTTGTTGCACAAAACTGTATTTGCTTCATTTTTTTTTGACTCACAGATGTGAATATTAACCCGCATCCACATAATGATACATGGACTGTACAAATATCTGGATGCGGGCTATATTTCACTCCTGTGCGTCTAAAAAAAATGACGCAAATACAGTTTTGGTAAACAAAAAATTACGCACACCGCTAGGGACATCAAAATTACAGTGCATTAACTGGTTTGGGGCATTTTTACTTCTTTTTTGGTTATTTTACATGTGGAACACATCAGATATTGGCTAATTGAAGACAGTATGGTGTTGATGGTGTATGTTCACATGTGTGACATCATACTGCAGCGGAACATCATCCACTACACCCTTCACAGTATGTTTACAGTTGGCTGACGTCATAGATGGTCATAAGTGTGGCCTACATATATGTGTGGCACAAATTGTGCATGTTTGCCATAAGGAGAGGATAGCAATGTGACGCACATATGTACAATACCTAATTGCCTTTGGCTCAAAGTGTGTGCTAATTTGTTGGTTGACCAGGTGTGTGTGTATATCACATGAAGCATTATTGTACATTTGGTTGTATGAATGTGACGTCCATGTGTCCAACCCTAAGATGCAAGTAAAAATTGGAATGAGCAAGGGCATGTGTTAGTCATACATGTAACAACACCCGCAAAGTATACTTCCAAGTTTTAGGGTCACGTAGACACCACATGTGACATAGCATGCACCAGATGGATGGCAGACACATGTTCATGTCAAAGGTCCACAATTTCTACATCCTATGTCCTAGAGTATTGGTAAGTGCTTCCTAGGCACTAGTTGATGAATTCCACAGTGAGTCATACACATGCATTGAGGAAGTGGGTACCATGTTGTTTTGCACAGACAGACAAGGGTCAATCTCATATGTATGATGACACCACAGTTGAGGTCATAGAAGTAAGCCCCAACTATCAAGTGGCTCTGGTGGACCAGCATACAAGACAGCACGTGTCCACATATTTCCAGTGATCAATTGCACATAGGTGTCTTGTTTATGTGTGTGGTCCAATGATGATCCTGTAGAATTTTTGGGATGTAATTTGTCACAGTTCGGACCAGGACTCATCATGAGTCAGTAGTAGCTATTCCTGTAACTACTGAGTATCCTTTGTTGATCAATGTGAGAAAAGTAGATGTGGACATGTGAACCAACATGTGGATGGTCCCACCCTGTCACTAAAGACGTGTAATGAGACAGTCAACAGGGCAAACTTGGTGTGCTGAGTGAGATAATGTCTCAATTGTCATGTTCCGGCAGGTGTCATTACAACATTTGTACACAGGTTGGCCTCTGCGCTTCCCACTGCATCTGGGAAGATCATAGCCTCTGTGCTGTTTATTCTCGCAGCTATTCACCACACACGGCCCATCATTCTGTTGTGCGCACTGTGATGCTGTGTGTGAACTGTCATGGTTCTGACATTTGTGTATTAGTCATGTACATTATCAGAAGTTGCTGGTTGTGCTGAAAGCCCCGTACCCAAGCCCTGCCTATGACCCTGGGACACTGTCACACTTTGTCATTCATGCATAAATGCAACCCAGAAAAGGGATGGGCCATGAATTTTGCATTTCAAAGAGGATTTAACTCAAATGGTACAGTTAAAAGGCAGATGATGCTATACAATGTATTTGTGTATGCATGGTAGAAGCCCATGCCCAATGCCCCCTGATGAATGGCAGGTTTGCTAATGCAAGTGTGGTACATATGTAGATACAGGGATACTTTAGTGTGATGCACAGACAGTTGCCAGTCAGGCTGACAGAATGCAAGTTGATTCAGGAACCAACTACTGGACAAGTTACATAATCAGTGGTCTGACTGAGACTGTTTGGAGGACAAACTAGACAGTTGACATGTCAATTTGTGTATGTCCTGTGTTTTTGAAGGTGACAAATGAACCCAAGGGCTGTGTTACATGGCTTAATTACTATCAATGGTTGACAATGTATTTGACATAATGGCAACTGCTATGCTGTTCCAGGCATCATCAGGGGCAGTGCTTTTTGTAATGGGTGGTGTGCATGGAGGTGATCACAGGTGTGGGCTGCATCTGTTTCTCACCAGTCCTGTAGGTGAGACTTGCATTCTAAGGGCCAACAGACATTTTCACAATGGGAAGCAATCTACATGTGCTAACAGAGCTTTGAAACTAGAAGACAGTGTATAAATTGACCTGACGTCCATGCAGTCAGATGTTCTTTGACAATGGCATACCTTAGGAAAGGGTGTAGCTCACTGGTTTGCTAATGTTGGTCTGTGTTTGTAGAGGAGGTATTATCAGGATACACATCTTAGTATTCCAGGGACCTCTTCCGACAGGTGGGTTGTGACCAGGTGCATGGGTGTGTCAGGAGTTAGGAAATGGGCTGACATGTACATGGAATGTCATGTGTGCAATGCATGTCATATGTGTGGCACTTGTGCTGTCTATGTTCTGCTTCTATGGAACTCTAGTCACAGATACCCCTTGCAAATATTGGATGCAGTTGGACTAACTGCTGTCAAGGGTCTTGTCAGACATTCCTGTTAGTGATGCCAAAGCACATTGACATCCTCATGTATGAGGCTTGTTTTCCCCTTATTGAGTGATGGTGTCATAGTTGTGTGCCATATGCTGCGTTGGACCTTGATTTCAACATGTATGTGTGGAATAGTTGTGGTCCTCTGCTATAGGCCTACAAAGGAGATATGTACATGATATATGTCATTAAGAGTGTGTGTGTATGTGACCATTGTATGTTAGGCATCACATAAGCTCTGGGATGTTCCGTGTCCTACTCAGTATCTCAGCAATGCTTCATGAGGCAACACTCTTTTTCTGATAAGTAGAGATGAAGGTGTGTAAAAAGGAATAGCCAGACCATGATATGGTGATTATAATAGGTGTTTATTTATATTAGTTAACTAAAGTGGTGAAGGTGATCATATTCAGAAGAAATTATTTACAATCTGTTGCCGCCTGTGTATACCAGCAGCTGTGTTCTGTAGTTCCCCCTCCTGTTGCAGGCCAGCATCCTCCTCTTCCTCCTCTTAGGCATGTGTGGCTCTGGTTCCAGGAGGGGAATGTTTCTTCTGATACAGATGTTGTGCAATATTGCACATGTGAGGATGATCCTACAGACCATCTCGGGGGAATATAGGAGGCTACCACCAGTGATGTCGAGGCAGCGGAACCTTGACTTGAGGATGCCGAAGGTCCGCTCGATAATGCTGCGTGTGCTCCTATGGGCCTCGTTGTATGCACGCTCTGCAGCTGTACTTGAGTTGCCAAATGGTGTCATAATCCATGGCTGGATGCCATACCCCTGATCAGCTGCAAGAGAAAATGAATGGGATCATGGTGATGTAGATGGCACTATTGAAAAGACCTTTAATGGCAGTAGTTGTCTTGTGTTGTCTGTGACTCTTTCGTGTACTAATGTGACATCCTATGCTTGTAGGATGTACCATCTGCATTGTGTTGTTTCCTTGGCTGAACAAGTGTTTGTCTGCTAACCGTTTGTCAGCAGTATGTTTTGGGATTTTCAGTACAGTGTGCCCTCCCTAGCATTGTGACTTGTGATACAGGTGACCGTATGTCTTCACTGGGGGTGAGATGATAGTTCCATGCACAGTTAAAATTGAAAGTGTTGTTAACACGTTCAAATGAAAGTACCCTGGACATCCCATACCTTTAGACTTATGCAATGTATTAATGTAAAGGTCATTGTGACACTTACAATTTGCAAGGTGACATTTAGGCAACCACACTCATTGACGTCTTCACATTAGGCTGTACAGTAAATTCTGATGTGTGACAGGTTCAATGGTGACTTAAGAAACATGACTAGCGATGTCATGACCTCAGTGTGTTCCTGTCGACATGTTGCTGTTGTGGTGTATGTGTTGTGTGTCCCAGAGGGTTGCTGTGCAGTGTGTAAATAAGTAGGTTTTTGTACTTACCAACAAGTAGTCCATTGCCACACCGTCCATCCTGGAAGTGTTCATTGATGGTGCAGTGACGGAAGATGTATGAGTCATGTACACTCCCAGGATATTTAGCCACGATGTTGGTGATCAATCCTTGGTGATCGACAATGGCCTGCACATTGATGGAATGTGTGTGCTTCCTGTTGCGGTAGAGGTGTTCAGATGCAGCAGGTGGCACAAGGCGTACATGTGTGCAGTCAATTTCACCAAGGACGTGTGGGAAGCCACTGATTGCGTAGAACCCCTGTTTCGTTTCCTGCTGCTTCTGCAGTGTGTTAGTGAAGCAGATGTGGTGAGGTGTCAGTTGAATGATGGCGTCCAGTACTTTGGGCAAAAAGGCAGAGAATGATGGTTGTGATATTCCGCCAACCAGGGCACCAATTATTTGAAAAGAGCCACTTGCCAGCATGTGAAGTACGGCAAGCAGCTTTGTTTCTGTTAGGATGGTGCGAGGTGTCACCAAAGTGGGGGCCAACTGCTGTGCAATGTTTCGCAGCAGCTGCTGAATGGCCTGCCAGTTCAACCAGTACCTCTGGATGATGTTGTGTTCCCTGAGGCCCTGAAGAGTTGTTCTTGGGTGGAATATCCTCTCCTGCCTTCTGTGCTGCCTTTGGGGTCCTTGCTGGCGTTGTTGTAGCTGCTGTTGTTGCTGCTGGGCTCTGCGTCTCCATGCATGCTGGATTAGAATCACCTCCATGGCTCCCTGTTGCTGCTCTGCTGCTCTGCTGTTTGTTCTGTGTGTTCTGATTAAATACAGGTGTGTTTGCCCCATTTTAACACCTGCCCTGACCCAGGCGTTAATTTTTGACACAAATCGGGCTGTGCGTAATTTTCTGGCTCCGCCTCCCGGCAGTGCGTCATTTTTGCACGAAAGCATAAATACACTGCACTGCCGTTTAAGTAATTTTTTAGATGGGAACGCCTACCTTGCATATAATTAATGCAAGGCGGGTTGCCGCATCCAAAAAATGACGCACACAGCGGAATTTTGTCATCCGCGGGCTCGGGAGTCAAAGTTTAAATATTGAGCAACGTTTGCGCTGATTGTGCGTCAAATATTTTGAAGCACAATCGGCGCAGGCGGGGTATGAATATGCCCCTAAATGCATTGGTGAATGCAGATACAATAGAAAAAATTGAATCATCTGAGTGGATTTCTCCAATAGTAATTGCTAGACGTTCAGATGGCAAGATTAGATTATGTATTGACTTGCATTATCTGAATGGCAATATTCTCGTTGACCAGTTCCCTTTACCACGCATTTCAGAAATGCTTTCTACCATTAAAGGTGCAAAGTTTTTCTCCACCATAGAATTTTTAGCCGCTTACTACCAGATTGTGTTACACCAAGATTCCAAAAACTATACAGCATTCATTACTCCTTTTGGATGTTACCAATACAAGAGAATGCATTTCGGGTTGACTTCTGCTGCCACTGTTTTTCATAGGCTTATGCATTACTTATTTGATAACATACCCAACGTACACTGCTTTCAAGATGATATTTTCATTCATGGCAAGGATAAAATTTAACACGATCAACTGTTAGATCGTGTTTTAACAACCCCTGGTGAAAGAGGTCTAACAACAAGTTTTCAAAGTGCAAATTTGCATTTAAAAGTGTTGTGTATTAGGGCCATGTGTTGAGTGAGGAGGGAATTAAGCCCAAACCGGATTTGATTGACACAATACGTTTGGCCACGGAACCTAGTTGTAAAGATGATGTGAGATCTTTCCTCGGTCTCACAGAGTTATATATATATATGTATATATATATATATATATATAAAATGATTTTTTCTTGCAAAACTTTCCACATAAGACAGTTACTCAAGAACAGTAACAAATTTAATTGGTGTAAGAAGTGAGATTGTGAGTTCAGAAACATAAAGTCAGCTATTGCTAATGCTGCCCCTTTGTCGGGTTTTGATCCCAATTTGCCCAGCATTGTCACTACTGATGTCAGCTCGAAAGGGTTAGGCGTGATGTTATCTAAGATGGGAGTGAATCTTTAATTGCCTATGCATCCAGATCTCTCACTGATGCAGAGGTGAAATATTCCGTTATAGAAAGAGAGACGTTAGCTTGTGTGTAGGCTTTGGAGCACTTTAGAGCCCTTGTCTGGGGCAGACCTTGTGAGGTTCGTAGTGATCACAAACCTTTAGTTAAATTACTCACTACAAAGGGTATGGCCAAGGCTTCTGCACGCATTGCTAGGTTATCTATGGGACTCCAAGATTTTCTTTACAACGTAACTGATGTTCCTGGTAAGGAAAATGTGTCTGCTGATTTCCTTTCCAGGATGCCGTTGCGAGGTAAGAATTGAACTGAGTCTGAGTGGGATAATTATCATATTGACTGGTACATGATGAGGATATTCCTTTTATTGACAAGAAATCATGGGGCGAGGAGTATTCCAAAGATGTTATTGTTCAGGAAGTTTTGAAGTAGATTGTTACGGGACGGCCAGAGTAGAAAGTTTTGGAACCTAACTTGAAGACCATTTGGGAGGTCAGAAATGAATTGTCCCATTTCAAAGGTATATTATAGAGGGGTGACAGAGCTATTCCACCAGCTAACCTAAGGAAGTCTATCACATTGCAGTGTCATGAGGGTCATGGGGGAACTGTTAGGACCAAACCATCTGTTAAAAAAAAAATGGTGGCCTGGTTACAATATTTTCATTGAAATATGTGTAAGAGACTGCATAAAGTGTGCTAATGCTGACAAATCCTTAAGAACTTTGAAACCCAACATGTACTTCTCTTGTAACCCCATGAACCCTTGGGAAATCATTGCTTTGGATGTTTTGGGCCCTATTGGTGTCCAAGGCAAATATATTATTGCTGCCATAGATGTTTTTTCAAAGTGGTCAGTCATTGCAATTGTTGATAAAGTAGATGCTGACGCCGTTCCAAGACTTTTAGACAACATTTTTACTGATGAAGGTATTCCCTCCAAGCTGGTCACTGACAATGGTGTACAATTTATGTAAAAAAAAAGCTAAGGATTATTTCAGTAGAGAGAGTGTTAGACATTGTACTACCTCTTTGTACAAATTCCAGTGGTAATGGTTTTATTGAATGATTTAACAGAGTGCTTAAGGGGGCAATTCAATCCGAAGGTATTGCCAATGATGATTGGGAATTACAGGTCCATAAAACTGTGTGGATGTATCGTACTACAGTGAATGAGATGACTAGGTGTACCCCTTTTGAGATTATGAGAGGGAGAGTTGGAAGAACTAAAAGCAATCCCTCATGGATTTTTGAGAATCCTGTTGTTAGCATGGATTTAGATGCTGTAAGGTGTAAATTAAGTGTCACTCATGAGCGTTATCAAACAAAGTTCGAGCAATGCAATGGTAACAAGACTACTATTAATGTCAAGGTAGGAATGTTAGTCAAGGTTAAGAAACCTTGGAAGGTTACGAAAGGTGAAAGGCAGTTTTCCGAACCTTTCAAGGTGATTGAAGTGTTGAAGAATGCTGTCAGATTATCGGATGGTATGGTCTGGAATTTCAAACGTATTGCCATACTAATGGGAAATGAATGGGTGTATCTTAATGATCACAGTCTATCTGGTGAGCGCAAGACTCCTCAGGATTTTGATCTTGTAATTGAATCCGGAATGTCAAAGAGCAATGAGGAGAATAGTCAAGATGGTCATGAGGTACAGGATTTAGTAGTGGAACAAGATGGACTGGATTTTGAGTCACATGGACCATATGATGAAAATAATCCTTCGAACAAGGGCCAGAAATTCAGGGAGCCTTGTGTGTCTGGAGCTAAGCCTTCATTGTCGGAGGTTCCAGATAATAACTCTGTTACCAAGTGTAAAAGGAATAGATGTAAACCGAAATGGCTTGCCGACTATGTTGTTTAGATCTGTATTATCTTTGTTTTTTTGTTTTGTTTTTAAGTGTTTGAGTGTATTGATTATAAAGGAAGGGAGATGTGTTGTGTTTTGCACACTCTTGTTTCCATGGTTCTGTGACAACGCATGCATTGTTCCGATTTGTATTCATGAGGAGTTCTACTCTTGGATCAGCAGTTTGTTTCCTGTTGATCTAGGAGCTGGACGCTTCATCAGAGTGGTGCGTAATAAACTTCCTACCTACTTTTCTCACACTTGTCTTATTTAACAGACTCTGATATGGATAAGGATCAGTTTTTCTACCATCTTAAGAGAGAGTAGCTATTTATTCAATGAGGGTATTTTGATGGACTGTTAACTACGTGCCAATGTTGTCAGAGTCTCATATAAAGAGCGGCGAACAACAGGAAAGTGCTCTGCAGAACCTGCAAATGAGTAAACAAGTAGTAACAATTAGACATCGGTTCCTTCTGATGTCACAATCAGTTTTCAGTTCGTACTAGCTATTTTATTGCCAGAAGCATGAATACTTCTCTGATATGTTCTGACAACTTCAAAAGGATGAATGGTATTGACTAAAGACAATAAATAAACATGTTGCAGCAGGATCCAATGCTGCTAGCAATAAAATACTAATCCGAACTGGACATTGATTGCGATTACTTCAGAAGAAAAAACGATTTCTAATTGTGACTGAGGTAAAGAACACAATCTTGATTCGGAAGATTAGCTGAACCTTTTTGAAATTATAATGAGATTATAGCAGACCGTAGGACATCAAGCGAGATGGCGTTAGTCCTGTTGAGACACTAAATTGCACCAGGGTCAAAACATTGAGTACGTCTTAGGTTGCACTGTGATCCATTTGCTTTGGAAATCTATGACAGTGACTGAGTAAGAGGACTTCCATTCAAACAGTAAAAAAAGTCAAAGGCGTAACACAATAGAAATCCCACAGCAACTTATGAAAATAGAGAAAAAATATAAGCAGAATAATACCAACACACCAAAAACCCAATAAAGGGAATTTCATAGAATATAATAGAATTGTAATACAGCAGATGGGATAGCCATCACATTTGTGACAGAGTAACCTAGTCCATCAAGATCTAAATGAGGCCATTTGTCACTTTTTGATTGGAAAAATCATCCCTGCCCTGGCCACCACTGGAACTGCAGCTGCCGCCGTGGACCCAACATCTTTACATCTGAGCAGGTTGGTCCCGCTAAAAGCCTGGATTTTTGGAGATTTCTCACTGAAAATTGTAATAGTTCCAAGGCAGAATGTGACCTAGTAATTTTTGAGAGGTGTGGGGTCACTTTATATATATATATGTATATATATATATATATATATATATATATCTATATATATATACATATATATACATATATATATATATATATATATATGCTCAGTGTATTTGTGTATTAAAAAAGTACCGGCCAACAAGATCGTGAAATGTTTTACTAAATAATTCCACAACAAGTTATGTTGTATCCAGGGCCCGCTTTAGCACTGGTGGCACCCGATGCGACAATGATTGGGGGAAAGCGCGAATCATCGAAGCAATCCGGAGGGGGCAGGAGCCCAAAACCAAGCGTCCAATTAGAAGGGCAGGAGCCCTTTAAATTCTCATCGCGCTCCCGCCGTCGCGGGAAAGCACGAATCATCGAAGCAATCCGGAGGGGGCAGGAGCCCAAAACCAAGCGTCCAATTAGAAGGGCAGGAGCCCTTTAAATTCTCATCGCGCTCCCGCCGTCGCGGGAAAGCGCGAATCATCGAAGCAATCCGGAGGGGGCAGGAGCCCAAAACCAAGCGTCCAATTAGAAGGGCAGGAGCCCTTTAAATTCTCATCGCGCTCCCGCCGTCGCGGGAAAGCGCGAATCATCGAAGCAATCCGGAGGGGGCAGGAGCCCAAAACCAAGCGTCCAATTAGAAAGGCAGGAGCCCTTTAAATTCTCATCGCGCTCCCGCCGTCGCGGGAAAGCGCGAATCATCGAAGCAATCCGGAGGGGGCAGGAGCCCAAAACCAAGCGTCCAATTAGAAGGGCAGGAGCCCTTTAAATTCTCATCGCGCTCCCGCCGTCGCGGGAAAGCGCGAATCATCGAAGCAATCCGGAGGGGGCAGGAGCCCAAAACCAAGCGTCCAATTAGAAGGGCAGGAGCCCTTTAAATTCTCATCGCGCTCCCGCCGTCGCGGGAAAGCGCGAATCATCGAAGCAATCCGGAGGGGGCAGGAGCCCAAAACCAAGCGTCCAATTAGAAGGGCAGGAGCCCTTTAAATTCTCATCGCGCTCCCGCCGTCGCGGGAAAGCGCGAATCATCGAAGCAATCCGGAGGGGGCAGGAGCCCAAAACCAAGCGTCCAATTAGAAGGGCAGGAGCCCTTTAAATTCTCATCGCGCTCCCGCCGTCGCGGGAAAGCGCGAATCATCGAAGCAATCCGGAGGGGGCAGGAGCCCAAAACCAAGCGTCCAATTAGAAGGGCAGGAGCCCTTTAAATTCTCATCGCGCTCCCGCCGTCGCGGGAAAGCGCGAATCATCGAAGCAATCCGGAGGGGGCAGGAGCCCAAAACCAAGCGTCCAATTAGAAGGGCAGGAGCCCTTTAAATTCTCATCGCGGTCACGCCGTCGCGGGAAAGCGCGAATCATCGAAGCAATCCGGAGGGGGCAGGAGCCCAAAACCAAGCGTCCAATTAGAAGGGCAGGAGCCCTTTAAATTCTCATCGCGCTCCCGCCGTCGCGGGAAAGCGCGAATCATCGAAGCAATCCGGAGGGGGCAGGAGCCCAAAACCAAGCGTCCAATTAGAAGGGCAGGAGCCCTTTAAATTCTCATCGCGCTCCCGCCGTCGCGGGAAAGCGCGAATCATCGAAGCAATCCGGAGGGGGCAGGAGCCCAAAACCAAGCGTCCAATTAGAAGGGCAGGAGCCCTTTAAATTCTCATCGCGCTCCCGCCGCGCGGGACGCGCGCGGGCGACGCCCGGGCCAAGGCCGGGCCAAGGGCGGGCCCGTCCTTGCCCGTCATTGCCAGGAAGAGCCAGGGCAGGGCCACCCCCCGGACATTTTGTAACAGGTAAAGGCTGCCTGAGGGAAGCACCATATGGTGCTGTGGGTGGAGTGAGGCACCCTGAAAGATCTTCATCAGTTCGGAACTCCAACGCCCTAAACAGGTTCCACAGATACAGGACTTGGGCAGTGGCTGACAACTATCTACCCACCCGGACACTTCCTCAAACAGAGGTGATCAGCCCTTCATGCCCCTTAGATATCTCAGCACTCCCTAACACAAACCTCAGCAGAGCTAAACAGGGTGAGGAAAAGAGAGGGAGAGTGCTCACAGGAAAAAGATTGCAAAACTTTTGAACAGGATCTGAGTGTCCTACCAAAACAAGATGGGTAGACGAAAGGGAGGGATACCTTTGGAAGAGGCAGGCAATAATAAGACCTTAGACGGCTTCCTCCAAAAAGCGGTAGGGGCACTAGAAAAAGAAATTGAACTGGTCGAGCGCCGTCTAACTGCTCCCCCATCCTTCTTTTCACCAGCTTCACAGCCCCCCTCTGCAGAACCACCAGCACCAACCACCCTCACAATCCAAACACTCAACGCAGAACCCTTGGACAGAACCATACATTCTTCGGGATCTACCCAGCCTATGTCAATCAGGCCTACACCCTCCCCAAATCATGGCACAAAGGGCAAAAGGAAACGGGGGGAGACGAATCTAAAGAACAAACGGGCCCGTGTCCTGGACCCCTCTGTCCATACTGTCTCTACCAGACCTAAGGATCATATACCTGCCCAAACCACCAACTATGGCAATCTGGATATTACTTCTATCACAGACTTTATTAAAGATGAGCTTCTAAAACAACTACATCCTATAACAATCCGTCTATTAGCCATCGAGGAGAAACTCGATGCCCTCATTAAACCCAGCCAGCCAATCCCCCCTTCCCCATCGGGCTTGCACTGCTTGCGACAACTCCCTATCCTTGGCCCCCCTGTCAATGATGCCTGTAGCCCCCTTCTCAAACCACCTACGGTTCATAAGCCAAAACCACCTTGCTCTGACACACTACATCAACTAGCGAAGCTTTCTACACCTAGTCTGGCTAATCTCCCTAAAACGTGGTACACAAAGAGCGATTCCTCTTACCTAAGGCGGACTGGTGAAATTGCTCCTTCCACAAACACGGGCGCCAAACCCCATAGAACCCACCCAAATATCCCAGTAGATCGGATGCGCAGGGACTCAGGAATCAACATGGGAACTTTACATCTACCTCCAGAAGCCTGCCCCTACGTGCTTGTTATTACGAATGTCCCTAAGCTCAAGTCCATCATCCCCGAATAATTCACAGAACTAAAAAACAAGGTTATTCATTGGTTGCATAAACATGCTAGATTCGCATTCCATATGATACCCTCAATATTAATGGTGAGGAGGGTGGGTTGGGTGGGTCCACTAAAAAACCCTGGTACTGGGGACTGTATTGTTATTAACTTTAATGCGCCCTCCCTCGTCGATCAGCTTTCCCTAAATGCATGCCATCTCAACCCCCTAGGGGGGGCCACTTCACTTTGCAGGCTTCAGGCCTTTTACCCCCATAAACCTGCACCAGGTTTCAAGGGGGTGACAATGACATCCAGAGATTTTCCTAGGGCTCAGATGCCAACTGATTTCCAGCCAAGTTGCAATCCTGCCTCGCCCACACTCTCCGAAAACGATTGACTATCACACACGACTTTTCTTAATTCCCGAGGTTCAAGCAACTGGAACAAAACCTATCCTATAGCAGGGAAAAATGAAACTCATAAAACAGGGCAAATCAACTGTGGGGCCGAATATACTCCCATTAGCAACACTAGTGAGTCTACTCTAACCCCCGCTCTCGCCCAGTCAGACTATCTTAAATCTTCTGAAATTCATATCGAGGGAACAGATAAGGAGCGCTGGGTGATTGAGATTAATTTAGCAACAGACCCACTAGATCACAGCAAACCCGCAAACCCACCTCTACTCCAGGTTTCTGATTGGCTTAGACCACCCCCTGTCCCAGATGGGGCTGGAAGCACCCTAGACACGACCGAGAAGGGCATATTGCCTCCCCACGGTACCCTAGCCCCGAGAGAGAATCCCGTGGCTGAAGCTCCCCATAACAAACCAGATGGCTTAGATACCATCCTCAGTTGGAACATTGCCGGATTGGAGAGTAAAATGAACAACCCTGAATGGGGAAAATTCATAGACAAACATAAAATATGTCTCTTCCAAGAAACATGGGCGCTGGAGCCTAAATATAGAATCGGTTACAAAAGTTACTGGGTTCCAGCAAATAAGGTGAATTCAGGGAGACCCTCAGGTGGCCTGCTAATATGGCTCAGCTGTTCTCTCAAATGCCAAATTGAACCAATTGACTTGGGCTGCCCTGATCTAATGGGTTTATCAATACCATCCCTTAGAGAGAAACCACTTTTAATAATT
The DNA here is from genome assembly GCF_031143425.1 of Pleurodeles waltl. Lineage (NCBI taxonomy): Eukaryota > Metazoa > Chordata > Amphibia > Caudata > Salamandridae > Pleurodeles > Pleurodeles waltl. The sequence goes on from NC_090447.1 coordinate 281,664,116, forward strand.
AACATCTATAATAGGAGCCTGGGCAATAAATATGAGTCCAACGCACTGACTATTTTAGACAATTTTCTCACCGATAAATCACCCACTCATTTTATTCTTATTGCCGGAGATTTTAACACCACTTTTGAACCCTACTCACTGGCCCAGGAACTATATAAAGATGAAGATGCTCATTGGGGCATCCCCCAGCTGGTGTCAAGCAAAAGACCTAAAATCAACAGACTATCGTACCAGCTCATGGACATTACATTGGCACACGGTCTCCGGGCTTGCAATGGCCGCTCCCGTTCGGATCTTAACCTTCACCCCACATTTAAACGTGGGTTGCAGAAGAGCCAGATTGATTACATCTTGCTCGACATCCGCCTTTGGGGTCACATGGTCGATATGAACATCACAGAACATGAGGAAAGCGACCATGAACCATTGATTTTATCACTCAGGAACCTACTACCCCTACTTGAAGCCTCCTGCCCCAAGTCCTATAGTCAGCAGCTCGCACTGACCAACAACAGGCGAAATGTTAGATGGAAATCCCTGAACACTGACATAACCACTTTGGCAAAAGTGTACTGGCAGCTGGCGGATCATATGGAATATATACTTCAACCCACGAAAGATAGTGGTGGGCTTATAGCAGCCCACACACTGTTTTTTAACTCTTTAAAAACTCTACTTACTAAAGAGTCGGCAACAGAGCCTAAACAGAACTCTAACGCAAGATGGTTCAACACTGCATGCAGAGAAGCACAGCATAAGTTACTGAGAGCCCTAAGAGGTGGCCAGATGGATTATATAAGGGAAGCTAGAAAAGACTACAAAAAGGAACAAGGTAGAGCCCGTAGGGAATGGGATGAATCAAGATGGGTCCTCCTCCTGGAATCTGCTAAAACAAACGACACCACGAAATTTTGGAAATTGGTAACTGATGCCAGCAATGAACCACACCGTTCGCCTGGTGCCTCAATACTCCCTGCAGAATGGTCCGACCATTTTTCCCAATTATACCTGGGGACCACCGATGCTGCTTCCCGGGATCTGATCCATATCATGACCTCCGAGACCCCCAAAATTGAATTCACTTTGGCAGATACCAAGGCTGCGATTATCTCAATGAAATGGGGAAAGGCCCCCGGCCTTGATAAAATACCAGGAGACCTTTACAAGTCAAATCCAGATGTATGGGCCCCATACCTAAACCTCATCTCAAACGAGATAGCTGCTGGAGCACCTGTTCCGAGCTCCTGGTTGGGAGCAGAGATAGTCCCCATTTTTAAGAAAGGCGACCCCTCTAACCCTGCCAACTATCGCCCAATCTCCTTACTCGACAACTTCCAAAAAATCTATGCAAAGCAAATTTTGTCCTGTCTAGAAGACTGGATTTTAGAAACAAACGCCATCTCTGACCTACAAGCAGGGTTCAGACCAGCAGTCAGTACTATAGATCAGGTACTAAGATTTTTAACAATAAAATGGAAAACTGTAGAAATAGGAAGGGGTAACCTTTACGTAGTTTTTATTGATCTCAGAGCCGCGTTCGACCTGGTCCCCAGAAACCAGTTATGGCTGACGCTAGCCAATATGGGTGTCCCGCACGGCCTTCTGAAACTTATTACCCGCCTACATGAAAATACCTACGCCCAAATCAGGAACGGCAAGAAGGGTGATCTCACAGAACCAGTGGCTATTGATAGGGGAGTTAGACAGGGGTGCGTCCTGGCCCCAACTCTCTTCCTATTATACATAAACAACTGCATCAAGTACTTAGCAAACTGCACAAATGATTCTCCCAAGCAGGCTGGAACCAAAGTCCCCTGCCTACTCTACGCAGATGACACTATTCTTTTGTCTAAATCACCCATGGGAATTCAAAACTTGGTAAATCAGTTTGGCGTTTACTGCAGAAATTATGGATTAGACATAAACCATAAGAAAACCAAACTTATGATATACAGCGCCCCGAACAAGAAGCTCAGCGCAAACATAAAGATGGATCTGACTCCCCTGGAGAGAGTAATGGAATATGACTACTTGGGCATTAGACTATCCGACAAGGGCAGCTGGGAGCCAGCCATAAGGAAAGGGGCACTAACAATTAGCCAAAGATGTGGAGTAATAGGACGCAAAGCTAGCACTGCCACAAGCCCCCCTCTGATCCTTATCTCTGAAATATATAAAGCACAAATCCGTGCTGCGGCCCTATATGGAGCAGAACTTTGGGGATCACATAGACAGATGGATACTCTCCAAACCAAAGAAAACAACTTCCTCAGACACATATCTAGACTGGGGAGGGGCACGCCAATGCTCCCCCTCAGACTGGACCTGGGCTTAAATAGTATCAAAGACATAGCATATCTAAGACCACTCCTGTATTGGGTTAGACTATGGAAAACAGACGAACTTGAACCCTACAGGGCAGCAGTTAAAGAACTATTACCACCTCATCACGGATGGGAAAAGGTACGGTGGCTCAGGGAGATGAAAGCGGCATGGACCAAACTGAGTCTATCCCAGTACTGGGAGAACCCCGAGATGATTCCTGGCAGTGCTAAACGCCTGATCAAAGAACATTATTGGGCAAAAATCAACGAAGAATCTCTCTGTTCACATGTGTCAGGTCGGCTGACAGCTGAATTCCTGCTGGTCAAACACGTTCCCTTCCCTGAAAGCTCCCTGGATCTACCCATACCAGCCCGTGCTCGCTCTCTACTACTCCAGCTCAGGTACGGGACATTGGCGGTTAATAGCTACACGGCTGGTTGGTCGACTAACAGTTCCCCATCGGACAAATGCATAAATTGTCATTTATGCAAGGAAACAGCTGAACACATCCTATTTTTCTGCCCTCTGTACAAAGGCCCCCGAGGGAAGTGGATTATTCCCTTGTGCAGAACACTCCAACCACTATCCCGCAACAGTCTATTCAGAATATGTAAATACGACACTTCCATACTGATAATCAGCGCTGTTTCTAAATATCTGGCAGCAGCATGGAAAATTCGTAATAGGACTATTCTAGATTTTAACTCACTGTTTGAAGAGTTGTCTTGAAAACAGTAAATCAGCATCCTGTTATATCAGCCTTGGGCTCTAATTGTAAACCGCGACTTATTGAGCACAAAAAACCGTATCTCTGAATAAGTGCTATATTGAGTTATTTTAACCAAAGTGTTTTATAAATTTAAAATTATACTTAATTTTATAATTGTCAAGATGCAATTTATTGGATTAATTAACCCAAAAGAACTAATTAACCTAGAGCATCATCTACCACTGTCTGACTTCTTAAATTTTTTAATCAGTTTTACTGCCTGGAGTTTCAATGTCTGATTTTATATAGAGATGTGCCACACAACAGCTTTTACGTTATCATTATTCTACTGTTCAGGGTTATGTACAGGGTAAGATCCAGAGACTATTCCGAGCACCTCTTTCACCCCTCCTATTTATGTAATCTTTCTCAGGCAGCTACTGGACCCCTACTTTTTTTTTACTATTGTTCCTTTTATTGTGTACTGGTCTATGGTTTTTATCTTTCTGTACGTATGTATATATTTTTTAAATCTTTTAAATGGCCCAAATTTGGACCGAATAAACTATTGATTGATTGATTGATTGTTGGATCCCCTCAATGACAACCTGCGGCACAAATTCCCTCACTACCACCCTTTAACAGTGCCTCTAAAAGTCTCTGTAACCACTCTTTCTCAGATGCATTTGATAGGTTGTATAGCACAACTCATAATAGTGTAGCATAATAGAGCACTTTACATCAAAAACACATTATGCAGAGGCAAATCAATTATACGTGTGTAAATCAGTGTATAGGAAATGCTACATAAGACAGAGGACTGCATGGTATAGGAGTCACGTCATCCATACTGGTAGGCAGGATAGTTTGGGTGCTTGATCTGGAGAAGCACAAACTCAGAATTTTAAAAGTACCACCATAGTTGAGGGTTGTCATACTGCTTCCCCCTGCCCAAGTGGTACCTTACAATTGGATCACCCCAAGCAGTGGAATCATCAACCCCTTGTTTCATCAGCTGTAGTGGGGTGGCTTTATTGGGCTCCACTAGGCCAAGGAGATATTAGTGCAGAGGATGCCAAACATATCTGTTCTTATCAGAGTTGACTCAAGACACACCAGCTCTGTGCCTTGTAACGTTTTGCTCGAGGCACTGTTGCTCCTTGAGGACGGTAGTCAATCGGCTTATTTTTCGATGTTGTGACTGGCCTATTCAGCACTGCAACCGCCAGAGGGCTTTACCAGGGCTGCTTTCCTGTGCATTAGATACTGGGTGAAATGACATATTTCAGATTCCTATTGGCTGCAGTGTGAATCTGTGTTGCCAGAGTGGGATAATTGAGCTATTACCCACACAAATAGATGATATTTTTCCCATTTGTGCAGGGCAAAGCTGAAATGGTGGGTGAGTTATTTTGTAGCTTATTATCCCAGTGTGGTTTTTGAAGTTAGGCTGTACCGCCCCTTATGCTTACTCACACAGAATTGTGAGTGCACTGTCTGTGTCTCACTGAGTCTGCCATACCTCCTTCTCTTCGCCTTAGGAGCCTTTATTATCCCAATAGGGTAGCTCCCACCATCGTCCCTGGTAGCAGCACACATGTGAGGCGATGGTATGTGCACATTTGTCTGTTATATCTTAAATATTGACAGAAACCCAGTGGTGTCCCTGTCACTGATCAGAAGAACGACAATCTGCAGCTGTTTAAGTAACTCATCACAAAGTGGATGCATTTTAGAATATTTAATGGTTTAAAGTCACCTGATGAAGAGCTCTTTGTGCGCCCAGAAATTTTCAGGGGCTAATAATAATAAAAGCCACATGTATTTGTATCTTGTCTCGTCACAGTTTTGACCCCACACAATGCAGCATAGTGGATTATTGTGCCTGCTGCAAAGCACAACATGTAGGATCAACATCACAAAATTGACTTTTGTGATGAAAGATCAGTGAATTACTGCTTCTGTAGAATAAATCCTTTTGTTAATTGAAGATGGTCTGTTTGCTGTCCTCCTAATACAACATAATGAGTTATAACCCAACATCAAGGAGCTGTATGCAAACTTCAAGGCACAGGTTTAGAACATTATTGGTTATCACAATCTTTTGTTACTCTTTGGTTGCTAAAAGGTGGTTATTTTTGTAGAATTATTTTTATTAGTACCAACAACCCAATGTTTTAAAACCTGACTTATAATTTCCCCAGACCAAGTACTTTTAAAGTTAAATGCCTACCACTATGAATGATCTTACTTCTACACCTTGCAACACACATTATCTTATGTAATATTTCTTGAACTTTGATTTCCACATGTATGCTTCATTGTTAGCTGGCACTGTCTGGAGCACGGTAGCAGGAGCCTAAGTACCCCACTCGTGAATGTTTTAAAGTGCCCATTACAGGAACTAGTGCATTGCTCAGTTAGCGGGCTAGTTTTTCTTTTACAAGCTCCATGCCCCCATTAAGGCATGGTCCAGGCATGGATGCATGCACCAGGTGCACTGCTAGCATGCCGAAGGCGCACCTAAAGCAAGCCTGTGTGTGTCCTGTGCCTGAATGGGCCCAGGGGCCAGGTACCCAGCCCATTTCTGGGGTAGATTTTAAGGCTTTTACTGCGGAGCACTTTGCTCCTTTTGTCCAGATGCCTGCTGTGCGTCTCTCGACCCCTAAAAAAGCCAACAAACTTGTGCATTTTGTAATTTTTAATTTAATGCACATGAGTACTGCCCACAAGCAGCTACAATCAAGGCAACACTTTTAATGTCTTTTGGGGGCAGCTCAACAACCTTCACGCATAAAGGATTAGAAAGGAAGTTACATTTTTTTGACATTAATGTTTGCTCGTTACCTTGCCACCAATGGTATGTCTATAATTTTTTGCAGGATCATACCCCAGATTCCATGTTCCTAATGGAGATATGGTTAAACAATGGTTCTACCCCTGATTTAATTGCTGTTTTGCCGCTTAACTATGCCATAGTGAGGAGGGATAGAACAGGTAAACAGGGAGGCGGGATTGGCATCATGTTTAAAAAATGTTGTGAAGTGTAACACCCAAGAACTAACAGTCCCAGGCCTGTGAGGCAATGTCTTTCTCACTAGAACTTACACACAATTTCACTTTATCAGGAGCATTAGTATTTTGTCCTCCAGGTTATGCCGGAAACTGGGCATGATGCATTATGACCTACTTACCCCATATATTCATAGATCCTCCAAATTTGTAATATTAAGGATTTGAACATCCACTTAGAGGTCAACTCATGCTGTTCCGGCCAGACCCTAATAGAGAACCTCACAACACTGTACCTGGATCTGATCAATTCTGCCCGATGTATAAAGCAGAGCATCTTGTAGATTAGATCTTTGCCAATTTTAAACTGCCGGAATCAGCACCTCATATGCCACAAGTCAGAGCATTATGCAGTACCTTTCTTGGTCCAGACACTATATGGCCTGACCAGCGGAAGAGGTGAGCCACAGGTTAAGACCAGGGCGTGTTCTAGATTAGACATCCAAGGCTTCAACAGTCTCTTGAGGAACTCATCTTTATGAATTTGCTAGACCTCATCATCCGATCTGTCCGCTTTCCTCTGGGGAACAATCCTTGTGTGATGTTCCTAGAATGAAATGCACATGCATGGGAGATTGATCTTTTACATATCTAGGCTCCAAGTTGTGGAACTCTTTCCAGAACTATTAAGAAGCTGTTCTCCAGTTATGATCTTTCGAAGACAGTTAAAGACCTGGTTGTTTGCAATAAGAACCCACCTGCCGCTTTAATTACTGGGAAACCGAAAGTGGGTAGCTGAGTGCTACACAAAACTCCATAATAATAATAATAATAATAATAATAATAATAATAATAATAATAATATAATTGTCTCTTTATAGTATGTGACGTAAAGCAACATCCTCCAATGTCACGAGTTGTCCTTTTTTGTATATTTAATCTTACAGATACATCTGAAATTCTTACAGTTCAGGCATGTGTGTCACAAAGGTCAAACAAAGACAAAGCAAAACAAAAACAAAGACAAAAACTTCCTTCCATAGTTTCTGTTAAGTGCATTGAACAAGTTGATTGCCTTTGTTTCCTTGCATTGGCATCAAGGTGTTAGGCTCCATATAGCTCACATATAGCTCCCAGGCAGGATGAACCATAAGGAGGGTGCATTGCCATTAATTACCCCCTGAAGGCACAGCTTTACCATCTTAGGTGGGGGTAGTCACTGCACTGGATGGCCTGGTAATCTGCCTCCAACTCAAGCGTTATTAATTTTAGACTGGCCTCTTCAATCTGCAGTGCTACGAACAACTGCTCATAAAATGCTCTAAGAAAAATGCAGGGCTTAGAGGTGTGAGTTAATGGGTACAAAGTGAGCCACGTTCATTGAAGGAGACAGAAAAAAACATAAGGACTGTGACCAGCAGAGCATTTGGGGAAGAAGAAGACAAGAAATAACAATTTGAGAATAAAAAGAATGATAGAAATTGGAAGAGAAGAATGGGGGAAAAAGAAAGGGTGAAGGCAAATGTGAAAGGGAGGAACTGCAAAAGGAAAAGTGAAAGGAAAGAGTGAAAAGAACAAAAAAAGAAATGGTGCAAAGCTGGATGTTTGAAGGGATGAATGGATGATGGATAAGGAAACATAAGTGTAGCAAGATGAATGGACAGAAGTGAGAAAGGATAGATGGATCAAAGTGTGAGCAGAATGGTCAGAAGATGGATAGGAACATGTGAAAGGGTTGATTGATGAGTGAAAGCATGGATAGATGTAGAGGTAGATGGATGAAATGTTAATTGTAATAGTAAGAGGATGTGTGACAAGGTGAAAGATTTGATGGAATGGTGTGGGGATGAATAGATGTAAGGTAGAACAGAACTGTTCTAGGAAGAGTCAAGCTTACTTGGTTTGCTCACTTGGTAACATTAGAGGTTTGGTTCAGAGTGGGCCTAGTGAAATTTCGACTTAGACTGCAAACTGTTGGTAGTGCCAGTGCTCGTGGTGGTGCCTCATGTGGTGTGTCCAGGGTCCAGGACGTCACCTGCAGCTTCGGACGGCTGCCCACTGGGACTGCTGCTGAAGTCTGATGTAGTGGCACTGGCTGGGCACGTGGCGGTGCAGATGGTGGTGCAGGTTGCGGTGGCTATGGCAGTGGCTGCGGCGGAGATGCTGCTGGTGCTGCCCGTGGTGCAGGTGTCTGTAGTGGTGGAGGGAGACACCAGACCGTATCTGGCAGCCTCGGATGGCTGAACCTTGGGGAGGATGCTGCAGACTGATGTTGTGGCAGCGCCGGTGCAGGTGGCGGTCGTTGCGGCGGTGGTGACTGTGGCACAGGTCGCTGGCATCTCTGGGGAAATGGTGGTCACCAGCCCCTCACCAAAAGGCTTCGTGCCTTGAGGTGCCTAGGCCTTTGTCTTCTGTCCCTTCCCCTCCTTGGTAGTCGCTGCTGGGACCTTGGCACTGTCCTCTTTGTGTTTGGATGACGCCTTTCTGGGTGGGTGGTGCGACTTTCCCCTGCTGCATGCCAACCCCTTCTTGACCTTGGCAGGTGGCGGAATCGGGTGGTCCTTCCCATCTGTAGCTGGCACACTGGCAGCTCTGATGGGTGCCCCCTTCGATTCCCCCAGACTTGCAGGGACCACAGCGCATGCAGATTTGGTGGCTGAGGTGCTGGGCTGGGATTTAGACATCCTGGCCCTAGGGGAAGGCTGGGGGGAGGTGTAGGGAAGAGGTTAGTGTTGGCTAGGAAAGGTTTTTTGACACACTGGTATGGGAAGATGGAGGGGGTGTGGGAGTGGAGGAAGAGGTAGTGGTTGTAGAAGGTGTACGTCTGCTGATTTTGGGTGAAGGTGCATGGGCTGGAGGCTGTTGTGAGGTGGATGGCTGTTGAGTGGGTGTGTGCCTGCGTGCGTTTGTGCACTTTGGGAGGAGGGCTCACAGACACACTGGGAGAGGACACAGGGGACGTGAGAATGGTTGGGGGGTGGTGATTGCTCGTGAGCGGTGTGTTGTGATGGGCGTGCTGATGATGGAGTCAGTGGCTGATGATGTAGTGCATGCAGGTGTGAGTGGAGATGAGACTGGGAGTGAGGTGGAGGATGTGAAGGAGGGGGACACAGTGGAGAAAGTGGATGTTGGTATGTGTGCATGGGGATGGTGTTTGTGTGAGTGCCTGTGTGATGATGTGTGGTGCTTATGTTTTACTGAGCCACTTTTGTGTGTTGATGTGTGTGCCTGCTGGTCTGAAGGTATGCTTGGGATAGGATGAGGTAGAGGGGATTGGGTCTGGGTAGTGGAAGTTGGAGGGGGGAGGCTGGACACACGGACAATGGCTGCCCTCAGTGCTGAGGCCAGAGCTTGAAATGCTCTCTGTTGGGCCACCAGCCAGAATGAATGCCCTCCAGGTATGCATTTGTTTGTTGCAAATGCCTCTCGACACCCTGGTTGGCATTCAGAATGGTTGACTGCCCAACAGTGAGGGATCTCAGGATGTCAATAACCTCCTAACGAGGGCAGCAGGGCTGACTGGGGCAGAACCTGAGGTGGCTGGGGCAAAGGAGATGCCCACCCTCCTAAGTGAGCGGGCACAGGCAACACGCTGAGGCACTGTTGGGAGGGCCGTGCTGGTGGGGGGGTGGCGGCTGTACCTGTTGTTGGAGTGGGCACAGACATGTCCACCACCGCCAGGGAGCTTCAATCAGAAGAGGAGTCACTGTCAGTGGTATCCCCTCCTGTCCCCGTCATGGAGCTCCCCTTGCCCTCCGTCCCACTGGTGCCTTCACTGTTCGTGGATTCACCGTCATGGGCCAAATGGGATGCAGCTCCCTCCGTCACCAGTGCCTCAGCTCCTCCGCCAGATGATGATAATACACACAAGGACAGGGTGACAAAACAAAAAGGGGGGGAGAGACAGAGGATACACATGGTCAGTGCCAGCAACACCACTACCGTTGGTGGACACAACACATACTGAGCTGCCCTATGCACTAGGCCTTGCCCAACCACTCACTATGGTAGTCACCAGCCCATGGGGTACAATGCCTAACGCCAGCACCTTCACACCTGAGACCCACAGGACCCTGCACACTAGTAGTTACCCAATTGTACCATTAAGGTAGGGGTGCTTCTGAGTCTGCAAACAAGCGACCTACCCTGGCATGATCGCCCTGGCCTAGGGGCACCCACAGCCCACATCCCCCACCCAGCTAGTTCCTACAGCGCGCAAAGTCATCTTAATGAAACTGTACTCACCCCCTTGTTGCTGCCGTGATGCCCTCAAGCGCCCATCCAACTCCAGATAGGCCACCGCCAGGATGCGGAACATCAGGGGGGTCATGGTGCCCCAGCTGGTCCTCCACCATCTTCTTGCTCCAGTTGCTCAGGTCCTCCCATCTCTTGTGGCAGTGTGTGCTCCACCTGTGATAGACCCCAGGGTTCGCACCTCCTTTTCGACGGCACGCTAAATACCCTTTTTCTGGTGGGCGCTGACCTAGAGGGTTAACAGAGTGAAAAAATGCAATTACTCACCCGTCCAAACCATCATACTCATTGCCCACCAGTTCCCACCCATGCCCTGACACACATACACTGACCACCTCACATGCAGCACTCAAGCCACCCCCAACATGTGGCTTACATCCACACCACTCCAAACAGGCATTGCCCACGCATCATGCTCACAGTGTACTCACCTGTTTGTCTGGAGGACCGTAGAGTAGCGTGTACTTGGGGAGGACCCCATCCAACAGTTTGTCCAACTCTTCCGCAGTGAAGGCAGGGGCCCTTTCCACAGACACATGAGCCATTGTCGCTTCCAGACACAGGTCACAGCAGCACTTGCAGTGTAGGTCCTCTCCTGTTGATGGGCAGGTATCAAGTGAGTGAATGGGTCTAAAATGCCTGTGACATCCATGGCGGGGCATACCGTCACCGCTGGCGTACATTGTCATTGGCTCCTAGGACCCATAGGGCCCAATGATAACCAAGGAGGAGTTGCTCGGCGGTCTTCGACCGCCTACCGCGACACTGCACAGCGCCAGCGCAGTTACCTCATTTCCCCTTGTTCCTCCTCACAAGTCAGGCAGCCGTCATTTCAGGGGAGCACATGGGATGGCACCTAACTGCGTCACAGCACATATTGGCACGTATACTAATTCACGATTTAACACACGGCTTCTGTAACATTAGTTCAGACACAGTTGTGCTATCTATGTGGTAAATGACCTTCTGCTCACCGTTCTCCTCCATAGGCTACAACCGCTGAGGCAGCATATGAGATGGCGGCATCCTCTGGTGTACAGACCCCTGGTGGACCTGTCTACAATTTAAGACAGACACATCATAATCACATACAGACTTGATCGTGCCACAATCCAAGAACTGTGTGCCCAATTAGAGCCAAACCTAATGTGAGCTATTCGCCAGCCCACAGGTATCCACCCTCTTGTGCAGGTCCTGTCAGTGCTTAAATCCTGGCAAGTGGCTCCTTCCAAACTACAAGTGGAAATGGCATCAGGGATGTCTCAGCCAATGTTCTCAAACGTGTTGAGCAGGGTGTTGTCTGCCCTGCTGAAACATATGCGCAGCTACATCGTGTTCCCCCAGGTGGAGGATTTGGCCACAGTAAAAGCTGACTTCTATGCCCTGGGACATATCCCCAACTTAATTGGTGCCATTGATGGTAACCATGTAGCATTTGTCCGCCCCTGGAGAAATGAACAAGTGCACAGAAATAGAAAAAGGTACCATTCAATGAATGTGCAAATGGTGCGTTTGGCTGACTGGTACATCTCCCATGTGAATGCCAAGTGTCCTGGCTTTGTGCATGATGCCTATATCTTGTGCAACAGCAGTATCCCTTATGTGATGGGCCAACTCCAGAGGCACCGGGTGTGGCTAATAGGTGAGCCCAAGGTCCCCACAGAGTATGAGTAGGTGACTGGGTATGGGGTTGTCCCTAAGCGCTAGTGTGTGGCTAACAAGTATCCCTCAAATATTTGCAGGTGACTCTGGTTACCCCAAACTCTCATGGCTACTGACCCCAGTGAGGAATCCCAGGACAAGGGCAGAGGAGCGCTACAATGAGTGACAGGGGCGAACTAGGTGGATTATTGAGAGGACATTCGGCCTCCTGAAAGCCAGATTCCAGTTCCTCCATCTGACAGGTGGCTCCCTGTACTACTCACCCAAGAAGGTGTGTCAGATCATCGTGGCATGCTGTATGTTGCACAACCTGGCATTGAGACTCCTGGTGCCTTTTCTGCAGAAGGATGAGGCTGGTGATGGTCTTGTGGCAGCGGTTTAGCCTGTGGACAGTGAGGAAGAGGAGGCAGAGGAAGAAGATGTTGACAACAGGACAGGCATCATCCTGCAGTACTTCCAGTGACACACGGATAAGAGCCTGTAACTCATCTTCACATATCAGTTTACTTTAGGACATTGTACATGGCAGCTTCTTAATCTATGTCTATGGACACTGACTGTTCCCTTTGGATTTCCTTTTTTCAGATCTGTGTCCCCCATTCTGCCTTCTGCTATGTGTACTGCTGCCCACCAACTGTCACACATTGGTATAATTCAATGAACATAGACGTTGCAATGCTTTGAGAATGTTGTAAGAATACATCTTTCCAATCATTACACTTTGCAGACCTCACCCAGGGGTTTTGGAAACCCGGGCATTGGCCGATTAATAAGGCCTGTTGACCGCTGTGGGAGTGACCTTTATATCAAATCATTGGAGCCTCATACAAGTGGCGCTCCCCGGCTAGTCTTAGCCCCCAGTATGCTCAATACATTGAGCCTCCGAACACTGGAGTTAAGTGATCTTTGACTCTCCCATCACCACTAGTTGACAGACTGATACAGATACCCAGACTCCGGGGCTGCCTTCCCGGGAGATCACAGCCGTTACCTGATTTAATCCCCCACTGGAATTTAGGTGCTTCCAATTTAATTTTCCCTGTCCTGATGATGACCCCATCCTGACTTACCCGAATACGGGGTCGAAACGTCAACACATTTCCAAAGAGTGGATGAGACAAATAGAAATTCTGTGACTCTCCAGGGCCTCCTGGATTTTAGAAGCCACTGGAATTCGATAATTTGCATACCACCACACCCTGCACTAATTGTATATATTCCTACAGAGACCAAGGCACTTGTGAATTGCAAATGTAAAGTCAATAATTCATAAATATTATATTAACATATCAATAGTACTATTCAGATAGAACGTGTAAGTGAACAAAATTTCCAATGGAGTCCTTTGGATGAAGAGTTCATCTTTAATGGAACACAAAACAGCCAACACGTGTTTCGTCAAGGGAGGAAATACTCCCTGTGACTTCCTCAGGGCTGCAAAGAATATCAAAGTACACAAAGATAAAATAGATACATATATAGTATATACATAAATCAATACAGACATTAATCATGACAAAAAGATTGTGTACAAACATAACAAGAAGAAAAGGCCCCGTGATTTGGTGATCATCACACTTGTTATATTCTAGTGAATTCCAGTTGCAAAACTGTATGTGTTGAGGTAATACTAGAGCGAACACCAAATTATACCATTTAGTTTGGAGAAGAGATGAGAGACCAAGGCATGTCGTGTGAGGAGAAAAAGAAAAGAAAGACCACACAATCTACAGAGACCAGACTACACATCATGTCCTTAGTGAAAGAATCAAAACACGACCTAGTGAACTAAATGAATAAAAGTGTTGCCATGCAGTCACAATATATATAAAATAAACATTAAATGAAAACCGAAGTAATCTGAAGTAAAACAAACATACCTCAAATAGGTATAGTGCAAGAAAACTTAATATCATTAGTTTCAATAAGTTTCATAGCCAAATCATCTGGTGTATATAGAGTAAACTGTAAGCAAAGTAATTGGCTGTCAATATGGGAGTAAAAAGGAAAGAAAAGTGATGCACTTCGTGTATCCCACCCAAAACTGTACACAGACACCTATCGATAGATGGCTCTGTGTCTGTAAGTCCATATGAGGCAAATGGTGTATAGTTAAACACCTATAACACTGTTGGTGAAAAAATTACAAGTTTTAAATGTTTCAAACGAAATGCCATTAATAAATATCGTAGCGCTATCAGCGCGTAAAAAGATTGAAAGCCTCCGCTCACCTCCTATAATCAAGATTGCCCAAGAACACATAACGGAGCCTAGTAACCGAAGCTCCGATCGGCGAGTGGCGAACCACACGTCCACCTGCCGTCCCTTGAAATAAGGATGGCTACATTCAATTCTCGCGAGACTAGACTGCACCTAATGCGTGTTCGACCTTCTCGAACGTAGGTGAATCGTTCAGAGAAGTCGGGTGCCATCTTCAAATAGGAAAAGATATAGGTGGTCATCACAACCCTGGCGGACGGTGTTAAAGGTGCGGTAATATCGCAAACAGGCCGGCGGACAAAAAAAGGGAATTATGACCCTGGCGGAAACCGCCAACAAAGACAGCCACTTTAACACACCGCCCGCCATGGCGGTACAGACAAGCAGCGCGGCGGTTACCGCCAACAGACAGGCGGGAGACAAATTACCGCCCACACCATTACAACCCGCCAATCCGCCACCTTTTCTGGGGCGGATTCCCCGTAAATAAAAACACGGCGGAAACAGTTTCTGCAATGGGAAAACGCTCACCTTAGCACATCCCACGAGGAAGGAGGACACCATGGAGCCGTAATTACAAATCCTACCTGCCCTTGTTTTTCTGCTCCTTTACGACCAACAGCTACGTAGGCGCAGAAGATACCGGTGAGTACTGCACCTACGACACGGGGGAGGGGGGAGGCAAAAGTTAGGGGGACACCCTCCAAACACCCCCACCCTCGCATTATACAACATACACACCAATGCAGTCACAAAAATCACAGTAACAACCCACAATCCCCCCGGAAGAATGCAAAGACAATGCGAAATTCGGGCAAACATTGTAATGTGCCAATATACATGTCATACAAAAATATACAGATATATATCTCAAAATCACTCTTATTTACACATACAATCCGAGAAGTAGTGCAGATATGTACACAACAATGTCCGTGCACCAACAGTCCAAAAATGCATGGGCGAGGCCTACAAGAGATACCTGACCAAAATCGGAGAGAACACTGCCGGGGCATCAGATAGAAACACTATAGGCACCTCAGGGGGAAGGGAAGGGGGGGGCACCTCAGCCAGATGAATGTGAAGCCAGATCCACAACGGGGCTCCATGCCCATTGATGTATCCTGGGGAGTGCAAAGCCACAGTCTCTCAAGTCACTACAGTGGGTGGTTTGCCCACTGTGCCATCCTGGGACGTGCAAAGCCACAGACTCTCAAGTCTCTACAGTGGGTGGCTTGCCCACTGTGCCATCCTGGGGAGTGCAAAGCCACAGTCTCTCAAGTCTCTACAGTGGGTGGGTTGCCCAATGTGCCATCCTGGGGAGTGCAAAGCCACAGTCTCTCAAGTCTCTACAGTGGGTGGCTTGCCCACTGTGCCATCCTGGGGAGTGCAAAGCCACAGTCTCTCAAGTCTCTACAGTGGGTGGGTTGCCCACTGTGCCATCCTGGGGAGTGCAAAGCCACAGTCTCTCAAGTAGATGCAGGTCTCCACTGGTTCTGGAGGGGGACTGGTGCCCAGACTGGATGAGTCTCCCCGTGAAAGTACCTGTCCTGTCACTGTGGAGTCAGTGGATGTTGCTGTGTCTGTATGTGGGTGAGGCTTGCATGAGTGCCTGTGGTGTGTGTGGTGCCTATGTTTGCTTGAGCTACTTGTGTGTGTTGACTTGTGTGCATGTTGGTCTGTAGGTGTGCTTGGGATGGGCTGGGGTACAGGTGATTGGGTCTGGGTGGAGGAAGTTGGAGGGGGGAGGCTAGACACAGGGACAATGGCTGCCATCAGTGCTGAGGCCAGAGATTGCAGGGTTCGCTGAAGGACAGCCTGACCAGAATGAATGCCCTCCAGGAATGCATTACCGTGTTGCAACTCCCTTTCTACACCCTGGATGGAATTCACAATGGTAGACTGCCCAACAGTGAGTGACCTGAGGAGGTCAATGGCCTCCTCACTGAGGGCTGCAGAGGTGACTGGGGCAGGGCCTGAGGTGCCTGGGGCGAAGGTGATGCCCACCCTCCTGGGTGAGCGGGCACGGGGCGAACGCAGAGGGGCTGCTGGGAGGGCAGTGCTGGTAGGGGAGGTGGCAGCTGTACCTGTCGAAGTGGGGCGCACAGGTGGTGCCGCCACCACAGGGGAGCTCCAATCGGCGGACGAGTCTGTGTCGCTGGTTGGTGATCCGGTGGCCGACGTGAAGCTCCCCTCACCCTCCGTCCCACTGGTGCATTCAGAGTCTGTGGTGTGGCACTCCATGGCCATGTGGGATGCAGCTCCCTCGTGCTCCGGTGCCACTGTACCTCTGCCTGATGATGCTGATATACAAAAGGACAGGGAGAGCAGGAAAAGGGGGGGAGACAGAACAAAGAGAGTTTTAGTGCATGGCATGCCGCTACCTTTGGCGGACAAGACAGACGCAGCAGCCCCCTGCATTACGCCGTGCTCCTGACCTCTGCACATGCAATTTCTGGGACATGGCCTACATGGCAATGGTGGAAATCTGCGCACATGGATGCCACAGGGGCAACTATACCTCAACTTGGCACTCTGCTGAGGTGGGGTTGAGTGCCACATGGCCTACATTACAGAGGGGCCTTGCCTACCTAACTCGCCCTGGCCTAGGGACACCCACAGACCACCTCCCCCACCCAGACCCCACCACTGCACGCAAAGTCCACTGAATGAGGTTGTACTCACCCCCTTGTGTCTGCTGTGATGTCCTCAAGCGCCCAACCAACTCCAGGTAGGCCACCGCCAGGATCCGGAATATCAGGGGGGTCATGGTGCGACGGGCACCCCTCCCACGTTGGGAGGCCATCCCCAGCTGAGCCTCTGCCGTCTTCTTGCTGCAGCGGCGAATTTCCTCCCATCTCTTACGGCAGTGGGTGCCCCGTCTCTGGTGGGCCCCCAGGGTCCGGACCTCCTTGGCGATGGCACGCCAAATGTCCCTCTTCTGGTGGGCGCTGACCTACATGACATGCACAAAGGAAGAGGAACAGTCATTACCAACTGCACCGTCAATGTGAGTGGCCCTCTCCCTACTCTGGCCAAGTGGCCCATTCATTCCCATGCATTAATGTTCTATGAACTCTGGCCCCTTCCCTCTTCCACCCAGCCCTCTCCACCCAGGCCTAGCCCATACAACGTGCTCCCTGTGTACTAACCTGTTGGTCTGGAGGACCGTAGAGTAGCATGTACTGGGGGAGGACCCCATCCACAAGTTTCTCCAACTCCTGTGCAGGGAAGGCAGGGGCCCTTTCCCCACACGCAGCAGCCATCGTCGCTTCCAGACTGAGGTCACAGCAGCACTAGCAGTGTAGGTCCTCTCCTGTCGAAGGTAAGGTATCTAGTGATTGAACAGATAGAAAATGGCGGTCAGGTCCGCGGCGGTGATGTCCGCGGCGGTGCGCATCATCACCGCCGGCGCACCTGTTCATTGGCTCCTGGGACCCATAGGTTCCAATGTTAACCAATGCAGCATTGCGCAGCGGTCTACGACCGCCTACTGCGACGGTGTGCAACGCCAGAGCAGTTACCACACAATCCCATTGTCCCACTTTAGAGGTCAGGCAGCCGACATTTCAGGGGCCCACATGGCTTCATTTACTACTGCATCACACATAGCTAGGCCTATACTCAACACACATACAGGAATGGTTTTTTGTCTGGTGTTGTCTTGTGTGTAACTGTGGGTACATACCTGGAGGAATAGTGACTGGTTCTTCGTTGTTGTCCTTCTTAGGCACCGTCAGCTGGGACATATGAGAAGATGGCGGAATCCTCCGGTGTACCGACCGCTGGTGGACCTGTTGACAATGGAAGAAAGACAAGTCATCGTCACCTACAGGTTTGACCGTGCCACAATCCAGGAACTATGTACCCAGTTGGAGCAAGACCTGATGTCACCAATCTGCCATCCGACTGGAATCCCCCCTGATGTGCAGGTGCTGTCAGTGCTCCATTTCCTTGCAAGTGGGTCTTTTCAGACAACAGTGGCCATGGCATCAGGGATGTCCTAGCCTATGTTTTCCAATGTCTTGTCCAGAGTGTTGTCTGCCCTGCTGAAACACGTAAGGAGATACATCATATTCCCTCAGGTGGAGGATTTGCCTACAGTGAAAGGTGACTTCTATGCCCTTGGACATATCCCCAACGTCATAGGTGCCATTGATGGGACCCATGTGGCTCTGGTCCCCCCCGCAGGAGTGAACAGGTGTACAGGAACACGAAGAGTTATCATTCGATGAATGTCCAGATGGTCTGTTTGGCAGACCAGTACATCTCGCAGGTAAATGCAATGTTCCCTGGCTCTGTGCATGACGCCTACATCCTGCAGAATAGCAGCATCCCTGATATGATGGGTCAACTCCAGAGGCACCGTGTATGGCTATTGGGGGACTCTGGTTACCCCAACCTTTCCTGGCTATTGACCCCAGTGAGGAATCCCAGGACCAGGGCAGAGGAACGGTACAATGATGCCCATGGGCGGACTAGGAGGGTAATCGACCGCACCTTCGGCCTTCTTAAGGCCAGGTTCAGGTGCCTCCATATGAGAGGTGGATCCCTATTCTACTCACCGAAGAAGGTGTCCGACATCACCGTCGCCTGCTCCATGCTCCATAATTTGGCATTGCGACGCCAGGTGCCTTTTCTGAAGGAGGATGATCCAGATGACTGTGTTGTGGCAGCTGTGGAGCCTGTGGAGCCTGTGGAGCCTGTGGACAGTGATGAGGATGAAGCTGAGGATGAAGAAAACGACAACAGGGAGTCAGTCATACAGCAATATTTCCAGTGACACACAGGTAAGAACATTTTCTGGTTTAACATTAAATTTACTTTCACACGTCTACCTCTATCCTGTACCTACATTTCACTCACTATTTGTTAATTGAGTTGTAGCCTTTCATTTCAATTTCACAAGTGTGGTAACCTACGTGTCAGTTGCTTGCATCCTTGAAGGGCTTGTGATGTGTGACATTGGTATGTTAGCCTTACAATGGGTAACCCATTATGACACTGTAATTGATAATACAAAGTTCCAAATCATAGACTGACTCCAGATTTTTTTGTGTTTCAAGGGTGTTTATTTAAGTGCTCAAAAAATGAAGGGGGGTTGTAAAATGGGGATGTGTGATGGTGGAGGAATGTCCATGGCAGAGTCCAGTCTATTAGTCTCACAGGTGCACTGCCCATCTGGGCATTGGAAGTGGAGCTGGGGCAGTTCCAATCTGGACAGGGTGACAAAGTGGGACAGTGGGGGGACAATCAGGGTGGTCTCATTTCCTGGCGGGGGTCTTGCCATCTTGCTCCGTCCTGTTCCTGGAGCTCAAGGCCCGCTTGCGTGGTGGTTGTGCGTCTGCAGGGAGTGGGGTGCTGGTGTGGTGGTCCTGTGGCAGGGCGTCCTGTCCACTAGCGCCGGCGGAGGTGGTGGGCAGTTCGTCGTCCTGGCTAGTGTCAGGGGCCCCTTGGAGTGCCACGGTGTCCCTCAAGGTCTTTTGAATGTCCGTCAGCACCCCTACGATGGTGCCCAGGGCAGAGCCGATGGTCCTGAGCTCCTCCCTGAACCCCAAATACTGCTCCTCCTGCAGACGCAGGGTCTCCTGCAGCTTGTCCAGGATCGTTGCCATCGTCTCCTGGGAGTGGTGGTATGCCCCCATGATGGAGGAGAGGGCCTCGTGGACAGTTGGTTCCCTTGGCCTGTCCTCCCTCTGTCGCACAGCAGCCCTCCCAGTTCCCCGGTGTTCGTGTGCCTCCGTCTCCTGGAGCGTGTGCCTCTACCACTGCCCCCAGGTCCCTGTTGTTGTTGGGGTGGTGGGTTATCCTGTGTGACCTGTAGTGGTGGACACACCGCTGATTGACCTGTCCTGGGTAGGGAGGTTTTGGCTCGCTGGGTGGGTGCTGTGCTGGTGTCACCAGAGGGTGTAAGCTCGGTGTTGGGCTGTGGCTGGGCAAGGGGAACCGACTGTCCTGAGGCCCACGATGGTCCGGGCTGGTCATCAGGATCCAGTGGGGCAGAGCTGCTGTCGTCACTATGGGCCTCTTCTTAGGGTGGTGTGGTGCTGTCTGGACCCTCTGGTGTGGTGACGTTCCTTCGGTTTCCTGCAGGGGTATAAGAACATGATTATTGCATATGGTTGGGTGTGCGTGATCCCCAGTGCAGGCATTCCTGTGTGGGGGCTTGTGTCGTGATGGTTGGGGGGGTGTTCTGGGTATGTGCAGTGGGCATGCTTTAGTGAGGGGTGTCTATGCTTATTTGTGTCATGCAGGGTTTACTGTTGGGATGGGTGGTTGGTGTCATGGGTAGATTAGTGAGGATTTGGGGTGATAGGGGAGAGTGTGAGGGTGGGGGTGTGTGATAGCATGCAGGTAGGGTGGGGGATGTGATAGTTAAGATTTGACTTACCAGTGTCCCATCCTCCACCGACTCCTCCGAGGCCCTCTGGATGCAAGATGGTCAAGACTTGCTCCTCCCATGTTGTTAGTTGTGGGGGAGGAGGCGGGGGTCCGCCGCCAGTCCGCTGCACTGCGATGTTGTGCCTGGAGACTGTGGAACGCATCTTCCCCCGTAGGTCGTTCCATCTCTTCCTGATGTCCTCCCTATTTCTTGGGTGCTGTCCCACGGCGTTGACCCTGTCCACTATTCTGCGCCATAGCTCCATCTTCCTGGCTATTGATGTGTGCTGTACCTGTGAGCCAAATAGCTGTGGCTCTACCCATACGATTTCCTCCACCATGACCCTGAGCTCCTCCTCGGAGAAGCGGGGTGTCTTTGGTGTGGCATGGGGTGGTGTGTGTGATGTGTGGGGTGGTGTATGTGTTGATGAGTGTGGTGAATGTAGTGGTATGTGGTGTTTTGTGCTTGGATGTTGTGTGGATGATGGTGTTGTATGCCTCTGTGTGATGGGGTTGTCAATAGCTGTGCTCTGTCTCTGGCCTTCTCTCAGAATTTCTGGTTGTAGGGGTTTGTGGGTGATGTGGGTGTGTATTTTATATTGTGTTGGGTGTGTGGGAGTGGTGTGTGTATGTGTCTCAGGTGTGTTTATTTGTAATTGTCCAATGTGGCGGTGTTTTGGAGATGTGTGTGTATTTTGAGCGCGGTGGTGTGTACCGCCAATGGAATACTGCGGTTGAAAGACCGCCGCGTGGATTCATGGGTCATAATAGCATGGGCGTGTTTCTGATGGCGTGGAGGTGGAGGATTTGTTTCCGCCAGTTTATCACTGACCTTTGGTGTGGCGGTGTTGTGTGGGTGTCTGAATTTCGGCGGATTCCGTGATGTGTGTCATAATAGCTGTGGTGGTCTTCTGCACGGCGGTAAGCGCCTTATACCGCCAATGTTGTAATGACCCCCATAATCTTTTTATAGTTAATTGACATTCTCATTCCCAGATACGAAGTAAACCAAAGCTGAGGTAATGCGATAAATGGCGGAAAATTTATTGAGAATACACCATTTGCCAATATTGTAAACCGGCGCAAACTTAAAGTCATAAAAGGTCAGTATCATTATGTATTAAGCAACCTCACTTCTGTGTAAAAGACAGAGATATAAGAAAATTGTAAAGTCATAAAAAAGAAAAGAAAAAATATGAGTAAGACCAAGTTTCACCACAAAAACAGCCATAATTCACCATAATATATTAAGAGGCACCCTCACGTTAGTGCCATGGCCCCCATTTTAAACCCCAAACTAGATGGCTCCAAACAAACAACAAAAAGGACACATTGAATTGTCTTCTCACATATATTACAAAATGAAAAGCAAACAAGGAAAAGGCAACCCTACTGCACATGTAACAATGGTGACTGATAAGCCCAATATGAACATCCCCACATGACAAAAATATGATGATGTCAGCAATAGATGCAATAAACACAAAAGACAGTTGTCACAAGAGAAACCCAATCACGCTGTTATCAGCTCATGCATGTTAATGAAGATTGAGAAATGTCTCCATACAGTGATAGTATTGGCATGTGGCCTTAGTGTTGTTTTGATTCGTTCACTAAGGACTTGATGTGTAGTCTGGTCTCTGTAGATTGTGTGGTCTTTCTTTTCTTTTTCTCCTCACACGACATGCCTTGGTCTCTCATCTCTTCTCCAAACTAAATGGTATAA
The DNA here is from genome assembly GCF_031143425.1 of Pleurodeles waltl. Lineage (NCBI taxonomy): Eukaryota > Metazoa > Chordata > Amphibia > Caudata > Salamandridae > Pleurodeles > Pleurodeles waltl. Next base: position 281,686,405 of record NC_090447.1, read on the forward strand.
TTTGGGGTTCGCTCTAGTATTACCTCAACACATACAGTTTTGCAACTGGAATTCACTAGAATATAACAAGTGTGAAGATCACCAAATCACGGGGCCTTTTCTTCTTGTTATGTTTGTACACAATCCTTTTGTAATGATTAATGTCTGTATTGATTTATGTATATACTATATATGTATCTATTTTATCTTTATGTACTTTGCTATTCTTTGCAGCCTTGAGGAAGTCACGGGGAATATTTCCTCCCATGACGAAACACGTGTTGGCTGTTTTGTGTTCCATTAAAGATGAACTCCTCATCCAAAGGACTCCATTGGAAATTGTGTTCACTTACACGTTCTATCTGAATATTACTGTTGATCTGCTAATATAATATTTATGAATTATTGCCTTTACATTTGCAATTCACGAGTGCCTTGGTCTCTGTAGGAATTTGTTTGTGTCTCTGTTGACACATTATTGGAGGAAGGGGAAGATCCTCCTAGGCTAAGAGCACCGTGCCTTAAATTGGTTATATTGTTTACTACTAAAGAGGGGAACGTCGAGAGCACTTTCTTTCCCTTAATTTTCTTCCCATTTTGTTTATCACTACTTGTATATATCACCATCACTCACCTGCACCTCAGCACTTTCACTGTTTCTTTAGAAGCACCTACCCAAACAAATGTAAATTACATGTTATGACAGGATTTATCCTGTCAATCGTCTGAATCAACATGAAATAAAATATATGTGGATAATAAATCTCGCTTGTTTTACATTTATAGTACATAGAGATTGTTTCAAATTATTTTTAAGTTGATTACATGCCGTGAAAGTCTAGGTTACTTTCCCCTTGCACTGACCTTAAAGACTATTACAAGGTTGTAATGAGGGCCTAAATGCCAAATACTTCAGTGCTAGGTCTGCTCTTTTATTTTTTTATTTGTGAAATGTTTGACATTTTTAGCATGTTGCATATATTTGCAAAACCCAATTGCCAATGCTTGTTTTCTTTATAGCATTCAAAAGTCCATCAGTGTGCACATGATTAATTTTTCTCTCCCCTCTTTATTCTTCTGCCTCCCTCATTCCCCTTTTAATACCACCAGGCCTCCCATTGTTCCCCCTCTCTTATTTTTTATCTAATTCTTTGTTTTTTCAAGAGGGTACAGTAGTTCTTTTGGTGGATTTGCTCCTCCTTTTTCATTATAATCTCTTTTGCTGCCGGTTGCACACACTATCCGCCTTTCTTTGATGTGTCACACTACTTTAGACCCTCCAGTTTATTCATGTTGTGTGCCATTGCTCCAGGCAGTGCTCCTTTAATCCATCTCCCCACACTGCCCTCTAGCCATGCCTTCCTCTACTCCTGCACACAAAGCAACTGCAACAGAACCCTCTGTGTCAGGACAGACCCATTAAAAATGCTACTAAGCTCTGTTTACCAAGACATAGAGCTGCTGCAAGCACACACCACTGCACGCATAGACACACACATACAGCTTTTGCAAGCATTACACACACACACACACACTGCGACCAGTTACACATTGCAATCACTGGTTTTAAATGCATTACACAAGTCTCATTGCAAGAGGCTTTTGTTAGTTCTGACCCTACTCACTCCAAGGTTACATTCTTTGCTTGGTGCCTTTGTCACTCTTTCAAGAGCAAAATGCAATGATGCCTTTAACAGCAACAACAGATGCTTCATGCTGGATGTATTTTAGAGATTTACATTATAACGCTGCCAAGATTATGAGAGAGCAGGAGGTCACATAAATAGCTGTGTGGTTGTCATGGCCACAAAGTAAGTTAAAGTCTGACTCCTCACTTCCTTCATTGGTGTGTGGTAGCTGGTGCATCATGTTACACTTACCAAGAAGCAATACATCATAAATCTATGAAAAAAGTTATCTTTCCAAATTACATTTTTATTCACAATCTGTTGCTCTGTGAAAGGTGAGTGAATAAACATAACAGGGAATACTTACTTAAAATATTTATTTAGCAGAATTGGTAAACAGAGATCAGGACCAAGGAGAAGAGGAGCTGGGAGGTGGGGATATTTAGAAAGGAACCTGACGTAGAGATGGTGGAGCTGATTGGAGGAAGGTATGCACTTTGTAACACTTGGTTTAACTAAGAAGCATGTACCCATAGTAACATTGCAGATGTGGCAAGAAGGGTTCTTTTTGATATTCAGTAAATGTGCAGATAATGCATTTGGCACGTTGACTGTGTTTAAGCAGATAATTAAGCAATATTATATATAGAGAGGGCATTGTAGTGTGGGTATTGACATGAGTGTATTTAGACGGTCTGTAGGTGAAGCCAAGGGCTTTACTCCACACTGTCAACACCAACGTGGGAATGCCTTCAACCTTGGATAATATTGCTGTTGCAAGTTATAAGAAGCACAGCTGTTTTTTGGTGATAAGATGCAGCCATGTTTGTCCCAATTTAGGCCCTCATTCTGACAATGGTGGTAAATCCCACTTACCGCCATGCTGACTGCCGCTAACATATCACCTTTTTATGACACACTCCAATCCATCACAATTCAACCACAGACACAAGTCCGCCACACCAAAGGTCAGTGATAAACTGGCAGTATCCAAGCCCACACTGTTACGCCAACAGAACTACACCCTTCACATTATGACCCACAAATCACCATGGTGGACATTCAATGGCGGTAAACTATTGTTGGTACATACTGCTGTTCTCAAAATACACACACACATACAAAACAACACCATATTGGACAATTTATATAACACACACCTGACACCCATACACACACCACACCCAAACCACTATAAAACACACACACACATTACCCACAACTACAAATAATTGCCACCAGAGAGATACAGCAAGAGCACTCACACAACCAGAGCTACATACCACTCACCCCTATACACCACTCACGCATCCCACATCACACACCCCAACACATTACCCTACACACCCTCACCTACACACCTTACACAACAATCATGGCACCACAAAGACACCCCCAATTCTCTGAGGAGGAGCTAAGAGTCATGGTGGAGGAAATCATCAGGGTAGAGCCTCAGCTATTTGGAACACAGGAGCAGCAGATATCTATAGCTAGGAAGATGGAGCTATGGCAGAGGATCGTGGACAGAGTCAACGTCGTGGGACAGCACCCCAGAACAAGGGATGACATCAGGAAGAGGTAGAATGACCTACGAGTGAAGGTGTGTTCCATTGCAGTAAGACACCAACTCACTGTACAGAGGACTGGCGGTGGACCCCACCTCCTCAACCACAACTAACAACATGGGAGGAACAAGTCTTGGCAATCATGCATCCTGAGGGTCTGGCTGAAGTAGGAGGAGGACTGAACTCTAGTAAGTCAATTCTATACTACTATCACGTTCCTACCTGCATGCCATCACATACCCCCACCCTCACTCCCATCACTCCGCCACTTCTCACACACCCCAACATCACATCTCACTCATCCCAGTGCCAAGCCCTGCATGCTCTAACAATGTATGGACATCACTTACAGCCCTGCATGGACACCTATCACAAAGGCATGCACACTAGAGAGAATTAGCTAGCCCACCATATACCAACTTACACAAGTGAAAGCTGCCAGGGAAAATACTACAAAATAGGGCAACCCACCGATGCACAGTATGTCACACACAGAAACAATAACACGTCATTTACACCCCCACAGGTATCCCAGCCAATGTCAGCGGAGAAGAGGTGCCAGCACTATCCAGTCTCCCGACTGAAGAGGCCCACAGTGATGACAACAACTCTGGTCGCCTGAATCCGGATGACCAACCTGGCTCATCAGGGACCTCTGGACAGTCGGTTACCCAGGCACAGTCAGACACCACCACAGAGCCTCCCCATCTGGAAACACCATCACAGCACCCACCCAGCGTACCCACACCTCTGTCCCCAGGACACGTCAATCAGAAGTGTGTCCAACTCTACAGGGACCCCAGGCCACACCTCATACCCAAGACAATCATGGACCTGGGGTCAGTACTAGTGGGCACGCAGTTTAGGGGGCAGATGCACAGGACAACAGGGAAACTGGGAGAAGTGATGTGCGCCAGGGGGAGGATAGGCCCAGGGAACCGACTCTCCCGGAAGCACTCACGGAGATCCTAGGAGCATATCAACATTCCCAGGAGACGATTGGGAAAGATCCTGGACAACGTGCAGGAGAAGAGGTGGCTGCAGGTGGGACAGTACCAGGGGATCAGGGAGGACTTGTAGGCCATCAACACAACCCTGGTCTCCATTGCAGGGGTGCTGGAAGACATGGCCAACATTATGAGGGAGACAATCTCACAACAGCTGGCCCCTGCCACGACCCAGACATCTGAACTGCCTTCTGTCTCCCCTGCTCCTAGTGAACAGGAGGTCCCGCCACAGGACTCACAAGCTACCAGCACCCCTCCCCCTAGAGAAGGAGCACCCGCAAACATTCCCTGTGATACAGGCAGAAGCCAGAGACTATTGCCAAGACCCCCACCAGGAATGAGACTCTCCTGATTGTCACCCCTGTGTCCCACTCTGTCACCCTGTCCACCTTGAACTGCCATTGCTCCCCTTCCTATGTACCCTTGGACAATGAACCTGTGCTACAAATAGACTAGAACAATACCCTGGACTTTCCTCCATCATCACCCCATCCCCTTGCACTTCCCCCTCTTCTTCTTAGCACTTCAATAAACACCCTTGGAAAAAACAAACAATTATGGAGTATGTTACATTTTTAAAGTGTGTATTGGCCTAACCAGGATCAAACATTACAATTCATCTGTATAGTAATTGTGCACATAGGAAAGACCTGTATTTGGCTGCAGTGATAACCCCAGGAGCAATAGTGGGGCACCAACATCTGTGAAATGAATTGCCAAAGGGTATAGTAAGTGGGATTTGAAGTGGGAAATAACAGTATGCCAGTGGCAAAGATATACATAATATTGACAATGAAATGTGAAGTAACACTGTCTTACCTGTGTGTCATTGGAAGGATTGTTGTATCACTGCTCTTCTGTTGTCCTCATCCTCATCCTCTGCCTCTTCATCCTCATTATCCACAGGGTCCACTGCTGCCTCACGGCCATCGCCAGCCTCCTCCTCCTGCAGAAAAGGCACATGGCGTCTCAAGGCACTGTTGTGCAATATGCAGCATGCCACGATTATCGGGCAGACCTTCTTGGGGAATAGCACAAGGATCCACCTGTTATATGGAGGCACCTGAACCTGGCCTTCAGGAGGCCAATGGTTCTTTTGATTATCCTCTTGTTCACCCATGTGCCTCATTGTAACGTTCTTCCTCCCTTGTCCTGGCATTTCTTACAGGGGTCAGTAACCATGATAGGCTGGGGTAACCAGAGTCACCTACAAATATTGAGGGACAACATTTAGCCACACACTTTCCCATATGGCCCACACCATGCCCATACACCAACATATACTGGGTGGGGACCAAGGCTCACCTATTAGCCACACCCTGTGCCTCTGTAGTTGGGCCATCACATTTGGGATGCTGCTATTCCTCAGGATAAAGGAATCATGCACCGACGCAGGATACTTAGCATTGACTTGGGAGATGCACTGGTCCACCAAGCACACTATCTGTACATTCATGAAGTGGAAACTCTCACGATTTCTAAACACCTGTTCATTGTGATGGGGGGACAAATGCAATATGAGTTCCATTAATCTCCCCAATTATGTTGGGGATATGTCCCATTGCATAGAAGTCAGCCTTCACAGTGGCCAAATCCTCCACCTGTGGGAAAACAATGTAGCTGCATATGTGTTCAATCAGGGCAGACAACACTCTTGTCAGCACTGTTGAGAACATTGGCTGTGACATTCCTGCTGCCAAGCCCACTGTAATTTGGAAAGAACCAGTTGCCAGGAAATGGAGCACTGACAGAACTTGCACAAAAGGTGGTATCCCAGTGGGGTGACGGATATCAGATATCAGATCAGGCTCCAATTGGGCACACAGCTCTGTGATAGTGGCCCTGTCAAGTCTAGAAGTAGGGATGATGTGCCTGTCCTCCAGTGTTGCCAAGTCCACTAGGGGTCTGTACATGAGAGTATGTCTCTCTCTCCTATTCATCCGCAGTGGTAGCAATCTAAGGGACAAAGGAGTGAGGAGCTGGTCACAAACTGAACATTGGAGCCACAACAGTACAATGCATGATGTCAATTTATAATGGGTAAGTGGGTTTTGTCCTGTATGTCCAAGTCCAAATATTCACTGTGATGCAGTTATTATCCAGGGCCTGCACTCTTCCTGAAATGGGGTCTGCCTGTCCTGTGTAGAGGGACAGGTGGAAGTTAGATAATTTTGCTGACATTGTGCGCAGTTACGGGAGGGGGTCTTGAACCATCATGAAAATCCTCATTGGTTAACATTGGGGCCTGTGGGGTACAGTGGCCAATGGTGATCTACGTTGGCGGTGACGGTATGCACCGGCGTGGACGTGCCTGCCATTTTCTATCTGAACACTTACTTGCTACCTGACCTTCAACAGGAAAGGACCTACACTGCATGTGCTGCTGTGACCTGAGTCTGGAACTTACCATGGCCCGTGTGCTGGGGAAAGGGCCCCTGCCTTCACCTCGGCAGAGTTGGAGAGACTGGTGGATGGGGTCCTACCCCAGTACTGACTGCTGTATGGGGCTCCAGACCAACAGGTGAGTACACTATGGGTACGATGCATGTGGCATGAATGCATGAATGGTGTGTGTGAAGGCCTTGTGTAAGGGGGGTGGGTGGATCTCCTCTGGGCGGCGCATTGGTTGTGTGCTGGGCTATGTGTGCTTAAATGGTGATGTGAAGGGGTATTGTGGGTCATGAGTGGACTGGCTGACTGCTACTATTTTCCTGTTTGTATTCCTTCTGCAGGTCAGCGCCCATCAAAAGAAGGGTATATGGCGTGCCATCACCAAGGACGTTCAGACCCTGGGGGTCTACGGCAGGCGGAGCACCCACTGTCGAAAGCGGTGGGAGGACCTGAGATGCTGGGCATGGAAGACAGCGGAGGCTCAGCTAGGGATGACCTCCCAACGTGGAAGGGATACCCTTAGAACCCTGACCCCCCCGATGGCCTGCATACTGGCGGTGGCCTTTCCGGAGCTGGGTGGGCGCTTGAGGGCATCACAGCAGCCACAAGGGGGTGAGTACAGTGTCCATAATTACAACTTAAGCATGGTAGGGTGGTATCCAGGTGGGGGATGTGTGTCAGTGGGTGCCCCTAGCCCAGGGCTGACATTGCAGAGTAGGTCCCCTGGTGGCAAGGGTCCTGAAGGGATAATCATGCTACCTAGCTCGTAGGCATCCACAACTGGTCAGGGCTGCATGGATCCCAGGTGTCCTGCATTTGGCGGTGTGTGTCCCTCCCCATTCCTTGGTGGCTAGCAAAATAACTGGTAGTACAATGCATAATGTGTAGGGCTGTTCCCTGTGGTGTGTACGCCAACGTTGGTGTTGGTGCAGCCATTGACCATGTATATCCTTTGTCTCTTCCCCCCCTTTTTGTTTTGTCACCCTGTCCTTATGTGCATCATCATCATCTGGCAGAGGAGCAGAGGCACCAGCAATGGAGGGAGCTGCATCCTACAGGACCCAAGAGGCAGAGTCCACCGAATCTGAGGGCACCAGTGGGACGGCGGGCAAATGGAGCACCACGATGGAGACAGGAGGGGACAGTTCAGACTCTGATACCTCCTCCAATGGAAGCTCCCTGCTTTTGGGGGACACCTCTGTGACCACCCTAGCTACAGGTACAGCCGCCAAGCCCGTACCAGCACTGCCCTCCCAGCAACCCCCCATCGAGCTGCCCGTGCCTGCTCACCCATCTCCTTTGCCCCAGGCACCTCAGGCCCTGCCCCAGTTAGCCCTGCTGCCCTGAGTGAGGAGGCTATTGACCTCCTGAGATCCATCTCTGTAGGGCAGTCAACCATTGTGAATGCCATCCAGGGGCTGGCAGCCCAAATGCAACAAACTAATGCATGGGGCCAAACAGAGATCCATCCAGGGTCTGGCCTCCTCTCTGATGGCAGCCATTGTCCCTGTTTCCACCCTCCCCTCCAACTTCCTCTTCCCAATCCCATTCCTCTCAACCCCAACGTATCCCAAGCACACAGGCAGACGAGCATGCACACAACACACAAGCGTGGCACTGGCAAACAAAAGCACCACACAACATCCCACAGGCACTCACACAAACACCATCCAGATGCAGACATACCAACATCTACAATTTCCACTGTCTCCCCCTCCTCCTCCACCTCCATCTCAGTTGTGTCTACAATCACAACTGCATGCACTATATCCTCTACCACTACCAGCATCACAACCACACCTAGCAGAACACATACCTCACTGGCAGACATTTCCACAACAGCCAGGCACATGTCCCCTGTGTCCTCTCCCACTTTGTCTGTCACCCCTCCTAAATTACACAAACACAAGCACTCAGACACCCAACAACCATCCATCTCAAAACAGCATCCAGCCCATGCACTTGCACCCAAAATCAGCAGACAGACAGCTTCTACAACCACTCCCTCTTCCTCCACTCCCAAACCTTCTCCAATGTCCCTAAGAAGCTTTTCCTCTCTACCATTGACCTCTTCCTACCCCTCTCCCCTGCCCTTCACATCTGACCAGGGTGGCAAAAACCCAAGCAAGCACCTCAGCCGCCCAGTCCACGGGCCCAGTAGTCTCCACTCTCACTCATGGTGGGAAAGGATCCCGGGCACTTGTGCAGAGGGTGAAGGGGCCTGCACCAGGCAGCCTCAAGTAAAGGGTGCCTGCCCCAGCTGCTGCCTGGTAGGGCAAGGTGCCATCCCCAGTTGCTGCCAGGAAGGGCAAGGAGCCAGCCCCAGCAGGCAGGAAGGACAAGGGGCCTGGGGCAGGGACTCAGACAGAGCCCCCACCAACAACCATGGTTGTGCAGCCGTCCAAGTCTGCAGGGGATGGGTAGGAGCTTCCATCCACCAGCAGCAGAAGCACCACCACCACCAGTGGGCAGCTGTCCAAGGCTGCAGGGGATGGGCAGGAGCTTCCCCCTACCAGCAGCACCACCACCACCACCAGTAGGCAGCTATCTGAGGCTGCAGGGGATGAGCAGGAGCTTCCCCCCCACCAGCAGCAGCAGCACCACCACCACCAACACCACCACCAGTGAGCAACCATCCGAGGCTGCAGGGGATGGGCAGGAGCTTCCCCCCACCAGCAGCAGCAGCACCACCACCACTGAGCAGCCGTCACCGCCGGCAGACGGTATGTAGTCCTGCCTCCATTGGCTGCTGTGCGGCCTGGCCCCTGCTAATCCAGTGGGTATGACACCCACCTGAAAGACTGTGACCTTGCACTCCCCAGGATCAAGAGCACAGGGCACGATGCCCTCTCCAGCACCAGTGGGTAAGACACTCACCAACCCCAGCCTCCCCAGGATCCAGAGCACAGGGCACAATGCCCACTCCAGAACCAGTGGGTAAGATATTCACCAATCTCAGCCTGCCCAGGATCAAGAGCACAGGGCACGATGCCCCCTCCAGAACCAGTTGGTAAGACACCCACTTGAGAGACTGTGGAATTGCACTCCCCAGGACCAAGCACAGGGCATGTTGCCCCATCCAGAGCATGTGAGCAAGTCACCCGCTTGAGAGACTGTGGCCTTGCACTCCCCAGGACCAAGCACAAGGCATGTTGCCCCCTCCAGGCCCAGTGGGCAAGTCACCCACTTGAGAGACTGTGGCCTTGCACTCCCAAGGACGAAGCACAGGGCATGTTGCCCCCTCCGTAGCATGTGGGCAACTCACGCACTTGAGAGACTGTGGCCTTGCACTTCCCCGGACCAAGCACGCAGCATGTTTCCCCCTCCAGAACCATTGGTCTTGTTCCATCAGCCGGCTGAGATGCCACCCTGTTTCCCATCCCCCTTAGGTGCCTGCCTATTTTGCAACTGATGCCCCTGCAGTGTTCTCTTCGTGTTCGTGCAGGTGACAAGTGGGGCCTTGGATTTTGGCCTGTGGCCCACACACACAGAGGACTGGGCAGTGTCCCTTGAACTCTCTTCCCCCCCTCCCTTGTGTGCTAGGCGACTGTACTCACCGTCATTGGTGTTCATGGTGGAGCAGCACATAGAAGAGCATTGGGAAGACGTGCAGCTCAGGCTCCATGGCGGCATGGATGTTCCCTGTGTCTTCAATGGTGAGTCCTTTCCCTTCTGAGCTCAGTTTCCACCAGGCTTTTGATGTCGTTGGTACCGCTCCGGAAAAGGTGGTGGATTGCAGGGTCTTAATACTGTGGGCGGGACATTGTTTTACGCATGGTTGTAGACGGCTACCGCCGTGGTGGCTGTTGCTTCTGCCCTGGCGGTCAGTGTGGTAAAGTGGCTGTCTATCTGAGTTCTCACCGCCATGGCCATCATTTGGAGGTAATTACTGCCAGCATGTTGGTGGTATTAACGCCACTTTATCACCGACCACCAGGGTTGTACTGAGGGCCTAAATGTTTTATAGAGTGCCTGGTTTTGAGGGTTACAAAAAGGTGCATATTAAAATGGTGATAGCAGATTTTAGCCGTAATATAAACCATTTGTTGGTGGTGACTTGCAAAATTTTAGTACTGGGTGAGTTTTAAGGTGTTTTCACTATATTGACAACTCTGATCCACGTCTGGCATTTGACAAACCATGTGTAAGAGATTTTTTTTGTTTACATGTTTGCTCCAAAAGCTAAAATAAAGACATTTTTTAATAGATTCACAAATATATTCTTTGCCCAGGAGTAGAAACAGACTGGTATGCTAGGTAAAGCATATTCTTCGCCAACTAGAGTGGTTGCGATCTGTATTCAGGGAAAAGTGGGGCACACCTAAAATCCATGTTGGTGGAAGAGGAACAGTGCATTTGAAGCTGCGTTACATGAGCAAGAAGATTGGTCTGATTTTGTCATAGAAATTACGGGGAATGATGACACATTTTCTATAAATTCTCAAATATCTTCCTCATCAATGTCAGAAATATGTCTGTTACACTGATTGAAATGTGTACTTTCAGCAGCATCTGCAGTCTGTTATTTGATTCCCCAGTGGTCCAATGTATCTTCAGCAAAGTTTTCTAATGAACAACTAGAGGGCTGTGTATTTTCATGAGAAAAGCATCATGGTATGGCTGAATAGGAGATGTTCAAATTATAGTCTTTCTTATGGAACCAGGTAGTTATAAATATGTTAGCACATGTATTAAGATTTAGTAATTTATGACATATATTTTAAATGGCTAACACTTCTTACTGCAAGACATTACCAAAGTGCAGCATCCCTTTTCCACATCTATTTCCCCAGGATATTCATCCTCTATCGCGATCAACACTTCCTCAGTTTTACAATAGTGACATCTTGGTAGATAGGAAAAGTTGTTTAATATTCTATTTGAATGAGCAGCAATAGATTTTTGGAAATACAGGAAGCCGTTTGCTGATTGAGCACAAATAAGTTGATGTTTGTCATCTACCTTGAGGAGTGTGCACTGGCTTCAAAATCATTTTTACCATGAATTAAATATAATGAACTGATGAAACACATTTAAAATATACATGTATTATCTATAAAATGTTGCAATGTTTACTGTATAAATGCCTACATTCAAGTGTAACTATTTAGTTCATTTAAAAATAAGTAACACTGTGAATCAGGCATAACATGGGGGCTCCTTTTTATTTTACGAAAAATCATGATAGAAACTGTCATGGACAACACAAAACCTTGAACAATTTCTAAATATAGTCGAAATAAAGTGAAAGGAATTTTTCCAGGGACTCTGTTCTTTAAGGAAATCATAGAAGCTGAAATAAGTACCTTCGTCATGTTCATAATCAGCCTTTTGCACAGGAAAATTGAATGTGTTGTTCTCAAGCATTGAAAAGGTGAGCTGGTAATACTATATGGAGCACAATGATACATCCATGTGCAATCTGCAACATGTTGATCTACATTTAAACCTGATTTGAGAGCTTGTTGCACACCTTCCAGGGCCTCCATGTTAAATCAACTAACCCATCCATGAAAGGGGTGTACAATGCCATATGTTTGTATAATATACTAAACTCTTTGAAAATATCCTTTTTTCTATAGGTAAACTGTTGTCCTTTGTAAGAAACAATAGAGATATGTTCTCTGCAGAAGCAAATCCTGATAAATTCAATCATGGAATCAGTGTTGGTTTAGTTCAGCCACATACACTTTGTGCACTTTGAGAAATATTAAATCAAGATGTCGGCATCTAACTTTCTAGATGCCCGTCCTTCATACAGTTGGACAAATCCATACCTAAGTCTTTCTATGGTAAAGTCGTAAATTCATGTGAAATCACCTTAGAATGAAACCTTTTTACATCTTTTTCTGAAGAGGTGTGTTTTTTTCATTTCTCCACAAAAGCAAACATTGCACTTCCTTCAGGGTCCCTGTTTCTCCAATGTGTCCTAAATGACTTTATAAGTTTTTAGGTGGCACAAAATGTTCACAGGGATTTAGCCATTTTTTTAATGTCCTTCACCTCCAGGCAAACCCTGATGGTAAGAGGCAGATTCTTTTTTTTTTTATTCCCTCCTCGGCATGGAAGATACTCCCATGGCAAGGGGGGAAGTTTTTATGTTGAAAAAGAAAATCACTTACCTATATATTTTTTTAAAATAAAAAAATAGGATTGACAGACGACTCCATCATGTTGACAGAGCAGTATGTCAAACTTAAAAAAGTATTGATAGGAATTGACGTGACTGTGGTTCATGTCAATGCCTCATAAATTATGCCGGCTTGATGGTCATATGTAAATTTGAAGTGCAGGAACCCTATTATGGCAACAGGGTAATATAGTCTGTTGCTCAGACATAGTTAATCCCTGTCCGTCAACTTATAAATCAGGCTGTTTGTCATGTTCCTGCAGTCAATAAAATACAATTCACATTTTCCAAGATAAGACTTTAGGTGATACTTATCATTTGGCCTTGACACATCCTATTTGGGACAAGTCTTTTTATAGAAATCCTCTGCTAGAGGTACTTTACGTCATAGGCCAAACATATCAATTTCTCTCAGTGTGGTGTCATTCCTTTTTCCTGTAAAAAAACCTTCCTCTCCAATTGTGTTGGGTCTGTCATCTCTGCCAGTATTCACCAGGATGTCATTCTAAAATGTCTTCATCTTTCCAATGTTCCCAAAAACAATATTCAGAAGCTCCTGGATTACAGAGGCCTCAGAGGTCTGTCCAAACGGCATCCTGGTGTACCTAAAGACTTCTTCAGATGTGAAGAAAGTGGCAATGTGTCTAATGTCCTTGATCAACTCAACTTAATACTACTTCTTCCTTGGATCTCATGTAATGAAAAACTTGGCCCCATCTAACTTGTTAAGCAAGTCTTCAATAAGAAGTAACAAATGGCAATACATCATAGTTTGCTTATTGATGGGCCGGAGGTTGACACGCAATCATAAGACTCTGGTTTTATGCAATCACATCCTCCTTGGAACCTCATTGGAAAAGCAGATTCAGCTAAGTAAACTGTCTCAATCACGCCTGTATCAGACATCTCCATCAACATTTTGGCTAGGCCTTTTCACACATTTATGAGCACATTGTTTGATTCATGCTTCAAGGAGCAGGCCCTTTGTATGAGAACAATTCTATGACAGTACCTCATCATTTTTCCAGGATCTTTGTGATATGCTGGTACATTTATGCAGAAATGATTCGAACTTTGTACCATGGGCAACTGCATATGACATATTATTTTTCAGGACTATACAGAAAACAGGAGTTTCCACCTTGGGATTCAAGATATACACAGTTTTCCTTGATTGATGGTGCCAACCTAACATGTGTTGACCATCCAGAGAAACATAAACCTTTCACACAATATACACATACTGAAAGTTGAGCATAAGAACAAACAAAACATTTTAAAACCTTTCACCACTTTGTTTCAGAGATTAACCTTTCCAGGACTCATTGAAAAATGTCTCTGAGATTATGGTGAAAGATAAGTCTGAATCTGTTATCACTTTTACCTCATTAGCATTAATACAGCACAATAGGAGGTCTGAAAAATTCATGAACTGTGCCTAAAATCACACTTCTATCTTCCAATTCACAAGCAGTTTCTACATTTTCGTCTCTTGGCTCCACACTCAATCTTCATATTCAGATGTGGCTCCCTAGGGGTGCTGCATACAATTACAAACTTTTCTTCGATTTTGGTTTTACAGCTTTGTAAATTCCTCAAACGAAATTGCCTTTACCATCATTCTGATCTGTAGTATCCTGTACCAGTGACATTTTCTTTGAACTGTTCAGTTTCATACACACATTTGAAAAATAGCCCACTTTCCTACAGTTGTAAAATTCTTTACCCTATGCAGGAGGACAAACCTTAAAAGAAGAAAAGTTACTTCTCGAATATAACTATTACACTTTGCCTTTTGTGGTATTACTGCTGCCCTGGGTATGTTAGCACCTCTCTTTAACTCTATTGCCTTTAAAACTATCTTGCTCTCCTTTGCATAAATAATTTCAATGATCACCCCTTTAGACTTCTTTTGCAGCTTAAATAAAGATGTGGAATGTTCAACACCTTTGGCAGTGTCTATCGTCTCTTTTAAGGTTGAGATAATGAGGTCTTAATAATCATTCTATTTTTTCTTATTGAAAGATGCAATCATCAGCTGCTCCCAGGTGTACATGGCAATACTGTTTCCAAACCCACCATTGATAGCTAAAACTCTCAAGGAGTACCCAAGCATCAATAGGTTCATTATCACCTAGGATGAATGAATAAGTTGAATTTCTCCATAATGATATATGGTTCCTCAGTAAATGTGCCTTCAATCTGTTGAGTGCTCCTGTGAAGCAATCAAAATCTGCTGGATGGGCACACTGAGGGGCGAGAGTAGTGGAAGATACTCAAATACTTCTTGTTCCAGAGCGGAAGATTCAGTAGTAAACCCTTTTTCCAGTTTGCATCAAATGCATGTATATGAAAGGCTATGAAATCCCTATTGAACACCCACAAACATTTGTCCCATTTCATTCTGGGTTAGCCAGGTACATTTACAAAGAGAGGGGGTTGGCTTCCTCACAATTTGTTCATGATCTGATGCTAGGATGCCTAGGAAAACCTTTTTTTGACTTGCCAGAACACTGAAAACAATTCAAAAGGCAGAAAATAAATAATTGAATAGATTTTGCATCAAAAAGCTTATATAACTTATATTCTAATGTTCCAGTAAATACTGTTTTGAAAATGCAAACTTTGTAATAATCTGTCAGTAAAACTTTATTTGGTTCAGCTGGGTGTGTTGAGGCTTGAAAATGGCCCCCACACATACCATACTGCAGCCCACTAAGGGCCAGATGTAGCAAAGTATTTGCATGTCGCAAACGGCGAAAATCGCCGTTTGCGAGGTGCAAATGCCTCTTTGCTATGCAGAAATGCATATTGCGAGTCGGTACCGACTCGCAATATGCATTTCCGACTCGCAAATAGGAAGGGGTGTTCCCTTCCTATTTGCGAGTCTGAGTGGTATGCAATACCATTTGCGACCGCGTACGCGGTCGCAAATGGCATCGCAGTTACCATCCACTTCAAGTGGATGGTAACCCACTCGCAAATTGGAAGGGGTCCCCATGGGACCCCTTCCAGTTTGTGACTGGACCCACAATTATTTTTTCAGGGCAGGGAGTGGTCCAAGGGACCACTCCCTGCCCTGAAAAAATACTGAAACTAAAGGTTTCGGTTTTTTTTTAAGTGCAGCTCGTTTTCCTGTAAGGAAAACGGGCTACACTTAAAAAAAAAAAAACTGCTTTATTTAAAAGCAGTCACGAACATGGAGGTCTGCTGACGACAGCAGGCCTCCATGTTTGCGAGTGCCTATACTCGCTATGGGGCCGCAATTTGCGACCCACCTCATGAATATTCATGAGGTGGGTCATTGCGACCCCATAGCGAGTTGCAGTCGGTGTCTGAGACACCGTACTGCTTACCAATTTGCGAGGTGCAAAGTGCGAGTCGCATGGACTCGCACTTTGCACCTCGCAAATTTTAAATTTGCTACATCTGGCCCTAAGTCCCCACTGAGAGGTGTCCTAGTTTTTGATGCCTACATGCTAGATGGTGGCACATAAATGGTGTGAAGGCGTATAATGATCACTGTGGTTGCTGTGCACAAGGGTAAACTGACTGCACACTCAATTGCTATGAACTTTTTGTGCTGCAGTGCACCATTTGTTCTAGGAGTCAATGAAGTAAGGAGACTACAGAGCCAAAGTTTACGCATAAACACTTAAGTCTTTTACAACATATCCTCCAACTCTTCTTTATTTAATACAAATATGCAATGATGATCTTACTGACATCAAACACCCTCCTGCTTGCAATTGTAAATTTTGAATTTACACAAGTAGAATGGATAGGCTCCATTAAGGTCACACACACATACCCGAAGACACACACACACAGACATATATTATTTTTAGATGTATGTATTGTACTTTTAGATGTGTTTCCTAGTGTACCGACCACTTGACTGACAGTTGGCAGTCCGCTCTGAATACATTGAATATATGTATAATAGTCTCCAAATTGTTCTTTCAAGACTTGGATTCAAGATGGTAAAAAGTGTCTTTATTTTAGCGCCCACACACTGCCCACTCAGCTGCAGGGATTAAAGCAATCACTTCAACAGCTTGGAATATAGAATCAACACAAAAATACACAGCAACCCAATACACTGGAACCTAATGACATAGTTGACTCAAGTCATAGAATTCCATATCATCTACCATACACTGTTGATTTACTGTTGTGTCACTCTTGCACCACACAAGGGGGTGCAAGGGTGGCACAACTGCTAAATCAGATTTATCAAGCTATGCAAGGTCACCTTGCATGGCCCTGCATGGCTTCGTAAATCTAGAGTAATATATTGCAGCACAAAATGGTGTGTTGTGTTACTCTGGTCCAGGGAGCATTCCAAGGATAGAGCCTTGGCTTTTTTGCCACTGGATAATTATAGTTACATCAGCGTTTTTGTGTTGTTAATAACTTTAGCTCTGTTTGATGAGTTTTCATGAAACTTTCTAAAAAGGTGCTACATTTTGATTAGTTTGTGCATGGAAAGTTTAGGGTTGATCTGTCAAGCGGGGCAGAGAAAAAGGGGGGTTCAAAAAATACCCATGCATTTTCCATAGACTTCTTTAAGAATGGATACTGCAAAAACTGCTGAACAGAATTACACAAGAATCTAGACCTTAGGGCCTCATTACGAGGCTGGTGTTTTTGAGACTGCCAGCCTCGCAGTGGCAGTCAGGACTGTTGTTACTGTGACAGTCTGACCTCCACATAAAGACCCTGGCGTTCAGACCACCAGGGTACCACTGTCTCTGCTGGGATCACTGATCCCGATAGGCTGACACTGGCCGAGGTTAGAATGAGCCAGGGCAGCGCTGCATACAGCACCACCCTGCTGATTAAAACCTTGTTCTCCGCCAGCCTTTTCATGTTGGTTTTACTGCCAAGAAAAGGCTGGAGGAGAACAGGTGTTGAGGGCCACAGGGGGACCTCTGCACTGCTCATGCACTTTGCATGAGCAGTGCAAGGGTCCCCCTGCCCAGCACCCTCACAATGTTCACTGTCTGCTGTGCAGACAGTGAACATTGCAAGGGTGCTTGTGCACCCTACATGCAACAGCATTGCTGCCGGCTCAATTAGGAACCTGACACAATGCTGCTGCCACTTTCCTGCTATGCTGATTGGCAGAAACCTCGGTTTCCCTCAATCAGCATAGCAGGAAAGTCTTAATGGGTCCAGGAGAGAAGTACCAGTGTGGCGGCAACCTTTCCGTCCTCCCGTCCACCAAACGCCTAATTAGACCCATAGTCCACAGATTGTGCTTTCTGCAATTTGGTGTAAATCTGTTCAGTAGTTTTTTTGTAGAATTTAAGGGGCAAAGATATATGTATATCTGAGCTGTTGGGTCCATGAGAGGCTCAGAGACTCTCGCGGGAGTGTCAATCCAATAACAGAGCATTCTTATTGGTCCAGGGAACTTTAGTTCCCTTATGCCAATTCGCTCCTGCGGGAGCGGGCACTCTAACAACTCCTGCTGGCAGCCACATTAGGACTTTGTCCCATCTTGAAATTTGATAAAAATAAAGATATAGGGGGCAGGGTAGAGATATCCTGCGCCCTAGGCTCCCGTTGGGAGCACATTAAGAGACACCCCAGAAACAAATATTTTAAAAGGCAGTGGGTTGGGGGGGGGGTCTGTCCCCCAACCTTGCATTGTGGTAGTCGGACTCCTACAGCCGCGTGGGCCAACTGCCACTGCAAGTCTGGCAGCTCATAATCGGCCCCTTAATGTGATTTTCTTTCTTTTTATCTACTGTATTTGTTATGTATTTGTTTATTGGTTTACATAATCATGTGACTATAAATGTGTCTTTTAGTTGTTTATGTAGTAATTCTGAATTTTTACAGATAATCCTGGCCCCTTGATATACCTCCATAAATTGTTGTCCAGAGATTTTCCTTTTTGATTTGTGTTTTTGGGTCATTAGAGAACTAATGTAGCTTGGGTAGATATAGCTGATCGGGAAGATTTTTTCTGGATGACATTTTTAAAAATGGCAGATGTGTTGCAGTGATGATGTAATATTTCAGAAACCATGAGACCTATATACTTAATTTTGGTGTGAAAACATAGTTTTTGGGGGTCAAGTAGAATTATAGAGACATAAAATAAATCCTCAGAACAACCAGACCATCTTTTTTCCAAAATGGCCACTACAATAGAGGAAGAGGAGATATATATGTAGAAATGAAACAAATAATAATGGTTTTTAACCTGTTTATTAAACATCAAGCAATGTTTATGATCTGAATATGAAAAAAAATGCTTATCACTCCTATTTTAGACAGATTTTCATAGTTCACTTGTGGTATATTTGATGAATGTTGAACGTTTGAGAAAAGCAAATCTACAGGGAAATTTTTTCGTAGCACAGGTTTTGCAAGTACATTTATGGGTAGACATTTGATAGGTTTAGCTCCCCATCGTTATCTTCCCAACCAAATTCACATGGATCTTTCACTACCTTTGCATGATCCAAAACATTTACACATCTTCTGATCAAGTGGAACGCACTTTTAATATGTCCACTCGCAGAATATGACATCAATGGAATGTCACTTAGCAGGACTGATCTCTTGAACTCACTGTTCCGAAGATCGTCAAATGTGTGATATTCAGAACTCATTTTCCACACACGCACAAGGTATTTTTCTGTCATTAAAGTCACATTCTTCTTCTGTCTCAGCAAATCCTTTTAGAAACTTTGCAGGTTCAGCATTTAAAGCTACAAGCTTTGTTCCAATTTTGATCATAATATCATCACCTGTAAAAAATTGTGCCTTGATTAGAGCCCTGAGCATCTCTGGGTCAAGTTTCTTGTACAGAATGTGAAGCAGCATTAGGGTCTCATTACGAGTGTGGCGGTCCAAGGACTCTGGGTGATATGACTGCCCAATCACAACTCTGGTGGGTGGACTGTCATCCCCACTGGGAACATGGGGTCACACGTACAAAGATCCGGTATTGCGACTCACAAAGTACAAGTCGCAAAACCGAATGTACAGCAGTGTACTTTACACTGTTTGCAATTCCCAATGGGGTCACAAATGACCCACCTCATGAATATTCATGAGGTAGGTCGCAATTTGTGACCCCAGTGGACTGGCGGCACTCACAGGGATGGTGGCCTGCTGGAGACAGCAGACCACCATGTCTGTGACTGCTTTTAAATAAAGCAGTTTTTTTAAAAAATGCAGCCCTTTTTACTTAAAGGAAAACAAGATGCATTTCAAAAACAATAATGCAAAGATTTCTTTTAATTTTTTCAGAGCAGGCAGTGGTCCCTGGGACAACTGCCTGCTCTGCAAAAATGTTTTCACTGCCATTCACAAAGGGAAAGGGGTCCCTTTGTCAGTTAAATCAGCTTTGCGGACCGCAGCATCAGGAAGAAGAAGATTGATGTCCTCAGCCACTTTGAAACTTTCTGGAAGACTGGGGCATGCTGCTGGCTTGCAGTGATTTGCACACGTTGGCGGCAAGACAGTTAGGTTATACACTTACAGCTTTATTTGTTTATGCCTACTGCTGACACAGCTTGTTTTCCAGCAGCTGCTTCATTTGTACAGTTTTGAAAAAGCATTATGGCAGTATCATGTGTGCTGGATAGTCCAGACAAAGAAGAGCTGTCTTCACAATCAGAATCAAGAGCAGCAATTGTAAATCCTTCCTGGTAAAGTTACTTGGAAGTGGTGTGCTGTCGGATTCACAAGATTTTACAGCATGCGCGGCTAACAAGTTCCTCCTCAGTACTTTATCACTATGAGTGGTTGATACACCAATCCTATTCATTGAAGTGATAGGCTCTCTACTTTCTGCATTTGGCATAGATTTGGTGGGCAGTCATCAGGTGCAGTGGAAGTTTTGTTTTGCAATTATGTAATTAATAAAACATGATATTGAAAAGACAGTACATTTGCACAGCATAAACCTGTCAGTTCATGGGATTGTCTTCCAATTCTTTGTTTATATCTTCAAAGCCATCATCAATGTTGTGGGTGTCAGTTCAGAACTCAAGAACTTTAGTTTACAGTTTTGTTCTGCTGATATTAAACAATGATGTAAAAAATGTTAAGACAACATCAGGCATTCTTGTTGACTCCCTGATTTGCAGAGCTCCAGGGTATCAAAACATTTGTCACTAAGTCCAAAATCTTAATCTTTCAAGACATTTCTTTAAGTTGTTCCTGCTGGTTTTACTGCATCCTGTGATCTTATTTTGACAGCAAGAACTTCAGAAGTCAAATCAGCTGAGAACACTGTAATTGGCTCATTCTTTTTGCCAGGGTGAGAAAAACAAATTCTGTCATTGTACATTCTCACCAGAAAATTCTTAATTTCATTATTATGGATCAATAGTTTCAACAATGTTGACCATTAGTTCTCTGATTCCCCTGAGTGTGAGCTCATAGCCAGCACTCAAGGGTGGTTTTAACACGTCCCTTGCTTTTTCGAAGAGTGCAAACTTAACTGAAGGCTGGTGGTTATGTTGTTCCTGGGAGCTCATTGTGTATTCATATTTCGAATGTGTGCATGCATGCAGTTCAGGTGGGAATACAAATCTACTGCAAATACATTCATGTTCCTGTTTAGATGAGCTACTCAGCTGAAAACTTCATCTTGGAAAAAAACTGTCTGCAGATAAAAACATGTTAGCCCTTTGAGATTCACATACTCTGTACTTTCATCATCCCCTTTGGCCCTCGTTATGGCTAAACCAGAGATAACACATTGAAGATCCTCTGCTTTCTAATCAGTTGTTGGAGGTGGCAGAGGGGTAACCATCAATCTTCTAAGTTGATGGGCATTGGATTTGGTTGTCATCACTTTCTCAGAAGACTCTGATTCTTGTTGTAATTCACTGGTTTCTGCTATTTATTGACAATATTTTCCAGACGTTTTTCCATTGTATACGATTTGCAGCACTTGTTGTTACAATGATAAAATATTTGATCCTCTTCAACCATCAGTTTCAATCTTTTGTGAACTTTGTCTTGCTGTATTTCTGCAGCATCTCAAACTCTCTTCTGTCCAGCCACAGTTGATGTTAGCTTTTCTTTCAGACACATTTTTCTTTGTTGAAGGAGTCCTCAGATTTTCTAGTTAGCAACACTCTGTCAGGAAGTAAATATCCTCTGCTACCACCTGCTTCAGGCATGTTTATGACTTTGAATAAATGTAAAATCTGAAACAAAAAAATATATTATAATAAATTACCAATACAATGGCTAAAACACATCAATATAGAGCCCCCATTTCTGAAAATGGTGGTGCAGTTGCTCTGAGGAGTCATTCGCTGCCTCTTTAACCCCTGAGGTGCCCTGGACATAACGGTTACGTTGAGCTATGGGCCCTCGCGCTCCCCCCGATCGCCAAGCACCCCCTTCCTCTGGGCAGGTGTGGAAGGGGAATCACTTTACCTTTCAACCACACCCCTCCTAACCCCCCGGTGGCATCTGATTACATCAGTGTGTGATCGCGTGCTGACCTCATCAGACGCCTACCCCTCTGAGCTGGAAGCGATTCCTCCGATCACATGGCGGCTGCATGAGAGACATGACAGGAGAGGAAAGGCTTTTCCTCTCCTTTGATGTCTCACTTAGCATTTCTGCTGCCCGATCACAATGCGATCGGGCAGCAGAAATTCCACTAGACACCAGGGAGTTTGTGATTTTGTTTTTATTATTGAATAAGGGGATTGGTCCCTTGGGCAAGGGCCGCTCTGCAGGGGGGGTAATTTATTTTTAAGCCGTTTCTGCCCCTGGCCTATTATAATTAGGCCGATCTGCAGAAACCGCTAGACACAGGAATCTTTATTTTTTGTTTATTTTTTATATGTGGGGAGCGACCCCTTAGGCAAGGGTCGCTCCCCAGGGGGCAAAATTAACTCTAGGCCATTTCTGCCCCCCTTAGGAGCAGATTGGCCCATTGTAGTTAGGCTGATCTGCCCCCATGGGTGGGGCAGAAAGCCCTAGCCACCAGAGATTATTTTTATTTTTTTTGCTTATTTTTTTTTCTTTATATGTGGGGAGTGAGCCCTTAGACGAGCGTTGCTCCACTGTGGGGCAAATTGTCTTTAGGCCACTTCAGCCCCCCCTTGGGGATAAATCAGCCTATTTTTATTACGCCAATCTGCCCCCGAGGGGGGGCAGTAATCACTAGACACCAGGAATTTTTTTTGTTGTGTCAAGAGGGTCAAATTTATTTTAGGCAATTTCTTCTCCCCTGAGGGGCAGATTGGCCTATTTCTATTAAGCCAATCTGCCCTTGGTGGGGTAGAAACCACTTGGGCACCACGGATTGGCATGTGTGTACGTGTGTGTTTTGTTTGGGGGCAGCCCCTTGGGCAAGGGTCACCCCCCATGGGGGCACATTACTGTTGGCCATATCTGCCCCCCTTGTGGGCAGATTGGCCTATTTGTGGAAGGCTCACCTGCCCCCAAGGGGGCAGAAAGCCCACGAAAGACCAGCGAATATTTTTTTTTCAAAATAAGAGGATAGGGGTATAGCCATACCCCCACCCGAAATAAATGGGGCCAAAATTGTTTTGCCCACCAGTGGGCAGATGGGGCAATTACCCCCGATCAACACCCCGGGGGGAGGCAGAAAGTCTAATAGATGCCAGGGAATTTAACAAAAAAATAGTGAGGTAGTGGCTACTAACCAGTAAGGGCATGGTTATGTCCCCACCCCAACTGAAGGGGGTAAAAGTCTTTCAGCTCTCCCCCGCACACTAAAACATCTTATGCCATGGCTAGCAAGAGGGCGTTTGATTATTTTGCGTTTTGGTTTTACATGTGGGCCATGAGAGCTTAACTAACTCTCACAATCGTCCCACTTGGAATGGTGAGGGCTGCACTTTTTAGATTTTGGGATGCTGCCATGTAGAAAAATCCACAAGACCTAGACACATGTGGAAACTAAAAATCTAGGTGAGTGCAGGGTGTGTGCTTCACATGCACCCCACACCATTTTCTTACCCAGAATGCCCTGAAAACCTCCAACTTTGCTGGACATCACACATTTTTTCCTCATTTTTGCGATGGAACCTGCAGGTATCAACAACATTCCTACTACCCAGCATTGTCTCATCTATACAGATACAAATTCTGCCCCACTTGTCAGCCTAGAAATGTTTTTTTTCAAACTGCCCTTTTGGACCCGCTTTGGTTCCCCCTCAATTTTGATATGTTTTTGGCTGTTCCCTGTCACAGGCACTTGCCCCACCTACATAAGTGAGGTATCATTTTTACCGGGAGACTGAGGGGAAATTTGGGTGCTAGGAAATTTGTCTCAGTGCAGTGATCCCACACAGAAATGTGGGAAAAATTCATTTTTTTTGCTAAATTTGAGGTTTGCTGAGAATTCTGGCTAAGAAAACACTGGGAATCAACACAAGTCACATCTCCCTGGACTCCCTTGGGTGTCTAGTTTTTTTTAAATGTTTGGTTTTGTCAGGTTTCCATATATAGCTGCTGAACACAGGACCAAAAACACAGCCCCTCCCCTCTAAAACAGGTTGTTTTCTATTTGATAATTTTGATGTGTCCAGATAGTGTTTTGGGGCATTTCCTTTCACGGGTACTAGGCCTACCCACACAAGTGAGGTACAATTTTTATCTGGAGATTTGGGGGAACGCTGGGTGGAAGGAAGGAAGGAAATTTGTGGATCCTCTCAGATTCCAGAACTGTCTGTCTCTGAAATGTGAGGAAAAGGTGTTTTTGTCCACATTTTGAGGTTTACAAAGGATTCTGGGTAACAGAACCTGGTGAGAGCCCCACAAGTCACCTCATTCTGGTTTTCCTAGGTGCCGGCTAGAGGCCAAAATCCACAGCTTGGCACTTTGCAAAAAACAGATCTGTTTTCTTTGGGAAAATGTGATGTGTCCATGTTGTGTTTTGGGGCATTTCCCGTCGTCAGCACTATGCCGACCCACACAAGTGAGGTACCATTTATATCGTGAGACTTGGGGGACCGCTGGGCGGAAGGAACTATGTGGGTCAGATTCCAGAACTTTCTGACACCAAAATGTGACGAAAAGGTGTTTTTTTGTTCAAATTTTGAGGTTTGCAAAGAATTCTGGGTAACAGAACCCAGTGAGAGCCCCACAAGTCACCCCACCCTGGATTCCCCTAAGTGTCTAGTTTAAAAAAATGCACAGGTTTGGTAGGTTTCCTTAGATGAGCTAGAGGCCAAAATCCACAGCTAGGCACTTTCCAAAAAACACATCAGTTTTCTTTGGGAAAATGTGATGTGTCCATGTTGTGTTTTGGGGCATTTCCTGTTGTGGGTACTAGGCCCACACCCACTAGTGAGGTACCACTTTTATCAGGAGACTTGGGGGAACACTGGGTAGAAGGAAATTTGTGGCTCCTCTCAGAATCCAGAACTTTCTGTCACTAAAATTTGAGGAAAAAGTGTTTTTTTGGCCACATTTTGAAGTTTGCAAAGGATTCTGGGTAACAGAACCTGGAGAGAGCCCCACAAGTCACTCATCTTGAATTCCCATGGGTGTTTAGTTTTAAAAAATGCACAGGTTTGGTAGGTTTCCCTAGATGCCGGCTGAGCTAGAGATGAAAATCCACAGCTAGGCACTTTCCCAAAAACACGTCAGTTTTCTTTGGGAAAATGTGATGTGTCCATGTTGCGTTTCCTGTTGTGGGCGTTAGGCCTACCCACGCAAGTAAGGTACAATTTTTATCAGGAGACTTGGGGGAACAAAGAATAGCAGAATAAGTGTTCTTGCCCCTTGTCTTTCTCTACATTTTTTCTTTCCAAATGTAAGACAATGTGTAGAAAAGACGTCTATTTGAGAAATGCCCTGTAATTCAAATGCTAGTATGGGACCCCGAGAATTCAGAGATGTGCAAATAACCACTGCTTCTCAACACCTTGTCTTGTGCCCTTTTTAGAAATAGAAAGGTTTTCTTGATGCCTATTTTTCACTCTTTATATTTCACCAAATGAATTGCTGTATGCCAGGTATAGAATGAAAACCTATGGCAAGGTGCAGCTCATTTGTTGGCTCTGGGTAGCTAGGGTTCTTAATAAACCTACAAGACCTATATATCCCCGCAACAAGAAGAGTCCATCACATGTAACAATATATTGCTTTCACAAATCTGACATCACAGGAAAAAGTAACAGAGTAAAACTTGGAGAAAAATGGCTGTTTATTTCAGCTTAATATCAATATTTTTTAATTTCAAATGTTATTTTCTGTTGGAAAACCTTGTAGGATCTACACAAATGACCTCCAGCTGAATTCAGAATTTTGTCTACTTTTTAGAAATGTTTAGCTCTCCGGGATCCAGCATTAGTTTCATACCCATTTCTGTCACTAACTGGAAGGAGGTTAAAAACACATAAAATAGAAGAAATGGGGTATGTCCCAGTAAAATGCCAAAATTGTGTTGAAAACTGTGGTTTTCTGATTCAAGTCTGCCTGGTCTTGAACACTGGCTAGATGGAGATTATAGCACCGCAAGCCATTTGTTGGTGCCGTTTTCAGGGAAAAAATTACAAGCCTTCTTCTGCAGCCCTTTTTCCCATTTAAAAAAATAAAAATAAAACATTTTCACTGTATTTTGTCTAATTTATTGGTCTCCTTCAGGGGACCCCACAAACTCTGGGTAGCTCTAGTCTAATCCTTAGGATGTTGGTAAAGAAGGAGGCAAATTTGGCGTGGGTAGCTTATGTGGACAAAAAGTTATGAGGGCCTAAATGCGAACTGACCCAAATAGTCAAAAAAAGGCCTTGCACCTGATGGGGAAAAGGCCTGGCAGCGAAGGGGTTAAGACTACTTGATATCCGAAACCTAGGTTTTGATTCCAAAATAAGGTATATGGGTCTCATGGTTCCTCAAATATTACATTCTCACTGCAACACATGTTTGAAAATGTCCAGAAAAAAAGTGGCCTGGATTAGCAATATCTACCCAAGCCAAATTACTTCTTTAATGACCCAAAAACACATGGCAAAAATGAAAATATCTTGACAACAATTTTTTTACAGAGGTATGTCAAGGGGCCAGGGCTAATAAGCTGTCTAGTTCATTTTTTTTTTTTTGGGTGCCCTTGCGACCTTTAGTAGGATTTTGCTACATATGAGTCCCAGAGGGTATGACAGACAATCATTGTAATACACAATAGTTTTTTTTCCTAGTGGCCAATTATCATTCTCTCCAAATAGTAGCTTATGTGGGTTGCTGCTAGATACATTTTTCATTTTGTTGCACAGAGGTGGGCCAGTTTTATATTGTGAGCCAGAGAGGGTTTTTGGACTAAATATTGGATTATAAATATGGAGCTACATGAACATTATGTTTTTAGTATCCTAACACATACATATCATGATGCAGAAATATAGGGGGGTTATTACAACTTTGGAGGAGGTGTTACTCCGTTCCAAAAGTGACGGTAACGTGACGGATATACCACCAGCCGTATTACAAATCCATTATATCCTATGGAAGTCGTTATATGGCTGGAGGTATATCCGTCACATTTGGGACGGATTAATACCTCCTCCAAAGTTGTAATAACCCCCATAGTTGACAAAACTATTGTTTTTGTAGGTAATTAATATTGTTTTAAATAATATCTGTGTTGTTAATAAGGTTTTTTTAAATTACCTTTATGTGTGTCAGTTCATATTTTAATGGAATATTTTAAATATTATTTGCATAACTGATGTTAATAATTTTAAACATAGTTTGTAATTTGAAGTTATGTAAAATTTTGAACTTATTTGTTGATAGTAATTTATTGTGTCATAATGGGTGGTGAGGTTTGCAGTGGTAAAGGTTGGGAAGTTAATTAAGTATAACTAATTATGCAAATTGTGTAAATATCATTTTTTTTAATTGTATTTTTGGTGCAGGTTGTTGGGTTTGTATGGATATATGGTGGGAAAATAATTAATTCATAATAAATAGATTTAACATTATGTAAATTGTTTAATAAATATATTTTTTATGTTATTTATATTTGCTGCTGGTTATTGTTTTTGAAGGGGAGTAGGGTGGGAAGTTTTTAAGTAAAAAATAATTTACAATTAACTAATCATGTATTAATAATTATTTATCAATTATTTATTGTGTTAATTTTTTTAAACTTTGTATTTTTAATTATATTTTAATTATGACCTACTAGGTTTCTTGGAGTAGAGAGTGACAATCGAATTAAATAATCAATGAATACATGTTTTATTATTTGATAATAATTATTAACATTTCTAATAATTATGTAAAATGTTTATTTTTTAAATGTATATGTATAGGTTGTATTTTAACAGTTTTATGTATTTGGTGAATTAATAGAGTTATTAAAATATGATAAGTGTTTGAAGTGAACTACTTTCTTTACTGCTGCACAGAGTGGGGTGGTAAAAGGAAATATTATCCCTCTGGAGTCCAATTTGTTCCCTACTGTTGACTAGACTGGAGCGGGAATGGCAAATTTTACCCCTCCAGAGCCCAATATTTTCCTACCCTTGCAAAGACTCAAGTGGAAATGGTACATTTTACCCCTCCAGAGTCCATCACTTTCCTTACTGTTTCACAGAAAAGTGGGAATAACACATTTTACCCCTCCTGAGTCCAACACTTCCCCTGGATATCAAATTTTACCCCTCCAGAGTCCCACGTTTTCCCTTCTGTTGCACAGACTGGGAAGGAAATAGTATATTTTAACCCTCTAGAGTCCAACGCCTTCCCTAATGTTGCACAGACTTGAGCTGTAATAGTACATTTTACTCCTCCATAGTCCAACGCTTCTCATACTGATGCACAGACTGGAGTGAGAATAGTAAATTAGTAAATTCTATTTTTCAGAGGCTTTCCTACAATTTTAATGTTTTTTTTTATTTATTTTTTACATTTTAGGAAATGTCTTTCTATTTTTTGTTGTCAATGTATTTATTATTTTGCATTTGATTTCTGATTTTTTATATAGAAATATATATATATATATATATATATATATACTTTTTTATAGTAGTAAGTAAAAAAACAAAACATGTAATATAACTCAAACTAGATATTTTTTAATAATAGGTTTATGCTATATACTTGTATATAAGCATACAAAAACATATATATTAATTATATATATTATTAAATGTTACTTAAGTTGATTTACTGTATATTATATGAATATTATATATTCACATTTTTAGGATTTATGATTGTAAACTGTGTATTTATATGTAAAAACTATATTTTTTTCTTATTTTTACGAAAATACTGTGCAACTTTTTTTTCTATATTTTTGTACTTAAAGTATAAAGACAGGGAATAGATAGTTGAGTCAGCAATATTTTTTGTGTGTCATAATTGATTTGTAATCGATGTTGTCAGTGATCCCCAGATTCCATGCAAAGAAAACTAGATTAAGCTGTGTTCTATTTGTCATGTATTTGTTTATAGGTTTCCATTAGCACGCAATCATACATGGGTCTTTCAGCTGTTTGTGTAGTAAATCATAAACTTTACATATGCAGTCTAGTTTATTTTTTCAGCTTCTTTGCTACCTTTAGTGGTATTGTGCTATAAATTATCACTAAGGGCCTCATTACAAGTTAGGTGGGCCGATTATCAGCATGCCCGACCCGTGGGGAGGAGACCGCCTTGCAGCAGGAGGTCTCCTCCCTGACCCTATTGCAAGGTTTCCACCGGGTGACTGGCATAAACATCTGAGTCTTGAGGTTTTTGCCAGTCAGCCCGGTGTAAATAGTGTAGCAGCACTGGCCTCAGTTCCTCAGGGAGCCTCCATGAAAAGTCTGGCAGAAAGTGAAGTTGTGGCCAGCATGGCGGTGCTGAACTCAGCACCGCTGTGGCTGATCACGACTTTGACTGTGGCCACCCTGTCAGGGTCCGTGCTCCTGACAGTGGTGGTAGTTCCCTGGTGGTCCGACCAACAGGGTTGTGATATGGTGGTCGGACCACAAGGAGTGCGGCGGGTTTGGTAGTCACATGAGTGCAAAGCTCGTAATAAGGCCCTAAATTGAAAAAACTTACAACTTTTACAGTTACTCCCTCCACTCACATGCATAACTCAACAGAATCATCTACGCGCCCTAATTTGTAATACCACCATAGTTCATGAAAACCCAGCTGGCGTTTTTTGCACTATGCGAAATACAAAAGTCTTTGGAAAATGACTTGGATATGTAGCTCCTTTTGGGACCCCCATTTTTAATATGCACCCCTTGACTAAATGCAGTGACACGTTCAGTCATTTGCAGATCCTCTGTGATTTTCAGATACATTTTTTTTAAAATGCCTTTTTGTTCTGGCGTGGTCTCAGAAGGGCTCTAGCACCAAGGCTACGTCGTCAGGGTATTCCTACTGTGGCTTTTTTTTTTCACTTTTTTTTTAATGGGATTTGGCTGAGGCCAAGTCCCTAAATGGCTGCCATCATTTCCTGGATCTCAACAGGAGATCTCTAGGATCCACAGAGCCTCTGCGTCCCTAGATATATGAATTTGGTTTTCACTTAAATACTCTCAAACTACTGAACAGATTTACACCACATAACAAAAAGCACAATCTGCATATCAAGATTTAGCGTCCTGACAAATTTTGGGTAATTCCGTTCAGCAGTTCGTTCTGTAGTCGTGTCACAAGACCCTAAGGGAAAATGCACGGGGAAAAAGAGGTTTGGGATCACACCTTTTTCTCTGCAAGCTTGATGAATCACCCCAACACACACTTTTAAGACAGCAGCAAAAGGGTGTGGCAAACTAGTTTTAAAAATTTCGTGAAGATTCATCAAATAGCTTTAAAAAATGCTTTTCCTATGGAAAATAGGGGCCTGATTGAAATGCTGGTGCTCTTGAGACAGTTACTCTCATGGTGACGGTCGGACTGCCTCACTCCAGGTGGTATGACCACCACATTACGACCCTAGCAGTTGAGTCTGTCAGGGGACTGCTTTCCCCACCAGAAACATGGTTGCCGATGGGCTGACTCTGGTCAGTGTCGTGGTCAGCCACAGAAGTTCTGGGTTCAGCACCACCACGCTGATCATGAGTCCATTCTCTGCCAGCCTTTTCATGGCAGGGACCCGGTAATGAAAAGGCTGGTGAAAAAACAAGGCAGGAGGGTCAAAAGGGGGGCCCTGCACTGCCCATACCCATGGCATGGGCAATGCATGGGGCCCCCTGCCCAGCACCCTCAGAATGCATACTGTCTGCTTTGCAGACAGTGTGCATTCTGAGGTTGCTATTGTGATACAGTATTAGCCTGAGCTCCCTTAAGGAACCCGAAACCAAAACCATATCACTGTTCCTGCTGGGCTGACCAGTGGGAATGTCATTGTATGATATTCCTGCTGTTCAGCCAGTGGGAACATTGTAATACAACCTATTGATGCCCATGTCAATATGCCAGAAGGTGTGGTAAAAGGGGTTGCTACTGTAAAAGAAGGTCCTGGCCCTAATATCCAACACATATGGCCTCAATACGATCTTGGGGGTCTTTAGGCAAGACTGCCACTGTGGCTGCAGCCAAAAGACCACCATATTACGACTCACACTGAGAAGACAGTAAAAAAACAGCCCCATTTCCGAAACTGCCCGGTCACTGGCGGACGGAAAAGAGGTGGTCCCACCACCGGCACTGCCAGCACGATACAAAACTGTCCACCAGCTTACGATCAACAAATCAGCACAGCAGTACCTACATGGCAGAAAAACATTGGTGGTGCGAGCCAGCGCTGTCAGAAACCACCACTGACAGAACACAATTCCAAGCTGGACAGTTTAAATACCACATACCTGGCACACATCACACCCCTGACACACTGCACCATATAACACCCCTCCACACAATCCAGAATCCTTTGCAACCAAAATGCCATACAGAGACACTGAGAGCTGGCACATACACAGAGAGAGTACCCTGACACTATAAGCACACACACAGCACACACATCACACATCTAATAAACAAACACTACACACACATAATCACCACACAAATTCAGCTACAACCATATATCCCTCACAACACACCACCCAAACCCCATCATTCACCTAACACTGCACTGTTTCATACACAACACCCCATCACACCGTAAACACAAGGTCAAACATGTCCCTACAAAGCACCCAAGATTCAGCAACAATGAGTTGAGGGTCAGGGTGGGTGAAATTTTCAAGGGAAAGTCACAACTGTTTCGAGCACAGGTCCAGCTAACATCAATTGCCAGGAAAATTGAGTTATGGCAAAGAATAGTCGACAGGGTCAACTCAGCGGGCAGCCATCCACACACAAAGAACGACATCACAAAGAGGTGGAATGACCTATGGGGAAGGAGCGTTCCATGGCATTGAGAATCATAGAGCCATGCACAAGACTGGCGGTGGGCCTCCACCTCCTCCCCCACAGTTCATATCTGCGGAGGAGAAGGTCTTCGACATACTGAATCCTGAGGGTCTGAGTTGAATACCTGGGGGACTGTGGTCTGGTAAGTACCCTAAACAGCCAGGTAACACAATTATCATGTCCTGCATGCTTCCTCACCACCCAAATACCCCATAATTCACTGAGATATCCCGCTGCATCTACCTGCTAATCACCCAATGCCCCTCTCCTGCATGTCACACCCCACATAGCCCTACTGCCCACACAGGCCTTGGCAAGGGCAGGGATACCACAGCCTAATCCTATCACCACAACTCCCACAATGTACCAAACCATTAATGCTAAAACCTGCAATGTGCACATCAAGTCACATTTCATGCATTCATGACTATTGTACAACCTACACCATCTAGAATGTACGACTGAGGACCAGTACATGACAATGACAGCAATAAAATGGCATACCACAATGGCAAGTAAGGCAAAACACAGCATGAGCCCTGTAACTATTCAAAATGGACACAGATCCATATCCCCAAGCATGGAATGGACTGACCATGGGTTAGAAATTAAGATGCCAGACTCCATGCACACAAAAAAGATCCACAGACAGAAGTATGACCCTGCATACCCACATACTCTCTTCCCTATGGAACTTCATGGGGCAATGTTCAGCCATTATGTGACACTACTACCAAGTCTAACTACACACCATGTACAAGAGTCTATTTGTATTGTTAAGTATCATATAGTTACAAAAAACCATCTGAAGTGCCATACGTACCAAACATTGATGACAGCACACAACAAGGAGTATGGCACTCCTGTCATAGTCTCCTATGTACCACCAAGCTGTGCTGTGTAGCAACTGTCATTGCTGGGAATCATGCTAAGCCATTGTCTGTATCACACAAAGAGGGTACCAAATATACTTTCTCAACTGTACTCTGTGTCTTACTCCATCCACAGGTAACCCTGCATTGCCACCATGGAGAGGATTCCAGACACTCCCAGTTCTCCTTAGTGAGCACAACACGCCTGGATGTCGGGACAGTGACAACCTACCTGGACCATTCAGGTCATCTGGTCAGTCGATGACTCCCAGCCTCATCCTGCCAACATCATTCCCCCTACCACAGTTGCTCAGACATCACAGCCAAGCAAGCGCCCTCAACATTGTTTCCCAATTGTGCTGTAGTACAGAGTCCTGAGTCTGGCATTAACACCTCAGACAATGATGGCCCTGCTAACACTGGGAGTGGGCACACCCTGCCAGGGGCACAGGCACCTGGCACCTGGTGGCAGGGGCACAGGCACCTGGGGCAGGGGCGTGGGAGTGATGCTGTGGGGCAAAGCATGGGGCAGCCAAGGGACTCCACTGACCCTGATACCATCTCCCAAGTCCTGGAAGCATCCAATCTTCCCAGGATAGGATGGGCCAGATCATCACCATATACAATCAAAGGCTGTACAGGGAATACCACCAAGAGACCAGGCAGCAGTGGCAGGCACAAATTGCCACCATGGCCTCAATAGCAGGGGTGCTGAGGGACATCAACACCACTCTGAGCGATATAGCTACCCACCATTAGGCACTTCCACTAGCAGTGTTACATCTGCCCCCTCTACGTCAGCGGCAGCTAGTGGAATGGAGGCCCTGCCAGGAGAGCCCCAAGCCTCAGACACCCCTCCCTCTGTAGCAGCAGAACCCCCACAAACATGGACATCCATCCAGACATCCAGCTGCAGCAGATGCCATGATCAAACCAACTGCAAGAAAGTGAACCTTGTGTTGACTGTTCTCAATCCTAACTCCATTTTCCCATGGGACAAGGACACAGGATCTGTGTGACCAAATGTTGTAGCAGATACTCTGATCAATCCATCTCTCATGACTCCACTCATCACCTGTTTATTATGTTGCACACTTTGATTTGACTACTCACAAAACTGATATGCACAATAAATCACTTATGGACACAGCCACTGTACATATGTGTTTAATAGTACAAAACATATGTCCTTCAATGCAAATGTGGACTGATAATGGCCCCCTGATTCTAACTGGCAATGTAATGGCCATCAGATGGAGGCACCCTCAGCAGGAAACACATGACAACAGTTATGTCACTGGACAGATGTTCCAGTATGATTTCGAAATCCACTTTTATACCAGTTGAGGCATCTGCAATTAGAGCAAGACAAAGAGTACCATCGGGATGGAAGGCATGAGTACACAGTACATGTACAGGTAATCGCTGTGTGCCTACTGTAGTATGACTCCAAAACATGGGCATCTCAATAGGACCGAAACAGCACAAGGTTTAGGGCCTTCCTAATATCATGTTAACAAGCTATCTGTCCTGAACACCTCTCAGAACTGTACTATGTAACATTGACTACTGACTATGTATTCCCCAAACACTAGGTAGCAGACCCACGGATGATGTCCACATCCTGTGGGTGGGAGGAGCTGGCAATAGGAGAACACATGAAATACAGCTCAAAACTGGTAAGTCCATGAGAGAAGTGAATGTTTGAATCAGTTGCTACAACACGTTAGGGCAGAACCACTGATACTGTTTTACCAACATTCGTTCTGTCTGCTACAACAGCTCACACATGCACCATACATCATAACACCATCACACTTCCCAAAGGTCAGGAGGTGTAATGGCAGCTATTCACTCCTGGCAAGACATGAAAGGGTCCACCTCGCATACTTGTCTGTCACTGGAAGTAATGATTGATAAACTCAGTCCTACAGTCAGCAGCTCCTTTGTCCTCTGGCTCTTCATCACTTTCTATATCACCATTTGTAGGCACAGGTACTTCTGCCTCACCCTCATCAGCTAGCAATAGTATCCTGCCCCTCAGGGCTAGATTGTGGAGCATGCAGCAGGAAAGGATGATTTGGCAAACCTTGTGGCGTGAGTAGAAGAAGGCACCTCCAGATAGGTCCAAGCACCTGAATCTGGCCTTCAGGAGGCCGAATGTATCCTCTATTACACACCTTGTCCTCCCGTGGGCCTCCTGGCATTGCTGGGTACCTCAAAGGTGTCGACAGCCACAGAAGGTTTTGATAGGTAGAGTCACCTGTGAACACAATGGTAGAACAAACCCAATTGAGGTACAATGATTGTGCAGATTGTGATGAAAGGTCACATAACATTTAGAAACATAACAATGCATACTCACCCACCAGCCAGGCCCTCTGAGTGTGTAGTCATGCCATCATGGTTGGGACATTGCTGTTCCACATAATATAGGAGTCATGCACTAATCCAGGAAACTTGGCAGTCACTTTGCATATGTATTGGTCTGCTAGACACACCACCTGCACATTGATTGAGTGGTAGTTCTTCCTATACACCTGTTCATTGACAGTTGGAGGGATACATGGGTGCCATCAATGGCCCCTACCACATGAGAGATCAGTCCTAGCTGATTAAAGTCACCCTTCATATTGGCAATATCCGCTCTTTGGGGAAATCTAATGTAGCTGTCCAGGTGTTGCAAGAAAGAATATAGTACATCCCTCAAAACCTGACTGAGCATGGGCTGAGACATCCCTGCTGGTAAGACGACAATATGCTGAAATGAGCAAGTGCCCAGGAAATGAAGCACTGAGAAAACATTTACGATGGGTGGTGTGGAATATGGATTGCGATTGCCTGGCATCAGATCTGGCTCCAACTGTCTACATAGATCCATTATCGTATGGTAATTCAGACAATAGGTCTGGATGGCATGCCTGCCCTACATGGTTGCCAGTTCTACCAGTGGACGGTACACTGGTGGTTATCATATCCCTCTCTGCAGGATATCTAATTTGAGCTGAGAAAATGTACAATAAGTCATGTAGTTGGCACACAACTGCAGCATATTGTATACTTGCAGACACTTACAGATGTCTAGGGAATGCGGAGCAGTGCTGACATAAACATCACAGACCATAGAAATGCACATTAGACACCGTCATTGCAGCACATTGGCTGGAATGTAAGTCAGATAGGAGATGTGACACATATGTATGTGAACATGTGTGGGTGACTGTGCAGTCCTGCACTGATGACACATGTTACTAAATTAACCTATTTCCAACAGATGCCTATGTACCTCAGAGTAGCCACACAGACCTATCCACATATACACAGGCTCACAAAGTTATGTTATCATGGTTGTTCCATTATGTAGCACTATCATAAGCTCACTACTTTGGGTGACATAGATTTCTGGTGGATCAGGTTTATGACACACATATTTAAGAACATGCATTGAGTACATGTGCTCAAAAATGTCAGGCACCTGACCTATTGTTCTGGACAGTTGGACGTGGCCTAAGTCCGCCGGCGGAAGTCATCATGGCGGTAAGCGGTTGCAACCGCTGTGTAACTTGTCATAGGTTAACACTGCTGACCCTGGGGGTCCACAGCCAGCAGAGCACCCATTTTCACAAGCGGTGAGAGGACCTGAGACACTGGGCCCGGAAGACCATGAAGGCTGAGCTGGGAATGTCCTCCCAATGAGGGAAAGGTGCCCGTCAGACCCTGACCCCCCCCTAAATATGCCACATTGTGGCAGTAGACTATCCTGAGGTGGAAGGGCATTTGAGGCAGCACAGCAGCCACAAGGGGGTAAGCACTGACTGTTACCTGGTACTGGGCTCTGGTTGTATGCTGTTTGCTGTCTCACTGTACTTTAGTGATGATGTAGTAGCTGACAAATGTTTCTGGACTAGTGGTAATCAGTTTGTACCACCTTGCCAAGGTATGATGTGTGGAGTAGCCATCATGGTTTGCTATGTGTCAGTTTTGGATCCATGTATCATGACATCATTCTAACTGCATGTGGAAATGTCCAATGTTAATGGCACATGTGTTGCACATTCTGCCCTTCCTATGCATGTGAGCTGGTGTTTTACCATACATTTGTTGCCAACCCTGGACCATCCCTCTGCACATGTTTGTAAGTGGCTCTGAGGTGTCTGACCACTTTCATCTGTGCTGATCCCCTGTTGTAGCAACAGGCTGAGTCACTTAGTTGGTACAGGTTCTGAACATTCCCTTTTTACTGCTAAAGGTCTAGACTCCATGTGAAGCTGCAATCTCATGTACAACACAGATATGGCCTTTCTAGGCCAGTACATATCAGTGTTTGTAGTTGCAACTCCATTGTCCGTTTCTCTCCCTTCAATGGGTTATGTGAATTTAGCAACTAAAGGACATTCTAGTTTGGGGGTATGCTTTGGGTACTCATTCTACATTTGCCTTTTCCATGTGATTGACATGTGGGCATTTCATCTCTGTCCCAAAGGGTGAATAATAGGGAATGTTAGTGATTTGCCAGAGACAGTATTATACCATATGTGATAAAAATGGTAGGTGTGGAAATGGCCTATCAATTCCTTTGTAACCTTGGTAATATGCTGCCTACATCATGTGTCAAAGGCTAATTGGGGGCACACCTTGTGGAGTAGGACCATCTATGTTACTCTTGGCCTAGCTCATGTGTCCAGTCAGGTGAGGAAAATGTTTTGCTTCACTTATATGATCATGAAGTGATGGTCTTGTTGTACCACTATGTAGAAAGCAGGTATGTGTTGAAATGAAAGATGCACTGGCAGCCGTGTTGGGCCATGTGTAGGTTATGTGTACATGTAATTTCTGTGTGACACTTGTATAGTCTTGAATAGGGTACATGTAATCACAATTCAGGTATGGTGCGAGTGATGTCAGTATACTCATGTTGGCAAGTCCATAAACTTTCACTGCATGTCAAGTGGAGTGGTAGGTGGCCTATGATGTCTATAGTGGCTGCCTCTTGTGTAGTTGTTGTGACACCACACTCTGTGATTGGCTATGAATGTGCAATAGGTGAAATGAAGGCCATTGTAGTTGGACATTCAATAATGAAGTGATGTGGTGTATCAGTGTTTGGTGTGTGCTGATATTTCTCTGTGATTGTGTGAATGTCTCTCCAGACATGCTATCACCTGAATGGGTGTGCCACGTCTTGCGGTTTGATCAGTTCAGGTACCCTTGTTGGCATATATGTATTTGGGTCAGCCAGCAATGCGAGATGTATGGCTTTAGCTGTGTGGGATGTGAATTGTGCAGTCTACACATTCAAGGGACATTAGTATTTGAGATGGACTGGTCAGGTGTAGTCTCAGGACATGTATAATGTGTTGGGATCACTCACCTGCTTTTCCAAGTGGTCATAGGAATCTGGAGAGATAGGATCTGGAGGATGCATTATATATCTACTTCTGCAAGGGCATGAGTAGCATGTAGACATGGCTTTACAGGTGTACAGATGGATGAATCCAGTCGTGCTAACTTACTCAACATTTGATGTGGGTTAGAGGGATGTTGTGAAAGGGTAGATAGGATTAAGATGATGTGACATAATGTAGGGTATGTGTAATGCCACAGAGATAGCCTAGCCTGAAGATGTTTCCCTACAATAGTACATATTTACATGTGTGTACGTAATAAATATGAGAACCCTTTCTCTCCCTCTCTGACTCTCCCTCCCTCTCTCTCTATTTGTGTGTATCAGCATCGGCAGGAGAAGGAGAAGGGCAGAGGCGAGTGGGGATGCTGCTGGCCATGGGACCTGGAGTGCTGTGACCAGTGACAGAGAGGGATCCAGTGGCCCAGAGGGCAAGGGGAGTGCCAAGGGGGAGACCAGAACATCATCATCAGCAGAATCCTCCTCCAGTGGACACTCCCTGGCGGTGGCAAATCCATCTGGGACCACCCTAGCACCATCGTTGTCCGCAGCCCCCCTTACTACCACCGCCCTCCCTGTAGCTCCCTACCCAGTTGTCTGTGCCCACTCACCGAGGAGGGTGTGTGTCTCCTTTATGGCAGGCACCTCTGCCCCTACTCTTGACCCAGTCAGCCCTGCTGCCCTCAGTAAGGAGGCTATTGACCTCCTGAGGTCTGTCAGTCAACCATTGTGAATGCCATCCAAGGACATGCAGCTCAAGTACAACAGAGAAATGGATTCCTGGAGGGCATTCACTGTCCACTGACTGGCTAACAGAGATCCTTTCATGCTCTGGCCTCTGCACTGATGGCAGCCAGTCACCCTTTGTCTTCCATCCCCCTCCATCTTCCTCTACCCAATCCCACAATCGTCTTCCTCATCCCAGCCAGAGCACAGAGACAGACAAACATGCATCCACCTCAACAGAGAAGGATACCACAGTCAAAGACAAGCACCACAAGACCCACCAGTGGCATGCACACAGACAACACCAATCTGCAGACACACCAACAGCCACTACCTGCACAGACTACTCTACCACCTCCACCTTCACAGACAATACACCTGACACACCTACAGACACCACACCAACAATCATAGATCCAGCCACAGCTCCAATCCTACCCACAGTCAGCACAATAGCAGACCCGCACACATCCACCCCAGTCACCACATCCGCAGCCACCACAACCACTGAAACAGCCACATGCAGCACATCCACCATACATGCAGTCTCCACCCCAACAGATAGTCACCCATCCAGCACGGCATTTCCCAGGTCCTCCACCCCCCTCCTCCCAAGACACTTTAATGCCCACACTCACCCACCCAACAGACACCTAGCGCACACAAGCATTCCTCGCACACACCTGCACCCAAAAAAATCTACCAAAACACCTCATACAAGCACTTCCTCTCTGTCCACTTCCAAATCCTTTTGCCATGAGCGTCCCTGTCTAAAGCATTTTTTTCTCTTGGAGTTAAACTTTCCTTACTCCTCTCCCACCTCATGTGACCCCCCAAAAGATTAATTTCCCTCCCCAAGTCCAGCCATACCACCTCCAAGTCCTCCCCTGCCCCCGGCAAGTACCCATACCCCTTCCCCCGCTAACAAGTTGACCGCTCATAAGTGTTCCCAGCCCTCCCCTCGAGCCATGTCGGAACCCCTAACCTTCCAAGCCCAAGTCTAAAGACCCACCTCCCAAACCTAGGCCCAAACTCTCACCATGTCCCCCCCAAACCCTGAGGTGTCTGCCTGACCCTTTCATGGCCCTACCAATGGAAGTAATTTAGCTGTCAGGAGTCAAGTTGGGGCAGTCTCACATGCCAGCTGTGCCTGTTGCACTTTGGAGTTTGGGACTGGCCGATGGCCTTCTAAATTTGTACAAAATGCAATCTAAAATATTTTTAACTTTATTTGTACATACATCTGGGTCAGCCAGGTTTTGGTTCCAACATTATCATCTTTGTGTGTGGTGGTTGTGCTACCTGTTGTGTCTGAGCGGCTTGTGTGGGTGTGTGCTTTGCATTTCTCCCACAACAATGGTTGGCTATGGTGAGTTGTGCATGTATGTGTGTGGGACATACAATTAGGTTGCTTTGTGTGTATTTATTGTGCTGGCTGTTGTGAGTTGGAATGTGGTGTGTCCTTGTGTGGTTGTAATGTGTGTGTGTGTGTGTGTGGTGACTGGTATGTCTGAACCACTGTGTGGTGTGTTTGCGTGGTGTGATGTATGTCTCGCTGTATAGCTGTGTTATTGTATGTCTTGGTACAATAATGCTGTTTTGTATATATGTATTATCACGTGAGGGTGTGAGTTGTGGCGTTTTGATGGTGCATTTGAGATGTTGTGGTTGTTGTGTAGTTGTTCAATTTGGTTGTGTTGTGTGTTGTTATGTTTGGCAGTGCCAGTGCTGTGTGTCTGCAACTCAGTATTTGTTTCGGCGGTGTGTGTTGGCCATGGTGTATGCCCTGGGTCTGTGTGGATGTGCATATGGGTGTGTGTGAATGTGCATTTCAGTGTTGGAGTGTGTGTATGTGTCACCCTCGCCGCCCGTTCCAGATGTATATATTGTGCGTGCATTGTGACCTTGTCATTATGCAACATTGACAGGCAAATGTGTGTACTCACGGTTGCTGCCGTTGTCATCATCGTTGGTTGTGGGTGAGCAGGAGCAGCGGGAAGATGAGTAGTTCAGGTTCCATGACGGGTCCAGACAGGTGTGGCTTCCTGATGGTGGGTGTCTCCATTGATACTGTTGGTTTCCACCAGGGTTTCAGTGGTGGTGCGACCACGACGGAAACCATGGCGGTGTGCAACTTCATGGTCTGTCTGGCAGAAACGTTGTCTACGTTGGCCTGTCGGTGCCTCCTGCCATCCGTGGCGTGGTGGATTGGTTGTATTCTGATGTGAATTCCATCATAGTCATAATTTGGCGGTCTTCTCCACCAGTCTGTTGGTGGCATGACCGCCATCACAGGGGGCACCAGCACCTTCGTAATGCGCACTATCTGCATAGCAGATTGTGTGCATTATGAGTGTGCTGGGCAGGGGGACCCAGGGGCATAGGCAGTGCAGGTTCCCCCATAACCTCCTGCCCCTGTTCTCTGCCAACCTTTTCATGGTGATGAAACTGCCATGAAAAGACTGGTGCGGAACCAGGTTGTAATCAGCATGATGGTGGTGACTTCAGCGCCGTCCTGGCTAATTCCAACCTACACCACTGCCAGCCTGTCCGAATCTCCAATCCCGGTGGAGACGGCGGTAGGTTGGCGGAGCTGCCTGCCAACCTCACAATGTGGCGGTCGGACCGCGACATCCACCGCAAGTGTGGCAGACCGAGGACCGCTACACTATTAGTTAGGCCCACAGTCAAGATTTCAGTATCATGTATAATGGACACATCTTATAGGCCCATTTGTTTCTCTGTAATGGGTTACTCCTGTCCTCACCATTCTAGGCTGACTGTGTATACGAATGCTTACCTGAATCACCCTAGCTAATTGTTATGAATGGAAAGACAAGTAGATAAGCGGACATAGTGGTCATGTTTCTAGGCTGCTGATGGTATCAGAAAGATAGACTAGTGAGCATGTATGATGTACACTGCATGTATAGGCTGTCCATTTCTTTTAGGATCCCATATTCTGGAAGTCCCTTCTACTGCATTCTCACAATCCTGTCTGTAAGGGTGAGAGAATTAGGGGTGTATAAGAACATTGAAAGGCTGCCATTCAGTGGGGAGAAACTGAGAAAGCTGGAATATCTAAGGAGACATAGGAATAGACAGAGGTTGAGAAGTCAAGGAGAGGATAAATGGCTGGGATTAAAGAAGTGCAAAAAGAGTATGTAAGAATGAGGCTAAAAACCAAGATGTCTCCGGAATGGGGATGAAGCGTGGCTTGTGCTCAATTTGAGCCGGTGGTTTCCAGTGCTCGACATCGGCACTTAATGGTCAACACCGGAACATATGAGTGTCTGCCACAAGGTGGTGCTTTCTATTTAATTTGAAGATGAGGACAACAACAGTTGTGTAATAATTGAATAACCATTAAAAATGAACATTGATTCATTAAAATGACTAATACCTTCTACCCACACCATTCGTACAGCTGTTGTGGAATGGAATAGCCTAAAATTGTCACACTAATAAGAGTGTGATGGTCAGTAATTGTGTTGGTATGGCATTGGCAGCGCTGCAGGGGAAAAGGGTGGTGTGTGCTGCAGTGGCACCCTGACAAGGACCCTGGCACTTATTCTTCCGGTCATGGGAGAGGCGGAGGCGGGTCACAAGTGGGGTGAAGCCTGACCAGCTGAGTCATGGGAAGTGGCAGAGGCTGGTGAAATGAGAGGTAGCCAGGAGAAGCAGATGCTATGGTAAAAAGGTGAGCCTAGATTCTAGATTTTGTGGGAAGAGTGAGACAGGGAAGTCAAGAGAAACAAATGGGTGGGTTGGAAGTAGAGATCTATAAAAAATAAGGTGAGGTTTGGAAGTCTGGAGGAAGGGTGGATGAACTTTATTAGTGAGGATATTGGAAAAGCTATAATTTAGGAAATAGAATGCAAGCTGAAATGGAGTGGGTTGAGATAACACAGGAGGTGTAGAGAAATGCTCAGACATATGAGAAAAGGCAGAGAACAAGCAAGTGGTGGGGATCAGAAAAATAGGAGCAGGAGTTAGGGGAAGTGTTACTAGCTAAGATGTATAGTGCAAGTGTAAAGACAAGTGAGATAGACTGGAGAAACAGTCGTAAACAGAGCATGGGAGAGTGAGATTCATCGGATAGAAAATGGGGAGTAAGGAGAAGTGGAGGCTCTCAGTATTTTTGGCAGAAACAAAGATGGGGAGAGAAAGGGAAACATTTGAGATGTTGGGAAGT
The DNA here is from genome assembly GCF_031143425.1 of Pleurodeles waltl. NCBI lineage: Eukaryota > Metazoa > Chordata > Amphibia > Caudata > Salamandridae > Pleurodeles > Pleurodeles waltl. The sequence continues at coordinate 281,729,631 of NC_090447.1, forward strand.
GAATGAGGTATAAGGGAGGCTTGGATCAAGCACAGTCTATGCAGATCTATGGAAAAGAAAATAAGACACAATAGCACAAAGGGGCACTTTATTAGTTCTACATTTTTTTGTATAAATACTGACTCTACAGGGTATAGCAATGCCTACCTAGTCAAAGGTATTTTGCTGTAAATTAGTCCCAACGTGAATTCAGAGTTTTGTACAGCAATTACAGCTTGTGCCACTTTCAAAGCCTTTTTTCAAATCAAGTTTCTCCAGGTTTTCCCTAGCAAAATAAGACTATGATGTGAATATTTCCCACAAAACTTGTAATCATGTTGGCACTAAACTCCGGATTTACTCAGGACTTGAAATGAGGAATAGACAGAGTCATAGGGACTTGAAAGAAACGGAAGACAAACAAACAAGAGCAAAATAACTTTGGGATTAGAAAGAGCACAGTGAGATTTAATTGTTTAAAAAGAGATTGGGTCGAATAGGGAGACCGAAGTGGCACAAGGACTGTGTTGGCAATCAAAAGGTGGGCACAGAAAGAATTGCAAGATAGACTAGCATGAATAAGAAAAGAATATTTGATCACATTGTTGTCATGTACATAGTCTAATTTTAAAATTATTGCATGCTGATTTATGGCTCACTAAATTCCTGCTCATTTTGGAGCAATAGCACAAATTGGATAATATGTGTTTCTGGCAGACAGAATACACATGATGAAAGGGGTTGGTACAAAGGGATTGCCTGGTTCATTAGCAATTAAATCATAGCTTGTTTTGGTTAAATGTTATATCCTTGATAATTTTTAAGTTGCATCACTTTGCACAGCCTTTCCTTTCAGAGTCATTTGAAAATGTCTTTTTAAATTCTATCATGTTTGGATCATTGTTGTCTGCCCAGTGTGATTTAAAATGCTCTGTTTGCCAATACAATTCCTAAATATATACTGTGGGAGAATCCACACCCCTTTAAAATTGTTTGAATGAGACTTGGTCCAGCCAGGTACAGAAACCTGAGAAGACTATGAGTAGCATTGCTCTAAAGCCAAATTTAAGGTGTGCTGTCTACTGAAGAAGGTATAAATATCCTGAAACACGTCAGGCAGTGTGCTCCCTCCTGTTTCGTGATTGGTTCCTTGTTGAGTTGTTGAGCTGACAAGCTCAATCAGATGCACCTGCAGTCTGTGAGTGTTACAGAAATCTGAGAAGACCGTGATAACATTACTAGCACCCCCAAATTTAAAGGGTTATCCTTTAAAGGAGAAGGACAAATATCTTGAAATATGTGTCTACAGATACACTGCACCAAAAATGGTAACTGTAGAGTGGACCAATTTAAGGCACCTAGATTTTTTACTTTTTGATCACCCATTTTTTGGACCTTTTCTTTGCATAAGTCTCACTTTTCTAGTGTCCCCTACAATAATTTCCAGGTAACCAGACTGAGAGTGTTTACCATCAATGTCCGCCTTTTAAGATAAGGCCTCTGCAACACAGCTAGGATCAGGGGCATTGAGCTAGTTACATGTGAACTTGTGTGCACGCTTGGTGTGGGCTGTGTATCTGAGGCTACAGCTGTGCGCAGGCCTGTAATTGCACACAGGCAGGCTGGCATTGAAGGGACTCTGCAAAGTTAGATGTTGACATAGGGTAGGCCTTATAATATTAGTGGGCATTCATAGACAGGGTTTTCTTGATTATCTGTTGTGTCACTGTAATCGCCCAACTCATGCCACACAGTTCAGTTAGGTGTCAAACCGAGGTGAAACATGCTTGCCATGTTTACATATGCATGACCCAGTAACCAATCTGATCATCACTCAGAATTGTCACATTTCTCTGGCACAGCTGAGGATCAGATTACAGGACTTGTATACCACTGGTGCGCCAAGTTAAATATTTTGCTCTCCAGCAGAGGAACAAAGGCCTCCCTACATAAAATGAACACTTTTCATGGTTTAACTGTGTTCCTGAGAAGGAAGGGAGGGGGAACTAAATCTGCATCTGGTAATTAGCTGTCGCACTGCACCAGGGTTGGGGCAGCCCAGGCCTGCTGAACAAATCAGGAAGTCCAGATATTTAGAGTAAACACAAGAGGGGCTCCCCTTTGAGGCATCTGGTGTTTGAGCTGAGGTCCTCAGTGGAGCTCTACACATAGACATCTTGATGGTGCGATATTGGATTGTCCCAGAATGCTGTGCAGGAGGTTGGGCCACAGGTGTAGTGAAGTTGTGGCATCCTAGGATTGGCTTGGGGTGCAAGACACTAGGGGGCATGCTTAAAAGCCCCTTGCACCGCTGTTGTGTCACTTTTTGTTGCGGCATTGCCTTACATTGTGTCAGGAAGGCATACCATCGGCATTGTGGTTGGTGTTCTCATGCAACACACATGGGTTTGGTGCATTCCCAGGTTTACATGGATCTGTAAACCAAGGAATGAGTCAAAACTGTATGCCTCCCAAGGGCAGGCACAATGAGGAGAAATATCTTTATTTCTTCTTGCTGTTTCCACTTACTATGTGTGCTGCGTTCTGCAGCCCACATAGAAAGAGGAAAATGCCTTCCAGGATTGTTTTTGTGCAGGAAGGTGCCATGGTGTAAGGGTACCTACATTGATTGAGAACTTTCTCTGCAGCTGACCCCAGGACTAGACTGATCCTCCAGGACAGGTGGCACTGGGCCCCTTATACCACCTGAGGACCAGTTGAGGAAACACCAGTAGTCCGTAGAGGAGAAGGCAGGCACAGCAGCCAGTAAAACCAGCTCCCCGCAAAGAGCACCCCTTTTTTCAGCTAGGAGGGGTCCTGAAAATGCTCCAGGTGGCTAGGACCCACCACCAGTAGTACAACCCAAGATCATTACATTTGGCTTATCAGGGCAAGAGTTATGCAGCTTTAGGGGTTTTGACCTTTGGCCCCCTGCTTGATTGACAGAGCATGTGAGGCTTTGCTGCCACTTCTGAAATTACCTCATGGTTGCCGGTGCTCTGAGATCGGGACAACTTTATTCAAATTATTTGTGGAGGAGCGCCTTTGCATTGGGTCTTCTCCACCATATCCAGGATGCCCCTATCTCTCTGTGGACCAATGGCAAAACAGCTGGTCTTGGTACCCAGTTTCCAGGACCCGTAACAATGAGCTAGCAACATTTTGCTGCTCCTGCTACCTGCCCCCACTGGAGAGCAACATTAGAAATGCTGGCTTCTGTGTGTCGTACCTGAGGAGCGCATACAAGCAAGGAGGCAAAGGGGGTATTTGGGAGTGGGCTTTCCATGCTGCCCCTCTCCTCACACCTGCACGTATGTGGACAGTGGGCTCAGGCACGTATTATTGAAAGTAAAACCGAGAGAAAGCATTTGCTGCAAAGCTGCACATTGGGAGATTCCACTTTTATAGTATTCACTTCTTTGGGTTGGGAGCGCATCATAATGTCTTGCAAGGGCTGGTTTTCATACTTCTCCTTTATCAAGGTGCCCCGCTGGTAGGCATGGACACCACCAATGTACTGTACACATGTTTGGAGGGTTGCATTGAGTGCAGCTGCCCTAAAGGAAAGCAATCCAAAAACTACCCACCTCTGGGTCATTGAATTCATGTCCTCCAGGAAGTTTTTTTTAATGTTTTCAAAGCACTCCAGAGCTGAAGCTTTTGCTCTATAGCTTGGAAGTGCAGAGACCCCCTAGAGATTTGTCCTATGGCTGCGTTGTTTGTGGCCTGAGTGTGTAAAAGGAAAACTCAGACACATGTTATATTGATTTTCAATACTGTATTTAAAGTATATTGCTGACAATAATTTTGATAGACATTACAATGCTTTTATCAACAATAATGATTGCATTTACACATGGTTACTGATTCCATTGGTATGATACTGACTTTTCAGATGTGATTATTGATCTTAGAATGAGTTGACCCCATAACAAAGACAATAATCCTGCAACAGACCTGTTTATTGAACTTTACTGCTATTTATGTTGCAATGTTCTCTTGCGTACATGTGGGGATAGTATTTTGACTTTGGACATCATGACCCATTAGGAGTAAAATTTAATTTCAGAATGTCATCAAAAATACATCCTCCTACCTAATTTGCATATTTGTAATGGAATTCATATTTATAAGTGTGTGTGTATGTGTAATAAATTTACTTTTCTGGCTGGCCAATCATTTATTAAGTGTTGTTATTGCGTGCCACCGAATAGAGGTTAGTAGCCCACATCACCTCCCCTGAGTAAGTCTTGGACTGCTATGCTATGCTATGCTACCCGGAGACAGTCAAGTGCTGTAATGTGGTTCTTTGATCCTAGTAAGAAAACTTATAACTTGACAGACCTCACATGAATACTGAAGACTTTCAACTAAAGTGAAAGTTATTATGCACTGCATTTACCACAGTGTATCAGAGCGAACTGTGTACTCGCATATCAGGGAGTGTCTCCCTACCCCTCCAGTGGTATAGAAACCTGAAATGATAGTGAGCAGCACTGCCTCCCCCCATCAAATTTGAAAAGGGTACTCTCTATTTGGGGCAAATATCCTGAAACATGTGTCTAGCGATACAAAACAACTGCTGTACCAACAATGGTGAAAACTGTAGACTTTCAACTAAAGTGAATGTTATTGTGCACTGCATTTACCACAAGACATATGAGAAAATTGTGCGCTGGTAATCCAGGCAATGTGTTCCCTCCCCCTTCATGTTGAGTTATTGGGCTAACAAGCTCATTAGGATACACCCACCCTCTGTAGAGGTGCAGAAACATCAGAAGACAGAAAACAACAGTGCCAGCACTCATTCAGTAACCAGGCAGGGGATACACAAGAATTGTGATCAGTGCCTTTTTGATCCCTTGCACAGATGCAAATGTTTTATAGTGCCTCAGAATGGTCTGCCATGCTGGATTTGACAGTGATCTATGAACAAAAGAGGCAGCAGCCTCTACCCTAAATATTCTGTGGAGCTCAAATGAGTCATCATGTCCACTCACAATAACCAAACAATCAAAGTGGTCAAAGGGATGCCCTGCTGATTACGACCTTGTTCTCCGTCAGCCATGAAAAGGCTGATGGTGATCAATGCAGGGGGCCACAGGGAGGGCCCTGCACTGCCCATGCCCAGGACCTTCACAATATTCACTGCCTGCTTTGCAGACAATGTGTACATTGCGATGGTGCTGGTGCAACCTGCGGGCTACAGCATTGCTGCCGGCTCGATTATGAGCCGGAGACAATGCTGTAGCCTATTTCCTACTAGGCCGGCGGGCGAAAACCGAGGTTTCTGTCTGCCGACCTAGCAGGAAACTCTTAATAATTCCGGAAGGGTGGTTCCCATCCTGTCATGAGTTTGGCAGATGGGCTTTTCCATCCGCCAAACTCGAAATTAGGCCATTAGTGACTTATTTACTACTTAGAAGTTGGGTTTAGGCCTGAAAAAGAGTTTATTTTGACAGGTCTATCTCTAACCATTAGAGCTTGAAGGCTGCACAGAAACGGAACTCAGTGTAAGCCTGTGTCATATTTTTGGATGAAGAAAGTAAAATGACACAAGAAAGTGCTTTAGACCACATGTGACATTTCATTTTACATGCCATAGGTTTCGTTTATACACCATATACAATGGGCTTATGGTAAAGGTAAATATGATAAATTGTGCTTTAAGTCAATTTTAACTTTCTTTTTATGGTCTAAGAACACATATTAGGCACTAGATAGCAGTTTCTTAATGGTAGACTTCAATATTACTAGCAAGTAAGCCCCAAAAAATGAAAAACTGGGGATGATCACCCAAGAAGGAGTCACTTTGGAAAACCATTTCACAGACATTTTTCTGTCACTTACTCTTTTAGTACTTCTAAATTCCAGCACTAAACTTGGAGTTAGTCAGGAGTACTCTGCACTTACGTCTGGGTAGTACACCCATGTTTCTGAATCAAGCCATGATGCTTTCTGGCACAAGAACTCTCCCTGAGAGAGGACGGGTTGATGAATTGTCTTCTGTTTTTTTTTTCTGGCATATCTTTCTACACCAAATATAATATTCAGAATGCGCAAACATATTATTATGTGATAATAACTTCCATCATTCATGCATCATTAATGTACAAAACACTTTTCTGTTTGTGGTGTGGCTCAATAGTAAATGGGCAGAAGTGTTTTTACCACTGTCAACAATCTAATTTGCTGAGTCTTTGATTAAAATGAAAAATATATATTATGTTACAAAAAACAGAACACCCTTTTCAATAGCATAGCTTTCAGGAAGTTGTAATGTCGAGCTGTTTCCTTGTAATTTAAATACTCAAATAGGACTCTATTAATAAAAGTCATACTTGGAATGAAAAGTTTTGGTGCTGAAGCCTTGCAGAACTTCAGAAGGGAATGAGTGATGACCAGACCTTTAAGTTTATAACTTGTCATTTACTGTGCATTCAAAGACAGTGGTCCAGTGCCTTTCAACGACTTGTGACAAATTGCAGCTTATTTAACATGAACGATTAGTGTTTACTTTTCCTTTCCTTGACTGCAAAGTGGGGGAACTGTAATGTGAACCAAGTGTCAATTTTGATGCCAGGGGTCGGCCCCTGGGGGGGTAATATGTTAAATAGTTTTCCCTGGGGGGGGGAATATTTTAAAAAAAAATGTTGGGGCAGCCCTTGGACTGACCATGATGGGGAATTTTTTGTATGCATGCGTGCTTTGCATGGAGTCATGATGGGCCCCAGGGAAGGCACACATGTATTTTAAAAAGAGAGACGTTCTGTAGAGAGTCAGTCTTTCTGTCTCTCTCTCTCTCTCTCTATATATATATATATATATATAGAATTTGTTCTAACGATGAATGCTTTAATACTGAAATTGTTATTATGACACAGAGATTTCTGGAGAGAGGGCACCCCTTAAAGATTCTCAAAGATGCCCAATTGAGGGTCTTGAATATGTCCAGAGAAAAAACTGCTTTTTAAATCTGGAAGCATCAATAATCAAGATCAAAATGATGGATCTTCACCTAGACTGTTTCTGGAATTCAATTCCCAACATTCACATCTAAATAACATCATACAAAAAAATTGGCATGTTTTGAGACATGACTCTGCTATAAAGGACAGCATGGGTCCTCATCCATATATCACATATCGTAAAACTCAATCATTGGGTGACCATCTCACCAGAAGCTTATTCCAAAGTTCCAAAGCCAATTCGTCGTGGCTAGCTAAGAAAAGTCTTGGTTTTTGGAAATGTGGACATTGCAAATCCTGTTTATATGCACAAAATACTCACACATATACAACGTTTGAAGGTAAAATCTGTGATATAACAGATCGTATCACATGTGAAACTGAATACGTCGTATATGTGATTGAATGTGGTTGTCATAAAAAATATGTAGGCAGTACCATTCATAAATTGAAAGTCAGGTTCTTACAACACCTCAGAGCTATCAAGAATCATGACCCATCTTACCCCTTAGCTAAACACTTTTGGGACATACATGAAGGCAATTGCAGCTCTTTAACATTTTATGGTGTTAAAACCATTGCTGCCCATCCCCGGGGAGGGAACAGAACTGCGCATTTGAGACAAACAGAGTCTAAAATGATTTTACTTCTAGGTACAGAAAACCCCTGGGGTCATAATTTGGATGCAGAGCTTCATGTCCATTTGTGAGATTTTAGATTTCTGTTTATACATATATATATATATATATTTTTATATATATATTTTTTCCAGTAGAAAACATGAAATTCATTTGACTTTTAAAAATATTGCTTTTTAGGATCCTTTATTGGTTAATTAAATTTCCGGATCAAAATTTAGTTTATTTTGTTATTTTATCTATCACATATTAATTCACTCTAGGGTGTTACACTCATCTAATTTACCTTTGTACTGTAATATATGCCCTTGGGGAGGGTCTAGCGGTGTGTATATATATATTCCTGTTGCTGAATTTGTTGGGTCGTGTTTGCAATTTTAAAATCAATGATAGATTTGCCTGTGATATGGATATAATAATTTTTTCCTTTTTAGAGTATATTATTATTCAGAGGATCAGGATTAATTTTATGAATTGTATTATGATCTATTTAAAATGGAATTTGATATTGTTATTAAGAGCAATTGAGATATTTATATAAATTGTATAGAATTTTGGTTATCAACATCCATTTATATATGTGTCCGTCTTGGATATCATTTTTATTGGTATCTCTCTTTTAGAATCGATTGGATTTATTCTATTTTTTTAGTCATCTATTTATAGCTTGTATATAGATTGATTGTATTGTAACTAATTTATAGTACATATATTGATATATTTATTTATTTATATATCAGGCTTTGAAAACTACTAAGTAAAAAGTGGATAATATGTCGATATAAAGAGTGAAAGGAAAAAGGAAGAGAAAGAGAGAAAAAAACCTTATACATGGGGCTTTCCTTTCCCTGCATTCAACAATTATCAATTGTGATTATTCACGTATTTACAGGCGACCAGATCATATATGTGACATTGCAGTACAACATGAAAGAAATATGCAATGTTATACTTGAAGTCTTTATCTCATCAAAGCACAGGATTATTTGTCTCTAACTTTCAAATTTAGAATTGCTACGTTACAAAATGGCCGCTCTATTTACACTTCCCTCGAGCTATGCAGTCAACAACAAAGAAGGACTATATGGTTTAAATAGTTGGGTGTAAAAATGTCTGCCAATGTCCTGTTGAAGGCTTCTGCCGAAACGCGTTGACATCTGGTTGGGACAGCGTGTGTTTGTTCATGGTGGGCACATTATTGATTTTCTTTTTGTGCTTTTTTACCATTTTACGTGGGTCGAATTTACCTGCATTTAAACCTTTTTTCAATAAATAGCAGCCGTTGAAATTATTCATAAGTGGTTTTTGACTCTACTATTTTACGAGCCTATTCTGGATGATGTGCAGCCCTTGGTGTGCGATTATTATGCACCAGTTTTCTTGAAGACATATATATATATATATATATATATATATTTAACGAGAGACAAATCTCTCTATAGATATATATATAATTTTTTTAGATGGGTTGTTCTCCAGGAGCTACAATCGGCCCCCAGGGAAACCACACATATATAAAAGTGATATATATAGAGAGAGAGAGAGAGAAATAGATCTGTCTTGTGACTAGTGGCAGTTTTGATGCCATAAAGTAGTGCAGATGCTTTCTATGCCTGCGCAAATACTATACATGTAGTTAGTTGAGTGGATTAGTAAAGCCAGGTGTTACCTGTGCTTTAAAACAAATGAAATGTATCTGGAGGGGGGCTATGGAGATAGGAGGGGCACTTTTGTTGGGTGGTACTGAGGGGATTAGAAGAGGAGTCCATGAGAGGCAAAGCACCAAAATGACTTTCTAACTGGGTGCCACCAGCACTAAAGGCTGTGATAATGGGCTGGTGGTAAGGTGAAGTAATAGTGTGTCTTTTTTGTTTTTTTCAGTGTCTTCGGAGAATCTGCAGAATCAGAGAAGAAGCGAAGGTAAGGTAACGACATTCACTGCTGGACACAACACACACACCCAGAAGCAGTTTTGTGACTCTGTCTGCCTTCTACCTAGGCTTGTACCTTAGGGGGACAGTTTAGCCAGTAGCAGAGATGGCATCTCAATGGATGACTGCTTCTCAAGCCATCACTCAGGTTAAGGAGGATAGCTCTGAGGCAGGATCAGAGACTGAGACAGCATCTGAGGGAGAGGACAATGGGGAAGATGCTGGCAGAGTCCTATCAGACGACACCTCTTCCAGTGATTCTGAGGGAGACGATGATGACAGTCATGCTGTTTCTTCGCAAGCACAGTCTGTGCAGTGGGACAACAGCAGGTTAGCCGAACCCAGAGAGCAGGTGCGTGTGGCGGCAAGCACAGAGAGAGTGCTCTCTTGGCAGCCCCCTGTTTTAGTTCAGCCCCAAATTCCACCTTTTACTGGTGACACTGGATGTAAATTTGTTACGCCCAACTTTTTTCCAGTTGCCTACGTCCATCTATTTTTGGATGTTGACTTCCTTCAGGAAAATGTGCAGCAAATAAATGTGCATGCAGACCAATTTCTGAGGGAGCATGGAGGCACTCTAGGACCCCGTTCTAGGGCACGCTAGTGGACTCCCACTTCGCTGGCGGTTTTTAAGATATTTTTGGGCCTTGCGCTCAAGATGGGGTTAGTGCAGAAACCCACCTTGCAGTCCTTCTGGATAACTCACACAGTTTGGGTAACCTCCATCTTTGCAAAATACATGAGCAGAGATAATTTTTTGCTACTGAAGCGCATGCTGCATTTCAGTGACAATTCTGCTGCATTGCCCCGGGACCATCCAGACCATGACAGGTTGTTCAAAATTCAGCCTGTCATGGAATATTTGTCTGCCAGGTTTCCAGAGATCTATACTCCTGGAAAGATTATAGCAGTTGATGAGTCTTTGATCCTGTACAAAGGATGGCTGCTGTTCAGACAGTACATCACGAGCAAAAGAGCTTGCTATGGCATAAAGCTGTACATGCTGTTTGAGAGCTCTTCTGGCTATGTGTACAGCCTGAGAGTGTATATCGGGAAGGACTCTACCCTGACCCCTGTAGGTTGCCCTCCTGCGTTAGGGGTCACAGGGAGGATTGTATGGGAAATTGTCCGGCCACGCCTTCACAAAGGTTATAACCTTTATGTGGACAATTTCTATACAGGAGTAGAACTGTTCAGTGAGTTCTACAAAGCTGGCATTGTGGCCTGCAGTTCATTGTAACCACAAAGGATTCCCGCAGGAGCTTGTTTGCAAGAAGCTCCAGAAATCCCAGAGTACTGCGTTGCATTCCAACAAACTGCTTGCAGTCAAGTTCTTCGATAGGCATGATGTATACATGCTCACTACAATTCATGATGAGAGCACTTCACCCATCATGGTTTGGGATCAAATGACCAAATTTCACAAGCACATCTGTATACTTGATTACAATAAGTACATGGGCGGAGTGGACAAGAGCGACCAGGTTCTTCAGCCATACAATGCATGTCGTAAAACTTGCACTTGGTAAAAGAAACTGTTTACCCACCTGATCCAAATGGCAACATACTTTGCGTATGTTGTTTACCGTGAGACAACCACAGGAAGACTCATGACTTTCCTTGACTTCCAGTTGTCTGTGATTGAAAGCGTCACTGCTGTTACAGAAGCAGCAGCAGCCTCCACCTTATATGTTCTGGAGGATGTGGCAAGGCTGCAGGAGAGACACTTTTCTGATCGCATTCCTAAAACACCCAAAAAGGATTGTCCATGTTGTTGCTGTAAAGTGTGCTTGAAGCATGTAAAGCGGCCAGAGAGTCGGTATTGCTATCCTAAGTGCCCATCTCAACCAGGCTTCTCTGTTCCTACTTGCTTTATGTTGTATCATACTACAGCAAAGTTCTGGGAAATCGACTGAGGTGGAACTGCCGTTGGGTGATCCTTTCAGTGCCTGTGCATGGATACCGAACATCCATGGGCCACTGCTTCGTTAGGCAAGCAGCCACAGAATGTTACTTCATCTACTTCAGGAAATCATGGACTTACTTATGGCCTGCTTGACACCTATATCCACCATAAGAATTCAGTAGGTGTTCTGTTCAATTAACATGCATTATAGTCCCCATACTGTACATACTAGTGGACAGAACATATGCCACATTGTCATGGAGTACCCTGTGTAGCAAAATGGTAAAAGCATGACTGAATTTTGAAGTACTTGTTAGGGAACTTATGTATGCTACACAAGGACCACCATGATTACCAATGAGAACCAGAGTAAGTGTAATATGTCAAACAAATGTCCTGTCTGACAAATTCACCAACATTTCTACTTGTTTGAAGGTGTGCAAACTCAATTTGTAGCTCCTCTTTCAAAGTAAAAGTGGAAGTGTTGGTGAATGAGTCCCACAGGATATTTGTTTGACTTTTTACTTTAGAGACCTTAGGATTTCTTCACCAGCATGTCTGCCTTAGTTTCAACAGTAGATATGCTTGCTCAGTTCGAGGGATAGGCCTCCCAAGGCATACTTGTACACCCCCAACTTGCATCCACAAACTAGTATAAGTTCACTTGCCAATTATACAGGATTAGTCAGGACTCTGATGATGACAGACATGAATGGGTAAAGAACGCTTATGGTAAGTGGGCCTTCACAGGGATATTGCACAGGTAGAAGGCAGATAGTAAAGGTAGTACAGATGTACATCATCTACAACTATGGATTCAAACCCATTGGTGCTATTCCAGCACTGAAGGACAATTACACGTATGGGTCAGTGTTTGACCTGCTTTTCGTGTTCATCCTCCATCAGAACGTAGTAGATGTGCAATTTGCTGGATGATAAGTGCATTACAGTCACAGCACTGCACATCATATTGGCTGAGACATATGATACGTTCTCACTGACTCTTCTGTGTGCCAAATACTACCCTTTTTCATAGCCTATGACCTTCGCTTTAGGGAGCATCATGAGATTTCCCCAACATGTCAGCCTTAGTTTCAAAGGTAGATATGCTCCCTTAGTTTGAGGAATCGCTTTGTACAGCATACTTGGGCTCCCCCAACTTGCATCCAGAAATTGGAAGGAGTTGGATTTAGCACAGTGAGTGCGCTAAAGGCACATTGAAAACATGTCTTCCTGAACCTCGGGTGGCTGTCATGGGAGTCATTAGGAAAGGTATACGCATGCCTTATATTCAGGAAGAAAGAGCTGGTTACTTGACAGGTGGTATGCAGTCAAACGTATTCTGACCTGTGGCGTATGAATGTGATGGGCCCTTGTCTGGCAGAGGTAAGTTAATGTGAGTGCAGCGATTGGTTGGATTCGGCCAATGGCCGGCAGTATGAAAGGGTTGTTTGTTGTGTGTAAATGGCATGTGAATGGACCATAAAGAGGTTGGTGCTTGGACGCGGCTTTATGGCCTACTTTCAGAAGGCTTGGTTTCAATATTCAGATACTTTGATAAGTATTCATGCTTTGAAACCATAATTTCTGGAGGTGCTAAAACCAACCAGTGTGAGTGGTGGATTAACTTTAACATACTAGTACCAGGGAAGTCCAAGGGTGCAGGACCTGTGTGGCTCTCACCAGTTTTCCTTCGCCAAGAATCCCCTTGAAACCAAAACATTTGCCTTGCATTTCAGTGAGGGGAAGTCCTGGAGCCTGCAGGCAGCCACAAATTTTCTACTACCCAGCGTTCCACTAAGTCTCCAGAAAAAAAACAGTGCCTCACTTTAGTGGGTTGGCAAGTGATCACAACAGGGAAGTACCCAAAATGGATTGTGGAGACATCAAAATTATCTGCCACAAAACAGCCTTGTTTTGTAGGACAGTCATCTGAGTATTTGGTCCTGGGCTCGGCGGCCATATAGGGAAACCTGCCAAACCCAGAATTTTCTGAAAACTAGACACCATAGGTAGTCCACGGAAGTGGCGCGTGTTTGGAAAGTTTTCTTACCCAGAATACAGTGCAAAAGTGAAAAGTTTATTAAAAACACATTTTTACCCTGATTTTTCATCACAGAAACTACATGAATGTGCAGGGATCCACAACATTCCTACCACCCAGGGTTTCTCCACTTGTCCTGATAAAAACACAACTCCACTTGTGTACCTGTGCCTAGTGCCTGCGTCAGGAATGTATCACTCCATGTTTCACAGTAGCCCACATGCAAGGAGTACAATTGACCCTTGTGTGATCCATTCCTGTTGAGGGCAATAGCCTACCCACACAAGTAAGGTACCATTTTTTTCAGGAGACCTGGGGGAACGGTGGGTAGAAGGATGTTTTTGGCTCTCCTCAGATTCCAGAACTTTCCATCAACAAAATGTGAGGAAAAAGCATTTTCTTGCCAGATTTTAAGGTTTTAAAGTGGTTTTTCCCCGAAATGTTCAGGTTTGCATAGAATTCTGGGTAACAGAACCTGGTGAGAGCCCCACAAGTCACCCCATTCTGAATTCCCCTAGGTGTCTTGCTTTAAAAAATGTATAGGTTTGCTAGGTTTCCCTTGGTGCCGGCTGAGCTAGAGGCCAAAATCTACAGCTAGGCACCTTGCAAAAAAAGCTCAGTTTTCTTTGGGAAAATGTGATGTGTCCACGTTGTGTTCCGGGGCATTTTCTGTCTTGGGCACTAGGGCTACCTACACAAGTGAGGTACCATTTTTATCAGGAGGCCTGGGGGGAACACTGGGTAGGAGGAAGTTTGAAGCTCCCCTCAGATTCCAGAACTTTCCATCACCAAAATGTGAGGACAAAGTGTTTTTTATGCCAAATTTTGAGGGTAACAGAACCTGGTGAGAGCCCCACAAGTCACCCCATTCAGAATTTCCCTAGGTGTCTAGTTTTCATATTTGTCCAGATTTGCTAAGTTTTCCTATGTGCCGGATGAGCTAAAAGCCAAAATCCACAGCTAGAAACTTTGCAAAAAACAGCTCAGTTTTCTTTTGGAAAATGTGATGTGTCCATGTTGTTTTTTGGGGCATTTCCTTTCGCAGACACTAGGCCTACCCACACAAGTGAGGTACCAGTTTTTTTCGGGAGACCTGGGGGAACGCTGGGTAGAAGGAAGTTTGTGGCTCTCATCAGATTCCAAAACTTTCCATCACCGAAATGTGAGGAAAAAGTGTTTGTTTTGCCAAATTTTGAGGTTTGCAAAGGATTCTGGGTAATAGAACCTGATGAGAGCCCCATAAGTCTCCCCATTCTAAATTCCCCTAGGTGTCTAGTTTTCAAAAACGTACAGGTTTGCTAGCTTTCCCTTGGTGCTGGCTGAGTTATAGACCAAAATCCACAGCTGGGCACTTTGGAAAAAAAGGTAATTTTTCTTTGGGAAAATGTTCTGTGTCCATGTTCTGTTTTGGGGCATCTCCTGTCACAGGCGCCAGGCCTACCCACACAAGTGAGGTACAATTTTTATCAGGAGACTTAGGGGAATGCTGGGCAGAAGGAAATATGTGGCTCCTCTCAGATTCCAGAACTTTTTATCTCCAAAATGTTAGGAAAACTTTACAAAGGATTCTGGGTAACAGAAACTGGTGCGTGCCCCACAAGTCACCCCATCCTGGACACCCCTAGGTGTCTAGTTTTCAGAAATGCACAGGTATGGTAGGTTTCCATTGGTGCCGGCTGGGCTAGAAGCCAAAATCCACAGTTAGGCACTTTGCAAAAAACAGGTCAGTTTTCTTTGGGAAAATGTGATGTGTCCATGTTGTGTTTTGGGGCATTTCCTATTGTGGGCACTAGGCCTACCCACACAAGTGAGGTACCATTTTATCGGGAGACTTGGGAGAATGCTGGATGGAGGGACATTTGTGGTTCATCTTAGATTCCATCACCGAAATGTGAGGTAAAAGTGTTTTTTTTGGCCAGATTTTCAGGTTTGCAAAGGATTCTGGGTAATAGAACCTGATGAGAGCCCCACAAGTCACCCTTTTCTGGATTCCCCTAGGTGTCTACTTTCCATAAATGTACAGGTTTGCTAGGTTTTCTAGGTGCTGGCTGAGCCAGAGGCCAAAATCCACAGATAGGCACTTTGCAAAAAACAGCTCAGTTTTCTTTAGGAAAATGTGATGTGTCCACGTTGTGTTTTGGGGCATTTCCTGTCGCGGGCACTAGGCCTATCCACACAAGTGAGGTACCATTTTTATTGGGAGACATGGCGGAACACAGAATAAAAGAACAAGTGTTACTGCCCATTGTCTTTCTCAACATTTTCTCCTTCCAATTGTAAGACAGTGTGTAATAAAGAAGCGTATTTGAGAAATGCTCTGTATTTCACATGCTAGTATGGGGACCCCCGAATTCAGAGATCTGCAAATAATGACTGCTTTTTAACACCTTATCTTGTACCCATTTTGGAAATTCAAAAGTTTCCTTGATATCTATTTTTCACTCTTTATATTTCACCAAATAAATTGCTGTATATCCGGTATACAAATGCAAGGTGCAACTCATTTGTTGGCTCTGGGTACCTAGGGTTCTTGATGAACCTACAAGCCCTATATATATCCAGAACCAGAAGATTCCAGCAGACATAACGTAGTATCGCTTTTGAAAATCTGACATTGCAGGAAAAAGTTACAGAGTAAAACGTGGAGAGAAATGGCTGTTTTCTTCACCTGAATTTCATTTTTTTTATTTTTATGTCAGCTGTTATTTTCTGTAGTAAACCCTTGTAGGATTTACACAAATGACCCCTTGCTAAATTCAGAATTTTGGCTACTTTTGGCTACTTTTCAGAAATGCTTATCTGTCAAGGTCCAGATTTGTTTTCCCACCCATTTCTGTCAGTAACTGGAAGGAGGCTAAAAGCACAAATAGTAAAAATGGGGCATGTCCCAGTAAAATGCCAAAATTGTGTTGAAAAGTGTGGTTTTCTGATTCAAGTCTGCCTGTTCCTGAAAGCTGGGAGGTTGGTGATTTTAGCACCACAAAGCCTTTGTTGATGCCATTTTCAGGGAAAAGAACACATGACCTCTTCTGCAGCCCTTTTTTCCAATTTTTCTGAAAAAACACAAAATTTCAGCTGCATTTTGGCTAGTTTCTTTGTCTCCTCCAGGGGAACCCAGAAACTCTGGGTACCTTTAGAATTCCTATGATGTTGGAAAAAAAGGACGTACATTTGGCGTGGATAGCCCATGTGGACAAAAAGTTACGAAGGCCTAAGCGTGAACTATCCCAAATAGCCAAAAAAGGCGCAGCCCTGGGGAGGTGGGGGAAGGCCCAACAGCTAGGGGGTTAAGAAATCAAAGGAGAAGTATAATCTTTCTTTGGGGTATATTTACTAAGATTTTGCACCTTGTTTGCTTCACACAAGTGAATCAAATTGATGCAAAATCTTTTTTACCTGTTTACTAAAAACAATAGACAGGGTTCTGTGTAAAAAAGTAGTGCTAATTCCAGCTAGGGGCTATCACGGAGAAAGGTTTTTATTTCTCCTCTCTTCTGCGACTTTGCATGTGTGCTGCACTGTACAGCACACATATCATGTGGGAAAAGTGTTAAAGTTAATCTAAGCATTGTATTCTGTACTGGAAGGCTATCCTTCCTGTACAAAACCTATGCTAGACTCACACAGAAACCCTTGCACAATGGAACAAAGATGTGTGCGTGGCGCACAACAGCAAATTTCTGTGCTGGCGCTAGATAGAAGGAAGCACAGTGCCATTTTATGTAAATATGGCACTCTACGACTCTGTTCTTCGCACACAGTGCAGCATTTTTGGCTGCTGCACCTTGCTGTGTGACAATTTTGTAAATCTAGGCTTTGGTTTCTTTCAGGAGAGAAAGTAGAGCATTTACATAGTTATAAGTGTTTAGGAATTATGTTTAATTTGGGATTAATGAGGAATGAACTTTTGAAATCAGTGCAGTGCCAGACCTTTTTAACATTAGAAGGGCTCTTAAAATTTGAACCAGTAGTTGCTGATTATTCCAAAGAACCATTGATCGGGGCATATAGGGAAAAAATGTATCACTGAGTTGTTGGCTTTTGACAGGAGATTAAATTGGTGTGCAGTCAAATTCCCAACACAAAAAATGTTATTTCCTTTCGCAACATGAACTGAATCAAACTATTTGGCTGGAACTTTGTTTCACAAGTTGGACTTTTATGGCTAAAACATGCACTTTAATGGCCTCATTCATAAAGATTTTGCTCTGAGTAGGTGTGATTTATTCTTGGAGTACTCCCTACTTACTCTAGGATTTCAGGAGTACTCCTGGTTTACTCTTCGTTTAGTTCTAGACCCAATTCTTGGATATAAATCTACATGCAGCAATATCTGCACCTGTAAATCCCCACCTAGATGTAAACCACTAACTTTGCAGTGATTTGTGCCTAATATGCGGAGTACATAAATCACCCCCTTGCTTAGGAGGGTTTGGGCCTGTTCAAATCAAAATGCAACTGTAATGCTACTAGTAGTAACTTTTAGAGCATATTTCAAGTGGACATCACCCAAATGTTGCTCTACAGAGCACAAGTACAGAACTTGTAATAGTCTATTCAGGATTATGAATTAAAAAACACAGGGTTACAGGTATCAAATGAAGAAAATGAAGCACATCTGATAAGCATAGCAACCAAATAAACCTTACATCCAAATATCCGGGCCCTTCTACGTGTTAAACAGCCAAGGATTATCAAAATTGGGCTTCTGTCACATAGTGTTTCTTTGTGTTTGCTAGGGACATAAAGGCCCATATTTATACTTTTTGACGCTAAACTGCGCTAACGCAGTTTAGCGTCAAAAAATTTAGCGCCGTCTAACGCCATTCCGAAGCGCCATGCGGGCGCCGTATTTATGGAATGGCGTTAGCCGGCGCAAGCAGACCGGCGCTGCCTGGTGTGCGTGGAAAAAAACCACGTACACCAGGCAGCGCCGGCGTAGGGGGGAAATGGCGCTAGGGCGTCTTAAAATGGCGCAAGTCGGGTTGACGCTAAAAAATCGTCTTAACCCGATTTGCGCCATTTTTTCGACGCCCAGATGCCATTTAAATGACTCCTGTCTTAGTAAAGACAGGAGTCATGCCCCCTTGCCCAATGGCCATGCCCAGGGGACTTATGTCCCCTGGGCATGGTCATTGGGCATAGTGGCATGTAGGGGGGCACAAATAAGGCCCCCCTATGCCACCCAAAAAAAATTGAAAAATATAAAAAATTATACTTACGTGAACTTACCTGAATGTCCCTGGGGTGGGTCCCTCCATCCTTGGGTGTCCTCCTGGGGTGGGCAGGGGTGGCAGGGGGGGTCCCTGGGGGCAGGGGAGGGCACCTGTGGGCTCATTTTGAGCCCACAGGCCCCTTAACGCCTACCCTGACCCAGGCGTTAAAAAGTGGCGCAAATGCGGGTTTTTTTGACCCGCCACCTCCCGGGCGTGATTTTTGCCCGGGAGTATAAATACGACGCATTTGCGTCGCCGTCATTTTTTTAGACGGGAACGCCTTCCTTGCATCTCATTAACGCAAGGAAGGCGTTCACGCTAAAAAATGACGCTCTTTGCCCATACTTTGGCGCTAGACGCGTCTAACGCCAAAGTATAAATATGGCGTTAGTTTTGCGCCGAATTTGCGTCGAAAAAAACGACGCTAATTCGGCGCAAACGGAGTATAAATACGGGTCAAAATGTGGTATGAAGTGTCTCTGAGTGTGTTAAGACTGACAAACTATGAGAACGGGAGTTTGCCTTATGAACTGCAGCAGAAGAGAAGACTGTTTCTAATCTTAACACATTTACTGCAATTTGTAATGTTATTTGATTCAGTTAGGGCCCTCTGTCCCACAATACGAAGTGCTCTCTGATTAAAGGGTTGGGCTAAACCTCTCGTTTTTATTTATCTTTTCCTTCCCATCATGCAGCTGCTATCCAAATAAAAACCCGCAATACTATATATCAAAGATATATCGAAGTGAATATTTAGACATGTAATCTTCATTACTTTGATGCCCCTTCTTTGTTACAACTCATTGCCTCACTCTGAGATACATTTGCATTAAGCCTAGTAGGAGTCAAAATTTAGGACAGGTAGCAGAATGCGTGCATATCCCTTTTATAGTTCCTACCTAGAGGTGCCTGGGAGGGGTGCATGGAGACAGAAGTAACCCAAGGAGTTTGAGGGACATTTTGGCTACATTGATGCCTGGGTTGTGAATGCGCCCAATTCTAATGGCAAGGAATGGGATGAAGTTGTAATGTGATGAGGGTGTGGGCACAAGAAACAAGGTAACGGGACCTACCTCAATCACATTAAAGATTGATGTAAAAAAATGGAAAATGCACATTTATTGAAGGAATGTTTTATCTTGTTGCTAGCCCATTTACTCTGAACTTTAATCCGAATAACCTTATTAGATTTTTCCTTTCCACTGTTATGTCCCAGATGGTATGTGGTGTAGCTCAAGTGTCCTCCGCTCCAAATTACTTGAATACATGCAGACATCAGTGGCTCTGGAAGTGTCCCTATGGCTCTAATAAAAAGTTTCTCCTGTGCTTGTGTGGGGCTCCTAAGAGTGCACTTAATGTGTTTGTGTCATTGTTCCACTGCCTTCCTGGTCTTGTTTGTGACAAGAGCCTAACACCTACAGCGAATTCTTTATTTAATTCTTCACAACTTATTAAAATATTTGCTATTCTAGAATCAAGCCTTCACCTACCACGCATACTGATGAGATGCTACAATACACATTCCTGATTTTATATTTTTAAGCCAGCTCAAAAAAACAGCTTTTCCTTTCCTCAAGTTAACAAGAAACAAAAATCACCTTGGCTAATAAATTTCAAATTTCACCATAACCACCCGTGGCTGCTTCCCAGACTCTTTCCATTGTATTCCATATTTTCTCTGTCCCTAACTCTCTCCTCCACAGGCCTGGGATCGCTGGGCATCTTGACTGAGGCATCAATGTCTGGTACATTGGACAGCTAGTAATTTCAACTAGCCTGCCCTTAATGCCATGGAAAAAACCTGCCAACCTCCGCTCTGCAGAGGGTTTACGCCGAGCGTCTGCTGCAAGTAAGGCCCGCCTACACACAGAAATTTTATCGCTCAATAACCTCAAAGTAATCATTTTCCCTTACTTCAGAGAGTAAATGAAAATAACTTGTATTTTTGCACAGCTGGAAAATAAGAATCAGTATCTGTACATCACGTACAACTTTACACAGTTGCTCTTTGGTAGCAGCAATTTTAATTGTAGCCTTGGAACGCTGAAATGAAAGTTATGGGAATAAAGAAAAGCAATCACCCACTGCTGAAAGCTGAGGGCCTTTCTAAAGTTCAAGAAGCCTTTCAGCAAAACAAAATGAATGCAATCTGTATGGTAAATGTCAATTTTATTTCACCTGGAGTGGTTAAGCACTATATACAGCGAGCATTACAATGAAAGAAATAATGACACAGGACAAAAGGTTAACATCTTTACAATAAATGATACTGTGGCTAGAGTTCATGTTGTATTTTTGTGGTGGGGTGCCACTGACGAGCGGGGCAGGTAATAAAACAATAAGCGGTGGGCTACCACCTGTCAATCTGTGTCTGCGGAAGAGTTCGGCTCTGTGCTGAGTTGTGCTACCCTTTGAACCAGGTACAATTATAGCCACGGGGACCGAAAACATTTTACATTCAACACGTCTGATATTTCTGCAGTAATATGGTGTCAGCTCTATTGCTTTTATTTTCAGAAATGTTAAAGAAGTCTAGCAAAGGAGGACAATAGTTGTTTGACAAAGGTACCTGAATGAATGATAGAGCGTGGCTTTCTATGTAACCTTTTGATTTCTCGGGCATTGTCCTTCGCTTCTAGATTTCTATTGTGGCAACAAATGCAATTTTACTTGACTATAAATTGGTGTTTTATTTAACCTCGCCTGTTTATAGAGCTTTTTTGGATCATTGTTGTTCTTGCACCTTAGAACAATAGCTTTTGTTTCATGTGTGACATATGGTTGATATAACCTGAAATATTTGAGTTGAGGCAAATGACGATGGCGAAATATATTGACCCTTAGAAAAATATCCGTTTAGACCACTGAATGAGAACTGAGCGAAGTACTACATCAAACCCTAGCCCATCAAGTGGCAATAGTGGAGCTACCAGTTCACACACGATGGGTAGACACATTCTCAGAGCCAATATAAAGGCACACATTGCACAGTTCTATGGAGTTCATCAGAAACCAAAAGAGTTCCGTCATCTCTATCTCTCACAAGACACTACGGCCCATATTTATACTCTGTTTGCGCCAGATTTGTGTAATATTTTTTTTTACACAAATTTGGTGCAAACTTAACTCCATTTGGCGCTAGTCCCCTCCATAATGGACTTTCCAGGATTATGAGCAGTCACCATGTGCCCTTTGCTAGTCACAACATTGAAGGGTTCAGCATCAAAGAGAACATCAGATTTTCGTTTTCTCTGTTGTCGTACCAATAGTCGATGTCCTTCATTGAAAAAAATGTTTTTTGCACATCAATACTCGTCAGCATGCACTTTCACCTTTAATTTACTGCACAATTCTGTTTAGTGAGGTTCACCATCTGTTGTAGATCTTCTTTTGGTCAATTGTGGTAACTTGGTCATCATGCCTCTCCTGAGCGTCAGGGTGGCGGGACATTCACCTGTCATTGGATGAGGAGTCGACCAGTAAGCTCACAGAGTAGCATCGAGAGCTGATATCAGATCAAACTTATCCAATTCAGCACAATGGACAGTCTTTTTAAGTGTCCTCATAAAGTATTCTATAACACCATTTGTTGTGGCAAAAGAGGTGTGATTTTCTGATGCTTCACATTGAGATTTAAGGAAGTCTCTTAATTCTAGACTGTTGAATGGCAGGCCATTGTCAGGCTTTAGAACTGAATGAACATCCCATATTGAAAAAATGCCATCAAAGCTCTCAATGACAATGTCTTGAGTAAATAATAAGAGATCTTCTAATAATGGAAAATAGGAGCATTCATCGATAATCACCATCAGGTGATATCCATTGTCAAGAGAACCAAAGAAATCAGTGATTCTTTCCCATACATATTTTGGTAATTCCAACTTCCTTAACCCCTTCACTGCCAGGCCTTTTCCCCTCCTGTGCTAATCCTTTTTTTGGCTATTTGGGGCAGTTTGCGCTTAAGCCGACATTACTTTTTCTCCACATAAGCTACCCACCCCAAATGTGCGCCCTTTTTTTCCAACATCCTAGGGATTATAGAGGTACCCAGACTTTATGGGTTCCCCTGAAGGAGACTGAGAAATTTGCCAAACTACAGTAAAATCTTCGTTTTTTAAAAAATAATTGGAAAAAAGGGCTGCAGAAGAAGGCTTGTTTTTTCCCCCTGAAAATGGCATAAAAAAAGGGGTTGCCATCTTCCCAGCTTTCAGGAACAGGCAGACTTGAATCACAAAACCCAATTTTCCAACACAATTTTGGCATTTTACTGGGACATACCCCATTTTTTACTTTTTTGGGTGCTTTCAGCCTCCTTCCAGTTAGTGACAGAAATGGATGTGAAACCAATGCTGGATCACAGAGAGCTAAACATTTCTGAAAAGTAGACAACATTCTGAATTCAACAAGGGGTCACTTGTGTAGATTCTACAAGGGTTTCCTACAGAAAATACCAGCTGAAATGAAAAAATATGCAAATTGAGGGAAAAAAAACAGCCATTTTCCTCCACATTTTACTCTGTAACTTTTTCCTGCAATGTCAAATTTTTTAAAGCAATATACTGTTACGTCAGCTGGACTCTTCTGGTTGTGGGATATATAGGGCTTGTAGGTTCATCAAGAACCCTAGGTACCCAGAGCCAATAAATGAGCTGCACCTTGCAATAGGTTTTCATTCTTTACCGGGTATACAGCAAATCATTTGCTGAAATATAAAAAGTGAAAAATAGGTATCAAGAAAACCTTTGTATTTTCAAAATGGCTACAAGATAAGGTGTTGAGAAGCAGAGGTTATTTGCACATCTCTGAATTCCGGGGTGCCCATACTAGCATGTGAATTACAGGGCATTTCTCAAATAGATGTCTTTTTTACACACTGTCTTACATTCAGAAGGAAAAAATGTAGAGAAAGACAAGGGGCAATAACACTTGTTTTGGTATTCTGTGTTCCCCCAAGTCTCCCAATAAAAATGGTACCTCACTCGTGTGGGTAGGCCTAGCGCCCGTGACAGGAAACACAAAATGGACAAATCACATTTTCACAAAGAAAACCGAGCTGTTTTTTGCAAAGTGCCTAGCTGTGGATTTTGGCCTCTAGCTCAGCCGGCATCTAGGGAAACCTAGCAAACCTGCACAGATGTGAAAACTAGGCACTTAGGGGAATCCAATATGGGGTGACTTGTGGGGCTCTGACCAGGTTCTGTTGCCCAGAATCCTTTGCAAACTTCAAAATTTGGCCAAATAAATACTTTTTCCTCTCATTTCGGTGACAGAAAGTTCTGGAATATGAGAGGAGCCACAAATTTCCTTCTGCTGAGAGTTCCCCCAGGTCTCCCAATAAAAATGGTACCTCACTTGTGTGGGTAGGCCTAGCACACGGGAAAAGGAAATACCCCATAACACAACGTGGACACATCACATTTTCAGAAAGAAAACAGAGCTGTTTTTTTACAAAGTGCCCAGCTGTGGATTTTGGCCTGTAGCTCTGCCGGCACCTGGGGTAACCCAGAAAACCTGTGCATTTTTAAAAACTAGATACCTAGGGCAATCCAAGATGGGGTGACTTGTGGGGCTCTGACCAGGTTCTGTTACCCAGAATCCTTTGCAAACCTTAAAATTGGGCCAATAAAACACTTTTTCCTCTCATTTCGGTGACAAAAAGTTCTGGAATCTGAGAGGAGCCACAAATTTCCTTCCACCCAGCGTTCCCCCAAGTCTCCCGATAAAAAATGGTACCTCACTTGTGTGGGTAGGCCTAGCGCCCGGGACAGGAAATGCCCCAAAACACAACGTGGACACATCACATTTTCAGAAAAAAAACCGAGCTGTTTTTTACAAAGTGCCTAGCTGTGGATTTTGGCTTCTAGCTCAGCCGGAACCTGGGGAAAACTAGCAGACCTGCACATTTTTGAAAACTAGACATCTAGGGTTATCCAGGATGGGGTGACTTGTGGGGCTCTGACCAGGTTCTGTTACCCAGAATCCTTTGCAAACCTCTTAATTGGGCCAATAAAACACTTTTTCCTTTCATTTCGGTGACAGAAAGTTCTGGAATCTGAGAGAAGCCACAAATTTCCTCCCACCCAGCGTTCCCCCAAGTCTCCCGATACAAATGGTACCTCACTTGGGTGGATAGGCCTAGCGCCCGGGACAGGAAATGCCCCAAACCACAACGTGGACACATCACATTTTCAGAAAGAAAACAGAGCTGTTTTTTACAAAGTGCCTAGCTGTGGATTTTAGCCTCTAGCTCAGCCGACACCTGGGGAAACCTAGCAAACCTGTGCATTTTTTAAAACTAGACACCTAGGGGAATCCATGATGTGGTGACTTGTGGGGCTCTGACCAGGTTCTGTTACCCAGAATCCTTTGCAAACCTCAAAATGTGCCCAAAAAAACACTTTTTCCTCTCATTTCGGTGACAGAAAGTTCTGGAATCTGAGAGGAGCCCCAAATTTCCCCCCACCCAGCTTTCCCCCAAATCTCCCGATAAAAAGGGTACCTTTCTTGTGTGGGTAGGCCTAGCGCCCGTGACAGGAAATGCCCCAAAACACAACGTGGACACATCACATTTTCAGAAAGAAAACAGCTGTTTTTTACAAAGTGCCTAGCTGTGGATTTTGGCTTCTAGCTCAGCCGGCACCTGGGGAAACCTAGCAAACCTGCACATTTTTGAAAACTAGACACCTAGGGGAATCCATGATGGGGTGAGCTGTGGGGCTCTGACCAGGTTCTGTTACCCAGAATCCTTTGCAAACCTCAAAATGTGGCCAAAAAAACACGTTTTCCACACATTTCGGTGACAGAAAGTTCTGGAATCTGAGAGGAGCCACAAATTTCCTTCTACCCAGCGTTCCCCCAAGTCTCCCGATAAAAATGATACCTCACTTGTGTGGGTGGCCCAGGTGCCTGCAACAGAAAAATGCCAACAACCTGTAGAGATTGAAGGGATAGCACAGCGAGTTGCTAAGCACATATTTTTCTTTTATACATCTTTTAGGCTGACTCTGCGTTGGGGACACGAGCAAGTGATGTATCATTTTACTTTGGAGACTGAGGGGAAAGCTGGGTGGTAGGAAATTTGTGCCGCAGCAGTGATCCTACTAAGAATAGTGAGGAAAATATTATTTTTAAAGCAAATTTTGTGGTTTGCCGAGGAGTCTGAGTAAGAAAATTTGGGGGGATCCAGGCAAGCCACACCTCCTTGGACTCCTTGTGGTGTCTATTTTTAAAACATGTCTGGGTTTGGTAGGTTTCCCAAGAATAAGGCCGCACCCGGGACCAAAAACATAGGTGCCCCCCCTCCCAAACACAGGCAGTTTTGCAATCAATCATTTTGGTGTGTCCACATGCTTATGTGATGTTCCAAACACTAAAATTGTGAAAAGAAACACACTTAGGTTATGTTAAAAAGACCAATCACCCACCAACCGAGTTGGTGGCATGCTTCATCATCGGGGTCTCACCCGAGACACCTAGCGTGTCACAGGTGTGCTGCGACGCCTGATTACAGCAGAGCAGGTTTTGTCATTTTTACCACACATACTGGTTGGATTTGGCACGAGGGTGAGGGTGGATCAAATGTTATTAATAAGAGATTTCACAAAAATGAAATGCACTGTTAATAACTGAAAGGCCAAAAAACTGAACCAATGACTCACAGCTCGTGAGCTGTAAAGCCACGGCAAGGCACCAACCGCTTTACAGTCCATTAACACACCTTTCATACATGACATGCACAAGACCATTCATGCTGCCAGCCACAGGCCCAGCACATTACAACACTCGCATCCACAGACAGCGCCACTCAAGGGCCCATCACTTACAAATGCCCACATGCTTGATACAGCAATCACACCAGCTGATGGGAGTGTCTGGACTGGCATTTGACTGGCAGTGTGTTGCAGTAGCCAACAGCAAGTCAATATGTACGCCGTCTGCCAAGTGCCACTCCACACACAATGGCATCACTTTTTTGTTTGTTTTAAAACCAACGAAACCACTAACTAATTAGAAATAATTACAAAACTACCAACACAAAAGCTCTAACTAAGTACATGACAGAAATGCCAACCATGAAACTGAACACATGAAAATATAAAACAGGCAGTTTACACTCATGTTAGTTGCCAGTAATTCTTCTGGGTGTGGTAATTCTTGAAACAACCACCCACACACAGCCCAGGCTTTGAAGGACAATATGAGCAGTACATTCCAGTCTCCCTCCGGATACCTCTTTGAGTACAGACTCTACATTTCTTTGCTGGAAAGTCTTTTTTGGGCGTGGGTGGAATGTGCTCAGCAAAGTGGCGATCTTTCAATCTAGCCACATCCTCCACCACTGCTTCTCTAGGAACTCTTGCCTGTTCCACCACAATAAGGCTCTCTATCACTGACTCCTGAAATTTCACACATGACATCTTTGACTCTGGAGACCTATCCTTAAACACAATAAAATAATTAAAAGTTGCTAAGTGGAAGAGGTGAATTGCTAACTTCTTATACCCAACGTAAGACTCACGAATAGCAGTGTAAGGTCCAACCTCTGATCAACTCTATCTACAGCTGCCATGTGCTTATTATAATCTAAAATGCACACAGGTTTGCGCACTTCAGCAACCTGGCCCCAAACAGTCACGGGAAGTACTCTTATCATGGATGGTACTTAGCATGTAGACATCCCTCTTGTCTGAAAATTTCAAAGCTAGCAGCTCATCATTCCGCAAGGCACTGCACTGTCCCCTCTCAAGTTTTTTACAGACAAGCTCCCTTGGATAGCCTTTCCGGTTACAACGAATTGTGCCACAAGCAACAGTGTCCACTCTAAACAATTCCTTGAACAACTGCACTCCAGTGTAGAAGTTATCTACATACAAATGGTGACCTTTGTTGAACAGTCATCTACCAAGTTCCCACACAATTTTCTCAGTAACTCCAAAAGTGGGAGGACAACCGGGGGGTCAATACTGAAATCCCTACCAGTGTAGACATGTAAACTATACACATATCCTGTTCTACTTTCAGACAGCATATACAATTTAATTCCAAATCATGCTCTCTTGCTAGGAATGTACTGCCTAAAAACCAAACGACCCTTGAAGAGGGCCAAAGACTCGTCCACAGCTATTTCTTTGCCTGGAACATAGACCTCTAAAAACCGATCTACAAAATAATCAAGGAAAGGCCTAATCTTAAAAAGACGGTCAGAATCAGGGTGATCTTGTGGCAAGGCTAATGCATTGTCAACAAAATGCAGCATCCTAAGAAGAAGCAAATACCGATTACTACTCATGGTTGCAGGAAATATAGCTGTTGCCATCAGGGACTAGTAGACCAATAAGAAGCCAGTGATGGCTTCCTTATCAACCCCATCAAAAGAGTTAAACCCAAAAACCTTTTTATCTCCTCCAAATTCGGGGGCATCCACTGGGTAGCTCTAGAGTGTGGCCTAAGTCTAGCAGCGTTGTCCCACAAATACTGCTTCACATACAAATTAGTCTGCTCAACAATCTCTTCCAAAAACACATTATCCACAAATAACTCAAAGAAATTGACAGGCAAAAAGTTCTCCGTATTGACTCTACACCCCAGGAGACCAGTAAAAGCAGGCAGCTCTGGCTGCTCCCTGTTTGGGGCAACCCAGAGTTCAGGTCTTCTAACAGGAAAACCTTCAGCCCCAGGTTGCTGCACTAATAGCACATCAGTGTCCTCCTCTAAAACAGGCCCTTCATCTGCACTGAGAGTGGCTTCCTCAACAGAAGATTCCTCTCCGACAGAAACTTCATTGCAGGAATCTCTCACTTCCTCCTCTGCCACAGATGCAGAGTCCGTCTCATAATCATGATCAGACAATGACTCAAAAAGCATAACAACCACCTGCTGAGCGGTCATCCTGCGGCTAGCCATGATCTTTCCTACGAAAAGTAACTGGACAAATGCACCACCAACAACCCGCACTGTGTAAGATAAGTAATAAAGGGGGTCATTCTGACCTTGGCGGTAAAAGGC
The DNA here is from genome assembly GCF_031143425.1 of Pleurodeles waltl. Lineage (NCBI taxonomy): Eukaryota > Metazoa > Chordata > Amphibia > Caudata > Salamandridae > Pleurodeles > Pleurodeles waltl. The sequence goes on from NC_090447.1 coordinate 281,758,318, forward strand.
CTATACCGCCGGTCAGAACTCCTCCATACTACCGCCACGGCCGCGGTAAACCGCCACGGTCATTCTGACCACCAACTGTGAATCCGCCAAAAACCCGACATCCAAGGAAGGCCGCCTCATCAGCGGGCCGCGGAAAACTGGAGATGACCAAACCTCCACCGCCACGCCAACACAAACACGCCCATGCCATTCTGACCCACCAATTCACGCGGCGGTCTTTCAACCGCGGTATTCCATTGGCGGTACACACCGCCGCGGTCAAAATACACACACAGCTCCAAAACACTGCCACATTGGGCAATTTGAAATACACACACCTGATACACATACACACACCACTCCCACACATCCATACAACTATAAAACACACACCCACATCACCCACAAACGACCGAAGATCAGAGACGAAGGAGAGAGAGACACATCACAGAATAGAGAGCTACATCACACAGAGGCACACTACACCATCACACACACACCACATAGAAGCACAAAGCACCACACACCAACACACTCATCACCATATACACCACCCCACACCTCATCCACACCACCCCATGGCACCCCAAAGGCACCCACGCTTTTCGGACCAAGAACTCCGGGTCATGGTGGAGGAAATCATAAGAGTTGAACCCCAGCTCTTCGGCTCACAGGTGCAGCACACCACTATAGCCAGGAAGGCGGAGCTATGGCAGCGGATCGTGGACAGGGTCAACGCGGTGGGACAGCATCCCAGAAATCGAGACGACATCCGCAAACGCTGGAACGACTTAAGGAGAAAGGTGCGCTCGATGGTCTCGCGACACAACATCGCAGTGCAGAAGACTGGCGGGGGACCCCCACCCACTCCACCCGAATTCACAGCATGGGAGCAAGAGGTACTAAACATCCTGCATCCTGATGGCCTCGCTGGAGTACACGGAGGAATGGTCTCTGGTAAGTACAATCTCAACTACTTCACCCCCCCCAGCATGCTAACCCCCACCACCACCCTCACCCCCAACCCCCCATCACACATCCTCCCTGAGAATGTCTCACCAGCACAACCCACCCAACACCAACCCCTGCATGCCACCACAAACTATGGACACCCATCACCCAAGCATGACCACTGCACATACCCCCCCCCCCAAAACACCCCCTCAACACCTCCCCCAAGGGAATGGTAGCACTGGGGGACAAGGGCACCAATCAATGGCACGCAATAGCACACACAGAAACAATAACCATACTCTCTTACCCCATGCAGGACCCGAACGCCAACACACCGGCCAGGAGGGTCCAGAAATGTCCATCCCCCCCCGGAAGAGGCCCCCAGTGATGACAGCAGCTCTGTCGACCTGGAACCTGATTACCAGCCCGGACCATCGGGGACCTCTGGACAGTCGGTTCCCCACACACAGGCCACAGCAGACCCAACCCCCTCTGGGAACAACAGCACAGCTCCCACCCAGCGGGCCCATGCCTCTGTCTCTAGGACAGGTCAATCAGCGGTGTGTCTGCCACTACAGGGCACCCAGGCTAACCCACCACCCCATCAACAACAGGGACCTGGGGGCAGTGGTAGTGGGCACACCGTCCAGGGGACAGAGGCCGGGGGAAACAGGGCAACTCGGAGGGCTGCTGTGCGACAGGGGGGGGAGGAGAGGCCCAGGGAACCCACTCTCCAAGAGGCCCTCACCACCATCATGGCAGCCTACCACCACTCCCAAGAGACGATGGCGACGGTACTGGCCAGGTTCCAGGAGATCCAGGCACAGCAGGAGGAACGCTACATGGGGTTCACCAATCAACTCACCAACATCTCTACCGCTATGGGGAGCATAGTCCAGGCCCTCAACCGGAAAGAAGACACGTTGCGGGACCATGTGGCACCACACAGGGCCCCTGTCACTAGCCAGGAACAGCCTACCACCTCCGCCGGCGCTAGTGGACAGGAGGCCCCACCACAACGACAGGCCACCAGAACCCCACCTCCTGCTGAAGAACAACCACCCCGCAAGAGGAGCCTGAGATCAAGAAAATCGACAGAGTAGGATGTCAAGACCCCCGCCAGCATGAGACACCCCCTGAACTCATCCCACTGTCCCACATTGCCACCCTGTCCAACCTTGAACTGCCCCTGCTCCATCCTTCCACAGGCATATGGACAATGCACCTGTGAGACTGAGAACTGGACTCTGCCATGGCCATTACTCCACCCCCACCCATCACCGTGTTTATATCATGTACCATTATCTAGCACAAAAAAAAAATCACTCAATGCACTGAAATCAAACAGGAGTCAGGCTGTATTATTTACAATAACACATTACCGATCAATTATGTTCTGTTAACTTTGTGCTGAACACATACCGAGATCAATAAGCATTAGTCCATGGGCTAACCAAGCAGAAGTCACGCAGTGGGTCATACAGCACTGAAAAGGGAAGGGAAAATCAAACATCAGTTTAAAAGAACTGGGGGGTCATAGACAAAGTTGAGAAGCAGGAGGCTTTCAGGAAAAGTAAAATGGCGTGGGTGACTCTTACCTGTGTGCTACTGAAAATACTGTTGGATAACTCTGTCCCTGTTGTCTGTGTCGTCCTCTGTGTCTTCCTCCTCTTCACTCTCCGCAGGCTCCACAGCTGCTTCAACAACACCATCTGGACCATCCTCCTGCAGGAAAGGCACCTGACGTCGCAATGCCAGATTGTGAAGCATACAGCAGGCCACGATGATCTGGCACACCTTCTTTGGTGAGTACATCAGGGATCCCCCTGTCATATGCAGGCACCTAAATCTGGCCTTCAGGAGGCCAAAGGTCCTTTCTATGATCCTCCTAGTTCGCCCATGGGCCTCATTGTACCGTTCCTCAGCCCTGGTCCGGGGATTCCTCACTGGGGTCAATAGCCAAGGCAGGTTGGGGTAACCAGAGTCACCTATTAGCCACACACGTTGTCTCTGTAGCTGTTCCATCACATAAGGGATGCTGCTATTACGCATCACATACGCGTCATGCACTGACCCAGGGAACATGGCATTCACATGGGAGATGTACTGGTCAGCCAAACAGACCACCTGGACGTTCATAGAATGGTAACTTTTCCTGTTTCTGTACACCTGCTCATCGTCTTTTGGGGGGACTAAGGCTACATGGGTCCCATCAATGGCACCAATGATGTTGGGAATATGTCCAAGGGCATAAAAATCACCCTTCACAGTGGCCAATCAACCTCCTCAGGGAATATAATGTAACTCCGCATGTGTTTCGTCAGGGCAGACAACACTCTAGACAAAACTTTGGAAAACATAGGCTGAGACATTCCAGATGACATGGCCACTGTTGTCTGGAATGAGCCACTTGCAAGAAAATGGAGGACTGACAGAACCTGCACCAGAGGGGGAATTCCTGTGGGTTGGCGGAAGGGGGACATCAGGGCTGGCTCCAGCTGGGCACACAGTTCATGGATAGTGGCACGGTCCAGTCGGTATCGTAGTATGATGTGGCGTTCTTCCATTGTCGACAGGTCCACCAGCGGTCGGTACACGCGAGGATTCATCCTTCTCCTCGCAAGTCCCAGCGGACGGTGCCTAGGAATGACAACATGGAGCACAGAGTCAAGCCAATCACTGGTACGTTCACCACAGCTTGCATAGCACACGGTTATCTATGTTTTGAAAGGTGTGTATGTGTGGCAATGCAAGGCCTAGGCCTGTGTGTCGCAGTAGAAATTATGCCATGTGGGCCCTTGAAATGGCGGCTGCCTGACCTGTGAAGTGGGACAATGGGATGTGAGGTCAATGCGCTGGCGGAGCACACCGTGGCGGTAGGCGGTCGAAGACCGCTACACGGAGCCGCATTGGTTAACATTGAAGCCTATGGGTTTCAGGAGCCAATGACGAGGTGCGCCGGCGGTAGCGGTACTCACCGCCGCGGGCGTGTCCGCCATTTCCTATCTGCCTAATCACTCGAGACCTGATCATCCACAGGAGAGGACCTATACTGCAAGTGCTGCTGTGACCTCGGTCTGGAAGTTACAATGGCTGCTGCGACTGGGGAAAGGGCCCCTGCCTTCACGTCTGAAGAGTTGGAGAAGCTTGTGGATGGGGTCCTCCCCCAGTATGCGTTACTCTACGGTCCTCCAGACCAACAGGTAAGTACACCGGGTGCACATGGAATGGGCGATGCCTGTGTGGAGTGGGGTGGATGTAAGTTGGTGGGGTGGGGGGCGAATGAGGAGTGCAACGCACGACAGATGAGAGCATGTGCCATATGGCAAGGTTGGGGGGGGGGGCCAATCACATCTAACATGCAGTAAGTTGATGAATGTTTCCTTCCCACCCTGTACATGTCACATAGGTCAGCGCCCATCAGAAAGTCGAGATTTGGCGTGCCATCGCCAAGGAAGTCCGGGCCCTGGGGGTCCACGTCAGACGGGGCACCCACTGCCGCAAGAGGTGGGAGGACATCCGCCGCGGAACCAGGAAGACCGCCGAGTCACTGCTGGGGATGGCCTCCCAACCTAGGAGGGGTGCCAGTCGTACCCTGACCCCCCTGATGTCCCGGATCCTGGCGGTGGCCTACCCTGATTTGGATGGGCGCTTGAGAGCATCACAGCAGACACAAGGGGGTGAGTATCAGCACATTCTGCTATCTTTCTGCGCAGTGGAGGCGTCTGGGTGGGGGAGGAGGGTTGTGGGTGACATTAGGCCAGGGCGCTTTCTGTAGTGTAGTCCTCTCCCTTAGGCATGGCCCTGTGCTCCCGGCCCCCACCTCTGTAGGGTGACAAGTACAGCTATTGATGGTCCAGCCTCACACATCTGCGCGTTTGTCGTCTCTTGACCTGTTATCTTAGTCAGAAGTACTGAGTAGTGTACCCCGAATGCGCGGCTTAGTGCATGAGGCTCCTGTGTCTGTCCTCTCCGCCAACGGTGTTGACATTGCATGCACTCAACCTGGTCTTCTTTTTTCTCCCCCCACCCTTCTTCTTCATCTTCTTGTGCATGTGTGCATTAGCATCACAAGGCGGAGGAGATTTGGCATCGGAGCACGAGGGGGCTGCAAGTCACAAGGCCCCGGTGGGCCCAGGAACAGACACCGAGCGCACCAGTGATCCGGAGGGCGAGGGGAGCACCACAATGGGGACCGGTGGTGAGAGCAGCGACACAGACACATCCTCGGATGGGTGCTCCCTACCGGTGGCGGAAACATCCGGGACCCCCGCCTCTACAGGTACAGCCGCCACCCAGCGCACCAGCCCCGCCCTCCCTGCAGCCCCTCAGCCTACGCTCCGTGCCCGCTCGCCCAGGAAGGCGGGCGTCTCCTTCGCCCCAGGCACCTCAGCCCCTGCCCCTGTCACCCCTGCTGCCCTCAGTGCGGAGCTCATTGACCTTGTGAGGACGCTCATTGTTGGGCAGACTACCCTTTTGAATGCCATCCAGGGGGTAGAAAGGAAGGTGCATCAGAGCAATGCCTACCTGGAGGGCATTCATTCGGGTCAGGCTGCCCATCAACGATCGTTCACTGCTCTGGCCTCAGCACTGACGGCAGCCATTGTCCCTGTTTCCAGCCTCCCTCTTCTGACTGCCTCCAGCCTGTCTCTGTCTCCTGTTCCTCAGCCTATCCCATCCACACCATCTGACCAGCCTGCACACACCTCAACACCCAAGGGCAGCTCATCCAGACACAAGCACCACAGATCCCACAAACACTCACCCAAGCAACTCCCAGATGCAGACATTCCAACAGTCACTGCCACCCCTGTGTCCCCCTCCTCCTCGTCTCCCTCCTCCCTCCCTGTGACGTCTACACTCACACCTGCATGCACATCAACATCAGCCAGTGCTTCCATCACCACCACACCCTCCTGTACAGTCCGCAGGCGTGCAGTCACCACCCCCACTGCCATTTACACGTCCCCTGTGTCCTCTCCCACTGTGTCTGTCACCCCCTCTTCCAAGACACACAAACGCAGGCAGCCACCCAACAGCCATCCACCTCACGACAGCCTACAGCACCAGCACCTTCACCCAATGACAGCACACCTGACTCTCCTACAACCACATCCTCTTCCTCCACTCCCATCACCACTTCTCCTACCCTTTACCTTGGCCCTAAAAAACTTTTCCTGGCTAATCTTGACGTCTTTCCCTCCGATGACCTACCCCCTCCATCTGCAAAGAGTCCCAAGAGCACCACAGCCACCACCAGCCCAGCTTCGGGTGTCACTGTTGTGCATGGGTTCTGGAGCCCACTCTTTGCCAGCAGTGACACCTCAATCAGCAGCAAGGACACATCCAGCCCCCCCCGGCAAGAGGACCAGGAAACACAAGGGCCGCCGTGCGAGGACTGACACGGCTGCCCCCAAGGAGCAAAGTTCGCCCACTTCACCAGCCACATCATCTAGGGGAGGCAAGGGCCTGAGGGCCCCATCTAAGGAGCGTAAGGGCAGCAGGGCGGAGAAGTCAGGCAGCAGGAGCACGGAGCAGGTGGGCCCCACATGCCACATCCCAGCTGGAAAGGAGGACACCAAAGGGCCCAGGACTCCGTCCCCGAAGGGTCCAGAAGCATCACGGTCGGAGGGCGACTGAGCAGGGAGTCCAGGCCAGGTCTGGCTCCCTTGACCTACTGGATGTGCACCGCTGAACAGGGCCCGCCGTGGAGAAGAGCACCGCTGAACAGGGCCCGCCGTGGAGAAGAGCACCGCTGAACAGGGCCCGCCGTGCAGAAGAGCACCGCTGAACAGGGCCCGCCGTGGAGAAGAGCACCGCTGAACAGGGCCCGCCGTGCAGAAGAGCACCGCTGAACAGGGCCCGCCGTGCAGAAGAGCACCGCTGAACAGGGCCCGCCAAGCAGAAGAGCACCGCTGAACAGGGCCCGCCGCGGAGAAGAGCACCGCTGAACAGGGCCCGCCGTGGAGAAGAGCACCGCTGAACAGGGCCTGCCGTGCAGAAGAGCACCGCTGAACAGGGCCCGCTGTGCAGAAGAGCACCGCTGAACAGGGCCCGCCGTGGAGAAGAGCACCGCTGAACAGGGCCCGCCGTGCAGAAGAGCACCGCTGAACAGGGCCCGCCGTGGAGAAGAGCACCGCTGAACAGGGCCCGCCGTGGAGAAGAGCACCGCTGAACAGGGCCCGCCGTGCATAAGAGCACCGCTGAACAGGGCCCGCCGTGCAGAAGAGCACCGCTGAACAGGGCCCGCCGTGCAGAAGAGCACCGCTGAACAGGGCCCGCCGTGGAGAAGAGCACCGCTGAACAGGGCCCGCCGTGCAGAAGAGCACCGCTGAACAGGGCCCCGCCGTCTCAAGCACCGCTCCGCTGGGCCCTTCATCTCAAGCACCGCTCCGCTGGGCCCCGCCGTCTCAAGCACCGCTCCGCTGGGCCCTTCCTTCCAAGCACCGCTCCGCTGGGCCCCGCCTTCTCAAGCACCGCTCCGCTGGGCCCTTCCTGTCAAGCACCGCTCCACTGGGCCCCGCCGTCTCAAGCACCGCTCCGCTGGGCCCTTCCTGTCAAGCACCGCTCCGCTGGGCCCCGCCGTCCAAGCACCGCTCCGCTGGGCCCTTCCTGTCAAGCACCGCTCCGCTGGGCCCTTCCTCTCAAGCACCGCTCCGCTGGGCCCTTCATCTCAAGCACCGCTCCGCTGGGCCCCGCCGTCTCAAGCACCGCTCCGCTGGGCCCTTCCTTCCAAGCACCGCTCCGCTGGGCCCCGCCGTCTCAAGCACCGCTACGCTGGGCCCTTCATCTCAAGCACCGCTACGCTGGGCACTTCATCTCAAGCACCACTCCGCTGGGCCCTTCCTCTCAAGCACCATGCCTCCTCCTTGAGCAGGGGACACTGTCATCCACCAGATGGACTGTGGCTTTGCACTCCCAAGGATGGTGAAGTGGGCAACCCACCCACTGTAGAGACTTGAGAGACTGTGGCTTTGCACTCCCCAGGATGGTGAAGTGGGCAACCCACCCACTGTAGAGACTTGAGAGACTGTGGCTTTGCACTCCCCAGGATACATCAATGGGCATGGTGGCCCCTTCGTGGATCTGGCGTCGTGGACTCATGTGGCTGTGGTGCCTCCCCCTTCCCTTCCCCCTGAGGTGCCTGTAATTTTTTCATCAGATGCCCCTGCAGTGTTCTCTCCAAAGGACTCAGGTCTCCTGTGTGGGCTTTGTCCTTGTGTCGCTACACTGTAGCCCACGGACTGTTCCATTTAACTTTCATGTACAGGACTAATTGCCTCGGTTCTCCATGGCAGTGTAAATATTATCATTTTGTTATGGATATTTTGCATAGTTGACCGCTCCATATCAGAGTCTATTTTTTATATAAACTTTTCGTCCCAATTTATTTCTGTCTTTGCATTCTTAAGGGGGGTTTGGGTGGTGTCACTGTGCATTGTTGCTCTGCATTAGTGTGTACATAGTTTGGGGGGGTGGGGGTCGCATATGTGTGTGCCGTAAGTGCCGTAAGCTTCCCTCCTCCCCCCTCCCGTGTGTCGTAGGTGTAGTACTCACCGTTGTCGTCTGCGCCGGAGTTCGTACTCGTGGTAGATGAGAAGGTAGACGAGAGCAGGTAGGATGTTTAATTCGGGTTCCATACTGTCCTCCTTCCTCGTGGAGTGTGTTTTGGTGCGCGTTTTCCCGTTCGTAGTCTGTTTCCGCCGTGTTTTTATCGGCGGGGCTCCCGCCCTGGAAAAGGTGGCGGATTGGTGAGTTGTGATACTGTGGGCGGTACATTGTCTGCCGCCTGCCTGTTGGCGGTGACCGCCACGCTGTTTGTCTGCACCGCCGCGGCGGTCGGAGTGTTAATGTGGCGGGCTGGGTTGGCGGTTCCCGCCAGGGTCAGAATTCCATTTTTTCGACCGCCGGCCTGTTGGCGGGTTGGCCGCCGCTTTATCATCGACCGCCAGGGTTAGAATCCCCCCCAAAGTGTTGCTTTATCAGTAAGAGTTATAAACTCAAAAACTATACCGCTCAGTTGCCTGAAAAAGCTCGACTCACCAGCAACTACTCTGCACAGACACAGCAATCACCAATGATATCCCACTAAAAAGAAAGAAAGAAAAGCAAATTAGAAATAAGACAACACAAATATCAGTGTGCACAAACCTAAGGACAATTTCACACACAATCCTGCATTTAGTACACCACCTACAAACATGTCATTCATGCATGGCAATAATACTCCTTTGGAGTAAATTGTTTTTACTTACCTAAAACATGCAACTATGCAAACCGCAGGTCAACCACCGCCAAAACCACAAGGAGCCACAGCAAGGAAAGTAAAAGCTTTGAACTAGAACAAAAAGGAGGACATTTTGTTTATCACAAATGCAAATACTTCGTCAGTTGACAAACACCCCACCATCAAGCATTTAGAAATTGGTGCCTAAGTGGATTCTGCCATAGGGGCCTACTAAAAAATAGGCCTATCTGCCCCAAGGAGGGCAGAAAATAACTTTAGTAGTGTGTCCCCATGGGGAGCAACCCTTGCCCAGGGGGCCACCCCCCCAAACAAACAAAAAACACACACACACTATCCCTGGTGCCTAAGTGGCTTCTGCCCCCCTTGGAGACAATGGGCCTAAAACAAATAGGCCCATCTGCCCCCAAGGGGGACAGAAATGGGCAACATTTCAATGCCCTCCTTGCCCAAGGGGACGCCTCCCACAAAAATAAACATATTAAAAAATCCCTGGCGTTCTAGTGGTTTTTGCCCCCCTTGGGCGCAGATCAGCCTAAAAATATTAGGCCGATCTGTCCCCAAGGAGGGCAGTAATTGCCTTGGTACACGTGCCCCCAAAGGGGGGTGACCCTTGCCCAAGGGGCCGCCCCCCCATCCACTAACACACACACACTATCCCTGGTGTCAAAGTGGCTTCTGCCCCCCTTGGGAGCAGATTGGCCTAAATAAATATGCCCATCTGCCCCCAAGCGGGGCAGAAATGGCCAACAGTTTAATGCCCCCCCTTGGAAGGGCGCCCCTTGCCCAAGGGGTCGCACCCCCACATAAATAAACATATTTTTTAAAATCCCTGGCGTTCTAGTGGTTTCAGCCTAAAAATAATAGGCCGATCTGCCCCAAGGGGGGCAGAAATGGCCAATAGTTCAATGCCCTCCTTAGGGGGGCGCCCCTTGCCCAAGAGGGCGCCCTCCCACATAAATAATTTTTTTTACTAAAATCCCTGGTGTTCTAGTGGTTTCTGCCCCCCTTGGGGGCAGATCAGCCTAAAAATAATAGGCCGATCTTCCCCCAAGAGGGGCAGAAATGTCCACAATAAACATGCCCCCCAAATGGGAGCGACCCTTGCCCAAGGGGCCGCTCCCGACACACAAACAGCACACTAAAACAAAAAAAAGAAAATCCCTGGCGTCTAGTGGTCATTCCTGCTGCCCGATTGCAATGCGATCGGGCAACACGAATGCTCTAAGAGACACCGGGGGAAAGGAAAACCCTTTCCCCCGGTGCCACTTTATTTACAACCCCCCACCTGCCAGAGGAGAAACTTACCTGTTTAACCGATCGCGCACTGGAAGCAAATGACTTCCAGTGCGACTGGCACCCTGTAATGATGTCAGCGCATGATCGCGCACAGATGTCATTACAGGGGGTTGGGTGGGGCTGGGGTTAAAGGGGAAGGGCTTCCCCTTCCATCCCTGCCTTGGGGCGGGTGTGAGGGAAGCCCACAGAGGGAGCGCTAGCTCTCCCTCTGAGCTCTGTACCCAGGACGTAATGGTTACGTCCTCGGCACACAAGCACTGTGCCCTTGGGCATAACCATTACGTCCAGGGCACAGAAGGGGTTAAGGTATGTTAAGTGAATTTGGGGGATAAGCAACTGCACAAATGACAGGTGTTATAAACTGGTCTCTAGTTGGCAGAGGTATACAGCCTTGTCCAACTAGGGACCAGATCCACTGGGAGATGGCTCTCACGATTGTCAGCTAGTATGCCTTGATGGAATGTGTTCGGTAGGACCTGCCCTGCTGACACCAGCTGACACCTGATAGTTGTCATACTGGCTCCTGTGTCACATAGAGCCTCCACCAGTTGCCCATTATTGGTGACCCACTGTCTATACTTAGAAGTATTAGCACGCATGTGGGCTTTTTATACCATTTTTGCATCCTACAGGGACTCTAGGGTTACCTTTGCTGCTCCCCAAAACTATCTGGGGCCATATTCTCCCTGAGCACTACACTAGCCAACACAGGTGTCTGCCCACCAGTGGGTGGCTGTGCCCTCTTTGAACACTTGGAGTCTCCCTTAGAGTGACCATGCTTGGAGCACTCTGTACATTGGAGTACAAACCTCCCTGTCTTGCATTCATAGAACCTTTTCTTCTTAAGATCATACTGGGACTGGTTACTATTACTCCATTGGGAGCTATTTTAGGAGCCTTTAGAGAACTCCCTACTTTTAAGTTTTTCTACTCCTCTTTCTCCTGTTGGGAACCCTGACCACCTTTGTGGGTGTCCCCCAGAAGCCCTTTTGGACACTCTGGTGTTAGCCCAGAGGTCTGCCACCTCAGCAAGCTTCCTGGGATCAGTCAGCTTACTGTCAACTAGGTGCTGGTACAACTCTATAAAACAAATAGTGAGCATGTGCTCTCTCAGGATTAAAGTGTACAACCCAACATAATCACTGACTTTGCTGCCTCCCACCCAGTCACTCAGTGCCTTACTAGAGAAATCAATGAAATGTACCCAGGATTGGTTGGGGGAGCTAATTATTGTTCCTGAATCCTTGACAATATTTTTAATGAGTCAATCCAAATTGGCCAATCAAAATGGCTTTCATGGCAGTCTACTTGGTCTGGTCCCTAACCTCTAATGTCAGGCCTATGTCTCTCCCAAGTGTTGGAATGTGTTTTCACAGACCTGCACCCTAGTGCTCTTCAGAAAACCCATATGCTTTGAGTGCAACTTCATAACCAGAAAATCATTTATCGGTGTCATCTCCCACCACATAACTGGGCATCAAATCCTTGGGTATATGAACTTCTTGACTCTAACAGGTACTGTACATATGCTGCCACCATCACTGCTGGAATCAACAAGCCTTACCTTGTTCCAGCTTTTTCAGACTCAGTTCATGATCCAACAATAGTTTCTTCTCTGTGAAGGCTCTCTCAGCCTGCTTGCCTTCCCTCTCTGCCTCTATCTTTAATTTTGCCACCAGCAGCTGGAATTCTCTCTCCTCTCTACTTTCCTCTGTGGTCAGGCTGGGACTTGAGATACTGCTCCGTGCCCTCACAGGTAGCACATATCCAGGGGTGTCCCCCTCAACTGCTGCAGGTAGCTCCTGAGAAGAGCCCTTCTCAGGCTCCCCTAACCCATCATCCTCTTGGGAGGGGGCTTTTGCCCAGACTCTCAGTGCCTTTAGAAGCTCCACCTTCTTGGTGGCCCCATGGCAGGTATTCCCATCCCTTTACATAAGGTTTTCAACTGTTTAACTGCATAGTCTTCCAGCTTAGCCAACTCAAACTCCATGGTCCCATTTGTAGAACTAGCCAGAGACATGATGTATTAAAAATGGAAATCAGGGAAATTTCCAGAAAAAGAAAAAAATCACAATGGTCTTTAAATGTGGGTAGGTAGTGTACAAAGCTATTGTATGGCACTGCACAAACACAAGTCCTATCTTCACCACTGATCACCAATGTTAGAAACTGGGTATCTAGTTGGAAGAGATATTCACCCTTGTCCAAGAAGGGGCCACAATCCTGGCCAGGGTAAGTCACTACACAACCAAAATTATCCTATGTTCACCCTCTCGTAGCTTGGCACAGAGCAGGCAGGCTTAACTTAGAAGGCAATGCAGTACTTGTGCAATACCTCATACAGTAACACAGCAAAGACACCACAAAAAGTACTCCACGCCATTTGACTCAAATAAGACCAAACCGACAAAACTCCAATATGCACAAGTCCAGATATTACTTTTTAAAGGTTTAAATGAGTCTCAATCCTTAAGAATCAGTGGTTGCATCCTTGTAACATACAGTAGCTAGGTTGTGACAAAAATACCAACACATAGGGCCGCATAGAGGAGATACATTGAAAAATAAGCCACTGCATTGGCTTTTCCTGCTCAGCACTGACAATGCATTGTTTCTTTCCATGCTGCAAGGTGATGCATTGATTTCAAGGAGTGCAGCCTTGGATCGTTACAGTGATGCGGGGATATTTTGATGCCCTGTATGAAGCTTTGAAAATCCTTGACATACTGGTAAGGAGGAGCAGGTGCTGCATCGATCCGCTAGGCTGTGCAGTGATCTTTCAGCTGCAAAACAGGTGCTGCATTGATTTTCCAAAGCATGGGGATTTTTTTCTCTTTGATGAAAACTTTGTGGTCTTGAGGCTTCAGAACAGGTGGCAAACTCAACCCAGGCCTTTGGAGAGCACTTGTCAGAGTCCTTCCAGCAGAGTCAGGGGCCAGTGGGCAGCAGGGCAACAAGCAGGGCAGCAGCCCTTCCAGCAAAGCAATCCAGATGAGTTCTTTGGAAGCCAGGCTGTCCCTCTGACAGAGTCCAGTTGTAGATCCAGAAGCGTCTGATTTGGTGGGGTCAGAGACCCAGTATATACCTAAAAGTATATACCAAAGAGTGGTTTTGAGGTGCACAAGATTCCCTTTCAGCCTAGCCCTGTCTGACAAGAGCCCTGTGTGTGGTTATCAGTCCTTTGTGTGAGGGCAGACCACTGGTCTCCAAAGTGTGAGAGCCCCTCCACCCATCCTGCCCAGGGAAACCCATCTGTATGCAGATTCAGATGAGTATCCTCTGTTTATGGCTGGGCTGTCTGGGTGGAATGCACAAAGAGTGCACTTGTTGTAGGGGGAAGCTCCTGCCCATCCCCTGCAGCCTTGGATGGCTGCACAACCATGGTTGTTGTTGGGGGCTCTGACTGAGTCCCAGCACCAGGCCCCTTGTCCTTCCTGCCTGCTGGTGCAGGCCCCTTGCCCTTCCTGGCAGCAGCTGGGGATGGCTCCTTGCTCTTCTTGGCAGCACTTTGGGCAGGCTCCTTGCCCTTCTTGGCAGCAGCTGGGGATGGCACATTGCCCTTCAGGGCAGCACTTGGGGTGGGCTCCTTGCCCTTCCTGTCAGCGGCTAGGGATGGCACCTTGCCATTCAGGGCAGCACTTGGGACAGGCTCCTTGCCCTTCCTGACAGCAGCTGGGGATGGCACCTTGTCCTTCAGGACAGCAGCTGGGGAGGACTCCTTGCCCTTCCGGGCAGGCACCCTTTCCTTGAGGATGCTTGTTGCCCTGGATCCTTTATCACCACAAGTGGGTGTGGACACTACTGGGCCCGTGGGCTGGGTGGCTGAGGTGCTTGCCTGGGTTTTAGCTACCCTGGCCAGATGTGAAGGATGGGGAGAGGGATGGGGAAGAGGTCAATGGTGGAGAGGAAAATCTGCTTAGGGACATTGGGGTGGGAAGAGGGAGAAGGTTTGGGTGTGGAAGAAGAGGGAGTGGTTGTGGGAGGTGTCTGTATTCTGTGTTTGGGTGCAGATGCATGGGCTGGATGCTGTTGTGAGGTGGATGGCTGTTGGGTGTCTGAGTGCTTGTGTTTGTGTACCTTGGGAGGGGTGGGAACAGACACAGTGGGACAGGACACAGGGAATGTGTGCATGGCTGTTGTGGTGGTGTGTGCCAGTGAGGTGTGTGTTCTGATAGGTATGCTGCTGATGGCGGTAGTGGATGCGGATGTAGTGCATGCAGGTGTGAGTGTAGATGCAACTGGGAGGGAGGTGGAGGAGGAAGAGGAGGGGGCCACAGTGGAGGCAGTGGATGTTGGCATGTCTGCATCTGGATGGTGCTTGTGTGAGTGCCTGTGGGATGATGTGTGGTGCTTGTGTTTGCCTGTGCCACTCTTGTGTGTTGTCCTGTGTGCATGCTCGTCTGCCTGTGTGCTAGGGATAGGTTGGAGTTGTGGGAAATGGGATTGGGAAGAGGAAGTTGGAGGGGCGAGGGTGGAAACAGGGACAATGGCTGCCATCAGAGAGGAAGCCAGAGCCTGGATTGATCCCTCCTGGGCCACCAAGCCAGTGTGAATGCCCTCCAGAAATGCATTTGTCTGTTGCATTTGGGCTGCCCCTGGATGGCATTCACAATGGTTGACTGCCCAACAGAGATGGATCTCAGGAGGTCAATAGCCTCCGCACTCAGGGCAGCAGGGCTCACTGGGGCAGGGCCTGGGGTACCTGGGGCAAAGGAGATGCCCACCCTCCTGGGTGAGCGGGCCCGGGCAACTCAATGAGGGGCTGCTGGGAGGGTGGTGCTGGTACAGAGGTGTGTTGGTACCTGTAGCTGGGGTGGTCACCACCACCAGGGAGCATCCATCAGAGGAGGTATCTGTGTCCCAAATGTCCCCTCCAGTCTCCACCGTGGTGCTCCCCTCGCCCTCTGTCCCACTGGTGCCCTCCCTGTCAGTGGTCTCTGCCTCCTGTGTCCTGTGGGATGCAGCTCCCTACGTCAAAGTTGCATCTACTCCTCCACCAGATGATGCTAATGCACATAAGGACAGGATGACAAAACAAAAAGGGGGGGAGAGACAAAGGATACACTGGGTCAATGGCTGCACCAACACCACCGTTGGCGTACATACCACCCTCACACACATGGAACAGGCCTACGCACTGTGCAATTCACTACGAGTAACAATGCTAGCCACCAGGGCATGGGAAGGGACACACACAGCGAACTGCAGCATACCTGGGATACACACAGCCCTGCCCAGTAGTGGATGCCTACAAGCTAGGTAGGAGGAATATCACATCAGAACCCTGCCCAACATACGACCTACTCTGCAATGTCAGGCCTGGCCTAGGGGCACCCATAGACACACATCCCCCACCCGGATACCACCCTACCATGCGTAAGTTGTAATGATGGGCACTGTACTCACCACCTTGTGGCTGCTGTGATGCCCTCAAGCGCCCATCCAGCTCCAGATAGGCTACCACCAGTATGCAGGCCATCAGGGGAGTCAGGGTTCGACGGGCACCCCTTCCACGTTGGGAGGCCATTCCCAGCTGGGCATCTGCAATCTTCCATGCCCAGCGTCTCAGGTCCTCCCACCATTTCCGACAGTGCGTGTTCCGCCTGCCATATGTTTGCACGTCCTTGGCGATGGCACACCATATACCCTTCTTTTGATGTGCGCAAATCTGCAGAGAAATACACACAAGGAAAGCTATATGTCAGACCGTCCTGCCTGTTACACCATACCCCTTCACATCGCCATTTGCACACACAGGGCCCAGCACACAAGCTGCACGCCGCCCAGGGGACATGCACCAACCACCCCCCCCCACACGTGGCAGACCCTGGATTATAACTGCATCACAGTTCACAATTGGACACACAGGACAAATGCAACATATACATTTCAAATTAACATCATGCATTGTACTTTTGTGGCTACAATATTCAGTTTGTGACCGACTCCTCACTCTTTTGCCCCATAGATTGCTATTGCTGCAGATGAATAGGAGATGGAGACACACCCCCATCTATAGACTCCTGGTGGACTTGGCAACAATGGAGGACAGGCACATTATCCTGACCTACAGACTTGACAGGACCTCAGTCACGGAGCTGTGTGCCCAACTGGAGGATGACCTGATATCTTCTATCCGTCACCCCACTGGGATCCTCCCTCTTGTGCAAGTTCTACCAGTGCTACATTTCTTGGCAACTGGTTCTTTCCAAGTGACAGTGGGCTTGGCAGCAGGAATGTCACAGACAAAGTTCTCAATAGTGCTGACCAGAGTGTAGTCTGCCCTGATTAAACACATGCGCAGCTCAATAGTTTTCCCCCAGGTGGAGGATTTGGCCACAGTGAAAGCTGACTTCTATGCCATGGTACATATCCCCAACATAATTGATGGAACACATATTGCATTTGTTCCCCCCGCAAAATGAACAGGTATTCAGAAATCGAAAGAGTTATCATTCCATGAATGTCCAGGTGGTGTGCCTGGTGGACCAGTACATCTCCCATGTCAATGCTAAGTATCCTGGGAAGGTGTATAATGCCTTTATCCTGAAGAATAGCAGCATCCCAAATGTGATGGCCCAACTACAGAAGCACAGGGTTTGGCTAATAGGTGATCAATGGTTCCCAGCCAGTGGATGTTTGTTTATGGGTATGGTGTAGGCCATATGGGATAGTGTGTGGCTAAATGTTGTCCCTCCATATTTGCAGGTGACTCTGGTTACCCCAACCTATCACGGCTACTGACCCCTGTGAGGACAAGGGCATAAGAATGTTACAATGAGGCACATGGGCATACAAGAAGGATAATAGAACATACCTTTGGCCTCCTGAAGGTGAGGTTTTGGTGCCTCTATCTAACAGGTGGATCCCTGTACTGCTCACCCAAGGAGGTCTGCCAGATAATCGTGGCATGCTGTATGTTGCACAACCTTGCCTTGAGACGCCATGTGCCTTTTCTGCAGGAGGAGGAGGCTGGAGATTGCTGTGTGGCATCAGTGGACCCTGTGGACAGTGAGGATGAGGAGGTAGATTATGAAGTTGAGGACAACAGAACTGCAGTGATCAGACAATACTTCAAATGAACACAGGTAGGACATTGTTACTTCATCTTTCATTGACATTTTCTTGTTTATCTTTGTCACTGACATGCTGTTATTTCCCACTTCTGTGCCCACTCACTAAATACCTTTGGTATTTAATTTTGCAGATGCTGGTGCCCCACTATTGCTCCTGGTGTGATCACTGCAACCAACTACAGGTCTTTCCAATGTGAACATTACTGTACATTTGAAATGCAATGTTTGAACCTGGTTAAACGAATACATACTTAAACCATTTGACATTCTCTATACTTGTATTTTTTCAAAGGGTGTTTATTTAAGTGCTTAGAAGTAGAGGGGCAAGTGCATTGGGCTTGGGTGATGATGGAGGAAAGTCCAGGGTATAGTTCCAGTCTATTGGTAGCACAGGTGCATTGTCCAAGGGGACATAGGAAGGGGATCAATGCAGTTCAAGGTGGACAGGGTGACAGAGTGGGACACAAGGGTGACAATCAGGAGAGTCTCATTTCTGGCGGGGTTCTTGGCAATAGTCTCTGGCTTCTGCCTGGATCGCAGGGAACATTTGCAGGGTAGTTCTCCTTCTGCAGGGGGAGGAGTGCTGGTGGCCTGTTGGTCCTGTGGCGGGGCCTCCTGTCACTAGCGGCGGAGGTGGAAGGCAGTTCAGATGTCTGGCTAGTGGCAGGGGCCCGCTGTTATGAGGCTGCCTCCCTCATTATGTTGGCATGTCTGCCAGCACCCCTGCAATGGAGACCAGGGTGATGTTGATGGCCTGCAAGTCCTCCCTGATCCTCTGGTACTGTCCATCCTGCATCAGCCTGTTCTCCTGCATGTTGGCCAGGATCTGGCCCAGTGTATCCTGGTAATGTTGGTATGTTCCTAGGATCTCTAAGAGTGCCTCCTGGAGAATCAATTCCCTGCGTCTGTCATCCCCCTGGCGCACAGCAGTCCTCCCAGTTTCCCTGGTGTCCTGTGCCTCTGTCCCCTGACCCGTGTGCCCACTGCCACTGACCCCAGGACACTGATTGTCAACGGTATGAGGTGTGCCCTGGGGTCCCTGTAGTGGTGGACACACTGCTGATTGACGTGCCCTGGGGACAGAGGTATGGGTACGATGGGTAGGTGCTGTGGTGATGTTTCCTGGGGGGATGCTCTGTGGTGGCGTGTGACTGTGGCTGGGTAACCGACTGCCCAGAGGTCCCTGATGGGGCACGTTGGTCATCCAGATCTAGGCGACCAGAGTCAATGTGATCACTGTGTGCCTCTTCTGTGGGAGGACTGGATAGTGCTGGCACCTCTTCTCCGCTGACATTGGCTGGGGTACCTGTGGGGATGTGAATGTAGTGTTATTGTTTCTTTGTGTGACATATTGTGCATCGGTGGATTGCCCTCTTTGGTTGTATTAGCCCTGGCAGCTTTCACTTGTGTGAGTTGGTATATGGTGGGCGAGCTGATTCTCTCTAGTGTCCATGCTTTAGAGATAGGTGTCCCTGCAGGGCTGTGAGTGGTGTCCATGCATTGGTGGTGCATGCAGGGCTTGGCATTGGGATGAATGATATGTGATGGTAGGGTGTGTGGGAGGTGGTGGAGTGATGGAAGTGAGGGTGAGGGTCTGTTATGGCATGCAGGTAGGGGGTGATAATAATAGAGAGTTGATTTACCAGATTCCAGTCCTCCTGCTACTCCTGCCAGGCCCTCAGGATGCATGATTGCCAAGACTTGCTCCTCGCTGTTAGTTGTGGGGGAGGGGGTGGGGGTCCACTGCCAGACCTCTATACAGCGAGTTGGTGTCTTGCTGTGATGGAATGTACCTTCCCCCGTAGGTCGTTCCACCTCTTCCTGATGTCATCCCTGGTTCTTGGGTGCTGTCCCACGGTGTTTACCCTGTCCACGATCCTCCGCCATAGCTCTATCTTCCTAACATTGGATATATGCTGCCCCTGTGCTCCAAATAGCTGTGGCTCTACCCGGATGATTTCCTCCACCATGACCCTTAGCTCATCCTCTGAGAATCGGGGGTGTCTCTGTGGTGCCATGGGTGTTGTGTGAGTAGTGTGGGTGAGGGTGTGTAGGGTGATGTGTTGGGGTGTGTGATGTAAGGTGCGTGGTTGGTGTATGGGTGATGGTGGTGTGTGGCTCTGGTCTTGTCTGTGGTTGTGGTGTCTGTCTTGTGCCAATGGTTTGTAATGGTAAGGGGTTGTGGGTAATGTGTGTGTGTGTTTTATAGTGGTGTAGGTGTGGTGTGTGTATGGGTGTGAGGTGTGTGTAGTTTGAATTGTCCAATGTGGTGCTGTTTTGTTTGAGTGTGTGTCTTTTGAGCACAGCGGTATGTACCGCCAATGGTTTACCGCCGTTGAATGTCCGCCGTGGTGATTCGTGGGTCATAAAGTGGTGGGCGTAGTTCTGTTGGCGTCACGGTGTGGGTTTTGATACTGCCAGTTTATCACTGACCTTTGATGTGGCGGAATTGTGTCTGTGGCTGAATAGTGATGGATTGGTGTGTGTGTGGCATAATATGGTGAGCTTATGTCCACGGCGGCGGCGGTAGGTTCATGGCAGTCAGCGTGACGGTAAATGGGATTTACCGCCAATGTCATAATGAGGGCCTTAGTCTTAGACATCTTTATTGCTCTGCTTTTAACCGTTAACTCAACATTCTAAACTTGAAATCTATTCACCACACCTGAACACTTACATCACAGTTCTATGGAGTCCATCAGGAACTTAAAGGATACCATCATTGCTAACTCACAAGACACTACACAAGTGGGCCTGCAGCACTCATTGTGCCACCCACTAGAGTGGCACAAGTGCTGCAAGCCCATTTGTAGCCCACCTTTTAAACATGTCTGTGGCTTAGTTTTAAACTGCTATTTCGAACTGGCAATGTAAACTTTTTGTCAGGTTTAAATCTTCCTTTAAAATACATACAAGTGACCCCTAACATAGGACATAAAGGCACTCATTAAAACCCTGGCGGTTGGTGTTAATGCGGCGGTAATACCGCCAACAAGCCGGCGGAAAAAGAAATGGGATTACGACGTGGCAGAAACCGCCAACATAGACAGCCACTTTAACACTCTGACCGCCACAGTGGTACAAACAAACAGCGCGGCGGACACCGCCAACAGACAGGCGGGAGACAATGTACCGCCCATCCTATCACAACACGGCTATCCGCCACCTTTTCCGGGGCGGAACCAACGCAAATAAAAACATGACGGAAACAGTACACAGAAGGGAAAACACTCACCTATCCACACCCTACGAGGAACCAGGACGCCATGGAGCCCGAACTGCAGATTCTGCTGGCAATGGTCTTCCTGCTCCTCTATCAGGAGCTCCAATGACAGCGGCGATGGCCACGGTGAGTACTGCACCTACAACACACGGGAGGGGGGAGGGAAAAGAGTGTGACACACACACGCAACATGAAACCCCCCCACCCACAACACCATACACACAAACACATGCTGCAACATTACACATACACCCTCCCACCCCCACCCCCTTGAATAATGCAAGGACAAAAGGAAATGATGGTAATGATTGTAATTAAAAAAAAATCCATCAGTCAAAACTCAAAATCCAGTATATACAATTATGAACACCAACTACACAAGTCTGGATAGTGCACCATACATTGTCCGTGGACCACTGGGCCCAAAACGCATGGGCAAGGCCCACACTAGATACCTGACTGGAAACAGAGAGAACACTGCTAGGGCATCAGATCGAAAATAAACAGGCACCTCGGGGGAGGGGGGCACCTCAGCCAGATGAACGCACTACGCCACCGCTCCACGAGGGGTCTCCATGCCCATTGATGTATCGTGGGGAGTGCAAAGCCACAGTCTCCCAAGTCTCTCCAGTGGGTGGTTTGCCCACTGCTTTATCCTGGGGAGTGCAAAGCCACAGTCTCTCAAGTCTCTCCAGTGGATGGCCTGCCCACTGCTTTATCCTGGGGAGTGCAAAGTCACAGTCTCTCAAGTGGATAACAGTCTCCACTGGTTCTGGAGTGAGCTTTGTGCCCAGAGTGAGGTAGTGGATGTGATACTCCACTGGTTCTGGAGGGGGCTTTGTGCCCAGAGTGCTTCATCCTGCCAAGGACTGAGGTAGTGGATGCCTTTCTCCACTGGTTCTGGAGGGGGCTTTGTGCCCAGAGTGCTTCATCCTGCCAAGGACTGAGGTAGTGGATGTATCTCTCCACTGGTTCTGGAGTGAGCTTTGTGCCCTGAGTGCTCCACTTGCATTGTGGTCGCAACAATACACTCACCTGGGTGTGTGTGCCATGAGGTTTGACGAGGTACAGGTAGGTTGATACACCATGGAGGCAGAGACATACGCCACACTGCTGCGGCTTCGCATTCCATATGCAGGTGAAAACTGTGATGACAGTGATGCTTCATGGAAGCTGCCCAGGCTCCTGGAACTCACCACCAGCCTCGGACAACTGACCACTAGGGATGGCAGCCATGTCTGCGGTGGTGCCACTGGCTCAGGATGTCGCGGGCCGCTGACGGTGCTTGCGGCGGTGTCAGTAGCAGCGGTGCTTGTGGCGGGCTCTGTGGCAGCGGTGCTGGCGGCGGGGTCTGTGGCAGCGGTGCTTGCGGAGGGCTCTGTGGCAGCGGTGCTGGCGGCGGGCTCTGTGGCAGTGGTGCTGGCGGCGGGCTCTGTGGCAGCGGTGCTGGCTGCGGGGTCTGCTGCACACCTGGAAGTCACAGGAGCCTGACTATGTGTAGATGGCACTAACCACTAGTGGGGTTGGGGGCCACAGAGCCTGCCTCACAAGGGACCTTGCCTACAAAGCTCACCCTGGCCTAGGGAAACCCACTGCCCACCACCCCCACCCAGACACCTTGTAATGCGCGCAAAGTCAGCAGAATGATAGTGTACTCACCCCCTTGTGGCTGCTGTGATGCCCTCAAGCGTCCATCCAACTTCGGATACGCCACTGCCAGGATCCAGAACATCAGGGGGGTCATGGTGCGACGGGCACATTGGGAGGCCATCCCCAGCTGGGCCTCTGCCGTCTTCTTGCTCCAGCGGCGAAGGTCCTCCCATCTTTTCCGGCAGTGGGTGCTCTGTCAGTGGTGGACCCCCAGGGTCCGGACGTCCTTGGCGATGGCATGCCAAATATCCTTCTTCTGGTGGGCGCCGACCTAGAGGAATAGTACAGGGGAAAAAGAAAATCTTTACACGTCCGGACCGTCATCCTCTTTGGCCCACGTTCCCACCCTTGCCCTGACGCACATACACTCACCGTCCGCACATGCAGGCCTCAGCCCCCCCCCATTTTTCTTCCATCCACACCACTCCAAACAGGCATTGCCCATGCAGCATTCTCACAGTGTACTCACCTGTTTGTCTGGAGGAGCGTACAGTTGTGTGTACTGGGGGAGGACCCCATCCGCTAGTTTCTCCAACTCCTCTGAAGTAAAGGCAGGGGCCCTTTTCCCAGACACATGAGCCATCGTCGCTTCCAGACTGAGGTCACAGCAGCACTTGCAGTGTAGGTTCTCTCCTGTTGAAAGTCAGGTATCAAGTGAATAAACAGAGAGAAAATGGCGGTCACATCCGTGGCGGTGCGTACCGTCACCGCTGGCGAACATCGTCATTGGCTCCTGAGACCCATACGGTCCAGTGTTAACCAATGCAGGATTGCACCACGGTCTTTGACCGCCTACCGCGATGGTGTACAACACCAGCGCAGTTACCTCATATCCCCTTGTCCCACCTTACAGGTCAGGCAGCCGCCATTTCAGGGGGCCACATGGCATTAATTCTAACTGCATCAGACCAATGTAGGCCTTGCATACACACAGTAACAGGCACATTGTGGATTAATAAATGTGTGCAAATGACAATTCGGGATACCTCAGTGTTGGCTGACTCTCTCATCGCTGTTCTCGTCCATAGGGCATGTCCACTGGGGCAGGTGATGAGATGACGGCATCCTCCGGTGTACAGACCGCTGGTGGACCTGTCCACAATGGAAGAGAGACACGTAATAGTCACCTACAGACTTGATTGTGCAACAATACATGAACTGTGTGCCCAGTTGGAGCCAGACCTGATGTCAGCTATCCGCCATCCCACAGGGATCCCCATTTAGTGCAGTTCCTGTCAGTACTCCATTTCCTGGCAAGTGTCTCCTTTCAAACAACAGTGGCCATTGCATCAGGGATGTTCCAGCCAATGTTCTCAAACGTGTTGTCCAGAGTATTGTCTGCCCTGCTGAAACACATGTGCAGCTACATCATGTTCCCTCAGGTGGAGGATTTGCCCACAGTGAAAGATGACTTCTATGCCCTGGGACACATTCCCAACATCATAGGTGACATTGATGGGGCACATGTGGCCTTGGTACCTCCCCTGCAGGAGTGAACAGGTGTACAGAAACCGGAAGAGCTACCATTCGATGAATGTGTAGATGGTGTGTTTGGCCGACCAGTACATCTCCCATGTGAATGCCAAATTTCCTGGCTCAGTGCATGACGCATTCTGAGGAATAGCAGCATCCCTTATGTGATGGGGCAACTCCAGAGGCATTGTGTGTTGCTAATAGGTGAGGGCAAGGACCATATACAGTGTGAATAGTTGTCTGGGGTTGTCCCTACGGGTTAGTGTGTGTCTAACAGTTGTCCCTCGACATTTGCAGGTGACTTTGGTTACCACAACCTGTCATGGCCACTGACCCCAGTGAGGAATCCCAGGACAAGAGCAGAAGAATGCTACAATGAGGCACATGGGCGAAGTAGGAGGGTGATTGAACGGACCATCGGCCTCCTGAAGGCCAGGTTCTGGTGCCTCCATATGACAGGTGGTTCTCTACTCACCAAAGAAGGTGTGCCAGATCATCATGGCCTGCTGTATGCTGCACAACCTGGCTTTGCGACAGCAGGTGCCTTTTCTGCAAGAGGATGGTCCAGCTGGTGGTCTTGTGGCAACTGTGGAGCCTGTGGACAGTGAAGAAGAGGAGGCAGAAGAAGAGGATATTGACAACAGAAACAACATAATCCAGCAATACTTCCAGTGAGACACAGGTAAGAAGATGTCACTGCCTCACACATCTCATACTAATGTTGGAGCTAGCATAAGTGTGTCATTTTCACTCAGTGTGTGGACTCTGACTTGTCACTTTGTCTTTCCATTTAACAGATGTGGGTCCCACTTTGTGCCCTCTGTTATATTTCCTTCAACCCTACAGCTGTGTTTCATCGGTATGTGAACATTTAAATTGACATTGTTATATTCCATAGTGATTGCAATTACACATTTGTGAAAGCACAGACGGACTCCAGATTGTTTTGAGATTGAAGTGTGTTTATTTCTGGGCAAATAAGTGGAGGGGGTTGTAAAATGGGCAGGGGGGATGGTGGAGGAATGTCTATGGCAGAGTCCAGTCTATTTGTTTCACAGGTGCATTGTCCAAAGGGGCATAGGAAGTAGAGCCAGGGCAGTTGATGGATGGACAGGGTGACAAAGTAGTACAGAAGGGTGACATTCAGGGGGGTCTCATTTCCTGGAGGGGGTCTTGGCAATGTTCTCTTTCTTGCTCCTGGATCTCAGGGACTGTTTGCGGGTGGTTCTCGATCTGCAGGGGGTGGGGTGCTGGTGTCGTGTTCCTGTGGCGGTGCCTCCTGTCCACTATTGCCGGTGAAGGTGAAAGGCTGTTCATCATCCAGGCTAGTGTCAAGGGCCCCTTGTTGTGCCACAGTGTCCCTCCTGGTGTTGACAAGGTCTTGCAGCACCCCTGCAATAATGACCAGGGTGGTGTTAATGGACTTCAATTCCTCCCTGATCCCCAGATAGTGTTCCTCCTGCAGCCGCTGGGTCTCCTGAAACTTGGCCAGTACCGTTACCATCTTCTCCTGGGAATGATGGTACGCTCCCATGATGTTGGAGAGGGTCTCTTGGAGAGTGAGTTCCCTGGGCCTGTCCTCCCCCTGTCGCACAGCAGTCCTCCCAGTTCCCCTGTTATCCTGTGCCTCTGTCCCCTGAACCATGTGCCCAATGCCACTGCCCCCAGGTCCCTGATTTTTTTGGGTTGGTGGGTTTGCCTGGGTTCCCTGTAGTGGTGGACACACTGCTGATTGACGTGTCCTGGCGACAGAGTGATGGGCCCGCCGGGTGGGTGCTGTGCTGGTGGTTCCTGAGGGGGGGCTCTGTGGTGGCTTGTGCCAGTGTCAGAGGAACCGACTGTCCCGAGGTCCCTAATGGGCAGGGCTGGTCATCTTGGTCCAGTTGTGCAGAGCTGCTGTCATCACTGTGGGTCTCTTCTGTGGGGGGACTGGATATGTCTGGTACATCCTGTCCGGTGCCGTTGGATAGGGGTCCTGCAGGGGTGTAAAGGCATGATTATTGCATCTGTGTGTGCCATCATGTGCAATGGGTGAGTGACCCTCCACTCCAGTGCTTGCATTCTTGTCTAGGTCCTTGTGTGATAATTGGTTTGGAGTCTGTGTGGGTATCTGTGGTGGACATGCTTGGGTGATGGGTATCCATGCATTGGTGTTACATGCAGGGCTTGGTTTTGGGATGTGTGGGCTGTGTGGGTGGGGTATCTGTGGGTTGTTGGGGTGATGGGTGTGAGGGTAAGGGTGGGAGTATGTGATGGCATGCAGGTGGGGTGGGGGGGTAAGGTAGTAAAGCTTTGACTTACCAGAGTCCAGTCCTCCTCCTACTCCTGCACGGCCCTCAGGATGCAGTATTGCGAAGACTTGCTCCTCCCATGTTGTTAGTTGAGGGGGAGGAGGTGGGGGTCCATCGCCAGTCCTCTGTACAGCAATCTGGTGACTGGAGACCACGGAACGCACCTTCCCCCGTAGGTCGTTCCACCTCTTCCGGATGTCATCCCTAGCTCTTGGATGCTGTCCCACTGCGTTGACCCTGTTGAGGATTCTGTGCCAAAGCTCCATCTTCCTAGCAATGGAGGTGTGCTGCACCTGTGATCCGAATAGCTGCGGCTCTACCCGGACGATTTCCTCCACCATGACCCCGAGCTCCTCCTCAGAGAATCTGGGGTGTCGTTGAGGTGCCATGATGTGGTGTGGGTGATGTGTGAGGTGGTGTGTGTTGTGATGTGTGAGGGGATGTGTTGTATGTTGTTTGAGGTGCGTGGATGTTGTGTGAGTGATGATGTTGTGTTTCTGTGGATGCTGCTGTTGTTTAAGGTAGTGTATCTCTCTGGCCTGCTTTCAATTTCTGGTAGTAAGGGTTTGTGGGTGATGTGGGTGTGTGCTTTATATTGGATTGGGTGTGTGGGTGTGTTGTGTGTATGTATATCAGGTGTATGTATTTCGAATTGTCCAAAGTGGTTGTGTTTTGTAAATGTGTGTGTATTTTGAGCACAGCGTTGTGTACCGCCAATGGAATCCACAGTTGAAAGACCGCTGCGTGGATTCATGGGTCATGATACTGTGGGCGTATTCCTGTTGGCGTGACGGTGGAGGTTTTGTTATCGCCAGTTTATCACTTACCTTTGGTGTGGCGGACTTGTTTGGGTGTCTGGATTATGGCGGATTCTGAGCTGTGGGTCGTAATAGCTGTAGCGGAATTCCGACGCCGCAGCAGTGTGTTGGCGGCCAATGGCAGCCCTCATGGGGTTCATTATGTGGCGGTGTGACCCGCCATGCCGGCTGGCAGTTTTAGCCTCCACTGCCGGCATGGCGGGCCACAATACCATGTTCACAATGACTGCCTGAGTATGCAAACAAAAGCCCCCTCCTGCTTCTGGCCTTCTTTACCCTTAGGATGAAGCGCAAATTTGAGTTCCCAGATCTTCAATGTCTTGGAGGACAGTAGGGGTGAATCAAATGTTGGAACATCTGTGGACCCGTTCTGTGCAATGCGTGGTGGGCCAGGAACAGAGCTTTAAACTGAATCCTTGTGTGTATCAGCATCCGATGTAGCATGGCTAATGCAGGAGAAGCAGTCTGATGTTTTAGGATTCCCAGAAGAATCTGGACAGCCATGTTTTGGACCACTTGGAGTTTCTTAATCACAGATTTTAAACCCCCCAAATGTAGGGAGTTCCCATAGTCTATTAGTGGTAGTACCAGGCTGTGTACAATACAACCACTCTCCATGTGGTGCTTGGCAGCGGGCTCTCAGAAGACTGAGCAGCTTGATAATAGCTTTCTGGCCTGGGCTTCTGTAGTATGATTACTATCAATTATGATGTCCAGACTTTTTTATTCTGACTTGGAGGATGGGTGGTCTCCCAGGGACCTGGGCCGTTCAAGTTTGTCCCATAAGGAGGGATTATTACCAGCTACTAATATCTTTGTCTTGACGCCATTTAGTTTTATCAAAAAAAGAGAGGGACTGGGAGAATTGTGGTCCAGTGTACGCTCTATCAAAACCAGAACCTATAGAAAAAATAGTACACTGTTCCAAGACAGAAGGTATGTGAGATAGAGGCGTACCAGTATTTTCAGGAGAGCCCTCAAGCATCTACTAGGATGCTGAGTATCATCATTGGGCAATCTCCTCGTCAGACCGGCACTGCAATGTCTGGCGGACCACCCCAATCAAGGTGGTGGTACTCAACCGAAGATCCTCCAGCAGGTGTAAATAAGTCTGAGGAAAATACTGACAAAAAGACACAAGTGTAGGAGAGACGAGTGATTAAAATTGGCTCTGAGCCTTAGACATCATATTTTAATAACTTAGAAGAGAAGGAACAGGCCAAGATTAAAAACGAACTAGAGGAGTAGACACAGGGAACAATGTCCCATTATACTCCATGAAAGGAGAAAAGGTAGAGTACCCAATACTAACAAAAAGTGGTCAACATGTTTCGCGCCTCTGTGGTCAAAAAATTGATCCCTTGGCGCTTCATCAGGACCTAGACAGCTACTTCTCCTAATAAAAAGAAAAATAAGCGCTAAAAAGTCACTTATTGACGAGGACTACTTGTCACCGTCAATTGGTCGAATGGTCGCCCCTCCCATGGTAGAGAAAAGGCATCATAGGCACATGTCAGTCTCAAACCAAAGAAGAATTATTTTAACTTCTTGCAGTCCCGCGTTGAACCTACCCGGAGACGCGTGCCAGGAAAAAGTGTGGGACTCAATGAGAATCTTTGTGGGACCTCATATTTTAGTCAATGGGAGGCAGAATAAAAATGACCTTCCCTGACTTGAAAGTTTCTATTGTTTAGGATGGAAGAGACCTATTTTCTGCTAGACCAATAATCCCAGTTTTTTCCAGTCTTCTAAGCAGAATAATGGATAGGAGACCATATCAAATGCTTCACTCAGCTCAAGGAAAATTACCTCGGCTGATCCACCCTTTGAGGTGAAGTATATTATGGGATTCCAAAAAATTGAGAGATGTTTATCATTAAATGTCTCCAGTAATTTGCTGATGCCAGGGAGTAGTAAAACTGGCCTGTAGCTCTCCACAAACACTGGGTTTATTTTACCAGAAATATGATAATAGCGTGTTTCCAGGCCTTAGGAACAATTCCACTTTCCAGCGACCAGTTGTAACTGTCAAGCAGAACTGGAAAGATTATGGCCCTCATTCTGACCTTGGCGGTCTTTTCGCAAGACCGCCGAGTTACCGCTGCAGTAAAGACCGCCGACCGCGGCAGTATGCCGCTGCGCGTATTCCGACCGCTGGGAGCGTTCCGCCGGAATACCGCCAGCAGCCACACTGGCGGTCGGCGGGAAAGTGGAGACTGGTCAACCTCCACCGCCACGCCAGCAGAACACCGCCCCCAGAATTACGACCCACATTTCTGTGTGGCGGTCTTCTGTTGGCGGTCTTCTGTTGGCGGTCACGTCCCTATGGCTCCCGTCGCCTCCCGGAGGACCAACGCACAAGGTAAGTTGATCGTCCGTGAGGGGAGGGGGTGGGGGGGTGTTGTGTGATGTGTGCGTGCATGGGGGTGTGCGTGTGAGTGTGTAGAGGGGGTGTGTGAGTGCGTGCATGCGGGCGGGGAGTGCTGCTGTGCCTATGGGCAATGTGTGTAGTTCGGCGGGTGCGCATGTCGGCATGTATGTGTGCGGGTATGTGTCCCCGTTGTGTATGTGTGTGTGTAGGGGGTGTGTATATGTGCATGTTGGGGGTGTGTGCATGTCGGGGTGCGTGTATGTGCATGTCGGGGTGGGGGTGGGGAGGGGGTTCGTACCACCTCTGGGGGGTGGCAGGGGGGTGGACGGTGTGGGGGGAGGACTCGGGGGGGCAGTGGGGGGTGGGGGAGACCCCTATCAGTGCCAGGGAAGGAATTCCCTGGCCCCGATAGTGCCTACCGCCATGGTTCGCATGGCGGTTCCCGAACGCCTGAAACCGCGGCGGTAAGCAGGGTCATGATACCGTTGGCGGTCTTGGGTCGACCGCCGGACCGGAGTGCGCAGACTCCAGCCCGTCGGTCATGACCGCCGTGGCTGTCGGAGTGGGGAAGTGGCGGTCGGTCGCGGCGGTGACCGCCGCGGTCAGAATGCCATTTTTAATACCGTCGGTCTGTTCGCGGTCCGACCGCCGCCTCTCCGCCGACCGCCAAGGTCAGAATGAGGGCCGATGTCTCTCCCTTTTATTAGAACTTCAGGAGGTGCTCAATCAAGTAGGGAACCTGATTTCACAGTTTTAGCAAGGTCAGTTGTTGGAGGAAAAGAGAATAAATACTCTTTTGTCGAGCTAACCTGAGGGGAGCCGTTGGATATGCCCATACGGTCTGGCTCCACAACCAAGGAATCATTGGTGCTGCTAACTTTCCCAAGAAAGTAGTTGGCATGCATGCATAGAACAGGTTTCAAAAAGAGATGGGACAGAGCCCATGCTGTTTGGTCTCATAAAAGAGTTAACTGTATCATAAAGTTCCTTAGATGAATTGGAGGAGTTCTCAATCCTAGAACTAAGAAAATTATTCCAGTCTTTTCTATGGGCACATTGGTATTTTTTCACAGTTTTTTTGTAAATCAATTTGCTCATAGTTTCAAAGCTTTTCCTCTGGTTCTTTTCCATTCTTTTGCCATATTTATTTTTCAACCAGCTCAGCTGAGAACCACGAAGCCTGCCCCTTCAGTCAGCTGGTCTTGTGCAATCTATTACTCTACTATTCAGAGAGTCTTTTTCCATTCACTGATTGTAACATTTATTTCAGAGGTTTCTCAATGCAGGTCAGGAATGGAACTTAGTAAAGTAGGTTCTCAGCTAGCTTTGTTTAAATTAGACCAGCACAGGCTAAACCTTGGCTACTGGACAGGAGAAATCATATTTCCTATTTTTGGAAGAACAAAATGTGGCAATGTAGTGATCTGACCAAAAGACTGGGAGAGGATCTTCCGATCTCATAGTAAAAGCTTTAGTAAAAATTGGATCACAAAGATTTCCTTTTTATACATGAGGGATTACCAATGGAGGACGCTGTATTGCAGCAAGATTGTGCAGTGAAATTACTGCATAATCACAATTGATGCCATCTAAATGTAAATGTAAATTGGCCAAGAAAGTGAAGTTAGTTTTCTAAAGGCTTTTTTCAGCAAGAACGTCCGACAAAGCATGAATAATCTGGGCAGCTGGCCCAGGGGGCAATATACCAGAAGTCCAGAAAAAAGTAAAGGTTGGGGAGAGTTTGATCTCAAACGAGAGACTTTTGCACCCTGGGATACTGCTAGGGATAAAGGCCCATATTTATACTTTTTTAGCGCCGCATTTGCGTCATTTTATGACGTAAAAGCGGCGCAAATTAAACAAAATGCAATTATATTTTGGAAGTTTGAGCTGTTTTTGCGTCAGAAAATGACGCAAGTGCGGCGCTAAAAATAGTATAAATATGGGCCAAAGTTCCCTTTAAGTTTAAGATGTTTAGAAATTATCACAACCCCACCTCCTATTTCAGTTTGTCGATCACATCTGGCTATAGGGTAGCCCTGTGGATGTGCCACTGCTACATCTGGCATGCAGTCTTCTCTAAGCCAGGGTTCAGTGAGCAATAAGGCCTCCAGCTGCTGAACTTCATGGAAGATAAACAGCTTCTCCGGTCTTCATTAAGTAGGGAGGCTCACTTGAAATCGGGGTGCTAACAAAAATGCCAGTTCCTACTGTCCTAGCATTGGCTGCTGGCTCTGACCACAGCCAGTAAGTAAAGTGCTGTGCTTGGTTCTACTAAAAATACCCCCTCCCTTTAGCCCAACAGAGCTTTAAAAAGCTTTCAATACAACTGGAAACAAGATTAAAAGCATTAAAACACAGGTAAAAGCAGCTTACTACAGTCAAGGTACAAAATTACAAGTCTGAAAGATGACATTTTTGCACTCTGGCACTCATTAAGTAGGGAGGCAGACTTGACAACTGGAGTGCTAACACGATTGGTACCTCCAGTTGTCCTAACAATGGCTGCTGGCCCTGAACAGGGCCAGTAAATAAAGTGCTGTGCTTGTTTCTACTAAAAACACCCCCACCTTTTAGCTGCCTTTAGCCCAACAGAACTCTAAAAAAGCTTTCAATACACTTGGAAACAAGACTGAAAGCAATAAAACACAAAGTAAAAGCAGCATATTACAGTTCATGTAAAACATCACACCTAGCCATCACTACACTCTTGGACCTGTGAACATTACAGAAGAAGGCCTGCCTTGCTCCCTAGAGGACTGCTCTGCTGCTCGAGGCAGGCCTTGCTCCGCAGAGGATTGCCCTAATGCTACCAGAGGACTACCCTGCTGATTGAGGACTGACTTGACCCCCTGGGGTTTGGCCTACTGCTTGAGGACTACCCTGGAACTGGACCTACTGAGTCCTAATGGCCTGTGTTGGATGGAGTGTGTTCCTGGTCACAAAGAGGTGCCTCTCCAGGTTCTGGACCCATCGCTGGGTCCAGCTGAGCTACCCCTGTGAAGAACTTAGAAATTCTGAGGTTTTGGACTCTTTGTGACTGCAAAAAGGTCTTTCCACGCCAAGAGTCTGAAATAACCCCCAACGCAAAGTTCCTTTGAACCTGACTTTTTGTGTTACAGTGGCCTCCAGCAACAACCAGCAATGCTAGTTCTGTACATAGTTCTAGCAACAGCCGACAGTGATCACCAATGCAAAGCTTCAGCAACAACCAACCGTGTCCTCCAATGGGATCTTCTTGCTACTGTGATGAATGTCAATAATATCAGGACTGCCTATCGAGCTACAGTGATGACCATCTGCGACTCTCTCCCTATTCCTCAATGCCTCCACCACTACGAAAGGAACCCTTTGTTTTGGACCTTCAGAAGGTGACATTTGCAGCAGCACTAATCTGCTCCCTGTATGCAGCCCATAATCCATTGTGATTGGCATGTACTTATGATTATCCCTTGGTCTAGCACTTTATGTTTTTAGGTGCTATATCTACCTAAAAGTATAACATTTAATATCTTCTCTTCTACAGATTGATTTTTTGTCTTTCTGGTGTCATTTCATTAATTAATATCAAATCTATTTTTATAACTTGTCTTGTGTTTTCACTTTATTGCTATTTGTATAGTGAATACATACTTTCCATATTGCCTAACTGCTTTGTAGCAAACTATCAGAGGGTTAAGCACATGATAATTTATTGGATTTTGTGGTTCACCCAGACAAGGATTGTGGGTGTAGCCTGAGTGGGACCTCCACCCCCTCAACTATTAACTGGATTTCTCACAGCTCACAATATTGCTTCAACTGCAATGCAATTTGCTCATGTATACTTTGACTCTAGAAACATGATGAGTGCAATATGAGTCAGTTATTATTTAATTACCCCTTTAGATGTGAATATGAAGCAACTCACTAAAGAGGTTTTGCTTGGAAAAAAATACAAAGGTAAATTTGCTGATCTATTTTCTGACCTGCCCTGTGCAGACTGACTGGCACTCTTCCAAGAAAGGGATTCTACCAAAGGGGGAACCTTGGCCAGAAGCATACTTTATATTCATATAATAAAACATTTAGTAATTCTATGAAATTCAAAATGCTTTTTCTCTCCAATACGGAGATTAAGTTTTATTGTTTCATGCCAGTTACTATAAAGTGCTTTAAAGTTATTGGCCCTATACAAGAAGGTAAAGTATGCAAAATCTAAGATTATGAAACATTACAATATTTAGATGATGTAGATGACAATTGCTATAATCTTCACAATTCTTTTTTAAATTAATTACAAATGTAATTATCTACACATTGAGAACCGGATTACAGCTTGTGAGTAAACACCATTTTGAGGATATATTCTTGTTTATGCCTCAAACAGGATTATAAATCAGACACAAAATAAGCTCTCTGTTGGTGTTTGCTCACCCAATTAACATTATAAAAAACGAGATGCAACTCTTCAGTGTCTCAGTTTGGAAACAATTGAAAACATGAACAATTTTCACATAGCTCCCAATTCTTTGGTGTAACCTGGGAATTGTGTGCACATGGCACACTCAGTAATTGCTACATCTTGCATAACTGGTAATTTGGAGATGTAAACCTTGGGCTTGTGTACACAAATTGAATCTTGGCACTTCTATAATCTAATCATAATCTTAGAAGTTGTAGCTATTCCTCCTTTTTTAGAGCTTTGATACAAAGATTATCCCATATCTAAATTGTGGGTGAGTGGTATTAAGCTGAATATTTACACACAAAAAACATTCTGCATTGGAAACCAAGTTTCAAAAGTACCATATGAAGTAAGAAAGGCAATTCCAGTAGAAGGTATACATCTTATATTTCCGAAAGCACTTTCATTTAATGCGGTATGCTCTGATCTTTTAAAACGATTTGACTAGTGTGTTCAATGTTACTTTACTATAGATTTAAGGGGGAAATGTTGAGTTCAGATGCAAAATATACCAGTACTTTATTAAATGATTCAGGGGGTCATTATGACTCCAGCGGACTGCGTTACATGGAGAAAAGTACTGCCAACATACTGGCGGTACTTTTCTCTGCCACGGCGGTAATGACCGCCGGGCTGGAGACTTCACTGTTCAGCCCGACGGCTGTCACTTGCCTGCCTGTGGGATTATGACCCCGCCTACCGCCATGGTTTTCGTGCAACCCTACTGCCACGAAAGCCATTGCGGTAGGCACTATCAGTGACAGGAAATCCCTTCCCTGTCACGGATAGAGGTCTCCACCCCCCTCTCCTCCCCAGGTTTCCCCCACCCTCCTTCCCCTCCAGGCCCCCCTTTCTACACGCACCATCATTCACACACAAACACACGCATACACACAATCATTCCCACATTCATCCATGCATGCATACATCCATTCACACACACATCCACACACACTGACATACATACAAGCACACACGCATTCACACAACACAACATACACACACACATACATACATGCACACACATACAACACACATCACACACCTGCATACATGCATGCACAGACATACACACACATATACACACAACACCCCCGCCACCTTTCCCTCTCGGAGCACCCGACTTACCTGTTGTCAGGGGGTCCTCCGGCAGGAGACGGGACGGGGCGCTGCTGCCAGCAGCAGCGTCCGCCATCAGAACACCGCCAGGCCGTATCATGTGTCATGATACGGTCTGCAGCGGTCTACTGGTGCAGCAGTGCCACCTTACCGCCATCCACCGGCATGGCCACAGCCAGATTTCCGCCATCCTTCTAGCAGAAATCCGGTTGTGATCATAATCTGGCTGAGAGCTCTCCAAAAGACCGTTGCAGCGGCGGTAGGCAGTTTTTACAGCTGGGGTCAAAATGACTGCCTCAGAATGCTGCCAGTTTTCTGTGGATTCTGATGTGTATGACAAAACAATGCTGAATGTTTTTTTTAAAGGTTTGTAGTTTAATACTGAGGAAAACAGCCATTTAAGCCATCATCAAAATTAGTGTGCATGCATAGCTGGTCTCCATTTTGGCAACTATGAGATAACATTGACCTCTCACAATATCTATGCGGGGTGCCTTTCCACAAGTACATGTGAAATGATACAAAGAAGGGTTTTCCACAACAATCTCTGCATATTCTTACTGGGGGCCTCGGCAAAGGTATCTTCCAAATGTTTAATTACCTTACCGCAGCGGTTTTCAAAGTTTTAAAGCACGACCCCTCATAGAAAAAAAAAATGCACAGCCTGATATTTTCAGAGACAGGAATGGTATCATCGATAATGGTCTACAATTCTACTAGTTCACAAATATTCCTCACTTATTAAACTAGCACTGGCAAAGTCTTTAGGTTTGGCAAAACCATGCAAAGACATTCATGCTAAAAAGTGCAAAAACTGTTTGTGAAGTATCACTACGTATCCTGCATCACAAGCTTCGGGCACAAAAAGTAGGGCACCGAAATATGGAGACATGGACTCATGGCATGGGCTTTTGAAAACACTTGCCGTGAGAGGCCAGCCTCTATGACATGCCATGGTCGGTCTACAATACATACAGAGACGTATCAAATGTCCAAGAGCTAATAATAATTTGGGGAATATTTCAGTCTGCATCAGATCATGCAAGGATGTAAATTTGCTTGTTGCCCATCAGTGTTGTCTTACTGCACTCTTGGAAATTTGGTGACCAGGCTTGTCTTTGATCAATTACTTTGTAGGAAGATACAACGCTACTTACCCTTCATCAATCTACTCCTGAGATATACTGGTATATCTCCATAAACAGCCTCGAAAAAGTCTTAGGATTGTGCAAAACACATGTTCGCTGAATCATCTGCAGAATATCATTACCGTAACATCTAAAGTGACTGTTTGGTTGTACCAAGAAGAAATAAAAGCACCATTGATTGTGCCATATGGAGTCTTGATTGATTTTTGCTTTACCAATGTGTAATAGTAAAAAAAGTTTCAAATGACATTGGCGATATTAGTA
This sequence comes from Pleurodeles waltl, assembly GCF_031143425.1. Classification (NCBI taxonomy): domain Eukaryota; kingdom Metazoa; phylum Chordata; class Amphibia; order Caudata; family Salamandridae; genus Pleurodeles; species Pleurodeles waltl. The sequence continues at coordinate 281,794,675 of NC_090447.1, forward strand.
CAAAATAGGGGGCTTAATGTACGAAGTGATCAGTATGATTACACAAGGAGTGATGTGCTATTAAGGTGGTGATATTTTGAGAGACAGGGTTGGGATCACTGGTAATGGTATACAACCCTGCTAATTGACAGATATTATTCATTTATTAAGCTAGCATTGGCAAAGTCAGTAGGTTTGGCTTTAATATATGAACCCATGCAAAGACATTCATGCTAAAATGTGCAAAAAAGTTTTGTGCACTATCACTATGTGTCCTGTTGCATGGCATCACAAACTTTGGTAATAAAAAGTAGGGCACCAAAATAGAAGGCATAGAGACATGGCAAATATTTTGGTGCACATTTGGTCATATGTGTGTTAATAGGCACTGTAACTGGAAAAGGCATGCCCAGAGGTGGTTCTTAGGCTACCTGGCCTGTAGAACATGAGTTGTATTTCAGTGATGAGGCACAGCACCGCCAAAGCAGCTCTGAGGTTTCTGTGTTTTTGTTCAGAAAATGCTTTTATTAGCAGATTGGCTGAACTGTTTATATCGGTGGAGGACTACAACTAAATTGCATATGATTGGTATACTGTGTAGTGGTGCAGTGAGTAAATATATAATGGGTCTGAATAGAGCCTAGAGTAGTTACAAGTTGTTGAGATTAGTTACAGCGCTCCACTCACATTTTTGTTGTTGTTTTTTTCAGCGGTTACAACTTTGGTCACTACTGTTGTCTCCTCCGAGCGGGCACCTGTTGTTGTTGTCCATGCTTTGGTGGCAGCTATTGTTGCCACTGTGGTCCCTCCTGAAGTGGAGGCTGTGGTCATTGTTTTTATTGCTACTATTGTCTCTGCTTTGGTGATAACTGTGATCTGTACTATGGTTTCTAATGTTGCTACAGTTGTAGTCAAAGGTACAGTAACAGACTTGGTTCCTGATGTTGAGGTAACAAGTACCAATGTTTGACATGTGAACCAATACGTTGGTACAACAAACAACATTTAATATAATGAGACTGATTCCTCAAACACAAACAACAACTTCCAAACTAAATACACAAGTGAGTAAGTGGTCGAGCTTTGGAATGCCCCATGTTCTGACCGAAATACCTAGCAAATGCCCTTGAAGAAAAAGTTCCACAACCAGGTTCCAAATAGGTCTGAAAACCAGAACTATACCATTAGGTTAACTTCTGTACTTGATAATCCAAAAAAAAAAAAAAAAAATCGTTATTCTGCAGATACAGCATATCCATAAAAGTACAAAACAATAGATAAAAGATTCAACACAGTCCCAACCAGGATTAGAGTGTCAATTATCATAAAAATGAAAAACAATTAGACCACCCAAACAGCACATACAATTATCTGTATCCAAATTATGCAAAAGCTCAAAACTGACGATTTCCCTAACATAAACAGCATTTAAAATATATAGGGGGTTATTCTAACTTTGGAGGAGTGTTAATCCGTCCCAAAAGTGACGGTAAAGTGACGGATATACCACCAGCCGTATTACGAGTTCCATAGGATATAATGGACTCGTAATACGACTGGTGGTAAATCCGTCACTTTTCCGTCACTTTTGGGACGGATTAACACCTCCTCCAAAGTTAGAATAACCCCCATAGTGCCAACTTATGCAGAAATGGGAATTGTTTAGGTTTAATAGAAATTCCACTGCAACCAAATGTGTTCTTATATTATAGTCAACAAAAATGGGCTTGAGGTAAAAAATCCTAAGGTGTGCATACAATTTACAAAATAGTATAAAGTGCAGGGTGCTCGGTTTACTGACTCCATCACAGGGGCAGCAGTCCAACTCATGGGGACAGGTCCTCATCCTGGGGAACGCTACTAGATGATGCACTATTCCCAGTCTGAGTCTTGTCAGGACAAGCCAACACTGCATATTAGTGATGCTTGATAGATATCCTTCTCTACTGACCCCCAAAGAAAAGGACATGTATATACCAATGGTAGATTTTGTCATTTCAATGGTTTTCCTACCATCCAGCCTATATTGCAGGAAAGAATGCTTAATAAATTTCTTTGGGAGTGTCAGCACTTATTCTGGGTCCAAATTTATGGTTAGATTGAACAGAGGGTTGAACGAAGAGTCAATATAGGCAAGCCAGGAGATGCATAGAGCACTATCCAATTTGGAACAATCTAGGATAAGTTGTTTGGTAAAAATGGTTTTGTCCTGGGACCAGATAATGTGCCATAAGAGCAAGGGGCTCAGCTGTAACACCCCCTCCAGATACTGGAGGCCCACCTCCTGATGTATTTGCTGGGAAGTACTCTTAGCATGGCCCCACACTCCAGCTCCGTAAAGTACCATAGAAAGAAATCTGGCCCTCTAAATATCTACCTTAGGTGTTGTAGGACAATTCCCCAACTTGCTGGCAAATCTAAAAATAGCATATGAGTACCTTTGCAATTTATCCCTACCCGAGTGGATATGCTGTTCCCATGATCCATTACTTGTAAACAGAACACCCAGATAGCTGAATTAACTAACAGTAGTAATTTGCGTATTTTGTATGTAAAAGCTTCTACATTTCTTTGCCTTTTGTCTACAGGCCATAGTAAAGGTTTTAGATTTATTGATCACCATACCCTTGGATGTCATAAATTGCTCAAAGCCATGCATTAATTTCTGAAGTCCCACTGGGGTCCTAGAGATCAAGACTGCATTGTCTGTGTATAGAAACACAGGTATAGGGTGCCCTGCCATGTAAGGTGGGTGCGCCTGAATAGCTGCAGAAAGTTATCCACCCCATTAATGAACAGTAAGACTAACAACAGGGTGAGGACGCAACCTTGGCAAATGCTTCTCCCCAAATTTAAAAGGGGTGGTGCATTCTCTCATTGCCCAAGGCAGACTTTACATGTTAGGTTTTTGTATATACGGCCAGGAAATCAATAATATACCTTGGGCACCCAATTCTAATAATGTAGACCACAGAAGGGCATTCTTTACTAGAGGAAAGGCACTACTGAGATCCGCGAAAAAGAGATATAGAGCCCCTGTTTTAGCCTTCGTATATTTCCGTATCAGCAGGTCAAGATTAACACCTTGCTCAATAGTACCTAGACCATCTCTAAAACCAAACTGGACTGGAGAGAGGATGTTATTATCCAATGCCCAGTCACTGAGTCATGCTAGTAGAACCCTACTTATGACTTATATAGATGAGTCCAGCAATGATAGTGGGTGATAACTTTGGGGATCTGATTTATCTCCTTTCTTATGTATATGTACGATAAAGGAGGAAGTCCAAGACATTGGGATATCTTGGTAATTATTGTATTATACACCCTAGTCAAGATAGGTGCCCAAAGATTACTATTAGATTTAAAAACATCCACCGGTACCCCATTCGGGCCTGAGGCCCTGCTCCCAGCACTAGCTAAAATGGCCAGAAGGACCTCATCCATAGTAATATTTCAATGTTAGGGTATCCCTTCCCCGGGTCCTGTTGTCCGACTAAGTCTGTTGCCCCTCTCTTCTGCTTTGTATTTGATAGTCAATTAGAACCATTCAGATACTGTTAAAACACATACACATCAGTGTTAAGCAAAGAGCTAAAAATATTTTTTTAAACCTGGAGAATGTTAAAAAAACTATTTTGTATGGTCATAATAACATGCTACAGAATCAAGTTAAAAGGAAGCAAATTTGAAAACATAGCTCTTGGGTGGCTGAAAATAAAGTGCTGAATGCATAGTGCTGCAGCCAACAGACCGCCAGTGCTGGCCATATTTCAAGTCGTTGAAGGACTTCGCGTAAGGCCGACTCCATCAGCCTTGCTGACGGGGTTGAAGAGGCAGGTGCAATGCCAGCACCACCACGGCAGCAAGACTCTGCCCGTCGTATTACGGCTTGGCGGAGTCTTGCTGATGTGGTGGTGCTGGAGGTGCAAAACTGCCAGGACCCATCCCTTCCTGGACGCCCAGCTCGCTGGAAAAGTTAAGGTAATCACCTGAAAGGGAGAGGTGGGGAGTGTTGGGTGCATGTGTGTGCGTGTATTTGTGCGAATGTGGGTGCATGCGTGCAAGTCTGCGAGTGAGTAGGTGTGCTGGACGTGGATGCAGGTGACTGTTTAGTATGCTTATGTATGGTGGATGTATGTGGAGTGTGAACGTTTGTGTGTTTTGGAAGGAGGGTGGGTGGACACAGTTGGAGAGGTAGATGCTGGTGTGTCTTCTTTGGTATGTTTGGTGTGTGCCTGCATGTGGTGGGATGTGTGATGCTTGTGTTTCTCTGTGTGCTTCATGTGTGTTGAATTGGGTGCACGGCTGTCTATATGTGTGTTTGTGATGGGTGAAGGAAGTGGGGTGCTGCAAGGAGTAGTGGTGGGAGGGTGGACGAAATGACAGTGGACACTGGCTGCCATCAAAGAGGAGGTCAGAGCCTGAAAAAATCTCCGTAGCCCAGACATGACACTGTGAATGCCTTCCAGGAATGGACTGCATTGCTGCATCTGGGATGCTAACCCCTGGATAGCATTCATGATGGCTGTCTGCCCTACAGAGATGGTTCTCAGGAGGTCAATAGCCTCCTCAGTGAGGGCAGCAGGGCTGACTGGGGCAGGAGAAGAGGTGCCTGGGTCAAAGGAGACGCTCACCCTCCTGAGTGAGTGGGCACGGGCAACTAGGTGGGGAGATACTGGGAGGGCGGTGATGGTATGGGGGAGGGGGAAGATGGCAAAGAATGGGTGGGCCTAGTAGGGCCTGCCACCACCAGGAAGCTGCCATCTGTGGATGTGTCGGAGTCACTACCTCCGGTGGTAGTCACCTCCCCGTGGTACTCCCCTTGCCCTCCAACCCACTGGTCCCTTTGGCGTTGGTGGATTCTGCCTCCTGGGACCCTTGGGCTGCAGCATCCCCACTCGCGGGTGCCTCATCTCCCTCACTAGATGAAGATAAAGCACACAAGGACACAAGAGCACGGAGGGACAAAAGAAGAAAGAAGTATGTCAATTCCAGGAACAATATTCATGTTGGAAATCATACGCACCCACCCATCTCAGACACCAACCCTCAGCAGACACAATATATGATGTGAATGTGCCCCTGACTGGTAGGCATGATCCCACAGTACGCTACATCACCATCCTAGCCCTCTAATCTGCTACACTTTGCAATGGGAAACAATGAGAGACAATGCCAAAATAACAAATCTGTAAATCCATGAGGCCACATTAAACCAATAGCCCAAACAGGGTACCCCTCACAGGCTACATTCCCAGCCATATCTACCTAAGGACACTATCCCACGGACGTAGAGGGGGGCAGGACTGCAGGGACACACCTGTCTATGGGCTCGGCACCACAATGCATGCATCCCATAGCAACTAACTTGACTCATCATAGTAGCATCACAACAGTGTTGGTACTCACCCCCTTGTGGCTGCTGTGCTGCCTTCAAGCGCCTATCCAAAGCAGATAGGCCACTGGCAGAATGCGGGTCATTAGGGGGGTTAGATTCCGATGTGCACCCCTCCTTCATTGGGAAGCCGTACCCAGCTTAACCATTTCCGGTTTTCCTAGACCCAGCACCTCTGGTCCTTCCACCGCCTCCTACAGTGGGTGCTCCGCCGGCTGTAGGCCCCCTGGGTCCGCACTTCCTTGGCGATGGCTTGACATAATCCTTTCTTCTGATGGGCTCTGACCTGCATGGGGCACACAGAGTAATAAAACAGATGTCAGTGTGGGTTATCCATACACAAATGCCATGGCAGTCCAACCTGACATAGCCCATGGAGACATACATATAGACAATAGCCAAGCCCAAAACTGCCACACACACAAAGGGTAAGCATTCACACAGCCAACAAAAACACCTACAAGCATCCGGCACATTTATACACAGGAGGATAAATAGTGACTCACCTGTTCCTCTGCTCGCCCATACAGCTTTGCATACAGGGGTAAGACTGCATCCACCAGCTTCTCCAGCTCCTCTGTGTTCAGGCCGGGGCCTGTTCCCCTGTAGCATGTGCCATCTCAAGGACCAGAGTCAGGACACAGCAGCACACGCAGTGGAGTTCTTCCCTACTTGAGGTGCAGGAGTCAAGTGGCAAGGGCATGGCAAAATGGTGCTAAATAATGCGGCGGTGTGCACCATCACTGCTGGCGGTGATCATGATTGGCCCTGCTTCTCCCTTGACAACAATATTATCCAATGATCAGGTGCACGGAGGTGAACATCGCCTACCGCCATGACGACTAACGCCAGCGGAATGAGGTCACTTCCTATGTTACGCTACCTGTAGGGCAGGGGGCTGCCATATTAGATCTACCATGCCTTCATGGCCCTAGCCCATGGCTCCATTCCATTTCCCCTTCATCGACTACTGTTATGATTACTGGTCCACCTAATGGAATCATGTTGGGAATTGTGTCTACAGTGTGGTGCAATGAAACATGCACACCTCACCTCACATTGCCCTGACAGGATTAACACGTTCTTTGTTTCTGCGTGAGGGACAATTGTGTTGCATGTACAACATGATTAGTGGGACCTAGTTATGGAAGTGTATGTCCCAACTCAATGTGTCTCTCTTCCTCTGTCAATACCAGAGCAATACGCGCTCTATTGGCGACAAAAATGCAAAAACCCAGCACTCTCAAAACAAAGTAATTTATGCATTGTGCTGATATGTTGTGGTTTAACCTTTTGCATTGCAAAGTTCAATCCTGAAAACTTATTTTTAATATGCTTACAAATACTGTTCCTTTGCAATGTATTGCTGCAGGTTTTCAGAGTGTGTTAGGGTGTGGCCCCTTTACTGGGCCTTCCAGAGACTTTCCCTGCAACATGCCTGGGCGTGGTTCTGGGCTGGGCCAAGACTCTATAAAAAAGAACCAGCCCAACTCCCAGTGCTCACTGTTCAGAGGTCCCGGTGCAGAGCAGCAGCTTCTTCCTGAGCTCCTGTCCCGGCGGCCTATTTGGATCTTCCAGTCTTCTTCCCTAATCCTTCATTGGTGATCATTGTTCCAGGCGGTAAGACGGTGGTTGGACTGTCCGACACCGTTATTTAGAATTTTCATTTTCTTGGTTTAAATTCTTAAATGAGTAACAGATTACTTGCGCGCTACCATTTCTTGACATTTATGTGGTAGTTTACAAATAGGCAAGACGCACGATTTATTTCATAAAGGTTTGACTTTGTTATTCATTGCGCGCTACCATTTCTTGACATTTATATGGTAGTTTACAAATAGGCAAGACGCGCAATTTATTTTCATAAAGGTTTGACTTTGTTATTCATTGCGCTCTACCATTTCTTGACATTTACATGGTGGCTTAAGAATCGGCAAGACGCGCAATTCATTTTATGGTGTTTAAACATTGTTGTCCATTGCGCGCACTATTTCTTGACATTTACATGATGTTTTACTAATTGGCAAGACGCACAACTCGTTTCATGAGCATTTAACTTTGTTGTTCATTGCACGCAACCATTTCTTGGCATTTTACATGGTGGCTTAAGAATCGGCAAAAGAAGCACGATTCGTTTCATTGTACTTTGATCTTGTTATTTATTGTGAGCTGTTATTCCTTGACATTTACATCGTGTTTTACGAATGGGCAAGACGCGCAATTTGATTAATGATGATTTGACTTTGATATTCATTGCATGCTACCATTTCTTGGTATTTTACATGGTAACACTCGAATTGGCAAGACGCACGATTCTCTCCTCAAGTTTAATTCATGTTGTTTGCTACTATTTGGACATCAACAAAATTCCCAGTAGCCCCAGAATCAAACTAGAGCTTTTTTGAAATAGATCTTTTTCTTGACCTGAACTCTTATTTCCAGTTTAAGATGTCTAGATTGTGAAGGATCCACGGTGACACCCAAGAGCAACCCTTCTCTGCATCTCGGGTGTTTTCGTTTTCCAACTCGACTGGTGCATTGGCTGCGACCTTCTGACCTGGACCTTGCTTGTTCTTTGGTTTGATTGGACAATCTTTGGCAAAATGACCTTTTCGCCCACAATAAAGACATTGTCAATTTTTTCTGCGGAGGTCCTTTTCATCTTTGGTCAAAGGTCTTCTGATGGTTCCAATTTCCATCGGTTCCGGCGTTCTTTCTTTCGGAGTTCTTGAGTCTCTGTTATCATGAACGCGCCATGAATATTTTTCAATCTTTTTGCGCGTTCCTTTACGTTCTGCTAAACGATGATCAAGTCTCAAGACAAGATTTATTAATTCTTGACAGTCTGTAGGTTGTGGATCGATTTGCGCTAAGATATCTTTTAATTCCTCTTTGAGTCCCTTGTAAAACAAGACCGCTTGTTTTTCTTCAGGCCAGGATGTCTCGGCAACCAGCCAGTTAAAGTTGGCTAAATACGACACTAGGTCTTGATTTCCTTGGCGTAAATCTAATAATTCACGATCTGCTGACTGTGTTACAGTTCTACGATCAAAAACTCTCTCAAATTCACGAACAACATTTCTCCAGTTATACAACAAGGGACTATTTTTACGCACAAGAGGAATTGCCCAAGTAGCTGCATCCCCAGACAGATATGATAACAAGAAAGCTACTTTGGACTGGGCATCGGGAAAAGTATTTGGTCTGCAGGTGAAGCATAGTTCCACTTGAACCAGGAAAGATTGCGCTTTCAAAGGGTCACCTGAGAAACGTTCTGGGGGAGCTAAAGGAATTGCAGAAGGAACATTTAGGGAAATCGGATTACTTCCAGAAGCCTGAGAAGAAGTACCTGGCCAAGACACACCTGTGGGACTTTGTTCCTTCTTCTCTACCTTATCTTGCAACTGACTCACTCTCTCTGCTAAGCTAGTTGTCAATTCTTTGGATGATACCACCTCTGCTTGGAGCTGGGTGATAACCTTGACTAACTCGTCTAGCGTGGCCATGCTGAGAACATACACAAGCCAGGAGGATAATAATTTGTGGGCTCACTATTCTTTAAGAGTCACCAGATCCTCGGGGTCTGTGCACGTTCCCAACACGTCCGCCACTGAACAGGTCCAAGACTCTGATAGATAAATCACAGAGATTGAGAGAGTCCAAGAGGGGAAGAGGGGATTAGGAAGGGAACAGCTGGGAAGGAGACCTGTAGTAAGAAAAAGATTAGAACACACAATATGAAAATTAGAGCTCCTGAAATCAATACTAGACTATGATTCTAAGCCTAGTCACTCTGAAAACATGAACAATCTAAGAGTTAAGTTTAAAATGACTAAATTTCAAGATGGCCGGATACCTGTAGAGGAATCAAGATGAATTAAATGAAAATTTTCTTATTCTTATTTATTATGTGATATTCGAGTTGACAAGTTATGTGATTTGATTCCTGAATCCATATTGTGTTATTCATGGTGCACAATCCTTTTATGGTGTTTACTATATATATATATATATCTGCAATGTGCGCAATTTGTGTTGAAACATTTTAAGAGTACACAGAAGGCCAGAGTTTCTAGATGCAATATTGTATGGTCCTAGTATACATTCTCAAAACAGGATTTATATGGCTGGTTTAAAATTTAGTCAGACTGTTTTTTCTGATTCTCAGGTAAAGGAAAGTACTTGAATAAGAAAGTTTTCATTTAATGCATCTTGATTCCTCTACAGGTATCCGGCCATCTTGAAACTTAGTCATTTTAAACTTAACTCTTAGATTGTTCGTGTTTTCAGAGTGACTAGGCTTAGAATCATAGTCTAGTATTGATTTCAGGAGACATAATTTTCATATTGTGTGTTCTAATCTTTTTCTTACTACAGATCTCCTTCCCAGCTGTTCCCTTCCTAATCCCCTCTTCACCTCTTGGACTCTCTCAGTCTCTGTGATTTATCTATCAGAGTCTTGGAGCTGTTCAGTGGTGGACGTGTTGGGAACGTGCACAGATCCCGAGGATCTGGTGACTCTGACATCCTCCCCCATAGGTACAGATCCATGTGGCAAGGGAGGGCCCCATCTGTTTACAGACCCCTGGTAGATATGGCCACCATGGAGGAATGCCACATTATCATCTCTTACCGCCTGAATCGAGCCACAATCCTGGAACTCTGTGAAAAATGGAGCCTGTTCTGATGCCAGCGAATATGAATCCCCATGCCATACATACCTGTGATTATTAACCCTCTTTCACCCACTTTTCCAGGGGATTCTAACTACCCAAACATGTAATGGCTCCTGACACCTGTGGGAAATCCCAAGACAGATGCTGAACTCCATTATAATAAAGCACATAGTCGCACTAGGAGGGCGATAGAGCAGACCATAGGACTCCTGAAGGCAAGATTTTGTTGCCTGCATCTCTCTGAAGGATCCCTGTGTTATGGCCCTGACAAGGTGTGTCAGATAGTGGGGGCCTGCTGCATGCTACACATCGTGGCTGTGAGAAAAGCTATCCAACTTCTGGAAGAGGGGGATGCTGTCCAACTACCCCTGCCACCTCAGAGGATCAATGAGAGATGAAGAAGAAGAGGGGTAAGACATCAACTCCAGAACCCAGCTAATCCAACTATACTTCCAGTGACTCTGAGGTTGATTTCCCATTCTGCAAATGGGTTTCCTGCATTGTTTCTGGGAGACTTATGTACTAAGTACTGTGGTATCCCTTACCAGTGATGTTGCTTGTTTATGAATGAAGAAACAGCTGTGTGTTACAGCAATGGAATGTACAGTGTGACATACTTCAAACACACTTCAAAGACCCCCTCCTGCAATTAAAGCAGCATTATGATGGAAACTGGCTAATATATAACCATTAACATTTGCTTGCTGACATTAAATGAGGACAGATGTTTTTGTGTACAAGTGTATATATTTGAAGATAAAACATACATGAATGATGGGACAGTGGAAGGGCGCAGGCACATGGTGAACAATTTCCTCAGGTACATTTCCACAGCTGTTGGTAGAACAGGGGAAATGTCCATGGGGCAATTGGAAGATGGTGAAATGGCAGTGGCATGTCAACAAGGTAGCTCAGGGACACACAAGGGAGACAGTTCAGGGCAGAGTCAATTCCTGGCAGTGGTCTTGATCTTGGCTGGTGTTTGACTGGGATGTCTGGGTCTGAGGCCATATTTGCGAGGGGGTACCTTGGCTGCAGGGGAAGGGGTGATGGTGTCCTGGGAGTCCTCTGGCAGTGCCACCACTCCAATAGCTGCTGCAGATGTTGATGGCAGGTCAGTGTCCTGGCTAGTATAAGGGGCCTTCAGGTGGGTGGAGGACTCAGGCTGGATGTTGGTCTGATGCTTCAGCACCCCTGCAATGGCAGCCATGGTGGCATTGAGATGTTTCCATTGCTCCATGGCCTCCTGGTGGTGTGCTACCTGCAGCCTCTGATTCTGCTCCAACGTGGCCAGGATCCTGCCCTTCCTGTCCTGGAAATGGTGGTATGCTCCCAGGACCTCAGCAATTACCTCCTGGGCAGCAGCATCCCTCCTTGGGCCACCCCCCTGGGCCACTGACACCCTCCTACTGGCCCTAGCCCCCTGTGCCTGTGTCCCCTGCAGAGGCCTGGCAATCCCACTTGCACTGGGCCCTTCATCATACTGCCTAGGGGTGGGTGGAGACATGGGCCTCTGTACATGTGGGCTGCCAGTCCGGGGCCTGGTGACAATAGTGTGGGGGTGTTGGGCCAAAGCTGATGGTGGTGGCTGAGTTGTAGGGGTGTCAGTGGTGTCCTGGGTGGGGCTTCTGGAAGGTGACTGTCCAGAACTGTAGGATGGGACAGGGATTTTCTCTGTGTCCAGACATCCCTCTGCACTATCCTGAGTGGGGCCTTCATCTTCAGGTGGAGGACTGGCACTCCTTGACGTCTCTGTCCCGGGGCCTGGGTGGTGGTACCTGTGTGTGAGAGTATAGAGATGTGGGTGTCCTGCACTTTCTTGACCTTTGCAGCACTGATCAGAAGTGATTGGTGGTTACATTCCCATGTAGTAGGATGCAGGGTCCATTTGTGTTCTTTTTTAAGCATTTAGTGAGGGGGTGGTGGTGCGTTCTGGGTGTTGTAGTGCTCCTGATATTACATGCATGGGTTGGTGACTGTGCACAGGGGGCCGGAGAGTGATTTGTATGGGGGGGTTGTAGGCATGGTGGAGACATGGATAAGAGTGTCTGGGTGTTTTGGTCTGGGGGCATGGTGGTAGTGGGAGGGATGGGGTAAGAGATGCATTACTATTGTGGTGACTGTCAGGGTATTGTCGTTGACTCACTCGAGTCCAGTCCTCCAGTGAATCCAGTGTGGCCCTCTGGGTGTATTCGGGGGGATGAGGTGGGGACCACCTCCAGTCTTCTGTACAGCGATGTTGTGTCGTGATGCCATGGAGCGCACCTTACTCCGCAGGCCGTTCCATCTCTTCCTGATGTCATCCCTTGTGCGTGGATGGGTTCCCACTGCATTGACCTTGTTGACGATCCTCTGCCATAGCTCCATCTTCCTGACCAAGGGCGTCTGCTGCACCTGTGCCCTGAATAGCTGTGGCTCGACTCTGAGTATCTTGTCTACCATGGTCCTTAGCTCCCGATCGGTGAAGCAGGGGTGATGGTGGGTGTGCAGTGTTTGTGTTTTAGTGGTGATTTTGTGTGTGTGACTTGAGTGATGGTTTGTTCAGTGTATGCGTGTTGGGATATCAATATGTGTTGTGCTATTGGCATAGAAGAGGATTGTGGGGTGTGTATGTGTGTGTTTTATAGTGGTGTGAATGTGTGTCACGTGTGTGCTTTTCAAATCAGCCAATGTGTGCATTTGTTGTTGGTGGTTCCCATTGCTGTCCGCAGCGGTCGGTACTGCTAGTGGTCGTTCTACCTTCACTGTCCGCCAAGCTGATTTGTGCATCATTATTTCGTAGGTGGGGGGTTTGTATGCATGGCGGTGGCTGGGTGGGGTGTCCTGCATTTCTGCCGTTGTTGGCCCTGGGTGGAGGTTGACAATTTTCTGGCGATTTTCATTTTTGCCATCTTTATAACGCGGTATGCTATCCATCGCCACTAGCGGTCTTTTGTTGGCCATCAGCACAGTGGTCGGCGGTGCCACCAACTTTATAAAGAGGACCACATTCACCTGTGGATAGTGGTCACTTTGTAGCTCATGCGCTCTCTGAAAATTCTGCAGTTGATTGAAAATTGACAAGGAAATAACGATATAATGTGTTTGGGTTGTCCAAAGAGATTTCATATAAATAATTACTAAGGTAATCCAATTTATCTTGAATTAGTTTTCTGTCTTGAATCAGATATTTGCAGAGTGAAGGATTATTTGACAGAGCTTCTTTATAATTTTCAATGAAATGTCAAGTATCCACGATTTATTTAAACTCTATTTGAACTTGAATGTTCTGTTTTGCAAATCATGGCGGTTCGACATACAGATGAAACCTCATCAGCTAGTCTCTCTTCTCCAGCCCTTTTGAATGCTGGCACAACACAAGATTCATATCCCACCAGGTAGACTGGTTCACTGGACCAGGCATGTCAAGTTGTAAGGTCAAATTGTAATAAATAGACAAAGGCATCCATTTGTGTCCTGATTTGGTCCCAGCCAGCAACTTTCCAGGAGCACAGTTTGATGTGATCAATTTCAATATAAGCGTGATCAAGATGGCTGTTTTTAATGGATGTTCTCGGAAGCAGTGATTTGCTGATGGGGCACTGCCTCTTCTTGCTTGGTTGTATTGAACGATACAACCAGACAGAGAGTCTTGGGAAGCCAAGCCCAGTCTGGCTGTATCTGGCCATCAGGGTTTTCAAAAGTCAAGATTGAATTCACTGATTTCTGAAGTTTGCAATGACCTAATCTGTTTCTGGGATGGTAGATCTGACTGAGGGTGTGCTCTCAGAGCAGGTTCTTCTCTTATGCTGCGATCATGAGAAGAAAAAGCTGTCACCCTGTGACCGTTGGAAGGGCTGTGTTCTCTGCCTGACTGGGAATGCTGGGAAGCCGATGACAATTGAGGGTGGCCTTGAAACGGAGGGACATCTATCAGATTTTAAATGCTTGACTTCTATTACCCATGCTTGGAAGGTCTCCTTTAGTTGCAATATGGAGAGCGCTGCGTGTTTGGTGTCAAAAGTTCTACAGTTCAGATCACCACCTTTCCTTAGCAAAAAAGCCACTTTACTAATTATCTGAAATGAAAAACGTGGAACTGACCGGCAATTACTTCAATAACTTGAGGATGTTACCATGGTTGAGATAGTCATGGGGCCCACATGAACTGCATAATGGTTTTAGCAGGATCACTGATTCCTGTTGCATATCCATTTCCTCATCCGGAGGTCATGCCCTAAAGTCTGATGAGGATTGTTCCTTGAATTTAACCAGAGAGTTTGGTTTTAAACTTGGAGACAGGGAGTTTGTATGAGAAGAGAGTCACCAAAACCAATGGATTAATCACAGGAAATGATGATTGGATCAGTGGGACTGGTGGTTTTAGAAAAAACAAAGCTGTCTTTTGACACTTTCATTTTCTCTATGCTCAAACATATTTCCCTAAGCTAATGTAATCCAGTCAGTATGGTCTCTCTAAAATCTCATCTCAATCCCTCCATAGTTCATATATGCTCTCTAGTCACCTTTAGCTCTCAGCTCCAACAGCAGCAGCGCCAAAGAAATAGTGGCTCAAGGAAAAGGGCACAGTGGTTGTCTCTCGATCTATGCTCCTCTCAAACACATGAACTGTGTCATGTAATATCAGCACTCTGACCCCTCTGTCTGTCAGTCTTTGCTCTCCTAGCTCTTTCCCTAGGTACAACATTCTTGAGATGTTGCAGCAGTGGACAATGCATCTTCTTGTTAGATAGAAAGGATCGGATACTTTTACTTCCTTTCCTATATGCCTTTCACTTCTGTAAGAACAATTTTACATACAAAAGTATAACTCCCATTTGTTTACCATCACTCATGTAATGTTAATGTTTCAAACTTCAGCGAATGTTATTTTCTAAATGCACGTTAGCGCATTCCAAAGCAGTTTAGTAGGTGGGTAAGGGTGTAAGTAATAATGGTTCTATTGTTTTAAGGAAAGTTGTGTCATTTCACAAGTCAAGAAGGGGTTATAGAAGAAACATTAAAAAAATATGTGTCAGACTAGCAGGTTTCGCAATCATGCAGCACTGGTTACGTAAAGTTCAGAGCATGCTTCTACACATTGGAGCGACAACGGTTTTTGGGCCCAGCAATTCATCGTCATGTTAGTGATTAGTATTATGATTTTTATTTGTCTATTTGGGGCCTTATCACTCATAAAAGTACTTTTATTTTGATAGACTCCGTAACATTAGCACACTAAAAATGTGTTCATGGAATATTATTGCAGATAGGAACCAGCTTTAAGCACAAGATAAGACTATTGTCCATATTACAACATCTGATATCATTTGTTCACAAGAGACATGGACAATTAATGTGCCAGAGCTACAAGGTCATGAAACATTACACATCCAAGCAGTAAAACGTTCATCCATAAGAAAAACAGTAGGGAGACTGGCAATCTTATGTGAAAACCAGCTTCAACATCAGAACAATTAAAGTTGACACTGGAAGTCCCTGGTTATTAGGGCTGAAGCTTCATCTCCCAAATAGAAGGTCTCAGTTTTGAAATCTGCTTTTTTAAATGTATATTTTATTCCTGGACCAACGCACAGTCAGCAAAATGTGAGTATGATCACAATTTACCTTTTTAATCTGGTAGTCTCAAGATTGAATATTGACATCATAATTGCTAGGAACTTAATTTAAAGTTGTTGTAATTCAGCCCTGAAGGGGAATCAACTAGAGAGGAGGACGCTGCATTAATACTTTACAAATTTCCTTCAAGTTAAGCCTGACTGCTCTGTGCCAAGCTACCAGAGGGTGAGCATGGGTTAATATGGTGTTTGCTTGTGCCTTACCCTGACAAGAATTGCTTCACCAGGGCTCACACACCATTCAACCAACAACCCAATTTCTCACAGAGATGATTAAGTGAAAGTGTGTTAAGTGACAAATGACACACTAAAACAAGAATCATTCTTAGTGGAAACTGACTTCTCCACATTGGGTAATAATTAAATAAAACAAAAGAGGAAGTAGAAACAATGCTTCACCAGAAACAAACAGGGCAAACAAATTCAAAGCCACATACTGGCTAAAGTCAGTTGGAAGGGTTCCTGAGAACTGTTAACTTTTCTCCGTTGTCCCAGTAACATACACTTTTCCTATATGGGTTCAGTTCACAAAAAATGAAATAAAAAAGACACTTTGAACTACAGATTTATAGCTCTTCTGGACATGAATGCTAAATGTTATGCCTCACTAATCCTGGGCGATCTCTGGGAAAGAGTGACAAAACGTAACTTGATCTTTGGTTCCAGACAGGGTTCAGAGTAAAAAGAGGAACACAGATAATATTGTGTCATAGCAATACTTGTTCACAAACAATGAGCAAGAGTAGATTCCACCATGCATGTTGTGTCTAAAAAATAAAGCCTTTTGCTGCATTAAACAAGTGCATCATACTGATAATAGTTTAAAAGCCATAATATCTCTTTGCAATAAGAATTGGATTTAAGTGAAATTGGGAGCTGATGGGACACTAACAAATCATAGATTTATAAACAATGGGCTGAAGCAATGGCCCATCCTAACTCAAATTTTGTTCAATCTTGTTGTAGCATACATAGAGACAAGTATAATTAATTCAAGAAGAGCATGTCCACCTTGGATTAACAGCCATCTGATACACATACTCCAATTTAGTGGCGAAACAATCATACCGGACTATTCTACTCTAGGTCTCCAACACATGCTCAGCATTGCACATCTATTGTGAAGCCAACACAGAAATACATCAAGGTATGAACAAAAGGCCTGATTTAGAGTTTGGCAGGTGGGCTACTCTGTCACAAATGTTCTGGATATTCTGTCCCTAGTTTTGCGATCCCATTATGTCCTACGGAGATCGTAATATGGCGGAAAGGATGCCTGTCACGTTTGTGACTGAGTAACCTGTCCACCAAACTCTAAACCAGGCCCAAAGTGTTACCATTTTCAAAGATTACCTTAAGAAGACAAAGTTGCAAGCAAGGCTGCAATTTGATTTCCTCTAAAACATTATATACATAGTTAGGAATGGAATTTAAAACCTTGGGTCATCACAAACTCCTTTGACAGGCTATGGAAAGTATAGAAGTGGGGCTGAGATTTGCACTTGCCAAGCTAGCACAACATCTGAAAAACTGCTGGAAAGTGGGTTACTGGTAGTGGTAAGTATGCACCTACCACTGACAATAAGGCCACTAACACAATACAGGGTCAGTAGAGGTCTCAGTAAATTAGCCCTTTGCTCAACCCTTGTGAGCTGTAACTGAGTAGGCAGGCCTAAATTAGGAGACAAGAGTGTAAGCGATTCAAAAACACCACTACAGTAAATAAGTAAGACAGCACACAATAAAAATCCCACACCAACTTATAAGAATAGATTATATTTCTATGAGTAAATGGACAACAAAACTACAAAAATCTAATGTAGGGACCTGGAGATATTTATTTTTAACGAATAAACACTTTATAGTGCTTAGAATCACAAAGCGGCAAATTGGGACATCTGTTTGCGGTAGACCGGGACAAAGTCAACGTTTGAGGCCGACCACAATGAAGCCCTGGTCAGATACATTAAGCGCGAGACCTCAGTCAAAATTTTACATTCACACTCAGAAACTTTTCTGGAGCTTTTTCTACTGGGAGCCCTCGCTGCTCTCCACCAGGCCGGATTTAGAGAGGGTTCGCTGGCTTGACTTTCAGGGAGCTCCCGGTCAAATCCTGGAAGTTGGACCTCCGGAACTTTTCAGTAAGATGACCTTGAAATACAGGCTGGGTTGTGATGATCCCAGGTCGGGTTGGTCACCTCCTGGAGCTTTTTCACAAAAGTTCTCCAAACTTCTCAAACTGTTTCCTGAAGTCTTCCTCGCAGGTTCATAGGGTCCAAAACACAAATCCAAGTGTCTGGAATCTCCTGGGTGGTCCTTGGAAGGTTGTGACCACAATTCCCACAATGCACCTTGCCAAATCCTTAAATGTTTACTGGATGCACTCCGTGCTGGAGACTCTTTCTGGAGATGATGCAGTTGAAAATCTGTTACGCTGTAGCTGCAGCGAGTCCACTGCTTAGTCCTTCTTGAAGTAAGGCACAATCACCAGGGCTGTAGTACCTGTTTTGCAGCAGGTGCAGTTCACTCAGAAGTGCAGGCCAATTGTGCAGATCCAGATACAAAGCAGAACAGTCCTTCTTGCTCCTGTAGTTTCAGGCAGCAGAACTGAGGGGCCATGCACCTCACACATATTTATTCACAGCTCCTGTGCATCGGGAAAGGGGTCCCCCCTGACCAATAGAATGCAGTCTGACACCCAGCTACATGACCACTTCCCCCAAAATTTGGAATATTTCTGTCCTGTCCCAGAAATCACTATTCTTCCAAAATCCATGATGGCTGTAATTTCCGCAGAGAAGTCAGAGCTAACAAAACAAACTCCTGGTGTAGCTCATTTCCATAGCTCTCTTCCTCCTGACATCTGCAAATTCCTTCCTTAAGCATGGTATCTGGCTGAGGGGCACAGGGAGTAGATTGCTTCGCATACCCTGCCTGTCCTGCTCTCATTTGAGGTTGGATAGTTTATTACCCCTCCCACTGCTCTGGCATGCGTGTGCAGCTGCAGCGCTCCTGTCAGCAGATATCCTCTCCCCTGGGCAGCCATATAACACCTAATCAAAACAGCCTTGTTTATCCTGTTAGCATTGACCACTCACGGGGGACCTCCAGAAGGCTGGATTTCGGCTTACAGAAAGAAAAGACTCATTGCTTCTTTTCTGAACAAGTTATGATAAATTAACCAATGGCAAATTGCTGGATTTAACTAAGCAAATCTTTTAAGTCCTGGAATGAAATTTCTACACCTTTCCAAACAATATTTACAATCAAACACAATAGTGCACGCCTATGGAGTCCAGTATCTACAATGGGGGAAAATGAAATGAGTAGTTTTCCCTCACCAGAGTTTATTAAACATATTTTATAAGAATTAGCTAATAGGGACTTACAGGGTCTGTCAGGCCAATTGTAAGGGTACCTTAATACCTAGTGAATTCTACTACATGTGTGTGTTTTAACATAACACTGGCCTGGGCCTGGCTAGCAGGGCCCAGAGCACAGTCAGAGTCAGTTACCATCAGTACCAGTCAGCAAGAAAATGGGGGTGATCATCGATCCCGGCGGAGACAGAGAGTTACCCTGTAGGTCAGACTGCAAGGGTCATAATGTGGCGGCCGGACCACCACAGCAGCAGCAGTCCAGACCGCCACTAGGAGTGGCGTTCTAATGATTACCAGACTCATAATTAGGCCCTTAATGTTTGCCTCCTGAGTGAGCATTAAGATAGTCTATTTTGCAAGATTGTTTACTGTCCATCCCCATAGAACAACTCATATACAAGGGAAATGTCTAAGCAGATAACATGTCAACATTGATCGTGATTTTCGATTTGTGAGATATTTAAGTCCAGCAATTCATTATTCTGAGTGGTGGTATATTTGGAGTTGGTTCGCTGATAAGGTAATGGATTTTGATAGGTTTGGAAATTGTCTTTCTGCTGAATAGAATTCGGCACTTACACAAATACACAAACAGGTAAGACCCATATCAAATCAAACAAATCAACAATCTTGTCTTACATTGAAAATGAAAACATTAACAACACAGGACATCGTGCTACAGAAAGATTCTGGGGTGATAATGTGCATGTTATGCATGTGATATTGTTGTACACTTGTTTCGAGGTACAGATGTGTGCTACTCCTGACAATATTGCTACTGTTATCTCACACAATTAACATGGGTTTGAAACTGAAATGTTCACCGGAAAAGTGGGAATACTCTACACTTGTTCGGGAAAAAAGGAAATAGCAGGCATTGAAGGGTGCCCTTGATGAGCAAGCAAAATATGAAATTGTAGGATAAAGCAGTCTGAGGAAACCTGTATGTATAAACACATAATGCTAGATATACAAGTCTATTTACTCTGCTGATCAATAAAACATGAGAGGTTGCCGTGGCAACTACCATCTCACACAGAGTGCTTATACAACCTCTGGAGTACAGAACATTTCCTCACAGCAAGTATTATCGTGAAAACTGTTGCAGTTTTAACGAAGTTCCTTACCACTGTCTCATTCCTATGATTGATTTTTGTAGTCTCCGAATAACCCCTTTTATAAAACTGTCATGTCTGTATTTTCGAAAAGCAATGTTTTGCTTAAATCGAGGACAGCTAAGGGGAAACAAAAATGCCCGAGAAGTAATTCAGCTCAGGAAAAGTAGTTTCGTATATTTGAATGCAAAATACATGCCTCCACAACTCTGTAAAAATGCCGGTAGTGACTCTGAAGTTAATGTAATATATACTGAAATAGTTTGATTAACTGGTCTACGCCCCTATTGGCTGTGCTTTTCATGCCCATAATCAGGCACTAACAAACGCCTGCTGCACATTCATTCCATGAAATCAAAAGGCACCTTAAAGAGATTGGTCGAACTTGAGCTCAAAGATATTTTTTTAGTGTTTGACTTTCTTTGACTAACTGGAGTGCTGCGGACAGGGTCTTGGTTCACATTCCTCATAACCAAACAGGACAGTGACTTTCATGTAACCTTGTTACTGTTAATCCGTGGGCTCTTTCCCTCTTTACTAGTTGTGGATATGACATATCGTGGTGCGAACAGAAAGTATTTTAAATAGGTCTTAGAAAAGCCATTCGGTCCGGCCTAGGGGTAAATATATTGAGTGTCGGTGAGATAAGCAATGGCGAATGAGAAAGATGGCACCAAAAGATGAGAGACTAAAACTGAATATGCATATTGTCTACTGTTGGACCTGGCTTTTTGACAGGGACATCCCCAAACTTTTTGCCTCCTTCCTCCTATTTTTTTCTGACCTGTTGTTGTTGGCTTTTGACCTCTGAGCACTTTACCACTGCTAACCAGTGCTAAAGTGCATATGCTCTCTGTGTAAATTGTACTATTGATTGGTTTATCCATGATTGACTCTTTAATTTACCTGTAAGTCCCTAGTAGAGTGCACTACATGTGCCTAGGGCCTGTAGATTAAATGCTACTAGTGGGCCTACAGCACTGGTTGTGCCACCCACCTCAGTAGCCCCTTAACCTTGTCTCA
The DNA here is from genome assembly GCF_031143425.1 of Pleurodeles waltl. Taxonomy (NCBI): domain Eukaryota; kingdom Metazoa; phylum Chordata; class Amphibia; order Caudata; family Salamandridae; genus Pleurodeles; species Pleurodeles waltl. The sequence continues at coordinate 281,815,864 of NC_090447.1, forward strand.
GGCCTGCCATTGCAAGGCCTGTGTGTGCAGTTTCACTGCCACTTCGACTTGGCATTTAAAAGTACTTGCCAAGCCTAGAACTCCCCTTTTTCTACATATAAGTCATCCCTAATGTGTGCCCTAGGTAACCCCTAGAGCAGGGTGCTGTGTAGGTAAAAGGCAGGACATGTACCTGTGTAGTTATATGTCCTGGTAGTGTAAAACTCCTAAATTCGTTTTTACACTACTGTGAGGCCTGCTCCCTTCATAGGCTAACATTGGGGCTGCCCTCATACACTGTTGAAGTGGCAGCTGCTGATCTGAAAGGAGCAGGAAGGTCATATTTAGTATGGCCAGAATGGTAATATAAAGTCCTGCTGACTGGTGAAGTCGGATTTAATATTACTATTCTAGAAATGCCACTTTTAGAAAGTGAGCATTTCTTTGCACTAAAAACTTGTTGTGCCCTTCAATCCACGTCTGGCTAGGTTTAGTTGACAGCTCCTTGTGCATTCACTCAGACACACCCCAAACACAGGGTACTCAGCCTCACTTGCATACATCTGCATTTTGAATGGGTCTTCCTGGGCTGGGAGGGTGGAGGGCCTGCCCTCACACAAAGGACTGCCACACCCCCTACTGGGACTCTGGCAGACAGGATTGAGCTGAAAGGGAACTTGGTGCATTTCTTAGAGACTCTTTGAAATCACCCCCACTTCAAAGGCACAACTTAGTATAAAACAGGGCCTCTGCCCTACCTCATCAGACACTTGCTGGAGAAGAAACCTGAACCAGAAACTACATCCTGCCAAGAAGAACTGCCTGGCTGCTCAAAGGACTCACCTGTCTGCTTTCTCCAAAGGACTGCTGTCTTGCTGTTGCCCTGCTGCCTTGCTGAACTCTTGTCTGGCTGTGAAAGTGCTCTCCAAGGGCTTGGATAGAGCTTGCCTCCTGTTCCTTGAAGTCTCAGGACCAAAAAGACTTCTTCCTTTCACGTGGACGCTCCGTGCGCCGAAAATTTCGACGCACAGCTTGTTTCGCGGCGAGAAAAACGCCGCACACCGACGCTGATCAACGCGACGCCCTCGGGACGATCGAGACTTCGACGCACAACCTCGCAAGGACAAAGCCGCCCGACTTCCAAGGAGAAATCGACGCGACGCCTACCGTGAGTGCGAAACTTTGACGCACAACCTCGCAAGGACAAAGCCGCCCGACTTCCAAGGAGAAATCGACGCGACGCCTACCGTGAGTGCGAAACTTTGACGCACGGCCTCGCAAGGACAACGCCGCCCGACTTCCAAGGAGAAATCGACGCGACGCCTGCCGTGAGACCAAAATTTCAACGCACGGCCTCGCAAGGACAACGCCGCCCGACTTCCAAGGAGAAATCGACGCGACGCCTACCGTGAGATCGAAACTTCGACGCGCCGCCCCGCAGAACGACGCGCAGCCGGAAAATAAGCAGGAGAATCCACGCACAGACCCGGGACATCTGGTAATCCTCGCGATCCACAAAAAGAGACTGTCTGCGCGCCGGAAAACGACGCCCGACTTCCCCGCGTGGAAAAGAACGACGCAAGTCTGTGTGTGCTGAGCGGAAAACGACGCACACACCCCTTTTTCCACGCATCTCTTCTCCTGTGGCCCTCTGAGGAGATTTCCCACCAGAAACCAGGTACTCTGTGCTTGAAAGACACTTTATTGCTTTTTAAAGACTTAAAGACTCTTAATATCACTTTTCAGTGATATCTTTACAAATTCGTATTGCAACTTTGATCGTTTTGACCTACAATTATCCAGATAAATATTCTATATTTTTCTAAACACTGTGTGGTGTATTTTTGTGGTGTTATACTATGGTGTTGTATGATTTATTGCACAAATGCTTTACACATTGCCTTCTAAGTTAAGCCTGACTGCTCGTGCCAAGCTACCGGAGGGTGAGCACAGGCTGATTTTGGATTGTGTGTGACTTACCCTGACTAGAGTGAGGGTTCTTGCTTGGACAGAGGGCAACCTAACTGCCAACCAAAAACCCCATTTCTAACATTGGTGATCAGCGGTGAGGATAGGACTTGTGTTTGTGCAGTGACATACAGTAACTAAGTATTTCACTACCTACCCACAGTGGAAGGTCAACTTGATTTTTCATCTTTTTTTTGGCTCTTGGTTCTCTGATGTCCTCCTGGATATACTATTGATATTTTGGACTTTGGATTTTGGTTTTTGCTGATAAGATCTTATCAAAATGGGATTGCTTACCTACTCATTCTTTGTTCGTACTGACCACCTCACTAAGGCTGACCTAAGGAAGCTTTGCAGACAATGGGGCCTTCCTGTAGCAAGGAGATCTACTAAAGCGGAGATGCTCCATCACTACATAGTCTGGGGGGAGGAAAGATGGGCAGAGAGAGAGGCAGCAAGAAACCAAATGACTAAGTACCCCTCAGATGAGGAGGAAGACTACTCAGATGAGGAGGAAGGCTACTCAGAGTTGGACAGTGACCCTGAAATAGATGAATGGCTCCGAAGTCAAAGGCGACAGGAGCAACAATTAGAGGAGTATCTTGCAGAGGTTGAGGCAAAAAGACTTTTAGCCCTGGAAGAAGAAAAGATTGCAGCTCAAGAGCTGAGCTGTAAAGAGCTGAAACTGGAGGCCGGAAGGGCTGAGTCCAGTTCAGATGGTGGCAGCAAAAATCTTGCATCTAGTACTGCTGAAGAAGGGCACAAGCCCAGAGATGTGGTGCCCAACTTGAAGAAGGGAGTTGACACACCCCAGGCAGTTCAAGGGTATGAGGTAGTTCCCGTTATGCACAGGGTCCCTGAGAAGGATTGGGGAACTGGCACAGGGAGTCATATTCCTACTGGGGGGAGGGACACTTTACTGACTCTAGCAGAGAGTGACAGAGAAAAGGGTTCCCCCCTGGTGGACGTCCTGGATATAGAGTGTAGAGACATCCCAGAAGAGTTTGGGTTGAGTGTCAGGGACAGACAGAAACTGTCTCACCAGTCTCAAGAGGGTGATGTAGAGTGCTTTTCCAAGGCTGAGTTACTAGGTGGTTGGGTGAAGGGTACTGTGGTTAATACATGTGAAGGGCAGAGTGATGTAATTGCTGGAGAGCATATGTCTGGTCCTTATTTTCCAGAGCTACGCCAACACCAGGTGGAGTGTGAGTTCTCTGACCCCAGGGAACTTACAGTGGAGGCAGACTTTTGGGTGAGTACCAGAGAGTCTGGAGAGGCATTTGGGGGTGCTCCTGAAGGGAGTGGTCTAGGTGGTTCCCGACCAAGTGAGGTGGGAGAGGATTGTAGTGTCCCAGGTAGGTCTCAGAGCCTAACCTGTACCGTAGGGCCACCTTTTGAGGGAAGCCCCGCAGTGTCCGAAGAACTTGGGGGGATGACTGTAGACAGCATCCCAACAGTTCTGGTGTCTGGCAGTACCACTCCTAGTGAGGGGGTGCAGAAGTCCAGACATAGGGTTGAGAGGGGGTGGCAGACCCTAGTGGAGGATCTTGAAAGTCAGGGGTCAGCTCTGAGAGCAGAGCCCCCCAGGAATGACCCAGGTGAGACCGTTTCTGGTTTGGGGGAAACCCAGACTCTGCCGGATGGGCAGAGGTCGGGAGACCTGCGCCAACCAGACTCTTGTGTGGCCCTTGGGGACGGCGTGTCCCTTGTGGGGGGTGAGAGTGCCCCCCCGGAAGTCCTGGCATGCCAGGCAAAGATTCAACCTCAGGGTGGTGACTCTGGGTTGGATAACCGGGTTCAGAGGTTAAACTTTGACCTGGTGGGGGGTAGATGTGCCCCCCAGAAAGTCCTGGAATGCCAGGCAATGGCTCAACCTCAGGGTGGTGACTCTGGGTTGGCTTACCAGGTGAAGAGGTCAAACTCTGACCTGGTGGGGGGTAGGTGTGCCCCCCAGAAAGTCCTGGCGTGCCAGGCAGTTGTCCAACCTCAGGGTGTCGACTCTGGGTTGGATGGCCAGGTTCAGAGGTTAAACTCTGACCTGGTGGGAGGTAGGTGTGCCTCCCAGAAAGTCCTGTGGTGCCAGGCAATTGCCCAACCTCAGGGTGGTGACTCTGGGTTGGCTAACCCGGTTCAGAGGTCAAACTCTGACCTGGTGGGGGGTAGGTGTGCCCCCCAGAAAGTCCTGGTCTACCAGGCAATGGTTCAACCTCAGGGTGGTGACCCTGGGTTGGAGAACCAGGCTCAGAGGTTAAACTCTGACCTGGTGGGAGGTAGGTGTGCCTCCCTGAAAGTCCTGGCCTGCCAGGCAATGGTTCAACCTCAGGGTGGTGACTCTGGGTTGGATATCCAGGTTCAGAGGTTAACCTCTGACCTGGTGGGGGGTAGGTGTGCCCCCCAGAAAGCCCTGGTGTACCAGGCAGTTGTCCAACCTCAGGATGGTGACCCTAGGTTGGAGAACCAGGTTCAGAGGTTAAACTCTGACCTGGTGGAGGGTCAGTGGGCCCTCCAGGAAGTCCTGGCGTGCCAGGCGATTGTTCTACTTCAGGGTGGTAACTCTGAGTTGAATGGCCCAGTTCAGAGGTTAAACTCTGACCTGGTGGAGGGTCAGTGTGCCCTCCAGAAAGGCCTGGCGTGCCAGGCAATTGTTCAACCTCAGAGTGCTGACTCTGGGTTGGATACCCAGGTTCAGAGGTTAAACTCTGACCTGGTGGGAGGTAGGTGTGCCTCCCAAGAAGCCCTGCTGTGCCAGGCCATTGTCCCACCTCAGGGTGCTGACTCTGGGTTGGATACCCAGGTTCAGAGGTTAAACTCTGACCTGGTGGGAGGTAGGTGTGCCTCCCAAGAAGCCCTGCTGTGCCAGGCAATTGTCCAACCTCAGGGTGTTGACTCTGGGTTGGATGACCAGGTTCAGAGGTTAAACTCTGACCTGGTGGGGGGTAGGTGTGCCCCCCAGAAAGTCCTGGCGTGCCAGGCAATTGCCCAACCTCAGGGTGGTGACCCTGGGTTGGGGAACCAGGCTCAGAGGTTAAACTCTGACCTGGTGGGAGGTAGGTGTGCCTCCCAGAAAGTCCTGGTGCGCCAGGCAATTGTTCAACTTCAGGGTGGTGACTCTGAGTTGAATGGTCAGGTGCAGAGGTTAAACTCTGACCTGGTGGAGGGTCAGTGTGCCCTCCAGGAAGTCCTGGTGTGCCAGGCAATTGTTCAACTTCAGGGTGGTGACTCTGAGTTGAATGGTCAGGTGCAGAGGTTAAACTCTGACCTGGTGGAGGGTCAGTGTGCCCTCCAGGAAGTCCTGGCGTGCCAGGCAATTGTTCAACTTCAGGGTGGTGACTCTGAGTTGAATGGGCAGGTGCAGAGGTTAAACTCTGACCTGGTGGGGGGTAGGTGTGCCTCCCAGGAAGTCCTGGTTTGCCAGGCGGTGATCCAGTCTGAGGGTACAGACCCTGGGCTGGAAGACCAGGTTCAGGGTGTCCCCCCGGACCTGGAGGGAGGGGCTACTGATAACAGTGCCCCTACCATGTTGTCTTCTGAGGAGGCCACTCCTAGTTGGAGGGTGCTGGACCCCAGAAGGGAGGGCAGGGGGAGGGAAGCCTCACCCCGGGCCCTAGTCCAACGTGAAGGTATAGACCCCAGGTTGGAGGGCCAGTGGCAGGTTAACAGCCCTGCACTGGTGGAGGAATGGTACAGGGCGACTTCTGTAAGCCCCCTGGCCATGTTGGACTCTGGGGGTACCGCTCCAGGAGGGAGGGTACAAAGGCCCAGAGGGGAGGACCAGGTTCAGGCTGTCATCCCTGACCTGGTGGAAGGGAGAGTGGTTAAAGGGTGCCCAGCACCTGGGGCTACCGCCCCCCACTCTCCACAGCCACAGTGGTTGGAGAGCTTTGAGAGGCCTGGGGCCTGGCTCTTATCCCTGGCAGCTGTCAGTAATCACTGTGGCTTGCTGTCCGGGTGGACAGAGTTATCCCTGGGGAGGGGACAAGTATCCCACCCCGGGGATAGAATGGGCAACACCACTGTGTTGGTCCTGGTGGTACTATCCTGCTCCTGGGATACATCTGTGAGCAATGTAAGGTTAGGTGCTGCACAGATGGGATCCGCAGGAAAGGAGAAAGGTTCCCCATGGATGGGCTTAGTGGGCCCTGAGAGTATGGACAGAGGGATCCAATTGGAGTCAGGAAGGCGAAGAACTGGAGCATGCCCCTGCTGTTGTGGGCCTGGGTCCTTGTTCTGTCGCCTCAAACAGGGAAGTACATCAGGCTAGTGATTGTTCTCCCCTGGCTTTAGGCTGGTGGGGGGTCATGTTGGACCTGGCTTTTTGACAGGGACATCCCCAAACTTTTTGCCTCCTTCCTCCTATTTTTTTCTGACCTGTTGTTGTTGGCTTTTGACCTCTGAGCACTTTACCACTGCTAACCAGTGCTAAAGTGCATATGCTCTCTGTGTAAATTGTACTATTGATTGGTTTATCCATGATTGACTCTTTAATTTACCTGTAAGTCCCTAGTAGAGTGCACTACATGTGCCTAGGGCCTGTAGATTAAATGCTACTAGTGGGCCTACAGCACTGGTTGTGCCACCCACCTCAGTAGCCCCTTAACCTTGTCTCAGGCCTGCCATTGCAAGGCCTGTGTGTGCAGTTTCACTGCCACTTCGACTTGGCATTTAAAAGTACTTGCCAAGCCTAGAACTCCCCTTTTTCTACATATAAGTCATCCCTAATGTGTGCCCTAGGTAACCCCTAGAGCAGGGTGCTGTGTAGGTAAAAGGCAGGACATGTACCTGTGTAGTTATATGTCCTGGTAGTGTAAAACTCCTAAATTCGTTTTTACACTACTGTGAGGCCTGCTCCCTTCATAGGCTAACATTGGGGCTGCCCTCATACACTGTTGAAGTGGCAGCTGCTGATCTGAAAGGAGCAGGAAGGTCATATTTAGTATGGCCAGAATGGTAATATAAAGTCCTGCTGACTGGTGAAGTCGGATTTAATATTACTATTCTAGAAATGCCACTTTTAGAAAGTGAGCATTTCTTTGCACTAAAAACTTGTTGTGCCCTTCAATCCACGTCTGGCTAGGTTTAGTTGACAGCTCCTTGTGCATTCACTCAGACACACCCCAAACACAGGGTACTCAGCCTCACTTGCATACATCTGCATTTTGAATGGGTCTTCCTGGGCTGGGAGGGTGGAGGGCCTGCCCTCACACAAAGGACTGCCACACCCCCTACTGGGACTCTGGCAGACAGGATTGAGCTGAAAGGGAACTTGGTGCATTTCTTAGAGACTCTTTGAAATCACCCCCACTTCAAAGGCACAACTTAGTATAAAACAGGGCCTCTGCCCTACCTCATCAGACACTTGCTGGAGAAGAAACCTGAACCAGAAACTACATCCTGCCAAGAAGAACTGCCTGGCTGCTCAAAGGACTCACCTGTCTGCTTTCTCCAAAGGACTGCTGTCTTGCTGTTGCCCTGCTGCCTTGCTGAACTCTTGTCTGGCTGTGAAAGTGCTCTCCAAGGGCTTGGATAGAGCTTGCCTCCTGTTCCTTGAAGTCTCAGGACCAAAAAGACTTCTTCCTTTCACGTGGGCGCTCCGTGCGCCGAAAATTTCGACGCACAGCTTGTTTCGCGGCGAGAAAAACGCCGCACACCGACGCTGATCAACGCGACGCCCTCGGGACGATCGAGACTTCGACGCACAACCTCGCAAGGACAAAGCCGCCCGACTTCCAAGGAGAAATCGACGCGACGCCTACCGTGAGTGCGAAACTTTGACGCACAACCTCGCAAGGACAAAGCCGCCCGACTTCCAAGGAGAAATCGACGCGACGCCTACCGTGAGTGCGAAACTTTGACGCACGGCCTCGCAAGGACAACGCCGCCCGACTTCCAAGGAGAAATCGACGCGACGCCTGCCGTGAGACCAAAATTTCGACGCACGGCCTCGCAAGGACAACGCCGCCCGACTTCCAAGGAGAAATCGACGCGACGCCTACCGTGAGATCGAAACTTCGACGCGCCGCCCCGCAGAACGACGCGCAGCCGGAAAATAAGCAGGAGAATCCACGCACAGACCCGGGACATCTGGTAATCCTCGCGATCCACAAAAAGAGACTGTCTGCGCGCCGGAAAACGACGCCCGACTTCCCCGCGTGGAAAAGAACGACGCAAGTCTGTGTGTGCTGAGCGGAAAACGACGCACACACCCCTTTTTCCACGCATCTCTTCTCCTGTGGCCCTCTGAGGAGATTTCCCACCAGAAACCAGGTACTCTGTGCTTGAAAGACACTTTATTGCTTTTTAAAGACTTAAAGACTCTTAATATCACTTTTCAGTGATATCTTTACAAATTCGTATTGCAACTTTGATCGTTTTGACCTACAATTATCCAGATAAATATTCTATATTTTTCTAAACACTGTGTGGTGTATTTTTGTGGTGTTATACTATGGTGTTGTATGATTTATTGCACAAATGCTTTACACATTGCCTTCTAAGTTAAGCCTGACTGCTCGTGCCAAGCTACCGGAGGGTGAGCACAGGCTGATTTTGGATTGTGTGTGACTTACCCTGACTAGAGTGAGGGTTCTTGCTTGGACAGAGGGCAACCTAACTGCCAACCAAAAACCCCATTTCTAACATCTACATTATGTGCCCCAAAGGTGGTTAGATTTTTCAAGTTTCAAGATTACTATTTAGCATAAAAATATCGTAGGATATGCCATCACACAAACGACGCGCTTATATAACAAGAGCCCTTAAACAAATGGGACCCAAGGCGATTAGTGCTTCTCATTTATATCATTTTTTACAAATTTGGATGCACAGTGAAATCACTGTCTGCTCTAAAGGCCACCTTTTATATTTCAACATACTACCAACACTAAGAATTGCAAATCAGTATAAGTATTTACCCAAACTTATACACCAAACAATGTTGTCACTGGAGTCAATTCACCAAAACGCCAGGGGTAGCGGAAGTGACATCACACGCCACACCATCTGACCTTTACTTTGATTTACACACACACATGCTAACACATACACAAAGTCACACTCTCTCTTTCACATAAACTCACTCTCACCCTCAGGCATGCATACAACATGCATTCAAAAGAAAGCCTTTTTTTACTTACCTTACTTATCAGATAAGGTCATATTCCAGCTAATTGTACTCCATTTATTATACAAATAGTGAATACTATTATTCACTTTTTGGGTAGTAAAAAATTGACGGGAAACCAGGAAAGTGGGTCCTCACCAACGTCCATGAGGACGAGCTGCCTCTGTTTTTTTTAAGGCACTCATTTTGACACCCCTGAGGCCAGGGTCGCAAAGGCAGTGCCAGGGGTGGCAAAGGGAAAGCCAAGGGTCGCAGCTGCGAACCTTGGCAACCCCTAAATGTTGTCCATAAATGGTGTGCTATTATTCAATGATGAAAATACTTTTTTTTAACAACAAACATCTGTATTGGTTCTTGAAGTCCAATTATTGAATTAGAGTTTGTCTGTTGTTGGGTTGCCAATCCTCACAGGACATAGGAGCCTCATATGAATAAGTGATGCGTGATCAGGTATGTTGCATGTAAGAGAATTGGAGGATGGATGCCTGTGAAGGCCAGACCCACAGACAGAGAATCAACAGGTCCGAATAAGTTATTGTAGCACCACAATAATGTGCCCACCAGTTGTGGTACGAAAAAAAGAGCATTCACACTCCGAGGTACACGATGAACCTCTATAATGAATTCATGGGTATACTTCCATTAGTAATCTTAAAATAGTCTATACTCATGATGAACCTACATAGCCCTTATTTTAATCTCTTGATCTATAATTCACATCAAAAGAGTAGCAATATCTCTCTAAATGTGCTTGATATCTGAGCTTATTGAATCAGTAGTGGAATAGAGTGCTTGAATCTCCTCATGGATCTTGCTCAAAAAATATCTTGTGACTGTACTGCTTTAGCTTTTAGAGATGGAGAAGCAGATTCTTGCTTCCTTTTGTTTGGATGTGATGATGTTAAATAACCTCTATACTACAATAATTAAAAAGAGAGCCAGAAGTAAAAGCAGTAACAAAATGAGTCAATCCCTTCACCCCTGCTCTGCCAGTCATTTTCCCCACCTTCTGTGCCAAGCCTTATTTTGAGTACTTGGGTATTTGGTGTAGTTCATGCTTATGCCCCTATAACTTTTTGTCCACATAAGTTATCCATGCCCAATTTGTATCCTTTTTTCCAACATCCTTGGGATTCTACCAAGAGTTAGTGGATTCCTCTGATGGGGACTGGGAAATTAGCCAAAATGCAGCTCAAATGTGTTTTTTTGGGGGAAAAAATGGGACAAAATGCTGCAGAAAAAAGTATCTGTTTTTTTTCCTTTACATGGCATCAACAAAGGGATTGCAGTGCTAAAACAGCCATCTTATCATCTTTCAGGAACAGGCAGACTAAATCAGAAAAACAACATTTTCAACACATTTTTGGCATTTTAGTGGGACACTCACCGATTTTCCTATTTCCTCTGCTTTCAACCTTTTTCCAATTAGTGATTTATATGGGTGTGAAAACAGTTGTGGATCCCAGACAATTATACACTTCTAAAAAGTAGACACATTGCTGAATTCAGAAAGGGGTCATTTGTGTAGATCCTTCGAGGTTTTCCAATAGAAAATAACAGTTGAAATTAAAACAATATTGAAATTGGGTTGAAAGAACAGCCATTTCTGTCTATATTTTCATCTGTAACATTTTCCACCTATGGCAGATTTATGAAAGCAAAGTACTGTTATGTCTGCTAGACCCTTTTGGTTGCAGGGATATATAGGGCTTGTAGGTTCACCAAGAACACAAGGTACCTGGAGCCATAAATGGGCTCCGCCATGCAATGGGTTTTCACTGTGTACCATGTATACAGTGAACAATTTGGTAAAATATAAAGATTGAAAAGTAGGTATCAAGGAAACCTATGTATTTCCGAAATCAGAGCAAAATATGGAGTTTAGAAGCAGTGGTTATTTGCACATTTCTGAATTTGGGGGTCCCCATACTAGCATGTGTATTACAGGACATTCCTCAGGAAATGCAGGATGGGGAGACTTGTGGAGCTCTCACCAGGTTCTGTTACACAGAATCCTTTGCAAACCTCAAAATACGGCGAAAAACACATTTTCCTCATATTTCGGTGATGTAAAGTTCTGTTATCTGAGGGGAGCCACAAACTTCCTTCCACCCAGCGTTCCCCCAACTCTCCCAATTAAAATGTGTGGGTAGACCTAGTGCCCGCAATAGGAATGTCCCAAAGCACAACGTGGAGACATAATAATTTTACCCTGAAAACCGATGTGTGTTTTTTGCAAAGTACCTAGCTGTGGATTTTGGGCTCTAGCTCAGCCAGCACTTAAAGAAAGCTAGCAAACCTGTACATTTTTTAAAACTAAATAACTAGTGAAATCCTGAATGCTCTGGAACCTGAGGGGAACCACAAACCTCCTCCTACCCAGCATTCCCCCAAATCTCCTGTTAAAAATGGTACCACACTAGTGTGGGTGGACCAAGTTCCCGCAACCGGGGAGGGCCCAAAACACAATGTGTACATATCAAAATTATCTACTGTAAAACAACCTGTTTTTGCAAGGGGGGCACCTGGGTTTTTGGTCTCTGGCTCAGTGGTCATCGTGGGAAACCTACCAAACCCAGACATTTCTGAAAACTAGACACAATGGGAAGTCCAGGGAGGTGTGGCTTGTGTGGATCCCCCAGCATATTCTTACCAGAATCCCATGCAAACCTCAAATTTAGCTAAAAAAAATCAAACTTTTCTGACATTTTTGTGTAGGATCACCGGGCCGGCACAAAGTTCCTACCACCCAGTGTTCCCCTCGGTCTCCTGAATAAAATGATACCTCACTAAATCAAAATTAATTTTAATTCATGATAATGTGCAATAACCCCTATGAGTGTATCCTAAACATGTAAGCAATGAAATAACTTCACGTCCAATCACCTTACAAGTCCTACATTTGGAATGCAATGCAAAAGAATGAAACACCATTATTCTCTATTTCTCTATGTCACAAATATGCATGCAATTCCTTGTCCGTATTCAGTCTATGTGGAGCCTGATATATACACATACACACACACACACAGCCCTTCGACAGCAAGAATCAGTGTTGTCTCAGGAAAACACCCGCAATCCAGGACATTGCTTTCAACTTCCTTTATTGAATATCTTGTGTATTGACCTCATGGTCTTCTTCAGAGCAACAAAACAGTGCACAACAAGCTCCATCCATTAAAAAAAATACTGCATGTGTAAAAAACACAAAAATTACTATCTGAACTCGTTACTGCCTGCAAATCAAAATAAATATATGAAATCTATTGAGAAAATTGACAAAGAAAAACTATTTATGACAGAAATAAAATCCCTCACTTACACAATTCATTGTTCCTCTCTCACTTTTCACAGCAAGAAATCACTTTGTGTATACTTCATCCAGAATACCAAGTGGTACAATCTTTATGAATGAAGAAAAGTTCACATTAATCATGTCAGTCATAATTAATATTGTGCTTTTCAAAAACTAATTCAGATTTCAATCCTATGTTCTGCATAAATATTCCCAAGTGGTCCATTTGTCACATCATTATGATTTACAAAAAAGATGTTTAGGCTCAAAGATTCCCACAAATACATTTCTCTACCAACCACATATAAAAAGCTTTGCTGGTCAAGTGACCCAATAATTCATGATTTGTCAGGTATTTCCTGGAGACCTGAGTATATTTTTGTTACCATAGATGTGGAGTCATTGTACACTTACATTGAACATGAATTAGGTATACAGGCATGTCAATACTTTTTGAGAGATAGACCATTATACCTCCATGACCCCTCAATGATGTTGTTGGATATGTCACAGTTTTGCTTGGAGAATAATATCTTTCTATTTGGTGATCGTTGGTACAGGCAACGCATCGGAATTGCCATGGGAAGTTGCTTTGTATTGGTCTAACCGGGCATCTTTATGGGTTGGTGGGAGGCACAATGGGTCTGGACAGATCGAAATAAGGACTGGACATTTGATATTTTGGACCCGTTACATAGATGACCTATTTGTGATTTGGGATGGTCCTCGTAAGAAATTGGACCAATTTATGCTTTTAATGTCTGATAATGTTTTGAATCTTAAGTTTACTCATAAGATACATGGAACAGAGATAGATTTTTTAGATGTTATGGAAAGAGTAGAACAGGATGCAATACTCACCAGTGTTTTCAGAAACAATGCAAACATTTATTGTATTTTATTCTGTGGCAACCTCAATTCCATCTCAACCCTATCCAGCTCAATGTTCACATAAAAAACCTTTTAACAGGGGCCCTCAGTTTTGTCTGTACACCCACGTCCTCCATCTCTGCTTCACATTCTTTCAGTGCTCTGATGCATGTCCCTTCTGCATGTCCCTGTGAGTGCTGCCCAAAGAAGCAAGAAGTTATTCTAATAATGTATCACCATCTCATCACCTGGCCGTATCATGAAACACCTTTGCAGAAACGTGCTTATAATTCTCAAACAACTTACTCAATATTGCAAGACCAATTGATTACACCTTGTCAATGTACATAGAGGGCCTGATTACAACTTTGGAGGAGGTGTTAATCCATCCCAAATGTGACGGATATACCACCAGTCGTATTACGAGTTCCATAGGATATAATGGACTCGTAATACGGCTGGTGGTAAATCCGTCACTTTACCGTCACTTTTGGGACGGATTAACACCTCCTCCAAAGTTGTAATAAGGCCCAGAGTCTTTAAACTTTAATCTCAAACTCACTGGATGTCAGAAAGCAAAGAAATCTGACTTTGTATTACATTTTGCCAACTCTGCACCTGCACCACATCTCCTCAATAGCTCAATAGCAAAATCAATTGATGCAAACTGCACTGTTGCACCTTCTATAGCAATAAAACTATCTACAGAAGGACCTTCAGACCATGACTCTTGAGGAATCATTTAGATTTCCCCTTCAGCTTTCGTAGGAACTACTCCTAAAGGTGAACCATAAGGTCTTGCAGCTGCCAATAATTGAATGGGCCTGCCATACTCCCTTCCCCACCTCTTTTAATGACTTCTTACACACAACTCGCAGTAATTTTCTTGCTGATTTCAAATAGTTTGCCGACCTCCTCTGTCCAGGCTCTTGATAAACCAAACTGAACCCTTCCTGAAAACACTGCTATAACACCCTAGCAGTGTCTCTGGCTGAGTAAAAAACCAGCCAGAACTTCAACTTGGTCATGTTAATGTATACTATAGAAAATGAAAAATACAAGATCCTCATAGCTTAAAACTAAACCTAGGTTTTGGTTAAGCATTCAATAAGCAGAGTGGTAATACTTTTATGACTATCAAAGCCACCGTGCCAAAGAGTATCCATATTTAGAGCATCCCTTTCCTTTCTGTGCAAGACAGAATTTAATCTTATTTGTATAAATGTTATTTGTGGTGAGCTTATATACATTTCTACTACAATTGTTTCAAATATTGTAAACCAAGAACTTTTTCTCACCTGGCATGCAACAAATTTGTTGTGAGTACAAACATACTGAATAAAATGTAGTTGAGTTAGGACTAGTCCTGTCTTTACCAGTTTCTGGATTTGCTAGAAAAGTGAATCACATTTGTTTGAAATTTAATTTCCTTTTCAGGTACTGCAGATATTACATTGATTATCCAACAGTGTTCTATGCTGCTGACTCTGTTGTAAACATTGAATTCCAATGCAGCACCAAATTTTCAGAGCAACCATTGACTGCAGAATATGGCAACTATCACATCAACCAGCATACAACATTTCAATCCTGATTTGTGTTTCTTCTCTACTGCATTCTATTATAAATCTCATCTTACTGAAGCAGCACATAAGAGTGACTCTTCCATGGAAACAATGCATGCTGGAATGAAATTAGCCTCCACAGTGCTCACACTATAAAACCTTGACACTAAAGACCATATTTTCACATGGTGCTACTTTTTACAATGATATTAAGGTCAAACACCTCTATTCACCCTTGACTAACACAGAACACAGAACCAGGAAATACATTAAATATATCTATCTATCTATCTGTCTATGTATCTATCTATCTATCTATCTATCTATCTATCTATCTATCTATCTATCTATCTATCTATCTATCTATCTATCTATCTATCTCTCTATCTATTTAACTAAATGGAATTACACCAAATTTAGCAGGAAGTTAGATTATGGGGCACAGATTGCACTTTTTGTTATTTGGTGTAAATCTGTTCAGTAATTTTAGAGTATTTTAAGGAAAACTAAACTTGTATATCCAGGGACACTGAGGCTCTGTGGATCCCGGAGATCTCATACTGAAATCAAATTGGCTGGCAACACTTCAACCAGAAATTTGTGGCTGCTATTTTGGGACTCAGCGTCAGCAAGGGCACAGGGCAGGAGTATCCTGACCCCTTATCATTGGTGCCGGTGTCCCTCTGGAATCCTGCCAGGGAAAAAACCTTTTTTTAAATTTTCACCTAAAAAGTCACAGAGGATCTGGAAATCCAGCAATTAAAAAAAAAAAAAACAAGCATGGTCTCCCATGTTTCTTCACAGTTTAGCAGCCAGGTGGGCCAGGTCCCTGGGACATGAAGCATTATAAAAAAAAGGGGGGGAGGCATACGGGCCCCCCCCTCCTAGGCTCTTTTGATCCCCAGGGACCACCAACTCCCCAGAGCCTTTATTATATATTGGAGGGGGCTGTGTGAACCTACCTCCATGGGCTCTTTTGAGCCATGGGGACCACCATCTTCCCAGGGTTTGATTACTAATATGAATGGGGGACCATGCAGACCCCCCTTTTATTGGCTCTTCCAAGCCCCGGGCACTACCACCTCCCTGGGGCTTAATTTTACCGATTGGAGGGGTCTGCGCAGACCCCCAGGTCCCAGGTACTACCACCTCCTGGGGCCTGAAATAAAAATAAAAGTGAGATGGCCTCGGTCCACCACCTCCCCGGGGCCAGCCCTGTGATATCAAAGGAAGGGTCCCCATGCCCCTCCCGGAGCCATTAATGGCCTTGGGGACCTACACTCCTCAGGGCTGCCTCCTCCCATCCCCCGAGGAGCCCACCCTCATGAGATAGCAGTTAGATTTCTTTTGGTTGCAGCTTTGACAGCTCCTGCCAAGTGAGAGTAAACAGTAACTCTGCTCCCACACTTCGGACTGATATCAGGACTGAGGGTCAATCATCAGAAATCTGTGGTGTTCCCCCTGGTGACCCTGACACCTACACCTGGGAAATCCCATCCTGAGCTGGGGCTCCGCTGGGAGTGTGATCATTTCCGCTATCTGGGTACACAAGTGGCTCACACTCCAGAGGCTAAGCAACAGCTGAACATGGGAAGGGTGTTTATTAACCAGGGCCCAGGGTGAACTTGGAGATCCTAAAGCTAGACACAGAGCTTGGAGGCCTCGGTGTTCCTGATTTACAAATGTACTACTTTACCGGACTGCTGCAGTATATGCCACAGTGGTGTGTAGACAACATAAATGAGGAAAAGGCATTGCTGGCAGAATGGGGAGCTGACGTGGACCTTCCTAGATACTTGATATGTGAGTTTGGAATCCTGGATGATTGCCTATTTATTGTTAACCAAGTAGCGGAGCTTTGGGAGCAACCAGTCACCTACATGCTGCAACAGGCATTGTAAACTAGGCAGCTGGTCCTTGTGTGGCTGCTGTGCATCCAACTGATCCAATCAGTGATGGATCTGACTCAATTGTACGAGTGAGGCTGTACCATCACTGACAATCTGTATCTCAATGGTACCTTTCTCATGTTTTCAGAGGCACAGGACCTTTTGCAGCAAGGACTTGGCCAATTAATACTACACATCAACATCTCCCGCACAGCGGGTGAGGTCTAGATTGACTTCCCTGTGGAACCTGAGTAATCCCAAACACTCCAGCCACTGCTGGACCCAGGGGATTGATCTCCCATTTCTATAAGGCCCTGAAAGCTGAATGTCAGACAGACATGTCAGGAGTCCATGACAGGTGGACCGGTGATGTACCTGAGCAACTCACAGATGGTAAGTGGAAACATCCCTGTGCACAGATCAAGGAGATGGCCAGTAACACACATTTCAAACTTACACTATTCCACTATCTACACTGCACGTACTTAACACCACAGCAGCAACATAGAATTGATGCGACGTGGACGGCTGCATATCCCAGTTGTGGGGTGGAGTTGGTGGCATTCCTCCATATGACTTGGGAGTGACGCAGGCTGCAGATGTTCTGGGGCGTAATATTGTGGGTGCTCCAGCGGGCAACTCATGACTCCCTAATGGGGAACCAAAATGAATCATAAATTTTCACTGCTAGGATTGGTGCTGGCCAAACGCTGCATTGCTATTCACTGGATCCGACCTAGCCCACCAGAGGAATTCAAGTGGCTGGCAGAGATATGTGAGTGGGTGGTAGCAGTGGAGCGTAGGTTGAGAATAGTGCACACTGATGAATATGCTGAAAAACACTTGGAAAAGTGGGGCACTATGCTGGAGCAGCTGGATGATGAGGCTCCCCCAACCCTGATGGATTCCATTGAAAGTGTGTAACACTGAGATCTAATGACACTTGTTGTGGAGGCAGAGAGGATAGTCCCTAGTCCAGTTGAGGGGCCCGCCCATGTGCTCTGATCCCTGATGGGTAGGTTTGCAGATGCTACGGACTAATTTTCCTTATGCTCATTTGGCATTTCCCCCACTGGTGGGCATATCATTGCCTCAGATTGTCTGGTGTCTCCCCTTACTTCCTCTGCTTGCCAGGACTGATTGGAAGTGTGACGGAATGACTGTAATGTGCCATTACACTGTAGCTGCTGCCACTGTTGCTAGCTTTTCTGGTCTTCCACTTTTCATTACTTTGTTATGGTCACTGTTTAACCCCGGTTTTGATTTAGGGGGATGTCTCAATGGGCTGAAAAACCACCAGCCATGCAAGGGCAGGACTTGGAGGCGGATGCATTTTGCGCTAAGTCCGGAGACACCGCTGTGCCACTGGGCCATCACCATATGGGGAAGATCCTCATGGTCATCAATATTACCTATCCTTTCACATGTGTACGATATGATCTGCAAGTCAACGTAACTGTTAGAAAAGGGGTCTTTGGTTGACAGTCAGGTTACCCCTGTTCAAGCAAGGACCCTCACTCTAGTCAGGGTAAAAGAGAATCACCCTCAGCTAAACCTTTCTTACCCCCTTGGTAGCTTGGCAGAGCAGTAGGCTTAACTTCAGAGTGCTAGGTGTAAAGTATTTGTACCAACACACACAGTAACTTAATGAAAACACTACAAAATGACACAACACAGGTCTAGAAAAATAGGAAATATTTATCTAAACAAAACAAGACCAAAACAACAAAAATCCACAATACACAATTCAAGTTATCAATAAAAATGCAAAAAGAGTCTTTAAGTAGTTTTAAACACACACTAACGCTGTCAGCGTGAAAAAGTACCTTGGGCATGTCAAAAATAACCCTGCATGGGTGAGTGTGCGTCAAAAAGGGCTTGTGATGCGTTGATTCCACTCACGAGTGGGACCGTGCGTTGTTTCTCCTTTCGCCGGGTCGGGGCACGTCATCAGGAGAGTGATGCGTCGATCCGGTCAGCACTCTCAGGTCCGGGCAGGCCTTGCATTGTTTTTCCATCCACATCGGTACTTGAGTCGGAAATCCAGCTGCGTGATGATTCAAAAACCCTGCAACGTGGATTGTGATCTCCCAGCCTCCTTCAGCGATGCTGCACATCATTTATCCGGTCGCATTCCCTGCGAGCGTCGTTTCTCAGCTGCGGAGGCGGCATCGTGTCATTTCTTCAGCTGCAGATCGGAGTCGCGTCGATCTTTTCCCCGCACGGCGCTCTGTGCGTGGATTTCCTTGTCTTTAGGCTGCCAGCTTCTCCTTTCAGGGTCCCAGGAACTGGATGAGCACCACATGGCAGAGTAGGAGTCTCTCCAGAGACTCCAGGTGCTGGCAGTTAGAAGTCTTTGCTGTCCCTGAGACTTAAAAAAACAGGAGGCAAGCTCTAAACCAAGCCCTTGGAGATTTCTTCTCAAGATGGAAGGCACACAAAGTCCAGTCTCTGCCTCTTACTCCTGCAGAAGCAGCAATTGCAGGATAGCTTAAAAAAGCACAGTCACAGGCCGGGTAGCTCTTCTTCCTCAGCTCTTCAGCTCTTCTCCGGGCAGAGATTCCTCTTGTTTCCAGAAGGGTTTCTAAAGTCTGTGGTTTTGGGTGCCCTTCTTATACCCAATTTCTCCTTTGAAGTAGCCCTACTTCAAAGTAAAGTCTCTTTTGAATGTGAAATCCTGCCTTGCCCAGTCCATTCGCCAGATGCTCACCAGAGGGTTGGAGACTGCATTGTGTGAGGGCAGGCACAGCCCTTTCAGGTATGAGTGACCACTCCTCCCCTCCCTCCCAGCACAGATGGCTCAACACGATATGCAGGCTACACCCCAGCTCCCTTTGTGTCACGGTCTAGTGTGAGGTGCAACCAGCCCAACTGGCAAACTGACCCAGGCATGGAATCCACAAACAGGCAGAGTCACAGAAATGGTATAGGCAAGAAAATGCCCACTTTCTAAAGTGGCATTTTTAAACACACAATCTCAAAATCAACTTTACTAAAAGATGCATTTTTAAATTGTGAGCTCAGAGACCCCAAACTCCACATGTCCATCCACTCCCGAAGGGAATCTACACTCTAATCAGATTTAAAGGTCGCCCCCATGTTAACCTATGAGAGGGACAGGCCTTGCAACAATGAAAAACGAATTTAGCAATATTTCACTGTCAGGACATATAAAACACATTACTATATGTCCTACCTTAACCCTACACTGCACCCTTCCCTTGGGGCGACCTAGGGCCTACCTTAGGGGTGTCTGACGTGTAAGAAAAGGGAAGGTTTAGGCCTGGCAAGTGGGTACACTTGCCAAGTCGAATTTACAGTTAAAATTGCACACACAGACACTGCAGTGGTAGGTCTGAGACATGATTACAGAGCTACTTATTTGGGTGGCACAACCAGTACTGCAGGCCCACTAGTAGTGATTTACAGGCCCTGGGCACCTCTAGTGCACTGTACTAGGGACTTACTAATAAATCAAATATGCCAATCATGGATAAGCCAATTACATACACATTTTCTAAAGGAGCACTTGCACTTTAGCACTGGTTAGCAGTGGTAAAGTGCCCAGAGTAACAAAAACAGTAAAATCAGAGTCCAGCACACATCAACAACATGGGGAACAGAGGCAAACATTTTAGGGAGACCACGCCAAGGATGAAAAGTCTAACAGCAACCATATATGATATCTGGACTGGATTGTGTTATGGCATGTTCAATAAAGACATGTTAAAGAAAATGGGGTCCCCAGGTCCAAACTTGGCCCAGGGAGGGGGGCAAGTGCTCCCCTCCCATTCCAATAATTACACAGGCCCCAGGGCATGGGATCTCTGTCACCAAATTGGCCGTGGGGGTAACACTGCCCCCTCGCCCTTCAAATAATTGGAGAGGCCATGGGGAATGGGGCTCATGGGGCCAAAATGATCCCAAGGAGAGGGCTTGGGCCCCTCCTCCCTCTTTGAATAATAGGGCAGGCCCCATGGATGGAGGCCCTGGGGCCTCCATCAGGTAGGGTGGGGGCCATATGGGCGGGTTGGCTGCAGGGCCTGCAGGAGGCCACATGGCCCTCCTCCCCCTTTTAATCATTGGCCAGGCCCTGGGGGTTGGGGTCTCCAGATCCAAAATTGGCCCTGGGAGGGGGCCATATGGTTCCCTCCCATTCTAATATTTAGTCTCCTGGATGGGGTCTCCATCGCCAGAATTGGCCTGGGGAGAAGGGCTACACAGCCCGCACTCCCTTAAAATAATTGGACAGTCCTGGTGGATGGGGTTCCTTAGACCAAAATTATCCCAGGGAGGATGGCCATGCGTCCCCCATCCCAGTTTCAATAATAGGACAGACCTACAGGTTGGGGGCACGGGGACCAAATCAGGTTGGAAGCAGGGCCCTATGAGAGGGTTGGCCACAGGCCCAGACCTGCGGCCAGTCCTTGTGGACAACCCCACTACACACAGCTGAAAGCTATGCATGGCACAGGATTGGGTGCTTATATGAGTCTGCCCACTGGGCTTGGCCACAGGCCTCGCCCTGCAGTCCTACTCCCGCCTCGCTCTGCTGAAGGCATGCTCGCAGTCGCCATCAGGTGAATTTTAAGTGGAGCACTCCCTACGCTGAGTTTCTTTGGGCAAAACGTAATTGTATCAAAGAGTCAACCTTTGATTTAAAGAAAGCCTATATAGTAAAAATATTTAAGGCCAGGGGTTATCCACATAATGTAATCCAAGGTGCCTGTAAAAAGGCAGCAGTGTGATCAAGGGACATTCTGCTTGTACCAAAAAAGAAAGAGAAGGATCTAGACCAAGTGAGCTTGATCACCACAAACAGGGTGTCACTACAACTTCCGCGAACGGAAAAGGTTGCCACCAGTGCGGCCACCTACTTGCAGGCCTGTTAGGGGTTTCCTGCTGGGTCAGTGGGAAACAGCCTATAGCATTGGCGTTGGCTCATAATAGACCCTGCGGCAATGCTGTAGTGCCTAGGGTGCACCAGCACCTTTAGCGATGTTCACTGTTTGCAAATTAGACAGTGAACATACCGACTGGGCTGGTCAGGGTGGCCTTGCACCGCCCATGCCAAGTGCAGACTGTCAGGGTCATAATAAGGATCATAATATTGAATCCAACAACATCAGATACATTTTGGGAAAACACTGCCACTTAGTAAGGTCTGACCTGATTATTGGGAAGATTGAGAGTCCCTGTCCTCTCACCACATACAGGAAAAGTGATTCTTTGAGAGACATGTTGGTTCATAGCCACTTCACTAAGGATCAGGGTGGTACATCCAATTGATTGAAAGAACAAAAAGGATTCTATAGATGTGGCAAATGTAAAGCATGTGTATAGAGCACAAATAAAGATACTTTTACAAAGCACAACAGTGAAGATCAATAAATTAATTCATTGTTTCAGTGATTTTCTGGTATATGTCTTGGTTTGCTCATGAGGATTATGATATGCTTGAGAAGCACAATATTTCCAGTTAAAAAAAGGATATTAGAGCACCATAGAGCAATTGTTCATAAGGACTTGAATTATTCGGTTGCTAGACATTGGCATAGGTTTCACTCCTAAAGTACTGAGAAAATAAATATTTTGGGCATTGTCAGGGTGCCCCAGAAGATGAGAAGAGGGGACAGAGAATGGACCCTGAGAGAGATGGAATCGTATTGTAGAATCAAAAGTGTAAGTAAACATCCTGGGGAACTCAACCTGGATGAGGTACTACATGCCAACTTGGGATAATTAGTTTGGACCAATGAGCTTGTATGGAAATGACCTGTTCATGTTGCTTGGACACTACTAACAACTATCTGCCCTCCCCATCTGAATTTTTGTACAGAAGAAACATCATTTTTGATGTATATTTTAATAGTGGCATTCATTTCTGAAGCATCACTAGGGTTATTATGAATTGAAATCTGAATTAGTTTTTGAAAAGCAAGATATAAATTATGAGTTACATGATTAATGTAAACATTTCTTCATTCATAAAGATCGTACCACTTGGTATTGTGGATGAAGTATACACAATGTTGCTATGAAAAGTTGGACAAGAACAATTAATTATGTGAGTGAGGGATTTTATTTCTGTCATTAATTGGTTTTCTTTGTCACTTTGCTCAAAAGATTTCCAATATTTATTTTGATTTACCAGCAGTGTTGAGTTGGGATAGTATGTTTTTACATGCACTGTGTTTTTTGTAAAGCAGATGGAGCTTGTTTTGCAATTATTTGTTGCTCTGAGGAGGACCGTGAGGTCAATATGTGTGAGCTTCAATAAACGAAGGTGAAAGCAATGTCCTGGCGTGCATGCGTTTTCCTGAGACAACTGGGACATCCTGTGCTATTGTTTCACACATAGAAAGTCTGAGAAAACAACCCTGGGAAAGATGCACTGAGAGATCGAGAAAGTGAAGACTGTTCCTATTCATATTTATTGCAAAAGACATACATGAGACCAAGGCCAGCAGCATTTCCAGGACTGTTTGGGGAACATACAGAATTATTTTGAGTTCCAAAATGGGACAAGAGAAGAAGAACAAAAAAGGTGATTGTGTGTTTTGTGGGTTTTACCTGGTCAAGATGTGCAATGTTAACTAGCACTTTCACAAATTAATGGTATGGCAGATTCCCTTGAACTTGGAGAAGTGCAGTCCTCTGACTTTCCCCACTTTTGCTTATGCTTTGCTGAGTCTGGATTAGGCTTACACTTAATTCTCCAAGAAGACTCTTAACTGAGATTATGGAATGATGATACCTTCTCTTTTTACTTTCTTTTTGCCCTCACTGGTTAACTTCATTTTGCCCCAGATGACATTTTTTTGAATTCTTTTTGTCCTATATTTGCTTTTCACTTGATGCCCTTTTCACTTTAGATAGATTAAACTGGTTCAGGTGCTTTAGGAGAATTCATATTCACCCATAGCTAATGTACTTAGATGATTTCAATCTGCACTAATGTGTAAAAGATTTGACAAGCGCTTGTTTTCAAAGCATCATATCATTTTCCCAATGTTTTGCATAGTGGTGACTTGTTAGTCTTATGCTAATCTGCTTCTTGTTATTTTGTATCTTTACAGTATGTTTTTAAGACCTGTTTACATTAACTCGTTTGTTGAACTGTAATAAAACCCTTTAACTTTATTTTCAACTTGGGTCTTCAGTGTGTGGTTGAATAGGTTCAACTGTTTAATGAATGTTGGATGATTTTTTTGATTCCCCAGTCAACCACTTTGCACTGGTTTAAAGGTTCATTGGCCTCAAATAGAAAATACAAAACGCTCCTGTACTCCAATCGACTCCACGTCTGGCTGTCATCAAACCTAAAGTACAGCATAGGTCCAAAAATACATTTTAAAACCTGTGTTTTTAAAAATACACCCTTGTTTTATTCTTCCACACAAGAATTTTTAAAGAACTTTCAATTGTCTTTCATGATTACTGAGTCACAGAAGGAGGATGCATGGTGGTCACCCTTAGTAGTTTTCTAAAAACGCCTGACTTACGGGCCTCGGTTGGCATTCAAAATAAGATACAACGGTTCGATGGATGACGTGGGCCACCTTTTCTTTTGGCTAGGACTGTTGGGTGTTTGGCAAGGGGCTGCATTTTCTGCTGTTTTGCCCATCTTCTTTCCTGGCGGTCTATGAAAGGGGGATCTTAAGAGGAAGCTTTTCTTCAGTCATGACTGATCCCTCCTTTTTAAAGGGATTTTGCAAAATACTCCTGTTCATTTTAAGGAGAGCTTCGAAAATAGTACCAATAAATACATTTTCAAAGGTACTTTGACAAATCATTAATTGCTTCTTTTTCATATAACCTTTCTGCTTGTCTCAAATAAAAGCTGAGAACAGATTTTTCAAGTTCACTCATACATACCACGTAATGGTTATGTCCTCGGCTGTGGAGCTCCTGTGCTGAGGACATAACCATCGCACTGGTGCTCCCCTCGGGGGCTGCGAATTAAGGGACCCCCACCTGAGATTGGCAACTGAAGCACTTACACTGCCGCCCAAACCTCCCCTCAGCGATCTGATGATGTTGGTGCGCTCATGGCGCATCATATAATGCCAGGGACGAGCTGGAAGCAATTCCGGCACATCACAACAGAGGACAAACTTTTGGTAAGTCGTTCTCTTTAGAAAACATACACAGAGGGAAAGGAAAGGGTTTTTCCTTCCCCCGTGCCTGTTTTGAATTAATTCCTACTCCACAATCACAGGCGAGGCCCACGATCGTTGAGCAGGAATCCATACGGGGATTTTTATTTGTTTATTTAGTGGAGCGACCCCTTAGGCAAGGGTCGCTCCCTGGGAGGAATTATCAATCCATGGGGCTCTCACAGTCCCCTCGAGCTTCCAATTTAACCCCAGGAGGTGGTGGTCCCTGGGGACTTGGGGTCCAAAAAGGACCCCCTATCTCTTTTTAAATTAGCCCCTGGGAGGTGGTGGTCCCTGGGTCTGTGGGAGAGCTCAGGCAGCCCTCCCACATTACTTTAATTAAAGTGCCCAGGGGAGGTGACCTGTCGTGAATTTGCAGCAATTTTTTTTAAAGTTCTTTTTGGCCCAGGGAGGTCTCCCAGCACCAGAGCTAAAGGGTCAGGGTGTCTTTACCCTGGCCCCTTTTCTTATTTTTTTTTTGTTTTTTTGGGGGACTTAGCTGAAGCCGAGTCCCAAGATGGCTGCCAACACTTCGTTTTTGAAGTGTTGGCAGCCAATCAGATCTCAGCATGAGATCGGTAGAGTTCGCGGAGCCTTCGCTTCCATTATATACAAATTTGAATTTTCTTTAATATCTCATAAACTACTGAGAAGATTTACACCTGATAACAAAAAGGGTTCTTTCTGGACCAATAACTACCTTTCTGCCAAATTTGGTGTTATTCTGCACAGTGGTTTGGGCTGTAGTTGTATTCAAAATCACAATGGGACAATGTATGGGGAAAATTTGTTTTGGGACCCCTTTTTTCTCGGCCCACACTAGGCTGAACACCCCAAAACTTTTCAGACAGCAGCTGAAGTGATCATTGTATTTCTGGGGAATATTTTGTGAAGATTCATCAACTGGCACCAAAGATATAGGCAAATAAAAAAATGCTATCAGGCAGTGCATCTGTTTGGGAAAAATGCAGTAGGGAAGGAATCATTTGCCCTGATGTTGTTTGCATTTCTCGAAGACGACGACAGTGAGTACAGCCACCTAGCACATAAGGGAGGTAGGGAGGAAAACAACAGTGACACACACACACAACACACACCATCCACACACACACACCATACATACAACCAATTGCAGACGAAAAACAATGGCACACGACACATGGCAGAATAATGCATGGACAACGAGAAGGCAGTAATGAGAATGTATTGAAAGTGAAGAGCCACCAAATGCACCCATTGGATAAAAAAGCGATATGTCACAAAGGGCCAATGCCCATTCCAAAGTACAAAGGGCCCACATGGCCACAGGGCACAGTCCACGGCCCAACTTGTCTCTTTACATCATCTGCACAGAACTTTGCAGGGGCATCATTTTGCAAGTGGGCAGGCACCTCAGGGGGATGGGGGTTGGAGGCACCTCAACCAAAGTCAGGAATTTGCCCACTGGTTCTGGAGGGGGCTCCATGCCCATTATCTTTGCTGGGGAGTGCAAGGTCACAGTATCTCAGGTGGGTGACTTGGAGGGGGCTCCATGCCCATCATCTTTGCTGGGGAGTGGAAGGTCACAGTCTCTCAGGTGGGTGACTTGCCCACTGGTTCTGGAGGGGGCTCCTTGTACAGCAGTCCCAGGAGGGTGGCCTACATGCCCTCTGCTGAAGGTGAGGGCTGCACTATCTCATCTGGAGGTGAGGGCTTCACTGTGTCAGCAGGTGAAGGTGCTTCCTGGACAGCCTCTGCAGGAGGTGGGGCCTGCACTGTCTCAGTAGGTGAAGGTGCAGCCTCTGCAGGAGGAGTGGGCTGCCCTGCCTCATGTAGAGGTGAGGGCTCCGTGACCAATGGTGGTGGTGGTGTCATCTTGCCAGCCTCTGCTGGAAGTAAGGGCTGCACTGTGTCAGCAGGTGAAGGTGCAGCCTCTGCAGGAGGAGTGGGCTGCACTGCCACAGCTGGAGGTGAGGGCTCTGTGACCACTGGTGGTGGTGGTGGTGTCATCCTGCTAGCCTCTGCTGGAGTCGAGGGCTTCTTCCCCTTCAGGGCAGAAGTCAAGGGCTTCTTCCCCTTCATGGCAGGAGATGCGGCCTCCTTCCCCTTCATGGCAGGAGTCGAGGGTTTCTTCTCCTTCATGGCAGGAGGTGCGGCCTCCTTCCCCTTCATGGCAGGAGTCGAGGGCTTCTTCCCCTTCATGGCAGTGGCTGTGGGATCCTTACCCTTCCTGGCTGGTGGAGTGGGATCCATCACTGTCTTGCCTCCACGACTAGGAGGTACTTCCACTGTACGCGTGAACTATTTGGCTGAAGTGCTGGGCTGGGCTGGGTCGTTGGGACCCTGCTCTTACAGGCAGGAAGGAGGGAAGGGAGAGGAAATAGGTCAAGTTGAGCAAGGAAAAGCTGGTGGGGTGGGAACAGGGAGGAAGGATGGGAGTGGATGTTAAGGAAGTGGTTGCTTGAGGAGTACGTCTGCTGGACTTGGGTGCAGGTGCATGGGAAGTGTGCTGTGTGAGGGTGATGTCTGTTGGGTGTCTGTGTGCTTGTGCTTGTGACCTTTGGGAGACGGGGACAGATAGGGTTGGAGAGGACGGAAGCTGCACGGAGAATAATGAGCTACCCTAGTATTACATTTCATACATAAATATATATCAACAAAAGATTATGTACCAATATTCATCTTAAAATGTATGTCACCAATTACTAAGCGACTATATGTCCAATCAAGGGCTACATCACATTCATAGCCTCCACTGTCGTAGATGTCATCACATAAAGACACAAAATTATAATATCAGTATTTTATTATTCAATATCAAATACATAATAAATACAGACAATGCCTAGAACATTCATACCTCATTCATTCAACAATAGTATGTACAACAATATACACAAATATGGTAAATTATTAAACATATATAGCGTAACAAATATGATGCAAGCCAATATGTATATACAGTTACCAAAACTATAAAGTTCAATATCGTAATATCTTTATTTGATGCTTCAAGGACATAGTAGGAACAAAGGACCTACGCACGTTTCGGGGATCCTCTCATATGTTGAACCGAGTGCTGATGTTTTGATAAATGCCACTGGAGATGATGATATCAGCCACTCTAGATAGACATGATGGTAGAAGATACACACTCTTCCAAATACGTGATATATACCCCCTTGTAGCAAGCCATAACGTCCATACTACTGCTTCGGAAATTAGATTATCTCTATTATTAGCCTGTTCTTAATGGGCAAAGGGCTGTTGTAGTCAGTCGTTAAAATGCTTCACAACCACACTTCGGTACATACGTCAGTTACATAATTCAAAAACGAGGATTTTCAGACCCACACCTTCCTATTTTCGGCATCTTGGAGAGGACACAGGGGACGCATGCATGGAGGTTGTGGAGGTGTCTGCTAGTGAGGTGTGTGTGCTGCTTGGTGTGGTGATGCTGGTGGTGGATGTTGAAGCAGTGCAGTGACTGTGAAGGAGGTGGAGGAAGAGGAGGAGGGGAGACAGTGGAAGCAGTGAATGTGGTTGTATCTGCAATTGTCTGGTGTTTGTGAGAGTGCGTGTGGGCTGAAATGTGGCGCCTGTGTTTGACTGTGCCACTCTTGTGTGTTGTCTTGTGTGCATACTCATCTGTATGTGTGCATGGGATGGGTTGGGGTTGAGGAGACTGGTACTGGGAAGTGGTAGTTGGAGGGGGGACGGTAGGGACAGGGACAATGGCTGCCATTAGAGAGGAGGTCAGAGCCTGAATCGATCTCTGTAGGGCCGCCAATCCACCATGGATGCCCTCCAGGAATGCATTGCATTGCTGCATCTGGGATGTCAGGCCCTTGATGGCATTCACGATGGTTGACTGCCTTACAGAGATGGATCCCAGAAGGTCTATAGCCTCCTCACTCAGGGCAGCAGGGTTCACTGGGGCAGGGCCTGAGGTGCCTGGGACGAAGGAGATGCCCACCCTCCTGGGTGAGCAGCTGTACCTGCAGCGGGGGTGGACACAGAGGTGTCTGCCACCACCAGGGAGCTTCCATCGGAGGAGGTATCTGAGTCAGTGTTGTCACCTCCTATCTCTGCCGTGGTGCTCCCCTCGCCCTCCGTCCCACTGGTTCACTCGGCACCTGTGGACTCTGCCTCCTGGGTCCTGTGGGATGCAGCTCCCTCTGTTGCCGGTGCCCCTGCTCCTCCGCCAGATAATGCTAATACACACATGGAAAGGATGACAGAAGATAAAAGGGGGAAGAGAGAGAAAGGGAACACTGGGTCAATTACTGCACAACACAACAGTTGGCATATACAGCACCGTCACACACAGGGATCGGGATTGAGCACTATGCATTGCACTGTCATTGATTTGGGTAGATGCCACAGCAAGATGAGGGCCAAACACCACCAACTGCACTCCGGAAGGGACTCACTAAGCCCTGTCTGATATGGAATGCAACCTAGCTCGGTTACCTTGTTTTCCCTTTCAACAATTACCCTGGAGCTGGATCATGCTGCAATGTCTGGCATTAAGGGGCACCCACTAACTGACACCCACCACCCTTATCCAATGCCACCTCCAATTTACTGCTGTAACTGCCACTGTACCCACCCCCTTGTGGATGCTGTGATGCCCTCAAGGGCCCATCCAGCTCTGGGTAGGCCACCACCAGTATGTGGGCCATCAGGGGGGCAGGTTCCGATGAGCACCCCTTCCTCGTTGGGAGGGCATCCCCAGCTGGGCCTCCGCGGATTTCCCTGCCCAGCATCTCAGGTCCTCCCACCCACTGTTTCCAACAGTGGGTGCTCCACCTGCCAGAGACCCCAGGGTCCGCACGTCCTTGCAATGGCACACCATAATCCCCTCTTTTTATGGGCGCTGACCTGCAGAGGCGATACAGACGAGAGGACACCATTACACATACAATCCAGCCTGTCACACATATGACCCACCAATCCTGTTTCCTTCACCATTGGTACACACATCGTCCAGTGCACACCATGTACAACACCACATGACATCCCCCCGATGACCCAATACTTGCACACACATCTCCATGCATCCTTCCCACATGCATCGTGCCCAAGGTGTACTTAGCTGTTGGTCTGGAGACCCATTCAGCAGTCCATACTGGGGTAGGATCCCATCCACCAATCACTCCAACTGCTCTGAAGTGAAGGCAGAGGCCCTTTCCCTGGTCACACGGGCCATGGTAGGTTACAGACACAGGTCACTGCAGCACACGCAGTGTAGGTGTTCTCCTGTTGAAGATCAGGAAACAAGTGAGGAACCAGAAAGAAAATGGCGGTCACGTCCGCTGCTGTGTACACCGTCACCGCCGGCGCAGATACCCATTGGCCACTGTTCTCCATAGAGCCCCATATTATCCAATGAGTATTTGCACAGCGGTTCAAGACCGCCTTCCGCCACGAAGGCCAACATTGGTGCTATCAATGCTCCATTTCCTGGCAACTGGTTCTTTCAAAGGGACAGTGGGCTTGGCAGCTGGAATGTCACAGCCAATGTTTTCTATATTGTGCTGGCAAGGGTCTTGTCTGCCCTGATGAAACACATGCGCTGCTACATTGCTTTTCCCCAGGTGGAAGATTTGGCCACGGTGAAGGCAGGATTCTATGCAATGGGCCATATCCCCAATATTATTGGGGCGATTGACGGTACACATATTGCGTTAGTCCCCCCCGCCAGAATGAACAGGTGTTCAGGAATCGTAAGAGTTTCCACTTACTGAATGTGCAAATAGTGTGCCTGGCGGACCAGTACATCTCCCACTTCACTGCCAAGTATCCTGGGTCATTGCATGATGCCTTCATCCTGAGAAATAGCAGCATCCCAAATGTGATGGCCCAATTACAGAGGCACAGGGTGTGGCTAATAAGTGAGCCAGAGCCCGCACCTACTGTATGTCAGTGTATTCCTTCAGGTGTTCTCCCCATAACATTGTGTAAGGCTAAATGTTGTCACTCAATACTTGCAGGTGGCTCTGGCTACCCAAACCTATCATGGCTGCTGACCCCTATGACGACTGCCAGGACAGGGACTGAGGAACGTTATAATGAGGCACATGGGCGAACCAGAAGAATAATTGAGCGGACCTTCGGCTTCCTGAAGGCCAGGTTCAGGTGCCTCCATCTGACAGGTGGATCCCTGTGCTACGCACCCAGAAAGGTCTGCCAGAGAGTAGTGGCATGCTGCATGTTGCACAACCTGGCCCTCAGCTGACAAGTGCCTTTTCTGCAGGAGTAGGGGACAGGAGATGACACAGTGGCAGCAGAAGACCCTGAGGACAGTGAGGATGAGAAGGCAGAGGAAGAGGATGCGGACAACAGAACATCACTTACACAACAATACTTTCAATGATACACAGGTGAGACAGTGGAACTGACCATTACTCTGACTATTGACTTATCGGTGTGGCTGTAGCATTACGATATTCACTTCCTTTGCATCTCAACTTACTGTCACCTATGCCTTCTCATTTTCCAGATGTTGGTGATATGACAACAATGTCCTGATGTGATCACCACAGACAGTTACAGGTCTTTATTTGTATGCTATCACAGTGGTCAGATCATTAGCATTCTATGTAACTGTTAGCACATTTTCAAAACATAAAGCAGTGTCACTCAAATTGTGTTCAAGGTATTTATTGTAGTGTTATAAAATTGAGGGTAAAGTGAAATGGAATGTGGTGATGGTGGAGGAAAGTCCAGGGCATTGTTCCAGTCTGTTTGTGGCACAGGTGCAGTGTCCCAGGGGCCATAGGTGACCGGTTGAGACCCAAGGGGAACAATCAGGAGAGTCTAATTTCCTGGCAGCGGTCTTGGTCTTGGAAAGTGTCTCTGGCTTCTGTCTGGTTCACAGGGAACGTTTGCGGGGTGGTTCACCTTCTGCAGGGGGAGGGGTGCTGGTGGCCTGTGGGTCCTGTGGCGGGGCCTTCTTTCCACTAGCTGCAATGGATGTAGTGGGCTGGTCAATGGACTGGCTAGTGGTAGGGGCCCGCTGATGTGCAGTCCATTCCCTCATGATGTTGGCCATGTTTGCCAGCACCCCTACTGTGGAGATCATGGTGGTGTTGAGGGCCTGCAAGTCCTCCATGATATTCTGATGGTGTTCCTCCTGCAGCCGCTTGCTCTCCTGCATGTTGTTCAGGAGCTGGCCCATCGTGTCCTGGGATTGTTGGTAGGCACCCAGGACATTAGTGAGTGCCTCCCGGAGAGTCGGCTCCCTGGGCCTGTCTTTCCTCTGGCACACGGTGGTCCTCCCAGTGTCCCTGTTGCTCGGTGCCCCTGTCCCCTGAATTGTGTGCCCACTTCCACTGACCCTAGGCCCCTGATTGTCTTGGGTATGAGGTGTGGACTGGGGTCCCTGTACAGGTGGGCACACTGCTGATTGATGTGTCCTGGGGACAGAGACGTGGGGCGCTTGGTGGGTGCTGTGGTGTTAGATGCTGATGGGGGAGGCTCTTTGGTTGACTGTGCGTGCGCTGGAATGACCGACTGACCAGTGGTCCCTGATGGGTGAGATTGTTGATCCAAATCCTGAAGTCCAGAGTTACTGTCATGACTGGGGGCATCTTCTGTTGGGGGACTGGATAGTCATGAACCCTCCTCTCCACTGAGATTGGCTGGGGCACCTGTGGGGATGTAAGTGATGTATTATGCTTCATGCCTGTGACATATTGTACATTCCTATCTTCTGCTTTATCGTTGCTGTTGCCCTGCCATCTTTGTTTGTGTATGGTGGTGTATTGTGTGCTTGTTAGTACTCCATGCTGTGCATGCTTAGGTGATCGGTGTCCATGCAGGGCTGGGAAGGCTGTCCATGGATTGGTATGGCATGCAGGGCTTGGCATAGTGGTTAGTCATATGTGTAGGTGCAGTGTCTGGGATGGAGTGGAGTGATGTAAGGGTAAGGGTGTGAGATGGCATGCAAGTATGGGGGGGTGATAAGTGGTAAATGTTGACTTACCAGTGTCCAGTTCTCCGGCTACTCCAGTGAGTCCCTCAGGATGCAGTAATGTCAAGACTTCCTCCTCCCATGCTGTGAGCTGTGGGAGAGGAGGTGGGGGGTCCACCACCAGTCCTCTGTATGCAAGCTGGTGCCTACTGCCACAGAACGTACCTTCGCCATAGGTCCTTCCACCTCTTCCTGATGCCATCCCTTGTTCTTGGATGCTGTCCCGTGGCATTCACCTCGTCCATGATTTTCTGCCATAGCTCCATCTTCCTTGCAATGGATATCTGCTGTACCTGTGCTCCAAACAGCTGTGGCTCTGCCCTAACTATTTCCTTCACCATGACCCGCAACTCCTCATCTGTGAAATGGGTGTGCCTTTGTTGGGCCATGGGTGTTGTGTGGTGTGTGTAAGTGTGTGGGTGTTGGGTAGTGTGTTTGGGTGTGCGTAGTGGAGTGCGTGAGGGATGTATGGTTGTGTGTGTAGTTGTCGCAGTGGTCTTGATGTCTGTCTGGTTTCAATGATTTGCATTTGTAAAGTGTTGTGGATAATGTGGATGTTTGTTTTATAGTGGTGTGAGTGGGTGGGTTTGGTGTGTGTATGGGTGTCAGGTGTGTGTTTTTTTAAATGGCCAATGTTGTGTAGTTTAGTATTTGGGCGTCCATTCTGAGCGCAGCGGTATGTACCTCCAATGGTTTACCACCATTGAATGTCCGCCGTGGTGATCCATGGGTCATGATATGTTATGTTGGGCCTTGTTTTGTTGGCGTGTTGGTACCGACAGTTTACCACTGACCTTTTAGCTTGCAGATTTCTGTATGTGGCTATATTCTGTCGGTTTGGTGTGTGTGTTTCATAATATGCCAAACGGATATGCGCAACTGCGGCGGTATGTTGGTGACCATCAGCATGGCCGTAAGCGGTTTTTACCACCAATGTCGAAATGACCACCTTTGACTGTTCTTGAGTCATGACTGTGGCTATGACTATGACTGTGTGTTACTCAGCGGTACACACAAGTCTGTTCTAAGGCAGATGTTCCTAATCTGTGGACCAAGGTACCCTGTGGGTCTGGAAAGTGAAATAATATGAACAGATTAATAAAGTGTATAAAATAAAGAAGCGACATGTAAAACTTTAAAATGTTCTGTAAATGTGAATGAATTTCTTATTGAAGGTTAAAAATTAGGTTGGTATCAGAGTGATTTGTAAGAGCAGTGCAGCTGTATCAGACAGAATATAATATTGAAAAGGGGTGGCCTCAATTGAATGTGGAAAAGCTCCAACCTTCCCATTAAAAGTTAGATTTTTTATATTTGTCTGGTAATTAAGTAAAATATGTATTCATTTGTTTATTTGTTAGATGATGGCTTATTGTGAATTGTTTTGCTGTTCAAGTCATCAGAATTGCTTAGGTCGTGCTCCTCAGTTTCCACAGTACCAGAGGTAGAAGAGATTTGTAGCAGCATATCCCTTGACACTCAGACCCCTCAGGGAAGCCACGGTGGAACAGCTTGTACCCCTTTCTCTCAGTTATACGAGTCTCATACATGCAAAGACATGGCAGAAGCAGAACTTGGTTCAATAGATTTTATTGGAGCAACTGCCTTCTATGTAAAAAGGAATTAATTGCTATTATGGGGATGATGAAACACAGTATTATAATAGCGGTGACAAAAAAATGAAACACAACAAGAGTCCCACCATATTGTCACATTAGTCTGCCTGACATTCCTGTCTACACCCCTACATTTTTACATGAGAGCAAGTAGCAGTTGTAGCACTGATCCACCCTTCTGGTCCCGGGAAGGAAGCCAATCCCTCATGCATGTGCAGCGGTAAAGAAGATGTCTGTTAGTCTGCTGAGAGATCTCCCAAGTAGACGAAGATGAACCAAAATGTTTCAGCAGAATCTGCAACAACATGCAGAATAAGATGGCAAACTGGCTGGAATGCCCCCTCTAGGATGGTGTGGGCAATGTGATGTTTTATAATAACAACTCTGGGGTTCTAAGAACTGTCCTGACGTGACAATACATATTTTTCAGTGTAGGGTAGACAAGGTACTCTTTGGACTGGCAATATCCAGTAAACATTTTGTACAGCCTTGGGTTGAGCACAGGATAAAAATGTTGCACAAAGAAATGAAGAACAGATTCTGCAAGTAATGACCAGTGATAAAAGGAATAAAAACATCTCCACTAAACTGAAGCTTTGCTAAAATAATAAAAGGAATACAAGCAAAATATTACTAGGTAAAAGAGCACAGGCTTCAGGCCCACAGCTAAAGAATGGGCCCTTGTAAAAAAAGCTAAAATACCCTCATGACACCCTCCCCATTGTCAGTTCAAAGGTGCAGAAATCTATAATAAAACCTAATACTAAAATCATCTCTCCCACCTGGATTACTAAAATCAAGCTAAAATATAGTTACTGAGATGAAATATCCATGGCAACCTGCAAAACAGACCAAAATATGTGCCAAAAAATATAAAAGGTCAATTTTAAATTTTTGCAAAACTCAATTGAGGACAAATGTCAACAAACCAACAATAATCGTGGTCTCTTGGAAAATCGACAATGTCATCATTTGATATTGAATCCAGGAAAGACCCCCATGCAGCAGAAGGTAAAGGTACTAGTTTGTTGACAAAGAGAGCAAGGGGGCACTTATTTTCTGTTGCCTCAGCCATAGTTCTGGCCAAGGTGGCAGCATCCTGTGCAGTGCCAGGTGTTGGAGCACCAAGAGCCACTTGACCAGAAGTGGCAGCTCATACCAAGCTTCCCCTAGCAAACGCAATCTCAATGTGCATGTTTGGTAATGAACCCTCATCGAGAACACCAGCAGACCAGCATCCAAAGAAGGTATGCGTTGCATGGTAAGACACACTTCCGGTGCATGTTTGAATGGGCACCATAAACATCAAAATATGGGCTGCACGCAATTCAGAGCAGGTCTGAATGACACAGACCAGTTGGATTTCAGATATTCCAGGAGTGGTGCTCTGTAATACTGCATCATGCATTCACAACACAGTTGGGCTGGTGAAAGCACCATCAGTCCTCCTTGTTGATTTGGGCAGCCATTGCAAAGTAAGAATAGCAACAGCAAAATGCTGCCAATCAATGCCAAAGTAACAGGGAATCCCCCAAGGCACTTGAAAGTGAATGGCTGAAGGTATTATGTGAAATACAGAGGAAAATGTGCTGACAAAACCATAACCAACAGCTTTAAAGAAATATACAATCCCAGCCCTGTTAGATGCATTACAAATGTGACCTGTGAGTACACCAAAATTTCTTGGAAAATTTGTGATTTCTGTGGATGACCTTGCCACTTTGAGGGCATAGGTCTTGCAGGCAGACTTAAGAGCCATGTGTTTCTGAGACAAAATAACCTTTAGTCTGCTCAGTTTACATTAGAAGTAGCAATAAGTGTCCACATTTCTGCTACTTTTATCTGTTGCGTGGGGGGGAGCACATTCCCTCAATGTGTAACAATTTTGCATACCAAAATTGAGTAGGCAATTACAGCTCGCATTCCACAACAGCTGATTTTGTTTAGTTTCATGTAACTCCTATTTGAGAGCATCTGGAACACCGGACAAAATCAAAGTGACGAGAACACCCTTCAGATAGCAACCTAAATTTGCAGCTGAAGCATTACATGCCCCAGGCAAGGACAGCGGTTTACAAATCATCACATGACTTACAGAAGTCTTGCATTCGCTCCCACTAAGAAAAACCTCTTTCATGCCAGTGAAACATTTGTACGGAGAGGGTAGCTCCTACACTACATGGATGTAACTATCTCTTTTTTTTTTTAATCTGCCTACAGGAATGTGCTTCAAACACAAGGTGAATTGAAGTGTTGAAATGGGCAGAATAATAACCCCATGCATTACCCAAATTGCAGAAGGTATTTCTGCCACAGTGAAAGCCAATTGTTCTAACTTTTCAATGTTAAACAGAACTTGTGTTGCTTATTTCTTTTCCATTATTTGTTGCTGTTGCTCAAATTAAATGCAGCAAACAGTCCCTTGGAGCTGACGTGTTGCCAGGGCAAGTAACAACTTTTCAGAACTTGTAACGTCCATCCTAACTTCATAATGGACCTAAGCTGAGACTGTCCATGTTGTAAAAATGCCCTCATTTTGTATTTTGTCAATTGCAAATGGGACAATGTTGTTAAATGGGTATATGCTGTGGGACAAGGTGTTCAATACATTATCTACAATGGCTAGAGTCTTCTGGAAATCTTCCTGATCTATTTGCCTCAACCAGGTGGTGACTTCTTTCTGCAAAGGTTTCCAGATTTCAATATATATTGCATATAAGGAGCGCTTTGTACATGGTTTTCTAGGACCTAACAAGAAATCTTGCAGGTCTGTGTTTTCTGAAAGGAGAGTAGGGTGTTTTTTAATGGCTGTTAATATGGAGGATTTTAACCATAGTTTAAATACTTTGCCAATACTATATGTGTGACAATATAAGAGTGTTGTGATGGTTTGTAACAAGGGTCAGGTCGAAATGCACTAAAACCCCCAGTGGAGTTTACAAAACACACATGACAACCATTTGTGTTCACTGGCCACATAACCACCTATTCAGACCTGAAAGTGTTGAATTAAATGTTCCATTTTGGACCCACCCATTGAGCCGTTCTTCAGTGACATTTAAAACCATTTGCCATTTGTCAAATTTAGTTGGTGACGGAATACTGGGTGCATTCAATTTCTTAATTTTTGCTAAGCCTACACAACTTAATCACTGTACAGTTTCATTTAAAATTATAATTTGTAAAGAAATATGGAATGCTCTAAACAAAGCTTCCTGTCCCTGTAATTGTCACTTTTTAGTTCTCCACACACTCTTTAAGTCAACCAACTTCAACTAATATTCATACCCTTCATTAGCCAACTGGAAATAAAAGACTCAGACTAGGCCAATTTGTAATCTGTTAACAGGACATTCTGCAATTTCACAGGAGGCAATTTGAAATTATAAGACTCACTTTTGGTGATATCATGCCCAAAAAAATATTCAAACTTTTGTTCATACATTTTAGAACTCCCTACTGGTGGCGTTGGACAATGTTCCCATTGTGTGTAATTGTAAACATTTATCGGGGTACTAGCATTATGTAAAAATGTGTGTCCGCAATGATGTTAACAGAATATTCCCCATAATTTGCTTTAGTTTGGTAAACATCTTCACTTTCAAACATAGTATAGTATTCAAGCTCAAAAAGAATAGAATCAACTATTTTCACATCCCAATCATCAGAAATTACCCCAGGTGTTATATAATTCATAGAAACTTTAAATACATACGGAATTTGAATCATCTCCATCGGCCCGAGTACATCAAATGGTACTTTATCCCAATTATCCTATCAGGAATCAGTGCAGCTGAAATGTTCAATGGGGCACTTCTCTGTGGACCTTATGTGAGGACTGGTGAGACTTCAAAACCTCATCCGCAAGTTCAACAGCAGAGCATTCAGGAATATAATATCCATATATCAGTAAAAAGAAAATTATGACAAAACATTTCCAGAGGAGAAAGGCAAGCACAGTTAACAGTACCCATAGATAATTCCATGGATGAAACAGACAGTTAGTTTTAAGCCAATTGAATGGCTTGCGTGCTCTTGATTAAGGTACAGTTGAAGACACAGGAGAATTTGAAAAAGAATCATTGATATCTGCAAAATACACAGAAGCAGTTCATGCAAATACTGGAGCCAATGTTGGAGAAGGAGAATTGGCAGATGTGTCCCTTGCAGGTTAGTAGTAAACAATTCTAACCGTTTGTGTTGAATTTGGGTAATATCACTCAGAACTTTGAATATTTCTTGTTGAAGATGTAGAGACCGGTGCTAATGTAAGCTTATTTCCCACCCTCCCCAAGCATGGGAAGTCTCATCACTGTTGGTTAAATTTGGAAGAGGCACATCCTAACTGGCAGTGAGAGGGGTTCAAGACCTGCTCAGGATTCCTCGTGGTCAACTGTGTAGGACTGACCAGGTGGTGTAACTTGACATTGTCTATTGAAACAAAGTGGTTCTCTTTGGAACCAGGCAGGGGTTATATGATAACAGTTTTGGTGCTGTTTATTCCTGGGACTGGAACCAGTGCTTGCTATGCAGGGCCAAATTCCTTTTTTACCTCAATCTATTCACAAACTAGATCCCCAATATTTGGAATCCAGTCTTGTAGAAGTTGTTGGTGAATCCCTGATTCCCAAGGTGGCAGCACATGCAGTTGAGTTGTCGTCACTGAACTGTAGTAATTCCTGCAGGACAGTGACATGTTCATTCATGTCAAAAGGTATGTCTGCCGTCGCTACGTCATGGACATCAATATCTGGGACATACATAGATATGCCAAACAGAACCTCATATGGGGTGCGCTCGCCCAAGGACCTTTTAGGCATTTATTTTGTGCTCTCTGGACTTCATGCAGCTAATTAAGCTAACTACAACCTGTACCTATTACGTTAGCTGTTTCTTTTTAAGACTTCATTTATGAATTGTGGAATAACAACACATAAAAACTGCATTGTTCATAGGATACATCGCAGCATCGCAGCACCGCAGCTTTACATCCCAAATCAGTAAGCAGAAGTTTGCATTACATCCTCGGCAGAGTTGCCAGAAATACAGAAGTGCAACCTATACAGAAAATGATGAATTGAACTAACCAATATGGCTACAAGAATAATTGCTGCTACACACACAATACAAGGGCTACGGAACGATATAGCTCATGCACTATATGCGCAACAATGTGGAGCACATTACGGACAAACCAGGGTGGAAAACTGACATTGAGCTCACGTAGTACATCCGAATCAGGGGGAAACCTGTAGATAAGAGTCAGACCGGCCCTGCCAACAGAACCAGCGAAGGGGGAGGGGGGACCACCCAGCACCACTGGGACTCTTGCTCTGAGCAAGACTGCTGGTTTAAGGATGACAGTACTTTTGTTTGTAGGCGACTGCGTCTTTCCTACAACAAGTCACAACTGTTATCCCAACCTTACCGGCTCACTAGCAGCACCTCACCAGAAACACAATAGCAAAAGGTGATTTATGGCAGTCGTTTACGCATGGACTCAAAATTGAGATATCTCAGGGAGTGTCGTGGTTAAACGGAGATTACCCTTTTCTCACAGATATATTATGTCCCATACAAACACAGGCAATGACACAAATGCAGTAAAGTTATAATAGTTTTTTATTTAACATAACTGCAATTTGCGATAAGTTGCATGGGCTGCAATGATTAGGATAATGAATATAGCAAGTAACAGTATTGTGAAGACAAGAGTCATTGTTACGAACACCCCCACCATTTTGCAATACATAGAAAAGATATATGAGATGTAAGATGCCCTAATACCCTAATAAAGAAGGCCTAACCTCCTACCAAAAGGAGAGCTGGGTTCGTTAAACCTAATCTGCCAATGCTGTGTCCCTGAGAGGAGCCCCCAACCCTCGTTACCTTGGAATGAGGTCTCTATCTCAGACTCCGCAGGGACACGAAGACTGGGTCAGCGTCAAGACGACTGCAGCATCGGTATCAGCGATGGTGGCGATGCCCTCTGGTCGAAATCCCTCTGATTATCTGTCTAAAGTGTGATATATTTATACAGATCTACAAGGTCCCCTGACGTAGGTATATTCCTAAACAATAGATAACAGGCATGCTTGCGACGGCAATTAATATCAACAATCCCTCGAAAGTATAGAGAGGGAAAATCCGTAAGTGTGAACGCCTACTGTTTGTTTGTCTTTGGTGCTTGATCTTGACGCCTTGGCACGGTGACACTGATAATGTAACTCATAACAAGTGGCTTAACTATAAACAAGGCAGTCATCTTAGAAGAAATAAATAATTAAATGGGCTAAAACAGAGCAAGCTAAGTAGGTTAAAAGTCACTAGGTGATGGGGGCATGAGTCTACAAGCCAGAGGCTAAGCTAACTCCTGTTATCCCATTAAAACGAACTAGGATTCACTACACCACAATAACTCCACACCCCACTGGCAAACCTACCATACAGGCAGAAGGAGAAATGAACAACCATTCCTTAATGACAATCCTTTGGCGGAAGGGGGGCCGGGGAGCGGACAGTGAGGGGGAGACCCCCAAACACCAATTATCACTGAAGCAACACTTCACACACACGTTGCCAGCCTCGGATGACAGTTTCCCGTCTTCAGCAAATAACAGCCCCATCCGAGGAGTCCCCGGTGATCTCCCCTGGGCCCCCCAATAGGGTATCAATCATACATCTCCATCTCTCCAGATCACGCTTCACATGCTCATCCATATGTACTTTTCGAAGTCGACACTCCTCCGCAGTTGCCAATTCAATAAGATCCACCAACCAAGTATCGTGGAGAGGAGGGGACGGGCTCGCCCAATGTATCGCAATGCGTAGCTTGGCGAGAATGAGTCCCAATTGTGCAAATCTGTAACTCATTTTACGACCTTTTTTGGGACGGGGAATTAAACCAAATAGGTAGTGTTTCCTAGACATCTCTACATTAATCGCTGACACTTCTCTCAGTGTCCACACTATTTGGAGCCAAAGGGGTTGAATCACACTACATACCCATGGGATATGGTCAAAATTAGCCAAAGCCCCGCCACATCGAGCACACCTGTCTGGGCGTGTTGGAAATATTCTATGGAGGCATTGTGGTGTCAGGTAAGCCCGGTGAATAAAATAAAAGTGTGTCAGTTTAAATCTTGCATTACTAGTGGCCTCCCGCACCAAGGAGCAAGCTCTAGACCATTCACTATCTGTAAGCGGACCATCCAGATCAGCATCCCAACTGACTCTGGCTCCCATTAAGCTTATATGTCTGTCTTGTTTGAGAGCCCTGTGGAGCTGGGGAATTTGACCACAGACACTACCAGGGTCAACAAGAGTAGCTGCAAGGCAGGATTCAGTCAGTTCAATAGGAAAAGAGGTCCAAATGTCAAGTGCCATCTGCAAGACGCTAGCATATTGCAGAA
The DNA here is from genome assembly GCF_031143425.1 of Pleurodeles waltl. NCBI lineage: Eukaryota > Metazoa > Chordata > Amphibia > Caudata > Salamandridae > Pleurodeles > Pleurodeles waltl. Next base: position 281,857,694 of record NC_090447.1, read on the forward strand.
ATTGACTTTGGTCAATTCCAAAAAGGGACTGCGCTACTTGCAAAGTAATAAACACATTATTTTGGTACAGATCACCAGCAGTATCAAAGCCGCCATCACGCCACCTCCCGAAATCTAATGTTGCTGCAGCACTGGCAAAGGGGCGCAGCCACCACAGCCGAAGCAGGCGCGCATATGGCGCTTTACGCAACACTTTTACAACTACCTGCTCCCAGATCCGCGACACCCGTGCATCCAGGATGGGGATCCCCGATGGCAACCGAGATCCACTCATCAACAAGCATGGTAATCGTGACAGACCAACAGCGCCATCCAACAGTTCTTTCTCCCAGTACCATGCAGTTAGAGCTGTCGTCACACCACATGGCCGTATACTGCAGCCAGCAAGCCGCATAGTATAAGTACAAATCAGGCAGGCCCAGATCCCCGTCAACCAGATCCAGCTTCAGCACATCCATGCGAACTCTAGGCCGCTCACCCTCCCACACTAGGGACAGAAGCAACTTGTCAAGCTGACGAAAAAGAGAATATGGCATTACACAGAACGAGTTCTGTAACATGTACAGGCATCTCGGAAGGATAATCATCTTGCAGAGAGAAATTCTACCCATAACTGACAATGGGAGGGAGGTCCAGAATTGGATCAAGGCACGGAGGCCATTGATCACATGCCCATATTTAAGTCATATTGCAGTTGGAGACAGTGTGTCACCTGCACGCCCAGATACTGAAATGACTCTGTCTCCCTCCAAATCCATCCGTGGCAACTCCGAAGCAGCCACTGCAGATAGCCCGCCATAGGGAACAATATCGTCTTCTGACGGTTTATTCGGAGTCCCGATACCTTACCTAACTCGTGCATCAGTGTCAATAGGAGAGGGACTGAGCTCTTCGGGTCCGTAACATACACCAGGGAATCATCAGCATATATCGATATAATGTGTGTCGTTGCCCCAACCTGTATGCTCCCAATTTCGTAGGCGTTTTCGCAATTGTATGCTAGGGGTTCCATGGCTAGAGCAAACAGGGATAGGGGGCAGCCCTGTCGAGTGCCTCGCTTTCTGTCGAACATCTCAGACACAATCGCCCCAGTACGAACCCGGGCACGAGGAGATGAGTGGAGTAGATGTACCCATGACAAAAAGTAAGGACCCAAGCCCATCCTATTGAGGATGGCCCACAAGTATTCCCATGACAGGGTGTCAAATGCCTTTTCTATATCCAAGGCAGCCAGTGCAGAGCGGTCAGGGAGCCCAGGTGTCTTGTGCATAACATGTGAAAGTCTCTGCAGGTTTATGTGGGTCCCTCTTCCAGGGATGAACCCACACTGATCACTCCCCACCAACGAGGTCACCACTCAGCCAAGTCTCATTGCAAGGACCTTAGCGAGGAGTTTCACATCCACATTTAACATAGATAGCGGTCAATAGGAGCTCGGGTCAGCAGGATCTCACCCAGCCTTAGGCAGCATAATGATCAATGCTTCTCTAATCTGCTGTAGGAGCAGGCCCCCCTCGCACACCTTCTGAAGCATTTCCAGTAGTTTAGGGAGCAGTGTTGCAGAGTATGCACGGTAAAACTCAACTGCGAGGCCGTCGGGTCCCGGCGCCTTCCCAGAAGCCATGCCACACAGGGCCCCCTGGAGGTCCTCTAGGGACAGCTCAGCCTCTAGCTCAGCCACCTGAGCATCTATGAGCCTGGGCAACCAAAGGCCATCCAGGTATTCCCGTATCTGAGAACTCATGTCGCACCGCGGAGAAGAATATAATTCCTCGAGGTGCTCCCGTAAATGTGTGTTCACACGTGTTTGGCCCAGAATCCTACCACCAGCAGGACCCCGGAGAGATAGGATCATGGGAATAGGGCATTCACGACGGAGCAGCCAGGTGAGCAAACACCCAGACCGATCACCCTCATGGTGCAATAGCTGTCTAAAATCTTTATGAACATAGCTATCTAGCCTACCCCATAGGGCACCTATGCGAGCACGAACCACCTGACTTTCGGCCTCCAGAGCGCCACCATTGGCGATTTGATGCTGCAGAGCACCCAGGGTGTCCTCCTTCTGCGTTAATTCCAAATCTAGTTTCTTCCGAATTCCGTATGCCTTAGTGAGGCTTTCACCCCTTCTCATGACTTTAAGGGCCTCCCATTCTATGCCGCGACTCTGGGCTGTGGTCCAATTACCGCCAAAATAACCAGTCAATGCCTCCTGAATGTCACGTCTATACTCTGGGTCACCCAGTAATTCCGGCCTCATGTGCCAGAGGGGGACCGCAGGTCTGGGCGCGCGTGTCGTTCGCAAGAAGAAATCTATCCAAACGGCTATATGCTCCATGAGTGGGGGTGTAACATGAAAAGGTTGTGGAACTTGGATGCATCTCCATATGTCTGCCAAATGTAGATTATCCATTACACTCCAGAGCATGGCGGTCTTATGAGGCTTAGTGCCCATCTTGGGGGGACTTCTATACAAGGACCCATCCAAAACACAATTAAAGTGACCTTCCCAAATGATGGGCATCCCTGCGTAGGGCATCAAGTCACACTGGAGCTGATGGAAGAACTCCGCATCGTCGGGGTTGGGGGCATATATATTTAGGATGCAGAGCTCATGGCCATCCATTTCCCCATACAGTAAGACATTGCAGCTTTGGATATCAGCAGTATAGCTCCATAACTGAAAAGGGGTTCCGGGGGCCACCCAAACTGACACACCCCTGGCATAAGATGAGTATGTTGCTGAGTATAGTTGACCCCGCCACTTCCTCTGTAATTTGTGTGCTTCATTTTCTAGCAAGTGTGTCTCCTGCAAAGCAACATGAACCCCCAACCTTCTAAGATACGTATGTACCCTATAACGTTTTACAAAGGAGTTCAGCCCCCGCGCATTCCATGTGACCATTCTAATCAATGTACCTGCCATGCTCTATGCCAAGCTGCCATCGCCACTCTCAGACCCCCTCGAGCCCGCCCCCAAGACTCAACATTCCACTGTCCGGCTCTACAATCAGTTGCATTGTCAATGAGAAAGGTGCGTGATACAAAACTACAATAACAACTGCAATTAGAATCCACAATCAACAACCCCGACCCACCCCGGGTAAAAATCACCCACAACTAGTGTCTGCCCACACCGTGTGTGCACCCGACAATCTACCCTGGAGTGCAGAAGGTAGAAGCAGCACTAAACTGTACTACTGCGAGGAACTGGCCAGGGCAAAGTCGGATTACACTCCCACTCCTCTCACCCGACTACTCAGACCACGCACACAGTGTACCCAACCTCAACAATACTTCTCTGCAAGTGAATTAGTATAAGCCACAACAGGTGACACTTCCCGCTACAAAAAAGGGGGGGTAGAGGAATAAAACAATATTAGCCTTAGTCAAGATAAGGTGGGGGGAACTGGAGAGGAGGGAGAGGTAGTACACAACACCCCATGAACTCCGCCCTGTGGCTTGTGACCTCCCAAAACTCTGCCACCCCGCAATAGAAGAGCCTACCAATAAGGAGGAGAGAGGGGAGAAGAGACAGGGGTGACGGGAAAAGAGAAGGCGGGGGGACGGGGGAGCAGACAGCAGGGGCAAGCCCCCAGTCTAGCAACAGACAGTACTTCCCACAGGCAGCACAAAGATGCATTCTAACAGTTCTTCAGGCGTTGATGCTGTCAGAGTCCTGTGTTAATACACCATCCCCGCGGGGGGAACCAGATCGAGATGATATTTCTGCAGTGACAGATTGTACCAACCGCCTCGCCTCCTCCCGCTCCCGATGTCTCCTGTCCATGCTCAAGGTGCCATCTGAGCGTACTATCACCCTGGAGTTGCGGGTAGCACGGCGTCGCCTACTGGTCCGGTGCAAGGTGGACTGTACGCCACCCATTTTGGTAGACCTTTCATGGGTTCCTCCACCCTGGGATCCCGGCGCTCCACCTCCACCACCAAGCTCCAACCAATCCCATACTGCCTCGGGTGACTGAAAAGAATGAGAGCGGCCTTCATGGAGAACCTTCAGTTTAGCGGGTAACATATAAGTATACCCAAGTTCTTTCAATTTGCTTTCAACCCCCATGAAGAACTGTCATTGTAGCTGCACCTCCCGAGTGTAATCTGGAAAAAACAGATTATGTGATTCTTGTAAGAGGGGTCACCATGTTTGCGTACTTCCTGAAGGATTGCGTCCCGGTCTCTGTAGTTGAGGATCTTCGCAATGAGCTTTCGGGGAGGCGCACCCAGTGGTGGTGGAGGGGCCACTGCCCTGTGCGCACATTCCACCACAAACACGGCTGACAAGGAGGCGTTAGGCAATGCTTTTTAAATCCAGTCCTCCAAGAAGGCATCTGTATTCGTGTTCTCTGCACCCTCGTGGAAACCCACCACAAGGAGGTTGGACCTACGCGCTCTTCCCTCCGCATCCTCAACTCTCAATTCCAGTTTGCACGTTTTAACCTCCAGGGCAGTCACTGAGGTCGTTAGGGAGCCAATGTCTGTCTGCATGGAGGTCATTTGTTGTTCAGTCGCCACAGAACGCTCGGCAACCACCCTCAAATCAGCTCTCAGCAAGTTTACATCAATCGCCATAGCGGCGATTTGCGACTGTGCCGTCTGACTCGAGGCCTCAATGGCGGCCAGGATTTGTGCACCTGTGGGTTCACATCCTTTGTTCAAGGGACCCGGGGGTTCTTGCAGCAGAGTACCACCCACAGTCTGCACTGTATATTGGTCCATACAGGTTTGCTGCATTCCCTTCACTGCTTTATCCTTACCTATGGTGTAACCGTGCCTCAGAATTGCCTCCATCGCACCCTAGAGCACCAAGGGTCTAAGTGAGCAGAACAGGGTCAACTCACAACCCCATGTTCCTACCGGTCAAAGTAGCCCGGGGAGAAAGGCCAAGTACCATCTAGTCCTCATAGGCCAGCGTCAAGCATAGGTCCCGGAAGCAATCACCACTGTGCGCTGAGTCCACACCACAGAAAGCCGTCTCGCTGCACAGGAAAGCTGCAACATCCAGTGTTCCACTGTTCCGGAGGGGCACCAGGTCAAATCCCCCAACATCCACTCCGTCCGCCACACATGCAACGTCCCTGTGGAGGGGGGATCCGTACCCCACTGACACTGACCTGGTCAGGCCAAGTTGTCGCTCTCTAGGCGATACTCACTCTGAGCCCTCTGGGTGGCACCTCTCGCCACAAGATTAATGGCCGACCGACACGGTAGCCGCCATGTTGAGGTCAGGCAGTGGCTTAGAGTCCAGCCTGTTGGGGGGTACGCGCACCACAGAGCCCCCAGCAGTGTAACACCCGAACACTGGGAGCTCCTTCTTGTTGGTGGCCAATCCACACTGCAGGGGGTTCCACCTCGAATGGAGCCGCACACATTTCAGAGGGGGCACACCAGATGCAAGCCAGCTGCAGGCCCAGTCCACTCCCTGCAGAAGGGCTGGACAAAAAAAAAGAGAGGGAGGGTGGGATCCGCTCCCCACCCAGACTGACTGCTGCAGGTTAGCCTGCCGACGACAGGGAGGGGGCCCTACCTCCAAAATCACAGGGCAAGCCTCCAGCATCGAGATAACCCCCGGTCTGCCAGGCAGCCGCCATGTTGAGGTCAGGAGATCCCAGCAGGGCCTGGCCGCACGGCTCAACACCAACACGATTCCCCTCACTTGAGCCATATTCTCACTCCTTAAACCCCTTGGTCAGTTTACAGGGTCTGCAGAGCCTCTGGTGGGCAGGATGTTGCAGGATTTGGACATGGAGCCGCAAGCACTCTGGAAGTGCATTCCAGCGGTCATCATGCCAGCCACACACCCCCACTTTAGCTGTTAAGCATCACTTTAAGTCTCTGTTCTTCCACTCTACAACAGCTTTTCCCTCAGGATGATATGGAGACAAGAAATGTAGTTGGACCCCCATTGTTTCCATGGTGTCCCTGAATGCCCTGGAGGGAAAGGCAGGACCCAGGTCTGAATGGAAAGCCGCAACTGCATATACTGATGAAGACATACAAATCTTTAATAACAGTTTAAGCATTAGCTGATTGTTGTGGCATTACCCGAGAATTCTGGTGCAAGAATCAACAGCAACTAAGATGTATTTGTATGCACCATCAGGTGTTAGAGGACCACAATGGTCCAGGTACACATATTGTAATGGTTTGTTGGAAATTAGGAGGGGTGTCTACTGTGGGCGTTTGGCGCTGGATTATTTTATTTGTTGACAGATGTCACAACAAGGGACATACTGTTTGGCGTGTTTGTGTAGACCAGGCCACCAATAGCGTTTTTGCAGTAATGTAATTGTAGCCGCCACACCTGGACAGAAGCAACCCCTTCATGTGTTGCCTTTATTAGGTCTAATCTTTGATAGTGGTTGGGGATTATGCAGTCACACACCCCTGGTATCAATCAATCAATTAATTTGTAAAGCGTGCTACATACCCGTGAGGGTTTCAAGGCGCTGGGGGGGGGGGTGCTGCTACTGCTCGAAGTGCCAAGTCTTGAGTAGTGTTATGAAGGAAAGAAGGTCCTGGGTCTGTCGTAGATCTGGCGGGAGGGTGTTCCAGGTCTTGGCGCTGATGTAAGAGAATGATCTGCCGCCAGAAGATTTGTGTCGGATGCGGGGGACGGAGGCGAGGGCGAGGTTAGCGGAGAGGCCGGGTGGGGGTGTAGAAGCTGAGTCTGTTGTTCAGGTATTATGGTCCGGTGTTGTAGAGTGCCTTGTGCGCGTGGGTGAGGAGCTTGAAGGTGATCCTCTTGTTGACGGGGAGCCAGTGAAGGTCTCTTATGTGGAGGGTGATGTGGCAGGGGCGAGGGATATTGAGGATGAGTCGGGCGGAGGCGTTTTGGATGCGTTGGAGGCGTTGGAGGAGTTTGGATGAGATACCGATGTAGAGGGCGTTGCCGTAGTTGAGTCTGTTGCTGACGAGGGCCTGGGTTACTGTTTTTCTTGTTTCTGTTGGGATCCATTTGTAAATTCTGCCAAGCATGCGGAGGGTGTTGTAGCAGGAGGAGGAGATGGCGTTGACCTGCTTTGACATGGAGAGTGAGGAGTTGAGGGTGAAGCCGAGGTTTTGTGCGCTGTCGGTGGGTGTCGGTGGGGGACCCAGCGTGGACGGCCACCATGAGTTGTCCCAGGTGGAGGGGGTGCGCCCAAGGATGAGGACCTCTGTTTTGTCCGAGTTCAGTTTTAGCCGGCTGTCTCTCATCCAGTCGGAGATGGCTTTTAGTCCCTCGTGGAGGTTAGTTTTGGCGGTGTGCGGGTCCTTGGTGAGGGAGAGGATGAGTTGGGTGTCGTCGGCGTAGGAGAGGATGTTGAGGTTGTGCTGACGGGCCACTTGTGCGAGGGGGGCCATGTAGATGTTGAAGAGCATTGGGTTGAGGGATGAGCCCTGTGGTACGCCGCAGATGATGTTGAAGGCTTTGGATTGGTATGGGGGAGGCGGACTCTTTGGGTTCTGCCGGCGAGGAAAGATGCGGTCCATTCGAGGGCCTGGTCCTGGATTCCTGCTGCGTGGAGGCAGGATTTTAGGGTGTGGTGACATACGGTGTCAAAGGCGACTGATAGGTCTAGGAGGATGAGGGCTGATGTTTCTCCATTGTCGAGGTGGCTTCTGATGTCATCTGTGGCAGCAAGGAGGGCGGTTTTGATGCTGTGGTTGCGTCTGAAGCCGGACTGGGAGGGGTCGAGGATGTTGTTGTCTTCGAGGTACAGAGTGAGCTGAATGTTGACGATTTTCTCGATGACCTTCGCCGGGAACGGGAGCAGAGAGATGGGCCAGAAGTTTTTCAGGTCCTTGGGTCCGCCTTTGGCTTTTTGAGAAGGGCGTTGATTTTGGCGTGTTTCCAGCTGTCCGTGAATCTTGCAGTTTCGAAGGAGATGTTGATGGCTTTCTGTAGGTGTGGTGCGATGGTCGTGTCTGCTTTGTTGAAGATGTGGTGTGAGCAGGGATCTGATGGTGATCCGGAGTGGATGGAGTTCATGATCTTGCGGGTTTCGTCGTCGCTGATGTTGGTCCAGGAGGTCAGTCGGCTGGAGCGGGTGGAGAACGTGGTGGGTGGGGTAGGAGCATCTGGAGTGTGAGGAGAGTTGAAGCTGTCATGGAGATCCGTGATTTTTCAGTGGAAGGCGGTTGCTAGGGCGTCGCAAGGTTGTTGGGAGGGGGTGATGTCGTTGATGGTGGCGTTAGGGTAGGAGAGTTCTTTTACAAATGCAACATTTTGGGAGCTAAGATGGTAGGAATATTTGGCGGGATATACCTTTGGCAAGGGCTTGCTGTCATCTGAGGTTTTCAGAGCTGCCAGTGTTTCATCATTCAGCCTTGTATTGGAATGAGTAATCACAGCAATAGGAGCTGTGACTACTGGTGACTTGACTGCTTCATCAGCCAAGGTGATTCCTGCAACATGTATTCCTACGTCTTAATGGTCCATTGTATGTAGTACATGGGTATTTGATAGCATCTCCTTTAGATATGCTACCTTTCCCAAAAGGAGTCTGTGTTTGATGGTGTTCTCTTTTGAATCTCTGAACTCATTCTGGCACCAGTAATACAGGTATTAATTAAAGGACTGGACACACTAGTACGACTGACACACAATTAGTGTCAGAAGGTCAGGATCTGATGTTCCAGTGCCAATAATAGAGCCTGAAGCTCTGCAAATTGTCCAGTGCAGACTCCTAAGGTCTGCGTGTATGTGTTTTGAGGATGGAACTTGTCATCCCTTATTAGTATGCTCACAGCCGCACAAGTGGTTGAGCATTAATGTTTGGTGCCTACAGCTGGTTGTGCCAAACTATCAGTGTATATTATCATTGAATACAGGTGTTAGGTATTCAAGTTCATATTGAAAGAACTCTTGTGTCTGAAGTTTTACATCAAAAACATAATCAACATCAGTGACAGCGAGAGAGGTGGCCGATTGTGTTTAGAACACTGGCTTTTGTTACTGCCTCTAGGCATGCACACTTTGTCTCCTCAATTTGCATTTTCACTTTGTAAGCCCTGCCTGGGGGTGAGACACACATGCTCTTGATTTCGAATTCTTAAAAGTCATTAGTTGCAGTCACCTCCGCCCTTGAAGATTCCGGTGAACTATTGTGACCTCTGCTGCACTGTCTAGCAGAGTCAGTGTCAACCTCCTGTTCTTCAGTAAAGTTCTCATTATTTGCGGCATTTCCAGCTAAAATTGCTGCCAAATTTTTCTTTTTGAATTGTGCTTTCTGTTGGGGTAGTTTATCTTCCTTTTTTATGGAAGGTTCACATGAGCGCTGTGAAGCTTTTCTTGGTTTCACATATTTGTTTAGTTGTTCAGAATGCTCTCCTCTCTCACTGCGTGTATCTGGTGAGCTCTGAAAGGAACAAGAATGGCATGTATCAATATCTTGGTATCTATTAGGGGTTTTTAAACTATATCTATTTCTCAATTTGTAGTGTTTCTCAGAGGTCTCCAAACATGGAAATGTTCCTCTTGTTTTGCGTTATCTTTATTTTATTTTTGTTTATCTCAGCATGTTTTAGAAGCCTCTGCTGCTTGCCTAGTAATATCCTTATTGGATTTACCTTGTAATTGTGGTTTATTTGGTCTGGCCCCCGACTATCGCCACCTAAACTTCAATATGTCTCAGCGATACTCTTTGGCAGCTCACACTCCCGATCCTGTACAGGAACTTCCCGGAGATGTTGCCATACTGCCAATGCTACTGCTTCCCCTTTAAGGTTACTTAATATGATAGAGTATACTTTGGCAAAGTTTCCGTTAATTACATCCAAAGATCTAGGGCAAGAGCAGTCCTGTATTCATCCTGAATTTCTTTTAGCACTTCTGGAAGATTCAGAAGTGTTGGTGTACATGTGCAGTAGTGTAGAGCAAGCACAACCCCAAGTAGCGCAGTTGTCCACGGAGGGAACCATCTCACATGGCAAACCTAATGTGAGAATTCTATTTTATCTGGGGTCTTGTTTGGGGAAACACTGCCTCCATAGCGCCTGATATTTTGTGCGTTTGGTGGGTACTTTACCTACAAATGAATGCACAGCAGCAGGAATAATTCCTGCTGTAGCCACATGTGGTTGCACTGGAGCAGCCCTTGCTGGGGGGATACTTTAAACCTGCATTATGAATTGCATAAATAATCTATATATTTCTACAAAATGAGTGTATGGGCGGCATTCTTCTACCACTGCTATTGTACCTACACTTGGATGTGGTGTATAGATAGCCAATTCTGGCCGGGTAGGTTTGTCATTACTTAAAGGACCTAGTCTCACATTCTGTGGAATGTGTGGTAGGATTCCATTAAGCCAATTTGGTGTTCTTGATAAGACAGTGGTATTGCTAAATACACATAGGGTCTCTATTGTGCGGGTGCATTCACTGGAGTGTAATGGTGAAATGTATGTGTGTTCCCATCTCCTGCTGGAAAGTTGACCCAAGTGCCCAAGAGTAAAAACAAATCTGTTCTGTATGCTGTGTGTCCCTTAAAGACAATTGTAACTTATCCTCTCTCATCTATGAGGCCATTATTTCTTAAATGTGTTGTTAGGGGAAGTCTCATGTTTGCAGCAATTACAACCCTGGTTTAGCCATTCTTAAAATGAAATTGAATTGTTCAGAGATAGAAACACCGATTGGGGAATCCTTTCAAGAGTTCAAACTTGAACAACCTACAGTGTTAAATAGGCACTACGTATCTAGCTGAGGAGGATATTTCCTAATACCACAGGCAGCTCCCTATAAGGTAATTAAGGTGCTGTTTGTATGTAATAAGACACTGATCCGTAAAGTCAGTGAATAACCAACATTGGTGGCTCCATGTCAGGAGTCTATGACATAACCCTATGTTAGGCGTTGTAGACTCCCGTTATTGTAACAAGACTGCAGGATTTTGGGCGGCAGCACCACTGAGTGTTGGGAACTGAGTCTGATCTCATGCTGGGTAACAGCTGTCAGTCTAACCCTTTCTGACAAGCTGGCAGCACCTCACAAGTACCAAAGGTAAAAATGGTTTGTAGCAGTCTATCGCATGACACTCAGGCCCATATTTATACTTTTTTAGCTCCACATTTGTGTCATTTTTTTTATACAAAATCGGCACAAACTAACAAAATACAATTGTATTTTGTAAGCTTGCACTGTTTTTGCATGAAAAAATGACGCAAATGCCGTGCTAAAGAAGTATAAATATGGGCCTCAGACTCCTCAGGGAAGTCATGGAGGAACAGATCATACCCCTTTCTCTCAGTTATACCAGTCTCATACATGCAAAGACAAGGCAGAAGCAGAATCCTTGTTCATTAGATTTTATTGAATCAACTGATTTCTATGTAAAAAGACATGAATTGTGATTATCATGATGATGAAACACAGCATTATTACAGTGGTGACCGAAAGAGTGAAACACAAGTCCAACAATATTGTCACAAAAGTGTGCCTAACCTACACTACTTAGTTTCTACATGAGAGCAAGTAGCAGTGGTAGCCCTGATCTGCCGTTGAGGTCGGGGAAAGGAAGCCCAACCTTTATACCTGTGCAGAGATAAAGAGGTCTGTTAGTCTGCTGATAGTCCTCCCATGTAGACGCAGAGGAACCAAAAGCTTTCACAGGAAACTGTGATGACATGCAGCATAAGATGGCAATCTGGCTGGAATGTCCCCTTCAAGATGATGCGAGCAGCGTGATATTTTATAATAATATATATATTGTTCTATGAACTGCCCTGATGTGACAACACATATTTTTCTGTGTAGGGTAGACAATGTACCCTTCTGGACGGCAATACCCGGTAAATATTGTGTAAAGCCTTGGGTTAAGCACAGGATAAAAATGCTGTGCAAAGAAATGAATAACAGATTCTGCAAGGAAGGACAATTGATAAAAGGAATGAAAAATATCTCCACTAAACTGAAGCTTTGCAAACCAATAAAAGGAATACAAGCAAAATGTTACTAGGTAAAAGGGAACAGGTCCCAGTCTCAGAGCTAAATAATGCACCCTTATAAAAAGCTAAAATAACCTCACAACAGTAGCAACTCCTTGAATATCGGTGGCCTCAGTCAGCATAGAGCAGAGATGCATACCTTCCCAGGTTTGAGATTTCTCATTTCCTTAATCTTTGTTTTTGGATTTAGCAGCATCATAAAAGTTCCCTAAGTGATCATGGAGCGCACGTTGAGAATGCATTTGAGGTTTTACTTAACATACCTCGGTGGAATGATCAACTACTGCTGAGATGTGTGTTGCCTGTAGAACTGCCTCAGGCTTTCATCCTTCCTACAATGACTACAATGTTGAACCTTGGGTTAACTTAAGTGCTGTAATACCATGTCATTCAAGATTTATTTTGCTCATGCCTATTACATTGCATAGTGGAGTATGCAGGCTGATCTCAGGGCACCAAATGGTATTCTGTCTACTCAACTCATGTTTGGAGCACTTCTGTTGCCATATAGTAATTCTAGCTTTCACATGCATTCCATAACACATTTAGATCTTTCTGCCTTGTTTTATTGACAGATACTGTGCGAGGAGGCTTGATTACAAAAACAGCAAAATAATATATAGTCCGGAAATAATGACACGTTAGAGGAGAACTAGAAGCGTCGATTTTGAGTTTAAGAAAATGGCGCCGGCTCACAACAGTAAGTCTAGAAAATGAAAGGCCTTTAAGGGTGATATTTTGCACGTTTCTACAAATCTCCAATTATTTTTTCTGTGTTATTAAATTGCTGGAACTCCTTCACTATATCTATTGCAATAGCAGAAAAACGTGGTCTCCGAACAGCAAAGGCTGCTGCTAATTGTGTGTCGTCTTCTGCTTAAGACGCGACTGCGAAAGAGCTTGCATCATGCGAGCCCACTTTGACAGAATTAATGTTCGCCGTAAATACTGCATAAATTACTTAAGCCGCGCACTGGAGTTATTTTATTATTAAATAAATGCAGGCACCAGTAATCAAGGCTACTGAACAATCTGAGGAAGGATAGCACGGAGGAGTGGAAGAATCCATTCTTTTCTTTGTCTCCATTTGCATTTCCAGCTCTATATTGCAGCTGAGACATCTATTAATGAGGACAATTTGTCTGATTTGGTTTGCTTTGTCATTTGTCAGGTATTTTGTTTCACAGAGGTGGAATGGGCAATACTGCATAGTGCGTAGCGGTGTTGCTTTCAGTGTTTTTGTTGGCTAGCTCTGCCCTGCTTTGTCCGGGCCCTTGCAGAGATCTCTGCCAAGAGGGTTGCAGGGCTACCTCAGTTCGTGTTTCTATCCAGTTTAGAATGTGCAGAGGAGGTATATGACGGAGAGGACTACTCTACCGGCTTGTGGAGTGCCTCGGAATTTGGCTAGGTTTTTAGTAACTCTATGGAATTCCACGGAGTGAAACTCCGTGACCTCCGACAAGCCTGGTATTGTGCACATATGAACGCATCGTTCCTGCATTTAAGAAGACCTTTACTGCATCTCCTATTGAACAAGAACTAATCAGAATGAATGTGTTGGCTCATATCTGACAATTCACAGCAACAGAGAGACTGGCCTGATATAGGTTGGTGGTAGGAATTACAGCATCACAACAGTGATCAACTATACATCCCACCAAGACTGTGGTCCGCCTGCCTGATTTAAAATATGGGTGGACCTTAGGTTTACACACAGCAGATATCTAATCCCGCCTACCTAATTTAGATGGGCTTAATTAGAGGTCAGTTTTCACTGCCCCTCACTGTCAGGAAAACCCCAGCGGTAAGGGGTAGTGAAAACTGTTAAATGCTCTATTTATATCGGTAGAGGACTCCCATGTTCGGAGGAGGATTTTCTTTTTGAAAATAAAAAAGAAAACAGTTTGGTAGAGCGCTCCATTATGTTGAGCCCTGCACCAAACTGCACAAACCAGTCAAAACTGCAAAAGCTTACATTGCAGCCATTTCTAATTCTGGCAGATGATCCCTCTGTCAAGGTGATGGAGTAATTTACTCCGTCACCCTAGTGAAGAAACAGGCCGTCCACTAGAGCCAAATTATAAATCTAGGCCTTAGTCAAAAATGTGTTCTGTTTTTTAGTATGTAAAACATTTCCAACACATGTGTCTTCTATGGGCAAAGGTAGCATCATTGGAAAGCCAAGATAACATGATGTTCTTTAACATCAACACCAAATTATTATATTTTTATTATTTCTTCATATTATCTAATTTTCATATGTTTTAAGAACACATTTTGAGCAATAAAACAATGTTACGGCCAAACACATGTCCATTCTATTTATGCGAAATAGTTTGCTCTTTGCTATCTGACTTTCAGCCGGTAAATAGTAAACTGCATTCACACTAGGGATACAAACTCCTTGCCCCAAATGCCTTGCCACCGATACACTTTTTCATCTTAGGAAACAAAGGATTATGGGCCAGATGTAGCAAGCCGTTTGCATGTCGCAAACTGCGAAAAATACAGTTTGCGCCATGCAAACGGCCTCCCGCAATGCTCATTCCCAAATTGCGAGTCGGTACCGACTCGCAATTTGGGAATGCGACTCGCAAATAGGAAGGGGTATTCCCTTGCTATTTGCGACTCGCATCACAATTCAGAGTTGCTTTGTGACCCCGAATGCGGTCGCAAAGCAACTCGCAGTTACCACCAGTGTCACACTGGTGGTAACTCATTCGCAGAACGGAAGGGGTCCCCATGGGACCCCATCCCCTTTGTGAATGTCGACAAAAATATTTTGTCAGAGCAGGCAGTGGTCAAATGGACCACTGCCTACTCTGAGAAAAACAAATCAAATGGTTTCGTTTTTTTTTTCATTTTGCAACTCGTTTTCCTTTAAGGAAAACAGGCTGCAAAATGAAAAAAAAAACTGCTTTATTTAAAAAGCAGTCACAGACATGGAGGTCTGCTGACTACAGCAGGCCACCATCCCTGTGAGTGCAGGGACTCGCTATGGGGTTGCAAAATGCGACCCACTTCATGAATATTGATGAGGTGGGTCTTTGCGACCCCATAGCGCGTCGCAGAAGGTGTCTGAGACACCATTCTGCATCCGTTTTTGCGACTTGCAAATTGCGAGTCGCTCAGACTCGCAAGTTGCAAAAACAGATTTGGTACATCTGGCCCTTAGTCTTTGGTGCAGAGTGTTTCATGTAGTTTCTTATATTAGGAACAGAACAAGCATCAATATAGAAAAATGAAATGCAAATTATCTTTGACCTCACAACTAGTCATTATAAACATCAGGGGGATGATTCACAATGGCATTTCAGAATAAGCATAGTAGTACTCTTGTAGTTTTCTTTAATGTACTCTTGCAATCCTTTGTGAATTGGCATCGGAATATCTAAAATGTTTGTTTATATACAGTTAGTACTAATAGAAAGAACTATTTGTTCTTTGCACTTTTCCTAAATATAGTGTGGCCAAATGCCACTATATAATGGGAACACAATTTTTCTGTTCCTGTACTTTGTACATATTATTGCTCTGATATCAATTGACAAACAGTGGCCCCAATTCACAAAGAGAAACTTAGGAGGTCATTTTGACCCTGGCGGTCTGAAAACTGCCAGTGCAATGGTGGTGGTCTCACCACCAGCCCGATACCGCCACATTATGAGTGTGGCATTTGGGCCTCTGCCAAACCATCACATCCCCACTGGTACTGCCAGGTCAGTAGGACAGCCAGGCCGGAGATCAGCATCTCCGACCCAGTAATCCACTGAAGACCACCAGCAGTATAAGGAGTCACCTGTTCGCCAGAATTTCAACGGCGGTAGCACCTCAACGATAACCCTGCCGGAAAGGCTGCCGGTAACAGGAAATTCCTTTCCTGTGGCTGGCGACGACTCCCCCCAACTCCCTCTCTTCCAACACAGCGCCCCCGCCCCTCTTCCAACACAGCGCCCCACTGCCCCCAACCCGCCCTTCAAAAACAGTACCCCCTCCCCGCATAAACGCACACACACACACACACACCCGCAGCAGCATACATGCATTCACCAACACGCATACATACACGCATTCACTCGCACCAACAGACACACATTCACACAAACATACCAACACGCACTCACTTCAACAATCACACATGCATATACACAAGCAAACACACTTCCATTCACACACGCATACACAACACTCCCTCCCACCCCCCTCCTTTGTCAGACGATCATCTTACCTTGTCTGGCGAGGAGGTCGTCCGCCAGGTAACGGGAACACGTGCTTCAACTGGGAGCAGTGCCCCGCCATCAGGACACCACCACGCTGTATTACTCCTCGTAAAATGGTAGGTGGAGTCCTTGTGGCATGGTGGTGAGGGCTGTGGAACTGCCTATGTGCCGCCGACTGCCAGCACGACTGCTGAAGGATTTCTTCCCAAATTGTGGTGGAAATCCTTCAGTACTCATAATATGGTGGTTGGAAGACTGCCAGCACTGGCAGGCTTCTGGCACCCGCAGCTTCGGTGGTCTGTGTAAAAGACTGCCAAAATCAGAATGACCAACTTAGTCTAGTTTAGACTCGTATTAAAGTTAGACTTTTGGTCTAAGCTTAGACCTTTGGTCTAAACTTAGACTTTTGGTTTTGAATCAGGGCCTATGATTGTCTGTGGTGTAGCCAAAATCATTCATAGATAATCACTTTTGGGCCAGAAATAGTACAAATATAAAATGCCCTAATGTCCTTGAAGAAAAGTTTGGACTTGATTCCCACAGGCAAGTAAGAGTATGTGAAAAAGTATTCCTGCATTATTCCCATATATACTCTTACATGCCTTTGTGAATGGGCCCCAAGTATCTAAAATAGGAATGAAATAGGTTTTGTTCAGGGGACACTCCAATACAATTAACTGTGTCCGCTTTCATCTGTCTCCATATTCATAATTCTCTTTTGCGAGTCAGCACCCGTGTCTCGCTACAAAAACCTTCACAGCCAGGCTGAACATGTTCTTTGTTACTTCTCAAAAATTTTCCCAAGACTGTTTTCATTATCTAACTAGCATGAGTCACTGACTTTGTGTTACAGGAGCACAGAAGACAAACTAAACAATGTAATCCTAACTCCTAAAAGTGATGTGAAAAATGATATCAAACAGTGCCAACCATTAGTGCCCACCCTTTGGCTCCTGAAAACCATCCACGCATGGTTCTACAATGTGTCAGGATTGCCTCGTCTCCCATCAGGATAGTCAGTTGATCCCCAGTCTCCCAATCTAGGCCATAATGGGCCCACCAGGACCCCCACACCTTAATTTCTTTTGGGCAGCCCATGGCCAAGTATACAACTCTTTCTGTTTCCATACAATATGTCATACCAGTGAGGTAGGTAGGAATGCCCCATCCTTTAGCAATGTCTCTCTGTGCCATGACGAAGCCTACAGTACAGAATAGGACCTGCTTCCTAGACAAATCACCAGGTGCGCGGTTCCAGGGACCTGTGCCTCTAAATGAACATTAATTTCAACATAACCACCTTTTGCTACAGTTATATACTGGGACATGTGGACATATGAGCCCATATAGTCCACACATAATAGGCAGTTTGGTGAGTTTGTCCTTCCCATTTGAAACAGTTGATGTTGGTGATAATAGAAAGTGTGTTTTGATATACATTGAATAATCTCTTAATTATTTTTCTCACAATGTACATGCTGTACAACTTGTTTCAGGGATCTAAGAAAGAGCGGAATGAAGCAAGGTAACAGGTGTTTTACTGACCACAGGAAAAAGGAATTTCCATTGAAGGGATAAAACAGACAAAGAAGAGAGTATCTTAAGGTTACGAAAAAGACAGGACAGAAGATGAGGACTGAAGCAGGTTGGAACAAGCACTGAAAAGGGAATTGGGAAGTTTACGAACTATGAAGATGCCCAAATACAAACTGCAGGCAGGGTAAATAGGTAATGATGGACAAACTATCATAAATGATAGATTGTCTACTTCTCAGACATGATCTCTCTGTGAGGTGAAATAGATCTTGCAAGGAAAGAAGCAGATTAATCTCATGCAGTTCAGGGAGTCAATCTGCAGCTGGTATGGAAAAAGGAACCCTGGGTGGTTCTCAGTGCCAAAAGCACAAACCTTGGAGTCTATCTGGCACCCTCGAAAGCAATGAAAATCATAATAATAACACACAAGAAGACAAAGGGGAACAGTGGAGGGTACACCGAAACAGGAACTGGGGGTCAGGGAAAATCTGGAATGCAGTAACGGTAAGGGATATGACTAGAATGATTACAACTCTGAATACTGGAAAAATACACATTAACTAGGACAGGACAGGATTTGCAGCCAGAACAGGAACATGGAATACAAGAAAAGGAACATGTATTTACAAGGCAGGTCTGGATGGATGAGGTCTGAACATGGAACAAAGCAAACCCAGGAACAAAGATGCAAGATGAACAATCTACAGGAAAAAGACACAATAATTAATCAAAACAAGAACATAAAATCAAACAACGATGAAAACAGAAATCAAAGGCAAGCCTAGAATATAGTATTAGAATCAAACAGAGAGCAAGGATTCTAAACAGCAAGGTCATTTGTGAGTCTGCGCACTCTGGGTTCATCAGGCAGAAATAGCAGGAGGCACGGAGGAGGAGCACAGATGCTGGGGGAAAGCAAGGTGCAAGGAATCAACCAGATACGAAGAATCAGGGATTCATCAATGAAAAGAAGGCAGAAATGGAACTTGGAAACAGGAAGATGAAGGAAACCAGCGGACAACAAAATGGGACACAGGAGAGACAGGAATGGGTACGGGTCAGAGCCAAGAGCATAAAAACTCCAGTTGGTATAAAAAGGTCAGAAAGGGTATGGAATGCAGGAACCAAAAGAGAAAATAGATGGTCACCACAGGAGTGTGATCAGGGTTTAGAGACAAAGAACTGCAGGAACCATGATGTATCAGGAAGGTGCTGCAGAAGCCTGGACAGAGATATGAAGTGGATCTAGGGAAGCAAGGAGTAGAAGTCTATATAATCCTATCCAAGGATAAGGGCAGAACCGCAGAGGACCTTGTGAGCTTCATCTAGTGGCTGTATGGTAAAATCCTCATATTACGCCCAAAAGTTCAAACCCCAGGTGAACAAAACAAGAAAGCAAGCCCAGATGTATTAGGATTTGGTATCACCCTTGTACCACGCAAGGATATGGAGGGTGATACAAAACCTAAAATGAGATTTACTAAGTCATGCAAGGCCACCTGACATAGCTCTGCACTGCTTGATAAATCTGGAGTTACGCAGGGCATCTCAAGCCGCTGCCTTGCGTTACTGTGCATGGTAGGGACCTTGCAAGGTTGGAGCATGAGTGTTCCCATGCATCCATTCTTGTATTTTGAGGCATTCCCAGATTTACCAATACTGGTAGAGCAGGGAATGTGTCAGAATTGTACATCTTTGTTCCAGAGTCGCAACAAGGAGAAATATATTTAGTTCTCCTCATTGTTTCCTCTTTCTAAGTGTGGTGCACTTTCAGGAAAATGCCTCTAAGGATTGCTTTTGTGCAGGAATGTGTTTCTTCCTGCACAAAAAACAATCCTACCTGTAAAGCAGCTACCTTTGCTCAATGGCACAATGGTGCCTTTACTGGTGCTGCATTGCAGATTGTGAATCAGTGCCGGCAGAGGAAAGGAATGTGCCATATTTTGAGAAATATGGTTCATCCTGTCCTTTCCTTTTCATGCACGACAGCACAGCAAGTTGGCTTGTTGTGTTGCATGAAAAAATGTTAAATCTGGCCCCAAGTCCATAAATCTTTGACACAAGATAAGAACTGAGTGCTGTTCTGTAAAATTATTTTGAGGTGCAATTTAGAATGAGATTGCTAAATGACAAGATACTTTACAGACCTTCACAGTAAGTGAAGGTTTTCCTGGCTCCCTTCGGATGTATTGTCTGGTTCAGCAGTAGATGGAAGTTCTCTTTGTGTCAAATTTGAAGAGAAGCACACATACACAAACAAACAAATATGATACTGTGGCTATTTCTGATTGAAAATTGTAGACAAATCCTTGTGCTCAATACTGACCTATCCAAAAAGTCTATACTATTGTTATCAGAAGAGTGAGCTGATACAGAAGTGATTCTTACACCCATGTCAACATAAAAAGGAGGGAGAGGTTTGGAAATGGGCTTATGCACAGTCTTTTCATTCAAATCTGCTTCCGACATTGTATCTGAGACTGTGGAGGAATCTATGATGCTGCAATCTTTATGTTCAGCAGCCTTCGTGCCACTGGACCAGGATTCCATCTTTTTAGCTTGTTGCCTGGAAAATGGTGCTACAAAAGCCTTCTTAACCTCCTTAGCAGGGAGGTATGACTGTTTCCCTTGAATCTTGATGTTGGACATATGCTCGCTGTTTTAAAGATTCATACATTCCACTGAAACAATTCAGCTAAAGCTTTAACTTCATATAGGCTCAGTCTGCTTCAGTGAAACAGTATTCACTCTTAGAAAGCACATATCCTTTACACTATTTTGGCAGCGTAGACTGATATAATCATTACATAAATCCACAAACACAGTTCCTTTGATGTCAGAGGGGCAACATCCAATAGAAATTGATCGTGGGACTCCAACTTGAAACATCTGCATGTTTTCCCATGTGTGCCATGAGAAAGGTGTCCATCTGTACTCTTCCATGCAAGACTGAAACAAATGTTTAAATTGTCAGTCCACTGTCCAGGATGTTCCTCACTGAAGGACTTTTTCTCACACTCTCTATGTGTAGAACAATAGACATTTATTACCAAGCTAACCTTGTCCTGGGATCAAAATCTGAAAGAAATGGACATGTTAAGAAGATAACTTGACATTTTCTGCACTTTCACTAAAAAAGGGCCTAACAGGCCTCACTTAGGTTAAGGCAACTGCATATTAGTACATTCAAATAATACACATTTTATTATACAAACTATAAATTCAGCAATAATAATTCATCATAAGCACTCATGTTACAGTAACTTTAAAATGAAATAATTGTATCAATACATTTCCATAAGTGTAGCGCAGAACTGCATTTCTCTATTTTGCATACACATTTAAAACACTTAGGGCCAAATGTAGCAAACATTTAGCATGGTGCAAACTGCGAAAATCGCAGTTTGCGCCATGCAAAATGCCATTTGCGATGCTCATTCACAATTTGCGAGTCGGTACCGACTCGCAAATTGTGAATGCGACTCGCAAATAGGAAGGGATGTTCCCTTCCTATTTGTGACTCGCATCGCCATGCTAAATTGCTTTGTGACCGCGAACGCGGTCGCAAAGCAATTCGCAGTTACCACCAGTGTTACACTGGTGGTAACCCATTCGCAAAAGGGAAGGGGTCCCCATGGGACCCCTTCCCCTTTGTGAATGTTGCCAAAAAGGGTTTTTCAGAGCAGGCAGTGGTCCAATGGACCACTGCCTACTCTGAAAAACCGAAACCAAATGGTTTCAGTATTTTTTTTATTTTGCAACTCGTTTTCCTTTAAGGAAAACGAGCTGCAAAATAAAAATAAAAAAACTGCTTTATTTAAAAAGCAGTCACAGACATGGAGGTCTGCTGACTTTAGCAGGCCACCATCCCTGTGAGTGCAGGGACACACTATGAGGTCGCAAAATGAGACCCACCTCATTAATATTAATGAGGTGGGTCTTTATTCCCCATAGCGACTAGCAGTCGGTGTCTGAGACACCGTACTGCATCCGATTTTGCGAATCGGAAATTGCGAGTCACACCGACTCGCAATTTCCGATTCACAAAATCGGACTTTGCTACATCTGGCCCTTAGGCCCATACTTATACTTTTTTTAGCACCGCATTTGCACCACTTTTTAATGCAAAACTGGCGCAAATTTACAAAATACAATTGTATTTTCTAAGTTAGCGCCTCTTTTGTGTCAAGAAATAATGCAAATGCGGCACTAAAAAAGTATAAATATGGGCCTTAAGATTTGAAATTCAATAACAGTTCAATGCAGACTATTAGTTTAGAGTCTAAAATATAACAGAATCACAGATTAATTCTCCAAACATGCAATTTAATCTCAATACCACCTAAATTTTAATGATTAGTTTATGGTGAATTCACACCAACACAGTGCATCACTTTACAGTCAAACTATTAGTTTGATTAACATAATGCATGAACTGTCACATGTAGAAGAACACTGTGACAAGAGTGATGGTACTAACATTTCTACTACACCAGTCCTCCCTCTGATGATGAATCTAGCCATCACAAAATACTCCAATTCTCATTTTCAATGACACAGTTTAAAATTTCTGAGGTCGATCCAGGCAAAGTCTTCTGGACTCCTCTAACAGCTTGATTATACTGTATAATTTGCTTCTCTTAGTCTCTATCTCATTCTCCTCTTACTCTTGGCTCTTTTCTCTTTCAGGTTTTTGAACAGTTTTTAAAACCATCTGCAACTAGGGCACACAAAACCATAATCAATAGCGGTCTCAAAATGGCTCCAACAATTCTTTTTCCCTAGACTTCCAAACCACCTTCCAACTGCTGAAAAACCAACACAAATCTCACTTGTAAAAAAATTGTGCAGTGAATGCCGAATAACAGGCTTTTCTCACTCATTGTACACGGATGAGTTAATATGTCAGTCACTCAGTTTGTGCACAGTGTTTTGCAATTGTATTTGGCATGAGTGTTCAGTGCTGGGTTCATATGTAGCCCTTAGTTGAAATAGTCTACGGTGCAGTTATAGCTCTCAGAGGAAAGAGGCATGCTGCGATCAAACTTAGCTGTCCTTCGGAATGCTTGACAATCAAGTATTATCATGCAGGCATGTTAAATAATGGAGCGCGACGCCACAGAAAATAAAGCACACTAAATATGCTGCATCCTCATGTGTCCCTATTTATTTGGAAGGTGCTGATGAATCGCATGGCATCAGTCACGACTTTGTGGAGCCCAGAAGCACACTTGACAGCATTGTGTTTCCTTTACCTCAAGTGCCTCCAGTTTGTCTACCATACCAGCTGGGGCAAAGTGGAGTGGGCATTAGCCATGCAAGTGACAGACCTCCTGCCGGTGGTACATCAGTTCTCTGAGCTGTAAACATCATGCTCAGAGAAGCCGCCATGTTCTATCTTACTAGAGCAGTGCCCCCCCACCAACACAGCATCACATGCCAAAAGCACATGTGTGTAAGAATAAGAAAAATGATATAGGCTTTGAGTTTAAGTCATGTAGAATAAGCATGTATTTATGGCACAGAGGATGAAACATTCTCACATCTTACACTAATGATGATACAGTTGACACCATTAAGCATTAAGCAGAAGCAGCACCTATTTTAATCTATGTGATTATGTTGTATGAGAACATAAGTGGCTCTGCACAGGATTCTTTTCTTGTACTAGAAGAGCTGAAGGAATTCATTAGCGCATGTCAATATGTTTCCAACACTACGGCTAGGTACATCATTATTTTACTTTGAGACCTTATCTCTCGCTCACGCGTTCTCTGTGTTGGAATTGTGTGAGTTAGTCACGCATCGAGTCACACAGGAGTTAAAGAGTGGAGTTGTGTTTTATTCACATGTGAGATTCATCACTTTCTGCGGAGCTGATGCCGCTGTTGAAGTAATTCACAGAAGTGCTGAGGTAGCGAATCTTGAAAGTACATTACACCTCAACCTCCCTGTAATCTCCTGAATGCGGCTTAGTTGGTGCTTTTTCCCACCAGCTGACTTGGAAATGTCAATTTATGCATTTCTCACTTCAAGGCCTGATGACTGTGGGGGCACCGGTAAACTCCACCATGTGGCGAAGCAGAGTTTTAACTACTGAACTCCGCTCTGTAAAACTTCACCAACTCCGCCAGCGGAGTGTTTTTTACCACCCACCCCTAACCAAAACCATATTGACTATCAGTGAAAATGGTCACCTTCAGCTGGTCTGAAACACAGCATGCACTCGTAAGGGAAATTAATCCAGCCACTTGTGCGGTAAAGACTCCTTGAAGCCAGGAAGCTTCAACCACTTCTGAAACTGTGCAAACTGCACAATCAGCTCTCAGGGCACCATCTCAGGGGTACATCAACAAACATGACACAGTCATTTTCAGTTAGGGGAATGTCAGGTCTTTGTTTGGTGCATAATTCAGTCACATTGAGGCAGTCATGGTGAATCTCATCCACCATTTTCAACAGGTTTAGTTAACAACGTAGCAAGATTCAGAACTACATCTTTTTAAATTAACATTTGATGTGGTGAGTATGACCTGCTCATAACAGATCAAATATGCACTGGTGAGACATTGAGTCTTGGTTCGGGTTAATAAAATCTCCATGGAATGGAGAATAAAAAATTTCAGAGGGCGACCCATAACAATGCCTTTGCACTGTTTTATGCTGACGCTCAGGACTGCAACCACCTTCAAATAACCAGGCAGTGCAGAAGCCACAGGATCAAGAGTGACAGACAAAATATGTGATTGGCGACTGGCTTGCATGCATAAGCAACTGCTTCAAAACTGAGAGAGCACATCCATCTGTCTCACAGCAAAGAAAAACATTTGTTATTATCAGTCTCTGTAAAAGCAAATATGTAGTTGTTATCTAATAGTACTGGATCAGACACATCTTTGTGTGTCAGCCTCCTTAAAGGCATGGCCAGAATGGAAAAACTTGGAATTCACTGGTAACAGTAGCCAACCATTTCCAGGGACATCCTGACTTCTTTCTGTGTGGCACAGGGGATTCATTTTCACTACTGCTGAGATTCTTTCTTGTGACACTTTCCACACACATCTCAAATTGGTGTCCTAAGTAAACTACTTCTTTATTGCAATGTTGTAGCTTGGCTGGAGAAACGTATGTCAGTTTTCTCCTAAAGGATTCAAAAGAGCAATTGTATCTTTCCTGCATGCTTCTTGAGTGCTTGAGTGTTTGATGCCAGAGGTAGGTCATCTATAGCATGCACTAAAACTGAATAGGGTGTTTTAAGTGATTCCAGACCCTTGTAGAGCTCCGCACCATATAAAACATGGCTGCTGAATTTAAAAGCAAAAAGAAAATGCAGTTTTATGGAGAAAAATGCTTGACATGAATCAATCACAGGGAACCATTCTGCTTCACATGGAATTTGAAATAAACTAACCACAGGATTTGGCACCACAGGACAACATGGAATGACAATCTCATTTATTTTTGTCAGGTCATGGACTATGAGGTACTTTTCATTGGGTTTCTGCAGTCCTATAATGAGAGTGTTACATGGACTCCCCATTATCTCCTTCAAAATACATTGCTCAATCAAACGGTTTATCAGGAGAGCTATTCCAGCAATCGTCTCAGGGTCATATTATATGGAGTGTTTTAGATACACTGCATTTGGCTTAGTCAGCATTGGGTACAATGTGACATCCGGGTGCTGTTTCACAATTTTACAGAGCACATTGTCTTCATTTGCTTGTATTGTGGTTCCTCAGGTAGTTCAGCTAATGGAGTAATTTAGCTTACACAGTAGGTCATGTCCAAGCAAGCTTACTGGACTTGAATTACAGACCATTCATCTTCAAATGAACCTATTTTTACAGGGACAGATTCTGTTACAGGGTTGTTTAACTGTTTATTTGCAACTCCTACTCCTGGATTGTCTTTCCTGAAAGGGGCAAATACACTACATCTGCTGTTCTGACAGTGGAGAGTGTAGCCCCAGAATCAACCAGGAATGACACACAGTGGCCCATTACATTAGCCTTACACAAGGAGCATGTTGATCTACAACTAAGGATGCATTCAGCATGCGTTCCTCATCATCTGAGCTATCTGCTGTAAAAACATTTCAAACTCCTAATCACTTAGGTCCATTAGGGGATACTCTGATGCTATCTGATTCACATTTGCATTTGCAAATTGATGTAGATTCTGTTTGTGAACAGTCATTTGCTGTTGTGTCATTGGGTCTTGCGGTATATGCATCTGCTGTCTGTGTGAGACGCGTTTACATTTTGCACTCGCGGTCTTTGATCTCTATGAAGTTGAACCTGATCATTGCCTTGTTCTTGAGCAACTCCAGCATTCTGTACCCGATTATTAACGTTATTAAGGGGAAACTCCCTTCTCCACTGGCCCAGATGTTTGCAAGCATGACATGGATTAGTTCTCTTCAAAGCCTGGACATCAACAATACTACCAGTCTGATCTACCTAAACACAACGTCCTCTACCTTTAGGCTGGATAACATTCGTTCTCTGCTGTTGCACTCCTTGCATACCACCAGCATTCACCATAATCTGTGGGTTTTGACTTACTTTCTGAGCAGCTTTTAATTGCCATAACCTTCTCTTTCAACTATTTGTGCTTTAATTCCAATTCGTCACTACAGTGCTTTGCATAACTCAGGATCTCATCAATTGGTTTGTTCTGCCAACAACCCAAATGCTGCTGAATCATCTAACTTATGACTGGTTTCAATCCTTATACAAATCTGAACACAAAATGACCCATATCTTTAGCTTCTATTGTTTCTTTACCACTGAAAACAATCTCTCATAATAGGCATGAATCAACTCTTTTGATTCCGATGTTGTTCTATCAGTCCCTCACCAATCAATGTCTTTCTGTTACACCTGTTTTTCAAAAACTCAATCACCTTGTAATACCTTTCATCACTTCTGCCGATGGTACACCTCCTACTGGATCTCTTGGAGGTTCAAGATCTGGCTAATCAACATTAACTTTGCATTCAGTCCAAAATCAGTCAGAATCACAATGTCAAACAATGTACTTAAATCCTCCCACAGGCACTTTGACATTTTCACAAACCTTTCTGTCTGCTTGTACCATTGCACTGGTGTCTCTCTCAATCCTGGATGATCATTGGTGAACGATTGAATATCGCTCCTACTCCAGTGTACATGAACATAATCTTCACTTGATATTTCTCTCATGGGCAACATCTTTACATTGTCCTCAACTTGATTTGCTCCTGCCAGAGGCACATTAGGCTTTGTTTTCTTTTAATCTCTTTCCTTCGCACACCTACCTTCCCACTTATCTAAGCTCCCCATTGTTGAATTTATGTAGTCACTTCTTTAATGTGCAATTTCATTCCAGGGGATCTCACATTACCTTTATCTTTTGTGCTAAACTCCAATCTGCAACTTCTATTTAACAGTTTTGATTTCCCCAAATCCACATCATATTTCTCAGCTATTTCAGATAATTTTTCATAAGCCTGTCTGTAAGAAATTCGATTTCCAGTTGGCAGAATTACGCACACTGTCCAATTAGTGGCCACAATCCTCGTAAGGATCAGTCATAACACAACCTTAATTATTCTGTGCTCACCCTACGGTAGCTTGGCAAAGAGCAGACAGGCTTAACTTAGAAGGCAATGTATAAAATATTTGTGTAATAACTCATACAGCAATACAGTGAAAACACCACAAAGAGTACTCCACACTAGTTTAGGAAAATAGATAATATTTATCAGAATAAAATAAGACCAAAAAAAACAAAATTCCAATAGGCACAGGTCAAGATATAACTTTTAAAAGGTTTAAATGAGAATCAATCCTTAAGAATCAGTGGTTGTATCCTTTGCACACACAGTACCTGGAATGTGTCAAAAAATGATGATACAGGGAGGCCACAGAGGAGGAGATGTGATGAAAAGTAAAGCAATATGTTGATTTTTCCAGTGCGGCAAAGGCGATGCATCATTTCTTTCCATGCTGCAAGCCCCTTATCACTGGTCAGCAGTGGTAAAGTGCACAGAGTCCTAAAATCAGAAAAAATGAGAACAGAAAAATGGAGGGAGGCAGGTAAAAAGTTGGAGAAAGACCACCCTAAGGCTTTCAGGTCTAAAGTATGTCCCCCCAGCTGAAAGGGGGAAGAAAGACTCAACCCCTTGGCAGCTCTCTTCACTAAGGAGGAAGAATCTGGAGAGACCATCACAATTGGCATGGTCAGTCCCCGGGCGATGCTCCACCATAAATCACATTCCGTTAGGAAGATGGAACCCCTCAAGAGTTGAGGATTTTCACCCGTCATCTGCATGAGCCATCTGAGGGGTCTGTGGTCTGTCTGAACTTGGAAATGAGTCCCAAACAGGTATGGCCTCAGCTTCTTCAGTGCCCAGACGACAGTAAATGCTTCTCTTTTAGTGGCCTATCCACCTGAGTCGGTTTCCAGGATCGCAGTCCTGGTTCCTCACCCCGATGCACGGATATTTTAACACCCAGGGACTATCCGTGGAAAACCCAGAATGCATAGAGCAGGAGCAACAGGTGTTGCATCCATTTTCGGAAGCGCTAGATTTTCTCCTCTTTGGTGAAGTTTTGATAGCCCTGAGACCTCAGACCAGGAGGCAAGCTCAATCCAATCCCTTGGAGAGCACTTGAAGAGGAAAGCAGAGTTCTTCCAGCGGAATCAAGGGTCAGCAGGCAGCAGGACAACAAACAGGCCAGCAGTCCTTCCAAAACAGCAGTCAAGATGAGTCATTTGGGCAGCCAGGCAATCCCTCTGACACAGTACCTGGGATGCTTCAAAAAATGAAAACACAGAGGGGCAGCAGAGGAGATGCATCAAAAAGTAAAACAAGGCATCAATTTTTCTGCTATGGCAAAGGCAATGTGTAGTTTCTTTCCACGCTGCAAGCGATATGTCAGATTCCAGGAGCACAGCCTTGGTTCTTCACTGAGATGCAGGGATATTTTGATGCCCAGGGACAATGTCTGGAAAACCCAGAACATGTTGAACACATTTGTATGTGCACTGTACTGCACACATAAAAGGTGGAAAGAGCATTTGAATTTGTCTAGGTATTGCATTTTGTACAGGAAGGATACCCTTCCTGTATAAAACCTACGCTAGACTTCCACACACACCCCAGCACTATGGCGCTATGGTGTGTGCATGGCCCACCACAGCTGAAATGAGTGCCGGCACTAAGGGGACGGGAGAAGAGTGCCATTTCTGTGAATATTGTGCTTTCCTGCTCTCTCCTTGTCACACAGCACAGCACACCTTTTTGGAATGCTGAACTGTGCTGCGTGACACCTACCAGAATCTGAGCTCTGGTATCGGCTGATGTGTACTAAACATTTGCACAGGCTGATTCAGAATAAAATTTGGCACCGGCGGATTCACATAAGGTGACTGAACCATTTGGTTCAATTTAGAATTTGGCGTAATCTGATTCACTGTAGGATTTAGCACAGGATTAACTGTGATAAAGCCCTTTACTAGTTGGCTCGCTTCAGGAATCTGTGTCACTGAACTTCCAGGTGTAACTTGCACTATCTGACTTAGCCGTTGTGCAACTGGAGCGGTTGGCACATTGGAGGTTACATTTTGGGCAGCTTCACTTCTTGCACCTACCTCAATTGAATAGCATGGAGGTATATGATTCAAAAAGATCTGGGGCCAGATGTAGCAAAATGACATTTTGCGAATTGCAAATTGCGAGTACTAGCGACTCGCAATTTGCAAGTCGCAAAATGTCATGCAGAAAGGTGTCTCAGACACCTTCTGCGAGTCGGTATGGGGTCGCAAAGACCCACCTCATTAATATTAATGAGGTGGGTTGCAAATTGCGGCCCCATACCGACTATGGGCACTCGCTAACATGGAGGCCTGCTGTAGTCAGCAGGCCTCCATGTTAGCGACCTGCTTTTAAATAAAGCATTTTTTTTTTTTTTTAAATGTAGCCCGTTTTCCCTAAGGGAAAACGAGCTGCATTTCAAAAAATCCGAAACCTTTTGTTTCGGTTTTTTCAGGGCAGGGAATGGTCCCTTGGACCACTCCCTGCCCTGAAAAAATGTTTTGGGGTCCATTCACAAAGGGGAAGGGGTCCCATGGGGACCCCTTCCCGTTTGCGAATGGGTTACCATCCACTTCAAGTGGATGGTAACTGCGACTCCATTTGCGACCGCATACGCGGTCACAAATGGAATTGCATACCATTGCGAATCGCAAATAGGAAGGGAACACCCCTTCCTATTTGCGATTCGGAAATGCATTTTGCGAGTCGGATCCGACTCGCAAAATGCATTTCAACATAGCAAAGTGGCTTTTGCGAGTCGCAAACGGCGTTTTTCGCCGTTTGCGACTCGCAAAACCCTCGCTACATCTGGCCCTTGGTTTCTAAACTCATCATATGAATCACTCTCAGATGTCACTGTCTTTTTATCCTAACTATCTGTAGTCTGCTCTGCCTTTCCTCTTTCTTTTAGTTTAGCGTATAATGCCTTCTCCATCTTCAGTAGAAATAGCTGGATACATTGTAAGTCCCAAAAATATGTTTGCGCTTAATTTTTCTTTTCTGCAACCCATTATGCCTTGACAAGTGTTTTAATTGCTTTCTCCATTCTGTTCGCATATCTAGTTGTTATTTTCTGACGTGGTATGTGTTCCCAAATACCAAGGGCTTCAAATTGTGTGGGTCTTGGAGCCAGTTTCAGCTCATAAAGAACTCGCCTCAGATTATCTAAAATTCTTAGGATAAATGTTCCATAATTGGAAAAAGCCAATGCACCTTATTTCTCAGTAAGCTTGCACATTTCTTCAAGACACAAGCATGCAGGGAATCCTCTTTTGGACACAACATAATGATCTGGAGTACCTTTGAGTGGGGTCTCTATGCCCCCTCGAAATGGAATAACACATCGCCGTTCAATACATATTTAACACTTTAAGGAACTTCATTTTTACACAAATTTAGTAAGCCAGAACAATTTTTCATTCAAATCAGGAAGTAACTTCAGTCCCACAATTCTTTTATCTTTATGTTCTCAACCCATAGCAATGCAGGACTGTTCACCAATACCAGTGACGCTTCACACTAACCAACATATGCCAAAGCAGCACATGAACATGCTGCACTCAATTCTTTCAGCAATGTAGTATGCTTCACAGTTGTCTCTCACACAATTGCTCAAACACACCTAATGCAAACATATTGCAACCAAACCCAACAACCTGCCCGCACAATACAGGTTGGGAACTCAAACACTTCAAAGTTGTATGGCGATATGCTTTCTGACTGTAGCTTTTCACAATTACTCAACGGGGAAAGTTGACAATCAGACCTCACTCAGGTTGATACAGATCCTTCATGTGGACTCAGGATTCACTTAATACTAGCCAAACCTCACACTCATTCAAGGAAACTATTGGCATTGTCAATGACGTCTCATGATGAGCTCCTCGCTCCAGACAATAAATTAACCAAGTGTCTTCTACACTTGTGTGTTGTCCCAAGATCTTAGACCTTGACAGACCCATCAACAGCAACAAAAACCACATCCATTTTTTAGCAACAAGTACCACAATCAAACGAATAAGAAGACTCTGCAAAACACTTACAACATCATACTTTAGCACAATCTTCAGGCCAAAATCACTGGAAGTGCAAAACCATAACAATACTCACACATCTGCCTCTCACAGGAATGATGCTGGAACTTCATCAGCATTTAGAACGACTCAAAGGCGTTAAAAGGAGGCACACGATTATTTACAATAGGCCTCAATGGACTTTGCAGGATTAGTGTCAAAAATTTTTACGCTAATCCTGCAAAGCTCCAGACTAGCATAAAAAATTGTGATGCTAGTTCCCTAACTACCGCCGTTGTGCACCCTGTCTTAGACATGGCACACACATGGTGATGTTAGGGGAGCACTAAATGGCACATGAAAAGTGATGCTGCACTGGATGTAGACCCACGTTTCTTAAATCTGTTCCTTAGAGCCTCATTTACAAGGGCCTAGCCTCACACTGCACCACTGGAGCATCTTTTTTTTTATGCTCCAGTGGCGCAGTGTGCCATCCCATACTCACAAGGCCACGCAAAGCCACCTTGCGTGGCTTTTCATGGCCTTGTAAATATGGACCCCTTTCATGTATGTGCTGAGTGAAAGGGGAGTTCCATGGGTACTGATTGGGGTGTTCCCACGCAACACCCGTGGAACCCAAATGAATCTCATGCATTCCCAGATTTACAAGTCTGCATCAAATTCCTATGCCACCTCAGGGGTTGCATAAGAATGATGCAGCAGGGAGAAATATATTTATTTCTCCCTGTTTTTTCCTCCCTCTATGTGTGCTACATTCTGCACACATAGAAAGAGGAAAACACCTCTTGTGATTGTTTTTGTGCAGGAAGGTGTCCCTTCCTGCACAAAAACAACCATCCCCGCAACACAGGCACCCTTGCACCATTTTGCAAGGGTGCCTGCATTAGCGATAGGCAGTAATTTGTGCACCAGTGCAAAGGACAGAAATGCACCATATCTTACAGATACAGTGATTGTCTGCCCTTTCCTGGTGGCTCAGGGTGGCGCAGCAAGGTACTTGCTGTGCTTCACCACAGGCCTTGTAAATGAGGCCCTTAATATTAAAAATTCAATATAATTTTCATGCTATTAGTTTAGACTCTAAAATATGACATAATGGTAGATTAATTCTCCAGACATGTAATGTAATCTCTATACCACCTACGTTTCAGTGATTAGCCTATGGTTAACTATTAGTATTTTGATTAACATAATGCATAAACAGTCACATATCAATGATCACTGTGACACGAGTGACGGTACTAAATTGTCTGCTACATCAAACCTGCAAGAAATGATAAACTTGAACAGTTTTAATTGAAAAGTTCCAGAAGATAAAAAAAAAAAGAACAGACTCAGCGAAAATGTTCCAAAATCTTTTTCAGTAACCAATCCACAAAAGTGGGGTGCTGGACGAAAACATATTTTTGGTTGATGCTACTATGCTACTATACATTCTTAGTACTAATTAACTAACTCACTACTTACTGCAAACACCTATTTCCATTGTATCCTAAAAGGGGATATGTAGTGGTGGCATTAGAACTCAAGGGTATTTGTGCATATTTGAACATTTAGCTTTTGATGTTTTTCCAGTACAAGTGCTGAGCTGTTGTTTGATGTTTTGGACATCAAACTTAGTCCTTCATAACTTTTTTCCACAAACATCAAATTCATCTGAGGAACTCCGGAGGATTTTAGGGTTTGTGAATTCCCTGGAGGAAATCAGAAAATAGCCACAATTTAGCAGAAGTTTGGGTTTTGTTGCAATCTTGGGAAAAATATGTGCAAGAAAGCATATGTTCAACAGGTTTTCTTTGTTAAGATCATTATTATCCCAGGTTTCAGGAACAAGCTGTGCTATAAAACAGCTTGTGAAATAAATAGGTGAACCTGGAAAGCCATACAGTTCTGACAAATACATACAATTCCAAATTCAGCAAAGTCTCATTTGTGTAGATTGCACATTGTTTTCCACAAGAAACTATTAACTGAAGAAAAAAAGCAACAGAAACACGTTGGTGTTAGAAATGGGGCTTCTGGTTGGCTAGGGTTTTCACTTCAGCCAGGCAGAACCCACCCAATCTACTCAGGGTGAGGGAGTTACACAACCAAGATAACCCCTGATCACCCCCTTGGTAGCTTGGCACGAGCAGCAAGGCCTATCTTAGAGGCAATGTGTAAAGCGTTTGCAGAAGAGACACAACACATGTGACACACTATCCCCACCACAAAGGAAACACAACACCAAGTTCTAAATTAATAAACTGTATTGTGCACAACATCATTAGACCAAACACAACATGTCAGTAATACCCTGCTACCCAAGCAGTTGTCAGAACTTTACACAGTACTATTACCCTGCAGAGATCAGCAGTACTCATATATAACACAAATGTTACTCATTATTCTGCGACATAAGCAGTAGTCAGGAAAACATTACTACAATTATGCACATCACAAGATCCTCATAAATGCCCACACCAGGAACATTAGGAAACACATGGCAAGTCATAAACACAGTTTGGCATAAATGCCCATAATAGGAACATTAGCAAGCATATGGCACATCATAAATAGAAACAGGTTAGTATAACATTTCCAGCAAGCCCTTAAAAGGAACAGAAGAAGTATATGGCATGTCAGGTGCAGAAGCATGTCAGCCTGAATGCCCACCATGAACACGTTGCCCCTGAATGTACCTATTTTGTTTTGGTGACTGCATCTCGAGTACAATGAGGTAAAAAAGCAGGCACCCGGCGCTCCTCAGCACAAAAATGGGGCCGTTTTATGGTTGGGGAGGAGGGTGGCACTCACCCCCGCCGTTTTTATACAGGGGCCCCTTCCTGTGGCCTGCTCCCAATTGGGGTGCCCACAGACTCTGTGGGTCCCCCGGGACCACAACCAGCCCTCCCGGGGGGAGCAGAGCAAAAACAAAGGGGCCAAGCGGTGGGCCTCCAATAAGGCTTCCTCCACTCCTGGGACCTCTGAACAACAAGGGAGCGGTGGGGCAGGGGAGCCTCCGATGAAGCTCCCTTCCTGCTTGTTCTCCACACAACAAAGAATGAGGGCTTGGTGGGGTGGGGAGCCTTCGATGAGGCTTTCACCTCTCTCGTCCTCAGACAGGGACTCACCTGCACACAATATGGTGTGTGAGTCAGCCGTGGCCCACCCAGGCCGCAGCGGTGATTAGGCCGAAGTTGATGCCTGTTGGTGCCCCAGACGAGCTTGGAATTTCAACAAAGCAAACGCTTTACAGAACGCTTCAGGAATAGCACCAAGGCATCTTAAGGCAATGTAGCACAAAGGAAAAGTGCTTCTTCAGGTGCTGTAGCACAAGGGTGAAGCGCTTCTCAAGCGCTTTCGTAATGTCATTCCAAAAGGTTACAGAGGGCAGGAGCCACAGCCCCCAGCCTCTGGGGACACAAGGGGAACACAGAGCAGCAGGGCCCAGCAGAAGGCCAGCACCAGGAGTGTGCCGTCAGTGGCAGTCCCTCCTTAGTGACCCACAGGTCATGGGTCAGCACAGCAGCAGCAGTCCAAGGCAGTTCCTGGTGAGTCCCTCCAGCAGCATTCCGTGTCCTGTTCCAAGTATGTTTCAGTGTCGAGAGTGTTACCAATTATGGATAAAAATCCCCTGTACTTATCCTCAGTTTTCCAAAGGGTTAACAAAGAAGGAGAGAGGAGGTACCAACCAGTTACAACTGGTTCCAGGGGTGTCCCCTCTCTCCTCCAGCACAGGCTCCAGACATCAGTTGGGGGTAAAAGAGTCCTTTGTGTGAGGCCAGGGCACAGCCGTTACAGATGCAAGTGTGCCCTGCGCCCCCTTCTCCCAGCCCAGGAGGATCATTCAATATGCAGATGTACCTCTGTGACACCTCCACCCTTCCTGGGTACAGTCTGTCTGAAAAGAATGCACAAAGCCAAGCTTTCACACGGCAGAGATTGGAGTCAAGCTGCAAAACATCAGAGTCAAAATCCACCTACACCAGTAAGCAGCATTTCTCACTACCACTACAACCATACCAAACATGCCTACGCTACCCCTCATAAATCAGACAATACCCCCTTGACATAAGGCAGGGAATTTCTAATGCAATCCTATGAGAAGGCAGCACTCACAGCAGTGGGAAACCAAATAGGCTGTTTGTCACTACAAGGACTAGCCAAGCAACCAAGCATATGTGCTGCCTTCTACATACATATCACGCTGCCCAGAGTACTAGCAAGAGCCTACCTTAGGGGTGACTTACAGGGAGTTACATTGATCTTCTGACTAATGTGCCGACCTTCTCCACCTCATAGGCAAAGGGACCAGAATGTGGTAAAATACTTTCTCCCCTCAAGTATACTTGGTGTGGTGGGTATTGCAGACAGGTTGCACAGGTCTTGCGGCATAGTACCTGGGGTTCGGGGTTTCTGCTCTAGTGGGCCTCAGACATGGTGCCCACATTGCAAAAAGACGAGTTGGGCTCTAGCCTGATTTCAGGAGCACAGGTGGGTCTGCAGCTCTATACAGCAGTTTTGGCGGGCCTCGCACACGGGGGCTGCAAAGGTAAGGTGCACACCTCACTGATGCAGGGGCACCCAGATGCAGTATAGAGGACCTTGCAAATCTTCGGGCCCGGGAAGCCTTGAGAGCGTGTGCTCACCTCGTTGTAGTTGATAGGCGACCGAAAGGACCCAAGCCACTCGGTGCACCCTTTGCTTACAGTGACAAGAAGCACTAATCCTCGGCACTGGGCCCACAAGAATCACAAGGATAACTAGTGCAGGATTCAGGCAGCCTCATTTTAGGCAAGATGGTGATAATGAGCATTCTGATGATCCCTCAGCTACTCCAACAAGGACAGGCACATTCAGGCAACTCGGCGTGGTAGGACTGGCCACCGGGTGCAGTGAGCTATAACACAGAATCTTTGATGTCCCTGAGAACTCAGGGAGAACAGGGGGCAAGCCAGCAAGCCCTTGGAGTCACCCAGAGAGTAGAGGTTGTAGAGGCAGGTTCAGTACCCCCTCGCTGCAGAGGTAGCAGGCAGCAGGCCAACAGAGTATCACAGTGCAAATTGGCAGTCCCTCCTGCCACATTCCAGTGTTGTTGGATTTGCTTATGTTGCATTGTCATTTTTTTCCCTGTTTTGTGCCACTGTGTGTTAATACAGTAGTTTGTACTGTTATTATGTTGTGCAGTGCATGTGCTGCATTGCACTGACATGTTTCTAAGTCTGCTGAATGACCGTGTTGTGTTTCTGTTGTATTAGACTGTTGTGGTTTTGTGGGTTGTTATTATATTTTTATTGAACTGAACTGTGCTTATGATCACAGTGTCTTATTGGCATTTTGACATAATATACCCTTACAACTCAACATAATGAGTTTCCAAGCTGAAGAGCAAAGCTCCATCTCTGGGCATTATTGAAAATATCAAAACATTTAGGGGCATATTTAAACTCTGTTTGCGCTGAATGTGCGTCAAAAATCATTCGGCTCAAACCTTGCCCCATATTTAAACTATGACTCCCGAACCCGCAGATGTCAAAAACCCTCCGTGTGCGTAATTTTTTTAATGCAGGAAACTGCCTTGCGTTAATGACATGCGAGGTAGGCGTTCCCGTCCAAAAAATGACTTTAAGGCCTGTGCCCCTTATTTATACTCCTGCGTCATTTTGATGCACAGCAGGGGGCGGGCCTTACAAAACGGCACTTAGCCTGATGTGCGCTGTTTTTTAACGCCTGGGTCAGGGCAGGCGTTAAGAGAGCTGTGGGCTCACTTCCATGGTCTCAGGCCAAGGAAGCAGTCCAGAGGTGCCCTTCCCTTTCCCCAGGGACACCCCCTGCCACCCTCACCCACCCCTGGAGGACACCCGTGGATAGGGGGACTCATCCCAGGTAAGCACAGGTAAGTTGAGGTAAGATTTTTTTTTTTTTTCAAAGTGGCATAGGGGGGTCTAATTTGGGCCCCCCTACATGCCACTGTGCCCAATGGCCATGCCCAGGGGACAGAAGTCCCTTGGGCATGGCCATTGGGCAAGGGGGCATGACTCCTGTCATTTCAATGGGGGTTGTGCGTCAAACAATGGCACAAGTCTGTTTTGAGCCATGATTTTTGACTCAAACCCGACTTGCACCTTTCTGTGACGCACAACCCCCATTTTCCCCTACGCCGGCGCAGCCTGGTTTGAGTCATTTTTTTTTACTCTGACCAGCCCGCAGCACCGGCTAACGTCAATCCTTAAATAAGGTGCCCGAATGGTGCGCAGGAATGGCGTTAGCCGGCGGTAAACAAATGTATGCAAACAGGCGCTGGTTTGCATCAAAAAATATAAATATGGGCCTCAGACTTCAAGAGAGCAGCCTGCCACAATACTTAAAAAACATGCAGGTGATGCCCTTTCCCATATATGGGAGAACCAGCAGCAGTAAAATATGTGAAATATCTGTAAATAAGTCCATGGAGGTTCTTGCTGGATACATTGAATAATAAATGAGTGGTTTTGGCTGCTCATTTGTTATTCTGATTGTCATTTATTTATTTTTTATTGTTTTAGGTGTCCTGATCTCACCTGGGACTTCCACAAATTGAATGTTTGTTGTGGCTGTGCAGGAACCAGCAATTCGTTTAATTTTTTTTTAAATATGGAGCACCCAACAACCTTTTTGTAATGATGGGGGCCACCAGGTAATCTCCAGGGCCTCTAACGGTCTGCATCTCCCTGCATGGAGCCCCATTCCACAGGGCCACTCATAACCCAGCAAAATATTTTTAGTTTAATTCTTGAGTGCCTTTTGTCCCATCCGATGCATACCACAGCATATTTAATATTAGGGGTTGTGGGAGGATCCCCAAGGCCCCTTAGCCCTGTCAGCACCCATACTGGGTCATACTAGGAGCTGCCATTGCTCCCACCACGTGGGAGCATCTTTTCTTCTGCTCTCACAGAACAAGAGCAATTCTAAGTTCCCCTGCCTGCAAAGGCATGGGCTGGGAGAAACGTATGTAGTCCCTTCTGGTGGGAGCAGCTTTCTGGGGTTCATGGGTTTGGATGGGGTCCCCGGGACACTTAACTTTTTTTTTTTTCAGTGAATCTGTAAGATTTAAGGCCATCCCCTGTTCATCTGTGCACTTCTGGGGTTAGCAACCCATGAGGGATTGGCACCGGGCCATGCCAGAGGTTAGGTCCTCTTCCCATCTCACTGCTGTGCATGGCCGGAAACTGTACTCAGAAGGGCACATGAGTAAAGATGATTAAAAAAACAGAATTCATTGAAAAAACAAAGGTTATAGTATCATATTAAGATCTTACTTTGCATTAAAAAACATAGAAATTCACTGGAAAAACCAAGGTTAAAGCGATGTTATATTTCTGTATGGTAATAAGATCTTACCTTATGTTAAAAAAACTCAGAAAATCACTGGAATAAAACAAAAGGTTAGGTGACGTTATAGTTAGGCATAGAAATAATATAAAACTAACTTTTAAAAACAAAAACAAATCGAAATTCACCAGCTTTAGTTCACTGAGCTAATTCTAACTTGCAGCCCTGCCATGCACTGCATTTCAAGCTACATATTAAATGGTAAATCACATCATTGATGATCTCAGTGATGACAACTCGAATGAAATCATTGTTGACATCACTGTTTTCATTATCCAATGAAATGTGAATGTTTGCGATATGCTTCCACACTGAAATACATTTAGTAAACTACACCTAGACCCAATTTTGTGTTACCTCTATAGTGCTAATTTGTGTAACCTTTTTCAACACGCAGCAATGAAACAAAGCGTAGCTGTGAAAATACACACATTTATAAGGTTACTCAGTCAGTCATAATTGTTTTTTTTGGGGAAAATAATTTCCATAAAACGCGCATCCCCCAGTAAACACGTGCGGCATTAAAAACATCAGAAGTTTAAAAATGGTAAACACTGTAAAGCCTAATTAAACACACTAATCACTTCATCAATTAGAAACTATTAAAATAATTAATTATCAAACCACAATTTTTTTCCTACCTCCTCATGAACAATGAAACAGGATGTTCCATTTGGCAAGGCCAGGAAACATTTAAAAAACAGAATCACCACTACTTAAGGCTGAGAGCAATCAACATATCCCCACAGTTTGTTACCCTATGATAATGCAGACCAACATTTTGCATCACAGATTTTCAAAAGTGTAGAATAACACATCGCTGTTCAATACATATTTAACACTTTAAGGAACTTCATTTTTACACAAATTTTGTAAGCCAAAACAATTTTTCATTCAAATCAGGAAGTAACTTCAGTCCCACAATTCTTTTATCTTTATGTTCTCAACCCATAGCAATGCAGCACTGTTCACCAATACCAGTGATGCTTCACACTAACCAACATATGCCAAAGCAGCACATGAACATGCTGCACTCAATTCTTTCAGCAATGCAGTATGCTTCACAGTTGTCTCTCACACAATTGCTCACACACACCTAATGCAAACATATTGCAACCAAAACCAACAACCTGCCCGCACAATACAGGTTGGGAACTCAAACAGTTCAAAGTTGTATGGCGATATGCTTTCTGACTGTAGCTTTTCACAATTACTCAACGGGGGAAAGTTGACAATCAGACCTCACTCAGGTTGATACAGATCCTTCATGTGGACTCAGGATTCACTTAATACTAGCCAAACCTCACACTCATTCAAGGAAACTATTGGCATTGTCAATGACGTCTCATGATGAGCTCCTCGCTCCAGACAATAAATTAACCAAGTGTCTTCTACACTTGTGTGTTGTCCCAAGTTCTTAGACCTTGACAGACCCATCAACAGCAACAAAAACCACAGCCATTTTTTAGCAACAAGCACCACAATCAAACGAGTAAGAAGACTCTGCAAAACACTTCACAACATCATACTTTACCACAATCTTTAGGTCAAAATCACTGGAAGTGCAAAACCATAACAATACTCACACATCTGCCTCTCACAGGAATGATGCTGGAACTTCATCAGCATTTAGAACGACTCAAAGGTGTTAAAAGGAGGCACACGATTATTTACAACAGGCCTCAATGGACTTTGCAGGATTAGTGTCAAAAATCTTTACGCTAATCCTGCAAAGCTCCAGACTAGGATAAAAAATTGTGATGCTAGTTCCCTAACTTCCGCCATTGTGCACCCTGTCTTAGATATGGCACACACATGGTGATGTTAGGGGAGCACTAAATGGCACATGAAAAGTGATGCTGCACTGGATGTAGACCCACGTTTCTTAAATCTGTTCCTTAGAGCCTCATTTACAAGGGCCTAGCCTCACACTGCACCACTGGAGCATCTTTTTTTTAATGCTGCAGTGGCGCAGTGTGCCATCCCATACTCACA
Organism: Pleurodeles waltl; assembly: GCF_031143425.1. Classification (NCBI taxonomy): domain Eukaryota; kingdom Metazoa; phylum Chordata; class Amphibia; order Caudata; family Salamandridae; genus Pleurodeles; species Pleurodeles waltl. Next base: position 281,898,361 of record NC_090447.1, read on the forward strand.
AGGCCACGCAAAGCCACCCTGCGTGGCTTTTCATGGCCTTGTAAATATGGACCCCTTTCATGCATTTGCTGATTGAAAGGGGAGTTCCATGGGTACTGATTGGGGTGTTCCCATGCAACACCCGTGGAACCCAAAGGAATCTCATGCATTCCCAGATTTACAAGTCTGCATCAAATTCCTATGCCACCTCAGGGGTTGCATAAGAATGATGCAGCAGGGAGAAATATATTTATTTCTCCCTGTTTTTTCCTCCCTCTATGTGTGCTACATTCTGCACACATAGAAAGAGGAAATCACCTCTTGTGATTGTTTTTGTGCAGGAAGGTGTCCCTTCCTGCACAAAAACAACCATCCCGCAACACAGGCACCCTTGTACCATTTTGCAAGGGTGCCTGCATTAGCGATAGGCAGTAATTTGTGCACCAGTGCAGAGGACAGAAATGCGCCATATCTTGCAGATACAGTGATTTTCTGCCCTTTCCTGGTGGCTCAGGGTGTCGCAGCAAGGTACTTGCTGTGCTTCACTACATGCCTTGTAAATGAAGCCCTTAATATTAAAAATTCAATATCATTTTCATGCTATTAGTTTAGACTCTAAAATATGACATAATGGTAGATTAATTCTCCAGACATGTAATGTAATCTCTATACCACCTACGTTTCAGTGATTAGCCTATGGTTAACTATTAGTATTTTGATTAACATAATGCATAAACAGTCACATATTGATGATCACTGTGACAAGAGTGACGGTACTAAATTGTCTGCTACATCAAACCTGCAAGAAATGATAAACTTGAACAGTTCTAATTGAAAAGTTCCAGAAGATTAAAAAAAAAAAGAACAGACTCAGCGAAAATGTTCCACAATCTTTTTCAGTAACCAATCCACAAAAGTGGGGTGATGGCCGAAAACAAATTTTTGGTTGATGCTACTATGCTACTATACATTCTTAGTACTAACTAACTAACTCACTACTTACTGCAAACACCTATTTCTATTGTATCCTAAAAGGGGATATGTAGTGGTGGCGTTAGAACACAAGGGTATTTGTGCATATTTAAACATTTGGCTTTTGATGTTTTTCCAGTACAAGTGCTGAGCCGTTGTTTGATGTTTTGGACATCAAACTTAGTCCTTCATAACTTTTTTCCACAAACATCAAATTCATCTGAGGAACTCCGGAGGATTTTAGGGTTTGTGAATTCCCTGGAGGAAATCAGAAAATAGCCACAATTTAGCAGAAGTTTGGGTTTTGTTGCAATCTTGGGAAAAATATGTGCAAGAAAGCATATGTTCAACAGGTTTTCTTTGTTAAGATCATTATTATCCCAGGTTTCAGGAACAAGCTGTGCTATAAAACAGCTTGTGAAATAAATAGGTGAACCTGGAAAGCCATACAGTTCTGACAAATACATACAATTCCAAATTCAGAAGGATGGAGGGAGTTACACAACCAAGATAACCCCTGATCACCCCCTTGGTAGCTTGGCACGAGCAGCAAGGCCTATCTTAGAGGCAATGTGTAAAGCGTTTGAAGAAGAGACACAACACATGTGACACACTATCCCCACCACAAAGGAAACACAACACCAAGTTCTAAATTAATAAACTGTATTGTGCACAACATCATTAGACCAAACACAACATGTCAGTAATACCCTGCTACCCAAGCAGTTGTCAGAACTTTACACAGTACTATTACCCTGCAGAGATCAGCAGTACTCATATATAACACAAAAGTTACTCATTATTCTGCAACATAAGCAGTAGTCAGGAAAACATTACTACAATTATGCACATCACAAGATCCTCATAAATGCCCACACCAGGAACATTAGGAAACACATGGCAAGTCATAAACACAGATTGGCATAAATGCCCATAATAGGAACATTAGCAAGCATATGGCACATCATAAAAAGAAACAGGTTAGTATAACATTTCCAGCAAGCCCTTAAAAGGAACAGAAGAAGTATATGGCATGTCAGGTGCAGAAGCATGTCAGTCTGAATGCCCACCATGAACACGTTGCCCCTGAATGTACCTATTTTTTTTTGGTGACTGCATCTCGAGTACAATGAGGTAAAAAAGCGGGCACCCGGCGCTCCTCAGCACAAAAATGGGGCCGTTTTATGGTTGGGGAGGGGGGTGGCACTCACCCCCTCCATGTTTATACAGGGGCCCCTTCCTGTGGCCTGCTCCCAATTGGGGTGCCCACAGACTCTGTGGGTCCCCCGGGGCCACAACCAGCCCTCCCGGGGGGAGCAGAGCAACAACAAAGGGGCCAAGCGGTGGGCCTCCAATAAGGCTTCCTCCACTCCTGGGACCTCTGAAAATCAAGGGAGCGGTGGGGAAGGGGAGCCTCCGATGAAGCTCCCTTCCTGCTTGTTCTCCACACAACAAAGAATGAGGGCCTGGTGGGGCGGGGAGCCTTCGATGAGGCTTCCACCTCTCTCGTCCTCAGACAGGGACTCACCAAAACACAATATGGTGTGTGAGTCAGCCGTGGCCCACCCAGGCCGCAGCGGTGATTAGGCCGAAGTTGGTGCCTGTTGGTGCCCCAGACGCGCTTGGAATTTCAACAAAGCAAACGCTTTACAGAACGCTTCAGGAATAGCACCAAGGCACTCTTAAGGCAATGTAGCACAAAGGAAAAGTGCTTCTTCAGGTGCTCTAGCACAAGGGTGAAGCTCTTCTCAAGCGCTTTCGTAATGTCATTCCAAAAGGTTACAGAGGGCAGGAGCCACAGCCCCCAGCCTCTGGGGACACAAGGGGAACACAGAGCAGCAGGGCCCAGCAGGAGGCCAGCACCAGGAGTGTGCCGTCAGTGGCAGTCCCTCCTTAGTGACCCACAGGTCATGGGTCAGCACAGCAGCAGCAGTCCAAGGCAGTTCCTGGTGAGTCCCTCCAGCAGCATTCCGTGTCCTGTTCCAAGTATGTTTCAGTGTCAAGAGTGTTACCAATTATGGATAAAAATCCCCTGTACTTATCCTCAGTTTTCCAAAGGGTTAACAAAGAAGGAGAGAGGAGGTTCCAACCAGTTACAACTGGTTCCAGGGGTGTCCCCTCTCTCCTCCAGCACAGGCTCCAGGCATCAGTTGGGGGTAAAAGAGTCCTTTGTGTGAGGCCAGGGCACAGCCGTTACAGATGCAAGTGTGCCCTGCGCCCCCTTCTCTCAGCCCAGGAGGATCATTCAATATGCAGATGTACCTCTGCGACACCTCCACCCTTCCTGGGTACAGGCTGTCTGAAAAGTATGCACAAAGCCAAGCTTTCACACAGCAGAGATTGGATTCAAGCTGCAAAACATCAGAGTCAAACTCCACCTACACCAGTAAGCAGCATTTCTCACTACCACTACAACCATACCAAACATGCCTACGCTACCCCTCATAAATCAGACAATGCCCCCTAGACATTAGGCAGGGCATTTCCAATGCAATACTATGAGAAGGCAGCACTCACAGCAGTGGGAAACCAAATAGGCTGTTTGTCACTACAAGGACTAGCCAAGCAACCAAGCACATGTGCTGCCTTCTACATACATATCACCCTGCCCAGAGTACTAGCTAGAGCCTACCTTAGGGGTGACTTACAGGAAGTTGATTTGATCTTCTGACTAATGTGCCGACCTTCTCCACCTCATAGGCAAAGGGACCAGAATGTGGTAAAATACTTTCTCCCCTCAAGTATACTTGGTGTGGTGGGGATTGCAGACAGGTTGCACAGGTCTTGCGGCATAGTACCTGGGGTTCAGGGTTTCTGCTCTAGCGGGCCTCAGACATGGTGCCCACATTGCAAAAAGACGAGTTGGGCTCTAGCCTGATTTCAGAAGCACAGGTGGGTCTGCAGCTCTATACAGCAGTTTCGGCGGGCCACGCACACGGGGTCTGCGAAGGTAAGAGGCACACTTCACTGATGCAGGGGCACCCAGATGCAGTATAGAGGACCTTGCAAATCTTCGGGCGCGGGAAGCCTTGAGAGCGTGTGCTCACCTCGTTGTTGATAGGCGACCAAAAGGACCCAAGCCACTCGGTGCACCCTTTGCTTACTGTGACAAGAAGCACTAATCCTCGGCACTGGGCCCACAAGAATCACAAGGATAACTAGTGCACGATTCAGGCAGCCTCATTTTAGGCAAGATGGTGATAATGAGCATTCTGATGATCCCTCAGCTACTCCAACAATGACAGGAACATTCAGGCAACTCAGCGTGGTAGGACTGGCCACAGGGTGCAGTGAGCTATAACACAGAATCTTTGATGTCCCTGAGAACTCAGGGAGAACAGGGGGCAAGCCAGCAAGCCCTTGGAGTCACCCAGAGAGTAGAGGTTGTAGAGGCAGGTCCAGTACCCCCTCGCTGCAGAGGTAGCAGGCAGCAGGCCAACAGAGTAGCACAGTGCAAAGTGGCAGTCCCTCCTGCCACATTCCAGTGTTGTTTGATTTGCTTATCTTGCATTGTCATTTTTTCCCCTGTTTTGTGCCACTGTGTTTTAATAGTTTGTACTGTTAATATGTTGTGCAGTGCATGTGCTGCATTGCACTGACATGTTTCTAAGTCTGCTGAATGACCGTGTTGTGTTTCTGTTGTATTAGACTGTTGTGGTTTTGTGGGTTGTTATTATATTTGTATTGTACTGAACTGTGCTTATGATCACAGTGTCTTATTGGCATGTTGACATAATATACCCTTACAACTCACACAATGAGTTTCCAAGCTGAAGAGCAAAGCTCCATCTCTGGGCATTATTGAAAATATCAAAACATTTAGGGGCATATTTAAACTCTGTTTGCGCTGAATGTGCGTCAAAAATCATTTGGCGCAAACCTTGCCCCATATTTAAACTATGACGCCCGACCCCGCGGATGTCAAAAACCCTCCGTGTGCGTAATTTTTTTAATGCAGGAAACCGCCTTGCGTTAATGACATGCGAGGCAGGCGTTCCCGTCCCAAAAATGACTTTAAGGCCTGTGCCCCTTATTTATATTCCTGCGTCATTTTGATGCACAGCAGGGTGCGGGCCTTAAAAAACGGCGCTCAGCCTGATGTGCGCTGTTTTTTAACACCTGGGTGAGGGCAGGTGTTAAGGGAGCTGTGGGCTCACTTCCATGGTCTCAGGCCATGGAAGCAGTCCAGAGGTGCCCTTCCCTGTCCCCAGGGACACCCCCTGCCACCCTCGCCCACCCCTGGAGGACACCCGTGGATAGGGGGACTCATCCCAGGTACGTACAGGTAAGTTGAGGTAAGTATTTTTTATTTTTTTTTCAAAGTGGCATAGGGGGGCCTAATTCGGGCCCCCCGACATGCCATTGTGCCCAATGGCCATGCCCAGGGGACAGAAGTCCCTTGGGCATGGCCATTGGGCAAGGGGGCATGACTCCTGTCATTTCAATGGGGGTTGTGCGTCAAACAATGCCACAAGTCTGGTTTGAGCCATGATTTTTTACTCAAACCTGACTTGCACCATTCTGTGACGCACAACCCCCATTTTCCCCTACGCTGGCGCTGCCTGGTTTGAGTCTTTTTTTAACTCTGACCAGCCCGCAGCACCGGCTAACGTCAATCCTTAAATAAGGTGCCCGAATGGTGCGCAGGAATGGCGTTAGCCGGCAGTAAAAAAAATTACGCAAACCAGCGCCGGCGCTGGTTTGCATCAAAAAATATAAATATGGGCCTCAGACTCCAAGAGAGCAGCCTGCCACAATACTTAAAAAACATGCAGGTGATGCCCATGCCCATATATGGGAGATCCAGCAGCAGTAAAATATGTGAAATATGTGTAAATAAGTCCATGGAGGTCCTTGCTGGAAGCATTGAATAATAAATGAGTGGTTTTGGCTGCTCATTTGTTATTCTGATTGTCATTTATTTATTTTTTATTGTTTTAGGTGTCCTGATCTCACCTGGGACTTCCACAAATGTAATGTTTGTTGTGGCTGTGCAGGACCCAGCAAATCGTTTTACATTTTTTTAAATATGGAGCCCCCAACAACATTTTTGTAATGATGGGGGCCACCAGGTAATCTCCAGGGCCTCTAACGGTCTGCATCTCCCTGCAAGGAGCCCCATTCCACAGGGCCACTCATAACCCAGCAAAATATTTTTAGTTTAATTCTTGAGTGCCTGGTGTCCCATCCGATGCATACCACGGCATATTTAATATTAGGGGTTGTGGGAGGAGCCCCAAGGCCCCTTAGCCCTGTCAGCACCCATACTGGGTCATACTAGGAGCTGCCATTGCTCCCACCACGTGGGAGCATCTTTTCTTCTGCTCTCACAGAACAAGAGCAATTATAAGTTCCCCTGCCTGCAAAGGCATGGGCTGGGAGAAACGTATGTAGTCCCTTCTGGTGGGAGCAGCTTTCTGGGGTTCATGGGTTTGGATGGGGTCCCCGGGACACTTAACTTTTTTTTTTTTTTTCAATGAATCTGTAAGATTTGGGGCCATCCCCGTTCATCTGTGCACTTCTGGGGTTAGCTACCCATGAGGGATTGGCGCCGGGCCATGCCAGAGGTTAGGTCCTCTTCCCATCTCACTGCTGTGCATGGCCAGAAACTGTACTCAGAAGGGCACATGAGTAAAGATGATTAAAAAAACAGAATTTGTTGAAAAAACAAAGGTTATAGTATCATATTAAGATCTTATTTTGCATTAAAAAACATAGAAATTCACTGGAAAAACCAAGGTTAAAGCGATGTTATATTTCTGTATGGTAATAAGATCTTACCTTATGTTAACAAAACTCAGAAATTCACTGGAATAAAACAAAAGGTTAGGTGACGTTATAGTTAGGCATAGAAATAATATAAAACTAACTTTTAAAAACAAAAACAAATTGAAATTCACCAGCTATAGTTCACTGAGCTAATTCTAACTTGCAGCCCTGCCATGCACTGCATTTCAAGCTACATATCAAATGTTAAATCACATCATTGATGATCTCAGTGATGACAACTCAAATGAAATCATTGTTGACATCACTGTTTTCATTATCCAATGAAATGTGAATGCTTGCGATATGCTTCCACACTGAAATATATTCAGTAAACTACACCTAGACCCAATTTTGTGTTACCTCTATAGTGCTAATATGTGTAACCTTTTTCAACACGCAACAACGAAACAAAGCGTAGCTGTGAAAATACACACATTTAGTAGGTTACTCAGTCAGTCATAATTGTTTTTTTGGGGGGAAAATAATTTCCATAAAACGCGCAACCCCCAGTAAACACGTGCGGCATTAAAAACATCAGAAGTTTAAAAATGGTAAACACTGTAAAGCCCAATTAAACACACTAATCACTTCATCATTTAGAAACTATTAAAATCATTAATTATCAAACCACAATTTTTTTCCTACCTCCTCATGAACAATGAAAGAGGATGTTCCATTTGGCAAGGCCAGGAAACATTTCAAAAACAGAATCACCACTACTTAAGGCTGAGAGCAATCAACATATCTCCACAGTTTGTTACCCTATGATAATGCAGACCGACATTTTGCATCACAGATTTTCAAAAGTGTTTGAACAGGTCTTTTCCTGAGCCTGGCAGCAAAATCAAAGATTTCACAGACTGTCCTCTGAAATAGGGATGGTATGGTAAAAATCAAAGGATACCACGTTCCCTTCTGATAAAAGAAAAACCCAAGATATGTAAACCATGGAACTCTTATAATTTTCAATCCATTGATGGCGTGTCTTCTGCTCCTCGTAGATCTTGGACTCATAACCAACATGTGACTTCCCCAAATTAGTAGAGAGATTTAGAGGGTCCATAAATTTCACAAATGAATCCATAAGATGTGAGAGACCCAGAGCAATCCTTGCTAAGAGGACAGCGTCATCTGCATAAGGAGTATTGGAATCAGTTGCTTACCCATTGGGGTAGATCAATGCCCTCACACACTAAATTAGTAAGTGACTGATTCCAGTGCTCCTGTATGCAGATGACGTCGTTCTCTAAGCAAGTACGGATATAGGTCTCTCAAGACTTTGGGACATTTAGTAGATATCATGCTCTTTTTTTACCATCATTCCGTGCATAAATGACAATGTTGCGGGAAAAAATTCATGTGATCAGTAATTTATGCACAAGTAAGATTACATGTGAAATTACTAACAAATTTAAGTTACCTTTGTGAATTGCCCTCTAATGTCTCAGTAGACATTAATGCAATCAGCATTTTATTATACCTTGAATACCGTTCAAAAGAGTGCTTGATGTTTATTTATCTTAATAAGATGCACTTGTGAAATACCTTATCTGGCATAGAATTGGAAGGTAACTTGTTCTCATTAGCCACAGAAAATCCACTGGTGAATCATGTCTTGTAAGGATAAGCTTTAACTTTTCTTGGTCAAAAGCTGTGTGCAGCTTGGGTTAGGCACAGGGCATGGCTGGATGACAAGCCATGTCTCCAATTCCCCATTGCTCCCAGCTGAAGACAGGTGAATTGGGGCAATAAAGGCCTGTGGGTTTGAGTGCACTATGCTTTTCTCCTGCTGCACACCATATTGGGGATGCATACAGTGTAGGGGAGTGCTCGGTGGCTATGGGGGTTTTGGGTGTGTGGGACTGGATACAAGGACTCCTAACTAGTTAGGCCCTGTCCCCAACCTCTTGACAGTGGGTGACTCAGGTTGGTGCTTAGTCAGGAGGGGTTTGGGAGGTGGACTATCATTTGTTAGTATACAGTTGCTATCACCATATTACCACGGTCCCAGAACAAATGGATGAAATGGGAATTTTACCACTACCTTTAGATTATTGCAGCTCCCAAAAATTGTAAGTAAAATTGTAATGGAAATAACATGCATGATAGTAACAGTGGGTGGCTCTGACAAGATCCTTTCTGTTAATAGTATGTTGTGCACACTAACAGCTAGAACTGTACACATTCCTTTATGTTGTTTAAGAAGAGTCCAAAGGTCAAAGGGGGACATAATTCAGTCACAAACCATGATGATGGTATCCTAATGCAACACAGAGGAGTCTATAACAGAACGTGAATTGTCCAAGAGAGTATGTAATTTCAAGAGACCACAATTTGTCTTTTAGGGTCCTAGGTTAATGATTAGTTGTTGTTCGAAATGGGGTCTTTTGTTGGCAGAAGTTTGCAATCTGTCGAAGTAGGGAACACAATCCTAGTCAGGGGAAGTAAGATACACCTTAAAAATATACCTGCGCTCACCTTCCGGTAACTTGTCACAGAGCAGTCAGGCTAAACTAAGAAGAAATGTGTAAAGTATTTGTGCACACATACAGTAGCACAGTGAAAACACGACAAAAGGAGAGAGAAATAGCCAATATTTATCTGAGTCAAACAAGATCAAAATGACAAAGATCCAACACACACAAGTTGCGTACTGAATTTTTAAGGGTTACATGAAAATGCAGTGCTTATAAAACAATAGCTCTGTCTGGAGTCATCTGATCTCGCTGGACCGGGACAACCCAAAAATGCAGTCCGACCGCAATAGAGAATGGGCCAGCTACAGGAGTCATGCAGACCCATTGACAGTACCTTTATTGCATCAATGCTTGGTGATGATGCATTGATCTAGAGTAGGGGATGAGTCGCACTTGCAGGTGATGCATCATTTTGTGATTGAGCAATGTCATTGATGCATCTGTGTCCAGAAGCGATGAGTACTGGTTCCGATGCATTGGTGCTGCATTGGCCACTCCTGGAATGCATTGTAAGTAGGGGTCGTTGCAATACTCAGGTGGTGAGCTTTGTCTGTGGCTTCGGTGCAGTCAGCTGCAAAGTGTTGTTTCTGTAGTGGGATGCGTCGGTTCCAAGTGACGCGCTGGTGTTGTTACATCAGTTCTTGTGTTGCAGTATCAGCCTCACCTCCTAGGGCGAAGGACTGGATTTGGCACCACTTGGCAGAGCAGAATTCACAGCAGAGGTTCCCAGGTGCTAGTAGCAAGATGCAGGTGAAGTCTTAGATATCACTGAGACTTCAGAAACTCAGTCAGGCCCTTGGAGAACCCTTTGATTACAGGATGTAGAGAGTTAGATCCTGTCCTCTCATTCCCAGGCAAGAGGTAGCAGACAGCAGGTCAACACAGCAGAGCAAACAGCAAAGTGTCAGTTCCTCCTGACAGCACAGTGGTCCTTCTTCCTGGTAGAATCTCCTCAGTCCAGAAGATTTCTGAGTATATGGTGTCAGAGGCCCAGTACCTATACCTAAAATTACCTTTGATGTATAGGTAACTTCAAAAGAATTCTCTGAAGTGTACAAGGTTCCCTTTCAACCCAACCCTGGCTCCAGACTACCAGCAGGGGGTAATTGTAATATTTGGATCATTCTGTGGGGCATACTATGGCTGATGAACTTTAGAACCGAAACAGGCTTGTAACCAGGTCTTACTTTGTTGCGTAGGAAAGTGCTGTACGTTAGTGGGGGATGGTTAACTATTGGTTGAATAAGAAACATTCTCTAAAGTTTAACATGACTGTCCATTCAGGTAAAATTGCAATGTAAAGATTTATTTTACTACATATGTATAATTAAAATTGGAAAATACATGAAGTTGTGAAATGCGTGGAAAGGGTGTAGAGTTAGTGACAACATAACAGAAGAGAAGGAAAAATAACAGAGTGGACCAAAAAGACATGTACTAGAACTGTTTTTCAGGTGTACGCCACCTAGAAAGGAGCAGCAGAACCCTTTAAGATAAATGTAATAATATTATATTGTGCTATTTTGAAAGGACTCATAAAGTGGGGGAGTGTTTTATTAATGTTTTTTTACTGCTTCAATATAGATAGAAAAAGCAAGGTACGTTTAGAAAGTTTGTCTTTTCGAGAAGTTGAGGTGAAATAAGGATACAGGACAGACTAGCATATGTTTTTTACAAAGTAAGCATGGTTTTAAATGGGATTTCAGGAGCTCTAAAATATTCCATCGGGAGAAGTTTTTCCTTTCCCCTTTCACATCCTGATAAAGAAATTGGAGCTCAATGCGTGTGCAACTCTTGGGAAACACAGTTCAGAAACTGGGAAAATGTTGGCTGAATATAGGCTTATCGGAGAACGAGATTTGCGATTAAAAACTGTGCAGAAATCAAACTTTGCTCTATAGTTGTGCACTGAATATGACTGTACTGTTCAAGTTGGAAATCTGAAAATGTAGAGAACACTTTAAACTTCAGAAATCTATCGGGAATAGTAAGTTAATAACTCATGAAAACATGAAATGGAGTTTGAAAGTAGGGCAGAAATCTACTGGCAATTATTTAGGGCCTGATTCACAAAGGTAAACTTACACTTTTGTGTAGATTTACATTTGTTTTGGATTTCACAAAATGCAGTTTGATTGTAGGTTTACAAGTGTGGAGGCTTTGCATTTGGGGTGGAGAACTCCACACAAAAAAAGATTTGACATGCCAATCTTTTTATGTGTGGAGTTATTTTCCCCTCTGAAAAACTTACTATCACATTAACTTACCCCACCTTCCTACAGCATCCCTTTGGAAAGTGATAATAATGCAAATCAGCATAGGGTTTGAGGTGGAAAAGTGCACATCCTACACAGTAAGTATGCTTTGGACTTGGGTGTAAGGCAGCTGCAAAATATTCTACCTGCAGGCATGTTTACCTTGATATTTTATATCCTGACAAAGAAGTTGGAGCTGAACGCATGTGGAAGCCCTCTTCTAAAAGGGCATGGAAAGTGGGGTGCTCCTAGGCATATGGAAGTGTGGAGATTTGGTTTTAGAAAGTTGTTCTGTCTTTGGTAAACTCCACTACATCACATGCTTCACTCTCTCTTTCTGGCCTAAAGAATTTCATTTGAATGTCCTCTGAAATTCTTGTTAATTCAGAGTGTGTCCTATGTAGCAGTGAACTTGTCATTGCTTGGAGATGGAGAGCTTGACTGTTCATGAAACCCAATTTTCTAATGAGATTGTACATCTTTGTATGATGAACTGGGCTTGTATTATTTTTTCGGCTCACCGTGAATAGCAACAGCTTATTCTATGTAACAAGACATTGCTGTATACATGGGAAAGAGCTATGTCAGCTTTTTACCTAAGCATGGATGGCACTGTGATAATCCTGTGCTTAAAAATGTTATTTTCTTTGTTAAAAAAAAAAAAGCTGTTAAGCAACTGAGAAGAAGGGTAGGGTAAGTAAAATAAAAATATATTTACATCAAATTACTAAAACTTCACACCTCCCCTCACATTTTTATCTCTCTAGTTTCATGCCTGCATTCACATATTATTTCACCTAATTACGTTCTCATTTTGTTCATTTTGAAAAGAAATGCTTTAGGTTTTACATTTTTGATTCCATCAAAATGACTTCAGGTGTCCCACGCTTTTGCCATGAATACAGAATGTCAGTGCGCTAGTTGTTCTTTAGAACACTGTGGTAGGCTGCAGTAGAACACTGACTGGCTGCTGCTTTTGGGAGATCATGCTTTGCTCAGATAATCAGACTTTGTTCTCACAAAACTGAGGAGGATAGTGTCAACCTCTAGAAAATATGGTCTTATTTTAGCTTCAGGAGCCTCTTCAATAATCACTATGAGAAAATCACGAGAGAAAATATATTTTTTAAACATGGCTCAAGAAAAATGAACAGTAAGACTAGTGAGGGAGTATAGTTTATATAAGCTATATTAACATGAAATGTTTATAAACTAATGTGTGATAATGCCACATAGAAATTGTATTAATGCTTAAACGTGCACTTGAAATGTGACCATGGGGAGTGGCCGCCAATGTATGCGGGGACTAATAGAAATTACTAATATTTATAAAATATGGTATTAAAGTATGATTTGTACTAATTAATTAATGATTATGTTATTACAGTTATGCTGAATGAATCTTGTAGGCCTCAAGTTAGCATGAGCCGAAGCTTAGCTGCCTGGCTCTCATATTAAATGTGTTTTTCTAAACGGGCAGTGTGCTGACTTGCAAAAGGACATGACCTCTTTTTTTTCTTCAACTAACCATAGTGGATCCGTTCTCATGAAATTCATCTTGCTTGTAGAAATGTTTAGCTGAAATGCAACAATGTAGATTAATATAATGTACAAGGTCATTTAAACCGGTGAAGACAATGGAACTACTGACCAAAAGATGTGCAAAGAATTACAGAAGGATGAAATCATACCGGATGTGCTACCTCTGAAGACATCAATCACATGGACCAATAAAATGTCTGTAAAATAATATGGGGTGAAAGATTAATGACATAATCTGTTTTCTAATAGGGTAAAGATAGTGGGGTATAACCATGGACCAATTAAATTCTAGGGGAAAGTACAGCGAAAAAGGGATAAAAACCCATGACACGGGGAGCCATTAGAATTGGTTAGGGAAATGCTGCCGATTTGATCCAGAGACTTTGTCACTTTGCCTGGTGACTTTACTGATTTACTTAGAACCATCCTTTTCCTTAGATTGCCCATTTACACTTTGCCTCCTTATGAGGGAAGTGCCCCTTTTGCCGCCGAGCTGAGTTCTGACTGATAGCGAATCAACTCATGTCCTGAAGACGAAGACTGAACCTGAGTGCTGACCTAAACCTTGGAGGGTAACTATGATAATGAAATTGTGATTTGTCTGTTTGCTTTTCCTTTCTAGGTACCAACTGCTTACTTTTGACAGAGACCGTAGCTAGATGTTTTCCAAATTGGTGTTCTAAATTGTTTTGCATGAAGCCCAACATGCCAATGATAATCCATGGTTAGGACAGGTGTTCACTAAACTGACGCAAATAGACAAACGACTGAATCTATGTTTTGTTGAACTGACGCGCTTATGACACTCTGTTAGAGTTGTTCTATGTACACACTGTGTTATGTTCTGATGTGCGCGATTCTTGCCTTAATGAAATCTTATCAGAGTTGCCATATCGTGACTATGCTATTGTGTTTCTTGGTTTTGAGATTAACCCATCTGATTTTAGAATTGTAACCAATAGGGAATAAATGTCATAAAATTCTACTAAACTGGTGTGGTTATTTATGACTGCAAGGTCATGGTGGTGTCTTTGAGTTGATTAATGTCTTTGACTAAAGTGAAATGCAGTGTCGTAATAAATATTGATGACATTATTGATGTATTGATTGACATATTGATTAGCTATCTCGTCCTAAGGTGTCTCTCAACTGGGTTAAAAGATTCATTGGCCTAAAACGAGTCCTGATGTGTAATAAATTATCATAGAGGGACGCGTTAACACTAGAGATGTTAACACCTAGGTATAGGACTAAATATACACGAGTAAACATGCACATGCATATTTATCATTGTGAATCAGGCCCTATGCTTGAAACCTGTACAAAGATTATTTGTTTCCTGACACTTTAGGTGGGTCAGTCTTCAGATGAAGCATTCAAGGTTTCCTAGAGACATTGTTGCGAGAAGATGTACCATGTTTGTAAATAAAATGAAAGGCCATTTTCCCACTAAACACCCCAAAGACAAGATGAAAACAAGTGTACCCTAGTAGCTACATTAAGAAGCTTGGACTCCAGCAAACTACTCCTTAAGGATGATCCTGAGAAGAAGAGAACTGATTATAAAGATGTTCCATAACAGATGGACATGTGATAAGTTGGTTGTACAGATCTACCTTTTATTGACCTCAGCAGCGACACATAATTAAGAGGTCATGCTGTGCAGAAAATCTAAAATATTGTACAAACTCTTCGGAAAACAGTTCTGTTTGGCAACTTGCTTGACACATTTTTACACACCTAGGGAGTGTACATGGATTTAGAGATGCGGCTCATTTCTTCTTAGAACAGGTTTTGTAGATGATGCTTGATTCTGACGATAAAGATTCCCAGACTCTGAATCAGCGCACGGGAGTGAACAGCATGCTGATGTTTCATAAGTAGCTGTTTTGTGAGAAAGGGCATGCAACTCGCTCAAACTCTCCCCTCGTCCACTTCCTCTTATCCGTGGCTTATGGAGGAACTGAATAAAGCAGGTTTGTTAGTTATTACTTATAATGCTTTATTTGAAATGACTTGTAGTTGATGCAGGTTTCAAATTGGGGTGTATTTCATATAATTGAGGGCAAATAGGAAGCAATATATATTTCACAAGACTTTTCAAAAAGCATATTTTTAATTAAAACATGCACTAGCGTTATCAAAGATTTTTAAGTACACACATAAAAAATTGGCCTATTAAGGGGCAAATAAGTGTGTTGCAGCATTCCTGCAGATTTCAATGAACATCTATTCCCGTGATTAGACTTCTGAGCAGCAGCTTTCTTTTTACCAATGCAATTATGCAGCATAAGTTATGGACGATACGTCAAGCTACAAAATCTCAATGCACAAAAGTGAAAGCAAAAATAGAGCTTACAAAATAGAGCAATTGACCTGGCAAATCATTGAAATATGTATTTGATGCAAGTTTAATTTTCAATTACTTATTTATTTTACATTTTATGTAGTGTGGACATTACCCAAAGGTGCTAGATAGCTTTACAGTAGACATGTGTTGTTACATGGATAGCTGCAGAGGGTTCAACATTTTCAAACATTACCAAATATAGTTACAGAAGGTCAAGTGTTACAAAATGGTGCATCATTATAGGGGAAAAAAGAAGCAAATTGTACAAGACGTTTTTGCAACAGTTTAAGTGTCCGATGAAAAGAGGTAGTATAGTTCAGTTGAGTTTCAGTATCTGGTTGCGCTATCTGAAGACGATTGTGCCAGACGTCGTTCCTTTTTCAAAGGTTTAGGATACTAGCAGCAATTCTTTTTGCAATATAAATAGAACCTCCTGAAAGTATGAGTTTGTCTGCCAGTTCACTGGGAGAGGATGTGTGTTGGGCCTTACGGGGGTGCAAGCTGTTCTGTACATATCCCTGGTTTCAATGTGTTATCAGCTGAGGGAGACCAGCATAGGTGTGATGTGGTCATTCCTTTTGGCCCATAGATGTAGCATGCTGTCGAGTGTAGGATCGATTTCAGCAAGTGAGATCGTTTTTTGAGAGGCCAGTCTAGAGAGAGTTACAGTAATTGATTCTGGAGAGCATCAGTGTGTGAGTAAAATATTTCAGATATAGCTTTGGAACATAGCGACGGATTCCCCAGAGAAGACACAGTTGTCGGGCTGCATTTCAGGCCATGGCGCTTTTTTGAGACTGTAAGTTGAGCTTCTTGTCTAGGATGACCCTTGGGGGTTTGCCACTGTCAACAATGTTAGGTTTACTGTTGAGAATGTTGAGTGTGTCCATCCAGTATTGTAACAGAAGTTTTTTTCTTGAAGGGGAAGTGAGGAGAAAATCAATTTTGAAAGGGTTCAGTTTTAAATGTTGAGAAGTCAACAGGTTTTGAACGGAGATGAACATGATGGCGAGGTGCAAGATATCGTTTGGTAAGGAAACCTTTAGGTATAGTTGTGTGTCGTTCACATATTGATGATAGAAAACTCCTGCTTACTTAAGGAGGACTCAAGTGGCTTGAAGTACAGTTTGAATAGTGCCAGGTTAAGGATAGACCCGTGAGGGTCCATCCTTGCCTAATGTATGTGCTTGCCCTGACGCATGTACTTGATCTATGTCAGTGTGATACTGTGATAATCAAAAATAAACCATCCTTGACCTTTTAGGTGTTGGGGATCTGTACTAGGAAACAAAACATTCTTGCTCATAAATCAAGCAATGGACGTTTTTTTTTAATTATATGTCACAGACCACTAGGCCGTCATTCTACTGCCACAGACCGCTATCTAGAGCTGTATGAAATATTAATGGATTGGCTGCGCAAAGTCTATTAAAGCAATATAATTGTGCATTCCTTTTCCTAAAAAATGGATCGTTACAAAATAAATAAATGCATTCAGCAGTCGTCAAAGAAAATTTATCAATTCATTTCTGTGACAAAAAAACAATGAAAGCTGTCACCCTGTCAGATGCATGGGCATGGTATTCTTTCACAACAAATGAAAACGATTGCACAGTGGTCAGCGTTCTGCAGGAGTGACCCACTGCATGCGTTTAGTAATTTAACATGAATTGTACTGCCATCTCTTACGGACCCACCCACCCATGTTTTATACTACAGGGTGCTAGAAAAGAAGCAGGCTATTCTCATGTACTGCGTCATGTTTCCCATGCTTGCCTGCGCTTGCTCATCACCAGTGACATGGAAAACCTGTAGCCATTTTTGCAATCCTGTCAAAACAAAGAAAAATGTTGATCTAACTACAAGAGAAAAACAATTTACTATATTCTGAACAAGTTATTCCATCTTTTTGAGGCAGTGCTAATTAAATGCTTCAGCAACCCCATTACTAGTTGAAGTCACCGCGGAAGCATCTAGCCAGGTGGAACACAGCTTAGGCAGATATTGTCCTGACCTCTCGTTTGCTCCATCTGCAAACCACTGCATTTACCGCACAATGGCTATTAGGAAAATAATTTCAGAAAACACATTTTAGAGCCTGAGGTTGGCATTTCTGCAGCTACACACGTTCCCTGCTAAAATAAATGGCATGAACATTTTAAAGCAGAGGGAGCACCAGTGAAGTGATGCTGCCCAAAGGCTCTTAAGCTGTCCATTAAAGACCCGGACTCAGTGAACTATTTGACAAGGAGGAATGTGTGTTGGCAGCATTCTTTAGCTGCATTCCAAGGGCAAAAAGAAGCCATATTTCTGCAAGGTGTAAACATCTATTGCAAAAAAGAAGGTTGCTGCCAAGGAACCATTTTCTTAAAGCCATGATGAAAAAAGGCCAACGTTTTAAAGACATTGGGCCTTATTTATACTTTTTGGTGCAAAACTGCACTAAGGCAGTTTTGCCCCAAAAAGTTTTGCACCGGCTTGCACCATTTTTTAGCACCAGCTGGGCACCATATTTATGGAATGGTGCAAGCCGGTGCAAAGGGTAGGCTAGGTTAAAAAAAAAATTACGTTAGGCAGTTTTGAGTCAAAATAAATGATTCTGACCAGATTAGCATCATTTTTTGACACTAAGGGGCGTATTTATACTCTGTTTGCAATGAATTAGCGTCATTTTTTTTTTACTCTAATTCAGTGCAAAACTAACTCCATATTTATACTTTGGTGCTAGACCCGTCTAGCACCAAATTTATGGAGTTAAAGTCATTTTTTGGAAGTGGAAACCTACCTTGCCTTAATGAGATGCAAGGTAGGCGTTCCCGTGCAAAAAAATGACTCTATGGCCTTAACACCATATTTATACTCCCATGTAAAAATGGTGCAAGGGAGAGAGGAAGGGTCAAAAAATGGGGCAAAGCTTGCTTTGCCCCATTTTTTAAGACCTGGGTCAGGGCAGGTCTTAGGGGACCTGTGGCCCTATTTCCATGGTGGAACACCATGGAATAAGCCCAGAGGTGCCCTCCCTAGGCCCTAGGGGCACCCCCACCCACACTAGAGGGACTGCGAGGATGGGGGACCCCATCCCAGGTAAGTACAGGTAAGTGCATTTTATTTTTGAAAGTGCCATAGGGGGCCCTGAAATGGGCCCCCAGATATGGCACCGGGTGCAATGGCAATGGCCAGGGGACCCCTGTCCTCTGTGCTGGCCACTGGGGTGGTGGGCATGACTCCTGCCTTTCCTAAGGCAGGAGTCATGTGGCATGGTAGGTTTAGCACCATAAAATGACGCTAATCTGGTTAGAGTCATTTATTTTTACTCTAACCTGCCTAAAGCCATTTTTTGGTGCTAAACCCTCTTCTTCTATACTGCCAGCCCCACACGACTAAAGTCATTTTTTTAAACTCTAGCCTACCCTTTGCACCGGCTTGCACCATTCCATAAATATGGTGCCCGGCTGGTGCACAGAAATGGTGCAAGCCGGTGCTCAACTTTTTGGTGCAAAACTGAGTTAGTGCAGTTTTGCAGCAAAAAGTATAAATAAGGGCCAATATTTTGTAAGTTTGCGCCACTTTTGTGTCATAAAATGACGTTAATGCGGTGCAAAAAAAGTTTAAATCAGGGCCTTGGTGCTTGATGGGTCTAGCACCAAAGTATAAATATGGAGTTAGTTTTGCACCGAATTAGAGTAAAAAAAAATGACACTAATTCGGTGCAAACAGAGTATAAATACGCCGCAGAGTATAAATATGCCCCTAAATATGGTGTTAAGGCCATAGAGTCATTTTTTGCACGGGAACGCCTACCTTGCATCTCATTAAGGCAAAGTAGGACTCCACTTTCAAAAAATGACTTTAACTCCATAAATTTGGTGCTAGAGGGGTCTAGCACCAAAGTATAAATATGGAGTTAGTTTTGCACCGAATTAGAGTTAAAAAAAATGACACTAATTTGGTGCAAACAGAGTATAAATATGCCCCATTATGCTTGTGAACAGAGTGACTGCGCCTAAAAGAAGGGTTTGAAGCTTGAATTCTTTGAGATCTAGGCTATATGTTATGCACCTATTACACCATCAGAAGGAAAACAGTGAACAATATTTAGTCCCACTGAAATGTGTATTTACTAAAATGTGCTAATCGGAATCGGACTGGGACAGAAAAGAGGCACCAAAATAAAAATGCTCCCCCGTCAGTAAAAAACGCGTCCTACATCGAGACAATATTGAGTTGAAGAAACGCTGCATATGTGTTTTGCAAGGTATGGGAAACCGCATGCATTTATGCTTGCTGCAAGCACTGTTTGTGATAACATCAGGGATATCACGAGAGAAAAAAAAAAGTCCCATCAGACCGTAAAATAAGCTCACATGAAGCCAAAAAACAAAGCCTGCATGTTAACCTATCACACCAGCCCTTAGGACACTGGCAGCTTGCCCCGGAGGCCAGTCTATCCTGGTGCTTATTATGAAACACAAAGGAACATATTTCATTTAAGTAGTTTCTTCCTATTTTCAGCATTGTACGTATATCACAGTCTTCAATGCATATATATATATATTTTTTAAAATATTTATACATATATATATATATATATATATATATATATATATATATATATATATGTTAATGTTGTTGATGGATGTTGAGGTCACCTGCCCAGCAGAATAGCTGGATCATGGTTGTTAGACCTGACAACCTTGACATGGTATTCCTCTAAACTTCTTACCTTCACCCCTCCTGCTTGTTGAATTTGTTTCTGTTGGCTTTTGGACTATGTACACTTTGCCATTGCTAACTAGTGATAAAGTGCTTGTACTGTCTATTTCAAACATGATAAAATTATACTACACCTAATTGGAAGATTTTATTTGTGTGTAAGTCACTAGTAAAATGTTAAACGTGCCAGCCTTAGATTGATCTTCCCCATTTTTTTGCCTACTTGCCTACTTACCTCCAATTGCTGCTGAAATTAGTTTTGTTGGCCTCAGGACTCTATGCACAACTGCTAACAAATGCTAAAGTGTTTGTGCTCCCTCACCTGAGTGGCATATGCAATTTATGTATAGGCCCCTTGTAGAGTGCTATACCACACACCTGGGAAGGGTAGATTAAATGCTACCAGTGGGCCAGCAGCAATTGCTGTGTGACCCACTTAAGTAGCATTTTTAAACAAGTCCCAGGCCTTTCATTGCAGCCTGAATGCAGTCTTAAACTGCCATGGCAACTTGGCATTTAAACCCCCTTGCCAGACCCAAAACTGCCCTTTTATAATATATATATATATATATATATATATATATATATATATATATATATATATATATATATATATATATATATATATTATAAAAGGTTGGACATGTATGTTTAAGTTTTATATGTCCTAGTAGTGAAAAACTCTTAAATCTCTTAAATTCAGTTTTCACTAGTGTGAGGCCTAGTCCCCATCAAATAACATAGTGGGTTCCTTGTTACATTTAATAATCTGCAAATCCTGTTTGGAAGCAGGTAGGTATGCCCTGTTTGATATCTATGAAATTGTATTGATAAACTCTCTCCAATCACAACGTCAGCTTTTTCATTACAATTTTGAAAATGCCCCTTTTAGAAAGTTGCCATTTCCTCCCCTTAGCTATTTGTGCCTGCAACCTCTCTTGGATCACATGACTGGGTGTATCTGAAAGTTGGACTTTGTAAATCCCTCCCTGACAGCCACACAATATGGGGATTACGTGTGCCTCACTGGGCCATCTGCTGGCAGGATAGGGGAATGGAGCTGAGAACAGCCCCACTTGAAACAAAATAGCTTGTGCTTAACCTTCAAACAAAGTCCTAATGAACCTACATTGTCACTACAGCCAGGTTAAAGTCAGGGCAGGGAAGTCTAGAAACCCCATGCACTTCATAGAGACTTTCCAGAATCTTTCCCCCCTTCCAGAAAAAGGGCACCAGAGTATAAGAATAGGACCTTCATAAATACTCCTCACTTCACTATTGAACCTGTGGAAGGACTTTCAGAGAACCGCCTGCTGCAGAGACCTGCTATGCACTCTGCCAGAATGTTGCTGTACCTGAAAGGACTGCTTTGCTCCCTGGAAAGCTCCTTTGGACCATCGGAGATCAGACCTGCTGTTAAGCCATACTTCATTACCTGCACCCATGACTACCAGAGTGACTCCAAGGGCTAGTTTTCCGGCTAGGTTAACATGCAGGCTTTGTTTTTTGGCTTCATGTGAGCCACAAGGTCTTTAAACGCTCCCACCATCATAATGTCAAAGCCCAGCTCACCTGAGTCCTTGTTCAGTTCTGATGGAGGTTGAAGACAATCCGACCCCACCCTGAAACTGCTTGTTCCAGCACACTAGTTTTTAAAACAGTGCACTAAGAACAGAAGCTCAAGGGAAGGGGGGAAGTGGATAAAATAAAATAAAGAGACAACAGCGTTCTTGCGTTTCCACTGTTGAAGTGCTGCACAAATCTGCGGCCCTCTCTGACTTCTGTAGAAACTGGTGCCTAATGAAACATAAACCAAGAACAGATAAGTACATCCTATTCCTAACTGGGTTCCTGACTATCCCGTTATTTATTAGAAATTTTCTTCTAAAAGTACCTCTTGGATCCTGGTCTCTAGTTTCCAGGTTTGGAATGTGTTACTGCTCTGGGATGTGATTTCTATTACTCTAAAGCTTCTAAAACATTAAACAAATACCGTTATCAGAATTATCAATATCAAACATTCATCTTAATATAACTAAAGCCTAAATTGCCAATAGCAGACTCACTTTTCCCATATTTCCAGAATCTTTTATAAAACAAATACTGTACTTTTACGTCAAAATACAGCATGTAATTTGTGCAAGTCCTTGATTTACTGTTTGCCTTGCTGTTAATGGTTTCCACGGTTCGATTCTTAAAAGTTCCATTAAAAAAATGTTTGCTTCACAAAGTTCCGCAAAGTATTGTTGTAACCAAAAGTTTGAATCACAATGTTCGTGGAAGTTATCTTGTTTCAAATTGTCTATACACGAATCCAGAAATTGTAGTCAAAGTTCTTTCAGGTAATAAAAGTTTTGCACTTACTTGTTGCTGGCAAGAGATACTGATCAGTCTAACCTTGTCTTCTTTCTCTTTTGCAAGTTGCTTGTAGGAGAGAGGCTGAGGCAAGGAGGAACCGGAAACCGGAAGAAGGAAGAGCCAGCAGCTGCGCCCATTGAAGCCAATGAAAGTCTGTAGAGAGCACGAGTGCCAGCGCCGAGGGATCTGTCCTCAGGTAAGCGGGAGGTAGACGAGCACAAGCACTGGGCGAGGCTCGGGGGCTGCCTTTCATAGACAGGGCTGGGTGTGGTCCTCACATGCTGCACATGTTCTTGAAAGGTGTGCAGAGCTGGGTGTGGTTTGAAGAGCTGGGTGTGGTCCTCACATGCTGCACATGTTCTTGAAAGGTGTGCAGAGTTTCAGTTATTATGCAAATGAGTTAAATTAACACATGGCCTAGAGAGGAGTGTTTTAAAGAAGCCTTGGTAAAAGCAAGGCCCAATGTGTAAACAAAACAGCACATTAAACAACATACACAGAAGCCTAGGGGGGGGGGAGGTGAGATAACAAGAAAGGCTTTCAATAGTAAGTTTAAAAGGGAGCTATTACAGAACCCACTAGTGCAGTGAGAGGGGACATGCTCTTTGCTGTGCACAAACCCTAACAGTTGCCCCCCTCAAAGGCCCTCCTACAGGATGGGGTTTTCCTGGATTTTTTAAATAAAACCGTCTAATCAGCTGTGGGGCATGTACATATGATGCTGGTTCCCATGAATTCTCAGATTCATCATATCCTTTCCATTCTACTAAATAAAACAGACGTCCACTAATTCTTTTTGAGTCTTTTATGCTTTTCACTTCATATTCTAGATTTCCCTTAATTGGTATGGGTGGAGGTGGTGGTTCAGGTCGGGTTTTTGGATTGTACGGCTTAAGCAAGGACACATGGAATGTAGTATGTACTGGATATTCTTTTGGTAAATCTAATTTTACTGTTACCGGGTTTACTATGGCAGTTATACTAAAGGGTCCAATGAAACGTGGTTGCAGCTTTCGGGATCCCTCTATGTTTAGGTTCTTTGTGGAGAGCCATACCTTGTCACCGATTTTATACATTGGGGCCTCAGATCTGTGTTTGTCTGCTTGTCTTTTCATGCTTTCCTTGTACTTTAATAAATGTTTCCTGGCTTTGTCTTGTATGTCACCTAACCTTGTTAGTCTATCCGTTACTGTAGGTAACAGAGAATCTTCTAACAAAATGGGTATAGCTCTTGGATGATACCCCTGCAAGAAATAGAATGGTGAACAAAGTAGAGCTGAATGCTCAGTATTATTATAAACAAACTCCACTACAGGGAGAGCTTCCAACCATTCACTAGAATAATCAGCCAATAAACAACGTAGCGTTTGAAGTAAGGTTTGGTTCAGTCGTTCAGTCTGTCCATCTGTCTCTGGGTGGAAAGCAGTGGATAATGCCACATCTATTTTCAGTTTTTTACATATTTTTTTCCAAAATTTAGAGTTGAACTGGCTCCCTCGGTCTGACACCACTTTGCTTGGCAAACCATGTAAACGCACAATTTCCCTTATAAAAATATCGGCAAATTCTGCCGCTGTGGGTAATTTCCGTAATGGTACAAAATGTGCCATTTTAGATAAAAAATCCACTATAACCAACACTGTTGTGAAAGATTTTACAGGTGGTAAACCTACAATAAAGTCTACGCTCACAGTGTGCCAAGGTTGCTTGGGTGTTGGCATTGGTTTTAACAAACCGTCAGGGGCCTTATGAGAAGATTTATGTCTTGCACAAATTGGACAGGTAGTGACAAATTGCTTAATGTCCCTTCTTATAGTGTCCCACCAAAAGTGTTTTTGCACATTTTCCAGGGTTTTTACCCAACCAGGATGACCTGCCAACGGTGAAGCGTGATGCCAAATTATCACCTGTGTTTGTAATTCAGAGGTGGGCACTAACAGCATGTTGTTGTGATACAATAAACCTCGTTGTATTGTGTTATGGGAATCCTTTAACCAATCCTGAGGTGCTATTTGTATGTGTGCATTATATAGATCTGTGATGAAATCCTTCTGTTGTACTGGTGCCAAAAACTTTTGGGGAGGAATAATGGGTTCTCCTATTTTATCTTGTTTCATGTCTGAAGTATGTCCGTATCTAGATAACACATCAGATCGAATTTGTTGTGCACCTGGTCTATAGGTTATTACAAAGTCAAATGTGCTAAAAAAAATTAACCAGCGCATCTGACGTGGTGTTAGTGCTTTAAGTGATCCAAAAAACTGTAGGTTCCTATGGTCAGAAAAGATTGTAACTGGGTACTTGGCTCCCATTAAATGGTGCCTCCATTCTGAAAAGGCTACTTTGATAGCTAGTAGTTCCCTTTCAGCCACAGTGTAATTTTGTTCAGCTGGTAATAACTTTTTGGAATAGAAGGCTATAGTATGTAACTGGCCATCTACTGCATCTCGTTGAGAGAGAACTCCTCCTAAAGCTACTTGTGAAGCATCCGCTTCAACAAAAAAAGGCAAGTCAGGATCAGGATGTTTCAGAATTGGGGCTGAAGTGAACTTTTGTTTTAGGAGTTGAAAGGCGTGTGCCGCCTCATCAGTCCAAAGAAATCGTTGCCCTTTCCGCAACAAGGTAGTTATTGGGGCCGCAATGTCTGCAAAATATGCAATAAACCTCCTATAAAAATTGGCGAAACCCAGAAATTTCTGAATATCTTTTACAGAGGATGGTTCTGGCCAATCAGCAATAGCACTGATTTTCTTTACATCCATAGTTATTCCTTGAGGTGACAGGCAGTATCCTAAAAAGTCCACCTTGCTGACATTAAAAGTACACTTTTCTAACTTAGCAAAAAGATGATTTTCTTTTAACTTTGATAATACTGCACGAACATGTTGGGTATGTTCTTCTGAGTTCTTAGAGTAAATGAGGATGTTGTCTATGTATACTATGACACAAACGTCCAGGAATTCGTGTAGGACCTCATTTATAAAGAACTGAAAGGCCGCAGGGGCATTACATAACCCAAAGGGCATTACTGTGTACTCAAATAAACCAAACTTTGTCTTGAAAGCTGTCTTCCACTCATCCACCTCTTTTACTCGGACCAGGTGGTAAGCTCCCCGCAGATCTAGTTTAGTGTATACAGTAGAATGTCTTAACTGATCCAACAACACAGGTATTAGAGGAAGAGGATATTTATTCTTTATTGTAACCTTATTTAGTCCTCTATAATCGATACACGCGCGCAGGGATTTATCCGGCTTCGGGATAACAAAGTGTGGAGATGACACCGGAGATGTGGAATGACGGATGAACCCAGACTGTAGTAGGTCATCTAGGTAGGTTCTTAAGTATTTGGTTTCTTCGTCAGTCAAAGCATATACTCTGTTATTAGGTAAAGGGGCCCCTGGGATAAGATCTATACGACAGTCATAAGACCTATGTGGGGGCAGCACACTAGCCTTTACTGGATCAAAGACGTCTTTAAAGTCAGAATATTCAGGAGGGAGACTTGGTTCATCTTGTATAACACTAGCACAGTGTAATACTGTGCTCTGTTCTGTACCTGCTTCTTGATAGCAATTGGTTCTACAGAAAGACGAATCCAAAGTAACATTTCTATTCACCCAATCAATTTTTGGGTTATGAGTTGTTAACCAGGGTACCCCGAGAATCAAACCAAAATTAGGAGTATCTATCAGATCAAAGCTAATCACCTCTGTGTGCCCGTTCTGACAGACCATAACAAGTGGACTTGTTTGTTTTGTGATTAATCCAGAGGTCAATTCTGACCCATCCACTGCACATACTGCTTCTGGACAAGGCTTTAGGCACATAGGAAGTCCTAAGTTTTCAGCTAACTTATTATCCACAAAATTTCCTGTCGCGCCTGAGTCCAGTAGGACAGGGAGAGAATGCCTCACTTGGGTAGTAACAATTAAAACGACCTGAATTAGGAAATGTCTAGGTATGTGCGGTACCATGAAGGCTGCAGCATTAGAGGTTTGATTAAGATGTTTTCTCGAACAAGTAACCTCTCCCCTTGTCGAGCTTAATCGTTTCCCGATTCAGTTGAGGAGGTGGAGGAAACAGCACCCTTTCGTGGATTTTTAGGCTTTACTGGACATTCTCTGGCAAAGTGACCTGCCCTTCCACAATATAAACATAATTGAAGAATTCTCCTTCTTTCTTTTTCCTCTGATGTGAGTGAACCTCTGAGTGTCCCTATTTGCATAGGCTCAGGTTCAGGGAGTTTATTATCTGGGTCTTTCTTCTCGTGTCTAATAAAAGTTAACCGTGATTCCAGTTTGTATTTATCTCCCTTTCTTTCTCCTAGTCTATGTTCTAATTTCACAACTAAATCTACAAAGTCCGAATAGTCTTCTGGCAAATCAACGATATGAGCCAGCGCGTCTTTTAACTCGTCTCTCAAACCTTTATAGAAAAGGGAGACACGCTTTTCTTCTGGCCAGTGTGTCTCTAAACGATTAAAACTAGTGAGATAGGTCAATAAATCCTTGTTACCTTGTTTAAGATTTAAAAGCTCATTATCACTTGCCTGCATGAAAGTGTGTTTTGCAAAAAGGCTGGTCATGGTACGTTTAAATTGATTCCAATTATGGAGGGTGGGATCATCTCTCTCCACGAAAGGAATTGACCAATTGGCTGCTGTGCCACCCAAATAAGACAAGACGAATGCCACTTTCGTAGCATCAGTAGGGAACTGTTGTGGCTTACAAATGAAGTGTAATTGACATTGATTGATAAAAACATGGAATTTGTTACTATCTCCATGAAAACGTTCAGGTGCTGCTAAGGGCACAGCATTAGGAACATTAACAGTGACCTCAACTGGGGGAGGCAAAGTTGTATGTTTTGATGGCGCCGCTGTCTCTGAGGAGGTTTTAAACAAAGGCGTAAAAGCTGTGTTCCACTGAGATACCCTAAATTTATACCTGCTTAAATCCTGTTTTGAAGAGGTATTCTCCATCTTGAATCTCTCTATTTCCTCTTGCATATGTTGCAAGATGCCAGACACTGATTCATTATGAGCCAAGTCCTCATTTAGGGCCTGTGCCATATCCGTGACGTCAATGCCCTCTATTTCTTCCCCGATATTCATCGTGCACCAGAACTGATTTTTTATTTTTTATTTAAGGCTTGTGCTTCTGTCAAAGCCCAGCTCACCTGAGTCCTTGTTCAGTTCTGATTGAGGTTGAAGACAATCCGACCCCACCCTGAAACTGCTTGTTCCAGCACACTAGTTTTTAAAACAGTGCACTAAGAACAGAAGCTCAAGGGAAGGGGGGAAGTGGATAAAATAAAATAAAGAGACAACAGCGTTCTTGCGTTTCCACTGTTGAAGTGCTGCACAAATCTGCGGCCCTCTCTGACTTCTGTAGAAACTGGTGCCTAATGAAACATAAACAAAGAACAGATAAGTACATCCTATTCCTAACTGGGTTCCTGACTATCCCTTTATTTATTAGAAATTTTCTTCTAAAGGTACCTCTTGGATCCTGGTCTCTAGTTTCCAGGTTTGGAATGTGTTACTGCTCTGGGATGTGCTTTCTATTACTCTAAAGCTTCTAAAACATTAAACAAATACCGTTATCAGAATTATCAATATCAAACATTCATCTTAATATAACTAAAGCCTAAATTGCCAATAGCAGACTCACTTTTCCCATATTTCCAGAATCTTTTATAAAACAAATACTGTACTTTTACGTCAAAATACAGCATGTAATTTGTGCAAGTCCTTGATTTACTGTTTGCCTTGCTGTTAATGGTTTCCACGGTTCGATTTTTAAAAGTTCCATTAAAAAAATGTTTGCTTCACAAAGTTCCGCAAAGTATTGTTGTAACAAAGCGTTTGAATCACAATGTTCGTGGAAGGTATCTTGTTTCAAATTGTCTATACACGAATCCAGAAATTGTAGTCAAAGTTCTTTCAGGTAATAAAAGTTTTGCACTTACTTGTTGCTGGCAAGAGATACTGATCAGTCTAACCTTGTCTTCTTTCTCTTTTGCAAGTTGCTTGTAGGAGAGAGGCTGAGGCAAGGAGGAACCGGAAACCGGAAGAAGGAAGAGCCAGCAGCTGCGCCCATTGAAGCCAATGAAAGTCTGTAGAGAGCAGGAGTGCCAGCGCCGAGGGATCTGTCCTCAGGTAAGCGGGAGGTAGACGAGCACAAGCACTGGGCGAGGCTCGGGGGCTGCCTTTTATAGACAGGGCTGGGTGTGGTCCTCACATGCTGCACATGTTCTTGAAAGGTGTGCAGAGCTGGGTGTGGTTTGAAGAGCTGGGTGTGGTCCTCACATGCTGCACATGTTCTTGAAAGGTGTGCAGAGTTTCAGTTATTATGCAAATGAGTTAAATTAACACATGGCCTAGAGAGGAGTGTTTTAAAGAAGCCTTGGTAAAAGCAAGGCCCAATGTGTAAACAAAACAGCACATTAAACAACATACACAGAAGCCTAGGGGGGGGAAGGTGAGATAACAAGAAAGGCTTTCAATAGTAAGTTTAAAAGGGAGCTATTACAGAACCCACTAGTGCAGTGAGAGGGGACATGCTCTTTGCTGTGCACAAACCCTAACACATAAACCTGCACCTGGACTCAGCCTAAGTGAGTCCTGAACCCCCAGTAGAAGTCTCACCAGTCCTGGGCCCTTACTTGTCATGCTAAAAGTGCCCAGATGGTCAAATCTCAAAAATGAGGACTTTTAAATATTTTGGCCAAAAACTGCTCTGAAAACCAGATGTGGACCAGAACTAATCTGTTCGCCTATCCTCCTGAGGTGCATTGCCAGTCTGATTGACTTCCCCCACTATGCTCTTCTCCAAAACAGCAAATTCCTTTCGGTGGATCTCGCCAAAGGGGTATCTGACCTCACAGAACTGTTTATGTTTACAGCCCTCTGCCTCATCCAGCTGGATATTTTCAATTCCCATTTTGACTACTAAGTCCGAAAGTAGAAATCTTCAATGCAGCTTGGACCCAAAGCCATCCCACAAAGATGCTTCTTCCTCGAACACCTACTGCAGCCTCGCACCGCTGAACTATGCCTTCTCAGACTTAAAAAAATTAAATAAATTAAGTACAAAGGTAAGCGCTAGCATGGACCAATTTACCTCTTGTATCCGAACACTTGGGTGGCCAGGGACCTGGTTGCAGACACTGACAGCTGTTAGTGGCCTCTATTGGTTGTTGACCTTATGGTCACAGTTTTCCTTGATTTGGGGAAAGAAGTCTGATTCAAGTGGTGGAATGAGGCACATCACTTTGTTGGCCATGGTGGTACTAACTGCCTACTTAGATGCATCAGTGAGCAAGTAAAGGTTGGGTGCTTCAAAGATAGGGTCCAGAGATGAGGAGAAGGGTTCTCCATGGGTCAGTTCAATGGTTTAAGAGAGTATAGACAGAGCGGTTCAACTGAGTTCAGAGAGGCTTAGAACTGACAAGTGCCCCTGGAGTAGAGAGTCATTGCCCACGTTCTATTGCCTACACAGGAAAGTCCAGCAAGGTATTTGTTAGAGTACCTTGACTTTACGCTGGATAGGGGTTGTGTTTAAATGGCCTTCTCTGCATTGCCATCCCCAAACCTTTTACCTTTGCCCTCCACTTTTGAATGTATTTGTGTTGGCCTTAGGATTATGCACTTTTCACTGCTAACCAGTGCTGAGGTGCTTGTGCTTGCTGAGTAAAATATGGTAATACTGGCTTAAACCCAATTGGCATATTTAATTTATTTATAAGCCCCTTGTAAAGTGCACTACATTTGCCCAAGGCCTGTAAATTAAATGCTACTGGTGGACTTACAGTGCTAATTGTGTCACCCACTTAAGTAGCCTTTACAACATGTCTCAAGCCTCCCATTGGAGAACCTGTGTATGCAGTTTAAACGTCCATGCTGACCTGGCCAAATAGAGCTTTTGCCAGACCCAAACCTTCCCTTTTTAAGTAACCCCTATGGTAGGCCCTGGACAGCCCAAAGGTCGGAGTGCAATGTAATTAAAAAGTAGGACGTGTATATGCCTTGGTAGTGGAAAACTCCTAAATTCATTTTTCATTACTGGAATGCCCATCTCTCCCATAGGATAACTTTGGAGTTGCCTCGATACACTTTATAAGTGTATGTTCCCTATGAGAAAAGATAATTGGTTCATGTCTGGCGTCTCTGGAATCCTCATTTGAAATCCTAACTTTTGGTGAAGTCAGACTTAAAATTATAATTCTGAAAATACCAGCTTTAGAAAGGTGGCATTTTCTTGCCTTAGCCATTTGGGTCCTGCAGCTTGTCCCTGGTCACAAGACTTGGTGTAGTTGGCCATTGGGCTTTGATTATTCCCCCTTGATAGCCACATATCATTGGAGCTTAGGTGTGACTGGAAGGGACATAACTGGTAGGATGGGGAGGAGAAGCTGAGGCCAGTCTCACTTTCAACTGAATAGGCTGTCTCGTGTCTGCACACAAAGGGTTTTACAACCCTGCATTGTTACTTCAGCCAGCTTGTAGCAAGGGCAGGAGGGTAGAGAATTCCATGCACTTTAAAGACACTGTCTAGAAGCTTCTCCCAATATCCAGAACTAGGGCATCAATGTATAAAAGAAGAAATTCAAAGACCGCCACTTCAGCACACTTCCAGACATGTTGATATTCTATCCTGAAGAAGGACTTCTGTGCTGCTCATGATCCTTGTCATCACTGCCAGCCTGAGGTTTTGAATTTGATCCGATCCAGCATGACCAGAAGGCTGTGGTTGGGGCTATATGCTTTTAGGTGCTATATTACAAAATACAAGGGTAATCCATGTATCTCGAGGGAACAGGGGTGTGTAATATCATAAAGGAACAATTGACCCTCATCAGAACACATACTGCTAATATAATGGGAAACAATTATGTCCATATATTTCATCTAACAGACAGAAACAAATCTTTAATGTTGTACAATAACAAGTAAATAAGTGTGTGAAAACACAAACAGCAAACAATTGCACACACAAAAATACTCAGGCACTAGCATGTGACAAACAAAATGTCAAGCACTACAATTGGGTGTTTGGTTCCCAGTGGTGGTCATGTACAGACCCATTGCTTGTGCAGGCCACACAACTAATGACCCACCTTCCAACATTGGCAGTTAGAGAGGTGAATGGTGCTGACATACAATCATGCTCAGCTAGAGTGCTATGCTTAACCAGGTGGGTTTATCAGGCCAGGTTTAAGGATAATCTGCTTCCAAAACAAAAAGTGATGTGATTAAAAAAACATTCCTGGGAATTGACCAATAATCAGGTCAGTCAGCTACTCTTACCTACAGACTGCCAGTCCAATATATCCCAAGGCTGCTCTAGGACAGAACAGCTGCGGATTGAAACAACGCATGTGCTGCACATGTCAGTCCTTTTCAAGTAACCTGTGGGCCGTGAAGTAAGAAGAAAGACCAACAACTCACCATGAGTGCAGTGAAAAAAGAAGATGGACTAAGATTAAACTGCCCTCAAGGTCATGAATAAGTGGAGACATTTTGGAGTTGGTTAAAAGTTAATCAGAGTTCAAAAAAGAAAAAGTTAAAGAGAAAATTGGTCCTGCAAAGAACATTTTACACAATAAAATACTATGTACAATTAAGAATTACTGTCACAAGAGAGAAAATACAAAAGGAAAAATAATAATAAGGAAAATTAATCATGATAAATTACATAGGCCCTCATTATGACAGTGGCGGTAAATCCTGCTTACCGCCACGCTGACGGCTGCTAACTTACCGCCGTGGTGGCGGATATCCACTCACCATATTATGACACACACACCAATCCGACAGAAAACAGCACATTCACAAATCCGCCAGACCAAAGAGTCTGTGATAAACGGGCGGTCCGAAAACCCAGACCGTTACTCCAACAAAACAACGCCCATCACATTATGACCCACGAATCACCACAGAAGATATTCAATGGTGGTAAACCATTGGTGGTACATACCGCTGCACTCAGAACGGACACCCACACACATTGGCCAACACTAAAAACACACACCTGGCAACCATACACACACCACACACACACAGCACTTAAAATCACACAACCACAATACCCACAACCCTTTACAAACAACAATTACTGTCAGGAGACAGAAAGGAAGAGCACAGAGACAACTAGACACACACACACCACATAAACCCATACACCCCTCACGCACTCCACATCACACACCCTCACCAACACACATCCCACAACACCCATGGCACCACAACGACACCCCTGTTTCATGAGGAGGAGTTCAGGGTCATGGTGGAGGAAATTGTCAGGGTAGAGCCACAGCTCTTTGGAGCACAGGTACAGCAGATTTTTATTGCAAGGAAGACAGAGCTATGGCGGAGAATCATGGACAGGGTCAACGTCATGGGACAGCACCCAAGAACAAGGGATAACATCAGGAAGAGGTGGAATGACCTACGGGGGAAGGTACGTTCCATTGCAGCAAGACACCAGCTTGCCATACAGAGGACTGGCAGTTGACCCCCACCTCTTCCCCCACAGCTCTTAGCATGTGAGGAGCAGGTACTGGCAATACTGCATCCTGAGGGACTCACTGGAGTAGCAGGAGGACTGGGCACTGGTAAGTCAACATTTACTACTTATCATCCCTTCATACCTGCATGCCATCTCACACCCTCACCCTCACTCCCATCACTCCACACCATCCCAAACACTGCACCTACACATCTGACTAACCCCAATGCCAAGCCCTGCATGCCATACCAATGCATGGACAGCGCTCCCAGCCCTGCATAGACACCCATCACTAAAGCATGCACAGCATAGGGAACCTAACAATCCCACAACACATCACCATACACAAGCAAAAGCTGGCAGGGCAACACCAACCATAGAGGAAAAGCCAGAGATGTACAAATGTCATACACTTGAAACATAATACATCATTTACATCCCCCAGGTACTCCAGCCAATGTCAGTGGAGAGGAGGTGCCACCAATATCCAGTCCTCCAACAGAAGAGGTCCCCAGTGATGACAGTAACTCTGGACTTCTGGATCTGGAGGGCCTACCTGGCCCATCAGGGACCACTGGATAGTGGGTCACCCAAGCCCACTCACTGACCACCACAGAGACTCCCCCATCAGGGACCATCACCAAACACCTACCTAGCGTACCCACACCTCTTTCCCCAGGACACGTCAATCAGCAGTGTGCCCACCTGTACAGGGACCCAAGTCCACACCTCGCCCACAAGACAATCAGTGACCTGGGGTCAGTGGCAGTGGGTACACCGTTCAGGTGACAGGGGCACATGCCAACAGGGAAACTGGGGAGGACAGGAGCAGGGAACCGACTCTCCAGGAGGCACTCTCTGAGATCCTGGGAGCCTACCAACATTTCCATGACACAATTGGCCAGATCCTTGACAACGTGTAGGAGAACAGGCAGCTGCAGGAGGGACAGTATCAGGGGATCAGGGAGGACTTGTAGGCCATTACCAATATCATGAGGGAGGCAGCGTCACACCAGCGGGCCCCTACCACTAGTCAGTCAACTGAACAGCCCTCCGATGCCGCTAGTGGCCAGGAGGCCCCGCCACAAGACCGACAGGCCACCAACATCCCTCCCCCTGAAAAAGGTGAACCACCCTGCAAATGTTCCTTGCGACCCAGACAGAAGCCAGAGACACTTGCCAAGACCACCACCAGGAAATGAGAGTCTCCTGATTGCCCCCCTTGTGTCCCACTCTGTCACTTTGTCCACCTTGAACTGCCTTTGCTCCCCTTCCTATGTCCCCTTGGACACTGCACCTGTGCTACAAACAGACTGGAACAATACCCTGGACTTTCCTCCATCATCACCCCATTCCATTGCACTTTCCCCTCAATTTCTTAGCACTACAATAAACACCCTTGGGTAAAACTCAACTACTAGTATTTCATGTATTGAAAATTTGTATTGATTGAAACAGCTACATCCATTGCAAATGAACTGTACATTGTGAGAGCATAGAATGAATGACCTGTTGCTGGCTGTAGTGATCACATCACAACATTGTTATCATAACACCAACATATGTAAAATGATAATCCATAGGTGACAGTAAGTAGAGGAAACAAGTGGGTCATGCCAG
This sequence comes from Pleurodeles waltl, assembly GCF_031143425.1. Taxonomy (NCBI): domain Eukaryota; kingdom Metazoa; phylum Chordata; class Amphibia; order Caudata; family Salamandridae; genus Pleurodeles; species Pleurodeles waltl. The sequence goes on from NC_090447.1 coordinate 281,932,910, forward strand.
CATGCCACAGCCACATAGAATACACCAATAGTCATAGAAATGTGAAGTTGCACTTTCTCACCTGTTTGTCATTGGAAGTACTGACGGATCACTAATGTTCTGTTGTCCACATCCTCATCCTCTGCCTCCTCATCCTCAATGTCCACTACTGCCACAGGGGCATCTCCATTCTCCTCCTCCTGCAGCAAAGGTAGAGGCCGTCTGAGGGCCAGGTTGTGCAACATGCAGCATGCCACTACTATCTGGCAGACCTTCTCAGGTGAGTAGCACAGGGATCCTTCAGCAACACAAAAGGATGATGGACGGAGTGTTGAAACTTTTCAAACACTCACCCCCAGTCACAGATCTGGGTTTAATCCATCGTTCTTTTGCTCACCATGCCACCCCAGTTTGGACCTAGCCATATGCAAATCAGTCTTGACCCTGTTCCCCATGGGCACAGTCTAGCCCGAGTTGCCAAGCCAGGTCCTCCCTGGACTGGAAACAAGCATCCTAGGACCTGTTTAAGGGTATCACCCTTCATCAGCTAGGCTAGCTTGAATCCAGTGGCACAGTGAGCAAGGGACCCACGTCTAGGCTTACCCTTCCACCTTAGGGCAACTTTAGCAACACAAAAGGATGATGGATGGAGTGTTGAAACTTTTCAAACACTCACCCCCAGTCACAGATCTGGGTTTTATCCATCGTTCTTTTGCTCACCATGCCACCCCAGTATAGACCCAGCCATATGCAAATCAGTCTTGACCTTGTTCCCCAGGGGAACAGTCCAGCCCGAACTGCCAAGCCAGGTCCTCCCATGAGGACCACCTCCCAAACTGGGGTGGCATGGTGAGCAAAAGTACAATGGATTAAACCCAGATCTGTGACTGGGTGTGAGTGTTTGCATTGTTCAACACTCCTTCCATCATCCTTTTGTGTTGCTATAGCACAGGGACCCACCTGTCAGATGAAAGCACCCGAACCTGGCCTTCAGTAGGCTGAAGGTCCTCTCAATTGTCTTTCTGGTTCATGCATGTGCCTCATTATAATGTTCTTCAGCCCTTGTCCTGGCATTCCTCACAGGCGTCAGCAGCTACGATAGGTTTGGGTAGCCAGAGTCACCTGCAAATATTGAGGGACAACATTTAGCCACACACTATCCTATTTGGCTAACAGCAGAGGCATGCACCAACATACACTGGATGGGGTCCAAGGCTCACCTAGAAGCCACACCCTGTGCCTCTGTAGTTGGGCAATCACATTTGGGATGCTGCTATTCCTCAGGACAAAGGCATCATGCGCCAATTGATGTGGGAGATGTACTGGTCCGCCAGGCACACTATCTGCACATTCATGGAGTGGAAACTCTTACGATTCCTGTACACCTGTTCATTCTGCCAGGGGAGACAAAATCAATATGTATACCGTCACTCGCCCCAATAATATTGGAGATATGTCCCATTGCATAAAATCCGGCCTTCACAGTGGCCAAATCTTCCACCTGAGGGAAAGCAATGTAGCTGCACGTGTTTTACCAGGGCAGACAAGACTCTTGACAGATCTATTGAGAACATTGGCTGTGACATTTCTGTTGCATTAGCATCATCTTGCAGAGGAGCAGGGGCACCGGTGACAGAGGGAGCTGCATCCCACAGGACCCTGGAGGGAGAGCCACTGACGAACAAGTGGGACGGAGGGCGAGGGGAGCACCACTGCGGATACTGGAGGGGATAATACAGACTCTGATACCTCCACCGGTGTGAGCTCCCTGGTGGTGGCGGACAACTCTGTGACCAACCCATCTCCAGGTACAGCCGCCACCCCTGTACCAGCACCGCCCTCCCAGTAGCCCCTCAGCGAGATGCCCGTGTCTGCTCACCCTGGAGTGTGGGCATATCCTACTTCCCAGGCACCTCAGGACCTCCCCCTGTGAGCCCCGCTGCCCTGAGTGAGGAGGCTATTGACCTACTGAGATGAGATCCATCTCTGTAGGGCAGTCAACCATTTAGAATGCCATCCAGGGGCTGGTATCCCAGATGTAGCAATGCAATGCATTCCTGGAGGGTGTTAATGGTAGTTTGGTGGCCCAACAGAGATCGATTCAGGCTATAACCTCCTCTCTGATGATAGCCATTGTCCCTGTTTCAAACACCATACCATTGCAGACACAACAATATCCACAGCCTCCATTGTCTCCCCCTCCCCCTCCTCCTCCACCTCCCTCCAAGTTTCGTCCACACTCGACCCCTGCATGCACTACATCTATATCCACTGTCAGCATCACCACACCAAGCAGAACACACACCACACTGGCAGACACCTCCACAACATCCATGCACACGTCCCCTGTGTCCTCTCCCACCATGTCTGTCCCCCCTCCTAAAGGACACAAAGGCAAGCACTCAGACACCCAACAGCCATCCACCTCACATCAGCATACATCCCATGCACTTGCACCCAAGCACAGCTAACATACACCTCCAACAACCACTCTGTCATCCACCACTCCCATTGCTCCTCCCTCCTCCCACCCCAATGTCCCTAAAAAGCTTTTTCTTTCCCAACATGACCTCTTCCCTACCCCCTCCCTTCACCGAGGGGCAGGGTACCAAGGACACAACCCAGCACCTCAGCCAAACAGTTCACGGGGATAGTGGTAGCACCACCGATTCGTGTTGGTAAGGATACCAGACCTATGACACTGAAGGGGAAGGAGCCAGCACCACCAGGGATGAAAGGGAAGAGTCCTGCACCAGCTGTGAGTGAGGGGAAGGAGCCTGCACCAGCTGTGAAGAAGGGGAAGTAGCCTGCACCAGCTGTGAAGAAGGGGAAGGAGCCTGCACCAGCTGTGAAGAACGGGAAGGAGCCTGCACCACCAGGCAGAGAGGGGAAGAGCTCATCCACCCCTGCCAGGAAGGATAAGGGATCCCCGACCCATGAACAGGAGGAGACGAGGCACTCTATGCCAGCGGAAGCTGTCACGGGCCCCCACCGCAAGCTGTGAATGTGCAGCCATCAGTGAGTGCAGGGGCTGCCCAGGAGCCTCCTCCAACAACCACCACAATGCACCCATCAGTGAGTGCAGGGGCTGCCCAGGAGCCTCCTCCAACAACCACCACAATGCAGCCATCAGTGAGTGCAGGGGCTGGCCAGAAGCCTCCTCCCACAACCACCAGCATGAAGCCATCAGTGAGTGAAGGGGCTGCCCAGGAGCTTCCTCCAACCACCATCACAGTGCAGCCATAACCGCCGGTGGATGACATGTAGTCCACCCTCCAGTGGTTACTGTGCAGGCTGCCCCCTCCAGAACCGGTGGGAAAGACACCCACTTGAGAGACTGTGGCTTTGCACTCCCCAGGCAAAGCAAAGGGCATGTTGCCCCATCCAGAACCAGTGGGTTTCTTCTTGCATCCGGCTGAGGTGCCCCCCGCACCGCCTGAGGTGCCTACCTATTTGGAAACTGATGCCCCTGCAGTGTACTATCCGGATGCAGTCAGGATTAAAGTTTGGCCTCAGACTGTGCCCTATGGCCATGTGGGCCTTTTGAGCATTGGACTGGGCAGTGTCCCTTTGTGTACATGTGTACGTATCTGTTTCATTGACAAATTGAATTATTAATTTTGAGATCTGATTGCAATCACTTTAGTCAATTCTGTTGTCCTTTCATTATTCTTCCGTTTTTCAGGGACAAATTGTTTTTCTTGTGCAGCTGGTTGTGTATATGGTGTGTGTGTCGGATGTGTGTGGTGCATGTGTGTATCATTCTCGTTTTCCTCCCACCCTCTCTTATGTGCTAGGCGGCTGTTGTCGTCTTCGTCTGCGTTGCTGTTCCAGGTGGAGCATGATGTAGAAGATCATCAGGAAAACGTGTAGTTCAGGTTCCATAGTGCCGTGGTTCTTCCCTGTGTCTCCAATGGTGAGTCCTTTGACTTCTGAACACTGTTTCCGCCAGGCTTTTGTTGGCGTTGGTACCACCCCGGAAAAGGTGGCTGATTATAGGGTCAAAATATGGTTGGCGGTACTTTTCTCTTCTGCCTGGCTGTTGACGGCTACTGCTGTGGTGGCTGTTGTTTCCACCGTGGCGTTGGTGTGGTACTTTGGCTGTCTATGGGAGCTATCACCGCCATGGTCATAATTTGGTGGAACTTACCACCGCCGCCAGGGTCTTAATGAGGGCCATAGTCTCCTCTAGGTTACCAAAATACATAGTAGGAATTGCTTGGCACACTCACAAAGTATACTCAAAATTACCAAAATTGAGAAAATATTAAGAATAAAACCATATGCTCAACAAGATGCCAATATACATAAAAGATCACTTGCATCATTGGCAGAAGCATTAAAGCGTCGGAGCAGTGAAAAAAACATAAAAAGTTGTCACATTTGTAATAAACAGTCAAGGAGGCCAAGCCCCACAGGTCAATAAGCGTGCGCTCAACTATAGTGGGTAGTAGGCTGGCTCTCACTAAGTGGTCCTTAATGCATTTATTCTTATGGAATGCAGGGATTGACCCTTTCAAGGAGTGATCACCTGCATTCAATACACCCCAGTGATTCAGGATACATTTCTTAACTTGGTTGGAAATGGGGGAGAAAGTTGTGACACAGACTAGCCTGTCATTGTTTTTCTTTTCTTTTTGGGCAAGTAAAACCTCCTTCAGACAAAACCATGCCCTTTTCATTGATCTCTTGACCAGTTTTCGTGGGTACCCCCTTGATATTAGTTTGTTCGATAGGGTGTCAGCTTCCTTAGAGAAGTCTTGTTTAAATAGACAATTCCTGCTGATGTGAAGGAATTGTAAGTAGGGAAGTGAATCCCTAAGTGCCCTGGGATGATGTCTGGAATAAGCCAGTAGGATGTTCCTTTCTGTAGATTCACAATATAATCATGTGTACAATTCATCATCATGTGCTTCCATCATAAGATCAAGGAAATACATTTCTGTCCTACTATTACTTCAAGAGTAAATGCAATTCCTCTATAGTTGCCATATGAGAAATTCAGTAAGAGTTTCTGTTGGTCCCTGTCAAATCATAGAGATGTCATCAATGTACCAATTCAATACCAATATATGTGTGAGGAATTAATTATATTTAGAGAGGAGAACTTCAGTCTCTAAATCATTCATAAACAGTGTCACAAAATTGGGGGCCTAACAGCCCCCATAAAAGCCCCTTTCACTTTCTGGTGGAAGTCCCATAAGAAATGTTGCTCGTGAGTGTAAGAGTGAGCAGCCCTATAATGATCGATGTATGTACCGAGTACAGACTTTCTTTCAAGAGTCTTCCTGATAACCTCAATGCCCTCAAGCTGAGGAATATTATTGTACAATGACTGTCCATTGTACATAATAGACAATTGCTGGGATTGAAACGAAGATGTTCGATCTGATTGATCAACTTTATACTATCCCTTGCATAGCACAGTGTGTTAGGTACATGTTCCTTTAATAAAGATGTCACTGTACCTACCAACAGGTTCAAAGATGGATCCACACCCAGGTATAATGGGTTCTACCTGGCAGGACTCCTGTTTTTTTTATGGACCTTAAGTAAAGGTAAATAACTGGCATATCATGGGACTTAATGTTATGAAATACAGTTTTTCTGGCTAATAAATCCTGCTGTTTTCCCTTTACCAGTAATACTAAAAATCAGGCCTTTGAATTCTCTGGTAGGATCTGCATTGTTTTACGTATTGTTTGTTTTTACTGAGCTCTTTCATAATTTATGATTAGTACTGACTACTGTGCTACCCTCCTTGGCTGCTGGTTTGATGATCAGGGACTGGTTTCTAACATCCTGATGATGATCCTATAATTATATAAGGAACAAAACATCATCAGCTCTTCCCCTTGACCCTGTTGTGTTCTTTATTGTAATAAGGGCATAGGTGCTGCTTTCAAATGTGACTAGCCTAATTTCCTGATTTGTTTGTACCATACTAGTGCCTGAGTCTCTTTATGTGTTCAATTGTTTGTGTTTACACCCACTTATTTATTTGTTATTGCACAACAATACATATTTTGGTGTGCCCATTAGACAAGATATAAGGGCATCATTGTTTTCCTATTATATAAGCAGTAAGTGTTCTGATGAGGGTCCATTGATCATTTATGATTGTAGGTGCTACATTTCCTTTTATTTTTTACAAATTGATAACTTCAGTTCTACTTATTAGATCTGTGTTGTTCTGGTTTTGTTTACTTAATAAATTCAATGAACCCTTTTTGTACTTTTCACATTGCCTCTAACTCAAGACTGTCCACTTTGTGCCAAGCTACCAGTGGGTTGACAACAGGTTAATTTGGGGTTCGCTTGTGCCTTACCCACACTGGTATTGTGGTTTCTGCTTGACCAGGGCTCACTTCCAAGTCAAGCAGTAACCCAAGTTCTAATAATTATTCATTCCAATTGGACGTTTTTCTTGCAAATGGCATTTAGGACACAACATTTCCATCAAACTACATTTTGGTTAAGGTGTTCTAGTAACACAACCCATACACTGCTTTACCAACACTGAAGTACAAGTCAATATGACCTGTAACCTCTCTTGAAAGACTCCTCATATATTTTGTTTCAAGTGTATAGGACACTTTGCATTTACTTTCTTTGTATGTTGCAGATGGTTCCAATTTTACAAATATTGAGCAAGATCATTGTCATGTATGCACATCGTAGAAATTTTGTCAGCATAAGAAATTCACCTGTGGCAATAGTAACACATAGTTTTTGCAAATATGTTATTTTTTTTAAGAATGAGGTTTGCAAGATCAAGGATTTATGCTGCACAAAAAGGGCCTCTCCACACCCTGATTTTCCCTACCTTTGGGTCAACTCAAAAGGTCGCTTGGAAAGGCAACTCCTTAGAGTTGTCACTGGCCATTTGAATGTTGCAAATGAACACTGTAACACTTCCTGAATATAGGAACGTATCTGGGAAAGGAAACACTGTCCTGGCCTGATTGACAGACTCTTTGAACTTAGAGAATTTACTGTTTCAGAATTCAGGACAATCAGGGATTGATGTTCCACATTAGTGTCTAATTAGTGGTGATGGGTCTTAGTGTGCATTTCTGCTTCTTCAAGGCATTGCCTTATTTTGCCTTACTACAAAGATAGTATTCAAACTACAAATATGGACTGCAGGTATTAGGCAATGTATTGCATCTTATCACCTCCTATTAGTAAATCTGACCTTATCACAACACAAATGAGATGACAAGTCTTGTTATTGATTTATTTGCAATGCATACATTCTACCTTTTTTGGAAACAATTCTGTTTTGTGAGCAATGCCTCCATGATCAACTGTTCTAACAGACCATTCACCTTTTGTGACATCTCTTGCCCAGCCTGTACTAAGTGCTCTAAACAGAATTCAGTGCAATGAAAGATATGGTAGAATCTGTATTAGACAACATCCTGGTTCTGCACTGTCACTGCAAACATAGACATTTGTGTGAAGTAGCATCATTATTTGTGAGTTCTAAGGGGCATATTTATGATCCCCTAGTGCCACTGGAGAGTCACTTTTTGTGATGCTCCGGTGGCACTATGACATGCACCGTATTTACAAGGTGGTGTTAAACCACTTTTTGTGGCTTAAAACCACCTTGTAAATACGACACCTTCACAAGCAGCTCTTTGCGTGGAGGGGGGCGTGCAATGGGTGTAGCTGTGGGCATGCCACAGCAACACCCATTACATTTTGACGCTGCCTCAGATTTATGAGTTTTCGTAAACTAGAGGCAGTGCCAAAATAAAATGACACCGTAGGGGTGTTGTTAGCAAGGTGCAACGAGGAGGAATACTTTTATTCTTCCTCGTTATTTGCTTTTTCTATGTGTGCTGCATTCTGCAACATGCATAGAAAGAGCTAAATGCCCGACATGATTATTTATGTATGGGAAGGTGTCCCTTCTGGCACATAAACAATCATTTCAAAATTACGTTTTGGCACTTCTGTATGCAAATTGCCATTAGTGATTGTTTATGTGCAGGAAGGAACACCTTCCCACACATGAACAATCAAACTCCTCAACGCAGGCATACTTGCACAATAGTGCAAGGATGCCTGTGTTAGCTCTGGCAGCTACATTTAGTGCCAGTGAAGGGGACAACACAGGGGTGCGCCGTATTCAATTAAATACAGCTCATCCCTGCATTGTGAAAATTTAGTGCAGCGTCGCGCTCTATCATTTTCCTTTAAATATGGGCCTACGTGTATAATTTGTCACAAACATTTTCTCAATCCGTACATAGCATACATATGGTTTTGACAATTTATGAAAACTGAAGAATTGTGTGCATATACATTCAGCATTGCAGTGTGCAGAGAAAGCAGCTTGCCCAAAGCCATCTAAAACCTGAACAGCTGGAACAACTCATGCACTAACACCCTTCTCAATTTCAACCCAATGGCAAGGGCCCAACCACAGACCAGCTGGTTCACAGAGGAACTCGGTTTGATGAAACACTACTGCAAGCCACTGGAGTGCAAATGTAGTGCAAATGTAGAATAAGCCAAGACACCGCAGATAAAGACATCGTCAAATCAGCCCTAAGATGCTACCACCAGCAGTTACAGAACACCAAATGCCAACCCTTACAGCAGCAAGGAATTCTTCACGATCTTCAAACATTTCACTGTGCCTCCTGCCACCTCAAGCAGCATGACCCCTTCACAAAACATTTGCAACAAGCTCTCAGACTATTTCTGTATAAAATCATCTCACTACACAGCAACTTCAACCCTTAACAGACCTCATCGCCATAGCAAGTCAACTTCTCATCACAGCCCATTAACGCACCTTGAACTCCTGGCATTCCATCACTACCATCAAAATTCTGTATAACATGAAGACCATCCACTTGGGAGCTTCATCTGTCCTTTGCATTCTCAACTACTTCACTAAAGGGCTCCTATGGACCTACTTACCTCTGTCCTCAATGCCTCCATTGACTCAGCCATATTCCCAGACACCTGGAACATTCTACCATCCCGCCACCTGCTGACCCAGCCATGCTTTCCAACTACAGACCCATCGCCTTCCTACCTTACACAGCAAAGGTTGTAGAGACACTAATCAACCACCACCTCACCAACCACCTCAGTAACTACCAGTGCCTCAGTGCAACACAGTCAAGCTTCTGGCCCAACCACAGAACAGAAATAGCACTCATTGCCACCACAAATTACATTCACATGATGCTTGACAGAGATATTGCAGCCCTCCTTTTCCTCGACCTCTCAGTAGCATTTCACATGGTCTCACACCCCTTTCTCATCAGGCACCTGCAGAAGATCAGCATCCAAGGACCTGTTCATTGTTGGATCTGCTGCTTCTTATTTGATAAAACATGAGCTGTCAGCCTGGCACCTTACTCCTTAGAAGCCAGCATACGAATCTTCAGAATACCACAAAGGTTCATCACTTAGCCTTACCCTCTTCAACACATACATGATCCCCGTGGCCAACATTATACATGTACACAATCATCCTCTTCTATTCCGGTAAACTAACAGCTCATACTCTCCCTCTCTGACAAGACTCCAACAAAGAAAAACTTCACCACCTGCTCTAACTGGTGAAAGCCAACTGTCTCATGCTGAACAGATAAGACAGAAGTAGTGATCTTAAGCAAGCACACCTCATCATAAGTCACACCCTTGTGGCTGTCCTAAGTAAGAATGACACTGACACTCACACCCCAGAACCTGCACCAGGAATCTCAGAATAATCATTAACTGTGAACTAGACATCATTGCACAACTCAGTGTCATCACTGCATTGTGTTTCTAGACCCTGAAGATGGCAGATAAGATCTTCATATGGCTTCTGAGCAAAAGCAGAACAACTGTCAATCACGCCTTAGTTACTAGCAAGTTGGACTATGGGAGTGTCCTCTATGCCATGATCACCAAGCAACTCAGTAGATAACTACAAATCATCCAGAACTCAGCAGCCAGACTCATCCTCAATGTCCCACATAGAACCGATATCACACCATACCTCAGGGAACCTTACTGGCTCCCAGTACACAAATGTGCTTAATTCAACCTCCTCGTACAACAGTCAAGGCACTATACAATTCTGACCTCACCTAAATAAACAGACACAACTCCTTCCACCAAGCACCAAGACACCTCCGCTCCACAGGACTCCTAGTCGGAGACATTCCACAAATACACAGAAGCAGATCAGGAGGCATGGTGTTCTCTAACATCACTCCCAAAACATGAAACGGCCCCCATTACACATGAAAGCCTCATCCACTCCTCTTGAATTCTGCAAGAAGCTGAAAACCTGGCTTTTCAGTTACACACCTTACATAAATATGCAAATTTCATACTGTGTAATGGTTCCATAATTATAATAATTTCCTGCTTGTTTTCAAATGGGGATCATAATCTTAAATATTAATGTTTTAGCTACATACATTGCTGCTATAGAAAATACAAACAAGTGTTTTGCAACTTGTAACATACTTTCCTAACCTCTTCAGAAAAATGATTCATAAGGTTTTGTGGGAAATTGGATGTTTGATTGAGGGGAGTCAGGGTGAACCACAATAGTCACTAAATCAACCTGTGCTTAACCCTCTGGTAGCTTCGCTCCAAAGTATTCAGGCTTAACTTAGAGGAAATGTGTAAAGTATTTATGCAGCACTCAAACAGTAATAACATTGAAACAGGACATAAGAAACAAGTTAGAGAAATAGAGTAAAGTTCAATACATAAAAGGATATAAAATAATCAAATCCAATCAGTAGAACTGGAGTTATGATTTTTTAAAGTTTTAAGTGTAAAATGGCACCTAAAAGATCAAAGTCCCAACCTGGACGGTCAAGAGTGGGAAAAAATTCAAAGTTAAGGCTGACCATGATGAAGCAAGGCTTGTCCACAAAATGTGAATTGGGCCTAGTTGCAGTTTTCCTTTGGTTTTGGTAGAAATTTTGAAGAAAATCTCCTGAGAAGGAACTTGCCATGGGAGGCAGCCTGCAGTGTCTGATGAGGTGCATCGTTGTCAAGAAGCGACTAGATCATTCAAACTTTGTCACTTTTTTGAAAATTGAAAATATCCAGAGGAATCAGGCTGCAAGCTGTAGCCATTGAGGGCTCCACAAGGCCAGATACTGTGCGCAGAGGTCACGCAGAACAGGATTTGCTGCTGCGGATAAGACAATAGTGGGTGTAACAGCAAAGTCAGTCAGTTGTGCACTTCAATGGATCAGCAGGCAAGTAGCAACCTGTTATTAATGGGGTCTCTAGTTGGCAGACGTAGTCACCTTTGTCCAAATAGGGACCACAATCCTAGTCACGGTTAGTCACACACAATCCAAAGAATCCTGTGCCCACCCTCTGGTAGCTCGGCACTGAGCAGTCAGGCTTAACTTAGAAAGCAATGTGTAAAATAGTAATACATCATACAGTAACACAGTGAAAGCACCTCAAAAATACACCACACAGGTTTAGTAAAATATGAGATATGTATCTGCTTAAACTAAGGTCAAAATGATAAAAAAATCAATAGTCACAAGTTGAAATATCACTTTTGCAAGTTTAAAAAGAGTCTTAAATCACAGAAATCAACAGTTGTCTCTTTGTTTCAAAAAGTCCCTGGTTTGCATTAAAAAATACACTCACAGAGACCGCATAGGAGGAGATGTGTGGAAAAATAGGGTGTGCATCAGAATTTCCAGCGCAGCACAGACAATGTATAGTTTCTTTCCATGCTGCAAGGGGCTTTGCTTTGATTACCAGCGTGCAGTCTTGGTTCCTCACTGCGATGTGGGTTTCTCTTTGACGCCCAGGAACGATATGTGGAAATCTTGGGCATGCGGGATGAAGTCACAGATGTTGCATCAATCCGGTATGGCAATGCTTCGATCCGTTATGTCAAGACATCTAATTTTCTGTCGCATGGCAGGCGCTGCATCGATTCTTCTCTCAGGAAGTTGGGCTGTGTCGTTCTGGCTTGGCTGTGCATCGATGTGGTAGGGTTGTGCATTGAATTTCCGGTCACAATGCAGGTGCTGCATCGATCTTCACTTGAGATGTTGGGATGCATCGCTCTGGTTTGGATGTGTGGCGATTTTCTCGTTGCAGAGCAGGCTGTGCATAATTTCCGGCAGGCTCTGCTTCTATTTTTGGCACACAAGGAGTTTCCTTGAAGAGATTATGGCCCTCATTATATCCTTGGTGGTGTCTTGGCCACCAGGGCCATGGTGGCAGTCTCACTGCCGACGGGCCGGCATTGAAGGCCACCACATTTGAGTGTGGCAGGTTGGCCTCTGCCAACCCGCCACATCCCCACCTCTACTGCCAGGGCCATGGGACCCGCCAGGCCAGAGATTAGAATCTCCGACCTGGCGGTCCAATGAATACTGCTGGCGGTATTAGGAGTCGGCTTTCCACCAGGGTTTCCGCAGCAGTAGCACCCCCACGAAAACCCTGGCTGAAAGGCTACCGGTGACATGAAATTTCTTTCCTGTCACTGGCAGATGACTCCTCCACCCCCCTGCAAGCCCAATACTCCCCACCCCTTACCAGAACAGCACCCCCCTCCCCACACCCCCTTCTACTACAGCACCCCCCACCCACCACCCCTCTTCTAATATAGCGCTCCCCACATCACACTCCTGCATAAACAGACATGCACACAGACACCCACACGCACCGTACATACACTCATTCACCAATCCAGACATATACGCATTCACCCACAAGCATCCATACACGCATTCACTTCAACATTCATATATGCACTCACTTCAACATTCATACGCGCATTCACTTCAACATTCATACACGCACTCACTTCAATATTCATACACGCATTCACTTCAACGGCGCCCGCAGCTTTGACAGTCTTGTAAAAAGACTGCCACAGTCGTAATGAGGGCCTAAGTCTTTTTGGCCCTGAGACTTCAGAAACAGAAGGCACACTCAATCCAAGCCCTTGGAGAGCACTTCTCAGCAAAGTCAGAGGTCAGCAGGGCAGCAGGGCAACAGCAGGGCAACAGCAGGGCAGCAGTCCATCACAGCAAAGCAGTCCAAATGAGTCCTTTGGGCAGCCAGGCAGTTTCTCTTGACTGGTTGCAGGTTCAGGTCCAGAAGTGTCTGATTTGGTGGGGTCCGAGGCATAGTTTTTATACCTCAAAATGGCTTTGAAGTAGGAGAGACTTCAAAGAGTGGTTTTGAAGTGCACAAGGTCTCCTTTCAGTACAGGTCTGTCTGTCAGGGTCCCAGTAGGGGGTTTGGCAGTCCATTGTGTAAGGGCAGGCTACTGGCCTTTGAAATGTAACTGTCAGGCCCTCCTCCCTTCCAGCCCAGGAAGACCCATTCAGTATGCAGATGAGTGCAGGTGTGACTGAATAACGTGTGTTTGTGGTTGTCTGGGTGAAATGCACAAGAGAGTTTTCAACCAGCCCAGCGCAGATGTGGATTGGAGACAGGCTGTAAGGCACAGATGGATTTTAAGTGCAGAGAAATGCTCACTTTCTAAAAGCGACATTTCAGTAATAGAAAATCCAACCTCACCAATAAGCAGGATTTTCTATTATCATTCTGACCATGCTAAATATGAACAGGTTACTCCTTTCTGATCAGAATCTACCACTCAAACAGTATATGAGGGTAGCCCTAATGCTATCCTATGAAAGGAGCAGGTCTCACAGTAGTGGAAAATGAATTTAGGAGTTTTCCACAACCATGACATATAAAACACACATGTACATGCCCTGCCTTTTACCTATATAGTACCCTGCCTTATGGGTTACCTAGGGCCTACCTTAGGGGTGACTTATATGTTGAAAAAGGGGAGTTTAGGACTTCGCAAGTACTTTTAAATGCCATGTCGAGGTGGCAGTGAACCTGCACACACAGGCTATGCAATGGCTAACCTGAGACATGGTTAAGGGGCTACTTATGTGAGTGGTACAACCAGTATTGCGGGCCCAATAGTAGCATTTAATTCACAGGCCCTAGGCACATGTAGTGCACTTTACCAGGGACTTATAAGTAAATTAAATGTGCCAACTGGGTATGAGCCAATGTTACCATGTTTAAGGGTGCGATCACATGAACTTTAGCACTGGTTAGCAGTAGTAAAGTGTCCAGAGTCATAAAGCCCGCAAACATGAGGTCAGAAAAAGAAGCAGAAGACGGCAGATAGTTCGAGGGTGACCCTGCAGAAAGGCCATTTCTAACACAACTTTTAGGGTAAGTCAGGGGAGGCACCTTTAGCACCACAGCCAAGAGTCCAGGACTGGGTTGAGAGCACATGGGGGGTCAAGACCCACTCCAGCAGTGGCTAGGTGCACTGTCATTGTCCTTGGTACTTTTATGTGTCTATGGCTCACAAAGGTCTCCATTCAACTTACTCGCTGACACACTTTTGTGGTCCTGGGTTCATGAAGCAGGTCCAGTCCTCCTTCAAGCAGAAAGACAGCAAAACAGTCCTTCTAGCAGCAGCGCAGAAGTCACTCATTCTGAATCTTCCACAAGTCCAGGAGAGTACTGAAGATATGGTTGAGGAGAACCATTTTTAATACCTGCCGTCAGCCGTTGAAGTGGGGCTACCCCTGCATCTGGCACTGAAAAGCTATTCACTTTCCCTACCTGGGCTCAAAGTATCCTGGGGTGGCAATGGACTGGTGTCAAGTTCATATGTGAGTTAGCTGGAGGGAGCCTATTACAATGTAAGTGGGGCAGAGAACAGCTACACCCCACCCATCCTGGCAGGTTGACACATCCTGCCAACAGGTCTCATTTTCTGAGAGGAATACACAAAGGCCAACTGCCAAGCTGTTCACAGTCATGTGACAAGGAAACATACACCAAATGGTTAGGAAAAGAAAATGCCAACTTTCTAAAAGTGACATTTTCAGAATTGTGACTTAAAAGATGACTTCACCATTAAAGAGGACTTTAAATAACATTTCATTTGAGACCAAACATGAAAATTCTACATGTTCCCAATTTAAGGTTAGCACTTATTAAATTTAGAAAGGTAACCCAATGTTATCCTATGGGAGGAGTAGGCCTCATAGCAGTGCAAAGGGAATGTGGGTGTTTTTCACAACCAAGAAATGTGAAACTTAATAAAACACGAGACCTACCTGTTAAATACAATGCTTCCTTCTCATTGGCTATTTATGGCCAAGCTTAGGGGTGACTCATATATATGAAAAGGAGAGGCTTAGCTTTAGTAGAAGAGGCATTTCTTTTTTATGTGTGGAATCTAACTTTTTAAGTGCAGAGTCTCCACAGTCATAAAATTACTATTAGAAAAATTACTCCTGCAGTTCATGAATACCAAAAATATTGTAAACTTAAGTAAAAGTATATGTTTTCCTTTAGAAATTAGGCCGTGAGCTGGCCCTAGGTTATTTTGTTCTATAAATTTGGCCCATTTGTCAATTTAACAGGTTATGCCATTCCCAGCCCTCTTTGGGTCAACCTATAAATAGTGAGTATGCAGGATTAAGCAATACCTTGGAACTTCCATCAACTTTGAAGGCTAGAAGGATATTTTCTTTTAACGCACAAGATATGTTCCTGAGATTTCTTTACAAATCCTCTTACTCAGGATGATGTACTTTGAATTAATTTGACACATATTGTGCACTCAAAAGATTTTCATACACATGCTGTCCATAGGAAAAACTTTCCAGTACAAACATTCTTTTTCTCCTAGTCTTTTTAAATGACTCCAGAGTGATCTTTCACCTCTTTTCAGGTGGCTTTTTGATTTGTATGTTGCAGTCAGGTGTGTTTGCTCCTGGAGGTGCTCCTCCAGCCACTGGTTTATGTTGGATCTGGAGTGACTTTTCTCTCAGTGCTGAAACTGGCGTGAACTGTTTTGGAGAGGGTGGTGGCCATTCCCCTTTAATGTAAATTGAGGCATAGGTGCAACTTCCTGATGTATTTACCTTTTGTTCTTCCACGTATGCTTCTTACCAAATTGCTCCATCCACTTATGGTTTGGTGCACAAAAAATTGAAATGTAAAAAAGGGATTGCAAACAGTGCAACAATTTTTTGCAAATTGAATCCAATTTTACCAACTGATCTATGCATTAATAGGTCAGCTCACAAAATCACCATGTTCATGAGGTAGGTTACAAATTGACTCAGTATGATTGGATGCAATTGCATGAATAGTTGCATGCTGGGGATTAGCAGCCACCATTTCTGTAATCACATTTAAATAAAGTACATTTTCTTAAGTGCATAATGCACCAGCCTGTTTCCCTTAAAGAAAAGGGTGTTCATTAAAGAAAAAAATGGTTATAAGTTGCCAGTGGGCCTTTGGACCTCTTCCTACCCCCAAACAAAATGTATTTTTCATTCACAAAGGTGAAGGGATCCCACAGACACTCTTCCTCTTTGTTAATCGGTTACTACCTCCTTTGAATAATCAGTAACCTGTCGATGGCTTGCAACACAAATTGCTCAGTCCATTGACACATAGCATTCTGAACCTCAATTTGGAAGGGATGCCCTAAAACTGTGATGTGTTATTCATTTCTAAAAGCCTATTTTGTGTTTCTGTAAATTCATGATACATTTAAAAAAAGTAATTTAGCCATTGTAAACATTTATCGAATGGCAGGCTTTCTGACTGCTAAATGGCTTTGTCCATCTATCCTTTATTTGTTATGAAGAGCCATTCTCTCAGTTGGGGAATTCATCTTATACTATGTTAAATGGTGTTACGGCTCCTGATGAGCTGCTTATCTCCTCCAACACACTATCCTGAATTAGCACTTAAAATTAATAATCAGATACAACCCCAGTAGATAATGATCTTATGCAAGGATGTATTTTGGCCTCTTTGTTATATTCCATTTAGGTATCTGAATATCTTACTTTTTTAATAAAAAAACTACAGATCTTCCCAAATTGTGTGGGGAACATGTCATATTAGTGTAGCTCACCCCCACTAATTTACAGAAGCAACTTGATATTCTAGCTTCTTTTGCACTTGCTGATAATCGTTCTGTAAATGAGAGAAAAACTAAAAATTATGATTATGGGAGCCGGAGGTGTGAAGTCTCTAAGGTCTTGGTTTTCAATGGTGGAAAATTAGAAGTGGTAAAAGAGTATATATATTTAGGAGTGTGTATCTCCAGCAACTTTTTATGTGTACCTCAAGATGCACTTCTGTTCTCCAAAGTAAAGTCCACAGGACTCAGCTTTTTACAATTCTTTTACCCCCATGACAGAAGGGATGTTCAATCACTTTTGAAAGTGTTTATTCCTAGTGTTATTTCTGTTTCATTGCGTGGTGTAGGGACATGTCCTCTTTTAAAACTATATCCAACATTGAATCTTCCCTTGTGGAAACAATATCGTGGACTAAGCTCCTATAGTTTGATTGAAATTACTTGCCTTGAGCTGGGTTTGGCATAATCATTCAGCTTTATTGATAGATTATTCATTATTTTTTCAGTTGTTTAGCAGTCCAGAAAATACATTGAAAAAAGTTATATGTTGAGAACTCTTGAGGTATAATAAAGGTATTTATACATTTAGGATTGTTTGCAATCATAGTTTACATCAGATGGCTTTGAATAGTGACGAGGTGCTATCCTGACTCAGTGCTTAATTTGTGCTTGTTGTTCCTGGTGCGAAGCACCAGCACTTATTTTTGAGGGTCGGCACTTATTTTTCTGCCCTAAGCATTTACTGCGAGCAAAAGACTCATATGGGAAAGGCAGAGGAAGAGAAAAATGAAAAAGCGTTGCCAAAGAAGAAAGCAGAAAGCTGCAAGAGTGTGCTAGAGGGGCTGGGAGTGGCTGTAAATGGATTAAAGAGGCCCGAGACGGCTTCAGGATTACGCTTCCTCAGTATTCCGTGTTCACACATTTAATTGCAGCAGCTGCATGTTTAAAAGGAGGGTTTGGGCACGGGCACCTTTTTATTTACAAATTAAGCACTGTCCTGACTAACTAGCAGTACTCTAAATCGCTGTTTAAAAAAAATAAAAAAAACTAGAAGCTTTCACCATGACTCACAACATTGTTTACAGAAAAAATACCTCAGTTGAACTGTCTGTTTGTATGCTGTGGATAGATTAAATTTTATTTAGAGGACAATTTATGTCCTGATGTACTGATATTTTTTATGAAATTTAGGTTCAATCAGATTCTGTTTGATGAAAATGTGTGGATTAAGAAGGTTGGGTTAACCCGTCATCTGTGTAGTAAATATTGCCAAGCCATAAAATAAGATTTGAATCATGTTAAATATTTTTGTCTAGGACTTGCAGTGAAAATGTAGGTATCCTGTGATTTGCAAGCACTTTATAGTAACACACTAAGAAGCACGTTATTTATTGGTAAATCCACCACTGTTAACGTATGTTATCATCTATTGAGTTTTGGATCATTTCCTTTAGTAAACTAATTTATTCTCATATGTTTTTATATTTTAATTTTCACAATGTATACTGAATGATTTATAATGCATGTATTTTTTTTGGGGTACCTATTATTAAACTATGGGCCTGATTTAGATCGTGGCAAATACTCCGTACAAACATGACAGATATCCTGTCTGCCATATTACAAACCCATTATATCCTATGGGGATTGTAATATGGCATATAGGATTTCTGTCAGTTTGTGGTGGAGTATTCCATTTGCCAAGATCTAAATCAAGCCCTACCTTATTTATAGAGTATTTATATACTGCTGTTTTTGTGGTGATAAGTGCACTCTGGGGATGCACTTCAATTATTAAATAAATAAATGTAACAGCATGAAAAGAAGGGAATGGCAGCAGCTTATGGCTGCATCATTTTCTAGGTGTGCGCATGTGTCATGATGTGTGGATGCTTTTTATTTTTATTTACCAATCCAAGAAGGGTCTGTAAGTAAACAAAAAGAAAAGAAAGTAACATAGACCACTTTTCTTTATACAGTAGAAAGGCTGGCAGCAATTTGCTGCCTGGCACTCCAAAAAGAAGTTAAGGGGCATATTTTTACTCCGTTTGCGCCAAATTTGCGTTGTTTTTTTCGACGCAAATTCGGCGCAAAACTAACGCCATATTTATACTTTGGCGTTAGACGCGTCTAGCGCCAAAGTTTGAGGAATGAGCGTCATTTTTTGGCGTGAACGCCTTCCTTGCGTTAATGAGATGCAAGGTAGGCGTTCCCGTCTAAAAAAATGACTGCGACGCAAATGCGTCGTATTTATACTCCCGGGCAAAAATCACGCCCGGGAGTGGGCGGGGCAAAAAACCCCGCATTTGTGCCTCTTTTTAACGCTTGGGTCAGGGCAGGCGTTAAGGGACCTGTGGGCTCAAAATGAGCCCACAGCTGCCCTCCCATGCCCCCAGGGACCCCCCTGCCACCCTTGCCCACCCCAGGAGGACACCCAAGGATGGAGGGACCCATCCCAGGGACATTCAGGTAAGTTCAGGTAAGTATTTTTTTTTTTTTTTTATATATTTTTTTGGCATAGGAGGGCCTGATTTGTGCCCCCCTACATGCCACAATGCCCAATGACCATGCCCAGGGGACATAAGTCCCCTGGGCATGGCCATTGGGCAAGGGGGCATGACTCCTGTCTTTACTAAGACAGGAGTCATGTAAATGGCGTCTGGGCGTCGTTAAAAATGGCGCAAATCGGGTGGAGGCGATTTATTTGCCTCAACCTGACTTGCCCCATTTTAAGACGCCCTAACGCCATTTTTCCCTACGCCGGCGCTGCCTGGTGTACGTGTTTTTTTTCCACGCACACCAGGCAGCGCCGGTCTGCTAGCGCCGGCTAACGCCATTCAATAAATACGGCGCCCGCATGGCGCTTCAGAATGGCGTTAGCCGGCGCTAATCTTTTTGGCGCAAAACTGCGATAGCGCAGTTTTGCGTCAAAAAGTATAAATATGGCCCTAAATCTTTATTAAAAATAGGATTGTGGGTGGGAACAGGATGGCAATGGAAATGCAGATTAGGGTAGGAGTTGGGGGAAGAATGGAATAGAAGGACACAATGGAAAGAATACGGGGTAAATGGAGTGGCACCAGGATGCAAACAACAGAGAGTGCTGGGGGAACTGAGGGTTCTGGAGCGGGGTACAACAGGGCCAGATGCAAAGGTATCTACGAGAGAGAATCTTGAAAAGGGTTCTCCCAGTAAAAATTGTGGAGTGGGTGCCATTGCACTGCCGTCTATCCAAGGAGGTCTCTGCCAAATCCTTTCTCCCCTTAACCTGTGTATTAAGATGTCTACCATCCCAGTGCAAGTATCTTAGGGCCACATGTAGGTAGCTTTTTGCACCTCGCAAACAGAGAATTTGGCTGTTTGCGACGGCCAAAAAGCACATCGCGATGCATAAACCCAGTTTTGCGATTCAGTAACCTAGTTTGCGACTCGCAATTAGGAAGGGGTGTTCCCTTCCTAATTGCGACACGCAGTGCAATCTAGGATTGTTTTGTGACCGCGAACACAGTCACAAAACAATTGCAGTTTGCACCCATTTCAATTGGGTGCTAAACCATTTGCAAAAGGGAAGGGGTCCCCATGGGACCCCTTACCCGGTGTGAATGTGACTGTAAACATTTTTTCAGAGCAGGCAGTGGTCCTAAGGAAAATTGGAAAAAAGGGCTGCTGAAGAAGGCTTGTGGTTTTTCCCCTGAAAATGGCATCAACAAAGGGTTTGCAGTGCTACAATCACCAGCTTCCCAGCTTTCAGGAAAAGGCAGACTTGATTCAGAAAACCACATTTTTCAACACAATTTTGGTATTTTTCTGAGACATACCCCATTTTTACAATTTTTTTGTGCTTTCAGCCTCCTTCCAGTTAGTGACAGAAATGGGTGTGAACCCAATGCTGGATCCCGGAAA
The DNA here is from genome assembly GCF_031143425.1 of Pleurodeles waltl. NCBI lineage: Eukaryota > Metazoa > Chordata > Amphibia > Caudata > Salamandridae > Pleurodeles > Pleurodeles waltl. The sequence goes on from NC_090447.1 coordinate 281,953,746, forward strand.
GCTAACTATTTTTGAAAAATAAACAAAATTCTGAATTCAACAAAGGTTCATTTGTGTAGATCCTACAAGGTTTTCCTACAGAAAATAACAGCTGAAATAAAAAATATTGAAATTGAGCTGAAAACAACAGCCGTTTTACTTAATGTTTTACTCCGTAACTTTTTCCTGCGATGTCAGATTTTTGAAAACAATATACCGCTATATCTGCTGGACTCTCCTGATTGCGGGGATATATAGGGCTTGTAGGTGCATCAAGAACCCTAGATGCCCAGAGCCAATAAATGAACTGCACCCTGCAGTTGGTTTTCATTCTATACTGGGTATACAGCAATTCATTTGCTGAAATATGAAGAGTGAAAAATAGGTATCAAGAAAACCTTTGTATTTCCAAAATGAGCTCAAGATAAGGTGTTGAGGAGCAGTGGTTATTTGCACATCTCTGAATTCCGGGGTGCCCATACTAGCATGGAAATTGCAGGGCATTTCTCAAATAGACTTCTTTTTTACACACTCTCTTATATTTGGAAGGAAAAAATGTAGAGAAAGACAAGGGGCAATAACACTTGTTTTGCTATTATATGTTCCCCCGAGCCCCCTGATAAAAATGGTACCTCACTTGTGTGGGTAGGCCTAGCGCCTGCGACAGGAAATGCCCCAAAACACAACGTGGACACATCACCTTTTCCCAAAGAAAACAGAGGTGTTTTTTGCAAAGTACCTACCTGTGGATTTTGGCCTCTAGCTCAGCCTGCACCTAGGGAAACCTACCAAACCTGTGCAGTTTTGAAAACTGGAGACTAGGGAAATCCAAGATGGGGTGACTTGTGGGGCTCTGACCAGGTTCTGTTACCCAGAATCCTTTGCAAACCTCAAAATGTGGCTAAAAATATACATTTTCTTCACATTTCGGTGACAGAAAGTTCTGGAATCTGAGAGGACCCACTCACACTGGTTGGTTTTAGCACCTCCAGAAATTATGGTTTCAAAGCATGAATACTTATCAAATTATCTGAATATTGAAACCAAGCCTTCTGAAGGTGGGCCTTAAAGCCGCATCCAGGCACCAACCTCTTTATGGTCCATTCACACACCATTCACACACAACAAACAACCCTTTCATATCACCAGCCACTGGCCCAATCCAACCAATCACTGCACTCACATTAACTTACCGCTGCCAGACAAGGGCCCATCACATTCACACGCCACAGAACGGAATAAGCTTGACTACATTTTACCACCTGTCAAGTAAGTGCCTCCTTCTTCCTTAACATTACCAAATGCATGCCTAACGAACCTTTACAAATGACTCCTGTGAAAGCCACCTGAGGCTCAGGAAGACATGTTTTTCATGCGCCTTTAACGCACTCTCTGTGCTAAATCCAACTCCTTCCAGTTTGTGGATGCAAGTTGGGGGTGTCCGAGTATGCCGTACAAAGCGATTCCTCAAACTGAGTGAGCATATCTACCTTTGAAACTAAGGGAGACATGCTGGGGATTTCTCATGATGTTCCCTAAAGAGAAGGCTATGAAAAAGGGTAGTGTTTGGTACATAGGGGAGTCCATGAGAACGTAGCATATGTCCCAGCCAACATTATGTGCAGTGATGTGACTGTAATGCACTTATACAGCAAACTGAACATCTACTAAGTTCTGATGGGGGGTGAACATGAAAAGCAGGTCAAACACCGACCTATACAAGTCATTCTCCTTCAGTACTGGGATGGCACCAATGGGTTTGAATCCATAGGTATAGATGATGTACATCTGTACTACCTTTACTATCTGCCTTCTACCTGTGCAATAACCCTGTGAAGGCACACCTCCCATAAGCTTTCCTTTCCCATTCATGTCTCTGTTCTCATCAGAGTCCTGGCTAATCCTGTATAATTGCCAAGAGAACCTATACTAGTTTGTGGATGCAAGTTGGGGGTTTCCAAGAATGCCATACAAAGTGATTCCTTGTACTGAGAGAGCATATCTACAGTTGAAAGTAAGGTAGACATGCTGGTGATGAAAGGGTACTAATGTGGCATATGTTCTGTCCACTAGTATATGCAGTAGGGGGAATATAATGCATGTTAATTGAACAGAACACCGACCACGTTCTGACGGTGGATTTAGCTCTCAAGCAGTCCAAAAGGAAGTCCATGATGAAGTAGATGAAGTAAAATTCTGTGGCTCCTTGCCTAACGAAGCAGTGGCCCATGGACGTTCGGTATCCATGCACTGCCACTGAAAGGATTACCCAATGGCAGCTCAACCTCAGTCGATTTCCCAGAACTTTGCTTTAGTATGATACAACGTAAAGCAAGTAGGGATACAGAGGCCTGGTTGTGATGGACACTTGGGAACTAATACCGACTCTCCTGCCGCTTTCCGTGCTTCGAGCACACTTTACAGCGACAACATGGACGATCCTTTTTGGGTGTTTTAGGAATGCGATCAGCAAAGTGTCGCTCCTGCAGCCTTACCACATCCTCCAGAATATATGAGGTGGAGGCTGCTGCTGCTTCTGTAACAGTAGTGAGGCTTTCAATTACAGACAACTGTAAGTCAAGGAAAGTCATGAGTCTTCCTGTGGTTGTCTGACGGTAAACAACATACGCATTAGATGTTGCCATCTGAATCAGGTGGGTAAACAGTTTCTTGTACCAAGTGCAAGTTTTACGACATGCATTGTATGGTTGAAGAACCTGGTCGTTCTTGTCCACTCAGCCCATGTACTTATTGTAATCAAGTATACAGATGGGCTTGTGGACTTCGGCCATCTGACCCCAAACCGTGATGGGAGAAGTGCTCTCATCATGAATTGTAGTGAGCATGTATAAATCACGCCTATCTAAGAACTTGACTTTGAGCAGTTCGTTAGAACGCAATGCAGTACTCTCTGATTTCTGGAGCTTCTTGTAAACAATCTCCTGCTGGAATCCTTTGCGGTTACAACAAACTCTACCGCAGGCCACAGTGCCAGCTTTGTAAAGCTCACTGAACAGCTCTACTCCTGTATAGAAATTGTCCACATAAAGGTCATAGCCTTTAGAAGGAAGTGGCTGGACAAGTTCCCATACAATCTTACCTGTGGCCCCTAACGCGGGAGGGCAACCTACAGGGTTTAGGGTAGAATCCTTCCCTGTATACACTCTCAAGCTGTACACATGGCCAGAAGAGCTCTCACACAGCATGTACAGCTTTATGCCATAGCGAGCTCTTTTGCTCGCAATGTACTGTCTGAAAAGCAGCCTTCTTTTGTACAGGATCAAGGACTCATCGACTGCTACATTCTTTCCAGGAGTATAGATCTCTGGAAACCTGGCAGACAAATGTTCCACGACAGGCCGAATTTTGAACAACCTGTCATGATCTGGATGGTCCGGGGCTATGCAGCAGAATTGTCATTGAAATGCAGCATGCGCTGCAGTAGCAAAAAACGATCTCTGCTCATGTATGGTGCGAAGATGGGAGTTACCCAAACCGTGCCAGTCATCCAGTAGGACTGCAAGGTGGGTTTCTGCACTAACCCCATTTTGAGCGTAAGGCCCATAAGTATCTTCAACTCCGCCAGCAAAGTGGGAGTCCACTGGCGTGCCCTAGAACGGGGCCCTAGAGTGCCTCGACGCTCCCTCAGAAATTGGTCTGCATGCAAATTTGTTTGCTGCACAATTTTCTAAAGGAAGTCAACATCCAAAAATAGATGGATGTAGTCGACTGGCAAAAAGTTAGCTGTATCGACTTTACATCCAGTGTCACCAGTAAAAGGTGGAATTTGGGGCTGAACTAAACAGGGGGGCTGCCAAGAGAGCACTCTCTCTGTGCTTGCGGCCGCAAGCACGTGCTCTCTGGGTTCGGCTAACCCAATGTGGTCCCGCTGCCCAGAATGTGCTTGCGAAGGGACAGCACGGCTGTCGTCATTGTCTCCTTCAGACTCACTGGAAGAGGTGTCGTCGGATGGGACTCTGCTGACTGAAAAATCACTCCCAGATTCTGCCCCATTGTCCTCTCCTTCAGATGCTGTCTTAGTGTCTGCTGTCTCAGTCTCTGAGCGTACATCAGAACTGTCCTCCATAACCCGAGTTAGGGCTTGATCAGCAGTCATCCAACGAGATACCATCTCTGCTTCTGGCTAAACTGTCCCTCTAAATTACTATCCTACGTAGAAGTCAGATAGTCACAAAATTGCTCGTGGGTATGTTTGTTGTATACAATAGGAAATGTTGTCACCTTACCTTCGCTTCTTCTTCAATTCTGCAGATTCTCTGAAAACACTGAAAAAAACAAAAAAAGAATGCATTACTTCACCTTACCACATACCCATCATCACAGCCTTCAGCGCTGGTGGCGCCCAGTGCGACAGTCATTTTTGGTGCTCTGCCTCCCATTACCTCCTCTTCTAATTCCTTCAGTACTACCCAGCAAAAGTGCCACTCATATCTCCATAGTCCCCCCGGCATAATATTTGTTTTAAAGCGCAGGTAACGCTTGCCTTTACTAATCCACTCAGCTAAATACATATAAATGTACATCTTTTGCAGCAGGACAATAAACCATCTGCGCTACTTTATGGCAACTGCCACTACAGAAAAGACATACATGCATGCATATATATATATATATTTGAACCTCGTGGAGTGCGGTGAGATTCTTGTTCACAAAATATTTTCAAGGTTGCTCTCCTCCATCACCGAGCACCGGCAGTGGAGTGTGCTGCGCAACAATCTTTTAACCAATTTGTGTTGCATATATATATATAATATATATATATATATATATATATATGTTTAGAAACAAAGTAGTCGAAGGGTTGCTGGGCGGCGCACTCCACTCCACTGTTGGTGCCCAGTGACAGAGAAGGCCAATCTCAAAATTATGTAATGGCGAAAAATTTCACCGCACTCCACGAGGTACAAATAAACGTGTATTTTAGTGCAGTCATTAACCACCAATGCGTTTTGACTCACCAAGGAGTCTTGATCACGGTCCTCGTGGAATGCGGTGGAGTGTGGTGAAATTGTTCGGCATTCTGTATATATATATGTATATATATATATATATATATATATATATATATATATATATATATAACTTTTATGTATATGTGTGGTTTCCCTGGGGGGCCAATTGTGGCTCCCAGAAAACAACACACAAAAGCAAAACAAGCATTTACAATGCAATGGGTCTCGCATCTGCTCTACTTAGGGCTATTAGCGTTATAAACTCCTAAACTGACTCCTAACCCGACTTTTCTTGCCACATAAATTGAAAATTGAAAGTAAAACACTTTCACATAAGGGAACCGATTCACAGCGCCACGGCCACCATGAGCGTCAGGTGAAGAGATACACAAAAGGAAAAGAAGTTCGCTCGCAGTTAAACTTAACGGCAAAAGTGCAATTAGCCATGTACCAGGGGCGATGGCCAAGGCGGGAAGAAAACCTCCGGAAGGAGGGACAAAGGTAAACCATTTACCAATGTAATCAAAGGATTTTGAAGGGCAAGCCCACGAACAAGTGGTAGTGATGGGCGTGAAGTGGGCGTTGTTAAAAGCCCAGATACACACCAACACGTCAGATACACACCAACACTTCAGAAAAGCAGCGCATGCACGCATGTGCGCTGCAATGCTTGACCTGAAAAAAAATATATATATATATATGTGTATATATAAATATATATATATATATATTTATATATATTTATATACATATATATATATATATAGAGAGAGAGAGAGAGAAAGCAAGACACTAATTTTACATATTTTTTTTTTATAGATGTGTGCTTTCCCTTGGCAAAGCACTCATGTATACAAAAAAAAAAAAAATGGCCCCATAGATGGTCACCCTAAGGGCTGACCACCAACAATTTTTTATTTTTTATTTTTTATTACAATTTAGTTTTCCCTGGGGGGGTGATCAGCCCCCCCAGGGAAAACTAGATTTTTTTTTGGACCCCCTGGGGTCGGCCCGTGTTCGGAGGGCCAACCCCGCCATTTATTTTTTATTTTTATTTTTCTTTTATTTTTTTTAAATCTGGGGGGCGCGATCGCCCCCCAAAACAGTACTGTTAAAAAAATAATGCCCCCGGGGGGCTGCCCTTTTACAAGGGGGGCCGACCCCCCCCAAAGAAGATCCCTGGTGTCTAGGGGCATTTCCTGGCCATGGATCGCAGGCACGCTGCGAACCATGGCCAGGAAACGGTGCCGGGGAGGCATCGATGGAATGGGGAGAGCCTCCCCTTTCCATCGATGCCTCCCTGGCATCTGGGGAGGCCATTTAGGCCTTTTTTTCCCCACCGTAGCAGAAGAGGACTCTTACCTGATCCGCTTCTGCTCTGGTGGGGAAAAAATGTGACGTCAGTGTGCCTCGCGGCGCGCTGACATCACAAAGAGGTGGGCGGGATGGAGGCACGGAAGTTGTTCCGCGTCTCCAACGGGGAAACATTTTAAAAAAAAATCCTCCAGACTTATAGGGTTAAGGAAAACAGGCTGCATTACAAAAAAAACTTGCTTTATTGAGAAGCAGTCACAGACATGGTGGTCTGCTGTCTCCAGCAGGCAACCATCCCTGTGAGGGACGCCATTCCCAAGGGGGTCGCAAATTGCGACCTACCTCATGAATATTCATGATGTGGGCATTTGTGACTCCCTTGCGAATCACAAATGGTGTCAAGGACACCATCTTGCAGTCGGATTTGTGACTCGCAAATTGCAAGTCGCTCTGACTCCCAATTTGCGAGTCGCAAATCTGAACCTACGTACATGTGGCCCTTAGTCTTGTAAACAACCTAGGCTCCACTGGTGGGGCAGGCTTGGAGATTCATGCATTGCATATAAATGCCAGTAAATGAACAAGTGGTAGCTGATACACCACACCCAAACCATTAAAACTGCTTCCACCCACTGCATATTTGCATACATATGCATTCATGCATTCCTCTATCAAACCACTACATTACTAGCTTTGACTCCTGAAAAAGTCACAATGGTCATTCCAGTGAACATTTGGAGCACAGGTTCATGGAGTTCATGCACCTACTTCTGAGATTTGAGAGAGGCGATAGCAAGCAAAATGTTTCCAAGCACCTAGGCCCTCATTATGACTTTTGCGCATCAGGATGACCGTCCCTCTGTAGTATCAACTATGGGTTTCCTGCTGGGCTGGCTGGTGGAAAAAGCATTTCCACCCGCCGGCTCAGCAGAAAAGACACCACTACCTTGACGGCGGCTCGTAATAGAGCTGGCGGCAATGTTGTGGTGCGCCAGGTGGGACAGCATCCATTGTGTTTTTAAGTGCTCGTCTGTGAAAAGCGCGATGGGGCTGTCCATGGGGGCCGCTGCACTACCCATGCCAAGTGCATGGGCAGTGCAGGGGCCCCCATGGAGCCCCCAGCACCTCTTTTCCATTAGTGTTTGCATGGTGGTGAGAGCTCCTTGCAAAGGCTGGCAGAAACGTGGGTCGTAATATGGAGGTCAGTGCTGCTTGCAGCGCTACCCTAGCGGATTAAGATGACTGCCACCGCCAGGCTGTCGGCTGGTGGCACTTTGGCAGTGTCGGTGGTCAGACAATGGCAGCTCTGCGACAGTCATAATGTGGTGGTCAGACCTCCCCTGTAGGTGGTGGTCCAAGCATCACCAGAAGTCTGGAGGGCCATGGACTGTCAGACTAGTAATGAGGCCCCAAGTGTCTATCAGTAATTGTGCGGGGGTCTCAACTCAGCTTAAAAGAGAGTGCAAGGGATGGGCTTTCTGAATCTGAGAAAACTGATTCAGGGTCCACAGAAGCCTGCATTCAATGATGGAAACAGAATTGCAAGAGAGAAATGCTAATTTCTTAGTGTTTCCTAGGATAACTGAGTGCTCAGGTTATCTTCTGAATGAAATATCCAGCACAAAGAAGCATGCACTTGCACCAGCCATGAAAATGTGCCTATCGGTATTAAAGAAATTCTTCATCTTTTAATTGCCAAGCAGAGGTCCCAACGGGAAGTCATGAGTGGCTCTTACATAATATAACACATTGTCCCATTTCCTTGAAGATTTGCAGGTTTTCATACCTTCCAAAAAAGCATTACTTGACAGACGAAATGCTTGTCGATGGCCACTACTTTTGAGCAGTGGAATGCTTGACGTTGCACTGACACACACAACCAGGGGCCAGATGTAGCAAGTCGGCAATTTGCGACTTGCAAATTGTGAGTCCCTGCGACCCGCAATTTGCAAGTCGCAAATTGCTATGCAGTACTGTGTCTCAGACACCGACTGCGACTCTCAATGGGGTCGCAATGACCCACCTCATGAATATTCATGAGGTGGGTCGCAAATTGCGGCCCCATTGCGAGTATAGGCACTCGCTAACATGGAGGCCAGCTGACGTCAGCAGGCCTCCATGTTAGCGACCTGCTTTTCAATAAAGCAGTTTTTTTTTTTTTTTAAGTGTAGCCCGTTTTCCTAACAGGAAAACGAGCTGCACTTTAAAAAAAACGAAACCTTTAGTTTCGGTTTTTTTTCAGGGCAGGGAGTGGTCCCTTGGACCACTCCCTGCCCTGAAAAATAATTTGGGGTCCAGTCACAAACTGGAAGGGGTCCCATGGGGACCCCTTCCAATTTGCGAGTGGGTTACCATCCACTTGAAGTGGATGGTAACTGCGACTCCAAGCGGTCGCAAATGGAATTGCATCCCACTGCGAGTCGCAAATAGGAAGGGAACACCCCTTCCTATTTGCGAGTTGGAAATGCATTTTGCGAGTCGGAGCCGACTCGCAAAATGCATTTCTGAATGGCAAAGTGGCTTTTGCGCCTCGCAAACGGCGATTTTCGCCGTTTGCGAGGCGCAAACACTTTGCTACATCTGGCCCCAGGTCTCTTCTTGAAAAAGAGCTGATGAGTGCATTGTGGTCTGTTCCATGTGTCTAAAGCATGAGATGAGCGGGTACATCTGAAGTGTCGGCATTTCTCAGGAGCTAGCAGTTCAGAAAATGGCTCTTGTACTATCCCAGAAGCTTCACAGATATTGTCTCATTTGGTTTGGTATGATTGAGACATTGAAAAGAAGCAAATTTCTTCCACAGCACAAGAAAACACCACCGTTTTTTATTCAGCATTATCCATCAGTTGCTAAAAGCACTCTGCAAACTTTCTCACGCAACTCTTACATACGAGGGAAATGGATGTGATGTATAGTTCACCATTAGCAAGCAAAAATTTGCCACTTGACTCTATCACTGCATTATTACTGAACTTTTCACGTTATTCACGGGGCCTGCATGGAGATTTTTTGGGGTTCTTGTGAGAGTGCTAACTCTTTGGCATGAGACTGATATGTAAAGTGAAATATTCTACCATTTAAACCTTTTTGTAATACACTTATGCCCAACTAAAACAATGTTGTAAACACAATATGCACTGCATAGAGAGATGCAAGCACTTCCTCTTTGATAAGTAAAACAATCCTTTCTGTTTTAGAAGCATGGGCAACAAGAGAGCTGCAGCAAATTGGAAAGAGCAAAACGATGGGACAAGCAAAATAAAAAAAAGCAAAACTGTAAATGAGCAATGGCAAGGACAATAAAAAAAGCCATGCTATGATGGGGGCCACACACTACAATGCTTTATGTGGGGTGAGCAACAGAGGGAGAGGGGCAGAACTTTGCCAAGAAGTAATATTACCCATGGAAGGAACTCTAGCACAGGGGGATGGGAGGCCAAACAACAGCAACAGGAGATGGGCAGGTTCAAGCAATGACAAGGAGGAAGTGACAATGGGGTACGCTAGAAGAAACCAGCAATGATGAGGAGGGAGTAGCGGACAGGGTGATTGGCAGGGAGGATGTAATAGTGCATCAGTCATGTCGAGAGCAGGGATGGGAACTGATTAAGATGAATAAGTCTGTGCTTGCTCCCTGCTCCACAGAAAAGAATGGGAATTATGTTTGCAACCGCTGGCCAATTAGGGAGACTGCAAAGAAAAGTGACAGTGAATCCACCAAATAGTAAGTAATGGCTAGGCTCCAAACCATTTCCTGCATACAATAACGTCACGCCTGCGCTAGTTCATGCTCTCACAAGTACAACCCTAACAAGTCACTTTTCCTGCTGAACCAAGCAGGATTTAATTCTATGGGCCTCAGATTGCACACATAGACCTCTGTAGTGATCTCATTAACTAATAGAGGTTTCATAACATAATCCATTTCCCACTGATTACTTTAACTTTCATTTGTTTTGTCAATTATGGTGTGCTATTTTATCTGTAGTTACTTGATGGTGAAAGATCAACACAATAGTTACAAAATATTTTGTTTTTTTAGCCTCACTTATGATTACACCTCCACAATTTCTGACCCTGTACCCACTGCAGTATCCATATGTTTTCATGCACTTCAACTGCTGCATTGAATTGCTATGTAATGTCTGAAAAAGCCAGTGATATTAGCAAATGTGTCCTTCTTCCCTTAACTTCATTTTCACCTTTTTTTTAGACATTGTGCCAGATTATCTGGTGAACTATATTTGTTTAACACAGTCTACTGTTCATCCTTGTACAAAACACTGTCTTTTTCTTATAAAAGGGAATGAAAACAAGAAACTAACCTAGTCAGTGGCTTAAGTGCCCATGTGTGACCGGAGAGCGTGGGTTCAAATCCACATTTTTTTTTTTTTTTTGTCCTCATTCATCCCAGGCACCAAGTCTTTTTCCTTCACTCTTGTGATCGACCATCCTCCGTAACCGGGGAGGGTGGGCCTCCTTCTTTCTTTCTCAACATGTCCACTTCATAATAAAGGTGGAGGTAAAAAAAAGGGCAAGTACAACACCCAGATTTAATAGATTGTGAGAGACACAAGGGAAGAATAATCATCTGACAAAATGTATATATTCACCAATTGTTCCTCTAACCAGGCTTTAAAAGGTTAAAGGTTAAAAGGTAACTAAAATTTCCTTGACTTGGTGATACCCATCACCGTGTCCATTTTAAATACAGTATATATTTCACATAGTCCAACCACTCTTTGTGGGAGGGAGTTACCCTGCCTATCCATTTTCTACAAATTTCTCTTCTAGCTAATAAAATAACATAAAATAACCACTTCTGCCCGTCCACCCTTAAATTTACTATCTGTTCCAATCTACCAAAAATAACTAATAGTGAGGTGATCTTGATCTCAACCCCCAATACCTTAGATATCGTATTCCTCACTTCTTCCCAAAAAAGTTGAATCGCAAAGCATTCAAAAAACATATGGACATCCGACGCTCTTTCCATTCCACAATTTCCTCATTTGATCACCTCCCCTTTCCCCATCTTTGAAAGTCTATAAGGAGACAAGAATGCTCTATGTAGCACGAATATATGGTTTCGCCTAAATGGGGCGGGTTTGACCACTTGATATAGGGTACGCATAGATGCCACCCAAACCTCCCTGAGCTGTATTTCTGGAAAAAAGTCACCCCATAAAACCTTGGGCAGATTAAATTCACCTTCCCCTGCCTCCACTATCTCCCAATACCAACTCGCCACTATTTTATTGGGGAGGGGATCTTCCAGAATCTTATCTTCTATCTGAAACTGCCACCCACATCTCTTATTATCCTTAGCCATCCATCCTTTCAGTTTAAGGTATTTTATCCTTGACAAGGCCCCACCTGTTTTATGTAAAATTTCTTCCCAAGATATTAAGTCCCCTTCCTTAACTAATTCCCCCCAATATTTAAAACCTGCCTTCTTGATTGGAATAGCCAACACATCCTTAAAACACTCAGGTGTGCCTGGTGAAACCCAGATAGGTGACCGATTACTATAACAATCAATCCTGAGCAAAGACCTAACATTAAACCAGAATTGCGCAGCATCTCGCAGGACTTTTAACTTGATTTTTTTTAAAAATTTGGGATCTCCAAATTTAAACAGATAATGGTTTAGACCCTCCTTTACTTCTGCTAACATAGCCTTAAACATACACCCCATCTCTGTGGTATCTAAGGAAAAGCCCAAAATCCTAACATTTTTAAGTTGAAACACCCACCCATATAATTGCAAATCAGGTAACGCTAACCCACCTCTTTCCTTTTTCCTGCACAACTTTTTCCAAGAGATTCTCACTCCCTTCTGCGCCCATATAAATGAATTTAAGTCTTGCTGAAATTTGCCAATCAAAGCTTTATCAAACTGTAAGGGGATTGAATTATATAGAAAAGTAACTTTAGGTAAAATTATCATCTTAACTAGATTAATTCTGTCCAAGATTGACAAAGGTAAATACATCCAATTTTTCATCAGATTAGAACACTCCCTACGTAGCATACTAAGATTAACATCCGTGATTTTCTCAATATCTTGTAGTGTCTTAATACCAAGATACCTCATTTCACTTTTTCTTAACAGATTTCCTGTGCCCTGATTCCATGCCATTATAACTGTCTTATCAGCATTTATCTGATAACCTGAAACCCTACCAAAATTCTCATCTATGTCCAGAACAGCTGGTAATGCTATATGTAAATCAGACGTACAAACTAACAAATCATTAGCATAAAGGGAGGCTTTTTTCTCCCATTCACCATATACAAAAGACAGAATTTTCTGCTGTTGTCTAATTCTTCTGGCAAAAGGTTCAATATATAAGTTGAACAATAATGGCGAAAGTGGGCATCCCTGTCTCGTGCCCCTAAATATTTGGATCGGAGAAGTCAAACTTCCATTTACTAAAACTCTAGCTACTGGTTTCGAATAAATTTGGTGCAACACCTGACAAAATTTATCCCCGAAACCATGTTCTTTTAAGATGGTAAACAGAAAGACCCAGTTCACCCTATCAAATGCTCTTGCGGCATCTAGCATTACTGCAGCTACGGGGAGACTAAATGTTGTAGCTATATCAATGTTCCCAATTAAACTGCCTGTCAATTTGTGTAAATACCGGCCCTTCATAAATCCTTTCTGATCTTTATGTAAGAGACCCCCCTACCACTTTATTCAATATATCCGCCAGAACCTTAACAAAAATCTTATAATCAGCATTCAATAAAGAAATTGGTCTATAAGACTCACACCTACGTGGACTTTTGCCTGGCTTCAGAACCACCATAATTATAGCTCTATTCCATGATTCTGGAAGTTCCTCTCCCTTATCTTATATCTCTTCGAAGAGAGCCAACATTATCAAGACAATAGCATCCCCCAGCATTTTGTATAGTCCAATTGGAATGCCATCAGGGCCTGCCACTTTCCGCCCCTTACTTGACATGATATCTGACTTAGGGGGTCATTCCAACCCCGGCGGGCGGCGGGCACCGCCCGCCGGGCGGAAACCTCCAAAAGACCGCACCGTGGTCAAATGACCGCGGGGGTCATTACAACTTTCCCGCTGGGCCGGCGGGCGATCTCCAAAAGATCGCCCGCCGGGCCAGCGGGAAAGCCCCTGCAAAGAGGAAGCCGGCTCCGAATGGAGCCGGCGGATTTGCAGGGGTGCCGTCGCGATTTTCAGTGTCTGCAAAGCAGACACTGAAAATCTTTGTGGGGCCCTGTTAGGGGGCCCCTGCACTGCCCATGCCAGTGGCATGGGCAGTGCAGGGGCCCCCAGGGGCCCCACGACACCCGTTCCCGCCAGCCTCTTCAGGCTGGCGGGAAGGGGGTCGGAATCCCCATGGCGGCGCTGCAAGCAGCGCCGCCATGGAGGATTCCCTGGGCCAGGGGAAAACCGGCGGGAAACCGCCGGTTCCCCTTTTCTGACCGCGGCTTTACCGCCGCGGTCAGAATGGCCCGGGAAGCACCGCCAGCCTGTTGGCGATGCTTCCTCTGCCCTCCACCCTGGCGGTTTGAAACCGCCGGGGTCGGAATGAGGGCCTTAATCTCTTCCATCGTGATTTTCTGATTTATCATCTCCTTCTCAATGGCTGTAGTTTTAGGGAGTGTATCCACTTCCAACCATCTTCGCACCTCTTCATTCGTTACCACAGTATCTTCCTTATATAAATCTGAAAAAATCAATTGGAAGACCTCCCTTATATCATGAGAGCTAAACTGTCTCTGCCCCTTTTGATAAAAAATCTCTGTGATTTCATTTTTTGTCCCATCTGTCTTGGCTTTCCAAGCCAACAATTTACTTGGGTTCTCTCCATACTCAAAATGAGCCACCTTACTGGCTTCCCATCTTTTCTTTAACCTAGTCTGTAATAACGTCTCCAATTGCAATTTCAAATAAGACCTCATAACTTCTAACTGTTCTGGATATTCTAGGCCCCCCATCTCCAAGCGATCACACTCATTCAATTTGCTTTCCAACACCTTCATTTCCATCCTGTACTTCTTATTCCTGACAACAGTGAGACTCATGATTTTGCCTCTTAAAAAAGCCTTAAACGTATCCCACACCATGCTTATTGAGGCAGAACCAATATTAAACTTAAAAAAATTCTTCTGTCTCAATAAACAATTGAGAGCTTACGTCGTCCTCCAACAATAATATTTGATCTAACGTCCACCTTCTCATCTCTCTTTCAGTGACAAGATTTATTGTTAACACCACTGCCGAATGATCTGACAGATAGGCGGCCTTATATTCTCATTATCTACCATATCCACCAATCCCTGATCTATCAAAAAATAATCTATTCTGGATGCATGGCCATACTTCTTATTCTTGAAAGAGAAGACCTGTTAGGAACCAGCTCATACTCTCCAAATATCCCTGATGCCCAATTCTCTCATCCTAGACTTCAAAAAGCTCTGAGATTTTAACATAACTGTGGACCTAGAAGTTTGTGATCTATCTAAATCATTATCCAATAAGATATTAAAATTACCCCACAAAACTATCGTGCCAGGAAAGTCCAAAAGACGGAAAAACATTTTCCTCATAGTTTCTAAATCATCAGAGTTTGGACCATAAAAACCAACCACTGTTATCACTACATCTCGAACCTGAAGTTTGACAATGGCCCAGCGACCCATACTATCTAATGCAGTTTTTAAGACAACTACATTAAGTTGCTGTTTAATGATTATAGCCACCCCCCTAGTATTAGTAGTGTTCTCTGTAGACAGGACATGCCTAACCCATTGCTGAGATTTAAATAACTTAGAGCATTCAATCCCCGTCAGATGGGTCTAATGCAAAATATAAATATGTGCTGGATAATCCTTCAAGTATTGCAAAATGCTATTTCTCCTACCATGTATTCTTAGCCCATTTACATTCCATGTCATAATATGAAGGAGACTACGATCCCTACCTGGTATCTCAGCAACTTCGCCTATCCCTTCTTGTCCTTAGTTTCCATTCTAATGTGTCCTGTTGTATCTGGGGTGAAAGAGGTTTTTCTTTAATATTTTTTGTTTGTTTTTCCCTTTTTTTCCCCTAATGCTCCCCACCTTGTGCTCCCCCCGAAGCCCACCGTGTGCCCCCAGACCTCCCCCCGGGGAACCCATCCCTGACTCATGGGATAGCTGATAAAGCCCTAGTTAGGAGCGCTACCAGAAGAAAATCCAACCAGAGGGACCTAGAGAGGAGGATACAACACCCATTTTTCAAGATGTTCCACTTCCTATGGACTCTAATAAATCATCCGCTGTTTTTATGTCTCTTAAATTGTACATCTTATTGTTGTAAATCACTTGCAAGATGGCTGGAAATTTGAGTTGAACTGACGCACCCAGCTTCTTGAAGTCTTCAATACGATCATCCAGTTCCCACTACCTATTAAGGGTACCACTGGCAAGATCCGACCTAACTTCAAAGGAGAAATCATTCCCTCTTAAAACAATTTGTTTTTATGCTTGTGACAGGATCTTCTCTTTTAAAGCATAGATCAAGAAGTTAATCAAATTCTTCTGAGGTTTCTTCCTAGCAGGGTCTCTCCTAAACGGGTCCCTGTGCATCCTCTAAATATCCGCCGCGATCTCCCGTTCGGTTTCTTCCAACTGTAGGGAATTCTTAATAAGTGAGGCACAATATGCCTTAATGTCATTCCCCTAATTCCCCTCCGGTATACTTAGAACTCTCGAATTATTCCTCCTCGCCGCATTCTCAATCCGCTCCAACTTATCCTGTAGGTCTTGTTGGACAGGCTTTCGACATTTGACATCACAGGCATTCGACAAGAGGTTGCTTTATCTGTGCAACCTCTTCTTGCAAAGACTCCACTGACTCTTCCAAAAGCTGAGTTCTTTTAGCCAGTAAGTCAAATGTATTTTCCAAAATCTCACACATCTCTTTTATACCGGCCTGATTTGCCTTGGATACCGTTAAACACTTTTTGATCTCCCCAGCCAACTTTGTGATCATCTCCTCCATGGGGGAGACCCGGGCCGTCCCCTCCCCATCCTCCACCCTTAATGTCTGTGAAATGCCTAATGCATGATTGTCATTTCCCATCAGGACTGGGGAAGACTCACCAGACTGTTCCTCTTGCAAATTTAAATCCACCACAAGAGCTGAGCACTGATCTTTTTTGTCTCCGCTCTTACCCCCTACTGCCATTTCTACACTCACTCCGGTCGCCACCTCCTCCATCGTCTTGCTTACCGAGTGCTGAGCCCCTTCCTCTGAACCCATGCACCCAGTATAGTCATCTGACTCCACTAGGGGGAGGATTCTGAAGTAAGATCTCAAAGAGGGGGTTATTTTACGCTTAACGTTGACAGGGGAGTCTACCTTCCATCTTTTGACCAGCTTGGCACCACAAAGCTTTTTTTGGTGGGAGCTCACTAAAGGAGTCTCCCTCAAGAAAATCACAAATCACACCTCCACACTCTTCAGGCTTAACTCCCAGGATCACCTCACGGGAGAGTCCAGATTTTTTTAAACAGACAGGGTTCTCCTCCCCAGGTATCCTCCTACCTCTGCCTGTGCCTCTGCCTCTGCCTCTCACCAGGCCAGCTGCCTTCTCCACTGCAAGAACTCCCTGGCTTCCTTTTTTCAGAATAGGCACAAATGATCTGTGTGCCTCTTCATCCACACTCAGCTCCTGACTCAGCAAGCTGCTCCCGCTGACTCTGCCGGTTCTTCTGTTGCTGCCACCGCTTCTCCCTCGAGGAGGGAAAAGCGCTACAGCCAAGCGCGTCTTTCGCA
Source organism: Pleurodeles waltl (assembly GCF_031143425.1). Taxonomy (NCBI): domain Eukaryota; kingdom Metazoa; phylum Chordata; class Amphibia; order Caudata; family Salamandridae; genus Pleurodeles; species Pleurodeles waltl. The sequence goes on from NC_090447.1 coordinate 281,970,811, forward strand.
GCTCCAGAGCTGCGCGCTGCCAAAGCACCACTCCAGCGGCGCCGCTTGTGTCCTCCTGAATCCTGGTAAGCTGGCACGTGTGCCCTCCTCTCCACTCCTCCCCACTCCCTCGGTCCGGTTCTCCTAATCAGAAGCTCTGCGGCCCGCGGCCCTGCCGGCCGCCATATTCCCCCTACGTTTCCACCTGATACAATTCTGATCACCTCAAATCCACAATTTCCTGCATGTCTAAGTTGTGTGATCTAAGTCAAATGAATTTACTTCATGTGTCTAATTTACTTGAAAGTGTCATTTGATAGCACTTTCAAGTAAATCAGCTTAAACTGGACTGTGTACAAAAAGCTCACTTGTATGTTATGTTAGCCTGTAACGTTCCACCATCTACAACAATATTATTTGCCATTATGCAATGGACACAAGAAAATTGTTCACTCACTGTCAGAGTCACCAGATCCTCGGGGTCTGCGCGCGTTCTCAACACGTCCACCACTGAACAGCTCCAAGACTCTGATAGATAAATCACAGAAGCTAAGAGAGTTCAAGAGGGGAAGAGATGATTAGGAAGGGAACAGCTGGGAAGGAGACCTGTAGTTAGAAAAAGGTTAGAACACACAATATGAACATTATATCTCCTGAAATCAATACTAGACTATGATTCTAAGCCTAGTCATTCTGAAAACATGAACAATCTAAGAATTAAGATTAAAATGACTAAGATTAAAGATGGCCGGATAACTGTAAGGGAATCAAGATGGATTAAATGAAAACTTTCTTATTCAAGTACTTTCCTTTACATGAGAATCAGAAAAACATTCTGACTAAATTTTAAACCAGTCATATAAATCCTTTTTTGAGAATGCATACTAGGACCATACAATATTGCATCTAGAAACTCTGGCCTTCTGTGTACTCTTAAAATGTTTCAAAACAAATTGTGCATATTGCATATATATATATATATATATATATATATATATATATATATATATATATATATAGTAAACACCATAAAAGGATTGTGCAACATGAATAACTCAATATGGATTCAGGACACAAATCACATAACTTGTCAACTTGAATATTACATAATAAATATCTTAGAATAGTGGCATACAATAAACAATATGAATTAAACTCGAGGAGAGAATTGTGCGTCTTGCTGATTCAAGCGTCACCATGTAAAATGCCAAGAAATGGTAGCACACAATGAATATCAAAGTCAAATCATCATTAAATGAATCGCGCTTCTTGCCGATTCGTAAACCACGATTTAAATGCCAAGAAATAACAGCTCACAATGAATAACAAGATAAAAGAACAATAAAACGAATTGCGCGTCTTTTGCCGATTCTCAAGCCACCATGTAAATGTCAAGAAATGGTAGCGCGCAATGAACAACAAAGTTAAACCCTCATGAAATGAATTGCACGTCTTGCCGATTCGTAAGACATCATGTAAATACCAAGAAATAGTAGCGTGCAATGGACAACAATGTTAAAACACCATAAAACGAATTGCGCGTCTTGCCGATTCTTAAGCCACCATGCAAATGTCAAGAAATAACAGCGCACAATGAATAACTAAGTCAAATCATTATGAAACAAATCGCGTGTCCTGCTGATTCGTAAGCCACCATACAATGTCAAGAAATGGTAGCGCGCAATGAATAACAAAGTCAAACCTTTATGAAACAAATTGCGCGTCTTGCCGATTTGTAAACTAGCATATAAATGTCAAGAAATGAAAGCGCGCAAGTAATCTGTTAATCATTAAAGAATTAAAACAAGAATATGAAAATTCTCGATAACGGTGTCGGGACAGTCCAACCACCATCTTACCGCCTGGAACAATGATCACCAATGAAGGATGAAGGGCAGAAGCCTGGAAGATCCAATAGGCCGCCGGGACAGAAGCTCAGGAAGAAGCTGCTGGCTCTCTTTTATAGAGTCTTGGCCCAGCCCAGAACCACGCCCAGGCATGTTGCAGGGAAAGTCTCTGGAAGGCCCTGGAAAGGAGCCACACCCTAACACACTCTGAAAACCTGCAGCAATACATTGCAAAGGAACAGTATTTGTAAGCATATTAAAAATAAGTTTTCAGGATTGAACTCTGCAATGCAAAAGGTTAAACCACAACATATCAGCACAATGCATAAATTATGTTGTTTTGAGAGTGCTGGGTTTTTGCATTCTAGTCGCCAATAGAGCGCATACTGCTCTGGTGTTGACACTCACTGTGTTATCAAGAAGGAGCATTAATCAATGTTTTAAACTTCATATTTAGAAACCTTCTTTTCAAATAAATGCAGTGGAGGCTGGTGACAATGTAAAGTGGTGGGGCATTTCAAACATTGTTTATAATGAGCCACAACTGAAAGCTCTGGAGTTGATGCTGAAGGCAGTGCAAGTTTCTCACAGTGCCTATCGGTGGGTCAAACAAGTTCATACCCAAACATGCAATAAACAGTAACTAAATCGCTAACATGCATTACAGTAATGTTTTAAAGTTGAAATGTTTAACTTTGAAAAATGAATGTAATGCATATCAGCGAATTAGTTATTGTTTTCATTATTTAAATGTGTCTCATAATGCAATATTTACTTATTCACTGCCTGCATATCCTCCGCTCCTGGTGTTCTTCTCCAGTCATCCAGGGCCCTGGAACCAACTCCCATGAATAAGCCAGATGCTGCTCTCATGCTGTGAACCAGCATGAGAGAAGTGACAGGACTGGTTGGAGTGGCTGGCTCAGTGCTCTTTTAGTCACTGGGTACCTGTCAATTCTCTCACACCCATCTATCTAAGACAACTCGATTTGGAGATGTTTAAAGTGGGCTTGTGAGGCTAACTAACCATCGCAAGGAATTTGGCCAAAGTTACATGCACACTTTAACCTGCTGTAGGCAGCTGTTACTCCTCCCTGCTGTCAATCCGTACCAGTAGCTCTGCCCCACTAACACACTAGGGTGGCAGACAAAAAATAAAATGGAAATAAAATCATTTTTTTCTGAGCCTTTATTGGGGGTGGGGTGACGCTCCTCTGCCCATATGGAGAAGCCGCTGCTGTATAATTGTCAATGCAATGTTGTGGTTTAATGTACTAAATTAAAACACTACCATATTTTTATTAAAGATGTTATTGTTGCATGCCTAAAAAGGTTACATAGTAGGATAGTAGCCAGGTATGTATCAACAGATTACATTGTACCTTTAGGGAGGGATAGTGCTGGGGTACATGCATTTATGAAGAGTTAGCACACAATGTTTACATTTTGCTGTGTAACAAACTGGTTCATAATGAGTCATTAACAGTCCCTCCTCACCCCCCAGTCTTGTTGCTGTTGCCTTAAGTGTAAACATAAGGAAGCAGAGCAATGCACTCTGTGGTGCTTAGAAGAAATGGTCTAGTGGGGAAATAATGTTAGTGTGTCAGAAATAGGTGCTCTTGGATCACTGCCTTGTGTAGTTTCCTAGATGTGGAAAGAAAAGCCAGCATATAGAAACCAAGACTGTATGTGCCACTGTGGTTTACCGGACGGGTTGGTATGTTTATCATCCTTGTTGCAGTCTTTAAAACTCTCTCCCAAACTATCCCACATCTGTGCCATAAAATATTTTCCCAGACCTGCTCATTCCTCTCTCTCTAACAGGGTGCTCTCAGATCAAAACCAAGTGAGTGCGACCTCAGTCCAACTTACGCTAGTCAGAGGAAGTGTATCTTTGCAGCGCCGTGTGATATTTCAACTTGCTAGATGAAGAGCCTGGCTAAGGAACTTGGTGAGGGGTTTTTCAAACTTAGGGTGGGAGAATACTCCCAATAGGATCACTTCTGGGGATTTTATTTGCACATGGCCCATCGTGGTCGACAGCACCTCAAGAACTCTCTATTAGTATGAAAAGTGTGTTGTGCAAAACCAATGCATATGAAGCAAATCAACATCTAAATGTATACAGAAAGGATACACAGCTGTGGCTCCCAGTTCCATTTGTTAATTTAAGCATGTGTAAGGTAGGCTCAGTTCAGAATATTAAATTGAATATACTTAGGCCCATATTTATACTTTTTTAGCACCTCATTTGCGCCACTTTTTGACGCAAAAGTGGCGCAAACTTTCAAAATACAATTGTATTTTGTAAGTTTGCGCCGTTTTTGCGTCAAAAAATGACGCAAATGCGGTGCTAAAAAAAGTATAAATATGGGCCTTAAAATGGCAGTGTCAGTATCTTTTGTGGGGTTAGTCCAATATTTTAGCCCAGTCTGTATTGTGTAGAGGTTTGGCCATGTCAGTCTCCCAGGTGGTATGGAGAGAAGCCTTGAAGTATTCTCCATGTTGCATTAAAGTTCTGTAAACCCATCCCATCCATTTTCTACCAGCCCCTTTGGTGTAGAGCATCTGGCACAGCTCATCTGGGGTTGGTGTCAAGTGACTAAGATGAAATAGAGCACTTAATAATTGTTTAAGGTGTTTGTCAGCAAGAGTTGATCTGAGTGACAATGGTAGTCCTCAAATTTAGAAGGCCTTCAGCATGCCACTGGCAAAGTTGTCCTCGGTGTAACTGTCCTCTGTGAGTAGGAAGGCCTAGCAAAGATAGTGCAGAAGAATAAGGTTTCTTCATGATAGCTACAGTAGTTTACAGGTTCCAGTAAGGCAAGAGAAATTTGTATGCTGTAACCCTGGATGGCGTTTGGTAAAATGGTAAATAGGATGCAATGGGTAGTTCAGTAAACCCTCCTTAAAGTCTTTATGGGTAAACCCCATCTCATGCTGGGGGTGGACAGACAGCCACTCATTGGAACTTTAGTGCAAAGTAATAGCTTTGCGAGATTGGAAAGGCTAATCCACCAGCAGTCGCTGGTAGCTTTAGAGTGGAAAGAGCTACCCCGTGGCGCCCCAACCTCCTTATTAGACTTGGTACGAGTCTAAAGAAGGAACACAAGATGAGAAGGGGAAGATTTGAAAAATAATACAATAACTGTGCTAGCATCTGTGGCTCTCCCAAGTGGTCTCAATTTCATCATCATCATCTTTAATTCTTTTTGTTTAGTAGTCTGCACTCCAAGTTCTGAGATAAATGTCCTGAATGCACACTCCATTGTTGTGAGAATACAGACAAGTTGCAGGTAACTCACATCCTGGCATTAGATGTGGGACGGTTGCCCACACCGTCTGCTGTGCTGTGCTAATTGTTTTTTAGGTTTAAAGTCCACTGGCGGTTGAGGTGAGCCAGATGTTTTTGTTCAACTTGTTTACACAAGCAAAAGGTCAGTTATCTTAACGCTTCCCAAATTGTTTGCCATTGGTTTTTAAATGTTTAGTAACATAAGCAACATGTTACTTTCTCTCCGAGGAAGAAATGATAACATTTGGGTAGGGGCAATTGCCTTGACATCGTGCTCAAGGGCATTCATTTTCTATTGAACAAAGATGTACTGTGCCACGCGAATGTAGCATACCGAGGAAATCACAAAAATACCATAGTGAATAGATAGTGCTATGCAGAAAATAGTAAATTAAATGTACTGATAAAGTAGTAGGGTATTGCCTCTCCTTTGATGTATCTGTAAAATTCACCTTTAGTCCTGAATTTTTGTCCTGAATTGTTACCCTTTATTCTGAATTTCAATCCTAAATGTTGACACCTTGTCATTAATTTTTGACATTCCTTTCCAGAATTGCCTTCATGCCAGGTGGTCACCCCAGCTCTCACTGGTACCTTGTCATGTTACCACACACAAGAATGGCCTCTATCTTGCAGCAGCTTAAGAACTTAGGCCCATATATAACAGAAAATTAGGGAGCGCGACGCTGCGCCAAAATTGGCTGTGCCGCGCTGTGTCATTTTCATAATGCAGGGATGCACAATATTTAATTGAATGCTGCGCACAACTGTGTTGTCCCCTGCGCTGGCACTAAATTGAGCTGCCTAGTGCCAACACATGCATTCCTGCACCATGGTGCAAGGATGTCTGCGCTAAGGGTTTTGATAGTTTATGTTTTCCCATTACCATTACTAATGGTGATTTGGCACTTCTGTGTGTGCTGCAGAATTGGGCACACACAGAAGTGCCAAAGCGTCATTTTGAAAGGATTGTTTCTGTCCAGGAAGGGACATCTTCCAACACAAAATGCAGCACACACAGAAGTGCCAAAGCGTCATTTTTAAATGATTGTTTATGTGCAGGAAGGGACACCTTCCCACACATAAACAATCATGTCTGGCATTTTGCTCTTTCTATGCATGCTGTAGAATGCAGCACACATAGAAAAAGCAAAAAATGAGGAGGAATAAAAGTATTCCTCCTAGTTGTGCCTTGCTAACGCCACCACTGGGATGTCGACAGATTTTGGCACTGGCTCAGGTTTCCGAAAACTGTTAAATCTGAGGTAGCGCTAAAATGCGATGGGTGTTGCTGTGGCATGCCCACAGCAACACCCATTGCACGCCCCTTTCACACAAACGGCTGCGTGTGAAAGTGCTGTATTTACAAGGTGATGTTAAGCCTCAAAAAGTGGCTTAACGCCACCTTGTAAATACTGCACAGAGCATTGCGCCACTGGACCATCACAGAAAGAGACACTCCGGTGGCACAAGGTGCTCTTAAATATGCCCCATAGAGAGTGAGTAACCTGCTTTACATTATGACAGCTACTTTCTCTTTCTAGTTTTTATGCTCCTCATAGGAAAACACGATTCTCACTGGCACAAAGGAAAGGTACTTGTGGGTTTGGATTTCTGTAACCTGGTGACATAGCTGAAACAAACAAGAATGACTAAAAAAATAAAAAGACAAAGAATAGAAAGAATAAAGCTTTGTCTCAGCAAAGTAAAGTATAGGCCAACTAGCCTGGCATGGAATTAACTGGGCTTCTTTTTACTCGGGTGTCAATGTGCTATCAGGCTTGACACAGTCCGTCAGATTGCAACAGAGCCAACGGCTGTAGCGGGTTGACCACTGCCCAATTCAGGATGCTATGGTGGGAGGAAGCAAAATGAAAATGATAGTTGGACAGACCAATTGGTGAATGAGGCTGACCCGTAGCCCCTCAATGTATACGTCTATTTTTATGTACAATTAATTTTTATTACATGAGTTTGGAGAAACAGCAAAAGCTGTTTTGGACTGGGATTAAAATTGCATTGAGTTTGATGTGTACATTTATAAATTAAATTTTTTCTTAACTGTGGCATATTAACATTTCCCAAGAACAATACATTCAGTGCTGATTTGTTCACCCACTAATCGTATTCACATATAATGAAGTTGGAATTAATTGCCAGTTCAATAAATGCATTCTCCTGCTCAATAATAGGATATGAAAATATTCTCCCAGAAACTGTTAACACATCATTGATTCTATACAGAGGCAAGAGAATGAACAACTAAGAAATTACATGTATGTAGGTGTAATTATACTTGGAAGTAGATGTACTGATATTTACTTGGCCGTGGGTGTTCCTGTACTCTATTACAGTTGTACTTAAATGAGCTGTACTATTATCTAAAGGAAGATGTAAGCAAATATTTTAGGAAAGAATTTAAACTCAGGAGTTTTTGGTGTACACAGTGCTAGGGTATTAGTAATTTGTTCCTGCTTGCAAATCCAAATCCACCGTAGCTCTTAATAATGTGCTGTTTCCTTGCACTTTGTTAAATTTCAGAAGTAATTCTATTTTTTTATTAGATATCTTCAGGGAACATGCTTCGAAGCTAATGCATTATTATTACACGTCTTCCTTTGTGTAAACTTTAGCATGCTTTCAGTTTATCATTCGCCATTTTCCTGATGGCCAGTCGCTCTTTACAAAAACATAAGAATCTCTCTACGTTTATTTTGAAGGAAAATATACCGAATATTGTTTAGTGCGCAGCCAACTAATAATGCGTGAACGATAGGCATCAATGCAGCCTGCTGTCAAAGTTGTGTAGCAAATGTATTTTTTTCATGCTTGAGGTATCTTAATGTTCTGCAGTTGCCAAAACTCTATTTGCAGTTTCCTGCATCAGGTCCTTAAGCTCTTCCATAAATCAGTAATGAAAGTTTGGCTACAAGGCATGTTTTAACCCCTTCGCTGACAAGTCTTTTCCCCCTCAGGTGCCAGGCCTTTTTTTGGCTGTTTGGAGCAGTTTGCGCTTAGGCCCTCATAACATTTTGTCCACATAAGCTGCCAAATTTGCGTCCTTTTTTTCCAACATCCTAGGGATTCTAAAGGTACTCAGAATTTGTGGGTTCCCCAAGAAATTAGCCAAAATACAGCAAACAAATTGTTTTTTTTTTTTTAAATGGGGAAAAGGGGCTGCAGAAGGCGGCTTGTGCTTTTTTCCTGAAAATGGCATCAACAAACAACCATTTTCCCAGCTTTCAGGAGCAGGCAGACTTGAATCAGAAAACCACATTTTTCAACACAATTTGGCATTTTACTGGGACATACCCCATTTTAACTATATTTGGTGCTTTTAGACTCCTTCCAGTTAGTGACAGAAATGGGTGTGAAACTAATGCTGGATCCCAGAAAGCTAAACATTTCTGAAAAGTAGACAACATTTTGAATTCACCAAGGGGTCATTTGTGTAGATCCTACAAGGTTTTCCTACAGAAAATAACTGCTTAAATAAAAAAATATTGAAATTGAGGTGAAAAAAAACCAACTATTGTTCTCCACATTTTACTTTGTAACTTTTTCCTGCAATGTCAGATTTTTTAAAGCAATATACTGTTACGTCGCTGGACTGTTCTTGTTGTGGGATATATAGGGCTTGTAGGTTCATCAAGAACCCTAGATACCCGGAGCCAATAAATGAGCTGCACCTTGCAATGGGTTTTCATTCTATACCTGGTATACAGCAATTCATTTGTTGAACTATAAAGAGTAAAAAATAGGTATCAAGAAAACCTTTGTATTTCCAAAATGGGCACAAGATAAGGTGTTGAGAGGCAGTGGTTATTCGAATATCTCTGAATTCCAGGGTCCCCATATTAGCATGGGAATTACAGTGCATTTTTAAAATAGACCTCTTTTTTACACACTGTTTTACATTTGGAAGGAAAAAATATAGAGAAAGACAAGGGGCAATAACACTTGTTCTTCTATTCTGTGTTCCTCCAAGTCTTCCGATAAAAATGGTACCTCACTTGTGTGGGTAGGCCTAGTGCCTGTGACAGGAAACGCAACATGGATACATCACATTTTTACATTGAAATCTGACGTGTTTTTTGCAAAGTGCCTAGCTGTGGATTTTGCCCTCTAGCTCAGCCGGCACCTAGGGAAACCTACCAAACCTGTGCATTTTTGAAAACTAGACACCTAGGGAAATCCAGGATAGGGTGACTTGTGGGACTCCCACCAGGTTCTGTTACTCAGAATCGTTTGAAACCTCAAAATGTGGTAAAAAAAACACTTTTCCCTCATATTTCAGTGACAGAAAGTGATGGAATCTGAGAGGAGCCACAAATTTCCTTTCACCCAGCATTCCCCTGAGTCTCTCAATAAAAATGGTCCCTCACTTGTGTGGGTAGTCCTAGCATATGTGACAGGAAATGGCCCAAAACACAATGTTGACACATCACATTTTCACAAAGAAAACAACTGTTTTTTGCAAAGTGCCTAGCTGTGGATTTTGTCCTCTAGCTCAGCCAGCACCTAGGGAGAATTTACCAAACCTGTGCATTTTTGAAAAACTAGACACCTAGGGGAATCTAGGATGGGGTGACTTGTGGGGCTCTCACCAGGTTCTGTTACCCAAAATCCCTTGCAAATCTCACAATTTGTCAAAAAAGCACTTTTTCCTCATATTTTGGTGACAGAAAGATCTGAAATCGAAGAGGAGCCACAAATGTCCTTCCACCTAGCATAGAAATAGGCTGATCTGCCCTCAAGAGGGGCAGAAATGGCCTAAAATGAATTTGCCACCCAGTGGAGTGACCCTTTCCTAAGGGGTCGCTCCCCATGTGTAAAAAATAATAATAAAAATAATTCCTGGTGCCTAGTGGTTTCTGCCCCCCTTAGGGGCAGCTTGGCCTAATTAAAATAGGCCGAACTGCCCCAAGAGGGGCAGAAGTTGCCTAGAATAAAATTGCCCCAGAGGAGCGACCCTTGCCTAAGGGGTGGCTCACCTTGCGTGAAAGTGATGTAAAATAAAATAATCCCTGTTGTCTAGTGTATTCTGCCCACCTTGGGGGCAGATTGGCCTAATTAAAATAGGCTGAACTGCCCCCGGGGGGGGGAAGATGGCCTAATAAAAAATTGCCCCCCAAGGGAGTGACAGTTGCTCAAGGGGTCGTTCCCCCTGATTCTTATCATAAAAAAAAAAAAAATGCCTGGCATCTAGTGGCTTCTGCTCCCCAAGGGGCAGAGCAGCCTAATTAAAATGGGCCAATCTGCCCCCGGGGGGGCAGAATTGGCCTAATAAAAAATTGTTCCCCAGGGGAGCGACCATTGCTCAAGGGGTCGCTCCCCTTGATTCTTAACATTAAAAAAAACCTGGCTTCTGGGGGCAGATCGGCCTAATTAAATTAGGCTGATCTGCCCCAGGGACAGAAAAGGCCTAATAATATATTCCCCCCCAGGGAGCAACCCTTGCCTAAGGGTCCCCTTATGCATAAATCCTACAAAAAAATAAATAAACAAAACAACCATGGTGTCTAGTGGGCATTTCTGCTGCCCGATCGCGAAAGGCATTTCCTTTCCTTTCATGTCTCTGTGCCACCCCAGCCCCAGGATCGGAAGAGAAATGCAAAGCATTTCTCTGATCGCGCTGGAAGCATTGCTTCCAGGGCAGTGGGGGCGGCCTCTGATGAGGTCAGCGTGCGACCGTGTGCTGACGTCATCAGACGTCACGGGGCACGGGTGAAAGGGGAAGCGATTCCCCTCCATCCCTGCCCATCGAAGGGGGAAGGGAGGCTCCTGGGGAGCACTAGCCCATGGACGTAACAGTTACGTCATTGGCACCTCAGCGCCGCTGTCAAGGATGTAACCGTTACATCCATGGCGGGGAAGGGATTAAAAACTTCTGCTAGTCTAGTGTGTGTACCTAATATGAAGTTTAATGTAAACGCAAGTAGCTGTTTGGACGAATCAGCCTACTGTAGTTTTAATTTTTTTGAATATGTACGCAGAAAATATCCAGCTTTAAGAGCACAGTGAACAATGACATGTTTCAGCTTTAGACAATATCCAAATTACACAGTGTCAAGTAGTAGTATTATCACTCATCCAAGTTTTTTAAGGAATAATTTTACAGCAAATGTTACAGCAATGATGTTATAACATATGTCATTAGTGCTGTAATAGCTGGGATAATTAGCAGTGCATGGCGAGGGGAGGAGTTATAGTTAGTTGAGAAAACTCTAACTGTAACAGGTGAATTTCTATGGTTTTGTACCTTTAAAATGTGAGCTAACTATAACATCCCTGTAACCTTTAGTTTTTCAAGTGAATTTCTGTTTCTTAACTATATTTCCTAAATATGACATCCCTATTACTTTTGTTTTCTTCAGTGAATGTCTATAGTTTTTTATTGTAAAGTAAGTTTAGTTACTATACGTTAATTCAAACACAACCACACACGGCCTAAAGTCGTGTACAGCGGGGATTGCCTGCAGGGCCTACGGCCACCCCCTGTAATCACCCAACCCAACATTGCACACAGCCTTTAATCGTGCATGGTAGGGGGTTGACCACAGGGCCTGACCTGCGACCAGGCCCTGCGGTCAACCCCCTACAACAGGGGTCTTCAAACTGGGGGGTGGGTGACCCTAGGGGGGCCTCTGGTGATCATCAGGGGGTGGGAACTAGGCTCTGGCCTGCCGATGTATTATGCAGATAACAGTGCTTGAAAATAATTTATTGCATTTTTAAAATGGTGACAGAACTTAGCTGCAATTTTTAAATAGGTCTAGACATATTTAAACATTGCCAACTTACTAGAATAATTGTTAACCAACTCTGGGGGGGCGGCCCGATTATTATGTTTTTTTCCACCTGGGGGGGCGCAGCATGAAATGTTGAAAACCACTGCCCTTTTTCCACCCAATCCCACGTTGTGCATGGCTGAGCAGTTCACAGGAAAGAACCCACTCATCACAGTCACTACGTGAGATACTACGCTCGAAAAGACAAGGATGCAAACACCTCCATCAACGATTACAGATAACTTTTTAAGGTGAAAATACAGAGAAACAACACTTGCTTTACCTTGCCTATGTGCAGGAAATTAGGATGATTAGTACTTTACAGAAGTGGAACTTCAACTTCAGCCTCTGCTTTTTTTTTACATCTGTTTTAATTACTGTGAAATGAGCATTGTGCCAGAATGAATCCTGCTAGCGTATTTGTCCAAGAAGAGCCCACCATTTTGTGCCAAATGTCTACCCAACTGGAGTACTTTCTACTGATTAAGTAGTGAGTGGTACCTTGTTGGTTAAATATGCAGTGCATCACCTACACTACAGCTGCGTGAAGGATGTAATGTCTCCAGTTACATTGTGTGTATTTAACTTAGTCAATGTGATTGTTCCTCAAACTGTTCATCAGATAATTTTCAATGTGGAATTTTTGATTTGCAGCGCCACCTTGAAAAATTATTACATTTTTTACAATTTTGGGGGGACCCCATGGGAGGTCCTCAAGGCTCCCGTATTCTCAGCCAGTTCCAGACTCCTGCAGGAGCCAGCATTGCTCCTGCAAGCAGGGAGCTGCTTGTAATAGCAGCTTCCTATTTGCGAGAGCAATGTTTTCATCTGTTTCCCTGCACTCTTAGGCCCATATTTATACTTTGTTTGCGCTGCATTTGCGTCATTTTTTGAGCTGCGGGGAGGTGGTGGACTCGAGGGCTTCAGTAAGCCATAGGAAGGGGACCAGTGTGCCCCCTCTTTAAAATAATATGCCCCAGATCCTGGCTCATCAAGGGGCAAAATGAAAAGCAAGTGCAGAAGACTGCTCTTGCTTTTTTTCTGTTTTAACTTGTGGCAAAATATATGAATAATCATGCTTTTCAATGGGGGACACCTGATGAAGGTTAGTGTGGTAAGGTAAAGGCACCCTGCTCCCTTTTCTTTTTTTCACATTTATTTTTGAGACTCGGCTGAAGCAAAATCTCAAAATAGCTAGCAACAACTTTCTGATTGAAGTGTTGTCAGTCAATCAGGTCTGTGCACAAGATCGTCAGTATTCCCGAAGTCGTTGTGACCACAGATATCCAAATTTGGCTTTCCTTTAATTACTCCTAAACTACTGACTGGATTTAAATAAAAACAAGGCTAATCTGCTGATTAAGAGGTACCTTTCTGCCAAATTTGGTGTAATCCCGTCCAGCAGTTCGGGCTGCAGGCAAGTCTATGGGATTAAAATGGGAAACACAAGTTTCTTGACCCCCCCTCTTTTTCTCTGCATCCGCTTGATGGATCACCCTGAAACTTTCCATGCACAACAAGATTCTAGGGAGCACTTTTTGGGATAATTTTGTGAAGATTTGTCAAGCAATGGCAAAGATATAGGCAAGTAAAAAAAACACTTTTCATTGGAAACTAGGTTCTAACTAACTAGCTAGCTCTTGGTCCAGAAAGTGTGCTTTTTGTGGTTTGGTATAAATATGCTAAGTAGTTTTTGAGGTATTAGAGATTAGAAAATATAGATATCTGGTGATGTGGATTCTCCACGGATCCAACTGTCCCTGTGATGATATCTGATTGACTACCAACACTTGAACAAGGAAATGTTGGTAGCTACCTTGAGACTCGGCTTCATCTGAGTCCCACAAAAAAAGTTTTAAAAAAGGAAAAGGGCCAGGGTAGCTTCATCCTGAGTCCTTAGCCTTAGTCTAGGGGTCCCTTCTGAACCCCTCCAGGACTAAGAAGCATTTAAAAAAAAGAAAATTCAGAAAAATCTGTGGATCTGCTGAATTTTCTGATATTTTAAAAAAAGTGCAGTCTATCACTCTTTTCTTTAATTGGGCCCCTGGGTGGTCCAGGTCACAGGGGCATTGAAAAAAAGAGAGGGGACCACAGGGTGTCCTGTCTAGGGGTCATATTAGTCCGTGGGGTGATTATGCAGAAATGTGCAGGGAGGCTCCCCTGTGTCATGGTGAGCACCACATCCCCAGAGGAAAATCTTTATTTAAAATGGAGGAGGCCTGTACGGCCTCTACCACCTGCCCTGGGACTGCTTCATCCCTGGGGTTAAGTATAGAATTTGTGCAGGGAAGCTGCTGCACCCTCCCCACAGCCCAGAGACTCCCACCTCCCCAGGGCAATTTACACCGATGAAGTGGGGGATGCACAGAACCCCCAGAGCCCCAGGGACAGACACCTCCTCGAGCTGAAAAAAATTATGAAGGGGTCGGTCACAGACCCTAAGCCCCGGAGACCATTACCTCCTGAGGGCCTAAATAAAGGTTGGAGGGGGGCCGCACGGCCCCCTCTTGGAGCCATACATGGCCTTGGGGACTGCCACCCCACAGGGTTGGCTCTTGCTATGTCCCAGGGTGCTCACCCTCGGGACATAGCTGTTTGCTCTGGCTTGGCAGGAGCTTTGACAGCTCAGGCCAAGTCAGAGCAAACACTCTGCTTTCCACGGGGAAGAGCTGTCAATGCGCCTTTGCCTATCTCTTTCCCTGGCCACAGAGATAAGAGCATAGAGATAAAACACTTGTTTCTGTACACAGGGAGTTACATGTTTAGCAGCTCCCTGTGTGTAAGAGCAATGCCAGCTCCAGCAAAAGGCAGGGAGTCGGCTGAGACTGTGTGGCCTTGAAGATCCCCCTGAGGTCCCCACCGTACACACTGGGTGTACAGGGCACCTGGTTGACTTGGCCAGGCCCCAGGGAATGGAGTCCCTGGGGCTGACATCGGCCCACTGAGGGAGGCAACAGCCCCCTCCCCCTTGAATAGGGGTGGGCCCCAGGTAATGGGGTCCCCAGGGCCAAATTTGGCCAGGAAAAGGGGGTGTGCCACCCCTCTCCCCCATTGAATAGAGGTGGACCCCGGTGAATGGGGGTGCCTGGGGCCAAAAGTGGCCAAGGATGCCTCCCCTACAGTACACGGTTCTCCCTTTAAATAGCTTCGAGTATGCAAATATGCAAAGCTCCTGGAAGATATGCCTGCTTGACCCTGCACTGTCCACCTTAATACTATGCAAGATGTTCCCCCTTTTGCCAGGGTGATGTACAGCTTCACAAAGGAAACCCCATGCACTTACCTCTGGTTTTCATGTTGTGTTCTTGATGCTGAGGAACACAAGGAGATCCCCACAAAAGAAAGAAGCACTTACTTCATATAAATAAGGAGAAAGACTCTGTTTTGGTGGAGAATTACGTCTTTGTAGCCTTGTTGGCATCTCTATAGAAGAATTCATGTTATCACAGAATTGTAGTGAAACAGGCAACAGGAACAATCATGTTTCAAAAATGCACACATTTTCTTGTGCCCCATTACAAAGCTGTAGTGTAAAATACATACTGGATATTTACCCAAGAAGGCAGAAAGAACTCTACTTGGGTTAATATTTGGATAAAAGGGAAGGTGAGGTTCCTTTGTGGCAGTCACTCATACAACTACTGACACATTCATTCAGACACTCACAAACCCACTCACAGACCCACTCAGAGTCTCACACACCCACTCACAGACTCACCCAGAGACTCACACACCCACTCACAGACCCATTCAAAGACTCCTGCACCCACTCACAGACCCACTCAGAGACTCACACACCTAGTCACAGACCCACTCAGAGACCTACACACACACCCACTAAGATACTCACACACCCACTTACAGACCTACTTAGAGACTCACACACCCACTCACAGACTTACGCACTTACTCACAAACCCACTTAGACACTCATGCACCCACTCACAAACCCAGACATTCACACACCCATTCACAGACCAAGTCAGACTCTCACACATACACTCACAGACCCGCACAGTCACACACCCACTCACAGAGACACTCTCACACCCAATGTCACACCCAGAGACACCCTCTCACACCTACTCTAACAATCAGACAGACACTCTCACACCTACTTTCACACCCCCATAGACCCTCTCAGACCCACTTTCACATGCAGTTTGACACTCTCACAGCCAGTCTCACATCTAGAGACACCCTCTCACACCTATTCTGACATCCAGAGAGACAGGTCCTGCAGCCAACTCCCACCATGCATGGCCAAAGGCTTTGCAGAGTGCTGTGGTTGGGTTGGCCACATGCAGGTTGGCTCTTGGCCAACTCTCACTGTGCACAGCTGAAGGCTGTGTGCGGCAGTGGTTGGATTAACGTATAGTAATGAAAGAGGTGAGAGTGACGTTGTAGTTAGGAAATAGATTTGTTTTTTAAACGTAGAAATTCACTTAAAAATCCAAAGGTTACAGGGACGCTAAGTTAGGTTCTGAATTTACTCGCACAAAACCAGAGAAATTCAGCAGTTATGGTTACAGGGAAGGTCCATGCAAGTGGACCAGCATCATTGATAATATAAATGTAATATTTGCAGTAATCTTTTTTGTGAAAAACTGTGCATGACGGGGGCACGAGTTATAGATACCTTAGGGCATAAGTATAGTTAATTGAGGTAACTATAATTGGCGAATTTCTATTGTTTTGTATGTTTAAAATATGAGCCTAACTATAACTTCCCTGTAACCTTTGTTTTTTCAAGTGAATTTGTATGGTTTTTTAGATTCTATTTTGTAACTATAACATCCCTGTAACCTTTGTTTTTTTCAGTGAATTTCTATGTTTTTTTAAATGTATAGTAACTTTAATTACTATACATTAATCCAACCACAGCCGCACACAGCGCTAGTGGTCCACAAGGCCGACCCTCTATAAGCACCCAACTGTGCAGGTCCTTCACCTGTGCGCATGGAAGGTTGCCCATAAGGTTGCTGTCAACAGATGTGAAAGTGTATACATCAGTGTTTTAGCGGGTGCATCAGTGTGTGCGTGGATCTGTGAGTGGTTGCTTGAGGGTACGTAGGAAGGTAGCCTCTTTCTAGCCTTGTTACCCCCACTTTTGGCCTGTTTGTGAGTCTATGTCAGGGTGTTTTTTGACTGTCTCACTGGGATCCTGCTAGCCCGGACCCCAGTGCTCATAGTGAAAACCCTATTTGTCAGTATGTTTTATATGTCTCACTGGGACCCTGCTAGCAAGGACCCCAGTGCTCATAGTTGGGGCCTGAATGTGTCCCCTGTGTGGTGCCTAACTCTGTCACTGAGGCTCTGCCAATCAGAACCTCAGTGCTGATGATCTCTCTGCCTTTAAAATTGTCACTGCATGCTAGTGACCATTTTCACCAATTCTGATTGGCACACTGGAACACCCTATGGGCTGCAGCATTTCTTTTGTCACCCTTAGGGAGCTCAGACAATTCTTACACAGGACTGCCACTGCAGTCTGAGTGAAATAATGTCCATGTTATTTCACAGCCATTTTAAACTGCACTTAAGTAACTTATAAGTAACCTATATGTAACCCTCACTTAGTGAAGGTTAGGTGCAAAGTTACTAAATGTGAGGGCACCCTGGCACTAGCCAAGGTGCCCCCACATAGTTCAGGGCCATTTCCCCGGACTTTGTGAGTGCAGGGACACCATTACACGTGTGCACTACATATAGGTCAATACCTATATGTAGCTTCACAATGGTAACTCCGAATATGGCCATGTAACATGTCTAAGATCATGGAATTGTCCCCCCATGCCAAATCTGGTATTGGGGTGCCAATCCCATTCATCCCGGGGGCTCCAGCATGGACCCCGGATACTGCCAAACCAGCTCTCTGGGGTTTTCACTGCAGCCACTGCTGCTGCCAACCCACAGACAGGCTTCTGCCCTCCTGGGGTCTGGGCAGCCCAGTCCCAGGAAGGCAGAACAAATGATTTCCTCTGAGAGAGGGTGTTACACCCTCTCCCTTTGGAAATAAGTGTTAAGGGCAGGGAAGGAGTAGCCTCCCCCAGCCTCTGGAAATGCTTTGAAGGGCACAGATGGTGCCCTCCTTGCATAAGCCAGTCTACACCGATTCAGGGATTCCCAGCCCCAGCCCCTGCTCTGGCACGAAAATGGACAAAGGAAAGGGGAGTGACCACTCCCCTGTCCATCACCACCCCAGGGGTGGTGCCCAGAGCTCCACCAGTGTGTCCCAGACCCCTGCCATCTTGAATGCAGAGGTGTGAGGGCACAATGGAGGCCTCTGAGTGGCCAGTGCCAGCAGGTGACGTCAGAGACCCATACTTGTAGGTGCTTACCTGACTAGGTGGCCAATCCTCCTCTGAGGGCTATTTAGGGTCTCTCCTGTGGGCTTCTCTTCAGATAACGAATGCAAGAGCTCACCAGAGTTCCTCTGCATCTTCCTCTTTGCCTGCAAAACTGCAACAAAGTAGCAAGGAGACTACCAGCGACATTGTAGCGCCTAATCCTGCCGGCTTTCTCAACTATTTCCTGGTGGTGCATGCTCTGGGGGCTGTCTGCCTTCACCCTGCACTGGAAGCCAAGAAGAAATCTGGAGTGGGTCGACAAAATCTTCCCCCTGCTAATGCAGGCACCAAACTTCTGCTTTACTGGTCCTCTGGGTCCCCTCTCATCATGACGAGCATGGTCCCTAGAACACAGGAGCTGGATCCAAGTGACCCCGACAGTCCAGTGGTCCATCTGTCCAAATTTGGTGGAGGTAAGTCCATGCCTCCTCACGCCAGACAGTAATCCTGCGTACTGCATAAACTGCAGCTGCTAGGGCTTCTGTGCACTTTTGCAAAGAATCCTTCGTGCACAGCACAGCCCACGTCCTCAGCACTCCTTTCTTCATTGCTCAACTCGCTGAGGCGACCACTGGCTTTGTGGGACCCTCCTTTGTAGTGGTGAGATGACAGCTGTGATCAGTTTTCTTGAACCCGTGCTCAAGTGCTTCTGTGGATGCCGCCTGCTTCTGCATGGGCTCTCTGTGTTTCTGAGTGCCCCCTCTGTCTCCTCCTCCAAGGGGCGACCTCTTGGTTCTTCCTGGACCCGTGCAGCACCCATTGTCTATAACTGCAATCCTTGTAGCTAGCAAGGCTTGTTTGTGGTATTTCTGCATGGAAACAACTCTGCATCCTCCAGCTCGCCGCGGGGCAGCTTCTGTGCAAAGGAGAAGTTCCTGGCATCTTCCATTGTTGCAGAATCTTCAGCTTCTTCCACCTGGAGGCAGCCATTTTGCACCTTCATCAGGGGTTTAGTGGGCTCCTGCCCCCACTAGACACTTTTGTGACTCTTGGACTTGGTCCCCTTCCTTTACAGGTCCTCAGGTCCTGGAATCCATCTTCAGTGCTTTGCAGTCAGTTGTGGTCTTAGCAGAATCTCCTATCACAGCTTTAGTGTGTTTTCTGGGGAAGTAGGGTAACTTTACTCCTACTTTTCAGGGTCTTAGGGTGGGGTATCTTGGACACCCTTAGTGTTTTCATACACTCCCAGTGACCCCCTACACACTGCACTATGTCTGGGTCCCTAAGTGGTTCGCATTCCACTTTCTTAGTGTATGGTTTGTGTTGCCCCAGGCCTATTGCATCCTATTGTATTCTACAGTGTTTGCACTACTTTTCTAACTGTTTACGTACCTGATTTTGGTTTGTGTGTATATTTTGTGTATTTTACTTACCTCTTAAGGCATTATATCCCCTGAGATATTTCTGACACATTGTCACTAAAATAAAGTACCTTTATTTTTAGTTACTCTGAGTATTGTGATTCTTGTGATATAGTGCTATATTATATAAGTGGTATAGTAGGAGCATTGTATATCTCCTAGTTCAGCCTAAGCTAATCTGCTATAGCTACCTCTATCAGCCTAAGCTTCTACAACACTACTAATCTACTAATAAGGGATAACTAGACATGGCACACGGTGTAAGTACCATCAGGTACCCACTATAAGCCAGGCCAGCCTCCTACAGTGGGTCTGTGAGTGGGTGCGTGAGTGTCCGAGTGTGTCTGTGAGAGGGTGCGATAGTGTTTGAGTGGGTCTGTGAGTTGGTGCATAAATGTATAAATGGGTGTGTGAGTGGGAGAGATTGATTGAAAGAGACACGAAAAGAGAGAAAGAAAGTGAGAGAGGAAGAGTTTTTTTATGCTTTAACATCTTATAAACTTGAGATAAAATGAGATATTTTTGTTGGATTTAACAAAAAACATATATATATATATTTTTTTTTTAAGTAATATTTTTTTTATTAAAACAAAAAAATATTATTTAGTCCAGCTGGACTCAAAACCCCATAGCTCAGTCTGAGACTTTGTGGGCTTCCAGGGACGAAGAGGGAGCCCATTTTTTTTATTTGTCTAAATATTATTTTTTGGAAAAAAAATGAAAAACCCTTTTGTATTAGGACCGCGAGGGTGCCCTCAAGGGCTCCCCCATGATCCCTACTTTTTAATTTTATTTTATTAAAAAACCCTTACAGGCTACCTGACCTTAAGGCTTCCCCTGCAGTGCCAATGCTTCAGAAAGCACAAAGCTGTTTTGACAGCAGTTCTGTGTTTGCTGAATCATTTCATCTCTGTCCTTTGTACGCATGCAGGGGACAGGGATGAAACTTTGTCCCCAGGGCTATCTGTTGGGTCATGAGGGCGGCCGTAAGGCCCCCCTCCAACAAGAACTCATCCCCAATGGGACCCCCTTTATTTTTTTATACATTTGCCCAAGGGCTGGTGGTCCCGGGGGTATGGTGGTCTATAGGGTATATTACAGAAAATCCCTGGGGAGGAGGGTGTCCTCAGGGCAGTAGGAGGAGGCCAGGAGCCACCAATACTTTTTTTTTTTTAAAAGCCAAGAGGACTTGGCCCAACCAGGGGCATAACACTAATGAAGTAGATTCATGGATCCACCGCGTCTCTTCTTATAAAATTTAAAAAAATGCTTTTTAGCCCTGGGTGGTCCCTTTGGGACCCCGCCAACAGAACTAAGGGGGTCCGGATGTTCGTAGCCTGT
The DNA here is from genome assembly GCF_031143425.1 of Pleurodeles waltl. Taxonomy (NCBI): domain Eukaryota; kingdom Metazoa; phylum Chordata; class Amphibia; order Caudata; family Salamandridae; genus Pleurodeles; species Pleurodeles waltl. The sequence continues at coordinate 281,991,775 of NC_090447.1, forward strand.
CTCCTTTTGTATTTTTAAAACTTTTTGGGGGACTAGGTTGAAGCTGATTCACAAGATGGCTGACAACACTTCAACAGCTTCTGTTGTTGAAGTGTTATCAGCCAATCAGATCTCAGCACAAGATCATTAGGGGTTGCGAGTTCTTAGCATCCTTAGATATACAAATTTGTTTTACCCTTAATTTCTTCTCAAAAACCACTGAACTGAATTGCACCAAAACTAAAAAAACACTACTTCTGTACAAGGACCTACATTCCTGCCAAATTTGGTGTAATTCTGTCCAGTAGTTTTTGCGCTTTGGCTTTTCAAAATCCCCATGGAATTATGAACTGGGAAAATATGTTTTCCATGTAGCAGCTGACAGAACTTGGAAATTTGTATGGAAAGATTTGTGAAGATTTGTCAAGCAGCACCAAGGATATAGGCAAGTAAATAAACAATTTTCAAATGGAAACTAGGTTGTAACTATAAATATATATATTTGTATAATATAAATATGTGTGTGTGTGTGTATATATATATATATATATGATCAGAGACTGGGACAGTAGATATTGAGACAGCGTCTGAGGGAGAGGACAGTGGAGAACTACCTGGAAGTGATTTTTCAGTTGTCGGATTCCCATTCAACAACTCTTCTTCCAGCGATTCTAAGGGAGAGGATGCTGACAGTAGCAGGTTAGCCCAACCCAGAGAGAAGAAGCGTGCTGCAGCAGGCACACAGGGAGTGTTCTCTTGGGAGTCCCCCAATTTAGTTCAGCCCTAAATTCCACTTGTCACTTGTGATACTGGATGTAAAGTTGATATGGCCAACTTTTTGCCAATCGACTAAGTCCACCTCTTTTTGGAGGTTGACTTCCTTGAGCAAATTGTGCTGCAGACAAATTTGCGTACTGAACAATTTCTGAGGGAGCATGGGGGTGCCCTAGGGCCCTGTTTCGGGGGCATGCCAATGAACTCCCACTTTGCTGGAGGAGTGAAAGATAAATTGGCACTTATGCTCAAAACTGGGTTAATGCAGGAACCAAACTTGCAGTCCCTCAAGCTGTACATTCTGTGTGAGAGCTGTACTGGCTATTTGTACAGCTTGAGAGTGTATACAGGGAAGGACTTCACTCTAAGCCCCATAGGTTGCCATTCCATGCAAGGGGTCAAAGTAAAGCTTGTATGGGAGCTTGTCCAGCCACTCCTTCATAAAGGTTATAAACGTTATGTGAACAACTTCTATATGGGAGTGTAGCTGTTCAGTGAGCTCTACAAAGCTGGCACTGTGGTCTGCAGTACAGTTTGTTGTTACAGGAAAGGAGTCCCACGCGTGTTTGTTTGCAAGAAGTTCCAGAAATCGCAGAGCACAGCTTTGTATTCCAAAGAACTGCTTGCAGCCAAGTTCTTGGATAGGCGTGATGTGTTTGCTCACTACAATTCATGATGAGAGCACTTCCCCCATCACGGTTTAGAATCAGATGGCCGAGGTCACCAAGCCCACCTGTATACTTGATTACCACAAGTACATGAGCGGAGTGGACAAGAACAACCAGGTTCTTCAGCTATACAAAGTGAATCGTAAAATTCACATTTGGTACAAGAAACTGTTTAACCACCTAATCCAGATGGCAGCATACAAAGCTTGTGTTGTTGTTAGACGTGGCATCCTTGGCGTGGTCTCCCCTAAGTTTTCACTTCTACTTCCCAGGTTGTTGCTGTGTGCTGGACTGTATTTTTGCTGTTTTTGTTACTCTGGGCACTTTACCACTGCTGACCAGTGCTAAAGTGCAAGTGCTCCCTAACTGAAATTACATGGGTAATTGGCTTTTCCATGATTGGCATATTTGATTTACTAGTAAGTCCCTAGTAAAGTGAAATAGAGGTGCCTAGGGTCTGTAAATCAAACACTACTAGTGGGCCTGCAGCACTGATTGTCCCACCCACATGAGTAGCCCTGTAACCATGGCTCAGACCTGCCACTGCAGTGTTTGTGTGTGCCTTTTTAAACTGGCAATTCCACGTGGCAAGTGTACCCACTTATCAGGCTCAAACCTTCCTTTTTATACATGTAAGGCACCCTTTAGGTAGGCCTTAGATAACCCCATGCGCAGGGTGTAGTGCATGCTAAAGGTGGGACATGTACTGATGTGTTTTACATGTACTAACAGTGAAATACTTTCAAAGGTGGTTTTCACTGTGGAAAGGTCTATCTTTCTCATAGGTTATCATGGGGGCTGCCTTTAGATATTCTTACAGTGCAGTTTCCCTTTGAGAGCAGATAGAGATATGGAGTTTGGGTGTCTGATCTCACAATATTCACAATATGAAAATACATCTTTTAATGAAGTTGGTTTCTAGATTGTTAGTTTGAAAATGCCACTTTGAAAAAGTAAAAACAACAGATGATGGACAGAATGAAGAGCAAATCAAACATTCACCCCCAGTCACAGAGCTGGGTTTAACCCATCAGTTTTTTTGCTTGCCATTCCATTCCAGTTTGGACCTAGCCATATGCAAATCCGTCTTGAAACTGTTTCCATTGGGAACAGTCCAGCCCAAAATGCCAAGCCAGGTCCTCTTTGAACCAGAACCAAGCATCCTGGGACCAGTATCAGGGTATCATCCTTCATCAGCCAGGCTACCTTGTCTTAGATGGCATAGTAAGCACAGGACCCACGTCTGGGCATACCCTTCCCACTTAGAGCAACAAATGGAAAAACAACAGATGAAGGACGGAATGCAGAGGAAATCAAACTTTTACCCTCAGACACAGATCTAGGTTTAACTCATCAGTTTTTTTCGCTTGCCATGCCATTCCAGTTTGGACCCAGCCATATGCAAATCAGTCTTGACCCTGTTCCCTATGAGAACAGTCCAAGCCCGAACTGCCTGGCCAGGTCCTCTCTGAACCAGAACCAAGCATCCTGGGAGCGGTTTCAGAGTAAGCAAGGGGCTCTCATCTGGGCATACCCTTCCCACTTGGAACAACAAATGCAAAAACAACAGAATGCAAAGCAAATCAAACATTCACCCCAAGTCACAAATCTGGGTTTAATCCATCAGTTTTTTTGCTTGCATAGCCATTACAGTTTGGACCCAGCCATATACAAATCAGTCTTGACCCGGCTCCCCATGGGAACAGTCCAGCCCAAACTGCCAGACAAGATACCTCCTGAACCTAAACCAAACATCCTTGGACCAGTTTCAAGGTATTACCCTTCATCAGCCAGGCTAGCTTGAATTTGGTGGCATAGTAAGCACAGGACCCATGTCTGGGCATACCCTTCCCACTTGAGGCGGCAAATACAACATGACGTGGATCCCGTACTCACTGCGCCACTGGATTCAAGCTAGCTATTAGTGAAGTAGTAGTGTTCTAGCAGCTTACGCTGATAGAGGTAGCTATAGCAGAGCAGCTTAGGATGAACTAGGAGACATGCAAAGCTCATGCAATACCACTTATAGTTGCACAGTACTTACACACAAGTAAAGACAATACTCAGTGTTACCAAAAATAAAGGTGTTTATTTTTGTGACGCAGTACCAAAAATATCTTATTATACACAATATATACACTAGACACCAAAATTAGACAAGTACATTGTCATAGAACAATGCAAGCAATAGGAAATGCTATAGATTGCAAAGGGAGAAAATAGGTCTAGGGGCAACACAAACCATATACTAAAAAAGTGGAATGCGAATCACAAATTCCTCCCTAGACAAGTGTAGTGTGTGCAGAATCGCTGGGACAGTAAGAATACAGTAAAGGTAAGTAAGTTACCCCACCCCAGAGCCCAGAAAAGCAAGAGTAAAGTACTTCAAGTTTCCTTAGGGCACACTACACCTCGTTTTTGGTATTTTGCAGCAGCCAACCAACGCTGCAAAGAACAACTGCTGGATTATTGGACCTGAAGACCTGCAAAGGAAGGGGACCAAGTCCCGAAGTCGAAAGAAGTTCCAGGAAGGACCGGAGCCCCTGCCAACCCAGAAGAGGGTGCAAAAGAAGAGTCCACAGTTAGTGGAAAACTGCAGAATTGCACCCTAGGAAGATTCCAGCAGGTTCCTGCATGATACAAAAGATGTTTCACAGTGAAGATCGTTGCAGATGAGATTTCGTGTTGGAAGTTGTCAACAAGCCTTGGCTACAACAAAAGTGCGTTTTGCATGTAAATAGCCCTGGATGGACCCAGGAGGGACCTGGGGGCCTCAACTCTAAGTGAGGAGGAAGAGGGGACTCTCAGCACTTTAGAGAGCCCTCAGGATGCCAGCCAGCACCCCCAGGAGTCACAGGATCCGGGTTCAAAGGAGGTGCACAACTTGGTTAATGCAGTACAACAAAAGAAGGTCTCACGCCACCGGTGAACAACTCAGCGAGTTGAGTGTCCCAGGATGGAGTGCTGGGGATCTGGGCCAGGCTGTGCATGAAGGAATTTTCCACAGAGGCCTCAGGAGGCGAAGAAGACGCAGTACACAGGGATACAGTTGCTCTCGGGGAAGGCTAGGTCTTACCTTCTCCAAATTGCGTCAGCAGGATCTCAGGACAGTCTATGTCGATGATGTCCACACTCTGTGTCCTTAGGAGCACGGTCGTCACTGTGAAAGGAGTCCCAGGGTACTGGTAGTCGCCTTGGAAGGTGCCTGCTGGAGCAGGGGAGTAACTCCGTCACTCCACAGGAGATTTCTTCAGTCCTTCTGGTCCAGGATGAAGACAGGGAGTCCCAATAGCGTGCACACCATGGAAACTGTTACAGTTGTTGACTTGGAGCTGAGGTTGCTAAAGAAGAGTGTCTCTTGTAAACACTTTGTTGCAGTTACAGCGTTTCTTGGAGCAGACTGCGGTTGATCCGAGGTCAGAAGAGTCTGAAGTTGTTGCAGAGGATTCCTGAAGGAAACTTGCAAGCAGAATCTGAAGAGAACCCACAGGAGAGACCCTAAATGGCCCTGAGAGGGGGATTGGCTACCATATCAGGTATGGACCTATCAGGAGGGGTCTCTGACGTCACCTGCTGGCACTGGCCACTCAGAGCCCTCCTGAGTGCCACCACACCTTGTAAAGCAAGATGGCTGAAGCCTGGGACAAACTGGAGGAGCTCTGGGCACCACCCATGGGGTGGTGACGGACAGGGGAGTGGTCACTCTCCTTTCCTTTGTCCAGGTTCCCATCAGAGCAGGGGAAAAGGGGTCCCTGAACCGGTGTAGACTGGTTCATGCAAGGAGGGCACCATCTGTGCCCTTCAAAGCATTTCCAGAGGCTACCCCTCCCCAGCCTGTAACATCTATTTCCAAAGGGAGAGGGTGTAACACCCTGTTCTCAGAGGAAATGCTTTGTTCTGCCTTCCTGGGACTGGGCTGCCCAGACCCCAGGAGGGCAGAGCCCTGTCTGTGAGGTGGCAGCAGCTGTAGCTGCAGTGCAATCCCCAGAGAGCTGGTTTGGCAGTACTAGGGGTCCATGGTGGAGCCCCCAGGATGCAAGGAATTGGCTCTCCAATACCAGATTTGGGATGGGGGACAATTCCATGATCTTAGACATGTTACATGGCCATATTCGGAGTTACCATTGTGAAGCTACATATAGGTATTGACCTGTATGTAGTGCACGCATGTAATGGCGTCCCACACTCACAAAGTCCGGGAAATGGCCCGAACTATGTGGGGGCACCTTTGATAGTGCATGAGTGCCCTCACACTTAGTAACTTTGCACCTAACCTTCAGCAATTGAAGGTTAGACGTGTAGGTGACTTAAGTGCAGTAAAATGGCTGTGAAGTAACGTGTGTGTTAATTCACGTAGGCTGCAATGGCAGGCCTGTGCAAGGGTTTGTGTGAGCTCCCTATGGGTGGCAAAAGAATTGCTGCAGCCCATATGGATCTCCTGGAACTCCAATGCCCTGGGTACCTAGGTACCATATACTAGGGACTTATAAGGGGGGTATTGTGTGCCAAATGGAAATTGGTAAATGAAGTCACTGGCCTACAGTGACAAATTTAAAAGAGAGAGAGCATAAGCACTGAGGTTCTGATTAGTAGAGCCTCACTGACACAGTTAGGCACTAGACAGGCATGCACTTAAGGCCACAAACTATGAGCACTGGGGTCCTGGCTGGAAGGATCCCAGTGAGACAGGCAAAACACACTGACATATAGGTTTTTATCTATGAGCACTGGGGTCCTGGCTAGCACTAATGACCCTAATGACACAGTAAAAACACACTGACCCCCACTCACAAACAGGCCAAAAGTGGGGGTATCCATGCTAGAAAGAGTCTACTTTCCTACAGATACCCTGAAATCGGTCCTAGGATGCTTGTTTCTAGTCCAGGGAGGACCTGGCTAGGCAGTTTGGGCTGGACTGTTCCCATGAGGAACAGGGTCAAGACTGATTTGCAAATGGCTGGGTCCAAACTGGGGTGGTATGGTGAGCAAAAACATGATGGATTAAACAAAGATCTTTGTGACTGGGGGTGAATGTTTCCATTGTTTGGCATTCCGTCTGTCATGTGTTCTTTTTGTACTTTTAGAAAGTAAATATTTACTTGCTTTAACCATTCTGTGACTCTGCCTGTTTGTGGATTCCTTGACTGGGTCAGACTGACAATTGGGCTGTTTATGAATCTCCTCTAGACAGTGACACAACAGGAGCTGGGGTGTAGCCTGCATATCCTGATGAGCCATCTGGGCTAGAGGTGAGGGAGAAGTGGTCACTTACACCTGAATTGGCTGTGCCTTCTCTCACACAGTGCAGTCTCAAACCCTCTGGTGTGTGCCTGAGGCCTGGTCTGGGCAAGGCAGGATCCTGTAAACAGTGACTTTTCTTTAAAGTTGGGCAACTTCGAAGGCAGAAAGGGGTATAAGTAGTGGTCCCCAAACCCAAGATCTTTAGATTTCTTCAAGATTTGCTTCTGGAACCAAAAGGAACCTCTGCCAAGGAGAAGAGCTGAGGAGAAGTGCTGCTCCTGCCTGTGACTGTGCTTCACTGGACTATCCTGCAGTTGCTACTTCTGCCTGTGAAAGGGGACAAAGACTGGACTTTGTGGTATATCCCTGCTTGGAAAGAATCTCCAAGGGCTTGGATTGAGCTTGCCCCCTGGTCTGAAGTCTCAGGGCCATGAAAGTCTTCCTCTACCAGCACCTGGACTCTCTGCTGAGACTCGTACCATACCAACTGCTGCCTAATCCAGTCCCTGGGCAATTGAAAGGAGAATCTGATGGAAAAACAAAAAAAACAAGTAAACCGACTTCCGACAACTCCGGACTGACATTGCTGCCAAATCCCATCACCCCACTTGCAACCGCAGCTGTGGTCCTTGCTGGAGTGCAACGACCTGCAGGCCTGATGCCGCTGCAGCCTCCCTAAAGTCCATGACTCCATGTGAGTTGCTGCACAATGTCGTGCCCGCCAAAAATCGACTCTGCCAGAAGTACGTGGATCAAAAGCTTCACACCAATGCCTCCTCATTTTCACAAGGTACTGTATCTGGGGGTCCATGTGATTGTGTGACTAGTGCCATTGGCGTTGGGTTGTTTGGAACATCTCTTTCATGATGCCGTGAAATCACCAATTCAAAAGCGTTTCTGTTTCTAAGCGTTATACTGAAGTTTAATATTTTAAAATTCATAACTTCACTTGTGTATGTTGGATTTTTGTCATATTGGTCTTGTTTTGTTCCTATAAATATTGGCTATTTTCCTAACCTGATGTTGATTGAGTCATTTTGTAGTGATTTCACTGTATTACTGTGTGTGTTGGTACAAACACTTTACACATTGTCTCTGGGTTAAGCCTTTCTGCTCGTGCCAAGCTACAAAGGGGGTGAGCGGGGGCTAACCGGGTGTGTTTCTCCTTTGCCCTGTCTAGAGTGAGAGTACATGCTTGACAGGGGGTAACCTGACTGCCAACCAAAGACCCCATTTCGAACAGTTGTTTATTGTCAGACAACTATAGAAGACTCATGTCTTTCCTTGACTTTCAGCTGTCTGTGATTGAAAGTCTCACAGCTGCTGCAAAAGCAGCAGCTGCCACTTCATAGGGGTCTGGAGGATGTGGCAAGGCTGCAGCAGTGACACTTTGCTGATCACATTCCATCATCATCATCAAAAAGACTTTATTTCGGCCACACAGTCCATAAAAGTTAATAGCAAATACAAAAAATAAATGAATAAATATATATGAGAATAAAATCAGTACAATACATTTTACAAAAAGAATAAAAACCTGAAGACCTGAATAGTCTTCATAAGCATTCTTCAGTATATAATTATTTATACAAATGCATTACGTTAATGCAGGTAAAAAGTTTTGCTCTAAGAATCCACATCACTCCAAGAAACTTGGCAACGGCAGTAACCAATCCCAAATGAGTATCTGATCTAAGGATTTGAAGAGCAACAAGGGACCTAAGAACTCCCAACAACCTACAGACAGGAGCAAGCCATTTCCTGTGGGGGTTGTATAAGCAGGGCAAACAAATAAAACATGAGGCAGATTTTTGGTAGGAGCACTACAAGCTGGACAAGAGGTCACCCCTTCAGATGACTGGTAAATTAACTTAATGGTAAGGTTCCTACACGAAACTGGAAGTACAACATCCTGTCTTTGGGAACCAAAACTGTATCCTAAAAAGCCATGTCTTTACACAAATCTTTCTGATCAATAAAATTGCATGATAATTTGGAGTGAAGTGCTGCCCCCAGCTCCTCAAACTCTTCCTCGCTCCAGTACAGTTTTTTTAGGTCAAGTGTCGATGGAAAGAGAGCAATGCTTGGAGAATCCCAAAGGTCCCTGAGCCCAGGCATGTATAGTGACTGTTTAATATATCTGAGCCAAGGAATGCTACGGGAGTGATCAGCTTCCATTACAGCCTCCAGGGCTACAGTGTAGGGGGCAAGCTATGGTATAGTCCAAAACTGCCTCCAGTACAAAAACCTATGCTCCTAATACCCAGGTTCTTAAAAAGAGGGAGCAAAGGAATGCTTCAAGGAAAGATGAGACAAGCTTTCTTAGGAAGGTATTCTCAATGGTTGATATTTTTTAGGCTTTGGCATGGCCCCATAATTCTGCACCAAAAAGAGCAGAGCTCACAGCCTTAGCTTCATAGATCTGAAGTACTGCACAAAGCAGCTTAGTATAAGAAAGGCCAAAATCCTTCATTAAAACCCCCGTAATTTGGTTTTTCTTCAACACCTGCTTAGTGATGTGTGGCTTCCAAGACATGCTCTCCAATAGCATTAGGCCAAAGTAACTAAACGATTTCACCTCCAGGTATAACCTTCCCTTTAAAAGATCTATGGAGATTGAACATCATCATTTAGTTTTTGGAGGTGTTGGTTTCCAACCCCTGAGCAGAACAGAATTCCTCAAAACATGAAAGGAGTTTCCCTAAGCCACTTGAGTCTTAAATATCAAAAGGGAGTCATCTGCAAATAGCAAGACCGGAACTTTATGTATGCCTACGAATGGTGCATCTGCCTCCACCCTGAGTAAAGAAGAAACAATGTCATTAATATATAAAGAGAACAGAGTTGGAGCAAGGACACACCCTTGGCATACTTCCTTTGATACAGGTATTTTATCAGTAAGTTGCCCCAAATCGCCCCACCTGATACATGAATAGTTGCCCTCATGGAGCTGTACTAGCAAGGAAAGAATGTGGGCAGGATTGCCATCCTGGAAAGAACTTCCCACATCTTTTTGCGAGGCAGTAAGTCAAACGCGGATTTCAAATCAACAAAGGCAACGTAGAGATTCCCCTTACCAATAAAAACCGTCTTCCAATATAGAAGCAAGAACCTAAAAGCTTGATCAATAGTGGAAGTGTTCTTGTGAAAACCAGCTTGCAATGGGCTAAGGACATCATGCTTCGACATCAATCCTGAATCTTCCTCAGAAGGCAGTGACAGAAAACGTTTTGCACACAGTCCAGTAGGCTAATTGGTCTGCAGTTCCAAGGTGGGCTCTATCACCCTTTTGAAAATAGGAACTACAAAGGCACCCTTCCAAGTATCAGGAATTGGTGCCCCTGCAGCTATTTCATTAGATATGATAGTAATGTATCTCAACCAGTTTTCAATGTCCGTAGGGAACCATTCTGCTGGAACGCCATTTGGGCCAGATGCCGTGCCACGCTTCAAGGTACCTAGTGAGTGCAATATGTCAGAAAGAGTAAACAATTTCAGTCGTAGAGGTCTCAGAGTTTGGTCAGTACTGACACTCGAGACCTTCTCAGATTCACATAGTATGAGATGATCATCAAATACATTTGGGGAAAGTGTCTACCCACTCTGCTGCAGCAATGTTCATTGTAACATTTAATCAATCAATCATAGCATTTGTAAAGCACACTACTCACCCGTGAGGGTCTCAAAGTGCTGAGGGGGAGATGCTGTGATTGCTCGAACAGCCAGGTCTTGCGGTGTCTCCTGGAGGTTAGCAGGTCCTGTGTCTATCGCAGATGGATAGGATTTAATACATTATTATCAGGGCCACGGCAGCGAAAGACCAGAATTTAGTGCAGTTCTTCCATTGTGCAGCATGATTTAGTGCTGCCTACCACTTATCGTCTTTCTTGCATTTGGCTTTACAAATAGCGGACTTATAAGACTTCCTAGCTATACGGCTAGCAACTGCATCTTTGGATTTGATGGCCTGGATCAAGAGTTTATTTAAAGATAGACATTTCTTGTTGAACCAATTATGTTTTTATTTAGCCCTTCCACCACCGAGTCAATACTTGCTATGAAGTGGGTCGCAATACTCTAAAAAAATTGAGCATGAGATGTAATTATTTGCTCACCAATAGATGCAAGGCCTGCCTCCAAATGCACCAGTGAAGACCTCAGAGCAGCATTCGCAGAGCTTATAATGTCTGGTCGTGCTGATATCTTACTCCACTTTAAGTGGAGCTTATCATTAGTCATACTAATACATAATGATAATATAGTGGAGATATTGGTTATACACATTGATTAAACAGTGCAATCATTTGAACCGAGAGCGGATTACGATCACTCTTGGTTCTCTCCATTAGTATTTAAACTTATTATAAGTATGACAACTCTTTGTGTCAGACTTTGTCCTTCCATTGAGTGCTTTAAGCCCAAATTCATTAGTCAAGGTTTTTAGCTGGATGGCAACTGGCAACCACATTTTAATGGGTGGAATATCCAAAGAAGAGACGGACCATGCCCTATCCTCTTCACAAGTAAAGCCAAGATAATCCCAGTCAAGAAGTTTGAACATGACATTTAAGTCACCTGCCACAATGATTTTGAAGTGCTGGAGACATTGCCTTAGCAATGTCTCCAAAATAGGGAGGATATCAGAAGCCAAACCTCCCCTTACCTTTCTTGCATAGATGTTAAGAATAGTCACGCCCATGTTTGCTCCAAACGATAACTGGATGCCTAGTGTGTCAGGGGAGTCAATGGATAACTGAGATGTATGACAGTTTAATGATGTTCTGACCCATGTGATTAGACCGCCAGATGGTCTGCCCCATTACTAGAAAGTGCTGGAGTGAAAAAGTTTAAATAGCCAGACTGAAACAATGGATAAACTGCCCATATTTCCCGAAAATGAAAGAGGTTCATGTTCTTCAATATAAGAAATAAGGACTGGAAGGGAGACAACAGATCTTTAACCTGCCACATTCCGAGAAGCAAATCGCACTGCAACACTTTAAGAAGCTGCCCTGGCCATAGACATAATGATAACCTGATTGGCTAGGTGATCCTTAGTTGACTGATGAGCTCTATCAAGAGAAGAGGAGTAGGTAGTCACAAAGTCACAGGTAGGGGGAACACCAATACCAGAGCCAATTATGTCATATGAAGGGGGAACCCAAGATGGTAGGTCTAAAGAAGACCTAGGCAGTACAACAAGTCAATCGTTTACATTTAAATCAGATGAGCTGCCCCCCAAATGGGAGGTGAGCCAAACCTTGCGACGTGAGAAAAGCCTAGGATATTTAAACTGTATGCAAGAATGGCCTGGGGGACTTGTTCTAGCATCTAGGGCCACCAAATTGTCTACCATACTCTTGTTCCTGAATGTTAACTCAATTATATCATAATGTGTATCAGGAACAGGCCTTCTAACTGCCTCAACTACATCCTCACGTATCACAGAGTAACAACCTCTCACATGACGGATCCAATGAATCGCCTTATTTCTGATAGATTCTCCTCCTTCCCTAAAGCTGCTGAATGAAATTTAGACCCACTAACCATCAAGACAATATTAGTAGATCTGGACCAATTGGCAGTAGGGAGTACAACACGAATGGAGACATTGTCATCCACAGATTTGGAAAATCGCTAGCAGGCTATTGATTCCTTGACAGAGCCCAGACCATTTACATGTGGGAACCGGTCCAGAGTTCCCAGTCCTGCCACCGGCATAGTGACCATCACAGGGAACCCAGCTGATGGTTGTAGGATAGATTACAGAAGTATGATTCTCATTGCAGGTAGGCAGAGGCAATTTAGGCGCTGGAGCCAGGGGGTTCGAAGAACTGTGTGTGGAACTATGGACACGATCAAACATGGTCATCACATCTATTGGCAATAATTGTTTAACCATAGATGTTGAGATATTTACCATAGATTTAAGCTCAGCCACCTCACACTTTAGATCTTGTATGTGGGAAGTGTACTGGTCTTCAGACATAATAGGGTTTGTATTTGTATCTAGTATCACATCTGCCATGATACCTATGTCTGGATCATCATGTGGATCTAAAATATAGATTTAAGGGCTAAAGCGATTGCTACAGTGAAGGACATCACTGTCAACATACGACGGCTCATCTGCCAGTACTGAGGAAATATGGGTGTCAACATGTCCCCCGCCCCATGGGAGCTGAACCCATTGTTTCAGGTTTTTGAAACATTTCTGGAATTTTCCTGTGAAACGCACCCAAGCTAGCTGGACAGCGTAATCTCTGAGTGCCTTCAGGGACATTATCAGGGGGATGATGTTTCCTCACATTCAACCAGGAGATTCATTACACAATTATTTGCTGCATGCTTCTGCTTCTTGCATTTTGTCTTATGCACCACCCCGGCCCCACATTCTGTTGCCTTCCTTTTGCCCATCAGTAATACTATATTTAATATAAGTGTGGGCCCTTGACAATCAAATAGGTCAATAATATAGTCCTTGTTATAAATGCAACAGTGGTACATAAAAATAAACCACTTCAGAAAAACAAAAAATGTCAGGGGGTGGCCCAACCCGGCCTCCTTCGCGCTCTGATGGGCGGGGAATGAAAGCGCTTATGACCGAGTCACTGCCAGTGGGACTGGGACCGTCTCCTGGGACCCTGGGCATGCTGGTACCTGTAGTCTCCCATCGAAACTGGATTCAATGCTGTTAGGGTCCCACGCTGTGGGAGAATGAAATCGCTTATGAGCATGAGTTAGTGCTGATGGGCCTGGGACCGCCTCTTGGGGCCCTGGGCCTGCTGGGACCTGTAGTCTCCCGTTGAGAATGGATTCAATGCACTTAGCATCCCGCGCTGCGAGAGAATGAAAGCGTTTATTAGCGCGAGTCAGTGCTGGTGTGGTGTTGGGCCTGGGGCCCTGGGCCTGCTGGGACCTGTAGTCTTCCCTCGAGACTGCATTTAATGCTGTTAGAGTCCCACGCTGCACGGAATGAAAGCGCTTATGAGCGCGAGTCAGTGCCGGTGTGCCAGGGGGCCTGGGACCGCCTCCTGGGCCACTGGGCCTGCTGGGACGTGTAGTTTCCTCTCGAGACTGGATTTGATGCTGTTATCATCCCGCGCTGCGGGAGAATGAAATCGCTTATGACCGCGAGTCAGCATCGGGGTGCTGGTGCGCCTGGGACCGCCTACTGGGGCCTTGGGCATGCTGGGACTTGTAGTCTCCCCTCGAGGCCAGATTTGATGCTGTTAGCATCCTGTGCTGTAGCAGAATGAAAGCACTTATGAGCATGAGTCAGTACCGGTCTGCTAGTAGGTCTGGGTCCATATCCTAAGCCCTGGGCCTGCTGGGACCTATTGTCTCCCCTCAAAACTGGATTCAATGCTGTTAGCATCCCGCGCTGTTGGAGAATGAAAGCGCTTAGGAGCGCGAGTCAGTGCCGGTGTGCCGGCGGGCCTGGGACTGCCTCCTGGGGCCCTAGGCCAGCTGAGACCTGTAGTCTCCCGTTAAGACTGAATTCGATGCTGTTATCATCCCGCACTGCTGGAGAATGAAAGCACTTATGACCGTGAGTCAGTGCAAGTATGCTGGTGGGCATGAGACCCCCCCTGCGGCCCTGGGCCTGCTGGGACCCGTAGTCTCCCCTAGAGACTGGTTTCAATGCTATTAGTGTCCCGCGCTGAGGGAGAATGAAGGCACTTATGAGTGCGAGTCAGTGCTGTGTGCCAGTGGGCCTGGGGCTGTCTCCTGGGGCCCTAGGCCTGCTGGGACCTGTAGTCACCCTTCAAGACTGGATTTGATGCTGTTTGCACTTAAACACCCAAAAAGGAATGACAATGTTGTGATTGTAAAGTGTGCAGGGAAAGAGGCAGGAGGGTCGTGTTTACCATCCCCAGTGCCCAGCTCAGCCAGGCCTGTCTTTTTCTACGTGCTTTATGTTGTATCATACTAAAGCAAACTTCTGGGAGATTGACTGAGGTGGAGCTGCCATTAGGTAAACCTTCCAATGGCTGTTTACGGATACCTACCTTTCATGGGTCACTACTTCACTAGGCAAGCAGACACAGAATTTTAGTTCCTCTACTTCAGGAAATCATGGACTTCTTAATGGCCTGCTCCATACCTTTATCCACCATCAGAACATGGTTGGATTTTGAACTGCTTGTTAGAGAACTTATGTATACTACACAAGGACCACCCTGACCATGAGAACCAGTAAAAGTGTAATTAGTCAAACAAATCTCCTGTGTGACTTATTCACAAAATTTCTACTTGATTTGAAAGTGTGCTAACTCCATTAGTAACTTGTATCATAACCGGTGTTATTGATAAGGGATACAGGACACAATACCTTGTATGGTGATTGTTTTTACATCTTTAGTACATCTTCCTACAAGATATTCTGCCCTGTGTCCTTCAATAACATTGGGTATGATACAAGTTAGTAACTGAGTTTTCACACTATCAAAGCAAAAGTTGAAGTGTCGCTGAATGAGTCTTGCGAGACATTTGTACTTTGGGGAACTTAAGTAGTAGTCTTCAGCATGTTTGCCTTAGCTTCAAGAGTATATCTGCTCACTCGGTTCAAGAAATAGGCCTCAGTAGACATACTCAGACACCCCAACTTACATCCACAAACTGGACGGAGCTGGATTTAGCATAGTAAAGTAGCTAGGGACAGAAGGCATCAACATAGGTTCACTTGGCAATTGTACAGGATTAGTCAAGACTCTGATAAGGACAGAAACATGAACAGGTAAGAAAAGCTTATAGTAGGTATGCTTTCCAAGGGATATTGCATAGTAGAAGGCAGATAGGAAAGGTAGTACAGATACACATGCCATGATCTCATCTTCACCTTTGGATTCAAACCCACTGGTGCGGCACTCGCTCCGAGCCTAAATTACTATGGCGTTTTTGGGTCACTGGCTGACCTGCTTGCCATGTTCATCCTCCGTCAGAACTTAGTAGATCTTCAATTTGCTGACAAGATAAGTGCATTACAGTCACAGCATTTCACATAACGGAGAGTGGGACATATGCTATGTTCTCATGGGCTACCCTCTGTGTCAAAAACTACAGTTTTTCATAGGTCATGTCATCCTCTTTAGAGAACTTTGGAAACATTTCCAGCATGTTTTTCTTCATTTCAAAGGTAGATATGCTCACTCAATCGAGGACTAGGCCTCGCTAAACATCTTTGGACACCCCAACCTGCTTTCACAAACTGGAAGGAGTAGGATTTAGCACAGTGAATGTGCTAAAGGTAAATGAAAGACATGTCTCCCAGGGTCAACAGTTGCCCTCATGCAAGGACTAATGTTGACCCTTGTGTGATCTATTCCTTCTGTGGGACTTTGGCCCAGGCCCACAACTGGGGTATTGTTTTTATTCAAACAAGTTGGAGCACGCTGGGTGGTGGGAAGTTTGTGGATCCCTGTATATTCCTAAAGTTTACGTCACAGGAAAAGAAAAAATAGTGTTTTTATTCAATGTTTCACTTTTACACGGAATTCTGAGAAGGAAGACTTTGAGGGATCCACACAGGTGATAACTCCCTGGACTACCCCAGGTGTCTAGTTTTCAGAAATGTTGGAGTTTGACAGGTTTTCCTAGATGGCTGCCGAGCCCAGGTTAAAAAATACAGGTGCCCAACCTTAAAAAAACAGGTTGTTTGAAGAAATGTGAGGAAAGTCTGTTTTTTTGTGTGAACGTTTGAGGTTTTCAAGGGATTCTGAGTAAAAACACTTGGTGATAGTCATGCAAGTCAGCCCAGCTTGGATACCCAGAGGTGTCTTGTTTGAAAAAACATACAGGTTGGCTATGTTTCCCTAGGTACTAGCTGAGCTAGGGTCCAAAATCTTGAGCTATCCACATAGGCAAAACAAGTCCAGATTTTGGTGGAAATATGCTCTGCGTCCATGTTGCATTCGGGGAGTCATGCCAGTAGAAAAACAGTTTGTGGCTCCCTGCAGATTCCAGAACTTTCAATCACATAAATGTGAAGAAAATGGGATTTTTTAGCAAAAGTTTTTTGTTTGCAAGGGATTCAGAGTATAAAATTGTAGTATGAGCCACTCAAGTCAGCCTACCCTAAATTCCTCTAGTTGTCTAGTTTTCTAAAATGTACCAGTTAGCTAGGTTTTGCAAGGTGCCGTCTGAGCTAGGGACCAACATCTTGAGTTATCCACATTGAAAAAAAGGGTCCGTTTTTGGTGGAAAAATGTGCTGCATACACATTGGGGCATATTTATACTCCGTTTGCGCCGAATTAGCGTCGTTTTTTTCTACGCAAATTCGGCGCAAAACTAACGCCATATTTATACTTTGGCGCTAGACGCGTCTAGCGCCAAAGTATGAGTAAAGAGCGTCATTTTTTAGCGTGAACGCCTTCCTTGCGTTAATGAGATGCAAGGAAGGCGTTCCCGTCCAAAAAAATGACTGCGACGCAAATGCGTCGTATTTATACTGCCGGGCAAAAATCACGCCCTGGAGTTCGCGGGGCAGAAAACCCCGCATTTGCGCCACTTTTTAACGCCTGGGTCAGGGCAGGCGTTAAGGGACCTGTGGGCTCAAAATGAGCCCACAGCTGCCCTCCCATGCCCCCAGGGACCCCCCCTGCCACCCTTACCCACCCCAGGAGGACACCCAAGGATGGAGGGACCCATCCCAGGGACATTCAGGTAAGTTCAGGTAAGTATAAATAATTTTTTTTTAAATATTTTTTTGTGGCATAGGGGGGCCTGATTTGTGCCCCCCTACATGCCTCAATGCCCAATGACCATGCCCAGGGGACATAAGTCCCCTGGGCATGGCCATTGGGCAAGGGGGCATGACTCCTGTCTTTACTAAGACAGGAGTCATGCAAATGGCGTCTGGCATCGTTAAAAATGGCGCAAATCGGGTGGAGGCGATTTTTTGCGTCAACCTGACTTGCACCATTTTTAAGACGCCCTAGCGCCATTTTTCCCAACGCCGGCGCTGCCTGGTGTGCGTGGTTTTTTTCCACGCACACCAGGCAGCGCCGGTCTGCTTGCGCCGGCTAACGCCATTCAATAAATACGGCGCCCGCATGGTACTTCAGAATGGCGTTAGCCGGCGCAAAATTTTTTGACGCTAAACTGCGTTAGCGCAGTTTAGCGTCAAAAAGTATAAATACGGGCCATTGCGTTTTGGCCCATTTCCTGTTGCTGGCACTAGACCTACCCACACAAGTGAGGTACAGTTTTTGATTGGGAGACCTGAGGGAATGCATGGCGGAAGGAAGGTTGTGACTCCCCACAGATTACAGAACTTTCCATCACAGAAATGTGAGGAATGTGTGTTTTTTAGTGAAAGTTTGAGGTTAGCAAGGGATTCTGCAAGTCAGCCCACCTTAGTTATCCCTGGGTGTCTAGTTTCAAAAATGTGTACATTGGCTAAGTTTCTCTAGATGCCAAATGAGTTAGTGCCAAAAATCTCACGCTAACCACATTGGAAAAAAAGGGACAGTTTTTGGAGGAAAAATGTGGTTGCATTCATGTTGCTCTTGGCCATTTCCTGCTGTTGGCACTAGGCCTACTGACACAAGTGAGGTACCATTTCTATTGGGAGACTTGTAGGAGCATAGAATAGTAGAACATTTGTTATTACCTATTAGATTTCACTGCATTTGTACCTTTCAAATGTACGCCAGTGTCTAAGAAAGATGGCAGGTTGAAAAATACCCTCCAAATCATGTGGTAGTAAGGGTGTCCACAAATTGCAGGGATGTAGAAATAACTAATGCTCCTAAACTCTATATCTTGTACCCATTTCAGAAATCCATACAATTCCTTGATACCCATGTTTCACTCTGCCTATTTTGCTGTAAGAATTTGTCTACACTCTGTACTCATTGAGAAACCATTGTACAGTGCAGCTGAGTTGTTGGCTCTAGATACCCTAGGTTCTTGGAGAACCTACAAACGCTATATAACCCCGCAATAAGAAGGGTCTAGCCGACGTGATGGTATATTGCTTTAGTCAATCACTCATTATGACAAAACGTTACTGATAAAAATGTTGTCACAAATATCCATTTTCTCCTATTCATTTTCAATATTTCTTTATTTCAACAGTTATTTTCCTTAGTGAAATCTTGAGCGATCTACACAAGTGATCCCATGCTGAATTTTGAATTTTATCTACTTCTTATAAATCTATAGCTTTTCTGGACTGCCCAATGGCTTTCACACTGGTTTCCACTACAAACTAGAAGTAGGTTAAGAGCACAAAAAAGGGAAAACTGGCTACCTCTTAGAAAAATGCCATACCTTTTGTACAAAATTTGATTTTTTTGATTCAGCTCTGCATGTTTCTGAAAGCTGGGAAGATGGTGACACTAGTACAGTAAACTGTTTGCAGATACTGTTTCTAGGAAGAAAAAAAACAGACACTTTTATCTGGAGCACTTTTTTTCTTTTTTTCCCCAAACACTCACAATTTTACTATATTTTGCCAATTGTCTCTGTCCCCTCCAAGGGAATTCACAAAACATAGGAACCTTTACAGTCCCCAGGATGCTGGAAAAAGGACACTATTTTGGCATGGATACCTTATGTGCAAATAAAGGTATTGAGCCTAAGTGTGAACTACATGAAATACCCCAAAAAGGCCTCAGCACAGTGGGGCGGGGGTGGTGTTGGTTGGCTCTCCATAGTTCTTTTTTGTGAAGGCCATTGATGGATGCAAAACACAACTATTACCTAATTAACTACCCCATCCACCAAAAATCCAACAATACACTATGATACAATAAATTACTATTAAAAAGTAAATTAAAAAATCTCAATGGACGTATGCTAAAGTGAGTGTGGCTGAAAATCGGTTAGTACTGCAGATTTGCTGCTATTCTAATTGTAGTAACAGGTGGAGGAAAAGGGCTGCTACAGTGGCTTGAAAACGACAAATACATTTAACAATGTCAAACTAGTACGTTTGTGGGTGGTCATAAACATTTTTTACTCAACCTAGCAAAACATGCAACTATTTTGCATAGTCTTACCCAACCTAGTAAAACATGCACTACTCTTGAAAATGTCATGAACAGAATATGTTTTCTGAGTGGGAAGAGGAAGGGAACCCCTCAGTGTGTGGTAAGTGGGTTCTCCTGAGGAAAATATCGACCTCTGGTGAAAAAAATAGAAATAAGTAATGTGGTTTTTGACAACAGTAACTTACACTTCTGACTAATTTGCATATGTAATTTACTCTTACATTAAAGTTACTTCACTACTTTTGGCTTTTCACAAAATCAGAATGTGTAAATTTACTCAAAACTGCACTCTTACACACCTCGACCATCCTGACAATGAGGTGAAGCAAAATTTAGGATTGAAAGTTACTGCTACTGAAAAACGAATAGTAGTCCATCACCACGTATCGTCAACCCCTCATACTGCAACACTATTGCATAGCAAAGAATGAAGATAGGACTTAAAATGGAACCTAATAGAAAATAATGGTGACTTTAGAAGTGCAGTTTGCGAACAGCAATGTGTTTATGCTTTATTAGGTGTGTCCATGCTTCTCTCTAATCCCACCCCTGAAACCGCCTTAATCCCTCCTTAATACTCCTTAAATCACTCAGTTTTAGGAGTAAGTATACCCCTTTTTCAGTCCACTCCCTGTGGTCACTTCTGCATTTACTACTAAGTAGCAAACTTTGTGCGAATCATCCTATAAAAAAGATCAGAGAAGTGGAAGTGGAAATTGACACTTGCATGTTTGTGAATAGCGTTTTGTAGTACTTCAGGAGTACTATGGTAGTACTACCGAACATACTATAAAATGCAGTTCGTAATTAGACCTCTAAATGTTTCAATGTTATCTTCTGCCACATGTTTTCAGGTGGTTGTACTCTATGCCGACTACATTCTGTGCTATCTATGGGGGAATAAATCATGCATAAAAAAGATATTTTAGAGTCAATATTTTGTTTATATTCATAATATCTAAAAATAGTTTCCCATAAAATCACAGACTTTGTCATGTTCTAATAATGCATGTTTCTGTGTTACAAGTATAGTCAGTATTGGCATTTGTTACTGTGCTTGTTATTAAACTAAAATGTTTTAAAACAAATTTCCACATGCAAATTTCTATTATCATCCAGCTGAAATGCATACTATTTAGACATTTAGGGGCATATTTAGGAGCCCCTAGCGCCATTCTAATAACACATTAGCATAATTTTTTACTCTAATGTGGCATTAGAAGGCCAAAAACACTGCACCATTTTCACTTTGTAACCCTTTGCGCTACATTATGCCTGCGCCACGCATGATGCATGCAATCGAGGGGTTCTCCCATCAGGGGGGCCAAAAAATGGTGCAAAGAAATCTAAGAGATTTCTTTGTGTAATTTTTTTCGGCACGTTAACGGCTACTCAGAGCAGTCATTAAAAGGAGGCTTCCATTGGTTACAGTCGGCCTCTGGGTGCTTTGCAGGATTAGCGTAAAAAATGTTGATGCTAATCCTGCAAAGCGCCAGACTAGCACAAAAAATTCTGACGCTAGTACCCTAACAACTGCCACGGTGCGCCGTATTTTAAATACGGCGCACACATGGTGGCATTGGGGGGCCTAAGGGGCACAAGAGCCATTTTTATTACATATGTTCCTTAGATATAAAGTAAAACACATTATCATTAGAACATATGACTGCGATGCTCACATGGATCTTCATAAGTAACTTAAATTAAAGAAAGTAGTGAAAGTTGGAAAATAAACAGCTTGTTGATAAAACCTGATTATGCTTAAAAATATGAGTCAGCTGGCAAACATTTTTTATTGTTGTAAGTAGGTTTAATCTCGGTTTAGACCCTTCAGGAGGATACCGATTATTAATACATCAATCCTCGCTTTTTTTCTCATTTGCAATAAGGCGTTTCATCGCAGTATGTTCTGCAATTTTAAGTCTGGGTAAATGATATCCTCTGTTGTCATGAAGTTATTATTCTGGGATGTTATGACTGTACATTGGTATTTGTTCCTTTGAAATGTCATAAAATTATATTGAAAAAGGATATTAAATCCCGTGAATGGTTTCAGGTGTTCTTCATTTTTGCAAGCTGAAGCATATTTTCTTCTTCTTGGCAACCTGCTCTAACCTTTGGGTGGTAATTACAAGGCAAAGACAAGACTAAACCTCCGAGTATGGGAGCCTGATTACTGACAAGAAAGGGGGATTTTCTGCACCACTGAACAGAAAATGAACAGAAGAGATTTTCAGAAATATGTTGAACTCTTTCTCTAAACTCGTGCAGCTGGAGAACATGTATAGTGCAAGTCTGCTTATAAAAAAATGTCATGGAATATTGCGTTTATTAATCATCTACCAGGTATTAAAGTACATACTTGAGAGCAGCCTTGTAGCCTTCCCTTTCTTTTGATCTTACTTTCACGAGTAGCTGTATTGGGGTTTTCTTTCATTCCGCTCTGATTTCTTTCTTTTCCTAATGCGTCTTGCATTGCACACTACATACAAGATCAGTTTGTGTTATGTGTCAAAATGCCATCTGTCTTAACGCGTGTATGAGACATCTTGCCAGACTTACGCCTCCTACTCTGTTGATAATAAAAGTAGAAGATGTTGCTGAACAAACCGAATGTGCCTGTACGTCATGGAGTGTGCAGGCTGACCATGGAAAATAACACAGTCAGGCTAATGCTAAGTCTATTAGAGAAGGAGTCTGGTTCAGGAATATATGTCAAACTGCCCTCTCTAACTAAAACATTACACTGACTCCTCGTTTCGGGGTGAAAAAGAAGAAGCTCAGGCAGCCAGCAGGTGAGCTCGAGCCCAGCAATAAAAAACAAGCATTTGCCATGTAGAGGGTCTAGTGTTTGCTCGAGTTAGAGCTATTAGCGTTGTAAATTACTAACTGGACTCTTCTTGCCACACAAACTGAAAATAAAAGTAAAACAGTTGATAAAAAAGACCCAATTCTAAGCGCCGCCGTGAGCGTGAAGGTGACATACAAAACGAAAAGAAGTTTGCTTGTAGTCTAGGTTATCGGCAAACGTGCAATTATCCATGTAACAGGGTTGATCCCAAGGCGATAACAAAACCACCCTTAGGGGGGACAAATGTAATGCATTAGCAATGATAACAAAGGATTTTTGAAAGGCAACCCCACAAACAAGTGATAGTGATGGGCGTGCGGTGGTCGTAGTTAAAAGCCCAGATACATACCAACACGTCGGAAAAGCAGCGCTTCCGCACTGCTATTGTTCTGCTTGACCTAACAATTCGGCAGTCTGTAGTGACTGCTGCCCTGTGTCCTTGACTGCATCAGTAATGGCCTCATATGAGAGTGCCTAGCAATACAATAACACAGAACGTGTGCTGTCCAAAACGTATTTTTTTATGCACATATGAGAGTGTATTAAAATATGTACACACAGGATACACATTGTAAAAAAAGACACATTTTGAGCAGTGCACCTTTTGAGGTAATGTACTGCCAGGCACTTTCATATATGTTAATGATCCCTTTACCACATAAGAGAGTGCCTCGAAATACAAGCGCCCCAAGATGTGCATTGCTTAAAATAGAATCATTTATCGTACAATGAACACCCTAAGCTAACGTATTGCAAGGTGCTGACATATTTGCTAAGGACCTCAGTATGCACATATGTGAGCGGCTAGAAATGACATGTGCTCAGGATGTATTTTATGTACATTAGAGATTGGCAAACCCCTGAAAGCTGGAGTGAGAAGCTATGGCCCAGCTCAAGGTCTTCTCGGAAGCTCAACCACAAAAGGAGCTTATAAATCACGGCAGTGAAGTGGTTTAGCGGCTATAGTTGCTGCTCATGTAGCATGGAGAACAGGGTTGGCTTTCGGACCTCAGCTTGTCGCGTAAGCTCTCATTTTTCTAATGAGACTACTGGATTTTAAAGGGCAGAATCGCCTGCGGTGTGGTAGTCTTACCCACTACGGGTGACACCTGACAGCCTAATCCGGGTTTAGCTCCGGCTAACTAGCAGTGCCTCTGTTGTATGGGTTGTTTATAGTGTGCGCAACCCGTGCGCGTGAGAATGGCGTCGAAGGAAGAATGTGAGGAATGTGAGCGTGAGTTGGAATGTGGTGTGTGGTGACAGAGCTGAGCTGAACAGGGAAGGTTTACAGATGTGCTGCTGGAGATGTTGGGGCTGTATTATTATATTAATGATGCAATAAATCATGAAAGAAATAGATACGGCTGGAGATTCATTACTACAAATTTGGCGACGAGCTGGAGAAACCGTCTCAACACGTGTAATTAGCCCCAACGTCTTGAAGTGCCAGTGCGAAGAAACCTTATCGTTGAGGGTCTTGTGCGGATGATCGACGCAGGAACGAACATATAATCATACGGTCTATTTCAGGAGAAAAGACCTACCAAAGGCGAACGACTCTTCAAGCCTTTCGGTTGGTATCAGGAAGCCGGCTAATGCGTTGTATCAGCGTGCACGAGTGAGGCTCCCATTTGGCATATCTGGTTCCTTGGTAACTGGAGCTGTTTGAAAGCGCGTACAGCCTTACTGGTTATCGCGGCTGTATGCGCTTCGTCTCTAATCCTGCCAGGCTGCTAGAACACTGAATGTGTGCTTCTTTGGATAATTTTGGTGGCCATATTGGGAATTTCTTCTGTGTACAATGACTCAACTAATTTCAACAGTGTAGCTTTTGTGTTACAACTGCACTATTGTTTCTTTTAGATATTGAACCTGTGTGCTTATTTTGTCACTCTTGGAGCCATATTTCAGGGGTGAAACTCATTTTTCTAACCTACTAGAGCCACTGTATTTTGAGTGCTTGGCATTTTTTTTTCTCTGCCATGGCTTCATATGGCTCATTGATTTTGTCTCCTCCTCAGCCATTTCAACCTTTAGTAGGTGACAATCTAAGCATGTGGCAAGAATGGAAAGAGTATTTCCTAAATTATATTGCTACTTGTGATGAAGAGGATGATTTCACACCTACAAAGAAGAAAAAAATCCTTTTACATTGTCTGGGCCCACAAGGTTTAAAAATGTATAATTGCATTGAGAAAAAACCTCACCCAGAGGGCCAAGGTGATGTTTTCTCTAATGCTATTGAGGATTTGGACAGATACTATTCACCTACAGTCTGTGTTGGCATTGATAGATATAAATTCTATCATAGGAAACAATTGAAAGAGGAATTTATTGAGGAATATGTATCAGCTTTGAAAAATTTGGCTTTGACTTGCTGATTCGGGTCACTGCATGATGAAATGATCAGAGATCAAATTGTTATGCATGCGGCCAATCCATCTATACAAGACTGTTTGTGGGCAAAAGGATAAGCACCTTTATCTGAGGTTGTGGAAGTTGTAAGGAAAGCAGAGTTAACTGGAAGATGTGCCAAAGCAGTGCTTTCTGAAGAGAAAGAAGAGAAGAAAGCTATGGAACAGATTAATAAAGTTAAAAGTGGAAGGAAAAGTTCAAACTATGTGCGGGAAATTCCTAAGTCAAGAGATAACCTTGTCAAGGGATGATTAAAGAAAGCTGAGGCTAAGAGTGACAAATCCATGATTAAGTATTATAGATGTGGATTTATGGGTCACTACGCTAATGACAAGAAGTGTCCGGCGCGGAACCAAAAATGTTCATAATGCGGTTTGGTTGGACATTTCAGAAGAGTATGCAAGAAGAAAAAAGAAAAATCCATTAAGTTGTTGGAGAAAGACTCAAATTCGGATTCATCTACGTCTGATGATGACAATTTAAATATGTGTGTATTCAATGTGGGAGGTCAATTGGATATGGAACAAAAACTAACTTCAAGAAAAAAAACTAAATCTAATTTATCCATAGAGGGAATTGTTGTTAATGTGGTTGCTGATTCTGGATCTCCCTACACTATTGTTAGCCAAGCGGTGTGGAGAGATAAATTAAATACGAAGTTGGGAAAGATGCTGGTACCTTTGGACATAGCTCCAAGAAGTTTTAATGGAGAACCTATAGACATCTTGGGGTATAGGATTGTGTGTTGTATTTTTAAGGACAGAGAGGCTGAATGTAAATTGTATGTGCCAAAGGCGGGGCCATCAGTATTGGGATGGTGGGACCAAGGCAAGCTTGGTATTATTCTTAATCTGTGTAGTCCTGAACCAGTGTCTGTGGTGCAAGAAGAGATTTAGGATTCTAATACTATCAAAGCTAAATATCCCATGGTGTTTGCAGGTAGTATTGGCAAACTTACGGATTTCCAACACAGGATAGTTTTAAAGCATAATGCCGTACCAGTGACACACAAAGCTAGGAATATACCTTTGGTTATTAGAGATGAAGTGTACAAAGAGTTGGAAAAATTAATGCAGGCATGTGTCGTTGAACAGGTGGACTCTTCGGATTGGGTGTCGCCTTTGGTTGTGGTGAAGAAGGCCAATGGTAAATTGAGATTATATGCTGATCTGAGAGATTTGAATAAGAACATTATGGTGGACCAATTCCCGCTACCAAGAATTAATGAAATGATTGCACTTACGAAAGGAATGAGTTAGTTCACCACCATTGATCTAACCTCAGCTTACCATCAGGTTGTTTTACATCAGGAAAGTCGAAGACTTACTGCATTTGTCACTCCTTTTGGTTGCTACCAGTATACTAGGGTACCATTTGGATTGGCATCTGCAGCAGCCATGTTCCAAAGACTTATGTTCAAACTATTTAAAGGTTTACAAGAGGTTATGTTTTTCCAGGATGATATTTTGATCATTGGTAAGTCAAGGGAGGAACATGATGCCACATTGAAAAAAGTGTTGGATATACTTGCTGTTAAGGGACTCACGACTGAAATGTCTAAATGTAACATTGTGAAAAATAAGGTGACATATCTAGGGCATTAATTAAGTGTGAAAGGGGTAGAACCAAAATCTGAATTGGTAGAGGCAGTAAAAAAAGCACCAGTTCCTACCAATAAGGATGAAGTGAGAGCATTTTTAGGTTTGGCAGAATTTTACGCCAAGTATGTACAAAGTTTGCCAGCAAGACTTATCCTATCAGGCAATTGTTGAAAAACAAGGTGATGTTTAAATGGTCCAATGAATGTCAAGGTGCGTTTGATATGATCAAACAGAATATTATAAAAGCACCAGCTTTACAAGGTTTTGATCCTAACTTACAGAGTATCGTTACTACTGATGCGAGCAATAAGGGGCTTGGAGCTGTGCTTACGCAAATGGATACTTGAGGAAATGAAAATGTGATTGCACTTGCTTCACGCTCATTAACAGAGACTGAAATGAGATAATCAGTTATTGAGCGGGAGACATTAGTGTGCGTTTGGTGTTTGGGACACTTCAGGCAGTTTATTTGGGGTGTGAAGGTCATTTTCCGTAGTGATCACAAACCCCTCATTAAGGTACTTACAACTAGTGGATTGTTGAAGGCATCCCCACGAATAGCGAGATTGTCCATACAACTAATAGATTATAAGTATGTAGTGCAATATGTTCCTGGAGTAAAATATGTAACTGTGGATTTTTTTAGCAGATTTCCTTTGCAAACTCAAGAAACGTCTTGTAATGAGGATTATGAGTTGGATAAGGGTTGTGTTGCAGAAATGTTGGAAGGAATTCAAGGAATTTCAAATGAAGAATGGGTAACTGCCACAAAGGAGGACGGTGTGTTGTCTAGAGTACTTTCATTGTTGTAGAAGGTTGGCCTAACAAAAATACTTTGGAAGGTAGCTTACGTATAGATTGGGAATTGAGACAGGAATTGTCTGTGGAAGACAATGTGGTATTATGCAATGGTAAACTAGTGCCACCAGAAAGTCTTAGAAATAGGTTGGTAGAGATTTGTTATGAAGGTCATTTAGGAATTTCTAAAATGAAGAACAGAGTAAACCAGTTATATTGGTGGCCTGGAATAGATGTTGCTGTGGAGAGGAAAGTGAGAGTTTGTGTTTTATGTAATGAATCGGAAAATCATTTGTTGACCTTTAAACCTCCTTTATGTCCGCTATTGTGTCTGGATATGCCATGGGACAGAATTGGTTTAGATGTTACTGGACCAATTTATGATGATGGTGGAGCGAAATTCATTCTAGTGTTAATGGACCATTTTTCAAAATGGCCAGAGGTGAAGATTTCAACAAAAATGGATGCTTCAAGCATAGTGAAATTTTTGGATAAGGTATTTGTGAGAGAAGGGTTACCAAAGATTGTCCTGACTGATAATGGTCCTCAATTCTCTTCTGGGAAGTTTAAGAACTATTTGGAAAGGAATGGTATTTTGCACAAAACTACATCAGTATATCATTCTGCAGGTAATGGTGTAGTGGAACGCTTTAACAGAGTGTTAAAGAATGCTATCCAATTAGCCAACAGTGCAAAGTTATCATGGGAAAAAGAAGTATGGAAGACAATGTGGTCATACAGGATAATGCCTAGTGACATTACAGGTAGTAGCCCATTCAAAATTATGAGGGGAAGGATTTCTTTAGGTAAGGACAATGTGGGTTGGATGGCAAAACCAAGAAGAATTGATTAGTCTCTAGAGGTGGTTAAGAAGAATATAAGCGCAAAGCAGAAACATGCTAAACCTGTGTATGACAGGAAACCCAAATGTAAGACAGTAGAGATACATGTTGGCGACTGGGTCAGAGTCAAGATACCTGGGTTTAAAAGAAGGGGAGCAGGAAGATTTTATCTTCCATTGTGTGTAGAAAAAGTTCTGTGCAATTTGCTTTTGTTTAGTGATGGGAAGGTATGGCAAATGAGCAGAATTGCGCCCTATAAGGGTGGCAATGATATGGAGAAGAGTAAAAATTCTGATATGGAGAAAAATGTTTGGTTAAGAGATGAAATGGAAGACAAGAGTACACAAGAAATTCAAGAATTCAATGAGGAGGGAATATAGCAACAGAATATAAATTTACAAGAGTCTACAGGCCCGGTCCAAGGGGGGGAAGCAGGGAGAGGTGCAAAGTCCGCTAATGACGTTAGTTACTTCAATAATGGCTTCATATTTTCATGATTAGAGTATTCATTTTTTTTTTCTTTTCTTCTTTGTTTCCCTTAGTAAATTGTTAGGGTAGTAGCACAAACTGTTAGTTATAATTCAATTGCATTGTTATGAGGGGGGAAATGTGTTGTATGGGTTGTTTATAGTGCGCGCGACCCGCACGCGTAAGAATGGCGTGGAAGGAAGAATGTGTGGAATGTGAGTGTGAGTTGGAATGTGGTGTTTGGTGACAGTTAGAGCTGAGCTGAACAGGGAAGGTTTACAGATGTGCTACTGGAGATGTTGGGGCTGTATTATCATATTAACGAGACATAAAATCATAAAAGAAATAGATACGGCTGGAGATTCATTACTACAGCCTAATCTCTGCTCAAGGGCAGGGATAATTGGGCAGCAAAGGGCATGACATAATTGATTTCTCAGGGAAACCGTGGTCACTCAGGTCTCATCCGTTTCTCTCAGTTGCATTAGTCTCACTTACACAATGACAAACAGAGGCAGTATGTGTTTTAATAATATTTTAATGAAGCGACTGCATCTTAGATAGCAAAGCATGGGCTGCATTAACCAGGACGATACAGCATGACAAGATTAAAATGGTGACAAGGAGAGTAAAGCATATAAATAATGCTACCATGTTGTCACTCGAGTCAGTAGACTAATTCCTACCTAGGATATAATAGAGCACATTGTGTTAAGCTCTAATTCTGCCCTTCAGATTCCTTTGGGAAGTCATCATCCCCCATACCTGAGCAAAGGCCTGAAGTCTGCATAAGCAGCTGTAGCAAAGCGTTCAGCAATCAGCATACAGTTGTGGTTCTCTGGCTGGAATCTCCCTCTAACGTGTAAGGAACAGGGAAGTGTTTTCATAATAAAACAGCTGATATTCTGAAAAAATGTCCGTACGTAAGGATGTGTGTTTTTCTATGAATGTCAGAGACAAAACTTGTACCAAGTTCATCGGCAACCTTTCTTACTACAGCTTTGAAAGAAGCACAGAGTGAGCAAGAATGTCGCGTTTGAGAACGCAGTGCTGACCTCGACAAAAGCAGCTAGACCGAGTGAAATGAAACAAGGAACATGCCCGCTCCTGGGTGAGCGGGCATGGGCAACTCGGAGGGGGGTTACTGGGAGGACGGTGCTGGTACAGGGAGGGGAGTTATAGAAGATGAAGTAGGTGGGGTGGTCCCAGAGTGGTCCGCCACGACCAGGAAGCGTCCATCGGAGGAGGAATCAGAATCAGTTGTGTCTGTTCCAGTCTCCTCCGTGGTGCTCCCCTCACCCTCCAACCCACAAAAGTGGCCATTGTAAGAATAATAAAATGAAGCTGAATAAAATATATCTAGGTTAAAGTGCACAGCGGCAGGCCTATTATGCTAAAATACCATGCATGGAGCTATAACTAAAATGGCTGCACAACAGGCTCAGCATTACCTATTCCCTGCAAATCTCAATGCCTGAATTTCTTGTGCCCCTTAGAACCCCCCTAACACCACCATGTGTGTGGCTTATCTAAGATATGGCACCATAGCTGAAGTTAGGTGAAACTAGTGTCAGCATTTTTTACGATAGTTCGGAGGTTTGCAGGACAGGCGTAAAAAATGTTGATGCTAGTAATGCACAGCCCATTGAGGCCCATTTCAAACAATGGTGTGCCTCGTTTTATCCCCTACTCTGAGCAGTCAGAAAAATGATGAATCTCTTAGATTTCTTTGAATACTTTTTTCAGGCCCCCTAACAGGGGAACACCCCCTTTGCATACATTATGCCTGGTGCAGGCATAATGGAACGCAAAGGGTTACAAAGTGGTGCAGTTGATGGCGGTCTTACCATCGCCAGGCTGGCGGTAATGACCGCCAAATTATGACCATGGCGGTGATCCCTCCCATGGGCAGCCAATGTACCACTCCAACTGCCAGTGCGATACGACCTCTGCACACAGCAGTAGCCATCTCCAGGCAGGCGGAACACAAGGATCTGCCCACCATATTATGACCTAACAGACGGCCAGGATTTCTGGGGTCTTAGCAACACCACCAAAAGCCTGGGGAAAAACATCATATAAAAGGAGACACTCACCTCCAGGGACACAGAGGAGTCCACTGCCGCCATGGAACCCGAACTGGAAGTCTTCCTGCTGCTGTACCATGCTATGGCAGTCCAGGACCACCAACGCTGATGAAGACGACGACAGTGAGTTTAGGCACCTGGCACACAAGGGAGGGAGGGGAGAGTGACACACACCCACGCAGAACACACACCATACACACACACCACACACCCAGAACTATCTGCAGAGTGAACAACAGCAACATCAGCCAGAACTAAAGAAAGCCAGGACACATACCTTAGGTCCAACCTCTCTATTTTATAGGACCAGCGCCCACAACAATTGGGGCAACTAAAATACAAATGGCCATTGTTCAGTCCAATGTCAGCCAATAGCCACAAGGCAATGTCCAAGGCCCAACTTGACTCATGACAGTCACTCCACGATGGCAGCAGGCACCTCAGGGTGTGGGGCTTGAGGGGACTACGGGGGTGAGGTGTTTCTTCTTGGAAGGGAAGTCCTTGGGCTTGGGTTTGGGAGGAGGCGGGTCCTTGCCCTTCTGTATTCGGGGTGGAGGAGTGGTCTTGGGATGGGAGCTGGAGGTACTGGGCTGGGGGCTGGGATTTTTCTCTTATGGGAAGGACGGGCGGGAGAGGGAAGAGTTCAAGGTGGAATGGAAAAGCTTGTTAGGACCAGTGGGGCGGGCTGTGGGAGGAGGTATGGGAGTGGAGGTGGAGGGAGTGGTTGTTGGAGGAGTAGGTGTTGTAGACTTGGGTGCAGGTTCATGGACAGTGTGTGTGTGTGAGGTGGATGGCTGTTAGGGGTCTGAGTGGGAGAGTTTGTGTGTCTTTGGAGGGGGCAGACAGGGTGGGGAGGACAAATAGGACGTGTGGATGTATGTTGTGGTAGTGTCTGCAAGTAAGGTGGGTGTGCTGCATAAGGTGGTGATGGTGGTGGTGTTGACTTTGTATGTGGTGTGTGGCGTGCATATCTGCGGATCTGCTGTTGTGGTGACTGTGGGCAAGGCTGTGCAGGTGGCAGGATATGGGACTGTTGCTGCTGCACATGCAGGTGTGAGTTCTGATGTGACTGTGAGGGAGGAGGGGGAGACAGTGGAGGTAGTGGCTGATGTCATGTGTGCATCTGTGTGTTGTGTGTGTGCTTGTGGACTGAAGTGTGGTGCCTGTGTTTGTCTGTGCAAGTTCTGTATGTTGTTTTGGTTGTATGTTTGTCTGAATGTGTACGTGGGATGGGTTCGGTGAGAGGAGATAGTGTCTGGGAAGAGGTAGTTGGCTCGGGACGGTAGAAACAGGGACACTGGCTGCCGTCAGATAGGAGGCCAGAGCCTGAAACGATCTTTGTAGGACCACCAAGCCACCGTGAGTGCCCTCCAGGTAGGCATTGCAATGCTAGATCTGGGATACCAGCCCCTGGATGGCATTCACTATGGTTGACTGTCCTACACAGATGGATCTCAGGAGGTCAATAGCCTCCTCACTGAGGGCAGCAGGGCTGACAGGTGCAGGGCTTGAGGTCCCTGGGGCGAAGGAGATGCCCATCCTCCTGGGTGAGCGGGCATGGGCAACTCAGTGGGGGGTTACTGGGAGGACGGTGCTGGTACAGGGGAGTGGTGGAAGATGAAGTAGCTGGGGTGGTCCCGGAGTTGTCCGCCACCACTAGGAAGCTTCCATCGGAGGAGGAATCAGAATCAGTTGTATCAGTTCCAGTCTCCCTGTGGTGCTCCCCTCACCCTCCAACCCACTGGTCCCCTTGGTGTCTGTGGACTCTGCCTCCTGGGTCCCGTGGCTGCAGCTCCCTCACTTGCCGGTGCACCTGCTCCTTCGCCAGATGATGCTAATGCGCACAAGGACAGGATGACAAAAGGAGAGAGGGGGAGAGAGAGAAGGGGAGCACAGGGTCAATCACAGCATCAACAGCACAGATGGCATACACATTACAATCACTCTCTAGGATAAGAAT
The DNA here is from genome assembly GCF_031143425.1 of Pleurodeles waltl. NCBI lineage: Eukaryota > Metazoa > Chordata > Amphibia > Caudata > Salamandridae > Pleurodeles > Pleurodeles waltl. The sequence continues at coordinate 282,024,459 of NC_090447.1, forward strand.
GGCCAATATACACCACAGTGACATACTATTGCCTAGGGAATACATCAGGTATGACTCAAACACTAGCGCCTACACATCTACTGGGACCAACTAATCCTTGTCTAACATGGCAAGCTAGTTACCTAGCAATACCAAATCTGCATACCACCCTACATACCTAAGCAGGACCATGCAGGAATGTCTAAACCAGCATATTGGGGCATCCACTGACTAGAACTCTGCACCCAAATCCCATGCCAGGCAACAAATAATGAATATCACCCACACTGTACACACCTCCTTGTGGCTGCTGTGCTGCCCTCAAGTGCCCACCCAGCTCTGGGTAGACCACCGCCAGTATGTGGGCCATTACGGGGGGTCAGGCTCCGACGGGCACCCCTCCATCATCGGGAGGCCTTCCCCAGCTGGGCCTCTGCAGTCTTCCAGGCCCAGGGTCTCAGGTCCTCCCACCGTTTCCTGCAGTGGATGCTCGGCCAGCTATGTACCCCCAGAGTCCTCACGTCCTTGGCAATGGCACACCACAACCCCTTCTTCTGATGGGCACTAAGCTGCAGAGGGGATACAGTCAAAAGGACACTATGAACCAGACAATCCAGCCTGTCACACATATGGCCTACATACTGCATTTGCCCCTCATCAAACACAGACATGACCCATACCTTTGCATTCACATTGCCTGCAGCCATATCCCCCCAAATGACACACTGTTAGCACTCACATACATACACATGCAGTCATGTTGCATGCAACGTACCCATGATGTACTCACCTGTCGGTCTGGAGGCCCATACAACTGCCCATACAGGGGTAGGACTTCAACCACGAGCCTCTCCAACTCCTCTGACATGAAGGCTGGGACCCCTTACCCTGTTGCACGGGCCATGGCAGGTACCAGATACAAGTCACAGCAGCACATGCAGTGGAGATGTCGTCCAGTGGAAAGTCAGGAATCAAGTGAAGTGGTAGAAAGAAAATGGTGGTCACGGCAGCAGCGGTGAATACTGTCACTGCCGGTGTTGATCATCATTGGTTCCTGTACTCCATAGAGCCCCATGTTAACCAATGAGGAATTGCACAGCGGTGCAGCCTGCCTTCTGCCATGATGCCTAATTCCGGCGGAGTAAGTTCACTTCCAGCTATCCCTGCATACAGGACAGGCGGTTGCCATTTTCAACTGCTAGTACTCATGCATTGAAATAAAAGGTGCGTCATTGTTGTCGACTGTACACACCTAGACAATTCTAGTATCCAACAAACATACATGCTCTGATGTCGTGTGTCCATAGGTCCTGTTGTCACACAAATTTTACTTTTGGCTCACTTACATACCAACCACTGTAAAGGATTAGGAGGAGAAGGCAAGCACCCATGTACAGATCCCTTGTGGACTTGGCTACACTGGAGGACAGGCACATCATACTCACAAGCATCTGGACAGGGCCACAATCACAGAGCTGTGTGCACACTTGGAGCCTGATCTGCTACCTGCTATCCATTGTACCACAGTAATTCCCCTCTTGTTCAGGAACTATCAGTGCTCCATTTCCCGGCAACAGGTTCTCCCAGGTGACAGTGGGCTTGGCTGCAGGAATGTCACAGCCAATGTTCTTGATTGTGCTTGGTAGGGTTTTGGCTGCCTTGCTCAAACACGTGTAGCTACATCGCATTCCACCAGGTTCATGATTTGCCCACTGTGAAGGCTGGATTCTATGCAATAGGACACATACTACATGTGATTGGGGCCATTGACAGGACACATACTACATGTGATTGGGGCCATTGACAGGACCCATATTGCCTTAGTCCCTCCCAGGGCTAATGAACAGGTGTACAGGAAAAGGAAGAGTTTCTACTCTCTCAATGTCCAGATGGTGTGCCTTGCTGGCCAGTACATCTCCCATGTCACTGCTGAGTATCCTAGATCTGTGCATGATGCCTTTGACTTGAGGAATAGCAGCGTCCCACAGCTGATGGCATGACTATAGAGGCACAGAGTGTGTCTAATAGGTGAGCTTGAGCCCCCACACAATGTATGTCAGTGGGCTGAGAATAGGTCAAATGATGCTCATGGGCATACCAGGAGGATTGTGGAACGCACCTTCGGTCTCCTGAAGGCCAGGTTCAGGTGCCTCCATTTGCCATGTGGATCCCCATGCTACTCCCCTGCCAAGGTCTACCAGATTGTGGTGGTGTGCTGCATGCTGCACAGTTTGGCCCTTTGGCTTCATGTGCCCTATCTGCAAGTAGAAGGGGGTGACAATGCACCTGTGGCAGCAGTGGACACTGAGGACAGTGAGGAGGAGGAAGAGGAGGAGGATGTGGACAGCAGGACACATATCATTCAACAGTACTTAAAATGACACTCAGTTAAGACTGTCGATCTTTACATTTCTCCATTTAAGTGATGTGCTGTGTGACTGTAGTATAATGCCAGTCACTACCTTTGCATCCCAATTATGCCAGTCACCTATGCCTTCCCTTATTGCAGATGTTGGTTTGATTACAACAGTGTACTGATGTGATGTGTACAAACTGCTGAGACACAGATGTACGATGGATTCACACATTACAGGATATTTGCACAGGATCATGCAGTTCAATACAGTTCAATACATTGTACATTTCATTCTGATAAAGCACTATTACTCAAGTTGTGCCCAAGGGTATTTATGTGTAAATAGTATATTCAATGCAAAGCGCAATAGAGTGGGGTGATGGTTGGGAAATGTCCAGTGTAGTGAGCCAGTATGTTTGCAGCAGAGGTCCAGTGTCCAAGGGGCCATAGGAAGAGGAGCAATGTCAGTCCAAAGTGAACAAGGTGACACAGTGGAACACAAGGGGGACATTCTGGAGGGCTCATTTCCTGGTGGTGGTCTTGGCAACTGTCTCTGGTGCCTGTCTGCGTTCCATGGAGTGTTCCCCGTGTGGGTCACCTTCTGCAGGGGGATGGGAGCTGGTGGCCTGTGAGTCCTATGGCAGGGCCTCCAGTCCACTAGCTGCAGCAGATTTTGAGGGCTGTTCAATACATTGGTTAGTGGTAGGGGCCCTGTTGTGTGCTGTGTACTCCTGTATGATGTTTTCCATGTCACCCAGCACCCCTGCAATGGAGGCTATGGTGGTACTCAATGCCTGCAAATGTTGCATGACCTCCCGCTGGTTCACCTGCATGATGTTGAGCACCTGACCCATTCTGTCCTGGGAATGTTGGTATGCCCCCAGGACATTTGTGAGTGCCTCCTGGGCAGTCGGTTCCCTGGGCCTGTCCTCCCCCTGGTGCACAGCAGTCCAATGACTGTCCTTGGCCCACTGTGCCTGTGTCCCCTGAACGGTATGCCCACTCCCACTGACACCAGGACCCTCATTGTCTTGCCTGTGTGGTGTGGACTCGGCTCCCTGTACAGGTGGGCACACTACTGATTGGACGTGCCCTGGGGACAGAGGTTTGGGGTGTTGGCTGGCTGCTGTGGTGTCTGAGTCTGAGGGTGGGGGCCCTGTGGTAGAATGGCTGTGGGATGTGGTAGCCTATTGGCCAATGGTCCCAGATGGGTCAGGGAGTTCATCCAGATCGAGACCTCCAGAGTTGCTGTCATTACTGAGGGCATCTTCTGGTGGGGGACTGGGTAGCTGTGGCACGTCTTCGATGCTGACATTGGCTGGGGCACCTGTGGGGATGTAAGGGAGGTGTTAGAGTAGTTGTCTGTGACATATTTCGCATTTCTACCTTTCCCAATGATGTTGGTTTTGTCCTCCCACCTTTGGTAGTGTATGAAGGTGTATTGTGGGATTGGTCGGTCCCCATGCTGTGCATGCATTGGTGGTGGGTGTGCATGCAGAGCTGTGAGGGATGTGCTTGCAGTGGGTACAGCATGCAGGGGTTGACATTTATGTGTGGTAATTGGGGTAGTGCACCGTGTGGGATGGAGTTGGGTAAAGGGAGTCAGGGTGATGGGCTGAGATGGCATGCAGGTATGAGGGGATGGTAGGTTTGTAATGGTGACTCACCAGTGTCCAATGGTCCGGCTACTCCAGTGAGTCCCATTAGGATGCATTATTGCCATGACTTGTTCCTCCCATGCTGTCAGCTGTGGGGGTAGAAGTGGGGGTCCACCGCCAGTCCTCCTGATGGCTTTCTGGTGCCTTGCTGCACTGGAACACACCTTCCCCCGTAGGTCATTCCACCTCTTCTGAATGTCGTCCCTTGTGCGAGGATGTTGTCCCACGGTGTTCACCCTGTCCACAATTCTCTGCCATAGCTCATCTTCCTGGCAATGGAAATCTACTGTACCTGTGCTCTAAACAGCTGTGGCTCTACCCTGAGTATTTCCTCCACCATTACCTGCAACTCGTCATCAGTGAAACGGGGTGACTTTGTGGGGACATGGGTGTTGTGTCGTGTGTGTGTTGTGCAGAGGGCGATGTGTGATGTGGTGGGGTGTGTGGTGCGTGACAGATATATGGGTAGTTGTGGTATGTGTGTACAGTTGTCTCTGGGATTGACGTGGCAAGGTGTAGTGGTCTTCTCATGTTTACAAAGGTTTGTTGGTGGTGTGGGGGTGTGTTTTATAGTGCTAGTGATGAGTGTGTGGGATGTGTTTATTTGTGTCATGTTTTTTTTTTTTGTTCTGGCCAATGCTGTCTTCTTTTGTTTTTGGGAGGCTATTCTCACCTTGGCAGTGTACACCGCCAATGGTTTAGCGCCATTGAATTTCCACTGTGGTGATTCGTGGGTCATTATGAGGGGGCGTTATTTTGGTGGCATAACAGTATGGGTGCTAGTTCTGACAGTTTATCGCGTTCGTTGGGTCTGGCTGATTTGTGGTTTTGGCTGGTTATTGTTGGTTTGTGTGTATATGTCATTATCTGGTGGACGGATGTCTACTTTCACACGCAGAAGCAGCAACCGCAGGATAGCCCAACAAAGCACATTCACGAGCAGGGGCAGCACTTCTCCTCAGCTCTTCAGCTCTTTTCCTTGGCAGAGGTTCCTCTTGAAACTAGAAGTGATCTAATTTTCAGGTGTTTTCGGTCCACTACTTAGACCCCTTTCTGCCTTTGGAGTAGGCAAACTTCAAAGGAAAGTCTCTCTTTTTTGTAAGATCCTGCCTTGTCCAACCCAGGACCCAGATGCACACCAGAGGGTTCGAGACTGCACTGTGTGAGGGCAGGCATAGCCCTTTCAGGTGTGAGTGACCACTCCTCCCCTCCCTCCCAGCACAGATGTATCATCAGGATATGCAGGTTACCCCCAAGCTCCCATTGCGTCACTATCTAGAGTAGAGGTGCAAACATCCCAACTGTCAAACTGACTCAGACAGGGAATCCACAAACAGGCAGAGTTACAGAATGGTTTAAGCAAGAAAATGCCTACTTTCTAAAAGTGGCATTATCAAACACACAGTCTAAAAACAACTGTTACCAAAAGATGCATAGACCCTAAACTCCACATTTCCATCTTCTCCCAAATGTAATCTGCACTTTAATAATATTTAAATGCAGCCCCAATGTTAACCTATGAGAGACATAGGCCTTGCACAGTGAAAACCAAATTTGGCAGTATTTCACTGTTAGGACATATCAAACATACTAGTATATGTACTACCCTAAATATACACTGCAGCCTGCCCATGGGGCTACCGAGGGCCTAATTTAGGGGTGCCTTACATGTATGAAAAGGGAAGGTTTAGGCCTGGCAAGTGGGTACAATTGGCAAGTCGAATTGGCAGTTCAAACCTGCACACACAGACACTGCAATGGCAGGTCTGAGCCATGTTTACAGGGCTACTAATGCGGGTGCCACAACCAGTGCTACAGGCCCACTAGTACTATTTGATTTATAGACCCTGGGCACTTCTAGTGCACTGCAGTAGGTACTTACTAGTAAATCAAATATGCCAATAATGGAAAGCCAATTACACATACATTTTACATAGAGACATCTGCACTTTAGCACTGGTAAACAGTGTTAAAGGGCCCAGAGCATTAAAAACAGTAAAAACAGAGTCCAGCACACATCAACAACCTGGGAAACAGAGGCAAAATGTTAGGGGAGACCACGCCAAGAATGCCAGGTCTAACAGCCATTATATCCAGTTAGAGCTTAACACCAGATTCCTCAGCATGGAGCTACCTTCTGGGGCCTTCTCCAGGAGAGAGGCATCCCTTTCGACAGAGATGACCAGGCCAGGCTTTGATGCGGTTTGCAGAAGGGCCCTTCCTCGCCTCTACTAATATGCCTGTTCACTGACTCCATGACAGTGGTGATGGGCCTTTCAGCTTGATGTCCCCTGGTGCCATCAGATTCTGACACCCTGTGTTGCCCCCACCCCACCGTTGGGAACCACAGAGGGAATTAGGTGGGTCAGCCATGGACAAGAATAAAGCCCTACGGGGCACCAAACAAAGTACTCTCGACAAGTATTACCCAGCTTGCCCACCTCCTCTCCCTGGGGTGGGCAGCACTGAAGACTTTACACAGGACAATGCTGTCCTCCTAGTGGCCATCATACAGTTGTACGACATGCTTGATGCCAAATTGAGGCGGTGGGTCACAAAGTTACCCTGCTCCATCAGGACCTCCATGACGCTGTTCACCAGATCACAGAGGTAGAGACTAGGGTCTCTGGTGTAGAAGACTCTGCTATCTCCCTATAGCAGATGCTGACCAAACTCACAGATGTGACTAAGGAGTTGGCTGTCAGGGTTGAGGATGAGGAGGGCAGGGCTTGCCTCAATAACCTATGGTTCATTTGTTTTCAGGAGAGCTATGAGGGCTCCTCAAAGGAATGCTTTTTGGATCAGTGGCATTGTACATTGATGCCCCTGGAGGCCCTCTCACCATGTATTTTGACTTTTGCAGTACCTCCTGTCTAGGCCTAAGCCTAGACAGGTGATTGTTAAACTCCTCAGCTATATGGACAGGGACTCAATCCTTAAGCATGCCAGACTCCAAGACAATAATATGTATCAATTACATGCTATTCCGATCTTTCCAGCATACATAAGGATGGTCCAGAAACAACAGCAATCCTTTAAGTCAGGTGTGCAATGCCCTTGAGAACTTAACATACACTACATGTTTCTGTATCTGACTAAAGTTCTTTACCAGTGGCAGACTCTATTTTTGAAACACCCAAAGAAGTTTTTCAGTGGACTGATGAGTGAGTCTCGGTGAAGCCCCATATTCTTCCATGGATAGTCTCTGATTTGTCTAAAGAAGAGATGCGCAGCCGACCTATGAAGACCCCAGCGAAGCATTGTAATCAATCTTGGAGGAACCCCCGGTGCCCTGATGACCCCTTGGTGACTGGTGGCAGCTATCAATCTTCACAGGTGTAGACATGAGTGTTTCCATTGTATTATTCTTGTGTCCTTTTCCCTTTTTCCTTTACCAGGTGGTACGTCCTCTGGACTCTGATCTATCTTTGCTGATGAGTAGTTGTAAGATAATTGGTGTGGTTATTTGCTTCCCACACTTATCCTTGTTTTATTCTGTTGAGTATGTGAAATCATAGGGTCAGGCCTGACGTGGCCACCTGTTGGGGCCTAGAGAGCGTCTGCCTAATGACAAATACTTCCTGTTATCGAAGTATGGGTGGGATAGTATAGGAATTAATAGTCTATGTAATGTTTATCTATATGATATTTTTGTGTGCATTTTGGCCTTATGTTCATCTTACTTGCTTGCTGCACATCAGGCCCCTTGTGCATCCTTTCCTTTGTTTCTCACACATGACCCTAACATGAGTATACCCTCATCAGCGATTACACTAGACCACCTACGGGTTGTATCATGGAATGTGAATGGTATACTTGACAAACCAATATCGTCCAACCAGAGCAGTGAGCCAAATACTCAAACTGCACCTCCCCCTTGTCCCAAAAATTACATTATGTTGTGCTCCCAAACTAGATACCCACTGCTCCCAGAGTGCAACCAATAAATGTCCAATGTTTGTGAATTGCAATTGGAGGGGCACCGACAATGTTCATATAGGTAGTAATCATCCAAATGTGTTGTTCAAATGGGATCTTTCATTTTCTTCAAAATAACAGACAACAGCCAACACGTTTCATTCACCACCTGTGAACTTCCCCAGGGCTGTAAAACAAACCTATGTAAAGTATACATAATTTCCATTTACTAAATTAAAATATATGAATCTAATACATAATAGAGCATACAAACATGACTTCTAAAGCTTTGAGCTCATCATGCTAATAGAAAAAAGTGTCAAATATAATCATTCCACTGTTAAAAACATGTGCACATGTATCTTCCCCATATTTATTGTTGTTTACTGCTAAAAACATAAAAAGCACCATCTAAAAACATTAAAAAGGAAAGGAAAGGACTGAACCCTACTCCTTTTTCCATAATGCTGCAGAAGCAATCCAAATTACGGCCAAGACCTAGGTATAGATAAACTCCTGTGATCACTCTACAATGAAATATTTTAGTTCAAATATATGTCCCCTACATGTCAATATCCTATCATACATATTACTAAACAGTTCTTCAATCAAAGCATAATATTTAACAATATTTTTCTCCCTGTCATGAACCTTTTGATGTTTCATTAGCAATATAGGTTGAATGTGGCTTTAAATATATAACACACCATCACTATTTATGTTTGCGCAGAAGGTTGAAGTTTCTCATTACACTGCCTGTAAGTTCTCAACCACATAAATTCCTTTCTATTATTCCTTCAGTCAAAGTATATTAATTCCTAAAAATGAATTGAAAATGTGTACATAGTAACCAATAGCAAAATGTTGTTGCATACACTTACAATCAAGGCCAAACTAGAAAATGTTTCTACCCAGACATGTTGAAATCACATTCGTAATTGAAATCAAAATGATAACAAAAAGCTTCTCTAGCTTGTGGCATCATTTTAACATGCATATCAAGCTGAATCAAAGGCCAAGACAGAAAAGTTAAAATATGGATGCCAGCCCATGGTTAAAATTGCATAAATGAGTTAATTTCCCACTTAACATTATCCCTTCTGATTTAATAGTTGAGAAATAGAGATAATTGCATTCTTGTGAGCATGCAGGATAAGGATGGTCAAGAGGTAAATACAAGGCAATAAAGTACACTACCTTCAACAAATAACCCTACATTTCATTTAGCCAGAAACTTATTCAAGCTTTTAAATGAATGAACCACCTTACGTCATGACAGATTACTTACCAACAAAAATAGCCAAATACATCATGTGAAAACTTGTCTTTAGAATCACCCCTACATTGACAAAAATAACTCACAGTTCAAATCAAACAACAGCCCTAATAAGCCACTCTGTAGCACTGCTTTCATTTCCAAACACTTAGACAAATGCCATGATGAATTGTCCTTGCCGCCAAATTCACTTCTATTTGAATACTCTTCCAAGGTCACATGTATAAAATGAAATACACATGTACTTATTTAAGAACAATCCAACCTCCAGTGACAACACCCTAATTTAGCCTGTCCCCAGTGGACTAATGGGTCTTTCTGCATCATAATTTATTGGCTGTCTCATTTATAGTGACAAGAACTCATTCTACCACTTATCAGTCACAACAACAAAAAAAAAAAATTCTCCGTAGTGGTTTAATTTAGTTTCAAATCAAAAAAGCCCACGGAAAGATGTGATCCAAAAATTTAGTATAATCCCATGTTTACTTCATACCTAATGTTGGTCAGCCTTAGATTATAATGGACTTCTCAAAGTGAAGTACCCAATTTTTAATTCACAAAGACATACAAGATATGTGATAATTGTACGTAAGATTCAAACCCTGTACTATTACGGGAATATAACCTGGAGTTGCGGAAACTTAGCCCACTACTCCATGGTGTCCCCAAGTGTTTGTAGTCAGGTTGCATGGTGACAAGCATGATTTAAAAGGAGTTATTTGAATTGTGAATAGGTTGTTTTATTTTACATGTTTCAATATATTATCAGTGCCCATGAATGAATCACAAAGTTGTAATTAAAATGTAGCAATATTTGTTAGTCTAAAAAAGGAAAAAACAAAATGATAAAATTGGAAATTAAATATAGCCACATACCAGATTCAAACCCTGTGTTGGTTCAACAGGCCAACACTAGGCAATAGGCGTCTAGCCCACCACTCCACGGATCCATGACTATTTTATAGTCAAATACACTGTGACAATAAATCATCAATTAAGACCTGGCATGATGTAATTTAACAGGAGGTATTTCCATAATGGATAAATTATACTGTATTACATATTTAAAAAAATACCACTTAAAATTATAGTAGGTAAGGTAAGTGTGATCATTTGTCCTTTTCAAGTTATATACAAATCTCTGAATTTTAGTCCACGTTGGAGAGCATCCAAACCACCGTTCCCCTGGAATCTCCACGTGTAGGTATATAAATATAAAGCAACATCACAAAACAAAATAAAAATGATGGACGGAGTGTTGAAACTTTTCAAACACTCACTCCCAGTCACAGATCTGGGTTTAATCCATCGTTATTTTGCTCGCCACATCACCCCAGTTTAGACCCAGCCATATGCAAATCAGTCTTGACCCTGTTCCCCATGGGAACAGTCCAGCCCGAACTGCTAGGCCAGGTCCCTGGACAGGAAACAAGCATCCTGGGACCGGTTTCAGGGAATCACCCTTCATCAGCCAGGCTAGCACGAATCCAGTGGCGCAGCGAGCAAGGGACCCACGTCTGGGCATACCCCTGCCTCTTAGGGCGCACAAAGCAACATCACAAAACAAAATAAAAATGATGGACGGAGTTTTGAAACTTTTCAAACACTCACCCCCAGTCACAGATCTGGGTTTAATCCATTGTTATTTTGCTCGCCACGTCACCCCAGTTTAGACCCAGCCATATGCAAATCAGTCTTGACCCTGTTCCCCATGGGAACAGTCCAGCCCGAACTGCTAGGCCAGGTCCTCCCTGGACAGGAAACAAGCATCCTGGGACCGGTTTCAGGGTATCACCCTTCATCAGCCAGGCTAGCTTGAAACCAGTGGCGCAGCGATCAAGGGACCCAAGTCTGGGCATACCCCTGCCACTTAGGGCGCACAAAGCAACATCACAAACGAAATAAAAATGATGGACGGAGTGTTGAAACTTTTCAAACACTCACCCCCAGTCACAGATATTGGTTTAATCCATCGTTATTTTGCGCGCCACGTCACCCCAGTTTAGACCCAGCCATATGCAAATCAGTCTTGACCCTGTTCCCCATTGGAACAGTCCAGCCCGAACTGCTAGGCCAGTTCCCCCCTGGACAGGAAATAAGCATCCTGGGACCGGTTTCAGGGTATCACCCTTCATCAGCCAGGCTAGCTTGAATCCAGTGGCGCAGCGAGCAAAGGACCCACGTCTGGGCATACCCCTGCCACTTAGGGCGCACAAAGCAACATCACAAAACAAAATAAAAAAAATAATATATTCATTTCTCAATCATAGAGCACCATAAGCACTATACAACGAGAAGTACCAAAAATCACCTCAAGCAGGAGCACGGGACATGATTAAAGAAAATAGTGAAATTCATTCTTCGTATTGTGTCCCATCTCAACACACCGGAGATGACTGATCCAACCCACTTCATTTTGTCTCAACACTAGCTCCCTATCACCACCTCTAGCATTCTGAGGGCCGTGATCGATTCCATGGAACCAAATTTCAGCTCTACTAAGTGTTGTTCCACCATATACGTGGTCATAGGGTACATATCATCCCTATTCTGTATTGCATGTATATGTTTTTGTATCCGTGCTTTTATGGGTCTTATGGTGCTGCCAACATATATGAGGCCACATCCACAGCCAATGACATAGGATACAAATTTGGTTTTACAATTTCTATAATGTTGAATGTAGTATTTTCGTCCTGTGTTGTAACTACATTTTTTAAATCTTATTTTTACCATACTCACGCATATTGCATTCACTACAGCTGTAAAGCCCTTTGTTCCATTCACACAACCAGGTGTTGGCAACTCGAGTGTCTGTTATATAAATAGGACATAACAAATCCCTTATTGTTCTACCTCTACTATCTGTTACCATGGGGTTGGAACTGATATTATCCTTTATCCCTGATATATCAGATAATAGATTCCAATGTTTCCACAAGATTTTATATATGTCATTATTTCTTTTAGTAAATTGGGTGGTAAATACCAAATTGTGGTCAAACTTGTCTCTGTTCCTCTGACTCTTGTCCAGGGTACTAGTCCGAGATAGCCTCTGTACTCTACCCTCAGCTTTTTGTAAGATTCTGTGTTCATAGCTCCTCGCGGCGAAGAGTTGCTTCACTAGATCCATGTGTTCAAGATATTTTTCGGTTTCACTACAATTACGTCAAACATGCACCATTTCCCCATATGGAATATTGTTAATCGTAGACTTTAGTTGGGCGCTAGTCACCTGCAGAACACTATTGCAAGCAGTAACCTTTCTAAACAGGGTACTGTTAATCCTCCCATATTTTACATCAAAGTAGAGATCCAGGAAGTCTATCCTCTCTCTGCTACAGTCCGTAGTTAGACTTACATTGTAGGGATTGTCATTTAGGTAATCCACATATTCTATAAATTGGTTAGTTGCCCCCTTCAAAAGCATCCTAATATCATCGATATATCGTCCCCAAAAGAGAAGATGATCCACCCACCCAGAAGCACCTTTGCCCCAGGCATTCTCCCTCTCCCACCAGCCCATGAAGAGGCCATTGTATGAGGGAGCAAACCTGGAACCCATCGCAGTCCCTTGTTTTGGGGGATACCAGAGACCATTATGCAAAACATGGTTCTTGGTTCAAATAATCTCAATCATCTCTAGAATCATTTTATTGCATTCTAACCAGTCGGTCGTCTTAGTACACAGGAAGGATTCAACTGCCCGTATGCCAAATGTCCACTGAGACATACTCCTCCTTCAGGAGGCATACCTATTAGATTCCAAAGTCCATGTCTGGAACACTTTGGCTTGGTTTTTGACTTAAGGTTCAAAAGGGTGCCCAGGGGCATGGGTATTTTGATCAAAAACACTATCCCATTTTGCCACACTAGGATGTGGACTGACAGTAGGGGTCAATAGATTTCAGTGACTGGGATACTCTTTGGAGAATCTATCACATTTTTATTTGCATACACCCCTCCCCCATTGGGCTTCTCTTTTATAGAGCTATTGACTGGACTGTGCAGAGAGCTCCCCGAGGGGTTCATAGCTCTGTGTGGAGACAGGAATGGGTGGTAGACCCAACCATAGATCAGTGGCACCCTGTTGTGTCCCCCCAAGACTCCGATGTGACATTCTGTCCTCTCTCATCTCTCATCTCTCATCTCTCATCTCCACGCTGGGTATGACACATATATGGAGTGCCCATCACATGACAGAATCAATTACTTGTTTGTTCCACAATCATATGCTCATAGAATTTCATTGCTGTTATGGCAAGGGTAGTATCCATTCACTCGCCAATTGCTGTGCATTTCTGGGTGGGCCAGTAGCATCTGGTGATTTGTTGGTTCCTTTCACCTTGGCACCTACAGAATACAAACTATCATCAGCACATGGAGCGCTCCATCGAGGGGTACTTCATGCACAATACTGTGCCTACAGTGTCCCCTGTTACATTTGGGAGGCCTTGAAGCATACATTGCAGGGGGGGCAGAAATAAGTTATTGCGCATGGGAGTGGCAGCATAGAGCCTACAAATTAAGCGAGATTGAAACTCAGATGGCAGTGTTAGACAGGTAGAGTGGCTGTGCAGACGGTAAGGTGGCAAATAGGCAGCTAGGTCTCTTGCAGCTTCATTACAAACAGATATTGCTAGACTAGAATAAACTCTCCTGGTTGGCAGCTCAGCTTTGCATTTATCACTGGGGGTACGAATCAAGGAAAATGCTCCATAGGCTGTGTCTGAGTGCTTCCCACTTTCCCCCTCCCCCACTGGTTGGGGACTCCACACTACTTACAGATCCAGAGGCAATAGCCAGCAGCTTTGCTGCCCATTTTCAGAAGGTTTATGTGAGGAAGAAGCTTTACCCAGATTGTCGATTTTGTGCAGGAACTGCCCTCTTAGAAGCTCACTGTGAACAAGCGTGAGTCCCTGGATGAGGAACTGTCAACAGCACTGGCTGGATTAAATGCCAGGAAAGCACCAGGACCTAGTGGGTTTGCATCTGAGTTTTAAAATGTATTCATGCCCAAACCTCAAGACCATATGCTGGGGGTTCAGGAGGCGAACAGTACCTCTTCCTTGTCTTCCAATTGGCATCATGCGGAGATCGTAGTCTTCTCCAAGCCGGTCAGCCTGCTGATGAAAATGCTTTCTCCCCCCAAAATTTCCTAATTGAAACTTGTAGTAAAGATCTTAGAGAAAGCACTTGTAAATAGGCTGTTACAGCCAATAATAGATTTGGCACATTCGGATGTGGCAGGAGTCATGCCTTGTCACAGCACTTGCCACCATATCCGGTGCCTATATAATTAACTGGTGCTTTCAGACGGACTGGAGGGTCCAATGTTGGTTCTCTTGGCTGGCATAGACAAAGTTTTTGACTTTGTGAGTTGGGAGTGTCTGTTCATTCTCCTTTGGCATTTCAACTTTGGCCTTAGATTTCTTTCTTATATTTGGCTACTTCATACTGATTTGACAGCATTAGTTCAGGTGGTAGGCGCCCAATCAGCTCCATTCACAAGTGCTTGGGTTTGAATGGGGAGCGGGGCTCTCAAACAGAATCGCATTACACTCTGATGATGTTCTTTTGTTCCTCACATCCCGGGAAGAATAAGAGCCCCGCAAATCCTGCATATTTTCGTAGAGGCCTTAGACAGGGAGAGTGGCTGTGCAGATGGTAAGGTGGCGCATAGGCAGCTAGGTCTCATGCAGCTTGAATACAAACAGATATTGCTGGACAAAGCTAAACTGTCCTTGCAGGAGGCTCAGAGTTGCATTTATCAATGGGGGTATGAATCAAGGAAAATGCTCCAAAGGTTGTGTCCGAGTGCTTCCCACTTTTCTCCTTTCCCACTGTTTTGGGACTCCACACTACTTACATGTCAACATATCCAAGTCCACAGTCTTCATGGCCAGTGCCAGTCCACGTGATCTCCACATTGCTTGGAACCTGCAGGTAGCCTCATCTGGATTCATGTATCTAGGCGTGTTTGTAACTCCAGACGCAGACTTGGCGTGGTTGCACAATCTAGGTCCTGTCCTAACTCGCATAGAGGAGGATATCAATGTCTGATTGGTCCTGCCACTGTTTCTGACTGGACGTTCTGCTATCTTTAAAATTATATCCCTGGCTCCTTTATCAGCTGCAGAATTTTCTGCTGTAGCCAATTTCATAGATACCTTCAGATTCACAATTTTCTGCCCAGTATATTACTGCCTTTACTGACCTACCTAAGTTTAATCCCTTGGAGGGAAAACTACTTATGGGTGATTTGGGAGATAATAGATTCCCTAAGAGCTACCAAACCAGCCAGACACCTTCTTAACACTTTGAGTAGCATGAGAGACTGACGTGGGACTGGACAGAAGTGGACAGAAGTGCTGGGGCAACTCGGGCAGCCACTTTTGCAGCCTGACTCAGGTTTGATTCATTTTAAGTAACTCCATAGCATTTAATTTAGACTCTGGCAAATAGGGATGATTGCCTTCGCGACCTGTCCATGTGTGGCTTGGATGAGGGCACCTTTATTCACACAGTTTGTAGCTATCCTGATTTGCAGGGATTCTCCCGAGGAGTGATGGTCGGCCTAGGAGAAGTTCTCTCTTGTCAATCCCAATGGACCCTTCTTCATCTCACCAATGGCTTGGATCAACAATCTATACCATCTTTGTGCCTAACTTTGGCCAAGCATGACACAGCACAAGAGTGGTGGTCTGCAACCTCCCTGTCCCTGGCAGTTTGGAGAAGGGACTTGTTTGGCTTTGGAAATAGCACAAGCTAGGGCTAGGGTTTGCCCTCAGAAACACCATAAAGTGTGGCAGAGGTGGGAAGACTAGGGCCCTCATTACAACCCTGGCGGACGGGGGAGAAGTGGAGGTAATACCGCCAACAGGCCGGCGGAAAAACAAATGCAATTATAAACGCCATGGTAATCTGCCACTTCTCCACTCAGACCGCCAGGGCGGTGATGACCGCTGGGCTGGAGACTTTGGTCTCCAGCCCGGCGGGCGTCACCAAACCGCCGGCGGTATCGCGACCCTGCATACCGCCATGGATTTCGGGTGGTTTGGAACCGCCATGAAATCCATGGCGGTAGGCACTATCAGTGCCAGGGAATTCCTTCCCTGGCACTGATAGGGTTCTCCACCCACCCCGAGTCCTCCCCGAGTCCTCCCCTCATACCCCCATCCCGCTGCCACCCCCCAAAGGTGGCAGGACCCCCCTCCCACCCCCAACATGCACAGGCACACACCCACTCCCCACCCCCACCCCCACCCCCAACATGCACAGACACACACTCCTACACGCACACATACACTGCAACAACAAATACCTGCACACGTACAAACAGACATGCTCAAAGACCGACCCGCACACATTTCCCATACACACAACACCCCCGCATGCATACACACACTCACACACCCCCTCAACATACTCACACACACACCCCCATGCACGCACACAACACCCCCCCACTCCCTCCCCTAACGGATGATCAACTCACCTTGTCCGTTGATCCTCCGGGAGGGGACGGGATCCACGGGGGCTGCTCTGCCACCAGCTCCCCGTCACCAGAACACCGCCGCACCGAATCATGAGACGTGATTTGGTGGGTGGTGTTCTGATGACGGGGCGGTGGAGCAGCCTCCACTTCCCCACCGACCGCCAGTATGGCTGCTGGTGGCTCTCCGTCCAGAAAAGGACGGAGGGCTGCCAGCAGTCATAATACGAAGAGCAGAAAACCGCCTGCACTGGCGGTCTTCAGCACGGTGGTTCCTTGGCGGTCTTTGAAAAAGACCGCTGAGGTAGAAATGAGGGCCTATATGAGTATGATGTTGGATCCTCCCAGACCTGAAGTGCAAATGATCCATGATGAAATCTGGACTTTTCAGGGATCAGAGTGGGCTGGAGGAGTGTGGTGTGCAGTTGGTTTGCGGAAGGAATTCTCTGTGTGTAATTTTTGATGGTTGGGGGTGCGTTGGGTTAGGGTGTTTATGTGCAGGTTCTTAACTTCTTTTTCCATATGATGTAACTGATCATTCTTTGATTGTGTTTTGTCCCAGCGGGCCTTATTCCTTTTGTATGTCTTGCTAAATAAATACAATGAGTTAAAAATAGGCTTACAAGGAACTTTTCACGCATTTTAAACCCAAGAAAACCACAAGGTGGCGTCTGTCTCTATCTTTGAGATTTTTGTTGCAGAAAGTCTTGGAAAAACAGCACTTCAGTGTCCTATGACTAGTGAAGTCAATGTAGGTCTTTATAGAGGAGGTCATCAATATAGATTCCCTTGGACCCAAAAGAACCAGAAGCTCTGAAGATGTATTTCTTGTTTTAGAAGGAATGTCAGTCATGAAGAAACAAACTTACTGCAAGGGCTCATGTGCCCAGGCAAGAACACATATCTTCTGCAGATACTGTGATACCACAAATATGAATGAAAAATGACTCTCTTATTAGGTATCAACTAGTAAGATGCACCAGTAACATATGGATCCAGGAGAAATGTTTGACTAGAAATCTCAACCTGCAGGAAGCCATTGCCAAATCCATTGAAAGTACAACAATATTTATTAAGGAAATAAAATCTAGTGAGTGATTTCAAAGATTCATATAAATAATTTGGACAAGGAAGTGTATAAGCTGAAGGTCGCTCCCCATAATAGGTCCAAGCATCTTCTAGCTAACATTGAGGCCCTCATTACGAGTTTGGGGGTCTGCTGACCGCCACAACGGCGATGGCGGTGAAGACCGCCATAATATGACCATGGCGGTGATCCCTCCCACATACAGCCAATGCACAGCAAGAACCACTAGTGCGGTCAAGCCACCTACTACGGCGGTTGCAATCTTCAGGCTGGCGGAAGCCCATTCACCGCCTACCATATTACAACTTAGCAGACCGCCAAGATTTCCGGGGCGGGGTCACCTCCACGAAAAGCCTGGCGAAATTGAGCCATATAAAAGGAGACACTCACCTCCAGGGACACAGAGGAGTCTGCGGCCACCATGGAACCCAAACTTGAAGTCTTCTTGATGCTGTACCAAGCAATGGAAGTCCAGGAGCAGCGACGTCAATGAAGACGACAACCGTGAGTACAGCCACCTAGCACACAAGGGAGGGAGGGGAGAGTGACACACCCACATGCACAACACACATCATACACACATACCACACATAAGGAGAACAGTCCACTGTAGAATCCAACAATCACACATCATACACAGATACCACACATATGGAGAACAATCCACTGTAGAATCCAACAGACATATAAGCCAGAAGAAAAGAAAGGCAGGACAAATACATGTGATGCAACCGCTGTTTTTTTGTGGGAATAGTGCAGACCACAAAACAAAAGCTATAAACAAAGGGCCATTGGCCAGTCCAATAGTCCATGGCAATGAAATAGGCCCAACTTGACTCCTGACAGCCTAATCGACTCCACTGGGTAGGGACATCAATGTGGAAGGCAGGTACCGCAGGGGGCAGGGGGTGGAGGCAGGGGATTGGGGGGGGTTCTTTTTGGAAGGGGGTCCTTGGTCTTAGTTTTGGGAGCGGGTGGGGTCTTGGTTTTCTGTTTAGGGGTGGGGGTGTGGGCCTGGAGTGGGAGTGGCTGCCTTGTGCTCCACAGTGAGAGGATCTTTAACAGGGGTAGGGACATTTACAACACTATGGGGGCAATGGGAGGACTGGGAGCTGGAGGGGCTGGGCTGGGGGAGCTGAACCTTACATTTCTGGACAACACAGGGTGGGTCAGGAGGAAGGAAGATGTCAAGTGGGGCAAGCAAAAGAATTTTAGGTACAGTGGGGCAGACTGCGGGAGCAGGTTTGGGAGTAGAGATAAAAGGAGTGGTTGTAAGACATGTTGGTGTGCTGGACTTGGTTGTAGGTGTATGTAAAGTGTGCATGTGTAAGGTGGATGACTGTTGAGTGTCTGAGTGGGAGTGTTTAGTTGTCTTGGGAGGAGGGAGAAGAGAGGGAGGGAGAGGACAAACAGGTTGAGGGAGTGTATGTAGGGGTGGTGTCTGCAAGTAAGGTGGGTGTGCTGCATGTGGTTGTGATTGTTGTGGGGGTGACTGCATATGAGGTGAATGGGGTGCTAGTCTGCATGTCTGCTGTTGTGGTGACTGTGGGCAAGGCTGAACAGGTGGCAGGATCTGGGACTGAGGATGCAGTGCTTGTATGTGTGAGTGCTGATGTGACTGTGAGGGAGGAGGTGGAGGGGAAGACAGTAGAGGTAGTGGCTGTTGTTGTGTGTGCTTCTGTTTGTTAGCTGTGTGTATGATTGTGGTGTGATCTGTGGTGCTTGTACTTGTCTTTGTGAGTCCTGTCTGTTGTCTTGGGTGCATGCTTGTCTGATTGTGTGCTTGGGATGGGTGAGGAGAGAGGGCTCTGGAACTGGGTACAGGTAGTTGGAGGGGGTGGAAAAACAAGGGACACTGGATCCTGGATGAGCGGGCATGGCAACTGGGAGGGTGGTGCTGGAACGGGGGATGGCGGAAGAAGTTGTTGCTGGTGTGCTCCCAGAGGGGTACTCCACCGCCAGGGAGCTCCCATCGGAGGACGAATAAGAGTCAGTTGTAGTAGCTTCTGTCTCCCCGTGGTGCTCCCTTCAACCTCCAACCCACTGGTCCCTCGGCGTCAGTGGACACTGCCTCCTGGGTCCCATGGGCTGCAGCTCCCCCACTCACTGATGCCCCTGCTCTTTCGCCAGATGATGCTAATGCACACAAGGACAGAAGAAGAAAATGAGGAAGGGTGGGTGAGAAAGATAGGGAGCAGATGGTCAATTACAGCAATCACAGTACATATGGCATACACATCACAATGACTTACTGGTAATTTACTATATGCAGTGACAATCACAATAGCGCACCATTTCCTAGGAACAACAGCTGAAAATTACATCTGAAGAAACAACCATCTGAACACCTACTGAGACTCACTAATCCATGTCTGCCAGTTGATAATGGTACAGCTTCACTTACTTTGTTTCAGTGTCTGTACAACTTGCAATTGCCAGGACATACCACCTAGACAGTGGACATTCGAGCATCACTCCTACCCTGTGAGACAGGATGTAGGCCCTTACTTAAACTGAAATCCCAGCAAAGAACTGATACCTGTTATACTTACCACTCACCATAGCAATGCAGAATTATACAACATTACCAACAATGGCATACTGAGGCATGCATTGACTACTACCTTGGCATCCAAAGACCATGCCAGTCATAAGGGAACAAGAGAACACTGTGAGTACTCACCCCCTTGTGGCTGATGTGCTGCCCTAAAGTGCCCATCCAGCTCTGGTTTGGCCACCACCAGTATGCGTGCCATTAGGGGGGTCTGGGTCCGACTGGTACCCCTCCCTCACTGGGAGGACTTCCCCAGCTGGGCCTCTACATTCTTCCAGGCCTAGTGTCTCATGTCCTCCCACTGCTTTCTCCAGTGGATGCTCCAGGATCCGCACGTCCTTTGCGATGGCATTCCATAACCCTTACTTCTGATGGGCGCTGACCTGCATAAGAAACACAGGCAGAAGGAGACTTCACAGGTCAGTCAGTTACAATAATGGACTACATACTGGATAAATCCCACGCTCATCATACCCCTCACTAGTACCTCTGTGTACAAACTGCATGAAGCAAACAATACTTCCTAAAGGACACACTGCATGCACACACATTCATCAACATACAGCCATGTAGCATCTAAAATACCAAAAAGGTCTCAGTACTCAACTGTTGATCTGGAGGCACAACAACTGTCCATACAAGGGTAGGACCCCATCCACCAGCTTCTCAAGTTCTTCAGATGTGAAGGCTGGTGCCCTATCCCCCGTAGCACGGGTCATTGTGACTTCCAGGTCCAGTATCCATGGGGCCTTAGGAAATAGAAGCAATGGCAGTCCTAAGTAAACAAGATGTCTCAGTGGCACATAAAGGAGACATGTAGGAGAGGCTCACTTTCTGGCAGTGGTTTTGGTCTTGGCTACAGTCTCTGTAGGATGTCTGGCGTGCAGGGAATGTTTGCAGGGTGGTTTCTCTGCTACAGAGGGAGGAGTGCTGGTGGGCTGTAGTCCTGTGGCAGGGCCTCCAGTCCACTAGCTGTAGCAGATGTAGAGGGCTATGCAATGGAGGCCATGGTGGCACTGTGGGCCTGCAACTGCTGCATGACCGCCTGGTGGTGTTCCCTCTGTAGCCTCTGGTTCTCCTGCAGGGTGGTAAGTACCTGGCCCATCCTGTCCTGGGATTTCTGGTATGTTCCCAGGACTTGTCACAGTGCCTCCTGGGCAGTCAGTTCCTTGGGTTGGCCCACCCCTTGACCCATAGATATCCTCTCACTGGCCCTGGCCCCCTGTGCCTGTGTCCCCTGAACTGTGTGCCCACTCCCACTGACACCAGGACCTTCTTTGTCTTGCCTGGGAGATGTTGACTCCGGTCCCTGTACAGGTGGGCACACCGTTGATTGACTAGTCCAGGGGACAGAGTTTTGGGGATGTTGGGTGGCTACTGTAGTACTCTCTGGTGTTTTTGTGAGTGCTTGTGGACTGAAGTGTGCTCACTGTGTTTGACTGTGCCACTCTTGTGTGATGTTTGTGTTCATGGGATGGGTTGAGAAGACTGGGACTCAAAAGTGGTAGTTTGAGGGGGGACGGTATGAACAGGGGCAATGGCTGCCATCAGAGAGGAGACCAGATCCTGAATCAATTTCTGTCGGTCCGCCATTCCACTTGGATGCCTTCCAGGAATGCATTGCATTGCTGCATCTGGGATTCCAGCCCCTGAATGGCATTCACAGTGGTTGACTGCCCTACAGAGATGGATCTCAGGAGGTCAATAGCCTCTTCACTCAGGGCAGCGGGGCTCACTGGGGCAGGGCCTGAGGTACTTGGAGTGAAGGAGATGTACAATCTCCTGGGTGAGCAGGCACCGGCAACTCACTGAGGGGCTACTGGGAAGGAGGTGCTGGTACTCGGTGGTGACTGTACCTGCAGCTGAGGTACTTACAGAGGTGTCCGCCACCACCAGGGAGCTTCCATCGGAGGAGGTATCTGAGTCAGTGTTGTCACCTCCAGTTTCCACCATGGTGCTCCCCTCGCTCTCCATCTCACTGGTTCCCTTGGCTTCGGTGGACTCTGCCCCCTGGGACCTGTGGGATGCAGCTCCCTCTGTCGCTGGTGCCCCTGCTCTTCAAACCAGATGATGGTAATGCACACATGAACAGGATTACAGAAGGAGAAAGGGGGGAGGGTGAGAAAGGGAGCACTGGGTCAATTACAGCACCAACACCACAGTTGGCACAGTACCGTCACACACAGGGGTCAGGATTGAGCACTATGCATTGCACTGGCATTCAATTGGCTAGATGCCACAGCAAGATGAGGGTCAACTACCACCAACTTCACCCCTCCAGGGACCCACTAAGCCCTGTCTGACATGAAATCCAACCTAGCAGGGTTACATGGATTTGCTACACACTCATTACCCTTGAGCTGGATCACACAGCAATGTCTGACCTGGCATTAAGAGGCACCCAATAATTCACACCCACCACCCGGATCCCATGCCACCTATGAATTATTGTTGTAACTCCCACTATACTCACCACCTTGTGGCTGCTGTGATGCCCTCAAGCGCCCATCCAGCTCTGGGTAGGCCACTGCCAGCATGAGGACCATCAGGAGGGGTCAGGTTCCGATGGGCACTTCTTCCTCGTTGGGAGGCTGTCCCCAGCTAGGCCTCCGTGATCTTCTGTACCCAGCATCTGAGGTTCTCCCTCCTGCTCCACCTGCTATAGCCCCCCAGGGTCCGCACGTCCTTGGTGATGGCATGCCATAATCCCTTCTTTTGATGGGCGCTGACCCGCAGAGGTGATACAGATGGGAGGACACCATTACACATACAATACAGCCTGTCACACTTATGGCCCACCAATCCCCTTTCCATCTCCATTGGCACACACATCCCCCACTATGTACACTACCACCAGTCATTCCCCCTAATGACACGATGCTTGCACACATATCTCCATGCATCTTTCCCACATGCATCGTGCCCAAGGTGTACTCACCTGTTGGTTTGGAGGCCCATAGAGCAGTCCATACTGGGATAGGACTCCATCCACCAATCGCTGCAACACCACCAAAGTGACGGCAGGGGCACTTTCCCCGGTCACACAGGCCATGGTAGGTTCCAGACACAGGTCACAGCAGCGCACGCAGTGTAGGTGTTGTCCTGTGGCAAGCCAGGAAACAAATGAGGATTTAGGTAGGAAATGGCGGTCACGTCTGTGGTGGTGTACACCGTCACCACTGGCGCTGATCCCCATAGAGCCCCATATTAACCAATGAGGAATTGCCTTCCGCCACAACGCCCAATGTCGGCGGAGTTACCTCACTTCCACCTGTCCCAAGATACAGGAAAGGCAGTCACCATTCCATGGTGGTGGACAACAATCAGATTATCCATAACTGCATCATTGGCTAGAATTGCACATACATTGCCATTCCCACTGACCCATAACATTGATGCTGTATGTACACTGAGGTGGGGGTTCCATTGTTCAAATTGTGACAGCTTACTCACTCTTCTGTCCTTTAGATACCTACCGCTGCGGAAGAATAGGAGGAGGAGACGACCCCTGTGTACAGACCCCTTGTGGACTTGGCTACACTGGAGGACAGGCACATTCTACTCACCTATAGACTGGACAGGGCCACAATCACAGAGCTGTGTGCCCAATTGGAGCCAGACCTGATATCAGCTATCCGTCATCCCACTGGGATCCCCCCTCTTGTGCAAGTGCCATCAGTGCTCCATTTCCTGGCAACTGGTTCGTTCCAGGTGTCAGTGGGCTTGGCAGTAGGAATGTCACAGCCAATGTTCTCAGTCATGCTGATAAGGGTATTGTCTGCCTTGGTGAAACACAGGTGCAGCTCCATTGCCTTCCTCCAGGTGGAAGATTTGGCCACTGTGAAGGAAGGATTCTATGCAATGGGGCATTGGGGTGATTGACTGTACACATATTGCATTTGTCCCCCCCACCAGAATGAACGGGTGTTGAGGAATAGAAAGAGTTTTGACTCAATGAATGTGCAAATGGATTTGCTAGGTTACCTGCGGGGATGTAAGTGATGTATTATGCTTTATGCTTGTGACATATTGTACATCCCTGGCTTCCCCTCTATTGTTGCTGTTGCCCTGCCATCTTTGATTGTGTATGGTGATGTATTGTAGGATTGTTCGTTCCCCTATACTGTGCATGCTTTGGTGATGGGTGTCCGTGCAGGGCTGGGAGGGCTGTCCATGTATTGGTATAGCATGCAAGGCTTGGCATTGAGGTTAGTCATACGTATAGGTGCAGTGTGTGAGATGGAGTGGAGTGATGGGAGTGAGGGTGAGGGTGTGAGATGGCATGCAGGTATGAGGGGTGATAAGTAGTAAATTTTGACTCACCAGTGTCCAGTCCTCCAGCAACTCCAGTGAGTCCCTCAGGATGCAGTAATGCCAAGACTTATTCCTCCCATGCTGTGAGCTGTGGGGGAGTAGGTGGGGGTCCACCTCCAGTCCTCTGGATAGCGAGCTGGTGCCTTGCTGCCACAGAACGCACCTTCCAGCGTAGGTCGTTCCACCTCTTCCTGATGTCATCCCTTGTTTTTGGATGCTGTCCAACGGTGCTCACCCTGTCCACCATTCTCCGCCATAGCTCTATCTTCCTGGCAATGGATATTTGCAGTACCTGTGCTCCAAACAGCTACGTCTCTTCCCTGACTATTTCCTCCTGTGAAATGGGGGTGCCTTTGTTGAGACATGGGTGTCGTGGGGTGTGTGTAAGTGTGTGGGTGTTGGGTGTATGTATTGGGGTGCGTGAGGGACATATGGGTGTGTGTGTCTAGTTCTCGCAGTGGTCTTGATGTCAGTCTGGTGGCAATAATTTGTATTCGTAAAGGTTTGTGGGTGATGTGGGTGTCTGTTTTATAGTGCTGTGGGTATGTGGGTATGGTATATGTATGAGTGTCAGGTCTATGTATTTGGTGTTGGCCAATGTTGTGTACTTAAGTATTTGGGTGGCCATTCTGAGCATGCTGGTGTGTACCGCCAATGGTTTACCGCCATTGAATATCCACCTTAGTGATTTGTGAGTCATGATGTAGTGGGTGTTGTTTTGTTGGCGTAACGGTATGGGTATTGGTACCGACAGTTTAACACTTACCTTTGGGCTGGCAGATTTGTGTATGTGGCAGTATTCTGTCGGATTGGCGTGTGAGTGTCATAATATGGCAAACAGATATTCCCCACTGTGGCGGTATGTTGGCGGCCATCACTGTGGGGGTAAGCAGGATTTACCGCCAATGTCATGATGAGGGCCTCATTTCTTAACATGAGTGTTAAGTTATCCTAGATGGGAACCCCATAAAAATGTTTGTAAATTTGTGCTCACATTTCACCTTCATAAATCACAAAGACTTCAAACATGTTTCTAAAGGATGCTGTTCACAAAGCTCCCACTATATCACCCAGTGGATACAACAAGGATCCCATTGCCCGAAAAAGAATGATGAAAGTACAAATTTAATTAAAAGATTGAGTTGCATATGGAAACAGTTATGTGGTGGAAAAAAAGTTTCTAACCTCTTGGGGTGGCAACAACAGTAAGAACTAGGAATCACCTTAGACCCCACAAAGCCAGTGCAGGTCTTCTTAGCTGATCAACCGAAGTTTGTGAAAGCACTTGTAGTGAGTTCCAGAAACTTTTCTCACATATTCTTGATTTACTTTGTATCTTTCAACATAGGATAAATGTAAGTATGGTGCCAAACCATTGTTGACAAACCGAGCTTGGTTCTCCACCCTATGACGATGTCTTAAAAATGTGTACTCAAGCAATTATCTGATTTAGATATCACCCAGCCTTTAGACTACTCAGAAGGCTTGCCCCACTTGTTATTCCTAAGAAAGCACATGATCACCGTGTATGCCTTTGTGCGGATCTTAGTTTTCTCAAAAATAACATATGGATCTAGAGACAACCAATGGCATGCATAAAAAACATGCTGAATAAACTGATAGAACGAAACAAGTTTAATGTCATTGATCTGTCTATGGCATACCATCAAGTGTTACACCATCCCGATTCTAGGGCTTTTCATCTCTCCCATAGAAGCATACATATTCATTAGGTTACCTTTTGCCTAGTCTTCCCCTTTGCAATGTTCCAGAAAATCATGCATAGGATGCTAAAAAGAAGTGCCCTATACCCAATGTTGTTAAGCTGAAATACTCATCCATGGATCCCCAGTCCATGAACATGATACGTGAGGTATTCACCAGATTGAAAAATGTTGCCCTCACTTTGAAAAAATAGATACCAATTAGGAGTCACTTCAGTTGACAATTTAGGGTACACTATATCAAAACAGGGAATTAAACCCAAAATAAGCTTAGTGGATGCAGCCAGGAACACACCTCCTCCGAAAAATATGGATTAAGGTAATTGCTTAGATTGGCGGAGTTCATGGCAAATCACATAAAAAAACATTGTTAACATTGTGAACCCTTTAAGAGAGTTACTGAAGAAAGGTGTCCAATTCACCTGGGAACAAATACAGCAGGAATCTTTTGACAAAATAACGGAGGTACTTATCTCTGCACTTCACCTTGGAAATTTCTAAACTATACAAAAAACTTGCATCAGTAATAAGGGTATTGGACCCACTCTTTTGCACTTCATAGACAGCAAAGAAAGAATAATAGTGTTTGGTTCCCGTTTCTGGTCTAAGTCAGAATGCAACTACTCTGTTGTGGAAAAAGAAGCCTTAGCGTGCTAGTGGGCAGTCAAACATTAATTTTTTTTAATGGGGATTACAATTCTCTATTGGTACTGATCACAAACTACTAACATATATGTTTTTGACCAGAGCAGCACTTCCCCCATAGAAGAGTGGGTGTTGGGCTTAGAGGAGTATTACTACAAATTAGAGTATGTCTCTGGTGACAAAAATTTTGCTATAGATTTCCTCTCTAGTGCTCTGATAGAAAATTTGAACGAGGATAAAGATCCCTTGGATTTTCCTGTTTTTTGAATAACCAGTATTGCAATATCTCTGGCGGAATTGGGACCATGCATGGGCAGAGATGATGTCCTTGATAAAGTAAAATATTACACTCTAAATGGATGACCATTCAAATGTAATGACATACAAACAGGAAAGGTTAAAGATTTCTGTGAGGTCAGGTTTAAATTAAACTTCATGAACGACAAGGTTTTACATAATGATAAAACCTTTCCAAGATGCAGAATAATCAATATTACTGATGAAAGCCAGTTGGGTAGGAGCTTCACCAATAATAAATTGTATGTATTTATTGGTTCCCAAGGATGGATTCTTGGGTGGAACAAAATGTTAAAGACTGCTTCACTTGTGCAATGAGTGAAAAAGTAAGTGTCTTCGCAAGTCCCCTCTGTCGCCTGTGACAATCTATGAAAAACCATGAAATTAGCAGAAGAACTGCTGCATTGCTCAAAGGACTCAACTGGACTGCTTTTCTGGAAAGACAGCTTCTCTGCTTAATGCCCTACTGCCTGCTGCTCTCTGACCCTGCTGTGAGGACTCTGCCTTCCCACCAGAGTAATCTCCAGGGGCTGCTGATGACTCAGTGACCTGACTGCATGGAAAATATTGAAGCATTGTGCCCTAAGCTTCACCACATTGCTCCACCAAAGGTACTGTTTCAATGGGTCCTGCTTGGGTTTTGTATTCAGCCTACCCTCAATTGTGGTTGGTGTGGATTTTGGACTTACACCAGTCCCCCGTGACTTCAAGTAACCTTTTGACCGCTAGTTGCTTCTAAGCACTGTTTTCACATTTTATATATTAAAAATCATAACTCGACTTCCACTGTATGTTTTTTTGTTGTATTGGTCTTGTTTCATTTAGAACAATATTCTCTATTTTTTCTAACCTGGTGTGGAGTATTTTTGTGATGATTGTGTTACTATATTAGATATTGCACAAATACTTTACACATGGCCTTCTGAGTTACCCAATTTGTGCCTAACTACCAGAGGGTGATCAGAGGATACTTTAGTTGGTGCTGTTACTTACCCTGAGTAGGATTGTGGTACCTACTTGGACAGGGTGCATATCTCTGTCAACTAGGGGATCAATTTCTAACAGAAAATACTTAAACGAAGCCCAAAAGATTTAGAACAACGGCCTAGTGGCATGACGATTATTATATAGATTGAGCTCTCACCTGAGCTATGTATTTTTTTTTTTAATTAGCTACTTGCTTCCTAACCATTTTCCATCTTAAATATCTATTGTTCTATTAATTACCTTTTAGTCTAGTCCATAATGATCTTTGCCTTTACTCACTGTTTATATAGTAATTTTATTTTTTGTTATGCCTGTTTTTGTCAGTGCAGAGGCAAATGTGCTATACTCCATTCGAGTGTTGTTTACCGTAGTAGATTCCCTCTCCCCCTTATGGTTCCTCCCTCTCAGGTACTCATACTGTATGCTCCATTTAGAATGTTATATAATGTTACCCCTCCTTGATGACAGCATGGTTGAGGAGAAGCAGCTGGGAGACTAATAAAGGAGTTTCTTTCACAAACTTTGCTTCAGTTGCTTTTTTACAAAATCCCAAAAGGTTGAATTCAACTAAAATCTTCCCACCCACGTGCGCCAGACCAAAGATCTCCTTACCTTCAGGAAACTTCTCAAGACCTGGCTGTTCAAGCAGTAGCAGCACCCCCCCCACTTTCTCCCCCCTCCCCTCCTCAGCGCCTTGAGACCCACATGGGTGAGAAGTGCGCTTTACAAATCCCCTGATTGATTGATTGAGGCAAATAATCCCACAGTGTTTGGGAAGCAATAATTGTTCTTCCTAATGTTAAAATATTAGGCGTGGGAGGCTGCATGGCTTAGTGCAAGGGGGGATAGGGCTACTTATGGAGAAATGCTTTGTTTTTCATCTATCCTCTTGCAGTGTGAATGGGTAGTAGGGGTCTTGAAGCCATCTGAAGAAAGTAGTGTTTGCAGCTATTTCAGGGTAAGTGTTTAGTGATGAAAGGGCAAAACTATAAGCCTGTTCTTTTTTTCTTGCCCATTCAATGTGACCTGTTCTTTCAATGTTAAATACCTACGCCGACAAACATGCACAAATGCCTTCACCAGAAGGCTATGGGCTGCTAACTAGTCGCTGCTGGAATATTGAGCCTTTTCCTCCATACAGGTTACGTACACCATCATAGTCTGCAAGTGGCTTATTTGGAACTAGGAATGCTTAGCATTTCAGCATAGGACACATTTGAGTAGGATGTTTTTTCACAACTTGACTGCAGGGGACAGCTAAAAGCATAAGCTACATGTGGGGACAAGAGAATAACCACATGTTAGGTATACACTCTGACAGGTTGCAAAACTGTCTCACAGCAGTAGAAATGCTGTGAATGCTGTGATCAAGACTCATTGACACTCTCTGCCCTCCAGTCCAGGTGCAGTGACCTACTGAAACCATATCAACCCAAAGAGTAGAAGCATAACAGACTCAATGTGGCAAAGCAGCTCAGCAGTAGGTTTTGGAATTTAATGGGTGGCATTAGCTGCACTAGTGCCAAAGATACCCTCCCGGCTTTCCTGGTTATATTTTGTTAGTAATGTGGTAACCTAGAAGGCATAAAACCTCAGTTACCCTTGGATTGTTACCAAGTGCATTAAGGTCTCCAGCAAGGCACAAGCAGAGGAGGGGTGGAACTAAGATAATATTCAAGCCATGTGGTTGCTAACCAGCAGCCCATCAGTGTCAGTCTCATATTCAGGGAGCCCTGCTGACTATCATTTAGATGGAGCACAAGTCTGTTCTCCTCTCCTGCCAGACACGACCATACAACCCACAACCTTTAGTGTTTGGGGAGGATAGGGGATAGCAATATGTGCAGTGGTGGTCACAGTAGACACCAGTTGAAGGGATGTGACAGTTAGGTGTCAGCTGCTGGTGCAGGCATTTGTTTGCAGCAGGAAAAGCACAAACAATATGATTCCCTGCCTCAGACACACACCACATGTCAACACCTTTGTCCCAAGCCCCAGAATACAGGCCTAATAATCTGGGATATTAATTAACCTTAGTTATGTTGGTATATTGGGGCTCACTTACATAGTGAGCTAAAGACAGCCTGTTAATGGTCATGCTCCGGCATCCTCAATGCAAGTGCTTCTGGGGAAAAGGTTGCTAGCCTCACCCATTCCACATTCCTAAGCACCTGCCACATCCCCTTTTATCATGACTTACTTTACGTTGGTATAACAAGGTTTCTGATGGGCCTTGTACTGTGATCCTACTGGTAGCCTGACATCAGGTCAGATGTTTTAACAAGGACCTTTTCCTCAAGTGTTGCAAGACTAAGCCCTGGTCAGACTACCCTTTCACTAGCATCTGACACACTGCATTATCAAGACCCCCACACCTGGACCCCCATGCCCCACCTGCATCACATTCTTTCGCATCTGCCACACTTCCCTTTATCTTGACTTACTTTAGGCATGGTACAATGGGGCTCTGATCCTCCTTTGTAATGTGAACCAAATGTTAAGTTGATATTAGGTCACATTTTTTTAACCAGGACTTTCTTTCCAAAGGTTGCAAGATTTGAGCCCTGGTTATACTGCATTGTCTCCTACCTCCATCAAACAGTACTGCCAGGACCTCGCCCAACCTACTACAAATTCAACTTTCTTGTGGTGGTATGGTGATGGAACATGCAAGACACTTCACAACCCGTCTACTGGTAGTTCTACTTCTGTTAGGTCAACTAAACATAGATCCAGTACTCACAAAGTTAATGTCCATATTACATAGCCATAGGAAACAATCCACTGTTGATTATACTCCTTCACAAAAAACATCTCTTTCAGTCCAAGAACTTTTTAAGATTGCTTTTGCCAGAAGAATTTCCAAAGCACACATCTTGTGCACATTTACAGATCACACATAACATTTGTAGGCTGCAGCCAACATGTTTTATTCTATGCAAACTTCACCAGGGCTGAAACAAAGATATAAATATACATACAGCATTACCCTTCATGTTAAAATCATTTACAGTGCAATTTCTTTCTTGAAACTACCATAAAATGATCACTTATTTCTCATCATCATATCTTGGCAAATGACCATTACACATGCTGCCTTTTTGATGTGTCAATGAAAAAAAGGTATCATTGAATCTAGCATTGTCCCCTATTATCATATTTCAAGCATACTCTCCAAAAATTACTTATATATCAGTAGTTAGAGACTCAAGGTCGAGTGCCTTATAGGAGATATCATAAATCATTGTAATAATACTGAACAAACAATCAAAAATCAAAATTAACAATGTACCATAGTATCTGTAAATGGCACTCACTAAATCCATGATTATTGGCATCAAAAAATGGTATGGTCACCAATATGTCTCTGTAGGAGCAAAATATATTTTCATCATTCTCTTCAAACGTATTTTAATCCCATGACCCAGGTATATACCATATTATCTTATATTTCATAGCGTGTTATCTTTAAAATATACATTACAACATAGTAACTTTGCATAAGCATGTAAGTGTGCGAGTCATTCCCTGCTGCGGCAAGCATAGTCACATAATGACAACGTCCAAATCATTTTTAAAATTATTACGACAGACTAGTTCTCAACAGGCTGATTATTATATTCCTTTGAGAGACTCCACAATTTAATACACGTACCAAAATATATGTCAAGTGCCTTTTATAAAATACCAGATTGGTACTCAATTGCACGTGCCATATATGTGATGCTATTACTTAAAATATATTTGAAGAAATGCTGCATTATATAATATGAATGTTGGCCCTTATTATGACATTGGCGGTAAGTACCACTTACCGCCATGCTGACTGCTGCCAAAATACCGCCACCGCAGCGGATTGCCGCTATCCATATTATGACACACATAGCAATCCGTCACTATACAGCCACACACACAAGTCTGCCAGCCCAAAGGTCAATGATAAACTGGCGGTAGCAAAACCCACACCATTACGCCAACAGAACTACACCCACAACATGGGTCAGCAAGACACCAAATAGCTGTACAGAGGACTGGCGGTGGACTCCCAACTCCTCCTCCACAACTAACAACATGGGAGGAGCAAGTCTTGGCAATCATGCATCCTGAGGGCCTGGCAGGAGTAGAAGGATGACTGGACTCTGGTAAGTCAAATCTCTATTGACACTCTCTGCCCTCCAGTCCAGGTGCAGTGACCTACTGAAACCATATCAACCCAAAGAGTAGAAGCATAACAGACTCAATGTGGCAAAGCAGCTCAGCAGTAGGTTTTGGAATTTAATGGGTGGCATTAACTGCACTAGTGCCAAAGATACCCTCCCGGCTTTCCTGGTTATATTTTGTTAGTAATGTGGTAACCTAGAAGGCATAAAACCTCAGTTACCCTTGGATTGTTACCAAGTGTATTAAGGTCTCCAGCAAGACACAAGCAGAGGAGGGGTGGAACTAAGATAATATTCAAGCCATGTGGTTGCTAACCAGCATCCCATCAGTGGCAGTCTCATATTCAGGGAGCCCTGCTGACTATCATTTAGATGGAGCACAAGTCTGTTCTCCTCTCCTGCCAGACACGACCATACAACCCACAACCTTTAGTGTTTGGGGAGGATAGGGGATAGCAATATGTGCAGTGGTGGTCACAGTAGACACCAGTTGAAGGGATGTGACAGTTAGGTGTCAGCTGCTGGTGCAGGCATTTGTTTGCAGCAGGAAAAGCACAAACAATATGATTCCCTGCCTCAGACACACACCACATGTCAACACCTTTGTCCCAAGCCCCAGAATACAGGCCTAATAATCTGGGATATTAATAACCTTAGTTATGTTGGTATATTGGGGCTCACTTACATAGTGAGCTAAAGACAGCCTGTTAATGGTCATGCTCCGGCATCCTCAATGCAAGTGCTTCTGGGGAAAAGGTTGCAAGCCTCACCCATTCCACATTCCTAAGCACCTGCCACATCCCCTTTTATCATGACTTACTTTACGTTGGTATAACAAGGTTTCTGATGGGCCTTGTACTGTGATCCTACTGGTAGCCTGACATCAGGTCAGATGTTTTAACAAGGACCTTTTCCTCAAGTGTTGCAAGACTAAGCCCTGGTCAGACTACCCTTTCACTAGCATCTGACATACTGCATTATCAAGGCCCCCACACCTGGACCCCCATGCCCCACCTGCATCACATTCTTTCGCACCTGCCACACTTCCATTTATCTTGACTTACTTTAGGCATGGTACAATGGGGCTCTGATCCTCCTTTGTAATGTGAACCAAATGTTAAGTTGATATTAGGTCACATTTTTTTAACCAGGGCTTTCTTTCCAAAGGTTGCAAGATTTGAGCCCTGGTTATACTGCATTGTCTCCTACCTCCATCAAACAGTACTGCCAGGACCTCGCCCAACCTACTATAAATTCAACTTTCTTGTGGTGGTATGGTGATGGAACATGCAAGACACTTCACAACACGTCTACTGGTAGTTCTACTTCTGTTAGGTCAACTAAACTTAGATCCAGTACTCACAAAGTTAATGTCCATATTACATAGCCATAGGAAACAATCCACTGTTGATTATACTCCTTCTCAAAAAACATCTCTTTCAGTCCAAGAACTTTTTAAGATTGCTTTTGCCAGAAGAATTTCCAAAGCACACATCTTGTGCACATTTACAGATCACACATAACATTTGTAGGCTGCAGCCAACATGTTTTATTCTATGCAAACTTCACCAGGGCTGAAACAAAGATATAAATATACATACAGCATTACCCTTCATGTTAAAATCATTTACAGTGCAATTTCTTTCTTGAAACTACCATAAAATGATCACTTATTTCTCATCATCATATCTTGGCAAATGACCATTACACATGCTGCCTTTTTGATGTGTCAATGAAAAAAAGGTATCATTGAATCTAGCATTGTCCCCTATTATCATATTTCAAGCATACTCTCCACAAATTACTTATATATCAGTAGTTAGAGACTCAAGGTCGAGTGCCTTATAGGAGATATCATAAATCATTGTAATAATACTGAACAAACAATCAAAAATCAAAATTAACAATGTACCATAGTATCTGTAAATGGCACTCACTAAATCCATGATTATTGGCATCAAAAAATGGTATGGTCACCAATATGTCTCTGTAGGAGCAAAATATATTTTCATCATTCTCTTCAAACGTATTTTAATCCCATGACCCAGGTATATACCATATTATCTTATATTTCATAGCGTTTTATCTTTAAAATATACATTACAACATAGTAACTTTGCATAAGCATGTAAGTGTGCGAGTCATTCCCTGCTGTGGCGAGCATAGTCACATAATGACAATGTCCAAATCATTTTTAAAATTATTACGACAGACTAGTTCTCAAAAGGCTGATTATTATATTCCTTTGAGAGACTCCACAATTTAATACACGTACCAAAATATATGTCAAGTGCCTTTTATAAAATACCAGATTGGTACTCAATTGCACGTGCCATACATGTGATTCTATTACTTAAAATATATTTGAAGAAATGCTGCATTATATAATATGAATGTTGGCCCTTATTATGACATTGGCGGTAAGTACCACTTACCGCCATGCTGACTGCTGCCAAAATACCGCCACCGCAGCGGATTGCCGCTATCCATATTATGACACACATAGCAATCCGTCACTATACAGCCACACACACAAGTCTGCCAGCCCAAAGGTCAATGATAAATTGGCGGTAGCAAAACCCACACCATTACGCCAACAGAACTACACCCACAACATGGGTCAGCAAGACACCAAATAGCTGTACAGAGGACTGGCGGTGGACTCCCACCTCCTCCCCCACAACTAACAACATGGGAGGAGCAAGTCTTGGCAATCATGCATCCTGAGGGCCTGGCAGGAGTAGAAGGATGACTGGACTCTGGTAAGTCAAATCTCTATTGACACTCTCTGCCCTCCAGTCCAGGTGCAGTGACCTACTGAAACCATATCAACCCAAAGAGTAGAAGCATAACAGACTCAATGTGGCAAAGCAGCTCAGCAGTAGGTTTTGGAATTTAATGGGTGGCATTAGCTGCACTAGTGCCAAAGATACCCTCCCGGCTTTCCTGGTTATATTTTGTTAGTAATGTGGTAACCTAGAAGGCATAAAACCTCAGTTACCCTTGGATTGTTACCAAGTGTATTAAGGTCTCCAGCAAGACACAAGCAGAGGAGGGGTGGAACTAAGATAATATTCAAGCCATGTGGTTGCTAACCAGCATCCCATCAGTGGCAGTCTCATATTCAGGGAGCCCTGCTGACTATCATTTAGATGGAGCACAAGTCTGTTCTCCTCTCCTGCTAGACACGACCATACAACCCACAACCTTTAGTGTTTGGGGAGGATAGGGGATAGCAATATGTGCAGTGGTGGTCACAGTAGACACCAGTTGAAGGGATGTGACAGTTAGGTGTCAGCTGCTGGTGCAGGCATTTGTTTGCAGCAGGAAAAGCACAAACAATATGATTCCCTGCCTCAGACACACACCACATGTCAACACCTTCGTCCCAAGCCCCAGAATACAGGCCTAATAATCTGGGATATTAATAACCTTAGTTATGTTGGTATATTGGGGCTCACTTACATAGTGAGCTAAAGACAGCCTGTTAATGGTCATGCTCCGGCATCCTCAATGCAAGTGCTTCTGGGGAAAAGGTTGCAAGCCTCACCCATTCCACATTCCTAAGCACCTGCCACATCCCCTTTTATCATGACTTACTTTACGTTGGTATAACAAGGTTTCTGATGGGCCTTGTACTGTGATCCTACTGGTAGCCTGACATCAGGTCAGATGTTTTAACAAGGATCTTTTCCTCAAGTGTTGCAAGACTAAGCCCTGGTCAGACTACCCTTTCACTAGCATCTGACATACTGCATTATCAAGACCCCCACACCTGGACCCCCATGCCCCACCTGCATCACATTCTTTCGCACCTGCCACACTTCCATTTATCTTGACTTACTTTAGGCATGGTACAATGGGGCTCTGATCCTCCTTTGTAATGTGAACCAAATGTTAAGTTGATATTAGGTCACATTTTTTTAACCAGGGCTTTCTTTCCAAAGGTTGCAAGATTTGAGCCCTGGTTATACTGCATTGTCTCCTACCTCCATCAAACAGTACTGCCAGGACCTCGCCCAACCTACTATAAATTCAACTTTCTTGTGGTGGTATGGTGATGGAACATGCAAGACACTTCACAACACGTCTACTGGTAGTTCTACTTCTGTTAGGTCAACTAAACATAGATCCAGTACTCACAAAGTTAATGTCCATATTACATAGCCATAGGAAACAATCCACTGTTGATTATACTCCTTCTCAAAAAACATCTCTTTCAGTCCAAGAACTTTTTAAGATTGCTTTTGCCAGAAGAATTTCCAAAGCACACATCTTGTGCACATTTACAGATCACACATAACATTTGTAGGCTGCAGCCAACATGTTTTATTCTATGCAAACTTCACCAGGGCTGAAACAAAGATATAAATATACATACAGCATTACCCTTCATGTTAAAATCATTTACAGTGCAATTTCTTTCTTGAAACTACCATAAAATGATCACTTATTTCTCATCATCATATCTTGGCAAATGACCATTACACATGCTGCCTTTTTGATGTGTCAATGAAAAAAAGGTATCATTGAATCTAGCATTGTCCCCTATTATCATATTTCAAGCATACTCTCCAAAAATTACTTATATATCAGTAGTTAGAGACTCAAGGTCGAGTGCCTTATAGGAGATATCATAAATCATTGTAATAATACTGAACAAACAATCAAAAATCAAAATTAACAATGTACCATAGTATCTGTAAATGGCACTCACTAAATCCATGATTATTGGCATAAAAAAATGGTATGGTCACCAATATGTCTCTGTAGGAGCAAAATATATTTTCATCATTCTCTTCAAACGTATTTTAATCCCATGACCCAGGTATATACCATATTATCTTATATTTCATAGCGTTTTATCTTTAAAATATACATTACAACATAGTAACTTTGCATAAGCATGTAAGTGTGCGAGTCATTCCCTGCTGTGGCGAGCATAGTCACATAATGACAATGTCCAAATCATTTTTAAAATTATTACGACAGACTAGTTCTCAAAAGGCTGATTATTATATTCCTTTGAGAGACTCTACAATTTAATACACGTACCAAAATATATGTCAAGTGCCTTTTATAAAATACCAGATTGGTACTCACTTGCACGTGCCATACATGTGATTCTATTACTTAAAATATATTTGAAGAAATGCTGCATTATATAATATGAATGTTGGCCCTTATTATGACATTGGCGGTAAGTACCACTTACCGCCATGCTGACTGCTGCCAAAATACCGCCACCGCAGCGGATTGCCGCTATCCATATTATGACACACATAGCAATCCGTCACTATACAGCCACACACACAAGTCTGCCAGCCCAAAGGTCAATGATAAATTGGCGGTAGCAAAACCCACACCATTACGCCAACAGAACTACACCCACAACATGGGTCAGCAAGACACCAAATAGCTGTACAGAGGACTGGCGGTGGACTCCCACCTCCTCCCCCACAACTAACAACATGGGAGGGGCAAGTCTTGGCAATCATGCATCCTGAGGGCCTGGCAGGAGTAGAAGGATGACTGGACTCTTTTAAGTCAAATCTCTATTACTATTACCCCCCCTACCTGCATGCCATCACATACCCCCACCCTTACCCTCACTCCCATCACTCCACCACCTCCCACACACCCACCATCCCAACCCACACCTCCCAATACCAAGCCCTGCATGCTCTACCAATGCATGGACCCCCATCACAGACCTGCATGGACACCCATCACTAAAGCATGCACACTAGAGGGAAACAGCAAGGCCACCAAATAACTACTCACACAAGGCAAATCTGCCAGGGCAATAACAACCATAGAGGGCAACACACCCATGCACAAGATGTCACATGCAGAAACAATAACACTGCATGTACATCCCCACAGGTCCCCCAGCCAATGTCACCAGAGAGGAGGTGCCAGCAACATCCAGCCCCCCCAGAAAAGGCCCACAGTAATGACAGCAGCTCTGGATGCCTGGATCTGGATCACCAACCTGGCCCGTCCAGGATCTCCAGACAGTCAGTTACCCAGGCACAGGCCCATACCACCACAGAGCCTCCCCCCTCAGAAAACACCACCACAGCACCCACCCAGCGGGCACATACCTCTGTCCCCAGGACACATCAATCAGCAGTGTGTCCATCACTGACCCCAGGCCACCCCACAAACACAGGATGATCATGGACCTGGGGTCAGAGGCAGTGGGCACACGGGTCAGGGGACAGAGGCACAGGACAACAGGGAAGCTGGGAGGACTGCTGTACGACAGGGCCAGGGAACCGACTCTCCAGGAGGCACTCACCAAGATCCTGGGAGCATACTACCATTCCCAGGAGACAATGGGCCATATACTGGACAAAATGTAGGAGAACCAGCGGCTGCAGGAGGGACAGTGCCTGGGGATCAGGGACTGTCCATTAACACCACCCTGGTCTTCATTGCAGGGGTGCTGGCAGACATGGCCAACAGTATGAGGGAGGCAGTGGCACAACACCTGCCCCCTGACACTAGCAAACCGATGAACAGCCCTCCACCTCCACTGCTGCTAGTGGACAGGAGGCCCTGCCACAGGACCAACAGGCCACCAGCACCCCTCCCCCTGCAGAAGGAGAACCACCCTGCAAATGTTCCCTGCGATCCAGGCAGAAGCCAGAGAGCATTGCCAAGATTGCCAAATAAGACTCTCCTGATTGTCACCCATGTGTCCCACCCTGTCCACCTTGAACTGCCATTGCTCCACTTCATATGCCCCCTTCGACAATGCACCTGTGATCCACATAGACTGGAGTCAGTCAAATGATTGAACTATGTATTCATTTAACAAGCTTTAAACACTGCAATACAACTGTACAGTAATGCATA
Source organism: Pleurodeles waltl (assembly GCF_031143425.1). NCBI lineage: Eukaryota > Metazoa > Chordata > Amphibia > Caudata > Salamandridae > Pleurodeles > Pleurodeles waltl. Next base: position 282,063,776 of record NC_090447.1, read on the forward strand.
CATATGAATGACCTGTAGTTGGCTGCAGTCAACACACCAGGAGCGATAGTGGGGCACAAATATCTGCAAATAGAGATGCCAAAGGGTACAGTGAATGGCCATGGAAGTAGGAAAATCAGCTTGCCAGTGACAATGTCAAACACAAAACTGTCAATTAAAAGTGAAGCTACACTCTCTTACCTGTGTGTCATTGGAAGTATTGACAAATTATTGCATTTCTGTTGTCCTCATCCTCTGCCTCCTCATCTTTACTGTCCACAGGGTCCACTGCTGCCACACACCCATCTCCAGCCTCATCCTCCTGCAGAAAAGGCACATGTCAACGTATGGCAAGGGTGTGCAACAAACAGCATGCCATGATTATCTGGCGGATCTTCTTGGGTGAGTAGCACGGGGAACCACCTGTCAGATGGAGGCAACGAAACCTAGTTTACAGGAGGCCAAATATCCTCTCTATGATTCTTCTTGTTTGTCCATGTGCCCATGTGCCTCATTGTAACGTTCCTCTGCTCTTTTTCTGGGATTCCACACAGGGGTCTGTAGCCATGAGAGGTTGGGATAACCAGAGTCACCTGCAAATATCGAGGGACAACTGGTAGACATACAATAACCCTTAGGGCCCACATCATACCCATACACCAACATCCACTGGGTGGGAACCAGGGCTCACCTATTAGCCACACCCGGTGCCTCTGGAGTTGAGCCATTACATGTGGGATGCTGCTATTCCTCAGGATAAAGGCATCATGTACAGACCCAGGATACTTTGTATTGACATGGAAGATGTACTGGTCCGTCAGGCACACTATTTGCACATTCATTGAGTGAAAGCTCTTTCGATTTCTGAACAACTGTGCAATATGTGTACTATCAATAGCCCCAATAATGTTAGAAATCAGCTTTCACTGTGGCCAAATCCTCCACCTGGGGGAAAACGATGTAGCTGCACATGTGTTTTATCAGGGCAGAGAACACTCTGGTCGCCACTATTGAGAACATTGGCTGTGACATTCCTGCTGCCAAGCCCACTGTCACTTGGAAGGAGCAAGTTGCCAGGAAATTGAGCACAGATAGGACTTGCACAAGAGGGGGGGATCCCGGTGGTGTGACGGGTAGCAGATATCAGGTCAGGCTGCAATTGGGCACACAGCTCTGTGATTGTGGCCCTGTCCAGTCCATAGGTGAGAATAGTGTGCCTGTTCTCCATTGTTGCCAAGTCCACCAGGGGCCTGTACACGGGGGGATGTCTCCATCTCCTATTCATCCACAGTGGTTGCAATCTAGGGGGCAAAACGGTGAGCAGCTGGTCAGTATCCCATATTTCCAAACACTACACTTCACTGCATGTTGTGACGGTAACAGTATATGTTGGATAGGCCCAAATGGTGCTTATGTGTACTGTGACACAGTTAGGTGCCTTGGCCTGCCCCCCCACAACAAGTGAGTACACTGTGAGCACGATGCTTGGGGCATAGATGCATGGAGTGGTGTGTGTGAAAGCCTCGTGTAGGGGGTGTTGGTGGAAGGGCCCTGGACGGCATGCTGCATGCATGCTGGGCCATGTCTGTGCATAAGGTGATGGGAGGGCTATGGTGGGCCATGAGTGTAACAGGCAGCACGGTCTAACTAAAACCTTTTCCTGTGTGTATTTCCTTGCAGGTCAGCGTCCATCAGAAAAAAGGGTATATGGTGTGCCATCGCCAAGGACATGCGGTCCCTGGGGGCCTACGGCGGGCGGAGCACCCACTGGCAGAAATGGTGGGAGGACCTGAGACGCTGGGCACGGAAGACCACAGAGACCCTGCTGGGGATGGCCTAACAATGAGGAAGGGGTGACTGTCAAACCCTGACCCCCCTAATGGCCTGCATACTAGCGGTGGCCTATCCGGAGCTGGATGGGCGCTTGGGGGCATTACAGCAGCCACAAGGGGGTGAGTACAGTACCACAATATACTACTTGCCCGTAGTAGGGTGGCATCCGGGTGGAGGATGTAGGCCTGTTGGTGCCCCTAGGCCAGGCCGGTCATTGCAAGGTAGGTCCCATGTTGGGCAGGGTCTGATGTAAACTTCCTGCAACCAAGCAAGTAGGCATCCCCTACTGGGCAGGGGTTTGTGGGTCTTAGGTATGCTGCAATGGGTGTTTCCCTGTCCATGGGCTGGTGACTAGCATTGCGACTGTTAGTGCACTGAGTAGTACATAGGGTTGTTCCCTATGTGTGTGTGTCATGTACGCCAACAGTGGTGTTGTTGCCACCCTTGAGTGTATCCTTTGTCTCCCCCCCCTTTTTGTTTTGTCACCCTGTCCTTAAGTGCATTAGCGTTATCTGGCGGAGGTGCAGAGGCACCGGCAGCAGGGATAGTTGCATCGCACAGGGCCCAGGAGGCCGAATCCACCAACGGTGAGGGCACCAGTGGGATGGAGGGTGAGGGGAGCACCAAGGCGAAGACAGGAGGGGACAGTTCAGACAGTGATACCTCCTCCGAAGGAAGCTCCCTGGTGGTGGCGGACACCTCTGTGCCCACCCCAAATACAGCCACTACCCCGTACCAGCACCGCCCTCCCAGCAGCCCCTCAACGCATTTCCCGTGCACGCTCACCCTGGAGGGTGGGCATCTCTTTCACCCCAGGCACCTCAGGCCCTGCCCCAGTTAGCCCTGCTGTCCTGAGTGAGGAGGCTATTGACCTCCTGCTATCCATCTCTGTTGGGCAGTCAACCATTGTAAGTGCCATCCAGGGGCTGGCAGCCCATTTGCAACAGACAAATGCATTCCTGGAGGGCATTCACTCTGGCATGGTGGAGATCAGTCTAGGCTCTGGCCTCCTCCCTGATGGCAGCCATTTTCCCTGTTTCTAGCCTCCCCCCTCCAACTTCCTCTACCCAATCCCATTCCCCTCAACCCCAACCTATCCCAAGCATACAGGCAGACCATCATTCACACAGAACAACACACAGGAGTGGTTCACGCAAACACAAGCACCACACATCAACCCACAGGCACTCACACAAGCACCATCCAGATGCAGACATACCAACATCCACTGCCTCCACTGTGTCCCCCTCCTTCTCATCGTACACATCCCTCCCAGTAGCGTCTAGACTCATACCTACATGCACTACATCCTCATCCACTACCACCTTCATGCCTATCACTACACGCCCCTCATTGGCAGTCTCCACCCCCACATCCATGCACACGTCCCCTCTGTCCTCTCCCACTGTGTCTGTGCCCCCTCCTTTCAAAGTACACAAATGCAAGCACTCAGACACCCAACAGCCATCCAACTCACAACAGCATCCAGCCCATGCACCTGCACCCAAAATCAGCAGACAGACACCTCCTACAACCACTTCTTCTTCCTCCACTCCCTAACCTTCACCCTCTTCCCACCTCAATGTCCCTATGAAGCTTTTCCTCTCCACCGTTGACCTCTTCCCTACCACTCCCCGCCGTCCTTCACGTCAGGCCAGGGTGGTCAGAAGCCAGGCGAGCACCTCAGCCACCCACGCCAAGGCCACAGTAGTGTCAACAGCTCCTCCAGCTGGGAGAGGATCCTGGGCACCAGGCAGCAACACTGAAATGGTGCCTGCATCAGGTGCTTCAAGGAAGGGCAAGGAGGCACCATCAGCTGTGTCTAGGATGGACAAGGAGGCACCACCAGCTGTGTCTAGGAAGGGTACGGAGGCACCACCAGGTGCTACAAGGAAGGACAAGGAGTCACCCCCAGCTGCTACAGGGAAGGGCAAGGAGGCACCCCCAGCTGCTACAGGGAAGGGCAAGGGGCAATCCTGGCTACTGGCAGGAAGGACAGGAGGCATGATGCTGGGACTCATTTGGAGCCCCCTCCACCGACCATCGTGGTTTAGCCATCCGAGGCTAGAGAGACTCCCCCCACCACTGCCAGCACCGTCACCAGCACCACCACCAGCAGCCCCAGTGGGCAGATGTCCGAGGCTGCAGGGGAAGGGCTGGAGCCTCCCCCCACCAATCCAGGCACCGACCCCTGCACCACCACTGCCACCACTGAGCAGCCATCACCGCCGGCAGGCAGTGTTTAGTCCTGCATCCATGGGCTGTTGTGCTGCCTGGGCCCTGCAAATCCTGTGGGTCTGACACTCAGGTAAAAGACTGTGACCTTGCACTCCCCAAGATCTGCATCACAGGGCACAATGCCCCCTCCAGAACCACTGGAAGAAGCCATCCACTCACCCCATCCTTCCCAGAATGAAGAACACTGGGCACAATGCCCCCTCCAGAACAAGTGGACGAAGCCATCCATTGATCCCATCCTTCCCAGGATGAAGCACACTGGGGACAATGCCCCCTCCAGAACCAATAGAAGAAGTCATCTACTCACCCCATCCTTCCCAGGATGAAGGATGAAGCACACTGGGCACAATGCCCCCTCCAGAATCAGTGGAAGTAGCCACCCACTTAAGAGACTGTGGCCTTGCACCCCCCAGGACCAAGCAGTGGGCAAACCACCCACTAGAGAGACTGTGGCCTTGCACTCCCCAGGACCAAGCTGTGGGCAAACCACCCACTTGATAGACTGTGGCCTTGCACTCCCCAGGACCAAGCAGTGGGCAAATCACCCACTTGAGAGACTGGGGCCTTGCACTCCCCAGGACCAAGCAGTGGGCAAACCACCCACTAGAGAGACTGTGGCCTTGCACTCCCCAGCCCAGGACCAAGCTGTGGGCAAACCACTCACTTGAGAGACTGTGGCCTTGCACTCCCCAGGACCAAGTAGTGGGCAAACCACTCACTTGAGAGACTGTGGCCTTGCACTCCCCAGGACCAAAAAGTTTGCATGTAGCCTCATCCAGGATCAGTGGTGTTGTACCATCTTCCGTCTGAGGTGTCCCCCCATTCCCTGTCCCCCGAGGTGCCTGTGTATTTTTGACCTGATGCCCCTGCAGTGTTCTCTCCGTGTTGTTGCAGGAGTGAGGTGGGACCTTGACCTAAGTGATGTGGCCCTGTGGCCCACGGACATTGACGACTGGGAAGTGTCCCTACATTTGTAAATATGTATATACGTTTGGATTTTGATGCACTTCTTCATAGTATTTTGTCGCACTCACTTTCTTCAAATCATTTTGTCCTTGCATTATTCCTGAAGGGTACGTGTGAATATGTAATGTTACTGCATCTGGTTGTGTGTATGGTGTTGGGGGTGGGAGTGTTGCGTGTGTGTGTCACTCTCTTTTTCCTCCCCTCTCCCTTGTGTGCTAGGCGGCAGTACTCACCATGTTCGTCTTCACCGGCGTTGATTTTCATAAAGCAGCAGAAGGTAGACGAGCATGGGGAATATGTGCAGCTCGGGCTCCATGGTGTCGTGGTTGTTCCCTGAGTCTCCACAGGTGAGTCCTTTGACTTCTGAGATCTGTTTCCGCCAGGCTTTTGATGCCGTTGGTACCGCCCCGGAAAAGGTGGCAGGTAGGCTGGTCATAATAGTGTGGGCGGTACATTGTCTTCCGCCTCGCTGTTGGCGGTTACTGCCATGGTGCTTGTTGATTCCGTTGTGGCAGTCGGTTTGTTAGAGTGGCTGTCTGTCTGAGCGGTTTCAGCCATGGTCATAATTCTATTTTTGTTACTGTCGGCCTAATGGCGGTATTACCGCCGCTTTATCACCGACTGCCAGGGTTGTGATGATGACCACAGTGTGTGCCTCTGCCCTCATGACTCTAATTCAAACATAGTGTAAATATTGCGGAACATGTAAATACAAATAACAATGACCTAAGTACATGACATGGTTATGCATGTCGTTTTCTATTACCTCTAGTATTACATTTTGTGATACAGTTGAAGATGATAATTTTTCATTATGCTTATAAGGAAGCCAGGTATATGAATATTGAATACAGCAATGTGATTTGAACTACATGATTGTAAGAACGGCTGTATAATGAACGGATATATAAAAGCTAGCACAATATGAGCCATGTTAAAAAGGCGTACTCCAGCACAGCCTCTTTCAACTAATGCACCTAAAGCCATGGAGTCAGTAGTCCTCTTTTTATGAATGACTAAAGTACTTTATGTCACGGGGTCAGCAGTCTTCTTTCAATGAAAGATAGGGCACAGATAATATAAAACTGATGATCAAGATGATGCATGGCTTGCATGCCAGAAACACACCACACCCGTTTGGGTGTTCACAGCACCAAAGGATCAGGGAAGACCAGATTTTCTGCATAAGATTGCATTCTGGCTGGTTAGCTGCAGTTGTACCGCTTCTTGTAGTACAGTCTTCATCCTGGATGTTCTACTTAGATTTAAACTAAGAGGGAACAAAGCCAAAGAATGCAACACTCTAACTCTGAGTAATGAATTTATTAAGGCATTTCCCAGATCTCAAATGAAAGTACACACAAATAGGAACATGAGCTTTTAACTTGAATGCAGTAAAACATGTGTAGATACCAAAATAATCACAGCAGTTAAACAATGATAGCCCAAAAAAGTGCAATACATCAACAATGAATATGTGCAGTGCATATGTATATATGCATAGTAAAGCTAGATAACTAAGAATTAAAATGTATCACCATGGAAGTAGATTTCTTCATCCTTGCCAACATCAAGCCGAGGAGCCCTGGACGGCTGAGGCAGTAAGAGATTCTTCCAACATGGAATATTTTAACATGAAGCGTGCATCAACATTCAGGAGAACTCCTTCTAAATCAGTGCTAAGCTTCCCCACTTTACATACCTTAAATAAACCCAAGAGGAAGGTTCTGGCAACCTCCCCCTCCCTTCGTGTAAGTTATGAAATTCAGGTGCTGGTTGTACTCGGTCTGCATCAAAAACGTGCAAAGGAATGGGATCTACCCTGATGTGCATTCCCGAGACAAAGAAACTGTACTTTTTCTTGATGGAAACATTCCCAGGCTGAAGCTTTCTTTTATCATATACCTTCCACATCCCTCATGTTTTGTTCCAACACGATGTAACCTTGTGCTAGGAAGAGAAGCATAAACACATTCTATGTAAAAAGCAAGTTGTGTGTGGAAAACCCCTGTGTCAGCGATGTGACGGCAGGCACCTGAAGCTAAGCTAAGCACAAAATGGAGTCAGTGGTCAAGATGGATTCGGTATTTAAATACAGATAGCATTTCACTGCACCCTTTGACCAGTGACTCTCACAACATACTGGTCTAAAAGTAACCCTTTTCGGGGGCAGCACACGCAGTCTAAATTTAATGTAGTTAGGCATTGTGCATAGCAACATAGCATTATTATAATACAATCACTATGAGAATTGCACCTAAAATAGTGCACAGTTGCCTGAAATCAGTTAACCTTTTAAATAACCAATCCCACCACTCTTTGTCAACATCTTGTCATACTCCTTTCACCAGTTCATGTAAAGTGTCATTCTGAGACTGAGCGTCATTCTGAGACAGAGTTTTAGAGTTTTCCAACAGGTTAAAGCAGCACATGCCCTCAAATTCTGAGTGCCAGGATCATGCTTTAGGAGCAAATAGTCAGTGGCAGCCCTGTTTTGCAGTGCAGCTTTTCTAGTGCCTCGTATATCAAGCAATAATTCAGCTAATGCAAAGGAGGTATGACTGATGTTCTTAACCATCAAAAATGCTAATTTGTTAATCACATGAACATTATAAACAGCTTATCCTGGAAATCTTACTATAAAATACTTAAGCCCACATATTCTGATTTAGATAAAACCTGAATTTCAGAGTCACAGCATCGCTTAATTGAACTATTTCCCTTGGATTGCAAGTATGTACAGAGTGAAATGGAAACATCATGAGTCCTAAACGCGTAAAAGCACACGGTCCTCTAGTTATATTGGCAGGAATGTACGTATAGGTAGTATTTCCACAAGAGAACAGCCACCCACTGCTAGTTTAACATGCTTGATGTGAGTAGCAGCAGTCAAGATGTGTCAGCAAGACATGCTATTATTCATACACACTTTTTATCATTTCTATACTGGCACAGTACTCCTTGTTCCCAGGGGATCTCTTGAGTAGACCCCATTGTTGCCTCAAGGTACATTTGAGCACATTTCTTCCATTTTGTAAGCGTCACAAATTAATTTGTAGTAGACATCAGCGGTAGTAATATTGTAAGTAATCCCTTGGGTCAGATTGTCCCTTTTGTATCTGTTACCTCTTGGCAAAACCTGCAGTACTCAAATGGTGTAAAGTGTGACAACACATCACTTTCTTGAACTTCTCTATCTTTTTTGGTGCATTAAAGATTTGCAGCAAAATGCTGGCAGGAGTCGGGATGGTGACCAAACAAGTTGAATTAACCTCAACATCATGCAGAAATCTGATCTGCTGAGCATGGCTCGTGTCAGATTGGTCTAAAGGTACCCCGTCTGATGCAGTTAAGGTGTCGATCGGCATGGTCGGTCAATCACTTCAGAGCTGGAAGTTTTTGGTCCCTCCTGACCCCACACACACATGCTCGAATACTGACCAGGCGGTACAAGCAGCACAAAGACACCTTACAGTATGATCTGTAAAATAAACAAGTATGATCATTCCTGGCAAATAACATTTATCAGCTGGTACATTGTCCCACTTGTTATGTCGGGTTCCATGAATAACAGTATATTGTCCCTGCCCTTTGTCATAACTTCTGCTGGTTCAGGAGGACGATTTGGGGGTTCTACCCACACCTTAGCACCAGGATTGTTGTCAGTTGAGCCAAAACCTTCCTCCTCACGCACTGTAAGAAGGGCTGGAGCAGTCCCCTTTTTAACTATTCCTTCATCCACTGGAATAATGAGCAATCTTGTCTCGAGGTTGTATTATCAAATCAATGTCTCCATTCTTCCAGAAAATGAATTTAAGTTCTCCTTGTTAGTCTCCATCAGTCACTCCCCCCAGGACCTGAATACCTTTGAGTGCCAACCCACATCTAGGAGATATCAATCCGAAGTGCTCCAGGGTAATCTGTATTCCAACACCTGTTTCAAGAAGTGCCATGACTCTTGGTTTCAGTCTGTACATATTCAAAGCATGTAAATCAAGGCCTGCAGATTATGGCATGGCTCTGTAAGAAGTTAAGGCTCCTGGTTTTACTTCCCCATACATGATGGTATTTGTTGCTACATGTGGTTGTATCTGTAACCCTGGGGTCAATATTCACATTAAAGTGGTCTCTGCATTTGTTAAGATCTGTTATTCAGAATTTGGAGGGCTTCATTTAAACGCTCTCTCCTGTTTCTCAAAGTTCCATCAGATAATTTTTGTAATTGAGCTTTCAGTAAGCCGTTCATTCTCTCAATTGGTCCTGCAGCTTGTGGGTAATATGGAATATAATAAATACACTCAATATTGTGTTGTGAACAATAAACTTGCACCAATTTACCTTTAAAATGTGACACATTGTCACTTTGGATTTGGAATGGTACTCCGTAATACAACATTAACTACTCTGCAGGCGTATTGACACCCGCAACTATTTAGTAGTGGCCCAATGTAATCAATCTGCCATATCTGCCTCAGGAACTTTCCTCTCCCCAACTGACCTCTGACAGTTTGCGGGACAGATTTCTGTTGTGTGTGTTGACAAATGGGACATTGGAGAATGACGGTTTTTATCAAATCCAGAGGATTGTGCACCCCTCTAATCTCTGCCCACCTATTAGTGGCCTTCTCTCCCAGATGTCCACATTTTTGGTGCGCTCACTTAGCCATCCCCACCAAGTCAGAATCCTGTGTCGCCACTTCTGGCTCTGAGATTTTGGCTTTGTTGTCTGCAAGGAAATTAAACCATCGTTCTAGTGAGTCAGTGGGACAGTGGGCATCTACATGATACATGGTAACAGTACTTTGCTCTATTATTTCCCAAATTTCTTGCCACAATTCTTTGCCCCATACCTACTTGGAAGCCAGGTGGCTAAACCATGGGTGGTGGACCAAGAACCAGTATAAATGTGACATGTCCCAGGCAACTCTTGTTCAATGCCTGATATACGGAGAGAGTGGACAGAGACTGAGACAGCATGCCCTTTAGACAACGCTCCCTTAAGTTTACAACCTCTATCTTTTTACCCTTTACCCTCCACAGGACTTACCAGGGTCCACGCCACCTCTTCAGGGACTTATGTTATACACATTTGATTACTTGTGGACTACCGCCACGGATACAATGTAATTATATCAACGGATTTCCTAAAATACGGACTTCCACCGACACATTCCCATACAGGTAGTCTGAGTTCAGTACCCTCTACACTGTTTCCGACACCCTTCTCCATGCAATTACTTACCCCAGTATATCCCCTTTTCCTCTTCGCTCATTTCATGTTGTGTATTTGTAAACACTATACAGTGCCTTTTTGGTAGTAGGGCACTTGGTCACGCGCAGCTATAGTATATTTCCAAATACTTATCACCGCTGAGGACACCGTTTGGATGTGCGATCTATACCATTTACTACCTTTCCTTGGAAAGAATATAAGACTACTTCTGTCCCTTATGGATCAATGCCTAATGGACCTGATTCCACTTCTGTCACACCTCTGATAGCTGGCAACTCTAGCTCCAGTCTTCATAATAGGCTGACAATAGTTTCTACCATAAGGTGTGTCAGAAGGTGGACAAAGCACCTCCCCTACAGCAGATCACTGAGCACATCAATGATCAGATCAACAGGCAAACAGAATCGGAGTTGCAGCTAGAGACACAAGGTGTTGCTCTAATTCAGGAGCAGGAGCCAGTTCTGGTAGCCCTGGTGATGGAGGATGGTGGTGGATAATCTTATGGCAGATGCTCAGAGAGACAGCGAGATAAGAGCTGCTGAGAGTGTTAAAATTGACTCACCTGGATCATCAACGACAGTGCTGGTGGATGAACAATCTTATAGGAAGTCTCGCCGTGAGTCGAAGGGAGAACAAAGTGCACTGGCGAGCCCGAGGATCGAGAGTGAACCTAGAGGGCAACCAGAGAAAGAAGGGCCAACCGCCTCTGCAGGAATCTTCACACCACAGGCAATCTAGTGGTGAACATCTGACATCAAACAATGAACTGGGGGACATAGGGGTTCCGGGCAATGGTACCCCAGAGGAGAAAAGTGACTATCTTAATGATAGCTCCCTGATGTTTCTGGATTATACCCTGCCAGATGCACCTTGCAGCCCAATAGCTAAAGCCAGACCTTGTCGGCCAGCTAAGGTTTTGCCGGCAGCCGCAGATAGTCCCACGGCCTTAATGAGGCTGCATTCGACTTCAAACCTGTAATCAACAGCTCCTCCACTAGTGCAGGTTTTGTTCGAATGACTCTATATACCAGCATATTTCTGACTGCCAGTCCTCAAGGAATTATCCTGTGTCCACGGAGACTCCACAAGGTTTTATTATCTCCGCGGATAAGACTGCATTAAACAATGTTTTAGTCTCGATCCTTGCACTACTGGAGAAATGTCTTGGGGGGACAGAGCACACTGCATCATTACTAACTATGATACAGCAGGCCTTAGTCCCGGGTGAACGAATAAGTGGGTTGAATCAGGCTCCACCTCCACAGTCCCCCTGGTATGCTAGTCATAGCAGGTTTAATCCCTCAAATCTTGTAAGTAGTACTACACAGATACAAACTGAAGATCCCTTCCCTGCTTAAACTGGGAGTATATTACAGATTAATACAAGCATGGCTAACCCCAGTGGTTAAGGCGCCAATGTCTTTGGAGGGGGTGTCGGGCCCACTGCAACAGAGAGGGGTAGCCTTCCTGCAGATGAGCACAAGGTTAGTCCCAGCAAAAAAAACGCAACCATTGAATCAACGGACCTACTAGCTTGCACCGTAGAATGTAAAGGGAGAGCTCTGGGATCCCAGAATGATGCCCATGTTGTTATTGGTCAACCACGAGCTGGGGTAAGAAGAAGAAGGGAAGTGCTAAAGAAAAGGGGAAGCGGCCTACACCATTTCCAGTTTACTCCCGTAAATGGTTATTCTCCAACAATAAGAACAGCATAGACAGGGGGCTAGCTCCAGTTGCCAGCTACAAGGATACACTAAGTGAGGAGAACATGGGCATCTAGGGAAAGTCCTACTTAACTACCTACAGGGGCGGGCTGATGCCCAGGGTGTGATAACAGAAGCACAAGCTGGCTTGCGGCCTTGGGCGGGAACTATTTACCAGATCATCCACCTCTATTTGATCTCATATAAATTCACGGCAGTCAGGAGGTACTCTCTGTATTTGGTCTTTAAAGATCTGAAAGCCGCTTTGGACTCAGTGGATAGGGGCAAATTGTGGAGATGGACCTAGGGGTCGATGCCTCCCTTGTGAAAGCCATAGCGGCACTGCACACAGACAATACAGCCAAGAGTGAGCTATGGGATGGGCGGGGAGTGTACAAACCCTTTGCAGGTGCAAAAGGGTGTGTGGCAAGGCTGCGTCCTGGGCCCCATACTCTTTAGCCTTTTCTTGAACAATGTGGTTGACTATCTTTTAGGGGATCAGCTAGATGTCCTTGTTGTTGCTGGTAGGAGGGTTCCAGTATTACTCTTTGCGGATGACGTACTGAGAACGTGGACCATAGGCTGGAGCGAGAAATATTAGCATTATCCTGGAAATATATGCCCGGAAAGCAGTGGATGCAGCACTCTATGGAGCAGAACTCTGAGGATACACTGATATTAATGTGCTACAGATAGCTGAAAATAACTTTCTGAGATCTTTACTGGGGCTAGGGCCAGGTATTCCTCTGAAGGCCCTCTTTGCAGAGCAAAATTTGGTGCTGAAATCAGAGATAGCAGCTTTAAGGCCAATACTATACTGGGTGAGGTTAGTTCGCAATCCTAGGGAAGCAGGGTAGTTAGAAACCCTTGAAGAGGTCCCTGTGAGTGGTGGACCAGGAGGGCACTCATGTGGAACATATGTCAAACGCACCCTAGGTAACCTCCAGTTAGAGGCTCTCTGGGAGGATCCGGGTGGAGTGAATCAGAACACTGCGGGTAAGGTAAAAGAGCGATATAGGGAATTTAACAAGGGCGGACGTGTCAGGAACTTAGACCCAATTCAGTCACAAGTTATTACTTTATCAATGTTTATGAGCCAGCCCCTCCCGATTACTTGGATCTGTTGTATCCTGAATTGAAGTGGTCTCTTTACATTAAATTTAGACTGGGTGTGCTGCCCCCAAGAGGTAACTTGGTACGCACACGTAGGCTGGCGGCAGGACTCAAGTACTGTGACTCCTCTCCTTGGGAGGTGGACAGTGTGATCCATTTCACCCTGTTTTGTAAGAAATTTGATGTGGCAAGGCGTAGGTGGCTCCACCCTCTCTTTAAGGCTAATTGAGCAAGTTGCATTAAAACTGCACTAACACTTTGTACAAGCCCGGGTAATATTAATGAACCCAACTATATAGCCTCATACATATGGACTCTTGGCTCCGGTTGAGGGAGCTACCAACTAAACTAGGGCTGTTTGAACCAACAGATCCATAAGATCTATAAGGCCATAGTCGCTGTTGTGAGATACATGGTCCTCCGCTACATAAATGGGGTACATCCATTCCGTTTTAAAATATATAATACCTTTTTAATACCACAACGTAACAAAATCACGGCTGCTAATACTAATCACTCCGAGCACTTGCACTTTTTTCTCCTGAGGCCCTTTTGTATAGTTCAGTATTGCCAGGAAATGTTCCATCCCCCAGCTATATAAGGGAGGTTGTAACTGTAAATTATTCAACTGTATTCATGTATGTGGTTATTTTATGGCGATTAGACATGCCTGGTGGAAGCTGATCCCTGTTTTCAAGTTTATAAGCTTTTAAGGAATGAATAATGATTTTATGTAGTTAAGCTTTACTGCTGTATGTATTGTTTTTTTAATATATTGTAAGACTTGAAGCTGAAACAATTAAATTAATGAAGGAATGCCTGATATACAGCATTCAATTCTGCATTTTGACTACTCTTCCATTCTCCGGTAGTAGAAAGCAGCTTTTTGGTTACAGAATTATATAAAACTGCCTTACAATGTCTCTTGACCCCCATCTACTTGGCTGAACCATCACTGAACCATATATGATTCCTATCCTCAGGGGACAAGGATTCAAATTGCTCACCCCACCTCAATGGTGACTCTTTTATCTGAGGCACCTCCTGCATCATCTGATTGTCCTCTACGGGGGGCTTGTGCCACCTGTTCATGCAGGGCTGCTGTTTCTGCTGGTCCCACTCGGGCCATGTCCTGTATGTACCACTTCCATTTTATATCACTAGCTGCCTGTGCATGTCCTATTCAGTGAGGTTTGAGTAAACTCAGCATTATTGTGATCTCAGGTCTCAGAATCACATTATGACATAGGGTAATTTGCTCAGTACCCACTACAGCCCAGTAACACTCGAGTAATTGTTTCAAAGGTAGTATATCGCTCTTCAGCATCCAGTAACTTTTTGGTCCAAAAGCCCAGGTGCACACTCTTTCTTACCTCTTTTTCAAACATGCTCCAATTTGCATCTTGCCCCTGAAAGGTTACATGTAGCCCAATGTCTCCTTCCTGTACTGGCCAATAGTCTAAAGTCTACTGAATGCCTCTTTGCCAAGTCAAGTGCACACTGCTGTTGCTCTCCCAATTCAAACACATGTTTTTTTCTAGTCACTTTGCAGAAAGGGGACAAAATCGGATTCAATTGAGCGATGTGCTGTCTCCAAAAGACAAACAATCCAATGATTTGCTGAGTCTCCTGCTTATTACGGGGAGTGGCCGATTCTAATTTCTTTTGTATTGCCTGTGGCAACACCTCCATATGTCCCTGATTCCACTGGATTCCTAGAAACTTCACATTTTGGCAAGGTCCTTGTGTCTTATCTGGATTGATCATTCACATTTTGCTCTGCAAGAGTTCCACAACCCTGCCCACCTAATTCTGCACCTGTTCTTGTGTATTTCCCTGAATCATCACATCATCGATATAATGAGACAATTGCACTCCTGGAATGACAGATACTTCATCCAGGTGTTCTACCACCAGCCAGTGACAGATGGTAGGGTTATGTACATACCCTTGGGAGAGACGTAACATCTTGAATTGTCTGGTGCCGTGGGAGAAGTTAAATTGCTCCTGACTCTCAGGGGCCATTGGTATAGAAAAGAAAGCATTGGCAATGCTATCAATGGTTGCATACCAGGTCCTCTTATGTTTTTGTATTCTCTCAATCAAAGTTATGGTGTCGGGGACCGCAGACACCAATGGGGGCATATATTTGTTCAATTCACAGTAATCAATAGTCATTCTATACCTCCCTTCAGATTTGGCAACCATCCACAAAGGATTGTTCCACTCAGTGATGACTGGGCCAACACACCTGCCTCTAGCAAATCCTGTATGGTCTCACTTATCTCCTCACCTAGGTTGCAGGGGGCACATTCACTGGGGGTATCTTTAAATGACTCACCCTCACGACTGCCACTGAAATGTATAGCTTTGATCCAAATTGATAAGAACCATCATCCAAGCATAAAGTCATCCCCTTCAAAATGTCAGTTCCCGGTATATACTCGAGGAGGGGCATAATCAAAACAGTGCATTCTCTTTTTTG
Organism: Pleurodeles waltl; assembly: GCF_031143425.1. Classification (NCBI taxonomy): domain Eukaryota; kingdom Metazoa; phylum Chordata; class Amphibia; order Caudata; family Salamandridae; genus Pleurodeles; species Pleurodeles waltl. The sequence continues at coordinate 282,079,326 of NC_090447.1, forward strand.
TGTTCTCCCTATTTTCATTTGAATCTTAGCCTGCACAGTGGGGGTTTGCTTTCCACACAACCCTCTGATGGTGTAGTGCTGACCTGTGAACTGTTTTGGGTTCCCATAAATTAAAGAGGCCTCCGCTCTGTTGTCAAATAAGGCCCGGACACTCTGAACATTTTCATGCTTCTAGTGAATTTCTAAATCAACATGGGGTCTGTTATATTTACAAGCCCATCCCTGTACCGGAGATTAGCCTGTTTCCTAAGCTGATTTAAACCTGTCAACTTTTGCCCACGTCAGGACTTGATATATGCTCTCAAATCTGCAAGGAGATTCCTCTCCTTCCCTGTTTTCAGAAGTTAAACAATCTGTCCAAATCTTTCTCCTGTGAAGAAAAAACCCAAGAGGAAGGTTCTGGCAACCTCTCTGCCCCCCTTCTCATAAGTTCTGAAATTCAAGTGCTGGCTGTGCTCGGTCATTGTCGAAAGGAACGGGCCCTGCCTCAATGTGCATTCCCAAGACAGGGAAGCTGTACTTTTCCTTGATGGAAACATTCCCAGGCTGAAGCCTTCTCTTATCATGTGCCTTCCGCATCCCCCATGTTTTGTTCCAATAGGGTGTAACCTTGTGCTAGGAAGAAGAGCCTAAACATGTTCTGTGTAGAAAACAAGCTGTGTGTGGAAAACCCTCTGCCACCAATGTGATGGCAGGAACCTGAAGCTTAGCTAAGCACAAAATGGAGTCAGTGGTCCAGATGGAGTCGGTGGTTGAATACAGATAGCATTACACTTGATATGGGCTCCATTGTTATAGGGCTATACTTGCTGAATGGCTTATAATTATGAGTGGGGTTTTATAGTGTAATAAAAATATATGCACAGTCACTACCTTAGCATAACCCCCAATGATACCAATTGATATATAGCACAAACAATTACATAATAATTTGTTGTAATGAAGGAGACACATATTTTGGTACATGTATTGTCACGTAGGCTCTCATTATTCTAATAAGGCTACAGGATTTGAGTGCAGAATAGCCTGCGGTGTGGGGGACTGAGTCTTAACCACTACCTTTCGCCCCATTCCGGGTTTTGCTCCGGCTCAATAGCAGTGCTTCATCTCTACACAAGAGCAGGGATGATTGGGCAGCCAAGCGCATGACAGAATTGACTCTTCAGGGAAATCGTGGTCACTCAGATCTCATCTCTCAGTTACATTAGTCTCACATATACAATGAGAAGCAGAGGCAGTATATGTTTCAATAAGGTTTTAATGAAGCAAGTGCATCTTAGACAATAACGTGTGTACCACAATAACCAGGACAATGAAGCTCAACAAGATTAAAATTGTGACAAGAAGAGTAAAGCATAGAAATAACGTCACAATATTGTCACTAGAGTCAATAGATTAATTCCTACTTAGGCTATAATAGAGCACAGCATGTTAAGCTCTAGTTCTGCCCTTCAGGTTCCCCTGGGAAGACATCATCCCCCATACCTGAGCAAAGGCCTGAAGTCTGCATAAGCAACTGCAGCGAAGCGTTCAGCAATCAGCATATAGTCGTGGTCATCTGGCTGGAATCTCCCTCTAATGTGTATGGGACAGGGAAGTGATTTTATAATAAAACAGCTAATGTTCTGAGAAAATGTCCCTACGTAAGGATGTGTATATATTTATGAATACCAGAGACAAGGCGTTACCACGTTCACCGGCAACCAAACTTACTGTAGCCTTGAGAGAAGCACAGAGTGCTTGTTTAAGAACACAGTGCTGGCCTAAGCAGAGAACAGCCTGATAGAGAGAAATAAAACAAAACCACAAATGTGGCTATTGTTAAAATAATAAATGAAGCTGAATAAAATATATCTAGGTTAAAGTGCACAGCGACAGGCCTAGTGTGTTAAAATAACGTGCATGGAACTATAACTAAAATGGCTACACAACAGTCTCCCCTTGCCGGTTGAAAGTGGTTCAAAGCCAAATTATGTATAAAGCTATTAAAACTCAACCTAAGATGTATACATATAAACGTAAATAATGACAAGTTAAAAGTACAATTGAGTATATATAAAAGGACAATTTAAAAATGTTAACTAGGTCGAATTTCAAGAGTCAGAATCATTTTGGAAGTTGCCAATAGAATCTGGGACAATTGAGGACAGGAAATCTTCCACTTCGGCAGGTGTTAAAGTTGGAAATGCATCGCCAAGAAGGACCAAGGAGCATTCGTGTTCCAAAGCCTGAGCTTCAGCCAAGACAGCAGCATTCCATGGTGTGCCCAATAATGAGTTCAGAACTGCATCCTCTAAGAAGGGCAACTCATAATCAGCTTCCCATAGCAAAAGACGCCTCAACGCGCATGTCCGGTAATCAACCCTAAGTGAGACCATCAACAGATCAGTGTCCAATGAAAGCAGGCGCTGCGTAGAAAGGCAAACTTTCAGTGCATGTTCAGCACTAGAGGCACCAAAACAGGGACTGCACACAATGCAAAACCGGTCTGAATGACAGAGACCAGTCATACTCCAATTGCTCCAGGAGTGTTGCTCTAAAGTGCTGCATTATGCGCTCACGACACAGCTGCGCTGGTGGGAGCGCTTTCATTCCTCCTTGTTGCGGCGTGACAGCCATTGTGCAAAAAAAGTAGCAACAGCAAAATGCCACCTATTATGGCCAAAGTTATTGAAATCCCCCCAAAATACTGGAGAATATTGAGTGGAAGGCTGATGGTATTAAACCGAATATGGAGGAGAAGGTGTGAATGAAACCCGAACCAACAGTCTTAAAAAAGTTTGCGATTCCAGTAGTACTGGGCACATTAAATATTCGGCCCACGAGTTCATCAAAGTGTCTCGGAAAGTTGGTACTTAAAAGGGACTGTATCTCTGCTGATGACCTTGCCACCTGAAGTGCGTAGGTCTTGCGTGCAGATGTGAGTGCTACATGTTTTTGGAACAATAAAGCCTTGAGTCTGCTCAACTTGTCAAAATTCACATTTGAAGTAGCAATAGAGGGCTAAATGTCAGCAACCTCTATTTGTCTGGTGGGAGGAAAAAGTACGTTCCCACAGCATGTAACAATCTTACAGACAGAAACAACATAAACTAATCTGGCTCGCATCCCACAACACTCTTCACTATTGAGGAGAACATAGCTGCCATTTGAAAGCACCTGGAACGCAGGTCTAATCAAGGGAACTGGAACTCCCTTCAGGTAACAAGCCAAGTTTGCTGCTGAAGCGTTACACGCCCCGTGCAAGGACAGTTGTTTACAAACCATCAAATGGCTGACAGAAGTCTTGTCTTGTGGTGACTATCTCCCAGCCTTTCATATCTGCCTACCAGAATGTGATTTAAACAGGACCTGAACTGAAGTGTTGAAATAGGCAGTTTAATGACCCTATGTATTAACCATTCAGCAGATGGTATTTCAGCCACAGTAAAAGGCAACTTTTCTAACTTTTCGAAGTTCAACATGACATAAGTTGCTTCTTTCTTAGTCATTAGTTGTTGTTGTCATGTTAAATTAAATGTAGAAAATATGTCCCTTGTACTTACGTGTTGCCAGGGAACGCGGCCTGCCTTCAGTGTTTGAAGTGTCCAACCCAACTGCAAAATGGACCTTAGTTGACTCTGTCCATGGGGTAATAAAGATATATTACTTTGTATTATGTCTATTGCAGAAGAGACTATGGGGGTCATTATGACCCTGGCGGTAATATGGAGGAAAATACTGCCAACCGGCTGGTGGTACTTTCCTCCATATTATGACATTGGAGGTTTGGCCGAAGCCAAACCGCCAGTGTACCACACCGACCGCCACGGCGGTAACGGCCGTCGGGCTGGAGACAACAATCTCCAGCCAGGCGGGCGTCACTTGACCGCCTGTGGGATTATGATCCCGCCTACTGCCATGGTTTTCGTGGCTTCCTTACCGCCACGAAAACCATGGCGGTAGGCACTATCAGTGACAGGGAATCCCTGCTCTGTCACTGATCGGGGTCTCCCCTATGCCCCACCCCCTCCATAGGTTCCCACCTCCCTTCCTCTCCAGACCCCCTTCATAGACACCCCTCCCTTCACACAAGCACACACGCATACACACACTCATTCCCACATTCACCCAAGCATGCATGCATCCATTCAAACACACATCCACACCCTTACATACATGCAGACACGCATTCACACTACTCAAAATATACGCACTCACACCCCCAACCGTGCACACACATACAACATGCAACACACACCCGCATACACACACATACAGACATACACACACAACCCCACACACACACAGTACCCCCCACCCCTCCCCTGTCGGAGCACCCGCTTACCTGTGTCCAAAGGGTCCTCTGGCAGGTGACGGGACGGGGTGCTGCTGCCAACAGCAGCATCCACCAGCAGAACACTGCCAGACCGTATTAATTCTCCAAATATGGCTGGCGGTGTTCTACTGGCTTGGCACCTTACCTGCATCCGCTGGCATGGCCACAACCGGATTTCCGCCATCCTTCTGGCGGAAATGTGACTGTGTTCATAATTTGGCGGACGGCTGGTAGCCGCGGCGACGGTCTTTTGCCGCCCGTTGCCGCAGCGGTAGCCGGTTTTTACCGCTGGGGTCATAATGACCCCCTATAAAATTTAGGGTGTATATCCAGTCGGACAGGGTGTTAATACCACTATCTACAACAGCTAATGCCTTCTGTAAATTTTCCTGGTCTATTTGCCTTAACCGGGCAGCAGATTCTTGTTAGGAAAGCTTCCTAATTTTATCATATACTTCATATAAGAAGCACTTTCTGCATTGTTTTCTGGGGCCTAACAGGAAGTCCTGTAAGTCGGTGTTATTAGACAGGAGACTGAGGTGTTCTCTAACTGCCTCTAGTGAGGAAATCTTAAACCATTGCTGGCATAGTTTCCCTACACTGTATGTTGTTACTATTCCCCCGTGTTCGGATGATACATAGCGAGGGTCCGGCCTACTAGTTCTGAGACCCCCCAGTGGAGTCAATAAAATGTTTGTGATACCCATTGGTATCTATCGGCCACAATAACCACCCACCAGGACGTGACAGTGAAGCATTAAATGTGCCATTCTGGACCAATTCATTGAGCTGATCTTCAGGGGCATTTATATATTTTTGCCATTTGTGAAATTTTGCAAGGGCAGGAATACTGGGCGCATTCAATTCCTTAATCTTTGCTAACCCTAAACAACTTGTTTGTTGTACAGTTTCATTTGAAAATATCATTTGAACAGGTATCAGGCATTCTCCAAATAAAGCTTCCTTTCCCCTTATTTGCCAATTTCTAGATTCCCACACACTTTTTAAGTCAATCGACTTCAGCCAATATTCATAGCCTTCTATAGTCAACTGGGAAACAAAGGAATCCGAATAAATACATGTTGTATCCATCAATAATATGTGTACATTTTCCATTGATGGCAATTTAAAAATAATATGACTCAGCATTTATAACATTGCGCCCAGAACAATATGCAAACTTTTCAGAATATGTTTTTGAACTCCGCTGTGGCGGAGTCGGACAATGTTCCCATAGTGTGTAATTAAAAACAGTCTTTGGGGTACTTGGTCTGTGAATGAAATGGTGTCCATAATAATTATAGTAAAATATATCACCATAATTCTCTTTATATTGATAACCATATTCACTTTCAAATACAGTATAATACTGCAATCCATTCATTGTAGAATCAATTGTTTTTACATCCCAGTCATCAGAAACAACTCTGGGTATTATTGCATCATTCATTCACCTCTGTCGGGCCGTATATATCAAATGTCACTTTATCCCAAACAATCCCATCAGGAATTGGTATAGCAGAAATGTTCACAAAATACAAGTCTCTGCGAACCTTGTGAGAAGAAAAGTTGGGTTTTAGGACCTCATCTACCAGTTCAACTGTTGATCTTTCAGGAAGAAAATGCCCATGTATTATTAGATGTTTTTTTATGACAAACCCAATCCACAGGAGAGAAGCTAATATAGTCAAAGAGAGCCACAGATAGTTCCATGGGAGAATAAAGAAAGTTACTTTGAGCCAGTTTATTAGCTTACCTGCTTTTGACAGTTCAGATGTAGAAGAGGCGAATGAGTCCGAAACGTTGTTGTTGACGTCAGCAAAGTATCCAGAAGCAGTTCGTGCAAAAGCTGGAGCCGTGTTTGTAGGTGGAGAACCAGTGGGGGTTTCCCATGGTGGTTCAGAATAAATGACGCCATCCGTCTGTGTTGAAGTTGTGTTAAATCGATCAATTGTTTCTGTATTGTTTGTTGAAACTGATGTCAGTGGAACTAATGTAAGACCATTTTCCACCCTCCCCAAGCTCAGAGAGGTGTTAGTGTTGCTGCTTACAACTTGTAGAGGGACTTCTTGGCCAGTAGTGAGAGGGATTCGGGAACTACTGGCTGTTCCTCTTGGTCTGCTGTGCAGAATCAGCCACATGGTGTAACTTGACATTGTCAATAAATACAAAGCGGTTTTCTTTAGCACCAGCCAAAGGTGATATAATGACAGTTCTGGTACCGTGTATCCCCAAGACTGGGACTGGTGCACAATAAGAAGGGCCAAACTCCTTTTTCACAGTGACCTTTTTATGTACTAGATCCCCAACTTTAGGAATCCAGCTGGTAGGTGTTACTGGTACATCCCTAATTCCTGTGGAGGCAGCACTAGCAGAAGCATTGTTGTCACAGAATGTTTGTAATTCCTGTAAGACAGTGACACATTCATTTTTGTCAAAGGGTGTTTCTGCCACCTCCACGCCAGGACCATCAATATCTGGAACATACATTTGAGTTTTGAACAGGCACTCATATGAAGTACAAACCCCCAGGGACCTTCTATGCAGATTGTTAAGTGCTCTCTGGACTCCATACAGGTGCTTAAGCCAACTACTACCCCTACCTAAGACTCTGGCTGTTAAGGACTGCTTTAAACACAGTTTCATCGCTCCGCGACACTATTTCCCTCGGGATGAAATGGAGATGACTAATGGAATTGGACCCCTAACAAAGCCATGGCGTCCCTGAATGGCCTTCGCTCGCAAATCTTTTATAACAGTCCGAGCATCAGCCGAGCGTTGTGGTCACACCCATAGAAATCTGGAGCAAGAGTCAACAGCGACTAAAATGCATTTGTATGTACTATCCGGTGTTAGGAGACCACAATGGTCCAAGTACACACATTGCAATGGTTTGTTGGAAATTATTAGGGGTGTCTGCGGTGGACGTTGGCGGAGGAGCCCTTAATTTGTTGATAGATGTCACAACTAAGGACATACTGCTTGGCCTGTTTATATACGCCTGGCCACCAATGGCATGCTTGCAATAATGATATTGTAGCCGCCACACCGACATGGGCAGATGATACTCCCTCATGCGCTGCTTTAATCAACTCTGATCTTATATCTTTGTTGGGGATTTCTCAAACCCCTACGTCTGGTATTTTTACCTCAGTGTTTACAGTAGACAGCCTCCCATTCTGTAGGAATATTTAGCAGGAAATGCTTTTGGATAGGGCATACCTTCAGCCGTAGCTTTCACGGAAGCCCATGTGTCATCGTCCGGTTTCGAACCGAAGTGGGTTACTGAAGCAACAATGACTGGCTATTGCTGACTTTGCTGCTTTATCAGCTAGTGTATTTCCAGCAACGTGTATACCAACGCGCTGGTGTCCAATTGTATGTACAACATAGACATTTGGAAGCGTTTCCTTCAGATCTGCTACTTTCCCCCACATAAGTCTGTGTTTAATGGTATTGCCTTTAGAATCTCTGAACCCATTCTGACACCAATAATGCAGGCATTCATTGAAGTGTTAACTGTGCAGGATCCGTATGTTCCAGTGCCATCTCCTGAGCCTTTAGCTCTGCTAGTTGTGCTGTGCAATCCCCTAGGGTTTGCGTGAATGCATGTTGGGGACAAAATGTATTATCCTCCATATAGCCGCTTACGACTGCGCAAGCAGAGAAGTATTGATGTTTTGTGCTATTTGCAGGTTGCGCTGAGCCATCGGTGTATATAACTCTTTGATACTGATCAATAGGCAGTCTATTTGCAGGAACTGGGTATTCTAGTTCACATTGCAAACATTATTGAGTTTGTAATTTTGGGTAAAAAATGTAGTCTACATCAGTGTCTGTCAAAGACGTTGCCCATTGAATCCAACGTGGATGTAATGCTTTAGCATTAGGAACACTGGCTTTGGTAACAGCCTCAAGGGCTGAAATTAAAGAGACAACAATAATGCATTTGCCTTGGGCTAGAGGTCTTTCTTTAATGACAGCAATCTGAGCAGCAGTGAGAATTTTCTCAGTGGGAGCAAAGCGTTGTTCTGCTGCTGAGTACAAATGTGATTTGTATGCTATCGGGACAGTCTCACCCTCATTGAAAGTTACATAGGTCAGACCAATGGCAACAGAAATTACTCTGATAACCAGATGTGTTTTGTTGTCCCTGGTGTGTAAGTGTTGTGCTGCAAGCATGTCTGTTTGCAAATCTCTGAGAATGCATGTGTGTTTGACAGTACAAAATTTACTTGAAAAGTCAGGACGTATTAAGTCATATAAATGTTTTATGCGTGATGCATAATCAGGAATGTAAGTTCTGCCAAAATTTAGAAAACCCAATAGTGATTGGAGTTTTTTAATTGTATTTGGGGGTCGTAACTGTGTGCATTTTTCCATGAATTGTGGCACTAGGCTCTTTCGTTCACTCAAAAGCTCAAATTCTAGGAACAGGACAATCAGGAAGGCTATTTTTTTTATAATTGAATTTGTAGCCAAACTCAAACAATGTGGGCTACCAGTCCTAAATGTTGCAGCAATTCATCATTCATTAGATAGATATCATCCACATAGGACAATGCTTCAGGGTCAATGTCGTGCAATATTGAAGTCACACGAGCTGCAAACAGTCCTGGACAGTTTTTGTACCCCTGTGGTAAACAACAGAATTGTTCTTGGGCACCTGGTGCACTGAAGCTTGTCAAATCTCTATTTTCAGGCACTATATTTTGGCAGAAGAAACCATTGGAAATATCCATTGGTGTTTTGTATTTTTTGCACACTATGTTGTTCATGAGTGCGGTGCTATGTGAGTTTTGTATGGCATATGTGCTTGCATGACTGTTTAAATGTCTGTAGTCTAAGACTATTCTGTACGAATGGTCCGGTTTAGCTACTGGGAATAATGGATTATTCATTGGTGAGACATAGGGTTCAATTACTCCCTGGTACTCCAGTTGTGTGAGGATTTCCCTCATGGGTGCTTTAGCATCATGTTTTATTGGATATTGGGGTTGAGGTTGGGGTTGATTTTTAATAGGTATTACATGGTAGGGGTAATCCTTAGCCCATCATATGTGGTTGCGATATAACGCAGGTGCCTGCACCAATTCCCAATTTATGGTGTAGGATTCTACGATCTCCTCGGGAACAAGGGGCGAGAAAGAAGGTTTGATAAATCTTCCCCGTATGGGTAAGTACAGACAAATTCAGGTGGGCAATCCTGTTCGGCCATAAAAATTACATATATGTTTACGACGCAATCCCAAAAGATTGCATCTATTGTGCGCTCAATGTCTCCTAACTGTAACGTTACTTTGTAAACCCTATCAGGCATGGAGACATGCATGTTTCTACTTGTAAGAAGTCATCAGTTCCTTTCACCTTCAGATGCTCTAGAAGATTCTGGTGACCTATTGTGATCTCTGCCGCTCTGTCTAATAGCGCTAGTGCCCATTTTTTTCTTTTTGAATTGGGACTTTTGTTGGGGAAGTTTCTCTTCTTTTTAACAGAAACTGTTGTGCGTTGTGATTCCTGTCTCGGTTTCATGTACTCAGTTCTTCGCTCTGACTGCTCACCTCTCTCACTGCGTTTTTCCGATGAGTCCTGAAAGGAACGAGATTGGTGTGCATCAGTTAATTGATATCTGTCAGGCATTTTTATAGTATCACTATTTCTGAGATTGTATCTATTCTGTGGGGTCTCCGAATGCAGAGATTCTCCCCTCTCTTTTTCGGTGTTTGTTGTTTTTTCATCCCAGCATTTCTTATTACCGTGAGGAACTTGCTTGTAGAATCTTTATTGGATTTACCTTGAAATTGTGGTTTTGTTGGTCTTGCCCCCGAGACCATCTCGACCAATACTATAGTAGGTCTCTGTGATAATCTTTTGCAGATCACGTTCTTGATCCTGTGGAGGAACATCCCAAAGCTGTATGCGCACTGCTAGTGCGACTGCTTCCCCTTTAAGGTTACTTAATATAATTGAGGATACCGTGGCAAAGTTGCCCGTTAATTTCATCCCCATGTCCAGGGCCAGGGCAGCCACGTATTCATCTTAAATTTCTTTCAACACCTCCGGTAAGTTGGAGAGTGTTGGTGTACCATGTGCAGAAGTATAGAGCGTGGCAAATACCGTGCCCCATGTTTTACAGTTATCTACAGTGGGGACCATCCCAAATGGCAAGCACATTTTTAGTATTCTGTGTTTATCCTGAGGTCCCATATGGGGAAATACTGCTTCCAGTGCGCTTATTTATTGAGCTAGCCAAAACAGAGTTTCTTCTCGTTTGGCGTGTTCCTTTACCATGATCGAATGTACAGTCGCAAGGTTAATGCCTGGCGTTACTGCATGTGGTTGCGCTGGAGCAGCATGTGCTGGGTTTGTGTTTAATGTTTGCATTACAAACTGTACTAATCGGCTATATATTTCCGTCAGCTCAGCATATGAGCTGCACACCTCAGCTTCTGTTAGGTTCACTGCAGCAGGGTGAGGTGTATATGTGGCCAATAAAGGCCAGGTAGGACCATCATTACTCAGAGGACCTAACGTGGACAATTGTGTGGGGTAGGGCACCATCAAGCCAATTATTATGTTCTTAATAAAATAACGGAATTTCTCAATATGCATATGCTCTATATTGTGCAGGTATATTTGCAGGCGTATAATGATGAAATGTATTTGTGTTCCCATCAACTGCTGGAAATGAGACCCGAGAATAAAAAAGTTCTGTTCTATAGGCTGGATTAGCCTCAACAACAAATGTGACTGGACCCCCCTAGGCCATTAGGCCATGTGCCAGTAAGCGGGCTGTAATGAGTGCTCTCATATTGACTGCTATTGCTACCTGTTGCAGATTCACCATGATACATGGTTAACTTTGTTCAGAGATGGGCACACCAAATGGGGATTATCCTTTTAGAGTTCAGGCTTGAACAACCTACAGCGTTAGTTTGGTACTCCCTACTTTAGCTGAGGAGGAAATCCTCAATACCATGGACATCTCCATATATAGTACTGATGTGCCTTTGTATATAGTGAGACAGAGATACTTAGGAGAACCCAGAAATTAGAGCCTGACCAAACGTTGGTGGCGCCATGTTGCGTAGGCTCTCGTTATTCTAATGAGACTACTGGATTTGAGCGGCAGAATCGCCTGCGGTGTGGTAGACTGACTCTTAACCTACTACAGGTGACACCTGTTGCCCCAATACAGGTTTTGCTCCGGCTAAATAGCAGTGCCTCTTATCTACCCAAGAGCAGGGATGATTGGGCAGCTGAGCACATGACACAATTGACTCTTCAGGGAAATCGTGGTCACTCAGATCTCATCCGTTTCTCTCAGTTACATTAGTCTCACATATACAATGACAAGTAGAGGCAGTATATTTTTCAATAAGGTTTTAATGAAACAAGTGCATCTCAGACAATAAAGCGTGTACTGCAATAACCCAGATGATAAAGCTCGACAAGATTAAAATTGTGACATGGAGAGTTAAGCATTGAAATAACGCTATCATATTGTCACTAGATTCAATAGACTAATTCCTACTTAGGCTATATTAGAGCACAGCATGTTAAGCGCTAGTTCTGCCCTTCAGGTTCCCCTGGGAAGACATCATGCCCCATACCTGAGAAAAGGCCTGAAGTCTGCATGAAGTCGGCATAAGCAGTTGTAGCGAAGCGTTCAGCCATCAGCATACAGTCATGGCCATCTGGCTGGAATCTCCCTCTAACGTGTATGGGACAGGGAAGTGCTTTTATAATAAAACAGCTGATGTTCTGAGAAAATGTCCCTACGTAAGGATGTGTATATTTCTATGAATACCAGAGACAAAGTGTTACCACATTCACCGGTAACCTATCTTACTGTAGCCTTGAGAGAAGAACAGAGTGCTTGTTTGAGAACCCAGTGCTGACCTAAGCAGAGAACAGCTAGATAGAGAGAAATTAAACAAGATGGCAATTGTGGTTATTGTTAAAATAATAAACGGAGCTGAATAAAATTTATCTAGGTTAAAGTGCACAGGGCAGGCCTACTGTTCTGAAATAACGTACATGGAGCTATAACTAAAATGACTGCACAACAGTATTAAATCTTGGGGTCTTTCAAAGGAATATGACAATATGCCTTTTGAGAACCAGACTGTTTTTGGTATTTTAAAAAATTATTTGAATATTGTCATTTGGTGATTACACTTGCCGCAGTAGTGAATGACTCAGCAACCTACATATTAGGCAAAGTCAATTATGATGTGATATAGATTTTAAAAATAGCAGACTATCTAATATCAGATAATGTAGTATATACTTGAGTCATTAGATTAAAACACAATTGAAGGGAATGGTGAAAATATATTGTGCTCCTTCAGAGACATATTAGTGACCATAATCATGGACTTAGTGTGTGCCTTTTACAGATACTACTGTACAATGTTTATTTTTGTTGTAGATCATTTGTTCAATACAATTAGAATGATTTATGAGATAGATATTCTATATGACAGTTAACAATGAGTATCTAACTACTGATGTTTAAGGCATTGTTTGACAGTATACTTAAAATATGATAATAGGAAACAATGGCTAATGTTAGATTCAATGATACCTTTGTTTTATTGACACATCAAGAAGGCTGTATGTGTAATGGTGATTCATCATGATATGATGATGAGAAATGAGTGCTCATTTTGTGGCTTTTTTAAGACATGAATTGTGCTTTAAATTATTTTAACTTGAAGGATAATACTAGATGTATATTTATATATTTGTTGCAGCCTTGATGAAGTTTGCATAGAACGAAACATGTTGGCTGCACTATACAAATATGATGTGTGATCTATGACTGCACACTAGGTTTGTGCTTTGGAAAATCTGCTAGCATTAAAATAAATCTTAAAAAGTTAATGGACTGAAAGAGAAGTTCTTTGAAAAGGAGTCGAATCGGCAGGGGTTTGTTACCTATCGCTATGTAATATGGGCATTACCTTTGTGAGTGCTGGGTCTATGTTTAGTTGAATTAAGTGAAAAGAAGGTTCCTATTTGGAGGGTGCACTGATTGACCTCCCGGATCCATATGCACCTGACGTTTTAAAGTAACTTTAAGTGGTGACTGTAATAGGAGTGGCTGCGATGAGGCCTTGGCCAATTTTTATAAATTGTTTTTTCAACTTCTGTTAGGTGTCTTAATGAGGGCATCCTCCATCTGGTACTGCAGCCAATTCACAATCTACTGAGCAGCTTTCATAAAAGTACTCAGAGACCCAGAATAGGAAGAGTAATGCGCTGAAGTACCCATAATGCCCATCCCCTGTCCCTACTTGTAAGCCACAGATGTCAACTTATGGAGGGGTCTGCATTCATCTCTCCTAGCTAAATGCTACATTATCAGTAGAATTGTATGATTTTCGGATGTGAATTAAGTATTTTTTTAGTGCATTCTTTCCCAACAAGTGTGGGGATAGTAATTACTAAGTTACTTTCATCATATAATTATTGAAACGCAAGCAGAGAAAATAATCATACACATAAAGGGGCATATATACAAAGAGTGCCCACAACATTCTGCTGCTAGTAAAATTGCTGCACTACTTTGCTGGTCTGTGCCGTGTTCAGAATAGGTCTGGTGCAGGAAGATGTCCCTTCCTTCACCAAAACTGTGCTTTATGGTATTTTTCTCTTTGTATGTGAACTGCAGTTAGCACACATGCAAAGAGGAAAAGGGAAAAAGAAATGAAAGCATTTTTGTCTCAATCTCTTTTGGCACAAATCTCTGTCTACATCTGTCTACATCCTTGCATCACCCATGGAACCCCCTCCCCCGATGCAAAGCAACCTATGGCAGTGCATTGTGCTGAGTCACATTACTTTGGAATACAAACCAATACAAATCAGAATTTGTGTTGGTTTGTAAATACCAGCAGAAGCCTTTGCATAGGGTTTCATTAAACAGAGTAATGCAAGCCTGACACAAAGTCTTTGCAAATTTGGGCCTTGAACTCAGAAGCACTTGTACATCTATAAAATAAGTTAAAGCAGCATCTTCAGAGTGCCATCTCACACAGGCAGCTCATGGACAGTAAGTTCATGGACTGAAAAATGGCCATTTGCTATCTGAGGAGTGCTCTAATAGGAAAATTATAACTTACAAGGCACATTCCTGCACCATTTCTAATTCTCATATGAATAATGTTGGAAGGCAGATTATTAGTAGCGTGAAGTACACACCTACCACTAGCAATAAGGCCACCAATCCAATTTTAGGTCCAGTCAAGGTCTCAAAACATTAGTCCCTGGCTCAACACCTGTAGCCTGGCAACGAGCAGCCGGGCTTAACTTAGGAGATAGGTATGTAAAGCATTTGAATTTACCAGTACAGCACATAAGTAAGACACACCGGACAATAAAAATCCCACACCAATTTATAGAAATAGGAAATAGTTGTAGCTCAAAAATGACACCAAAACAACATAAATCCAATATAGGGATCCAGAGATATGCTTTTCAAAGATTAATTAAAAAACTGTGCTTTCTGGTGCCTAGAAATCAATAGAGTCAACCGGGGAAATCTGGTTGTGCTAAATGGTAATGAAGTCAAAATTTGAAGCCGACTGCAATGGAGTCCTCCTCGGATACCCTGAGCATGAAGCCTCGGTCAAAGTCTTACCTTTGCACTTTTCTGGAGATTTTCTCTATCAACATTGTGCAGTCCTCTTCATTAAGCTGATTGATGCAACGTCATTGGATTGGTTTTCTGAGAGGCCTCAGTCAAATCCTGGAAATCTGGAGCTTTCAGCAGGACAAACCTTAAATTCAGCCCATATTGTAGTTGAAGGTAGTCAACTAGACTCAGGACTTCGGGTCAGTCCACTTAAGGAGTTTTTTCCCAATGTTGTTCCTAAATTCTCCAAACTTCTAGAACTTCTTCCTGAAGTGTCTTTTTAGGGTTCCAAATGTTCACAACACAATCCGAGGGTCTAGAAGGTCTGATACTTGGAAGTTTAGGAGTACAATTCCCATAATGCACCTGGACAAATACTTAAAAGTCCATTGGACACACTCCAGGGTTGGGAAGTTTGTGACAGTTGGTGCAGGCAAGCTCTGTGAACATGTTGCTTTCAGGGAGTCCACTCCTTAGTCCTTTTGGAAGCAAGGCATAGTCCTTAGGGCTGTTGTTCCAGTGTGCAACAGGTGGAGTTCTTCAGAGTGCAATCCTTTGGGTTGTAGATCAGGATTTCAGCAGGGCAGTTCTTCTTCTTGTGGCTTCAGGCAGCCGATCTGAGTTGCAATGCAGCTCCAAGACATTTATTCAGTCATCTTAGGGGACAAGCAGGCGGGCACCCCTGTCCAATGAAAGGCAGGGTGCCACCCAAAAGCATAACAGCTTTCTCCAAAGTGTTACATCATCTTGTCCCACAAAGCACTGCAAGACCTGGCTAAACATCCTACTGGTGTGGCTCATTTCCATTAACACTCCACCTCCAGACCATCTGCAAATTCCATTCATGGGTCTGCTCTCTTTCAATGGGGTACAGGGTAAGAGGGTAGGCCTGGCTGGCATTCCTTTTTGTACTGTCTCTCTAGAGCCCAGTATCATTTACGCAGACCCCTTACTGGCATGGCCTCTGCAGCTGCAGAACTCCACCCATCAGATTACCTCTGCTCAGTGAAGACCGCTTATCACCACACCAAAGCATCCTGGCTAATCCTGTTAGGGCTGACCAATCAGGAGAGGCAACTAGCAGACTGGATTTTGGCTTACAGGCAAGAAAGTCATCTAAAGTATTTACTGTATTTGTTATGATACATTCAACAGTGTCAAGTTGTTGGATATATCCTTACCAATCTATTGAGCCCCTTAAGGGCACATTTAGCTCCTTTCTAGCAAAATGTATGCTTATATGAAATATTCTAATGTTAGCCTATTGAGCAATGTATCTACAATGGGGGGAAATGAAATGGGCAGTTTTCCCTCACCAGGACGTATAAAACATATTTTATGATGTCCTTGGTTACAGTAACATGTCACCCCACCCTTGGGGCACCTATGGGAGACCATAAGGGTGACTTATATGTAAAAATAAGGTACATTATCACTTTGAAAGTACCTTTAATTCCAAAGTCGAATTTGCATGCATTTCACTTTTTAAAGACAGTCTGCAAGGCAGGGCTGCATTTAAAAATGACAGCAGGCAACACAGCAGTGCTCACTCCAGTGAAGAAAATCTACTTGGCCTCTAAACCTACCTGCCCTATTATATACTGGATTACAAGGAGTCTGTCATTGTAGCACATTACCATATTCCTTTTGATCATAGCACTGACCCAGGGCCTGGTTGGCAGAGCCCGGGACACAGTCAGGGTCAGTTGCCATCAGTATCAGTCAGAAAAAAATGGGGGTGAACATGCTAAAATTATTACTTTCTCACAAACAGCAAAAGATGAGGACAAAGAATACAAGAAATTCATGCAAACAATTGTAGATGGACTTTTTATCGTAATCTACCATGATGAATTCTAGACAAAAAACTAGATTGTGTGCACCCATTTTGTAACTTAGAGAAAATATGTTCTTGTAAATGATAAGAAAAACACGCTTTGTAAGTGGATAGACGCAAGTATTAAAAAATGATGATCCTTACCAAACATTTTTTTCATGAAAAGTCTGCTTTTGAGCAACCCTTCAAATATGTATAAACTGCCCGCTTTGAATTACAGATTGTTCTTTGTGTAGGTCTGGCTATATTTATGTGCCAGTCAGGTATGTTCCTAGCAGATAAGAAATGCCCACAAATCCCTTCAGTAAAATGTCTAATGTAGATAACAATATGCTTCATGTAATGTCTCTGCCTCAGTCACTCTTTGAAAAGGTAACAATCTGTGGTTGTCAAAATTAGGATTTAAGAAATTGAAAGATCAATAGAAATGTGGGAAAAGCTATAAAAATTCAGTTTTAAGTTGTGCCATCTAGAGGTTTATGAAAAAGAAGAATATACATTTGCTTATGTCAAGATTGAGTTATTGCCATATGTCTGGTATTGTAAGCTGATAGCTGTATTCATGTAGATGTCTTTGAGCAAGTGCCTTTTCTATAACAGGAGAAATACCATATTTTGCTTTAGAGGAATGTCACAAACCTGAGGAACTACAACTCGTGTTTTGCAGATGTGTTTTCGTTTTAACTATCACTTTCTGATGCTGTTTTAAGCTTGCAAACTTTAGAGCCTGACCTGCAAGGATATTCCTAAATCTATACCCGCAGTTTTAACATCCACATGTCTTTTAACACAACGAAGTTAAAACACTTTTCAAGAGTGATCCTGGAAACCACCAACCTTGGCAGGTTTCAGTACTTTGGGAAATTTTCTGTCACTTCAGAATTACATGCACACAAAGGTTTTCTCCGTGTGCAAGGTGTTACAACAGTGGATAATTAAATGCCATTGAATCCCTGGAACTGCACTTATTTCCTTTGTTTTCTTCAATGGCAACATATTTCTGCTCCTTCTTCTATAGCAGCACCAATTTTGTCTTTTATTTTATTTTGTAGAGCGCAAACCTAGCTAGTGAGCAACAATGCCGTGGGCGAAGGCGGTACGATTTGGTATTGTTTGCAGAATTAGAATATTCATGTTTGATGAATAATATGGTGTTGTTAGAAATGGGGTCTCTGGTTGGCAGTCAGTTTGCACTCTGTCCAAGGAGGGACCCTCACTCTAGTCAGGATCAGGGAGTTACACTCCTCAGACAACACCAGCTCCCCCACCTTGGTAGTTTGGCACAATCAGTCAGGCTTGTCTCAGGGGCAATGTGTAAAGTATTTGTTTCACAACATACAGTAGTACGGGTGAAAACACAAATAAATAGACACCACACCAGTTAAGAAAAATAGCCAATATTTATCTAAACCAAACAAGACTAAAACAACAAATATCCAACATGCACAAGTAAAGTTATGAATTTTTAAATGAAAAAGAGTCTTACTCTATAGCAAACAATGGATGCATTGATGTTACACAATGTACCTGGTTTGTGACAAAAATAAAGCCACACGGGCGAGCATGCATCGGAAAAGTCAGTGATGCATCGATTCCATACTCTCAAGTGAGGCTGTGCATTCTTTCTTCTCTGGTTGGGTAGCCAATGCATTGTTTTTCTCTCCCACAAGAGAGCGATACATCATTTTCTAGACAGGCACCTCGGGTCCGGGCAGGTTCACGTCGATTTTGACACCCAGAGACAATGCATGCGAAATCCAACCACACGGTCATGAGGAATTTCGCTGCGTGGGGCTTGCTTCGATTTCAGCAGCCGCAAGTGGGTGTTGCATCATTTCTCTTGCTGCAATGCAGGTGATGAATCAATTTCCCAGCCACAATGCAGGTGATGCGTTGATTTCTCAACCGTTTTTCAGGTGGGGTGCCATTTTTACAGATGCATTGCAGGTGGTGCATTTAATTTTTCTGAGCACGGCTCCTATGTGTGAATTTCTGCCTTGGTTCCACCAGCTTCACCTTCCAAGGGCATAGGGACTAGAATGGGCACAACTTGGCAGGGTAGGAGTCTCAGTCCAGGTGCTGGCAGAGGCACTCTTTGATGGCCCTGAGACTTCAAAACAGGAGGCAACTCAGCCCAAGCACTTTAGACACTTCACAACCAGGAATATACCACAAAGTGCAGTCTTGTCCTCTTTCAGGTGAAGCAGCAACTGCAGGCCAACCCAGCAAAGCACAGTCACAGGCAAAGGGGCAGTATTCCTCCTCCAGCTCTTCAGCTATTCTGCTTGGCAGAGGTTCTTCTTGAATCCAGAAGTAATCTAAAAATCTGGGGTTTTGGGTCTACTTCCTATAGCCCCTTTCTGCCTTTGAAGTAGGCAAACTTCAAAGGAAAGTCTCTGTTGTTCTCTGTTCAGAAGATCCTGCCTTGCCCAGGCCTGGTGCGAGACACACACCAGGGGGTTTGAGTCTGCATTGTGTAAGGGCAGGCACAGCCTGTTCAGGTGTAAGTGTCAGCTCCTTCCTCCACTCTAGCCCAGATAACCCATCAGGATATTCAGGCTACAACCCAACTCCCTCTGTCTCACTGTCTAGTGGAGATTCACAAACAGCTCACAGGAGGGTTCAAGCAACCAACTTTACCAAAAAAAGTATTTTTTAATTGTAAGTTCAGAGACACCAAACTCCATTTCTCCATCAGCTCCCAAAGGGAAACTGCACTTAAAAGTTATTTAAGGACAGCACAATTTTACCCGTGTAAAAACACACCAGCCATTGTCCTACCTTTAACACTGAACCATGCCCATGGGGCTACCTAGGGCCTACCTTTCGGGTTGCCTTACATATATAAAAAAGGAAGGTTTGGGACTGGCAAGTGGGTACACTTGCCAGGTCAAATTGGCAGTTTACAACTGCACACATAGACACTGCAGTGGCAGTTCCGAGCCATGTTTGGAGGGCTCCTCGGGTGGGTGACAAAATCAGTGCTGCAGGCCGACTATTAGCACTTAATTTACAGGCCCTGGTCACCTCGAGTGCACTTTACTTGGGACTTGCTTGTGAATCAAATATGCCAATTATGTAAAAGCCAATTACACATACAATTTACGCAGAGAACACTTAGGGTTTAGCACTGGTCAGCAGTGGTAAAGTGCCCAAAGTACCAAACCAGCAAATAAAAGTCCAGCAAATAGAGAAAACATAGGAAGCTGAGACAAACAGGGGAGACCACACCAAGGATGCCCGGTAGAACACGTGCCCACCCCAGCTGAACATGGGGAGAACTACCCAACCTCCTGGGATTTCTCATCTCTAAGGCAGAAGAATCTGGACAGACCATCAGCATTGGTGTGTTCTGTACCAGGGCGGCGTTAAGCCATGAAGTCCACTCCATGTAGGGAGATGGACCACCTCAACATTTTTGAATTCTCACCCCTCATCTGCATTAACCATCTGAACCCAGAAGTGAGTCACAAACAATTAGGGTCTTAGCTTCTTCAGCGCCCAAAATACAGCAAAAGCCTCAATTGCATTCCACCTATGTTCCTGGGGAAGTAACCTCCTACTTATAAAGGCTACAGGCTAGTCTAGGCCAAGTACTGCTCCCACGCATGCTCTAAAGCATCAGTTTGCATGACACACTCCTTGGAGAAGTCATACACCTTCAGCACAGGTGACGTGCACGTGACTGCCTTAAGGGCAACAACAGCTGTATGGCAAGCCTCAGTCCAGATCATCTTTTTGGGTTGTTTCTTAGATGTTATCTGAGCCAAGGGAGTAACAATACTGCATTACCTGTAGTATCATGTGAGACCTAGAAAGGCTCTCACCTCCTTCTGGGTCTTGGGAGGCTCCCAAGCCAGAATGGTATCTATTTTTGGTTGTTGGGGTGCCACCTGGCCACTCCCCATCTGCTGTCCCAAGTGCACTACAGAACCCTACCCTACTTGGCACTTACCAGCCCTAATAGTGAGGCCTGCCTCTGCACAGTCTTCAACACTTTGTAGAGGTGCTGCAGGTCTTCCTCCCAGCTGGAGCTGAACACTGCAATGGCATTCAGGTAAGCTGCACTGAAATACTCTAGCCCAGCCAAAACCTGGTTGACCAACCTCTGAAAGAGGGCGGGGGCATTTTTCATCCCAAAGGGCATCACCCTGAAATGGTAGTGCCCATCTGGGGTGGAAAATGCTGACCTCTTGTTTGCCTCATCAGTTTGGGCAATCTGCAGTACCCAGACGTTAGGTCAAACTTGCTGAGAAACTTGCCAGCTCCCAACCGATCAATGAGCTCATCAGCTCTTTGGATGGTGGTGAGCATCAGTCTTCATCACAGTGTTGAGTCTACTAAGTCCACACAGAACCTGAGTTCTAAGGCAGGGGCAGCAGACTTTGGGACCAAGACCACTGGGTTGGCCCAAGGACTACTGGAATACTCAATAACCCTAGTGCTAACATCTTCGGCACCTCATCCATGATGCTATTCCTGACATTGTCAGTCACCCTGTAAATCTTGTGTTTTACAGGTGGACCGTACCCAGTATCCACATCATGTTTACATAGATGAGTGACCCCTGGGGTCAAGGAGAACATGGAGGCAAACTGTCTTAACACCTGGAGACAGTCCCTCTGTTGCTCTGGGGTCAGTGAGGGGGAGGGGTTCCCACCCTCCACAGACCCCACTTTCTCCTGGGCAGACAGGAGGTCAGGGAGAGGCTCACTCTCTTACTCCGTCCCATCATCTGTTGCTAGGAGTATTGTTAAGTCTGACCTCTTAAAGTGAGGTATGCGGCGGTTCACATGAAGGACCCTTAAAGGGTTCCTTGGAGTCTGCAAGTTCACCAGATAGATGACCTCACTCTTGCACTCCACCACCTCAAATAGCCCAGTCCAATTATCCTTCCTGGAGAGCATGAGGCTCTACTGGGGCACTTGGCCAGACTAAAAGTCAACCAGAGTAGCATTCCGGTCATACCAGTGTTTCATGTCTTCCTGGCTTGCTTCCATATTCTCCTGGGCAAGCTTCCTGAAGTGTGCTGTCAGGTTTCTAAAAGCCAGCATGTAGCTAAACCCATCCTGGGGGGCTTACTGGAGGCCTTCTCCAAGCCCTTCTTCTTCAGACTCAGAGGTCCCTCACAGGGTGGCCATACAACAACTCAAAGGGGCTAAAACCAAGCTCCTTCTGTGGCACCTCCCTGTAAGCAAACAGAAGGCATGGCAAGAGTACGTCCCACTTACATCTCATGGGCTCTGACAGGCCCATAATCATGCCCTTCTGTGTCCGGTTGAAATTTTCAAACAAACCATTTCCTTGATGGTGGTGAGGAGTGGTGAACTTGTAGGTCGCCCTACCCTCCTTCCACAGAGAATTCATTAAGTAGATTTGAAGTTGGTACCTCTGCCAGATACCACCGCCTTGGGGAACCCCATGGAGACCCCTATCAGTGCCCGACCAACCACAAGGGTTGTGATTGGTCTTTGAGGAATAGCTCTGGGTACCAGGTGGCATGGTCCACCAAGACCAGGATAAACCTAGTGCCCATGGCTGTCTTGGGGTACAAAGGCCCTACAATGTGAATTCCCTCACTTTCAAAGGGTGTGCTGACCACAGGGAAAGGTTGGAGAGGAGCCTTACATTTCCCCCAACTTTAACCACTTGGAAAGGCCTGGCAAGACCTGCAATATGCATCACAGTGCTGTGCATTTGGGGCCAGTAGAGGTGGGTGACAATCCTTTCAAATGTCTTGTCTTGCCCCAACTGTCCAGCTAAAGGCACATATGAGCCAAACCCAGTGGGAAGGCTCTGAAGCACTGGGGTACCACCAGCACACGTGCTGACCCAGGCTCAGCAACCTCAGGCTTGCTATACAAGAGGCCATCCTATCAATAGATCCTGTGTGATCCAGACTCCTTATCAGATGCCTGGACTGCTGCCTGCTGCTGCAGACCCTCCAGAGTAGAGCATGACATCTGTGCCTAACAGAATTCCTTCCTGGTGGGTCTGCTTGGGAACCTCCCCCAGTTCAGCCACTTGTTCCCCTGTAGACTGTGGGGCATCCCCCTGAGGTTCAGCCTCTTGGGGAACTTCTGGGCTGGGTTTCCTTTGCCTCTTGCCCTTTCTCTCTCTGGCAGGCACCTGGGCCACTCTTTCAGCCTCCAGGGTCTCCTGCTGACCCTAATGGGCTGCCATTGACTGGGTGGTCACACATGCCCACCCAGGCAGACCCAACATCTCCAAGTGTGACCTGTGTCAACAGGCATGGTTGGACTCATAGCTACTTTCAAGGAACCTGAGCCCCCCGCCCCCCTAAAGGGAACTTGCGCACTTTTTTTGGACATTTGGCTGAATTGAGCATTTGTAGACCAGTGCTCAGTTGGTGTCATTCTTTCCTTTTGGAAAGACAACAATCAGCCTGTTTAGTCACTTTCTCCTCTGGCAATAAATATCTCATTTGTGGTGTCCGGCAGGGGTTTTCATTAAGCCCCCTTGGATTAATGTCTATAGATCACCTCTTACAGCTCTGGTCAAGTGCAAATGGAATTAAGGTGATTTCCTATGCTGATGATAGCCAGTTGATTTTATCACTGACAACTTTTCAAATGGCTCAGTGGCTCCTTTCTAATTATGTCTAACTAAAGTTGTAGAGTGGATGCACAACAGCATGTTCAAATGCAACTCAGGCAAAACAGAGATTCTTCTCTTTGTCAACAGGGAGGCCTGCACTAATTTGATAATTTCTGACTGTTGGCCTTAGGATCTGCTGACTCCACCTTTAAATTTGATATTGAGCTCTCTTTTTACCCCCAAGTGCTGGCAGTCACTGGCTCATGCTTTTCTATTGTGACAGCCTTTAGAGAGTTCCTAGACATTCTTCCACTGCAGATGGATTAGTTTGTAGTTCATACCTTAATTATAGCTAGACTTGATTATGCCAACAGCCTTTACGTAGGCCTTCCTAAAGTCTTGATAAATTAACTGCAGGTGACCCACAATGTGTCAGCACACCTGGTTCTGGGTCTACCTCAATGCTGCTCTATATCACATCATCCTAAGCAACTGCAGTGGCTCCCAGTAGCGAAGCACATTCAGTGCAAGGCCCTGGTCTTGGCCAGGAGAGCTTTTCACTGTAATGGTCCCACCAACCTCAAGGAGAGACTTTCCCTACATTCACCTGCCTCTGGTCATTTGGCCAATTGAGTCACAGCATCACTTCAGGAACTCCTGAAGACCTGGGGGATCATTACTTTGTAATTTTCCTGTGTTCATTACACTAGATGCTATCTGCTCAGCACTGGGACGTCCTTGTGGGCAGATGTTCACACTTTACAAATCAGCTCATTTATCTAGTCATTCAACTGTAGGGCTGCGTTCCATGTTTTTGTAGTATTTTTTCACTTCTGTGCTGTAAATTGTTTCCAGTAGGCTAAAATGTGATGCATCTGGTCTTGAGTGTCATGCAGACTTGGAGGAGGATTCAGTGCAGTTCCTTTATAGTTAGGATGATACGGTCGAACTTCTTTAGTTCCTCGAGGTAACGTGCTGCAGTATATAGCATCCCTTTCTGAGTGTCCACCGGTGTATCTAAGAGACTGTAGAGTATGCACTGCCTCTATTCAGGTACGAGGTGACTAAGGTTTGACACAAAAATGCCGAAAGAGGTTCTATCACTATCACCACACTTGAAATTAATCTATTACTGCCCTTGATAGTCTGACTTTTGCCAAATAGAATAAAAAAAGTAACAATAGATAAACACTAGAGTTTATGAGTGATGTTACTCTGGAATGCCACCTCCTGTAGTCAGAGATACACATGTGTATTATAACAGTTGTTGTGGTACTATTATGCTGCGGTTACATTGATTTATGAGTGCACTTTACCTTTTGTTAATAATTTGTGTTTGAAATCAATCCACTTTTGCATTCTAGTTGAATTTTAAAAAGTAAAAGGCTATTTGAACCAGGCCCTGATCATGTTTTAGAATAGGTTATAAGTATTAACAATGCTTTTCCCTAGCAAGTCTAATGCACCTTTCAATTTCCATAATGTTTTCCTTTACAGAACACCTTTTAGAAAGAGCAAGTGGTCTCTCTCATACCTTTTGAATCTACAAGTATCTTATATAGACTTTGCTGCTGCATCCATTATGAAACTAATTTTAGAGTCCCATTGCCTCCTGGATTTTTGATTGGGCTGATTGGATTTTGAAATATATATGAATCCGATCATCAAAGAATCACTATTAGATACATTGGATTGAACCTTGCACTATATATGTATTCACTAAAACAATGTATTTGGTGTTTCTGCCATGAAGACATTATGGGGCAGATCTAAGAGCCCCTTGCACCATAATATTGTCAAATTTGTGTCATTTGTTTACATTAATATGGCAATATTATAGCAAAAAAGCTGCACCAGACTTACAAAGTGGCGCAATGCATGCATTGCGCCACTTTGTAACTCCTGTGCCACATTATGCCTGTGACTGGCATAATGTATACAAAGGTGGGCGTGTCCCCTTTGGGGGGCCTAAAGAAATCTAAAAGATTTCTTTGCTTAATTCTTTTGCCAATTTGAATACCTGCTCAGAGCAGGCTTTAAAAGGGGGCACACCATTGGTTACAATGGGCACATATGTACTGTTTAGGGTTAGAGCCAACATTTTGCCACTATCTCTGAACAGTACATCAATAGCGTCCCAAATTCTGAAGCTTTTGCCCCCTACCTTGCACCATGATGAGCTGTATTTTAAATACAGCGCACACATGGTGGTGATAGTGGGTGCTAAGGAGCACACGGGAAGTGGCGCTGCACTGGGAGCAGCACCACTTCTCTTAAATCTGCCCCTAAGTGCAGCACTGACTCCCCAGTGCAGCTGCTTGCTCTGTGGGTCTACCTGAAATGACTGGAGCACTAGATTGGGACAGATTGAACATTATTTTTTTATGGTTGTTGTTGAGGAGCGATTTTCTTACTCTGTGATTTGCCCAACCTGTCACCTACATCACTTTCTTATGAAATGTATAGGCAGATGTACTAGCATTTTGAATTGTTGATGTGCAACTTTTTTGGCTCAGCCACAAAGCAAAATGGAAGCAGAGATTTACAGAGCCACGAATGGGCTGATTTGCAGCACCTTGCATAACTTTGTAAAACAGAGTAGCACAAGGCATCTCATAGGGCTGCCTTGAGTTACTTCGAGTCAGAAAGCTACAGATTGTTTTTGACAGGAGGGTATACCTTCCTGCACAAAACCTATCCTTCTTGAAAGCCAAACACCCTTGCAGCAAGGCACATAATTGCCTGCTTTGGCACTAGGCAGACTCAAGTGTACCAGTAGAAGTGTGCAGCAGAAGTATACCACATAGTAGTTAATATGGCACAATTCTGCTATCTCCTTTTCATGTATTGCAGCACAGACACTTTGCTTGCTGCCCTGTGTTGTGTGAAGCCTTAGTAAATCTACCCCAATGTTCATGTGCCATCTTTTACTGCCCTCCAAACTTTGCAGACAACATTACAAATATACGCTTTGTGGAATACATAATGATCATGAGCTGAGTGAAGTCTGAATTTATGAAAAAGACGAGGCATCCTACCACACGTGTCTCCCTGTGAAGGAACCATTTTCATCCATAAAAAGACTGGATAAGAGGTATAATTATTAGGCTAACCTGACATTAAAAACATTGAGAAAGCGAGGTTCTCGATATATATTCAAAAATGTCACTGCCCCGCTGTGATATCTGGGTCTATTTATAATGCAAGCGAGTATATCATCCCTGTAAAAAAAAAAAAAAAAAAAAAAAACAGTCTCTAATTTCCTTATTGCATGCGACTTGTGACAAATTAGTCACCTGTAATAAATAAATTACATAGCTGTTCAACTGTTTAATCTATTACAGATAAATTATGATGTCACTATGCCTACTGCCAGTTCCAGCAGATAGAGTGACAGGCAGGTCATGGAGCATAAGTACAGCCAAAGTTAAAACATGGAAAATAGGAACTGGCTGGCTGATCTGCAGACCTGAGCTATTTATGGTCACATTTATGTTTGTCTACACTCTAAGTCATTGAAATAAAGATATAATCTCTCCATGATTCTAAACATCTGAGCCAATGCACTTTTTTAATCTGACATACATTAAACTGATTCTAATATCGTCATCCAAAAATTAGTAACTTATTTTTGATGTATTTAATTTCTCTGTACATATCCTTTTTTAGGTCGAGCCTCGACAGACCGCATGCACTGCCTGGAAGACCTGTTGTTAGGGATATAGGGGGTCATTACAACATTGGCGGCAAAAGCCGCTTAACGCCGCGCAGAAGACCGCCAACACACCGCCTGGCCGTGGAAATCCACCACGGTCATCATGACCCACAGCTCGGAATCCGCCAAAATTAAGACACCCACACAAGTCCGGCACACCAAAGGTCAGTGATAAACTGGCAAAAACAAAACCTCCACCTTCACGCCAAAAGAAATGCGCCCACACTATCACGACACACGAACCCACGCGGCGGCCTTTCAACCGCGGTATTCCATTGGCGCCGCACTCAAAATACACACACATTTACAAAACACAACCACATTGGACAATTCAAAATACACACACCTGATACACATACACACACCACTCCCACACACCCATTACAATATAAAACACACACCCACATCACCCACAAACCCCTACGACAAAATTACCAAGAGAAGGCCAGAGAGAGACACTACAAACAACTACCAAGCATCCACAGGCACACAATACCATCACCCACATTACTTC
This sequence comes from Pleurodeles waltl, assembly GCF_031143425.1. Classification (NCBI taxonomy): domain Eukaryota; kingdom Metazoa; phylum Chordata; class Amphibia; order Caudata; family Salamandridae; genus Pleurodeles; species Pleurodeles waltl. The sequence goes on from NC_090447.1 coordinate 282,106,910, forward strand.
CACGCACCTCACACAACACACCACTAAATATCACCCCCCTTATCACTACACACACCACCCCACACATCACCCATACCACCCCATGGCACAGCAAAGACACCCCAGGTTCTCTGAGGAGGAGCTCAGGGTCATTGTGGAGGAAATCGTCCGGGTAGAGCCACAGCTATTCAGATCACAGGTGCAGCAAACCTCCATAGCTAGGAAGATGGAGCTATGGCGAAGAATAGTGGACAGGGTTAACGCAGTGGGGCAGCACCCAAGAAATAGGGATGACATCAGGAAGATGTGGAATGACCTACGGGGGAAGGTGCGTTCTGTGGTCTGAAGATACCTCCTTGCGATACAGCCGACTGGCGGCGGACGCCCACCTCCTCCCCCACAACTAACAACATGGGAGGAGCAAGTCTTGGCTATTCTGCATCCTGAGGGCCTCGCAGGAGTAGATGGAGGAATGGACTCTGGTAAGTCAAATCTTCCACTACTTCATCCCCCACCCTACCTGCATGCCATCACATATCCCCTCCCTCACCCTCAACCCCATCACTCCAACTCCTCACAAATGTCCCAACATCACAAACCACACATCCTAACACCAAGCCCTGCATGCAACAACAAAGCATGGACACCCATCACCAAAGCATGGCCACTGCACATACCCATACACCCCCTAAATCATCATCACTCAAGGACCCACAAAGGAATGCAAGCACTGGGATACACGGTCACCCACCCACTGCACACCATGGCACACACAGATGTAATAAAAATCCTTTTATACCCCTGCAGGACCCCTACCCAACGTCACCGGACAGGAGGGTCCACACATGTCCACACCACCAACAGAAGAGGCCCACAGTGATGACAGCAGCTCTGTCCAACTGGAACTAGATGACCAGCCCGCCACATCGGGGACCTCTGGACAGTCGGTTCCCCTCACACAGTCACAGGCCACCACAGAGCTTCCTCCCTCTGGAAACACCAGCACAGCACCCACCCAGCGGGCCCATACCTCTGTCCCCAGGACACATCAAGCAGCAGTGTGTCCACGACTACAGGGAACCCAGGCTAACGCACCACCCCAACAACTACAGTGACCTGGGGGCAGTGGGCACATGGTCCAGGTGACGGAGGCCCAGGAACACAGGGTAACTGGGAGGGCTGCTGTGTGACAAGGGGTGGACAGGGCCAGGGAACCTACTCTCCACGAGGCCCTCTCCAACATCATGGGAGCCTACCATCATTCCCAGGAGACGATGGCAACGGTACTGGCCAAGTTTCAGGAGACCCAGCGCCTGCAGGAGGAACAGTATTTGGGCTTCAGGGAGGAAGTCAGATCCATCAATTCCACCCTGGGCACCATCGTAGGGGTGCTGAAGGAAGTCCTCAACACCAGGAGGGACACTGTAGCACAACAAGGGGCCCCTGACACTAGCCTGGAAGATGAACCGCCGACCACCTCCACCGGCGCTAGTGGACAGGAGGCACCGCCACAGGACCACCACACCAGCACCCCACCCCCTGCGGAGGGAGAACCACCCCGCAAACGGTCCCTGAGATCCAGGACAAAGACAGAGAACGAAGCCAAGACCCCCGCCAAGAAATGAGACCACCCTGAATGTCATCCTTCTGTTCCACTTTGTCACCCTGTCCATCCTCAAACTGCCCCAGCTCCACTTCCTATGCCTATTTGGGCAATGCACCTGTGAGACTAATAGACTGGACTCTGCCATGGACATTCCACCACCATCACCCCTCACCATTTTTCAACCCCCTCCAATATTGAGCACTTAAATAAACACCCTTAAAGCACAAAACAATCTGGAGTCTGTCTGTGATTTCGAAATAGTGTATTAGCAATTACAGTGACAAAATGCTCTTTCAAATGTAATGTCAACATACCTATGTCACACAGCTCTAGTCCATGATGAAACAAAGCAGATGCCACACAGTGGGACCTACATCTGTAAAATCGTAAGGGAAAGTGACAACTCAGTGACCATACACTGGGTGAAAACGACAGACAGTAGAGAGGTAGTAGTGTTAAAGTACACGTAGTAGGCAGGTTGGTATTCTTACCTGTGTCTCACTGGAAGTATTGCAGGATAACTGAGTTCCTGTTGTCGATGTCCTTTTCTTCTGCTTCCTCATCTTCACTGTCCACAGGCTCCACAGCTGCCACACCACCACCATCTGGACCATCCTCCTGCAGAAAAGGCACCTGTCGTCACAAAGCTAAGTTGTGAAGCATACAGCAGGCCACGATGATCTGGCACACCTTCTTTGCTGAATAGATTAGGGATCCACCAGTCATATGGAGGCACCTGAACCTTGCCTTCAGGAGGCCGAAGGTCCGCTCTATAATCCTCCTAGTTCACCCATGGGCCTCATTGTAGCATTCCTCTGCCCTTGTCCTGGGATTCCTCACTGGGGTCAGTAGCCATGACAGGTTGGGGTAACCAGAGTCACCTGCAAATGGTGAGGGCAACTGTTAGACACACACTAACCTGTAGGGATATCCCCAGACCCAGACAACCATTCCCACTGACTTGCTTCCAGGTGCTCACCTAATAGCCACACACGGTGCCTCTGGAGTTGCCCCATCACATAAGGGATGCTGCTATTCCGCAGTATATAAGCGTCATGCACTGAGCCAGGGAATTTGGCATTCACATGGGAGATGTACTGGTCTGCCAAACACACCATCTGCACATTCATGGAATGATAACTCTTCCGGTTTCTGTACACCTGTTCACTCCTGCGGGGGGTACCAAAGCCACATGTGTCCCATCAATGGAACCTATGATGCTGGGGATATGTCGCAGGGCATAGAAATCACCTTTCCCTGTAGGCAAGCCCTCCACCTGAGGGAAAACTATGTAGCTCCGTATGTGTTTCAGCAGGGCAGACAACACTCTGGACAACACGTTGAAAAACATAGGCTGGGACATCCCTGATGCTATGGCCACTGTTGTTTGAAATGACCCACTTGCAAGGAAATGGAGTACTGACAGCACCTGCACTAGAGGGGGGATTCCTGTGGGATGGCGGATAGCTGACATCAGGTCTGGCTCCAGCTGGGCACACAGTTCCAGGATTGTGGCACGATCAAGCCTGTAGGTGTTGATCACATGTCTTTCCTCCATTGTCGACAGGTCCACTAGTGGTCTGTACACCGGAGGAAGCCGCCATCTCCTCACATGTCCCAGCGGACGGTGCCTATGAAGGACAACAGTGAGCACAGAGTCAACCAACTTAGAGGTACGTACACACAGCTTACACAGAACACGAATCATAAACCAAAATTTTACCTGTATGAGTGTTGAGCCAAGGACTAGGTATGTGTGACGCAAATTAAGCCATGTGGGCCCCTGAAATGGCGGATGCCTGACCTGTAAAGTGGGACAATGGGATGTGAGGTAACTGCGCTGGCGTTGTACACCGTCGCGGTAGGCGGTCGAAGACCGTGTCGCAATTCTGCATTGGTTAACATTGGACCCTATGGGTCTGAGGAGCCAATGACGATGTACGCCGGCGGTGACGGTACGCACCGCCGCGGACGTGACCGCCACTTTCTATCTGCTCAATCACTCAATACCTGATCTTTAACAGGAGAGGACCTACACTGCAAGTGCTTCTGTGACCTCGGTCTGGAAGAGCCAATGGCTTGTGCGTCTGGGGAAAGGGCCCCTGCCTTCACATCGGAGGAGTTGGAGAAACTAGTGGATGGGGTCCTCCCCCAGTAAACGCTACTCTATGGTCCTCCAGACAAACAGGTAAGTACACTGGGAGCATGCTGTATGGGCTATGCCTGTGTGGAGTGGGGTGGATGAAAGATGGGGGGGGGGATTGAGGCGTGCATGAAACGACGGTGAGTGCATGTGCCACATGGCAAGGGTAGGGAAGGGGGCCAATGACCATGACGGTGCAGATGGTTATATCTTCTCCTTTTCCCCTGTACTATTCCTGTAGGTCAGCGCCCACCAGAAGAAGGATATTTGGCGTGCCATTGCCAAGGAAGTCCGGACTCTGGGGGTCTATCACAGACGGAGCACCCACTGCCGTAAGAGATAAGAGGACATTCGCCGCTGGAGCAAGAAGATGGCGGAGGCCCAGCTGGGGATGGCCTCCCAATGTTGGAGGGCCATGACCCCCCTGATGTTCAGCATCCTGGCGGTGTCGCACCTGGAGTTGGATGGGCGCTTGAGGGCATCACAGCAGCCACAAGGGGGTGAGTACACTCTCAATCTGCTGATTTTGCGCGCAGTGGAGGTGTCTAGGTGGGGGAGGTGGGCTGTGGGTTTCCCAAGGCCAGGGCGAGTGTGCTAGTTAGGTCCCCTTGTTCTGGCAGACCCTGTGGCACCCCACCCCACCTGTGTACAGTGCCAAGTACACCTAGTCAGGCCCCGGTGACATCCATGTGTGCGATGTCAGCCATAGCCTTGTAGGCCATGTCCCTGGGATAGAATAGTGGACCCCAAGTGCGCGGCGTAGTGGCGGGGGCTTCTGTGTCTGTTGTGTCTGCCAACGGTAGTGGTAATGCATACACTCAACATGTCTTTCTTCTGTCATCCCCCCCCCTTTTTATGGTCTCCCTGTTCTTGTGTGCATTAGCATCATCAGGCAGAGGAGCAGTGGCACCGGAGCGGGAAGGAGCTGCATCCCACATGGCCCTGGAGGGCGAGACTACAGACTCTAAATTCACCAGTGGGATGGAGAGCGAGGGGAGCTCCACGGCGGGGACAGGAGCTGAGACCAGTGATACGGACTTGTCCTCTGATGGGAGCTCGCTTGTGGTGGCAGCAACATCTGTGCCCCCTGCATCTACAGGTACAGCCGCCCCCCCCCCAACCAGCACCGCCCTCCCAGCAGCCCCTCAGCCTTTGCCCCGTGCCCGCTCACCCAGGAGGGTGGGCATCACCTTCGCACCAGGCACCTCAGGCCCTGCCGCAAGGTGTAAGGTGTAAGTACCCAGGGTACCCACTACAAACCAGGCCAGCCTCCTACAACAGTACCTTCTGTTCAGTTCACAAAAGGCTACCAAGAACACAGTTTTAGACAGAGGTTTAGTGATCTCAGTTTAGAGTTTATAGGGTGCTTAAATATCAACTCCTGGCAAAAGATTTCAAAATTACAGCATATGGTGTGGGGTAGCAAAGTTAGACATGCATACAGTTTACAGGACGGATGTGTAGAAGTGTGCAGATTATATTGCCAGTTCTCACATTTGTAAGAGGCTCAGGAGACTGGAAAGCCTGATCAGATACCTCATACTAGATTATCAGTATTCCCCTTAGAATTTGTATGTGGCTACCCATTCAAACTGTCCGCTTCAGCTTCTGGTAAGACTTGTGTAGACCAGAGTGACCTCAATCAGTTTAGTGCCAACATTTGCCCTAGTCATTCATTCATATATATTGCAGTTTTCTAGCATGCAGACAAGACTTATTTGGGGGACGTGGGTCAAATAGCTTTACACAGAACGTAATTACAAGTGAGAACCAACACATCAAAACGTTGGACTATTTTTTTATGAGGCCATTTCCATGGCTCTATATAGACTAATCACAGGTGAGTGTGATACAGAAGTAATTGATATTTTGATCCTCTTTAGAAGGTTTTGAAGAAATTCTTTTGGCACACACTCAGGCAAGGGTTGTCAAAGTGTTCTTTTCATTTGGAAGGCTGTAGCTCAGTAAGGAGGATACAATATGTTCAGTTTACCCAAGGCTAACATATAGGCTCATAATGCACTGGGAGAAAGATTTAGTCACACTGGCTGGTGGTCTCCAACATTATTGTACGGCTGCCTTGCGACTTAATTATACTGACAGTACCCTACAGAGAACTGCATATCCTGGATTGACAGCCACAGACCAGGCTTCACCATATTGTCGCTTTAAAGGGAACTACTGATTATGAAGACGTCTCTGATCAGAAGACCGTAATCCTTCACTGAAATCCAGAGGTGCTACCGAACAGAAAATATCCCCAGTCCTGATGATGACCCACTATTGATTTATGTCAACATATAGGTTCGAAACGTCGACATGACATTGAATGTGGATTAAAATTGTAAAGAAATTCTACGTGACTTCAGGGCTTCCTGGATTGACAGAGCCTTTAGAAGTCCATATTGTTCTTAAACCACCTTCTGTATATATTGTATATAACACCATCACTTCCTTTCACAATATTTACTTTCACTGTGTTTTTACAATTAGGAGCACCTATCATCACAAGTACAATCTTCTCTTGTCTTAAAGAATGTACAATACATGCTGCTAAATCGCTCAAAAGAAGTTTAAAGTAATAAAGCATAATTAATGTAACATAGATTGGATATACGTAATTGTCTAATCATTAGCTTACCGTGGAAGTCTAGGAGTACTTCCCCCATGCACTGACCGTACATTATTTACTTTTGAGGAGAAGTATGTAGCGGGACAAGCTGCAAAGTCAATCGGACTTCTAATGCACTATGGGCGAATAGAAAAACAGATTGACTCGGTCTCCTTCTGGTTCTCAGAGCAGTTTTTAGCCCAAAATGTTTAAGTCTCCGTTTTTGGAATTTGGCTATCTGGGCAAGTTTAGCACCACTTCCAAGGGTCCAGGATGGAAGAGGCACCACTCAGAGGGTCAGGACTCACTCAAGCTGGGTCCAGGTGTGGGGTCAAGATGAAGGAAGCCTGTTGTGCCCTGTGGCTCTGTACAAAAGGCCAGCAACGTAGCCCTGGTGAGTCACTCTGGAAACCCTGAGAGAGCTGAAGATCCAGTCATTATATCTAGGCAGAAGGAAGCAGAGCAGCATTCCAGCAGGCCAGCAGTCCTTCAGAATAGCAAATCCACTGAGTGGCAATCCTTCCAACAGGACAGCAGCCCTTCTTCCTGGCAGAGACTCCACAGGTCCAGATTTCTACTGAAGAGCTGGTGTCTGAGGTCCTCCTTTTATAACTGTGCCCTGGTTATGGAAGGTGGGAGAAACTTCTAGATCATGACTTCAAAGTGGATGGAATTTCCTTCCTCCCCTACCTTGGCTCCAAGCTGACAGCAATCAAAATGTGGGGTTGTTAGGACTTTTGTGTGACGACTGAGCACAGGCTATTTAGTTGAAAGTGGATCTGTGCTCAGCTTTGCCCTCATCCTGCCAGCTGATGGCCCAATGAGGCAAACATAATCCCTTTATTGTGTGACTGGGAGGAATTCACTAAGTCTAACTGTCAAGTTTTCAAGTTCAAGTTTATTTTAAATGCGTAGTTAATTAAAACCAAAACATCATAAATACACTTTAAAAAAAAAAAATACAAATAAATACATACCCTCCCTTATACATTAAAAAAAGATCAAGACTTCCCATTTTTAACCTAAAAAACCTTCTAGTTGTAGATGTGCAGTCCTTCCTGCCTAACCGCAACTTTCCTAGTGTATATTCCATGGAAGAGTACATTTTTAGAATGTTATTACTAACAGTAACCCCCTGTTTCTATAGGTATATTTATTTCCGTATTGCGTTAGTTGTGTAATACATCTTTTTCCGTGTGTCCACATCTTTATGCAAAAGATCCTAAAGACTATAAAGGTATATTTTAGGTCCGATTAGTTGTATTTGAAGTGAGGAACGAAAAAAAGTTTCCCTAGAATCAGTCCAGGACTCTAAGTCTATAGGTATTTATGTTACATTTATACTAGTTTAAAACTTGTTTTAGTTTTTTAGATATCATGCATAAAAATTTTGTAAATTTTGCGTTCAAAACAAAGTCTGAAGGATTAAAGCAAGAAATCATTGCTTGTCTACAGGACGGTATTCCCCTTTGGTTAAATGCTGCCTTTAATAGTAGTTTTCGTTCATTTCTTAAGCTGATCAGGTGGGTTATATCTTCCAGTCTGCATTCGCACATCCTACACTGAGGAATTGTTTTGGTGCATTCCCCTGGGGGTCGATGGGCATCACCAGGAATAATGCAAAATCGATGTCTAATGAAAAGATCCTTGTCAGCTTTTGACCACCCAGCCTCCAAGTAAGGCTGATATTTCCGAAGTTTATATTTGTTTATTATTATCCAAGAGTGTGATCTGGTAGCTAATAGGCTCTTATCCACAATTATTGATATTTTCTTCACTGTTCGGTTTAAGATTTTTTTAAACGTGTTATACTTCCAGGCCTTCTAATGCCTGATCTAAATACCGTCTTTGCTTGGCTTTAGGATTGGAACTAATCTCCTTCCAAAGTGCTTGGAAAAGCTGATTTTCTTTAGTTAGCTCTAAGTGTTTCCAGATTTTGATACTACTGGATTGCCTAGCTTGGCACTGGTTTAAATGAACAAACTCCAGCCTAATTTGTGCTTGGGAGGTATACCCTGGTAACTTGAATAGAGACCTAAATATTTTCCCAGTGATTCTGTTGAGGATGGTTTCATCTTGGCCACACAGTGCTTCACTACTGTATCCTAAAGTCGAATTTAGTTTGGCTGCAAAAACTTGCAGCAAGGGACGGTAGGTAGGGCGATTAAGCTGCTTCTTCAAGGTGCGAAGAGCAAGCAGTAGAGCATTTCCTTTATAATATAGTTCCTGCTTCTGAGGTAAAAAAGACCCCCGTTCGTCAAACAGTACACCCAGGTATCTAAGTTGGTTTACTTGTTCCAGTACTCCTCTTTGGGTGTGCCATTTTTTTAATCTTGAGATTTTAATACGTATTTCCATCACTTTGTTTTTTTTTTCTGATTAATTTCCATTCCATTTAGTTGAGCGTATTCCGATAACTTGACGATGAGCCGACGTAATCCTACTTTGGTTTGACTCAGAAGTACTACATCGTAGGCGTATAACAAGTTGGAGATAGGCATGTCCTCTACCTTAGGGGCGACGGCGTTCACGTTATTTAGTTTCGCAGTCAGATCTGACAGAAAAAGATTAAAAATAAATGATGCCAGCACACAGCCTTGTTTCAGACCTTGTTTTGTCATAATTTCCCTTGAAAGTAAGGAGCCATCACCAATGGTAACCCTAACCCATGTATCTGTGTATAACAGCCGGATGGCTTTTAGCAGATTTCCCGGTATTCCCCAGGAGGCTAGTTTCTCCCGTCACTGTACCAAATCAAAAGTTGATTTGAAATCTACAAAACACAGATACAATGGTTGATTCTTTTGTTTCCATTTGTTAATGACAGTGGAGAGAGGTAGAATATGTGTGGCCATTCCTGGGCCCTTTGCAAAGCCTGTCTGGTTGGGGGGAATAGTACTATTCTCGGTTGCCCACCTGTGAAGTTCCTCCAGTAAAAGCCCACCGTAATATTTGGCCTCTACATCCATTAAAGTAATCAAACAATAGTTTTCGGGATAAAATTTACTACCACCTTTAAATAACGGATGGATCATAGCTCCCCTCCGTGATTTTGGATTACTTACTAGTTCTATACAGTTGTTGTAAGTCAGGGCCAGTTTTTTCCCCTAAAAAGCTGGGTTCATTTTGAATAGTGCGTTTGGGATCCCATTTGGACCTGGAGCACCTCCATTTGTACTGTTTTTTATTAAATTTACAACTTCTGACGTTGTAACTGTCAAACTTCCAGATTTTCTTTGTCAGTGGGGAGCTCTAATACAGATCCTTTTGGGCTTGACTCATTTGTTATATCATCCAGGTTTTCGATAGTTCCCTTTTTTTCACCAAAATGCTGTATTAAATATTCAGTCCATACAGATTCCGCGATATTGAAGCTGGTCAGGGTCCTTGGGGCGTTGTTTAAGTCATTCACCATTCTCCAAAATCCCTGTACATTAGATTTTCTGCTTTGGAAAAAAAGGCCTAACTGTCAGTTGACCCAAGGTAGGCTACAGTCATGAAAGGGCAAAGGACAGAAAAATGTCAGTTTTCTAAAAGTGTCATGTTCAAAATTGTAATGAAAGATTCTACTTTACCACTAAAGAGAGTTTATCATTTCACTTTCAAGGACACCAAACATGAGATAGTGACCTGCTCCCAATTGGAAATTGGAGCTTATTAAATGAAATAAGAAATCTTTGGTGTTGTTCAATGGGACAGTAGGTCTCACAGTAGTGAAAAATAAATGTAGAAGTTTTTCAATACTGTGAGATATAACCCTTAAATGTACATATCCAACCTTTGGATTACATAGCACTCTGCCCTAAGGGCTACCTAGGGTCCACCCTAGGGGTGCCTTATATGTAATAAAGGGGAGTTTAAGGCTTGGCAAAGGGGTTTAAATGCCATGTCAACTGCATTCAGGCTGCAATGATAGGCTTGGATCATGTTTTAAGATGCTACTTAAGTGGGTGGCACAAAAAGCACTGCAGGCATGCTGGTAGCATTTAACCTACAGGCCCAGGGTAGACGGTATACCACCCTACAGGGGACTTACACGTAAATTAAGTATGCCAATTGAGTTTAGGCCAATTTAATCATGTTTTAGAGAGAGAGAGCACAAGCACTTTCTCACCATTAGCAGTAGTAAAGGGCACAGAGTGATAATGCCAACAAAACAAATTCAGCAAAAAAGTGGAGGGCAAAAGGCAAAATGTTAAGGGGTGACCCTGTATAGAGGACCCGGTTATACAATTGTTGCAAGACATTGGTGTATTAGTTGAGAGTGTGAGTTCCCACATCATGTAATAACCAAATCCCGTGTTAGGGTGAAACACTGAAGTCAGTAAATTAATCTGTGCTCAACCCCTTAGTAGCTATGGCACAGAGCAGACAACCGGTTAAGCCTGGCTGATTTTTGTGCCAAGTCAATCAGGGTTAAGCACAGGTTAATTTAGTGATGTTTTGTGGTTTACCCTGCAAGGTACTGTGGCTTTTCCTTGAACAGTGCTCAGACCCAAATGAACCAACAACCCAGTGTCTCACAACAACCATTAGGGAAAGGTAGCAAGCTACTTTATTCTTGAGAACAGATTGTGAAAATGAGGATGTCAAAATGAAAAGTATTGCAAAAGTTCAGATTTTTACCAGGCTGGTAATACTTGCTTAGCATTTGCTAATCTCACATTCTCAGGAGAATTACTGGTGTTGCTCAAACACAACTAATCAACTTTCCTCTTGCCTAATCAGAACACCTTAGAATATCTTTACTTTTCATATAGCCTATCTATACATCAACTTTATTTGCCCAACACCTCAGTTGCTCATCTTAGCGCATGTAAAGTGTAAATATGTTTATTCACTTTTGAACACACCAGATGGGGGTCAAATCAGGGATGTAGTTTGGTGGGAGGGTTTGGGGTGTTACACCCCCCAACAAAATATATCTTGTGATAAATAGGTTAGTACAGGTGCTTTCAGTTGCGTATAGTGAGGTGTCTGTCTTTCCCAGGAATTTTACACACAAACAAAAACACATACACTCCATCTCTTGCTCTGTTTGGTAAGACCTCTAAATTTTGGTTATTTCATCAAATAATGTGCGTTCTCTCACTTAGTGCCTCTACCAATCTGCATTCCTCTCCTGTTCTGCTGCCCCTTAATCACCTCTTGTGTGACATGCTTGTCGTATTGATGTAGTCTAAATTTTAGTAGAGTCTCTCATGTACCACAGGGGATCAGAATATGACAGTTTATGTCTTATGTTAATCAAAGTACTAATGGGTGAAAGTAGAAGCTGCACTCACACGCAACTGAAATGTGCATTTGTTTGCATTGCAAAGTTCGACGTAGGTGGTATTTGGATGAAAGCACATGTTAGAAGGATTACATTGATGTTATAACGTAATTTAGATTTTAGACTACCAGTGCAAAGTGAAACAATATTGAATTTCTAATGATTAATGAATTAGAAATGCATGCAAAAATGAGAGAAATGCACTTCGCTGCTAAACATAATGAAAGATATTAGCAACATGTTTTCATTTAGAATGGATTGTATTATTCATATTAATGAAGTGTTATTAATATTAAATTCACAAGTTGAATATTACATGCGTTTTATTAAACATATTAATTGAATGTACTGTCATGATTTCTTGCATTAGCAGAAGTGAGACCTGCAGAGCTTGCATTTTGTGATTGGGTTAGAAGTGCTGATTCATTTTCTAAAATGAACTTTCTATTAGGTTACATTCCCATGAGAAGACTAGATTTTGGTAAGAAACCCTATTGTTTAGACACAGAGAGAAAGTATTGTAATGCCCTTGTGAACAGGACATTTTGGAACATGGACTGACATTGTATACAATTGTTTCAAACTTGTGTTGAGTCACACAGATGGAAGATGTTCTCATGGAAGACTTGGGGAAGAATGTGCATGTTTCAACTTGGAGTTGTGTGATCGATTATTATTAGATGATGCCCTTTCAACATACCTGGTCTGATACCTTTGCTGAATCAGAATCCTTTATAAGTTTTGATATGCTGGTGTTCAGTTGGACTTTGTTCAAAAGATGTAGCAGATCCCTTTTGCTTTGCAGAAGAAGAACCCTTATGCTGTGCCCCTTGGAGAGGTATATGTCTCTCTACCTTTGCACTTTGAGATGTCCCGTTGAGACTTAGACATGTTTTCCAATCCCCCTTTCGGAAGACTGTTGATCAAGCTTCTGACATGCTGACGTTTATCCCTTTTTGTTTATCTTTTGCCTATCTTAATAAGTAGCCTGCAGTCTAAGATTATCTTTTCCAATTTTTTTTTGCCCTTTTGTGATTTTTGTCATTTGCCCACATGTGTTTTGTTCAACACATGTATTCCCTTGAATTGGCTAGCTGTAGGGTTTTTCATTGCCCAATCTAAATTATGACTCCGCCAAATTGAAGTTACTTATGATAGCTAGCTCAGAAAAACACATTATTTCTGTATCTCAGGTATTTATTTTAATAGTATGTATTGTTCTTCTTGAATATTTAGTTTTGTTAATGTCAGCTTGTCTGAATTCACTTTGTTGCCTTGGACAACCCTTAATATGTATCTGTATACTTTGGTATTGCGAATGATCTACATGGTTTGAAGCTTGTGCTCGTAATAAAACTCCATAACTTTATCTTGCCTGGAGTTTCCATTCTATGGCCAAATTGGTCATGGTATTTAAATTAATTGGGTTTGTATTGAAATTGTGTTAGCGGTTCAACCACACCACTTACTGGGTTCAAAGATTCATCCACCTTGATGAGCATTGATTCCTGCACAGGATGAAAATGCTCCATCAGATCTAGTAGCAGAATAATGGTTGGTTCTATAAGAGAGGAGAACCATTTTGTTTAGTGTTAGGGAAATAGGATTGACCTTATGTGATTGCCCAGTCCAAAAACTGTTCACCCCAATTTCTGTCCCATGGTTCGTTCTGAAGATTGATGAAGTTCCAGCGTTGTGCCTACAACTGATGGAGTGTTACTATTAATAAGGTTTTGCGCTTACAATGCTTTTACTTTGAAGATTGCGGTGAAGTGTGATGTCATGAAGTGTTTTGTGGAATAATCATATTTGAAGTGATTGTGCCACTTTTTGCTGAAAGATGTCCACGGTTGTTGTTGTTGACGGGTTTGTCATAGTCTAAGATCTTTGGATTATGCACAAGTGTAGAAGAAACTTGGCAAATTTTTTGTTTTACAGGGAGGTTCTGGTAATGAAACATTGTTAACAATGCCAATAGTTTCCCTCAAGTGACTGTGAGTTATTGATTGGTATTTAAGGAATCCTGAATGCACATGGAGGATCTGCATCAGTCCGGAGTGAGAATTGCTTGTCAAGTTTCACTTGTTGTGTAATTGTGAAACCCACAGTCGGAGAAGTGTAAGCCAGTACAGCTCTGAAGTGTTTGAGTTCCTACCCGTAGTGTGCAGAGATGTTTTTGGTTTTTGCTCACAATATTTTGCATTAGGTGTGTGTGAGGGATTGTGTGAGAGACAATTGCGAAGTGACTGCAACTCCTGAGAGGAGTGAGTGTGATGTCATTTTGTGATGTGCTGGTATAGGTTAGCTGGTGTGAAGCTGCGCTTTTATTGGTGGACAGTCCTGTATTGCTATTGGTTGTGAAAGTTGAGAGCAAAGGATTGTGGGATTAAAATTACTTACTTATTCAATTGAAAATTACTGTAATTGATTTAAATTGACAGATAATTAAGTTTTTCAAGGCATTTAATACGGTGATAAGATGAGATGTATTTATTCCAGTTAGAGGGGATAAGGAGATAACAACAGAAGTAACTTCAGATTATTTTGTGTCATCTGTTAAAGGTCTTCATGTATGTACATGGCTTGAACAATGGTACAAGATGGCTGAGAAAGAAGGTGCTTTAGTATTTCCACATAATGGAACATTTTATTTGAGAATTTTAGACAATTTGAGGTGAACAATGTACTAAATGAATCCGCCTCCAAGACCCACACAATTTGAAACCTTTAGTATTTGGGAACTTGTTGTTCAGGAAAGAATGTCAATGACATATGAAAATAGGATACAGAAGACAATTAAGACACCTTCAGAAGCTAGATGGGATGCAGAGAAGAGAAGGCAGAGAGGAGACATATTATATGGTGTCAAACTGTTTCTAGCGATTTGAAAGGAAAGCGACAAAAGTACAAAACCTAAGACTCAAAAGAAACAGACAGAAAAAGCAGAACAAACAGTTGAAGCTGAGAGTAAAAAGATCATAATGTATGACAGTGATTCAGATAATGAGTTTATAAATAAGTTATCAGTTAACCGTATCACTTGGTTGAGGTAGGAGCGAGAAGTGAAGCAATACAAAATACAATCCCTAATGTGCCAAATGCTCCAGTTGCACAGACCCCAAACCAGATAGGACCAGGCACACCTGTGTTGTGGGTTCATTTTAGAGCCTTGCTTGGGCACATGTATTTTAGCTTAGGCCTGTGCCCTTTTCCTCAGATACATGCTCTATTTTAATTTAATCCTTTTTATTCAGTTCAGCACAGCCTGCTTTTAGTGAGAATGGTTTATTTTCCCTAATCAGCTGTTATTCTGCAAACATTGTTATTATTCTCAGTGCATGATATTTCACTGTGTACTTTTGCCCAAGGCTCCTTATGGTGGTACATGATAATCTACGTAGTATTGCCACCACAACAGTGCACAGACAGGCCCACACTTAGACACATGATCACGTCTGGCCTGTTTCTCAGAACACAGACATGTATTATTATAAAAATATCACACAGGTCAAAGAAGGTTAGCGAGGTCATTCCAGACTGGAGATACATCCATGCTGTATGCCATTTCACTGTGACTTTGCTGACCTCAGCCCTGCCTCTGCAACCAACCAAGGAGACGGCAGACAGACCCCTGTTTTCAAGTAATGGGGGTAGGTATTCTTTCCATGGACTAAGTACAGTCATATTAGGGCTATTACCACTATGCTCTTGATTCGAAGCTAGATGTTTGCGTAGGATTCCTACACACATGTTTATTCCAATATGCTGGGGTTGGTCATTTCCTCTTCACTTATGGTAACATTCCTGATTTTACTCTGTCTCATCTTCCTAATAATTGCAGCCCATATAATTTACTGTAGATTGCAGTCTTTTCAATAAATTTATTGAAAACTGTCCTGCATCTCATTTGTCTACCTACGTGTGTGTGAGACTTGTGCTAATGAGAGAAAGGGGTAAGATCCTCAGACTACAACATCTCTGAGGAGTCACAGAGTGTCATGCATTAGGCTGCCACAAATCACCTTTACTTTCTAGGTTTGGGTGAGGTGCTGTTATCTAGCCGAAAGGGCTGGGCTGGCAGCTACCAAATAATGTAGGATTAACTCAGTCACCCACAAGCACTGATGCCCCAATCCAGCACTCTTATCCTCATGAGGAGAGTCATATGACACCTGTAAATTCAGTGATACAAGTGACCATAGTTTACCCACCAGTTCCAACTGTTAACACAGTTCAGCCTGTATCAAGTCCAGTTATAAATCAAGTTGATCCAGATTCCAGTGTGAGTCAAACGGTGCACAATGCACAGTCTTTGGCTGTGCGTGGTGGGTGTTGGCTGCAAGGCCAAGCCTGCCACAAGATCCTGCTGCCAACCCCCTGACCACCCAACCCCATGCTGCACACAGCCCTTTGGCTGTGTGCAGCAGGAGCTCACTGCGGCCTGTCTCTCTCAGTATAAGAATAGGTGTGAGAGGGTATCTCTGGGGGTGAGAGTGGCTGTGAGAGTGTCTCTGTGTGAGAGTGGGATCATCACTTACTACTCCTTGTTGATATCAGTTACGACGGGGCCCACTGAGGTAGCCTTAGATCCCATTCAATATAGATTAACGGTGAGCAGGACTTGGAGCTGAGGACTCTGCACCCCTCAAGACCCTTGGCCATGATAGCTGCTTTCAGAAAGCCGCTCATGCCCTCTGTTAGCCTCTTCCTTAATGCAGCTCATGCCATATTAGAGATTCTGTAAAACCACTTGCACCCCGAGTTAGAGGCCTCCTTATTAGTGGGTCTATTTCCCAGCCTCCCAAATCCACTTTTACACACTGTGGCCTGGTCTCACTAAGGCTACTCTTGCCCCCGGTTAGTGGTGACTGTATTCTTTAATGTTTTAGAGAATTTAATATTTTGGATATCTGTTGAGACAGAGTGATGTTGGTATATAGCAGTAGCAGCCCGTCAATACAGCGCCTGGTCTCCTCCTAACTAGTACCGGGTGGCATTCCGCCGCACACTGAACTACACTGAATTTCACAGAGTTCTTAGATAAGTCAGTGGAATTCCACAGAGTGGGACTCCGCAAGCTCCGCCCACCCCTACAAACCACCACCAAAGTAGCAGCCAACTAAGCAAATCTCTCTTCATGGCTAATAAAACACTGTGTCAATCCAATCCCTTCCTTGCCTATTCCACACTCGGAAAACAGTAAAATAGCCTTAAACTTTTATTCACAGAGAATATAACCAAAATCAGAACCACATAGATAACACTGAACTGACTTCTGTGGTTCATCTCTATCCTACTGCTTCACTCCCAAAATGACAACCCCAAACAAATTTTGCACGCAGACCTCACAATTAACCTCAAAGTCTTCAGAATCACTTCCTAAGAACTTATCATTCTACCATCATAAAATTCCTACATTGAGGCACCACTTTTCCTTTGCCTCACAGAGCTAAGGAGGCTTCCTGCTTACCCTTAGGACTGCCATATCATCTCTTGCTCAAGAAAACAACTCTAGGCCTAGACAATCATCCCAGCTAAAGCCCTGACACTTATCTACTGTTCATTGGTAAAATCATGGACAAAACAGTTTCCATCCAACTTAATGAATATAATTTTTCAAGCCGAGAAGACTTCATACCAGTTCACAACATAAAGATTGCTACCCTTCCAGCAGTCAATGACTCACTCCTCATCAATGACTCCCACAACTCCTGCCTCCAGGTCACGCTTATGCTCTTGGCAGTATTCGATACAGTCAATAACCAAACACTAATGCAAACCTTAAAAACACACATGTTCTACTCTAACAAAAGCCTATAATGACTTATCACTTATCTTACAACTCACTCAACTTGTCAGGATTGGATTCTCAAGATCTTAGAAAAGTCCCCTTAACCTGGACAGTATCATCCTCTTACCCCATCATCATCAAGGTCTAACTAGAAAGCCTAGGGACCTTACCAATAGAAGCTATTACACCCATCAATACATTGATGACATGGTTCTTCACATTTTTCTTGTGTCATGACAAGCATCGACTTAGGACATGCCTCAAATTAGTCTAGATCTGGATGTCCAGCACCTGCCTAAGTCTCAACCTGACAAACACTAAGGGCCAGATGTACAAAAAAAGCAAATTGCGACTTGCAAATTGCGAGTCCCTGCGACTCGCAATTTGCAAGTCGCAAATTGCTATGCAGTACAGTGTCTGAGACACCGACTGCAACTCGCAATGGGGTCGCAATGACCCACCTCATGAATATTCATGAGGTGGGTCGCAAATTGCGGCCCCATTGCGAGTATAGGCACTCGCTAACATGGAGGCCTGCTGACGTCAGCAGGCCTCCATGTTAGCGACCTGCCTTTTAAATAAAGCATTTTTTTTTTTTGAAGTGCAGCCCGTTTTCCTCACAGGAAAACGAGCTGCATTTCAAAAAAATCCCAAACCTTTAGTTTCGGATTTTTCAGGGCAGGGAGTGGTCCCTTGGACCACTCCCTGCCCTGAAAAAATAATATGGGGTCCAGTCACAAAGGGGAAGGAGTCCCATGGGGACCCCTTCCCGTTTGCGAGTGGGTTACCATCCACTTCAAGTGGATGGTAACTGCGACTCCATTTGCGACCGCGTACGCGGTCGCAAATGGAGTTGCATACCACTCCGACTCGCAAATAGGAAGGGAACACCCCTTCCTATTTGCGAGTCGCAAATGCATATTGCGAGTCGGTAACGACTCGCAATATGCATTTGTGAATTGCAAACCCACGTTTGCGAGTCGCAAATGGCGATTTTCGCCGTTTGCGACTCGCAAAAGGGTTGCTACATCTAGCCCTAAGTTCCTCCTGATGGACAATAACACCAACCAACTAAAGATTCAAAGTATAGGATTTAAACCTGGTTAGCTTGTCCTTCCACCTGACAGCCAATGGAAAATGACTTGTATTCAGCCTCAACATAGGCCTCTCTTTCAAAGTACTTATCACCGAGAAAGCTAACACAGCATGGTAAAGCTTCCCTTATGACAAACTAGAAACCCTACCTATCCAAAACCTACTTCAGGATAATAATGGAGGGTGTAGTACTTTCTCATCTGGAGAGAGGCAACATCCTATCCATGGCTTCCTGTACACCACTATGAAACCCAAGAATGGCATCCTACTAGCTGTACCACATCTCATGAAAGACATGAAGTTGTTTGACTATTTCACTCTAACCATGAGGGAATTACATTTATTCTAATTTCAAATCCATGTCATCTTCAAGGTTAGCTGCGTCACCTACAAAGCCATTGAAAAGGACTACCCACATTATTTGGCTAGAAAATTACCAACTCAAATGGAGAGCTCCAAACAGTAAGCAAGGACATTGCTTGATTGTCACTGAAACAATGCAAGATAGAAGTGAACAGCAGGTAAACCTTCTTCATCTCCTTGATCTGCTGTGACATCCCCACTAATATCAGATTTGCTCCGCTAATTCAGATAGATGCAAATTGAATAGCAGTCGTATTTTATTGTTTCGACCGTGAGCAATGCACAAAAAGAAAAAGTAGCATTAAAAACCATGCATGATTAGGATAATCTTAACTTTGAACTCACCAAAATGCTACACATATGCTTAAATTAATCTCTTTGTTATGTTACTTGGCATGCAGACGATAATTTTGGTACAGTATAGAAAAAAGTGAACTGTTGAGTCATTCACCCATCTTACAGCCACAACATCCTTGGCTGTTCTCATTTGATTTGCCTTTTACAGTGTAGTCACATATTGGCAATGTTCCCTGTCTACATTTTATATACCATATAAGTTGTATCTCTCAGGATACATCATCCAGATATGCTACAAAGTCATAGGCCCAAATTGAAGGATGGCCTTTCACCATCTAATGCCACATTAGCATCATTTGTCTGGCGCTAATGTGGCATTAGATTGCCATAAATGCCACGCCATATCTACAAAGTGGTGCAATGTATGCATTGCGACCCTTTGTGCCACATTATGCCTGTGCCATGCATAATGTATGCAAAGGGGGCATGCTGGCACAAGTAGGCTCGCAAAAATGGTGCAATGAAATCTATAAGATTTAGGCCCATATTTATACTTTTTTTAGCGCCGTATTTGCGTCATTTTTTTACGCAAAAGCAGCGCACACTTGCAAAATACAATTGTATTTGGTAAGTTTGCTCCGTTTTTGCGCCAAAAAGCGGCGCAAATGCGGCGCTAAAAAAGTATAAATATGGGCCTTAATTGCACAATTTTTGGCATCATTTTTAATGCCTGCTGAACGTTTGATGCTAGTAGAGCAAAGCACCACAAAAGCTTCAAAAAATGTGACACTATTGGTCCTACTACTGCCATGGTGTGCTGTATCTTAAATATGGAGCACACATTGTGGCGTAATGAAGGGTGCGCAAGAAAAGTCGCGTTTCATGATGTGAAGCGCCACTTTTCTTAAATCTGGGCCATAATCTCTTAACTGACATAATAGTTTCTGACACTCAGCAACCTATCATGCTTTTTAGTATAATGTCTTTCCAATTTAGAATGTTGTCCTATTCAGATCCAGATTTACTGTGCCTGGGTTGCACCATACAATAGATAGATAAATATCTAGATAAATAGATAGATAGATAGATAGATAGATAGATAGATAGATAGATAGATAGATAGATAGATAGATAGATCATTTTAAAAATAAATTAAAAAAATAAAAATGAAAGTACAGCCTCCGACACAATAGTTCAGAAACATAGCAGAAATAGCATTGTAGTAATGAAGGGACAGATGTATCCTCACGGCCCTTTGCGATTCGGAAATTGTGATTTTTAAGAAATCGCTATTTCCGACTAGCAAAGTGCCATGTATCACATTTGCGATTCGGCAATAGCGATTTCTTAAAAATCGCAAATGCTATTACCGAATCTCAAATTGCGATACCGGCCCCATTCGCAGCTATGGGCCTGTTGCCCCATAGCTGCAAATTTTTTGCATTTCCAAAATTGCGATTTCTGAACCAGAAATCGCAATTTTGGAAATGCAAAAGCCCAGGGTGCTGGGGGCCTAAGGCCCCCTCTGCTGCACCCCAAAAATGTTTTGGGGGACATGTAAGGTGCACACATGCCAAAAGGGCATGTGTGCTTTACATGTTCAATTTAAAAATGCAGTTTAACTGCATTTTTTAATTTTGCACCAGGTTACCACCTGGTTGCAGATCATGGTATTTTGCATGTGCAAAATGCCATTCTGCGAAAAATCGCAATTTGCGATTTTTTGCAGCATCGCCTTGCGACCTGGATGTTGCAAATTGCGACTCGCAAAATCCAGGTCGCAACTCAAGAAATCGCAATTTTAGCGATTTCTGCTTTGTTGTCTGCGAATGCCTTTCATGCATTGCAGACCACTGTTTTGCACTCGCAAACGGCCGAATTTTGCGATTCGCACCGTTTGCGAGTGCTGAACAATTTCATACATCTGGCCCGAAAAGACGAAAAATCTTAAATTATGGTACTTGAACATTATGGTGTTCGAAACTGTGTTAGGGAAATAGTGACATAAACCCAAAACAAAATATAAAACAATTGTACCTGAGGTACATGTTACCTAGCTCGAGCCTTAATTGTACAATCTGGCAGCCTCAACTGTACTAGAAATAGGGTGTCAGTACCTAGCCGCAATAGAAGTCTATGGAAACTATTTTAATATTTTTCGATGGCACTGGTTTTATTATAGCCCTACAGGTCTCCACCATATGTAGTAGCAGTAACTGTCTTTACTAATTAATTCGTACATCCTAATATAGCACATATTGTCTGCTTTAACATACTTCCTGATTTTTTTCTTGCTGTCAACTTCAGCACTGTCCTAAGAACTTGGTAGCCAAATTGGATAATTCTCTCTAGAGCAGTAACACTAATACTGAAAGTGCACTTCAGCTGGTATCTCGAATGTTATATTGCTTTTATTCATTGTTAGTTTTCTTTTTCAGTAATAGGTTGCAATGCCCTACAATTAGCGACCGCGTCAATAGCACCGCGTCACCAGTGAACAGGACACTATCAATGGGTTTGCCACCCAACTTGTGAGCGCACATATTCATTATTGCAAGGTCCTCACAACATCACTTATACATAAGATAAACAGTAATGGTGCGAGGGTCTCCCGTTACTAATACTGAGAATTTTCTTGTATATTCGTCTGACGTGCTGTACTTACTCAGGCAGTAGTGTTAAAGTAGATCCTTTATAGTTACAAACATTCTGGCGTGTCCAGATGATGGAGAATTGTGCAGAGCAGTGGCAGACTGACAGATTCAAAAGCCTGTTTTAGGTCAATAAGTGCCAGAAGAGCAAAGCAATAGTCTAAGTGACAGTACTTAATTTTTTTTTAAATAGCCCAACTAGTGCTACATAGTATCTAAAGCCAGCGTGAAGGTTGCTAAGGGACTATCGTTGTCCACACATTCTTTGTATGCGATTTAGGAGGAATTTAACAGCACCCCATCAAGAAATTACGACCCAGATTTACAATGCCCTAGTGCCTCCTTGTGCCACATCAGTGTATTTCTTTTTACGCTAATGTGGCTCAACGATGTTAAAATCACCAAACCATATTTACAAAGTGGCGCAGTGCTTTGTATTGTGCCACTGGGCGACCCCTAGTGGCACATTGTTCCTACGCCAGGCATAAAGTATTGAAGGATTGAAGGGGGGTGCTCGGCGTTAGAAGGCCTGCAAAAATGGCGCAATGAAATCTAGAAGATATAATTGCGCCATTTTTTTGCTGTCATTTTTAACCCCTGCTCAAAGCAGGCGTTAAAAGGATGCACCCATTGAAATCAATTTGCTTCCTTGCACTTTGCTGCACTAGCGTCAACATTTTTTAAGCTAGTGCTACAAAACGCCAAATAGCATAAAAAATGTTGACGCTGTTGGTCTAACGTGCGCCATGGTGTGCCGTATTATAAATACGGTGCACCCATGGTGTCGTTGGGTAGCGGTGGGGGACGCAAGAAGCCTGGCGCATCAATGCTGATGCACCAGATTCTTGTTGATCTGGACCTACATTCTTTGATCATTCCTTAGATCAGTGTCCTTGCTATTTTTGGGTACTGGGACTGAAAATTCATGAGCCAGGTTCCTGTAAATTATAGTATAAAGCACTACTGATAGTAAAGCCCCTCAAAACATTTTTGACCTCTCCATATAAGCTAACCAGCGCCATATCAGAGTGTTGCCTTACATGGCTTCTCTCTAAAGACTGCAACTTCTACAGCTTTAGTATTAATGTAGTAATCTTCATAGTTTGGGATATCATACTGTCCTGCATTTTTCATAGATAGAAGTTCCCAGTTTTTCCTCTTCACATCACATAAATGCCTAAGATCATCAACCCATTTATTAGTTTCAACACCCACTTCCAAATACCCTCCTGAGATGCAATTCCCGTAGAATATTCCTTTTCCTGTCTCGTGCCGTGTGTCTCCAAACGTCCCATGATCGCTGCTGCACTTGCTTCTTTTTACTTACTATTAGCACTCTATGCTCATTTCTAAAAGATAGTAGGGCAACATCAACAGTACGTCTTAGGTGCTCTGATCCAATAGAATTTTCAAGTCAGGTTTCCTCTCAACACATTCTTTATCACGTGACTTGTACCGCTGTTTATTAGTTTTGTTTAGGGCATTACTGGTGATCGGAAGAAAAGAAAGTTACAATTTTATATGCCACTCTCTTGAATACTACTGTGAAATCTCTAGTGTATTTAGCTCCAAGATTTTCATAGGGGTATCACTTCTTAAATGCGTCATTATCGTCGTAAATACCACATTCATTTACTGGGAGTGAGATGTGTTTAGTATTCAGGGTTCTATCTGATTGCAATTCCGTTATTGGCTAGATCAATGTAGGAAATTGGGGTGTTCGTTGTGTAGGTTGTGAGGCCTGCACAAGTAAAGGTCCACAATTTCCCCTTAGTGGGGACCAAGCAAACCAGTGTAGCTCTTGACTCTTTCAGTGAAATAGAGCAGTCTAAAGCCTACTCAGGGGTGGTGGTGATGGCTAGTAATCACAGTTCACTGGCAGACAATGATACCACTCAATAAATGATTGTTCAGCCAGTGCTTTTTTTAAACAAAGAAAAGTACTTTTATTGCACGCAATCTACTAATTATTATGTATTCACTTATAAATATATACAGAAGTTACATTAAAACTACCTTAGAGAAGATTCTACAATCAAAATTGAACCTTAAAGTGTCATGACCCACAAAATCACAGTGCACCCCATTTATGCCAGACAGTAAATCTGGATGTATAGGAGTATCACTGTAGATAAGAAGAGGCCTTTTGGCCTTATCAAAGATAATCAAAATATTTAAGGTTATCCATTGGCTTTATCAAAGGTGCACCACAGTAAAAGGCAATCACATGTTTAATATCATCAACATTTCACTATAGTCAGTCAAGTATAAATGCAATCCTTATTGCAAATAAAACTTTGTCAAAAAAGTGTTTTTTGATGAAAATCAAAATCACTGTGAGCATAAAGGGTTAATATAGCATTGAAAATCAATATAAAGTGTATGTGATTTTTTTTACACCTTCAGACCACATAAAATGCAGACAGAGAACCAGCCACTACAGGGTGCCGGACTCCCAGATGTAGAGGAAAGTTTCAGCAATGGCAGTGCTTTCAAGACTGCTGCACTCCTGCAGCCCCACCTCCATACTTTGGGCCATGTTTACAAGAAAGTGGCACATCTCTAGTGATGCACCACTTTTCTTGCGGCCCCCTTGCATTCCCTTACACCACCATGGTAGCGCCTGTTAACAATGCGGCAGACCATGGTGCATGTTAGGGGCAATAGAGTAATTGTTTTAAGCTATTTCAATGCCCTATTGTATCCGCATTAAAAAAATTGCGCTAATGCAATTAGTGTTAAGAGCCCATTGAAATCAATGGGAGCCTCATTTAAAAGCCAGCTTTAAGCAGGTGTTAAAAATGACACTAGAAATGGCGCAATGGAACCTTGTAGATTCCATTGCACCATTTTTAGATACCCTCTAATGAGGGAATGCCCCTTGCATACATCATGCATATTAAAGGGTTTACAAGGTGGCGCAAACCTAGTTTGTGCCACCTTGTAAGTATGGCGCTATGGTAGTGGCCGTTAGCGTCACATTTGCAGCAAAAATTGTGCCACAAATGTAGCGCTAAGGGGGTGCAAGCACATTGTAAATCTGGCCCTTTGTTTTTTATGTAGGTGGTGTCCCTGCCCATTTTGGGGCCACCACAAGCAAGAGAAATATGGAAACCAGAAAGCCCCTGAAGGTATTATGAGAGCATGAATTTAAAGTAGGCGTCTTCAGACACTTTTTTGTGCAGTTGCGCAGCCTCATGCCATGCAGATTTTCTTCTTTTATTTTCTTTGTTTTTTTGGGGGGGTGCCCAGTTCCACCAGGTCACTTCACCATGTTGCTTCATTAGGGGCAGCTTGGGTATTCCACCCCGACTGCACCATCTGGCTCCTTGGCTGGCCAGCAATTCTTGTTGCTGGTGTGGGAGCTGGCAGATTGCTCCTCACCTGCCCACTCCATAAATGCAGGGTGTTTGGTATGCAGTGGCTGTACCGCTCCCCAAAGATGCAGACATATAGAATGGGGGCAATAGCACTTCTATTGGTAAGGTGCAACAGCACTCCCCTATTTCCTTTGGGGTGCAGGGACCTAAAGATGGGGTCCCAGGAGCCTTCCCTTTGTGGTTGAGGGGGCAATAGTGCACCCCCTGTCATCATTCTGCCTTGACTCCAAGGGAGGAGGGGGCCCATGAGGGCAACTAGAGATTTTTGGAGGGATCTCCACGCATCTCCCTTCACTGGGGAAAATTAATGAAGCAACCTTGTGCTGACCATTAGGCCCTAGCCCACACCCGGGGTTATTTTTTACTGGAGCGGTGGAACCCTATGCACTTCAATCTTTCATGGGCGGGGGTCAATGGTCACCAACTATAAAAAGGCCATAACTTGGGCCCCATTGGCCACATTTGGATGATCCTGACCCCAACAACTCCTGGTGGTGAGCTCTATCCACCAGTGTCAGTCCCAGTAAGCCTTCTGTATGCCAAGGATGTGCACGCACTTGTTTGAGAGGTTATCCCACTACCTCACTGTGCCAGCTTTTCTCGTGTTCTTTGTTCTCTGGTTCTCCTGTCCTCTTGCTTAGATGCAGAAGTCCAGATCTTTTCCCCAACTGGTCCTCAGGAAGTGTAAAGGGGGCAGCCTCATTGACACTTGGTCCTAGAGTCAATTGGGGTCAGATGTCTTAGCCCCTAAGAGCATCAGGGGGTTTGTCCTATTAGTTGTCCCTGGCTGTTGCTGCCATCACAGTAAAAAGCACAGCAAAAAGCCATCTCTCTCTCTCTTGTGCAAGAGTTTTTAAATGGTGGTGGAAGGTTCTAGAAGCTAGGCACCCCTGGTCAATCCAAGGGTACCACATCACCTTTCCAACCTGTAGGATGCTGTCCTGGTTTGTAGTGGGTACCTAAGGTACTTACACCTTATACCAGGTCCAGTTATCCCTTTTTAGTGAAATAAAGACAGTGTCTATAAGCCAGGCTCTCTAGGGTTTGTGTGGCTAAGCAGCCATGGCCTAACTAGGAGACATGCAACTCTCATACAATACCAGTGTAGTCACAAAGTACTCATACACATGAAAGAAAATACTCAGTGTTACAAAACTAAAGGTACTTTATTTTGGTGACAAAAATGCCAAAAATACCATAGTAGGTAAGTAATACACAAACTATATAAACTGGTATGCAAAAATAGCTGTAAAAACAGTTAGAAATAGTAAAAAAATCACAGTAGTTTGAAATGGGCCTACTGGAACAAAAAAACATATACTAAAAAAGTGGAATGCGAAAGTTAGTTTCCCACCTAGGCAAGTGTAGTGAGTAGAGGGGCGCTGGGAATATTAGAAAACACCAAAGGTGATTAATAAAACCCACCCAGAGCCCAGGAAAGCAGGAGTAAATCACAGTAACTTTCTTAGAACACACAAAAACACGAGAAAGAAGATTATGCAAGACCCAGAAGTGACTGCAAGACACCAACAATGGATTCCTGGACCTGAAGACCAGTGGAAGAAGGGGACCAAGTCCAAGAACCACTGAAGAGTCCAGGGAGAACAGGAGCCCCAGCTAACCCGGATGAAGGTGCTAAAGAAGAACCACTGGTGAAGAACAACAGTCAGTACTGCACCCAAGAAGACAGATGCAGGTTCCTGGTTGGTGCAGAAGATGTCCCACACTGGATGGATAATTGCAGTCTGGTTTGCATCGCTGAATTCCGTCAACAAGCTTCGGCACGTGGAAAGCTCGCAGTTAGCGGAAATGGCTAACCTGGGACCAGGAGGGACCTGGTGGATTCTACCCAAGAGGGGGAGACAGAAGGGGCTATCAGCAACTCAGAGATCCCTAAGAAGACCAGGCAGCACACACAGGAGTCCCATAGCATGGGGACAAAGAAGGTGCAAAAGGAGTCCCACGCAGTGCTACACAAAGGGATCTCACGCCGCCAGAGAACCACACAGGAGGCTGTGTGCTACAGTAAGGAGTGCTGGGGACTGGAGCTGCATGGTGCACAAAGAAGTTTGTGGAAAGATGCCAATAAGCCTTGGCAACTGCAAAACATGTGGTGCACAGGGGTACTGTCTTGCATGGGGATGCAAGCTCTTATCTCCACCAAAGTTGGACAGTTGAATGTCAGGACCGTCGGGACCAATTCAGTCCACCATCATGATGCTGGATCCACACACTCCATCAGGTAAGGAGACCCAAGCCACTGGTCATCACTGCAGAGGGGTGCCTGCTGAAGCAGTGAAGTGACTCCTTCACTTCAAGGGAGATTCCTTCAGTCTTCTGGTGCAGGCTGAAGAAAGGTTGTCCTCTGAGGATACACAACTGGGAAAAAGTTGCAGGTGCTGGCAGGAGCTGAAGATACAATGTTGCAGAAGTTGTCTTTGCTTCTTCATTGCAGTTGTAGAGTTCCTGGAGGGTCCAGATGCAGTTTCTTCAGTAAGAGGGTGAATTAAAGGATGCAGGATGCAGAGTATTCCTACTGGAGTCATGCAATCCAGATCTAAAGAACCACCCAGGAGAGAAAGCCTAAATAGCCCTGAAAGGGAGATTTGTCAGCTACAGAGGTAAGCACCTATCAGGGGAGGGCTCTGATGTCACCTGCTGACACTCGCTACCCAGATGCTCCCAGAGTTCCCTTGTCAGAAAAAACAGCCACAGAATAGCAGCACACTGCCTTTGAGGGACCCTCTGAACTTTGCTGGCCCTCTCAAGTTCAGCAAACCACTTGTAGACATTACCCCCCACCTTGTATGGGGGAACAATTTATTCAAGTTTCTATAGTCAATGGTGTTGCCTTTAACTTCATGACTCCTGAAACTGCTGCTGCCACCATGGGGAACTAACCCCAACCCATGCCTTTCCCTTTCCACAGCCAAGGCCTCCCATCGAGGGCTAGCTGTTGCTGCTGCAGCCTCAGCCTGGCCTCCTAAAGTCTCAGTTTCAAGAGTTCCCTATCTATGGAGTCATCACCTGGAATTGAACCATGGGATCCCTCAGAAACTGAGTTAATGTGGGAATGGGCAGAGGTGGACCTTTCCCTAACTTTGCTAACTCTAGTGACCAGACCCCTAGGTATGAAGGGAGCCCTACCTGAGTGACTACCCCTCCCACTGCCAGCTACACTAGAATGTTTGCTAGGTGGAAGATCTTTTGATGAGCCCTCCCCAGAATCTACAGGATGATTCCCTGACTTTAAGGGTGTAGAATCTTCCTACTTCTCCTCCTCCTGGCTACCAGGATGTTCCTGGTCATCCTGAATAAGGAGGCTCAAAAGAAAATTGTTAATGGGGGTCTTCCCTACAACTAGGCTTCTTTCTGAGCAAAGCCCTTTCAGTTATTTGATGGTCATGCCCTCATAGGGAGTATCCATGACCTCAGAGCTAGGCTCAGCAGTAGACATGATGTAGTGTGAGTGTTAGTATAGTGTAAGGAAAAACCTGACCTACCTAACTTCTAGTTTCTTTAAAAGAAAAGTAAGAGACTAGACCCCTGTAACTAGGTATATATATGTATAGCTCTAGTTACAGAGTATTATTTCCTGTGGAAAGCACTGGTGACAGAGTGATAAGGAAATTGCAAGTACTTATCCCACCACTGCACCACCAATGTGGAGGCTGGCCTGGTTTGTAATGGGTACCTAAGGTACTAACAACTTATACCAGGTCCAGTTATCCCTTATTAGTAAAATGTAGACAATGTCTAGAAGCCAGGCTCTCTAGAGGTAGTGTGGATGAGCAGCCAAGGCCTAACTATGAGACATGCAAAGCTCATGCAATACCACTGTAGTCACACAGAATTCAAACACATGAAAGAAAATACTCAGTGTTACAAAAATAAATGTACTTTGTTTTGATGACACAAATGCCAAAAGTACCATAGAGACTACACTCCCTTAGGAGGTAAGTAATACACAAATTATAAACACTAGTATGCATAATTAGCTGTAAAAACAGTTAGAAAACAGTGCAAAAAGTGAAAATCACAATAGTTAGAAATGGGCCTAAGGGGAACACAAACCATATACTAAGAAAGTGGAATGCGAAAGTCGGTTTCCCATCCAGGCAAGTGTAGTGTGCAGAGGAGCACTGGGAGTATTAGAAAACACCAAAGGAAAGTAATAGAACCCACCCCAGAGCCCTGGAAAGCAGAAGTAAATCACAGTAGCTTTCCTAGAACCCACAAGAACACGAGAAAGAAGATAATGCAAGAACCAGAAGAGACCGCAAGACACCAATGATGGATTCCTTGACCTGAAGACCTGTGGAAGAATGGGACCAAGTGCAAGAACCACTGAAGAGTCCAGGGAGAACAGGAGCCCCTGCTAACCCGGATGAAGGTTCAAAGAAGAACCATTGGTGAAGAACAACAGTCAGTACCGCACCCAAGAAGACAGATGTGGGTTCCTGGTTGATGCAGAAGGTGTCCCACGCTGGATGGATGACTGCAGTCTGGTTTGCATTGCTGGATTCTGCCAACAAGCCTTAGCACACGCAAAGCTCGTGGTTAGCAGAAAATGGTGCTGCCCAGGACCAGGAGGGACCTGGTGGACTCTACCCAGGAGGGGAAGACAGAGGGGGCTCTCAGCAACTCAGAGAGCCCTCAGAAAACCAGGCAGCATGCACCAGAGTCCACAGTACAGGGACAAAGAAGGTGCAAAAGGAGGCCCATGCAGCACTACACAAAGAGTTCCCGTGCTGCCGGAGAACCACAAGGAGGCTGTGCATCACAGGAAGGAGTGCTGGGGGCTGGATCTGCATGGTGCACAAAGAAGTCATGGAAAGATGCCAACAAGCCTTGGCAACTGCAAAACATGCAGTGCACAGGGTACTGTCTTGTGTGTGGAGACAAGCTTTTGCCTCCACCAAAGCTGGACGTCAGGACCATTGGGACCACTTCAGTCCATAACCTGTGATGCTGGATCCACGCACTACATCGTAGAGGGGACCCAAGCCACTGGTCGTCTCTGCAGAGGGAGGGAGGCCTGCTGAAGCAGGGAAGTGACCTCTTCACTTCAAGGGAGGTTCCTTCATGATTCTGGTGCAGGCTGAAGACTGGCTGTTCTCTGAGGATGCACGACCAGGAAACAGTTGCAGTTGCTGACAGAAGCTGAAGATACAAAGTTGCAGAAGTTGTCTTTACTTCTTTGTTGGAGTTGTAGAGTTCCTGGAGGGCCCAGATGCAGTTTCTTCAGTAAGAAGGTGAAGTAAAGGATGCAGAGGATTCCTGCTGGAGTCTTGCAATCCGAATCTGAAGAACCATCCAGGAGAGAGATCCTAAAGAGCCCTGAAAGGGGGATTGGTCAGCTACACAGGTAAGTACCTATCAGGGTAGGGCTCTGATGTCACCTGCTGGCACTGGCCAATCAGATGCTCCCAGAGTTCCCTGCCACCTTGGAATCCAAGATGGCAAAACCCATAGACCCTCTGGAGGAGCTCTGAGCACCACCCCTGGGGTGGTGATGTACAGGCGAGTGGTCATGTCCCTCTCCTTTGTCCAGTTTCATGCCAGAGCAGGGACTGTGAGTCCCTGAACCGGTGTAGACTGGATTATGCAAGGAAGGCACCATCTGTGCCCTTCAAAGCATTTACATAGGCTCTGGGAGGCTACCCTTCCATGCCTGTAACACCTATTTCCAAGGGGAAAGAAATCCCTTGTTCTGTCTTCCTGGGCTTGTGCTTCTCAAGCAACAGGAGGGCAGAAACCTGCCTGTGAGGTGGCAGCAGCTGGGGTTTCCTGGAAAACCTCAGAAGGCTGCAATGGCATTACTAGGGGTCCTCCAAGGAGCCCCCAGAGTGCATGGAATCAATACAACCAATGCTTGCAAAAGCATTGGGGTATGATTCCCACATGTTTGATACCAAACATGGCCATATTTGGAGGTACCATCGTGAAGTTGAACATAGGTGGTGACCTATGTCCAGTCGCAAGTAAAATGGTGTCCCCACACTCACGAAGTACAGAAAAATGACCCTGGAGGTCGTGAGGGCACCTCTGCTAGTTCAGAGGTGCCCTCACACACAGGTACTCTGCACCCAGCCTTCAGGAATAAAAGGCCTGCAATATGGGTTACTTATAAGTGACCTGGTGCAGTGTAAATGGCAGTGAAAGGGTGCATGCACCATTTCACACAGGCCGCAATGGAAGTCCTATGGAAGCCTTTGCATAGACTCCCCATGGGTGGCAAAAAAAATGCTGCAGCCCATAGGGATCCCCTGGAACCCCAATGCCCTGGGTACCTAGGTAGCATATACTAGGGACTTATAAGTGGGGACCAGTATGCCAATTGTGGGTGAAATACTGGGTTACTGGTATGCATTGACAAAATTTAGAGGAGAGAGAGCATAACCACTGGGTTCCTGGTTAGCAGGATCCCAGTGAACACAGTCAAACACACTCACATCAGGCAGAAATTCGGGGTAACATGCCAAAAAGAGTGTACTTTCCTACACACCCCTCTCCCAACCCTCCTGCACCACATGCTGAGACAAATCAAGATGGTGTCATCCAGAGGTCACTGGCTACATCTTCTCTGGGCGTGAAAGCTCTGCCTCTCGCTGACATCACTGCCATGGCCATTCCCACCAAAACCTAAGAGAGGAGCTCCCTCTTGTCTTTGGCTCCAGTTGCCTGGGCTTCCTCTTTTATTCAGTGGGCCCAGGCTTTCCCCGGCCCTAGTACAGTGTGACAGGTGATTAATATGCAGATTTCCTTTCCCACCCCTTTCCTCCTCGGGAGCTGAGGGTAGTATTGTTAATCAATCCTTTTGTGTGAGACGGCCTTTGTTCTCTCTGCTGGGAAGAAATTTAATTAGTGTTGCCCTGCAAGGTGACAAAAGGCATGGGCTCTGATTCTGATCTAAGCCAGAGAAATATGACAATACTGGCCGGCCCATAAAGTGAACATGTATGCTCTTGGGACCTGCAAATATGATCTGGATACACACATTCCACCCCAGTTTCATACCTCATGAGACTTGGTAGGCCTAAGGGAAGTGAAACTATACTCTTACACTGATTTTCCTCTATTTGTATAATACAGTGTCACTACAGGCATGAGAATAAACCATAATGACTTTACCTATCAGTGTACCCTAAAATTGAAGGGCCTTCCCCAGGTCAATATCTTTCTTGCAGCGTCCCCTCTGTGCAAGTCTACCTAAGTGCAACTTCTAGGCTGCACATGATAGTCAACTAACATGCTTAGCCAACACATGTTTGCACGCACGCATGTGCACATGTATTCATGTGCAATCATTTAAATGACCCTTACACTTGTTGTGTCTCAATCGACTTGTCTTAAAAGGCAGACACTGGTGGTAAACATGTGCAGTCCATTTACAGTGTGATTACTGAGGGTGAGTCACAAGTAGTGAGATTCACCCACAGTAAAAACTAAAAAATGCGAGATCAAAAAAGCAAGTAAATCTGAGTGTAATAAAAGGGCGAAACCCATTTTGCAACAATATAAGTTTCAAACCATCATTATAGACTTTGTGAATGTCAGACCATGTTGAGCTAGTTACAGACTCAGACAGGTACCAAGGACACTTGGTTACTTCTTTTCCTAGGCATCTCCATCATGTCCATGACTATCAGTGAGAAAGTCATCCTTTGGGCCACATTTTTTGACTGATACTTTTGATTACTGACTTTGACTGCTTGGGCTCTGCTAACCAGGCCCACGGCCAGTGCTCTGTTTAAAAAAGATATCTGGTAATTGGGTGTAATTATGATTGGCACTGACAACCTACCTGTAAATCCCAAGTATATGGTAGAGCATGTAGGCAGCCCTACCTTGCTGGATGCTTTTAAAATAAAAAATTTAATTAAGCCTAAATTCGACTTTGGAATTAAAAGTACTTCCAAAGTCCTAAACTCTCTTACTTTTCCATATATCACCCCAAAGGTCTTCCCTAGGTGACCTAAGGGTAGACTGCAGTATAATCTTAAGCAGGAACTATATAAAAGTTGCCTTTATCAGCCCTGGTGAGGGAAAAACTGCCAAATTTGTTGTGGTGTATTAGCTCCAAAGGCTAACATGGGAAGGCTTTATTTTTAATTTAAAAAGTCTTACTTTTGATAGAACTGAAGTAGAAATGTCATTCAAGATATCAAATCAATAGAATATTCCAACAACTAACTTGCCAATATTAGATTCATTATAACTATGACAGGGAAAGAGTTTTAGAACTCTTTCTTAAAGTTACCTAAAATCGGACCTGCAGTAGCCTTTCCTGATTTGGTCAGCGTCTGGCAGAATGAGCCAAGCTACCTTAGTGAGGTGTGAAGTGGTCTGGGCTTTGACAAAGGAAGCATCTGGTAGACGGAGAACTGCAACAGCAGATGGCAGAACAGTAAGAGGGATGGGTGGCTAAACTGGTCTTCAAAGGAGGGAAAGACAGATGAGACAGAAACCAGACTTCCCCGTTTCCTTCGCCCCCAGCAAGATGGAAGCCCCACAATTAAATTAGGATAGGGGCTGGAAGGGGAGTGTAGGGTAAAGTTAGCCACATCTGTGGGTGAGCTTCGCCAGACCTGCACTTCCAGGAGAAATTATTTCCATCTTGAATTTTCAAGAAACAGTGCTTTCTTGGATTGAAAAATGCTGCACTTGGCAGGAAGAGGTCATCACAGAAAGTGGAACCTTGCAGCCCATTGGTCAGGGTTGCTCCCTTGCTTACCAACCCAGAAACCTGCATTTCTATGAAAGAGCTGCGCAGCAACTCAGATCCCTGCTGGAAGAAATCAGAAGAAGAAGGACTGTTCTGCTGAACCCCTGGTCCACACCAATAAAGACTGCACTGACAAGAACTGCACCTTCTGCTCAGTCACCACAGAAAAGAGTTTGCCTTGCTTCTGAAGATTCAGGAGAGGATTCCCTGTAAGCAACAGGTACAAAGGAGTTACCAAGGGTCCCTTACATCAAGTCCTGAAGGAAGAGCCCAATTGACCAGCATCCTGTGGACTTTTAAGGATCTGACTAAGTGCATTGTGGAAATTGTAGTCCCAACTCCAATGGAGCAACTCAGAGTTCTGGAGCCCTCGACCAAGTTTGTGGGCACTGCAACACCCCAAAAATGCCTCACGGAAGAAGACCAAGAAGTTCAGAGAAGCTTGAAGCACTTAAAAGAAAAATCTCCATAAAGTGACCGGTCCACCATTGAGAGTCAAGCCTGCAATGTCGAACCGTAACCCGAACTGAAATTCAGGTTTGTCCCGCTGAAGCCACTGTGTATTTCGCCCCCATCAAGACCTCCAGGAGATGACCGGGCCGTCACGCATTGCCAAGCCACGCTGTTGTACCTGCCTGCCAGCCAGCCAGCCTGGAGAGAAGATCTGTTTGAAGTGGAGAGAAAAAGCTCCAGAAAAGTGACTACATTTGAAGGTAAAAGGTGAGGCCTACCGGCCATCACGATTCACCTAAAACTTTCGACTTTGTCCCTGCCAGTGCGACCAGATGGCCTCAGTTGGCACTTTTAAGTACTAGAAAGCACATTTTTATCTAATCTTCAAAGATTCATATCTCCCGTTCCCTACATTGGATGTTTGCCTTTTTGGTGTCATTTAAGGATAAGAATATTTCCTATTAATTATGAACTGGTGTTGGATTTTTATTGTGTGTTATGCCTTTCTTATTTATTGGTTTGGTGAAATTAAGGGCCGTATTTATACTCTGGTTGCGCCGAATTTGCGTCATTTTTTTCGACGCAAATTCGACGCTAAACTAACGCAAACTAACGCCATATTTATACTATGGCGTTAGACGCTTCGGGCGCCAAAGTGCCCGGAGTGTGCGTCATTTTTTTGCGTGAACCCCTTCCTTGCGTTAATGATATGCAAGGGAGGCGTTCCCGTCTTAAAAAATGACTCCCAGGCCTTTACGTGGTATTTATACTCCCGGGCAAAAAGGAGTGGGCGTGGCCAAAAACGGCGCATTTGCGCCGCTTTTTAACGCCTGGGTCAGGCATGGCGTTAAGGGACAAGTGGGCTCAAAATGAGCCCAGAGTGCCCTCCCCTGCCCCCAGGGACCCCCCCTGCCACCCTTGCCCACCCCAGGAGGACACCCAAGGACGGAGGGACCCATCCCATGGACATTAAGGTAAGTTCAGGTAAGTATTTTTTTTTTTTTTTTTGTGGCATAGGGGGGCCTGATTTGTGCCCCCCTACATGCCACTATGCCCAATGACCATGCCCAGGGGACAGAAGTCCCCTGGGCATGGCCATTGGGCAAGGGGGCATGACTCCTATCTTTACAATGATAGGAGTCATGTTGATGGCGGATGGGCGTCGTTAAAAAATGGCGCAAGTCGGGTTAAGACGATTTTTTTGCCTCAACCTGACTTGCCCCATTTTAAGACGCCCATACGCCATTTTCCCCCTACGCCGGCGCTGTCTGGTGTACGTGGTTTTTTTCCACGCACACCAGGCAGCGCCGGTCTGGTAGCGCCGGCTAACGCCATTCAATAAATACGGCGCCCGCATGGCGCTTCAGAATGGCGTTAGACGGCACTAAATTTTTTTACGCTAAACTGCGTTAGCGCAGTTTTGCGTCAAAAAGTATAAATATGGCCCTAAATGCTTTACATTCCTGTCTCCTTGTTATGCTGCAAGCTGATTCTCAGCCTGTGATGTACCCCTCTACTCAAGTGTGGCCCACGGGGCCCTAGAGCAGACAACTACTGCCCTTTGGCATCCCATGTTGTCCTGTGGGATACTCATCACTCTCACTTGACGTCTGGGAGAGGTTGAGTGGTGGAATACAGAGGCCCTTTCTTAGTTTTGCTGGGTGGTTGGTTTGGAGACATTCTCCTCCTTGAGGCCCATTTTTCTATGTTCTATAGTTCTTCTTCCCACAATTCCGAACTGCCAAGCCAGGTCCTCCCTGGACCGGAAACAAGCATCCTGGGATCGGTTTCAGGGTTTCACCCTTCATCAGCCAGGCTAGCTTGAATCCAGTGGCACAGTGAGCAAGGGACCCATGGCTGGGCATACCCTTCCCACTTAGGGCAACTTTAGCAAAACAAAAGGATGATGGACGGAGTGCTGAACAATGCAAACACTCACCCCCAGTCACAGATCTGGGTTTAATCCATCGTTCTTCTGCTCACCATGTCACCCCAGTTTGGACCCAGCCACATGCAAATCAGTCTTGACCCTGTTCCTCATGGGAACAGTCCAGCCTGAACTGCCAAGCCAGGTCCTCCCTCGACCGGAAACAAGCATCCTGGGACCTGTTTCAGGGTTTCACCCTTCATCAGCCAGGCTAGCTTGAATCCAGTGGCACAGTGAGCAAGGGACCCACGTCTGGGCATACCCTTCCCACTTAGGGTAACTTTAGCAAAATAAAAGGAAGATGGACGGAGTGCTGAACAATGCAAACACTCACCCCCAGTCACAGATCTGGGTTTAATCCATCGTTCTTCTGCTCACCATGCCACCCCAGTTTGGACCCAGCCATATGCAAATCAGTCTTGACCCTGTTCCTCATGGGAACAGTCCAGCCTGAACTGCCAAGCAAGGTCCTCCCTGGACCGGAAACAAGCGTCCTGGGACCAGTTTCAGGGTTTCACCCTTCATCAGCCAGGCTAGCTTGAATCCAGTGGCATAGTGAGCAAGGGACCCAGGTCTGGGCATACCCTTCCAACTTAGGGCAACTTTAGCAAAACAAAAGGATGATGGACGGAGTGCTGAACAATGTAAACACTCACCCCAAGTCACAGATCTGGGTTTAATCCATCGTTCTTCTGCTCACCATGCCATCCTCCACCTCCTGGGAGTTTCCAATTGACTGCAAAAGTTTTTTCCATTTTCAGGATTTTCTTCATGGTGACTGTTTCTGGAAGGCAGCCTCTGCTTGGGCGTTGTCAGCAGCACTGTGGCTACCAGAAAAGTTTGCCCTTACCTCAGTCAGATAAGAGCCTTCACATATTGAAGCTGGGGCTCCTTTCATTACATCAGGATGAGCTAATGGCATCAGTCTATTGAAGACCCTGACATGCCTAAGTTAAGCCTAACTGCTCATGGGCCAAGCTGCAAAAGTTTGTGCAAGGATTAATTTATTAAGATCTTTACTGGACATTATTTGTGATTGTGGCCTTATTACTAAGTGTAGGTACTTACCTGTCTGTACTAATAAACCAATTTCTAACCTTTGGTGTGCAGCGGTGGGATCCAGTACTTGTGTTTAATAACACTACTCTTCATTTAAGTGTGGCAATTGAAAATCATTTAAGTTGGCCTAGTGCAAAATTGTTTTTGGTTTTTAATTTGGTGTAGTTTCAATTAATTAATTTTTTTATTTTTCTAAATTACTGATTTCATTTTTGCAGTTTTTTGTGTGTGACCCCAAACCTAGGGATACCATAGAGCTTGTTCTGGCTTGCCTATCCACACTCTCTCTAGTTCAGTTTAGGAGTTGTGTAAGCCCAGGGATGGCCAGCAGTCACTAACCTTAGCAGGACAGTCCTGGTTAAGTTCCTTGATGCCTGGGCCAACAAGATGACACAGAGGAAGATCCAGAGATGGGAGGGTAGGGGGGGATGACTCCTCCAACCACCAGGAGAAGGAAGACCCCTTAGACCTTAGTGAAGACGAGCTCTGCCTATATCTAGTGGGAGGAGCGGATCCACCACAGATGGAGTAGGCCTGTCCCTCAGGGAAACAGACCTTCAAGCCCAGTTAGCCTATATAGCTTTAGAGACACAGAAGTTGCCTGGAGAAGAATAAGTGGGTAAGGGGAGAACAGAGAAATGGTGGCAATGAAGTAGAGTTAGAGGTATCCAAGATTGGTTGGTTTCACACCAGGCTACTCAGGGATTTTGTCCCTAAATACAAGTGGGGGGTGATATTAACAAATGGTTGACAGCATTGAGTAAGCTCTCAGGATGAGGAGGGTCATCTCACAGTATTGGGGTTCACTCTTGTGGGAGTTGATTATAGTAGCTAGGAGGGACAGACTCCAGACCCTAGAGGGGGAAGCGGCAGAAACCTACTTACACATGAAGATATGTCTGATCAGGAAGTTTAGTTTCACCCCAGAGCAGTATAGAATAATGTTCAGCAACACCCAGAAAGTCAGTACCCAGTCCTTGGTGGATTTTGTAGGTACTTCAAGTAAGGCATTCGAAGGCTGGATACATGGTAGCAAGGTATGTACCTATGAGGGGCTATAGTGTTTAGTCATGAAGGAGCACTTCTTGAGTAACTGTACCTCAGAGAAGTTACATTAGTATCCAGTTGACTCTAACCTGTCTGGTCCTAGTAAACTCAGAGAAACAAGTGATGAGTGGGTAAGAACCAGGGTTTCCAAGAAATCCAAGTGATCGGAAGGAAGGAAGACAGGCCCCCTCCCTGGGGAAATCCCTGGGTAACTGAGATAAAAAAAGCAAAAGAGTCCTCTAAAGATCCACAAACACCTGTATAAGAAGGGTGGCCCAAGCCATTCTGCTTCGAAGGAGGGCAGGTATAAGAGGAAACACTTTGATTCTGCTAAGGCTGGAAGGTTGTTTGACCCTTCAAAGGCAGGGAAGTGTTATGACTGCTTGCAGCGAGGACACAAAACAGGAGATGTTGTCTGCTCCAAGAAGCCCCCCACTGGTAGGTAGTCCCAGGGGACTGCTAGCATAGATGAGGAGGTAGAAGTTGCTCCAGAGAAGGGGACAGGATACACAGAGGTAACCTTATTGTCTGTGGGTGGGTTGGAAGTTGCAGCTATAGCAGCCTTACCTCCAAGCATGGAAAAGTACAGACTTAGGCTTACAATTAATGGCACTGAGGATGAGGCTCTGAGAAATGCAGGTGCCAGTGTAACAATGGTCATGAACAAACTGGTTTCTCCAGAGCAGATCCTATCTGTGTATTTCGCCAGGTGACTTAAACAGGCAGAAGACCCAAGCTCCATCCCATGGCAATAGTGAGCTTGGAATGGGAAGTTGTGACAGGCCCTAAGAAGGTAATTGTGTCTCCTGCCCTCCCAGTAAAGTGTCTTCTGGGAAATGATCTTGAAGTATCTGAGGGGTCAGTGGTGGTGAGAAATGTCCATGCACAGATGCTGGACCTCCCTGAGTGGGTGTTTGCTCTGATCAGGTCACAGACTTCACAACAGGGAATTACTGGGCACTTGGAAGATGGAACAATGGGCCAAGCCTCCAGAAGCAAAAGAAAGGGCACAGGGTCTAGTGAGCCAGCCCAAAGAACTCCAGAGGTGCCGGAAGAACCTAACTCTGAGGATCTAACATCTTCACCAGGGACTCCACCCCTGCAAGATCTGTCCGACTTGGCTGAATTGCAAAGAGCCTCTAGACCGACCAGGGAAGGGTTGTGTCAGGGATAAAGAGAGTGTCCCACTTTTGAGGGCCTGAGGAAGACTGCCTTCAGGTAAGAGCAGGGTAATGCCAATTGATTCCACAGGGTCTACTGGGAGGATGGAGTCCTCTATACTGAGGTAAAGGACCCCAAACCAGGGGCGACCAGGAGAGTGGTGGTCCCCCAGAAATATTGAGAATTCCTTCTCACTTTGAGCCATAAAATCCCTTTGGCAGGACATGTGGGGCAGATCAAGACCTGGAAGAGGCTGGTCAACCATTTCTCTTGGCCCAACATGTCTGCTAAAGTAAAGGAGTTCTGTAGCCCCTGTGTCACCTTTCAGGCAAGTGGCAAGACAGGTGTCAATCAAACGTCTACTTTAATACCACTGCCAGTGGTTGGGACTCCCTTTGAAAGGGTGGGGATTGATTTTATTGGTCTCCTAGACCCACCAACCGCCTCAGGCAACAGATATATTTTGGTGGTAGTGGACCATGCCACTAGATATCCAGAGGAAATAGCCCCAGGACACTCACTGCTCCAACAACGCCTAGGGCCCTATTTGGTGTATTCACCAGAGTGTGTTTCCCAAAGGAGGTGGTCTCAGACAGGAACACAAACTTGATGTCTGCCTATCTGAAGGCAATGTGGAATGAATGTGGTGTTATGTATAAGTTCACCACCCATCGTCTGGTGGAAAAATGTAATAAGACCCTGAATGGCATGATCATGGGTTTGTCTGACAAACTCAAGAGGAGATGGAATATTCTCCCATGCCTGCTGTTTGCATAAAAAGGGGTTGGTTTCAGCCCCTTTGAGGTATTATTTAGGCACCTTGTAAGAGGGCCATTGTGTGTGGTCAGTGAGTCTTGGGAGAAGTCTCTCAAGGAGTCCAAGCAGAATGTGCTAGACCTGTGGTCTCGCATGGCAGAGTACATGAGAAAGGCAAGCAGCAACCTGGAGGCTAGCCAAGAGCTCATGAATGGGTGAAGTCACCTATGTGGTAGACCTTGGCACAGCCCAGAATCCCCACCAGATCCTGCATGTCAACAGATTAAAACTCCACCGTGACATAACAGACATGATCACACTGATGGTCATAGATGAGGGAAGAGAGGAGGAGAGAGAACCTCTGCCAAATCTCCTCTCCATCAGTGTGCAAGATCTGTCATAGGAGGGAGTGGTACTCTCTCCTAAGCTTACAGACCAGCAGCAAAATGAATGCAAAGATGTGTTGGAGAAGTTTGCTGGGAGGTTCTCTCTGACCCCTGGACTTGCCACTTGGTGTGTCCATGCCTTTGACATGGGTGACAGCTTACCTGTCAGGAACAATTTTACAGGTTGTCTAACCAGGTCAGAGCCAACATCAAGGCTAAAGTAGCCAAGATATTGAGGCTAAGAGTAATTGAGCCCTCTGATAGTCCCTGAACCAGTCCAGTGGTACTGGTGTCCAAGTCTAATCCCCAAGGTGGGAAGAATGGGTTAAGATTCTGTGTGGACTACACAGGTGTCAACGCAGTCACCTAGACTGACGGCCAGTTCCTACCTAGAGCTGACAAGCTCATTCAAGTACCTGAGCATATTTGACCTGACCTCAGGGTACTGTCAGAGTGCCCTAAGTCCAGGAGCAAAGGAGAGGTCAGCTTTTCCAACTCCAGAGGGCCAAATTCAATTCAAGGTCGTACCCTTTGGTTTAAAAAATGCCCCTGCCACATTCCAAAGATTGGTAAACAGATTCCTGTCTGGGTTGGAAACCATTAGTATACTTTATCTTGATGATATAGCTGCATTGACTTCCACCTGGTAGGATCACCTGGTCTACCTGAGGGAAGTGTTTCAGGCCCTGCAAGAAGGAGCCCTGACTATCAAGGCAAACAAATGCCAGATAGGGCGGAGTTCAGTGGTGCACCTGAGCCACCTTGTTGGTGGAGGCCAAGTACAGCCTCTCTACCCCAAAAACTAGACCATTCTGGATTGGGAGACTCCTAAACCCCAGACTAAGGTCAGGGCCTTTCTTGACCTGACTGGGTATTACAGAAAATTTCCAAAAATGATGGGACTATTGTGTTTCACCTGACAGAACTCACTTCCAAAAAGCAGCCCAAAAAGGTCATTTGCACCCCAGAGTGTCAGAAGACCTTTGAGACTCTTAAGGAGGCTTTATGTTTAGCACCAGTGTTACTGCCCCCTGAATACAATAAGGAGTTTATTTTACAAACAGATGCTTCAGAGCAAGCGATTGTGGCAATGTTGCCACAAGTAAATGATAAGGGCCAGGATCAGCAAGCTGCCTTCATTAGCAGATGACTAGTCCCCAGAGAACAAAGATGGAGTACAATTGAGAGGAAAGCCTTTGCTATAGTCTGGTCCCTGAATAAGTTGAGCCCATACCTGTTTGGTACTCACTTCCTTGTTCAAACTGACCACCAACCTCTCAGATGCTTCATAGAGATGAGGGCGGAAAATCCAAAACTGTTGATGATAGTCCATTTCGCTACAGCGGATGGGCTTTACAGTGAAGCACAGACCTGGGAGTGCCCATGCCATAACAAATGGATTTTCCCATTTTTTCCACTTAGCTGATGAGGGCTACTAATATGTAGGCAAGTTATGTAGCTTAGTTACCCATCACCTTCTGTCTGGGAGGCAGTGTCAACAAGGCATCCTCTTAGCACTGATCAACCCCATTGTTGGACTGATACAGGTGGTTACTGACTCTGACTATACCATAGACTCTGCTAACCAGGCCCAGGGCCAGTGTTCTGTTTATGGTCATTAGGCTTAACTATAATTGACTCAGGCAACCTACCTGTAGGTCTGTAGTATATAGTAGGGCATGTAGGTTTAGGGACTCCAGTGGAGTTAAGGCACCTATGCGTGTACTGCTGTGGTGTTGGATGTATTATTAAAGGCAGACCTACCTTGCTATCTGCTTTTAAATAACATTACGCCCAAATCCAACTTTCGAATTAAAAATACTTCCAAAGCCTTAAACTAACTTATTTTTACATATGTAACCCCTAAGGTCTGCTCTAGGTGTCCCAAGGGTAGAGTGCAGTGTAATCATAAGCAGGGACAATATAAAAGTAGTTTTATAAGCCCTGGTGAGCGAAAAAGTGTCAGTTTCATTTTTCCTCGTTGTAGTGCATTAGCTTCATGGGCTAACATGGGAAGGCTTTATTTTAATTTAATAAAGTCTTACTTTTGATAGGCCTGAGGGAGAAATGTCATTCAAGATATCAAATGAATAGTTATAATAAATCCAACAATGTGGCAATGTTAAGGTTAGTATAACAATTTCAGGGGAAGAGTTTATAGAACTCCTTAATAAAGTTACCTAAAATCAGACCTTTAGTAGCCTTTTGGATTGGTCAGCCTCTGGAAGGCTGCACCAAGCTATCTTAAAGAGGTGTGACGTAGCCTGAGCTGTGATGAAGGAATCATCTGGTGGTTGGACAACTGCAACAGTTGATGGCAGATGAAGAAGGGGGCTGGGTGGCCAAACTGACCTTCAAAGGAGGGAAAGACAGTTGGGACAGAAACCAGACCTCCCCCATTCCCTGCACCCCCAGCTAGATGGGAGCCATTGTAATTGGATTGGGACAGGGGCTGGAAGGGGATGGTGGGTAAAGTTAGCCACATCTGTGGGAGCCAGACCTGCACCTCCAGGAGATATTTTCTCTTTTTAGGAGACAGTGCTTTTTGGGATTAAAATATAACACACTTCACAGGAAGTGGTCATAAGAGAATGTAGCACACTGCACCCCATTGGCCAAGGGTTCCTCTTGCTGCCAACCCACAAACCTGCATAAATGTGGAAGAGATGTCCAGCAACTCAGATCCCTGCTGCAAAAAATCAGGAGGACAACTACCTTGCTGAACACCTGGTCTGCACCAAGAAGGACTGAGTCCACAAGGACTGCACATTTTGCACACTCTGGGTTTCATCACAAAAAGGACTTTGCCTTGCTTCTCAAGACTGAGGAGTGGACTCCCTGTACGCAACAGATACAAATG
This sequence comes from Pleurodeles waltl, assembly GCF_031143425.1. Taxonomy (NCBI): domain Eukaryota; kingdom Metazoa; phylum Chordata; class Amphibia; order Caudata; family Salamandridae; genus Pleurodeles; species Pleurodeles waltl. The sequence goes on from NC_090447.1 coordinate 282,150,478, forward strand.
AGCTACCAAGCGTCCCCTGCATCAAGTCCTGCAAGAAAACCCCAGCTGACCAGCATCCAGTGGACATTTAAGAATTTGAATAGGTGCATTGTAGGAGTTGTAGTACCACCTCCCAAGGAGCAACTCAGAGCTTCTGGAACATTGGACCACATTTGTGAACACTGCAAGACCCCAAAAAGGCCTTCTGGAAGAAGTCCCAGAAATATGGAGAAGTTTGGAGCACTTTTAAAAAAGCTCCATAAGGTGACCAACAGTGTCAACAGTCAAGCCTGTCCCTTGTCCTCAACAAATTACGGCCAGTCACCATGCTCCACTTTCTAGATAATTCCTGCTCCAAGGCAACTGAGGAACTTAAGTAGATGAATTATAGCACACTTATAAGTACACTAATAACCTCTGCATTTTTCTCGCTCACAGTTCCTGGTAGTGTGAGAACTGTTAGTTGCTGTAGCGGGGGGGATGATCTTGTTAAGGTAGTTGATATCAAACCTCTAATTTCCAGGCCACTACTGGATTGATCCTGGAGGGGAGATTTTGTTCATCACTTGCAGTGTTAAAATGTACTTGCATATTCACAGTTTTAAGCTGAAAGGCAGGGCTAGTACCTATGAGATTTTTATCGCTACCGTACATAACCCCTGCACTACATGTTTATGATGCCTGGTATTTGCTGACAAAACAATAGTGTACATTATTTCCTGTGGCACAGTGATCCTGAATCCTCAATTATACTGGTATGAATGTGTAACATTACTAGTTGTGCTTCTGTTGGTGAGACTAATGTGGTCTGAGACTATTCACTGTCTTCTCCCTCAGTCATCTCCTGAAATTTTACTGAGGATATATCATCTGAGGTAAGGTGTAGAAGACCCAAAAACGTTTTCAGAATCTTTAGTACATTATTTCTATTTAGATTATTGTGTTGCCCAAAAGAATTCCACAATATGATTATTAGATGATTACTAGGTTACTTCTCCTGGAATAATTCTCCCAAACATTTTCATTTAAGCCACTACACATAGGAGCTATGTATAAATGCTTCCATACCTAGTTAGAAGAGTTAAGCTTTCTATAACTTAGTCTTAGGTCACATGTCATTCTCCAGTCCTTTTTTATCATAGGAATGCAGCTCAAATTGTAATGCCCGTGGCCTGAGTGAAAAACAGTGGTTTGTAAATGAGTATTCGATCTGCAATCCAGTATGCCAAGGTTATTTTTCCTTTAATTTGTTGGTGTTTACAAGCTGCACTTTGTAGTACATTTCGTAGTACAACAAAACGTACTACAAAGTGCTATTCACAAACTACACATACAATTATCTTTTCTTAAATGTATGGGGTTGTCTACTGAATTTGAATGTTTCTGCACATTTAAGTTTACATTTTAGTAGTACATGTTGGTGACACACAGGGGACTGGCTTTTAAAAGAGGCAGAAATACTTCAAAAGGGGACGGGATTAGGGCGTAAATTGGGTTTAGAGAGGGCCAGGGAGGAATTTAGGGAGAGAGTGACATTACCCACCCACACAAGCAGAAGACAATTGCTACACTCTGGGGTGGATAATTGTAATTTTCAGTTTTGCAATAAATTTAAACTTGTAGTTTATGAATACCGAAAAGTAGTACATTTACTCGGAAGTGTACTCTGGGTCTGGGGTTAGTCTGTCTTACCATGTCCATGTTGGACTTTAGTATGTTGTTTGGATTTAGCATAGTATGGGCCAGATGTATGAAAGCTTTTTGCATTCGCAAAAGGTGCGAATGCCCGTTTGCGAATGCAAAAAGCCATTTCAGAATTTATGAAAGACATTCTGAAGGCAATTTTAAGGAATCGCTAAAATAGCGATTCCTTAAAATTGCGACCCTGTTTGGAGAGTCGCAAATTGCGACTCTCTAAATAAGAAATCGCAAATAAGGATTCCTTATTTGCGATTTCTTAGCACATGTAAGAAGCAATTCCTAAATGCGATTTGGGCATTTAGGAATCGCTATTTACCACCATGTTGAACTTGGTGGCAACCATGTGCAAATTTTAAAAATTTAAATTTAAAAATTCATTTTTAAAATTTACATGTAAAGCACACATGCCCTTTTGGCATGTGTGCACCTTACATGTTGCAAAAAATTATTTTGGGGTGCAGCAGAAGGGGCCTTAGGCCCCCAGCACCCTGGGGTTTTGCATTTCCAAAATTGCGATTTCTAGTTAAGAAATCGCAATTTTGGAAATGCAAATAATTTGCAGATATGGGCCGATAGGCCCATAGGTGCGAATGGGGGCGGTATCGCAATTTGCGATTCAGTAATAGCATTTGAGATTTTTAAGAAATCGCTATAACCGAATTGCAAATGTGATACATTGCATTTTGCGATTCAAAAATAGCGATTTCTTAAAAATCGCTATTTCCGAATCGCAAAAGGCATTCTTGGTACATCTGGCCCCAAGTGCCCTCACTGTTTGGATCCCTCGTGATATGTACATTGATTTTGCTTGTTGGACTACTCGCTAGTCCTCTGCTGTGATTTGAAGTCTGAATGTGCATACATTTTAAATTATTTAATTCAAATATCTGACTGTCATTCCAAATTACCGTAGTTGTTACATTGTCTCTTTTTCACTTTTATGTCTTTTCACTACTCAATGTTCTTTCATCTAGAAATTTTCTTAGATCGCTTGGCTTTTTGTTGGTATTTTTTTAGCTTGAAGTGAGATAAACTGTGATATTCTAGTAGTTGGCTTTTGTTTAGTGGTTAGAAAAGGCAAGGTTATGCTCTTGATTGGAGCAGTTGAGGGCATTTGACAGAACTGACTATTTCCTTGTCTACCTAGTATGAACAGAGAGAGTCCTAATTACATTTGACTGACTATGTGGTCATTTTCCCCATTTGTCTGCCCATGTTGAGTTACTGATTCTAAATGAGTGGACAATGGTTTTGCAAGGTTATTTATTGAAAACTGCAGCTTAGATTTACTAAGAGTTTGTGTCGGGGTTACAAACTTGGCACAGCGCAATGCAGAATAAATGTTGGGATTTACAAAGCCTGATTTACATGGCTTTGAGAAAAAAAAAAAGTAATGCAGTCTGGAGATGTATTACCTTGCGTCAGGCAGGTATTACATTGGCCGAGCCTGGGCATTCCTGAGCATCCACCCCTGTACTTTGACACAAATCCATATTTCCTAAAGTCATCAAATATGGGTTTGCACCAAAATTATGAGTCTACAAAGGTTGACTTGACAAGGAGAAATATCTTTATTCTTCTCTGTACTTGCTGTTTGCATGTGTGCTGCATGCTGCAGCACACCTACAAAGAGGAACAAGCCTGTAAGAATAGCTTTTGTGCAATGAGGTATTCCTTGCTGTAAAAAGGCTATTCTGACCACAATGGAGGCACCTGTGCGCTAGTGCTAGGACAGAGCAGAACCGTGCTTTATAAATATGGAGCAGCTCTTCTCACTCCCTTTGGTGCAATGCCACCCACAACTTCCTCTGCTGCACTGTGTTGTTTGAAATGTTAGTAGGTATGCTACTCAATCTCCACTGAAAGATGTTTTTTGTCATGCTTATTGTACGCATATCAGGAGAACTATCTTTTTTATTTTCTCCAAATATTTTTGTTGCACAGTAGGAGGAATAACTTCGCTTCTTTCTTTCTGTCGCACCTTGTGTGTGTGGAGAGATGCAGAGAGGAACTGCAATGATGATATTTAGGGACCTGATTTGGAGAGGTTCAGGAATAAACACAAAAATTCAGTCCTATTGTGGGCTATCTAATGGGGGAGTCTGACTGAGGCAGATATTTATCTCTCACAAAATTGAATCGAGTTGTGCAGGGTTGAAAAGAGAGTGGGTTTAATTCCCTTCTGTGCTTCATGCATGAGTGGTTGTAAAACACCTCCAACCCCAGCCTGGTGTATGCTGTGGCAGACTTGGAGATGAGCGTTGGTGAGTGTGGTCACTCTTGGTGCAAACAGTACACTGCCTTTGCTAGTATGGTTCGTTTGAGAGCATGTCCTACGCTGAATCCATCAAATCTGTCGGTCGAATCTCAGGAATGTATTTAATCTTCTCACTCTTTTTTCTCAACACTGAATACATTCTGCCCTGAGATTTCTATCTATTGCACTTCAAGCAGCATAAAAGGTGTTTTCAATACCGCCCTTTGGAATGCTTTCTTCTGTGCCACAGTTTTGAAATCCCTAGGGGTATACTGAAACGTGAAGCAATTTAAATGAACTGCCCGTCTCCATAGAATGATTTATGATCGTTACAATTAAAAAGAGAATATAGTAGTCAAAAATTGCATGAAATGGATAGCCTAATAATGTCAATGTGGTCATGCTCTCTGAAAGTGCTTTGGACGGGATTTGAGTTTTAAATAAATTGTCTGTTGATGATTAGATATTGATGTGTGCAGCTTCTGATGGGATAGTGATGTATAACAAAAACAAAATAATTTGTGTCGCTCGGTCTTCTATCAATCCCTTCAACCATCTGCTTGAAATATAATTCCTCCCACTAACGATCACACTCCTACTCCATTAATTTGCTACACAAAAATCTGAGTAAATGCATGGAATGGTTTTCTTGTGAGCAAATACCTAATCACAATAACCGACAATAAACACAAGCCTTTGATTCTGGATAGGGTGGTCTGAATTTTTAAACCAACAATGAGAACATTCCAAAAGCATGAAAGGAGCCCTATATAATATAGATATGGGCAACATCATTGTTTTCCATAGTATTGAAGTATTATAAACATATGTATTATATATTTATATATTAAAATGTTTCAATATTTTAGGACAGAAAATAGTGAAAATGGGGTATGCCCCAGTAAAATGCCAAAATTGTGTTGAAAAATGTGGTTTTCTGATTCAAGACTGTCTGTTCCTGAATGCTGGGAAGATGGTGATTTTAGCACCGCAAACCCTTTGTTGATGACATTTTCAGGAAAAAGAACACAAGCCTTCTTCTGCAGCCCTTTTTCCCCATTTGTTTTTTTTGTAAAAAAAAATTCGCTGTATTTTGGCTAATTTCTTGGTCTCCTCCAGGGGAACCCACAAACTCTGGAAACCTTTAGAATCCCGAGGATGTTGTAAAAAAAGGATACAATTTTGGCGTGGATAGCTTATGTGGACAAAAAGTTACAAAGGCTTAAAAACAGACTACCCCGAATAGCCAAAAAAGGGCTCAGCATGGGGGGTCTTAGCTTGGGAGGCCCAGCAGCTAAAAGGTTAATTATTTGTTTATATTTTTTTTATTTTTTTCTAATTTGTAGTGAGAGTATTTTTTTAAATAATGTAATTTTTTTATGGCAGAATCTAAGGTTTTTAGGACAAGGCTGAGGAGTATTTTATTTTATATTGTATTTATAGTTTTAAAAATGATAAAAATATATTTTTGACTAAATTTTTATTTTACTAATTGTTTGTCTAAATATTAATTTAAATTGATATTTTCATCTTTAAATATTTCTAAAGGGATTTTTTAATATTAATTGTGTAATTCTTTTGCGAAATCATCAACATATTTTGTATTAAATGTTATATTTTTGTTGACATTGGCATTGAAATATTTTGTAAGTTTTTATTTAAATTGTCATATTTTATTATTTGTTTAATTAATTGCAAATACAAAATATTTTAAATGTGTTTGTTTTCAATTTTTTGTTTTGTAACTTAATATTGTGTTGTAATGTTTTTGCTAGTTATTTTCAATCTAATAATTAGATTTGTTAGTTATTAGGTACATTTGTTAAAATGTATGCTTTTAAAAATGTACAAATAATAATGATTATTGCTTATTTATCAATTCAGTTTATTTGATTTAAACTATTGACATTTAAAAAATAATCTGTGTTTACCTATGTTGTGGGTGTAGTCTTAGTTAAAATTACAGTGTTTTAAATTGTACTTTTATTAGAGTGGGAATAGTAAATTTACCCCTAATATCCAATTATTTCCCCTACACTTATTTTCTGTGACTTACAGTTCAGTTTCCGAGAGAATCAATTTGAAAGTCCTACCACTAGTCTACCTTTCTTCAGTTCTGTGTCTGGTTCAATAAACTTACTGAAAGCATCAATAAAATTACCCTATAGTGCCCATGTTTCTTAGAAATAACAAATTCCATGCTGGCAGACAAAATAAACCCAATCTTCATCCTTTATTTTACCATTCAAGCATGCAATATTCCAAGATAGTCTGTTAATCAAATCATTGATAAAATCACTCTTCCATTCCAATGAGCATGCCCCAGACAACCATTGCTCCTCATACTTAGAGTATAAACAATTATGGGGGACTCAGTGTGATCCATTGTAATTCTGATGTTTTTCAGGGCTTGCCAGAACTGATGCTAAGCATTCTACTCTTTCTCAACTAAACTATTGGTATTGCTACCCCATCTTTTTAGTAATATAACCCATCTTAGTTATTCACCCTTGGTAACAAGCAGATTTTCAACGTTATCTTTAATAATGACAATTTCGATTACATGGGGGTCAGCAAGTTTTGACAATTGTGCAAATCTTAGTCTATTCCTTTTGTCACAGGCAGATAGTTCTAATAGCAAGGGTTCCATCCTTGGTGGCTTTATTATGAATCTAATGGTAAGGCATCAGCTCTCATGATCTGTACAACATCCATATGACTTAAAATGAGGGAAAAGTAACTTCTGTGAATATAAGAGATGTGATTTTTTTAGGGTTTAGTTATATATGTTTCAAAGTACAGACCAACAAAAACTCATAGTGATATGTGTCTATATCAGTAGAAACACCTGACAGTCAAACTATTTCTGGTATGTTCACCTGGACCATACGTACAACCACCATTGTCCCTATGTGAAAGTAGCTGGTTGATCTAGCTTTGGGTTTTGACCTTGTACAGTGACTGAAAGCAATTTCTTCAGCTAATTCTCCATTGGGTTTGTTGTCAAGATATGTTGCTTAGGTAATTTCCTCTATTGTTGACAGTTGCTTTTCACAATTCTTGCAAGGGAACTACGCCTTTTGGTAAAACATCTCTTACAACTTAAGCCTTGAATTTTTCTTTCTTGATTTTTCCAATGGAGACTTTATTGCAAGTTTCTGTTGCTTGCGTGTCTTTCTTATTCTCTGTACTCTTGAAATTATGCCATTTTTTATTATTAGCTTGAATATTTGAATTTCTCAGCTATTTCTGTATGCTTTTGCCTGCAGGATGTCCAATTTTCATGAAACTGTTTTCTTAGGGAATAGACAATTGTACCATTCCTTTTTCCATTCTGATTTGGTTTCTTTGTCTTGCTTTCTTTCCTTTCCATCCTGTTCAACCTATCACTGGAGAATGGCTGTATGGGTTCTTTTTCTCTACTAATAGCTGGACTTAATGGCTGTTTCAGGGATGTGACAGGCATTGAACTACTTCCTATTCCACAGCTGCTCATTCTGGTAGAGTCTATAGAGTTGGCGGGTCCAGGGGCTTAATTTTCAATATTCATTTTTACTGTCTGAGTACTCACGTTTGATGTGCACTGAGTAGACATGTCTCAATTTTACATAAAGTTGACTTGCAATGCTACATTACTTGTAGCTTCTGAATTAGTCAAGACTTGACTAATCATTGAAAGTAGGGATATGATATGATCTGTCATACCCAGGGAATTCTCCAGTAGTGGGATAATGGATTTCAATACTTTATGTAGAGCAGTTAATGCTTCATAGATAATTAGTTTTTGTTTGCTCTGGTACATATGGCCACTTGTACCAAACTAGTACTCTCTGGGCATCTTAAAAACAAGTTGAATCTCTGAACTGGGATCCTAAGCTACTACTGTCTAACAGTATAAGAGAAGTATTAAAGATTTTGGAGTGCACTATGGCATTTACAACTTTGGACATTTTTTATTCTGTAGTCCATCCCAAGGAGGTAGCTCGCCAAGGGAATAGGCTCATTCTTTGACACTCTCATATTATCCTTTTCATTCCCAGGATTTTCCTTTCACCCTCCCTCTACGTTCTCCTCAATGTTTGAACAGCTGTAGAGCACTGTCCTTCAGTGAAATAGAGGCATCCTCAAGCATACCTTCTCCAAGAGTGCTCCACTTGTAACAAGTGACCTGGCTCAGTATAAATTCATTAACCGAAAAGAAATCTCACTTTCCTCACTGACCATCAAAATATTTTCATTTTCTCTGTCTGAGGAATTGTGCCTGTTTAATACCCTCTGGAAGAAGTGTATAATTAAATTTGTCCCTCTACAAGGAGCACTGTTATATGTGGCCTTGGCATTTGGCTAGTGTAATACTGTTTGCACTTGTCTGACAATCACCTTTTTATTCTTGGGCAGTGGGTCTGTAGCATACTCTTAGAGAACATCTATAGTCAGAGTGCATATCATCTGTTTTATATTTTCTTTGTCTTCTTTATCGGATAAGGGTCAGAGGCATGTACGAAACTGACTGTTTTACATATAAATCTATGTGTGGCTAGTGATTTATTTCCTCAAAATTAAGTCAGAGTATCTTGCAATACCTACGATGATTACAGAGGTTGAGGTAAGATACATGAGGTAATGAGGTAATAGAAGCACTTACTTGAGTGCTTAAGGTGCTTACTCACAACCACTTACTTAAACAAGCAGTATGCAAACAGACTTCCACCGAAAGTTAATGCAGTGTTTCTGGTGGGAAAACACAGGGGATCAACGTTGAGGTTGAGACGTTTACAGCACTTCTAAATACGATTGGGCACTGCTCAGCCCTGCTATGCCCTTCCAAACCCTACAAGACAAAAGTTGCATCAGCAGTGCTTTCTAGCTGGCATAGTTGAGTAACACCTACACAACCCAGAATCCCTCTGACCCTTCTTCCTACTGCTGGCAAGACATCCTCCTCTGATTTCCGCCCCAATTAGTTGGAGCATGCCATTCCCACATGGGAAGGTGGCAGGAAGAACTAGGCTGTCACATTTGGGAATTTAGGGTACGAGTGGTGCCAAATACCTCTGCGGCAAAGGAACAAATCAGCTTGCTTCTCTGTCCTCACCCTCATCTGCCTGCTCACTTGAGCTCTTCTAGCTCTTTGGGCAGCTGTTCAAGTGGGTGAAGTGAACAATATCTGCAGAATATGTGCAGTGAGGTAAGGGACTTTCAGGCACTTTCAAACTCAGGGTCTCATTGCGACAACAGACTGCCAGACTTGCGGCGGTGGTCATGTCCACAACTGGCAAATTAAGAGTTTGGCAGTTGGACATCCAAACAGTGTTCCCAACAGACTGACGGTGGTGCATGTTGGAATCAGCCAGGGTGGTGTTGACCTTAGTGCTGTCCTGCTGATTACAACCTCATTCTCCGCCAGCCTTTTTATGGCTGTTTCACCACCATGAGAAGGCTGGTGGAGAACCCCAGCACTGCCTGGGGTTCCCTGCACTGCCATGGCATGGGCAGTGCAGGGGACCCCTGCCCAGCACCCTTCAAATGTGCCCTCTCTGCTGTGCACAGTGTGCATTTTGAGGGTGCTGGTGCCCCCTGCTGAGACGCCAACACTGCTGCTGCCACTTTCCCCACTCGGCCGACGGGCAGAAACCATGGTTTCCCCCTGTCAGCCTAGCAGGAAAGTTGTAAAAGGGCTGGTGGGGAGGTCACCAGTAAGGCAGCAACCTCCCAGTCGGAAGTTTGGCGGACTGGTCTTCCTGTCCGCCAAACTCACAATCAGGCCCTCAGTCTTCTGAGGCTACAGGACTATGAAACCAAGTGGGTAGTTAGTGACAGCTAAGTGAAAGGGAGCGAGCTGTACTGGCAAAGCCCCCAGCACTGGTTCACTGTAGTTTTTAGCCTCCAAGGACACCTTTGTTTTTCCCTAGCTCAGCTTTTCCTTGACACGGGTAGATGGCAAGGGGGCTCCAAGCAACTCCCTCCATGTCTTTTACTAGTATAGTGGAGCACTAACTGATACCGGTTGGTAATCTGCCACAGGATGCTGTTCTGTCGGGCCAACCCGCAGTGTCCTGGAGAAGTAGAGGTAGTGGTGTCAGTAGATGGGTTAAGTCCCTGGTGATCATTGCTTGGTGTGTAACCCCATGTATGAGAAGTCAAAAGGACTGTCCTTCAGGTTGCCAAAGTGTTGATATTCACTGTGCTGCATCACCAAACATTTCATGCAACTCGTACAATGCAAGCAGTCTAAGCTTTTGTCCGTATTTTGCAGTCCTAGAAGTCTGCAATTATGGACAAAAGTGTGAGCATTTGCCAACATAGCTGATATGGCCTCTTAGATGTATTTCCCACCAGGATGAGAGAGAGGGATGTTTGGGTAAAGGTCACTTGGAAGTTAATAAGGTAGAGGAGGTGAAAGTTTAATCACTGCAGCACAATACCAGCTCTGATCTGCCAGGCTTAGATTAGAGTGGGAATAGAAAATCTAACGCTTCAATGCCCAACACCTTTCCCAATGTAGTTCAGATTTGAATTGGAGTGGGAATAGTAAGTCTATCTCCTTTAAATTCCAACACATTCCCCACTTTACCTTAGCTTGGAGTGTGAATAGTAAATCTTCTCTCAGTGTCCAACACCTTCCTCAATGTAGCTTAGACTAGAACATAAGTAGAAAACCCAGCCTCCTCAATTTCCAACAGGTTCTCAAATGCAGCTTAGATTGGATTTAGAATACTAATTCTAACCATCAAAGTCAAATGCCTTCTGCAATTTAGCTTAGATTGAAGTGGGAATAGTAAATATACCCTGTTTAATGTCAAGCACCTCCTTGAATGTGGCTTAGTTAGATGTGCAAACAGTAAATCTAGCCTCTCCATTTCCAATGTCTTCCCCAATATAGCTTAGATTAGAGTGTGAATAGGAACTCCACCCTCTCAGGGGTATATTGACTAAGGTTTTGCACGTTGTATGTGACACAAAAGTTACAGAAATTGATGCACAGTATTTTTTTCAGTTTTCTTTCCAGCGCAAACTTTGTATGTGCTGGAATTTTACTTGAAAGTAAAGTAAAGCAGCAAATAAGGCTGCCTTGTTTTACTTAGCACAAAGGGGGTATTCAATGGGTAGTGCATAAGTGTTCCCATGCATCCTCCTATTGTTTTTGATGCAAAACCTTACTTACCGAAAAATGTAGACAGGGTTTTGCAACAAAAAGAACAGCCATTTCAAATAGTCATTATCAAGGAGAAATATTTTTTTCTCCTTTCTTTTCTGACATTGCATGTGTGCTGCACTGTGTAGTGAATCCTAGTTCGTTTTAATGGGATAACAGGAGTTAGCTTGGCCTCTGGCTTGCAGACTCATGCCCCCATCACCTAGTGACTTTTAACCTACTTAGCTTGCTCTGTCTTAGCCCATTTAATTATTTAATTATTCTAAGATGGCTGCCTTGTTTATAGTTAGGCCACTTGTTATGCTTTGCATTATCAGTGTCACCGCACTAAGGCATCAAGATCAAGCAACAAAGACAAACAGACAGTAAGTGTTCACACTTAGTGATTTTCCCTCTCTATACTTTCAAGGGATTGTTTATATTAATTGCCGTCCCAAGCATGTCTGTTATCTAGTGTTTGGGAACACACCTACGTCAGGGGTCCTTGTAGATCTGTATAAATACATTGCACTTTAGACAGATAATCAGAGGGATTCCAACCAGAGGGCATCGCCACCATCGTTGATATCAATGCTCCACATCGTCTTGACGCTGACCCAGTCTTCGTGCCCCTGCGGAGTCTGAGATAGAGACCTCATTCCAAGGTAACGAGGATTGGGGGCTCCTCTCATGGACATGGCGTTGGCAGATTAGGCTTAGCAAACCCATCTCTCCTTTAGGTAGGATTAGGCCTCTCACATTAGGGTACTAGGGCATATTACATCTCATATGTCTTTTCTATGCAGTGCAAGATGGTGGGGGTCTTCGTAATAATGACTCTCGTCTTCACAATTCTGTTTGTTGCATTATTCATTATCCTTGTCATTGCAGCCCATGCAACTTATCGCAAATTGCAGATATGTTAAATAAAAACTATTCAAACTTTACTGCATCTTTGTCATTGCCTGTGTTTGTATGAGACATGATATATCTGTGAGAAAGGGGTAATCTCCTTTTAACCACAACACTCCCTGAGTTGTCTTATCTCGAGTCCATGCGTAAAGGCTGCCACAAATCACCTTTTACTATTGTGTTTCTGGTGAGGTGCTGCTAGTGAGCCGGTAAGGTTTGGACAACAGTTGCGACTTGTTGTAGGATAGGCATAGTCGCCTACAAGCAAAAGTACTGTCATCCTTTAACCAGCAGTCTTGCCCAGAGCAAGAGTCCAAACTACGACACTGTATATCACACAACAAGGCAGGAACTGTTTTAAGTTAGTCTAATCATATTATTTGGTGCTGGAAAGGACTCCTTCCAGTGCAAACCTTATTCTAGACTCACATAGACACCCTTGCACTGTGGCAGAAAGGTGTGTGCAGCATTTTTTACTGTTGTGCTGCATGCAATTTTAGTAAATTAGGGTCTCAATCTCCAACACCTTCTCCAATGTAGCTTAGACTGGAGTGGGGGTAGTAGATAGGCCCTCTTCCATGTCCAACGCCTTTCTCAGTGCAGTTTAGATTAGAGTAAGAATCGTAAATGTAATCCCCTTACAGTCCAACACCATCCTCAGTGTAGCTTAGAGTGCAGTTGGAGTTATAAATATGCCCTCGTCTCTGTCCACCTCCTTCCCCAAGGTAGGTTAGATGGTAGTGGGAATAGTATATGAACTTTTCCGAAAGTGTAAAACTTTCTCCAATGTAGCTAGAGTGGAGTGTTATTGTATTTTAAAAAATTGTGGCTTATTAATCACAAAAAAATTTATAGGAGCAATATGTTTTGCAGACAGAGCAAAATATCCACATTTTTTATTGTTTATAAAATCTGTAAAAGATTTTTTAACATTCATTATTATAAACAAACATTTTTAAATTTTTAAAACATGTTCATATTTTTACTTTTTAAACAAAGCATTTTATATATATGTTGCATTTTTACATTATGTATAGCTTTCATTATATTTTTATAAGCTAAGTTTAAAAAAGAAGTATTTTTCCTCAAAACATTTTATTCGTTTTAAAACGTTTTTAGTTTTCATAGATTACTACATACTAATACATCTAATTATCTCAATACTTTTTAATATATTTTCACTTCTTTACTTTGCTATGTTTTTTAACTATTCATTATAAACCATTATTATTTATTTTCTTATGTTTTCTATCGACAGTTAGGGCCTGCTTTCCAGTTTGGTGGCTGCACCATACTGCTGCAGCGGCAGTCCCAAAAAACCACTGTGCTAGTGGTCTCCTGTCTGTCATACAACGACGTATGCAGCCTGAACCGCTGACCGTGTTGACGAAGTACCTTCCACTAGCATGTAGCATGCTGCAACGCTGGCTGTGCATATTCTGTTGCCATCAAGGCAGTGGATAGCTACCAAGCCAATTACGAAAACGCAGTTGTACTGGCGTCCCCTTGCGGTGGTTACCTGACGGTGGTAGGTCGTCACCGTACGCCCTCAGCAAAGTGCCCATTGGATGGATTAAAAAAACACACAGCTGCCTTCCACTGGCAAAGAGGACACAGCTGCAAATTAGAATATAAAACACACCCCATCCCAGACCATGATTCTTTGCCTCTCCACTGCAGCACGGCAGGACAGAGGCCACATATCATTGTTTTACTTTTTGTGAGATAAGGCATCCCCTTTTCTCATCCCATTTAACACGTATCACACGTCTCTTTTTTATCCCCATTATCACATGTCTTGTTTATTTAGTCCTTGTCACCCACTTTAATTTACAGTCATGTCATGTTCCAAAAATCTAGATTTTGCTGAGACTGAGTTGACAGTCATGGTGGATGAAATTGTAAGAGTAGAGTCACAGTTGCTTGGAGCCAAAGTCCAACATACTCCTTTCAGTAGGAAAATGATAATGTGGCAAAGGATAGCTGACAGAGTGAATGCTGTAGGCATCACTTTGAGCATAAAGGAGGACATTAGGAAGAGGTGAAATAACAGGAGGGGGAAGGTGGTCCATGCAACACATGGAGGCACCGAAGACTGGTGGTGGTCCTCCCAGTGTCCCATTACAACTCTTTCCCTGAGAGGAGAAGGTCTTTGCCATCCTGCATTTTGGGGGCTTGACAGGAATAGCTGGGAGGGCAGAATCTGGTAAGTTGCACCACAAAGCCTGTTACAAAACTTCAATGTCCTGTATGTTCTCACCTCAGCGTTTTTTATTGTGTTGTCCATCTACTGTCCTAACATGCCATAGCCAAAGTATAAGAGATGCTAGATTGTCAATGTGTATTATTGTATATGACACTACATGTATCAATCTCCATTACGTGCCATATGTTGGAATGGGGTCCGTAAGTGTGTTACTATTCAAATGTCATCCCAGGTACTGTGGTATAAGTCAATATGTAAATGTATGATCCAGTCAAACTGCAGTTTGGCAATAGTATGTAAGACTAACTATTTGTCAAGTATAGGCAGGTAGAGGGAGTGACATTAGTACAACTACCATTAAGCCCTGTCTCTGTAACTCAGAACAAGAGCTTATTGTGCTCTTGCACATTTTCACTTGTTTGTCATGTCACAACTGACGTTCACTTATCATGGAGTTTACCATTTGTCTAGTGCTGAGAGATAGTAAGGGGCATATTTATACTCTCTTTGCGCCGAATGTGCGTAAAATTTTTTGACGCACAATCAGTGCAAACACTGCCCCATATTTATACTTTGACGTCCGATCCCGCAGGCGTCAAAGTTCCACCATGTGCGTCATTTTTTAGAAGGGGGAACCAGCCTTGCGTTAATTATATGCAAGGTAGGTGTTCCAATCCAAAAAATGACTTTAAGGCCTGTGCCCCATATTTATACTGTGACGTCATTTTGAAGCACAGGAGGGGGCAGGCCTTAAAAAACAGCGCCCAGCCTGATGGGCTTGGTATGTTTTTCTTACACTTTCTTCTCACTATTTTCTTCAACATGTGTTTTGTGCCTGCATATGGTGGTACTTTGTCTCATATGGTAGAGGTTGTTGTAAGGAAGTTGGTGATAATTCTAATCCTTGCTATTTTATAAGGTTTAGAGAGTGAGAAACTGCTCGGCCACATTTTGGGCAAATCCTGAGGGAACTTTGCATCAGCAAGGGTTTCACGCTGTAATTCAGGAACACACCAGTTACACACTCAGGAGAGACTTGTGGATGGGCTTTAGCTACTGAGACAACAGCTTCTTGTCCATGCAGGCAGTTAGCACATCCAATAGAATTGGCTGCCTCCCGGTATTTCTAGGCAGGGTACTTCAATATGCACCAGGACAGGGAGGCAGATATTCTTTCATATCAGACTTCAAGTGATGTACCCTACCCTTGGGGAAGTGTCACACAGACACCAGCCTTGGTTGTACAGTATTGTTGTTAGTGCTGCTGTGTGAAGCACCCCCCAGTCAGAGAGAACTTGGAACTGAAAATAGTGATCAACAGCTCCCACCTTAATACCACTATAGCAGACAGGGGATGGGTATTCTCTATCTGCCATCTTAAAATTAGTTTGAGTTGGTTTTCTTAAATGTGCCTTTGTCAGTATCAGGATCTCTATCATATTTACACTTTGTGTACTGTGCTGCTTCTCACAGGAAGATCATCCTCAGCTTGGGGTTCATGGTGACAGAGCAAATTAATATTACTAATTCACTTCCACTCTTTGAGAAAACAAAATTACATATTGTACACACATAAAGGCTAGGGGCTGGAACCCTCAGGACTCCTTCACACTGGGATACTCACAAACCCTCAATGGGTAGGTGTTGTGAATTTCACACTTACACAACTAGGCTTAGTGCAATTTGCTAAGTCCAGGACAGGTCTGTGAATGCTGAATTTTTACTAATAAATATTCATGTATTTTGGATTATGAATCTGCAATGATTTGACTAACATAGAAAATAATGTCTGACATAGAAAATGTGCCCACTTTAGAGGTCGTCATTAAAGTACGAAGTGTCAATAATAAATGCATATTAATATTAATTGAAGTGCCTATGTTTAGGTTATTGTAGTAGTGTGTTATGTTAATGATTTTGCATTCTGTATTTGCTTTAATAATTATAGGTCTTAAATTAGCGATGTTTGGGCCTAGTTTTGCACAGCCTCATGTTAAGCCACCCCGTTTAAAAGATGTCATGGGAATGTACGTCTAGGAAAAAGTCTACTCATGTATTATTTTCACTGAGTTGGGCAAACGTTAGCAGATGTCTTTAACTTTCTAATAAGAACTGCTTGCTAGGATGGCTTGTATTAGTAGCTGATACATTGTATAGTTTCATGCGTGACGTTCCCAAGTGCTAACAATGGATGCACTGACTGGAGTACGGATGGATACAAAAATATTACCTGATGAGCCTGACGGTGGGAACAGGAGAAAAGGAGCCAATCATCAACATGTGAAAGACAGTTTTGTTAAATCTTAGATTTAAGCTTTTATTTCTATTGGACACATTGTGAACGTATAATCCTTTGACCAAAGGTAATGTGGGAAGTTCTTTAGACTATTTTATCTTAGCCCGACTGCACAGAGAGAAGTGTGCTCATTCCTACTTTTATTTCCTCTGTAGAGGATTCTATATTTAAATTTATTTCTTAAATCTTGATGCCGAATGCTGATTATTAAACATGGCTTTAAATGGTTTAGGTAGCTTAGAGTCCCCTGTTTCTGAGCCATTCCCCTTTCACTGCCGACTGCTGACGCTGAACTAGCTGATGTCCAGCTGATTAAGAAAATCACAGCTTGCTGATTCACATGATGAGAGGTATAAGAAAATGCTATTGTTCTTGTTGTAGAAGATGTTCTTTTGTTTCTGGGTACCAATCGCTATTTTGAGAGAGACATAGTTAGATGTTTTCCAAATTTATGTTGACTAAATTGTTTTGCATGAGGCCCAAACATGCTATTCTAATCGGAAGGTTAGTGAGGGAGACTCTGAAATGTCAATTTGGTATATGGACCCTGCGAGGTCTAAGACTCCGGAGTATTAAATAAGTTTATGAGACACTTTTTTATGTTGTAATTTGTCTGTTTAATAGGTCAATCGAGTGTGGTTGACAAACTCAAGAGTGTGTGTTTTCAACTGAGATTTGACGATTCTTATGTGCTTCGGGGCAGACCCAATGATCAGATGAGAGTAAAATTTGCGGGTCAATTTTTGCTTGCGTGTCAGAGAAACTGAGATAGAGAGAGTATCTGTTAGAGCAAAATGCCACAGTGAAAAACCAGTAAGGTTTCTGAAGCAACTGTGTTAACCTACCTGTCGTAAACAAACAAACTTGTGTATTGTTTTTTATTTAGTGCTCGCAATATTCACATTCGTTTTGCATGAATTTGAGTTGAGGAGGGTAAGCCGAAAGGCTTTGTCAGCCGCTGTACGTGTGAGTGTGACATAATTGGAGTGGTGCTGGGATAGGTTGGTTAGTGAGAAGGGTCGCAAATGGATTGGTGGACAACCGTGTTGAGAAAGTTTGTGAAAAGGATTTTAAGATTGAAAGTCACTTCCTGATTTTATTGAAAGTAGCAGAAATTACAGAAATTAAATTTTCCAAAACATTAAAGAGTGCTTGAAGGGGAGAAAGGTTTATTTGAAGAATAGGGTGCCTCACCATGTCTTTGGCTGAAACCATGGTACAAAGAGACAAAGTTGGGAGCATAGCATTACCTGCCCATGGAACATTTAATGTGAGGATATTAGAGAATCTGAGGAGAGTGCTGTATGATTTGAAACCTCCTCCGAGACCAGCACAGTTTTAGGCATTAGCTATTTGGGAGCTAGTAGCTAGACAGTACCAGCAACTGAAAATTTACAGAAGAATGAGAAAATCTGAGAAGACACTAGCAGAGGCTAGATGGGATAGTTATCAGAAATTTTGGAGAACTGAGACTTTACAGGGAATTAAGTTGTTCCCTGCAATCACACAAGAGAACCAGAATGAGGCTAAAAAGAGTACCAAGAAGAGGAATTCTTATCCTTTTGATGACAGAGAGCAGAAAGTCTAGGAAGTCTTTGACATACGATGAAGAGTCAGATGGTGATGAGTTTATTTTACAGTTATTAAGAAATTGTCCCCAACCATATGCAGCACAAGAGAAATTCAAGCACCAGCATAGACCCCACAGCTCCGATACCAGTTGAATCAACCCAGAGCCAGATACAGGTTAGTCAAAATACTCCAGCTACTTCAATAATTCAAAGGCCTATGCCGCAGATTGATATTCTCAGAATATACCCAGATGTACCTATTGTAGATACCGCAGCAAACCTAGTAGTGCCGATGGACAGGTTTACCAGAACCCAACATAGGTCGAGATAGATTCAACCCCAAACTTGATGTCCTTGATACAGACACAGACGATCACCAGATAATCCATGTAACAGAATCACAGACAGAAATGTCTGCATTGATAAGTCAGAATACTGGAGTGATGCACCCACAAGACCCAAATGCCCGAACAGGTCCAGAAGCAGTGTCAGTACCAGTTACCATAGAACCAGATATATCATTGTTTGCCCAGGGAAATAACGGGAACAGTGAGCAGAAAACCCTGTATAGAAAGGGAGCAATATTACACAAACGCAAGAATGATAACTCCCATGAGACCAACACTTGAGGGAACATGTCCGTTAACTGATTAAAGCCCTTTCAGGACCCCTCCAAATAATGAGGTGAGATCATACATAGATCCTAATCCAAGCCTGGTGACACCAGAGACCCCAAACCTAACGTTACAACACGTCTCCAGTGTAGGCCATAACAACGTTTCGTTACCAGGTTTGACGGCTCAGCAGTTAACTGAATGGTAAGAGAAGTTGAGTAGCAGTCAAGGAGATTCTAGCAGAGAAAGTGCCCTGAATTTGACCAGGCTTAGACTAGAAGAAGAAGACCTAACTGAAGAAACTATGAGGTTAGACAGAATTGACACATTCGGAGAAGATGAGTTGTGTTACTTGTGCAAACTGGTTGCCAAAAAAACAGGAATAATACATCAGAAATTAGCAGACTTGTGTGAGAAGGTAGCCTCTTTCTAGCACTGTTACCGCAACTTTTGGACTGTTTGTGAGAATATGTCAGTGTGTTTTTACTGTCTCACTGGGATCCTGCTAGCCAAGACCCCAGTGCTCATAGTGAAAACCCTATGTGTCAGTGTGTTTGGCCTCTCTCACTGGGATCCTGCTGGGCAGGACCCCAGTGCTCATAGTTTGTGGCCTGAATATGTATACCGCTGTAGTGCCTAACTGTGTCACTGAGGCTCTGCTAATCAGAATCTCCGTGCTCATGCTCTCTCTGCCTTTAAATTTGTTACTATAGGCTAGTGACCACTTTTACCAATTTAAATTGGCATACTGGAACACCCTTATAATTCCCTAGTATAGGGTACCTAGGTACCCAGGGTATTGGGGTTCCAGGAGATCCCTGAGGGCTGCAGCATTTCTTTTGCCACCCATAGAGAGCTCAGACAAACCTTTACACAGGACTGCCACTGCAGCCTGACTGAAAAAACGCACACGTTATTTCACAGCCATTTTCACTGCACTTAAGTAACTTATAAGTCACCTATATGTCTAACCTTCACATGCTGAAGGTTAGGTGCAAAGTTACTAAGTGTGAGGGCACCCTTGCACTAGCAAAGGTGCCCCCATAGAGTTCAGGGCCATTTCCCCAGGTTATGTCAGTGCGGGGACACCAGTACAAGCATGCACTACATATAGGTCAATACCTATATGTAGCTTTACAATGGTAACTCTGAATATGGCCAGGTAACATGTCCAAGATCATGGAATTGTCCCATCATTCCAAATCTGGTATTGGGGTGCCAATTCCCTGCACCCTGGGGGCTCCAATATGAACCCCCAGTACTGCGAAACCAGCTCTCTGGGGTTTTGTCTGCAGCTACAGCTGCTGCCACCCCACAGACAGGGTTCTGCTCTCCTGGGGTCTGGGCATCCCAGTCCCAGGAACGCAGAACAAAGCATTTCCTCTGAGAGCAGGGTGTTACACCCTCTCTCTTTGGAAATAGGTGTTAAAGGCTGTGGAGCCACTCCCAACCTCTGGAAATGCTTTGAAGGGCACAGATGGTGCCCTTCTTGCATAAGCCAGTCTACACTGGTTTAGGGAACCCCCAGTCCCTGCTCTGGCACGAAACTGGACAAAGGAAAGGGGAGTGACCACTCCCCTGTCTATCACCACCCCAGGGGTGGTGCCTAGAGCTCCTCCAGTGTGTCCCAGACCTCTGCCATCTTGTTTCCAGAGGTGTGAGTGCACTCTGGAGGCCTCTGAGTGGCTAGTGCCAGCAGGTGACGTCAGAGGCCCTTCCTGATAGGTGCTTACCTGACTAGGTGGCCAATCCTCCTCTGAGGGCTATTTAGGGTCTCGCCAGTGGGATTTTCCTCAGATTACGACTTGCAAGAATCCAGCAGGACTCCTCTGCACTTCCCTCTTTGACTTCTGCCAAGGATCAACTTCTGACTGCTCCAGTATGCCTGCAAAACTGCAACAAAGTAGCAGCGACATTGTAGCGCCTAATCCTGCTGGCTTTCTTGACTGTTTCCTGGTGGTGCATGCTCTGGGGGCTGCCTGCCTTCACCCTGCACTGGAAGTCATGAAGAAATCTCCTGTGGGTCAACGGAATCTTCCCCCTGCTTCAGCAGGCACCAAACGTCAGCTTCACCGGTACTCTGGGTCCCCTCTCTTCCTGACGAGCATGGCCCCTGGAACACAGGTGGTGGACTCAAGTGACCCAGACTGCCCAGAGTTCCAACTGTCCAAATTTGGAGGAGGTAAGTCCATGCCTCCCCTCCCCAGACAGTAATCCTGTGCACTGCATGATCTGCAGCTACAAGGGCTTCTGTGCACATTTCCAGGAAATCCTGCATGCACAGCTGAGCCTATGTCCCCAGCACTCTGTCCTGCGATGCTCAGCTCCCTGAGTTGATCTCCGGTGTCGTGGGACCTCTCTTTGCAGTGTTGAGATGACCACCATGTTCTGACTTCTTGAACCCATGTTCAAGGACTTCTGTGGGTGCTTCCTTCCTGTCCAAGGGTTCTCTATGGTGCTGAGGAACCCCTCTGTCTTCTCTCCCAAGTGGTAACATCCTGGTCCTTCCTGGGCCCGGGCAGCACCCGTTTTCTTCAACTGCGACTCTTGCAGCTAGCAAGGCTTGTTTGCTGTATTTTGTCAAGGAAACAACTCTGCATCCTCCAGCACGCCATGGGCCATCTTCTGCATGAAAAAGAACTTCCTACCTCCTTTCGTTGTTGCAAAACCTGCAGCTTCTTCCAACCGGAGGCAGCCATTTTGCACCTTCATCCGGGGTTTAGTGGGGCAGGGCTCCTGCCCCCCTGGACACTTTAGTGACTCTTGGACTTGGTCCCCTTCCTTTGCAAGTCTTCAGGTCCAGGAATCCATCTTCAGTGCTTTGCAGTCAGTTGTGGTCCTTGCAAAATCCTTTATCACAACTTTAGTGTGTTTCTGGGGAAATAGTAGTACCTTACTCCTACTTTCCAGGGTCATGGGGTGGGGTCTCCTTTACACCCTTAGTGTTTTCTTACACTCCCAGCGACCCTCTACACACTACACTAGCCTAGGGGTCCATTCGTGGTTCGCATTCCACTTTCTTAGTATATGGTTTTTGTTAGAAATGGGGTCTTTGGTTGACAGTCAGGTTACCCCCTGTTCAAGCAAGGACCCTCACTCTAGTCAGGGTAAAAAGAGAATCACCCTCAGCTAACCCCTGCTTCCCCCCTTGGTAGGTTGGCAGGGCAGTAGACTTAACTTCAGAGCGCTAGGTGTAAAGTATTTGTACCAAAACACACAGTAACTTGATGAAAACACCACAAAATTACACACTAGTTTAGAAAAATAGGAAATATTTATCTAAACAAAACAAGATCAAAACGACAAAAATCCAACATGCACAAGTCAAGTTATGAATTTTTAAAGATTAAACTCCAAAAATAGCGCTTAGAAACAAAAATGCTTCGATGAGATGTTAACACGGCGTCGTGACAGAGTCGTTCTCAACAAGCCGACACCAGCGGCGCCGAACACGGAGTCGTGTAGACCCCCAAGTACAGTACCTTTGGTGAAGAGTGAAAACAAGCCGATGCGCGAAGTCGGGGATCGCAACGTCTGTGCGAAACGTTGAATCTGTGCACTTCGAGCGGTGTCAGTCACGACGTGGTGCGTGACTTCAACTGAGTCGCGGACTTCAGCGGGGCTGCAGCGGCGTCGGGCCTGCGAAGAGCGACGCGTTCCAGCGAAGGTCACGGCGTAGGGTTCAGGCGGCGTTACTGGATTCCGCAGCGGCGTCGGTCCTGAGTCGTCCGAAGTCGATTTCTTTGGATTTCTACCAGCTTTCCTTTCAAGGGCCCAGGAACTGGATAGGGCACCACTTGTCAGAGCAGGAGTCTCTCCAGAGACTCCAGGTGCTGGCAGAGAGAAGTCCTTGCTGTCCCTGAGACTTCAAACAACAGGAGGCAAGCTCTAACTCAAGCCCTTGGAGATTTCTTCACAAGATGGAAGGCACACAAAGTCCAGTCTTTGCCCTCTTACTCTGGTAGAAGCAGCACTGCAGGAAAGCTCCAAAAAGCACAGTCACAGGCAGGGCAGCACTTCTTCCTCAGCTATCAGCTCTTCTCCAGGCAGAGGTTCCTCTTGGTTCCACAAGTGTTTCTAAAGTCTGTAGATTTGGGTGCCCTTCTTATACCCATTTTAGTCTTTGAAGTCACCTTTCTTCAAAGGGGACTCACACCTACTTGTGAAATTCTGCCTTGCCCAGGCAAGGCCTCAGACACACACCAGGGGGTGGGAGCCGGCATGGTCAGAGGCAGGCACAGTCCTTTCAGATGAGAGTGACCACTCCACCCCTCCCTCCTAGCAGAGATGGCTAATCAGGAAATGCAGGTTACACCCCAGCCCCCTTTGTGTCACTGTCTAGTGTGAGATGAAAAACAACCCAACTGTCAAACTGACCCAGACAGGGAATCCACAAACAAGGCAGAGTCACAGAATGGTTTAAGCAAGAAAATGCTCACTTTCTAAAAGTGGCATTTTCAAACGCACAATCTCAAAATCAACTTTACTAAAAGATGTATTTTTAAATTGTGATTTCAGCGACCCTAAACTCCACATGTCCATCTACTCTCTAGGGAAATCTACAATTTAATCATACTTAAAGGTAGCCTCCATGTTATCCTATGAGAGAGTCAGGCCTTGCAACAGTGAAAAACTAAGTTGGCAGTATTTCACTGTTAGGACATATAAACCACATTACTATATGTCCTACCTTATCCATACACTGCACCCTGCCCTTGGGGCTACCTAGGGCCTACCTTAGGGGTGCCTTACATGTAAGGAAAGGGAAGGTTTAGGCCTGGCAAGTGGGTACACTTGCCAAGTCGAATTTACAGTGAAAAAATACACACACAGACACTGCAGCGGCAGGTCTGAGACATGATTACAGGGTTACTTGTGTGGGTGGCACAACCAGCGCTGCAGGCCCACTAGTAACATTTGATTTACAAGCCCTGGCACCTCTAGTGCACCTTACTAGGGACTTATTAGTAAATCAAATATGCCAATCATGGATAAACCAATCAACATTACAATTTACACAGAGAACATATGCACTTTATCACTGGTTAGCAGTGGTAAAGTGCTCAGAGCTAAAAAACCAACAGCAACAGGTCAGACAAAATAGGAGACAGGAGGCAAAAAGATTGGGGATGACCCTGCATAAGCAAAAAAGTCCAACACGACCCCCTACCAGCCTAAAGCCAGGGGAGAACAATCAATACCTTGATGTACTTCCCTGATTGGGGTGATAGAACAAGGACCCAGGCCCACAACAGCAGGGACATGTTCCAGTTCTCCGCCTTCCTGACTCCAGTTGGATCCCTCTGTCCATACTCTCAGGGCCCACTAAGCTAACCCATGGGGAACCCTTCTCCACATCTGCAGACACCATCTGTGCAGCACCTAACTTAACTTTGCTCACAGATGTATCCCAATGGGCAGATAGTACCACCAGGGCCAACACAATGGTGTTGCCCACTCCAACCCCGGGGTGTGACTCTCGTCCCCCCCCCCCAGGGGCAACTCTGTCCACCAGGACAGCAAGCCATGGTGGTCCTGGACAACTGTCAGGGATGAGAGCCCAACCTCAGACCTCTCCAACCATTGTGACTGCGGAGATTGGGGGGCGGTAGCCCCAGGTGCCCGGCACACTTCGACCACTCTCTCTTCCACCAGGTCAGGGATGACAACCTGACCCTGGTCCTCCCCTTTGGGGCTCTGTACCCTCCCTGCAGAAGCGGCACCCCTAGAGTCAAAAACTGTCAGGGTGCTTGTAGAAGCAGTCCTGCACAATTCTTCCACCAGTGCAGGGCTGTTAACCTGCAACTGGTCCGCCAAC
The DNA here is from genome assembly GCF_031143425.1 of Pleurodeles waltl. Lineage (NCBI taxonomy): Eukaryota > Metazoa > Chordata > Amphibia > Caudata > Salamandridae > Pleurodeles > Pleurodeles waltl. Next base: position 282,174,967 of record NC_090447.1, read on the forward strand.
CTGGGGTCTGTACCTTCAGGTTGGCCCAGGGCCAGGGGTGAGGCTTCCCTTCCCCTGCCCTCCTTTCTGGGGTCCTGCACCCCCCAACTAGGAGTGGCCCCCTCAGAAGACAACATGGGATGGGCACTGTTAGCAGTAGCCCCTTCCTCCAGGTCAGGGGGGACACCCTGAACCTGATCCTCCAGTCCAGGGTCTGTACCCACAGACTGGAACACCGCCTGGCAACCCAGGACTTTCTGGGGGGCATGCCTACCCCCCACCAGGTCAGAGTTTACCCTCTGAACCTGGTCATCCAACCCAGAGTCACCACCCCGCAGTTGAACCACTGCCTGGCGCACCAGGACGTCCTTGGGAGCACACCTACCCCCCATCAGGTCAGAGTTTACCCCCTGAACCTGATCATTCAACCCAGAGTCACCACCCTGCAGTTGAACCATTGCCTGGCACACCAGGACTTCAAGGGGGGCACACCTGCCCCCCTTAAGGGACACACCGTCCACAAGGGCCACACAAGAGTCTGGCTGGCGCAGGTCTCCTGACCTCTGCACATCTGACAGAGTCTGGATTCCCCCAACCCAGAAATGGTCTCACCAAGGTCCCACCACTGCCACCAATGTTAGAAATGGGGTATTTGGTTGACAGTCAGGTTACCCCCTGTTCAAGCAAGGACCCTCACTCTACTCAGGGTAAAAGAGAATCACCCTCAGCTAACCCCTGCTTACAACCTTTGTAGCTTGGCAGAGCAGTAGGCTTAACTTCAGAGTGCTAGGTGTAAAGTATTTGTACCAACACACACAGTAACTTAATGAAAACACCACAAAATTACACAACACCAGTTTAGAAAAATAGGAAATATTTATCTAAACAAAACAAGACCAAAACAACAAAAATCCAACATGCACAAGTCAAGTTATGAATTTTTAAAGATTAAACTCCAAAAATAGCTCTTAGAAACAAAAATGCTTAGATGAGATGTTAACACAGCGTCGTGACGGAGTCGTTCCCAACAAGCCGACACCAGTGGCGCCGAACATGGAGTCGTGTAGACCCCCAAGTACAGTACCTTTGGTGAAGAGTGAAAACAAGCCGATGCGCAAAGTCGGGGATCGCAGCGTCTGTGCGAAACGTTGAATCTGTGCACTTCGAGCGGCGTCAGTCACGACGTGGTGCGGTGACTTCCACGGAGTCGCGGACTTCAGCGGAGCTGCAGCGGCGTCGGGCCTGCGAAGAGCGTCGCGTTCCAGCGAAGGTCACGGCGTTGGGTGCAGGCGGCGTTACAGGATTCAGCAGCGGCGTCAGACCGGAGTCGTCCGAAGTTGATTTATTTGGATTTCCACCAGCTTTCCTTTCAAGGGCCCAGGAACTGGATAGGGCACCACTTGTCAGAGCAGGAGTCTCTCCAGAGACTCCAGGTGCTGGCAGAGAGAAGTCTTTGCTGTCCCTGAGACTTCAAACAACAGGAGGCAAGCTCTAACTCAAGCCCTTGGAGATTTCTTCACAAGATGGAAGGCACAGAAAGTCCAGTCTTTGCCCTCTTACTCTGGCAGAAGCAGCACTGCAGGAAAGCTCCACAAAGCACAGTCACAGACCGGGCAGCACTTCTTCCTCAGCTATCAGCTCTTCTCCAGGCAGAGGTTCCTCTTGGTTCCAGAAATGTTTCTAAAGTCTGTAGATTTGGGTGCCCTTCTTATACCCATTTTAGTCTTTGAAGTCACCTTTCTTCAAAGGGGACTCACACCTACTTGTGAAATCCTGCCTTGCCCAGGCAAGGCCTCAGACACACACCACGGGGTTGGAGCCGGCATTGTCAGAGGCAGGCACAGTCCTTTCAGATGAGAGTGACCACTCCACCCCTCCCTCCTAGCAGAGATGGCTAATCAGGAAATGCAGGTTACACCCCAGCCCCTTTGTGTCACTGTCTAGTGTGAGATGAAAAACAACCCAACTGTCAAACTGACCCAGATAGGGAATCCACAAACAAGGCAGAGTCACAGAATGCTTTAAGCAAGAAAATGCTCACTTTCTAAAAGTGGCATTTTCAAACGCACAATCTCAAAATCAACTTTACTAAAAGATGTATTTTTAAATTGTGAGTTCAGGGACCCCAAACTCCACATCTCCATCTACTCTCTAGGGGAATCTACACTTTAATCATATTTAAAGGTAGCCCCCATGTTATCCTATGAGAGAGACAGGCCTTGCAACAGTGAAAAACTAAGTTGGCAGTATTTCACTGTCAGGACATATAAACCACATTACTATATGTCCTATCTTATCCATACACTGCTCCCTGCCCTTGGGGCTACCTAGGGCCTACCTTAGGGGTGCCTTACATGTAAGAAAAGGGAAGGTTTAGGCCTGGCAAGTGGGTACACTTGCCAAGTCGAATTTACAGTGTAAAAATACACACACAGACACTGCAGTGGCAGGTCTGAGACATGATTACAGGGTTACTTGTTTGGGTGGCACAACCAGTGCTGCAGGCCCACTAGTAACATTTGATTTACAAGCCCTGGCACCTCTAGTGCACCTTACTAGGGACTTACTAGTAAATCAAATATGCCAATCATGGATAAACCAATCAACATTACAATTTACACAGAGAACATATGCACTTTATCACTGGTTAGCAGTGGTAAAGTGCTCAGAGCTAAAAAAAACAACAGCAACAGGTCAGACAAAATAGGAGGCAGGAGGCAAAAAGATTGGGGATGACCCTGCATAAGCAAAAAAGTCCAACAGTTTTTGTTGTCCCTAGGCCTATTGCATCCTATTGTGTTCTACAGTGTTTGTACTACTTTCTGACTGTTTTACTTACTTTATTTGGTTTGTTGTGTATATTTTGTGTATGTTACTTACCTCCTAAGGGAGTATATCCTCTGAGATATTCTTGGCACATTGTCACTAAAATAAAGTACCTTTAATTTTAGTAACTATGAGTATTGTTTTTCTTATGATATAGTACCTATGTGATATAAGTGGAATTGCATGAGCTTTGCATGTCTCCTAGTTCAGCCTTGGCTGCTCTGCTATAGCTACATCTGTCAGCCTAACCTGCTATAACACTACTACACTCTACTAATAAGGGATAACTGGACCTGGAAAAAGGTGTAAGTACCATTGGTACCCACTATAAGCCAGGCCAGCCTCCTACAACTTGGCAGAGAAATATGATGTACAAATTGAGAAAATGAAGCACCTAAAGAGGAGTTACAGGTTAGAATTTGACCCAAAGGATTTTGAAAACATGAGGGTCCCGTGAATGAAAATTCATATTAGAGAATTATTCTAGAGCGTTCAAACATGGGGAGCATTAGACAAATGGGAAGGCAGATGGGTAAAGAAAAGAGACAACAGAAAAAGGGATTCTGAGAATATTACTGCAAGTATGCAGCAGGTTGAGGACCCAGTGAAAATTCTACCAATGAGAGAAATTCCAGGAGGGAATTTTGTCTATGTCCCTTGGAGCAGAAGTGACATATTGTCATTTAAAAATGATTATCCCAGATTGAGAGAGAAGCCAGTAGAGTGGTACCAGCAGACAGATAGGTCTGTGAAACTTGCAAAAAAGCCTATTGGAGGAGTGAAATACCCTGTTAGAGATAGTGAATCCAGCAGACTTATGGGTTGAGTGCAAAAGGAGTATAGATTGGCCAATAAGAGAACCTCAGAGAGATCCAGCAACAGATGCACCATTTCCTGATGTGATGAAATATTATTATAAGGTGATCAAATTTTTGAAAATGAGGATTTCGCCCAAGAACATTGATTGGCAGAGAATAGACAGGACAGCCCAGGAAGCTAAGGAGTCAATACATGCATACTATGTGAGATTGTTGCAGGCATTCAAACATTACAGTGGGAATGAGACAATTGTGCCAAAAGACATGATTACTTTTGTGTTCAAATTTGTTGAAGGATTGAGACCCGAAATCAGCCAGATGATTTAGAGTGATTTGATTTGTTGGCAAGTGAAGCCAATTGATGAAGTATTGCAGTATGCAAAGCACTGTAGTGACGAGATTGAGTTGAAACAAAGAAAGTTGAAAGAGAAAGCAATGGTGATGCAGATTAAAGCACCACAGACAGGAATGCAGGGAATTTGGCCGCAATAGCAGCAGCAGGGAAACGTGTCCTTCCAGAACCAAGCAAGCTGTAGAGGTTGTGGTGGAATTGGGAACGTGAATCGTAGTCCTGATTTGAATACTGTGGTTGTTAAGAATGATGTGCAAGGAATGAAGAGATTGTTAGCATGTCACGCTTGCTGAGGCCTCAGACAATGGAAACGGGATTGTCCAATGTTAGTGCAGGTTTTGTTTGGCAAACAAGTGAAATCAATTATTTTCCAAATATGAGAGGACTGAGAATGAGAGGTCACAATCTAAATTGTCAAAGCAATGTGAATCAGGTGCAAGGTTTTCAGCCCATGCAACAGATGCAAATGCCACATTTGCAAATGTCCCAATCACAGCAAATGCAACTGCAAGTTCAAATGGTACCTAGACAGCGAATTCAAATACCTCAAGCCCCGATGGAGCATCAGCAAATGATGCTCGCTTAGCAGGTCACAGGTCATAGGTTTATTCAGAGTAATAACAGTGCACCAATTCCCGTTACACAGTGAGGATGGAATAAACGATGATTGGGTGAGTGAGAATTTGGATGAAGAAGAATGCGTGCTAGCAGATTCACTAGAGATAGATCAGAAAGGTCCATAGGTGAAGCCAAAGGTTATGGGTCACAAAGTCTCATTTTTATTTGACACAGGAGCTACATGCTCAACAGTGAGAACTGCAGAAGTTTCAAACCTGCCCATTTCACGGAAAACAGTCCAGATCATAGGAGTTGAAAACCAGTATTTGACAAACCCAATTACAGAACCAGTTCAGGTTAAAAGTGGCAACTTTAAAGGATTACACAAATTTGTCATTTGTGACTCGAGCCCGGTATCCTCACTGGGAAGGGACTTGTTGTGCAAAACGTGATGTTCAATTACTTGCTTAAATGATGTAATTGCCATCCAGACAAACAGTGATGATGAAGATTACATGACCCCAGAAACAGATTGTGACACAGTAAATGAGGAGTACCCCTTGATTAGTTTCTTTCCAGTTTTAACAGTGAGAGATCATCCTTGTGACATACAGGAAACAATTAAAATGAAAGTGGGGGATTTTCCAGGAAAATACATTGGTCTAATAAAAGGAGTTGAGCCAGTGAAAGTCCCAGTTAGAGCAAATGTGATTTTTCCCCAGATTCCCCATTACCACATGGCTTAAGAGATGATTGAAGGGATTGCACCTATCAATACAGACTTTGTAAACAAAGGTGCATTAAAAGAAGTGTTGAGCAGCCCAGGTCATTCACCGATAATGGGATTGCGAAAGCCATGCAAAAGCCAGGAGGCAAATTTTGAATTGTTCAGGATTTGAGGAAAGTAAATTACATTGTGATTAAGTGTTGTCCAGTAGTGCCAAATCTAGCAGTAATTTTGTTTCAGATCCCATGCGATGCTGAATGGTTCACCGTAGTGGACCTGTCACAAGCTTTCTTTTCTGTACCTCTTCTTGAGGATAGCCAATGTATTTTCTGTTTTACATTTTTGGATAGAGTCTACTGTTGGTCTAGAATTCCTCAAGGGCTTTCAAAGTCACCGTCCATTTTCAACCAGATCCTGAAAAAGAACCAGGACTCATTGGAAATGCCTTTTTCAATCAACATTGGTACAATACATTGATGCTTTGTTGATTGCATCAAAGTCAAGAGAGGCATGCAAATATGATACTATTGCCTTACTGAATCACAGGGAAAAATGGGCATAAAGTGTCCCCAGCTAAATTACAATACTGTCAGAAAGAAGTGAAATATTTGGGACATCTGAATGAGAAGGGAATTAGGAAAATCTCCAGAGAAAGGGCCACAGTCATATTGCAGTGACACAGAGAGATGTCAGGATGTTTTTAGGAATGGTGAGCTAGTGTCTCCAGTGGATTCCAAATTTGTCAGTCATTTCAAAGCCTTTGCAGAAGCTGACTCACAAAGAAGTTACTGATCCCTTAATGTTAGACCAAGCCTGTATGAAAACTTTTGCTGAGTTGAGAGAAAGTTTGTGCAAACCCCGGCTTTGGGAATGCCTGACTACACAAAACCCTTTATGTTGTTTTGTCATGAACGTGATGCATGATCTTTGTCTGTCTTCACTCAAGTCCATTGTGGTGTAAACCACCCAGTAGCACATTTTTCAGCTACTTTGGACCCAGTTGCAGCAGCTTTACTAGGCTGTCTGTGAACAGTTGCTGCGGTTGGACTGAGCCTCACTCAGAGTGAGAGCATTGTGATGGGACATCATTTAACTGTCATGGTCCCTCACTCCATTGAAGTTTTACTCACCAGAACCAAGACTCAGCATCTGACTAATGCCATGCTGACATGTTATGAAACTATCATCATGGGATCCCCTATTGTGACGTTAAACAGGTGTACAGTGCTTAACCCAGCAACTTTGCTTCCAAAAAAGAATATTGAAATTGACAAGTTGAAAGAAGTCGAACATGATTGTTTGGAAGTAACTGATTTTCAAGATATTCGATTGGAAGAAAATGACCAAATTGTTTTTGTTGATGGTTCCTGTTTAAGAGACAACATGGGAACGCCGAGAGCAGGATATGATGTATGCACAATTTCTGGTATACTTGAAGTGTCCTGGCTTTGAGGAGTGTATTCTGCACAAGTGGCTGAATTAGTGGCTCTTAGTAGAGCATGCCATGTTTCTGCACAGCTTAAACCTAACATTCATACAGACAGCCAGTATGGATCTGGAATAGTCCACAACTTTGGCCAGCTGTAGTCACAGGGAGGTTTCCTGACCTCTTCTAGTTCACCAGTTAGAAATGGTGAGAGAATTTATGAGTTGTTACAAGCTATTCAAATGCCTGTGGTGAAATGCAGTGCACACCCGAAATCACAAGATTTTGTGTCAATGGGAAATGGATATGCGGATCAAGTTGCAAGGTTTTGCGCATTGAACTGTATATCGTTCAAAGATGAATGGGCATTGTTAACTGAAAACAAAATGTGCCCAAGCTGTGCATTGCATGTTATAGATACCTTGGAAGAGTTGAAAGTGTTACAGGATAATGTTGACAAAGATGAGAAAAGGAATTGGATAAAGATAAAATGTGTTAAATGTGAAAATGACTTCTGGGTGTCCGGGGAAGGACAAGTAGTTCTGCCAAATAGTTTGTTGACTCAAATGGCTAGATGTTATCATAGTCAAGGAAATATTGGGAGGGATGCAATGGTCCGTACCTTTAAACATTCTTCGTTCAATCCAAAGTTTAGACAGGTTGCCGAAGCAGTTTGCCAGTGATGCAACGGATGTCAGCAAATGAACGTGGGTAAAGGGACAGTGGTAAATTTGAGCCACATTGGAAGAGCGAGAGGCCCATTTAGCAGACTGCAGATGGATTTCATTGAAATGCCTGTGTGTGGAGGATTGAAATATGTGTTGGTGATTGCATCTTTAATTACTGGATTGAAGCTTACCCTGCACGGAAATATGACAGCCTCACAGTAGCGAAGTTACTGCTTTGGGAACTGATACCACGTTTTCGGTTTCTGGTCTTTTTAGAATCAGATAGAGAAAGTCACTTCAACAATGAAGTAATTAAATTACTATGTTCAGCTTTAAACAGTGAGCAAAAGTTGCATTGTAGTTACTGCCCTGAAGCCTCAGAACTTGTGGAGTAGATAAATGGTACCTCGAAATCGAGAATGGCGCAAATGTGTGCGTCCACACATCTAAAATGGCCCGACACACTGCCATTAGTTCTGATGACTATGACAAATACCGCCAACAGGAAAACAGGACTGTCACTGCATGAAATCCTCGTGGGCAGAGCAATGAGGTTGCCAGCGGTTCCTGACAATGCTCTTTTAAACATAATAGATGAAAGGCCCTTACCAAATAGTCATGATCAGTACTACAGCAGTGAAGTGCACTGGAGTTCCGAACTGGATCCATGCCAGCCATACTCGGAAAGTACCGTGTCCTTTGGGTGACGAAGAAGGATTCTTCAGAGTACCAACAACATCAAGACCAACTCCAGAATTGGAGAGAGGAGAAGGAGAAATAGAGACTGAATCTGAGCAAACTGAAAGCGGTTCAAACACTCCTGTGTGAGACGAAGTGGAAGAAATACCCCAGGAGAGTGACAATGAACCAACTTCAACTGAGGTCAGCAGAAGAGTCTAGTCAGAGGAGGGCTCTCCCAGAAGCAGATACTCTTGAAAATCAAACAGGACAGACTACGGACCCCGAGGGGGAAGGAGGAGTTGAGGCGGATCAAAGCCAAAATTGTCTGGCTCCTCCCGAACCAGTCGCAGGTACGTCAAGAGAAAATCAAGCAGAACAAAGAGAAATTACAAGTCTGACACTGAAGAGAACATTAACAAAAGGTTAACTGAAAGGAGATAAGTGGCCTAAGTCACAAGCAAAGAGAAAAGAAGCAATCACAGTGACAACAATTGAGTGATGGAGAGTTAAATGGAGATCGAAAATTGAAAAGAAAGGCAACTGCAAATCGAAGGTGTGCAGGTCCTGAATGGGCATATGCAATGACAAGTGAATGGCAAAGTGAATTTTTGTCTTTTTGTTTTGATTGAGACTTTGCAGGTCAATATTTTGGTACTTGAAGAAGAGCGATGAACTGAATGTTGAAAACTGTGAGTCTGAGAAAAGTGCAATAGAGACTACTGAAAGTTACCGGAAGAGACTTTTGAAATAACCTGATATGACAAGCTGCTGTACCGATTTTGACAAGCTACCTATTTTTGTCAAAGGGTCCTGGAAGAAAGACTGACATCTTTAAATAACTGTCAAAGAAGATTGAAGGTTTTTTTTTTATTTGTGCTGCATAGTTATAATTTTCTCTCCTACTTTCTGATTCTTCAAAGATCATGAATAGCCTTAGCCAGCAGACTAGGAAGAATAGGTGTTGTAGATACATGGGTATTGGTTTGGCAGTTGTATGTATGATATTGTGTCTGGTGTTGATTTTGAGCATGACTTTTCTTGACAAGAGTGCAGCCAACCATACCTCTGCTCTAGTGACAACTACTGCACTCACAGAAGTAAAGAAGTTTAGGATACATGAGAAATATTTGCACATAGATTGTACTCAATGACAACTTTCTTTTAATGTTTTCTATTGCTCATTGCATGAGTATGTTGAGACAAAGGATGCAAGAAATTCTTATGTCTGCAAGCAGATTTCTTCATCAGTGGGGGAAGGAGTTACTTACCATAGTTTGCCCGTTACTTATAGAATAAGTTGTAGTCTTTTAATAACAAGGTTTATGACCAGGACTACATTCAGTACTTCTACTTGAACCATGCTGTGGTGTTTTTGTTTGTTCCCATAGTTAAGTAACTGAGTAGAGTAGCCAAGGAAAACACTATAGAGTTAGTGAGAGAATTCTTTGAACCTACATTGACATTTGGCACTGCTTACGCACACTGTAACAACTTGACATACTTGCTTACAACTATAGAAAAGAGCTTTTTACATCAGACAGATGATAGAAGAAAGGCATTTAAAGAGAAATTAGAAAAGGGCTGAGAGAAAAGGACTTTAAAAATGATCATGCAGTTAGTGACATAAAGACACAAGGGAGGTTAGCTTTAGATGCACAACACATGTGAAAGCTTTGTGTATATAGGTTTAAATCTAGAACTCATACTTTGTTTGTGGGAACAAGTGAATGTAGGAATGTGTTTTTGTTTCAGTGTAAACTGATGTTTATATTAAATGGACAAGACCCAGCAATTCCAGGAATTTATTACATCTGTGGACCAAATGCATATTACCGTCTTCCTACGATGGTATGGCACATGTTACTTGGGGACAGTTTTCCCAAATATTTATCAACTTGAAAATCTGAATAAGATACCTGAAATGACTGAATTACATCACGTTAGACAAAAGCGAGAATCATAGTCTGGCATAGTTGGAGCAATAATTCCTTCAGTGGGATTTTTTGTGAATTCATTGAAAATTAGAAAGTTGTCTACTATTGTGGATAACATGTTGACAAATTTGTCAGAAGCCATGATTCTAATGGAGAAAGAAATGGTTGCAGTAAGATCTATGACTCTTCAGAACTACCTTGAGTTAGACATCCTTTTAGCAAAGGAGGGCGGAGTTTGTAAAAAACTGAAGTTGCAACAAAGTTGCTCATATATACCTAACAATTGTAGTGATATTATGAGCCTTATTAACAATTTGACTAATGATAGTGCTGATTTGAAAGAGCTGAAAGAACCAGGAGTATTGGAGAATGTTGGCAAAGGTTTTGCTTCCGTGGGAAATTGACTTGGTAACCTAGGAAAAGGGATAATATTAAAAGCAATACAAGTGGTATTAATTATTGTAATTTGTTTAATTGGAGCATGGGGAATATGTAAATCGTATCATTTAATTCAAGTGAGGAAATTGAAAAATGATCAGAGGAGGAAAGAAATTGGAATGGAAAAATTGTTCAGGGGAAATTTAGATAGTGAATGAAGAAAAAAAAGTTACAGGGAGGACAAATTTTAATAATTGACAAAAAAATTGTGTGGGAAGATGTAAAGTATGATGACATATTTAATCATCAGAGGAGGGATTGTGAACGCTGAATTTTTACTAATAAATATTCATGTATTTTGGATTATGAATCTGCATAGAATTTGACTAACATAGAAAATGCGTGACATAGAAAATGTGCCCACTTGAGTGGCCCCCATTAAAGTACGAAGTGTCAATAATAAATGCATATTAATATTAATTGAAGTGCCTATGTTTAGGTTATTGTAGTAGTGTGTTATATTAATGATACTGCATTAAGTATTTGCTTTATTAATTATAGGCCTTAAGTTAGTGAGGTTTGGGCCTAGTTTTCAACACCCTCATGTTAAGCTGCCCCATTTAAATGATATCATGGGAATGTATGTCTAGGAAAAAATCAATTCATGTATTATTTTCACTGAGTTGATCAAACCTTTACAGATGTCTTTAACTTTCTCATGAGAACTACTTGCTAGAATGTCTTGTTTTAGTAGCTGATACATTGTATAGTTTGATGCATGAGACAGCGATGTTTCCAGGAGCTAACAATGGATGCACTGACTGGAGTATGGACGGATACAAAATTGTTACCTGACGAGCCTGATGGTGGGAACAGAAGAAGAGGAGCCAATCATCGACATCTGAAAGACAATTTAGTTATATCTTAGATTTGAGCTTTTCTTTCTATTGGACAAATTGTGAACGTATGATCCTTTGACCAATGGTAACGTGGGGAGTTCTTTAGACGATTTTAACATAGCCCAACTGCACAGAGAGAGGTGTGCTCATTCCTACTCTTATTACCTCCGTAGAGGATTCTATTTTTAAATGTATTGCTTAAATCTTGATGTCAAATGCTGATTTTTAGACATTGTTTTAAATGGTTCGGATAGCTAAGAGTCCCCTGTTTTTTAATCATTCCCCTTTCACTGCCGGCTGCTGATGCTGAACAAGCTGATGTGCAACCGACGAAGAAAATCACAGCTTACTGATCCATATGAGGAGAGGTATAACAAAATACTATTGATCTTGTTGTAGAAGATGTTCTTTAGTTTCTGGGTATCAACTGCTATTTTGATAGAGCCATAGTTAGATGTTTTCCAAATTTATGTTGACTAAATTGTTTTGCATGAAGCCCAAACATGCTATTCTAATCAAAAGGTTAGTGAGGGAGTCCCTGAAATGTTAATAGGTTACTATTAATACAAATTGATGTTACTCAGTTGCTGAATCTAGATGTATGCTATTTTCATTGTGCAGTTATTTCTGCTATTAATTTGTACTGGGTCTCTCGAAGGTTTAGTGATCAATGCACAATTTAAATTGAGATTCTTTAGAAGATTTGGTCAACCAGTGTTGTTCCTGCATGTTTACCAGATGGTTTTGAGATTAATTTAGTTGATGTTAGCATTGTTAATAGGGAAATAAATATTCTAACTTTACACAAAAGTGTGGTTATTCATGGGCAAATGGTTCATGGTGTGTGAAGACTTCAAAGGTATTTGAATGTTGTTTATTGACGTTGTTGAGATATAGGGGGTCATTACAACCCTGGCGGACGGTGTTAAAGTGGCAGTAAGACCGCCAACAGGCCGGCGGTAAAAATTTAGCAATTACGACCGTGGCGGAAACCGCCAACAAAGACAGCCACTTTAACACTCAGACCACCACGGCGGTACAGACAAACAGCTTGGCGGTCACTGCCAACAGACAGGCGGGAGACAATGTACCGCCCACACTATTGTGACAGGCCAATCCGCCACCTTTTCCAGGGCGGATACAACGCGGATAAAAACACGGCGGAAACAGGCATTTCGAATGAAAAACGCTCACCTCTACACACTCCACGAGGAAGGAGGACAGCATGGAGCCGGAAATTCATATTCTCCCAGCGCTAGTCTTCCTGCTCTTCTACGAGGATCACCAATGCCAGCGGCGAAGACCATGGTGAGTACTGCACCTACGACATAGGGGAGGGGGGAGGCAAAAAACAGGGACACACACACTCAATACCCCAAACCCCACCCCGACCCTCACCCACTACAACACACACACCAATGCTTATCAGTACATTACAGTAACACCCCCCTCAAACCGCCCTGGAAGAATGCAAAGACAAAAGGAAATGAGTGTAACTATTGTAATATATCAAAATTGAGTAAGCAAAAATATACATATATATATACACTATAAACTAAATTTATACCACGATTAGTACTGCAGGTTTTGCATCATTCATAGTCCGTGGACCACTGGGCCCAAAATGCATGGGCGAGGCCCACACAAGATACCCGAACATGACGGAGAGAACACTGCAGGGGCATCAGATAGAAATACAACAGGCACCTCAGGTGGAAGGGAAGGGGGGCACCTCAGCCAGATGAGTGTACGACGCCAGATCCATGAGGGGGCTCCATGCCCATTGATCAGTCCTGGGGAGTGCAACGCCACAGTCTCTCAAGTCTCTGCAGTGGGTGGTTTGCCCACTGCTTTATCCTGGGGAGTGCAAAGCCACAGTCTCTCAAGTTTCTCCAGTGGGTGGGTTGCGCTCTGCTTTATCCTGGGGAGTGCAAAGCCACAGTCTCTCAAGTCTCTCCAGAGGGTGGGTTGTCCACTGCTTTATCCTGGGGAGTGCAAAGCCACAGTCTCTCAAGTCTCTCCAGTGGGTGGTTTTCCCACTGCTTTATCATGGGGAGTGCAAAGCCACAGTCTCTCAAGTCTCTCCAGTGGGTGGTTTGCCCACTGCTTTATCCTGGGGAGTGCAAAGCCACAGTCACTCAAGTCTTTACAGTGGGTGGGTTGCTCACTCTTCAATCCTGGGGAGTGCAAAGCCACAGTCTCTCAAGTCTCTCCAGTGGGTGGTTTGCCCACTGCTGCATCCTGGGGAGATGCAAAGCCACAGTCTCTCAAGTCTCTCCAGTGGGTTGTTTGCCCACTGTACCATCTGGGGGAGTGCAAAGCCACAGTCTCTCAAGTCTCTCCAGTGGGTGGTTTGCCCACTGCTTTATCCTGGGGAGTGCAAAGCCACAGTCTCTCAAGTCTCTCCAGTGGGTGGTTTGCCCACTGTTCAATCCTGGGGAGTGCAAAGCCACAGTCTCTTAAGTCTCACAAGTGGGTGGGTTGCCCACTGTACCATCCTGGGGAGTGCAGAGCCACAGTCTCTCAAGTCTCTGCAGTGGGTGGGTTGCCCACTGTACCATCCTGGGGAGTGCAAAGCCACAGTCTCTCAAGTGATAACAGTCTCCACTGGTTCTGGAGGGGGGCTGGCGCCCAGAGTGCTTCATCCTGTTAAGGACTGAGGTAGTGGATGCTGTTCTCCACTGGTTCTGGAGGAGGACTGGTGCCCAGAGTGCTTCATCCTGTGAAGGATAGATGGAGTGGATGCTGTTCTCCATTGGTTCTGGAGGGGGACTGGTGCCCAGAGTACTTCATCCTGTGCAGGACAGACGGAGTGGATGCATGTCTCCACTGTTTCTGGAGGGGGACTGATGCCCAGAGTGCAGCACTCACCCCGTGACGGTCCCAGTTGCGTCACTGCCCCTGCCGCTAATGGTCTAGCGGTGCTTGCCATGGCGGTCTTTGCCCTGTTCAGGGGTGCTTGCCCTGTTCAGCGGTGCTTGACTTGGCGGTCCTTGCCCTGTTCAGCGGTGCTTGCCCTGTTCAGCGGTGCTTGTCATGGCGGTCTTTGCCCTGTTCAGCGGTGCTTGCCCTGTTCAGCGGTGATTGCCATGGCGGTCTTTGCCCTGTTCAGCGGTGCTTGCCCTGTTCAGTGGTGCTTGCCATGGCGGTCTTTGCCCTGTTCAGCGGTGCTTGCCCTGTTCAGCGGTGCTTGCCCTATTCAGCGGTGATTGCCATGGCGGTCTTTGCCCTGTTCAGCGGTGCTTGCCCTGTTCAGTGGTGCTTGCCATGGCGGTCTTTGCCCTGTTCAGCGGTGCTTGCCCTTTTCAGCGGTGCTTGCCCTATTCAGCGGTGATTGCCATAGCGGTCTTTGCCCTGTTCAGCGGTGCTTGCCCTGTTCAGCGGTGCTTGCCATGGCGGTCCTTGCCCTGTTCAGCGATCCTTACCTTGGTGGTCCGTCATGGGTCAGCTGGGCTGTGGCTTGTGGGCCCTCCTGGGCAGCTGGGCTGTGGCTTGTGGGGCCCTCCTGGGCAGCTGGGCTGTGGCTTGTGGGGCCCTCCTGGGCAGCGACAATGGGGCTGGCGGTGGCCTCCTGGGCAGCGACGATGGGGCTGGTGGTGGCCTCCTGGCCAGCGGGGATGATGGCGGTCTTCTCCGCCGTGCTGCTCCTCACTGACTTTGTAGGTTTCTTCTGCCCCTTCCCCACCTTGGGGGGAGTCACTGCCGAGTCCACACTCCCCCCGGGACCCCCTGTGAGTGGCTTGGCTGGCTGGAGTCTTCCCTCTCTCCCGCCGGGCACTGTCCAACTTCTGGTGCTTCACAGGGGGGGACTGGCTGTGCTGTGGCTCCGTGACAGACTTGCTGGCCTGGTGGCCGGTGCACTCCACATACCTGTAACAACAGGCTCCACTGGTCCCGGAGATTTTTTGGCTGAGGTGCTAGTACGGGACCTATGAGTTGGGGGGGGGGGGGGTGGTGGGAAATATGTTAAGGGGGGACTGGAAAAGTTGTTTGGACACACTGGAACGGGTAGCTGGAGGGGTTTGGGAGTGGAGGAAGAGGTGGTGGTTGTAGGAGGTGTAACTTTTGTGGATTTGGGTGCAGGTGCATGCACTGGGGGCTGTCGTGAGGTGGATGGCTGTTGGATGGGTGTGTGCCTGCGTTTGTGTATCTTCGGAGGGGGCGTCACAGACACACTGGGAGAGGACACAGGGGATGTGTGAATGGTAGTGGGGGTGGTGACTTCAAGTGAGCGGGGTGTGCTGGTGGGTGTGCTGGAGAGGGGCGTAGTCGCTGTAGAGGTAGTACATGCAGGTGTGAGTGTAGACAAGACTGGGAGGGAGGAGGGAGACGAGAAGGAGGGGGACACAGTGGAGGCAGTGGATGTTGGTGTGTCTGCATGTGTGTGATGCTTGCGTGAGTGCCTGTGGGATGTGTGGTGCTTATGTTTGCCTGAGCTTCCCTTGTGTGGTGAGGTGTGTGCAGGCTGGTCTGATGGTGTGCTTGGGATAGGCAGAGGTACAGGGGATTGGGTCTGGGTGGAGGAAGTTGGAGGGGGGAGGCTAGACACAGGGACAATGGCTGCCATCAGTGCTGAGGTCAGAGTTTGAAGGGTTCGATGAAAGGCAGCCTGACCAGAATGAATGGCCTCCTGGAATGCATTTGTGTGTTGCAACTCCCTTTCTACACCCTGGATGGCATTCAAAATGGTAGACTGCCCAACATTGAGTGACCTGAGGAGGTCAATGGCCTCCTCAATGAGGGCATCAGAGGTGACAGGGGCAGGGGCTGAGGTGCCTGGGGCGAAGGTGATGCCCACCCTCCTGGGTGAGCGGGCACGGGGCACATGCTGAGGGGCTCCTGGGAGGGAGGTGCTGGTAAGGGGGGTTGCGGCTGTACCTGTTGAAGTGGGGGCCACAAGGGAGCTCCCATCGGAGGATGAGTCTGTGTCGCTGGTTGCAGATCCTGTGACCGCCGTGGTGCTCCCCTCGCCCTCCGTCCCACTGGTGTATTCTGAGTCCGTAGTGTGGGCCTCCATGCCCATGTGGGATGCAGCTCCCTCGTGCTCCGGTGCCACTGTACCGCCGCCTGATGATGCTAATGCACACAAGAACAGGGAGACCGCAAAAAAAGGGGGGGGACAGAAGAAAGACAGGTTGAGTGCATGGCTTACCGCTACCGTGGACAATACAGACACAGCAGCCCCCTGCACTAAGTCGCGCTGTTGGGCTCTACAGTGCAATTCTTGGGAAATGGCCTACAAGGCTATGGATGACATCTGCACACATAGATGACCCTGGGGCATAAATAGCTGTACTTGGCACTCTACAGAGGTGGGGTGGGTGGACACAGGGCCATGCCTTATGAATGGGCCTAGCCTATGGAACTCGCCCTGGCCTAGGGGAACCCACAGCCCCCCTCCCCCACCCAGACACCTTCACTGCGTGCAAACTCAGCTGAATGATAGTGTACTCACCCCCTTGTGTCTGCTGTGATGCCTTCAAGCACCCATCCAACTCAGGGTAGGCCACCGCCAGGATCCGGAACATCAGGGGGGTCATGGTTTGACGGGCACCCCTCCTACGTTGGGAGGCCATCCCCAGCTGAGCCTCTGCCGTCTTCTTGCTCCAGCGGTGAATGTCCTCCCATCTCTTCCGGCAGTGGGTGCCCCGTCTGTGGTGGACCCCCAGGGTCCGGACGCCCTTGGTGATGGCACGCCAAATATCCTTCTTCTGGTGGGCGCTGACCTACATGAAATGTACAGGGGAAGAAGAGAAGTCATTACCAACTGCACCATCAAAGTGAGTGGCCCCCATCCCTACCCTTGCCATGTGGCACATGCATTCACCGTCATTCATGCACTCAGAACTCTGCCCCCTTCCTTCTTACAACCAGCCCTCTCCACACAGGCATAGCCCATACAACATGCTCCCTGTGTACTTACCTGTTGGTCTGGAGGACCGTAGAGTAGTGTTTACTGGGGGAGGACCCAGTCGACGAGCTTCTCCAACTCCTCTGCAGTGAAAGCAGGTGCCCTTTCCCCAGACGCACGAGCCATTGTCTCTTCCAGACCGAGGTCACAGCAGCACTTGTAGTGTAGGTCCTCTCCTGTCGAAGATCAGGTATCGAGTGATTAAACAGTTAGAAAATGGCGGTCACGTCTGTGGCAGTCACGTCTGCGGCGGTGCGTACCATCACCACCGACGTACATCGTCATTGGCTCCTGGGACCCATAGGGTCCAATGTTAACCAATGCAGCATTGCACCGTGGTCTTCGCCCGCCTACCGCGACGGTGTACAACGCCAGCGCAGTTACCTCACATCCCATTGTCCAACTTTAGAGGTCAGGCAGCCGCCATTTCAGGGGCCCACATGGCCTAATTACCAACTGTGTCACACATACCTAGGCCTACTCTCAACACACATACAGGCCACATTTTGTGTATGATTGGTGTTCTGTGCATATTGTGTGTACATACCTCTGAGTTGTTTGACTCTTTGCTCTCTGTTGTCCTTCATAGGCACCGTCCGCTGGGACATGTAAGGAGATGGCCGAATCCTCCGGTGTACCGACCGCTGGTTGACCTGTCGACAATGGAGGAAAGACATTTGATCATCACCTACAGGTTTGACTGTGCCACAATCCAGGAACTGTGTAGCCAGTTGGAGCCAGACCTGATGTCAGCAATCTGCCATCCCACAGGAATCCCCCCTCAAGTGCAGGTGCTATCAGTGCTCCATTTCCTTGCAAGTGGGTCTTTTCAAACAACTGTGGCCATAGCATCAGGGATGTCCCAGACAATGTTTTTCCAACGTGTTGTCCAGAGTGTTGTCTGCCCTGCCCTGCTGAAACACATGCGGAGCTACATCGTTTTCCCTCAGGTGGAGGATTTGCCTACAGTGAAAGGTGACTTCTATGCCCTTGGACATATCCCCAACATCATAGGTGCCATTGATGGGACCCATGTGGCTTTCTGGATCTCAGGGACCACTTGCGGAGTGGTTCTCCATCTGCAGGGGGTGGGATGCTGGTGTGGTGGTCCTGTGGCGGTCCCTCCTGTCCACTAGTGCCGGCAGAGGTGGAGGGCAGTTCATCGTCCATGCTAGTGTCAGGGGCCCCTTGGAGTGCCACAGTGTCCCTCCTGGTGTTTAGTGTTTCCTTCAGCACCCCTACGATGGTGCCCAGGGCGGAGCTGATGGTTCTGAGTCCCTCCCTGAAGACCAGATACTGTTACTCCTGCATGCGCTGGGTCTCCTGAAACTTGGCCAGGACCGTTGCCATCGTTTCCTGGGAGTGGTGGTATGCTCCCATGAGGGAGGAGAGGGCCTCGTGGAGAATGGGTTCCCTTAGCCTGTCCGCCCCCTGTCGTGCAGCAGCCCTCCCAGTTCCCCTGTGTTCCTGGGCCTCTGTCCCCAGGACTGTGTGCCCACTGCCACTGCCCCCAGGTCCCTGTTGTTGTTGGGGTGGTGGGTTATCCTGGGTTCCCTGTAGTGGTGGACACACCGCTGATTGACGTGTCCTGGGTACGGAGGTATGGGCCCGCTGGGTGGGTGCTGTGCTGGTGTTACCAGAGGGTGGAAGGTCTGTGGTGGCCTGTGCCTGTGCGAGGGGAACCGACTGTCCAGAGGCCCACAATGGTCCGGGCTGGCCATCTTGATCCAGTTGGACAGAGCTGCTGTCATCACTGTGGGCCTCTTCTGTGGGTGGGGTGGAGATGTCTGGACCCTCCTGTCTGTTGACGTTGGGTAGTGGTCCTGCAAGGGTGTAAAATCTTAATTATTGCATCTGTGTGTGTCATGGTGGGCAATGGATGAGTGACCGGTGTACCCCAGTGCTTGCATTCCTATGTGAGGACTTGTGTGATGATGGTTTAGGGGGTTGTATGGGTATGTGCAGTGGGCATGCTTTAGTGATGGGTGTCCATGCATTGGGGTTGCATGCAGGGTTTGGTGTTGGGATGGGTGGTTTGTGATAGTGGGGTATAAGTGAGTTGGTGGAGTGCTGAGGGTGAGGGTACGGGTAGGAGTTTGTGATGGCATGCAGGAAGGGTGGGGGATATATTAGTAAAGGTTTGACTTACCAGAGTCCATTCCTCCACCGACTCCTGCGAGGCCCTCAGGATGCAGAATCGGCAAGACCTGCTCCTCCCATGTTGTTAGCTGTGGGGGAGGAGGTGGGGGTCCGCCACCAGTCCGCTGAACCGCCAAGTGGTGTCTTGAGACCACAGAACGCACCTTTCCCCGTAGGTCGTTCCACCTCTTCCTGATGTCGTCCCGATTTCTTGGGTGTTGTCCCACTGCGTTGACCCTGTCGACTATTCTTCTCCATAGCTCCATCTTCCTTGCAATTGAGGTGTGCTGCACCTGTGCTCCAAATAGCTGTGGCTCTACCCGGACGATTTCCTCCACCATGACCCTGAGCTCCTCCTCCGAGAACCTGGGGTGTCTTTGCCGTGCCATGGGGTGGTGTGGGTGATGTGGGGGTGGTGTGTGTGGTGATAAGTGTGGTGATATGTAGTGGTGTGTGGTGTTTTGTGCGTGGAAGTTGTGTGGGTGATGGGGTTGAGTGCCTGTGGATGCTAGTTTGTGGATGGTGGTGTCTCTCTCTGGCCTTCTTTCGGAATTTTGGGTCGTAGGGGTTTGTGGGTGATGTGGGTGGGTGTTTTATATTGTAATGGGTGTGTGGGAGTGGTGTGTGTATGTGTCTCGGGTGTGTGTATTTCGAATTGTCCAATGTCACAGTGTTTTGTAGAAGTGTGTGTATTTTGAGCACGGCGGTGTGTACCGCCAATGGAATACCGCGTTTGAAAGACCGCTGCGTGGATTCGCGTGTCCTGATAGTGTGGTCGTATTTCTGTTGGCGTGACGGTGGAGGTTTTTTTTTCCGCCAGTTTATCACTGACCTTTGGTGTGGTGGACTTGTGTGGGTGTCTGACTTTTGGCGGATTCCGAGATGTGGGTCATAATAGCTGTGGCGGAATTCCGGGGCCGCGGCGGTATGTTGGCGGTGTTCTGCACGGCGGTAAGCGGCTTTTTCTGCCAATGTTGTAATGACCGCCATAGTGTTGTAATTGGGATTTATGGTGGAATCAGTCTAAGCGTATTGAAAAGGTTCATTGAACCTCTAAAGCGCCCCTTATAAAATAATCATAAAAAAACAAATACGGACCAACACTCTCACAGGTGCAGGCCCTTATACCCATTGACGGCCAGATCTGGCCTTTTGCGTACACTCTAGATTAGCCAGCACATGTGTTAGACCTGACAGACTTAGGGTGGTCATCCCTAACTTTGTGCCTGCCTCCTTCCATTTTTGAGGTACTGTTTTTGCTGGTTTTTAGACTCTGCTTACTTTGTTACTGCTAACCAGTGTTAAAGTGCATATGCTGTCTCCCTTTAAACATGGTAACATTGGATCATACCCAATTGGGCTATTTCCTTTACTTATAAGCCCCTAGTAGAGTGCACTATATGTGCTTAGGGCCTGTAGATTAAATGCTACTGGTGGGCCTGCAGCACTTATTGTGCCACCCACTTCAGTAGCCCTTTAACCTTGTTTCAGGCCTGTCATTGCAAGACCTGTGTGTGCAGTTTCACTGCCAAATCGACTTGGCATTTACAATTACTTGCCAAGCCTTAAACTCCCCTCTTTCTACATATAAGTCACCCCTAAGGTGTGCCCTGGGTAACCCCTATGGCAGGGTGCTGTGTAGGCAAGAGGCAGGACATGTACCTACATAGTTTACATGTCCTGGTAGTGTAAAACTCCAAAATCTGTTCTTTCTATGCTATGAGGCCTGCTTCCTTAATAGACTAACATTGGGGCTGCCCTCATACATTTTTTGAGTGGTAGCTGCTGATCTGAAAGGATTAGGAAGGTTCTATTTAGTATGGCCAGAATGGTAATACAAAATCCTGCTGACTGGTGAAGTTGGATTTAATATTACTATTTTAGAAATGCCACTTTTAGAAAGTGAGCGTTTCTCTGCACTAAATCTTTCTGTGCCTTACAATCCACGTCTGGCTGGGCTTAGTGGAGAGCTCCCTTGAGCATTCACTCAGACAAACCCCAAACACAGGATACTCAGCCTCACTTGCATACATCTGCATTTTGAATGGGCCTTCCTGGGCTCGGATGGTGGAGGGCCTGACACTTGCATGTCAAAGGACAGTAGCCTGCTCTCACACAAAGGACTGCCACACCCCCTACTGGGACCCTGGAAGACAGGATTGAACTGAAAGGGGACCTTGTACACTTCTAAGCCACTCTTTGAAGTTTCCCCCACTTCAAAGGCACATTTGGGAATTTAAACAGGGCCTCTGCCCCTACCAACTCAGAAACTTCCTGGAGAAGAGAACCAGAACCTGCATCCTGCCAAGAAGACCTGCCTGGCTGCTCAAAAGACTCACATGTCTATTTTCTGTGAAGGCCTGCTGCCTTGCTGTTGCCCTGCTGCCTTGCTGCTCTCTGGCTATGGTGAAGAAGTGCTCTCCAAGGGCTTGGATAGAGCTTGCCTCCTGTTCCCTGAAGTCTCAGGAACAAAAAGACTCTGCAAGAAGGACTCCTTGTGCGATGAAAATCGATGCACAGCCTGCCACAAATGATGCACAGCCTGCATCATGGTGAAAATGTCACCACATGCCGAACTGGACGATGCAGCCCGACTTCGCAACGAGAAGATTGATGCAGCGCCAGTGTAGCAACCTGAAATTCGATGCACGGCCTCACCGGATCGATACACAGCCGAGCTGGAATGATGCAGTCTGAATTCCAGAGAGGAATCGACGCAGCACCTGCTGTGCGGTACAAAATTCGATGCAACGTCTACAGGATCAACGCAGCTCCTGTGTCTTTATCCTAGCAGCGCCAGAAATCCATGCATCATCCCCGGGCATCTGAAAACCCTGCAACCCGAAGAGGATCCTCGACCGAGTGCCAGAAATCGACACACAGCCGTCCCTGCGTGAAAACTAAACAATGCATCGCCATGTGCAGCCTGAGAAATCGACGCACACCCCTTGTTTCCACGCATCTCCTCCTCTGCGGCCCTTTGCAGAGACTTTTCAAGCGAACCAGGCACTTTGTGCTTGAAAGAGACTTTCTTTGCTTTAAAAAGACTTAATACATTTTATATCACTTTTCAGTGATAGCTCAACAAATACTTATTGCATTTTTAATCATTTTGACCTGCATTTATCCAGATAAATATTATATTTTTCTAAACACTATGTGGTGTATTTTTGTGGTGCTATATTGTGTTATTGTATGATTTATTGCACAAATACTTTACACATTGTCTTCTAAGTTAAGCCTGACTGCTCAGTGCCAAGCTATCAGAGGGTGGGCACATGATCATTTTTATTGTACCTGACTTACCTTGACTAGAGTGAGGGTCCTTGCTTGGACAGGGAGTAACCTGACTGCCAACCAAATACCCCATTTCAAACAACCTGGGATTAAAAAATGCAAAAGCAGGATACCAGATAGTTGCAGTTAAGCACTTGTGGCAGGGAACATGGCTGAAGTGGGGGATAAGTACGTCCCAACAGTTACCAATCCCGCAGTAACCAAAATGTGAACTGAAGACATATCACCTATTATCAATTACATTCATTCACTTTAATTCCTACCTGCAATCTCTTACACTCACTCAGTCATGCTCATTTATTATACTGATTTGCTCTCAGGCTCATTCTCATTTTTTTACTCTCCTTATTCACTCATCTACTTTCAGGCTCACCCAAAGCAAGTCTCTGATTCCATCACTTATATAGACCCTTATACCTTCCTCACTCAACAAACATTTGCAATTCTGTATGCTTCCCCTTAACTACTTTACAGATTCTCTTGCACATTACTCACTCTTAATCACTCACACCGACTCTTGTAGACTCACCATTTTATGCAGAGATGCCCATATGTTCTCACTCACATATAGTCTCAATGATGAACTAACATTTTTTTTTTGAGAAACCTCAAGGTAAATGAGACGGTTTTTATGAAGTCCTCCGCTTTTGTTTTTAACAGGTCTCTATTAATTCAAGTGACTTAATTATATTTTAACTATTTCACTTGCTGAAGAACCCTATAAACTTGGACCAAGTTTTACAAACATTTAGACACGGTTTGCATCAGAACAGTGATGCAAACCTGAGTAGATTTTTTTAAATTTACTTTCCAGCACAAAGCTTGCTTTTAATGCAACCACATATGGTTTTTGATCGAAAACCAATAGTAGGCATGGCTTTGCACTACAAAATAACACTAATCTGAGGTAGGTGTACAGTACACATCTGAAGTGTGAAGGTTTTTTGAAGTTAGCCTAAGTATAGTATTTCGTACTGGAAGGGTACCCTTCCAGTACAAAACCTATGTGAAACACCATGCACACACATTATACTATATTGCACAGGTGTGTGTGCATGGCATATCACTGGGCAGCCGGACTGTGTGTCAGCACTAGAGAGAGAGCAGAATAATTCCTATGGTGCTTTCCTGCTCTCTCTCTCACACCACGCAATGCAGTAGCTATGATTGTAGTGCTCTATTGTATGACAGCCAGGGACGGCTACTCCGCTCCCCACTAGCAGTGGCAGCTGCAAGCCTTTCCCCCAAAACAATAATAAACTGTGTTTATTATCGTTTTTTGGGGAAAGGGCCACGGGGGTGATGAGCAATGAGGGGGATTTGGACAGGTGTTTCGAGCTGGCCAAACGCACATGGCAGAAGGGTCTCTCCTGCCCAGCAACACAGTTGCCAGGCTGGACAGAGCATGCACAGGCTCCCAGTCTGCCTCGGAGCACCCTGTCTGGGTGCTCCCAGCCATTCCTGATGCTGCTCTGAGCAGCATCAGGATTGGCAGCATTGCAGGCTGGGAGCCTGTGTCTGCATGAGCGAGGTAAGTGTTTTAAAAAAATAGTTTTTATAATGTAATGTGCCACCCTACCCGTGCGCCCCCGCCCCTTCTGCGACCTGTGAGCCACGACTGATGACAGCATTGTAAATCTAGTCCTTGGAGTCTTAATTTATTTTTGTCTGCTTTATTATAACATGCCCCTATTGGCTATGCCCGTTTTTATAGTCATTGAAGCTGAATTTTAAGCCCAGCTGCAGGATGTAAATAGCGAAATAATTAAACTGGAGAAAGAAATTCATAGTAATGAAAAGGCATTGCACAGCCCTCCGTATGTGAGTTTGATGGTACTGCTGCTGAAAACAATAGTAAACTACAGGACGATATATTGTATTTTTCAATATTCTGGTAGAAGAAACAGAGAACTTACATTGATGTGCAGGGATACTTTGATTACCACATCTCCTCAAGAAGTCGTGCATACACTGCAGTGAAAGGAATATTGGTGAAAGAGGCATAAACAAATGCAGATGTTTCAAGACAACATTTAATGATTGATGAACAGCTAAGGTTTCGAATGGAGAACTCGTCACACCTATCCAAGTGCAAGGATTGCGCTGTCTTGGTAGGTTCGATGTCTATTCAGGCTCTATTTAGTCAGGTTCTCTCGCCCATCCTAGTGGAGCTTTCTCTCTTTCAACAATGCAACTCACTTTGCACCTAATACTGAATGACCTTTGTTGTAGTATTATATCAATGATGATTCGTTTTGTCAAGGATATATTTGGGAATTATGTATATATAACATAGAACCAATGCAGCAGTGGATTTAGTCAACCTATCGGGTCCAGCCATATGGATGTTACTGATTGTACAAAGATTGTTTTGCCAGTATATGTTAGATCCCCTATACATTTCTCATATGGCATGATACGTGTCTATGGAGGTCATTACAACCCTGGTGGACGGTGTTAAACCGGTGGTAAGACCGCAAACAGGCCTGCGAAAGAAAAGAGAATTATGACCATGGCGGAAACCGCCAACAAAGACAGCAACTTTAACACTCCGACCGCCACGGCGGTACAGACAAACAGCGCGGCGGTCTCCGCCAACAGACTGGCGGGAGACTAAGTACCGCCCACAGTATCACAACCTACCAATCCGCCACGTTTTCCGGGGCGGATTCACTGTGGATAAAAACATGGCGGAAACAGCCATTTCAATGGGAAAACGCTCACCTCTACACACTCCACGAGGAAGGAGGCCACCATGGAGCTGGAACTCCAAATACTCCCTGCAATAGTCTTCCTGCTCCTGTACGATCATCAGCAACGCCGGCGCCGAAGACAACGGTGAGTACTGCACCTACGACATAGGGGAGGGGGGCGGCAAAAGTCAGGGACACACACACACGCAACACCCCCACCCCCACCCCGACCCTCACCCACTACAACACAGACACCAATGCATATCCAAACATAACAGTAACAACCCCAATACCCCCCGGAAGAATGCAAAGACAAAAGGAAATGAGTGCAACCATTGTAATGTATCAAAATACAGTAACCAAATATATACAGATATAATTTCACATCCAACAAAATATACATCACGATTAGTAGTGCAGGTATGCACCAATCAATGTCCGTGGACCACTGGGCCCAAAATGCATGGACGAGGCCCACACACGATACCTGAGCAAAACGGAGAGAACACTGCAGGGGCATCAGATCGAAATACAACAGGCACCTCAGGGGGAAGGGAAGGAGGGACACCTCAGCCGGATGAGAGCACCACACCAGATCCACAAGGGGGCTCCATGCCCATTGATGTATCCTGGGGAGCGCAAAGCCACAGTCTCTCAAGTCTCTACAGTGGGTGGTTTGCCCACTGTTCAATCCTGGGGAGTGCAAAGCCACAGTCTCTCAAGTCTCTACAGTGGGTGGTTTGCCCACTGTTCAATCCTGGGGAGTGCAAAGCCACAGTCTCTCAAGTTGATAACAGTCTCCACTGGTTCTGGAGGGGGACTGGTGCCCAGAGTGCTTCATCCTGGTAAGGACTGATGTAGTGGATGCTGTTCTCCACTGGTTCTGGAGGGGGACTGGTGCCCAGAGTGCTTTATTCTTTTAAGGACTGAGGTAGTGGATGCTGTTCTCCACTGTTCTGGAGGGGGACTGGTGCCCAGAGTGCATCACTCTCCCTGTGACGGTCCCAGTTCTGTCACTGCCCCTGCCGCACATGGGTTAGCGGTGCTTGAGTTGGCGGTGCTTGCCCTGTTCAGCGGTGCTTGCCATGGCGGTCTTTGCCCTATTCAGCGGTGCTTGCCCTGTTAAGCGGTGCTTGACTTTGCTGTCTCTGACCTGTTCAGCGGGGCTTGCCATGGCGGTCTTTGCCCTGTTCAGCGGTGCTTGCCCTGTTCAGCGGTGCTTGCCCTGTTCAGCGGTGCTTGCCATGGCGGTCTTTGCCCTGTTCAGCGGTGCTTGCCCTGTTCAGCGGTGCTTGACTTTGCTGACTCTGACCTGTTCAGCGGTGCTTGCCATGGCAGTCTTTGCCCTGTTCAGCTGTGCTTGCCCTGTTCAGCGGTGCTTGCCATGGCGGTCTTTGCCCTGTTCAGCGGTGCTTGCCCTGTTCAGCGGTGCTTGCCCTGTTCAGCGGTGCTTGACTTTGCTGTCTCTGACCTGTTCAGCGGTGCTTGCCATGGCGGTCTTTGCCCTGTACAGCCGTGCTTGCCCTGTTCAGCGGTGCTTTCCATGGCGGTCTTTGCCCTGTTCAGCGGTGCTTGCCCTGTTCAGCGGTGCTTGACTTTGCTGTCTCTGACCTGTTCAGCAGTGCTTGCCATGGCGGTCTTTGTCCTGTTTAGCGGTGCTTGCCCTGTTCAGCGGTGCTTGCCATGGCGGTCTTTGCCCTGTTCAGCGGTGCTTGACTTTGCTGTCTCTGACCTGTTCAGCGGTGCCTGCCATGGCGGTCTTTGCCCTGTACAGCCGTGCTTGCCCTGTTCAGCCGTGCTTGCCCTGTTCAGCGGTGCTTGCCATGGCGGTCTTTGCCCTGTTCAGTGGTGCTTGCCCTGTTCAGCGGTGCTTGACTTTGCTGTCTCTGACCTGTGCAGCGGTGTTTGCCATGGTGGTCCCTCATTGCCCAGCGGGACTGTGGCTGCCGGGGCCCTCCTGGGCACTGACTCTGGAGGTGGCCTCCTGGCCACTGACGATGGGGCTGGCGGTGGCCTCCTAGGCAGCGGGGATGATGGCGGGCTTCTCCGCCGTGCTGCTCTTCCCAGACTTTGGCACCGTCTTCTGCCCCTTCCCCATCTTGGGAGGAGTCACAGCTGAGTGGACAGTCCCCCCGGGACCCTTGTGAGCGGCTCTGCCGGCTGGAGTCTTCCCCCTATCCCGTCGGGCACTGTCCAACTTCTGGTGCTTCACAGGGGGGGACTGGCTGTGCTGTGGCTCCGTGTCACACTGGCTTCCCTGGTGCCCGGTGCCCGGTGCACTCCACATACCTCTAACAGGCACCACTGGTACCGGAGATTTTTTGGCTGAGGTGCTAGTACGGGACCTGTAAATTGGAGGGGGGGTGGTGGGAAAGAGGTCAATGTTGCTCAGGAAAAGTTTCTGACAAACACTGGGACGGGTAGCTGGAGGGGGTCTGGGAGTGGAGGAAGAGGAGGTGGTTGTAGGAGGTGTAACTTTTGTTGATTTGGGTGCAGGTGCATGCGCTGGAGGCTGTCGTGGGGTGGATGGATGTTGGGTGGGTGTGTGCCTGCGTTTGTGTACTTTGGGAGGGGGCGTCACAGACACACTAGGAGAGGACACAGGGGACGTGTAAATGGTATTGGGGGTGGTGAGTGCAGGTGAGCGGGGTGTGCTGGTGGGTGTGCTGGTGCGGGATGTAGTGGCTGTAGTGGTAGTGCATGCAGGTGAGAGTGTAGACGATACTGGGAGGGAGGAGGGAGACGACGAGGAGGGGGACACAGTAGAGGCAGTGGATGTTGCTGTGTCTGTATGTGGGTGATGCTTGCGTGAGTGTCTGTGGGATGTGTAGTGCTTATGTTTGCTTGAGCTTCCATTGTGTGTTGACGTGTGTGCATGCTGGTTTGATGGTGTGCTTGGGATAGGCTGGGGTACAGGGGATTGGGTCTGGGTGGAGGAAGTTGGAGGGGGAGGCTAGAGACAGGGACAATGGCTGCCATCTGTGCTGAGGCCAGAGATTGCAGGGTTCGATGATGAGCAGCCTGACCAGAATGAATGCCCTCCAGGAATGCATTTTTGTGTTGCAACTCCCTTTCTACACCCTGGATGGCATTCACAATGGTAGACTGCCCAACAGTGAGTGACCTGAGGAGGTCAATGGCCTCCTCACTGAGGGCAGCAGAGGTGACAGGGGCACGGACTGAGGTGCCTGGGGCGAAGGTGATGCCCACCCTTCTGGGTGAGCGGGCACGGGGCGAAGACTGAGGGGCTGCTGGGAGGGCAGTGCTGGTAGGGGGGGTGGTGGCTGTACCTGTAGAAGTGGGGGGCACAGATTTTGCCACCACCACAAGGGAGCTCCCATTGGAGGACGAGTCAGGGTCGCTGGTTGCTGATCCTGTGACCGCCGTGAAGCTCCCCTCGCCCTCCGTCCCACTGGTGTATTCTGAGTCCGTGGTGTGGCCCTCCATGGCCATGTGGGTTGCAGCTCCCTCGTGCTCCGGTGCCACTGTACCTCCGCCTGATGATGCTGATGCACAAAAGAACAGCAATAGCAAATAGGAAGATAATCATAGGAATTGAGCGCTCACAGTAAATCAACACAGCAAAAATTAATCATAATCTTTGGCACAGTGCTCCCGGCAAGAGGATCTTCCTCTCTCCTCTAATATTTCCAATGGAAACCAAATAGTGTTTACACAATGGAAAACTGTTTACATTTATTTCAGCCCTGATGAAGTCTTTGAGATTAATGTCTCATAGGACGAAACACGTGTTGGCTGTTGTTGCTACATGGATATTGGTTCCAAGGACGGTTATTGTTGCTGTGATGAATTTCATATCTCAAGAATAAATTGAGTTCTGTTTCTTTCACAAATCCAGGTCCGACTGCTAATCTGTTGATACTGGCACTAAACACGAATATTGGACTAAAAACATGTATAAAGGATTGAGCTTTGATTCATGAGCGCCCTGACATCTGTTTAGCACAAAAGAACAGGGAGAGCACAAAAAAGGGGGGGGGGCAACAGAAGAAAGACAGGTTGAGTGCATGGCTTACCGCTACCGTTGGCGGACAATACAGACACAGCAGCCCCCTGCACTACGCCGCGCTGTTGGGCTCTACTGATGCAGTTCCTGGGATATGGCCTACATGGATATGGTGGACATCAGCACACATAGATGACACAGGGGCATGTATAACTGTACTTGGCACTCTACAGAGGTGGGGTGGAGTGCCACATGGCCTGCATTACGGAGGGGCCTAGCCTCCGGAACTCGCCCTGGCCCAGGGAAACCCACAGCCCTCCTCCCCCACCCAGAAACCTTCACTGCGCACAAAGTCCGCTGAATGACAGTGTACTCACCCCCTTGTGTCTGCTGTGATGCCCTCAAGCGCCCATCCAACTCAGGGTAGGACACCGCCAGGATCCTGAACATCAGGATGGGCACCCCTCCCACATTGGGAGGCCATCCCCAGCTGAGCCTCTGCTGTCTTCTTGCTCCAGCAGCAAATGTCCTCCCATCTTTTCCGGCAGTGGGTGCTCCCTCTCTGGTGGACCCCCAGGGTCTGGACGTCCTTGGCGATGGCACGCCAAATATCCTTCTTCTGGTGGGCGCTGACCTACATGAAATGTACAGGGGAAGAAGAGAAGTCATTACCAACTGCACCGTCGAAGTGAGTGGCCCACATCCCTACCCTTGCCATGTGGCACATGCATTCACAATCCTTCATGCGCGCAGAACTCTGCCCCCTTCCTTCTTACAACCCGCCCTCTCCACTCAGGCATAGCCCATACAACTTGCTCCTTGTGTACTCACCTGTTGGTCTGGAGGATCGTAAAGTATCGTGTACTGGGGGAGGACCCCGTCCACGAGCTTCTCCAACTCCTGTGCAGTGAAGGCAGGGGCCCTTTCCCCAGATGCACGAGCCATTGTCTCTTCCAGACCGAGGTCACAGCAGCACTTGCAGTATAGGTCCTCTCCTGTCGTAGATCAGGTATCGAGTGATTCAACAGATAGAAAATGGCGGTCACGTCCGCGGCGGTGATGTCCGCAGCGGTGATGTCCGCAGCGGTGCGTATCATCACCGCCGGCGCACTTCGTCATTGGCTCCTGGGACCCATAGGGCCCAATGTGAACCAAAGCAGCATTGCGCAGCAGTCTTCGACCGCCTACTGCGACGGTGTACAACACACCCCGTTACCTCACATCCCATTGTCCCAGTTTGGAGGTCAGAGAGCCGCCATTTCAGGGGCCCACATGGCTTCATTTTCAACTGCGTCACACATACCTAGGTCTGGACTCAACAAACATACAGACAACTTTTTGGATTATGTTTTGTGTTCTGTTTAGCTGTGGGTACATACCTCTGAGTTGTTTGACTCTGTGGTCGCTGTTGTCCTTCCTAGGCACCGTCAGCTGGGACATGGGACGAGATGGCGGAATCCTCCGGTGTACCGACTGCTGGTGGACGTGTTGACAATGGAGGAGCGACATTCAATCATCACCTACAGGTTTGACCGTGCCACAATCCAGGAACTGTGTACCCAGTTGGAGCCTGACCTGATGTCAGCAATCTGCCATCCCACAGGAATCCCCCCTCAAGTGCAGGTGCTATCAGTGCCCCATTTCCTTGCAAGTGGGTCATTTCAAACAACAGTGGCCATGGCATCAGGGATGTCCCAGCCTATGTTTTCCAATGTGTTGTCTAGAGTGTTGTCTGCCCTGCTGAAACACATGAGGATCTACATAGTTTTCCCTCAGGTGGAGGATTTGGCTACTGTTAAAGGTGACTTCTATGCCCTTGGACATATCCCTAACATCATAGGTGCCATTGATGGGACCCATGTGGCTTTGATCCCCCCCCCACAGGAGTGAACAGGTGTACAGGAACCGGAAGAGCTATCATTCCATGAATGTACAGATGGTATGTTTGGCAGACCAGTACATCTCCCAGGTAAATGCTATGTTCGCTGGCTCAGTGCATGACGCCTACTTCCAGCGGAATAGCAGCATCCCTTATGTGATGGGTCAACTCCAGAGGCACTGGGTGTGGCTATTAGGTGACTCTGGTTACCCCAACCTGTCATGGCTACTGACCCCAGTGAGGAATCCCAGGACCAGGGCAGAGGAACTCTACAATGAGGCCCATGGGTGGACTAGGAGGGTGATCGAACGCACCTTCGGCCTCCTGAAGGCCAGGTTCAGGTGCCTCCATATGACAGGTGGTTCCCTAGTCTACTCACCAAGGAAGGTGTGCCAGATCATCATCGCCTGCTGTATGCTTCACAATCTTGCTTTGCGACACCAGGTGCCTTTTCTGCAGGAGGATGGTCCAGATGACGGTGTTGTGGCAGCTGTGGAGCCTGTGGCCAGTGATGAGGAGGAAGCAGAGGAAGAAGACATTGATAACAGGGACTCAGTCATCCAGCAATATTTCCAGTGACACACAGGTGAGAAAACTTTCTTGCCTCTACAAGTACATTCACACTTCTACCTCTATCCTGTCTGTCAATTTCAAGCAGTATTTGGTTACTGAGTTGTACATTTCTATGACGGTTTCACAGGTGTGGTTACCAACGTGTGTCATCTGCTTGCATTCTTCATGGACTTGTGATGTGTGACATAGGTATGTTGACATTACATTTGAGTACGGATTTTGTCACTGTCATAGCTAATACACATTTTCTAAATCACAGACTGACTCCAGATTGTTTTGTGCTTCAAGGGTGTTTATTGAAGTGCTAATTATTGGAGTGGGTGGTAAAATGGTGAGGGGTGATGGTGGAGGAATGTCCATGGCAGAGTCCAGTCTATTAGTCTCACAGGTACACTGCCCATATGGGCATAGGAAGTGGAGCTGGGGCAGTTCCAATATGGACAGGGTTTCAAAGTGGGACAGTGGGATGACAATCAGGGTGGTCTCATTTCTTGGCGGGGTCTTGCCATCGTGCTCTGTCCTGTTCCTGGATCTCAGAGACCGCTTGCGGGGTGGTTCTCCGTCTGCAGGGGGTGGGGTGCTGGTGTGGTGGTCCTGTGGCGGGGCGTCCTGTGCCCTAGCGCTGGTGGAGGTGATGGGCAGTTCATCGTCCATGCTAGTGTCAGGGGCCCCTTGGAGTGCCAGGGTGTCCCTCATGGTGTTCTGTATGTCCTTCAGCACCCCTACGATGGTGCCCAGGGCGGAGCTGATGAGTTCCTCCCTGAACCCCAAATACTGTTCCTCCTGCAGGCGCTGGGTCTCCTGAAACTTGGCCAGGACCGTAGCCATCGTCTCCTGGGAGTGGTGGTATGCTCCCATGATGGAGGAGAGGGCCTCGTGGAGAATGGGTTCCCTTGGCCTGTCCGCCCCCTGTCGCACAGCAGCCCTCCCAGTTCCCCTGTGTTCCTGGGCCTCCGTCCCCTGGACCGTGTGCCCACTACCAGTGCCCCCAGGTCCCTGTTGTTGTTGGGGTGGTGGGTTATCCTGGGTTCCCTGTAGTGGTGGACACACATATGATTGACGTGTCCTGGGTACGGAGGTATGGGCCCGCTGGGTGGGTGCTGTGCTGGTGTTTCCTGAGGGGGGAAGGTCTGTGTTGGGCTGTGCCTGTGCGAGGGGAACCAACTGTCCCGAGGCCCACAATGGTCCGCGCTGGTCATCTGGATCCAGTTGGACAGAGCTGCTGTCATCACTGTGGGCCTCTTCTGTGGGTGGGGTAGAGATGTCTGGACCCTCCTGTCTGGTGACGTTGGGTAGTGGTCCTGCAGGGGTGTAAAAGCATGATTATTGCATCTCTGTGTGTCATGGTGTGCAATGGGTGGGTGAGCGTGTACCCCAGTGCTAGCATTCCTGTGTGGGGGCTTGTGTGATGATGGTTGGGGGGGTGTTATGGGTATGTGCAGTGGGCATGCTTTAGTGAGGGGTGTCCATGCCTTGTTGTGTCATGCAGGGCTTGGTGTTGGGATGTGTGGTTTGTGTTATTAGTACATTAGTGAGGAGTTGGAGTGATAGGGGAGGGGGTGAGGGTGGGGGTCTGTGATAGCATGCAGGTAGGGTGGGGGATATGATAGTTAAAATTTGACTTACCAGAGTCCATTCCTCCACCGACTCCTCCGAGGCCCTCAGGATGCATGATGGTCAAGACCTGCTCCTCCCATGTTGTTAGTTGTGGGGGAGGAGGTGGGGGTCCGCCGCCAGTCCGCTGTACCACGATGTTGTGCCTGGAGACCACGGAACGCACCTTCCCCCGTAGGTCGTTCCACCTCTTCCTGATGTCCTCCCTATTTCTTGGGTGCTGTCCCACTGCGTTGACCCTGTCGACTATTCTTCTTCAAAGCTCCATCTTCCTAGCTATGGAAGTGTGCTGCACCTGTGATCCAAATAGCTGTGGCTCTACCCGTACGATTTCCTCCACCATGACCCTGAGCTCCTCCTCGGAGAACCTGGGGTGTCTTTGCCGTGCAATGGGGTGGTGTAGGTGATGTGTGGGGTGGTGTATGTGGTGATGAGTGTGGTGATGTGTAGTGGTGTGTGGTGTTTTGTTCGTGGATGTTGTGTGGGTGATGGTGTTGTGTGCCTCTGTGTGGTGGGGTTGTCTATGCTGTGCAGTCTCTCTGGCCTTCGTCAAACATTTTTGGTCGTAGGGGTTTGTGTGTGATGTGGGTGTGTGTTTTATATAGTATTGATTGTGTGGGAGTGGTGTGTGTATGTGTATCAGGTGTGTGTATTTGGAATTGTCCAATGTGGCGGTGTTTCAGAGATGTGTGTGTATTTTGAGCGCGGCGGTGTGTACCGCCAATGGAATACCGCGGTTGAAAGACCGCCGCGTGGATTCGTGGGTCGTGGTAGCATGGGCGTGTTTCTGTTGGCATGATGGTGGAGGTTTTGTTTTCGCCAGTTTATCACTGACCTTTGGTGTGGCGGACTTGTGTGGGTGTCTGAATTTCGGCAGATTCCGAGATGTGGGTCATAATAGCTGTGGTGGATTTCCGCGGCGGTGTATTGGCGGTCTTCTGCACTGCGGTAAGCGGCTTTTACCGCCAATTTTGTAATGACCCCCTATTCCTTTATTAACTGTATGAATTTATAAACATTTATGAAGTTAGGCATCGTATTGCAATGCACTTGGACCGTAATGGGTATAGGCATATGCTATTTGGCCATATCTCCTGTTATGGGCTTATTGCAATTGATAGGTTGTGTTTATGTTCCATTAACATTGTAGTGCAGGGCTTTACCGGCAAACTTTCTATGATATTGTTTCTTTTTTATTTTTGCCCCAGTTTGGCTTATCATTTGCTGAACCATTAAAAGATGTCGCCCTGTATATGATACCCATTCTGCTGCTTATAGCATGTGTGTTTGAAGGTGGGGGAACAGTTTTGCCTGTCATGTGAGCAAAGCTGCCTGAGGCCGAAATGCGTCAGGGGAGTGCTGTACAATAAACGTTGAGTTGTGTGCTGCAACACTGGCGGTTGGTGTTAAAGCGACGGTAATACCGCCAACAGGCCGGCGGTAAAAAAAATGGAATCACGACCTTGGCGGAAACCGCCAACATAGACAGCCACTTTAACACTCCGACCACCACGGCGGTAGAAACAAACACTGCGGCGGTAACCGCCAACAGGCAAGTGGAAGACAAGGTTCTGCCCACTGTATTACAAGAGGTCTTTCCGCCACCTTTTCCGGGGCGGTACCAATGACATCAAAAGCACCCCCACCCTCACCCACAACACCATACACACAAAAACATGCAGCAACATTACATATACACCCCGTCACCCCCTGGAAGATCGCAAGGACAAAAGGAAATGATTGTAACGGGTGTAATCATTGAAAAATCAGGTAGGCCTAATTAAAATATCAGTATATACAAATATGTACACCAACTACACAAGTCAGGATATGAATGAAATCATTGTCTGTGGATCAGTGTCCCAAAATGCATGGGATGATGCTGGGGACTGTTGCTGAGGCAGCAGATGTGCAGGTAGCGGTACAGGTGGCAGTGCAGGTGGCGGTGTCCACCGCCGTACAGGTTGATGTTCTGGTTGACAGAAGGGGTTACTCTGGTTCCTCAGCCGGAGCCTCCGTGCCCTGTCCTGACCTTCTCTTTGCCTTGTGTCCCTTCCCCACCTTTGATGTCGCTGCTGGTCCCTTGGCACTGTCCCTTTTTGGCTTGGAGGATCCCTTGCTTGGTGGTTGGTGCGGCTTCTCCCTCCGGCATGTGGGCACCTTGGCAGGTGGCAGAATGGCCTGTTCCTTTGCCCCGCTAGGTGGCACACTGGCAGCCCTGATGGGTGCCACCCGCGATGTGACCAGACTTGCTGAGACAACTGTGCTGGATGATTTGGTGGCTGAGGTGCTGGGCTGGGACCTGGACAGCCTGGCCCTACGGGAAGGACGGGGGGGAGGTGTAGGGAAGAGGTCAATGTTAGCCAGGAAGAGTTTCTTAGACACACTGGGACGGGAAGATGGAGGGGTTTGGGAGTGGAGGAAGAGGTAGTGGTTGTAGGAGGTGTACGTCTGCTGAATTTGGGTGGAGGTGCATGGGCCGGAGGCAGTTGTGAGGTGGATGGCTGTTGGGTGGGTGTGTGCCTGCATTTGTTTACTTGTTTACTTTGGGAGGAGGGCTCACAGACACACAGGGAGAGGACACAGGGGATGTGTGCATGGTAGTGGGGGTGGTGATTGCACGTGAGCGGTGTGTAGTGATAGGCGTGCTGGTGATGGATGTAGTGGATGAAGATGTAGTGCATGCAGGTGTGAGTGGAGACGAGACAGGGAGGGAAGAGGAGGACGTGGAGGAGGGGGACACAGTGGAGGCAGTGGATGTTGGTGTGTCTGCATGGGGATGGTGCTTGTGTGAGTGCCTGTGGGATGTGTGGTGCTTATGTTTGCCATGTCCACTCTTGTGTGTTGATGAGTGTGCATGCTGGTCTGATGGTGTGCTTGGGATAGGCTGATGTACAGAGGATTGGTTCTGGGTAGAGGAAGTTGGAGGGGGGAAGCTGGACACAGGGACAATGGATGCCATCACTGCTGAGGCCAGAGCCTGAAATGTTCTCTGTTGGGCCGCCACACTAGAATGAATGCCCTCCAGGGATGCATTTGTTTGCTGCAAATGACTCTCAACACCCTGGATGGCATTCAAAATAGTTGATTGCCCAACAGTGAGGGATCTCAGGAGGTCAATAGCCTCCTCACTGAGGGCATCAGGGCTGACTGGGGCAGGGCCTGAGGTACCTAGGGTAAAGGAGATGCCCACCATCCTGGGTGAGCGGGCACGGGAAACTCGATGAGGGGCTGCTGGGAGGGCAGTGCTGGTAGGGCTGGTGGCGGCTGTACATGTTGATGTCCACCGCAAGGGAGCGCCCATCAGAGGAGGAGTCGCTGTCACTGGTGTCTCCCCTGTCCCCGTCGTGGAGCTCCCCTCGCCCTCCGTCCCACTAGTGCCTTTGGACTCCGTTACTTCACCCTCCAGGGACATGTGGGATGCAGCTCCCTGCTGCTCTGGTGCCACTGCTCCTCCGCCAGATGATGCTAATGCACACAAGGACAGGGTGACAAAACAAAAAGGGGGGAAAGACAGAGGAGACACATGGTCAATGCCTGCAACACCACTACCGTTGGCGGACACAACACACAGGGAGCAGCCCTATGCACTAAGCCATGCACTAACAGGGCAGAGGAAAAGCACGTGCCCATGAGGGACTCTGTCTAGACCCATTTTATGCACAGCTGGAACCCGTAGGAGCCTGACTAGGTGTAGAGGGCAAATACCACCTTTGGGTTTGGAGCGGAAGCTCCAAACCAATGGATCTACCTTTGCCCATCTGCCCTGCCTAGGGGAACCCACAGCCCACCTCCCCCACCCAGACACCTCATCAACCGTGCAGAGTCACTGAATGAGAATGTACTCACCCCCTTGTAGCTGCTGTGATGCCCTCAAGCTCCCATCCAACTTAGGATATGCCACTGCCAGGATCCGGTACATCAGGGGGGTCATGGTGCAACAGGCACCCCTTCCACGTTGGGAGGCCATCCCCAGCTGGGTCTCCTCCGTCTTCTTGCTCCAGTGGCGCAGGTCCTCCCATCTTTTCCGGCAGTGGGTGCTCCGTCTATGATAGACCCCCAGGGTCTGCACTTCCTTGGCGATGGCACGCCAAATACCCTTCTTCTGGTGGGCGCTGATCTAGAGGAATAGTGCAGTAAAAATGGATGTTACTCCCCCTTACATTTCTTCTCACACATTGACCACAAACCTCCCACCCTGGCCCAGAAAAACATACACACACCATCCTTACATGCTGGCCTGTCCCTCCCCTGTCTCTTCCATCCATGACACTCCATACAATCATGTGCCATCCACCATGCACACAGTTTACTCACCTGTTTGTCTGGAGACCGTAGAGTTGCGTGTTCTGGTGGAGGACCCCGTCCACCAGTTTCTCCAACTCCTCTGCAGTGAAGGCAGGGGCCCTTTCCCCAGATGCTATAGCCATTGCCGCTTCCAAACGCAGGTCACAGCAGCACTTGCAGTGTAGGTCCTCTCCTGTTGAAGGTCAGGTATCAAGTGAGGGAACAGATTGAAAATGGCGGTCATATCCGCGGCGGAACGTACCGTCACCACCGGCGTACATCATCATTGGCTCCTGGAACCCATAGGGCCCAATGATAACCAATGCTGAATTGCACAGCGGTCTTCGACCGCCTACCGCGACGGTGCACAACACCAGCGCAGTTACCTCATTTCCTCTTGTCCCGCCTTACAGGTCAAGCAGCCGCCATTTCAGGGGGCCACACGGCAGGCCAACTAACTGCATCACACCTATTTAGGCCAGGAATACGGACAGACAAAGGCACATAGTGAAAATTTAACAGTTGTGCTAAACAGCCTTGTGAAACCTATGTGGTGTATGACCCTCTGCTCACCGTTCTCCTCCATAGGGCACGCCTGCTGGGGCAGGTGATGAGATGGTGGTATACTCTGGTGTACAGACCCCTGGTGGATCTGTCAACAATGGAAAACAGACACATCATTTTCACTTACAGACTTGATCGTGCAACAATCCAGGAACTGTGTGCCCAGTTGGAGCCAGACCTGATATCAGCTATCCGCCAACCCACAGGAATCCCCCCTCTAGTGCAGGTTCGGTCAGTGCTCCATTTCCTGGAAAGTGGGTCTTTTCAAACAACAGTAGCCATGGCATCAGGGATGTCACAGCCAATGTTCTCAAACGTGTTGTCCAGAGTTTTATCTGCCCTGCTGAAGCACATGCACAGCTACATCGTTTTACCTCAGGCGGAGGATCTGCCCACAGTGAAAGGTGACTTTTATGCCCTGAGACATATCCCCAACATAATTGGTGCCATTGATGGCACACATGTGGCATTTGTCCCCACCTGCAGGAATGAACAGGTATACAGAAACCGTGTTTGGCAGACCAGTATTTCTCCCATGTGAATGCCAAGTATCCAGGCTCTGTGCATGACGCTTACATTTTGAGGAATAACAGCATCCCTTATGTGATGGGGCAACTCCAGAGACACCGTGTGTGGCTAATAGGTGAGCCCAAGGTCCCCACACAGTTTAATTTTTTGTGTGGGTATGGGAGATTCCCTAATGTTTGGAGGATGTCTTATAGTTGTCCCTCGAGATTTGCAGGTTACCCCAACCTGTCATGGCTACTGACCGCAGTGAGGAATCCCATGGGCAAATTAGGAGGATAATAGAGCGCACCTTCGGCCTCCTGAGGGCCAGATTCCGTTGCCTCCATCTGACAGGTGGATCCCTATACTACTCACCGAAGAAGATGTGCCAGATCATCGTGGCCTGATGTATGTTGCACAACCTGGCTTTGCGACACCAGGTGCCTTTTCTGCAGGAGGATGGGCCTGATGGAGGTCTTGTGGCAGCTGTGAAGCATGTGGACAGTGGAGAAGAGAATGCAGAAGAAGAAGATGTAGACAACCGTAACAACATCATCATCCAATACTTCCAGTGAGACACAGGTAAGAGGATGGCACTGCTTTTCACATCTCATACTATTGTAGGACCTAGCATAAATCTGCCTTTTTACTTCTGTGTATGGACTCTGACTTGTCACTTTGGCTTTCCATTTCACAGATCTGGGTCCCACTTTGTGCCCTCTTCTATGTTTACTGCTGGCCAACAACTGTGTAACATTGGTATGTGAACAAGTACATTGACATTGCTATATTTCAGAGAGGTTGCAATTAAGCATTTGTGAAAACACAGACTCCAGATTGATTTGTGATTCAAGGGTGTTTATTTCTGTACTAATAAGTGGAGGGGGGTGTGCAATGGGCTGGGGGGATGGTGGACGAATGTCCATGGTAGAGTCCAGTCTCTTGGTCTAACAGGTGCGTTGTCCATGGGGACATAGGACAGGGAGCAATGGCAGTTTAAGGTGGACAGGATGACAAAGTGGGACAAAAGGGTGACATTCTGGAGGGTCTTATTTCCTGGCGGGGGTCTTGGCAATGTTCTCTGTCTTGTTCCTGGATCTCAGGGACCACTTGCGGGGTGGTTCTCCTTCTGCAAGGGGGTGGGGTGCTGGTGGCCTCTTGTTCCTGTGGCAGTGCCTCCTGTCCACTAGTGCCGGCAGAGGTGGAGGGCTGTTCATCGTCCAGGCTAGTGTAAGGGACCCGTTTGTGTGTCACTGTGCCCCCGTGGTGTTGACAAGGTCTGCCAGCACCCCTGCAATGTTGACCAGGGTGGTGTTAATGGACTTCAAGTCCTCCCCGATCCCAAGGTAGTGTTCCTCCTGCAGCCGCTGAGTCTCCTGAAACTTGGCCAGTACCGTGCGCATGGTCTCCTGGGAATGGTGGTATGCTCCCATGATGTTGGAGAGTGCCTTGTGGAGTGTTGGTTCCCTGGGCCTGTCCTCCCCCTGTCGCACAGCAGTCCTCCCAGCTTCCCTGGTATCCTGTGCCTCTGTCCCCTGAACCGTGTGCCCATTGCCACTGACCCCAGGTCCCTGATTGTCTTGGGTTGGTGGGTTTGCCTGGGTTCCCTGTAGTGGTGGACACACTGCTGATTGACGTGTCCTGGGGACAGTGGCATGGGCCCGCTGGGTGGGTGCTTTGGTGGTATTTCCTGAGGGGGGAGGGTCTGTGGTTGCTTGTGACAGTGGCAGGGGAACCGACTGTCCAGAGGTCCCTGATGGGCCAGGGTGGTCATCTTGATCCAGGCGTGCAGAACTGCTGTCATCACTGTGGGCCTCTTCTGTGGGGAGAATGGATATGTCTGGCACCTCCTGTCCGGTGACATTGGGTATGGGTCCTGTTGGGGTGTAAATGCATAGTTTTAGTATCTGTGTGTGCCATCTTGTGCATTGGGTGAGGTACCCTTTACTCCTGTGCTTGCATTATTGTGTTTGCCCTTTTGTGATAGTTGGTTTGGGGTCTGTAGGGGTAGCTGTACTGGACATGCTTTGGTGATGGAGGTCCATGCATGTGTGTTGCATTCAGGGCCTTGGTATTAGGATGTGTGGGTTGTGATCGTGGGGCATATGTGAGGTGTTAGAGTGATGGGGTGAGGGTGGGGGTATGTGATGGCATGCAGGTGGGGTGGGGAATTGGTAAATAATCTATGATTTACCTGAGTCCAGTCCTCCTGCTACTCCTGCGAGGTCCTCAGGATGCAGTATTGCAAAGACTTGCTCCTCCCATGTTTGTTGTTAGTTGTGGGGGAGGAGGTGGGGGTCCACCGCCAGTCCTCTGTACAGCAATCTGATGTCTGGATACCACTGAATGCACCTGCCCCGTACGTCATTCCACCTCTTCCTGATGTCATCCCGTGTTCTTGGATGCTGTCCCACTGCGTTGACCCTGTCGACGATTCTCCGCCATAACTCCATCTTCCTAGCAATGGAGGTGTGCTGCACCTGTGATCCGTAAAGCTGTGGCTCTACCTGGATGATTTCCTCCACCATGATCCTGAGCTCCTCCTCTGAAAACCAGGGGTGTCTCTGAGGTGCCATGATGTTGTGTGGGTGATGTGTGAGGTGCTGTTTATTGTGCTATGTGATGTGTTGTGTTGGGGTGTGTTGTTTGAGGTGCGTGGATGTTGTATGAGTGATGGTGGTGTGTGCCTCTGGATGCTGGTGTTGTGTTTGCTATTCTCTCTCTCTCAGCTTTTTCAAAAAAATGTTGTAAGGGTTTGTGGGTAATGTGGGTGTGTGTTTTATAGTGGTGTGAGTGTGTGGGTGTGGTGTGTGTATGTGTGTCAGGTGTGTGTATTTGGAATTATCCAATGTGGTTGTGTTTTGTAAATGTGTGTGTATTTTGAGCGTGGCGGTGTGTACCGCCAATGGATTACCGCGGTTGTAAGACCGCTGCGTTGATTTGTGGGTCGTGATACTGTGGGCATATTCTTATTAGCGTGACGGTGTAGGTTTTGGTATCACCAGTTTATCATTGACCTTTGGTGTGGCGGATTTGGGTGGGGGATTCCCAGATGTGGGTCGTAATACCTGTAGCGGAATTCCGCCACCGGCACGGTATGTTGGCGGCCTTCAGCACGGCGGAAAGCAGGATTTACTGCCAGGGTTGTAATGAGGGCCTATGTTCGATACTAATCACTTAGTACCTTTTAGACCATTTAAATTAATTTTCTATCTCAAGAACATCTAAAACAAGCAGTCAGCAGAGAGTAACAGCAAGTAGAAGATGACACCAGCCCACTGAATCAGGCTTATTTCTTTTTTTCCCACACATTGGCACAGGATAAGATAGGATAGTGGAGGTATAGGTAGTCCAACATTTGATACCATTGACCATTTTTGAGACTGGAATGTGACCTCATGGTTTACAGTCACGTCTCCTCCCCCTGTGCACATACTGGAATATCAGTTATCATGTTTCTTTGATGTTGGGCTCCCCATTATACTAACCCAGTGTGTAAGTGATGATCTAAACCTACCCTTGAATTATGATGAATTCTAGACTTGTCCTGCATCTGGAGGCGTACCCTCATAGTGACAGCAGGACTACTCTTCCTATTCGAGGTTTCACATGAGTAAAACATGGTAGAACCATATTGTGTTTTGTACTAATTATAGTCTGAAAAGGCCTTTCTACCTGCATCATATGAATGGCAGCCTAATGTCCCATTCATTCAAAGATCCACTGCTGACAGTAAATCAAAATCCTAGTACATCAAGAACCTATGATTCTGGACACATGCAAATATCCTAGTGGAAACAATGATGGGGAGGTTGCTTTTAAAGAGATTGGAAGTGTATTGCTGACATTCCTTATATTGTAGGAAAGAAAGTTGATGAGTTGGGGTAAGAGATGAATGCCACCTCTTGGAATTTTCATTAGGTCTTTTCTTATGCAGAAGGCTGCAGATTAGTCTCCTGGGGCTGCCATTAGGTAGATTTTCAGGGGATATAGGTGGGACGGTATTATCTTTGGCAGAGTGTGAAGGGTCCTTTAGAAGAGGAGCTTCTTGTCCTGACCAATGTCAACTCTAGCTGTCTGGATTCAAGGTGCAGACTGCTCACACTTCTTTGTGCCTCAACTGAGGATGCCCCACACTGGAGACAGCACTGCTCTGAAGAGCATCCTTCAAGATAAATGCTGAGTCTGGAAGACCACCAAAGTGTTAGTGGTCTGTTCATCAAAGGCTCGTGAATAATGTTTCTGGTTCCCAGAACTGATGAGGCACATCAGGTCAAGTCAGAGCTGGAGGAAGAATTCCTGATTTGTCGTCAGAACCTAGGAGTCCTGTTCGTTCAAGAAGGAAGAAGTGTGCTGAGTCTGCAGGAGGAGCTGGCCTTTGGAAGGAGCTGAAAGCAGTTGACCCTTGTCCATCTACCAGAGACTCACAGAGTCAGTAATTATTGTCAATAGATCTTCAACCATTCTTCACAATCATCAGAGGAGCTGCAACATTTCCAAAGCACACCAATCAGCCTCCTCATGTAATCCTAGCCATCATCACAAAGGGCCTTGGGTCCTGTTTGCCTGATTGGCAAGTCTGACAGAAATCGCTTAGACACCTACTTTTTGGCATCTGTTGTGTGCCAGTGACCCCCATAAGGTGAGACTGCAGCATGATTGACTCCATGTCATGCTGTCCAGACTGCAGAGACATAAATCCTGAAAGCCTGCAGTAGCTGCTGTGGTACTCTTTGTGAGAAGCATACCCAGCACTGCCCCAAGTGTGCCCGGTGGGAGCACTACTCTAAAGTACAATAATGTTGCCTCAAGGTACCCAATGCAGAATTTAGCCAGTGGAAGCCATGACACTAGATAAGATTCCCCAGCATAGCACCAAGAGGTGTATTATTGATGCTGGAGCTCTACAGCTGTAGAGGAGGAGTGGCAACTGCCTCCACCCAAGGAAGGCCCTCCACAACTGACAGAGATTTACCAGAGTGACAGAACCAGGTTTGTCCAACCCTTGAGGCACTGTTTTTGATGACTGACAGACGCAGCCCAGAAGACATTCAATGCCAGAAGCATCCACTCCTATCGCAGCTTCCAAAGATTTGCTGTGCAGTCGACAGCCACACATCCACAGCAAGAGTGCCACATTTGTGCTCATTGGC
Source organism: Pleurodeles waltl (assembly GCF_031143425.1). Lineage (NCBI taxonomy): Eukaryota > Metazoa > Chordata > Amphibia > Caudata > Salamandridae > Pleurodeles > Pleurodeles waltl. The sequence goes on from NC_090447.1 coordinate 282,218,797, forward strand.
TTTCCTCATAACCTTTTAAACCACCACCCATGGCAAAGACCGCAGGTGCCCAAGCATCATATCAGAATGAAATGGTTGAGACACTATTGGGGCCCAAGAGTCAAGGATAAAACTTTGAATTAAGAGGTGGAGGAAGACCTGTATCTAAATGCGGAGCCCACACCATAGAAAATATTGAGACCCCAGGGAAGGATGGATATAGGGAGATGTTAGAAGAGTGCCTAGTTTGGTACTCCATTTTGCAGTGCATGGGACTTCCACCCGCAAGCTGAGTAGTTATTATACTTTTAATGTGTTTCATTGTGCTTTTTGCTATACAAAAGTACTTGTCTTTTTCAAAGAGAAACACTAGGCTGGACACATCTTCTTGGATTGCTGGGTGTAGTGTTGAGTATGGATCCAGGGTACCTCCACAGTAACATCCAGGAGAAACCTGTGACTATTCTCCATCTCTACCCCTGAGAGTCAACTGCTGAAAAGTTGATCTTGGCTCAGTTGGAGAGCTCTGTAGGATGGGCTCTGGAACAATTGAATCAAACAACCTATGGCCCAGTAGCCTCTGCTTGAATCGTGAACTTCCAAAACAGATCTAAAAACCATTATCCCCAACAGGATCAGAATATTAAAATATCAAAAGGACAATACTATAATGTTTATCTTCTTTTTTGTCAATAGAGCTCAAACAGTTCAAATCCATGAGGTTTTTCCCCAGGAGAATGTAAAAACATAGGTATATACAAAACAACTCTGAGGTCCTCTGTGAGAAAATGTGCTATTAATTAAGGGAGGTGGGAGTCCCACTTGAATAACAAACCCAATCCTTATTAGGGAGAACCATAAAAGTCACTACACCAACCTAACTTAACCCTCTGGTAGCTTGGTACAAAAGAAGTCAAGCTTAACTTAGAGACAATGTGAAAAGTAATTATGCAACAGTCCAACAGTTATAAACCAACAAGAAAAATTGTAAACCAATTCAGAAAAATTGAGTATATTTGAATACATAAAAGGACACTGAAATGAAAAAAAAAACACTACGTAGAACCAAAGTAATGAATTTTTTACCTTTTTAGTAAAACTAGCCCCAAGAACCACAAAGCACTAATAGTGGTTATCTGGTCATGCTAGAACAGGTCAAAGTCAAAAGTTGAGGATGACTGTGATGGAGCACATGCCGGATACAGGGAACAGGCTTGTCCCAATGGAAAGTTTACCTTCTAACTCTTTAGTCCAGTATCATGTGAGAAGCACTTATCGATGAGGTAATCAGAGGTCGGGTTCTAAGCTGGATCCTGAGAGATGCTCATTGCCAGTGAGTTGCTAAAGCCCTGGGCCTCAGTCTGAACTTTGCAATGGCAGTGGTATTGTGGTTGTCATGAAGAGATGGCTGATGATCAGTACTCTGTGTTGACAGGGAATATGGGCGGTTGTTGATGTGAAGAACTCTGAGTGAGTAAGTCTGGGGTCTGTCTCTGGCACAGTTGTATCAGCAGTCACATACAGGTCCTGCACTGGCCTTGGTGAAGTCTGCTTACATCTGCAAGCAGACCCTTGGCCGTTCTTTTTGACATAATGAGCCTAGAACCTCTTTTTTTTTACTGGAGTCCAGTTCTTACAGTTTAGAGGTTGAAGGAGTACACTCTAACACTAGCCAAGGATCCAGGGTCTGAATGGCACCTCTCAGTGGTTAGGACACACTCCAGCAGAGGCCAGAAGTAGGGTACCGGCAGGTCCAATTGGTACTGGTCAGCTTGGCTGTTGCAGGGAAGACCTATAGAAGCTGGTGTCCTGTAGCTCAAACAGGAGGATAGACAACTGACCCTTGGTGGAATGAGAACAGTTGCCACTTGAATGGAAACCAGCTGCCTCAATCTCAACTCGGACAAGAGAGAGATCCTTGTAATCGGCTCCACCCCCTCTGCCTGGGACGATTCCAACCTTGACATCATCCTGGACGCCATGCTTCCCATGAGCCACCAAGTCAACGCAGTCTCATTGTCTTACTTCCACACCCTGTGCCTACTTTAGAAGATTTTCAAGTGGATCCCCACTGAGACAAGAAGGACAGTCACCCATGAGCTTGTCAGCAACAAACTAGACTACGACAATGCACTCTACGCCGACATCACAATGAAGCTCCAAACAAGAATACAGAGAATGCAGAACACAGCAGCCAAACCCATCCTGGACATCCTCCGCCTCAGCCACATTGCCGCTCACCTCAGAGTCCTGCACTGACTCCCAGTTGACAAATGTATCACCTACAAGATACTGACACACAGCAATAAGGCACTGCACAACCTAAGACCGGTCTACCTTAACCACGCCTGACCTTCTACACCCCCACAAGTCAGCTCAGATCCTCCCAAATCACCATCACTGCCAACCCCAGAATCAGGAAGATCACAGATGGAGGCAGATCCTTCTCTTATCTTGCAGCCCGGACATGGAACCTGATCCCACTCAACCTCAGACAGGCACCTTGCTGAAGCACTTCAGGGAGGATCTCAAGATCTCACTTTTTGAGTGAGCAGCACGCCCACAACAGCGCCTTGAGATTCCATGGGTGATAAGTCATGTTTTACAAGTGATTGATTGATAGGTTAATAACAAGCAGGTCCCATCTTCCTTCAGGCTTCAGGAAGCAGGGCACTCCTTTTTCTGGGTCTCCACAAGTCCAGGAGTCTTCTGATGAGAGATTCTGAGAATGTCATTTTTATATCCAATGGTAGCCTGTGTACGTGGGTAGCCACCTCTATCAAACCCTAAACTGGTTCTAGTCAGTTCTTCCCTTTTCCCTGGGTTCAACTCCAACTTGTCTAGGTGAACAAAGGGCAGGCATGCTAAGGTTTTGACTGCAATTCCCAGTGACAGCGTGAGAGGGAACTGCCTGCCATCAGACAGTCCTTTGAAACTCAGAAAGGGCTGTGTGTGAACCCTCAGGCAATCCTGCTCAGGAGAGGAACACGCTTCCCCATACCAAGGCCCTTTTGTCTCCTGTCTGGAAGGAATATGCATCACACTACATGAGAAGCATTACCAGTTGTGTGACCCTAAACGCTAGCAGAAAGGCACAAGTGGCTTAGGCAGAAAAATGCTAAGTTTCTAAAAGGTGCATTTTTACAATTGTAATTTAAAGTTCCACTTCACAATTAAAGAGGATTTCAAATTGCATTTCATTTGAGTGTGAACAACATATATCTATCTGCTCCCAATCTGGAGTTAGCTCTTATTAAGTGTAATAAGGCAACCTTGTGTTATTCTACATAAGTAAAACTTAACCACATATCCTATTTTTTTAATTTAATGGACCCTGCCCTATGAACCTTTATGCCCTACTTTAGGGTGACCTATAAATATTAGAACGTAAGGTTTGGGCCTGTAAAAAGGTTTACTTTGCCAGGTCAAATGGCAGATTACAACTGCACTACAGACTGCAGTAGCAGCCCTGACAAAATGTTTTGTAAGGCTACTTTACTGGGTGACACAATGAGTTCAGCAGTCCAATAGCAGCATTTAATTTACAGACCATGGGTGCAGGTAGGTTAATTTTCTAGGGAGTTATAGCTAAATTAAAAGTGCCAATTAGGCTTAGTCCAATTTTGCTATGTTTTAAGGAGTGAGCACAAGTACTTTAGCAATGACTAGCTGGGGCAAATTCCTAATGCCAACAAAAACAAGATCAGCAAAGTAAGGGAGTAAAGACATGCAATGCCATACAAATGAAAGGCTATGACTGCACACTGAAAGACTTTGTTAACTTGATTGAAACTTTGAATGATTTGCAGGCCCTGAGTCCTGAATGGCTAAGTGTAGCTCTTTAAAAGGTGGACTCATATAGGCAGTGTGGGTTGACGATCAAAGATATCCTGAAAGCAGGAACACATCCTGCCTCGTAGTTGGAAGGTTTATCAATTCCAGTTCTCAAAAAAAGGCACCAGAAGCCACCTCTTGTTGTCTTTCTCAATATAGTGGTAACCACCACTTTTTGTTCCTCCATTTATTTGATTTCCAGAATATAATATACTTTCAAAGGGTCAGATGGATTTTAGAACCAATTAAATAACACTAATGACACGTATTCCCTTGATGAAACTTTTTCAAATACATTCAATCTCTTAAGTAAATATAAAACTATTCTTATTTAATAATACATTTCATAGTTAAATGTTGTTAAAAGTGCAAACTAGTAGCTCTAGCAACCTTATCTTTGCATTGCTGATTTGTTTACGAGGGTAAAGAAATACTTATTTCTGCACTAAACTGAGTGGCATTCACACTTCTGTCATGGCACACACTGATGATTGAGTTATGATCGACAAAACCCTAAATGAGCAGCTAAGGCTCCTTAACTTGATTTATTTGGGGCAATGTAAACTTTGCAATTATATGGCTACTGTTTTTCTTTGCATAGTTATGGATTTGCCGCATTTGCCAAATAATATGTCATGTGTTACTTAACGTGCATAAGTTATTAGAAACTGGTTGATGTGTTTACTCACAGTGCAAGGCCCTTCGCAACAGTCATGACAATTCCTGGGTGCGGGGCGGAGCGCAGGGGGAGCACCACAATTAACATTGAAAAAAGAACATACCTCAGCTCCTGCGCCATGCCGCTCTTCTGCTGCATGCAGGCACAGGCTACCAGCCTGCCCTGGGGCTAATCCTGAAGCTACTTGGCTGGAGAGAGCCCTGTGCACATGTGTGTTTGGCTGGCCCGAGACGGCCGGCCAAACGCACATGCGCTCTGAGGGGAGTGCACCCCCAATGCCCTGTCCCTTTCACAAGGAAGGAATAATAAACATAGTTTATTATCTGTTCTTTGTGAAAGGATGTGCAGCGGTTGCTGCTGGCGGGGGGGGGTGGAGTGATGCTACTCCACCCTTATGGAGGAGCCGCAACTACTTCACAAAAGTTAACTGGTCATCTTTCAGTTGCTTATTTCTGTTTTTGGTTTTAAACTGGTACTAATGAGGTGAAATATTTGCACAGACAGTATTACACAAGGGCATAATAGAAGCCCCCGCAGACCTCACTGTGTGTGGTGTGGGGGCACAGGCTTGCCCATACTGGAGGGGGCCCTCTTAGCCCCTACTGATGTGAGTGTTGGGGCCCCTTGAGCATATTTTTCAGGGTGGGGGGGCTCACATTTTGTTACTCCACTGGTATTATTATGTGAAAAAACTACAACATAATGAAGTAATACTATTAAAAGAAATGTACTGATTTATGCAACATACTTTGCCAACCCTGCTGCATAATTTTGTGCTACCCTGCTGCATAATTCCAGTGGCCCTGGTAACCGTGATAACCAGAGCCTAGGAATCTAACTAAAGTTAAGGTAATGATCTTTGGAAACTCTAGAGAGTATTTCACTTGGAAAATTGGGAACTTTACCATAGAGGTGATGAAGGAGTGTGATTATTTGGGTGTCAGTTTATCATCTAATTTATTGCAGACCTCCCAAAGGTTAATACTGGCCACAAAGTGCTCCCCGATGGCACTGGGGTTGAAAAAAATTGATCTACAATGCAGGGCTGTTTTTACAACTCAGTATTGAAAAATTCACCTAGCAAATTAGCCTTTTACATTGGAATATAGTTTGGGAACAATCAAGAAGCAAACAAACAATTAGAACATTTCTGAGCCTCTTACTATTTTTGTGTAAATTGACTGCCCAACAGGAATTGGGAAAGAATTGTCAAGGGTATGCTGTCTTTTTGTTTTGGTTTTCTTTCAATCAATCTTGGTAGTGACTACCCAAAAGCAACTCTTAGGGGCATATTTACTCTGTTTGCACCAAATTAGCATCACTTTGTTTTACTCTAATTCGGTGCAAAACTAACTCCATATTTATACTTTGGTGCTAGTCCCGTCTAGCAGTGTATGGAGTTAAAGTCATTTTTTGGAAGTGGAGACCTACTTTACCTTAATGAGATGCAAGGTAGGCGTTCCCATGCAAAAAATGACTCTATGGCCTTAACGCCATGTTTAGGGGCATAGTTATACTCTGCGGCATATTTATACTCTGTTTGCACCGAATTAGCGTAATTTGTTTTACGCTAATTCGGTGCAAAACTAACTCCATATTTATACTCTGGTGCTAGACCTGTCTAGCACCAAGGCCCTGATTTATACTTTTTTTGCGCAGCATTAACATCATTTTTTTACGAAATGTGGCGCAAACATACAAAATATTGGCCCTTATTTATACTTTTTGCTGCAAAACTGCACTAAATCAGTTTTGCACCAAAAGGTTTAGCACCGGCTTGCACCATTTCTGTGCACCAGCCGGGCACCATATTTATGGAAGGTGCAAGCCGGTGCAAAGGGTGGGCTAGAGTGAAAAAAAAATGACTTTAGTCAGGTGGGGCTAGCAGTATAGAAGAAGAGGGTTTAGCACCAAAAAATGACTTTAGGCAGGTTAGAGTAAAAAAATGACTCTAACCAGATTAGCATCATTTAATGGTGCTAAACCTACCATGCCACATGACTACTGCCTTAGAAAAGGCAATAGTCATGCCCACCACCCCAATGGCCAACACAGAGGACAAGGGTCCCCTGGGCATGGCCACTGCACCCTGCACCATGAATGGGGGCCCATTTCAGGGCCCCCTGTGGCACTTTCAAAAATAAAATGCAATCTTACCTGTACTTACCTGGGATGGGGACCCCCATCCTCTGCAGTCCCTCTGGTGTGGGTGGGGTGCCCCTGGGGCCTGGCGAGGGCACCTGTGGGCTTATTGCATGGTGTTCCACCATGGAAATAGGCCCACAGGTCCCCTAACGCCTACCCTGACCCAGGCTTTAAAAAATGGGGCAAAGCAAGATTTGCCCCATTTTTTGACCCCTCCTCACTACCTTGCACCATTTTTGCATGGGTGTATAAATATGGCGTTAAGGCCATAGAGTCATTTTTTGCACAGGAACGCCTACCTTGCATCTCATTAAGGCAAGGTAGGTTTCCACTTCCAAAAAATGACTTTAACTCCATAAATTGGGTGTTAGGTGGGTCTAGCACCAAAGTATAAATATGGAGTTAGTTTTGCACTGGAATAGAGTTAAAAAAAATGACGCCGATTCAGTGAAAACAAAGTATTATTGATTCTTACTGAATGTTATTGATTGGGTTGTTATTTAGTTATTGAAATTATTGATTGGTTTATTGATCTATTGATTTGTGATGCCAAAAAGACATCTCGTATTGGGAAGTCCCCAAACGTGGCTCAAAGGTTCGTCGACCTAAACGCGTCTCCTTGTAAGTTTACTTATTAAGGCTCTGATGCGCTAACAGGATTCATGGGTTGGGGCTGGGCACCCAAATCGCATGAGTGTAGATAGATGCAGCTGATATGGGGTGAGGCTGGGTACTTATAATGGAGGACAGAGAGAAAGAAGCAAGTTAATGAGCGTGATTCTATGAATGAGACCATTGCTCAAGGTCAAGAGGTGCTGAGAAAAGTGATGTAAGGGTTTTAAGGAAGGAACTTACAGTAGAGGGCATAAACAGAAGATGATTAAGGAGTGAAATTCAGGAAGTAAAGTTATGTGCTCAGGGATAAGAGATAGAGTTCCAAATAGCAGAGAGGGGATAATATTGGGTGCTCACTGGGGGTTAATACGTAAGGACCAGGAGGTGAGAGTGAAAAGCGAGAGAGTAAGTGGCATATAAAAGAGTTCATGTGAGGGTATTATATGGAATACTAAAAAGGATCAATGAATGATGTCCAAGTGGGGACAGATTGCACTGAAAATGAAAAATGGAGACTCAGGGCCAAATGAATGAAAGCCTTTTTCCGGTCTCAAACAGCCCATTGGGCGTACAGGAAAAAGCTTTTCCTCATGTATCAATCCTATACTGCGAGTCAGAAACCTGTTGCCGACTCGTGGAATAGGTTTGTGAGTCGCTATTAGGAAGGGGCGTGCCAAGGACTCCCTTCCTCATAGTGAGTCCCAGGGGGATGTAAGATTGTTTTGGGATTGTGAATGAAGTCGCAAAACAATTACAGTTACCACCAACTTCAAGTTATTGGTAACCCATTCGCAAACGGGATGGGTTCCCCACCCAACCCCTTCCCCTTTGTCAATTGAATTAAAAATATTTTTTCTAAGCAGGTAGTGATCCCACGGACTACGGCCTACTCTGAAGAAATTAAAAGAAACTTTTCATTTTTCAGTTTTAAATGCATCCCGTTTTCCTTTAAGTACAACGGGCTGCCTTTAAAAAAACAGCTTTATTTAAAAAGTTGTCACAGACATGGTGGTCTGCTGTCCTCAGTAGGCTACCATCCCTGTGAGTGCGCCCATTCCCAATGGGGTCACAAATTGTGGCCTGGCTCATGAATATTGATGAGGTGGGTCATCTGCAACCCCATTGGCAATCACAAGCAGAGTTAAACACACTGTTATACATCCCAGTTTGCAATTAACAGATAGCAAATTGTTAAGATTCACTATTAGGAAATTGCAAAGTGAAAACTACATACATCTGGCACATGGAGGCCGGGAACTCGGAGTTTGACAAAGTGCTCAGTAGCAGACAGAAACACTAGTAGCCCAGAAGAGCAGGGGAGTATGGAAAGTGCCCCTGAGCTAGCCCAAGCAGAAAATTGACTGCTCAATCACAGACCAAAATTGAAAAAAGCCCAAACAAAAGCTTGTCACACGTGTGAAAGCAGGCGGGGTTGCTCTTCGCTGATGCTGTAAGTCAGATCATTTTTTTATTGTTGCTTTTGTGACTTTAAGAATACTGGTTATTTGTCTGATTCTGAATTTGAGGCTGCCCATATTATAATTTGATTTAGATGGAATTTTGTAAATTTTTTTTGCACTGACTTACATTTGAAAACTAAAAATGGAGAGACATTCAGTTGATTCTATGATCTCACGCAGATCAAAACAGTTCTTCAGTTGTGTGACTGGGCTTAGCCCTTGAAAGGCCTCAAAACGCAATGTGGAGGCATCATGTGTATGGTTTGAACATTGATTTATCTAGATGATGTGGTAAACTGCATTACCTGGGCAGGAAATAGGTCTCCACCCAGGGAAACCTACCAAGCCCTGACCTTTCAGAAAACTAAACACCCAGAGGAGTCCAGGGTTGTGTCACTTGTGTGGATATGACTATGATTTCTTACCCAGTATGACCTGCGAGCGTCAAACTTTGGTGAAAATGACACACTTTCCTAAGATTTTTGCAATGGAAAGTTTACAAGTCATTGGGGAGCTCTAAAGCTTCTACCAGCAACTATTCCTATAATTCAACCAATGAAAACAGTGCCGACTTGTGTGGCTAGGCCTGTCACCCACAATGGGAAATGCCTCAAAACACAAAATGGAGACATCAGGGTTCCATGTTGCAAATCACCTGATTTGAGTAGCTGAGGTACTCGGACCCAGGCTCGGACAGCATCCTGGGAAAACTATAAACCTTAGACCTTTCTGAAAACTAGATGCCCATGAGATCTCAGCATTGTGTGACTTGCATTGATTCCACTTATTTTTTTCTCATCCAGATTGTCCTGCAAACATTGGCTCAAATTACTAACTTATCTCACATATCTGTGGGGGAAAGTTCTAGAATCCAGAGGTATCTCCCAGTTTCCTACAACTTAGCTTCCTTACCCTCTCGAAGACCTTAGTACAGTAGTAGTACAGAAAATGACAGTAAACACATAGAGAATAGCACACTACACAAAACTGTTGCAAGAATCATTGCAGCCTGTTGCATGGAATCAACAACATTTCCTAAAAAATGTTGATAAACTTGTTGCATAGAATTTAGTATCAGAAATGTTTATTTTTCTTTTCATCAAGTTTTTTTTTTTTGCCAAGCGCAGACATTCCGAGGTACTCCACCAAAAATAAAACAATTATAATCCAAAAAAAACAAACATATTTTTCACCACATAATTGTGTTTATTTTTATGCTTAATATACACACGACGTAACAGTATTATGGAGGAAAACTTTGCTTTTGCGAAGTAATGGGGAAATCAGGAAACCTCCCAAGCCATGCAGAGTCTGAAAATCGACTTCTTAGCACAATTAAAAAAAAACAGTCCACATACTGTGAAGTACTGTTTATCACAAGAAGACTGCTTAGATGCAGAGTTATCTGGTACAAACAGAATTTGTAATCACATGTATGATCTTATAACACAATTTTTCAGCTACTTTAGTGACAAACTACAGCAGTGGTTCCCAAACTTTTTTGACCCACGGCTCCCTTCACCTATATTGGCCATTGCCCGTGGCTCCCCATTATGTCACTTTTTTTTCGAGTAGGCAATGTAAGCCCAGCCTCGGGAGTACAAATAATTAGGATGAAGGTATTATCATATAGGTAACAAAATAAAAATATAAGTTCTTTACTTTAAGATTTTTTTTTAATTCAGTTAAGTCAGAAACAATACAATATTAAGGGCCAAAAATGTTTCCATGAATTAGCAACCTTTTTTGAACGTCCCAAAGAATTTAGCCACATCTCCCCTCTGTGTCACACTTGCTGTCCCCCATGCACATATTTTCTTCTCTGTCATTACTTTGCCTTGACCACACACACCTCACACCTCACCTTTGGAGCACACATCCTGCTTTCAATCTGGACACTTTCTCCTCTAACACTACTTAACAATACTTGATCATTCATCAGTGCTTAATTTGTGCTTGTTTCTGGTGAACAGCACCAGCACTTATTTTTGAGGGCCGGCACTTATTTTTCTGCCTCAAGCATTTACTGCGAGCAAAAGACACATGTGGGAAAGACTGAGGAAGAGAAAAAACAAAATAGTGTCACAATGGGAGAAAAAAGAAAGCTGCAAGAGTGAGCTGAAGGGGCAGGGAGTGGCTTCAAAATCATTGAAGAGGCTTGAGATGGCTTCAGGATTACGCTGCCTCAGTATTCAGTTTTTCCACATTTAATTGCAGCAGCCACATGTTTAACAGGAGGGCTTTGGGCCCCGGCACATTTTTATTTACAAATTAAGCACTGTGGTTCACACTCCCACTCTGCAGTTTCTAAATTATTTCAAAGCCTTCAGCTTTTGATAACTGTGCTTTCCAAGTTCCACTCGGTCTGTCCCTCCCGTAGCCGTTTTTCTGGCCTCCCAACAAAAATTGCCTTTCCTTGGCAGCAAGACTCAGTAAGTAATCTTATTTGGGCATGCAAGTGAGGGAGGACTGTGGGCTTATAATTTATTTTGGACAATTTAAATAGCATTTTTTAAACACAAATGGGGAAAAAAGGAAAGATGTGCTTTATAATGAGGAAAGGGCGTCATGACCAACCAAATTGGCCGACACTGAAATAACTCATTTCTGTTTTTTGTAGTTCAACAAAATAAATACAGAGGCATAGAAACAGATCATGTGTTCCAGTAGTTATACTTAAAATCTGTACAAATAGCCCCATTATATACAATTTCATTCTACTGTCTCTTTTTTGGGCGCAAACCATTCAGTAATGAAAATGTAAATATGTAAAAGTGATTGTATTTAGCTGCATGCTACAAAAATTAGGAATTTTCTTTAACATCAATGGTGCATCATAAATCTCCCCTGCAAGGCCGTGGAGTGCACGCAACTTGACCCTGACTTCTCCTAGCAAATTAACTCGGTTCTTTCCGAATATTTTCCTGTTTTTCGGACGGGGGCTTCCAGGGGAATGGTTTTGTGAAGCAGCAAAGGCTGTGCGCGAGGGAGCAGATAGAAATGGGATCATTGTGAATAATGCCGTCATTTATAAGACCCTGTAAACACTGTTATCAAAGCTGCCTAGATGCAGCATGTTTCCAAAATGCACGTGATGTCCCTGGCAACTTCTAACGGCGCACCAGGGTGCTGCGGCGCACAGTTTGGGAACCATTGAACTACAGTATGAAAGGATAGATGGACAGGTATAGGACCTGGTGATATATGTTGTCCATTGTCAGTTTTGGCTGTTATATCTGTGCTTTAAGAAGCATTCCCACCAAAGGTGCTGTATGAATATTTCGCAACATAGAAGGAACAATATGGGTTAAAAATGCTACTGAAGGAAATTAGGCCCATATTTATACTTTTTTAGCGTCGCATTGCGTCATTTTTTGACGCAAAAGCAGCGCAAACGTACAAAATGTAATTGTATTTTGTAAGTTTGCGCCGATTATGCGTCAAAAAACGACACAAATGCGGCACTAAAAAAGTATAAATATGGGCCTTAATGTCTTTAGATTGGAAATTATTCAGTTGAATCCTCTATTTAAGAGGAATATTCTCTATAAGCACACCATCACATGAGATTGATTTGGTTCAGTATAAGTCTGGGCATTGCTCAAGCGAAAGCATGAAGAAAACTATTGTCCTTCTGAAGACAAGATAGCAGAACACTTTTGTGAGCGCTCAAACTTTTAGTATAGCAACACCTTTCTTTTCCTAATCCTGTTTCTGCTGCACTGGGAAGTGCTGGCTCAGTCTAAATAGGATTACAGTTAAGAAATGATTGCAGCATTAAGTTATACCGTATATTTCTGAACACAACCTTCTCAAGAGTTTGTGAAATAGAAGTTGAACTAGAAGCAAATGCTGTTCTTGTATTTTTCCTAGGACTGAAAGCTTTGTCAAACTGCTTTTAGATATCTCCAAGTCTTTTTATATATAACTATTTTGGTTTGCTGGTTTTTCATCATTGCACATTGCAAAACTTGATAAGGAAGGAAGAAAGACTGGATTCATCAAAGTACTTGCAATGAGGCACCACACATAAAATATATTGATTCCAGGGCTAACAACTTTAACCACCTGTCAGTCACTGAGTTGAGCATCAAGATGTGTGTTGGTAAATACAGAATCGACGTGGTTTAGCCAGTCATCATCCTGCTGAACAATCAGTAGCCGCGAGAAGGAATCCTATGCACACTGTAAAATTGTTGACATGAATTGAACCCAATCGTGTCCAAATATTTTTTACATCTTTTATTGATTCTTAATTTCAAAAGACATAATAAGTCACCAGTATCCAGGTGAAGCGGAGATCCAGCGACATCCTCACAGTGAATATTTGTCTATAGAGCATGGTGAACCATTACAATTTTCAGAAAGTCTCTCTCAGCTTGCCCTATAGTTATCACAAACACTTCCAAACATCTCAATCTTTATAAATTGTTGTGTAATCATCTACAGGATGGCCAAGATACCCAGATTTTGGTCCATTTTCAAAGGCAGCCTTCACCTTCATATGTTTGCCTCACACAAGCAAGGAGCCTAATCCCAGCATTTGGCAATATTACGCTGAGCAACAATTAAACTAAGAATTACCTATCACTTCACATACTTTGGAAAATACCTCTGCTCTCAACTTTGCTCGTATTTACTGAAACCCAAGAGATGGGTCATCCCCATAATACCAAGGATTGGCCACTATTGTCACGGTACTGAAGGAGGTAATGCAGCCAGAATTGTATACCTCACATAGGCCTATATCACTGCTTTATGAAGAAGCCAACTTCCTAGCGACTAAGTTAAACAAGCATTTGCAATGCAGCGGGTCTCGCATTTCTCAGAGTTAGAGCTATTAGCAGTTGTAAACTTCAAACCTGACTTTTCTTGCCTCTTTAAATGGAAAAAAAATGAGTGCGATTGCGCTGCTAAAAAATGGAGATGGAAATAGAAACGGTCTCAGGGTCAATGTCATACAAAGCGCTCGTCTTCTGGCAAGCGAGATTGTGCTGCAAAAAAAGAGAAAAAGTAGTCCACAAACCAGATGGAAAACAGCGAGCCTCGTATGTTTTCAGTACTAGGGGCCTTATTTATACTTTTTGGTGCAAAACTGCACTAACTCAGTTTTGCACCAAAAAGTTTTGCACTGGCTTGCACCATTTTTTAACACCAGCTGGGCACCGTATTTATGGAATGGTGAAAGCCAGTGCAAAGGGTAGGCTAGCTTAAAAAACAATGACATTAGGCAGGTTTGAGTCAAAATAAATGATTCTGACCAGATTAGCATAATTTTTTGACACTAAGGGGCATATTTATACTCTGTTTGCACTGAATTAGCGTCATTTAATTCAGTGCAAAACTAACTCCATATTTATACTTTGGTGCTAGACCTGTCTAGCGCCAAATTTATGGAGTTAAAGTCATTTTTTGGGAGTGGAAACCTACCTTCCCTTAATGAGATGCAAGGTAGGCGTTCCTGTGCAAACAATGACTCTATGGCCTTAACGCCATATTTATACTCCCATGCAAAAATGGTGCAAGGGAGGGAGGAGGGGTCAAAAAATGGGGCAAAGCTTGCTTTGCCCCAATTTTTAAAGCCTGGGTCAGGGCTGGCGTTAGGGGACCTGTGGGCCTGTTTCCATGGTGGAACACCATGGAATAAGCCCACAGGTGCCCTACCCAGGCCCCAGGAGCACCCCCACCCACCCCAGAGGGACTGCGGAGGATGGGGGACCCCATCCCAGGTAAGTACAGGTAAGATTGCATTTTTTTTGTATTTTTTTAAAAAGTGCCATAGGGGACCCTGAAATGGGGCCCCATACATGGCACAGGGTGCAATGGCCATGCGTAGGGGACCCCTGTCCTCTGTGCTGGCCATTGGGGTGGTGGGCATGACTTCTGCCTTTTCTAAGGCAGGAGTCATGTGGCATGGTAGGTTTAGCACCATAAAATGACGCTAATCTGGTTAGAGTCATTTTTTTTACTCTAACCTGCCTAAAGTCATTTTTGGTGCTAAACCCTCTTCTTCTATACTGCCAGCCCCACCCGACTAAAGTCATTTTATTTTACTCTAGCCTACCCTTTGCACCGGCTTGCACCATTCCATAAATATGGTGCCCGTCTGGTGCACAGAAATGGTGCAAGCTGGTGCTAAACCATTTGTGCAAAACTGAGTTAGTGCAGTTTTGCAGCAAAAAGTATAAATAAGGGGAGTATAAATATGCCCCTAAATATGGCGTTAAGGCCATAGAGTCATTTTTTGCACAGGAACGCCTAACTTGCATCGCATTAAGGCAAAGTAGGTCTCCACTTTCAAAAAATGACGTTAACTCCATAAATTTGGCGCTAGAGGGGTCTAGCACCATAGTATAAATATGGAGTTAGTTTTGCACCGAATTAGAGTAAAAAAAAAAGACACTAATTTGGTGCAAACATAGTATAAATATGCCCCTTGGTCGCTATGCTCGAGTAGGGCGAACCACCGGAAAAGGCATGAAGTATGCATGACTTCCACTAATGAAATCAGTCAGATTTTAAAAGGCAAGCCCACAAACCAATGAAAGACACTGACATGACATGGGTGGGGCTCCGAGCCCTTTTCTAACTACCACAGCATCTCGCAAGCGATACGCATGCACTAGCGCATGCTATCTCAGGCTTGATCCTAAAAAAGTGATCCTTGGTCTTGTTCCCCATGAATGGTCTAGCTTCATGCCACATTGGGAAATTAGACTAAATCTCCATGTTTGAAGTACACAAAGAACGGGCTGAAACTTCAGTGGCCACAATGGCGTTTGATACTTTGGAATGGACATTCATGTTTGGAGTGTTTGAAAGAATGGGACTTGAAACACAAAAAAGTTGATGGGAAAAATGCTTGCAATATGTCTAACTACGGGCGATCACTAAAAGTGGTATTTCAAACCATTGTTCTTTTGCCCATGATGCCAGCTCAGTTTTCGACACAGCCATATACACATCAGTCTTGACCCTTGTAGGAACACTCTGGCCCGAACTGTCAGGCCTGGTCCTTTCTGGATCTAAACTGAGATGGCATAATGGGCAAAAGAACAATGGGTTTGAATGCTACACCAAAGGTAGACAAATTGCAAGCATTTCTCTGATCACTTTTTGTGTAAAGAATGGGATAATTACACATTTTGAAATGGTGGATTGAAGTATGTACCAGCAGCTTGGAAGTTAATCCCTTCCAGTTGGGAAAGGGGATTAGGCAGGCCTGTCCCCTTTCACCTGTGATAGTCACAAAGACACTAGAACCCCTGGCCACTGGATCAGAGAGGACCCACTGATTAGGGGTCCAAGATGGAAGGAGCATGACGTGAAGGAATCTCATTATATGCAAATAATGTTCTACTATATGAAGCAAGTCTAATATCACTATTCCTATGCTCCTGCAGATAGTGAAGATTTTTGGAAAATACTCTAGGTATTTAACCCCTTCGCTGCCAGGCCTTTTCCCCCTTCAGGTGCCAGGCCTTTTTTTGGCTATTTGGGGCAGTTCGCATTTAGGCTCTTGTACATTTTTGTCCACAAAAGTGACCCATGCCAAATTTGCGCCCTTTTTTCCAACATCCTAGGGATTCTAGCGGTATCCAGAGTTTGTGGGTTCCCCTGGTGCAGACCAAATAATTAACCAAAATACAGCAAAAAGTTTTTTGTTTTTTTTTAAATGGAAAAAAAGGGCTGCAAAAGAAGGCTTGTGGCTTTTTCCCCTGAAAATGGCTTCAACAAAGTGTTTTCGGTGCTAAAATCACCATCTTCCCAGCTTTCAGTAACCGGCAGACTTGAATCAGAAAATCACATGATTCAACACAATTTTGGCATTTTACTGAGACATAATCCATTTTTCATATTTTTTGTGCTTTTAGTTTCCTTCCAGTTAGTGACAGAAATGGGTGTGAAACCAATGCTAGAGCTGGGAAATCTAAATAGTTCTGAAAAGTACACATAATTCTGAATTCACCAAGGGGTAATTTGTGTGTATCCTACAAGGTTTTCATTCCGAAAATAACAGCTGAAATAAAAGAATATTGAAATTGAGGTGAGAAAAAAATGAATTTTTCTCCACGTTTTATGATTTTCAAAATTAACATACTGTTACGTCTGATGGACCTTTCTGGTGGCAGGGATATATTGGGCTTGTAGGTTCATCAAGAACCCTAGGTACCCAGAGCCAATAAAGGAGCTGCACCTTGCAATGGGTTTTCATGGTATACCTGGTATACAGCAATTCATTTGGTGAAATAAAAAGAGTGAACAATAGGTATCAAGGAAACCTTCATATTTCCTAAATGGCCACAAGATAAAGTGTTGAAAAGCAGTGATTATTTGCACATCTTTAAATTCCGGGGTCCCCATATTAGCATGTGAATTACAGTGCATTTCTCACATAGATGTCTTTTTTTACACACTGTCTTACATTTGGAATGAAATATTTATGAGAAAGACAAGGGACAATAACACTGGTTCTTCCATTCTGTGTTCCCCCAAGTTTCCCGATAAAAATGGTACCTCACTTGTGTGGGTATGCCTAGTGCCTGCAACAGGAAACTCAACGTGGACACATCACATTTTTACATTAAAATCTCACGTGTTTTTTGCAAAGTGCCTAGCTGTGGATTTTAGCCTTTCGCTCAGCTGGCAGCTACAGAAAACTACCAAGCCTTTGCATTTTTTAAAACTAGACACCTAGGGGAATCCTGGATGGGGTGACTTTTTGGGCTTTCACCAGGTTCTGTTACCCAGAATCCTATGCAAACTAGACACCTAGGGGAATCCTGGATGGGGTGACTTTTTGGGCTCTCACCAGGTTCTGTTACCCAGAATCCTATGCAAACCTCAAAATTTAGACAAAAAAACACTTTTTCTTCACATTTCAGTGACAGAAATTTCTGGAATCTAGGAGGAGCCATGAATTTCCTTCCACCCAGCATTCCCACACGTCTCTTGATAAAAATGGTACCTCACTTGTGTGGGTAGGCCTAGTGCCTGCAACAGGAAATACCCCAAAACACATCTGTTTTTTGCAAAGTGCCTAGCTGTGAATTTTGGCCTCTAGCTCAGCCGGCACCTAGGGAAACATAGCGAACCTGTGCATTTTTGAAAACTACACACCTAGGTTATTCCAGGATGGGATGACTTGTGGGGCTCTTACCAGGTTCTGTTACCCAGAATCCTTTCCAAACCTCAAGATTTTGCCAAAAAAAAACACTTTTTCCTCACTTTCGGTAACAGAAAGTTCTAGAATCTGAGAAGATCCACAACATTTTTTTCACCCAGCGTTCCCTCCGGTCTCCCGGCAAAAATGGTACCTCACTTGTGTGGGTAGGCCTAGCGCCCGCAAAACAGGAAATGCCCCATAACATAACGTGGACACATCAGGTTTTCCCAAAGAAAACAAAGCTGTTTTTTGCAAATTGCCTAGCTGTGGATTTTGGCCTCTAGCTCAGCCGGCAACTAGGGAAACCTACTAAACCTGTGTATTTTTTAAAACTAGACACCTATGGAAATCCATGATGGGGTGACTTTTGGGGCTCTCACCAGGTTCTGTTACCCAGAATCCTTTGCAAACCGCAACATTTGGCAACAAAAAAAAACACTTTTTCCTCACATTTTGATGACAGAAAGTTCTGAAATCTAAGAGAAGACACATAATTCCTTCACACCAGCATTCCTCCAAGTCTCCCAATAAAAATGGCATCTCACTTGTGTGGGTAGGCCTAGTGCCCTCGAAAGGAAATGCCCCAAAACACTTTGTGGACACAAAAAAATGATCAAATACAAAACTACCTGTTTTTGCGGGGGGACCCTGCATTTTTGGTCCTGGGCTCAGCAGCCATATAGGGAAACCTACCAAACCCAGACATTTCTGAAAACTATACACACAAGGAAGTGCAGGGAGGTGTGACTTGCATGGATCCCCCAGTGTTTTCTTACCCAGAATCCTCAGCAAACCTCAAATTTAGCTAAAAAATTCAAATTTTTCCCACATTTCTGTGTGGAATCACTGCACCAGCAGATATTTCCTGCCACCCAACGTCTCCCGGTAAAAATGATATCTCACTTGTGTAGGTGGGCCAAGTGCCTGTGGCAGGAAAGAGCCAAAAACCTGTTGAAATTGAGGGGGAACCAATGCGGGTCCAAAAGGGCAGTTTGAAAAAAAAACATTTTTAGCCTGACAAGTGGGGCAGAATTTTTATTGGTACAGATGCGACGTTGCTGTGTGGCAGGAATTTTGTGGATTCCTGCAGATTCTGGAAGGTTCCATCACAAAATGTGTGATTTCCAACAAAGTTGGAGGTTTGCAGGGCACTGTGAGTAAGAAAATGGTGTGGGGTGCATGTGAAGCACACCACCCTGGACTCACCCAGATGTTTAGTTTTCAGATGTGTCTAGGCCTTGTGGATTTTTCTACATGGCTGCGCCCCAAAGTCCAAAAAGTGCACCCCTCACCATTTCCAAGTGGGACGATTTTGAGAGTTAGACAAGCTCTCATGGCCCAAAAATAAAACCCAAAACACACATTAATCAAAGGTCCTCTTTATTGCCATGGGCTAAGATGTTTTAGTGTGCGGGGGAGAGCTGAAAGACTGTTACCCCTTTCAGTTGGGGTTGGGGCATAACCATGCCCACAGTGGTTGGTAGCCGCCACTCCACCATTTTTTTTTTTTTAATTCCCTGGCATCTAGTAGGCTTTCTGCCGCCCCGGGGAGTTGATCAGGGGTAATTGCCCCATCTGAACAACTTTGGCCCCATTTATTTGGGGCGGGGTATGGCTATACACCCACCCTCTTTAAAAAAAAAAAAAAAATCTTCCCTGGTCTCTGGTGGGCTTCCTGAACCCCTTGGAGGCAGATGGGCTTCCCAAAAAAAGGCCTCCAAGGGGAGCCAACAGTAATGTGCCTCCATCGGGAGCGACCATTGCCCAAGGGGCAGCCTCCCCAAGCAAAACACACACATACACACACACCAATCCCTGGTCCCTTTTGGTTTCTGTCCAACTTGGAGGCCCTCCAAGGGGGGCAGAAATGGCCTAAAACAAATATCCCCCCCAGAGGAGCGACCCTTGCCTAAGGGGTCACTCCCCTTACATGAAATTGACAAAAAAAATCCCCGGTGTCTAGTGGTTTCTTCCCCCCTTGGGGGCAGATCAGCCTAAGAAAAATAGGCCAAAATTGGAGTAAAATAAAATTTCCCACCAGAGGAGCTACCCTTGCCTAAGGGGTTGCACCCCATCTGTAAAAAAAAAAAAAAAATCCCTGGTGCCTAGTGGTTTCTGCCCCCCCTCAGGGGGTAGATCGGCTAACTACAGTAGGCCAATCTGCCCACAGTGGAGGCAGAAAAGGCCTTTAAAAAAATTGTCCCCTTAGGGAGCGACCCTTGCCCAAGGGGCCGCTCCCCTTATTCATTTATATATGGAAAAAAAATCCCTGGTGTCTAGTGGTCCCTGCCCCCATTGGGGCAGATTGGCCTAATAAAAATAATGGCCTAAAAATAATTTGCCCCCCAGGGGAGCGACCCTTGCCTAAGGGGTTGCTCACCACCTGCAAAAAAAAACCCAAAAAACAACAAACCCTGGCGTCTAATGGTTTCTGCCCCCGGGGGGCAGAAAAGGACTAATAATTAATTGTCCCCCTGGGGAGCAACCCTCTGCCCAAGGGGCAGCTCCCCTTATGTATTAAAAAAAAGTAAACACACATAAAACAAATTCCCTGGGGCCTAGTGGGCATTTCTGGAGCCCAATCGGGCTGCAGAAATGCTAACAGAGACATCAAAGGAAAGGCCTCCCACTCAGAAGAGAAATGCTTTTGCATTTCTCTTCTGGCATCGTGCTGTAATCGCGCTGATGTCATCAGATGTCACTAAGGGGGTGGGGGGCAGAGGTGGAAGGGGAAGTAATTCCCCTTCTATATCTGCCCTGGGGGAGTGGGTGGGAGGCCCGTGGGCACGTTGCAGGACAAGCTGGTCTCGTCCTAGGCACATGGCAACCGTGGCTGAGACCAGCTCGTCCCAGGCACCGTATGGGTTAATGAACAAGAATAAGAAAGCCTGAGCAAGATCTAGTATCATGCCTGGAGGATACTGATGTTATAGCTTTGGACTCCCCGCCATCAAATCAGACCCCAAAAAAGGGTAAGCCCATAACTGTTTCGAAAAAAAGAGGTTGCAAAATCAATAACTCTTTTTCTCCAAAAAATACCAAAGAAAGAGTCCTCTGCCTCTCCTAAAGTGCACAAAGTGACTACCAACCAAGCAAAGACAGGAGAGAGTGAAATATTTTTTTAGAGACTGTGGCAGTGGGTTGGTGATAATAAGGACTATGAGGCTTGGGTGGGTGAGAATCAATGGTTTTATTTATGGTTCTTTATAGATATGTGATTAGTTCACAAAGATATGGATGGCGTGCTCTTCCTAATTGAATGTCTCTTCTCTCTTTCTTTTCCCAGCTCCACTCTTGACTGGCACAGATTTCTTCTTGGACTTCCAGGCGGACCGGAAAAGAGGAACGGATAAAGGTAAGTCAGGATGGTATAGGAGTAGAGGTCTTTATTAGTAGTATAGGAGAGAGGGAGAGAGAGAGAGAGAGAGAGAGAGAGTGAGAGAGAGAGAGAGAGATATTGTGTGCCCCTTTGGAAAGTGTGTTGAGTTAGAAAGTAGTGGGTGCAGAAACCGTCACCTCTTCGTGTTCTCTCAGACTTCGCTTTTGTTTCTGTGATCTCTTTAGGAATTACTAAATAACGGTCTTTCTTATCTGTGATTAACTCCTTTGGTTTAGGATGTTCTTATATTTCCCAGAATACTTTCCTCCTTCACAATACCCTTCTTCTCCCTGCCCTCTCCAGACTCTCCCCTCCCGTCTCCCAGCCTCCACCCTCCCCTCTCCCGTCATTATCCTTCCCCTTCGATAAGACTTTGTCCTTTATGAAGGACCGTACCTTCGTTAGGCACGTCCCTCCGGGGACGTGGCGGAGTTTGTGTCCTTCGGCTCCCTTTCCTTCCAGGATATCCTCGTTGCTCTCGGCGCTGCCCCGGTCGTTCGTTCCTTCCTCCTCCACGTCTCCGTCGGCGTCTTGTTTTTCCTTTGCGCGGTGTGCGCAAAGTCCGTCTTCACTTTCAATACTCTCGGGAGCCCGGATATCCGGGTTCCCTAGGCAGTTTCCGGCATCAGCGTTGCCTTGACACCGGGGCAAGGCGGCGTCCCCGACATAAAATCGGGGTATTGTTTCCGATTCTGGGACATCTGGAACCGGGTGATCGGACAGCCGGCTACACACCCCATCCCATGATCGGGACTGATACAGTGCCGAAGGATCCGGAAAGCGAGACAGGTAGTCAGCAGGCCCCTGGAGAGAACCCGGAATATGACGGACCTGAAAAGGGAAGGGCTGTAGTTCCATAAACCACCAAAGTATTCGGGAGTTGGAATCCTTATTGGAAGCTAACCAAGTCAAAGGAGCATGGTCTGTAAACAGCACGAAAGAGCGGCCCAGTAAATAATATCTCAGATTGTCCACAGCCCATTTGATAGCCAAACACTCACGTTCAATGATCGGATAATTACATTCTTGGGGTAGTAACTTTCTACTAATGTAAACAATGGGGTGGTCCTGCCCAGTGTCGTCCGGTTGGGAGAGTACTGCCCCTAACCCCACATCCGAGGCATCCGTGTGGAGATGGAAAACCTTGGAAAAGTCGGGACATCGTAAAACCGGTTCTGTAGTGAGACATGCTTTCAATTGGCGGAAACTAGTCAACTGTTTGTCAGATAGGGAAGGTATCTTTGAAGGGCAGTTTTTCTTGAGGAGATCAGTGAGAGGGGCGGCTAAGGTAGAATATTGAGGTATAAAGTGACGATAATACCCAATTAACCCTAGGAAGGAGCGAAGCTCTCGCTTAGTAGCTGGTATGGGAACTTGCTGAATGGCCTCGATCTTGCTTTTCTGTGGTCGGAGCTGACCCCTCCCTATATAATATCCCAGGTATGCGATGTGGTTATATCCCAGATTGCATTTCTTTGGGTTGGCTGTGAGACCGGCCCTATGCAATGCTCAAAATATCTCATGGAGGTGGGTAAGATGGTCTTCCCAGGTGTTGCTGAATACCACAATATCATCTAAATATGTTGCGGCATATTTTTTAAAAGGATTCAAAAGGTGGTCCATTAGTCTTTGGAATGTGGCTGGGGCCCCGTGGAGCCCGAAGGGAAGCACAGTAAAGTGGAAGAGGCCTGACTGAGTAGAGAAAGCAGTTTTCTCTTTCTCAGCTGGTGCAAGGGGTATATGCCAGGACGCCTTTGTTAAATCTAGGGTCGACATATAGCGGGCTTACCC
This sequence comes from Pleurodeles waltl, assembly GCF_031143425.1. Classification (NCBI taxonomy): domain Eukaryota; kingdom Metazoa; phylum Chordata; class Amphibia; order Caudata; family Salamandridae; genus Pleurodeles; species Pleurodeles waltl. The sequence goes on from NC_090447.1 coordinate 282,241,845, forward strand.
CAACTTTTCTAGTAAGTCATCCACTCTGGGTATGGGGTATGTGTCGAAGAGGGAGATTTTGTTTAGTTTGCGGAAGTCGATACAGAATCGTATTGAACCGTAAGGTTTTGGGACTATGACAACAGGGGAGCACCACAGACTGGTCGACGGTTCTATTACTTTCAATTTTAGCATAGTTTGTACTTCTTCTTCAATTAAATGTCGACGGGCTTTGGGAATACGGAAGGGTCATAACCTTATTACTTTCCCCTCAGGGGTTCTTATATGATGTTGGACTATATTGGTTTTCCCCGGAATTCCCTAGAAAAACTGTTTATGATGGTTTAATAAGTTCTCTAGTTGGTTCTTCTGGTCTCCTGTGAGGTCGGAATTAATATGGGGAGTCTCTATTTTATCCGTGGTGTCTGTAGGATACAATTCTAGGTCTAGTGGTTCTTCAGGGGTTACTAGGAAACCTGTAGCTGTTTGATTGTGTGCTATTGTAGGCTCTTCTCATTTTTTTAACAGGTTAACATGGTAAATCTGAGTTCTTTTGGGGTGCTTGGATAATTCTATCAGGTAAGTAACAGGGGATATGACCTTTAAGATGGTGTACGGGCCCTGCCATCTAGCCAGGAGCTTATTATCGGAACAAGGTCTTAATATAAGAACCTTATAGTTCGGTTGGAAATACCGCTGTTTTGTTCCTTGATCGTAATACTTCTTTTGGATACTTTGGGATTTTTCTAGATGTTTTCGCACGTCTTCCCACACGGATTGTAGGTGAGTTTTCAGTTTATGGATGTACTCTAATAGAGGTTTTTCCTCCTGTCCCTCTTCTTCCCATAACTCCGCTGCCATGTCTAAAAGACTACGGGGTTGTCTCCCGAAGACCAGCTCGAAGGGGCTATGTCCTGTTGAAGCCTGTTCATGTGTTCTTATGGCATATAGGACCAGAGGGAGTTTTTGATCCCAATCGCGCCCAGATTCAGAGACTGATTTCCGTAACAGTGTTTTTATAGTACAGTTATACCGCTCAACTAACCCATCCGTTTGGGGGTGATAAACTGAGGTCTTGATTTGCTTGATCCCAAGGATCTTACAGATATTATTCATAAGTGAAGACATAAAGGGTGTTCCCTGGTCAGTCAGGATTTCCTGAGGAAACCCGACTCTAGAAAAGAAAGTGATCATCGTCTGTGCTACTATTTTAGAGGTCATACTAGAGAGGGGTATGGCCTCAGGATACCTTGTAGCATAATCTACTAACACTAGAATATATGTGTGTCCCTTTGTGGAGGGTAAGAGAGGACCTACCAAGTCCATACCTGCCCGGGAAAAAGGGACGTCAATAATAGGGAGGGGTTGAAGTGGTGCTTTCCTTTGGGGTCCCGGATCTATTAATTGACACCGGGGACACTGGGTACAGTATTGTCTAAGTTGGGCAAAAACCCCGGGCCAATAAAATCTCCTCAGTAAATATTCTTCAGTCTTTTCCCTACCATAGTGTCCCCCCTCCTGGTTGGTTGTGGGCCAAAAAGAGTACCTGTAAGCGATAGGGTTCAGGTACTACTAGTTGTCTTTTCTCAATGTTATTAGGTTTTACAACCCTATAAAGAAGATTTTTATGTACAAGGAAGTAGGGACCCACCTCATTAGTAGACTCAGATTTCGCTCTTCTCCAAGCATTACATGGTGATGGATCTTCTCGTTGACTGACTCTGAAGGGTGGAGGTGGAGGGACTGTAAGGTTGGCCACTACCTTCTCTATGTTCTTTCCCTTTCTAGTAGTCTAATATTGTTGTTTTATTTGTCTCTTCTCCCGTCTGGTAGATATGGTTTTTCTTCAATAGGACTATCATGAAATGGGGCTTCTGCCCACCAGGTGTCTGGCCTAGTTTGCGATCTCACCCTGTTCAACAGCTCAGGGAACCGTATATAGTCGGAACCCAATATACAGTCTTCCACTAAGTGGTCCATAACCCCTACCGACAGTAAGTCATCGTTATCTTCCCACTCTATGCTTACGAGGGACAGGGGGTAGTTGTTTTTGTCCCCGTTTATACAACAGATCGATACCCATTGGTTGGTGTTTTGTTCTGAGGGGTGTAGTACAACAGCTCTAACCACAGATTGACTACACCCGAGTCTATAAGAGCCCGGAGCGTTCTCCCATTTATCTTAACGGTTTCTTTGTATTTAGGATCACCCCCACCGGTACACAAGACTCTTCCTCTAGTAACCCCGATCTCCATGTGTTCAGAGTTTTCCCTTTTCCGGGGGCATATTCAGGCTATATGGCCCCACTCGCCACAGCTATAACACTGTGTTTGCTGCATAGGTGGATTTTCTCCGAGCCTGGGATGTCTGGCTTCTTCTATGGGTTTCCGAGAAAAGTTCCTTAACGGCACAGGTGGGGGTCTCGGTGATGTCTTAGGGCTTAGGTTCTTGAAGTCGACTGACCTGTGGTAAGCACAAGCTAAGTCCACGGCCATATCGGTATTGACATTTGGATGTTGTCTTATGCAGCCCAGAGTGGAGGGGGGAAGAGATTCCAAATATTGCTCTAAGATTACTGCCTTTATAACGTCCTCCCTCTCTGTACCTATAGGTCCCAGCCATTTCAAACCCAGGTCCTTGACTTTATAATAGAATGTCCGTGGATCCTCTGTCTGTCCCCATTTAATCTTCCGGAATTGTAGACGATAGTACTCAGAGTCATGACCCACCCTCTCTAATATGCTCCGTTTAACGTCTTTGTAGGGTGTGGTACCATCCGGATTAGCGGCCTGATAAGCCGTTTGGAGGATACCGGTCAACAAGGGTGCTATATATTGCCCCCACCGGTCTTCTGGCCATTGGGCAGAGGAGGCCACCCTTTCATAGTTAGTAAAGAAAGCGTCGGGATCCTCTCCGTCTTGGTACTTCTGGAGAACTGAGCTAGGTACATTGGGATGGACCTTGCTTGCTGCAATGGTATCCGTGAGCTTTTGGAGGGCCGTCTCATGCACTAATTGATTATTAGCCATGATGGTGGCCTGGCTTTTTAGCGCACTCTGAAGTGCCTCTCGGTCCTCCTTAGCCTCCCTTTGATGGGCCTCCCATACTAGCTGAAGGTGTTGTTGCCCTTCAGCTAGCTGCTGTATCATGTCCTCCAGAGTGGGTTTGTCCCCCATTGTCTCTTCTTTTCTGTTTATCCTTTTATCACAGTTCAAAAATCCCACTTCTGACACCATTGTGGCAATGGGTTGGTGATAATAAGGACTATGAGGCTTGGGTGGGTGAGAATCAAGGGTTTTATTTAAGGTTCTTTATAGATATGTGATTAGTTCACGAAGATTTGGATGGCGTGCTCTTCCTAATTGAATGTCTCTTTTCTCTTTCTTTTCCCAGCTCCCCTCTTGACTGGCACAGATTTCTTCTTGGACTCCCAGGCGGACCGGAAAAGAGGAACGGATAAAGGTAAGTCAGGATGGTATAGGAGTAGAGGTCTTTATTAGTAGTATAGGAGAGAGGGAGAGAGAGAGAGAGAGAGAGAGAGAGAGAGAGTGAGAGAGAGAGAGAGAGAGATTGTGTGCCCCTTTGGAAAGTGTGTTGAGTTAGAAAGTAGTGGGTGCAGAAACCGTCACCTCTTCGTGTTCTCTCAGACTTCACTTTTGTTTCTGTGTGCTCTTTAGGAATTACTAAATAGCGGTCTTTCTTATCTGTGATTAACTCCTTTGGTTTAGGATGTTCTTATATTTCCCAGAATACTTTCCTCCTTCACAATACCCTTCTTCTCCCTGCCCTCTCCAGACTCTCCCCTCCCGTCTCCCAGCCTCCACCCTCCCCTCTCCCGTCGTTATCCTTCCCCTTCGATAAGACTTTGTCCTTTATGAAGGACTGTACCTTTGATAGCCACGTCCCTCCGGGGACGTGGCGGAGTTTGTGTCCTTCGGCTCCCTTTCCTTCCAGGACATCCTCGTTGCTCTCAGCGCTGCCCCGGTCATTCGTTCCTTCCTCCTCCACGTCTCCGTCGGCGTCTTGTTTTTCCTTTGCGCGGCGCGCGCAAAGTCCGTCTTCACTTTCAATACTCTCGGAGCCCGGATATCCGGGTTCCCTAGGCAGTTTCTGCCATCAGCGTTGCCTTGACACCGGGGCAAGGCGTCGTCCCCGACATAGAATCAGGGTATTGTTTCCGATTTCCACCTGGCATGAGGTTACAGTTTTTCAATTTCATTACGCTTTTATGCTATTACCTGCCCCTTCGCAAGGGTCCTGGTGTCAACTAGACACAGCAACTGTCAGTTTGTGCTCATTTGTGGTCTGCAGCAGTAGCTCCTCGACCTAGGAAAAGTTCATCTTTTAAACCAAGCCTGCCTTCAGTCCAGTTTTAAGGTTTCAACACGTATATACCTCTACGTCTAGATCTTCGGAAGTATGAAGTGAATTTCTGGTAACAAACATAACAACAATAGAAGAACAGGCCCCTTAGGCATCCAATATCAAAGTTCCATCTGGTGCATGGGGGATGCTCCTATCCTCTGGATGCAATATCTTCAACTATTTCCTATCAAGCAGACAAACAGGGTCATCAGGTGGACCTCCTCAATATTATGGCAATACATATAGTGGTTGATTAAATGAAATTTCAAGCCCTAATGATCTGATTCAGAGAGCCCCACACCACAACTACACACAGCAAATCACATGTCATTGCACGAATTTGGAGGACGACCTCCTGGTCCTCCCAAAAATTATCAACGGAATCTTGGTAGAATTATGGGCTCAATCTGCAGGACCACTTGAAAGGATGAGGGTTGGGAAAGTTGATGGTCCTGAAACAGCACATTCCAACAACTGACAATCATCAGGTCACTAATTGGAGCTGACTGTCTCCAGCCATCCCTGGTCCTCATAGAGAGCAATGTATCATATGTGATAAAAGTTCCACTCAACTAGTCGCAGCAGATGTAGATAGTAATCATTTTGCACCAGAGGCTCAAGAGTCAGTAGCCCTAGCCTCCACTAGTGAAGACAGGGGGATAAAAAACTTAGCACTTACAAAGAGGGGGAAGAAAAGGGAAAGAAAATTCCGTAAGAAGAACAAAGGGTCACAACAAAATAGAATTTCACAGTTATTTGCCCAACACAGACCCACTTAAGTGAAAAAAAGCGACCAAGGAAAAAGAGAAGAAATCAGCCCCATTGCCATCACTCTGGAAAGAAAACAAGGTTTAACATCCATACAAAGTCCTTTAAGGTTGAACAACAAAGTAGAAAAAAATGAGTCCCTCCAATCATTGGACAAAACATAGATCCATAGGTCAAGTATATGGGTCGTTTCATCATCATCACTAGGTGTAAGAAAGTTCTGTCCCACCATTAAAACTCTGCTCAAGGGAAGCACACTTGGGTAGAAGAGGGCCAACAAGCTCAAGTTCAAATCAACCAAGTAATAATAGCAGCCAAATTGCAAAGTTGTGGTTTTATAGCACGTAGTCAACCTGAAGGTATTGGACCACTGGACTAATGAGTGCCCCAAAGTAAACTCCATTCCGCCAGTGGTAGGTGGAGTTTGCCGAACTCCACTCTCCAAGCTCAGCGCTGAGTAGCAAAAACTCTGAGAACTCTGCTGGGGGAACTGAGCTTGCCACCCACCCCTACTAAAAAGATGAAAATGGCGTTGGCGTTGATTGAGATGGTGACGGAAGAGTTTTACAATAGTGCTGGCACCCTCGAGGACTTAAAAAGAACAATGGACATGCATGAAAAATTAAAAAGGTCAATGGGCGAACAAGAAAATGAATGGGCTACGCTATCCAATACTTTCTAGCCAGATCAAAACCACTTAAGAACACACAATTTGGAGTGAACAAGTGGTTGGGTAGTGGGCTGTGCAAACTAAAAGCGCAAATCACAAGAGAAATGAGATGTGTGTTCAAGGAATTCAATATAGGGAAGCAGGCTGATAAAACCACCTTGTGAAATCTGAGACAGCACTATGGTAGAGAATGTTGGGTCGCAAAAAGAAGATATCAAACGGAATTGTAGACCAAGCTTTTATGTTTTAGCAAGCAGCCTAATAGCAAAAAACTCTGGCAAGTGTAAACGGGTTGCTTTCAGGAAGGACCAGACACCAACATGCTGGCATAGTTACAGTCACCTGGGAAGCCCATATCCTGCTCAGTGAATGCCAAGACAGTAACCAAAGAGGTCAGGGATAGGTATCTCTACAAAGTTGCACATTGGAACACTGAGATTGAGCAGCAGGTTACAGTGGCCAATGGAGTTCCCCTATTACTACACCCCATTAGTTTAATCAAATTAACTTTGAGGGGGGCTGCTTGGATTTTGGCCTTAATATTAAAATACTCTATTATGGATAGGACTAAATTAGCTGAGGAATTGTTTGATAGTTTAGCCAGGAGGGGTACATTTCAAAATACGTTACGTAACAATTCGCACTTACAGAAAGAAGGCTTAAGAAGTAAATTCATTAGACTAGAGAAAATGAAAAAGAGTGAATTATCTAAGTGGTGGGATGGGGCAACATTGAAACAATACAAGAAATTGAACCGCGTTTTTCTCACGTTATGGAAAGAAAAAGATTTGAATTAGAAATCCTGGTGGTCAGGAAGTTTTTATATTCAATATTTGTCTCTTTTTTGTAGTTTACGGACTGAAATTATATGAACTTTGCATTACCATTTATACTACTGGGCCATGAATTTAAGGTATTTTATATGATGTTATTTCAGGAGCCACATGTTGGAGTATGGACATATTACATTTATGTTGCATAGTTCTTTAGTAATTTATTTATATGTTTATTTGGTGTCCTTTTTTGATTAGATTTGGACAACTTTGATTGATTTGTTATATTATTGGCAACGGTTGTAGACGGACAGGATTACCCGTTTGCATTGGATTTCGGTTGACATAAGGTACTGCTATGAGCTATGTGGAGTTTGTTAGACACAATCATGGGATCAGCACTATTAATCCACTATTTATAGTGCACATATAATCTATGTAGGACATTATTGTTCATTGGTTATCATCAATACTAATTCAATTAGTGTGACACAAAAGGGTGTGTGTTTACATATAATGGTGATGATTTGACACTACACAACTATGTGAACTTATGAAAATTAGGGCTTCTATTTGGTGACTGGTTAGTTTTGTATTGTGGTTTCATTGTGGTTCATTTTCTCCCAGTGAAGATTAGAGTATTTATTCTTAATACAACAGTATTTCTTTCCTCCCACTTGGTTTTGGGTTCTAGACTTTTGGTTTTAACTTGGGATATTCTACATAACACTTAATTATGGAGTTTGAGCATTTTGGTTTCTAACTCAAACAATTTGCTTACAATTTCTAGCCCTGAAGAAGTCGTTTGGGATGAAAGAATTTCCCATGACGAAACACGTGTTGGCTTGAAATGTATTTCCATGGATGAGTTGCTGAGTGATTTGAAGATTTGACTCAATAAATCATTGGATTGGACTGGACGTTGCGGAATTTAGTTAAATTTGAATGATTTGTTTTCTTCAATAATACTCAATTGAGTTAACATATACCTTGATTGTTGAAATTGTAAAATGTGTGGGGGCCTCATATTTTTTTCGCCAATGGAGTTGTGGCATGCATAGCTGAGCCTGAAAGTACGATCAAAAGGTTGAAGTATGAGGCAGGCCTAAGTGTGGAATAGTTCAGCTGTGAAAAAACTGAAGGCTGAGGGGGTGATGGGCCTGAATGCCCTCCCAAGTGCCCTTTTTAATTGCAATCCATCTACTGGGCCTATTATCTAACACTGCTTTACAATAGCATCCTTTGCACCAGTGTTATTCCAGAATCCTGACAAGGTAACATCTTCCAACCAATTTATAAAAATAGAAATCCAGCCTCGACAAATAACTATAGGCTTATCACTTTGATAGACATTGAGTCAAAACTATTTGCTTCTTGTCTACTTCATAAACTACAAGCTCAGATAGAGGAAAGAAACCTGATCCCACAAATACAAACAGGCTTCAGATCAGGCATGGAAATTTTGACAAACCTGTCTGCATTAAGTATTTTAGTTGAGAAGGCAAAGCAAAGAAAACCTTGCCTATGTACATGCTTTGTGGACCTCAAGTCTGCCTTTGATCTGGTCCCCCAAAATCACCTCTGGGAAAAATTTAAGAAATGGGGTATTCTAGGAGATTTTCTGAGGGTGATAGTTGCAATGTATTCTGAGGCCTTGGTACAGATCAAAATAGGAGAGGGTAGCTGTTTTACGAACAAAATTCACACTATGAGCGGCCTTAAACAAGATTGTGTGCTGGCACCAAGCTTGTTTAACCTATACCTTCTAGATCTGGTCGGCACTCTCTTTCAAGATAACAACCACCCTCCAACATTGGCGTCAGTGAAGACTGGTTGCCTACAGATTTTGTTTTCCTGAGCCAGACTCTGATAGGCTTGCAATGAATCATGAATTCTTTAAAACGCTATCTTAACATCCAAAGCCTTGAGCTAAACTTAAGGAAAACAAAAGTGGTGCATTTGGATGGTTCATTTAAGGTAAGAAGGTTGAGGGGGCCACCACTTACAATTACTTAGACGTCTGCTCTTGGCACCATGTGACATTCAAACATCAGATGGTAGCCCTCCAAGCTAAAGCACAGTCGAAGGACTTCAGCTCATTAAAAAGAAACTGAATTGTCTGTCTCTTCATCATTTATTAACTGTAATGTCAGTCCAGTTATTGGCAATGGTGGCATATGGCTTGGAAATTTTGCACAGCCGAGAAATATCTACTGTCAATAAGATTCAAACAAAGGTGTAAAAATCTGTGTTTTCTGTGCCAAAAAGAGTCTCATTAGTGCAGGTTTGACTAGAGTTCAGCCTAAAAAATTTTTTCAACTTAAAGTAAATTTGCTTTTGACAAATTATGATGGAAATTGCTCAGTTCTGAAAGTGGGTCCATTAACAACCAATGTTGGCCTGAAATTGCACCAACTTAAAAGGTTCCTGAGGAAAATATTTAAGCCAGGCTATTACGGGTTAGGCATTCAGGAATTGTGGTCCAGCAGTATAGGGAAAGAAGCCTTCAAATGAGCAATCAACACCTCATCACGATTCCTGTCTTTGCAAATAGACAAAACGCCCTCGCAAGAAGAAGGCATGCCTGGCTAGTGATTAATTCTTGAAAAAGCCTTAACCCTCAGAAATATTTATCTGTACACTTCTCCCACTTCAAGGAACAGCAATTTATGTTTTACCGATTTGGCAGCATAGACACCAAATACCTAATTCTATCATGGAAAAAGCAGTTGCAAAATCAAAGTTGTTGTTTATGGTGAAAGTAACAAAAGTAGTTAACACACATATTTTGCCTTTGTCCAGTTCCTTTAGCTGAATGAAAAAGGATGTTGAAACCAACTTTTAATAAACTGCAAATTGGTTCCTGTCGGTAAGTAGTGATAACTTGGTTAACTGGCAATTCAATTCACCCAGCCTGTAAAGGAGTAAAAGTTTGGAGACCGCTCCTAAGAGTTCTGGACCAGTGAACGTTCAAGTGCATGCCAGCACCAAGATGGCCTACTCTGCAATGTACCAGTTATTTTTTAGCCCTCCTTCAAGTCGCTGACTTGTGAAAGTGCCCAAAAACTTATTGAGGGACACTCCCAGGCGTTTCTTACAGAACCTCTTTGCACATGCCTATTGAGCTTTATATTTCTAGTTTGCAAGGATTAGTTCTAAAAATTGTCCATAAAATCTGTATTTATGGGATTATGATATGGTGAGGTAAGGTAAAAGTTCCCTTAAATTGCTCTTTTTACACATGATAGCTGCACTTTAGAAACTGGTCTAATGGGTATTCATCTGAATCAGCAACAAGCACTTTTCTGTTTGAAAAAGGAACATGTATTAAGTAAAATCTGGCCCCAGAATAAATTAGAGGACTTGCCTAAGAACAATCTGGGGTAGAGAATCTTAGTTCCCCAGAACTATTACAGCGAAACAGCAGGACCCCAAAGGACCACTGTCTGTTCTCTTGCTGGAAAAGGCTTTTAAAGTGTTCTGCTTAAATATTGGTAACTGTGAAGAGTATCTCTATTCACTTTGCCTAAGTGTGTTTTTTTTCTTTTTTAACCCAAAGCTCTTAGTGTTTGAACATATTTATATCATTTTCACAATTGTTTGCACTAGACAGGGATAGATAGGCTGATGTAATTGTAATTATTTTTCTTATATGGTATTGAAATACAATGGTTTTTATTAACTATGCAAAATAAACTTGATTGATTAATTGAAATTAACTATGTGATCTCGCACCTATTTCTATTGGTCAGTGGTGTACGAAGTTACCAGGGGCATGTCTGCTAAAGGTCTTTATTAGAGGTTTCTAATACCTGGGAATGTATGTTACTAGGGATGTGAATGGTTTTTTAAAGAACAATATAAACATGCTACCACATATATTAAACAAGCATTTGCAATGAAATGGGTCTCGCGTTTGCTCGAGGTAGAGCTATTAACGCTGTAAATTCCTAACTGGACTTTTCTTGCAACACAAACTAAAAATAAAAAGTAAAACAGTTGACATAAGCGAGCTGATTCAAAGTGCTGCTGTGAGCGCGAAGAGAGAGACAAAAGGGAAAAGAAGTTTGCTCACAGTCAAAGTTATCAGCAAAAGTGAAATTAGCCAGGTAACAGGGTTGATGGCCAAGGCACTAAGGAGGATCAAACGTAAATCAGTTACCAACGAAAACAAAAGATTTTTGAAAGGCAAGCCCATGAACAAGTTATAGTGATGGGCGTGTGGTGGGTGTGGTTAAAACCCCAGATACATACCAACACGTCGGAAAAGCAGCGCTTGCACACTGCGGTGCTCAGCCCTCTTACCTCCTGTTTTTCGGACTCATTTTTGCTGACTTTTAGGATTCTGGGCACTTTACACCTGCTGACCAGTGCTAAATTGCAGGTGCTGTGTACTTAAAACATGGTAACTTTGTCTTCTCTACCATTAGCATATTTAATTTTCTTGTAAATCCCTAGTAAAGTGCACTATTTGTGCACAGGGCCTGTAAAATAAATGCTACTAGTGGGCCTGCAGCACTGATTGTGCCACCCACTTAAGTAGCCTTCCAAACATGTCTCAAGCCTGCCACTGCAGAGTCTGTGTGTGCAGTTTTAAACAACAATTTTAGCCTAGTAAGTGTAACCACTTGCCAGGCCCAAACCTTCTTTTTATTACATGTAAGGGACACCGCAGGTGGGTCTTAGTTAGCTCCAAGGGCAGGGTGCAGTGTACGTAAAAAGCTGGACATGTCATTTTATGTTTCATATGTTCAGATAGTGAAAAATGCATGTTTTACTATTGCAAGGCTTATATCTCCAATAGGTAACCATTGGGATTGTCTTAAAGCATCTTTTTATGTGTAATTTGCAAATAGGAAAAGATCGATATATGGTGTTTGTTCCTGGACTTACAATTTAAAATCACAACTTATGGTGAAGTCAGATTTAAAATTGTAAGTCTGAAAATGCCACTTTTAGAAAATTGGCATTGTCGTACTTTAATCATTCTGTGCCTCTGCCTGTCTCTGATTATATGTCTGGGGTAGATGACAGCTCACAATAGACAACCACACACAAATTAAGCTTAGGTGTGGCATTTGCATACTGATGGCCCATCACCAGGCTCATGAGTCTTCCTGGGCTAGATGGGAGGGAGGATCTGACATTTAGGGCCTGATTTAGATTTTGGTGGATAGGTTAGTCCGTCACAACCATGGTTGACATCCCATCCACAAAAAACCTAAATTCAATAAAAACAATGGGATTCAGCTTCCAGCGGACAGGATATCCATCACCATTGTGACAGAGTAAGCCCTCTGCTGAAATCTAAATCAGGCCCTTACTCCAGAATAGGGCTGTGCCTTTCTTCCTCCAAATGGTTGCATACCCCATGTGGTGTGTCTGAAACCAGGAAGGGCAGGACACAGACCTTGTGGACTTAAAAGGAAGGCCTGGAAGATTCTCCCATCTCCAGAACCAGGATACCAAAGTATAAATACTGGACCCCAAACCCCGCCAAATCAAATCTCTACTGGTCCTTAGGTCATTCTGCTGTGCTACCTGGAGAGACTGCCACTCTGCTACTGCATTGCTGTGTTGGCCTACTGCTTGCTGTGCTGCAGGAGAGACTGCCATTTTGCTACTTGCTTTGCTGTGTTGGCCTGCTGCTTGCTGTTTTTGACCTGCAGTGAGAAGGACTGGACTTGTTCTCTACATCCTCACACCCAAGAGTCTCCAAGGGCTTGCTGACTTGCCCCCTGTTCTCCTGCAGTCTCAGGGACCTCAAAGACTGCTTGCAACTCTCCTGGTGCAGCTGGACTCTGCAATCTAACCTGTCTGCCCATAACCTTTCTACCGCTATGGACTTCTAAGCCCTGTTTTCACATTTAGAACCTAATTTAGAACTCAGTGGATGGGTTACTCCATCAAAACATTGAAGGATATCCTGTCCACTGAAATCTAAATCCTACTACATTTAATAGGATTAAGTTTTCAGAGGATGGGCTATCTGTCACCGTTGCGATGGAGTAACCCAAATGCCGAGTTCTAAATCAGACCCTTAATCTTTAAAAAATCATATCTCGACTTCTACTGATTGGATTTTTGCCATTTTGGTCTTTTTTAATCAAATAACTATAATCTACTTATGATGGTTTTCACAGTGTTACCGTAAATATGTTTGCACAAATGCTTTACACATGCCTCATAAGTTAAGCCTTACTGCTCTGTGCCAAGCTCCCGTAGGGTGGCACAGATTAAATTAGGGAATGCAACTGGTTTACCCTGACTAGGATTGTGGCCCCTACTTGGCCAGGGTACATACCATTGCCAATTAAAAGTCCAATTTCTAACACAAATTAATTTAGTTTATTCTTTATTTGTGTGTTTACTGTAGTTCAAACGTGTCCCAATAGTGTTAGAGTGTTCTACAGAGAAGATAAAACAAAATATAAATGTGAAGGAACAATATAAGCATCACAAAACAATAGTTTTGAGAGAATACATTTTTGACACCACAAAGATAGAAACATTTACAGTAAGAAAGTGGAATCAGTCTAAATGGGTGCAGTCCCAATAAATAACATAAAGAAAGCATGAAAATGACTCTAAAACAGGAGAGCTAGGAAGGAAATAGGGTGGTATGAAAGGAAAAGAGTTCCATAGTCTTGTTGTACTGCCACTGAAAAAATGGGACGCAGGGCCTTATTTACAGTTTGGTGGACAGGGTCAAAACTAGACAGATATCTCTTCACAGTATTACAAGTGCTTTAGGCTATTATACATTTTTAATACAGCAAGTGGGACATCTTCTACATTTGTGGTGGAGCGTCCATCCATCCATCCATCCATCCATCCATCGTAGGTCTGTTTTTAAGAATACAACAAATTTGATGGAGCCTTGAGACACCTTGAGGAAACTCAGCGACTTAACAACACTGACAAGAATGTTTACAATTTTAATCAATGGGAACGGATAGGATTAGTAATTGAACAAACTGAGAACTACACCCTCAGTGCCCATTTTGTCTTTTAGATTTGAGTTATTGACCATTTGAACAAGCCAAGCAAAAGCACAGTTCAGCCAGATCAGAACAATCATCACTTCTTGTAGCCAAAAGCCCAAGTCTGATCAATCGAATGATTGAGAGACATTTGAGGTGCTAGCTGAAACATGCAGCCTCAATCCATTTGGAGAATACCATCAAAAGTTAAGGAAACACATGCTTGGTGTTGTGTTGATTGGTTTCATGCACTCAATGACTGCATGTCTGCTATTATGAAACTGCAGCCTAATTAAAGGCTTCCTGAGGGGATGTCTTCTTTCAGCCAGGGTGTTCTTGCCGATGCACAAAAGGCATATTAAAATTTCTTATTCCTTACCACATAATCTGCACAGAATATTGTCTGATATTCTAAGCTAGAGGGTCACCTGTCCAATGTGCTCTAACCTAAGGAATTATACAGGATGCAGCTGAATGGACTGTCACCTCAGTGAAAGCCTGTCTGTGTTGTGATTGCCCTGCTGATGTTAAGTGATGTTTCTGGTGATTTCCATAGGTTAATAGACTTCCAACTTTGCTCCGTGATAAGTTTGCCTATTCTAAAAAATACCCTGGAAACCAATTTTCCTTTAGTTCCATCATCAATTTGTTTAGGACCAGGGGTTGAGTTTGTATATGATGGACGAGCAAGGACAACTAATAGTTCTAACAGTGTCTAGACTGTGCTCTGGTGATAAGCAATTATAGTTTTTTTAATTTCATGAAAATACTGAAAACACTAAGGCCCTCATTACGACCCTGGCGGTCGGTGTTAAAGCAGTGTTAATACTGTCAACATGCCAGGGGTAAAAAAAATGGGATTTTGACCCTGGTGGTAACCGCCATCAAAGACCGGCATTTTAACACACCGACTGCCAGGGTGGTAACGGCAAAATAATGACTTACATATTCACACTGCTTAATGTCACAAACTGTCACATCCTAGCACAAAACATAGACAAGTCACTATTCTCCACAGCACCAACCAGGGTTCAGTTCTGTGGTTCTCTGGTGCAGTGTGTTAACTAATAGAGGTTTCATTATGTAAGCTAGTGAAATTCCCACTGTTTAATGAAACTGCATTTTCCTTTAAGCTGTGCCTTACAGACAAAAACACTTATAGAATATTTTGTTTTTTAGTTAAGCTTTAGACTGGGCCCACACGCTAATCACCCCACCACTATTGGCATGTTTTTAAGCACTTCGTCCACTGTCTCGCACACTGTAAGCTTCACTGGACATTCAAGGGAAAATCTTTCTTCAGTTGGGGACTCTCCTAGACTCACTGGTGACCTTGTCTCTTGGAATCTTCATCTCTGGGGAACTTGTTTTACTGAACACATGTAAAAATATACCCTTGGCGAGACTGACAGGACAGGCCTAAAACAATCAGGGCCATAGTTATACTTTTTGATGCACAACTGCGCCAACGCAGTTGTGCGTCAAAGATTTTACCGCCGGCTAACGCCATTCCAACACACTGTGTGGGCGCCTTATTTATGGAATGACGTTAGCGCCAGCGTATGGGAAAATGGGAAACCTGCCTTGCCTTAATGAGATGCAAGGTAGGCGTTCCTGTGCAAAAAATGACTTTATGGCCTTAACTACATATTTATACTCCAATGCAAAAATGGTGCAAGGGAGGGAGGAGGGGTTGAAAAATGGGGCAAAGCTTGCTTTGCCCCATTTTTTAAAGCCTGTGTCAGGGCAGGCATTAGGGGACCTGTGGGACTATTTCCATGGTGGAACACCATAAGCCCACAGGTGCCCTCCCCAGGCCCCAGGGGCACCCCCCACCCACACCAGAGGGACTGCGGTGGATGGAGGACCCCATCCCAAGGAAGTACAGGTAAGATTGCATTTTTTTTTTAAAGTGTCATAGGGGGCCCTGAAATGGGCCCCCATACATGGCACAGGGTGCAACGGCCATGCCCAGGGGACCCTTGTCCTCTGTGCTGGCCATTGGAGTGGTGGGCGTGACTCCTGCCTTTTCTAAGGCAGGAGTCATGTGGCATGGTAGGTTTAGCACCATAAAATGACGCTAATCTGGTTAGAGACAATTTTATTTACTCTCACCTGCCTAAAGTCATTTTGTTTTGGTGCTAAACCCTCTTCTTCTATACTGCCAGTCCCAACCGACTAAAGTCTTTTTTTTTTACTCTAGCCTACCCTTTGCACTGGCTTGTACCGTTCGATAAATATGGTGCTCGGCTGGTGCACAAAAATGGTGCAAGCCGGTGCTAAACTTTTTGGTGCAAAACTGAGAAACTGAGTTAGTGCAGTTTTACAGCAAAAAGTATAAATAAGGGCCAATATTTTGTAAGTTTGAGCCACTTTTGTGTCAAAAAATGATGTTAATGCGGCACAAAAAAAGTCTAAATCAGGGCCTTGGTGCTAGACGGGTCTAGCATCAAAGTATAAATATGGAGTTAGTTTTGCACCGAATTAGAGTAAAACAAATTACACTAATTCGGTGCAAACAGAGTATAAATATGCCCCTAAATATATGCGTTAAGGCCATACAGTTATTTTATGCACAGGAACGCCCACCTTGCATCTCATTAAGGCAAGGTAGGTCTCCACTTCCAGAAAATGACTTTAACTTCATAAATTTGACGCTAGATGGGTCTAGCATCAAAGTATAAATATGGAGTTAGTTTTGCACCGAATTAGAGTAAAAAAAAAAATGACACTAATTTGGTGCAAACAGAGTGTAAATATGCCCCTGAAGTTTAAAAGATTTCACTGCACCACCTTTTCTGACATTTTTATTGCCTGCTCAGAGCAGGCGTTAAAATGACGCACCCTTTTAAATCAATGGGCCTCCTTGCACTTTACTACAATAACATCAACATTTTTTATGTTAGAGTAGCATGCCCAAATAGCGTATAAATGGCCTTATTTATACTTTTTGGTGCAAAACTGCACTAACGCAGTTTTGCACCAAAAAGTTTTGCACCTGCTTGCACCATTGTTTAGCACCAGCTGGGCACCATATTTATGGAATGGTGCAAGCCGGTGCAAAGGGTAGGCTAGCGTAAAAAAAATGACGCTAGGCAGGTTAGAGTCAAAATAAATGACTCTAGCCAGAATAGTGTCATTTTGTGATGCTAAGGGGCATATTTATACTCTGTTTGCACTGAATTAGCATAATTTTTTTCTACTCTAATTCGTTGCAAAACTAACTCCATATTTATACTTTGGTGCTAGACCCATCTAGCACCAAATTTATGGACTTAGGGGCATATTTATACTCCGTTTTCGCCGAATTTGCATCGTTTTTTTCCACGAAAATTCGACGCAAAACTAACTCCGTATTTATACTTTGGCGTTAGACGCGTCTAGCGCCAAAGTTCATGGAGTTAGCGTCATTTTTTGGCGTGAACACCTTCCTTGCGTTAATGAGATACAAGGTAGGCGTTCCCGTCTTAAAAAATGACTCCCAGGCATGTGCGTGGTATTTATACTCCCGGGCAAAAATGACGCCCAGGAGTGGACGGGGCAAAAAACCCCGCATTTGCGCCTCTTTTTAACGCCTGGGTCAGGGCAGGCGTTAAGGGACCTGTGGGCTCAGAATGAGCCCAGAGGTGCCCTCCCCTGCCCCCAGGGACATCCCCTGCCACCCTTGCCCACCCCAGGAGGACACCCAAGGATGGAGGGACCCATCCCAGGGAAGAAAAGGTAAGTTGTGGTAAGTATTATTATTTTTTTTTGTGGCATAGGGGGGCCTGATTTGTGCCCCCCTACATGCCACTATGCCCAATGACCATGCCCAGGGGACAGAAGTCACCTGGGCATGGCCATTGGGCAAGGGGGCATGACTCCTGTCTTTGCTAAGACAGGAGTCATGTTAATGGCGTCTGGGCGCCCCAAAAAAATGGTGCAAATCGGGTTAAGACGATTTTTTTGCCTCAGCCTGACTTGCCCCATTTTGGGACGCCCAAACGCCATTTTTCCCTACGCCGGCGCTGCCTGGTGTACGTCGTTTTTTTTCACGCACACCTGGCAGCGCCGGTCGGCTAACGCCGGCTAACGCCATTCAATAAATACGGTGCCCGCATGGTGCTTCAGAATGGCGTTAGCCGGCGCTAATTTTTTTGGCGCAAAACTGCGTTAGCGCAGTTTTGCGACAAAAAATATAAATATGGCCCTAAAAGTCATTTTTTGGAAGTGAAAACCTACCTTGCCTTAATGAGATGCAAGGTAGGCGTTCCCGTGCAAAAAATGACTCTATGGCCTTAACGCCATTTTTATACTCCCATGCAAAAATGGTGCAAGGGACGGAGGAGGGGTCAAAAAATGGGGCAAAGCTTGCTTTGCCCCATTTTGTAAAGCCTGGGTCAGGGCAGGCGTTAGGGGACCTGTGGGCTTATTTCCATGGTGGAACACGATAGAATAAGCCACCAGGTGACCTCCAAAGGCCACAGGGGCACCCCCACCCATACCAGAGGGACTGCAGAGGATGGGGGACCCCATCCCAGGTAAGAACAGGTAAGATTGCATTTTATTTTTTAAAGTGCCATAGGGGGCCCTAAAATGGGCCCCAATACGTGACACAGGGTGCAATGTCCATGCCCAGGGGACCCTTGTCCTCTGTGCTGGCCATTGGGGTGGTGGGCATGACTCCTGCCTTTCCTAAGGCAGGAGTCATGTGGCATGGTAGGTTTAGCACCATAAAATGAAGCTAATCTGGTTAGAGTCATTTTTTTTTACTCTAACCTGCCTAAAGTCATTTTTTGGTGCTAAACCCTCTTCTTCTACACTGCCAGCCCACCCGACTAAAGTCATTTTCTTTACTCTAGGCTACTTTTTGCACCGGCTTGCACCATTCCATAAATATGGTGCCCGGCTGGTGCACAGAAATGGTGCAAGCCGGTGCTAAACTTTTTGATGCAAAATTGAGTTAGTGCAGTTTTGCAGCAAAAAGTATAAATAAGGGGCAATATTTTGTACCTTTGCGCCACTTTTTCATCCAAAAATGACGTTAATGTGGTGCAAAAAAAGTTTAAATCAGGGCCTTGGTGCCAGATGGGTCTAGCACCAAAGTATAAATATGGAGTTAGTTTTGCACCGAATTAGAGTAAAAAAAATTATGCTAATTTGGTGCAAACAGAGTATAAATATGCCGCAGAGTATAAATATGCCCCTAAATATGGCGTTAAGGCCATAGAGTCATTTCTTGCACAGGAACGCCTACCTTGCATCTCATTAAGGTAAGGTAGGTCTCCACTTCCAAAAAATTACTTTAACTCTATAAATTTGGCGCTAGACGGGTCTAGCACCAAAGTATAAATATAAAGTTAGTTTTGCACCGAATTAGAGTAAAACAAAATGGCGCTAATTCGGTGCAAACAGAGTATAAAAACGCCCCAAAATGTTGACACTATTGTTTTAATTACCACCATGGTGCATTGTATCCTAAATACTGTGCACACATGATGGCGTTAGGGGGGGCACGAAAAGTGGTTCTGCATTGGATACAGCACCACTTTTCTTAAATTCAGCCCTTATTTTTTCCTCACTCGGTGGTGCTCATTTCATGAATCTTGAAAGAAAGAAAGTCTGAGGAAAAATCAGAGGCAAAGCGATTAATGCATTAGGAGCAGCCATCTTTTACTAATCTACCAAGATGAGGAGACAATATTCCTTGATTCTATTAAGGAAGAGGGAACATTTATTGTGCTACTGGCCCTGAAAGGAGTCACCACCATGATTTCATATTAAACACCACTCTCTGTAATGGGTCCGTTAATTCACTAAACTATGCTATCACCTGCATGTATTCATGAGTGGGGGATAATTGGCTATCATGACTTGGTAGCATGGATTCTCCCACTCCATTGAACTTTTCCTTATACCACTTTTTAGCCATGCAGCAGCAACATCACGGCAAAAGGGGTAAAACATGCTTTGTTGCAAGTTGTCTTTTCTCACAGAGCAAGTATGGTAGTGTTAGACCTGTCAGCCTTAGGGTGGTCTTCCCCCAAACCTGTTGCCTTCACTCCTTTATTTTGCTAATCTCGTTTTTGCTGTGTTTAGAACTCTGCATACTTTATCACTACTAAGCAGTGCTGAAGTGTATGTGCTCACTCCTTAAAATGCGGTAACAATGGCTTATCCCCAATTGGAATATTTAATTTTCTTGTAAGTCTCTAGTAAAGTGGTACTTCGTGTGCCAAGGGCCTGTAAATTGAATAGCACTAGTGGGCCTGCAGTGCTGATTGTCACCCACTTAAGTAGCCCTTTAAGCATTTTGCAGTTCTGGTATTGCATCATATGTGTGCAGTTTGAAACTGACATTTTTGCCAGGCCTAAAGCTTTTAAAAACGTATGTCACCACAAGAGAAGGCCCTGGACAGCGTGCAGAGGGAAGTTTGCAGTGTATGTAAAAAGTTGGACACATACATCAAGTTTTATATCTCCTGCTAGTGAAAAACACTATTTAACTACTGCAAAGCATACCTCTCCCATAGAATAACATTGGAGTTACCATATTACATTGAATGAGCTGTAACTTCCAAATAGGAACTTCGCCCATATTTATACTTTTTTAGCGCCGCATTTGCACTGCTTTTTGATGCAAAAACGGTGCAAACTTGCAAAATACAATTGTATTTTGCAAGTTTGCGCCGTTTTTGAGTAAAAAAATGATGCAAATGCAACGCTCAAAAAGTAAAAATATGGGCCTTCAAGTTTTGTGTCTTTGAAATTGTAATGAAAAGTTCTTTCTTATGGTAAAGTAGAATTTTAAATCACAATTTTGAAAATGCCACTTTTGGAAAGTTTAAATTTTCCTATCTCAGCCATGTACATCCTATAGCCTGACTCTGGGGCACATTACTTGGTATATGTAAGGAAATGCCTCCTTGGCATGGTTACCCCCTGACTTTTTGCCTTTGCTGATGCTATGTTTTGAATTGAAAGTGTGCTGAGGCCTGCTAACCAGGCCCCAGCACCAGTGTTCTTTCCCTAACCTGTACTTTTGATTCCACAATTGGCACACCCTGGCATCCAGATAAGTCCCTTGTAACTGGTACCTCTGGTACCAAGGGCCCTGATGCCAGGGAAGGTCTCTAAGGGCTGCAGCATGTATTATGCCACCCTAGAGACCCCTCACCCAGCACAGACACACTGCTTACCAGCTTGTGTGTGCTAGTGAGAACAAAATGAGTAAGTCGACATGGCACTCCCCTCAGGGTGCCATGCCAGCCTCTCACTGCCTATGCAGTATAGGAAAGACACCCCTCTAGCAGGCCTTACAGCCCTAAGGCAGGGTGCACTATACCATGAGTGAGGGTACCAGTGCATGAGCACTGTGCCCCTACAGTGTCTAAGCAAAACCTTAGACATTGTAAGTGCAGGGTAGCCATAAGAGTATATGGTCTGGGAGTCTGTTTTACACGAACTCCACAGCACCATAATGGCTACACTGAAAACTGGGAAGTTTGGTATCAAACTTCTCAGCACAATAAATGCCCACTGATGCCAGTGTACATTTTATTGTAAAGTACACCACAGAGGGCACCTTAGAGGTGCCCCCTGAAACTTAACCGACTATCTGTGTAGGCTGACTGGTTCCAGCAGCCTGCCACACTAGAGACATGTTGCTGGCCTCATGGGGAGAGTGCCTTTGTCACTCTGAGGCCAGTAACAAAGCCTGCACTGGGTGGAGATGCTAACACCTCCCCCAGGCAGGGGCTGTAACACCTGGCGGTGAGCCTCAAAGGCTCACCCCTTTGTCACAGCACCGCAGGACACTCCAGCTAGTGGAGTTGCCCGCCCCCTCCGGCCCCGGCCCCCACTTTTGGCAGCAAGGCCAGAGAAAATAATGAGAATAACAAGGAGGAGTCACTGGCCAGTAAGGACAGCCCCTAAGGTGTCCTGAGCTGAGGTGACTCTAACTTTTAGAAATCCTCCATCTTGCAGTTGGAGGATTCCCCCAATAGGATTAGGGATGTGACCCCCTCCCCTTGGGAGGAGGCACAAAGAGGGTGTACTCACCCTCAGGGCTAGTAGCCATTGGCTACTAACCCCCCAGACCTAAACACGCCCTTAAATTTAGTATTTAAGGGCTCTCCCTGAACCTAGAAACTAGATTCCTGCAACAACAAGAAGAAGGACTGCCTAGCTGAAACCCCTGCAGAGGAAGACCAGAAGACAACAACTGCCTTGGCTCCAGAAACTCACCGGCCTGTCTCCTGCCTTCCAAGGAACTCTGCTCCAGCGACGCCTTCCAAAGGGACCAGCGACCTCTGAATCCTCTGAGGACTGCCCTGCTTCGACGACGACAAGAAACTCCCGAGGACAGCGGACCTGCTCCAAAAAGACTGCAACTTTACCCAAAGAAGCAGCTTTAAAGAACCCTGCAATCTCCCCGCAAGAAGCGTGAGACTTGCAACACTGCACCCGGCGACCCCGACTCGGCTGGTGGAGGACCAACACCTCAGGGAGGACCCCCGGACTACTCTACGACTGTGAGTACCAAAACCTGTCCCCCCTGAGCCCCCACAGCGCCGCCTGCAGAGGGAATCCCGAGGCTTCCCCTGACCGCGACTCTCTGAAACCTAAGTCCCGACGCCTGGAAAAGACCCTGCACCCGCAGCCCCCAGGACCTGAAGGACCGGACTTTCACTGCAGAAGTGACCCCCAGGAGTCCCTCTCCCTTGCCCAAGTGGAGGTTTCCCCGAGGAAGCCCCCCCTTGCCTGCCTGCAGCGCTGAAGAGATCCCTTGATCTCTCATTGACTTCCATTGCGAACCCGACGCTTGTTCTAACACTGCACCCGGCCGCCCCCGCGCCGCTGAGGGTGAAATTTCTGTGTGGGCTTGTGTCCCCCCCGGTGCCCTACAAAACCCCCCTGGTCTGCCCTCCGAAGACGCGGGTACTTACCTGCTGGCAGACTGGAACCGGGGCACCCCCTTCTCTCCATTGAAGCCTATGCGTTTTGGGCACCACTTTGAACTCTGCACCTGACCGACCCTGAGCTGCTGGTGTGGTAACTTTGGGGTTGCTCTGAACCCCCAACGGCAGGCTACCTTGGACCAAGAACTGAACCCTGTAAGTGTCTTACTTACCTGGTAAAACTAACAAAAACTTACCTCCCCCAGGAACTGTGAAAATTGCACTGTGTCCACTTTTAAAATAGCTATGTGTGAATAACTTGAAAAGTATACATGCAATTGAAATAATTCAAAGTTCCTAATGTACTTACCTGCAATACCTTTCAAACAAGATATTACATGTTAAATTTGAACCTGTGGTTCTTAAAATAAACTAAGAAAAGATATTTTTCTATAACAAAACCTATTGGCTGGATTTGTCTCTGAGTGTGTGTACCTCATTTATTGTCTATGTGTATGTACAACAAATGCTTAACACTACTCCTTGGATAAGCCTACTGCTCGACCACACTACCCCAAAATAGAGCATTAGTATTATCTCTTTTTACCACTATTTTACCTCTAAGGGGAACCCTTGGACTCTGTGCATGCTATTCCTTACTTTGAAATAGCACATACAGAGCCAACTTCCTACAGTATAGCTGACAGTTGAGCTTTGTGTAGTCCTTGTAGAATGCTGCTCAGAAGGACTGCTGTCCTGCTGTGGTGACCTGTTGTCCGCTGCTCTCTTGCCTGGGTGAGAAGTACTGGGCCTGCTTCTCTTAGACTTAGGACCCCAGAGTGACTCCAAGGGATAGTTGGCTGGCCTATTGACTAGGGACAGAAGGCTCAAATAACCTTAAAACCAGCATCTGGACACTGCCATCTGTGAGTTCTATTGTGCCAAGTGCTGCGGCTCCAGTCCTGGATACTTGGACTTGGGTCTGAAGATTCTCTGCCAGCCCACCTGCGTACTTAGCAGAACCAACACATCTCTGCTGTGGGGTGCAATCACAAGCAGAACTGATGCATCACTTCTGTTGTGAGGGTTCTCTCAGTGCAAGAACTCCACATCAACTTCACACCTGCATAGGAGCCACCACTTCTGCGAAGTTTCCAAATGTAGGCCCTCACAACTTTCTCACAGACACCAGCCTCAACAATTTTGCAGGTTGTCGCATTGCAGTCTCACACCTGCTTGGAACTGACACAATGCCTTGACTGCATGACACATCCTTGATGCCAGACTTTGCATCACAAGCCCTCATCAATGGGATTCTCGATGATGAAACAAGACCTTGCACTGTTGTGAGGCCTTTTGGGGCCCACCTTGGTTTTCCATTTAAGTTTTACATTTGACATGTTTTTAGCCTGCCAATGTTTTAGCAAAGTTATTTTACATGTTCATACTTGCACAATATTATTCTGAGAATATGCTGTATACGCTGTTTGTTTTCAGTAAGCCTTTCTCGCCCTGTAACCTGCACTCTGTGTAAGCTTAGGAACATAGAACACAATATCTTAGTGCTTGTGTTGACTATTTTGAGACAGATCCTATCATCAGTGCTGAGCCTCTAACACAGTATGGTTCTGATTATATATAAACAGTGCACTGCTCTACAGAGATCAGAGGAGCACTCTAGCTGTGATTGTCCTGGAATGGATCCTTTGATCAATATACTGCTCTGCTGATGCTGACTCTTCACCTTGGAGAGAAGGAATGCCAAGTTCACCCTAGGATGTCTCCCTTGCTCAGCTATCCAGGTATGGGGAGCTAGGCTATACCTTTAGGCCTGGCAGAGGGTATACCAGCTATGCTCTCAGAGTGTAGGTAGTGATAGCTAGGAAAATATAAAATTAAGATTGCCATGGTTGGAGGGGCATGGCCGGCAAGGTGGCAAATTAGCAGCTCTCTTCCATCCAGTTTGGAATACCCCCCCAAGACATTTGGGGCTCAACAGTGATGGTGAGTACCCCAGGGGTGCCTGGAACTTCTGAAGGGGCAGCCAGGGTGACTTCAGTGAGGGTGAAATGGAGGCGACTGGGAAGCAGCACTGAAAGCAGCCTCGGGCAGCATTTGGATTAAAAGGCTGTGACTGCCAGTGACGTAGACCGGTGCCACTTTGCACTCTTCACCCCTTGCCCCTGCTGTCAGATGATACACCGAGGACCGGGTTACTGCTGGGACAGTGCTGGCAGAGGTGGTGGCTGCCTGGGGTGCAATTCAGGTGCTGGTCTAGCAGCGAAAGGAATGGTTGGGGGCAGTCATTTAAAAATAGCAGGGACTTTTCCCCCTCCCCCCATACAGGTAAGGTTGCTGATGCACATGGGGTTGGTTATATCTCCAGCAGCCCTCCTTTCATCCCCACACATATGATGGTAGCAGGACACTGAGGGAGAGGCCTATATAATTTAGATGCCCGCTGACCTTGCCTGGGGGCCTCCTCTCTCTTTCTGCAAATGTGGAGTAGCAAAGGCAGATGCAGCCACTTGAAACAGTGGCACCTGCAAAGCGACAAATGGCAGTAGACCACTGGTGACTCTAAATATAGGTCCAACAGTGACTGGGAGTGACTACAGCTGGCACTAGGGTGCCTGATGGACAGGCCCAGTACAGATCAGTGATCCCCCCTCCTGTTGCACTTACCACAGATAGCCGTGTCTGGGGTCTAGAAGGTGACCTTGATGGCCTGGCCCCTCTCAATGGCCACACTGTGTAATAGCGCAGAGAGCACAGAACCTCAGGTAAATCTACCTAATGACATTCCTACTACAGGTTCTGAGGAACTGTGGGTGCTCATCTAGGCCCCAGTCTACTTGAACAATGACAGGCATTAGAGGGGACAAGTTGATGAGAGGGAGAAACAGTGACCCACAGTGGCAAGGGACCAGGGACGTGCAGATGCCCAGCACACTTCCTCCCACAGTGCAGAAATCCAGATAAATGAGCCAAGGGTTTGGTGCCTATGGATGGCCAGATGGGGGCCTTGCAGGCCATGGACGGGGAAGCTGATTGTGAATGAGTTTGACTGTGCTCTTGAAGCAACAGCAGCACAGACTTCTGTCCCATGGGTGGCATTGCACGTCAAGGGAAACTGGCTGTGCTGTGCTGGGTGGGATGGCACACCTCCCCTCCTTCCCCTTTCAGCTGGATGGGAATGGAGCCCACAGCTGGGCCAGAGACAAAGACACCAGAATCCCCAAGCAGGGGAAAATGGACTGTTACACAAAAGTTATGACCCAGTGGAAGGAGAGAGAAGTGCTACCTATGTCGGACAATGTAGAGCGCCTGATGGGAATCCAATTCTCCAGAAAGATCCTGGAGGGAAGAATCGGAAGGTGCATTCCTAAGTCTCACTCCTATGACAAGACCTGCAACACATGTCTGAGAGGGTCACAGCAGCAGAAAACAGACTCTTTGAGGCGGAGGACACAGTCTAGGCACTCTAGAAATGAGTGACTGAGCTCAATGCCACAATAAAGGAGTTGGTATGGAGAGTAGAAGACATGGAAAGCTGTGCAAGAAGAAATAATTTGCGTTTCGTGGGCTTGCCAGAGAGGGTTGAAGTGTCCAACATGTGCACCTTTCTGAACAAATTGCTGAAGGACTCCCAACAGAACAATTTTCATCCTGCTTTGTCATAGAGCAGGCCCACCATGTGCTAATCGCAAAACTGCCACTGGGAGTCCACTCCCCTTGTCCTGTGATCACACACTTCTTGAACTTTTTGGGACAGGGACATGATACTAAGGGAAGTTTGCCACCTGGTCAGATCCGTTATGAAAATTCCATAATAATGGTGTTCCCAGACTACACCCGTGAGATGCAGAGACAGCGACGCACATTCGATTCAGTCAAAACAAATATATAAACCCTCCAACTACACTATGGGGGTTATTACAACTTTGGAGGAGGTGTTAATCCGTCCCAAAAGTGACGGTAAAGTGACGGATATACCACCAGCCGTATTACGAGTCCATTATATCCTATGATCCTCGGTGATGATGCGTTGATCCAAGGAGTGGATGCGTCACACTTGCAGGCAATGCATTGTTTCCTGATGAGGCAATGTTGTTAATGCATCGATGTCCAGAAGCGATGAGTACTGGTTCCAGTGCTTCGGTGCTGCGTCAGCCCAACTGTTGTAAGTTGGGTTGTAAGTTGGGGTTGTTGCATTGTGCAGACAGCAAGCTGTGTCCACAGTTTCGGTGCAATCAGCAGCAAAGTGCAAATTCTGCAGAGGGATGCGTCGGTCTAAGTGATGCGCTGGTGTCATTGCGTTAGTTCTTGTGTTGCAGCTCCACACTCACCTCCAAGGGCCCAGGACTGAATTTGGCACCACTTGCCAGAGCAGGAGTCACAGCAGAAGAGCCCAGGTGCGGGTAGCAAGAGGCAGGTAAAGTCTTTGATTTCCCTTAGAATTCATAAATAGGAGACAAGCTTGGATAAACTTTAAATTGCAGGATGTAGAGAGCCAAGGCCAGTCCTCTTACTCCCAGGTAAGAAGTAGCAGTCAGCAGGCTAACACAGCAGAGCAACTGCAGAGCAACTGCAGAGCAACAGCAAGGTGGCAGCAGCTCCTTCTTCCTGGTACTTTGTTAAGTGTGCACACCCCTGCATGTCTGCAAGTGCCATTCCTGCATGTTATAAAGGGGATTTTTTTATGACATCATGGATGCAGGTCTCGACCATATGGGGACCCAGACAGCACCCCTCAAGCCACAGCACTGGCACAGTTCACTGACAGTATGGGCCTGACTGATCTATGCCAAGGTATGCATCCTCCTGACAGAAAGTATTCCTACTTTTCAGGGGCCCACAAGGTCTACTTGAGGTTTTACTACACCTTCATGCCCTGGGGAAAGGTGAGCAATGTTTTGCAAGCAGACTACCTGATAAGGGGCCTTTCATACCAATCTTCTTTGATAGTCCAAATTGGGCTGGCTGGAGGGTCGGAGGGCCACAGGGCGGAAGTTGGACATAAGGGCTCAACAGACCGAGAGGTGGCACAGGGTTTCAGGTAGACACTGAGGTATATTTTACCAAAAGCATAAGGTCCATAAAATCTAAAGGGGAGACTTTTAAGACTGTGCCCCGCAACAGGGCACATAATTTGGGTTTGGTGCATAGGATAACCAGGGAAACACCCCTCTGTCTGAGGGAACTAGTGACGCTATAGGGATTCAGGGCATGGGCTACCATAGGAACCTCACATGTCAGAGACACACTCGAGAAAGGTGACATTAGGTCCTTCACATTGACCCAACAGGAATACTACTTGCACCCGACCCAAATTTTAAAATATGCACAACTACACCATAACTGGTGGACCGAGGGGATGAAGGTGATGGAGATTCTGGAATATGCCCCTCTTGTGGGATGCATATTAATGGAAGAAGTGGGTAGGGGTGCAGCCTCCAAGACATACACACCTATCAACAACAAAATTCCAGATACACTTGGTCAGCTTAGAGAACGCTGTGGGTGAGAGATGGATGAATTTAAAGACAGAGATTGGGAGATAGTGCTGATGCACCCACGGAAGTTTGCCATTAAGTTGCACCTATGCATAATACAATTCAAAATACTACATAGGGTATATTATGACCTAAATAGCATGGGGAGGGCACCCACACTGAATTGCTTGTTATGTGTTCAGGATCATTTATAGACACACTCTGGGAATGCCCCATTTACAAACCTATTGGAGAGTAATTATCTAGGAACTCTCCAACATTCTAGAGATCCTGCTCCCACTTGACCCAAACTATTTTCTACTGGGGATCCCAAATGACATTGATATTCCATGATTTTAGTGCCCTGGGCTTAGTGGTAGCCAGAAGAGATGTGGCAAAGTACTGGGGAGTGCCAGAAACACCCAAAATATACAAATGGAGACAGGGATGTCAGCAGAGAAGGTGACCTATTGCAGCAAGGCCTGTCCCTGAAGGTTTTCCTGACTATGGGGATGGTGGAAAGCATACTATGGGCTGAGGCTGGCAGAAGATAGCTCTGGAGTGCCCCCTGGCATGACTGTTGAACAGACTCAAACTAATTGAGGAATGTATTGCCATGCTCTATAAACACTACTGAATGTCTACTATTTGTCAGGATTTGCGATATCTGATAGTATTCAATCTTAATGTATCACTGGGAACTTACCCTACATATCCATGGACTTTGGCACATGTTGTGTGTGATTGTATTGCTTTTGTTGGGTTAAGAATTAACACAAAAAATAAAAACATATTTTAAAAAAGATTGATATGGTTGGATTTTTTATTCCGTTCACTATGTTAGAATTGCTGGTTACAATGCTTTGTTTCACCTGCCTAGTAATCGAAGCTCGTTTTCTCAATGCAAGAATATGATTATTTCAATACATTTTTTAAAACCTTTCTTTATATCTTTCTTGTGTTTCACCTAGGCATGCATGAGTAAACAACAAATGGGTAAGATTTGTTTTCACAACGTCCTTTAGAGTCAGATTGGTTATTTTCAAGGTTGCTAAAATCATATGTTATCCTGGTAAGGTAGCGGGTTCAGATGAGGCACTGTGAGTTAGCTGGGAATTGGGATTACATTCCTTAATGGTGTAGATGGGCTCCTTCCTGAAGTTCTGTCATTCTAATATGCAGTCCTACTTCTAGTGGGAGCCATATAACATGGAAACCACCAACGTTTATGGGTAAGGCACTTATTTAATGGGTCTCCTGTGAAGTTCTTGTGTGTGCTCAAAGTCCCCTATTCACTTTTAAATTGGAGATGTCCATGGTGTTAGGGATTAATCCTCCTCAGCTTTATATGAAGTACCTATTTGTTTATGTAGCTTGTTGAAGCTTGAACATTTAAAAGGATACCCCATTATATTATTTTTCTCTCTAAATTCGATTCATTACAATGGTGATTGCCATTAGCATTCCTGCTAATTGCAGACATTATGTTAAAGCACACTTAACATTATATGGGCTACCTGTTGGGGGTGGAGATGTTACTTTCGTGTTTGAAGCTAACAAAGCCTATAAAACTGAAATATTTTACTCATGGATCACTTTTCCTGCAGTTGATTCTAACACACAGACATTTCCCACATACAGTGAAGCTGCCATAACAGGCTAAAACAGAGTGTGTAATGATTTAGAAATAACATTAACATGTCAGAAACATCAAAATTGCTTCCTAGGTGCCCCACCAAATGTTTTTTCAAATATTAGAGTAGGAACCTCAGCAATGAGGAGACCTTATACAACAACTAAATGAGGGTGATAAATAATTGTCTAGCTACACTGTACAGATGTTTAGCAATGTTTGTTATGCACTCATTAGCAACTGCCCCAGCAAGGGCTGTTCATGTTGTCCAGCCACAGTTATCTCTACTGAAGATTAATCCTGTAACTATTAATGCTATTATGGGCAAGATTCCCACCAGATGGGAGGAGATTCAGTTCTGGATTGCACAAAGAACAAATCAGCCTGAAGCAGTGTTTCCTCCAATGGGACCTCAGGACAAACATAGTATTCGCATCATGTGCTTACTGCTTGGAATGGTTTCCCCTACTGATACATGTGCCACTTGGGTACAGTCTTTGATGCAATACATACCATAACACATGATACGCCATCACTTGCTGTATTGTCTGACATGTTAAAGCAGATTCAATAGGAGTTCGGACAGTCCCTGCCCTGAATCTGGGCATGAAAAGAATTGGCAAGTTTTCTACAGTCTCCTCAAACATAATAAGTAATATTAAAGGGGAAGCAGCACTGGCATTATGCCAACACCTCTTGCAGGTAGTTGTTGAGGCCAGGAGCGCATACTGCCAAATATTATTGCTGATACTGAAACATCTATAGGTCAAGATAATTTGGAAGCTAGATCAAATAACCTGCAGCTTAGAGGTATTTCTGAAAAGTACAATAAAACAAGCAACCGAGGTGTATAAAAAATACTGGGCGAAACAGAAAATTAAAGAAAAAGCTAAATTGCAGGGTGGATCTCAGCAAGTTCTCTGATAAACTTTATACCCTATGTAAACATGATGTCCAGGCACACTTTAGAAATAAATATACATATTGAGGGCGTCAGAACACATACTATTACAGTAATATTCTGGGAAATTTTAACACTTAATGATGCCATTCTTTTGGCTGTTGTTGATTGCCCATGGGAGTGTGTTAGAACAGTCCAACAAGGATGAGATGTAATACTTCCATCTTTTTGTGTTATTGCCCCTGAAGAGGTTAAACAAGTGCATGCCAGAGAAAGGGCTCTTGCACAAGTCCCAATACTGTACTGCAACCAACTAGGCTAGGATAAGTATTCACCTTATCACATGATACCCATAAGGTCCAGACTGCCAGTGCAACCACGATATCCAATAAAACAAAGTGAAAACTCCTGTGAGGGAATTTCTCTCACAAAAAGAGTACCAGGGAACGACTTAAACCTATTTATCTCCTATGAATAACCCTTTGTTCTCAGTAGCTAACCCAGATCATTCATATTGCATAGTGTTACAAATGGAGTCAATAGTTGGCAGAGGTATACACCGTTCTCCAAGTAGGGACCAGAATCCTATTCAGGGTAAGTCACACACAATCAAAATGATCCTGTGCCCACACTGTGGTAACTTGGAACTGAACAGCTAGGCTTAGCTTAGAAGGTTATGAGTAAAGTATTTGTGCATAAAATCATACAGTACCACAGTGAAAACACCACAAAAATAGACCCCATAGGTTTAGAAAAAAGTAGGATATTTATCTGGTCAAATTAAGGTCAAAACAACAGTTGTCTCTGATGCTTGGAAAAATAGGGTGTGCATTGGGTTTTCTGACGAAGCACAGGCGATGTGTCATTTCTTTCCATGCAGCAAGGGGCTTTGCATAATTTTTCGGCACGCAGTCTTGGTTCTTCACTGCGGGGGATCTTTTTGATACCCAGAGATGATGTGGGGAAGTTATGGGCATGTGGGAAGTAGTCACAGGTGTTGTGTCGATCCGCTGTGGTGATGCATCAAATTTTCTGTTGCACAGCTGGCGCTGCATCCATTTTCTAATAGGGGAATCAGATTGCGTTGTTCTTGTTCGGCTGTGCGTTGATACGGTAGGGCTGTGTGCCAAATTTCTGGTTGCAAGGCAGGCACTGTGTCGAATCTTCACTTGGGAAGTTGGGCTGCGTCGTTCCGGCTCGGCTGTGCAGCGATTTCTCATCACATATCAGCTGTACATCGTTTCTGGCAGTCTGTGTGCCGATTTTTGGCACACAAGGAGTTTCCTCAAGAGATGAAGTCTTTTTGGCCATGAGACTTCAGAAAACAGGAGGCAAGCTCAATCCAGACTCTTGGAGAGCACTTTTCAGCAAAGTCAGAAGGCAGCAGGGCAACAGCAGGGCAGCAGTCCTTCTCAGCAAAGCAGTCCAGATGAGTCCTTTGAGCAGCTAGGCAGTTCCTCTTAACAGGTTGCAGGTTCAAGTCCAGAAGTGTCTGAGTTGGTGGTGTCAGGGACCCAGTTTATGAACCCAAAATGCCTTTGAAGTTGGGGAGACTTCAAAGAGTGGTTTTGAAGGGCACAAGTTCACCTTTCAGTGCAGGTTTGTCTGCCAGGGTCCCAGTAGGGGGTTTCGCAGTCCATTGTGTGAGGGCAGGCCACTGGCCTTTCAAATGTAAGAGTCAGGCCCTTTACCCTTCCAGCCCAGGAAGGCCCATTCACTATGCAGATGAGTGTAGGTGTGGCTGAGTGTCCTGTGTTTGTGGTTGTCTGGGTGAAATGCACAAGGGTGCCGTCAACCATTCCAGCCCAGACGTGGATTGGAGACAGGCTTTAAGGCACAGAAGGATTTTAAGTGCAGAAAAATGCTCACTTTCTAAAAGTGCCATTTCTCAAATAGTGATATAAAATCCAACCTTACCAATAAGAAGGATTTTCTATTACCATTCTGGCCATACTAAATATGACTTGGTTACCTCTTTCTGTTCAGAATCTGCAACTATATGAGGGGAATCCTAATGCTTACCTATGAAAGAAGCAGGCCTCATAGTAGTGGAAGCAAATTTAGGAATTTTCTACTACCAGGACATATAAAACACACATGTACATGTCCCGCCTTTTATCCACATAGCACCCTGCCCTATGGGTCAACTCGGGCCTACCTTAGGGAGACCTGTATGTAGAAAAAGGCTTGGCAAGTACTTTTAAACTGTACAGAGATTCCTTGCAATGGCAGGCCCGAGACAAGGTTAAGGAGCTACTTATGTGGGTGGCACAATCAGTGCTGCAGGCCTACTAGTAGCATTCAATGTATAGACCCTAGGCACATGTAGTGTACTTTACTAGAGACTTACAAGTAAATAAAATATGCCAATTGGGAATGAACCAATGCTACCATGTTTAAGGGAGAGTGCATATGCACTTTAACACTGAACATCATCGAAAACTTACAATCACTGTTTGTTTCCTCAGTTTTGGTAGAACATACATACCAGGTTATGCACTGCACATAATACCTTTGTACAATTGAATTCACCCTGGTTTCTTCAGTACACATTGGACAGCAGAGCATACACATATTCTTAGGACAGAACACACTGACATGCTTGCATCTAGACACAAACACGTGTCAACAAAACAAATTTGGTAATCCAGATAATTGCAGATGCCATTGGTTTCACATATAAATCACATTTATTTTCTAATTCTGAAATGTGTTTTGCATTCACTGAAAAAATACTGACTGTGGTTCAAAAGGCTGTCATAAAGGAAAGGCTCAAGATAAACAAATAATTGTCATTACTTCTCCCCCTAACTTAGAGGCTATCACCAAGGCCAGCATTCCTAACGTGAAAGCCTTACATCCTACAAGGATACAACGGGCCACATCCCTGACAACAACTGATGTACACTATGGCCCTCATTACAACCCTGGTGGTAAATGCCACCTACCATCATGCTGACGGCTGCCTACATACCCTGACCACGGCAGTAATCCACCAAGGGTATTATGATCCATATATAGAATTCTGCCACAATACAGACACCTACACAAGTCTGCCAGACCAAAGGTCAGTGATAAACTGGCGGTCCCAAAACCCACACCGTTACCTCAACAGGAATACGGCCACAGTATCATGACCCACAAATCACCGCAGGGGTCTTTCAATCGCGGTAAACCATTGGTGGTACACACCGCAGCACTCAAAATACACACACACTTACAAAACTACACCATATTGGACAATTTAAAATACACACACCTGATACATACATACACCACACCCACGCTCACACAACATTGTAAAACACACACCCACATTACCCACAACCCCTTACAGTGAAAAAAAAAGATAGCAAACAGAGAGAGGCAAGCAAGGAGCACCCACTCAATCAAAGGCACAGAATACCCTCACCCATACACCATTCACACACATCACAGCATACACCACAACACATCACTCCTCGCATCAACCCACACATCCTCACACGTCCTCATACATATCACTCACACCACATCCATGGCACCCCAAAGACACCCCAGGTTTTCAGAGGAGGAGCTAAGGGTCATGGTGGAGGAAATCATCTGGGTAGAGCCACAGCTTTTCGGATCACAGGTGCAGCAGACCTCCATTGCAAGGAAGATGGAGCTATGGTGGAGAGTCGTGGACAGGGTCAATGCCGTCGGACAGCACCCAAGAACTAGGGATGACATCAGGAAGAGGTGGAATGACCTACAGGGGAAGGTGCATTCCGTGGTTGCAAGACACAGATTGCTGTACAGAGGTCTGGTGCTGGACACCCACCTCCTCCCCCACAACTAACAACATGGGAGGAGCAAGTCTTGGCAGTCATGCATCCTGAGGGCCTTGCAGGAGTAGCAGGCAGACTGGACTCTGGTAAGTCAAATCTTTATTACTATATCCCTCACCCTACCTGCATGCCACCACATACCCCACCCTTACCCTCACTCCCATCACTCTATTGTCTCACATATACCCCACCATCCCAACCCACCGATCCCAATACCAAGCCCTGCATGCAACACCAATGCATGGGCACCACTCACAGACCTGCATGGACACCCATCACCAAAGCATGCCCAGTAGGGAGACTCATCCAGCCCACAAATTCACCAC
Organism: Pleurodeles waltl; assembly: GCF_031143425.1. Taxonomy (NCBI): domain Eukaryota; kingdom Metazoa; phylum Chordata; class Amphibia; order Caudata; family Salamandridae; genus Pleurodeles; species Pleurodeles waltl. Next base: position 282,276,426 of record NC_090447.1, read on the forward strand.
CCACACAAGGCCAAGCTAACGGGGAAAGCACAATCATACAGGGACAAGATGACATACGCAGATATGTTAACAATGCATTTGCATCCCAACAGGACCACTACTCAAAGTCATCGGAGAGGAGGTGCCAGCTACATCCAGTCCCCCCACAGAAGACACCCACAGCGACGAAAGCAGCTCTGCACGCCTGGATCAGGATGAAAACCTCTGGACAATCGGTTCCCCTGCCACAGTCCCAAACCACCACAGAGCCACACCCCTCAGGGAAACCCCAGCACAGTACCCACCCAGCGGGCCCATGCCACTGTCCCCAAGACATGTCAATCAGCAGTGTGTCCACCACTACAGGGACCCCAGGCAACCCCACAAACACAGGACAATCAGGGACCTGGGGTCAGTGGCAGTGGGCACACGGTTCAGGGGACAGAGGCACAGGACAAAAGGGAAGCTGGGAGGACTGCTGTGCGACAGGAGGAGGACAGGCCAAGGGAACCCACTCTCCACGAGGCACTCTCCAACATCCTGTGAGCATACCACCATTACCAGGTGACCATGGGCCAGGTGCTGTCCAAGTTGCAGGAGACCCAGCGGCTGCAGGAGGGACAGTACCTGGGGACCATGGAGGACCTAACAAAAAATCTACGCCATCCTGGTCACCATTGCAGGGGTGCTGGCTGAAATGGGCAAGACCATGAGGGAGGCAGTGGCACACCAAAGGGCACCTGACACTAGCCAAACCGAGGAACAGCCTTCGACCTCCTCCGGCGCTAGTGGACAGGAGGCCCCGACGCAGGAACAACAGGCCACCAGCACCCCACCCCCTGCAGAAGGAGAACCACCCCGCAAACGGTCCCCGCGATCCAGGCAGAAGAGAGAGAACATTGCCAAGACACATGCCAGGAAATAGGACTCTCCTGATAGTCACCCTTCTGTCCCACTCTGTTACCCTATCCACCTTGAACTGCCATTGACAATGCACCTGTGATACCAAGAGACTTGACTCTAACTAGACATTCCTCCACCATCACCCCAGCCCCTTGCACATACCCCTATACATATTGGAACATAAATAAACACCCTTGAAATAAATACCATACTGGAGTCAGTGTAATGAATCTCAAATGTATTAGTACAACATTCTCAAAGCATTTAAACTTATATGTACAGTGAAATATACTACGGGATGACCTTTGGTGGGCAGCAGTACATATAGCAGGAGCTAGAATGGGGCACAGAGACTGAAAAATAGAGAATCCAAAGGGAACAGTCAGTGGCCATAGATATACGGTAAGAGTCTGCCATGTACAATGTCCAAAAGATTACTGAAATGTTAAGTGAAGTTACAGTGTCTTACCTGTGTGTCACTGGAAGTACTGCTCTATTATATTTGTTCTGTTGTCAACATCTTCTTCCTCTGCCTCCTCTTCACCACTGTCCACCGTTGCCACAAGACCATCTCCAGGCACATCCTCCTGCAGAAAAGGCACCTGGCGTCTCAAGGCCAGGTTGTGCAACATGCAACATGCAACGATGATCTGGCACACCTTCTTGGCATTCCTTACTCGGGTCAGTAGCCATGAGAGGTTGGGTAACCAGAGTCACCTGCAAATATAGGGTGACAACTGTTAGATACACACTAATCCTTAGGTGCAATCCCATATCCAGACACAAACTTACACTCGGTGGCGACATTTGGCTCACCTATTAGCCACACCCAGTGCCTCTGGAGTTGGCCCATCACATATGGGATGCTTCTATTCCTCAATATAAATGCGTCATGCACAGAGCCAGGATATTTGACATTCACATGGGAGATGTACTGGTCTGCCAAACACACCATCTGCACATTCATAGAGTGATAACTTTTCAGCTTTTCCTATTCCTGTAAACCTGTTCATTTCTCCGTGAGGGGGACAAATGCTATGTGTACCATCAATGGCACCAATGATGTTGGGGATATGTCCCAGGGCATAAAAGTCAGCTTTCACTGTGGCCAAATCATCCACCTGGGGGAACACGATGTAGCTTCGCATGTGTTTCAGCAGGGCAGACAACACTCTGGTCAACACGTTGGAGAACATGGGCTGAAACATCCCATATGCCATGGCCACTGTAGTTTGAAAGGAACCACTTGCCAGGAAATGTAGCACTGATAGGACCTGCACTAGAGGGGGGATATCTGTGGGCTGACATCAGCTGGCTCCAATTGGGCACACAGTTCTTAGATTGTGGCACAATCAAGTCTGTATGTGATGATAATGAGTCTGTCCTCCATTGGCACAAGGTCCACCAGGAGTCTGTACACCGGAGGATGCCGCCATCTCATAATCTGCCTCAGCGGTTGTAGCCTATGGAAGAGTACGGTGAGCAGAGGGTCATATTTCCACAAATATTGCACTAATGTTGCTGAATTTACTTTACAGAAGCAGTATGTGAAGTCGAGAGTCAGTTGATGTGCAAATGTCTGCTGTGACGCAGTTAGGTGCCATGCCCTGTGCCCACCTGAAATGGCGGCTGCCTGACCTCTGAGGAGGGACAAGTGGAAATGAGGTAAGTGCGCTGGCGTTGTGCGCCGTCGTCGTATGCAGTCGATGACAGCCGCGCAGATTCGCATTGGTTATTATTGGGCCCTATAGGTTCTAGGAGCCAATGGCGATATATGCCAGCGGTGACGCTACGCACCGCCGCGGACGTCACCGCCATTTCCTAACTATCCTAACTTTTTACCTGACCGTCAACAGGAGAGGTCCTACACTACAAGTGCTGCTGTGACCTGTGTCTATAAGCGACAATGGCTCATGTGTCTGGGGAAAGGGCCCCTGCCTTCACTGCGGAGGAATTGGGGAAACTGGCGGATGGGGTCCTACCCCAGCACACATTACTCTACTGTTCTCCAGACAAACAGGTGAGTTCACTGTGAGCATGATGTGTGGGCAATGCATGTTTGGAGTGTTGTGGATGTAAGCCACATGTTGGGGGGTGCTGAGGCGCCCTGGTCTGAATGCTGCATGAGAGGTGGCCAGTGTATGTGCATCAGGGCATTGGTAGGAACTGGTGGGCAATGAGTATGATGGTCCAGACGGGTGAGTAATTTCCTTTTCTACTGTCTTTTCCCACCAGGTCAGCGCCCACCAGAAAAAGGGTACTTGGCCTGCCATCGCCAAGGAGGTGCGGACCCTGTGAGTCTATCACAGGCGGAGCACCCACTGCCGCAAGAGATGGGAGGACCTGCATCGCTGGACCAAGAAAACGGCCTCCCAGCATGGAAGGGGTGCCTATCGCACCTTGACCCCCCTGATGTTCCGCATCCTGGCGGTGGCCTATCTGGAGTTGGATGGACGCTTGAGGGGATCACAGCAGCCACAAGGGGGTGAGTACAGATTCTGAAAGCTGTCTTTGCGCGCTTTAGGAAGTAGCTGGGTGGGGGATGTGGGCTGTGGGTGCCCCTAGGCCAGGGCGATTCTGGCAGGGTAGGTCCCTTGTTGTGCAGGCTCTGGCGCACTCCTACCCCAATGGTGTAAGTGGCCATCTACTACTGGGCAGAGTCCTGTGGGTTTCAGGTGTGCAGATGCTGGTGTTAGGCATTGTACCCCATGGGCTGGTGACTGTCTCAGTAAATGTGTGGGCATGGCCTAGTGCATAGGGCGGATCCATGTGTGTGATGTAGGCCAACGGTAGTGGTGTTGCTGGCATTGACCAAGTGTATCCTCTGTCTCTTCCACCCCCTTTTTGTTTTGTCGCCGTGTCCTTGTGTGCATTAGCATCATCTGGCGGAGGAGCAGAGGCACCGGCAATGGAGGGAGCTGTATCCCACATGGGCCTGGAGGCCGAATCCACCAAGGGTGAAGGGACCAGTGGGACAGAGGGCGAATGGAGTTCCACAACGGGGACAGGAGGGGAGACCACTGACAGCAACTCCTCCTGCGATGGAAGCTACCTGGGGGTGGCGGGCACCTCTGTGCCCACCCCAACAACAGGTACAGCCGCCATCCCCCCTACCAGCACCGCCTTCCCAGCAGCCCCTCAGCGTGTTTTCCGTGCCTGCTCACTGAGGAGGGTGGGCATCTCCTTTGCCCGAGGCACCTCAGGCCCTGCCCCAGTCAGCCCTGCTGACCTCAGTGAGGAGGCTATTGACCTCCTGAGATCCCTCACTGTTGGGCAGTCAACCATTCTGAATGCCATCCAGAGTGTTGAGAGGCATTTGTAACAAACAAATGCATACCTGGAGAGCATTCACTGTGGCGTGGCGGACCAACAAAGAACATTTCAGGCTCTGGCCTCAGCACTGATGACAGCCATTGTCCCTGTGTCCAGCCTCCCCCTCCAACTTCCACTACCCAGACCCAATCCCCTCAACCTCAGCCTATCCCAAGCACACCTTCAGACCAGCATGCACCCAAATCACCACACAAAAGTGGCTCAGGAAAACATAAGCACCACACTTCATCTCACAGGCACTCACACAAGCACCATGCATATGCAAGCACACCAACATCCACTGCCTCCACCGTCTCCCTCCCAGTAGCGTCTACACTCACACCTGCATGCACTACATCTTCATACACTACCTCCATCACCAGCACTCCCATTACAACACAGCCCTCACAAGCAGTCACCACCCCCACAACCATGCACACATCCCCTGTATCCTCTCCCAGTGTGTTTGTGACCCCTGCACCCAAAGTACACAAACGCACACAGCCCACCCACCTAACAGCCATCCACCTCACAACAGCATCCAGCCAATGCACCTTCACCCAAACTCAGCAGACGTACACCTCCTACAACCACTCACTCTTCCTCCACTCCCAAACCCCCTCCATCTTCCCGTCCCAGTGTGTATAAAAAAACTTTTCCTGGCAAACATTGACCTCTTCCCTACACCTCCCCCCATACTTCCCCTCGGGCCAGGGTGTCCAGATCCCAGGCCAGCACCTAAGCCACCAAGTCGGCGGACGCTGTGGTACCTGTAAGTCCCAGAGGATCAAAGGGGGCACCCGTCAGGACAGCCAGTGTGCCACTGACACCTGCAAAGGACCAATCCATTCAGCCACCTGCCAAGGTGAAGAAGGGGCCAGCATGCAGCACGGCCATGGAGTAGGACTCACCCAGCAAGGCCTCATCCAAAACTCAAGCTGCCAGTGCCAAGGTCCCAGCAGCATCTGCCAAGGTGAGGAAGGGGAAGAAAATCCAAGGCAAGGCACTTCAGGCCTCGGAGGCTCCACGTGAGGTACTGGTGCCTACCATCAGTACCGACTGCCCCTCAACCTGTACCGCGGCAGGCACCGTGGCAGGAACCGCCACCTGCTCTGCCATCTGCACCCCCAACTGCACCGCCACCAAACAACTATCAGCAGCAGCATCCCAGTGGGCAGCCATCCGAGGCTGCAGGAGACAGCCTGGTGTCTCCCTCCACCACTACCAGCACCTGCACCATGGCCAGCACTGGCAGCATCCCCGCCGCAGGCACCACCACAAGGACCACCACCTGCACTGCCATCTGCACCGCCACATGCCCAGCCACTGCCACAACAACTGTCAGCAGCAGCATCCGCAGTGGGCAGCCGTCCGAGGCTGCAGGAGACGGCCTGTATCCTCCCACCACCACTTGAAGCACCCCCACCAGCATCAGCACTACCACCAGTTTGCAGCATTAGTAGCCAACAGGATGGAATTTGGCCCAGCCTTCATGGAGTATTTTACTACCTGTTCCCTGAAAATCTCATGCCTCAGACACCCAGGTGAGGGAATGTGAACTGCCACATCCCAAGTGCAGCATCACTGGGCACAAGGCCCCCTCCAGAACCAGTGGAGAAATGCATTTACTATCCCGATCCTTGGCAGGATGAAGCACACTGGACACAAGGCCCCCTCTAGAACCAGTGGAGAAGTCATCCTCTATCCCTTTCCTTGGCAGGATAAAGCAGACTGGACACAATGCCCTCTCCAGAACCAGTGGAGAAATGCATCCACTATCCTTATCCTTGGCAGGATGAAGCACACTGGGCACAATGCCCCCTCCAGAACCAGTGGGCACAAGGCCCCCTTCAGAACCAGTGGAGAAATGCATCCACTATCCCTATCCTTGGCAGGATGAAGCAGACTGGGCACAAGGCCTCCTCCAGAACAAGTGGAGAAGCCATCCACTATCCCTATCCTTGGCAGGATGAGGTAGACTAGGCACAATGGCCCCTCCAGAACCAGTGGAGAAATGCATCCACTATCCCTATCCTTGGCAGGATGAAGTAGACTGGTCACAAGGCCCCCTCCAGAACCAGTGGAGAAGCCATCCACTATCCCTATCCTTGGCAGGATGAAGCAGACTGGGCACAATGCCCTTCCCAGAACCAGTGGAGAAATGCATCCACTATCCCTATCCTTGGCAGGATGATTCAGACTGGGCACAAGGCCCCCTCCAGAACCATTGGAGAAATGCATCCACTATCCCTGTCCTTGGCAGGATGAAGCACACTGGGCACAAGGCCCCCTCCAGAACCAGTGGAGAAGCCATCCACTATCCCTATCCTTCGCAGGATGAAGCACACAGGGAACAAGGCCCCCTCCAGAACCAGTGGAGAAGCTATCCACTCCAGAGAATGTGGCCTTGCACTCCCCAGGACCAAGCAGTGGGCAAACCACCCACTTGAGAGACTGTGGGCTTGCACTCCCCAGGAGCAAGCAGTTGGCAAACCACCCACTTGAGAGACTGTGGCTTTGCACTCCCCAGGACCAAGCAGTGGGCAAACCACACACTAGAGAGACTGTGGCCTTGCACTCCCCAGGACAAAGCAGTGGGCAAACCACCCACTAGAGAGACTGTGGCCTTGCACTACCCAGGACCAAGCAGTTGGCAAACCACCCACTTGAGAGACTGTGGCTTTGCCCTCCCCAGGACCAAGCAGTGGGCAAACCACACACTAGAGAGACTGTGGCCTTGCACTCCCCAGGACAAAGCAGTGGGCAAACCACCCACTAGAGAGACTGTGGCCTTGCACTACCCAGGACCAAGCAGTGGGCAAACCACCCACTTGAGAGACTGTGGCTTTGCACTCCCCAGGACCAAGCAGTGGGCAAACCACCCACTAGAGAGACTGTGGCCTTGCACTCCCCAGGAGCAAGCAGTGGGCAAACCACCCACTTGAGAGACTTGAGAGACTGTGGCTTTGCACTCCCCAGGACCAAGCAGTGGGCAAACCACACACTAGAGAGACTGTGGCCTTGCACTACCCAGGACCAAGCAGTTGGCAAACCACCCACTTGAGAGACTGTGGCTTTGCACTCCCCAGGACCAAGCAGTGGGCAAACCACACACTAGAGAGTCTGTGGCCTTGCACTCCCCAGGACAAAGCAGTGGGAAAACCACCGACTAGAGAGACTGTGGCCTTGCACTACCCAGGACCAAGCAGTGGGCAAACCACCCACTTGAGAGACTGTGGCTTTGCACTCCCCAGGACCAAGCAGTGGGCAAACCACCCATTAGAGAGACTGTGGCCTTGCACTCCCCAGGAGCAAGCAGTGGGCAAACCACCCACTTGAGAGACTTGAGAAACTGTGGCTTTGCTCTCCCCAGGGCCAAGCAGGGGGCATGTAGCCCCCTCCAGGAGCAGTGACATAGTACATCTTCTGGCTGAGGTGCCCCCCCTTCCCCTTCCCCCTGAGGTGCCTATGTGTTTACGACCTGATGCCCCTGGAGTGTTCTCTCCGTTTTGAGGCAGGAGTCAAGTGCGGGCTTCGCCCATGATTTTTGGCCCAGTGGGCCATGGACATTTGCAAATGACGGTGTACGGCCTTCTATACATATTGTAAATATTTGTATATACTGTTTTTCTAATCGTTAATTATACCTGCATATTTCAAAATTTCACTGATCGAACTCAATTCTTTTTGTCCTTGTGTTCTTCCAGGGGGTAGCGGGTTGTAAATGTAATGTTGATGCATGTTTTTGTGTGTATGGTGTGGGTGAGGGTGGGGGTGTTGTGTGTTGCGTGTGTGTCTCTTGCTTTTTCTTCCCCCCTCCCCTGTGTGCTAGGTGCAGTACTCACTGTGGTCGTCGCCGCCGCCTTTGATATCCGTCGTGTATGAGGAGGTAGACCAGCATCGTCATGACCTGCAGCTCGGGCTCCATGGTGTACTGGTTCTTTGTTGAGTGTCGAGAGGTGAGTGGTTTCCCTTCCAAGTCCTGTTTCCGCCATGCTTTTGACAGCATTGGTACCACCCCGGAAAAGCTGGTGGATTGGGGGGTTGTGTTAGGGTGGGCGGTATATTGTCTTCCTCCTGTCTGTTGGCGGTGAGTGCTGCGGTGTTTGTTGCTACCGCAGTGGCGGTCGGTATGTTAAAGTGGCTGTCTATGCTGGCGGTTTCTGCCGTGATCCCATTTTTTTTACCGCAGGCCTGTTGGAGGTATTACCGCTGCTTTATCACCGACCGCCAGGGTTGTAACGAGGGCCTATGTCTTTGACCCTACTTTACAAACTCAAGAGTTTCTCCAGTATAAACAAGAATACCCTGTGCCCAGTGACATTTTTCCTCTAGAGCAGTATAAATACATTATATATACACTGATGGTTCAGCCCAGCCTGCTATAAGCACCAAACACCAGTAGTCTGCGGCCTGCGCCGCAGTACAGGGTGTAGTGAAGGATGGGCAATTCCATCCACAAAAACATTTACACAATACTTAAGGGATTGTACTGCACATCTGGTTGAATTGAATGTTTTATTCTGGCACTAGAAAATACAGATCCAAAATTCCCCACACTTGCTATGTGTGATTCTTATTATTGTGTTGAGTCTTTCAATGAAAACGTTGATTATTAGTGTCTGTATAGATTCTGAGACTCAAAAGGGAATACTATCAAGCATAAATTGCATTGGGGAAAATTGTCAGAGCTTAAAGACAGTTTGCCAAGGGCTCATGTCATACACACATTTTGTCACCAGCGTGTTGGAGTAAATGTTGTAGGGGATTAATTGGGAGGTGAATCAGCCAAATCTATAGTTAAAACTACAACTGTAGCTGTGAATTCTCATTCACATAGGAGAGTGAATGAAGATATTATGACTGCTGTCTCTGCTTCATGCAATGGCACCCCTTACCAATAAAATATCCAGCACAATATTCCTATCACGTGTGTGTCGAAAACATTCCCGTTACTAGCATTTCTGTGGTGGATGGACACGTGAAACCCAATCACGACTGCATGCTAGAACTAATAATAGCTGCTTGTGAGGGTGTAACACCTGCCCATGCAGAAGTGGTGCCCACAGTTTCTCTACTACAGAAGCTCTATTGGTGGCAGGGTCTGTAAAAGCAGACAAAACAATATCTCCTTAACTGTGACATTTGTTAACAAATTAAAGGCTTCATTGTTGCTCGCCTATCGCAAACAACCCTCTAAGTTTCAAATAATTTGCTTCAATGCGTGTACCTAGATCATTGTGGACTTCTAAATTTAGATGGTGCATTTGTTTTTTTCTCTACTTGCTGTAGATTCTTGACCCAGATTACTATGGGTGTGGCCACAGTGATTGGATGATGCTCAAACTGTTATAAAAAATGTACAAGTCTTTGTGGGGACATTTGCATTATCTGCATTCCACTCAGACGAGGTCCCTGCTTTTGCTTGTAGGGCTTACAGGGATACTACGGGAACCCTGGGTTTGGCTGTGCATTATTCCTCTCCATTTCATAATGAGGGAAATTCAATTGTGGAGGAAGAACCGTGACTTAAAGCAATCCTTAACAGCTAGAGTATTGGGTTCAGGTCATAGTTGGACCCATCACTTGAGTAGAGTCCAGAAAGAATTAAATAACCTGCCAAGATGATCTTTGGATGGCTAGTCATCCTATGAGGTCCTCTTTGGCTTCTGGATGTATGCTCCAGATCTTGGCAATCCTGTGCAGTGGCAAGAGACATGCCTTTTGACATAAATACATATTTCTCTGTCTTTCAGGAACTACAAGACTTCAGAGATGATCGTTCAAACAAATTTTCTAAATGTACTCCCACTGAAGGAGAAAAGGAGAATCCAGCATCTTCTGGTTGTATTCCAAAGTTGTGGATCTTGCTCGAGATGACATTGCAGAGCATTGAGTGCACGGAAGTCAGTCCTTGGCATTCAAGGTACCAAAACTGTGATTTTGCCTCTGGTTGTTACTTGTAAAGACAAATGATTCGTCTCAATTGATCATGTTAAATTGCATCATGTCACCCACCCTTCACAGTAGGCCATGAGGACTACTGGGTAGTCCCCTAACTCCTATCACTACCCTACAGGAAATACCTCTACAGGTATTGAATAATACCAATATTATTGCCTCTTTACTAGGGAGGGTGGAAAGTGAGCATTTGTTGATTCCTGTTACCGCTGCAAACCGCTGCAAACACAAGGCGTACACCAGATGTAAGTCTACATTTTTCTACTAATACTTTGAACAACAGAGTTGTTTTTGAGGAACCACCCTTGGTGGTGTCTACCAGTTGTCTTTCATCAATTGAGGCCCCTGTTTACACACAGACTGCTTCTGGCTATTTTGTCGATGATGATGACTTCTCTGCTGATTCTTCACATATTTCACTATAAAGTGTACATAATTTTCTTTGCTGGTTGAAAATTTGTATCTGATCCCTCCATCTGGATTATCATTTCATTGCTTTTCCTGCTCGTTTGGATTGGAATTCTTCATGCTCATAAGTGGACCTTATCTACCAGAACGCTCTGCTGTAGGATTGGTAGCTGAGGTGTTGAAACGTCATTTGTCTTCACATAAATTGTGAGGATACCTGTCCATTGTCAACATTTCTGCCTTTTCAGTATCTGATGGAATTGTTTGGGGTAAGGTTCCATATGATACATTTGGTCCTTCAAAAGCTCTGTGGATTCCTTATGAATTTAAGGTAGGCATGGACAACGTGATTCCCCAGGTTCTATTTCCAATTATTGGGATGTCAAAACAATAACATCCATGATTTTTGAGCTTGAATATCATACAATATTTGAAAGTGAGGATTTGTTTATTGGCTGTGCTAAATATGGTGAAATGTTTTTACCATCACTATGCCCATCACTAATTACATAGAGCTAGTACTCCATGTACAGTTTTCAAGAACACACAATAGGACTTTTGCCGGACTCCATCTATGGGTAGCTCCGAAACACAATTGGACAAAGTTTGCATATTTTCCTGGTCATAATACCTTAGATCCCATGTCCTATTATTATAAACATACCCCTACAGTAGCAAAGAAAAATATGCTGTACCAAACAAAATTGATTTATTCTAATTCATTATTTTCCCAACTGGCGTGCAAAAGGCTATGACTATTGGAAAATAACTATTTATTTTAAGTCAGTTTCGGGAACAAAACATTGGCAAGTACAAGGCACAGATGCCTTATTTAGAGATTGTTTGATTGTGCTACAAATAATCTTTCTAAATTAAACAGTTGAGCACTACTTGCCTGGGTCTAGCCAAACTGAAGAAATGAACGCACCCAATATTCCCTCTACTGCACGTTTTGATATTTGGCAGCATGTTGTAAATTACACAGAACAACAGCTCAATAATATGGTACAGAATGGTCCATTCAACTCTACACTTTGAGGTCCAAATGGGTGGTTAGTGTGGTCAATAGACACAAATGTTTGCAATGCACATCTTTTAAACTCCTCTTTTACAGCAAGCAGGCCAGATCTTCAGCACATGAAGTCCCAATACTTGGGTGATTACTACATATATTGTATTTTAGCCATATTTTAGACACATTATTTCAGCAAAATTAAGCCTGCTGTTGTGCACTATAGCCCAGTTACATTTTATTCAGCATTGCTTTATTTTTCTAGTATTAGCCACATTTGTGGTATTGTTTCATTTTTCTCTATTTAGTTGTTCTTTCGCCTAGGAAAGCATTACGTTCTTAGCAGGACATTCATTTCACTTTGTGTTTTTCTCAAGGCTGCAGTCAGATAGGGTTGCCGCCAAAAGTGGTACGCTGTGTCTCCGACGTTCACAGAAACATACACATTCCTACGTGAGGACCCTTTCTTAGAATGTCAACTGTTTTATTATAAAAACAATCCTTTGACCCATACACGCTAGAGGTAGATTCCAGTGAGATGACCATGACTGCATGCTGATTGCAGATTGTCTTCACTGTAGCTGCTTGCTTAGAATGCCAAACCCCTGGCCTACATGGGGACGGTGTCTCGCTAGACTACAGGCTTCCTTGCTCAGGTATGGAGGATGATGTCTTCCCAACTTGAAACGCTGATTCAGCTTTCATGCTGTGCTCTTATATAGCTTAGGTAGGAAAATATATATCACTGCTATAGTATGGTGGGACTGTTTTTATGTTTCACCCTTTTGCTTTTAGTGTGTTTTATCAACCTAGCTGTGGCAATACATGCCATTTTATCCACAATGCAGGTACTTCAATAAACCCTCATTGAACTATATTTTGCCTCTGTTGTCTTTGCCTGTGTGAGAGAAAGAGACAAGATCTGATCGACCATAATTTTCCTGAGGAATTTTCCTTGTCATGTGCCTGGTTGCCACAATCATCCATGTTCTTAGGCAGAGATGAGGCGCTGCTAGTTAGCCGGAAAACCCAGATTAGGACAACAGGCATCACACGGTGTGGACTTGTACTTAGTACCCCACAATCTATGCGATACTGCCACCCAAATTCAGTAGCCTAATTAGGATAATGAGAACCTACGTAACATGGCGCCCAACGTTTGGTCAGGCACTAATTTTCAGATCCTACTAAGGGGGTCATTCTGACCCCGGCCGGCGGCGGTAGCTGCCGGCCTGGCTGGGACTGCCAGAAGACCGTACCGCGGTCAAAAGACCGCAGCTGTCATTCTGGGTTTCCCACTGGGCTGGTGGGCGACCGCCAAAAGGCCGCCCGCCAGCCCAGTGGGAAACACCCTTCCACGATGAAGCCGGCTCCGAATGGAGCCGGCGGAGTGGAAGGTGTGCGACGGGTGCAGTAGCACCCGTCGCGAATTTCAGTGTCTGCTGAGCAGACACTGAAATTCAAAGTGGGGCCCTCTTACGGGGGCCCCTGCAGTGCCCATGCCATTGGCATGGGCACTGCAGGGGCCCCCAGGGGCCCCACGACACCCCTCACCGCCATGGCGGTGAGGGGGTCGGAATCCCCATGGCGGCGCAGCAAGCTGCGCCGCCATGGAGGATTCCCATGGGCAGCGGAAAGTCGGCGGTACACCGCCGACTTTCCGTTTCTGGCCGCGGCTGTACCGCCGCGGTCAGAATGCCCAAAGGAGCACCGCCAGCCTGTTGGCGGTGCTCCCGCGGACCCCGGCCCTGGCGGTTTTTACCGCCAGGGTCGGAATGACCCCCTAAGTGTCTCAGTCTCACTAAAGACTAAAGACACTTCAATACTATATACGGAGATGTCCGTGGTATTGAGCATTTCTTCCTCATCTAAGTAGGTATCACCCAACTCACATTGTAGATTGTTCAAACTTGAACCCTAAAAGGATTAATTCCCAGTTGGTGTCCTTATATCTGAACAAAAACTTTTACCACTAACATGGCGAACCCGCAACGGGTAGCAATTACAGCAAATATGTGACTGCCCCTTCCTGCACACATAGGAAAGTTATCGCCAGCAATGGTTACATTCCACTTTGTCTGCAGTCTTTGTCTCCTTTCCAATGACATGGATTTGTAAGATTTCTTGTAAGGTCCTAGATTACCATGTGCCTAAAGATTCCTTTATGCTATCTATAGTAAAATTTGGAAGCTTTCCCAGATGGAAACTTCTCCTCGTTTAAGGCTTATTGATCAGGATAATTTGGAAAAAGTGCCAGATGTCGTAGATAATTGAATGAATATGTAGTCAACTCATATTTACACCTTAAATAACATTGTATCATCTGCAATTGATACTATGCAAAATTATATGCATTTTTACACCAAAGTCAGCTTAGATCAATTATGCAGTTGAGTCGATCACTACAGGTTTTAAAATCAAAATGCATGCCCTGGAAGAACTTGAACGCAACTGAATTGTTTTTGCCTTTTAATTTAACACACAGGCAACAAATATTGGCAAAGACAGATGGTACTTATATAATGCTAAATGTAGAAAAGTAAAAAAAACTGCATTTTTCAGTAGCTAAGCCACCATCAGCAGTGAGGTTGATTCATGGGGGTGATACCATTGTCAATTTCAATGTTTCAATTCACATCCTGTTTGAAACATTTTCCAGTAGGCTGATGTGAACTTTCTTTGGGGTGGGGAGTTTCATATACAAGGTGTGGAATTTACTCTTCGATTACAAATATGTGAGTGGTGAAAAAGAGGTGTTGCTCGGCGTAAACGAATGTGAAACTTCACTTGGCCACTCAATGACATGTAAACAGGTGACATTGCACAGAGTTTGTATTACCTCTATAGCCATACTGGCCTGTTTGTTGAAGGGAGTACCAATTTATTTCCTTTGCTTAGTGTTTTGATTACTCTCAAATGGAAGTTATTTGCTGTTGAACAATTGAGACTGTTGTGGGATGAGAGCATGTGTACATATAGTTTCGGTCTCTCACATAGTGGCATGGTGTAATAACATGCTCTTCCCTCAAACACACATGTTTAGAGTAGTTAGCCTGTGGCCTTTCATTACAACTTTTAGGGTTAACTTTGGCAAACTGAGCAGATAAAAAGCCATATTGTTTCAGAAAGATGGGGCACTTACATCTACTATTGAATGTGAATTAAAAGTTGCAAGGTCGTTCTCTAAATTACGATTGCTACTGAGTACAAATTTCCCTTGCCATTTTGGTGAACTTTTGCATTACATATTTAATTTAATGATTTCAACACTACAGGTTTGATGCATGTATTTAAAGTGGTTGGGTTTGGCTTTGTCAGCAATTTCCAGACTGTTTTGGGAGTGATACTGTCTTTTATACACTCTTTGTTTTCTAGAGTATTTGAAGGCATACTACTCGTCTTATTCCTGAACGGTGGAATTTTGGTCCTATTTTTGCAGTACCTCAGTGGATGTCCCACATCAATACCAAATGGTATTGGAACTACCGCACATCCAGCTGTGTCATGAGTGCATGATACATCACTTTGGAGTGCTTGCTTGAGGAACTGAATGATAATTGGCTTCTGACTTTCAGACTGGTGTGGTTATACTGGGTTCAGTCTGTGTTTCGCTGTCTTTTGTGCCCTTTCGAGTGTGCACTCAGCATCTGTCTTGTAACGCAATTGGTACAATCTATGGACATAGACTTGCAGATGTGCCAGTTGAGGGCTCATTTCCAGTGTTGTCCCATGAGACTGCAATTGCTTTAGGATGCATTCTATGAGCCATTCTTCCCATTGGAAATGGATGCTATGCTCCCAGATCCCTAAATATTGGCTCTTCTAATGCAGGCATAATACAGGATGCCTCACCTTCGGCATTGGCTGAAGGTACTGACCATGTCTGTTCCTTTTACTTGATCTCTGATGCCATGGGGGTTATGTCATCTGCAGATGCGGGTTCCCTTCTGGATCCCATTGACACTGAGAACATGGGAAACATCCTGGACACCTTTTATTAAATTGTTTTTACTCATTATATTCTTTTAAATATATTTTTAATTGGCATATGTTTAGGAGGCTTTTGTTTGCTTTGGTTGTTAGGGTGAACATTTTATTAAAGGGTTGGCTACTTTTAGCTTAGATTTGTCATGAAGCTTGCCTCTGTGAGGCCTTCTTTGGCCCACCTTGGTTCTCCATTTAAGTTCTACATTTTACATGCTATTAGTCTGAAATTATTTTAGCAAAGTTATTTTACATGTTTATGCTTGCAAAATATTATTCTGAGAATACACTGTACATGATGCTTGTTGTCAGTAATCCTTTCTCGCCATGTAATCTGTCCACTCTGTTCAAGACTAGGAACATAGAACAAGATATCCAAGTGCTTGCGTTGACCATTTGGAGACAGCTCCAGGAATCTAAACATAGTGTTGCACAAAAAGCTGTGCCTTGAACACAGTATGATTTTGATTATTTAAATGGTGCACTGCCCTACAGGGGCCAGAGGAGCATTCTAGCCTTGATTTTCCTGGAATGGATCATGTGTTCGATATGCAGCTCTGCTGATACTGACTCTTCACCTTGAAGCCAACTTCACTCTAGACATTCTCCTTTGCTCAACTATCCAGGAATGGGGGCTCAGGCTATCCTTCAAGCTCTGGCAGAGGGTATACTTGCTATGCTCTCAGAGGGTAGGAAGTTATAGGGAGAATAATATAGAAATAAGCCATGATGGGATGATTTATTCTGTTTACCATGTTAGCAATCCTGGTTACAATGTTCTGTTTCATATGCCTAATAATTGTAGCTAATTGTCTCTATGCACGACCATCATTATTTCAATAAATTTTGAAAACATGTATTCATATCTTTATTCAGTTTACCCTGGGCATGCATAAGTAAATGACATAAGGGTAAGATATTCATCCACAACTTCAGTGCCCATGTCTGAGTTTCCCAAGATCATCTGTTACCCTGGGAAGGTTAAAGGTTCAGGTGAGGCACTGTGAGCTAGCTAGGAATTGGTTTAACATTTCCTGATGGTGTAGATCGACTAAGTCCCTACCTCCTGAAGTTTTGTCATCCGAACACGGAGTTCACAGGATTTAAGGAACTCTTGTTCAACAGGTCTGACTAGGTTCCTGTAGCTGGCCTGCACTACATCACAGTCAGCTTGAACTTGTGACTTTGTCCCGGTCCAGCACAACTAGATATCTATAGTTCCCACTTTGTGCTTTGTGGCACTGTTTTCAAACTGCTTCACATCAGTTCCACCAATTGGATTTTTGATGTTTGATAATGTTTCATTTCTTAATGATTTGTATTTTTATTAAATCTGGTGTGGGATCCTGTGTGGTGTGCTTTCACTGTGCTGCTGTTCGAAGTGTTGCACAAATAATTTACACATTACCGAGTTAAGTCTGACTGCTCTGTGCCAAGGCACCAGGGGGTTGAGAACAGGTTGATTTGGAGTTTGCTTGTGACTTCTCCCTGACAAGGTGTTTTGCTTTACTGCTGACTGAGCCAAAATACACACACTGAAAGGAGTCTGAAATGCACGTCGTAGTCTAAAGAATACATTTATTTAATCTTTGGCAGGGCTCGTGAAGGAAGGTCAGAATAACTGAAAGTGCACTTTTAAAATGTGCAACAATGAAGTAAGAACATCTACAAGAATCTTCAATCTATAAACAGCAAATATATATAGGCAGTGATATACACATATATATATATATATATATATATATATACACATATATATATATATATATATATATATATATATTCATACACAATGCAAAGCAAATAATTAATAAAAATGCATCTACGGAGGGCCTGTCTGGTGCTTCATCTTTCTTCTGCCAGCAAGTCGTTGACCCCAGTTCAACCACAACGAGAAAGAGAGAGATCTACCCTTGCAGGAAATATATCAAGCATTCAACGTCTCAATCCTGATTGAGGTCTCGGAATCGCCCACATCGACCTGGGTCTCTTATATACCTTAAACAAGCCAGGAAGGAGATTTCTGGAAAAAACCCTCCCGCTCCACAAGAAGATTTTAAAAATGCTGGCTATTTTAGATCAGGGTTACATCATTCTACTACATCCTTATCGTGCTGACTGACTGACTCCTCCACGTTATGTCCTAGCCCTTTGTTGAAAAAATAACAAGCAGGTACATAGACTAGAAAACACATTGCATAACATGTTTTGTACAGAAAGATACTCAGACTTTTAATGTGGCGGTGAAGCTAAGGCTAAGCTGAATACAAAATGGAGTCTGTAACTTGTGACTGCTAATGTGACGGTGGATAGCTAAGCCAAGTGCAAAGTGGTGCAACACAGAGTCAGTGATCAAAACACAAATATCACTACACAAAGATTGTGGTTTCAACCAGAAAACTAATTTCTAATAGGTGCCAAAAAACATTGTCAAAAAACCATCTAACATAAATATCTTGTCCTAAATATCGTTCAGAAAAATATTGTTACATCAGAGTTAATAACAAATCTACACACAGCGCAAAGATATATATTGTAAATTATATTTAGGGCACTATATTTATGTCATTCCATATTCCTGTATATCATATTCTGAAATAGAAACCACAGAGCTATGATGACAGTGATGGAGAACATAATGCACTGTTAGGCAGCCAGAAGCTGTGCATGAGCTTTCACAAGTGGACGTTCGTCCTGGCATTGGCTCAAGCTGGCATTGGATCAAACATTGTTCATGCTGACCCAGGGGTTTTTATGACAGCGGATCTGACAGTTTTTCTTCTATGGGGAAAATCTACATTCTGACCTCTGAATGAGCTCGGGAATACGTGAGGTGCGAGGATGGGGCATTTATCAAATCTGGCAGGTTCCTCTCGAAATGACCCCTTGAGATTTCAGAGACTTTACAGTGTGCACTCACTGCTTGACGTATTTAACACACTTGACGTTGCTGGCTTCTCTTTTCATAAGCATCTAAATTGGAAATAATGAACAGGAGATCATTGCACAGCCTATCGGATCCTTCATTTATAAATTCAGTCTAGGGTTCTATAACGGTGGGAAGTGAAACGCAATTCTCAAACCAAAACAGGGATATGTAATGGAGAGGAATGAACTACACTTCTGCTATAAATACTTCTAATATCAAGCAAAAGACACTTATTAGAGAAAAGGCAGTGCACTGATGCAAAACAGTATAACATACTGCTTCATGGTATCACCGACATCAGGTTTGACTTGACATTTGGCATGTCACGCTATTTCATTTAAAATACCGTACCCCTACATCTGATGGGACATGCAGCTCCATTCTGACCCATTTAATTACTTGCCTAAGGTTCAGACTGCATGGTAAGCTTAGTCTCGCTGTCAGATTGCCTTTAAATTGCTGTAACACGGAATTGATACAGAGGGGAATATTTATACTCTGTTTGCGCCGGAATTGCGTCGTTTTTTTTTACGCAATTCCGGCGCAAAACTAACTCCATATTTATACTTTGGCGTTAGACGCGTCTAGCGCCAAAGTCCATGGAGTTTGCGTCATTTTTTTGCGTAGACACCTACTTTGCGTTAATGAGATGCAAGGTAGGCGTTCCCGTCTAAAAAATTGACTCCGAGGCATGTGCGCCGTATTTACACTCCCGGGCAAAATTCACACCCGGGAGTGGGCGGGTCAAAAAAAATGACGTACGGCTGCTTTTGCGCTGTTTTTTAGCGCCTGGAAAAGGCAGGCGTTAAGGGACCTGTGGGCTCGGAAGGAGCCCAGAGGTGCCCTCCCATGCCCCCAGGGACACCCCCTGTCACCCTTGCCCACCCCAGGAGGACTCCCAAGGCTGGAGGGACCCATCCCAGGGACATTAAGGTAAGTTCAGGTAAGTATTTTTTTTAAAAAGAATTGTGGCATAGGGGGGCCTGATTTGTGCCCCCCTACATGCCACTATGCCCAATATCCATGCCCAGGGGACAGAAGTCCCCTGGGCATGGCCATTGGGCAAGGGGGCATGACTCCTGTCTTTGCTAAGACAGGAGTCATTTCAATGGGGGTTGGGAGTCGAATAAAATGGCCCAAATCGGGTTGAGGTGAAAATTTTGCCTCAGCCTGACTTGCCCCATTTTTTGACGCCCAAGCTCCATATTCCCCTACGCCGGCGCTGCCTGGTGTAAGTCATTTTTTGGACGCACACCAGGCAGGGCCGCATGGCGCTTCAGAATGGCGTTAGCCGGCGTTAGATTTTTTTACGCACAACTGCGTTGGCGCAGTTGTGCGTCGAAAAGTATAAATATGGCCCTTAGTCTATGCATAGAAAACATGGATATTTTACACTTCAAAACGAGAACATCATGTATTGTGCTGATATAATGTGGCAGGAGAAGGTGATCTTAATCCATATTCTCACGCCCAGGTTCACTTGCTTGATTCTGCTTGATTTTTTGCCATACATTGGTGCAGTCTCACAAGGATTTTCAAGAGTACTTCTGGAAACGTTTCCTTAATTTCTGCTTAGATCCATACAGCACACGTTTGTATGTATAGTTGACAAAAGTGTATATTTCTAACACAAAAGTGCCTCAGCACAAATGCACGTTTTACTCCGTGGGAAACCCCTTTTCTTCAATCTCAACGTAAGTGTTTCCTGTCCATTCCCACCCTCAAATATTGGCAGGAGAAAATTTAACCCTGTCAATTTAGGAGAGGGAATGAATATTAAATGTGATTTCCTATAATCTGTGACCTTTAGGTGTTTCCCTAATTTTACAAAGACACCCATCACTTGAAAGGCCCATTTATACCTGTGGTAGAGATATGCCCAGGCAAAATACTACGATTTATGAATGCCACTTCTGTGAATTGTTTCCCCTTATCAACCCAGGGGTTCACAAAGGTAAACTTAGACCAGATTCGAACTTTACTACGAGTAAAGTTCGACGTTTGGTTTAAGGTTAAACGTTCAGTCTAAGTTTAGACCAAAAGTCTAAACAGACCAAAGGTGTAGCTTTACTATAAGGAAAGTTAGACTTTTGGTCTAAGTTTAGACAAAAAGTCTAAACTTAGAAAAAAAGTGTAACTTTGCTCATAGTTAAGTTAGACTTTTGTTCTAAGCTTAGATTTTGGTCAAAACTTAGACTTTCGGTCTACGTTTACCTTTGTGAATTAGGTCCCCAGTGACTGCAGTTTATAGTTGAAATTACATGTGTATATGACTCTATGCGTAGGCCACCATGTAAATTCCAGGGTACATCGTGTGGGTGACTCAGTTTTATTTTTCTATAGTCACTGAATCAACACTCAAATATTCTCAATGTACAAGAGCTCCATGTGATGCATTATTTTTTTCCAAGTATCTCTTTATTAGTTTTGTTTTTTTCTGCAATTGATTACAGATATAAACATGGAGGTTAGTACTCTTACGCGTCTTCAAAATATTTATACATATAATTCAAAACAAACTATGGTAGCTTGGCAAGTATCCATCCTTAAATGTGCAATACAGGAACATATTGATACATAGGCAATAAATGATCAATAAGAAAAAAAGAAGAAAGAAAAAGGCATTCAGTGGAATATCATCAACAGCCGATAAACAGTACTCTTAGTCGGCAGCACTGTTACCCATATAAGCGGGGAAGAAGAACTGTAACCTGTCAGCAGCCTCAGGAAGGAGCCATATTGGAGTAACAATACCTAAATGAAAGAGAAAAAAGCAAGGGGCATAATTATAATCCCCTAGCGCCACCTTGCGCTACATTAGTATCATTTTTGTTTTACGGTGATGTGGCTCAATGAGGCCAAAATCCTTGCGCCATATTTACAAAGTGGTGCAATGGATGCCTTGTGCCACTTTGTAACCCTTTGCCCGACATTATGCCTGTTCCAGGCATGATGTATGCAAAAGGGGCATTCCCCGTTAGGGGGGGCCGAAAAAATGTTGTAATGAAATCTAACAGATTTCCTTGCATCATTCTTTACAGCACTTTGAACACCTGATCAGAGCAGGCGTTAAAAGGAACTTCCATTATCAATAATGGGCCCCTATGTACTCTGCAGGAGTGGCACCAATATTTTGCTGCTACTCCTGCAGAGTACATCAATAGCGTCACAAAAAATTACGCTATTGCCCCCTACCCTGCGACATGGTGCGCCATATTTTAAATATGGTGCACACATTTTGGCAGTAGGGGGGCACTAATGGGCACAAGGAAAGTGGCGCTGCACTGGGTGCAGTGCCACTTTCCTTAAATATGCCCCCTAAATGTCTATGAATAACAGGGTGTCCAGTTGGGTATCAGGTGCATGCATACCAATGTACCATGTGTCAGATGATGAGGGAAGGAAAGGCTAACAACCCAACTGTGTAGTGTTCAAATGTCTGGGAAGGAGGGGGTTCACTGGAGGTAGTCAGCCTCCTATGCTAGTGTTTTCAGGTGTATATATGGGAGGTGGCGGAGGGCCCCACCTGGGAAATTAAAAGCTGGGGATGGAAGAGCCACACAGAGGCGGTTATCATACCTATCTCCTGAGGGCTGTAGTTGAGAGAAATAATCCCCCATCTATACAGGGAGGTCTCTCATCCATTTTGGAAACAGCTAAAACATTTATGTATCCCACGTACCTAGAGATTGCACCACCCCCATGCCAATAGCAACGATCTCCATATAGTTGCCTCAGTGGATGCCCATTTAAGAAGATTCTTCAGCCACAGTGATAATAATGGCACTACAGTAGATTTCCAAGATATGGCTTTTTGGTGCTTCGGAAGAATGAATGCCAGGTCAATGAATGAAACAACATATTTATTTGTGCATGTCCAGGTGGTCAGTCCCAGTAGCCTGTAATGCGGATCACATTGTAGTGGGCGGCCCATCACCTCGGAGGGAGCCTAAACAGCTTCCCCCTAAAGTGAACAATCACTGGGTAATCCCGGACAATATGATAGAAACCAGCCTCTGTGCAAAGGCAGCAGGGGCCTCCTGGAAGGATACCTCGAAAAATAGAGTGAAGGTACATCAGGGCCAGGTAGCTCTAGTGAATATAGTTAAATTGGGTGTAGTTCAGGCAGGAGTTCCTAGAGACACTTCGTAATTGCTGTAGTGCTTGGTTCCACTGCTTGATTGAGAAAATTGGTGCTGCAAAACCTAGATAGTTTGCACTTGAGGTTCTAACAATCAGCCGTAAGCAGTGTAATCAGTGTAATCACATGACTACCAGAGCCAAGCCCTAAAAGCATCTGTACAGCAAAGGAGATGGATGGTTCGACATGCACCAGTCCCCACCCAGCCCTAACAGCTACAACCAATTGGGCCGGCCGAAGGTGATCTTTTGCGGTCGTTAGATCGCGTTATTGAACACCTCTTGAGCATGTGACATGCCGCTTTTGAGTACGAGCGGTTACTAATGTATTCGTTACTACTATTACTGACTGGATACCATTGATGCCCTGAAGAAGCCCTTTTATCGGGCGAAACGCGTTGGCTGTTCATCCTGAGTTACATTCAATTTGTCTATGGAATTGCAAGAACACAAGGCTGTTTTACTTTATTACTCTTTATCCTAACTGTGGAACTGTGTGGAATCAACACTTCGGACTTGCAATGAAATATTTAAAAAAAAAGGACTGTTCATCCGTACTGTCAGAACATTGGATTTCTTCTTTTCCTCACACCATATATTTATTTGCTTACATTGCGGTGCACCACCTTTTTGAGTACTTTCCAGTGGGGCTGTTTCAGCCCTGTTCCGTTCCTTTTAGCATCAGGAACTTTGGTGAGGTTGCACGCTCATTGTAACCTAATAGCAGTATTTTTGGTTTCTATTTGCTTCTTTTTACCATTGGGTATGAATAGGGGTGGTGCGTTGTCTATGAGCTTGCTGCAACTCTTGTTTGTTTGTTTTGTTAGCTACAACCAATTGTTAGACCTGGCATCCTTGGAGTAGAGTCTCTCCTGTCTATTTTGCCTCTGCTTCATATGTTTTGACTATGTGCTAGACTTTGTTTTTGCTGGTTTTGGTACTATAGGCACTTTACCACTGCTGACCAGTGCTAAAGTGCAAGTGCTTCCTCTGTAAATTGCATGTGTAATTGGCTTTTCCATGGTTGGCATAGTTGATTTATTAGTAAGTCCCTAGTAGGGTGCACTAGAGGTGCCCAGGGCCTGTAAATGTAATGCTACTAGTGAGCCTGCAGCACTGGTTGTGCCACCCACATGAGTAGCCCTGTAAACAAGGCTGGGACCTGCCACTGCAGTGTCTGTGTATGCACTTTTAAACTGCCAATTCGACCTGGCTAGTGTACCCACTTGCCAGGCCCAATCCTTCCATTTCTTTAAATGTAAGGGACCCCTAAGGTAGGCCCTAGGTAGCCACATGGGCAGGGTGTAGTGTATGTTAAAGGTGGGACAGACACTGATGTGTTTTACATGTCCTAACAGTGAAATACTGACAAATTCATTTTTCACTGTTGCAACGCCTATCTCTTTCACGGTTAACATAGGGGCTGCCTTTAAATATCTTTTAAGTGCAGTTACCCTTTGGGAGCAGATGGCGATGTGGAGCTCGGGGTCTCTGAACTCACAATTTCAAAAATACAACTTTTGGTAAAGTTGGTTATTAGATTGTCAGTTTGAAAATGTCACTTTTAGAAAGCGGGCATTTTCTTTCTTAAAACATTCTGTGACTCTGCTTGCTTGTGTATTCCCTGTCTGGGTCAGACTGACAGTTGTGCTGTTGTGAATTCCCTCTAGACAGTGGCACAAATGGAGCTGGGGTGAGCCTGCATATCCTGATGAGTCATCTAAGCTAGAGTGGCGGGATGAGCTGACACTTACATCTGAATGGGCTGTGCCTGTCCTCACACAAATCAGTCACCAAATGAATGGTGTGTGTCTAGGGCCAGGCCTGGGCAAGGCAGGATCTTGTGAACAACAGAGATTTCCCTTTGAAGTTTGCCTACTTTAAACACAAAAAAGGGTATAAGTAGTGGACCCAAAACCCCAGATTTGTAGATTACTTCTGGAACCAATAGGAACCTCTCCCATGGAGACGAGATAAAGAACTGAAGGAGGACCCATTTGCTGTGTGTGTTTTGCTGGGTTGGGCTACAGTTGCTGCTTGTGTCTTAGAGAGGACATAGACTGGACTTTGCTGTGTATCCTGCTTCTGAAGTTTCTCCAATGGCTTGGATTGAGCCTGCCCCCTGTTCTGAAGTCTCAGGGCCATCAAAGGCTTCCTCTACCAGCACCTGGACTCTCTGCTTTGACTCCTACCCTGCCAAGTGGTGCCTAATCCAGTCGCTGGGCCCTTGAAAGGAGAAACTGTTGAAAAACCAAGAAGAACCAACTGCACTGACTTTGGACGACCCCGGACTGACTTTGCTGTGGGATCCTGTGATGCCATCTGCAACTGAAGCTGTGGTCCACACTGGAGTGCAATGACCCTGCAGGCCTGACATCCCTGAAGCCTTGCTGAAGTCCATGACTCTGTGAGTCCCGAAGTGCGTGTCACTGACATCCTGCACCACACCAAGACCGCTGGATTTCAACCTCCGCATCGATGTCACCTCACCTCCATAGCTCCGCAGCAAGGACCCAACACCTCACACCGACACCTCCATTCCTTCGCTCTGCAGCACCAGAACCAACACCACACTGGATCCAGCGACGCCTTGATCCACGACTCAGTGCTCCGGCTTGTTTTCTTATTTTCACAAGGTACTGTACCTCGGAGTCCATGTGACTCTGTGACCAGCGCCATTAGTGTTGGATTGCTGGGAATTACTCTGTCACAATGTTGCAATATCACAATTCAAAGCATTCGTGTTTCTGAGTGCTATATTGAAGTTTAATCTTTAAAAGTTCATACCTTTGCTTTTGTATGTTGGATTTTTGTCATTTTGGTCTTATTTCTCTCAGATAAATATTGGCTATTTTTCCAACCTGGTGCTGAGTCTTTTTGTGGTGTTTTCACTGTGTTACTGTGTGTGATTGTACAAATACTTTACACATTGCCTCCGAGATAAACCTGACTGCTTGTGTCAAGCTACCAAGGGGGTGAGCATGGCTTATCCTAGGTGTGTATCTCCCTTATCCTGACTAGAGAGAGGGTACCTGCTTGAACAAAGTAGAGACTGACTGCCAACAAGAGACCTAGGGCCAGATGTAGGAAGCACTTTGCGAGTCGCAAACGGCAAAATTTGCCGTTTGCGACTCGCAAATGCGTGATTCCTATGCAGAAATGCATTTTGCGAGTCGGGACCGACTCGCAAAATGCATTTCCGAATCGCAAATAGGAAGGGGTGTTCCCTTCCTATTTGCGATTCGCAATGGTATGCAATTCCATTTGCGACCGCGTATGCGGTCGCAAATGGAGTCGCAGTTACCATCCACTTGAAGTGGATGGTAACCCATTCGCAAACGGGAAGGGGTCCCCATGGGACCCCTTCCCCTTTGTGAATGGACCCCATTTTATTTTTTCAGGGCAGGGAGTGGTCCAAAGGACCACTCCCTGCCCTGAAAATTCCGAAACTAAAGGTTTCGGAATTTTTTGAAATGCAGCTCGTTTTCCTGTGAGGAAAACGGGCTGCACTTCAAAAAAAAAAAAAACCTTTATTTAAAAGGCAGGTCGCTAACATGGAGGCCTGCTGACGTTAGCAGGCCTCCATGTTAGCGAGTGCCTATACTCGCAATGGGGTCGCAAACTGCGACCCACCTCATAAATATTTATGAGGTGGGTCTTTGCGACCCCATTGCGAGTTGCAGAAGGTGTCTGAGACACTTTTCTGCATGTCAAATTGCGACTTGCAATTTGCGAGTTGCACAGACTCGCAAATTGCAAGTCGCAATTTGATTTTTTCCTACATCTGGCCCCTAATTTCTAACACCAAAGCATTGTAGGTCAGAAATGTACCCTCATGAATCATGAATCTTTCCTGGACATTTTGGAAGGGCATTAGGAGTTTGTGTTTATATGATCCCCCAATGTGACAACACCCACATCTGTCCACACACCTACATCATTATTTTGAGCAATCCAGCAAAAAGGAGGGGGCACACAGAACAGAGCCACAGCACGTGGTCACATATCAGGCCAGCAGCACTTAGCCACTCTGATCAGGCTCCCCACCCACCTTGTATCATGTCCAGGACCCATAAGCAAGCCCAGGATATCTTGCCTGTCATAATCTTGGATAATGCAAGCTTTTCCTCCTGTGACCCCAGATCAAGGGGGTAAGGAACACATTCAAGTCCCTGAAGAAACACTTGGGCAGCAAAACAAGCAGGGCCTGGAGGTGGTAAAGCAACCTGGGCAATACCAACATCCTTAAATAGACACCCTACCCATTGGGGAGGGAGGCAGATAATTCCAAAATATCAGTGAGCAGTGTGCTCTGGCCCAATTTGCCATCTCTGAGGTCACGTTTTGAGTGGTAAGTATTAATGCCGAGATAGTGAAAGTTGTCAAATTTCCCCACCAGTCCAGGGCGGTGGGAACCTCCACATTCCGCAACCAGAATACTGCAGGGGGAAAAGACATGGCTTGGACCAATTCAGCCACAGGCCTGGGACCTTAGGAAAACCATCCAGAGCCTCCATCACCCAAGCAAGTCATGGCAAAAGTCCAGAAGAAGTATTAACAATTTTCCTCTTTGAGTGAAATCACCTTCCATCAAATGCTACTTCAAATGCCGCACTGCAGCCCCTCTAGCCGGAATAGGCCTGCCGGTGGCTCCAAGGGCAGGGCGAAGAGGAGAGGAAAGAGTGGACAGCCCCGGTGGGTACCTCTGAATGCCTGAAATTTTGCCATGATGTCTCTACCAGTATGCATACTAGCAACTGTATCTTTATATCAAAGTTGTGCAATGGCCATATCTCTAGGCCCAGCCCCATGCGTCACAATACCTCATGGAGGTAAGGCCCACTCAGAGAATCAAAGGCCTTCTCAATATTTAAAGAGAGGGCCACTCCCAGGGCTGTCTCAGGTAATTGCTCATTTATGAGGCAGAACAACCGTTGGAGATTAAGGAAAGTGTTTCTCCCCCGAATAAAGCCTTTCTAGTCTGTGTGTTCCCAATTAATGATGTGGGGCTGCAGACAATTCGTAATAATCTTTCTCAATACCTTACAGTCCATTATGAGTAGCTAGAGCAGTCGATAGGAGCACACCTCCAGTGGGTCCTTATCCAATTTGGGAGTAACCACAATCACTGCTCTCGCAATGACCGTGGGAGGGTGCCCACCTATTTAGCTGATTGATACAGTAAAAAAAACTGTGGGTCAAGTGTACCGCGGAATGTTAATAGAACTCCCCAGGGGAGTCCATCACTCCCTGGGGTCTTATTGTTTACCATCTTGTCCAGAGCCAGATGGACCACAGCAAGTGTCAGTGGGACATCCAGGACTCAGCAGTGCATAATGTCTAGTCAGGGAATCAGTAGACTGTCCATTTACTCTGATGGTGTAAGCTCTTCAACCCCCGCGCCTTCCGGATAGAAGGCACTGTCATAATCAAAGAAGGCCTCGTTAATGGCCATCTGCTATGTAAGTATGTCGCCATTCAAGGACCTAATGGGTCAACTGGGTATGCTCGTTGTGAAAGAGCAGCAGCCATGCCAAGACATGACCCGCCTTATCGTCCTCTGATTGTTGTTTAGCAGTTTATTTTGCATAGTCCAGTCTTTGCAGTATATTCTGCAGAGCCCTATCGTCTGCCCTAAGGGAGAGAAGTACGGTTCTCTAATCCTCTCCCACCCCAAGTGAATGTCAGCTAAACAAATTGCATCCTCTGTCACGATCAACTTGCGCTACAAGGTTACTTTTATGCCATATTCAGTCTTCATACAAAGGCCACACATGACTGCCTTGAAGGCATCCAACTCCACCCTTCAATCTGATTCCGTGTCTTCCTTATGTTCAAAGTACAGTAGTACATGCATGCCTACACTCTCTTGAAACCCAGTATCTTGGAGCACATGTGTGGGTGGCCTGCATGTGGATATCAAGGTCCGTAACCTACCCCAACTCAACCCGACCATCAGAGGACTGTGGTCCGATAACATGCAACCCCAATATGTGGCCGATCGAGCAAAGGGGAGCATCTCAGGGTTGCACAGAAGGAGATCAATTCTCGCAAGGAGCTGATGGATCTACGAGGAATGAGAGTATCCTCATGCAAGGGGTTAAGCAAGCACCAGATATCCTTGAGTCTACCATGATTCAGTCAGTCAACTAGGGAATGTGGTATTCTGATCACTCATGTGCTGCAAAGTGGAGAAGTGAACCTATCCATGTGTATGTCATGCACGCATTTAAAATTTCTCCCCCAGAGACTCGGCCATATAGCTTGTGGATCAGTGTTGATGGGAGAGTCTCTTGAAAGTGAAATTGGTCCATTTAGAGCTGTGGATGTATGTCCACCATGATGTGCATTTGTTCTCCCTCCAGTGAGGATATTGACCGGGTAGGGAAGCCCGTGGTGTGGCTATGGCAAGATTTCAATTCCGCTACCGACAGAGCCTACTTTCTCACTGCCTGCTTCCCTGACGGCTTGCCCCTTGGTAAGCTATTGCACTACAGGCGGAGGAGGAGACGCTGCTGCTGTCCGCTCCAGAGCTTGTCATGTCCCTTGATGGTGGTAACCCTCCCTTAGATTACAGGCACTCACAGACCTTGGCTTGGGATGTGGAGAGATAGGTAGGTTTTTGTTGAACTCTGGCATCACTCAAACAGAAACAGAAACACATCTATAGTTTTGGCACAATCATTCTCTCTTGTTTTTGTGAGGGGACACTTTCTGGTTTGAAACACTTGTAATATTGTTTCTTAAACTGTAATTATAAATGAACAGTCCTTGATATTATGTAGTTTGCACTGACACCGATAAATCACATTCCCAAGCATAAACAACTACCTTAAATACCATATATACTTTGTGAAAATATCAACAGTTTCTAAATGTGATTAGGATCCTTCCTGATCCTCATGTGAAAAGTATCCAGATGAGCAACTGCAGACATGAGGTTGTACTCCTCAAAGTATAAATAGTGCTTTAGACCATGGAGGTTTATTTCCAAAATACAATTAAACTTTTTAGAATACTTCTCTCTATCCAGCTTCTACTTCAAACATGCTTCCATAAAGCAAACAAAACAAAAACCTAGTTTTTCACAGAGTCTGAACTAGCAGCAAGCAAGTAGAAGCTGACAGCCCATGCACAGGGCTTGGGAAAGTAAATGAGGATAAATGACAGGGCAAAAGCAGGGATGCCCTTCTACCATTTCAAGAAATTGGGTTAATAATTGAGAGTGGTGGAAGCCCCTCTCAAATAATAAGCACAGTCTTGGTCAAGATGAACCATAAAAGTCATTAAACCTGGGCCTAATCCTCTGGTAGCTTGGCCCAAAAGCAGGCGCAACTTAGAGTCAAAGTTTGAAATATTAATGCAGCACCCAAGTAGTAATTAGTTGGAAACACAGCACAAGAAAAATCCCAAATCAAATTAGAAAAACATAGTAAAATGTATTAAATAAAACAACAGCAAAATAACAAAAAATAAATATGCAGGACCTGAGATATGAGCTTTTTAAATTATTTGTGAAAATTGGGACAAAAACCACAAAGTGGCACTGACAGTTATCTGGTGGCACTGGCTCATGTGACAGTCACAATATGAGGCTAAAAACAATAGAGCACAGGTCAGATACATGAACCAGGTTTAGCCTGCTGCAGAGTTAGCCTCTCTTGTCTTTGTGGAGAGTTACTGTTCACTATGAGAAGGTTGTTGTTGGTGAGAGGAACAAGTCGGGCATCACAGGTGGTTGCTGTTGTTGTGTGACTAGCCAGTCATTGCTGGATGATTTTGGCAGTCTATGCGTGCTGTCACTCTCAGAACAACGTGCAGGTCTCGCTGGCACTTTGCAGTTGCATAGATGGTTGCTGTCTGTGCAAATGGTGTTTTCCTCAAGGGGCTTCACTTTGGCAGTCATCCAAGGTGGTCATTTCTTGGTGTGAAAAGGTCACTTTGGGATGGTTAGGAGCCCAACAATTCTGTATCTTCAGATGCGAAACAAGGGTCCAGGACCGGGGACACCTCTTAGGGACCAGATCTGCTGGTTGCACTGACTGTTTTACTATATATGCCATTACAGTTTGATTTACCAATTGTTTGTTTTCCCCTTTTACCACTTACTCTTTGTCTTGACCCTCAATGTGGATCTTTATCTGAGAGTGGCTATAAGAAATTTATCAAGCTTCAAAAAACTAATTTCAAAATACAAACTTATTTAGTAAGTTAGTTTCCTAAAGTCAGTAAAGATAGTTTT
Organism: Pleurodeles waltl; assembly: GCF_031143425.1. Lineage (NCBI taxonomy): Eukaryota > Metazoa > Chordata > Amphibia > Caudata > Salamandridae > Pleurodeles > Pleurodeles waltl. The sequence continues at coordinate 282,307,296 of NC_090447.1, forward strand.
AATAGTTTTAAAGTATTTATTTAAATGAATTCATATAATTTTATTCATGAAGCATAAAGTTGCAGAAACTGGCATGAAGGGTGTCCTGAATCTGTTCCTACTCTGTTTTTCTCTGTCTTACAGAATGTGATAAGTTGGAATAATACTGTTCTGTAGCCTGGGAAAATTAGAAAAGAACATTCAGTCTGTTACACTAACTACAGTTCTCATGTTTATCTATCCCATGTGCTTATAGCTATCACTCTATTCTGAAACAATGTATCAAATCTCTCTCAGCTTCAATGGAATATCTGAAGCGGAATGAATAACTCTTTTGTATCTAATAGCTTTGAGGTTTGACAGCTCTCATAAAGTTTTCTACACCCAAAGCTGCTGTAGTCAGCTTAGTGCAGTTACTCTAAAATATTGTATCTGTCTTTCTATAGTTATTGTTCTTTAATCATCTATGGCTCTCAGTTCTGACAGCAGCAGCAGCAAAGATCACTTTGGTCATCTCTCGCTCGCTGTCTTGTCACACTCTGCTTGCTTCTCCCTATAACAGTATTTATAATTACTTTCATTAATACATTGATTAACAAAGTTATAGATTTCTTGAGATGTTGCAGAATTAAATAATGCTTCTCTTGACAAGCAGTAGGAATTACTCGTACTTCCTTTCTCATATATTCCTTCATTTCTGCAAGAACAATTTTATGTACAACACCTTCGTAATTCCCATTATTCATATAATATTAATGTTTCAATCACACAAGCAATCACACAAGCAATTGTTATTTTCTAAATACACAAAAATACATACCAAAGCAGTTTAGTAGGTGAGTAAAGGTGTAAGTCATACTGGTTCTTTTGTTTTATTAAAAGTTTGTAGCATCTTTCAAGTCAAGAAGAGGTTATAGAAAAACATTTAATAGAAATATGTGTCAACCTATTTCTGCTAATCATGTAACAGGGGTTACATACAATTCAGAACATGTTTTTAAATGTTAAAGCAACAACAGTTTTGACCTAGCAAGCACTCTCACATTAGTATTTAGATTTTCATTTTCTATTGGGACCTTATCAGTCCCCACCTATGATGGTTTGGAACCATCATCAAACTACTTTATTAATTCATTCTTCAATTATTTCAGATTTGTTTCTTTTTCGCTTTATCTTTTTCTTCAAATCCCTTATATTCGTCACTCACTCTTTAACTAATTTCTAAAGCATTTTTCATTCTATTTTGTAATTTGTTTTCTCTTTGTTTCTTTATTAGTACCTTTATTATTGTGCAGAAGCAATAAAGAGATATGATACATATTATTACTATTACAATTCACATTAGTATATAGCTAAAGATTTTACCTCCTATTCCCTTTAACCTGTTTTCAGCTATAGTTGGAATCTCCAAAGGTTCCAAATCTAATTTCAAATCAGTAATGTTATTTGCTTATGCCTGTATTCTTTTACTTTCATCAGGAATTTAAGTGCAACAATTTTCAATTCGTAACAACCAAAAGAATGTCTAACGTGTATTGATTTTGCAAAACCATTGATCTAATCACTATAAGCTCAGTGTTTTCTAGCAATATAGTTCAAGGTGTACTTGTAGCTAATCTATCTACTACTGTGGATAGCTTACTTATCTTTCCATGACTCAATACTACTCCCACAGCAGTAATAATTGCTCCAAATGTGTCCCTCACCATTCGTGTCCTTTCATTCACACTTCTCACGTCTTGTTTTTGCTGGAGTCATTCTACATCTAAAGAATCTACATGATACATTATGAGAAATATTAATTTTAAACAAAATGTTCCCTCACAAAATGCAGGTAATTTGAAATAAGCATTAATTTCACAAGTAAAAATCACTCCTGGTCAAGTTGGATAATCCTCTTTCAAAATGTGCCATTCATCTCCTGATACCTCAAATGTATGTTCACCCCTGCTGTTTCCTACGAGTATTTTCTTCCCTTGTATTAATCATTTACACACACACCTTAGTTTAGGTACAGTTATCTTTTTCCAAAATTCATCATCCTCTCTCTTCCATACATTCTTTTGCACATCATTCCTATTGTTCCTAGCCTTTGTAAGTCTTTCATTTATTTTTTCTAACATTTGCATAAAAACGTTCTCTTGTTTACTCATTTTACATGTTAAATGTTGTTCATGTGCTTTAACTGTGATTGCAGGAATATAGGGGTCTAAAATAGTGCCAAGCTGTCTCAGTTTCTTAGCTTTTGGATGCAAGTTCATGTCTTTCAGTAATGTTACTTTAGAAAGTACTGTATCAGAATTTGAAAAGTAATATTAAAAATGTCACAATCTGTGTACTAAGCTAAGCAATATACTACAAGAAGTGGCATAAGAAAGTGGTATGTGATGATATGAGACTTGTTCATCTGCTGAAAAAGATGTGTGCACAAACAAAGCAATCCTTAACATATAAAGCCCTAGGGGGTCATTACAACCCTGGCAGACGGTGTTAAAGCGGCGGTAATACCGCAAACAGGCCGGCGGACAAAAAAAGGGAATCATGACCCTGGCGGAAACCGCCAACAAAGACAGCCACTTTAACACACCGCCCGCCACGGCGGTACAGACTAGCAGCACGGCGGCCACCGCCAACAGACAGGCGGAAGACAATGTACCGCCCATAGTATAACAACACGCCAATCCGCCACCTTTTCCGGGGCGGATTCACCGTGGATAAAAACACGGTGGAAACAGTTTCTGCAATGGGAAAATGCTCACCTGAACACATCCCACGAGGAAGGAGGACTCCATGGAGCCGGAATTACAAATCCTACAGCCCTTGTATTCCTACTCATCTACGAAGAGCAACGCCGGCGCCGGCGAAGACAACGGTGAGTACTGCACCTATGACATAGGGGAGGCAAAAGTTAGGGGGACACACACGCAACACCCCCACCCCCACCCTCGCATATTACAACACACACACCAATGCATTTACAAAAATCACAGTAACAACCCACAACCCCCCCGGAAGAATGCAAAGACAAAACAAAATCAGTTCAAGCATTGTAATGTTTCAATATACATGTCTCAAAAATATACAGATATATTATAAAATCATTCAAAAGTATATACATTACGAGAAGTAGTGCAGATATGAAGATCTCAATGTCCGTGCACCACTAGTCCAAAAATGCATGGGCGAGGCCCACAAAAGATACCTGTCCACAAACGGAGAGAACACTGCCGGGGCATCAGATCGAAATACAACAGGCACCTCAGGGGGAAGGGAAGGGGGGGCACCTCAGCCGGATGACTGCAAAGCCAGATCCACGACGGGGCTCCATGCCCATTGATGTATCCTGGGGAGTGCAAAGCCACAGTCTCTCCAGTCTCTACAGTGGGTGGCTTGCCCACTGTACCATCCTGGGGAGTGCAAAGCCACAGTCTCTCAAGTCTCTACAGTGGGTGGGTTGCCCACTGTACCATCCTGGGGAGTGCAAAGCCACAGTCTCTCAAGTCTCTACAGTGGGTGGGTTGCCCACTGTACCATCCTGGGGATTGCAAAGCCACAGTTTCTCAAGTAGATAATAGCCTCCACTGGTTCTGGAGGGGGACTGGTGCCCAGACTGGATAAGTCTCCCCGTGACAGTTCCTGTCCCCTCACTGTCCCAGCTGTACCTGGGATAACGATGCTTGATGTGGCGGTCTTTTCCGTCTAACCATCATCACACAAGCCCCCACACAGGAATGTTTGCACGGGGGTACACGCACACCCACCCATTGCACACCATGACACACACATGCAATAATCATGCTCTTATGCCCCTGCAGGATCACGAAGGACCGTCACCACACCGGAGGGTCCAGACAACTCCACTCCACCAACAGAAGAGGCCCACAGTGACGATAGCAGCTCTGCCCTACTGGAGCCTGATGACCAGCCCGGACCATCGTGGGCCTCAGGACAGTCGGTTCCCCTTGCACAGGCACAGCCCAACACTGTCCTTCCACCCTCTGGTAACACCAGCACAGCACCCACCCAGCGGGCCCAAACCTCCGTACCCAGGACAGGTCAATCAGCTGTGTGTCCACCACTACAGGGAACCCAGGATAACCCACCACCCCAACAACAACAGGGACCTGGGGGCAGTGGTAGTGGGCACACGGTCCAGGGGACGGAGGCACAGGAACACAGGGGAACTGGGAGGGCTGCTGTGCGACAGGGGGCGGACAGGCCAAGGGAACCCACTCTCCACGAGGCCCTCTCCTCTATCATGGGAGCATACCACCACTCCCAGGAGAAGGATGGCGACGGTCCTGGTCAAGTTTCAGGAGACCCAGCGACTGCAGGAGGACCAGTATTTGGGGTTCAGGGAGGAGCTCAGGACCATCAGCTCCGCCTTGGGCACCATCATAGGGTTGCTGAAGGACATACAGCAGACCATGAGGGACACCATGGCACTCCAAGGGGCCCCTGACACTAGCCTGGACGATGAACTGCCCACCACCTCCGCCAGCGCTAGTGGACAGGAGGCGCCGCCACAGGACCCCCACACCAGCACCCCACACACTGCAGAGGGAGAACCACCTCGCAAACGGTCCCTGAGGTCCAGGAACAAGACAGAGAACGATGCCAAGACCCCCGCCAAGAAATGAGACCACCCTGATTGTCATCCTACTGTCCCATTTTGTCACCCTGTCCATCCTTAAACTGCCCCAGCTCCACTTCCTATGCCCATTTGGGCAATGCACCTGTGAGACTAATAGACTGGACTCTGCCATGGACATTCCCCCACCATCACCCTTCACCATTTTGCTACCCCCTCAATTTTGAGCACTAAAATAAACACCCTTAAAGCACAAAACAATCTGGAGTCAGTATGTGATTTCGGAATACTGTATTAGCAATTACTGTGGCAAAAAGCTCTTTCATTTGTAATGTCAACATACCTATGTCACACAGCTCTAGTCCATGAGGAATCAAAGCAGATGTCACACTGTGGGACCCAGATCTGTGAAATCGTAAGGGAAAGTGACAACTCAGTGACCATACACTGGGTGAAAACGACAGACAGTAGAGAGGTAGTAGTGTTTAAGTACATGTAGTAGGCAGGTTTGTATTCTTACCTGTGTTTCACAGGAAATATTGCTGGATCACTGAATCCCTGTTGTCCATGTCTTCTTCCTCTGCTTCCTCGTCTTCACTGTCCACAGGCTCCACAGCTGCAACAACACCGCCATCTGGACCATCCTCCTGCAGAAAAGGCACCTGTCGTCGCAAAGCCAAGATTTGAAGCGTACAGCAGGCCACGATGATCTGGCACACCTTCTTTGGTGAGTATAATAGGGATCCACCTGTCATATGGAGGCACCTGAACCTGGCCTTCAGGAGGCCGAAGGTCCGCTCGATCATCCTCCTAGTTTGCCCATGGACCTCATTGTAGTGTTCCTCTGCCGTTGTCCTGGGATTCCCCACTGGGGTCAGTAGCCATGACAGGTTGGGGTAACCAGAGTCACCTGCAAATGGCGAGGGACAACTGTTAGACACACACTAACCTGTAGGGATATCCCCAGGCCCAGACAACCATTCCCACTGACTAGCTTCCAGGTGCTCACCTAATAGCCACACACGGTGCCTCTGGAGTTGACCCATCACATAAGGGATGCTGCTATTCCGCAGGATGTAGGCATCATGCACTGTGCCAGGGAACTTGGCATTCACATGGGAGATGTACTGGTCGGCCAAACATACCATCTGTACATTCATCGAATAATAACTCTTCGGTTTCTGTACACCTGTTCACTCCTGTGGGGGGGAGACCAAAGCCACATGTGTCCCATCAATGGCACCTATGATGTTAGGGATATGTCCCAGGGCATAGAAATCATCTTTCAATGTAGGCAAATCCTCCACCTGAGGGAAAACGATGTAGCTCCGCATGTGTTTCAGCGGGGCAGACAACACTCTGGACACACTTTGGAAAACATGGGCTGGGACATCCCTGATGCTATGCCACTGTTGTTTGAAATGACCCACTTGCAAGGAAATGGAGTACTGACAGCACCTGCACTTGAGGGGGGATTCCTGTGGGATGGTGGATAGCTGACATCAGGTCTGGCTCCAACTGGGTACACTGTTCCTGGATTGTGGCACGGTCAAGCCTGTATGTGATTATCACATGTCTTTCCTCCATTGTCGACAGGTCCACCAATGGTCGGTACACCGGAGGATGCCACCATCTCCTCACATGTCCCAGCGGACGGTGCCTATGAAGGACAAATGCGAGCACAGAGTCAAACAACTCAGAGGTACGTACCCACAGCTTACACAGAACACCAATCATAATCTAAAAAGTGGCCTGTATGTGTGTTGAGTCTAGGCCTAGGTAGGGGGTAGAGTGCTGCGTGCATGAAATGACGGTGAGTGCATGTGCCACATGGCAAGGGTAGGGATGGGGGCCAATCAATTTGATGGTGCAGTTGGTAATAAGTTTCTCTTCCCCCTGTACAACTCATGTAGGTCAGCACCCACCAGAAAAATTATATTTGGCGTGCCATCGCCAAGGACGTCCGGATCCTGGGGGTCTACCACAGATGGAGCACCCACTGCCAGAAAAGATTGGAGGACATTTGCCACTGGAGCAAGAAGACGGCGGAGGCTCGGCTGGGGATGGCATCCCAACGTGGGAGGGGTGCCCATCGCATCATGACCCCCCTGATGTTCAGGATCCTGGCGGTGGCGTACCCTGAGTTGGATCGGCGCTTTAGGGCATCACAGCAGCCACAAGGGGGTGAGTACACTCTCATTCTGTTGATTTAGCGCACAGTAGAGGGGTCTGGGTGGGGGAGGTGGGCTGTGGGTTTGCCTAGGCCAGGGCAAGTTCCGTAGGCAAGGTCCCTCCGTAAGGCAGGCCATCTGTCACCCCTCCGCACCTCTGTAGAGTGCCAACTACACCTAGTCATGCCCTTGTGTCATCCATGTGTGCAGATGTCGTCCATAGTCTAGTAGGCCACTTCCCAGGAATTGAACATAGGATCCCAAGAGCGCGGCGTAGTGCAGGGGGCTTTTGTGTCTGTCGTGTCCGCCAACGGTAGCGGTAATGCATGCACTCAACATGTCTTCCTTCTGTCATCGTCCCCCTTTTTTGTGGTCTCCCTGTTCTTGTGTGCATTAGCATTATCAGGCGGAGGAGCAGTGTTACCGGAGCACGAGGGGGATGCATCCCACATGGACATGGAGGGCCACACTATGTAATCGGACTTCACCAGTGGGACGGAGGGCGAGGGGAGCTCCACGGCGGGGACAGGAGCTGAGACCAGTGACGCGGACTTGTCCTCTGATGGAGGCTCCCTTGTGGTGGCGGCAACATCTGTGCCACCCCAATCTACAGGTACAGCCGCCACCCCCCCTTCCAGCACCGCCCTCCCAGCAGCCCCTCAACCTTTGCCCTGTGCCCACTCACTTGGGAGGGAGGGCATCACCTTCGCCCCAGGCACCTCAGGCCCTGCCCCAGTCACCCCTGCTTCCCTCAGTGAGGAGGCCATTGACCTCCTCAGGTCCCTCACTGTTGGGCAGTCTACCATTTTGAATGCCATACAGGGTGTAGAAAGGCAGTTGAAACATACCAATGCATTCCTGGAGGGGATTCGTTCTGGTCAGGCGGCCCTTCAGTGAGCTTTTCAGACTCTGGCCTCAGCACTGATGGCAGCCATTGTCCCTGTCTCTAGCCTCCCCCCTCCAACTTCCTCCACCCAGACCCAATCCCCTGTACCCCAGCCTATCCCAAGCACACCTCTAGACCAGCATGCACACACGTCAACACACAAGGGAAGCTCAGGCAAACATAAGCACCACACATTCCACAGGCACTCACGCAAGCATCATACCTATGCAGACACACCAACATCCACTGCCTCCACTGTGTCCCCCTCCTCGCCCTCTACCTCCTCCCTCGCAGTCTCGTCTACACTCACACCTGCATACACTACCTCTACAGCCACTACTGCCATCACCAGCACACCCACAACCACACCCCGCTCATTTGCAGTCACCACCCCCACTACCATTCACACACCCCCGTTGTCCTCTCCCAGTGTGTCTGTGACGCCCCCTCCCAAGATCCACAAACGCAGGCACACACCCACCCAACAGCCATCCACCTCACGACAGCCTCCAGCGCATGCACCTTCACCCAAAGTCAGCAAACGAACACCTCCTACAACCACAACCTCTTCCTCCACTCCAAAACCCCCTCCAGCTACCCGTCCCAGTGTCTCCCAAAAACTTTTCCTGTCCAACCTTGACCTCTTTCCCACACCTCCCCCACCCCGTCCATCTCCTAGGTCCCGAACTAGCACCTCAGCCACAACATCTCCGGGACCAGTGGTGCCTCTAGTCACCGGAATCTGGAGTACACTGGCCACCAGGGCAGCCAGTGTGGCACAGAGCCACAGCACAGACAGTCTCCCACCAGTCAAGCATCAGAAGTTGGCCAGTGCCCGGCGGGAGAGGGGGAAGACTCCAGCCACCAAAGCCGCTCCCAGGGGTACAGGTGAGAGTGTGGAGTCAGCTGTTACACCATCCAAGGTGGGAAGGGGCACAAGAAACTCAGCAAGTCTGGGAAGAGCAGCACGGCGGAGAAGACCGCCATCATCCCCACTGCCCAGGAGGCCACCGCCACCAGCCCTGCTGCCCAGGAGGCCACCGCCAGCACCAGCCCTGCTGCCCAGGAGGCCACCGCCAGCACCAGCCCAGCTGCCCAGGAGGCCACCAGCACCAGCCCAGCTGCCCAGGAGGCCACCGCCAGCACCAGCCCAGCTGCCCAGGAGGCCACCGCCAGCACCAGCCCTGCTGCCCAGGAGGTCACCGCCAGCACCAGCCCAGCTGCACAGGAGGCCACCGCCAGCACCAGCCCTGCTGCCCAGGAGGCCACAGCCGTCATCCCCACTGGGACAGAGAGGACCACCAGCACAAGCCATGCTGGGCTAGAGAGGACCGCCAGCACAAGCCCCGCTGGGACAGAGAGAACCGCCAGCACAAGCCCCGCTGGGACAGAGCGGACTGCCAGCACAAGCTCCGCTGGGCTAGAGAGGACCGCCAGCACAAGCTCCGCTGGGCCATGAAGGACCGCCAGCAGCTGAGTCACTGCAAAGGACCCCGCCACTCCAAGCACCGCTGAGCAGGGCACCGGCGTCTCAAGCACTGCTGAACAGGGCACCGCCGTCTCAAGCACCGCTGAACAGGGCACCGCCGTCTCAGGCACCGCTGAACAGGGCACCGCCATCTCAAGCACCGCTGAACAGGGCACTGCTGTCTCAGGCACCGCTGAACACGGCACCGCCATCTCAAGCACCGATGAACAGGGCACAGCCGTCTCAAGCACTGCTGAACAGGGCACCACCCTCTCAAGCACCGCTGGCCCATGAGCGCCAAGGGCACTGACGCTACTGAGTCCGTCAAGGGCAGAATGAAGCACTCTGGGCACCATGCCCCCTCCAGAACCAGTGGAGAGATCCATCCACTACCTCTGTCCTTAGCAGGATGAAGCACTCTGTGCACCATGCCCCCTCCAGAACCAGTGGAGAGATCCATCCACTACCTCTGTCCTTAGCAGGATGAAGCACTCTGGGCACCATGCCCCCTCCAGAACCAGTGAAGAGATCCATCCACTACCTCTGTCCTTAGCAGGATGAAGCACTCTGGGCACAAGGCCCCCTCCAGAACCAGTGGAGACTGTTATCCACTTGAGAGAATGTGGCTTTGCACTCCCCAGGATGGAACATTGGGCAACCCACCCACTGTAGAGACTTGAGAGACTGTGACTTTGCACTCCCCAGGATGGAACAGTGGGCAACCCACCCACTGTAGATATTCGAGAGACTGTGACTTTGCACTCCCCAGGATGGAACAGTGGGCAACCCACCTACTGTAGAGACTTGAGAGACTGTGGCTTTGCACTCCCCAGGATGGAACAGATGGCAACCCACCCACTGTAGAGCCTTGAGAGACTGTGGCTTTGCACTCCCCAGGACAAAGCAGTGGGCAACCCACCCACTTTAGAGACTTGAGAGACTGTGGCTTTGCACTCCCCAGGATTGAACAGTGGGCATGTGGCCCTCTCGTGGATTTGGCGTCGTGCACTCAAGCGGCTGAGGTGCCCCTGAGGTGCCTGTTTTCTTGCTCTCTGATGCCCCTGCAGTGTTCTCTCTGTCATGGTCGGGGATCTTGTGTGGGCCTCACCCATACCGTGTGGGCCCAGTGTTCCACTGACTTAATTGGAGCAGTACCTGGACTACTATGCTTGGTGTATATTTTGTCAATGGTGTATATATATATTTTTGCCTACTTGATTTTAATATATTACAATGGTTACACTCATTTTCTATTGTCTTTGCATTCTTCCGGGGTGTTTGGGGGGTGTAACTGTGATGCATCAATATGCATTAGTGTGTGTGTTGTAGTGGGGGAGGGTGGGGGTGGAGGTGTTGCATGTGTGTGTCCCTGTTTTTTCCCTCCCCCCTCTCCTGTGTTGTAGGTGCAGTACTCACTGTGGTCTTCGCCACCGGCGTTCGTGCTCCTGGTAGAGGAGCAGGAAGACTATCGCAGGGAGAATTTGGAGTTCCGGGTCCATGGTGTCCTAGTTCCTCGTGGGGTGTGTAGAGGTGAGCGTTTTCCCTTCAGAATCCTGTTTCCGCCGTGTTTTTATCCGCGGTGAATCCGCCCCGGAAAAGGTGGCGGATTGGTAGGTTGTGATACTGTGGGCAGTATATTGTCCTCCGCCTGTCTGTTTGCGGTGACCGCCGCGCTGTTTGTTTGTACCGCCGTGGCGGTCGGAGTGTTAAAGTGGCTGTCTTTGTTGGCAGTTTCCGCCACGGTCGTAATTGCAAAATTGTTACCGCCGGCCTGTTGGCGGTCCTACCGCCGCTTTAACACCGACCGCCAGGGTTGTAATGACCACCATTGTCTTCTCGGTTTCAGGTGTGAAATAAATCACTAGAATAATAGCTATAGCTATTAACAACATCAATATAAGAAAAGTCACTAAGAATATTTTAACTATAGTTCTAGTTACAATACAAATGTTTTCTCTACTATCAGATCTACTACCAAATTTAGTTCTGTTAACAGCAGCAATGATACATATATATGTGCGTATATATAGTATTTTTTTATATATTTATATATACGTATATATATATATATATATATATATATATGTATGTATATATATATATATATATATAAATATATATATATATGTTTTCCAAATCTTTCTTTTTTCAGTTTAGTCGGTCAGTAAAGTTTCTGTCATTTGTTTGTTAGTATAATCTTTATTAGACAACCCTTAAATCTACTTTGTGTTATTCTCAACTGTTATCCCTAAATGTGTTCTTCTAATCTCCGCCCTTGGTAAATTTCTTATATCTTCTACTTATTTATTATTTTGTTCATTCAATGTCTTTTGCAATTTTTCTGAGTGTGGTTGATGTTTTGTCTGTTTCACTAGCACCACTTGGTTCGTCCTCCTCTTTGACTGTTTTTAATGGTGGAAGATTATTGCTCATACTCAATCTTTGTTTTTTTTGGCATTCTTCTCCCAGATTCCAGTTACTGTTCTTTCGTTGTGGTGGTTGATCCCAGAACGTGTATCCTCTCCAGGGACCTCAAGTTCCCTTAATGGTTCTGTGATCGTTCCGAGTCTTGGTCTCTGACAAATACAGTTTGCATCTCATAGTTGTCAACACTCTGTGAGATGTCTGACGATTGGACCACTTCACCTGTAAGAGTTTCTTCACCCCAATTTTCTCTTTACTTATTCTGATCGCTGGTTTGTTCTTGTGCAACGTTCAGTAGAACGTACACCAAAAATCTAAGCTCTGTTTCTTCTTCTGGATATTTCGCCTTCTGGGTGTGTGAGGCATGAAGGAATAATCAAATTCCCCCAAGGGAAAACCAGAACAATCACGCCACACACTCACAATCAATGAATCTCTCTATTGATCAGTCTAAAGACAAAGGAATCTAAGGTATATATTTAATATAATCCCAAATAAAAAGTCCCAGATCACAAGATTAACAGGACCAGCACATCAATCACAAACCATCAATAAAACCAAATGAAATTCAATAAAAAGGAAGACAATAGAAAGACATATGCAATCGTCTATTAAAATAGAACTGTCCCAATTTTAGTAAGTATAGCCCTCTTGATAGTTGTCATCAATCCTTGTTCGATAAAAGCCTCCTCCTATGGGTCCAGTAAGAATAAAGTGTTGACGTGTTTCGGTGGGCTTTCAAACCTTTTTCACCACCTTCTTCAGGACCTACATACAACAACACAAAGGAATATATATATATGTAAAAATATATATGCATATACTTCAACACTTCTCAAAACCCCATACTCCACTTGCAACCACCCCAATAAAATCATTTCATTATCCAAGACCACCAAGATTCCTTTTGTATTCATCATCACAGAGAGAGATTTAATTGCCCACCTCATTCTAAAATAGAGATTAATAAATACACATATATAAAATATGTGTATATCTAAAAATATTTTTTTCATAAATATCTCTAATATTTTTTTTAAAAACCTTTATACAGACATCTCTTTTTTTATTTAAAAAAAAATATATATATATTTTATCTATCCCTAATCACTCACCTCGATAAATGCCAACTCAAAACATCCACACCGATCCAAATATAAGCATAGATACTTTCCTCAAAATCCACAGTCTTTCAAAAATATATTTCTACATAAGTGAAATAGAGGACCATTATTAAATTATCCTTCATATAACAAGGACCCACTTCTAAACACCATGTGGTGACCCGTATCGTGACAAAAAATCCTTCCACACTTTCTTGCTCCCATGGGTGCATATAGAATGTGAAAAAATATCACAGTAAAAGCCGGAAAGCAACCAAATTTATGTTTATCATGCAATCCCAAATGCACTTAATCTCATAACATGCAATTATAGTATCCCTGGAGCTTACCATGGAATCCACATATATTGCAATATATTAAACCAGGACTAATTATTATTTGTTCGGTTCAAGCCTTAATTCTACAATAAAATCAAACATTTATAGTTAGAAAAGTGCATAATGCTCTACAAAAATTTAATAAAAACTACCTGCACCCTCTCTAAAATATTCCCAAATTTAGGGGAACCCCATTCTCGGTCTTCTCACTTTATTCCATAAATTAAACTAATACTATTCGAGATTGCTTAAAATTTCTAAATACTTCTATATTAAATAAGTTAAAATGAAATAAAAAGCCCCCTTTCATCTAAGCAGTTTCCTTTACTTACCACTCAATCAGCATTATTGTATTTAGTTATCTTCTTGTTATTGTATCGGCAAAGGACCGGCTCACCTACCGCTGATCTATTTATGCAAGAAATACGCTCCATCTAACATAGGCATGGAAGTATAGTCACTTCCTGTTATTTCAGGTTTGCTTCCTGTATCAACGGAGCGAACCGCTAGATTGCAACCATTGTCACAGTGCGGGCGCCATCTTGAGATCCTGCGTTCATTTGGAAGTAAGATCTACTTCCAAGCAATGTCAAACCTCTCACATTAAATGAAAACCCCGATCTAATACAATACCAATAATCCTACCAGAGAAAATAAAATAAAATACAATAAAAAGGAGCAGCCATCTTCTCAGAGACTGACCACTACCAAGATAAAAACCGACTAACTACTAAGACTAATACCCAAAGCCAATAATCCTAAAATAAATACTGTCATCTAAATAATTCCCATCCTATAAATATACTAAATTATTAAAATACCAAAAACCATAAATGTAAAAATAACCACCCAGATCTATTCTAAGCAACAATCACCTTAAATGTTAAAATAACCCCCAGATCAGTTCTAAGCACCACTCTCCTTCTAAACTCGAAATAGGTCAATACCATTCTTCCTTACAGTTTAAACCTTTCTCAAAAGTATCTAACTTGGTGATATACCACCACTCTTGTTTCTTTCTCAATAGATCACAATTACCACCTCTCTTCCCAGGGAATATTTTCTCTAAAATAAACCACTTTAAATCCCTTTCTGAGTTTTCACTACTAAGAAAGTATTCCACCAAAGGTGCATTAATTTTTCTAGTTCGGATGGCCGATCTGTGTTCGCACAGGCAAACTCACAGTTCTTGTCCCGTCTCCCCCACATAACCTAATCCACAGGGGCAGAGAATCAAATACACCACATTCTTGTTCCAACAGTTATTTAGGGTTTTAGAAGTAATAGTCACTCCCTCATATTTAATAGCCTTCTTCTCTATACATTGGTCACAGCAACTACAATTTCCACATTTATAATTCCCTCTGATTATATTACCAGTTAGCCCAAGCTGTCTAGCTGGGCGATCATCCCTATAAGTATGAACCAATCTATTTCTTAGATTTTGGTTACGTCTAAATTCAAAGAGGGGCTTATCCAACATGGTCTCATCTTCAGCATTCAATAAATGCCAATTCCTATTTATCACATTTTTGATTTTATTGATGATCGCACTAAACTGACTAACAAAAACAACCTGTTCATTTTCTTTCCTTCTTCGATCCTGATTAAACATGCTATCCCTATCATAGAACCGAGCACTTTTAAAGGAGTGACTAATTGACTTTTTAGGATACACCCTATTCTTCAATTTCTGCTTCAGAACATTCAAATGTTTGTAGAAATCTACCAAAGTTGTAAAATTTCTCCTCAATCTCAGAAATTGTCCAAAAGGGATACAATCCCTCTGGGCTTTAGGATGAAAGCTCTTGCAATGAAGCAGGGTATTTGTGTCAGTGGGTTTTGTAAATAACTCTACCCCCAAACAACCATTATTATCCTTGATAGAAATATCAAGGAAATCAACCACCCTCTTACTGATGTGGGCTGTAAAGCGTAGGTTGATGTCTCCCAGATTCAGCCACTGGAGAAACTCATCAAGCATCTCTCGCGATCCTTCCCATATGAAGAATATATTGTCAATAAATTGGAACCATGATATAACATTTTCATAAAAAGGTGCTGTCACATTATATATATGCTTATTCTCAAATTCTCCAACATAAAGGCATGCCAAACTTGGGGCTCAAGTTGCTCCCATGCTCCTCCCTTTAAGGTAGAGATACAGATCATTCTTAAACAAGAAAATATTATTTTTAAGAACCAAAGAGACACAGTTAATGATTAACTCACTACTTACACCTCTAAGATCCGTCGCCTCTAGATAGTTCCTTATTACATCTATGGTATGATCCTGTGGGATATTAGTGTACAGGGCTTCTATGTCTAAGGTGACAAGAATTGTATATCACTATCAAACACTCTACCCTCCACCTTTGATGTAATGTCAGTTGAGTCCCTTATATATGACCTCTGATGTAAAACTAAGGGTTTTAGAAAACTATCAACATACTTACTAAGGGGTTCAAGAAGGGACCAAATACATGAAATAACAGGTCTCAAAGCAGGATCTGAGGCGTTTTTATGGATCTTAGGCAATCTATAAAATGCCGGGGTAATGGGACTCTCATTCAAAAGAAAACAACTCTGTTCCTCACAGATCCAACCCTCGAGTAATCCCTTATCTATGGCTTTTCCCACTTCCTTCTTCAGCATCTCCAGTCGATTCATAGGTACTTTTTGATAATGATCTTGTACTGATAAAATATCTTCAGACCTCCTCTCATAGTCCCTCGTATCAAGGACTACCACACCCCCACCTTTGTCTGCGGGTTTTATGGTAATACTAACATCATCCTGTAAGGCACAGAGAGCATTTTAATGTTCCCTAGATAGATTGTTCTTTGGTTTAAAAGGATTACGCACAATTCTCTGAATTTCTTTATCCACCAATGTTTCAAACAATTCAACTTCTTTTCCTACTTGTGATAGCGAAGGAGTAAAGGTTGCTTTGGGTCTCAAACCAGAGATGTTATTAGTCTCCCTTGTATCTTGACGTCCCATAAAATATTTCTGTAACCTAACTTTCCTAAAAAAGCCCTCAAATCCTGTTGTAAATCTACCCTATTGATATTAGCTGTAGGGGCAAAGCTAAGGCCCTTTTCTAACACCTCTACCTCGATGTTGGTAAGGGCCCTTGCTGATAAATTAATTATTGGGGCCTTATCTACCTCCAATATCGTTGATTCCTTGTTCTGATATATTCCTGTTGTGGTTGGTTCCTTTGTGGCATAGCCCTTTCTCCTGTGCCCCTTCCTCTCCGGTTCAGTCTTGGGCGATTGTAAAAAAACATTGCTACTCTGTTCTCCCAATTCCGCGCTATTATGTGTGTATACCTCATCTTCACTACCCGAACCTGATGACTCAGAAAAAGTTACATACTTTTTCCCTCCAATTTTGGGTGCCACCCATCTCCGTCCCGGTTCATGTCACAACCCTGATCTTTTTTACTTTGATAAAAATCTTTTTGTAAATACGGGTAAACTAATTCATAATTAAATCTGTTGATGTCTTTTCTCAATTTCACAGACTTCTTATTCATAAAATAATCTCTATCCATCAACATCCTGGTTTACTTCCTCTAGACATTTGTTTGCATTTTCTAAAGCCATACTCTCCTTTAAAGCTTTTTCCAAATCTTCAATCTCCTGTTTCTCTATTAATACCATACCTTGTGCTGTTTCAACAATTAGCGGCATCCAATCCCGACTGCACCGGTTGGCTATAAGGGTCCAGGTTAAGCATGAACCCAGTTAGGAATTCCAGCACACTTTACTGCAGTGTTCATAATCAGAATTACCTGAAAGGGGCCTTTCCCACAGGGCTCTAAACAGGACTTTCTCACATGCTTCTAAATGGAAATCCAATCTCCACCTTTGCAGTAGTCGAGTACCATGTCACCTGTTATATTCACAAGCACATTTGCTGCTATTGCAGGTAATCTGATGGCTCGTCCCATCAAAACTTAATGGGGAGACAAGACAGATTCCTGATCTGGTGTGTTTGGCAGACTCATTAGGACTAAAGGTACAGCATCTGGTCATTTTAATGGTGTTGATGCACAGACTTTGGTCAGTCTTGATCTGATTGTACTATTTAATAACTCAACTATCCTAGAAGCTCCTGGATGTTAGTTACAATGAAGTTTCTGATCAATTCTCAATGTTGTTCATTACATTTTTATAATCTCACTATTAAGGTGAGTACCTCGATCTGATTCCAGAGAGACAGGCATACTGCACCTTGGTATCAGTTCTCTTAGGCACTGTGGGACTGTCATTTTTCAAGTTGGAAATATATCCACCATTCTGAAAAAGATTCAATCACCAGAATGTAGCTTAGCTCATTGCAAGGTGGCATTTCAATGAAATCCATCTGCATCGTATTAAAAGTCCTTCTGATCTGCCTTCATGACTCAGTGTAACATGTGTTCATTTACCTACATTCTTTTGCTGACACTGAACACACCTGTTGCAAACCTGCTCTGCTTGTGCTCTATACCTTGGGTTATACCAATATTGTTTGAATGTTGAAATCATGGCATTCCTATCCAAATGTGCCTTTACATTTAGATATCATATCATTGGGATAAATAAACTCTGGTAATATTGGTTGTCCTTCCAATGAAAGCTAAACATTATTGTCATCACCCCACATCCTGCCTTGAATAAACCTTGTTTTTCCTCAATCGGTGCATTCTCTTGCATGCGTCTCAATTCATCCCAATAATCTGCAGTTCTCAGAAACATTGCAAAAAGGCTCCCTTCCTGGCTTCCAGTCATGTATGTTGTCCATTGTAAGTGCATGACATAGTCACAGCAATGTGCCAAGTCTTTGGCATGCCTGTTGCTGATTGTGACATAGCTACCATCACTCCTAGGCACTGCATATTCTGCAGCAGCTATTTTTATGGGTTCTTGTAAAGCCTCCAATAAATCTCTCCCCTGTTGCCCATTTCTAATAGGCGTTCCAGCAGAACGTTCCAGTTTCATCAAAACACGCTGTGACCACAATTGCCAAAAGTCATGGGCAACCCCAAACCCATATTGACTCTGTAAAAATTGTCACTGTTACTTAATTGGTTCATGTCTGAATTACAGGGGGTGTGGCATGGGTATGATTTGATTCTGATTCTGTCTGCTTGCTTGCATCTGTCTCATGGGAACATTTGCGTATTGAGCCTGATTCATCTCTTGCATTTGATTACCTTGACTCTTATCAAGATTGAATCTACATTCGCACTTCCAAGCAGTTGTTTCCTTTAACATCGCAGTATCAACACCTGTACTTGAATCAATAGGAACACCTCCTACCGATGAAGTCTGAATTCCTGTCTGCATCACTCCTCTCATCCCTTGAATTACTGCCACATTGTCAACACATATAGGATTTAGAAAAACTCATTTTGCCAACTTTGTCTGGGCTAACATTAATTTATCCTTAATCGTTCACTGCTTAATTTCCTGTTCATCAGTATAGTACTATGCATACTTCAAAATCTCATCTAAGGTCTTTGTCAACAAATCACATTCTATTGTATATGCTGACAAATCTCAGGTCACAATCCAAGCACAAAAGTTGTAAAAAAGCCACCCATATCTCCTGGATCTAAATATGTCTGTTCTGTGTTCTGATGAAAGGCTTCCATCAATCATTCATAAAACTCATGCACTGTCTCCTTAACCTCTTCCTGCATTCTATTTAACTTTAAATAATTCAGTTCCTTGGGAGGAATCCCCCACTTTAAAAATTTGATTGCTTCATCATATGTTATCATCACTGCAAGAGATTGTGCATTTGTTCTAACTTCCTTAGGAGGCTCTGAGGTTGGCCATTAAACCACTGCCTTACATTCAACCCAGAAATCACTCAACACTATGATGTCAAAAAAGGTTTCCAAATCTACCCACAAAACCTTTGATAAGTCCACTAACTTTTCAACCTGGGTATACCATTGCATTGAACAATCTCTCAATTTGGGGAAATTGTTATTAAATGACAAAAGATCCCCTCCATTCCATGGCACATGAACGTATGTCCCCGTTTGTGTTTCTCTCAAGGGACATGTGGAAGTGGTTTCTTTCTTTTCAGACAGGTCTTTCTTTTTCTCCTCAGCTGGCTTCTTTTTTCCTGTTTATGCGTCCACTTATTTCTGTACTTCTGCCAAAGCCATGTCCCTGGAAGGAGCCTCCAACCCTGGCTACCTTGATTGAGGTCTTGAGCTCGGACTTCGGAAGAACACGAAGTCCGGGTCAGCGTCAAGGCGACGTGCAGCATCAATAGCAGTGATGGCATCTGGTCGGAATCCCTCTGATTATCTGTCTAAAGTGCTAAAGTGTGATGTATTTATACAGATCTACTTCGACCCCTGAGGTAGGTTGCTCCAAAACAATAGATAACACTGCATGCTTGGGATGGTAATTTCTAATGTGAGCACCTATAGTTTGTTTGTCTTTGTTGCATGAGTTGACGCCTTAGCGCGGTGACACTGATAACATAACTCTAAACAAAAGGGCCTAACTATAAACAAGGCAGCCATCTTAGAAGAATTAATTAAATAAATGGTCTAAGACAGAGCAAGCTAAGTAGGTTAAAATTCACTATGTGACAGGGGCACGAGTCTGCAAGACAAAAGGCTAAGCTAACTCCTGTTATCCCATTAAAACAAACTAGGATTCACTACAAACCTGTGAAGATCATGTCTGCTGTATAACTAGTCCAGTAGTCTGAGTAACAATAACCTGACCAACTGGTATCTCAGCTTGAGGTTTTAATTAGGAGGTCCCAATCTGAGCAGGAGTAGTAACAATTGCTCGCTGTGTCAAGGGTTGCATAACAACATGCTGTGGAGCAATTGGTTGGGATGCTGTCACTTGGGATGGAATTGATTGTCTAATTACAGGTGGTATTGTTATGGGCATCCATGTTTGCATCTGATTAGTAAGCTGTGAAACTACAGTATCTGTTAGTGCAGTGGCATTTGTCAAATTATTTCCAGCATTCTCTATTGAGTATTCAACATAAGTTAGGGGACTTGTTGATAACACCTCCTCTAATGCATCATCCCCTGAATCAGTGTCAGTATCTGCCTTCTGTTCTTCCTGTACCTTGCTTTCTTCCTTAAATGTCTTCATTGGTGGTCTTTCATCATCTTTTGGTCTTCTTTGTTCTTCCTTTATGTGCATAGGTTATAGCCTCGTCCATTCAGCTATGCTTTTCCTCCACACTTTTGATTCCAAACCGCACCTGCATAATTCCCTACTGCTCTTTTAGTTCTTCTAACTTATCTCTCCCTTTCATACTTTATAGCCACTCTTTCCCATTCACATAATGCTTTGAACTGGGTGGGTCAAGCAGATGGCTTCAAATCACACAGCATGTCCCTCAATTGTCTAATTGCTGTCAAATTAAGGCTCTGATTTATACTTTTTTTGCACTGCATTAGTGTAATTTTTTTACACAAAAGTGTCACAGACTTACAAAATACTATTGTATTTTGTAAGTTTGTGCCACTTTTGTGTAAAAAAATGACGCTAATGCAGCACAAAAAAGTATAAATCAGGGCCTAAATGTTCTCTGGGAAAACTCAAATCACACTCTTTTTCTATAATTCGACTCTATTTTCTAAGACAAAGACACGTATGTAATCCTTGCTCCCCCATCATATGGTAAGCTGGATTCCTTCTGGAGGACTCACTTCTCCTTCTCTAACTGGAATTATGACATCCCAACTTACCAATCTTCTTATTGCTTTTCAAATCTTAATTATTGTCAAAACTCGGGTTGATTACAATGATCAAAAACAAAGCAACTCCTTTACCAACTTTCCAACAATCACAGCGTGAACATTCACCAACCAACCAATAACAGCGTGGCACCCTATTATGTCACAACTTGCTCTCTGCTGCAGCTTCCTCTCCTTTTCTATTCTCACTGTTCTCAAAAGAAAATCACTAAAATGTATTGAATGCACAATTCATTTGATTGATTTGTTGTCCTGCAGGAAATCACTCAATTAGTGACGAGTCACCTTTGTGCATCAGGTATCCCAGTTACCAATTTCTCTTAGTACAATCACACAACAACTATAATTCCCTAATTGTTGTGTAATCGACATCTCGCAATTTACACTTCTTAGTATGATAACCTTTATTCATAAATCAAGAAAGAAGAAAACATTCAATAATTTCCTCATAAATCAATGCAATAGTCCTATTATTACATCTGTCGAAAGTCTTCTTTGATTCAGCAGCTGTCAATTGGGGCCACGTAATCAACCATGCTCCGTCTGTTTACAAAAGTCGAGCATTAGATTTTTTTATTCTATATTTCACTTAGCTTCTAACGTCCTTCTTAATCTTTTTACAGCTTAATTTCCTCCCTAGCACTCAAGTATTCCCTCTTCTACCAGATTAACTGCTGAGTGCACTGCCCACTTTATGAAAAACACCATTACAGTTTGATTTATCAATTGTTTGTTTTTCCCTGCTACCACTTACTCTTTGTCTGTATCCTTAATGTGGATGTTTACAAATTTAATAAGCTACAATTATTTCAAAATGCAAACTTATTTAGTCAGCTTTCTAAAGTCAGTAAAGAGAGATTTATTAGTTTTGAAGTATTTATTTAAATGAGTCAATATACGTTTTTTATTCACGTATAAAATTACAGGAGCACGCATGAATGGTGTACTGAATCTGTCCTTACTCTGTTCGTCTCTGTCTCAGAGAATGTGATAAGGTGGAATAACAATTTCTTGTAGCCTGGGAAAATTAGAAAGGAACATTCAGTCTTTCACATTAACTATAGTTCTCATGTTTTTCTTTCTCATGCTTATAGCTATTATACTATTCTGAAACAATTTCTTGACCCACTCACAGCCTCAATGCAATATCTGCAGAAGAATGAATAACTCTGTTGTACTCAATAGCTCAGAAGCCGGGCAGCTCTCACAAATGTTTCTACACCCAAACCTGCTCTCTTTGGGTAATGTAGTCAGCTTAGTGCTGTTATTATAAAATATCATCTCTGTCTTTCTATAGCTAAGGTTTTCTAATCACCTGTGGCTCTCATTTCTGACAGCAATAGTGGCAAAGGTCACTGTAGCCGTCTCTCGCTATCTATCTTCTTACACTCTTCTTGATTCCCCCCGCTTTTTCCCTAGGACACCTTTTATAATTACATTGATTGGTACATTGATTAACAAGGTTATACATTTCTTGAGATGTTGCAGAATTAAACAATACTTCTCTTGACAAGTAGCTGGGATACTCGTACTCGTACTTCCTTTCTCATGCATTCTTATATTAGAACAATTTTACATACATAAGTGTAACACCTACTTAATTCCCATTATTCACATAATGCTAATGTCTCAATCACACAAGTAATTGGTGTTTTCTAAATACATATCAGCACATACCAAAGCAGTTTAGTGTGTGGGTAAGGGTAAGGGTAACACTGATTCTATTTTTTAAGACACGTTTGTTGCATCTTTCAAATCAAAAAGAGGTTATAGAAAAAACTGTTATTGGAAACATGTGCCAGCCACGCTAGGTCTGCAAATCATGCATCACAGGTTACATAAAGTTCAGAGCATGTTTTTAAACATTAAAGCAAAGACAGTTTCTGGCTTAGCAATAATTCTCACATTAGAAATAATAATTAGATTAAAATTTTCTGTTGGGACCTTATCAGAACTCACTCCAGCAGAGTCCAGCAGCATGGCCCAGGCACGTCCAGCTGATTTTGGTCTGCTGTGAAATTGCAGGGAGGCCTTTGGAAGCTTGTTGTTCTTCTGTAGGTCAAACAGGAAGTCAGACCCTTGAAGTCACTTCTAAGGAGCCTATATTGAAGGCAAGGAGGCCAGGTTTTCTACTTTTCACAGCAGGGCTGTCCTGTGAATATTCCACAAGTCCAGGAGTATTCTGAAGAGATGTTCGGAAGGTGCACTTTTAAACCTGGTGCCAATACAGAAAAACACCACAGGAGAGCCATCCAGAGTCATGCTACCCAGTACACTGGCAGACAGGCACATTTGGGTTAGGCAGAAAAATGCTGACTTTCGAATGGCAACCTTGAATCCTACTTTCTATTAAAGATGATTTCAATTACAATTTGTTTGACAGGAAACAGCATTTCTCTATTTGGTCTGAAACTGAAGCTAGCCCTTATTAAGAGTAATGAAGTAATTCAGTATTATTTTCTGGGAGAGATAGCCTTACAACAGTGAAAAACTAAATTTAGGAGTTTTTGACAACCAGGACATTTAAAATACCATGAGCCCAAGCTTATGAGCCTCTTTGGCCTACCTTAGAGGGTGATTTATAACTATTAAAAGGAAGGCTTAGGCTGGGCAAATGGTTTATTTTGCCAGGTCGGAATGGCAGTTTAAACCTGCACTACAGGCTGCAGTGGCAGGCCTAGGACATGTTTTGTAGTGCTTCTTTAGTAGGTGGCACAATGGGTGCTGCTGCCCACTAGTAGCATTATACAAGCCACAGGTATATGTAGTACTATTTACTATGACTTATAAGTAAAATAAATGTGCCAGTTAGGTGTAGACCTATTTTTCCATCTTTTAGGGTAAGAATACAAGCACTTTACCTCTGATTAGCAGGGGCAAAGTGCACTAATGCTAACAAAAAACAAGTACAGCAACGAGTGGAGTGCAGGTATAAAATCTGCAGGAATACCACTAGGATGTCAGGTCCAACATCCATCCACTATCAACAGAATATAAACACAAAAAATACAACACAGAAGCAGAATCAAAGTTCTTTACTTTGGTTACAAATTTTGCGTCGTGACTCCTGTGTATGTTTTGAATTGTATGTAACGCCCCACCCTTCATGCTTACAGGTGGGCAACTCGTGGTGCAGGGAAGATTGCTCTCTAATCCTCCAAGCCAACAGTCCTGCCCTTATGACAGGAGACCAGTAAATAGGTTCGGACCTCAAAGCCCACAGAACCGCAATACCTACATCAACATGTTGAACATAATCAGAGTTTACTCTTTACAAACACCCATCGTGACACTCTCTGATATTGTGTCAGATGGTTGAAAAGGTAATAACCCAAGTCACAACTGGTAGAACCGGAGGACAAAAACAAATTACTTCACTGGAAAAGGGGATTGGGAGACTGTAAGAAAAGGGGTATTAGTTGGGTGTACGTGAGATGGTTAGCCACTAGAAAATACATTAGGACAAGCATTTATTTTTGAGCCTCCTTCGGAATCCTTGTTAGAATCTTTTATGCAAGGGAACTCCATATATTACAAATTCTGGCAAGACTACATCAGTTGTGGAAAGGTTTACATGTAGTTAGTGGCGCTTACACTAACATATATTAGATGTGGTTTTATTTCTTTTTGCCTTGTTTTTGTTAATGATTGGTGCTAGTGCAGGTGTTTTAATAAAAAATTATTAATGAGTGTTTATGTATTCTGAATAGTGTGTTTGTGTAGAAAATATAACAATGTAGAAAAATATGATGAGTGGCTTATTAATATTTTAATACTGTGAAATGTGAATATGTGTTTGACTAATGCAGTAATATGTCACATTAAGGGTTATACATGATGTACTAGTTTTATTAATTGTAGGCCTTAACTTAGCAAAGGTTTTGGCCTACTTGCTAGGCCTCATGTGAAAGCTGTATTTCTTAATGTTTAATAAATGGCTGGCCTAGAGAGTTAAACTGTGATTTTCCATTTGCATTGTTTAAATGTGCTCATAACTGGACGTTTCTCATGAGATTCGATTGGTAGAAGATGCTTCTTCTTGCTAATGTAACATTTTGTGTGCAATGTGTGTGAGATTGACTTTCCCAGAAGGAGAACGATGGAGACAATGACTGGATTAGAAGCTGCAACAATACTGTTACCTGATAAGCCGGATGATGGGGATATTGCAGGACAACCAATCAACCACATGTGAATGGAGTAATAGTAGAATTCATAGATTTGGAGTTTTAGTTTTATTGGTGTGAACATGCGATTAAGTGACCAATAGGGATTTGGGAAATAGTTTGACTGATTCTGATTCAACGACACTGCACTGAGAGAAGACACCATCATTGTCCAGTGTCTTGCTGGCCGAAGGGTCAATATATTCTTTTGCGTCTTGAAAAGAGACATGCTTAACTTTAATGCTTAAAGACTTTGCGTTTTCTGAGCGATGCTGAATCTTGATGCTTTGCTGATCGATGGATGTCCTGAGGACAAAGACTGACTCTACTTGCTGATCCACATCAGGGATAGGTATTATGAATTAGACTGTTGATTAATATCCATATTTGCTTTTCCTTTCTAGGTACGAACTGCACTGTTTTGATAGAACCATAGTTAGATGTTTTCCAAATTGGTGTTACCAAATTGTTTTGCATGGAGCCCAACATGCTGATGCTAATCTGGTGATAGTTAAGGATCCTCAATAATGAAATGCTGCTAATAGGGAATAATGCTTGATGAATTTCTCTGCTTAATTTGAATGTATGTAATCACTCTGACACAGTTTACTTTTTTATTAATTTGCACCATAATTTTATAATGCATTGTAGTTCAAGCTTTGATTAGATTACGTTTCTTCCGCCGCTTTGGACAGGTAGTATTGTTTCTGTATGCATTTCATTTGATATTGAGATGAATCTACATGACCTTAGCATTGTTAATATAGGGAAGTAAATATTCTAACTTTCACTAAAAGGTGTGGTTATTCATGACTAAAAGGTCATGGTGTATGACAATTACTGTCTCTATTGATTATTACTGTTATTGATTATTGTTGATTATTGATCTTGTGTGTTGGTTGTTGTTTATTGATTTGCATGTTCTGGAGCTATGGTAAGAACATCCTAATTGTGAATTAAAAGGTTCATCAACCTATTCACATCCCCTTGTAAGTTTACTTATTAATGTCGGACGCACTAACACTGGCATGTTCAGTCTAACTAGAGAGAACCCTTTTCTTTCCTATTTACACCCCATTAAAGTCAGGAATGTCATCATCTTAGCCATATTACAAATCTGCAAGGCAGACAGAGATTTCATTTTACTGTTGTTTCCACACTAATATCTGAAATTGAAGTTCCCTAGATCCTATTTCAGCCAACATTTGGAAAACTACGGGCCTGATTTTGAGTTGGCAGGCATGTTTCTCTGTCTCAAATATGAGGGATATTCAAACCTCCTTATTACGAGTGCATTTATCCTATGGGACTTGTAATAAGGGAAAACGGATGCCTCTCGGTTTTTGACGGGCTGAAATGATCTGATGGTAAAAGCATGTATCACAAGTGATTCCTGAAATGTTTTATTTTTCTACCCATAACTAGCTGTGTGGTATGAACCCTTTTCTTTTACAACTCAGCATCTTGGAGACTTTTGCCTCCAACTAAGCCTGTCAATATTATATATTAATGGACTGTTAAGACTTTAAGATACTTTTTGAAGACTCATCCACACACCTCAATACAAAATGAAGGTAGTAATTTTAAGATGTTAGGTTTCCACTGAAGTAGTGTGGAACTAACTGCTAATTACATAATTTAGCTGTGAAAAAACATTCAGGACTGAGCTGAGAGGTACTTTGCTGCCCTTTGTCCTTTGGAAGACCAAGAAGGAAAACATGGCCACCCTGGCAAACTCGAGTTTCCTATCAGCAGCTTATCAAAGAGCTGTGCTATATCTTTTGAGTACTAGTCATGGGTTTGCTGTCCAGTGAGTGGCCTTTTCTGGACAAAAGACTCTTATGTCTTGGTTTGCACACTTGAAAAATGGTGACAGAACTTTTTTTTGAACTCCTAATCACAAAGCTTTGGTGTTTTGTAATGCTTAATTAATACCGGTTTACTCAACGGTGTAGCCTATCCAAGGGGTCGACTTGCACTGAAGTGACATTCGAGTACCTAGAATTGAAATCGCAGGTACTGGATGTATAAAAACAGAAGGAGGCAGCTATACAGGACAATGAGCATATTTGCAGTTGAACGTTTCATACCAGATGTCCCATGTTCAATGACTGAAGAAGCTTGAAATGGAACTGCGTAGAATGACTTAATCAAACTTAGAAACAAACAAGACATGAGGTTTGAAGAAATAAAAAAATATTAATCCCTTACACCAGTTTTTAACTGCATACCTCTTGGCTGTAGTAAAATAATTATTGTGTACATTTTAAAACTCAATTAGACTTGAAGGTTTCACACATATGTTAACTCTATAACATTTTTCTTAGAAATTGATCTGCTAAAAAATAACCGATCTGGGTTAGAGTGGTTGGCAACTCCAAAAGGATATAAAAGGTCCCTTAAAAAATATTTATTTGGGGAGCTGCATTGGACCCTGCATCTCTAAGGAAGTACCATGCTAACACTTCCCAGAGCTTGTTGTATTTCCTATGGCAATGGTCAAGTCACCCAAACATGTATTTATATCACTGTGAGGTAAACACATGTGCATGATATATGATGAGTAGCAGATATTAGTTCAGATGTAGCCAAAAATTTGTTCCAGACATTCCTGTTCATGGTCAAATGCTAGTCTACAAATATTTGATCACATGACTGGAGATAAAATTAGAGGAGGAAACCCCCTTCATTGTCTGATGAAAACAAGGACGGAGGATGCTGGGTCCTAGGGATAAGGAATGTGTATTTCTAATCTACTCTCAGGCTAAGCAATTTGTTAGAGTACTGATGCTTGTTGGGAGGCCTGCCTTCTAAATACTGAGATGCCTAGAAAGTCAAAAGGAGCATGCAGTCCATTGGAAGGAATGCGTTATTCCAACCCTGAAGTAAGACAGGTGGACTTTATGACCAGCAGCCAGTTGTGTAAGTGGTATGGGTTACCTTCAACCTGTACGTAAGATGTGCAAAAACTAGTAAGATGATGCTGCTTCTACCCTTGGGCGTCTGCTGAGTGTTATTTACACTGCCAGTGGGAAATGTTTACATTTGGTGGAACTTTCAGTAGATGAAATATGGGCCCCACTGGACCTATTCTAGAGAGGCAGTGCTGCTTGAATACAGGAGTGGGTTGCTGATTCCACTATAGAAAAATCAGACTTAAAAAAAGATGTTTGGCATAATAACGGAGAGCCACTGGCTGAACTTAAAGGGCTTTCATTGGGTAGAAACATATAGTTCTCTTTTTATGGAGTAATGCTAATAGCTCCTATTTTTGTAGCATTCTATACATTTCTACTGACATTTATGAGTGCTGTTAATTCCAGGTATTAAAATTACCTAATTTATATTATTAAATGATTCAACAATGGAAGAATGGAAAGCTTGGCTTATACATGGTTGGCATATCCCTAGTAGAGTGCACTAGAGGTGCCCAGGGCCTGTACATCAAATGCTACTAGTGGGTCTGTAGCACTGGTTGTGTCACCCACATGAGTGGCCCTGTACACATGGCTGAGACCTGCCACTGCAGTGTCTGTGTGTGCAGTTTTAAACTGCCAATTCAACCTGGAAAGTGTACCCACTTGCCAGGCCCAATCCTTTCCTTTTTAGTTTTTTACAAAAAAGTAGGCCCTAGGTAGCCACATTGGCAGGGTGCAGTGTATATTAAAGGTGGAACATGCACTGATGTGTTTTATGTGTCCTAACAGTGAAATACTGCCAAATTTGTGTTTCACTGTAGCAGGGCCTATCTCTTTCATGGATTAACATAGGTGTTGCCTTAAATATTTTTTATCTGCAGTTACTCTTTGGGAGCAGATAGAGATTTGGAGCTTGGGGTCTCTGAACTCACAATTTAAACATACAACTTTTAGTAAAGTTGGTGATTAGATTGTCAGTTTGAAAATGACACTTTTTGAAAGTGGGCATTTTCTTGCTTAAACCATTCTGTGACTCTGCTTGACTATGTATTCCCTATCTGGGTCAGACTGACAGATGTGCTGATGTGAATCCCTTCTAGACAGTGGCACAAACGGAGTTGGGTTGTAGCCTGCATATCCTGATGAGTCATCTAGGCTAGAGTGGTGGGGGGAGCTGACACTTATACCTGAATGGGCTGCAGCTGCCCGCACACAATGCATTCTCTAACCCCCTGGTGTGTGTCTGGGGCAAGGCCTGGGCAAGACAGGATCCTGTGAACAACAGAGACTTCCCTTTGAAGTTTGCCTACTTCAAAAACAAAAGGGGTATAAGTAGTGGACCCCAAACCCCAGATTTTTAGATTACTTCTGGAACCAAGAGGAACCTCTGCCACGGAGAAGAGATGAAGAACTGAAGGAGGAGTACCACCCCTTTGCTGTGCATGTTTTGCTGGGTTGGCCTGCAGTTGCTGCTTCTGTCTTAGAGAGAACATAGACTGGACTTTGCTGTGTATCCTGCTTGTGAAGTTTCTCCAGTGGCTTGGATTGAACTTGCCCCCTGTTCTGAAGTCTCAGGGCCAACGGAGACTTCTACCAGCAGCTGGGCTCTGTGCTTTGACTCCTACCCTGCCAAGTGATGCCTAAACCAGTTCCTGGGCCCTTGAATAGAGAAGGTGGTGAAAAACCAAGAAGAACTAAGTGCACTGACTTTGGACAGCCCCGGACTGATGATGCTGCTGGATCCTGTGACACGGCCTGCAACTGAAGCTGTGGTCCTCGCTGGAGTGCGATGACCCTGCAGGCCCAACATTGATGACTCTGTGAGTCCCGAAGTGCATGTCACTGTCATCTGTGACACCCGACTTTGCCGCACCACACTATGACAGCCGGATATCAACCCCTCAGGAAGCAACTCTAAATAAAATGTTCCCTCACAAAATGCAGGTAATTTGAAATAAGCATTTGTTTCACAAGTAAAATACACTCCTGGTATAGTTGGATAATCCTCTCACAAAATTTGTCATTTATCTCATGTATATGTTCACACCTGCTGTTTCCAACTGGTATTTTCTTTGCTTGTATGAAGCACGTAGACACACATCTTTCTAGTCAATCTTGCTTCTAACCTTAGTTTAGGTATAGTTATCTTTTTCCTGAATTCATCTTCCTCTCTCTTCCATACATTCTTTTGAACATCATTCTTATTCTTCATAGGCTTTGTAAGTCTTTCATTTCTTTCTTCTAACATTTGTATAAAAAATGTCTCTTGTTTACTCATTTTACATGATAAATCTCTTTCATATGCTTTAACAGTATTTACAGGAAAATTGGGGTCTAAAATAGTGCCAAGCTGTCTCAATTTTCTTAGCTTTAGGATGCAAGTTCATGTCTTTCATTTATGTTACTTTAGAAAGTACCATATCATAATTTATAAAGTAATATTCAAAATGTCACAATCTGTGTACTAAGTTAAGCAATATACTTCAAGAAGTGGCAAAAGTGAGTGATCTGTGAGAATATGGGAATTATTCATCTGCTGAAGAAGACATGTGTGCACAAACAAGCAATCCTTAACATATAAAGCCCTAGTGTATTCTTGCACTAATCTAGAATGAACATTCATCACATAGTCATCTGTCATATGGTCTATAAAGGATGTTTTCAGTTTGTCTTCGTCTATTGTGGAATGATGTGTTGCATTCTGTAAGAAAGATATTGTCTTCTCGGTTTCGGGTGTGAAATAAATCACTAGAAATATAGCTATAGCTATTAACAACATCAATATAAGAAAAGTCACTAAGAATATTTTAATTATATTTCTAGTTACAATACAAATGTTTTTTCTACTATACATATATATTTTTTGTTCAAATCTTTCTTTTTTCAGTTTAGTCAGAGTCAGTAAAGTTTTTGTCATTTGCTTGTTAGTATAATCTTTGTTAGACAATCCCTACATCTACTTCGTGTTATTCTCAACCGTTACCCCTAAATTTGTTCTTCTTAATCTCCGCCCTAGGTAAATTTGTTATGACATACTTATTTATTATTTTGTTCATTCAATGTCTTTTGCAATTTCAAATATTTTGTTTCCTTTCTAGAGTATCTTTCTCCTTTTCTTTCAGGGAGGTTCTGGTAGGTCCTTGCTCCAGTCAAGTGTGTCGGAGATGGGTATGGTCATTATTTGTCCCAGATAGTAAGTCCATACAGGGGATGAATATCTTCTAGAAGGTACTCATGCTCTTATTGACTTTCTGAGTGTGGTTGATGTTTTGTCTGTTTCACTAGCACCACTTGGTTCTTCATCCTCTTTGACTGTTTTTAATGGTGGTAGATTATTGCTCACACTCAATCTTTGTTTTTTTTTGGCATTCTTCTTCCAGATCCCAGTTACTCTTCTTTTGTTGTGGTGGTTGATCCTAGAACGTGTACCCTCTCCTGGGTCTTCAAGTTCCCTTGATACTTCTGTGATCCTTCTGAACTTTGGTCTCTGAAAAACAGTTTGCATGTCATAGTTGTCAACACTCTGTGAGATGTCTGGCAATTGGACCACTTCATCTGTAAGTGTTTCTTTACCCAAATTTTCTTTTTCCTTAATCTGATTGCTGGTTTATACTTGTGCAACGTTCAGTGGCACGTACACTGAATATCTAGGCTCTATTTCTTCTTCTGGATATTTTGCCTTCTGGGTGTGTGATGCATGAACCCAGTTAGGAATTCCAGCACACTTTACTGCAGTTCATAGTCAGAATTACCTGAAAGGGGTCTTTCCAACAGGCTCTAAACAGGACTTTCTCACATGGTTCTTAATGGAAATCCACTGTTATTGGCTTGAGTTCTCAGATACAGCTCCGAACTGTGAGGATATAGAATGTACTACATCAACGAGACCTTTGCAGTAGTCGATTACCATGTCATATGCTATATTCACAAACACATTTGCTGGGGTTGCAGGTAATATTATGGATCTTACCATCAAACTTAACGGGAAGACAACCCAGTTTATTGATCTGGTGTGTTTCTCAGACTTATTAGGACTAAAGATAAAGCATCTGCTCATTTTAATGGTATTGATGCACAGACTTTGGTCAATCTTGATTTGATTGTACTATTCATTGGCTCAACTATCCCAGAAGCTTCTGGACATTAGTTACATTGAAGTTTCTGGTCATTTCCCAATGCTGCTCATATCATTTTTATAATCTCACTATTAAAGTGAGTACCTCGATCTGATTCCAGAGAGGCAGGTATACTGCACTTTGGTATCAGTTCTCTTAGCCAGTGTGAGATTGTTATATTTTCTTGTTGGATATATATCCACCCTTCACCAGACAATCACCAGAATGTAACTTAGCTCATTGCAAAGTGGCATTTCAATGAAATCCATCTGCATCCTGTTAAAAGGTCCTCCTGATCTGCCTTCATGGCTCAGTGTAACATGTGTTCTTTTACCTACATTCTTTTTCTGACACTCAACACACCTGTTGCAAAACTCTTCTGCTTGTGCTCTAAATCTTGGGTTATATGAATATTGTTTGAATGTTCAAATCATGGCATTCCTATCCAAATGTGCCTCTCAATTAGACATCATGTCATTGGGAGAAGTAAACCATCTGGTAGTATTAGTTGTCCTTCCAATGAAACCCAAACATTATTATCATCAATCCCACATCCTGCCATTATCCAACCTTGTTTTTCCTCAATCGTGCATTCTCTTGCATGCGTCTCAATTCATCCCAATAATCTGCAGTTCTCAGAATCATTGCACAAAAAGACCCCTTCCTGGCTTCCAGTCATGTATATTGTCCAATGAAAGTGCATGACACAGTCGCAGTAATGTGCCACTTCATCAGCATCCCTGTTGCCGATTGTGACATAGCTACAGTCACTCCTATGCGCTGCATATTCCACAGCCGCTATTTTTATGGGTTCTTGTAAAGCCTCAAATAGATCTTTCACCTGTGGCCCATTTCTAATAGGTGTTTCACCAGAGGTCATCAAAATGCGCTGTGAACACAATTGCCCAAAGTCATGGGCAACACCAAACCCATATTGACTCTCTGTGAAAATTGTTGCTGTTACTTCATTGGTTCATGTCTGAGTTACAGAGGGTGTGGCATGGTTATGATTTGATTCTGATTCTGTATGCAGGATTCCTTACTGCTCTTTTTCTTCTTCTAACTTATCTCTCCCTTTCATGCTTTAAAGCCACTCTCTCCCATTCACATAATGCTTTGTACTGCGTGTGTCTAGCAGGTGGCTTCTAATCACACAGCATGTCCCTCAATTGTCTAATTACTGTCAAACTAAATGTTCTTTGGGAAAACTCAAATCACAGTCTTTTACTATAATTCTACTCCATTTTCTAAGCCAAAGACATGTATGTAATCCTCGCTCCACCATCATATGGTAAGCTAGATTCCTTCTAGAGGAGTTGCTTTGCCTTCTCTAACTGGAACTATGACATCCCGCTTACCAATCTTCTTATTGCTTTTCAAATTTTCATTATTGTCAAAACTCGGGTTGATTACAATGATCAAAAACAAAACGACTCCTTTACCAAATTTCCACCAATTATAGCGTAAACTTTCACCAACCGATCAATAACAGCGTGGCACACTATCATGTCACAACTCGCCCTCTGCTGCAGCTTCCTCTCCTTTACTATTTTCACAGTTCTCAAAAGAAAATCACTAAAATTCACAGAATCTTCGTCTGCTTCTCCTAAATAAATCAGAAGTTAGTCTCTCATCCTGTCAGAATAGGATCCTTTAACAGAATCTACCAACTTTTGTAATCCATAATTCATTGGAGTAAGCTGCGGGAAATCACTCAATTAGCGATGAGTCACCTTTGTGCAGCAGGTTTCCCAGTCACCAATTTCTCTTCGTACAATCACACAACAACATTAATTCCCTCATTTTTGTGTAATCGACATCTTGCGATTTACACTTCTTAGTATGATAACCTTTATTCATAAATCTAGAAAGAAGAAAACATCCAATAATTTCCTCGTAAGTGAATGCAACAACCCTATTAATACATCTGTCGGAAGCCTTCTTTGATTCAGCAGCTGTCCATTGGGACCACCCCATCAACCATGCTCCGTCCATTTATAGCAGTTGAGCTTCGAGTGTTAGATTTTTTTATTCTGTACTTCCCTTATCTTCTAAAATCCTTCTTAATCTTTTTGCAGCTTAATTTTCTCCCTAGCACTCAAGTATTCCCTCTGCTACCAGATTAACTGCTGAGTACACTGCCCACTTTACGAAAAACACCATTACATTTTGATTTATCAATTATTTGATTTCCCCTGCTACCACTTACTCCTTGTCTGGACCCTTTATGTGGATATTCATCTCAAAGTGGCTGTAACAAATTTATTAATCTACAAACAATAATTTCAAAATACAAACTCATTTAGTCAGTTTTCTAAAGTCAGTAAAGAGAGATTTTTTACTTTTGAAGTATTTATTTAAATTAATTAATATACGTTTTTTATTTGAGTATAAAATAATAGTAGCACGCATGAATGGTGTCCTAAATCTGTCCCTACTCTGTTCGTCTCTGTCTCACAGAATGTGATATGGTGGAATAACAATGCCTTGTAGCCTGGGAAAATTAGAAAGCAACATTCAGTCTGTCACATTAACTATAGTTGTCATGTTTTTCTATCTCTTGCTCATAGCTATCACTGTATTCTGAAACAATTTATTGACTCATCGCCTCAATACAATATCTGCAGAATGAATAACTCTCTTGTACCAAATAGCTCTGAAGCCGGGAAGCTCTCCCGAACATTTCTACACTCAAACCTGCTCTCTTTATCTAATGTAGTCAGCATAGTGATGTTACTCTAAAATATCATCTCTGTCTTTCAATAGCTAAGGTTTTCTAATCACCTGTGGCTCTCATTTCTGACAGCAGCAGCGGCAAAGGTCACTGACCGTCTCTCGCTCTCTATCTTCTTACACTCTTCTTGATTCCCCCAGCTTTTTCCCTAGGACACCTTTTATAATTACATTGATTAACAAAGTAATACATTTCTTGAGATGTTGCAGAATTAAACAATGCTTCTCTTGAAAAGTAGCTGGGATTTGATAATTGTACTTCCTTTCTCATTCATTCCTTCATTTCTGTAAGAACAATTTTACATACATAAGTGTAACACCTACTTAATTCCCATTATTCGTATAATGCTAATGTCTCAATGACACAAGCAATTGGTGTTTTCTAAATACACATCAGCACATACCAAAGCAGTTTAGTGGGTGGGTAAGGGTGAAAGTAACACTGGTTCAATTTGTTTAAGACAGGTTTGTAGCATCTTTGAAGTCAAGAAGAGGTAATAGAAAAAAACATTTATTGGAAACATGTGCCAGTCTCTCTAGGTCTGCAAATCATGCATCACTGGTTACATAAAGTTCAGAGCATGTTTTTAAACATTAAAGCAAAGACAGTTTCTGGCTTAGCAATCATTCTCACATTAGGAATTGATAATTAGATTTTAATTTTCTGTTGGGCCTTATGAGAACTCACTCAAGCAGAGGCCAGCAGCATGGCTCAGGCACATCCAGCTGATTTTGGTCTGCTGTGAGATTGCAGGGAGGCCTCTGGAAGCTTGTTGTTCTCCTGTAGGTCAAACAGGAAGTCAGACCCTTGAAGTCACTTCTGAGGAGCCTAGGTTGAAGGCAAGCAGGTCCAGTTTTTCTTCTTTTTACAGCAGGGTAGTCCTTATGAATATTCCACACGTCCAGGAGTATTCTGATGAGATGTTCTGTAGGTGCAACTTTTAAGCCTGGTGCCATTACAGAAAAACACCACAGGAGAGCGATCCAGAGTCATGTGACCCAGGACACTGGCAGAAAAACACATTTGGGTTAGGCAGAAAAATGCTGACTTTCAAATAGTAAACTTGAATCCTACTTTCTATTAACAATTATTTCAATTAAAATTCATTTGACAGGAAACAACATTTCCCTGAAACTGAAGCTAGCCCTTCTTAAGAGTAATGAAGTAATTCAGTATTATTTTCTGGGAGAGATAGCCTTACAACAGTGAAAAACAAATTTAGGAGTTTTTGACAACCAGGACATTTTAAATATCATGAGCCCAGGCCTTTGAGCCTCTTTGGCCTACCTTAGAGGGTGATTTATAACTATTAAAATGAAGGCTTAGGCTGGGCAAAAGATTTATTTTGTCAGATCACAATGGCAGTTTAAAACTGCACTACAGGTTGCAATGGCAGACATATGACATGTTTTGCAGTGCTACTTTAGTAGGTGGCACAATGGGTGCTGCTGCCCACAAGTAGCACTATACAAGCCGCAGGTATGTGTAGTACCATTTACTATGACTTATAAGTAAATTGAACATGCCAGTTAGGTGTAAGCCAACTTTATCATCTCTTAGGGTATGAATACAAGTACTATATCTCTGATTAGCAGGGGTAAAGTGCACTAATGCTAACAAAAACAAGTACAGCAACAAAAGTGGAGTGAAGGCAAAAAATCCGTAGGAACACCACAAGGATGTCAGGTCCAACATCCATCCACTATAAACAGAATATAACACACAAAATACAACACAGAAGCAGACTCAAAGTTCTTTACTTTGGTTACAAATTTTTCATTCCTGACTCCTCTGCATGTTTTGAAATGCATGTAACGCCCCACCCTTCATGCTTACAGGTGGGCAACTCGTGGTGCAGGGATGATGGCTCTCTAATCCTCCAAGCCAACAGTCCTTCCCTTGCGACAGGAGACCAGTAAATAGGTTCGGACCTCAAAGCCCACAGATCCGCAATACCTACATCAACATGTTGAACATAATCAGTTTACTCTTTACAAACATACATTGTGGCACTCTCTGATATAGTGTCAGATGGTTGAAAAGGTAATACCCATGTCACAACTGTTAGAACTGGAGGACAAAAACAAATTACTTCAATAAAAAAGGTGAGTGGGCGACTGTACGAAAATGGGATATTAGTTGGGGGTACATGATATGGTTAGCCACTAGAAAATATATTAGGACAAGCATTTCTTTTTGAGCCTCCTTCGGAATTCTTGTTAGAATCTTTGATGCAAGGGAATTCCATATATTACAAATTCTGACAAGACTGCAACAGTTGTGGAAAGGTTTACATGTAGTTAGTGGCTCTTACACTGACATATATTAGATGTGGCTTTATTTCTTTTTGCCATGTTTTTGTTAATGACTGGCATGTTCAGGCTAAATAGAGAGAACCATTTTATTTCCGCTTTACACCCCATTAGAGTCAGGAATGTCATCATTTTAGCCATACATTACAAATCTCCAAGGCAGACAGAGATTTCATTTTACTGTTATGTTTCCACACTAATATCTGAAATTACAATTCCCTACATCCTATTGTAATCAACACTTGGAAAACTATGGGCCTTATTTCGAGTTGGTGGGCATGTGGGGGAATTTCAAACCGCCTTATTACAAGTGCATTTATCCTATGGAACTTGTAATAAGGCAAAAAGGATGCCTCTTTTTTTTGTGACAGGATGAAATGATCTGATGGTAAAAGCATGAATCACAAGGGATTCCTGAAATGTCTTAAATATTTTTCTACCCCTAACTAGCCGTGTGATTTGCCACTTTTTTTTTCCCTTTTTTTACAAAGCAGCATTTTGGAGACTTTTGCCTCCAACTAAGCCTGTCAATATTATGGGCCTGATTGCAACTTTGGCGGAGGGGGTTAATCCGTCCCAAATGTGACGGACATCCCGCCTGCCGTATTACGAATTCATTACATCCTATGGAATTCGTAATACGGCGGACGCGATATCCGTCACATTTGGGACGGATTAACACCCTCTGCCAAAGTTGGAATCAGGCCCAATATGTTCATGGACTGTTAAGACTTTAAGATACTTTTTGAAGACACATCTGCACATCTCAATACAAAATGAAGGTAGCAATTTTAAAATGATAGGTTTCCATAGAGGTAGTGTGCAAATAACTGCTAATTACATAATTTGGCTGTGAAAATACATTCAGGACTGAGCTGAGAGCTGCTCTGCTGCCCTTTGTCCTTCGGAAGACCAAGAAGGAAAACATGGCCATGATGGCAAGCTCAGGTTTCCTATCAGCTGCTTTTCAAAGAGATGTGCTATATCTTTTAAGTACAGGTCATGGGTTTGCTGTCCAATGAGTGGCCTTCCCTGGACGAAAGACTCTTGTGTCTTGGTTTGCACACTTTAAAAATGGTGACAGAATACGTTTTGAACTCCTAATCACAAAGTTTTGGTGTTTTGTAATGTTTACTTAATGCAGGTTTACTCAACGGTGTGGCCAATCCAAGGGGTCGACTTGCAGTTAAGTAACATTCGAGTATCTAGAAATGGAAACGCAGGTTCTGGATATATAAAAACAGAAGGAGGCAGCTTTACAGGACAATTAGCATATTTGCAGGTGAACGCTTCATACCAGATGTCCCATGTTGAATGACCGAAGAAACTTGAAATGGAACTGCTTAGAATGACTTAATCGAATTACTTAGA
The DNA here is from genome assembly GCF_031143425.1 of Pleurodeles waltl. Taxonomy (NCBI): domain Eukaryota; kingdom Metazoa; phylum Chordata; class Amphibia; order Caudata; family Salamandridae; genus Pleurodeles; species Pleurodeles waltl. Next base: position 282,345,616 of record NC_090447.1, read on the forward strand.
AACAGACAAGACATGAGATTTGAAGAAATCTAAAATGATTAATCCCTTACACCAGTTTTTAACTGGATTTTGTATACCTTTTGGCATTAGTAAAATAATTTCTGTGTGGTTCAGCATTTTAAAACTCAGTTAGACTTGAAGGTTTCAAACATATGTCAATTATATAATATATTTCTTTAACTTGAGCCACTAAAAAATAACCGAAATGGGTTAGGGTGATAGGCAACTCCAAAAGGATATAAAGGGTTGTCTAAAAACTATTTCTTTAAGGGAGCTGCATTGGACCCTGCATCTCTAAGGAAGTACCATGCTAACACTTTCCAAAACCTATTGTATTTCCTATGGCAATGGTCAAGTCTCCTAAACATGTATTTATATCACTGTGAGGTAAACAATGTGCATGATATATGATAAGTAGCAGATATTAGTTCAGATGGAGCCACCAATAGGTCCCAGACTTTCCTCTTTATGATCAAATGCTAGTCTACAAATATTTGATCACATGACTGGAGATGAAATTAGAGGAGGATACCCCTTCATTCACTGACAAAGTACAAGAGTGGAGGAGGCTGGGTCCTAGGGATAAGCAATGTGTACTTCTAACATACTCTCAGGCCAAGCAATTTGTTAAAGTACTGATGCTTTTTGGGAGGTCTGCTTTCTAGATATGGGGATGCCTAGAAGTTGAAAGGAGCATGCAGTCCATTTGAAGGAATGCCTTATGCCTACCCTGTAGTAAGATAGGTGTACTTTATAACCAGTAGCCAGTTGTGTATAACTGGTATGGGTTACCTTCAACTTGTACGTAACATGTGCAAGAACTAGTACGATGATGCTGCTCTCACCCTTGGGCATCTGCTGAGGGTTATTTCCACTGCCAGTGGGAAATATTTACATTTGGTGGAACGTTCAGTAGATGAAATATGGAATATGGGCCCAACCGGACCTATTCTAGAGAGGCAGTTCTGCTTGAATACGGGAGTGGGTTGCTGATGTTGGAGTGTGTCTTTTAAAATTAATATTAACATGAAAAGCTTGCAATATATTGTGTAATGAAGCTGCATAGAAAATGTGTTCACATAGAAAATAATGTACGCGTTTGAAATGTGCCCACCGGGAGTGGCTACCAATGTATACGAAGACTAATGAAACTTATTGATGATGAACCAATTATGTACTAATGTTTGAATTTGTATTAGCATATCATAATTAGTGCTATGTATTTGGGTTTTGCTAAGTTACTTACTAGGCCTTAGTTAGCGAGGGTCTGGACCTAGCTGCCTGGCCTCATATTAAACAGTGTTTTTCATAACGTGCAATGTGCTGTTTTCATGAAGGACACAAAACTGTACTTTTCCAGAAGCTAGATGTGTGTGTAGCCGTAGTAAATTCTTTCTCATGGGACCCGACTTACTCAAGGAGGCATTCTTGCTGAATGCAACAGTGTAATTCGTAACAGGTGCAAGGCTGCCTGGAGTAGGAGAAAACAAACAGGAGAGTAGGCTGCCGGGACTACTGACTGGAGCGTAAAGTGTAACTTTTCTTACCTGACATTCCACCCGATGAAGACGTCAATAACATGGGCCAATCAATGGCATGAGAACTGTATTCTGTGGAAAATTCTAGTGAGGTGTGCGAATAATTATTGGGCTGAGATAATGATGCACCAAATGTTATCCAATGGGGAATTAAGGGCTAGTTCGACAGTTTCGATATAACCGCATGACCCGAGGAGAAATCAGACTTTATTGGCCATTATTCTGACATTCTGCCTTAAGCCATACTTTGCCATTGCTCTTTTGAGCCTTTGCTGTTTATTCTTCCTGATACTATAAACCATCCTCTATCTAAGTCCTTACCGATGCTTACTTCTCCTCCATATGAGGGTAGAGCCTTATTCTTTAGCTATGCCATACTGAGACTTTGCCCTGTCCTATCCTTTGTTGATGGTGAATTGACTGATGTCCTGAGGATGAAGACTGATGCTGTTTGCTGATTCGTTGGAGGGGTAACTATCTGATGATAATTGTAATTGTCTGTTTGCATTTTCTTTCTAGGTACCAACTACTCTTTTGATAGAGGCCATAGTTAGATGTTTTCCAAATTTGTGTTTGCTAAATTGTTTTGCATGAAGCCCAACATGCCAATGCTAACTCGAGGTTAGTTAAGGTGCTCACTAAAATCTGACACAAATAGACAAATGACTGAGTTCTTGCTTTGTTGAATCTTGTACTCTGAGACTTTGCTAAACTGCTTCTTATTAATGATGTGTTAGTGCTTAATGAATATTCTCTATGCGTTGATTAACTGTGTTCAAATTATGAATCTGAAGAGTTACTAATGAGATTGATTGCTAATGAGATTAACGGAGATGACTATTGGATTGTAATCAACAGGGAATAAATATCCTAACACCTAACTATATTTGTGTGGTTATTCATGGCCGAAAGGTCATGGTGATTTCATTTATTGATTCTTATTAAATGTTATTGATTATCTTGATGATTAGTTACTAGGAACATTGATTGGGTTATTGAAAAATTGATTTTGTGATGCCAGGAGATATCTCATACTGGGAAGTCTCCGAACGGTGCCAGAAGGTTCATCGGCCTGGGCGTGTCTCCTTGTAAGTTTACTTATCAAGGTTCTGACGCGCTATCACTGATTCCACTCTAGCAAAATCAGACTTAGAAAAAGATGCTTGGTATAATAACAGATAGCCACTGGATAACTTAAAGGGCGCTCGTTCGGTAGAAAAATATAACTCACTGTTTATGGAATAATGTTAATACCTCCTATTTTTGAAGCATTCCATCCCTCTCTACTGACATTTGTGAGTGCTGTTAATTCCAGATATTACATTTACCTAATTTATATTATTAAATGATTTGACAAAGGAAAAATGGAAAGCTAAGCTACAGATTGCCCCATTTGTTCAGGGCCTCATTTACAACGATTTGGCCTCGGGCAGCACCACAAGTATTTTTTGCTGTGCTTCCCTATGCCATATTGAAATGGGAGGAATGAAATGTATTTACAGTGCATTCTTGTTCTTTCAGCCAGGACTGCCGCACAATGTGGTGCCTACGGCCAATGCAGGCATCCTTGCACCATAGTGCAAGGGTGTCTGCAATGTTGGCATGAATAATTTTGTGCAGGAAGGGAGACCTTCCTGTACAAAAACAGCCCATGGATGCATGTTTCTCGTTCTCTGTGTGCTGCAGAATGAATCATACATGGAAAGAGGAAACAAAGAGGAGAAATGAAACATTTCTTCTCCTTATGTCTGCTCTAGGGAGGGGTAAGGTTTTGGCACTGCCCCAGCTTTAGGTGATTTTATACATCTGGGTCAGCTTCAAAATCCATCCACTGCAATACCCATGGAATGCCTCCTTGATGCAGAATAAGGCAAGCTTTACTCCATATCTATGAAGCCCTGCAAAGTCATGCAGGGTGGCTTTGTGTCACCTCATAGATAAGATTGAGAGGCCTGTGACACTGCAGTGTATAAAAAGTGATGCTCTGTCAGCGTAGGCCTCTTGTAAAAAAAAACCTGAATTCATTGAGCCTAGATAAAAAAGAAGCCTTAGAACCAGCCACAAAAGATGTACAATTTCCAGGAACTTTGCAAAAGAGGTCCTAAGTAGAGAAACCCTAATTTGTATCTGACAATCCTACAGCAAACTTCAGCAGGTGAAGGCACATTTTCTTCAAAATCGTTTTTTGGCTCAATTATACTTCATGGAGGCATTTACAAATTTCTCCTCAACAATTCAAAGCCCACATTATTATGTGACCAAAGCCTAGTTTTCATTCTTCAGTGTTCATTTACAGGTTGAGCTCACATTTTTTAGGATTTTTGTCAATTTAATTTACTGTAATTAAACAAATCTTTTCAATGTTCTTTATAGAAATGCCCTTTCTATAACTCCATCGGCAAACCTTACCCAAATATTTTCTATTTTGTGGATTTTCTTAATATGATTCACCACATTTTATCACAAAAGTTTTATTTTATATCCAAGCCCGTAACCAGAAGTATATTTATAGGGGCACGGTCTTCAGCTATGACCAAACATTAAAACTGTGCCCAATAGGAAAAAAAAGGGATGCAAACGGTACAAAGTTTGACTATCCACCTCATTAGCTATGCACCTTTCCAGAAGGTGAGATTTGATTTATTAAAGCAGCGCTGTGTCCTCTTCAGTTCCTGCTTGTTACGTGCTGTTGTTTGCACTAGGCATTTGGATGTTCCTCAGAAGATGGGATTGCACCTGAGAAACCAGAGGGTCTGGAGTGTCTATTGTAGGTCTTCTTTAGTTCCTACTATTGTTGGCCACTCTTCTTGTGGTGTGTGAAAACTGGTGCCTGCCTTGCGATGTGTGTAGATTGCCACTTGGATAGCAGTGTTTGTGGACTGGTGATTTGCTGGTGGTGTGTGTGTACTAGCGCTTGGTTGCCAGTATGTGAGGACTTGTGCTTGTCTGGTGGTGTGTGTGGATTGGCACTTGGCTGGTGGTGTGCATGGACTAGCAGTGTTTATGGACTAGCGCTTGGCTGGTGGTGTGTGGCGACTGGCCTTTGGCTGATGATGTGTTTGAAATGGGGATTTTGCTGGTGGTTTGTTTCGACTGGCTTCTGGCTGATGGTTTGTGTTGACTGGCTTCTGGGATGCTATCTGTGTCACTGACATTTGGATAGTGATGGACAGACTTCATAATGTTTTATAATGTTTAACTGTTTTATTTCTTGTCATCATTTGCATTTGTGATCTTAATGTTTTATTTCTCCTTTTTATTCTAGTGGAAAGCTTTTGATTTCCTTTGTTGCAAATCTTGCTTGCGGTTTCAGCATTGGTAGAACAGCTGTTTGTGTAATGGCATGTATTTGGTAAGAAAACTTTTTTGTACTGTTTACTCCAAATGAGTGTCATAGCCATGCACAAATGTGTTTTAACAAATGGTGTAACAATAGCAGCATATTTAACTTCTGTCCTATTGTGTGTGAAATCTTCCTTGGATTTGTGCACTATGTGTATTGTGTTGTCTTGCATATAGTTTTTTTTTTTGTTTCTCCTTTTTATTGGGATATCATAGGTGTTTGCTGTGCTTGTATAGAATACTTGCAGGTGATTCAGAGTCTTGCTGTCTCTGGCAAGTGAGTGGTATTGTTTTTGTGTATAAAGGTCTCTGTGTGCTTTGTATTGACTCTTCCTACCTGATTAGGATATGCCCATAGTTTTGTTTTCTGTTTGATAAGACCACACTTTGTTTATTACTTCTTTTAAACAGTGTTGATTACTGTTGACTTATTTGTCATGTTACTTTAATTAATAAGGATTATGGCTAGCTGCAGGATTTCTGCTCAGATTATTAGTTTGCTTTTTGAATCGACTTCTGACCATTATTCTTAGAATGACTCTACATCTGAAGCAGAAGGGGAAGTCCAAGATTCTGGCAGTGCATTTTATGTCTGAGAGGAATCATCTGATGATGATGCCACTCTCAGTGCACAGGAAATGCCTCTTTTAGAGGAGGACACTAGTGTCCCGGTAATGCAGCACAAGGCATCTGGATTGCAGCGTCTGGACGAAAAGCTTCCCATTGGAAGTGCTGAGCTCTGGGTTGCCTAAAACATAGTGCAGCCTGTGTTGACTGCCTTTACTGATGTTGCAGGATGTAGGTTGAATACTGAAAACTTTTTGCCTATAAATTTCTTTCAGTTGTGTGTGGACAATGTTTATTTGGATGAGTTTGTTGACCAGACTAATTTGTATGCAGAACAGTATTTAAGGGACAACAGGGCCAGACCTAAGCCCCACTCTAGAGCTAGCTGGTGGACTCCCACAAAGCTGGATCAGTTGAAGAAGTTATTAGGTTTAACTTTTTTAAGGGGCTTAATAAGGGAGCCGTCTCAGACTTCATATTGGTCTACTAGACCCTTGATTGCTGCGGCTATATTTCCTGCAACCCTAAGTTGTGATTGGGATTTGCTTCAGTTTTGGATGCTTCATTTTGTTACTAATGCTGCAGCATTGCCACAAGATCACCCTGATTGTGACCATCTCCCTAAGATTCAGCCTGCCCTTGATCATTTTGTAAATCGCTTTTCAGAGATCTATTTTCCAGGGAAAGAAATAGCTGTGGATGAGTCTTTGGCCCTTTTCAAGGGCTGTTTGACTTTTAGTCAGTGCATATCTAGCAAGAGGGCACTTTATAGATTTAAGATGTGTAAGCTGTCTGAGAGAAGAACTGGACATGTCTGTAATTTCAGGGTGTACATTAGTAGAAATTGTTCTTTCGACTTCCCCTGATTGTCCGTCCACTTTTGGAGTCAGTGAGAAAATTGTGTGGGAACTTAGTAGAGGATTTTCTAACAAAGGTCACCATTCATAAATAAATAACTTCTACGCTTGTGTGCCATTGTTCAGGACATTGTTCAAAGTGGACATTGTTTCTCGTGGCACAATCCACCCTAACCATAAAGGTTACCCTAAAGAGCTTGGGCCCGATTCACATAGGTGAACTTAGTCTTTTGATCTATGTTTAGACCAAAGGTCTAAGTTTGCAACTTTTCAGTATTCACAAAGGTAAGTTATGAGTAGTATCTTTACATCTACACCCAGAGTGTAATCTCTGCACCTGGAGTGTACCCTCAATACCCGGAGTGGAATCTCTGCACTAAGGACAAATCTCCACCCCGAGTGCATGCCACAAACTACTCGTTGTCTATGTCTGTGGCCCACTGGAAATGCAGCAAGGTCTTGGTTCCTATAGGTTCTGCCTTGACCCAAGTAGGGGCGACCCTTTCTGGTAGCCACGGTGCTGCTGACAGAGGGAATGCCAAAGGCAGTTCATGCCCTCCAGAAGAAGTCCCAGAGGGAAGAACCCAAAAAAGGAAAAAAACCTCAGGCAGGAACTCCTGGAACAAAAACAAAAAGTAAAAAGTAAATCTGAACAAAAGACGAAATGACAATGAAAAAAGGTGGATCAGGCTAGGAAAAAATATAACTGACGCAGAAGAAACAGGAGTGAAGATCACCACCCAAAGGAAGTGTTGCAGAGCAAAGAGAACAGGAATCACACACCTTATATACCCAAAGAACAGGAAGTAAAGGACACCATATTGGGTTGGGAATATAGCATAGAAACCTATAGAAAAGTCACCATGTTAAATAAGGTTCCAAAGGCATGCAGGGAGAAGGAAGGCATGCTGGGAAGGAGAAAGGATCATGGCAACTAAAGAAGGGCATAAATACAGGGAGAAATAAGGAAAGCAGAAAAGAAGAAAGAAAAAAGAAGCAGAAAGTAAGTGGGGGTGAGTTGTGTGTGGAGGGAGGCAAGAACTAGCAGGGGAGCGCCGCACCCGTAACTCCTTGAGGCCCCATGCCCAATTTGGGGCCTCAATGAAAATATAGAATGGCTTGCGCTGCCCTTCCCCCCCCCACCCCCCCGGAGCCCTGGGTTTGTGCAGAAACAGCCAAAGAACTGACAAATCAAAAGTGGGGTGTGAACAGAAGAGGAATCTTCCCAAGAACATTCACTAAGAGGATAGCCTTTCCAATGAATGAGATATTGGAGATGGTTCCGGAATATACAAGAGTCGCATATTTCTTGTACATCATATTCAGATTCATTATACACCAACAAAGGAGGAGGACATGAAATGTCTGGAAAAAGGATCAGGTGTTTAGGGTTTCAATTAAGAGACATGATATACTGGATGGATTTTCCAGGTTCGAGGTAAACGGAGAAGGAAAGCTATGGGATACATTTTTTGAAGAATACAAAAGGGTCCGTAGTAATGGGGTTTCAACTTATTCTGGGAAAGACGTAGGGGCAAAAATGTTGAAGAAAGCCAGACTTTATCTTGGACATGATAAGCTGGAGGCTCACTTTGTTTCTTATCGGCCATTCTTTTCATGTATCTTTAAGTGACCAGTAGATTAGATTGAATAAGCCATTGGATTCTATGTAGTCTCTTGGAAAGAGAGGTGATAGCAGGAAGTGTAGAGGAGGTCTTAGGAGTGGTAGGAAAAGATGTGGGATGGAATCCATATGAGCAGAAAAAAGGAGTGACTTTAGAGGCTCTATGGACTGTATTATTGTAAGAAAACTGCAATGGGAAGGTAAGTGCTCCAGTTGCTCTGAGTGGAGTTACAAAAACAACAAAGATATTGTTTAAGTCCCTGGTTAAGGCGTTCTGTCTGCCCATTGGTTTGGGGATGACATCCAGAAGATAAAGCTACATTGATATTCAAGAACTTACAAAAATGTTTCCAGAACCGTGATATGTATTGAGGTCCCCTGTATGCCACAATACTTTGTGGGAGACCATGGAGATGAAAAATGTTTTGAATAAAGTTCTGACTCAGTTCTTGAGATGTGGGTAATTTCTTCAAGGCAGTAAAATGACCCATCTTAGTAAATGAATCTATTGTCACCATTATACCTCGGTTTAGCGCTGATGGAGGCAAAGAACACATAAAATCAGTTGATACTGTATGCCAGGGGCTGGTGGTGGTGGAACTGATAATGGTTGAAGTAGTCCTGTGGGCCTAGTATGGGGTACTTTCACTTGGGCACAATTGGGACAAGATTCTACATATCTTTCTGCGTCTTGTTTCAAAGTAGGCCACCAAAAAGATTGGAGAAGTAATTCCTGCGTGGCTTTAATACCCCGATGACTGGCTACAGGGGAATCATGACACATCTGAAGTGCTTTTTCCTGCACTTTTTTAGAAGGTAAAAATAAGGTGTCCTTGTAATAGTAGTATTCTTTATGTTTGTGTACTTTGGGACGTAGATCCTTTAATTCTTGTTCTGAAAGGGTTGAGTATTCAGATTGTACTTCATCGAGGAATTACTGGACTACACCAATTATTTTGTCTGGTTCAAGTAGATATTGTGAAGGGGTGTTAGAACTGTCAGGATAACAGCGAGATAGGGCATCGGACAAAATATTTTAAGATCCTGGAATATTGGTAATATAGAAATCGTATTGACTAAAAAAAAAGGCCCAACGAGCTTTTCAACCGTTTCAACACTGAAAATTGTGTAAGCACTGCAGATTACGACGGTCCATTCTTACTTCAAAAGGTTCTTTTGAACCCATGAGGAATTGTCTCCACTCTTGACAGGCTGTTTTAAGAGCCAACAGTTCTCTTTCCAGTACTGAATAATTTTGTTCAGAATCAGAGAGCACATGGGATAGATAAAAGATTAGATGTTCTAATCTATTGTCGTCTTGGTGTTGTGGTAATGCTGCCCCAATAGCTCTTTCTGAGGCGTCAGTAACAACTATGAATTGTTTATTGGTGTCCGGATGTCTCAGTATGGGTGCTTGGGTGAAGGCATGTTTTAAGTTTTGGAAAGCAGTCTCAGCCATTTCCGTCCAGATGAAACCATTTTGCAAACTCTTGTTTGAGAGTTTGTGTGATTTGATTGGTTTGTTTTGCAAAGTCCAGGATAAATTGACGGTAGAAGTTGGCCAGTCCTAAGAAAAAATGAGTTTCCTTGATTGAGGAAGGGGATGGCGAATCTAGGATGGCTTGAACTTTTTCCGGATCCATAGAGATACCAATCTTATTAATGGGATAGCCTAAATATTTCACCTCAGTCTTCGCATTTCTCCAGCTTACAGTAGAGTTGATGTTGCCTAAGTCTATTTAAGACTTGCTTTACGTGTTTAGGATGAACTTCAGGGCGTCTGGACTCTATGAGGACATCATCTAAATAAATCACTACAGTGTGATTTAATAAGTCGGAGAATATTGAATCCATAAATCTTTGAAAAACTGAGGAGGCATTCAATAAACCAAAAGGCATTACCTTATATTCGTAAAGTCCAAAGGGTGTTCCAAAGGCAGTTTTCCACTCATCTCCCTCGTTAATACTCAAGAGATGATATGCTCCACGAAGATCTAATTTCGTGACCATTTGAGCCTCTCTGACAGCCTCCAAAATGTCTTTGATGAGGGGTAGTGGATATCGATCTTTTATGATGATTTTATTTAATCCACGTAAGTCTATACAGGGACGAAGATCTTTTGTCTTTTTACGTACGAAGAAGAGGGGAGCCCCCGCAGGAGAAGAAGATGGTGTAATAAGACCACTCGGTTGATTTTCTTGAAGATAGTCCTCGAGAATCTTTTTTTTTGGTTCAGTGAGAGAATACATTTTCCCAAAAGGAATAATCGTTCCAGGTTCCAGGAGAATGGTACAATCGTAGTCTCTGTGTGGAGGTAGTACGGGCTTTGATGGTTTATGGAGTGTCCTAAATTTGGTTCTGAGGATATTATTTTTATGGGAGACCAATAGATGTCAGAAGCATAGCAATGATCGTGACAAAACTTAGAAGACAGACAAATGGTTCTGTTTTCCCATTTAATATATTGATTGTGTCTCATAAACCATGGTATTCCTATGATTATTGAATGATTGGGAGAGGAAATTAAATCAAAAGAGACATGTTCCTGATGTTTCCCAAAGTGTAGACCTAGAATTGAAGTGGTAATAATGACAGGACCGGATGATAATAAGGATCCGTCTACAATATGCACTTGTTCTGGAACGTCTTTAGGCAGTAGTGGAACTTGTAGTTTTTTAGCCCAGGTCATATCCATACAAGTGCCACTAGCTCCACAATCTAATAATGCCAGGGTCCTTTCTCCATCAGGTAATTGCAGGATAACAGGTAACAAAAATAGAATAATTAAGAAGTGGGTGCTGAGTTAAATTAATAAACATTTGCTACATATGGACAGGGACATAGTTGGCAAATATGTTTGGGATAGCCTCTGGAAACCAAAGGCTGATAGGCTCCCTAATGCATCCCTTAGCACACCTACTTGCACTACCCTTAGAGTATGTGACACTCTTATGATAACATCGGGATGGACCACTTCCTCTTCCCCTTGTATTCCCATACACTTCAATCCAGCCTTACCCCCCACATTGACATCGAGTACCTTTGATAAATGGATGGGTAGAGGATGCCACTTTACATCAGACCTCTTTCATGGATGGAAAACATTGACTATTGAAAACTGTCAATGTGATATTGGGCTACTGAATAGCAAACTATATCATTACACTCAATTGAAACATTGGATAATAAGCCCTAACATGTGAATCATGGCCATACAAGATTCTACCCCTCTCGAGAATGAATGAGGCAAACAAGTGGTATAAGAGGTTCCATTTATTTCTTATATGCTCATTTAGTTCGGACTCTCCCCTCAGGCAAAGGAGATATGTCAACTTCTGGAATGGGCTGCCAGATACCCCGATTTCCTCACAGTAGCAAAAACTGTGGAATTATATTGCCAAATATAATCACTCATTAGGACTTAGGGAGGAACATTATAAAGTACTTCTACTCCACTAAGCTGAAAAATATTTTTCCTGAAACTTCATATGTGTGTTGGAGAGGATGTGGTCTCCTCGATGATTTTCAACATATCTAATGGGACTGTTCAACTATAAGACCATTCTGAACAGTGATGGACAAAATGTCTGATGTTGTTTTATTATTCTTTGACTTTGGAAAGTTTGTTTGCCACCAGACGGATAAGGAGGTTTGCCTTTTCTTTGAACCCACAATTTACGACATGCTGAAATTTTAGAGGGTCATCTTAATAAGAATTCAGATTTACCACTGAGGGGTAAAACATTTATTAGATAACACTTCTACACACATCTTTAGACAATGAAGAGCAAAAAAGGTGGTTGTTGGATGTTCCTCACTTTTTTTTGAATTTATACTTTCTGTATCACTTGACTTTGGAGATTATTTGGAGCTCATGTATCTAGTTAATGTTACACTGTGGTTTATATTAGTCTTTATCTTAATTTGTGTAGCCCCATTTCAGTCTTGTTTTTGTGTGAATAAGGGTGAAGGTTCTCACAGTTTATGTTGGGTGCATGCAGATTTTTGATGCTATGCCTCTTGAGATAGTAGGGCCCATATTTATACTTTTTTAGCGCTGCATTTGTGTAATTTTTTTACGCAAAAGCGACGCAAACATACAAAATACAATTGTATTTTGTAAGATTGCGCCGCTTTTGCGTTAAAAAGCGGCGCAAATGCGGCGCTAAAAAAGTATAAATATGGGCCTAGGTATCTAACTGGTGTTTTGGTTTGTATTTTGGAGATAGGGGGACTAAAATGTGGTTGCAACTGAGACAAGCAATTAGTTATAAGGTATATTTTGTTTGTAGATTCTGCTGAAGATAGAACCACATTCTCCCGTGCAAAACTTTCAATCCTATATACTTTGTATTGGTCGTGTGCCCTGAAGAAAATGGGAGACCTGGTGGTCATGTGGCACTGAAACGCGCTTTGGCATGATGTTGGGCTGGACCTATGTTTCTCCTTTTGTGCGGACTCCGACTATATGAACGTTTTATCCCAGAACTGATGGATTAGGATATATGAAGTAGAGTGAAAATTATTTTTGGAAAATTAGAAGTTTGCAATGTTTGAGAGGAGAAAAAAAATAAATCAGATTATTTGGATCCAAAATTATACACCTTGTATATGTAAATGGGCTATAGCACATTTGGGGGAGGCAATAACATAAAGGGATGAATAGAATGGTCTTAGCAATATCAGTCCATGTTTTTTGTGTTTGAGTGAGGTGGGAGAATGACATGAATGTGAGGTTTTATGGGTGTATCTGGGAGGGAGTTTGATTTTAGGTCCTACAGACACTATTTATATAATGCTTTGAGGTATAATCATGGATAAGCAAAATGGCAATTGAAGAATATCTTTCTTTCACACCGCTGGTTATATGAATAATGCTTGGCTTGTTGCTATATATAAAAATTAGGGAATTTTACAAGTGTCGAATTAAATTTAGGAGGTGGGTGATTGATTTCATGTTTTTCATTACCCTATGCCCCAGTCGGTGGCAGATTAGCACTGCAAAAAGGCACTGGCCAAGACCAGGAGCATTGTCGAACAGACTTTTGGAGTGCTGAATTCCCGGTTCCACTGCTTGGGAATGTCTGGGGGGAGATTGCTATACTTGCCCCTTATGGTGTGCAAGATCATACTTGTATGTGCAAACCTACACAACATATGTCAACTGACAAATGTTCCATGGGATGTGGACCATGAGGATCATGAACCAATGGAGGTGGAGGAGGAGGATTAGGGAGAGATCGGACACACAATGTCTGGTAGGCGGCGATGCGACCACATTATACAGAATTTCTTTGCATAAATTCCCACTTCTGCATAGACAAAATATAGCCCCTCATTTCGACCTCGGCGTTTTTTTTTAAAGACCGCCGAGGTACCGCTGTGCTGAAGACCGCCAGTGCAGGCGGTTTTCAGCACAGCATATTATGACTGCTGGCAGCCCTCCATCCTTTTTCGGATGGAGAGCCGCCAGCAGCCATACTGGCGGTCGGCGGGGAAGTGGAGGCTGCTCCACCTCCACCGCCCGTCATCAGAACACCGCCCACCGAATCATGTCTCATGATACGGTGTAGCAGTGTTTTGTCGATGGGGTGCTGGTGGCAGAGCAGCCCCCATGGATCCCGTCCCCTCCCGGAAGATCAAAGGAAAAGGTAAGTTGATTGTCCGTTAGGGGAGAGGGGTGGGGGATATTGTGTGTTGTGTGCGTGCATGGGGGTGTGCGTGTGAGTATGTAGAGGAAGTGTGTGAGTGTGTGTATGCATGCGGGGGGTGTGTTGTGTGTGTGGGAGATGTGTGCGGGTCGGTCTGTGTGCCTGTCTGTTTGTATGTGTGCGGGTATGTGTTGTTGTGGTGTATGTGTGCATGTAGGGGTGTGTGTATGTGCATGTTGGGGGTGGGGAAGGTGTGTGCGTATGTGCATGTTGGGGTTAGGGTTGGGGAGGGGGGTCCTGCAACCTTTGATGGTGGCAGGGTGGTGGGGAATGTGGGGGGAGGGCTCGGGGTGGGGGAGACCCCTATCAGTGCCAGGGAAGGAATTCCCTGGCACTGATAGTGCCTACTGCCATGGATTTCGTGGCGGTTCCAAACCCCCCGAAATCCATGGCGGTATGCAGGGTCCTGATACCACCGGTGGTCTGGTGATGGCTGCCAGGCTGGAGACCGAAGTCTCCAGCCCAGTGGTCGTCACTGTCCTGGCGGTCGGAGTGGAGAAGTGGCGGATGACCATGGCGGTAACCGCCATGGTCATAATTCCATTTTTTTTCCGCTGGCCTGTTGGCGGTATTACCGCCACTTCTCCCATGTCCACCAAGGTCGTAATGAGGCCCATAGTGTGCATGTGTCCAGTAATTCACCCCTGGCTCAGTGGGCTGTTCAAGCTGTTGTGGTGTTTTTAATTTGATTCACATACACGTATTTGTAAACATGACCTGATTTCACATATGTGCTTATTCAGACCATGAACTGTTTATTTTAAAATACCCTGCAGAGGTGATGTGTACGGAGGAAAGTAAAGATCAATCTCCTATCATGTTAACCTTCTAATATGTGCTGCATTGTTCAGCACACATAGAGATTTGGACATGACACACACCTGACAATTTAATTAGTTCCAGAGAGTAGCCCTTTCAAAATAGGACTATGATACAATCTTCAAAGGCATTCACCCTTGGACCATGTTGCAAGGGAGCATGCGTTGCGGTTATTCCACATTCTGCACAAAAGTAAATTAATAGTCTGAAACTGTCCTAGCAATGTTACATACAGCATATACCTGTCTTTTTCTATTCCAGGTCTACTTTGCCATGCCTAGGGCCAATGCTTTTCACCCTTGAAATGAAGCAAGCTGGCATTTAATGATGCTGCCTGTGCAGTATACAAACCATCGCATGCCTGAGGCATGCTTCAGGCATGTGATGTGAGATATCTCGGAGTGCCAACATCTGGCCACCTCTGCCATGTAAGGTGACAAGCTGTATACAGACAATGCATACATATGTGTGTCTAACGTGTTGACTATACCAGATCATTGGGATATAATAGTACTGTGCATGGTATGTATACAGTATGTATTTTTAATATTCAACAAAGCAGTGTTCAAATTATTGTCTTGTGGTTGGACCAGCACCATATCTCCAGGGCGAAGTTGAGACCTTCAGGGATCAAATGCTTCCAGTAAGTGTAAATACTTCATGGCTGTAGCTCTGTAAGGATTGTGTGTGATCTATGATATTTGTAACATTGTGATGTGTATGAGTTGTATTAGTCACCTGTAACCAATTTACAGTAAGTGTACAAACACAACTGAAGTTTGTACACAGTAAAATGTTAAAGATGAATGTCAATGTGCATGTAGGGACAATGTATGTAGGCCCAAATGAATCATGCTTCTTTACCTGCTGTGGTTAGTTTGCCCAACTATTGTGTATATACTTATGGCACATGTACCATCATCTGGCACTAAATCTATTGATGTTCAAAACTTATATTGTCTTACACCCATAACATGGCACAAACGTAACAACCTACGGTTCACCACATGTTGCAGCAAAGTGGAATGAGCTAGGCTGAATTTGTCTGGACATGGTGTTGTTTAGGTGGAACACATAACCAAGACAACATTACCTATAGTCACCATTACAGTCTCATGTAATCAGTATTACAGTAATTGTGTTTTCCAAATGCAATTCATACTGTTGGTTTGCATCATACTATGCTCCTACATGCTGCCTACATTTATATCGCTAGCTAAATGAGTTCAGTGTGAAAGACTATAGGTGTGATCAAACATTCATGCTGATCAAAAATTAAAATGGCTTGTGATCCATACCTGTACCTGTAGCTATATGTACAATCAAACTTACCAATTGTACAAACCTATGTGACCATGTCAGCAGGCTAGTCATCACCAAACAACAATTCTTCCTATAATAGACACCTCAAATGTTGTTGTGTTGGGACAAATGTATTCATAATCAATGTCCAGTGTCATCACAGTGGCATATAGTATCTCAACAAGTGTTTCTGTATGGGTGTTAATACATTATCAGTAGGGATCATTTACTTTGGTACAACACCTTTGCAACAATTTACCTGAGGTATGGCAGCTGTAGTCCAGGCTCCGGGGTACCTAAGTATTTCTCAGAGTAGTCCATATCATACATATGTGAAATGGGGTGACAGAGGATCGATTACACAGATGACATGGATGATGTAAGGATGTAGGCCAGCAACTATTTTACCATGGTGTTGGATAATTCATCATCAGAGTGCCTGTCTGATGCACATTTCAAGTGTGGAAGTCCACATGGTAGGATATGGATATCTGTCTTGGCAGGATGAGACAGGATGTAAGGGATCCTAGTTGTTAGACTTGGCATGCTTGGCGTGGTCTCCCCTAACTTTTTGCCTCTGTTTCCCGGGTTGTTGATGTGTGCTGGACTTTGTGTTTGCTGTTTTTGTTACTCTGGGCACTTTACCACTGATGTCCAGTGGTAAAGTGCAAGTGCTCCTATGTAAAATGTATGTGTAATTTACTTTCCATGAATGACATTTTTGATTTACCAGTAAGTCCCTAGTGCAGTGCACTAGAGGTGCCCAGGGCATGTAAATCAAATTCCTAGTGGGCCTGCAGCACTGGTTGTGCCACCCACATGATTAGCCCTGTAACATGGCTCAGACCTACCACTGCAGTGTCTGTGTGTGCAATTAGAAACTGCAATTCGACGTGGTAAGGGTACCCACTTGCCAGGCCTAAACCTTCCCTTTTTATACATGTAAGGCACCCCTAAGGTAGGCCCTAGGTAGCCCCATGGGCAGGGTGCAGTGTATGTAAACTGTGGGACATATACTTACTTGGTTTACTTGTCCTTACGGTGAAATACTGCCAAATTCAGTTTTCACTGTTGCAAGGCCTACCTCTCTCACAGGTTAACGTGGGGGCTGCCTTTAAAAATTATTAAAGGACAGATTCACTTTGGGAGCAGATAGACATGTGGAGTTTGGGGGTCTTTGAACTCATAATTAAAAAATACATTGTTTAGTGAGGTTGGTTTTTAGATTGGGTGTTTGAAAATGCCACTTTTAGAAAGTAGGCATTTTCTTGCTTAAACCATTCTGTGACTCTGCTTGTTTGTGCATTCCCTGTCTCGGTCAGTTTGGCAGTTGGGCTGTTTGTACTTCTCTCTAGAAAGTGACACAAAGGGACCTGGGGTGTAGCCTGCATATCCTGATGAGCCATCTGTGCTAGGAGGGAGGGGAGTAGTGGTCACTCACACCAGAAAGGGCTGTGCCTGCCCTCACACAATGCAGTCTCCAACCCCCTGATGTGTGTCTGGGGCCTGGACTGGGCAAGACAGGGTTTTGAAAACAACAGAGACTTCTCTTTGAAGTAAGCCTACTTCAAAGGCAGAAAGGGGTATAAGAAGAGCCCCCCAAGCCCCTGAAAATTAGATCACTTCTGGAATCAAGAGGAACCTCTGCCAAGGAGAAGAGCTGAAGAGCTGAGGAGAAGTGCTGACCCTGCCTGTGACTGTGCGTTGTTGGGCTATCCTGCAGTTGCTGCTTCTGTCTGTGAAAGTGGACAAAAACTGGATGTTGTTGTGCATTTCTGCTTGAGAAGAATCTCCAACTGAGCTTGCCTTCGATTGTTGGAGTCTCAGGTCCATCAAAGACTTCCACTGCCAGCATCAGGATTCTCTGCTGAGACTCCTGCCCTGCCAAAGTGGTGTTTTATCCAGTTCTTGGGCCCTTGAAAGGTGAAGGTGGCAGAGAAGAACTGAAAATACACACACAGACCGCCATGCAGGGACATTTTTGACACATCCTTTGTGACATGCGGAGACGGCTTTGAGGCTGAAATCAATGCTCCACCTGCAACGCGGCTAGAAGATCAATGCAAAGCAGTAGGAGAAACGACACGCAACATCCGCTAACGGAGGCTGATCATGACGCAAACTCCACGCAGCATGGTTTTGTAATACCGTGTGACCAGATTTTCAACACAACATCGCTGGGCGCAGAAAATCAGTGCAAAGTCTGCCAGGACCCGAGGTGCCTGTCCGGATCGACGTATCACTCTCTTGCGGGAGAGAACAAACGACACACGCCAACCCGACCGGAGAAGGAACGATGCGCGGTCTCACTTGCGAGTGAGAAATTGAAGCATTGCTGGCCTTTTTCGACGCACACTCGCCTGGGTGGCTTTATTTTGACGCTACCCAGGTAATTTTGTAGAATAACAGCATTCTCACTGTTTTCTAAGGATTAAGGCCCTCGCTACCCCCATGCTGAAGACCGCAAGTGCAGGCGGTTTTTCGCTCAGCGTATCATGACTGCTGGCAGCCCTCTGCCCTTTTTCGGACGGAGAGCCGCCAGCAGCCATACTGGCGGTCGGCAGTGAAGTGGAGGCCACTCCACCTCCACCGCCACGTCATCAGAGCACCGCTCACCGAATCATGTCCCAGGATTCGGTGTGGCGGTGTTCTGGTGACGGGGAGCTGGCGACGGAGCAGCCCTCATGGATCCCGTTCCCTCCGGGAGAATCACCGGACAAGGTAAGGTGATCGTCCGTTAGAGGAGGGGGTAGAGGGGTGTTGTGTGGGTGCATGGGGGTGTGCGTGTGAGTGTGTAGAGGGTGGTGTGATTGCGTGTATGCATGCGGGGGTGTTGTGTGTATGGGAAATGTATGCACATATGTCTGTGTGTATGTGTGTGTGTATGTGTGCATGTATGTCTGTGTGTATGTGTAGTAGTTGTGTGAGTGTACGTGTAGGGGGTGGGGGATGTGAGTGTCAATGTTGATGGGGTTGGGGAGGGGGGTCCTGCCACCTTTGGGGGTGGTAGGGGGGTCTTGGATTTGGGGGAAGGACTCTGGGTAGGGAGAGGGGGTGGGGGAGACCCCAATCAGTGCCAGGGAACGAATTCCCTGCCACTGATAGTGCCTACCACAATGGATTGCATGGTGGTACAGAACCCCACAAAATCCATGGCGGTATGCAGGTCGTGATACTGCCAGCGGTCTAGTAATGGCCCGCCGGGCTGGAGACAGAAGTCTCCAGCCCAGTGGTCGTTATCACCCTGGCGGTTGGAGTGTAGAAGTGGTGGTTTGGCATGGCAGTAACCGCCATGCTTGTAATGTCATTTCTTTTTCCGCCGGCCTGTTTGCGGTATTACTGCCATTTCTACGCTGACCGCCAGGGTTGTAATGAGGGCCTAAGACTTGTATTCTTTTGAAAATTCATAACTTGACTTTTGTCTGTTGGATTTTTGTCAATTTGGTCTTGTTTTGTTTAGATAAATATATCCTATTTTGCTAAACCTGTGTTTTGTCATTTTATATTGTTTTCGCTGAGTTACTGTGTGTGTTAGCACAAATACTTTACACATTCCTTCTTAAAGTTAAGCCTTCCTGCTCTTGTCAAGCTACCAAGGGGGTGAGCAGGGGTTAGCTGATGGTGATTCTCCTTTACCCTAACTAGAGTGAGGGTCTTTGCTTGGACGGGGGTAACCTGACTGCCAACCAAAGACCCCATTTCTAACACTGGTTCAGTGCAGACAGATTTTGTTGGAGTACATTGGGCACATGTCACCAATCTGCACATGGAAATGCAGTTAAGTGCCTTACTCATGGCCTCATATACCCGATGTCCCATTTCTGGGAAACATTCCTACATTGGGAAGGAGTTGTGGATTTTGATGCAATGTGGAAAGGACCAAATGCAGGTATGCACTGTAGCAGCGCCATACCACCCATTACACTGCTTACCAACTGGTGACATTACTTCTACTGGCTAGCATGAACACTGTCACCCAGGAGCCATGGTACAGGGGTAGCAACTAACTACAACCAAAAGTACTTGCACAGATGAGAATTGCAAAATGCACGCACACACTCATGACATGAACAGGCTTTTTTTTAATGTACATCAATGAAAGCAGCCTTGACAGAATGTGTGTACAAACACTAGGATATATTGAGGTCACCATGGTATTGCTACAACTATATACCATTAGCTATATGTTAGGCTTCCTGTTATTTGCCTGAGTCGATATTGGTGAAGTGTCCAAAAGATCTGTTTTACGGGAGGTAGCTACCCACCCTCCATATATGTTTTGACTACCTGGCATACCGAAATGTGTGTTGCCTTGTGCATTTCCAGATGAGTAAATCAATGCAGGGCCATACTACCTGTACTTTCTTGATGCAACTAATTTCACCTATGTTAGTGTTCTAAAAAAAAAACTGTTGCATGCTATGAACCCAACACCAAAGTTTCCATATGTGGAATCATGTGTCCAATTCCATGTGGACACAACGTCAAGTTTGCAACTCAGTCTCATGAATGAGATGGCTACAAGTAAATTTGTGTTGCAACTGCCATATCGTATAACTACATTGCCAGCACGTTTGCCATGTTTGATCATGAAAAGTGTATGTTTAGAAGGTATCTTGTTGATATCTATTTCCCATTATGTTGTTTTGGGCTAGCTTGCCATATGTAATGGTCTGAAAATGTGGGCTTATTATTGTAGACATCATGTACATTGTCAACATTAGCTGATGTGTATTTCCTTTACCTCCCCAGACAACATGACAACAGAGGAGACAAAGCAGCACTGCATAAGATTGGAGTGCTACTGCCACATCCACCACAAGGAAAGGTGGTCGGAACCTGGAACACAGGCAGGCAGGAAAAACAGGGACATTCCAAAGCCAAGCCACAAGAGGGTGCCCAACAGCTAGAGGATTTACCTCAGGCAATCCCTGGGTCATCAACTACCCATATGGTGCAAGCAACACAGGCCATGGACAAAACCCCTGCCATAGGATCCTCATTTGAGGGACGTGCCCTGAAAGACCTCCAGGAACTCAAAACAGGTATGACAGTCATTGAGGATGAGCTGTCGAGCCTACAGCAAATCATGTTAACATGAAAGCAGGCAATGGAGCGTATCAGTGGGCAGATCTGACACTCGATCAGGCTTTTCCCTTTCCCCATTTGATTACATGCTGTTTACTAGTGTTATTTATGCATAGTGTAGAATAGGATTTGGGATAGGTATAGTGTAGGTCAGTGTAAGTTTGTAGAATATTTTTTAGGTATTCATTTTTTTCTTGTGGTATTATATGAGTATATTTTTAAGTGGGAGGGGTTGTTGTTTAGTGCGTGTTTTAGATTAAAAATGAACAAATTAAAAAATGTAAAACAAATACGAAATATATATTTGTTTATATTTAAATGCATAGGTAGTGTTTGTTTAGGTGAGGTTGTCTTCTGTATTGCGCTGATGTATGTTTTTCAAGTGATGGCATTTAACCTGTCATTTATATTTAATTGTAAAGCTAGTTTAGGAAATGTTAAGATAGTGTAAGGTAGAGTTAAGGGTAGGTAGATGAAGGTAGTTTTAAATAGTTAGTATAGTGTAATGTACTGTTAAATTAAATTAGTTTAGGCTAGATAGCAGTAGTTAGGATAGATATTTGAGATATATAAATAACTTTTCCTACTTTAACTAATACATCATCATTTCTCAATTATGATTTGCTAGCATGGAGTAAGTTTAGTTTAATACATGATGGATCAATTCCCTGCAGTGTTTATAGATATGTGTTACTTTGTGAGAGGCCTATGGACAAGAGTCAGCCTACCTTACAATAGAGTCACTGAAGGACTCTTCACCATCATTTGTGCTCTGTCAGTGGTCTTCTTAATGTGAATTGACACACATCCCCGTACAGATCGTCAACTATTGTGGCCCTGTGTATAAGAGATGCTACATGTATTGTAGGGATGGTTCTGTTTCTCCAGAGCATCCATTCCTGGCTGTGCAGGACACATACTGGTGCCTGCCACTTACTCACTCACCCTTGCACCACTGTACTAGTAGGTCATTGTAGTTAGCTAGTTCCTAATTATGAAGGTGACCCCTACCTATGTGGAGAACCTCGAACATTCTTGGCATTGAGTACTTGCTAAAAGTAGCACTTCATGCATGTGACTTTGTGCAACTACGTGGTACATTAGAAAACCATGTCTCTCATTTCCTCTTACCGTAGGGATGTGTTGCTTTGTTTCTGGGTATGTGCTCTGGCCCATAATTAGTGATATGGTGTGTGTTTATTATAAACTTGATGTTATGTGTGGTTACACTTACACTCAATCCATATGATGTCTCTCAGGGACAGAGGAACAAATAGAACAAACATATCCAATCCTGCCTTTCAACCCATTTCTCTGTTGGCACAGGACCACAAAAATGTATTACTTGCAGTACATCCATACTGACATCCAAGGTGTGGCATGCAGCTTATACATCCTTTAGTGGCATAGGTATGAGGCTAAATCAGAGGGAGTCTGGACATGAGTATCTGTATACTCTATATGCATGCACTTATAGGATATCCCAATATCCCAAATGAAAGCATTGAGGCTATCATATGTGCTTGCTAACATAGTCATGATCACTGAGCAACATATATTTGGATGTGTTAGTGGCCCATAAGTCTCACAGGAAACATATGGTGCAGGTCACCATTACTGTGATTTTTAACACCTGTTCACTGTGTGACAGTCAAATCACTGGTGCTTAATTTCACAACATAGTTCAATATTTGAATGAGACTTTACACATAATGCCATGGCAGTGAATGTAGCTGATGCTCAACCATGTCCAACCAGAGCAGGTGATAGTGACTGCAGTGCTATTTCCTTTAGATGCTAAGAATGATTTTTTGTAGGAACACATCCACCATTGTCTAATTAGTTGTATATGCAATAGACATAAAAAAATGCTGGTTCATGGAAGTGCATTTATTTACAGGTTCACACATAGGTATTTAAAAATCTGTAGTTCTTGCAGCAACAACACCAACATTGTTTGAGACCAAAGGATGTCCAGACAGAGTCCATACGGGATACATGTCATGTGACATATTTGAGGTGATGATCATTCCATTAAGGAGGAGGTCCAAATTGGCATTTGGAAAGGTATGCCTCATCAACAGTCTAAAATGTATCAGATAGCAGGTGGGCATACAGAAAGGGGACAGTACAAGGTGACAAAGTAGGTGGCATGATGATAAACACAGGAACAATGAGAAACTGGTCAAGAGGCACAGACAAATATGAATGGGCAGTTCGGTGCCAGAAATTAGTGAAGTCCACATCTTCCTCCTCTGATGTGTGTTGTGGCTCCCCCAAGGGCGGTAGTATTTTTGCAGGAGGCATCTGAGGCACACACACAATAGGGGCAAACGATGTGGCTCCACTGTCTCCAGTCGTATTTGGCAGTGCCAGCAAGGAAGGCAGCACAGTGCTGACAAAGGCCTGATGGCTTGTCAACAAGGGAACAACGTCACTGTGGAAGGCACACATAGTTGCAGTATAGGAGCCCTGCTTGCGCTCAGTATATTCGAAGATGGTGCGGATGGCCCCAGCTGGGTGTCCCATTGGCAGGGCTGTTGTTGTTTCCTCTGCCTCATGACACTAGCAGTGTCAGCCAGGGATTGTTCCATTCTATGAAGCGAAGGGAAGGTACCTTTGATTACCTCTGAGGTGTCCTTATTGGGAGTGAGGTACCTTTAGACTCCCTCTAGGGTGATCGCAATGGTCTCCATCCCTGCCTGCACCTCATCTACCAGATGCATCTGGATTCCTACTGCTTGCTGTTGGAAGGCTACTTGGGGGTCCTTGGAGCCGAGAGCTGTGCTTGGGCTGCCAGATGGTGCATGTCCTATAGCACGCTGATCCTCTGCAGACCCAGCAACAGTGTTTCCCCTTGCCATGACCAGAGAATGTGCTCCAATCCAGTTCAGTAGTTACTGGAAGATGTCATCATTCATGAGGGGGCATGATGTCCTTGCCAGCAGTTTGGTCATCCAGGAAAGGATGTGAGTGGTTCCTGCCCTTTCCCTTGCATATACTGCAGTGCAGCACAGGAACAAAGCTTCCAGCACTGCATAGCATAACATTGTATACATATTGTCCCTTGTTGCCAATTATCTTGTTTGTCTTGCTGGTCCTCAACTGCAGCACTGTCCTGTCCTTCCACTCCTGCCAGCAACTCTCCTGGGATGACTGATGCGACCTGCTCCTCCAACGAGTCCAGCTCGTCCTGGTACTCAGGTCCTCCTGTGGTCCGTGTGGCTTCCCTCAGGTTATTGTCCAACGTCCTCTTGCTCCTACGCTTATAATCATGCCAGCACTTCTTGCACTGCAACACTGTCCATTTAGTTCACCCTGCACTGTTTATCTTCTCAACTATGGACTGCCAAATGTCATCTTTCTTCCCTAATGGCAATTTGGATGTGACAAAGAGAAGTTGTTCATTCTTTGACATCTTTGTTATTAGTATTTCATTTTCCTCCTCACTGAAATTATTCCTCCTCTTCCCCTGGGGTTCTGTCTGGACACTCTGGCAGGAGTTGTTGTTGGGATTGTTGCCTTGACTGCTTCTGCCCCCCTTCTGCCTGCTTCAGCTCTCACTTTTGAAATGAAGGAAATATTTATTTGCCCACCTCATCATGTTTTTAAGGGATTTTTTAATGCATGACACACTCCATTGTGATGCAAAGATGATTTGGGGCACATACAGATTGCTTCACGATCTGCAAAGCAGCTTAGCATCACTTTGGCTGCACATGCATCACATTTCTCTGCAGCATTCATCCCAGGGATGCATCATTATTTTACGACATAGTGTACTGTACTGTATATACAGCGCATCCATGCCACTTGGAAGTGTTGTACTGCAGTGCAACTTTTTCTGATGCATCACTGCCATGTTCCAGTGATGCATCAGCTCTCATAAATGAGCCCCGTAGTCTCTATCACAACCAATGGTGTAATTGTCTGTTTCTTCATTGCTGGTTAAGATTCAGATGATGATCCTTGAATAGCTTAATCGACATTGATCGTCCCTCTGTTATAATTTGTTCCAAATCATGTACTCTACAATGTCCAGTTTTCCCATGTAAAGCTACAAATTCCTATAACGAAGTCATCATCTTTCCAGATTGGATGATCAGAATCTTTAGTTGAAATTCTGTGGGGTTTGCATTGTACAGAAAACTCTGTGTTACCCACAGTAGACAATTTTTGATTTAATTATGAAGTGAATTTATTGACATAATTCGTAGGCTTGTTACCAGAACTTCATGAGTATTAGACTAAGGGCCTGATTATGACCTTGGCAGATGGGATACTCCATGAAAAAAGGAGAGGGACTGGGAGAATTGTGGTCCAGTGTACGTTCTCCCTAAACGTGAACCTAAAAATGGACTGAGTACACTGTTCCAAAAAAATCTATATACAGGGACGAGAGGTGTCAGTACTTTAGTAGGAGAGCCCTCAAGCATCGATTAAGACGGTGAGCATCATCATTGGGCTGTCTCCTCGTCAGACCGGCACTGCAATGTCTGGCGGACCACCACACATGTAGTGATGGCACTCAACCGGAGATGGTGTAGCAGATCCAATAGGGTCTGCATTACGTACTGACAAAGAAAAGAGAGGAGAGTGAAAGATAGGTTAAAATTGGCTCTGACCCCCCGGTATCATAATTTAATCACTCAAAATAAGGATCAGGCCAAGATTAAAAAACAAAGAAAGGAGTACTTGAAGGGAATAATGTCCCACTGTACTCCTAAAAAAAGGGAAAGGAGGTGATGTACCCTGTCCTAACACTGTGTGGTCAAGAGGTTTCGCGCCTCTACGGTCAGAAATTGATCCAATGGCGCTTCATCAGGACCATGAACTATAACTTCTCCTATAAAGACAAACGGTAAGTGCTGAAAGGTCACTTACTGTACGTAGACTATTTGTCACTGTCAGTTGGTTGGTAGGTCGCCCTGTGTAAGAGATAAAAACAGAGGCATACATTGGTGTCTATGAAAAAAAAAAAAAAATAAAGAACGTGATAGACATAATGACCCCGATAACATAGTCTGGCACAATGGACATGACATAGAAGGCTTACCATCCCACGTGGAGAAAAAGCATCATAGGGACACGTAAACCTCAAACCAAAGGAGAGTTCACTACATATAGAAAAAATAACATTAAGGTATATTGTCGAAATGAGTGATCTCAGTTGGCGTATAAAAACATATACTTCGGGTCACTGAGTTGTGCTCCCAAATATATTCCAAATCTGTAGGTATTAATCTAATGTCACTAGATATAAAAATATAAAGGACTATCAAACAACACCAAACTCCCCTCGTATTACCAGTATTGTAACATATACAATGTAATGGAACTTGTAATACAGCAGAAGGGATATCCATCACGGTTTGTGACTGAATATCTCATCCGCCAAGGTCGTAATAAGGGCCTAAGCCTACTAGGCTCTGCCTAAGCATTAAACTGATATATCTTTAAGTGGGGTATCATTGATGCCCCAGCAAATGAGATAATGGCCCTGTGGATGCTGGCAAGAAATGTTTTCTGAGCATAGAAAGGGAGCACACCAAAGGCTTAATTCAAATGAAGTGTCGCTGTAATATTGATGATTTAAATACTTTCCTATTTAGATAGTTGGTGAAAGGACCATCAGAAACAGACATTGACAGTCTTGATCATTAGTGAGGTTATATTTTCTCTCATCATTTGTTATAGGCCAAGTTATTTTCTTGAGTCCATTTGAGATTTGTATTCTCGATGACTGCTCTAGTGACTGCTCATAAATAATCATGTCCAATAATACTGGGAGCACTTCATGCTTCTCCTAATGTATTTTAGCAAGGCTTTTGCTTACACTGTGGTGTAATATAATAATTGGTCGTTGCCCTTAAACAAACTGATTCAGGTTAAATAAGGACAGTACAGAAAATAGCAGGCAACCTTACATCATGCCTCCTGTCATCCTCATTCCTTCATCATTTAATATCAATTAATGTCCAGGACCTGGCATTTCCATAACCCTATAATCGAACTCCTGATGCCTTTGAATTGCATGCAATCGATGATAGGAGACTTGGGGCCAGATGTAGGAAGAGAGCAATTTGCGACTTGCAAATTGCGAGTCCCTGCGACTCGCAATTTGCAAGTCGCAAATTGCTATGCAGTACGGTGTCTCAGACACCGTCTGCAACTCGCAATGGGGTCGCAATGACCCACCTCATGAATATTCATGAGGTGGGTCGCAAATTGCGGCCCCATTGCGAGTATAGGCACTCGCTAACATGGAGGCCTGCTGACGTCAGCAGGCCTCCATGTTAGCGAGCTGCCTTTTCAATAAAGCATTTTTTTTTTTTTTAAATGTAGCCCGTTTTCCCTAAGGGAAAACGAGCTGCATTTAAAAAAAATCCGAAACCTTTTGTTTCGTTTTTTTCAGGGCAGGGAGTGGTTCCTTGGACCACTCCCTGCCCTGAAAAAATATTTTGGGATCCAGTCTCAAACTGGAAGGGGTCCCATGGGGACCCCTTCCAATTTGCGAGTGGGTTACCATCCACTTGAAGTGGATGGTAACTGCGACTCCATTTGCGACCGCGTACGCGGTCGCAAATGGAGTTGCATACCACTGCGACTCGCAAATAGGAAGGGAACACCCCTTCCTATTTGCGATTCGGAAATGCATTTTGCGAGTCGGTAACGACTCGCAAAATGCATTTCTGCATAGGAAACACGCATTTGCGAGTCGCAAACGGCAGATTTTGCCGTTTGCGACTCGCAAAGTGTTTCCTACATCTGGCCCTTATATTCTTGGTTAATTATTACATTCCCATCCTGTCAGAAAGAAATGTCTTCAGCCTGGGGCTACATTTAGAAACTATAGCACAGGTCAAATATCAAACCAGGTCTCTCACCGCAAAACATATGGGCTCTAGAGATTGCAAATGCTCAATCCTTATCAGTTTCCTCACAAAATCATTGGTGCAAGATTACTTTTCATGTTTTCTCAATTCCAGCCTTCTATTACAAGTGGTGGTGAGTGAGTGTTCTAGTTGATAATTATTTAATGAAGGGTGTTACACTATGCCATTTATTTCAGGGTAGAAGGGGTTTCCCAGTGAGATCACGTAATCCATTAATTTAATGAATCCTAGAGAGAAAACAAATAAAACAAGCAGACAAAAGCACTATAATGTGTCTACAAAACTACAAATTGTAAGTCAAAAACTTGATTGGGAATATCAGAAGTAAATGTCAGATGTCAAGTATGCTCAGGATGTAGGCATTCAAATCAGAAAAGCTATTAACCCCTTCACTGCCAGGCCTTTTGCCTCCTGTGCTGAGCCTTTTTTGGGCTATTTGGGGCAGTTCGCACTTAGGCCCTCATAACGTTTTGTTCACATAAGCTACCGTGCCAAATTTGCATCCTTTTTCTCCAACATACTATGGATTCTAGAGGTACCCAGACTT
This sequence comes from Pleurodeles waltl, assembly GCF_031143425.1. Lineage (NCBI taxonomy): Eukaryota > Metazoa > Chordata > Amphibia > Caudata > Salamandridae > Pleurodeles > Pleurodeles waltl. The sequence continues at coordinate 282,373,908 of NC_090447.1, forward strand.
TGTAGGTTCCCCTGAAGGAGACCAACAAATTCGCCAAAATACAGCAAAAAAAACGTTTTTTTAAAAAAAAATTGGGAAAATGGGCTGCAGAAGAAGGCTCATGATTTTTTCCCCTGAAAATGGCATCAACAAAGGGTTTGCGGTGGTAAAATCACCATCTTCCCAGCTTTCAGGAACAGGCATACTTGAATTCGAAAACCCAATTTTTCAACACAATTTTGATATTTTACTGGGACATACCCCATTTTTAAAAAAAATTGTGCTTTCAGCCTCCTTCCAGTTAGTGACAGAAATGGGTGAGAAACCAATGCTGGATCCCAGAAATTCTGAATTCAGCAAGGGGTCATTTGTGTAGATCCTACAAGTGTTTTCTACAGAAAATAACAGCTGAAATAAAAGAATATTGAAATTGAGGTGAAAAATACAGCCATTTTTATCCACATTTTACTCTGTAACTTTTTCTTGCAATGTCAGATTTTTTAAAGCAATATACCGTTACGTCAGCTGGACTCAGGTTGCAAGGATATATAGGGCATCAAGTACCCTAGGTACCCAGAGCCAATAAATGAGCTGCACCTTGCAATGGGTTTCATTCTATACCAGGCATACAGTAATTCATTTGCTGAAATATAAAAACTGAAAGATAGGTATCAAGAAAACCTTTATATTCCCAAAATGGCCACAAGATAAGGTTTTGAGAAGCAGAAGTTTTTCGCACATCTCTGAATTCTGGGGTGCCCATACTAGCATGTGAATTAAAGAGCATTTCTCAAATAGACGTCTTTTTTACACACTGTCTTACATTTGGAAGGAAAAAATGTAGAGAAAGACAAGGGGCAATAACACTTGTTTCCCCAAGTCTCCCACTAAAAATCCTACCTCACTTGCGTGGGTAGGCCTAGCGCCCGCAACAGGAAACACAAAATGGACACATCACATGTTCACAAAGAAAACAAAGCTGTTTTTTGCAAAGTGCCTAGCTGCGGATTTTGGCCTCTAGCTCAGCCGGCACCTAGGGAAACCTAGCAAGCCTGCGCAGTTTAGAAAACTAGACACCTAGGTGGGGTGACTTGTGGGGCTGTGACCAGGTTCTGTTACCCAGAATCCTTTGCAAACCTCAAAATTTGGCACAAAAACACTTTTTCCTCTCAAATTGGTGAAAGAACGTTCTGGAATCTGAGAGGAGACACAAATTTCCTTCCACCCAGCTTTCCCCAAAGTCTCCATATAAAAATGATACCTCACTTGTGTGGTTAGGCCTAGTGCCCGCGACAGGAAATGCCCCCAAAACACAACGTGGACACATATTTTCACAGAGAAAACAGAGCTGTTTTTTATAAAGTGCCTAGCTGTGGATTTTGGCCTCTAGCTTAGCCAGCACCTGGGGAAATCTAGCAAACCTGTGCATTTTTTTAAACTAGACACCTAGGGGAATCCAAGGTAGGGTGACTTGTGGAGCTCTGACCAGTTCTGTTACTCAGAATCCTTTGCAAACCTCAAAATTTGACCAAACAAACACTTTTTCCTCTAATTTCGGTGCCAGAAAGTTCTGGAATCTGAGAGGAGCCACAAATTTCCTTCCACCCAGCATTCTACCAAGTCTCCCAATAAAAATGGTACCTCACTTGTGTAGGTAGGCCTAGTGCCCGCGACAGGAAATGCCCCAAAACACAACATGGACATATCACATTTTCAGAAAGAAAACAGAGCTGCTGATAAAGTCTCCCGATAAAAATTGTACCTCACTTATGTGGGTGGCCCAGGTGTCTGCAACAGAAAAATGCCAACAACCTGTAGAGATTGAAGGGATAGCACATATTTTTCTTTTATAAATCTTTTAGGCCGACTCTGCTTTGGGGACCCACACAAGTGAGGTATCATTTTACTTGGGAGACTGAGGGGAAAGCTGGGTGGTAGAAAATGTGTGCCGCAGTGGTGATCCTACAAAGTAAAGTGAGGGAAATATGATTTCTTAAGCAAATTTTGAGGTTTGCCAAGGAGTCTGGGTAAGAAAATGTTGGGGGATCCAGGCAAGCTACACCTCCTTGGACTCCTTGGGGTGTCTATTTTAAAAACATGTCTGGTTTTGGTGGGTTTCCCTAGATGAAGGCCGCACCCGGGACCAAAAACATAGGTGCTCCCCCAAACACAGGTAGTTTTGCAATAGATAATTTTGGTGTGTCCACACACTAAAATTGTGATGTTCCAAACACTAAAATTGTGAAAAGAAAAGCACTTAGGTTATGTTAAAAAGACCCTTCACCCACCAACCAAGTTGGTGGCATGCTTCATCATCGGGGGCCCACCCGAGATACCTAACGTGTCACAGGTATTCTGCAACATCTGATTACAGCGGAGCAGGTTTTGTCATTTTTACCACATATACTGGTTGGATTTGGCACGAGGGTGAGTGATGGTTCAGTGGATCAAATTGTATTAACAAGAGATTTCACAAAAATGAAATGCACTGTTAATAACTGAAAGGCCAAAAAACTGAACCAATGACTCACAGCTCATGAGCTGTAAGGCCACGGCAAGGCACCAACCGCTTTACAGTCCATTCACAAACCTTTCATACATGACATGCACAAGACCATTCACGCCACCAGCAACGGACCCAGCACATTACAACACTCACATCGACAGACAGCGCCACTCAAGGGCCCATCACTTACATACGCCCACATGCCTGATACAGCAATCACACCAGCTGATGGGAGTGTGTGGACTGGCGTTTGGCTGGCAATGTGTTGCAGTAGCCAAAAGCCAGTCAATATGTACACTGTCAGACAAGCACCACTCCACACACAATGGCATCACTTTTTTTTGGTTTGAAAAACAAAGAAACAAATAACTAATTAGAAATAATTACAAAACTACAAACACAAAAGCTCTAACTAAGTACATGACAGAAATGCCAACCATGAAACTGAACACATCAAAATATAAAACAGGCAGTTTACACCAATGGTAGATCCCAGTAATTCTTCTGGGTGTGGTAATTCTTGAAACAACCACCCCCACACACCCCATGCTTTGAAGGACTATCTGAGAAGCACATTTGAGTTTCCCTCTGGATCCTTTTCGAGCACAGACTCTACATTTCTTAGCTGGAAAGTCTTTTTTGGGCATTGGAGGAATGTGCTAAGCAAAGTGGTGATCTTTCAATCTAGCCACATCCTCCACCACTGCTTCTCTAGGAACTCTTGCCTGTTCCACCACAATAAGGCTCTCCATGACTGTCTCCTGAAATTTCACAAAATATCATCTTTGACTCTGGAGACCTATCCTTAAACACAATAAAAGCATTACAAATTTCCAAGTTGAAGAGGTGAATTGCTAACTTCTTATACCAAACGTAAGACTTACGGATAGCAGTATAAGGTTCCAACCTCTGATCAACTCTATCTACACCTCCCATGTGCTTATTATAATCTAAAATGCACGCAGGTTTGTGCACTTCAGCAACCTGGCCCCAAACAGTCATGGGGAAAGTACTCTCATCATGGATGCTACTTAGCATGTAGACATCCCTCTTGTCTGAAAATGTCAAAGCTAGCATCTCATCATTCCACAAGGCACTGCACTGTCCCCTCTCACATTTTTTACAGACAAGCTCCCTTGGATAGCCTTTCCGGTTACAACGAATTGTGCCACAAGCAACAGTGTCCACTCTAAACAATTCCTTGAACAACTGCACTCCAGTGTAGATGTTATCTACATACAAATGGTGACCTTTGTTTAACAGTCGTCTACCAAGTTCCCACACAATTGTCTCACTAACTCCAAAAGTGGGAGGACAACCGGGGGGGGGGGATCAGTACTGGAATCCCTACCAGTGTAGACACAGAAACTATACACAAATCCTGTACTACTTTCAGACAGCATATACAATTTAATTCCATATCGTGCCCTCTTGCTAGGAATGTACTGACTAAAAACCAAACAACCCTTGAAGAAGACCAAAAACTCATCCTCAGCTATTTCTTTGCCTGGAACATAGACCTCTGAAAACCGATCTACAAAATGATCAAGGACAGGCCTAATCTTAAAAAGACGGTCAGAATCAAGGTGATCTCGTGGCAAGGCTAATGCATTGTCAACAAAATGCAGCATCCTAAGAAGAAGCAAACACTGATTATGACTCATGATTACAGGAAATATAGCTGTTGCCATCAAGGGACTTGTAGACCAATAAGAAGCCAGTGACGGCTTCCTTATCAACCCCATCAAAAGAGTCAAACCCAAAAACCTTTTCATCGCCTCCAAATTTGTGGGAATCCACTGGGTGGCTCTAGAGTGTGGCCTAAGTCTAGCAGCGTTGTCCCTCAAATACTGCTCTGCATACAAATTAGTCTGCTCAACAATCTCTTCCAAAAACACATCATCCACAAATAACTCAAAGAAATTGACAGGCAAAAAGTTCTCTGTATTGACTCTACACCCCGTGAGACTAGTAAAGGCAGGCAACTCTGGCTGCTCCATGTTTAGGACAACCCAGAGTTCAGGTCTTCTAACAGGAAACCTTTCAGCCCCAGGTTGCTGCACTAATGGCACATCAGTGTCCTCCTCTAAAACAGGCCCTTCGTCTACACTGAGAGTGGCTTCCTCATCAGAAGATTCCTCTCTGAAAGAAACTTCACTGCCAGAATCTCTCACTTCCTCCTCTGCCTCAGATGCAGAGTCCGTCTCCTAATCATGATCAGACAATGACTCAAAAACGTACCAACCACCTGCTGAGCGGTCATCCTGCGGCTAGCCATGATCTTTCCTATGAAAAGTGACTGGACAATTGCACCACCAACAACCAGCACTGTGTAAGATAAGTAATAAAGTGTAGTTTTATCAGTAAGAGTTATAAACTCAAAAACTATACCGCTCACTTACCTGAAAAAGCTTAACTCACCAGCAACTACTCTGCACAGACACAGCAATCACCAATGATATCCCACTAAAAAGAAAGAAAGGAAAGCAAATTAGAAATAAGACAACACAAATATCATTGTGCACAAATCTAAGGACAATTTCACATGCAATCCTGTATTTAGTACACCACCTACAAACATGTCATTTGTGCATGGCAACAATACTCCTTTGCAGTAAATTGTTTTTACTTACCTAAAACATGCAACTATGTAAATCGCAGGTCAACCACCAGCAAAACCGCAAGGAGCCACAGCAAAGAAAGCAAAAGCTTTGAACTAGAACAAAAAGGAGATTTTTTTTATCACAAATGCAAATACTTCGCCAGTTGAAAAAACACCCTGCCATCAAGCATTTAGAAATTGGTGCCTAAGTGGATTCTGCCCCCCCATATGGGCCTACTAAAAAATAGGCCTATCTGTTGCAAGCGGGGCAGAAAATACCTTTAGTACTGTGTCCCCATGGGGAGCGACCCTTGCCCAAGGGGACACCCCCAAACAAAAAACACACACACACTATCCCTGGTGCCTAAGTGGCTTCTGCCCCCCTTGGGGGCAGAGGGCCTAAAAAAATAGGCTGCTCTGCCCCCAAGAGGGGCAGAAATGGCCAACAGTTTTATGCCCCCCACATAAATAAATAAAGAAAGAAACATTCCTGGTGTTCCAGTGGTTTCTGCCACCCTTGGGGGAAGATCAGCCTAAAAATAATAGGCAGATCTGCCCCCAAGGGGGGCAGAAATGGCCATAAAATACATGACCCCCCAAAGGGGAGTGACCCTTGCAGAAGGGGCCACCCCGCCATCCACTAAACACAGATTATCCCTATTGCCTAAGTGGCTTCTGCCCCCCTTGGGGGCAGATGGGCCTAGAAAAAAATAGGCTGATCTGCCCCCAAGGGGGGTAGAAATGGCCAACAGCTCTATGACCCCCTTAGGGGGCTGCCCCTTGCCCAAGGGGGCGCCCCCCCCACATAAATAAACATATAAACAAACATCCCTGGCGTACTAGTGGTTTCTGCCCCCGTCGGGGGCAGATCAGCCTGGAAATAATAGGCTGATCTGCCCCCAAGGGGGGCAGAAATGGCCATAGTACACGTGCCCCCAAAAGAGAGCGACACTTGCCCAAGGCACTGCCCCACCCATCCGCTAAACACAATCACACTATCCCTGGGGTCTAAGTGGCTTCTGCCCCCCCTTGGGGGTGGATGGGCCTAAAAAAAATAGGCTGATCTGCCCCAAGGACGGGCCCCAATCTGCCCCAATGTTGGCCATTTCTGCCCCAAGCGGGGCAGAAATGGCCAACAGTTCTATGCCCCTCTTGGGGGGCGCCCCTTGCCCAAGGGGACGCCCCCAAAAATAAATAAACATGTAAAAAGAATCCCTGGCATTCTAGTGGTTTCTGACCCCCCTGGGGGGCAGATGAGCCTGAAAATAATAGGCTGATCTGCCACCAAGGGGGGCAGAAATGGCCATAGTACACGTGCCCCCAAAGGGGGGGGACCCTTGTCCAAGGGGTCGCCCCCATCCACTAACACACTCACACACTATCGCTGGTGTCTAAGTGGCTTCTGCCCCCCCTTGGGGGCAGATGGGCCAACCAAAATAGGCCCATCTGCCCCCAAAGGGGGCAGAAATGGCCAACAGTTCAATGCCCTCTTTGGGGGGGGCGCCCCTTGCCTAAGGGGGCACCCCCTACATAAATAAACATATGCACAAAAATCCCTGGTGTTCTAGTGGTTTCTGTCCGCTCCCTAACAGAAAATACATTGAAAAGAAACTAAACAAACAAATCTCTTTCCTTTCCCCCGGTGCCACTTTGATTGAAACTCCTCACCCGCCGGAGGAGAAACTCACCTGTTTCTCCCAGGTCGCACTGGAAGCAAATGGCTTCCAGTGCAACCAGCACCCTGTAGTGATGTCCGTGCGGTTGCGTGCTGACATCATTAGTAGGAGTAGGGAGGGGAGGGGGTGGAAGGGCTTCCCCTTCCATCCCTGCCTTCGGGGAGGTGGAAGGGAAGCCCATAGAGGAAGCGCTAGCGCACCATCTGAGCTCAGTGCCGAGGACATAATGGTTACGTCCTCGGCACAGGGGGGCTGGTTAATCTAAAGAGAATATGGAGAAAACAAAGCAAATGATGCTGAAGGAGGCTTGGGGACTGTCTCAAAGACAATCAGACACCTTAGCCAAGGCCTGAGGAAGGAGCAGTGGATGCAGCCGGGTTACTAAAATGAAGCTGATAACCCTCATGTATTATCTCATGATATACATTACGAAATCCCAGACAGCATTCTATGTGTTAGGGTTACTAAGGAGCTAGAGACAGGGTCATTTTAGTATACCAGGAGGTTCTGCCATGTTGTATGAGACTGTTAAACAAAAATAAATCATAGAGGAAATAACTCGGGGTGATGACAAAAATCCTAGATGGGAATAGTTAATCTGAAAGGAGAGAGAGATTACACTTTGTAAGCAATAACAGAATACTAGCTGCACTGTGCTGGGTAAGGCAGACCGGAGAACACAAGACTAAAAGGCCTTTTCTCGAAAATAGCTTGAAATCTAGGTGTCATCTTGGTAGGACAGAGGAAAGAATAGTGAAATGTAATCTGAAATACAGAACCGTCAGACATTACAGATGGAAAATAGGCAAATATCCCAAAAATAAATCCTGTACATAGCTGAATCTGAAAAACCTGCACAAAACATGACATTTCAAGTCTGTCATTTAGCCCTCTGGGTTATGTACTGGGAAACGTTTTTATACATTTCTCTTTGTAGTAGCATCTTACAATTACTCGATCCTGTTTCTTTTGAAGATATTTATTACTTGAAATGTAAGTTGGCTGATGTTATGGCCCATCTCAGCAAGGTGTTTCACAACGGAAGATCATTCAGAAGTAATCCTACTGCGGCGTTTGTGTTCATATAATAGAGTTTTGTTTTTGTACTCACGTTTCCCATTATAAATCTTTCTGCAGGGACACGTCAAAGGATATGCAGTTATTAGTGTCACAAATATAATTGTTCTTGATGTCGATTTCTTGTCATAATATTTTGTTTTTCTTATAATCGTTTTGCAAAAGGCACAATTTGAACAAGGGAGTGTGCGTAGGATCGGTGTTACTTTTGCAATGTCGATCCCCTACAGGTCGTGTCTCACAAAGAAGTTCTTTCAAAATACTATGTTGGTTTTCCAAATAAAGTTGTCATTAAAATGTGTTGAAATCAATTTCTAATTGCAGCACTGGCCAACGTTGAAGAATATCAGATCTGACCTTGTTGCTTCCAGTACAATACTTGGAAACACTCACTTTGCAGGCTTCTTGATTTTTGTGTCAAAGCATTTCCCTTGTAACATTAAATACCGTTCTTTTATCTTTCATAAATACCTGCAGTGGATATCCTCCTTACAAGAAATGTTCAAGTTTTGGTTGCTTGACGATTATATTCTTCTTGGCCACTTACAATTCTAAAAAACTCATTAGTTGAATGACTGGAAAATTGTCTTCTAGTGATTTCTGAGGAAAGCTGTTTTATTGTATAGAATTATTGTGATTGGTGCTTTTTATGTGCACATAATTTTCAAACTTTCAGCTTCTAGACACATTATTACATCAAGATTGCTTGTAAATTGAATAAAGGTATGAATAATCTTGATCTTTTATTGTTATCTACAGGGCTGTGGTTGCATCATTCCATGTAATAAAAGTATTTTCGATAAAACGTTTGTATAAAAATTGCTGCAATCAGATGTGCTTTATTAGTGGTCATGTTCAAGGCCATGACACTTTGGCATTACAAGGGGCTGCAGGTGAACCCATGTAAGTGTTGTTCCACTGTAGAAAGAACTAAAATAGGATTATGTTTATGTAGCCGGGCTGGTATTACAGTATGGGTGCAATCTCCTAGTCTGCACTAAGCGCATCTTTTAAAGGAGGCTGAGACCGAGTCATTGCACCCTATTATCAGGAATTTTCTGCTCCAGGCCAGTGCATTCAGTAAAAGACAGAGCAACTGCTTATAAGGCGCTCAATGTTTCACAGTACAGACAGCAGTTGTCCACTATTTTAAGAGAGAAAGCAGATGCCCCTGCAAATGTGTGCAGTGAGTCACTTGACACGCCTGCAGGGGATGTCTAGTGTGTCCATGGGGCACACTTTCCTCCACCAGAGGGCTGCCTTAAGGAAGCACACTAACACTGTGTGACCTTTTAGTGGCACACTGTCAGTGTGCCTTGTAAGGGCCTGTTTACATCTGAGCCCACAAAGAGATTCACTCATTTGCATGAAGCCATGACCCCATCAAAATAAGGCAACGTCCTCTGACAATAGCTCTTGTGCTACATGTGCTTCAGTGTGATCAGTATTACAGAAAGGGCCGCACTAATGTCTGTCATTCATTCTGTAATATCATATTGCCCTGGCCCCACAAAGCAGATGCACATTTCTGCTGTGTTGCTGTGGCACAATGCATAATCAACCCCTGATTCTTTATGGCTCCACCTTGCACTTCTTGACACAACAGTGTGGGGCATATTTATACTCCGTTTGCGCCGAATTTGCGTCGTTTTTTCCGACGCAAATTCGACGCAAAACTAACTCCATATTTATACTTTGGCGTTAGACGCGTCTAGCGCCAAAGTTCATGGAGTTAGCGTCATTTTTTTGCGTGAACTCCTTCCTTGCGTTAATGAGATGCAAGGTAGGCGTTCCCGTCTTAAAAAATGACTCCCAGGCATGTGCGTGGTATTTATACTCCCGGGCAAAAATGACGCCCGGGAGTGGGCGGGGCAAAAAAACCCGCATTTGCGCCTCTTTTTAACGCCTGGGTCTGGGCAGGCGTTAAGGGACCTGTGGGCTCAGAATGAGCCCAGAGGTGCCCTCCCCTGCCCCCAGGGACACCCCCTGCCACCCTTGCCCACCCCAGGAGGACACCCAAGGATGGAGGGACCCATCCCAGGGAAGAAAAGGTAAGTTGTGGTAAGTATTTTTTTTAAATTTTTTTTGTGGCATAGGGGGGCCTGATTTGTGCCCCCCTACATGCCACTATGCAAAATGACCATGCCCAGGGGACATAAGTCCCCAGGGCATGGCCATTGGGCAAGGGGGCATGACTCCTGTCTTTGCTAAGACAGGAGTCATGTTAATGGCGTCTGGGCGCCCAAAAAAAATGGCGCAAATCGGGTTAAGACGATTTTTTTGCCTCAGCCTGACTTGCCCCATTTTTGAACGCCCAAACGCCATTTTTCCCTACGCCGGCGCTGCCTGGTGTACGTGGTTTTTTTTCACGCACACCAGGCAGCGCCGGTCGGCTAACGCCGGCTAACGCCGGCTAACGCCATTCAATAAATACGGCGCCCGCATAGCGCTTCAGAATGGCGTTAGCCGGCGCTAATTTTTTTGGCGCAAAACTGCGTTAGCGCAGTTTTGCGTCAAAAAGTATAAATATGGCCCTATATATCTATTTTCCTTCCCAAAATAGAGCATTGCCTGATGTGACAGATGCACATTTTGTGTCTAGTGTACAAAACTCTTTAAGGTATATCACATAAAGTGAGCACTTCGAGTGCAAATTTAAAAGCTGTTCTGTGCCACAGTTTTGGACCTACTTGTGTCATAATTAGTTTAACATCTGGAGCAGTGGTATTTTACCACCTTGGACAGTGGTAAATATTATAATACATTTGTGAAGTGAAATTGAGTTTTGATGATTCTGCTCTGATTTACACCATATAGCATAATTTGCTCTGTGCTCAAACATCGCTAAGTCCAATTAAGGGAATAATGGGGTAAATTACTAGCGCATCTCCAAATTGGTTTGCTGAATTGATATCACCGGGCTTTCAGGTCAATTCACATGTTTACTTAGAAAACATTATTCAGGTCTCTGCTTATGTTGCTTTAAAAATACATTTTAAAATATTATTTGATGTATTAGAGGTATATCTCGTTTGAAATTGTAATCTCACTTTGTTAGTTTGACCCTTTTTGCAAGTAAGTATGCACTGCCCATACAGTGATCCTTTGTAATCTTTTGTAATTCTCGACAATGATACACTTTCATCGCTTTCTTAAAGCTGCCACTTATGCATTGATTTTTGATACATTACATGAGAAATTGGTTGACACATAAATGAAAAGCCGATGCACTATATATAAACGCAACGTCAAATAAATGCCACTGTCACCTCATCCTTTTCAAAGGAAGTAATCTTCAAACTCTTCCTTTTATTCAAAAAGCATAAAAAGAAGATTACTGTGTGGGAGGTAAAAGTAATTATTTTGCTACTTTGATTTTCTATTTTAAACCATCTTACTTTTGAAAGAAAAAATGAAGAGTTTGTTGTATAAATGAACACATTATGTACGTGAACGCGACCACTCAAGTGTTTTCAATCCTTAAAGGTATTAGGAGTATTTTATATGTTTCCATGTGCAAATATAATGATACATTGTGGAATCGCAGAAAAACTGGTTCTGGGTGTGGTTGGGTTATAGCATGGGTACAGCCAAAAGACAAGCACCCAAAAGGTGAGAGGAGGAATGCTTGCAAGAAGTCTAACTACTGGCAATCACTGAGGATTGCATTACAACCCATTGATCCTTCGCCCACTATGCCACCTCAGATTAGGTCCAGTCATATGCAAATCAGTCCTGGTCCTCCTCCAATAAGAACAGTCCAGCTGATAGTGCTAAGTCAGGTCCCCTCTGAACCAGAACACAAGCAACCCAAGACCTAGTCGGTCCTGATTGAGACTCTTCAGTCAGATGTAGCTTGGCTCCAATGGCACAATGAGCAAGGGACCAATGGCACGCTGTCCTTAAGCATTGCTCTAGTGTCACATAGGGGCATATTCACAAGCCCCTTGCACCACCTTGCGCTGCCCTAGCATCATTTTTTTTTTACGCTAAGGCGGTGTTAAAGAAGCCTTCCTCCTGCGCCTTATTTGCAAAGTGGTGCAATGCTTGCAGTGCACCACTTTGTAAACCCTTGCACCACATTATGTCTATGCTTGGCATAATGTATGCAAGGGGAGGCGTTGCATCACATTTACAACATTTCACTGCACCATTTTTTCCATCATTTTTACTGCCTGCTCAGAGCACCCATTTAAATCAATAGGCCTCCCTAAGTAAAACACCACAATAGCGTAAAAAATGTTGACGCTATTGTCCTACCAACTGCCATGGTGCGCCATATTGTAAATACATAGCAACCATGGTGACGTTTGCTGGGGCAGGGGTGACGCAAGAAAAGTGGCACATTGGGACTGATGCACCACTTTTTTGTAAATATGCCCCATAGTCTATATTTTGAGTCCTGAATGTATACTTGTGAGTCCTGAAATGAGGTTGATGGGGAAGTAGTATAACTAGTGGATGATATACTTGGTGAATATCAATGTCTAGTTTGTGGGTGGAGTTGTCCCATATGCATGTTATGAAGTCTGGCTGTGGGATGCTGAAGCCTGGCAGTGTGTGAGTCCATCTGGGTCATGGTTGATGAGGTCTGGCTATTATTTATCAACTTTGGCTACTAAGGTCTTGTGACATCCTACAAGCGAGTGCCAAGATTTAGCTGGTGGCTCCTGATGTCAGGTTGGTGTATTTTAAGCTGGTATTATTTGATGTTAGGTTAATGAGACCATATGTCTCAAATGCCAGAGGTCTAGCTGGCAGTTTTGGTGACCTAGTTTGTAAGTGCTTAAGTTTAACTTGTGAAACCCTGAGTTATGGCTGGTGGGTATAGTGGTATGCTTGATGGCAGGAAATGTATGGCTGGTGGGTGGGCATGTGTAGCAGGTCAATTGTGAAGTTTGACTGTTGAGTAGGGAGATCTGGCTCATCTGGATAATGAAGACTGGCTATTGTTTCTGGCTGGTGAGCTCTGACATTCTAGGAGTGGATGCCAAAATCAAGCTGAAAGATTCTGATGTGAGGCTGGTGGGTTTCAGTTTTAGACTTGTAGGATCAAATTGCAGGCTGGTGGAGCTTGAGGTCTGGCTGGTATGTCTTGAGGGTGTGCACTGAGCCGTGGCTGGTGAGCCCAGAGATGTGACTGGTGGGTGACAATGACAGGATGATGGGTACTGTTGAATGACTGGTTGGCCTTTAAACCTGTTTGTTGTGTAGTTAGGTATTTCTGGTAATTTGCAGGATCTTGCGGGAAGGGGAAGCATCTGACTGTTGGTGATTGAGGTCTCCCTCAATGGTGGGTGGTGAGTTTGGCTAATGACGGATGTCATCTGGTTTGTGTGTCAGGAGAACTGATTCAATTGTCTTGAGTCTTATCTCGTGTTTCCAGATGTATTTGGATGATGTGTCTGAGTGGTGTTGGTTTACCCCATGATCAGGATGTGTTGTGGCAAAATCCAGGTAGGGGTTCTGATCCCTAGCTGGTGAGCACAGACGCCTGGTTGGTCTGTACACAAGCTTGGATGTTGCATCCAGAGAATTTGTTGGTACAGCCAGAGGTCTGAAAGGTGCATCCAGAAACCTGGCCGTTGAACCCCGATGCTTGGCTCATGTGTTTGAGGCCTCACATTTGTGTTCTGAGGTCTGCAGTTTGGGGTTGCAATCCTCTCCTCCGTCTTTATGGGTGCAAGCTATTGTTAGTTCACTAAACTATAACTGCCGAATGTCAAGGGTTTTTTATTTTGTGAAAGCTCATTTTAACACCTAACTATAATGTCACCATAACCTTTTTTTTTTAAACACATGATAACATCTTATTACAATAGCTATCTATAATTGTATTTTAACCCTTTCTAAGTTAAGCATATGCTCAACTCCCTCAAGCAGCCTGCTGTCAAACCCTAAGCAAACAAACACAAATGATGGATGTAATGCAGGACAAATCAAACATTCAGCCCCAGTCACAGATCTGGGTTTAATATATCAATTCTTCTGCTCACCAAGCCATTCCAGTTTGGGCCCAGTCATATGCAAATCAGTCTTGACCCTGTTCTCTATGGAAACAGTCCAGGAGGAACTGCCAAGCCAGATCCTCCCTGACCAGAAACAAGCACCTGGAACTGGTTTCGGGGTATCAACAAGCATCAACCAGGCTAGCTTGAATCCAGTGGCATAGTGAGACCGGGACCCACATTTGGGCATACCCCACACACTTAGGGCAATGAAAGGAAACAAACACAAATGATATGACGAAATGAAGAACAAATCAAACATTCACCCGCAGTCACAGATCTGGGTTTCATTCATCAATTCTTCTGCTCATCACGCCACCCCAGTTTGGTCTCAGCCATATGCAAATCAGCCTTGAACCTGTTCCCCATGGGAACAGTCCAGCCCAAACTGCCAGGCCAGGTCCTCCCTGGACCAGAAACAAGCATCCTGGGACAAGTTTCGGGGTTACACTCCTCATCAGCAAGTCTAGCTTGAATCCAGTGGCATCGTGAGCCCGTGACCTACATCTGGACATACGCAGCACACTTTTGATGATAAAAGCACCAAACAGAAATGATGGATGGAATGCAGAACAAATCAAACATTCACCCCCAGCCAGTGATCTGGGTTTAATCCAACAATTCTTTTGCTCGCCATGCCACCCCAGTTTGGACCCAGCCACATGCATATCAGTCAATATTTACAAAGTGGCACAATGCAAGCATTGCACCACTTTGTAAATCCTGCTCCATATTATACCTGCACCAGGCATAATGTATGCAAGGGGTGGCATTCCCACATAGGGAGGCCAAGATTAATGGCACAGTGAAATTATTTTGATTTCACTGCACCATTTTTAGCGTCATTATTAATGCCTGCCTAAGGCCAACAATGGGCCTCCCTGTGCTTTGCTTAATTAGCATCAGAATTTATGCCGCTATTCTAGCAAAACACCACATTAGAGCCATAAAATATGACGCTAATGTGTACATGACCGCCATGGTGGGCTGTGTTGTAAATACCGTACACACATGGTGTCATTAGGGGGAAGCAATGAGGCGCTAGAAAAGTGGCACATTATGAATGATTCACCACTTTTCCATAAATATGCCCCAAAGAATTTTCACTTTTATAAGTTAGTCAAATATAAGCCATGTACAACCCTCCATAAAATGCAAAAATACCATACACATATATATGTATATAAATATAGTTTCACTGAAAAACCAAAGGTTACAGGGATGTCATAGTTAGGTTAATGTTCTATCCGCATGGAACCATAGAAAATCAGCAGTTATATATATACTTATAGTTATACTTCTGTTAAGAAACTATAACTTGTAGTTGTTTTCCAGCATGATTTATAGTTTCTTCAGGCCAGTAAAAGTATAATTCTAGCTACTGAATTTCTATGGTTTTGTACGGTTGAAACATCAACCTAACTATAACGTGCCTTTAACCTTTCTTTTTTTCAGTGAATTTCAATTTTTGTAACGTAAGCATTATCTACTTACTGTATGCTAGGCTGCTGGACAGAATTACAGCACATATGGCAAAAATGTAGGTTTTGGTCAGCAGATGAGCCTTTTTTATCATTTGATATAAATCTGTTCAGTAGTTTTTGAGATATTGAAGGAAAAACAAATGTGTATAACTAGGTGGAGCCTAAGCACAGATCTCTGATTGGCTGTCAGCACTTCAACCAGATATTGATGGCAGCCATCTTGGGACCAATACACCTGATAGCACCCCATTGAGATGCACTGTAGTGAATGGCAGGTTTTGGGGTCACAAAAAGGAGAATGTATAAAGGGTCATAACTTATTATAGCTACCATATAAATCATTTGGTAATGGTACCATACTGATTTTCGGAATTTTGGTATGTTATAAGGTGATTTACCCTGCTGGGATTTCATGATTCATGTTTGAAAGAAAACTATTTTCTCATGATTTTCTCATAGAGGTTATGGAAGGTGCTCCAGGGGCTAAAACAGGAGTATATTTTCTGTAAATTCACACTATCTTTCTCAGCCATATGAGAATGAAGTCAGACATCCTTAGTAAAACGTGTACTTCCAACAGGAGCACCCTGTCAGTTGATTCTATGGCAGGACCGGCGGCTCAGATTATGCTTCTCTTTCTTTACTACTCAAATTTACAGATGCCAATCAAAACGCAGAAAAAAACTACATTTCCCATCATGCCTTAGACAACATGCCCACCAATCATATATCTCCAGACCCTATTAGAGTCCATAATGTCAGCTAGAACTCCTCTTTGCTGCTCATCAGAAAGATAAGTACTCTCACTTTCGTTTGGTTTCTCCCTTGTGGTTGCCAATACGTCCGTATGTGATTCCTGTAGTGGGGATCTTGGGCTGAGTTTTCGGGCGGCGCGTTGTTGCCGCAGTGACCTTGGTGTTTGTTTTTGGTGTTTATTTGGCAGTTTTTCACCACCGGGCAGAGTCGCTATGTCCGATTGACGCGTCCTCGCCCGCCGGCCTTGCAGGTAGGATCCTTTGTTTTTCTTGGGGGGTCCCTGGCCCTTGGGGGCTTTTGCCCTGTGTTATTTGTGCTTAAGTGCTTGCCTGGTGCCTTTCCCTTGTGCGGCCCGGTGTGGAGAGTGGAGATGGAGAGCGTAGCCCAATTAGGTGTTTTGGTAGGCTTTGGGCTATGCACATTCCTTTGTCAGTTTCTCCTCCTCCCGGCCATTGACAGGACGTTGAAATTGCGTGTTTTTCGCATTACTGACGTGCCTGTCATCGGAGTAGACATCGAGCTCTGGCTGGAAGAACGGAGCAAGCCCTTCATTGGAGTGGTGTGCACACTTGCTTGATAATATATCTGACATTCATAGAGGCTCTCCCTGACACCCTCAGAATCCATTAGGAGGCTGCAATAATTTTTTCAACAGCTATGGCTGACGAGCCCCTTTTTAAGGGTATTCTCTCTTGCACCTGGGGTTGCTCCCCCCTTTTAGTCCAGTTGTCCAACTGGGTTTCTTCTCATAGCTGTTTGATCAGCATATTATACTCACAATGACCGAGTGGATGCCCTTTGCGGAGAAGGGGTTTGGGCAAGGTTTTGAGGAGGCCCTCGGTCCTTAGTTGGGAGAAGGTCTGTCTGAGGTTATCAATGCTTCAGTAGAGCAGTCTCTCAGCAGGGCGTTGGCGGTTTCCGTACTGCAAAAAATCAATCAGGATGTGTTGGCAGCCTTGAAGCCTCTCATGCAACAATTTGAGAGTTTTGTCAAAAAACAGGGGTTGGTTTCCTTACCAGACGACAAGTTGACGGAGGATTGTCCTTCGGTTGTGGCTAAGCCAAAACCTCAAGCTCCCTCGTGGCCTCATGACGGTGCCATGTCAGCCTTGACCCAGTCTTCTGCTTTGGATCATGTGCATTGTTCCCTTTCTTCTACTTCTAAAGGGTCCCCTCTGGAGGTTGAAATTTCATCTGTCTCGGACTCAGCCATTTCTGACTCTTCTCATTCTAGCGGCTCCTTGCGTAAGCGCAAGAAGGCAAGGAAGTCGGGCTCTTCCCAAACAAAGGAGAGGTCCAGGTCTCCTCCCAATCCATTTCAGTTTAATCCTGAGGATATAGTACATCCTTGGTTGGCGAATTGGGCCCCAGCACAAGCCGTGGTGGATTATTTGCATGATAAGTTATGGAAGGGCTTTGACAAGCAGGTGCGTAATAGATTGTGGGCTGAGTGTTCTAGGCCCGCAATTCCTAACAAAGTAGTGGAGACGCCGGACATTGACCCTAGTATGCTCTCCTTCCTCAAGACATTCGCCAAAGATCCCAAAAAAGGCATTGATAGGGCCTGGCGCTCGTGCCAAGACAAACTATTAGACCTTTCTGGCCCTTTGGCTAAGATTTTGGAAATGGCGTGAAGGGCTACGGAAACTGGCACCCCTTTCGATCCGCATGTCCTGGCTGAGTGGACGCAGAGGGCGATTTGCTTGTTGGGTAACGCTTACTGCGCCATATCTACGGAAAGACGGAAGTCTCTCCTCAGAAGGTCATTCAGGATATCGCCAAGTACGTGACCATGTTTACCACTTTGGACAAAGCGGAGGCGAACTTAAAAAAAGGTATTCCACTCGGGCCTTTTTGGACGGGCCAGGGGAGGCAGGGGCCGCTCATCAGGCCGTTTGAACTTCCAAGGCTCCCAGAGGGGCTCCTTTATCCAAGGCCAAGAATATGCAAGAGGAGGCTCTTTCTTCCCCTCCCGCTCCCTTCGTCGACGAGGCCAAAGAAGTGGTTCAAGAACCAACATCCAGTCAAGTTTGTCCACAGGTGAGGCTTACAGATTGTTCTCTCATTCAGTTGGGGGGTTGTGTGCAGTTTTTTCTTCACAACTGGTTTCGATTGACTCAAGAAGCATGGGTGTTGCAGACGGTTCAGGGTTTTCGCTTGGAGTTTTATCAGATCCTGCAGCAGGAGAGTCTTCATCCTCCTCTCAGTTTTTCCCTACAAGATGCCAGCGTGATTGATTCAGAGATTCAAGTCTTGCTCCAGAAAAGGGCAATTGCTTTCTGCGAACCCTATCCTTCCGGGTTTTGCAGCAACATCTTTCTGGTACAAAAAAGGGGAGGAGGGCATCGGTTGGTTTTAAACCTCCGATAGTTCAATTCCTTCATCGTCTACAGGCATTTCAAAATGGAGGGTCTTCACCTGTTGCCAGATCTTCTTCAGACAGGAGACTGGTTGATGCGCTTGGACCTCAAGGATGCATATCTGACTATCCCCATTTGGCATCCTCACAGGCGATTGCTCCAGTTCAGGTGGAGGGGCAGTTGAATGGAGTATTTGGTCCTGCCTTCTGGGCTTTCATCAGCGCCTTGGTGCTTCACCAAGCTGCTCAAACCGGTGGTTACGCATTTGAGGGAGAAAGGGATTCACTTGATCATATATCTGGACGATATACTGATCATGGCACAATCCCTGGAGTAGCTCAAACAGCACGGTTTCACAACTATCTCTCTTCTCCAGGATCTGGGGTTTGTCATAAACGGAAAAAAAAATATTCTTGTGCCATCCAGGACAGCAGAATTCTTAGGTTTTGTATTCGATTCAGAGACATCCCTTCACTACAGGGCCTTACAGTGGCTCAAAATCGTCCATCTTCAGAGAGGCCCGATTTATTCTGATTTGGTTCCTCTAACAGATGAGGTTCGGACGGAGCTCAATTGGTGGTTGGCCCAAGTGGATGCATGGAATGGCAGGGCTATATTCAGCTCCCAGCCGGAGACTGTAATAGAATCAGATGCCAGATGATGGGACTGGGTAGCGAGATGCGGGGACATCTCGACAGGGGGAGATGGTAACAAAAGGAACTTCAGTTGCATATCAATTGTCTGGGGTTGCTAGCAGGGTCTTTTGCGATACAGACTTTGTCTCCCAAGAAAGTTTTGTGCTTCATCCTTCTGCGGATGGACAATAACTTGGCAGTCCGATACATCAACAAATTGGGGGGCAGCAGGTCATCTTCCCTGGCCGAGATAGCCAAAGATTTTTGGCATTACTGTTTGGAGCCAGACTTCTGGTGACAGCAGAATATCTTCGGGTCAGGTCAATGTGGTAGCGGATTGGAATTCCAGGTACATCAGGTACTTCAGCGACTGGAAGCTTCTGCCTCAGTTATTCCATCTGACTCAACAGCTGTGGGGCCAGTGCAAGCTGGACCTATTTGCCTCATACCTGAACAGGCAAATAGAGGTTTTTTTCAGCTGGAGGCTGGATCCTTTGTTGAAGGCCACAGATGCCTTCCTTCGGGCTTGGGCAGGGTCCCTCAGTTATGCTTTCCCTCCTTTCGCCATGATTCCGAGGGTGGCGACTCAGATGAAGAGGCAGAGAGCAGACATAGTGCTGATTACTCCGATTTGGAGAGCTCAGCCTTGGTTCCCGTTACTTCTGGAGCCGGCGTGCGACTCTCCTCTATATCTTCCTTGGTCTCTGGACATGCTATTGGGTCAGCTGGGCGAGAGGCATCCCCTAGTAATGGAGAGACAGTTGCATCTGATGGCCTGGAGGCTTTCAAGCAACACTGGCACTTGCCAGGCATTTCGGGATCAGCTGCAGAATTTATCAATAGAGCATGGGCACCATCTACTAGGAAGAGGTACTCCTCCGCTTGGAGAGTGTGGCGACCTTGGTCCCTGGAACAGCATTTATATCCCGTGGCAGCTGGGATTCTCCAAATTGTGAATTTTTTGTCTCAGAAAGCTGAAGAAGGTTTGCCGTACAGGTCAGTAAATAATTTTTGTTCGACCATTTCAGCTGGCCATGTCAAGGTCGGTAACATTCCATTAGGAATGCATTCTGTGGTGGCTAAGCTTCTTAAGGGTGTAAGAGTTTCCAACCCTCCTACTCCAAAGTATACGTGTCTGTGTGATGTGAATTTAGTTCTTAACTTGTTTGAGAGCTGGCCAGACAATTCTGTTTTGACAAGGAAGCAATTGTAAGCCAAGTTAGCAATGCTTTTATGCTTGGCAGCCTGTCGACGATCTTCGGATGTGAAAGCTCTGGATCTTGCAGGTACAGTTTTTACACCAGAAGGTGTTTCTTTCTCTATCTTTAGGAGGACTAAAACAATGTCTACGAGTATACAGTATTTTGCATTTCCTTTTTTTTTAAAGTTGTGTGTTTCGATTGCTGAAAGGTGTATGAAGTGTGTACTAGATCACTCAGGTCTGATCTGACGGGTCAATTACTGATTTCATGGCGTCAAGCCTGTTTCCGCAGTGACCATTGCGAGGTGGTTACGAGTTGTAATGGTCGAAGCGAGTGTTGATACTCAATTATTTGGGGCACACTTGATTAGGGGTGCAATGGCATCTAAATCTGTGCATTTGTCTGTGCAAGATATTATGAAAGCAACTGATTGGTCTTCGGATTCTACTTTCAAGCAATTTTATTATAAACCAGTGGGTGATTTTGTATCTAGAGTTTGTCATGCAGCTTTGAACTAGCATAAGCTGAGTCTCCGTTCCTGCCATAGAATATAAAATTTGCTAGCATTCGCAGCAAGAAATTTCAATTCTTTTAAGGACACGGAGACAAGGATTATCCGACCCAAGGTTTTTTATTTGCTGTACCATTTAGCAATGTGATAATTGCAGGCTATGTTGGTAATATTTTAATGTGCCCTCCTGAGATACGAAATTGGTGTATAGGATTACCATGGTATTATTATTTCTCCTTTTTTCTCATAGGATCTGAGCAGAAGTCAGAGTAACAGGAGAATCCTTTCCAGCCGTGATCAGCGGGACGTGATATCTTCAGTGGATGACCTCCTTTATGCATTTGAGTTTCCTTTGCGGATGTTTTCCAAGTTTTGGGTTTAATGGTTCATCATGATGGAGTTCGGTGGAGCAAAGAGAGAGGAGTTCTAGCTGACGTTATGGACTGTAATAGGGTCTAGAGATATATGATTGGTGGACATGTTGTCTAAGGCAAGTTGGGAAATGTAGTTAAGTTTTTTCTGTGTTTTGATTGGCTGCTGTAAATCTGAGTAGTAAAGAAAGAGAAGCATAATCCTCGCCTCCGTGTCCTTGATAGAATTGAAAATTCTTGGCGCGAATGCTAGCAAATTGTATATTCCCCTGTGTTCTATTGCAGGCTTCCAGAGTGTTCTAAAGAACAACTAGAGCACTTACAATCTTACTTATAGCAAAGGTTCATTTTGACATGGAAATTATGGTTAATGATGTAGAAAAACAAATTAGCATGTTTTAAGTGAGTTCTAAAATATCTTTCTATTCGATTTCATTAAAACATTTGGACATGTGGACTGGAAAATGCACTTTCAGCATCAGCAACAGACTGACAGTTAACTCCCTGGTAGCGTACAGTGTTCTAACGAGCAATTAGAGTGCTAACATTTTGAATTGATGCTAAAAGTGTGGCACATTTGAATGCTATCTTGATAGAATTGATGAGGAAAACTGAAAGCATTTTCTACTGAGGATACTGTAGTAAATAAGGAAATTAGGAAGCCAGGCCCTGCGTCGAATCCCCCCATCATTCGACGTTGGCTTCAAGCACCCATCCAACACCACCCAAAATGTGGAACAAAGGACGTTGTACTGACCTGTTGCCCTGGAGCACCATACAACCGCCCATACAGTTTCTCAAATTACTCCAAAGTGAAGGCTGGGACCCTATCCCCTGCAGTCCATACCATTGTTGATCCAAGATACAGGACACAGCAGCATACGAAGTGGAGGTCTGTTTTGCTCGAATGGCAGGAGTCCAGTGAGCTGGCCCGTACAAAATGGCGGTTATGACCGCAGCGGTTATGACCGTCACCACCAGCGGTGATCGTCATTGGTCCCGGTCTCCCATAGATGTCAATGTTATCCAATGAGGAGTTGCACGGTGGTTCAGACCGCCTTCCGCCATGACGGCTTCCGCCGGTGGAACGAGGTCACTTCCATCTGTGCAATGCATGCCGGACAGGCGCATGCTTTATTAGTCTGTAACATGATTGTCCTGGGTTCACACTGCGTAATTACCTACATGTCATCACAAATAGATACATTAGGTCACACACTGTGGATAATGAGACATGTAGTGAGTGTCTGGTGACATCACCACACTTGTCACTACAGTTGTTAGCATATGTGATCAGTATAAGGGAACAGATGGTAGGTGTACGTGTACATGTCCTGTATACATCCATTGTCACAGGGATCATGTGCCATCGTCTGGTTAGGAATGGAGTGTGGAGTAATGTATCTTCCCACAACATGACAGAAAACTTGCATGAATAAAACTTTGTTACTGTTGTATGTCATACTTGGTGCCCTACATTGTGAGAGGTTCCCAGATTGTTGTTTGTGTCCCTGTACAGATATCACCACAATGGAGTGATGAGGAATGCACCAGTTTACCAGCCACTCGCAGATATTGATACCATGGAAGAGCGCCACATCATCCTGACCTATCGACTGAACCATTTGTGCATCAAGGAACTGGTCGCCCAGTTGAAGCCAGACCTCCTGCCCGGTTCGCGAAATCCCTGTGCCATTCCTCCAACGGTCCAGGTGTTGTCAGTCCTGCATTTTCTGGCGAGTAGATCTTTTCAGGTTACAGTGGGACTGGCTGCAGGGTTTTCAAAGCCCAAGTTCAGTATGGTGTTGCAGGCTGTACTGGTTGCCCTACTCAAGCATGTGCAAAGGGACATTAGGTTCCCACAACATCCAGAAGTTCCCACTGTAAAAGCAGCCTTCTACAGCATATCAAGTGTCCCACATATAATTGGGGCCATTGGCGTGACTCACATTGCCTTGGTATCTCTGAGGACCAATGAACAGGTCTACAGAAACAGGAAGAGTACATAATCGCTCAACGTACAAGTGTTGTGTCTTGCAGACTAATACATAACACATTTGAACGCTAAATTCCCAGGATCTGTACAAGATTCCTACATCCTGAGGAACAGCAGTGTCCTTGCAATGATGTCACAGCTACAAGCAGAAATGGACTGGCTCATAGGTATGTGTACTGCTTTCCGTGTCAGACATTTGTACCCCTCATAATACAGTCAGCACTCTGCCTAGCATTGTTACCTATAGTCATGTTCCCTTTTCCACACAGGTGAG
The DNA here is from genome assembly GCF_031143425.1 of Pleurodeles waltl. Classification (NCBI taxonomy): domain Eukaryota; kingdom Metazoa; phylum Chordata; class Amphibia; order Caudata; family Salamandridae; genus Pleurodeles; species Pleurodeles waltl. The sequence continues at coordinate 282,397,345 of NC_090447.1, forward strand.
TCCGGATACCCTAACCTGCCTTCTCTCCTGACACCTGTGAGACATCCAAATACATGAGGGGAGAACAGGTACAATGAGGCACATGGCCGGATGAGGCGAGTGACTGAGCGGACTTTCGGCCGTGGTCGTAATTCCCCTGGAAGCACCGCCAGCCTGTTGGTGGTGCTTCCTCCAAAACAGCCCTGGCGGTCAAAGACCGCCAGGGTTGTAATGACCCCCAAAGTCTTGGTGCTGATCAGAGTGGGTGGTACAGCTGCTTATCTCACAGGTCCTGTATCCATTTGCCCGGTATGCTGTGTACTTGGTTTTGGAAAGCCAAGAGGGTGTAACAGTGGCACTCAAGGGTGACAGTTCAGAAAAGGGATCACTTCCTGGTGGGGGGATTGGTCTTGGCCTCAGGTCCTGCAGGATGTCTGGATGAGTGACCTCTTTTGTGGGGTTCCCTCAGCTGCAGGGGTAGGGGTGCTGATGGCCTGTGGGTCCTCCTTTTGGGCCTTAATTCCAGTAGCAGGTGCTGATGTTGTTGGCAGCAGTGTTCCCTGACTACTGGATGGGGCCTGCTGTTGGGTTGAGGATGTCCGCGGGATATTGTTTAATTCCTTGAACTCCCCTAATATGGAGACCATGCTGGCATTGAGTACCTGCCACTGCTGCATGACCTCCCGGTGGCATCCCCCCTGCAGCCTTTGAGTGTCCTGCAAGGAGGTGAGTATCTGACCCATCTTGTCGTGGGTTTGCCGGGAGGCTACCAGGACTCTGGAGACAGCTTCCTGGCCAGTCGTGTCCTGTACCTGCCTTGTCCCTTGGCCATGATTGCCCTCCCACTGGCACTTGCCCTCTGTGCCTATGACCCTGGTGCAGTGTGCCCCCTCCAACTGACAGCAGGACCGTCATTGTCTTTGGTTTGCACCGTTGACTCCTGCCCCTACCCTGTGGGGCACACTGATGTTTATTGTTACCTTGGGACACAGGTATGGGGGGTGTGCTCTGCTGTGCATTGGCTTCCACAGAGGAGATGGTTTCAATTGTGGGCAGGGTGAGGCTAGTTGTGTTGTACCGACCACTCAAGCCTGATGGGCCAGGTTCATCATCCATATCCAGACCTCTAGGGGACTCCTCTCCTATTGGACCTGCTTCCAGGCCTGGCCTTTCTGTCACTGGGCTCCTCTGCTGTGTGGCAGTACTTGGCAGACCTGTGGAATGAGAGGTATTGTGTCAGATGGTGGTATTGTAGTGGTGACACATATGGTTGTATGCCATCATTAACTGGATTTGCAGGGCAGTAAAGGCAATGACAGTTACCAGTCCACTGCTTTTGTTACCATCAGTTGAATGTTGCAATGGGCCTATTTTGGAGGATAGTTAATGTTTGTCTTGCTACTGTCATTGCCATGTACTGATGTGCATTCCTTATACTTATTGGTGCTGGGTAGTGACATGGTTTAACGTGCAATTGCAGAGATATGATATGTATGTAGCAGTCATGCAAGGGTAGGGATGGTTGCATTGTGGTAGTTGTGGTACTTGCTGCAGTTTGAGGTATCCATGCATTAGGTAGATCTGTGAGGGATTGGTGTCAGTAGGGTGCTGTGGCATTCAAGGGTGGGTCCATGGTGGGTTTGTGTACGTTAGGGTAGTATGAGGGGGTAAGAGGGTGGTGGGGATACATTCTGTGCATGGGGATATGTTGGGCGGGGAGCACAGTAGACTAGGTATTCCTGTCAGCCCTTCTGGATATAGAATGGCCAGGACTTTCTCCTCCCACTGTGACATTTCTAGGGGAGCTGGTGGGGGCCCCCCACCAGTCTTCATGACGGTGACTTGGTGCCTGGAAGCCATGGCCTGTACCTTCCCCTGTAGGTCATTCCATCTCTTCCTAATGTCCTCCCTTGTGCGTGGATGGTTCCCCACTGCATTCACCATGATGACTATCCTCTGACATAAGTCGTTCTTCGGGGCTATGGATGTCTGCTGGACCTGTGCTCAAAACAGTTGTGGCTCCACTCTGATGATTTCATCAACCATTACCCTCAGTTGAATCGTGTTTTTTTTGGTGGTGCAATGGTGGTTGTGTTGTGGGTGGGGGTGTATGTTGCGAAGGGATTCTGGGTGTGCTGTTTGTTGATGTGAGTTTGTGTGGTGGTATGTCCATGTGCTCTGTGGTGTTAGTGTGCAGTGGTGTGTTGTGTGATGTGTGTTCAGTGTGATGGTGCCTGTGGTATCCAGGTGCAGTGTCTCCTTTCAGTGTGCTCTTGCCTCACTCTGTCATAGCTTGTGTTTGGAAAGGGTCCTGGGTATGTGTGGGAGGTGTTTTGTAGTGCTGTGGACAGCTGTGTGTATGTGTCTCAAGTGTTGGGTGATGGTATTGTCCAATGGGGTGCAGCGTTCTGGTGATGCTGCCTTTTTTCCCTCTGCGGATCGGACTGTCAATGGATTGCCTCTGTGTTGGGACCGCAGTGCTGATTTGCGAATCGTTATTTGGAGGTCGGGATATTCTCAATGTGGCAGTGCTGGTGGTGCAGCTGCCTTCTTCACACCGCCATTTCAGCTGACTGTGTCGTTTTTTGGGCGATGTTGTGTGTGAGACTTGTAATGTGGCGGTCTTCACTTCACCATTACTGGTGGTCTTTGGGCGGCCACTTGCATGCCGGTCTTCAGTAATGACTGCCAAACTCAGAATGACCACCTTAGACTTGTCCATCTTTCTTTTACAGGAGTCTGGAGGAAGTCTTGTAGCTGCTGTGTAGAGAGCCTAAGTGGATGAGGAATTGATGTGTAGGAAGTTGAAATGACAGAGATGTCAACGGTGCCAGGACCACAAGAACTGCAGATAGGCTTGGGCTGAGGGAGACTAGATTGCTGATCGATTCTGGCCGACTCAGCAGGTGAGTTGAACGAATAATGCATAGTCATATCGGGAGCGTGGACACCATGTCTGAAGTCCTATAGGTGTGGCTTTTCCTGAGAAGCATGTGGTGCACATGGTAGACAGGAAGATTCATAATGGGCCCCTGGGGAAAAGATGTGTCAGTATAATTGTTTTGAGCTTTTATGAAGGCAAGTCAACATGTCAGTTGGAATCAATAAACCATTGCAGGGGGATCCATTCGAGGGCTTTCAGGAAATGTAACCAATGCAAAATGTCACGGATCTCTGGTCCCTCAACCAGATGTGTTTCATATGGAAATGTATTTCAAGTTGATCTGAGAAGAACACAAGTTCACAGGTGTTCACTTCCAAAAGCTTTATTTGTTTCCAATTCCTGATTGTCTTTCCCAATCAGGCCAAAACTTTGCATAACATGAAACAATCATAGCCAACACATGTTTCGTGTGAAGTGCTTCTTCAGGGCTGTTTAATAAGAGAATATATAATGTTCATATGCATAGATCTTCCAAGTAAAAAACATTGCATGATAAACATTGATACATACTGATACATACATGAAACATACTGTACTAATTGCAAAACCTAGTTATCTAAGTCTTGCAGTACACGTCTAAAAGAAATGTGTAAAACTTATCACTGCAGTGGATACTAATGACCATATATCTAGGTCTACTGTCTACCCCTCAAAAACTAAAAAGGAAGAACATTTGAATCTCATGGTTTATATGAATCACTCTCTTCCTGCCATGTCGCATGTCAGCCGTCACTCACAGCCTTGTTTACATACGGATATGGGTGCGGCACCATTATTTTCCCATGTGTACATATCATCACTTCAGTGGTCGTGTAAATATACTTCTTACAGAAACAAGACACCATTTGCTGCCATTATAAATGGCACATGTAGACAAAATTATAATCACTTGTATTTTACCTTTTTGTAAATATCGCCCAAGTGGGCTTTTGAAATTCATGATTAAGATCATCAATATCCACTTGATAGGCCTACGTGCATGTAAACGCATTAAACTTTGATCTAAATATAAAATATCCATTAATCTAACACTTATACTACCTTACAGTTGCGCATTACCATCTGCAAAATTGTGCGATTCATCCCTGGGAAAAGATCTAAAAAGGGCAAGGTGGTGCTTTAGAGCATTCCTCCTGATAGAAAAATAAGAATACAGAACAAAAAAATAGGAAAATAGAAAAAACAACAGAATACCAAAATAAATAGATTTTTTTGGCAATTTTATTTTCAAAAGATATTTGGAGTGAAATGATCATAAACAGTTATAAAACTCATTGTCAACATTTAGGAAGTCATTATGAACATGGCGGGAAACACCGCTGACCGCTGTGGCGACCGTGAACAGAAGACTGCCATTGGCGGTGAATAGAAACCCGCCATATAATGAATCAAAATTCAAAACTCGCCAAAAATCACCAGTCCACCAGTCACCACCAGGACCCTGTCGGCGGGAATGCTAGACCTCCCGCCCTGCCACTGCCGAGCACACCCACATCCCGCCCTCCAAATAATGAAGCAAAAATCACCTTGGTGGTCAGTGGAAAACAAATGACCATTGGTGGTGCAGACCCCACGTGCGGCAAGTGGACCCAACAGCAAGAAGTGTACACATTGGAGAAGCTAGAAACCCACACACATCGACAACACCATAAAACACTCACAGACACACCCAACAATCCTTTGCAATGAAACTAGGCCAACGAAGACAGAGATCACCAGAAGCAGACCCGAACGCCGCAATACACAAGACCCACACCGGAGCACAAAGGAGCACCCTCACTGCGTTCCACTCCTGACACCATTCACCACACTTACCATGTCACCCCCCAAACATCCACACTTCACAGAAAGGAAGCTAAGGAACATGGTGGACGAGATCCTGATGGTGGAGCCACAACTATTCGATGCTCAGGTGCAGCACACACCCATCACCAGGAAGATGGAGCTATGGCAGACCATTGTCAACAGGGTCAATGCAGTGGGACACCATCCACGCACCAGGGATGACATCCTCAAGAGATGGAATGACCTGCGGGGGAAGGTCAGGGCTATGGCATCCAGGCACCACATTGCAGTCCAGACGACTGGGGGAGGACCACCACCAACACCACCCAAATACACTGACTGGGAGGAAAAGGTACTGCCCATTCTGCACCCTGAGGGACTCACTGGAGGAATGGACTCGGGTAAGCTGTCTACAATTACCCCATATACATCACATCTGGAATGCATGCACCACCCCACCCCTCCAACACCCACCAGAACCACCACCCAACCCATCCCACATTTACAACATTCAGTCACCCTGCATGCCCACAAATCCACTAACAGGCCCACATCCCTCCCTATGTGCACAGCCACCTACCCCTGCAAGGAATCACAATGGCACTACACCAACCACAATGCACTTCCACATCCTAAGCAAAATGCAGTGCACACCTCACCCTGCATGGCCCCAAAGTGTAACACCTGCACAAAACAGCCCAGCCCTGGGCACCCCATCCAATCATGGATTTGAAACAGGCATGTCCATTTCCCCCAACAGGCACCACCACCCATGCCACCCTCACGGACAGGACAAGGAGTGGCAGTGCCCCCCCCCCAGGGAGACAGAGGCACCTCACATGACACTGGGGATGGACCCCTGGACACTGATGAGCAGGCTGGCCCCTCACACGGTCCTGGGCTGTCACCATCCAGCAGCCCCACCCAGGATACCACTGACACCCCTACCACCCAGGCTAGAACAGTGGCTCAAGGCAACTGTCCACACACCTATGTATCTAGGCCACAGACTGGTGGAACCCAGGTTTAGAGGCCACAGTCACCCCCTACCAACAGGCAGGAATACGATGGCCCCAGTACAAGTGGTACCGCCAGACCTGTGAAGGGGACACAGGAACAGGGGACTAGGCCCAGTGGGAGGGCCTCAGTGGGCCGGGGGGAGGCCACAGGATGGATGCTGCAGCCCAGGACATGATCTCTGAGGTCCTGGGGGCCTACCAGCATGCCCATGACAGATTGGCCCAGATAGTATCCACCCTGGAGCATAGTCAGAGAATGCAGCAGGAACACCACCAACAGGCCATGGAGCAGTGGAAATTGCACAATGCCACAATGGCCAGCATAGCTGGAGCACTACTGCAGCTTGTACAAACCCAGTCTGAGACCCACACAGGGCAGGCGGCCCCCACTACAGCACAGTCGACAGACCGGACAATGACAGCATCAGCAGCAACATTCCAGGAACTACCCTCAGAGGAAACACAAGGAACAACCTTATCATCCCCTATAGGACAACAGCAGGCATACAAACAGACTCTCAGGCCAAGATATGGCACTGGAACCCCTACCAAAACCAAGGTCCCCTCAAAGAAGTGACTCTGCAACAATCTGCCCACCAACCAACCCACACAATCAACCACTAAACAGTGCTAACTATCAATAAGAACTCATGTAAGCATTGATGGACCCTTCACTACTTACAACAAGGCTGCCACCATGTTGGCATTGAGGACAACCACCCATGACCAACTGCCATCACTGTAATTTTCACTATGCAATCCCTGCACCAAATGAAACACATATCACACCTGTAACACTGTCCCCTGTCATGATGTGTGAACAAAGTGAAGTATGGATGCAACTGACTGCTAACTACTTTATTTGTACCAGCGTAGCATGAAAGTACACACTCACCTTACATGTTGTTGTGCCTAAATTTTGGAACCCAAAAAAACACTAAATTGTAATATTTCCCATGCAGACCTGGACCCAGTTGCCATTAGTAGATTCAAACACCCCCTAGATGACAAAGCACACTGACAGTATGTTTCACAAACACCAATGTCAGCCCTTAGTCCCACATAGTTACTGGAAGTAGAGTTGTATCAGTTGGGTCTTGGAATTGACATTTTCCCCTTCCTCATCATCACCATCACTCTCGTCCCCTCTCTGAGGAACCTGGTCAGGATATACAGCATCATCCATCTCCAAGAGGGGGATAGAATTTCTTATAGCCACGTTGTGCAGCATGCAGCAGGCCACTACTATTCTACACACCCTTTAAGGCCAATAGGCCAGGGAACCCCCAGAGATATGTAGACAACGACATCTAGCCTTCGGGAGACCTAGTGTGCGCTATTGCACCCTCCAAGTACGTCCATGTGCCTCATTGTAATTCCTCTCTGCATCTGTCCCAGGATTCCTCACTGGTGTCAGGAGCCAATGCAAGTTGAGATATCCAGAATCACCTCGAAAAAGGTGCAAAACTGAGGAGTCATTGTCAACCCCTGAGTTACACAGCCTGGCTGTCTGCTAGGTATCAGTTAGTGACAGAAATACCTACCTATGATCCACCCTCTGTCCTCTTGTAGTTGTTCCATCTTGTGTGGCGCACTACTTTTCCTTAGCACAAAGGAATCATGGACTGATCCAGGGAACATGACATTCACATGTGAGATGTACTGGTCTGCAGTACATACCAATTGAATGTTCATGGAGTGAAAGTTCTTTCTGTTTCTGTACACCTGTTCACTGACTCTTGGGGGGATTATAGGTATGTGGGTGCCACCAATGGCACCTATCACATAGGGTATGTTTGCAAACACATAGAAGTCAGACTTGATGGCAGGGAGGTCAATACTTTGGGGAAACCTCACATAGGACTGCAGGTGTCGTACAAATGCATTCGGAAATCTTGTAAGTATCATGCTGAACATTGGCTGTGAAAATCCAGCACCCATGCCCACTATCACTTGAAATGAGCCCATGGCCAGGAAATGGAGTGCAGAGAGCACCTGCACTTCAGTAGGGATGGTATACTGATTACGATTTGCCGGAATCAGTGCAGGATCCAGTAATGCACAAAGTTCCAGAATAGTTGCACGGGTGAGTCTGTAATTGATTATGATGTGACGTTCCACCATGGTCCGCAAATCAAGTGGTCTGTACACTGATGGGGCCCTTCCTCGCCACAAGGGCTGGTACCTAGGAGGGATTTGAAAGACATGTGAGGAATACACATACATTAGCACACATTGTCATTCATTGTGCACTGCTGACTTGATTGTAGGGACTCAAATGCTAAATGTTTTAGAAAGATTTCCAACTAGACCATGATGATTGAACAGTGTTTGTCATGTGTGGTATTGTTAATGGCCACATGCTTAGATGTGTTAGGTGAACAATAGGGTGCAAGTTGTGCAGATATCATTATTATTCATGCGTAGTTAAGGCCAAAATGTCTGCCCCCTGTAATCCAGAACTGTCGTGGTGGAAGTGACCTCATACCGCTAGCGGTTGACGTAACAGCGTAAGGCGGTGTTTACCGCCGTGCGCACAGTCATTGGTTAACCTGGATGCCAATGGGGAATCCTGGCATATCATGATCGCCGCCACCGATGACGGTGCACACCACTGCGCACGTACGCAAATTTATCACCCCAACTTCACTTGACTCCCTGATATCGTGCGAGTAGGTACTCCACTGAGTGTACTGCTGTGTCCTGCCTCTGGTCATGGATGTGGCTCGTGTTGCAGGGGAAAGGGCCCCAGCCTTCACCCAGGAGGGATTGGAGAGGCTAGTGGACGGGGTCCTGCCCCTGTATGCCAAGCTCTACGGACAGCCAGAGGTACAGGTGAGTCAGGGGATTGGGGGCAATGGTTGTGTGTAATGGATGGTGTGGGAAGTACATATGTGTGCACCTCTGACCCTGCATGGTCCATGGTGCAACGCATGCTGCGTGTGTATGTCCTGTGAGTCTGTTAGTAATATCCGTCCCATAGTGGACGTATATCCAGCTGTACATATTTTCCAAGTGCCTGACCGCTGTGTTACATTTCTGTGTGTCCCTTTTAGGCCAGCGCCCACCATAAGAGGGCACTTGGCATGCCATCGCCAAGGAGGTGCGGACCCTGGGGGTCTACAACAGTGAAGCACCCACCGCAAGAAGAGGTGAGAGGACCTGCGGTGCTGGGCATGAAAAAATCTGTGAGGCCCAGCTAAGAAAGTCCTCCCAACAGGGAAGGGGTGCCCGTCAGGCACTGACCCCCGTCATGCTACACATCCTGGCGGTGGTGTACCCAGACCTGGATGGGCGCTTAAAGGCTGCACAGCAGCCACAATGGGGTGAGTACACATATCACAATCTTAACCCTTGATGGATGTCTGTGTGTGCATTAGTGTTTATGATGCTTAGTTGCAGGGACTCTGACTGATGTCCATCCACATGATGGCCACCAAAGAGAGTAGGGGTGTTTGGATCAGGGCTCCTACACGTCGGCTCCTTAGGTATTTCAGGGGGTGGGTGTAGAGCAGGGTTCTGGTCACTAGTCAGGGCCATGGCCATGGGTATAGTGGAAGGTGCTGCCTGTTGGAGGGTCTTCTGGGTGGGTGTATGTATGGCCACTATGTTCACTCCTTTCAGCTTTTTACAAGTGTCTCTCCTGTTTTATCTCCCCAGCCCTGTCCTCTTGTGTTGTTTGTGCACATCAGTATCATCTAGTGAGGGAGCCAAGGGGAACAGTGGGTTGGAGGGCGAGTGGAGTTCCAGGGGTGAGGCAACTACCACTGGAGGTAGTGACTCCAATACCTCCTCCGATGAGGGCTCTCTGGCGGTGGTGGACCCTAGTGAGCACACCCCTACTGTATCATCTTCTGCCACCCCCATTCCATTACTGCCCTCCCATTTGCTCCCCACCGAGTTGCCCATGCCCGCTCACCCAGAAGGGTGGGCGTCTCCTTCACCCCAGGCACCTCCTCCCCTGTCCCAGTAATGCCCTGCTGCCCTCGCGGAGGAAGATATTGACCTCCTGAGAACCATCTCTGAAGGGGCAGACAACCATCGTCAATGCCATCCAGGAGCTAGCATCAGAGATGCAGCAGACCAATCCCTATCTGAATGGCATTCACGGTGCTGTGTCTGGCCTCTTTGACTGTAGCTGGTTCCCCTGGTCATTCCATCCCCTCTCCAACCTCCTCTACCCCTTCCAGCACACCATTCCCTTCACCCGTCCAAAGCACACAATCTGACACTCAGGCAAGCACCTCAATGCACAAGAAGCACACTTCAAAACACAAGCACTACACCTCCCACCACAACCATTCACACAGCCAACATACACATGCACACACAGCAACATCCACTTCCCCTAGTGTGCCCACCTCTTCAGCCTCCCTGTTTTTCCCCTCTACATGCACTCCCTCAGGCACTGTACCTTCAGTCACTGTTGCTGAGCCTATTCCTGCACTCACCCCAATAGCAGACATCCAGACATGCACCCCAGATACCACACCTGTACTCACCACAACTACTGTAGTTGACACAAGCAGCACACTCACCAGACTTGCAGACACCCACACAACATACATCCACACTGGCAGCCTGTCTTCTCCCACTGTGCCCACCCCCCCTCCTCCAAAAACACACAAACGCACCAAGACACTCACCCATCACACATCCACCACACTTCAGCATACTGTCCAGTCACCTGCACCCACAACATGCACCCCTACACCACTTACGTCCACACCCTCTGCCTCCACTCCCTCGCCCTCCTCCAGGCCCAACCCAATTGCTCCAAAAAACGTTTCCTCTCCCGTGCTGACCTCTTCCAACCCACTGGCTCACCCCGTCTTGTCCCTAAACGTGTGCACCTCCTTGCCCTTTCCACTCCTTCCACTTCACAGCCTGCCCCTGTCCGCCCTTCACATTCCCAAGCCCCTTCCCCACAGAGGAAGAAGCCCGTGCAGAGCCAGTTCCATCTGTCTCCACCCGCTCAAAGCACACACCTTCCAAAGCCAAACTCAAACCCCCTCCACCTTCCGAACGCAAATCCAAGGCCCACCCGTTGCAAATCTCCACCCCCACCACCCCCTGCCCCTGTTCCCTGAGGTGCCTGGATGCCCCATTGTTGCCCCATAAGGTGAAGTACCGTAGCACTTTGGGGAGTCAGGTTGGGGCCATTGTAGCCCAAAAACGTCTGGCACTATCGACTGGTCATTGGCCTTACTGTGAATAGTTGGCTCAGTGAGCTGTTTTAAATGTTTATGTGTGGTCTGTGTTTTGTCAGCACACTCTTGAACCCTGGTCTCTCGTTTCATTGTTTGTGGGTTTGGGGCATTTGCATGTACTATGGTCAGGTTGGATTTGCCTTGTGTCGGGTAAATACCTCTTGCTGTGGGGTTTAAGGGTTGTGCTGCTGTGAAGAGCTTTGGGAGCGTTGCAGAGTGGGTGGAGTGGGTGGGTATGTAACTGTGCCCTTTCCTCCCTTGTTTCGTAGGCTGCGGTACTTACGCTCATCGTCTTCGTCAACGGTCTTGGTCATGGATGTATATGGCAAGGAGCAGGGCTGCATGATCTGCAGCTCTCTATCCATGTCTGCTTCGGCGTATTGTGTGAGCCTCCAGGGAGTGTTTCCTTCTATTGGGTTTGTTTCTGCCTGGCTGTGCGTGGCAGTGGTTCCCGCCCCGGAACTGACGGTGGTCTAGTGGTTCATTATTTGATGGGCGGGTTGGCCCTTTCCGTCTGCCTGTGGGCGGCCTCTGCCATCGTTGTCGGCACTCCTCTACTGGCGGTGGGTGTTTTTCAGGATTCCTGTGTTTCAGTTGCTTCACTATTTGGAGGTCCAGACCGCTCCTCTGTTGGCCGTTTTTACCACCACCGCCGACAGAGCGGTGTTTCCTGCTGTGTTCATAACGAGGGACTTAGACTAATTTGCTGTTCAGACTGAGAAAATATCTAATTTGTAATTGCATCAAGGCTTTTCCATGATCGCCTCCACTCTTCTAACCTGGTATTGCGTTTAGAATAAAATACAGTAGTTGTGTTACATCTTGACTGTGTTTTTTCTCAAAATGGCTTGCTTCTGAGTAGGTGAGATCTCTAGTTTTAATCACTCTCATATGTTGTAAAACTCGCTTGTGTAATGGTGTTGCATACTCCTTAGTGTTTACTCTTATTTGGCATTCTCTGCATTTCCGAAACCCCTTTATTTGCTCCAGCCATGGGATTGGATCCAAGAGAAATTCGTAGTGAGGACTGAAGGTTTCTAACATTTTGAAGAGGCTCAGGAATGTCATCACGTTAAAGAGAAACTGTGAAAGGTTGAGGGTGGTGATCAGTTTTGTGTCACCAAACAAATTATTTTTGTTTGACTATAACTAACTTCTGATGTTCAGATTACATAACAAGCTAAGGGTATTGAACACTTCAGGATGGTCACCAAAACATGATTGTGATTTAGTTCTTGGTTGGAGTAGCAAGAGGAGAATTGCTCAGGAAATTGTGTGGGAAGGATCTTTAGCCAGCTATGGAACCAAGAGTGCATGTGAGTCCCACAGGGGTTCAAAGGAGCTGCCCTCTTGCCACCTCAGGGGCAAAAGTAGGAACTCATTAGTGAAGAAAGCACTTGGCCAGTTTGGAATGGACTGCACTAGATTGTGTAGATTTGTCTTGTAAGTGACTGGTTTGGATCAGACTCCACTCTTTATGCGCTGGTGGGCCAAGCACTTCTCTAGAAAGTATGAGTGTGCTAAGTGGCAGTCTCATGTTTTGAACTAATACTTGAAAAAGTGGAGGACTGTCAACTGGCTGGGGCATGATAGCAGTGGGACCTAAAACTATGTGCACCGTTGGAATCCATCAATAGGAACTTCCAGAGGGAACTCTGTGAAGTTTGAAAGCTACTATCTGTGTCCACCTCCATGAAGATACTGATCCTGCCTTGGTCTTTAGCATTGCCACGAGAAGCAGACTGTACTGTGATCTGTAATGAGCAAATGGAAGGAGACAGGGCTTATAAATAATTTGCTTATATTTCATGTTATTATATTGGTCTGTGAGTTTTACTGATTGAGTTCACAGTCTCCAATTGGTGTTATTTGAGTCTTTAACTTGTGTTCTTTACGCAAACACCTACAGTTCACGACAATACTAGTAGAGGATAACCACAGTTTTCTCAATGAAACGAGAAACCAGATTATTGCATTGGTAGTGGTGAGAGGCTTGTTTCCTCATTGCAATAACCAAGCTACCTTCTAGGATTACTCATAATCTCTTCTGTATTTCCGTAGCTGAAATTATTAATACCTGATGTAAGAGTGATACAAAATGCAGATGTGTTGACCTGAAATTATTATAGCCAATGCAGTGGTAACTTATGTGGTCTGCTCAGGAGTGTCTTGAATGCAATCAACAATGAGGCTTCCTAAAGCAAGAAAAACATTTGCTGAGGACTATTGGTGCCACCCACTCATGATGTAGGCACAGACAATTGAGGAGACACTGCTTTTTAGCACAGACATTACTCTACATTAACAGTATGAGGTCCACCTTGAAGTAGTTTTGGGGCTACAAAAGGGAAAGGCATTCTTTCAAGTACAATAAACCACTTAATTTAAACATGCATGCAGGAATCATTTAGGTTTAAGCAGACGTAAGATACAGTTTCCCAGATCACCAGTTCATTTGACTGTATTCTGTGCAACCAGAGAATAGAACAGTTGGTTCCCTTTTTGATTAAGGTTTGTCCAACATGAAAGTGGCATTTCTCCTATTGTCATACATGATGAATGGTCTTTGAATAGTAAAATTATAATGCTTAGTGAAACTTTATTTTCCTCTATATTTCATCAGGGCATCTTATAAAGGCTCCTCTGTGATGAGCAAACAAGGCATGTGTCTGGTTTTATCAATAAAACGGTTGACTTTCCTCAGAGGATTCTTCTGTATACTGTATAAATATCCCTAGACATAATCTCAATATGTCCAGTTATTTTCAGTTTTTACTTGATGCCTAGGCTTCAATTTTCCTTGCTTCATTTATGAGGACAACCTTTATTACAGATGATATTTTGGGGGACTGGGGCATGAAAGTGTATGGTTTCAATTGTGTCACTGAATGACAGAACAGTGACTCCTCCATTGATAAAAATAGAACACTTGATTCTTCATACGCCCCACAAGGGGTATATTAATAGTAAATTAACCAGCACATAAGGAATTGGTGAGGTTACCCCTGGAAAAGTATCTATGGATACATTTGAATTAGACTACTTAGCCTTTCATTTATGTACAATATTTTGGAATATTCATGAACAACCTATGAAAGTGATGCCTTGATTCTTCAAAACAAAACTATGAGATGACATGCAGAGATCAGAGAAAACCAATAACCCACATATCTGCATTTGGATAACTGAAGGCAGGAGAGGGCTCTGTTCTGGCACCAAAAACTCATTATACATTTTTGAGGCACTCACTTAACATCCCAGAGTCAAGGATATAAGAGATCAACAGGTCCCTAGGATGAATGTATGGAAGAATATCTGTAATTAACTAATCTCGGAAACATTGTAAGATGCTTCACAAGATTCAAAGACACATTTTGCTAACACTGTGGGGAGAAATAAATGATCCCTTTTTTCTAGGACTTATCCCAGTGATTTACAGACAACAAACTGACCCTTTGAATCATACATATTTATATGCATGAGTGATATCACAAGGTGTGATGCACATTTACCCCAATGTCGCTTGTTTCACATGGGAAAATAAAGAATATTCCCTTGAGGAAGTTTACAAATGTAAAAACCTTCTTTTAAACAAAGAGGGCCTGTATCGACATGGACACAATCCAGTTAGCAGTGATTATGAATAATGAGTGAGATTTTGTTTGAAAATGGAAGAAACAATTGAGATATTGTGATAGTGACAAGCAAAATTACAAATGTGTGATACATGATCTAACTTTTGAAACACTGTAGCAAATTGGACAAGGGCTAACAATCTTTTCAATTTGAGCAAATTGAGTGGCTTAGCAATGTGTATGTTTTCATTTTTTTATGTTTACTGTTGGTCAGTGATTGAAATGTGAAAGAAAAATATTCCTTGGATTTGGAAAGAAACATTTGTGAAACTGAGAGAGGGGTTGTAGAGAAGTGCCTCTTTTTGACATGGTTGCCCCCCCTCCACATTTGGCTGGTATCTGATGTAATTGTGACTGAAAGTGCATTGAGTTCCTGCTAACCAGGCCCCCAGTACCAGTTCTCCTTCCAAAAACTGCACAGTTGTTTCCCCAATTGGTAAACCCTTTAGCATCCTATGTAGGTCCCTAGCAATTGGTACACCTAGTACCTATGGCCTGGGGTACTAAAGAGGGTCCCTGAGGGCTGTAGCATGAATTGTGCCACCTTATGGGACCCCTCACCAAGCACATTAGAGGTTGCCATTGCAGGCTGAGTGTCTTGGTACAGACAAAAGTGAAAAGATTACATGGCACACAGCCTCTGTGCCTTGTTTTCTAAAACTGCATACTACATACGTAAGTCACCCCTCTATCATGCCTTACAGCCCTAGGGCAGGGTGCATTATATTGTATGTGAGAGCATAGCTGCAGAAGCAGAT
Source organism: Pleurodeles waltl (assembly GCF_031143425.1). Taxonomy (NCBI): domain Eukaryota; kingdom Metazoa; phylum Chordata; class Amphibia; order Caudata; family Salamandridae; genus Pleurodeles; species Pleurodeles waltl. Next base: position 282,412,675 of record NC_090447.1, read on the forward strand.
ATACACCTTCTATATCTTTGTCGATTCTCAGACATAGTAAGTAACAAGGGAAGCCATTTTAAATTAATGTGCTGGACACTGGTCAATACGAGTTAACCAGCTACACAATGGCTTCATTGAAGATAGAAATGTTTGGTATCAAACATCTGATGTTGGTGAACCTACATTGATGCCAATGTTGGATTTCACAATACATGCAACTAGTGGGCACCTTAGAGGTGCCCCCTGAAACCATACCAGCCTCGGTGTTCTCGCTGACCAGTTTCTGCCAGCATGCCACCCAAGACATCATTCTGGACTGCTAGGGTGAGAGCCCTCTGCTCTCTGGAGGTCCAGAACAAAAGTCTGTCTGGGAAGATGGTTGTAACACCCCCTCCCATAGGATGAGCTGCTAATTAGCCTTCCTATGGTGGCATGCCTCAAAGGGCTGCCGCCTTTGAAATGTGAATCTGCCTACCCGCACAGGAGAAGAAGCCACCACCAAATCCAGAGCCCATTTGGCACCTGGACAGGTGAGAAAATTAGCTAGTCAGATAGATGTGCCACACCCAGGCTAGTATTACCCCTAAGGTGGATTACTGCGAGGTGGACATGAATTTTCAGAAGTAGCCATCTTGGAGATGGTTATGCCCATTTCCACAGAAAGTGGTCATATAGGGGGCACGGTGACCCCATGGGTCAGTAGCCCATTGGCTACTAACCTCCACACCCTTAACACTCCTAAATTCAGTATTTAGGGGAGCAGCTGTCACCAGAGAAGGAGATCCTGATGACCTAAGGAGACCAAGGACACCGAAGAGCCACAACAGCAGAAGAGGCGAAGGGAAGCAGCTGAACTGGTACCAACCCCGCTGGTGTGTCTCCGTCTCTCGTCAAAATCTGCACCAAAGGCAACTCATACTGCAGCTGTGATGCCAGAAACCCAGGAGGACTGCCAGCCTTTGAAAAAGATTCAAGACCTACCTTGAAGAGGGGACCTGTTCCCCAACATACCCGAAAGAAGGGACTCTGAAGCCTCCGAAAACCCAAAGACCCAAAACCTGAAGTCACCACTGCACCCACCAACTGTGGCCCGAGGTGAAATGGACCCCCATTGCCAACAAAGTTCCCCAGTTCCAAAGAGTCTGAGTCCATTGTGGTTTCACCCCCCTGGACTCCTCGAAGTCACCTGCAGCCTCTGACCATTGTCCTCCTCTCCAAGGGCCTCTGTGGCGAGAGAAACCCAACACTTAAATCAGCCACTGCACCAGTCACCTCCGCTCCAAGTTGAAGTGTGCCCTTGGTGTCAATGAAGTACCCCTGCTCTCCTGAGCTCGAGTCCACTTTGGGTTTGCCCCTCCTCACTCCTTGACGATGCCTGCAGCGTCAGACCACAGGACTCCTCAACTGCAAGTGCTACCACACACAAAAACCCAACGTCAAAGGATACCTCTGTACCTGTCACCCGTGGAGAAGAGGACCAAAGGTGCACCTACGTCCCTGAGCACCAATTTGTAACCTACTTGTTAGTTGCCCTCAACTGCCCTCCTACCCAGATTCTGCAGCCTTTTTCCACAGGGAGTGATCTTCATTGAAATACATTGGGCACCCAATGCTGTACTACACCTTGCACTCGACTGGCCCAGTGCCGCCCAGAGTTTCCTTCTGCTATGCTCCTGACCCTTGCCCAATACTCACCTTAAGTCTAGGAGATTGGTCCAGTAAGTCGTCATACAGTACCTGATTGCAGAACTTGTTTTTCCTCCTTTAGGGTAATATTGCAGAAAAATTGCACTGTGTCCACTTTTTAAAGTGAAAAGAATTCCTATTTATAAACATACTTACCAGAATGATTTTTCTCTGATGCTTAAATATGTTAAAAAATACCTGCTATTTTTATGAATTGGTGTGGATCGCCTTCTTGATTCGTGCATCTCATTTATTGATTATGTTCTGCATTTGATGTCTTGCACTCCCCTGTGTTAAGCCTAAGGCTGCTTAACCACACTGCCCCTAAATAGAGGACTTTGGGATTCCATAGCGAGCCCTGTTTACTCACTGGGAACCCCTGGACCCTCTACATGGTATTCACATACCACATAATGGGTCAACTTCCTACAATGGTGGTCCAGCGTTTGGGATACAACACTTGACATCTACTGTACCACTTAGTTGATAAGTGATTCCATAGAGGAATCCAAAATTAGTCTCTAGTTACATTTTTTTCTTCCAATTGCCAATTTTTTCTAAATTGTTTTAATATAGCTGCAGGGTCTTGGTTTAGTCCCTTTGCAAAACAGTTTAGAACTTAAAATAGTAAAAGTAAGTTAGGTCCTTTAGGAAAGTACTTAGCAATGTTTTGTACGTCCTTTAAAAAGTTCCAACTACTTTAAACACCATGGCCCTCATTACAACCCTGGCGGTCGGTGTTAAAGCGGCGGTAACAGGCCGCCAGAGAAAAAAATGGAATCATGACCATGGCGGAAACCGCCAACAGAGATAGCCACTTTAACACTCTGACTGCCACAGCGGTAGAAACAAACAGCGCGGCGGTCACCGCCAACAGACAGGCGGAAGACAATGTACCGCCCACCCTATCACAAGATGCCTATCCACCACCTTTTCCGGGGCGGAACCAACGCGAACAAAAACACGGCGGAAACAGTACACAGAAGGGAAAACACTCACCTCTCCACACCCCACGAGGAACCAGGACGCCATGGAACCCGAATTGCAGATACTGCCACTGCTGGTCTTCCTTCTCTTCTATCAGGAGCACCAAAGACGGCAGCAACGACCACGGTGAGCACTGCACCTACAACACAGGGGAGAGGGGAGGGAAAAGAGAGTCACACACACACACACACAACACACAACACCCCCACCCCCACCCTCACCCACAACACCATACACACAAATACATCCAGCAACAGTACACATACACTCCCATCCCCCTGGAAGAATGCAAGTACAAAAGGAAATTATTTGAACGATTGTAATCATGTGAAATCTCATTATCAAAGTTAAAAATCCAGTATATACAATTATGTACACCAATTACACAAGTCCGGATAGTGCACCAATCATTGTCCGTGGACCACTGGGCCCGAAATGCATGGGCGAAGCCCACACATGATACCTGACTGGAAACGGAGAGAACACTGGAGGGGCATCAGATCGAAATGAAACAGGCACCTCAGGGGTAGGGGGAGGGGGTGCTCTTCAGCCAGATGAGCGCACGACACCACTGCTGCACGTGGGGGCTTCATGCCCATTGCTGTATCCTGGGGAGTGCAAAGCCATAGTCTCTCAAGTCTCTCAAGTGGGTGGTTTGCCCACTGCTTTATCCTGGGGAGTGCAAAGCCACAGTCTCTCAAGTCTCTCCAGTGAGTGGTTTGCCCACTGCTTTATCCTGGGGAGTGCAAAGCCACAATCTCTCAAGTGGATGTATCTCTCCACTGGTTCTGGAGGAGGCCTGGTGCTCAGAGTGCTTCATCCTGCCAAGGACTAAGGTAGTGGATGTATCTCTCCACTGGTTCTGGAGTGGGCCTGGTGTCCAGAGTGCTCCACGTGCAGTGTGGCCAGTACAATTCCCTTACCTGGGTGTGTGTGCCACGAGATTGCCGAGGTACAGGTAGCATGATACGCCATGGAGGCAGCGACATACCCCACACTGCTGCGGCTTCACATTCCACCTGCAGGTGCCAACAGTGATGACAGTAATGCTTCATGGGAGCTGCCCAGGGTCCTAGAACTCACCACCAGCCTCGGACGACTGACCACTGGGATGGTAGGCATGTCAGCGGTGGTGCCACTGTCCGAGGACGTCAAGGGGCCACTGGCGGTGTTTGCAGCAGTGTCTGTCGTGGTGGTGCTGGCGACAGGGTCTGTGGTGGCAGTGCTGGCGGCGGGGTCTGTGGCGGCGGTGCTTGCGACGGTGTTTGTGGTGGTGGTGCTGGCGGCAGGGTCTGTGGCAGTGGTGCTGGCGGCGGGGTCTGTGGTGGCGGGGCATGGGTCAGCATCTGCTGAGGGAGAAAGCAGGATGTCTCCTGCAGCCTCAGATGGCTGCCCACCGGGGAAGAGGCTGGGGACTGTTGCAGCGGCTGTAAACGTGCCGGAGGCGGTGCAGGTGGCAGTGTTCGCCACCGTACAGGTTGGTGTGGACATGGACAGAAGGTGTGACACTGGTCCCTCAGTCTGTGCCATCATGCCCTCTCCTGACCTGCCCTCCTGTTTTTGGCCCTTCCCCACCTTTGATGGTGGCGCAGTTGTCTTGCCACTATACCCTTTCGTTTTCGCTGACCCCTTGGTGGCTGGTAGTTTCGGCTTCTCCCTCCGGGATTTGGGCACCCTTTTCACCTTGGCAGGTGGCAAATGTCCTTGCCCTCGCTATGAGGCGCACTGGCAGCCCTGATGGGTTGCGCACTCCATGACCCCGCAGTTGCTGGCACCACTGTGGTTGGGGATGTGGTGGCTGAGGTGCTGGGCTGGGATCTGGAAAGCCTGGCCCTAGGGGAAGGACGGAGCGGAGGAGGTGTAGGGAAGAGGTCAATGTTAGCCAGGAAAAGTTTTTTAGACACATTGGGATGGGTAGATGGAGGGGGTTTGGGAATGGAGGAAGAGGTAGTGGTTGTAGGAGGTGTACGTCTGCTGAATTTGGGTGAAGGTGCATGGGCTGGAGGCTGTTGTGAGGTGGATGGCTGTTGGGTGGGTGTATGCCTGCGTTTGTGTTCTTTGGGAGGAGGGCTTACTGACACACTGGGAGAGGACACCGGGGATGTGTGAATGGTAGTGGGGGTGGTGAGTGCACATGAGCGGTAAGTGGTGATGGACGTGCTGGTGATGGAGGTAGTGGCTGAGGATGTAGTGCATGCAGGTGAGAGTGGAGACGAGACTGGGAGGGATGAGGGAGACGTGGAGGAGGGGGACACAGTGGAGGAAGTGGATGTTGGTATGTGTGCATGGGTATGTTGCTTGTGTGAGTGCCTGTGGGATGTGTGGTGCTTATGTTTGCCTGAGCCACTCTTGTGTGTTGATGTGTGTGCATGCTGGTCTGATGGTGTGCTTGAGATAGGCTGAGGTACAGGGGACTGGTTCTGGGTGGAGGAGGTTGGAGGGGGGAGGCTGGACACAGGGACAATGGCTGCAATCAGTGCTGAGGCCAGAGCCTGAAATGCTCTCTGTTGGGCTGCCTGGCCAGAATGAATGCCCTCCAGGTATGCATTTGTTTGTTGCAAATGCCTCTCAACACCCTCAATGGCATTCAGAATGGTAGACTGCCCAACAGTGAATGGTCTCAGGAGGTCAATAGCCTCCTCACTGAGGGCAGCAGGGCTGACTGAGGCAGGGCCTGAGGTGCCTGGGGCGAAGGAGATACCCTCCCTCCTGGGTGAGCGGGCACGGGACAGATGCTGAGAGGCTGCTGGGAGGGCTGTGCTGGTAGGGAGCTCCCATCAGAGGAGGAGTCGCTGGTCTCTGCTCCTGTCCCCGCTGTGGAGCTCCCCTCGCCCTCCGTCCCACTGGTGGGTTCAGACTCTGTAGCTTCACCCTCCAGAGCCAAGTGGGATGCAGCTCCCTCCTGCTCCGGTGCCAATGCTCCTCCGCCTGATAATGCTATTGCACACAAGAACAGGGAGACCACAAAAAGGGTGGGGAAGACAGAAGAAAGACATGTACAGTGCATGCAACACCACTACTGTTGGCGGACACAACAGACAGTGAGCAGCCCTCTGCAATACGCCATGCACTTATAGTTCCTAGATTTTTCACATGCCCATGGGGTACGAGGCCTAAGCCCAATTGCTGCACACCTGGAAGTCATAGGAGCCTGACTAGGTGTAGATGGCTCTAACCACTAGTGGGGTTGGGGTGCCACATAGCCTGCCTCACAAGGGACCTTGCCTACCTATATCGCCCTGGCCTAGGGGAACCCACTGCCCACCTCCCCCGCCAAGACACCTCGTAATGTGCTCAGAGTCAGCAGAATGAGAGTGTACTCACCCCCATGTGGCTGCTGTGATGCCCTCAAGCGCCCATCCAACTCCGGATAGGCCACTGCCAGGATCCAGAACATCAGGGGGGTCATGGTGCGACGAGCACCCCTCCCACGTTGGGAGGCCATCCCCAGCTGGGCCTCCGCCGTCTTCTTGCTCCAGCGGTGCAGGTCCTTCCATTTTTTACGGCAGTGGGTGCTCCATCTGTGGTAGACCCCCAGGGTCCGGACGTCCTTAGGAGATGGCACGCTAAATAGCCTTCTTCTGGTGGGTGCTGACCTAGAGGAATGGTACGGGTGAAAGGACATTACTCACCCAGCAGGACCGTCATACTCATTGCCCACCAGGTCCCACCCCTGCCAGGGCACACATAAACTCACCATCCACACATGTAGGCCTCAGCCCCCCTCCATGTATCTTCCAGCCACACCACTCAAAGCAGGCATTGCCCATTCAGCATGCTTACAGTGTACTCACCTGTTTGTCTGGAGGACCATACAGTTGCGTGTACTGGGGGAGGACCCCATACACTAGTTTCTCCAACTCCTCCGAAGTGAAGGCAGGGGCCCTTTCCCCAGACACATGAGCCATCGTCGCTTCCAGACACAGGTCACAGCAGCACTTGCAGTGTAAGTCCTCTCCTGTTGAAGGTCAGGTATCAAGTGAGTGAACAAACAGAAAATGGCGGTCACGTCCGTGGCGGTGCGTACCGTCACCGCCGGCGTACATCGTCATTGGCTCCTCTTACCCATAGGGCCCAATGTTAACCAATGCTGAATTGCGGCACGGTCTTCGACCGCATTCCGCGACGGTGTACTACGCCAGCGCAGTTACCTCATATCCCCTTGTCAGACCTTACAGGTCAGGCAGCCGCCATTTCAGGGGGCTACATGGCATTAATAATAACTGTGTCACACCTATCTAGGCCTTGCATACACAGTTACAGGCACATTGCGGATTAATACATCTCTGCAAACGACATTTTGTGATACCTTAGTGTTGGCTGACTCTCGCTGTTCTCCTCCATAGGGCACGTCTGCTGGGGCAGGTGATGAGATGGTGGCATTCTCTGGTGTACAGACCCCTGGTGGACCTGTCTACAATGGAAGAGAGACACATAATAGTCACATACAGACTTGAACATGCAACAATCCAGGCACTGTGTGCCCAGTTGGACCCATACCTGATGTCAGCAATCTGCCATCCCACAGGGATACCCCCTCTAGTGCAGGTCCTGTCAGTACTCCATTTCCTGGCAAGTAGTTCCTTTCAAACAACAGTGGCCATTGCATCAGGGATGTACCAGCCAATGTTCTTTAACATGTTGTCCAGAGTGTTGTCTGCCCTGCTGAAACACATGCGCAGCTACATCGTGTTCCCTCAGGTGGAGGATTTACCCACAGTGAAAGGTGACTTCTATGCCCTGGGACATATCCCCAACATCATTGGTGCCATTGATGGGACACATGTGGCATTAGTACCCCCACGCAGGAGTAAACAGGTGTACAGAAACCTGAAGAGCTACCATTCGATGAATGTGCAGATGGTGTGTTTGGCAGACCAGTGCATCTCCCATGTGAATGCCAAGTTTCCTGGCTCAGTGCATGACGCTTACATTTTGAGGAATAGCAGCATCCCTTATGTGATGGGGCAACTCCAGAGGCACCGTGTGTGGCTAATAGGTGAGGCCAAGGACCCAATACAGTGTGAATAAGTATCTGGGTATAGGGTTGTCCCTAAGGGTTAGTGTGTGTCTAACAGTTGTCCCTCGATATTTGCAGGTGACTCTGGTTACCCCAACCTGTCATGGCTACTGACCCCAGTGAGGAATCCCAGGACAAGGGCAGAGGAACGCTACAATGCGGCACATGGGCGAACTAGGAGGGTGATCGAATGCACCTTCGGCCTCCTGAAGGCCAGATTCCGGTGCCTCCATATGACAGGTGGTTCACCTTTACTACTCACCAAAGAAGGTGTGCCAGATCATTGTGGCCTACTGTATGCTGCACAACCTGGCTTTGCAACGGCAGGAGCCTTTTCTGCAGGAGGATGGGCCAGATGGTGGTCTTGTGGCAGCTGTGGAGCCTGTGGACAGTGAAGAAGAGGAGGCAGAAGAAGAGGATATCGACAACTGAAACAACATAATCATGCAATACTTCCAGTGAGACACAGGTACGAAGATGTCACTGCCTCCCACATCTCATACAATTGTTGGAGCTAGCAGAAGTCTGTCATTTTCACTCAGTGTATGGACCCTGACTTGTCACTTTGCCTTTACATTTCACAGACGTGGGTCCCACTTTGTGCCCTCTGCTATATTTCCTCCTGGCCTACAGCTGTGTTACATCGGTATGTGCACAAGTAAATTGACATTGCTATATTCCATGGTTATTGCAATTACACATTTGTGAAAGCACAGACTGACTCCAGATTATTTTGTGATTAAAGTGTGTTTATTTCTATGCTAATAAGTGGAGGGGTTGTAAAATGGGCTGGGGATGGTAGCAGAATGTCCATGGCAGAGTCCAGTCTATTGGTTTCACGGGTGCATTGTCCAAAGGGGCATAGGAAGAGGAGCAATGGCAGTTGAAGGATGGACAGGGTGACAAAGTGGGACAGAAGGGTGACATTCAGGGGGGTCTCATTTCCTGGTGGGGGTCTTGGCAATGTTCTCTGTCTTGTTCCTGGATCTCAGGGACCGTTTGCCGGGTGGTTCTCCATTTGCAGGGAGTGGGGTGCTGGTGTCGTGTTCCTGTGGCGGTGCCTCCTGCCCACTAGGGCCGGCGGAGGTGGAGGACTGTTCATCGTCCAGGCTAGTGTCAGGGGCCCCTTGTTGTGCCACTGTGTCTCTCCTGGTGTTGACAATGTCTTGCAGCACCCCTGTAGTGGTGACCATGGTATAGTTAATGGACTTCAAGTCCTCCCTGATCCCAAGGTAGTGTTCCTCCTGCAGCCGCTGGGTCTCCTGAAAGTTAGCCAGTATCGTTGCCATTGTCTCCTGGGAATGATGGTAAGCTCCCATGATGTTGGAGAGTGCCTTGTTGAAAGTGGGTTCCCTGGGCCTGTCCTCCCCCTGTCGCACAGCAGTCCTCCCAGCTTCCCTGTTGTGCTGTGCCTCTGTCCCCTGAACCGTGTGCCCACTGCCACTGCCCCCAGGTCCCTGATCGTCCTGTGTTAGTAGGGTTGCCTGGGTTCCCTGTAGTTGTGGACACACTGCTGAGTGACGTGTCCTGGGGACAGAGGGATGGGCCCGCTGGGTGGGTGCTGTGCTGGTGTTTCCTGAGGGGGGAGGGTCTGTGGTGGCTTGTGACTGTGTCAGTGGAACCAACTGTTCCGAGGTCCCTGATGGGCCGGGCTGGTCATCCTGATCCAGTTGTGCAGAGCTGCTGTCATCACTGTGGGTCTCTTCTGTGAGGGGACTGGATATGTCTGTCACCTCCTGTCCGGTGATGTTGGGTAGGGGTCCTTTAGGGGTGTAAAGGCATGATTATTGCATCTGTGTGTGCCGTCGTGTGCAATGGGGGAGTGACCCTGTACTCCAGTGCTTGCATTCTTGGCTTGGTCCTTGTGTGATAGTTGATTTGGGGTATGTGTGGGTATCTGTACTGGACATGCTTTGGTGATGGGTGTCCATGCATTGGTGTTACATGCAGGGCTTGTTTTTGGGATGTGTGGGTTGTGTTGGTGGGGTAGCTGTGGGTTGTTGGGGTGATGGGTGTGAGGGTAAGGGTGGGGTATGTGATGGCATGCAGGTAAGGTGGGGGATAAAGTAGTAAAGATTTCCCTTACCAGAGTTCAGTCCTCCTGCTACTCCTGCGAGGTCCTCAGGATGCAGTATTGGCAAGACTTGACCCTCCCATGTTGTTAGTTGTGGGGGAGGAGATGGGGGTCCACCACCAGTCCTCTGTACAGCAATCTGGTGTCTGGAGACCACAGAACGCACCTTCCCCCGTAGGTCGTTCCACCTCTTCCTGATGTCATCCCTAGTTCTTGGATGCTGTCCCACTGTGTTGACCCTGTCGACAATTCTGCGCCATAGCTCCATCTTCATTGCAATGGATGTCTGCTGCACCTGTGATCCGAATAGCTGTGGCACTACCCAGACGATTTCCTCCACCATGACCCTGAGCTCCTCCTCAGAGAACCTAGGGTGTTGTTGAGGTGCCAAGATGTGGTGTGGGTGATGTGTGAGATGGTGTGTGTTGTGATGTGTGAGGGGATGTGTTGTTGTGTGTTAATTGAGGTGCGTGGATGTTGTGTCAGTGATGGTGTTGTATGTCTGTGGATGCTGGTGTTGTTTAAGGTCTCTCTCTGGCCTGCTTTCAAATTTCTGGTAGTAAGGGTTTGTGGGTAATGTGGGTGTGTGTTTTATATTGGATTGGATGTGTGGGTGTGGTGTGTGTATGTGTATCAGGTGTGTGTATTTCGAATTGTCCAATGTGGTTGTGTTTTGTATATGTGTGTGTATTTTGAGCGCGGCGGTGTGTACCGCCAATGGATTACCGCGGTTGAAAGACCACCGCGTTGATTCGTGGGTCGTGATAGTGTGGGCGTATTCTTGTTGGCTTGACGGTGTCAGTTTTGGTATCGCCAGTTTATCACTGACCTTTGGTGTGGCAGACTTGTGTGAGTGTCTGTATTGTGGTGGATTCTGAGCTGTGGGTCGTAATACCTGTAGCGGAATTCCGTGGCCGCAGCAGTATGTTGGCGGTCTTCTGCACAGCAGTAAGTGTGATTTACCGCCAGGGTTGTAATGAGGGCCCATGTCTCTGCAAGGGCCATCCAGAGAACTCAACCTAGCACTGTATAAGCACCTTATGGTACCCCAACCTAAGGAGCTCTGTTAAGCATGGACATATGACAGTGGGCTAAACCCACAAGAGCCCAGCTGCAGCAGTTGCTGGCAGAGATTGCTAAGGTCTTAGCAAGTGAAAATCCCCCCACTGAGAGGAGGAGGAGAATGCAGAGGTAGATGAGGTCGAAGATGACTCCATCTCTACCACCTCAGACAATACCCGATCAGAGAACACTACTAGTACTAGTAGATACTGAAGATGCAGATCTTCAGAAGCTAGCAAAGAGGATACCCTTTGAGGCTAAACTCTTGACCATAAAAAAAGAGGCTAAAAAGTCCTCCCAAGGGGGAGATGGTGACCAAGCTAAGGATAACAATGAAGAGTCTTCTAAAGCCCTTAAACATCTTCTCAGGAGGTTAGGCCGGACACTCTTCCCAATCCATGTGTTGGTACAAAGGTGAAAACTGGGATTTCAGAAAGGTTTGGTGTCATGACTACAAGGCTCTTAGACATCGAAATGGAGACCCTACCTGTCACCACAAATAGAATGGCTCTAGTACACCCGCAGTAAATGCAGTGGTAAGTCTCCAAATGGGATTCAAGGGGGGTCCTGACCATGCCAGAGAACCCACTGAAGCAACTGTAGTCTGAGAGGGTGGGTTGCATGTCACTGCCCTGGCTGTCTGACCCAGTAATATGGATGGATACAGACAACAGCCTGATTTCAATGGAGTTAGGTTTGAGGCCCTGAGAGATACTGATGCCAGAGTCACCATGGTGACTGAGCAACCTGTGTCATCAGACCAATACTTGACTTGTGGAATACATATAGTCCTCAATGCTGATAATTGTTGGGCCACTCACCTCAAGCACTTATCCACAGAGGCGATGCTGGACCCCTCTCAATTCTGAATCAGCGTCTGATAAAGGACAAGACCTTATGTCAGGTACTGCCCAAGGAGGGAAGGTGGGGTGGGACAAAATAATAAAGAGAGAGAGTGACTTGCATCTCTGCTGTGGAGTCTGGTCTGATCCACTAGACTTCCTGCCAGGGCTCAGGGAGGTCCAATTGTAGGATTTGCTTCTTCTATGATATCTTATGGGTAACTTGTAATGAACAAACACAGACATAGATTAATATAAACCCTATGCTTTTTATTTTACATCTTACATATCCAAAAAAGATTGGCTTAAGTATTGACACACTTACTGCAATCTCTTCTCTCAATAAATCAGTTCAATTCGTTGTTGTGTATAAGCACAGAGTTTGCATCACTCCAAGAACCAGTGAACACAAAATAACCAGCCACTACATGTTAGATTTATGTGTAGCGCGGCTACATTTAACCAGGTTCTTGAAAGAGGAACTCCTCATGTCCTTGTGTAGATTGCCACAGTTTTTATGTGTTAGCTTTCTAACACTGTTAGAAATATGCTTCTTGTACTTCCAGCAATAGTTGGCAACTGAAACAGTTCTGGACTAAGGATAGTTCACTAACCTTTCTTGTGGTACTTAGCCCTTTCTTCTTCTTGTTTTATGGAGGAACTGATGTTAGACACTCAAGGCACCAACTGCGGAAGACGACGGGGCTGAAGAACGGATGTCACCACCAAAGGAAAACTGCAGTCACAGAAATCAGGTAATCGGGAGCCTGGGGAGAACGTGGTAGTGAATGGATGGTTCTGTGAAGTCAGAATCCAACACTGAAGGGCAGCAGGAGGTCCTGCTGTAGCTGGGACAGGAGCAGAGGCACCAGGGGAGGTCAGGCTGGATATCCTTGCTGTAGCTGGGTAGGATGCCAAGGATCCAGTGAAGGCTGGCTAGGGGAACAGATCCCTCCCATAGTCAAAGCCAAGCACTGACTAACATTTTGCTGACGGTATTGATAGCTGTATTCCCACATGTTGTTTACCAAGAGATGGGTAATTGAAAGCAGCTGCCACAGAATCATCATCAAGCATGTCCTCTGAGTCATACGCATGAGTCATATTACTACAGCAGCATGACTAAACATATAAGCATGTTTATCAAAAACAAGGTGAAACATTTCCTCTAACTTACAAGCATGAGTCATTTACTACAGCAGAATGATTAAGCTTAGTGCATGTTTATCGTTAGTAGAACCGCAAAGATGGATGAACGTATTATTGTAAGCATACATGTATACATGAACAGACCAGTCAGTGGGGAATAACACTCACCTTACAGAGCAACCCAAGTAATGATAATATGGTTGATGGTGTGCCATGCTGAAGCACATATGAGACATCTGTTGATGCAGGGGCTAGTGGTCATGACAGTAATCAGGCTAAGGTACATCCCATGGAAATGGTATCCTTAGAATGGGGAGGGGTTACTGGCCAAATGAAGGTGGTGGTATATCCTGCAATCCCTGTACAATGTCTGCTAGGCAATGATCTGGAGTCCTCAGCATGGGCTGAGGGCGAAAGGAAGACTCATGCAGGTATGATGGGTACACCTGAATGGGTGTGTATAAAAGCAAAAGCACAATGCAAACCCCAGGGTGAAAAAGTAGAGTTCAGATCAGGCCCCCTCTCCTCAGGGAAAAAACCTGTCAGCCCCAGAGGGAACTGTGCCCCTGGAGCATGGCCCTTACCAGGCAGAGCTCTTGGGCCCAGAGGGACCCTCTAAGGAAGATTTGTGTTAGGTGCACATAACTTTCCCACTCTTGAAGGCCTGAGATAGCAAGCTGCTCTTCAAGGTAATTGAGATATCAGTGGCTACCACAGGACCTATTGGGAGGAGGGACTACTTTTCACTGAGGCCAGAGACCCCAAACCTGGTGCCACTAGGAGAGTGGCAGTGCCCGAGCAAACAGTATTTCCTCACTTTGTCCCATGATGTTACCCTAGTTGGTGGTCTTGTCCAAGCTAAATCTTAGAGTAGGTTAGTTAACTACTTCCAATGGCCAGGCTGTTTTAGAAGGTGAAGAAGTTTTCTCCTGTGCCACCTGTCAAGCCAGTGGTAAGACAGGTAGCCTTCCAAAGGCCCCTTAATTCCACTTCAAGCAGTTGGGGTTTCCTTTGAGAGAGAAGAGATTGACATTGTTGGTCCCCTAGAACCTCTAACAGCATCAGGAAACCAATTTATATTGGTTGTAGTGGATCATGCAACCAGGTGTCCTGTTGCAATTCCCCTGAGGACTACAACTGCTCCTGTAGTAGCTACGACCCTCATTAGTATCTTTACCAGAGTGGGCTTTCCAAAGGAGGTAGTGTCAGACAGAGATACAAACTTCATGTCTGGCTCCCTGAAACACATGTGGGCATAATGTGGTGTGACCTATAAGTTCAGTACCCCATATCACCCATAAACCAATAGCCATGTTGAAAGATTCAAAAAGGCATTGAAAACTATGATTTGTGGACTGGCTGAAAAACTCAGAAGGAGATGGGATGTCATACTTCCATGCCTGTTTTTCACTAGGTCTGGGTGAAGTTCACAGAGTCCTGCTGCGTGGAACTTCGCAAAGTGCTGAAAAAACTCTGCCGCACTACGTGGAATTCCACGAGCAGCGGAATTTGGGTAAGGCCCGCTGTTCACACTGATTTTCAGTGCAGGAGTTTCTCCTACGCTGTAAAATCATCATGAAAGGCATCACACCGAGCGCCAGAGAGAGCTAACTTTTTTTTGCTGCTCGAGTAGATTTTCTACTTGAGTGGCAGCTCCCTCAAAGCAAGTGGCAGCTTTCTCATCGCGAGCGGTCACAGACTACTGCAACCGTTTGCGTTCAGAAATCTTGCTCACCAACTTATTGATTGCTCTCGCTCACGCTCACAAACTTAACATTGGCGAGCGTGAGTGAGAGAATATTAGACCTGACAGCCTTAGGGTGGTCACCCCCAACTTTTTGCCTGCCTCCCTCCACTTTTTGACACTGTTTTTGCTGTTTTCAGGACTCTGTGCACTTTACCACTGCTAATAAGTGCTAAAGTGCATATGCCCTCTCCCTTAAATCATGGTAACATTGGTTCATACCCAATTGGCATATTTGATCTAATGGTAAATCCCTAGTGCAGTGCACTCCATGTGCCCAGGACCTGTAGGTTGAACGCTACTAGTGGACCTGAAGCACTGGTTGTGCCACCCACATAAGTAGCCCCTTAACCATGTCTTAGGCCTGCCATTGAAAGGCCTGTGTGTGCAGTGTCACTGCCACTTCGACTTGGCATTTAAAAGCACTTGCCAAGCCTTAAACTCCCCTTTTCTGCATATAAGTCACCACTAACGTAGGTCCTAGGTAACCCGGAGGGAAGGGTGCAGTGTGGGTAAGATGCAGGATATATATCTGTGTGTTTTATATGTCCTGGTAGTAGAAAACTCATAAATTCATTTTCCACTGCTGTGATGGCTGCTCCATTCATAGGCTAACATTTAGACTACCCTCATAAACTGTTTGGATGGTAGATTATGATTAGAAAGGGGTAAACAGGTCATATTAAGTATGGCCATAATGTTAATACAAAATCCTGCTGACTGGTGAAGTTGGATATAATATTACTATTTCAGAAACGCCACTTTTAGAAAGTGAGCATTTCTCTGCACTTAAATCCTTCTGTGCCTTACAATCCAGGTCTGGGCTGGGTTGGTTGACAGCTCCCTTGTGCATTTCACCCAGGCAACCACAAAGACAGGATGCTCAGTCACACCTCCACACATCTGCATACTGAATGGGTCTTCCTGGGCTGGAAAGATGGAGGACCTCACACTTATATTTCAAAGGACAGTGGCCTGCCCTCACACAATGGACTGCCAAAACACCTACTGGGACCCTGGCAGACAGGATTGTACTGAAAGGGGACCTTGTGCACTTCTAAGCCACTCTTTGAAGTCTCCCCCACTTCAAAGGCACATTTTGGTATATAAACTGGGTTCCTGACCCTACCAACTCAGACACTTTTGACAAGATACCTCCTGGGAAAGAAACTCTGAACCAGGACCTGCAACCTGCCAACAGAAGCGCCCTGGCTGCCCAAAGGGCACACCTCAACTGCTTTGCTGTAAAGGACTGCTGCCTTTTGGTTTCCCTGCTGCCTTGCTTCCCTCTGACTCTGCTGAGAAGTACTCTCCAAGGGCTTGGGTTGAGCTTGCCTCCTGTTCTTGAAGTCCCCAGGGCAAAAATACTTCACTTTCTGCAAAGAAATTCTTGTGTGCTGAAAATTCAATGCACAGCCTGCAGGAAACGACACACAGCCTGCAACGCAATGAGAAAATCGCCGCACAGTGCACCTAAATGATGTAGCCTGCCTTCCTGAGTGAAGATGGACATAGAGACTGCATTGCAACTGGAAATTCACCACACAGCCCCCTGGATTGACGCACTGCCGAGCAGGAATGATGCAGTACGACTTCTCAGATGGAGAATTGATGCAGCGCCTGCCGTGCGATAGAAAATCCAACGCAATGCGCTACTGGAACGACACAAGCTTGTGACTTTGCCCCACATGTGTAGGATTTCCATGCATCGTCCCTCTGTGCAAAAAACATCCACGCACAGCAGTGAGAAATCCAGAACAAACGAAACAAATCCTGTGTTGCGGGAAAAGAAACAAAGCATTGTCTGTGGGTGCGGTGAAATCTGAGGCACGCCCTCTCTTTTTCCACACAACCTCCACCTCTGCGATCCTCGTGCGTGTAATTTTTGACGCACACCAGGTACTTCGAAAAACAAGCATTAATTGTCGGTTTCTTATTCAAAGACTATTTTACAACTCTTGAAATTCATATTTCAACTTGTACATATTGCAAATCTTTATTGTTTTGACCTTAATTTATTTAGATAAATATTCTATATTTTTCTAAACTTGAGTGGTGCATTTTTGCAGTGTTTATACTATGGGATTGCAGTGAAGTACCACAGAAGGGAATAGGTTTTTGCCCTTTGAATATCTGTTTTTATCAAATCTAGGAGAATGTGCATCCCCTGTAGGTGGCTTTTTCTCCTAAGTGTCCACATTTCTGGTGTGCCCATTTAGCCATCCCCACCAAGTCAGAATTCTGGGTTGCCACTTCTGCCTCTGAAATTTTGGCTTTGTCGTCTGCAAGGGAATTGAACCAGCGTTCTAGTGAGTCAATGGGACAATGAGCAGCTATGACTTTACTCTGTTCTACATTTCCCATATTTCCTGCCACAACTCTTTGCCCCACACCTCCTTCGTGTGAATGAACCAGTTATGTGCATGCCATGTGGGAAGCCAAATGGCTAATCGATGGGTAGTGAACCAAGAAT
Organism: Pleurodeles waltl; assembly: GCF_031143425.1. Lineage (NCBI taxonomy): Eukaryota > Metazoa > Chordata > Amphibia > Caudata > Salamandridae > Pleurodeles > Pleurodeles waltl. Next base: position 282,429,694 of record NC_090447.1, read on the forward strand.
CAATGTAAATATGACAAGTCCGAAGCAGCTCTTGCTTTACAGCTTGATACACAGCGTACAAATCTGCATATTGGATACTTTTTCCTTCTCCTGTGGTGGTCAACAACTTTTCAGAAACTGGAATGTATGACACTGCTTTCCAATGCCTTTTGGTACCCCTGTATTTGGATGAACCATTAGTGAACCAAACATGCTCCCTATCCTCAGGGGACAAGAATTCAAATGGCAACCCCCAGCTCACTTGTGACTCCTTTACTTGCGGTACCTCCTGCACCCTCTCCTTATCCTGTACAGGGGCTTGTGACACCTGTTCATTTAGGGCTGCAGTGCCTACCGGCCCCACTTGAGCCCTGTCTTGTATGTACCATTCCCAGCATATGATACTAGCCTCTTGTGCATGTCCTATTCTGTGAGATTTAGGTGAACTCATCACCCACTTCATGATTGGTATTTCAGGTCTCAGAATTACATTATGACCTAGTGTTATTTGCTCAGTATCCACTAGAGCCCAATAACAGGCCAAAAGCTGGTTTTCAAAAGGAGTATGGCGCTCCCCAAAGTCAGGTAGTTTTCTAGTCCAAAACCATAGGGGCACCCTCGTCCTGCCTTGTTTCTGCCACATACTCCAATTTGCATATTGTCTCTGAACAGTTACATGTAGCTCAATGTCTCCCTCTTGCACTGTCCACAAGTCTAAAGTCTATTGAATTTTTTCATTTGCCAAATCAAAAGCATACTGCTGCTCCACCCCGTTCAAACTCATGTTTTTTTGTGGTTACTTTGCACCAAAGTGTTCAGATTTTACTCAGATGAGGGTTATGCTGTTTCCAAAAATCAAAGAATCTCATAAAACTCTGTGTCTCTTGCTTAGTGCGAGGAGTAGCAAACTCCAAAATCTTTTGTTTTACCTGTAACAACATCTCTCTCTGTTCTGGATTCCACTGAATTCCTAGAAACTGCACATTTTGCAACAGTCCCTGTGTCTTGTCTGAATTAATCGTACACATCGTACTCTGCAAAAGTTGTCTGAATATATTGTTAACATCCTCAACTTCTTGCCGGGTTTATTCTTTTAAAGAATGCATTTCAACTCCTGCCAAAAACTGTGGATTACTCTGTATTTTTCATCCAAATATTGGCTGCGCAAAAACTTCATTCTGCTCATGCAGCTCTTACTGGCCCTCACCTTTTTTAACATCCTCATTACTGGAATGTGAAAACTCAGATTCCCCTGTAACAGCTTGGTATATTTCAGCTTGCTTTCTCTTGTAATAACTTGTTCTGGCCAAATTGCTCTCTTAATTCCTTATTTTTATATTCTAACTGTTTACGTCTCTAATGCATTTTTCTGTAAGCAGACAAAAGTATCCAAACTCTCCTGTCAAGAATAAAAGGGATATCATTCCGTTCAAAAAGCACCTTTTCTAAACATGAAACCGCATTCAATACTTTTGTTTTATCCAAGCACCGATCCCAAAATTTTGAAAAGTCCTGATAAACAAGAAAACACATTTGCCAAGACACCATAAGGCATTTTCATTTCACATGCATTTTCAAACATGGTATGCGGTGCTTCATTTAACTCTCTGAATGAAAACATATTTACACTTTCAAATCGTGCACTCTCAACCTCCAGCCTCTCTTTTTAGACTGTCCGATGTACGCCAAAATGTTTTGCTTTTCACTAATGACCGAGCTGACAATAATCTCTGGAATGCCAAAGAAGAGATTTATTATTTTGCTACGCATGGCTCCTAAAAGGAGATTAGCATGTTGAAAGCACACATTTAAAAATAATCACAGCAATGAAATGAAAACATACCAAAATTATTCTCCACTGCAATATACACAACAAATATATGTATCTATATTATAATGCAAAGCAAATAATAAATTACAAATGCCTCACCATAGGGCCTGTCAGGTGCTTCATCTTTCTCATGCCAGCAAGACATTGACCCCGTTCGACTGAGAAAGAGAAAGAGATCTCTACCCTCCTGAGAAAGATATCAGGCATCTGACGTCTGGAATCTTGATTGAGGCCACTGACACTCTCACTGTTGCACTGGGTCTTTTTATATCTTTAAAAAAAAGGAGCTTTCTCATATTGCGATTCAAGCATACTGACTAGTTTAGGTATGCTTTGAAAGTAACACGTTGGGGATGGCCACAATCCCAAGATGTCAAGTCAAAACAAGTCCGTTCTCTGCTGCCTGAGTACATCCCTATCAACCAAAACCCTTGGTGAGAAAAAGCACAAAAACAAGACAGAATGCACAGTTTACAATGTGGAAATTACTGGCAGCATATAACATGGCAGTGTCTAATGCTACGATAAAGTCAATAGGCAGAATGAATTTAAGGCTAAACTGAATACAAAATGTAGTCTGTAACTGGTGAACACTGGACAGCTAATTCAGGTGCAAAGTGGCGCAACACAAAGTCAGTGCTCAAAACACATATTTTACTACAATACTGAAAGTAGTGATGTGGTTCAAACATGTTTGAAGGTGGTCTGGGCTTACTTTGAAATGTCATGCATTGGAACCCAATATATGACTTTACAGATAGAGTCAATTTGGTTAAATCTAGAAGACAGCTCATGTGGCCATCATTGATCAGTCCTCTAGTTAATGAACACAAACTCTTTCCAGGAGTCAGTCTGTTAGTCCATCAAACTAATAAGGGAGGTGTGCACAGGGAATTTTTGACATCTTGATGCATGTGCATTGTATGAAAAAGTCCATATCTTCCACTACACTAGCATGACATTATTTGAAACGGTATGGTCACAGTGGTTCTAGCAGTAGGTAATACAAATGCAAAAGCACTCATGGATATTGTTCTAACATGGTGAAAACTGCATCCATGAAAGCCTACTTGAGTAAAAACAAGCACTCCATTCACAGTTGCACTTTACACCTTTAAAGTGGCTTACTTCTATTGTTAAGCACTCATTGTTAGACCTGTCAACATTAGGGTGGTCTTCCCACAAACATATTTGTTTTGCTTGCTTGCCTCAGATTTTTGTGGATTTTTTTGGTTGGCCTTAGGACTCTGAGCACTTCTCCACTACCAACCAGTGCTTAATTGCATGTGCTTCTCCCCTAAAAAATATCTTGTTTGATGTAGCCACAACTGGTGTGTTTAATTTACTTATAAGTTTCTAGTAAAGTGCACTATTGGTGCCCAGGGTCTGTAGATAAAATGCTAGTAGTGGGACTGCAGCACTGCTTGTGCCACCCACTCATGTAGCCCTTAAACATGTCTCAGGCCTACTATTGCAAAGCCTGCATGGGCAGTTTACACTGCCATGTAGGCTTGGCATTTAAAACCTGTTGCCAAGCCTTCAACATTTACTACATATAGGCCACCCCTAAGTTAGGCCCTAGGTAGCCCATAGGGCAGGGTGCTATGTAACTAAAAGGTGAGGTATATACTTTTAAGTTTTGCATATCCTGGCAGTGAAGAATTCCTGAAGTTGGTTTTCACTACTGTGAGGCCTACCCCTCTTAAAGGTTAACATTGGGGCTTCATTATTACATCTAATAAACTGCTATTCCTGATTGAGAAGAATGAGTAGGCATGTAATGCTTAGTACCTATGGAATTGTAATGATAAATCCTCCTTAATGGTAAAGTCAGATTTATTATTACAATTTAGAAAATTCCACTTTTAGAAAGTTGCCATTTTCCTGCAATAAACCCTGTGTGTCTCCAATACAAGTCTAAGGTGGGGTGACAGCTGGTTGCCTACATTCCCTCTAGACAGCCTCAAACAAAGGAAGGGTAGGTGTGACTGAGTGGCCATCTGCATGTTGGTGGGCCATCTTGGGCAGGATGGGAGGGAAGTGCTAATGCACCTGAATAGGCAGTGTCTTGATCCCACACAAGGGACAGTTTAACCCCCTGTTGGGAGTCTGAAGCCAGGGCAGGAAGAAAGGACCTCTGTGCACTTCAAATACCCTTCTTTGAAGTCACCCCTACTTCAAAGGCACAACTGAGTAGAAGTACTGGACCTCTTACCCTACCAAATCAGTACATTTCTGGACCTGTGAAGAACTCTGCCCGGAAGAAGGACAGCTACAAAAACTGACATTCCGGACTGGTGTTCTGGAAGAACTGCTTTTCTGCAGCCCTGACCTGCTGTATGCTGCCCTTTGCCCTGCTGAGGAAGGACTGGACCAATCTCACTTGACCCCAGAGTGACTTCAAGGGCTTGTTAGCTTACCTACTGTTCTGCTGCATTCTCAGGGACACAAAAGACTTCCAGCACAACCTGCAACAGCACCTGGACATTTGATTGCTGTGAGTCTTGCCTTGCCAAGTGGTGTCAATCCAGTCCTGGGCCCTTTGAAGTGGGTATAAAGTACTGCAACTGCAAATATCCATGCATTACTGCTGTTGCGCTGATCGCAACTGATGCATCTCCTCCAACATCAGTGCATTGCTGCTCAAGGACTTTGCATCATCGGCTGCATGGCCTGAAAAATGACATATTGCATCCATCACAGAGGTTTGGCCTGACTTTTCAGAGCTGACCCGGTCTAGCGTGACGAGACAGCCCTGGTTGGTGCTTTGTGTTTCTAAGCACTACAGTTCCATCTATTCTTTACAAAAATCATGTCTCAACGTCTCCTTAATGGAGTTTTGTTGTTTTGGTCTTGTTTTTCTCACTATATTAAGTTTTATCTTTCTAACTAGGTGTGGTATATTTTGTGGGGTGTTTTCACTGTTTTACTGTTCTTGGTGTTGCATAAACACTGTGCTCATTGCCTCTTACGTTAAATCTGACTGCTCTGCACCAAGCTACCAGAAGGTGAGCACAGGTTAACTTTTAGTGTGTACCTGACTTACCCTGACTAGGTTTGTGATTCCTGCCAGAACAAGGTGCCTATCTCTGCCAATCAGAATCCCAATTTCTAACACCCATCAACCCCTGGCGTTCACAAAACCTGATCATTTCCCAGCTGCAATATACTCCGCTTGAATTCATTACTCATTCACACCTGTGTACCTCTGACTTTACACCTAAGTCTCTTACAATGCCAATTGCCATTTTCCACATTCACCACTCTGTTGTCTTATCTGATCTTGGATCATTTCAGTCATCCTCACTCACTTAGATGAGTTCTCATCCTTCTCTCCCACAACTTCCATGGACAATAATACTATCGACCAAACTGCCAGCATGTATATAACAGAACATTATGGTGGAAACCGCCCAACCCCAAGAAACAAAAATGTCAGAGCATGTTTGCTAGCTGGATGCCAATGAACCTACATACAGCAAATATTCATTTTTCAATCCCTCAAAATATTTGGTACATCTTTTAATTTGTGTGACCATTTGGCTGGGCCCATTTGCCACTGTTTCTGAATGTGATCTGACTGGAATCTTTGTACACGTGTGCAGAGAAAGGACTGGATCTGTAGAGAGTGTGGGTGATTCATGAAGCTTTGGGGCAGACTACTGTTTGAAGTTGAAAATTACCCAAGGTCTCCCTCTCTTTCAGCATCATTTGCAGCCCTCTGGGTTCCCTCCTTGTGGCCGAGGTACAATGGCTACAGAGATGTGTGTACTGATTGGTCAACAGAACGACCACATGCACTGAGCTGATTGTGAAAACAGTTTACGAGCATCTTGCTAACCAAAGCATATCTATTTTACAACAACTAGGATTCCTGGCTCCGCCTACCAAATGCCCAGTGAGGGTTGTCCAATTCAGTGTGTCCAGTGCTTCTGCAGGAACCCACAGAACTCGGCAGTCACACCTTCCCATTTGCAACTGAAACCAATTGACACAAGATTCATCAATTCTCCCATTTAAGCCCTGATCACAGTCGCTCCACTAACTGAACACTGCTTAGTCTCAAGCTGGTGTCCTTGAATGTGCATGGTATGTGCCTGCAGTCCTGAATGGCAAAGAAGCCATACAGTGAACTAAGTAAAGCTGAAATGGTTCTTGCCCGCACAGCCATGTTAATTCACACTGGCACTTGGCTAGTCCCTGTTTTGTAAGACACACAGATCACCCCAGGACCCCAGAGGAGCATTAAGCGCACAAATGCATCTGCAAATGGTATTAGAATACAGAGTGCTCTATTTCTGGGTTACCATGCTTCTTCACTAAAAATAATGAACATAAAACTTATTTTATAAAAAGAATAGAATATTGCCAAGGTATTTTAAGTTACTGTTGATACATATATGTATTGAGTGAAAGAAACGTTCCGTACATCAATCAACCTTCGAAAGTAAGCCTTGATTATTTAACTGCATACGGTGTGATAGTTGGCACCTTTAAACAAGCGACTTGGCAAATCAGTTGGGCAGAAGCAACAACAATATTTTTCACATATTGACTGACTAGCAGCCATGAAGTCCAATAGACCACAGTGAAATGGCATGACAGCATAAAGTAAGTCTACCATTTGCTCTTTCAGGTCTCAGCAATGTATCACAGCATTGAAGCGAACAAAATAGTTTGTGTGCATTGAAACCCAATTTGCACAAATACACAGGAATGTGAAACACCTGAAAAATCTAATTCACATATACCCACATTTTGCTTATCTATCAAAGACAAAGATAATGTGATAAAAACAACAGTGTGAAAATATACACACACAAATTGTTCAAATCTTTGTTTTTGTTCAAAGTACTGAAAGAACTGTGCAACACAAAAAAAAAACTCAAAATCTGAAAGGGTACACCTCAGAAAAACTGAGACACATGGTATTAAATTAATTAAAGAACAAGGCATGTCAGGAAAATGGACACTCCTTTGCAAATATTAGACAGCAAGGATGTCATCATCAACAACCATAACCGCAGCTGCATTGCCAGATACACACCATGAACTTCATCATTCAGACATCATGCCAATGGAGCTTGGCTCTTAATCAGGCGACTCCTTCATACAAGCATAGTCTGAATACCTGCCCCAAATCATCCAATTACCTGCAATTGATGTGTGTCTGCAGCCCTTCAAGTGGCAGCTAACAGCAAAAGTGACATTTACTTCCCTGAGAGCAGGGTCACCATTGCAAGCACTGCATGTTGCTCCCATCACCTTTTATGTGTTTAATGTAATGTCCTACATCACAAAGATTAAGCCCAGTCCAATGCTCACTGTTCCTAAAGAACCCATTTATACTGACTGAAGAGCCCCAATCAGGGTGAAACTAGTCTTGTGTTGCTGGTGTTCCAGTAGAGGGAGGGTTGGTCTGGCAGCTTAGATTAGACTGATCTTACTGGCCAAAGCCAGAGAGTCAAGGTCCCACCATTCACATCGAAACCAACAGAAACCAGCTGCAGAGTACCCCGGGGTTCTTCTCTGAGCCCCACAATCTTCAATGTCTACAAGACCGCAGTCGCCAAGATCATCAGACACCACGGGCTCAACATCGTCTCATACGCAAACAACACAGCTAATTCTGTCCCTCCCCAATGAACCATTGACAGCCAAAAGCAACTTTCACAATAGAATGAAGCCAGTCGCTGTTTGGATGAAAAGCAGCGGCCTAAAGCTCAACTCATATAAGACGGAGATCCTCATCCTGGGCCCCACCCCCACTGCCTGGGATGACTCCTGGTGGCCCATTTCCCTCGGAACTGCCCCATCTCCCACCGACCGCGCATGCAACCTCCTCATCATCCTCAACTCCTCCCTGTCCATGGCCCGTCAAGTCTCATCCTTGTACTTCCACACACCTTGCCTGCTCAGGAAGATCTTCAAGTGGATCCTCATCAACACAAGGAGATCAGTCACCCAGGTACTCAGCAGCAGTAAACTCGGCTACAGCAATGCACTCTATGCCAGATTCAACAAAAAACTCCAAGCAACAGTCCAAAGAATACAGAACACTGCGGCCAGACTGATCCTGGACATCCCCCGCCACAGCCGCATCTCCATCCACCTGAGAGGCCTCACCTGCCTTTCCATCAATAAACGTATCACCATCAAACTCCTGACCCATGCATAGAAGGCCCTTCACAACGTTGGACCTGCCAACCTCAACCACTGCCTCTTCTTCTACATCCCCTTCAAGCAACTCCACTCAGCACAAGTGGTACCTCATTACCATCCCCAGGATCCAGAAGAATATGGATGGAGGAAGATACTTCTCCTACCTCACCATGCAGTCCTGGAACATGATGCTCCTCCACCTCAGGCAGTCCCTATTGTTTGCTCAGTTCAGGAAGGACCTCAAGACATTGCTCTTCGACTGACCCACATCCCCCAGCTAGCACTTTGAGACCCCATGGGAGATAAGCCATGCTTTATAAATGCATATTGCAGGGTCAAAAGTGAGGTGTCATGGTAGGCAAAACAACAGTGGGTTGAAATGCTACATGCAGTGATTGACAGTGGTTAGACTTACTGCAAGCATTCCTCCCAACACTGTTTTTGTGTTTATTGCAGTAGGCAATAGACATGGCAGTGCACTCTGGCTTTAGGGCAATGATCACCAGCCACTGTTGCAGGAGTTTTCCTAGTGTTGTGTAGCCATGTTAGTTATAGCTCCATGCACGCTATTTTAGCATACTAGGCCTGCTGCTGTGCACTTTCACCTAGATATATTTTATTCAGCTTCATTTTTTTATTCTTACAATAGCCACTTTTGCGGTCTTGTTTTATTTCTCTCTAGAGAACATCAGCTGTTTTATTATAAGACACTTCCCTGTCCCTTACATGTGAGAAGGAGATTCCAGCCAGAGTACCACAACTGTATGCTGATTGCTGAACGCATCGCTACATCTGCTTATGCAGACTTCAGGCCTTTGCTCAGGTATGGGGATGATGTCTTCCCAGGGGAACCTGAAAGGCAGATTTAGAGCTTAACATGCTGTGCTCTATTATGGCCTAGGTAGGAATTAGCCTATTGACTCTAGTGACAATATGGTAGCATTATTCCTATGCTTTACTCTACTTGTCATGATTTTAATCTTGTCATGCTGTATCGTCCTGGTTATTGCAGCCCATGCTTTGCTATTTAAGATGCAGTCGCTTAATTAAAATCTTATTGAAACATATACTGCCTCTGTTTGTCATTGTCTATGTGAGACTAATTTCACTGAGAGAAACGGATGAGACCTGAGTGACCACAGTTTCCCTCAGAAATCAATTATGTCATGCGCTCGGTTGCCCAATCATTCCTGCCCTTGGGTAGAGATGAGGCACTGCTAGTTAGCCGGAGCAAAGCCCAGATTTGGGTGACAGGTGTCACCTGTAGTGGGTAAGACTGAGTGTTCCATACTGCAGGCGATTCTGCCGCTCAAAATCTAGTAGTCTCATTAGAGTAATGACAGCCTATGCGACACTAAGAGCAGACATAAACAGCTATAGAACTGCATGCTGCCATGGGTTCAGAAGTCGCCACCCATGACAATGTACTCTGCCATTAAGGCCGTGGTCAACAATAACAAATCTCAATATACTTACCACAATAGAAACCACCCAAAGCTTTATGTGGTGTCCAGGAAGTAGGATACAGAAATACAAATATGCACGTGAGGCAGTAATAAACTACCATAGAAATATGCATTGACGTTTGGGCAGCTGCCACCTTCAGAGCAGCTTCACAACTATTCATCACAATGGAAATGTATAGGGTGCTTGCATGCTGTAGGTACTGCTCTTCTCAACCAAGAAAGTTGCTCTTCAGAAGCTCTTTGTATGGGTTACTTGAAACTGCAGTCCTTTGATGACCTTCAGGAGATCTTTTCCCAGTAGAAATGCCCTATAGACATTTGTGTCCTGACATAGGAAGTGTGGTTTCATGTACAGTATTACTCTGAGACTAATTATGTCACACACACATTTTTTATCACTAGAATTTAAATCTCATTCTATTCTGAGCACTTATCTGGAGACACATTGAAATAGGGTGGGATTAAGTGAAAGAGCTAGAAGAACAGTAAATGTTCTGGTAGAAGGTCCTGACATTTTGGGACTTGGTGTTTTTAATATACTAACTGAAAAAAACAGTAGCTAATCAAGATAATTCTCTCCAAAAACTCAAGCCTTAAGAAATCTAGGCTCAGATTTATACTCTGTACTGAATTAGCATAATTGTTTTTTACGCTATTTCAGGAAAAACCTAACTCCATTTTTATGTTTTGACACTAGACTAGTCTAACATCAAAATATTGGAGATAAAGTCATTTTTGGGATGCGTGAACCCACCTTGCATCAATGAGATGCAGGGTGAATGTTCCCACCCAAAAAATGCCTCCAAGGCCCTAGTGCCTTATTCTTCCTCCCGTGCAAAAACGGTGCAGTGGAGGGAGGTAGAGCCATTATTTAGCGCTGGCGTTAGGAGACCTGTGGACTAATTTCCATGGTCAAACACCATGAAAAGAGCTGACAGGTGCCCTCCTCAAGCCCCAGGAACACCCCCCCCCCACATCAGAGGGACACCAGGGGATGGGAGACCCCATCCGAGGTAAGTATAGGTAACTAATTTTTTAAAATGTGTAAAGTGCCATTGGAGGCCCTGCAATGGGCCCTCCTACATGGCACTGGGTGCAACGGCCATGCCCGGGGACCCTTGTCCCCTGTGCTGGCCATTGGGATGGTGGGCATGACTCCTGTCTTTTCTAAAACAGGAGTCATGTGGTATGGATGACTTTCCATTAAGAAATAATGCTGGGCTGGCTAGAGTCATCTTTTTTTTACTACAGCCACCTTAACATCATTTTTTTGGTGCAAAACCCCCTTCTCTCTTACCACCACCCCCACCCGGTTAATGACACTTTCCATGACATTAGCCCATCCTTTGTGCCGGATTGCGCCATTCCATAAATTTGGCACTGGGCTGGTATCCTGGAATGGTGCAAGCAGGTGCTATACTTGATGTAAAACTGCGTTTGAGCAGTTTTGCATAAAAAATTATAAATCTGGGCCCTAATGAGCAACCTTGTAGATCTTGTTCCTTTGTTCCTAATGATTATTTAAAGTCCTTGCTTAGTTTGATACCAAGAGCACTTGGCTGAATACAGCAATAGGTAAGTGTGTGCCAATTGAGGTCTTAACTGACCTCAACTAAAGATGAAAAAATTAAATAACCTCTGCACTCTAAAAGACAATGCAGGCAACAATGTTGTGGTAATGCATGATTCATGGTAGAGACTAATAACCAGGTATGTTTTTCATAACTGCTTTTGTTTAAAAAAAAATGATATTTACTTTATAATCAGGGTGTGTCTCAAAATGACTGGCTGTAACAACATTGGGCAACTTCCTAGAGTCACAGAATTTGCAGTCAAGGAAGTCTGTCTTATTGCCTACCGAACCAACAAGGAGGAGGTCACAGGTTGAAGCCCTTTCCTCAAATAAGCCTTTGTCCACCAGCAATAGGAGACATAATGAAAAAGGAAGCTGACTAACATTATAAACTTATGCTTACCCAAAATATAGGAACATTTGGGGCCCCACTCTGCAAATACAGAACAGTGCTGCTTGATTTCATTCACACCATGGCATGGCCTTGGTGACAGTAAAGAAATCATTTTGACTGCAAACTCTCTCTCAGGTACACTCATATGTCCCGCCATGTGTTGTCATCAAGGCTCCTCTGTTCCAGAATCCTTGCAACATATATAGCAACAGATTAGAAAAATCCCTGACACCAAGCACTTCAACTGAGAATGGTGCGAAAGAGAATCCCTCTGCAATAGTATTATGAGAGAATTGCCAGCATTCTCCATACAAATAAAACCTCTACAATTAGGTGGAGAAAGTAAATTCAAGCGAGCCATTCATAGTAGATGAGATGGGGAGCACTGAGCAGTATACTAATGGTAGAAAAGAGGCAAGCATAAGAGGCAGACCAACCTTTCTCACTGCTATTATTTTGTCTTTAGCCAATGATCTAAAACGATTACAAGATTTGCGGCACTGTCCAAGACTGCAAATCTGCTGTAATGAAGATAGTTTAGGAATATCTACCTGAATGTCCTTTTTAGACTAAGAACTTTGTTACTTTGTCAGGAAAGCTTTAAGTATCTGAATATATTCTTCCAATGTGGCTCTATTGGGTAAATCACTTTTTCACAGTGGCTCATTACAGTGATCATTTATGCACAGAAGAATGGTGATCCATCATTTAGGGACAGGGAGACTGGCACTCATCTAGAACAGTGGTTCCCAACCTGTGGTCTGGGCACCCAGGGGGTCCGCGACTGCTCAGAAAATAAAATAATATTAGCAGATTAGGTCCACAGATTTTAGTAATGAGTGAGTGGGGAGTCCCCGAATTCTAATATTGATTCTGTGGGGGTCCTCGGGAACCCGTAATGATAAAGTAGGGGTCCACAGAAGTCAAAAGGTTGGGAACCACTGATCTAGAAGATTAGAAGTTATCTTGTATAAAAATCAACTTGGTCTTTTCATAGTTCAGTTCCAATGCAACCATAACCTGTAGACATTATTAGACCTGTCGGCCTGAGGACAGTCTTCCCCCAACCCTTTTGCCTTCACCCTCCTTTTTTGCTCAATTTGTTTTTGTTGGCTTTAAGACTCTGTACTTTACCACTGCTGACCAGTGTTTGTGCTGACTCACTTAAATATGGCAAATGTGGTTTACATATGATTGGCATATTTAGAGTCCCACCCTGTTGATAGAGCCCTGTTTCAATCTTGAACTGTGGACTACCAGAGTGACTCCAAGAGCTAGTTAGCTGGGCTCCTGATCAAGGCCTCAGGGACAGAAAAGGCTACAAACATCTTGAACCCGCACCTGGACCCAGCCTGAGTGAGTCCTAACTCTAACTAAGTATAGGTAAGTATTTTTTTTAAACTGCCATTAGGGCCCAACTTGGGGCCCCCTGCATGGCACACAGTGCAATGGCCATGTCCAGGGAAAACTGGTCCCCTTTGCTGGCTATTCGGGTGGTTGGCATGACTCCTGTCTTTTATGGATGATTTTGCATCAGGAAATGACGCTGGTATGGTTAGAGACATTTTTTTGCCTCTAACCAGCCTAACGTAATTTTTTGGTCCAAAACCCTCTTCCCCCAGACCACCACCTCCACGCCTACTAATGTCATTTTTCTTGATGCTAGCCCACCTTTTGTGCTGGCTTGTGGTATTCCATTAATTTGGCACCTGGTTGGCACCCTGGAATCATGCAAGGCTTGCGCTATACTTTTTGATGCAAAACTGCATTTGAACATTTTTGCATCAAAAAGTATAAATATGCCCCTTAGTCTGAACGTAGAAATCTTCACCACAATCTCATCCAACGGCTCCCCAATGGCAACTCCTCCTCCTTGGACACCACCTTCAGCCATGCCCTTCTAAACTTTGCCTTCTTAGACAACTTTCAGCTGAAATCTCTTCTAAGACAAAGGTAAGCGCCATCTGGGCCGATTCAATTTTTTGTATCCGACTTGCTCTCCTTCGCAGTCAGACACTTTTTTTGACTTGAGTCCAGTCTTGTGTGACTACATGTCCACTGTTGACACTTTGATCTTTTAATTACTAGTTTTTACCTTAAACTTTAAAAAATCATAACTCCGGTTCTACAAATTGGATTTGTTACATTGTCAAATAATTTAATGAAATGTACTCTATTTTTCTAAAGTGGTGTGGGATTTTCACTTCATCACTGTTTGTGTGCTGCTTAAATAATTTACTCATTGCCTCGAAGTTAAGCCTGACTGCTTGGTTCCAAGCTGCCAGTGGGTTAAGCACAGGTTAATTTGGAGACTTTAGTGGTTCACCTTAACAGAGATTGTGGCTGTTGCTTGAGCAAAGTTAACACCCCACTCAACCAACAACGCAATTTCTCACACCACTCCTTCGAAACAGTAATGGAAGATAAATAATTTCTGTCATTCTGGTTTCCAAAAGCAATCTTATTTCCAAGAATCAAAGCTCAAATTTTCCATGATGTTTCAACCTTTTTGAAATCCATGGTGAATATTGTGCAAAATAGATTTAACTTAGAATTCAGATGTGCAGGGCAGGGAAGAATATTCACCCTCCAAGAAATGACATTCTTTCAGAAAAGATAATGTGTGGTTGAACACTGTGTCATGAACATACTTACAGTGAAGAAAGTTAGCAAGGTCACTTCTATGTGGTCATTCTTAGTCTCATCCAGGCCTCAGGTTCAACAAGCGGTGCAGTGCTCTTGTAGTCTCTAGAACACCTTGAAATAAATCTGACACTGATTACTATATCTATGGAGGTCCACTGTAACACAGCTGTCATTCTAGTGTGTGATGGAGGTCCACAACAATGAAATCTGGATCTAAGAGAGTTTTAGTTAAGGGTGTCCTTTTCCCCTACAGTATTTGTTGGTACTACAGATATTGGCTTCAAGATTGGACACAGCTCTCAAACCTTTGGATTTGGGTGCATTATTAATGAGGACCCATAACTGGAGACACAACAGATGTCTTCTATTAGGCCACGCACAATTGATGCTTTACTGGTGATTTGTACACTGTGGAGTGGTAAAACAAATCTTCATTTTCTGCTGGTAATATACGACTATCCTCATCCAGTTATTCCTTTTGATCTCCCTGTGGCCTTGTCAGTTTATTTACCCACTGAAGGCATGCAATATTAAGGCCACAAAAATCTTTAGGCTAGGGAGGCATGCATTACTGTTGTCTGCACTATACCCAAACTAGATTTCTTGTTAGAAACCAATGCTATAAGTGAACCATGCTCTTGGTGCCCTCACACACAAACCCCAAGGGCAAATCGGTCCAAAATGGAAAAGGAAAACACACATTTTCAGATCCTTCTAACAGTTCTCCTTCGACCCTCTAATGCTCTCTCCCTTCTAAGTCCTCTGATATCAATACCCTTTTAAAAGATTTCAACAGATTTCTGTAAGGTCATGTGAACACCCATGCTCCAATTAAAAATGGTAGCACAAGTCAAACCTTTGAGTACACTGCTACTCCTAAGATTTGCTGTGAACTAATACTCCATCTTCAAAATAGTAGGCAAATGGAAGACAAGCAGAACCTTTCATAATCTCATACTACTAAGGTACATCTGCCTAAAACTTAAACAACTCATCACATCAGCTAAGGCAAAGTAGACTGTAGGCACTGCCAGTGAGGCTGCCAACTGAAGCTGACTCTATCAACCGCTTGCCTGACTCACAACTATCCCACCCTCGACAAAAACGTTGAGTGCTATCCACCTCATCTTCATTGACAAAAAAACAAAATGTGTCATCAGCATTTTAGCCAACACCAAGTCAGTTTCTCTCCTTACAACCGCCATTATGCAGAACATTTTTCAAAGGTCATCCTTCAAACCCATGTCACCCGCATTTCTTTTTGACATGCACAAACCCATCAAAACCATTGCTTATGAAGATCTGGCATCTTAAGCCTTCATTTGAGCCTTTTATTGAGTGAAACTATCTCACAAATTCTCACCAACACCTCCATCATTCATGGCATTGCTAGCGCAGGTGTTTTAATAAAAATTATTAATGGGTGGTCATATATTCTGAATAATGGATTTGTGTAGAAAATAATAACGTAGAAAAATAATGCACACATTTGAAAATGTGATTACGGTGAGTGGGTGCCAGTGTTCACAAAGTGTACTTATTAATATTCTAATACTATGAAATGTTGAACATATGTTTGAGTAATGTAATAATATGCCATATTAAGGGTTATGTATTATGTATTAGCTTTATTAATTGTAGGCCTTAACTTAGCGAAGGTCTTGGCCTACTTGCCAGGCCTCATGTCTAGCTGTATTTCTTAACATTTAATAAATGGCTGTCCTACAGAGTTAAACTGTGAATTTCCATTGTATTGTTTAAATATGCTCATAGCTGAGAAGCCTTTGCATGAGAACTGACTGCTAGAAGATAGTGTTCTTGCTAATGTAACATTTTGTTTGTAATGTGTGGGAGACTGACTTATTCAGGAGGAGAACAATGAAGACACTGACTGGAGTAGAAGCTGCAACAATATTGTTACCTGATGAGCAGATGATGAGGATATTGCAGGAAAACCAATCAGCGACATGTGAATGGAGTAATAATAACATTCATAGATTTGGAGTTTTAGTTTTATTGGAAGAAGTGTGAACATGCGATCCCTTGACCATTAGGAATTTGGAGAATAGTTTTAGTGGTTTTGATTTAATGAGACTGTACCGGGAGAAATTACCGTCATTGCTAATTTTCTTGCTGGCCGAAAGGTCAATATTTTCTTGTGCGTTTTATAAGAGAAGTGATTAACTTTAATGCTTAAAGACTTTGCTTTTTCTGAACTGTGATGCTGAATCCTGATGCCTTGCCAATCGACTGATGTCCTGAGGACGAAGACTGACTTGGTTTGCTGATCCACATTGAGGATAGGTATTATGAATTAGACTGTTGATTATTATGTATATTTACTCTTTCTTTCTAGGTACCAACCACACTGTTCTGATAGAGCCATAGTTAGATGTTTTCCAAATTCGTGTTACTAAATTGTTTTGTATGATGCCCAACATGCTGATGCTAATCTGGTGTTAGTTAAGGATCCTCTCTAATGAAATTCTGCTAACAGGTAATAATGCTTGATGAATTTTTCACCTGAACTCGAATGTATGTAATCACTTTGCTGCAGTTGACTTTGTTATTACTTTGCACTGTAAACTTAGAATGTGCTTTAGTTCAAGCTTTGATTAGATTGTGTTTCTTCCGCCACTTTTCCAGCCAGTATTGTTTCTGTATGTGTTTCATTTGATTTTGAGATTAATCTACATGACTTTAGCATTGCTAATATAGGGAAATAAATATTTTAACTTTTACTTACAGGTGTGGTTATTCATGACTGAAAGGTTATGGTGTGTGACAATTACTGACTCTTTTGATTATTACTGTTATTGATTATTATTGATTGTTGATATTGTGCATTGGTTATTGATTATTGATCTGCATGTACTGGAGTTATGGTAAGAATATCTTAATTGCCAGTCAAAAGGTTCATTGACCTATTTGAGTCCCCTTGTAAGTTTACTTATTAAGGTCAGACACGCTAACAGCATCTTCCTAGAAACTCTCATGACAAGCCAGATACGCTGGCTACTGAAGAAATCTACACTAGTATCTTGACAGCTCACTAACCTATGGCCCATACAGTTTATGGTTAACTCTATGGTCATATCTGCATAACTCCCAATCCAGCGTTAAATAATGCTGCATCAGGGTGACTGCTGTCCTGCAAATCATAAACAACCTCCTCATAACCACAAATAAAAGATGACCACTGCCTCCTTATATTGCTTTACCTCTCAGCTACCTTCGAAATCGTTTCTTTTCCTTTTCCCTTATACCTCTCTCTCTTTCTCGTTTCGCATTGTTTTATGATCTCGCGTCTTCTTTCTCCTTTTTGCCTTTGTTTTCTTCTTGCATTCTCTTCTGCTTCTTTTTATTTCACTACGTTTACTTCCACTTGCGTATTATTCATTTTGCGTGCGTATTTTCCTTTTTTTCACAGCCTAATACTCTGCCTTTCACCATTAATTTTACGTTTTACATGGTCTGTATTCTCTCACCCACTCTCACCCTTGCTATTCAGCAATTAAACGCCTCGCCGTCAAGCAGATAATACCTGCAGTCAAAAGACAGCAAAGAATAGAAAGTTAAACGCTTCCGTACATCAGCATCTCAGCTTGGAATACAGTGAGGGAAGTGGTGGGAGTGTTTTTGAGGTTGCTTGCATCTTCAGAAGCAAGCAATGGTAGAAAGAAAGCAAATCGTGCAAGAAACTCGACGCTGCCTTTCTTTATTTACTGAGCTTCATAGATAAGGGTTTGTTGCAGTTTTTTTATCACATGTACCTTGGTTTCCGGTCTTGCTGACTCGACAATTGTATTTTTACAAATTTTTAATTGCTTCTGTGATTAATCATTGGTGTCAAGACTAAAGAAGTGATATCATTATCTAATTTGTACATTAACAGTGCTTTGAATTAAGTTGGCATTATTGTTAAAAGTTAATAAGCAGGTTACAATATGCGATAATGAAGGTTTCACCGCACGATTTACCCAGTTGTAAGGGACTGATCCTCAGGAGAAAGATGAGTTTAAAGTTGCTGATATAGCTGGAAGAACTGAGGTGGCCAGTTGACAAACCCTACTGGTGCAGATGTCATTGTGAGCAACGCTGTAGTTTCCTTTAGTGCAGAATGTGTAGTGGCACTGGGCCCCAGAATCCCAAAGGGCTCTGCTAGAGCGTTCCGTATTAATAATTTACCTGTATTTGGACGCTCTTTAGGCCGATGAATCTTTTGGCTAAGTGGGACTCTCCGTACTCTCAATCAGTCAATTTAATTAAATCAATAATCAATAACGAACATACGCAATACCCTGATCGACATAACACTTAACAATTAATCCAGAATACATTTCGGCGAACCCTGACCTTTCAGTCAGGAATAACCACACCAGTTTATTCAAAGTTAGTGAATTTATTTCCCTATATTAACAAAGCTAGCACAATATAGATGTGTCTCAACACCAAATGATAAACATAAATGAACATTAATAGCTGTCCATAACGGCGAAACAAGTGCAATCTATGCAGCATTTGAATAACAAGGCATTCGATAATGGCAATGCAAATCACTAAAACTATGATCTGTAACGAGCTAATTGCATACATTTAGTCAGCGTAACAAGGTCTCAAATTGCATCGTGCAGCAAAAGGAATCCTCATCTAACCTCAAATTAGCATCGGCATGTGGGACTTCATGCAAAAACAATTTAGCAACATTAATTTGGAAAACTCCTAACTAGGGCTCTTATAAAAAATCAGCAGTTGGTTACCTAAAAGAAACACAATGCAATTGTACAATCTCCTTTCATATTTACCAATTACGATCAGCATACAAGGAAGTCTTCGTCTCACAGGTACCGTTTCTCGATCAGCATGGGACGGGGCAAAGGGGCAGGGGTGGACGGGGCAATTGCCTCACGGCGGCAAAATAAAACTACTACTTCATGCAAAGGGATCAAAGTTAAAGTCTCTAGGGCAAGAATCATTTAAAGTCTCTTTCTCTCGATTAGAGAAAGCATCAATGTCTCTTTCAAAATGGCGTCGCAGCAAGGTGGGCCATAATAGCTATAGTGTCCTGCAAAATGGCGGGTATCGAGCTGGTAATGGCTGTAATGGCTGTAATGGCTCCTTTCTTCTCGTGCACCTGGTTTAAATAGACAACAGTTCAAATCCAGTAGGGTCTTCCATTGGAGGGTTCATAGGTTGGCTTCAAATTGTCCAATCAAAAACAACAGTTCTCAGGCTTTTACTTAAGCATACATTATCCTTGGAGACGAGTACGCAAGTTGCAACATTTTATACCAATTAACTCACTTTCAGAGCTTCCATTGTCCGCACCTGCAGATCGACTTTGGAGCAAAGAGAAAAATGCCAAGCTGGCACGAAACTTTAAGATAAGCATGTGAACGATCTCAGTGGAAAAGTACAGCTTCAAGCAAAAATACACGTTTATTAGCACATTGGAAAAATATGAGCATCTAAACCGTGAGACCAGGCAACTAGGCCAAAGCCTGCACTAAAGTAATGCTAAGCTAAAACATTTCAAACAAGCAAATCATAGCACACGTTTACGATTATGTCGGATTAGTGCACTTCTAATACATCACGTTATATAAAGCACGCTTATAAATGTTGGCAAACTACTCTAAGGGCACATTTTGTCCCCGTACAATCTTTATTAGTTCGGTTAAAGCCACACATGATTATTGCAGTACTACGTTTAAGCGCTAATAAATGTAAAACCTTCATTTCAGCTTCATCAGCTCCTCAGAACCCTGAACATTGCTGTATTTATAAGTTAGCTAGCAGTCAGGGGGCAATTTACTTCCTTGCACTGTGGCCTATGAAATAATTACTACCTACTTAATTTGTGTGATACTGATTTGATTGGCTTTAACCCCTTCGCTGCCGGGCCTTTTCCCCCCTCAGGTGCCAAGCCTTTTTTTAGGCTGTTTGGTGCAGTTCGCGCCTAGGCCCTCATAACGTTTTGTCCACATAAGCTACCCACGCAAAATTTGCGTCCTGTTTTTTTCCAACATCCAAGGGATTCTAGAGGTACCCAGACTTTGTGGGTTCCCCAGAAGGAGACCGAAAAATTAGCCAAAATACAGTGAAGATTTCAGTTTTTTTTTTAAATGGGAAAAAGGGCTGCAGAAGAAGGCTTGCCTTTTTTTCCCCTGAAAATGGCATCAACAAAGGGTTTACGGTGCTAAAATCACCATCTTCCCAGCTTTCAGGAACAGGCAGACTTGAATCAGAAAACCCCATTTTTCAACACAATTTTGGCATTTTACTGAGACATACCCCATTTTTACCATTTTTGTGCTTTCAGCCTCCTTCCAGTTAGTGACAGAAATGGGTGTAAAACCAATACTGGATCCCAGAAAGCTAAACATTTCTGAAAAGTAGAGAAAATTCTGAATTCAGCAAGGGGTAAATTCTGTAGATCCTACAAGGGTTTACTACAATTGAAATTGAGGTAAAAAAAAAAAAAAAAACTTTCTCCACGTTTTACTCTGTAACTTTTTTCTGCGATTTCAGACTTTTGAAAGCAATATACCGTTACTTCTGCTGGACACTTCTGGTTGCGGGGGATATATAGGGCTTGTAGGTTCATCAAGAACCCTAGGTACCCAGAGCCAATAAATGAACTGCACCTTGCAATGGGTTTTCATTCTATACCGGGTACACAGCAATTCATTTGCTGAAATACAAAGAGAGAAAAAAGGTATCAAGAAAATCTTTGTATTTCTAAAATGGGATCAAAAAAAGGTGTTGAGAAGCAGTGGTTATATGCACATCTCTGAATTCCGGGGTGCCCATACTAGCATATGATTTACAGTGCATTTCTCAAATAGACGTCTTTTTTACACACTGTCTTACATTTGGAAGGAGAAAATGTAGAACACTTGTTTTGCTATTCTGTGTTCCCCCAAGTCTCCAGATAAAATTGGTACCTCACTTGCATGGGTAGGCCTAATGCTCATAACAGGAAATGCAACATGGACAAATCACATTTTACATTGAAATCTGACGTTTTTTTAAAAGTGCATAGCTGTAGATTTTGGCCTCTAGCTCAGGGAAACCTAACAAACCTGCACATTTTTAAAAACTAGACACCCAGGGGAATCCAAGATGTGGTGACTTGTGGGGCTCTCACCAGGTTCTGTTACCCAGAATTCTTTGCAAACCTCAAAATTTTGCCAAAAGAAACACTTTTTCCTCACATTTCGGTGACAGAAAGTTCTGGAATCTGAGAGGAGCCACAAATTTCCTGCCACCTCGCGTTCCCCCAAGTCTCCCGACTTGTGTGGGTAGGCCTAGCACCCGTTACGGGAAATGCCCCAAAACACAATGTGGACACATCACATTCTCCCAAAGAAAACAGACCTGTTTTTTGTAAAGTGCCGAGCTGTGGATTTTAGCCTCTAGCTCACCGGCACTAGGCCAATCTGCCTAAAAGTAAGTTTGCCGCCCAGGGAGCAACCCTTGCTCCCCACATATAAAAAAAAATAATAAACAAAAATAATTATCACTGGTGTTGAGGGGGTTTCTTCGGCTTAATTATATTAGGCCGATCTGCTTCCAGGGAGGTAGAAATGGCCTAAAAATAATTTGGCCCCCTGGGGAGCGGCCCTTTCCCAAGGGGCCGCTCCCCTCATGATAACAACCTGAAGAAAAAAAAATCCCTGGTGTCTAGTGGGCATTTCTGCTGCCCAATCGCATCGCGCGATTGAGTGCTGACGTCACCAGATGCCAAAGGGGGTGGGGGAGCAGGGCTGGAAGGAGAAGCGATTCCGCTTCCATCCCTGCAGTGTGGGCATCAAATGAGGCTCATGGGGGGAGCGCTAGCGTTCCCCCCGTGAGCCAGTCCAAGGATGTAACAGTTACGTCCTTGGCGCCACATCGCCGCAGACAAGGACCTAACCATTATGTCCTTGGCTTCTAAGGGGTTAGCATCTGCTGTCTTTAGGAATCTTGACAGAAGATAATGTTCTCTGCTGAGGGCCTTCCCTTCCAGGGACACTGCATATTCACTAAACGTTTCAACAAGCTTACGTCACTTCTGATGTTCTCATATAGTAGATGGAATTTGTCAGTAAAACTTTTTTACATTAGTCATATAGTTCTAGGAAGGAGGGGAGATGTTTAGTAAGCAGATGGAATTTACTAATTATCTGAGTACTTTAAACATCATTCGAGCTAAGTTGGAAGCCTCATGGATTTGTTTCCTGTGATGAGAGATTGTCACATGTTGAAGACAGCCGTATTAGGGACAGATGTAAGAAAAGTGGCACTGCCCCAGTGCAGTGCCACTTTCCGTGTGCCCCTTAGCGCCCCCTACAGCCATCTTGTGTGTGCCATATTTAAAATACAGTGCACCATGGCACAGGTTTGAGGGCAATAGCGTCAACATTTTTGATGCAATTGATGTACTGTTTAGGGTTAGAGCCAACATGTTGGCGTTAACCCTGCACAGTACCTAGGAGTCCATTGTAAGCCCCTTTTAACACCTGCTCAAAATGCCCAAAAAAATGGTGCAAAGAAATCAGAAATTTCAGTCCCCCTATTGGGGGAATGCCCACCTTGCATACATTATACTTGGTGCAGGCATAATACGGTGCAAGGGGTTACAAAGTGGTGCAATGGATGCATTGCGCCACCTCGTAAATCTGGTGCGGCCATTTTGGGCTCATTGGGCCACATTAGCGTAAGGTAAATGACAATAAAATGGTGCAAGGAGGCAGTAGACCCTCTTAATTCTGGGCCCTAGTGTCTTAATTGTAAGCAAAACAACAGAAGAGGTTCAGGGGAACAGATGTACTGCGAATTAGAAAGCCTATTAGAACACGCACACATTCTTGTGGTTGGAATGGTTTCTTTAAAAACCTTATGTAGACAGTTAAAACGAGCAAGGGGAAGTTCCTTGTTATTTCTAGTGTGAGACACATTGACCCATAGCTCTTTAAATGTACTTTATGGTCAGGTGTACGTATGTAATCCTTTGGGATTACCAAACAGCAA
Organism: Pleurodeles waltl; assembly: GCF_031143425.1. NCBI lineage: Eukaryota > Metazoa > Chordata > Amphibia > Caudata > Salamandridae > Pleurodeles > Pleurodeles waltl. The sequence goes on from NC_090447.1 coordinate 282,452,760, forward strand.
AGTTTTGTACTTTGCTCTTTGGTAATCACAAACACCCATGTACTACTATGCGTATTACACCTTTTCCGATTCTTAGTGGGTCATAAATAGACCTACCTCTTGGATATTATTAAGTCTCGGTTTGCGACTCATTAGGAATCGCTAAAATCACACGGATGGTGGCCTGCTGGAGTCAGCAGACCACCATGTCTGTGATTGCTTTCAAATAAAGCCATATTTTTTTATTTTCTAAATGCAGCCCGTATTCCTTAAAGGTAAATGGGATGCATTTAAATAAAAATAAAAGTTTATTTTAATTGTTTAAGAGTAGTCAGTGGCCTGTCAGAGCACTGCCTGCTCTTAAAAAATGCTTTACAAACATTAACAAAGGGGAAAAGGTTAATTGGGTACACCTTCCTACTTGTGAGTGGGTTACTAACTACTTGAAGTAGACTTTATATTGCGAACGTTTTGCAACCTCATTTTGTTTGCAAAAAATTCACCCATACCACTACGATTTGGTATTCGGCAGGGACACCCTAAACATGCCCCTTCCTACTACTGAATCCCAAACTCAATTTGCGATTCGGTAATAGGTTACCAAATCACAAATAGGGCTTTGTACATTTAAAAAAAAAAAACATTTTGTCTTCGCAAACTGGCTGATTCTGTAAATCGGCCTGTTTGCAAACACAAATTAAAATTTTCTTGTGTGCTTGTTAAAAAACTATTTCCCACTTCCAGTGTCCAGCAAGATTGTCACATAAATCCTATCTCTTTGAAGTAAGAGAAAGCAAACGAAACATACACCCTTGGAAGACAGCGCCTGACTATTGACCCAGGTCTTTCACTGCACAGCAAATGAGAAGACATAAGAACAAGATTTAAAGGCCAGTTAACAGAAAGAAAGTTTGTAGAAGAACACGGTTTAGTCAACGGGAGGGACGAACTGAACCTGGAGAGCTTAAAACAAATAAAGCTAGCAAATGGAAAGACTGAAAATAATTTACAAACCAGCAAGCCAATGGTAATCAATGAGCGGAATACATTCCTAGGTTAACTTTCTGAAAGTTCCCTAGTTGTCTTTAGCCCTGGTAGGCTGCAACCTGAAGAGCATGTCCGGTTCTGCGTCTGCTGTTTGTTCACACATCAGCTTTGTTTACAAATGTTAGTGGGTTCTTTCACAGGCTCTGATGATCAACTCCAGAGTGGACCGGTAAAATACCTAGGGGCATATTTATACTCCGTTTGCGCCGGAATTGCGTCGTTTTTTTTTACGCAATTTAGACGCAAAACTAACTCCATATTTATACTTTGGCGTTAGACGCGTCTAGCGCCAAAGTCCATGGAGTTTGCGTCATTTTTTTGCGTGGACACCTACATTGCGTTAATGAGATGCAAGGTAGGCGTTCACGTCTAAAAAATCGACTCCGAGGCATGTGCGTCGGATTTATACTCCCGGGCAAAATTCACGCCCGGGAGTGGGCGGGTCAAAAAAAATGACGTACGCCCGCTTTTGCGCCGTTTTTTAGCGCCTGCAAAAGGCAGGCGTTAAGGGACCTGTGGGCTCTGAATGGGCCCAGAGGTGCCCTCCCATGCCCCCAGGGACACCCCCTGTCACCCTTGCCCACCCCAGGAGGACACCCAAGGCTGGAGGGACCCATCCCAGGGACATTAAGGTAAGTTCAGGTAAGTGTTTTTTTTTTGTTTTTTTTGTGGCATAGGGGGGCCTGATTTGTGCCCCCCTACATGCCACTATGCCCAATGACCATGCCCAGGGGACAGAAGTCCCCTGGGCATGGCCATTGGGCAAGGGGGCATGACTCCTGTCTTTGCTAAGACAGGAGTCATTTCTATGGGGGTTGGGAGTGAAAAGAAATGGCGCAAATCGGGTTGAGGCGAAAAAATTGCCTCAACCTGACTTGCCCCATTTCTTGACGCCCAAGCCCCATATCCCCCTACGCCGGCGCTGCATGGTGTACGTCGTTTTTTTCCACGCACACCAGGCAGCGCCGGCGGCTAACGCCGGCTAACATCATTGATTAAATACGTCTACGTATCAGCTTCAATAATATATGTTAGTGTGTCTTGGGCGTGCTCCCAGTGTCAGCTCCATAGCTCTTTTAATAACCTGTCTTTAAAATGTTTGTTGCATCGGAACAAATACCTGTATCCGTAGGAGGGAAAAAAAAAAAAAAATAAACACAACAGTAATAAAACACTTGCCACAGATGAAAGTAAATACTTCTCTTTAAAGCCCTCAATCGCGTGAACTTTAAAAGGCAGCCGCTTTAAAAAGGGTGGCATTTTAAGTACTAACAAAACAAATTTTACACAGTTAGTGCAGCAACGATTTGGGGGATAAAAACTAACGTTGCCAATTTAATCACTTAGCTTCATAAAATCTTGTCTGAGCCTGCTTTATTTATAAAGGTAGGGTGTCCTTGCATATGCTATGAACACATGCTTCCTTAGACACGTTTATCACATGGAAATGATTAACCGTGTAGTGTTCAGGAGCAATCCAAAATAAATACCAAGCAGCGCATATTTTCACGTTCTTGTCCAGAACTAAGTGAAGGATCAGAGGTAACCAAGTTCATGCAGCTTTGGAAGGGGAAGAAGTCTCCTACATGCTACTCTTCAGTACACTGCTGCATGCCGTGCCATGCTGAGAGTGGGTCCTTCTGCTTATTGCTCAGGTGCATCTGCGGAGATTTGGGAAGTCTCATATGGGTAGCCAGTGGCGTTTAGTGTAAGTGGCAGGCCTCCAGAAAATTGAATGACGGGTAGATTGTTAAGCATCCATTTCTTCTTTGTGGAATCACAGGTGCCATGAGTTCCCAGTTAAGGGCTGAGTTGGAAAATATAAGGTACCCGATCCTAGAGGTAGGCTCCAGTCTTTAATTTATAAAAGAAAGAATGCTGGTACCCAAAGCTGTGCTCAGAAGCCCGTGGCCGGTGCTATTACATGTTGGTGCGCTGAATACCAAGGCTTTGTACTCTGGAATTCACCTTGTGCCTTTTTAGACAACTACCAGACACTACCTGGCCGTTTATTGCACTCTTGCAGGTTTGTACGGTGTCCTATTGTCACTTTTTTCGTCTTTCTCTTCCTCTTTCTTTCACCTTTGTGCATTTTTCCCTCTCTTGCTCTTGAGAAATGTCCAGATGGAGAAAAATAAGTTTGAGTCCCCAAAAATGAGTGCCCTGTGACTCAGATTAAACATTGATGGGCTTTCCATCTAGAATTATTAGAACTTCATAATCCAAAATGTGACTGTGTACTTTCTTTTAAACTCAGTTTCTGTTTAGTCATATAAAAGCAACATTTGAAAAAACAAGATGCATATCAATTAATTTATTCCCTATTTTTTCTCCGCAGTCTTCATACCCTTTCTCTACAGTATTTTTCCCTGATTTTCACAACAGATCAGTTTCTTCCTTTGGAATTCTTCTTTTCACCTGTAGTCTTTCTTAGCATCTTTTGCTATTTTCTTTTTCTCCTCACGCAGTTTTCCATTAGTTATCAAGCATGAGTAAGCATAGGCTAAAGATGCATGCAGGCTGTAAAGTTTGTGAAAATCATGAAAGTACCCAGCACCAAGAATCTTTGACCTCTTTTATTTTATTTTTTGTTATTTCAATTGTTGATTTTAGTCAGCACCAGTGGTACTAGAATAGTCCTGTCCAGGCCGCCCTGCAGGTGCTTGGTACTGGGTGCTTTTATGACATCTTCCATCTGTCAGACAGATCAACAGGACAAAAAAAGTGTAATATAGCTAAACCTTTTAAAATTATTCCCAAAGGAAACACTTTGCACTCATATGTGACTTTTTTAGCCCAGTTCATCTAATTGGCTCTTTAAAGCGATGTGGTGAAAGAATTACAAATCATGTGATTAGAAAACACACACACACAGCCTTTGAACATTTTATCTAGGGCAACGCCATTAATCTTTTAAACTGCAAAAGAAAAGCTTGAGGGGCCCACATAGATTGACTTTGAGACAAGCATAAAGATACAGGAGTCAAAAGGTTTCCAGGTCATTCTAGAGGCACTTGGACAATTATAAACCTTCTCTTATGGGATGGTGTTCATGTTTTGAGTTGGGTCGCTGGACCTTCTAATGCACCTCCTCAGAGGATTATGGCGGTCATTCCTAGCCGCCAAGCAGGAACTGCCAGAAGACCGTACCGCGGTCAAAAGACCGCGGCGGTCATTCTGAGTTTCCCGCTGGGCTGGCGGGCGACCGCCAGAAGGCCGCCCGCCCAGCGGGAAACCCCCTTCCACGAGGATGCCGGCTCCGAATGGAGCCGGCGGAGTCGAAGGGGTGCGACGGGTGCAGTTGCACCCGTCGCGATTTTCAGTGTCTGCCACGCAGACACTGAAAATCTATGTGGGGCCCTGTTAGGGGGCCCCTGCAGTGCCCATGCCAGTGGCATGGGCATAGCAGGGGCCCCCAGGGGCCCCACGACACCCGTTCCCGCCAGCCAGGTTCTGGCGGTGAAAACCGCCAGAACCAGGCTGGTGGGAAGGGGGTCGGAATCACCATGGCGGCGCTGCTTGCAGCGCCGCCGTGGAGGATTCCCTGGGGCAGCGGGAAGCCGGCGTGAAACCGCTGGCTTCCCTTTTCTGACCGCGGCTTTACCGCCGCGGTCAGAATGCCCCCGGAAGCACCGCCAGCCTGTTGGCGGTGCTTCCTCCATCACCTACCCTGGCGGTCATAGACCGCCAGGGTAGGAATGACCCCCTATGTGTTTTTTTCAAATTATTGAAATGTATTTCACTGGCGGAATGGTGGAAACAGGAAATAAATGCCAGCATAAACGACCATGGGAGAGGAGAAACACTCAGCACACAATGGAATGCGCATATATAGGCACGCCAAACTGAAAGTATATGCCAGGAGCTGCTGATATAATTGTGCCACAGCATCCTGTCTACTGACAATCAACACAGCAAGATAATAAATTGTATTTGTATAGCGCTTACTACCCCTGATGATGTGTCGCATGAGCCCATCTGGAAGTTCTGAGCCGTGCTAGACTAGCTGCATTGTATTCATAGAGATTGTGGGGATAACTAGCCACATATTCATACTTTTCTGGTGAAAATAACCAGTTCCAGGGATAAATAGAAAGATGAAGTCCTTCTGCTTTGGGGCTCGCTTGATGTGCAAAATAAATCTGTGATGCCCTTTTATGTTTCCATCTCTGGCCTCGCTCGGCTATGAAAAGGATCATTAGACAAACCTCTCTGACCTGTTCAGAGCACCTCCTCTTAGCGGCGCTCTATTATTATGTACTGTGACACAGGAACCTCAACAGTTTGTCTTCAAAACTCACAAACTGTGCAGATTCCAGGGCTCAGCTTGCCGCCTTCGGCCTCTAAACCCACCCCCTCACAGCTGGTCACAGGGTAGGGAGGGGCTAGTAAGGCATGATGATCCAGTGCACCCTGTGACAAACAGGAAAAGGGCAGGGTGGCTTGGCTTCAGTGCCTGATGGACACGATGCCCTTAGAGCTGCAGGGCTTTAGTCAGAAATGCCCAGGGACAAACTTTCCACTCATGTCATCGGGGTTGGAGCTTTGCGCAGGAGGCAATGATTTTGCCGAGCTGATGACCTCAGAGCCTACAGGGCTGTCAACTTACCAGCCCGGCAAATGGTATTTGATGCAAGCCTCACTGAGACACCTGCAAAGGTGCAACAGAGGCCTGCTAGATGAGTGTTCAACTGAGGGTGAGTTATTTTAAGCACTGCCCTAAAGCACATGTTTTGTTTCAGAACCTAAAGAAAAATCTGTTTTGCAGAACAGAATAAAGAGGGTGGGGCCCCAGCACCCATGTGCAGAAACCGCCCATGTCACCTTCCATTTGGATCTTCTGATTCTAAAACTGCACCTTTGCTTGGCTCTTTTCACTTTCCTGATGTAAGAAAGAGTTTAATCCCTTGCTGATTTCAGCAACACAGTGATGGATACATAGGGCCTGATTCTAACTTTGGAGGACGGTGTTAAACCGTCCCAAAAGTGGCGGATATACCACCTACCATATTACGAGTCCATTATATCCTATGGAACTCGTAATACGGTAGGTGGTATATCCGCCACTTTTGGGACGGTTTAACACCGTCCTCCAAAGTTAGAATCAGGCCCATAGTTTGGCAACGGACGTTGTTTTCCCTTTTATGGATTGTTTTCTCCTAACTCTGAAGCGCTAAATGAGATAGCTGTTCTTTTTAAAGTTCAATATTCTCTGCAAGGTGCTACAGTGGCTAATGGGAAGAATTACCCTTTCCTTGGATAATCTTAAAGGGCATTTCACAGGCCTACTTCCCGTCCAGTGTATGTAATAAGACTTGCTATATGTAGAAAACCAGTTACTGGGGCAGGGAAAATACTAAAAAAATTACAAAAAAGCCCCCAGGACACCACTCCCAATGTGTATACGCTCAACAGTCTTCATCTTTTAAACGAAAGCTTGTACGGCTTCAAGCAGCATCATATATCATTTATTTGGCAATTCACTGTTGATAAATCACAGGTCTTCTTCAATCGATCAAGCAATAAAAAATAACATCATACGCAAAAATATCCCAAAATAAAATTTCGTAGCCACCTGCCTTCATTTGTAAACTCAGTCCATTTATTATTCACTCAACCATGGCCTCACAACCAAATGCACTTGTTATTATACACACATTTCATCTCATATTATGATAAAAATACTAATTGCGCAAAAATAGTAGTGCAGCCGTTATCACAAATGCTCTATTAATAAAGTGAAATAAAAATAAAATAAATATCAATACAGTCTCTCATAAATAAGATGTTCAACCTCAAAATCCATTTTATTTATGTTCTCAAATAAATTGAACCCACATTGGTGTGGCCCAAGCACATTTATTCTTTCGATTACAAATTGGTGTGGCTCCTATTGGATTTAATGCAAACATGTTTTTTTCTAGTTGGTGTGGTTCAAGTTCAATTCTTTTTTCAAATACAAATTAGAGTGGCTCAAATAGAATTTAGTTCTATGTGCGTTTTACCGTAACGCCTTCCTCAGGAATGCCTCAACCCTCAGTCTTCAGTAATTGAAATATATTGACTTGTAACAAAATAAATCAAAACCCACCAAGCTGTTTATGTAAAATGAAGTTGCTTTCTGTACCTCCACCCTCATGACGGGCTTGTTAAGGGTATAGAACACCTTCACTATCATCATGCATTGGTATTCACCCAGTCTTGTGAATATAGTGAACTACTTACAACCATGTGGGCGTACCCAAATCTCTCATACGTTCCATGCACTATATTGGGTGTTCTGATCTCCACAGAGCCTTGTGAATTAGAAGCATGCAATGTAGGCCCATATATATACTTTTTGATGCAAAACTGCGCAAACGCAGTTTTGCGTTAAAAAGTATAGCGCTGGCTTGTGTCATTCCAGAGTGCCAGCTGGGTGCCAAATGTATGGAATATTGCAAGCAGACGCAAAGGGTGGCTAGATTTGAAAAAAAAATGACGTTAGCCGGGTGGGGGTGGCGGTAAGGGAGAAGAGGGCTTTTCACCCATAAATGACGTTAGGCTGGTTAGAGGCAAAAAAAATGCCTTTAACCAGCCGAGTGCCATTTTCTGATGCAAAACCATCCATTCCATGACTCCTGTCTTATAAGAGACAGGAGTCATGCCCACCACCCCAATGGCCAGCACAGGGGACAAGGGTCCCCTGGGCATGGCCATTGCACCGAGTGCCATGTGGGAGGGCCCATTTTAGGGCCTCCAATGACACTTTAAAACAGTTTTAAAAATACTTACCCATACTTACCTGGGATGGGGTCCCCCATCCTCCTGTGCCCCTCTGGTATGACTGGGGGTGTTCCTGGGGCTCAGGGAGGGCACCTGTCGATCCATTCTATGGTGTCTGACCATGGAAATGGGTCCTCTGGTCCCCTAACGCCTGGTCTGACCAAGGCGTTAAATAATGGTGCAAAGCATTTCAGCACGGGGATAAATATGGGGCTATGGTGATAGCGCCATTTTTTAGATGGGAACGCCTACCATGCATTGACATATGGTAGATTCACGCATCTAAAAAATGTTGTAAACTCCAATATTTTGACGTTAGACGTGTCTTACATCAAAATATAAATATGGAGTTAAGTTTGCGCAGCATTTGCATAAAACAATTACGCAAATGTGGTGCAAAAAAAGTATAAATATGGGCCTAAGAATTACTCAAAAAACCTTACCAACTCAAATAAAAGGCAAACAAATGCTCTTTGGCTTCTCCAAGATGATGTAGGTCGCCAATCTTCTTTAGCCCAACAAGTTATCTATAAAGGCTTCTCCAAACACCATAAGTATGACACAAGGCTCAAAAGGCACATCTTGTAAACCAAAAGTTTAAAAAAAGTAAAGTCAGGGCTGATTCCATCATCCTACTTAGTCCTAGTTGCATATGAAACTAAGTTGACTCACTTCATTAAAAATCAACTGTCAGCACCTCTATTGGTAATGTACCCTTGTTGCATGTAAGATATCAATGCAGCATATTTCCAATTTAACTATGGCTATAAATAAAATAAAAAATAAAAAGCTATGCCCACAAATTGTTGCAGTTAGCTTTTCTGTCTAATTAGACTACAACCCATATGAGGAGTATCCAAACACAATATATTAAACACTTTTGTGGCTGCAATATAGCGGAATGTGTACAGAGGTGACTCAAAAATACATTGATTCTTACTGTGAACACCAAACCATAAATGGGCACAACCTTTCTTTCATGCACGTCCCTGAAATACTTTTCACTTAGGGCTAAAATTATTTCCATGGCCTAGCCTTGCTGCAGCAAAAACACCCGACTGTCCCAATCTAATGCATTCAGGAAGTGACAGTTAGCTTTCCTGTTTAATTAGACCGCATCCCATTTGAAGAGTCTCCAAACATGATAGTCAAGTCACGTTTATTATGTTACGGAACTCCAACGGAGATCCACATAAAATAGTACATAATTATATTAAGAGAAGAAACAAAGATAGTAAATGAATCAATTTAAAACAACATGATTCAAATCTTGAATGTCGTTATGGCATAGATTACAAATAGCAGAGGAGCCAAACCATTTTGCTTGTAATGTATTTAGGGGGAGCTGCCCCTGTCGCAGCAGGAGCCAGAATCTTCTCACCCCATGAGGCAGGTTCCAAATAAGGTAGGGCTGTGTGACCCTTGGTCGTAAGGAATTTAATATAGTATGAAAACTCTGCCTATGTGCACACGCCAAGCTGTTCTGGAAGAAACTCACCGCCCAGGTTGCTTTCCTAAGTGTGGATTTAAGCTGTGCTGGAGAAAGAGTAAAAAAATTCAGAATGATCTAATAGTAGATGATCTATGGCATATAAAAAATTCCTGCAGATGGAATATTTTACTTTATGACCGGCTAATATATTTTTTTAAGCAGTGACCGCAAAGAGTCGCTGTTGCACGTCATCAGATTAAGCATCCAACAAATTACTACAGCCAGGCCTTGAATAAAAGAGCTGTGCAGGCCCAACTAAAGTCTTAAAGGGGGAATTTCCAGTTAAAATGTTCCTTAAGACATGTCCCTCGAGTTTATCGAGAAAGGTCCACTTTGATACTGCAATATGCTGCATACCATACAATGGAGATGGAGGTATCTTCGCCCGCTAAACTTCTAAGAGATGTTTAAAATGCCTTCTGCTTGTTGCCCTATATAAGGCATTCAGACCGTTAGCTTGAGATTGGGCCTTCCTTTGGTTTTTCTCAATATGTTCTCCATCTTTAAGATTCCCACATACAATTTTACCCAAAAATGTGTCAGAGGTTGCTCTTTTGAGCGGTTGAGCTCCCAAGGAAAAGCAAAAGTTGGTGTACTTGAGTCTTTTATTCGAGTGAAAGCACAGAATTTTGCTTTTTGAGCAATTTATTTTTAAGAACTGAGCTTCCGTGTATCGTTCGAGGGCTTGTAATCGGTTCTTAAGGCCCTTTGGGGTGCGATCTAAAATGATTATGTCATCTGCATAAAGTAGACAGCATAGTGATCCACCTCCTAATTTAGGGGCAAAGCCCTCACATTGAGTTAAATGTGCAGATAAATCTGAAAGATCCAGGGAAAATAGCAATGGAGCTAACATACATCCTTGTTTTAGGCTGTTTTTGGTTGAAATTACATGAGATAGACCTTGTTCACCCCCTAATAGGACTCTGCATCAGGTGGAGGAGTGAAGGGCTACTACAAGATCAAAGTGGATGCCAGGCATGCCTAGTCTTAGGAGCTTCTTCCATAACAAGACCAGATCTACCTTATCGAATGCTGTAGAGAAATCTATCAAGGCTGCATAGATCACTTCCCCCCACAGAGAAACATATTTTTCATTAATTACTTGTAAAACAGAGATATTGTCAATTGTGCCATGATTTCTCCTGAAGCCAGACTGCTCTAGGGGGATAATTTTATACCTTTCTGCCCAATCATTAATCTGTGACAGTAAAAATTTGGTGAATATTTTTCTGACCGCATCCAAAAGTGCAATCTGGCTATAATTCTTAGGGCAACTTAGATCCCCTTTTTTATACAAAGGGACAATGACGCTACCCTTCCAGGATTGAGGGACATTTCTGGCTTTGTAGCAATGTTGATACACTGGGAATAAAATCCTACACCATGAGGATATATCTTGTTTTATTATCAGTAATGGAATTTCATCCGGTCCCATCGCAGCTGAACAGCGCATACCTTTTATAGCAGCCTCATTTTCTCATAATGTGGGATATGAATATGAGGAATCAAGACTGGTTTGAGGAAAATCCACTGTAGTCCCATTAGAAGCATAAAGGTCAGATAGAAAAGTCGATTAGCTTAGTTCGCTGATAGATATTGGGTAGGTCCTGGTTTTTGTACCACACCCCTCTGCAATAAGGGACCAAAACCGCCTAATGTGGCCGGAAGAGGCTGCTTCTGTTACTGCAACCCAGAATCTATCTGTGGCATCCTTTTTTAGGTGCACTCTTAACCTCCTTCTCCTTTTTAAGATGTCTAGCTGGGATTGCCTCACAGATGTATAGTCCCAATGCTGTTTACGTAGAAGAGTATTAATTTCTCTATTCAATAATAAAAGGGAACAGGGTTTTGCTATATGTTTATTCTGGGGCTTCTGACGAGGGATCGAAGTAACCAGTTGCATAAAACTGGTAAAACTCTCCATTACTTTTCCTACCCCGCTACCAAGATCCTTCAGGGTACTTTCTAGGATACCTATATAAAACATAGGATATATAAAACACCTTTATAGATGTAATATGGCTGCATACGTACAGCGGTGGCTCAGAAAAGCATAAACTCCTATTAGGCATGCCAAACCCTAAACAGGTACAACGTTTATGCCATGTATGTCCCCAAAATACTAATTACTTGTGGCTACGTTATGTCCATAGTTTAGCAAAAAACGCTTGAAGGTCCTCACCTAGTGTGTTCAGATTAATATATGTAACTTACTCGTAATATGCTTGTCTTTGCCCAGGCGCTTGCATGGCCATGCTGTTAAACCGAGGGAGTAAAGTAGAGCCTGCCATGCACTGCTATTTGTACTGGTGCTCACTTGCGTCATACTCCAGTGCCCCACTGTATCTAAGTTCGACTCTACTCACCATATTGGAGCGGTAATCTATTATATGTGCTCCTTGTTAGCAACCTAATATTGACTTATGGGATTGGAAAAATCCCATAAACGGGTGTCTAATATCAAATGTTGATCCGTACTCTATGGTACACATCACTTACTTATAAAGTACTTCTCTTGTCACCACTATGTTTGCCTGATCTTGTTTCTACGTCAAGGTAGTAAAGTTGCTCTGACCTTGCACTACTACTATTTGCAGCATGCTCCGGTATTGCACTGTTTCTGAATTTGGCTCTATCCGCCATGCTACAGTGGTGAACTCTTACATACACTCCCTTTAAGCAACTTGATTTTAGATTTTAAATTTAAAGACCCCCAAAGCACAATTGTGTCATGTCACGCTACTTAAATATTACTCAATAGAATTTTAGCCACCATATTGGAACAGAGAAATAACAGCTGTATTACTTGTTGAAATGCTCAGAACAGGTTGTAATTGTGGAGCCACCTATAGTAATATATAACAATAGCAGATTTCCTCTATGTATCTTCTAGCTTATAAATGAGATGGTATAAGGACACCCTGTGCTATGTACCTATGTCTATCCTACATATATTTGCCTTTGAGAGACCAGTAAGCATGAGGTGTTCCAGTATTCTGCTCTATGTCTTTTTTGTCTTCTTTGCTAGATCACTGTATGTTAGCCTCCATTTAAAAAAAATATCTGCTGTATATTATACATGGTCTACATTTCCTATATGATGCTACCTGAACCATTACTACATGTTTGTAGTTCTAAGGGGCTAATAAAGCATGAATGTACCTAGAAATTGGACTATCCATCTCATAAAGTTCAACGGAATCACCTATTGGAATTGCTACTTAATGAGATTTTGCTAGGGGATTTCATTATTCAGTCCTTTTGTGTGTGTGTCTAGAGGGAGGATCCAAAATACTTCCTGCAATTGTCTGATCTCAGTAGTGTACACACCATCTTTTGGGGTTATTCTGTCAATAATTAGCCATTTTATATCTTCATGTCCATGTTGTAATTCCATATATAGGCTCACTAGAGGGCAATCAATCTCTGAGTCTTAATTGCTGATCTATGTTCTGTGACTCTGACAGAGAAGGGATGTCTTGCTTCACCCACATATGTAATCCCACAGGGACACACCAGTAGATATATATAACATTCTTAGTTTTGCAGCTAGCGAACTCATCCAAATGCAATCTGACACCATTATATAAATACATATCTGCTTCCATGGCAGTGCTGGAGGCTAGACATCGTCCACATTTATGGTTCCATTTGATCCGTTGAGCCCCGTTCATAGTCTTTTGGATACATTTTGTGTCCACTTGGAGACTTCCTATCCAGTCCTTGACACAGGTATTTATCATGGCCAGAAATCCTTTCCAGGGTGATACATTCTATGAGCATATTCTTTGCTCTTTTGAGGTTTGGGGATGGATTTGGAGTCTGTCATTCAGGCTCAAAACCTTAATTAAGGGTCAAATTGATCTCATAAACCTAAGTAAGTGACATGTTAACACTTACCAGCTTTTGTGATTTAAAGTACCTTCAAAAGGCATCACTACAGAAGTAGGTATAAACATATAATAAAGAACAATGAGGTTTGTGAACTTAAAAATATGTGTGGCCTGCCCAGTAAGTGACTAGACTTTGTTCAATCTTGGTATTGACCAAATAAGAGAGTCCTAAAACAAAGAAAATATAGAATTATACTTCGGTGTCTGTCAATTCAAGAGGTATTTTCTGCAAAGGAGTTCCAAATGCTATCAAATAGACAAATAGGACCTGGACCTCTGAACCATCCAGCTACAATTTTATGTTTGTATGCCTCTCACCAATTCCTTTTCATCTGCTCAGATCAGCTACACAGGAGTGGAAGAACCCACCTGTTTGTAGTGGTATAATGGGTAAAAAACAGACTGGGAGTGGCCTGAGTAATTTCTAATGGCGCAGATTTTTTAAAACACTCTAGCCCTCAATTTCTTCTCCCTCTATGTGAATCCCTAAGTGTGGTGAGTATGCCCTGAAGTGTTTCCTGTGGTTATTGTGCCAATGAATTTAAGCTATACCTCATTAGTATATGTAGGGTTATTTGTTTGCAAATTTGAATGTGACCTACCTGGCAGTTTTGCCTGTACTGTTCCTATTGGAGCAGGACTATTACTGATTTGCATATGGTTGGCCGTTTTCTAGAGTGGCATAGTGGGCAAAGAAACAATGGACTGGAATACATCTTCAAGTAGCTACCAGTGGCAGATATTAACTCAAATATCTCACCAACCAACTTTTTATATCCATCAGAAGACACTTATAATAACCATTGTAAGAACATGGGCTACTAGTTGGGAGGATGTGGCTCCTTCCTAAGTAATATGTTCAAAAATCTGTCAGTTGCAAAACACAGGCTCAGTAGATCACACTGAACACAGCCCCTGGGAGCCTTGGCACAGCCTCAACCTAAGAAAAAGTATATAATGTGTTCAGTAGTACCAAAAATAAAAGAATAACCGGAATAAAAATAGCACAGCCAGTTTCAAACAAGCATTGGCATAGCTAATAGGTCTCTCCTTTTGGACCTTATAAGTGTGTAGCCATGCCACACATTATCCTGGGTGCTGTGCTGCCAGAGACTGAAGAGCTATACAATTACTACACTTTTTTTTTACTTTCTGTGTGTGTGTGTTAAGGTGCGCTATTCCAGTGTGTGTGGTCAATGCTTGACAGCATTAAGAGCACCCACTGGGCAAACATTTACCTAGGTAAAGACAGAAACACAATAAGACTCGGAAAAGATCAGTTTATGGTTACAACTGCACAAACCAATTGCCAACTTAAAAAAACGGAAACAAAATATTACATGTGAATCTTATCATTTTTCTAATTGAGTACATTCCAAATGGACCGATTTTTGTTTAGTTACATAGGTAACATAATTGATATCTGATAACACAGTGAGAATAGCAGACCAAAATATATTGCATCAAACCACACTTTAAAATCAGAGCAAAGTCTGCTAAGAGCCCTCACATTTGCCTTGTTAATTTCTGTTTGTTTAAGTAAAATAATAACTCTGGAGTCTGTAAATTAGCAAGTGGTGACTTGTGAAATGCCATTGTACCCCAGAAGGATAGTCACTCGGGACACTAAGGGGGTTATTCTAACTTTGGAGCAGGTGTTAATCCGTCCCAAAAGTGACGGAAAAGTGACGGATTTACCACCAGCCGTATTACGAGTCCATTATATCCTATGGAACTCGTAATACGGCTGGTGGTATATCCGTCACTTTACCGTCACTTTTGGGACGGATTAACACTCCTCCAAAGTTAGAATAACCCCCTAAGTCAACAGTTTATTAACGGGTGCAGCGGAGCACACAGAAGAACCATAGGCACCCTATCCATGGTTGCTGGTGCCAAAAAGGTCTAACCACAGAGAGACACAGCCGCAAAACTCCAGAAACAGCCTTCTGTTTTTTTTGTTGTTTTTTTTTTAACATAGATTACTGCCTATAACATTTCAGCTTCTCATCCCAGCGAAAGTTGGGTGAGAAAGAATTTCCAGCCTTGAGCAATGAGTTTGACTGCACAACATTTTCTATGGTTTGGTGTGAGAGGGAGGGGTATTTGTTATACATTTGTCAAGAGTTAGATTCTCATGGGGAAAGATGTGGAGAGAGGGGATGGGGTGCTGTATACCACACGTCTGTTAAAAAGTAGGCACATTGATATGTATTGGAGTGAGAAATCATACTCTGAATATTTGTGGTCTTTCACCCATATCATAAGTGTGCGCTTCAATATTAGCACTGATTGGCAGTGACCCTGTTCCCTGTTGCGTCACCACAAGGGACAAAACATCCTAAATATAGGGTTTGCACATATGCATTACGAACATTATTGCACACCGACGATAGAAAGATAAATGTTTAAAGGAATTCTACTAAAGTACTGCAGTCAAGATGTAGATGAAACCAGTTTGGCTAGAAACCATGGGATTGCTGCTCTTGGGTCATCCTTAGTTTCTGAGCAGCAGTGGAAGTGCCTTAAAATAAGCTGCGATGGGGGTTGGGGGGAGGGACTGGGCAAGCGCAACTGTTTAGCCTATACCTATGAAGTGTACATAAATAAAAACGTCCTTCTTGCAAACACTTTTTACTAGAGTGGATGGTCTATGGTAAATGCATTACTCCACATCTCTCTTTAAACACCTCCTTTTCTGGTGCACACAAGTATTATGTAAATTTTTGGGGTGGGAGGGTCTGCAAAAAAACACTGCCAACACCCCATCTAAGTCATGGCTTATTAGAACTTTTAGGAAAGACGTTGCTTTGGCTCTTTGCTGCTCTTAATTGTGAGAGTTCACAATCCGGCCTCCTCCATCCCCAGACAATTTTTAACCATACCAGGAAACAGCTTATTGGGGCAAAAAAAAGCTCTCTTAATTGACTCTGGAACAATCAAAGGGTCAAGGAGGGGGCAGGGGAGGGAATACCTCATGATGTCTGGATCTCAAGCCATAGCTCCCCATATAACCATGCAAGTGCCACATGTGATCCTTGACAAACCTGTTTCTCCGCCTGCATCATTAAGTCAAATGCGAGCATGTGTTCAACACTGAGAACCGTTGCTTCTTCAGGCAGAATAATGCATCAAGCAAGTTAACAGAAACTAATCCAGTACCCAACAAACATATCCGACTGCTGCATGCTTGTCAAAACTGTACTCTTAGATTATTCTGTTATAAAGGCTGCAATGATATGAGCATTCTAGGAATTAGCTAATACCTTAGAACTTTGTCCACAAGATATTCTGGGGCATATTTATACTCTGTTTGTGCCGATTGTGCGTCAAAAATTTTGACGCACAATCTGCGCAAACGTTGCCCCGTATTTAAACTTTGACGCCCGAGACCGCGGATGACAAAATTCCGCCGTGTGTGCCATTTTCTGGATGCGGCAACCCGCCCTGCGTTAATGATATGCAGGGTAGGCGTTCCCGTCCAAAAAATGACTTAAACGGCCGTGCGTCGTATTTATGCTTTCAGGCAAAAATGACGCACGGCCGGGAGGCGGAGCGAGAAAATGACGCACAGCCCGATTTGCGACAAAATTTAACGCCTGGGTCAGGGCAGGCATTAAAATGGGGCAAAAACACCTGTATTTAATCAGAACACACAGAACAAACAGCAGAGCAGCAGAGCAGCAGAGCAGCAAAAGGGAGACATGGAGGTGATTCTTATCCAGCGTGCATGCAGACGCAGAGCCCAGCAGCAACAACAGCAGCTACAACAACACCAGCAGGGACCCCAAAGGCAGCGCAGAAGGCAGGAGAGGATATTCAGCCCAAGAACCACACTTCAGGGCCTCAGGGAACACAACATCATAAAGAGGTACCGGTTGAACTGGCAGGTCATACAGCAGCTTCTGAGAAACATTGAACAGCATTTGGCCCCCACTTTGGTGACACCCCACACCATACCAACAGAAACAAAGCTGCTTGCCGTATTTCACATGCTGGCAAGTGGCTCTTTTCAAACAACTGGTGCCCTGGTTGGCGCAATATCACAACCATCATTCTCCGCATTTCTGCCCAAAGTACTGGATGCCATCATTCGCCTGACACCCCGCCACATCTGCTTCCCTAACACACTGCAGAAGCAGCAGGAAACTAAACAGGGGTTCTACGCAATCAGTGGCTTCCCACACGTCCTTGGTGCAATGGACTGCACACATGTATGCCTTGTGCCACCTGATGCAACAGAACACCTCTACCGCAACAGAAAGCACACACATTCAATCAACGTGCAGGCCATTGTCGATCACCAAGGAATGTTCACCAACATCGTGGCTAAATATCCTGGGAGTGTCCATGACTCATTCATCTTCGACCATCAACCAACACTTCCAGGATGGACAGTATGGCAATGGACTACTTGTTGGTAAGTACTAAAACCTACTAATATACACACTGCACAGCAACCCTCTAGGACACACAACACATACACCACAACAGCAACATCTAGACAGGAACCCACTGAGGTCCTGACATCACTAGCCATGTTTCTTAAGTCACCATTGAACCTGTCACACATCGGAATTTACTGTACAGCCTAATGTGAAGACATTAATGAGTGTGGTAGCCGAAATGTCACCTTGCAAATTGTAAGTGTCCCAATGACCTTTAAATTAATACACTGCCTAAGTCTAAAGGTATGGGATGTCCAGGGTACTTTAACCCCTTCCCCGCCACGGACGTAATGGTTACGTCCATGGCAGCGCCCGTGTGGCGCCATGGACGTAACCATTACGTCCTGAATGCTGCCCTCGGGAGAAGCGCTAGCCGAGGGCCGCCCCCCCACCCCCCCTAGGTCAGGGCTGACAGGGGAATTCCTTCCCCTTCAACCCCCGACCCCCCCCCCCACCCCCCTGTGACGTCAGCGCGCGAGCACGCGCTGACAATCACACAACCTCCCCCATCGCGCTGGAAGCAGAGCTTCCAGCGCGATCAAAAGAGAAATGCTCAGCATTTCTCTTTCGATCACGTGGGGGAGGCCCGGAGGGGCTTCAAAGGGAAGGAAATGTATTTCCTTCCCTTTGAAGTCTCTCCGGGGGTTTCAAAAGCCGGATTGCTTACAATCCGGCTTTTGAAACCCCACTAGACACCAGGGATTTTTTTTTTTATATGAAATTGACAGAAGGGAGCGACCCCTTGGGCAAGGGTCGCTCCCAAGGGGTCATTTTTTTTTAAGGCCTTTTCTGCCCACCCTGGGGGCAGATCGGCCTATTATTAGGCCGATCTGCCCCCAGTGGGGGCAGAAACCTCTAGACACCAGGGATACTTTTTTTTTATTTTTTTTTATTTGTTTTCTTTTGTTTTTTAGGTGTGGGATGCGACCCCTTAGGCAAGGGTCGCTCCCATAGGGGGAAATTATATTTAGGCCATTTCTGCCCCCTTTGGGGGCAGAATGGCTTATTTTTATGAGGCCAATCTGCCCCCAAGGGGGGCACAAACCACTAGACACCAGGGAGTTTTTTTTGTTTGTTTGTTTTTCACGTAAGGGGAGCGACCCCTTAGGCAAGGGTCGTTCCCTTGGGGGGCAAATTTATTTTAGGCCATTTCTGCCCCCCATGGGGGCAGATCAGCCTATTTTTATTAGGCCGATCTGCCCCCACGGGGGGCAGAAACCACTAGGCACCAGGGATTTTTGTTGTTGTTGTGTTTTACAGATGGGGAGCGTCCCCGTAGGCAAGGGTCGCTCCCCTGGAGGGGCAGATTGTATTTAGGCCATTTCTGCCCGCTTTGGGGGCAGATCGGCCGATTTTAGGTCAATCTGCCCCCAAGGGGGGCAGAAACCACTAGGCACCAGGGATCTTTTTTTTGCGCCGTCACGCAAGGGGAGCGACCTTGTAGGCAAGGGTCGCTCCCCGGGGGGGGGTGAGGGGGGCAAATTTATTTTAGGCCATTTCTGCCCCCCCTGGGGGCAGATCGGCCTATTAGTATTGGGCCGATCTGCCCACAGGGGGGGCAGAAACCTCTAGGCGCCTGGGCAAATAGTTTTTTTTGTGGTTTTTTTTTGTTTGTTTGTTTTTTTAGAGATGGGGAGCGACGCATTAGGCAAGGGTCGCTCCCCTGGGGGGCAAATTGTATTTAGACCATTTCTGCCCCCAAGGGCGGCAGAAACCACTAGGCACCAGGGATCTTTTTTTTGCGCCGTCACGCAAGGGTAGCGACCTTGTAGGCAAGGGTCGCTCCCCGGGGGGGGGTGAGGGGGGCACATTTATTTTAGGCCATTTCTGCCCCCCCTGGGGGCAGATCGGCCTATTGGTATTAGGCCGATCTGCCCACAGGGGGGGCAGAAACCTCTAGGCGCCGGGGCAAATAGTTTTTTTGTGTTTTTTTTTTTGTTTGTTTGTTTTTTTAGAGATGGGGAGCGACGCATTAGGCAAGGGTCGCTCCCCTGGGGGGCAAATTGTATTTAGACCATTGCTGCCCCCTTTGGGGGAAGATTGGCCGATTGTAGGTCAATCTGTCCCCAAGGGGGCAGAAACCACTAGGCACCAGGGATCTTTTTTTTGCGCCGTCACGCAAGGGGAGCGACCTTGCAGGCAAGGGTCGTTCCCCGGGGGGGGTGGGGGGGCAAATTTATTTTAGGCCATTCCAGCCCCCCTGGGGGCAGATCGGCCTATTGGTATTAGGCCGATCTGCCCCCGGGGGGGGCAGAAACCTTTAGGCGCCAGGGCAAATTTTTTTTTGTGTGGGTTTTTTTTTTGTTTGTTTGTTTTTTTAGAGATGGGGAGCGACGCATTAGGCAAGGGTCGCTCCCCTGGGGGGCAAATTGTATTTAGACCACTTCTGCCCCCCTTGGGGGCAGATTGGCCGATTGTAGGTCAATCTGCCCCCAAGGGGGGCAGAAACCACTAGGCACCAGGGATCTTTTTTTTGCGCAGTCACGCAAGGGGAGCGACCTTGCAGGCAAGGGTCGCTCCCCGGGGGGGGGTGGGGGGGGGAATTTATTTTAGGCCATTTCTGCCCCCCTGGGGGCAGATCGGCCTATTGGTATTAGGCCGATCTGCCCCCGGGGGGGGGCAGAAACCTTTAGGCGCCAGGGCAAATTTATTTTTGTGTGTTTTTTTTTTTTGTTTGTTTGTTTTTTTAGAGATGGGGAGCGACGCATTAGGCAAGGGTCGCTCCCCTGGGGGGCAAATTGTATATAGACCATTTCTGCCCCCCTTGGGGACAGATTGGCTGATTGTAGGTCAATCTGCCCCCAAGGGGGGCAGAAACCACTAGGCACCAGGGATCTTTTTTTTGCGCAGTCACGCAAGGGGAGCGACCTTGCAGGCAAGGGTCGCTCCCCGGGGGGGTGGGGGGGCAAATTTATTTTAGGCCATTTCTGCCCCCCTGGGGGCAGATCGGCCTATTGGTATTAGGCCGATCCACCCCCGGGGGGGGCAGAAACCTTTAGGCGCCAGGGCAAATTTTTTTTTGTGTGTTTTTTTTTTGTTTATTTGTTTTTTTAGAGATGGGGAGCGACGCATTAGGCAAGGGTCGCTCCCCTGGGGGGCAAATTGTATTTAGACCATTTCTGCCCCCCTTGGAGGCAGATTGGCCGATTGTAGGTCAATCTGCCCCCAAGGGGGGCAGAAACCACTAGGCACCAGGGATCTTTTTTTTGCACTGTCACGCAAGGGGAGCGACCTTGCAGGCAAGGGTCGCTCCCCGGGGGGGTTGTGGGGGCAAATTTATTTTAGGCCATTTCTGCCCCCCCTGGGGGCAGATCGGCCTATTGGTATTAGGCCGATCTGCCCCCGGGGGTGGCAGAAACCTCTAGGCGCCAGGGCAAATTGTTTTTTTTGTGTTTTTTTTGTTTGTTTGTTTGTTTTTGTAGAGATGGGGAGCGACCCATTAGGCAAGGGTCGCTCCCCTGGGGGGCAAATTGTATTTAGACCATTTCTGCCCCCCTTGGGGGCAGATTGGCCGATTGTAGGTCAATCTGCCCCCAAGGGGGGCAGAAACCACTAGGCACCAGGGATCTTTTTTTTGCGCAGTCACGCAAGGGGAGCGACCTTGCAGGCAAGGGTCGCTCCCCGGGGGGGTGGGGGAGCAAATTTATTTTAGGCCATTTCTGCCCCCCTGGGGGCAGATCGGCCTATTGGTATTAGGCCGATCTGGCCCCGGGGGGGGCAGAAACCTTTAGGCGCCAGGGCAAATTTTTTTTTGTGTGGTCTTTTTTTTGTTTGTTTGTTTTTTTAGAGATGGGGAGCGACGCATTAGGCAAGGGTCGCTCCCCTGGGGGGCAAATTGTATTTAGACCATTTCTGCCCCCCTTGGAGGCAGATTGGCCGATTGTAGGTCAATCTGCCCCCAAGGGGGGCAGAAACCACTAGGCACCAGGGATCTTTTTTTTGCGCCGTCACGCAAGGGGAGCGACCTTGCAGGCAAGGGTCGCTCCCCGGGGGGGTACGGGGGGAAAATTTATTTTAGGCCATTTCTGCCCCCCCTGGGGGCAGATCGGCCTATTGGTATTAGGCCGATCTGCCCCCGGGGGGGGCAGAAACCTCTAGGCGCCAGGGCAAATTGTTTTTTTTGTGGTTTTTTTTTTGTTTGTTTGTTTTTGTAGAGATGGGGAGCGACCCATTAGGCAAGGGTCGCTCCCCTGGGGGGCAAATTGTATTTAGACCATTTCTGCCCCCCTTGGGGGCAGATTGGCCGATTGTAGGTCAATCTGCCCCCAAGGGGGGCAGAAACCACTAGGCACCGGGGATTCTTTTTTTGGCACCAATGTCACGCAAGGGGGGGCGACCCCATAGGCAAGGGTCGCTCCCGGGGGGGCAGGGGGGTTGGGGGGTGGGGGACAAATTTATTTTAGGCCATTTCTGCCCTCCCTGGGCCCGGCTGAGCTAGAGGCCAAAATCCACAGGTAGGCACTGTTTTCTATGAAAAAATGTGATGTGTCCACGTTGTGTTTTGGGCCATTTCCTGTCGCGGGCGCTAGGCCTACCCACACCAGTGAGGTATAATTTTTATCGGGAGACTTGGGGGAACGCTAGGTGGAAGGAAATTTGTAGCTCCTCTCAGATTCCAGAACTTTCTGTCACTGAAATGTGAGGAAAACATGTTTTTTTAGCCAAATTTTGAGGTTTGCAAAGGATTCTGGGTAACAGAACCTGGTCAGAGCCCCACAATTCACCCCATCTTGGATTCCCCTGGGTTTCTAGTTTTCAAAAATGCG
The DNA here is from genome assembly GCF_031143425.1 of Pleurodeles waltl. NCBI lineage: Eukaryota > Metazoa > Chordata > Amphibia > Caudata > Salamandridae > Pleurodeles > Pleurodeles waltl. The sequence continues at coordinate 282,475,153 of NC_090447.1, forward strand.
CTGGTTTGCTAGGTTTCCCCAGGTGCCGGCTGAGCTAGAGGCCAAAATCCACAGGTAGGCCCTGTTTTCTATGAAAAAATGTGATGTGTCCAGGTTGTGTTTTGGGCCATTTCCTGTTGCGGGCGCTAGGCCTACCCACACAAGTGAGGTATCATTTTTATCGGGAGACTTGGGGGAATGCTGGGTGGAAGGAAATTTGTGGCTCCTCTCAGATTCCAGAACTTTCTGTCACCGAAATGTGAGGAACATGTGTTTTTTTAGCCAAATTTTGAGGTTTGCAAAGGATTCTGGGTAACAGGACCTGGTCCGATCCCCACAAGTCACCCCTCCTTGGATTCCCCTAGGTCCCTAGTTTTCAAAAATGCACAGGTTTGGTAGGTTTCCCTAGGTGCCGGCTGAGCTAGAGGCCAAAATCTACAAGTAGGCACTTTGCAAAAAACAGCTCTGTTTTCTGTGATGTGTCCACATTGTGTTTTGGGGCATATCCTGTCGCGGGCGCTGGGCCTAACCACACAAGTGAGGTACAATTTTTATCGGGAGACTTGGGGGAACGCTGGGTGGAAGGAAATTTTTGGCTCCTCTCAGATTCCAGATCTTTGTGCCACAGAAATGTGAGGAAAATATGTTTTTTAGCCAAATTTTGAGGTTTGCAAAGGATTCTGGGTAACAGAACCTGGTCAGAGCCCCACAAGTCACCCCATCGTGGATTCCCATAGGTCTCTAGTTTTCAAAAATGCACAGGTTTGGTAGGTTTCCCTAGGTGCCGGCTGAGCTAGAGGCCAAAATCTACAGGTAGGCACTTCGCAAAAAACACCTCTGTTTTCTTCCAAAAATTTGGATGTGTCCGCGTTGCGCTTTGGGGCGTTTCCTGTAGTGGGCGCTAGGCCTACCCACACAAGTGAGGTATCATTTTTATCGGGAGACTTGGGGGAACGCTGGGTGGAAGGAAATTTGTGGCTCCTCTCAGATTCCCGAACTTTCTGCCACAGAAATGTGAGGAACATGTGTTTTTTTAGCCAAATTTTGAGGTTTGCAAAGGATTCTGGGTAACAGAACCTGGTCCGAGCCCCGCAAGTCACCCCTCCTTGGATTCCCCAGGGTCTCTAGTTTTCAGAAATGCACAGGTTTGGTAGGTTTCCCTAGGTGCCGGCTGAGCTAGAGGCCAAAATCTACAGGTAGGCATTTCGCAAAAATCACCTCTGTTGTCTTCCAAAAATTGGGATGTGTCCACGTTGCGCTTTGGGGCGTTTCCTGTCGCGGGCGCTAGGCCTACCCACACAAGTGAGGTATCATTTTTATCGGGAGACTTGGGGGAACGCTGGGTGAAAGGAAATTTTTGGCTCCTCTCAGATTCCAGATCTTTCTGCCACAGAAATGTGAGGAACATGTGTTTTTTTAGCCAAATTTTGAGGTTTGCAAAGGATTCTGGGTAACAGAACCTGGTCCGAGCCCCGCAAGTCACCCCTCCTTGGATTCCCCTAGGTCTCTAGTTTTCAGAAATGCACAGGTTTGGTAGGTTTCCCTAGGTGCTGGCTGAGCTAGAGGCAAAAATCTACAGGTAGGCACTTCGCAAAAAACACCTCTGTTTTCTTCCAAAAATGTGGATGTGTCCACGTTGCGCTTTTGGGCGTTTCCTGTAGCGGGCGCTAGGCCTACCCACACAAGTGAGGTATCATTTTTATCGGGAGACTTGGGGGAACGCTGGGTGGAAGGAAATTTGTGGCTCCTCTCAGATTCCAGAACTTTCTGACACAGAAATGTGAGGAACATGTGTTTTTTTAGCTAAATTTTGAGGTTTGCAAAGGATTCTGGGTAACAGAACCTGGTCCGAGCCCCGCAAGTCACCCCTCCTTGGATTCCCCTAGGTCTCTAGTTTTCAGAAATGCACAGGTTTGGTAGGTTTCCCTAGGTGCCGGCTGAGCTAGAGGCCAAAATCTACAGGTAGGCACTTCGCAAAAAACACCTCTGTTGTCTTCCAAAAATGTGGATATGTCCATGTTGCGCTTTGGGGCGTTTCCTGTCGCGGGCGCTAGGCCTACCCACACAAGTGAGGTATCATTTTTATCGGGAGACTTGGGGGAACGCTGGGTGAAAGGACATTTTTGGCTCCTCTCAGATTCCAGATCTTTCTGCCACAGAAATGTTAGGAACATGTGTTTTTTTAGCCAAATTTTGAGGTTTGCAAAGGATTCGGGGTAACAGAACCTGGTCCGAGCCCCACAAGTCACCCCTCCTTGGATTCCCCTAGGTCTCTAGTTTTCAGAAATGCACAGGTTTGGTAGGTTTCCCTAGGTGCCGGCTGAGCTAGAGGCCAAAATCTACAGGTAGGCACTTCGCAAAAAACACCTCTGTTTTCTTCCAAAAATTTGGATGTGTCCACGTTGCGCTTTGGGACGTTTCCTGTCGCGGGCGCTAGGCCTACCCACACAAGTGAGGTATCATTTTTATCGGGAGACTTGGGGGAACATAGATTAGCAAAACAAGTGTTATTGCCCCTTGTCTTTCTCTACATTTTTTCCTTCCAAATATAGGAGAGTGTGTAAAAAAGACATCTATTTGAGAAAAGCCCTGTAATTCACATGCTAGTATGGTCACCCCGGAATTCAGAGATGTGCAAATAACCACTGCTCCTCAACACCTTATCTTGTGCCCTTTTTGGAAATACAAAGGTTTTCTTGATAGCAATTTTTTACTCTTTATATTTCAGCAAATGAATTGCTGTATACCCGGTATAGAATGAAAACGCACGTCAGGGTGCAGCTCATTTATTGGCTCTGGGTTCCTCGGGTTCTTGATGAACCTACAAGCCCTATATATCCCCGCAACCAGAGGAGTCCAGCAGACGTAACGGTATATTGCTTTCGATAATCTGACATTGCAGGGAAAAGTTACAGAGTAAAACGTAGAGAAACATTTATGTTTTTTTCACCTAAATTTCAATATTTTTCTTTTTCAGTTGTTATTTTCTGTAGGAAACCCTTGTAGGATCTACACAAATGACCCATTGCTGAATTCAGAATTTTGTCTACGTTTCAGAAATGTTTAGGTTTCTGGGATCCAGCATTGGTTTCATGCCCATTTCTGTCACTGACTGGAAGGAGGCTGAAAGCCCAAAAAATTGCAAAAATGGGGTATGTCCCAGAAAAATGCCAAAATTGTGTTGAAAAATTGGGTTTTCTGATTCAAGTCTGCCTGTTCCTGAACGCTGGGAAGCTGCTGAGTTTAGCACCGCAAACCCTTTGTTGATGCCATTTTCAGGGGAAAAACCACAAGCCTTCTTCTGCAGCCACTTTTTCCAATTTTTTGGAGAAAACATTTTTTTTCCCTGTATTTTGGCCAATTTCTTGGCCTCTTTCAGGGGAACCCACAAAGTCTGGGTACCTCCAGAATCCCTAGGATGTTGGAAAAAAAGGACGCAAATTTGGCTTGGTTAGCTTATGTGGACAAAAAGTTATGCGGGCCTAAGCGCGAACTGCCCCAAATAGGCAAAAAAAGGCCTGGCACAGGAGGGGGAAAAGGCCTGGCAGCGAAGGGGTTAATATGAACGTGCTAACAACACTTACAAATGAAACTCTACATTGAACTATCTACTCACCCTAAGTGAAGACACAAGGACACCTGTATCACAAGTCACAATGCTAGGGAGGGCACGCTGCACTGAAAACCCCAAAACATACTGATGACAAACTGTTAGCAGACAAACACTTGCTCAGCCAAGAAAACAACACAATGCAGATGGTATAGCCTACAAGTATAGGATGTCACATTAGTACACTAAATAGTCACAGACAACACAAGACAACTACTGCCATTGAAGGTCTTTTCAATAGTGCAAGCTACATCAACATGATCCCATTCTTTTTCTCTTTCAGTTGATCAGGGGTATGGCATCCAGCCATGGAAATGACACCATTTGGCAACCCGAGTACTGCTGCAGAGCGGGCATACAACGACGCCCATAGGAGGACACGCAGCATTGTCGAGCGGACCTTCGGCATCCTCAAGTCAAGGTTCCGCTGCCTCGACATCACTGGTGGTAGCCTACTATATTCCCCCGAGATGGTCTGTAGGATCATCCTCACATGTGCAATATTGCACAACATTTGTGTCAAAAGGAACATTCCCCTCCTCGAACCAGACCCATACATGCCTGAAGATGAGGAAGAGGAGGATGCTGGCCTGCAACAGGAGGGGGAACAACCAAACACGGCTGCTGGAGTGCGTAGGCGCCAACACATTGTGAACAATTTCTTTTCATAATTATCACCATCACCACTTAATGAACTATTGTAAATAAACACTGATACAAACACCACATCATGGTCTGGCTATTCATTTCTGCACACCTTTAGCTCTAAATATAAGAAGAAGAATGTCGTCTCATGGAGCATTAATGATATAACAATCAGGACACAGAAAAATACACTACAAATGTAATGCCTATCATACAACGGTCACATACACACACAATGTAAATGACTGACATCCTGTACAGTTCACCTTTGAAGGTCAATAGCTGAGGACCACACCTATTACACACACATACATATAGGAAACATGGTTCATCACAGCAGATGGCACACAACTAAAACACCATCACTCAACTAGGGGAAAACAGGCCTCATACATCAGGCAGTTGACATGCTTTTGCTTCAGGAACAGGAATGTATTACCAGACTCTTGGCAGCAGTAATTCCAACTACTTACAATCTTTGCAATGACTATCTGTCACTAGAGTTACACATAAGCAAAACATACACAGCACACGTGCCACACATATGACAAGCATCCAGCACATCACATCCCATCTACATGTCAGCCCTTTTCTAAAAACCTTACACACCCATGCGGCTGGTCACACCCCACCTGTCTGAAGAGGTCCCTGGAATGCTGATATGTGTACCCTGAGATTCCCTCATCTACATGCACACACTCACAAGAGTCATCCAGTGTGCCACACCCTTTCCTATGCCTACCATTGTCATAGTACCATCTCACTGTATGGAACTCAGCTCATATAATACACTGGCTTGGAGTTTTTAAGGCCTGGTATCACCTGTAGATTGATTCTCGTGTGAAAGGTACTGTAGACCATTTTAAAGCAAATCTCATCCGACAGGACTAGTGAGACACTGATGGAGGCCACACCAGTGATCCCCTCCATGCACACCACCCAAATTTACATGCCCCGTCCCTGCTGATGCCTCCTACAGCATAGATGTAGACATTTGGGCAATTACACCATTAAGCATTGCTACTAATGTTGCCGTGTAACAGTTTATCAGGGTTCATGTGTCACCTTCAAGACAACACAGGACATACACAGTGTGACATGTCAACTGTCTACTCCTCCCTCTGACCACTCCTAGTCAGACCACTGATCATGTAATTTGTGAAAGAGCTGGCTCCTGATTGACCCAGCATCCTGTCAGCCTGACTGGTGACTGGCACCTGTCCGTGGTCACCCTAAAGATACCCGGTGTCCACCTATGGACCACACTTGCTGTCCAAAACCTCTCGTACCTCAGAGGCTAATTTGTCATTTGCCTCATCAATGTATACTCAAATACATTGTATTGCATCATCTGACTGTTATTTGTATCATATTTGTGACAGTGCCCTTGAATAGCTAAATCATGGCCCTTCCGTTGTCTGGGCCTCATTAATGCCTAAACTACAAAGTGTGACAGTGTGCCTGGCCCATAGCGTTTGATGGTGTACGTGGCCTCCAGCAGAACCAGCAACCTCAGATAATGTCCATGAAAAGTCAACACATATGAGGACCCTGACAGTTCACACGCTGAGTAACATTGTTTAAATAATAGAGATGAGTCGTGTGTGCTGAATACCAGCCATTTACTTCTGCACAGAGGCTATGATGTTTCCTGATACATTTCCATCCACAGAAGCCAACTTGAGTACAAATGTTGCAATAACACATGCCGGATCCAGACACCTGAGACATTCTCTCACTCAGCACACCACAGTTGCCCAGTTGAAAGTCTCATTACACGTCTTCAGTGACAGGGTGGGACCATCCACGTGTAGGTTACCATGTCCTCAATGACTTTTGTCACATTTAGCTACAAACAATACTCATTAGATACACAATTAGCTGCCAATAACTCATGATGAGACATGGACGTTACAGTGACAACATACACCTTAACAGTTGATACTGGATCAACATTGGACCACACACATGTACATGTACCATCCAATCAACAAAATGGTTGCAAGCAGCCTATCACAGTAGTGTCCCAGTTGTAACCTAGCAGGAAGAAAGAAACATGCCACTAAACCAGGTAATGCATAAAGGGCCACATACATCAACAACCTATTTGCTATCATGACTTAAGGAACGTTGAGATTTTGCTATTAAATCAATGCTAAATGGTATGTCAGAATTCTCCAAAGAACCAATAGGGAAAACGTCAAATGGGCAAATGGGATCACAGATTAGCAAACAGAGAATCATACTCAATTTGCTTCCATGGGCCTGCTGCCAATGGTTTAGCATTACTGATTTTGGGAAAACCTTGGATAAAGTTGCAAGTCAGGAACAGCAAACCCGAGGGTGCTGGGGGCCTAAGTCCCCCTCTGCTGCACCCCAAATATACATTTGTTATGCACATGTGAAGCAAACACATGCATAAGGCGCATGTGTGCCCTACATGTCAATAGTGAAACACATTTTAGCTACATTAACTCGTAATTAGGACATGGTTAACCCCAAAAAAGGTTTAGGCGACAATTGCATTACCTAATTGGCCTTTATGCAATTTGGAATAGCTTGATACATGTGCTCACAATTTTGCTAAGAAATACATCCTGGTATCTCTTTCATATTTTGAAATTTGCAATCAGCAATTACCTACATATGTGCACAATTATGAGTAATATCCATTCTGGCCAATCATTACTATTGCACTGTGCATACCCTCTATACATCCTATAAGGGACATTTGCTATAGCTAACCCCAAAGGTTATCACTTAGCACCGTTTGGTCATGCAAAATTCCATTTCTCATTTGGACAAATTAAATACATATTTGTCATAATGCGTCATACTTTCACGCATACAGCTTGTGCGTCATAATTTTTGACGCACAGGAGTGCAAATAATGCAGAGTCAAAAATATTTTTCATAAATAGATATCATAATTGGCTGCGGCTTAATTTTCACCTCTAGAACAGTAAAATATGCCGCAAACAAATATTAATTCCCAATTATGAAAAATATTTTGACTCTGCATTATCTGCACTCCTGTGCATCAAAAAATATGACGCACAACCTGTATGCATGAAAATATGACGCATAATGGAAAAAAACGGCGGCCATGTTATGCAGGATGTGATGTAATAGGATATCCTGTTTACAGATTCTGTACAGTGGGTGTACTTTCACTTTCACTTTGCAGTCTCTGATGATTCTAGACTGTGTGGCTGTGTGCAAAGTGTTGTCCTGTGTATTAGTGCTTTTGTGTCCAGAGTGCCATCTTACTTGTTGTTTTGTCATCAATATATTGTTGTAGAATACTGTCTGAGTCTGTGTTGTATAAATTTGTCCAGTCCAGTGTTGTATTTATTGTCTGTGGGAGTCTGTTGTGGGTACTGTGATATAGGGGATAGTTGGGCTCTTCTATTTGTTAAGTTTTCTTTGTATTTCCTCACTCTAACTTTCCCCATTTCCCCTTTTCTTTTTTTCTACTACTTTTTCCCCTTTTTCAGTGCTTAAATGTCTGGTAGGCCACAGCTTTCCAGGATGGGTGAGGAGGAATTGGAGGGGTTTATATGGCTGGTTTGCCATTTCCTCCCACTTATGCTGGAGGCTGGGGGTAGGGTGATACAGGGATATCACACAGAGGCCCGAAAAGTCAGGTGGGGGAAGGTGCGCCATTACTTGGTGAGTCTGTATGGGAGCCAACGGAATGACCATCAATTGAAGCACCGCTGGGCTGACCTGATCTCCAGGGAGTAAGATCTGCTGGACCACCTGGGAATCAGGATTGGTGGCCATGTTGGTGAGTACAGATCATGTAAATGTGCACAATTTAAAGCTGTGTAGTGACATGTGATAATTGGTACCCAATCTGCCAGATAAGTAGCTGACTGTGTGTAATGCTAGGGAAACATACAGGGTAATTGATGCACTATGTGAAGGATGACAAATGCTAGCAGTCAGGCAGCTCATGTTTTCCACACATACAGGTTGCTTGTAGCAGAATGTAATGTAGTGCCGCCTTTGTGTCAGACAAGCGACACATTAATGAGGCAATCAGGACTCTACAGGTCACATTAGCCAGTGAAGTATGGATGTAGTAACATCATACCTACATATGTTGACGCTATAGCTAGACTGACATTTGAAACCCTTACATGATGCTGAAAATTAGTGCTGCCTTCGGGTCAATTGAAGTTAGCAATGTGGCCCACACATATGTCACATGTGTGTCTGGTTAGTGTGTAGGGAAAGTGTTCACGGAAGTGCCATGCCTGTTCGTGATAAATGTGCTCCTTCACATTTTATTGATACATGCCAGATCTGAACATGAACCATATTTGTAAAGGACTCAGGTGCCCTCAGCTAACATATTAGACAGGTATTTATTGTCACTTGTGCCAAAATCCGAATAGGGATGGCAGTCCAAAGGTATGGACTAGGGTACAAACATCTATGTTTGGTGCCAACCACCATTGTTTGGACACATCAATTTATGAAACTGTAACAATGAGGTATTGCCAAAGTACCTGGCCCTCTGTACCATGTACCTAACTGTCACAAATGTGTCATGACCACATAGGCTGTTTGACAGGTCATGCAGTCCTCAAGTAACCAGCTTTTGGATGTCTCTCTTGGATGCACATGATGAGATGAATACACACCTATATTGTTGCTGCACACTAATGGAGGTGCATGTTTGCCACCACATGACAGTCCGGGCCACTGCATGTGTGTAGAAGTGTGTGTAACTGTAGCAGGAGACCCATCCTATGTAAATGTTGCACAGGAATTATTCCATGCAGTATGAGCATGTGTGAAAGTGTTTCATTACTCATGTCAGATTATCACATTGTGTTTGTATTTGAAATTGTTTGTCAGTGCACAGATTCTGAGCATATTCTTCCTTCCATGCTTTACAGGTGGACCTGCACCGTACACAGTGGGAGAGGTGGCTCGTTTTGAGGACCCCGACACCTACAGTGAGTGTTGACATGTATGGTATGTTTTGTGTTTGCTGGTGATGTGTGATGGACTACTGTGTGTTGAACAGATTGCAAGGTTTGATGCGCTGCCCAATCATTAGTCTTGTTCCATTAGTGGGATTTCAGTTATCACTTCATTTTGAGTTGACCTATGCTTATCCATTTGTCTGATCTTGGGTATGTAGGCCATTCCTGTAGGGCCCGCTATGGGAAATGGGGTGAGTCATGTGGAATACACTAGTTACTTTAAGAGTTGCACTGGGACTCGTCTCGGACTGAGTCTGCATGTGAGACTGACATTCTCCCAGATAGCTTCTGCAAATGGCTTGTCTGAAATCTGCTGCTTCCCTATTAACCGATGTACTGAGTACACTGTAGGTTGGATCTTCTGGGAGCATGTACTTCCACAAGTTGTACTAGAAGTGTGTGGGACTAGAGTGCAACGGCCTAGGTGTGCATGCTATTCATGATCATGGGTGTTCTTGCTCCTCTGTGTCTGTAGAAAAATATGCCTCACTGGAAGTATGTGATGTTGGCCTAGGTCAGTACATTTTGACCTTGGATAGGACAAGGTTTAGCTGACTCCAATTTGTTGATAGCCCTTCACTGGTGGTGTGTGTGTGGAGGCAAAAACATGTTGAGCTTTCTATACACTCCTGGGTGTGCATCTATTTTGGGATTGTTTGTTGTTCTTCCCACCCCCCCCCTCAAAGACAGGCATGGGTTTGTGAATAGGGTACCTAGGACTGAAGCAACCAGTATGTTACACATACTTGTGATTATATGAAATATGGTTTTGAACCTAGTGTACACACTCAGTTATGGCACATGAGTTCTATACTAGCAAATCCCATTACAAATTGCAGACCTTGAAGTTTGTGATTGTTATCACATACACTGACATATGTAGTCCAGGCAATAGGCGGAGGAGGTGCAGCATGATTGTTAGCTGCAACTGTAAGTACTTTGATGACAAGTTATTGGCAGTTGTTACCCATCATGTAGATTATTGTATATGCTATGTGTGAGATGACCTCTGTATGCAGGCTTCCCATGTACTTCCTCTGAGACTTTCAATGATCTGTATGGTGATATGAGCTGTTACAAGTACAGTAAATGTATTGTCAGATTGACCACTTGTGCTATTCCACACAATGCAGTTCCCAGGGTAAATAGTTGCCCTTTGTCTTCACAGCTGCAAACAAGAGTGCCGCACAGAGGCATGAATTTGAGAGGCGGGCCATGAGGTACCGACACATCCTGCAGGTGCAGTCGGGGTTCCGACGGATGGCCCGTAAATACCAGTCGGATCGGGCCTCCGGAGCATGGTGGGCTTCACCACAGGGTGGCCCAACGTTGCCCACTACAGCCACCACCACCACAACCATCGGTTCTCCCCAAGTGGCCCCAGCCACAGCGGGGACAGTTGTCCCTGCCTCTGCAGCACAACCAGGACCCAGCAGTGTGACAGCTGCAGGACAGTCCAGTGGGCTAGGCTCAACACCCACACAGAGCACCTCTGCCGGGACCTAAACAGCAGCAGCACCTCCAATCGACCCTGCGGCATTCCAGGCTTTGGAACGCAAAATGGACAAATTTATGAGGAAGGTGGACAAGCTTAGCCAGGATGTGGCCTACATCAAGAAGCGGGTCAGGTCTATCAGGCGGACTCTCCGGAGGGCCAACCTCTAGGACTGATATGTTCAATGTACATAATTCCCTCCCCTCCCTCCTCTTTTTCCTTGTTATCATGATTAGTGGGCTTGGGGGATTAGTGTTAGGTTAGTATAGGTTGTTAGCTTAGTTAGTGTTAGGGAGGAGGATGGGGGGTCCTGATTCTTTCTACTTTTCATTATTGAGTGTGTGGGTGGGTGGGTGGGGGTCAATGTTGGGGTTCCTGTGTGTTTAAAAAAAAAAAGAAAAAAAAAATACATGATTGTTTAGGATAGTATAGTATGTGTGTAGGTTAGTGTGTGTTGTCCTGCATGTGTCCTGTCTCATAATGGTGGGTGGGGGGTTGATGTTTAGATCGATTCGTTATATGTGTAGAGTAAGTTTAGCTTAGGTTAGTTAGGGACAGTTGTGGGTAATGAGTAGTCAGGTTAGATTAGTGTAGGTATGACTTTTCCCTTAGTTGCCTCTGGTGTGATTAGTTATGAATAAATATATAGATAACCCTTTGCATTATGTGTTAACTGCTACTTGATCATGGCCTTGCCATCAGTGTAGGTGATTGTTGTTCTATGACATTTGTGCCCTATGCTACAAACCAAAACAAACTGAGGTGTAAAATGGCAGCTACCCCTGTGCTACCTTGGTAAGTATCCACCATTTGTTAGAACCACCAATCGGAGTTGAAATGGATCACAAAGGATTTGTGTCGATGAGTATGTTTTCTACATCACAAAGTGTGCTTCCAGACTTGGTATTGTGGGGACATTTTTAGGTTGAACTGCAGTGTGATGTTCAGGGACATCTTTGAAGATGAGGTCTTGTTAACACTCTTGTCTTCTTGTCTTCATAACTGACATTGATCATTTGTGCTAAAATTCAGCATGATTACCTATTTGGATGTTTACTCGGAAAGGTTGATTGATGCTGTGTTTTGTAGTGTTTGCTTAGATTAGACAGCATAATTCAATGTGTTAGTATTGCATCGTGACAACATTTATCAGCCACTATTAGTTGACTTTGATTTCTCTTGATGAAGCATTATTCTGTACAACATAGCATGATTGTGTGTGGTTTCTCCCTTCATCAGTTATTCTCCTCAGGATGGGCAGGCTATGATGCAATCCTGGCCACTGCACAGATGTATCTGACTACATGATGTCAGGACAGTTGTATTGACAAGCTACATGGTTGTCACACAGGCACATTTGTGTTATCTACTGCACAGTTGATGTGTCAAATTACACAGAGACATATTTGGTGTGCAAGTGCAATTTATGGATGGGTGCTGTAGTGCAATATGTACATTGTCCATGTTTGCTGAGTCCGTTCTACTGCAATCTTACATGGTGATCCTACAGAAGGGGTGTGGATAATGCTCCTGACATGCTGGGGTGATGTTACAGACAGTGCAGAGGGACAGGATTAGCCGATTAGTAGGAGAGAGACATTCACTGGCAATGCTGACAAGTTATACAGTGATTAGCAGAACAGTCATTGAGTATAGTTGTAGTAAGACTGGCATTTGACAAAACGTAGGACCTTGGTCAAAGTAGGCAATGCTGCAGGGACTAGTGCTTCCGGGGACTCTTCCGTGTGAATGTGATCTGTTCCATGTCTTCTTCTTCTGATGTGTGTGTTGCCTGCTTTGTCCTTGTTGTTATTGGTTGTGAAGGGGCAACACACACCTCAGTGTTAGAAGACGTGGAGTCAGACATCCCGGTCGCTGCTCCCTGTGAACGTCTTAAGGGCAGTACTGCAGCAAGGAGGGTCTGCTGGTTTTTGAGAATAGCATCCACATCACGATGGTAGGCAGCCAGGTCGGCCCTGAGGGAGTCATGATTGCATTCATGCATGCAGTGGAAGGTTTGGTGTGCGAGGTGTTGTGGCAACTCCCTTACTGCAGTGGTGAATTCCTTGACAGTTTCTTGTAGTCCCTGCAGTATGGATGTTAGGGCTTGCATAGCTGCTGCCTGATCTGCAGATGACATCATGCACAAGCGCACCCCCTCAAGGCTGGCTGCCATAGTTTGCATCCCCACCCGCAACTCCTTGGCCAGCTCCTGCTGTACTCCAACTACAGTTCTTTCAAAGCTGGTGCCAGTGTTGTCAGAGTCCTCAGCTGTATTGGAGCTGGCAGGTCTTGCAATTGGGGTGGTGGGTGGTTCTTCTGTGATGGCTGCTTGTTCTGTACTCCTCCTTGTGACTGAAGGTGGGATCTGGAGGGTTTCAAGGACATTTTGGATGGTCTCCTGGGGAATGTTTATGGGCTCGTCATCCATGTCATCAGGGAAATCTGGGACAGGCATATCAGCAGGTGATCCATCTTCCTCTGCAATGAAACAGGGTACAATTAGTGTGTCTGTGTTGTGACAATTTTGACGTGACGTGCCTGCCTTTTGATGAATTCACTTTGTGATCTTGTTTGGTATTGGTATCTGCTGTCCTGCAGATGGGCATTGTTATAGGCCTATGGCCCACCTGTGTGTCACATGTATGTTATTGAGTTATCAGACTTGTCAGCCTCATCGCCTCTAGGTGTTGCTTTATGCCAAATTGAGAATAGCCACCTTTTTGTCCTACTCGACCCTCCATGTATATCCATTCTCTTGGTGAGACCTTTCACTGGCTGTGGGTGTTCTGATGGTCCTGGCAGCACAATTGACTCTCAGGACCTGCCCCAATCCCTGATCGTTCACATTGACTTAAATGTAATTGACATGTAGCATATCCTATGCATGGCAATGTTATGATGTGATATGGATGTTGATATTGTTCATGTGTCCTGCTGATGTTGGGTAATGTGTGTTACATTGGATTGCCCTGATAGTCGTATCAGTGTCCTATTTCCCCCTCTGACTGTGCAGGTGTATTTCAGTGACCAGTTCCATGTGTCCCCTCCTCAATGCTGTTGTCTGAGCAGTATGACTTTTGTGATGTTGCCTTGTTTGCCAGGCACGGGAAGGACCCTGACATATGCAGCATGGGTGTGTCCTTAGTGCTGTGTCACTCCTATTGTTGTTTACATTGGCTGATGTTTGTGACACCTATGGGCATTGACATTTGCGTGTACTGGGGCCTTTGTCTTGTTTCAGGAGATTGTTTCAGATGTCATCCTCACCCCCTAATTTAGGTATGTATGTTCCATGGAGAGGTTACTGCCATTGGCTACTTGAGCTGCACACAGATCAGAGGTGGTAGTGTCAACTGTTGTGGCAGTTACATTGCAGTTGTCGTTTTGGCTAGAGGATTGCTAATAGGGCCCTAGTTAATGTAGGAGATATGTTGGCTGACGAGTGCCAGGATGTAAGTTTGACGTAGTGGCCTTCCCTCCTATCGAGGCTTTCCCTTTGCTCCATTGTTGGCATGACAGCATGCCCCCAAAGGACTGTTGTTGGTGTAGTGTAATGTTGTGCCCCAGCTTCTGTCTGTGCAGGCCATGCCCCCCTGCCGTGCCCCTTTACCCATGCCACTCCATGTATATGATGACTTAAATGCAATGTGTAGTAGGTATTTCCCCCCTGTTTACAGTCAACATTATTGTATTTTAATTCCCCATGCGACTTACCCTGCATGTGTGTTGTCTCGTAGTAGTCTGCGCTGTCCTGTCCTTGAGTCCCTGTGACGATCTCCTCAGGGATTACGGCTGCGACCATCTCCTCCATGTGGTCCAGGGCCTCCTGGTGTGCTGGACTCCCACCTCCAGTCTGCAGTGCTGCCTTCCTGTTCCTGGACATTTTTTCCTTTGTCCTACGTTTGCAGTCATGCCAGCGTTTCTTACACTCGGTGACTGTCCTGCGTACTTCAGCCACACTGTTGATCTTGTCAACAATTTGTTGCCATATGGCCTCTCTCCTACTGATTGGCAACTTTGAGGTGATAAACAGTTGGTGCTGGTGTTCCGTCACCTCTTTAACCAGGATTTCCTGCTCCTCTGCACTGAAGCGACACTTTCTTTTCTTTCTATGAATGTCCTGGTTCTTGTATGGATCGTCCTGGCTGGTTCCTGGTCTGCTGTCATCTTCCTGGGGTCTGTAGTGGCATCTGGGATCCATTTTGGCTCTCCTCTGGTGCACTTGCAGTGTTCGAGTTTTTTTTTTTACGCTATTGTGTCAAAAAACGGCGCATATCCGGGCTGCGGTGTCGTAAATCGACCCACAGTCATTTCCGCCGCGTTAATGTCGTTTTCCTTTACGACTTGACGCCGCGATGTGCGCAAAAAATAATGACTCCCACCTGTTGATTGCGCCGCCGTGCGTCAAAGTATAAATTTGACGCCCGCACGGTGCTACGAAATGGCGTTAGCCGGCGGTAAATTTTTTGACACAAAACTGCGGCGCCGCAGTTTTGCGTCAAAAAGTATAAATATGGCCCTCTGTGTTTAACTCGGAGTGAACATTTCACGATCTCTGTTCGCACTCAGTTAGGAGTGCATCAACTGGTCGATTGGATTACCCTGGATGATTCATCAATTGCCCCTCCACCTTTCAGTGGGCAGTCACCAGTTTTGCTTCAAACCTTAATTAGAGAAGCAAATTTGTCAGTCTGTGTCTGTGTAACCTGAGTGCAGCAGGTTGACCGAGATAGGATTTAAAATAAGAAAAAGGGAACAAGATAGATTGTAAACCAGGGAAAAAAAGAAAAAAAAAAAGAAAACAAATGCTAAAGAAGCAGCAACGGGGGGAAGAAATAGTACCTCAATTGCATTGGGATAAGGGACGAGCACTGATTAAGTTTAATCAATCTGTGCTTGGCCGGTGCTCCACTGCAATAAGCAGAAGTGACGTTTCGGCTGAATTAGCCAATTGGGAATTGTAGGAAGGTAGCCTCTTTCTAGCCTTGTTACCCCCAATTTTAGCCTGTTTGTGAGTATATGTCAGGGTGTTTTTACTGCCTCACTGGGATCCTTCTAGCCAGGGCCCCAGTGCTCATAGTGGAAACCCTATGATGTCAGTGTGTTTGATATGTGTCACTGGGATCCTGCTAGACAGGACCCCAATGCTCATATGTTTGAAGCCTATATGTGTTCCCTGTGTGGTGCCTAACTGCATCACTGAGGCTCTGCTAACCAGAACCTCAGTGTTTATGCTCTCTCTGCTCTTAAAATTGTCACTGCACACTAAGTGTGAGGGCAGCCTGCCACTAGCCAAGGTGCACCCACATTGTTCAGGGCAATTTCCCCGGACTTTGTGAGTGCGGGGACACCATTACACATGTGAACAACATATAGGTCAATACCTATATGTAGTGTCACAATGGTAACTCCGAACAAGGCCATGTAACATGTCTATGATCATGGAATTGTCACCTCAATACCATTCTGGTATTGGGGGGAGAATTCCATGCATCCCCGGGGCTCCAGCATAGAGGCCAGGTACTACCAAACTAGCTCTCTGGGGTTTTCTCTGCAGCTACCGCTGCTGCCAACCTTCAGACAGGTTTCTGCCCCCCTGGGGCCTGGGCAGCCCAGTCCCAGGAAGGCAGAACAAAGGATTTCCTCTGAGAGAGGGTGTTACACCCTCTCCCTTTGGAAATAGGTGTTAAGGGCCTGAGAGGAGTGGCCTCTCCTGGCCTCTGGAAATGCTTTGAAGGGCACAGATGGTGCCCTCCTTGCATAAGGCAGTCTACACTGGTTGAGGGACCCCCCCAACCCTGCTCTGGCATGAAACTGGACAAAGGAAAGGGGAGTGACCACTCCCCTGACCAGCACCTCCCCAGGGGAGGTGCCCAGAGCTCCTCCAGTGTGTCCCAGACCTCTGCCATCTTGAATGCAGGGGTGGGAGGGAACAGTAGAGACCTCTGGGTGGCCAGTGCCAGCAGGTGACGTCAGAGACCTCTCCTGATAGGTGTTTCCCTCTCTCTAGCGCCAATCCTCTTCTGAGGGCTATTTAGGCTCTCTCATGTGGGTTTCTCATCAGATAACGAATGCAAGAGCTCACCAGAGTTCCTCTGCACTTCTCTCTTTGACTTCTGCCAAGGATCGACCGCTGACTGCTCCAGGACGCCTGCAAAACCACAACAAAGTAGCAAGAAGACTACCAGCAACATTGTAGCGCCTCATCCTGCTGGCTTTCTTGACTGTTTCCTGGTGGTGCATGCTCTGAGGGCTGTCTGCCTTCACCCTGCACTGGAAGCCAAGAAGTAATCTCCTGTGGGTCGACGGAATCTTCCCCCTGCTTACACAGGCACCAAACTTCTCCATCACTGGTCCTCTGGGTCCCCTCTCATCTTGACGAGCGTGGTCCCTGGAACACAGGAGCTACATCCAAGTGTCCCGACAGTCTAGTGGCCCTTCTGTCCAAATTTGGTGGAGGTAAGTCCTTGCCTCTCCATGCCAGACAGTAATCCTGTGTACTGCATGAACTGCAGCTGCTAGAGCTTCTGTGCACTTTTGCAAGACTTCCTTTGTGCACAGTCTAGCCCAGGTCCCCAGCACTCTGTCCTGCATTGCCCAACTTTCTGAGTTGGACTCCGACTTCGTGGGACCCTCTTTTGTTGTGCTGAGATGACCGCTGTGCTCAGATCTTCTGAACACCTGTTCAGGTGCTTCTGCGGGTGCTGCCTGCTTCTGCGTGGGCTCTCTGTTTTGCTGAGTGCCCCCTCTGTCTCCTCCTCCAAGGGGCGACCTCCTGGTCCTTCCTGTGCCCTCGCAGCACCCAAAACCTTCAACTGTGAACTTCAACTGTGACTAGCAAGGCTTATTTGTGATCTTTCTGCATGGAAACAACTCTGCATCCTCCAGGATGCCGTGGGATATCTTCTGACCAAAGGAGAAATTATGGAACCTTCCGTTGTTGCAGAATCTTTTCCTTCTTCCACCCAGAGGCATCCCTTTTGCACATTCATCCGAGGTTTAGTGGGCTCCTGCCCCCCCTGGACACTTGCGTGACTCTTGGACTTGGTCCCCTTCCTTTGCGGGTCCTCAGGTCCAGGAATCCGTCTTCAGTGCTTTGCAGTCAGTTGTTGTCTTTGCAGAATCCCCTATCTCGACTTTACTGTCTTTCTGGGGTAGTAGGGTAACTTTACTCCTACTTTTCAGGGTCTTGGGGTGGGGTATCTTGGACACCCTTAGTGTTTTCTTACACTCCCAGTGACACACTACACTAGGCCTGGGGTTCATTCGTGGTTCACATTCCACTTTTGGAATATATGGTTTGTGTTGCCCCTAGGCCTATTGTCTCCTATTGCATTCTATTGTGTTCTACAATGTTTGCACTACTTTTCTAACTGTTTACTTACCTGATTTTGGCTTGTGTGTATATTGTGTGTATTTTACTTAGCTCCTAAGGTAGTATATCCTCTGAGATATTTTTGGCATATTGTCACTAAAATAAAGTACCTTTATTTTTAGTAACTCTGAGCATTGTGTTTCTTATGATATAGTGCTAAGTGATATAAGTGGTATGGTAGGAGCTTTGCATGTCTCCTAGTTCAGCCTAAGCTGCTTTGCTATAGCTACCTCTATCAGCCTAAGCTGCTAGAACACTGCTAATCTACTAATGAGGGATAACTGGATCAGGCACAAGGTGTAAGTACCACAAGGTATCCACTATAAGCCAGGCCAGCCTCCTACAGGGATGCTAGAATGAAGAGTGATGCTCCAGCACACAAATGGTAAGTATGGGAGTGATCCAAGCCTTTTTCTGTGTACAACATGGTCTCGCAAGCAAGGCGCATGCACTAGTGCATGCACTCACAAACTCAACCCTAAAAATAGAGAAAAATGTAACAAAAACAACATGAAAACTGCTAAAATTGAATAGGGGGAAACCGATACATTAAAGTTTTAAGATTAAAAGCATCAAAAAAAGAAAATCATCTATAAGTAGACACCTATTTGCTGTTGACTGGAACCAAACTCCTTCTGACTGCAAACTGTCTTACAATGTACTGTCTGAGTTAATTCAGGGAATTGTACAATTCTCTCTTCCTCAACCAAACTTACCCTTTTCTGGTAGTAGTTAACCCTCCTGTTGGACTGGTGCCCAGTTAGCTACAGTTGGCCAAGGGAACAAATGATTCTCTTCCTCAGGTGTTCCTTCATACTTAACTATGAGTGGACAGGAATCACCAATGGCCACTTGTAACCAAATCCCTCAAAGTGCATGTCCTTGAATGCCAGATTCATGATGTTGTTAAGAATGGGGGCGGGGGGGGAGATGGTGTATAAGACCGAGGAAAGCTTCATAGGATGAGGGCCATAGTGTCATCTTTGTCCATGATCTACCAGATGTTGTCCGTGGCAGCAATGAGGTCAGTCTCATTCTTGTGGTTGTGCTTGAATTCGGATAAAGTGACATTGAGGAGGTGATTATTGGTGAGGTGGGTGTCCAGAGTTTGTTTATAATTTCATATAATACTATAAATTGTATTTGTATAGCACTTACTACCCCTGAGGAGGCATTGAAGCACTTTACGGTGAGTAGCACGCTACCCAGAGCCTAGTTAGTGGTCAGTCAATTGGTTATAGGTGTTAGTTGTGCATGCTCCTTCCATGCATTCAATCCAGTTTCTTTGTAGTAATTGTTGACAATGACGTGATTATTAGGAGGGGTTACAGGAGACACAGTTACTAGTTGGAATTAATATTGTTATGGTTTCCAAAGAGCTTTAAGGAAGATAGGCATGAGATTTTTAGATTAACTTGTATACAAATGAGGGAGACAGAAGGTAGAGAGAAGCAGAGGTTAATTAAAAAAATTGAAGTGATGGAAGGTCAGTTTTTCATGCAGGATTTTAAGGGTAATAACAGGTTGAGGATTTTTCCATGCAATTTGTAGCTGTAAACCTGTTGAAAGAAACAGTTTCATTCAAAGATACTTCTTACAGTGAAGAAAAGAAGCACAGTGTGACAATGAGGACCCTTTTTGTATCTACCCAATACATCATATTTAATACTATACGATAAAGTATTGGAATGTATGCAAATTATATGCACCATAAAAATATATTATAAAAAATGTTTATAAAAATCCACCATCTTAAAAATGCAAAAAAGTAATTAATAAAGACACATTCCAGTAACCATTAAACTATTCAGTGCCATGTTTGTCACCCATTCAATGTCTGGTTTGGAAGGCCCTGCCCCCTTCATCCACCTGAACCTGAAGATCATCCCCAGAAAACAGATACCATGTCTAGCTGAATGGATGTGTCTGGGGTCACCAGCTCATTCTAGGATCCACATTTCCATGACTTTTGCTAGGTAGAGTAGCAAGGAGATAGGCCAGTAGTTGACTAGCATTTTTGAGGCTGCTGACGGGTTCTTAAGTTGAAGGAGAACTGTGGCGTTTTACTAGGTGTCCGGGTAGCTGGCTGTGATGATTGAGCCATTCAGGATTGGGATGAGAGCTGCATTATTCGGGTCCAGTACTTTGATGAAGACATAGTGAGGGAAATGTCCAAGGAGACTGGAGTGTATGGACTGCTTGGTCATTGCGGTTTCTTCAGTAGTGGGCCAGGCTGCCATTGTAAGTTGAGATAAGCAGGAAGGCTATGAAGGTGAAAGGGACCAGCAGGGGTTGAAGATGTTTTAGATCCTGCTGATTTTGTTGCTGCAGAATTGGTCAGCGGAGTCCAGAGGGCCTGTTAGGGTCATGTTGGTAGACCTTGCTACTAGAGAGGTGAAATTTCCCACAATGGCAAATATTTCCTTGGCGCTGTTGGTTTTGCTTTTGTTGTTGTTTTCCGTGAGTGAGGTGTGTTTGGTGAATGTGATTTGCTGATGATAGCTTAGGAGTACTGATCTGTAGGGTGATCTTGTCAAAGTCACCCTGATTTTGTTTCCATCTGTGTTCATGTTGCTCTCAGTGGTGTTTGATTAACCTGATCTCTTCTGTGTACCAGCTTGCCTGGGCTCTCAATCTCATGGCTTTGATGGCTTGGAGAAGAACAGGCATATCTGCACACACAGTGATATAGGTTTGAGGTTGGAGATGGATTTCTGGAGATTGTTGTTGTGTCAAGGCCAGTGGTGTAGGAGTTTGGAAGACGAGTATGCTTCTGAGATATATTTCCAGACCTGTCATGGAGATTGGCAATGGTGTTTCTTCAGTGGCGTGGGATGATTATGTTGAAGTAGAAATGGGTATGGTTGGACCAGGTATCAGTTTTGGTCAGTCTATTGTGATGACACTGAAGCTGACAAAGATGGGGCATTTGTGGGACTGGGTGAGTGTGAGGTTGGACAGGTAATCTAGGAGGGTGTTCTTGTTGGGTTTGGTGAGGTTCTCCAGGAAGTAGTTGAGATTGCTGAAGAGGAGGAAGGTGCTGAAATCGAGGACCAGGGACGTGACAAAATCTTCAACAGTACTGCCAAAGTTGGTACATTACCTAGAGTGGAAGCAGATGAGGGTGCCCCTCATGGTGTAGTTGGTGGTGATGAGCAGTTTGAAGGTCAATTTTCCATGTTGCCGGTGGTGTTTTCAGAGGTAGTGGAAGTTTGGATGGATTATTTAAAGATGATGCTGATTCCATCTGCAGATCTGTTTGTTCTATCATGTCTTGTGATCTTGTATCTGGAGAAATTTCCATGGCAATGATGGGGGCCAACAAGAGAGTCATCCAGCCTTTGGTTAAGAAACAGTCAGGTAACAGATCGCAAATTGGTTAGTGTTTAGTGAGGAAGTGAATGCTGGGGAGTATGCAGAACTGAGAGGGGTGTGGTGTATTGGGGTTTCGTGAGTGTGTGGTCATCTGTGTTCAATGGATTGGGCATGTTAGGTGCATGGAGAGTGAGGGGAGGGTGCATGTGAAATGCAGATGTTGCTAGAGCATGCACATTCAGTGTTGGGCAGAAAAGTGCAGCTGTAATACCATGAAATGAGACTGGGTTTCAGGGCATGGAGGGTCATGGTAGAATGGTAGCAGTGGGTTATGGGTGGGAGAAGGGCCAGGGGTACTGCTGCTGGGCACAGATGGGCACAGGCAGGCATGGATGGGCTTACGTTTGGTGCACAAGTGGTAGGTCCATGCTGCAGTCACCTAGTGAAGACTAGATTTCATCACTTGAGATTGATACAAATATCTAGGTGCCATCTATATAGGCTACTGTGGCAAATCCGAAAGAGTGGATCAGCTTGGCTATAGGAGCCACATAGATTTTGAAAAACCTGCAAAGTAGAAATTACAAAAGGTTTAGAAAACGTAATAATTAATCCAAAATGTTAGTGATTCTGTCCATTTATGCAGCTAAATTGCATACATGACAGGAAATACTTGCATGTGTGTGGGCCGTAAGTGGATCATTTAAACCAGTTGTTCTTAACCTGTGGTCTGAGGACCCATGGGGGTCCTCAAAGCCTGTTCAATTGGTCTGCGACTACTTAGTAATCTAAATAAAAATAACAGATTAATACACTTTATAAGAATAAAGAAGTAAAATGTATAATCGGAAATTTTTAAACATTTAGTCAATGTGAAGGAATTTAAATAGGACGCTAATTAAAAAAACTGGTATCCTCAGATTTATTCATGGGAGCAAAGCAAGTGCTTAAAAAAGAATTTAGGGGGTCATTCTGACCCTGGTGGTCGTTGACCGCCAGGGTCAACGACCACGGGAGCACCGCCAACAGGCTGGCGGTCCTCCCAAGGGCATTCTGACCGCGGCGGTTCAGCCACGGCCAGAAAGGGAAAACCGGCGGTCTCCCGCCGGTTTTCCGCTGCCCTACAGAATCCCCCATGGCGGCGTAGCGCGCTCCGCCGCCATGGGGATTCTGACACCCCCTACCGCCATCCTGTTCCTGGCGGGTCTCCCGCCAGGAACAGGATGGCGGTAGGGGGTGCCGCGGGGCCCCTGGGGGCCCCTGCAGTGCCCATGCCAATGGCATGGGCACTGCAGGGGCCCCCATAAGAGGGCCCCACGTAGTATTTCAGTGTCTGCAAAGCAGACACTGAAATACGCGACGGGTGCAACTGCACCCGTCGCACCTTCCCACTACGCCGGCTCAATTCTGAGCTGGCGTCCTCGTGGGAAGGTTGATTTGCCCTGGGCTGGCGGGCGGCCTTTTTGCGGCCGCCCGCCAGCCCAGGGCAAATCCCAAAATACCCTCAGCGGTCTTGCGACCGCGGAGCGGTATTTTGTTGGGGGAAGTCTGGCGGGCGGCCTCCGCCGCCCGCCAGACTCAGAATCACCCCCTTAGTATGGATGATGAGTGGACTCAATTGAATTTGGGAAAGATCCATTGATTTTTTTATGCATTGTTTTGCGGTTCAAATCATTCACAAATGCTTAGAATGGAGCATCCAGCTTCCAGTAATGACTCAGTGGTGGTCCTCGGATTTCAATAATGATTGAATGGGTTGCCCGGGCTCCAGCAATGATTAAGTGGGGGTCCACAGAAGAACCACTGATGTAAATAGTTCCAAATCTCTGTAATTTGGTTACTCCTCCTCATCAAGATGTTAACGTTTGCATTCACCTCAGGCCATAATTAGGAGAACCTATTACTACTATTTTGTCTATGATTTAACTCTTTCGGTCTACAAAAAGCCACAAATTGTTGTAATATGCAGTGCATAAAATAAATTATCATTAATATGCTGCAAAACGTGGCTGTTGTTCATCTTTTATCTCACTCATAACTTTGTTGCAAGCATATTTGGGAAAATCTCCAGAGATGTGTAAACCTTTCACTCAGCCTTCCTTAGACACCACCTGTAACATGGCCAAATCTGGCAACCAGCAGAACACTGAATTAACAAGCATTTGCAATGCAATGGGTCTTGCATTTGCTCGAGTTAGAGAAAATGGGAAGTAATACAATTTCACATAATGGAGCCGAATCAAAGTGCCATTCCATCAGCGTGAAGGAAACAAATCAGAACAAAAAGACCGGTCCGGTTTTGCCATTGCTGGCTCGATTACTGCCCAGTGAGATGCACTGCCTACAAAATAAAAATAAAAAGTAGTCCAGAAACCATACGGAAAACATGGAACCTCGTATGTTTTCAGTAGTTGGCCGGTGCACTCGAGGAGGGCTAAACACCGGAAAAGGCATGACGTATGCATGCCTGTCACTAATTAAATCAAGCAAATTTTAAAAGGCAAGCCCACGATCCAACTAAATTGATGGGCGTGACATGGGCGTGGTTAAAAGCCCACAGAGAGATTACAACAGGGGTCAGAGTGCTTGCGCACTCTACCCTAAAAGGACTTGTGAACATGCTCCCATCAGAGTGGTTTAGCCGCGCCAACTGATTGCATCCCCGGCTCAGAAAGTACTGGGTTGAATGTGTATACTAGTAAGTAAGTAGAAAGTGAAGAAGACGGTAGCTGGCCCACTCCAATTTCTCAACATCCAGGAGTTCAGGTGAGTCCCCAGTAATGCTAACCTCTCATAATTTAGCTTCTGTGGCCATGGGATAGTCCTCAGGGGCCCATACAAGACCCATCCCCAATTTATTTTAAGTGAGGAAACAGATTTTCAGTGTAATCCAGTGGAATAACAAAGGCCCTAGCAGCATATGTGGTTCTGGAGGGTGGGGCTGCGGAGCTCCAGGGGGCCTCCTCAGCCCACTACATTGTGCACAGGCAGCAGGCCCCTGATTGGGTCCAAGGGGGAGAGGCCCCCCTACAGGTACTTTGCAGGGGGAGCCCTTAAGTTTCATTACGCCGCTGGTGTAATTGATTAAATTATTGAGTCCAACACACTTTAATTAAAAAAATCCTGTTGTACTAGCATGTTTATGATGCACGGCACTAAATAACACGTTATACACTTAGGGCCATATGTACGAAAGCCTTTTCCCATAGACACAGAATGGGTAAAATCCTTTGGTACATCTGGCCCTTAGTGCTAATTGATTTCATACACTGAGACCCGGTGTTGTTCACTGAGAAGCAACCTGCAATATGGAAGTCAGCGCATCTTTCTCGCACAGTCATAGGAATGTATACAACGATCTCGGCCCTATCAGATAATCATATGATCTTTCTCATGTTCCTCTGGGCTCTGATAGGGAGCAGGCTCTGGCTGTATCCTGCCCTCCAGCTGGCTCATCTTTCTTTCCCCCATGCACAAAGGTTCAAGAGCGAACAGCAGCTGAGAGTAAATAAGTGGGGTCGAGGGGAGGTAACAATGAACTCTTGAACAGCACTCAGATTTTTACTGGGCCTTTATATTTTTCAGCCCCATTTCTGTGACAAAAAGAGAGTGCCCTTTGACCCTGGACAGAGAAGTATGATGTTTGACCTGCAGTGTACTGTAACTGGGACTGGCAGTTTACCTTACCGTGGGAACCAAATGAATCAGAAGGCCATGATGAGGTATGGCTGGCGGATCTCGCAGAGTGTTTTGTGCCACATTAAAGTTATCAAAAAAGCGCTATGACACGGCCAGCGCTGGTGCCGCTTCATAGCGCTTTTTATTTTCGGGTGAAAGAGCAGGACGGGCAAGCATGGATGGACTGGGAGAGGGGGCTGCTATAAGTAAGCAAGAAAAGAAGGGTGGGGATGAAGGGGACAGATACATGGGGAAGTGGTGGAAAGGGAAAGCAGCAAAATGGGTAAAAAAAAATAACACTTCAATCAAGGCTCGATCAGCGAACGGACACCAATTAAATGTGATCAATCTGTGCTTGGTCCCTGTGCCGGAGAAAAGAACGGAAGTGACGCATGGCCTTTGCTGGCCACTCAGGATGCAGCAAAGCAGAGTGACATAGACTCTTCACAAATGGAAAGCAGCGGGCAGATTACAAGCCCTATATTGTGTACAATAGAGTCTCGCCAGCGAGAGCGCATATTCATGCGCTGTCACAGGCTCGACCCTAAAAATGATACATTTAATACCAACTCTATTAACTGCGCAAATCCTAAAAATGCTAACTGATTAGCACATATTACAAACCTCAGTGAGGCACAATGCGCAGTTTGATGAAGGTTTAGCTGAAGCGCTGGTATAAGCCTTCTGTTCCAACATTCCTAAGTTAGGCTATGTCCCTTTTGTGATTTAGAATATTCTAGCCTTAGAAGGTGTATTTTTCTAATAGCCTGTTTACCTCAGGCTATATATGTTATCAAAGACAGTCACCATCGTTACTAGAAAAATAAATCCTTTGAAGTTCAATTCGTTCTATGCAATGGTGTTTGAGGATTGCAATACTCATTAATGATGTAGCTGAATACAAGCAATCATTCAATCAATCAGGGAATTTGTAAAGAGCACTACTCACCCATGAGAGTCTCAAGGTGCTGGGGGTGGGGGGCTGCTACTGCTCGAACAGCCATGTCTTGAGATATCTCCTGAAGGTAATGAGGTCCTTGGTCTGACACAGGTGGGTGGGAAGATGTTCCACGTCTTGGAGACGAGGTGCGAGAACGATCTGCCAGCGGTGGTTGTTCTATAGATGCGTGAGACAGTGGTGAGGGCAAGGTCGGCCAAGCGAAGCTGTCGGGTTGGGGTGTAGAAGGAGAGCTGTCTGTTGAGGTATTCTGGTATGGTGTTGAGAAGTGCCTGGTGAGCGTGGGTGAGGAGTTTGAAGGAGAGTCTCTTGTTGACGGGGAGCCAATGTAGGTGTCTCAGGTGGGCTGTGATGTGGCAGTGGCGGGGGATGTCCAGGATGAGGCATGTGGAGGCGTTCTGTATACGTTGCAGTCTTTTCTGGAGTTTGGCTGTGCTTCCTGCATATAGGGCATTGCAGTAGTCCAGTTTGCTGCTTTCGAGGGCTTAGGTGACTGTTCTCCTGGTTTCAGTGGGGATCCATTTGTAGATCTTCCGAAGCATGAGGAGGGTGTTGAAGCAGGAGGAGGAGAGGGTGTTGACTTGCAGGGTCATAGATAGTGAGGATTCCAGGATGAATCCTAGGTTGCGTGCATGGTCTGTGGATGTCGGTGCGGTTCCCAGTGTGGCAGGCCACCAAGAGTCGTCCCATGTGGAGGGGGAGGACCCGAAAATGAGGACCTCAGTCTTGTCGGAGTTCAGTTTCAGGCAGCTGTTCTTCATCCATTTTGCAATGGCCTTCATTCCTTCGTGGAGGTTGATCTTGGCGGTGTCCTAGGTGAGGGAGAGGATCAGCGTATGAGATGATGTTGAGGTTGTGAGATTGAAACCATGACATTCACTAAGACGGAGCTTTGCCTATGTTGGCTTCAAATGCATTTTCAGATAAAAATGCCTTTCTGCTACATTTTCAGTCTCACCCTATCGAGAAAATGCTTACTTCGTTGGTTTATTGTTTACATTTCCTGAAAAAATATTTAGCTTCTGTCTCTTCTGCGAGTCGTGTTTTTTTGACTAACTGTTCCTTTTGTCTCTATTCTGACATCACTTTCTCATTTCAGATGTGGGAAGATGGCTGTGATATGTAATTATGCTAGTCAGCGTGCACACAATGCACTAATTATTTACACTCAAGTGGATGGAAAGAGGAAGGGACATGATGCATCCTTTTACCCTGATAACACTACGAGATTGACCCCTTGTCCAACAATTACTCATTAATAGCCTTCACGTTTCAGTTGGGTAGCTAGGATAGTGCAAGCAGTTACAACTAGAACAACGAAAATACGTGTATTAGAGACCAGATGCCCTCTGTTCCTCCTATTGCCTTCATAGTCCCTGAGACACGGCAGGACAAGGATAATGCCAGGGTTCTAAAAAGCAAACCATGGGTACCATCTGCTTCGACTAATTGGCATCTATGTGCTTTCTAAATGTTTAAAGTTAAAACTGCCCTAAGAATACAGGCAATGACATAGTGCAATCGACAAACACTTTCAACCAATTCCCTGGGATTCTAGTCTTATTTTTATTGATAATGTTTTTCCTGAGGTTTGCGTCCAAGACAAAGGTCATCTTGAATATCTAATAGCTCTGGGGTCATATGATTAGTTTTTATTTTGTTAATATGTAACCTGAGTTAATCTCACAGTGTGATATTGCTTTGCCAGGAAGCCCGACAGACATAAGAACAGATAGGTGTTAATATCATGGTCTGCAGAAGAGTCCTCTAATATAACAAAGCTGCAGTTATTGATTTTAGAGAATAATGCGGCATTGCTACCGGCATGAGCTCCTCTGTGATTTAATCACACGACTCAACTCGAGTATCTGTATTTGCTTCGGCCAAAAATATATATAAATTCCTTTCGTTCCTAAGAGCTATTTTTTTCTGAGTAAACTATCACAGGGAGCAAATATATATTTCCCTTAGGGATTTTCATCCAGTATCTTAGCAGCCGGCAGCTGATTGTGTCAGCAGCTTTTTCAGAGGTCTGGCTGCAAACCCTTTATCTTTTAATCACCAGTTAGTTCTTTCTAAACTGCAGCCCCTTGACTAGATAAGGCAATGCGTTAAGGCTCTGTTGCACGCGACGAACCTGCATCGGATCTGTGAAAGTATTGGAATATTAATAATGTCATGAAATTAAAGCAGCGCCGTTTTGAAACTTTGAAAGACAAGTTCTATTTCACCCCGTACTATTTGTTTCCTATTGAGAAAATACATTACCATGGCTCGATGGAATGCACTGTTTGGTAAAAAAGACACGTTCTTTCCCTCTTCACAACCTAGGAATTGTAGAGTAAAACGTGCACTTTGCAAATCGTTCTAATATTCTGTCTAGATACACTTTACCATACAAGAAACTTAAGTATGTTTCATCACTGATTTTCCTTGGAGAAATATAAACGACCTTACTTTTTAACCACCAGATTATATGTAATGATTTTTTATATATTTTACACTATGCAGCATGTTAGTAAAAACCCAGCACATCATTAACTGAGGCCACTTATAAATTGCCTTCTTGCATCTTCCATTTTACATATGAATCTATTAATGTGATTATTTTGTAACTTGTTCTCCTACTCTCGTATTATATCTGTCTGCCAGTATCTCTTACTGTCCCTCTCTCTGACACTAAGATAACTATATATATCTCAAGTGACATCTTCTTTCCTCTTTTATAAATCGGAGGGAAACAGAGGAGTGTAAAGTCACTCGAAATAATAGACTGAAGGAAGAAATAATTCTAAAGAGAATACCGACTAAAATCCAACTCTTGTTGATAAGATCATCTTCACTAGAAAGAAAGATAATTCTATCAATTAGAAAGTCATTAGGAGGATGTTGTCTGTAAAATGTAATCTGGTCAAGTGGATGGATTGTTTCTTGAACAACATTGAGTGAATATTAAAAGTGGTGGCATAATACTCACATCTATGTCTTTAATTAAAAAAGCCAGGAGTTTCCTACATTTAAACTTGGAATATCCACACCACAAGACAGGAGGCTCCAGTTTTGGATGTTAAGTACCCATTATTAAGCACTTCGGATGCATCAGCAATAGGTTCATGATAAAAAGTCTTTAAAGTAAAATTTAAAGATCAGTAGACATCTTTTAAAATGTTTGGCACCAGGCAGAAAGGCTTCTGAAGCCCTGACATCTTTGGAATACTGTCCCCTGAAACAAGGAACATCAATCCCCACTGAACTCATGACCGATTTGAGCCACCTTGGTGGAGTGGAAGAAGAAACAGGTAAAGTGGGTCTTCTAAAAGATATGAATAATTGGGAGGCTGAATATCTTAAATAAATCACCCAGAGCTAGTTTAAATTGATGCAAAGCACCACACAGAGGGTTAAATCTTCTGAGAAATTAAGGTATTTCATAGAAGGCGAGAAGTCTTAGGGCCTGATTACGGGTTGGCAGTCTTACCACCATTATGGTTTAGCGGCAGTTCCAAGTACTCCTTAGAGTCAGTGGTCTCTCATCTGCTGTATTTAGATGTCACCACTGGACCAGCTGTGGTGTTTCTGACAGTGGGGGACTGGCACAGAACACGGTCAGCAATTCAAGAAATATTTTTTCATATGTGTTGATGCAGGTGTGTACATTTTGACTATGTAAGTGTAAAATGTGCACATATGCATGACTTGTGTGAACCATGTGCAAGTCATTTTCCATTGCTATAGTCCGGATCATATGTTCCCATTCCAGTCATTGGAAGAAAAGTGCAAAACATACTTATCTGGATTGGGGCCACCACTGGGTCATTTCTTTTGGGGTCAAGTTGCTGCTTTGAAGGGGGGCCCTGACGAAGGGGTCCACATCAGAGACTGAGGAGCAAAAAAGGAAATGAGTGAGCTTGCATCCCATTTTCCTCATTTCTGCCACCTGGAAGCAGACAGCTTCCCTGTGACAATCGGCTCGACGGAAAGGCACTTCGTACTTTGGATGTTGAGAACCTTATCTGTACCGCCCTATAACAGTTGGTTTCCCCATAACTCTGTTGAGGCGGTCGGCAAATGGCTGACAGAGACAGCAGGACTCTGGCAGTCTCTCGTTCAGCGACCTTCCAATATCGTAATTCAGCGGGCAGACTGCCAAGTTGGCGACCGGGAAATCCAATGCCGTTTTGACAGCTGTAGCCTTTTCGCCAACCTCGTAATCAGTCCCTTAGTTCTTCTACAGATAAAATCTCCATAAGGAGCAAGTTGTTTAGGAGAGCTTTCCAGAGCTCTAGAACCAGGAACTCTTTTAGAAGAGACCAAATAAAACAACTTTAATAATTTGTCTGACAGACATTGATAAAAGATTTTGGTTATCTGAGCAAGATTAAAATATTTTGATATTTAGCAGAAAAAGAGGTGTTTAATCTTTTTCCCCTAAAAAGTTTACATTTTAATAGATGTTCCTCTACTGGTTTACCATCAACATGCCTATGTTGCAGGGAAACTGCAGACGCTAATTTGCAACTTGTGATTTGCCAATAGGGGGTTAACATTTGATTCAAGACACCAGTTAGTCCAGAGAGACCATGCTGATGTATAGATTATCTTGGGTCAAAGGGCCAAGCTTCGTATATAAAAGAGATAGATTCTGTTAAAAGTCTCAGACAAGGAAAGGTGGCCCAAAGCTTTCCAAGTCATCAGCTGAAAATGGGCTGAAACCACTAGATGACGGATTTGGTTCCCACAGTTGGTCACAAGATGATTTTAACATGGAAGTAGAATTAATAAATCTATCAACATTGATAGAAGGTCTGGGAATCAAACCTGATAACTCCAGAATGGTGTCACTATGATTTCATAAATTTTTGTCACTTGTCTAGATATAATGAGGAAGGGGAAAAGGCACAAAGAAGCCCAAGGTCTGGGGGAGCAGGGCATTTAAATAAATATTTGTTTTAGGGCATACATCTTATCAATTCAACTGAACATAAAGTCACCACTTTCTATCTGGTCCCTGATAACAGACTTTTTGTTATTGAGTAGAGTAACCAGGAGCTGCAAATCAAATCAACTTATTCATCACAGTTTCAATTTTAATCTTTGGGAGTCAATGATGAAAATTGGTGTGAGTTTCAAATCTTTATTTAAAACCTTTTATTTAGTAAATCTTTATTGGTCATCATCAGAGAAAATCAGAAAAATAATCAATACAAATCATTAATATTAGATCAAATGTATAAAGTGCATTCCATAAAGGAAAAGTCCCTATTCTAAGATATAGAGAACGAGAGAAAAGCATCAGTCAGAACCCATAAAGAGATCTAAATTCAAGAGGTGAAAGCATGAAGCTTTAGCATTAAATCTCAAATCATAAAGCAGAACTTCCCATAAAGAGAGGTTCAAGAAACTCAGTAGAGTCTCAGAGCAGCATTGATTAAGGCAGGGGAAATAAAGGGTTTCTCAGAATTAATCTGAGAAATGTCTGCAAAGGGTCCAAGCAGGATCTCTTAAGTTTGGTAGGATCTGTTTGTTTACTCAAGGAGCATGCATGTATATAACATTTCATATCAAATGTATGCAACAAGTTTTATCCATCTTCAGTCAGTTCATGCAATCAGCGCACGGTGTCATTATGGGAACACGAAAGCGCCCTTCGTCTAAACAGTCTACAGACAATGACTTACAGAGATAAAACTTTTAAAAAGAAACATGGTATGTATATTTAGTAATTCAAGGTATGATTCCCACCATTCACTTATTACAAGACAAAAACAGTTCATGGTTAGGCCTCTACATTACAGCATTAGGTAACGGGTTTCCCATCCTTGTAAACTAACAGATCTTATTGTTCATATGAAATGTTCAATGGACATTAAGCTAAACATTTACATTATTATATTTTATGGAATTTATGCACATGGGACAGTGGAAAGTCTACAATTTTCTAGTAAATCATTTTATCTCAGTACAGTTGGATCATTGAAAGTTTAACATCTCACATTCGCTACCTAGGTGATGGTTTTGTAAAAGAAAAGAAAATGCATTTTACAGTGTTTTAAACTTAACATTGCTAGCTATGAGAGCCTACTGTTCTCACATGTGTTTAATATACAGCTTTTAGTCTGGGGCCTATACCTTTTTTACTATGTGTCAATTACATTATTAATTTTTTTTTCTTGCATATCCAAAAGTGGATAAATTCATCTCTAGCTAGAACCTTGGGATCTGACTTTTATCTTAAGAATTTGGGAAGTTGAGAATTGAAGCAAGAAGTAACTAATTTAAAGAAAACAGACTCCCAAAGAGACTGCAGTGCTTGAAACACTGGAATATACATTTTCTAATTACTGTGGTAATGGTGATGAAAGTGCCAATCAACACCTAAATTATTTAAATCTAGAACGCATTCTTCTTTCACTGTACATGAGAACAGATGTAGAATAGTCAGAACTGTTTTGCTATCATTGACATTTTTGATACCTTCATGGTGGGTAATATAGCAGACTGCTATAATAAGATTGTCCATTCCTAGGAGAACTGAACAGCGATTGCAGTCTTTGTTGTGAATGTTTTAATTTTTGAGGAGACGGCTGCTCAAAGCAGTTGAAGTCCATGAATCACTAAGGCTTGTATGTTGATAACTGCCCTCAACGAGCTGCCCAGACTAAGGCACTTGTGTCTGATTCAATAGAAATTCCGGAACAGAATTAAAGATCATCCTGCCATTCCAGACCTGTATGTAGCCTAAACAAAGGCTGCCTCTTCTTTTGTCTCCTGGTCCAGTGGTACCAGGTCTGAATAAGATACACTATTGTTTATATGACTGATTCTGTTGTCTATGAAGAACAGAATAGAGAGGATTGCTCAAGGTCACTTGAATAGATAAGGATATTGAGTACACCAGTCGTGCAAGGTATCTAAAAGCCATGTGAGAATAAGTTATGAATTGAAGGAGTTAATTCATTATCATTTACACCGCTGATGGAGGCAGACAATAAGTCAATGTAACACAATCCTCTGAGATTTCAAGAAAGCCCATGTTCTGGACAGAATCCAATAGAATCTCTGTAATTGCTCACAAGCCCTAGATCCTGCAATAATGACATGGAGTTTGAAGAAAGTGGCAAAGGATCTGTATTTCCTGGTATAGTAGGATAATATGGTACAAGTAAGGTATTAACCTGATCAATCAATCAATCACTGCATTTGTAAAGCGCGCTACATACCCGCGAGGGTCTCAAGGTGCTGGGGAGGGGGGGTGCTACTGGTCAAAGAGCCAGGTCTTGAGGAGTCTTCTGAAGGCCAGCAGGTCCTTGGTCTGTCATAGGATGGTTGGACAAGTGTTCCAGGTCTTGGGGGCGAGGTAGGAGAAGGATCTGCCGCCGCCGGTGGTTTTTCGGATGCAGGGGACTGTGGCGAGGGCGAGGTTGGCTGAGCGGAGGCTTCGGGTGGGGGTGTGGAAGCTGAGTCGGTTGTTGAGGTAGGTGGGTCCGGTGTTGTGCAGTGCTTTGTGTGCGTGGATCAGGAGCTTGAAGGTGATCCTTTTGTTGACGGGGAGCCAGTGGAGGCTTCTCAGGTGGAGTGTGATGTGGCTGCGGCAGGGGACATCGAGGATGAGTCAGGCCGAGGCGTTCTGGATGCGTTGGAGTCGTCTCAGGAGCTTGTTTGTAGTTCCTGAGTAGAGGGCGTTCCTGTAGTCGAGTCTGTTGGTGATGAGGGCCTGAGTAAAGTTTTTTCTCGTGTCGAGGGTGATCCATTTGAAAATTCTGCGGAGCATACGGAGGGTGTTGAAGCAGGATGCGGAGACGGCGTTGACTTGCCTGGTCATGGAGAGAGTGGAGTCGAGGATGACCCCCAGGTTGCGTGTGTGGTCCGTGGGTTCTGGGGCTGTGCCTAGTGACGTGGGCCACCAAGAGTTGTCCCAGGCTGATGGGGTGGGTCCGAGAATGAGGACCTCCGTCTTGTCTGAGTTCAGCTTCAGTCTGCTGTCCTTCATCCAGTCGGCTATGGCCTTCATTCCTCGGTGGAGGTTAGCTTTGGCGGTGTGGGGATTTTCGGTGACGGATATGATCAGCTGGGTGTCGTCGGCGTAGGAGATGATGTTGAGGTTGTGTTGTCGTGCGACATGGGCGAGGGGGGCCATGTAGATATTGAACAGTGTTGGGCTGAGGGAGGATCCCTGTGGGACGCCGCAGATGATCTCGGTGGTTTTGGAGCGGAAGGGTGGGAGGCGGACGCTCTGGGTTCTGCCGGAGAGGAAGGATGTGGTCCAGGCCATGGCCTTCTCTTGGATACCGGCGTCATGGAGGCGTGCTGATAGGGTGCGGTGGCAGACCGTGTCAAAGGCTGCTGATAGGTCCAGGAGGATGAGGGCGGCTGTTTCTCCTTTGTCCATCAGGGTCCGGATGTCGTCAGTGGCGGCGATGAGGGCGGTCTCGGTGCTGTGGTTACTGCGAAAACCGGATTGGGAAGGGTCCAGGATGTTGTTAACTTCGAGGTAGCAGGTCGGCTGTTTGTTGACAATCTTCTCGGTCACTTTTGCCGGGAAAGGGAGCAGGGAGATGGGCCGGAAGTTCTTGAGGTCCTTGGGGTCCGCCTTGGGCTTCTTCAGAAGAGCGTTGATCTCGGTGTGCTTCCAGCTTTCTGGGAAGGTTGCTGTCTCGAAAGAACAGTTGATTGTTTTCCAGAGGTGGGGCGCGATGGCTGCGCTGGCTTTGTTGAAGACGTGGTAAGGGCAGGGGTCCAATGGGGATCCGGAGTGGATGGAGTTCATGGTTTTGATGGTGTCTTCGTCACTGATGCTGGACCAGACGGTCAGGCGAGTGGTAGTCGCAGGGGTGGTGGACTCGGTGGTGGGTGCGGGGGGTCGGGGTTGAAGCTGTCGTGGATGTCAGTGATCTTGCGGTGGAAGAAGGTGGCCAGGGAGTCGCACAGGTCTTGAGATGGCGGGATGTCGTTGGTGATGGAGCTGGGGTTGGAGAGTTCTTTCACGATGATGAAGAGCTCTTCGGTGTTGTGTGCGTTGTTGTCTAGGCGGTCCTTGAAGGCGGTCTTCTTGGAGGTCCTGATGAGTTGGTGGTGTCTGCGGGTGGCGCTCTTGAGGGCTGTGTGGTTGCCTGGT
Source organism: Pleurodeles waltl (assembly GCF_031143425.1). Lineage (NCBI taxonomy): Eukaryota > Metazoa > Chordata > Amphibia > Caudata > Salamandridae > Pleurodeles > Pleurodeles waltl. The sequence continues at coordinate 282,510,326 of NC_090447.1, forward strand.
GTTCGGTCGTGGAGCCATTTCTTCTCCAACTTCCGACAGGTGTGCTTGGAGATCCGGAGGTCCTCGGTGAACCAGGCGGCTTTCTTGTTGGTGTGGTTGGTTGTAGAGGTCTTGAGAGGGGCGAGGGTGTTGGCGCAGTCGTTAATCCACTGTGTGAGGTTGGTTGCGGCGGTGTCTGGGTCGGCGGGGTCGGTGGGTGGTCTCAGGGCGAGGGCGGTAGTCAGTTGGTCCTCTGTGACCTTGCCCCAGCAGCGGCGTGGTAGCTGTTGGGTGTGTGGTGGGTTTTCTGAAGGTGAAGTGGACGCATCTGTGGTCGGTCCAGTGTGGTTCGGTGGTGTGGTTGAAGGAGACGTGGGGGCTTGCGGAGAAGATGGGGTTGAGTTTGTGTCCAGCGGCATGAGTAGGTGTTGTTACGAGCTGTTTGAGTCTGAGGTTGGCGAGGTTGTCGATCAGGGCGGTGAAGTTGGCGTTGTTGTTGTTCTCGAGGTGGAAGTTCAGGTCCCGAGGAGGATGTAGTCCGTGGAAGCGAGGGCGTGGGTGATGATGAGGTCGGCGATGGTGTCACTGAACTGTGGGCGGGGTCCGGGAGGTCTTTAGATGAGAGTTCCTCTGAGGGTGGTGTTGGGGTCGGTGTGGATCTGGAAGTGCATGTGCTCGGCGGTGGTGAGGGTGTCATCGGTGTTCGTTGAGATTTTGATGGAGTCTTTGTGGATGATGGCAATTCCTCCTCCCACTCCGTTGGTGCGGTCTCTGCGGGAGATCTTGTAGCCCTGTGGGATGGCCATGAAGATGTCTGGTGCTGAGGTGGCGTTCAGCCTGGTCTCCATCAGGAAGGCGACGTCGGGGGCGGTGGAGTCTAGGAAGTCCCAAAGTTCGATGGCGTGCTTGCGAGCGGAGCGAGTGTTGAGGAGGATGCAGCGGAGGTGGTTGGGTTCTCTGGCTGGTGGTGTGGAGGGTTGGATGCTGGTGAATCTGCAGTTCCGGCAGGTGAAAGGCCCCTGGGTGCGTTTCAGGGTGGCCCGGTAGCAGGGGTGGTCTCGTCTGGTGTTGAGTGCGGGGAGGGTGCTTGTGTCGTAGTGCAGTCTGGCGTTGCGGGTGGTGCGGGTTCCAGGGGTTCTGGTGCTGGGTGCGGTCCAGGCGCGGACGGGCTGGGATGGGCTTGCCAGCGGCGCGCCCACTCCGCGCCCTCCATATGAGGGCAGAGGGAGGGAGGAGCAGCTGGGAGGTGGGAGCGGGGCGGCCAATGGGAGTGAAGGGGCCGGGGCAGCAGGGGCTCAGCGGCGAGGGGAAAACCCGGGGAAAAAACGGCAGGAAAAGAAGGCGGGAGAGGGACAACATAGCACAGGGGTACAGAAAGCAAAACACAGGGGCACAGAATAAAAAAACAAAGTGGCACAGAAGACAAGCGCAGGGGTACAGAAAAAAAGGGAGCGAGTAGTCAGGCGGCAAAAGCGGCAACGGAGGTTCAACCCACAGGGGGCTACGTGGCAGATGGGGGGAGCGACCTGCCTGGTGACAGGGTGAAAGGTCGCTCTGGAATGGTTGTCACTGGTCTAGAGATCTGAGGGGCAAACAAAAGGCCAAAACAAAGAGCTGCACGTTGAAAGAGTTTATCCTTTCAATAGAGTTGCAGGAAACAGCTGTGTGGTTGGAAGACTTGGAGAGAAAGGTTAGAAAATTTGAGGTCCAAACAAATCATTCATTCTCTGTGTTGCAATCCTAGAAATGGAGAATAATATCTCTTTTTTAAATAGCAATAGACCACACCAATGGATGAGTTGAAGATTTATGAAAAGGTGTGGTTTCTTGTTTTTCTTTTTTACAAGAAAGATATTACTAATAAAACTGGGTTGATGAAGGACCACTTTTTACCCTGTTTGGGTAATGAGAAGCTGAGATTTTAAGAAAGGTGCAATTTGCCCCCTGATGATTATGAGGGCTACTGGCTGGACACTGATCATTGTTAACCATAGTCCTTGATAGTACTCTGATGAGTTTCTATCTAACACCTTTTCTCTGCAGAGGGAAGAAGGTTGACCATGTATACAGTAAGTTTACATTTTTGTTGGTACTGAAGAAGTTGAATTGAAGCCAGTTGTCCAAGACAAAGAGAGTGATGAAATGGCCCTAGTCTATGCCAGACTGAGTAAAAACCATAGGCCCAAAAACATGAGGGCCAAAAATATTTTTCAGTGAAAGTTGGGCCTTGTCATTTGAAGTAAGTGTAATCACATATTTGGACATTTCACCAAACATGAAGACCTTTGTCTTCTATGCTGCTTCCTAGGAAGCTACCTCTATTAATTTAGAGTCTATTTTAGGAGCATGCTTTTAAGTGCTTCTTGAGATGTTGCAGTGTTTCCCCTAGAGCCACAACCCCTTGCATTCAATCAGATAATTCATTTGGGTCTATGGGAAAAAAAAATCTTTTGCACCTTCAGCTGTGTCAAAAATCCTTATGTGCAGTTGCATGATGTTGAGAAACTTGCCTTGTTAAGATAGTCAAACCTTATTAATACCCCTCTTTAGATGTTTTCCAAACATCCCAAAAAAGGTAGCCAGCTTTGGGTCTGGTTTGGAATTACCAATAATAAGTCCAGTATGACTAAGCAGATGCATTCCTCTTTGAGTCTATCTCTTATTAGTTTATTCAATGGAGAATGCATAAGCATTCTGATATACTCAGTGACATCTGGAGCCGAAGACCATTCAGAAGACACAGGATGACCTACTGGTGAAGCAGCAAATAAGGGTTCAATTATTCCCTGGTTGTTAGACTCTTTATTTTCATGTTCCAATATTAAGGCTCTCTTTTCTTCTTTCTTGCTGGATCCACATTAGTTATGCAATGTTGCATGACCTTAATCCCTGTCAGAGGTTTAAGGACACATATCACTGTATGTGTTTGTATCAATTAGTTTATCCAATAAAACAGTATTGTATATCTTTAAAGTCTTATGGGCAAAATCTAGGTTAGCTGGTAATAAAAAGCACCATTATGGCATAATCTCTGGCATTTCATGTCAAAAGCAAAACACAAAATGCTGGAGATTATGCATGATTACACTGGTGTAAACTAAAGTTTGCTTGGGCCTACCTTGCAGAGTCTGGAAGATTAACAGTCATGGCAAACTATGTCACAAGGTTTGACTCTTCAGTTCCATCAAATGGCTAAACACACACAAAAGCACAAACATCAACATTAACCCTAATCTCACTAAAATGGCTAGAGTAGACATTTTGAGAATGATAATGCATTTTGTCAGTTTCTCCCAGGAACCATCTTTGCAAACATAATCATAAAGTGAGTTACAAAAGGAGAACCATGCACCATTAATGCTCATGATAATATATAGCTTTCTGGTTACAGATACAGCCTAAGCATACTCTATTTTGGACATTCGAAAAGATAAACTGTCAACAACTATTTGTGAGTTGTTCCACCATTTCACTGACATTTAAAGTCTTAGTTCTTGTTTTAGAGATACTTGAAGCACCATAAAATTAGCTACCTCCCACAAACACAAACAAAGTAAGGCCTGGGATCATTAGTTGCTGTGCACTTACCTATACATTTAACAATGAAGTCCTTGATATAAACCAAGGGTTGTTTATGTTACAATGACTTTCTCATCCTCTTTGTCAGTGTCCAATGCATAACTTGTGTGGGATTGGTGCTGTACCTGGATAGGATTAAATATAAGATGAGCACAGTCTGAAATTGATAGTCCCGGATTTAAATTTGGGGTCAGTGGTTTATAAAGCAGATCAAGTAAACCATGAAGCAACCAAATGAATATACAAATTCTGGTTATTAGTTAAAGCGGGTGACTATCCTTCTTATATAATAGAAAGAACTCTTGTCAGGGTGAACCAATAAATTAATAAATTAACCTGAGCTCCACCCCCTGGCAGCTATGAAGCAGAGGAATCAGGCCTAACTCGGAAATAACGTATAACGTGTTTATGCAGTATCAAATACATTAGGTCAAAACACTACACCATTAAACTCCCAAATCAATTTAAGAAAATAGAGTAAATGTAAATACATAAAATCAAACCAAAATGGCAAAAAGCTAATGAAGGGAACTGGAGATATGAATATTTAAATGTTAAATTAAATATAGAACAAAAAGTGTTAAGTGCCAACTACTGTTAACTGGTCCCGATAGACAATCACCTAGGTGTAGACACAAAGTTTGACCCGGTAGTAGGTTGTACCTTGGAGCTTAATCTCAAACATGTGAGTCAAAACTCCTCAGTGGAGCAAGGCAGCAGGCTACAGATATAGAGGGCTCAATGAGGATGGATAGCCACTGGATGAGGTTTCAGAGAAGCTTTTTTTGGTTGGAATGCTCAGAGCAGAAGAAATTGGAATTTTTTGACCAGGAAAGGTCCCTTGCTGGCCGGATTCTTTTGGCATCTTTGCCTGGTCATGATTTCTTTGTTCACACCTAGTCACTTTTTTGGACCTTGGATTCTTCCAGTGAGGCAAGGCTGCAGCCTGCAGCTAAAAAAGGCTCTGCAAGGCTGGATACCTTCTCCACAACCTCCAGCCGGTAGGATTTGCCATCATGAAAAAACTCTGAGAAGGAAACATGTGAATCTTAGTATCAGCAGCAAGGCACTTTGTTCTTGAAGCAACTTGACAGGGTTGTCTCGGTCTTACGGATATCTTTGGAGCCAAAAGGTTTCTAAGTCTCAGGTTCTCAGGGTGGGAGTAGCAGTCTAATTGGACAAATCCAAGGTTTCCATGACCTCAGAAACAGCTCTTGAGGATCAGGGCTCAATTCTGCAGAGGCAAACAGCAAGTCCAGGGCAAGTTCAGCTGGAATAGGTCTGTTGAGCAGTTGCAAGAAAGACGTTTGTAGCTTGTGTGTCCCAGAAGATCGAATAGAAGGGTAGCCTTATGACACTTAGAGTCTACTTCTTTGTCTCAGGTAAAAAGGGAGCAGGTCCTGACTTTCAAGGCTCCTCTCTGATCTCAGACAGCAAGTTCAGGCCTCTTCGTATCTTCCTCACGTTAAGTAGTGTAATGAGAAGGGTACCTGGGTGCCACATTTGTGACTGGTACCAGCTAGTTAGTAGGGATGACTCCAGGTTTCTCCCTAACCAATGGGGTAAAACTTTCTAGGGATTATCCTACATACTTCAGATGCATTTCCTATGGCCCTATTACAAATAATCCCACAATGCCTCTATTTGTCTAAATCCAATATGGTGAAACCCTTCTTTCTTTGAGCAGAGACTGAATGCCCACTTCAGAGGTGTGGCCAGGGAAGGTAGCCTCTCCTCTGTGGTGACTGTATAACAGTTCTGACGGAGGACCATCCCACAAATACTGGTGCCTGTCTAACTGGGGAAATAAAAGATGTAAATGTAAAATGTAAATTAGCACTTGTATAGCGCACTACTCACCCGTTAGGGTCTCAAGGCGCTGTACTCATACCGCTATGGAACCCCTCCTGGCTTTTCCCTGTGAGGCGCCCACTCCTGAGCCCCCCCAGGGTGAAGCCAGGCATCCAAGCGCTGTTGGGGCCGTTGTGGAGATTAAGCAAGCTATTGCCCAGAGTTGCAGAGTGGGACCCATGAATTAGATTAGGCACCGAGGCGAGAATTATCTGGTCAAGGGGAATTGAGCCCAAGACCTGCCGAAGCGGGACTTGAACCCTGGTCTTGAGCCAGATCTCTGCTAAAGATGGGGCCTGACAGGTGTCATCTGACATCTTGAAGTCCCTTTGAAGTTAAATTCTGGGGTGCAGCCCAAATGGTCATCCAGCCAGAGGAAGAAGACACCTCCCCACAGCCAGGGTATTGTCTCTGCTGTGGGAGCGGTTTCACACCTCATTCAGGGCTTGAACACTCTGAGGGCTGCAGCTAGAGAATAATGAAATTGTGGGAGCCTAAACTCAAATACTTTACTGAGCCCCATATTTTTATCACCTTAAAATTTACCTCTGGTGATTTGGCTACTACACCCCTGATCTAGCATTAAAAGATATCACCATCCATGACATAAGGCCCAACAAAATGCAGGATAACCAAAAATTGTGACTGCGACCACTCAGAGCCTAAGTTTTAGGTCAATGGGAAGTTGAAGCTTTTAATTACTGGAAATTTAGAATAGGCAATATTAATTATTCGTACATGCTAGGAAGATACGGATACAAAAATACAGAGTCAGAGAAGGAAATGGTAGCTTTTTAATAGTATATTTTCCTTATTATTTGTTAAAAATCTGACTTCACCCTTTACTTGCCATTTAATACATATTATGGAGAGTCGTAGAATGATGTTTCTATGTGTTTCCCTGCCAAGATAGTATTATTACATGTAGTAGTACACCCCACTGTTTCTCTATATAACAGCCAGCCCTGCTACAGTGAAAATATATTTCATGTGCTAGCATCTGTAAGGACATGTTTAATATTAACTTTCTTTATGTCCTGCTTTTAGATTCATACAAACTGTCATATGGCCTACGAGGCCTACATACGGGTGTCTTATTAATAGTTAAAAAGAAGGCTTTGACTTGTCAAAAGGGTTTGGATTGACAATTTGAATTCTAGTTTTTAAGCTGCCATAGTCACAATTTAATGGTAGGCCTTAAGCCATGTGTTAGACGTGGCATCTTTTGGCGCAGTCTCCCATGTCTTTTTGCCTCTGCCTACAAGACACCCCTAAGCTAGGCCCTGGGTAGCCCCATGGGCAGAGTGCAGTGTATGGTAAAGGTGGGGCATGTACTGATGTGGTTTACATGACCTAACAATGACATACTGCCAAATTTGGTTTCACTGTTGCAAGACATATCTCTTTCATAGGTTAACACGGAGACTGCCTTTACATATCTTTTAAGTGTAGTTTCCCTTTGGGAGCAGATGGAGATGTGGAGTTTGAGGTCTCTGAACTCACAGTTTATAATGACAAAGTTGTTTTTTAAATTGTCTGTTTGAAAACGCCACTTTTAGAAAGTGGGCATTTTCTTGCTTAAATCATCCTGTGATTCTGCCTGCTTGTGTATTATCTGTATGGGTCAGACAGACAGTTGAGCTGTTTGTAAATCTCCATTAGACAGTGACACAAAGGGAGCCGGGGTGCAGCCTGCATATCCTGATGGGTCATCTGGGCTAGAGTGAAGGGAGAAGCTGACACTTACAGCTAAAAGGGCTGTGCCTGCCCTCACACAATGCAGTCTCCAACCCCCTTGTGTGCATGTAGGGCCAGGCCTGGGCAAGGCAGGATTTTGTGAACAACAGAGACTTTCCTTCGAAGTTTGCCTACTTCAAAGACAGAAAGGGGTATAAGTAGTGGACCCAAAACCCTAGATTTTTAGTTTACTTCTGGAACCAAGAGGAACCTCTGCCAAGGAGAAGAGCTAAAGAGCTGGAGAGGGAGTACTGCCCCTTTGCCTTTGACTGTGCTTTGCTAGGTTGGCCTGCAGTTTCTGCTTCTGCCTGAAAGAGGACAGACTGGACTTTGTGGTATATTCCTGCTTGTGAGGGATCTCCAAGGGCGTGGACTGAGTTTACCTACTGTTTTGAAGTCTCAAAGTCATCAAAGGCTTCCTCTGCCAGCATCTGGACTCTCTGTTGAGAATCCTGCCCTGCCAAGTGGTTCCCTATCCAGTCCCTGGGCCTTTGAAAGGTGAAGCTGGTAGAACAAGGACTGAAATCCAAGCACAGGAAGCCGTGCAGGGAAAAGTTTGACCCACCACCTGCAACGCAGCAGTAAAAATGACTTGCCACCCGCCTCACAGCTGAAATCGACACCATCTGCATCACGGCTTGGAAATCAATGCATCACCTGCATCACAGATGGAGAAATGACACGACACCCATTTGCGGTGTGGTTTTCCATCACTGTGCAGCCTGATTTTGCATGCATCATTGCTGGGCATCAAAATCAATGCGAACCTGAGTGGATCTGAGGTGCCCAGTCCAGAAATGACACATCGTTCTCTTGCGGGAGTGTAAACCGATGCATTGCCTACCCTACCGGAGAAGAAACGACACACAGCCTCACCTGCAAGTAAGGAATAGACGCATTGCTGATTTTTCCAATGCACACGCACCCATGAGGCTTTATTTTTTACGTAAACCAGGTAGTTTGTGTAACAACAACGTTTCCATTGTTTTCTATGGAGTAAGAATTATTTATATAAAAAATTCATAGCTTTACTTGTGTACTTTGGAATTTTGTCGTTTTGGTCTTGTTTGATTTAGATATATTTTGGCTGTGTTTCTAAACTGGTGTGGTGTCCAGTTTGTAGTGTTATCACTGGGTTACTGTTTTTTTGTACAAATATGTCACACATTGCCTTTGAGATAAGCCTGACTGCTTGTGACAAGCGACCAAGAGGGTGAGCAGGGGTTATCTAAGTGTGTATCTCCATTGTCCTGACTAGAGTTAGGGTCCCTGCTTGGACAGAGTGCAAACTGACTGCCAATCAGAGACCCCATTTTTAACACCATGTTTACGCTGTAGTCGATGGCACAATAGGTGCAGCAGTCCACTTGTAACATTTAAGTTGCAGGCACTCAGCACACCTTGGTTATATACTAGGGACTTAAAGGTAAGTTAAATCTGCCACTTAGGAGTATGCCACTTCAGCCATATTAAAAAGGGGAGCACAATCATTTAACTGCTGGTTAGAAAGGGTAAAATGTGCAGAGTTCTACATCAACCAAAAATAAAGTTCAATAAAAAGGCTAAAAGTCCACGGTGACTGTACAAGAAAGGGGATTTCCTACAATGCATCTCAGTGACTCTTGTGGTTACTTGTGATAATTGGTGCACTTCCACTCTGATCGTTAAAAAGTGTCCCCATGCTATTCTATTGAGAAGTAGGCTTATTTGTAAAAACGCAGATGTGAATGCGATTTAATTTCCTCTGTGGGCCACTGATTTCTCTATCGCTATCATTCCTTTCACCGTAAGCATCCCAGCATCACCTCCATACGGCATATCCATTCCTTCTGTGAGGAAATATATTAAGATTCTCAATTTCAGGTTTAAAAGAAAGAGGTTCTTATACCTTTCTATGTGAAACTTAAATTGCTTTCCAATTCATTGTTCACTGGTTAAACTATCTCAAAGAGATAAGGTAATTACTTTTGTGTACCTTATTAGCTGTCTGACAGAGCACTTAAACAGATGTATTCTACTTGAAAAAATATATATTGCTAATGCAATCACTAGCATGCCTGACTTAACACATATTCTCTTTGAGCTCTGACATCCTAATGTATAAAAGATTACTTTCACTGCCTTATGACAAGAAGCAAGAATACGAAATAAATGTGTGATTAATACAAAGGAGCTACTGTTCCGTGCAGCCAAAGTAAAGGGGTTGTTTTTGGCTTGCAAAAAGGGATTGTGAGGTAGAGGCAGGAAGGGATGAAGCTGATGTAGAAAGAAGGCGAGGGGAGATAGAAACTGAGAAACAAAGAAACAAATATACAAAAACATAGTAAGGGAGAGCTAGAGTTTCCACAGCAAGAGAGAGGGATGCAAAGATGCTGTGTGGAATATTATGAACTGATTGGCACAAAGCGCATCTTCTGGCAACCAAAACAGTGGCTAATAGTAAGCTAATCTCCTACAATTACAGCCATACAAAATGGCTAAAGCTGGCAGCAGACAATGTGGAAATGCCTAGAGACAGAAATGACCCCAATGGAAATGAATATGAGGACAAAAAGAAAACACGTTTGTGATGATTGGGGATGGCAGGGGGTAAAAAGTTAGGGCAGTTGATCACAATGAATGAGACCAGTGACATAAGAGGAACATGTGATACTTTGAAGAAAACAACAAAGAGAAAACTGTGCCCATGTGAAAATAAGTATTGGCAAAGCCAGTAGGTATGGCTTTAATGAGCCAACGTGAACACAGGTTCGGACAAATGCTGTTTACATAATTTAGTATATTAAATCTAGAACTACGGGCCTGTTAAACGATGTGCTAATCACTACAGTAAGATGGTTTGGCGAGCTAAATGCATGACAATGACAGAATGAGGTTTGCCAGAGATCATGAGTTTAATTCCTGGCAGGGTAGCTTATCCTTCCATCATAGGTAAACTGTTGCCAGTGCGCCTAGTCCTTAGTAAGTAAACTTACAAGGAGACGCGTATAGGTCGATTAACCTTTTGAATCGCATGGAATATCCTAGTCATGCAGTGACTACTGGACCAGAATCGACATCAATAATCAAGAAAACGTTCTATAGAAAACATCTAAAAACTGTCTACTCATCAATAACCACAACTCATTATGGGTTAACAATTTTTATTTCCCTATTGCTTACAATTCTAAATCTTCTGTTAGTTCAAACTTTATTCAATTTATTAATTCATTATTAAGACATCATCAGTTGAGAAAAAACATATGCGAAAATGCAATTCCATAAGCTACGAATATCACATTGTGATGTGTTAGTCCTTCATTTTGGACTACAAATTTGAAGTTGGAGAGTGTTTAATCCAGCCTGTAAGGGATATCTAAGTTCTTTCATATCTAAGGCAGATTACAAGATGTACGTATGCCAATTATACTGAATCATAAAGTCCTGATGAAGGTGTATTTATATTTTTCTTCACTCACCGAAACGCGCGTCGGCTTGTAAATTGGCATGTCTTGAACATTGGCATGAAGTGTTTGAAATTGGCAAATTTGAAGCCCTGACCAGGATTGGCTACCATCAGGCCTGTAACACGAGAATTTGAATCAGGAAATTATAACCTAGAATTGGCTGTTATTATGTTGAAATTTATACAATCCAAACTACAACGCATAATTGTAGCATCAAAGCAGTAACTTTATTGTGCGGTTTAAATATCCTCTCATGTATTAGGCGGTTGTAAATTTGTATGTATATTATTTTGTGATTTTGTTGGTTCTGTGTTATTTGTTTATTTTTGCGTATTTACTGGTATGTTATTTATGTTTTCATATATGTATGTTTCATTTAGGGTAGGGGGTTGTATTATAATTTTTTGGGTTGATTCTATGTTGATTATATTATGTGCGAACTGAATGTTTAATTAGCTATCATAAATATCTAAATTGAAATATATTGTATGTTGTATATTTGAATTTAAGATTTCCATTCCTATGTTTGCTATGTTAATGGAGAGTAAACTACGTTATACTCATACTAGTGTTAAGAGACACCACCCTCCACGACATTAGGCCCAACAAATAACAGCCTACACCTGGACTAGGCACTATAAAGTAAATCAGTACATGTAATGAAGACACAGATATATCCATATTACTGATTTACAAATCAAAAGCCTTAGAAGTATCTTATTTTGCCTTAATCACTTTGCAGACTCACCAATAGAATATTGAAAGCAAGAGGATTTTATATCACCCTGCACTAATTGTTTCTATTTCTATGTTCCCTAGATTAAAAGACCCTGTAGTGCCTATATGAACTCTATATACCATTGTGGCCAAACACCTATTTATTACATCATTATTCGCCACCCCATAGAGGAAATACCAGTTCCTACTATATCTAAAACTATTTGTCTAAAACTATGTTTCACCCCTCTCAAACTAGGTTTTTCACTCATTTCATACATATGATTACATATTAAAGCTAAATAACATGAGCCAACCCAATTTTTCGACAAATTGAAATGTCATCGTCCCGCACACATAGGGGCATATTTATACTCCGTTTGCGCCGAATTTGCGTCGTTTTTTTCGACGCAAATTCGACGCAAAACTAACTCCATATTTATACTTTGGCGTTAGACGCGTCTAGCGCCAAAGTTCATGGAGTTAGCGTCATTTTTTGGCGTGAACACCTCCCTTGCGTTAATGATATGCAAGGGAGGCGTTCCCGTCTTAAAAAATGACTCTGAGGCATGTGCGTGGTATTTATACTCCCGGGCAAAAATGACGCCCGGGAGTGGGCGGGGCAAAAAACCCCACATTTGCGCCTCTTTTTAACGCCTGGGTCAGGGCAGGCGTTAAGGGACCTGTGGGCTCTGAAGGAGCCCAGAGGTGCCCTCCCCTGCCCCCAGGTACATCCCCTGCCACCCTTGCCCACCTCAGGAGGACACCCAAGGATGGAGGGACCCATCCCAGGGAAGAAAAGGTAAGTTGTGGTAAGTATTTTTTTAAAAAAAAAATTGTGGCATAGGGGGGCGTGATTTGTGCCCCCCTACATGCCACTATGCCCAGTGACCATGCCCAGGGGACATAAGTCCCCTGGGCATGGCCATTGGGCAAGGGGGCATGACTCCTGTCTTTGCTAAGACAGGAGTCATGTTGATGGGGGATGGGCGTCGTAAAAAAATGGTGCAAATCGGGTTAAGATGATTTTTTTGCCTCAACCTGACTTGCCCCATTTTTAGACGCCCATACGCCATTTTCCCCTATGCCGGCGCTGCCTGGTGTACGTCGTTTTTTTTCACGCACACCAGGCAGCGCCGGTCGGCTAACGCCGGCTAACGCCATTCAATAAATACGGCGCCCGCATGGCGCTTCAGAATGGCGTTAGACGGCGCTAAATTTTTTGACGCAAAACTGCGTTAGCGCAGTTTTGCGTCAAAAAGTATAAATATGGCCCATAATGACTTCCCCTCAGAATGGGTTCTTCCCCAAATAGATATTCACCACTAACCTCAAAAGTGCTATCACAGACACTCCCCTACAAATGGCACCTGATCCCTTTTTGATATCTCTGTCCTAACTAACACAATTCATCTAGCAAATGCAAGAAGCCAACCACGGATATCTAGTCACACATGGACATTTTATAGTTGAAAAACGTGGCCAACCACAATGGAGCTTGAGTCGGATACAAGAAGTGGATTGTGCCTGGTCAGTGCTTACCATCAAACTTATAAAAAAATCTTAAAAGATGTTCTGAGAATGTAAAGTTCAGCAGGCAAGGCTGCAGGTCCTGACTGAGGAGGGAGTACCATTGTTGGGAGCAGCTGGATGAGGTCAAGGTGAAGATCTGTATGTTCAGACCTTGTTTCATTTTTGGGCATGGAAAATCTCCAGCAGTATGAGAGAGATGGCTTTAGCCTTAGAGAGTTACAGGAGGCCGGATACCTTTTTGGCGAAGGGCCGCTGAAGACGATTTGCTGAAGTGGAGAGGAACGTACCAAGAGCTGCATCAAAGTCAGACTGACCACTGATGCATGATGCAACTTGGGTGAATAGGCGAGCAGGTTAATCCTGTTCTTTCCTGGGTTCTCAAAGCAATTTTTAGCCAATAATTTTTTTAAGTTCCGAGTTTTGGATTTTGGCTATCTGGCCACATTTAATACCACAACCAAGGGTTCAGGACTGAAAGGGCACCACAGGGGGTTCAGGTGTCACTGAGGCTGGGTCCAGGAGCCGGGTTAGTCCTTCCAGGTGCACCAAAGAGGCTTTTGGAGTACAAAGCTGGCAAAAAGCAGCAGACAGTCTTCTGATACTCTTTCCGCAGGTTCAGAAAGTTAGCTGAACAGTGGATATAAGACTTGACAGCCTTAAGGTGGTCATTCCTCAAATGTGTTGCCTACCTCCCTCCATTTTCCTGACCCTGTTTCTGCTGGTTTTAGAACTTTGCAAACTTTACCACTGCTGACCAGTGCTAGAGTGCATGTGCTTCCCCCAAACATTGTAACATTGGTTCCTGGCCAATTGGCATATTTAATTCACTTGTAAGACCCTAGTAAGACCGTAGTAAAGTGCACCAGATGTGCCCAGGGCCTGTAAATTAAATAATACAAGTGGACCTGCAGCACTGGTTGTGTCACCCACATAAGTAGCCCCTTAAGCATGTCTCAGGCCTGACATTGCAAGGCCTGTGGGTGCAGTTTCACTGTCACTTCGAGTTGGCATTTATAACTAGTTGCCAAGCCTTGAACTCTTCTTGTTTTACATATTTTGTAGGTAAGGAAGGTTCTAGGTAACCAAAGGGCAGGGTGCTATTTAAGCAAAAGACAGCATATGTAATTATTTCTTTTACATGTCCTGGTAGGGGAAAACTTACAAATTCATTTTCCACTACTGTGGGGCCTGCTCATCTCATAGGCCAGCATGAATGTCTCTCTCTTACACGTCAAAGGCCAGTGGCCTTCCCTCACACAAAGGACTGATAACCCCCCACAGGGATCCTGGCAGACAGGACTAGGCTGAAAGGGGAACGTGAGCACTTCAAAACAACTCTTTGAAGTTCCCCTACTTCAAAGGCACCTTTGGGTAGATATACTGGGCCTCTGACTCCACCAAATCAGACACTTCTGGACCTACACCTCAACGGGACTGCCTGGCTGCCGAAAGGAATCATCTGGACTGCTGCCTTGCCTGTTGCTCTGCTGCCTGCTGGCCTCTGACTCTGCTGGAAGGACTCTGCCTTCTCCACAAGTGTTCTCCAAGGGCTTGGATTGAGCTTGCCTCCTGTTCTGAAGTCTCAGGGCCACAAAGAAGGAAATCTCTATGCATTGTAAGATCAACGCAGCACCTGCAGCAATCCACACAGCACCTGCCTCGTGGTTGAAAATTCACTGCATCGCCTACGGGATCGACATAGCATCTACTCCTTCTTATCTGCACATCAAGGATTTTTAAAACATCATCCCTGGGTGTAAAAATATCCCCGCATCGCAGTGAGAAACCAAGGCTGTGCTGGAAATCAACGCATCACGTTGCAGCATGGAAAGAAATGATGCATTGTCTGTGCTGCACCAAAAAATCCAACACAGCGCCTTATTTTTTAGTGCAACTCCCCCTCTGCGACCCCTGTGCATCATTATTTGTGACGCATCTCAGGTACTGTGTGTTACAAGCATATAACCACTGATTCTTAAGGATCGAGACTCATTTAAAACTGTTCTCAACTTGTGCAAATTGGATTTCTGTCATTTTGATCTTATCCTATTCAGTTAAATATTATCTATTTTCCTAAAGTGGTGTGGAGTACTTTTTGTAGTGTTTTCACTCTGTTACTCTATGAGTTATTGCGCAAATAGTTTACACATTGCTTTCTACATTAAGCCTGCCTGCTCTGTGCCGAGCTACCAGAGGGTGAGCACAGGATATTTGGGATTGTGTTGTGACTTACCCTGACTAGGATTGTGAATCTTGCTTGGACAGGGTGTATATACCTGCCAACTACAGACCTCAATTTCTAACAGTAGGTCTAATTTTATACATGGTATGTTCTTTGAAGTTGCAGACATTTCTAGAGGATTCCCTTTAAGGTCCTTCAGGTTTCTTTATTCCCACTCCCTGTCTCCAAGCTGGCTGTAGAGACAATGCAGTTGCACTAAAAGCTGTGCCCAGCTCTGTCCCATATCCTGGCAGCAGATGACCAATTCAGGCACACCTAGTCCTTCTATTGTGTGACTCTCTGGGAGTAATTCACAAAGTTAACTGCCAACTACATCCAGTCAAGTGGCACAGGACAAGCTGCAGGCACCAAATGGCAAAGGGCAGGAAAATAGCTACTTTCCAAAAGTGGCATTTTAAAATTGTTTTTTTAAATCCAAATTTATAATTTTTGAGACACCAAATATGAAATGTTCACTTGTTCCCAGTCAAAGGCTAACACTTATTAAATGTAATAAAGTAACCCAATATTATTCTACGGGACATGGAGACCTCATAGTAGCTAAAAAATGAATTTAGAAGTTGTTTACTACCAGCTTAAAACTTAAAATGCATCCTGCCCTATGGGCTACCCAGCTCCTACCTTAGAGGTAATATATAATAAAAGGGGGGGGGAGTCAGGCTTATCAAGAGGGTTATATTGCCAAGTTGAATTGGACTGCAATCAGGCTGTAAAGGCAGGCCTGGGACAGGTTTAAGGGGCTTCTTAAATGGGTAGAACAGTCAGTGGTGCAGATCCACTAATAGCACGTAATTTACAGGCACTCCCTATATGGTGTATCTCTCTACAAGGGATGTATAAGTATAGATATGGTGTAAGTCAGTTTTACTGTGTTTAAAGGATAGAGCACAAACAATTTAACACTTGTTAGGAGTTGTAAAGTGCACAGAAATGAACTGAGCAAAAAGACAGAGGAGAAGGCAAAAAGACTGAAGCTGACCCTGCAGAAAAGGCTGTCTAACCTTCTCCAATAATATCATGTTCCTCATTACCCAAAAGATGCACATAACTTTTAACAAAATTAATATTGTATTGGTTTTGCCTAATCACCATCAAAAACTTACCATATTTAATATCTATTATGTGTTCTCTAATAGGTAAATTATTTAAAATAACATTAAAATCAGGCAAATATGGAGAAAGAAATTCACCATAATTAAAAATAGCAAGCTCAACACACAAGATTGGCAACTGCAAATACTTTGAACCTTCCCCACCTGATGTGGGAAAATAAGCACACACAAAACATCTACTAACCCCTGGTTATGTCTGTATACTCTCTAATCATTTTAGTATAAACATGATCTTTTAAAGCCTTTACTATTCCCTGTGTACTAGCACCTCATGTATACATACATTTATTTTAGTAGTCATTGCACAATTAACACTATTCAGACAATCTGAAGCACACACCACGAGTCAGTAAATACAATAACAGCACCCCCTAAAATTATCAATAATATTAGTAGCATTAATAACCCTACAATTTTACAGCATGTGCTGCACTCCATCCTCTATAGAGACAACAAGTCTTATCATGGCAAAAATTATACTTTCTTCTTTTTTTCTATTTTCTTAAAACAATAATCTTATCTACGTTTCAAATTTGCCTTTCAAAGTTCATCAAATCAAGTAAATAAATAACTTTTCAACTTCAGGAAAATGTCTTCAGGCTTGTCAAAGTTTATCATCAAAGTCTCTTAATCATCAGTTGGAATTTTCAATTTTATTTTACTCAATAATCTTTATGTCACATTCAAGATGGCTCTTCATCTGACTTCACCTCAGCCTCAGATTCAATCTTCAAGTTGTACTAACACTGATTCACCACTGAATAATCATCGGTGATTGTGTCTTTTTCTTCAGAAACTGTAATCAAAAACACCCATTCAGGTGAGATGTATTTTGAATTCAGAACTCTCTTTATTGTCATCCTTTTAGCAATTGTTGACTCATTCCCAATGGTTTCAGTACCTAATGTTCTCTCTGATTTTGTTCCTGGCTCACACTGCTTCTTTTTAATGTTCTTCTCCTTGGAATATCTCCTTTAGATTCTCTCAGGACTAGTTTTTGTCTTTATAATGTTGGCAACACTGTCTTGTGCACAAACACGTACTTGTATTTGAACTTTGATCAGGTTTGTCTCTGTCTGAGTCTGCTCTGTTAACAATAAACCTTTTCTTTCTTCTGGGGGTTTTCGTAATTCTGATTTTTCTAGACTATTCACTGCTCGGATAAGAGGTTACTTCTTCTTGCTGCCATGCTACCATTCCTGCTTTTGTCTTCTTCTACTGTAACAGCTCTTCAATCTGATCACTATTTTGAAACTAGACTTCCGTAGTTTCAGGCTCTTCGTCAGAGCTCTCACTAACCTGAAATGTCACTCCCTCAGAGTGCATTTGCTCATTATCATCACCAGTTTCAACAACATCTTCAGCCCTGTCTAGATTCATGCTGTGAACTTCAGCTTAACTTGCAACTTGACTTTGAACGGTTGGTGTTCTCTTTGCCAGATTACTCACCCCATTCACTGCAACTACACTTACTTTTTTTGTGTGAGCAATGTGGAAACACTGTGGCACAATTGCACACGTCACAGCAATATCTGTCACTAGAATCACCTGATATAGTGCCTTCCAACACTTGTCATCCCTTGCAGCCAAGATTTCAGATTATCATCCAACTGGCTTGACTCAATCTATGGAATAGAGCCTCTTTGTATTCTTCTGTTGATACATTCACCTGATGAAAGACACATTCACCATATCAGTCAGACTCTTGCAATAATTCAGCACAATGTCATTAGTTATTGAAACTAATGGATCTGAAGGTGCAATTACAAGTCTCATTGCTCTACCCATGACATCTTCAGGGGGACATAAACCAATCATTTTGTAATGAGTACTTCTCATACTCATTGAAAGAAGAGGTAGGGCATCAGGCCATTTCACATCAGTTGAAGCACACATATTTGCCAGTTTATTCTTAAGAGGGCCATTTGATCTTTCCACACGACCTGAAAACTGTGGCCTATAATTACAATGGAACCTCTGATTGATGTTGAACGTTGTACAGTGTTGAACATTGTACAGATTATCTGCAAAATCTATTTTTTTAAATGGGCACCACTTGCAGTCTCAATATAGGTTGGAAGGCTAAACATTGATATTAACCCCTGTAAGACTACATGCTCTCCTTGTGGGAAATACATCCACCCATTTAGAAAAGCAGCAGAACATTACCAAGCAATACATTAAGCCATTACAATTCGGCATTTCAATAAAATCTGCTTGGAGTCTTGTAAACGGGCCTTCAGATTTGCAGATACGATTTATAACTGTAGCTGCTCCCTTTCTTTAAATGTTTAAATGGCACATCAAACAGCAGCTTCCAAAATCCTCCGCAAAAATTTGAAATCCTGTTTTCTCCCTATACTTTTTTTTACAAGTACCAGCCAAACTATTGCTACTTACATGTGTTTTATTGTGCAAATACCTGCATATTGATTATAACATCAAATGAAGGAGTAGATACTTCTATTCTACATTGAAATACAAGTCCTATTATTTCTTTTTTAGCCTAGTTTCTTTTCCTTTCTATTCTCTTTTCTCATTTTCAGGAGCATCTTCCTGCAAGTCTCTTAATTCACTCAAAGGCATTTGCCTTGAATTCATAAAAAAGTGTTTACATTACTGATGCTCCGTAGTAAATTAATTTCCAATTCTTTGATTTCATTTTCATTTAGGTGCACAATTGACTTCTTGTAATGTCCAATATTTGATCAACTGATCTGCATATTTATTTACAAGAGTAACCATAGATTTACTAGATTTATGAGCTGTGTACTTCACAACAGCTACTTCATTTGGCTTTGAATGGCATTTAGTAAATTAAATATATGCACACTGTTTTTTTAGGAGCTCCTGAAGACGTGATAAATGTTCTTTGTGACCATAGCTGGCCATAATCATAAACAACACCACATCTGTACTGGCTATCTGAGTTGATCGTCCTATTCAAATTCTCTCATAGTCAGCTAGCTCTTGTTAAAACAACTCATTTTGCTACCTGTGCTCTGGTTACATTCAGTAGAGGGGATCCTTCAGATGTTTCAGATGTAATGCACACTGCATGGGCAACTCTCAATGCTCATTATTGGTCTCTTAAATAGGAATCCTCAACAAATAATATAAGATCTGCCATTTCTAATGGTGTTTCTTTATTATCTGGTCTTGGTTTGTGTATAAATTGATCACATCGAGATAATCATGGTCTAATTCATTATCAATGTCCTCATCACTTTCCCTGTGTGCACAATTTCTGTCTGAAATAGGATGTAGTTTTGCTGGGCTCAAAATATTACATCTCTGAATGGAAATGTTCTCTGCTGCAAGTGTGATCTGCTCATAATGAGTAAGTCTGCTTTTTGTCATTTGCTTAGTCCTTGACCATGCTAAGAGGATCTCAAGTGAATATGGGACATAGACAATTAGTGTCTGACTGATCACAATGTCTTCACTCTGCTCAATGGCTAAGCAAATAGATGCGACTGCTTTCAAAAAGCCTAGATGACTAACAGCTACTGGATCCAAAGCAGCATAAAGTATGCCACTGGGTACATTAGTCCTTCATGTTTTTAAGCAATGATCAAAGGTGCACATACATTATTTTTATGACAAAACAAGAATAACATCAAGTTGTAATCAGGCATCCTGAGTACTGGTGTATGACATAATCTCTCTTTCATTTTTTTAAAAAGAATCAATGCATTCATGATCAAATGGTACCAGATCTTGGACAAAACTACATGTTAATCTCACTAAAGACTTTGAAATCAAGGAAAGGTTTAGAATCCACTGATGACAGTATCTAACAATTCTGAGAAATATCGGAAACTCCCTCTGGGTGGTTGGCTACCTCCGTTTCAGAATAGCAGAATTTTGAATGGTATTGTTTGCCTCATTTATACAGCTGGCTACTTCTATAATCAAAAATCTCATTCCATCTGCATTTTAAGTCAACACCCTGTTCACCTCATGGTAACCCTGCAACATTTCAACAAATTCAATTTTCAAAATGCCTATGTTAACTTCTCTAGGAGGAAGCTCAACTGACACAGCTCCCTCCGGGGCAACAACCTGTGTCTGAGTTTCAGATGGCATAGCTCAGCTTTCCCTAGGCACTGCTTTTATTGCCAACCCTTTTGTTGCACTTGGTACCACCCAAGTAGGAGTTTTTACCCCCACATTGCCTTTCTCAGTACCTGTGTGTACTACCACAGTAACAGTAGCAGCAGCAGTTACTCCATCTGCATAAGGAGGAGGTCTGGAATTCAAAAGCTCAGTTATATATTTATCACCACCATCAAATATGGCTGCATGTTCACTTTTTTGTTTTATTTTTATGCTACTCTTTTTTATCTGTGACTATAGCAGGGACTCTTTTTACATATTCAATTATCTCCTCTCTTCATCTATTCTGTTGTTGATCCACTTTACTTTCAAGCATTTGCCTAAAAGAGCTCTTCACATGTTTTGCTGCTTTATTTAACTCTTTTTCTGTAACCATTTGATCCCTCTTATTAAGCAGCTCAAACTGTCCAGGTCTGGTGGTTGGCTTCATTTCATACATGTTGTGTCTCAAGAAGTCTAGCTTTCTGACGTTAAAAGTACCCTATAATGGAAATGATAAAGCTTTATCATGTGCAGTGTATTTATTCCATTCTGAAATCCAGGTACCAACTTTTATACATTATTTCATAGGCTGGAATTCCTTCCACAGATAATTTCTGACCCTTATTGGGTCCACAATATCATTAGACTTTACTAACAAATTTCCCATTCTTTCGACTCAAAAAACCCCAAATCAACTAAAAATCACAAACAACACTTTAATGAACAATGACCAATCACAGCACAGTACTATCAAAAATCAACTGATAACAGCATGGCTTTATCAGTAACTCAACAATCAGGGCACTGCTTTGTGGTGACATCTCACAATCCTAGCATGGGAACTTGCTGACCATCTAATCACAGCATGACTAATTCATGACTGGAAAACAGCTACAAAGCCTCTTTAAGCTCAAATAAATAAATAAACCCTTTGTATGTTCACGCTAGAAAGTAAGGAAAAGTCAATAAATCAAATAAAGACAATTAATTCAAAACAATTAAAATTCAGAGTCAAGAGCACAACTCCAAATAGAGGACAGGAAACAGAAAACTCTGTGTAAACCACAATCCACACTAGGTAGACTCCATCCAGTGGTGTTTGCTTTGTGCACAAGACCAAAATACACTAGCTAGAATTATACATACAATCTAAGAAGGATAACATTTGTTAGTTGAGAATCCCTGTGAAAATGTCAGTAGGGCCTCTCTCTACTCAACACAATTACAGACAAGTATTATTAATGCATCCTGACATCTTGAATTTCAGCAAACCAACCGATAAACCAATAGAATCTCAAATGTGTTTAGAAATGTGGATACTACTTCAACACAACAGTGAGTAATCCCCCAGTTGAAACCACAATCATTAACACTGTCTGCAGGCCCACAAGTAGCATTTAATTTAGTGGCCCTAAGCACATGTAGTATACTTAACTAGGGACTTATAAGTAAATTAAATTTGCCACTTGGGGGTTAAGCCAATGATAGAATAGTTGAGGGAAGAGAGCACAAGCACTTTAGCACTGGTTAGCAATGGTAAAGTGCACATAGTCCTAAAGCCAGAAAAAAGGTCAGAAAATTGGAGTAGGTAGGCAAAACATTAGGGGAGAAGGCCACCCTAAAGCTCTCAGGTCTAACAATCTCATAAACAAACAACAGAAGCAGAAATCAGTCTCTCAAATGCTCACTGCACTAAAAATCACAGAGGAAAGCTCAAATTGTCACTTCTTGTCACTTTTTATGAGTCTCTGCAACACTGAACTTATGGCAAAGTTTGAAAAACTCCTTTCTTCTTCGACCGAAGCAATAAAGCCTCAAATATAACAGAAAACAAATATTTTGAATTCATCTAGGGATCTCCAAAAGTGAGGAGGTAATCATACACAACCACCCTCTGCTACCAAATTTGTATGAGACTGAACCTCAACAATTTATTGAACCCCTATATTCTGATCACCTCAAAATTACATCAGGTGATCCGGCTCCAGCACCCTTGATTTAGCATTGAGACACAACTCTCCACAACATTAATCTTAACAAATAGCAGAGTAAGTCAAAAAGTGTGATTGGCAATACAAGTACATGCCATGAATATAGGGATACAGAAATACAAAGTCAGAAACCAGAAATCATTTGAAGAACTAGGAAAAGTCATTCAACAATCAGAAAGAGTTGTGAGGAAAATGAAAGTGTTGCTCAAATGAACAGAGTTTTCTGAGGACAAATAAAAGTCACCCCCAACTACACAAAACCAATGGTTTTCATACACCTTTTATGCATAAACAATGAATAAAACCTGCATGATTTCGCATGGCATTATTAACAGCACAATTTAGACAAATCAGAAAATGTATAATCACAATAAAATCTAAAACACCAGCCCACTTCTAGGAATAATTAAGAAACTTCCATTATCTTCTACAGCAACAGCAATCCAGAGATGCAAAACACAATATTAAACATTCTCTAATAAAGACCAACACACTAATGTGCTTGCAAGCTGGCATTGGAACTCCCAGCGGAAGTGTCTTTCAAAAAGTTACATCAGGAGCACAATGAAAAGTTTCATTCACAATAAAGGAACAATATGTTAGGTTGCATAGCACTGTTTCCATGGAAAATGTGGGGGAGGCATTGATTGGGAGGGAGGAATACGTAGGAGCAGAATAAGCAAAATACCAGAAACTGTTTCCATTTTAATAAAATGGTGTCTTCACAAATAAATCTAAAAACTTAACTATGGTATTAATCTTACAAATGTGTGAAAAACTTTAACACCAACATAGTTCAGTCCAATTATGTTACCAATATAGTAGGAATAAGTTGACAGGGGTTACATTATTTTGTCATTAGCCATGTTTTGGAATATTTTTTTAACCAAGTCCTAATATGATAATGGAGTCTGTAGCTATGTTTTGGTAAGGGTAAACCTAGGGGCATGTTTACAAGCCCCTTACAACTCCTTGAGCCCTCCTAGTATCATTTTTTCTAAGCTAAGGAGGCGTTAAGGAGGACCCCACTATGCACCATATTTACAAAGTGGCAGAAAGCAAACATTGTGCATCTTTGTAACCCCTTGCGCCACATCATACCTGTGCCTGATATAACATATGCATGAGGGCGTTGCCATGCATGGAGGCCCCAAAAAAATGGTGCAGTGAAATTTACAAGATTTCACTGCACCATGTTTTCTGTCATTTTTAACACCTGCTCAGTGCAGGTGTTAAACTGATGCTCCATATTATTTTATGGGCCTCCCTGTGTTTTGCTGGACTAGTGCCATAATGTATGGCACTAATCAAGCAAAGCGCCACAATAGCATCATAAATTATGACTCTATTGTGCTAAACATATGCCGTGGTGTGCTGTATAGTTATGCTGAATAGTAAATACAGTGCTACCATGGTGGTGTTAGGGGAGTGCAGGGTGATGCAAGAAAAGTGGCGCATCAGAGCTGATACGCCACTTTCTTGTAAATATACCCCCAAGCTTTTTGTGTCTAAAGGGACTGATAAAACATATTGATGAATAAGCAAAACAAAGGCACAGAGGGCTGAACGCAGACCAAGGAAAAAATGCAATGTCCTCGAAGTAAAGAATTTGATTCCCACAAGGCAGACTTAGACTGTCATCAGAAACTGGGAAACCTGAATGTGAATTGAATAATGATTACTTTAGCTAACTTGGTAACCTCACTGCGAGGAGCTGGGGGCATAAGGACATTATAATGATGTACTCAAATAATGTGGATATGACACATAGACATCATTCACCATGCTACTGAGGCAGCAGCCTTGGCTGAAAGGTGCTCACAGATACACAATATACATCCTGAAAGCTAAGAGGTACAGCTACAACTCCTCATGCAAGTGTGAATGTGTACCCTCTAGTCAATCTGTGTGTAATTCCACTTGTATGGACCCCAAATTGGCATGAGTCCACAAGTAATGTGTAACAGTTCCCCTCCTTAAAGCCTTAGGCCCTGATTACAACTCTGGCGGTCGGTGTTAAAGCGGCGGTAATACTGCCAACAGGCCGGCGGTAAAAAAAAATGGGATTTTGACCAAGCCGGTTACCGTTATCCAAGACTGGCACTTTCATACACCGACCGCCAGGGTGGTAATGGCCGCTGGGCAGGAGACTTCGGTCTCCAGCCCAGTGGCTGTCACAGTCCCACCCTCGGGATTACGACCCGGTCTACCGCCATGGTTTTCGTACCAAAGTTGCCGCCATGAAAACCATGGCAGTAGGCACTATCAGTGCCAGGGAATGCCTTTTCTGGAACTGATATGGGTCTCCCCCGCCCCCCTGCCCCGCCCCAGAGTCCACCCCCACCCTCCCCCTCCCTCTCCTGCCCCTGCACATATACACACCCACACGCGCACCCATATACACACATGCACACATGCATACCCACCACCACCCACACATGCACACATACATACCCACGCACTGCAACACACACCAGCATACCTTGTCACACACATGCATTTACAACACACAACACTCACAATCACTCATTCATGCATGCATCCTACGTGACTCACACCCGCATGCACGCATACCAAAACATACAACCCCCCCACATACACACAACACCCCCCACTCCGGTTGGAGAACCTGACTTACCTGCTTGCAGGGTGTCCTCCGGCTGGAGACGGTCTGCAGTGCTTCTGTCAGCAGCAGCGTCCGCCAGCAAAACACCGCCAGGCCGTATCATTGCTCATGATACGGTCGGCAGTGTTTTGCTGGCGTGGCGGTGCTGCTGTCAGCAACGCCACCTTACCGCCGTCTGCCACCATGACCGTCGGTGGTGTTCTGCCAGCATTCTGGCGGAATACCATCATCGGTCATGATACGCATAGAAGGCTGGTAGCCACGGCAGCGGTATGTTGGCGGCCGTCGCTGTGGCGGTAGGCAGTCAATACCGCCAATGTTGTAATTAGGGCCTTAGTGCGGTGCAGGAAGTTGTGTAGCTGGAATGCAAATCAACACTCACAAATCTGCAGGATACATGTGTTGAGGGCACAATTGCCTCAAACATGTACACAGTGTCCCTACACAGTGACATGCAAACATGGTTTGGGAAATGCCAGTTATCACATCAGGTCACCCATTTGGGATATGTGGGGGCATACTGAGTGGATGGCATCTTGTCCACTGTCATGGACAATGTAGGCCAATCAAAGGCATGGGCAAATGTAATGTAGGGAAATTCCAACATCAGAGGAGGAGGAGGGACCGATACATGTGTCTGTGTTGTGTCAGCCATATCTGGCCTGTCAACAGCAACCTAGGTTGGAGTGACAATAAAGATTCCCAGGCAAAATCTGTTTCACCACACATGTAGTGGCAACACAAAACATTGAGTGGACTAGAGCAACAAGAATCAGACACCACCCAACCCTGCCACACAAATATGACAATCAGGAATTTTACTGTTATGATCTATCTGCCCATGTACTGCATTTGGTCCCTTGAAACTGCACCACAGTGGCATAACTAACATATCATGTGGTCATAGTTGGCTGAAGTGCATGGCAATACCAGTACACAAGACACACATGGGCATGATACATTGTCTAGCATTTTTTCAAATAAATATATGTGGAGTAAGATATCACTGCCAAACATGTAAATATATCATCCCACATAAATATGTTGTGGAGTGTAAGTCACAGTCCTATTTCCCAAAAAAACTATATCCATGAGTAGGCCCCAAGAGATGTCAATCTATTTTGAACACTGTTGCCATCTACTAAGCACCAGACACAATGCACTGAAAAGTGTGGTGTGTAATGCCTGCATTGCCTCCCAAACATATTTTATTGAAAACACACATTGAACTGCTGTACCAAAAAGAAGACAGATAGATAGGAATCACTACCTGATGCATCACAGCAACACTGTATGCCAAGGTCTGTAAATATTAGTCAGGAACTGCAACAGTTGATGTGTGTCAAATCAATGGGTGATAGATTCATAACACTGCTGACAACTCACAACATCCACATCATTTGCACTTACAAGTATGAAAAATAGGACATGTATCACAGAGGACAGTACATCTGTATGTGTAGCACAGTGTCGACCAAATCAGTGGTCATCTTGCATGAATGCCAATCATTGCTATTGCATTTCTCATGCGGTTGACTATGGGTCTGAGTACATCATGACGCATCGTGACTTGTACATAGATGTTCGGCCATTAGCTGTAAAGAGCATTTCCCCAAGCCACCCCTACTCACTGTGCAGATGCTAAAGGATATTGTCTGTAGCTGCGGCTGAGTACTTCTCACAATCATGCCCTTAGGAAAGCCAAGCAGAGTCCAAATCATGGCCTTAACAGGGCCTTCTACATTGTGGAGGGGGCTACCAGATTACACCAGTATTACACCTGGAGTCATGATAAGTTGTCAGACCATATACACTACTCCCCACCAATAGCAATTGAAACAATACTGTGCTGCTGTTATAAATGTGGTCTTTGGTTGGCAGTCAGGTTACTCCCTTTCCAAGCAAGGACCCTCACTCTTGTTAGGGTAAAGGAGAATCACCCTCAGTTAACCCCCGCTCTCCCCATTGGTAGCTTGGCACAAGCAGGCAGGCTTACCTTCAGAAGCAAGGTGTAAAGTATTTGTACCAACACACAGAGTAACTAAAGGAAAACACTATTAAATGACACAACACAGGTTTAGAAAAATAGATAATATTTCTCTAAACACAACAAGACCACAACAACAAAAATCTAACATACACAAGTCAAGTTATGAATTTTCAGAAGAATAAGAGTCTTTAATCCTGGGAAAAGAGAATGCTGTTATTTCACAAAAGTACCTGGGTTTCCTCAAAATAAAGCCGCACGGGCGAGTGTGCGTCGTAAAAGGCCAGAGATGCGTCAATTTCTCACTTGCAAGCAAGATCGTTCCTCCTCCGGTTGGGTCGAAGTGCATTGTCTCTTCTTTCCCACAAGAAGGAGATGCATCGATCTGGACAGGGACCTCAGGTCCGGGCAGGCTCTGCGTTGATTTTCCAGCGATGTTGCATTCAAAATCCGGTCGCACTACATCGCAAAACCGCACTGCGTGAGGTTTGCGTCATTATCAGCTTCTGGTAGGGATGTTGCATGTCATTTCTCCAGCCGTGTTGCATCAATGTTCCAGCTGCAACGGAAGGTGCGTTGAAAACTTCCCTGCATGGTGGTCTGTACGTGGCTTTTAAGTTCTTGCCTGCCAACTTTACCTTTCAAGGGCCCAGGAACTGGATAGGGCATCAATTGGCAGGGCAGGAGTCTCAGCAGAGAGTCCAGGTGCTGGCAGGGGAAGTCTTTGATGGCCCTGAGACTTCAACAACAGGATACAAGCTCAGTTCAAGTCCTTGGACATTCTTCTCAAGGAGGAATGCACAAAAAAGTCCAGTCTTTGTCCCCTTTCACAGGCAGGAGAAGCAACTGCAGGATAGCCCAACAAAGCACAGTCACAAGCAGGGGCAGCACTTCTCCTCAGCTCTTCTCCTTGGCAGAGGTTGCTCTCGATTCCAGAAGTGATCTGATTTTCAGGGGTTTTGGGTGCTCTTCTTATTCCTCTTTCTGCCTTTGAAGTAGGCTGACTTCAAAGAGAAGTCTCTGTTGTTTACATGATCCTGCCTTGTCCAAGCCAGGTCCCAGACACACACCAGGGGGTTGGAGACTGCATCGTGTGAGGGCAGGCACAGCCCTTTCAGGTGCAAGTGACCACACCTCCCCTCCCATCAGCCCAGGTGGCCCATCAGAATATGCAGGCTACACCCTAGCTCCCTTTGTGCCACTGTCTACAGGAGAGGTGCAAACAGCCCAATTGTCAAACTGACCCAGACAGGGAATCCACAAAGAGACAGAGCCACAGAATGGTTTAAGCAAGAAAATGCCTACTTTCTAAAAGTGGCATTTTCAAACACACAATCTAAAAACCAACTTTACAAAAATATGTATTTTTAAATTGTGATTTTAGAGACCCCAAACTACAAATGTCTATCAGCTCCCAAAGGGAATCTGTGCTTTAATAATATTTAAAGGTAGCCTCCGTGTTAACCTATGAGAGAGACAGGCCTTGCAATAATGAAAAACACATTTGGCAGTATTTCCCTGTCAGGACATGTAAAACACATAAGTACATGTTCCACCTTTAACATACACTGCACTCTGCCCTTATGACTACCTAGGGCCTACCTTAGGGGTGCCTTACATGTATAAAAATGGAAGGTTTAGGCCTAGCAAGTGGGTACACTTGCCAAGTCGAATGGGCAGTTTAAAACTGTACTCACAGATACTGCAGTGACAGGCCTGAGACATGTTTACAGGGCTACTGATATGGGTGGCACAACCAGTGCTACAGGCCCACTAGTAGCATTTGATTTACAGGCTCTGGGCACCTCTAGAGCACTTTACTAGGGACTTACTAGTAAATTAAATATGCCAAACATGGATAAGCCAATGTACGCATATAATTTATACAGGGAACACTTACACTTTAGCACTGGTCAGCAGTGGTAAAGTGTCCAGAGCAAACAAAGCAGTAAAAACAGCATTCCGCGCATAGAGGTAACCTGGGAAGTACAGGCAAAACGTTAGAGGAGACCATGCCAATGATGCACAGTCTAACAGTTGCATATTGCTAGGCACATGTGCAGGACATCCCATTGCCCAACCACAACGAGGATAAGGAACAGCTGGACGATGAGTAAATTGAAGATGGGGAGCAAGTCCAAAATCTATTATCAATAGCAGCAACATTGTCCACACTTTTTAGTCCAGGCTGGGTTAGATGTGTGAGTGGCTCACACAATGTCAGACGAGCATGAGGACATGAAAGACTGTACCCATGTGAGAAAACACCTAGCATCACAAAGAGTGTGTAACCAAATTTACTGCCCAGTCACAGTGTGAGAAAGTCATCCAGTTTGCACACATTACAAAATTTTAGTTATTGAAAATAGTGTGAACTGACCTTGGCTGTACCCTGGTTCTGCTACCCAGGCCTACGGCCACTACTCTGAATAAAAGGTATATATATACATTGGTACAAGCACAATTGCAACTAACAGACTCCTGTAAGTCCATAGTAGATAATAGGATAAGATTGACACCAACTACCTATGAGTCCCTAGTAGATAATAGGGCAAGGTTGAATCCAACTACCTAATCGTCCCAAGTAGATAATAACGCAGGGACGTTTTGACTGTCCGCCGCATGTCAAATGCAGTGCCAGGGGCTGATACAATATCCGGTAGCAACCTGGCAGTGTGTCCCCTGAGGGGAGGCCTCTGGATGGGGGAACATGATC
The DNA here is from genome assembly GCF_031143425.1 of Pleurodeles waltl. NCBI lineage: Eukaryota > Metazoa > Chordata > Amphibia > Caudata > Salamandridae > Pleurodeles > Pleurodeles waltl. The sequence goes on from NC_090447.1 coordinate 282,539,943, forward strand.
AAATGGCAACATTCACATATCCATACACGTGTGTGTACTAAGGGCCTAATGCATTAGGAAATTGTGCAGCACAGTGGTGCAAGTAATTTTGCGGCACTGAGCTGCGAAATTTCCAGAATGCAGGGATGCACTGTTTTTACAAGAATATGGAACCTATTTGTGTTCTCCCCTGTGCTGGCTCTAAATCAGCTGCCTAGTGCCAATTCAGCCACCCTTGCACCATGGTGCAAGGGTGCCTGCATTGCAAGGGCGATTGTTTTTTGTGCAGAAAAGGGCACCTTCCTGCACAAAAAACAATCACTAATATTGATTTTCTCCTTCTATGTGTGGTGCAGAACACAGCACACATAAAAAGAGCAATAAACAAGGAGAAACAAAAGTATTTCTCATCATTGCGCCACTCTAATGCCAACCCTGGGGTGGGGTTAGTTACTGGCGCTGCCTTAGGTTTAAAGTATCTCGTAAAGTTGGGGCAGTAACAAAAAGCAATGGCTGTTGCAAGGGCACACCCACAGCAACACCCATTGCATGGCCCTTTGCCGCAGATAACTCCTTCATGCTGCTCATATTTACAAGGCATTGTTAAGCCATGAAAAGTGGCTTAAAACCACCATGTAAATATGGTGCAGGTCACAGTATCAACGGAGCTTTTCCAAAAGTGATGCTCCGGTGGTGCAAGGGCCTTGTAAATGAGGATCTAAGCATCACAACACTTGCCTGTAGACCCCCTCCTTGCTTGACAGCCTCATGTCCGCACTTTAGAACACAGCACATATTATCCAACATCTGCGCTGTCTTAGATGTATGTGTGTGGCTCACATCCCAAGGCTAGTCCATGGCATCCATGGGAACAAACTAAGCAATGGACTCAGGTGTCTACATATAGGGGCTAATTTTCAAGTACCTTGTGCCACCGTAGCATAATTTTTTATGATGCTGGGCAGCCCATAACTGTCCCCCACTCAGTGCCAAATTTACAAACTGGCACAACTGTACCATTGCGCTAGTTTCTAAACCCTAGTGCCACATCATACCTGCACCAGGTATAATTAATGCAAGAGAGGCGTTCCCCTGCAAGGAGGTCCTTCTAAATGTCACTGAAATCTACTAGATTTCACTGCATCATTCCACCATCATGTTTTAACGCCTACTCAAAGGCAGCTGTTAAAGTGAACCTGAGCTTTGTTTTATGGGCCACCCTACAGTTTGCTGGACTAGTGTCAAACTTGTTTATGCTAGTCTAGCACAGCACCACGACTGCATCCGAAATTCACATGCGGCTGGGCTAACGAGCGCAATGGTGCACTGTATTGTAAATACAGTGCTACCATAGTGTTGTTAGGGGGGCGCAGGGCAGTGCAAGAAAACTGGTAAATCGATCACGATGCACCATTTCCTTGTAAATGAGGCCCATTGTTGGCACATGGGGCAACCCTCTGAAGGTGTGGTGTTGACGAAGCATGGGAAATGTGGCCTATGCGTGCTCTGGTCCAAGTAATACATGTACTTACACCCATGTACACTTACCAAACATAAATTGGACACATGGAAAGAGAGGAGTGTGTGAAACAGAACTATTCACAATCAATACAACAACCGATATGCCTAAGAAAAAGATTCCCAATAGACACCATACACATGTCTATTTCTTGCAGGCCGTGCCTAGAAAAAAATGACTATTTGCACCAATGCATGTATTTTCCAGCAATTGTATATGCCAAAAATGCCATGTGCACGGCAGAAATTCCTCTTTGTTGATCGTCATACGTCCTCAAAAATCCGCACATAGATGTGGAGTGTCAAAAAAATGACGCATTGGCCAAACCTGTCCCCCAGCAGCCCAGGAAATGATGCACTGGCTCAGCCATGTGGCAAACCAAGAACTACAAAGTTACTTTCACTTTCTCCTACAGTCACATTCTTGTTGTCTATGTTGGAGAGAGGTTGTGTGTTGCTGGAGCTGTGTTGAGGAGTGCTGGTAGAGGTGTCTTTTGCACTGTCTTCTGTCCCTATAGTGTCCCTGATCTGTGTTTTGTCCTGTCTATTTGTGTATTGTATCTTTTTGTGATTGTATTGTCAGGTGTTTGTCTTTGGGGTAGTTTAGTCAGTTGGGGTAGTTGGAGTTACTTTTTTTTTTTTATTTGCTAAGGGTACTGTGTGTTTGGATTGGGACATGTGGAACATGTCGGAAAAGGGAAGGGCCTGTCACCTCAGTGCCAATAAGTTGGGAGGATTCATCTGGCTAATAACACACTACCTCCCTAATATGGTGACCATGGAGGGAACAGCCATACAAAGGTAACAGGAAGAAGGGGTTGCAAGCTGTGGTGGGGGAAGGTCCTGTTCCACATAATCTGTTTGTTTGAGATGGAGAGTACAACCCACTAATTGAAACATTGCTGGGCAGACATCATTGCCTGGGACCTTTAGCTGAGATATGTATATATGGTTCCAGCGCATATGTGCACGTCAGCCTTCCCTACCAAATGTATCTAATGGCCTACTTGCGAATTCACTAACCTAGGTGTTCCATGTCCATTAGCAAATCATGTGTAATGTGCAATAGTTGTCCATAGTGTTCAATGTTCAACATTTACAGTGCTATGTCTCATGTTATTTCTTGCAGGTGAACCCCAGCTGTATACCATTGGAGAAGTGGCAAGCTTTGCAGACTGCGATGCTACCAGTGAGTTTCAATCTATATGTGTAATGTGTAGTGCAAGCATTGTGTGTGATGTATGTTGTGTGGAATGCCATGCACCAAATGCCAATAGGCTACTACCAACATGCTATTCATGGATATGGACTGTATTGCTGTTGTTGTGTATAGGATCTGCCTCCCAAGAAAACAATGCACTGGTGGCAACATGAGCTGCAAGGGCCTTGTTGCAGTACCGCCCCCCCCCCCACACACACGTTTTGCCTTGTTTCTGAATGCAACTTTATACTGGAGTGCACTGGGATCCTGCTAACCAGGTTCCCAGTGCCTGTGTTCTTTCCTTAAAAATTTAAAAGGTAATTGAAAACACCTTTAGCTGCCACTTTAAGTCACTAGTTAATGGTACTAAGGAATCCAGGCCATGGGGCACTAAGGGTAGGTCCTGAGGGCAGCAGCACTGTTCCTGCCAGCATCTAGCACCATGCATCCAGATGCACCCAGCCCTGCAATTGCAGGCTGGGTGTCCTGGTGCAAATCTGAAACACAAACTTGACTTGGCACACTACCTGTGTGCCCTCTACGCCATACACTGTGTTTACTATGGGTAAGACACCCCTCTAGCAGGCTTTACAGCCCTAAGGCAGCGTGCTCCATATTCTATGTGAGGGCATAGCTACATGAGCAATATGCCCTACTGTGTCCCTGCCAAAACTGGGACATAGTGAGTGAACAGAGCAGCCATTGTAATATATGTGCTGGACACTGGTCAACACGAGTTTCCCAGCCACATAACAGCTACTCTGAGCCCTGGGTTGTTTGATATCAAACAACTCAGAATGATAAATCCAAACTGGTACCAGTACTGGATTTATTATAAAATAAAATGTACCCAGGGGTCACCTTAGAGGTGCACCCTGCAAAAACTAACTAACCTGGCATGGTTGCTGACTGGTTCCAGAGAGCGTGCCACCTCCAGACAGCCAATATTCAAACCTAGGGGGTGAGCCCTGTCTCTCTGGTTTGTAAAACAGTGCCCTTCCTGAGTGGAGGAGCTAACACCCCCTCCCTCAGGAATTGCACTGCCCTGTCAATGAGTTTCAAGGTGCCAAGGAAACTTGACCCCTAGGCCTGCTGCTAGCAGCAGATGGCCTCCCCCTTTGCAAACCTACACTTTTGGAGTGAGCAACAACAGGAAACCACACAAAGGGTAGGAGGAGTGGCCTCACCTGGCATTTACCACCCCTAAGGTGTTGCCTGCGAGGTGGACCCTCTTTTTAATTTTCTTCCATCTTGCATGTGGAGAAAATAGCCAATAAGGTTTAGGGAAGTCACCCTTCCCACAGGAAGTGATCACTATAGTGGGTGTAGCCACCAAAAGGAAAGTGTCCCATTGGACACTACCAGGTTCCCCCCAAAACACCCACAAAATTCAGTATTTAGTGGGCATCCCTAGACCAAGAAATTGGAAAGGACTAAGAAGACCAGCACCAAAGAAGATCCAAAGCAAGAGAACCGTGGACCATTTTGCATCAAGAAAAGGCGCCAAACCCTGTCTGCTGCACCCAGGACCTGAAAATCACTGCTGTGGAGGAGCTGGACTCTGGGCTGACCCCAAGAAACTCAGGAGACCTCCAGGCTTCGCAAATCAACTCAGACCTCCCTCCTGAGTGGAGGCACCACTCTGCAACAAACAAAGAACCAACAAGCCAGTGAGGGTCACTTCACTGACCGGCCGATGTCTCCCGAGCCAGAAGTCACAGCCTGACCTGACAACATGTCAATGACCAAATGTACTACGTTTAGTGGCACTGTGCCCTCCAGAGGCCGAGTTGTGCTAATACCCTGAGTATTGGTCAGTGGACATCGGAAACCAAGTAAAACAGCTCCCCCTGACCAGAAGAAAGCCTCAGTCGAAGGACTTAAGGAACACCCCAGACCTCCCATCAGAGTGCCCCTGTTGTCATGCAAGTGACCCTGACCGCGACCTGCATCTGGACAGAGAGGCATCTTTGCGCACAGGCCTTGGATTAACAACTCACCCTGCAGCAGCCACCCTGCACCCTGCAACAAGGAACCAGCTGTGCCCCAAGGTTCCCTCACCCCTTGTGACCTCAACACCACAAGGGGACCCCAAGGCACCACCTTTAAACCTGCCCCTGCAGCCCTTTTCCAAGTGGTCCCTCGCAGTGGTCCTGTACCAGCTCCAAGAGTCTTTCCAATGCTGCTCTCGCCGGAACTGGGAGCCACTCAAACTTCTCCTGCTGGCACAGCATGCCCACCGATAACTGTGACCAACCTGTCAAAGGTGAACTTAGTAAAGCAACTATATGATTTCATATGCATTTTTACAGGTGGCATTCCATTGATTTCTATAGTTTGTAATTTCGCACAAAAAGACTGCATTTTTTAAAACTTTGAAAAATGTATAACTTAAAAAGTACTTAACCAAATTTGGCAATCTTGGTCTTAAAAATTATTTACAAATCTGAAGTATTTTTATAAATTCATCTTGAGTTGTTCCTTTGAGTGTGTGAGTCGCATGATTGATACCGTGAGTATACCCAATGCTTTGCACTTCTCCAAAATTAGCCTACCTGCTCGACCAAGCTACCTCATAAATTAGAGCACTAGGTGATCTATTTTTTACCTCTGGAAACCAACGTGTAGTTGCCTGGACCCCTTACACAGTGTGCTTAGTTTGTACACTAGATAGAGGGCAAACACAGTGATGACAGTAAGGACAGGTACCAGAAGTACACGGTCCTACACATGTATGCAGGGTGGCAAAATGTTGTTCTCTAAACATGTTGCTCCTCTTTTGTGCCACATGTAGCAGACAGTAACTCAGGTCACATGGGATTAGTGACCATGTGAATAAGTCCCACATAATAGCAGGTCAGTGGTCAACATACTACACTTGAAAATGCTGCAGTTTTGCCCACCCATGTGGTGTAATGCCCCATACTGTGTATTGTATGTCACAACATTGCCAACCCATGTCATCCTCATAGATCTTGACTTGTGTGTTTGGCCTGAGGGATTTCCTTACAATATTGTCATATGACATGCCATCCCTCAAAACATCATCAGATAATGGTGGTCTGGATTGTGTCCATGATTTGATTCAAACTGCTTCATACAATGTACAACATTAGCCAGCGCTGTTCCAAGATCCCTGTGCAGATGAGGTGTAGGGCATGCATGCACCCACATATGCGATGCCTGTGCTGAGTGGTGTTGTGCAACACGCTAACTAGATTTATGGACACACATACAAGCAATGGGTAGCATTGTGAGACACTTCAAGTCACTCTAGGATTATGCATGAATCATGGACCTGCTCAGCAGGGAGTGACCTGAGTGGATATGGGTGTAGGGTCATGCTCCTCTGTGTGACATGGGTGGGTGCTCTACCCTTTTCACCTATGATAACTGTCACATTCATTTTCCATGTAGCAAAGTGTCCAGCCATCTGTTCTTCTAGCTGGGAGACTACATTTAACTAGCAGTCCTTGCTCAGATGAGTTTGGTACGTGCCAGTAGATCTAAGGGCAATGGCACAGAAAGGAGGGGCATTGATGAGCAATCAAACAAGATGAGTGTGACCTACCATGGTCACATAACTGATGTATATAATGTGCATTGTCTTGGTCCTATGAAGATGTTCGAAGATGGTTCAATGGTATTGTTCAACATTAGCTAGCCTTGATACCTTGGACATGAGCATTCATGGAAATGATGATTGGTGTGCAGATGTGTATGAACCTTAGCCTTCAAGATGTCATTGCAATTTGTGTTGTCCAATGTGTGATGACTCCATATCATGTTTCTATTGCATGCTGATTGTTCATTTGAATAAAATACATTTGGCTGACATGTCCCATTTTTGTTTCCGCTGCCAACATGACCCCATCCCAGAAGTGGGACAAGCCAAGCAGGCAGAATGCGACCACCACATCTGTCTGGTGCAGAATAGCTTCCCATATATGCAGGAATTTTGTGCGGAACTTGCGGCCCAAAGACACACGATTGCCAGACTTGAATATTACCACGTGGAAATGTTGAAGATGCTGAGGGTGAGAAAAGGCTTCAGTGACGACGCAAAGAAGAAGACAATGGTCCGGATTGACAACACTTCCCCTCCCCTGTATATAGTATTTGACAAAGTTGGGGTATTTAGATAGTTAGGGTTAGATTAGTAGTGGAGTGTAGACTAATGTTAGTACATAGTGGTTTTTCTTGGGGGATGGGTTTTTTGGTTTCTCTTTTTCTTTGGTGTTTCTACGGGGCTGGGTGTTGTTTTGGATATGTGTGTTAACAAATAAAAAGTATCTATACAATAATGTTTATATATATATATATATATATATATATATATATATATATATATATATACACATCTTTGTTTAGGCTATATGTTTCTTTAGTTCATGTTCAGCTTAAGTTCCTGCTGTCCTTGTCTATAGATGTGTTTTGAGGTGGGTGGGAGGTTGATGTTTGTCATGTGGCGTTAAGTTAAGATAAGCTAACGTAGTTGTCAGTATAAGTTAGAATAATATAATGTAGCTTAGCTTAGTATAGGCAGGTTAGTTAGTTTAGGTAATTTTAGGCTTACATTTATAGTTTAATTAAATGTTCTTGTTACCTACTCTATGGTCTCAATCATGATTCTCTGTCTGGGTCATAGCATGTTTTCACAGGTCATCACAGGCATATGCCTTTGGGTCTTCAAGCTGATTTTTGAGACATGTGTGACTATCTGTTTCCCCTGTGGTTAAGTACCTGTCAGGTTGGCAATGGTGCCACATCAGCTATCTCCAGACATTATTCAGCAATGTACATGGCAGCTTGGTTGTGCATGGACAGACATTTCAAAACATGTATTTATGCGCAGTTGCTCTGTATTGGCAAGTAATGGGACATGCAATGTTGTAATGTTGTTGTAATTGCACTGACCCTAAATCAAGGATTTGTTGATGACATACTTATGTTGTGAGTTTACCAGCTGTCACAATTCATGCATGCTACCTGTTGCATGACATGCTTACGAGCCCCAAGAACTGCTTGCAAGTCAACATAGACATCAGTCACTTCACTTATGTTTCAGTCACTGCGTGTGGCTTTGTGTCTGCCACAAGTCCACACATATCCCTTTGATTAGCAGTCAGTGTGTTAGCTTCACACGCAGCAACATGTTCATGTTGGTGATGCTTCTGACACATGTAACTTGTAAAAGTTAATTTATTTACAAATGTGATTTTGCATGCAGTAATTCTGTACTTTACATTTAAAGACAAACCCAACAGATCTACTTAGTCACTGGATGTCCAAACAGAGTCCATGGGGGTGAACATGCCCTGGGACATGGCTAGGAGAGGAGTGATTCAGTGAGGAGAAGGAGCACATTGCCATTACGGACTCTCACTCACAAGCGAGACCGCGCGTCTTTCCTCCTCCGGTTGGGTCGGCATGCGTTGTTTCCTCTCTCCAGCAAGAGAACGATGCGTCGATCCAAGATGGGCACATCGGGTCCAGGCAGGCTTTGCGTTGATTTTCCATGCCCAGCGATGTTGCGGTGAAATCCGGTCGCATGGTGTCAAGAAACAGCACTGCATGGGGGCTTTGCGTCATTAACAGCAGCTGCTGTGGGTGTTGCACGTTGTTTCTCCAGCCCCGTTCCGTCGATCTCCCAGCCACGATGCAGGTGGAGAGTCGATTTTAGTCGAGAGGCCGGCTGAACCTGGTTTAGTAGCCGCAAGGTGGGTGTGCAACTAAAGATTCCCCACACTCAAACTGACTCAGACAGGGAATTCACAAACAGGTAGAGTCACAGAATGGTTTAAGCAAAAAAATGCCTACTCTCTAAAAGTGGCATTTTCAAACACACAATTTAAAAAACAACTTCACTGAAAGGTGCATTTTTAAATTGTGAGTTCAGAGACCCCAAACTCCATATTTCTATCTGCTGCCAAAGGGAATCTATGCTTTAAGGATATTTGAAGGCAGCCTCCGTGTTAACCTATGAGAGTGATAGGCCTTGCAACAGTGAAAAACGAATTTGGCAGTATTTCACTGTCAGGACATGTAAAACACATAAGTACATGTCCCACCTTTAACATCCACTGCACCCTGCCCATGGGGTTACCTAGGGCCTGTCTTAGGGGTGCCTTACATGTATAAAAAGGGAAGGTGTAGGCTTGGCAAGTGGGTACACTTGCCAAGTCAAGTGGCAGTTTAGACTGCACGCACAGACACTGCACTTGGGGTTCCATATGGTCCCAGTTTAGTCCTGCTGGAGTTTTACCTTCTCAAGTTTTGTGCTGAGAGTCCTGTTCATGGGGAAGAAGTTTGTCGGAAGCATGGAGCGCATTCCTGGCAATGGTCAGTATGGCATCACAAATGGATGGGCTGAAACCTCACATTGGTGATCTACGTGGGTGGACGATGCTTGCTGTGCAAAGAGATGGACTTGTGGCAGGTTGCTGTGATTTTCCTTGTAAGTGCCACAGTTCCAGTATGAACTAGCACATTCACCGACATGAAGAGCCCAACAGCTTGATTTAAAGAACTTGAGAACCACAACACGGGTCTAGGATCTGACAGTTGCTTCTTGGAGGTCAGGAACTGACTGAAGACAGTTCCAGGAGCTGAGGTGAGCCTGTTATGTCTCTAAGGCTCAGATCAGGAAGGCAGCAGACTAGCCCTTTGAGTCACTCTGGGGTCCTGGGTTCATGATGGAGGTGCAGATCTAGTTCTTCTTCCCCAGAAAAGTGCACCAGGCAGCGGGTCAGCACAGCAAGGCAGCAGCTCCTTCAGAGTAGCAGTCCAGCAGAGTAGTAGTTCTTTCAGCACCACAGAAGTTCTTCTTCCTGGCAGAGTATCCACAGGTCCAGAAGTGTACTGAAGTGGTAGTGCTTGAGATCCTTCTTTTATACACATTTATGTCTTTGAAGTGGGGAGAAATGTCTAGAGGCATATCTTTAAAGTGCACAGATGTCATGCCTTCCTTGGCTAACGATTAACAATAGGGGGTATGCTGCCTACTCTGGTGTAAGTGAAGCTGGGGCCAGCTCCTACCTCCACTCCTACCAGATATGGCCCATTAAGCCACACCTAAGCTCCCATTCTGTGTGGAAGGGAATTCACAAAGTCTAACTACCAGCTACATCCAGTCGCATGACCCAAGTTAGGCTGTAGGCACCAAATAGCTAAGGCAAAAAAAAGTCAACTTTCTAAAAGTGACATTTTCAGAATTGCAATTTAAACTACAACTTCACCATAAATTAGGATTTTAAATTGTGATTTCAGAGACACCGAACAGGAAGGGGACATCCCTTCCCATTTGGAAATGACACTTGAAAGATGTAAAGGTAACTCCATTGTGACAAACAAATGTAAATGTTTTTCACTACCAGGACATTCAAAACCTAAAAGTATGTGCCCAACTTTTCAAATAAACTGCCCTTTGGCTCTGCAGGGCCTACCTTAGTGGTAATTTATATGTATTAAAAAGTAGGATTTGGGCCCGACAAAAGGTTTGCCAGGTCAACATGACAATTTAAACTGCACAGGCTTTGCAGTGGCGAGCTGAGGCATGTTTAAAGGAGCTTAAGTGGGTGGTACAATCATTGCTGCAGGCCAACTAGTAGCATTTAATGTACATAACCTGCTCACATGCAGGACCAATTTACTAGGGACTTACAAGTAAATTAAGTACACCAGTTGTGTACAAGCCAATTATACCATGTTTTAAGAAGAGAGCACATGCACGTTAGCACTGGTTATCAAATGTAAAATGCACAGAGTCCTAAAGCCAACAATAGAGAATTTGTCAAAAAGGGACAGCAAGGCAAAAAGTTTGAGGGTAACTCTGTTGAGAGGGCCCCTTCCACAATCGTCCTGCTATCTTCACAAGCTTTCTGCATCTAGGTTTGGTGATTGAATAGCCCCTGCTCTCTGTAGAAGTGTGTTATCTCTTCAGCAAGCTTTCCTGTAGCTTTAGAGTCTACTCTAAACTTAGACCAAAAGTGTCAACTTAGACAAAAAGTGTAAACTTAGACCAAAAGTCTAGCTTTACTATGAGTAAAGTTAGACTTTTGGTCTAAACTTACACTTTTGGTCTAAACTTAGAATATTGGACCATGTTTGACTTTGTAAATCAGGCCCTAAGTGTGTACTAATGAATACAAAAGGAGTGAGTGAAGGGAATATCCTTGTCAAGAGAAAATATTAATGCAAAGAGGAATCATGCTTAAAAGAACTGAAACCTAAAGGTCTTTACAGGAATAAATTCAGCGTTGCCATTTCATGAATGTGAAGCAAACAGATTAAAATTTGCACAAAGGAAAAATTGACGGGGCCTACAGACACAAAGGAGAGAGAGTGTTGATTACTCCAGGAGAAAAAATCTCAGGAGAAAAAAAAAAAAACCTCACTGTAAATAAATGGTCATGATCAGATAGGCACTAAATAGGAAATTAATCAGAGTGACTTGAATAGAAGCCACATCAGGGGTTTCACTTGCAAGTGGCTTAATCGAGACAACACACATCACAACCAAGCGGGCGGTTTTCAGAGTACCATGGTGCAATTGTATATGCAAAAAAGTATAAGAAGTTAACTAAATATGTGGGCAATTTTGAGCCCCAAAAAGAAGTTTGTAAAGAATCATAAAAATTGAAGAGTTACTATACACATCATAAAAATTAAAATGTAAAAGTAATGTGCTTCTTGGCTAGACAATCGCAATCACAATAATGTAGTGTTCACATAGAGAACATTAGCATCTGCTCTTTACGCGGGTGATGGAGCTTGTTAAAAAAAAAAAAAAAAAATTGTAAAATTTAGCCACTGTTTGTGATAATGAATAGAAGTGTGAGTGGCATAATAAAAGCACCCCCAGTCAATATTAGATTCAGACAACCATTTCTAAAGTAAATAAAAACTTGATTTTGTTTAACATGAAAATATATTAATTCTATAAAAGATATCGAGCTAACCCATTGCGAAACACATCCTGAAGGCACTATTGCAAATTTATAATACTCTAGTTGGTTACGTATTCTTCTCTAATATACAATTGGAAGCAGAAAATCAAATGAAGCTGGTATAAGCAAGTTTCCTGAAAGACATTCACACACATGTATAATATATGAAGACTTTGGAACAAATCTGCATTAATCTTAAAACAGTATGAAACTATACCAGGAGATGAGATTGAGGATTTGATAAGTGACTACTATGAGTGCCAGAGAAACATTGAAACATGGCCTGTGTGAGTTGAACACACAGAAAACTAATTTCAGGAAAAGGTCTAGTAGCAGCAAGGAGGCAGAAAATGAATGTAGTTGATCATTATATGTTAGTATAAAAATACTTTTTAAGAAATAAAGACTAATTTTTGCCATTTAATAACGTTGTGTCCAGGTGACTTATCAGCCTGTATCCCATCCACCGAAGGAAATTGCTGATGTCTTCTTGGCTTGGAGATATATCTACCATTTGGATTATACTCCATGGGGAGTTTGCTAGCAGAGTGGTCTAAGAATTTGAAATTCTCCACTAGTAGTGCAATGCTCATGCCAGACTGGATCCTACTTTATGTTGGATGAGCTTTGTTTTCACTCCCTTTTGTAGTTTGCATGATAGTCCATGATGGCAGTTTATTCTACGTAACAGGTTGCAGTTTTTAAAACTTGTTAATGTGGTCACAGTGTGAGTGGTAGTGCTGGCTAAATGTCTTGTCTTGTTTGAGGATAGCGGACAAATGGAGTACTTGCCAAATTTATAATGTCCTACAATGTCCAGAAAATCCCAGTATGCAGCGATGGATGAAGCTGACATCTCAGGTAGGTATTATTCCACAATTTGGTGATGGATGTTTTTTATTGCATTTGAATACAAATATAAACTTGTCAAAATAGACTCTGATGGCAGATATGCTCTACCAATGCTGAAGACAGTGTTGGACTCATTGAAAAAACGTCTCTTCTTGTACATTTCCCATGGAGGTCCAGAAATTGCCAAGTGTTAAAATATCTCTCAGTACTCTGTAGTGATGATTATCCTAATATAGTAATGAGTTGTTCCTGTAGTCTTACAAAACAGAGAGACCTGTATTTTGTAATAATCGGTAAGGATAGACATGCGCAGGTAACCTATTTAGGTGTTGCTAAGTTTGCATTTCCCCACTTAGTGTTGGAGCAGTACCAAGTTTAGATTGGGATAGTTTAAGCTGGCCCTGCCAGTGTAAACATCTGACCTGGTGGTCCATCCACCAATGGGCCACAGTTCATCGTGATAGTGATCTGCAGCCCTGGACAGGCAAATCAAACAATGGGCTGGATAACTGGGAAGCTGTGTGCATCATGGCAATTGTTTGGAATGTGTTTCCTTAAATCTTTAAATGAAAAAACCTTTGCAGAGTGGATACAACAAAATTGGTGTCTGCTCATCATACTTCAACACCATCAGTGGAGCCGTAATTCTAGCCTCAGCAGCAGCTCCACTGAAGCCACTCATATGACCACTTATCTTTTGTGGACCTCTACATTTATCGCGCAGTGCTCTGTTAGGAGTGAAGGCCACAGTCTCACTGATCTGGTAGGCAAGCAGGTCAATGGTACATTGCAGATTCACTACCTTCAAGCACTCAAATAAAACCTTTACTTGTATATGCACAATTCACCAACAGTTATATATGTTAATTTACCTAACATTCCTTGTAACAATAATACATAACTGCACAAATATATATGGCATGCCTCTTTTTCTGTGGCGTGTGTAACCTCATCGAACCATCTGTGACAGGCAAATAACTACATAAACTAAAGCCATGCAAGCATAAGTATCAACACGCATTCTCAAGCAGTGTAGAACACAAGTAGGTTACAGGTGAAATTGAGGCGCACTGGAAAACAGATTGAAAATATTCTATTTGGGGGATAATTTAGGGCTACATTTTTATACAGAAAACTAAAAATGTTGAAATGTATAATGGAGCAATTACAACAATGTTCGAAAGGTTTCAAGAAGAACGGTTGAAAAAATCATACGAAATCTAAGTCTAAATTGAAGGTCATACATTAACTATCTTTTGTCAACAGTACTGTTCTGAGGTACGGTCAGGTCTGGAATGGTTTTGACGATGACGGTTTTAGCATGTGCATTGATGTTTGTCGCTGAGGCTAATCTTTTAATTCCCTTGTACTCGTCAATCGAGTGGCATGTGAAGATCATTCTAATTTTTAGTGATTTTAAACAGTGTTTGAAATGTACGACACCCGTGTCTGGCCCTAGTTTTGCACTAATGGAGTAAGGCTATGTACATTGAGTTGTGTAGTCTTTTTGACAGAACGATATATTTTGCTTTGTAGGTATTTCCGACTCATAAGTCCAGAAGAGGCCCACAAATAGAGTGTGGCCGAAACGCTTCAACAATATTCTTTGGTGGAGCCACCTGTATAACTTTCAAGAGCAAAATAATTCTACGGACTTACAAATAATGGACAGGGCATGATTGCCCATGAATGAGATGTTAGTTAAGGACGACTTCCTTATGGATTGCACATAAAGTAACAGGTACCAGCAACTTCGTTAGAATACAAGGAAGACGAAAGACAGAATGCACTGTTTTTAGGTTTTGATTTAGTGTTTGGATGCAATTGTAATTCTTTCATTTTTTTTAAAACGTCCTCTAGGTACTTCTTATGTGAAGTAGGAAATACGAGGCAGGAATCTATTAAATAAACTGTTGGATGTGATTGCTGCTGATATCTCGGTGTTATATTTATTGTTGCACTGTGGTAAAAAGTAATTTTACAATGAATCCCCATCAGATACAATGTTTATGTTGTGGATGTTTAGAACTCAGGTAGTGTGGTGTTATTTGGGCATATCCCTATATGTTTGCTGCATCTCGTTACTACCAGCACTAATAAAGATGTTTGAATCGTACGTTATCTCTTTCGGTACTCTACATATCAACATTATTAATTCCCTGGATGCTACACATTATGGCTTCAGGACTGTTCATTCAAAACAATCGCTATTGCTGATGGTGACAAAAAGTCTGAAACCTCTCTTTTACACTAAGGGCATAAAGGGCATAATAGTGCTTATATTACCTGATCTCTCTGCAGCTTTTGACATAATTTCCCACAGGATTCTTCTTTATCATCTGAGAAAAATAGGTGTAGAAGGCACAGCCTTGGATTGGTTCACAGATTTACTGAAACGCCAACAATAAGCTGTTAGGCTGCCCCCCTATTGGACCTGGCCCTTTCTGCAGGGTCATCCCCAAATCTTTTGCCTTCCTCTTTCCATTTTTGCTAAATTTGTTTTTGTTGGCTTTAGGACTCTGGCACTTCACCACTGCTAACCAGTACTATAGTGCTTGTGCTCTCTGCTTAAAACATAGTAACATTGGCTCATCCACAATTGGGATGCTCAATTTACTTATAAGTCCCTAGTGCACTGCCTGTGCCCAGGGCCTGTAAATTAAATGCTAATAATGGGCTCTGAGGCACTGAGGCACTGTTGCTGGTGCATGGAGAAAACCGAGGCATCTTCACTACAGCATAGAAAGGAATGACACATCGCCTCCACTGCGGGGATCAACACCTGCACAATGATTCAGGCTGCTTCCTGAGTCCTCAACATCTAAGCAACCAGAATAAAGATATTTTTGTTAAGCCTGCCTCACTGGGTCCCTATAGACAGCCCACGCTGCATCGTGGCCAGCCTGAACTGTTAACTTTGAACCGGTCCGGCATGACCACATATCCCTTGTTGGCACCTCTTGTTTCAAATCGCTATTGTGCAGTGTAATCTTGAAAAATTCATAACTCAAGTTCTTCTTTTTGGATTTTTTAATTTTGGTCTTGTTTTATTTATTAAATTAACCCCTATTTTTCTAACCAGCTGTGGTATCATTTTGTGTGGTGTTTTCACTGTTTTACTGTTTGAAGTGTTGCACAAATACTTTACACATTGCCTCTTAAGTTAAGACTGACTGCTGTGTGCCACGCTACATATGTTAATTTAATTGGACAGGGTGCATATCTCTGTTGCTCAAATGCAGAGTTACCTTAAAGAAATTAAAGACAAGAGGGGTTTGGCAAAACAGGAACAATTGGTTTAATAAACGCAGCTGCCAGGAAAGCAGTGCAGAGTTGGTATCCGATACCTGTCTCAAAGTGCATTGGTTCTGAGTGCTGTAATATGCATTTCTCAAAGCATCATAAAAAAATTCTATGCATTCTTTGGATAAAGGAATCCGGGCCAAATCACAGAGTCAGAAATCTGACCATCTGATAAAGTGCACAGGTGGGTCTCCACCTTGTGTGGACATAATGTGGGCCAGTAGGTAACATGTTCAGATGGCTGGAATGCAGAGCATGTGATCACTGCATTTTGTGTGTGTGTGCTGTGTTCTGACTGGTTGAGTGTTTCTAATTTCATATGGCAACTGTTTTATATAATATTTTTATTGGACTTTAGTCATAAAGCACAACAATAATTGACCTTATCCGTTGACAACAGACAGTCATTTAAACATAAAACGTACAGACTCTGCCACAGTGATCTTCAAAGGCAATTTTCCACGACCAGCTGATATACTCCTGACCCCTCCAGCCCCACACCATTCCTGTCACATTTATTACAACCCTTTTAACATCATGGTACGGTTCCCATAGGCTACTTTTGCGCTGTCCCACTCACGTGCATCTTATCTCCATGCCGGCCCTTCCTATTTTAGCATCCCACTTTGTCTTTGGAGGCCTGTAAATTATCTCATCCTCCTGGATACCGTGAACCCCAGATTTTCTCAAATTTCTTTGGGCAGCCCCTTTCCTTATAAATCACCCATTCCATTATTTAGCATTATGCCATTCCTTCCACCCATCTTCCCAACAACAGGGGGTCTTCACTTCCCCAGTGCTGAGTGATGTCTCTTTTAGATTCCATGAAACCAATATTCATCAGGACATTTTAGTGTCTTGTTAGGTCTGTGTGTACCAGATTCCCA
Source organism: Pleurodeles waltl (assembly GCF_031143425.1). Lineage (NCBI taxonomy): Eukaryota > Metazoa > Chordata > Amphibia > Caudata > Salamandridae > Pleurodeles > Pleurodeles waltl. Next base: position 282,556,631 of record NC_090447.1, read on the forward strand.
ACAGGGCCAATTAGCAGGTCAGCTTGATAGGCTATGGTGTTTTGGGAACATGTACTCCTCTGGCCAAATGTCTTTTACTGGGGGTCAAACTCCTAGGGCCATTGTGTTGTCACTGCCTAACTGAGGGATTGATCTGTTTTTTTTGTGTTCACACATTTGTCTATGGGCTACTTGTCCCCTCACCTGTGATCTGTCAATCAGTTGCATCAGGCCTAGGTATCAGGGCTTGCCTGACTATGCATTTCTGACTCAGGGTTAATGAGGAGCTCACATCAGGTGGATTCGACAACAGTGATGCAAGTTTATTGTTGTGCATACACACATCATGGTGTACATTGACATCATTTTTGATCAATATTAACATTTCCCACCTCTAGCTGAAATTTCAACTACATTATCCATCCCATATTTCATGACAGTCACATTATTTGAGGTTTGGCATGTTTCTGTTGTGTCTATTACTATTTCTCTAGTTACTTGCACTCTACCTAATTTGAGGACTGCGGGCCTTATTTATACTTTTTGGTGCAAAACTGCACTAAGGCAGTTTTGCCCCAAAAAGTTTTGCACCGGCTTGCACCATTTTTTAGCACCAGCTGGGCACCATATTTATGGAATGGTGCAAGCCGGTGCAAAGGGTAGGCTAGCTTAAAAAAACATGACGTTAGGCAGTTTTGAGTCAAAATAAATGATTCTGACCAGATTAGCATCATTTTTTGACGCTAAGGGCCATATTTATACTCTGTTTGCACTGAATTAGCGTAAATTTATTTTTACTCTAATTCAGTGCAAAACTAACTCCATATTTATACTTTGGTGCTAGACCCGTCTAGCACCAAATTTATGGAGTTAAAGTCATTTTTTGGAAGTGGAAACCTACCTTGCCTTAATGAGATGCAAGGTAGGCGTTCCTGTGCAAAAAAATGACTCTATGGCCTTAACACCATATTTATACTCCCATGTAAAAATGGTGCAAGGGAGGGAGGAGGGGTCAAAAAATGGGGCAAAGCTTGCTTTGCCCCATTTTTTAAGACCAGGGTCAGGTCAGGCTTTAGGGGACCTGTGGCCCTATTTCCATGGGGGAACACCATGGAATAAGCCCAGAGGTGCCCTCCCTAGGCCCTAGGGGCACCCCCCACCCACACTAGAGGGCTGCGAGGATGGGGGACCCCATCCCAGGTAAGTACAGGTAAGTGCATTTTATTTTTGAAAGTGCCATAGGGGGCCCTGAAATGGGCACCCATACATGGCACAGGGTGCAATGGCCATGCCCAGGGGACCCCTGACCTCTGTGCTGGCCAATGGGGTGGTGGGCATGACTCCTGCCTTTTCTAAGGCAAGAGTCATGTGGCATGGTAGGTTTAGCACCATAAAATGACGCTAATCTGGTTAGAGTCATTTTATTTTACTCTAACCTGCCTAAAGCCATTTTTTTGTGCTAAACCCTCTTCTTCTATACTGCCAGCCCCACCAGACTAAAGTCATTTTTTAAAACTCTAGCCTACCCTTTGCACCGGCTTGCACCATTCCATAAATATGGTGCCCGGCTGGTGCACAGAAATGGTGCAAGCCGGTGCTAAACTTTTTGGTGCAAAACTGAATTAGTGCAGTTTTGCAGCAAAAAGTATAAATAAGGGCCAATATTTTGTAAGTTTGCGCCACTTTTGCGTCATAAAATGACGTTAATGCGGTGCAAAAAAAGTTTAAATCAGGGCCTTGGTGCTAGATGGGTCTAGCACCAAAGTATAAATATGGAGTTAGTTTTGCATCGAATTAGAGTGAAAAAAAAATGACACTAATTCGGTGCAAACAGAGTATAAATATGCCCCTGCGTTTTTACAGCAGGAAACCCTCACTTGTAGAAAACAACACAAAAATGGCACAAGATCAGCAGCAATGACATGCACAGGAAAACCAGTCAAATGAGCAGTCCTGCTCAGGAGCACCGCCTTCCTTCTTCATGTCGGCTTGTAGATGATGCAGTGCTTCAATGACAAAAGCCAGTGTCCCATTGTTCAGGTCATTACCAGGGATAAATATACAACAGGATGGTACACACTCCACCCTCAATTGTGGTCATCAAGTCCAACACATAACGATGTTGCATCACCATGAGAATGTGTGTGCTTCCTGTTGCGGTAGAGGTGTTCAGTTGCAGCAGGTGGCACAAGGCATCCATGTGTGCAGTCGATTGCACCAAGGATGTGTGGGAAGCCACTGATTGCGTAGAACCCCAATTTTGTTTCCTGCTGCTTCTGCAGTGTGTTAGGGAAGCAGATGTGGCGGGGTGTCAGTCGAATGATGGCATCCAGTACTTTGGGCAAAAAGGCGGAGAATGATGCTTGTGAAATTCCGCCAACCAGGGCACCAGTTGTTTGAAAAGAGCCACTTGCCAGCATATGAAGTACGGCAAGCAGCTTTGTTTCTGTTGGTATGGTGTGAGGTGTCACCAAAGTGGGGGCCAACTGCAGTTCAATGTTTCGCAGCAGCTGCTGAGTGGCCTGCCAGTTCAACCGGTACCTCTGTATGATGTCGTGTTCCCTGAGGCCCTGAAGGGTTGTTCTTGGGCGGAATATCCTCTCCTGTCTTCTGCGCTGCCTTTGGGGTCCCTGTTGGTGTTGTTGTAGCTGCTGTTGTTGTTGCTGGGCTTTGCGTCTGCGTGCATGCTGGATTAGAATGACCTCGATGGCTCCCTGTTGCTGCTCTGCTGCTCTGCTGTTTGTTCTGTGTGTTCTGATTACATACAGGTGTGTTTGCCCCATTTTAACGCCTGCCCTGACCCAGGCGTTAATTTTTGACGCAAATCGGGCTGTGCGTCATTTTCTGGCTCCGCCTCCCGGCCGTGCGTCATTTTTGCCCTAAAGCATAAATACGACGCACGGCCCTTTAAGCCATTTTTTGGACGGGAACGCCTACCTTGCATATAATTAACGCAAGGCGGGTTGCCGCATCCAAAAAATGACACACACAGCGGAAATTTGTCATCCGCGGGCTCGGGCGTCAAAGTTTAAATACGGGGCAAAGTTTGCGCTGATTGTGCGTCAAAATATTTGACGCACAATCGGCGCTCACGGAGTATAAATATGCCCCTGTAAGTGACCATTACAGCCCAATGAGAGGTGCACGGATACGCTCACCACCACATCACATCCAGCCTGTCTGTGAGATCACAAGAGACTCCTACACACACTGACCGGGGAAGCAATCAGCCTGATCCCAATCATTGCCAAAGCAAAATCATACGGCAGTCAAGGAACCCCCTCTCTGACCTCCGCCGGCATTACAATAATACACCACCACATGGAGATCAAGGTAAGTGCCAGCAACCTGCAAAAAGAAGCCCAAGAAATAGCTGAAAAAAAGTTCCCAGGAAAGGGACATAGGCAAATCACTTAACTCCATTAGGCAGAACCTCATTGCACTCCACCTGCAGGGAACAGAGGGGCATACATGTGTCCTCAGAACATATTGCAAACATCTGCAACTCCCAAATTGTTACATTACCCCTTAACTCTCACATTGTTCCATGCATGTGTAGGTCAACAGATTCAAATTGGAGAGGGGGGACTGTTTTGGTCCACCATAGCATCATAAAATATGATGCTGCTGCGGTGCAAAGGGCCTATAAATTTGCCCCTTGGTGAATTACCACAGACTTATACTTGAGGTCACCTTAAAGCATATATAAGCTCTTTCTGTAGCAGACTTCAGTATTAAACATATTAGTTGAGATCCTCTGAGTCAGTCACAAGTCCTTTTTGTATCAAGCTCCAATGCTTTATGCTGTTATTAGTTGTCCCACATATATTAATCAGTGCCCCTTCAATCTCTGTCTACAAGATATTTACAAACAAGCATATTCTCTTCAATGTCTTCAAAGGCGCCCATTAAGCCACAGTATTCCGGGTATGAATAAATATGATTACATCATCCCTATCCTGATGAAATTCAATTAGCTCCCCTTGGCAGTCTTTACCATCTTAAAAAACAGCTGCATCATTTACAAAGCAATGATGACCAGCGATCCCACAGCCAGGACACCATCAGACTTCAGAATAATAAGTCTGAAAAGAATAAATATGATAGGAGACCTCTTACATCTATTTCTGTAGAATCTGGATCAACATTCCAGTATCCATGAGGTCTACCTCTCTTTAAAAAACACACTGAATAAAAATGAATTATCTGTCTACAACCCTGCTTCACCTCCTTTTAAATATGGACTGTATGCTTGTCTTTGACCATGAACAGAGCTTTGCTGCCTTTTGGCTAGGTTTGCCCTAAAGAGGCAATGTCTCCTTTTGTTGAAAGTGATTAGAGGCAAGGGTAAAATATTAAACTTTACCTTTGTTTTCATCAGACCATGTCAGAGAGAGTATATACATTTGCCATACATATTTATATTTGCTTTTGAAAGTGCACTGATTTTTTTTTTATGGCATAAATAAAAATGAAATTATTGGGTATGATGATAATAGTCGGGCATATTTATGAGCCCCTAGCGCCACTGGAGCGTCAATTTACGTGATGCTCCAGTGCTCTATGCCCTGCGCCATATTTACAAGGTGGTGTTAAGTCACTTTTTGTGGCTTAACGCCACCTTGCAAATGCGGCCCCTTCACATGCAGCACTTTGTGTGGAAGAGGCGTGCAATGGATGCTACTGTGCCACAGCAACACTCATTGCATTTTGACGCTGCACCAGATTTATGTGTTTTCGTAAACCTGAGGCAGCCCTAAAATCTAACACCACCGCAGGGGTGGCGTTAGCAAGAAGCAATGAGGAGGAATACACCTTCCTTCACATAAACAATCAAACCCCTCAACGCAGATATCCTTGCTCGATGGTGCAAGGATGCGTGCATTGGCAATAGGCAGCACAATTTAGTGCCAGCACAGTGGGAAACACAGCGGTGCGCCTTATCCTAATAATTACGGCGCATCCCTGCATTTCTAAAGTGACGCAGTGTGGTGCTTCCAATGTTGGAGTAGCACCGTGCTGCGCCGCCTTTCAGCAAATCTGGCCGTTAATATCTAGGCTCTGAATGAAACTTCTACAAGGTGTGAAAGAGGTTACTCTAATATTGATTGGTATTATCAGTCACTTGTTTGTAAAACAAAATCTATTCAATGTCTAAAACAACTATGCAGATGTTTTCTAGAACATTTTCTATGGAGGTTAAGTAAGCAGAACAGCCATGAACATGTAGACCTTACAAATGAAGAAAGACTGGGGAATACCGAAGAGGGATAACTAAAGTGAGGGTGAGTGGGAAGGGAAGTAAATGTAAATGAGATGGAGAGGGAACTTGAGAGAATATGGAAGAGAAGTGAAAGTGAAGGGGGTTGAAAGGAAAACTAAAACAGTGAGGGGACAAAGAAGGGGGTGAGAAAAAGAGGCAAGCATGAAAGTGATGAGAAATGTAAGGAAGAGTACACTGTAATAAGAAGAGAAAAAGTGATTTTGATAAGTGGATATTGGATAAGTTGATGGGCAGACAGTAAGAGAAATCAGTGAATAAGTTATGCTATAGTGAGTAGGGGAGTCTGATCGGTCGATGATGATATGGAAGGTGAGAAAGCAATAACAGATCAAGTGACCAAGCATAAAAGTCTAAGGAGTGAGGGTGAAGAGTAGGTCTTGAAGTCCATCAGCAAATCTTAGAAGAATAAAGGAACACTCTTTAGGTTCAAGTGAGCTGCACACTTTATCGAAGAGTTAATTGTCTAAAATTTCTTATGCAGTATGACAAACAAGAGAAAGATTATCATTTTAATAGTTTTCACAAATTTCTTTGCTCAAATTTGCAAATGTCTTTTTCCCATTTTCCTGTCACAGAAGCATGCCATGCCTATGGAATTCTTGAGGCTACAAATTAAGATTATACATCATTCATTCATTAAGAAGATAGCATGGTGCTTCATAGCTGGCTGACTGGTTGATCAATGGCTCAGACATTCACTAGAGCGGAGCTGAACCAAAGGGGCTTATTTACAAGCCCCTAGTGCCACCAGAGTGTCACTTTCAGTGATGCTCCGGTGGTGCTGTGCTCTTTTCCACATTTCCAAGGCAGCGCTAAGCCACTTTATGTGGCTTAATGTTGCCTTATAAATATGGACCCTCCCCAACACAATTTTCTGTGACAGCGGGCATGCAATGGGTGTTTCTGTGGGTGTTTCCATTGCTTTTGACACTGCCCAGATTATGAAAAAAACAAACATCAGGCGACACCAAAAACTAACACCACGCCAAGGGTGGCATTAGAGTGATGCAATGAGAAGAAATACTTTTATTTGTCCTGTTTTTGTTTTTTCTATGTGTGCTGCATTATGCAGCACACATAGAAAGATCAAAAAGCCATTAATGAGTGTTTATGTGCAGGAAGGTGTTCCTTCCTGCATATAAACAATCATTAAAATCTGCAGCACACATAGGAGTAGCAAATAACCATTACTGATTGTTTATGTGCATGAAGGAACACCTTCCTGCACATAAACATTCATTCCCTGCAATGCAGTCACCCTTGCACTACGTTGGTATATATTGACTGCACCATAGTTTGCCAAACCTTGCAATGGAGAGTTTACATATGTACGTTATGGCTTTGCCTTATTGTCTTACTTAATTTGTTCTGTTGGCAGCCCTTAGCGGTATAGATCGGAGGCTCTAGGCTCATGCAATGGTCCTTCTCCTTCTTCCAATTTTGTAACTATGGAGCCTCTGTACTCCTCCGTGCCATGGCTATTTTCCCTGCGGTTAGGCTGAACCATGGTAGTGTGGTTTGAAATCTGGTGCAATTAAAATCAGGCATCACATGCAAAATGTATAATCTGGGATCCTTAGGAAGTACCTCTCCTAGTACCTACTCCCAGCATATCAGGACCCCTTCCCAAAGGGGCAACAGTCATTTACAGGCCCATAGACGATGTAGCCAGTCACCCTGGTGTCTTTTACATGCATTTTGAAGTTTCTGCTATTCTGATCTTCCACAATTTTTCAGGGGATGTACAATGTCCTGTGTATGTATTCCATTGAATGAGTTACAATTGAGAGGCTCATGCATCCCTCCAGTCATCACCTGTCAGTGAGCCAAGATCCAGTGACCCAGGCCTCTGTCAGATGCTCAAGCATGTCTGTTGAGTTATTGACTATAGAATGGTACACGTTCGAAATCAAGTGGTTAGCTCATCTATGAAGACCTTTGCCTCCATGGTACTGTATTCTTTTGTCTCATCCTAATCCTTTATAAATGGTGTAAATGCGTTGTCTGAAAAACTGACAGTGGTGCTATTCATATTCCTATTGTAAGTCTATGAAAGACTTAAGAGTTCCTCCAACCATCTCTTCACCCAATATCGAGATGCCTATTGTGTCCCATAATTTGAATCCTTGAAGTGTAGCCACTTGTAGGATTCCCCTACTCCAGTGACTTATTTGTCTCTCTCCATGTCTTGGGTACTATCTTCGTGGCTGAGGCAGGGATTGCAGGATAGCACCTCTGTATAGGAGGTGTTGGTGTAGCATACCTCCCACTTTCCGGGTGCAAATGTTGGATTGCTGATGGTGTCAAACCAGCACTCATTAATGATAATTAGCTGGGAGGCTCTGTATTGGGATCAGCTTTGTTGTGCTGCTATGCCACCCTTGTATGTTGACTTAAAGCATTTTGTTAATGCTCTTTGCGCAGGGCAGTGGCCCCAGAAAAATTATTCCATTGTTGCATCTAATTGCTTCAAGAGGTTATTTGGCAGTGGGAACCAATATTTTTGTAGTTTGTACAGGAGGCAGGTAGGATCAATATTGTATAGATTGCTGACCTGCTCATGATAAAAAATTGCAGTGCCGACCAGTACCCCAGGCTATGATCTAGGCGGCCCAGCTGCAACTGTATGTTTATATCCCATGCCTTTTGTGGGATGTATGTTATGTAGGACCCCTATATCCAAATCCATCTGTCAGAACTTCTCCGCACAGTCTTGGGTTGCCTTTGGTTTTCCTGTGGGATATATAGAGGTTTTTCTTGTATTAAGTTTTATTAAGCACCAGCCACTAAAACCAGCCAAACATCCAGAGCATCCCTAAAACCCGGGGCCTATAGCCTGGCAGATCATTAAGGAAAAGGAAGACACAATCTGCGTATAGTGTTATCCTTTCTGCTGTACCTGGAGTCCAATCCAATCACTGGACCAGGGCAAACACTCTAACCCACACTGCCAGGGACTCTATAGCTAATATGAATGGCAACAGTGACATGGGACATCCCAGCCTTGTACTTCTTGAACTGGGGGTAAGGACCTCAAAAAGCACCACTCACCTGCACCAGTGCAGTCAACTCAGTATATAGCAGTCAGACACAGCTAACAAACCTAGGCCCGAAGTTTGATCTTGAAAGAAGTAGGAATAGATAGTCCCAATTGAAAGAGTCAAAGACCTTATGGAAGTCTACCAGTACTAACACCTGGTTCCTGGGTAGAGTGGAGGCCAAGAAAAGTGTACCGTGAACACGATGTATGTTGTGTCTGATGGCACGCTGGGGCATGAAGATAGATTGGTCCGGTTGAACCAGGAAACCAATTACTTTTTGTAGTCACATAGCTAGAGCCTTGCCCATATCTTTGTTTCTTTGTTTAGGAAAGAAATGGGGCAGTAGGACGAACAGCATTCTGGTGGGTTGCCTGGTTATGGTGAGCAATAGAGCTCCACCATGCAGAGATTGCGTGGAAATTGTCCGGTTCTTTGGACTTCTATGAAGACTTTGGTTAAGGGATCCATGAGGTGAGATCAGTATGCCTTGAAACATTCTGCTGGGAAACCATCAGGGCGCGTCAATTTGCCCATCCTCATCTGTTCCAGAGTATCAGCCAAATCCTCCTGTCTGCAAGCATAAAGATGAGCATAGTAAAATGTGAAACAGTTAGCTATGGCCATATCACTTGATCTTCTGTTCCCTTCTGTATCTAAGCTGTATGTGTTCTCGGCTGGTGGAACTTGCGCATGATCAGTGAAGGATTTTACAAGATTGGTATCACCATTGCAATATATGGCTCTGCATGCCCAGCCATGCTGTTTGTGTCTCTGACAGGAGGGTTTGTCTGATAATGTCCTGGGTATGAAGTGACCCTTGAGTGCAGCATATGCAGGCCTCTAACAGCAGCACATCTTGCCGTTCCTGGTGACACCGGCCCATTGTATGGCTAATTATGTTGTCCTAGAAGGAAGCCTTAAGCTTTTCCCACAATGCAGTGGGGGATACCGCTCAGCCATTTTTTTTTGTTAAGTACTTGTTGATGGCATCTGATATGTGCCTTCTGGTGCCTAGGTACTGTAGCCTCCAATCTCTCAGTTGCCATTTCGGCCCTGTTCCACATGCGTCTAGTCACAGCCTCACCTTCCCTGGGGAGTGATCTGACAGACCTCTGGCACGGCTGTGTGCTCTCTCAACTCCCTCATCTCCAAACTTGTCTAGGCAGGAAAACACTTCATGGTTTCCGGAGTAGAAGGTATATCCAGATATCTAAAAGGCCTAGTGCCTTGATGAACAAAGTGAGAGATTCTGGATTCCAGTTCTGCAGGACCTGTCCAGTGCTGTGTTGGCCACTGCGTTGAGGTCTCCTCCCAGGGACTGTATCCCAGCTGGGAGTTGTGTCATAAGGGCCCCATGATGGAAAAAAGTTATTTTGCCAATTGTGGGGGGGGGGGAGGCGGTGTGTAGACACTAACCATTACTAAGGGTCTTACATTTAAGATCCCTGCGATCACCACAATTCTGACCCATCTATCTGGCCATACCCGTGTGACCTTCAGGGATACCATTTTCTGGATTAGTATTGCTGTTCCTCTAGACCTCCTTGTAAATCCTGCATGGCCAAGAAGGTACACTTATTCCCCATCAGATGTGTTTCTTGCATTAGCGGAACGTATGTTGACCGGCTCTTAGCTTCTCACAGTATGGCACCTCAAATTACTATTTCTAAGAGACATTTAACATTCCATTTGACTATGCATGAGTGGCCTTGAAAAAATGTGTAGCCATCGATAGCCATGGTCGAGAAAAGTGGCCCAACTCCAGACTGGCAGTAAGTGTATGGTGCAATGTAGTTTAAATAATGTCATGATGTAGACATATCTGATAAAAATGGAAATAACTGAAAAATCTAAATTATTCCCCCTTCCCCAACCCAACATAACGAGAAGTATCTGCCAAGGAATCAATTAGGATAAGCTGCCAATGGGGCATATATACCCTACTTTGTTTGTTCCTATGTACCATGTAGTGACCTAACTTCCCCTGAACTCAGTCTCAACTCTACAACCAAATATAAAAGGAGGAGGAGGTGGATGAGGGTGCCCGGCCTTGCCTTTTTGGCGTGAGTAGTCTGTCTGAATATCAGAGGGGGTGATACAGTTTATCAGCCATGCCTTTACCTTGGGATGCTACAGTGTCCGTTGATGCGTGGTCAGGGTAAGAAAAGAGGATCTTTTTGGTTTCAGGCTATAGAGGGGACTGGCTGTTGACAGATGTCTTCCTGTATTTATTAGGCCCTCTGAGGAAGCCCCTTCCAGTCCCACTACTGTTTCCTTCCCACAAGCACCCCTGCTCGGGGTCTGATTTTGGCAGAAGCCTGGGCACTACTAAATCCATGTCCTCACAACCTTCAGGGTCGTGACCTAACATAAACATAACTTGTGTCCCACCATGCACAGTTTTTTTGTCAAAAAGTTATTGCAAATATTACATTAATAGTATCAATGATGTTATCAAAAATGTCATGTGTGGTGTAATTTTTGGTGGTAATAGTTACCTTAGGTCACAAGTTATAGCTGCTTGAGATACCTCTAACTATAACAAGTGAATTTCTATGGATTTGCACCCTGAAAATGTGAGCTTACGTGAAATGGATCTGTACCCTCTGTTTTTTTTAAGTGAATTTCAATTTTTTTAAATTCTATTTTCTAAATTTAACATTGTTGTAACCTTTGTTTTTTTCAATGAATTTTTATGTTTTTTTAAGGTAAAATAATTTTCATTAATATGCGTTAATCCAAACACCGCTGTAGACAGCCTTTGGTTGTGTGCAAAATAATGGTTGGCTGTGCTACCAACCCCCTATAACCACTCAACCTTGTGCCATGCACAACCTTCAAGTGTGTGTGGTGGGGCTGGATGTAGGGCCTGGGTTGCTGCCAGTCCCTGCAGCCAACCCACTAACCAACCAACCCCATGCTGCTCAAGGCCTTTGGCCATTTCCAGTAGGAGTTGGCCACAGGTCTGTATGACCCCCCTCCCTTGGACGATTTTAACCCTGGGGACCCCATCCCCTTGAGCTAAGTATTATTACATGTATTTTTTTGGGGGGAGTGGTGCTGCATGGCCCCCCCTCCCTGGGCCAATCTTAGCCCCAGGACCCCATCCCCTGGGGCCCAGCCTAAACATTTTTTGGGTGGGGGGGCTGTGCAGCCCACCTCCCGGGGCTGAGCTCAGCCCTATAGCCCGGGGCCCAGCCCTGTCACCTGGACCCCCCCAGGGCACCCAGTCATCCATATTGGGAAGGCTCTCACAGTCCCGGCTGGCTCCCTGGGAACCAGCACTGCTGTCACAATGAGGGAGCTGCTAAACATGCAGCTCCCTCACTGTGAAAGCAATTGTTTCCTCTGTTTTCCTGTCCACATGTCTCCAGGCATGGAAACAGAGGAAACCTCCACTTCCAGCTCTCATTTGCTGGAACCAGAGGGTTTGCTCTCACTTGGTGGGAGTTGTCAAAGCTCCTGCCTAGTCAGAGCTGTTAGACCTGTCAGCCGTAGGGTGGTCTTCCCCCAAACGTTTTGCCCACTTGTCTGGATTTTTTCCTGTTGGTCTTAGGACTCTGTGCACTTTATCACTGCTAGCTAGTACTAAAGTGCATTTGTTCATTCTCCTAAACATAGTTTGATTTGGCATATTTAATTTACATATAATTACCTTGTAGATTGGTATACCGTATACCCAAGGGGTGGTACATTAAATGCTAGCAGTGGGCCAGTAGCACTTATTGTGCCACCCACTTAAGTGGCACCTTAAAATGTTCCAAGCCTGCCATTGCCTCTGAAGACAATGTCCCACTGCCATGTTGACTTGGCATTGAAAACCCTTTGTCAAGCCTTAAAATCCCCTTTTATTACATAGAGGTCACCCATAAGGCAGGCCCTAAGTAGCTCATAGGAAAGGGTGTTGTGTAATGAAAAGGTATGACATGTACATTTTAGTTTTACATGTCCTAATAGTGAAAAACTTCCACATTTGTTTCTCACTAAGGAGGGACCTACCCCTCCCATAAGGTGACATTGGAGATTCCTTATTAAAATTAATAAATTATAATCCCTAAGCCAGGGTGGCAGATATGTCATGTTTGGTATCTATGAACTTGTGATAATAAACCCTCTTTAATTGAAAAGTCAGATTTATCACCACAAGTTTGAAAATGCCACTTTTAAAAAGTTGACATTTTCCTGCCCTTAGCCCTATGTGCCTGTAATCTGCCTTAGGTCACATGACTGGGTGTAACTGACAATTGGACTTTGTGAATTCACCCCAGACAGTCACACAATAGGAGGATTAGCAGAGTCTTAATGGGCCATTAACTGATTTGATGGGGGGAGGGAGCTAAGCACAGCCCCTCTTGCAACTGAACAGGGTGGGCTCTGCCACCACACAATAGGTTTAACAACTCTGTGTTGCCAGTGCAAACAGCTAGGAGCCAGGGCACTGGAGGCAGGAAATTCCTGGAACTTTAGAGAACCCTTACTGAAACTTCTCCCAAAGTCTAGGACCAGGACACCAAGGCATAAAAAGAGCGCTCTCAGACAGGCTCCTCATTTCACTACTGGACCTGTGGAAGGACTCGTAGAAGACTGTCTGCTGCTGTGACCTGCTGTGTGCTCTGCTAGACCGCTATTTTACCTGGAAGGACTGCTTTTTTGCCTGGATCCTGCTTGGGACATTCAGAGACCAGCCCTGCATCACTACCTACACACAGAACTCCAGAAGTGACTACAAGGGCTTGTTCAGCTAATCTCCTATTGTGAGCAACAGGGAAATAACAGGCTCCCACATCTTAAACCGGTACCTAGACCCATCCTGAGGAGTCCTGAACCCCCAAGGGATCTCTCTCCACTCTTTGACCCTTGGTTGTGGTACTAAAAGTGCCCAAGTGGTCATTTTCTAAAACTGAGGACTTGCTATTTGGAACCTTAACATTTTAAAATTCAGAACTCTGGTTCTCTCAATTAGATTATCGTGGTTTGGTGTCAAATAATGTATTAAAAGTTTCACTATTTTTCTAAATTGGTTTGGGATTTTTATTGTGTTGTGTTCTCACTGTGTTGCTGTTTGTGTACTGCATACATACTTAACACATTGCCTATAAGTTTAGTCTGATTGCTTTTTTTGCCAAGCTACCCAGGCTTAAGTATAGGTTAAATTAGTGACTTTTTGCAGTTCACCCTGCAAACGACTGTGGCTGTTGCTTAGCTAGGACTCACATCCCAGTCAACCAACAACCCAATTTCTCACAATTTCAAGACGGTAGTCGGGCTGGGCCCCCGATCCCGTTTTCAGAGGCATTCGAGTTCTTGGGCCTAATTTTCATGTTGAGAGAATTTACCTTGTGCGTGTGAATGTGTGCTACCATTTCTTAGCAGTTACATGGTGGCATTCGAATCGGCAAGACGCACAATTCATTTCTCGTGTTTAATTCATGATATTCATTGTGCGCTACCATTTCTTGGCAGTTACATGGTGGCATTCGAATCGGCAAGACACGCAATTCATTTCTCGTGTTTAACTCTTGATATTCATTGTGCGCTACCATTTCTTGCAGTTACATGGTGGCATTCGAACCGGCAAGACGTGCAAATCATTTCTCGTGTTTAACTCTTGATGTTCATTGTGCACAAACATTTCTTGGCATTTACACGGTGACACTTGAATCAACAAGACGTGCGATTCATTCCTTGTGGTTAACTCTTGATACTCATTGTGCACAACCATTTCTTGGCATTTACAAGGTGGCATTCAAATCGGCAAGACGCGCAATTCATTCCCGCAATTAAAAACTTGATGTTTCAGATCGCTTGCAGTGTGCGCGATCATTTCATGGCATTTGCATATTCTTGTTGAAATCAGCAATGTGCGCAATTCATGTTTCTGCATTTCAAACCAAGAGTTAAAATTCTAGATGTTACATTAAATGTGCATAATAAGTACCTTAGTACAACTCCTATTGTGTTCCAGAAAACGTTCAGATTATTTTCTTGTCCTCATGCAAAAAGGCCATGTTTTGATTTTTGAAAACATAATTCTAGAGGGTTATTATGTTCCTAGTCAATGTGTAACTTTTCATTAAGAGATTCATTGAGAAGTTGTATTAATCATTCTTGATTCCTTCCCAGGTAACCAGACTTCTTGAGGCCTAGTTATTTTAGTCCATGCTTAAGTTATCCATGGTTACAGTATGACAATGCTTAGAATCATAGTCTAGTAAAGATTAATGTGATATAATCTTGACACTGTGTGTGTTTAACCTTTTTGTTTCCTACATGTCCCCTTCCCAGCTGTTCCCATCCTAATCCCCTTTTCCCCGCTTGGACTCTCTCAGTCTCTGTGAATATTTTATCAGAGTCTAGGAGCTGCCTGGTGGTGGACATGTTGGGAACGTGCGCAGACCCCGAGGATCTGGTCTCCCTGACACCTGGGACATAGCAGGATCTGTCCCACTGGGAGCCCAGCACCAGAGCTAAGGATAGGGGGTACCAAACCAGGTATGTTTTCTTTTTTGTAATCTTTTTTCTGGGACTAGGCTGAAGCCGAGTCCCAACGTGGCTGCCAACACGCCCTTATTGAAGTGGTGGCAGTCAATTAGATCTCAGCCTAACATTGGGAGGATTTGCGTAGCCATCATATCCATTTACATATTAATTTGTTTTATTTCTGCAACATTTTCTGCTAAATTTGGTGTGATTCCGTCCAGTGGTTCTGGCGCTATTCCTGTTCAACATCCCTATGGATAATGCATGGGGAAAAAGCATTTTGGGACCCCCTTTTTCCTGGCCCCTATATGATGAATCTCCCCGAAACTTTCCAGACAGATGCTGAAGTCAGCTTCATTTTTGTTGAACGTTATGTGAAGCAAAACAAAAAATGCTTTATCTATAGAAACTAGGTCCTAAATATAACTAGCTACAGGGGACCACCACTAGGTAACATACATACCTGCATATATATATGCAGACACACACACACACACACATATATATTGATGTGTGTGTATATATATATATATATACATATATATATATATACATATACATATATATATATATATATATATATATATATACATATACATATATATATATATATATATATATATACCTAGTGGCGGTTGCCAGGGGGTAGTTACAGTTAAGACCATGTTTCCATAGGAAAAGTGTTTTATAACTTACCTATATCTTTGGTACTGTTTGAGGAATCTTCACAAAATTTTCCCAAAAAAGGGTTGGGCATGAACGTTTCAGGGCGCTCCATCAAACAGGGACTGGAAAAAAAGGCGGCTCAAAAAAGGTTGCGTTTCCCATGTTAATTTACTTAGGATTCTTTAGACATGACTACAGGCCAAACTACTCAACAGAATTCCACCAAATTACATGAAATCTGACAGAAAGGTAGCTGTCCGAATGAGGATTACATTTCGCTTATTTGGAGTAAATCCTTTCAGTAGTTTTTGAGAAATTTAGGGAAATTAAAATTTGTATATTTCTGGGAGCGTAGTATTCACAAAGATGGGCTTTTGCAGGGCAAGGCACAGCTCTGATTGGCTGCCAACACTTCAAACCAGGAAGTGCTGTCAGCAAACTTTGGACTGGGCTTGAGCTGAGTCCCAGAGAAAAGTAAAAATAAAATAAAAGGGACCAGGGTAATGACACCCTGACCCTTTAGCACTGATGTGGGGGTCCAAGAGGGACCCCTCAAGAGCAAAAAAACATTTTTTTAATTTTTTTTTTTGCTGGAAGTTTGCATGATTTGCTGCAACAAAACGAAAAAAACTAACACAAGTGTAGTTATAGGTCCCCATGCGGGCCAGGTCGGGGGCATTAAAAATTGTCTCCCAGGCCCCCCACATCTCCGGGGACCACCAACTACCCAGAGCTTTTATTATTTTTTAGGTGGGGGGGCACGCCCCCCCACTGCCCTGGGAATGGCCACCTCCCCAGGGCTTTCAATTTAATACATGCAAGGAGGCCATGTCCCCAACACCACCTCGCCGAGGCATCCATTTCAAAATATGCAGGGGGTCTATGACCCTCCCTCATCGCAAGGACCACCACCCTGGGGGCATTGGTTTAATATATGTGGGGGGGTGAGGGCCTCTGTGCTCTGAGGAGCACCACCCCCTTGACATTAATGAATCTATATGTGGGGGGGCCATGACCACCATCACCAGGCCAAAGTGTGAAAACGAAAGGGAGTCCATTTGGACCCCCAAGACCAGGGTTCTACCACCCCGGAGCTTTTCTCGTTGGAGGGGGCTGTACAGTCTCCCTCTTGGAACTTCTGATGGCCCTGGGGACCGCCACCTCCAGCGGCCAGCTCTGACAATGTCCCAGGGGTTCCCAGCTGTTTGCTGTGGCTTTGCTGCAGCTGCAGTCAAGCGACAGCAAACACTGTTGTTTGACAATGGGAGCTATAAAGCAGGTCCCGCTGTCAAACAACAGAAACTCTGTCCTCTGCACTCATTCAGGGGATAGAGATGAAGTGCTTCAGCAAGCACTGAGCTGCTGTCAAAGCTCCTTGCTGGAGCATTGGCAATGCAGGGGAAGCCTTAAGTGCCAGGTATTCCGTAAATGGCTTTATATTATTATTATTATTTTTCTAATATATAATATTTAAATATATCAAAAATATATAGGGACCGCGGTGGAGCCCTTGAGGGATCCCTCCCGGTCCCTGAAAGCCTGGAAAAGGTGTTTTTTTTTTTCATTATAAAAATAAATAAATAAATGAGGGACCACAGTGGAACCTTTAAGGGCTAAAAAATCAATTAAATAAAATAGACACTGTAGCTCAGTGTGAAGGTCGCAGACCTTCAACCTGAGCTTTGGGGGTTCTCGTCCAGCTAGACTTATTCCAATTTGTTTTTGTTAATACAAAATGTATTATATTTTTTTTAAATGACTAGCGTCTGTGCCAGCCACAGCTAATTATTCTACATGTTATATCGTGGATGGCATATTTTATGCCATCTTTAATATTCTCACTGAAAAATGTGCAATAAAATTATTGATGAGACAACCGTGCGTGGCAAGGGTACGTGTTATAGTTAGCTTAGGGCGCAAGTTTTAGTTACTAGAAAAAACTCTAACTCTAACTGCTGAATTTCTATGATTTTGCGTGAGTAAATTAAGAACCTAACTATAACATCCCTGTTACCTTTGTTTTTTTCAGTGAATATATATATAGATATATATATATATATATATATACACACACACATTCAATATATATATATATATATATATATTATGGGTATATGCACACTCATATATACCTATAGATAGATCGATAGATAGATAGACAGATAGATAGATAGATAGATAGATAGATAGATAGATAGATAGATAGATAGATAGATAGAAAGATAGATAGATAGATATTCTTTTTTCACTCCACTCTCTGTAACATTAAAGAAAGAGTTTGGACTTTGGAGGGGCAACATTTATTATTCCCACTCCAGCTTGTGCAACACTAGGGAAAGACTTGGACTTCAGAGGGATTCAGTTTACTATTGCCATTCCAGTCCATGCAACCGCAGGGAAAGAGCTGGACGTCGGAGGGGTAAGATTTACTATTCCCAGGATAATATTTAATATTCCCACACCAGTCTGTGCAGTAGCTGAGAAAGCACTTCACTTCAAACACATAACATATTTGAATAACTCTATTAAATTACAAGAAATTTAAAACTCCTAATGGGAACATAATTAAAGAACATTAGATATATATCTATATCTCACTGAAAAATCCAAAGGTTGCAGGGACGTTTTAATTAGTAAATAAAAAAAATAAAAGAAAAATAGAAATTCACAAAAAAAAAAACAAAGGTTACATAGATGTCATAGTTAGGTTCTAAATGTACTCGTACAAAACTGTAAAAATTGAGCAGTTATAGTTACCAGAGCTAAATATAACTTGCGCTCCTGTAATGCACTGCTTATGACCTTACATATTACATTACTCATGACATGGTCAGTGACATCACTTATGACATCTCATATGACATCACTGATGGCATTCCGGGACATAGCAGGAGCAGGCCCTGTGGGGTGGTGGTCCACAGGGCCCTGGTGCATGGGGGGACACGGGCCCCCATTTATATTAAATTGAAGGCCCTGGGGGGGGTGGCGGCCCCCTCATATAAAAAAAGAAAATCTCCAGACAAACACAACATTTTTCAGCCCCCTTTTTCTCTGCCTCCGCTTGACGGATCTCCTTGATCTCTGCATGCGCAACAGGAACCACTGTGACACTTTTTGGGGGAAAAGTTGTTTAAGATTCATTAAATGGTGCCAAAGATATAGGCAAGTAAAAAACACTTTTCCTATGGGAACTAGGTACTATCTATAACTACCTACATAGATATATATATATCTATGTATGTTACCTAGTGTCAGTCCTCTGTAGCTAGTTATATTTTGGACCTAGTTTCTATAGACAAACTGTTTCTTGTTTTGCTTCACAACATTCCCCCCCTCCAAAAAAAAAAAGCTAACTTCAGCATCTGTCTGGAAAGTTTTGGGGTGATTCGTCAAGCGGGGGCCAAGAAAAAGAGGGGGTCCAAAATGCTTTTCCCCATGCTTTTTCAATAGGGATTTTGAACAGGAAGATATATATATATATATATATATATATATATATATATATATATATATATATATGAAATAAACAGTTTAATAATCACTTCTGAATTAAGAAATATTATTTATTTATTATTTCATTAACTTAGCACACTACACTGCTGCAAACCTAGCAGCCCACATTAAAAATAAATAATTAATTGGTAATTAATAATCATGAAAATAACTTCCCATCCTATGCCTCTACAAAGCCAGCAGCCCACACCTAATATATAACTTCAAACATGTAATATGTATAATTAGTAATCAATTATATAATTAATACTAAATTTACTATTTCTCAATTAACTTCCCAGCATATACCCCTACAAGACCGGCAGCCTGCATATAATATATAACTAAAAAATATAATCAATACAGAAAGTGCGTACTTAATTAAATAATTAATAATACATTAATAATTAATTATTAATTACACCCAATGAACTTCCCACCCTTTTCCCCTGCAAACCTATTAACCCTCTACAACACTAACAATTAGTATTTACAATTACATTAATAACTATAAATCACTTAAAATTACAAATGATATTTAAAAATATTATTCACAATTATACAAACAATAAAAACACATCAGAATTCATATATGAATTAAAGCACATAAAGATAAGGAAAAAAATATATTTTACAACACTATTATTAAAAAACTATATTAACAACAGCAGTATTCTTGAAAACAATAATACTTACCTAAAAAACTTGAATACTCTGCATGAAGATATGTTTCTGATGTTTCAGTAACTTAAATATGTTGTCCAAATACCAGAATTCCTAGTGCCCTTGTATCGTTATGCATAGCGTTATTTTCTAGGTTTCTCCATCCCATTCTGAATATCTCTATTCCTATGTTTTATGTCATTCATCTCCTTCTTAGTAGCAGAGGAGTATCACTTAAATCTTGTACTGTCTCTTCCAACACTTGGGTGCACATTGCCAGCCTATTGATTTTTGCTCCCAAGATGGTGCATGACTTTTGTATGCCCTTCTGTTTTTTTTTGTTCTGAGGTGACACGTCTAGTTTTTATCTTTTGGGTCAGGTTTTCCAGGAACCCTCAAAAACGGTCATGTTTAGCCCTGCTGTCTGGCCATCCTTGATAGTCTCTTGCACATCTTGTTGATCTCCCTCCCACACAGAGAGAAACAAATCTATTTTGTGTATTTAATGCTGGGATTGGCCCCCTGAAACCCCACATTTCTTCTCTGTTCCTGACAAACATTTAGATGGAGTCTCCCTTTGAGTCAGAGGTATATTTAACCCAGCCAGTGTCCTACTCCCTGTCATTCTGGGTTTTCTGGTTGAACCTTAAAAATTTGCCCCAGAGAAGGTGTTATCTTCTGTGATCTTCTTATTTTCTCTATTTTGCACAACTTCCCACTTGTATGTGAATTTGTGTTTTACCTACCCAGCTTTCTAACTGCGATTGTGCCAATACTATTTCTAATGGGTCTTAAGCAGTTTCAGTAGCTTTGTCTATGATTCCTTTTTCTTAATTTCTTAGTTGAAGTAGTAGATTTTCTCTGCTTTTTTGCTCCTCCCACAAGGGTTATTTCAATATTGCCCAGTCTCTCTCTACCTCTCACTCCTCATGCTGACTTGAGAGTGCACCCTACTACCTCAATAACAGGTTGCTCTGTGGAGCCTAGTATATGGGAGCACTCTGATAACTTATTTGTTCCACAACTTGCTTCTGCAGTTATTCTGGTTTCCCTAGTGGAGGGTCCCGTGGGAAGCGAAGGCGCAGCCTGGTCCCCACAAGATTCTTCATGAGGGGAATGACGAGGGAGGACAGGACAGGTTGTTTATGGGTGGGGTGGGTTTTAGGAAGTCAACCTTTAGAAGGGCCAGGAGAAGGGGTCATCCTTTTCCTTGTTTTACACCCCACGCAACCAGACAGACAGTGATGGGTGTGCGGAGTAAAGCTTACTGGGAGGGATGTGGTATGGCTTGCATTTGCTGAGCAAACATTGCAGGTAAGAAGCAGTCTGATGAAGTGAAGGCTGTGTTACAGACCCTGCGGGCAGCATGTAGGGCTTATCTCCTCAGGTCTGGGGCTCTCAGCCAAGCCAGGGAGAGTATGTGCTGCCCAACCAAGATGGTGTCTTGAGGTGTGGCTGCAGTGGTGGCAGCTTGTGCCTCCCCATGTAGCAAAGTGTAGGCCAAGTAGGTAGGGCTGGGTGTCACCCGTGGCCCAAAAATCAAGACCTGCATGAAGACCACAGAGCCTTCCTGCTACCACACTATGAGTTGGTTTGGAAAGTAGCTCGCCTTAGTGACCAGCAACGGGGGGCAGGCCCTACTGTAGTGCGTGCAAGCACTCCAGTGCTGCCTGAAGGGACCCTGTGTGTAGGTGAGCCCTCAGTACAGAAGGGGCCACTGGATTTGTCATGCAAGGTGGGTGAAATAACAGGGGCAGAGTTAAGTCAAGTTCCACAATTGAAAATAAAGTCCAGGGCTGACAGCGGGCAGATGGCAATGGATGAGGCAAGCCCTGGGGGTAATGCACAGGCTATACAGCAGACAAGGGAGGAAGTTTTGGAGCATACAACTGCCAAAGGGAAGGGTCATAATGTTGAGCTGGCAGTGCCGAGGAGTGGCCACGCGAACAAATGCCAAGCTTTGGAGCTTGAGGTCAATATTCAGGAGTAGTGCAGGGTAGTGGCAGAAACTGAGGAATGGTGTGAGAGACGTTGTAGAAAGAAGGAAAGGGCCACAGGGCAATAGGTGCAGGTCAAGAGGGTAAGACGCACTGGCAACATTGGTGGAACTTCTGGTTACCCCAGTTGATGAGGGTTCTGAGTGTGGGTTCCAGATGAGGAGATGGGGGCACTAGGTGGTCAGGCACCAGTGTTGCTCCTAGGTCTGTAGCATGGAGTAACAAGGCCATTGGATGAGGGTAGCAGGCAGACAGGCAGAGACAAGGAGCACACAACAGCCTCAGGGTGTTGGTCCAAAGGAATATGGGGTTCTTCGGTGACCTTCCATACAGCAAGGGATCGGATACAGGCTGAGTGCATGGAGCCTTCCACTCATGACTGGAACAAGGAGTGCTGGGAACACGTTGTAGGAAACAAATGAGCAGGAGGATGAATTGGTTTTGGAGTATGATTGAGAGGAAGGTGAATTGCATGAAGGGATGAAGAGGAGTTTGCTGACAGTGCAAGGTGTGATGGGGGAGGGTACAATGGCCTTTTCAGTTGGTAATTTTAAGATGTCAAGTGAGGACCCTGGAGACGTGGCTGGGTGGATCAAGGAGGGGCGAGCGGAAAGTCGCAACATGACCCGGGAACCAGAATGGTTGCCCTCAGGTAAGAGGGATTGGTGGACAGTATGGGAGCATTAACAAGACAGAGCGGGTGTAAGTGTGTAACTCAGTTGGGTAGATGATAAAGCGATTGAAAGGATGGTGGTTAGGGATAGCAACAGGACAGATAATGGAGGCACAAGAAGATAGAGCAACAGCAAGGAAGGAGGCATCTTTGGATGCAAAGAAGGGTGAGGAGTGGACAAGCACAGATGGCAAGGTCTGGGGGAATCAGTGGAAGCACCTGCCATATATGGGCTTGGAGATGCCACTAGGGTTGCGTGTTTTTGGATAAAACTAATAATAGAATATGGAAACATGAATACGTGGACATATTCAGGTTGTTGCATAGGAACATTCAGGCCAAAGAGGTATCCAACTAGGAAGAATGGGAATTAGCGTGGCTGCCCAGGGTGCACATAACCATGGAAAACTGGACATCAGCCTTCTTGATCTTCACTAGCATGTATTGTGAGAAATATCTAGATAGGGCCATTTTCCTATTTAAATACATGGATACAATACGAAAAGTACAGATGCATTTTGGGTGCTAGTTATGATGAGGAATTTCAAGCCAGTGTCAGTGTTAACCCTGATATTCCTTGGGGGGACATAGATTCTGAATTATGGATGCAATGGATGTCTTTGACACAATCTATGACCTTGACACATATGGTGAGTGGCTTTCCTATTATCTATAAGCCTTTTCGGCGATGCCCTGCTCAGCAGGGGGTGGACAATACAACAAAGACAAGCTCGAACACCCAGACATGCTGCAACTTCAGTAAAGGTTTCTGCTTGTGACACCCTTGCAAATTTAAGCATGTGTTCCAAGAGTGGGGGATGATATCCATTTCTGCAATGTTTCATGCTGGTAAGCCCCTCTGTACAATAGAGGGCCTCTAGAGAGAGAGGATCTCAAGGTGTTGCTGTACCAAAAGACACCTACACCAATTTCACTGGACAGGTTACTGCCATGACTGGAGTTATACCCTGACCGGGGGACAGCGTTGAGGTTTGAATGGTGTTTTCAGTACGTTTTCAGGTGAGTTATCAAGAGCCCAGGGGCAGATGGTGGGCAGACAATTTGCAGTAGTGAAGACAGCACTGGGAGTAGTGTCAACTACACTTCAGAAGGAGATAAAGAGGGGATGATTGTAGGCCTTTTACATGGGTCAGAGTTGACGAGGTGTGACATCAGGTTGGCATTCTGGCTGTTGCCTATTCACCCCGATGACTTTCCTTTATTGGGGATGCAATTGCATGGTGCCACTTATGCTGACAGAGTGTTACCTATTGGTTGTGCCATTCCATGTGCTTTGTTTGAGACTTTCGGTAGTTTTCTGCAATGGGTCTTTACAGAAACAAGTAAGCTTCAGCTGTGTTGCCCTCTCTGGATGATTTCCTTTTTTTGTGGGAACAGAGGGTTCTGCTAAGTGTAGCAGGGCTCTGAGACATTTTGAAGACATTGCAGCAAATCTGGGAGATCTGCTGGCTCCGGAAAAAAACAAACACCCCAGCACATTTCTAATCTTTTTGGGCACTGAATTGGGCACAGTTATGATGGTGGTAACTTTTTTGGCAGCTCCCATGCAACAATCATGGAACCCAAAGGAATCTGATGCATTCCCAGATTTACAAGTCTGGGAATTCATCAGATTCCTATGCCACGTAAGGTAAAAGTGAAACAATGGGGAGAAATATATTTATTTCTCCCCATTTTTAGCTCTTTCTATGTGTGCTGCATTCTGCAGTGGGTATCGCTGGTGGGGGCAGCAAAACTCCCTAAGGGTTTTTCCTGGGTGGCAGGAGTTGTGGGGTGGAGAGACAGACGTTGATGTAGCCTCCTCTCAGGGGGAGAGGAAGGGAGCATATGACAGTGTGTGGGATGCCTGGGATAGGGTGAGGAGGTTTCATTAAAGGATGCGTGGGTGAAAGAAGTAAGAATGAAACTAGGTATGGAAGGAGCTCATGGAGGTAAAGGTAAAAGGAAGAGTGAAACCACGTGGACTGGGGCGAAAGTTTGGGGTGAAGAAAAAGGTGAGTGGGATAAGGGATAACATTTCTGAAGTCTTTGCATAGTTATTCAAATGTTAGTTTTAATTCCAATCCTGTTGTAATAAATGGGCTTTTAAACTATACTGGTCTGTGGAGTGTGATTACCTCAAGATGATGGGTCCTGTGGGAAGCAGAGGTGCAGCCCAGTCTTCCCATGGGATTTTTTGTGAGCAAAATGATGAGGGAGGACAGGATATGCCATTTATTGGTGGAGGTGGGGTTTAGGAAGTTCATGTATGTATGGGTCAGGAGAAGGGGTTGTCCTCCTCCCTGTTGCACACCCCACACTACCAGGCAAGCAGATTTGTCCACTACCCACCCTACAGGAGTCAAGGTTGGGGGCTTGGGGCAGTCAGAAAAGAACAGGCTGCAAGTGCAGGAGTTGAGGGATGGAAAGTTAGATGCGAGCGTACCTACTCCTTGGTGGAGAGGAAGGGAGCATAGATGAAGGATGACGGTGTGTGGGATGCCCGGGACAGGGCGTGGAGGTTTCATTGGAGGATGTGTGGGTGAAAAAAGTGAGACTGAGACTGTATATGGAAGGAGCTCATGGAAGAAAAGATGAAAGAAACAATGAAGCAAGATGGACCAGGATTAAACTTTGGGGCCAAGAAAATGATGGGTGATATAAAGGGATTGTATTTATGATTTCTTTGCATAGTTATTCAAATGTTGGAATGTTAATTTTAATTGCAATCTTATCTTGTTAAATGATTTTTTACACTATACTGGTCTGTTGAGTGTGATTACCTCACAAGGAACCTACGTGTATCAGATTGTTCCTTTGAATGGTTGCTGTCCTGTATGCCCGACATCCACCCTGCTGCCTTACAGTCCCAAGCTGACACTGCTGCACTGCTTGTCCCCCTTTGCTGTGCAGTCTCCTCTGGCGCTGGTGCTGAATTTGCCAGAGTTCCTTCACAGGTGAATGAGAAGCCACCAGATCCCAGGGCTCAATGCCTCCCAGCACACACTGCCTTTCCCAATTGGACTGCGAAGAGATATGGAAAAAATGTCTTATCATCCTCATAGTACGAATCTTGTCTCTGCTTCTAAATTCACCTGTATCACACACTTTCTGCACCTTGTTACAGCTGCATCTCTATGTTGCTGTACCACCATGTCATGTCATCCTTTAGCCCTCAACCAGCTGACTTGCTGTCCTCTATGTTACCTCTGTGGGGCCCCCAGCCCTAACAATCATGAAGCAGTCACATTTGTTGTCCTTGCAATGTAAATGGTTTATTGGTGTCCTCTTTCCAATCACCTAAAATGCCATAGTGATATACATAATGCCAGAGTGCAGAAGGTAAAACAACATTAAAGTTAGTACTACAAATACAGGAGGATCCAATGAGTAAGTTGTTTGTAGTGCAGGTCAATATTAGTGTGCCTGGCATCGGTTCTTTCCTGAAATGACTGATCAAATACCTTCTACGGTAATCAATTTAGAAATTTCTGTAGTACAAGGAGATAGTAATAACATCATCGGAAGTCTGGAAAGTCTCTAGTGACAGGTGTCTACAACTGGGGACTTTAGAAATGATGGTAAATCACATTCTCCATTTCTGAAGTTTTAACACGTGATGCCAGTTACAATTTTTTGGAGTGTGACATTATAATCTTAAGTTTAGAAGTAATGTACTTCCCATGAAATTAATATTGTCTTGAAGTGGAAAGAGATGCAGGCAGGTAATTGAGTGTTATTTGTCTTCCCAGACTGTAAAATAGTTTAAGCACTGCTAGTCTGAATGGCATTTCTGAACTGACAAGAGCGGCATATGTTTGGACTAAGTCAGTCATAGCAACACATGCCTTTGCAAAAGTTAAACCTAAGTTGAACCTCCATGGGAAGTGTACAGAAAAGTGGTGGCAAAAGGGCAACTGACCATCTGAGGTATGTATTTCCTTGAAGGGTAGTTAATCAGATCCTCTCCACATTCATGCTACAATGCATTACAGCCTTTCCCATTCACCTCATTTGTTCTGGAAAATATCATGAAAATTAAAAGTAGTGATTATTGTAGTGGTCCTTCCTGAGTCATGGCTCAGCCAGCATGTTTCAATATTCAGAAATAGCTGCATTTCCAAGACTGGTGTTATCTGAAAAAGAGGCTGTAGCTGTGCAACTATCAACGACACAAGCCATAGATCAATTGTAATTGCAAAATTGAGGACCTGACTAAGAGTCTGGCGGTCACAAGACTGCCAGACTTGTGGTGGCAGTTGGACCGCCTTAGTCCAACCACCACATTACAAGTTTGATGGGCAGACAACCAACCGACTGCATTCTCCCCAGAATCCAAGATCCCATGGGGTGACGGTGATCTTGGTTGTAATCAGATACAGAAATATAAGGTGCACTATTCCACGGGGACACCCTCAGGTCAACTAGGCACTTCTATAAATAGAAGCAAGAACCCTCAAACACCCAATGGGTGTCATGCTTCATGCTTGATGGGAACATCTAGGGGGCTCTTTGCCAGAGATCTTTTGATAAGTGCCGTAGTCAGCAGTAGGAATAGATTCAAACCTACAAGGACAAGTGCTGGAGGTGGTGTATTAAAATTCACTCTAGGCTTTCCCGTCGATCATTTTATTGTTGCTAAGGGGTCTAGGTCAAGGTTAAAAACAGTGGGAGTGATGGAGGAAATAATGTTCCTCCACTCAACCTCTACAGGGAAAGGGGAAGGAGAAGCCGTCCTTGAACCCTCATAAGCGGTCAAGATGTTTCACGCTTGCGGTGTCACCTACGGATCAGTCAGCGTTTCTTCAGGACCAAAAAAGGAAAGAAGAATCTCCTAGACTTCACCTGGGGAACCTTGAATAAGTGTGAGATGTGTGAAAAATTAAATACAAAACTTACATGCAGGACTGATACCCTAATAAAAGGGAGACCCTCCTGTATTAAGTAACAAGCCCTTTAGACCTGAGGGAGGCAAAAGAAAGAAAAACAAATAGAAACAATGACATGATTGGATATTTTAAAAATCTGAACATCTGCGAGGTGCAGTAAAACTCAGTAATAGCATGCACCCCCGTTATGAGCAGATGTATTCTCTTTGCCATTCACAGTACCCACATAACCAATGTGCAAACAGCAGTGTCAATGTACCCCTTGAAGGGATTTGTGTAAAAATAGTGAGCTTTAAAATTCTTACCCTCCTGTATTGAGGAATGAGCCCCTTGGGAAATGCGTGCTGATGTACTACCGCAGAGCTGAGGTAAACAAAAGCTCAGACATAAAGATATATAAAAAGACAAATATCGTATGACATCAACAGCTGGGATGTATCCAGACTTAGAGATAAGAGAACCTTCATTAGGAAATAAGTCATATAGCATCATCAATAGAATCCAAATGAGAATCAAGTGTAAAATGCATTTGATATCTTTTAGTTAGTATGGGGCAAAGGAGGGTATACAGACCAAAATGATGACCATGGAGATTGAGGTAATATAACCACTAAGCCCCCGGTGGAAGTTTAGTGGGAATCCACATACGCGTAGTCCTCCAGCAAGGGGACAAATATACCTTAAATGGAGCTCCCCAAAAGTAAAAAGCTGTCTCTGATCCAAACGAGATCATTATGAACGGATTACCGGAGTAGTGAGCAGATTATTAAATGATTTATGCAAAATGACGGCACCTCAGAAATACTGTGGCGTCCATAACAGACATGTATCGATCCAATTTTAAACTCCCCAATACCCTACATGATCAGGTAAAGAACAATGTCAATCCAAAGTGGGAACCTTTATGGTGGCTAGTCACCCACCAACACCATCAGAGAGACGGTGAAAACCAGGGGGGCAAACGGAAGGGAAAAAGAATTACTACTTACATTTTGCGCAAATAGTCCCAACGCCGAAAACTACCCGTCGGCCTCAAACCCAGAAGTGGAAGGTTTACATGGTCTGCTGTATTTATGTCATTGGTGTACGTGGACATGGGAGCGAGTCGTCCCCAACTGGGCGGTCGACTAGACCATGAGCCACCCTATGGTGGAAGAGAAACAAGGAGCGAGACGGGAGCCATAGATTAAATTCAAAAAAGAAAAGACCACCTATACAATCAAGTGGGCACTAGCCCGGAGTAGTACAAAAAGGAGACCCTTAGGGCCATATTTATAATTTTTGATGCAAAACTGCGGGAACACAGTTTTGCGTCAAAAAAGTTAAGGCGGGCTAACGCCATTTTTTAGCACCACCCGTGCTTCAAATTTATACTTTGATGCACGGTGGTGCAAAGCACGGGTTAGAGTCATTTTTTTTACTCTAACCGTTGCGCTGCGTCGTAAAGCAAAATGACGTTAACGCATTGAAAATAACTCTAATCCAGTTTGCGATGTCGCACACTGGATATGCGCCATTTTCCACCACATTAGCATCAAAAAGCGGCCCAAATGCAGCAAACAGTGCTAAGGAACCCCAAAATGGATCCCAGAAGCCAGGAGAGACCCCAGGGAGACCCCGACCTACCAGGAACCACACAGGAGGACACAGAGAAGACCCAGGGGAGAGGAAAGAAGAAAAGGAAGTGTTGTTTCAGTGCAGAGGAGCATGAAATACTGGTCAGAGAGGTGACGGAGCACCAGCATCAACTTTTCATCATCTCAAAATTGCCAATTGGGAGAAGAGAGGCAATTTGGCAACAAATTGTTGACAAGATAAACAGTGTGGCAGAGGTACGGAGAACTGTCACAGAGTGCAAGAAACGCTGGCATGACTGCAAGCGCAGGACGAAGGAAAAAATGTCAAGGAACAGGAAGGCAACACTGTGGACTGGAGGTGGGAGTCCAGCACCGCAGGAGGCCCTGGACCACATGGAGGAGATGGTGGCAGCCGTCATCCTAGAGGAGATCATACCAGGAAACAACACATATGCAGGGTAAGTTGCATGGGGGACAAAAACGCCTACATGTAAACTGCAAGCAGGGGGAGGTACATACCACCTACACAATGCATGTCAGCCATGGAAATCAGGCAGTGGAAAGGGCAAAGGGGCACGGGTGCATGGCTGTGCAGGGGAATCCAGGGGCACAGCACAACACAATACCAACAACCTTTGCATGGGGGTACTCCGCCATGCCAAGGCTGTTGGAAAGGCAAAGCCAGTCCAGGAGGGTAGGGTAGAACATAAAACTGGGCTGCTGTCACAGGACAGCTAGTATTGTCAGAACGTGAACTAGGGGACAATACCCAGTTCCAGGCCATTTCCTCAAGCAGCATTTACCATTGACAACAGTTGCCACTACCACCTGTGCTGTATGTGCTGGTCAATTAGGAAATGGCAGTTAGGTGCCTATGGAACAAACACACCCAAAATAGAGGGTTCAGGATGACGACGTGATCAATCCACTTCAATTCCTAGCAAAGTGTAAATCCTGTCAAATGCTCATGACTATAGGCGCAATAAACATCATGTTTTGTTACTTACATTATGAAGTACACAGCAGTAATGTCATGCCCATGCTGCCCATTCCAGGGTCTACCCCGTGCCTGTGTTACAATAGCTGCAATGCCACCTTGCAACATCTCAACTGTCATACTGCTAAGACAACAACATTGAGGGGGAGGACATATGTGTCTAGCTAGTGAAACACACCCACACAGTCAAAAGAGGAAATGGAACACTTCCAGGCCCATCAGTGCAATCCAATGTAGCACACATTGGCCAACATCAACATGACACACTACCAATGCTGACACCTGTATTGTTTCATGTCAATGCAATACATGGTATGTGCTAGGTCTCAGCAACGTATAGGTGTATGTGAAATATAGACTGGGTCAGTCCCATATTGTTATGTGTGGTGCAAGTGGCATCAGAACACCCACAGGCATTGCAAGGCCTCACCATGCTAATGGAAGTAGAGGGAGGGGTGAGTAGGACAAGAAGGTGGCAAGACACCATTTGGACAGAACCTACATCTAGAGGATGGGCCACAGACAATTCCCCAAGCTATCCACACTACATGGGGAATGCAGGTGCGGCACAGGCCTGTGGGAATGCTAATATTAATGATAGGAACAATGAATAGGAACCAAGATGACAATGTTCCACTAATAGGAATTCAGTGACGTCACATTACAACTGCCACAACACAGACACACTAATTGTACAATATCTCATTGCAGAGGATGATGGCTCTCCTGTGGCTATGCCTGTCCTGGACTACCCTGATGACATGGATGACGAGCTGACAACCATTAGCCAGGAAACCCTTCAAGATGTCCTGGGAACCCTCCAGACCGCTCCTTCAGTCGCAAGGAGGAGCACAGATGTAGCAGCCATCATAGAGGACCCACCCACCACCCAATAGTACGACCTGTCAGCTGAAGACTCTGATGACACTAGGACCGCCTTTAAGAGGACAGTAGTGTGAGTACAGTGGGAGCTGGCCGACGAGATGTGGGTGGGAATGCAAAATATGGCAGCCAGCCTTGAGGGGATGCGCATGGGCATGATGACATCTGCAGAACAGTCAGTAGCTATACAAGTCCAACCATCCCTACTGCAAGGACTACAACAGTGTGTGAGGGACTTCACCACAGCAGTTAGGGAGTTGCCACAACACCTTGCATCCCAAACATTTCACTGCATGCATGACTACAATTATGACCCCCTCAGGGCTGAACTGGCTGCCTACCACAGTGATGTAGCTGCTATATTCAATAACCCGCAGTTCCTTCTTGCTGCAGTTATGCCCTTAAGAACCACAGAGTTGGCAGCTACTGGGAATTCAGAGTCCACTTCTTCAAACACAAGTGTGTGTTGCCCCCTCAAACCCACCACCACCAAGGGCAAAGGAGACTACACACACATCAGAAGATAAAGACGTGGAACAGATCACCTTCACCCGTAGGAGTACCCGGTAGCACCAGTCCATGCCACATGGGCAGTAATTTTCCTATGTCTTGTGCTTGATAAAATGCCAGTCTTGCTACAGTTGGTAACATGCACTGTTCTCCAACACACTGTTTACCTTACCACTATGGACTACAATTGTCTCTCACTACCTAATTGGCAATTCATGTTCCTCTGTCCTGAATGACACTCCATCACAGCATGTCCAATGACATTTCCCTCACCATTGCACTTGTGTT
The DNA here is from genome assembly GCF_031143425.1 of Pleurodeles waltl. Classification (NCBI taxonomy): domain Eukaryota; kingdom Metazoa; phylum Chordata; class Amphibia; order Caudata; family Salamandridae; genus Pleurodeles; species Pleurodeles waltl. The sequence goes on from NC_090447.1 coordinate 282,588,049, forward strand.
GCTTCACAATAGAATGTGTCACACTAATGGACTTACAATCCTGGACTATGTAAATATTGCACAACAGCACTTTAAAATAAACAGCACCTACACAACCACTTTGTCTCTGTGTAATGTGACACATCAACTGTGCAGGAGTTTTGTGATGCATGTAACATGTCGATGGCCACAGAATGTCAATCTACTAGTGTAGAAAGAATGTGGGCTGATATCTATGCACAATGGTGTGGATTGTATCACCATCTTTGCTGCCTTTGGCTTATTTCTGAAGTTAAAGCATCACAAACAGTATAATGGTGTGTAGAAAATGTATATGTCAGGCCCAAAGTATCTACAAGATGAGACTCAATGCTGCCCACATCCCCTACAAGACAATCATTGTGTATGTGACACATGACTCTAAACTTTACTCCCACACCCACACCACACAGCAGGAATGGATGTCTATGAGTGTTTGGACAATAACGTGACCTGGAAGTACAATGTAATAAATCATAGGCGTGATTTATGTATACTGAACTTCATAAGATTATGACACCACTCAGTTTATCAGAGTTCACATGAACATCAGGCTGCAGGCAGACATCCCACAGTGCCCAAGATTCCAACACAGGACAAAAACGATGACAGCTTAAAAATAACACCAACCTTTATAATACATTGGGAACCATACTCACCTTGAGTGGTGGGTTCAATGGATGGCAGATGCATAGAGAAGTAGCTTTGTTGTAGCTGCCAATGTGACAGCTCATTTGGAATAGCCATGTCAAGAATGGGGCGTGGATGCAGGCAAACACACATTTGACACTGTACACTCATGCAAAGGCCCTGATCCCCAAGCATATGACACATAGTATAAAGGAGTACATAAAACTTTATTATATATGTAAGAAATGAAACATAAACTATGTCAAACACCTGATCTAACCTAACCTACCCTAACTATACATTACCCACAACTGGCCCTAACTACCCTAAGCTAAACTTACTCACCACATGTAACTAAACACTCTAAACATCAATCCCCCACCCCCCTTTTATGACGGGACACAAATAGGACAACATATACTAACCTAAACACATACTAACTAATCCTAAACAAATATTTTTTTTGTAATTAAAAAGAAAATGCTTATATATATATATATATATTTTTAAATACACATAAACCCCAACATCAACAAATACCATCATGTAATAATATAACTCCGCCACCACCCAACCCACTTATCCTAACTAAACTAACAGCCTACTCTAACCTCTCACTAAGCCCCCTAAACCCACTAAAAAACAGTATGAGGAAAGAGGAGGGAGGGGACGGAATTAGGGGTGAGGAGCAATAAACTGAAAGATTTGCCAGCCTCAGTATTTTTTTTTATCGATCTCAGTCTCCTGTTGTTGCGGACCACCTCCTGCTGTAGACTGTGCATGCACCTAATCATGCGTTGCATGTCACATTGGAGATGGTGTAATGCTGCCATGTCCATTACTCCAGCTGTGGTGGTCTGAGTTGCACTTGATGTTGCAGGTGCTGGTGCCGTGGATGGAGGTGGTGGTGCAGATGGTGCAGCTATTGTGCGTTGGGCTGATGAGGTTAAGGGTCCTGATGGGGTAACTGTCATCCCAGGGTCCACTGTGCTTTTAGTTGGTGTGCTGGTGGCTGTTGTGGCCAATGCTGGCCCCCCTTGGCTAAAAGCCCTCCAAGCACCTGTGGCTCTCACTTGACGATACCGCCTAGCCATCATGCGGTACCCAGCCTCCACATCGAAGATGTGTCTGTACCGCACTGCCTGCCGCTGAAATTCATGGATTCCCTGTGCATTCATGTGGGCAGCTGTAAAAATAGAGACAAGCAAACATTAGTGACATCATTGTGTGATACATGTACAGATGATAATCTAACACTTCCTTACAAATAGCACATGCAGTCCAAACCACAGTATAGATGATAGAATGTCCCAGAGGAATGACATGCCAACGCAGCCTATCCATCAACTATCTAACAGCAAAGAAATGCACAACAAGGAATGTACTTAATTAAATGATCTATGCATATATGTAGTGTTATTGGTCACATAAATGCTGCAAGTACACAACATGTGCCCAGTCAACTAATCCCTATCTTCTTGATCAAATTCAAGGCACACAAGACCTGTGATTTGTATATGGAACTGGCAAGATGGTATGCAGTTGGTAATCATAAGGGGGCATTGTAGTTTGGCACACATGAATGCTTGAATTACATGTCTGTCATCTACTCTATGACCATCAAACCTAACTACATACATATTTCTCTCCCTAACCCTGTACCTCAGGGAGGATGGGCATGCAATACATATTTTCAACCATCAAGGACAACCACAAAGCTTTGTCCAGCTGTACATGGATTTAGTCAGTGTGACACAGGTAAGGAGGCCTGCCAACTAGGAGTGAGACAACCATTGGACAATCACATCCACATTAATCTTTCTATTTGTGGACAACCATCAACATCAGATCTCACTGACACATTTCCTAAATCAACCACATTGATGCAAGCACCCATCTGACCTTGACCTGCATGCACGCTTATAACATATCACTCAAGTGCCACGTAAATGGAGTACAACATGTGGGGCCAGATGCTGTGGGACAGTCACCCATATAGTCCTACATGTTCATTACTTAATTACTCAACAGGGATGCGCAAGTTTGTGTGTAAAACTGATGCATCACTGTTTTGTGTGAATTAGGGTATGACTTGCTGACTAAATTATGACACTGGCCACCTCCAAATCAATTTTTGGCATATATTTGGCTACAAATCACCTTCTTCACCTGCCCATGCCTATTGCGGAGCACTCGACTCCCAATATATGCCTCTCTGCCAGTGAATGTCTAAATCTTCCTTAGAACACTATTTCAACATCCATTCAAGTCACATATCAGATCATGTGCCAGCTCATCATATCTTGCAATGAGTCCAACACACAGGAGTCAGTCACACAACAGCTGCAAACACAACACAGGACAAACATTTTCACACTTACTGGATACGCCTGGGTCCTCGAATCAAGCCACTTCTCCTATGGTGTAGGGGGCTGGTCCACCTGTAAAACATGGAAGGGTGATATGTTCTCAATGTCTGCTCACTGTGCAAATGTCGGAACAACAAATCACTATGTGTGACTTTTTATATGATAGAGCTGCATATTAGGCATGTACAAACCCCAACATACATACCACTACAAACATGCATTGACACTGTCCCTCCGATGAGTGATAGACACACATATGCACACATGCACTGGCCATAACAATCATGTGGTGTCAAACATGATTACTCAATTTTGTGGATAATACATTCCAGATGGTACTCCATTTAATCTTTTGTAATTGGGAGACACATGCAAATGCCACATTCCTGGTGCACTGCAATACAAGTGACACAGCTATTGTGGTTTGTGCATCAAGGGACAATGAGTAACTGTGTGATGGTAATGTGCGTTGATTTGCTTTCAGGAATTATTGTGCTTTCAGTGGTCCATAATAGGTGTGCCAGTGTTGTATGTAGATTACATATGCCACATTGGCAGTGTACCCTAAGCCGTATATGCTCCCTATGACAACATGGTGGCAGGGATCCTGTGTGTTAATTGATGACAATGTTACGCTAAACATGGATGGCCACTTTTCCATTTCAAAACTGCAAAATGATGTATGCTGACAGTGTCTTAGTTGATCATCGTTGACAGAATGCATGGGCACAGGTGTAGTCATTGAACCTGAAATGTGTCACTCTGGGCCATGTGTACCTATATCAGGTATTGTGAATCACACATTGTCAGATTCAGCAACTTACCATTAGCAAGTTGGGTGATCAGAGGTAGAACACCCGAACTGACACTGTTCGCTAATGAAAAATGGGGTAGCAAATGTCCTACTTCTGCAATCATGATGAGGTAGGTCTCTATTTGAAAACAACTTGGGAATGGTGGCACTCACAGGTAAGCTGGCCTGCTGACCTCAGCAGACCAACATGTCGGCCTTCATACTGATAAGTTTGCATTTGTAGAACTGCTGCTATATTTCATCAGGGGTGTACAGAAAGTAATTTAACAACCTATTTCTTCACTAAAATAGTATTATGGAAGCAGTCAGTGGTCCCTTGCACAACATCAAGCTCGAAAATAGTTTGTGACCATGCATTCACAAAGAGCAGGGATCCCATGCTGTCCCTTTTACTTTCTAAAATGGGTTGGCATCAATGTGACACAGATGATAACTGAAATAGCTCAGTCCCGGCAATTGAGCCCAAGCAAAAAAAATTGTTGAGCCCTGCTACTCAATAATAGGATTTCAACACCTACTCCGAAAGGCCACGAGATTACCCTGTTTTTTGATAATGCAATCTGGTAGCGTAATGGCCCATTTGGGGTAGGCCATGTGAATTATTATTTGTCCTGTCGTAAACACACAGAAACAGTAAACTTTTGCCCAAATGCTGAATTCGTTTTGTGTTGCATTTGCGTCATTTGTTGACACCACCGCTGCAGAAATTAGCAAAAGAAATTTCAATGTAGCAAGTGTGCGTTACTTTTGTGTCCAGAAATTACGGAAATGCAGCGCATACAAAATAGAAATATGGGCCTAAGATAATAGTGAAGGTTATGAAGAGCTTGGTACGTATATTCCTAAATACTGTTCGGACATGGTTCAACAAAACTGTGGACTGCACTGTTACCATGTATTACCATGTGTAATACATCACATTCCTGGTACACTCACAGTTTGTTCAACTTGCATTCCACATGTCCACAAACATTGCATGCAGCATGTCACAACATCGACTACTATCACTCCAAAGCATTGTACTGTACACATTAGTCAATTTGGTACTCACTAACAGGGCCACCAATCACCACACCCAGGTGGTCCAGCAGGTCCTGCTCTCGGGCCACCAGGTCAGCCCAGGGATGCTTCAGCTGGTGATCATTACGTTGGGTGTACAAAATACACTTACCAAACACCAAAAGACAATATATAGATAACACAGGAGACAAAATCACACAATCCACAGAGAGACAATCAAAAACACAGCCACATAGTCTAGAATAATCAGACTGCAAAGTGAAAGTTAAAGTACACCCACTGTACCATTTCTGTAAACGGGATACCCTATTACATCACTTCCTGTCTCATTTGCAGCCCTTTTTTTGTCTTGCATGTAAATTTTTGACGCTTACAGAGTTTGTGTCAAAAGTTTTTTACGCATATGTGTAAAAATCCAACGCATTCATGGATCAATACATTTTCAATGGATATCCGCTTGCCTGGGGTGCGCTGGTGGAATTAACGCTAGGGACCGATTGATGTATAATGTACGTTTGCATCAAAAATTCTTTCTTAAACTGTATTTGCCTCATTTTTCTAATTTTAACATGTATGCATCCTATATCTAGACAAAGATAGGATGGTGTCACCTGCAGTGTGTGTTCAATGTGTTTAGGCACATGTAGCAGACCATACTACTGCGGCCCATAATACTCATATCGTTGTGCAGGATTAGCTCTCTTAACTGACACAACAGCAGCACAAGCTTTGGAAATTTAAATGAATTTTTCAAGTTTGCGCAGGTGTTGCGTCAATAGAGGACAACAAGGCTACGCTACAAAAAATTATTCATGGCATGTGTGTGTTGTATGTGAAGTGACTGTTAAAATTATTTGTGTGCCTCTGTGGGAACGGCATGCAAAACATTTGGTGTAATGTTCATGTATGAATGTGTTACAAATGGGTATCATCATCCTCGAGCCAATCAATGAGGTACATCAGTCGTGATATGTGTTTGTATTATCTGCTGCCTCTTCTGCTGTGTGTACTTGCTTGACATTGGGGACAATACATTTCCCATTACAAACAATACACAGGAAAGATCGAGGACGACTGATGAGGGCTAGGTCAGATATGTTACCCCTCACATCTCATGAAATGTTGACTACCACTTCATGGTCACTTGTGTGTATACTACCCATGAATCAGGCATTTGAACATGCTAGGTAGGTACAGTGCTTGTGACACAGAGTCTCAAATGCAATCATAACATCGTTATGTACACCACAGTTTGACTAATGTAAATGACCTATGTTCCTCCTGTGGCTGTGGTGGACCAGCAGACCATGCTGCATGTGTTCACATATTTCCTGTGGTTCATTGTACAAAAGTATCCAGTTCAAGTGTGTGGGCATGTGTACCCTGTGTCAGTATTGGCCTCCATGGTGTAACAGTTACATGCAGATCTAGTCAGGAGTCTGTGGAGCCAATCCTTGAATTAACCGAGTACCCTTCAAAGCAGATTTGACCTAAAGCCGAAGATCAGCTAACGGCATACAAGTGGATAGGGCAGCTATGCTACAGCAGAAATTTCAGAAGGGTGACGGCAGAGCAACCTTGTTGTGGTCAAATACGTTATGGATCAGTAATAGACAAACAGGCAGGTTTCATTACTACAGTTGTACACAAGGTAGGGCTCTGAACTTCCCACAGCAACAGGGAACATCAGTGCCTCTGTGCAGATTAAACTCACAGCTAGTCACCACGCAAGCCCCATCGAAAGGTGGCAGCGGAAATGAATCTGTGTCTGGACCATCAGGGCACAAACATGTATTGTCCTTATATACACATTAGCAGCCCTTGTTTGTTGGGCTTGAGGCACAGTACCAAATCCAGGAATACAGCCATAGCACACTGTCACAGCCATAGCACACTGTCACTGTTTGGCACTAATAAATACATGCAAAACCAGACAAAGGATGGGGGCTGAATTCGCCCCCTGGAAAACATGTCCCGGTACCAAAAAAATAAGAAAACAGATTAAACTATTCTATACAGTTGAGGACTGATCCTAGACTTACCACACACAATACCCCAAGAGGAAACGGAGAGAAAGGAAACCAACTATGAGGCAAATGTAACCCCAGGGAACGTCTCTGGTTAACGCAAAGACAGGAACAAGTATGGCTAACAGGATGCAGGCTCTGTCAGGAACAAACATGAACAAGGCAGAAAAACAGTGAGCAGAGTCTGACTGGAACAAGCAGGAAGAACACTGTGGAAACAAAGAGCAGTTTCAGGTATACTCAGCACTGTAACACAATCCAACAAGGGCTCTGAAACACAAATGAATTGTACTCCAATGCACATCAAGGAGCTTCAGGGAATGACAGCTTCTAAGCAGTTCCAGCCAGCAGCAAGGCCAGGGCAGAGTCAAATGGCTGGACTGCACAAGAGTACTCACAGGTGTGTGCAGCTTCAGTCTCTCACAAGTCCTGGAGTTGAAAATCCAGTATAAGGGGCCAACTGGACTTTTCCCATGGGAAGCAATGGACAGCAGATAACAGGTCTTACTGACTAAAAGGCAGTGCATTATGGAACCTGAAGTCCATGCAGGCTGATGAAGTAGAACTATGGCATGCCATACTGAAAAGGGAAGCACACAAGACTCAGAATGGGAGTCTGGGTGAGTGTAGATGATGATTCCCATGGTACAGATAGCCCATTTACAGCGCCCCCTATAGAAGGGTGGGCAGAGACTTAAAACATGGCAGTTACAGTACTTATTACCTGGGATGGACTGAGCAGGGCATGTCTTCTGAGCATTGCTTGTCATACCTGGGGCACTCGTGCTATCCATTTTCAGGTTTGATGCACTTCTTGTCACACATGCTCATTGCAGAGATAACTGATGTCACACTTACGTATGGTCTGGTCATACATTTCTGTTACCAATGCAATTTCACATCTACTGCCTCAAGTATGATGCACTTTTTTACCATGTGATTGATGGTGTCTTAGCTGATGTCATATGCTGCTATGGACCATGTTAAAGGAACAGATGCTGGACGGAATGCAGAGCAAATCAAACATTCACCCCCAGTCACAAAGATCTGGGTTTAATCCATTGTTTTTTGGTCACCACGCCACCCCAGGTTGGACCCAGCCATATGCAAATCAGTCTTGACCCTGTTCCTCATGGGAACAGTCCAGCCCGAACTGCAAAGCCAGGTCCTCCCTGGACTGGAAACAAGCATCCTAGGACCGGTTTCAGGCTATCATCCTTCATCAGCTAAGCGAGCTTGAATCCAGTGGCGCAGTGAGCACGGGACCCCCGTCTGGGCATACCCTTCCCACTTGGGGAGACAACTGCAAAAAGAACAGATAATGGACGGAATGCAGAGCAAATCAAACATTCACCCCCAGTCACAAAGATCTGGGTTTAATCCATTGTTTTTTTTTCAAATCACGCCACCCCAGGTTGGACCCAGCCATATGCAAATCAGTCTTGACCCTGTTCCTCATGGGAACAGTCCAGCCCGAACTGCAAAGCCAGGTCCTCCCCGGACCGGAAACAAGCATCCTAGGACCGGTTTCAGAGTATCACCCTTCATCAGCTAAGATAGCTTGAATCCAGTGGCGTAGTGAGCACGGGACCCCCGTCTGGGCATACCCTTCCCACTTGGGGTGACATATGCAAAAAGAACAGATGATGGACGGAATGCAGAGCAAATCAAACATTCACCCCCAGTCACAAAGATCTGGGCTTAATCCATCGTTTTTTTGCTCACCACGCCACCCCAGGTTGGACCCAGCCATATGCAAATCAGTCTTGACCCTGTTCCTCAAGGGAACAGTCCAGCCCGAACTGCAAAGCCAGGTCCTCCCCGGACCAGAAACAAGCATCCTAGGACCGATTTCAGGGTATCACCCTTCATCAGCTAAGCTAGCTTGAATCCAGTGGCACAGTAAGAACGGGACCCCCATCTGGGCATACCCTTCCCACTTGGGGCAACAAATGAAAAAAGAACAGATGATGGACGGAATGCAGAGCAAATCAAACATTCACCCCCAGTCACAAAGATCTGGGCTTAATCCATCATTTTTTTGCTCACCACGCCACCCCAGGGTGGACCCAGCCATATGCAAATCAGTCTTGACCCTGCTCCTCATGGGAACAGTCCAGCCCTTGTTTCCGGTCCAATGAGGACCTGGCTTGGCAGTTCGGACTGTTCCCATGAGGAATAGGCTCAAGACTGATTTGCATATGGCTGGTTCCAAACTGGGGTGGCATGGTGAGCAAAAGAACGATGGATTAAACCCAGATCTGTGACTGGGGGTGAGTGTTTCCATTGTTCAGCACTCCGTTCATCATCCTTTGGTGTTGCTGTGGACCATGTTGGCAACATAGATGTGTCTCATAGCTGTGGTCCTATGAAATTTCCCTTCAAATGTGAAATAGACAGGATGCATTTCATAAAAACTGTGTGTGATGTTTGCTGTTCATTCATACCCATCAAATGTGATGTGGCATCTGAAGTATGCAAATTTGTCTTTCTGCAATGCTCCATGTGGAAATACTCTGATTATGATTCTTAGAGATCATGTGATGCATAAATATTTACCCAGAGCATGATTGAGTGATAAAGTGAGCTGTTTAATTCCATATCGTAACAAAGTGGTGATAGTGACTATTGCTGGAATTTTTTTTGCACTTTATGTTTTCTGCGACGCATTCCTGCAGCTATGTTAGGATATTACCCCTCATTTTCCCAGGCATCCTCCTCCTCCTCTTCAGGCAGTTGTTGTTCAGGTTTGTATAGGGGAATGTTCCTCCTAACACAAATGTTGTACAGGATGGCACAGGTCAAAATGATCTTGCAGACCATTTCTGGGGAATATAGGAGGCTGCCTCCGGTGATGTCCAGGCATCTGAACCTGGACTTCAGGATGCCAAAAGTCCTTTCAACTATGGTGCGTGTCCTCCGATGTGCCTCATTATAGGCACGCTCTGGTACTGTGCTTGGGTTGGCAAATGGGGTCATGATCCATGGCTGGATCCTGTAACAGTTATCAGCTGAAAGAGAAAATAGGGGTAAGTATTTTGTTGTTGGTTGCACTGGAAATGTCACTTTGCATGGCAGTTGTTATCTTGTGTCGTCTGTGACTCATATGTGTTTGTGGTATTGTGTGGGATCCTAGGCTTCTGTGAGGTTCTTTCTGCATTGGAATGTTTGACTAGCAAAACTGGTGTTTGGCTAATTGACCTGATATCTCTGGTATATTTAGAAACTTGCAGTTCAGTGTGTATCTCCCATGCGTTATGTGGTGAGAAAGATGTGTCCTTGTGCATTCACTGGAGGTGACATGATACTTCCACACACACAATAGATTCCACTTAGGTGGTAGCATGGTTGTACTACATGGCCTGGACATCCCTTCCAATTAGACATATGTTATTGCAGGTGAAATGCAACAGTGAGGCCCTTTGATTTGGCTGGGTGACAATGCACAAGACATCTCCTTAAGTTGGCAGCACTGAAGTGTTCAGTATTGACAATGCACAATTATCCCAGGTGTGACTAGTTGTATTCAAACCTGTTTTTGTTGCCTCACCCCGTAGGCTCATGTGCAACCGTGCACCTACACTACTGAACTTGCTCCAGGTGAGCTGGCTAACTTGTTTGTGGGGGTGAATGTTTTAGTGTAGGAAGGTCCATCTCCCTGTACATCTGTTGTGTAGATGGGGAATTATCTCTTTCAGTATGTGTAGCAGTGTGCACTTTGCATTAGTGTCACATCAACATGTTTTCATTGCATAGTCCACTTCCTTATTGCTAGCTTGCAATGTCACCCCAGGAGTAATGTGGGATGTTGGTACTGCCTCAATAATTCCATGTCACCTTCGTTTGAGTCAGCGTCATCATGCAATATGTCTCATGGTGTTTGACCTGCAGCAACACACATTGCACACCCCTTACACATGACGTATTGCTTGAAAAGGTGTGGGATTGACTGTGGCCCTATGTGATATTGAATGGTTAATCTTCCAAGTTGTACTGACAGTTAAGGCGATGTCATTGACACTGTGTGGTTTTAAATTGGTCCCTTGTGGCTCCAGAGTGGCATCTATTGTTATTCGCAGCCGTCATTTGTCCATAGGTGTGGATCGCATTGGGTCAGGATATCAAACATAACTACCAGTGTCACACCTCAGTGTCTCCCTGTCCATGTGTCAATGTAGTGCTATATGTCTTGTGTGTCCTACATGGTTGCTGTGTGTATATTACTAGGTTTCTGGACTTACCAACAAGAAGGCCATTGCTATATCGTCCATCCTGGAATTGCCGATTGATAGTGCTGTGGCTGAAAATGAAGGAATCATGTACACTCCCAGGATACTTTGCCATGATGTTGGTGAACAATCCCTGGTGATTAACAATGGCCTGCACATTGATGGAGTGGGTGTGCTTTCTGTTGCGGTATAGGTGCTCAGTTACAGCAGGTGGCCAATCCGGACATGTGTGCAGTCAATGGCACCAAGCACGTGCGGGACGCCATTGATTTGGTAAAACCCCTGTTTGGTCTCCTGCTGCTTCTGCTGTGTGTTGGGGAAGCTGATGTGGTGGGGTGTGAGGGGGATGATGGCATCAAGTACCTTGGGAAGGAAGGCGGAGAATGAGGGCTGTGAGACCCCGGCAACCAGGGCACCAGTAGTTTGAAATGAGCCACTTGCCAACATGGGCAGGACAGCTAACAGCTTGGCCTCTGGTGGTATAATATGGGGTGTCTGCAAGCTGGCTGTTAACTGTGGATCAATTTGGCGCAGCAGCTGCTGTATGGCTTGCCAGTTGAGTCTGTACCTCTGGATGATATCATGTTCCCTGAGGTCCAGGAGCATTGTCCTGGTCCTGAATAGCCTCTCCTGCTTTCTCCGATGCCTTTGGGGTCCACGTTGGTGTGGTTGTAGCTGCTGCTGTTGGTCCCGTGCTCTGCGTCTTCTGGCATGCTGCATGAGTAGCATCTCCATGTCGTCCTTCTTGGGCAATGATGTTGCTTGTGTGAGTTTTCCTTAAGTAGTGGTGTGTTTGCCCCATTTTAATACCGGCCCTGACCCAGGCGTTAAAATTTGATGCAAATCAGATGTGCGTCATTTTCTGGGTCCGCCTCCCACTAGTGCGTCATTTTTGCCCGGTTGGATAATTATGGCGCATGGGTGTTTGAGTAATTTTTTGGACAGGAACGCCTACCTTGCATCTCATTGACGCAAGGAGGTTTCACACATCCAGAAAAATGACACACACTCTGAAATTTTGATGCTAAACAGGTCTAGCGTCAAAATATAAATATGGTGCTAAGTTTGCGCCGGATTTGCATGAAAGAAATGACGCTAATCTGGCACAAAGGGAGTATAATTATGGGCCTTAGTGCTTAGTTGTGTACGTGGGGCTGGTCATAGTACCCTTCGCACTATGTGCATATATGGGGGGAGAAAAAGAGGGGGTGAAGGGGGATAAAAGAAGCGAAAGGGGGGAAGGGGCAAGGGGGAAGGGAAGAAGGAAAAGGTCAAGAGGGGGTTATCTTAATAGAGAGGTGGAAAGGGGTGGGGTGGGGAGGATTGGGAAATTGGCCTATTCAGGCATAACCACATATCACATACATCATAAGGACCATGTGGCAACTGAACTATGCTCGTCCCCTGGTGGAGTGAGAGAAAATTAAGTAATTAATAGCTACCAGACCCAGCAGTCAATAGAACAGGTATGAACAGTGCTGGAAGAACAGAGGTCAGGGAAAATGGTCAAATCTTATAGCTCCCCTGAAAGGTGACCCGCCTATCGGAGCACCAATGTACATGCATGAGCCCCATGTGTTTCATTGAAACGGACCACTGCCTACACTTGTGCTATCCATTTACAGTACTGATTCTCCACTGTTACCCAAGCTCCTTGACAGGTGTGTGCAGCGCCAGTCTCTCACAAGTCCTGGAGGTGAGAAGGCAGTATAGGGGGCCAACTGGACTTTTCCCATGGGAAGCAATGGACAGCAGATTACAGGTTTTACCAACTACCAGGCAGTGCATTATGGGACCTGAAGTCCATGCAGGCTGATAAAGTAGAACTATGGTATGCCATACTGAAAAGGGAAGCACAGAGGAGTCAGAATGGGAGTCTGGGTGAGTGTAGATGATGATCCCCAGGGTACAGATAGCCCATTTACAGCGCCCCCTAGAGAAGGGTGGGCAGAGACTTAAAACATGGCAGTGGCAGTACTTATTACCTGGGATGGACTGCGCAGGGCATGTCTTGTGAGCATTGCTTGTCATACCTGGGGCACTCGTGCTATCCATTTTCAGGTTTGATGCACTTCTTGTCACACATGCTCCTTGCAGAGATAGCTGATGTCACACTTACTGCTGTCAAGGGTCTGCTCATACATTCCTGTTACTGATGCAATTTCGCATCCACTGCCTCATGTATGATGCACTTTTTACCTTATGATTGATGGTGTCTTAGTTGGGTGTCATATGCTGCTATAGACCATGTTGGCAACATGGATGTGTCTCATAGCTGTGGTCGTATGAAATTTGCCTTCAAATGTGAAGTAGACAGGATGTATTTCATAAAAACACACTTAAAAAATGAAAAGAAAACTTTTCAGTTTTCTTTTTGAAAAACACCATCTTTTCCTTTGAGGGAAAACAAACTGCACTAAAAAAATTGCTTTATTGAAAAAGCAATCACTGACATGGTGGTCAGCAGACCACCATCCCTGTGATATTTGGTCATTAATGAGGTAGGTTAATTTGTGATCCATTGAGAATCGCTAAATGTGGGTGGGATATGTTATTACATAGGTGTTTGCAATTTCCTAATTGTGAATCACAAAAATTCCCAATGAGAAAATTGCAAACGTATTTTTCCTATATGTGGCCCCAAGCACCTTATTTAGAGTTTGGTTGATGTGATATTTAATCACAAAAATGATATGTATATCCCACCCATTCATAGCCAGTATTGTTTGTAATATGGCAGATAGGATACTGCCATGTTTGTGATGGATTAATTGATCTGCTCAACACTAAATAAGGCACTAAGGCCCAGAGTTAAGCGGGCCTAGCGAGTCCTTGCGCCACATTAACATCATTTTTTTTATGCTAATGTGGCCCAACGAGCCCAAAATCGCAGCACCAGATTTACACCATGCCACAATGCATGCATTGCCCCACTTTGTAACCCCCTGTGCCACATTATGCCTGTGCCAGGCATAGTGTAAGCACGGGGGCTTTCCTCATTAGAGGGGCCAAACAATGACGCAAAGAAATGTAAAAGATTTCTTTGCACCATTTTTTATGCATTTTTAATGCCTGCCCAGAGCAGGCGTTAAAAAGGGGCACACTATTGCTTACAATGGGCCCCTATGTACTGTTCAGGGTTAGCGCCACAATTTTGGCACTAACCCTGAACAGTACATCAATAGCGTAAAGAATTCTGACCCTATTGCTCCGTACCCTGCTCCATGGTATGCTGCATTTAAAATATGGCGCACACATGGTGGCGGTAGAGGGGTGCTAAGAGGAGCAAGGAAAGTGGTGCTGCAGTGGGTGCAGCATTAAGTTTCTTAAATCTGCCCCTAAGCATTCCTTCAACATTCAGCCAGACAAGAACAAAACGGCATTTAAATGAACAAATCCTAACACCTGACACAAATGATATTCTCCTTACTTACAATCTTAAAATGTTATTGAGTTCAGTAATATTTCAGCTGGTTAATCTATTGGTGACTTTTGAATTCTCCTGATCATTTTTCACTGCCAGCATAAAACGATACTAAATATCAAGCTAACATGATTCAAATGGTTTTCCAAAAAGAATTAGCTCCCATAAAACTGATCTTCTTTGGGAAACTGACTTCTCCACTCAGTCCCTCCAATGTATCAAAATTATGGTTGCAAAATTCGAACCAAATTACAACTCCGTGTGTTAACGTAAAGTTGCCCTGCAAATGCAACAATATATTTGAAACTTTCTAAGCAGTTACATGAGATTTAAAGCCTTCAACAGATGCTGTCTTATGCATTCTGAATGTTTACAGCACCACCATGGCAATCCATCAGTAATGTTTGGATATGTTCTCAAATACAAGGACTATGAAGTGGAGGAAAGGTCAGGGTGAAAGTTTGTAGTGCGTACTTCTCATCCAGGTAGAACCAGACCATCATTACAAGTATCGCGGGACACCGGGTGCAGCAATATTTCACCTGAACATCCCAGTACTATGGGAAATTATAGTGCTACACATTTTTAGATAGACCTTTTGTAACGGGGAATTGACACGTACATTCCTCCTGTTTACCCTGTGCAGTAAGGTTGTCTAAGTGTGGGGAGTGGGGTGGAATTTATGAGAACCCTCCACATCACAGACGACGATAAGGGGAGAGCCTACAGAGTGAGTAAGGCAGTCATAGGATGAAGCACATTTAAATACATCTTTCTAAAGTATGTTGCATGTCAATCTCCACCTCATTAAATACAAAAGCTCTCACGATTGAGAGAAAAGGAAAATGTATAGTAATTTGGATTACAGGTAACTCATGAATGAACAGCTTACTTTGAGTATATTTCATTTGGTTTCTTTCGCATGCCCATTAGTAGCAGAGGTTGCTGACTCGATTTCTGAGAGGAGCAGCACCTTGAAGATAATATGAAAACAAGTGAGCCGAATGTAACTTAATAGAGACCTATCCTGGTCCTGGCATTCATCACAAGCTCTCTCGGGAGAATGACATAACCCAGGGTTAGGTTCCAGCATCAGAGGTGTTACCAGACAATCACCCTGACAGAAGTGGGTTGTGGTGCATAACCCAAGCACATGGTGTTAATTACACCCAGATGCGTGTGATGTGTTCAGTTATGATTAATCACCATGTGAGCATACCAGCAAAGAACATAATTAACAGGAAGTTGTTGCTTCCACGTATTTGGGTGGATGTGCAGGATTAACTAATAGCTGCAAAAACAGAGGGAAATGTATTGATATTTTTTTGTGATTACGAAGTATACTAACAGTACAACTGAAGGCGAAATATAATATACTTAAAACACACCCGCTCTCTCTCCTATTGCTGACATTAGGACATTGCAGCATCATAAGCATACTTTTACTTAACACCACGCATCTTTAATTTGTATTTTACCGCAAGGCTCTTTTTACGTTCGAAATTAAGGCCAGACATCTTCATCAAGAGTATCTCAAAAGTTCATGCGAATGATATTTATTGCTCATCCGGCTGTTCTTGCAAGGTGGAAGGAGATGCAAATTCTGCAGTTTCTGCATGTTCATAAAGACAACCTCAAATGTCATATAGAAGACACACCCTAACAGTGAAAAAAGCGTTTAATATGTTTGTTGATCAAGAACTCCAAGAAAAGCATAGCATTGATACTTGTGGTCCACAGTCAGTTTTAGATTTTTGATTAAAGCCGTTGCCTTTATATTAATAAAACAATTCATTAAAACATTTCTTCAAATTAAAAATAAAAAGTTTGCAATCACGAAAAAGGTGTATTTGCTATGCAGCAGAGGTACTTTGAAAAACGTTTTTGAGCTACCAACTTTGGAACCGGGGAACCAGGCTCGAGTACTACCGTCCGATCAATATCCTGTCATTCTGGGCAAACTATCTAATCGCCTGGTAATTTAAAAAAAAACCTTATGTAATGTCAAGGCGCTCCAATGCTCCTGGGCCAAATTCGCGCAATATATAAAAACATGAAAAGTGTTCCTGCTTTTACATGGTCGTTTGTTTATTCATGTTAACAATCTTTAAGTTTATAATGTGGCTGAGTCGGTTTCTATCAATGTTTTCACTTCTTATTTACAATTCATAGATGTACTGCATTTGAGTGAGCCGTGTTAAGGTTTTCTAGTTACAGCCTTGTTATTTTCTTTCGGGCGTAAACCATTATTGCCAAGGGTTCATCCACTTTCTAATTTGTAACATGAAGTTTCACTTTTCCTCTTTAAAATTCTGATAGCTTATTTTCACGTCATAGCAACAGACGATGTTTCAGATTTCTTTTCATAATAAAAGTTGGTTTCATTTATATATGGGATGCAAATAATGGCGTTACAGTTTGCCTCGATACTTCTAATTTGCTTCATTCATGTCTAAGCTGCAACCAATGAAGGGTCAGTTTTCATCTTTACAATTCTCAATGGTCTTGTGCATCCCTGGATTGTAACCAATAAGGTCTCATGTTATAAACATATCTTTAGTTTCATTTAAATGTATGCTTCAATATAAACTATGTGCATATCTGAGAGGGTACAGCATTTTAAAAGCGCCAAAACAGATGTAAAACATGATGTGTTAGGATCCCGAAGAACACCTAATTTAGAATAGAGCACAAAAATTGAAAAATCTATCAGTATTTATTTTGCCCAGATCCTATTTTGTCAAAAAAAATAAACATTCTTACAGGGCCTGCTGCCCAGAAACATGCTCTATATCACAGATACTAAGTGACAGACAAGTAAGGCCATTCCTGTCTTTCCACCTTATTCGACTTGCACCAGGGATATATGTGTATGTTATGAGAGAGGGGGTAAGAGGCAATGTAGGTAAACCTTTCTTCTGTGCCTTATTGAGACCATGTAGACGTTGACCGTTCTGTGTTGCCCCTTATCCCAAGCAGAAGTAACATGATAGACCAGACTGGACAGGGCCAATAGTGTAGGACCAAGTCTGATTTGCATATCGATGGTCCATGTCTTTAGTGACACAATTAGCAAAAAATTATCAATTGGAGTACTGCCTGCGTATTTACCAGTGGGTAGGATTAATTCATGCATCCCATCCATCAGTTTTATGCACTTCCTAGTATGTATTCTGTTCATTTTAGGAAAGTTTAATTGCAGCCAATGTAAAGATGACTCTTTCATCATTATTTTGTAAAAGACATGCGTAGGGCATGGAGATAGCTCAACATGAATGCATATTATCAACATGTTAAATGCATATTATCATATCTGCATGAATCAGTTTTAATGTTTGAATTGCTTGACATCAAGGGACAGAATTCCAGCGAATTCTGTTTGGAACAGTGGCATTATTGTAATTTGTGTCATTTCTCACTCCTTCTATTTTCTCGACGTACACATTCTTTCCAGGAAAAATTATTGATGGTGGCAGATGAACTTTCTATTCTGACATACCTCTGGAATCTTTTGTTCTCGTAGCCAATATCTACCTCCATTACATGATGTGTATTTGTAAAACTCACTTTCACCCTGGAGCAAAAGTGGTGCCGCACAAGCCTGTGGCTGTCCCCCCCAGTAGTGTCACATGGAGGATTCTATTGTGCGAGGACTTGAGGAGCAAGGTGAGACACTCCTGCGTAGGATCGTAATATGCACAGCTTCAGAAATAACTTCAGACTACATAGCTTGGTAATGGAGGACAAGAGAATACAGAGAACAGAGAGCAAAAAGGGAATACCTGAAATCAGTACACATTGTCAACGGTTAGTGAAATGACTCCTTTAATGCCCACAAGATGTTCCAATGGAGTTTGCTGTGTCTCATACATAACGTTTTCAAAAAGTGTATAAGTGATAATATTGGGCTATTTCTGGTTCTCATTAGGCTACATAATCCTACTTAAAAAGGGAAACAAAAAGTTAATAATCTAGACATGAATGTAAATTATTTTTTATTGATGAGTTTCATTTCCAAAGAGATTTAAGGAAACATATCTGTGCAGGTGGTTAATTGCTGGCTTCAACAAGAATGGGGAAATTCCTCAGTATTTGGGCTTCCTCTGTTTGGACTATGATATACTACCTAAAGGACAATTGTCTACTCTAAGAGTTAGCTCCTTCTAGGTTTCTGCTCTGCAAACAAAAACAACAGTTCAACTGCTAATCCTGAAAATGAAAGCTGTTTACGTTTGGACTCCGCTGGTCTCCATTCTACCAAATACATCAACGCTCAGCAGACTCAGTCAACAATGATGTTTTGCTTTGGCCAAACATCACATTAAGCTCAATATCTTCCCAACCTATAGTCAAAATGTTTACATATCTCCCCTTTTGTTAACAGAGGGTGCCTAACCTTGGAATCAAAAGCAAAGATCTTAAAACTCTTCGATATCCTACACCATGGCAGAAAAGGAACAGAAAGAGCAGATAATAGGTATGAAAAGGACCAAGGCTGAATAGCCACTTCTGGAATACCCTATCAAAAACAAATCACAATCAACAAGTCGAATGGAATCAATCCTAAAATAAACACTAGATGAAGTATATGAAGGGCTAGATCTACCAAGACCAGTATAGTTGCTATGCAAGTGGAAAGTATCACAATAGAAATGAAGTCAAACAGATCAACAGTAGAGTATAGGAGGCTGAAGCCCAAATTGATAATCTAGAAAATAGAGAAAGAAATCAACAACTCTCTAATATTATGGATGAATCGCTATCTTTACAAAAATAAGTTTCTGATTTGGTAGATCGTCACAGGTGGTGTAACCTCTGTGTTTATGATCTCCCTGAAGGCACAGAAGGCCCGGATAGCAGTGCTTGTGTAAGTTTCTTAGAATCCTGGATTTCCGAAATGTCGAATCTGCCATTTAAAAAAAAACTTTGAACTGGAAAGAGACCACAGAGGCCCATCCCAAAGAAAAAGTCACCAAGACCAACAGTCTGCAAACCTCTCAGATTTCAAAATACTGAACTGATATATAGTAAAAGTAACAAAATCTGCATTTTTCAAGGCTACTAGAAAAACACAGTTGACACCAGAAATTCTTTTTAGGATTAAGACCCAGAGTCAGAGCAAGGAACGTAGAGTTTTTTTTTTTTTTACATGTCCTTTGAGATTCCGAGTCTTACTAAATGACTCCACTCCTTTTTTTATGACTGTTAAAGAATTGAAAACAATTCTTCATGAGCTTGATGAGACTGAAATGGAAATACCCAGTCTATGTTACAGTACTGTTCCCAGTGCAGGTACTAATGTACCCTGATCATTTACAATAGAATTGCTACTCCTATGGATGTCTCACAAGCAGAATATGGGCAATATTAATTATATCCTTAAAAGAAAAGAAAATGTTTAATGCTTTATGTGGAAATGAACAGGATATACGATTAACACAGGTCTCTTTTATCTACATGTGGTTTAACCCTGGAGTGTATATCCTACCTGCACTGATAATTCGTTCTATAACGATAAATTATTTTCAGGTAAACTAAAATGGTAATGTGACTGAACTAGATTTTGCTTTATAGTTTTACAAGTAACGAAAATGAGAGAGACTTATAGCATTTTTATAATGCTTGGAATACAGTTAACCTTTATGAATCCTTTGAACTGGTCTACACATGCTTCCAGTAGGCTTTGTTCATTTGAATTATGCAGAATTGATGTACAAAACTTCTGATATATATGAATCTATATTGTGAGAAAACTGGACTGATTGCAGAGGCCCCCTAACTTTTTGCCCCCATTTTTCACTTTTTGCTGGTGTTTTCCTGGCTTTGATGGTGCCCTGGAGACTGCTAACTAGTCCCAGGGTCTGTACTCTGTATAAAATGAGTATGTAAATTAGGTATCTATAATGGGCTATGTCAACCTACATATAAGTCCCTAGTATATGGTAAGGCCTGTAGGTTTAGGGACCCCAGCATAGGTAGTGCCCCCATAGGTGCACTTCTGAGGTTTCCAGGATCATTTTAAAGGCAGACCTGCCTTGCAGGCTGCTTTTAAATTTAAGTTACATGCAAATTCGACTTACGATTTAAAAGTACTTACAAATTCTTAAACTACCTTATTTTCACATATTGAGCACCCCTGAGGTGTGCCCTAGGTGCCCCCAGGGTTGGGTGCAGTGTAACTATAAGCAGGGACCTTAGAAAATATATTTTATAAGCCCTGGTGAGGAAAATAGCCAAATTTGTTTCTTCCCCATTGTAGTGAATAGGCTCCATAGTCTAAAATAGGTAAACTTTATTATAATTAATAAAGTCCCCAAACGAGCTAGATATGTAATGTTTGATGTCAAAGTGATTGTTAGAAAAAATGCAACAACTTGCCACTGTTGGATTTAATATGACAAGTTCAAGGAAAGAGTTTTAGAACTCTTCCTAAAAGTAATCAGTTCAGGTCTGTAGTGCCATTATCTGAGTGGCCAGCCTCTGGCAGCCTGGCTTGGCTGCCTTGATGAGATGTAACGTGGCCTGGGCTAAACACAAAGGAAGTGCTTAGGGGAGGTGATCTGCCTCAACAGATGGTGAAACAGGATGGGGGGAAGCAGCCAAAATGGTCTTCAAAGGAGGGAAGGAAATTTGTAGTATCTCAGGACCTTCCCCATTTCCTGCAAACCAAGACAATCTGTGTCCTCTTGTTTAGATTTGGAGATGGCAGGAGAGGGGTGTGTAAAGGATTTTTAGCCACACCAGTGGGTGGGCTCAGCCAGACCTTACCTCTAAAACTCAGTTTCTGCCATTTTGGATTTTTACGAAATGTTGCTACCTGAGATAGATTTTTTGCCACATGTCCCAGGACGTGTTCCAAGAGGGTAGTGGCCTGCCTATGATTGAGGCCACTACCTTTGATTGACCTTTAATTGACCTCAACCTTTTTACCCCAGGATCAAGGATACATTTGGCAGAGCTGCAGCCTCACCTCAGGTCCCTACAAGGAACAAGACAAAAAATAAGGAGGGCTGCCCTGCTGGACCCAGGACCTGCACCTGGACACTGCACTCTGAAGGACTCCACCAGCTGCACACTTGGGCTTTACCACTAAACAGACTTTGTCTGTCTTCAACTGCTTCAAGAAGGGTCTCCCTGTAAGCTATAGATACAAAGGAGCTGTCCAGAGTCCCCTGCATCAAGTCCTGCAAGAAGATCCTAGCCGACGAGCGTCCAGTGGCCATTTGAGTATTCTGACCAGGTGCATTCGGGGAATTGTAGTCCCAACTCCCAAGGAGTAACCCAGAGCTTCTGGAGCCTCGGATCAAGTTGTGGGCACTTCAAGACCCAAAATGGGACCTCTGGAAGAAGATCCAGAGGTTTGGGGACATTTGGAGCAACTGATGTAAATAACCCTTGCAGAGGTGCCTTGTGGAATCTGTAGTCCCAGACTCCAAGAGGCAAACCAGAGCCTCTGAACCCTTGGCTAGTGCTGTGGAGCACTTTCCTGAATCAAGAAATACTTCTGAAAGTAAGTGTAACAGTGTTACATCGTGGGTGGCTTGAACCTCGGACTTTATCCTTGTCTAGTGCGACCTTTTGAGCGCTATTTGTTTATATGCGCTAAAAACATGTATACCATATATTCCAATGTGTACCTCTGGTTTCCCTTATCCGATTTCAATAGTTTTTGTGTCATTTTACATAAAAAAATATGATGTATTTTTATTGTGTTTTGTGTTTTACCTATTTACTGTTTTGTGATTTTTAAATGCTTTAAACACATGTCTCCTAAGTTAAGCATAACTGCTCATTGCCAAGCTACCAAGGATTGAGCTGGGATTGATTTATTGAGACCTAACAGGACCTAGTGTGGGTTAGTGGCCTATTGCTAAGTTTAGTTAGTAGTGTACTGCCCTCACCAATAGCTCACTTTCCATCATATGTATAATGGTTAAGGGTGTTTGGTTTATATGTCAGACATTACAAATGTTACTTGATTTGTCTTCACCATCAAGGAGAACATCTTGTCCTGTTCCTCACATTTCTGATCGATATGGTGGGTTTGAGTGGGAAAAGGGTTTTGAGATGAGGGTGCTGTGGGCTTGCTTAGATTTCTTTTGTATTTTATTTACTTGCAGACAATATGTTACCATTACAAGACCTAACTGCTCTGAGAAGACTGAAACAATGTACCTACTTTATCTTTCCTTCTCCTATCACAATAAACTTATTTTCCATTATGAGTATGCAAGCTCTTCCAACCCCAGCACCGAGATCCTTGCATGACAGATCTAATTATATGTCAGGTATACATACGTTGAGTACTACAACCTTTTGCTAGACAAAGTACAAATTATGGTTATTATGACTCCAACTAAAATAACTTAAACAGTGTTTCACTCAATAGAAAAGGGTTAAATCACTAATTCAGGAGACGTAAAATCAATGATTACATACATGCACTAAAAGAGAACATTACCCTGCTTCAAGAAAGCAAAACAGGCAAGGTCCTATAAGAATAAGTGCATAAGAGAGGGGCCCTATTCCCCAGAAACAGTGATGACAAATAAAGTACTCATCTTAGTAGCCAAAAAAGCCAACATCTCAATAATCTCCAAGAAAATCGACAAGAAAGGTAGATGGAATATGTCTGAAATGAATAATGAGGGGAAAATGCTGACCAAAAGTAATTCTGGAAAGACTTCAATGCAAATATTTGTATCTTCCTAGATGATATGTTGACATTATTAGGTGAAGAGTTTAATATACCAATAGATTGCATCACTCTTCATCACACTGGAACCATATTCCAAACTCTAAAAACAGGTAGTAGTTGTTAATTGTTAATAGACTCAAAATCCAGAGACCTGTCGAAGTAAGATTCTGTAATTGGTAACCACTGTATCTCCTACTGTAGGAGCTATGCACGCCGATATGCAACAACAAAGAGTCACCCATGCTAATGGATATTGGACAACTAGCTGTGCCTGTACATGAGACCTGATGGAAAGGTTGAGAGCCTGCCATTTCTGAAAGTTGATGCAGAAGCCTGAGGGCCTTCAAAACTGCCCCAGTTCACCTAGGAAGGCCAGAAGGGCCCTCAAGCATGTGTAAATGTAATACAGAACCTCATGGGCAGGGGAGTTCTAGACTGGTCAGTGGTTCCTGGATACTGCCCTGGATGGTTGGTGGTTAAACAACCTAAGCCAATAAGTAGTGTGTGAACTCTTTTTAAACACTGGCAAAAATGATGCCTGAGAGGACACAGGCATTGGCACCAATCTCTCCTTAATGACATCCTTGTCTTATTTGAGAATGTGTGTGATCAAAGGAAAAGTATTCCCATTATCCACATTGTTGCGTGCTGTAATCAAGACTTTCTTTCAATGTAGGAGGAGCAATTTATGTTATTTTTTTGTGAGTATTGGGAAAGATATTTGTAAAAGTAGTTATCTGTACATTTGTAATAAATAACATTATTAATTACATATTGTCATAGTATAAACACATACCACACATTTTCCAATTGTTATGTATTTTTTCAAAGTGTATTTGATATATGTTTTTACTTTTTTTAAGCAAATATGTTAATTAAAAATAAACATTCTTATATAGATAAAAACAAATATTTTTAATAATTTATTTATTAGTAACAACATAAATCATATTTTAAAATTATTGTATGTTGTACATTTAGCAGAGTTTTTTTCTATTGTATAATATATTTTTTTTAAATGTGCAGACGGTTGGAGATGTACACCTTTTGCAAAATGGTTTACCTAATCTCAAAAGTGGTGTAACACTTTGTGAAACATCATTTTACAGCTTCAAACCCTGAAATTTTGCACATAATTGGTTTACAAAAGCAAAATCATTTCTTGCATTTGAATGTAAATGCTTAGGTGTGAAAATAAAAACAAAATCTGTTAACATTTTTGATTTTGCCTGTGGAGATCCCATCTGAAAATCCTTTGAAATTTCAGAATGAATCTTGTGGCATTTTTAGAAATTATATTTTTCACTGTGGTCACTATATAAATATATAAAGTCTACTGATAGAGTCACAACAGTAAAATTCCTGCTTCCTGAATTTAGCACACAAGAGGTATTGATGTTAAGTGAGGCCCAAAAAGCAACAATGTTGTTCGATTGCAGAAGAAGGACTGTAAACTTGAATAGAAATTTTCCAATTTTATTATGGGAGCAATCGTGACTATGTGAAAATAGTAAAGTCAGTGTAAGAGGGCCAGTTATTATTAAGTGGTGCCACCAAAAAATTAGACCTCCAGGTGTTGTCTTTAAAATAAAATTTCAATCAAGTAAATGCATTTTTGGAAATGCTTATTTTGTGCCTTAGGGGCTGATTACAAGTTTGGTGGTCTGAGTAACGCCATGTTGGCGGTCTGACCACCATGTAGGCGGAGGTGGTCCGACTGCTAATGGGCTGGCGGAGTGGACTACCGGATTATGAGTTTGGTGGTTGAGTAAATAGAAGACCACTTGCGGTCTGCAGCCACGTTCAGGCAGCACAAACCGCCATGGTCTTCTGGAAGTACACACAGGCTGGCGGAGACCATGTTTTTGCCAGACCTATTAGGAGGTTGCACACTGTCAATATGATTGTAGGTTCAATCACCATGTATCAGGAGGCAGAAACAGAGAGTATAAATGGAGACACTCACCTGCAGACAGCCATACACATCCGGAGGGGCTATGGAGCCATTCATAAATATCGTGCTGCTGCTTCTGCTCACAGAAAGACAACAAAATCAACACTGACGTAGGCGACAGCAACTCTAAGTGCACACATCTACCTGTATTATTGATATTCTAATAAACTTGTACCACTAGCAAACACATCATGGGGGGAAGGGTACCACAGGCAGCAGCTACACCTAACGTTCGACACACACTCACATACTGCAAAACCGACACACACACATTCACATCATGCACACTTCAGCCAGCACAAACACACTGCACGGCAATATTACACATTTACGCATAGCTACATAGCACAGGCTCAGGAACACAGAAGGCCAGACAACATCCATGCACACAGCAACAACACCACAACCACTGCACATATACAAATACATTCCACACACACAAACCCAACAATGGCAAGGGTCTGGCCAAACATACAACACACATATACATTCATGTGCCATGGCACACACACAACACCACCATCAAACAACACTGCAATTGACACACACATTACACACACACATAGCACAACGGAAGCACAATTCCATACACACAGAGACAAATGGACAAAAGACACAAAGCGCACCACAACAACAATACCTGCACAGCTGAGATTGGTGCATCAGGACCATACATGAAGGAGGCTGCACTGGGACATATATCAGGTCGAACAGGGTCACAAACAACCTTGGGACAGGAACTTGTCCCAATTGGATCTCAGGTTTAAGCAATACCAATGCCATTTGTCCTGGACAGTCACACAGTGGGGAAGGGCAAGTAAACAAAGCATACATACCTTACATTCCATGGAACATGCCCCTACACCAACCAGCTGCGAGGGACACACACCTAAATAGGCACATGCACACTCAAATACAAAGCAAACTAGCACAACTCAACACACTCCATGTCTGCACTGACAAAACTCAAGAACACACACACCACATGTACACAATAGCCATATCAGAGGGACATGCCCTACACCATACATGCCCACATCGCACAACACAAAAAGAAACATTCACATACTCATCACACAACACACACCCTTCCCTTGGGGGACAACAGCACTGCACACAAACTCACACACTGCAAAAAAACACCACATGGAGCAGCAAGCAGCTCGAAAAACACACACAACTACAGGCACACAACCAATGTCACTCAGGAACAACAGAAAGCTAGAGAAGGAAAATGCAGGACATAGGTGTATCAACAAACCAACAACTGTTGGAATTATTATAAAATATTTTTTTTAAACTGAAGTCCAAGGCCATAGGCCAGTCCAAAATTGTTGGGCCAAAAGGCACAGTATTGGTGCCTTACTTAACACCTGACTGTCATGTAACCTCCACAGGTAGGGGCATCAAGGGAGCAGGCAGTCACCTCAGGGATGATCGATGGGGGTGAGGGAAGTGGGTTTGAGCTTGGGAGTGGGAATGGGGAGCCTTCTTGGGAAGGGCCTGGGTGCTTGACCGGGGCAGGGGAGGCCTTGGAGGTGGAAGGGACGGCCTTTGGGAGGGAAACGGTCCTTTTGGGGGTGGTACGGGGGGTGAACAGGGGTAAGGTCAAGCTCACAAAGGAAAACTTTCCATGGGGATGGTCATCAGAAGGGGGTTGGGATTTGGAGGTTGAGGGAATGGTTGTCTGATGTGTAGGTGTGAATGTTTTGTGAATGTTTTGGGTGCATGTTTGTGGAAAGTGTGCTTCTGTGTGGTGGGTGTCTGTTGGGTGGAGGAGTGAGGGTGTTTATATGTTTTAGGGTGAGGGAGGGTGTCGGTGCAGGGGGATGCTGTGGTGGGTGGGTGTCTGTTGGGGTGGTGACTGCAGGTATGGTGGATGTGCTGCATGTAGGTGTGTCTGTGGTTGCGTTGTCTGCCGGTGTGGTGACTGGGTGTGGTGACTGGGGTAGATGTCTGAGGGTCTGCTGGTGGGGTGTCTACAGGTAGGATGGGTGTGGTGGCTGTATCAGTGACAGTTGATGTGGTGGCTGTAGGTGTGCCAAATGTTGTGTGATGCTGGGGGTGAGGGGATCAGGGCAAGTCGGTACTGTTGCTGTGTGTGTGGGTGGATATTGTTTGTGTGTGTGCCGGTGTGCCTTGTGGTGCTTGTGATTGTGTGTGCTACTCTTGTCTTTTGAGGTGGATGCATGCAAGTATGTCTGTGTGCTTTGGGTAGGTCGGGAAAGGGGGGATTTGGAATGGGAAGAGGAAGGTGGAGGGGGGACAGAAAGCAAGGAGGCCAGTGTGGAGGCCAGAGCCTGAAAAGATCTCTGTAGGCCAGCCATTGCACCGTGAATGCCCTCCATAAATGTGTTGCTCTGCTAGACTTGGCCTGCCAGTCCCTGGATGGCATTCACGATGGTGGACTGACCCACAGAGATCAACTTCAGGAGGTCAATAGCCTCCTCATTGAGGGCAGCAGAGGTAACAGTGGCTGGGGACGAGGCGCCTGCAACAAAGGACCCACCCTCTTGGGTGAGCGGGCAAGGCCAACTGGGTGGGGAGCAACAGGGAGTGATGGCGGTGATACAATGGGGGTGGTGGACAAAGATGGTACTGGGGGACCCCACTGGGTCTGCCACCACTAGGGAGTGGCCACTGGAGGAGGAATGTAGATGCAGATCCTGTCTCCCCCGTGGCACTCAACTCACCCTCCAGGCCATCGGGTCCCTCCGTGTCAGTAGTGTCTCGACCCAAGGTCCAGTGGCTAGATACTTCCCCAATTGACTCTGCCTAGTCGCCTTTTCCTGCCGGTGCTGATGCTGCCAAAAGATAGGGTAGGAGAGTCATAACATGGACATGAAAGCTCTTCAATCACAACTCTGAGAGACAAAACATACCATCATGTCAAGTGCCCCCCACATGAAGTGCCTGCAAAGTGGCACCATCATGTGCCTATACAAAAACATGCATGCCATCTGGAACTACAAAAGTAACATATGAGCTAATCTTGGTCTCAGACAACTACTATAGCATGGATAAAGTTTAGCTGCCACACTAACCATAGCACAACTAAGTGACCACTCCACCCCAAACCTGTTCCACATGCAGCATACCCCAATGAACCAGTAGCCAACAATTGGATCCCACTGTATGGTACCCTACCAATTACACAGACAAAGCCAATGCACACGTCTAACTTGCACTGATGAAATGTATCAACAATAACAGATGTTGCCAAGGAAATGCAGACAACACTGGTACAAACAAGCCATACCTAGATTAGATGACATGGAAAATTCCATGTCAGTAAGGACACATTCCCAACAATGTACAGTTCTACAAGTGACACCTGCCCACAACGAGACAAGGAGCCATTAGCAAGGTCACTCAGACATACCCATGTGTGGTGTTACAAAGAACAACAATGAAGTCAGATCCTAAACATCATGGAGAGATGCCTCCAGAATACACACAAGAATGGTCTTGTAAGGCCCAGGATAGCCCCCACCAGTGCATCACACACCTTTCCACGTTTACTCCTGAGTGTGTTTGTAGTGGACAACTGTACCGGGCAGGAACACGGGCACAAACCTTGCAATCACTAACAGAAGGACACCAAATTGTTATACAATGAGAAGCAACATCACTACCCGTATCTCTGATATGGCAGGCATGCCATCTGTCTGTGGATGAATCCCTGACCCCAAACATGTGTGATGCAAACATCAGTGCAAATCAATCTATGATGCATCCCAACAGTTAGGGCACAATTCCCAATCAACACACAGGAGCTGTGCACCTACATCCAACATTCCACATCAAGGCAGGCTACAAATGATCATAAAGTGTATAAACAACCTGGGCCTACCTGTCATATCCATCATGGCTACTGCATTTACACCTGACTAATGACATACTATGAGGCATGGATGTATCTGTCTGACAACATATGATGGTGATACAGTCCTGTCTGGGGTATCACAGTAAATGGACAACCATTGCAGATGTACCTTGATGACAAAAGGACCCCATGGACATATATGTGAAAGATTCCAGACATTATCCCATCTGCATGGCTAGCACATGCCTACATCTAAAGCATATGTATGAATCCTAGTGGGAATGGAGCACATGCTGACACGTAGGCACAAGGGATGTTGGCTACACTGATGACACATCACCCATGACAATGCACATTCCCCACTTACCAAGGGAAAGTAGTTTTCTACCGCTGCCAAGATTTTGCCACGTAAGTCATATCACCTGTATGATGGACACCCATGCATCGCAGACCGCTGTGAGGCACCAGCACCCAACATGCAATGGAGAAAACTTGCCCATGGTTTGCTGATCCCGAGACACATGGTAGATGAGAGTAAGCCACATCTTTCCTACCTTTTTGCTGTGACATTTGGGAGGAGCGATCTGTTGGTGGAAACTAACACCCACCAGAGTAGGTAAAGCAGAATATCTGTACATTAAACACAGTCATATGTGCTTCCTGCTGTTCAATTGGACTGAGGGTTCCCTACAGTTTAGTCCTAGGTCCCAGCTTCAAAAGGATGAGCACACCAGTTGGAAATACATGGCCTGTCTACACCAGTGTGATCCCTGATGACCTGTGACACATCCCTCATTGTCAGGGGGAGCAGTCGGTCCCTCACCCTATAGCCTGGCAAACAGTCAAGCATGAATTTGCATTGTAGTTACACCCTTGGGGCTGCTGTGCTACCCTCAAATGCCCATCCAAGGTCGGGTAGGCCACTACCAAAATGCGGGTTATAAGGGCAGTAATGGTCCAACAGGCACCCCGTCCTCATTGGGAAGACAGCCCCAGCTGGGCCTCTGCAATCTTCTGGGCCCAGCGTCTCAGATCCTCCCACCTCTTCCAACGGTGGGTGCTCTACTGGCTGTGGCCCCCCCAGCATCTGCACCTTCTTGGCGATGGCTCTCCAGATCCCCTTCTTTTGATGGGCATTGACCTGCATGGATGCAAATGACAAGAGAGCATATTATCTCCACAAGTCCCATACACAATGGCTGAGTTACATACATGTCAATGCACTAAGCTAATAACATCCTGTCTCGACCATCCTGTCCGCCTGTGGCACATAGCAGTCATTGGACTACAAAC
Organism: Pleurodeles waltl; assembly: GCF_031143425.1. NCBI lineage: Eukaryota > Metazoa > Chordata > Amphibia > Caudata > Salamandridae > Pleurodeles > Pleurodeles waltl. The sequence goes on from NC_090447.1 coordinate 282,618,351, forward strand.
ACTCCCCATTATTGTGCGCTACACACACCCCAGCTCAGGTCCTGCACTTACCAGGTAGGCCATCTGTGACTTTTGTGGGACATGAGCTAGCCACATGACATTGACCAGGAACACAATGGAACACATCACACAAAATGGCAAGTGGCAGGTAAACCACCCAGCAAACAATGCACACAAACATCCACTACCTATAAATGAAACCCACTGCATACAGTCCCTACAGGTCACAGCCAGCCCACAACTGACCCATTGTGCTTGGACCACAATGAAGGGAGTGACATGTTGAGCACACAAAGAGTCAAGCCTGTCCATGTGTGGGCCTGTCCAGATAAAGATGCAGGCACCTAGTTCTTCAAAGGGTGGGGGTCTGTGTATCACATCGACATTACAATACACACTTCCACACGTGTGTTCACTAAACCTACAGTACCTTAAGAGAAATCTGGACATGCACTTTACATGTTCCACTTTATGCCCAAACCACAGAGTCCGATATCATGGCACATCAGTTAACAGCACACTGTCTGCAGATGTGCAATGTCCAAAATGCAAGAAGCCTGCGGAGAACACATCAGAGCTGAATGAAAGAGACAACGGAGCTGTGCGATCAAGGGACCTGTCAAGGCTATGTGACGCACATTGTCAGAGTTGATAAGAGCACATTAGTCACAGATCACCACCCTGCCCCCAGTGCAATTCCCGTAGTAATCAGTGGACAGTGGCTCAGGGAGCTCCATATTGGCGGTGAGGCATAATTTTGCAATATCAAATGCTGTGCAGGGATACAGGGTGTGTTCACAGAGTCACAATTGCAAAGTAAAATAGAATCAATACCAGCCCAGATTTTGACTTTTGTTGTAACGATAGACAGACCCCAGTTTCTGCAGGCTGAGCAGACAGACCTGCAGAAAACACCCTATCCGACAAATCACATGCATCACAGTACATCATGTAGCCTACAGGCAATTGCCATTGGGTGTCTATTTACAGAGCTGAGGGGCTTAGTGAGTCATTACCTGGCTGCAGAATAACAGTCCAACAAGGCCCGATGCGGGCAGAGATCACTGTGAAAACACAGAAAGAGCTCAAATAGCGATCAACCAACACATACAACATGCATTCACCCCACCTGCTGTCAAGCAATTACATGAGACCACACATTAAAAACATCTTCTGGCAAGAGGTGCCTGGAGATGGCTGTCATGACACCTCACCTAGGGCCAGATGTAGGTACAAAAAAAATTGCGACTCGCAATTTGCGAGCATGTGCGACTCACAATTTGCGTGTCGCTAACTGTAATGCAGGAAGAATTTGCGGGGACAAATTGCGACTCGCACCCGGAGTCGCACCGCAGATAGCGAGTCCGCTGTTAGCGAGGTCGCTTTTTGCGACCGCGCAAAAAACTGACTCGCAATTTGCGAGCGGGTGTCGCAAATTGTAAAGTTCTGAAAATTGAATGCAGGTGCTGCAGAACACTCCAGAAACCACTCCAGAACACTCTGGAAAACACTTCCTGGCACATGATGATGACATCACAGCCAGGAAGTTTACAAATACACCTGGGAGGAGGGAGGACCACACCCTTTTTAACTGCTGCACAGCTAACAGAGCAACAGCAACCATGGCTGACACTCCCAGAAAGAGAATGCTGAAGTTTGCAGAGAAGGAGCTGGAGGTGCTCACAGAGGAGTGCTGTCACCACCATGATGAGCTATTTGGGAAGGCAGCCCTCAATGTGCCAGATTCAGGAGAAGGTAAACTCCCTGGCGTCAGCCACAGGAGTGTGGATGAAATAAAGAAGAGGTGGTACGACCTCCACTCCCGGACCAAGGAGGGGGTGGCAGAAAGGCTCCGGGAGATGAGAGGCACAGGAGGGGGACCATCTTCCATACCACCACCCACACCCCTGGAGGAAAGGGTGGAGGAGACCCTGGAGCCGGAGTCTGTAACTGGATTTGGAGAACTGGACACATCTGAGCCCAGAACATCAACCGGTGAGTACCATGTGATATGCCTGTCCCCCCATCAATGCCATACCCCCACCCACCATGTACACAGGGGCATGCACAACCAAGATAGCTCCATTTCAGAGTAGCAGATACCAGTATGATGCATTATGGGCAATGTAGTCAAGTAGGCAGTTAATAGGCAAATGTTTATTAGGAAGTGTGCAACAGATAGTAGACACTGACAGTGTTTTCCCCATGTCCCACAGGTCTTCCACAAGACACCACCACCAGCCACAGCAGCCAGGTGCCACTGGTCAGCCAGCCCCATGAGGAGACAACAGGAGCAGCCACCACTCCCACCTGCACCACCAACACCATCCCCTCTATGGCAATACCCGCTGCAACAGTGGTTTCGGAGCCTGCACCAGCAACAACCAGGAGTGCCACATCACACATCACAGGGCCTCCACGGCTGCGCAGGCGACGCAGGATGAGGAGAGCAGGGCTGCAGGCAGAGTCAGGGCTTCCATCCACCACACTGACAGAGGCACAACTGCTACGTGGTCAGCACCTGCAGAATCAAATGTTGGGGCGGATTAGTGGGGTTCTGCAGCGCTTCGTAAGGAACAATGCAAACAGCATGCAGCAGGTTCATGCACAACTGGAGGTAATTGGCAACAACACTGGTGACCTAGCCCTGTCAATGCGTGAACTGGTGGCTGGACTGCTTACACAGAGTGAGGGTGCGCGGCGCAGGGACCGCCAGCTGCTCCAAAGGCTGGACAGGATGGCCTCCTCTATTTGCAGACTGGCAGTGAACACTACTGGGCTGTCAAGGAGAACAGTCGGCCTCCAGGTGGAAATGGGCCACTTTGCGGGTGATGTGGCAAGGGGCCTGGGCCGGATCACCCATGTGATAGACCTCATGGAGGCACGGCAGGTGTCCAGGGGTACAGGGGACACCCCACAAGACAGCGAGGAGGTCTCCACTGTCAGCAGTGTCTCTGCTGGTGACACCAGGGTGCTCCGGAGTGGGAGTACGAGGCAGAGCACTGCTGAGCAACCTGGTACCAGCCAGGCTGGCAGAGGCCGCCGTAGGCTGTGAACTAACCACTGTCCCTGATGTTGGGGCACATGATGGCAATGTGTCCCATGCCAGATGTGCTTTTTGAAGTCCCTGAACAGTTTTTCATTGTATATAGTTTGGTTTTTGCACATATTAAATAATTTTTTTGTTCCACTTAACAAATGGAGTGTTCATTCAATTGCTGAGTATGGTACTAGTTGGCACATACCTTCCAAAGTATTGGGTTGCAATGTGTTCCCGTCTCAGTCTGCCTTGATTTGCGATGCTCCTATCCCCATGATGGCGATGTGGTTGCTCTTGCTCTTCATCCTCAGAATCTGGGTCTACAGGGGTGAGAGATAGCCCACGTCGGATGGCAATGTTGTGCAGGATAGCGCATGCGACAACTATTTTGAATGCCGTTATGGGGGTATACTGGAGGGCACCTCCACTTCGGTGAAGGCATCTGAACCGTGCTTTCAGCAATCCAAAGGTTCGTTCTATCAGGTTCCTGGTCCTCTTATGTGCACTGTTGTATCGCCTCTCACATTCATTGCTGGGTGTTAAGTACGGAGTCAGTATCCATGGCCGTAGTGCATATGCACTGTCACCTGTTGGGCACAAAAAGTACACTGTTAGAAAGTCCTGGTTGGTGTGCACATTGATCTGTGTGCATGCCTACAAGGTGTATGCAGCTCTACCTAGGAGGTATCCGTCTCCAAACTCCCCACGTTCCAGGCGTTGGTGTATCCCACTGTGCCTAAAAATGTAGGAGTCATGAGTACTGCCTGGAAATTTAGCAACAATGTCAGTGATGACATAATGGGTGTCACAAACAACCTGAATATTGAGTGAGTGGGTACACTTTCTATTGCGGAACAGATATTCCAGGTTTGCAGGAGGGCAAATTTGAATATGTGTCCCATCTACACACCCTATGACATGAGGGAAGTTGGCAATCCGGTAAAAGTCTAACTTGGTGCTGTTCATTTCTGCCTCATTCCTGGGTAGGTATATGTATTGGGACATGTGTGTGAGTAAGGCATCTAGGAATGCCCTGAGGAACCTTGATAGTGCACTTTGGGATACCCCACCTGCCACAACAATGACCCCCTGATAGCTCCCCGAGGCCAAGAGGTGCAGTGAGCATAGCACTTGCACATGCGTAGGGATGGCGCAGCCGCGCAGAGTCTGGCGTTCTAGCTGTGGTTTGAGTGTTTGAGTACTTCAATTAAATCTAGTATATATTATCGTATATTTCCTCCTCAGTTTGCTGGAAGAGTGTCTGCCTTGTTCTGTAAATCTTCTCCTGTCTCTGGCTCCTCCTCCTCCTCTGCTGGTCTGCGTGGGCTCTCCTCCTCACTCCTATCAGGTATATCTCTGCCATCTTGAGTAACCCAGATGCCTTCTGGGTCTCCTTTTATACTTTGGTAATGGTTACCACCTGCTCTGAGTTAGTGGTAAATTGGACATGCAAAATGGGCTTTTTGCGACTAGTCGCAATTTGCGAGTTGCTATTGCATATGGTTTGCGACTCACAAATTGCGACTTCCTATTTGCGGGTCGCAAAATGGGGTCGCAAATTTTGCGAGTCGGTAACGGCTCGCATCGCTTTTTGCGAGTCGGAAATGGGATTTTTGCATCCCATTTCCGATTTTGCAGAGTCGCAAATAGCGATTCGGCCCATTTGCGACTTGCAAAAGTTTGCTACATCTGGCCCCTAGTCACGTGCATCCAAGACAATTTGGATCAGGGAACACTCAATACACACTCTCCACATTGTCTCAGAACTCCAAACCTGCCACTTGAAAGATCACTGACAGAATCTTCAGGGCTTCGTGGACTCAATCTGACAAACTGGGCTTAAGACTAAGCTAACTAAAGCTAAGATAAGTAGAGGTACAGAGAAAGGTGTGCACATAGGGCACTTACCTGTTCCTCTGGTGCACTATAGAGCTGTCTATACAGAGGAAGGTCCTCCTCCACCAGCTTATCCAGCTCTTCTGGTGAGAAGGCAGGGGCCCTATCACCTGTTGGACGAGGCATGATTGTTCCCAGAGGCGGTACAAAGCAGCTCAGGTAGTGGAGATCTTGCTGGCAACAGTGTCAGGAGTCAAGTGAGGGATTCAGCAGAAGATGGGGGTCACGCATGCCATGTATGCAACTGTCACTGCTGGCGGACTCTGCCATTGGCCCAAGACCACCACAGGCAGCAATGTTATCCTATGGCAAAATCTGCCACAGTAGCATCCGCCTACCCTCAAGACCACTCCCACCAGCGGTCGCAGGCAGGTCCTAATGTCCAGTTGAGTAGGTCAAGCAACTGCCATTTGAGAGGTATTCAATGTAATTAAACACTATTTTTGATGCATCACAATTTGGAAAATGTTGTCCTGTTGAATCTTGAGTGCTGGCCTTGTCCTGTCGTGTAGGTCAACCATTTAAGTAATCTTATTGGTATGTTGGCCAGCCCATATGATAACATAATTGGGAGCACAGCCACCACCCTCCCCCCCACAGGCAATCCAGTACGTTGAGCACTGAATCGCAGTTAGAGCTGCAAGTTAGATGCACATATTTTTGCTGTCCAGATAGATGATGTGCACACATATGTTGAAAGGCCTGGCTTGTTGGTGAGTAACATGTGTTTTTGTATGCTATGTTTGCTGCTAGTGAGACAATGCTTTGGACTCATAGTTGCACACATTCTCTTACAGGGGATCTGCATACCCAGACCATCCCTGGTTGTTGACACCTGTGTGGAACCCAACTGCTCCATGGGGAAGCCTGCTTCAACGAGGCACATGGAAGGACACAGCATGTTGTGTAGTGGGCTATTGGGCTCCTGAAGGCAAGATTCTGCAGCACTGACAAGACAGCTGGAGCCCTACTCTACTCACCAGCAAAAGTGTGCAAGATCATTGTAGCCTGCTGTATGCTCCACAACCTTGCCCTGAGGAGACACATCCCATTAATCCCTGATGCAGGGGAACTAGCAGTGTCACTGGGTGAGCCTCTGGAAATGCCAAATGAGGATGTCAGTGATGAGGATGAAGGTGAAGACATGCGGACGGACCTCATCAATCAATACTTCACTTGAGTCCAAGTATGTCATGTTCTTTCATTACAATTACTGCATGGGATATTGTAGGGGTCAGGATTTATTGAGAAGGGTATCTCTGTCACCATGAGGGAGGACATCTCATGCTTGGCATCATACAACCAAAGTTTTTGGGATACATCAGATTTGAAGATGTGACTCTCTTGAGGGTCTTCTTTGTTTGGGTCAGTCACATTACATTGCCAGTGAAACAATTGAAGTTTGAAATGAGGTTTGTGTCTTATGTATGCCTTTAACTGCCTAAATTCCTTGAATGGCACGTATTCCTTCCAGGTCTCTTCACCAGGCCATCCTAATGTGGGCATTTCAGTGTTATGTCATTGGCAGGTGTATGTTGCTGGTCTGACATGGGAAGTGGACGTGGATTGATTCAGGTACTGTTTGTCACAGATTTGGGGTGTATGAGTCCTATGCCCAGTTGTCTGGTCAATGGGAGGGCAGAAATCTGAGCGGCACAATAGACCATTCATAAGGTGGAAGGATCAGCTATGTTCCAATCAATAGAGTGATTCAATCAATAGAGTAGAGGCCACAACATTCTGGGTCCAGAGTCCAGTGTTCTACTACCATAGAAAAGGGAAAGTGGTTAAGGAACAGTCAACAGGGTGAGTCAGTGGCACACATAGGAGTGACATCAGGAAGTTGTCACTTGCTGGCAGTGGTTGGTGTCTTGCCTTCTGCACCTCCTGGATGCTTGGCTGGACATCCCTGCTTGAGGGGGGCTCAGTTGCTACAGAGGCAGGGGTGTCTGAGGCGGGTTCCTCCCCTGGCAGGGTTTCCCTCTCAGTGGCTGGGAGGGATGAAGAGCCTAGTATGAATGCACCAAAGGAAGGGGTGAGATATTGTTGACTATCACTGCTCAGGGTACTGTTAATGTCCCTCACCACCCCTTTTACGGAGGTCATGTTGGAATTGTGTGCATCCCACTGTTTCTGCATCTCATAATGGAAATCCCTCTGTAGCTCCTTGATTTTCCTGAGTTCGGTCAGTAATTAGCTCATTACACCTTGGGAATGTTGGTATGTACCCAAGACCTGGCTGATGATATCTTGGCCAGGGGCTTCACCAACAGCCTCTTGCTGCTGGGCCACACATCCCTCACATGTATCCTACCGCCACGTGCCTGCGCCCTTGGTGCACCTGCCCCCTTCCACTGGTTTCAGGTCCATCATTGTCAGGGTTGACAGGTTGTGACTCAGGAACCTGGACTGGGGGGCACAAGATGTTGGAGACTGTTGTAGGGACGCAGGTCTTGGGGCAACTGGCTGCTGCAATGTTGAGGCCACAGGGCTGAGAAGAGTCGATGTGGTCAGGCTGAAGCTGACTGGTGTCATCTGGCCAGGTTGCTGGATGGGCCAGAACAGTCCTCAATGTCCAGCTGTCCAGGAGTGATTGTTTTACTGAGGGCTTTGTCCATAGGGGTAGTGGCAGTCTCCTCTGTGGTGTCAGTAGTTGCAATATACGTTGAAGTGGCAGCACAAACCTTTGATGTGGAGAGACAATGCTAGTGGTTGTATTGTGACATCTACCTCCAATAGTTGACAGTGACATTGGGCTAGGGCCATGTTCACATTGTATTTGCTGATTTCCATTATGTGACAGGTACACATATTGTCATTTGTAGTGAGCTGACATTGTAGCCACATACCAATTCCTGTTCAGGGCCAGATGTAGCAAAGGGTTTTTCCCATTCTGTGTCAATGGGAAAATGTGTTTGTACATATGGCCCCTAGTCTCAGACTGTCTGGAACTCTTAGCTATTGGAGGGATGGTGATAGACCTATGTATTGCCAGCAGTGTAGGCAGGATATTGGCTGGGCAGGATATTGTTTCTGTCATCCTAAAAGCTATCTGTTTCTCATGCAGGCATTGTCAGAACCTTGGATGATATGTGATAGTTGTCACCCTGTGATCAGTGCATTGTGGATGTGACTGCTGCCAATGTCATACAACAGACACATTTTAGGGCATTGTCAGAACCTTGGATGATATGTGATAGTTGTCACCCTGTGATCAGTGCATTGTGGATGTGACTGCTGCCAATGTCATACAACAGACACATTTTAGGGCCTTTGATCTGTGTAGGAAGTTATTTCCAGACATTTTGAGCTGTCCTGTTTATTCTACTTTCATCTTGGCATGTCAGCTCTAGATGGATCTAGGTGTATTGCCACATCACAGTGTTTACCATGACCTGTATCCTTGTCCCTCCCAGGTGTATCACATTCACTGTCGGTTCAGAAACTGTGGCACAATATCATATGGATAGTGGCCTGGTGTTTGGGGTCGCATAGCCTGGTCCTAATTGAATTCAGTCTGACATTACTTTTATCACAACTCACAGTTCAGATTGTCCGTCTTCTGAGGTGAGTGGACTTTTATAATAAGATTACCAACAGGGATATTTGACCACTCGCAGATTGGACTGGCTAATTGGATTGGATAGACACAGCCTGCTGGTCTCAGCAGTCATGTAACTCCCTGTACTACATGCAGTTTTCCAATTTGACTCTCCTAGGTGTGTACACGTCATGAGTGTGCTTCCAGGTAAAGATATTTTGGCAGGTGTACAATGTACTTTTGCTTGGAGTGTGAGTATGGGATCCTCCTATGAGTACTAACCATTTCACTCTCTCTATGCCACACACTGTAGAGTTGTCCTCCTGTCAGGTGAGTACAGTTGAATGGCTGATTAGAGGGAGAATGGTCATAGTAGCAGAGAACACAGCTGTGACCGAGTGTAGTGAGAGTCCCAGTGACTCCTGGCCTTAGCATTCCTGTCATTGCCTGTCCTACCCACACACTATGCAGTTGTGATCCCCTCAGGTGGATACACTCCAATAGGGAGTTGACAAACAAGGTGATTTTGCTACACTGTTCTAGTTTTAGTGATAGTAGAACAGTGCCTCCTGGGACTTCTAGTGCTGTCAATCTTTGTACTTCACCCAATATACAAATATGTTATTCCCCCAAGAGAGTCTATTTGATATGTTGGAGGCCAGGCAGAGGTCTATGGGAGGTGGACAGTGGGCTGTTGAGTGGGATGACATTGTAGATTGCAAGAGGTGATCAGCGAGCATGCATGCCAATACATTTTAGTGCCATTTTTGTTGTTGTGACTTACCTGACTCCACTCCCCCAGGCATTCCTGTCAAGCCCTCAGGATGCACAATGACCAAGACCTCCTGGTCCCATGATGTTAGTTGTAGGGGAGGAGGTGGGGACCACCCCCAGTCTTCAGGACCGCAAGCTGGTGCCTGGATGACATGGAATGAACCTTCCCCCTGAGGTCATTCCACCTCTTCCTGATGTCGTCCCTTGTGCCCAGGTATCTGCCTAGAGAATTTTCTCTGTTGGCTATCATTTGCCACATTTCCATTTTCTGAGTAGTAGTAGTATGATGGTCTTGGGCTCCAAATAGTTGTGACTCTAGTCTAATCATTTCATCCACCATGACTCTTATCATCTATGAAATGGGGATTTTTCTGTGGTGTTGTGGTGGTGGAAAACAAAAATAATGATGGTTTGGTGCTCTGTAGAGGAGGTGACAGGTGTAGATGGTGTGTAGAGGTGCATATATGTGTGGTGGGAGTGTGTTGAGGGCGTGTGATAGGTGCTTAGTGTAAGTTAGAGGGGTGCCTAATATATGGTTGGTGAAGTTTGTGGGCAGTGCTCTGGCTTGTGTTCGGCGTGGAGATGCAAATGATTGTGGTCTGTGAAGGGGTGTGTTTTATAGTGTGGTTTGCAGGTGTGTCGAGTTTGTGAATGTGTGTCAGCTGTGCTGTTTTCAAATTAATTAAATGTGGTGTTGTGTATTACTGTGGTGACCGCCGTGGTTCGCACCGCCAGTGGAAGACCTCTATGGCAAGACCGCCATTGCGATTTTTGAATTGTAACAGCTTCGGGGGTTGGTTGATGAGCTGGCGGTGCTGGTGGTGGGACTACCTATTTCCCGCCCTCCAGAGTCCTGGCAGGTTCGGATTTTTGGCTGGCTTTTCGAGGGCCTGCCTGTGTAACTCACAATATGGTGGTCTGGGAGACGGCCAACATGGAGGTCTTTGGGAAGCCGCCACCATGGTGGTCTGGAAGTCCAAACTCTTAATGAGGTCCTTAGCCACGTATTCAATGGCCACTTTAATTCAAAATAGAGAACATTTAACATGCCACTGACGTACTTTTTAATAATGCATATTATAGCTAATATTGTTTTCAACATCCCCATCGGTTTCTAGTTGTTTTATGAAGTGGACTAATATCTGCTAACCTGTAGAGTTATTTGTACACTCATACATGTAGGTGGTAGATTTACTAAACTAATGCAGGGATACATGCAAAATTGGGAGAGGGCAGAAATGCTCCATATTTTCATTCATGTGCTGCCCAGCACCAAAGCAGCACTGTGCCAGAGTATCTGTGTTACAGGCAGCATTGTTTTTTTGTGAAGAAAGACAAAAAAACAATCCTTAGAGGCATTTTACGCTTTGCAGGGCGCCAAGAAAATAATGGCAGAAAAGCCAGCAAACTTAGGACGACTTGATTTCTCATAGCCCTCAGTCTTTAGTTCCTGGACAATTCTCACTAGGTAATACATCTTTAAGTTCTGACAACTTTTAAAATCCTGTGTGACATAGAACACATAAGTGAAAAAAAAAAAACATTTCTGATTGGAAATGTCATTTGATGGGTGTTAAAGGGACCCCAAAAGCAAGCCTTTGCCTCTGTGGATAGCTGCAGCTTTTATATCTGCATTCTGTTGGACTTGTGAATATATGGATCTTTTATGACAGCACATTTAGAATGTTGCATCACAAGACAATGAGAATAGAATCTTGACTGGTTTTGGGGCCATATCAGTGCCTGTACTGAAAGATGTACACACAATGCTTTAAATGCTTTACGAAAGGTTTAGTGGATGTAGGCCTTTTTTATGTAATTAACATGAACTATTTATGAGAAGCTGGTGTGTCTTACAACCAAGCTTTACACTTGCAGAAAAATGTTGCCGTTATGCACTACAATATTTATTGTTCTGAAGCACTGTTAGTCAACATCTCTTATAAGCTATAAGCCAGCAGTCTATTTGGCTATTGACTAATGAGTATCCTTTATGTGCAATATTGCCCAATAATTGCTGGAAATGGCCAATGGTGAGGTGAAATCATTCATATTGATGCAGTCCACCAGACTGGTGCTTTTGGTGGTCCGGATTATTTGGTGATAGAGTCTTGAGGGTGGATTTGAACATGCTCCTATTTTTATTGTCCTGTCCCACTCGTTATTTGCACTTCAGCTGCTTACAGTGGTGTTTCATTAGTCTGAGTTTCTTCATGTACAAACTGGCCTGGGAGCTGGATTTTGTACTGTTGTGTTTGAAGGGAGCCAGGAGGTCATCTAATTGTTCAACTTCTTAATGGCTTTGGTGAGATTATTGCTGTGTTTGGGTCAGTGGGTGTTGAGAGCGGTGTTTCAGTCCTTGTCTGTCTTGCTGTTTCATTTTCTGAGGGCTGGTCTGGTGATGGTGCGTGTGCGTTGGACCTGGATGGGGATGCTGAACTTCACAAGGGTGAGGTCTCTCCAGGGAACTGGTGTGGGCTCGTTGACTCAGATATTAACAAAGTTTGTGCAAATAGAGTCGAGGAGGTGTCAATCAACAAGAGTCTGTCCCTTTACTCAATGGGTGAGGCCAAGGCTTCCAAGTTAATTAATGAGTGCTTTTGAGTTGGCGTCAGCATGGTGTTTTTGTTGGAGGTTCAGGTGTTCAAGTAGGATGTAATTGCTAGCATTGAGGATGAGTGATGTAATGCAGTTTGTGAAGGAGTCCATGAAGATTATGTAGGGTCCTAGTGGTCTATATATGAGAGAGTCGCTTAGGGTGAAGTTGGCTGTGATGTGTAGCTTGAATGACAGGTGTTCCAAGTTGGAGGATGACACATCCATGGATGTGGTGCATCTGATGGTGTTCTTGTGGATGATATAGATTCCAACTCCAGGCTTGCACAGTTTGTCTTGCCTGGCAATTTTATAGCAATGGGGCTCGGCTGTGGTGACTTAGGTGCTGTTGAAGGGTTCAGTCAGTTTTGTGTGAGAAAAGTAGGTAAGGGGCATTGTCGTGCAGCAGGTTCCAGATCTCTTTGGCGTGTGTGCTGAGTGAGCGGGTGCTGAGGAGCATGCATGTGATTGTTGATTGTTGTGTGGGTGGTTGCAGGACTGTGTCAGTCAGGAGATAGGTGCTGTTGGTGCAGTGAGCGTTGTGTTTAAGTAAGTGCATAAAACTTGCAGAAAGAGAAGGAGAATGCTCCATTGGTGGTGTGTGGTGCAACAAAGCAGCAGCATGTGGAGCAATGGATGGGTTTGAGGGTGCGGAGGGTTGCAGCATGCTAGCAGTGGTACATAGGAGGACCAAAGTTTCTGGCGCTGGGTGGGTGTAGGTGGCACTCCCAAAGTCATGTCTGTGCAGATGGATGATGGAAATGACTCCTTTTGCTTGGCTTCTTCTATAAAGTCAGTGTTGGTGGGAAACCAGTGTTGTAACTTCCTGTGCAAATTGATCGGAAATCCAGCAATGTCACTTCCTGTGCAGATGGATGATGGAAATGACTTTTCTTGTTTGGCTTCTTCTTTTAAAGACAGTATTGGTGGGAAATCAGTTCTGTCACTTTTTGTGCAGATGAATGATGTGAAATCTAGTGAAGTTACATCCTGTGCAGATAATTGCTGGGAAATCCAGCAATGACACTTTCTGTGCAGATAGATAATGGAAAAATTGCTACTGCCTACAATTTGTAGAACTGATGTATGCCATGCTCCTCTTGCCTCATCATGTGCATTGAATGGAATTCAACATCATTTCTAGTATTGTTATGTCATGAAATCATTATTGATATATGTTCGGCCTGTCAGCTCTTGGTGTGGTTTCCCCTGTTTGCTTCTGACATTCTGTTTTTAATCCTGTTCTGAATTTTGTTTTGCTGGCTTTAGGACTCTGAGCACTTTGCCGAGGGTGTCCAGTGCTAGACTGCAAGTGCTCTCTGTCTAAATTGTATTTGTGATTGGTTTATTCATGATTGGCATACTTGATTTCCTAGTGCATCCCTAGTATGGTGCCCATGTGTGCCCAGGGCCTGTAAATCAAATGCTACTAGTAGACCTGCATCACCGATTGTGCCACCCACATGAGTAGTCCTGTAAACATGTCTTAGCCCTGCCACTCAAGTGTCTGTGTGGGGAGCGTTGTACTGCCATTTTGACCTGGCAAGTGCACCAACTTGCCAGGTCCAAACCTTTCTTTTTACTACATGTACATCATCCCTAAAGTAAGACCAAGGCAGCCCCATGGGCGTGGATCAGTGTATTTGAAAAGCAGGCAATTTATTAGTGTGTTTTACATAGTGAAATACTGTGCAAATTGGGTTTCACTATTGCAAGACTGGTCTCTCACTTAGGGTAACATGGGGCTTGCCTTTAAATACCTTTTAAGTGTAATTTACCATAGAAACGAGATAAGTATATGGAGTTTGGGGTCTCTGAATTCAAACTCACAATTTTAAAAATACATCTTTAGGTGAAGTTGTTTTTTGAATTTTAGGTTTGAAAATGCCACTGTTAGAAAGTGGGGTGTTCTTGCTTAATCACTCTGTGCCTCTGCCTGTGGAATACATGTCTGGGCCAGGATGCCCTGCATATCCTGATGACCCATCACCAGGCCACTGGGCCTTCCTGAGCTAGAGTGGTGGGAGGAGTTCACACTTGCACCTATATTGGGCTGTGCCTGTCCTTAAACAAAGTAGTCTCAAACCCACTTAAGTGTGTCTGGGGTCGGGGCAGGGAAAAGCAGGGTCTTGGGCACTACAAAAACTTCTCTTTGAAGTTTGCCTGCTTCATAGACATAAATGGGTATAAGTACTGGACCTGTGACCCCACATAGTTGGAGTACTTCTAGACTTCAAAGACAGAAGTGAGTATAAGCATTGGACTGATGACTCCACAATTTTAGAACACTTCTAGACTAAGGGCATTCTGCCATGAAGGAGAAATGGATGCTGTAGGAGGGACTGCCACTCTGCCTGATGCCTTGCTGTGCTGGCCTGCTGCTTGCTGCTTTTGTCCTGGGAGTGATAGGACTGGACTTTGTTTTCAACATCCTGCTCCCAAAGGTTCTTTAAGGGCTTGGACAGAGCTTGCCTCCTGTTAAGAAGTCTCGGGGACATCAAAAACATCAAAGTCTTCACCTGTCAGTGCCTGTGCTCTTCTGCTGAGAGTTCTTGCTTGCCAAGTGGTGCCAGCTCCAGTCACTAGGCCTTTGGAAGTGCAAGCTGGAGAAAATCTACACATCAATGCACCATGCCTGATGAATCGACGCAGCACCCATCTTGTGGCTGAAGAATCAGCACAGTGCTTGCCCTGCAGCTGGAGATTGGACGCATTGCTTTCCCTGTGGCTGGAGAACTGATGCAGCGCCGGTCTCACAGCTGCAGAATCAGTACATTGCCTGTTTCATTGCGGTCCCACCAACACAGTGCATCTGGATTTCCCATGCATCGTCCCTGGGCTCCAATTTCTTATCAACCTCACACCCTAATAAGGAACCAAGGTCCTGTGTCCAGAAATCGACACATCACCTTTCCTGAGAGGAAAAAATTTACGCATCACCGCCCCTGCCAGTAAGCAACCAACGCATTGCTTTGCTTTTCCAGTGCCTCACCTCCCCTGTGGTCTGCAAACTCTTTGTTTTTGACACATCCTAGGTAATTTGTGCTATAGACATACATCCCTTGATTCCTATGGATTAAGACTTGTTTAAACTTTTAAAAGGGAGATCTTGATTTATGTATATTAGATTTCTGTTGTTTTGGTCTTGTTTTACTCAAATGAATATTGGCTATTTTTCTAAACTGATGTTGAGTACTTTTGTGGTGTTTTCACTGTGTTACTGTGTGTGTGTACAAATGCTTTACACATTGCCTCTGAGGAAAGTCAAGCAACCAAGGGGGTGAGCAGGGGTTATCTTAGCTTTGTGGCACCCTTACCCTGAGTAGAGTGAGGGTCCCCACTTGGACAGGGTGCAAACCACTGCCAAGTAGAGACCCAATTTCTAAAAATACACATAAATGCCATTGTTTTGTACAACCTCTTTGGGAATCTCGTCTTGTTCGAAAGAGCTCAGATACTTTGGCTGTTAATGCATGTCTTAAAAGTGTCATGCAGTGAATGAGGACAAAATATATCTCAAAACCCAGTCAAACATCACTAAGCAAGCCAACTTTCGGCGCACCTACTGTGGTTGTTTTTTAGTGATGCCTGACTGGGTAAAGAGGCACGTCTTTTTCTCTGTACTGGATGGCCACTGTAATGCACTGCTGTCAGATGCAGCCTTTATTTGAGCTTACGTCCTGTTGATTTCAAAGAGATTTGGAGTTGCTGTGGGTTGCTAAAAAATTAATCAGCTTTTTAGAAGACAAAGATCTGTGTGGGCGGAAAGAATACGTTAGCAGTAAAGAACATTCTTTGAGTATTAAAGGGCCTATTATAATAAACTACTGGTGGGTGGATTATTTTACAAATTTATAATCAGAGGGATAATACTCGTCTGTCATACCCCATTCAGAATAGGAAATCATGGTGAGTGGCACACATGACACGGAATGCAAAATGATGCAAATTCAATGCTCTCACTCGAGGCTTTAACATTATTTCCTATAATAAAGTTTATCATGCATAATTGAGACTCTATGCAAGTTTGCAAATCTAACATTTTATAACGCAAACTACGTGGCTACTCTTACAACCCAGAAAGCACAACTCAGCGAATCCATCAAAGGTAAGGTAGTTTCAGCAGCAATGCCCAGTTCATAAAATCAAGTGAAAAATATATATTGTTATAATATGAATGAATACAAACAGGTATGGATCTACGATCATCCCATTCACTTGTGTCTGCTTACAAAATGTGATACTGTAGGCACAGTATCTTACGTGTCAGAGAACGAGTTGACCCATTTTGGAATTCCAGATGACACAAGGGATCATAAATGCATCTTCTATTTCATGACCAATGTTGGTCGCGTCTGACCTTCTACTCACTAGCCTTTTATGTATACAAAACACGTTAAAGAGATTGTTCGGATTCATAAAGACATTTCTTTGGCTTACATCAACCACTAATGACATCCCACGCAACAGACATTGAAAGATATAAACGGATCCGTGTGCATAGAAGTGTGTGCTTACATTTTTAAGATGTCAGGAACAAGTGTTTTTAACTGTCTTTAAATTCGCGAAGTGGCCCTTACTGTCGGAATCCAAGGTAGCTCTTCCACAATTCAGGTGTAACCTTTCTCTGTAGTTTGCTCACGCTTCTTTGAACATTTTTGTTTTTAAAGGAACAAGTTTGCACCACTTGCTGTACTGGGAACTACATTGCATCGTTAATCAGGATATCTATGGCAACAGTTATTTCTCTTCATCTATTGCTTGAGGACTACCTTGTTTTTGAGCTATTACTGTGAATTAATTTAACTAAATGCACTCTGCTAAATGGATTATATGTGCTAGACACTAGTGTCTGACTTTTAAAACAGGGTCGTCTGCTGTACAGCTGGGTTATGAGATTCTGTGTTGCCTGCACATGTACACATACATGCATGCCTATGTGCCTGCTTCAAGTAGGTGTTAGTTTATGAAACAAAACAATGGTAAATCTGGGCCTAAGATTTGAGTTAGAGGCTAGTAATTCTAAAAACACAGTACATGTTTTTAGACAATGCACAAATATAATTTTACAACGAGTGGCACAAAAATATGAAAAGTGGTGTAATTTCAAGAATTTAAATTACGCCCACGCCTAATTATAATATTGGTTCTGCCACCAGGTAGTTTTGTGGACTGACCTTTCCAAGGAGAAATTAAAGTGCCTTTATACTGGCAGAATGTACTACCGTAGAACATGGGCGTCATTTAAGGGCCACCAAGGGTCGCGGCTGCGACCCCTGGCTTGCCCTTTGCAACTCCTGGCACTGCCTTGGAGTCCCCTGGCCTCCGAGGGAGCAAATTCTGTGCCAGGAACACAGTGGCAGCTGTCCTTATGGAGGTCAGTTGGACTCTAGTCTCTTTGTTTCCTGTCAATTATAGTGAATAGTAATGTATTTTCACTATGTATGTAATAAAAATGGAGCACAATTAGCTGGAAAATGCCTTTCCATGGCAGATGAGGTAAGTAAAAAATGTGTCTTAATGTATGTTATGCTTTTGCCTGCGGGTAAGAACGTGTTTATGTGAGAGAGAGTGTACGCAAGTGTGAATTTGAGTGTATGTGTGTGTGTGATAGAAAGTGGAGGTCAAGGGGCATGTGATGCCGCTTTCACTACCACTGGCATTTTGGCGAATTGACGTCCATGCCGTAGAGGTTATTTACTTGCACATTGATAAGGCAGCTTGGTATCTCCTAATAAAAATATTCTTAAAGAGGGATCAGCCAAACTTTGGCCCTCATTCTGACCCTGGCGGTCTTTGACCGCCAGGGCGGAGGACCGCGGGAGCACCGCCGACAGGCCGGCGGTGCTCCAATGGGGATTCCGACCGCGGCGGTAAAGCCGCGGTCGGACCGGCACCACTGGCGGGGTCCCGCCAGTGTACCGCGGCCCCATTGAATCCTCCGCGGCGGCGCAGCTTGCTGCACCGCCGCGGGGATTCCGACCCCCCCTACCGCCATCCAGATCCCGGCGGTCGGACCGCCGAGATCCGGATGGCGGTAGGGGGGGTCACGGGGCCCCTGGGGGCCCCTGCAGTGCCCATGCCACTGACATGGGCATTGCAGGGGCCCCCGTAAGAGGGCCCCTACATGTATTTCACTGTCTGCTGCGCAGACAGTGAAATACGCGACGGGTGCAACTGCACCCGTCGCACAGCTTCCACTCCGCCGGCTCGATTCCGAGCCGGCTTCATCGTGGAAGCCTCTTTCCCGCTGGGCTGGCTGGCGGTCTGAAGGAGACCGCCCGCCAGCCCAGCGGGAAAGTCAGAATTACCGCCGCGGTCTTTCGACCGCGGAACGGTAACCTGACGGCGGGACTTTGGCGGGCGGCCTCCGCCGCCCGCCAAGGTCAGAATGAGGGCCTTTGTGTCGATAAGGGTAGGCTGGATAAAACACCAAGAAGTGGGGTACTGATGAATCAAATTCTAAACAGCAAGTTTTGTGTAGAAGCTGGCACAGGTGAAATATCCACCCGGAACATAATGTATGTTCTCTTACTCTTAGCATATGTATGGTGGTTTAATTCGGTGAAGGTAAGATTCAAAGCTTGGTGGACATTTGTTCAAAAGAAAGCCAGTTGATTATGATTCACATTGGGGCCTATTTGCTTTCGCTGCCACTACAAATGTCCTCTTTCTAAAGAAAAAATACAACTTTCCAAGAAATGCTCATCGCATAGAGCCCGAAATCCCCCCTGGCTGATGTTTGACACAACCTGGCACATGTGAAAGAGCCACAGGATACTGCATGTTCCGCAGAGACTCAGCACCTAATTTAAAACCGTCCCTATGTGGTCCAGTTATGTATCCAGCAGATCATTGGCTGAAGGCCACCGAGCCATGACTGTTTAAGGGTGGATCTTTAAGAAGAGTTTGTATGCAATTTCTCGAAGTTTCAATTTTTTGTGTATCTTTTTGGTACATACCAGCTATTCATATAGCAGTGGCATATACTCTTGCTTGTGCCCTACACAATTCCTTTGTTGCTGAGAACGCCTGGCCCAACAGTCGTGATCTAAAACAACATTTGTGCCTATTTTATTGCCCAGAATTTCGTGTCTGTGTGTTCGGATGTATTACAATAAAATGATAACCAATTATGACATCCAAATAGTAAAAATCATACATTCCGTTGAGGCGCATCACATTCAATCGGATGTTAGACCTAACATTCTTGTGCAAGTTATGAGCTATATATTTGGATTTTGAAGTTTGCATCGCGATCCCCCTGTCTGTGCAAAGAATCAGGAAACTATTTTGCAAACATATCTAGACCTTTGCTATTACTATGATTTTGTCAATGAAAACACGTTACCTCCTTTCCCCCCGCAGAACAGGTGCATCATTATACATCGTGTTAAGCGTATAACAATTCCTGTTACAAATAATCACAATATGGCAGAGACTAGCACTGCCTAAAACACAGGTTGCATAAGAGGTAATTGTTATTTCTCTTTGTCATTTTGGCAAAATGCTTCTCTTGAAATTCTATCGGCGCTGTGCTCTGCTAGTAGGGTTCAGCAAAGGACCCACTTTCTTTGTTGCCCTAAAAAGAGATTCTATACTCTGTCGGGGCTCCTCTCCACTAGCCCCTAGGTTTCACTACTGCAAAGCTGCAAGCCTGCCACAGTGTGATGTACTGGCCACTAAATCTGAGTTTGGCGTTGTGAGTGAAATGTAATTCAGACAACAGTGTAGCATGGTGGCTGCCTTTCTGATTACTTACAGCATTGACACACAGTAGGACCAAAGGAGAGACATAATCTGAACAACATTTTTTTTCCTCATTATGCACTGGGCAATACTTAAGCAAATTGCTCAAAACATACATACCCCTCAAGAACATTTCAATATGTAAATTACTGGATAAAGGGGTGCCACAGGGCTCTTGTCTTAGCCCTACTCCTTTTAACATCTATGTGGCACTCATTTGCAACGCTTGTTAAATCTTTTGGATTTCAAATATTATCATATGATGATGATACTCAGTTTATAATCTCCATTGATAATGATCTACTACAAGTCAATGAGCGTTTTGCAACAGGTCTGAGAGCTATGGCTGCATGGATGACTGACAACTGCCTTCAGTTGAATACAAGAAAAAAAGAAATCATGTTGTTTGGGAAGGCCCAACAGATATGGGCATCTGATTGTGGCCTCCCGAACGAGGCACCGATCCTAGCCCCAAATCAGTTGTTAAGAACCTGGGAATTTACTGGGACCAATCCATCACAATGAAATCCGAAATACATTAGGGAATTGTTTCCACACAATGAGGCTGTTGAGAAGAGTTTTTTAGTCTTCCCACTTCATAAAACTCGGTTGTAAATTGCCTGGATTACAGGAATGCCCTACTGGCCCCCGCAAATGATTCACTATTATCAAGACTGCAGGTTGTGCAGAACACTACAGCATGTCTCATTTGTAGGTTCCAGACATGGACACTATCATCTACTCTTCTACGCACCCTTCACTGGTTGCCTACTCCTAAAAGTATTATCGTTAAGATAAGATCTGCTGCTTGACTCATCATTATTTAATAGGGAAAGAGCCCTGTAATTAAAAATCAAAACCCACCCCTTATTGTTCAACCAGATCTCTGAGCGTCACTGACCGAGCTTTGCTCATCATCCCACGGATTAGAAGGTCTCGCTCGAGGGGGCAGGTCTTTTTCTTACCTAGCCCCTCACTACTGGAATGTGCTTTAACTCCGCATTCATCTGTGCTCTAATCATGCTAAATTTAGGAAAATGCTAAAGGCTGCACGGTTTTAATTCTACTCTCTGCTGTTGGGAGTCCATATGATTGGCACTGTCACCAAGATCGTTCTTCCGGTGTGATTCACGTGTGATATAAATTATATATTATAATTATAAAAATAATTGGGTTGACCAATCACTGAGTAGTAGGGCCTGAATATAAAACAGTGCCTAAACGAGTGGATTACATTAAGGTTGTTGAGTTTTCAGAAATCGATTAATCAACAAACTCCTAGAGTTCAACATGTATTTTATGTAATATTTATCCACAACATCAAGAAAGTAAATATTGGCTTAACATGACAATCCTGGTAAAATAACTCTATGAACTTAATCCGCATATGCAATAAGGAAAAGTTGCGGTAATGAGAACAATACATTGCCCAATTCCAGGCAAAGACAACTCAGGAAAGGAAAAATCTTGTTCCAAAGATGTATTTAATTGCATACTCAACTAAAATATGCGATGAACATTGAGGATATTATAGAAATTCACCATCGAAGTATAACATTTACACTTAATCAACATTCACTACAGAAAAGGCTAAAGGTTAATCTGAACACACGTTTGTTAAATATATTCTCATTCCAAGAATATAAAAAGGTCATTCAGTGATGAAGATGAACCTTTTGGACAAACTCAGCCCTGAGGCCAAACCCCCACCAGCAGCCAACCAGCGACTGGAGGCTGAAATATATATATTTTTTGTGAACTAAAGGGGGCCATATCACATATGTATATTTTAAGATTTGCCAATAACTTTGGTGCCGCTTGAGGAATCTTCACAAAATTGTCAGAAGTAATATGATAGTCAGTTCAGCTGCTTTCTTGGAAGCTTCAGGGTGATCCATCAAGGGGGGCCAAGAAAAAAGGGGGGTCCCAAAACACTTTATCTCCATTCATTTTCCCATAGGGTCTTTAGACTCACCTTCAGCCAGAACCGATGAGCGAAAATTTGGCAGGAACCTTGATCTCAGTGTACAGATTGTGCTTTTTGTGATTTGGTGTAAATCTGTTCAGACGTTTCTGAGATAGTAAAGGTTAAAAGCCATAACTAACTAGGGACAGGAAGGATCCGTGAAGTCATCTGCCCATGAGCTGACATCTGACTGACTGCCACCACTTCAACCAGGAAGGGTTGGCAACCATTTTGGGACTCAGCTTCAGCCGAGTCCCAAAGGAAAAAGGCAAAATAAAAGAAAAGGGGCCAGGGTAGGAATACCCTGAGTCCCTAGCCTTGGTCCCTGTAGATCGATCGGTGGATTTTTCATAAATAAAAAAAAAATGTGGGGCATGCTGTATGTTAAAATGAAGGAGGGAGCTCATGAGGCACCTTTCCTAGGGCTTTTGGAAGCCCCGGGGACCACCACCTTCCCTGAGGCTAAAGGAATGTGTGCAGGGGAGCCACGCACACCATCCAGGCCCTGGGGAGCAACACGTTCCCCAGACCACAATAACTAAATGAAGTGGGGGAGCCCCCCATTCCCTGGGGACCACTATCTCCCAGGGCTGCACTTAAAATAGGATAGAGTGGCTGCATGGACCCAGGGACCACCACCTCCCCGGGGACAATAACTTTATTAAAAATTTAGGAAGGAGCTGTGCACCCCCATCCTGTGCCGTATACGTCCCCGTGGACCACAATCTCCCTGGGGCTGGCCTGTGCCAATGAAACAAGGGAGGCTGCAAGGCCCCCAACCTGGAAAAAGCTATGGCCCTGGGAACCGCCACCCCCCCAGTGACCACCCTCAGGAGGTAGCTGTTTGGTTTTGTTTGGTGGAAGCTGACACCTCTGGCCAAGCAAAAGCAAGTATAACACCTCACCGAACAAGCAGGAGTGTTAAAAATGCTTGCCCTTACTGGGAGCAGAACTTTCATCTCTTTCCCTGCCTGCTATCAGGTGGGCAGGGAGAGAGCTGAAAAAAAGTGCTCCAGCATGCATGGACCTGCATTTCCAGCAGCTCCCTGTGCGCAATGCCAGCTCCTGCAAGAGGCTAGTAGCCGGCTGGGACTGTGGGGGCCTCGAGGCTCCCCCCACAGTCCTGTCACTTTCTTTTTCTCTTTTTTCCATCCCATGAGGGGATGGAAGAGAGAGAGAGAGATTGTTATTGCAATCGTCTTTCCATACAAAAGTGTCACACTAGCAAAATGTTTGGTGCAAATGTTATAATTACATTTTGATGCACAGCTGAAAAGAGTCTGTTCTGGCCTACTGGTAAAGCTTTTGGACTGTCATTCAGACGGTTGAAGGTTCAAGTTCTGGTATCTCATGGCAGTGTGTCTGTTTACTTACTCATGTTTTGAATGTTAAACATTGCTAGTGTTGATACATTTACATCTTTTTCTCAACAATAATCTTTGCTTTGAATTTCATAGATATGTCTGGAGAATGCACAGTAAGGATTCACCTGTGGCCTAGATGTGAAGGTCTCAGACCCTCACATAGAAGATTGAGGATTTCGGTCTAGGTGTGTCGGTTGTCATTTCTCTTCTTTAAATTCTCTTCAACTTCAAATATTCAAGGTACATACAGAAAGGTGATCTCACTCTTTTTATCTGTTAAATTCCTTTTTCAAAAAATGTGTCAGAACATTTCTCATTCTAAGTGGCGTAGGGTTGGGTGGTTATAGGGGGTTGGCCATGCTTGGCCAAAGGCCTTGCATGGTTAAGTGGTTATTGTTTGAGTTATTTGAAGTAGCTATAATTTGTGCCCTAAGGTCAATATAACTTTAATATATATATATATATATATATATATATATATATATATATATATATATATATATACACAACCTTCACACTGAGCAATGGGGTTCGAGTCCAGCTGGACTCTCTTCCATTATTTTAAAATAAAAAATTAATTATTATATTTATAAGAAAACACATAATTTTTATTTTATTTTAAAATGGAGACAAATAACTCATTCTAAGTATATCAGACATCAAAGCCTAAAAAAACTCTCTCTTTATCCCTCTCACTTTCTTCCTCTCTCTCTGTCTCTCTTCCAGTCAATTCTCCCACTCACACACCCACTCAGACACTTACACACCCACTCAGAAACCCCCTCAGACCTTCACACAGCCATCCACACACCCACTAACACCCTGATGCACCCACTCACAGACCTGTGCGCACACTGGCGTACCCTCCAAAACAGTGATGTATGCACTCTAACACCCAGACAGACACTCTGACAGCCACTCTTACCCACATAGGGTCTCTCACATATTTGTTCCCACCCACAGAGGCCACGACTAACTTCCACCCTGCATGTGCAAAGGGCAGTGCACAACATCGGGTTGGGTGGTTAGGGGGGTTGGCTGCAGGGACTGGCTGCAGGCTAGCCCTTGCGGGAAACCCCTACTACGATTGGAAGGCAGTGCACAGTGCAATGGTGGGTGCTTATAGGGGTTGTCCTTAGGGCTGGGCCGAAGGCCATGCGCAGTGGTGCTTGGATTAACGTGTAGCAATTTAAAATGATTATACATTAAAATACCATAGAGATTTGCTGAAAAAAACAAATGGTACAGAGAAGTTATAGTTAGGTTCTGAATTTACTCATACAAAACCATAGCAATTCAGCAGTTATAGTTAGAGTTCTTTCAAATAACTAAAACTCATGCCCTAAGTTAACTGTAACTTGCACCTAGTGAAATTCCTTTTGACCTTGGTGGTGTGTTCTTGATGCTGAGGAATATGAGGACTTCTCCTCAAAACAAAGAAGCACTTATGTCATTTAACTAGAGGAAGGACCCTGCTTTGGTGTAAATCTACATATTTGTAGTCTCATTGACCTATCTATAGCAGGATTCATATTATAACAGCATTCGGGAGAAAGACACACGAGGAACAATTACATTTCTAAATGAACACAAGGTTGCCTGAAGACATTTCCTCATAGTCCATTATGCAGCTGTAGTGTAGACTACACACTGGACTTTTATCCAAGGAGGTAGCACTTACTAACTAAGCAGCAAAAAGTACTTCAGTTGGGTTGACATTTTGTGCAAAACTGTGGACTTATGTTGGATAAAAGGGCAGGTGGGGTTCCCTTGTGGTTGAGTCACTCATTCAGCTACTGACACACCCACACAGACACTCACAAACTCATTCAGGCTCACGCATCCACTCATAGATCCACTCAGAGACTCATGCAGTCACTAACAGAGCCACTCAGAAACTCATGCACTTACTCACAGATGAAATCAGAGACTCATGTACCCTCTCACAAACCTACTCAGACACTCATGCACCCACTCACAGATCCACTTAGACACTCATGCACCCACTCACAGACCCACTCAAACTCACGCACCCATTCACAGACCTACTAAAAGACCCACCCACAAACCCACTGAGACTCACGCACTCACAGAACAACTTAGAGATTCACGTACCCACTCATAGAAACACTCGTGCACCCACTCTCAGACCCACTCAGACACTCACAGACCCACTTAGACACTCATGCACCCACTCACAGACCCACTCAGGCATTCACACACCCAATCACAGACCCACTCAGACTCTCACACAGTCGCTCACAGACCCACACACATACACTTACACACCCACTCACAGAGACACTCGAACACCCGCTTTCATAAACACAGACTCCCCCTCACACCCAGAAATACACTCACATACCCACTCTCACACCCAAAGACACCCTCTCACACCTATTCACACTCCCAGAAAGACAGGCCCTGGGACGAAATGCCGATGGCAGGGTAACTGGATCAACATATAGTAATTATAATTACTTTACATTAAACAAAAACAGACATTTTCTGAAAAAAAAAAGGTTACAGGGACGTTGTAGTTAGGAAATAGAATTAAAAAAACATAGAAATTCACTGAAAAAAAGCAAAGGTTACTGGTACTTTATAGTCTGGTTCTGAATTTACTTGCACAAAACCTTACAAATTCAGCAGTTATTGTTAGAGGTATTTCAAGTAGCTAAACTTGTGCCCTAAGGCATAGCTATGGGTTGCTTTTTCTACCACTTTATGGGCTTTCAAATTATTTATTTAAAATTCTAAAAATATATTCAAAAGCCCTTCACGGGCTATCTGGCACTGCGGGGGAAGCCTTAAAGGCTCCCCGGGGGTCCCTATATTTATTTTTAATTAAACTATTTTTGAAAAAAAATGTATTAAAAAAAAATAATACACCCTTTACGGGCTGCCTGGCACTGCGGGGGAAGCTTTAAGGCTCCCTTGCAGTGCATTTGCTTCAGCAAGCACGGATCTGCTTTGACAGCAGCTCAGTTCTTGCTGAAGCATTTCATTGATGTCCGCTGCACGCGCCCCACATAATATAAATAAGGCAGCCATGCAGAGGTGGCAGTCCCCAGGGTATCGGGGGGCCCGTGGCTCCCCCATATATAAAAATTGAAGCCCTGGGGAGGTGGTGGTCCCCAGGGCAGCAGGGGGAGCACGGGCCCCATGCATCCCAAAAAATGAAAGCTCTGGAGAGGTGGTGGTCCCCGCAGCTGTGGAGGCCCCACCACACAAACATTTTTATGCCCCCGGGACCTGACCCACCCGGGGGGACTATAAAAAATTGGCTTTTTTTCCCACAAATTCGCAAATAATGTCTTGGTGCAAAAAAAAAAGTAAAACAGTGCTAAGGGGTCAGGGTGTCCCAATCCTGGCCTCTTTTATTTTATTTTCACTTTTTGTCTGGGACTCGGCTCAAGCTGAGTCCTAAGATGGCTACCAACACTTCCTGGTTTGAAGTGTTAGCAACCACTCAGAGCTGTCCATTTTCCTGCACAAGCTTGTATTTGTTCACAAATACTTCACGGCCAGAGATATGCTAAATAGAATTTCCCAAAACTTCTAAAAAACTACTGAACGGATTTAGTTCAAATAAGCGAAAGTGTAATCTGTGTACCAACATCTAATTTTCTGCTAAATGTTGTGTAATTCTGCCCAATGGTTCGACCTGCACTCATGTTTAAAGAATCTTATGGAAATTAACATGGGAAATGCATTGTTTTTTGAGCCCCCTTTTTCTCTGCCCCCACCTGACGGATCACCCTGAAACATTCCATGTGCAACAAGAATCACCGCAACAATTTTTTGGGGAAATGTTTGTGAAGATTCGTGAAACGGTGCCAAAGGTATAGGCAAGTCAAAAAACGCTTTTCCTATGGAAACATGGTCTTAGCTATAACTACCTACTGGCGACCGCCAGTGGATATATAATGGAGCCCATGAGAGGAGCTGTACCTATATATATATATATATATATAGGTACAGCCCCACATGGGCTCTTCATCTCATAGCCCGTGTCACTGTGGCACGCTGTGAACTCCTCCAAAGGCACAGATGACACATCGAATATGGATTATGAGTTTTTTATTATTAATACAGTATATATATATATATATATATATATATATATATATATATATAGCTAGATAGACTGATAGATAGATAGATAGATAGATAGATTCTTTCTATACAAATCATACTTAAACTACACAAACTTTACAAATTACAAAGTTATAATTGTAATTTACAATTTATGCACCACTTTCATATTACTATGGGGGTCATTACAACATTGGCAGGAAAAGCCGCTTACCGCCGTGCAGAAGACCACCAACACTCTGCCGCAGCCGTGGAATTCCGCCACGGTCATTATGACCCACTGCTCGGAATCCACCAAAATTCAGACACCCATACAAGTCCGCCACACCAAAGGTCAGTGATAAACTGGCGAAAACAAAACCTCCACCGTCACGCCAACAGAAATACGCCCACACTATCACAACCCATGAGTCCACGCGGCAGTCTTTCAACCGCGGTATTCCATTGGCGGCACACACCGCCGCGCTAAAAAAACACACATCTCCAAAACACAGCCACATTGGACAATTCGAAATACCCACACCTGATACACATGCACACACCACTCCTACACACCCAATTCAATATAAAACACACACCCACATCACCCACAAACCCTTACGACCACAAATCACAAACGAAAGCCAGAGAGAGACACCACCATCAACAACACTAGCATCCACAGGCACACAACACCATCACCCACATAACTTGCACGCACCTCACACAACACACCACTACATATCTGCACACTTATCACCCCACACACCACCCCATTGCACGGCAAAGACACCCCAGGTTCTCGGAGGAAGAGCTCAGGGTCATGGTGGAGGAAATCGTTCGGGTAGAGCCACAGCTATTTGGATCACAGGTGCAGCACTTCCTCAATTGCAGGGAAGATGGAGCTATGGCAAAGAATAGTGGACAGGGTCAACGCAGTGGGACAGCACCCAAGAAATTGGGAGGACATCAGGAAGAGGTGGAACGACCTACAGGGGAAGGTGTGTTCCGTGGTCTCCAGACACCACCTGGCGGTTCAGCGGACTGGTGGCGGACCCCCACCCCCTCCCCCACAACTAACAACATGGGAGGAGCAGGTCTTGGAGATTCTGCATCCTGAGGGCCTCGCAGGAGTAGGTGGAGGAATGGACTCTGGTAAGTCAAATCTTAACTATTACATCTTCCACCCTACCTGCATGCCAGCACATACCCCTACCCTCACCCCCATCACTCCTACTCCTCACAAATGTCCCACTATCACAACCCACACATCCCAAAACCAAGCCCTGCATGCAACAACAAAGCATGGACAACCATCACTAAAGCATGCCCACTGCACATACCCATACACCCCCCTAAACCTTCATCACACAAGGTCCCACACAGAAATGCTAGCACTGGGATACACAGTCACATACACATTGCACACCTTGACACACACAGATGCAATAATCATGTTTTTATACCCCTGCAGGACCCCTACCCAACATCACCGGACAGGAGGGTCCACACATGTCCACACCACCAACAGAAGAGGCCCACAGTGATGACAGCACCTGTGTCCAACTGGATCTAGATGACCAGCCCGGCCCATCGGGGACCTCGGGACAGTCGGTTCCCCACACCCAGTCACAGGCCACTACAGAGCTTCCCCCTTCTGGAAACACCAGCACAGCACCTACCCAGCGGGCCCATACCTCTGTCCCCAGGACACATCACTCAGCAGTGTGTCCACCACTACAGGGAACCCAGGCTAACCCACCACCCCAACAACAACAGGGACCTGGGGGCAGTGGTAGAGGGCACACGGTCTAGGGGACGGAGGCACAGAAACACAGGGGAACTGGGAGGGCTGCAGTGCGACAGGGGCGGACAGGCCCAGGGAACCCACTCTCCACGAGGCCCTCCCTCTCCTCCATCATGGGAGCCTACCAACACTCCCAGGAGACGATGGCAATGGT
The DNA here is from genome assembly GCF_031143425.1 of Pleurodeles waltl. Classification (NCBI taxonomy): domain Eukaryota; kingdom Metazoa; phylum Chordata; class Amphibia; order Caudata; family Salamandridae; genus Pleurodeles; species Pleurodeles waltl. The sequence continues at coordinate 282,647,314 of NC_090447.1, forward strand.
ACTGGCCAAGTTTCAGGAGACCCAGTGCCTGCAGGAGGAACAGTATTTAGGCTTCAGGGAGGAACTCAGAACCATCAATTCCACCCTGGGCACCATCGTAGGGGTGCTGAAGGAAGTACTCAACACCAGGAGGGACACTGTGGCACTACAAGGGGCCCCTGAGACTAGCCTGGACGATGAACTGCCCACCACCTCCGCCGGCGCTAGTGGACAGGAGGCACCGCCACAGGACCACCACACCAGCACCCCACCTCCTGCAGAGGGAGAACCACCTCGCAAACAGTCCCTGAGATTCAGGACAAAGACAGAGAATGATGCCAAGACCCCCGCCAAGAAATGAGACCACCCTGATTGTCATCCTACTGTCCCACTTTGTCAACCTGTCCATCCTTTAACTGCCCCAGCTCCATGCCCTATGCCCATTTGGGCAAGGCACCTGTGAGACTAATAGACTGGACTCTGCCATGGACATTCCTCCGCCATCACCCCAACCCCCTCCAATATTGAGCACTTAAATAAACACCCTTAAAGCACAAAACAATCTGGAGTCTGTCTGTGATTTCGGAATACTGTATTAACAATAACTATGGCAAAAAGCTTTTTCATTGGTAATGGCAACATACCTATGTCACACAGCTCTAGTCCATGAGGAATCAAAGCAGATGTCACACAGTGGGACCCACATCTGTGAAATCGTAAGGGAAAGTGACAACTCAGTGACCATACACTGGGTGAAAACGACAGACAGTAGAGAGGTAGTAGTGTTTAAGTACATGTAGTAGGCAGGTTTGTATTCTTACCTGTGTCTCACTGGAAATATTGCTGGATCACTGAGTCCCTGTTGTCCATGTCTTCTTCCTCTGCTTCCTCGTCTTCACTGTCCATAGGCTCCACAGCTGCAACAACACCGCCATCTGGACCATCCTCCTGCAGAAAAGGCACCTGTCGTCGCAAAGCCAAGTTGTGAAGCATACAGCAGGCCACGATGATCTGGCACACCTTCTTTGGTGAGTAGAATAGAGAACCACCTGTCATATGGAGACACCTGAACCTGGCCTTCAGGAGGCCGAAGGTCCACTCGATCACCCTCCTAGTTCGCCCCTGGGCCTCATTGTAGCGTTCCTCTGCCCTTGTACAGGGATTTCTCACTGGCATGACAGTAGCCATGACAGGTTGGGATAACCAGAGTCACCTGCAAATTGCTAGGGACAACTGTTAGACACACACTAACCTGTAGGGATATCCCCAGACCCAGACAACCATTCCCACTGACTAGCTTCCAGGTGCTCACCTAATAGCCACACACGGTGCCTCTGGAGTTGACCCATCACATAAGGGATGCTGCTATTCCGCAGGATGTAAACGTCATGCACTGAGCCAGGGAACATGGCGTTCACATGGGAGATGTAATGGTCTGCCAAACATACCATCTGCGCATTCATCGAATGATAACTCTTCCGGTTTCTGTACACCTGTTCACTCCTGTGGGGGGGTACCAAAGCCACATGGGTCCCATCAATGGCACCTATGATGTTGAGGATATGTCCCAGGGCATAGAAGTCACCTTTCATTGTAGGCAAATCCTCCGCATGAGGGAAAACGATGTAGCTCCGCATGTGTTTCAGCAGGGCAACACGTTGGAAAACATAGGCTGGGACATCCCTGATGCTATGGCCACTGTTGTTTGAAATGACCCACTTGCAAGGAAATGGAGTACTGACAGCACCTACACTTGAGGGGGGATTCCTGTGGGGTAGCGGATAGCTGACATCAGGTCTGGCTCCAACTGGGTGCACAGTTCCTGGATTGTGGCACGGTCAAGCCTGTATGTGATTATCACATGTCTTTCCTCCATTGTCGACAGGTCCACCAACGGTCGGTACACGGGAGGATGCCGCCATCTCCTCACATGTCCCAGCGGACAGTGCCTATGAAGGACAACAGCGAGCACAGAGTCAAACAACTCAGAGGTACGTACCCACAGCTTACACAGAACACCATTCATAATCAAAAATTGGCCTGTATGTGTGTTGAGTCTAGGCCTAGGTATGTGTGACGCAGTTGAAAATGAAGCCATGTGGGCCCCTGAAATGGCGGCTGTCTGACCTGTAAAGTGGGACAATGGGATGGGAGGTAACTGCGCTGGCGTTGTACACCGTCGCGGTAGGCGGTCGAAGACCGCAGCGCAATGCTGCATTGGTTAACATTGGACCCTATGGGTCCCAGGAGCCAATGATGATGTATGCCGGCGGTGACGGTACGCACCGCCGCGGACGTGACCGCCATTTTCTATCGATTCAATCACTTGATACCTGATCTTCGACAGGAGAGGACCTACACTGCAAGTGCTGCTGTGACCTCGGTCTAGAAGAGACAATGGCTCAAGTGTCTGGGGAAAGGGCCCCTGTCTTCACATCAGAGGAGTTGGAGAAACTCGTGAACGGGGTCCTCCCCCAGTACACGCTACTCTACGGTCCTCCGGACCAACAGGTAAGTACAATGGGAGCATGATGCATGGGCTATGCCTGTGTGGAGAGGGGTGGATGTAAGAAGGAAGGGGGGAGATTGAAACGACGGTGAGAGCATGTGCCACATGGCAAGGGTAGGCATGGGGGCCAATCACTTAGACGGTGCAGTTGGTAATAACTTTCTCTTCCCCTTGTACAAATCATGTAGGTCAGTGCCCACCAGAAAAAAGATATTTGGCGTGCCATCGCCAAGGACGTCCGGACCCTGGGGGTCTACCACAGACGGAGCACCCACTGCCAGAAAAGATGGGAGGACATTTGCCGCTGGAGCAAGAAGACGGCGGGGGCTCAACTGGGGATGGCCTCCCAACGTGGGAGGGGTGCCCGTCGCACCATGACCCCCCTGATGTTTAGGATCCTGGTGGTGGCGTCCCCGGAGTCGTATGGGTGCTTGAGGGCATCACAGCAGCCACAAGGGGGTGAGTACACTCGCATTCTGCTGACTTTGCGCGCAGTGGAGGGGTCTGGGTGGAGGAGGTGAGCTGTGGGTTTCCCTAGGCCAGGGCGAGTTCCATAGGCAAGGTCCCTCCGTAAGGCAGGCCATGTGGCACCCCAGCCCACCTCTGTAGAGTGCCAAGTACACCTAGTCATGCCCCTGTGTCATCTATGTGTGCAGATGTCGTCCATAGCCTTGTTGGCCCTTTCCCAGGAATTGAACAGTGGAGCCCAAGAGCACGGCGTAGTGCAAGGGGCTTCTGTGTCTGTCTTGTCCGCCAACGGTAGCGGTAATGCATGCACTCAACATGTCTTTCTTCTGGTTCCCCGCCCCCCCTTTTTGTGGTCTCCCTGTTCTTGTGTGCATTAGCATCATCAGGCAGAGGAGCAGTGGCACCGGATCACCAGGGTGCTGCATCCCACATGGCCATGGAGGGCCACACTACGGAATCGGACTTCATCAGTGGGACGGAGGGCGAGGGGAGCTCCATGGCGGGGACAGGAGCTGAGACCAGTGACACGGACTCGTCCTCTGATGGGAGCTCCCTTGTGGTGGCGGCAACATCTGTGCCCCCCCCCATCTACAGGTACAGCTGCCACCCCTCCTTCCAGCACCGCCCTCCCAGCAGCCCTTCAGCCATCGCTCCGTGCCCGCTCACCCGGGAGGGTGGGCATCACCTTCACTCCAGGCACCTCAGGCCCTGCCCCAGTCACCAATGCTGCCCTCAGTGAGGAGGCCATTGACCTCCTCATGTCCCTCACTGTTGGGCAGTTTACCATTTTGAATGCCATCCAGGGTGTAGAAAGGCAGTTGCAACAAACAAATGCATTCCTGGAGGGCATTCATTCTGGTCAGGCGGCCCTTCAGTGAGCTTTTCAGACTCTGGCCTCAGCACTGATGGCAGCCATTGTCCCTGTGTCTAGCCTCCCCCCTCCAACTTCCTCCACCCGACCCAATTCCCTGTACCTCAGCCTATCCCAAGCACACCTACAGACCAGCATGCACACATGTCAACACACAAGGGAAGCTCAGGCAAACATAAGCACCACACATCCCACAGGCACTCACGCAAGCATCACACACATGCAGACACAGCAACATCCACTGCCTCCACTGTGTCCCCCTCCTCGTCGTCTCCCTCCTCCCTCCCAGTGTCGTCTACACTCTCACCTGCATGCACTACCACTACAGCCACTAGGACTCGCACCAGCACACCCACCACCACACCCCGCTCACCTGCACTCACCGCCCCACTACCATTTACACGTAACCCTGTGTCCTCTCCCAGTGTGTCTGTGATGCCCCCTCCCAAAGTACACAAACGCGGGTACACACACACCCAACATCCATCCACCTCACGACAGCCTCCAGAACATGCACCTGCACCCAAATCATCCAAAGTTACACCTCCTACAACCACCTCCTCTTCCTCCACTCCCAGACCCCCTCCAGCTACCCATCCCAGTGTTCATCAGCAACTTTTCCTGAGCAACGTAGACCTCTTTCCCACCACCCCCCCTCCAATTCATAGGTCCTGTACTAGCACCTCAGTCATAAAATCTCCGGTACCAGTGGTGCCTGTTAGAGGTTTGTGGAGTGCACCGGGCACCAGGGCAGCCAGTGTGACACGGAGCCAAAGCACAGCCAGTCCCCCCCTGTGAAGCACCAGAAGTTGGACAGTGCCCGACGGTATAGGGGGAAGACTCCAGCCGGCAAAGCTGCTCACAAGGGTCCCGGGAGGAGTGTCGACTCAGCTGTGACTCCTCCCAAGGTGGGGAAGGGGCAGAAGAAAGCTCCAAAGTCTGGGAAGAGCAGCACGGCGGAGAAGGCCGCCATCATCCCCGCTGCCCAGGAGGCCTCCGCCAGCCCGATCGTCACTGGTCAGGAGACCACCGCCAGAGTCAGTGCCCAGGAGGGTAGTCCCATCGTCAGTGGTCAGGAGACCACCGCCAGAGTCAGTTCCCAGGAGGGCAGTCCCATCGTCACTGATCAGGAGACCACCGCCAGAGTCAGTTCCCAGGAGAGCAGTCCCATCGTCACTGGTCAGGAGACCACCGCCAGAGTCAGTGCCCAGGAGGGCAGTCCCATCGTCAGTGGGCAGGAGACCACCGCCGGAGTCAGTGCCCAGGAGGGCCCCGGCAGCCACAGCCCCGCTGGGCAATGAGGGACAGCCATGGCAAACACCGCTGCACAGGTCAGAAACTGCAAAGTCAAGCACCGCTGAACAGGGCAAAGACCGCTATGGCAAGCACCGCTGAACAAGTCAGAAACTGCAAAGTCAAGCACCGCTGAACAGGGCAAAGACCGCCATGGCAAGCACCGCTGAACAGGTCAGTTACTGTAAAGTCAAGCACCGCTGAACAGGGCAAGCACCGCTGAACAGGGCAAAGAACGCCATGGCAAGCACCGCTGAACAGGTCAGAAACTGCAAAGTCAAGCACCGCTGAACAGGGCAAAGACAGCCATGGCAAGCACAGCTGAACAGGTCAGTTACTGCAAAGTCAAGCACCGCTGAACAGGGCAAAGACCGCCATGGCAAGCACCGCTGAACAGGTCAGAAACCGCAAAGTCAAGCACCGCTGAACAGGGCAAAGACCGCCATGGCCAGCACCGCTGAACATGTCAGAAACTGCAAAGTCAAGCACCGCTGAACAGGGCAAGCACCGCTGAACAGGGCAAAGACCGCCACGGCAAGCACCGCTGAACAGGGCAAGCACCGCCAACTCTAGCACCGCTAGCAGGGGCAAGGGCAGTGACGGAACTGGGACCGTCACGGGGACAGTGATGCACTCTGGGCACTTGTCCCCCTCCAGAACCAGTGGAGACATGCATCCACTCCGTCTGTCCTTAACAGGATGAAGCACTCTGGGCACCAGTCCCCCTCCAGAACCAGCGGAGACATGCATCCACTCCGTCTGTCCTTAACAGGATGAAGCACTCTGGGCACCATGCCCCCTCCAGAACCAGTGGAGCCTGTTATCGACTTGAGAGACTGTCGCTTTGCACTCCCCAGGATGGTACAGTGGGCAAACCACCCACTGAAAAGACTTGTGAGACTGTGGCTTTGCACTCCCCAGGATGGTACAGTGGGCAAACAACCCACTGAAAAGACTTGTGAGACTGTGGCTTTGCACTCCCCAGGATGGTACAGTGGGCAAACCACCCACTGTAAAGACTTGTGAGACTGTGGCTTTGCACTCCCCAGGATACATCAATGGGCATGGAGCCCCCTCGTGGATCTGGCGTGGTGCTGTCATCCGGCTGATATGCCCCCCCCACCCTTCCCCCTGAGGTGCCTGTTGTATTTTGATCTGATGCCCCAGCAGTGTTCTCTCCGTTTTGCTCAGGTATCTAGTGTGGGCCTCGCCCATGCATTTTGGGGCCAGTGGTCCACGGACATTGAAAGGTGCATACCTGCACTACTAATCGTGATGTATATATTGTTGGGTGTGTATATATATCTGAATATATTAGATTACTGTATTTTTATACATTACAATGGTTACACTCATTTCCTTTTGTCTTTGCATTATTCCGGGGGGGTTGGGGGTTGTTACTGTAATGTTTGGATATGCTTTGGTGTGTGTGTGTTGTAGTGGGTGAGGGTGGGGGTGGGGTTGTTGCGTGTCCCTGACTTTTGCTTCCCCCTCCCCTATGTCGTAGGTGCAGTACTCACCTTTGTCTTCGGCGCCGGCGTTGCTGGTGATCGTAGAGGAGCAGGAAGACTATCGCAGGGAGTATTTGGAGTTCCGGCTCCATGGTGCCCTCCTTCCTCGTGGAGTGTTTGAGGTGAGCGTTTTCCCATTGAAATGGCTGTTTCCGCCGTGTTTTTATCCACAGTGAATCCGCCCCGGAAAATGTGGCGGATTGGTAGGTTGTGATACTGTGGGCGGTACTTTGTCTCCCGCCTGTCTGTTGGCGGTGACCGCCGCGCTGTTTGTCTGTACCGCCGTGGCGGTCGGAGTGTTAAAGTGGCTGTCTTTTTTGGTGGTTTCCGCCACGGTCATAATTCCCTTTTTTTCCGCTGGCCTGTTTGCGGTCTTACCGCCACTTTAACACCGTCCGCCAGGGTTGTAATGACCCCCTAAATGATTGAAAGGGGTTTTAACCAGTAAAATCCATTTGTTCCTGTGTCACATGGGAATCACGGTGACATTGCGTCATCATTGCGCTTCCAAAAAATACATTCAAGGAACATTCTAAACTTTTTTCCTTATTACAATATATGTTTGTTTATTAGAAGATGGATGGCCACCCCTCGTCCACCTCCAACAACTGATCAGAATGCAGCCGCTCTTCAATGTGTTATCTGTGGTTTAGCCAAAACACGAGCCAAAGGGATTGACAAAATAACTAAGTGCAGAGTATGTGAGTCACAAAGGGCAAACATGTTTTTATCTGCAGCTAGTCTTTATCCAAGATGAAGTTTTCAGCTGAGTAACTGATCTAAACAGTGAGGTGAATGTATTTGTAGCAGATTGGTATACCCACGTAAACTGCATGTGTACATACATTTGAAAACGTGACTGTACAATGAGCTCCCATCAGCAACATAACTGCCAGCCTTCAGATAAGTTTACACTCTTGGAAAATGCAAATGAAGTTTTAAAGCCACTCTTCTGTGCTGGCTCTAGGTTCACACTCAGTGAGATCAGAGAAATAATGGTAAAAATTGATGAACTCTCTTGATCCATAATAATGAAATTAAGATTTTTCTGGTGAGAATGTACAATGACAAAATTTGTTTTTGTCAATCTAATAAAAAGAATTAGACACTTATTGTGTTTGGTGGCTCAGCTGATTTGACTCCTGAAGTTCTTGCTGGCAAAATATGATCACAGGATGTAGTAAAATCAGCGTGAACCATTTTAAGAAATGCCCTGGAATATTTTGATTTTGGACTTAATGACACATTTTGTAATGCCCCAAAGCTCCACAAATCATGAAAGTCAACAAAAATGCCTGATGTTATCTTAACATTTTTTACATCATTTTCTAATATCAGCAATGCAAAATGATTACAAACTAAAGTTCTTGAGTTCGGAACAGAAGCCAACCACATTGATAAGGGGGCGTGGCTGACCAGCAAGATGGCTGCCACACCGTGAGGCTCTGCTCGGCAGAGGAATAAATCCTCCTGCTTCCCCTGGTGAGCAGCAGCCTGATCCCCGGGTCACATTGAGGGCGATGCAGGGTAGCTTTAGGATGCCGCGGTGGCGGCAGAGCGACATTCGGCGGAAGGTGAGCCGTCCTGCCTGGCGTCTCCGGGCGGGTGTAGCCGGGCTCGAGGGAGCGTGGGCCTTGGCTCAGGAGGTGGGCCAGGCCGCTGCCGGCGCATTCTCCTGAGTGGCACGGGGAGCGACCCCTTGATTTATTGGGCCTATATATGCTCCCATAGCAGGGTGTGGGGGCTTTCGAGGCGACCACCCCTCCTCTTAGCACACACATTTGGTGGCCTGATTACTTTCCCATGCGGGGCCCGTTCAGCTGCCTGGGCGGGCCACGGGTGCCTGCGGGGGTGTGAACCCCTTGTGGTGTTGGAGGCCAGCCTCTCCGGCTTGCATCTTTTGTGCCTGGGTGCTTTTTGGGGCTTGCTGCTGCCTGGGGGCCGCAGGGGGTGGCTCTTCCCCCCCTTTCTGTGTGGCAAGTTGGTGACTGCTTGTGGAGCTGTGGTACGGCGCCTTGGCCTGGATTGGGTCCTGGCTACGGATGACTGGTGGGGCATGATCGGCGGCGGGACTCGAGCTGCGTGGCCCTACGGTGCAGTGGACTTGTTGCCCGGGGCTGCTGCTGTGGACTCCTGCGGCTGGGTCTGGTCTTGTGGTTCTGGTTGCGGGATTGGCTTGGGGGCACCCATACTTGGTTCCCTACTTCAGGCTTGAACCAGGCGGGACAGGTGAATCGGAATATGTACCTGTGTGGTGTTTTTGTCCTTGGTAGCCTTGCCTGGCGGATGGCCAGTGCTGGTGCGGTGCGGTGCACTTAATTGAAGCTAACCTGGGAAACTGCGCAGAGGATGGGGAAGGCCGACAATAAACAGCCTAAACTCACCTTTAAGGGGGGTAAAAAAAAGAGCGGGGTTGCCAGACATTCGGCGGATGACTCACCAGCTATGGAGGGGGCTTCGGCTTCCTCCGTAAAGGCTATGTTTTTAGATCTCAAGCAGAGCCTGGCTGGTAACGATGCTAAGCTTGACCATTTGACGGAGCAGATGGATCGTTTAAAGGAACAGGTGGATGGTCATGACGCTCGTTTCAAGCAGCTGGAATCTCGCACTTTGGACTTGGAGGATGGACCCCGTGGAGACGGAGAACAGTTGCTCCGCATGGAACGTGTGCTGGAGGTGATCCACAACAAGAACGAGGATCTGGAGGCCTGGTCCCACTGCAATAACATTCGTATTCCTGGCCTTCCCGAGTCGACAGCTATGGGCCGTATGGAGGACTATGTTGAGACTATGTTGTCTGAGCTATTTCCCGGTGAACTCTCCCAGGTACTGGTGGTGGAGAGGGCCCACAGGTCCCTGGGTCCTCGGCGGCCGCCGGGAACTGTGCTGCGCCCTATAGTTGTTTGTTTGCTGAACTATCGTGACAGGGACACTGTACTTAGACTGGCCACAGAGCGTAGCCCTGTGATTTATAACAATACTGAGCTTAACTTTTTTCCTGACTATACCCCTGGGGTGCAGGCTACCCATAAGGCTTTCCTGCAGGTCAAGCGCACTCTAAGTCAGATGGATGCCAAATACTTCCTCATTTATCCAGCTAAACTACGAGTGCAGCATAAGGGCAAGTTGCATTTTTTCACTTATGCAAAATTGGCCACTATGTTCACAAAATTGGTTCCCAAAAAGGCACTGTCGGAGGGTTCGAGGGATTCTGGCAGAGAGAGAGGTGCCCTGAGTGACAATGACTAAATGGTTTCTGCTGCTCCGGGGCAATGGCAGCCCTGCTCACTGCCTTATTACTAGTACACTGGTTATTGTTTCCAATATTTAAGATGGCTGCTCTATTGTACTTTTGCATTGTGAGTTCCTCTGCCTCCCATCCCACATGGGATGGTGTTTTGGATGGCCTGTTCCACGCCCCTGTGGATAAGTCCTTTGATACTGCTTAATGCTGTTGTTTGGGATGTGTATTTGGGGATGGGTGGGATTGCAGCACAGACCCATTAGTGGGGTCAGCGTGGGTGGGGGTTTGGGTAGTTCTGGTTTTGGAATACTACTTGTGTCTTTCTTTCTTTGTCTTTGCTCACCTTTCTGCATGCTGACCAAGCCTGGATTTTGATGGTGTGGAAGGTTATGTGGCTGGATGACTGTTTGGAATGGCGGGGAATAGCGTGATGCCTGTGCACCGCCTAACCTGGAATGTACGTGGGCTGAATGACGGGCGTAAGATGAGACTGCTGCCTGCGTATATGCAGCGCCCAGCGATTGACATTTGCATGTTGCAGGAGACCCACCTTGTTGCGGCCACCCAAAACGGATAAAGGCTGGCTGGACTGGAGAGTGTCCTGCTGTGATGTACAGTATTTGCGCTATGCTAGAGGTGTGGCGATTCTGATTAGGAAAGGGCTACAGTGGTCCACTGAAAAGACGCTTGTGGACCCGGCCGGTCGATACGTCATGCTGAGCGGCACGCTGCTGGATTGGCCTTGTAGATTGGTGTCAATTTACGGTCCAAATACTGTCGACCCTGATTTTTTCCGGGAGGTGGGTCGGCTGATTGACTTATTGAGCTCTGGGACCTTGCTGTGGGGGGGATTTTAATGTGATAATGGATCCTGTGGCAGATCGTGGGAGTCTCGCTCGGCCACAACATGTGGGGGCTACTAGGGCTCTTTTGCATGTGATGTCTGAGGGTGCTTTGGTAGACATATGGAGGGTGAAGCATGGTACTGATAGGGAGGGCACCTGTGTCAATTATGCTAATAACAGCTGGTCCCGTATTGACAGATGGCTTGGTACCAGGCATGTTGAGCTTTGGACGCGGTCGGTTAAGCATATGGCACGCACTTTGTCGGACTATTTTCCAGTTCTGCTGGAGTTGGCTATACCAGGAGGCCCCTCGCGGGCCTATATGTGGAGACTTCCTCAGGGTGCTCTTAGAGATCAGGTATTCCGAAATGAGATCCGTGATGCCATCCTGCATCATTTTGCTGAGAATCGGGTATCGGTGGCTTCTGCTGGGACGGTGTCGGAGGCTTTTAAGGTGTTGATTCGTGGCATTTGCCTCTCTAAGCAGCATGGAGTGCTGAAGGTGCTGAGGAGGGAGTTGGCGGAGTTGGAGGCCCAGCTTGTTGATCTGGAAAAACGCTTAGTGGCGGATTGGTCGGGCGCTATTCTGGCCACCCTAAGAAATAAGATGAGACAGTATGAGGAGGCTGTGTTGTGAGATGTTTACTTCTTGGGGAGGCATTATGTGGCGAGAAGATACGGAGAGGGGGAGAGAGCTGGTCGTACACTAGCGGGCATGCTCCGTAAGCCGTGGGCAAGTAATTATATTGTAGAGTTGTCGGATTCAGCCGGTGATCGTCACACTGGCACTGACAAGATTAAATGCGTTCTTTCTATGTGGATCTGTATGCGGAACCTCCTGATTTGGACTCAGCGGCGTCCTCTGATTATTTTGAGGATATCAGTTTGTTGTGGTTTGAGAATTCGCATTGGTCATATCTAGATGCCCCCTTTTCAGTGGATGACGTGGTTCAGGTGATCCGTAGCTTGCCGGGTGATAAAGCACTTTGCCTGGACGGCTTAACATCGTCCTTCTATAAGGAATATGCTGATATCCTTGCGTCGCACACCCTGGAGGTTTATGCGAAAGCACTGGATGCCGGGGTTCTTCCTGCCTCACTGCGAGAGTCCCTAATTGTGACTATTTTAAAGCCCAGGAAAGATCCTTGCAGCTGTGACTCCTACTGCCCTCTTTCATTAATCAACATAGATAATAAGATCCTGGCGAAGCTAATTGCTGCACGTTTACAGCCTTTACTCCCATCCCTGGTGCTGCCGGACCAATCTGGTTTTGTACCGGGCCGTTCCACCTTGCACAATCTCCATACCTACCTCACGGTCTATGGCACGATCGACCCTGATGACCGCGCGGCGGCGGTGATCTTAGATGCTACCGAGGCTTTTGACTCCCTTGTGTGGGATGTTTGCCCTGCTGGCTCGGGTTGGACTGAGTTCCAGGTTTGTCCAACTGATTCACTTGCTGTATTCGAGACCTTCTGCCCGGTTGAGAGTGAATGGGACCATTTCTGATAGCTAGAGGCACTCACCTGGGCTGCTCACTGTCTCTGCTGCTTTTTGCAATAGCGATGTCCGAGATCCGCAGCGACATTTTGATGTTCTGCTAGATGAAATAGTGAGACTTGGATGGCTCGCTGGGATTACCATCAACTGGTCCAAGTCGGTTGTGTTGCCTCTCTCTGCGGCTACGACACAGTTCCCCTCTGAATATCCAATTGGCTAGGCTGATGGCCCGGTGCGGTATTTAGGCATCTGGCTGAGCTTGGATGTCACTACGCTTTGGTCAGCGAGTTACAGCAGAGCTCTTGCATGGTTGGAAGACAAGGTGGAGATGTGGCGCTCGCTGCCGCTGTTGTTGACGGGTCGCATCGCGATAGCAAAGATGGTTATCCTGCCAAAGTTTCTATACCTGTTTATAAACCTATCCCTTGTTCTCACTGTGAGATTTTTTAAAAGGCTTAGGTCCACTCTCATGAAGTTAGTCTGGGCAGGTAGACAGTCCAGAATTTCGTGGGAGAGATTGACACTTCCGTTCGAGACGGTTTGGCTGCCCTGGATTTAAAGCTTTATTATTACTGTGCGCAGGCACATTTTGCGCATTTCTGGCTGTACCCCACGTGGTATCTGCCACACTTGGCACCTGAAAGTGATGCTATATGGCCTGATAGACTGCTGCGTGTGCTGGGGAGCCCGGTTGGGCACAAGCAGCGTGGGGTTAATACTGCAGCTTGCACGGCGAGGGCTTGGACTGCACTGTTGTGATGTGTTAATGTGCGTGAGCCGTTTGCCCCTGCGATGCCAGTTTTGGATGTCGGGGCCGGGCAGCTGTCAGGAGATGCCCGTGTGCATGAGTTTCTCCGTAAGTCCAGTTTGACCACCTTGGGCTCTTGTTTTTTTGATGGACTGGTTATCTCGTCTGGGGTGGTGCTCGGTCATGGGCATGACACTGCGATGAACCGGCTATATGTGCTTGGAATAGGTGCTATGCTCCGTTCGCGCTACCCCTGTTTCCCTGCGATGCAACCGGTGTGCCGTGCGCTGGAGCTCTTGTATCAGACGTGGTCCCGGCGCAGGCTTATCGCCAAGCTTTATGCTTGTATGCAGAGCAAGTCACCTAAGACTGAGATGAGGGCAAGAGTACACTGGGAGGAGGACATCGTGAGGCCATCACTGACGAGGTGTGTCGTAGATGCTGCGCACATATGAGAGAGTTGTCCCCTAATTATAGACTCTGCCTTATACATTAAATTTTTTTACATCAGCTGTATCACACACCCTGCGGCTTGAGACGCATGGGTTTGCGTGCTGACGCGCGTTATGAGAGATGTGGGGCCCCTGATGCAGACTTTCTGCACCTCGTTTGGAGCTGTGCCGGGATGCGTGAATACTGGACAGAGGTGTTGAGCATCATTGAGGAGATGACTGATGCCGAGCTGCTGCGCACTCCTAAGATTGCCCTCTTAGGTTATGTGGAAGGGGTTCCCGCTGCTCATAGAAGACTGATATGGCTGCTGTTGTTGCTGGCCAAGCGCAGGGTTGCGATGTGCTGGGCATGTGGCAGAACCCCCCGGTGTCATAAGTGGTTGCGGGATGCTTTGTTCTGTCAAGAGCAGCTGATGATATCCTGAGAGCTTATGTCTGAGGGCTTACGTCCACAAGACATAACGGGGCCCACCGTGAGCTTTTTTGGAGAATTGAGATTTTGGCAGCGACTAGTGGCCTGACGCTTCCTATAGATAGCGCTAAAAGGTTTCCTTCCATCCGTGCCATCCCACAAGGACTGCAGGAATATTGACGCACTGTCGGCAGCAGAACTGTTCTGATCTTTTCCCCTTCGCTTCTATCTATCCTTTCCTCTACTTTTCAATTCCTTCTTCCTTCTCAGCTTTCTGAGTTGAATCTGCCTGTTGTTGTATAGTTCTCTCGTTTCTCAATGTGTTCATCAGGAGTGCTCAGATTTTGATAGCAGTATATCATACTCAGTGAATCCTGAATCCTGTTATGAAGATACTGTAAGAAGGTTGCATGTTGTTGTTGATAACTATGCTTTACTCATTTTATGTGTTGTTTATGCTGGCCTCTCAGATGTGAGACATTGACTATATTGTTATTATAGCATAATAATAAAAAATATGTAAAAAAGTGCAAAGGGGTAAAAAAAAAAAAAAACAACATTGATGATAGATTTGAAGATATAAGCGAAGAAATGGAAGAGAATCCCATGAATTGACAAGCTTATGCTGTGCAAATGTACTGTCTTTTTCAAATCATGTTTTATTAATTACATCACGGCAAAAAGAAAAATCGGCTAAACATGATGACTGCCCATGCAATCTATGGCAAGTGTAAAAGTAGAGAGCTAATCACTTCAATGAATAGGACTGGTGTATCAACAAGTTATAATGACGTAGGGGTTCATTTCGACCTCGGCGGTCTTTTGACAAGACCGCCGAGGGACCGCCATGCTGAAGACAGCCAGTGGTGGCGGTTTTCCGCTCGGTGTATTATGACTGCTGGCAGCCCTCCGTCCTTTTTCGGACGGAGAGCCGCCAGCAGCCATACTGGCGGGTGGCGGGGAAGTGGAGGTTGCTCCACCGCCACGTCAACAGAACACCACCCACCGAATCACATTCTGTTGATGGTGTGGTGGTGGCGGAGCAGCCCCCATGGATCCCGTCCCCTCCCGGAGGATCAACGGACCAGGTAAGTTGATTGTCCATTAGGGGAGGGGGGTGGGGGAGTGTTGTGTGTTATGTGCGTGCATGGGGGTGAGTGCGTGTATGCATGCGGGGGTGTTGTGTGTTTGGAAATGAGTGTGTGTCTGTCTGTATGTATGTCTGTATGGATGTGTGCGTGTATGTCTGAATGAGGGTGTGCGTGTATGACTGTGTGTGTGGCTGTTGGCATGCATGTTGGTGTGTGTGCGGGTATGTGTGTTGATGGTGCCTGTGTGCGTGTCGGGTGTGAATGTGTAATGTAATGTTGGGGGTAGGGGTGGGGAGGGGGGTCCTGCCACCTTTGGGGGTGGCAGGGGTCGTGGGGGGTGTAGGGGAAGGACTCGGGTGGGGGTGGGGGAGACCCCTATCAGTGCCAGGGAAGGGATTCCCTGGCACTGATAGTGCTCACCGCCATGGATTTCATGGCGGTTCCAAACCTCATGAAATCCATGGCGGTCAGCTGGGTCATGATACCGCCGGCGGTATTGTGACGACCGCCGGGCTGGAGACCCAGGTCTCCAGCCCAGCGGTCGTCTCCGCCCTGGCGGTCGGATCGGAGAAGTGGCGGATGACCATGGCGGTAACCGCAATGGTCATAATTCCAAAATTTTTACCGCCAGCCTGTTGGCGGTGAGACCGCCGCTTCTCCGCCGACCGCCAGGGTTGTAATGAGGGCCATAGTATGGAGCAGGAACTTGTTAGCAGCTCATGCTGTAAAATCTTGTAAATCCCAGAGCATACTATGTCCGAGTCACTTTACTAGGAAAGGATTTACAATTCCTGCTCTTGATAATTTTGATTTTTAAGACAGCTCTTCTTTGTCTGGAACACTCAGCATACATGATACTGCAATGGTGCTTTTCAATACTATACCAATGAAGTAGCTGCTGGAAAACAAGCTGTGCTAGCTGTAGTTTTTAAATAAACAAAGCTGCAAACTTATAATCGAAGGGCCATATTTATACTTTTTGACGCAAAACTGCGCTAACGCAGTTTTGCGCCAAAAAAAATCACGCCGGCTAACGCCATTCTGAAGCGCCATGCGGGCGCCGTATTTATTGAATGGCGTTAGCCGGCGTTAGTCGACCGGCGCTGCCTGGTGTGCGTGAAAAAAAAACACGTACACCAGGCAGCGCCGGCGTAGGGAAAAATGGCGTTTGGGCATCCAAAAATGGGGCAAGTCAGGCTGAGGCAAAAAAATCGTCTTAACCCGGTTTGCGCCATTTTTTTTTGTCGCCCAGACGCCATTAACATGACTCCTGTCTTAGCAAAGACAGGAGTCATGCCCCCTTGCCCAATGGCCATGCCCAGGGGACTTCTGTCCCCTGGGCATGGTCATTGGGCATAGTGGCATGTAGGGGGGGCACAAATCAGGCCCCCCTATGCCACAAAAACAATTAAAACATTTTTTTACCACAACTTACCTTTTCTTCCCTGGGATGGGTCCCTCCAGCCTTGGATGTCCTCCTGGGGTGGTCAAGGGTGGCAGGGGGTGTCCCTGGGGGCTTGGGAGGGCACCTCTTGGCTCATTCTGAGCCCACAGGTCCCTTAACGCCTGCCCTGACCCAGGCGCTAAAATCCGGCGCAAATGCGGGTTTTTTAGTCCCGCCCACTCCCGGGCGTCATTTTTGCCCGGGAGTATAAATCCGACGCAATAGCATCGGAGTCATTTTTTAAGACGGGAACGCCTACCTTGCATATCATTAACGCAAGGAAGGTGTTCACGCAAAAAAATGACGCTAACTCCATGAACTTTGGCGCTAGACGCGTCTAACGCCAAAGTATAAATATGGAGTTAGATTTGCGTCGAAAAAAACTACGCAAATTCTGCGCAAACGGAGTATAAATATGCCCCCAAATGTCTTGCCAACGTGTGCAAAATCACTACAAGTCATCAACATGTCCCAGTCTACTAGAAAGTTTCAAAATGGCTGCGGTCATGGATCTTCTTCTACCTGATGTTGTGGTCTACAAAGCTGACTCAACTCAATCAGGGAATTTGTAAATTGCCCTACTCACCCATGAGGGTCTCAAGGCGCTGAATTTATCATATCACTTATTTGGTGTGAATCACCAAATAAGCAAACTGAATTTACCATATTGCATATTTTGTGTGAATTAAAGTATGAAAAAAAGCCAATTCCCCCATGGGTTGAAATTGATGCTCTGGTCTCCCAGAATGCTGTCCGACTGAAGCAGGTTGGGTATGTACCAGTAATAACATCTCCAGTCACAAACTACGCAACAGTATACACAGCTCTAAAATTCTGTGAGGAAGGTGTTTTCCATATTGTAGCTGACATTTTTATGAGCAATCCAGTAGAATTTGATGATCTTTATCCAATGATGGGCATTTTCCACATGACAAAAATTGTGTTGCTGTGTGCAAGAAGTTATCTCAGTGGATGTGACATAGACGATGCACTTATTGAAGCTGAAACCTTTGGAAGAAAAAATGTCCAGGCCAGTCAGTATTAGGCGGAACTCATTATGTTCACTCGTTATAAGGTATGTTCATCATATCTGAGGCTATAGAAACATTGTGTTGGAATGCTTTCTGGAACAAGAATGACAAATTAGGTTTTGCATATCTTTTCTCAGAACTGAACAAGGCACAGGGTGCACTTCATTAAAAATACATAATTACAATTCAGGCAATGTTCAATACACTCAGTTCAAAATCAGAAAACTTGAAAACCAAGCTCATAAAGTTTGTCAAAGAATATGAAGAAAAATCAAAACTTTGCAAGTACTGGGGACATGTTTTACAGATGACAGCTGTAGCAAACAACTTGGTACATGATGATCGGGAGGGTGATTGGGAGCTGCACATGAAGACTGTGAAGTCACTGGTTACTGTGTTTCGCGAATCCGATTGCATAAACTACCTGAGATATGGGTCGTAGTATTTGGAAAGAGTGAAGGAGCTAGAAGTGGAAAATTATACCTCTACAGAAAATTCAACCAAAGACATTCTGGGGGTCATTCTGACCCCGGCGGGCGGCGGGAGCCGCCCGCCTGGAGGGAACTGCCAGAATACCGCTGCGCGGTCAAAAGACCGCCGCGGGCATTCTGGGTTTCCCACTGGGCTGGCGGGCGACTGCCAAAAGGCCGCCCGCCAGCCCAGTGGGAAACACCCCTCCATGAGGATGCCGGCTCCGAATGGAGCCGGCGGAGTGGAGGATGTGCGACGGGTGCAGTGGCACCCGTCGCGCATTTCAGTGTCTGCAAAGCAGACACTGAAATACAAAGTGGGGCCCTCTTACAGGGGCCCCTGCAGTGCCCATGCCATTGGCATGGGCACTGCAGGGGCCCCCAGGGGCCCCACGACACCTCTCACCGCCATCCTGTTCCTGGCGGGCGGAACCGCCAGGAACAGGATGGCGGTGAGGGGGTCGGAATCCCCATGGCGGCGCAGCAAGCTGCGCCACCATGGCGGATTCCCATGGGCAGCGGAAAGTCGGCGGTACACCGCCGACTTTCCGTTTCTGCCCGCGGCTGTACCGCCGCGGTCAAAATGCCTGGCGGAGCACCGCCAGCCTGTTGGCGGTGCTACCGCCGACCCCGGCCCCGGCGGTCCATGACCGCCGGGGTCAGAATGACCCCCTCTGTGGTGAAAGACGGAGAAGGAAGGTGGAATTGTGTGGCTTCAATTATGAAACTGGAACTGATGATCCAGGGATCACAGAAAAGCTCCAAGGGAAATGTTGGTCAGGCACATAAAAGTGAACATGTTGCTCAGTGTCAGCTAGTTTACCATGCAGTCCTTTCTGTTTGCAATATTATCAGAGAGATGACAAAGTAAAAATTAATAGACCATTGTGAAACTGTTCTTCACCACAAATTTGTGGGAGAGAGAGGGGAGCATTTCAATAAGCATATTGACAGCCTTCTTCATTTCATGCAGCAGCAAGGAAACTTCTTTGAAATGATTGAGCCTATGTGACTACAACATTTTGTGACAAACAATATGTGGATAACAATAGAAAGAGACGTCTACTAGATGTCCTGGAACAAGGATCATAAAGCTAAACTTCCAAGCTTTAATTGCCATAATAAGAGTTTTGTCCAACAGTCACTATAAAACAGGTTACAAAAAAACAACTTTTGCATGCACAAAGAGGGATGAATGTAACAAAAGAGAACAGTGAATTTATCAAGGAAATTCTGTCACATGATATTCTTCCAACAAATGGATTATTTGATGGAGATGCTGCAACCTAACCAGTGTAGTACAAATCTGTAAAAGACCTAAAAAAAAACTTTCTCCTGAAGAATTTCAATTTGAAAAGGTGTGCTGATTGAAAACTGCTTTTTTTGTGGAATATATGTCACAGTTGCGAATGGTCAAGATTTCATCCATGCAAAACTTGTTCAGATTGATCTACTGATATCAAAGTCAGTGTGCACCTTGCAAGAACTGCACATTGTCTTTGACAGTTATCTTGAACTATCTGTCAAATAATGTGGGAGGATCAGACAAGAGTCTACAAGTAGAACAATTGATCTTGTTGGCATCAACAATTTCACACCTATACTTGTTCAGCTAGATAAATTCTGGCAATCAACATTGAACAAGATGAACTTGGAGATGTTAACTCACCAAAACATTGCTGATGCTTCAGTGAACACAGAATTTCCAATTATTGCAAGTGGAATGATTATCAATGAGGAGTTGGTGCCTGTAGACATATTTTCAAAAGGTGCAAGCCTTATTGTTAAGAGCTTAACAGCAAATTGGAGGAAGATGACCTTTGTGTTATGCCACATGTTGAGTAGGCTGTTTGAAATGGTTCCAATCAAGTCATTGTACAGTCAAAAGACACAGATGTTACTATTGTGCGACTTAAATTTATTGCAATGTTCACAAGTCAAAGATTGTCAGAGTGATGGATATGTTTTGGGACAGGCGAGGAAAGACAGTGAATCCTGCTTCATAATCTGTACAAGCAAGTTGACTCAGAGATGCCCAGTGTTCTTATCAGGGCACATATTCTTACAGGTGATAACACTATGAGCAAAATTGGAACAAAGCTTGGATCTTTAACTGCTGAACTTGTGAAGTTTCTAAAAGGATTTACTGGGACAGAAGGAGTATATGGCTTTAAAGATGTAGAAAGATACCTTGTGTTTGTCTGGAAAACAAAGTCTGACTGTCACACATTTGATGATCTTTGGTACAGTAAGTTCAAGAGATCAGTCCCACTAAGTGACCTTCCACCAACATCATATTCTGTGTGTGAACACATTAAAAGAGTGTTCTACTTAATCAGAAGATGTGTAAATGTTTTGAATCATGAGAAAGATCGAAGTGCATTTGATTGGGAAGATGCTGATGTGGTGAGAAAACCTAGGAAATTTCTAAAGCTTCTACTCACAGAACTTGCACATACATATATTTGCAAAACCTGTTCTATAAAAAGATGTCTCTGCCAAGATGCTCTTCTTAAATGTTCAACATTCTGCAAATGTACAATGAGTGGTTGCCGAAACAAATATGTAAAGTGAACTAAGAAAAGGTGCCTAAAACAGGAGTGATAAACATTTTTTTCATATTCAGATCATAAACATTGGTTGGTGTACACATACAAGAGTTAAAGCCATTATTATTTGTTTCATTTCTATATATATGGATATATCTTCTTCCTTTATTATAGCTGCGATTTCGGAAAATGCTGGAAGTGTTGCTCTGAGGAGGTATTTTCTGTCTCTATAAGACTACTTGACCTCCAAAACCTATGTTTTGACACCAAAATGAAGTATATAATATTACATCATCACTGCAACACATCTGCCATTTTTAAAAATGTCATCCAGAAAAATTCTGCCCGGATCAGCTATGCTTTCCCAAGCTAAATGATTGCTTTAATATTGCAATGGGGTGGACATTTTGCCCTCTTTCATTGTTGGCATCCCTATGAAGAAATCAACATACCCATATGTTTGTGTGATGCTAAATAGTAAGTACAGCCTACATGAGTAGAATGCATCTTCCTCCAAATGTCTAACATTCCTGTCTCGTTCAGCCGTTTTATTCCTCCTGATGAGAATCACCCTGAGATCCCATATATCTGGTCCAATCTGTCTAGTATGTTGGTCATTACTATGTTGAGTTTGCCGCAAATCAAAAATGCTTTCTGTGGTGTGTGGAGTATGTTTGATATTGTTCGGATCAGGAAAGCTTCTTGTCCAGTGTTAGGGGCATACATCTTAGCCACATTAAAGTCCTACCTTCTTGATTTTGAAGGTGACACCCCCCCCCTCTGAAGTTCAAATACCTTATCGCCAACCTTACCAGACATTCTACTGTAAAACAATGTACTCTGCCATCAAGTTCTTTTGAGGCCTGATGAGAGTGACTGCCAAGGGAACCATTTAGATCAGATAATGTGTAAGTCTTTACTCAGGAGGTGCATTTCTTGTATCAGACATATGTAGCCATTCAATGTTTTGACAATGGAGAGTACAGCTGAACATTTCCAATGGTTATTTAGGCTTCACAAAGGCTGAGCAACAATTTTTTTGAGTGAACTGAAACTTAAAAAACAATCTAGCAACCTTGAAGCAGGTGAATGCATCATATATCTGTTAGAACACAATGGCCCTCATTCCAACCCTGGCAGTCGGTGTGAAAGCGGCAGTAAGACTCCCAACAGGCCGGCGTTAAAAAAAATGGGATCACGACCACAGCAGAAACCTTCAACACAGACAGCCACTTTAACACTCTGACCACCACGGTGGTAGCAACAAACACTGCAGCGGTAACCACCAACAGCCAGACGGAAGACAATGTACCGCCCACCCCATCACAACCCGCCAATCCGTCAGCTTTTCCGGGGCGGTACCAATGCCATCAAAAGAACGGCAGAAACAGTGTTTGGAAGGGAAACCACTCACCTCTCGACTCTCAATGAAGAACCAGGACGCCATGGAGCCCGAGTTACAGGTCCTGCCCATGCTGGTCTACCTCCTCATCTACCAGGAACACCTAAGACGGCAGCAACAACAACGGTGAGTACTGCACCTAGTACACAGGGGAAGGGGGAAGGAAAAAGAGAGTGACACACACACGCAACACACACCTCCACCCCCCCCCTCACCCACAACACCATACACACAAACATATGCAGCAACATTACATTTACACCCCGTAACCCCCTGGAAGAACACAAGGACAAAAGGAATTGAGTCAAATCAGTGATATTTTAGAAATAGCCAGATATACTTTAGAATTTGAAAAACAGTATTTACAATATGTACAGAAGGCCGTACATTGTCCTTTACAAATGTTCGTGGGCCACTGGGCCAAGCCCACACTTGACTCCTGCCTCAATACGGAGAGAACACTGCAGGGCCATCAGGTCAAAAACACACAGGCACCTAAGGAGGATGGGGAAGGGGGGCACCTCATCCGGAAGATGGTACTAAGCCACTGCTCCGGGAGGGGGCTCCATGCCCACAGCAATGTCTTGGGGAGTGCAAAGCCACAGTCTCTCAAGTGGGTGGTTTGCCCACTGCCTGGTCCTGGGGAGTACAAAGCCACAGTCTCTCAAGTGGGTGGTTTGCCCACTGCTTGGTCCTGGAGAGTGCAAGGCCACAGTCTCTCAAGTGGGTGGTTTACCCACTGCTTGGTCCTGGGGAGGGCAAAGCCACAGTCTCTGAATTGGGTGGTTTGCCCACTGCCTGGTCCTGGGGAGTGTAAAGCCACAGTCTCTCAAGTCTCTCTAGTGGGTGGTTTGCCCACTGCCTGGTCCTGGGGAGTGCAAGGCCAGAGTCTCCCTATTGGCTGACTTCTCCACTGGTCCTGGAGGCGGCTTTGTGCCCAGTGTGCTTCATCCTGCCAAGGAGAGACTGAGTGGATGCATTTCTCCACTTGTTCTGGAGGGGGCTTTGTGCCCAGTCTGCTTCATCCTGCCAAGGGGGGCTGGGTGGCAGCATATCTCCACTGGTTCTGGAGGGGGCTTTGTGCCCAGTCTGCTTCATCCTGCCAAGGATAGGGGGAGTGGATGCATATTTCTACTGGTTCTGGAGGGGGCTTTGTGCCCAGTCTGCTTCATACTGCCAAGGAGGGAATGAGTGGATGCATATCTCCACTGGTTCTGAAGGGGGCTTTGTGCTCAGTGATGCAGTACTTGGGGTGTGCCAGTTCACTTTCCCTCACCTGGGTGTCTGAGGCGCAAGATTTGCAGGAAACAGGTAGCATGATAGTTCATGGAGGCAGGGCTAAACTCCATCCTGCGGCACCTAATGCTGCTAACTGGTGGTAGGGCCTGTGCTGGTGGGGGTGCAGACAGTGGTGGTGGTAGTCTGCAGCCTCGGACGGCCGCCCACTGGGGCTGCTGGTGTTGGTAATGGTCCTACTGTCAGTGGTGCAGGTGGTGGTGCTTGCGGCGGGGCTGCTGGCGGTGCTGGCCGTGGTGCAGGTGCTGGTGCTGCCAGTGATGGAGGGAGGCTCCAGCCCTTCTCCTGCAGCCTCCGATGGCTGCCCACTGGGGATGCTGCTGCTGATAGTAGTGGTGGTAGTGGCGGTGCAGGTGGCGGTGGAGGTGCTTGCGGCGGTGCCTGCGGCGGGGCTGCTGGAGGTACTGCACGCGGTGCAGATGGCGGGGCTGGAGGTTCTGCTGGTGGGCACCAGGCCTTCACCTGCTGCCTCCATCGGCTGAAGTGCCTTGCCTTCATTTTTCTGCCCCTTCCTCACCTTGGCAGATGCTGTAGTGACCTTGGCTCTGGCAGCTGGAGTTTTGGATGAGGCCTTGCTGGGTGGGTCATGCTCCTTGCCCTTGCTGCATACTGGCCCCTTCTTCACCTTGGCAGGTGGCAGAATGTTTGGTCCTTTGCAGGGGTTGGTGGCACACTGGCTGTCCTGACGGGTGCCCCTTTTGAGCCTCTGGGAGTTGCAGGTACCACAGTGGACGGCAACTTGGTGGCTGAGGTGCTGGCCTGGGTTCTGGACACCCTGGCCCGAGGGGAATAACGGGGGTGGGGGGAAGGTAGGGAACAGGTCAATGTTTGCCAGGAAAAGCTTCTTAGACACACTGTGGTGGGAAGAGGGAGAGGGTTTGGCAGTGGAGGAAGAGGGAGTGGTTGTAGGAGGTGTCTGTCTGCTGAGTTTGGGTGAAGGTGCATGGGCTGGATGCTGTTGTGAGGTGGATGGTTGTTGGGTGGGTGGGTGCTTGCGTTTGTGTGCTTTGGGAGGAGGGGTCACAGACACACTGGGAGAGGACACAGGGGATGTGAGCCTGGTTGTGGGGGTGGGGACTGCCAGTGAGTAGTGATGGGCGTGCTGGTGATGGAGGTAGTGGATGAGGATGTAGTGCATGCAGGTGTGAGTGGAGATGATCCTGGGAGGGAGGTGGACGAGCAGGAGGAGGGGGACACAGTGGAGGCAGTGGATGTTGGTATGTCTGCATGACTATGGTGCTTGTGTGAGTGCCTGTGGGATGATGTGTGGTACTTGTGTTTGCCTGAACCACTTCTGTGTGTTGATTTGGGTGAATGCTGGTCTGAAAGTGTGCTTCGACTAGGCTGGAGTTGAGGGGATTCGGACTGGGTAGAGGCAGCTGGAGGGGGGAGGATAGACACAGGGAGAAGGGCTCCCATCAGTGCTGAGGCTAAAGTCTGAAATGCTCTCTGTTGGGCTGGCACACCAGAGTGAATGCCCTCCATGTACGCATTTGTTTGTTGCAAATGCCTCTCGACACCCTGGATGGCATTCAGAATGGTTGACTGCCCAACAGTGAGGGATCTCAGAAGGTCAATAGCCTCCTCACTGAGGGCAGCAGGGCTGACTGGGGCAGGGCCTGCGGTGCCTGGGGTGAAGGAGAT
Source organism: Pleurodeles waltl (assembly GCF_031143425.1). Taxonomy (NCBI): domain Eukaryota; kingdom Metazoa; phylum Chordata; class Amphibia; order Caudata; family Salamandridae; genus Pleurodeles; species Pleurodeles waltl. Next base: position 282,672,073 of record NC_090447.1, read on the forward strand.
GCCCACCCTCCTGGGAGAACGGGCACAGGAAACACGCTGAGGGGCTGCTGGGAGTCCAGTGCTGGTAGGTGGGGTGGCGGCTGTACCTGTTGATGGGGTGGGCACAGAGGTGTCCGTCACCACCAGGGAGCTTTCATAGGAGGAGGAGTCGCTGTCTGTGGTCTCCTCTCCTGTCCCCGTCATGGTGCTCCCCTCGCCCTCCGTCCCACTGATACCCTCACCATCGGTGGATTAGGCCTCCAGGCCCATGTGGGATGCAGCTCCCTCCATCGCCGGTGCCTCTGCTCCTCCACCACATGATGCTAATGCACATAAGGACAGGGTGACAAAACAAACAGGGGGCGGAGATACAGAAGATACACTTGGTCAGTGCCAGCAACACCACTACAGTTGGCGTACACAACACACAGGGAACAGTCTTATGCACTAGGCCATGCCCAACCAGTTACCAAGATAGTCACCAGCCCATGGGGTACAATGCCTAACGCCATCAGCTGCACCCCAGAAAACCACAGGACTCTGCCCAGTAGTAGATGCCCACTAACACTACTGGGGTAGGTGTGCTTCAGAGCCTGCCCAACAAGGGACCTACCCTGCCATCTTCACCCTGGCCTAGGGGCACCCATAGCCTCCAACCCCCAACCCAAGTAACTCTTAACGGTGGCAAAGTCAGGAGTCAGAATCTGTACCCACCCCCTTGTGGCTTCTGTGATGCCCTCAAGCGCCCATCCAACTCCGGATAGGCCACCGCCTAGGATGTGGAACATCAGGGGGGTCATGGTGTGACCGGCACCCCTTCCTCGTTGGGAGGCCAGCCCCAGCTGGGCCTCCGTCGTCTTCTTTGCCCAGTGGCGCAGGTCCTCCCACCATTTGCGGCAGTGGGTGCTCTGCCTGTCAAAGACCCCCAGGGTCCGCACCTCCTTGGCGATGGCACACCAAATACCCTTTCTCTGGTGGGCACTGACCTGCAGGGAAAAGACAGCAGAAAAGGGAATTAGTCAACCATCCGGACGTTTACACTCATGGCCCACCAGATCCCTCCCACCCCCTGACGCACATACATTGACCAACTTACATGCTGCACTCTGGCCTGGACGTCTCTGCCCCCCCTACATGTGGCTTACATACACTGCACTCCCTACATTCAGGCCCACGCATCATGCTCACAGTGTACTCACCTGTTTGTCTGGAGGACAGTAGAGAAATGTGTACAGGGGTAGGACTCCATCCACCAGTTTCTCCAACTCCTCTGCAGTGAAGGCAGGGGCCCTTTCCCTAGACACGTGAGACATTGTCGCTTCCAGACACAGGTCACAGCAGTACTTGCAGTGTAGATACTCTCCTGTTGAAGGTCAGGTAGCAAGTGAGTGGATAGACAGAAAATGGCGGTGACGTCTGCGGTGATGCGTACAGTCACCACCGGCGTACATCGCCATTGGCTCCTGGAACCCCTAGGGACCAATGATAACCAATGCAAAGTTGTGCAGCGGTCATCGACCGCCTACCGCGATGGCGCACAATGCCAGCTCAATTCCCTCATTTCCACTTGTCCACCCATGAGGCTAAATATGAGATGGCTGCATCCTACGGAGTACAGACCCCTGGTGGACCTTGTGACAATGGAGGACCGACACATTATCATTACATACAGACTTTATCGTGCCACAATCCAGGAACTGTGTGCCCAATTGGAGACAAACCTGATGTCAGCTATCCGCCTGCCCACAGGTATTCCCCCTCTAGTGCAGGTCCTGTCAGTGTCCCATTTCCTGGCAAGTGGTTCCTTCCAAACAACAGTGGCCATGGCATCAGGGATGTCTCAGCCAATGTTCTCTAACGTGTTGACAAGAGTGTTGTCTGCCCTGCTGAAACACATGCACAGCTACATCGTGTTCCCCCAGGTGGAGGATTTGGCCACAGTGAAAGCTGACTTTTATGCCCTGGGTCATATCCCCAACATCATTAGTGCCATTGATGGTACACATGTGGCATTTGCCCCTCCCACCCCCCCCACACCCTGGAGAAATGAGCAAGTTTTCAGGAATAGTAAAAGCTATCACTCTATGAATGTGCAGATGGTGTGTTTGGCGGACCAGTACATCTCCCTTGTGAATGCCAAATACCCTGGCTCTGTGCATGACGCCTTTATCTTGAGGAATAACAGCATCCCATATGTGATAGGCCAACTCCAGAGGCACCAGGTGTTGCTAATAGGTGAGCCCAAGGTCCCCACACACTATGAGTACATATCTGGGTATGGGGTTGTCTCTAAGGGTTAGTGTGTGTCTAACAGTTGCCCCTCGATATTTGCAGATGACTCTGGTTACCCCAACCTCTCATGGCTACTGACCCCAGTGAGGAATGCCAGGACAAGGGCAGAGGAACGTTACAATGAGGCACCTGGGTGTACCTGAAGGCCAGGTTCCGGTGCCTCCTTCTGACAGGTGGCTCCCTGTACTTCTCACCCAAGTAGGTGTGCCAGATCATCGTGGCATGTTGCATGTTGCACAACCTGGCCTTGAGACGCCAGGTGCCTTTACTGCAGGAGGATGCGCCTGGAGATGGTCTTCTAGCAGCGGTGGAACTTGTGGACACTGATGAAGAGGAGGCAGCGGAAGAAGATGTTGACAACAGAAGCAACATAATTCAGCAGTACTTCCAGTTACACAGAGGTCAGACACTGTACGTTCACTTTACATTTCTGTTATCTGTTGGACATTGTACAAGGCGGCCTCTTACCCCATGTCTATGGCCACTGAATGTACCCTTTGGCATCTCTTTTTTCAGATCCCTGTGCCCCACTCTGGCTCCTGCTATGTGTACTGATGCCCATCCAAAAGTCATTCCAAAGTATATTTCACTGTATATTTGAGTTGCAATGCTTTGAGAAAGTTCTACTAATACATTTGGGGATCATTTGACAGACTCCAGATTTGTATTTGTTCCAAGGGTGTTTATTTAAGTGCTGATAAGTAGAGGGGGGTGTGCAATGGCCTGGGCTGATGGTGGAGGAAAGTGCAGGGTAGAGTCCAGTCTATTTGTATCACAGGTGCATTGTCCAAGGGTGCATGGGAAGTGGAGCAATGGCAGTTCAAGGTGGACAGGTTGACAGAGTGGGACAGAAGGACGACAATCAGGAGAGTCTTATTTCCTGGCGGGAGACTTGGCAATGTTCTCTGGCTTCTGCTGGATCACAGGGACCGTTTGCGGGGTGGTTCTCATTCTGCAGGGGGTGGGGTGCTCGTGGCCTGTTGTTCCTGTGGCGGGGCCTCCTGTCCACTAGCGTCGGTGGGGGTGGAGGGCTGTCCTTCAGTGTGGCTAGTGTCAGGGGCCCGTTGGTGTGCCAGTTGCCTCCCTTATGGTGTTGGCCATGTCAACCAGCACCCCTGCAATGGTGACCAGGATGGTGTAGATGTGTTTGAGGTCCTCCCTGATCCCCAGGTACTGACCCTCCTGCAGCCACTGTGTCTCCTGCAGCTTGGCCAGTATCTGGCCCGTGGTCTCCTGGGAATGGTGGTGTGCTCCCAGGATGTTGGAGAGTGCCTCATGGAGAGTGGGTTCCCTGGGCCTGTCCTCCACCTGTCGCACAGCAGTCCTCCCAGCTTCCCTGTTATCCTGTGCCTCTGTCCCCTGAACCGGTTGCCCACTGCCACTGACCCCAGGTCCCTGATTGTCCTGTGTTTGTGGGGTTGCCTGGGGTCCCTGTAGTGATGGACACACTGCTAATTGACGTGTCCTGGGGACAGTGGGATGGGCCCGCTGGGTGGGTGCTGTGCTCGTGTTTCCTGAGGGTGGAGGCTCTGTGATGGGTTGGAACTGCGGCAGGGGAACCGACTGTCCAGAGGTCCCTGATAGACCAGGTTGGTCATCCTGATCCAGGCGTGCAGAGCTGCTGACGTCACTGTGGGCCTCTTCGGGGGGGGACTGGATGTAGCTGGCACCTCCTCTCCGGTGACTTTGAGTAGGGGTCCTGTGGGGATGCAAATTCAGTTATTGTTTCTGCATGTGACATCTTGTGCATGGGTGTGTTGCCCTGTATGGTTTTGATTTCTCTGTCAGCTTGGCCTTGTGTGAGTGGTGATTTTGTGGGCTGGGTGAGTCTCTCTTCTGGGCATGCTGTAGTGATGGGTGTCCATGCAGGTCTGTGTTGGGGGTCAATGCTTTGGTGTTGCATGCAGGGCTTGGTATTGGGATGGGTGGGTTGTGATAGTGGGGTATATGTAAGGTATTGGAGTGATGGGGTGAGGGTAGGGGTAGGAGTTTGTGATGGCATGCAGGTTGGGGGGTGAAGAAGTAAAAATTTGACTTACCAGAGTCCAGTCCTCCTGCTACTCGTGCGAGGGCCTGAGGGTGCATGATCACCAAGACTTGCACCTCCCATGTTGTTAGTTGTGGGGGAGGAGGTGGGGGTCCACCGCCAGTCCTCTGTACTGCTACCTGGTATCTTGCAACCATGGAACGCACCTTCTCCATAGGTCGTTCCACCTCTTTGTGTTGTCATCCCTTGTTCTTGGGTGCTGTACCACGGCGTTGACTCTGTCCACGATTTTCCGCCATAGCTCCATCTTCCTTGCAATGGACGTCTGCTGCACCTGTGATTCGAATAGCTGTGGCTCTACCCAGATGATTTCCTCCACCATGACCCTTAGCTCCTCCTCTGAGAACCTGGGGTGTCTTTGGGGTGCCATGGTTGTGGTGTGAGTATATGTGTGAGGGAGTGTGGGGTCATGTGTTTTGGTGTGTGCTGTGAGGTGCGTGGATGGTATATGGGTGATGGTGTTCTGTGCCTCTGATTCAGTGGGTGCTCCTGCCTTGTGTCTCTCTCAGTTAGCATTCTTTATTTTTTGTAGAAAGTGTTGTGGGTAATGTGGGTGTGTGTTTTATAGTGCTTTGGGTGTGTGGGTGTGGTGTGTGTATGTGTGTCAGGTGTGTGTAGTTTGAATTGTCCAATCTGGTGTAGTTTTGTAAGTGTGTGTGCATTTTGAGCGCGGCTGTGATTCATGGGTCGTGATACTGTGGGCGTATTCCTGTTGGCCTAACGGTGTGGGTTTGGATATCGCCAGTTTATCACTGACCTTTGGTCTGGCGGACTTGTGTGGGTGTCTGTATAGTGTCGGATTTCTCAGTGTGGGTCATAATACCCGTAGCGGAATACAGCCACAGTATGTTGGCGGCCGTCAGCACGGCGGTAGGCGGCATTTACCACCAGTGTTGTAATGAGGGCCAATGTCTTCTGTAATACCTATGTCCTCTGGGATATTTTGACTCTTCTGGTGACATGAGATTCTATAGTTATTTTTGTAAATTATTATAGGTCAGAAAATGTACAAAGCCACTTGAAAGCTCTCTACACAACCACTGACACACCCACTAATACACTGACAAGATCACTCATACAGCTAATCACACATCCATTTGCATAGCCACTCAGATACTCACAAAACTGCTGGTCGTAAGACCACTCACAGATCTATACAACCACTTACATACCTATTTACACTGACCAGTACAGCAACTTACATACTCACTCACACACCCACAAAAGTAATACACACCCATTCATATACCCATACAGTCAATAACACATGCACTTGCATACGCATATAGCAACACACACCCACTGACCTACACTTACAATCACTCACATTCTCATCCCTTAAATTTATAGGTTACAGTTAGGAAAATTAAATAAAAAAACTTTATAGTTAGGTTCAAATGTTTCACACACAAAACTATAGAAAGTCAGCAGTTATAGTTACCTCATGTAAATATAACTTACACCCCACAATGCAGTGCTTATGACCTCACATATTACATCACTCCTGACATGGCCAGTGACATCACTGCTGACATCTCAAATTATGTGATGCCATCAACTATGTCATTTGAGTTGTCATCAGGAATGTCATGAATAATGGCAAAGAACATTTCATGTTTGAAGTAATATTTGAGGTCATAAGCAGTGCATGGTGGGTCCCAAGTTAAAGTTAGCGCTGCTACTTTTAACTGGTGAATTTCTGTGTTTTTTCAGTTCAAAATGTTAATGTTATCACTGCCATATTAACCCAACTATAACGTTACTTTGACCTTTGAGTTTTTCACTGAAATTCTATGTTTTTTTTTTTTTAAAACAGATATTTTTATCACACCTAACTATCAAGTTACTTTAACCTTTGTTCTTTTGTTTTAAAAAAACTAGACATTCACAAGGTTAAAGTAACATTAATATTTAACTATCATACTTAAATTCAAACCCCTGCCTCTGCCCATGCAGAGCCTTAGGTTGTGCATGGCAGGACATTTGCTGTAGGGTGTGGCCTGCAGCTGATTCCCCACACGCAATCAAACCCATGCTGCTCAGTGGGGGGTTGCCACAAGGGCTGGCCTGCAGCCAGGTCCTGTGCCCAGCCCCAAAGGCAACCAAACCCACTTTGCAAATGGCCTTCAGCTGCACACTTTGAGTGGGTTGGCTGCATGGCATGGCCTGAGGCCAGGCCCTGGGATCAGGCTACCACATCCCATGATGTGCATGTCCTTTGGGCCCTGATGTGCAGCTTGTGCCCTCATCATAGCATAGCCCCACTCAGTGAGGTCCAGCATCTGAGCATAGACCTGCCTTTTCACCCCGACTATTCAGAAGTTTCAAGATCATTTCCCACTCAACTGGGAGGGCAGGAAACACAACTACCTTCTTAGGGCCAGTCACACCGCCCCATTTCAAGCTCATCATTGCCATGAGATGGAGCTTGGATATGTTGCCTGCTTAGGTGACCTGGTGAAATACGCCAAGTAGGACCTGCTCTGGGAAAACCAGTTTGTCCAACACCATGTTCACACTGGCACTTGTATCCTTCACATCATGCCGATATCACAGCTCGGGAGGTCGGCTGAATGCCCCTCCCTCTTAAAATCACACCAGGCCCTGGTGGTTCCCATGGTCAAATTGGCCCATCCCCTTTATTTAATGTAGTGGCCCTGGGGGATGGGGTCCCCAAGACCTAACAAGGCTTGGGGAAGGGAGCCATCATGTGGACTTTCTCCCCTTTACAAAAATACCAATGGCCCTGGGGGTTGGGGTCCCCAGAGCCTAATAAGGTGCAGAGAGGAGAACCACGCATCCCTCTCCCCTTCAAAATAGATAAGCACCCTTGAGAATTTGTCCAGAGGGCCTATGAGGCTTGGGGAGTGTTAGAAATAGGGTCTCTGGTTGGCAGTCAGTTTGCACTCTGTCCAACCAGGGACCCTCACTCTAGTCAGGGAAGGGAGATACTCATTTAAGACCCCTGCTCATGCCATTGATAGCTTGGCACAAGCAGTCTCAAAGGCAATGTGTAAAGTATTTGTACCAACACACACAGTAATACAGTGAAAAAAAACTACAAAATGGACACCACACCAGTTTAGAACAATAGCCTATATTTTTCTAAATCAAACAAGACCAAAACAACAAAAATCCAACATACACAAGTAAAGTTATGATTTTTTAAATTAAAAAGAGTCTTACTCAATAGAAGACAATGGATGCTTCAATGTTAGACAAAGTACCTGGTTTGTGTAAAAAATAAAGGCGCACGGATGAGTGTGCATCTGAAAAGTCAGCAATGCGTCAATTCTGTTCTTGCAAGTTAGACCGTGCATCGTTTTTTTTCCGGCCGGGTAGGTGATGTTTCATTTTTCTTTTCCGCAGGAGGGTGATGCATTGATATCCGGATGGGCACCTCAGTTCTGGGCAGTTTTACGTTGACTTTGACACCCAGCAATGTTGCGTGCGAAATCCAACCGCACAAGGATGAGAATCCATGCTGCGTGGGGTTTGCGGCAGCTGCAAGGGGTTGTTGTGTCGTTTCTCCAGCTGCTATGCAGGTGATGCATCGATTTCCTAGCCGCAATGCAGGTGGTGCATTGCTTTTACAGCTGTGTTGCATCGAAATTCTTCCCGCATGGCTACTGTGCATGGGTTTCCTCCTTGGTTCCACCAGCTTTCAAGGTTTCAGGGACTGGAAAAGGCACCACTTGGCAGGGTAGGAGTCTCAGCAGAGAGTCCACGTGCTAGCAGAGGAAGTTTTTGATGGCCCTGAGACTTCAAACAGGAGGCAAGCTCAGCCCAAGCCCCAAGACACTTTCCAAGCAGGAATATACCAGAAAGTTCAGTCTTTGTCCTCTTTCAGGCAGAAGCAGCAACTGCAGGCCAACCCAGCAAAGCACATTCGCAGTCAAAGACGCAGTTCTCCTCTTCCAACTCTTCAGCTATTCTCCTTGGCAGAGGTTCCTCTTGGTTCCAGAATTAATCTAAAAATCTGGGGCTTTAGGCTCACTACTTATACCTCTTTCTGCCTTTGAATTAGGCAAACTTCAAAGGAAACTATCTGTTGTTCACAAGATCCTGCCTTGCCCAGGCTTGGCCCCAGACACACACCAGGGTTGGAGACTGCATTGTGTGAGGGCAGCCATTTCAGGTGTAAGTGTCAGTTACTCCCTCCACTCTAGCCCAGATTACCCATCAAGATATTCAGGCTACACCCAATCTCCCTTTGTGTCACTTTCTGTGGAGATTCACAAAGAACCCAACTGTCAGTCTGACCCAGACAGGAAATACACAAGCAGGTTTCTAAAAGTGGCATTTTCAAACTGACAATCTAAAAACCAAGTTTACCGAAAGGTGTATTTTTAAATTGTGAGTTCAGAGATCACAAACTCCATATCTCTATCTGCTCTCAAAGGGAAACTGCACTTAAAAGTTATTTAAAGGCAGACCCATGTTAAACTATGAGAGAGATAGGCCTTGCAACAGTGAAAACCGAATTTGGCAGTATTTCACTGTCAGGACATGTAAAACACATCAGGACATGTCCTACCATTAACATACAATGCATCCTGCCCAGGGGGCTACTTAGGGCCTACCTTAGGGGGTGCCTTGCATGTATATAAAGGGATGGTTTGGGTCTGGCAACTGGGTACACTTGCCTGGTTGAATTGGTAGTTTAAAACTGAACACACAGGCACTGCAGTGGCAGGTCTGAGCCATGTTTACAGGGCTACACATGTGGGTGGCACAACCAGTGCTGCAGGCCCACTTGTGGCACCTGTTTACAGGCCCTGGGCACCTCTAGTGCACTTTACTAGTACTAACGCACGAGTTTTAATAAAAATTATTAATGAGTGTTAATATATTTTGAATAATAAGTTTGTATAGAAAGTAAGATAACGTAGAAAAATAATGCACGCATTCGAAAACGTGATCATGAAGAACGGGCACCAATTGTAACGAAATGTACTAATCAATGATTAAATATTATGAAATGCTAAGTATATGTTAGATTAATGCAGTAAGGTATTTTAGTTTTATTGGACAAAAAGTGACCATGCGATTAACTGACCAACAGGGATATGCGGGGTAGTTTTAATAGTTTTGACTCAAAAAGAGTACACAGAGAGAAGACATTCATTCATTCTGACCATTGCCCATATTGCGTCGTGACAAGAGACATGCTTAACTTTAATGCTTAAAGACTTTGCCTTTCTTGAATTCTTATACTGAAGCCTGATCCCTTCCTGATTGACTGATGCCCTGAGGACAAAGACTGATTCTGCTTTGCTGATCCACTCAGAGGATAGGTATACCCAAAACTGTGATTAACATACATATTTAATTTTTTCCTTCTAGCTCCCAGCTGCGCGGTTTGCTAGAGCCATAGTTAGATGTTTTTCCAAATTTGTGTTACTAAATTGTTTTGCATGAAGCCCAACATGCTGAAGCTAATCTGATGCTAGTTAAGGATCCTCAAATGAGTTACGATATCAGTGACTGAAGCTAGATGGATTTCTCTGCTAAACTTCATGTATGTTATCACATTGACGCAGTTAACTTTGTTATTGATTTGCACTATAACTTTTGAATGTGTTGTAGTTCAAGCTTTGATTAGATTACGTTTCTTCCGCTGCTTCGGACAACCAGTATTGTTTCTGTATGTGTTTCATCCGATTTTGAGATTAATCTACATGACCTTAGCATTGTTAATATGGGGAAATAAATATTCTAACCTTTTACTAAAGGTGTGGTTATTCATGACTGAAAGGTCATGGTGCATGACAAGTACTGACTCCATTGAGTATTGATTTTATCAATCACTAATGATTAATGATTATTGTGTATTGATTATTGTTAGAAATGGGGTTTCTGGTTGGCTAGGGTATGCACCTAAGCCAGGCAGAACCCACCCACTCTGGTCAGGGCAAGGGAGTTACACGTCCAAGATAACTCCTGCTCACCCCCTTGGTAGCTTGGCACAAGCAGTCAGGCCTATCCCAGAGGCAACGTGTAAAGCGTTTGCACAACACACACAACATACGTGATGCACTATCCCCACCACAAAGTTATATGAAAATATACTGAATCGTATACAACACAATTATTAGACCAAACATGTCAGTAATATCCTGCTACCTTAGCAGTTGTCAGAACATTACACATTAGTTACTCTGCAGAACCAGCAGTAGTCACATGTAACACACAAGTTACTTAATATTCTGCAACATAAGCAGTAGTCAGGAATCACGTTACTACAAAAATGTACTTGTCATAGAAATATCATTAACGCCCATATCAGGAACATTCTAAAACATATGGCAAGTGAAAAAACACATATTAGCATGTTATGCCCATAAAAGGAACATCAGCAAACATATATGTAACACATCATAAGGCAAACAGGTTAGCCTATAAATCCATAAAGTCCATATTAGGAACCTAAGAAGTAGGGATGCCTTTTAAAGTACCTGTTTGTCCTGAAGAAAACGGTACTCTGTGTGCCAAGAGTAACAAAATGGGGCCCCCGCCGCTCCTTGCGCTCGTTCTGGGGGCCACTCTGCAGAATGGGGCGGGAGAGGGTGACACACACCCCCTCTAGTTTCATAACAGGCCCCTCCTGGGGATCGCGATCTCTGGGGGCCCTCCTGGGCCTCAACTAGCCCTCCAGAGGGGGGCCAAAGCCAGCACCACGATTGGGAAAGGAGGGGGTGCCACGCACCCCATCTGGATTATAATGGGCCCCTCCCAGGGCCCACGATCTCTGGGGCCCCCCCTCATTGGCAGGCCAGTGAAGGCCCCGGGGGCCCCCCAGAGATCACAGGAGGGTTGAATGGTGGCAAAAGGAAGGGCCCTCAGATGAGGCCTCCCTCCCCCGAACCGAAAAGCCAAAGGGGTGGGCAACGGGAGAGAGGCTCAGCGGCTATGGAACCTCCGATGAGGTTTCCCTCCCCAGTCTGCAAGCCAAACTGGTGCTTTTGCACCTTCCATGGGCCGCTGCCTGCACAGCACTGGCAGCGACTCCTAATCCGGTCCGATCCTCGGGGCCGCCACGGTTCTCTCCTGCCCTGTTCCTCCATCGTAGAGGCTCTGCCGAAGGAGCACCAGGCATCAGGAATGGTTATCTGCTCATGCCCAAGGGGCACTTCTTACATTTCCCCAGTCCCCCGGAGGCACCTCAATGCTGTGCTCCCTTCCTCCTTCTCCTCCTCGTGCCCCGGGGATACCAGCAGAAGCGCAGGATGTTTGGAGAGCCCGGGCCGCGACGGTAATTCCTAACGGCAGAAAAGCACTTACCAGCGCAAATAAGCAAATAGAAAGGGCTCTCAAGGCGCTAAGGTAATTATGGCAAACTCCGTAAAGCGCTTTCCAGGCGCTATAAATTGAAATACAGCACTCCTTGTGTTGTCAGTAGTTGCAGGGATCAGGGGCCACAGCAGGCTGCCCCTGGGGGACGAAGCCAAGTAAGCACAGCGCGACAGTGCCCAGCAGCCAGCACAAGGTAAATGAAGGCAGTTGGCAGTTCCTCCATATGACCAAGCAGGTTACAGGTCAGCACAGCAGCAGCAGTCCATGACGGGTCCGGGGGAGTCCTTCCAGCATTCTGTGTCCAGTTCCAGGTAAGTTCTCAAGTGTCTCCAAGAGTTCCCAAAATGTAGGGAAAACTCCCCTGTACTTATACTCAATTTTACAGTGTGTTGCAAAGGAAGGTGAGAGGAGTTTCCAACCAGTTACAACTGGTTCTCGGAGTGCCCCTCTCTCCTCCAGCACAGGCTCCAAACATCAGTTGGGGGTTAATTACCTTGTTGTGTGAGGCCAGTGCACAGCCTTCACAAATGCAAGTGTGCCCCGCCTCTCCCTTCTCTCAGCCCAGGAAGACTATTCAGTATGCAGATACAACTCTGTGACACCTCCACCCTCCCTCTGTATAGGCTGGCTGTAAAGCATGCACAAAGCTCAACTGTAACTCTGCCCAGACGTGGATTGGAGTTAAGCTGCAAAACACCAGTCATAAGCACAGAGAAATGCTCACTTTCTATAGGTGGCATTTCTGTAATAGTAATAAAACATCCACTTATACCAGTAAGCAGCATTTCTCACCACCATTACAACCACACCAAACATGCCTACACTACCCCTCATAAATCAGTCAATACCCCCTACACATAAGGCAGGGTATTTCCAGTGCAATCCTCTGGGAAGACAGAACTCACAGCAGTGAGACACCAAGTTATGCTGTTTGTCATTACCAGGACAGGCCACGCAAAATGGCACATGTCCTGCCTTCTACAGACATAGCACCCTGCCCATAGGGCTAGCTAGGGCCTACCTTAGGGCTGACTTACATTTAGTAAAAGGGGAGTTCTGGGCCTGGCAAGGAAATTTAGATGCCAGGTCCCTGTGACAGAAAATTGCCCACACAGGCCCTGCCCTTGCAGGCCTGAGACAGGTTTGAAAGGCTACTTCACTGGGTGGCACAAGCAGCGCTGCAGGACCACTAGTAGCATTTAATTTACAGGCCCTGGGTATAGAGCTACCACAGTACAAGGGACTTACTTGTAAATTAAATATGCCAAATAGGTATAAGCCAAACATACCTACTTTAGAAGGGAGAGCACCTGCACTTTAGCACTGATCAGCAGTGATGAAGTGCTAAGAGTCCTACAGCCAACAGCAAGAGGTTAGAAAAATTAAGAGAAAGGAAGCAGAAAGTCTTGGGATGAACCTGCCACAAGGGCCAGGTCTAACAATTATGTACTGGAGCTATGGTAAGAACATCTTAATTGTGAGTCAAAAGGTTCATCGACCTATTCGGGTCCCCTTGTAAGTTTACTTATTAATGTTAGATGCGCTAACACTAGGGACCTACTAGTAAATCAAATATGACAAACATGGAAAAGCCAATTACACACACAATTTACACAGGGAGCACTTTTACTTCAGCTCTGGTCAGCCGTGGTAAAGTGTGCAGAGTACAAAATGCAGCAAAAAAAGAGCCCAGCACACAGTCAAAACACAGGAAGCAGAGGCAAAAGGAGACTATGCCAAGGATGCAAGGTCTAACAGGAAGGGGGATCATGTTGATTAAGGCCGTGTGCATTGTGGCGTTGGCTTCCTTAATGGGGTTTGGCCACAGGACCTCGTCACAGTCTAGGCATCCCGGCCAAACCATCAATGCGCATTGCTGAAGACCGTGCGCAGTGTGGGGTTGGCCACAAGGCCTGACTGCAGGTAAGGCCCTGTGGCCAACTTCCTGCCACACAAAGCTGAAGAATTTGGATTAACGTATCATAGTTAAATTATACTTTACCTTACCTACAGCATAGAAATTCACTAAAAAAAAATCAAAATATTAAAGTAAAGATATAGTTAGATGTGATGAAAAGTTTGTTTTTGTAAAAAAACAACTTAGAAATACACTGGAAAAAATCAAAGGTTAAAGTAATGTTATAGTTAGGTGAATTTGTCAATGACAACATTAACGTTCTGAACTAAAAAAATACCGAAATTCACTAGTTACAGTTAGCAGTACTAACTATAACTTGTGCCCGCGCAATGTACTGCTTATGATCTCCCATATGACATCACTCTTGAGATGTTCTATGACATCGTTGATGACCTCACTGATGGTATTTCAAATTACATAATTGCTGACATCACTGATGACATCATCCAAGTCTCTTTTGCACACATTGCTTTATAAACAGTTACATCATTAGTGCTATGACAGCAAGCGCAAAATAGCTCAGAATAATAAATGTAACATATCCTGCACACAGTGTTCAATCTGTATACAACTGTTCAGGAAGAAACAAGTTCTTCCAGATAGTCAAACCCTGTTACATAACTGATACATTAATATAGACACTCTTTATCTGTATCAAACCCCTGACAGTCACTGAGCCTACATTGAGAAATTAAGTACATAGGACTAGAAAAGTGAGTACTCTTAACAGTGTTTATTTTATGGAGAGAGCTTGCTATGTATCACACTGTTTTCAGACAGTGAAACTCATGAGAAATAAACCATAGAGTATTAAAAAGTATCTTGCAAACTTGTTCAAAGAGTGACTATCCACGTAAAATAAGCAAGGTCTAAAAGTGCTAAGGATTATACTACTTGCAGTCTTCATACTGTGGTGGAAACGTTACAGCCCATATTCTGAAGCAAAACAATCACATGTACATAGGTTTGTACCAGGTGCACACAGTCTTCTATGTTAAGAAGAAACTGTCATGCTGAGACAATTCTGTCTAATAACTCAAGGCTGCTTACAATACTTGGTAGTATGTAGAATCTTTTCCCTACTGGGAACCTTTTCTGTAGTACCAAAAAACTTGTGTAAAACATAATTACCGCAAGTACTCAACTGTCACGTGCACATAGAGTTATTCTTCAAAACAAAGATTTGTTCGTAACATGTTCAATACCTCTACAAACCTATGGTGCATTAGGAGCATGTGTGTTTTGAAAACACTTATACCAATAGCCGGACACATGCTGTATAAAATTAGGTAGAAAACAGATATGGTACCACTATTTAAACTATAAAACAAATCAGTACACTCATTGGATGATGTCATCAGTGAAGTCATTTGAGATGTTATCAGTGGTGTCATAAATCATGTCATAGAACATCTCATGAGTGATGTCATATGTGAAGTCATAAGCAGTGCATGGTGGGGGGCAAGCCATATTCAGCTCTGATAAACTATTACTGGTGAAGTTCTGTGCTCTTTTTCATTCAGAATGTTAATGTTGTCACTGACAAATTCTCCTAACTATAATGTTACTTTAACCCATGTTTTTTTCAGTTAATTTCTGGGGTTTCTTAAAAAACAAAAAACAATCTTTTATCACACCTACTTATAACTTTACTTTAACCTTTGTTTTTTACTAGGGCTTTAGCTCCGCACTGAGGGTGGATCTCCACCCCATGTGTGGACCTAAGGATAATGCTCGTAAATGCCTTTTGTGAATTCCCAAAGTTGTAAACTTAGACGTTTTTTTCTAGGGCTTTAGCTCCACACTGAGGGGGGATCTCCACCCCATGTGTGGACCTAAATATAATGCTCGTAAATGCCTTTTCTGAATTCCCAAAGTTGTAAACTTAGATGTTTGGTCTTAGTTTAAACCAAACAACTAAGTTTACCTTTGTGAATCCGGACCAAGTTTTGCACTGGAAAGTAAATTCCAAGAAATCATTTTGCACAAGTTTGCATTCCCTGTTTGTGGTTGCTGTTATAATCTCTGGGGTGTATGGAAAAATACCATCCTCATTTATTTTTAAAATGAATACATTCTAAGGTTTCTATCACTGTATGCCATACCTCCCGCAGGCAGACTACCTGGTGGGTAGATTGCACTGACACAACCTTTGTCAGTGTTATAGCAAATGTTTGCCAAATCATTTAATCCCCTCAAGACTCCCTTGCACATGAACCTATTCCTGCCAAGACCTGGGGCCTAACTTTCTTCCTCACATACTCCTGATTACACGGATAACACATGTATATGCATTTCCTTTGGGTTAGGGTGCCAAGGCCTGGGGCCTAACTTTCTTCTGATTACACTGGTAACAGATATATATGCAGTTAGGGTGCCCAGAGGCAATTAACTTTGAAACCAACTGCAATCAAAATGCTGTGTTAGGCTAGTAGTGTTTTATAGCTGGTATTACCATGAACTAGAGGGAAACGTACTACAACCATAAACATTTAAGAGCTAGACATCCTAAGTTTTCCATGTGTGTATGCCAGACCTTCCTCATGATGATTCTGTGGTCTCTGTAAGGGTGTCCTTTATCAGGTTGTTTATCATTTGTTTCCAAATGCATGGTTATTCCCTCCAGTCTTTGTCATAAAGAAATATATCACTGCCAGGGCTTCCCACCCATCTTTCTTCCTCTGACATAGTGGCACCAGACATCTATGCATTTTCTTTGAGTTTAAGTTGCCCTAGGCAATACACTCGGTGCGCTGTATTTTGACTATGTGGAAAACAACAAAAAGAGAAATCCCTGTTTGCGCTACTATCTTTTGTTTGCTGGTAGGACCCCTCAGTTATGTGGAAACAATCCAGGTCTATATACGTTTAACATTAATACATTCTGATTTTTTTCTTGCTCGGGACATGACCTCTTTTCTCTGATTGACCTGGCAATGCATTGAGGAGAACAAGAAGTTATCCAGATGTACAGCATTTTCCCACAAACATGGTAATTCAGTCTTCCTCACAGAGAAATGTATTGATGGAAATGCTTGAAAAGACAAGACATCCACCATCAAAATCAGTTTCACCAACTGCACCACCGTGATAGCTGAACGGATGAGAACCAACTGCTGAAGCACTACCACAAGACATAAGTACAGGCATATAGAAATAGGATTACAGACCAGCACCTACCAAATATGCTAGAAATCTTGGGATCATCCTGGATGACAAGCTCAAAATTATGGCACAAATCAGCATAGTGCACTGGGCTTACTTCAGAATTCTACATATGCTGCAAAAAATCTTCAAGTGGTTGTGTTAGAAATGGGGTTTCTGATTGTCACAGTACGCACACTATATGAGCAAGAACCACCACTCTAGTCACTGTAAGCTAGATATACACTTAGAGATAATGTGTGCTCACCCTCTGGTAGCTTGGCACAGAGTAGTCAGGCTTACCCAAACAGGCAAAGTATACAGTATTTGTGCAACACACACTAACACAACGAAAACACCACAAAAATACTCAGCACAGGGTTAGAAAAGTAAACTATATTTTATGAGTATAACAAGACCAAATTACAAAAATCCAATAAGTAGAGGTGGATTTATGAATTTTAGAAGAATAAATCAAAAGTAGTGCTTCGAAGTCAATAGCGCTTAAAGGTTAATTGAGGTTGCACTAGACCAGAGTGAATCCAAAGTTCAGGTCAACTGCTATAGAGGGAAAGGCAGCAACAAGACACACATAGGGCCTGCTGTGAAAGTACCTTGGATGAAGAGTAGCGTAGATGTTGAGGAGCGTGCAAATGTGATGTTTTGGTTCTAATCCGTGCAGCCAATGGATGCTTCGTTGCCGAGCTTCACAGTTGTCAATGCGATGTCCTTGAGGTGTGGCGTTAAACCCTTTGTGATGAAGGTGATGCGTCGTTGTCAAACCACATAGCTGGCGATGTGAGGTGTTGGTTTTCAGGGGTTACAGCACAGATACTCAATTCCAAGGGCCCACCACTTGACAGAGCATGACTTACAGCAGACAGAGTCGAAGTACTGGTTGCAGGCAGTCTTTGATGTCCCTGAGACTGCTGAAGAAAAGGGGGCAGCCAGCAAGCCTTCGGAGTCACTCTGAGTTCAGGTTTGGTGGGTCCAGACCTTGTCCTCAGCAGCGCAGAGATCAGCAGGCAGCAAGGTGGCTCAGCAAAGCAGAAATAAATCCTTCCAGAGTAGCAGTCCTTGTAGCAAATCAGTCCTTACTCCTGCTAGAGTTCTTCACAGGTCCAGTAGTGTACTGATTTTGTAGGGTCAGAGGTCCAGTACATATACCTAGTTGTGCCTTTTCAGGTGTAAGTGCCATCTCTCCCTCCCTCTTCCTGCCTAGGAAGAGCTATCAGGATGAAGATGGATGCAGATGAGTTGTCTGTCACACCCACCCTTCCTGTGCTTGTGGCTGTCTAGAGGGAATAAATGCCTTGCAGACATGCTGCAAGGCACACAGAACGATTTGAGCAGAGAAATGCCCACTTTCTAAAAGTGACATTTCTAAAATACTAAAGTTACATACAACTTTACTATTGAAAAGGATTTATCATTACTATTCCAAAGATAAGAAACATGAAGCAGCTACTCCTTTGTGATCAGGTATTGCAGTTTAAAGTGTATTAAGGAATTCACAATGCTAGCCTATGAGAGGAGTAGGCCTCACAGTAGTGAAAAATGAATCAGGTTGTTTGTCACTACCAGAACATGTAGAACTCAAAGGACATGTCCTACCTTTTACTTACATAGCACCCTGCCCTTAGGGCTACATAGGGCATACCTTAGGGGTGACATGTGTAATAAGGGGAATTTAGGGCTTGGCAAATAGTAGCAATTAATTTACAGACCCTGGGTATATTGGTTATCACATTATAATGGACTTACATGTAGATCACGTATGACAATTGTGGATACACCAGTGTTACCAAATTGTAAGGAGAGAGTACAAGCAATTTAGCACAGGTTAGCAATGGTAAAGTGCACAGAGTCCTAAAACCAACAAAAACAAGGACACAGAAAGAGGAGAAGCAAGGCAAAATAAGGGCTATTTTCCAACAGGTTGCCACTGAATGCCAGACGACCCTTCAAATAAGCCTTCATCACAAGCATGAAGACTGCAGCAACACACGCTACCATGGAACCTCAGACTTCAGACCATTCAGAACTCTGCCGCAAGACTCATAATCAACCTTCCATGACTTTGCAGAATCAAAGATTTGGCCTCATTACTTTCAGTTACCATACATCCCACCTACAATTGTGTGGTAGTGTTTATATTGGCAGACGTTTGCACACACTAGGTGGCAGGAGTTTTTTCTGTTCTTCACCAATTCTAGAACATTTAATCAAAGAAATCACAGCAAATTCTGTTTAACTATTTTTTGACTAATGCAGGATATTCTGGGTAAGGAAAAGTGTTCATATCCACCAAAGCCACACCATCAAAGGTCCTTCAAGGTGGCTAGTTTCCAGAAATGTCTTGGACTGGACAGCTTCTCTAGGTGGCAGACAACCTCAGGCCCAGTCTTATGCATCCCCCACCAACCAAGCTATTTGGGTTTTCTGAAAGCCTAAAAAATAAATCAAAACAATGCATTTCCTGCTGGGCCACAGGCACATGTATAAGTGCCCCAGCGAAGGGTGTGATGCGGTTTGGATTTTTTCTTACGTTAAGAAATTTTTCAAACAGCAACCTACTCCAAACAGGGACACATATGTGTCCCTCTGTTCCCCAGAAAGGAGCCACCACTGATTGGATTTTTTCTTAGGCTAGGAAAAAATCTATCCAGAATTGGGCTGTTCTCTGGGGCACTTGTTTGTGCCCCAGCAAGAAACCAGAAGATGTTTGGAAGTTTTTCTTGGGTGCACCCTAAGCTAATTGTGATAGTTAAATAATATGTAATGTGCTAGAGGACATTTAATCACTTATGGTGGTAAGGTAGTTAATGTAATTGTATTTACGATGGGATATTATGGATGGTAATGCTTTAGGTGTATAATACACAGTAGCCTGTATATGACAACATTTTTTACATAATTTTTTACAAAACTTGTACTGTTTTGACAGTTTGTGATTTGTATAACAGATTAATATTAGGCACAGAGTAATAAGAGTAAGAAGGTTTGACATTTTAAGATGGCGGCCGCCTTTCATTGTAATATGGGAACACTTTTTTGTTCGTTTGTTATTTATGTTTTTGTTAAAATTAGTATTTAATATGCAAATTAAACAGCCATCCCATCCATGAACAAGGCTACTGCTGAAACACATTGTGAGGAAGTATCGTTTTTACTAAAGAATATATGCAATTCCAAAGGTGTCTGAGCATTTCCTTTTAATGTATGAGGATTTTGTGTGATATTTGTTTGGATTTCTGGGTCCACACTCGGACCGGCACAATTGCAAGCCTCAGGATTCCGGCATCTTGGCTCAGTGATATTTACAAATTTCCGAAGCTCCCACAAGTAAATTACCTTCACTGAATGTTATTTACGATCAAAAAGGAATCGACTCCAAGGTGTCCGTTAGAAGTTCTGACATGGCGTTTATTGAGAACACGCCGCTACGAGAAGAACAAATATGTTAGGAGTGGTTAAAAAAATAATGTAGACTATGTGTGAAAGCTACGATTCAGTAGTTTGATTGGATTTTGAACAGCAGTGTTTAAAAAGAACGACGAACGGGATTAAGCAACGGAGTGCCATAAATAACCTGCAAGAAGAAAGCTGGAGCAGAATGATGAATGGGATCAAGTAACAGAGTGCCACAAATAACCTACAAGAAGAAAGCGGGGTGCCAAGGTACGATCATATTTGGCAAGATTGTTACAAGTGGAATAAAGTGCTATTTTTGTATGGCTATGATACATAGCAACTAATAACATTTTACAGGATTTTTTTGCCATTAAAAGTGGCTTAAACATAGCTAAGCATAATATTCTCGGCGAGAACTGTAGATTCAGTGGATTGAAGTAAATGGGTAGGGTTTGGATTCTAACGGCAATACACAACTTATGGCTGCATGACTTTTTCCTGTTGATTACACTGCTTGTTTCGGTGAAGTCGATCAGTTTCTATACCAATGTGAAGGACTTGTGGTTGTGCAGTGGGATATAGAGGTTGAGTGCCCACATTTGGAGAATTGCGTTGTTGACAACAGTACGGGTTATTACGATTCCTTCCTCACTAGAGGCCCGGCAAAAGGAGAAATCCAGTAAACTCTTTTTTTCCCAGTTAGTGGACACTCAAAGTAAAAAAACAAGGTGCATCAAGTGCAGGATCTGCACTTAAGTTGCAAGTGCAAAAAAGGAACTCTCTAAATGGTGGGAGATCGAGTCTCTACAACGGTATATTGAGGTGGAAAGGGTGCCCAGGGGTTTACGGATTTATACTATTCTGACTTATGAAGATCCGGACCCAGATATGTTGGAGGAATGTGCTGAAAATGCAAAGGAAAGTTCACTTAACATGATGAGGATATTAATTAAGTATGCTTCCAAAGATAGAACCAACATTTTGGAAGAAATAGAGAAGACGACTACAGAGATATTGACAATAGTGTTGAAGGATATACTGGAGGAGATGAGAAGCAGTCTAGATAAGAAACTCGCAAAATTTGAGGAGGACATTACATCCAAGAAACAAAGGAAATGTATTCGAGACTTCAAGGATTATCAGTCAGGAAGAATCTTAACGTTCCATCAAAAATATGACTATATGTACACAGAGAATGACAAGGAACCGGTATTTGCAATGGTGGAGACCAACCCATGTGAGCACTTAAGAGAATTGGAAGAGACTGATGTTTCAGATAGTAATCAATCTGATGCGTCAGATTCCATCCTGGCAAAAGGTTCAGGGGTTGATAAAAATGCCATTAGGTCACATTTTATAAAACAGTTCCAGCCCCTGAACCAAGGAAGGACAGACCAAAGGAAAGAATCATTCCACCAGAGAGACAAGGGTCGAGGAACGAGAGGCAGAGGAAGAGGAATTGTGCAGCAAAGATAGGAGGAAGGAAAAGAAAATCTCAGGGCAGTGGGTATAACAACAAGGGCCCGGAAAACAACACAATGACTGTGGTGAATTTATCTAGTAGGGAACTAACTGATGAGGAAAAAAGACTCCTGGCATTGGGCCTATCATTCTGTCCCACAAATGACTTAGATTATGTACAGACAAGGATTGACCTTTTCCATTTTGTCAGGAAATTGAAGTTAAAAAAATGGCACCAGACGAGAGTGACAGGAGAATCACACGAAGTAGATAAGCGGGAGGCCAGTAGATTATGTATCTCTGATATAGAATTGTTACACACATTATCTACTTGATGGCATAGAAGCACATGATGATCGAGTTTTGAATTTGGATGTCTTAGAAATTGAGATAGACAAATCTTGTCCAACTCCTTTTAGATCAAAATCGAGGTTTTTACCAGCAGTACAGTCAATATCTATTGGAAGGAAGAAGACAACTAGAATATCCTAAATGCTATATACAAGCTAGGCCATCTGATGCGAAGTTAGTTAATATTCTATATCATGAGCTATTACTGGATTGGAGAGAAAGGGCATATTGAAATGGGAGGAATATTGTTTTTTGAAATGTGAATACCCTATAGTTAGAATAATGTATCACCTATCAAAGTTGCATACGGATAAGAAAACTCCTCCAGGAATTATGTATGCTACTTGAGAATACCTCAAGATACATAGACTATTTTCTTAGACCATTTGTGGAGGGCCTCTTGTCATATGTGATAGATACAACTCATTTTTTAAAATTTATTGATGGTCTTAAATGGGAGGATGATTACTTGGTACTAACATTGGATGTTACATGTCTCTACACATGTATTCAACATGACTTAGGGCTAGCAGCGGTTAGTCATTATATGAGAGTAGGATCAATGTCATTTTTGCTACATACCAAAATGGTTTGCGATATGATCAGCTATTGTCTCCAAAACAATTTCTTCTTGTTTGATAATCAAGTATACAGACGGGTACAGGGGACAGCGATGGTTACTTGATTCGCGCCCAGCTATGCAAATGTGTTCATGGGCTGGTGGGAGGAGCATGTATCCATGAATATATCTTAGTTTGAGGAAAACGTAGTGGTGTGGTGTCAATATATTGATGACATCTTTGTGCTTTGGAAAGGTGATGAACGTTCCGCAATACGTTTTATGGCATCCCTGAATAAAAATGAATATAATCTACAGTAGAGCGAGCAACACAGTAATAAACAAATCCAATTTTTGGATGTAGAGGTCACAGTTCATTAGGACACCTTAAGCACCAGGCTACACAGGAAAGCCACTACAGGGAACAGTTTACTCAGTGCTAGGAGTGCACATCCACCTAGCTTGATAGAGAGTATCCCTTGTGGAGAACTATGAAGAGCTACATGGATATGTAGTACATGGGAAGATTATCAACTTGAAAGTATGATAAAGTGTAAAAGATTTAGAGAAAGGGGATACAGAAATAAGATTATCTTGCAGCCCAAAAGTAAGTAAGATAACATCAGGAGAAGGGATCTTCTATATAAAACATATAAGGAACACAAACCAGATGAGGGTTTAAGATTTATTACAACATTTTCTAATCAGGATAAATGGGACAGATTCTTACTTAAAGCTGGCACATCCTGCAGACTGATCCCATCCTAGACACTCATATTACCAATATGCCACTTGTGACGTTTCATAAGGGCAGGTCTTTTAGAGACTACTTGAGTCAGAACTTAGTGACAAGCACGCAGGACACAAGATCATTTTGAGGGAATCCGGCTGAATTTTACTTTTGCACTCGGTATAAAGCCTGTAAATACAGTGTAAATTGCACTAATATGCCAATTGATAATGGACATAGGAGCCATCAGATCAAGGGCCATTATAACTGCAATACAGACATTTGTGTATACTGTTTGAGGTGTCCTTGCAATAAGATCTATGTAGGGAGTACGATACATAAGGCCAAAAAGAGAGTTTTGGAACATCTAAGAGCAATTCGTAACTATGACCATAATTACCCTGTGGCTCAGCACTTTCATGAAATACACAAAGGAGATTAAAAGTTGCTTAGCTTTGTGGTTATTGATCAGATTACACAAATACACAAGGGGGATAGAGACAGAAAAAGTTACGGATATTAGAGTCTAAACTGATAATAAGATTTAATACTCTAAGGGCCACATGTAGCAACATTCAGATTTGCGACCCGCAAATTGCAAGTCAGAGCGACTTGCAATTTGCGAGTCGCAAATCCGAATGTTGGATGGTGTCCCTGACACCATCTGCACTTCGCAAGGGGGTCACAATTGCCCACCTCATGAATAATCATGAGGTGAGTCGCAATTTGCAACCCGCTTGCGAATGGCAGCCCTCACAGGGATGGTGGCCTGCTGCGGACAGCATACCACCATGTTTGTGACTGCTTTTTAATAAAGCAGGTTTTTTTTGTAATGCAGCCCGTTTTCCTTAAAGGAAAACGAGATGCATTACAAAAATAAAAAATTTGATGTTTTCGTTTAATTTTTTCAGAGCACTGCCTGCTCTGAAAAAAATGTTTACAGTGCCATTCACAACTGGGAAGGTGTCCCATGGGGACCCCTTCCCTTTTGCGAATGGGTTACCACCCATTTGAAAAGGGTGCAAAATGCAATTGGTTTGCAACCGCGTAAGCGGTCACAAACCAATCCTACATTGCACTGCGACTCGCAATTAGGAAGGGAACACCCCTTCCTAATTGCAAGTCGCAAACCCGTTTTGCGATTCGGTAACCAGGTTACCGAATCGCAAAACGGGGTTTGTGCAATGCAATGTACTTTTTGCATGCAAAAAGCTTGCTACAGGTGGCCCTGAGTCCCTTGGGATTGAATTTGAGTGAAAAAATGAATGTGGACTTGGGTTAAATAAATAAAAGAAGATAAATGGATATTTGAACCTCTAGTTGGTTTTACGAGATGTTATTGTTGCACTTTTAGCTGTAGGTGTTTTAATGTGTGGGTGGTGGTATGTTAAGATCTGGCATAGACAGTTGGGTGGAGCAAGGCTAGTTAAAATGTTTACATTATATGTCACATGACATAGAAATGTGTTGAGAAGTCTGTCTTTAATGGTACAATTAATGTATGGTTATACAACAGCTCACTTGAGCGTAGGATTGAAAAGAAAAGATTAGTATTATGAACACAGCGATAATATATGGCTATTGTGTATATATGGTACATATTCCATATGAATGTCTGGAAATTATGTTGAATTGAAGGAATGTGCGCTCTAAGCTAATTGTGATATTTAAGTAATATGTAATGTGTTAGAGGGGATTTAATCACTTATGGTGGTAAGGTAGTTTATGTAACTGTATTTACGATGGGATATTATGGATGGTAATGCTTTATGTGTATAATACACAGTAGCTGGTATATAACAACAATTTTTACAATTTCTTTTTACAAAACTTTTACCATTTTGACAGTTTGTGATTTGTATACCAGATTAATACTAGGCACAGAGTAATAATAGTAAGAAGGTTTGACATTTTAAGATG
Organism: Pleurodeles waltl; assembly: GCF_031143425.1. Classification (NCBI taxonomy): domain Eukaryota; kingdom Metazoa; phylum Chordata; class Amphibia; order Caudata; family Salamandridae; genus Pleurodeles; species Pleurodeles waltl. The sequence goes on from NC_090447.1 coordinate 282,697,184, forward strand.
GAGGCTACCTTTTATTGTAATATGTGAACACTATTTTGTTAGTCCATTATTTATGTTTTTGTTAAAATTTGTATTTAATATGCAAATTAAACAGCCATCCCATCCGTGAACAAGGCTACAGCTGAAACGCGTTGGAAGGAAGTATCGTTTTACTAAAGAATATATGCAATTCCAAAGGTGTCTGAGCATCTCCTTTTGATGTATGAGGATTTTGTGTGATATTTGTTTGGATTTCCGGGTCCACACTCGGACCGCCACAATTGCAAGCCTCAGGATTCCAGCATCTTGGCTCAGTGATTTATATATATATATATATATATATATATATATATATATATATATATATATATATATATATATATATATATCATGAGTAAATAACTTTTGGGGTAGTTTGATTAAAATACCAGTAGCTACAAATAGAATAATCAAGAATCTCAAGGTAATCATCTTCTAAAATGTTTTAAAACAAAGCGCAAGCTGGCTGCCAAAAAATAAAATGGAAAAACGTGCTGGATTTGTCCTGGTGGAATTTTCTGAAACCAATACATAATTCAACAGCACCTACACATTACCTGAATTCCATTACTTGCAGCAACCTGCAGGGTTGAGGGTTCTTATTTTATCGTCCAGCTCGGTCCAAAACAAAGGCCTGATTGAAAGGGCAATCAGTCCTCCTTTAGTTCAAGTTTCATCCTGGCTGGGAGTCATCTGGAACCTAACGCGTAGGTGCCCATGCAGTGGAAGGAAACAAAAGTGCACAACTTGTTATCACTTCCCAATTACTTGAGAGAAATATGTTTTCTTAACTTTGTTCAATTTCCTATGTAAAGGATGTGCTTGCACTGTAGGAATGCAAGATTTATCTGTCTATGTGAGTAATCACCAGGACCACTGGAATTATGCGATTCTGCAGCCGTGACATTTTTTGTGCATAATTATGGATTTGCTGCATTTGGCACATAATCCATCATCTGCTGCATTATATACAGATTTTAACAAAAATGTGGCATTCCCTTTGCAAAGGTTAACTGGTCATCTTTCAGTTGCTTTTACTGTATTTGATTGTTAAATTGGTACTAATGAGGAGAAATCGTTCCCCAGACAGAATTACCACACATAAAAATGACAAAATAATGAAGTAATACTATCAACAAAAGTGCTGCATTATGCTGCGTAAATTGCTTTTTCTTGCCACATAATACTTACTCATAATTTGGTGATTTCCTCTGCAAAATTCCAATGTCTGTAGTAATTTCACAAATATAAATTTAAATTGCACTTGCTATTTTTTATTGAAATGCTTTATAGAGCTTATCTTCCAAGCGTAGGTTGTCAGAGTTCTTTACATCACATACAGACACGCAATAACAAGTGTGTAAATCAATAGACAGGAAATAGTACATGGACAGTGAGGGTTCTAAGGTGTAGGAATCACATATAATCTATACTTTTAGCCATATGTTAAAAATGATTGGTTGGTAGAAATACAAAAACAGAATATAAAGTGTGGTACAGTGATTGTGGTTGTCTGTACCAACAAGACTGTATTACTTCCAGACGGAACCCTTCTTGGCAATATTGTAATAACAAGATTGAGAAAAACAAGGATACAAACCCATGGCTTACCGTTTGCATACAGCTCCTTGATGCAGGTACATTGTTCACTGTGCTATATTAGAAGGCATGCAACTCATGAAATAGACTTAAGAAAATGATCTTGGTTCCAAAAGCGGTAGCCCACTTACCTATTTAAAAAAAATACAAATCTATGATTTCCATGTTACAAGACGTGCTTTGCAGTAGGAACATTAACCCTCTTTAGTAGTATATGAGTCTAAACTGTGACTTGACAAAGCATAGAACTCTCCCAGAACCATGTCAACTTCTAGAATTATCTTGACAAGATTCTAATCCCCTCAAAATTGCTGAGCACCCAATGATCTATGCAGCAGGTGGCTTAACCTTGTAAGATATTTTAAAATGCAGCCTTTTGTGACCGATCAAGTAATCTAGAACAGACTTACTGTCACATACGTGCTTGCTGCCAATTCCATGCAGATATGCAAATATGTAAGTCGACTGTCAGATTCTACTTTTTAAGCTCCACCTCTTGTTACGCCACCCTCTTTCCTTTGTCATACCTTGGCCTCCAATGTATTGGCTCCTGGAGTATGTCTTTCTACTTCCAACACTGGAAAACAGGTACCATGAGCAGGATCTGCTCCATTGTGATCTTTGGTCTCCCACGTACCTTGTTTGAGTGTTCCTCACCGGTACTTTGGCCCCAGTGGTTTGCAATGCTGTAACTGAGCATGGTCCCCGTAGGGCGCAAGATGGATTTAAGTATGCAACAGGGCATGTGCATTGACCTCATAGGATGTTGGGGGTAGGTGTGGAGGTGAGGTGAGGTGTTGAGCGGCTAGGCACCCAGTGGTAGCCCCAGGTCAAAGATGGTTTTGTCACTTGCTCTGCAGTTCAGGGTAGTACCTTTCATATTTGCGGGGTGGAGGAATTGGCATCAGCACAATAGAGGAGGAGGTAAGCATGCCTTGCATTTATTTTTGTTTCTGAATCACTGAATTCATTTTTAGAATTTCTGGAGTTACTAGAGTCTCTGCTCTGGCAGACTGGAGACTACCTGCATCACTATGCTGCCAGTGTTTTTCAAAATCATGGAGACGATCAGAGTTCTTATTGTCGTCTTTTTCTCTCTGCTGCTCTATTCCAAGAGACCCTGAGGTTGTGAGACTAGTGAAGTTTTATGGTTGAAGATCTTTTCTGCAGTAGTGGCATATTGGTCATCCTTTTTCCCTCTCGTTTACCTGAATGATCTCTTTAACTCAATAATTTATCTTTTTAACATCAGTACATCATTCTATCAATTGTTAATCTATGGAAACTTTCAGTGAACTTTAAATTCTAATACAAGGCCTAACACTTGCCTGAAATCACATAGGGGGTCATTCCGACCCCGGCGGTCAAGGACCGGGGTCGGCGGGAGCACCGCCAACAGGCTGGCGGTGCCCCGCAGGGCATTCTGACCGCGGCGGTTTGGCCGCGGTTAGAACAGGAAAACCGGCGGTCTCCCGCCGGTTTTCCGCTGCCCTCAGGGATCCTCCATGGCGGCGCAGCTTGCTGCGCCGCCATGGGGATTCCGACACCCCATACCGCGGTTCGCCCACCATGAACAGGATGGCGGTATGGGGTGTCGTGGGGCCCCTGGGGGCCCCCGTAAGAGGGCCCCACAAATAATTTTTGCACCCGTCACACCTTCCCACTCCGCCGGCTCCATTCGGAGCCAGCTTCCTCGTGGGAAGGGGTTTCCCGCTGGGCTGGCGGGCGGCCTTCTGGCGGTCGCCCGCCAGCCCAGCGGGAAAGCCAGAATGGCCTCTGCAGTCTTTCGACCGCGGAGCGGCCATATGGCGGTGCCCGCCAGCCTCAGAATGAGGCCCATAGTATTTTTAGAGAAGTGGCTGGTGCGCTTTTGAACGGGTCGTTGGTGGGCCATCAGCTTTTAGCCACTTGTCCTTCTTCATCCTGTTTTATACTCCCCGTCGTGTAAGACTGTGTAGCCACATGGGTGTTTTAAAGGTTACATTGAACTGGGCTTTTTATTGCATAGTTGTGTGATTTGTGTGTGTAATTCCCTGTAAAACCAAATCTCTGCTCTAGCACTGTTGGTGATGTTTGGGAAAACCATTGCCTGAACCTAGTACATCGATTATCCACTACATTAGAATGAATTTAATGACAACGGTGCTCCGTAATCAGAAAATTACCAATAAAACTCTCTTAGTAACTGCTAAATCTGATGTTTCAATGAAAGTGCAATCTAAGAATCAAGATCACGTAAATAGGGTGGTTTCCTCACCAAAAGAAATGGACCATTCTGAATTAATTTCCAATCTTAGAGGGAGAACGCAGATATATTGAAATTAATATGCATGAGAAGGGCTCTGCCAAACATTTAAAATTCAGGCTCTGACTATGTTATTTTTCACTGTCTGAGGTCTTTGCCACCAGAAAATCAAGTTTTAAACAAGGTGAGCCCACAGGAAAGTGGAAAGAGGCATTCAAGGTATGTAACATGTTCTTTTTCGTTTTTATAGGTACTTCCCTTGTATTAAAGGCAAAAACAGTAGATATTGGTGATGGCAATAATCGGAAATTAATGTTGTCCAGGGACAATCTTAATCTAGTATCAATTTAGGCTGGACAGGTAACTTCCCCGGCCTTCCTGAAGGAAAAGCATGGTCTAACTTCAATGCCCTAACTACCCCGGGAGAAAAAAACAGTGATGGAATCTGAGAAAGTACTAAAAAGGTCAGACACATATCAATTAATAGAAGTTGCAGGTTCAAATACTCCCTTGATAAATACAAATGGAAGTAGGAAAAGGAACGTAGGTCAGTTAAAAGAAAAAGTTAAGGTTAGTACTCTAAACAAAAAGGCATCTGAAATTGCTGAGAGTAAAAAATTAATTGGTAGGGAAAATCATCTTTCAAAATTGTTCACTAGCTGTGGTAAAGATTTAAGACTTTCAGGCAAATCCACAAGACAACACTTCTATAGTTCAGGATCTCACCATCCAAGAAGGTTTACCTCCTGCGCGCATAGTCCTTTTAGGGGAAATCAAGCAGTGGCCTAAGACTAAGGGTCGCTCATGAATAGAGGTCTTAACAATGAACTTTGGGGCATATTTAAGATGTCCTAGCACCTCCTTGGACCACATTAGCATTATTTTTTTCACATCAATGTGACCCAACAAAGCCAAAATCACTGCACCATATTTACAAAGTGGCACAATGCATGCAGAGGTATTTTCACTGCTTGGGGAGGACAGTTACGGTTGCTTTGTTAGAAATGGGGCCCAAGGTGCCAGTACGTGCTGTGTCCCAGAAGGCCTCACACAGAAAAGTGACTACCTCCTCTCCCATCCATTTGTAAAGTTCCACTGGGAATCTGTCTTCCCCCCCATTCCTTTGTGGTAAGATAGGTTAGAGATAGCTTGTGCAGTCTCGTCCTTTCTGACTTTACCCTCCAGGAGGCTCCTGCCTTCTCCATTGAGGCTAGGTTGGGGGACGTCCGCTAAGAAGGGAGATAGTTGCATAGGATCATTGTGGTTTCAGGAGTGTACAGAGATCGGTAGAAGGCTGCAAATTCATTGACAGTGTCTTGGGGGTATGTAAAGACGTCTCCAGTTGCGGAATGAATGGCTGCTTGTTGGCACAGTTGCTCTGCTAAAAGGCAGCCTGCCTTTTCCGCATGTTTGCAGTGGCGTCCCTTTATTCTGCTATGGGCGTACTCCGCTTTGGATGTAAAGAGGTCTTTGAGGTCCATTTTAGCCCTCTTGAGGTGACAGCGGATGGCGGGGGAAAGGTATTGTGGTATATCGACGTGTGAGGGTCACTATCGCATCCTCTAGATCTGCATGTTGTGTGCGCATTTGGGCGTTTGCAATGGGTGCATCTCTCATTAGTTGGCCCCGAATCGTCACCTTGGCTGTGGCCCAAGTACTCTGCCGGAGGCGACTGAGTCTCTGTTGTCTTCTAAATAGATTGCAACATGAGATCTGAGTTGGGCTTTGCTCAGCAGTGTGCAGTAATGCGAGATATTCAGACACCACGGCTTGCATCCCGGGTTGACAAGCCTCAACTTAAGAATGAGCAGGACAGGAGCATGGGCGGAGAGTGCAGCCACCGATATACAAGATTCCTTGACATGGGCCACCGTTATGTGGGTTACCAGAAAATAGTTCATTCGGAGTGGGTATTGTGTACCTGTGACATAAAGGTGTATTCTTGATCTGATGGATGGACAAGGCGCCAATGGTCTGTCAGACCGTGGTCTGACATAATATCATCCAGAAGGGCCCTGTTGGATGCATTGCAGCGGTCTAGGCGACCAGTGCATTCAGGGAAGGGATCATGTGCAGATTCCAGTCTCCCCTCCGGAGAAAATGTGTGGCCCATCCTCTGTGAGAAGGGGTTGAATTGAAGGAAAAAGGAATGTTTAGTCCACACAATGAGGATGTAGTGGGTGTTCGGGTCCGTCCAGGTTTTAAGGATGGTGAAGGGCAAGAACCTGCATATGAAGATCGCAACTCCACACTAGTGGGTGAGGCCATTTACATTCCAAGTGATCATAGAGAATGTGGACATGACGTAGATCTTGGGAGGACCACCGTAGATGTGGGGTACAGATGGACCAGGGGTGAAGAACGGGGGTGCCCAAGCAAGGAGGTGATGGGGGAGGAAAAGAAGAGAGGGAGGGAGGAATGGGATTTCACAAGGAAAGGACCCCTTGGTCAAGGGATGCCCACCAGAAACACTGGAGTAAGAAAAGAAGAACGTGAGGGGCGAGAAAGGGAGAAAAGGACAAGCGGGGAAAGGAGAGGAAAGAAGGACAGGAAAATGACTCAGAAGCAGGGAGGAAACCCTGGAATGGGCCAAAAAACATCTAGCTGTGGGTCTGAACTAGCTCTGCTCTTGCATCGGAGGCCTCCATCCACAACGTGGGCGGTTAGAAGGTGGGCATGTATGGGGAAGAAGTCTATGGTAGTGATAGAGCAGGGAGGACGCTGTGTGGTGGTCACCTTGTTTTGAAGAGCACCGGATATGGAAGGACATGAGCATTGAATATATGCACCGATATACAAATATGTATTCATACCCACAGATGCATATGTATTCCAGCTGAGCAGGGTGGGAAGGAGGTCCCATCTGCAGTTCCCAGGTATGGTAGACAATAAGAAGCAAAGAGTGAAGTCCAGTCACCCTATCCTGAAATCCAGCTATATCTGTGCAGATGGAATGGGATTCCATTGCCAGTTCTGAGATCTTAGTAGCCATGCCTTCCAAGCATTTGCAAACGCTGTGATTTCTTGCAAGATGCGTCCATCGTGGAGTTTGGCTGGGTGCTCATGTGGGCGTCCGGTGCATCAAATACCGATGGTGGTTGCTGATGAGTCCCAGAATGTTGATGGGCAAGGGCTTTGGAAAATAGCCTCTGGCTGGCAGATTTGCTGTTGGATTTGTCTTTGGGCATTGCTAATCCATGTTCCTACTCCCAACGGGAGTAAGTCCAAGTCTGTGGGGGCTCACACGGATCGTGGCCTGTCGACCTTAGGCCAGTAGCAAGTAGTGCAAGAGAAGCACTCGGTTAGTGGCACATCAGGGGCATATCCGAATAATCCATGGATAGCGATGAGCCTTGAGGATATAGATAAATCAATGTCAGATCGCTGATGGAGGTGCCCGGTTCCCTGTAGGGGATGAGAAAGGCCAGGCAAGTTTGCAGTAGGATCCTGTGCCTGGCAGGCCCCGAGTAGGTGCTCAGTGGTTGGATGGTCGGCCTCAGGTGCAGTTGAGCTAACGGGATGTGTGTCCAGCAGCCCCAAGGTCACTGATAGAGAGGGGCATGTGGCAGAGGGGGTCGACCCTGTATGTGTGATTGCTCATGGAAGAGGGTGAACTGTGCCGGATGGAGAGGAAGCCACCTGAAGAACACCCCTCTCTCCAGTGGTCCAAAGGCCCTCAGGGCTCTACTGAGGTTGGCATCAGGGGAGGGTCTATACAGAGGCCGTGGCAGGGTTCTGGTGGAGCGCAAGGATCGTTGGAAGGATCGTTGCCTTGCCGGAAAGAGCCTGGGTAGGACAGGGCAGTCAGTAACACGCCAGACCTCCTTGTCGCACTGGTGGCTTTCAAGAACTCAGTTGGTGGGCCCACCAGTCATATGGGGCGAGGATGAATCCCCTGAGCCTCGAGGTAGGTCGCACCTTTGCATGATGAATCTTTGTGGCCTCTTGGATGGTTGTTGCCGGTTAATGTCATAACTAGGGCCTTACCGGGCCCCTCCAATCTGCCCAGGTGTGTGTTTCCTTAGTGCACAGGCAGCAGGAGCCCCTGCATGTGTCCAATACCAGGGCAGCTTGCTTTCTGCTCACTGTTCCAGGTGGCAGGCAGCAGTTCGAGGCAACTGGTCTGCCACAGGTTTCCAAGGTGCTTCAAGGAGTGGAGGGGGCAGGGGTAAGCAGGGCACTTCTTTGTCACCACCCTGGGGTGCAGAGGTTGTTTTACCAGGGAGCTGAAGCTCGGAGGGCTACCAGATAACACGCAAAGGTGTCCGCTTAAACAAACCAGCTGGGTTGGCCTTTAAATCCAGCCCACGGCTTTGTGGGCCCAAGCGGGGTACAGCAACGGCTTAAGCCCTGTCGGGCTGTCTTCTGCCCCTCCCGGCTCAGATGTTTTGCCGGAATGGCACTGCTGGCATGGGAGGTACTGCAGAGTAAGATCTGTCTGTCCCCCTTGCTGCTTGAGCTCTGCTGCCATCTCCTTTTTGCCTGCTGGTGCACTAGCACGAGGCGTTTGCTATCATGGCCAGACCATTCCCCTAATAATTGTCTTTCATTCCCCAGATGAAATATTAAACGTTGGATTCATTTGTAATGGGACTAAAAGGGGAAAGTCTTGAATGAAGCAGCAAGAGACCAATTACAACTTGCCATAAATTCCTCTTTAAGTTGCATAAAATATTCTATTATGAAAGCATAGTTTAAAGAGAGAACACATCTATCAGTGTAACAGGTATAAAAAAAAAGTTGACCCCAACCTAAGCAAGATATGTGTGGTGAGGTTTGATTCCAATAAAGAGCTAGACATATAGGGGCATATTTATACTCCGTTTGCGCTGAAATTGCGTCGTTTTTTTGACGCAATTTCGACGCAAAACTAACTCCATATTTATACTTTGGCGTTAGACGCGTCTAGCGCCAAAGTCCATGGAGTTAGCGTCATTTTTTAGCGTGGACACCTACTTTGCGTTAATTATATGCAAGGTAGGCGTTCCCGTCTAAAAAATCAACTCCGAGGCATGTGCGTGGGATTTATACTCCCGGGCAAAAATCACGCCCGGGAATGGGCGGGTCAAAAAAAATTACGTACGCCCGCTTTTGCGCCGTTTTGTAGCGCCTGCAAAAGGCAGGCGTTAAGGGACCTGTGGGCTCTGAAGGAGCCCAGAGGTGCCCCCCATGCCCCCAGGGACACCCCCTGTCACCCATGCCCACCCCAGGAGGACACCCAAGGCTGGAGGGACCCATCCCAGGGATATTAAGGTAAGTTCAGGTAAGTGGTTTTTTTTTGTTTTTTTTGTGGCATAGGGGGGCCTGATTTGTGCCCCCCTACATGTCACTATGCCCAATGACCATGCCCAGGGGACAGAAGTCCCCTGGGCATGGCCATTGGGCAAGGGGGCATGACTCCTGTCTTTGCTAAGACAGGAGTCATTTCTATGGGGGTTGGGAGTGAAAAAAAATGGCGCAAATCGGGTTGAGGCGAACAAATTGCCTCAACCTGACTTGCCCCATTTCTTGACGCCCAAGCTCCATATCCCCCTACGCCGGCGCTGCCTGGTGTACGTCGTTTTTTTTAACGCACACCAGATGGCGCCGGCGGCTAACGCCGGCTAACGTCATTCAATAAATACGGCGCCCTTCAGAATGGCATTAGCCGGCGCTAATTTTTTTGAAGCAAAACTGCGTTGGCGCAGTTTTGCGTCAAAAAGTATAAATATGGGCCATAATACATATCACACATACTGAAATAGGCAAAATGAAGAGTTTTAACTGATGAGGATGACAATCTAAAGAGTGTGTCCCTAGTATATAAATGAATTACTGATACTAGAGTCATTCATTTCCCTACGGAAAGGCTAAGTGTCATCTGGACATTATATACAAGCATATCATAAATGTACATGTAACTCAGCGTCTAAATTATGTCCATGGGGAGTTTCTGTTCCCAAATGTATAACGAAGCGGGATTCCATTTTTCTCATTGTTAGTTCCCCTCACTAACGCGTTTCGACTTAACCGTGATCAAGACTTTGTTAAGTCAAAATGCATTGGTTTTTACTGGCTGGACTAATAAACTGGAGTGCAGTGTGGAATTTTGAAATCATAAAATTCTGTTGGTATGAAATATATATAATCTTTCTTCTGATTTTTTAAAAAAACCATAAAAGCACATTGATAAAACAAATGACATAATAGCCAATTCTCCCAGAGAGTCAATTATTGAATAAGTAGATTTTTTTTTATTTTTTATAAAATGCCTGATACAACAAGGCTGCCCATATGTGGGAATCCATTTTATGAATCCCTATTTTAAATGATTACATTATTACCTGCGTGAACATAAAAAATGTCTATTCAATTTATACACAACACATATCAACAATGACAATTTGAGCTCTGATAGAGATGGAAGTTTTTCCCCTATTGCAATTACCTAAGCACTTCCCTTAGACATGTCAACTTCAACAACCACTGAAGTATAAGTTCAGTGCGCTGACATATGCTTGCCTGCAATCTGCCATGCACATGACAAGTATCTGGATAGTGCAAATGCAAGCCCTACGTTAGTGTCACTTTTGAAAATTTGCATGGTAGGCATCAATTGTCTTAGTGCTAAAGTGAGGCAGCATATTTTGGGCAAAAATATGAAAAGAGCTCTTCTGTTTCTCCATTTTCTTGACAAAATGGACATAAGAGGGACATATTTAGACCGTTCCATCTACATCAGAAGCTATTAAGTGGTAGGATGTCATATCTAAGCTGCAAATTTAGAGACTTTGCTTTAGGTGGTTCAATCTTGCTCATAAAATCTTCATAGTACAAATTATCTTCAATCCAGGATCCTGTGTGTCAGGTCTCCTGTACTACCCTGGTGCAACCATAGACAGCAGATATGAGACCAATATCTCACCAATTAATTTTTTATTAATACTGTGAGGATTAGTCTACAGTTCACTCATGTCAAGAGTAGTTGACCATGTTTTAACATGTTCAACCATGGTATGTTAACATTATGATGGAGTGCCAATACTTTGTTCGATGTCTCCCTCATGGGTAGTGGAGATCTATTGTGCCAGACTCTCACCTAGTATGCTAGGGGTCTAAAATATGTCACATGAATTATGTTTTGCAGACCAAGGTCCAGATGCCTCAGGGTTAAGGGCACATTCTGGGATAAACCAAGGATTGATCGCATAAAGGCATTCTCAGTTTTTTCCAGTGCTCCTAGGTTTTGTGCACCCCAAAGTTCTGTACCATAAACTGCAGCACTAACCCCTTTCGCCCCATATATTTCAATAAGGGGGCAAATGGCCTAATCCTGCTTGATTTACATTTTCTTAATAAGGCAAAACTAGTATGCTGAAGGGTAGGCTGGCTTTTGTTAATATGTATGTTTCATACTAGTGTATTGGAAATCCGTACCCCTAAATAGTCTGACTTGTTCTAGGTATATATCACCTAGGTTTAACTTACCATTTAAAAGATTTGTGTGGGTTAAATGCCATAAACATTGTCTTCCTAATATTGATTCCTAACCCTAGTTTTTTGCATGCAATTAGGAATCTATTTAATAAGTTTGGAAGCCCTATTGGTTTTCTAGAAACAAGTAATACTGTATATTGTATGCCAACAGCAGTGATGCAAAAGGGCAACCAGTGGTCTTAGGTGGATCTCCATTGCAATCATTCAAAGACTCAATTAGCCCATTAATGTAAAAAGTGAACAGGGTTGGGGTTAGCACACACACTTGGCTTACTCCCCTTTCTACATTCACACAAGTAGTAAGCTCTTCATTTTGGCTCCACCTTATCTGTGCATAGTCCCTCTGGTGGAGACTAATGATCATTTGTAAAAGATAACTGGGGTCACCTAATTGTGCCAGTTCTTTCCACAATTTCCACCTCGGGATAAGATCAAAAGCGGCCCAGAGGCCCACAAAAATAACATACACGTGTTCTTTTTAATCACCACTTATTTCCACAACATTGTTACAACCTAAATAGCTGGTCTACTGTTCCTGTACTTTCCCTGAAACCAGCCAGAAGGGGCAAAAGGATCTCATTTGTGTTTATCCAGTCAAGTAATCTCTTCAGCAATTGTCTGCAAAACAATTTTTGAGATATATTTAGAAGATTGATAGGCCAAAGTTTGCAGCCAGGGATCTGCACTCCTTCTAGTATGGCAATAAAGCATTGATTGAGAATAATTCTCCAGACTCCACTTTCAGATAAGTACAGGTCTCAAGGAATTGTATCTAAACCAGGTGCTTTACTTCTTTGTAATGAGGAGAGGACTAACTAACTTTCCTCCAGATTAAATGCAATAGGCTTTATTACCCCTATTTCACTATGGGCATTCAGGTCTGATAATTCAACTTCACTCAAAATGCTGGGTCCCATGTCAGCATAAAGAGTATTAAAGTGGCTTTCCTAGAGCTGGGGATAGATATGATAGTCTTCTTCTATAACCTGCCCCCCAGTGCCCTTCGCCACAATATGCCAAAACAGTTTACTAATCTTAGCCTTAGTTGCAATCAGCAGGTCACTCCTTTATCATTCCTCCCAATCCATCTTGGCTTTAATTTGGGCTTTGGTGTAAAGCTACCTGTTATGGGCCACTGCTATTCTGCAACCTAATTCCATTGTTACCATCAGTTCTTCCCTTGCAGCCTTACAGGATTCATTAAACCATACATTTTTTCGATATCTGTAACTGTACCCTTTACTGATTTATGAAAGAAGGATTTAACATTTTCCATTAGCTTACAATAGATGTCAACAGTATGTTGGATACCACCATTATGGTCTCTAAGTTCACTAAGCACATGCAAAACTTTTCCATTTATCCCAGTCAGAACATCTACACTTAATCTTTGGCCATTTAACCTTTCTTTAGTTATTAGTTGTAACTATAGAGTATGTTACCACGCTTACTGATTTAGTTACGGGGTTGAAGAACATAAGGTCTAGATCTACAGCCAGATCATTGTGGTCTCACCCTTATCAAGTATCATCGTATCAGTCATATATCACCAGAAAGGGAGGGCTACTGAGATGTAATCAATTCTTGAAGAGCTGTTAGACCTCTTAAATGTTTGCTTTAGCTGCTTGTCTGAATTTGAGCACCCATTACAAGCTCGCAGACCATACTTAAATGTAACTGAAGCAATCTGAAACTCTACCTTTGTGTGCCTAGCTCTACTGTCATCTCCCAACCAAGGAATTCCCCACTCCTGATATTCCTATTCAGCAGCATTAGCCAACAGCTCAGAGGGTTCATAAGTTGTGTGTTGGTCTCCAGCCACCACTAATAAGTCATGTCCCGCCACCCAATCTCGGAAGTCATACAGGGCTGATACCAGAGAGGATTCCTGGTGTTGCATAGAACATCTGTTATATATGTTGACAATAAGGGCAGATTTTATAGTTCGACCACAATAGATCTCTGGAACTGACACCTAATTTCTTAATGGTGCATTGTAACTTAATATTGACCCATATAATGGGACCACCTCCCTGCGTTGGCCGACCCTCTGATAAAGGGGTTGCTTCAATGCTGACATTTGTAAACCCCACTCTATGGACCAGTCCTGTGGCCCAAGTCTCTTTAAATAGGCAGACGTCAAAACCATCTATTAAGTTCACTCATCTCCCACAGTTAAGTTTTGACTTAATCCCAGCCAGATTCCAGGAAAAAGACGTTTTACTTTCCCCTAGAATAGCCCCTTTGTTCATCACCCAAGGATTGCCTCCCCACCATGCTACATGGGCTAGCATTAGGGGCGTCAATCTTATTTGAACTGGATAGCATATTAGACTGGCGTCAGTCCAGATTGTCCAGGGTGACTAGAGGATCACTGGGATACTGTGTTGGGACTGTAAACAGTGATTTATTCCCAGGTATCAGGGTTCTCTATCTAACCATATGTGTGTCAGATTGAGCCCTTTGTCTATAGAAGCATCCTAACGGAACCACCTGAAGACCATTCACAAGGTGATGAGGCATGTGCAGACTAAACGAATTAAGGAGAGATTTCATAAAAGATGGTGACTGAAAACTTACAATCATCAATTTCCTCCTCAGGCCCTGGGCCAATCCTCATTGTGCCATTGCAGTGGGTGTACTTGTTGTTATTACATTTCTAACGACAGCAGGTGCTAGTGACTTTAGCTCTCTTTCCTTGAACTGCTAAGAAGTGGGTTATGATAGTACACATTCACCATGGTATAAGTAGTCCTTTCCACTATAAATATACAAATACAATGTTTTGGTTTTTAAGAGTGAATTTATTTACAAATGTGGGTTGTTCAACACAAGCGGAGTCCATTTTGGAGACATGTCATGTGACATGTGGAGGATGGAAAAATTTCAGCAAGGAGGTACAAATTGCCACTAGGGAAGGTATAAGTGTTTCAAAGTTCAAAAGTGGTTAAAATCAACAGGTGCCCAAACAAAGAGTATACTAGTGGGTGACAAAGAGGGTTACATGATGTCAAACACAGGACCACAATGAAACTGCTCTGGAGACAATGACAAATGTCATTGGGCAGATCACCACAGAAAACTGGTGAAGTCCACACCATCCTCCTGCAATGGGTATTGTGCCTCCTTTTCAATGATGGTGTCTATATGGAAGGTCTCTGAGGAACACACTCATCATGGGCCAAAGATGTGACTCCCTTGTCCCCACTGGCATTCATCAGTGCCAGTACAGCAGCCTTGAAATCACTGACAAAGATCTGGTGGCTTGCCATCAAGGCAACAACACTGCTGTAGAGGTCACACATTTTTGTTATGTAGGAGTCCAACTTGTGCTCCATATATTCCATGATGTTACAGATGACCCCAAGCTGTGTGGCAACTTCACTGGTGTCAAATGTAGAGGGCTGATGTTATTTCCCTCTACATCATGACACCAGCAATGTCAGCTAGGTGCTCATCAATCGAATGGAGCCAAGTGTAGGTGTCTGTAACAGCCTTAGCCATACCCTTATTAGGACTTAGACACCTACAGACTCCTTCTAGGGTATCCACCATGGTCTCCATCCCCACCTGTACCTCATCAGCCATTCCATTCTGGCCTCCTACCACTCACCATTGAAATTCAACTTGGGGAATCTCAGAGTCCTCAGCTGCGACTGCACAGCTAGATGGGCCCTGTCCTGTGGATGGCAGTTTTAATGAGACTCTGCAATGTCTTTCTCACTTGGGAAGATGGGAGTAGGTGATTCAATCATGTCCAGGAGTTGTTGTAAGGTTTTATCATCCATGGGGGGCAGGATGGTGTCGTCAACAGGTTGGTCATTAAGGACATGCTGCTCTACAGGGTGTGTTGCTTGTTCTTTTGGAAAGAGATAGGCACATGGCAGAACCCTAACTCTGCTCAGACTGCCTCTCTGTGAACAAGGGGTCCCATTAGTTTAATGACATACAATGCAACACATCTTGGCAGCTTGCTGGCCTGCGCTGCATGAAAAAGAGAGTGCAGGTAATGGGCACTTTTTACGTTGTACATAATGTTTGTGGTTAGTGCCTATACTGATGTTACATTAGATTTTCCACCCACTGCTGCGACCATTGCATCATGTCACTAGGTACCAGCATATCTTCTAGCTATAGATTAATACCACAACAGTGACCAAGTCATGTTGGTTTGTTATGTTTCATAAAGTATCTTGCGGTCTGCCTTGCTCACAGTAAACCACAACAATCCACTTCGCTGTACTGTCTTTTGTAGAAATTATGTAGCAAAGGGGTCATGTTTGTCAAATCACACATCCATGTAACTCTACACAGCAAGCAACCTCACTAGACTGCAAGAATGGGTAAAAACATGCTAGTACCATACTTCATTTTTTATGTCCAGTAGTTTCCTAGCATCTAGATCCACACCGAACCAAACACCACCCTCAGAGGGACCCTCGTTTACAGACCTCCGGCCTCTGACAGCTGTTCGGCGACTCCATCACCGGCATCATCAGCACTCACGCTCTCGCATCCACAGAGTTCATACTCCTCGGGGACTTGAAATTCCACCTTGAGAACACCAACGATAACAACTCTACCAACCTGCTCGACAACCTCGGCCTCAAGCAGCTCGTCACGACACCACCACTCTGCAGGACACACACTTGACCCCATTTTCTCCAACAGCAAACACATCTCCTTCAGCCACACCACCGAACTCCATTGGACCAACCACCATTGCATCCACTTCTCCTTCGAGAAACCCACAACACACCATCTCCCTCAACTGATTCCCCACCGCAGATGGAACAAGGTCACCGAACACCAATTGATCACTAACCTTTCCCGGAACCCACCTATCAACACTACCGACACTGACCCAGCAGCCCACAATCTCTGGCAATGGATCGACGACTGTGCCAACACTCTTGCCCCGATCAAGAAACCTTCTAACAGACGCACCAGCATAAAGGCCTTCTGGTTCACCGCTGACCTCCAAAAATCCAAGCAAACATGTTGAAGACTCCAAAAGAAGTGGCGCCAAGATCAGACACCGGACAACCACACAGCCTTCAAGAAAGCCATCCGCAGACACCACCTACTCATCCGAGCCGCCAAGAGAACCACCTTCAAAGAACATATCGATAACAATGCACACGGAGCCCTTCAAAATCATGAAGGAGCTCTTCAACCCTAGCTCCAATTTCAAAGACATCGCGCTATCACCAGACCTCAGACATCCATGACAGCTTCAGTACTCAGACCCCCCGTCAACCACCAACACCACAGACTCACCACCCACCAGCCTCCTTCTTTCGTGGACCCACATCAATGACAACAACACCATCTAAATCATGAACACTAACCACTCCTGCTCATCATCCGACCCCTGCCCTCACCACATCTTCAACAAACCAAGCTCCGTCATCGCACCCCAACTCAGGAAGATCATGAACAGTTCCTTCGAGACCACAACCTTCCCAGAGAGCTGGAAACATGCTGAGATCAACAGCCTTGTCAAGAAACCCAAGGCGGACCCAAAGGACCTCAAGAACTTCTGGCCCATCTCCCTGCTCCCCTTCCTGGCAAACGTCATAGAGAAAATTGTAAACAAACAACTGACCTGTTTCCTCGAGGAGAACAATACTCTGGACCCATCACAATCCAGTTTGCACAGCAACCACAGTACCGAAACCGCACTCATCGCCACCACCGATGACATCAGGACCATACTTGACAATGGCAGAGGCGTGGCCCTCATCCTCCTGGACCTCTCAGCCGAGTTCGACACAGTCTGCCACCACACCCTATGCTCACACCTCAACGTCGCCTCCTTCCTCACTGGCAGAACTTAGAGAGTCCGCCTCCCTCCATTCTGCTCTTAAGCCACCAAAATCATCTGCGGTGTAACCCACGTATTTTTAGACATTCAGCTTAGCTGCCTATTGGCTTTATCGTGGCGTTAGACATTGCAATTGAGACATTGCAGATGAGCTGTGTTTTTCCACATGGTAAACTAAGCTTGTATTTTGTTCTCACCGAATCCTAGCATGATAAGAAAGCGCATATTTTGTGTTTTATTTCCCCTCTAGTCAGCCTTGGGAGAGGCAGCCTCGAGGACTTGGCCAACCTTCGACAGCTTGTTTTTTTTCGAACTCTGACCTATTTTTTTTTTTATAATTCTACTCTAAGGGGGAGGGCTTTCTAGAAAGTTCTCTATTTAAAGATATAAAAAAGATGACTCTGTTCAGTAGCGTGAAATTCCGAGACTTCAGTCAGGAGCGGGCGCCAGCTGCCTGACGTGTCCTGTGGGGGTGGAAAATCTCTTTCTCGCACTTGAACAGGAGTCGCTCTTCTTGCTGGCATGAGAAAGATGAAGCATTTAGTGGGCCCTACTACTGTGATGAATTTTGACTTTTATTCTTTGCTTTGAAGTTATGCTATAATATAATCACATATATTTGCTGTGTACATTGCAAGTGAGAATCACTTTGGTATATTTTCCTTTCATTGCTGTGACTACTTTTAAACATGTGCCTTCAACCTACTAATCTCCTCTCTCAGGAACCTCGTGGTGAAGTAATAATAAATGTCTTCTTTAAACTAAGAAGTGCATTCCAAAGATTGTTTTTAGCTCGGTCATTAGTGAAAGCAAAACAAACGTCTACATGGCTCCGCTCG
Organism: Pleurodeles waltl; assembly: GCF_031143425.1. Lineage (NCBI taxonomy): Eukaryota > Metazoa > Chordata > Amphibia > Caudata > Salamandridae > Pleurodeles > Pleurodeles waltl. The sequence continues at coordinate 282,715,188 of NC_090447.1, forward strand.
CTAACATCACCTGATCTCACAACCTCAACATCGTCTCATATGCTAAGGACACACAACTGATCCTCTCCCTCACCAAGCACCCCTCTTTCGCCAAGACCAACCTCCATGATGGAATGAAGGCCATTGGCGAATGGATGAAGAACAGCTGCTTGAAACTGAATACTGACAAGACTGAGGTCCTCATCTTCAGCTTCATCCCTCCGCATGGGACGACTCCTGGTGGCCTGCCACACTGGGAACCGAACTGACACCCACCGACCACGCACGCAAACTAGGATTCTTCCTGGACTCATCACTATCAATGACCCAGCAAGTCAACACCATCTCCTCCTCCTGCTTCAACACCCTCCGCATGCTTCGAAAGATCTACAAATGGATCCCCACTGAAATCAGAAGGACGGTCACCCAAGCCCTCGTAAGCAGCAAATTAGACTACGGCAGGAACCACGGCCAAGCTCCAGAAAAGACTGCTACGCATACAGAATGCCTCCGCACGCCTCATCCTGGACATCCCCCACCACTGCCACATCACAGCCCACCTGAGAGACCTACACAGGCTCCCCGTCAACGAGAGAATCACATTCAAACTCCTCACCCACGCTCACAAGGCACTGCACAACACATGACCATAAATACCTCAACAGGAGGCTCTCCTTCTACACCCTGGCCCGACAGCTTCACTCCCCCAACCTTGCCCTCGCCACCATCCCACGCATCCACAGAATGACTGCTGGTGGCAGATTGTTCTCCCACCTCACCGCCAAGACCTGGAACACTCATCCCACCCACCTGCGTCAGACACAGGACCTACTTACTTTCAGGAGACATCTCAAGATATGTCTGTTTGAGCAGTAGCAGGCCCCCCTCCCCCCAGCGCTTTGAGACCCTCACTGGTGAGTAGTGTGCTTTTCAACTACTCTGATTGAATGATTGATTGATTGATAGCACACACATTCATCTCCAGGGTACAGAACAGTTGACATTGACCCCCATCTATGAATGGGATTACCAACATCCAAGTTGAAACAATGCAACTTCTGAAGCTCAGTCCATTTATTCAGGACCCAAGATACTCATGCAGAGTGTCATTAATCTCTTTACTTAGCCACACTCAGTTGGACTTGTACATGCCTTCTCAAGAAAGCATCACTGAGACCCCGATACTCTATTTAATCTCACACACTGATGACATCCATGTCATACAATGATTCTCAGAAGACACAAACAGCACCAACATTTGTTACATTTTGCTGTTGTCCAGCATTCCTACCTGTATGTAAGAGTAATGGGTCACACAGAACCTCTGTAGATGTTAGTGAGTACAACCAGCAACATGTACCTGTCCTGTTTGCCCACACGATTAGGCCCAAAACATTAACCCTCCACCCATCCCAGACACCTGACCATCATACTGGACATCAACATCACTCTTACAATTCACAAATCCTCGTTTCACATCCACCTGATTTTACTATGTATTATAGTCAGATTTCTCTTCTGTTTCCCTCCTGCAACCTGTGAGACCATCTTTCATGCCCAAATCGCATGTAGACTGCAGTACACCTATTCCCTCTACCTGATCATCTCTGCACAACTGCAACAGTGTTAAACTATCAAACACTGCAGTGCCTATTACTCACGCCTCCTTGTGGTACATACATCACCCCTTGCCTCCTTGAGGTACAACAATGTGACCCTATTTAGTTCAATCTGCTGCACTACACTAACAAGGCACTAGCTCACACACCATCTATGCTTCCAACAAAAAATCATGGTGCTCAAACGCTACTAGTGGGCCTGCAGCACTGATTGTGCCATCCACATGAGTAGCCCTGAAACATGGCTCAGACCTGCCAATGAAGTGTCTGTGTGGGCAGTTTGAAACTGCCAATCCGACCTGGCAAGGGTACTCACTTGCCAGGCCCAGACACTCCCTTTTTATACATGTACGGCCCACCTAGGGTAGGCCCTAGGTAGCCCCAGGGGCAGGGTGCAGAGTATGTTAAAGGTAGGACATGTGCTGGTGTGTTTTTTACATGTTCTAACAGTGAAACACTGCCAAATTCAGTTCTCACTATTGCAAGGCCTATCTCTTACACAGGTTAATATGGGGGCTACCTTTAAAGAACTTTTAAAAGCTGTTTCCCCTTGGGAGCAGATAGAGAAATGGAGTTTGCAGTCTTTGAACTCACAAAATTAAAAATACTTGGTTTTAAAAAATTCAGTTTGAAAATGCCACTTTTTGGAAGTGGGCATTTTGTTGCTTAAACCATTCTGTGACTCTGCCTGTTTGTGTATTCCCTGTCTGGGTCAGGCTGACAGTTGGGCTACTTTTGAATCTCCACTAGTCAGTGACACAAGGGGAGCTGAGGTGTAACCTGCATTTCCTCAAGGGCCATCTGGGTTACAGTGGAGGGAGGAGCTGGCACTTGCACCTGAAAGGGATGTGCCTGTCCTCACACAATGTAGTCTCCAACCCCCTGGTGTGAGTTTAGAGCCAGGCCTGGGCAAGGCAGGATCTTGTGAACAACAGAGACTTTCCTTTGAAGTTTGGCAACTTCAAAAGCAGAAAGGGGTATAAGCAGTGGACCCAAAACCCCAGATTTGTAGATTACTTCTGGATCCAAGAGGAACCTCTGCCAAGGAGAAGAGGTTAAGTGCTGGAGGAGGAGTACTACAAGCCTGTGATTGTGCTTTGCTGGGTTGACCTGCAGATTCTGCTTCTGCCTGAAAGAAGTCAAAGACTAGACTTTGTGGTATATTGCTGCTTGTGAAGTGTCTCCAAGTGCTTCGACTGAGCTTGCCTCCTGTTTTGAAGTCATTGAAGACTTCCTCTGCCAACACCTGGACTCTCTGCTGAGACTCCTACCCTGCCAAGTGGTACCCTAGCCAGTCCCTGGGCTCTTGAAAGATGAAGCTGGTGGAACCAAGGCGAAAATCCACGCACAGGAACAGTGCAGGGAAACATTTGATGCACCATGTGCAACAGGGCTATAAACCAACGCACCACCTGCATCGCGGCTGAGAAATCCATGCACTACCTGCATCGTGGCTGGGAATTCGGCACTTCACCTGCATCCCAGCTGAAAAAACAGCAACACCTGCTTAGGGATGCTGGGATCAATGCAACCCCCACGCGGCGCGGTTCTCCATCACCATGCAGACAGATTTCGCATGCATCGTCGCTGGGCGTCAAAATTGACTTGTACCTGCCGAGATCCGAGGTGCCCGTCTGGAAATCAATGCATCGCTCTCTTGCGGAAGAGAAAAATTATGCATCGCCTATCCGACCGGAGAAGAAATAACACATGGCCACACATGCGAGCAAGGAATCAACACATTGCTGATTTTTCCGACACACGCTCGCCTGTGCAACTTTAATTTTTTGATGCAAACCAAGAACTTTGTGTAACATCAATGCATTCATTGTTTTCTATGGATTAAGACTCTTTTTAATTTGAAAAATAATATCTTTGCTTGTTTATGTGTAATTTTTTGCTGTTTTTGGTCTTGTTTGATTTAGATAAATATTGGCTATTTTTCCAAACTGGTGTGGTGTTCATTTTGTAGTGTTTTCACTGTATTACAGCCTGTGTGTTCGTACAAATACTCTGCACATTGCCTTTGAGATAAGCCTGACTTTTTGTGCCAAAGCACCCAAAGGGGTGAGCAGGGGTTACCATAAGTGTGTATCTCCATTGCCCTGACTAGAGCGAGAGTCCATGCTTGGACAGAGTGTAAACTGACTGCCAACTAGAGACCCCATTTCTAACACCCTTTTGGATGAGAAGTTAGCACTCTAGCAAAGCACAGTACTAAACATTCCATTCCATTTTTGGTTGGGTAACCCCAAGACAAGCACACTTGCTACATAGTAGGATGGAGCTGTCATTGACAGTGACAAACTCACAGTTTCCAACAGTCATTCATGGTGTGCTGCTCCAGTCGCAGTTTTCTTTTTTGAATTGTGAGATTTGTAGTCCAAGTCAATCATGTTGAAGATTAATCCACAAGTCCTAGAATTAGTTGATCAACTTAGACTGGACCAACACATCACACATAGAAGGGTGAAAGTTGGCAGACCTGGTGATAAATGTACGTACTGGGGAATTAGTTAAGAGTTATGTGATGTATGAATTCATATGTGAGACATTCCTGCCCTTTCACATACACACAGTGCAGCACAAAAAAATGACTTGAGGTGCTGTGTTGTGTTACAGATCTCTTTAATATGCCTCACGGCACCCTGATATCACTTATATTTAGTTCTTCCTGGTCCTCAACCACAACACTGTCCTGGTTAGCAACGTCTGCCACCAACTGTTTTGGGATGAGTGACAACACCTGGTTCTCCGATGGGTCCAAGTGCTCCTGGATTTTGGGTCTCCTACAGTTCTCATGACTACCCTAAAGTTCTTGGCCAGGTTCTCTTTGGTCCTGCGCTTATACTCATGACACCTTTTTTTCAAATTCTAGCACTGTTACATTTGTTTGCCCTACACTGTTGATTTTGTCCAGTATGGACTTCCAAATGTCTTTTGTTTCCTCATGGCAATTTAAAGGCAGCAAAGAGAAGGTGTTAATTTTTTGTCACCTCAGCTATTCAAATTTGGCTCTCATCCTCACTGAAATTGGTCTTCTCTTCCTCCTCCCCATTCCCGTTGTCTGGTCATCTTGGCTGTGGTTGAGATTGTTGTCCTCCTGACTTATAGATGGTGCTCCCTTCATTTTTGGTTAATTTTTGTTCTGCTGTTCTGTTTGCTCTTTGATGTTTGTAAATGACTCATTTTTTTACGCATCCCATCACGCAACATACTCGTATGTGGTGCAATACTGATTTGCGCCACTTAGAAGGCTTTACAACATGCAAATCAGCCTTGTGTCAGTTAGAGGCCAGTTGCCTTAAGACATGTTGCATTATTTTGTTAGGAGATGCTTCGAAGCTTGCGACATGGCACGCCAAGCCATAAATCTTGGGCAGCCATGTTGCAGGAAAACGGCACTACACAGAGTTCTTTTGATGCAATGCAGCATTGCATCACTTCTCATAAATATGCCCCTAAGTGTTTAATGTGAGGTGATACTAAGGCATTTTATTTTGTTGAATGTTTTCAGTATCTTTAATTTGTACCTTGTGAGTTAGCAATGAACAATGTTTCGTTTTTACACTGAATGTTTATAGGATAAAGATGTTTATATGTTTTGCATGTCTGAACGCACATTAACACTTTTAATATGCTATTTGTTTGATGAAAGGCAAAATTAGGACAGTTTAATATCATTGAAGGTTTAGAGCAATTTTAAAGTGTATCTTGTGAGTTTATAGGATGACATCTTTTTATGTGTAATAAATGTTCGAATGCATTTTTATGTAAAACTTAAGAATTAATTACTTAATGTGACTTTATGAAGAAATTGTGCATGTAGTTCGTATTTTGAAATATAGTTTTTGAACTATTTTAGGGTAATTATTATGATGGATTTACAATACAGCGTGTGTTAAATACAAACAAAATAAACAATAAAAAGGTTAATCAAATGCAATAGTCCAGAAAACAAGATTCTTGTTTCCATGTGTATTCTCTGGATGGTAATGTGACATTCCCAATGGTATCCAGTTCCTGCTGTGCAGCGTTCTTCATAAAAGAAACTTTAGCAAAAGCCATGATCCCTATGAAAATATGCATTTCTTCTCCAAGGGAAAAATATTTTTCCTTGTGGAGAAACCCCTTCTCTTAACAACCCCACAAAATGTGGCGGTGATGGATGCCACTTCCGATGCTTCTTAGGGATTTATGCCAACCGTTGGTTGGAATAAAATCCAACCTTTTTGGAGCCCTCCATACTTGCGGCAGAGATCTCCACAAAAGTAAATGGGTTTCCCTTTATGAATTCCTATCAGGCGTAAGTAAGGATATTCCAACCATAAACACGTTTAAGGCTGAGTTTTCCTTTCTGAAGGGGCCGCAACGTGTCCCATTTATTGTTTACAAAAATGTCTCCCCAAATAAACTAATAATGGAAATTCTACTCGTAATGGACACATTTTTGTACATAGCATTTATTACATACTCCTTTTTTGATTATATGCAATTTTCTTTTTCGTTCCAGTATCACTTCCGGCGCTGTGGTGAGTGGATTCTACATGAATGTGTGAGCAATTATAACACTGATATGGAATTTGCTACCATTTTCTCTCTTGTTAGGTAGTAAACTATTCAAGGAGTGTTTTACTAGAGCACCTTTATTGCTCATAGACCCTAGTGCTCTTTTTCCTTTCATTTAGCGTCCAAACCCCAAAATCAATGGCTAGATACACTATCATTAATGAAGTGGTAGCTGCTCTGTAGGGAACAAAAGAATACACATGGCTGTTACATACAGAAAGTTTCAGAGATTCTACAGAGCTACACCGTTCTTTATTTTTGTCGCTTGTTTCAAAGTTTTGCTTTGCATGTTATAAAGGAAAGATATTCTGATATGTTTAATTATCTTAAGTCTGGTTTCACATCATTTATTTTTCTACTTGTATTCGACTCTACTGATTTTGTTATTATTCTCCATCACCATTGGTGCTCACCCTGCAACCAAAACCAGACCTGCTTTGCAGTGTAAAGGGACCCCGTACCGCCGTACTGCAGGCTGGCTGAAACAGCTTTGAGCATGAGCTCTGTTGTGTGGTGACTTTCAGTCATTTCCAACCTTTTGGAGCTTGCCAGTGACAGAAAAGCAGGACTGCAGTCTGAAGGTGTTTAACATTTCTATATGTCCCTGTAGTATGAAAACATTAGAAAGGTATAGGAGCAATTGCTAAAGATAACGCAAATTGTTTTTGGCATGTGAACGCAAACATATTATCATTGTTACACCTCATAAAGAGCAGGCCACGTATAAACCTGATACATGAGAAAATCAACTCACAACAGGCATGGAAACTTGTAAAAAACACAAAAGTGAAAAATTACATCCTTTTTTGCTGAATGAGGTGCAAGGGAAGAAAGACACGTTTCCTTCCTCTCGGCCCCTGTCAAAGCGAGTATCAAGCCCACCATCAAAGTGAGTGGTGTAAATAGTTACCCCATTTTTAGGTTCAAATACATATACATATTTACATAATTTCCAATCTTTTATACTCACCAATAATTCAAAATATGGAACAACATTTCATGTCGTATACTACAATCGTAATCCATTAAAATGTCTTGATAGTTTTATATGCCCCATCGTGCTGCATTGTGGCTGTATAGCATCCCGGCAAGGATTCATCTAAATACATGTGCAAAACTACAGTTGTTATCTTGTTCATGTATCAATTTGGAAACAGGTTATGTGATGTTGCCAAACTGTGCTACTCTATGCTTGAGAATATTGGGCCTCATGTGCCCAGTGCCTTACTGGTTGTAAACCCCTAGATTTTGTAAACCTGAGGGTTTGCGACTGCTAAAACACTTTTTAAAATGTATTAACCCCATTTAGTGATCCAGAAAAGGTTTAAAACACAAGTTTCTGGGTGCGAGCAACCCAGCACAGTCCCCACCAGACGTTCAGGCGATAGGACATATCTGGTCTACGTAGTCTACACCATCTGTCAAATAAATGACATCTGTAATTACAAAATAAAAATACAGGGCCCACTTCAAAAACAAGTAGAAAATGCACGCTCGTAGATTTACAGCTAAGTGCAAGTGTAGTTTTACCGCTTTCTACAATTCATACATTTTCACGGTGAAGAGCATGGAAAGCTGTACCCTATTTTTTGTTTCTAGGCATATTCCTGGGGAGATCATGTGACATTCCCAGTGAGATCTAAATTCCGCTGTGCAGAGTTCTCCATAGTGGAGAACATCCTACATGGGCCATAGAATTCCTGTGGAAATGCCCATTTTTTTTCTACAAAGGGAAAAGATTTTTCCCTTTAGAGAAACATCTTCTCTTAATACCTCCACAACATTGGGGGGTGATGGATTCCCCTTCGCACCCTGGCAAGAGATTTATGCCAGCCCTAGGCTAGAATAAAAATCCATCACTTTTCACAGCCTTTCACTCTTGTGGAGGAGAACTCTACAAATGCAAATAGGCTTCCCTATATGGAGTCTTGTCATGTATAGTTAAGGTAAATTCGGTAAATGCTGTTGTTTAGATGTTTAGGACTGAATTTTTCTTTGTGAATAGGCTGCAAAACATCCTAAATACTGTTTACAAAAACATTAACATTGAAATTAATTATAGAAAATCTATGCCCGATGGACATTTTTGTACATGATATATAGGCCAAGATATTTATCTCACACAATATTTTTGCTACTGTTATTGTTAGACAGAGTTGCTTATATTGTATGGGAAGCTCTTTTTGGATAAGAATTACTTCTGGCGGAATGATGAGTGAGTTGTTCATGAATGTGTCAGTAACTAGAGTAATTGATAGGGAATTTGATAACATTTTCTTTCTTGTTCTGTAATAAAATCTTGTAACTGGGTCTTTTGGTATTACAACACTACTGCCCATAAACCATAGTACTCCTTTTTCCATTTAGCCAACTAATCCTCAAGATCAATGGCTAGAAATGCAGTCATAAATAGATTGTACTCTTGAATATTGAGCACAAGAATGTTGTATATTAATATCATGGATAAAATCGAGGGATAAAATACCGAAAGCTAAGTACACAAAGAGAGATATAGATTTGGTATTTTTAACTCCACATCTATGTATGTATCTTGACATTACATGTATTGTCAGGGTTGGAATTAGCTGTACAAAAGGTATATATAATTATCGTTCAATAGTTTGTCCCTCAATATATTGTCTATGTGATTAGTGTGCCCTGGTACTCTGAACTTGATATTCAGGGTCCATACCCATAAATGGAGGGGTAGACTCTCTATAAGTAATGACATATACAATACAAATGTCTTTTATACAGTGTCACATGGGAGAGTTTCAGAGATTCAGACTTTGTCCTCCAACAGAGTTGCTCCACTGTTTATATTTAAGGCTGGTCTGTGCATTTTGGATTTGCAGGTATTGCGGGAAATATATTCTAATAGTTTAATTATCATACTTCTAGTTTTCTCCTACTTGTATTCAACTTGATTGATTTTATTACTATTCTCCATCACCACTTTGAGTAGGGCTAGCTTTAGCACTGGTGGCACCCAGTGCAACAATGTTTGCTGGCACCCTCCCCCCCATGACCACTTCCACCACGGATTTAATCACTACACCTTTAACAGTGCCCCTCAAATCTCAAAATCTCTCTCAGATGCAGTTAATTAATTCCATAGCATCACTCATACCAGTGCAGGGTGTCAGAGCACTTTACATAAAAAATCGGTGTATAGGAAAAGTTACATAAGACAGAGGACTGCAAGATGTAGGAATCACATGTCATCCATACTAATAGGCAGTATAGTTTAAGAGTGATTGGTCTGGAGAAGTACAAACACAACATTTAAAACATAACACCAAGGTTGGGGGTTCTCTTTAAAAATAAGAATTGATCTCTACCCAAAGGATATGCTTTCCAGCCTGATGGTGAACGCATTCTCCATCTCCACAATCAATGCACTTAATGACCATGTTCACAGCAATACATGAAATCCTTTTCTCTATTAAGGCCATAGGGAAATTTGGTGAATACATTTGAGATAATCCAACTTTCCATTCTCCTAACACAAAGCAACCAATTACCTCAGTGGTGCCATTTTTGTTCACTAGCTAGCCCAATCACATTTCCCAGAGAAGCATAATTTGGTATGTTTTTCAGAAAATTGTAATGCCACAGGATAATCTGTATCTAGATTGTTAGTGGCTCATAATTACTCCAACATTATCATTGTCACAATCAGGTTGTTTATACCTCTACAAATCAAATTAATGGATCAAATTAATGGCCAAATAAATGCATAATACATAATCATGCTGACAATTGACAAAGGTCAATTAACACTGAACATTTGAATGATCTTTCCAAATCATGTTCCTCCTATTAATAAACAAATTACATACCTTGCACTTGCCACTTGAGAAAATCAAGTTATCTTTAGGTGGAGCCAACTACACAGTTTTGTAGCTTCAATGTGGCCTGTTGTGAACATTCACCAACAAATCTTATCTTGTGGAAATTATTCTGCCGTTATTAGTCAAACTTTTGCAGATCAGGATCTGCAGCAATAATATTTCAATGTTTAGTAAAGATATTTCTGAAAAATGTGCTATTACAAACAAACTGGGTAATTATCTAAACTCATTCTTCTGTAGCTAGCTGGCTGCAGTACTAATAATTAATTTCTCTTGTGTGATAGGCAATGGGTTTAGCTAATTTAGCGATGGGATGTTCTTAACCTCGAACACTTTGTTCCATCTTCTTTGGTTTTACAAGAAAATGAGAGGTTTTTACCATAGGGTGTGGCTGCCATTAATTTAGGAGGATGGCAGCTCTTACCATGCTACACTATAAATAGTTGTCTTATAAACTAATTAACTGTGTAAATGTCATTTTTCAGTAAACAATAGTAAGTCGCGATACTCAATCCACTCAAAATTGTGACTATAAGTGAAATGTAAAATACACTCATTAAATTAGAAGGTGGTCCAAAATGTTGATTGTCAATTAAACAATATTCTTATGCCATTTCTCCACTTCCCCAAAAAATCATCATGAGATTGGCGAAGGTAGGGCCACACAAAAGCAACTTACAATTTCACATCCCTCTAAAAATCTTTACAAGTAAAAGAGAAAACATTGCTTCTGAAACTGAATTTCTTCATGTCTAAAATCATCTTATTGTAATGGTAAGAGCAACCATATCTTTCCTAAAAAAATATCAAAGGCATTTAGGCTGTGTGTATGAACAATAATAGTATAAAGTGAAACAGCATCAAAAGGTAAAACAAACAATTCTTCCCAAAATATATCACATAGGTAGCCATATTACAAGTCATACACCCTTTGTTCACCCCATTGAGGTTGAGATTCTGAGAAGTGACATGCAACACAGAGTAGCAGTCAAAAATGCTATGCTGAGCTGCATAGGAAGGAGAGAGCATGGGAACACCATATTCACATAGACATGGCACTCTCCTCCCAACTCCCTAGCGCAGGTGCTGATTTCAGCTGCCGTTCATCACACACACACCTTATCACCATAGTGCTAGGGTGGGTGCATGAATCTAGCATAGGTTTTGTACAAGAAAGGTATCCACCCTGGACACCCTACTATGCCTAGACCACTGAAAATATTTTTCCTAATTTGTATGTGTTCTGTACAGTGCAGCACAAATGCAAAGTCAGAAAAGCATAGAGAAATGAACACATTTCTCAGTTTAATGCCTGCTTTTCAGCTACATTCTTTTTTGGTGCTGAATCCTTTCCACTGATGTTTGAGAATAGGGTTTAACGTCAAAAAGCATGGGTGGAAGTACAGGTACGCCCCCTTGATGCAAAGTAATGCAAAGCAGTGTTTCGTGCTCCTTTGAGTTACTTTGCCATCCAAGCCACGTTACAAAAGTAATGGTAACCTGATGCTAATCCTTTGAGAAACTGGGCCTGTTTCCTCCTGTGGGTCTGTCTAATGGCTTAGAATTCAAGAACTCACTTGAGAATCATGCAGGTGTAGAATTTCGGTAAGAGTAAGTAATATGAATTGTAAAAGATGCTCTTTGTGTCACCATACTAATCATTTCATTACACCTTCTTGTAATACTGTAATGACGGTGGTTAATATAATTTATAGCAAATCTTGTAAAACACATATACGTTGTTATTGAGAAATATGGCCATAAAAGCAGTATTTTTAAGTTGCACACAGACCGCTAGTTTTAAAAGGAGCATATTGAGTCTGCTTCTTTTGTTAAGACCTGGCGCTCTATGGCTCCAGGCTCGCTTCAGGAGCGCCTGCAGCTATGTGAATCAGAGTCTCGCCTGACATTCTGATGAACTTTGAAGCTGTATAATACATACTTACATTTAAACTTTTAGCAAATGGAAAACGAGTCATTGACATCTAACTCGGCTCAAATCAGCTTTGGTAAGAATTAAAAGCTCTTCTTTACTCTGGGAAGAAGTACAATTCCTTAAAGTTATAGAAATGAAACATTTCAAAAGCGAGAGTTGTGGCATTATCTAGTAAGTAGAATAAAACCGTGGATACATAAATTAATACAGTACATTTACAGATTCAAATCAGACAACATATTGACTATATTCAGCACATTAGTGAAACAGAAATTGAACATTATATCACATGTTCATTTTGTTCAGTAATTTTTTCTTGACAGTGTACTCAACAATTGTCCTTTTTACCTCTAAACACAAAAACAGTACGAACATTCAGGCTAAATTGTGTACTGTTTATATGAGGTGAAAATGTGATACTTCAAGTTCCCTTCTTCATGATAGCCTAAGAGCGTGATTTAACATCTGAACTACAGTTTGGTATGATTAGCAATTTCTCTGGTTCTGGAGGATGTGCTCTATCTATAGGACAGCAGCACCTCCACAACAATTGCATATCTAGGGTAAAGTCGACTGATGGATTCACCTCCACATTTGGCACTTCCTCCAGGATCTGACAATACCACTCAACTCCAGAAAAAGTCCATTGAGTTAGGAATAATACAACTATTCCAACAAGTGCAGGAAGTGCTATCCATTGAGAAGTTAAATTTCCTACTCCATATCATCCAAATGATAGACAGAATTCCTCTTGAAAACTCTTTTCCAGATTTACCTCTTCCTTTAGAAACCAGATTACAATTAAACCTCCTGATGACACTTTGCTGTAATTCTGTAATGCCAAATACTCCATACAGCAGTTCAAACCATGACAAACAATGCATCACTTCGGGAGCAAGCAGGTTTTACACTCTGAGTGACCAAAATATTGAGTGGGTTAAGTGTCCCACCTACAAAGATGACCACACATAGGTACATGGTCAGGCAGGCTCTGAGATCCAGGCCTGAAGGCTAATGACTGATGTTGGACTTGGCCCTTTAACAGGGTCATTCCCCAGTCTTTTTGCCTTTTGCCTCCTTATTTTTCTAATCTTTGTTGGCTGACGTTGTGACTCTGAGTACTTTTTCACTACTTAAGTCCCTTGTAAAGTGGTATCCCAGCCTTGTGCTCCTTTTCACTCCTGTCCCCAGGGGCAGGGTGCCGTAGCCCCTGACCCCTGCCATTATCTCCTTCACAAAGGAGTGCTGTTTTGGATAAAAAAAAGCACCTAGAAGTGCATTTCCTTGTGGCCTTTGTGCCTCCCGCGGACAGTTGCTGGGAAAAAAGTTCACCGCCGCGCCCCGGGATCCAACATGTGCCTCTAGCGCATTTAAAAGCACTCCATTTGCTGCCCAATTTCACCACCGCAGCCGAAGCGTAATTGTTTTGTCAGATCGTGTCGCGCTCCATCCAGTGCCCCCAGGGCACCAAAAGCAGGAAGAAAGGAACGGGCGTGCTCCACCCATGCCCACGGGGTGAAGCACGCTTCCAGACGCGCCCCCGGGGCACCAGCAGGCACCGTCCTTAGTGCTTTCCCACCAGAAGTGGCAGGAAAGAGCAGAGGAGTGGCTTGCGGACCTTCTCAGGTGCGGCCGCTCCCCAGAGCAGGAGGAAAGCCTCATCAGAGGCCCCTGCTCCATCTTAGCTTTGTTTGGGCAGCTGCACCGAGGACGCGGTGGCTGCCGGCACGGGGAGCGGAAAGGGAGTTCATTTCCCCCGGCCCCTGCCTTAGGGCCGCAATCACCCCAGTAACTCACTTGGCATTGTTTGGTGGTCTCCCGCCTTTGTGGAAGGGCCAGTGGAGGACTGGGGGGCCCCCCAGAGATCGTGGGCCCCAGGAGGGGCCCATTAAGTGCATCAGGGAGGGTGCTGACCGCCCCTCTCCCCCAGGAGCCAAAGGTGGCCCCCGTTGAGCGCACAGAAGCGCCTGGGGGCCCACCTTATTCTTCCAGGCACTAGGAGTGCCTTTTTCTCCAGAACCAGGTACTTTTGGGGACACTGGGAGGGTGGTGTGATCCAGGTTCATTTTTCTAAGGATATATATTTGCTACATGTTCCTGTTATGGGCATGACAGGCTGATGTATGTTTTTTCATGACTTGCAATATAATTTTATAATGTTCCTGATATAGGCCTTTATGATATTTTCTATGACAAGTGCATTTATGTATTTACTGTGATACCTGACTACTGCTTAAGTTGCAGAATCCTGAGTTCTTACATGTTCAACGGGACAACTGCTTATTCTTACATAATATTAGCAACTTGTGTAATGTTCTGACAACTGCTAAGGTAGCAGGGTATTATAGACGTGCAATGTTTGATCTAATTATGTTTTGTGCAATAGAGTTTATTTTTACATAGCTCAGTGTTGTGTTTACTTTGTGGTGTACATATTGCGTAACATGTGTGGTGTGTCTTGTGCAAACGCTTTACACATTGCCTTAGGGTTAGGCCTGGCTGCTCATTCCAAGCTACCAAGGGGGTGAGCAGGGGTTATCTTGCATGTGTAACTACCTTGCCCTGACTAGAGTGGGTGGGTTCTGCCTTGCTTAGGTGCATACCCTAGCTAACCAGAATCCCCATTTCTTACAACTGGCAGGTCACAGGAGGGGTAACGCTTAGCTGACAGCCAAGCACACAAAACATGCAAACCTAGAACAGATCTCACAGACAGGCATCAGCACTACAATGGTCCCCGGAGATTGGCCTCAATAAAGCACATTTGGCTATAGGGATGCATTACCAAAATGCCATAAAGTTAGATGTCAAACATAGCTAGGTACACTAGGCCAATCAAGACACAGCAGTCACAGCACACTCAGTGACCATGCAGACCTCAGGCCGGCCATCTGCACACGTAGTCGCTCGCCCACATTGTGTCCACACCACATCGAGACCCACCTGTTTTTCCTGTCTAGAATTGTATATATGACTCTATGATAGATGTTTGCTTTTTACAACTTTAATGCCCTGAGATAAATGTATAGAACATGTGTTGATTCTATGTACTATGAGAGATTGTCCTCAGACCCTGCTTCTGTAACTCCTCCCGGACGTAATGTTTAATTAAATGAACTGTTTCCTGTTTTGCCTGATGCCTTTTGTACTTCAAGATAAATTCTCATTTGAGCAACATCACTAATTTCACATTCTAAAATGTAGGGAGAGATGTAGTTCCTTATGAAGCATTCTTCAACAGTGGTCGACCTGATGTTCTGCACTTAATCAGTGCTGTTTACTATCAAAGCTGTGCTCTGATAACTAGGACCATGTAAAGTGTACCCTCGCTATTCTTTTTCTCATGGCCCACTCATCAAAGCCACTTTTATTTGGTTTGACAATGGAGTAGAGTTTCAGGGCATGTTTTTGTTGGAGAAAATTTAGCCTTGCTAAAGTGCAATACTATCAACACCATTAAACTGTGTTGCAGTTTGTCACATGGTCAGCATGCCTGAGTAGAGTTCTGTCTCACTTGGATTTCACAAAATCATCTTTTTCAAGTTAAAATTAACTGACCTGTGCCACACTGGTCGGAAACCTGGGAAATGTGGACAGCAAAGAGATGAATTTACCCGCTGTTGGTGGGGTGGGATAATTTCACTTTTGATAAAAGCTTTGCATCTCTTTGGTTAGCTCTGGCTGCCTGCTTTGGCTGTGAAAATGACACAAATACCAGCCCCTTTCCGAATTCAGCACAATCTTTTGCATCCAACTGTACTCCAAGCCTCTTGATTAATTTTTAATACAGTTTTAGCATGTTGAAAACAGATCAATCTATTATAAAGTTTGGTAACAATAAATAAATAAACAAATGAATACATAGGTAAATGCTGAGTGATGTGTTGTGAGATATTTATGAAGGCCTTGAAGATGGGAAACAAATTAAAATTCAAAGTGGCTAATGCAGAGTAGGAGCGTGTGGACATCAAGTTGGAAGAAAAGTCTTTATAGAAGTGAAAATAAAAGCACAGTGTAGAACATTGATGCTGTCAGAAGTGGGCTACATTTATTTTCATGTTACTTTATTGTTATTCAGTTCCAAAAGTCTAATGCAACTAACGCCCATATTTATACTTTTTTAGCGCCGCATTTGCGTCGTTTTTTGACGCAAAATCGTCGCAAACTTACAGAATTAAATTGTATTTTGTAAGTTTGCGCCGATTTTGCGTCAAAAAACGACGCACATGCGGCGCTAAAAAAGTATAAATATGGGCCTAAGTCTCTACCCCACCACAGACTGGCTTTATGTCAGAAATATTGAATGAAACTTTGCTGCTGAGTGCCGAAGGAAGACATTTAACCTACCTGTCTATTGGAGTTGCTGAACTTCCCCTATCTGGAGGGGCTAACCTGACCCCGCACAGCCCATATAGGCCTCATGTGAGTAGATAATTTTTGTGATGCGCATCGCAAATAACAGAGGTAGATCAAGAGTCACAAGCTCTCTGAAGTGGATTTGGCCAGGAAAAACCAAGCTCTTCACAACCAAAAGAGAGGAGATGCAATGTTGCATGTTTTTATTGACCTGGAGGACCCGCATTGAGGTAGCTTTATCACCGACTACCCCAGTACTTGCAGGACAATGATGGCTTCTACCTTCATGTGCTCATCAAGATTTTTTGGTTGAGGAGGGCATTCTATTTCTTAGTAGACTATTATAGCCCAAGTGGTTCACAATATATTGACATTTAGTTTGCCATTCAATTCAGAACCCTAAAGTTCAGTTCATGGGGGGAAATGATGAAGCCATTGTGACTCATGTGCTTGCCTTCCACTTGAAATCTAACCATGACTTGTAGATTTTGAAATACAGCCACCTACATTTAAGGTACCCCCAGGGACTCCCAAAGGACACTGCATCAGTTTAATGAAAGCATAAATGCATAAAAGCATGTAAGGTGGATAGGCTCAGTATCCCTAGAAAACAACATTTTTCAAGAATCAACTAGAACACAATCACATCTGATAACAATGGTCATGGAAGTCATGTGTATCTTACCTGTTGCAAGTTTTTAGCTACTATGGAGGGGAAACTGCCTTTTTTCATGATCATCCCCATTTTCTGCTGACTACTGTATTTATACTCTGCGCACTGGGTCACTGCCTTCCAGTGTATGTGCTCAGACCACTAAAACATGTTGAAATCAGTTAACTCTGCATTCATATCAGTAACTTTCTTATAAGGCCATTGGTTATGGTGCCCAAAATACACCCATGACATGAAAATGAATTGGCATCTATGTACCACAGCACCCCTGCACCATTCACTATTGTGACCATGAAAACATGACTCCAGGCCTACAACGGCAGCCGACTGGCAACTGCAGTTTAAAACCCTTCTCTGTCTTGTCACAATGAACCAATTTTGACATGAGAAAACAAACCTTCCTTTTAAATATTAATATATCACAAATATGTAGGCCTTGAAGCTCACAGGACAGGATGCATGGTGTTTTAATGGAGGACATGTAGAAATGTAAATACTAAGATTGCTATCTCTGGGTTGGAACCAGCTAGAAATATAATTAGACAACTATTTTATATATTTATTAAGAAGAACAGTTGAGGTGGGACCAGTAATCTACTCTACTTCGGAGGTGCCTTGCCCTTCACAAGCAAAAGGTTTGGTGACACCTTGAAAGGTCCCAGCTTTTGTCCTCCCAGTCATTCAGGCAACAAAATACAGTGGGGGAAAAGCTGTCCCCCAAATGGTTTTAAGTGAAAAAGGAGAGAGGCACTGCTCATTACCCTGGCAATACCTCTGGGAGGGCAGACAGGCTCTGCTCAAGAGAAGACTGGTTTTCTACCTTGCATTTTTTTAGTGAGGGGGAGCATGCAACTGTTTGCTGTAGAGCAGACAGGCCTTGCTGCAAAAGGGGTGGGATTACCCCCTTGAACCGTTTACCCCAATGGTTAGCGAGAGGCTTGGAGTCACCCTCATGGACTAGTTTGTGCCAGGCTTAAATGTGGAATTCACAGATACCCTCTTCAGACCATGTTGTGGACGTGGGTGGGGAAGAACAGAAACACACTCAACAATCTGTCTGTCACCTGAGAGGGGCTCTGAAGACTGGACCTGCTCCCTCTTGCACCAAGAAAAAATTAAGTTGACTCCAAAGGTGAATTGACTGACCTCCTGTGTTGTTACAAGGCTACAGAGACTCCCAGCATACCAATACTAACTGGACCTGACATGAACTCTATTGATGTTGCCTGCTGGAGTGAGACTTGACACCCATCTCTTTTCTTGAGGCCGTTGGGTCATTGGCTGTATCTATCTGGTGTTTTCCACCCACCCATAAAAAAATGGCTCTAAAAAATGTTGGTGCTTCTAGACCTCTGAGGGACTGGCACAAACCACCCCAGTCTATCCGCTTTCTGAGTGAACTTGCTGGGGTAGGTAATCAGCTTTCTCTAGGTCAGTGCTTCTGCACAGCTGAAAATCCTATTCATCAGCCCTTGGTGAAAAGGTATCCTGCCTCAATTAACTCAACACTGTATACTCCCAATGCCTGTTCCACTGAAGAATTCCAAGATCCAAAAGAGAGAGTACGGGCCTCATTACGGGCCTCATTACAAGTTTGGCGGTCGAACAGCCAGACCATCATGTTGGCAGCCCTGAAAAGTCCTCGCGATCTTCCAGACCACCATATTATGAATAATACAGGCAGGTGTCAAACAAAAAAGGCTGACCGCCAGCAGTGTGGCGGCTTGGATATAGGTGGTCTGACCTCCAGCACCATCAGCACCGCGCCCAACCACCTAGCCTAGTACAATCACATGCCACTCTGGCAGTCCCCTTGTGGTGGTCAGCCAATGGCAGTCAACCACGACAGTTCACGGTCAGCAAAGAAACCGACAACTGCACATTGGATGAGTTTAAAAAACAACACAGCTTATATACATTGGCCAAGTGTACACACCTGCAAGGTACACTATAAAATAGACCCCTTCATAGACCACAATACTTTGTATTTCCACACAGAGCCAAACAACAACAACCAGCACATATTGATTTTTACACAAATTAGGCACCCTTTTTTACCATCCCATATAACACTGTGCACCTTTGTCCATTCACACCCTATTGCACTTCCCCTATTAAGTAAGTCTGTATCACCCTCCTGTTTAGTCCACTATATCATGTGTAAAAAAATCCCTGATTCTCAGAGTCTTGGTAGATGAAATTATAAGAGTAGAGACACAGTTGTTTAGAGCACAAGTCCAGCATACGCCTCTCAGAAGGAAAACTGAAATGTGGGACAGGATCGTCAACAGAGTGAATGCTGTAGGCACCAACCTGTGCACAAAGGAGGATGTTAGGAAGAGGTAGAACGACCTGAGGGGCAAGGTGCATTACCTCATTTCCAGGTATCAGCTGATGGGCAAGAAGACTGTCCGATGGCCCTCACAGAGCCAAAATACAACTCTTACCCTGGGAAGAGAAGGTCTTGGCCATGCTGCATCCTGAGGGTTTGACAGCAATGTCTGGGGGAGTGGTGTCTGGTAGTTACAACTCAAAAACTCACAAAAAGTCAATGTCATGCATGCTCACACCTCAGCTTTTCCCATTGTCTTGCTCCTGTACTTCACCAACATTCAATACCCAGAGTCTCTGAGGGTTAACACTGTTAATCTTTATTGTTGGACCCAATATCACAAGCCCATCACATGCTATATGTCCAAATGGTGCCTAGAAAGCTCACAATAACAGAAACACATTCCAGGATCCATGGTATGTCCCAAAATGTAAATGTAGGCTCTAACCTAAATACAGCCTGCACATAGAAATGTAATACATAACAGTTGTCAAGTGTTGGGAAGTACAGAGAAGGCCCTGTTTCTGCAACTTCAACCACCAGCCCACTTGTCCAAAGACCCCTGTTTTTCAACCCCCAAAGGAAGTTTACTCACCAGGGGGGATAACATGTGTATATTGTCTGTAGTGGAGAGAGTGACCTGACTGCAGCACCCAGAAGGCTCTGTTTCTGTAACTCCAAACACCAGCCCGGTCTGCACTTGTCCAAAGACCCCTTTTTGTCAACTCTCAAATGAAGTTTACTCACATGGGGGATAATATTTCTATAGTAGATAGATTGACCTAACTGCAACTCCAGCAGGCTCTTTTTCTACAACTCCAAATACCAGCCGAGCCTGCACTTGCACCCTGTCTGCCAACTCCCAAATCAAGTTTACTCACCTGGAAGGATAC
Source organism: Pleurodeles waltl (assembly GCF_031143425.1). Taxonomy (NCBI): domain Eukaryota; kingdom Metazoa; phylum Chordata; class Amphibia; order Caudata; family Salamandridae; genus Pleurodeles; species Pleurodeles waltl. Next base: position 282,735,399 of record NC_090447.1, read on the forward strand.
TGTTTGTCAAGTGTGTTACTTAGAGGGAGTGACCTGACTGCAACTCGAAACAGGCCTTGTTTCTGCTATTGAAAATACCAGCCCAGTGTTCACTTTCCCAAATACACCTGTTTGTAATCTCTCTAATTCTCTCCACTCACCTGGGTGTATGCCATTTATCAAGTGTTGGGAAACAGAGGGAGTGACCTGACTGCAAAGCCCAATAGGCTCTGTTTTTCTAATTCCAAACACAATCCCGGTGTTCACTTGCCCAAATACCCCTATTTGGTAACCCTCAATTGAAGTTTACTCACCTGGAAGGATACCATTTGTATATTGTGTGTAGTAGAAAGAATGACCTGACTGCAACTCCCAGGAGACCTTGTGTCTGTAATTCCAAACACCTACCAAGTCTGCACTTCTCCAAATATGCCTGCTTGCCATTTCCCAAATGACATTTACTCAGCTGGGAGTGATCAAGCACAGATCACTTTTCAAATTGAAGATGTGTCTATCTACTTAGCACCATCTTGACCTGCTATCCCAAGATGAAACTACTGAGGAAAGGAATGACACCTTACTCAGTGTGTACAAGTAGTCCAAAGGCCTCAAGGTACATCACCAGACTGGTAGCAGCAGCAGGCACATTGACACTGTCTTACTGTACCTACCTTGTCACCTCCTGGCCCTGTTGCTTCAACATGCAAGGCAACCATTCACCCCCCAACTTGTGTCCCTAGCGCAGTGTCAACTATCTCATGCCCCCATGTTCTGGATCCTGAGTTGCAGAGAAATACTTCAGACAATAAGGGTCCAGGAACAAGTTGGAGAGGCGGGGGCACATGTCTGTGGGGGTAGGGTCCATGGGTGGTATACTGTGGGCCAGCAGGGTGAGGCCACTGGGGCTCCTCTTGGCCAGGACACCATTAGCCACATCATGGGGGTCCCAAGGTGTGATTGGCCAGATGTTGAACAAACTTTGGGAAATCAAGCATTTACAAAGGGATATGCATAGGGACATGCGTGAACAGATGGAGGCCCACAATTCCAATATGGCCTCTGTAACCGGGGTTCTGAGGGACATACACAAGGCCCTGAGCAGGGCTTTTCAAAACCAGTTCATCCCTTCCTTTGCCTCATCAACAACAGTCCCATCAACATCAGTGTCATCCTCAGGAAGGCAGGCCCTGCAGGGGAACAACAAGCCACAGGCACCCCTGTCTCTGTAGGAGCTAACCCCTCTCTCCACGCAAGCAGAGATGGGCAGCAAAGAATCTAGGAGGTGCGGATGGCAAGACACCCCTCTTCCTAAAGAACCTCCTCTGCATGATACACATTCACTCTGGACTGATCCTGACCCACCTACCATTTCCAAGGGGAGGAGTAATCTGGACTTTGGATTTATAGTGGTATGGTATCTAATCCAATGATTTCATTCACCATGATTGACCCCAGCACATTTGAATTGTTGTTAAGTCATGTCATGTATATTTTCTGTTAGTCATAGCTTCACAATAAAATCACCCTTCCCCGACTCATTGCCTTCTGATTTTGATTTCATATTTAGCCATGTCAGACCATGTGAACCATATGATGATAATCTAAGGTACCTGTTCTAGATGGGATGTGATGCATGTACACAGTGTCCATCTCAGGATTACACATCACACAAATAAATTCAAACAAGTGTCTGGTCTAAGTAAAAATTACAATACAAAGTTTAGCACATAGGCTGTCAACAGGTCTGAACTATTTAAAATCATAAATGATTGACTCATATTGAGTAAATTAACATATTTACAGGTACAGACTTCTAGACCACGGAAGGAAGGGTTTGTCAGACATTGCCTATAAGAATAGGCAAACACTGTTGAGGTCATCTACTTGAGCCTTATCACATACGACACCAAAGTAATTCAACATCACATTATCCAAGATACAGGCAGTTGCCAGCACAACAGTCCCTGATCACAGGGCCATCATATAATCTAATGCTTATGCATCTGGTGATATGACACAAACGTATGCCGTGTGACTGTGGCCTACAATGATGAAACACATCTACAGCTACACACAGGCCATACAAAAAAAGTGTTTAGCCAACGTGACGTGAAAATGACTTGGTTTTAAGATAGGACTACACATTTGATGCCACACATAATGCATTAGGCTCACAGCATCTCACAAAACAAGTCCAATGGGTACTTCTGACCTTTGACCCAAACTCTGCGCAAGCTGTCTTGGCACAGGTTTCATATACCCAAACTCTGTGACCTACATTACCTGGAACAATCCATGTCCACTTTGCATGTCAGAACACCATCACATACCTGCAAATGTCACAACTCTGAAATGCCCACATGAAGATGTCATGGTGAAGGTACCTGGACAAAGAACAAAACAAGGAGTATAGGCTTCAAACCATACATATGAAACAAGTCACATAGCAAACATCTGGAAAACAAAGTACATTGCAAGGAAACTGACACAAACAAAGCAACGTTATCAAGGTGGAGATGTGTCAAAAGCTATCTAGTCAATCAGCCTTTGGCTGATTATTGCAGAGTATCAGCTGATACTCCCTAGAAGTTTCTAAAACACTCAACTCCACACATTCTCGCAGCTACAGTTCATTGCACTATCACAGTCATAACATCACATGATATACTTACACGCATGTGTTGCGCCGCGTGGTGCGGCGCGAGCCGAGCATTCGGCTCGCGCCGCGCAGCGCGTTATCAGGACGCGGCGCGCCCCGAGTCTTCTTTGTACAGCGCGAGGCCCCAGATATTATTTTGGGCCTCGCTCTGCCTTCTGTGGTGTCCCTGTTCTCCCCTGACCCCTCCTTACCTGTTTCTTTTTCTACTTCTTCTTCTTTTTCTTCTTTACTTTTTCGAGGCATTTTTTGTCCTTTCTTTATGTCTTTCCCCCTTCCCATGTTACCTTTTTCTTCCCAGCATTCCTTGGTCCCTATTTTCTATGGTTCCTGTTCTATTCTATCCTATGTACTTTTTCCCTATCTAAAATGGTGTCTTTTTACTTCCTGTTGGTCACTTCCTGTTTCTTGGTATATAAGGGCTCTGTTTTCTCCCTTTCCTTGCGCTGCATCACTTTCTGCTCAGATTGTGTCTTCGCTCCTGATTCTTAGCCTTCGGTTCTGAATCTTTTCAATTTTGCATTTACCTGCATTTTGTTCCTGTTTGATTCCTGGTTTTGTTTTCGTTTCAGGAATCCATTTTTTGGAGGTTTTTTCCCCTTTATTGGGTTTTTTTCCCTCTGGCACTAATTCTAAAGGGCACGGTCTGTTCTTGGCGTTTCCACTGCCTGCAGCACCGTGGCTACTAGAAAGAGTCGCCCCTTTCTGGGCCAAAGCCGAACCCTCAAGACCTACGCCACTAGATCTGCGGTTTCCAGGCGCCAGCAGCACGTGAGTCGTGACAGAATGCAGCGCCAAACCATTCCGACATCTTCTGATACTATGGATGACACAGTGGCGGCGGCTGCAGGTCCTGATTCATCTTTTTTGACTACTATTCAACAACAAGCTCAGGAATTGCAACAATTGCGCAACAAGAATGCGGTCTTACGACAGGCTTTGGCCTTCCGCAGTGGCGATGTTCCAACTATCTCCGCCTCAACGCCTCGCTTCTCTGGTGAACCAACTAAACTGCGTGAATTCCTGGATGCATTAACGGTTTACTTCGCCTTCAGACCTAGCCAATTCTCTCATGACAGGACAAAGGTGGGATATCTTATTAGTGCATTATCCGGTCCTGCCTTGGCCTGGGCAACCCCGATGGTGTCATCCAACGATCCAGTATTGTCGGACTATTCTGCCTTCGTGACCCGCTTCAAACAAATGTTTAGTCGCCCAGGATTGGAAGCCTCGGCAGAGGAAGCATTATGTGATATCCAGCAAGGTTCCCAGGATGTCCTCCGATATATTACACGTTTCCGTCAATTAGCGGCAGAGACCACTTGGGTGGAGCGTACCCTGGTAACTTTGTTTCACAGAGGACTTAAGGAAGAAATTAAGGATGAATTAGTACATTCCACCAGAGTTGAAGATCTTCGTGGCCTCATGGATCAAGCACTTTCCATCGAGTATCGTCTTCAAGAACGACGAATGGAGAATAGAAGGAGTAGAGGAGCGTCTCAGCCAAGCTCTTCACGGATGTATCCACCTCATCCTGAGGAATCTCGTCCTCCTGCTAAAGATATAGAAGGGGAACCCATGCAAGTGGATACTGCTCGAGGGCCACTCTCTGCTAGTGAGAAGGAAGACAGACGGAAGAAGGGATTGTGCCTCTACTGTGGTTCTGCTGGTCACCTGCTTCGTACATGTCCTGTACGTCCACCTAGACCCTTGGGAAACGCCACCTCCCGTCCTCTGTAAGAAGGGAGGGGACGGGATCATCGGCTATACCTTCTATCAGCTCATTCAATGACAATACAACTTACTTGTTCGTGTTACCAGTCATATTACAACTACCTGATGGCCGCCAAGAAAGAACTATGGCATTATTGGATTGTGGTGCTAGTGGTATATACATGGATAAGACATGGGCCACTAATCTGCAAATTCCCACTCAACCCAAAGACATTCCTGAACAAGTACACACCGTGGATGGATCTTTAATATCCTCAGGTCCAGTCGATACTACGACCTTGATGTTAAATTTACAGTTTGGTAATCATCAAGAACACCTCTCTTTTGATCTCATTTCATCTCCCAACCATACCATTATTCTCGGAATTCCATGGTTTACTAGACATAACCCATATGTGAACTGGGTAACCCGGACAATTTCTTTATCCTCACAGTTTTGTCAAGAAAATTGCTTTGCTTCCGATAAATATTGGTCACCAAACAGATTAACACCTATGAAGAGTACTACGGAGTATTCCATCAACACTGTCCAAGGGGTTCCTGAACATTATTTAGAGTTCCAAGACGTGTTTCAAAAACCATCCAGACCTGTATTACCTCCACATCGAGAGTACGATTGTGCTATTCCTTTGGAACCTGGAACAGTCGTTCCCTTTGGGAGGATGTATTCTCTCACGGAACCTGAAAAGGAAGTTCTTAAGGAGTATCTGGAGGAAAATGTACAGGGTGGTCTCATTGTTCCATCATCTTCTCCAGCAGGGGCTCCTCTCTTTTTTGTACCTAAGAAGACCAAAGATCTTCGTCCTTGCATAGACTTTCGAGGCCTAAACAAGATAACTATAAAGGATCGTTATCCTTTGCCCCTCATTAAGGATATTTTAGAGGCAGTCAGAGGGGCTCAACGTTTTACCAAGTTGGATCTTCGGGGAGCTTACCACCTTTTACGTATAAAAGAAGGAGACGAGTGGAAAACAGCATTCAGGACACCGTTCGGTCATTTTGAATATAATCCATGCCCTTTGGTCTTACGAACGCTCCTGCTATATTTCAAAGGTTTATGGACTCAATATTTTCGGATCTCTTGAACCAGACACTCGTAATCTACTTGGACGACATCCTTATTTTTTCCAGACACCCCGAACTCCATTCTTCTCATGTGAAACAAGTCCTTCACAGACTCCGAGCACATCAACTATTCTGTAAACCCGAAAAGTGTGAGTTCGATAAGACGGAAGTCAAATATCTGGGTTATCATTTAAGTTCCACCGGCATAGCTATGGACCTAGAAAAGGTACAAGCAATTCTAGAGTGGCCTTCTCCCTCTTCTATCAAAGAAACACAATGTTTCCTAGGATTAGCAAATTTTTACCGACAGTTCATTCAAGACTTTGCTAAACAGACCAGCCATATAACCCATACCTTAAAGAAGGAAAATCTAAAACAGGGGTTTGTCTGGACCAAGGCGGCTGAAACAGCTTTTCAAGAATTAAAGAAGGCATTCACTCAAGCTCCCATCTTGAGACATCCAGATACCAATAAACAGTTTATCGTAGTTACCGATGCTTCCGAAAAAGCTATTGGAGCAGTCTTGCTTCAACTTCAAGAAGATGATGGTCTTGAACATCCTGTTTTCTATTTGTCCCATATTCTCTCTTCAGCTGAACAACATTACTCTGTACTGGAAAGGGAGTTGTTAGCTCTGAAGACAGCCTGCATCGAATGGAGACAGTTTCTGATGGGATCCAAGGAGCCTTTCGAGGCGAGAACAGATCACCGTAATCTGCAATGTCTACGTAATTTTGTATGCCAAAATAGTCGCCAGGCGCGTTGGGCCTTTTTCTTTAGTCAGTATGACTTTTACATCACCTATATTCCTGGATCTCAAAACATTCTGGCTGATGCTCTGTCTCGACGCTATCCAGATTGTACTCCTTCCCCATCTCAGTTTCTACTGGAGCCTAGTAAGATCATTGGAGTTGCTCAATCTTTTCTGGATGAGGTACAACTGGAGTATTCCAGCCTGTCTAATAGCGAAATAGAGAAATTAAGAACCTTTTTATGCAAGAATGAAGGATTCTTTTTTCATCAGAAGCTGTTATTCCTCCCTACTAACAGAGTGCGAGACAAAGCATTACAGATGTGCCATGATTCACCGGTTGCTGGACATAGAGGTATTAAGGCCACACAAGAAGTTCTTTCGCAATCTTTCTGGTGGCCTACCTGGAAATCAGATGTCGAAAGATATGTTCAGGCTTGTCCCATATGTGCCCAAGTCAAGATTCCCCGTAGCAGACCTGCAGGATTACTACAGCCTTTGCCAGTTCCACCAACGCCATGGCATACTATTTCCACTGACTTTATGTGTTCACTTCCGCCATCAGCTGGAAACCAGGTTATCATGGTCACTGTTGATTCTTTCACTAAAATGGCCCACTTTACTGCTCTAAAGAAATTACCAACATCCCAAGAATTGAGCCAGATATTTATCGACCATATTTTCCGTCTCCATGGACTTCCACATACCATTGTGTCTGACAGGGGTCCCCAGTATATTTCCCGGTTTTGGAAACATTTTTGCAAGACACTGAATATCAATATAGCACTATCATCCGGTTTCCATCCTCAGACCAAATGGACAAACTGAGCGTTTGAATCAAGGACTAGAACAATACCTTCGTTGTTTTTGTAATTCCACCCAAAGCAACTGGAACACTTATCTTCCTATTGCTGAATATTCCTACAACAATTCTGTCCATAGTGCCTCCAAGGTCACTCCCTTTTTCTGTTCCTATGGCTATCATCCGACCTCTTTTCCTACTGCTCCTCAATCTACCTCTCCTCTGCCTGCCATTACATCTTTTTCCAAACGTCTCCTGCAACTCCATAAGCTCATTAGATCTAATTTATTGCACACTAAGAGGTATATGAAGAAGATCGCTGATAAGAAACGTGGACCCACTCCTGATTATCACCCTCAGGATAAAGTCTGGCTTTCTTCCAAATTCTTGCCCTCTCGTCTTTCTCTGAATAAGTTCACGCCTCGCTATTATGGGCCTTTTCGTATTCTTCAGTTGCTTAATCCTGTCACTGTTCGTCTTCGCTTGCCTCATACTTGGAAAATTCATCCGGTCTTTCATGTATCCCAACTCAAACCTTATGTCCCTGATCCTTTCTCTCGTCAGTTTCCTTGTCCTCCTCCTGTGTTGGTGAATGATGTCCCTGAATATGAGGTTCAAGAAATTTGTGACTCTCGCCTTTTTCACCGGCGTCTTCAGTATTTGATTCACTGGAAGGGTTATCCTCTTAGTGAATGCTCTTGGGAAGATGCTTCTTCTGTTCACGCCCCTCTTTTGATTTCTCGTTTTCATCGTTTGTTTCCCTTCAAACCTGGACCTTCGGGGGGGGGGCCTACTGTTGCGCCGCGTGGTGCGGCGCGAGCCGAGCATTCGGCTCGCGCCGCGCAGCGCGTTATCAGGACGCGGCGCACCCTGAGTCTTCTTTGTACAGCGCGAGGCCCCAGATATTATTTTGGGCCTCGCTCTGCCTTCTGTGGTGTCCCTGTTCTCCCCTGACCCCTCCTTACCTGTTTCTTTTTCTACTTCTTCTTCTTTTTCTTCTTTACTTTTTCGAGGCATTTTTTGTCCTTTCTTTATGTCTTTCCCCCTTCCCATGTTACCTTTTTTCTTCCCAGCATTCCTTGGTCCCTATTTTCTATGGTTCCTGTTCTATTCTATCCTATGTACTTTTTCCCTATCTAAAATGGTGTCTTTTTACTTCCTGTTGGTCACTTCCTGTTTCTTGGTATATAAGGGCTCTGTTTTCTCCCTTTCCTTGCGCTGCATCACTTTCTGCTCAGATTGTGTCTTCGCTCCTGATTCTTAGCCTTCGGTTCTGAATCTTTTCAATTTTGCATTTACCTGCATTTTGTTCCTGTTTGATTCCTGGTTTTGTTTTCGTTTCAGGAATCCATTTTTTGGAGGTTTTTTCCCCTTTATTGGGGTTTTTTCCCTCTGGCACTAATTCTAAAGGGCACGGTCTGTTCTTGGCGTTTCCACTGCCTGCAGCACCGTGGCTACTAGAAAGAGTCGCCCCTTTCTGGGCCAAAGCCGAACCCTCAAGACCTACGCCACTAGATCTGCGGTTTCCAGGCGCCAGCAGCACGTGAGTCGTGACAGCATGAGAAGTAGCTATGGATGAGATCTTTTCATAAGTCAGCTCCTTCCTCTTCACCACTGTCATTCTCAGTTGGCACTCCACCTGCACCTGCACCTGTGTTCTTCCATGGGCCTCTTTGAAGCAGACGTTCCCTGGTGTAGTTGGATTCCTCAGAGGCGTCAACAATAAAGGATGGTTTGAATTTGCTGAGTCTCCTGTTAAGGAATGAGACATAAGTGAAACAATGAGCCACTCACTTCATGACTGTAGCACTTGACATTGCTCACACACATTCAGGACGGAAGTGATTTACCAACTAGCCAGGCCCTCTCTGGTTGCAGTTGTGACATCAGCTGGAGTATGACGCTGTTCTCCATTAAGAAGGAATCATGGGGTGACCCTGGATAATGGGCACACACATTTGAGATGTAGAGATCCACCAAAAGACAACTTGCATTTTGATGGAATGGAAGTTTTTTGTGTTGCAATAGACTTGTTCAGTGGCCTTTGATGGCACCAAGCCAACATGTGTGTTATCAGTGGCTCCAACCAAATGTGTGAGGTGGGCAAAACTATAGAAGTCAGCTTTCACATTGGCTAAATCCTCATCTCGGGGAATCTGACATAGATGTCAATGTGTTTTCTAATTCAAAGCTACCTTGAACAGTCCTTGCAAATTTTGGAGAGTACCTTATCAAAGAGAAAAGTCTCAACAGAGCAAGACCTTTCAGACTGTGCATAACTTTTCATTTTGCATCTTTTCTGACATGTCTTTATCCACTGCTCGCTGTGGCAAGAAATTCAAGTCAATGATCAACTCATTTAAGCAAGCTAGAGCACAAGCAGGACATTTTCAATAGGTCAAGCTCAAAGTCAATCATAATGGGCGATTCCACATCTTTTTGACAGTCCCATCCAGAGCCTAATTTCCTAAGAATCTTAACTCCTCCAACCATTAACCTTTTCTTGCATTTGGCAAGCATTTTATTATGCTATTCTTCATGAGACTCTGAGATAGAACTAGCACACCATTATCTCTAAGACATTAGTTAAGAACAGAGCTTATTCAAGCTATCTTCTTTGCATATCTGGCTGTGAAATGTGAGGGATGCTAGGCTTTGCCACTTGATTTACCATTTTGGTATTTTGGGCCAGATGTGCCCATCTTGCACACAACTTGCATTTATGTGAAAGTATGATTTAGTTTTTGATGTCATCTCATATGCATATTTTCATGATTTTGATGCTGAACATGTGTTTTCTTATTTGCAATTTAACCCCTTTCTGTGCAGGGGACGTAACGGTTATATCCACCGGCACAGTGCTCCTGTGCTGAGGACGTAACCATTCCGTCCTCGGCATGGAGCTCAGAGGGAGTGCTAGCACTCCCTCTGTGGGCTTCCCTCCCACCCCCCCAAGGTAGGGTTGGAAGAAGAAGCCCTTCCCCTTCCACCCCTGCCCCTCCCACCTCCCATAATGATGTCAGCGCACAATCGCGCACTGACATCATTACAGGGTGCCGGGTGCACTGCAAGTCATTTGCTTCCAGTGCACGATCAGAGAAACAGGTGAGTTTCTCCTCCAGCGTGTGGAGGGTTTCAATCAAAGAGACGTAGGGGGAAAGGAAAGGGTTTTCCTTTCCCCCAGTGTCTCTTTGAACATTCCTGCTGCCCGATCGCCTTGCGATCAGGCAGCAGGAATGCCCACTAGACGCCAGGGATTTTGTTTTTTTTTTGTTTTCATTGTTTCTGTGTGTTTCTGTGTCAGGGAGCGGCCCGCTGGGCAAGGGTCACTCCCATTTGGGGGGCATGTTTGCTGTGGCCATTTTTGTCCCGCCTATTATTTTTAGGCTGATCTGCCCCCTAGAACGCCAGGGATTTTTTTTATATATGTTTATTTATGTGGGGGGGCATAGAACTGTTGGCCATTTCTGCCCCCTCGGCCTATCTTTTTAGGTCTATCTGCCACCAAGGGGGGCAGAAGCCACTTAGACACCAGGGATAGTGTCTGTGTGTGTCTTTAGTGGATGGGGTGGCGGCCCCCAAGGGTTGCTCCCCTTTGGGGGGGCATGTGTTTTATGGCCATTTCTACCCCCTTTGGGGGGTAGATCTGCCTATTATTTTTAGGCTACCACTTAGAAACCACTGGAATGTCAGGGATGTTTTTTTTATATGTTTATTTATGTGGGGTGCTCCCCCTTCAGCAAGGAGCGCCCCCCCTAAGGGGGCATAGAACTGTTTGCCATTTCTGCTACCCTTGGGGGCAGATCGGCCTATTTTTGTTATAGGCCCATTGCCCCCAAGGGGGGTAGAAGCAACTTAGGCACCAGGGATAGTGTGTGTGTGTGTTTTGTTTGGGGGGGTGGCCCCTTGGGCAAGGGTCACTCCCCATGGGGACACACTACTAAAGGTATTTTCTGCCCCATCTTGGGTAGGCCCATCTGCCCCTATGGGGGGCAGAGTCTACTTAGGCACCAGTCTCTAAATGCTTAATGGTGGGGTGTTTGTCAACTGGTGAAATATTTGCATTTGTGATAATTTTGTTCTAGTTCAAAGCTTTTGCTTTCTTTGCTGTGGCTCCTTGTGGTTTTGGCGGTGGTTGACCTGCGGTTTGCATAGTTGCATGTTTTAGGTAAGTAAAAACAAAATACTCCAAAGGAGTATTGTTGCCATGAATGAATGACGTGTTTGTAGGTGGTGTACTAAATGCAGGATTGTGTGTGAAATTGTCCTTAGATTTGTGTACAACGATATTTGTGTTGTCTTATTTCTAATTTGCTTTTTTTTCTTTCTTTTTATTGGGATATCACTGGTGATTGCTGTGTCTGTGCAGAGTAGTTACTGGTGAGTCAAGCTTTTTCAGGCAAGTGAGTGGTATAGTTTTTGAGTTTATAACTCTTACTGATAAAGCTACACTTTATTACTTATCTTACACAGTGTTGGTTGTTGGTGGTGCATTTGTCCAGTTATTTTTTGTAGGAAAGATCAAGGCTAGCCGCAGGATGACCGCTCAGAAGGTGGTTGGTATGCTTTTTGAGTCATTGTCTGATCATAATTTATGAGACTGACTCTGCATCTGAGGCAGAGGAGGAAGTGAGAGATTCTGGCAGTGAAGTTTCTGTCAGAGAGGAATCTTCTGATGATGAAGCCACTCTCAGTGCAGATGAAGGGCCTGTTTTAGAGGAAGACACTGATGTGCCATTAGTGCAGCAACCTGGGGCTGAAAGATTTCCTGTTAGAAGACCTGAACTCTGGGTTGCCTCAAACATGGAGCAGCCAGAGTTGCCTGTTTTACTGGTCTCCCGGGGTGTAGAGTCAATACAGAGAACTTTTTGCCTGCCAATTTCTATGAGTTATTTGTGGATGATGTGTTTTTGGAAGAGATTGTTGAGCAGACTAATTTGTATGCGGAGCAGTATTTGAGGGACAACGCTGCTAGACTTAGGCAACACTCTAGAGCTACACAGTGGATTCCCACAAATTTGGAGGAGATTAAAAGGTTTTTGGGTTTGACTCTTTTGATAGGGTTGATAAGGAAGCCGTCACTGGCTACTTATTGGTCTACTAGTCCCTTGATGGCAACAGCTATATTACCTGCAACCATGAGTCGTAATCAGTATTTGCTTCTTCTTAGGATGCTGCATTTTGTTGACAATGTATTAGACTTGCCACAAGATCACCCTGATTCTGACTGTCTTTTTACGAATAGGCCTGTCCTTGATCATTTTGTGGATCGGTTTTTAGAGGTCTATGTTCCAGGCAAAGAAATAGCTGTGGACGAGTCTTTGGTCCTCTTCAAGGGTCGTTTGGTTTTTAGGCAGTACATTCCTAGCAAGAGGGCACAATATGGAATTAAATTGTATATGCTGTCTGAAAGTAGTACAGGATATGTGTCTAATTTCCGTGTCTACACTGGTAGGTATTCCAGTATTGACCCCCCTGGTCGTCCTCCCACTTTTGGAGTTACAGAGAAAATTGTGTGGGAACTTGGTAGATGACTGTTCAACAAAGATCACCATTTATATGTAGATAAATTCTACACTGGAAGGCAGTTGTTCAAGGAATTGTTTAGAGTGGACACTGTTGCTTATGGCACAATTCATTGTAACAGGAAAGGCTATCCAAGGGAGCTTGTCTGCAAAAACATTTGAGAGGGGTAGTGCCTTGCGGAATGATGAGCTTCTAGCTTTGAAATTTTCCGACAACAGGAATGTCTACATGCTAAGTACCATCCATGATGAAAGTACTTCCCCCGTGACCGTTTGGGGCCAGGTTGCTGAAGTGCGCAAACCTGTGTTCATTTTAGATTATAATAAGCACATGGAAGGTGTAGATAGAGTTGATCAGAGGTTGGAACCTTATACTGCTATTCATAAGTCTTACGTTTGGTATAAGAAGTTAGCAATTCACCTCTTCCACTTGGCAACTTTTAATGCTTTTATTGTGTTTAAGGATAGGTCTCCAGAGTCAAAGATGACATTTGTGAAATTTTCAGGAGTCAGTGATAGAGAGCCTTATTGTGGTGGAACAGGCAAGAGTTCCTAGAGAAGCAGTGGTGGAGGATGTGGCTAGATTGAAAGATCTCCACTTTGCTGAACACATTCCTCCCACGCCCAAAAAAGACTTTCCAGGTAAGAAATGTAGAGTCTGTGCTCCAAGAGGTATCCGGAGGGAGACACGAATGTACTGCCCAGATTGTCCTTCAAAGCCTGGGCTGTGTGTGGATGGTTGTTTCAAGAATTACCACACCCAGAAGAATTACTGGGAACTACCATGAGTGTAAACTGCCTGTTTTAAATTTTCATGTGTTCAGTTTCATGGTTGGCATGTACTTAGTTACAGCTTTTGTTTTTGTAGTTTTTTAATTATTTCTAATTAGTTAGTGGTTTCTTTGTTTAAAAAAAATAAAAGTGATGCCATTATGTGTGGAGTGGCGTTTGGCCGACGGTGTACATATTGACTTGCTGTTTCCTACTGCAAAACACTGTCAGCCAAATGCCAGTCCACACATTCCCATCAGCTGGTGTAATTGCTGTATCAGCATGTGGGCATATGTAAGTGATGGGCCCTTGAGTGACACTGTCTATCGATGCGAGTGTTGTAATGTACTGGGCCCGTGGCTGGCAGTGTGAATGGTCTTGTGCATGTCATGTATGAAAGGTGTGTGAATGGACTGCAAAGCGGTTGGTGCCTTGCCGTGGCTTTAAAGCTCACGAGTTGTGAGTCATTGGTTCCGTTTTTTGGCCTTTCAGTTATTAACAGTGCATTTCATTTTTGTGAAACCTGTTGTTAATAAAATTTGATCCACTGAACCATCACTCACCCTCATGCCAAATCCAACTAGTATGTGTGGTAAAAATGACAAAACCTGCTCCGCTGTAATCAGGTGTCGCAGCACACCTATGACACGCTAGGTGTCTCAGTGGGACCCCGATGATGAAGCATGCCACCAACTTGGTTGGTGGGTGAGGGGTCATTTTAACATACCATAAGTGTGTTTCTTTTCACAGTTTTAGTGTTTGGAACGTCACATAAGTATGTGACACACCAAAATGATCTATTGCAAAAATACCTGTGATTGGGGGGCACTTATATTTTTGGTCCCGGGTGCGGCCTTCATCTAGGGAAACCTACCAAACTCAGAGATGTTTTAAAAATAGATACCCCAAGGAGGTGTGGCTTGCCTGGATCCCCTAACATTTTCTTCCAGACTCCTCAGCAAACCTCAAAAGTTGCTTAAAAAATCGAATTTTCCTCACTTTTCTTTGTAGGATCACCGCTGCGGCACAAATTTCCTACCACCCAGCGTTCTTCTCAGTCTCCCAAGTAAAATGATACCTTACTTGAGTGGGTCCCCAAAGCAGAGTCAGCCTAAAAGATGTATAAAAGAACAATATGTGCTTATGAACTTGCTGTGCTATCCCTTCAATCTCTACAGGTTGTTGCAATTTTTCTGTTGCAGGCACCCTGGCCACCCACACAAGTGAAGTATCATTTTTATCGGGAGACTTGGGGGGACCCTGGGTGGAAGGATATTTGTGGCTTCTCTCAGATCCAGAACTTTCTGTCACCGAAATGAGAGGAAAAAGTGTTTTTTTGGTCAAATTTTGAGGTTTGCAAAGGATTCTAGGGAACAGAACCTGGTCAGAGCCCCACAAGTCACCCCATCTTGGATTCCCCTAGATGTCTAGTTTTAAAAAATGCACAGGTTTGCTAGGTTTCCTCAGGTGCCAGCTGAGCTAGAGGCCACAATCCACAGCAAGGCACTTTGTAAAAAACAGCTCTGTTTTCTTTGTGAAAATGTGACGTGCCCACTTTGTGTTTTGGAGCATTTCCTGTCGCAAGCAGTTAGCCTAACCACACAAGTTAGGTACCATTTTTATCAGGAGACTTGGGGAAACGCTGGGTGGAAGACAATTTGTGGCTCCTCTCAGATTCCAGAACTTTCTGTCACCAAAATGAGATGAAAAAGTTTTTCTTGGGCCAAATTATGAGGTTTGCAAAGGATTCTGGGTAACAGAACCTGGTCAGAGACCCACAAGTAACCCCATCTTGGATTCCCTAAGGTGTCTAGTTTTCAAAAACGTGCAGGTTTGCTAGGTTTCCCCAGGGGCCGGCTGAGCTAGAGGCCAGAATCCACAGCTAGGCATGTTGTAAAAAAAAAAGCTCTGTTTTCTTTGTGAAAATGTGATTTGTCCATGTTGTGTTTTGGGGCATTTCCTGTCGTGGGTGCTAGGCCTAACCACACAAGTGAGGTACCTTTTTATCAGGAGACTTGGGGAAACGCTGCATGGAGGGAAATTTGTGGCTCCTCTCAGATTCCAGAACTTTCTATCACCAAAATGAGAGGACAATGTGTTTTTTTGGTCACATTTTGAGGTTGGCAAAGGATTCTGGTTAACAGAACCTGGTCAGAGCCCCATAAGTAACCCCATCTTGGATTCCCCAAGGTGTCTAGTTTTCAAAAACATACAGGTTTGCTAGGTTTCCCCAGGTGCCGGCTTAGTTAGAGGCCAGAATCCACAGCTAGGCACTTTGTAAAAAACAGCTCTGTTTTCTTTGTGAAAATGTGATGTGTCCATGTTGTGTTTTGGGGCATTTCCTGTCGTGGGTGATAGGCCTAACCACACAAGTGAGGTACCATTTATATCAGGAGACTTAGGGAAACGCTGGGTGGAGGGAAATTTGTGGCTCCTCTCAGATTCCAGAACTTTCTGTCACCGAAATGAGAGGTAAAAGTGTTTTTTTGGGCCAAATTTTGAGGTTTGCAAAGGATTCTGGTGTAACAGAACCTGGTCACAGCCCCACAAGTCACCCCCTCTTGGATTCCCCTAGGAGTCTAGTTTTAAAAAATGTGCAAGTTTGCTAGGTTTCCCAAAGTGCCGGCTGAGCTAGAGGCCAAAATCCACAGCTAGGCACTTTGTAAAAAACAGCTCTGTTTTCTTTGTGGAAATGTGGTGTGTCCACGTTATGTTTTGGGGCACTTCATGTTGCAGGCGCTAGGCCTACCCACACAAGTGAGGTACCATTTTTATCGGGAGACTTAGGGGAAGGCTGGGTGGAAGAAAATTTGTGGATCCTCTCAGATTCCAGAACTTGCTGTCACCGAAATGAGAGGAAAAAGTGTTGTTTTTGCCAAATCTTGAGGTTTGCAAAGGATTCTGGGTAACAGAACCTGGTCAGAGCCCCACAAGTCACCCCATCTTCGATTCCCCTAGGTGTCTAGTTTTCAAACATGCACAGGTTTGCTAGGTTTCCCCAGGTGCTGGCTGAGCTAGAGGCCAAAATCCACAGCTAGGCACTTTGTAAAAAACAGCTCTGTTTTCTTTTTGAAAATGTGATGTGTCCACGTTGTGTTTTGGGGCATTTCCTGTCGCGGGTGCTAGGCCTAACCACACAAGTGAGGTACCATTTTTATCAGGAAACTTGGGGGAACTCTGGGTGGAGGGAAATGTGTGGCTTCTCTCAGATTCCGGAACTTTCTGTCACCAAAATGAGATGAAAAAGTGTTTTTTGGGCCAAATGTTGAGGTTTGCAAAGGATTCTCGGTAACAGAACCTGGTCAGAGCCCCACAAGTCACCCCATCATGGATTCCCCTAGGTGTCTAGTTTTTAAAAAGGCACTGGTTTGCTAGGTTTCCTCAGGTGCTGGCTGAGCTAGAGGCCAAAATCCATAGCTGGGCACGTTATAAAAAACAGCTCTGTTTTCTTTCTGAAAATGTGATATGTCCAAGTTGTGTTTTGGGGCATTTCCTGTTGCGGGCGCTAGGCCTAGCCACGCAAGTGAGGTGCCATTTTTATTGGGAGACTTGTGGAAACACAGAATAGCAAAATAAGTGTTATTGCCCCTTGTCTTGTCTTTCTCTACATTTTTTCTTTCCAAATGTAAGACAGTGTGTAAAAAAGATGTCTATCTGAGAAATGCCCTGTAATTCACATGCTAGTATGGGCACCTCTGAATTCAGAGAAGTGCAAATAACCAGTGCTTCACAACACCTTATCTTGTGTCCATTTGGTAAATACAAAGGTTTTCTCGATACCTATTTTTCACTTTTTATATTTCAGCAAATGAATTGCTGTATACCCGGGATTACCATGAAAACCCATTGCAAGGTGCAGCTCATTTATTGGCTCTGGCTACCTAGGGTTCTTGATGAACCTTAATAATGATAGAGGAGGGAACGGGAGATTAATGGTCCAGTGTACAGCCTCCCAATAGAACCTTCACACAAAAATAGGTACACTGTTCCAAACACATAAAAAATTCACATGAGTGAACCAAATTCATCAGGAGCAAGAACCCTCATGCATCACTATGGATGACTAGCATCATCATTGGGAAAGCTCCTCATCAGGCTGGTGCTGCAATGCCTGACGGGCTCCCCAAAACGGGGTGCTCTTAACCACTTTGCTCAGATAGTAGCTGTGAAAAAAGAATAATTATCACTGAGATACCCAATTTTAGGTACCCGAGCAAATTTGGAGAGAATGAGATGTTAAAATTGGTTTGCCATCAACAAACAGTAAATCATGATTTTAATCAATAGTAAATGTGATAGTGACCAAGATTAAAAACAAAATAAGGAGTAATGGGTGATTAATAATGCTCACCTACTCTCATTCAAAAAGGGAGGATATAACCAACTATGGTACCTCACAATCGCAAGTCTACATGTTTCGCGTCTGAGCGGTCCAGCCGGATCCAGTGACGTTTCATCAGGACAAAAATCTTCTCCAAAGAGTATAATGATCAATGGTGTATAGAAAGAACAAAGACTTTGGAGGACGCGCGCCGGTGGGGTAGGTTAATCTGCCTACTTCTAGGAAATTTAAAATTTTAGTTTCCTATTCTGGCCAGCGATCTTTTTGGGCTCTATCCTGAAATTGGGGATGGGCGACCTTTTTGAATTAACAAGTAGGACTAAGTAAGTGATTTTGTTCTTTCTATACACCATTCAGAATTCAGAATGTTGTCTTCTTTTCATAAATGTTTAGCTTTCTGGGATCCAGCATTGGTTTCTCACCCATTTATGTCATTAACTGGAAGGAGGCTGAAAGCACAAAAAAATAGTAAAAATGGGGTATGTCCCATTACAATGTCAAAATTGTGTTGAAAAATTGTGTTTTCTAATTCAAGTCTGCCTGTTCCTGAAAGCTGAAAAGATGGTGATTTTACCACCCCAAACCCTTTGTTGATGCCATATTCAGGAAAAAAAAACCACAAGCCTTCTTCTTCAGCCCTTTTTCCCATTTGTTTGAAAAAAAACAGAATGTTTGCTGTATTTTGGCTAATTTCTTGGTCTCCTTCAGGGTAACACACAAAGGCCCTCATTCTGACCTTGGCGAGCGGCGGAGGCCGCCCGCCAAAGTCCCGCCGGCAGAATACCGCTGCGCGGCCAAAACCGCCAGGAACAGGATGGCGGTATGGGGCTCAGAATCCCCATGGCGGCGCAGCAAGCTGCGCCGCCATGGAGGATTTCCCAGGGCAGCGGGAAACCGGCGGTGCACCGCCGGTTTTCCGTTTCTGACCGCGGCTGTACCGCTGCGGTCAGAATGCCCATGGGAGCACCGCCAGCCTGTTGGCGGTGCTCCCGCGGTCGTTGGCCCTGGCGGTTTTTACCGCCAGGGTCAGAATGACCCCCAAAGTCTGGGTACCTCTAGAATCCCTAGGATATTAGAAAAAAAGGACGCAGATTTGGCATGGGTAGCTTACGTGGAGAAAAAGTTATGAGGGACTAAGCGTGAACTGCCCCAAATAGCCAGAAAAGGCTCAGCACAGGAGGGGAAAAGGCCTGGCAGTGAAGGGGTTAATGACCTTGCAATATTCATGTATAGCTTGCACATTGTATTAGTGGTAGGCCTGAAATAACAGCAGTAGGTGTAGTCATATGCTGAAGCGTCTAGTCCTGGGGAAATTGTTGCATTGTTTAGTATCATGTGGGTGACTTTTGTTTACAATTCAGAGTCTTACCCTTATTTTTCAATATCATCTCTCATGGAAGGAAAGCAAGGAGAAGCTATCCTTAGTGGGTATCTGTTAGAAATGGGGTCTTTGGTTGACAGTCTGGTTACCCCCTGTTCAAGCAAGGACCCTCACTCTAGTTAGGATAAAAGAGAATCACCCTCAGCTAACCCCTGCTTACCCCCTTGGTAGCTTGGCAGAGCAGTAGGCTTAACCTCAGAGTGCTAGGTGTAAAGTATTTGTACCAACACACACAGTAACTTAATGAAAACACTACAAAATGACACAACACCAGTTTAGAAAAATAGGAAATATTTATCTAGACAAAACAAGACCAAAACGACAAAAATCCAACATACACAAGTCAAGTTATGATTTTTAAAAGGTTTAAAATAAAAAGAGTCTTTAGGTAGTTGTAACAACACACTAGCGCTGCTAGCGTGAAAATGTACCTGGTTTGCGGCAAAAATAACCCCGCACGGGCGGTGTGCGTCGAAAATAACCCGGCACGGGTATATGCGTCGAAAACAGCTCGGCTCGGCGAGGCGCGTCGAAAAAGCCAGCCACGCGACGGTCCGAAGTCCCGCGGCGCTGGTTGCGATCTCTCAGCCTTCGTCAGCGATGCTGCGCGTCGTTTCTCCTGCTCCGGGCGTCGATTCTCCGGTCGCGTTTCCAGCGGCGTCGTTTCTCAGCTGCGGAGCCGGCGTCGCGTCGTTTTCTCAGCCGCGATCGGATTCGCGTCGATCTTTTCTCCGCACGGTGCGCAGTGCGTGTATTTTTGTCCTTAGGCTGCCAGCCTCTCCTTTCAGGGTCCCAGGAACTGGAAGGGCACCACAGAGCAGAGTAGGGGTCTCTCCAGAGACTCCAGGTGCTGGCAGGAAGAAGTATTTGCTATCCCTGAGACTTCAATAACAGGAGGCAAGCTCTACATCAAGCCCTTGGAGATTTCTTCTTCAAGATGGAAGGCACACAAAGTCCAGTCTTTGCCCTCTTGCTCAGGCAGAAGCAGCACTGCAGGAAAGCTCCACAAAGCACAGTCACAGGCAGGGCAGCACTTGTTCCTCAGCGATCAGCTCTTCTCCAGGCAGAGGTTCCCCTTGATTCCAGAAGTGTTTCTAGAGTTTGTAAGTTTGGGTGCCCTTCTTATACCCATTTTAGTCTTTGAAGTCACCTTCCTTCAAAGGGGACTCACACCTTCTTGTGAAATCCTGCCTTGCCCAGGCAAGGCCTCAGACACACACCAGGGGGTTGGAGACAGCATTGTCAGAGGCAGGCACAGTCCTTTCAGATGAGAGTGACCACTCCACCCCTCCCTCCTAGCAGAGATAGCTAATCAGGAAATGCAGATCACACCCCAGCTCCCTTTGTGTCACTGTCTGGTGTGAGGTGAAAAACAACCCAACTGTCAAACTGACCCAGACAGGGAATCCACAAACAAGGCAGAGTCACAGAATGGTTTAAGCAAGAAAATGCTCACTTTCTAAAAGTGGCATTTCCAAACTCACAATCTTAAAATCAACTTTACTAAAAGATGTATTTTTAAATTGTGAGTTCAGGGATCCCAAACTCCACATGTCCATCTACTCTCTAGGGGAATCTACACTTTAATCATATTTAAAGGTAGCCCCCATACTATCCTATGAGAGAGACAGACCTTGCAACAGTGAAAACGAAATTGGTAGTATTTCACTGTTAGGACATATAAACCACATTACTATATGTCCTACCTTATCCATACACTGCACCCTGCCCTTGGGGCTACCTAGGGCCTACCTTAGGGGTGCCTTACATGTAAGGAAAGGGAAGGTTTAGACCTGGCAAGTGGGTACACTTGCCAAGTCGAATTTACAGTGTAAGAATACACATACAGACACTGCAGTGGCAGGTCTGAGACATGATTACAGAGCTACTTATGTGGGTGGCACAACCAGTGCTGCAGGCCCACTAGTAGCATTTGATTTACAGGCCCTGGCACCTCTAGTGCACATTACTAGGGACTTACTAGTAATTCAAATATGCCAATCATGGATGAACCACTTACATATAATTTAAACAGGAGAGCATATGCACTTTAGCACTGGTTAGCAGTGGTAAAGTGCTCAGAGTGGAAAAGCCAACAGCAACATGTCAGAAAAATATAGGAGGCAGGAGGCAAAAAAGTCTGGGGATGACCCTGCATAAGCAAAAGTCCAACAGTATCTGATTAAGATGGTGAGGTAAGTGTTCAGAAGTGTTAGAATTGCCTATGCCATTTACATTCTTATACCTATGTAAGCACTTCTAGGTGCTACACCAACGCACCCATTTTGGGCGGCCCATAAGGGTGAATAGTCGGTGGGTTGTTGGGAGTCTGGTGGAAGGGTGGCTTTGCAGGCACCTTTGTTGGGGTACTTAGATCATCCGAGGGGGGCTGGTTGGGGAGGGAAGGGATACACTCTAGAAAAGAATAAAAAAAGAGCAGAAAGACAATACAGAGCTGTGTTCTCTACAAGCCAGTTAGGAATGAGCAGGAAAAGATGTGTTACCTCTATTATCTGACAGTGACACAAAAGAGCTGTGTTTGAGGTAAGGGGACAATAGAAGGGAAAAGGTTAGGAAATGATTATGACTACCAAACATGTTAAAATTGTTCCTGCAATGTTAATGTTATTAACAAGAAGATCAAACTTGATACTGGCTTACCTGGGAACATTCAACTCTAGCATTATTCTTTTGTAGGAGACTCATTTGAAAAACCTCATTTCCAAAGCTTAGTCTGCCCAATTATTTCTGCCACTTGTTTTTTGCCTCGGTGAGTGACACACTTAGCAGTGCCACGATAGTCATAACAAAGGATCTTCAGTGCCAGGTGTGGCGAGAGGAGCAAGTCAGGTGGATCTGGTTTAGATCTCAACCCAGCACCAAATTCTTAGGGGCATATTGACAAGTAGTTTGTGCTGCAGTTGCACCATTTTTTTGGTACAACGGTGGCGCTAACCCAGTGCGATATCTACAAAGTGGCGCTAGTAATGTCTAGCACCACTTTTCCTAGGTGCGCATCATTTTTTAGTAGCACCTTGAGTTGTTTACTGACAATGATATGCAAAGTAGATGTTCCCTCCTAAAAAATGACGCTAGCCCGCTAGTGTCATATTTACAAGCTTGTCAAAATAAGGCATGTGCTAAGGAAAAATGATGCTAGCTCTGATTCGCTTCAAATGTTTAATGCTTGGTCAGTCTAGGCGTTAAAATGACACACAGGTATTTAAGGAGAACACACACAAAACACTCTGGGAACCCACCGGAAACCATGAACCTGCTGCTGCTCCAACGAATCACTCGCACTTAATGCCAGTGATGATGTCAAACACCACCAGCACTACCACATCACCCACTGTCACCTCCACAGCAACCACAGAGGCAGTGCAGGAGGAGAGAGTGCATCCATTGCCAAAGAACATCAATTATTGGTGTCAGAGAAGATGACATCATACTATATTATGGCTTTAAGTGGGAGTCCATCATCCAGCTG
The DNA here is from genome assembly GCF_031143425.1 of Pleurodeles waltl. Lineage (NCBI taxonomy): Eukaryota > Metazoa > Chordata > Amphibia > Caudata > Salamandridae > Pleurodeles > Pleurodeles waltl. The sequence continues at coordinate 282,757,895 of NC_090447.1, forward strand.
CTTCAACAAATAGCACCCACTATCATGGCAAGAGCAGAAAGGCAAACCAATATACCACCCCTGACAAAGCCCCTGACTGTGCTGCACATGCTGGCCACTGGCTCCTTCCAAACAACTGCAGCATGAATGGGTGGAGTAGCCCAGTCCCCCTTTCTCCATTCCAGCCAACCGTACTTGATGCCATCATCCGTTCAACTTCCTGCCACAAACTCTACCCCAATACCCAGCAACTGCAGCAGGAGAAAAAAGAAGGTTTCTACGCTATTGCTGGGTTTCCACACTTGTTGGGTGCCATTGATTACAATCATATGCAACTCATCCCTCCTGCTGCAAATGAACACCTGTAGCGTAACAGGAAGCACACACATGCAATCAATGTGCAGGCCATTGTGGACCATCAGGGGCTCTTCACAAATTACCTTGTAAATATCCTGGCATCGTTCATGATGCCTTCATCTTCAGGTACTCAATCATCAATCAATGTTTCCAGGATGTACAATATAGAAAAAGGCCTACTCATAGGTAAGCTCGCAGACACTACATAACACACACAATAGATAAGTAATATGGGTCACACAACGCACACACCACACTCTGCAAACATGGATAGTGACTCCTGGATGACTACTTATCAACACATATGCAACATGCATCACTCCACACAGCCAATGCACATCCCCCTCACACAGGGCTCTATGTACAAGATCCTTGTACCGCTAGAGCATCACGTTTATTGATACTGTGGTGGAGAAATGCCCACTCTGCATTTTCAAGGTGGTTTCAAGCCTCTTTTTGTGTCTTAACGCTGCCTTGTAAATGCCACACCTTCATACACATCCCTTACGGACATATTTACATGCCCCATGTGCTGTCTTAGTGCCACCTTAGTGTCATGTTTATGACGCTAAGGTGTAATGTAACAAAGTCGCAATATGCTTGCATTGTGCCACTTGGCAAAACCTTTCTGCCATATTATGGCAGAGTCCAGCATGGTGTATGGAAGGGGGTGTTCTCATGCAGGAATACCAGAAAAAATGGCATAGTGAATTTTACAAGATTTCATTGTGCAATTCTTTCTGTCATTTTTTAATGCCGGCTCAGGGTAGGCGTAAAAGTAACTCTCCCATCATAATCTATGGGTCCCCCTGACCTTTGCTGCACTAGCATCAATTTTTTTTTACACAAGTCTAGCAAAGTGCCACAGCAGCATTCAAAATGTTGAGTCTGTTGTGGTAATGACAGCCGTGATGCACTGGATGGTAAATACCGCACAGTCATGGTGTTGTTAGGAGGGGAAAGGTGGATGCAAGAAGATTGACGCATCAGGATCAATGCACCACTTTCCTATAATATGTCCCTTGGTGTGGAAGGTGTGTGCAATGGGTGTTGCTGTGGGTGTGCCACCACAAAACCCATTGCAGTTTGGCACAGCCCCACAGGTACAGAAAAATGGTAACCTAATGCAGCACCAAAAACTTTCAAACCACCCTATTGGTGACATTACCATGGTGCAACCAGGAGAAATACTTGATTTCACTGAGGTATGTTCCATTTTCCTATGTGTGATGCATTCTGGAGCACAAATCGAAATAGTAAGTCTCCATCATTAATTGGTTATGTGCAGGAAGGGACATCTTCCTGCACATAATCAATCCAATCCCCAAAACGGGCATCTGTGTACCATGGTGCAATTTGCCCATGTTGGATCTTGACAGTTGACTCAGTGCCAGTGCAGGGATTGAAGGCAGAAATTCACTGTATCTAGTGAATATGGCACATCGCTGGCCTTTCACTGTGGTGCAGGGTTGCACAGCAACATATTTCTTGCCCTGTCCTATGCCACAGGGGCTTGTAAATCAGCCACAGATACGGCAATAGATCTTCAGCCACTATGCCACACTTTACATGATGTCTACAAGTACACATGCATGCCTGAAGGAAAATTGATAACAGCTCCATATGTAAGGGAGGTGTGCCATGCCCATGGGGCTGTGGGCACATGCAACATACAGGGCACAACACACATCTTATGGCACACATAACACAATGTAGGAGAAACCTCACACAACATGGCTCATTGGTAGGTCCCATGTACTGGACACATGTGTAATAACCTGCAACATCACACACATCCCACATGGGTGAACTGACATGCCACAATGTTCACACAATCACCGGGCCCCTAAGCCTGTGCCCTTGACTGGAAGGTACACCATCACACATAGCTACAATCATGCATGCAAACATGAAGCTACACAACACCAGATGCAAGTCTGAATTTCTACTTCATAGAAAAAAAACTGTTCCAGGCCGGTTGTTGGGGAAACACAAGGGAAGTCTAACACTGTCTCTCCTCTTCCATTACAGTTGACCAAGAATATGGTATCCAGCCATGGGTGATGACACCCTATGTCAATCCAGAGAGTGATGCCAAAAAGGCTTACAACATAGCTCTCATCTGCACCCGGAATGTAGCAGGGCAGGCATTCGGCATCCTGAAGTGCAAATCCGGTACCTAGATGTATCGGGGGAGACTACTGTATTCACATCCACTTGTATGTAAAATGATCATTGTGTGTGCAATTTTACACAACATCTGTGTGTGGACTAATGTCCCCTGAGATGAATAGATGATGGACCCCAGGGAGAAGGATGAGGACAATGATGCACCACCTCAGGATGGGGAAGGACAAAATACTACTACTGGGGCACATAGATGTGCATGAATAGTTGGTCATTTCTTCACTTGAATTTTGCAATTAATATGCCACTTAGAATAAACATGTAAATAAATCACTGAATTACATAAGTGTATTTGAGTATGTGTCACATGGAAATGCAATAGCAACTCATACTCATCTAGGAAACAAAGACTAGGCCAAAACAGTGGGAAAACATGTAGGAACATACACAGGAAAACCAAACAAATACACACAAAGCAATATTGCCAGTTTAACATACATGTTATGTAGCAGCACATAAATCACACAGGTCTGTTGGGTTGAAATTTGACAGCAGCCACATTGTTACTTCATGTGAGGAATGTTATCCAGATGTCAGCCCTCGTAGGACAAGAGCAGTCAGTACCCACAACAGTAGGTCAGTGTCACCCTTGTGACAACGCAATGTCTTCATGTCTCAATCACAAGTGAACCATCATAACATATCCCTCAGTGGTACCCGCATGCATGACAAATAGTGTGTGACATACAGAGGACACTGCAACAGTATGTTTAGGCCTGTCCCACTCAAATAGGTACTCATCTCATATGTATGTTAAACAATGTCATATGTATCTCTCATTCCCTTGGCAACATCCCTGTGTCTATCGGGACACAGCCATATTTACACATGCATGTATGTACCATAGCTGTCAGGAGTACACATACAATCCACCCACCCTCATAGTGCATCTGACAAAGGATGTTGGCAGCAGATGTGTGAGTGCCCAAGTTAAAGAACATGTATTGAAGGACAGGTGAGACACTCCTGTACTAAAATAGCACAGCTACATTGTGGATGTGGCTCACAGGCTACACAAGTGCATCCTGAATACACTGGATCTGCTAGGGTAAATATTGTTTGGTAGCAAACTCAAGGTTCATTGGTAGTTATAACATGGATAAAATACAGTGACATGCATGAAGGACTGGACAGTGAAGATCATGAAGATGAGGAGCAAGTGCCAATTGTCCAAACAGTGCCAGCAGTGTGGCAATTGAGGCCTACAGTACACTATCTGGCTTCTACAGGTGGGGATATCTTCACAATCTCAATACATCAATCCACAAAACACCATTGTACATATGTGAGACAGCACACATAAGCACACACGTTGTGTAGGCTCCTAAACATCTCAGTCACACTGTCAGCAAGTCCACCTGTTTGTTTGCCCAGCACAAGCAAGTATGAGTGATGCAGGTATAAACTGCCAATATTTGTAGCCTGGGTCTACATCCAGTGCCCATGTCCCACTATCTACCAATGGAGTGGCAATGCAATAAAGGCTCATAAATCATTCCAAGTCACAGACTCATGTAATTCCCAGTATATAAGAGTTCAAAACTGACAGAAACCCGTGGTAAGTCCTTAGCAGATAATAGGTCAAGGCTGACATCAACAACCTGTAAGTACCTAATAGATAATAGTCCAAGACTTATATCAATTCCCTCTAAGTCCTTAATAGATAACATGGCAAGGCTGACAGCAATCCCCTATACATCCCTAGTAGATAATGGGACAAGAATGACAGAAATCCCTTGTAAGTCCCTAAAAGATAATAGGGCAAGGCTGACATCAACAACCTGTAAGCCCCTAGTAGATAACAGAGCAGGAGAGTAGAGACATGCATTTGGAAACCTGCACTTGACTGTGCACTGATGTGTAGCCTGCCATTCCTGTATGATTGTAGCGCTGCCATGCACAGTGTGTGCTAAAAGGGAATTCTAAGCAAAACTACCTGGTGAGGAATTGTACTGTCAAAGCTTTCCTCCAGAAACACTTACAAACAGTGGTGAAGTACATACAGAGGGTGACATGTCAGCCACTGACATTACCAAAGATATTGTACTGAAACTGCACTATGACCCATGATTGGATAATGTAGATTTATGCACTGATATCCCAGACATACCACTGTAGTAGGCAGAAGAAATCATGCATGAAGAACAAAAACCAACCACATGCATGACATGGCAAACACATCCAAGGCACATGTCTGTTCTGAACATCACAGCACTTGCCTTCATGGGGAACCATAACATGTTGCATAACAGCCTGATGTCTGTTCTTTTGGACACACATTAGATTGGCACACAAATGCATTGCCATTGGGGTCAGCTAGCTGGCCACAATCTCAGGAAATTATAAAGCATTCCCAGAATATACTCTTAGCAAGGGTATCATGTGAATGAACATGTCGAGCACATAGGTCATCTATCCTAAGCCTCGTGGCTACACAAACTGTGGACATGTGCCATCAGTGTAGTCGAATCCCAATAATGCATGTACACCCACATACTTATAGTTACACCAAACATATTGTACACATGGGAAGACACAAAGGTAGTAAATAGTGAAGTTTCTGTTGAGGTAACAGCTCACAAATGAGATCACCACACTTGCTACCAGAATACATTTTAAACACCACCACCCCTTGCGTGACAGCCTGCTTTCTGTACTTTGAGAAAAAAGCACATATTGCCTGAGATGTGCTCAGTCCTACATGTGGGTGTATGGGCCATATTCCATGGCTAGTCCATGGCATCCCTCTGCGTCAACTGATCAACAGACTAAGAAGACCACATATAGGAGCATATCTACAAGAAACTGATGCACCAGCTCTGATGCACTAGTTTCCTTGGATTGCCCTACGACCCCTAATGACACCATGGTAGCACTGTATGTACAAGACAGTGCACCATGGCACTCCTTAGCACAACTGTGCCAAAACATTGAGTGCAGTTGTCGTGATTTGCCGGACAAGCACCAAAAACAGTTGCACTAGCCAAATAAAGCTCAGAAAGGCCCATAAGATATAGCACTAATGTAAGGCCACACCATTAACTTGCCACTGACATGACTCATGGGAAATGTGGCCTGTGCTTTGTCTGGTCCTAGGAAGGTACGTACCATCACACATGTAGACTTACAAGACATAGGGGGTTATTACAACTTTGGAGGAGGTGTTAATCCGTCCCAAATGTGACGGATATACCAACAGCCGTATTACGAGTTCCATAGGATATAATGGACTCGTAATACGGCTGGTGGTATATCCGTCACTTTACCGTCACTTTTGGGACGGATTAACACCTCCTCCAAAGTTGTAATAACCCCCATAATGTTACCACATGGAAAGAGAGGAGTATGTTGATCTAAAATATCCATAGGTTACACAACACTACTCATGACTGAATACATGAAAAAGAGATTTTCCTTAGGACACCATACATTTTTGACATATTACATGCCTTGCATAAAAAAAACACATTGCTGCTATGTGTGTTTTCTGATGACATTGCGTCTACCAAAAAAGAAGCATACCATGCAACGCATCGGAAGTGGCTAATGTTGTGTTGCCGTGCAAAATAAAAATACATGCACAGGCAAGTAGCGTAAAACAAAAGACACCTCATCAAAGGCATGGCCCATCATCACAGGAAATGAGGTACTGGATTTGCCATGCTGCACTCCAGGAACTGTAAAATTACTTTCACTTTCCCTTACAGTCACAGTCATTTTGTCTGTCTTGGTGAGAGGAGGTGTATTTGCGAGCTGTGTCTTTGAGTGCTGTTTGAGGTTTCTTTGGTGTTCTTATCTGTCCAATTATTGTCCCTGACTTCTGTATTGTCCTGTTTGTCATTTGTATTGTGTTGTAATTGCATTGTCGGATGTCTGTGCCTGAGGTAGTAATGTAAGTTAGCTGGCGGTTGTTTGGGTGTATTTCTTTTTCTTAAGGGTATGGTGGATGGGTGTGTCTGTTGTGATGTCTGGGACGGGAAGGGCACGTCACCAGAGCTCTGACAAATTAGGTGGATTCCTGTAGCTAGTAGCTAGTACTCCATTACCTGCACAAAATGTTGGCCATGGGTGGCTGAGTAATTCAGGGCTATAGTACATAGGCAAGGAAGATGCTGTATGGGAAGGTCCTCTCACATATTTTTGCTTCCATTCACAAAATGGAAGGGTCCCGTGGGAACTTCTTCACATTTGCGAATGGGTTACCACCAACTTGTAGCTGATGGTAACTGCAAATGTTTTGCGACAGTATTCACGGTCGCAAAACAATCTTACATACCACTGCAACTCGCTATTACAAAGGGACACCATCCAGCTCGCCCCTTCCAAACAGCGAGTCGCAAACCTATTTTGCGATTCGGTAAATATATTACCAAATCACAAAATAGCATTGCTACATAGCAGAATGCCATTTTAATGTCGCAAATGGCCCAATTCTGCAAATCAGGCCCTTTGCGACATGAAAATAGCTAGGTACATCTGGCCCTAAGTAACTCAGGTAATGGTGTGATTCATAAGTTTGTGAATAGTTACCTAAGATTAGCAGGACAGTGGTCAACATACCACACTTGATAAGCCAAACCTTCGACCACCACTGATGTGATGCCCCATTATCTGAGTCATAGTTTGCAACATTTCTAACCTGTATCAATCTCACATATCTTGTCATGTATGTTTGGCCAGAGGGATGTCCATACTACATAGACATATATAATGCCATAAGCCACAGCTTCATCTACTCGTGGTGATCCAGATAGTGTCCATAATGTGATGTAAAATGGAACAAAATGTACAGAATTAGCCAGTGCTCCCTTTGCAGATGAGGTGTAGGACATGCATGCACCAACATATAAGACGGTGGTGCTGAGTGCTGTTATGCAACATACTGAGCATAGTTTAGGGCACAAATACAAACAATGGACAGCCCAGTGTAAGGATACAAGTTAATTAGGGACTATGCATTTAGTCATGGCACAGTTCACCAGGTACTGACCTGTGTCAATATGAGAGTAGTGCCATCATCCTCTGTTTGTCTTGAATGAGTGCACCACCCTGCAGTTTCACATATGATGCCTGTCACATCCATTCTGTATATAGCAATGGGTCCTGACAAATGTCCTTGCCATATATAGCTCTGTTGTGAAATCACATTTTACTTGCAGTTGTTGCACAGATGGGTTTGTTCCATGCCAACGGATCTAAGGTCACTTGTGCAATCACGAGGGACATTAATTTGTAATCCAGCATGATGGGTGTGACATTCATTGGTCACATGGCTGATGTGTATGATAATCTCATCTAATGGTGACATGGTCCCTTAATGATTTTCCATGATGGTACAATGCTATAATGCAACAATAGCTAGTCTCAATACCATGGACATAGGCAATGTAGAGATGATGGTTGCTGTGCAGGTACGTGGCTCCAAGCTCTTCAAGATGTTATGGCGATTTGTGCTGGCCAATGTGTTACAACTGCAGATCGTGTATTCATTGCATGTTTGTTGTTCGTTTGCCAAAAATACAATTGACTGACATGTCCAACTTATGTTGCAGCTTCAAACATGACTGCATCCCAGAGGTGCCAATTTGAGAAGAGGGAAGAAAGGTACTGCCACATTCACCAGGTTTCCAAGGGGTACAGAGGAGGCAGTGCTGATATGACAGGGAGCATGCATCGGCAACATGAAAAAGCCTTCCTTCAAAGGGGTCCAGCCAAAGAACGCTCCACCACCACCACCACCACCCACGCTGCAGCAAGGCCTGTGGGTACAGGCAGTGCCATTTCTCCTGGGGCAGGACCTTCTAATTCCGCAGCAGGTACAAGTTCTCAGAAAGCTACTATAGCTGCACCAACCTATGCTGAACCCCATAAGTGCAGCAATTCAGAACGGAACTGGTGGACCAAAATATAGGATTGCCCGGTTTGAGCGCCAAAGGGCAGCTTTTATTGTGTCTCCATGAACTAAGGACTCACATCATGAAGCATTGAGGGGACACTTTTCAATGGACATTGCATGTCCCTTCTCTTCGTAAATATAAATGTATACAATTGGGGTATTTAGTTAGTTAGAGTTTGATAGGATAGCATAGCGTAGATTACTTGTAGGACTTAGTAGTAGCTTTTTCTTAGGAGTGGGGGGATTTAGGGTATCTCTTTTTTTGGGTTGGGAGGGGGTGATACTTAGGGTATGTTGTTTAATCAATTAAAAAATACAAGACCATTTCATAAAAATTACAAATTATATAAATAAGTATTTAGGGCATATGCTTAGTAGTCAATACTTAGCTTTAGCTACTGTTGTCCTTGTTGATCGATGTATATTAAGCGGGGTGGATGTTGATGTTTATCATGTGGTGTTAGATGTTTAGAGTAAATAGAGATAAGATGTTAGTTTTAGGAATAAATTAGGCTAAAATAGTGTAGTATAAGTTAGTTTAGGTAGTTTAGATAGATTAGGGTTTTTTAGGCTTAGTTTTGTACTTGAATTAAATCTTGTTTTTTTTCCCTAATATATGGTCTCCATCCGGATTTACTGAGTAGGTGATGTAATGTTTGCACAGATCCTGTTAGGCACATGCCTTTGCAAGTGTGACTACGTGTATCTTCTGTCGTCACGTTCCTGTCAGGCTGGCAATGGTGTACCATCAGACATCTTTCAGCAATGTATATGGCACTCTTGATGTGCATGGATACACATCCCAAAACAGGTCTTACAGCATTTCTCTGTATTGTTAAGTAACGTGACTTGCATTTTATTTATGTTATCATTGCACTCCCCCTAAACTAGATTTTGTTACTGAGACACTCATGACTGACCCTCACACTCTTCTGCATGCATCATTTATTTGTCACATCAATGATTTCCTGTTACTACCATCCTTGCTAGGCCAAGCCACTTGTGTAGCGATTGCTGTCAGCTATCACAATACATGCATGCTAACTGTCAAATGCCATCCTTTGGACACTCAGGTACAACTTGCTAATTCACATAGCTATCAGTCATCTCAATCATGTTGTAGTCAGTGTGTGTTACTTTGTGTATGTCACTAATCCAATGATATCACTTAGGGAAGTACTCAGGAGCATATTGCCAATCCCCTAGCAACACCAGAGCATCTCTTTTTGTGATAATCCAGCAGCACTGTGCCCTTTCATTAATTTTTAAGGTGGCATAAAGCCACTTTGGGTAGCTTAATATCACATTGTGCACATGGCTCCCCCGAAAGCAGATTTCTGTGGCAGAAGGGCGTGCAGTGGGCTTACCCATAAAACACCAATTGCATTTGGCAGTGCCTCAGATTTGAAATGGAGTGTAGACCTGAGGCAGTGCCAAAACAATGATGTCAACCCAGGGAGTCTGGTTTGCATTGCACACCAGAGAGACAGACACATATTTTGCCTTGTTTTTGTTTATTTTTTGTGTGGTGCATTGTGGCACACACATAGTAGGAGAAAAGAGCCATTGCTGTTTGTATATGTGCAGGGAGGAAGACTTCCTGCACATAACCATCCAATCCCTGCAACATTCAATATGGGTCAAGTATGCTTGCATTGGCAGTAGACAGCTGCATCAGCACTAGCTCAAGTGAAAAATCACATGGTTGCATAGTATCCTATTGTATACAATACAATAGCTAGGTGCAGCTGCATTGCTTGGGACACTTCACTGCACCATTTTGTTGTGTACATAGGTCCCTCAGTGTATAAGCTTCACAAAATGCATAAAGTTCACACAGTTAGTGCACCAGACACAGATTCAAGACAATTGATATTTAGAGTTCATATATTAGCATTTGAAATGATGTTATTGGTTATACCGTACAGTACACAGGAGACTGACCCCATGAGAGATCCCAAACCATTGGATGTCCAGACAGAGTCCAAAGGGGGGCAACATGTCATGAGACATGTGTAGGAGAGGAGTGCATCAGTGAGGAGGTGATCACATTGCCAATAGGTAGGAATTGGCCACAATGAGAGTTCACATGTCTGACAGTGAGAAAGTGAGGACGGAACATTGATATATGTTGTAACACTGGCATGATGTTAAGCACAGAGCAAAAGAGAAACTATCCATGAGCCACAGACCATTGCTACTGGGTGTTTTTTCTGGTAAATGTTGTTCCTTCCACATCTGCATCCTTTGATGTTTGCGGTGCCTCCTGTGCCATGGGTGGTGCTGGTGTTGAAGTTGAGGGGGGCACACATACATCAGGGGCTGGCGGTGAAGACTGAAAAGTTCCAGCAGCTGTCATCTGTGGAAAGATGAAAGGCATCACTGAAGCAAGGAGGTACCACAGATTTCACAACACAGCAGCAACATTGCGGTAGTAGGCACCCAGGGTGTCACTGAGGGAGCCCAGCATCCACTGCATGGACTCCAGGACAGTTTGGATAGCCCCCAGCTTGTTGTCAATTACACTGTTGCCACTTTGGGAGGGCATTTGTTTGACCATCTGCCTCGGGCCAACAGCATTGTCGGCCAGTGACTGCTGGAGTCCATTTAGTGGAGAGCAGGTGCCTCTGATGGCAGCAGTTGTGTTCTTATTCAGACTGAGGCACTTATGGACTCCAGCTAGGCGGCCCGCCATGGTCTCCAGCCCCTCCCTCACCTGTTGTGCCTGCTCCCACTGGACTCCTACTGCTGCATTTTTTAAGATGATATCTGGGTCCTGGGAGCACAGTGCTCTAGGTGAGGGGGCAGGTGGTGTTTGTTGTCTGTTGGGTGGTTCATTTGGAGACCCCGTAATGCTGTGTGTTGCCCTCGCAACCGGAGATGGTGTCTGGAGGGCACCCAGGTTCTGCTAGAGAGTGTCAGAATTAATGCTTTGCAGCTGGTCATCGCCATCATCGGTGAAGCACTGGACAGGCATCTGGCTGTGAGGTATGGCATCATCCTCTGCAAGGAAATTGAGTTATGTCAATGTTGATCTCTGTTAGCTGTTCACAAGATTCATTAGCTTGTCAATCATGGTGTCTCACTTACATGGCTCAGAGTCACATATCAGGTCTTACATTTATGGGCCCTTACTGGCACATTGTGCCACCAGTGTGTCATTTTTTTGGAATGCATCATTGGCACAATATGCCAGTCTAAATTTCTAAGTCCAGTCAAAGCCATCTTGTGTGGTTTTTTTGGGCTACTGCGTGTAGACCCCTTTCATGCATAATACTGCATGGTAGTTGCGTGTCATAGGTCCTGAGTGGCTTGTTCTCTTGCAACATCCATGGAAACGTACATAATCTGCTGCATTGGCAGATCTTTAAGTTTTGGCATGTGTCACATTCTTCTGCCACCCCACGTGTGTTGTGAGAGAGATGTAAAGGAGAGAACTATCTCAAAGCATTCTCCTTGTCACCTCTTATCATATGTGCTGTATCCTGAACCGCCCATAGTAAGATGCAACCACCTCTTGTGTATATGATTGTATGGGAAGGTGTCTCTTCCGACATGTTAACACTCATCACTGCAACACAGGCCTCCTTGCAGCATGGGTGCAAAGATTCCTGTGCTGCAGGGCTAAGTGTTCTTGTGCATGAAGGGACACCATCTCGTACATTCCAATACATGGAAGGCAGTTGCATCTTACTATGGGTGGTTCAGGATAAAATATGGAGCTATCTCTTACAAAGTGCAACTCCTGAAGCTGCTTAAGTAAACTGCGTCCTTGCAACACACTTTAGATGCTGTAACTACAGCTAAGGTTCTAGTTAACTGGTAAGAGACCAGAGATCCATTTTTTAAAACTCAATCTAATCTTAAGGACCACTTTACAGTGATAGAGATAGTGAACAAGAACACTTGCTTTCCAAAGAGGTATGAAGAGAGCGAGCATGCTGTTCATTACGTAGCTTGGTCTGTGAAGAAGTCTTTAAAACTATATTGGATGATGATTTGAATAAGCTAGTCACACAGCCAGATTCATTCAGAGAGGAGTTTCTTAAGTACTCTTTCCAGTTGTACTCAGTTGCTAATGAACCAGCACATGAAAACATTCATCAAAGTCTGCAATCTATTAAGTTGCCTGCTTTGTCGGAGGCCCAGCAACAAGCTTTAGTTTCCCCTATACCATGGGATCACCTAGTTGTGAATTTCTCTAATATTCTTTTCAGTTCATGTTTTAGCTTTAGCCAAATTATTAATGAGTGTCATCAGGATTCATTTCCCTTAGTTCAAGATATATATAAGGCTTACTTAATTTCCCATCTCAAGGGTATAGGCAACTAAGGGGGTCATTCCAACTTCGGCGGGCGGCGGAGGCCGCCCGCCAAAGTTCCCCCGCCAGAAGACCTCACCGCGGTCAAAAGACAGCGGCGGTCATTCTGGCTTTCCCGCTGGGCTGGCGGGCGACCGCCGAAAGGCCGCCCGCCCACCCAGCGGTAAAGCACCAACAATGAGGATGCCGGCTCCGAATGGAGCCGGCGGAGTTGCTGGTGTGCGACGGGTGCAGTTGCACCAGTCGCGATTTTCGGTGTCTGCCAAGCAGACACTGAAAATCAATGTGCGGTGCATCCTCCAACTCCGGCCCAGGCGGTCCCCCTGGCGGTCCATGACCGCCAGGGTCGGAATGACCCCCTAAGTGTCACCCCCAGGAATAAAACACATTTTTTTTTTAAATCTTCACCACAATTTGCTGCAGATCTACAGCTCTGGTGAACATTTTTTTTTAAATTAAGTGAGGGCTCCCACTCTTTGTGTTTTTAAAGCCCCCGGGTGGGCCAACTCCTGTGGGCATTCTTTATATGAGTGCAGGGGGGCTGCCTGGCCCCCCGTAGCCCCGGGGACCACTACCTCACCGGGGAGATTTTCATGATATATCCACAAGGCCAGCGGCCCCCCTCCACCCTGCAGACCACCACTTCCCCAGGGCAAATTCTAAAAAAAGAGCTGAAAAGGGGTCTGTTTCGAACCCCCTTTAGTCCCAGGGACCACCACCTCCCAGGGCAAATTGCTTTAAGTGTGTGGGAGAGGCCCATTGGCCTCCCCCACAGCTGCAGAGACCACCACCTCCAGCCGCACTTTAGAAATTTGACATAAGGACCACAAACTCCATGGGGCTTAAAAATGATGTTATGTTGGGGGCTGCATCTCTCCCCCCTTTAGCCATTTCCCCACTTCCCCAGGGCAATGGTTGTTGGAGGGGGAGTTCTGAAGCTTCAGCCAAGCTATAGCAAACACTCAGGTTCCAAACAGCAGGACCTGTCAAGCACGTCCCGCTGTCTGAAAGTGACCTTTCATCTCTGTTCTCTGCACGAATGCAGGGAAAAGAGATGAAAGGTTTGCTTTAATAGCCACAGAGCTGCTGTTAAAAGCAGCTCCTTGGTTACTGAAGGAATGGGATTGTGGGAGAGGCTTGAAGCTTCTCCTGCAGTCCCAGATAGGCCATAAAGAGCATTTTGTTAAAAATAAAAAATAAAAAATAACTAAACATGAAGGGACTGCGGGGGAGCCCTTCAGAGTCCCACTGTCGTCCCAGATAGTCCATAAAAAGCTAAATGGGCCCCCTGGGGGCCAAGATCAGCCTGTAGAGGGTTGCATGGCTCCCTCCCCTAAACAAAAAAAAGAATAGGCCAGGCCTCAGGGGATGGGGTCCCCGGGGCAAAGATTGGCCTGGGGAGGTGGGTCATGTGGGGTTGAATTGTTATAGAGGTTGGTGAAGGGACTAGCTGCAGACCAGGCCCTGTGGCCAATCCCTGCTGCGTACGGCCTTTGGTCATGCACAGCACAGGTTGTGTTGTTGGAGGGGCTGGTTGCAAGGCTTGGCCACAGGCCAGGTTCTGCAGGCAACTACCATTGTGCACAGCCAAAGGCCATGAGAGGTGGTGGTTGGATTAATGTTTAGTAATGAAAACTACTTTACGTTAAAAAATATAGACAACCACTAAAAGAACAAGGTTGCAGGGACGTTATAGTTAGGAAATAAAATTTTCAAAAACATAGAAATTCACTTAAAAAACAAGGGTTACAGGTATATTGTAGTTAGGCTCACATTTTAAATGTACAAAACCATAGAAATTCGCCCGTTATAGTTAGAGTTATTACAAGTAACTTGTGCCCTCACCATGCACTGCTAATTATCCCCAAAAGTTCGGCACTCATGACATCTTTGATAACATCACCGATGATATCAATTTAATATTTGTAGTAACATTTTTGATGAAAAAACTGTCCATGCCGGGGGCGAGGGTTATAGTTACCTCAGGGCATGAGTTATAGGGGGTTATTACAACTTTGGAGGAGGTGTTAATCCGTCCCAAAAGTGACGGTAAAGTGACGGATATACCACCAGCCGTATTACGAGTCCATTATATCCTATGGAACTCGTAATACGGCTGGTGGTATATCCGTCACTTTACCGTCACTTTTGGGATGGATTAACACCTCCTCCAAAGTTGTAATAACCCCCATAGTTACTTGAGATAGCCAACTATAACAGGTGAATTTCTATGGTTTTGTATGTTTAAAATATGAGCCTAATTTATAATTATATTATACACACATAAATAACTTAGTGGCGGTCACCACTAGGTAGTTATAGTTAGGACCTAGTTTCTATAGAAAAAGTGTTTTTTTACATGCCTATATCTTTGGCACCGATTTACGAATCTTCACAACTGCTGCCTGGAAAGTTTTGGCGTGATTTGTCAAGCATGGGCAGAGAATAAGGGGGGGGGGCAAAAAGTATTTCCCCCAAGTTAAATTCCATAGGGATTTTGAACAGGTATAGCAGGGAAACAAATGTATAAAAAATTTGGCAGAAAGCTAGCTCTTGGTCCAGACAACAACATTTTTGTGATTTGGTTTATATCCATTCTGTAGTTTGTGAGATATTAAAGAAACTTAAAATGTGTATATATAGGGACATGGATCCTCCGTGGACCCTCCTCTGATTCATTAATCCACGCACCAACAGTAATGATGGGATTGGCTGACCGCAACCTGAGAGGAAAGTTGCAACCACCATTTTGTTCATCAGGACTAGGTTCCTAGCAGGAAAAATAAGGGTAGAAAGTGATAGAAGGGGTCAGGGAAGAGGTACCCTGACCCCATGTTACTAATGGAGGCGTCTGTGGAGGATGTCTCATTGGCAAGAAATTGTCCAAAAAGCATTTTCTTTTAACCACCTGAGGAGCTGTGTATCCTCCCTGGATCCTTCCCAGATCCTGCTGGACTTGGATAGGTTCAGGGAGGATTCAATGATCCAGAATCCACTTTAAAATAAAACATATGCTCACTCTGAGATCTACACACCTACTCAAACACTCACTCACACACCCATTTACACATCCACACAACCACTCACACACTCACTCACTCACAGACTCACACAGCCACTCACATACCCATACAGCCACACACACACCCTCTTACACACCCATGCGGCCACTCACACACCTACTCACAGACACTCAAAACCACTCACAGACCCACACAGCTTTCAAACACAACCAGTCACCCAGCCACTCACACACCCTTACAGCCCCTCACACATCCACTCACAGACCCACAAAACCACTCACACACCCACACAACCACTCATACACCTACTCACACACACACACAGCCACTCCCACAGCTAGCCACAAACACACACACCTAACACACACTCACACACCCCTCATACACCCAGGTTGCCAGTGGGTTATAGTTAGGAAATATCATTAAAAACCATAGAAATTCACTGAAAAAAACAAAGGTTACAAGGATGTCATAATTAGTCTGAGATGCAAAACCATTGAAATCTAGCAGTTATAGTTATTTCAAGTAACTATAACTTACAGCCTAAGGTAACCATAACCCATGCACAGTTTTTTTCCAATAATATTACTTCTATTGTTTTGTTGATATTTTTATTGACGTTATAAAAGTTGTTTTTTGTCTTGAGTGCTGTAATATGTGGGGTAATTAGTAGTGCATGGCAACGGGGCAATTTAAAGTTACTTTAGGCCGCAAGTTATAGTTACTTGAAATAACTCTATATGCTGGATTTCAATGGTTGTGCATAGCTGAAACCTGAGCCTAATTATAACATACTTGTAATCTTTGTTTTTTTCTGTGAATATATATATATATATATATATATATATATATATATATATATATATATATTCATCAACAAAGTTAACCATCACACTCCAGAAAGTTCTTATATTAGCTTTTTATTGTTGTATTCAAAGAACAGTGCTTCCACCACGCAATGCGTTTCGACCTCAAACCTTGATCACAGGTAACCATTGTCTCCATCCACCACACTTATATAGTTCCTTGTTGAATACCTAAAATGTTACATTATGGGACGTGTAGTTTTTAAACATTATCTTGCTGTCCATAACTTTCCTTTTTACCCATTTATTTATAACTTTTCATAATACATCCCTTATATGACATTTTATTGAAATCTTTTGGGTCTCAATCTATTGACTCTCTACATTTTTCATTACAATTTAGTACTATATTATATAATTTATCATTTATTCATGAGATTCCTTTTCTAATATGGATAATTAATTTCTTCTACCGTCAATATTATATCAAAGCAATTTTCCTCTTTCTTATATGTCCATCATTATTAATTATATAGTCCTAAATACTCTTAATATACCATATTTCCATACAAGTGTGGGAGTGGACGACAATGTTGTTCCCATATAAACCCAATGTGAATTAAAAACAGTGATTTTCATTCTTATAGGCACTAGTATTTACAGTTTATGCATGTTGTTTCCTATTTTTTTATCATTTAGTCAAGATTTATTCATGTATATCTTCCTCATAAATGTACAAAAAGTTCTTCATCGGTATTTGACCCAAATGGAGTCTTGGTCTTGACTAAATGATGAAAAAATAGGAAACAACATGTATAAACTGTAATTAATAAATATATATGTGTATATATATATATATATATATATATATATATATATATATATATGTTGCACAAAGCCAAAGAAACACCGCACTCCTGGAAACAAGATAGGCAGATTTTAATCTCAAAGGCAGGCAGCAGAGTCAGGTACCACAACGCGTTTCAACATTCCGTCTTCCTCTGGTGGTATCAATCTGTTAGCACATTTTTGTTTTCCAGGCCATTTGAAGGCACACAAGATATTATGGGATATGTCCTTGCAATTACTGCTGAAAGTATCATTAATTATGGTGCAAGCACCACGAGTCTCACAGTAATAATCAAAGTTAGTAAAGTTCCATTATTCATGTCACTCTCATGATATTCTTGCACAAATTATTGCTAGTTTTCTCTTGCTGTTGACAGAGTGTACATCTTTAAATGCCTGCACCATTACTAGCAGTAAATAAATAACTTGTTTAAACAGTACCTCTGCGTGTCAGGGAACGTTCGTAGTTGGTGCCCGTGTCTCCGGACCCTCTGGGCATTAAATGGCCACATCCGCATTCTGGGGTATAAGTTCAAAAAGGACTGTGCTCAACAGATTCCTTGGTAAGTTAAATCCTCTGGTTGTGGAGTGGCTCCAGGTGCACTGGAGGTAGACGACCTCCAGTCTTTGCAATCTTCCCTGTGCAAATACTAGCGCAGGGGATCAGTATCTCCTCGGCATCCAACTTTTAAAACCTCTTGTCCCCAGTGCCGGCTGCTTCCGCTTACAAAATAGAAAAAACAATCCGGTCTGAAAAGCAGAAAATATATATGGAAGGCGTTAGCCAAAACGCGTAGACATTTAGTTGGGCAGCGTGATTGTAATCATTATTAAGAAAAATAATATTTAAAAAAGTGGATGAATGAGAATTTGGATTCCTTCTTCTCTCAGCTTGATGTCGGATTCTTTGGTGACATTGTGCAGCCGTTCATTTAATAGTTTTTCACCGGCTTTGGATTTTATATATATATATATATATATCGTCTCTCACATTCGTCCTAGGATGTTAGTCTAGATGCCACATTGCCTCTTGAATGCCTGTTCTTTATGAAACTCTCTTTCTCCCTTTCTCCCTTGAATAGAGCCTCACTTTTTGAGCCCTTGATCCCCTCTCGCCTCTGACTCTCTGTGTGATCTTGGGCAGCTCTGTACCCAGTATTCTGCCTCCTTTGTCTTCCCTCCAACCAACCTAGCAAGCACCCCCAAAAATTCCTAACAGAATTCTTACAGAGCCCAAGCCTCCAGAGTGCCTGCTTAAAGAGTCTGAGCCTCCAGAGAGCCTCCTTAAAGAGCCTGAGTGTCCAAAGAGCCTGTTACAGAGCCTGAACCTCCAGAGGGCCTGCTTACAGAGCTAGAGCCTCTAGCCTGTCTGCCTTCAGAGCCTCTAGCCTGTCTGATTTCGGGTCTGCGATCTCCAGTTTGCCTGCCTTTTGATCTTGAGCTTCCAGCCTGCCTACCTTCTGACTCTGAGCTTTTAGTCTGTCAGCCTATAGAGCCTGGGTTCCGAGCTGCTGAGACAAATCTCTTAACATTGAATCGTCCAGGGTATGGTTCTACTGTATATCTGAGTCTTCTGTATATTTTCCTCCATGGAAAAAAGCTTCAGGTTTGCTTCCTCATTTGTCTTCCATCAGCTTACTTTCAATGTATGTGCCTCTTGCCAATCTGCTATCTGCTTCTGACCATACTGTCAATCTGCCTTCATTTTTACTGTTACTGAAGCTAGCCATCAGAACTTCAAACACCTTTGATTCAGACTCCTAAGCACCTGTTACTGGATTTGGACTCTTCGAGTCTGCATTCAATTTTGCCTCCTGCATCAGGGTGCATCCCTTTTCAAAGTTCTTCCTATAATACTTCTGATATTTTACTGCCTACTATTCTACTCTCATGGACATCACATTTTCCAGCTATCCCCTTGTATCATGCAATACAACTTTGATGACAGTGGACTTATTACATAGGAGCAAAGATTCTGAATCGAGCCCCAGTTCCCAGGAGCTGGTCGTGGGAGGGGGGTATACTGTGATGATTTGTTCCCAGCACTCTCCTGCCCATTACAGGTGGCATAATTGTGGACATTTCCAATACTCTAATAAGCTTCCAGGCCTTCCCTTGCATACATATCCTGACTTTCAGCAATTTGGACACTATTTGCAAATTACCGTTCATTCCCAATCCATACCGGGTTTTGTGAAAGCCAGTCTTTTCATGCTTGGAACTCAATTACCTAGAGTCCCCTGCTCACTGCTTTGTCTCCACCCCTGAAGGCCAAGGATAGGTTGAGGAATTCAGTAGACCTGTGGCTGGCTGCTGCTAGACTGCTCCCACCTGATGCATTGGATTACTGTGAGCCCTCTTAAGCCTGAGCTCCCTTCAGCCCAGTGTTGTTCATTGTAGCTGTTTTCAGGTGAGAACGACCCTTGATTCTTAAAGTTTCTGAGCCATACTCATACCTTGTTTCCTGAAGTTCCAAAGTTGTTCTTCTTGTTTCCTGAGCTTTTGTTATTCTTTTTTCCTGTGTTCCTAACATGTAGTTATTCCTTGTTCCTGAGCTGTAGCAAATCCTTTTCTTGAACTAGCACTCCCGGCAGTGCTAATTGACTCCTGTGCCGCAGCTAATCCTTGTTTCTTGTAATGCTTCTGCCGGCAGTGTTTCCTGGTTTCCTTGATTCCTGAACCAGCAATTCTTGTGAACCCTTTAAGACTCTCTTTCTGTATTTCCCTTTTCACAGTCCTTGCCTTTCTTTCCATTTCCTTGTTCCAGTTCCTAGTTTGCTGTCTTGCTTCTAGTTTCCTTGCATGTTTGTTACTTTCTTTCTGCCAGAATGCCCTTTGTGTTCCCTTCTTTTCTGTTAAGCACTCCTCCTTGCAAGCTCCTTGTCTATTGTGGTTATACTTAGTTCTACCCCTTGCTGTTACTGCCTGGCGTGTTCCTGTTTAATCGCCAGGGTCCGGGGCTCAGCTGGCAACCTATGTGGTGTTGCTTTTCCACTGTAGGTATTATCTTTTAGTTACTTTTATAACATCACCAGAGGGGTTAGATGCACAGCCCCTTCTTTGTATGTATAACCAATACATGATTATTAGCAGTCAGAATCTGTAACAGAAATTGTGGGTGAGGAAATTACTGAGCTTCGATCTTACTGTGTGGAGCTCCAGAGAACTTTACTCCACATTCCGTTTTTATTTTTTATGCTGTTACATATTGTTGAAATTAGGTCTTTGGTTGGCAGTCAGGTTACCAGCTGTCCAAGCAAGGACTTTCACTGTAGTCATGGTAAGTCACACACAGTCCAAATTATCCTGTGCCCACCCTCTGGTAGCTTGGCACTAAGCAGTCAGGCTTAACGTAGAAGGCAATGTGTAAAGTATTTGTGCAATAACTCATGCAATAACACAGTAGAACACCACAAAAATACACCACACAGTGTTTAGAAAAATATATAATATTTATCTGGAAGATGCAGGTCAAAACGATCAAGATTCAATAAGTATACGTAAAAATATCACTGTAAAAATGATATAAAGTGTCTTTAGTCTTTTAAAAAGCAACAAGTGTCTCTTGCAAGCACAAAGTACCAGGTTTGCGTTCAAATTCTCCGCAAGGGACCACAGAGGAGGAGTTGCGTAGAAAACTGGGAAGTGTGCGTAAAGTTTTCCAGCGCACACAGGGCAGGCTTTGCGTTGATTTCCGGTGTGGAGACTGGGATCCTCTTCCGGTTGTAGGGTTCAAACACCCGGGGTTTATGCGTTGAAATCCTGGGTGCGCAGGATGAAGTCACAGGGGTTGCGTTGATCCGGTGGACATTGCATGGAAATTTCTGCCATACGGCACGCGCTGCGTCAATTCCTCTCAAGAAGTTGGGTTGTGTCATTCCGGTTTGGCTTTGTGTCGATCCAGTGGCCATGCAGCGAATATCCAGTCACAATGCTGGCGCTTTGTCGACCTTCTCATAGGGAAGTCGGGCTGCGTTGTTCCGGCTCACCGCGAGGCTGGCTGTGCATTGTTTCTTGCAGGTTGTGTGTCGATGGCCTCCGCACAAGGAGTTCTTTTGCGGAGATGAAGTCTCTTTGGTCCTGAGACTTCAGGGAACAGGATGCAAGCTCTATCCAAGCCCTTGGAAAGCACTTCCCAGCACAGCCAGAAGACAGCGAGGCAGCAGGGAAACAGCAGGGCAGCAGTCCTTTGCAGAGCAGCAGTCAGGTGAGTCCTTTGCGCAGCAGGCAGTTCTTCTTGGCAGGTTGCAGGTTCTGGTTCAGAGATTCTTCACCAGTGGTGTCTAGTCCAGAAGAGTCTGTGTTGGTGGGGTCAGAGACCATGCTTAAATACCCAAATGTGCCTTTAAAGTGAGGGAGACTTCAAAGAGTGGCCTAGAAGTGCAAAAGGTCCCCTTTCAGTTCCACCCTGTCTGCCAGGGTCCCAGTAGGGGGTGTGGCAGTCCATTGTGTGGGGTCAGGCTACTGTCATTTGACATGTAAGTGTCAGGCCCTCAACCCTCCCAGCCCAGGAAGACCCATTCAATATGCAGATGTGTGCAAGTGGGACTGAGCATCCTGTGTTTGGGGTTTGTCTGAGTGGAATGCACAAGGGAGCTGTCAACTAACCCAGCCAGATGTGGATTGTAAGGCACAGAAGGATAAAAGTGCAGAGAAATGCTTACTTTCTAAAAGTGGCATTTCTAAAATAGTAATATTAAATCCAACTTCAGTCAGCAGGATTTTATATTACCATTCTGGCCATACTAAATATGACCTGGCTACTCCTTTCAGATCAAGCTCTACCTCTCAAACAGTATATGAGCGTAGCCCTAATGCTATCACGCAGGCCTCACAGCAGTGTAAAACAAATTTAGGAGTTTTCCACTACCAGGACATATAGAACTCACATGTTCATGTCCTGCCTTTTACTTACATAGCACCCTGACCTATGGGCTATCTAAGGCCTACCTTAGCAGTGACTTATATATAGAAAAAAGGGGAGTTTAAGGCTTGGCAATTACCTTTAAATGCCAAGTCGAAGTGGCAGTGAAACTGCCCATACAGGCCCTTCAGTGGCAGCCCTGAGACATGGTTAGGGGGCTACTTATGTGGGCGGCACAACCAGTGCTGCAGCCCACTAGTAGCATTTAATTCACAGGCCCTTGGCACATGTAGTGCACTTGACAAGGGACTTACAAGTAAATTAAATAAGCCAATTGGGTATGAGCCAATGTCACCTTGTTTTAAGGGGAGAGCATATGCACTTTAGCACTGATTAGCAGTGGTAAAGTGTGCAGAGTCCTAAAGCCAGCAAACATGAGGTCAGAAAAAGAGAAGGAGGAAGGCAAAAAGTTTGTGGGTGACCCTGCAGAAAGGCCATTTCCAACAGATATGTCCTGCATGTTTGTCCTGGGCTGTTAGTTAAGCTAGGTGCCACATTGCCTCTTGAATGCCTGTTCTTTCTGAACCTTATTTCTTTTATTCCCTTGAATAGAGCTTCCTTTTTGGATCTCATGCCTGATCTAGGGCATCTCTGTACCCAATATTCTGCCTCCTTTGTCTTCCATGCCCTAGATTCTTGAATCCTAGCCAGCACCCCCAGAAAATCCTAACAGACCATAGTTAGATAACACAGTCATTCTGGCTGTGTATTTGCAGTGGTCCCCTGACGGCAGGAGTCCATTGTGGGACCCGTTCAGCGTTGTACTATGGCTGTGACTATTGGATGTGTGCTAGCAGCCCACAACTATTGTAAATTGGACAATAGTGAACATCTGCAAAACGTAAAAACACACTCCATTTCAGACCATGATCTGTTGCCATTACACAGTAGAACACAATTTTGCTGCTTATTTTTGCCACACAGCAGTCAGGTGTTGTTCATTTCTTTTTCTCCCGCTGTTTTTGTTTTTTACTTTTCTCACATTTGTTTTATTTTGAATCAACTTTTGTGGCACTAGTTAATTGTTTTAGACATTCACTATGGCAGGGAGGAGGAATCCATAGTTTACAGAGGGAGAATTGTCAGTCATGGTGGATGACATTTTCAGTGTAGAGCCATAATTGTTTGGATCACAAGTACAAAATACAGCCATATCTCAGAAAAGGCAAAGACAGACCAGAATAGAGAAGAGTAAATGCTGCAGCTAACAATCTGTGCACACAGATGAAATTAGGAAGAGGTGGAATGACCTGCAGGGGAGAGTGTGCTCACTGACCTCCAAGCATCACCTTAAGGCCCAGAGGACTGCTAGTGCTTCTCCCGGCCCCCTATTACAACTTTTTCTCTGAATGGAAAGGGTGGCTTGCAGATTCTACATCCTGAAGGCTTGACAAGACTCCCTGGTGGAGTGGAGACTGGTAAGCTGAACTTTGCAATGTCTCGCTAATCACCAATGGACTTTTTGTTAGCTGTTTAGAATGTTCATGACCTTGATATGTTTCCAAGCTTGAGTCTCCAAACAGCTTGTTTCATCCAAATTACTAACATCATGGTAGTAACTGTCCTTTTAACAATGACCAGTGTGTTTTGTTAGACATTGGGGGTCATTACAACCTTGGCGTTAAAAGGCGGATACCGCTGTCAGAAGACCGCCAACATACCGCCGCGGCCGCGGTAAACAGCCACGGTCATTCTGACCCACAACACGCAAACCGCCAAAATACAGACATCCACAAAAGTCCGCCACACCAAAGGCCAGCGAGAAACTGGCGATAACCAAACCGACACCGTCACGCCAACAGAAATACGCCCACACTATCACGACACACGAATCCACGCGGCTGTCTTTCAACCGCGGTATTCTATTGGCGCGCTCAAAATACACACATTTACAAACACAGTCACATTGGACAATTCAAGATACACACACCTGATACACATACAAACACCACTCCCACACACCCAGTTGAATATAAAACACACCCACATCACCCACAAACCTCCACTCCTAGAGAATCGGGATCACGCACAGAGAAATAGAGATCCGAGCACCCAGACGCGCATATTACCATCACCCAGCAATATTACCACGCACTTCACACAACACACCAATACACATCACCACACTTAGCACCACACAATCCACCCCACACATCACCCACACCACCCCATGGCACCGCAAAGACACCCCAGGTTTTCTGAGGATGAACTCAGGGTCATGGTGGAGGAAATCGTACGGGTAGAGCCACAGCTCTTCGGAACACAGGTGCAGCACACCTCCATTGCCAGGAAGATGGAGCTATGGAGCAGAATAGTCGACAGGGTCAACGCGGTGGGACAGCACCCAAGAAATAGGGATGACATCAGGAAGCGGTGGAACGACCTACAGGGGAAGGTGCGTTCAACGGTATCCAGGTACAACATCACGGTTCAGCGGACTGGCGGCGGACCACCACCTCCTCCCCCAGAATTTACAACATGGGAGGAGCAGGTCTTGGCGATCCTGCATCCTGAGGGCCTTCGCCAGAGTATCTGGAGGAATGGACTCTGGTAAGTCTCATCTTCACTACTTCATCCCCCCACCCCACAAGCATGCCAACTCATACCCCCACCCTCACCCTCACCCCCATCACACCTACTCCTTGCAAATGTCTCACCATCACAACCCACCCATCCCAACCCCAAGCCCTGCATGCGACCACAAAGCATGGACACCCATCACCAAAGCATGCCCACTTCACATCCCCATCCCCCCCTAAACCACCGTCACAAAAGCCCCCACACAGGAATGCAAGTACCGGGGTACACGGTCACCCACCCATTGCACACTATGGCACACACAGATGCAATAATCATGGTTTTATACCCCTGCAGGACCTGAACGCCACGTCACCGCACAGGAGGGTCCACAAATGTCCACTCCACCCCCAGAAGAGGCCCACAGTGATGACAGCACCTCTGTCGCCCTGGATCTAGATGACCAGTCCGGCCCATCGGGGACCTTGGGACAGTCGGTTCCCCTCAGACAGCCACAGGCCACAGCAGACCTTCCCCCCTCTGGGAACACCAGCACAGCACCCACCCAGCGGGCCCATCCCTCTGTCCCCAGGACACGTCAATCAGCGGTGTGTCCACCACTACA
Organism: Pleurodeles waltl; assembly: GCF_031143425.1. Lineage (NCBI taxonomy): Eukaryota > Metazoa > Chordata > Amphibia > Caudata > Salamandridae > Pleurodeles > Pleurodeles waltl. The sequence goes on from NC_090447.1 coordinate 282,783,379, forward strand.
GGGCACCCAGGTTAACCCACCACCCCAACAACAACAGGGACCTGGGGGCAGTGGTAGTGGGCACACTTTCCAGGGGACAGAAGCCCAGGGAAACAGGGGAACTGGGAGGGCTGCAGTGCGACAGGGGGGGGACAGGCCCAGGGAACCCACTCTCCACGAGGCCCTCTCCTCCATCATGGGAGCCTACCATCATTCCCAGGAGACGATGGCGACGGTACTGGCCAGGTTTCAGGAGATCCAGCTCCTGCAGGAGGAACAGTATTTGGGGTTCAGGGAGGAACTACGAACCATCAGTTCCACCCTGGGCACCATTGTAGGGGCTCTGAATCTGGTAGTCACCACATTGCGGGACACTGTGGCACCACAAAGGGCCCCTGACACTAGCATGGACCAAGAAATGCCTACCACCTCTGCCGGCGCTAGTGGACAGGAGGCCCCGCCACAGGACCAACAGGCCACCAGCACCCCACCCCCTGCAGAAGGAGAACCACCCCGCAAGTGGTCCCTGAGATCCAGGAAGAAGACAGAGTAAGATGCCAAGACCCCCGCCAGGAAAGGATACCTCCCTGATTGTCATCCCACTGACCCACATTGTCACCCTGTCCATCCTTAAACTGCCCCTGCTCCACTTTCCACAGGCATTTGGACAATACACCTGTGATACAAATAGTCTGGACTCTGCCATGGACATTCCTCCACCATCACCCCTCACCGATTTGCAACAATCAGGAGTCTGGCTGTGATTATGAACAAATGTATTAGACATTACCGTGCCAAAATGCTTATTTACATTGTGATACCAACATACCAATGTCACACAGCTGTAGTCCATGGGGAAACAAAGCAGATGTCACACAGTGGGGCCCACATCTCTGAAATCGGAAGGGAAAGTCACAACTCAGTTACCATACACTGGGTGAAAACGACAGACAGTAGAGAGGTAGTAGTGTTTAAGTATATGTAATATGCTGGTGTGTATTCATACCTGTGTGTCATTGGAAATACTGCTGTATTACTGTGTTCCTCGTCTTCCCTCTCCACAGGCTCCCACAGCTGCTACAACACCACCATCTGGACCATCCTTCTGTAGAAAAGGCACCTGTCGTCGCAAAGCCAGGTTGTGAAGCATACAGCAGGCCACGATGATCTGGCACACCTTCTTTGGTGAGTAGAATAGGGATCCACCTGTCATATGGAGGCAGCGGAACCTGGCCTTCAGGAGGCCGAAGGTCTGGTCGATCACCCTCCTAGTTCGCCCATGGGCCTCAATGTACCGTTCCTCTGCCCTTGTCCTGGGATTCCTCACTGGGGTCAGTAGCCATGACAGGTTGGGGTAACCAGAGTCACCAATTAGCCACACACGGTGCCTCTGGAGTTGAGCCATCACGTAAGGGATGCTGCTATTCCGCATGATGTACGCGTCATGCACTGAGCCAGGGAACTTGGCATTAACATGGGAGATGTACTGGTCTGCCAAACACACCATCTGCACATTCATCGAATGATAACTCTTCCTGTTTCTGTACACCTGTTCACTCCTGTGGGGGGGAACCAAAGCCACATGGGTCCCATCAATGGCACCTATGATGTTGGGGATATGTCCAAGGGCACAGAAATCACCCTTCACTGTAGGCAAATCCCCCACCTCAGGGAAAACGATGTAGCTTTTCATGTGTTTCAGCAGGGCAGACAACACTCTGGACAACACCTTGGAAAACATACGCTGGGACATCCCTGATGATATGGCCACTGTTGTTTGAAATGACCTACTTGCTAGGAAATGGAGCACTGACAGCACCTGCACTAGAGGGGGGATCCCTGTGGGTTGGCGGATTGGTGACATCAGGTCTGGCTCCAGCTGGGCACACAGTTCATGAATAGTGGCTCGGTCAAGCCTGTATGTCAGTATGACATGTCTTTCCTCCATTGTCGACAGGTCCACCAGCGGTCTGTACACCGGAGGATTCCTCCATCTCCTCGCATGTGCCAACGGACGGTGCCTATGAAGGACAACAGCGAGCACAGAGTCAATCAACCCACAGGTACGTAACCACAGCTTGCACATAACATGATTCTCAATCCATTGAATGGTTTGTATGGGTGTTGATGCAAGGCCTAGGTATGTGTGACGCAGTCAAAATTAAGCCATGTGGGCCGCTGAAATGGCGGCTGCCTGACCTGTGAAGTGCGACAATGGGATGTGAGGTAAATGCGCTGGCGTGGCACACCATGGCGGTAGGCGGTCGAAGACCGCGGCGTAAAGCAGCATTGGTTAACATTGAACCCTATGGGTCTCAGGAGCCAATGACGATGTGTGCCGGCGGTCGCGGTATGCACCGCCGCGGTACGCACCGTCATGGGCGTGACCGCCATTTTCTATCTGCTTAATCACTCGATACCTGATCTTCGACAGGAGAGGACCTACACTGCAAGTGCTGCTGTGACCTCGGTCTGGAAGAGACAATGGCTCATGCGACTGGGGAAAGGGCCCCTGCCTTTACTGCTCAGGAGTTGGATAAACTTGTGGATGGGGTCCTCCCCCAGTACGCGCTACTCTACGGTCCTCCAGACAAACAGGTAAATACACTGGGAGCATGCTTCATGGGCTATGCCTGTGTTGAGTGGGGTGGATGAAAGATGGTGGGGAGGGGAGCGATTGAGGCATGCATCAAACGACGGTGAGAGCATGTGCCACATGGCAAGGGTAGGGATGGGGGGGCCAGTCACATTGAGGGTGCAGAAGGTGATGACTATTCTTCTCCCCCTGTACATTTCACATAGGTCAGCGCCCACCAGAAGATCGATATTTGGCGTGCCATCGCCAAGGACGTCCGGACGCTGGGGCTCCACCACAGACGGGGCACCCACTGCCGGAAGAGATGGGGGGACATCCGCCGCTGGAGCAGGAAGACGGCGGAGGCTCAGCTGCGGATGGCCTCCCAACGTGGGAGGGGTGCCAGTCAGACTTTGACCCCCCTGATGTCCCGGATCCTGGCGGTGGCCTACCCCGATTTAGAGGGGCGCGTGAGGACATCACAGCAGACACAAGGGGGTGAATTCACTCTCATTCTGTTGAATTTGCGCGCAGTGGAGGTGTCTGGGTGGGGGATGAGGGCTGTGGCGATTTCTGTAAGCTAGGCCCCTCCGTAAGGCATGGCCCTGTGCCCCCGCCTCCCACCTCTGTAGGGTGCCAAGTACAGCTATTCATGGCCCTGTGTCATCTATGTGTGCAGATGTCGTCCATAGGCTTGTAGGCCATGTCCCACGGATTGAATAGTCGACCCCAAGTGCGCGGTGTAGTGCAGGGGGCTTCTGTGTCTGTCCTGTCCGCCAACGGTGTCGCCATTGCATGCACTCAACATGTCTTTATTCTCCCCCCCCTTTTTTGTGGTCTTCCTCTTCATGTGTGCATTAGCATCATCAGGCGGAGGAGAAGTGGCATCGGAGCACGAGGGAGCTGCATCCCACATGGCCATGGAGGGCCACGCAACGGACTCCGAATTCACCAGTGGGACGGAGGGCGAGGGGAGCTCCACGGCGGGGACTCGGGCAGACATCAGTGACACCGACTCGTCCTCTGAAGGGAGCTCCCTTGTGGTGGCGGCAACATCTGTGCTCCCCGCAACAACAGGTACAGCCGCCACCCACCGCACCAGCACCGCCCTCCCAGCAGCCCCTCAGCGTTTGGCCCGTACCCGCTCACCCAGGAAGGTGGGCATCTCCTTCACCCCATGCACCTCAGGCTCTGCCCCAGTCACCCCTGCTGCCCCCAGTGAGGAGGTCATTGACCTCCTGAGGACGCTCACTGTTGGGCAGTCTACCATTTTGAATGCCATCTAGGGTGTAGAAAGGGAGGTGCACCAGAGTAATGCATACCTGGAGGGCATTCATTCTGGTCAGGCTGCCCTTCAGCAATCGTTCCAGACTCTGGCCTCAGCACTGATGGCAGCCATTGTCCCTGTCTCTAGCCTTCCCCCTCCAACTTCCTCCACCCATACCCTTTCACCTGTACCTCTGCCTATCCCAGACACACCATCAGACCAGCCTGCACACACCTCAACACCCAAGGGAAGCTCAGCCAGACATAAGCACCACACATCACACAGGCATTCACACAAGCAACATTCACATACAGACATACCAACACCCACTGCCTCCACTGTGTCCCCCTCCTCCTCGTCTCCCTCCTCCCTCCCTGTCACGTCTCCACTCACACCTGCATGCACAACATCTTCAGCCACTACCTCCCTCAGCAGCACACACACCAGAACACCCCGCACACGTGCAGTCACCACCCCCACTGCCATTTACACGTCCCCTGTGTTCTCTCCCAGTGTGTCTGTGACCCCCTCTTCCAAGATACACAAACAAAGGCAGCCACCCACCCAACAGCCATCCACCTCACGACAGCCTCCAGCCCAAGCACCTGCACCCAAAGCCACCAGACTTACAACTCCTACAACCACAACCTCTTCCTCCACTCCCATACCCACTACACCTACCCGTCCCACTGCTCCCAAAAAGTTTTTCCTGTCTAAACTCAACCTCTTTCCACCAACTCCCCCACCCCGTCCATGTCATAGGACTACAGTCAGCACCTCAGCCACGACAAAACCGGCCCCTGTCATCACAGTCTGCCATGGTCTGTGGAGTGCCCCACCCTCCAGGGCAGCCAGTTTGGTGCGAAGCAAAGGCACGGGCAGCCCATCCCCAGAGAAACATCCCAAGATAGGCAGTGGCCGGCGCGAGAGGGTGAAAACACCAGGGACTAAAACCCCTACCATGGCTCCGGCAGGAAGTGTAGAGACAGCTGGCACACCGCCCAAGGTGGGGAAGGGCCACAGGCGATCAGGGAAGGCTGGGAAGGGCAGCACGCCCGACAACACCGTCATCAGCCCAGCTGGCCAGGAGGGCCCCGCCAGCCCCATCCCAGGTGGGCAGGAGGCCACCAACAGCCCCGGCACAGCTGCCCAGGAGGGCCCCGCCAGCCACAGGACAGATGGCCAGGAGGGCCCCGCCAGCCACAGGACAGGTGGCAAATGACCTCCCCGCCATGGCCGGAACCGCTGAACTGGGCCCTTCTTCTCAAGTACCGCTGAACTGGGCCCTTCATCTCAAGCACCGCTGCACTGGGCACCGCCGTCTCAAGTACCGCTGAACTGGGCCCTTCATCTCAAGTACCGCTGCACTGGGCCCTTCATCTCAAGTACCGCTGAACTGGGCCCTTCATCTCAAGCACCGCTGCACTGGGCCCTTCATCTCAAGTACCGCTGCACTGGGCCCTTCATCTCAAGCACCGCTGCACTGGGCCCTTCATCTCAAGTACCGCTGAACTGGGCACCGCCGTCACAATCACCGCTGCACTGGGCACCGCCGTCTCAAGTACCGCTGCACTGGGCCCTTCATCTCAAGTACCGCTGCACTGGGCCCTTCATCTCAAGTACCGCTGCACTGGGCCCTTCATCTCAAGCACCGCTGCACTGGGCACCGCCGTCTCAAGTACCGATGAACTGGGCCCTTCATCTCAAGCACCGCTGCACTGGGCCCTTCATCTCAAGTACCGCTGCACTGGGCCCTTCATCTCAAGCACCGCTGCACTGGGCCCTTCATCTCAAGTACCGCTGAACTGGGCCCTTCATCTCAAGTACCGCTGCACTGGGCCCTTCATCTCAAGCACCGCTGTACTGGGCACCGCCGTCTCAAGCACCTCTGGCCCATGAGTGGCAGGGGCTGGCCCGCATCTGTGTCGGGCAGGGCTGCACGAGGCACTCTGGGCACCAGGCCCCCTCCAGAACCAGTGGAGACTGTTATCCACTTGAGAGACTGTGGCTTTGCACTCCCCAGGATGTAACAGTGGGCAGCCCACCCACTGTCTGGACTTGTGAGACTGTGGCTTTGCACTCCCCAGGATGTGACAGTGGGCAGCCCACCCACTGTCTGGACTTGAGAGACTGTGGCTTTGCACTCCCCAGGATTGAACAGTGGCCATGGAGGCCCCTCGTGGATCTGGCGTCGTGCATTCATCTGGCTGAGGTGCCCCCTCTTCCCTTCCCCCTGAGGTGCCTGTAGTTTTGATATCTGATGCCCCTGCAGTGTTCTCTCCATTGGAGTCAGGTATCCTGTGTGGGCTTTGCCCATGTGATTTGGGCCCAGTGGTCCACGAACAATGCCTGCTACAATGCTCGGACTTGTACATTTATGTATATAAGAGTTTTTGATGTGTATATATATTTTTTTGGCAGTAATACAATACATTCCAATGTTTAGAATCATTTACTTTTGTATTTGCATTCTTCCTGGGGGTTTGGGGGGTGTCACTCTGATGTGTTGCTATGCATTGATCTGTGTGTTGTAGTGGGTGAGGGTGAGGGTGGGTGTGTCGCGTATGTGTGTACCCGTAATATTTTCCCCTCCACCCTCCCCTCTGTCGTAGGTGCAGTACTCACCGTTGTCTTCTGCGCCGGCGTTCGTGCTCCTGGATAGAGGAGCAGGAAGACTATCGCTGGGAGTATGTGGAGTTCGGGTTCCATGCTGTCCTGATTCCTCGTGGGGTGTATGGAGGTGAGCGTTTTCCCTTCGAAATGGCTGTTTCTGCCGTGTTTTTATCGGCGTGGCTACCGCCCCGGAAAAGGTGGCAGATTGGTAGGTTGTGATACAGTGGGCGGTACATTGTCTCCCGCCTGTCTGTTGGCGGTGACCGCCGCGCTGTTCATTTGTACCGCCATGGCGGGCGGTGTGTTGATGTGGCGGTCTCTGTTGGCGGTTTCCGCCAGGGTCGGAATTCCATTTTTTTTCCCGCCAGCCTGTTGGCGGTTTTGCCGCCGCTTTAACACCGACCGCCAGGGTTGGAATGACCCCCTTTGTGTTGTTCTCCGTCGATCATGCATTTATTTTTGCCTACTCCCTTGCTTTAGCTCAATGTAGGTTCTTTTACTAAAAAAAAATGGGTTCCAAATTCCATCTATTTGCACATGACCGTATAGTGCTTGTAGGTGGTAATTCCACCTTTTCAAATTATACACCTAAGTGTGTACATATTGTAAATATGAGTTCATTTTCACTTAAGTAACTTAAATAGGTATGTGTAACCCACTTTAACAAGTATTTTCAATGGTGTTAACAAATAACTAGGAAAAGCAAACTATCCCTTAAAATGGTCACGCAATACATTGTTAATTAATACACATCTTATGTCTTAGTAAAATTATTAATCTTATTGTGACATATGTGCATATCATTTTTGCATAATGTTGCAACTTAAAACCTCAATTTTTAACATGTCTGACATTTTTAGGAAATAAAGTGTAAATAATGCATTTGAAATGTATTGTTTGCACTTTTTTTTTTTAGAATTACCATCAACGAAAGTATAACATAAACTGCAACACTATCATTGTTAAACACAGTAACGGTACACTTTTTAATGTGTCATAGTTTTGCTAAAACTCTGTTGCACATATCTGACATTGGTAAACAAACTAGCCACCATTTTGGGTGGTGGTGACACACAAACAATTTGAAAATACACTGTTTCACATCCTAAAATGGCAGCTGCCTTACCTTGATGCCAGGACACTGGCTATCTGACAGCCGTTGGCAGAAGTTGACCAAGTAGTAGACGTATCACTCCACAATGGATACAGCCATAGCTACACATGAAAGCCAATGGCTGTGTCTGTGTCTGCCATGGATAGCGTACACTGTGTTCTTGTACGCGGCATCTGGAAAAAAGATCACTTGCCTCCTATCACTGCAGCCAACACCTCCCTGACTTTTGCGGCTGTTACTGACCTCTTGGAGCCAGGATGCTGGCCAAAGCAGGTGATAGGACCACTGCCTTCTCCTCTGAGGAGTTGGATCTCCTCACCATGAAGGTCCGGTCACTGTACAGCAAGTTGTATGGGAACCCAGAGTAACAGGCCCATGTTTGAGTGGGAAATGTTTGTTGTTCCTTCTTTATACATAGGCTAATTTGGCACTTTTTGTTTATGAGCAAAGTGCTTTGATCAGAATATATGGAATTTAATACCTTAGCTGGCTAAAAAATGTTGTTTGACAATGTTAGAAATGTCCATACATTGAAATGAAAAGTCACATGAAAGAATAAGAAATGTCAGATTTCATTAGACAAACTGCAAGTCAGTTTCTTCCAGTGCCACTAGTATGAGTGAAAACATACAGCCCATATCAAAATGAGATAAATGTAAAGTACAAAAATAAACTTTTAAGTTTTGGAGTTGCCTCTTGATTTTCTTTCAAGTTAAACTACTGCTCATATATTTCAAGAAGAGTATCTGTATGTTTTCAACAAGTCATGGTGCCACATATGGGGAAAGGCATGTCCTGTGCTGCAAGTCTAAATGACACAGGCTCTCAAGCACCCATACAAGTATGTCCCATTACTACATACACTTGTTCATACAACCCCAGATGCCATGCTCTCACTGACGCATGGCAGCTCTTCCATACAGCCCTTAGTCACTGTATGTGGTTCAAACCGTAGCATCTGACTCATATAAAATTAAGCATTAAACCAATGTAGCTGTGCATGGCGGTATGTGCAAATAATGTACAGGTTATTTAGCATTTAGTAGCTCACAATGATTTGGACTGATCAAGAGTGGGTCTTACTGTAGGAAATGTTTCCCAGCCGTGGCCTAGCTGATGTTTGTGGCCTGGATTACTAACATGTGGTGATAGAAAGTGTTGAGGATACTCACCAGATCACTGCAAAATACTATTTCCTAGGAACCTTTAAATGTTGGTAAATAATATGTACTGACTGTTTTAGAAAGGCATGTGAGATATGCAACGAAATTGTGTCACAGCACTACAGACCCACAAAATCACTCAGAACATATTTTGTTTCTATTTTTTCTCATCCACACAGGTCATTTGTGGCACTGCCTGCATTGCAGGAAGAGGTGGGAGGACCTCCAACATTGGGCCAGAAAGTCGCCAGAAGTTCAGCTCGGACAGTCCTCCCAATGGGGCAAGCATGTGCACCGCACTCTGCTCCCCCCCTAATGGCCTACATACTTGCTGTGGCCTACTCGGAGCTTAACGGGAAGTTGATGGCCCAAAAGCAGCATCAAAAAGTTGAGTTCTTGTTTGTAGCCATTCTTGTTATGTAGCCTTTTTTTATTTACAGCAATGTCTTATGGCATCAACATGACGCTTGACACCCATCCAATGCACATGAGGATTTCTGGAGGTGTACGTTTTTCTGACTCTGTCTCATGCGATGCTTGGGGTATTGATTTGTGCTAAAGGTTGCCACTAGATTCCTCATCATAAGCCAAGTATTGTTTTGAACAAACATATGCCTACATTAGAAAAAAAGAGGTACCTGCATTTTTTAGATGTTATGAGGGACAGTTGTACCAAACATGCCCGATTTGAGGATGAAGAAAGGTGTTATGCTTCATCGCAAATATGAGTAGGTAATAAAGGCCCTATTACAGGTGAAATTGTATACTAAGCAGTACTGCTACAGTTGATATTACATTGGCTTAACATTGGTAAATTAGTACAATGGCCAAATGTTAATGAGCATCTGATGCCAAAGGACTGGAAACATGAGTTCAATGGCATCATTCCCTTTCAAATACATGTTGGAAATATGTTTTCACTGCAAGATTTAAGTCAGTTAAAGTGGACCGTAGCAGACTGACATGAGGCCTTAGTCCTTCACAAATGTGCATGTACGCCAGTTTGTTTCAAACAACATGAATTTGTAGCCAAACTGTATTGATTGAAACAGACAGGAGTGGTGACAGAGTTACACGTACCCCAACAACATTTTAGTATTCTTAGTTATGTCCAGAGATAATATGAATGGTGGTGAGAAATGTGATACTTAAAGGGACATTTACAGATGAAAGATTACAAAACATAAATATTGGAGTGTCTCATCTTCAAAAATTAACATCAGGCCCAAATCAAGACTCTTTTGGAAATGTTGCAATGTTTTTGCTGTGCACTGAAGTGGGTTAGAAATGTACCAAGGCATAAATATTTAATCATGATGTTGTAGCTGTTTGTTAATCCACCACAAAAATGTTTCAAAAAATCTTTGGCAGCATTGGTATGTGCTTAGTGCGCTTATACATTGCTAAGGTAATGTAGTACAGACTCCACATGTTCTATCTCGGATTCTATATATCGGATGATCATCAACAGCTCCTTCGAGACCGCCACCTTCCCGGAAAGCTGGAAGCACGCCGAGATCAACTCCTTACTCAAGAAACCAAAGGCGGACCCAAAGGACCTAAAAAAATACCGGCCCATCTCCCTGTTCCCGTTCCAGGCAAAGGTCATAGAGAAGATCGTCAACACGCAACTGACCCACCTCCTTGAGGAAAACAACACTCTGGACCCATCCCAATCTGGTTTTCGCAGCAGCCACAGCACCGAGACTGCCCTCATCGCCCCCACCCATGACATCAGGACCCTGCTGGACAAAGACGAAACCGTGGCCCACAACCTCCTGGACCTCTCGGCTGCCTTTGACACCATCTGCCACCACACCCCACAAACACGCCTCCACGACGGAGGGATCGGTGACAAAGCCCTGAACTGTATCACCTCCTTCCTCATCGGCAGAACCCAGAGAGTCTGCCTCCCACCTTTCCGATCTGATGCCAACAAAACCAATCACGGCGTACCCCAAGGATCTTCCCTCAGCCCGACCCTCTTCAATGTCTACATGGCACCGCTCACCAATATCGTCCCATCTCACAACCTCAACATCATCTCATACGCCAATGACACTCAGCTGATCCTCTGCCTCACCAAGGACCCCGCCACCGCCAAAACAAACTTCCACGAAGGAATGAAGGCCATCGCCAAATGGATGGAGAACAGTCGCCTAAAACTGAACTCGGACAAGACAGAGGTCCTCATCCTCGGCCCCTCCGCCTGGGACAACTCCTTGTGGCTGATCACACTGGGAGCCGCACCAACACCCACCAACCATGCACGCAACCTGGGTTTTATCCTAGACTCATCGCTCTCCATGACCCAACAAGTCAACGCCATCTCATCCTCCTGCTTTAACACCCTCTGCATGCTCCGCAAGATCTACAGGTGGATACCCTCCGAAACCAGGAGGACGGTAACCCAGGCCCTCGTCAGCAGCAGACTGGACTACAGCAACGCTCTCTATGTGGGAACCACGGTCAATCTCCAGAAAAGACTGCAACGCATACAGAAGACCTCTGCATGCCTCATCCTCTACATCCCCCTCCACAACCACATCACAGCCCACCTGAGAGACCTACACAGGCTCCCCGTCAACAAGAGGATCACCTTCAAGCTCCTCACCCACGCCCACAAAGCACTCCACAACGCCAGACCAGCATACCTCATGAACAACTCACTTTCTACACCCCAAACTGACAGCTCCGCTGACCTCACCCTCGCCACCGTTCCACGTATTCACAGTACAGCAACCAGTGGCAGATCATTCTCCTACCTCACCGCCAAGACCTGGAACACCCTCCCCATCCACCTACGGCAGACCAAGGATCTGCTGACCTTCAGGAGACACCTCAAGACCCGGCTGTTCGAACAGTAGCAGCTCACCCTCCCCCACCCCCTCTCTTCAAGCACCTTGAGACCCTCACAGGTGAGTAGCGCACTCTACAAATGTATTGATTGATTGATTGATTGATTTAAATATACTTTAGTTACTTGATATGTTACCAGTCTGAAATGGTCAGATAAAAGAAACAGGGTTTCAGTTCATAGATCTATTGGTACAACATTGAAGTATTTGTGGGTGCACATTGCGCCATATTTAAGTGTTGGTGAATGTAAATGATGCAGATTATTTGACCATGTCAATTAAGAGTGCCTCCCCATGTATTAATTTTAGGTCTAGGAAAAGGGGTAAAACAAACACAATAAGAATACAATATCCCACGTGGCCTGTATGCTTTCTATTATCGCTCTCTGTGCTCAATGGTCTGACCAAAAACAATGTTCAAATCATATAACTTTTTTAAATATTTGTTATTTATTTTCATATATGTCCTACTATGCCTTTCGATTTGCATATCCAAAGCATTATTTACAATTATCAAAAACACATTTATTCAAAAAAAAGAAAAATGTTTTTATACATTTCACACAAAAGCACTTTACAGTGTATGTATCAATTGTATCTATAATAATTATAACTTTTTTCCACCTTTTTTCCACCCCAGGTCACACCCACTCTCTCATTCATACACAAATCACACAACATTCTTTCAAATACACCACCATTTCCAATCCCAGACATATATAACATACACTCAAAGATACAATGGGTTAGGATCTCTAATTACTGTCATTGTAGTCTCGTGGACTAGGATCTCTCAAGAAGACAGTCCATGTAAGTTTCAGTGGGTAAAGAGTAGTGAGAATCCACCTTCTTCAGGACAACACAATAAAATCACGTGATAAGGTAGCCAATTGGGGATGATCTGTCTTTCACATTGTGGCCACATCCCACTTGTCATATTATGTAACCAGATGTATATGTTTTCAGACCTTCTAGGTTAGATTTAGCACACTAAGATAGTGCATCCTGGGGGAAATTATCCTCTAATATTGGTTGTAGTTTCCAAAGGGCTGTGAATAGTTGTATCAAACTGTAAGCATCTATGTGGTGCTTTTTTCTTCAAATATGCTTTGGTATACCCTGTTTTTTCCTTTTTTTTTCGAGCGGATTCCAGATAGCATCACAGGCTCCCTATGAGTAACTGGGCCACACATGGATAATTTCAAAACTACAATAACAGTAATTGTGGAGCCTTTCCCATTATATCTTTGAATGTTTGTTACGTGTGGTAGGAACCAACCAATCTTTCTCACACCTAAACCCATCCCTCCCATACCCAAGACCACCCCTAACAAACGCAAAACCGCCCCTCCAAAAACTACCTCTGCAACCCAAAACCACCCCTCCCAAACCAAACAACCCTCCCAAGTAAGATCATTGAGGTGCCAGCTCTGTGCCCAATAGATGCCCCTTTCTGAGAAGGTTGTACTTCGCACTGTGATTAGGAGACAAGTTTAGGGACTGAAGCCCACCTCTCCTATTGTGGATATTGTGGACATTGATTCATTGTATTAAAAAGCTTATTAACTGAGTAAGTAATTGTTTGCATGATAATTTGTGTGACATGCACTTATTCTCTTTTCTGACAGTGACATGCAGTTTTAACATATTTATACTGTGCATAAATTAGTGTTGTACATTTGTGATGGACATGATAAATTTGGTGCAAGCATTCATCCTGGCACTGGACAATTACACCAATATTATAAGCTTTATTATTTGCGACTTGCAAATGTAGGTGTCTGTCTCGAGTGTGGACATAAAGATAATACTCATAAATGTCCTTTGTGAATTCCAAAACCCTAATTTTACCTTTGTGAATCGGGTCCCATATGTCTACAATGTGGTAGTTACAAAACTTTAAAAAAAAAAAACCTTGACATATCATTCACAATCACCAATATGGTACCTGTTGCCTGCATGCGAATTGCCATCTACAGAAACAGACATAACAATCCCTAAATAGGAATGTGTCCATATAGTTATGTGTAATCATTTAGCACAAAGTCCCATATCTTAGACATAAACAATACACATCATTGGAAATACAGAAAACCGATATAATGTAGTTTTTGCACTACACAATTAAACAAGTGGGTTACACAGAATATACAACCAATGTAACCTCAAAACTTCAAACATGTCAGAGATGTTTTAGGTCACAGATCCCCTTGGTTTGGGCAATTTCTGTGACACATTAGATGCCATTTAACTCTAAAGTGTCATATTCTCTGTGTAATGCATTTGTCTATATCAACACATTATGGAGCCCAAGTCAGATACACTGAATGATAGGCCTCCGACAAAATGTTATCTTTGGACGTAGGGGCATATTTGCAATGAATTAGAGTAAGGCAGCGCTGCAAGTGTTTTTGCTACCTTGCCCTACGCTAGGGGTCTCCGACCTTCTTTGTAGCGAGAGCTACTTCTGATCAGTGAAAATCATTGTGAGCTACGGAAGGCTGAACAACTTGTGCATAAAGTGGCTTTGCATGACCTTGTAAATATGGGTCTGCACTTTGTGCTGTTGGAGTGTCATAAAAAATGATGCACCGGTGGCACAAGGGGCTTGTCATTAAACTCCTCAGTCTCAGTATGTTTACAGCTTTTTCTCTTGACATGGAGTGGGTCTCTGCCTCAAGCCAGCTTGAGGATCGACAGCAGTGACTTGGCCTAGCGTGATGCCTCGGTCAACCCTTTCAAGTCTCATCAATGATGAAAAACTCCGGAGCTTCAGCAGAGAAAACCTGAAATTCAGGCAGGGTCTCGGTTCGATGTCGCCGCCTTGACTCTTGACAACAGGTCAGTTCCCTTATGGAGCGTTTTAAAAAAATTTCTCCAATTTCTTCCTAACTTCTGGATCTTCTTGCAGAAGGTCCTTTTGGGGCCTTGAAGTGTCCAGAACCACAATCCAAGGTTATAGAAGCTGTGAGTTGCTCCTTGGGAGTTAGAATTATAATCACCACAATGCACCTAGTCAAATCCCAGCTGGGCCCTTCTTGCAGAAGTTGATGCAGGGGATTCTTGGTGACTCCTTTGTACCTGCTGCTTCTCGGGAGTTTACTTCTGAATCTTTAGAAACAAGGCAAAGTCCTTTTTGTGGTGAAGCCCAGAGTGTGCAGCAGGAACAGTCCTTCAGAGTGCAGTCCTTCTTGTTTTACACCAGGGGTTCAGCAGGACACTGTCAGGATCAATGGAACGCTCGTACCTTAGAAGAGGAGAAATTCCTTTTGGGTTGCAGGGACGATAGGGACTCACCTCTTATCTGTATCCAGCTGAAGGTTTTCTTGTAGGGGTTGTGATGGAAAGTTGCTGGATATTGTGGGAGTGATAGGAAGAGGTGTGCTGGTACTCATGAGGATGAGTTATTTCTATGGACAGATACAGAATTATGTTTTAGTACAAGAACTTATTATTCAAAGCATGTCTCAGTAAAGTGATTATGCATGCAAGAAAATGTTCCCACTACTAACTGGTACACTATGGAAAGAATCACACCATTTGGCTTGAAGTGCCTCCTGATTTGACATGCATATGTAAATTGTGGCTGAGGCATTGTTTGCATAATAGTCGACTTTTTCAAATTGGTTTCTTTCTGGAAGGCTCAGTGCACCTGATGCTGCCCTGATACTAATGCAATCCATCTGGGAGTGTGCTTGTGCTGATTTCTGTTTCTGACCAATGCATGCTGTGCAGCGCTGTGGTTAGCAATTACCTTTTAATCATGTATTTTCTTGTTTTCCTATAGGTGTCGAGCTGTGCGGGAGACAAGGAAGACGGTGCCGGTCTTTGGAAGAAACTAATTGCAGTAAGTAGATTCTCTGAACTGGGGCTTTTTAAGGGCTTGACTAGACTCTGGATTCTAAACATGAAACACTGGTTTAATGGTAGAGCAGGTTTAAATAGTTTATGTCTTCGGTCTGTGATAAGTCATTTGGAAACATGTGGCTGATTGTTTATTTCACCTTGCTGATGAATCATTAAGGATGTGGTGACAGATGGTTTGTCCTCATTTCATTATGATGAGTCATTTTGAAATGCTTGTGGGGGAGATCAGTGATCAGGCTTGATTGGTTCTGCACATGTTTTGTTCATGAGTCATCAGCATTCTGCGAAACTGATCTAGCAGGTGCACTAGGAACAAACAAGTCCAGGCATAACTATGTTCTGTAAAACAAACTCCAAGTGTCAAACAGAGTTCAAACAGGGGTGCCATGTGAGACTGTATTTTGTTTATTAATGCACACCATTAGCTTTCAAGAAAATGTTCAACCATGTTTCCTGTCAGACAGCCCTTCTTCTGATTCCTTGCAGCAGCGATCTAAGCTGCTGAGCAGCTCTTTTACTTTTATCCAGGTTTCAGGGCTGGCAGGCAAGGGGGCACCCATGACCAAAGGGGTACATGGAGCCACCCTTTGTGATGACTACTTCCTGTGAAGTGTGGCACATTTATGTCCCAAAAAGCACTGTTTCTCAAAAATTGAAGATGGAGAAGAACTCTCCTGGACGTGCTGGTCTGTCTAAGCCCAACCACTGGTGTGGCTAAATTTCCCTAACTCTTCTCTTCCAGCCCTATCTGGCTGGGGTTGGAGGAAACGGGGGAGGTTGAATTTCTGTCCCAAGTGTCTTTTCCTCCTTTGAAGATGTGTTTGGCCACCCAGGTCCCGTCCTGTTCTGACATCTGCTGTTGCAGATCTCCACCCACAGGATGCTTCTTTTGTCTTAGCCCAGGCCACTACTCACCTCATTAAGGTAGCTTGGCTCAGCCTGTCAGGGTTGACTAATCTGGAAAGGCTACTACAGGGCTGATTTTAGACAACTAAGAGTTCTAAAGCTCTTATAGATATAATAAACGTAACATCGGCAAGTTGTTGGATTTATTCTAACATTTTGATATCTTGAATGACATATTGAGCTTGCTTCTATCAAAAGTAAGTTTTTATTCATTTAAAATAAAGCCTTCCAATGTTAGCCTATGGAGCTAATGTACTGTGATGTGGAACACCCAATTAGCAGTTGCCCCCTCACAAGGGCTTATAAAACTGTAATACCTAAAGCAAGTCATTCAGAAATGATAAAAATTCCCATACAAATTATGGTTAGTGTTCTAAAGAACTAAAATGAGGATATATTTTCTGAGTTCTCATGTAGTGATAACGCACTTTAAAATTATTTGTTCTCCTTTTGTACCAAAATGAATGCATCTTTGTGTAAAGTATCTGATGCTCATGTAAAGCACTCCAATACCTTTGGCTCAAGTCTGCACTATGTAAAACTGCACAAAAAATGAAAACATTAAGGGGCATATTTACATGCCTTGCGCAGCCTTGCACTGACTTAGCATCATTTTTTTTTATACTAAGGTGGCGCTAAGCAGCCCGCACCGTGCGCCATATTTACAAAATACCACAATGCTAACATTGCACCACTTTGTAACATCTTGTGCCACATTATTCCTGCACCAGGTATAATGTATACAAAGGTGCGTTCCCCTGAAGAGAGACCCAAAAAATGTCTCAGTGAAATTTACAAGAGGCCACTACACCATTTTAGCATCATTTTTTAACACCTGTCCGAGGCAGGCATTAAATTGATGCTAGGTTATTTTCTCTGGGCCTCCCTCAGCTTTGCTGCAATTCTGTTGAATTGGGAATGGGTCCTGGGGCTGAAATGTGGGCTGCAGTGCAAATGAAGGGGTCAGGGTAGAAGTTCCCTGACCCCATGAGGTTGATATACATGTGGCAGAATAACGAATTTTGGGCAGAAAATGACGAACTTTTAAAAAAAAATTAACTGCAAGGCCGGGTCGTGGTTGAGGCAAGCCGGCTAGAGTAAGTGTGGCCGGTCAGTCTCTCTATGGAACGTTTTCCGAAAAGTTATCCAAACTTCTGAATCTTCTTCCAGGAGGTCTTTTAAGGTTGTTTTGGATTCCACAGCTCACCCCAAGGTTCCAGAAGCCCTAAGTTGCGCCTTGAGGGTGTGGACTAAAACTCTCAGACTGCACCTGGCTCAAACTCCAAAATGGCCATTGGACTGTGGTCAACTGGTGAGTTCCTTCAAGATTTGAAGCAGGGGACTCTAGTTAGCTATTTTACACCTGCAGCAAACAGGGAGTCCGTCCTTGAACCAAAGTCCTTCTTGTGTAAAAGCCCAAGTGTGCAGCTGGTGCAGTCCTTCAGAGTGCAGTGTGCATGTGCAGGTCAGGGGTCCAGCAGGGCAGTCCTTCTTCTCCTCATGTTCTTCCTTGTAGGGATCTGGTAGGGATCTGAGGTGTGGGTACAGCTCTGCCATATTTATCCTTGCTTCTGGGTGAAAAACAGGGGGGGGGGGTCCTGGCTCTCCAATCAGATGCAGGGTCCATTCTTCAAAAATCCATCATGGCTGAAAATGATTTTTGGAGGGTACATCTGGCTGAGCCCACCCACTTTTGTGGTTAAAAATCGTAAACACACCCCTCTCCTGCCCTCTCCTAATCTAATCAAGAGAGCACCTATTTGTCTGGGGTTGCAGGATGTGAGGGAGGTGCTGGGTTGCTCCAAATGTCCTTCCCTGCCTTTGAAGACCAGTTTGGCAGCCTTCTCCCGTTCCTGCTTCCCCATCTGCTGAGGTAGTTCTCCTCCCCGAGGCACATTCTTTGTGTTCAGCCCACAGGCCACTTCACACCTCATCAAGGCTGGCCAGGCTGCCAGAGGCTGGCCAATCAGAGAAGGGCACTACAGAGCTGAAGTTGGCAACTTTTCAGGTAGAGTTTAAAACTCTTTACCTGAACTAGGTATATTAAATCCAACAATTGTATGTTGTGGGATTTATTATAATAAATAATTTGATACCAAACACGAGGTATCTGACACTTAAGGGGACTTTGCTAATTAAAATAAAGTCTCCCCATTTTAGCCTATGGGGGCCATTCACTACCGTGAGGGAAAAACCACAATTTGGCCGTTTTATCTCACCAGGGCTTATAAAACTATTTTTATAATGTCCCTGCTTACAGTTACATGGCACCCAACCCCAGGGACCCAAAGGGCACATCTCAGGGATGACTTATATGTACAAATAAGGTAGTTTAACACTTTGGAAATAGTTTTAATTCCAAAGTCGAATTTGCATATACATTTAATTTAAAATCAGCCAACAAGACAGGCCTGCCATTAAAATGACCCTGGACACCTCAACAGTGCACCTATGGGTGCACCAGCTATGCTGGGGTTCCTAAACCTACATACCCTACCATATACTAGGAACTTATGGGTAGGTTATTATAATTAGCATTAGCCTAATTTGCATACTTATTTTATACAGAGCACAGGGCCTGGGACCAGCTAGCAGTAGTGAGGAAAACACCAGCAAAAAGTGAAAAATGGGACGCAAAAAGTTAGGGGACCACTGAAATCAGCCCTGTTTTCTCACACATTGTGTTTATGATGTGCAGGGGATACCTACACATGAAACACAATGAAGTCCTTCAAGTTCTAGAGGAACACCCTGGTGCCTTTGTCTGGTGAACCCCATAATTTCTGTATATACCATTCATATCAATGCTTAAATTATTGTGGTATACAGAGCCCGTGTTATGGTCTCTGGGGGATGTGGAAAGAGTTTTATTAACACGTTTCCTGGATTTGTCTATTTGTGGAGAGAACTCACTTGACCACTTTCACTTCTGCCTTTGGCAAATGTTAGAAAAAACAAAGGCAGTGTCTGGGAAAAGTGCCATTAACTTACCAAAAGCCTCTTTAATTTGGATTGCCAGTCCTTCCCAAGTAACTGTCCCCAGGTCATTGCTACCACAGTGCACAATCATGAGGTCTGGATGTTTGCAACTCTTAATGCTTTCAAAGAAAGGGAGTAATTGGTGTTGCTTTAACCCTCTCTGGTCAACCCAAGTAATCTCTACATTAGAAAAACCCAGGTCCCTGTCAATGCCACTCTTTCTAGCACTCTCTCTGGCCCAAAATACAAAGCTATGACCAACCATCCACACACTGAGAATTTTGAAGGGAAGCTGGAGTCACACACAGGGCACGACTGCAGCTGAAGGAGACAGTTTTGAAATGAAATGAAGTTAAAATGGAGGCTACTAGTTATAATTTGAAAGAACGCATTTGATTGGTTGTTGTAAATATGTTGGTGCTTAAATATTGGTAGTATATTGTGAGAAAGATAAGTAGATGTCTGATTGGCATTGAAGAAATAGCAGAAAGGTATTGGTGTTTGGGGTATGTCTATAATTCATACATTCAACCACACCTGTTAAATTTCATTTAGAAGAAAGTATGCTGCTCTCAGAAACTATTGTGAAATTTTGGCCTACTAGTGGCAGGGAATGTTTTAAAATTGGTTACCATAGTTACAGAGCTACGATAGCTTGGGAAATGGGAACTAAAAAGTCTAGAGTGTGAATCTGAAGTCACAGTGCTAGTACAATCAATGCTGAATAAGCAGTGCTTAGATACAAATGTACACATTTCTACAAAGTGCAATGTAAATGACTGAGAACAGATAGCAACAATTATTTTATACTCCTGTGTGGATTTACTGATCTGCCACAAATTTACACAGGGAGTGCGATGAGCATTGCGGTGCATCCACAAATCCACCCAAAATCCCGACATAATTGGGCTTTCTTTTGAGGACTGTTAGAAAGGGTTAACTATAGTGGCCACTCAGAAATAGGATAACAAGTAAAATATAAAAGGGAGATTGTGATTGTTTTTCTCACTGAGTAAACTTGAAAGCAAAGTTCAAAAGGTTGCCATAAATGGTTGCCTTGTATTAGTGTGGTATACCATTCTTCTTCTTGGTTCTTGCATATTTTCAGAGAGAAGAAATTACAACTGATACTGAGAGACAAACATATACACCAACAATCACACTTAACACATGTAAATTAAAATGTAGTTTAATTAAAAAGCATTACAAAGGACATGAGTGTGCATAAGGTGAACGAAAGTGAGTAGCACATTAACAAAAAGTAAAAGGAAATATAAATGGAGGTATGTGATGAAAATAAGGAAAAATTGAATGGTCGAGAAAAAAAGGAATTAAAGGCACACACCAATGCACACTTGTATGCCAAAAAATACAAGGAAACTGATCTATACACCCATGCGTACACTAGCAAAGTCAGAGACACACTAATGTATACATTAACACGCTGAAACACAGTTATATATCCTGAAATATTAGAGCCAGTTGCACACACACAGTTACATACAGTTGTACTCAACAACACAGCCATAAAGCCATTCATGCAGATACTTACATATACATTTAGAGCCCCCATAGAGTTACTGAAAGAGGCAGTCAAATACTGGCATACTTAGTTCAACATCTGGTGTCATATCCATAGATGGACCTATACAGTCACTCACATATGTAGTCAAGTACTGACACGACATAGTCACCTATCCAGAAATGTAGTCCTTTGAACATGGCTCAAGCCTACTACTGCAGTGTATGCCGTTTTACTGCCAGCGCTACTTGGCATTCAAAACCCTTTTGCCACTCCTTAAACTGTTGTTCACTCCTCAGCTGGGTTGTAGATAAGGCATATAGCAGGGTCATTTGTGTTTAAAAGGTTTCACATGTCCTTATGAGTGTCACTGAGTTACAAGTGCACTTACAGACTCCTACACTGAGTTGTAAATGCAGTCTCCCACCCATACTGAAACTCACATACCTATTTACAAAAGCATAGAGCCACTCACACACCCAGTCAGAGAGTGAAAGATGGATTGATAAATTCATGCACTTACCCAGACAGCAGTTATGCATCCTGCAATATCAGAGTCAGTTGCATACACAGTTACATACCCCTGTACTCACAAACACAGCAAGTAAGCCATTCATACAGTCACAAATACATTTAGTGACCAATAGAGTTACAAAAAGAGCCAGTGATATACTTGCATAAATACTTAAACATCTGGTGGCACACCTGAGTGAAGTGGAAAGCTGCTCGCATTTTATTGGCATTGTTGCGTCTGACAACTTTGAAAGCATTTGCACTTTAGTAGCTTTCAGAACTCCTGTTTTTATTCTGTTCTAAAATTGTTTGTGTGTTTGAAATTCATCTGTATTAGCTCGGGGGGGGGATCGAATCAGAGAACTAATTAGTCTCTGGGGAAACCAACCAGGAGACTGCCTTGTGACTGTGTGGGCAGAGCTGTTGGAGCTCTCAGCCACAAATGACCGTAGCAGTGCAGATGTGCATTGGACCTAAGTGAGGTAGACAGTTCCCAGCATTTTATGGGCTTTTTTGTGGACCTGACAACTTTCAAAGCATTTGCATTTTAGTAGTTTTAGAAATCTTGTTTTTATTCTGTTTTAAAATTGCTTGTGTGTTTGAAGATTGTCTGTATAAGCTCTGGGGGAAATCCGATTGGAGAGCTACCTAGTGTCTGGGGGAACCAATCAGGAGTCTGCCTTATGACTGTGTGGGTGGAGCTATCAGAGCTCTCAGGCATAAACGACCATAGCAGCGTGGATTCGCAGCAGACACGTGCAGTGGGTATGCCACCAGTGCGCTGCCAGTATGCTGCAGGCACACCAAAGGTGAGCCCGTCTGCACTCATCTGCGCTCAGCTAAGGCCAGGGACCAGTCACCATGCCCAAACTCTCACTTATTCCCCTAATGAAATAATACAAATAAAAAAACTTTGCTCAACAAACCTCAAATTAGAGCCCCTACTTTTGCAAAAAATACATAAATTAAGAGTCTTAAATACCAACATGAAGCACTCAATTTGACTGAAAATAAAAAACCGTTGCCCCCTAACAAAATCACCAATTCCTAGTCTCTCTAAATATGACTAAAGCTTAACTGCTTACAATCATTGAGTTAACACTCACACTTTGGTAAAACGCCAAAAAGAGATTTGCAACCTGCTAGACACTGAGGGCCTGATTACGACCTTGGCAGATGGGATACTCCATCACAAATGTGAAGGATATCCTGGCTGCCATATTACAAGTTCCATTATATCCTATGGAACCTATAAAACTGCGGGCGGGATATTCGTCACGTTTGTCACAGAGTATCCCATCCACCAAGGTCGTAATCAGGCCCTGAATCACTAGACATCCTACTAATGATGGAAACATGGCTCACTAAAGTGTCATTCTTGCTGCCTACTTCTATATCTTGCAAACTAATAGAGCTGAAGTGAAAACATGGGACGGAGAAGCTGCAGTGATAAGGAACCATGGGCCCGATGTATCAAGCGTTTTTGCATTCGCAAATGCTTCGACTGGTCATTTGTGAATGAAAAATGCCTTTCGCAATGTATGAAAGGCATTCGCAGTGCGAAAATAAAGAATCGCTAAAATAGCGATTTATTGTGAATGAGACATGAGTTAACGTGTCGCAAACAGCGTATCGCAAACAGTAATGTGAATTACCAAATCGCTATTTGCGAAATGCAAATTGAGACACCAAGTAGGGATATGCAGATAGCGATCTGCTAAATCGCGACGCTATTTGCGAAACGCAGATTGCGACACGCAAAAATAGATTAGCAATGCGATGCATCAAAAAATTTAATTTGCGATTATTCGCAGAATGCCCGTTTGCACATGCAATTTACCACAAACTGAAACCAGGTGGTAAGCAGGCGCAACTATATAAAGAGGCCCAGAATGCCTCAGCTCCTCTTCCACAATGGCTGCACTCTACATCATGGCGAGGAGAATGAGGATCTTGGCAGGTTTGAGGAGAGAGAGGAGGAGACAGGAGCGCATATTTAGAGTGCGCATTACCCTTTTTGACCAGACTGAGGATGACATTTATGAGAAGTACTGGTTAAGCTCAGCCATAATACTTGACCTGATAGCTGAGCTACAACCTATGCTGCAGCGCACAACATACAGGACCAATAGCATACCCACCCATGTGCAGGTATTATGCTCCCTACACCTACTAGCCTCAGAGAGCTAACAAGGGTTCATAGCAGTAGCTGGATGGGTATCACAGAGTGTCCTCTCTAGATTTTTCAATGCATTTCTTAATGCCATACTGAGCAGAATACAACATAAGATTCCCCAACACCCCACAGGCATTACAACAAACTAAAATGTATTCCTACCAGATAGCACAGTTCCCACATGTCCTAGGTGCCATTGATGGGACACATGTAGCAATCTGTTCACCATCGGCCAGCGAGTATGTGTATCGCAACCATAAAAACAATCATTCTATGAACATACAGGTGATATGCAATACCTCCTACATCATTAGCGATCTCGTGGCCAGATACCCAGGGAGCACACATGACTCCTACATCTTTCGCCACAGAGGGATACACACAAGACTGCTAGCTGGGGAGTTTGGTGAAGGATATCTACTATGTAATTTGATAGTTTAGAATAATGCATTGATGTAAGTGTGACGTCAGACATCACATGTACTCATTTTACTCTCTGTGCATTCAGGAGACAGTGCCTATGCTGTGCGCACCTATATGCTTCCGCCCTACCTAATCCCTGCAGCTCCAGCAGAGAGGAGGTACAATGCTGCACATAGGGCGACCCACAATGTGGTGGAGCACACTTTTGGGCTGCTGAAGAGCTGCTTCAGGTGCATCCATAAGAAAGGAAGTGCACTACAATACAGCCCAGAGACGTCATGCAAAATTGTGGCCACATGTGCTATCTTGCACAATAAAGCAACCAGCAGGGGCATAACAGTGGAACTCACGGAGCCGGACTAAGATAAGGATGATGATCCCTTACCACCCCTTCAACCAGCAGAGAGGATGAGTGCAGCAGAGTGCAGGCAAAGATGTGCTGACATCACGCACAACTATTTTTGATGTAAGTAATGACAACTCCACTTAAATGAAATGTATTTCTATAGTTAGCATTTTTATTACCTTGACTTCAGGTAACCAATGTGCCAATAGGACATAGCTATTCCCAATAGGTAGACGTAAACAATTAACAGTGTCAAACTGTTAGCATCATAGCATAACTGTATTGCTACATGTTTAGGTGGTCCCCTGTAGCCCTCAAGATCACTTCTTACATCCACGCACTCCACTTGAGTGCTCCGAGCCCTCGCTGGCACCTCTTGTATGAGATTCACATGCAGTACTGTGTCTGGCACTGCGTCGCCTCCGATCAATCACAGGGACTGTCAGACTGCTGAGGCTAGACGACTCCTCACTGTCCCCAACACCCAGTTCGCTGGTTGTGGCACTGCGTGCTGTTTGCATTGCATCCAGTACGTTGGTTATTTGCACCAATCCCTGTGCAATGTCTCGACTGCAATGTGCCATCTCCACCTGTGTGGCAATGGCACGCCGTGATATCAGGGCTGTTGAACTTGCAAGCCGATTGACAGATCTACAGAAGCTATCAAACCTTCCCAATTATTGGTGATGGCGCCTCCGCTGGCTGACGCGCGCCTGCCGTATCTCAGTGCAGAGTTCCCCAATGGCCTGTGTCAACTCCTTGGTGTATTCAGCTGCTGTTTGCAGTCCCTCAATCAGAGTCTCCAACTGATTGTGTAGTAACCCCATATTGCTATTGTGAGACACAAACTGTGCAGTGACTTCAGTTGTTTGCATTGCAGGCGCTGCACCTTCAGCATGGAAGCTTGAAGGCTGCAAAAGATTGATGGGCCCACTCCTTCATCTGTGCACTGTCTGCCTGCATCGTGGCGCCTCCTGAGGGGAGTTGACTGTCGCTGGCGCTGGGACTGCTGTCTTCCTTTGGGACTATTTGATAATTGCCCAGAATCCAAAGAGAACTTTCAAACTACCATGAAGTTCATCTGTGACTGGATGATCAGCAATCATCTGAAACTGAATTCAGATAAAACTGAAATTGTCATTACTAAAAGTAAGTTTGATTACTGGAAAGTATCTTTCTGGCCTCTTGAGATGGGAGCTCTCCCACCCTAAAAAAAGCAGTAAAGAGCCTCAGAGTGATTATTGATGATGAACTATCCATGAAGCCACAAATCAGAGCAATAGTCTCTTCATCTTTCTTTATGCTCCGTAGAATTAGGAAAATTGCAAAATTCCTGACCCCAGAGGCACTTATCCAAACTGACATCACACTCATGATATCTAGGTTAGACTATGCCATCGCCCTATATGTGGGCCCTCCTAAATGCCTCATCAATAGACATCAAATCACTCACAACCAGGAAGCACGATTCATTTATTAATGTCCTAAACAATGCTGTATTCCCCTTCTGCTGAAAGAACTCCACTGGCTGCCGGCAGAAGATAGAACCATATTCAAAGCCAGATGCATTATTTTTAAAGCACTCAACAACACCAGTCCAGCATTTATTACTTTCCAAATTCAGAAGTACATACCCAAATGAACATTAATCTCCACATAAATGAACTACCTGTTAGTACTGAAATTCGAGAAGACTTTTCAGTCATCACACCAAATATCTGGAACTCCTTCCCCCAAGAAATCAGAGCAGTCAGATGTTATGAATAAATAAGGAAACTATTAAAAACATGTTTATTTAGTCAAGCATATAAATACATCTTCACCATCAATACCTGCACCCCACCATTCCATTCCAGTGCCAAGAAACCATTTGGTGTTTGTGCTAACATGACATGACATAAGAAACCCATAGAGGGACAGACACACTCACTCAGATATGTAGTCAAGTACTGACACAACCCAGTCACCCATCCAGACAACTAGTTCTTTAAATATACCCTGGCTTATATAGACACTAATATACCCACACCCTCACTGATACAGACACTAGCACATCAGGTGTATATTCATGAATACACTGAGGCAGCCAGAATAACACTACTGAATAAATTGACATCCCCAGGAAGCTACATAATGATACAGACAATGACACGCCCAGGCAGACACTTATAAACAGACTAACACATCCAGGTATGAAGTGACAAATAGACTGACAGATACAGGGAGACACTAATGCATCAAAAAACATACACAAACTTACTTTTATGTATGCTCTGAGACACCCAGGCACACACTCACAAACCCAGCTACACTTTCATGCATACACTGACATACCTAAATACAAACTCATATATAAACTGTCACAGCCAGGTACATGCTAGCGTATACACTAACACACTCAGGTACAGACTGATGCATACACTGACATATCCAGGTATACACCAGTGCACTCACACACCTCCAATCACTAAGGCATCCAATAACACAGTCATGCATCCACTGAGACACCAATGTATACACTCATGCAGTAACACATCAATGTTAATAGTGACAGAAGTAAGGAAATACTGATGTAGACATGATTGACACATCCATGCACACAATGATATAGAAAAAAAAAACACTTGCAAATGAAGACACAGTGACACACCCATGTACACGTCAATGAACACACTGACACACGTAATTGTTTTTAGTATGTAATTGAATACTATTTCTGTAGAGCTAAATTGATCATTTATTTGATTTGCAGCTATCCACCTACACTTAAACAAGAAGAATCAGAATACCTGAGACAAAGAAGAAAGAAACAGAGAAAACAATGCTACTTAATAGATACTGAGAGTAAAAAGACAGATAAGGTGCAGAATGTGGACAAGAAAAAAAGAAACAGCTAGTAAGAGCACTAAGGAGTTTCTGAAAAAAGTATGTAAAAAATTGAAAAGTGAAAGACTTTCTTAGAGCTCCAGCAGGAAACCGAATAATCAAGCAGCATCTGCCAAAATCCTGCTAAGCACACAGTACCGCTCCTGTATCGGGAACAAGCACCCCTCCTTTCACCCCATAACAGTGATTTGGGAGGCCATATTGACATTTGCGACCCACTGCTAACCAAGACAGGGACAGGCCGCAAGGAGCGTGACCCAACCCCTGACTGCTGAAAGACGTCTGAGTCAGGGCTCTCCCAATTCACGCTGAGAACCTTGCTGCAGTGACACAGTCAGGGAAGCCAACGGTGTCCCTTTTCCCATTCCCTCTCTCCTCTTGGGACTTGGGCAAACAACCTCATGCTGACAAGTCGACTGGGGAAGGGCACACAGTGTCAGTGTAGAGAACCACCAATGAGGAGCCCCAGGAGATGCCTGCTGCTCAGGGCACAACCATGTACAGGTACATTGACACAGCCGTCGGCGCTGGGGATGAGAACTATTGTGTGCATGCCCAGCACCTGTAAGCAGTGTGAGTACGACTGCACCATATTGATTGTGGTGAAAACATAGGCAGCCACATTTCTACGCACAAAACTGATTTCTTTTGGTGACTTGTGGCAGAGTGAGCTTCTTTGCTTGGATTGCTCCAGCTGCCTTCCTAGCTCTACTCCAGGCTCCATTTCACAATGCATACATGCCTAAAATAATGGATGGAGCATAAATTAACCGCCATAGCAATCATCCTGA
Organism: Pleurodeles waltl; assembly: GCF_031143425.1. Lineage (NCBI taxonomy): Eukaryota > Metazoa > Chordata > Amphibia > Caudata > Salamandridae > Pleurodeles > Pleurodeles waltl. The sequence goes on from NC_090447.1 coordinate 282,811,357, forward strand.
CACATGCTTATGTGCCTGCCCCTACTGTGCTGCACGGACCTACTGACTATTGCGGTCATATCCAGTGAGGCTACCAACAGAGACGGAGAGGCTCATTATTTGCTGCCAGCTATTTTTACCCTACAATTAAATTTGGGTATACATTTGCTGAATACTACTAGGTGAGGATGTGAGCTCCTCACTATTTAGCAGTATGACACAATGTATATGTCACATGGATCTCCTGCTCATCACCTCGTTGTTATGCTGCTGACAATAACACAATTGTGCTGCTGGAATCTCCCTTGCCTCCTAACAGTCAGTAACCAAGACAATTGTGTTTCCCTGTTTTTCAGACATTATACTTAGAGAAACAATATTGCAACTACCCTAATCCCCACTCAGACCATCTTATGTTGCTTTTCTATTTGTGCCCCAGAGTAATCTAACACTTTGTTACTTGACAAATACACCTGACTCTGGCATAATTGAGTTGACTACACAACACAATGAGCTCACAGCTAGCACACATGCACTGACATGCCCTTCCAACAAGCACTGTTTTGCCACCATGGGCTACACCAACAAAACGCATTGACCACCAATGTTGCACGACTGTTGGGACTCACAACACAGCCAGTCTGATAGTTCCACATCTTGCATGCCGGACAACTGTTACCCACCCACAGCGCTGAGACCTCCTCCTGATAAGCTAGACATCAAACTACAAGAAATACAGGATTCTAGAGCTGCTATTAACCACCGCATTGGTGCCCTGGCCAAAGACCTGGGTTTACTCTAAGATTAACATTATAAGCTCTTGGACAAGGTTAAATCGACATAGGCAACCCTAGCTACATTATCCACGCAGCAGGCACACCACCCTGCAACTCTGAATGACCATTTCAAATAACTCTCCACTCTACATGACAGAACAGAATATCTGGAGGGTCAAGTGAGGCCAAATAGTGTATGAATAATTTGTTTACCAGAAGGAGCCAAAGGGTCAAATGCAATGTTGTTCATTGAAGCTTGGTTGAAGACAAGTGTGGTGCTGCAAGGTCCAAGACCACCTCCTGGAGTGCAACTTCATCCTCAATTTTAAGGCCGTGATTTGGTACTACAAAAGGCCAGGGAGCATGGGACCATTGTTATGGATAGCTTGACCATAACCCTCTGATTATACAATGTCACTTCAGCGTTAGAGGGCATCTTTCCTGACAGTCAAGAAACAACTCGGATCTGAGGGCCTCACATGTGCATTGATGTTTCCATCCTGACTAAAAGTTATCTATGATCACCAGAAGCTGACTTAGAACCTGGCAGAGGGGAATGTGGCAGATATCCCGTCTTCCGTGTTACGATCCCATGATATCATATGGAGATCGTAATGCAGCAGATGGGATATCTGTTTGTGAAAGAGTATTCCATCCGCTGAGATCTAAATTGGACATCTCTTCTTTGAAACACTGGAGGCAGCACGGGACTGGCTGGAATGACAATATCCAACAATGTGGAGACTTCCCCTTCACAGCCTTCATTGCAAGAGACATGGTAGCCCTCAAGCTGCCAGCAACACAGGACTCCTAGATTACCAACATTCAAAGTAGCCTCAGGCAATCGAGACAGTGTCATCCAGAAGCATAACAAATGTCCCTTACTCCAGCTTCTCCACGAACGATGCCTCGGACTCCGACTCCAATGCCAGCATGGCTGTTTTTTCATCCGTAACACCCCACACTGCAGGAAACGTACTCTGAATACATAATCTAAAGATGCCTCCTCATTTAACTTTGTTGATTCCTCCCTATGGTTCCTAGTGGGTGCAGCCAGAGCCTGCCACTTCACATCACTTCTCCTGATAAGTGAAATGTCTATGTTTCACTCTAACTTGTGCTTTAATGTTTTCATTTCTTGTGCCATGTATGCAGTGCTTTCAGTGCTTTTCAGTTCAGTGCAACACCAACCTACTCCCTCCCAGCAGTTACACATGAATATCTCTAGTTATTATATTCTTGTATTTGTGGTTGAACGATGGTTCTTTGCTGGACCTTGTTTTATGGAATTGTTTTTGTTTTGTTTTTCGCTATTTGTCATAGGCTTGCATCATCTCTCTCATGTTGCATGTTAAACAAATTGTGTGACTCTGACATCTGTTATGCATAGTTACTCTTGAATTTCTAATGTCGCCTGCAAATATAAAATTCTAACCTGGGACATCAGGGGAATGTGGCCTTCCCATAAACATCACAGGATTGTTTCCCAACTAAATTGCTACAGGGCTAATATAGTCTATCTGCAGAGCATGCACCTCTCTGCCACTGAAGTGGTCAAACTTATAATGAAATGGAGAGGTCAATTATTCAATACTATGTATTCTGCACTGGCACGTGACGCAGCTATATGGCTGAAATTTGGGGTACCATTTTTAGCTAGTAATACAAAAATAGATGCAAATGTTTGCTATGTCCTTGTTTGTGGGGTGTTGGTGTTGTCGCGTAGGCTCTCATTATTCTAATGAGACTACTGGATTTTGAGCAGCAAGATCGTCCACGGTGTGGGAGACTGAGTCTGACCCACAGTGGGCGACACCTGTCGCTCTAAATCCGGGTTTTGCTCTGGCTAACTAGCAGTGCCTCGTCTCTCCTGAAAGGTAAAGATGATTGGGCAGCCGAGCGCATGACATATCATGCTTATCAGAGAAGTCGTGGTCACTCAGGTCGCATCCGGTTCTCTTATCCATAATTCGGTCTCATATATAAATGACAAATAATAAAAGAAATGCATTTTAGATAGCAAAGCGTGAGCTGCAATAACCAGAACGACACAACATGACAATATTAAAATGGTGACGATGAGAGTGAAGCACAAGAATAACGCTGTCATATTGCCACTAGAATTGATGGACTATTTTCTATCTGAGTCTTAATTTGAGCACAGCATGTTAAGCTCTAATCTTGCCCTTCAGGTTCCCCCGGGAGGAAATCGACCCCCATACCTGAGCAAAGGCCTGTAGTCTGCGTTAGCATCTGCAGTGAAGCATTCAGCATACAGTCGTGGTTCCCTGGCTGGAATCATCCTCTTGATGTGTAATGGGACTAAGAAGTGTTTTTATAATAACACAGCTAATGTTCTAAGAAAATGTCCCTATGTAAGGATGTGTATTTTCTACGAATGTTGGAGACTAAACGTCTACCACATTCACTGGCAATGTACCGAACTGTAGCCTTGACTGAAGCACAAAGTGATCAAGAATGTCTTGTTTGAGAACACAGTGCAGGGCTAAGCAAAACAGTTAGATAGAAGAAATTAAAACAAGACCGTAAAACTGGTTATTATAAAAATAACAATGCAAAGCGAATAAAATATATCTAGGTCATAGTGCACAGCGGCCTAGTGTATTAAACTGACGTGCATGGAGCTATAACTAAAATGGCTACACAACAGTGTTGTGGGGTATTAGATGGTAACCCCATAGTGTTTGGCAGTAAATAGGCTCTAAATATAGAATGGGACTTGTTCCTTTCACAGTTGTCTTCAGCCCTGGCTGATTGGTCACACCTCCTCTGGTTAATTGGCGGGTACTTTAATGTAGTCATGGACATTCCCCTGGACTGTTCTCACCCACTGCTCCCAAGTGGCACCTCAGTCAGGCAAGCTAAATTCCTCACTGATTGGGTGTCCGGTTAGTCCTTGATCAATGCTTGGAGAGTTCACACAATAGAGATGAGAGAGTATTTCTTTTATCCCCCCCCATTAATGTCATGTCCGTCTGTACCATATCCTTTGCCCTACGACATTGCAAACACACATCACAGATATCACTCATATTATGAGATTGTATTTAACATTTAAAGACACCTTAACCAATACCATCACACATACTTTGCCAAAAATGCTGATACTGCCTCCTCCTCAGTGATAGAATGGTAGTAAGAGGAGCAGTCATTAATACGGTCACTGCCACATGGCAATCAGATTTCTGCAACCTAACGGACACAAAAACACAACTAGGACAGCTAGAACTTACAACAATCCATGATGCCGCTCAGTTGGACAGGTTCCAGGAAGCTAGAATCAAGCAAGCAGAACTTCTGGAATGCCTATGAGTCCTTGACTACATGGCTTACATAAACAAATTACACACAGACGGCAACAAGGCAGGTACCTTATTAGCCCGGATGATTTATCCAGCACTACTATACTCTCTGTGATTACACCCTCCAATGTTATATACACTACCCAAATGGATAGAAACTCTACCTTTTTTTATTTTTATACCGGACTCTACAGCACCCATTCCTCTCAGTCCCCTACCACCATTGCTACCTTTTTCAAACTTTACAACTACTCCAGTTTGCGGTTCATCATAGAGAAACATTGGGGGCTCCTATGTCATTACATGAAATTTGACAAGCAATAGGGGAGCTCCCTCATTGTAAGATGCCTGGGACGGATGGTTTACCCATTGAGTTTTATGCTACGTATACATCCTGTGTAGTTCCACGAATAGAGAAAATATTTTTTGCCTCCTTAGAAATGGGGGACTACTCAAAAACAAGCTCTAGTAGCATCATTACTTCAGCCCCGTCACAATCCCAGTGACCTATCTTCCAACTGGCCTTGTCCCTCTTAATACAGAGTACAACATACTAAGGACCTGATTTATGAATATTTAGCACCGCCTTTACGTCATGTTTTGACGCAAAAGCGGTGCATTTTGTAAGTTTGCGCCGCTTTTGCGTCAAAACATGACGTAAAGGCGGAGCTAACTTTACATAAATCAGGCCCTAAGTAAGGCCCTGGCAAGCAGACTTCTCCCTATTCTCCCAGAATTAAATGACTTAGATTAATGCAGATTTGTTATTGTGGAAGTACAACTCTGAATATCTGGCACATGTGTACCAGGTCATGGAGGTGGTGCGAGACCATTCCACCTCGGGTGGTTGCTTCTTTCTTGATTTACAACAGGCCTTTGACACATTAAGTTGGGAATATATGTAAGCCTCACTACTCCGCTTTAATATCCCTAGTACTTTTATCCGATGGATATGACTCTTGTATACTGATACCACAGCCAGAGCAAAGACTGGGGCTCAAATTTCCTCCCAATTTTTTATGGCAAGTGACAGGGCTGCCCCTTATTGTCACGTCTATTTGTATTAGCAATGGAGCACCTAGTACAATCCCTGTGACAGCTGGCAACTACCTTGGGCAAACCACAAGGACCTCAGCTACATGTCGTTTTGATGTATGCAGATGGCATGTTAGTATACATTTGTGACCTTAATATGGAATTAAAACTAATTTAGACTTACTCCACGTGTTTTGATACTTATCCAGGTTCCAGGTAAATCACACTAAATCACATGCTTTTTCATTTCAAGAACCTATTGTCAATGGCACCTTGCTTTTCAGCTCACAACCCATATCAGTGGCACAACGCACTTTTAGATATTTAGACATTCAGGGCCAGATGTATCAAACATTTTTGCGATTGTTTGCAATCGCAAAAATGCGTTTTGGTATGTAACAAGTCCACTTTGCGATTCGGTAACTTGTTACCGAATTGCAAGTTGGATTTGCGACTACATTCCGAATCGGTATTAGGACAGGCCATCATCCCTGTGATTGTAGCCATTCGCAATGGCTCTCAAATTGCGACCTACCTCTTGAATATTGATGAGGTAGGTCCATTTGCGAGCCCTTGCGATTCACAGCATGAAACTCCTGGAGTTTCATACATTCCAATAGCGATTACTTAATTGTAATTCGCTAAAAATTGCAATTAGGTAATCAGTATTGTAAAGATTGATACATCTGGCCCTCTGAATTATAGTGATGCTGCAAATTTACTAGACAGTAATTTGCTGAAAACAATTTCAAAACTTCAATCCCAAGTGCGATTCTGGGTAACATTGTCATTGTCAATGGTGGGTCAATTAGCTTTGTTTAAGATGATGATGTTGCCCTGTCTCTTATATTACTTTACTAATCTACCCGTCATAGTCACCGTGTCAACTTTCTGAACACTCAATTCCTTGTTGTTTGAATTAATTTGGGGTCACTGCAAAATTAGACTCATTAAGATGCAGCTGCTGCTGGAGGATGGAGGGATTGGGGCCTCAGTTTTAAGGCCTACTGCTTCAAAGGGCAATTACAAGGGCTGTCCTACTGGCTGGTGGGGCACCACTTACCCGACGTGTTACATGTAGGTGTACTACATAGGTTGCTACCACCTGGAGTAAGTCGACATCCTAACCTGTGAATGCTGCTTAGCAATGCCTTGGCATACTGGTGCTGTACATTCATGTATGTAACTTCACCCCTGAACTACACCCCCAAAATCCACTGTGAGGTATACCTACACCTAACGGATACTCACCTCGATCTGCCTGGCCCCTTGGGAGAATCAAGGTGTAACTTCAATTGGGGACTTGTCCATAGAGGGCACTTTCTTAACCCACCAAGGTTTTATCCAACAGCATGTGGTGCCAGGGTTACTCTTACTGGTACAAGCCACACTCCACTGATATATATGTTCCCATTGGACACCGACAGTGGCTGAGCCAGACAAACATGCATTGATTCAGGCTATATATGAGATGGTAGGTTTCTCATTAAATGTTTGTACACAGGGGTGCGTGTCCACTTACATACATCATTGACCATCTTGAGAGGGAAATGGGAGGCAAACTTGGGATGAACGCTACATGCTAAGGAATGGCACACCCTTTTGGAATGACCCAGTAAAATTCCCCGCAATTCACATTTTAAATTCATACAGTTTACCCTTCCACACAGGGCGTACCTGACACTGCTTATGCTTCACAGGGTCTTCCCCACAGCATCACCTAATTGCCCATGATATGGGGCAAATGCTACAGATCTCCTCCACAAGTTATTGACATGTCCCTCACTAAAATCTAACTGGGCAGATATAAATAAAGCACTTTCTATGCTTACGGTTACCACCCATTGGAACACTGCTGAGCACTGCCTCCTGGACCTACACCCCAAACCTAAGAACTATAAAACCAAGGGACGCTTTGTAGACCTAGCGCTTAAACATTAGATTACAAAATATTGAAATTCCCCTTGTGTGCCTTGCACGTCCAACTGGAGAGATGGAATTATATGCTGGCTACAGCAGAGAGTTGCATGCTGTGCAGGGAAGAGTAGAGGTCTCCATAAACAACCTATTGTGATGATTTAGGATGACACTCCCAAGAGGACACTGAGCAGTAGTCTTTAACTAGGTGATACCATTGGCACTCCATCACCCATGTCACCTGATGGTTCCCATGATTCCTTATAATCCACTAAAACATGCCCTACTGATGGACCCTTAGCTTAGCATAACCTTAGCAGGGTTATGCACACATGTCATATTAACCTGCAGATGAACATGACTGATAACTAGTTGAGGTCAGGAAGTGGGGGCAAGGATTTTTTCTTCTTGACTTTGTTGTGTAGCCATTTTAGTTATAAGCTTCATGCACGTTATTTTAGCATACTAGGCCTGCAGCTGTACAAATTCACCAAGATATGTTTTATTCAGCTTTGTTTTATTATTTTTACTGTAGTCACTTTTACGGTCTTGTTTTATTTTCTTCTATCTGACTGTTTTTGCCTAGGCCAGCACTCTGTTCTCAAACAAGACAGTCTTGCTCACTCTGTGCTTCTTCTAAGGCTATAGAAAGATGGGATGCCGGTGAACGTGGTATGAGTTTTGTCTCTGACATTCATTGAAAACACACATCCTTACATAGGGACAGTTTCTCAGAACATCAACTGTTTTATTATAAAAACACTTCCCTGTCCTTTACACGTTAGAGGGAGATTCCAGCCAGAGAACCACAACTGTATGCTGATTGCCGAATGCCTCACTACAGATGCTAATGCAGAATTCAGGCCTTTGCTCAGGTATGGGGGATGATGTCTTCCCAGGGGAACCTGAAGGGCAGATTTAGAGCTTAACACGCTGTGCTTTATTTTAGCCTACGTAGGAATTAGTCTACTGATTCTAGTGACAACATGGTAGCGTTATTTCTATGCTTTTCTCTCTTTGTCACAATTCTAATCTTATTCTGTTGTGTTGTCCTGTTTATTGCAGCTCACGGTTTGCTAACTAAGATGCAGTCGCTTCATTAAAGTCTTATTGAAACATATACTGCCTCTGTTTGTCATTATGTATATGAGACTAATGTAACTGAGAGAAACGGATGAGACCTGAGTGACCACGGCTTCCCTGAGAAACCATCTATGTCATCCACTCAGCTGCCCAATCATCCCTGCCCTTGGGTAGAGGTGAGGCCCTGCTAGTTAGCCGGAGCAAAACCCAGATTGGAGCGACAGGCGTCAGACTCAGTCTCCCACTCCGCAGGTGATTCTGCCACTCGAAATCCAGTAGTCTCATTAGAATAATGAGAGCCTACGCAACATGGTGCCGCCAACGTTTGGTAAGGCTCTAATTTTCGGGTTGTCCTGAGTATCTCTGTCTCATTACATATAATGATACCTCAGTACTATGTAGGGAGATGTCCGTGGTATTGAGGATTTCCTCCTCAGCTAAGAAGGACACTCTGATGCTGGAGGTTGTTCAAGCTTGAACTATAAAAGGAAAATCCCTATTTGGTGTGCCTTTTCTAGACAAATGTAACATTTGCTATGGCGAATCCGGAGCAGGTAGCAATTGCAGTTAATATGAGACAACCCCTGACTACACATTTACTGGCAAACGGCCTAAAGGCCCAGGGGGGTCCAGTTACAGTTTTTGTAGATGCACCCTATAGAACAGAACTTTTCTATTCTTGGGTCTCATTTCCAGCAGTTGATGGGAACAGAAATGCATTTCATCTCTATACACTTGCAAACGTACCTGGACAATACAAGGCTCATGGATATTTAGAAATACCTTTATCTTATCAAGAACATAATAATTGGCTTGATGGTGCCCTACCCCACACAATATTACCAGTTAGGTAATGTAGGTCCTACCTGGCCTTTATTGGCCACTTATACACCTCACCCGCAGTAGCAAATTTAGCAGTAGCTGAAGTCTGTTGCTTATATACTGAACTGACGTCAATATATAGACGATTAGTGCAGTTTGTATTGCAAACATTGAATACAAATCCAGCGTATGCTGCTCCAGCGCAGCCACATGCAGTGACGCCAGGTATTAATCTTGCAACAGTACATTTGATCATGGGTAAAGTACCCGCCAAACGAAAGGAAACTCAGTTTTGGCTAGCTCAAAAAATAAATGCACTGGAAGCAGTATTTCCCCATACGGGACCTCAGGATAAACACACGATTTTAACGATGTGATTTGCCATTTGGGATGGCCCCCACAGTAGATAACTGTAATACATGGGGCACGATGTTTGCAGTGCTCTACACTACCGCACACAGTGCACCGACACTTGCCAACTTGCCGGAAGTGTTGAAACAAATTCAAGATGGAGATGCAATTAATGGGCAATTTTGCCACAGTATCCTCAATAATTTTAAGTAACCTTAAAGGTGAAGCAGTCACACTAGCAGTGCGCATGCAGCTCCGTGATTTTCCTCAACAGGATCAGGAACGCGAGCTGCCAAACATTATCGCAGAGACCTATTTTAGCACTGGTCGAGATAGTCTAGGGGCCAGACCAACTAAACCACAGTTTCAGGGTAAATCTAATAAAGATTTTTCCAAGGAAGCTCCTGAGGGTAACAAGAAACGCTGGGATAAAAAACAGCAAAATCCTAAAAAAGAGGGGAGAATCTCCGCGTACGGAGACCCGACAGAATAGATATAGGCCCTCATTATGACATTGATGGTAAGTGCCGCTTACCGCCATGCTGACTGCCGCCAACATACTGCAGCAGCATACCGCTACGCGTATTATGACCAACACATTGAAATCCGCCACTATACAGACACACACATGTCCGCCAGACCAAAGGTCAGTGATAAACTGGTGGTACCAAAACCCACACCGTTACGCCAACAGAAATACGCCCACAGCATTATGACCCACGAATCACCTAGGCGGACATTCAACCACGGTAAACCATTGGCGGTACATACCGCCACCCTCAAAATACACACACACATAGAAAACAACACCACATTTGACAATTCAAACTACATACACCTGACACACATACGCACACCATACCCACAACCCACTATAAAACACCCACCCACATTTCCCACAACCTTTTACCACTACAAACAATTTACAACTGAGAGAAAGACACGCCAGGAGCACCCTCAGAACCAGAGCCATAGAACACCATCACCCATACACCATTCAAACACCTCACAGCATACACCCTAACACATCAAACCATACACCCTCATACACACCACTCACACTACAGCCATAGCACCACAAAGACACAGAGGAGGAGCTAAGGGTCATGGTGGAGGAAACCATACGGGTAGGGCCACAGCTATTTGGATCACAGGTGCAGCAGACGTCCTTTGCTAGGAAGATGGAGCTCTGGCGGAGAGTCGTGGACAGGGTCAACGCCGTGGGACAGCACCCCAGAACAAGGGATGACATAAGGAAGAGGTGCAACGACCTATGGGGGAAGGTTTGTTCTGTGGTAGCAAGACACCAGATAGCTGTACAGAGGACTGGCGGTGGACCCCCACCTCCTCCCCTACAACTAACAACATGGGAGGAGCAAGTCTTGGCAATCATGAATCCTGAGGGCTTGGCAGGAGTAGCAGGAGGGCTGGTCTCTGGTAAGTCAAATCTTTACTACTTTCACCTCCCCTACCTGCATGCTATCATATACCCTCACCCCTACCCTCACCCCATCACCCCACCACCTTACATATACCCCACCATCCCAACCCACCCATCCCAGTAACCAGCACTGCATGCACCACCAATTTATGGACACCACTCACAGCCCTGCATGGATACCCATCACCACAGCATGCACACTAGTGACAATTACTTAGCCAACCAAATCACAACTCACACAAGCCAAAGCTGCCTTGGTAAAAACAACCATAGAGGGGAAACATACCCATGCACAAGATGTCACACGCAGTAACAATAACACTGCTTTCACGTACCTACCGGACCCCTCACACAACGTCGCCAGAGAGGAGGTGCCAGCAACATCCAGTCCCCCCGAAGAGGCCCACAATGATGACAGCAGCTCTGCACACCTGGATCAGGATGACCAACCTGGCCCATTAGTGACCTCTGGACTGTCGGTTACCCAGGCACAGTCCCATACCACCACAGAAACTCCCCCTCAGGAAACACCACCACAGCACCCACCCAGCGGGACCATCCCTCTGTCCCCAGGACATGTCAATCAGCAGTGTGTCTACCACTACAGGGACCCCAGGCAACTCCACAAACACAGGACGACCAGGGACCTGGGGTCAGTGGAAGTGGGCACACAGTTCAGGGGACAGAGGCACAGGACAACAGGGAAGCTGGGAGGACTGCTGTGCAACAGGGGGAGGACAGGCCCAAGGAACCGACTCTCCACAAAGCACTCACCAACATCCTGGGAGCCTACCGCCATTCCCAGGAGACCATGGGCCAGATACTGGCCAAGTTGCAGGAGACCAAGCGGCTGCAGGAGGGACAGTACCTGGAGATCAGGGAGGACCTGAGGGACATCAACACCACCCTGGTCACCATTGCAGGGGTGCTGGCAGACATGGCCAACACCATGTGGGAGGCAGCGGCACTCCATCAGGCCCCTGACACTAGCCACACGAATGAACAGCCCTCCACCTCCGCTGACGCTAATGGACAGGAGGCCCCGCCACAGGAACAACAGGCCACCAGCACCTCTCCCCCTGCAGAAGGAGAACCACCATGCAAAAGGTCCCTGTGATCCAGGCAGAAGCCAGAGAACATTGCCAAGACCTCCACCGGGAAATAAGACTCCCCTGAATACCACCCTTGTGTCCCACTCTGTCACCCTGTCCACCTTGAACTGCCATTGCTCCACTTCCTATGCCCCCTTGGACAATGCACCTGTGATACCAATAGACTGGACTCTATTCTGGACTTTCCTCCATCAGCAACCCAGCCCATTGCAATACCCCCTCCACTTATTAGCATATAAAAAAACACCTTTGGAACAAATACAAGTATGGAGTCTGTCAATTGATAGAAATATGTATTAGTTTAACAAGCTGTAAACATTGCAATTCAACTGTACAGTTATGTATACATAGGTGTGCCCTGTAGTGGGCAGCAGTAAACACACCAGGAGCCAGAGTGGGACACAGATATCTGGAAATAGAGATGTCAAAGGGTACAGTAAGTGGCCATAGAATTTGGAAATCAGGCTGCCATGTACAATGTCCAACACAAAACTGCAATGGAAGGTGAAGTTACAGTGTCTTACCTGTGTGTCACTGGAAGTACTGTTGAATTAAAGTTGTTCTGTTGTCCACATCCTCTTCCTCTGCCTCCTCTTCGTCACTGTCCAAAGGCTCCACCGCTGCCACACTACCATCTCCAACCTCATCCTTCTGCAGAAAAGGCATCTGGCGTCTCAAGGCGAGGTTGTGCAACATGCAACGATGATCTGGCACACCTTCTTGGGTGAGTAGCACAGGGATCCACCTGTCAGATGGAGGCACCGGAATCTGGCCTTCAGGAGGCCAAAGATGCGCTCAATGATCCTCCTTGTTCGCCCATGTGCCTCATTTGTAACGTTCCTCTGCCCTTGTCCTGGCATTCCTCACTGGGGTCAGTAGCCATGAGATGGTGGGGTAACCAGAGTCACCTGTAAATATCGAGGGATACCTGTTAGCCAGACACTCACCCTTAGGGCCAACCGCACACCCATTTACCAACAGACACTTGATGGGGACCATGGGCTCACCTATTAGACACACCCTGTGCCTCTGGAGTTGAGGCATCACATATGGAATGCTGCTATTCCTCAAGATAAAGGCATCATGCACAGACCCAGGATACTTTGCATTGACATGGGAGATGTACTGGTCCACCAGGCACACTATCTGCACATTCAGAGTGAAAGCTCTTTTGAATTCTGAACACCTGTTAATTTCCCTGGGGGGGCACAAAGGCAATGTGTGTACCATCAATAGCACCAATGATGTTGGGGTTATGTCCCAGTGCATAGAAGTCAGCCTTCACTGTGGGCAAATCCTCCACCTGGGGGAATACGATGTAGCTGTGCATGTGTTTCATCAGGGCTGTCAACACTCTGGTCAGCATGTTTGAGAACATGGGCTGTTACATCCCTGCTGCCATGGCCACTGTCGCTTGGAAGGACCCATTTGCCAAGAAATGGAGCACTGACAGGACCTGCACAAGAGGGGGGATACCAGTGGGGTAGGGGATAGCTGAGATCAGGTCTGGTCTGGTTCCAATTGAGCACACAGCTCTTGGATTGTGGCCCTATCAAGTCTGTAGGTTAGGATATTGTGCCTGTCTTCCATTGTCGCCAGGTCCACCAGTGGTCTGTACACAGGGTATGTCTCCATCTCCTATTCATCCTCAGCGGTTGAACTCTAGGGAGAAAAACGGTGAGCAGATGGTAATATTCAAAGATATCCTCAGAGTGAAATGCCTTGCATGTTCTGACAGAAACAGTATGTGAACGTGTAATTCCGTAAATTTGCCTATGTCTGCTGTGACGCAGTTAGGTGCCATGGGCTGTTCCCCCCTGAAATGACGGCCACCTGACCTGTGAGGAGGGACAAGTGAAAATGAGGTAATTCTGCTGACGTTGTGCGCCGTTGCGGGAGGCGGTCGACAACCACTGTGTAACACCTCATTGGTTATCATTGGGGCCTACGGGTTCCAGGAGCCAATGGTGATGTACGCCGGCAGTGACGGTACGCAGCGTCACAGACGTGACTGCCATTTTCTATCTGTTTACTCACTTGCTACCTGACCTTTAACAGGAGAGGACCTACACTGCAAGTGCTGCTGTGACTTGTGTCTGGAAGCGACCATGGGTCAAGCGTCTGGGGAAAGGGCCCCTGCCTTCACTTCGGAGGAGTTGGAGAGACTAGTGGATGGGGTCCTACCCCAGTAACATTTACTTCATCGTCCTCCAGACCAACAGGTGAGTACATTGTGAGCACAATGCATGGGGCATGAATGTATTGAGTGCTGTGTGTGTAAGCCTCGTGTAGGGGGCGTGGCTGAGGGGTCCTGGGCAGAGTGCTGCATGTATGGTGGGCAATGTCTGTGCGTAAGGGGATGGGAGGGATAAGGTGGGCCATGAGTGTAACAGGCCGAACGGTATGACTAATACTTTTTCTCATGTATCTTTTTCTGCAGGTCAGCACCCATCAGAAAAAGGGTATTTGGCGTGCCATAACCAAGGAGGTGCGGACCCTGGGGGTCTTTGGCAGGCAGAGCACCCACTGTCGGAAACGGTGGGAGGACCTGAGCTGCTGGGCAAGGAAGCCGGCGGAGGCCCAGCTAGGGATGGCTTCCCAATGAGGGAGCGGTGACCGTCGTACCCAGACCCCCCTGATGTTCCACATCCAGGAGGTGGCCTATCCGGTGTTGGATGGGCGCTTGAAGGCATCACAGCAGCCACAAGGGGATGAGTACAGTTTCTGAATCATGAAATTGCCCATGTTGAGGTGTTATCTGGGTGGGGGATGTGGGGCTGTGGGTGCCCCTAGGCTAGGACGAACATGACAGGGTAGGTTCCATGATGGGCAGGCTCAGATGCACTCCAACCCCAAAAATGCTATTGGGCATCTACTACTGGGCAGGGTCTTGTGGGTTTCAGGTGTGCTGCTAATGGCGTTAGGCATTGTACCCCATGGCCTGGTGACTAGCATTGTAACTAGTAGTGCATGGCCTAGTGCATAGGGCTGTTACCTTTGTGTTGTGTACGCCAACGGTGGTGTTGTTGCTGGCATTGACCAATTGTTTTGTCACCCTGTCCTTGTGTGCATTAGCATCATCTGGCGGAGGAGCAGAGGCACCAGCGACGGAGGCAGCTGCATCCCACATGGCCCATGATGCCGAATCCACTGACGGTGAGGGCACCAGTGGGATGGAGGGAGAGGGGAACACCACGGAGAAGACTGGAGGGGACAGTTCTGACAGTGACACCTCCTCCGATGGAAGCTCCCTGGCAGTGGCAGACACCTCTGTGGCCACCCCTACTACAGGTACAGCCGCCACCTCCTTACCAGCACCACCCTCCCAGCAGCCTCTCATCGTGTTTCCTGTGCCCGCTCACCCAGGAGGGTGTGCATCTCCTTCGCCCCAGGCACCTCAAGCCCTGCCCCAGTCAGCCCTGCTGCCCTTAGTGAGGAGGCTATTGACCTCCTGAGATCCATCTCTGTTGGGCAGTCAACCATACTGAGTGCCATCCAGGGGCTGGCAGGGCATTTGCAAATGCATTCCTGGAGGCAGTCACTCTGGCATGGCGGCCCTACAGAGATCATTCCAGGCTCTTGCCAACTCACTGATGGTAGCCATTGTCCCTATCTCTAGCCTTCCCCCTTCAACTTCCTCTACCCATTCCCAATCCCCTCAACCTCAGCCTATCCCAAGCACACCTTCAGACCAGCATGCACCCAAATCAACACTCAGAAGTG
Organism: Pleurodeles waltl; assembly: GCF_031143425.1. NCBI lineage: Eukaryota > Metazoa > Chordata > Amphibia > Caudata > Salamandridae > Pleurodeles > Pleurodeles waltl. The sequence continues at coordinate 282,826,919 of NC_090447.1, forward strand.
GCTCAGGCAAACACAAGCACCACACTTCATCCCACAGGCACTCACACAAGCGCCATCCAGATGCAGACATACCAACATCCACTGTCTCCACTGTGTACCCTCCTCCTCCTTTTCCACCTCCCTCCCAGTAGCATCTTCACTCACACCTGCATGCACTACGTCCTCATCCACTACCTCCATCACCATCACGCCTATCACTACACGCACCTCACTGGCAGTCACCACCACCACATCCATGCACATGTCCCCTGTGTCCTCTCGCACTGTGTCTGTGCCCCTCCTCCCAAAGTACACAAACACAAGCACTCAGAAACCCAACAGCCATCTACCTCACAACAGCATCCAGCCCATGCACCTGCACCCAAACACAGCAGACAGACACTTCCTACAACCACTCCCTCTTCCTCTCCTCCCAACCCTTCCAGCCCCAGTGTCCCTAAAAGGCTTTTCCTCACCACCCTTGACCTATTCCCTGCCCCTCCCCCGTCCTTCACTTCAGGCCAAGTGTGTCACTCTCTTATTCCTCAACCCTCCCTTATGTGCTATGTGCGGTACCCACTGTGGTTGTCTTTGCCGCTGTTCGTGTTATTGGTGTAGGAGGAGGTATACCAGCATGGGGAAGATCTGCAGTTTGGGCTCTATGGTGTTGTGGTTCTTCCTTGCGTGTCCAGAGGTGAGTTGTTTCCCTATTGTGTACTGTTTCCGCTGTGCTTTTGATGGCGTTGGTACGGCCCTGGAAAAGATGGCGGATTGGCTTGTTGTATTAGTATGGGCGGTACATTGTCTTCCACCTGGCTGTTGGCAGTTACCGCCGCAGTGCTTGTTGCTACCGCTGTGGCGGTCAGTGTGTTAAAGTGGCTGTCTGTGTTGGCCGTTTCCGCTGTGGTCAAAATTCAATTATTTTACCATCCGCCTGTTGGCAGTATTACCGCCGCTTTATCACTGACCGCCAGGGTTGTAATAAGGGCAATAATCTCAGAAATAGAGATTATATAAAGACGCCTAAGAGATATCAATTTACTGATACACGCCAATCGTGTTCCTTTCAGGACTCATCGGAAAAACGCAAAGAGACAGGTGGGCGATCAGAGCGACGAACAGAGTACGTGAAACCGAGACAGGAATCACAACGCTCATCGGAGGTTTCTGTTAAAAAGGAAGAGAAACCTCCCAACAAAAACCCCAATAAAAAAATAAAAGTGGCAGCAGTCGCAGTTCAACATGCCACTGAAGAAGAGGGTCATCTTGAAGAACAGGAAGTGGGCATTAGCGCTGCTAGACAGCGCAGCAGAGGTCACAATAGTTTGCTGGAGTCTTCTAGGGCATCTGTAGGTGAAAGCAACTGATGACTTTCTACAAGTAGAGACTGCGGACATGCATGTCTCCACACCTGATAGGGTGTATTAAGTAACGCTGCAGCTAGAAGGAGACATTGAACACACAATAGAGGCAATGTTTTGGGATCGCTTAGTAAATACATATGATATTTCATTGCCCAAACAAGACTGGCCATCAGAATTTGTCCATATCTGCCCATATGGGGAAGATGTTATTAAACCTTCTTTCTCGCCCCTTGTTCCAGAGGAACATGCTGAAACCTTCGCCATCGATTGGGGATTGGCGCAGGCACCAGCGTTATATCGCAACCATGTCACATGGGATAAAGAATCCCCTTACCACATAATACCTATTAAAAATCAACCCCAACTGCAACCGCAATATCCGATAAAACATGATACAAAAACTCCCCTGAGAGAGATACTCACACAACTAGAGTACCAGGGCGTCATTGAACCCTGTGTCTCCTCAATGAATAATCCTTTATTCCCAGTAGCTAAACCAGACAATTCGTACAGAATAGACTTAGACTACAGACACTTAAACAGTCATATCCGCACATATGCTATACAAAACTCACATAGCAAAGCACTGTTGAACAACATAGTGTGTAAAAAATACAAAACAACACTGGACATTTCCAATGGTTTCTTCTGCCAGAATTTAGTGCCTGAGAGTAGAGACTTAACAAGTTTCAGCGCTCTAGGCTCTCAGAATAATTCTGTTGTTTCCCTCAGGGGTAAAAGAACAGTCCAGGACTGTTCCCATCCCGCATGACTGCAATTTTGCACAACTATGATCCTGAAGCATTGTCCTATGTAGATGATATCTATCTTACGGATGATGAATTACTACAACATTTAAGACGGGTAGCCCGCATTGTTATGGGATTCACTGAATTTGGTTACAAATTCAATTTCAGCAAAACAAAAATAGCCTTCCTCAGCATCCTGTTTTGGGGATATGAGCTACTGAGTGAAGGAAAGAGCCTAGGGCCACAATTCTTAGAGAAATGCGCACAATTACAACCTCCAAATACGATTAAAAAACTCCAAAGTCTACTGGGTTTCCTCAATTTTGGCAGAACTTACATTCCAGAATATGCTTCACGCATAAAACCCCTATATGACTTGATAAGTCCTGATATCATAGAGTTATGTACACCGATGGCTCTGCACAACCTGCAATTGGCACAAAACATCAATATTCCGCCACTTGCTCAGTCGTAAGCGACTATATGGAGGACAATAAATTTAGTCCCCTACATACGTTTACGCAAACCTTTGGGGATTGCACAGCACAATTGGCAGAGCTCAAAGCTCTGGTGATGGCACTGGAACATACGGATCCTGCACAGCCAACGCTGACTGTTTGTGACTCGTAGTATTATGTCCAGTCCTTCAATGAATACCTGCATTACTGGTGCCAGAATGGTTTCAGAGACCCTAAAGGCAGCATTATTAAACACAGACTTCTGTGGGAAAAAGTAGCGGATCTGAAGGAAACGCTACCAAATGTCCATGTTGTACATACACTTGGACACCAGCGCGTTGTAATACACGTGGCTGGGAAAACACTGGCTGATGAAGCTGCACACTCAGCAGGAGCTACAGCTGCTGTTGCTGCAGTAACACGTTTAAGTATGAAACCGGATGCAGACATATGGGCTGCCGTGAAAGCTACGGCTGATGGTACGCCCTATCCAAAAACATTTCCTGCTAAATATTCCTACTGAATAAGAGGCTGCCTGAACTCTGAGGTTAAAATACCAGGTGTAGGGGTGAGAGATATTCCCAACAAAGATATAAGACCAAAGTTGATTAAAGCAACGCATGAAGGGGTGGCATCTGCCCATGCTGGTGTGGCGGCTACAATATCTATCTTACAAGCTCAATATTGGTGGCCAGGCCTCTACAAGAAGACCAAGCAGTATGTCCTTTGTTGTGGCATCTGCCAACAAATTAAAGTTTCCACCGCTAAGCGCCCACCGCAGACACCCCTCCTAATTTCCAACAAACTTTACAATGTGTGTACTTGAACCATTGCGGTCCCCTAACACCGGATAGTGCATACAAAAACCTCCTGTACGCTGTTGCTAATGCTCCAGATTTCTATGCGTGTGGCCACAACGCTCGGCTGACACTCAGACTGTCATTAAAGATTTGCGAGTCTTTATCGGTACAAATGCAGTTGCTGCTTTCGATTTGGACCAGGGCCCTGCTTTCGCCTCAATAGTAATAGTAATTGTAATAGTAATTGTAATAGTACCAGGCATTGTTTCTAATGATTGGGATGTGAAAACAGTTGATTGTATGATGACGGCATTACAGTTTTATACTGTATTTGAAAAGGAAGATGTTTATCAATCTAAAGAGAATTATGGTGATATGTTTTGCTATAATTATTAGGGGCACCATTTCATCCATAGAGCAAGCAGCCCGAAGACTGTTTTTAATTATACACAATGGGAACATTGTCCGACTCCCCCACAAGGGAGTTCTAAAATGTATGCTTAAAAGTGTACATATTTTTCTGGGAATTATGTCAAAAATGCTAAGTCGTATTATTTTAAATTGCCACTTACAGAAAACATACGTATATTATTGACAAATACGAAATTCATATATTCGGATTCCTTTGTTTCCTGGTTGACTATAAGGCTATAAATAGTGGCTGAAGTCGATTGACTTAAAAAGTGTGTGCGGAACTAGACAATGCCAAATAAGGGGGAAGGAGCTTTATTTAGAGCATGCCTGATATTTATTCAAGGGATATTTTTCAATGAAACTGTACAACAAACAATTTGTTTAGGCTTAGCAAAGATTAAGGAATTGAACACGCCCATTATACCTGCCCCTGCAAAATTTTATAAATGGCAAAAAATATATAAATGCAACTGAGGATCAGCTCGATGAATGAGTCCAGAATGGTACATTTAATGTTTCACGGACACGTCTTGGTGGGTGGTTATTGTGGCCAATAGATACCAATGGGTGTCACAAACGTTTTATTAACTCCTCAGGGGTTTTAATACAAGAAGGCCGGACCTTCGCTATATATCATCCGAACATGCGGGTATAGGAACAACATACAGTGTAGGAAAACTACGCCAGCAATGGTTAAAGACTTCCTCAATAGATGCGGTTAGAGAACGCCTCAGTCTCCTGTCTAACAACACCGACTTACATGACTTCCGGTTAGGCCCCAGAAAGCAAAGTAAAAAACGCTTCCTATATGAAGTGTATAATGAAATTTGGAAGCTTTCACAACAAGAACATCCTGCCCGGTTAAGGCAAATAGACCAGAAAATTTTAAAAAGACATTAGGGGGCATATTTATACTCCGTTTGCGCCGAATTTGCGTCGTTTTGTTCGACGCAAATTCAACGCAAAACTAACTCCATATTTATACTTTGGCGTTAGACGCGTCTAGCGCCAAAGTTCATGGAGTTAGCGTCATTTTTTTGCGTGAACACCTTCCTTGTGTTAATGATATGCAAGGTAGGCGTTCCCGTCTTAAAAAATGACTGCGATGCATATGCGTCGTATTTATACTCCCGGGCAAAAATGACGCCCGGGAGTGGGCGGGACTAAAAAACCCACATCTGTGCCGGATTTTAGCGCCTGGGTCAGGGCAGGCGTTAAGGGACCTGTGGGCTCAGAATGAGCCCAGAGGTGCCCTCCCAAGCCCCCAGGGACACCCCCTGCCACCCTTGCCCACCCCAGGAGGACACCCAAGGATGGAGGGACCCATCCCAGGGAAGAAAAGGTAAGTTGTGGTAAGTATTTTTTTTAATTTTTTTTGTGGCATAGGGGGGCCTGATTTGTGCCCCCCTACATGCCACTATGCCCAATGACCATGCCCAGGGGACAGAAGTCCCCTGGGCATGGCCATTGGGCAAGGGGGCATGACTCCTGTCTTTGCTAAGACAGGAGTCATGTTAATGGCGTCTGGGCGCCAAAAAAAATGGCGCAAATCGGGTTAAGACGATTTTTTTGCCTCAGCCTGACTTGCCCCATTTTTGGACGCCCAAACGCCATTTTTCCCTACGCCGGCGCTGCCTGGTGTACGTGTTTTTTTTTCACGCACACCAGGCAGCGCCGGTCGGCTAACGCCGGCTAACGCCATTCAATAAATACGGCGCCCGCATGGTGCTTCAGAATGGCGTTAGCCGGCGCTAATTTTTTTGGCGCAAAACTGCGTTAGCGCAGTTTTGCGTCAAAAAGTATAAATATGGGCCTAACTGTTGTAGATAATAGGATTAATACCCTGTCCGACTGGATATATACTTTAAACAACATTGTTTTTTCTGCAATAGACACTATACAAACTGACATGTCTTCCTTACATCATGGACAGAGTCAACTAAGGTCCATTATGCAATTGGGTTGGACACTTCAAACATTGAATGCGGGTCACGTTCTCTGGCAACATGTCAGCACAAGTGAAATATTTTCTTCTTTTAATTTAACCCTATAACAACAACTAATGGCTAAAGGAAGCGACTTATGTCATGTTAAACATCCAGAAATTAGAAAAGTTGCTTTTTACTGTGGCTGAGACACCATCAGCTGAATGGTTAATACACGGGTCATTAATCTGCCTATTTCCACACTACAATTCACCTCCTCTTTAAAACATATTCCAATAGGCAGATATGAAAGGCTGGGAGATAGTTACATCCATTAGGTGTGGGAGATTCCCTTCTTATACAAATGTCTCAGTGGCATGAAAGAAGTCTTTCTTAGCGGTGGTGAATGTGAGACTTCAGTCAGCTATTCAATGGTTTGTAAACAGCTGTCCTTGCATGGGGCTTGTAACGCGTCTGCAGTGAACTTGGCTTGTTATCTGAAGGGAGTTCAAGTCCCTTTGATTAGACCTACGTTCCAGGTGCTTTCAAACGGCAGCTATGTCTCCTCAATGGTAAAGACTGTTGTGGGATGCGAGCCGGAATAGCTTATGTTGTTTCGTCTCTAAGATTGTTACATGCTGCGGGAACGTAATTTTTCCTCCCACAAAAATAAAAGAGGTAGCTGACATTTGGCCTCATATTGCTACTTCTGATGTGAATTTTGACAAGTTGAGCAGACTCAAGGTTCTGTTTCAAAAACATGTGGCTCTTACTTCTGCACGCGAGACCTACGCACTTCAGGTGGCAAGGTCGTCAGCAGAGATACAGTCCCTTTTAAGTACAAACTTTCCGAGACACTTTGGTGAACTTGTGGGCAGAATATTTAATGCGTACAGTACAACTGGAATCGCAAATTTCTTCAAGGCTGTTGGTTCTGGTTTCCTTCACACGTTCTCCGCCATATTCGTTATAATACCATCAGCCATTCACCTAATTTTCTCCAGCATTTTCGGGGGATTTCCTATAACTTTGGCTCTAATTGTTGGCATTTTGCTGTTGCTATTTTTCATGCGCAATGGCTGTTCCGCTGCAACAAGGAGGAATGAAAGCACTCCCATCAGAGCAGCTGTGTCGTGAACGCATGATGCAGTATTTTGGAGCAACACTCCTGGAGCAATTGGAGTGTGACTGGTCGCGCGTTCGGACCAGTTTTACATTGTGTGCAGCCCATGTTTCGGTGCCTCTGGTGCACTTTTGAACATGCACTGGAAGTTTGTCTTTCTACGCAGCGCTTGCTTTCATTGGACGCTGATCTGTTGATGTTCTCGCTGAGGGCTCATTACCAGACATGTGCGTTGAGGGTGCGTTTGCTACGGGAAGCTATTTAGGAGTTGCCCTTCCTGGAGGATGTGGCTCTTAACTCATCAATGGCAACACCACAGAATGCCGCCTTGGCTGAGGCTCAGGCTATGGAACACAAATGCTCCTTGGTCCTTCTTGGCAATGACTTCCCAGCTTTAACACCTGCCGAAGTGGAAGATTTCCTGTCCTCTATTGTCCCGGAATCGATTGGGAATTCAAAAAATAACTTTGACTTGTGAAATTCGGTCTTTTTATGCCACATGTCAACAGTTTTAAATTGTCCTTTTAAATGTTCATGTGTCCTTTTAACTTGTCATTATTGACACTTTTACATATATCTTAAAGCAAGTTTTAGTAGCTTTTTATGTATATTTAGGCTTTGAACCACCTTCTACTGACAAGGGGAGGATGTTATGTAGCCATTTAAGTTATAAGCTTCATGCACGTTATTTTAGCATACTAGGCCTGCCACTGTACACTTTCACCTAGATATGTTTTATTCAGCTACACTTTATTGTTTTTACAGTAGTCACTTTTATGGTCTAGTTTTATTTTCTTCTATCAGACTGTTTTTGCCTAGGCCAGCACTATGTTCTCAAACAAGACATTCTTGCTCACTCTGTGCTTCTTTCAAGTCTGTAGAAAGATAGGTTGCCGGAGAACATGGTATGAGTTTTGTCTCTGACATTCATAGAAAACACACATCCTTACATAGGGACAGTTTTTCAGAACATCAACTGTTTTATTATAAAAAACACTTCCCTGTCCTTTACACGTTAGAGGGAGATTCCAGACAGAGAACCACAACTGTATGCTGATTGCCGAATGCTTCACTACAGAGGCTAATGCAGAATTCAGGCCTTTGCTCAGGTATGGGACATGATGTCTTACCAGGGGAACCTGAAGGGCAAATTTAGGGCTTAACACGCTTTGCTCTATTATAGCCTAGGTAGGAATTAGTCTATTGATTCTAGTGACAACATGGTAGCGTTATTTCTGTGCTTTACTCTCTTCGTCACAATTCTAATCTTATTCTGTTGTGGCATCCTGGTTATTGCAGCTCACGATTTGCTAACCAAATGCAGTTGCTTCATTAAAATCTTATTGAAACATATACTGTTTGTCATTATGTATATGAGACTAATGTAACTGAGAGAAACGGATGAGACTTGAGTGACCACGGCTTCCCTGAGAAACCATCTATATCATGCGCTCGGCTGCCCAATCATCCCTGCCCCTTGGTAGAGATGAGGTGCTGCTAGTTAGCCGGAGCACAACCCAAAGTGGAGCGACAGGCGTCACCCGCAGTGGGTCAGACTCAGTCTCGTACACCGCAGGTGATTCTGCCGCTCCAAACCCAGTAGTCTCATTAGAATAATCAGAGCCTACACGACAACTTGGTTTCTTTTTTATTATTGCCCACCAAATCACAAATACAAGTACCATTATATTGGATCTAGAAATTATACTGCAGGATATTTTTCAAAATAACTCATAGCAAAAACTTGATGCATTTGCCTATCCACACATTCTGTTTTGACAGGAAGTGCTCATTGAGAAATGCAATAAAATATGTTTAAAAAAAATCAGGTATGACTGGGTAAAAATAGCATTTCCAACCCTAGTTTATGAATATAGAATCAAGATTCCAAATTATGGTATGTTATGTCATGTCATGTTATTATATGTTAAGTCATTTAAGAATGCATGATTACATCTGATGCTAAAAAGTGAAAGACTCACAAGACAAGACAGACCGGAATAAGAAAGAGTGGCCCTAGCTTTGGAAAATCCAGGTCCTTAAGGTCCTTTTTAATTGCATTAGTGAGAGCATCTTCCACAAGATACCAGGAAACTCATTCCAAAGCTTGAGTGTTCAAACAGAAAAAAAAACTTGCTTCTGAACAACTGCTTTTGGTTCTTGAAGAACCAATAGTTGGGCTTCAAAGGAGTGAATGTAGTGTGTATCTATGGAATGTTTCATTAGGTATCCTGAGCCAATGCCCGAAACTACTTTTAAACCTTTTGCAGAGAGATTTAAGTGCCAGTGGAGAATTTTTAAGGCATGGAAGAGAATCATGGAAGGTCAAGCACCAATCTTATAGCTGCATTCTGGACCCTCTGCAACTGCCTTATATACCTCTCCAAATAGAGAGCATTTTAATAATCAAAGTGATTAATTATGGTTGCTTGGATCACTGCTCAGGGGGCGTTTCCTGGCAGAAAAAACTAGGGTGGTCATTATGACATTGGTGGTGACTGTTAAAGTGGTGGTAATACCGCCAAGAGACTGGCAGTAATTACCGCCAAATTATGACCATGGCGGTGAGAACTCCCATAGACAGCCAATGTACCACACCATCCGCCAGAGTGTAAACACCACGCACCACAGTGGTAGCCATCAAGAGCCAAGCAGAAGACAAGGTACAACCCACCAGATTATGACACAGCACACCACCACTGTTTCATGGGCGGTACCAATGCCATCCAAAGCCTGGCGGAATCACATCACAGAAGATCAAAGACTCACCAACAGAGACACAGAGAAGATCAACGCCGCCATGGAACCGGAACTTCAAGTCTTCCCGATGCTCTTCTATGCCATGCTCCACCTGGAACACCAACACCGACGAAGTTGACGACGGTGAGTACAGCCGGCGAGCACACAAGGGAGGGAAGGAGGGAGGGAGGAAAAGGAGAGTGCACACACGTACGACACACAACAGACACACACACACACCATTTACAGAACCAGCTGCAGACGTAAACCAATGGCACTCAACATACAGCAAAATAATACAAGGACAAGAGGTTGGAAGTACTGAAAATGTATTTGCATGGCAAAAGCCACCATATGAACCAATTTTGAACAGATAGACATAAACAATTGTCCAGAAAGGGCCAATGCCCAGTCCAAAGTACATAAGGCCCACATGGCCACAGGGTACAGTCCAAGCCCCAACTTGATCCTGACTAACTACGCACAAAACTGTGCAGGGGCATCATCACGGAAGTGGACAGGTACCTCAGGGGGTAGGGTGGTTGGGGGCACCTCAGCTGAAGCCGGGAATTTGCCCACTGGTTCTGGAGGGGGCTCCATGCACATTTCCCAATGCTGGGGAGAGCAAGGTCACAGTCTCTGAGGTGGGGAACTTGTCCACTGATCCTGGAGGGGGCTCCATGCCCATTTCCCAATGCTGGGGAGTGCAAGGTCACAGTCACTGAGGTGGGGAACTTGCCCACTGATCCTGGAAGGGGCTCCTTGTACAACACTCCCTGGAGGGTGGCCTACATGCCCTCTGCTGGAGGTAAAGGCTGCTGTGTCTCAGCTGGAAGTGAGGGCTGCAGGGTCTCTGTGGGGGGAGGTGTCACCTGGGCAGCCTCTGCTGGAGGTGAGGGCTGCATTGTCTCTGCTGGGGAGGTGTCACCTGGGCAGCCTCTGCTGGAGGTGAGGGTCGCTGTGTCCCAGCTGGAAGTGAGGGCTCCTTGCCTTTCATTGGTGGTTTAGTGGGAACATTTCATTGCATTGGTGGTTGAGTGGGAACTTTTTCTTGTATTGGTGGTTGAGCGGGAACCTTACCCCTCCTGACTGGTGGAGTGGGAACTTTACCCCTCCTGGCTGGTGGAGTGGGATCCTTCCCTTTCCTGGCTGGTGGAGTGGGATCCTTCCCTTTCCTGGCTGGTGGGGTGGGATCCTTCAAAGTCTTGCCTCCACAAATAGGAGGTTCCTCCGCTGCTCACTTGGACTGTTTGGCTGAGGTGCTGGTCTGGGTCGCTGGGACCCTGTTCCTATGGGCAGGACGGGGGGAGGGGGAGAGAAGAGGTCAAGTTGGGCAAGGAAAAGCTTCTTAGGGACAGTGGAACGGGATGAGGGAGGAGGGAAGGGAGTGGAGGTTGAGGGAGTGGTTGTTGAAGGAGTACCTCTGCTGGACTTGGGTGCAGGTGCATGGGCAGTATGCTGATGTGAGGTAGACAGCTGTTGGGTGTCTGAGTGCCTGCGTTTGTGTCCTTTAGGAAGGGGGGGCAGACAGGATGGGAGAGGACACAGGGGATGTGTGCATGGATGTTGTGGAGGTGTCTGCTAGTGAGCTGTGTGTGCTGCCTGGTGTGGTGATGCTGGTGGTGGCTGTTGAAGCAGTGCATGCAGATGTGAGTGTGTACGTGACTGTGAGGGAGGTGGAGAAGGAGGAGGAGGGGGAGACAGTAGAGTCAGTGGATATGGATGTGTGTGCAACTGTCTGTTGTTTGTGTGAGTGCTTGTGGACCGAAGTGTGATGCCTGTGTTTGACTGTACCACTGTTCTGTGATGTCTTGTGTGCATGCTCTTTTGTATGTGTGCATGGGATGGGTTGGGATTGAGGAAACTGGGACTGGGAAGTGTTAGTTGGAGGGGGTACATTAGGAACAGGGACAATGGCTGCCATCAGAGAGGAGGCCAGAGCCTGAATTGATCTCTGTTGGACCACCAATCCACCGTGGATGTCCTCCAGCAATGCATTGCATCGCTGAATCTGGGATGACAGACCCTGGATGGCATTCACAATGGTTGACTGCCCTACAGAGATGGATCTCAGGAGGTCAATAGCCTCCTCACTCAGAGCAGTAGGGCTCACTGGGGCAGGGCCTGAGGTGCCTGGGGCATAGGAGATGCCCACCTTCCTGGGTGAGCAGGCATGGGCAAATCGCTGAGGGGATACTGCGAGGGCAGTGCCGGTATAAGGAGTGGCAGCTGTACCTGCAGCTGGGGTGGTCACAGAGGTGTCCGCCACCATGAGGGAGCCTCCATCTGAGTCAGTGTTGTCACCTCCTGTGTCCGCCGTGGTGCTCCCCTTGCCCTCTGTCCCACTGGTTCCCTCGGCATCAGTGGACTTTGCCTCCTGGGTCCTGTGGGATGCAGCTCCCTCTGTCACTGGTAACCCTGCTCCTCTGCCAGACGATTTTAATGCACATATGGACAGGATGACCGAAGGAGAAATTGGGGGAGGGAGAGAAAGGGAGCACTGGATCAATTACAGCACCAACACACAGTTGGCATACACAACAACGTCACACACAGGGATCAGGATGGAGCACTATGCATTGCACTGGCATTGAATTGGCTAGATGTCACAGCAAGATGAGGGCCTAACACTGCCAACTGCACACCTGGAACCCACAAAGCCCTGACTGACATGGAATGCAAACGAGCTAGGTTACCTTCATTTTCCATACACCCAGGACCCTTGAGCTGGATCATGCTGCAATGTATGTCCTTGCATTAAGGGGCACCCACTAACTCACACCTACCACCCGGATCCCATGCCACCTGCCAATCATTGAAGTAATGCCCACTGTACTCACCCCCTTGTGGCTGGTGTGATGCCCTCAATCGCCCATCCAGCTCTGGGTAGGCCATCACCAGTATTCAGACCATCAGGGGGGTCAGGCTCTGACAGGCACCCCTTCCTCGATGGGAGGTCATCCCCAGCTGGGCTTTCGCGGTCTTCCGTGCCCAGCATCTCAGGTCCTCCCACTGTTTCCTGCAGTGGGTGCTCCGCCTGCTATAGGCCCCCAGCGTCTGCACGTCCTTGGCGATGGCAACCACAATCCCTTCTTTTGATGGGGTCTGACCTGCAGAGGGAATGCAGAGAGGAGGACACCATTACACATACATTCTAGCCTGTCACACATATGGCCCACAAATCCTGTTTCCAACTCCATTGGCACACATATCGCCTGGTGCCCACCATGTACACTATCTACAGACACCCCCCCAAATGACACGATGCCTGCACACACATCTCCATGCAACATTACCACAGGCATCATGCCCAAGGTGTACTCGCCTGTTGGTCTGGAGGCCCATACAGCTGTCCATACTTGGGTAGGATCCTATCCACCAAGCGCTCCAACTCCTCCAAAGTGAAGGCAGGTGCCCTTTCCGTGGTCACACGGGCCATTGTAGGCTCCAGCCACAAGTCACAGCAGCACGCATAGTATAGGTGACACCTATGGAAAGTTAGGAATCAAGAGAGGTCATAGACAGAACATGGCGGTCAAGTCCACGGCGGTTTACCCCGTCACCGCTGATGTTTATCCCCATTGGCCACTGTACTCCATAGAGATACATATTAGGCAATGAGGAATTGCACGGCGGTGCAAGACCGCCTTCTGCCATGACGCCCAATGTCGGCGGAGTTACCTCAAATCCACCTGTCCCTAGGTACACAACTGGCGGTCGCCATTTCATGGTGGTGGACTACATACAGATCTTCCATAACTGCGTCATTGCTGAAAATTGCACATACATTGCCATTCCCTCTGTCCCATCACATTAATGCTGTATGCACACTGAGGTGGTGGTTCAGTTGTTCAAATTTTGACACCTACTCACTCTTGTGTCCCTTGCAAACTCCCATGTACAGACCTCTTGTGGACTTGGCTACACTGGAGGACAGGCACTTTATACTCAACTATAGACTGGACAGGGCCACAATCACAGAGCTGTGTGCACAATTGGAGTTTGACCTGATATCATCTATCTGTCATCCCACTGGGATCCCCCCTCTTGTGCAAGTTCTATCTGTGCTCCATTTCCTGGCAACTGGTTCTTTCCAAGTGACAGTGGGCTTGGCATCAGGAATGTCACAGCCAATGTTCTCAATAATGCTGGCAAGGGTATTGTCTGCCTTGGTGAAGCACATGTACAGCTACATTTCTTTCCCCTTCGTGGAAGATTTGGCCACTGTGAAGGCCAGATTCTATGCAATGGGACATACACCCAATATTATTGGGGCAATTGAAGGTACACATATTGCATTTGCCCCCCCCCCATCAGAATGAACAGGTGTTCAGGAATCGCAAACCCGTCCACTCACTGAATGTGCAAATGGTGTGCCTGACAGACCAGTACATCTCCCACGTCACTGTCAAGTATCCTGCCTAGTATCCTGGGTCGGTGCATGGCGCCTTCATTCTGAGGAATAGCAGCATCCCAAATGTGATGGCCCAACTACAGAGGCACAGGGTGTGGCTAATAGGTGAGCCAGAGTTCCCACCAACTGTATGTTAGTGTATGCCTTCAAGTGTTATCCCCATAGCATTGTGTAAGGCTACATTTTGTCCCTCACTATTTGCAGGTGACTCTGGCTACCCAAACCTATTGTGGCTCCTGATCCCTGTGAGGAATGCCAGGACAGGGGCTGAGAACCGTTATAATGATGCACATGGGCGATCCAGGAGAATAATCGAGAGGGCCTTTGGCCTCCTGAAGGCCAGGTTCAGATGCCTGCATCTGACAGGTAGATCCCTGTGCTACTCACCCGAGAAGGTCTGCCAGATAGTAGTGGCATGCTGCATGTTGCACAACCTGGCCCTCAGATGACATGTGCCTTTTCTGCATAAGGAGGAGACTGGAGATACCCTGGTGGCAGGAGTGGACCCTGAGGACAGTGGGGATCAGGAGGCAGGGGATGAGGATATGGACACCAGAACATCAGTTATACATCAATACTATCAGTGACACACAGGTGAGACAGCGCAACTGACCATTACTCTAACTATTGATGTTTTTGTGTGGCTGTAGCATGAAGGCATTCACCTCGTTTGCATCTCAACTTACTGTCACCTATGGCTTGTCCTTCTACAGATGTTGGTGATATGACAACAGTGTTTACTGCAGTCAGCTACAGGTAACTATTTGTATGCTATTGCAGTGTTCAGATCATCTGTACTAGATGTGACTGTTCCCATAAATGCACTTTTTCAACACACAAAACGGCGTCAATAAAATTGTGTTCAAGGGTGTTTATTGTAGTGCAAATAATTGCAAGAAAAGTTCAATTGAATGGGGTGATGGTAGAGGAAAGTCCAGGGTATTATTCCAGTCTGTTTGTAGCACAGGTCCAGAGTCCAAGGGGCCATAGGAAGGGGAGCAAAGGCAGTTCAAAGAGGACAAGGTGACAGGGTGGGACACAAGGGGGACAATCAAGAGAGTCTCATTTCCAGGTGATGGTCTTGGTCTTGGAAATTGTCTCTGGCTTCTGTCTGGGTTGCAGGGAATGTTTGTGGGGTGGTTCACCTTCTGCACGGACAGGGATGCTGGTGGCCTGCTGATCCTGTTGCGGGGCTTCCTACCCAATAGCAGAGGCAGAAGTGGAGGGCTGGTCAATAGACTGGCTAGTGGTAGGGGCCCGCTGGTGTGCTGTTGATTCCCTCATGATGTTGGCATTGTCTGTCAGCACCCCTGTTATGGAGATCATGGTGGTGTTGAGAGACTGCAAGTCCTCCCTGATCTCTTGATGGTGTTGCTCCTGCAGCCGCTTGTTCTCCTGCATGTTGTTAAGGATCTGGCCCATCGTTTCCTGGAATTGTTGGTAGGCCCAAAGGACATTGGTGAATGCCTCCCTGGAGAGTCGGTTCCCTGGGCCTGTTCTCCCCCTGGCAAACAGCAGTCCTCCCAGTGTCCCTATAGTCCTGTGCCTGTGTCCCTTGAACGGTGTGCCCACTGCCACTGACCCCAGGTCCCTGATTGTCTTGGGTGTGAGGTGTGGACAGGGATCCTTGTACAGGGAGGCACACTGCTGATTGACGTGTCCTGGGGACAGAGGTGTGGAGACGCTTGGTGGGTGCTGTAATGTTGGATACTGATGGGGGAGGCTCTGTGGTTGACTGGAAGTGGGCTGGGGTGACCGACTGACCAGTGATCCCTGATGGGGTAGGTAGTTCATCCAGATCCTAAAGTCCAGAGTTACTGTCATCACTGAGGGGAATCTTCTGTTGGGGGACTGGTTAGTCATTGCACCTCCTCTTCGCTGAAATTGACTGGGGTACCTGTGGGGATGTAAGTGATGTATTATGCGTCATGTCTGTGACATATTGTACATCCCTAGCTTCCCCTCTATCGTTGCTGTTACCCTGCCACCTTTGTTTGTGTATGGTGATGTATTGTGGGATTGTTAGTTCTCCATGCTGTGCATGCTTTGGTGATGGGTGTACATGGGGAGCTGGGAGGGCTGTCCATGCATTGGTATAGCATGCAGGGCTTGACTTTGGGGTTAGTCATATTGGTAGGTGCATTGTGTGGGATGGAGTTGAGTGATGGGAATGAGGGTGAGTGTGTGAAATGGCATGCAGGTATGGGGAGTGATAAGTAGTAAATGTTGACTCACCAGTGTCTGGTCCTCTGGCAACTCCAATGAGTCCCTCAGGATACAGTAATGCCAAGACCTGCTCCTCCCATGTTGTGAGCTGTGTGGTAGGAGGTGGGGGTCCACGGCCAGTCCCCTGTATGGTGGGCTAGTGCCTTGCTGCCACGGAACATACCTTCCCCCTTGTCCCACGGGGTTCACACTGTCCACGATTCTCCGCCATAGCTCCATCTTCCTGGCATTGGATATTTGCTGAACCTGTGCTCCAAACAGCTGTTGCTCTAACCTGACTATTACCTCCACCATAACCCGCAACTCCTCATCTGTGAAACGGGGGTGCCTTTGTGGGGATATGGGTGTTGTGTGTGGTGTGTGTAAGGGTGTGGGTGTTGGATACTGTGGTTGGGTGTGCGAAGTGGGATGCGTGAGGGATACATGGGTGTATGTGTCCAGTTGTCTCAGTGGTGTCAGTCTGCTGGCAATAATTTGTATTTCTAAAGGGTTGTGGGTGATGTGGGTGTGTGTTTTATAGTGCTGTGGGTGGGTGTGTGTGGTGTGTGTATGAGTGTCAGGTGTGTGTATTTGGTATTGGCCAATGTTGCATAGTTTAGTATTTGGGTGTTCATTCTAAGCGCGCTGGTGTGTACCATCAATGGTTTACCGCCATTGAATGTCCACCATGGTGATTCATGGGTCATGATGTGGTGGGCGTTGTTTTGGTGGTGTAACAGTATGGGTGTTGGTACTGCCACTTTAGCACTGACCTTTGGGCTGGCGGATTTGTATATATGGCAGTATTTTGTCGGATTGGTGTGTGTGTCATAATATGGCGAATGGATATACACCACCGCAACAGTATGTTGGTGGCTGTCACCGCGCCGGTAAGTGGGATTTACTGCCAATGTCATGATGAGGGCCTAAATCTTCCTAAGCACCTGCTTGAGGAAAAGACCTCATGATTCACGTGCACAGATAAGGAGAGCTTCTGTTACAAACATACCACCAGATTTTGTATCACATAGGCAGAGGTGGGCTGGACAGCCCACGATTGAGCCTGAAATCTAGTGGCAATGGGCTAGGGATACAAGAGTACTTCATCAGGAATACCACTGTTTTGCCGGCATTAAACTTTGAGGAGTTTTGTTGTAACCAACCGATACTGGTGTGATATGTCTGCAACATGATAGGCTGAGGATCATCAGCATAATTGATACAGTGCAGGGCAAAAATAATTTAGAAGTTTCACCAACAGGCATACGTATATTTTGTAGATGTTAAAGAGTGTTGCGCTCACTAATGATCCTTGAGGAAACTCCTTGGGGCAAAGTTTTAAGTACTGACAAAAAAGGTAAGGCCCCAAACTGCAACTAGGAGACATCAAACTTTTTCCTCTGAATTTCAACTTTTCTGGGATAAATATTACTGAGTATTTAGGCCCTGTTTTAGCTGGCACCCAATGAAACCTTACATATCAGGTATTTCTTACAATGGGACTTATGAGGTATTACAGGGCAGTGTGGCCTGTGTTGATCCTACCATTTTCTTCCCCAAATGGTACAGCCAAATCAAACTTTGGCTAATATAACAGATTCTTCTCAGATTTATGAAATGCCAAACCATGCAACATTTCCACCTTTCCCTTTCTTGCAATAAAAAGGGTACCACATTTCTATGGGAGAGGCTATCACTTGTGACAGGAAAAATCCTCAAAAGCATCTTGAAAATATCAAACTATTTCCATTGAATTTAAATCATTCTGGTGATGATGATAACTGTAGAATTTGGCCCCATGGTTGGCCGGTGGCCACAGAAGCTTTCCAACTGTGGACATTTCTGAAAATGAGATAGCTAGAGGGGTCCAGGGTGGTGTGGGTTGCATTGATCCCTTGATGTTTTCTTACCCAGAATGCTCAGCAAATGTCAAACTTTAGCTAAAATCACAACATTTTCTTGAAGTACTATGATGGAAACTTTCCAAAATCAGTAGGGACACGAGTTTCACCTAGCAGCACATCCACACTTCTTCAGATAAAATTAAGATTCTACCTTTGTTAATGGGCTTTATTCCAGCACAAGCACCATCATCAAACCTTGAATGAATGATTTTATAAAGTGCGACAGCTGCTCCAAAAGGAGCATCCCTGGTGCTAAATTGCAGCAAGACGCAAAAAAGGAAAGACTATATAGAATACAAGAATCAGGCCCATATTAAGACTCCTTAAAATGGTGAGTTTTCAGAAGAACCTTAAAAGTAGCCTCTGCTGTTGAACTCATAATATGTTCAGAAAGAAGATTCCAAAGTCTTGGGGCCAAAAAAGGGAAAGGAACACCACATGATCTTCCTTTATTAATCTTAGGGATGCATAGCAAATTATGGTTGGCCCAACAAAGTACTGTGCAGGGGTGATATCTTAAATGTTGTCACATATGTATGCCAGGCCTCTCGTTTGAGTGTCCCTAAACATGACCATGAGAGCTGTAAATGGTATTCTTTGGTTGATAGGAAGCCAGTGGAGGGTTTTCATGCCATTCCATATTGATTGGCATTTAGAAATGTTCCAGACCAATTTGGCTGCTACATTCTGAACACTCAGTAATCTGTTAATCAGGACTTGGGGAGATCTGAGAAGCAGCACATTAGCATAATGAAGTCCAGATGTAATTAGAACATGGGTGATAGTTTTTTGAGTGTGTTCAAGCAGAAATGTAAGTGTCTTTCTTAGTGATATCAAAAGAGAAAAGCAAGCTGCAGCAAAGTCTTTAAAAGATAGTGCATTGTTTACTTTTAACCCCAGATATTTGGCAGTTGTGGAAGGTGCCAGAGGTTTGCCCAGTTCTGTAGGACAAAGATAGGACAATTCCAATATAGAGACTGTACTAAATATTAGAATCTCAGACTTTTCAGAGTTCAAACAGAGACAGCTTTTGTGCAAAAACAAGATAAAAAAGACAGCATTTGTGCAAAAACAACTTCAACAAGAACAAAAAGTTTGGACCATATGAAATCAGTTTAGTGTTCATGTGATCTTTGTATGGTGGAACTTTTAGGCAGTTCTTATAATTTCTGTTAGCATCACAACCCACGAGACATAGTATTTTTATGAGGATAAGTATGGAAATGCAGAGTCAAAGGATTCTGTGAATACCATGGAAGCCAGTTTGTCTTCATTATAATGTTTAACATCAACGTTAGCAAGCTGAACAACCTCCACTTTGTTCAGAAAAATATCAGCAATGCTGATTACTTAACTGATGTAACTGATATACAGAGTCTTTCATGTGAACAGACTCAAATATTACTTTCAGAATATAGTTGAACTCCTTGTGAATAAGAAAAGTGAGTCTCTCTGTGATTATCTTCAAGAGGCAAACATATCTAAATCTGTACTGACCAAGCGCCTAGAAATGAAATGGGAGCAAGTGGTGTGAGAGACATAGGGGGTCATTATGACACCGGTGGTGAGTGTTAATGCGGTGGTAGTACCTCCAACAGGCTGGCGGTACATACCACCACATTATGAGAATGGCAGGTTGGCTGCAGTCAACCCACCACTTCTCTACTCATACCACCATGGTAGTATCAGCCGCCAGGCGGGAGATGTTAATCTCCAGCCGGCGGCTGGCACAGTACCGGTGGCGGCATTATGAGCCTGCCTACCACCATGGTTTTCGAGGCGTTAGCCGCCTACCGGTGACAAGGAATCCCTTCCCTGTCACAGGCAGGTGACCCCCCAACACACACCAGACACCTTCCTCCATCCAAATCCCACTCTCATACACACACTAAAACCCATCCCCGACATTCAAACACCCCCCACCCCCTCTGATCCAAACACACACACCCTCACCCCACCCCCTCTGATCCTCTCACTCACCCCCACCCCATACACGCACACACCCAAACACTCACATTGGCATAAACGCATCCATACACACACTGCTATACACGCACTCATACACACTCTGGCATACACACATTCATGCACACACTGCCATACACGCATTCATACAAACACTGCTATACACGCATTCATACACACACTGCCATACATGCATTCAAACATGCATACTTCCAGACATATTCACACATATTCACACTGACATGCAGACACACACTCATTTCACCATTCTTACACACATTTAATCACATTCATACAACCACGCAAACAACAAAACACACACAGACACATTCACACACTCACTCACACATTCATGCACACACTCAGTCACACAGACACATAACACCCCCCACCCTCCAACACCCTCCCTGTCGGAAGCCCGACTTACCTTTGTCGAGGAGGTCTTCCGGCAGGAAACATGAAGGGGTGCTACTACCGCCAGCCGCAACTCGCCAGCAGAACACCACCAGGCCGTATTAGTTGTCATAATACAGCTGGTGGCGTACTACTGGCATGGCAGTGGTGGTGGTAGCAGCGCCAGCTTACCATCGTCCGCCACCATAAACACAGCCGAATTTTCACCCTTCTTGTGGTGGAAGTCCGGCAGTGCCTATAATATGGCGGGCGGATGGTAGCCACGGTGGCGGTAGTTTGGAAGCTGTCACCGTGCCGGTAGGCGCTTTTTACCACCAAAGTCAAAAGGAGCACCATAATGTCTGTATTTTAAATTATTTTATTGTTGATTCTGCTTTATTATGCTGATCATCATAAACTCACCCATGAGCAAGAGAGGAGCATTCCTTGATATGCACTGGTGTCAACATCCAGCTCTGATAGCATTGAGGATTTTGAGGCCATTCCCTCCTCCTAATTTATGGGGCCTTTCACCTCATGTGCTGATCTCAAGGTTTGTGAAGAGAACCAGAGTTTCAGGGGAAAAGACAGTAAGGAGAGGGAGAAAGAGAGGCTGACTACTGCTAAGATATACTCTCATGGTAAAAGCATGCTCTGTAAATATCTTTCCATTCTTTCAATGTTAGAGGACCGATACACAGGTGGGCCATTGATTAGATCACCCCTAAGGTAGGCCCTAGCTATCCCAATGGGCAGTGTGCAGTGTATTTAAAAGGCAGGACATGTACTGGTGTGTTTTACATGTCCTGATAGTGAAATACTGCCAAATGTGTTTTTCACTATTGCAAGGCCTATCTCTCCCAGAGGTTAACATGGGGATTGCCTTTAAACATCTTTTAAGTGCCATTTTCTATTGGGAGCAGATAGAGATATGGGGGTTGGGGGTCTCTGAACTCACAATTTTTGGTAAAGTTGTTTTTCTGATTGGACATGTTCTTGCTTAAATATTCTGTGTCTCTGCTTGGCTTCTGAATACACGTCTGGGTTAGACTGATAGTTGGGCTGTTTGTGAATTCACTCTAGACACTGACACAAAGGGAGCTGAGGTGTGACCTGCATATCCTGATGAGTCTTCCTGGACTAGAGTGTGAGGGAGGAGCTGACATCTGCACTTGAAAGGGCTGTGCCTGCCCTCACACAATATAGTCTCCAACCCCCTAGAGTGTCTATGGGGCATTGCAAGGAACAGGCAGGGTCTTGTGCTCTGCTAAGACTTTTCTTTGATGTTTGCCTTCATCGAAGGTAGAAATGAGTATAAGTATTGGATGCCTGACCACTGAATTGTAATTTTAGAACACTTGTGGATCAAGAAAAGCCTCTGCCAAGGAGAGGAGCTGAAGAGCTGTGAAGAGGAGCACTGCCCCTTTGCTGTGTGTGCTTTGCTGGGTTGGCCTGCAGTTGCTGCTTCTGCCTTAGGCGAGGACAAAGACTGAACTTTGTTGTGCATCCTGCTTTTGAAGATTCTGCAAGGGCTTGGACTGAGCTTGCCTCCTGTTAATAAGTCTAGGGGACAACAAAGACTTCATCTACCAGCACCTGGGCTCTCTTGCTTTGACCCCCCTGACTTGCCAAGAGGTGCCACATTCAATTCCTGGGACCCTGGAAGGAGAAGCTGGCAGAACTAGAGTGAAAATCCATTCACCAATGCCGAGCGGCAGAAAGATTGATGCAGCACCTGCACCATGGCTAAAAAATAAATGCATCGCTTGTGTAATCAATGCATCGCCACCTCAGTGTGGATTCATTGCTGCTGTACATCCGGGTTTTCTACGCATTCCCCATGGGCATCAAAACCTTCAACATCACTACATGAACCAGAGGCTCTGGTCCGGAAATTAACGCATCGCTTACCTGGCGGAGAAAGAATTGACGCACGTCCTTACTTGTGAGTAAGGAATTATAGCAGCGCTTGCTTTTCCAATGCACTCTCGCCCGTGCAGCTTTATTTTTGATGCATACCAGGTACTTTGTGCTAAAACAGTGCATCCATTGATTTCTAGCGATCTATTGCAAGTCACAAAACCTGATGTACAACAGTGTCATTGACACTGTTTGTGATTCCCAATGGGGTCGCAAATGAATATTATTCATGAGGTAGGTCGCAATTTGCAACCCCACTGGGAATGGCTATCCTCACAGGGATGGTGTCCTTCTGGGGACAGCAGACCACCATGTCTTGACTGCTTTTGAGTAAAGCAGTCTTTTTTTTAAAATGCATCCCTGTTTTCCTCAAAGGAAAATGGGATGCCTCTAAAAACAAAAAATGGAAAGTTTTCTTTTCATTTTTTCAGAGCAGGCAGTGGTCTGTGAGACCACTGCCTGCTCTGAAAAAATATTTTTCCTTCCATTCATAGGACCCCTTCGCATTTGTGAATGGGTTAGCACCAATTAGAAATTGGTGCTAACTGCGATTGTTTTTTGACTGCATTAATGGTCACAAAACAATCTTACATTGCACTGCGACTACTTTGCGTTTCGGGAAATAGATTACCGAATCGCAAAATAGCATTTGTACATACCAAAATGCTTTTTTATCCTCGCAAATGGCCCGATTCTGCAAATCGGGCCGTTTCCAACTAGAAAAAAGATTTGTATATGTGGCCCTAAGACTCTTTACTTTAAAAATTCATATCTTTGCTTGTGTATGTTAGATATTTGTCATTTTGGTCTTTTATGATTTAGATAAATATTGGCTATTTTTTTTTAACTGGTGTGGAGTCATTTTGTGGTGTCTGCACTGTGTTACCCTGTGTGTCTGTACAAATACTTTATTCATTGCTTCTGAGATAAGCCTGACTGCTTGTGCCAAGCTACCAAGGAGGTGAGCAGGGGTTATCCAAGCTGTATATCTCCCTTACCCTGACTATAGTGAAGGACTCTTCTTGGACAGTGTGTAAACTGACTGCCGACTAGAGACCCCATTTCTAACACTAGACATTCCATAAATATGGTAACTGTAATGATGATGTAATACTTTACCCAGTCTCTAGCTTTACACTACTAAGCATGAGCTGTGCCATAACATTTTGGTAAAGCTACTCAAGAATGTCAAGGAGTTTATTGAGGCATTCCTTTCCATCGCAGAATAAGTACCTCAACCTGTAACTACGAATGCATAGATCTGGAAAGGGCAGGATACTGTGTCTTCGACTCTTGATGCCAATGTATTGGGATTAAGTGGTACATATGTAATCTTCATGTAGCTGCTTGTTTTGTTATGCAGCAAATCTTGTGATGCTGCTTGCTTCATTCACTAAATTTACCACCAAGGTGTATGCTGTTTGTGTCTCCAAGTCTGTAACTGGTCACTCACCAATGCAAAGCTGCACATGCTATTTGCTCCCAGTTGGACGACATTGAGCTGCATATACCATCATACCTTGATGCTTAGCAGTGTCACATGTCACTAAATTGTGTTTTTCTCTATGTAGAAGGGTTTTTTACGTGGGCAGGATTGCTTCAGTCATTTATTTTTGGGCATTTGATAAAGCGAGTGGGCCATAACAAATGGACCATTTTTCTGTGCTTTGAAATTCACAACAGGGTATGATGCAAATACATGTAGGTATATGGGTCCTATTTAAGAGCCCCAAGCGCCATTCCAAAATCAACATTTGTGTCATTTTTTCACTCTAATGTGGCATTGGAAGTCCAAAAATGCTGTGCCATATTTACAAAGTGGTATAATGCATGAATTGTTCCGCTTTAAAACCTTTTGCGCTACATTATCCCTGCGTTCCCTCATTAGAGGGGCCAAAGAAAGGTGCAAGGAAATCTAATAGATTTCCTTGCACCATTTATTTTGGCACTTTTAACGCCTACTCTGAACAGACTTTAAAGGAGGCATCCGTTGATTACAATGGGCCTCTGGGTGCTTTGCAGGTTTAGCATCAGATTTTTTTACGCTAATCCTGAAAAGCACCAGACTAGCATCAAAAATTCTGATGCTAGTCCCCTAACTACTGCCATAGTGCACAGTATTTTGAATACAGGGCACACGTGATGGCTTTAGTGGGGCACTAAGGGCCGCAAGCTAAGGGCAGCAAGAAAAGTGGCGAAGCACTCTGTGCAGTGCCACCTTTCTTAAATATGCCCCTATATATTTTCTGTGGCCACCTTCTCTGAGAAAGGACATAGGCCCGAAGTTGATGCCAGGCAATGTAAGTGCGTAAGTGATATTTCCAAATGCAAAACTATGGTTGTCACATTGTTCTCACTTTTTCCATGCAAAGTAACATGATGCAGTCCCTTGCACTGCTTTGCTCTACCCTATATTGGGGAGACTTTCTATGAGTGAAGCCTGGGTCTTCCCATTCATCCATCCATGTATTTAACCCAAATTTACTAACGCCAGTAGTCCTGGGTTTGTGGCAAAATTGTGCACCTACCCAGCCTTGTACTAACCTAAAGGACTATTTTTATTTCTCCTTGTTACTTCCTCTTTGTATGTGTGCTGCATTTTGGAGCAAAAATACAAAAAAGGGAATAATCCTCTAAGGATTGTTTTTGTTCAGGAAGGTATCTCTTCCAGCACAAAAACAATCCTTCCCACAAATCCGGCACCCTTGCAGGAAGGTGTAAGGGTGCCTGCATTGACGCTAGGCGTCCACAAGTGCAGCAGTGCAGGGAGAGACCTGAACAGTGCCAAATCTGTGTAAATATGGCGAGGTTCAGCTCTCTACCCTTCATGCAACGCAGCACAGCAGCTTGCCTAGCTGTGTTGCCTGAAGGATTAGTAAATATGGACCATAATATCTAAACAATATGTTAACTTTTAACAGTATCTACATTTTAATGTAATATACTCAGTGTGTATCATGAACAAAACACCTTTTTTCCTTGCACTATTATGAAAGGCATAAATAGTGAAGCTAGCAGTATTAATGTTTTCAGCAAGGGTAGGTTTGTGTTACCTCTTCAGCATACAGGCCTACCTAGCAAGTGATTGACAACCCTTTTTCTCTTTTAGCTTCTTTTTTGTTGCAGGTTTGGTGTCTCCTCTGTTCACCCTGCGATTTTTATGGTATTCTAAGGTTGAGCTACCGATGCAATTAAAAAAATATATCTGTGCAAATCCTTTTTATTATTCTAAAAATTAATAACTTTCCTCCCCTTGGAGAATTTAAGGTCAAGAGTGTGTTCACCTCTTTCGCTTAGACATTATTCAAGTTTATGAAATCCATAGCATGTTTTAAAGATCTTGCTAGCCATTGCCCCTGAATATCAGCTTATAATATGAATTCCCCTAAAAGCACAATTTAAGATGAATGCAGACAAACGGTTGATGTGTTCAATATGGTAATTTGAGGAAGGAGCATTTTTAACCCCGGTTCCTATGCAACACTACAAATGCAATTGAGGGCTATTTCTTTCAACGTATTTCTTTCCAAAATAGCATTTTGATGAACTGTACGTTGGATACAGACTGTGTGAATAATTTAATCTGTCTTTAAAAATGCATGGTATCCCTCGTCCTCTCTTATTAGTTCTAGATCTGAGGTGAGTAATGCGCCTGAAGGTGCCATATTATACCTGCCTATATTAAATGATGTGACAATCCATGCTATTTTAAAGGAGTCGTACATAACAACAGAGATCAAGTATAAAACTCAACTGAATACGTCACTCGTAACCGCACATTCATGCTAGGAATAGATGTGAAAGGGATGGATGTAAAATGGAATTACTTACAAAATCTAGAAAAAATATGCATTTCATTGGATTTAATAATCTTTTTTGCCATTTTGCATCTCTGACAATAACCTCCCACTACACGGCAAAGCAGCACTTCTGCAAGTCATACAGACAACGCCTTACACGTGGAGAAGTGGCAAGTGTTCTTCCGAAAATTAGAACTGACCAGTCGAGCAGTAATAAAGTACACAAGAAGCTATTTGAATAATTCATAGATCGCCAGGTGACAGCAACTAGAAGGCTGACAAATCAGGCGGGCTGAAGCTCAATGCTAAAAAGGAATATACTTTTTTATAACTTTCAAATATCAGGTTATCAGTCACCAACCCAATAGTATCATGAAGAATGAATATCATATTTAGACATTAAGTACATTAAGTGTATTAGAAAGTGTCTAGTGGTTTAAAGAACATTAGACTTACTTGATATCCCACAGTGTCTCAGGCGGAGGCTTACAGACAGAGACCGGTGAACATTCATCTTGAAATACCTTTGTTTCATGCTATGGTAAGGAAGGATTAAATCCCAGGTGTCCACTAGAGGTAGCAGGCAATGCAGGATTCAGCAAACACAAGAACAACCGATTTAAGAGACAGACGGCCAGATTTACAAGGTCCTAGGCCCTCCTTGCACCACATTAGCATCATTTTGTTATGCTAATATGGCTACACGAGGTAAAAACCGCCACAAAATAGTTCCAAAGTGGCATAATACATGCATTGTGCCACTTTGTGACCCATTGTGCCACATTATACCTGTGCCAGGCATAATGTATGCAAGGGGAGCATTTCGGTGTTAGGAGGCCCGCAAAAATGGTACAATGAGATTTACAAGATCTCATTGCACTATTTTGGCGTCATTTTTAATGCCTGCTCAAAGCAGACATTACAAGGACGCACCCAATGAAGCCAATGGGCCTTCTTGCACTTTGCTGCACTAGTGTCAACCTTTTTGACAGTAGTGTAGCAAAGCGCCACAATACCGTAAAAAATGTTGATGCTATTGGCCTGATGTGCGCCATGCTGCGCCAAAGGGGAAGTCCAATTGAAGCTGGTCAGCTCGGTTCTTTGAGAAGGTGGGCTTCTTGCATCTTTTTGTGTCTCTGTAGCTTAACAGAAAGCTAGTCAATTAGCTCTTGGAGCTCACTCTTCTGATCTGGGTTCAACTGGGAGCAGGTCCAGCCATTTGCCTGTATCTCCACAGATTATTGAAGATGCGTTCCTCTTGCTGAGGTCCAAAAGAGGTTCAACATGAGCAGTCCTTCTTCTGTCTTTCTCAGATCCAGCAGTGTTCTTAAGTAGGGACCCAGGTGTGTCACTTTTACACCTGATCCTAGTTTGTGGGTGGGGAAAACTCCCTGTCCAATATGGAAAACATCCCCTGGGAGTTTGGCCTTAAACAATCACACCGTGCCATGCTCTGCCAAAATCCACTATGACAGAATCTTTCTTCCCATGGTCATCACTCTAGGCATACCCATGAGATGGGGGATCATTTTTATTACCTCTTTGCATGTGTACCACCTTCATGCTTTGCTGCATGGTTGCATAAAATGCACCAGCACATGGAGAAAGCAGAACTGCACCATTGTTTTGAAGACAGGGCACAGTTCTGCTACCTTCCATTCAAGTCCTTAGTACTGAGGAAAGCACAGGATACTAAGATAAACACCATTTACAATAAACTACATAACTTTTCAGACTGCAGAAACATCTCAGTTGCAGCAGCATTTAATGACTGACACATCTAATCTGAAGGTGCATGGGTACATTCATTTGCAATTACTCTTTTATTGGTGTTTTTTTGATATAGCTATCCTCAGCATACCCACTCCTAAAACAGTTCTTCAGGAACAATGCAGAGACATGCATTCTTTCCTTTTGAATCTTCAATTTTGAGACAGTAGAAAGGTAGATTAAATACCATACTCCAAGAAAAAAAGTTAACACTAAGATTATAATGAGAATAAGGAGAAGCATTTCTATAAAAAGTAAAAAAGGAAACAAAATTGAGAACATTCATCACGATCATTTTAAGAACACTGAATTTTCACAAGCTTTACATTGAACTAATCATAAAGCTGACAGAAATACAAGCTCTTTCCTAAGGACATTTAAAGAAATCTCCCTAGAAGAGTCTGCCCAGGCACTAGCAAATTGCAAATCAGGCTCACTACTTTTTAAATCAGTCCTTAGTAACAGGGTTTGGAACACTGTGCGGGAAGCACGTCTAAGTGCTGCCCATTTTGAAGAAGCCTAGAGTAGATCCAAGTCCTCCAAGCAATCATAAATCAGTTTCAATCCTTCCTGCATGTTTAAACATACTGGAAAAAGGATCTCTAGTAAAAACTATCATTCTATGAACATACAGGTGATATGCAATACCTCCTACATCATTACCAATCTCGTGGCCAGATACACATGGAGCACACATAACTCCTACATCTTTCGCCACAGGGGGATACACTCAAGACTGCTAGCTGGGGAGTTTGGGGAAGGATATCTACTAGGTAATTTGATAGTTCACAATAATGCATTGATGTAAGCATGATGTCAGACAGCAAATGTACTCATTTTACTCTCTGTGCATTCAGAGACAGTGCCTACCCAGTGCGCACCTATATGCTAACGCCCTACCTGAGCCCTGCCACTCCAACAGAGAGGAGGTACAATGCTGCACACAGGGCTACCTGCAATGTGGTGGAGCGCACTTTTGGGCTACTGAAGAGCCGTTCAGGTGCATCCATAGGAGTGGAGGTGCACTACAGTACAGCCCTGAGACAATATGCAACATTGTGGCCACATGTGCTATCCTGCACAACATAGCAACCACCAGGGCCATACCAGTGGAACTCATGGAGCCAGACTCTGATGAGGATGATGATCCCTTACCACCCCTTTTACCAGCAGACAGGACCAGTGCAGCAGAAGGCAGGCAAAGACATGCTGACATCACGTGCAACCATTTTTGATGTAAGTAATGACAAATCCACTTCAATAATATGTATTTCTGTAGTTAGCATCTGTATTACCTTGACTTCAGGTAAACAATGTGTCATTAGGACATAGCTATTCACAATGGGCAGACATGATCTATTAACAGTGTCACACTATTAGCATCATAGCATGACTTTATTCTACATGTTGAGGTGGTCCCCTGTAGCCCTCCATGTCACTTCTTACATCCACGCACTCCACTTGAGTGCTCAGTGCCCTCGCTGGCACCTCTAGTAGCAGGTTCACCCGCAGTACTGTGTCTGGCACTGCAACGCCTCCGATCAATCACAGGGACTGTCAGACTGTTGAGGCTAGAGGACTCCTCACTGTCACCAACACCCAGTTCGCTGGTTGTGGCACTGCGTGCTGTTTGCATGGCACCCACTACGTTGGTAATTTGCACCAGTCCCTGTGCAATGTCCCGACTGCAATGTGCCATCTCCACCTGTGTGGCAACGGCACGCTGTGATATCTGGGCTATTGAACTTGCAAGCCGATTGACTGATCTACAGAAACTTTGCCAAATATTGGTGATGGCGCTTGCGCTAGCTGCGCGCTCCTGCCGTATCTCAGTGCATAGTACCCCAATTGCCTGTGTCAACTCCTTCGTGTTTTTAGCAACTCTTTGCTATCCCTCAATCAGGGTCTCCAAGCGCTTATTTTGTAACCCCATATTGCTATTGTGAGACACACACTGTTTGTGCAGTGACTTCAAATGTTTGCATTGCAGGCGCTGCACCATCAGCATGGAAGCTTCCAGGCCGCCAAAGATTGATGGGCCCACTCCTTCTTGTGTGCCCTGTCTGCCTGCATCGTGGCGCCTCCTGAGGGGAGTTGACTGACGCTGGCGCTGGTTCAGGGACTGCTGTCTTCCTGTGGGACTCGCCTCTGGTGGTGGTGTGGGTTCGTGTTCTGGCATCTCATCTGAGTCCAGGTTGTACTCTGGCAGTGATAACGCCCTTGCCCTGCGTCTAGTCAGAACAATACTGTAGGACTCACTGGTATTTGAGTCGGACTGTGGCTGTGTTTCTGCTTCTCCCAATTTTTCAGATCCTGCAGCAGCAGGGACCGAGTCGTCTGCAAGGACAATGTGCAGCATGTCAGTTCTAGCATTTGTCACAGATTTCCACAGTGTTGCTTTAAATGTACAATTAAATGGTGTCACCTCAAGTAGTTTGTGGTGTTTCTCTATGTGGCTGACCACTATCTTACTATTTATGTTGTGTATTCACCTTAGAGTTGTGTACTGCCACTCCCACAAGGCACTGTTGTGTTGTATGTAAGATGTGACATGGACTACTTTTCATTGTGCATCAAGCTATGTTCTATTTCCTAAGGGGCATGTGTACATGCACATGTGGGGATACACATAATCACTGGCCTTAGCTTT
Source organism: Pleurodeles waltl (assembly GCF_031143425.1). NCBI lineage: Eukaryota > Metazoa > Chordata > Amphibia > Caudata > Salamandridae > Pleurodeles > Pleurodeles waltl. Next base: position 282,857,491 of record NC_090447.1, read on the forward strand.
GCTGGTTCTGGGTGTCCGTGAGGTGTCAATGTCAGTTACACCACTGACAGCTTTTGGCAGCAATGTGGACTCCACCAGGTCTTCCATAGGGGTGGATGGTGTGTGGGTGGATGGTCCGCCTCCGCTATTCCTTGCCTCCCTAAGCCTGCTGGCCACCCTCTCCTTGGTACAGGACCGCAAATTGTACCATCACTTGTGTATCTCCTCCACAGAGCGCTGTGCAACACCCACTGCGCATATTTTTGTCTGTATGTCAGACCAGAGTTTCCGCTTCTAACTCTCAGGTACTTGGAGTGAGGTCTTGCCAAAGAGTCTATCATGGTTCCGAACAACCTCATCAATGAGCACTTCAAATTCTTTCTCACTGAATTTCAGCTTCCTCTTCCTGTCTCCCTTCTCCTTCCCATTGCCAGCATTGGCCATTTTGCAGTGTGATCCTAGCTTCCTCACAATGCTGACTCCCTGGTCCTGGGCTGTGTCTCTCTCACTACTCCTATGGGTGTGGCATCTGGAAACAGCATGGGCTGACTCACTTCCTGCTTGTGATGTCATCAGGCTGTTCCGGTATGCCGTTTTCGCTATTTGTGATTTTCAGTTACCGAATCACAATTTTTTTTGTGATTCGGTATTTGCATCTTGTAAATAGCGTTTGCGAATTTTAAGAAATGGCTACTTGGGAATTTCAAATTTGATACATCGCGTTTTGCATTTCTAAAATTGTGATTTCTTAACATTCGCAATTTGGAAATCGTTACCTGGAATCTTGATGCAGCTGGCCCTTAGTATTTTTCATGGAATTTCAATGATTTGTATTTTTTTAATAAAAAACAGTTTCAAGTCGTAGTATTAAGTGTTATTTATTAAGGTATCATTAATTAGAGTGCCATACAGTAAAAGAAGGTGAGTGTCATTCAGTCAGATATCGTAGAGGGGAGTATTGTATAGTGGAATTGAGTTCAGTGTGGCAGAATGTAGTGGTCTACAGTAGGAAACAGTGGAGTGGAGTGTTTTAGAGTGGAGTTGTATAGAGTACAGTAGTGTGTTGTACAGAGGAGCTGCATAGTGAGGATGATTGGACAGTAGTGTAGAGCAAGGTGATGTGTCACACAGTGAAGTAGAGTGGAGTAGAGTTCCGTGGAGTTACATAACTTAGTATTAAGTAAAGTATAATACAGTGTATTAGCATGTCATATAGTAGTGACGTGGACTGAATGATAGTGTAGTTGTGTAGTGCATAGTCAAGTAAACTCTTGTAAATTAGAGTGGTGTCCTGTACAGTAGAGTAGAGGGCTATATCGTACAGTATTGATAAGAGTTGTTTAGTGGAATAGAGTGTTGTACAAAGGAGTGTACAAACATAAATTAAATTGGACTGTAGAGTTAGACAGTGGAGTGTACATGGATAGTGTGAAGTAGAGGCATGTACAGCCATATAAATTGCAATATACTTTTATAGAATGCAGTTCTAGAGGGAGGAGCAGAGTCTTGCACAGTGGAGCTGCGTAGAATGCAGTTGCTTGCACTTAAAGTAGAGTACTGAACAGTGGAGTACATGGAGTAGAATATGTACAAAGGAATACCGTAAAATCTACTGACATTCCTTGGAGTGTAGAAGTGAGGGTGGGCTGACAGTCTAAGAGTGTACACTGGAATGTTCTACACTGGAGTGCCATGTACTTGAAAAGCATACAATGGAATGGAGCACAGTACAGTGGTGTACAAAGGATTAGCACACAGTGGAGTAGCATACTGTGGAGTGGCCTACAGTGGTGTGGCATCTATTGGAGTGGCATATAATGCAGTGTGATAAACTGGAATACCATATAGTGGAGTGGCATATGGAAGAGTGGCATTCAATAGGATAGCATAGAATGGAATGTCATAGAGTGGTTTGGTATACATTACAGGGCTGTACATTGGAGTGTAATACAGTGAAATAGCATGGAGTGCTGTGGCATGCATGGGAGTAGCGTACAGTGGAATAGTGTACAGTTGAGTAGCGTCCACTGGAGTTGGGTACAGTAGCATAACGTAGACTGAATGTCATGCAGTGTAGTGTGTATAGTAGAGTTGCATAGAGGGGAGTCAAAAATATTGCAGTGGCGTACGGTGAGTAGAGTAGAGTGGAATAGCATGTAGTGGAATGCTGCAGAGTGGAGAGCAGTCCACTGTAGAGTGGAATGGCATAGAGTGAAGTGACATAGAATGGAGTGGTGTACTGTAGAGTAGCATCCATTGGAGTGCCATGCAGTGAAATAGAGTACAGTGGAGTGTCATATAGTGGAGTGGCATAGAGTGGAATAGCATATACTGGAGTCACGTACAGTGGAGTTATGTACAGTGGAGTGGTGTACAGTGCAGTGACAGGTAGTGGAGTATTGATGTAGTTGAAATTTTGGAAGACTGTAGCTTTTGGTGTGTAGAAAAATGCAGGTATCATCTTGCACTACCTTGCATTTTTGCATATGTACAAAGCAAAGCAGGGCAACGTATGGTGGCTTTGCGTAATTTTATAAATGTAACATAAGTATTGTGCTGCCCTTGTGACACTATACATAATGGAAGGGTAAAGCAATTGAATCCCACATTTTTCCCCTAGTGATATATTGTGCCACAGTAATCCATGGTAAGTTAGTGGTAAACCAGGGTACATAGAGATGACAAGGCAGTGTATAATTGGCTAATGTCTGCCTTTTCAAATGCAAAACACAGACTTAATCCTTTTAGTTGACGTTGGGATTGTTGTTGCTTAGGGCCTTAAACATAGGTAAATAGTCATTTGTATTGTTTTTCTAAACCTTTCACCATTTTCCTAAAGTGGAAACAGGCATGGAAATGTATGTACAATGTTCTATATTTTTATTTAACCACTTTATCTAGTACTGCAGTACTACCTAGCATGTTTTTTACCAAATGTATATTTCTTAAGCATTTTTTTAAATGTAACACAGTCAATTTCAGGTATTACCATGGTAATGCATAGGCCTTTTGACATAGTTAAATATGTAAAACAAATGTAAACACTATTGTGTATTACAGTGTTTTTTAATTTGATATACATATTTGTCAGGTACTGCAGTACTCAGATAGTACCTTGATAGTACCTTAGTACTCCATATTTTTTTTAAATATCAAGAAACGTATAATTATATTTCGCTACCTATTACCACTTACATTAAGTGATACTAGGTATGGAAAACATATCAAACCTAATACTTACCTATATTTAATGCCCTAAGCTGGAGCAAAGTGGCTTCACATAATTGCATGGCTGCTTGCACTTTTTGAAAAGACAGTCATTATCCAATCAGATAATGGCTTGCCATCATTATGTACTGAGGTATTCCCCTCAAAACTACAGTGATGACAGGTATAGCTGAAAAAATAATTATTTATTACCTTTTACTTTTTGTACTTGCCTGTACAAACCCAAAGAATAATCTGCACCCCCTACTATGCAATACTGCTAAATTTCTGAAAAATCCAGCTGACAATTTTCACACTATGTGAAATACAAAAGCCCATGGAAAATACATTGGATTTCAGGCCAGTTTTAGGACCAATCTTTTTCTTCACAACCTCTTCATGAAATACCACAACATTTTCTGGACTCTGATAATGAAACAGGGGCAGCAGGTTTGCAAAGTTTTACAGCATAGTTATTAAGGGAAATATTCTGAAATTCTCTATCTCCGGTCATTCTAATCACAACTACAGAGTGGCTACTGACACTCTGTAATCAGTTTATCTATCTATCTATCTATCTATCTATCTATCTATCTATCTATCTATCTATCTATCTATCTATCTATCTATCTATCTATCCACATTTCTGTCCATCTTTTGGATTCTTGTCCCTTTCTAATGTTGCACCAGTTTGACAAATGCCCTGGAAACTATACAGACCTCTTGTATCTATTTCATTGTCAGAGCACTCAACATTTTTGGCATTTTCATCAAGGGAGTGCAAAGACAAAAGGTAGGTCCCAAAACGGGATTGAAACATAATGCATTTTACACAGACATTTGTATCTCATGAAGCACAAAAAACATCAGTCTGATTTTGATGAAATTTGGCTGCATTACATAGTAGGACGTGCAGATGATGCTTTTGGGTCGTACAAGTTACTAGAGTAAGTGTTTTTGATGTCTTAAGGTATTTCAACTTAGTGATATATGTTGTCACAGTAGTACCACAGTAGTACAGGGGTACATAGTGAAGATAAGGCATTATGCAATTGCCTAATATGTTCTTTTCCAAAACTATAAGGCAGCCATTGTGTTTCCACAAAGCAGTTTGCCTTTGTTTTTGAGTTAGAACTTAATAATAATTTCATCACTGTATTTTGTATTTCTCCTCTATCTGTAACCAATTTAGTAAAGTGGTAATAAGTAGGGAAAATTATTGAAACATAGCTATATGCTTTTTAAAACATTTATGGAGTACTGCAGAAATTACTTATTCAGATGTTTCTAGAGAGTCCCGTAGTACTGTAAATGTTTTTTTTAAAGAAAAAGTCACATATTTTCCCATTTACTAATTTGAAGATTAGGTTGGTTCTTAAACAGCCTTTGATTTGAAGTGCTCAAATTGGATTTAAATATGATTTCAAAGCCATTGTTGGAAGTTACTAAGAAACAGATAATTGGGTGTTGCTCGACACATAGGAGCTCCCGTCATGCTCCGCGGCTAGCCATTTGCTCAGAGGAGAGGACACGTGTCGGAGCACGGACGCGATGGGATGTGGCGCTTTCAACTGAAATCCTCAATTAAATATCGGACGCCGCTCTCCCCCCTAGTTGATGTTCGGAGTATTTAAGATCTTAACAACTGTGGAACAGGTCTCCATAACTCCAAGCATTTGGCTGATGTGCTTAGGCTTTGATCCTGAGGCACGACTCCCCTCCAGGTGGGAGAAACTCATTTTTATCGCCACTGTAGTCGCTAGATCTGTTTTGTTAAGAAACTGGCAATCTGAGCTGGTTCCCACTTCTCAAGAATGGCAGAGCAAAATGACGCAAGTCAGGAATCAGGAAATGAGATATGCCAACAGAGTAGGAAGTGGTAAAAAGTTTTCTTTGATTTGGGGCGAATGCTTTTTAGATATGTTTGGGTGAATTTGTCTATGGTTAAATTTACTATTGAATGATCCTGCAAAGCTATTTATTCTCACTGTAAGTGGCAATGTATTATTTTTGTTATTATCTTGATCGATCCTGACAAAAAAAAATTAATAAATTTTTTTTTTTTTTAAAGAAACATTATTGCCATCTGAGGTGAAATGTACACTATCTCTACAATATTGAGAAGGTTTGGAAAAAGCAATGTTTAAGTGATTCATAGAAGATATGCTGTGATCTTGTAGCAATGCTGACACAGTTTTGTTGACATGTCTTTGGGATTTCCTACACTTTCCAGAATTCACAAAAGAGTACTTCCATTTTATCCTTTGGCAAATATTTTAAAACACAAAATGAGTGTCAAGAAATGTAGTCTTTAATGACTGAAAAGTAACTTTCATCTCTATCTCTATTCGAACACTAGTGAGGTCACTTATATCATTCCCTTCACAAACAATGATTATAAGCTGTGGATTCTCACAACCAGTAAGAAATAAAAGGAGAGGTAGGATGATATTCCACCTTAAACCTTCTTCAGCCATCCAGGTTATGTCAACGTCTGCCATAGCTAAATTATGATATATGCCACTCTTTTTGGCATACTCCATTGCCCAAAATATATAACTGTGTCCAATTATCCACATTCAAACCATGTTGTTGGACGATTACCAAACAGGCTAATGAAACACTTATTGAATGAAAGTAGTTTGTGTATGTAGTGAGTTAGAAATTGTCCAATTGCATGATATTTAACAAATAATACATTTAAAACGAAGACTCTGACTGGTTATATGTAATATTGGGCTTCTAACATAGTCAACGTCTACTAAAGAAGCACATCAAATAACAAATAGCTTAGATTGCATACTGTCATAATATATTAGTATATATACAGCTATATTGCACAGATATCAGGCCACATGACTATCTAAACCAATACAGTACAAGATTAGAAGGGAAATCCAGCATTTAGATGAAATTCATTTGGTGATTTGGTAAAAAGAAATGTGAAAGTCATACTGCCTTTAATCACATGATATAGAAACAAATAGGATGCTACATATAAAATATAGTTCAGCAGTAATAAAGATTGTGATTGGATTTAATTTTTCATTAGGTTACAAACCTAGCCCAATACTACTACATGTATGTAAAGAACACTGAGAGTAGGTTAACTGCTGTAGTACAAGTGAAGTTTCTACATACAGCTACTTATTCACAAATCTAATATTATCAACAATAACATCAGGATATTAACTACTATTGAAGGTAAATACAAGTAAATTATTCTGATATCAAATCACATCAACTTGAGTAGGCAGCAAATCAGATTTCTCCCTCCCACAGGCATTTGATTTCGACATGAATGAGATTGCCAGAGGGAAAAAAGCACCCGTGCCAATCAGAATGCTTAATTTTTAAATTGGTGTTCCTGCAAGACTCTTGCAAGACTCTTGTGGGCACAAATGTCCAGATATACAAAAATAGTTAAACCTTAATCTCTCAAAAACAACAGGACAGATTGACACTAAGGGCCAGATGTAGCAAAGTCCGATTTTGCGAATCGGATGCAGTACAGTGTCTCAGACACCGACTGCGAGTCGCTATGGGGTCACAAAGACCCACCTCATTAATTTTAATGAGGTGGGTCGCATTTTGCGACCCCATAGCGAGTCCATGCACTCACAGGGATGGTGGCCTGCTGAAGTCAGCAGACCTCCATGTCTGTGACTGCTTTTAAAATAAAGCAGTTTTTTATTTTTATTTTGCAGCCCGTTTTCCTAACGGAAAATGAGTTGCAAAATAAAAAAAATAACAAAATCTTTTGGTTTCGGTTTTTCAGAGCAGGCAGTGGTCCATTGGACCACTGCCTGCTCTGAAAAACCCTTATTGGCAACATTCACAAAGGGGAAGGGGTCCCATTGGGACCCCTTCCCTTTTGCAAATGGGTTACCACCAGTGTGACCCTGGTGGTAACTGCGAATTGCTTTGCGACCGCATTCGCGGTCACAAAGCAATTTAGCATTGCGATGCGAGTCGCAAATAGGAAGGGAACACCCTTTCCTATTTGCGAGTTGCATTCACAATTTGCGAGTCGGTACCGACTCGCAAATTGTGAATGTGAATCGCAAAAGGCTTTTTGCATGGCGCAAACTGCGATTTTTGCAGTTTGCACCATTCAAAAAGCATTCTACATCTGGCCCTAAACCACAAAAGCACAGTTTTCCCAGTAAGATCTAGCAACCTGCCAAATTTGGTGTAATTCTTTTCAGCAGTTTTCACTGTAGCCCTGCCTAAATTGTCTATAGAAAAGGCATCAGGATTTTGTGTTTTGGGAACCCCTTTTTTCTCAGCCCTGCTTGATGGATCACCCTGAAACTTTCCATTGGTCAACAAGTAATACCTGTTTCAAAAGTTTCATTGAGATCTGCCTTTTTGCACCAAAGTTATTAGCAACATAAAATATGCATTTCTTATGGAAATGCTAACCTATCTATAATTATCCAGTGGCAACCACAACTGGGAAATATCTATCTATCTATTTATCTAACTATCTATGTAAACACATATATAGACATAGAAAGAACAATTAACTTTGGGTCTCATCTACCGTCTCCCTGTCCTCTGTTGTCCGAGTCCATGCACCAGTCCCCTCCTTCCCGCCCTGCCTGGTCTGATGTGCTGCTACTGCCTTCCATTTAGCTTGATGTCCCTGCCCACTAATTTTATGCCCCATCATTGCCCTTCTGCTTAGCCTCTGTGCTTAACTTTCTACCCCTACTCTCCTTCCCTTGCGCTCCGGTGTCTCTGTATATGCCCCTGCTACCTCCTTTTTGCCCACCATGTCCCATAGACCTCCCACTGCTCCTTCTATCTACTGTTTTGTTGAGTTCTACTGCCCCTCCCACCTCTATAGCATTATCAGATGGCTGCCGCCTGTCCCTTCCACCTCTACCCTGCCTGTCCGTTTGAGTTCCATGCCCCAAGCCCCACCCACCTGTCCTCCATTGTCCATTTTTATGCCACTCCCTTCTGTCCTTCATTAGACTGCAAGAGAGAGAGTATCCTGGACCTTGTGTGTGTCACAGTGTTTCGATGGTGATCTAGCTTGTTGGTACTTCTCTCTTTCCCTCTCGTCCCTACCCATCTTTCCTTGGAAACTCCTAAGGTTGCAGTGTGTACTTCATTGCTGTCCTGTCAGTTATCATTGAGGTTTGAGAATTATTGTCACCCCATCGGAACCACCTGGAGTTCAAGTGACTGGCTCCCAACACCTAGCAACCAATCAAAGCAAGAGATGCAACAACCAATAGAAATGTATACAATGGACAGGTGACCCTAAGCACAGACTGCTGGGGCAGGGAGGTGCTCCTCTATTCAGAACCTTCTTGGATATAGACAGGTTCAATCCACACTTCCTAGCTTCCTGATTCTACTCATTCAAGTAAGGCCCAAACCTCAAGCCACTGAAATACTGCTTTTCGTGCAGTTAAACTAATCACCTTTTCAAGCCGCAAACAACTGCTTCATGCAATTTACAAGCACAGTTTAAAACCACAAAAACAGATTAAGCAGTCTCCTAAACAGACTCCGGTTAGCCACTGAGGTTTATTTAGCCTTTTCTAAACCTTTTAAGGGTGGTGGTGAGGTCCACCACAGTATGGGGGAAAAACTAGGAGAGAGGTATATACTGTCACAGGTAGAAAACAAAAAACAGGAGTTTAAAAATACCAAGAAGTATATTTACAAGCCCCTAGTGCCTCTGGAGCATCAATTTTTTTGGTGCTCCAGTAGTGCAGTGTGCTGGCTCGTATTTACAAGGGCACACAAAGCCACCTTGCGTGGCTTTCATGGCCGTTTAAATATGATCCCCTTTCAGGCACTTCTCTGCATAAAAGAGGCGTTCCATGGGTGTAACTGTAGGTGTTCCAACACAACACACACAGAATCTGATGCATTCCCAGATCTACAAGGCTGAGAATGCCTCATATTCCTATGCCACCCTAGGGGAGGTGTAAAAGTAGTGCAATGAGGAGAAATATATTTTTTCTCCTTGTTTTTTCCTTTTTCGATTTGTGCTGCATTCTGGAGGAGAACCCATTAATGATTGTTTCTGTGGAGGATGGTATCCCTTCCTGCACATAAACAATCATCACTGCAATGCAGGCACCCTTGCACCATGGTGCAAGAGTGCCTACGTTGGTGCTAGGCTGCCAATTGTGCACCAGCGCTGAGGTAAATGCATTGTACTGCTGTAAATATGACTCATCCCTACACTTTCCTAATGGTGCAGCTCAGTGCTGTAAGATGGCTTGTGGTGCCAGGCTGCATCATTATTTTGTAATATGCCCCCAAGTTTGCAGATGTTCTTATCACCTTTCTTATCTCTCCCTCACTGGCCTGTATAGGGCACAGAAAAGCTGGGCTCATATAATGGAGGTGGTTGTCTCAGGGTTACCTCCACAATTTTAAAAGGCCAGTGCAGGTGTGAGAGGAGCGCTCACGTTTGCTTGGGAGCTAGAGAACCAACCACCAAGCACAAGCCACCGTGGCAAAGGGATGCTCCTATAATCAGAATCCCTTTGGACACAGACAGACTCAATCCACACTTTCGAGCTTCCTGATTGTACTCATGTAAGGCTCAGCTCTGAAGCCACTGAAATACTTTTTTGTGTGCACTTAAACGAATCACTTTTCAAGCCAAATATGACTGCTACATACACATTCTCAGCTCAGTTTAAACCCACAAAAGCAGATTAAGTAGTCTCCGAAACACACTCTGGTTAGCCACTGAGGTGTGTTTTGCTTTTTTTAAACCTCATAAGGGGGGTGGTGAGGCATATTATAGTACAGGAGAAAAACTAGGAGGAAAATGTATACAGTCACAGTAGGAGCAAAACAACAGTTTAAAAATACATAGTTTGCAGAAATCCAAGAGGCACATTTAAACAGACATGAGAAGAAAAATCTGCAGTTTAAAAGCACCAAGTGTGAAAAACACAAGATGTAAATTTAATCAGACACAGGTAGACAAGAACAGCAGTTTAAAAGTGCAAAATTTGCAGAAAACTGAGCAGTAAATTTAAACAGACACAGGTAGGGGAAAAGCACTTTTAAAATTATAAGAATACACAGAAAGTCTGTGCATGGCCCTGCCCCCTCCATATTGATTTCCATTGTCTCTTGTGGTGCACTGCTCTCTTTCTTGCCCTGTGTGGTGTATTGTTCAACCCCTAACACCAGCCCTGTAATGCCAGTTTGGTGCCCCTGTCTATCACCCTCCTGCCCTCTGTTAACCAAGTCATATTCCTACTCCATTCCTCCAGCCCTCCATGATCCAATGTATCATACTTTCCAACATTTTGAACTTGGTATGAGGAAGATTTTGTAAAAGAAACCTGGGGAATTGACTTTCTCTACTGACTTATAATAAAAAGAGGCTTCTCTAGGCAGGAGACAGATAAAATAAAGCCCTTTTGTGCTGAAAAACATTGGAAGTCTACTGCCTGAATCGGGTCTGTTGGCATGTTTGATTATACTGCCAGTGCCTCTTCCTTCTGCCCTCAATGTTCTATTATATTGCCACAGCTTCGCCTGCCTTTCCTGCATATCTCACTATGTCTAAAACGAAAATGAATGTGTCCTTGCGTAATGTAGCAGACGCTCATGTAAGGCATCTCCAGTACCTTCAGGTCATGTCTGCAAAAAAACTGTAAAAAACAAAGAAATTAAGGGGCATATTTATACTCCCTCTGCGCCGATTGTGCGTCAAAGATTTTGACCCACAATCAGCGCAATTGTTGCCCTGTATTTAAACTTTGACGCCCGAGCCCGCGGACGACAAAATTCCATTGTGTGCGTATTTTTTTGGATCGGGCAACCCACCTTGTGTTAATTATATGCAAGGTAGTCGTTCCCGTCCAAAAAATGGCTTAAACGGCCGTGCGTTGTATTTATGCTTTCAGGAAAAAATGATGCAAGGGCGGGAGGCGGAGCCAGAAAATGACGTCCAGCTCGGTTTGCGTCAAAATTTAACGCCTGGGTCAGGGCAGGCGTTAAAATGGGGCAAACTCACCTGTATTTAATCAGAACACACAGAACAAACAACAGAGCAGCAGAGCAGCAATAGGGAGCCATGGAGGTGATTCTAATCCAGCGTGCACGCAGGCGCAGAGCCCAGCAGCAACAACAGCAGCTACAACAACACCAGCAGGGACCCCAAAGGCAGCGCAGAAGGCAGGAGAGGATATTCCGCCCAAGAACAACCCTTCAGGGCCTCAGGGAACACCACATCATACAGAGGTACCGGTTGAACTGGCAGGCTATTCAGCAGCTGCTGCGCAACATTGAACAGCAGTTGGCCCCCACTTTGGTGACACCCCGCACCATCCCAACAGAAACAAAGCTGCTTGCCGTACTTCATATGCTGGCAAGTGGCTCTTTTCAAACAACTGGTGCCCTGGTTGGCGGAATATCACAACCATCATTCTCCGCCTTTTTGCCCAAAGTACTGGACGCCATCATTCGACTGACACCCCGCCACATCTGCTTCCCTAATACACTGCAGAAGCAGCAGGAAACTAAACAGGGGTTCTACGCAATCAGTGGCTTCCCACACGTCCTTGGTGCAATCGACTGCACACATGTGTGCCTTGTGCCACCTGCTGCAACTGAACACCTCTACCACAACAGGAAGCACACACATTCCATCAACGTGCAGGCCATTGTCGATCACCAGGGATTCATCACCAACATCGTGGCTAAATATCCTGGGAGTGTACATGACTCATACATCTTCCGTCACTGCACCATCAATGAACACTTCCAGGATGGACGGTATGGCAATGGACTACTTGTTGGTAAGTACAAAAACCTACTTATATATACACTGCACAGCAACCCTCTAGGACACACAACACATACACTACAACAGCAACATGTTGACAGGAACACACTGAGGTCGTGACATCGCTAGCCATGTTTCTTAAGTCACCATTGAACCTGTCACACATCGGAATTTACTGTACAGCCTAATGTGAAGATGTCAATGAGTGTGGTTGCCTAAATGTCACCTTGCAAATTGTAAGTGTCCCATTGACCTTTACATTAATACATTGCCTAAGTCTAAAGGTATGGGATATCCAGGGTACTTTGATATGAACGTGTTAACAACACTTTCAATTTTAACTGTGCATGGAACTATCATCTCACCCCCAGTGAAGACACACGGACACCTCTATCACAAGTCACAATGCTAGGGAGGGCACACTGTACTGCAAATCCCAAAACATACTGTTGACAAATGGTTAGCAGACAAACACTTGTTCAGCCAAGGAAACAACACAATGCAGATGGTATAGCCTACAAGCATAGGATGTCACATTAGTACACAAAAGAGTCACAGACAACACAAGACAACTACTGCCATTAAAGGTCTTTTCAATAGTGCCATCTACATTAACATGATACCATTCATTTTATCTTGCAGCTGATCAGGGGTATGGCATCCAGCCATGGATTATGACACCATTTGGCAGCCCGAGTACAGCTGCAGAGCGTGCATACAACGAGGCCCATAGGAGGACACGCAGCATTGTTGAGCGGACCTTCGGCATCCTCAAGTCAAGGTTCCGCTGCCTCGACATCACTGGTGGTAGCCTCCTATATTCCTCCGAGATGGTCTGTAGGATCATCCTCACATGTGCAATATTGCAAAACATTTGCATCAGAAGAAACATTCCCCTCCTGGAACCAGAGCCACACATGCCTGACGAGGAGGAAGAGGAGGATGCTGGCCTGCAATAGGAGGGGGAACTACAGAACACAGCTGCTGGTATATGCAGGCGGCAACAGATTGTAAATAATTTCTTCTGAATATGATCACCTTCACCACTTTAGTTAACTATTTTAAATAAACACCTATTATAATCACCATATCATGGTCTGGCTATTCCTTTTTACACACCTTCATCTCTACTTATCAGAATAAGAGTGTTGCCTCATGGAGCATTGCTGAGATACTGAGTAGGAAACGGAACATCCCAGAGCTTATGTGATGCCTAACATACAATGGTCACATACACACACACTCTTAATGACATATATCATGTACATATCTCCTTTGAAGGCCTATAGCAGAGGACCACAACTATTTCACACATACGTGTTGAATGCAAGGTCCAACGCAGCATATGGCACACAACTATGAGGCAGTCGATGTGCTTTGGCATCACTAACAGGAATGTATGACAAGACCCTTGACAGCAGTTAGTCCAACTGCATCCAAAATTTGCAAGGAATATCTGTGACTAGAGTTCCATAGAAGCAGAACATAGACAGCACAAGTGCCACACATATGACATGCATTGCGCACATGACATTCCATGCACATGTCAGCCCATTTGCTAACTCCTGACACACCCATGCACCTGGTCACAACCCACCTGTCGGAAGAGGTACCTGGAATACTAAGACGTGTACCCTGATAATACCTCCTCTACAAACACAGACCAACATTAGCAAACCAGTGTGCTACACCCTTTCGTAAGGTATTCCATTGTCATAGAACATCTGACTGCATGGACGTCAGGTCAATTTATACACTGTCTTCTAGTTTCAAAGCCCTGTTAGCACATGTAGATTGCTTCCCCTTGTGAAAATGTCTGTTGGCCCTTAGAATGCAAGTCTCACCTACAGGACTGGTGAGAAACAGATGCAGCCCACACCTGTGATCACCTCCATGCACACCACCCATTACAAAAAGCACTGCCCGTGATGATGCCTGGAACAGCATAGGAGTCGCCATTATGTCAAATACACCGTCAACCATTGATAGTAATTAAGCCGTGTGACACAGCCCTTGGGTTCATTTGTCACCTTAAAAAACACAGGACGTACACAGATTGACATGTCAACTGTCTAGTTTGTCCTCCAAACAGTGTCAGTCAGACCACTGATTATGTAACTTGTCCAGTAGCTGGCTCCTGAATAATCTTGCATTCTGTCAGCCTGACTGGCAACTGTCTGGGTGTCACACTAAAGTATCCCTGTGTCTACATATGTACCACACGTGCGTTAGCAAATCTGCCATTCATCAGGGGGCATTGGGCATGGGCTTCTACCATGCATACACAAATACATTGTATAGCATCATCTGCCTTTTAACTGTACCATTTGAGTTAAATCCTCTTGGAAATGCAAAATTCATGGCCCATCCCTTGTCTGGGTTGCATTTATGCATGAATGACAAAGTGTGACAGTGTCCCAGGGTCATAGGCAGGGATTGGGTACGGGGCTTTCAGCACAACCAGCAAACTCTGATAATGTACATGACTAATACACAAATGTCAGAACCATGACAGTTCACACACAGCATCACAGTGCGCACAACATAGTGTTGGGCCGTGTGTGGTGAATAGCTGCGACAATAAACAGCACAGAGGCTATGATATTCCCAGATGCAGTGTAATGACACCTGCCGGAACATGACAATTGAGACATTATCTCACTCAGCACAGCAAGGTTGCCCTGTTGACTGTCTCATTACACATCTTTAGTGACAGGGTGGGACCATCCACATGTTGGGTCACATGTCCACATCTTCTTTACTCACATTGATCAACCAAGGATACTCACTAGTTACAGGAATAGCTGCCACTGACTCATGATGAGTCCTGGTCCGAACTGTGAAAATTACACCCCAAAAAATCTACAGGATCATCATTGGACCACACACATGAACAAGACACCTATGTGCAATTGATCACTAGAAATATGTGGACACGTGCTGTCTTGTATGCTGGTCCACCACAGCCACTTGATAGTTGGGGCTTACTTCTATTGCCTCAACTGTGGTGTCATCATACATATGAGATTGAACCTTGTCTGTCTGTGCAAACAACATGGTACCCACTTCCTCAATGCATGTGTATGACTCACTGTGGGATTCATCAACTAGTGCCTAGGAAGCTGTTACCAATACTCTAGGACATAGGATGTAGAAATTGTGGACCTTTGACATGAACATGCGTCTGCCATCCATCTGGTGCATGCTATGTCACATGTGGTGTCTACGTGACCCTAAAACTTGGAAGTATACTTTGCGGGTGTTGTAACATGAATGAGTAACACATGCCCTTGCTCATTCCAATTTTTACTTGCATCTTAGGGTTGAACACATGGAGGTCACATTCATACAACCAAATGTACAATAATGCTTCATGTGATGCACACGCACACTTGGTCAACCAACAAATTAGTTGTCAAAGCACACACTTTGAGCCAAAGGCAATTAGGTATTGTACATATGTGTGTCACATTGCTATCCTCTCCTTATGGCAAACATGCACAATTTGTGCCACACATATATGTAGGCCACACCTATGACCATCTATGACGTCAGCCAACTGTAAACATACTGTGAAGGGTGTAGTGGATGATGTTCCGCTGCAGTATGATGTCACACATGTGAACATACACCATCAACACCATACTCTCTTCAATTAGCCAATCTCTGATGTGTTCCAAATGTAAAATAACCAAAAAAGAAGTAAAAATGCCCCAAACCAGTTAATGCACTGTAATTTTGACGTCCCTAGCGGTGTGCGTCATTTTCTGTTTACCAAAACTGTATTTGCGCCATTTTTTTTGACGGACAGGAGTGAAATTTAGCCTGCATCCAGATATTTGTACAGTCCATGTATCATTATGTGGATGGGGGTTAATATTCACGTCTGTGCGTCAAAAAAAGGTACGCAAATACAGTTTTGTGCAACAAAAAATTACGCATAACGCGAAAAAGGTGGGACTTTTCATACAGGAAGTGATGTAATAGGATATCCTGTTTACAGATCATGTACAGTGGGTGTACTTTCACTTTCACTTTGCAGTCTATGATCCTTCTAGACTGTGTGGCTGTGTAGAGAGTGTTGTCCAGAGATTTTGTGCTGTATTTGTCCTGTGTGCTATCTGTAAAGTCCTTTTGTGAAATAAATTTTGTTTGTGTATACTGTAGTACTGTGTTTTGTCTACATTTGTCCATTTATCTTGTGTATTTCTTGTTTGTGGGAGTCTGTTGTGGGTAGTGTTAGTTTGGGGATAGTTAGTGTTTAGGTTTACTTTTTTTCCGTCTTTTTACCCCTACTTTCACCCATTTCCCCTTTCTATATCTTTTACCCCTATTCCTTCTCTTCAATTATAAATATGTCTGGTAGGCCACGTCTTGGCAGGATGGGGGAAGAGGAGTTGGGGGGCTTCATCTGGCTGGTGACACATTTCTTGCCGCTCATGATCCAGGCAGGGTCATACAGGGGTACCCGACAGAAGCGCGCAGAATCCGGTGGGGAAAGGTGCTGCATCACCTGCAGCATGTGTATGCCAGCCAGAGGAGTGACCACCAGTTGAAGCACCGGTGGGCTGACCTCATCACCAGGGAGCAGGATCTCTTGGACCACCTGGGAATCATGATTGGTGGCACTGTTGGTGAGTACGACTATTGTTATTGTGCACAATTAAATGCTCTGTAGTGACATCAGTGGATTAGTGCAATGTCTGCCAACTACCTTGATGACTGTGTGTAATTTTGGGGAAATATAAAGGGATCATTGATGCACTAT
The DNA here is from genome assembly GCF_031143425.1 of Pleurodeles waltl. Lineage (NCBI taxonomy): Eukaryota > Metazoa > Chordata > Amphibia > Caudata > Salamandridae > Pleurodeles > Pleurodeles waltl. The sequence continues at coordinate 282,874,227 of NC_090447.1, forward strand.
GGCAAGGATCACAATTGCTAGCTGTCAGGTAGCACGTGCTCAGCAAACTTACAGGTAACTTTACCATGAAGGAAATTGGTGCGGCCTTTTTGTCAGCACAGCTAACAAAATAGGAGCCAATCATGTCTATATAGGGTATTATTGACAGAGAAGTACAGATGTACCAACATTTAGGCCAACTATGTTGACGCAATTGCTAGACTGACTTTAGAATCACTACATGATGCTGAAAATGAATGCTGCCTTCACGTCAATTGATAATAGCAAAGTGGCTCAAACATTGGTCTCATGTTAGTCTGGTGAGTGTGGAAGGAAAGCGTTCACAGAAGTACTATGAATGTGTGGGATTATTGTGTTTCTTGATCTTTTTGGATACATGTCAGTTCATGATTTGAAAACATCGTGAAAAGGTGTAAGGTGCCCTCAGCTAACATCTTAACATGTTTGTTGGAATCGGTTGAGCCACAATCCAAATATGGATGGCAGTCCAAGTGTATGCACATGGCTTTACATCTCCATGGTTGGTGCAAATCACCATAGCTGGGCCACATCAATTGACTATACTGTAACAACAGGATGGCTTACAGGAGTCCCTGTCCCTCCCTCTGTACATTGGGCCTATGTGCACTAAATGTGTCATGGCCACAAGGCATGTTTGACTGGTAATGCAGTCCTAAAGTAACCAGGCGTTGGATGTTTCTCTTGGATGCACATGATGAGACGATTACACTCCATATTTTTTAGTGCTCACCAATTATGGGGCAAGTTTGCAACCACATGATAGTTAGGGCCAATGTATGTGTGCAGATATGTGTGTAACTGTCACAGGAGACCCATGCTATGTACAAGTTGGCCATGAAATATCAGATGCAGTACCATCATGTCTGAATGGCTGCCATTTCCTTATTCAGCCTACACATTATAAATGATACTGAAAATGTTGCACTGTGCACAGATTTTGAGCACATTTCTTCCTTCCATACCTTACAGGTGGACCGGCGCCATACACTGTGGGAGAGGTGGCGACATTTGAGGACCCCGACCACTACAGTATGTGTTGATATGTCTTTTTTTTTTTGTCCTCATTTCGCCACCCTTGCTTTGGCTAGGAGGAAAAAGGCAAAGGCCGAGGCGCTTATAGTATGATTCCAGTTGTGCGGTCCGCAGCACTGCTGGGCCGCCCCACCTGTTCTACATATTGCACTTTTCCCAATCGACTGCCATCGACCACGTCTTACTGTTTTCTTCTAGACCTGATCATAACCAAAGCGGCACCCAATAAGGTGAGGGGAGTTCTAATCATTGGACTTAAATTCCAGGAGGAAGAGACCAAACAAAGGAACCACAAGACAAAAATTATACAACTGAAACTACTCCAAACTTATAAGCTACTGATAAGCATTTTCCCAATCCACCCAAAAATTATCTCTTCTAGTGAGAGAACCGCATTGTTCCATTTTACACAACTGATTTACTGATGATTGCCAGTCCTGAGCAAGGGGGGGCAATGGATCCACCATTTACGACATATTTCCCGTCTAGCCAAAAGCATTAGTACAAACAACAGTAAGTGTTGATATGTCTGTTATGTGTTGTGTTGGCTGGTTATGGACTCGTGTGAGTTGGACGCATACCAAGGTGTGATGCGTTGGGCAAGTTTTTCACTTGTTCCATGAGTGGGAATGCAGTTCTCACATGTTTTGAGTTAGCCAATGCGGATCCAATGGTATCATGTAGGGATTGTAGGACATCCCTGTAGGCCCCACTGTGAGTACAGGGGATAGTCATGTCTCTGACACTTGTATCACCAAGAGTCGCAATGGAAGTCAGCCCCTATTTAGTCAGCCTGTCAGACCCACATTATCTAAGATTGGTGGAGCTAATAGCTTCCCAATAGACATCTGCTTCACTATTTACCTACGTAATTTTGAAACAGTAGGTAGAACCTTCTAGCATCATGTACTTCCACATGTAGTGCATCAAGTCTGTGGAACCTGAGTGTAATGGCCTAGGTGTGCATGCAATTCATGATCATGGGTGTTCTATCAACTCTGTGTCTCATGTAAGTCAGGCCTCACTGGAAGTATATGGTGTGTACTGAGTTCTGATTTTCCTGACATGTCTGACCCTATGAGTGCTCTAGGGTTTGCTGACTCCAAATTGTAGATAGACCTTACCTGTGGTGTGTCTGTAGAGACAAACATGTGTGGATTAGCCTATACACTCCTCGGTGTACATGTTGTTGGCAAATGATAGTTGTGTATCCACTGCTCCCCCTCAAACACGGCCATGGGTTTGTGAATGGCGTACCTAGTATTGATGCTACCAGTATGTTACACATACCTGTGAATAAGTCACGGTTTGGTTGCATAGTAGTATACACACTCAGGCCATGCGATACCAGCACATCCTGCTGGTGGAGTTGGGGTTACGGAGGATGGCCTGGCGATATCGCCATGAACGTGCCTCTGGGGCATGGCGAGCCCTCCCACAGGGTGGGCCTACTGTGCCCACCACAGCCACCACATAAACAACCACCAATCAGAGCCAGGTGGCCCCACCCACAGCTGTCTCTGTTGAATCTACATCTGCTGGACTTCCTGGCCCCAGCATTGCCACTGGTGCAGGACAGCCCACACAGATCTCCTCCACCGGCACCCAGACTGCCACTGCTCCAGCTGTTGACCCTGCAGCCTTCAATAGACTTGAACACAAGATGGACAAAGTGCTGCACAAGGTAAGCCACCTGAGCCGGGACGTGCGGCACATTAAACGGCGGGTCAAGGATATCAAGAGGACCCTCCGGAGGGCCAACCTCTAGACAGTTGAATAGATGGACATGATACCCTCCCCTCCCTCTTTGTTCTTATAGTTAGTGGGCTTAAGGGGCTTAGTGTTAGGTTAGTATAGGCTGTTAGTTTAGTCAGTGTTTGTGGGTGGGGGGTAGGGGGTCCTGCTTGTTTCTCTTTTGACTTATTACATGTGTGGATGGGTGGGTGGGGGGCTATGTTGGGGTTATTGTGTGTAAAAAAAAAAAATACCAAAAAAGCAAAAAACATTTAAAAAAAAGACCAAAAATATATATATTTGTTTAGGATGGTATAGTATGTGTTTAGGTTAGTATGTGTTGTCCTCAATGTGTCCCGTCTCATAAGGGGGGTGGAGGGCAGATGTTTCGAACGTTTCGTTACATGTGATAAGTAAGTGTAACTTAGGTAGTTAGGACAGTTGTGGTTAATGAGTAGGCAGGGTAGATTAGGATAGGTAAGATTTTTCCTTCAGTTTCCTCATCTATGGTTAGCTTTTAATAAATATTTGGTTACCCCTTAATAGTATGTGTTGAATGGTACTTGATCGTGGGTTTGGATTCCGTGTACATCTCTTTTGTACTATAACATATGTGTCCAATGCTACAAACAAATCCCAACTGAGCTGTACGATTGGCAGCTAACCCAGAGCTACCTTGCAAAGTGTCTACCCTTTGTTGCAACCACCAATCACAGTTAATATGGATGACAATGTGTTTCTGTTGATAAGTGTGTTTTCAAAGTCACTAACAGTGCTTCCAGACTTGATATTGGGGAAACAGTTTTAGGTCTGACTGCAGTGTGATGATCATGCACACCCTTATAAGATGAGTTCTCATTGGCAATCTTGTATTCTTGTCTTCATGACCCTCATACATCATTTGTGACACAGTTCGGCATGATTACCTATTTGTATGTTAACTCAGACACCTTCATTTGTGCAGTTTATTTTTTTGTATTTACTTAGATTAGTGTGGCATGTTTATTGTGTTATTTTTGCATGTTGACAACATTTAGCGGGCACTATTTGATGACTTAGTTATCCCCTGAGGAAGCATTCTTCTGTCCAACACAGCATGGTGGTGTATGGTTTCTCACTTCATCAGATTATTCCCTCAGGATGGGCAGAGTATGATGCAATCATGGTCACTGTGCAGATTTCTCGAACTACATAATATCTGGACAGTTGTATTGACAAGCTGCGTTATTTGACAGTAGGGACATTTCAATTATCTACAGCGCAGTTGATATGTCACATTACCCAGAGGCAGATTTGTTGTGTAAGTGCTATTTATTGAAAAGTGCTGTAGTGCTATATGTACATTGTCCATGATTGTGAGTCCATTATAGTCATATCTTCCAGTGTGATCCAACACAATGGTTTACCGAAATGCTTTTGTCATGCTGGGGTTGCTGTTTCAGACAGTGCAGAGGGACAGACTTAGCCAGTGAGTAGGAGAGAGACAATCACTGGGCTGGGTGACAAGATATACAGTGGTTAGCAGAACAGTGCTTGAGTACAGTTGTTGTAAGACTGTCATGTTTCAAAACGCAGGACTTTGGTGATAGTTGGCCATGTGGCAGGGACTAGTGCTTCCGGGTCATTTTCCTTGTGAATGTGATCTGTTCCATGTCTTCTTCTTCTGATGTGTGTGTTGCCTGCTTTGTCCTTGTTGTTGTTGGTTGTGAAGGGGCAACACACACCTCAGTTTTAGAAGACGTGGAGACAGATCTCCCGGTCGCAGCTCCCTGTGAAGGTCTTAAGGGCAGTACTGCTGCAAGGAGGGCCTGCTGGTTCTTGAGAATAGCAGCCACATCACGATGGTAGGCAGCCAGGTGGGCCCTGAGGGGTTCAATGTTGCATTCGTGCACGCGTTGACAGTATTGCTGTTGTAGGTGCTGGGTCAACTGTATTACAGCTGTGCTGATTTCCTTCTGAGTTTTCTGCAGTTCCTGCAAGATAGATGTTAGGGCTTGCATAGATGCTGCCTGATCTGCAAATGACATCATGCACGAACGCACCCCCTCAAGGCTGGCTGCCAGATTTTGCATCCCCACCCGTACCTCCTTGGCCAGCTCCCGCTGTACTCCAACTACAGTTCTCTCAAAGCTGGTGCCAGTGTCGTCTGAGTCCTCAGCTGTATTGGAGCTGGCAGGTCTTACAATTGGGGTGGTGGGTGGTTCCTCTGCGATGGCTGCTTGTTCTGTGCTCCTCCTTGTGACTGAAGGTGGGGCCTGGAGGGTTTCAAGGACCTTTTGGATAGTCTCCTGGGGAATGTTTATCGGCTCGTCATCCATGTCATCAGGGAAATCTGGGACAGGCATATCGGCAGGAGATCCATCTTCCTCTGCAATGAAACAGGGTACAATTAGTGTGTCTGTGTTGTGACAATTTTGACGTGACATGCCTGCCTTTTGATGAATTCACTTTGTGATCTTGTTTTGTATTAATATCTGCAGTCCTTCTGATGGGCATTGTTTCAGGCCTATGGCCCACCTGTGTGTCACATGTATGTTATTGAGTTATCAGACTTGTCAGCCTCTTCGCCTCTAGGGGTTGGTTTATGCCAAATGGAGAATTGCCACTTTCTTGTCCTACTCGATCCTCTGTGTATATCCATTCTCATGGCGAGACCTTTCACTGGCTGTGGGTGGCCCTGGCAGCACACTTAACGATCAGGACCTGCCCCAATCCCTGATCGTTGACATCGACTTAAATATAATTGACATGTTGCATATCCTGTGCATGGCAATGTTATGATCTGATATGGATGTTGACATTGTTAATGGGTCCAGCTGATGTTGGGTAATGTGTGTTACATTGGATTGCCCTGATAGTCGTATCAGTGTCCTATTTCGTCCTCTGACTGTGCAGGTGTATTTCAGTGACCAGTTACATGTGTCCCCTCCTCAATGCTGTTGTCTGAGCAGTATGACATTTGTGATGTTGTCTTGTTACCCAGGCACAGGATGGACCTTGACATATGCAGCATCGGTGTGTCCTTAGTGCTGTGTCGCTCCTATTGTTGTTTACTTTGGCTGATGTTTGTGACAACTATGGGCATTGACATTTGAGTGTACTGGGGCCTTTGTCTTGTTTCAGGGGATTGGTGCAGATGTCATCCTCACCCCCTAATTTAGGTGTGTATGTTCCATGGGGAGGTTACTGCCATTGGCTACTTGAGCTGCACACAGATCGGAGGTGGTAGTGGCAACTGTTGTCGCAGTTACATTGCAGTTGTCGATTTGGCTAGAGAATTGCTAATAGGGCCCTATGTGGTCCAGGGCCTCCTGGTGTGCTGGACTCCCCCCTCCAGTCTGCAGTGCTGCCTTCCTGTTCCTGGCCATCTTTTCCTTGGTCCTGCGTTTGCAGTCATGCCAGCGTTTCTTGCACTCGATGACTGTTCTGCGTACTTCTGCCACACTGTTAATCTTGTCAACAATTTGTTGCCATGTAGCCTCTCTCCAACTGATTGGCAACTTTGATGTGACAAACAGTTGGTGCTGGTGTTCCGTCACCTCTTTAACCAGGATTTCCTGCTCCTCTGCACTGAAGCAACACTTTCTTTTCTTCTTAAAAGTGTCCTGGTTCTTGTTTGGGTCCTCCTGGCTGGTTCCTGGTCTGCTGTCATCTTCCTGGGTTCTGTAGTGGTGCCTGGGATCCATTTTGGCTCTCCTCTTGTGAAATGGCTGTGTTCGCTGTGTTTTTTGACGCTATTGCGTAAAAAAAAACGGCGCATATCCGGTTTGCGGTGTAGTAAATCGACCCACAGTCATTTCTGCGGGGATAACGCTGTTTTCCTTTACGACTTGAAGCCGCGGTGCCTCCCACCTGTTGTTTGCGCCGCCGTGCGTCAAAGTATAAATCTGACGTCCGCACGGCGCACCAAAATGACGTTAGCCGGCGGTAATATTTTTGACGCAAAACTGCGCCGGCGCAGTTTTGCGTCAAAAAGTATAAATATGGGCCTAAGTGTTTTGCACACTTCCGTCATTGGGCTATACTTGGGTTACATTTGGGTGGTATTTGTGCTACTTATTTCTCTGATGGCCATGTTAGGAGACTTATTTGTTATGGAGCACCCTAATCTCCTCATTTGCTGCAGTATCCTCAGTAGAAAATGCTTTGTCTTTTCAACTTTGATTCTATCAAGATGTGTTACACTTTTCGGTATAAATTCAGAATGTTTGCACTCTAGTTGCTCATTATAACATTGCAGTGAAGCCGCTTATCACCAGGGAGGTAACTGGCAGTCTGCTGCTAGTGTTGAATGTGCACGCTTCAATCTGTATGTCAGAATGTTTCAATGAAATAGACGAGGAAGATATTTGAGAGCTCAATTAAAACTTGTCCTAATTTTTCTTTCAACAGCACTAACCTTAATTTCTATGACAAAATGAACCACCTCGATGTGTTCTTTTTTACATTAAATGTTTTAAGTTTTACCAGTTTGATTCAATCAAGATGGCTTCATGTGTGTCACAATGTTGTTATAAGTAAGGCTGTTAGTGCTCTAGTTGTCCTTTAGAAGAGTCTGATAGACTGCAGTAGAACATAAGTGAATCAAATGACAGACTCCTCCTTTTGGAAGCTCGTGTTTTACTGAGAATGTCAGACTTCATTCTCATATGCCTGAGAAAGATAGTGTGAATTTACTGAAAATGTGATCTCATTTTAGCTTCTGGAGCATTCATCACAATGCATCTCAGTGAGGTGTTATCATGTATATTGGTCCCAAGATGGCTGCCACCACTGTGTGGGTAAAGTGCTGACAGCCAATCAGCTCTCACTGTGAGATCTGTGCTTAGGCTCCACCCAGAAATACAAACTTGGCCTTTAATGTCTTGGAAACTACTGTATAGATTTACACCAAATAACAAAAAGCATGATCGCTAGACCAAAAGCTACCTTTCTGACAAATTTGATATAATTCCACACAGCGGTTCGGACTACAGGTGGGTCTAAAGACTTGATGGGAATTATGTGAGAAATACACTTTTTTCAGCCCGTGTGATGGACTTTCCATACACAATAAGACCCTAGAGGGCACTTTCTATGGAATATTTTGGGAAGATTCGTCAAACGGTGCCAAAGATATATATATTTACATATATATTCACCCAGTGGGCCCAGCCAGCTCCCTGCCTCCTCCGTGACCCAGCTTCAGATTTTATACACACAAAAGAAAAGAAATTCAGCAGTTATAGTTATATAAACTATAATTTGTGCCCTAAGGTAATTATAAGTTACTCCCACACCATGCACAGTTTTTTCATTGATTGTTTTATTGTATAAGTGATGTCACTGAACATGTCATGAGTGGTGTAATTTGTTAGGTATAAGCAGTGCATTGCAGGGATATCAGTTAAAGTTAGCTCAGGTAAACATATATAGACATAATAAAATTCATATTTGACATCAGTGGTTCACTAAAAATATATATAAGCTTATTTACCAATAAGTGATTTAACCTTACAGATGTGTTTTACTGTACATCTCCATATTCGCGAAGACGTGGCCAGGTGATTGCAATGTCATCGCTAATCACATGTGACAAGTGAACAAAGAGATTTGATTGGTTGAAACAGCTTTAATGTTTGTCTAGAGGAAGCACTCTCTCACTTCTTTCTGTTTTGGGTATAGCTGGCTTCTTTGACACCTTTCATTGCAGCTCCACCTTTGTTTTTTTGTCTGGCGGCAATTTTAGCAAATTTAAAATGGCATCTGCAGGTTCGAGTGAACAACAACAGCATGAACAACAGAGCTCATCAGAGGAGGACGAACAGGTGCCTCACGTAAATAATCAATCACATGGCAGTTTTTTAACTATCCCTTCTGGGGAAAAAAGTTGTGGAAAAGCAAGTACAGGACAACGTCTGTGACAAAATCGTATGAAGAGGGACAGTGTAGAAATATAGCCATTGTACCACCAGTATGCTCACACACTTAACAACAATTCACTGCAACATCTGTGTAGAGTAGAGAAAGAGTGAGATGCGCATTCTACTTCAAGATCTGGTATAGCAGAGCAAGCTGCTGGCGAAGTTCTGTCACTTTCAGGAACAGAAGTTATTCCATCAATAGTACCAGAATTGGCCAATATGAGTCCTTTTTGCAGAATATGCAATAAAGTTTTAACTGTTAGAGAACAGTCATTTACTGCAATATTTGAAGCAAAAAAGTCACAAGTGTTACATTTTATTTTGAATTGTTACAGAGATATTGTGCATGGTGTTTTATAGTATCATTTTTACAGTTGCCATTATAAAGAACTAAAAAAATGTAAAAAAAACAAAAAGTTTTGAAACACAAAAAAAGTTACAAAACTACAAAAAAAGGTGTTTATTACAACTACCTTTTCTGGTTTAAAGAAAGACTAACTATGGTGGTCATTCCAACCTTGGTGTTAAAAGGCGGATACCGCTGTCAGAAGACAGCCAACATACCGCTGCGGCCGCGGTAAACCGCCACGGTCATTCTGACCCACAACACGCAAACCGCCAAAATACAGACATCCACAAAAGTCCGCCACACCAAAGGCCAGCGAGAAACTGGCGATAACCAAACCGACACCTTCACGCCAACAGAAATACGCCCACACTATCACGACACACGAATCCATGCGGCGGTCTTTCAACCGCGATATGCTATTGGCGGTACACACCGCCGCGCTCACAATACACACACATTTACAAACACAGCCACATTGGACAATTCAAAATACACACACCTGATACACATACAAACACCACTCCCACACACCCAATTAAATATAAAACACACACCCACATCACCCACAAACCTCCACTCCTAGAGAATCGGGACCACGCACAGAGAAATAGAGATCCGAGCACCCAGACGCGCATTTTACCATCACCCAGCAATATTACCACGCACTTCACACAACACACCAATACACATCACCACACTTAGCACCACACAATGCACCCCACACATCACCCACACCACCCCATAGCACCGCAAAGACACCCCAGGTTTTCTGAGGATGAACTCACGGTCATGGTGGAGGAAATCGTACGGGTAGAGCCACAGCTCTTCGGAACACAGGTGCAGCACACCTCCATTGACAGGAAGATGGAGCTATGGAGCAGAATAGTCGACAGGGTCAACGCGGTGGGACAGCACCCAAGAAATAGGAATGACATCAGGAAGCGGTGGAACGACCTACGGGGGAAGGTGCGTTCAACGGTATCCAGGTACAACATCGCGGTTCAGCAGACTGGCGGCGGACCACCACCTCCTCCCCCAGAATTTACAACATAGGAGGAGCAGGTCTTGGCGATCCTGCATCCTGAGGGCCTCGCAGGAGTATCTGGAGGAATGGACTCTGGTAAGTCTCATCTTCACTACTTCATCCCCCCCACCTCACCAGCATGCCAACTCATACCCCCACCCTCACCCCCATCACACCTACTCCTTGCAAATGTCTCACCATCACAACCCACCCATCCCAACCCCAAGCCCTGCATGCGACCACAAAGCATGGACACCCATCACCAAAGCATGCCCACTGCACATCCCCATCCCCCCCCAAACCACCGTCACAAAAGCCCCCACACAGGAATGCAAGCACTGGGGTACACGGGCACCCTCCCATTGCACACTATGGCACACACAGATGCAATAATCATGGTTTTATACCCCTGCAGGACCCGAACGCCACGTCACCGCGCAGGAGGGTCCACAAATGTCCACTCCACCCCCAGAAGAGGCCCACAGTGATGACAGCACCTCTGTCGACCTGGATCTAGATGACCAGCCCGGCCCATCGGGGACCTCGGGACAGTCGGTTCCCCTCAGACAGCCACAGGCCACAGCAGACCTTCCCCCCTCTGGGAACACCAGCACAGCACCCACCCAGCGGGCCCATCCCTCTGTCCCCAAGACTCGTCAATCAGCGGTGTGTCCACCACTACAGTGCACCCAGGTTAACCCACCACCCCAACAACAACAGGGACCTGGGGGCAGTGGTAGTGGGCACACGGTCCAGGGGACAGAGACCCAGGGAAACAGGGGAACTGGGAGGGCTGCTGTGCGACAGGGGGGGACAGGCCCAGGGAACCCACTCTCCACGAGGCCCTCTCCTCCATCATGGGAGCCTACCATCATTCCCAGGAGACGATGGCAACGGTACTGGCCAGTTTTCAGGAGATCCAGCTCCTGCAGGAGGAACAGTATTTGGGGTTCAGGGAGGAACTACGAACCATCAGTTCCACCCTGGGCACCATTGTAGGGGCTCTGAATCTGGTAGTCACCACATTGCGGGACACTGTGGCACCACAAAGGGCCCCTGACACTAGCATGGACCAAGAACTGCCTACCACCTCTGACGGCGCTAGTGGACAGGAGGCCCCGCCACAGGACCAACAGGCCACCAGCACCCCACCCCCTGCAGAAGGAGAACCACCCCGCAAGCGGTCCCTGAGATCCAGGAAGAAGACAGAGTAAGATGCCAAGACCCCCGCCAGGAAAGGATACCTCCCTGATTGTCATCCCACTGTCCCACATTGTCACCCTGTCCATCCTTAAACTGCCCCTGCTCCACTTTCCACAGGCATTTGGACAATGCACCTGTGATACAAATAGTCTGGACTCTGCCATGGACATTCCTCCACCATCACCCCTCACCGATTTGCAACCACCCACCAATATAGAGCACTGTAATAAACACAGTTATTGCACAAAACAATCAGGAGTCTGGCTGTGATTTTGAATAAATGTATTAGACATTACCGTGCCAAAATGCTTATTTACATTGTGATGCCAATGTCACACAGCTGTAGTCCATGGGGAAACAAAGCAGATGTCACACAGTGGGGCCCACATCTCTGAAATCGGAAGGGAAAGTCACAACTCAGTTACCATAACCTGGGTGAAAAGGACAGACAGTAGAGAGGTAGTAGTGTTTAAGTATATGTAATATGCCGGTGTGTAGTCTTACCTGTGTGTCATTGGAAATACTGCTGTATTACTGTGTTCCTGTTGTCTATGTCGTCTTCTTCGGCTTCCTCGTCTTCACTCTCCACAGGCTCCACAGCTGCTACAACACCACCATCTGGACCATCCTCCTGCAGAAAAGGCACCTGTCGTCGCAAAGCCAGGTTGTGAAGCATACAGCAGGCCACGATGATCTGGCACACCTTCTTTGGTGAGTAGAATAGGGATCCACCTGTCATATGGAGGCAGCGGAACCTGGCCTTCAGGAGGCTGAAGGTCTGCTCGATCACCCTCCTAGTGCGCCCATGGGCCTCATTGTACCGTTCCTCTGCCCTTGTCCTGGGATTCCTCACTGGGGTCAGTAGCCATGACAGGTTGGGGTAACCAGAGTCACTAATTAGCCACACACGGTGCCTCTGGAGTTGATCCATCACGTAAGGGATGCTGCTATTCCGCATGATGTACACGTCATGCACTGAGCCAGGGAACTTGGCATTAACATCGGAGATGTACTGGTCTGCCAAACTCACCATCTGCACATTCATCGAATGATAACTCTTCCTGTTTCTGTACACCTGTTCACTCCTGTGGGGGGGAACCAAAGCCACATGGGTCCCATCAATGGCACCTATGACGTTGGGGATATGTCCAAGGGCATAGAAATCACCCTTCACTGTAGGCAAATCCCCCACCTCAGGGAAAACGATGTAACTGCGCATGTGTTTCAGCAGGGCAGACAACACTCTGGACAACACCTTGGAAAACATAGGCTGGGACATCCCTGATGATATGGCCACTGTTGTTTGAAATGACCCACTTGCTAGGAAATGGAGCACTGACAGCACCTGCACTAGAGGGGGGATCCCTGTGGGTTGGAGGATTGGTGACATCAGGTCTGGCTCCAGCTGGGCACACAGTTCATGAATAGTGGCTCGGTCAAGCCTGTATGTCAGTATGACATGTCTTTCCTCCATTGTCGACAGGTCCACCAGCGGTCTGTACACCGAAGGATTCCTCCATCTCCTCGCATGTCCCAGCGGACGGTGCCTATGAAGGATAACAGCGAGCACAGAGTCAATCAACCCACAGGTACGTAACCACAGCTTGCACATAACACGATTCTCAATCCATTGAATGGTTTGTATGGGTGTTGATGCAAGGCTTAGGTATGTGTGACGCAGTAAAAAGTAAGCCATGTGGGCCCATGAAATGGCGGCTGCCTGACCTGTGAAGTGCGACAATGGGATGTAAGGTCAATGTGCTGGCGTGGCACACCGTGGCGGTAGGCGGTCGAAGACCGCGGCGCAAAGCAGCATTGGTTAACATTGAACCCTATGGGTCTCAGGAGCCAATGACGATGTGCGCCGGCGGTACGCACCTCCACGGTACTCACCGCCGCGGGTGTGACGGCCATTTTCTATCTGCTTAATCACTCAATACCTGATCTTCGACAGGAGAGGACCTACACTACAAGTGGTGCTGTGACCTCGGTCTGGAAGAGACAATGGCTCATGCGACTGGGGAAAGGGCCCCTGCCTTCACTGCTCAGGAGTTGGATAAACTTGTGGATGGGGTCCTCCCCCAGTACGCGCTACTCTACGGTCCTCCAGACAAACAGGTAAATACACTGGGAGCATGCTTTATGGGCTATGCCTGTGTTGAGTGGGGTGGATGAAAGATGGTGGGGAGGGGAGCGATTGAGGCATGCATCAAACGACGGTGAAAGCATGCGCCACATGGCAAGGGTAGGGATGGGGGGCCACTCACATTGAGGGTGCAGAAGGTGATGACTATTCTTCTCCCCCTGTACATTTCACATAGGTCAGCGCCCACCAGAAGATCGATATTTGGCGTGCCATCGCCAAGGACGTCCGGACCCTAGGGGTCCACCACAGACGGGGCACCCACTGCCAAAAGAGATGGGAGGACATTCGCCGCTGGAGCAGGAAGACGGCGGAGGCTCAGCTGGGGATGGCCTCCCAACGTGGGAGGGGTGCCAGTCGGACTTTGACCCCCCTGATGTCCCGGATCCTGGCCGCGGCCTACCCCGATTTGGATGGGCGCGTGAGGACATCACAGCAGACACAAGGGGGTGAGTACACTCTCATTCTGTTGACTTTGCGCGCAGTGGAGGTTTCTGGGTGGGGGATGAGGGCTGTGGGTATCCCTAGGCCAGGGTGATTTCTGTAGGCTAGGCCCCTCCGTAAGGCATGGCCCTGTGCCCCCGCCCCCCACCTCCGTAGGGTGCCAAGTACAGCTATTCATGGCCCTGTGTCATCTATGTTTGCAGATGTCGTGCATAGGCTTGTAGGCCATGTCCCACGGATTGAGTAGTCGACCCCAAGTGCGCGGCGTAGTGCAGGGGCCTTCTGTGTCTGTCCTGTCCACCAACGGTGTCGCCAATGCATGCACTCAACATGTCTTTATTCTTCCCCCCCTTTTTTTGTGGTCTTCCTGTTCATGTGTGCATTAGCATCATCAGACGGAGGAGAAGTGGCATCGGAGCACGAGGGAGCTGCATCCCACATGGCCATGGAGGGCCACGCAACGGACTCCGAATTCACCAGTGGGACGGCGGGCGAGGTGAGCTCCACAGCGGGGACTCGGGCAGACATCAGTGACACCGACTCGTCCTCTGAAGGGAGCTCCCTTGGGGTGGCGGCAACATCTGTGCCCCCCGCAACAACAGGTACAGCCGCCTCCCACCGCACCAGCACCGCCCTCCCAGCAGCCCCTCAGCGTTTGGCCCGTGCCCGCTCACCCAGGAAGGTGGGCATCTCCTTCGCCCCAGGCACCTCAGGCCCTGCTCCAGTCACCCCTGCTGCCCTCAGTGAGGAGGTCATTGACCTCCTGAGGACGCTCACTGTTGGGCAGTCTACCATTTTGAATGCCATCCAGGGTGTAGAAAGGGAGGTGCACCAGAGTAATGCATACCTGGAGGGCATTCATTCTGGTCAGGCTGCCCTTCAGCGATCGTTCCAGACTCTGGCCTCAGCACTGATGGCAGCCATTGTCCCTGTCTCTAGCCTCCCCCCTCCAACTTCCTCCACCCATACCCTATCACCTGTACCTCTGCCTATCCCAGACACACCATCAGACCAGCCTGCACACACCTCAACACCCAAGGGAAGCTCAGCCAGACATAAGCACCACACATCACACAGGCATTCACACAAGCAACATCCACATACAGACATACCAACACCCACTGACTCCACTGTGTCCCCCTCCTCCTCGTCTCCCTCCTCCCTCCCTGTCACGTCTCCACTCACACTTGCATGCACAACATCTTCAGCCACTACGTCCCTCAGCAGCACACACACACCAGAACCCCCGCACACGTGCAGTCACCACCCCCACTGCCACTCTTCCTCCACTCCCATACCCACTACACCTACCCGTCCCACTGCTCCTAAAAAGCTTTTCCTGTCTAAACTCAACCTCTTTCCACCAACTCCCCCACCCCGTCCATGTCATAGGACTACAGTCAGCACCTCAGCCACGACAAAACCGGCCCCTGTCATCACAGTCTGCCATGGACTGTGGAGTGCCCCACCCTCCAGGGCAGCCAGTTTGGTGCGAAGCCAAGGCACGGGCAGCCCACCCATGGAGAAACATCCCAAGATAGGCAGTGGCCGGCGTGAGAGGCTGAAAACACCACGGACTAAAACCCCTACCATGGCTCCGGCAGGAAGTGTAGAGACAGCTGGCACACCGCCCAAGGTGGGGAAGGGCCACAGGCGATCAGGGAAGGCTGGGAAGGGCAGCACGCCCGACAACACCGCCATCAGCCCAGCTGGCCAGGAGGGCCACGCCAGCCCCATCCCAGGTGGGCAGGAGGCCACCAACAGGCCCGGCACAGCTGCCCAGGAGGGCCCCGCCAGCCACAGGACAGATGGCCAGGAGGGCCCCGCCAGCCACAGGACAGGTGGCAAATGACTTCCCCGCCATGGCCGGAACCGCTGAACTGGGCCCTTCATCTCAAGTACCGCTGAACTGGGCACCGCTGTCTCAAGTACTGCTGCACTGGGCCCTTCATCTCAAGCACCACTGCACTGGGCACCGCCGTCTCAAGTACCGCTGCACTTGGCCCTTCATCTCAAGCACCGCTGCACTGGGAACCGCCGCCTCAAGTACCGCTGCACTGGGCCCTTCATCTCAAGCACCGCTGCACTGGGCACCGCCGTCTCAAGTACCGCTGCACTGGGCACCACCGTCTCAAGTACCGCTGCCCTGGGCCCTTCATCTCAAGCACCGCTGCACTGGGCACCGCCGCCTCAAGTACCGCTGAACTGGGCCCTTCATCTCAAGCACCGCTGCACTGGGCCCATCATCTCAAGCACCGCTGCACTGGGCACCGCCGTCTCAAGTACCGCTGCACTTGGCCCTTCATCTCAAGCACCGCTGCACTGGGCACTTCATCTCAAGTACCGCTGCACTGGGCACCGCCGTCTCAAGTACCGCTGCACTAGGCCCTTCATCTCAAGCACCGCTGCACTGGGCCCTTCATCTCAAGCACCGCTGCACTGGGCACCGCCGTCTCAAGTACCGCTGCACTTGGCCCTTCTTCTCAAGCACCGCTGCACTGGGCACTTCATCTCAAGTACCGCTGCACTGGGCCCTTCATCTCAAGCACTGCTGCACTGGGCACCGCCGTCTCAAGTACCGCTGAACTGGGCCCTTCATCTCAAGCACTGCTGCACTGGGCCCTTCATCTCAAGCACCGCTGCACTGGGCACCACCGTCTCAAGTACCGCTGCACTAGGCCCTTCATCTCAAGCACCGCTGCACTGGGCCCTTCATCTCAAGTACCGCTGCACTGGGCCCTTCATCTCAAGCACCGCTGCACTGGGCACCGCCGTCTCAAGTACCGCTGCACTGGGCCCTTCATCTCAAGCACCGCTGCACTGGGCACCGCCGTCTCAAGTACCGCTGCACTGGGCCCTTCATCTCAAGCACCGCTGGCCCATGAGCGGCAGGGGCTGGTGCGCATCTGTGTCGGGCAGGGCTGCACGAGGCACTCTGGGTACCAGGCCCCCTCCAGAACCAGTGGAGATTGTTATCCACTTGAGAGACTGTGGCTTTGCACTCCCCAGGATGTAACAGTGGGCAGCCCACCCACTGTCTGGACTTGTGAAACTGTGGCTTTGCACTCCCCAGGATGTAACAGTGGGCAGCCCACCCACTGTCTGGACTTGAGAGACTGTTGCTTTGCACTCCCCAGGATGTAACAGTGGGCAGCCCACCCACTGTCTGGACTTGTGAGACTGTGGCTTTGCACTCCCCAGGATGTAACAGTGGGCAGCCCACCCACTGTCTGGACTTGAGAGACTGTGGCTTTGCACTCCCCAGGATTGAACAGTGGCCATGGAGGCCCCTTGTGGATCTGGCGTCATGCACTCATCTGGCTGAGGTGCCCCCCCTTCCCTTCCCCCTGAGGTGCCTGTAATTTTGCTATCTGATGCCCCTGCAGTGTTCTCTCCGTTGGAGTCAGGTATCCTGTGTGGGCTTTGCCCATGTGATTTGGGCCCAGTGGTCCACGAACAATGCCTGCTACAATGCTCGGACTTGTACATTTATGTATATAAGAGTTTTTGATGTGTATATAGATTTTTTTGCCAGTAATACAATATATTCCAATGTTTAGAATCATTTCCTTTTGTATTTGCATTCTTCCGGGGGGTTTGGAGGGTGTCACTCTGATGTGTTGCTATGCATTGATGTGTGTGTTGTAGTGGGTGAGGGTGGGTGTGTCGCGTATGTGTGTACCCGTAATATTTGCCCCTCCACCCTCCCCTGTGTCGTAGGTGCAGTACTCACCGTTGTCTTCTGCGCCGGCGTTCATGCTCCTGGTAGAGGAGCAGGAAGTCTATCGCTGGGAGTATGTGGAGTTCGGGTTCCATGCTGTCCTGATTGGAGGTGAGCGTTTTCGCTTCGAAATGGCTGTTTCCGCCGTGTTTTTATCGGCGGGGCTACCGCCCGGAAAAGGTGGCGGATTGGTAGGTTGTGATACAGTGGGCGGTACATTGTCTCCCGCCTGTCTGTTGGCGGTGACCGCCGCGCTGTTTACTTGTACCGCCGTGGCGGGCGGTGTGTTGATGTGGCGGTCTCTGTTGGCGTTTTCCGCCAGGGTCGGAATTCCATTTTTTTTCCCGCCAACCTGTTGGCGGTTTTGCCGCCGCTTTAACACCGACCGCCAGGGTTGGAATGACCCCCTATATGTTTTATGATTGTATGTGAATGTAAACACCTGTTCAAATGTGTCTATATATATATATATATGTTAATTGGGTGTTTTACTGATTCTATACTTGTGTAAGTATTGTGTGAGCCTTTGTATGGGTGAGTGAGTGGGTACGTGAGTGGCTGTATGACTTAGTAGATGTGTGTTTTGCTGTATGAGTGAATGAGTGGGTATGTGAATGACTGTATGGGTGAGTGGGTATTCGAATGACTGTATAGGTGACTGAAGGGGTGTCCGAGTGGCTGTATGAGTGTGTGAGTGGCTGTGTGAGTAGCTGTGTAGCTGAGGAAGTGGGTCGTTAAGTGGCTATATGTGTGAGTGAGTGGGTGTGTGAGTATCTGCATGGGTGTGTGACTGAGTGTGTCAGTGGCTGTAAGACTGAGTGAGTAGGTGTGTGGGGTTTTGTATGGGTGAGTCAGTTGGTGTATAAGTGACTATTTGAGGGAGTCAGTAGTTGTGTGAGTGGCTGTATGGGTGAGTGTAAATAGGTGTGTGAGTCGCTGTAGGAATTTCCTTGAAGAAGAGAAGTCTTTTTGGCACTGAGACTTCGGGAGCAGGAGGAAACAGAAGGCAAGCTCAATCCAAGCCCTTGGAGAGCACTTCTCAGCAGAACCAGAGGCCAGCAAGGCAGCAGGGCAACATCAAAGCAGCAGTTCTTATCATCAAAACAATCCAGGTGAGTCCTTTGGGCAACCAGGCAGCTCCTTTTGACAGGTTGCAGGATCTGGTTCAGAGTGTCTGTCCCAGGAAGTGTCTGAGTTGGTGGGGTCAGGGACCCAGCTTATATACCCAAATGTGCCTTTGAAGTGGGGGAGACTTTAAAGAGTAGTTTTGAAGTGCACAAGGTCCCCTTTCAGTACAGGTCTGTCTGCCAGGGTCCCAGTAGGGGGGTTTGGCAGTTCATTGTTTGAGGGCAGGCCACTAGCCTTTGAAATGTAAGTGTCAGGCCCCTCCACCCTTCCAGCCCAGGAAGATCCATTCAGTATGCAGATGAGAGAAGGTGTAACTTAGTGTCCTGTGTTTGTGGTTGTCTGGGTGAAATACACAAGGGAGCTGTCAACCACCCCAGCCCAGACATGGATTGGAGACAGGCTGTAAGGCACAGTTGGATTTTAAGTGCAGAGAAATGCTCACTTTCTAAAAGTGGCATTTCTAAAATAGTATTATAAAATCCTACTTCACCAATAAGCAGGATTTTGTATTCCCATTCTGGCCATACTAAATATGACCTGTGCACCCCTTTCTGATCAGAATCTTCCACTCAAATAGTATATAAGGGTAGCCCTAATGTTAGCCTATGAAAGGAGGAGGCTTCACAGCAGTTGAAAATGAATTCAGGAGCTGTCCACTACTAGGACATATAAAACACACAGGTATATGTCCTGTCTTTTAGCTACACAGCACCCTGCCCTATGGGTTACCTAGTACCTACCTTAGGGGTGACGTATATGTAGAAAAAGGAGTTTTTTAGGCTTGGCAAGTACTTTTAAATGCCAAGACGAAGTGGCAGTGAAACTACACACACAGGCTTTGCAATGGCAGGCCTGAGGCAGGGTTAAAGGGCTACTTATGTGGGTGATACAACCAGAACTGCAGGCCCACTAGTAGCATTTATTCTAAAGGCCCTAGGCACATGTAGAGTACTTTACTAGGGATTTACAAGTAGATCAAATATGCCAATTGGGTATGGACCAAAGTTACCCTGTTTTAAGGGAGAAAACATATGCACGTTAGCACTGGTTTGCAGTGTTAAAGTGCACAGAGTCCTAAAACCAGCAAAAACACTGTCAGAAAAGTGGAGGGAGGCAGGCAAAAAGGTTGAGGGGTGACCACCCTAAGGATGTCGGATCTAAGACTCAGTGTATGTATGAAGGGGTATTTGGGTGTCTCACTGTATAGTTAGGTGTGTGTCTCCGTGTGTTATTTGATGTATTAGTGTTTGGATGGATGTATCAATGTTTGAACTGGTGTATGCTTGGGTGTTTCAGTGTACGTTTAAGTGTGTAACTGGGTGTGTAAGTGACTGCATTAGTGTTTGGTAAGTCTGTTAGTGTATGCATTATGTGTTCCTCGTGTGTCATTTCATGCATTAGTGTTTTTGCTGGGAGTGTGAGTGCCTGCATTATGTCTGGGTGTCTTAGTTTATACACCATTGTACTGAGTGTGTTGCTGTATACATGATGGTATGCCTGGGTGTGTTATTAAATGCATTTGTGTTTCTGTAGGTGTGTCAGTGTTTGCATTGGTGGATGCCTGGCTGTGTCAGCGTCTACATTAGTGTGTGCCTCGGTGTGTCTTTGACTGCATTAGTGTGTGCTTGGCTGTTTAATTGCCTGTACTAATCTGTGTCTGGGTGTGTTAGTATATGCATCAGTGTGTGTCTGGATGTATTAGTGTCTTCATCAGTCTGTGTCGGGTGTGTTAGTGTATGCATCAGTATGTGCCTGGATGTGTCAGTGTGTATCTGGGTTTGTCAGTATATGTATCAGTGTGCATCTGGATGTTTTCAGTGTATGCATCAGTGTATGCCTGGGAGCGAAAGTGTCTGTATCAAACTGTACCTGGGTGTCTCAGTGTGTGCATCAGTGTGTGTGTGGGTGTGTCAACATTTGCACCAAGGTGTGCCAGGGTGTGTTAGCGTATGCCGAAGTTTGTGACTGGGTGTTTTAGTGTATGTATGAGCGTGTGCCTGGGTGTGTTAGCACATGTGTAAGTGTGTACCTTGGTGTGTCAGTGTCTACATCAGTCTGTGTCTGGGTGTGTTACTGTATGCATGTGTGTGTACTTGGGTGCATCAGTGTCTTTATTAGTCTATGTCTGGGTGTGTTAGTGTATGCATCAGTGTGTGCCTGGGTGTGTTATTGGATGCATTTGTGCGTGCCTGGATGTGCCAGTACATGCATGATTGTGTGCCTGAGAGTCATAGTGTATAAATGACTGTGTTCCTGGGTGTGTTATTTAATGCAATAGTGTTTGAGTGGTGTATCCGAGTTTGAATTGGTGTATGCTGGGGTGTGTCAGTGTATATATAAGTGTGTGTCTGGATGTGTCAGTGTCTGCATTAGTGTTTGCTAAATGTGGTACTGTATGCATCAATTTTATGCCTGGGTGTAGCAGTGTTTTCATGAGTGTGTGGCTGGGTGTCTCAGTTGATGCATGAGTATGCCTGTGTATCTCATTGTATACATCAGTGTGTGCCTAGGTATGTCACTGGTATCACTAACTGTCTTAGTGTGTACATTAAGGGCCTCTTTTACAAGGCCTGTGGTGCAGGGTGGCACAGGAAGTGGCTTACTGCACTGCCCCGCGCTACCGGGAAAGGGAGAAATGCACTGTAGCTACAAGATGCAGAGCATTTCTGTCCTCTCCCCCTGCATAGGCACACTTATTTTTGCCTAGAGCCAATGCAGGAACCCTTGAACCATAGCACAATGGTGTTCAGTTTGTGGGAATGATTGTTTTTGTGCAGGAAGGGATACCTTCCTGTACAAAAACAATCACAAGAAGTATGTTCCTCTTTCTAGTGTGCTGCAGAATGCAACACACATATAAACAGGAAAAACGGGGAGAAATAAAGATATTTCTCCCGTTGCATGATCCTTACTTTACCCCTGAGGGGGCATAGGAATCTCACACATTCCAAGACTTATAAATCTGGGAATGCGTCAGATCCCTTGGGTTCCATGGGTGCTGTGTGGCCACCACCCATTGTCACCCCTTTCATGCAGTGTTATGCATGAAAGGGGACCATATTTACAAGGCCATGAAAAGCCATGCAAGGAGGCTTTGCGTGGCCTTGTAAATATGGGCTGGCAGAATGTG
The DNA here is from genome assembly GCF_031143425.1 of Pleurodeles waltl. Classification (NCBI taxonomy): domain Eukaryota; kingdom Metazoa; phylum Chordata; class Amphibia; order Caudata; family Salamandridae; genus Pleurodeles; species Pleurodeles waltl. Next base: position 282,896,059 of record NC_090447.1, read on the forward strand.
CCACCAGAGTGTCAAAAGAAATTACGCTCCGGTGGCGCACTGTGCCACTAGGGCCTCGTAAATGAGAATTTACGTATGTAAATTTGGTGCAGAACACTAAAATAAATTATTATTGACCTGCATCACTCCAATAGATGGTTCCATTGAGCTGTATGAAAAAAAGAGAGAAATGTAAGTTAATATTATGCTTTATAAAAATTACATAATAACCTTTTAGTTTCTGCAGTGCAAACTTTTATTGTATTAACAAAACAGTACACATACTTTATACTTTATAACAATGCTATATTAAATATATGCAATTAATGTTGCCTTTGTTCTGTTCTCAGGTTCAATACTTGTACACCATAAATGATGTGCTGTCTAAAGAATCATCCTTAAATAGTGGGGGAAAAAAACTAATCATATAGATTGCAGAAAAAAAATAATTACTGCACAGAATGCCACTGTAAATAGCAACAATATGCATTGCACTTACTTTAAATATTTGACGGATTGCTTAGCTATATTTACTAAATGAATTTAAAAATCATATGCTAAAAATAAGTGTTTTTTTTTGTAAGAAGACTACAATATCACTTATATATATAAAGGGCTCTAAGTTATGGTGACCCTTATAAAGCCATCACTCCTGTTATATATATAAAGGACTGTGGGTTATGGAGACCCTTATAAAGCCATCACCCCTGGTAGGCCCTATGATGTCAAAAAAGTGATATTACATGAACTACAAGTACACTATTTGACTTTTCCAATTGTAATCCTCCTTAATTCATGATACAATATTTATTTAATTGTGACTTTCTTCTCATTGCATTGTATCCATCCAGTTTTAGTTTTCAAATAGAGAATGTAGTATCCAGATGTAACAGAAACTCCTTAATGAAAGATGCTAGCCCTAGTAGATTTTGGCCCTCATTATGACATTGATGGTAAATCCCACCTACCGCCACGCTGGCGGCCGCCAACATACTGCAGTGGTGGCAAATATCCATTCACCATATTATAACACACACACACCAATCCAACAGAACACAGCCACATACACAAATCCGCCAGACCAAAGGTCAGTGATAAAGTGGCAGTCCCAAAACCCATACCGTTACGCCAACAAAACAATGGCCACCACATCATGACCCACGAATCACCATGGTGGACATTCAAGGGCGGTAAACCACTGGCGGTACATACCGCCATGCTCAGAATGGACACCCGCATACAAAACAACACCACATTGGTCAATTCCAAAAACTGTCACCCATATACACACCACACCCACAACACTATAACACACACACCCACATTACCCAGAAGCCTTTACGATTACACATCATAGCCACCAGACTGACACCAAGACCACTTAGACAACTAGACACACACCACTTACACCAATACATCCCTCACACACCCCACATTACACACCCCACCACATTACTAAACACACACCCACCAACACACACCACACAACACCCATGGCACCACAAAGGCACCCCGGTTTCACTGAAGAGGAGTTAAGGGTCATGGTGGAGGAAATTGTCAGGGTAGACCAAACGTTTTTTGGAGCACAGGCACAGCAGATATACATTGCAAGGAAGATGGAGCTATAGTGGAGAATCGTGGCTAGGGTAAACGCCATGAGACAGCACCCAAGAACAAGGGACAACATCAGGAAGAGGTGGAATGACCTATGGGGGAAGGTATGTTCCATTGCAGCAAGACACCAGCTCGCCATACAGAGGACTGGTGGTGGACCTCCACCTCCTCCCCCACAGCTCACAGCATGTGGGGAGCAAGTACTGGCAATACTGCATCCTGAGGGACTGGTAAGTCAACAATCACCACTTATCACCCCCATACCTGTATGCAATCTCACACCCTCACTCCCATCACTCCACTCCATCCCACACACTGCACCTACACATATGACTAACCACAATGCCAAGCTCTACATGCAATACCAATGCATGGACACCCCACCCAGCCCTGCATGGACACCCATTACTAAAGCATGCACAGCATAGGGAAACTAACATTTCCACAATACATCACCATACACAAGCAAAAGTTGGCAGGGCAACAGCAACGATAGAGGGGAAGCCAGGGATGTACAAATGTCACACACATGAAGTATAATACATCACTTACATCCCCACAGGTACTCCAGCCAAAGTCAGTGGAGAGGAGGTGCAACGACTATCCAGTTCCCCAACAGAAGATGCCCCCAGTGATTACAGTAACTCTGTACTCCTGGATCTGGATAACCTACCTGGCCATTCAGGGACCACTGGATGGCGGATTACCCAAGCCCATCCACAGACCACCACATAGCCTCCCCCATCAGGATCCAACACCACTGCACCCAGCCAGCGTACCCATACCTCTGTCCCCAGGAAGGACACGTCAATCAGCTGTGTGCCCATCTGTACAGGGACCCCAGTCCACACCTCGCCCACAAGACAATCAGGGACCTGGGGTCAGTGGCAGTGGGCACACCATTCAGGGGACAGAGGCACAGGCCAACAGGGACACTGAGAGGACTGCTGTGCCCCAGGGGGAGGACAGGACCAGGGAACCAACCCTCCAGGAGGCACTCTCCGAGATCCTGGGAACCTACCAACATTCCCAGGACACAATGGGCCAGATCCTTTACAACGTGCAGGAGAACAGGCGGCTGCAGGAGGGCCAGTATCAGGGGATCAGGGAGGACTTGTAGGACATTAACGCCACCCTGATCTCCATAGCAGGGGTCTGGCAGACATGGCCAACATCATGAGGGAGGCAACAATACACCAGTGGGCCCCTACCACTAGCCAGTCCATTGACCAGCCCTCCACTTCCACTGCCACTAGTGGGCAGGAGGCCCTGCCACAGGACCCACAGGCGACCAGCAGCCCTCCCCCTGCAGAAGGTGAACCACCCTGCAAAAGTTCCCTGCGACCCAGACAGAAGCCAGAGACACTTTCCAAGACCACTGCCAGGAAATGAGACTCACCTGATTGTCCCCCTTGTGTCCCACTCAGTTACCTTGTCCACCTCGAACTGCCATTGCTCCCCTTCCTATGGCTCCTTGGACACTGCACCTGTGCTACAAACAAACTGGAACAATACCCTTGACTTTCCTCCATCATCACCCCATTTCAATGCACTTTTCCCTCAGTTTGTCAGAACTAAAATAAATACCATTGAACACAACTCAAATACTTGTACGTCATGTGTTGAAAAAGTGTATTTATGGAAACAGTTACATCCATTGCAAATGAACTGTACATTGTGTGAGCAATGAAATAATGACCTGTACCTAGCTGTAGTCAGTACATCAGTACACAGTTGTCATAGCACCAACATCTGTAAAATGATAAACCATAGGTAACAGTAAGTAGAGGTAAAAGGTAGCTAATGCCACCATGCCACAGCCATACAGAATACACCAAGTCATAGAAATGTGAAGTTGCACTGTCTCATCTGTGTGTCATTGGATGTACTGATGTTCTGTTGTCCTTATCCTCATCCTCAGCCTCTTCACGCTCACTGTCATCAGGGTCTACTGCAGCCACAAGGGCATCTCCTGTCTCCTCCTCCTGCAGAAAAGGTACATGGCGTCTGAGGGCCAGGTTGTGCAACATGCAGCATGCCACTACTATCTGGCAGACCTTCTTGGGTGGGTAGCACAGGGATCCACCTGTCAGATGGAGGCACCTGAACCTGGCTTTCAGAAGGCTAAACGTTGTTTCGATGATCTGTCTGGTTCGCTCATGTGCCTCATTATAATGTTCTTCAGCCTGTGTCCTGGCATTCCATCACAGGGGTCAGCAGGCTTGATAGGTTTGGGTAGTCAGAGTCACCTGCAGGTATTGAGGGACAACATTTAGCCACACACTATCCTATGAGGTTAACACCAGAGGCATACACTAACATGCAGTGGGTGGGAGCCAAGGATCACCTATTAGCCACACCCTGTGTCTCTGTAGTAGGACCCTTACGTTTGGGATGCTGCTATTCCTCAAGACAAAGGCATCATGCACTGACCCAGGATACTTAGCATTGGCGTGGGAGATGTACTGGTCTGCCAGGCACACCATCTGCACATTAATGGAGTGGAAACTCATACGATTCCTGTACACTTGTTCATTCTGGCAGGGGGGACAAAGGCAATACGTGTCCCGTCAATCACCCCAATAATATTGGGGTTATGCCCCATTGCATAGAATCCAGCCTACACAGTGGCCAAATCTTCCACCTGGGGAAAGCTATGTAGCTGCACATGTGTTTTGCCAGGGCAGACAACACTCTTGCCAGCACGATTGAGAACATTGACTGTGACGTTTCTGCTGCCAAGCCCACTGTCACTTGAAAAGAACATGTTGCCAGGAAATGGAGCACTGATAGCACTTACAGAAGATGGGGGATCCCAGTCGAATAATGGATAGATGAGATGAGGTCTGGCTCCAAGTGGGCACACAGCTCCGTGATTGTGGCCCTGTCCAGTCTGTAAGTGAGTATAATGTGCCTATCCTATAGTGTAGCTAAGTCCACCAGGGGTCTGTACACGGGGGTATGTCTCCACCTCCTATTCATCTGCAGCGGTAGGGTTCTAAGGGACACAAGCGTGAGTAGGCTGTCACAATTTGAATAACAAAACCTCAACAGCAGTCCACATGGTGCACTTATGGATTGGGACAGTGTTAATGGCGAAGTATGTGCCAATCTAATCTGTGACGCAACAATTGTCGATATGCCTGTTCCCCCCCGAAATGGTGACCACCTGTCCTGTATGTAGGGACAGGTCGAAGTGAGCTAACTCCGCCGAGGTTGGGCGTCGTGGGCGTCGTGGAAGAAGGCGGTCATGCACCGCTGTGCAATTCCTCATTGGATAATATGTGGCTCTATAGAGTACAGTGGCCAATGGGGATCTACGCCGGTGGCGACGGTGTACACCGGATGTGACCGCCATTTTCTATCTCAACCCTCACTTGTTTCCTGACTTTCAACAGGAGAAGACATACACTGTGTATGCTGTTGTGACCTGTGTCTGGAACCTACCATCGCCCGTGTGACTGGGGAAAGGGCACCTGCCTTCACTTCGGAGGAGTTGAAGCGACTGGTGGATGGGGTCCTACCCCAGTAGGGACAGCTGTATGGGCCTCCAGACCAACAGGTGAGTACACTTTGGCCATGATGCATATGGCAAGGATGCATGGAGATGTGTGTGAAAGCATCATGTAAGGGTGGATGGGGGCATTGTCTGTTGGCAGTGTACATGTTGTGCGCTGGCCTATGTGTGAGCCAATGGTGATGGAAACGGATATGGTGGGCCATTTGTGTGACAGGCTAGACTGTTTGTTCAATGGTGTTCTCCTCTCTGAATTGCCTCTGCAGGTCAGCGCCCATCAAAAGAAGGGATTATGGCGTAACATTGCCAACGACATGCAGACCCTGGGGCAGGCGGGAGCACCCACTGCCGGAAACGGTGGGAGGACCTAAGATGCTGGGGATGGCCTCCCAACGAGGAAGGGAGGCCCATCAGACCTTGACCCCCCTGATGGCCGCATACTGGTGGTGGCTGACCCTCAGCTGGATGAGCACTTGAGGGCATCACAGCAGCCACATGGGGGGGAGTACAGTGGGTATCAATACATATTTTGGCTGGTGGGGTGGTATCCGGGTGGTGGTTGTGTGTTAGTGGATGCCCCTAAGGCCAGGCCAGACATTGCAGCGTGGGTCATCTGAAGGATAATGGGTGTATGGCAAATACAGGTGACCTAGTTTGTTAGCAGTCTATTTCAGGTAGGGCATCGTGGGTCCCAGGAGTGCTGCAGTTGGTGGGGTGTGGTCCTCATCTTGCCTTAGTGACTAGCCATATTCCTTGTAGTGCAATGCATAGTGCTAAAGCCCGTTCGCTGTGTGTGACATTGATGTGTGTGCCAACTGTGGTGTTGGTGCAGTTATTGACCCAGAGTATCCTTTGTCTATCTCTCTACCTTTCTTGTTTTGTCATCCTGTCCTCGTGTGCATTAGCATCATCTGGCGGACTAGCAGGGGTACCGGTGACAGAGGAAGCTGCATCCCACATGACCAAGGAGGCAGAAGCTGAGGGAACCACTGGGATGGAGGGTGAGGGGAGCACCGCAGCGGAGACTGGAGGAGACAACTCAGACTCAGATGCCTCCTCCAAAGGGAGCTCCCTGGTGGTGGCGGACACTTCTGTGACCACCCCAGCTGCAGGTACAGCTGCCACCCCCAGTACAGCACTGCCCTCCCAGCAGCCCCTCAGCGAGTTTCCCGTACCCGCTTACCCAGGAGGGTGGGCATCTCCTTCACCCCAGGCACTTCGGGCCCTACCCCAGTGAGTCCTGCTGCCCTGAGTGAGGAGGCTATCGACCTCCTGAGATCCATCTATGTGGGGCAGTCAACCATTGTGAATGCCATCCAGGGGCTGGCATCCCAGATGCAGCAATGCAATGCATTCCTGGAGGACATTCACAGTGTATTGGTGGCCTAACAGAGATCGATTCAGGCTCTGGCCTCCTCTCTGATGGCAGTCATTGTCCCTGTTTCTACTGTCCCCCCTCCAACTACCACTTCCCAGTCCCATTCTCCTCAACCCCAACCAATCCCAGGTACACATACAGATAAGCATGCAGACAAGACAACACCCAAGAGTGGCACAGGCAAACACAGGCACCACACTTCATCCCACAAGCACTCACGCAAACACCATACAGTTGCAGACACAACAGCATCCACTGCCTCCACTGTCTCCCCCTCCTCCTCCTCCACCACCTCCCTCCCAGTCACGTCCACACTCACACCTGCATGCACTACATCAACATCCACTACCAGCATCACCACACCAAGCAGAAGACACACCTCACGGGCAGACATGCACGCATCCCCTCTGTCCTCTCCCATCCTGTCTCTTCCCCCCTCCTAAACAACCCAAACGCAAGCACTCACACACCCAACAGCCATCCACCTCACATCAGCATACAGCCCATGCACCTGCACCCACGTTCAGCAGACATACACCCCCAACAACCACTCCCTCAAGCTCCACTCCCATTACTCCTCCTTCCTCCTGCCCCAACGTCCCTAAAATGCTTTTCCTTCCCTAAATTGACCCTTTCCCTACCCCTACCCTCGTCCTGCCCATATGAGCAGGGTACCAAGGACACAGCCCAGCACCTCAGCCAAACAGTCCACAGGGACAGTGGTAGCACCACCTACTCATGGTAGTAAGGATACCACACCTTCATCGGAGAAGAGGAAGGAGCCAGCACCACCAGGCTAGACGGGGAAGGAGTCTGTACCACCAGGAAAGAAGGGGAAGGAGCCTGCACCACCAGAAAAGAAGGGAAATGAGCCTGCATCACCAGGCAGAAAGTGGAAGAGCCCATCCACCCCTGCCAGGAAGGGTAAGGGATCCACCCCCCATGTACTGGAGGAGACAAAGCCCTCTACTCCAGCGGAGGCTGTCAGGGTGACACCTCCACCAGCACCATCTGTCACAGGGCCCCCACCGCCAGCTGATGAATTGCAGCCATCAGAAGGTGCAGAGGCTGCCCAGGAGGCTCCTCCATCCACCACCACAATGCAGCCATCAGAAAGTGCAGAGGCTGTCCAGGAGGCTCCTCCATCCACAACCACACTGCAGCCATCTGAAAGTGCAGAGGCGGCCCACGAGGCTCCTCCATTCACCACCACACTGAAGCCGTCACCACCAGCAGACGCATGTAGGCCACACTCCAGTGGCTGCTGTGCGAGTTGCCCCCTCCAGAACCAGTGGGGTAGTCACCCACCTGAGAGACTGTAGCCCTGCACTCCCCAGGATAGAGCAATTGGCATGGAGCCCCCTCCAGAACCAGTGGGAAAGACACCCACCTGAGAGACTGTGGCCTTGCACTCCCCAGGACTGCGCAATGGTCATAGAGCCCCCTCCAGAAACAGTGGGGTAGTCACCCACCTAAGAGACTGTGGCCTTGCACTCCCCAGGACAAAACAATGGGCATGGACCCCCCTCCAGAACCAGTGGGAAAGACACCCACCTGAGACACTGTGGCCTTACACTCCCCAGGACAGAGCAATGGGCATGGAGCCCCCTCCAGAACCAGTGGGGTAGTCACCCACCTGAGAGACTGAGGCCTTGCACTCACCAGGATGGAGCAATGGGCATTGAGCCCCCTCCTGAACCAGTGGGCTTGTTCCCGCATCCAGCTGAGGTGCCCCCTCCCCCTGAGGTGCCTGCCTATTTGCAAACTGATGCCCCTGCAGTGTACCTTCCAGATTTTTTGTCAGGATTCGAGTTGGGCCTTAGACTCTGCCCTGTGGCCATGTGGGCCCTTTGAACATTGGACTGGGCAGTGTCCCTTTGTGTACATGTGTACATATCTGTTTCATTGACAAATCGAATTATTAATTTTGATTTTGATCTGATTACAATCACTTTAGTCCATTCCTGTTGTCCTTGCATTATTCTGCAGTTTTTCTGGGGACAATTTTTTTCTGTGTGCAGCTGGTTGTGTGTATGGTGTGTGTGTGTCGGGTGTGTGTTGTGCGTGTGTGTGTGTCACTCACATTTTCCTCCCACCCATCCTTGTGTACTAGGAGGCTGCACTCACTGTCGTTGTCTTCGTCGGCATAGTGTTCCAGGTGGAGCATAATGTAGAAAATCATCGGAAATACTTGCAGTTCTGGTTCCATGGCGGCGTTGTTCTTCCCTGTGTCTCAGATGGTGAGTCCTTTCTCTTCAGTGATGCGTTTCCGCCAGGCTTTTGATGGCGTTGGTAAGGCTCTGGAAAAGGTGGCGGAGTGATGTGTCCGAACATGGTGGGCAGTACTTTGTCTTCCACCTGGATGTTGTTGACTACCGCCATGGTGACTGTTGTTTCCGCCCTGGCGGTTGGTGTGGTACATTGGCTGTCTATGGAATTTATCACTGCAATGCTCATAATTTGGCGGTACTTACCGCCAGCCTGTTGGCGGTATTACCGCCACTTTATCACTCAACACCAGGGTCATAATGAGGGCTTTTATTTCTTCAGAAATAGTTTTTTTTGCCCTGGTTAATAGTTTGTAATGTATGTTTACAATTTACTGCCATCTATTCTTTATTGTTGTTGCATTAACTGAGCATCAGCATCTCAGAAGCCTTATAAAGATATCACCCTTGGTCGGCTGTAAGATGTCATAACTAGTGATAATTCAAGTGCCATAACTATAATATTTCACTTTTCTATTTCTAATCCTCCTTAGAACTTAGGTTCAATCACCACAAGATAAGAATTTATAGCCTAAAGGGCAGTTTTTGCTTGAAGGTGTGGTTGCATTCACTACATTCTGTCCATCCAATTTTTCTTTTTAAATAGATCATACAGTGTCCAGATTTAACAGTAACTCCCTCATGAACAATAATAGCCAATCTGGTGTATGTTTTTCCTGAAAAATAAATTTGTCCTGCTTTAAAATTTGTAATCTCTGTTGACTCGCATCAGCTCTACATCACTGTAGCATTAGTAGCAATGTAGCGTTACTCCAAACATTATCATTAATGTAAATCAAATGTTTATTTCAATAATTCACACAGTGCAGTTTATTATTATTGATCACTTTAAAAATATTTATTAACATTCTATTAAACTATGTTTGTGATTTTGTTCATTTTACATAGTTTATTATTACATTTTGTAGGGGTAAATGAGAAAATAAATAGTCAGAGATATATAACAAACATGTCTCTTAGTTTTCCTTCTAACATTTTGCATCTCCACAATATACACTCATTAAAAAAATGACATGACTGCTTTGTATTTGATGTGACACATTTTTCAGACCCCATAAAAGACAACCATACAACCAGCCCCTGAGTGACACAGCAATTCCAGCTGTAGAACAAAGCTCAAGCTGGCAAAGGTTAATAAGTACTATGTTACGTTCAAGGGTCATGGTTTCAATGTCCCAGGAAACTTACAGTTTGTTTTCTAGTGTTGCTGATGGGCTTTAAACTTCCCACTCCCCCCCCCTCACAACATTAAATAAAATGTGGCAATGTCCCTGCCTCTTCTAGGAACACCAACAAAAACAGAATATATGTAATTAGACCTCCCAGGGCATTATGGTGTGCTCCCTGAAGAAGCAGTGAAAAATAAATGAGCAGCTGTATTTCCCAGGACACCCACTTTTTTCATTAATAGCAGAGGGGGAACCCCAGAGCCCCCACTGTCCTTTTAGCTTCTTGCAAGCTGCCCTATAGGGCTGCACCGGAGCTGGCTTTTTTTACATTTACTGAGTACCCTGGTGCTGAACTAAGACACCGCAGGCCATATTTCTTTTTAAGGACAGCAGGGGGAGCCTCAGGAGCCCCATGGCCCCTCCTGATCCTTGCTCCTACAGGAGCTGCCATATATTTTTTGGAAGTGGGGTACACTGTGCCGACCCGGGGTACCCCATAAATGTCCATTGTTGAGGGCCATGGGGGAGGCTGAGGATACCAGCACCTCCACAACCTCCCCTGCTCCCACCCATTCCCGGTGAAGCAGGAGCTGGCATTGCTCCAACCAAACTGGAGCAGTTTTCATTTGCTTCTGTGGGGCAGGAGCAATTCGATGCATGTCCCTTCCTTAGAGCAAAGGTAGGGAATTGTTTTGTTCTCCTACTGGGTGGGAGTGCTTGGAGGCAGTGAAAGGGCATTGGCAATGAAATAAACTGTTCCAGGGGTTGGGGTCCCTACGGCACCATCACTGAGCCGGCCTCAGAGAACAGGGTCCCAGGAGACATTGTATGGCTCAGGGAGGGAGGGAGGCTGCATGGCCCCATTCCCTTTATTTTAAGCACAGCCCCAGGGTATGATGTCCCCAGGATCCTCTCTTGGTTCAGGGAGGGGGGCCATACAACCCCTCACCTTCCTCTCAATTATCAGGTTTGGGAAATGGGGTACCCTGGGCCTCTCCTGACTCAGCCCCCCTCCTCTTCAATAAGATTTTTAACTCAGAGGTGGGGTCGGTGGGGCCTCTTGGAGCCTCCTGGAGGCTTGGCAGGGGGCCTCACACACCCTCCTCCTAAAATGTACACCATGCCTTTGCCTTGTGCTAGAAGAGTGGGCACATGTGAGAAAGAGGAGGCAAATGGAAGAGCGTCAAGATCAAGATTTGAAGATGAGCGGGCGAGAATTAAAGATTGAGTAGATAAAAGGCTAAGAGAGTCTGAACCAGGGAATTGGGGTAATTTGGAGAACAAAAGGATGAAAAGTCAGTGCAATGACCAGGAGCAGAGTCAAAATCAATGTGAGATAGGATTGCACATTATGGAGACCAAAGGGGAACCTTTGCAGGCAGAAGACAAACTGATCACTCATAATATTAGTGTCAAATAATGTGAACAGAAGGTAGACAGACAATATAAGGGTTGACCTGTTTCAAAGTTTTGTAACAAACGTTTTATTTTCATAAAATTTACAATTTTAAAAGACCACAATTTTGATTTCTTAAACACATTTCTTAAATCACTTGTCTCCTTGTTTGTGGTGCTCTGGGCTCCTAGGTGAATGCTAATCTAGTCTGCCAGGTTTGCTTCATCTCTTGCAGTTCCCAAATAGAGGATTTTTCTCATGTAGCCATACCTTGTTTAACTTTCTTGCTTAGTTTTAAAAGCACTTAAATACATGGACGTCAGCCTAAGGGAATTTAATTCCATTTTGTACTATCCCATGGCAGAGAAGATGAATTAGAAACAGAAATTGAAAAAGTCAATTAAACAATGGATCATGCACTTGGTCTACCTCCATGGATGGATAATTACTGTATTGAATTCGAACATTTATTGAGGATATTTGCAGATTCTATATTCTTCCTCTGGTTATTCGATTTGCTGAGATATCTTACCATAATAATAAGTGACGGCTCCCTGGGTGAAGGAAGCTACAGTTAAAATATTTTGTTGTATATCTTCTTTGACGAAAACCGCCTATTTATGTTAGATGTGCCTGTAGCCAGACATGGTAATAGTGACTTCTAGATGGATCGATGGGGACAGCTACAAACGTACTCTAAAAATGCTAATACGGCGTCCGAACAATGACTTAATGTGACATGCAACATCACATGAAATGTAACGCTGCGGATCTGGTCTGTTGAATGACATGCCACATGATTGAACATCAGGATATGCCTCCTTCTTTAGCCTCGAGACTTCCTAAACTCCTGGGGTACGAAAACTTCCCAAGACACTCGGATCCGCGTCTACAGGTAATGAAGATTTGTCCATCATAAAGCACACGTCCTCAGAGAAAAGTAAATATTGCCTGATTCTCCAGAACCAAGAAAGATGCGGACTGATAATGCGGTCAAAGAGCTCCTGGTCGCAATTTATTTCTGACCTTTCAGCGTCTTGTTTCCAATGATTTTCTGTCTTTGCAGTCTGGCACTGGCAGGACAACCGGTGTCGGTGTTGTTTCACTTCTGCTGCTATTTAACTCCAGTCTTGTATTTCTGAACTGAACTATAAAATACTGAATATTACTGAGGTAGTATATGTTGAGTTAAGAATGGTAAACCTATACGCCCCTTTTTATGATATATATATATAGAGAGAAGTCAGTATCATGGAAACAATATTGTTACTGATAGATACAAAAAAACACACGAGGCATATTTGTGAACTAGTTGCTTAGCATTTGCATCACGCAGTGGGGAGCAAGTGTCACACAACTACTAAGTGCGATTTATCAAGCCATGCAAGGCAACTTTGTGTGACAATGAGTGTCTTGATGAATCCAGAGTAGCTCAATGCAGAGCAAATTGTTGCATTGGATCACTCTACCCCAGGTAGGCGTTCTATGGGTGGTGCGTGGTGTTTCCACGCAACACACATCAATTTCGATGCATTCACAGAATTACCATAAGTGGCCAATCTGATAATGCGCCAACATATAGAAAGAGGAAAATGCCTCAGGGATTGTTTTTGTGCAGGAAAGCGCCCCTTCCTGCACAAAAAGAATCCTGCTTTTAATGCAGACACCCTTGCACTGTGGTGCAAGGGTGCCTGCGTTCGCACTAGGGAGCACATTGTGTGCACGCGCTGGGAAAAGGCAGGAATGTGTATTATTATTTTAAGTACTATGCATTCCTGCCCTTTCTCTGTCATGCATTGCAGTGTAGAAAGGTGATTTGCCGCACTTCACAATTTCTACATAAATATGCCCCACAATATTTTGACAAAAATCCACAAGCATACCACGTCTTCTCTTTTAAATCCCTTGACTATGAGCCAATAAACTTCACAGCTTTGATTATAGGAGCCTTGCTAATTCTGATACCCTGTTTGTGTGTGTGTGTTGAAATTATGAGATTATCAAATGTTATCGACATATGGATTTTTGCCCCAAAAAATGTTCAGAGGAAGAACTTGAAGAAACTTACCAGGGAAAAATGCTGGTAAATTACGGGACATGTGGATTTTGGTGCAGTAAAGCGCCCAAACCAGCATTGTATGCCTATTTTAATGAAAGGGCGTAACACAGGCCCCTGGAGCCCCCGTGGCGCTGTTTTCATCGATAACTCGTAACTGATATCATTTATTACATGTGATAAATAGCGCTCCCCAGGGCATTGCTATTTATCAGGTGCAATAAATAGAACGCCAATTACATAATATTTTTAATGGATGCCGATAGTCCTAATTATGAGGAGTCCAGTAATTGTTGTGATATTTTTTACACCTCATAAACTCTGACCCTGTGAAGACGGAATTTATTAGGTACAATAAATGCAACCCAGTTTTATGAGTTTCTGAGAAATTACATGCAGATTTTGGTGTTAAAGGCACTAAAATCCTTAGGTTCAGGTGATTGCCGGGCATTCCTCCTCCCTAGTAAGTAACACCAACTTTATCCTACCGATATCAATCACAAAACTCATATTTGCGATATGTGAAATAACAGCTGTTACTATACTTAGCCGAGTTACACCTAATGAGGGCCACTGTGCTAATACTTGCAAAATGTGATATTAAAATGTAACGCAATAGCCGCACGTGGATTGTGTCACAATCAGAAGGCATAGTTATTATATGCTACATCTCTTTGATTTCATTATATCACTCGAAGGGAGCCAATGATTGGAGCTTGGCACCCTCTTTGCAGTGTGCCCATCGCAAGATGCTCAGTGTATACACACTGCACTGCTCCTATTATGAATGTGGCCATAACAGATTGCTTGCACAGCAGACAAACAGAGATTTCCATATTCGCGATAAAGAACTGTTTATGGGCCTTGCTAATGCTCTGAAGCGGAGGCGGCGCGGAGGTGGTATGTGTGGGCGGAATGAGAAAAGCTGATGCTGCAAGCTGACATCGAAATGAGATTCAGAAGATACGGAGATTTACTTTACAACAAAATAATTCTGAACAAGATCATTTTATGCCGTTCATTACCGCTGCTGCTCTGAGGAAGCAGTCTTAATTTGATTCATCACAAGAAATCGGAACATATTTTTCTAGAATATTTTTTGGAGAAAGTAATAACCACTCGGAGTTATAGATGTTCTTACAGGTATGTGCGGTTCTTGCTAATCCTTTGTTTTCTGTTAAGGGGGAAATAAATGTAATACACAGAAAAGTTTGCTGGTAGTATCATTACACATCACAACCTGTTGAATTCTTTCCACCTGCAGATAACACAACATAGCATTGTCGTACAGAAGAGATACATGCAGACGAGCGAACGTTATGTATAGTACATGGACTCTAGGCACATTATATTACAATTCTCATACAATGGCCCTTACAACGAACAGTCTGGTTTAATTGCTATATGTATGGGAGCTCCTCTTAGTGCACATATTACAATTAAGAGTTTTGTAATAAATATCGATCGGCCAAACCTGCCGATATTTATAAGGGAGGAAAATGCCGGGTATTTCTTGAAACATGCAGATTTTGTTGCGTTGAGCTCCAAAACATGCATGTGATTCTCAAAATGAAAGTGGCATTTCTCGCACCCCATAAATTATGACTCGACGGAATTCATCTAGATTCTTGTGGATCTGAGACGATATTTTATTGAACGTGCTTCACTATGTTGGTTTTTATCTATGATCAGTTTTTTTTTGCAAAAAAGACATAAGAATTGTTTTAAAAAAATCGTATTGGTGACGAAGAATACCAAGCTATAGAAGTAGTTACATTCAATAGGAGTACATTTACAATGTTTAGGGCAGAAGGAAAGAATACTATTGATGCATGCATTGCTGCTAGATATGTATGCATGTGTGTGTATGTGTATATATATTATATATAAATATATATATATGTATAATCACTTAAAAGTCAAAGGTTACAAGAACGTTATAATTAGGCTCACATTTTAAATGTACCAAACTATAGAAATTCACCTGTTATAGTTAGGTCGTGTGCCCTGCTCTCCTGCTGCTTCTCGCTCGCTCCAGCTCCTCGTGCAGTACCCAGGCACTCTGCTCCCAGCGTGCTCAGGCTTCCACCTGCCCTCTGTTTTCCCCTGCCTTCCAGCCTTCCTCCCGCTTTGCTGCATTGTCTGTCCTGCCCCTGCCTATCCTTGCAGCTGCTACTCTTGCCAGTCCTTGTCAGGTTGCCTGTTTTGCTCTGTGTGCCCATTCCTGTTGTCTCAATGCTTCCTCCTCTTCTGCCTCGATATCACGTTTTTGTCCTACTCTCTGCGCCTGCTTTGCTTGCCTTGTGGGCCCATTTCCATCTTGCTCCTGGTATCTGCCTATTGCCTTGTCTATCCGCTGTCATTCTTCTCTCTTATTTGCCCATCCTTGTTGCCTGTCGGCATATTCCTGTATTTCTCTCTGTATCTGACTGCCTCGTTTGGCTGCTCCTCTTTTGTCTTGTACTCCTCTCTCTGACTTGCTGTATGTTCTTGTGCCACTCCCTGTGCCACCAGCCTTGCCACCCTGCCATTTTCTCTGTGCCTGTCCTCCTCCCTCCTTGCCACACTGTCAGGACCTACTTGATGGTGGTCGCTGCAAGACTGCACAGCGGGCATGTCGCTGATGTACAGAAGGTGCACCAAAGGAAAACCCATCTGCTCCTACCTGTGCCTGGACTGCCCCCAGTGCCAGAACCCCTGGATCTACAGTCTGACAAATCTACTCCTCCGTCGAACTCCGGAACCTCGGACCCAAGACTCAGGACACAAACTGCAGCATTGCATCACTGAGTTCAACTAAAGGACCTTTCTTCTGTCTCAACTGCCATTTCACCTGAAAAACAGGAAACTCCATATCCCCTCAACATCAGACCCCCAGCTCCAAACCTCAACTGCACTTCAAGCTACTGAAAGTCCAGTCACTCTGCAGGCACACTATAGAAATCTGGGACACCATCACCACCTTCGCCCCCAACATAATGTTCATCACAGAAACCTGGCTCACCCCTGCATCTACCCCAGACATCGCCACTGTAACATCCTCCGGATACAAGATGATCCACAGCAATCACCCCAACAGACATGGTGGTGGCAGCTCCATAATTTATAAAGACTCACTTCAGTGCACTGCCTTGGATGACGACACCACACCGATCATGGAAAACCTCAACTTCCAGATCAAAACTAATGCCAATACCACCATGGGAGGGACCATCACCTACAGAAAGCCGGGCCCACACCTCAACTTCTGCAACACCATCCTGCTCTTCACTTGCCTGACAATCAACTCCAACCTCTGCATCTTCCTGGGTGACCTGGCTTTCCACCTAGAAGACCCGAACAACGCCAACTCCACCTCAATCCTCAAAAACATGAGCATCATTGGCCTCACCCAGCTGGTCATAGCCTCCTCAGACAGCGCAGGACACACACTGGACTCCATCTTCTCCACCAGTGACAGAACCAAATTCTTCCACAACTCTGAAGTAACTTGGTCAGACCACAACATCACACACTTCACCATCGACCTACTGCATAGCGCCTCAATTGGACATCCCATCCTCCTTCGCTGCAAGTGGGGAAAAGTCACAGAGACCCCTGGACCAGCACTCCCAAGAACACCAGACCGGACTTGGCAGACACCCTTGAGCTCTACATACAGAATCTCTCCAACTAGCTTTCTTCTGCAAGTGACCCCATAGCCCCCTGAAAATCACCATCAGCAACAAATCTGCCAAGCAAGCCACTTGGTTCATCCCTGAATTCAGGATGTCCAAACAACACTGCAGGAATTTAGAGAGACACTGGTGCTCCAACAAGACCCCTGCCAACTTTAAAGCCTTCAGGTCCACCCTCAATGCATACCATCACAGTCTCAGGGATGCCAGGAAAGAAGCACTCACCACCCGCTTTGAGGCCAGTGCCAACCATGCAAGAAAACTCTTCAGCATCATCAGAGAATTCCCCTGCCCCTCTGCCACAATGACCACAATCCACCCCTCCCAAGCCCTCTGCATCAAGCTGTCAGACTACCACAAGATCTCTGGAATCTACAGCAACTTCTAGACCTGGCCCACCTACCTCAACCCCCTGCAATCAATCCAACACCACCCACCCGCAGTTCACCAATTAGAAGCAACTCTCCACCGAGGGCACCATTATCATCATGACCTGCATCCACTCCAGCTCCCCATCTGATTCCTGCCCTCACCACATTTACAACCAAAGAAAAGAAGTAATTGTGCCAGTCCTCACAGAAATCCTTAACATCTCCTTCACTACAACCCCTGTCCCCAACGCCTGGAAACAAGCCGAGGTCAAATCACTACTGAAGAATTCCTCAGCTGACCCAAACAAACTAAAGAATTACCGTCTGATCTCACTCCTCCCATTCCCCTCCAAGGTCCTGGAAAAAGCCATTAACCTTCAATTCATGGACTACCTCCAACACAACAACCTACTCGACCCAGCCCAATCTGGCTTCCGACCCAATCATAGCATTGAGACTGCCGTGATCACCGCAACCGATGAGATCAGATGCCTCCTTGACGCCAGGGGAAACAGCAGCACTTATCCTTCTCGACCAATCTGCAGCCTTCAACACCGTGTCCCATCAAACTTTGGTCACTAGACTCCACTCTATTGGCATCCAAGACAAAGCTCTCAACTGGACCTCCTTCTTCATCCCCGGCCTGAACACAGGCTATCCTTCTCCCACCCCCAAAGACATCAACTGTGGCATCCCCCAGGCTCCTCTCCTTAGCCCCACCTCTTCAATGTCTATGTGATACCTCTAGCTGACATCGCCCGCACCCACGGTCTCAACATCATCACCAACGCCGACGACACCCAGCTCGTCCTCTCCCTTGCACACGATACCACTTCCACACAAACCAACTTCCAAAACACCATGACAGACAGCACCATTTGGATGACGGCCAGCTGACTCAAGCTAAACTCAGACAAAACAGAGATCCTCATCTTCAGAAACAAACCATCCCCCTGGGATGCCACGTGGTGGCCCTTCCCCCTCGGACCCTCTCCCAATCATAGCATTGAGACTGCTGTGATCACCGCAACCAATGAGATCAGGCACCTCCTTGATGTCAGGGGAAACAGCAGCACTTATCCTTCTCGACCAATCTGCACCCTTCAACACCGTGTACCATCAAACTTTGGTCACTAGACTCCACTCTATTGGCATCCAAGACAAAGCTCTCAACTGGACCTCCTGCTTCATCCCCGGCCTGAACACATGCTATCCTTCTCCCACCCCATAGACATCAACTGTGGCATCCCCTGGGCTCCTCCCCTTAGCCCCACCTCTTCAATGTCTAGGTGATACCTTTAGCTGACATCGCCCGCACCCACGGTCTCAACATCATCTCCAATGCCGATGACACCCAGCTCGTCCTCTCCCTCGCAGACGATACCACTTCCACACAAACCAACTTCCAAAACACCATGACAGACAGCACAACTTGGATGACGGCCAGCTGACTCAAGCTAAACTCAGACAAAACAGAGATCCTCATCTTCAGAAACAAACCATCCCCCTGGGATGCCACGTGGTGGCCCTTCCCCCTCAGACCCTCTCCCGCACATGCCACCCATGCACACAACCTTGGGATCGTCCTAGACACCCGTCTGACCATGAAGCAACAGATCAGCAATGTCTCTTTGGCCTGCTTCAAAATCCTAAGCATGCTCCACAAGAGTTTGCTCAACACAATCTATGCTAAAAAACACCAAGCAGGTACTGAACCATCTCCAGGTCATCCAGAACACTGCAGCAAGACTTGTCCTCGATCTCCCCAGAAGGACCAGCATCACCCCACACCTCAGGGCTCTCCATTGGCTCCCATACAGTAAATACACCTCTTCAAGTTCCTCACACATGCATACAAGCCCCACACAAAGCTGGACCTGTCTAAGTCAGCAATCGCCTCACTTTCCATCAACCAGCCAGAGATCTCCACTCAGCCACCCTCACCCTTGCACACGTTCCCTGCACTCACCGCAAACACTTTGGAGAACACTCCTTCTCCCACATCACCGCCAAAGCCTGGAACAACCTCCAACTCTCCACATCACCCTCCCTTTTGGACTTCAGAAAACAACTCAAGACCTGGCTCTTTGAATACCTCAAGTCAGGAAGGACCGGAAGCATCAACCCAGCACCTGGAGATCCCCAGAGTGACAAGCTTGCCATGGAGTGATTGATTGATAGATTGAGTTAGAGTTAGCTCAAGCAACTGAAACTTGTGCCCTAAGGTAACTGTAAGTGGGGACCCTGCAATACACAGTTTTTTCATCAAAGATTTTACTGCAAATATTCCTTTGATATTATCAATGATGTTATCAAAGATGTCATGAGTGCTGTAATTTGTGTAATTAGCAGTGAATGGCGAGGGTGCGAGTTATATTTACCTTAGGGCACAAGTTACAGTTACTTAAGATAACTCTAACTAGCACCAGAGCTAAGTGGTCAGGGTGTCCCTACCTTGGCCACTTTTGTTGTTTTGTTTTTTTATCTTTGACTCAGCTGAAGCCAAGTCCCAACATGCCTGCCAACAGTTCCTTTTTGAAGTACTAGCAGCAAATCAGATTGAAACAAGAAATCAGGAGGGTTTGCAGAGCCTTCACGTCCCTATGTATACAAATTTGGATTGTCTTTAATTTCTCAAAAACTACTGAATGGATTTACATCAAATAACAAAAGAGGCACGCTCTGGACCAAGAGCTACCTTTCTGCCAAATGTGGTGTAATTCCATCCAGTGGTTTGGACGCTATCGCTGTTCAAAATTCCTAAGGGAATTAACATGGGAAATGCTCCTTTTTTGACCTTCCTTTTTTCTCTGTCCCTGCTTGACAGATCACCCGAAGTTTTCCAGACAGGCGCTGATGTGACGTGTGACTGTAGAATTCTTTTTGAAAATTTTGTGAAGATTCGTCAAGCGGCGCCAAAGATATAGGCCAGTAAAAAACAGTTTTTTTCTATAGAAAGTAGGTTCTAATTATAACTACCTAGTGTGACCGCTACTAGAATATATATATATATATATGGATTCTCTGCAGGGTCACCCCCAGAGTTGTTGCCTTCCTCCTCTTCTTTTTCTGACCTCATTTTTGCTGGCTTTAGGACTCTGAACACTTTACCACTGCTAACTGGTACTAAAGTGCATGTGGTCTCTCCCTAAAAATGTGGTAACATTGGCTCACACTCAATTGCATATTTAATGTTGTTATAAGTCCACAGTAAAGCGCACTACATGTGCCCAGGGCCTGTAAATTAAATGCTACTAGTGGGTCTGCAGCATTGATTGTAGAAGGTACATGTGTGTTTTATCTGTCCTGGTAGTGGAAAACTCCTAAATTTGTTTTCCACCACTGTGAGGTCCATTCCTTTCATAGGATAGCATTAGGGATACCCCCATATACTGTTTGAGTGGTAGATTCTGTTCAGAAAGGGGTAAACAGGTCTTTTTTAGTATGGCAGTATAGAAAATCCTTCTAATTGGTGAGATTAGATTTTATTACAATTTTAGAAATGCCACTTTTAGAAAGTGAGCATCTCTCTGCACTTAAAATCCATCTGTGTCTTACAGCCTGTCTCCAATCAACGTCTGAGCTGGGCTGGATGACAGCTCCCTTGTGCATTTCTTCCAGACAACTACAAACACAGGATACTCAGGCACACCTGTACTCATCTGCATACTGAATGGGTCTTCCTTGGCTGGGAGGTTGGAGGGTCCCAGGATTACATTTTAAAGGCTAGTGGCCTGCCTTCACATAATGGACTGCCAAACTATCTACAGGGACACTGGCAGACAGACCTGTACTGAAAGGAGGCCTTGTGCAAAACCACTCTTTGAAGTATCCCCCACTTCAAAGGCATTTTTGGGTATATAAACTGGGTCCCCCACCCCACCAAATTAGACACTTTTGGACCTGAACCTACAACCTGTCAAGAGGAACTGCCTGACTGCCCAAAGGACTCATCTGGACTGCTTTGCTGAGAAGGACTGCTGCCCTACTGTTACCCTGCTGCCTTGCTGCCCTCTGACTTTGGTGAGAAGTGCTCTCCAAGGGCTTGGATTGAGCTTGCCTCCTGTTTTCTGAAGTCTCAGGGCCAAAAATACTTCACCTCTTCAGGAAACTCCTTGTGCACCAAAAATCGAGGCACAGCCTGCCAGAAACGACACACAGCCTGCATTGCGACGAGAAAGTCTCCGCACAGCCGAACCAGAACGATGCAGCACAACCTCCCTTGTGAAGATTCGACGCAGCGCCTGCCTTGCAACTGGAAATCCAATGCACAGCCCTGCCGGATCGACACACAGCTGAACCAGAACGACCCAACACGACTTCCTGAGTGAAGAATCAACTAAGTGCCTGCCATGCGACAGAAAATTTGACGCATCACCTACCGAATTGACGCAACGCCTGTGACTTCTTCCCACATGCCGAGGATTTTCCCCGCATCATCCCTGGCCATCAAAAAGATCCCCGCATCGCAGTGAGGAACCAAGACTGCGCGCCGGAAATTGATGCAAAGCCCCTCGCAACGTGGAAAGAAACAACACATTGCCTGTGCCGCAATTAAAATTCTGATGCACACCCTATTTTTCCACACATCTCCTCCTCTGCGGTCTCTGTGTGTGTTATTTTTGACACAAACCAGGTACTTTGTGAAAACAGGGGACAACTGTTGATTTCTAAGATTTAAGACTCTTTTTAAACCTGCAAAAGCGATATTTCAACTTGTGCTTATTGAATCTTCATAGTTTTGCCCTATTTAACCGTATAAAAATCCTATATTTTTCTAAACCTGTGTGATGTATTTTTTGTGGTGTTTTCACTGTGTTTTTGTATGATTTATTGCACAAATCCTTTACACATTACGTTCTAAGTTAAGCCTGACCGCTCAGTGCCAAGCTACCAGAGGGTGGGCACAGGATCATTTGGACTGTGTGTGACTTCCCCTCACTAGGATTGTGGCCCCTATTTGGACAAAGGTGAATACCTCTGCAACTAGAGAACTAGAGACCCCATTTCTAACATATAAATATATATATATATATATAAATATATATATATAAACATAGTTAGATAGATAGATAGATAGATAGATAGAGAGACAGAGAGATAGCTAGATAGATAGATAGATAGATAGATAGATAGATAGATAGATAGATAGAGAGACAGAGAGATAGCTAGCTAGATAGATAGATAGCTAGCTAGATAGATAGATAGATAGATAGATAGATAGATAGATAGATAGATAGATAGATAGATAGATAGATAGATAGATAGATAGATAGATAGATAGATAGATAGATAGATAGATAGATAGTTTTTTTGTATATGACAGGGATGGTTCTTGGGAGAGAGTGTGGTGTCTTCATGGCATGTGTTCTATTCTAAAAAAAAGCAGTCTTCTTCATAGTGGTATGTGAAATTCACATATTTGCTTTTGCGTAACTATGTGAGATTTCAGGAAAGTTATGAAAAATTACATGTAATAACCTGAAATGCAAATCTGTCATTTAATGTTAGGTTTTGGCGTGATATGAGTATTGGGGCCTATTTTTGGTACAGGATGCCATTCGAAGTACAAATGCGGCCCAAAAATCACAAATGGTGCAAGTAACAGCCACTAGTGTTCTGTCTGTTTGTCTTAGTGGTACAATTTTGGGGATTTCATGTAATAAGCCTAACATGAAGAACAAAATTGCAAGAATTACCTTGACGTAATTTACATTTCTCTAAGGCCTACTTCTTAACACTCTTTGTTACAAATAGGGTCAGACTTTAGAGTTCAACTTGAGTTAGTACTACGAATAGCATGTCTAAGGCATTTAAGACAATCCAACAGACTTTGAAATATATATGCTGCTGAAATGGTAAACAATGTAGATTTATTCAAAAGCAGTTTTGCATGAGTGTTAAAGTGAACAACCAAAAATCAAATGTGTAGGGCTGCTCTGAATGATCTGGAGTTTTATCAATAAAAAATCAGGTGGAATCGGGTTAATATATGTAGAGTAATCCAGCCACGCCCCAAAAAAGGCTGCCAATAGTTTACAGTCCTTAGAAAGAGAAGGGAACATTTTCCATACAATATTCAAGGGGTGTGAATAAGAAGATGTCACCACTTTGATCTAGGTTGCTAAAGATAGCTTAGCTTCAAGTACGACCCCAGACTCACCTTTCTCTGAAGGAAAGCTTTTGCCACTTCTTGGGGAAGGGGGGGGGGCAATAAGTATCCAGCCGCAGTTCTCTATGATCTTTCTCTGCAAGATCTCTGTTTTGATGTGTTCAATTCAATTTAAAGTTCCTCATCTAGTTTTGTATTCGTCTTAAAGTCTGTTGAAATTGTGGTTGTGCCGAAAATTGATTGTCTGGATGCACTATCAACCAAGTGTGGTCTGCATTCTTCAATGCTTTGATCCCTCCAATTTCTAGCAACTTGGTGAGGCATATCACATGCACTTTGAATAAAAGTAGGGAAAGAGTAGATCCCTGAAACACCACACTAGCTATACGTACCTCCTGACAGGGTAAATGATCTAGCCTGATAGTCTGAGTTGTATTAGACAGGAATGAACTGAACTAATTAAGTGATGACTCCCAAGTTCTAACAGCATTGAGATGATCGATCAGAGCATTTTGATTGGTAGTATTAAATGCCCCTGGATGGTCCATTAAAATTGGTGCATCAGTCTTGCCCATGTCTATCTTAGTTCTTCAGTCATTCAACTTAATTAGCAACATTCACTAAGTGCTGTAGCCAGGTCTAAATCATTCCTGCAGCACTGCAAGGAAATTATTATTTTGCAAATGATTCCTCACCTCTGGGCCATGTGATTTTCACTATAGAAGCAGTTAAAGTAGGGAGATGGATCAATGATTATGAAATTGGTATGGTCTACATCAGTCTTCCTAAGAGAATGGGTAAATATACCAATCTTAAAAAGGATTGAAACATCTTCTCAGCACAGAGATTTGTTGAGAAAAGTTCTCAATGGTAAAACAATTCCAGAGTGTGTGTTAAATATAAAGTAAGGATAGTCATCAGGGAAGTTCCAGACTGTGAAACATGCAGTGAGGATTTAAAGTCATTCTCTAGCTTCAGCGGTAGACTATACAAGAGTTAGGTATTCAGAGAAAAATGTACCTCTAACACAGTAAAAGAAGTTGCCTCAATTTCCTTCCTTATATTGGAAATGTTGCCTATAAAATATACACTGACACAATCGCAAAGTTTCTGGAAGGGGGCACTTCCGGTAAGATCTGTGTCATAATATTAAATTTATCTACAATATGAAATACTGTTTTTTAAGGTGATTTGATAAATTTATTATCTAAGAATAAAATGTCTACTTGGTTTAAAGAACAACTGTTTATAGTCTTTAAAATCACTGTTTGTAAAATCCTTTCGATTCCTTAGGTAGATCAGAGCACAATTTACATTCAGTTCTCCATAATTGTTTTTAGTTCCTCATTTCCCTAACAGAACCAAGGTTTTTTTTTTTCTATTTGGAGCAGAATTATTTTAGTTCATTTTGGGGGTTTGATAGCTTTGGTCATCCAGTTAAAAAACACTAATACCATCCAGGCTTTCATCGAAAGTATGAGAGTATTAGAAAAGGTCCTGGATGACGTCCTCGCAATTAAGATGTTTCCACTGAATCATGACCAAATGTTTAGCTTTAGAAGTACATGTATCCCCATCTGCTTTTCTGTGTTTAAACAGCTTTTTTAAAGATTGTGGCAAGTATAATAAAAAATACAATTACAAAGTAAATAAGCCATTAAGAATTTTATATGAAGATAAAGTAATTGAAAGCTGATTTTTAAGTTTTGAATTTGAAAGGGATGGGAAGGAAAATAAAAAGGAAAAGAAGAAAGAGGTGGGGAAGAAAAGCATAAAACAATCAATAGAGACCAATAACAATAATGAATTTCATAATATAGAAGAGTGGTTAGCAAGATGAAATACAGTTTGAAAGATAGAAATAGAGAACTAAAAATAGGAAATAAGAAGAGAGTGAAAAACATCTTGACAATGGTTTAAAATTGTGTGAGAACATTGGATTAGTTATTTGCAATGCAAAATGGTGAAGAAGAAGATGTGAAAGCATTATCTAATGTATAATAGTAACAAACATTATATCCCCATGTTTTAAATGAGATCTTAGAAAAACATTTCCAATTAATTGTAATCTGTTGAAAAGCTAAAACCAACATAAGATCAAACAATATTTTATCATGGACAGATAAAGAAAAAACATAATTTAGGCTACATAGGAAGAGTCATGGTGAGAACATTTTAAATGAAAATTGTTGGAGAGTTGTGACCAGATTTTCACCCAGAAAGATGCAGTGGCGGACATTGAAAATTAAGATATATGAGGGCACCTTTGGGCTGACTTTTAGCCTGGTTGCAAAAACAATAGGCATCATCATTAGTGTTAAAAATTTGGCGATAGATGAAGGTGTGTGATACAATCCATTGTATAAAAAGAATAAGGATTGAAATGTGGTGGCAGTTCTGGACATTATTTGTGATGTAGACCACAATTTATTCCAAAAAGCAACTGGCCAAGCACTCCCCAAATCTGTCTCCCAGCTAAGTTCTATCCCTTTAACGGAGCCGAGGCCAATACCGCAGCACACCAGCACAATCGGAATGCGTGCTGTGTGCTTTTCAGACAGTGCGCATTCCGATGGTGCTCGATGGGGGGGGGCTTGCACTGTCCATGCCATGCTATGGCCCCCTGCACTGGCTTTCTGACACCCTTTCCATGGCAGAGTCCCCTGATGGAAAGACTGGCAGAAAGCTGAGTTGTAATCAACCAGACAGCGGTGAGTTCAGCGCCGCTCTGGATGGTTATAACTCAGACCACGTTCAGACCTTAATGAACTATATTCCCGGTGGGGACGGTGGCCCCTGGTGGGTCCACTTGCCAAGGCTGTAATGTGGCAGTCGGACAGCCACAGTTGCAGCAGTCCAAATGTCACCGCAAGGCTGGCAGCCCTTGGACTGCCAGCAACATAAACAGGTCCTAAGTCTCCATGAATCTATTAAGTGACATTTATTAGATATAGATGAATTGAATTGTTAATGAGATTTCTGGGGAACAAATCTGACTTGAAATTTATGATCTAGAAATGGGGCAACAATTTGATTACAGTCGCCACCTAGAATGAGAAAATCCTCAGCATATTGAAGGCATTTTCGGAAACAGTAGGCCAAAATGAATAATCTGGTTGGGTAAGGCCATAAACATTAAAACATTAAAAACAGTTAAAGAAAATTCCATTAATGAGTAACTTAACTATTATTCAATGACTTTCTCAATCTATTTTTTGAGTCACTACAGAACATTTCAGATTTTTGTGGCATAAAATAATAGCTCCATTCTTATTCAAAGTAGGTGTGACAAAGACTGAACAAACTCAACTAATTTTTAGTTTTAAGGCTTCTGTTTCTGTAAGATGAGTCTCTTGAAGTAGAATGAGTCAGGGTTGCAGGAAGCTAAATGAGAAACAAAATCTGCCTTTTAACTAGGGTTAACAAACCCTTTCACTTTACAAGAAACAACTTTGTATTTTATAAACTATCAAAACATATAGAACTATAAATTCTACTATTATTATTTAGAAAAATACAAACAACAGAAAACATGTTGAAAATGTAGGTATAAACATAGCATATATAGTGAGAGAAGAAGGGGAGAGTGAAGAACAGGGAGAAAAATTAGGAGAACAAGAAAAAGAATACCGTACAATAAAGGACATCACATGTCAACAATTGATGACTGAAAAGATAAAACCTGATGTGGGACAGTGGGAAATATGGGCTGGTGATGCACAAATGAAGATGCCATGACCAACTAGGGGCAACGCCCCACACCAGGATGGTAAATGGGTGTAATGGGAAATAAAAATGGAAAAGGTCTTTATTTCCTATGGAGAAAATATGAATATAAAAAAAAAAGAAAATTAGTGAGTAATAAACAATCAGCTAATCATGACCTGTGGAAAAAAAGAGTTAAATTAGGAGCATTCAGTAAAACAGCATGATGTCTCAATGCGCAGAAGATTCTGCAGTGTCCATTGAGTCTGTAGAGTGCAAGCGATTGAAGGCTTTAAGTTTGGCTGGATCATCAAATGACATAGGGCCTCATTCCAACCCTGGCGGTCTATGACCGCCAGGGTGGAGGTCGCCGGAAGCACCGCCAACAGGCTGGCGGTGCTTCATTTGCCATTTTGTCGCCCAGCCAGGCCCGGCGGTTTCCCGCCGGATTACCCCCGGCTGGGAGAATCCTCCATGGCGGCGCTGCAGGCAGCGCCGCCATGGGGATTCCGACCCCCTTCCCGCCAGCCTGTTTCTGCGGTTTTCACCGCCAGAAACAGGATGGCAGGAACGGGTGTCGTGGGGCCCCTGGGGGCCCCTGCACTGCCCATGCCACTGGCATGGGCAGTGCAGGGGCCCCCTAACAGGGCCCCAGCAAGATTTTCACTGTCTGCATTGCAGACAGTGAAAATCGCGACGGGTGCAACTGCACCCGTCGCACCCTTGCAACACCGCCGGCTCCATTCGGAGCCGGCTTCAATGTTGCAGGGCCTTTCCTGCTGGGCCGGCGGGCGCTCCCTTGGCGGGCACCCGCCGGCCCAGCGGGAAAGTCAGATTGGCCTCCGCGGTCTTTTGACCGCGGAGCGGCCAAATGGCAGTGACCGCCAGGCGGGCGGCGACCGCCGCCCGCCGCGGTCAGAATGACCGCCATAGTATTATTCTGGTAGGTGACTTTGAAGGTGCAGGAATAAAATAAGCCATAACAAGCCCATCGGATATTCAATGCAGGGTGGAGATTAAGAAATTCCTTCTGTCTGTTGACTGAAGCTGTAGATACATCCCGAGAAAGAAAAACCTTGGCACCAGACTACATAAGTTGCTTTTTAGACTTGTCAGCATTTATTGCTTTTAAAAGGTCTGTAAACTCAAGAAATAGTATAATCACTCTACAAGATTTAACAGGAGCTGCTGATGAAGATAAACAAGGGCCTATTCTTTGTGAAGAAATAGAGGAAGAATGTTTTATCTGGAGAAGGAGTGTCATGTTTTAATCTTTTATTGGCAGCCGAGGGTGAGTGTGATTTTAATGAAGTGGCATTTGTATTCACAGTGCATAGATTAATAGAATGAGCCATATCTAGTGGAGATATAGCACTTTCCATAAAAAAAATCACTTGAAGATTAGCTTGATACAGAGATTTTGATAGGAAGGTCTTTCTCAGAAAGCAGTAATTTCTGAACTCTGCCCAAATAAGGAGGGCACAACACATCCGGATGGGGAAAAAACACTGAGATATGAAAGTAGCATTATTTTTCTAGCTACAGCTGAAGGAAAAGTAACATTGCTTTTGCTGCCAGATATTGCCACTGCTCAGATAGTATTATGATAAGAATCGGACTATGATATCTACAATAAACTGAAAAGGCATGTATGTTTCACAGTACTTAATTTAATGATAAACACGACCAATAAAATGATGTGGTGCACTAACTAGTGGGTGAACAGAATTGTGCAGTATTTCAGTCACTGACATGCTGTACGAGGGGCTCCGATAACAGTAGAAAACAAAATGGCAGCTGCAGCGTAAACAAACTCAGCGTTGGCTGACAAAGTCTTCTAGTTTTGAGGTTTCTGTAACAAGATTCTACTATTTTCCCACTTGTAGATAGCACGGAGTGCCAGAGAGTGCAGATGTTGCTGCCAGTGAAGAGCGGAGTACAATAGATAGGTGGCCATAGAGAACTGAGAATATAATTAAACTATGTTCCTTTAGAATCTGCTGTTAGGTCATCACCCCAATAACTAAAGACACCCACAATGAGCAGCTTAGAAATTAATTATTTCAAAGTAGGAAAACTAGGGCATTGTTAGGGAGGATAATAAGTAATTAAAATCTGAACACTACCTTTGTCATTGCTGATAAAAACACAATATTTTCTGAGTCTTTTAATTTAATATCATAGTGTGCTGTAACTATTAGACACTCTTTGATAATAGCCACCACACCCCCTTTCTTTCATGAATTTTGTTTTTGCAACAGGATTTATATCCCTTGGCTACAGCGTTGGCGAGGTCAGGTGCTGAGGTGTCCACCAACCAGATCTCTGTTGAGAACGGTATGTCTAATCCTTGATTAATTATGCAATCATTAATTTCAATGCATGCTTTGGATGGGAGTAGGTGTTTAAATAGGCATTTTTCAAAACAGCTTCATAATTGTTAGTTCTAAAATTGTGTTGTTTTTTTCAGGAGCCTTAAAAATATTCTTTACAAATATATCACAAAACTTTTAGGTAGACACATAGTCAAATTGCTCATTATCGGGAGGCCCTCAGAGAAATACACCAGCAAACTGACATGTGACTAGCCATTGTTTGAGGTGGCATGGACATGCAGGATCTTTGATTAAGTAAAAAATAAATTGAAATATCGTCAGGCATGTTAAAAACAAAGTAACAGATTTCTTAAAGTGTTGGTGCCATCTAGGCAATATATGGGTGATTTAGTTTGTTACTTTCAAGATAGAGGAAGCTATTGCATTCCATGTCTGCATGGTGGACCTAATGTCACTTATGTTATTTCTGCTAATAAACATTCAAAGAATGGTAAACCTTCAGAAAAATGTAACAAAAAGTAAAGAAATATTAGTTCTGTGATATCAATGGTAGAGGGATACATTGAATCAACAATCAGGGTGAAGTGTAGATGTGTAAGAGGTGGGATGGGCACAGGAAAAGAGTGAGAAGTCATTGGAATCAGGAACAGGGAACTGAAATATGCATAAAAGCCACCCATTATTGAACAAGAAGCACACCAAAAACACACTCTAAGAATATGGTTCTGATTATATTGCCATCGGCAACTGCAGGTGCACCTGCAGAGGTCTTCTTTGCGCTTTGAGCTAAAAAACCACAAGCACGCTGGAGAGACACCATCACTATTCTCACCTATAGAGGTCAACTAGATCTTTGGACTTGGTGAAGAGTGTAGTAGTCAGATTCATTCAATCATGATCAATGACATAAAACCATAAACAATTGTAGACACTGTGACAAATTTACCACTAAATCAAACTCCAAACCATATAAAGTTTCAAAGTTTTATTACAATTCCAAAATTAATGGCACATTTATGGTGCACAAAACTAAGATATAAACATACATGAAAACCATTGGCTGACCAAAACATCTGAAAAGATTTAGCCTACTAAACTTCAGTACTGTTAAACGTTCCAGCAGAATAACATAGATCAGCAAAACCACAATATGCACTTTGGTATCAGATTTCATAGCAGATGCCAGTGACATCAGTAAATCAACAAAATACCTTTTTAGCAATCAATTTCAGAGCTGGGCTATCCTTATCTCTAATATAAAGTGGGACTGGCATGTGTGGGAACGACTAACACATTCAGACAAAAGCAAAAAGAAAGGCACAAATAATTTGGGAAAAATTCAACAAGGGAAACTCACTATAAAAAATATATGCTGGTGTAAGTACCTAAGCTGAAAAGGAAATAAGAAACCACATTTAGTTATACCTCTCCTCATGAGACAGCAGAAAAAAATTCTTCATCAGCAAGAGCGTTCACCTTCTTCCGACATCAGCAAGCAG
Source organism: Pleurodeles waltl (assembly GCF_031143425.1). Lineage (NCBI taxonomy): Eukaryota > Metazoa > Chordata > Amphibia > Caudata > Salamandridae > Pleurodeles > Pleurodeles waltl. The sequence continues at coordinate 282,927,156 of NC_090447.1, forward strand.
CATTAGGACAGTGCAGAACACGGGCCGCACACAGGACGGATCAGCAGTTCAAATTTAGTTTTGCACATTAGTACTGAACAGCATACACAAATGTGGCAATTAAAGAATATGACTTTAGTCTTCAAAGATAAATAAGGATGTAGAGGGTTTTAGAAGGAGCAGATAGCAGCTGGGCATCATCAGCACAACAAGAATGGATCTAGCAGAGAGTTCTGAGCCGACTCGTGGCAGAAATAGACTGACTGAAAGTTTCAAATTTCCCCACCAATTAGACATTTTTTATCCATTGATCGGTCCTTAAGGTGGGCTTTGTATAGGCGTCAAATTCAGTATCTATTGATTGTCGATCGCAGCATCAAGTTTGCAACTATTCCGGATTTTCACAGCAAAAGTACCTTGTCATTTAAATGATTTCATACAGTTCCGCCACATATTACATTTTCTAGGCATTGGTTACTTTGGAATTCTTTCTCATGACACACAATAAAACTAAACCTTTTCCACACAGAAATCATGAGTTTCCTGCCTTGTTCGAGAGCTAGAACAAATATTGTTACATAGTTAATACTGAAACATGTTCTTTGCCTTCAATACTGTAGGACTTTTAACATCACGTTGCCAACCTAGGAAAATAATTCAGGTCAGAGGGAACAAAATAAACAAATCATTTTCCTCTACTGCTGCAAAAATGAATCTCCCAGGCTTACTTAAGCTAACAAGGCCTAAATGTACATTATTAATATAATTAATACATATAAATCCCATTGCACACCTTACAATTAAATCATATAACCAAAGCAAATTATTTTATTGTAAACATTATTTATGACATAATCAGAACACAATTTAAATGTGCATTTGTTTCTGCACACATGTAGGTCACATTAATTCAGTATAAGTACAATTCATTCATATTCATTTAATACTTCTGTTCTAGTATTCATCTAGTAAAATATATTTTTGCATTGTCTCATGTCAGTAATTCACTCAAATATAAATGAATGATGTCTTCATGCTAAACGTGATGTCAAAATATGAACGGCAGCCTTGTTGTCCACCATGATTTAAACATTCATATTTTACATCTCCATCTTAATTTCTCTGTTAGAATTTAAATGGAGATCTATGAGATCTATGATTCACCATATGCTAACTTTCATGCCACTAATGTATTAGTACATTTTGATCTCTATGAGGCAACACACATCTATAGTTGTCTGTAGCAAGATGGAATAACAACGTCACAGCTGCTGAACAAACTGAAAGCTCAAATCATTTAGATCAATACAAGGACACATTAAATACATGATGATTTCAACACAGACTGCATGATCTCTAAGTCATTGACACCACATTGCAGACTCATTAAAGGTATCAAAAAGATCTTAATTTTGCTTGCTTCATAATGACCAACATAGAGCGGGATCAAGAAATAAAATAAATAAGGAAAAGTAGGCTTGAGAAAAAGGATCTACGGAAACAGCCAGGTTTAAAGAAAAAGCTCCAAGAAAATCTATCTGATATGACATGTTGTAAATTCAAGTTACTGGCTTCTTCATCAATATCTGAACCTAAAAATGTGAAAATTCACATATAAAGCAGTATTTTATGAGAGGAAAAATATCCCAACCCTATTTTCACTCCTTTTTATACTCTATCTATGATGAAACATACCACATACTGTGATACTGTCATCTCATTATACACAACTTTTTTGGAAATGTTTTCTTGATGGAATTCCTATTACTGTCTTTAGAAACCAAACATGTCTGCATTGCCTTCACAATTTTTTTGTTCTGATGAATGCACGCCCAGGAGCAGAAGTGTGCTCTGGCAATAATGATAAAAAATTAACTTCAGCTAGGGTTAGAGGTGTGGTGGGGGTTCCTTGATGGTCAAAGTCTTAGTGTTATGGTTTGTTAGACGTGGCATCATTGGCATGATCTCTCCTAATTTTTTGTCTCTACTACCCAGGTTGTTTCAGTGTGTTGGACTCTATTTTTGCTGTTTTTGTTTGCTCTGGACACTTTACCACTGCTGACCAGTACAAAAGTAAAAGTGTTCCCTGTATAAATTGTATGTGTACATTGGCTTATCCATGACTGACATATTTGATATACTAGCAAGTCCATAGTAAAGTGCACTAGAGGTGCCTAGGGCATGTAAATCAAATGCTGGGCCTGTGGCACTGGTTGTGCCACCCACATTAGTGACACTGTAAACATGGTTCAGACCTGCCACTGCAGTGTCTATGAGTGCAGTTTTAAACTGTCAACTTGACTTGGCAAGTGTACCCACTTGCCAGGCCTAAATCTTCCCTTTTCATACATATAAGACACCCTAAAGTAGGCCCTAGGTAGCCCCATGGGCAGGGTGCAGTGTATGTTAAAGGCGGAACATGTACTTATGTGTTTTACATGTCCAGACAGTGAAATACTGCCAAATTTGTTTTTCACTGTTGCCAGGCCTATCTCTATCATAGTTTAACATGGGGAATGCCTTTAAATATAATTAAAGCACAGATTCCCTTTGGGAAAAGATAGATGTGGAGTTTGGGGTCTCTGAACTCACAATTTAAAAATACATCTTTTAGTGAAGTTGGTTTTTAGATTGTGTGTTTGAAAATGGCACTTTTAGAAAGTGGGCATTTTCTTGTTTATACCATACCTGTGACTCTGCCTGTTTGTGGATTCCTTGTCTGGGTCAGTTTGACAGTTTGGCTGGTTACACCTCTCCTCTAGACAGTGACACAAAGGGAGCTGGGGTGTATCCTGCATGCCCTGATGGGCCATCTGGGCTGAGGGGAGGAATGGTCACTTATACCTGAAAGGGCTGTGCCTGCCCTCACACAATGCAGTCTCCAAACCCCTGTTGTGTGTCTGGGGCCTGACCTGGGCAAGGCAGGATCTTGAAAACAACAGAGACTTCTCTTTGAAGTAGGCCTACTTCAAAGGCAGAAAGGGTATAAGAATAGTACTCATAACTCCTGAAAATCAGGTTACTTCTGGAACCAAGAGGAACCTCTGCCAAGGAGAAGAGTGGGAAGCTGGAGGAGGAGTACTGCACTTTGCCTGTGACTGTGTTTTTCTGGATTGGCCTGCAGTAGTTGCTTCTACCTGAGAGGACAAAGACTGACTTTTGTGTGACTTCTCACTGTTGAAGAATCTCCAAAGGCTTGAACTGAGCATGCCTCCTGTTTCTGAAGTCTCAGGGACATCACAGACTTCTCTTTGCCAGCACCTGGGCTTTCTGCGGAGAGTCCTGCCTGCCACGTGGTGCCGAACCAGGCTATGGGCCCTGGAAAGGTGAAGCTAAATCCACGCAAAGAACACTGTGCAGGGAAACTTTCGACGCACCACCTGCCCCGTGGCTGATAAACGACACGCCGCTGGCCTCGCAGCTAAAGTCAATGGTCCACCTGTATCACGGGTGGGTGATCGTTGCAACATGGCTAGAGAAACGACGTGCAACACCTGCAGCTTGTGCTGTTAATGACGGAAGCCCCCAAGCTGCACGGTTTCTTGACACTGTGCAACCGGATTCCTGGGAGCGGATAATCAATCCAAACGCATCACTTTCTTGCAAGAGAGAAGAAACGATGCACGTCGACCGGAGAAGGAACGATGCACGTTCTCACTTGCGAGTTTAAAAGCGACGCATCGCTGCCCTTTTCCGATGCACACTCCCCCGTGCAGCTTTATTTTTGACACTAGACAGGTACTTTTGTGTGCTCACAATGTTCTCACTGTTTTCTAAAGGATAAAGGCCCACATGTAGCAAGCAAATTTCGTGTTTGCGACGTGCAAAAAGCACATCGCAATGCACAATCCCCGTTTTGCGATTCGGTAACCTGGTTACCGAATCGCAAAACGGGTTTGCCACTCGCAATTACGAAGGGGTGTTTCTTATTTGATTTACTAGTAAGTCCCTGGTAAAGTGCACTAGAGGTGCCAGGGCCTGTGAATCAAATGCTACAAGTGGGCCTTCAGCTCTGGTTGTGCAACCCACAAAAGTAGCTCTGTAATCATGTCTCAGACCTGCCACTGCAGTGTCTGTGTGTGCAGTTTTAACTGTAAATTCGACTTGGCAAGTGTACCCACTTGCCAGGCCTAAACCTTCCCTTTTCTTACATGCCAGACACCTCTAAGGTAGGCCCTAGGTAGCCCCAAGGGCAGGGTGCAGTGTATGGTTAAGGTAGGACATATAGGGCCTGATTCTAACTTTGGAGGACGGTGTTAAACCGTCCCAAAAGTGGCGGATATACCACCTACCGTATTACGAGTTCCATAGGATATAATGGACTCGTAATACGGTAAGTGGTATATCCGCCACTTTTGGGACGGTTTAACACCGTCCTCCAAAGTTAGAATCAGGCCCATAGTAATGTGTTTTATATGTCCTGACAGTGAAATATTGCTAATTTCGTTTTTCACTGTTGCAAGGCCTGTTCCTCACATAGGTTAATATGGGGGCCACCTTTAAATCTGATTAAAGTATAGATTCCCTTTGGGAGCGGATGGGCATGTGGAGTTTGGGGTCTCTGAGCTCACGATTTAAAAATACTTCTTTTAGTAAAGTTGATTATAAGATTGTGTGTTTGAAAATGCCACTTTTAGAAAGTGAGCATTTTCTTGCTTATACCATTTCTGTGACTCTGCTTGTTTGTGGATTCCCTGTCTGGGTCAGTTTGACAGTTGGGCTGGTTGCACCTCACACTAGACAGTGACACAAAGGTAGCTGGTGTGTAGTCTGCATTTCCTGATGAGCCATCTGTGCTAGGAGGGAGGGGAGGACTGGTCACTTAGACCTGAAAAGGCTGTGTATGCTCTCACACAATGCAGTCTCCAACCCCCCTGGTGTGTGTCTAGGGCCTGGCCTGGACAAGGCAGGAGCTTGAAAACAACAGAGACTTAGGCCTACTTCAAAGGCCGAAAGGGGTTTAAGAAGAGCACCCAAACCCCCTGAAAATCAGATTACTTCTGGAACCAAGAGGAACCTCTGTCAAGGAGAAGAGCTGAAAGCTGGAGGAGGAGTACTGCCCCTCTGCCTGTGACTGTGCTTTGCTGGGTTGTCCTGCAGTAGCTGCTTCTGCCTGAGAGAGGATAAAGACTTCCAACTGGTGAAGAATCTCCAAGGGCTTGAACTGAGGTTGCCTCTTGTTTTTGAAGTCTCAGGGACATCAAAGACTTCTCTCTGCCAGCACCTGGGCTTTGAGAGTCCTGCCTGCCAAGTGGTACCTTAACCTGCCTCTGGGCCCTGGAAAAGTGAAGCTGGTGGAAAAGGACAAAAATCCACGCAAAGACTGCTGTGTGGGGAATCTTTCGACATACCAGCCGCCTTGCAGCTGATAAACGACGCTCTGCCAACCTTGCAGCTAAAATCGATGCTCCACCTGCATCCGGCTGGGAGATCGACTCAACGCAGCTGAAGAAACAACGTTCAACACGGGCAGCGACTGCTGTTAACGACGCAAGCCCTCACGCAGCACAGTTTCTTGACACCGTGGGACTGGATTTTGGCGCAACATCGCTGGGTGCGGAAAATCAACACAAGCCTGCCCCGACCCTAGGAGCCCGTCCAGATTAATGCATTGCACTCTTGCGGGAGAGACGAAACAACGCACTCTGACCTGACCGGAGGAGAAACGACACACCTTCTTGCTTGCAAGGGAGAAATCAACGCATCGTTGGCCTTCTCCTATGCACACTTTCCTGTGCGGCTTTATGTTTTATGCTACCCAGGTACTTTTGTAGGCTAACAACATTCTCACTGTTTTCTAAAGGATTAAGACTTTTATTATTTTTAAAATTCATATCTTGACTTGTATATGTTGGATTTCTGTTGTCTTGGTCTTGTGTTGTTTAGATAAATATTATCTAATTTTCTAAACCTGTGTTGTGTCATTTTGTGGTGTTTTCACTGACTTACTGTGTTTGTTGGTACAAATACTTTACACACTGCTTTTGAAAATAAACCTGCCCATTCATGCCAAGCTACCAAGGGGTTGTGCAGGGTTTAACTGAGTGTGATTCTCCCTTACCCTGACTAGAGTGAGGGTCCTTGCCTGACTGCCAACTAAAGACCCCATTTCTAACATGGGTCAATGTGATTTTAATTCTTATAAAAAAGGAAGCATGACAGATAATTAGGTGAGACAAAACAAACAATCATAAACAATATATTAACTAAACAGAAGTTGCAGATGGTGCCAATACAAGTCAAGTGTCATAGAGATTTCTTAAGGTCTTTTTTCAAATGTATTGCAGTTTGCATCGTGCTGGGGAGACAGGATTAAGAAGATTCAGTATATCTGGCATGGACATAAACAAGGGTCCCACTATGATTGCAAAACAAAAGGGAAACTGGAATAGTGCTTCAGTGCAGTTCCAAAAACATTGATCAATTGACTAGCCAAGGCAATAAGGAAAGCTATATTATGAAACAATGAAAGGCAAATTTTGCCTTATGCAGATTAACATGCAATTATGCAACCCATCTTGTGGCAATGCTGTCTTTCTATTTAAAAGGACTGGCTTAACTCACATAATTCAGTGTAGCATAATCACACAGACTTACCTAAGAATTCCAAAAGATTATCCTTGATTTAATCAAGAAGAGTAATTCTTCAATTAGCACAATTTCTTCCACAAAATTGTCCCCTTGCGTCCAAAATGTATGTGAGGAAGCATTTGGACCTAAGAAATGGCACTAAATCCAACAGGTCACTGATGGCAGCTTGCTAAATGTGCTCTTGGAATAGTATTTCCCCCCAGCTTGGTACCAGCATTTAGCACCATTTTCTTAGTGATAAATGCACCGTGATGCCCAAAATGAACACAAAGATGAATTTGCACTAAGAACTATCCTTAAACGCAACAGAACATGACTAGCAAGTGCAAGTGGCTGTTCGCTAAATGTGCTCTCACAGTAAGATTCTTTTCCCCAAAATTAATCTTAATTACCCAAGTAGAAGTAATTGCATAATTATTGGTAATTCTGTTTAAAAAAAGAACACAGAATTACTGAAATTACTCAGATTACTCTGGTGTAATTGTAGTTCTGCCCAGGCCTGCTATTCACTTCATTACACATTCATACTAAGTGGCCATTTACACTATTCAAATATATACTTTTAATAATAGTACACACATTCCTGTTCAAAATACAATTCAGTATTTGGCCTGTTACTTAACAAGAGGAGCATCATTTGATTAAAACTCTCCTTGCTACCTCCAAGACAATATTGTACTCAGCTGAAAATAAGGTTCCATTTATGCGCTACTTGTGAGAAGATACATGACTCATTCATTTGACATTTGACACTTCCAAGTTGTGGTGCCAGGCATTTCTTAACTTTCCTTTTGTTTACACTGCAGGATGTGCAGAACAATATGGTACACTCTTGTTTATTGTGTATGTAACTATGATGCACTTTAGATTTCTAGACAATGAACTTTTAAAAACATTATTAAAATGTGTGTGGCTCTTCTGAGGCTAGACTGCCCTCTTGAAGTACGTACTTTTATGAGAAACGTGTTTGTGAAGTAAAGATGAGTTTTAATAAATAATAAAATAAGCATGCTAACTAAGACCAAGGACCAAATCATATCCAGCCTGTTTGTTCTAGATATAAGTATTTCATGTGTCTGTTATGTGCTGCAGGCAAGGTGGTATATGTGGTAACCGCAGTAAATCAATATTTTAGCTGGAAAAGTCGCAGCATCCTGCTTTCCTAAAAGCCTTTCATAAGACATGGACACCTAAAACATATAATTCTATGTCGAGACCGGAGGCTCCGATTATGCTTTCTCTTTCTTTACTGACTTAAACAGCAGCCAGTCAAATACAAGTAACAGAAAAAACTACACCACCCAGGATGCCTAACATCCTGTCACATGGTCCAATCACCATCCATGTCCTCTGCCATGAGTCTTTGACCTATGAAGTCACTTCCTCTTTCTTTGCTGCTTCGCAGCAGATAAGTACACGTTTATTTTCTCTCCTGTATTTTGTGATATATATGATTGTTAAAACGTATAAAAATTGCCGAGTTAAGCATCGCGATTCAGCGCACTTTCAATATGTTTGTTTAAGCGCCCTCGAGCTTCGTGTTATTGGCATTTTGCCAAAAATCAGCCAGATTTTGTTTTGTGGAGCGGGAGCAGAGCTGCTCTCGGGCAGTCTCCTTTCTATTTTTGACGCGCACACGCGCGCACACGCCTTATCAAGCCGATCTCCTCACAGTTTTGGAGACGATCGCTTCGTGTGTGCTGCGTGCTCATCTGTGCCTTTCCTCCTTGCAGCTAAATCTTGCTCCCTGACGCCCAGCAGATTTCTGACTGGGTTGTAAAATATCAATCAGGCTGCTACCTAGAGTGCCTTTCAGGCTGCTTCCTCCACACTTTAATTTAAGGGCTCCTTTTGGGGTTTTTGCACTCCCCCTGTTGGACCCCTGTTTAAATTTACTCCTCAGTACTCTTGTTACTTTATATTAGTCATGGCTCAATGGGATGAACAAGAAGCTGAGTACTATACAGAGGAGTTGGGCAATCAACTTGAAGTTGATCTAGTGGGAGCCCTTGATACCAGGGTCCAACAATCAGTAAATGATGCTCTAGTGAGAGCTCTGGGCCCCTTTTCAGGGCAAATATATGACTTCGCTGGATCACAGGGTTGGACTCAGGGACAACAACCTCAACACAAACCTAAAAAAGTAAAAGACAAAGCAAAAAATCTGGAAACTGGAGCAGATGTCAGTGGTGTCCATGCTGATGCTTTAGAGAAACTGCGTAAAAAACGCAGTGGCGAACATAATTACAGTTCAAAAAAGGGAAACCCTCTTTCTACCGCTTCCTCTGATAAAAATTCCTCCTCTTACGATTCAGATGATTCCGACGTTCCTTTACCTAGTAAGAAGAGTAAGAAAGCGCCCCCTCCCTTCCAGGTTTTGGACTTTGATCCCACAGAAATCATTCACCCCAGGTCCTCCAATAGGGTTCCCCCTCCCAAAGTAGCGCAATATGTTCAAGCCAATTTGCGAAAAAGTTTTGATAAAGAAGTTAGGCCACGCTTGAAAGCGGAGTGCCCCAGACCTGACATGGAGGGCAAGGTTTCTGATACTCCAGAAATCGACCCCACCATGGTCACCTTTATGAAAAAATTTGCTAAGGACCCCAAAAAAGGTTTGGACCGCTCCTGGCGTAGTTGCCAAGAGAAACTGTTGGATCTTTCAGGACCGTTGACTAAGATCCTTGAGTTGGCGTATGTAGCCAAGGAATCTGGCTCTCCGGTGGACACCGATGTCCTTATCGGATGGGCACAAAGAGCGGTGTGCCTATTAGGAAACTCTAACTGTGCCATTTTGGCAGAACGCAGGAAATCTGTGCTTATGCGCATTGATCCCAAATTATCGGATCTTGCGTCCTCAGAAGCGGGCCCTTCGGCTGAAGGACTTCTCTTCGGATCCTCATTTATCAAAGACTTAGCCAAGTTCTGCTCCACTTTTTCTTCCCTTGACAAAGCACAAATGTCACTCAAGAAGGTTTTTAAACAAGGCCTTTTTGTCAGGGCCGGTCGTTACGGGGGACGTATGTCCGGCCGCAGCTCCTTTAACAGTCCCCAAAACTACTACCTGAGAGGCAGAGGTGGCTGTTACGGAGATCAGGACTCCACCTTCTACCCCACACAACCCAGAGGGGTCAACCCCGTTTCTGCAGGGGTCATCGCAGAGGACAACAAGGAGCCATTCAAGACTCAAGTTTCACAGGTGAGCATTATTCATTTTTCTCAGGTCAAACTTGGGGGCAGAGCTGCATCTTGCTTGGTAAATTGGAAACGGATATCCGGAGATCCATGGGTTCTCCAAACAGTAGAAGGATTTCGACTGGAGTTCGTCAGTACTCCCAAACAACTCTCCCCTCCATTACTAATGTGTTTTTCCCAAGCAAATCAAGATTTTATAGACAAAGAAGTGCAAGCTCTCTTAGACAAAGGAGCCGTGCAATTTGCTTCCCCTTATCCTTTCAGTTTCCTCAGTCCTATTTTTGTAGTAGACAAGAAAGGAGGAGGTCACCGCTTAGTCTTGAACCTAAAGGATTTCAATCAGTGGATCCTATACAGACACTTCAAGATGGAGGGTATCCACATGCTAAGGGACATCCTGTTAGAAGGGGATTGGATGGTTCGCCAGGATCTAAAAGATGCCTACTTGTCGATTCCAATTTTTCCTCCCCATAGGAGATTCCTACAATTCCAGTGGAAAGGTCAGTGCCTGGAGTTCCTGGCACTCCCATTCGGTCTATCGTCAGCCCCTTGGTGCTTCACGAAGCTCCTGAGACCTTTGATGGAATGCCTGAGAGCCAAGGGAGTCAGATTGATTATATATCTGGACGATATTCTGCTGATGGCTCAGTCCCCTCAAGTCCTAATCTCGCACTTGGATTGGACCATCAGTCTCCTGCAAGACTTAGGTTTCCTGATCAATGTACAGAAGTCATTGTTGAAACCTTTGCAGGTGATAGAGTTCCTGGGATTCCAGATAAATTCCACTTTATGTCAACTTCTTCTTCCCTCTCGGAAGATACGCAACATCAAGAGGGAATTGAGATCGGTTTTAGCCTGCCAGACCGTCTCATTGAGGAACATAGCCAGAGTAGTGGGCTTACTAGCTTCATCCATTCAGGCGATATTCCCTGCACCCCTACATTATCGAGCACTTCAAAGACTCAAGATCAGGCATTTACAACAGGGTCTGAGTTACTCAGAACAAATCCCATTGACTACTGAAGTAAGATCAGAAGTTCAGTGGTGGCTTCATCACATGGAAGCTTGGAATGGCAGGGGGATTTTCGGATCTCACCCAGAGGTAGTGATAGAATCCGATGCCAGCAGATGGGGTTGGGGAGCTCGTTGCAACTCCCTAGTGACGGGGGGCAGATGGTCAGAATGGGAACAATCCCTTCACATCAATTGCCTGGAACTTCTAGCGAGGTCCTTTGCCATAAAGAGCCTCTCCCCGCAGAAAACAGATTGTTGCATACTCTTACGGATGGACAATGTATCAGCAGTGAGGTATGTCAACAAATTGGGAGGTACGAAGTCCAGAATCCTGGCGGAGATTGCCAAGGATTTCTGGCATTATTGCCTAACTCAGCGTTTAGTAGTCATAGCGGAACACCTGCCTGGGGACCAGAACATAATAGCAGACTGGAATTCCAGATACCTATCAGATTCCAGCGACTGGAAGTTGGATCCTCTGATTTTTGCTCAGATAGTCAGGGAATGGGGCAATTGCGAAGTGGACCTGTTTGCCTCCCGGCTCAATTGCCAAATTATTATTTTTTACAGTTGGCGTCCAGACCCTTATGCATTAAAGACAGATGCCTTTCTTCAGGACAGATCCCAATTTCGAGGTTATGCATTTCCTCCTTTTCTGATGATTGCCAGGGTTTTGTCTCAAGTACGGAGACAGAAAACAGAGATTGTTCTCGTGACTCCTTTTTGGAGAGTACAGCCTTGGATCCCCATTGCTCTTCATTTAGCCTGTGCCTCTCCTCTTCTGATTCCTCCTCGTCCGAATTTTCTCTTGAGTCCAGAGGGCCTTCAACATCCACTGATCTTGTCGGGGAAGTTAACTCTTCTAGTCTGGTTAATTTCAGGTCTAGATGGAGTACCCCAGATGTTTCTAAACAAGCTGTGGAGTACATTAAACAATTAAACAGGCCGGGGCCAGTAGTATCCATAAGAGATATGATTCAGCCTGGCGCAGATGGTCTAGTTGGTTTGATAGAAGGGGTGCCAATCCAGTGGAAGCACATATTGGTATGATTGTTAACTTTCTAGCAGAACTAGCTAGTTCGGGTTTAGCTTATCGGACGATCAACCATTTTAGATCTGCTATTTCAACAGGACATTCCCATTTAGAAGGTAAGCCCAATGGAGAACATCCACTAATTTGCAAGCTTTTGAGGGGTATACGTCTTTCAAAACCCCCTCAAGCTAAATATACTGTGTTATGGGATGTTAGCATTATTTTAACATTCCTAGATTCTTGGCCTACCAACAGGTATTTGTCTCGCAAGCAACTTTCAGCCAAGCTGACCATGCTTTTATGCCTTATCTCTTGCAAAAGAGTTTCTGACGTCAGAGCCTTAGATTTAGCAGGTAGAACCTTTTCACCAGAAGAAGTCACCTCTTCGGTGACAAGAAGAACTAAAACAAATTACAGGTCAGTATCCTATCCAGTTTATACTGAAAATTCGAAATTATGTGTTGTTCAGTGTTTAAAGGATTATGAAGTTGTCACAGAAGAATTTCGACAGGATGTTAAAGGTCAATTGTTAATTGCTTTGCAAAAACCTTTCCTCAGCTACTTTAGCTAGATGGATGAGATGGTTGATGAGTGAAGCAGGTATTGACACCTCTGTCTTTGGGGCCCATTCTGCTAGAGGGGCTATGGATTCAAAATCATTTGCCTTAGGTTCCCGATTAGAGGACATAATGAAGGCGGCAGATTGGTCTTCAGAAAATACTTTTCATGAGTTTTATCATAAACCGGTATTGAATGTAGCTACTGTTGTGATGAAATAGCTTTAAACTAGCATAATCGGAGCCTCCGGTCCTGACATAGAATAAAAAACAATCTAGCTATTGCGTCAAGAATTTTCAATTCTATTAAGGACACGGAGGCGAGGATTATCCCCCCCTTATATATACAATGAATATTGAATATCAATTATTGTGCATATTTAAGAAATATTGTCATTTAACCCTCCCATTTATAGTCAATTATAAGGTTTGAGACATGTCTATTCTATTGGGGTATTACTTACCTGTTTGTTGTTACAGCTTCTGATCAGAAGAACGCCTGAAATTCGTAACCTCAAGGAAGTTTGGTTTTAATGTTCTACCCGGTTGTTTCTCCGGTATGGAGCTATCCAAGATTTGGTTCTTCAGTAAGGAGAAGAAGTTCATGACTCCGGACTTCAGGATGGCATAAGAAGTTTTGTTTTCAAGTTGATCTTATCTGTTCTGACCAAAGAAAGAGGAAGTGACTTCATAGGTCAAAGGACTCATGGCAGAGGACATGGATGGTGATTGGACCATGTGACAGGATGTTAGGCATCATGGGTGGTGTAGTTTTTTCTGTTACTTGTATTTGATTGGCTGCTGTTTAGGTCAGTAAAGAAAGAGAAAGCATAATCCTCGCCTCCGTGTCCTTAATAGAATTGAAAATTCTTGACGCAATAGCTAGAATTTTTTTAATTCAGTTTAAGGAACAGATCAACATTGAAGCTACGGGACCCAACTTATAAATTCCCTGCTGCGTTTTATATTTTATATATATTCCAGTGAAGCCAGTCATGAGGCGGGAGAGTAAATGGTTGAAAAACTCGTTCAGACCACCAAAGTAGGAGACATTTTATTTAACATAACTGAACCATTTTACTAGGGGCGCAAACTTAAATTGGGATCCTGAGGGAAGAAAGGACATATACTCCATTGAGAGATGTCACATGAGTTGTTGCTTTACAATTTAATAGAATCCAGGGCCACAATATATATAAATCAGTCTATCTAACAGGGCAAGCATGTTCAAAATGGCAAGAATAATTTAAAATCTCACCTTTAAAAGAGTCTTCCTAGAAAGGAAAGCCATACGAAGAAGGAAAACGGTTCTGCAATCCATGAATCCATGAATCAGCGGCATGTTTGGTGGTATCAATTAAATGAGGGTTCTGAAGAGAAAGTGGTAGATTTCTCTTAACTGTGGTGTGCATTAGATGAGCAAAGCGATCCTGTATATTCAAATGAGACTCTGTTAACCTTGCATGTTTGATCTCATCTCGCAATAGGGCATGTTGTTTACAAAGTCCAATCTGGAAATGTAGACCCCAAAGCATATAAGATTTTAAAAGAGACAAAATACAGTTCTAACATTTTGGTCATCTTCAAAAGCAGCTTGTATTCAAGATTATGGTGTTTCCTAACTAGGATACTGTGACCAAAGAGTACCCTTCAGTATATAACATAGAACATTCCCTCAGTGCATCTCATTTATCATTCTGAAAGGGTTGTGATCGCAAAAGGATTAGTTATTTATAAAGGTGTTTCATTTGGTGTAAAAAAAATATTATTATAAGGATGTTATAAAAAGTACTATACATTGTCATCATTCCACCCTATTTTATCAAATTGAAGGGAGGCAGTTATATTTTTTTTTAGGAGGACCATTGTCATGTTTTAAATATTAACTGGTGATACAACGTTCATGATACAGTTCACTTCCCTTAATCTTGAGTGGTTTAATAAATTGTCAAGCATAACTAATTTGTCATTAACTTATCATCTTTACAGTGCTTTGATGGTCAATCATGAGGTTTCACTGCTGTTATTATCATCTACCCTTACTTTGAAACTGATGGGCATAAAAGAAGATAACTAACATTTTGAAATGAAGAATCTTTAAAAAGTGGGATAGTAGTTGAGAGGGTGAGTCCCCACCTCTGATAATAGTTAGAATATTTGTCAGGTGAAACACTAAAGTCATTCAATTAACCTAAGCTCAACCCCCTGGTGGCTACAAAACAGAAATAAAGTCAAAATGAAACATAAGAAAAAATCCAAACCAAATTAGGAAAATAGAGCACATTTTAATAAAACAAAATGACACCAAAATGACTCAAATCCAATAGGCACAACCAGAGTGTAAGGTTCAATTCAGTGTTAAAAAGCAATAGGCATCAACCATGGTCATCTCATTGCACTTGACTGGGACCAGGGTAAGGTTTAAGGCCACCAGCAATGGAGCACAGGTCGAACACAAGGACCCGGGTAATCCCAGTGAAGAGTGTCATCTTTGGACTTAGAGGCTGATTTGATTTTGGCAAGACTTTTGCTGTCCTGCCGCTGTCGTGGACCCAAATACTCCATCAAGCTGGTGAATGTCGGACCGCCATATATAGATCTATGACCTTTCAACGTTCATCGGCTTCGATGGAGTGTACTCCTTCGCACAAGCAGTATCCCATTGCCAACGTGGTAGACTCCAATGCTGATGAGTACTACTCTGTCACCAATGGGATGGCAGGATTGCAACAACAGTATTTAGATATCACAGTCTCAAGGCTGGCGGTGTACAAGCGGAGGTCCCCTGATGGCGGGAGTGCATTGCGAGACCCATTCAGGATTGTACTATGGTTGTGGCTATTGGATGGATGCTAGCAATACACACATGATTGATATTGGCCAATTGTGAACACCTGCAAACTACACTATAAAACACACTCCTTTTCAGACCATGAGCCTATTCCATTCCGCTACAGCAGAACGTTTTTGATGCCGCATTTGTGACATAGAAGTCCAGTTTTGTTAGTTTATTTTTCTCACTCAGATTTGTTTTATTTTTCAGCAACTTTTGGGGCAATATATACTTTGTTTTGGGCATTCACAATGGCTGGGAGGAGGAATCCACATTTTACAGTGTGAGAATTATTAGTCATGGTGGATGTAATTATTAGAGTAGAGTCACAGTTGTTTGGAGCCCAAGTACAAAATACAACCATATCCCAGAAAAGGTAAATGGGGACCCGGGTAGTTGTCAGAGTGAAAGCTGTAGCAAACAACCTGAGAACACAGGAGGGAATTAGGAAGGGGTAGAATGACCTGCGGGGGAGGATGCACTCCTGGCCCCCAAGTTTTACCTGGAGGCCCAGAAGACTGTTGGTGGTTCTCTCAGCCCCCTTTTACAACTCTTTCCATGGGAGGAGAAGGTTTTGCAGTTCCTACATCCTAAAGGCTTGGCAGGAATCCCTGGTGAAGAGGTCACTGGTAAGTTGAACCTAGCAATGTCTCACTAATCACAAATAGTTTTTGCCGTTAAGTTAGCTGTTCAGAATTTTTTAAGACCCTTATCAATACATATATAACTAAACTTGATCCACTGAAATATCTTATTATATCCAAATTACTAGCATCATGATTGTATCTATCTTTTCAATAATGTTCAAAATGTTTTGTCAGAATGTGTGTTGTTCTCCATATATCATCCCTTGCATTTGCCTTGCTTTATTTCAGTGTATGCTGTTGTACTTGAAAAACAGGTTCCAAGCTCCACCTGTTTTAATATGAAGGAAGTTTGCCTGTAAGTGGTTTTTCACATATTTACATGATTCACATATTTGTTTACATATTGCAAGCGTGTGTTCATTTTCACTGAAGATATTTAAATAGATATGTTTAACTCACATCTTAACAAGTATTGTCAATGGTGTTTACAAATGACTACAACTACCATGATGCCCTGGTTTTGTCCCTGGAAAACTACAGTACAACGTGATGTCGCTCAATCTCCCTTTACATCCATATATGCACAAATGCCAAAGTGTTATGCATTTGTCATTCATTATTTCATGATATCTATGAAAATGTAATTTGTTGTGTTGATCTAGTATGTTGTCACCTTTTTTACTCCATTGAATTGATATAATTGCTTGCATAATTCATAGTTAGTTGAATCAAAGATTTGCAATCATGTTCTGTGATATGCTGCATATAAGTAGTATTGATACACAGTTTACTTTGCAGTGTCCATATCCTGACGAATGCCATCAATTCCAATAGGTTGTAATATAATATTGTTTTGCCTGCTAGTCCTTGAAATGGTTTAGTTCTCAATTCTCCTCACTACTGTGTTAGGTTGAGTGTTTGGAACATGTAATGTGCACTTTCTAAATAATTTTTTCATTTCAGGACACTCTTAAACATTATTACTAAAGTTAGTATCCGTGTAAATTAACCTGCATGTATAAAATAATAAAAATCACTCAAAGGTCTAATCATTCCCTTAATAATAATGTCAACTTCTAGGTTGCTTCATTTGTAACTGAAGACACATTTGAGGTACAAGCCAGACTTTTAAGTTCATATTGTTTGTAATTCATTTTAGATCCAACACCCATGGCCAGTGGACAACTGTCTGCAACTGAAGACGCCTCCAATCCAGACCAGGATCAAGCCGTCAGTGAAGACACCACTCCTGCAGGTCCAGATGATGTGGAGCAGCCTGGTTCATCAGGTCTGTCAGTGCAGACAGCTTGTGAGTTTTACTTGGCATAAACCTTCACCTCCCATCTCAGCTGCAACAAAACCTCAGCCTCAAGATACCTCCACTTCCTGTGTCTAAAGGAACACCACACCAATCTTGTGTCCCTTAATCCTGGCTACTGCTGAGCCAAGATGACCTCTAGTTCTGTCAGGACCCAGTGGGATGGTGCTCACTGCCTCAAGGGCACATGATAGTGGGGGTAGGGGTCATGGGAGGGCATCAGTAGGGCAGCACAGTGAGGCCACTGGGATAACTGTCATCATTGACCGAGTTTTGGGACCACTACAGCAGTCCCAAGACATGATGGCCCAGGTACTTGCAAAGTTCCGGGACATGAAGCAGATTCTGAGAGAGCACAATGTAGAGATGCAGAATCACAACTCCAATTTTTGCTCCCTGACTGGGGTGATGTTTTACATTTTTCATCCTATGTGCAGGGCTTTTCCTGTACCATCGTTTCCAAAATACACCTGCCTCAGCCACATATAGGGAGGCTCTGCCACAACAGGAGACTGCTCTGTCCAAACCGGTCCCTGCAACTGTGGACCCCCATCAGGAGGGGATATTCATCAGGACCACCAGGAGAGGATGGCAAGACCTCCACCACCACCTCCAAGAGATGCTTCACCTACCTTCCTCCAGTGCGTGCCCCCATTCACTCTGTGGACTAACCCAAATAGTCTGTGTCATTTAGAATTTGACACTTCAAGACCTTGATGCCACGGAAGAAGGGGGAATCATCCAAATAAACATATTAAATAGGCAAACTATTATTGATTCATGTCATCGGCTGGAGCCCGATATCCTGCCTCACAATAGGAATTCCACATCAATTACACCAGTACTAAAAATCATAGGAGTACTATATTTTGTAGTCACAGGATAATTTCAATACACTGTGGGAATATCTGGAGGCATGCCACAACCAAATTTCAGAGGCATATCAACGGCTTCATATGTAACACAAAATGAGGATTTTGCCAATCTGAAGGGTGATCAGTATGCTATGACTTGACATATACATGTGGTTAGAGAAAGTGAAGCAGCATATATTATCTTAATGGCAACATCCAACAGAAAATAGGTCTAATACAATCTAAATAACTTTCATTCAAGCCCTGGTCAAGTTGCCTTTGTACAAGATATGTATATCCAAAGTATGCGTCTGTCCTAGAATCAATCCATGTTCACTTTGTACTTTCCAACAGCAACATATCACTGCAAATGTCACAACTTTGAAATGTCCAAATGAAGGTGAGATGGTGAAGGGTCCTAAAACAGAATAACAAGGGAAAAGTGATGATTTAATATGAGAAAACTGATTCAAATTATGTTAGGAGGACACATAAGCTTAGTAAAAGAAAAGATAATCTATGTCAATTAAAACATTAGTCAAAGTATGGAAACTTTGATCAACAAATATCTTTTCCTTGGACTTTCCTGAACTAACCATTACTAGCAATTCACCATCATAGACTGATATGTTCACTACATTATAAGTTTTTCTGACATTTGATGTTACAATATGTAAAGGTTAACTTACACTCAGGCCAAGCAGTGGTCAATAACATCTTGACATATGTTAATTCCTTCCTCTTTACCATTGTCATCTTCATTTGGCATTTAAACTTCCTCTTCATGGTCTCCACCCTCTGTGAAGATTGGGATGGTCCATTGCAGGGCTATGTTGTGCACCATACAGCAGGCAACAGTTATTTGGCATAGCTGATTGGATTGAGTAGAGGAGGGCTCCACCAGTCTTGGCCAGGCACCTGAATCTAGCCTTCAGGAGCCCCCCACTCTACTGGCCTCCGTGTCCTTTCATGAGCCTCATTGAAGTGAACTTCCCTTGACATTGTTGGATTCCTCAGTGGTGCTAACAACTATGATCAGTGAGGATAAGTTGAGTATCCTATATGAAAGTATAAAAATATATTGAACAAAAAAATCTTAGCCCATTGTACATTCCTAAAATGTGTATAAAGAAAATGACCCTCAGGTCATATTGTGCTTACCAATAAGCCAGGCCCTCTCAGGTCCTAATTGTGACATTTGCAGGGGTATGTTGCTGTTCTGTAGTAAAAAGTAGTCCTGAGTTGACCTTGGAAAACAGGCCCACACACTTGAAATGTACAAACCAGGTAAGCAGACAACTTGCACATAGATTGAATGGAAGTTCTTCTGATTGCGATAGACCTGTTCCCTGGCATGAAGGGGCACCAAGGCAATATGAGTGCCATTAATTGCTTCAACCATATGTGGTAAAACACCCAAAGCATAAAAACCTCCCTTCACATTGGGCAATTCCCGAGGTGGAGACGGGATGAAGCTGTTGAAATGTCTCATCATTGAAGAAATTACTTCTTGTAGCACACCACTGAAAGTTGGTTGTGACATGCCTCTAGATACCACCACTGTGTATTGGAAAGATCCTGTGGCCACAAAATAAAGTACTGTCATGATTTTTTTCTGATGTCCCTTTCCTTCATGGTAGCAAGGTCTGGAAAAGGTCTGAAGACTTGAGGCTTTCACCTTCTTACCCCCATTGGTTCAATGTCTGTATTTGAGAAAAACAAAATATCACTTAAAATGGTCCTACAGTACTTAGATAAACCACACACATCTCATGTCTGTGTAAAAACACATACCCTTTTGTGCCACATATGTACACATCATGCTTTTGTTAATATTGCTAATTAGAAAAACATTTTTTCACATGTCTGATATTTAAAAATAATAATGTGGAAAATAATGCATTTGAAATGCATTTTTGCACAGTATTTTTTTGTTAAAATCCATCAATGGAAGTATAAATACACTGTGTCACTATTGATGTTGCACTCATTAGTGGTTTACATCTTCATGTGTTACAATGTTAAACAAAATGTGTTGTATGTATCTTATATTGGCAAACTAGACACCATTTTGAGGGGTGGTGACACACATCAAATAAAAAAATACACTGCATTAGATATTAAAATGGTGGGTGCCTGACTTTGACTTCAGAGCATTGGCTCCCTGACAGCTGTCAGCGGCAGTTGACCACATAGTAGGTGTAACACTTCACGCCGGCAGAGCCATAGTCTAACGTGTGTGATGGATATGCACAAAAGCTATTGGCTGTGTCCATCTCCATCACGTATGCTGTCTACTTGTACACAGCATCTAAGAAAAAATTCACTTGTGTCCTAACACTGCAGCCAACAACAACTCCTCCACTTTTGCTGCTGGTACTGAAAGGGTCACTAACTTCTCCCCAGAGGAGTTGGAACTCCCGGCCACAGAGGTCCTGTACCTGTACAGCCAGCTGTAATGGAACCCAAAGGATCAGGTATGTTTGAATAGGAAAGTACTTTCTTTCTTCTTCACACACTGGCTAACTTCTCCCTTTTTGTTCATGAGTGAAGTGTTGTCATTGGAGTGTAGTGAACTGAACAATTTATCAGCAGCATAATGATGGTTCACAATTTTTGAAAAGTATGTAAATTGAAAACAGAAGTCATCTGAATGAATGAGCTGACTTTTTAGTTCATTTTAGTCACAAATCCTAATTTATTTTGACAAGCTACATGCCTCTTCCTTACAGTGGCTAGCAGACACTGTACCAGAACCATGAGAGATAAATACAGACAAATGTTGAAATGTAAGATATACAAGAAGAAACTTTCAAGTAATCGAGCTGTCTGATTTTTTTGTTTCAATTTGAACTACATCCCATTTTCTGAAAGATGAGTGTCTGTATGTTTTAGCCAGGTAATGGTGCCACATATGGGGGAAGGTATATCCTGTGCTGCAAGCATAAGTGACACAGGCTCTCAATCACCCATATAAGCATGTCCCATTACTACAAACACTTGTTCATACATCAACTAAAACCAGGCTCTCACTGACACAGATGGTGGCCCTTCCATACTGCCCTTCGTCATTGTCTGTGTTTCAAACCATGGGATATTGCTCAAAAAAATATTTGCATTAAGCCAATGTCGCAGTGCATGTGGGTGTTTGCTAATATTGTACATGTTGTTTAGCCTTTAGTAGCTCACAATGATTTGTACTGGTCAGGAGTTGCTCTCACTACAGGAAATGTTTCAGACCCCTGGCCTTTATGATGTTTGTGGCCTAGAGGAGCAACATGAGGACGTTGCAACTGTTGAGGGTACTCGACAGGTCACTACAAATGTGTATTTTCTAGGAAAATTTGAATGTTGCTAAATAATCTGTACTGACTTGTTAGAAATGCTTGTGAAAGATGCAACAAAATTGTATCACAGCAATACAGAAAAACAGAACCTCACAAAACCCTTTTGTTTTTGTTTTTTCTTATCAATACAGGTCAGCTCCCATCAGATAAAACGTGATATGGAAGGCCATCGCCAGGAAGGTGCAGACGCTGGGGTGTCTAACAATGGTGCAGTGCCCATTGCCTAAAGAGGTGGGAGGACTGATGATGCTGGACCAGAAAGTCATCAAAAGTCCAGCTCAGCATGTCCTCCCAATATGGGAAGCATGTGCGCCACACCCAGATCCCCCTCCAATGACCGACATACTTGCGGTGGCCTATCTGGACCTTGATAGGAAATTGAGAGCCTAACAGCAGCATCAAGGCGGTAAGTTCTACTGTGATTTCAACATGTTAAATAACTTCTTTTTTGTTACAGCAACACATAGTTCCATCAGCATTAAGGTTGACATATGTTCAACGCAGAAGAAGAGTCCTTGAATGTGTACATTTTGCCGAAGGTGTATGATAATGTGTTTTGAAGATTATTTTTTGGTGAAAGATACCACCTGATTAGTGTTCACTACCAAAGGACTGGCTTGAGCCGACACGCCTGCCTAAACAATGAATATGCATCATGTACTTTGATGGAATATGGAACAGTAGTACTTGACAGGCAACTGGTCATGATTGAGTGCGGTATGATGCTCCTTCACTAATGTGAATGATGTTACGTTAGCTCTATTACAGTTGACATAGCATAAAATGCTATTATGATACAGTAGATGTTCCAAACGTCACAGTGGTTAGTTGGTTTTATCGACAAACAAGAGTGAGCATGTGAGACAAAATGACTTAAAATTTCAAGTTAATCAGCTATATTTTAGATTCCAAACATAACACAGATGTGTTTTAAAACAAAATTACTATTTCTTTCATGTTAAAAGTGACAGATTTGCATAATGTATTACTCCTTCCCAAATGAGCATGCAAGCCAGTATGTTTAGTGATGGATAATTATGATAGGCATACATGTTTTGATACAACACAGATAGGAATGTGTACATATTAGTGACAAAACACCACATACCGTAACCCATTTTACAGTGTCCTTTCTTATGTCCATTTGATAAACCAATGATAGTGAACAATGGGATACTTAAAGGGACTCTTATAGATGGAAGGTTCCATGCCATATATGTTGCAATATCTGATCTAACAAACTCAGGGGCAGATTTAAGAGCCCCTAGTGCATCCTTGTGCCACATTAACATCATTGTTGTTACTCTAATGTGGCCCAACAAGGCCAACATCACGGTGCCAAATTTACAAAGTGGCCCTGTTAGAAATGGGGTCTTTGGTTGGCAGTCAGGTTACCCCCTGTCCACACAAGGGCCCTCACTTCAGTCAGGGTAAAGGAGACTCACCATCAGTTAACCCCCGCTCACCCCCTTGGTAACTTGGCATGAGCAGGCAGGCTTAACTTCAGAAGCAAAGTATAAAGTATTTGTACCAATACACACACAGTAACCCAGTGTAAACACTACAAAATGATACAACACAGGTTTAGAAAAATAGTGAATATTTATCTAAACGAAACAAGACCAAAACGACAAAAATCCAACATACACAAGTCAAGTGATGCATTTTCAAGGAATGAGAGTTTTAAGACCTTTAGAAAACAGTGAGAACGTTGTTAGCGTACAAAACAACCTGGGTAGCATCAAAATAACCCCACACGGACGAGTGTGCATTGGAAAAGGCCAGCGATGCATCGATTTCTCACTCGTAAGTGAGACTGTGCGTCGTCCCTCCTCCGGTCAGGTCAACATTCGTCGTTTCTCTTCTCCTGCAAGAAAGCGATGAGTCGATCCGGACAGGCATCTCGGGTCGGGGCATGCTTTGCGTTGTTTTTCCATGCCCTGCGACGTTGCGTTGAAAATCAGCCTCCCTTAGTGGGTGTTGCACATCATTTCTCCAGCCGCGTTGCGTCAGTCTTCAAGCTATGATGCAGGTGGAGCGTTGATTTCAGCTGCAAAGCCGGCGACATGTCATTTATCAGCCGTGTCACGGAAGATGCGTCGAAGATTTCACTGCATTGCGTTCTGTGCGTGGATTTTCAGTCTTTGTCTGCCAACTTCACCTTTCAAGGGCCCAGGAACTGGATAGGGCACCACTTGGCAGGGCAGAAGTCTCAGCACAGAGTCCAGGTGCCAGTAGGGGACGTCTTTGATAGCCCTGAGACTTCAGAAACAGGAGGCAAGCTCAGTTGAACCCCCTGGAGATTCTTCACAAGCAGGAATGCACAACACAGTTCAGTCTTTGTCCCCTTTCACAGGCAGAAGCAGCAACTGCAGAATAGCTTCACAAAGCACAGTCACAGGAAGGGCAGTACTTCTCAGCTCTTCAGCTCTTCTCCTTGGCAGAGGTTCCTCTTGATTCCAGAAGTTATATCATTTTCAGGGGGTTTAGGCCTACTTCAAAGGAAAGTCTCTCTTGTTTGTGAGATCCTGTCTTGCCCAGGCCAGGCCCCAGACACACACCAGGGGGTTGGAGACTGCATTGTGTGATGGCAGGCACAGCCCTTTCAGGTGTGAGTGACCACTCCTCTCCTCCCTCCTAGCACAGACGGCTCATTAGGATATGCAGAAGACACCCCAGCTCCCTTTGTGTCACTTTATAAAGAGAGGTGCAAACAGCCCAACTGTCAAACTGACCCAGACTGGGAATCCACAAACAAGCAGAGTCACAGAATGGTTTAAGCAAGAAAATGCACACTTTCTAAAAGTGGCATTTTCAAACACACAATCTCAAAACCAGCTTGACTAAATGATGTATTTTTAAATTGTGAGTTCAGAGACCCCAAACTCCACATGCTCCCAAAGGGAATCTACACTTTTATATTTAAAGGCAGCCCCCATGTTAACCTATGAGAGAGATAGGCCTTGCAACAGAGAAAACCGAATTTGGCAGTATTTTACAGTCAGGACATATAAAACACATTATTATATGTCCCACCTTAAACATACACTGCACCGTGCCCAGGGGGCTCCCTAGGGCCTACCTTAGGGGTGTCTTACATGTAAGAATAGGGAAGGTTTAGGCCTGGCAAGTGGGTACACTTGGCAAGTCAAATTGGCAGTTTAAAACTGCCCACACAGACACTTCAGTGGCAGGTCTGAGCCATGTCTACAGGGTTACCAATTTGGGTGGCACAACCAGGTCTGCAGGCCCACTAGTAGCATTTGATTTACAGGCCCCGGGCACCTCTAGTGCACTGTACTAGGACTTACCAGTAAATCAAATATCCCAATCATGGAAAGCCAATTACACATACATTTTACATAGGAGCACTTGCAATTTAGCACTGGATAGCAGTTGTAAAGTGCTCATAGTGACAAAAACAGCAAAAACAGAGTCCAGCACACATCAACAACCTGGGAAACAGAGGCAAAAAGTTAGGTGAGACCAAGCCAAGGATGCCAAGTCTAACAGGTGCAATACATGAATTGCTCCACTTTGCAACACTTTGCACTACATTATGACTGCACCAATCATAATGTATGCAAAGGGGGCATTCCGCCATAACCATTGCGGGGCATATCAAAGTATCTGTTGTATGACAAATCCATGCATTCAGTGTAAAAAAAAAAATCTCTTCCTTTGTGCCCCAAATGAATCCAACGGATTGATCTGTGTGAGAAAACAGGGCTGATTGCAGAGGCCCCCTAAATTTGTGTCCCCATTTTTT
Organism: Pleurodeles waltl; assembly: GCF_031143425.1. Lineage (NCBI taxonomy): Eukaryota > Metazoa > Chordata > Amphibia > Caudata > Salamandridae > Pleurodeles > Pleurodeles waltl. The sequence goes on from NC_090447.1 coordinate 282,952,230, forward strand.
ACTTTTTGCTGGTGTTTTCCTGACTCTGATGGTACCCTTTGTACTGCTAACCATTCCCACGGCCTGTGCTCTCCATAAAATAAGTATGCAAATTAGGCTAATTATAATTTGCTATGTCAACCTACCTATAAGTCCCTAGTATATGGTGGGGCATGTAGGTTTAGGGACCCCCACATAGGTAGTGCACCAGTAGGTGAACTGCTGAGTAGCCCAGGGTCATTTTAAAGGCAGGCCCGCCTTGCAGGCTGTTTTTAAATTAAAGTTAAATGCAAATTCAACTTTAAAAGTACTTCCAAAAGTCTTGAACTACCTTATTTTTACATATGTTACCCCTCAGGTGTGCCCTATGGGTCCTTAGGGTTATGTGCCATGTAACTATAAGCAGGGACCTTATAAAATAGTTTTATAAGCCCTGGTGAGGTATAACAGCCAAATTCGTTTTTCCCTTACTGCAGTGAATGGCCTCCATGGGCTAAAATGGGGAGACTTTATTTTAATTAACAATGTCCTCTTAAGTGTCAGATACCTCGAGTTTGGTATCAAATTAATTGCTATAATAAATCCCACAACTTACAATTGTTGGAATTAATATAACTAGTTCAGGTAAAGATTTTTAAACTCTACCTGCAAAGTTGCCAACTTCAGCTCTGTAGAAACACTTCTCTGATTGTCCACCCTCTGGCAGCCTGGTCAGGCTGCCTTGATGATGTGTGTAGTGGCCTGGGCTGAACACAAAGGATTTTCCTGTGAAAGGAGAACTATCTCAGTGGATGGGAAAGCAGGTAGGGGGGAGCACTGCCAAACTGGTCTTCAAAGGCAGGGAAGGGCATTTGGAGAAACCCAGCACCTCCCTCACATCCTGCACCCCAGACAATTAGGTGCCCTCTTGATTAAATTAGGAGAGGGCAGGAGAGGCGTGTGTTTAGTATTTTTAGTCACACCAGTAGGTGGGCTCAGCCAGATGTAACCTACAAAAATCAGTTTTGAGCCATGTTGGATTTTTTAAGAATGTTGCTCCCTGGAAATGATTTTTGCCACACTTCTCATGAAGTGGTCATCACAGGGGGAAGGACCCTACATCTGTTTGGAGGACTAGGACCGCCCTGTTTTTCACCCAGGAGCAAGGATAAATATGGCAGAGCTGCACCCACACCTCCGATCCCTACACGATCCCTACCCGTCCCTACAAGGACGAACATCACAAGAAGAAGGAAAGCCCTTCTGGACCCCTGACCTTCACCTGGACACTGCACTCTGAAGGTCTGCTCCAGCTGAACACTTGGGTTTCACCACAAGAAGGACTTTGCCTGGCTTCAACTGGTTCAAGGAGGGACTCCCTGTTTGCTACAGGTGAAAAATAGCTAACCAGAGTGCCCTGCCTCAGATCCTGAAGAAACTGACCAGCTGACCACTTTGGCCGTTTTGGTGTTTGAGCCAGGTGCATTCTGGGAGTTGTAGTCTGCACCCTCAAGGAGCAACTCAAAGCATCTGGACCCTTGGGGTGAGCTGTGGGCTTCAAAACAACCTTAAAATACCTTCTGGAAGAAGATCCAGACGTTTGGAGAAGACTGGAGAACTTTTTGGAAAAAGCACCATAAATGGACTGACCCGCCGCGGCAACTTTAGCCGGCTTGCCTCACCTGCGACCTGGTTTGACTTGCAGGTTCGTCCTGCTGAAGAAAATCTCTGAAAAAGTGACTAAGTCCAAAAGTAGAAAGTTGACCAGCACCTCCTGAGCAGTGTATCCGAAGAGGGCTCCAGGGACGCCGGTCAAGATTCAGGTTCGGCCTGGTTGAAGGATTTTCATCTCGACAAACTGTCTAAGTCCGAATGTAGAACTATTCGCCGAGGGCCCCCGCAATGCATATCAGAGGAAGGGCGCCAGGGAGGTCAGATCAGACTAGCGACTTTGTCCAGCTGAAGAAAATCTTCAAGAAAACCACTAAGGGCCAGATGTAGCAAATTCCGATTTTGCGATTCGGAAATTGCGAGTCGGTGCGACTTGCAATTTCCAAATCGCAAAATCGGATGCAGAACGGAGTCTCAGACACCGTCTGCGAATCTCAATGGGGTCGCAAAGACCCACCTCATTAATATTAATGAGGTGGGTCGCATTTTGCGACCCCATTGAGATTCCCTGCACTCACAGAGATGGTGGCCTGCTGGAGACAGCAGACCTCCATGTCTGTGACTGCTTTTTAAATAAAGTAGTTTTTTTTTTTTTTGTATTGCAGCCCGTTTTCCTTAAAGGAAAATGAGTTACTATACAAAAAAATTACGAAACCATTTGGTTTCGGTTTTTCAGAGTAGGCAGTGGTCCATCGGACCACTGCCTGCTCTGAAAAAACATTTATAGCAACATTCACAAAGGGGAAGGAGTCCCATGAGGACCCCTTCCCTTTTGCGAATGGGTTACCACCATTGTGAGACTGGGGGTAACTGCGAATTGCTTTGCGACCGTGTTCGCGGTCACAAAGCAATTCTGCATCGCGGTACGAGTCGCAAATAGGAAGGGAACACCCCTTCCTATTTGAGAGTGGCATTCCCATTTTGCGAGTCGGTACTGACTCGCAAAATGGGAATGTGCATCGCGATGCACGTTTTGCATAGCACAAACTGCGATTTTTGCAGTTTGTGCCATGCAAAATGCTTACTACATCTGGCCCTAAGTCCAAAGGTAAACTTTTGACTGAGGCCTCCTGCTTGCTGTAGCCAAGCAGGGCTCCATTACGGTCAGCCTGAAGCCTTAAATTTTGACTTTGCCCCCGTCGAAGTGCGACCAGATGACCAGATTGGTACTGTTCGTTTCTATGCGCTAAAAAACACAAATTCTTCAAAAATGTATATCTCTGGTTACTCTTATCTGATTTTATTCATTTTGGTGTCATTTTAAGATAAAAACTTAGGGGGTCATTCCGACCCCGGCGGGTGGCGGGCGCCGCCCGCCGGGCGGAAACCTCCAAAAGACCGCACCGCGGTCAAATGACCGCGGGGGTCATTACAACTTTCCCGCTGGGCCGGCGGGCGATCTCCAAAAGATCGCCCGCCGGCCCAGCGGGAAAGCCCCTGCAAAGAGGAAGCCGGCTCCGAATGGTGCAGTGGCACCCATCGCGATTTTCAGTGTCAGCAAAGCAGCAATGAAAATCTTTTTGGGGCCCTGTTAGGGGGCCCCTGCACTGCCCATGCCAGTGGCATGGGCAGTGCAGGGGCCCCCAGGGGCCCCACGACACCCGTTCCCGCCAGCCTCTTCCTGGCGGTGTAAACCGCCAGGAACAGGCTGGCGGGAAGGGGGTCGGAATCCCCATGGCGGCGCTGCAAGCAGCGCCGCCATGGAGAATTCCCTGGGCCATGGGAAAACCGGCGGGAAACCGCCGGTTCCCCTTTTCTGACCGTGGCTTTACCGCCGCGGTCAGAATGGCCCGGGAAGCACCACCAGCCTGTTGGCGGTGCTTCCTCTGCCCTCCACCCTGGCGGTTTGAAACCGCCAGGGTCGGAATGAGGGCCATAATGTATTGTTATAAATAGGTGTTGGATTTTTATTGTGTTTTACTTATTTACTGTTTTGTGATTTTTAAATGCTTTACACACTTGTCTCCTGGTTGAGCTTGGTTTAAGTTATTGAGACCTAACTGGACCTAAGTAGAAGTTAGTGGCCTATTGCTAAGTTTAGGTACTTACCTGCCCCTACCAATAATCCACTTCCAAACAATCTGATTCTAGAAGAATATAATTTACTGGTTCTCATTCTACAAAACAAAAATGTATTTTTGTACTTAGCATACAGAAAATAGTGGGTGGCAATCCCCACAACGCTTTTTCAGTGGCCTTTCTCAAGAACACATGATATAACCTCAAGCTCATTTCTATTTCAGCACAGTAGATTGTATGGCTCTGTGTCGCCTGCTCCCACTTTACTTGCTCCTCGTCCTCCAATCCAGGCCTGATCCTTCAAGACCTCACTCCTATGGCCTCATTGCGTTGCACCTTTGCTTCTGCCTTCTGCTTGCGTCTGACTCCTTCTCCACTATCTCTCCTTCGACTCTTTTTTACTCTGCTGTTTCTCACCTCATTGTCGCTTTTTGTTTGTTCTATTACTTTTTTATGCCTTTTGCCACTCTCACACTATGGTGGTCATTCTGACCTCGGCGGTAAAAGGCGCCTACCGCCGGTCAGAAATCCTCCATAATCCCGCCGCGGTCGCGGAAACCCGCCACGGTCATTCTGACCCGCAGAAGGCAAACCTCCGAAAATCCGACAGCCACAACAGACCGCCAGACCAGCGGTCGGCGGAAAAGTGGAGGTGACAAAACCTCCACCGTCACGCCAACAGAAATACGCCCATGCCATTACGACCCACGAATCCATGCGGCGGTCTTTCAAACGCGGTATTCCATTGGCGGGACACACCGCCGCGGTCAGAATACACACAAACGAACAAAACTCAGCCACATTGGCCGATTTGAATACCACACACCTGATACACATACACACACCACTCCCACACACACAATACAATATAAAACACACACCCACATCACCCACAAACCCCTACGACCAAAAATTCTGAAATAAGGCCAGAGCGAGACACCACCATCCACAAACTAGCAGCCACAGCCACTCAACACCATCACCCACACACTATCCACACACAAAACAACACACACCACCACACTCAACACACTTAACTACACATACTCCACCCCACACATCATACACACCACCCCATGGCACCCCAAAGACACCCCGCTTCTCAGACGAAGAACTCAGGGTCATGGTGGAGGAAATCGTTCGGGTAGAGCCCCAGCTGTTCGGCACACAGGTCCAATACACCAGCATTGCCCGGAGGACGGAGCTATGGCAGAGGATTGTCGACAGGGTCAACGCTGTGGGACAGCACCCCAGAAATCGGGAAGACATCAGGAAGCGATGGAACGACCTACGGGGGAAGGTGCGTTCCATGGTATCCAGGCACAACATCGCCGTGCAGAAGACTGGCGGAGGACCCCCACCTCAACCCCCACAATTTACAACATGGGAGGAGGAAGTCTTGAACATCCTGCATCCTGACGGCCTCGCAGGAGTCGGCGGAGGAATGGATACTGGTAAGTTGAAGCTTCACTACTGCTTCCCCCCCACCTGCATGCCAAATCATACCCCAACCCTCACCCCCATCCTCGAACCCCACCCTCACCCCCACCCCCATCCTCACCCCCACCCTCACCCCCACCACCATCCTCACCCCCACCACCATCCTCACCCCCACCCCCAGCACACCTATTCCCTGCCAATGTCTCACCATCACAACCCACACATCCAAAAACCTAGGCCTGCATGCGTCCACTAAGCATGGACACCCATCACCAAAGCATGCCCAATGCATATACACATCCCCCCCACAAGCCACCCTCACCAAAGCCCCCACACACGAATGCCAGCACTTGGGGACACGGGAACCCACAGATACACCCATATGCCACACATTGAAACTATAACCATACCTCTATACCCCTGCAGGACCCGACCGTCAACACACCGCCGCGGAGGGCCCAGAATTCTCCACACCCCCCACCCAAGAGGCCATCAGCGATGACAGCAGCTCTGTCGACCTGGACACCGATGACCAGCCCGGACCATCGGGGACCTCTGGACAGTCGGTTCCCCTCACACAGGCCCAGGCCACTACAGACCCAAACCCCTCTGGGAACACCAGCACAGCTCCCACCCAGCGGGCCCATGCCTCTGTCTCCAGGGCGCGTCAATCTGCGGTGTGTCTACCACTACAGGGCACCCAGGATAACCCACCACCCCAACAACAACAGGGACCTGGGGGCAGTGGTAGTGGGCACACCGGCCAGGGGGCAGAGGCCCAGGGAAACAGGGCAACTCGGAGGGCAGCTGTGCGACAGGGGGGGGACGGGCCCAGGGAACCCACTCTCCACGAGGTCCTCACCACCATCATGGGAGCATACAACCGCTCCCAGGAGACGATGGCGACGGTACTGGCCCGGTTCCAGGAGATCCAGGTACTGCAGGAGGAACACTATCGGGGGTACAGGGAGGACATCAGAGCCCTCACCTCCACCCTGGTTACCATGGTAGGGCTGCTGCAGGACCTCATCAACACCAGGACGGACACTCAACAACACCAAAGGGCCCCTGCCACTAGCCTGGACCAAGAACAGCCAACCACCTCCGCCGGCGCTAGTGGACAGGAGGCCCCCGCACAGCAGCAGCCCACCAGACCCCCACCTCCTGCAGGAGAAGAACCACCCCGCAAGAGGGCCCTGAGATCTCGCAAGAAGACAGAGTAGGATGTCAAGACCCCCGCCAGCAAAGGATACCACCTGATGTCATCCCACTGTCCCACATTGTCACCCTGTCCATCCTTGAACTGCCCATGCTCCATCTCTCCACAGGCCTCTGGACAATGCACATGTGTGACTGTTACTCTGGACTCTGCCATGGACATTCCTTCACCATAGCCCCCACCCACTTGAAACCACCCATCCCATTTTGAGCACTTAAATAAACACCTATTTTGCACAAAACTATCTGGAGTCTGGCTGTGATTTCAAAATATTGTAATTGACATGACAGTGCAAATATGTCCTTGTACATAGTGAAGTCAACAAACAGCTGCCACAAAGCTGTAGTCCATGGGGAAACGAAGCACAGGACTCGTAGTGGGGACCCCAGATCTGAAATAGGGAGGGAAAAGCCACAACTCAGTCATCATACACTGGGGCAAATAGACAGGCAGCAGAGATGCAGGAGAGTAGTTCACATTTACTAAATTATCTTTGAATTGTTACCTGTGTCCTATTGGAAGTACTGTTCAATGATTCTGTCCCTGTTGTCTGTTTCAGCCCCGTCGTCTTCCTCCTCGTCACTCTCCTCAGGTTCCACCGCTGCCACAACACCACCGTCTCGACCATCCTCCTGCAGGAAAGGCACCTGGCGGCGCAAAGCCAGGTTGTGAAGCATGCAGCAGGCCACGATGATGTGACACACCTTCTTAGGTGAGTACATTAGGGATCCACCTGTCATATGCAGGCACCGAAACCTGGCCTTTAGGAGGCCAAAGGTGCGTTCGATCACCCTCCTAGTACGCCCATGGGCCTCATTGTACCGTTCCTCTGCCCTGGTCCGGGGATTCCTTACTGGGGTCAGTAGCCACGACAGGTTGGGGTACCCAGAGTCCCCCAATAGCCATACACGGTGTCTCTCTAGCTGTTCCATCACGTAAGGGATGCTGCTATTCCTCAGGATGTAGGCGTCATGCACTGACCCTGGGAATTTGGCATTTACATGCGAGATGTACTGGTCAGCCAAACACACCACCTGGATGTTCATTGAATGGTAACTTTTTCTGTTCCTGTACACCTGCTCCCTGTCTCTTGGGGGAACCAAAGCCACATGGGTCCCATCAATGGCACCAATGACGGGAATATGTCCAAGGGTGTAGAAATCACCCTTCACTGCAGCCAATTCGCCCACCTCAGGGAAAATGATGTAGCTCCTCACGTATTTCATCAGGGCAGACAACACTCTGGATAACACCTTCGAAAACATGGGCTGAGACATCCCAGAAGCAATTCCCACTGTTGTCTGAAATGACCCACTTGCCAAGAAATGGAGTACTGACAGGACCTGCACCAGAGGGGGAATCCCTGTGGGTTGGCGGATGGGGGACATCAGGTCGGGCTCCAGCTGGGCACACAGTTCATGTATAGTGGCACGGTTAAGACGGTAGGTCAGGATAATGTGGCGTTCTTCCATTGTCGACAGGTCCACCAGCGGTCGGTACACGGGAGGATTCATCCGTCTCCTCGCCAAACCCAGCGGACGGTGCCTAGGAAGGACAACATGGAGCACACAGTCAAGCAACCCACAGGTACGTACTCACAGCTAGCACAGTAAACGATTCTCTATGCAGTGAATGGCGTGTCTGAGTGGCTATGCAAGGCCTAGGCCTGTGTGACGCAGTTGAAATTGAGCCATGTGGACCCTCGAAATGGCGGCTGCCTGACCTGTGAAGTGTGACAATGGGATGTGAGGTCAATGCGCTGGCGTGGCACACCGCGGCGGGCGGCGGGCGAAGACCGCGGCGCGAAGCCGCATTGGTTAACATTGAAGCCTATGGGTTTCAGGAGCCAATGGCGAAGGGCGCCGGCGGTGGCGGTACGCACCGCCGCGGTACGCACCGCCGCGGACGCGACCGCCATTTTCTATCTACTTATCCACTTGCGACTTGAACTTTCACAGGAGAGGACCTATACTGCAAGTGTTGCTGTGACCTCGGTCTGGAAGGGACAATGGCTGCTGCGCCTGGGGAAAGGGCCCCTGCCTTCACTGGAGAGGAGTTGGAGAAACTTGTGGATGGGGTCCTCCCCCAGTATGCGCTACTATACGGTCCTCCAGACCAACAAGTGAGTTTAATTCAATCTGGATTTGGGGCCACTGGCTGGCTTGGGGGCCTGGCGGGGGGCCTGGCGGGGATGGGGGGGCATGTTGGGGCTGGCGGGGGGCCTGGCGGGGATGGGGGGGCATGTTGGGCCTGGTGGGGGGCATGGCGGGGGGCCTGGCGGGGATGGGGGGCGTTGGGCCTGGCTTGGGGGCCTGGCGGGGGGCCTGGCGGGGATGGGGGGGCATGTTGGGGCTGGCGGGGGGCATGGCGGGGATGGGGGGGCATGTTGGGGCTGGCGGGGGGCATGGCGGGGATGGGGGGGCATGTTGGGGCTGGCGGGGGGCCTGGCGGGGATGGGGGGCATGTTGGGGCTGGCGGGGGGCATGGCGGGGATGGGGGAGCATGTTGGGCCTGGTGGGGGGCATGGCGGGGGGCCTGGCGGGGATGGGGGGCGTTGGGCCTGGCTTGGGGGCCTGGCGGGGGGCCTGGTGGGGATGGGGGGGCATGTTGGGGCTGGCGGGGGGCATGGCGGGGATGGGGGGGCATGTTGGGGCTGGCGGGGGGCCTGGCGGGGATGGGGGGGCATGTTGGGGCTGGCGGGGGGCCTGGCGGGGATGGGGGGGCATGTTGGGGCTGGCGGGGGCCTGGCGGGGATGGGGGGGCATGTTGGGGCTGGCGGGGGGCATGGCGGGGATGGGGGGGCATGTTGGGCCTGGTGGGGGGCATGGCGGGGGGCCTGGCGGGGATGGGGGGGCATGTTGGGGCTGTCGGGGGGCATGGCGGGGGGCCTGGCGGGGATGGGGGGCGTTGGGCCTGGCTTGGGGGCCTGGCGGGGGGCCTGGCGGGGATGGGGGGGCATGTTGGGGCTGGCGGGGGCCTGGCGGGGATGGGGGGGCATGTTGGGGCTGGCGGGGGGCATGGCGGGGATGGGGGGGCATCTTGGGCCTGGTGGTGGGCATGGCGGGGGGCCTGGCGGGGATGGGGGGGCATGTTGGGGCTGGCGGGGGGCATGGCGGGGGGCCTGGTGGGGATGGGGGGCGTTGGGCCTGGCTTGGGGGCCTGGCGGTGGGCCTGGCGGGGATGGGGGGGCATGTTGGGGCACTGGCAACGAAAATGCAGACAAACTTGAACGTGGTATTTCTCCCTCCCTGTACGTGTCACATAGGTCCGCGCCCATGAGAAGATCGGGATTTGGCGTGCCATCGCCAAGGAAGTCCGGACCCTGGGGGTCCACCATCGACGGGGCACCCACTGCCGCAAGAGGTGGGAGGACATCCGCCGCGGGACTAAGAAGACCGCCGAGTCTCTGCTGGGGATGGCCTCCCAACGTAGGCGGGGTGCCTGGGGTAACTGACCCCCCTGATGTTCCGGATCCTGGCGGTGGCCTACCCTGATTTGGATGGGCGCGTGAGGGCAGCACAGCAGACACAAGGGGGTGAGTACAAGCATTATCTACTCTGTTGTCGCGCAGTGGAGGTGTCTGGGTGGGGGAGGAGGGCTGTGGGTCCCCCTAGGCCAGGGCGATATCTGTAGGCTGGGCACCCCCGTAAGCCCCTGTGTCCCCAGCCACCACCCTCAGTAGTTTGTCAGTACAGCCATCCCTGGGCCGTGTCATCCATGGGTGCAGTTGTCAACTCTAGGCGTGTAGGGCATGTTCCACGGAATGCGTAGCGGACCCCAAGTGCGCAACTTAGTGCAGGGGGCATCTGTGTCTGTCATGTCCGCTAACTGTACCGGAGATCCATGTACTCAATATCCCTTTATTTCTCTCTCCCCCCCCCTTTTTGTTTGTCTTTCTGTGCTTGTGTGCATCAGCATCATCAGGCGGAGGAGAAGTGGCATCGGGGCAGGAGGGAGCTGCATCTCACATGGCCCAGGAGGGCCATGCCACAGAGTCAGACTGGACCAGTGAGACGGAGGGCGAGGGGAGCTCCACAACGGGGACGACTGGACCCTGCAGCGACACGGACACGTCCTCGGAAGGGAGCTCCCTTGCGGGGGTGGCACCATCCGTGCCCCCCGCCATTACAGGTACAGCCGCCACCCAGCGCACCATCTCCGCCCTCCCAGCAGCCCCTCAGCGTTCGCCCCGTGCCCGCTCTGCCAGGAAGCCGGGCATCTCCTTCGCCCCAGGCACCTCAGGCCCTGCCCCTGTTACCCCCGCTGCCCTCAGTGAGGAGGTCATTGACCTCCTCCGAACGCTCATTGTTGGGCAGACTACCCTTTTGAATGCCACCCAGGGGGTGGAGAGGGAGGTTCATCGCAGCAATGCGTACCTGGAGGGCATTCATTCGGGTCAGGCTGCCCATCAGCGATCGTTCCAGGCTCTGGCCTCAGCACTGACGGCAGCCATTGTCCCTGTCTCCTGCCTCCCTCTACTAACTCCCTCCTCCCAGTCTCCTGTTCCTCTGCCTGTCCCACCCACACCATCAGACCAGCCTGCACACACCTCAACACCCAAGAGAAGCTCATCCAAACATAAGCACCACAGATCACGCAGACATTCACACACGCAACATTCGATGCAGACATGCCAACAGTCACTACCACCTCTGTGACCCCCACCTCCTCGTCTCCCTCCTCCCTCCCTGTGACGTCTACACTCACACCTCCATTCACCTCACCATCAGCCAGTGTTTCCATCACCAGCACACCCTCCACTCCAGTCCGCACACGTGCAGTCACCACCCCACTGCCATTTACACGTCCCCTGTGTCCTCTCCCACTGTGTCTGTCACCCCCTCTTCCACACCACACAAACGCAGCCACCCACCCACCCAACAGCCATCCACCTCACGACAGCCTATCCCTCCTGCACCTGCACCCAAAGACAGCAAACGTGACTCACCTACAACCACATCCTCTCCCTCCACTCCCATTCCCACTGTACCTACCACTCTCCATTGTCCCAAGAAACTCTTCCTCGCCACTGCTAACTTCTTTCCTGACCCTGAGCCCCCCCCTCCTTCTCGTCGGGGTAAGAAGAGCACCTCAGCCACCACCAGCCCTGCAGCCCCCTTGACAAGGGTGCAGGGGTATTGGAGCCCACCAGCCCGCATGTCTGGATCTTCGCCCAGCAGCAAGGGGACAGCCAGCCCACCCCCTGGGAAGAGGAGCAGAAGGCGGAAGGGGCGCCGCAGGAGCCCGGCTTCTACATCCCCCCCGGACACCACCCAGAGACAGTCACCAGCCACAGCTCCAAAGGGAGGAAAGGGCCACAGACTCCCGACTAAGGAGGGCAAGGGCAGCAAGTCGGAGAGGTCAGGCTGCTGGCCTGCTGCCCAGGAGGAGCCCACCACCCCCATAGCCGCTGCCCAGGGAGGACCCAGCCCAGCTGGCCAGGAGGGCCCCACCACCCACAGCCCAGGTGGGCATTGAAGGAGCACCATCCCCGCTGCCCAGGAGGGCACCACCAGGCAATGAGCAGTTGGCCATAGACCGGCCGCCGTCTCAAGCACCGCTGAACTGGGCCCCGCCGTCTCAAGCACCGCTGAACTGGGCCCCGCCGTCTCAAGCACCGCTGAACTGGGCCCGCCGTCTCAAGAACCGCTGAACTGGGCCCCGCCGTCTCAAGCACCGCTGAACTGGGCCCCGCCGTCTCAAGCACCGCTGAACTGGGCCCCGCCGTCTCAAGAACCGCTGAACTGGGCCCGCCGTCTCAAGCACCGCTGAACTGGGCCCCGCCGTCTCAAGCACCGCTGAACTGGGCCCCGCCGTCTCCAGCACCGCTCCGCTGGGCCCCGCCGTCTCAAGCACCGCTGAACTGGGCCCCGCCGTCTCAAGCACCGCTGAACTGGGCCCCGCCGTCTCAAGCACCGCTGAACTGGGCCCCGCCGTCTCAAGAACCGCTGAACTGGGCCCCGCCGTCTCAAGCACCGCTGAACTGGGCCCCGCCGTCTCAAGCACCGCTGAACTGGGCCCCGCCGTCTCAAGCACCGCTGAACTGGGCCCCGCCGTCTCCAGCACCGCTCCGCTGGGCCCCGCCGTCTCAAGCACCGCTGAACTGGGCCCCGCCGTCTCCAGCACCGCTCCGCTGGGCCCCGCCGTCTCAAGCACCGCTGAACTGGGCCCCGCCGTCTCAAGTACCGCTGAACTGGGCCCTTCAAGGCAAGACCCGCTGAACTGGGCCCTTCAAGGCAAGAAGCGCTGAACTGGGCCCTTCAAGGCAAGAAGCGCTGAACTGGGCCCTTCAAGGCAAGAAGCGCTGAACTGGGCCCTTCCAGGCAAGAACCGCTGGCCCTTTGGCAGACGTGGCAGGGCAGGATCTGTCTCGGGCAGGGCTGCAGGATGTCCTCTGGCCAACATGCCTCCTCCAGTGGCAGTGGGGTCTGTTATGGACTGTTTGGACTGTGGCTTTGCTCTCCCCAGGATGGCCCAGTGGGCAGGCCACCCACTGTATGGACTGTTTGGACTGTGGCTTTGCTCTCCCCAGGATGGCCCAGTGGGCAGGCCACCCACTGTATGGACTGTTTGGACTGTGGCTTTGCTCTCCCCAGGATGGCCCAGTGGGCAGGCCACCCACTGTATGGACTGTTTGGACTGTGGCTTTGCTCTCCCCAGGATGGCCCAGTGGGCAGGCCACCCACTGTATGGACTGTTTGGACTGTGGCTTTGCTCTCCCCAGGATGGCCCAGTGGGCAGGCCACCCACTGTATGGACTGTTTGGACTGTGGCTTTGCTCTCCCCAGGATGGCCCAGTGGGCAGGCCACCCACTGTATGGACTGTATGGACTGTGGCTTTGCACTCCCCAGGATGGGCCAGTGGTCATGGAGTCCCCTCGTGGATCTGGCGTCGTGTACTCAAGTGGCTGAGGTGCCCCCCCTTCCCTTCCCCCTGAGGTGCCTGTCCTATTTTCTTTCTGATGCCCCTGCAGTGTTCTCTCCGTGGAGTTCTTGTCGTGGGACTGGGCCTTGCACCTTTGCACAGGACCCCTGTGGTCCACGGACAGTGGTTGGACTACATTTAGTAGCTGTATATATTTTGTACATAGTTTATTTATTTATTGGGATTACTGGTGTCCATATTTCAATATATCTGCCCGTTTATGATCTCTTCTTTTGGTCTTTGCATTATTTCGGAGGGGGGGGTTTGTGGGTTGTGACAGTGATCTGTGGGAATGCATTGATGTGTGTGTTGTAGTGGGTATGGGTGGGTGGGTGTGTGCCGGTAATCTTTTCCCTCCCCTGTGTCGTAGGTGCAGTACTCACCGATGTCTTCCGCGCCGCCGGGCGTGCTCCTGGTACAGGAGCAGGTATAGGAGTGCGGGGATGACCTGCAACTCGGGTTCCATACTGCCGGAATCTCGCGTGGAGTGCGTAGAGGTGAGCGTTTTCCCGTTCGTAGTCTGTTTCCGCCGTGTTTTTATCGGCGGTGCTCCCGCCCCGGAAAAGGTGGCGGATTGGTGGGTCGTGATAGGGTGGGCGGTACATTGTCTGCCGCCTGGCTGTTGGCGGGGACCGCCGCGCTGTTTGTTTGTGCCGCCGTGGCGGGCGGAGTGTTAATGCGGCGGGCTGTGTTGGCGGTTCCCGCCAGGGTCAGAATTGCATATTTTGGACCGCCGGCCTGTTGGCGGCTTGGCCGCCGCATTATCACCGACCGCCAGGGTCAGAATGAGGGCCTATCTCTTTTGCACCTCTTGCCTCATTCTTTACCATACCTTCTGAATCTTTTGCCTTTTTCTTCACAATGTCTTTCTTATCTTTTTCTCCTTTTTCAATATCTCCTTTCCATCTCTTTGCCTCTTTTTTCATTGCCTCCTTTGCATCTTTTGCTTCTTGCTGTCCTATTTTGAATTTCCTGTTCTTTTCTCTTCTTTTCATTTATTCCACTCTCTCAAGCCATCTCCTTCTCTTTACTCATCCCCATATGTACCCATGCCCCTGCTGTAGCCTTCTCTTTCTTTCTTATGTGCTGCTCCCGCATTCTTTCACCATCCTATGCACTCGGTTCCTGGCCCTTCAAACTTCACTTCTGCTCCAAAGACTACCATCAGCTAGACCAACCCAATAGTGGCCTCAGGGTAGATGAGCAGTGGACATGCTCAGAGGGCATGTTGCTGACATGTTGAATATGTACCAAAGACAATCCTGCCTGCATCTGCTGGCTTTCAGTACCGGGAACCTTACTCCTCCTCCCTCCCATTGCATCTCCAGATGTTACTGAGACTCCGAGCACCATGCCCTGAACATCAGACACCCATATAGGAGCTGTGCCTGAGCCTTAACCACCTGAATGGACTGAATGTTCTCTTGAGCAACATGCTCCTTCTCCTGCATGTCTCCCTGATCATAACTTTCCCCTTCCTCCCCAAAAACACACATCCAAATTCTGCACCACACCCCTATGTACAACACTCACCCCACCATGACAGGCCTCCTCCTCAACACCAGCTCCTTCATGGGACAGGCCATCAAAGTTTGGGATCTCCTGCATGACCTCTTCCTTGACCATGTCTTACTCCTCTCAACCCGATGTTGGCTCTTGACATTGCAGAGGCTATCTCCTCTGGCTTCAAGATCACAAGGCAGCACAGTACTTGCAAACCTGGAGAAGAACTAGCCATCATGTACAAAGAAAACATTCACTGCTGAATCTCATCTGCTAGCTCCAGTGACCACCTGGAATACCTGGCTTTCCAATTCAACATCCCCAGCAACACTACCCTGAGTCGGGTCCGACACTGTCAACTTCTTGGACCGATATCCAACTTTGTAAATGACATTGCAGACCTCAATGCCACGCTGATGCTTAACTCCAGCTCCTTCAACCTCCTAGGAGTAATAAAGTAGCCTCTTTCTAGCACAGTTACCCCCACTTTTTACCTGTTTTTCAATGTGCTTGACTGTGTTCACTGAGATCCTGCTAACCAGGGCCCCAGTGATTATAGTCTGTCCCTTCTAACTTGGTAGCTCATACCATTTTCACCCCACATTTGACATATTAGTGCCCCAATGTAAGCCCCTAGTATGTGGTTCACAGGTAAACAGGGCATTGGGGTAACAGGGGATCCCCATAGGCTGCAGCATGTATTATTCCACTCATGGGGAGCCTATGCAAAGTGTTCTGTAGGACTGCCCTTGCAGCCTGCGTGAAAAGGGTGAATGAACCCTTTTTCACCATAGGTCACTGCACCAGGTCACTGTAAGTCACACTTATGGTAGGCCCTCTCAGCCCAGCACTAGCACTCATGCACCCATGCACTAGCGGACGTTTCCCCAACGAACTCCTGTTCCATTTTCCTGGACTTCGTGAGTGCAGGGACGCCATTTTATGCATGTACTGGACATAGGTCACTATCTATGTCCAGTCACATAATGGTAACTCCAAACATGGGCATTTTTGGTATCAAACATGTTAGAATCATACCCCAATACTGTTACAATTATTGGAAGTATGATTCCATGCACTCTGGGGGCTCCTTAGAGGACCCCCAGGATTGCTACCATCAATCTTACAGGGTTTTCCTGGCAGCCCAAGCTGCTGCCACCCCCAACAGGTTTCTTCCCTCCTGCTGCTTGATCTTATCAAGCCAAAGAAGGCAGAACAATGGATTTCCTTTGGGAGAGGGAGGTAACACCCCCTCCCTTTTAAAATAGGTGTGACTGGCAGCCATCCCAAGCCACTGGTATGCTTTGAAGGACACATGTGGCGCCTTCCATGCATAAACCAGTTCACACCGGTTCAGGGACCCCCCAGTCCCTGTTCTGGCGCAAAACTGTACAATGGAAAGGGGAGTGACAACTCCCCTATCCATCACCTCCCCAGGGGTTGTGCTCAGAGCTCCTTCAGAGAGTTCCTGGGTTCTGCATCTGAGTGGCCAGGCCAGGTAGGTGACATCAGAGCCCCCACCTGATCGGTGCTTTCCTGGCTAGGTGACCAATCCCCCTTTCAGGGTTATTTAGGGTCTCTCTCTTGGGTGGGTCCTCAGATTCGGCTTGCAAGATTCCAGCAGGATTCCTCTGCAACCTTCACTTTGACTTCTGGCCTCCGGAACTGCGACTGGACCCTCCAGGACCTGACAATCTGCCTCCAAGAAGAAGAACTCTTCTGTAACATTGTTACCAGGGCTCCTGCCAACAAATGCAAAATTTGCAGAGTGCTTCATCCTGCCAAGGACTGAGGTAGTGGATGTGATACTCCACTTGTTCTGGAGGGGGCTTGGTGCCCAGAGTGCTTCATTGTGCTTGTGACGGGCTCAGTAGCGTCAGTGCTCTTGGCGCTCATGGGCCAGCGGTGCTTGTGGTGGCGGTGTCCTGTTCAACGGTGCTTGTGGCGGCGGTGTCCTTGGCAGCGTCCTATCTGGGCCAGCAGGGCTGGTGCTGGCGGTCCTGTCTGGGCCAGCGGGGCTGCTGCTGGTGGTCCTGTCTGGGCCTACGGGGCTGCTGCTGGCGGTCGCCTCCTGGCCAGGGGGGGTGGTGCTGGCGGTCCAGTCTGGGCCAGCGGGGCTGGTGCTGACGGTCCTGTCTGGGCCAGCGAGGCTGGTGCTGGCGGTCCTGTCTGGGCCAGTGGGGCTGATGGCGGTCGCCTCCTGGGCAGCGGGGCTGATGGCAGTCACCTCCTGGGCAGCGGGGCTGATGGCGGTCGCCTCCTGGGCAGCGGGGCTGATGGCGGTCACCTCCTGGGTAACGGGGCTGATGGCGGTCTTCTCCGCCGTGCCAATCTTCCCAGACTTGCCGGGTTTCTAGTGCCCCTTCCTCACCTTGGAAGGTGTCGCAGCTGACTCCCACCTGTACCCCTGGGAGCGGCTTTGGTGGCTGGTGTCTTCCCCCTCTCCCACCGGGCACTGGCCAACTTTTGATGCTTGACAGGTGGGGGACTGTCCATGCTGTGGCTCTTTGCCACACGGGCTGCCCTGCTGCCTGGTGCACTCCAGAATCCAGTGACTACTGGCACCACTGATCCTGCCGATGTCGTGACTGAGGTGCTAGGTTGGGACCTGGAGAGTCGGGCCCTAGGAGTCTGACTGGGTGGGGGAGGTGAGGGAAAGAGGTCAAGGGTGGACAGGAAATGTTTCTTGGGAACACCTGGGACGGGTAGCTGGCGGGGGTTTGGGAGTGGAGGAAGAGGATGTGGTTGTAGGAGGTGTAAGTTTGGTGACTTTGGGTGAAGGTGCATGAGCTGGAGGCTGTCGTGAGGTGGATGGCTGTTGGGTGGGTGTGGGCCTGCGTTTGTGTACCTTGTGAGGTGGCGTCACAGACACACTGGGAGAGGACACAGGGGATGTGTGAATGGTAGTGGGGGTGGTGACTGCACGTGAGCGGGGTGTGGTGGTGGGTGTGCTGGTGATGGAAGTAGTGGCTGTAGATGTAGTGCATGAAGGTGTGAGTGGAGACAAGACTGGGAGGGAGGAGGGAGACGAGGAGAAGGGGGACACAGTGGAGGCAGTGGATGTTGCTATGACTGCATGTGTGTGATGTTTGCGTGAGTGCCTGTGGGATGTGTGGTGCTTATGTTTGCCTGAGCTTCCTTTGTGTGTTGGGGTGTGTGCATGCTGGTCTGATGGTGTGCTTGGGGTAGGCTGAGGTACAGGGGTGTGGGTCTGGGTGGAGGAAGTTGGAGGGGGGAGGCTAGAGACAGGGATAATGGCTGCCATCATTGCTGAGGCCACAGTCTGAAAAGCTCGCTGAAGGGCTGCCTGACCAGAATGAATGCCCTCCAGGAATGCATTGGTTTGTTGCAACTGCCTCTCTACACCCTGGATGGCATTCAAAATGGTAGACTGCCCAACAGTGAGGGACCTGAGGAGGTCAATGTTCTCCTCACTGAGGGCAGCAGGGGTGAGTAGGGCAGGGCCTGAGCTGCCTGGAGCAAAGGAGATGTCCACCCTCCTGGGTGAGCGGGCATCGGACAAAGGCTGAGGGGCTGCTGGGAGGGCGGTGCTGGAAGGGGGGGTGGTGGCTGTACCTGTAGATGGGGAGCACAGATGGGCCCGCCACCACAAGGGAACTCCCATCAGAGGACGAGTCTGTATCACTGGTGTCAGCTCCTGTCCCCGCCGTGGAGCTCCCCTTGCCCTCCGTCACACTGGTGAAATCAGACTCCATAGTGTCGCCTTCCAGGGCCATGTAGGATGCCGCTCCCTCCTGCTTCGGTGCCACTGCTCCTCCACCTGATGCACACAAGAACAGGGAGACCACAAAAAGGGGGGGGGGGGGCGACAGAAGAAAGACATGTTGAGTGCATGCATTACCGGTACCGTTGGCGGACACGACAGACAGAGAAGCCCCCTGCACTACGCCGCACACTTGGGGTCCACTATTCAATCCCTGGGACATGGCCTACAAGGCTATGGGCGACATATGCACACATGGATGTCACAGGAGCCTGACTAGGTGTAGTTGTTGCTGTACCCAGGTGGGGTGGGGTGCCATAGGGTCTGCCTGAAAAAGGGGACATAACTAGCACACTCCCCTGGCCTAGGGGAACCCGCAGCCCACCTCCCCCACCCAGACACCTCCACTGCGTGCTGAATCAGCAGAATGAGAGTGTACTCACCCCCTTGTGGCTGCTGTGATGCCCTCAAGCTCCCATCCAACTCCGGGTACGCCACCGCCAGGATCCTGAACATCAGGGGGGTCATGGTGCGACGGACACCCCTCCCATGTTGGGAGGCCATCCCCAGCTGGGCCTCTGCCGTCTTCTTGCTCCAGTGGCGAATGTCCTCCCATCTCTTACGGCAGTGGGTGCTCCGTCTGTGATAGATCCCCAGGGTCAGGACGTACTTGGCGATGGCACGCCAAATATCCTTCTTCTGGTGGGCGCTGACCTACAGGAATTGTACAAGGGGAAAAAGAGAAGTTATTACCAAATGCACCGTCACAGTCATTGGCCCGCATCCCTACCCTTGCCATGTGGCACATGCACTCACCGTTGTTTCATGAACGCCTCATTCTCCCCCCTATCTTTCATCCACCCCACTCCACACAGGCATAGCCCATACAGCATGCTCCCAGTATACTTACCTGTTTGTCTGGAGGACCGTAGATTAGCGTGTACTGGGCAGGACCCCATCCATGAGTTTCTCCAACTCCTCTGATGTGAAGGCAGGGGCCCTTTCCCCAGACGCACGAGCCATTGTCTCTTCCAGGCTGAGGTCACAGCTGCACTTGCAGTGTAAGTCCTCTCCTGTCGAAGATCAGGTATCGAGTGATTGAACAGATAGAAAACGCCTGAGCCGGTGTGTACCGTCACCTCCGGCGTACATCGTCATTGGCTGCTGGGACCCATAGGATCCAATGCAGAATTGCGCCACGGTCTTCGACCGCCTACCGCGACAGTGTACAACGCCAGCGCAGTTACTTCATATCCCATTGTCCCACTTTACAGGTCAGGCAGCCGCCATTTCAGGGGCCCACAATGGATCTATTTTTAACTTCGTCACACATACCTAGGCCTTGCCTCAACACTCATACATGCTCATTTTAGATTATGAATCATGGGCCAGATGTAGGAAAGGATTTGCAACTCGCAAACGGCAAAAACTGCCGTTTGCGAGTTGCAAATCGCATTTTCCTATGCAGAAATGCATTCTGCGAGTCGGACCGACTCGCAAAATGCATTTCAGAATCGCAAATAGGAAGGGGTGTTCCCTTCCTATTTGCGATTTCTAGTGGTATGCAATACCATTTGCGACCGCATATGTGGTCGCAAATGGTGTTGCAGTTACCATCCACTTCAAGTGGATGGTAACCCACTCGCAAATTGGAAGGGGACCACTCCCTGCCCTGAAAAAATACCGAAACTAAAGGTTTTTTTTTTTTTAAAAGTGCAGCTCGTTTTCCTTTAAGGAAAACGGGCTACACTTAAAAAAAAAAAAACTGCTTTATTTAAAGCAGTCACGAACACGGAGGTCTGCTGACTACAGCAGGCCTTCATGTTTGCGAGTGCCCATAGTCGGTATGGGGCCGCAATTTGCGACCCACCTCATGAATATTCATGATGTGGGTCATTGCAACCCCATACCGACTCACAGACGGTGTCTGAGACACCGTTCTGCATAACATTTTGCGAGTTGCAAATAGCGAGTCGCTATGACTCGCTATTTACAACTCGCAAAATGTTTCTTTGCTACATCTGGCCCTATGTTCTGTGTAAGCTATGTGTACGTACCTCTGAGTTGGTTGACTCTGTGCTCGCTGTTGTCCTTCATAGGCACCGTCCGCTGGGACATGTGAGGAGATGGCGGCATCCTCCGGTGTACAGACTGCTGGTGGACCTTTCGACAATGGAGGAAAGACATGTAATCATCACCTACAGGCTTGATCGTGCCACAATCCTGGAACTGTGTGCCCAGTTGGACCTGATGTCAGCTATCCGCCATCCCACAGGATGCAGGTGCTGTCAGTACTCCATTTCCTTGCAAGTGGGTCTTTTCAAACAATAGTGGCCATAGCATCAGGGATGTCCCAGCCTATGTTTTCCAACGTGTTGTCCAGAGTGTTGTCTGCCCTGCTGAAACACATGCGGAGCTACATCGTGTTCCCTCAGGTGGAGGATTTGCCTACAGTGAAAGGTGACTTCTATGCCCTGGGACATATCCGCAACATCATAGGTGCCATTGATGGGACACATGTGGCCTTGGTCCCCCCCGCAGGAGTGAACAGGTGTACAGAAACCGGAAGAGTTATCATTCGATGAATGTGCAGATGGTGTGTTTGGCAGACCAGTACATCTCCCATGTCAATGCCAAATTCCCTGGCTCAGTGCATGACGCTTACATCCTGTGGAATAGCAGCATCCCTTATGTGATGGGGCAACTCCGGAGGCACCATGTGTGGCTATTAGGTGAGCACCTGGAACCAAATCAGTGGGAATAGTTGTCTGGGTCTGGGGATATCCCTACAGGTTAGTGTGTGTCTAACAGTTGTCCCTCGCCTTTTTCAGGTGACTCTGGTTACCCCAACCTGTCATGGCTACTGACCCCAGTGAGGAATCCCAGCACAGGGGCAGAGGAATGGTACAATGAGGCCCATGGGCGAACTAGGAGGATTATAGAGAGGACCTTCCGCCTCCTGAAGGCCAGGTTCAGGTGCCTCCATATGACAGGTGGTTCCCCATTCTACTCACCAAAGAAGGTATGCCAGATCATCGTGGCCTGCTGTATGCTTCACAACAATTGCTTTGCGACAACATGTGCCTTTTCTGCAGGAGGATGGTCCAGATGGAGGTGTTGTGGCAACTGTGGAGCCTGTGGACAGTCAAGATGAGGAAGCAGAAGAAGATGACATCGACAACAGGAACTCGGTTATCCTGCAATACTTTCAGTGAGACACAGGTAAGAAGACAAATCTGCCTACTACATGTAATTTAACACTACTACCTCTCTACTGTCTGTCCTTTTCACGCAGTGTATGGTCACTGAGTTTTCACTTTCCGTTACGATTTCACAGATGTGGGTCCCACTGTGTGACATCTGCTTTGTTTCCTCATGGACTAGAGCTGTGTGATATAGGTTTGTTGACATTACAATTGAAAGAGCATTTTGTCACTGTAATTGCTAATACACTATTTCGAAATCACAGACAGACTCCAGATTGTTTTGTGCTTTAAGGGTGTTTATTTAAGTGCTCAATATTGGAGGGGTTTGTAAAATGGTGAGGGGTGATGTTGGAGGAATGTCCATGGCAGAGTCCAGTCTATTAGTCTCAAAGGTGCATTGTCCAAAGTGGCATAGGAAGTGGAGCTGGGGCAGTTTGAGGCTGGACAGGGTGACAAGGTGGGACAAAAGGATGACATTCAGGGCAGTCTCATTTCTTGGCCGGGGTCTTGGCATCGTTCTCTGTCTTTGTCCTGGATCTCAGGGACCGTTTGTGGGGTGGTTCTCCATCTGCATGGGGTGGGGTGCTGGTGTGGTGGTCCTGTGGCGGTGCCTCCTGTCCACTAGCGCTGGTGGAGGTGGTGGGCAGTTCATCGTCCAGGCTAGTGTCAGGGGCCCCTTGTTGTGCCACAGTGTCCCTCCTGGTGTTGAGGACTTCCTTCAGCACCCCTACGATGGTGCCCAGGGTGGAATTGATGGATCTGAGTTCCTCCCTGAAGCCCAAATACTGTTCCTCCTGCAGCCGCTGGGTCTCCTGAAACTTGGCCAGTACCGTTGCCATCTTCTCCTGGGAACGACGGTACACTCCCATGATGTTGGAGAGGGCCTCATGGAGAGTGGGTTCCCTGGGCCTGTCCTCCTCCTGTCGCACAGCAGCCCTCCCAGTTCCCCTGTTTCCCTGGGCCTCTGTCCCCTGAACGGTGTGCTCACTGCTACTGCCCCCAGGTCCCTGTTGTTGTTGGGGTGGTGGGTTAGCCTGGGTTCCCTGTAGTGGTGGACACACTGCTGATTGACGTGTCCTGGGGACAGAGGTATGGGCCCGCTGGGTGGGTGTTGTGCTGGTGTTTCCAGAGGGGGCAAGCTCTGTAGTGGCCTGTGCCAGTGTGAGGGGAACCGACTGTCCCGAGGTCCCAGATGGGCCGGGCTGGTCGTCTAGATCCAGTTGGACAGAGCTGCTGTCATCACTGTGGGCCTCTTCTGTTGGTGGTATGGACATGTGTGGACCCTCCTGTGCGTTGACGTTGGGTAGGGGTCCTGCAGGGGGGGAAAAGCATGATTTTTGCATCTGGGTGTAGCATGGTGTGCAATGGGTGGGTAACCGTGTACCCCAGTGCTTGCATTCCTGTGTGGGACCTTGTGTGATGATGGTTTAGGGGGGTGTATGGGTATGTGCAGTAGCCATGCATTGGTGATGGGTGTCCATGCTTTGTTGTTGCATGCAGGGCTTGGTGTTGGGATGTGTTGTTTGTGATATTGGGACATTTGTGAGGAGTAGGAGTGATGGGGGTGACGGCGAGGGTGGGGGATGTGATGGCATGCAGGTAGGGTGGGGGATATAGTAGTTAAGGTTAGACTTACCAGAGTCCATTCCTCCAGCTACTCTTTCGAGGCCCTCAGGATGCAGAATAGCCAAGACTTGCTCCACCCATGTTGTTAGTTGTGGGGTCCTCCGCCAGTCCTCTGAACCGCAAGGTGGTGTCTTGAGACCACGGAACGCACCTTCCCCCGTAGGTCGTTCCACCTCTTCCTGATGTCATCCCTATTTCCTGGGTGCTGTCCCACTGCATTGACCCTGTCGACTATTCTTCACCATAGCTCCATCTTCCTAGCTATGGAGGTCTGCTGCACCTGTGATCCGAATAGCTGTGGCTCTACCCGGATGATATCCTCCACCATGACCCTGAGCTCCTCCTCAGAGAACCTGGGGTGTCTTTGCCATGCCATGGGGTTGTGTGGGTGATGTGTGGGGTGGTGTGTGTTGTGATATGTGGGGTGATATTTAGTGGTGTGTTGTGTGAGGTGCGTGGATGTTATGTGGGTGATGGTATTGTGTGCCTGTGGATGCTTGGTTGTAGATTGTAGTGTCTCTCTCTGGCCTTCTGTCGCAATTGTGGTAGTAGGGTTTTGTGGGTGATGTGGGTGTGTGTTTTATAGTGGTATGAGTGTGTGGGAGTGGTGCATGTATGTGTATCAGGTGTGTGTATTTTGATTTGTCCAATGTGGTAGCGTTTTGTATATGTGTGTATATTTTGAGCGCGGCGGTGTGTACCGCCAATGGAATACCGCGCTTGAAAGACCACTGTGTGGATTTGTGGGTCGTGATAGTGTCGGCGTATTTCTGTTGTTGTGACAGTGGAGGTTTTGTTATCGTCAGTTTATCACTGACCTTTGGTGTGGGGGACTTGTGTGGGTTTCTCAATTTTGGCGGATTCCGAGCTGTGGGTCATAACGACAGTGGCGGAATTCTGCTGCTGCGACGGTGTGTTGGCGGTCTTCTGCACGGCGATAAGCAGCCTTTACCGCCAATGTTGTAATGAGGGCCTTAATTCTTAGAAATCTACAGTTGTCTCTTGGATTCACAAAGTACCTGGTTCACATAAAAAATAACATGCACTGAGACCGCAGAGGAGGAGATGCGTAGAAAAATAGGGTGTGCGTTGGATTTTTCGGTGCAGCACAGACAATGCATCATTTCTTACCATGCTGCAAGGGGCTTTGCGTCGATTTCCGGTGCACAGGCTTGGTTCCTCACTGCAAATCGGAGATATTTTTGATGCCAAGGGATGATTTGTGGAAATCCTTGGAGTGTGGGGCAAAGTCGCAGTCAGTGCATCGATCCTGTGTGGCTATGCATCAAATTTTCTGTTGCACGGCAGGTTATGTATCGAATCTTCACTCGGGAAGCCAGACTGGGTTGTTCCGGCTTGGCTTTGCGTCGAACCAGTAGGGCTGTATGGCGAATTTCCAGTCGCAAGGCTGCGCTGCATTGAACCTTTACTCGGGAAGTCGCGCTGCATCATTCCGGGTTGGCATTGCAGCACTTTTCTCATCACAAGGCAGGCTGTGCTTCGTTTCTGGCTATGCATTGATTTTTAGCGCAGAAGGAGTTCCTTGAAGAGAGGAAGTCTTTTTAGCCCTGAGACTTCAGAAAACAGGAGGCAAGCTCAATCCAAGCCCTTGAAGAGCACTCCTCAGCAAAGGCAGAGAGCAGCAAGGCAACAGCAGGGCAGCAGTCCTTCTCAGCAAAGCAGTCCAGATGAGTCCTTTGGGCAGTCAGACAGTTCCTCTTGACAGGTTGCAGGTTCAGGTCCAGAAGTGTCTGAGTTGGTGGGGTCAGTGACTCAGTTTATATACCCACAAATGCCTTTGAAGTGGGAGAGACTTCAAAGAGTGGTTTTGAAGTGCACAATGATCCCTTTCAGTACAGGTATGTCTGCCAGGGTTCCATTAGGGGGTTTGGCAGTCCATTCTGTAAGGGTAGGCCACTAGCCTGTGAGATGTAAGTGTCAGGCCCTCCATCCTTCCAGCCTAGGAAGACCCATTCAGTATGCAGATGAGTGCAGGTGTGAATAAGTATCCTGTGTTTGTGGTTGTCTGGGTGAAATGCACAAGGAAGCTGTCAACCAGCCCAGCCCAGACATTGATTGGAGACTGGCTGTAAGGCACAGATGGATTTAAGTGTAGAGAAATGCTCACTTTCTAAAAGTGGCATTTATAAAATATTACTATACAATCCAACCTTACCAAGAATATCTGGTTACCCCTTTCTGATCAGAATCTACCACTCAAACAGGATATGAGGTTAGTCCTAATGCTATCCTGTGAAAGGAGCAGGCCTCATAGTAGTGGAAAATTAATTTAGGAGTTTTCCACTATCAGGACATATAAAACACACAGGTACAAGTCCTGCCTTTTACCTAAATCGCACTTTGCTCTAAGGGATACCTTATGTGGTTGGGACAATCAGTGCTGCAGGCCCACTAGCAGCATTTAATATACAGGCCCTGGGCACAGGTAGCGCACTTTACTGGGGAGTAAATTAAATATGCCAATTGGGTATGAGCCAATGTTAATATGTTTTAGGGCGAGAGCACATGCAAGTTAGCACTGGTTAGCAGTGGTAAAGTGTACAGAATCCTAAAGCCAGCAAAAGTGAGGTCAGAAAAAGAAAAGGAAGAAGGAAAACATTTTGGGGGTGACCCTGCAGAGAGGCCATTTCCAACACCCCTGATAATCCCTGAGGTGCCTGCCTGCCCCATTGATGCCCTTACCTGTGGAGGTTACATGACAGACAGGAGTCAAGTTCAGGGCACAGATATGTGCACTGTGTGTATTCAAAACTGCACATACAGGACTGGCATATGGTCTTTGATTTTCCTAATTCTGAATTTAAAATATATTTATCCCCAAACTGTTGTTGGCTTAGTGGTTACGTCTTTGTCATGCTTTTCCTTTCCTTGTGTGGAGTTGTTCCTGCTGACATTGGTCGTGTGTCAGTATCTGTGTGTGTGTGGTGGTTGTGCTACCTGTATTGTGTGGGCAGTATGTGAGGTTGTGTGCTGTTCTTTTGTCCTGCACTGATAGCGCGAGTGTGGTGTAATGAGCATGTGTCTGTTCAACACATTTTGTTGTCCTGCTATTGAGTGGTGTTTGTGTTTACATATGTTTCTTAATGTGTGGTCCAGGGTGTTTTGACTGTGTGCGTGTTTAGTGTATGGTATGATAGTTACAATGTGCTGTGTGTGATGTGTTTGTCGATTGGTCAGTTGTATGGGTGTGTGTATTCGTTACCTGTCAGTTGTAGGTTGTGTTGTATGTGTGATGTGTCCCTGGATATTGTCTATAGTGAGTGCTTGCCAACGTATTGACAATGGTATGGTAGTGGTGTTGTTGTGAAATTTTGTGGTGTTGTTTGTTATTGTGTGCGACTGGGACTGTGCTGTGTTTCCGTGCATGTGTGTTTTTGACGTGTGTGTGTGTTTGCCGTAGTGTGTGTACTTAATATGTGCTGGTGTGTGTGGCTGTCTGCAAGTGTGCGTCAGTATGTAGCGGCATGTGGTTGACACCCTCCCACCCTTTCCTGATGGTGTATTGTGTGTGTGTACATATATTGACAATATTCAAGAATCACAGGTAAGTTTGTGAACTTACGGTTGCTGTTGTCTTTGTCAGCAAAGATTCTGTTGTCTTTCTGCCAGCAGGAGAAGTGGGATGACGTGTAGTTCTGGTTCCATGATGGCTCCGGACCCGTATGGCTTACTGAAGGTGAGTGTTTCCTTTTATGCAGTTCGTTTCCGACTGGGTTTCCGGGGTGGCGCGACTGCGGTGGAAACGCTGGCAGTGTGCTGAATCGTAATCTGTCTGGTGGTAACAGGGTATCCACCAGCCTGCAGGTGCCTTCCATCGTCCATTACAGTCTGACCACAGTGGTGGTGCCGGTGGTGCTTTGGCAGTATTCTGTTAGAAATCCCATCATGTTCATAATTTGGCAGTCTTCTCCACCAGCCTGTTGGCAGTACAACCGCCAACATGGCGGTCCTTAGACCGCCAAACTCGTAATGAGGCACTATGGGGGTTATTCTAACTTTGGAGGAGGTGTTAATCCGTCCCAAAAGTGACGG
Organism: Pleurodeles waltl; assembly: GCF_031143425.1. Classification (NCBI taxonomy): domain Eukaryota; kingdom Metazoa; phylum Chordata; class Amphibia; order Caudata; family Salamandridae; genus Pleurodeles; species Pleurodeles waltl. The sequence continues at coordinate 282,979,574 of NC_090447.1, forward strand.
AAAAGTGACGGATTTACCACCAGCCGTATTACGAGTCCATTATATCCTATGGAACTCGTAATACGGCTGGTGGTAAATCCGTCACTTTTCCGTCACTTTTGGGACGGATTAACACCTCCTCCAAAGTTAGAATAACCCCCAATGTGTGCGATCTCAGAATATATACTCCTGCAAACAGATCCTCCGTATGATCTGGTTTATATTCCCTTAACTGGTGGGCTACTGGGTATTCCTGGTCCCAATTTCTAAATGACCTGCTCCACCGAGCCTGTCTGATCATTGTCCTTGTAAAGGAGTCGATCACAAGGACATTTCAACATATACATTGCAAAAGTACTTCTGCAGTTAATAAAGGATTAGAAGATTGTTTTTTGTGCCATTAAAGTCTGTTGTCAATTCACAACTAATAACTGCAAGTTTGTGGAGCTTACAATACCCCTATTTGTTAAAAGCAGATACTGTGAGATAGAGTGTGTTCAATCACTTTTATAATACCTGCCTGCACCTGTAGCACCTCGATGTCCAGGATGACTAGAACTTTTATAAAAGGATCAAGTGAGAATATTTTGGTGAAGTCCAACATTTTGTGTTGTGGGCCTGACATAATTTTATATTGGCCACTGCTTTCCGAAGAAAAAAAATAGGCATATGAGTTTCAATACAATGACTTGAAAAAATTGGGTGGTTGGAGGGAGAGGGTGTTGGTTCTGGTGCATCTTTGGTAGTATAGGACGAGCTAAAAGGAGGTGATTTCATCTTTTTTCTCAGATATCTAGATTTGTTTTCGGGCATTCAATCAAAGCGCTAATGATATTCTATAATTAATCACTAGAATATACTATGCTGTCCTCAAAAGGCATAACACTTCTGACTCATGTATTTAACTCCAGGAAAACAAGGACACACGCCTTATCTAAGAGTTGTATTACAATCTCCTGATTATTTTTCTATGAGTTATTAGCCATCTTTTCATCCTTCGAGCAATTCTGGAAAGGCTTAGAAAGTGCACCTCTCAAAGTAGTGATATCTTTAAAACTGTGGGGCATATTTATACTCTGTTTGTGCGGAATGTGCGTCAAAATATTTTACGCACAATCGGCGCAAACCATGCACCATATTTAAATTTTGACGCCCGAGCCCACGAACGCCAAAATCCCGCCTTGTGCATCATTTTCTGGATGTGGGAAACCGCCTTTGCGTTAATGACATGCAAGGTAGGCGTTCCCGTCCAAAAAATGGGACACAGCAGGGAAGGGGAGTCAGAAAATGATGCACAACCCGATTTGCGTAAAAAAATAACGCCTGGGTCAGGGCAGGTGTTAAAATGGGGCAATCACACCTGTACTTAATGAAAACACACAGAAGCAACAGCAGAGCTCCAAAAGGAAGACATGGAGGTGCTTTTCATCTAGGATGCACGCAGACACAGAGGACCAATAACAGCAGCTTCCACAACACCAGCAGGGACCCCAAATGCAACGCAGAAGGCAGGAGAGGATATCACGCACCAGGACAACCCTTATTGGACTCCGCCAACAAGACATCATTTAGAGGTACAGGCTTAACTGGCAAGCCATTCAGTAGCTGCTGCACAACAGTGAGCCACAGTTGGCACCCAGCTTGCAGACAGCCCGCACCATTTCACCAGAAACCAAGCTTCTAGCTTTACTACACATGTTGGCAAGTGGCTCCTTTCAAACCACTGGCACCCTGGTTGCTAGGATCTCCCAGCCATCATTCTCCGCCTTTCGACCAAAGGTACTGGATGCCAACATCACCCTCACACCCCACCACATCAGCTTCCCCAACACACATCAGAAGCAGCAGGAGACAAAGCAGGGGTTTTACCAAATTAATGACTTCCCACAGGTCCTTGGTGCCATTGACTGCACACATGTACGCATTGTGCCACCTGCTGCAACCGAACATCTATACTGCAACAGGAAGCACACACACTCCATTAATGTGCAGGCCATTGTTGATCACGGGGGTTTGATCACCAACATCGTGGCAAAGAATCCTGGGAGTATGCAAGATTCATTCATCTTCCATCACTGCATCATCAATCAACACTTCCAGGATAGATGATATGGGAATGGCCTACTTGTTGGTAAGTACAGAAACCTACTTATATACATACTGCACAGCAACCCTCTAGGACACACAACACATACACCACGACATCGACACGTGAACAGGAACACATTGAGGTTGTGACACCGCTAGGCATGTTTGATATCCTCACCCAATGGGAGACACACCTAGGGACAAATGACAGTTCCAAATAACAACAGATGCCACTCCACAGACACAAGGGAAAACTTTTAAACAACACAATGACAAAGACATGGCCCCAACTGGCTGTACATTTGGGAAGATTAATCTTTCAATATCACATCAATAACACTCAAACCAACACCCTTCAAACCAATACGTACTGTGTAAGGGGTGTGTAATGTGTTTTGCTGCAGGTCAAACACCATGACACACATAGCATGATGATGACTACAATAAAAGTCACGTGCAATCATTGAGGCTGTACCAATATCTCACATCACTCCTGCTCTCACATTGCCCACTACCAAGAAGCAAGTGGACTGTGCGAAGAACACATATTGATGGATCAATATTGAAAGTGCACATTCCTACACATACGCATTGCAACAAATTAACACACACACTACATGTTCAGTAGTATAGGTACACGTTACAACCTGAGTTGACTTGGCAAGGGCAGAGAAATAGGTCTGCAGTGAACCTGTCACACATGTGAAATTAGTGCATAGTCAATTGTTAACACCTCCGTGCTCACAACGTATGGAGATGTTTTGTACATTGTCTTCTTGCAAAATCGAAGGGTCTCACTGATGGTTAAATAATTCTATTGCATATGTGAAATTGGATGGGATGTCCAGGATATATATATGCAACCGTGTTACCACCACTCTCGAAATGATTCTGTGTATCGAAGTATCATCTCACCCCCAGTTAAGACACAGGGACACCTATTTCACAAGTCACAATGCAAGGGAGTGCACACTGTATTGCAACTCTACAAAAATACTGCTGACATCTGGTCAACAGCCAAACACTCCTTCAGATGAGGAAACAACCCAATGCTGATGGTACATCCTAGAAGCCTAGGAATCCACATAATAACACAAACACCAATGAGTCACAGACAACACAAGAGAACAACTGCCATGCAAAGTGATATATATGGTGCAAGGTACATCAAGATGTTCTCACTCATTGTCTCTTTCAGATGATCAGGGGTATGGGATCCAGCCATGGATCATGACCCCATTTGCAAACTTAAGCACTGCAGCAGAGCGTGCCTATAATGAGGCACATAGGAGGACACGCACCATAGTCGAGTGGACCTTTGGCATCCTGAAGTCAAGATTCAGGTGCCTCGACATCACTGGAGGCAGCCTCCTATACATACCAGTAATGGTGTGCAAAATAATTTTGACCTGTGCCATCCTGCACAACATATGTGTAAGAAGGAACATTCACCTATATGAACCTGACCCACAAATGCCTGAAGAGGAGGAGGAGGAGGATGCTGTCCATCAACATGAGGGGGACCAGCCAAACACAGCTGCAGGATTGCGTTGGAGACAACATATTGCCCAAAATTTCTTTTAACTCTACTCACCCATCACCTCTGTCTTACCATATGAAAAATAAACACCTATACTAATCACTATATCGTGGTCTGGATAATCATTTTTGCATAACATTATCTCTAACTATCAGAATTAGAGTGTAGCCTCATGGAGCATTGCTGAAATACAGATTAGGACACAGAAAAATCCAAATCTATTTTGATGCGTATGAATGTACAGCCTCATTCACACACACTGTAAATGACATATATCCTGTACAATTCACATTTGAAGGGCAATAGCAGAGGACCACACCTATTTCACAAATACATGTTGGTAACATGGATCATCGCAGCATATGGCACACAACTAAGACACCATCAGTCAATAAGGGACAAAAATGCCTCAAACATGAGGCAGTGTATGTGCTATTGCATTGGAGACAAGAAGGTATGACCAGACCCTTGACAGCAGTAAGTCTTACATCACCTATCTTTGCAAGGGCTATGTGTGACTAGATTTCCATATAAGCAGCAAATTCATAGCACAAGTGCCCCAAGTATGACTAACATTGCTCACATGACATCCCCTGCACATAGTAGTCCATGTCCTAAATCCAGACACACCCATGTTCCCGGTCTCACCCCACCCTTCTTCAGAGGTCCCTGCAATGGTAATATGTGTCCCCAGATAATCCCTCCTCTACACACTCCCAGACTCACAATGTAAATCCAGTGTGCTTCCCTCTTTAGTATGGTATGCCATAGTCATTGTATTTCTGTCTGCATGGACGTCAGGTTAAGTAATGCACTGGCTTGTAGTCTCTAAGACCTTTTATCACCTATACATTGCTTTCCATGTGAAAGGTACTGTTGGCCCTTTGAACTTGAATCTCACCTACAGGACTTGTGAGAGTCTGATGCTGCACACACCTGTGAGCACCTCTATGGAGACCAGCCATTTGAAAATGCACTGCCCTTGCAGCTGCTTGGAACAGCATAGAAGCAGCCATTTTATCTATAACACTGTTATGCCTTGCCGTATAAATCAGTTGTGTAACACAGCGCTTGGGTTAATGTGTTACGTTCCAACACACAGGACAAACACAGTTTTCTGTTTCCACTGTCTTGTTCCTCCTTTGACCACTCTCAGTCTGACCACTGTGTATTTACCTTGTGAAATGTTTGGCTCCTGATTGACCCTGCATCCTGTTAGCCTGACTGGCTCCTGTCTTTGCGTTACCCTAAAGGTTCCTTGGGCCTACATTTGTATCATAGTTGCTTTCCCAACCCTCATATTCCTCCTGGGGTATTGTGTCAGGTGGGTCTACAATGCATACTCAAATATATTGAATAGCATAATCAGTTTATTTATTATACCATGGGGGTGAACTTGTCTCCAAATAGCCAAATCATGGCCTATCCCTTGTCTGGGTCTCATTTATGCATGAGTGACAAATTGTGACAGTGTACCATGGCTCTATGCATGGATTGGGTATGGTGCCTCCAGCACAACAAACAACGTCAGATAATGTATGTTAGACCTGACAGCCTTAGGGTAGTCACCCCTAACTTTTTGCCTGCCTCCCTCCTCGTTTTTGGATACTGTTTTTGCTGGTTTTTAGACTCTGCGCACTTTACCACTGCTAACCAGTGATAAAGTGTATATGCTCTCTCTCTGTAAACATGGTAACTTTGGATCATACCTGATTGAACTATTTAATCTACTTATAAGTCCCCAGTCATGTGCACTCCAGGTGCCTAGGGCATATAGATTAAATGCTACTAGTGGACCCGCAGCACGGATTGTGCCACCCACTTAAGTAGCCCCTTTTCCTTGTCCCAGGCCTACCATTGCTAGGCCTGTATGTGCAGTTTCACTGCCACCTCGACTTGGCATTTAAAAGTACTTGCCAAGCCTAGAACTCCCCTTTTTCTGCATATAAGTCACCCTTAATGTGTGCCCTGGGTATCCCCTAGAGCAGGGTGCTGTGTAGGTAAAAGACAGGACATGTACCTGTGTAGTTATATGTCCTGGTAGTGTAAAACTCCTAAATTCGTTTTTGCACTACTGGGAGACCTGCTCCCTTCATAGGCTAACATTGGGGCTGCCCTCATACACTGTTGAAGTGGCAGCTGCTGATCTGAAAGGAGCAGGGAGGTCATATTTAGTATGGCCAGAATGGTAATACAAAATCCTACTGACTGGTGAAGTCGGATTTAATATTACTATTCTAGAAATGCCACTTTTAGAAAGTGAGCATTTCTTTGCACTTAAATCCTTCTGTGCCTTACAATCCACGTCTGGCTAGGTTTAGTTGACAGCTCCTTGTGCATTCACTCAGACACACCCCAAACACAGGGTACTCAGCCTCACTTGCATACATCTGCATTTTGAATGGGTCTTCCTGGGCTGGGAGGGTGGAGGGCCTGCCCTCACACAAAGGACTGCCACACCCCCTACTGGGACCCTGGCAGACAGGATTGAACTGAAAGGGGACCTGGTGCACTTCTTAGCCACTCTTTGAAGTCTCCCCCACTTCAAAGGCACATTTGGGTATAAAACAGGGCCTCTGCCCTACCTCATGAGACACTTGCTGGAGAAGAAACCGGAACCAGAAACTACATCCTGCCAAGAAGAACTGCCTGGCTGCTCAAAGGACTCACCTGTCTGCTTTCTACAAAGGACTGCTGTCTTGCTGTTGCCCTGCTGCCTTGCTGAACTCTTGTCTGGCTGTGAAAGTGCTCTCCAAGGGCTTGGATAGAGCTTGCCTCCTGTTCCTTGAAGTCTCAGGACCAAAAAGACTTCTTCCTTTCACTTGGACGCTCCGTGCGCCGAAACTTTCGACGCACAGCTTGTTTCGCGGCGAGAAAAACGCCGCACACCGACGCTGATCGACGCGACGCCCTCGGGGCGATCGAGACTTCGACGCACAACCTCGCAAGGACAAAGCCGCTCGACTTTCCAGGAGAAATCGACGCGACGCCCACCGTGAGTGCGAAACTTTGACGCACGGCCTCGCAAGGACAACGCCGCCCGACTTCCAAGGAGAAATCGACGCGACGCCTGCCGTGAGACCAAACTTTCGACGCACGGCCTCGCAAGGACAACGCCGCCCGACTTCCAAGGAGAAATCGACGCGACGCCTACCGTGAGATCGAAACTTCGACGCGCAGCCCCGCAGAACGACGCGCAGCCGGAAAACAAGCAGGAGAATCCACGCACAGACCCGGGACATCTGGTAATCCCCGCGATCCACAAAAAGAGATTGTCTGCGCGCCGGAAAACGACGCCCGACTTCCCCGCGTGGAAAAGACCGACGCAAGTCTGTGTGTGCTGAGGAGAAATCGACGCACACACCCCTTTTTCCACACATCTCTTCTCCTGTGGCCCTCTGAGGAGATTTTCCACCAGAAACCAGGTACTTTGTGCTTGAAAGACACTGTATTGCATTCTAAAGACTTAAGACACTCTATATCACTTCCCTGTGATATTTCTACAATTTTCCATTGCAACTTTATTCTTTTTGACCTACAATTATCCTGATAAATCTTATATATTTTTCTAAACACTGTGTGGTGTATTTTTGTGGTGCTATATGGTGGTATTGTATGATTTATTGCACAAATACTTTACACATTGCCTTCTAAGTTAAGCCTGACTGCTCGTGCCAAGCTACCAGAGGGTGGGCACAGGATAATCTTGGATAGTGTGTGACTTACCCTGACTAGAGTGAGGGCTTTTGCTTGGACAGGAAGTAACCTGACTGCCAACCAAAAACCCCATTTCTAACATTGGTGATCAGCGGTGAGGATAGGACTTGTATTTGTGCAGTGACATACAGTAGCTAAGTATTTCACTACATACCCACAGTTGAAGGTCAACTTGGTTTTTATCTCTTTTTGAAAATCCGTTTTTTCCTGACAATTTTCAAAAACTAAATCCTCACTCAACATGTCTCTGACTGGGTCTCAGACAGGGGACTTTGACCTAGTCCAGTTGGATACATACACGGTCAAACAACTAAGAGGATTCTGCAGGGCATTAAGGGTACCCACCCAAGGGGCCTCCAGAAAGGAGGACTTTCAAGTGGCGCTGAGGGCCTGGGCAGAAGCCCATTTAGAGGATGATGAGGAAGAGGAGCCAGAAAATGGCCCCTCAGAAGGATTTCCACTATCTATGGATGGTGTTACCACTGCAATTGTGCACCCTTCCAGACCAGGGAGCAGTGTCTCCATGCAAAGCCTGACCGCAGAGGAAAGGAGAGAAGAAAGGGAGTTCCAATTGCAAATGGCGAAACTGAAAATTGAGGCACAACAGGAGGAGAAGAGGGCAGAAAGAGAAGCCAAACAAGCTGAGGCTGAAAGAGCAGCCAAACAGATTGAAGCTGAAAGAACAGCCAAACAAGTGGAAGCTGAAAGAGCGTTGGCTGAAAAGAAACTATTGTTGCCTCATGAACTGAGTCTCAAGGCGCTGGAGATCAAGGCAAGACAGTCTGAATCCAGCAATAATGGTGGCAGCATACAGACAGGACCTGCTGGAGAAAAGAAGGTTGGTATACCCAAAAATGTGGTGCCCAGTTTTGTGGTGGGAGATGACATAGATAAATGGTTAGCTGCTTATGAAGTTGCACTAAGGGCTCATGAGGTTCCTGAAGGGCAATGGGGGGTAGCTATGTGGGGTTATGTGCCACCATTGGGGAGGGACACACTTCTCACATTGGATCCACCGGATCAAAACACATACCCACTCCAGAAAGCCACTTTACTTGCCAAGTTTGGGCTGACCCCTGAGGGATACCGTCAGAGGTTCAGGGACAGCACCAAACAAACCACACAAACATGGGTAGATTTCTTTGATTTCTCTAGTAAGGCACTGAATGGATGGGTGCGGGGCAACAAAGTAGCAGATTATAAAGGTTTATATGACTTGATCCTGAGAGAGCATATGCTTAATGTTACTTATACCGATTTGCGCCAGCACCTAGTGGATAGTAAGCTGACTGATCCCAGGAAGCTTGCTGAGGAGGCGGACCTCTGGGTTAGCACCAGAGTGTCCAAAAAGGTACCTGGGGGGGACTCCCACAAAGGTGGTCAGGGTTCCCAACAGAAGAAAGAGGGGGGAGATAAACTTACAGATAAGGAACTCTCTAAAGGCCCCCAAAAGAATTCCCAGGGAGGGGGTGGCAACCCTTCCTTTTCCAAATTTGGGAAGAAACCAGGGACATTTGACAGGTCAGGAAAATCTAGCCCCAAATGCATGGAGTGTTACCAATATGGTCACTACAAAGGCGATCCACAGTGCCCCAAGAGGGCACCGTCCACTACCGGACAGGCGCCTGGGTTGACTAGTGTAGCACTCGGGGGGGAGATGGACCCCACTAGCTTTGGGGAGCAGGTAGAGATTTCCCTAGTGTCCCTGGGAGAAGGAGAAATGATGTCCAAGGTCCACATGCCTAAAAATACTTCCAAGTACCGGCAGTGGGTCCTCATTGATGGGCAGAAGGTAGAGGCTCTGCGTGACACAGGAGCCAGTATGACTACTATCAAGAGTCAGCTGGTGTCCACAGAGCAGATAATCCCGAATACATTCCACCAGGTCATAGTCGCTGACAACCGCGAGAGTCACCTACCGGTGGCTCGGGTTCCCTTTGAGTGGGGGGGGGTCTCTGGTACTCTGAAAGTAGCTGTGAGTCCTGCCATGCCTGTAGATTGTCTGTTAGGCAATGATCTAGAGCATACTGCTTGGAAAGAAGTAGAGCTCAGATCTCACCTGGAGATGTTAGGGTTACCTGAGTGGGTCTGCATGACCACCCGGTCCATGGCTGACCGAGAGGGAAGTCAAGGGCATCTGGAGCCTGGAACGATGGCCCAGGGAGCTGCCAAGAGGAGGGACGAGGGGCGCGGGAAACCGGCCCCAGAAGTTCCCACAGTGGCTGACGGGGCTCCTGAGGAGGAGACTCCTGAGCCAACTGGGGAAGACATTGCCACCCTAGGTGACTTACCGGAGCTTGCTGGCTGGCAAGTTGAGGGTGGACCCACCAGGGAGGAATTCTGCCAGGCGCAGAAAGAGTGTCCCACTCTAGAAGGGTTGAGGAAACAAGCCTTAAACCAGGCAGCAGGTGACGCCTCTGGCAATCACCACCTATATTGGGAGAATGATCTCCTCTACAGTGAGCCTAGGGTTCCGGTCTTTGGGGCAGCACGTGTGCTGGTGGTCCCCCAATGTTACCGAGCCTTCCTACTGGGTCTGGCTCACGACATTCCCCTGGCAGGACATTTGGGACAAGACAAGACCTTCAACAGGCTTGTCAACCACTTTCACTGGCCCAAAATGAGGACACACTCAGACAAATTCTGCAGGGCTTGTCCTACCTGTCAGGCTAGTGGTAAAGCAGGAAAGAGGGTTAAAATCCCCCTGATTCCACTTCCTGTCGTTGGCACCCCCTTTGAAAGGGTGGGCGTCGACATTGTTGGCCCCTTGGACCCCAAAACTGCCTTAGGCAACAGGTTTATCCTGGTTTTGGTGGACCATGCCACCCGGTACCCAGAGGCAATCCCTCTGAGGACCGTAACTGCATCGGTGGTAGCCAGAACCCTGATGGGGATATTTACCCGTGTGGGATTCCCCAAGGAGATAGTGTCTGACAGAGGCACTAACTTCATGTCCGCGTACATGAAGCATCTGTGGGATGCGTGTGGTGTAACCTACAAGTTCACCACACCCTATCACCCCCAGTCTAATGGGCTTGTGGAGAGATTCAACAAGACCCTGAAAGGCATGATTGGTGGCCTCCCTGAGGCCATGAGGCGTAAATGGGACGTCCTCTTACCATGCCTTCTCTTTGCTTACAGAGAGGTCCCCCAGAGGGGGGTAGGGTTCAGTCCCTTTGAGCTTCTCTATGGGTACCCCGTCAGGGGACCCTTAAGCATTGTCAAGGAGGGATTGGAGAACGCTCCAAAGACACCCCCTCAGGACGTGGTCAGCTACATGTTGGCCCTCCGCAATCAGATGACCCGCTTCTGGAAAGAGGCCCAAAGTAACCTGGAGGCCAGTCAAGAGGTGATGAAACAATGGTATGACCAGAAGGCCACTCTGGTAGAGTTTCAACCTGGAGACAAAGTGTGGGTAATGGAGCCAGTAGAGCCCAGAGCTCTCCAGGACCGCTGGTCTGGCCCATTTGAAATAAAGGAGCGGAAAGGGGAGGCCACTTACCTAGTGGACCTCCAAACCCCTAGGAACCCCCTAAGGGTGCTCCACGTGAACCGACTAAAAGCTCATTTTGAGAGGTCGGAGATCAACATGCTTCTGGTCACAGATGAAGGAATGGAAGAGGAGAGTGAACCTCTCCCTGACCTCCTCTCTGCCCAAGAAGGTGATGGGTCCGTAAGCGGGGTCATTCTGTCTGACTCCCTGACTCTAAACCAGAAAGGAGACTGCTATGAGCTGTTGGAGCAGTTCTCCCCCCTCTTCTCCCTTACTCCGGGACTGACCCACCTCTGTGTTCATGATATTGACACCGGTGACAGTCTCCCTGTGAAAAACAAAATTTACAGGTTGTCAGATAAGGTGAAGGCCAGCATCAAGGAGGAGGTCTCCAAGATGTTGACGCTAGGGGTTATTGAGAAGTCCAGTAGTCCCTGGGCCAGCCCAGTGGTGTTGGTCCCCAAGGCTACTGCCCCAGGCGCGAAGCCAGAACTCCGGTTCTGCGTGGACTACCGGGGTCTCAACTCAGTCACACGGACTGATGCTCACCCCATCCCCCGAGCTGATGAGCTCGTGGACAGGCTAGGCGCTGCCAAGTTCCTGAGTACGTTTGATCTTACTTCAGGGTACTGGCAGATCGCCCTGACTGAGGGGGCTAAGGAAAGGTCCGCCTTTTCCACCCCTGACGGCCATTACCAGTTCCGGGTGATGCCGTTTGGATTGAAAAATGCCCCCGCTACCTTCCAACGGTTGGTTAACGGGGTCCTGGCTGGCAAGGATGCCTTCTGTGCAGCCTACCTGGATGACATAGCTGTCTACAGTTCCAGCTGGGAGGAACACCTGCTCCACCTCAAGGAGGTGCTTCAGGCCCTGCAACAGGCAGGCCTGACCATCAAGGCTAGTAAGTGCCAGATTGGGCAGGGTTCCGTGGTGTACTTGGGACACCTAGTAGGTGGTGGCAAGGTGCAGCCACTCCAGGCCAAGATCGAAACTATCAAGGCCTGGCAACCACCTCGAACCCAGACTGAGGTGAGGGCCTTTTTAGGCCTCACCGGCTACTACCGCAGGTTTGTCAAGGGCTATGGTACCATTGTGTCCCCCTTGACACAACTCACGTCCAAGAAGCAACCTAGGTTGGTGAATTGGACAGAGGCTTGTCAGAAAGCCTTTGACGCCCTAAAGGAAGCCATGTGCACGGCCCCCGTGCTCAAGGCCCCTGACTACTCCCAGGAATTTATCGTGCAGACAGACGCTTCAGAGCATGGCATAGGGGCAGTCCTAGCACAGCTAAATGAGGAGGGCCAAGATCAACCGGTAGTCTTTATTAGCAGAAGGCTATTACCACGGGAACAGAGGTGGAGTGCTATTGAAAGAGAAGCTTTTGCTGTGGTCTGGGCACTGAAGAAGCTGAGGCCCTACCTGTTTGGGACTCACTTCCTAGTTCAGACAGACCACAGGCCCCTCAGATGGCTCATGCAGATGAGGGGTGAGAATCCAAAACTTCTGAGGTGGTCCATTTCCCTACAGGGGATGGACTTTACGGTGGAACATCGCCCAGGGGTTGACCACGCCAATGCTGATGGTCTCTCCAGGTACTTCCGCCTTAGCGATGAGAGCTCCCAGGAGGTCGGGTAGCTCTCCCCCCTTTCAGCTGGGGGGGACACATGTTAGACCTGACAGCCTTAGGGTAGTCACCCCTAACTTTTTGCCTGCCTCCCTCCTCGTTTTTGGATACTGTTTTTGCTGGTTTTTAGACTCTGCGCACTTTACCACTGCTAACCAGTGATAAAGTGTATATGCTCTCTCTCTGTAAACATGGTAACTTTGGATCATACCTGATTGAACTATTTAATCTACTTATAAGTCCCCAGTCATGTGCACTCCAGGTGCCTAGGGCATATAGATTAAATGCTACTAGTGGACCCGCAGCACGGATTGTGCCACCCACTTAAGTAGCCCCTTTTCCTTGTCCCAGGCCTACCATTGCTAGGCCTGTATGTGCAGTTTCACTGCCACCTCGACTTGGCATTTAAAAGTACTTGCCAAGCCTAGAACTCCCCTTTTTCTGCATATAAGTCACCCTTAATGTGTGCCCTGGGTATCCCCTAGAGCAGGGTGCTGTGTAGGTAAAAGACAGGACATGTACCTGTGTAGTTATATGTCCTGGTAGTGTAAAACTCCTAAATTCGTTTTTGCACTACTGGGAGACCTGCTCCCTTCATAGGCTAACATTGGGGCTGCCCTCATACACTGTTGAAGTGGCAGCTGCTGATCTGAAAGGAGCAGGGAGGTCATATTTAGTATGGCCAGAATGGTAATACAAAATCCTACTGACTGGTGAAGTCGGATTTAATATTACTATTCTAGAAATGCCACTTTTAGAAAGTGAGCATTTCTTTGCACTTAAATCCTTCTGTGCCTTACAATCCACGTCTGGCTAGGTTTAGTTGACAGCTCCTTGTGCATTCACTCAGACACACCCCAAACACAGGGTACTCAGCCTCACTTGCATACATCTGCATTTTGAATGGGTCTTCCTGGGCTGGGAGGGTGGAGGGCCTGCCCTCACACAAAGGACTGCCACACCCCCTACTGGGACCCTGGCAGACAGGATTGAACTGAAAGGGGACCTGGTGCACTTCTTAGCCACTCTTTGAAGTCTCCCCCACTTCAAAGGCACATTTGGGTATAAAACAGGGCCTCTGCCCTACCTCATGAGACACTTGCTGGAGAAGAAACCGGAACCAGAAACTACATCCTGCCAAGAAGAACTGCCTGGCTGCTCAAAGGACTCACCTGTCTGCTTTCTACAAAGGACTGCTGTCTTGCTGTTGCCCTGCTGCCTTGCTGAACTCTTGTCTGGCTGTGAAAGTGCTCTCCAAGGGCTTGGATAGAGCTTGCCTCCTGTTCCTTGAAGTCTCAGGACCAAAAAGACTTCTTCCTTTCACTTGGACGCTCCGTGCGCCGAAACTTTCGACGCACAGCTTGTTTCGCGGCGAGAAAAACGCCGCACACCGACGCTGATCGACGCGACGCCCTCGGGGCGATCGAGACTTCGACGCACAACCTCGCAAGGACAAAGCCGCTCGACTTTCCAGGAGAAATCGACGCGACGCCCACCGTGAGTGCGAAACTTTGACGCACGGCCTCGCAAGGACAACGCCGCCCGACTTCCAAGGAGAAATCGACGCGACGCCTGCCGTGAGACCAAACTTTCGACGCACGGCCTCGCAAGGACAACGCCGCCCGACTTCCAAGGAGAAATCGACGCGACGCCTACCGTGAGATCGAAACTTCGACGCGCAGCCCCGCAGAACGACGCGCAGCCGGAAAACAAGCAGGAGAATCCACGCACAGACCCGGGACATCTGGTAATCCCCGCGATCCACAAAAAGAGATTGTCTGCGCGCCGGAAAACGACGCCCGACTTCCCCGCGTGGAAAAGACCGACGCAAGTCTGTGTGTGCTGAGGAGAAATCGACGCACACACCCCTTTTTCCACACATCTCTTCTCCTGTGGCCCTCTGAGGAGATTTTCCACCAGAAACCAGGTACTTTGTGCTTGAAAGACACTGTATTGCATTCTAAAGACTTAAGACACTCTATATCACTTCCCTGTGATATTTCTACAATTTTCCATTGCAACTTTATTCTTTTTGACCTACAATTATCCTGATAAATATTATATATTTTTCTAAACACTGTGTGGTGTATTTTTGTGGTGCTATATGGTGGTATTGTATGATTTATTGCACAAATACTTTACACATTGCCTTCTAAGTTAAGCCTGACTGCTCGTGCCAAGCTACCAGAGGGTGGGCACAGGATAATCTTGGATAGTGTGTGACTTACCCTGACTAGAGTGAGGGCTTTTGCTTGGACAGGAAGTAACCTGACTGCCAACCAAAAACCCCATTTCTAACAATGTACATGAAATGTCTACACATGTTTTGACCCTGACAGTCCACACGCTGATTCACATTGCTCCCAACATATTGATGGGGCTTGTGTGGTGAATAGCTGTGAGATTAATCAGCACAGAGGCACTGATATTCCCAGATGCTGTGGGAAATTTAGAGGCCAACCTGTGTACAAATGTTGTGAGTAAACCTGCCGGTATAAGTATCCTGATACATTAACTTTGTCAGCACACAAAGGTTGCCCTGTTGACAGTCTCATAACACGTCTGCAGCGACAGGGTTGGACCATCCCCATGTGTGTTCTCAAATCCTCATTGGCTTTCCTTCTATTGATCTGCGAAAGATACTTTGTAGATATAGGAAATTGCTCCACAGACTCATGACTAGACCTGCACGTAACTGTGACAACATAGACCCCAATAATTATACAGGCTAAACATTGGCCCACACACATGAACCAGACACCGCTATGCATTTTACTCCTGGAAATACGTGAACACGTGCTGCTTGGTCTGCTGGTCCACCACTGCCACAGGAGAGACACAGCTCAGTTATATGACTCCTACTGTGGCGTAACATTACAATTGTGTATTATATTTGGGACTCTGTGTCACAAACATGGTACCCACATAGTATGATCCCACGCCTGACTCACGGTGGGTTAACTAACAAGTGCCTAGGAAGTAGTATCCAACATTCCAGGACATGTGATGGCTACGTTTTGGGACATTGACATGAACAACTGTCTGCTATCTATCCAGTGCATGCTTTGTCATTGGTGCTGTTTATTTTCCAAAAAACCTACGAAGTGCAAACAGCAGTTGTTGCTATGTGTATGACTAACACATGTCCTCTCTCATTTCCACACTGACTTGCATCTGAGGGTTGGACACATTGACTCCACATGCATACAAGCAGATTTGCAAAAATGCATCTTGTGATGTTCACACAGTGGGTGAACAACAATAGTAGTAGCCAAATCACACACAATGACCCATAGGCATTGAGTTATTGTAGTGAGTTGCGTTGCCGTGCTATCCTCTGTTGACGCAAAACATGCCCAAACTGGGTAATACATAATTGTATCCCACACGTTTGGCCATCTATTGCGTCAGTGAAGAGTGAAAATCCGGTACACCAAGTAGAGGATCATGGTCTACAGTAGTATGATCTGTCACATGTGCCCATACACCGTAATGCCCAATGTGGGCGCAATCAGCCTATCTCTGTATTGTCACAACTGTCATGTCCCATTAAAAAAAAGAAATGACCCAAACCCAGTTAATGACAGAAATGTTGATGCATACACGTCAAAAAAAGATACACATGCGTCTAAAAATGACGCCTATGCATCGAAATATGATGCACAATGCCCTGAAACATCCATTGGCCCTGAGCGGTAATTCCCACACTGTACCCCCGGAAATCAGTTAAGTATGAAAAATATTTAACAATATGGATGCAGGGTTATTTCTTATCATGTGCGTCAAATAAAAATGACTCACAGACTGTAAGCGTCATAATAGTTTGACGCATAACAAGAAAACCCCCTGCATTTGAGGCAGGAAGTGATGTAATAGGATATCCTGTTTACAGATTTGGTGCAGTCGGTGTACTTTCACTTTCACTTTGCAGTCTGTGATATTTCCTGACTGTGTGGCTTTGTTCAGACTTGTCTCTTTGTGCATTTTGTGATTTTGGCTCCGGTGTGTTCTTTAAATTGTCTTTTTGTGTATAATAACTGTCTGTGGTATCCTGTCTGAGTGTTTTTTCATTTGCGTTGTCAACATTTGTCTTTGTTGTGTTGGGAGTCTGTCATGAGTAGTGTTAGTTTGGGTATAGTTGGACTGTGTTCTTAGTTATTTTGCATTTTCCTGTCCTAATTTCCCTCTGTTCTCCTTCGTACCCCTTTATCCCCTTTTTATTTTTGGTGCAATAATGTTGGGTAGGCCTCATCTTGGCATGATGGGAGAGGAGGATCTGGGTGGGTTTATTTGGCTGGTGTGCCACTTCCTGCCCCTGATGATAGAAGCAGGTGGTCATGTGATCCAAGGCTATGACACAGAGGCAAGGAGGCTCTGGTGGGCAAAGGTGTTGTACCATCTGCAGAGAATATACAACACACTGCAAAATGACCACCAGCTGAAGCACCCCTGGGCTGACCTCGTTGCCAGGGAGCAAGACCGGCTGGACCACTTGGGGATTGTGATTGGTGGGCCTGTTGGTGAGTACAAATCAGAGTAATGTGCACGGTTAAATGCTCTGTAGTGACAGTAGCTGATTTTTTTCATATTCTGCCGGCAATGTTTTTAAACATGTGGAATGCTAGTGAAAGATACAGGGCCATAGTTCTACTTTGTTAGCACCGCAATTGCGACCTGTTTTGAAGCAAGAGCAGCGCAAACTTATTAAATACAATTGTATTTTGTAAGTTTGCACCATCTTTGTGTCAAACAGCAACATAAATGCGGTGCAAAATATGTATAGACATGGGCCACAGTGGCCTGTGAGGTGTACACATTTCCTACACATTACTGTCATTTGTTGACGCAACAGCTAGACTAACTTTCTAAACACAACAGGAGCCTGACAATTAGTGCTCGCTTCACATCAATTGATGATGGCAATGTGGCTCAAACATATGTTTCATGTATGGTGGGTGAGTGTATCAGGAAACATATCTTGGAAATCCAGAAATTTTCCAGAAATATTGTGTCCCTCAATTGTTTTCAGATACATGTCTGAACTGGATTCTGACACATACCTATACAGTTATAGCTTACCTCAGGTAACATCTTAGACTGATATTTTGAGTTTGTAGTACCACATTTCAATTAGGGATGGCTGGCAATAGGTATGCACACCAGTGCATATCTCTATGGTTGGTGCAACTCACCATAGCTGTGGCACATCAAATGAAGAAAATTATACAAATTGGGGGCTAACAACTGTCCCTGGACCTCTGTACATTGTACCTGTGTGTCTAAAATTGGTCTTAATCACAATGTCTGGGTGACTGGTATTGCAGTCCTCACGGAAAGTGGCTTTGCATGTCTCTCAAGGATACACATGATGAGAGGAATACAGTCCATGATTTTGTCTGCTCACTAATGAATCAGAATGTTTACCACCACATAATAGTTAGGGCCACTGCATGTTTGCGGATATGTGTGTGTCACTCACTGGAGTCCCCGGGTCTGTACATGTTTGCAGTGGTATGTAGGATGCAGTATCATCATGTCTGAGAGGCTTTACTTTCTGAGTTAACATTACACATAGTATTTCTATTCTGAAGTGTTGTACAGTGCACAGACATTGAGCACATTTCTCCCTTCCATGCCTTACAGGTGGACCTACACCCTACACGATTGGAGAGGTGGCTCGATTTGTGGACCCAGACATCTCCAGTAAGTGTTGATATTTCTGTTCTGTGTTGTGTTTGCTGATCATGTGTGATTGACTCCTGTGTGTTGGACACATAGCAAGGTGTGATGCTCTGGTCAACCATCTGTTTTGTTCCTTGAGTGGAGTATAATTTTTTCCCCATCTTTGAGTTGGCCAATCCTTATCGTATTGTCATATTTTGGGATTCTAGGTCAGTCCTGTAGGCACGGCAATGTGAATAGGGATGAGTTATTTGGATAAAACTTGAAATCAGAAAATGTAGCAGTGGACCATATTTGTGAATCAGGCAGCCAGTCAGACCCTGATTCTCCCAGAATAGGGATGCCAAAGTCTTACCCACAGACTTCAGCTTCCCTACTCACTAATGAACATGTTTGACTGTATGTTTAACTTCCTAGAAGCATGTAGCTCCAAATGTTGTACTACGAGTATGAGGCACTTGAGTACAATGGCCTAGGTGTGCATGCAGCTCATGGCCAGAAGGGTGCTTGCATCTATCTGTTTGTTGTAAGTCATGGGTTACTGGTAGGAAATTATGTTGACAATGGTCTGCATTTCCAAAGATAAGTGTTGATGGGATTGTCCAAGGTTTGGGTGTATCCTATTTGGAGTTCCTCCTTACCTATGGTGTGCTGGCCAACCCATGTACAGCTTTCCAAAGCTTCCTGGGTGTCCTTGTTGTTAGAAATTATTAGTTGCTTGTCCACCCCCCCACTCAGGCACAGGCGTAGGGGTGTGAATAGTGTACCTAGTACTGATAATCCAAGTTTGGTACACAGATATGTAAATCAGTAAATCACTTGTCCAAACCTAGTATACCCACTCATGATTAGCACATGCACTCTATACTGGCAATTCCATTTACAACTCGCCGATCTTGTGGCCCTAGATTGCCATCCAGAACATAGAAATTTGTTGGCCTGTCAGTGGTGGAGGATTTGCAGCATGATTTTCACCTGACAAGTGGCAGAACAATGATGCCAAAGTAATTCCAGTTGTTACCCATCTTGTAGGGTTTGGATGTGCTGTTTGATGATAGGACATGTGTAGGCTGGCTTGCCATGTACTCCTCAGGGACTATCAGTGATCTGTATGATGATATGGGCTGTTACAGGTACATTAGATGTATTGTCTGATTTACTTCTTGAGCCATTTCACACAATGAAGTACCTAATGTTTGGTTTTCTATTTGTCTTAACAGCTGCCAATATGACTCCCATCCAGATTTGAGAGTTTCAGCACAGGGCAATGCGTTACCACCACATTCTGGATGTGGAGTCTGGGTACCACAAAATGGCAAGACGATAACGCCATGAAAGAGCCTCCGGAGTGTGGAGGGATGTGCCCAAGGGGGCCCTTCCATGTCCACCACAGCCACTACCACCAGCACCACCACTACCACCCAGGTGGCACCAACAGTAGCTGGGACCTTTGCTAGACCATCTACAGCAACAGCTCCAGGACCAGTCACAGCACCACCTGCACCTCAGCCTACGGACATGGCACCGACAAGGGCCAATACTTCATCCACAGGCACCCAGACCATCCCTGCTGCAGCCATAGACCCTGCAGCTTTTGGCTAGATGGAAAGGAACTTGGACCATGTCCTACGGAAAATAACCAGACTGCAGCAGGAGGTGGCACAAGATAACCGGAGGGTGCGTGCCATCAGAATTAACCTGATGAGGGCCAACTTGTAGGCTTATACTCAGACATGATTCCCTCCCCTCCCTCCTCTTTCCTGGTTCCTTAACTTAGTGGGTTTAGGGGGCTTAGTGTTAGGTTAGTATAGGCTGTTAGTTTAGTTAGTAGTAGTGGATGGGGGTGGGGGTTTCATACTTTTTTCAACTGTTTTTTATTATGTGTGTGGGTAGGTGCGTGGGGGGCAATGTTGGGGTTTTAGTGTTTAGTATATATATATATATATATATATATTTCTTTAGTGTTAGAATGTATGTATTTAGGTTGGTATCTGTTGTCCTCCATGTGTCCCATCTTATAAGGGGGGGTTGGTGGTTGATGTTTAGATCGTTTCGTTAAATGTGACAAGTAAGTTTAGCTTAGGTTAGTCAGGGACAGTTGTGGGTAATGTGTAGTTGGAGTAGATTAGGTTAGGTAATGTGTGTTCCCCTGGTTTTAGCTTCTGTTTTTACTGTTTAATAAATATCTTGGTAACCCTTTACAATTTGTGTCAAATGCGTGTAGATCAGGGCCTTGCCATGAGTGAAAAGTGTCTCTTTTGTATTAGCTTTTGTGTCCCATGCTGCAACCATATCCCAACTGAGCTGTTAGATTGGCAGCTACACCAAAGCTACTTAGCTAAGATTCGGCCATCCATTGCACCCACCACTCACGGTTACTATGGATCCCAAAGTGTGGTTATTTTGTGCTGTATGTTTTCAATGTCACATACTTTGCTACTAGATTTGGTATTGGGGACACTGTGTTAAGTCTGCCTGCAGCCTGATGACCAAGCAAATCCTTATAAGGTGAGTGGTAGTATGCTCTCATGTAGTATGGTATACATAACTTATTTGTATGGAAACTCATACACATCCCATCATGCTGTTTGGTGTGTGTTAGGTAAAAATTGGGAACGATGTCACATACGTAAGTTTTTACTTTCAGTAACAATCGAAGGCACTATTTTCTGGCTTAGACATCCCTTGAGGAGGCGTTATTCTGTACAACACAGCATTTTGATGTATAGTTTATATTTTCCTCAGAAATAACCCTCAGGGAGGGCAGATGATGGTACAATCCAGGCCACTGTGCATAGTTATCAACCAAGATTCATTCAGGTCAGGTGTGTAGACAATCAATGATCCTTGACCTGAGGTTAACATCACTGATGGCCATCACGGTTGATGTGTCACATTACACAGAGACAAAGTTGTTGTGTAAGTGCTATAGAGCTATATGTACATTGTCCATGATTGTGAGTCCATTAGTGTGATATCTTCTATTGTGATCCTACACAAGTGCAAAAGGACATGTCATTGGACATGCTAGGGTGAGGTGTCAGACAGTGCAGAGGGACAGGATTTGCCAATCAGTTAGTGAGAGACAATCACAGGGCAGGCTGACAAGATAAAGTATTGAAGAACAGTGCTTGAGAACAGTTGTTGCAAGACTGGCATGTTACAAAGCACAGGACCTTGGTAATAGGTGGCCATGTGGCAGGGACTAGTGCTACCGGGTACTCTTAAGATTGAAGGTGACCTGTTCCACGTCTTCATCTTCTGATGTGTGTATTGTCTCCTCTGCCCTTGATGGTGGTGGTTGTGAAGGGGCAACACACACCTCAGTGTTTGAAGACGTGGAGTCAGACATCCCAGTAGCTGCCAACTGTGGGGCTATTAAGGGCAGTACTGCAGCAAGGAGGGGCTGCTGGTTCTTAAGTATAGCAGCCACATCACTGTGGTAGGCAGCCAGGTTGGCCCTGAGGGGGTCAATATCGCATTCGTGCACGCATTGACAGAATTGTTGTTCGAGGTGTTTGTAGTGTAGACATTTTTATATAGCTTCATGCACGTTAGTTTAACATACTAGGCAACTGTGCACTTTGCCCTAGATATATTTTATTCAGCTTCGCACTGTTATTTTACAATAACCAGTTTTTACGGTCTTGTTTTAGTTTCTTCTATCACACTGTCTAGCTTAGTTCAGCACTGTGTTCTCAAATAATGCATTCTTGATCGCCCTGTGCTTCAGTCAAGGCTACAGTCTGGTACATTGCCAGTAAACTTGGTAGAAATTTAGTCTCCAACATTCGTAGAAAATACACATCCTTACGTAGGGACATTTTCTTAGAACATCTGTGTGTTAGTTATAAAAACACATTCTAGTCCTAGTACACGTCAAGAGGGAGATTCCAGCCAGGGACCCACAACTGTATGCTGAATGCCCCGTTGCAGATGCTGACGCAGATTATAGGCCTTTGCTCAGGTATGAGGGTTGATGTTCGCCCGGGGGAACCTGAAAGGCAGGCTTAGAGCTTAATCCTTTGGGTGCGGGCGTCGGCCAGTGGCCGACGCCCGCACTACCTCCTTGGTGCGGGTCACGACCAGTGGCCGACACCAGAGAGGGGGTTAACAAATCCTCAGGTGCGTTGCACCCGAGGATTTTTATTTATTTTTTTAAACCCTGGGAGACACGGAAGCTTTTCCGTGTCTCCCCCCGCCACCCACCCGCCCCTTTGTGACATCACTTTGTGGATTTCCCCATTGGAGCAGGAAGCAGCCGCAAGGCCGCTTCCTGCTCCGATGGGGAAAACGGCCCCAAATGGCCTTCCCCACCTTCGGGAAGGCCTCGTAAGAAAGGGGAGACCCTCCCCTTTCTTACGAGGCCTTCCTGAAAGTGTTTCCTGGCCCCCGATTGCAGCACAGCTGCTTCTAATATCATTTATATATGAGACCGCACTGTGTATGAGAGAACCGGTTGTGACCTGAGTGACCATGACTTCCCTGAGAAGTATTAATATGTCATGCGCTCGCCTGCCCAATTGTCTCTACCATTTGGGAGAGATGAGGCACTGCTAGTTAGCCAGAGCAAAACCCGGATTTAGAGTGACAAGTGTCATCCACCGTGGGTCAGACTCAGTCCCCCACACAGTGAACAATCTTGCTGCTCAAAATCCAGTAGTCTCATTAGGATAATGAGAGCCTACACGACATGGCGCTGCCAACGTTTGGTCAGGCCCTGATTTTCGGGTCCACCGGCATATCTCAGGTCTCATTTTTATTCAAATGACCCCTCAGTTCCGTATACGGAGACGTCCGTGGTACTGAGGATTTCCACCACCGATGTATAGGTAATACTATTTTCAGCTGGTGGTTGTTCAAGCTTGAACCTTAAAAGGAAAAACCCCATCTTGGTGTGCCTTCTCTGATACTCTTAGTGCTTCTATGAAGGTGAATCCCCAGGCTGTACAAATAGCTCTTAACATGAGACAACCTATCACAGCGCATTTGCTAGCACATGGCCTTAAGGACCAGGGTGGTTCAGTCACATTTGTGGTGGATGCCCACGCAGCATATAGAACAGAACTTTTTTACTCTTGGGTCACATTTCCAGTAGTAGATGGGAACACAAATACATTTCATACATATAAAGTTGTGACAGCGCTTGGGCAATACAAGGCGTACGCATATTTAGAGATACCTCAATCTTATGAAGAACATAATAATGGGCTTGATGGCACTTTACCCCATACAATATTACCAGTAAGGTTAGGTCCACTAAGTAATGACGGTCCTATCTGGCCTTTATTGGCCACATATACACCACATCCTGCAGTTGCGAATATGGCAGTAGCTGAGGTTCGACGCTCATACATTGAGTTAACAGCAATGTACAGACGATTAGTACAATTTGTGATGCAGACTTTAAATACAAACCCAGCGCGTGCTGCTCCAGCACAACCACATGCAGTGACAACAGGTATGAATCCGGTGACTGTACATTCTATTATGGGTAAAGTCATAGCCAAACGAGAGGAGACTCCGTTTTGGCTAGCACAAAAAATTAATACGCTGGAGGCAGTATTTCACCATACGGGACCTCAGGATAAACATAGGATATTTACTATGTGCTTGCCCTTTGGGATGGTCCCTACAGTTGAAAACTGTAACACATGGGGCATGGTATTTGCCGCGCTCTATACAACCGCACATGGTACACCGACATTAGCCAATCTACAGGACATGCTCAAATTCAAGATGAATACGGGGCTGCTCCGGCCCTAGATTTAGGGATGCAACTGATGGGCAATTTTGCCACAGTTTCTTCAATCATGTTAAGTAACCTTAAAGGGGAAGCAGTTGCACTCGCAGTGCGCATGCGGCTCCGTGACGTTCCGCACCAAAATCAGGAACGAGAGCTGCCTAAAATAATAGCGGAAACGTATTCAAGTATCGGTCGAGATAGCCTTGGGGCTAGACCATAAAAACCTCAATTTTAGGGTAAAATTAATAAAGCCAATACTAAACAACAATCTGAGGGTAATATGAAATGCTGGGAGAAAAAACAACAACCACCTAAAAAAGAAAGGTGAGAATCTCCACGAGTAGAGACCCCACAGAATAGATATAATCTCAGGAATAGAGATAATAAAAAGACGCCTTATAGATATCAATATACTGATACACGGCAATCTCGTTCCTTTCAGGACTCATCAGAAAAGAGAAATGAGAGAGGTGGGCGATCAGAGCGGAGAACAGAGTGTGTGAAACCGAGACAGGAATCACAACGCTCTTCGGAGGTTTCTGATAAAAAGGAAGAAAAACCTGTACAACAAAAACAACAGTTTAAAAAGAAAAAAGTGGCAGCTGTCTCAGTTAGACATGCCACTCAGGAAGAGGGTTCTCTTGAAGAACAAGAACTGGGCTCTAGCACTGCTAAACAGCGCGGCAGAGGTCACAATAGTTTGCCGGAATCTTCTAGAGCATCTGGAGGTGAAAGCAACTGATGACTTTATATAAGTAGAAACAGCAGACATGCGTGTCCCCAACCCGATAGGGTGTATAAATTAACTATACAACTCGAAGGAGACATTGAACACACTAAACACGCAATTTTTTGGGGCTGTGTAGTAAAAATATATTACATTTTGTTGGCCGAACAAGATTGGCCGCCTGATTTTGTCTGCACATGCCCACATGGAGAAGAGGTTATTAAACCTTCCCCCTCACCCCTTGTTCCAGAGGAACTTGCTGAGTCCTATTCTATAGAATGGGCTCTAGCACAGGCACCTGTGTTATAAAGAAATCACGTAGGGTGGGATAGGGACTCTCCATACCATGTCATTCCCATTAAAAGTGAACCTCAGCCACAACCGCAGTATCCCATAAAACATGAAGCAAGGGCACCGGTGAGAGAGATACTTATGCAATTAGAATACCAGGGTGTGATTGAACCCTGTGTCTCACCGATGAATAACCCCTTATTCCCTGTAGCTAAGCCGGACCATTCATACAGAATAGTCTTAGACTACAGACATTTAAACTGACATAAACGCACATATGCAATAAAAAACTCACATAGCACTGCACTAATGAGCAACATTGTGTGGAAAAAATACAAAACAACATTAGATATCTCGAATGGGTTCTTCTGCCAAAATATAGCACCTGAAAGCAAGAATTTAACTAGCTTTAGTGCATTTGGCTCACAGACAAAATTCTGTTGTTTGCCCCAGGGGTATAAGAACAGCCCAGGGCTGTTTGCGGCTCGTGTGACTGCTATTTTACACGAGATAGACCCTGAAGCATTGTCATATGTGGATGATATATATCTCACGGATGACGAGTTACTACAACATTTAAGACGGGTAGCCCGCATTGTTGTAGGGTTTGCCGAACTCGGCTACAAATTTAACTTCAAAAAGTCAAAAATTGCCTTCCTCAGCGTCCTATACCTAGAATATGAGCTGTCGAGTCAAGTGAAGAGCCTAGCGCCACAATTTTTAGAAAAATGTGCACGATTGCAACCACCAAATACGATTAAAAAACTTTAATCATTGTTGGGCTTTCTACATTTTGGCATAACATACATTCCTGATTATGCAACACGCATAAAACCTTTATATGAATTGATGCATTCGGATTTTTCAAGTAAATTCTGGACATTTGAACATACATGCACTCTTCGAGAATTGCAGACAGATATGCTAGCAGCAAAACATTTACACACACAGGACAATAAGACATATTTGGTCATCAGGGTAATAGCTGGGGCCATCAGTTTTACTTATGTCACATTTAATGAAGGTGAGACAGTCCCAATAGCATACAAATCACATTTGTATTCAGCTGCTGAACAACGTTTTGCACCCACAGAGAAAAGTCTCACTTCTGTGCAGATGGCTGTTATTAAAGAAAGACCTCTTGCCCAAGGAAAACGCATTATTGTCGTGTCTCCTATTACAGCCGTAGAGGCTGTTACAAAAGCTAGCGTCCCGAACGCAAAAGCACTTCATCCATGATGGATACAATGGGCTACGTCTTTAACAGCCACTGATGTAGACTACATTTTTGACCCAAAGTTACAAACCCAAGAATTTCTACAATATGAAGTAGAATATCCAATTCCCGCTGACACCTTCCCTATTGATCAATATCATGTAGTCATGTACACCAATGGCTCTGCACAACCAGCGATTGGAACTAAACAGCAATATTCTGCTGCCTGCGCGGTCATGAGCGGCTATATGGAGGGTGAGGAATTCTGTCCCCTATATACCTATACACAGACCTTAGGGGATTGTACAGCACGATTGGCTGAGATACAAGCTCTACTGATGGCACTAGAACATACGGATCCAACACAGTTTACACTGATTGTTTGTGATTCATATTATTGCGTCCAGTCTTTTAATGAATATCGGCATTACTGACGTTTGAATGGGTTCAGAGATTCAAAAGGCAACACCATAAAACACAGACTTCTGTGGGGGAAGGTAACAGACCTAAAAGAGGCGCTACCCAAAGTCCATGTTGTGCATACACTTGGACACCAGCGCGTTGGAATACACGTTGCTGGAAATACTTTGGCTGTTGAAGCCGCAAAGTCAGCAGTGGCAGTGCCACTGTAGCTGCAGTGACTCGTTTGAGTTCTAAACCAGACACAGATATTATGGCTGCCATAAAAGCTATGGTCGATGGCACACCATATCCTAAAGGATTTCCTAATAAATATCAATACTTGATGGGAAGTATGCTGAACGCTGAGGTTAAAATTCCTGGCATAGGTGTACGTGACATCCCCAATAAAGATGTTAGACCTCAATTGATTAAAGCAGCGCACGAGGGGGTGGCATCTGCACATGCTGGTGTGGCGGCTACAATTTCACTCCTGCAGTCCCGTTATTGGTGGCCCGGTCTCTATAAATAGACTAAGCAGTATGTCCTTTGTTGTGACATCTGTCAACAAATTAAAGTTTCCACAGCCAAGCGCCTGCCGCAGACACCCCTCTTAATTTCAAATAGACCATTGCAATATGTGTACTTAGACAATTGCGTTCCATTAACACCAGATAGTGCATACAAATATATATTAGTCGCTGTTGATTCCACAACGCTGGGCTGACGCTCGGACTGTTATTAAAGATTTGCGGGTCTTTGTTGGTACATATGCAGTTGCGGCATTCCATTCGGACCAGGGCCCTGCTTTTGCCTCAAGGGCATTCAGGCACACCATGGCTTCATTGGGGGTCCAACTCCAGTACTCGTCTCCATTTCATTCCAAGGGAAATAGTGTCGTGGAGTGATTAAACCGCGATTTAAAGCAATTGTTAACAGCCAGAGTCTTAGGTACGGGTCTTAGTTGGCTAACCCACCTGTATGGAGTTCAGAGAGCACTAAATAACCTGCCTAGAATGTCCCTGGGGGTCAGACTTCATATGAGTGCCTGATCGGAACACAAATGTTTGTTCCGGATATTGATGGTCCTGGCGTGGAGGCAGTGGTAACACCTTTTGAGATAAATGATTGTGTCACTGTTTTACAGGAATTACAGCAGTTCCGTGAAGATAACTCTTCTAAATGTGCTGCCTCCATAGGAATTAAGGATGTGCCAGTAATACCTACCGGCTTGATTCCGAGGGTTGGGGATCTTGTGCATGAAAAGGTCACAGTGAAAAAAGAATTTGGCCCTTCTTATCGAGCACCAGCCCCTGTGTTGGGGATACACGGTACCAGAATGGTTATTCTACCACCGTTGCCAGGTGCCATAGAAAATCGCTTTGTTTGCATTGACAATGTCAAACTACAAGACCAAGAGGAACGTCCAGTAGTTCCCGAATCCCTCTCACTACTGGAGAAGGAGTTCCACTTCAAGTTGTTAATACCAACACTGATACCTCTCCGAGCTTGGGGAGGGTGAATGATGATCTTGCATTAGTTCCACTAACAACAAGCAATTTAGAAATATTTGATCAAGTCACTATGACTACAAGCCAGACTGATGGTGCTGTCTACAGTGTACCACCTCAGGAAACACCAACTCCACCGTTGGCCATGGCTACGCCATTTGGAAGAACAGCCTCTGGTTATTTTGCTGACTACAACGACGGTCTATCGGACTCGTTTACTTCTTCGACAGCTGACCCTTCAGGTGCACGAAAGCTAATACATTGGCTTAAAGAAACATATTTTGTTTTTCCATGGAACTATGTATGGCTTTCCTTGACTGTCCTAGCCTTTCTGCTTTGGATTGGTTTTGTCATTAACTTTTTTTTGTTAATACATGGTCATTTTCTTTCAGAGAGATCAGCGGTTGAACAGGTGGAGGAGGTTTTGAAACCACATTTTTCATCACATAAGATTCAAAGAGACTTGTCCTTTGTGAACATTTCTGCAGTACCAATTCCTGATGGGATTGTGTGGGACAAAGTAATGTTTGATATATATGGTCCCACTGAAGTTATTCAAGTACTGTATGTGTTAAAATTATCAATAAACAATATAGTCATACCAGGCATTGTATCTGATGATTGGGATGTAAAAAAAGTTGTTTCTATGATGACCGAATTGCAATATTATACTGTCTATGAAAACAAAGATGTTTACCAGTTTAAAGAAAATTCTTGTGACATGTTTTGCTATAATTATTATGGGCACCACTTCATACATAAAGCGAGCAGTCCAAAAACGATATTTAATTATATACAATGGGAACATTGCCCAACTCCCCCGCAAGGGAGTTCAAAAACTTATTCTGAAAAGTTTGCGTATTTTTCTGGGCATCATCAAAAAAATGCTGAGTTATATTATTTTAAGGTAACTCATACTAAGGATATACATATGTTATTGACCAACACAAAATGTATATATTCGGACTCCTTTGTTTCCCGGTTATCAATTGAAGGTTATGAATTTTGGTCAAAATATGTTGATTTGAAAAGAGAAACATTGTTTAGAGCATGTCTCATCCCTGTTCAAATGATCTTTTTAAATGAAACAGTACAACAAACAAGTTGTTTAGGCTTAGCCACAATTAGGGAATTAAACATGCCCAGTATACCTGCCCCTGCAAAATGTGATAACTGGCAAAAGTACACAAATGCAACTATAAATGAGCTCAATGTGTGGGTCCAGGATGGTACGTTTAATGCTTCACTGACACGTCCAGGCGGGTGGTTATTGTGGCCAATAGATACCAACGGGTGTCATCAACGGTTTGTCACCTCCTCGGGGGGTTTCTGAACGAGTAGGTCAGACCCTCGCTATAAATCACCAAAACATGCTGACATAATTACAACATATAGTGTAAGAAAATTGTGCCAACAGTGGCTAAATCATCCTCACTAGACGCGGTTAAGACACACCTCAGACTCCTGTCTAACAACACTGACTTACAAGATTTCTTGTCAGGCCCAAAGATACCACGTATGAAGTGTTTCTTGTATGAGGTATTCAATGAAATATGGAAACTTTCCCAACAAGAGGCTGCAGCACGGGTAAGGCGGATAGATCAGGAAAATTTGAAAAAGGCATTAGCTGTTGTGGATAATGGGATTCACACCTTATCCGACCGGATATATACAATTGACAACATTGTTTCTTCTGCTATAGACATTATAAGATCTGATATGTCTTCTTTATATCATGGACAGAGTCAGACCAGGTCCATTATGCAGTTGGGTTGGACACTTCAGGCATTAAAGGTGGGTCGCGTTCCGTGTCAGCACATCAGTGCCAGGGAAATATTTTTTTTCCTTTAATTTGACTGACAACAACAACTAATGGCTAAAAAGGAGGCAACTTATGTCATGCTTAACATTGAAATGATAGAAAGACTGCCTTTTACCGTGGCCAGATTCCTTCAGCAGAGTCTCAGTCCCCCACACTGTGAATGATCTTGCTGCTCAAAATACAGAGAGCCTACGTGACATGTTGTGTCAATTCTCTTACAGTTGTGCTGATTTCCTTCACACTTTTTTTGAGTTCATGCAAGATTGATGTTCGCCCTTGCATGGCTGCTGCCTGTTCTGTAGTTGACATCATGCACAAACGCACCCCCTCTAGGCTGGCTGCCATATTTTCCATCCCCGCCTGCAACTCCTTGGCCAGCTCTCTCTACAGTCCTTTCAAAGCTGGTGCCAGTGTCCTCAGTGTCTTCAGCTGGGTTGGAGCTGGCAGGTCGTACAATCAGGGTGGTGGGTGTGTCCTCTGTGATGGCTGCTACTTCTGTGCTCCTCCTTGTGACTGAAGGTGGGTCTGGAGGGTCCCAAGGACATCTTGGAGGGTCTGCTGGCTGATGTTTGTCAGCTCGTCATCCATGTCATCAGGGAAGTCCAGGACAGGCATATCCCCAGGAGAGCCATCGTCCTCTGCAATGAGATATGGTACAATTAGTGTGTCTGTGTTGTGGGTTTTGTAATGTGACGTGCCTGCCTTCCTATTAGTTGCACATTGTGATCTTGGTTCCGGTTCATAACTCCTGTTTTTCATATTAGCATTCTCCTATGACCTATGCCCCACCTGCATGTCACATGTATTGTGGTCAGTTTGGGGACTTGTCAGCATCACATCCTCTAGGTGTTGGTTCTGGCCAAATTGTGAATTGCCTCCTTCTTGTCCTACTCAAACCTCTGTCTACTTCCATTCTCATGGTGAGGCCTTGCACTGGCTGTGTTGTTCTGATGACACTAGCACCACACTTCACAATCTGGAACTGCCCCAGTCTTAGATATTTCACATCCAGCTATATGTTTCTGAGACCTAGCATAACTATGTATAGCATTGTCATAGCACACTACATATGTCAGCATTGGTAGTGAGTAATGTTGATGTTGGGGAATGTGTGCTACATTGGATTGCACTGATGGCCCTAGCAGTATTCCATTTCCTCTTCTGACTGTGAGGGTGAACTTCACTAGCCGGGGACATATGTCCTCCCCCTCAATGCTGTTGTCTGAGCAGTATGACATTTGGGATGTTGCATGGTGTCATTGGAGCTATTGTGACCCAGGCACACGGTGGACCCTGACATATGCAGCATGGGTATCACATTAGTGCTGTGTACCTCATAATGTTTATGACAATGACACATGTTTGTAGCAATTATAGACAATCACATTTGACAGGATTGGAACATTTTTATTGATTACAGGGGATTGATAATGTTGTCATCCTGAACCCTCTATTTTGGGAGTGTTTGATCCATGGGGACGTTACTGCCATTAGCTACTTGACCTACACACACAGCAGAATTGGTAGTGGCAACTGTTGTCAATGTTAAATTCCACTTGCAGATTTGGCCTGAAACTGTTAATTGAGCCCTAGTTCATGTAGGGAGAATACCAGCTGACGTGTGACAGCAAATTTAGGGGCATATTTGTATTCCGTTTGCGCCGATTGTGGTCAAAAATTTTGAGCACAATCAGCGCAAACGTTGCCCCGTATTTAAACTTTGACGCCCGAGCCCGCGGGTGACAAAATTCCGCTGTGTGCGTCATTTTTTGGATGCGGCAACCCGCCCTGCGTTAATGATATGCAGGGTAGCCGTTTCCGTCCAAAAAATGACTTAAACGGCCGTGCGTCGTATTTATGCTTTCGGGCAAACATGACGCACGGCCCGATTTGCTTCAAAATGTAATGCCTGGGTCAGGGCAGGAGTTAAAATGGGGCAAACACACCTGTATTTAATCAGAACACACAGAACAAACAGCAGAGCAGCAGAGCAGCAACAGGGAGCCATGGAGGTCATTCTAATCCAGCGTGCACGCAGACGCAGAGCCCAGCAGCAACAACAGCAGCTACAACAACACCAGCAGGGACCCCAAAGGCAGCGCAGAAGACAGGAGAGGATATTCCGCCCAAGAACCACCCTTCAGGGCCTCAGGGAACACAACATCATACAGAGGTACCGGTTGAACTGGCAGGCCATTCAGCAGCTGCTGCACAACTTTGAACAGCAGTTGGCCGCCATTTTTTTCCATTATGCGTCATATTTTCACGCATACAGGTTGTGTGTCATAATTTTTGACGCACAGGAGTGCAAATAATGCAGAGTACAATTTTTTTTTCATAAATAGATATCATATTTGGCTGCGGCTTAATTTTCACCTCTGGAACTGTAAATTATGCCGCAAACAAATATAATTTACCAACGATTAAAAATATTTTGACTCTGCATTATCTGCACTCCTGTGCGTCAAAAAATATGACGCACAACCTGTATGCGTGAAAATATGACGCATAATGGAAAAAATGGCAGCCATGTTATGCAGGATGTGATGTAATAGGATATCCTGTTTACAGATTCTGTACAGTGGGTGTACTTTCACTTTCACCTTGTAGTCTCTGATTATTCTAGACTGTGTGGCTGTGTGCAAAGTGTTGTTCTGTGAATTTGTGCTTTTGTGTCCAGAGTGCCATCTTACTTGTTGTTTTGTCATCAATATATTGTTGTAGAATACTGTCTGAGTGTGTGTTGTATAAATTTGTCCAGTACAGTGTTGTATTTATTGTCTGTGGGAGTCTGTTGTGGGTACTGTAATATAGGGGATAGTTGGGCTCTTCTATTTGTTAAGTTTACTTTGTATTTCCTCACTCAAACTTTCCCCATTTCCCCCTTTTCTTTTTTTCTACTACTTTTTCCCCTTTTTCTGTGCCTAAGTGTCTGGTAGGCCACTGCTTTCCAGGATGGGTGAGGAGGAATTGGCTGGTTTGCCATTTCCTATCACTGATGCTGGAGGCTGGGGGTAGGGTGATACAGGGGTATCACACGGAGGCCCGAAAAGTCCGGTGGGGGAAGGTGCACCATCACTTGGTGCGTCTGTATGGGAGCCAACGGAATGACCATCAATTGAAGCACCGCTGGGCTGACCTGATCTCTAGGGAGCAAGATCTGCTGGACCACCTGGGAATCATGATTGGTGGCCATGTTGGTGAGTACAGATCATGTAAATGTGCACAATTAAAAGCTGTGTAGTGACATGAGATGATTGATACTCAATCTGCCAGATAAGTAGCTGACTGTGTGTAATTCTAAGGAAACATACAGGGTAATTGATGCACTATGTGAAGGATGACAAATGCTAGCAGCCAGGCAGCTCATGTTTTCCACACATACAGGTTGCTTGTAGCAGAATGTAATGTAGTGCCGCCTTTGTGTCAGACAAGCGACACATTAATGACGCAATCAGGACTCTACAGGTCACAATTGCCAGTGAAGTATGGATGTAGTAACATCATACCTACATATGTTGACGCTATAGCTAGACTGACATTGCAAACCCTACTTGATGCTGAAAATGAGTGCTGCCTTCACGTCAATTGATGATAGCAATGTGGCCCAGACATATGTCTCATGTGTGTCTGGTTAGTGTGTAGGGAAAGTGTTCACGGAAGTGCCATGCCTGTTCGGGATAAATGTGCTCCTTCACATTTTATTGATACATGCCAGATCTGAACATGAACCATATTTGTAAAGGACTCAGGTGCCCTCAGCTAACATATTAGACAGGTATTTATTGTAACTTGTGCCAAAATCCGATTAGGGATGGCAGTCCAAAGGTATGGACTAGGGTACAAACATCTATGTTTGGTGCCAATCACCATTGTTTGGACATATTAATTTAGGAAACTGTAACAACATGAGGTATTGCCAAAGTACTTGGCCCTCTGTACCATGTACCTAACTGTCACAAATGTGTCATGACCACATAGGCTGTTTGACAGGTCATGCAGTCCTCAAGTAACCAGGTTTTGGATGTCTCTCTTGGATGCACATGATGAGATGAATACACACCTATATTGCTGCTGCACACTAATGGAGGTGCAAGTTTGCCACCACATGACAGTCCGGGCCACTGCATGTGTGTAGAAGTGTGTGTAACTGTAGCAAGAGACCCATCCTATGTAAATGTTGCACAATAATTATTCCATGCAGTATGAGCATGTCTGAAAGTGTTTCATTACTCATGTCAGATTATCACATTTTATTTTTATTTGAAATTGTTTGTCAGTGCACGGATTCTGAGCATATACCAGTCGGATTGGGCCCCCGGAGCATGGTGGGCTTCACCACAGGGTGGCCCAAGGTTGCCCACTACAGCCACAACCACCGGTTCTCCCCAAGTGGCCCCAGCCACAGCGGGGACAGTTGTCCCTGCCTCTGCAGCACACCCAGGCCCCAAGAGTGTGACAGCTACAGACAGTGCAAAGGGACAGGATTTGCCGATTAGTAGGAGAGAGACATTCACTGGGCATGCTGACAAGTTATACAGTGGTTAGCAGAACAGTATTGAGTATAGTTGTTGTAAGACTGGCATTTGACAAAACGTAGGACCTTGGTCAAAGTAGGCCATGGTGCAGGGACTAGTGCTTCCGGGTACTCTTCCGTGTGAATGTGATCTGTTCCATGTCTTCTTCTTCTGATGTGTGTGTTGCCTGCTTCGTCCTTGTTGTTGTTGGTTGTGAAGGGGCAACACACACCTCAGTGTTAGAAGACGTGGAGTCAGACATCCCAGTCGCTGCTCCCTGTGAAGGTCTTAAGGGCAGTACTGCAGCAAGGAGGGTCTGCTGGTTTTTGAGAATAGCAGCCACATCACAGTGGTAGGCAGCCAGGTCGGCCCTGGGGGAGTCATGATTGCATTTGTGCATGCAGTGGAAGGTTTGGGGTGCGAGGTGTTGTGGCAACTCCCTTACTGCAGTGGTGAATTCCTTGACAGTTTCTTGTAGTCCTTGCAGTATGGATGTTAGGGCTTGCATAACTGCTGCCTGATCTGCAGATGACATCATGCACGAACGGACCCCCTCAAGGCTGGCTGCCATATTTTGCATCCCCACCCGCACCTCCTTGGCCAGCTCCCGCTGTACTCCAACTACAGTTCTTTCAAAGCTGGTGCCAGTGTCGTCAGAGTCCTCAGCTGTATTAGAGCTGGCAGTTCTTGCAATTGGGGTGGTGGGTGGATCCTCTGCGCTGGCTGCTTGTTCTGTGCTCCTCCTTGTGACTGAAGGTGGGGTCTGGAGGGTTTCAAGGACCTTTTGGATGGTCTCCTGGGGAATGTTTATGGGCTCGTCATCCATGTCATCAGGGAAATCTGGGACAGGCATATCGGCAGGTGATCCATCTTCCTTTGCAATGAAACAGGGTACAATTAGTGTGTCTGTGTTGTGACAATTTTGACGTGACATGCCTGCCTTTTGATGAATTCACTTTGTGATCTTGTTTTGTATTGATATCTGCTGTCCTTCAGATGGGCATTGTTATAGGCCTATGGCCCACCTGTGTGTCACATGTATGTTTTTGAGTTATCAGACTTGTCAGCCTCATTGCCTCTAGGTGTTGCTTTATGCCAAATAGAGAATAGCCACCTTTTTGTCCTACTCTACCCTCCGTGTATATCCATTCTCATGGTGAGACCTTTCACTGGCTGTGGGTGTTCTGGTGGTCCTGGCAGCACACTTGACTCTCAGGACCTGCCCCAATCCCTGATCGTTCACATTGACTTCATTGTAATTGACATGTAGCATATCCTATGCATGGCAATGTTATGATGTGATATGGATGTTGATATTGTTAATGTGTCCTGCTGATGTTGGGTAATGTGTGTTACATTGGATTGGCCTGATAGTCGTATCAGTGTCCTATTTCTTCCTCTGACTGTGCAGGTGTATTTCAGTGACCAGTTCCATGTGTCCCCTCCTCAATGCTGTTGTCTAAGCAGTATGACTTTTGTGATGTTGCCTTGTTTGCCAGGCACGGGAAGGACCCTGACATATGCAGCATGGGTTTGTCCTTAGTGCTGTGTCACTCCTATTGTTGTTTACATTGGCTGATGTTTGTGACACCTATGGGCATTGACATTTGCGTGTACTGGGGCCTTTGTCTTGTTTCAGGAGATTGTTGCAGATGTCATCCTCACCCCCTAATTTAGGTATGTATGTTCCATGGGGAGGTTACTGCCATTGGCTACAATAGCTGCACACAGATCAGAGGTGGTAGTGTCAACTGTTGTGGCAGTTACATTGCAGTTGTCCTTTTGGCTAGAGAATTGCTAATAGGGCCCTAGTTAATGTAGGAGATATGTTGGCTGACGAGTGCCAGGATGTAAGTTTGACGTAGTGGCCTTCCCTCCTGTTGAGGCTTTCCCTTTGCTCCATTGTTGGCATGACAGCATGCCCCCAAAGGACTATTGTTGGTGTAGTGTAATGTTGTGCCCCAGCTTCTGTTTGTGCAGGCCATGCCCCCCTGCAGTACCCCTTTACCCATGCCACTCCATGTATATGATGACTTACATGCAATGTGTAGTAGGTATTTTCCCCCCTGCTTTCAGTCAACATTATTGTATTTTAATTCCCCATGCGACTTACCCTGCATGTGTGTTGTCTCGTGGTAGTCTTCGCTGTCCTGTCCTTGAATCCCTGTGACAATCTCCTCAGGGATGACGGCTGTGACCATCTCCTCCATGTGGTCCAGGGCCTCCTGATGTGCTGGACTCCCACCTCCAGTCTGCAGTGCTGCCTTCTTGTTCCTGGCCATCTGCGTTTGCAGTCATGCCAGCGTTTCTTACACTCGATGACTGATCTCCGTACTTCTGCCACACTGTTGATCTTGTCAACAATTTGTTGCCATATTACCTCTCTCCTACTGATTGGCAACTTTGAGGTGACAAACAGTTGGTGCTGGTGTTCCGTCACCTCTTTAACCAGAATTTCCTGCTCCTCTGCACTGAAGCAACACTTTCTTTTTTTCTTCTCCATGTCCTGGGTCTTCTGTGGGTCCTCCTGGCTGGTTCCTGGTATGTTGTCATCTTCCTGGGGTCTGTGCAAGCATCTGGGATCCATTTTGGCTCTCCTATGCACATTTGGCAGTGTTTGTGGTGCTTTTTGACGCAATCCTGTCAAAAAAACGGCGCGTGTCCAGTTTGTGACGTCGTAAACCGTCTCACAGTCATTTTCACCATGTTAATGTTGTTTTCCTTTATGACGTGACGCGGTGGTTTGAGTAAAAAAAAATGACTCACACATGTGGTTTGCGCCACTGTGCGTCAAAGTATAAATTTGACACCCGCACGGCGCAAAGAAATGGCGTTAGCCTACGGTAATATTTTTGACGCAAAACTGGGCCTGTGTGTTCAAATGCCTGTGTTCTAGCATACAAGTTGCATGAACCATTGATTACGAAACTCAGCCCCTTGTTTACAACTGTTTTTCCTTTTTTAGGGCCACGCTGCAAAAGGATAACATTCCTGAGTTTTGGTGATTGTGTTTGTCATTGACCTTGAGCTCAGCGTCTGTTTTTCCACAATGATCCTTGCTGCAAGGGAAGTTTCTGGTCCTCAGGCAGATTAGCAGTACTATTTTTCAATCGTTAAAAAGAAGCTATGGAATTTAGTGGGTTTTGCCAGTACACTTAATGATGGATACCAGGGAAATTTAACACTGTTCCTTTTCACCTTGTGTATTTGGTTACATTTGTTTTAGTCCCCTGAGACTTTCCATGCTCCACGCAGGCAGGGCCTGAGTGTAAAAAGGACTGTGTAAAACAGTAGGATCATGTAAGGTTTCACTGAATTTAGGGTGGGGGTCAGGGTATTATTTATTTTTTTAGGGGTGGGAAGTTTGGTTATTTTTTTATTTTGGTAGGTAAGGGGGGCTGGGGCAGGGTTTGGGGTGGATGGGGGTTCAGGTGGGCTATTCTGTTTTTTAAGGGGTGGGGTTATTGGGTATTTTTTAAGGGATTAGGATGGGGTCGGGATTTTTTTTTTTAAGGGGAAGGGGAGGGTATTAAATGTTTTTATTTAGGGCTTAGGGTGGGGGGCGTGGTAGTTTATTTTTAAAGGGGTGGGAAAGGTTTAAGGAAGGGCGGGAGGAGGGAGTATAGAAGAGGGGGAAGGATCGGGAGAGGGCGCTGTGAGGTAAGTGGGGTTGGGGCAGGGTTGGTGGATAGATTTTAGCAGTGGGGTGGATTTAGGGCTTAGGGTGGGTGGGATTGTTGGGGTAATTTAGTTTTTGGGGTGGGGTAGAGGGGTCGGGATAGGTGCTTTTAATGGCTTAGGGTGGTTGGGGGTTGGGGTAGTTTACTTAGGACAGAAGGTTTTAGGGCTCAGGGCGGGTGGGGATGGTCGGAGTAGTTTTCTTAGGGGCAAATATTTTAGGGCTCAGAGGCGAGAGGGTGTCGGGGTAATTTTATTTTTGGAGGTGGGGTAGGGGGTCACGATAGTGTTTATTTTAGGGTTTAGGGTGGGTGGGGGGTTATTCAGTGTAGTTTACTTAGGGGGAAGGTTTTAGGGCTCAGGGCAGGTGAAGGGGTCAGGGTAGTTTACTTTTTAGGGGCATGGGGTGGGGGTAAGGGTAGGTGTTTTTTTAGGGTTCATGGTGGGTGGGGATGTCGGGGTACTTTAGTTTCTAAGGGAGGTGGTGGGGGTTTTAGATTATTACATTTTTAGGGCTCAGGGCAGTTGGTGGGTTGGGGTACTTTACTTTTTAGTGATCGGGATAGTTTATTTTTTTAGGGCTTAGTGTGGGTGAGGGTGTTGGGGTACTTTACTTTTATGAGGCAAAGGTAGGGGGTCTGTGTAGTTTCTTTTTAAGTTTAGGGCGGGTGGGGGGGTACTTTAGTTTAATGGGGTGGAATGGGGTGGAAATAGTCTTTTTTTACAGCTAAGAGCAGGTGAAGGTTGGGGTAGTTAAGGTATTAGGAGTGGGGGTAGCTTTGGGCCTCAGAGCAGGTGGGGGTGTTATGATAGAACCAGGCATGCTGTTTTGCATGCCATTTCCACACACCTTGACTAGGCATGCTTTTGCAATGAAAATTAGTTGTAAAGGCATGCGTGTTAAATGCATGCATGGAAACAATGCAGTTGTGGTTCCGACCAAGTTGGTATGGCATGCGTGGTTCCAGCATGTGTGGTTCCATCATACAACCCCTAGACAAAGCCATTGGGCTATAATGGTTAAGTCTATTTAACCACTCGGGTGCCTTGGACGAGGTCACCTCGTCCTAAACCCGGGAACCGGGGGGAGCACTAGCGCTCCCCCCATGTGCACCCCACCCACCCCCCCAAGGCAGGGATGGAAGGGGAAGCCTTACCCCTTCCATCCCGACCCCCCCTTGTGACGTCAGCGCGCAAGCGCGCGCTGATTTGTCACAGGGCCTCCCCCATCGCGCTGGAAGCTCAGCTTCCAGCGCGATCGAAAGAGAAATGCTCAGCATTTCTCTTTCGATCCCGTGGGGGAGGCCCGGAGAGGATTCAAAGGGAAGGAAATGTATTTCCTTCCCTTTGAAGTCTCTCCGAGCGTTTCAAAAGCCGGATTGCTTGCAATCCGGCTGTTGAAACGCCCACTAGACATCAGGATTTTTTTTTTTTATGTTGAAACCAGCATAAGGGAGCGACCCCTTGGGCAAGGGCCGCTCCCAATGGGGGGCATTTTTTTGGAAGGCCTGTTCTGCCCCCATCGGCCTATTATTAGGCCGATCTGCCCCCAGGGGGGACAGAAACTTCTTGGCACCAGGGATAAAAAAAAAAAAAATCTTTTTGTTTTGTTTTAGATTTTTTTAGGTGGGGAGCGACCCCTTTGGCAAGGGTCGCTCCCCTAGGGGGCAAATTATATTTAGGCCAATACTGCCCAGCCTATTTTGATGAGGCCAATCTGCCCCCAAGGGGGGCAGAAACCACTAGACACCAGGGAGTTTTTTTTGTTTTCGTGAATTTCATGCAAGGGGAGCGACCCCTTAGGCAAGGGTCGCTCCCCTGGGGCGGGGGGGAATTATTTTAGGCCATTTCTGCCCCCCTGGGGGGTAGATCAGCCTATTTTGATTGAAACCACTAGGCACCGGGGATTTTTTTTTTTTTTTTTTTTTTTTACAGATGGACAAGGGTCGCTCCCCTGGAGGGGAAAATTGTATTTAGGCCATTTCTGCCCCCTGGGGGTAGATCAGCCTATTTTGATTAGGCCAATCTGCCCCCAAGGGGGGCAGAAACCATTAGGCACTGGGGATTTTTTTTTGGGCGCCAATGTCACGCAGGGGGAGCGACCCCGTAGGCAAGGGTCGCTCCCATGGGGGGTTTGGGGGGGCACATTTATTTTAGGCCATTTCTGCCCCCCATGGGGGCAGATCGGCCTACAGGTATTAGGCCGATCTGCCCCCAGGGGGAGAAGAAACCTCTAGGCGCCAGGGCAATTTTTTTTTTTGTGTTTGTTTTTTTAGAGATGGGGAGCGACCCATTAGGCAAGGGTCGCTCCCCTGGGGGGCAAATTGTATTTAGACCATTTCTGCCCCCCTTGGGGGCAGATTGGACGATTTTAGGTCAATCTTCCCCCAAGGGGGCAGAAACCACTAGGCACCGGGGAATTGTTTTTTGGCGCCAATGTCACGCAGGGGGAGCGATCCAGTAGGCAAGGGTCGCTCCCGGGTGGGAGGTTGGGGGGGCAAATTTATTTTAGGCCATTTCTGCCCCCCCCAGGGGGCAGATCGGCCTATTGTTATTAGGCCGATCTGCCCCCAGGGGGGCAGAAACCTCTAGACGCCAGAGCAAAAAAAATATTTGAGTTTTTTTTGTTTGTTTGTTTTTTTAGACATGGGGAGCGACCCATTAGGCAAGGGTTGCTCCCCTGGGGGGCAAATTGTATTTAGACCATTTCTACCCCCCTTGGGGGCAGATTGGCCGATTTTAGGTCAATCTGCCCCGAAGGGGGCAGAAACCACTAGGCACCTGGGTTTTTTTTTTGGGCGCCAATGTCACGCAGGGGGAGCGACTCCGTAGGCAAGGGTCGCTTCCGGTGGGGCCGGTTAAAATTTATTTTAGGCCATTTCTGCTCCCCCTGGGGCCAGCTGAGCTAGAGGCCAGAATCCACAGGTAGGCACTTTGCAAAAAACACCTCTGTTTTCTGTGAAAAAATGTGATGTGTCCACGTTGTGTTTTGGGCCATTTCCTTTCGTGGGCGCAAGGCCTACCCACACAAGTGAGGTACCATTTTTATCGAGAGACTTGGGGGAACGCTGGGTGGAAGGAAATTTGTGGCTCCCCTCAGATTCCAGAACTTTCTGTCACCGAAATGAGAGGAAAAAGTGTTTTTTTGACCAAATGTTGATGTTTGCAAATGATTCTGGGTAACAGAACCTGGTCAGAGCCCCACAAGTCACCCCATCTTGGATTCCCCTGGGTGTCTAGTTTTAAAAAATGCACTGGTTTGCTAGGTTTCCCAAGGTGCCGGCTGAGCTAGAGGCCAAAATCCACAGGTAGGCACTGTTTTCTGTGAAAAAATGTGATGTGTCCACGTTGTGTTTTGGGCCATTTCCTTTTGTGGGCGCTAGGCCTACCCACACAAATGAGGTACCATTTTTATCGGGAGACTTGCGGGAACGCTGGGTGGAAGGAAATTTGTGGCTCCTCTCAGATTCCACAACTTTCTGTCACCGAAATGAGTGGAAAACGTGTATTTTTAGCCAAATTTTGAGGTTTGCAAAGGATTCTGGGTAACACAACCTAGTCAGAGCCCCACAAGTCCCCCTATCTTGGATTCCCCTAGGTCTCTAGTTTTGAAAAATGCACAGGTTTGGTAGGTTTCCTTAGGTGCCGGCTGAGCTAGAGGCCAAAATCTACAGGTAGGCACTTTGTAAAAAACACCTCTGTTTTCTGTCAAAAATTGTGATGTGTCCACGTTGTGTTTTGGGGAATTTCCTGTCGCGGGCGCTAGGCCTACCCACACAAGTGAGGTACCATTTTTATCGGGAGACTTGCGGGAACGCTGGGTGGAAGGAAATTTGTGTCTCCTCTCTGATTCCAGAACTTTCTGTCACCAAAATGTGAGGAAAATGTGTTTTTTTAGCCAAATTTTGAGGTTTGCAAAAGATTCTGGGTAACAGAACCTGGTCAGAGCTCCACAAATCACCCCATCTTGGATTCCTCTAGGTCTCTAGTTTTCAGAAATGCACAGATTGGGTAGGTTTCCTTAGGTGCCGGCTGAGCTAGAGGCCAAAATCTACAGGTATGCACTTTACAAAAAACACCTCTGTTTTCTTTCAAAAAATGTGATGTGTCCACGTTGTATTTTAGGGCATTTCGTGTCGCGGGCGCTAGGCCTACCCACACAAGTGAGGTATCATTTTTATCGGGAGACTTGGGGGAACGTTGGGTGGAAGGAAATTTGTGGCTCCTCTCTGATTCCAGAACTTTCTGTCACCAAAATGTGAGGAAAATTTGTTTTTTTTGCCAAATTTTGAGGTTTGCAAAGGATTCTGGGTAACAGAACCTGGTCAGAGCCCACAAGTCACCCATCTTGGATTCCCCTTGGTCTCTAGTTTTAAAAAATACACAGGTTTGGTAGGTTTCCCTAAGTGCCGGCTGAGCTAGAGGCCAAAATCTACAGGTAGGCACTTTGCAAAAAACACCTCTGTTTTCTTTCAAAAACTGTGATGTGTCCATGTTGCGTTTTGGGGCATTTCCTGTCGCGGGCGCTAGGCCTACCCACACACGTGAGGTTTCATTTTTATTGGGAGACTTGGGGGAACATAGATTAGCAAAACAAGTGTGATTGCCCCTTGTCTTTCTCTACATTTTTTCCTTCCATATATAAGAGAGTGTGGAAAAAAGACATCTAGTTGAGAAATGCCCTGTAATTCACATGCTAGTATGGTAACCCCGGAATTCAGAGATGTGCAAATAACCACTGCTCCGCAACACCTTATCTTGTGCCCATTTTGGAAATACAAAGGTTTTCTTGATAGCTATTTCTCACTTTTCATACTTCAGCAAATGAATTGCTGTGTACCCGATATAGAATGAAAATGCACTGCAGGGTGCAGCTCATTTATTGGCTCTGGGTACCTAGGGTTCTTGATGAACCTACAAGCCCTATATATCCCCGCAACCAGAGGAGTCCAGCAGACGTAACGGTATATTGCTTTCGAAAATCTGACATTGCAGGAAAAAGTTACAGAGTAAAACGTAGAGAAAAATTGCTGTTTTTTTCACCTCAATTTCAATATTTTTCTTTTTCAGTTGTTATTTTCGGTAGGAAACCCTTGTAGGATCTTCACAAATGACCCCTTGCTGAATTCATAATTTTGTCTACTTTTCAGAAATGTTTATGTTTCTGGGATCCATCATTGGTTTCACACCCATTTCTGTCACTGACTGGAAGGAGGCTGAAAGCACAATTTTTTTAAAAAATTGGGTATTTCGCAGTAAAATGCCAAATTTGTGTTGAGAAATTGGGTTTTCTGATTCAAGTCTGCCTGATCCTGAAAGCTGGGAAGATGGTGATTTTAGCACCGGAAACCCTTTGTTGATGCCATTTTCAGGGAAAAAAACACAAGCCTTCTTCTGCAGCCACTTTGTCCCATTTATTTGAAAAAAACGAAATTGTCACTGTATTTTGGCTAATTTCTTGGCCTCCTTCAGGGGAACCCACAAAGTCTGGGTACCTCTAGAATCCCTAGGATGTTGGAAAAAAAGGACT
The DNA here is from genome assembly GCF_031143425.1 of Pleurodeles waltl. Lineage (NCBI taxonomy): Eukaryota > Metazoa > Chordata > Amphibia > Caudata > Salamandridae > Pleurodeles > Pleurodeles waltl. The sequence continues at coordinate 283,023,134 of NC_090447.1, forward strand.
CAAATTTGGCTTGGCTAGCTTATGTGGACAAAACGTTATGAGGGCCTAATCGCGAACTGCCCCAAACAGTCAAAAAAAGGCCTTGCACAGGAGGGGTAAAAGGCCTGTCAGCGAAGGGGTTAAAACTGTTGTATGAGAATGAGTTTACCAACGAGACCAGTTGCATCGGTAGGTATCAACAAAACCACCTTGTAGCAGCAATTTTTTGCAGTATGGTAACATATTTCTAAGTTTTGACTTAGGTCATGTCACCAATTGTGAGGGGGGTACGGTGTCCTGTGTGGAATAACAAGATGGTTAGCGCATTATGGTTTTAAAAGTTGTATTAACAGGTTATTTTGGCACTCTTTTAAACAATACACATCAATCACTCATTACATATTCATCTTTTAATACTCATTTAATGTATTAACTACTTCTTTCCGTATGTTTAAACTGGGCTACACCAAAAATAGAAATGCTTCAAAAGAGGCATGTCCTAAGGATCTTCAGAGGTGTAATTTATTATTTGGTTGCAGCTTATTCATATTTCTTGATTGCCCTTGAGTCAAAATGTTTCATGTGTGAAGATTCAATCTGACTATGATATTTCTTTATAAGTTACCGCAGAGGAGCCAGTTCCAGAGTACTGAAATGTGTTCCATTACCTTTGCCCCAGCAACGTAATGGACAGCATTTAAAAATGTTGATGAAATATTGTATACCTACACATAGGAAAGGATTTAGTGGGTCAAGTAAATCAAAGACCTCGAAAGTCAAGGATAATGTGGTGAGCTCAGTGTCTATTTTTCTGGGTAGCCGTAATCATTCAAAAGAAAAGGCTTATCTTACCATGCTATACAACGTCCAGAAGGACCCAACTACATTGCATTGTTCTGTTGTGGATACCACACATTTGAAATCACTGAGAAATGTAAGCTAGTTCAGAGAACAACTACCTAGATGTTATAAAGTGTGCAGTACAGATTACATAAAAGTAGGGATAAGAACTCACATTTAAGGAGATGATGAACTGTTTTAAAGAGCTTGGCTTGTAGTACAGTTATAATTATCAAAATAATTGTTTCAACTGCAAGGGCAGTTTGCCAGCTTGAAATGTGAGCTAAGATGCCCAGCTTTTGCTGTTTTGTTTTTAATTAATCCAGTATTTGAATGGGTCTGTGTAAGAAATTGGGCTATTAAATGGGTGGGCGTTGCTGGAGTAATTCCCTCTAGCATAATGACTCATAATTATCACAAACCTTCTCATAATTATGCCTAATTAAGTGAGATGCGTAATCGACCATTTATAGCTATTTTCCTAGTGCAAAATGCATCCTCGCTTCCTAATCGGGCCTAAGGATGCATATTGTGCTAAGAAAATATCACTAAATGCTACAGAGTCCGAACAGCAATAGCCAAAATATACTCTCTCCCTCTTAGTTCATTGCTCCTGTGCTTCTGCAATATAATTTTTGCCCCCAATTTGTCTTTATTACTTGTGCTGGTGCAATTGCATAATTTTGATAATTTTCCATCACAAGAGTAATATGTTGTTACTAAAATTACTGCGATTACTTTGGCATAACAAAAAATTGACCCAGGTTTAGTTATTAAGTGCAAAGGATATGAGTCCTTCACAAGTGATAACATTGCAACTTCCCTCTACTTAAAAAGAGTACCCAGTTGTAGCAACTGACTCGCTCAAGGTGTTGAGGTAGAGAGGTCCAAAGCCTGATCAAAGAGGTGGTGTACGCTAGTGACTCAACCATAATGCACTCAACAAACACTTAATAAATTATTGCCCATCCAGTGCCTTGACTTACAAAAAGGAAAAGCACTTTATTACTCATATGCCACTCATTGCTATGCATTCATTTAAAGCCTAAGTGAACCTTAATTAGGTAATTTTCATTATTTCAGGAATTTCATGTTGGACTTCTAACATGAACTTCCTGAAATAATGCCACTTGTATAATTACGTGCCATCTCTGGCAAAAAAATGTAGTGCTGATGTATTCGAAGAACCAAACGGGCGCAGATGTTGTTCACAGTTTTTTTTTTTTTTTTAATGCATCCTTGTGCCAAAAATTGATGCGGGGGCAAATATAGCTTGAAATTACAGATTTGCATTTCACGTAATTATGCTTAATTTTGCTGAAATTTCATGTAATTACACACAAGCAAATTATGCAAATTTCATACACGTAATTAAGGGCCAGATGTAGCAAACGGTTTGCGAGTCGCAAACGGCGAAAATTGCCGTTTGCGAGTCGCAAACCTGAGTTTGCTATGCAGAAATGCATTTTGCGAGTTGGGACCGACTCTCAAAATGCATTTCAGAGTCGCAAATAGGAAGGGGTGTTCCCTTCCTAGTTGCGAGTCGGAGTGGTATGCAACTCCATTTGCGACCGCGTACGCGGTGCAAATGGAGTCGCAGTTACCATCCACTTGAAGTGGATGGTAACCCACTCGCAAACGGGAAGGGGTCCCCAGGGGACCCCTTCCCCTTTGTGACTGGACCCCAAATTATTTTTTCAGGGCAGGTAGTGGTCCAAGGGACCACTTCCTGCCCTGAAAAAATTCAGAAACAAAAGGTTTCGTTTTTTTTTTAAAGTGCAGCTCGTTTTCCTTTAAGGAAAACGGGCTACACTTGAAAAAGAAAAAACAGCTTTATTTAAAAGCAGTCACGGACATGGAGGTCTTCTGACTACAGCAGGCCTCCATATCCGTGAGTGCCCATAGTCGCTATGGGGCCGCAATTTGCGACCCACCTCATTAATATTAATGAGGTGGGTCTTTGCGACGCAATTTGCAAAGTTGCTACATCTGGCCCTTATTCACACATTTTGGCAGGTGTGAATACCTATGGCGACACAGCCCTCAGGAAGTCAAGAACCCTAAAACCACAATACCCCTACCAATGCAGAACACAAATTAACTTTCTAGCTGTATCACTACAACCATAAAAGTAACAATTTATCATAAAGTCCCAATGGCAACAACATCAAAACCTCTCAGAATGGTACACTGTTACAATGACGTAGATATGCACATACATGGTTCACTGTAATCTTTATCAATGTTACTAAAGCATTACAATAATCAGTATCCTGTTTATTAAGTATTTTTCCTTCTTTTATAACTTTGATAAGCAGCCTCTATACCTAATAAAAAATAACAAAGGTATATGTTCCCCAGAGCCATGAAGCTAAACATCCCAGCTCCATGGACCTCTCCCTGGGTTATCAATACAAGTCCCTGGGAGAGCAAGAGCACAACCGAGATTTGCTGCCGAGACTGCTGCACGTTTGCAGCTCCCAGAAGTTGGTTTTCTCTCATTGGCGGTGCCCCTGCCTCCTCCAGCTTCACCATAAAACACATTATGCAAATTCTCTTGGTCCTCTCAACGGCCTATTCCCAAACCGATCGGGGCTCACTGTACTACCTTTGATGTTACCTTAGCAGAAAAAAGCTCTGCTCTTCATTCTTTTTTTTCTTTTAAACCCCACTCTCAAGAGCTGTTAGACCGGCACCCTAGATATGGGTTTTCCATTAATGTTTTGCCTTCAACCCTCCTGTTTTCCTGACTTTGTTTTTGCTGCCTTTAGGCCTCTGCCCATTTTACCACTGCTAACAAGTGAAAACATGCTTATGTTCTGCCCTTAAAACATAGAGGAATTGGTAATACCCAATTGGCATATTTAATTTATTCATATGTCCCCGGTAAAGTGGCACTACCTACGCCCACGGACTGTAATTAAATGCTAGTTTTGGGCCTGCAGCACTTATTGTGCCACACACTGAAGTAGCCCTTTAAACATGTCTCAGGTCTGCCGTTGTGGCCTGTGTGTACATTTTTAAACTACCATTTCTACATGGCAAAGTTAACTTTCACCAGGCACAAACCTTTCTTTTTAATACATCTAAGTCAGCACTAGGGTTGGCCCTCGACAGCCCATAGGGCAGGGTGTATTGGCCTGAAAAAAATTGGCATGTACTTTTAAGCCTTACTTGTCCTGGTAGTGAAAATCTCTTAAATTCAATTTTGCCTCCTTACTGTGAGGACTACCTCTTCCATCGGGAAACATTGTAGTTACCTTATTACATTAATTAAGTGATCAATTCTAATTGGGGGTAGTAAATTAGTTAATGTTTGGTGTCTTTGGAATTGTAATGGAAACATCCTCTTATCTTAAAGTTGGATTTTAGATTACAATTTAAAAATGCCAATTTCATAAAGTTGCAATAAGAACAGTTGATGGACAGACTGTAGAACAAATCAAACTTTCACCCCTATTCACAGGTCTGGGTTAATCCATCAGTTTTTTTTGCTTACCATGCCATTCCAGTTTGGACCCAGCCATATGCAAATCAGTCTTGACCCTGTTCCCCATGGGAACAGTACCGCCTGAACTGCCAGGCCATGTCCTCCCTGGACCGAAAACATTAGGGGCCTGATTACAATTTTGGAGGAGGTGTTAGTCCATCCCAAATGTGACCGATATACCACCAGCCGTATTACGAGTTCCATAGGATATAATGGACTCGTAATATGGCTGGTGGTATATCCGTCACTTTACAGTCACTTTTGGGACGGATTAACACCTCCTCCAAAGTTGTAATCAGGCCCTAGGTCTATTGTTCATGGCGTAATTCCTTTATCCAGTGAGAGGTTACTCAGATTCACATACCAATAAAGGGCCCCAATATCTCTTCATGCACCATCAGTTGAATATTCAATTCATAAATCATGCTTTCAAATGTAGCCAAAGTAACCAAATCTTCCATCCACTCAGTCAGTGTTGGGAAACAATGGATCGCTACTTTCTTAACATGCACAAGTTACCTGTCTCAAGGAAGAAGTAATTTTCCGGTTTCAATGGGCATTGAATCCTACAATATTATCTGGGATGTTGTAAATTGCTTGTTCCAGTGAAGGCTGCATGTGTGTCGCTCTTGAGGATCTGCCATACTGCACTTATATAATGGGAAATATTAGGGAAGGACCATAAAATATGGCTCAATTCACCCTCTGGCTTCTCTCCTCCAGCAACAGGAGGTTGGAGCGGGTTTCACTCTGTGTATTTTAAAAGGGGACTAGTGCCAATCATGTGATGTTTAAAAATATATATGTAATTCTAAGTGCTTCTCATAGACCTCTGTCATGTGTATGTAAATCCCTTTCCACTCTTCTAAAGGATAATCCCATTTCTTACTGATCAAATGTTCTTCAGGTTGTGGGTTTAGAGTAAAGTTCTTTTATAATCACACTGCATAGAACCAATTTACCCAATATTAGTTTCTTATGGACATCCCATTTCACCAAATCGTCATGCGTAGTAGAAGATGTCAACAGTGTTTCCTTTAGAGGTAAATGATAGCATAAGCTTCTTAGGCAAAACAAACATATATACTTCCACATATTGAATAACAAGATTTTAATTGCTGCATCAATACATCATATAGAAAAGAACCAAATTATAGGTACTCCAAACAGAACAGTGGAAGTGATAAGCAGGAGGACTGAATTGTAAAGTGAGCATGTGCATTTTACAAAAGCAATATAACAACAACAAGGCTGACGAGGGTGTGTTTGAATATACAAATAGTGACTTAAAGTTAGAGTTCAATATTGTTCACTATAGTTAACAACAGTCAACAAGTCAATAGGGTGACGTTTTGATCCATAAGAAGTGAAAAGCAATTACTTTTTTGGCAAATGCTGCTCTAGCGTGACCTGCAGATTTAAAAAAAATAAAATGATGTGACATTTGTGATCTAGGGTGGGGACTGGAGCAGACATTTTCTGCTCATGACAAAGAAGTCTATTGCTATGAGTCATTCATGGTATGAGAGGTTGCTTCCTATATTTGTCCTGACGAAGAACCTTTTTAAATTAAATACATAGGTTGAAATATTTGAAAAATCTAACCGCATTTGATCTACTGGAATCAATAGGTTGTTTTGTATCATGCAACAAATTTCACTGCTGAGAAGGATACCCAGGTACTTCAACCTACAAGTAACCCACTTGAAAGGTAATCCCAGCAGCAAGCCTTTTGTTGAGACTTTGGTCGTAGGCATAGCTTCAATATTAAAGTAGTTAATTTTATATCTGGAGAAATATGAGAATACTTTTATAATTGCCATGAGGGTTGTCACAGACTGGTTTGTGTCAACTAGAGATCATCAGCAATATTCTTAGCTCCCCAGCAACTGTCTGCACCCCCATTGCAGTAGATGTCTACCAGGTAGCAATTGCCAAGGGATCTAAAACTAGCAAGAATAATAAATGCTCCTTCTTCAGTCCTGTCTGAGAGGAATCCATTAAAGTAGACATACACGACGTGCATTTTCTATAGAATCTGAAGAATTCCAATTAATTTATCACTGAAACCCATGTGGCTCATGACCTGAAATAGATAGTTTAATTCTACTCTAGCAAATGCCTTCTTGTAATCAAGGTAGCTGACTAGCTTTTCATCCATGTCTTGACTAGTTTGCCCAAGTAAATGCTTCAGAGCCTGTAGACGCTTCCATGAGGTCCTTCCAGTCACAGAGCCTACCTGGTTGTTGTTTATCAGAAGTGGGATCACTTTTTTAGCCTAATGGCAAGTAACTCTCTTTTAACAATGTAGTGTAAAATTCAAATGAGCCTGTAGTTTGCATAACACAGCAGGTCTGTTCCAGGCTTCATGATAAACTATATATGAGATCTGTTAATTCTGGCACCAGACTAAACTTCTCAACAACCTCTCTGCAGACTTGCATCAAAAAAGGTGTGGTTGTTTTAATTGTGATCATATCTTATCAGACAGAAAAGCCATCTTTCCCCAATGCATTCCTGGGTGGCATATACTTCATCACATCTGCCACTTCCTCACCTGTAATCACTTAATCAAGATGTGTCTTTAGGTCCGGCATCTTCTTTAGAATGGACATATGTTCCAGGAACTTTTCTTCCTCACAGTCAACTCCTGCAACTCTGTTTTAATAAGTTGTGCATACTAGGAGGCTAGTTCTTTGGTTAGGTCAGGCAAATTTATTAATGTCCCTTTTCATCTTTGCATTGCCATTATGGGCTGTTGGCTTCTCTGTGTCACTATTTTAACCAAAAATCTTCCCTTTCAGTTTGCCTTGCTTATCATGTAGGGTATAAAGCTTCTTTCACCATTATCCCTCCAATATATGCTTTCTCTGTAGCCTGTAGGATTTGCAGGGAGACCACTGTCCCCTACCTCTTTTCCCGATATTCCTGTGTTTTAGTAGATAGCTTGCTATTTTCATCTATGTTAGAAATGGGGCCTCTAGTTGGCAGAGGTATACACCCTTGTCCCAGTAGGGACCACAATCCTAGTCAAGGATAAGTCACACAATATCCAACTTATTCTGTGCCTACCCTCTGGTAGCTTGGCACTGAGCAGTCAGGCTTACCTTAGAAGGCAATGTGTAAAAGTATTTGTTCAATAAATCGTGCAATAACACAGTGAAAACACCACAAAAATACACCAAACAGATTTAGAAAAATATAAGATATTCCTCTGAATAAATTAAGGTCAAAACTATCAAGATTTGATAAGCACAAGTTGAAATATCACTTTTGCAATGTTAAGAAGAGCCTAAGGTCCTCATTATGACATTATGACATTGGCAGTAAATGCCGCTTACCACCGTGCTGACGGCCGTCAACTTACTGCCGCGCTTGCGAATATCCGTTCACCATATTATGACATACACATGCCAATCCGACAGAATACAGCCACATACACGAATCCGCCAGCCCAAAGGTCAGTGCAAAAGTGGCGGTCCCAAAACCCACACCGTTACCCCAACAGAACAAAGCCCATCACATTATGACCAACGAATCACCACGGCAGACATTTAATGGCCGTAACCCATTGGTGGTACATACCGCCACGCTCACAATGGACACCCACAGACAAAACAACACCACATTGGACATTCAAACAACACACACCTGACACCCATACACACACCACACCCACACCACTATAAAACACACACCCACATTACCCACAACCCTTTACAAATACAAACCATTGCCACCAGACAAACACCAAGACCACTGCCACGCCTAGACACACACACCACTCATACCCATACACCCCTTATGCCCTCCACATCACCCACCCCTACACATTACCCAACACACACTCACCAACACACATCACATAAACAGACTGGAACAATATCCTGGACTTTCCTCCATTATCAAACCATCCCATTGCACTTTTCCCTCTAGATTTTAGCACTTCAATAAACACCCTTCGATAAAAATCGACTACTAGTAATTCATGTATGGCAAATTTTTATTGATTGAAACAGCTGCAACCATTGCAAATGAACTGTACATAGAATGAGCGTAGAATTAATGACCTGTAGCTGGCTGTTGTGAGCACACCAGGAGAATGTGTCATACCACCAACATCTGCAAAATGAATATCCAGAGGTAACAGTAACTAGGGCAAATAAGTGGGTAATACCAGCATGGCAATGCCACACAGAATACACTAGTCATAGAAATGTAAATTTGCACTTTCTCACCTGTGTGTCATTGGAAGTACTGATATATCACTGATGTTCTGCTGTCCACATCCTCATCCTCATCCTCTGCCTCCTCATCCTCATTGTCCTGAGGGTCCACTGCTGCCACAGGGGCACCTCCAGTCTCCTCTTCCTGCAGAAAAGGTACATGCTGCCTGAGGGCCAGGTTGTGCAACATGCAGCATGCCACTACTATCTAGCAGGCCTTCTTGGTTTAGTAGCACAGGGATCCACCTGTCAGATGGAGTCACCTGTACTTGGCCTTCAGGAGGCCAAGGGTCCTTTCAATGATCCTTCTGGCTCACCTATGTGCCTCATTATAACATTCTTCTGCCCTTGTCCTGACATTCCTAACAGGGTTAGCAGCCATGATAGGTTTGGGTAACCAGAGTCACCTTCAAATATTTAGGGACAACATTTAGCCACACACTATCCTACATGGCCAAAACCATGGGCATACACCAACATATACTGGGTGGGAACCAGGGCTCACCTATTAGCCACACCCTGTGCCTCTATAGTTGGGGCATCATATTTGGGATGCTGTTATTCCTCAGGACCAAGGCATCATGACGTGGGAGATGTACTGGTCTGCCAAGAACACCATCTGCACATTCATGGAGTGGAAACTTTTACTATTCCTGAACACCTGTTCATTCTGGCGGGGGGGCACAAATGCAATATGTGTTCCATCAATCACACCTATTATGTTGGGGATGTGTCCTATTGCATAGAATCCGGCCTTTACAGTGGCCATATCCTCAAATTGGGGGAATGCAATTTAGCTGCACATGTGTTTTATCAGGGCAGACAACACTTTGTTAGCACTATTGAGAGCATTGGCTGTGACACTCCTGCTTTCAAGACCACTGTCACTTGGGAAGAACCAGTTGGCAGGAAATGGGGAACTGATAGCACTTGCAGAAGAGGGGGGATCCCAGCGGGGTGATTGGTAGCAGATATCAGGTCAGGCTCCAATTGGGCACGCAGCTCTGTGATTGTGGCCCTGTCCAGTCTATAGGTGAGTATTATGTGCCTGTCCTCCAGTTTAGCCAAGTCCACCAGGGGTCTGTACACGGGGTATGTTTCCATCTCCTATTCATTCGCAGCGGTAGGTATCTAAGGGACAGACGAGTATGTAGGCTGTTACAAACTTAACAATGGAGCCACAACAGCAGTTCACAATGTGCAAACATGTAATGGGACAGTGTAATTAGTGAAGTATGTGCCTATTGATCCTGTGATGCAGCAATAATCAATAGGCCTGTTCACCCCCCCTGAAATGGTGACCTCCTGTCCTTTGTGGAGGGGCAGGTAGAAGTGAGGTAATGCAGCTGACGTTGTGCGCCGTGGTGGTAGACGGTCGTGAACCGCCGTGCAATTCCTCAGTGGTTAATATTGGTCCCCATGGGGTGCACTGGCCGATGGTGATCTACGCCGGCGGTGACGGTATGCACCGCTGCGGACGATGCCCAGCTGGGGATGGCCTCCCATTGAGGGAGGGGTGCCCATCGGACCCTGACCCCCCTGATGGCCCGCATGCTGGCCAGGGGGGGATGGCCCCTGAGCTGGATGGGCGCTTGAAGGCATCACAGCAGCCACAAGGGGGTGAGTACAGTGGGTACCATTACAACTTACGGCTGGTGGGGTGGTATCCTGGTGGTGGTTGCGTGTCCTTTGGTGCCCCTAGGCCAGGCCAGACATGGCAGCTTAGGTCCTCTGGTGGCTAAGGGTTTGAATGGGAAATGCTGCTTACCTAGCTTGTTAGTATTCACTCCTGGGCAGGGCTGTGTGGGTCCCAGGTGTGCTGCAGTTGGCAGTGTGTGCCCATCCTCATTCCTTAGTGACTAGCCATTTCACTGGTAGTGCAATGCATAGTGCATAGGCCTGTTCCCTGTATATGAGGGTGCTGTGTAAGCCAACGGTGGTGTTGGTGCAGTCATTGACCCTGTGTATCCTTTGTCTCTCTCACCCATTTCTTGTTTTGTCATCCTGTCCTTATGTGCATCAGCATCATCTGGTGGAGGAGCTGAGGCACCGGCGACAGAGGGAGCTACATCCCACAGGACCCTGGAGGCATTGTCCACTGATGCTGAGGGCACCAGTGGGACGGAGGGCGAGGGGAGCACCACGGCGGAGACTGAATGGGACAATACAGACTCCGATACCTCATCCGATAGGAGCTCCCTGGTGGCGGTGGACGCCTCTGTGACCACCCCAGCTCAGGTACAGCCTCCACCCCCTGTACCAGCACCACCCTCCCAGTAGCCACCCAGCGAGTTGCCCGTGCCTGCTCACCCAGGAGGGTGGGCATCTCCTTCGCCCCAAGTATTTCAGGCCCTACCCCATTGAGCCCTGCTGCCCTGAGTGAGGAGGCTATTGACCTCCTGACATCCATCTCTGTAGGGCAAACAACCATTGTGAATGCCATCCAGGGGCTGGCAGCCCAGATGCGGCAATCAAAATCATGCATTCACAGTGGATTGGCAGCCCAACAGAGATCGATTCAGGCTCTGTCCTCCTCTCTGATGGCAGCCATTGTCCCTATTTCAACCGTCCCCCCTCAAACTTTTACGTACCAGTCCCATTCTCCTCAACCCCAACCCATCCCAAGCACACAGCCAGACGAGTATGCACACAAGACAACACCCAAGAGTGTCACAGGCAAACACAAGCTCCACACTTCATCCCACAGGCACTCACACAAACACCATTCAGCTGCAGACACGACAACATCCACCCTTTATACTGTGTCCCCCTCCTCCTCCTCCTCCTCCCACCCAGTTGCATCTACACTCAAACCTGCATGCACTACATCAATATCCACTACCAGCATCATCAGCACACCAAGCAGAACACACACCTCAATGGCAGACACCACCACCACATCCATGCATGAGTCCCCTGTGTCCTCTCCCACCGTGTCTGTCCCCCCTTCCTAAAGTACACAAACGCAGCACTCAGACACCCAACAGCCATCCACCTCACAACAGCAAACAGCCCATGCATCTGCACCCAAATCCAGCAGACAAACACCTCCAACAACCACTCCCTCATCCTCTACTCCCATTACTTCTCCGTCTTCCCACCCCAACGTCCCTAAAAAGCTTTTCCTTTCCCAGATTGACCTCTTCCCTACCCCGCCCCTCCCCGTCCTGCACGTATGGGCATGGTAGCAAGGACCCAGCCAAGCACCTCAGTCAAACAGTCCACGGGACCAATGGTAGCAGCACTTACTTGTGGTGGAAAGGATTACAGGCCAACAATACTGAAGGGGAAGGAGCCTGCACCAGGTGCTAAGAAGGGGAAGGAGCCTCCACCAGCTGCTAAGTAGGGGAAGAAGCCTGCACCAGCTGCTAAGAAGGGGAAGGAGCCTGCACCAGCTGGAAAGAAGGGGAAGGAGCCTGCACCAGCTGCAAAGAAGGGGAAGGAGCCTGCACCAGCAGGCAGAGAGGGGAAGAGCCCACCCATCAGTGCCAGGAAGGGTAGGGGATCCCCAACCAATGAGCAGGAAGAGGGTGTAGGGGCTGAGCAGGAGCCTCCCACATCCACCACCTCAGTGCAGCCATCGGAGGGTGCAGGTGCTGAGCAGGAGCGTCCCACAACCACCACCACAGTGCAGCCTTCACCACCGGCAGACACCATGTAGTCCAGCCTTCAAGGGCTGCTGTGCGGCCTGTCCCCACCAGAACCAATGGGCAAGACACCTACTTGAGAGACTGGCCTTGCACTCCCTAGGACAAAGCAATGTGCATGTTGCCCCCTCCAGAACCAGTGGGCAGGACACCTACTTGAGAGACTGTGGCCTTGCACTCCCCAGGACAAAGCAATGGGCATGTTGCCCCCTCCAGAACCAGTGGGCAAGACACCCACTTGAGAGACTGTGGCCTTGCACTCCCCAAGACAAAGCAATGGGCATATTGCCCATTCCAGAACAAGTGGGCAAGACACCCACCTGAGAGACTGTGGCCTTGCACTCCCCAGGACAAAGCACAGGGCATGTTGCCCCCTCCAGAACCACTGGGCTTGTTCCCGCGTCCAGCTGAGGGGCACCCCCTCCCCCTGAGGTGCCTGCCTATTTGACAACTGATGCCCCCTACAGTGTTCTATCCGGATTGGTGCAGGATTCGAGTGGGGCCTTGGACTGTGCCCTTTTGCCATGTGGGCCCTTTGCACTATGAACTTGGCAGTGTCCCTTTCTTATACATGTGTACCGGTCTGTATCATGGTCAAATCGGATTGTTGATTTTATTGTTGGACTGATTACAATCATTGTCATAAATTCCTGTTCCCTTTCATTATTCTGCAGATTTTCATGATCAGATTGTTTTTGTAATACATATGGTTGTGTGTATGGCGTGTGTATGTCGGGTGTGTGTGGTGCATGTGTGTGTGTCACTCTCGTTTTCCTCCCACCCTCCCTTGTGTGCTAGGCGTCTGTACTCACTGTCGTCATCTTCGCCGGTATTGGTGTTCCAGGTGGAGCATAACGTAGAAGATCATCGGAAAGACTTGCAGTTCGAGTTCCATGGTGGCGTGGTTCCTCCCTGTGTCTCCATGGTGAGTCTTTTCTCTTCTGTGATGTGTTTCTGCCAGGATTTTGATGGCATTGGTACCGCCCTGGAATAGGTGGTGGAATTGTTTCTATGGTGGGCGGAACTTTGTCTTCCGCCTGGCTGTAGGCGGCTACCGCCGTGGTGACTGTTGTTTCCGCCCTGGCGGTCGGTGTGGTACATTGGCTGTTTATCAGAGGTATCACCGCCATGGTTATTATTTGGCAGTAATTACCGCCAGCCTGTTGGTGGTATTACTGCCACTTTTTCACCGACCGCCAGGGTCGTAATGAGGGCCTGATACTTTAAAAATCAGCAATTGTCTCTTGTGTGCACAATATATGTATGGAGATCGCAGAGAAGGAGATGCATGGAAAAAAGAAGATGTGCGTCAGATTTTCTGACAAGCACAGATGATGCTTCGTTTCTTCCAAGGCTGCAAGGGCTTTGCGTCAATTTCCGGCATGCAGTCTCAGATCCTCACTGTGATGTATAGTCTTTTGATGCCCAGGGATGATGCGTGTAAATCCTGGGCGTGTGGGATAAAGTCACAGGTGCTGTGTCTATCCAGTGTGCAATACGTCGGAGTTTCTGATGCATGGCAGGCGGTGCGTCGATACTTCACTCAGGAAGTCAGGCTGTGTCGTTCCGGTTCGGCTGTGCATCAAACCCGTATGGCTATGTGTTGAAGTTCTGGTCGCAACGCAGGCACTGCAGCGATCTCCACTTGGGAAGCCATGCTGCATCATTCCAGTTTAGCAATGTAGTGATTTTCTCATCGCTAGGCAAGTTGTGCGTCATTTCCAGAAAGCTGTGCTTCAATTTTCACCACACAAGGAGTTTCCTTGAAGAGAGGAAGACTTTTTGACCCTGAGACTTCAGAAACAGGAGGCAAGCTCAATTCAAGCCCTTGGAGAGCACTTCTCAGCAAAGTCAGAAGGCAGCAAGGCAGCAGGGAAACAGCAAGGCAGGAGTCCTTTGCAGCAAAGCAGTCCAGGTGAGTCCTTTGGGCAGCCAGGCAGCTCCTCTTCTGGATCTGGTCCAGAAGTGTCTGATCTGGTGGGGTCAGGGACCCAGTTCATATATGCAAACATGCCTTTGAAGTGGGGAGACTTCAAAGAGTGGTTTTGAAGTGCACAGGGTCCCCTTGCAGTACAGGTCTGTCTTCTGGGGTCCCAGTAGGAGGTTTGGCAGTCCGCTGTGTGAGGACAGGCAACTGGCCTTTGAAATGTACGTGTCAGGCCCCTCTACCCTTCTGGCCCAAGAAGACCCATTCAGTATGCAGATGAGTGTAGGCGTAACTGAGTATCCCGTGTTTGTGGTTGTCTGGGTGAAATGCCCAAGGGAGCTATCAAACTGCCCAACCCAGACGTGTATTGGAGACAGGCTGTAAGGCATAAATGGATTTTAAGTGCAGAAAAATGCTAACAAGTGGCATTTCTAAAATAGTAATATAAAATCCAACCTCACCAATAAGCTCATACCATTCTGGCCATACTAAACATGACCTGTTTACCCCTTTCTGATGAGAATCTACCACTCAAAACAGTATAAGAGGGTAGGCCTAATGTTAGCCTATGAAAGGAGCACAATCAGTGCTGCAGGCCCACTAGTAGCATCCAATATGTAATATATATGCCAATTGGGAATGTACAAAACTTACCATGTTTAAGGAAGAGAGCATTTGCACTTTACCACTGATTAGCAGTGGTAAAGTGCACAGGGTCCTAAAACCAGCACAAACAGTGTGAGAAAAGTGTAGGGAGGCAGGCAAAAAAATGAGGGGTTACCACCCTAAGGCTGTCAGGTCTAACAATCTAGTTCCCTGTATTGAAGCTTGTTCAATTTCCAGGTCTTTGCTTTTGAAGCAGTCATTTGAAGATTTGGCAGTGTGAGGGGCATGATCAGACCGTCCGGCCACAATGATGTCACATTGGATGACTTTAGGTAGAAACCCTATATTTGCCAGAAAGAATCAATCTATGTTTCTGTTACAACTGGGGTTTCTGGTTGTCAGAGTAGGTACCCTGCAGAAGCAGGAACCACCACTTCTAGTCAGGGTAAGTTAGATGCACGCTTAGAGATAACCTATGTTCAGTCTCTGGTAGCTTAGCACAGAGCAGGCAAATATATCTAAAGATGCACTGTGTAAAATATTTGTGCTACACAAACACACAGTAATAATATGAAAACAAAACAAAAAGACTCCACACAGGTTTAGATAAATGCAGAATATTTATTTGAGTAAAACATGACCCCAACAACAAACATCCAATTAGTAGAAGTCAAATACAGAATATTTATTTGAGTAAAACATGACCCCAACAACAAAAATCCAATCAGTAGAAATATGAATTTTAAAAAAACAAAGTAAAAATACTGCTTAGAAGTCACTTGAGGTCACGGGAGATCGGTGAAAATCTAAAGTTCAGGCCAACTGTGATGAAGGGTAAGCCGGCTACCGGACACATGCAGGGCCCACTGAAAAAGTACCTTGTATGGAACAACTGTCGAGGAGCAAATGTGAAGGAGATGCATCATTTTCGGTCATAGCAGTTAAGTTGAAGCGTTGTCGTCGGCACTTGAAGTGGGGTCCCACGTTGGCATCGAAATCCATTGAGATGGATGCAATGCATCATCACTGAGCCACGCAGAGTGCTGTCGGTGGGCCATGCAAGCTGTGGATCTGCTGTTGTCGAACAGCCTCTGCATCAGCGTTAAAGGGTGATGTGTCCGTTTCGAATGGTGCAGTGGTGATGATGCAATGAATTTTGTAGAAAGCAGCTGTATAACCCACTTCTGAGGCCCAGGACTGGAGGGGGCACCTCAGGCAAGGATATGACTCACAGGTGGCAGAGTTCAGCATCACTAGGAGAGTTGCATGAAGTCTTTTGTGTCCCTGAGACTTCAGAAACAGGAGGCAAGCCAGCAAACCCTTGGAGTCACTCTGGGTTCAAGTGACCAAGGTCCAGTCCTTGTCCTCAGCAGGGCAGAAATCAGCAGGCAGCAGGGCAGGTTAGCCAAGCAGAGGAGTAGTTCCTCAGAACAGTCAGTCTAGGTGAAGTGTCTATCCTTTCAGCACAGCAGTTTTTATTCTAGCAGAGATCTTCCCAGGTCCCAGGTGATTTGGTAGGATCAAAGCCACAGTTCTTATACTCAAATGTGGCTTTGAAGTGGGGTGACTTCAAAGCAGGGTCTTTGAAGTAAACAGAGATCCATTCTTCCTAGCCATTGCTCCAGTCAGCCAGTAGGGAGTAATGAGCCATTTGTTTGGGAACAGGCACTTCCCTATTGAAGTGTACGTATCAGCTCCCCTCCACCCTTTCTGCGCAGGAAGGCCTGTGTTTGTGGTTGTTTAGAGAAAATGCACAAAGTGAATGCTATCACTTACCCGAGACGTGTATTGGAGACAGGTGCCAAGGCACACAGAGCAGTGTGAGCTGAGAAATGCCCAATTTCTAAAAGTGTCATTTCTGAAATAGTAATGTTAAATGTAACTTTATCAATAAAGAGGATTCACCATTGTCATTTATGGAACATGATGTAGCTACTCCTTTCTGATCAGTAATTACTGCTTAACTGTATATTAAGGAATTCCTAATGCTGGCCTATGAGAGGACGAGGCCTCACAGTAGTGAAAAATTACTTTGGGGGATTTTACTACCAGAATATGTAAAACTTACAAATACATGTTCTGTCCTTTACTTACATAGCATCCTGCAATATGGGCTACCAAGGTCCTACCTTAAGTGTGACTTATATGCAATAAAATGGGAGTTTAAAGCTTGTCAAGAGGTTTTAAATGCCAAGTTGATGTGGCAGTGAAACTGCAGACAAAGGCTCTGCAATGGTAGGCCTGAGACATGTTTGAAAGGCTTCTTATATGGGTGGCACAATCAATGCTGCAGGCCCACTAGAATCATTTAATTGACAAGCCCTGGGTATATGGCATACCACTTTACAAAGTAATTACAGGTACATTTAATATGCCAATTGTGAATGCACAAATGTTACTATGCTTAGGGGAGAAGCACATGTACTTTAGCACTGGTCAGCAGTGGTAAAGTGTGCAGACTCCTAAGGAAAATAGTAAGATACAGCAAAATAGAGTCAAACAGGCAAAATGTTTGGAGGAAGACCACCCTAAGGCTGACAGGTTTAACACTGCCTTATGAGGGAAGGATAGGAAAGTATACTCCCTATCTGTTGGGTGACATAACAGCCATTGATCAATCAGTCCATGATCAGACATCAGATCCTTGAATATGCTCCTGTCTGAGTTGTTATGTGTCAAGCACTAACCTGGTGGTTCCCAAAGGAGTGAGTTGAAGTCTGATCTGCTAGGTCCCAACTCATACTCTACACTCGAATGTTCTCTGTATATGTATTGTTTTATCTGATAGAAGCCCAAGCCCAGTAGGGGAAACAGGAATGGAATGGACAAGAAAGAGATGCTGCTATGGATCGCTTCTGCACATAACACCGATTTGCTCTGGAATTTGGGATTGTTGGCTGATTCCTCAAATGGTGCTCTTTTGTCTCTGTTTTTTCTGTGAAAGGGAATTGCACATGGTTACCTTTCTCATTTTAATCCAGCATTGACTTCCACCCACCATCCCTTGCAATTATAGGTATACCTATATATTACCTCTTTCTTCATGTTTTCTACTTGCTCAATTCATGTGTAGGGATTGATTGAATCCCTTTGAAAAAATGGCACAGATTAATTGGTGTTAACCTTCCAACTATGCAACACTTTCTTTAGAAAACTAGAAAACTACACATACCACAAATCTTTATCTTGAGTCTAAAATGTGTTACTCCTTGTAAAGCACAATTGACTTCTAGCACAATTCCTTGGTTTATCTGGGATTGATTGAAGTGAATATCAGAAACTAAACAATTACTCACATAAGCATTACAAAAACATAATGGTGAATGAAAGCTTAGCTTGTTATACACCCTTTACATAAATGCATGTTTGCATAAATGTGTTTTATAATAAACCATGACTAAGCAATCAATCAATTAATCAGGCACTTGTAAAGTGCGGCTCATCACCTGTGAGGTCTTAAGGCGCTGTTGCAGGTGTGCTTCTCAGTCAAAGAGTCAGGTCTTGAGATCCTTCCTCAACAGCTTCAGTGAGGTGGCTTGTCTGAGGTTGAGTGGGAGTGTGTTCCATGTCCGTGCTGCGAGGTTAGAGAAGGATCTTTCCTCCAGCTGTGCTCTTCCTGATTCTGGGGATGGAGACGAGGGTGAGTTGGGAGGATTGGAACTGCCTGGAGGTGGTGTTGAAGGTCAGGGGGTGGTTGGGGTAGGCCGGTCCGATGTTGTGCAGTGCCTTGTAGGTGTGTGTCAGTAGCTTTAAAGTGATGAGTTTGTCGACCAGGAGCCAGGGCAGGTCTCTGAGGTGGGCGGAGAAGTGGCTATGGTGGGGGGTGTCCAGGATGAGTCTGGCTGCTGGATTCTGGATTCTCTGTAGTCTTGTTTGAAGCTTCTTTGTGATACCAGCATAGAGTGCGTTGCCATAGTCTAGTTTGCTGCTGACAAGCATGTGGATAACATTCCTTCTTGTCTCGTTGGGGATCCTCTTCGAAGGAGGCGCAGGGTGTGGAAGCATGGCAATAAGACGACATTGGCTTGACGGGTCATGGAATGCATGGAGTCCTGAGACTAAGAGCCTATATTATGATGCTGGTGGGTTTATAGAGCAAAAACCTCTACAGTCCCACCGGCACCGGCAGTTAGGACGGACCGCTACAGTGACAAGAAAGGACAAAAGGGCCAGCGAAGTCTGTGTTTCCACCAATCTCATTATGATGTTGCACACCGCCAATATGACAATGTTGGTCCAACCACCACATCCCAGCAGGCAGAAACAGAGAGTATAAAGGGAGCAACTCACCTGTAGGTAGCGTTACACATCCTGTGCCACCATGGAGCACATCACAAAGGTCCTGCCAGTGTTGTACACACAACTACCTATGTCATTAAGCTCAACAACAGATCGTCGCTCCGACTTCAGCATGATATGGGGCTCATACTGTGGGCACCAAGCACATGTGTCATTGTGTACACAGTCCGAGTCATTCACAACAAATGACACATTCACAGCCATTAGATGCACCCTTTGGGGAGGTCACTGACACTGCAAAGCAACACTACACAATAACACACATCTGCTCACCTCAGGTACAGGGTCAGTGAAGTATAGAGAACATTGTGTTACACAACAGCAACAACACAGCAACATCAAATCTCAAATACAACTGACACCCTCACATAGCACTCATGCCATAAACTATCATCAGATTGAGTACACATGTGTACGGATATGTCGTAGAACACAAAACCCCTCCCATGAAACAGTCCTGCAATGGACCCACACATCACCCACATTGCAACACAATAGAAGGACAATGGGATGCACAATAGTTTGAGAGACAAATATACAAAGCTCACTATACAACAAATACCTGCACAATAGGGATGGGGGCATCAGGAGCACTCATAGAAGGATGCTGCACTGGGACATATTATACTTTGCACAGGCCCCTAAAACAACATTTGCGCAGGAACTGGCCCCTCAGGTATCTCTGGGACAAACAATAGTAGAGCAAAGTGACAAGACTATCTGCAGAATTTGGAAGTGCAAATAAAGAAAGCACATACAAATTCAACAGCATGAACCATGCATCTGGATAAGTAGCGGCAAGGTACACACATCAAAATGGGCACATGTACAGTCAAAGGCAGAGGAAGCTAGCACAATTGAACACCCTCTATGTGTGGTCAAGCAACACTCTAGCTTCCACACATGAGACAAATGTAAAATTCATATCAAGGAGACAAGTCTTACACCGTACATGCTGACAATGGACAACAGAAAATTAAAACTTACCATACCAAACAGAGCATAATGCAATGACACCACAGTTGAATTAGCATACACATATCAATACAGTCAATATCTACCCTTGTGCTGGGTTACACCAGCACTGCCCACAAAGTCAGATTTTGCAACCAACAGCAAATGGACCAGCAATCAGGGTGAAACACACACAGCTGTAGGCATACAACACGTTACCCAGGAACAACATAAAGGTAGAAAAAGAATTGCAGGACAATTGTGCACCTAAAAAAAACAACTACTTGGGTTTATTAGCTGGAAAAGCTTCAGAACAAAGGCCATTGGTCAGCCAAATTAAGGTCCATGCCCATGATTGCACCCACACTTGTCTCCAGTCACTGTCCAGGAACCGCACAGGAAGGGGCATCAAGTTGACAGGCAGGCACCTCAGGAATCATCCTTAGGTGGGGTGGGGTTGGATTTGGTATGGGTTGGTTTGGGAGGGGGCTTCTTCTTTGGAGGGGTGGGTTTCTTCTTAGGGGAGGGATATGGATGTTTGCAAGGGGGCAGGTATGACAGGGGAGGACTTGGATGTGGAAGGGATGGTTATGGATGTGAGTGGGGGCCTCTTGTGCTTGGGAGGGGATTAGGGGGAACACGGGAACGAGCAAGCTTTGAAGGTTGAGGGAGTGGTTGTCTGGTCTGTGGGTGTAGATGTCTTGGTTGCGTATGTGTGTGAGGTATGGCTTTGTTTGGGTGGTGTCTATTGTGTGTGACTGTGGGTGTTCACGTGTCTTGGTGGGCTGGGAGGAGGAGGGTCTGGGTGATGGAGTGGTGGATATTTGTGTGTATGTTGAGATGGTGTCTGGTGGTATGCTGGATGTTGTGGATGTTTGTGTGTCTGCTGGGGTAGTGTCTGCAGGTATGCTGATGTGACAGATGTGTCTGTGTGTGTTGTGATGGTGTCTACGGATTTGATGAATGTGGTGTCTGTGTGTGTTTTACTGCTGGCTTTAGGTATAGTGGCTGTTGTGGCAGTATCTGTGGATATGCCTGATGTGTTGTGTGGGTCATGGGGGTGGTCAAGGTGTCTAGTGAAGTGGTAGCTGATATTGGGGGTCATTACAACCCTGGCGGACGGTGCTAAAGCTGCAGAAATACCACAAACAGGCCGGCGGACAAAAAAAGGGAATTATGACCCTGGCGGAAACCGCCAACAAAGACAGCCACTTTAACACACCGCCCGCCACGGCGGTACAGACAAGCAGCGCGGCGGTTACCGCCAACAGACAGACGGGAGACAATGTACTGCCCACAGTATTACAACCCGCCAATCCGCCACCTTTTCCGGGGCGGATTCACCGTGGCTAAAAACACGGCGGAAACAGCTTTTGCTATGGGAAAACGCTCACCTGAACACATCCCACGAGGAAGGAGGCCACCATGGAGCCGGAATTACAAATACTCCCTGCCCTTGTCTTTCTGCTCCTCTACGACCAACAGCTACGTAGGTGCCGAACACACCGGTGAGTACTGCACCTACGACACGGGGGAGGCAAAAGTTAGGGGGACACCCACCAAACACCCCCACCCTCGCATATTAAACATACACACCAATGCATTCACAAAAATCACAAGAACAACCCACAATCCCCCCGGAAGAATGAATAGACAATGCAAAATTCGGTCAAACATTATAATGTGCCAATATACATGTCATACAAAAAAATACAGATATATATTTCAAAATCACTCATAATTATATATACAATACGAGAAGTAGTGCAGATATGTACACAACAATGTCCGTGCACCAACAGTCCAAAAATGCATGGGCGAGGCCCACAAACGATACTTGAGCACAATCGGAGAGAACACTGCCGGGGCATCAGATAGAAATACTACAGGCACCTCAGGGGGAAGGGAAGGGGGGCACCTCAGCCAGATGAATGCAAAGCCAGATCCACGACGGCACTCCATGCCCATTGATGTATCCTGGGGAGTGCAAAGCCACAGTCTCACAAGTCTCTACCGAGGGTGGGTTGCCCACTGTGCCATCCTGGGGAGTGCAAAGCCACAGTCTCACAAGTCTCTACAGTGGGTGGGTTGCCCACTGTGCCATCCTGGGGAGTGCAAAGCCACAGTCTCACAAGTCTCTACAGTGGGTGGGTTGCCCACTGTGCCGTCCTGGGGAGTGCAAAGCCACAGTCTCTCAAGTAGATGCAGTTCTTTACTGGTACTGGGTGGGACTGGTGCCCAGATTGGATGAGTCTCCCCATGAAAGTTCATGTCCTGTCACTGTCCCAGCTGCACATGGGATAAGGATGCCTGATTTGGCGGCCTTTTCATTCCTACACGGTGCTTGCCCTGTTCAGCAGTCTTCACCATGGCAGTCTTTGCCCTGTTCAGCGGTGCTTTGCCATGGTAGTCTTTGCCCTGTTCAGCGGTCTTCACCATGGTGGTCTTTGCCCTGTTCAGCGGTATTTTGCCATGGCGGTCTTTGCCTTGTTCAGCGGTCTTCACCATGGCAGTCTTTGCCCTGTTCAGCGGTGCTTTGCCGTGGCGGTCTTTGCCCTGTTCAGCGGTGCTTTGACATGGCGGTCTTTGCCCTGTTCACCGGTGCTTTGCCATGGCGGTTCTGGACTGTTCAGCGGTGCTTTGCCATGGCGGTCTTTGCCCTGTTCACCGGTGCTTTGCCATGGCGGTTCTGGACTGTTCAGCAGTACTTTGCCATGGTGGTTCTGGACTGTTCAGCGGTGCTTTGCCATGGCGGTCTTTGCCCTGTTCAGCGGTCTTCACCATGGCGGTCTTTGCACTGTTCAGCGGTGCTTTGCCATGGCGGTCTTTGCCCTGTTCACTGGTGCTTTGCCATGGCGGTTCTGGACTGTTCAGCGGTGCTTTGCCATGGCGGTCTTTGCCCTGTTCACCGATGCTTTGCCATAGCGGTTCTGGACTGTTCAGCGGTGCTTTGCCATGGCGGTCTTTGCCCTGTTCAGCGGTCTTCACCATGGCGGTCTTTGCCCTGCTCAGCGGTGCTTTGACATGGCGGTCTTTGCCCTGTTCAGCGGTCTTCACCATGGCAGTCTTTGCCCTGTTCAGCGGTGCTTTGCCGTGGCGGTCTTTGCCCTTTTCAGCGGTGCTTTGCCATGGTAGTCTTTGCCCTGTTCAGCGGTCTTCACCATGGCGGTCTTTGCCCTGTTCAGCGGTCTTCACCATGGCAGTCTTTGCCCTGTTCAGCGGTGCTTTGCCGTGGCGGTCTTTGCCCTGTTCAGCGGTGCTTTGCCATGGCGGTTCTGGACTGTTCAGCGGTGCTTTGCCATGGTGGTTCTGGACTGTTCAGCTGTGCTTTGCCATGGCGGTCTTTGCCCTGTTCAGCGGTCTTCACCATGGCGGTCTTTGCACTGTTCAGCGGTGCTTTGCCATGGCGGTCTTTGCCCTGTTCACCGGTGCTTTGCCATGGCGGTTCTGGACTGTTCAGCGGTGCTTTGCCATGGTGGTTCTGGACTGTTCAGCGGTGCTTTGCCATGGCGGTCTTTGCCCTGTTCAGCGGTCTTCACCATGGCGGTCTTTGCACTGTTCAGCGGTGCTTTGCCATGGCGGTCTTTGCCCTGTTCACCGGTGCTTTGCCATGGTGGATCTGGACTGTTCAGCGGTGCTTTGCCATGACGGTTCTGGACTGTTCAGCAGTGCTTTGCCATGGCGGTCTTTGCCCTGTTCACCGATGCTTTGCCATGGTGGTTCTGGACTGTTCAGCGGTGCTTTGCCATGGTGGTTCTGGACTGTTCAGCGGTGCTTTGCCATGGCGGTCTTTGCCCTGTTCAGAGGTCTTTACCATGGCGGTCTTTGCACTATTCAGCGGTGCTTTGCCATGGCGGTCTTTGCCCTGTTCACCGGTGCTTTGCCATGGCGGTTCTGGACTGTTCAGCGGTGCTTTGCCATGGCGGTTCTGGACTGTTCAGCAGTGCTTTGCCATGGCGGTCTTTGCCCTGTTCACCGATGCTTTGCCATAGCGGTTCTGGACTGTTCAGCGGTGCTTTGCCATGGCGGTTCAGGACTGTTCAGCTGTGCTTTGCCATGGCGGTTCTGATACGGACATTGGTGTGTGGCATGACGATCTCTACACTGGGCATTGGTGTGTGGCATGACGTTCTCTACACTGGGCATTGGTGTGTGGCATGACGTTCCATCATTTCCCTGCGGGGCTGTGGCAGCCAGGGCCCTCCTGGGCTGTGACTCCGGCGGTGGTCTCCTGACCAGTGACGATACTTGGGCCCTCCTGGGCTGTGACTCTGGCGGTGGTCTCCTGACCAGTGACGATACTTGGGCCGGCCCTCCTGGGCACTGACTCCGGCGGTAGTCTCCTGACCAGTGACGATACTTGGGCCCTCCCGGGCTGTGACTCTGGCGGTGGTCTCTGGACCAGTGACGATACTTGGGCCCTCCTGGGCTGTGACTCTGGCGGTGGTCTCTGGACCAGTGACAATACTTGGGCCCTCCTGGGCTGTGACTCTGGCGGTGGTCTCCGGACCAGTGACGATACTTGGGCCCTCCTGGGCTGTGACTCTGGCGGTGGTCTCTGGACCAGTGACGACGGTGCTGGAGGTTGTGTCTGGACTGCCGGAAATGATGGCGCACTTCTCCGCCGTGACACTCACAACAGGCTGGGCAGACTTCCTCTGGACCTTCCCCACCTTTGTTGGAGTCACAGCTGACTCACCAATCCCCTTCGAACCCATGTCAGTTGTTGTCCCACCAGGAGTCTTAACACGGTCCCGTTGTCCACTCTCCAATTTTAGAGCCTTTACAGGGGGTGGGCTGCCAGTGCCTTGGCTCCATGTCCTACTGCCTGCCCTAGTGGGCGGTGCACTCCACAAGCCTTGAACACGCACCACTGGTATTGGAGGCTTTTTGGCTGAGGCGCTACGACGGGACTGGTGAATTGGAGGGGGGGGTGGGGGCAAAAAGATAAATTTTACAGAGGGACAGTTTCTGACGAACACTGGGATGGGTAGCTGGAGGGGGTCTGGGAGTGGAGGAAGAGGAGGTGGTTGTCGGAGGTGTCACTTTAGCTGTTTTGGGTGCAGGTGCAGGTACTGGAGGCTGTCGTGAGGTGGATGGATGTTGGGTGAGTGATTGCCGGCGTTTGTGTACTTTGGGAGGGGGCGTCACAGACACACTGGGAGAGGACACAGGGGACGTGTAAATGGCAGTGGAGGTGGTGAGTGCAGGTGAGCGGCATGGGGTGCTGGGTCTCCTTGTGCGACTCGTGGTGCCTGTAGATGTGGTGCATGCAGGTGTGTGTGTAGACGATACTGGGAGGGAGGAGGGAGAAGAGGAAGAGGGGGACACAGTGGAGACAGTGGATGTTGCTGTGTCTGTATGGTTGTGATGCTTGTGGTGCCTATGTTTGCTTGAGCTACTTTTGTGTGTTGACTTGTGTGCATGCTGGTCTGTAGGTGTGCTTGGGATGGGCTGGGGTACAGGGGATTGGGTCTGGGTGGAGGAAGTTGGAGGGGGGAGGCTAGACACAGGGACAATGGCTGCCATCAGTGCGGAGGCCAGAGATTGCAGGGTTCGCTGAAGGACAGCCTGACCAGAATGAATGCCCTCCAGGAATGCATTACCGTGTTGCAACTCTCGTTCTACACCCTGGATGGCATTCACAATGGTGGACTGCCCAACAGTGAGTGACCTGAGGAGGTCAAAGGCCTCCTCACTGAGGGCAGCAGGGGTGACTGGGGCAGGGCCTGAGGTGCCGGGGGCGAAGGTGATGCCCACTCTCCTGGGTGAGGGGGCACGTTGCGAACACTGAGGGGCTGCTGGGAGGGCGGTGCTGGTAGGGGAGGTGGCGGCTGTAACTGTTGAAGTGGGGGGCACAGATGGTGCCACCACCACAGGGGAGCTCCCATCGGTGGACGAGTCCGTGTCGCTGGTTTTTGATCCAGTGGCCGACGTGAAGCTCCCCTCGCCCTCCGTCCCACTGGTGCATTCAGAGTCCATGGTGTGGCCCTCCATGGCCATGTGGGATGCAGCTCCCTCGTGCTCCGGTGCCACTGTACCTCTGCCTGTTGATGCTGATGTACAAAAGGACAGGGAGAGCAGGAAAAGGGGGGGGACAGAAGAAAGAGAGTTTTAGTGCATGGCATTCCGCTACCGTTGGCGGACAAGACAGACAGAGCAGCCCCCTGCATAACGCCGTGCTCCTGCACTCTGCACACGCAATTCCTGGGTTACGGCCTACATGGCAATGGTGGACATCTGCGCACATGGAAGCCACAGGGGCAACTATACCTCGACTTGGCACTCTGCTGAGGTGGGGTTGAGTGCCACATGGCCTACATTACGGAGGGGCCTTGCCTACCTAACTCGCCCTGGCCTAGGGACACCCACAGCACACCTCCCACACCCAGACACCTCCACTGCACGCTAAGTCCGCAGAATGAGGTTGTACTCACCCCCTTGTGTCTGCTGTAATGTCCTCAAGCGCCCATCCAACTCTGGGTAAGCCACCGCCAGGATCCAGAAACATCAGGGGGGTCATGGTGCGACGGGCACCCCTCCCACGTTGGGAGGCCATCCCCAGCTGAGCCTCCGCCGTCTTCTTCCTGCAGCGGCAAATGTCCTCCCGTCTCTTCCGGCAGTGGGTGCCCCATCTCTGGTGGGCCCCCAGGGTCCAGACCTCCTTGGCGATGGCACGCCAAATATCCCTCTTCTGGTGGGCGCTGACCTACATGACATGCACAAGGGAAGAGGAACAGGCATTACCAACTGCACCGTCAATGTGAGTGGCCCCCTCCCTACAATGGCCATGTGGCCCATTCATTCCCATGCATTAATGTTCTATGAACTCTGCCCCTTCCCTCTTCCACCCAGCCCTCTCCACCCAGGCCTAGCCCATACAACGTGCTCCCTGTGTACTAACCTGTTGGTCTGGAGGACCGTAGAGTAGCGTGTACTGGGGGAGGACCCCATCCACAAGTTTCTCCAACTCCTGTGCAGTGAAGGCAGGGGCCCTTTCCCCAGACACAGCAGCCATCTTTGCTTCCAGACCGAGGTCACAGCAGCACTAGCAGTGTAGGTCCTCTCCTGTCTAAGGTCAGGTATCTAGTGATTGAACAAATAGAAAATGGCGGTGACGTCCACGGCGGTGACGTCCGCGGCGGTGCGCATCATCACCGCCGGCGCACCTGTTCATTGGCTTCTGGGACCCATAGGGTCCAATGTTAACCAATGCAGCATTGCGCTGCGGTCTACGACCGCCTACCGCGACAGTGTGCAACGCCAGCATAGTTACCCCACAATCCCATTGTCCCAGTTTAGAGGTCATGCAGCCGCCATTTCAGGGGCCCACATGGCTTCATTTACGACTGCGTCACACATAGCTAGGCCTACACTCAACACACATACAGGAAGGGTTTTGTGTCTGGTGTAGTCTTGTGTGTAACTGTGGGTACATACCTGGAGGAATAGTGAGTGGTTCTTCACTGTTGTCCTTCGTAGGCATCGTCAGCTGGGACATATGAGAAGATGGCAGAATCCTCTGGTGTACTGACCGCTGGTGGACCTGTTGACAATGGAAGAAAGACATGTCATCGTCACCTACCGGTTTGACCGTGCCACTATCCAGGAACTATGTACCCAGTTGGAGCCAGACCTGATGTCACCAACCCGCCATCCGACTGGAATCCCCCCTGACGTGCAGGTGCTGTCAGTGCTCCATTTCCTTGCAAATGGGTCATTTCAGACTACTGTGGCCATAGCATCAGCGATGTCCCAGCCTATGTTTTCCAATGTCTTGTCCAGAGTGTTGTCTGCCCTGCTGAAACACGTAAGGAGATACATCATTTTCCCTCAGGTGGAGGATTTGCCTACAGTGAAAGGTGACTTTTATGCCCTTGGACATATCCCCAACGTCATAGGTGCCATTGATGGGACCCATGTAGCTTTGGTCCCCCCCCCAAAGGAGTGAACAGGTTTACAGGAACAGGAAGAGTTATCATTCCATGAATGTCCAGATGGTCTGTTTGGCAGACCAGTACATCTCGCAGGTAAATGCTATGTTCCCAGGCTCTGTGCATGACGCCTACATCCTGAGGAATAGCAGCATCCCTGATATGATGGGTCAACTCCAGAGGCACCGTGTATGGCTACTGGGGGACTCTGGTTACCCAAACCTTTCCTGGCTATTGACCCCAGTGAGGAATCCTAGGACCAGGGCAGAGGAACGCTGCAATGAGGCCTATGGGCGGACTAGGAGAGTGATCGAACGCACCTTCGGCCTCCTGAAGGCCAGGTTCAGGTGCCTCCATATGACAGGTGGATCCCTATTCTACTCACCGAAGAACGTGTGCAACATCATCATCGCCTGCTCCATGCTCCATAATTTGGCTTTGCGACGGCAGGTGCCTTTTCTGAAGGAGGATGATCCAGATGACGGTGTTGTAGCAGCTGTGGAGCCTGTGGACAGTGATGAGGATGAAGCTGAGGAAGAAGAAAACGACAACAGGGAGTCAGTCATACAGCAATATTTCCAGTGACACACAGGTGAGAACATTTTCTGGTTTAACATTGCATTACCTTTCACACGTCTACTTCTATCCTGTTCCTCCATTTCAATCACTATTTGTTAACTGAGTTGTACCCTTCCATTTCAGTTTCACAGGTGTGGTAAACTACGTGTCAACTGTTTGCATCCTTCATGGGCTTGTGATGTGTGACATAGGTATGTTAGCCTTACAATGGTGCAGCCATTATGACACTGTCATTGACAATACAAAGTACCAAATCATAGACTGACTCCAGGTTGTTTTGTGTTTCAAGGGTGTTTATTTAAGTGCTAAAAAAATGAAGGGGGGTTGTAAAATGGTGATGGGGGATGGTGGAGGAATGTCCATGGCAGAGTCCAGTCTATTCGTCTCACAGGTGCACTGCCTATCTGGGCATAGGAGGTGGAGCTGGGGCAGTTCGAATATGGACAGGGTAACAAAGTGGGACAGTGGGAGGAAAATCAGGGTGGTCTTATTTCCTGGCGGGGGTCTTGCCATCTTGCTCTGTCCTGTTCCTTGATCTCAGGGACCGCTTGCGTGGTGGTTGTCCGTCTGCAGGGGATGGGGTGCTGGTGTGGTGGTCCTGTGGCGGGGCGTCCTGTCCACTAGCGCCGGCGGAGGTGGTGGGCAGTTCATCGTCGTGGCTAGTGTCAGGGTCCCCTTGGAGTGCCACGGTGTCCCTCAAGGTCTGCTGTATGTCCTTCAGCACCCCTACGATGGTGCCCAGGGCGGAGCCGATGGTCCTGAGCTCCTCCCTGAACCCCAAATACTGCTCCTCCTGCAGGCGCAGGGTCTCCTGCAACTTGTCCAGGCCCGTCGCCATCGTCTCCTGGGAGTGGTGGTATGCTCCCATGATGGAGAAGAGGGCCTCGTGGAGAGTTGGTTCCCTTGACCTGTCCTGCCTCTGTCGCACAGCAGCCCTCCCAGTTCCCCTATGTTCCTGTGCCTCTGTCCCCTGGACCGTGTGCCCACTACCACTGCCCCCAGGTCCCTGTTGTTGTTGGGGTGGTGGGTTACCCTGGGTGCCCTGTAGTGGTGGACACACTGCTGATTGACCTGTCCTGGGTAGGGAGGTTTGGGCCCGCTGGGTGGGTGCTGTGCTGGTGTTACTAGAGGGTGGAAGGTCGGTGTTGGGCTGTGCCTGTGCAAGGGGAACCGACTGTCCCAAGGCCCACGATGGTCCGGGCTGGTCATCAAGATCCAGTAGGGCTGAGCTGCTCTCGTCACTGTGGGCCTCTTCTGTGGGTGGAGTGGTGTTGTCTGGACCCTCTGGTGTGGTGACGGTCCTTCGGGTTCCTGCAGGGGCATAAGAGCATGATTATTGCATGTGTGTGTGTAATGGTGTGCAATGGGTGGGTGTGCGTGAACCCCAGTGCAAGCATTCCTGTGTGGGGGCTTGGGTGATGATGGTTGGGGGGGTGTTCTGGGTATGTGCAGTGAGCATGCTTTAGTGAGGGGTGACCATGCTTAGTTGTGTCATGCAGGGCTTGGTGTTGGGATGGGTGGTTTGTGTTATGGGTACATTAGTGAGGAGTTGGAGTGATAGGGGAGGGGGTGAGGGTGGGGGTGTGTGATAGCATGCAGGTAGGGTGGGGGATATGATAGTTAAGATTTGACTTACCAGTGTCCCATCCTCCACCGACTCCTCCAAGGCCGTCAGGATGCAAGATGGTCAAGACTTGCTCCTCCCATGTTGTTAGTTGTGGGGGAGGAGGTGGGGGTCCGCCGCCAGTCCGCTGCACCGCGATGTTGTGCCCGGAGACCGTGGAACGCACCTTCCCCTGTAGATCGTTCCACCTCTTCCTGATGTCCTCCCTATTTCTTGGGTGCTGTCCCACGGCGTTCACCCTGTCCACTATTCTGCGCCATAACTTCATCTTCCTGGCTAGTGATGTGTGCTGTACCAGTGAGCCAAATAGCTGTGGCTCTACCCGGACGATTTCCTCCACCATGACCCTGAGCTCCTCTTCGGAGAAGCGGGGGTGTCTTTGGCGTGCCATGGGGTGGTGTGGGTGAGGTGTGGGGTGGTGTATGTGGTGATGAGTGTGGTGAGTGTAGTGGTGTGTGATGTTTTGTGCGTGGATGTTGTGTGGGTGATGGTGTTGTGTGCCTCTGTGTGATGGGGTTGTCAATTGCTGTGCTGTCTCTCTGGCCTTCTTTCAAAATTTCTGGTCGTAGGGGTTTGTGGGTGATGTGGGTGTGTATTTTATATTGTGTTGGGTGTGTGGGAGTGGTGTTTGTATGTGTGTCAGGTGTGTGTATTTGGAATTGTCCAATGTGGCGGTGTTTTGTAGATGTGTGTGTATTTTGAGCGCGGCGGTGTGTACCGCCAATGGAATACCGAGGTTGACTGACCGTCGCGTGGATTCGTGGGTCGTGATAACATGGGCGTGTTTCTGTTGGCGTGGAGGTGGAGGATTTGTTTCCGCATGTTTATCACTGACCTTTGGTGTGGCGGTGTTGTGTGGGTGTCTGAATTTCGGCGGATTCCGAGATGTGTGTCATAATAGCTGTGGCGGTCTACCGTGGCCGCGGCGGTGTATTGGCGGTCTTCTGCACGGCGGTAAGCGCCTTTTACCGCCAATGTTGGAATGACCCCCATTATGTTTTTGGGTGTATGTTGAGTGCATGCATGTCTGCGTGTCTTGTGGTGTTTGTGTGGATGTGTGCTGCTTATGCGTGTTGAGGTGGGTTCATGTGGATGTGTCTGTGTGCTTGGGATAGGTAGGGGAATAGTGGATTTAGATTGGGAAGAGGGAGGTGGAGGGGTGGAATATGGGGGGGTGACTGGCTGCCACCAGTGAGGAGGCCAGAGCCCGAAAAGATGTCAGTTGGCCAGACATGGCACTATGAATACCTTCCAGGAATGCATTGGTCTACTGAAGTGGGCTGGCCTACCCGTGAATGGCATTCACAATGACAGTCTGACCCACAGAGATGCTCCTCAGGAGGTCAGTAACTTACTGACTAACTCAGAGCTGCAGGGGGTAGGGTGGAGGTACCTGTAGCAAAGAAGAAACCCACCGTCTTGGATGAGCGGGCACAGCCAACTGGGTGGGGAGAAACAGGGAGGGTGGCGATAGAACTGGGGTGGCAGACAAGGATGGTACAAGAGTAGGTCCTGGTGAGTCTGCCACCACTAGAGTGACCAGTGGAGGTGGAATCTGATAATGAGGATGTAGATTGGGTCACCCTGTGGCACTTGTCTCACGGTCTGGGCCACTGGTTTCCTCTGTGTGGGTGGTATCATGACTGGATGTACCGTGGTCAGATACTTCCCCACTAGGTTGTGCCCTGTCTCCTTCACATGCCTGGGCTCAAAATACAAAAAGAAAAAGGATCACTGATGTTCCTGATCAAACTTGAACAACAACTTTAATTAGCAAACATTACCAACACGTCAAGTAGGCCCCAGAAACACAATACATAAAAGTGCCTCCTACATGTACCATACCATATGCATGCATGCCATCTGAACTGTCAACAGTTGCCCACAGGAAAATCAGGACCTTAGACAACTACAATTGCATGGCTGAAGTTGTGCAATCTCAGTAACCATTGAACAAGTAGGAGAACACATCACCTTCAATGCTTTGCTTCATGGAGCATACCTCAGTTACCATTTGTCATACAATAGTAGGCCAACGCCAACTTCATTTCCACAGATCATACACAAACACAACACTAACAAATTGTTAAAACCTGCCATGCTGCTGACAACAGTGCAATAGCCTGGAGAAGGGGACCTGGACATATTCATGTCACACTGGAAACATATCAACAAGGCACACTTCCCAATGTGAAATTTGTCCTAATGTTGTTCAAATATGCTACACATTTGGCATGGCATTAGCACTTTGTATGTTGAAGAGGCTCAGAGATTTGCAACTACTTGTAGAAGGCCCTCAACATATTTTGCTAATAGAAGCTACATCATTGTCTCCATTTTGGTCCGGCAAACCCAAATGTCTGTGGATGAATGTACCCAGCCACATATGATTCCAACACAATTGCAAGTCACTCCATGATGCATGCCAACAGTTAGGTAACAAACCTTTCCCACCACATATGTGCAGCACACTTTTCCACATGATGCCACATCAATGGCATGGAAATGCCAATACTGGGTACAAACTCTAGTCCTATCCACCATGTCCCTCATTGCTACTGCATTTGTCCATACCAAATTACATATTTTTGCTGGGTGAGAGTATGTGTGAGCCAATTATCAAAGGTGACATACTCCTGTCTGTGGCACCACATGAAATGTAGTCCCATTGCAAATGTCCTATTCCAAACACAGGTTGGCCTACACATATTTGTGAGGAAATACAGAAATCATCTGATGAACACACGTAGACCATGCATGAAACAGCAGTGAACACATTTTTTCAAAAGTGTAAGTGACATATGTAACTATTTAGTTACAAGGGATGTTGCAACATTGATGTCACATAAATCTTGTCAATGGACATTTCCCACTTAACAAAGGAAAGGTCTGATATGTATCTGTCTCAAAGAACATTCTATGCTCTGTCACATGTATGATGGCCATCTTCACATTACAGAGAGTAGTGAGGCAACAGCACTTGTCACACACTGAAGACAAGTGGCCTCTGGAGTGGAGATGACAATTTACTCACTTGACCAGACTCTTGGCTGAGGACAGTGATCCATCACTTATTTGTCTTTGACCTCTAACACTGATGAGTAGTGGTCTTTAGCACAGAATTTACACCCACAACAACAATAAACATTACTTCATTGATCAATGTGCACAGCCATGTGTTGTCCCTGGAGAGCAAATTGTTTGTGGATTGCACAAAGTTGTGTCCTAGATCCCTGGGCCAGTAGGCAAGACACATCAGTATGCATTACATTACCTTGCTACAGAAACAGTTACTCATCTACTGTGTCACACATGGCTCATCCCTAATCATTAGGGTGAGATGTCAAAACCTAACACATTAACTTGGCTTTGTGACAGGAAGAAATATGCCCTGTACTCACCCCCTTATGGCTGCTGTGTTCCCCTCAAAAGCCCATCAAGGTCCGGGTACACCACCGCCAGAACGCAGACCATTAGGGGGGTCATGGTCTGATGTGCGTCCCACCCATGTTGGGAGGAAAGCCCCAACTGCCTCTTCGCGATCTTGAAGGCCCAGCATTTCATGTCCTCCCGTCTCTTGGGACAGTGGGCGCTCTGCTGGCTGTGGACCCCCAGGGTCCACCCTTTCTGGGCGATGGCTCTCTAGATTACCATCTTCTAATGGATGTTTGCGTGTATGGATGCAAGAGACAAATCAAGTGATTACAAACACAAGTTTTTCCCAAAATGGTTATGTCACACATGTCAGGAACAACAAGCAAAACATGTTCAATTTGTCAACACACCACAAATGTAATGCACACATGCAAATAATTATAGGGACATTACTACACACTTTTGTATCCATCTGCAGACTAACCCACTACCCTGCTCATGGCCTACAGTGACGAACCAAGCATACTCACATCAGGTATCCCATGCTCCAGCAACATGTACTGTGATGTGAGCTACAATGAAATCCTACACACATATGTGGCTTCTGAAGGTTAAACTCCTTAAGCCTGACTAGACCAACAAATTCACAGTTTCTGAGATTGACTCACTGCATAAAGTCCCATAGTTCAGACTTCATCCTTACACTTGAGTGACAATGAGGGGGCTGGCATGGTGGGTACAGAGAGTGTCTTCCCTGTGCGTGTGTGGACATGTGGCCTACCAAAAGCAGACTCATGCCTAGGCGGGGACAGTAAAGTCTCCTTGGCTAGTTTTGTGCATCCAACTTTAGGAGGATCGAGGACCCCAAAAATACATCACACAACACTTCCTGGCAACAGGGTCCTTCCAAC
Organism: Pleurodeles waltl; assembly: GCF_031143425.1. Classification (NCBI taxonomy): domain Eukaryota; kingdom Metazoa; phylum Chordata; class Amphibia; order Caudata; family Salamandridae; genus Pleurodeles; species Pleurodeles waltl. Next base: position 283,057,525 of record NC_090447.1, read on the forward strand.
ATACAGTGGCCCTATTTGCTAGTATGTCCATACTATGTTCAGTCTGGTGTTGAAGGATTTCCTCTCTGAAATGTTGAAACACAATGCCAGCTATATCATGTTCCCCTGACGTGAGGATTTAGTCAGTGTAAAGGCTGACTTCTATGGTTTTGCCCACCTCCCACGTGTGGTGAGGTCCATTGATGGCACACATGTTGGCTTGGTGCCACCGCAGGCCACTAAACAAGTCTATCACAACTTCCAGTAATGTTGAATTACATTGGCATGGTATGTGATCGGGCTCAAGCTGTCTACCACTTCAATGTTTGCATATTCTACAGGACAATGTGTGATGGATCCCTTCCTTCCATGGTCTGGGGGTCTTTACCTATTAATATTTTAATTTACTCAATTTGAGTCAATCATTATTGAGTTCCAGTAGTTCAGACATAGTGACAGCCTATATGCTGAAAACTGTTATTAACATTTTAGCTTGACCAGACACTTGTATGCGTGGAAGGGTTGTAATCCTGAGCTGGGCTCTGTGTACATGCAACAAATCTCATCTTAAACAAGTACTTTGGATCATCAGTGTATGGTTCACATGGTTTGACATATCTATGCGGCTAAATATGAAATCAAAATCAGCAGACAATGAGTCAGTGAAGGGTGATTTTATTGTGCAGCTATTACTAACAGAAAATATATGTGACATGACTCAACAAAAATTCAAAGGTGAAGGGGTCTGTCATGGTGAATGAAATCAGTGGATTAGATGCCATGCCATTCGGAGTTCAAAGTCCAGAGTACTTCTCCCATTGTAAATGGTAAGTGGTTCAGGATCTGTCCTAAACTAATGTGTAGCATACAAAGGAGGTCCTTACGGAATAGCTTATTACTGGCAATGGTGGGTGGCTTGCCATCCACACCTCCTGGATTCTTTGTTCGACGTCCCCGCTTGCGTGCGGGGATCTGCTACTACAGAGGCAGGGGTGTCTGGAGCTAGTTGTTCCTCTGGCAGTGCATTCCTTCCAGTGGCTGGCACAGATGTTGATGGGTCTGCTGTTGATGAGCCAAAGGAGGGGTAGACTGTTATTGAAAAGCCCTGCTGAGGGTGTTGTGTATGTCCCTCAGCATCCCTGGTAGTGAAGCTATGTTGTTACTGTGGGCCTTCATCTGTTTTTTAATATATTTTTTTATTGCATTTTCAAAGTAGTATGACACAAAACAAGAGACAATAGCCAACACATCCGGCAGAATAACCAAAGGAAAAGGTATAAAAACACTTCAAGCATTAGACTCTGGTGAGCAGGCACATCAGGCCCAGTAGCGATATCACCATAAAACCTTGCCAATGCAAACAAAGCGTAGGTAAACAAGAGGTAAATATCCCAAATATGCATGCCTCTTCAGGATCAGGAAACAAAGGGGTGAGAAAAGATAGCTAGAGAAGAGAGAAGGAAAAGCAAGAAGATAGAAAGAAGTCATTGCATCTAACACAGCCAATCCGAGCAAGCCGAGCGTACCCTCATGGTAGTAAAGGAGGGAAAAAGGGATGGGAACAAAAAGGGGGGGGCAACAAAACAGGCATCGCTAAAGCCAGTTGCTTTCACATTGTTCTGCTTCCCACGTTCCAGGAAGGTCCGCAGAGGGAACCACACATCTCTCGGCCAAGAGCTGGGCGCCATCAGTTCCCAGTAAGCCGCAAGTTGCTCCTGGCAGTACACAGCATCCTGCAGCCAATCCTGGGAACGAGGGACCTGCTTTCTACCCCAGCACATCGCCACTCTGTGCTTCGCCAGCACCAAAAGCAACCCCACCAATCTCCTGTTATCAGGGGGGTCTCCATAGTATAGCCTAAAAGAGCAAATGTAGGAGATCTCGGTAATTTGAGCCTGACCATGTCTTCCAGCGCACTCAGCACATCTGTCCAGAGTCCCACCAGTGCCCCATAGCCCCACACCAAGTGCAGGAAATCTTCTCCCCAGGTCGCGCACCAAACACCCATCCTCTTGAGGCTGCGTTGCATGTAATACAAGTAGTGCAGAAATTTAAAATGCAGTAGACATAACCTGTAATTGGGGGAGAGCTCCCGCATATGAGCACAGCAATCTCTCCAGACGTCATCCATCAGGGTCTCCCCCACATCCAGTTCCTTCTGCCCTAGATGATGCCACGGGTGCTGACGCCTGAATACACACATACAAGCTGGTACTAAGGCCACAGGGAGTTGAGACACGACTCGTCTGAGGCACCGCAGGGAAAGTAGGTTATCTGGATCGCAGGGATTCCCTGATCTGACGGTAAGTGAGCCAGTACTGCATGGTATTGCACGGCACGAGAAGCGCAGCTTCGGAGGAAATAAATTAGTTCTCAGGGTACCAAGAGCCCTGAGTCATCAGCTGAAACTCTGACAGACACCGTCCAACCGGCCGCCTCCCAGTGCACGCGGGTACACAACGTCTCTCACCAGCACTGAGGGTGTGAATGACATCTCGGCTCCAGCTCGTCACCGGAGCGCCCGCCAGGCCCGCACCACGCACGCCACATCTCCAAACCCCGCATCTCAGAGCGAGGCTTATTATATAACAGTCCAGGCAATCAGGCAGGCCAGATCAAGTCATGCTTTGGAGCCAAGTGCGGTAAATATTTTATAGTGTGCGTCCAAAAATGTGCATACTGGGACTGTGCACGATTATGATAGAGTTCCAAACCCAGAGCAGCCAATCTGCCCAGCTCAAACGGCAGCACGAGCGTATCCCACAATATCCTGGGTTGCTTACCAGCCCAAACCAAGGAGATAAGTAAAGACCTAAGCCTCCTCTGGAAGCCGGAAGTGAGCACAAGAGGGATGTTGATAAATAGGTAGAGAAATTTGGGCAGGACCACCATCTTCGCAATGGCTATCCGGCCAGTCAGCGAGAGCGGTAAAGAGGGGGTAGCCCTGTCCGGTACCCCTAGAGACTGGGAAAGGATCCATTGTTGTTCCGTTAATTCTCAGCTGCGCCACGGGAGCTGAGTATAATAGACAAATTAATTGAATAGATCTGGGACTCAAACCTACCCGCTCTAACAGGCCAAACAAATATGGCCATTCCAGGGAGTCAAATGCCTTAGTGGCTTCCAAAAAAACAGATGCAACTCGGTCCTCGGGGGACACCATCTGCACTGTCGCAAAGAAGGTGCGAAGATTATACAAAGTCGAGCGACCCGGCACGAAACCGGATTGAAACGGGAGCACCTAAAACGGAAGAAGAGGCTGAAGACGCGTTGCAAGAAGCTTCGCTAAGATCTTGTTATCCAGATTTATAAGCGACAGTGGTATATATGAATCATAAGAGTGCCAGTCCTTGCCCGGCTTCAGTATAGTAACTATGAGGGCCTCAAGCGCCTCAGCGTACACATCTAATACATGTGGGGACAACAGATCCGCATACTCCTTATAAAAGGACGCCGTGAGCCCGCCAAGGCCAGGAGCCCTATCTCCTGGAAGACTGCAGATGACCTGCACTATGTCCTCAACAGAGAACGGCGAGTTCAAAAATTGCCGGTGTGAGTTCTCCTGCCAAAGCAGGCTTATATACTCAAGCTGTTTATGTCTCAGTGCCCGGGCTTTCCGAGGCGGAATAAAGGGAAGCATAAAACTCAGTCAACACCTGCCCAACCTCGTTCACACCCACCCGATGGTTGCCAGCAGAGTCCAGTAGCTCCACAATATAATTTCTAGCCCACGGTCGATGCAGCATTTCAGCCAGCGTTCTACCAGTCCACTTGTTCTCTCCATACCGACAAGCTTTAGCCTCTTTACCCAAAAAGTAAAGCTCACGGAGTGCTGCCTCCTCGTACTCTGACAGCCTCTCCCGGAACTCAAGAGAGCATTCAACATATCGGCGTATAGTAGTTTCTCCAGCGCACTCAACTGGGCCTCCAAATCCGCCAACTCCAGGCATATCGCCCTGAGCACGCCATGCTGTTTAGCTAAGCAAATCCCCTGGATCACCACCCTAAATGCCTCCCACAAGGTACCTGCTGATGAAACTGAGCCCTTATTAATTGCAAAGTACTCCTTTATTGGCGTGCACACCTCTTCTCTAAGACTGAAGCCCTCATTACAACCCTGGTGGTAAACGCTGCTTACCGCCGTGCTGACGGCCGCCAACATACCGTGACTGCTGTGGTAATCCGCCATGGATATTATGACCCACACAAAGAAATCCACTACTATGCAGACACCCACACAAGACCGCCAGACCAAAGGTCAGTGATAAACTGGCGGTACCCAGACCCACACCATTACGCCAACAGGAATACACCTACAGTATCACGACCCACGAATCAACTCGCGGTCTTTCAACTGCGGTAAACCATTGGCAGTATACACCGCCGAGCTCAAAATACACACACACTTACAAACTACACCACATTGGACAGTTCAAAATACACACACCTGACACACATACACACACCACACCCACACACCCAAACCACTATAAAACACACACCCACACTACCCACAACCCTTAACGAGAAAAAAAGATTGCTAACTGAGAGAGACACAAGCCAGGAGCACCCACTCAATCAGAGGCACAGAACAGCATCCACGCACCTCACACCACACACCACAACACAGCACCCCACACCTCACCCCACACATCCTCACACATATCACTCATACCACATCCATGGCACCCCAAAGACACCCCAGGGTTTCTGAGGAGGAACTAAGGGTCGTGGTGGAGGAAATCATCCGGGTAGAGCCACAGCTATTTGGATCACAGGTGCAGCAGACATCCATTGCAAGGAAGATGGAGCTATGGCTGAGAGTTGTGGACAGGGTCAATGCCGTGGGACAGCACCCCAGAACAAGGGATGACATCAGGAAGAGGCGGAACAACCTAGGGGGTGAAAGGTGTGTTCCGTGGTTTCAGGACACCAGATTGCTTTACAGAGGACTGGCGATGGATCCCCAGCTCCTCCCCCACAACTAACAACATGGGAGGAGCAAGACTTGGTGACCATGGATCCTGAGGGCCTTGCAGGAGTAGCAGGAGGACTGGACTCTGGTAAGGCAAAGCGTTACTACTATATCCCCACCTACCTCCATGCCATCACAAACTCATACCCCCACCCCCATTACTCCACCAACTCACATATACCCCACTAACACAATACACCCATCCCAATACCAAGCCCTGCATGCCCCCCCAATATATGGACAACCATCACAGACCTGCATGGGCACCCATCACCCCAGCATGCCCAATAGAGAGACTCACCCAGCCCACAAAATTAAAACTCACACAAGGAAAAACCAACAGGGAAATCACATTCATAGAGGGAAACACAGCCATGCACAAGATGGCACAGGCAGATATATTGACAATGGATATTCCTCCCAACAGGACCCCTACTCAACGTCACAAGAGAGGAGGTGCCAGCCACATCCAGCCGCCCCCAGAAGAGGCCCTCAGTGATGACAGCAGCTCTGCACGCCTGGATCTCGATGACCAACCTCGACCATCAGGGACCTCCGGACAGTCGGTTACCCTGCCAAAGTCCCAACCCACTACAGAGCCTCCCCCTCAGGAAACAACAGCACAGCACTCACCCAGTGGGCTCATGCCACCGTCCCCAGGACACGTCATTCAGCAGTGTGTCCACCACTACTGGAACCCCAGGCAACCCCACAAACACAGGACGATCAGGGACCTGGGGTCATTGGCAGTGGGCACACGGTTCAGGGGACAGAGGCACAGGACAACAGGGAAGCTGGGAGGACTGCTGTGCGACAGGGGGAGGACAGGCCCAGGGAACCGACCCTCAACAAGGCACTCTCAAACATTATGGAAGTGTATCACCATTCCCAGGAGATCATGGGACAGGGACTGGCCAAGTTACAGGAGACCCAGCGGCTGCAGGCGGGACAGTACCTGGGGATCAGGGAGGACTTAACAAAAATATACACCATCCTGGTCACCATTGCAGGGGTGCTGGCTGACATGGGCAAGACCATGAGGGAGGCATTGGCACAACAAAGGGCACCTGACACTAGCCAAACTGAGGAACAGCCTTCCCCCTCCGCCGGCGCTAGTGGACAGGAGCCTAACCACAGGACCAACAGGCCACCAGCACCCCACCCCCTGCAGAAGGAGAACCATCCCACAAACAGTCCCTGCGATCCAGGCAGAAGACAGAGAATATTGCCAAGACCCGTGCCAGGAAATAAGACTCTCCTGATTGTGACCCTTCTGTCCCACTATGTCACCCTGTCCACCTTCAAATGCCATTGCTCCACTTCCTATGTCCCCTTGGATAATGCACCTGTGATACAAATACTGGACTCCAACTGGACATTCCTCCACCATCACCCCAGCCCCTTGCACATACCCCCATACTTATTGACACAAAAATAAACACCCTTGAAACAAATACCAAACTGGAGTCAGTGTCATGAATCGAAAAATGTATTAGTACAACATTATCAAAGCATTGCAACGTATATGTTCAGTGAAACATACTGCAGGATGACCTTTGGTGGGTAGCAGTACATATAGCAGGAGCCAGAATGGGGCACACAGACCTGAGAATAGAGAATCCAAAGGGAACAGTCAGTGTCCATAGACAGAGGGTAAGAGGCTGCCATGTACAATGTCGAAAAGACTACTGAAAAGAAAAGTTGAGTTACAGTCTCATACCTGTGTGTCACTGGAAGTACTGCTGTATAATGTTTGTTCTGTTGTCCACATCTTCTTCATCCGCCTCACTGTCCACAGGCTCCACCGCTGCCACAATACCATCTCCAGGCTCATCCTCCTGCAGAAAAGGAACCTGACATCTCAAGGGCAGGTTGTGCAACATACAGCATGCCACGATGGTACACCTTCTTCGGTGAGTAGTACAGGGATCCACCTGTCAGACGGAGACACCGGAACCTGGCCTTCAGGAGGCCGAAGGTTCTCTCAATAATCCTCCTTGCACGCCCATGTGCCTCATTGTAACGTTCCTCTGCCCTTGTCCTGGCATTCTTCAATGGGGTCAGTAGCCATGAGACGTTGGGGTAACCAGAGTCACCTGTAAATATCGAGGGACAACTGTGCGACACACACAAACCCTTAGGGACAACCCCATACCCAGACACCTCCTTATAGTGGGTGGGGACCTTGGGCTCACCTATTAGCCACACCCGGTGCCTCTGGAGTTGGCCCATCATATAAGGGATGCTGCTATTCCTCAAGATATAGGCGTCATGCACAGAGCAAGGATATTTGGCATTCTCATGGGAGATGTACTAGTCTGCCAAACACACCATTTGCACATTCATCGAGTGATAGCTTTTACTATTCCTGTAAAACTGTTCATTTTTCAGTGGGGGAACAAATGCCACATGTGTACCATCAGTGGCACCAATGATGTTGGGGATATGTCCCAGGGCATAGAAGTCAGCTTTCACTGTGGCCAAATCCTCCACCTGGGGGAATACAATGCAGGTGCACATGTGTTTAACCAGGGCAGACAACACTCTGGACAACACGTTGGAGAATATTGGCTGAGACATTCCTGATGCCATGGCCACTGTAGCACTGACAGAACCTGCTATAGAGGCGGTATTCCTAAGGGCTAGCGGATAGATGACATCAGGTCTGGCTTCAATTGGGCACACAGTTCTTGAATTGTGGCACGAACAAGTCTGTATGTGATGATAATGTGTCTGTCCTCCATTGTCGCTAGGTCCACCAGGGATCTGTACACCGGAGGATGCCGCCATCTCATCATCTGCCTCAACAGTTGTAGCCTATGGAGGAGAACGGTGAGCAGAAGGTCATATTTCCACATAGAATGCACAACTGTTGCAGAATTTAGGTCACACAAGCAGTATGTGAAGTCGAGAGTCCGTAGATGGGCCAATGTCTGCTGTGACGCAGTTAGGTGCCATGCCATGTGCACCCCTGAAATGGCGGCTGCCTGACCTGTGATGAGTGACTAGTGGAAATGAGGTAAGTGGCATTTGCATTGGTTATCATTGGGCCCTATAGGTTCCAGGAGCTATTGGCGATGTACGCCGGCGGTGACAGTATGCACCACCGCTGATGTCACAGTCATTTTCTAACTATTCACTCACTTGCTACCTGACTGTCAACACGAGAGGACCTACACTGCAAGTGCTGCTGTGACCTGAGTCTGGAAGCAACAATGGCTACAGTGTCTGGGGAAAGGGCCCCTGCCTTCACTGCGGAGGAGTTGTAGAAACTGGTGGATGGGGTCCTACCCCAGCACACATTACTCTACGGTCCTCCAGACAAACAAGTGAGTACACTGTGAGCATGATGTGTGGGCAATGCATGTTTGGAGTGGTGTGGATGTAAGCCATATTTTGGGGGGTGCTGATGCGCCTGGCCTGAGTGCTGCATGACAGGTGGTCAGTGTATGTGCATCAGGACATGGGTGGGAACTGGGGGGCAATGAGTATGCCAGTCGGGACGGATGAGTAATTTCGTTTTCTGCTGTCTTTTCCCTCTAAGTCAGCACCCACCAGTAAAAGGGTATTTGGTGTGCCATCGCCAAGGAGGTGCGGACCCTAGGGGTCTATCACAGACGGAGCACCCACTGCCGCAAGAGATGGGAGGACCTGTGCCACTGGACCAAGAAAACGGCGGAGGCCCAGCTGGGGCTGGCCTCCCATCGTGGAAGGGGTGCCCATCGCACCATGACCCCCCTGATGTTCCGCATCCTGGCGGTGGCCTATCCAGAGTTGGATGGGCGCTTGAGGGCATCTCAGCAGCCACAAGGGGGTGAGTACAGATTCTGAATCCTGACTTTGCGCGCTTTAGGAGTTAGTTGGGTGGGGGATGTGGGCTGTGGGTACTCCTAGGCCAGGGCAATCATGGAAGGGTAGTTCCCTTATGTGCAGGTTCTGAAGCTCCCCAAACCCTATGGTGTAAATGGGCATATACTACTGGGCAGTGTCCTGTGGGTGTCAGGTGTGGAGATGCTGGCGTTAGGCATTGTACCCCATGGGCTTGTGACTACCTTAGTGACTGGTTGGGCATGGCCTAGTGCATAGGGCAGCTCACTGTGTGTTGTGTACGCCAACGGTAGTGTTGTTGCTGGCACTGACCAAGTGTATCCTCTGTCTCTCCCCCCCTTTTTGTTTTGTCACCCTGTCCTTATGTGCATTAGCATCATCTGGTGGAGGAGCAGAGGCACCGGCAATGGAGGGAGCTGAGGCCGAATCCATCGAGGGTGAAGGCACCAGTGGGATGAAGGGCGAGGGGAGCACCACAACGGGGACAGGAGGGGAGACCAGTGACAACGACTCCTCCTCCGATGGAAGCTCCCTGGCGGTGGCGTACACCTCTGTGCCCACCCCAACAACAGGTACAGCCGCCACCCCCACTACCAGCACCGACCTCCCAGCAGCCCCTCAGCGTGTTTCCCGTGCCCGCTCACCCAGGAGGGTGGATATCTCCTTCTCCCCAGGCACCTCAGGCCCTGCCCCAGTCATCCCTGCTGTCCTCAGTGAGGAGGCTATTGACCTCCTGAGATCCCTCACTGTTGGTCAGTCAACCATTCTGAATGCCATCCAGGGTGTCAAGAGGCATTTGCAACAAACAAATGCATACCTGGAGGGCGTTCATTCTGGTTGGCAGCCCAACATAGAGCATTTCAGGCTCTGGCCTCAGCACTGATGGCAGCCATTGTCCCTGTGTCTAGCCTTCCCCCTCCAACTTCCTCTACCCAGTCCCAATCCCCTCAACCCCAGCCTATCCCAAGCACACCTTCAGACCTGCATTTACCCACATCAACACACAGAAGTGGCTCAGGCAAACACAAGCACCACACATCATCACACAGGTACTCACACAAGCAAAATCCCCATGCAGACACACCAACATCCACTGCCTCCACTGTGTCCCCCTCCTCCTCCTCGTCCACCTCCCTCTCAGTAGCGCCTACACTCATACCTGCATGCACTACATCTTCATCCACTACCTCCAAAACCAACACGGCCATCACAACTCACTAATTATGAGCAGTCACCACCCCCACAACCATGCACACGTCCCCTGTGTCCTCTCCCAGTGTGTCTGTGACCCCTCCTCCCAAAGTACACAAGCGCAAGCACCCACCCACCCAACAGCCACCCACCTTATAACAGCATCCAGCCCATTCACCTTCACCCAAACTCAGCAGAAAGACACCTCCTACAGCCACTCCCACTTTCTCCACTCCCAAACCCTCTCCATCTTCCCGCCCCAGTGTGTCTAAAAAACTTTTCCTTGCAAACTTTGACCTCTTTCCTATGCCTCACCGCTTCTCCCTTGTCCTTCCCCTAGGGCCAGGGTTTCAAGATCCCAGGCCAGCACCTCAGCCATCAAGTCGGCATCAGCTGTGGTACCTGCAAGTCCCAGGGGATCAAAGGGGGCACCTGTCAGGGCTGCCAGTGTGCCGCCGACCCCTGCAAAGGACCAACACATTCCACCACCTGCCAAGGTGAAGAAGGTGCCAGCATGCAGCATGGCCAAGAAGCACGACCCACCCAGCAAGGCTTCCTCCAAAACTGCATCTGCCACTGCCAAGGTCCCAGCAGTGTCTGCCAAGGTGGGGAAGGGCAAGAAAACGCAAGGGAAGGCACTTCAGGCCTCGGAGCCTCCAGGTGAGGGACTGGTGCCCACCATTAGTACAGGCAGCCCAGCAGCCTGTACCACGGAAAAGACCGACGCAGGCACCACCACCTGCCCCGTCATCTGTCCCGCCACCTGCCCCGCCCCCTGCACCTCCACCTGCACCACCGCTGCCACAACAACAGTCAGCAGCATCATCCCTAGTGGGCAGCCATCCGATGCTGCAGGAGACGGCCTGGTGTCTCCCTCCACTACTACCAGCACCTGCACCACGGCCAGCACTGGCAGCATCTCCGCCGCAGACACTGTCACAAGCACCGCCACCTGCATCGGCATCTGCACCGTCACATGCCCAGCCGGTGCCACTACATCTGTCATCAGCAGCATCCCCAGTGGGCAGCCGTCCGTGGACGCAGGAGACGGCCTGGACCCACCACTTGAAGCACCAGCACCGGCACTACCAGTAGTTTGCAGCCTAAGTCACCGCAGGATGGAGTCTTGCTCTGCTTCCATGGAGTATCATGCTACCTGTTCCCTGCACATCTTGTGCCTCAGACACCCAGGTGAGGGAATGGGAACTGGTACACCCCAGGTGCAGCATCACTGGGCACAAGGCCCCCTCCAGAACCAGTGGAGATATGCATCCACTATCACTATCCTTTGCAGGATGAAGCAGACTGGGCACAAGGCCCCCTCTAGAACCAGTGGAGATATGCAGAGAGACTGTGGCTTTGAACTCCCCAGGACCAAGCAGTGGGAAGAGCACCCAATAGAGAGACTTGAGAAACTGTGGCTTTGCACTCCCCAGGACCAAGCAGTGGGCAGAGCACCTAATAGAGAGACTTGAGTGACTGTGGCTTTGCACTCCCTAGGACCAAGCAGTGGGCAGAGCACCCACTTGAGAGACTGTGGCTTTGCACTCCCCAGGACCAAGCAGTGGGCAGAGCACCCACTTGAGGAGCTGTGGCGTAGTACCATTTTCTGGCTGAGGTGCCCCCCCCACTTCCCCCTGAGGTGCCTGTGTGTTTTCGAGCTGATGCCCCTTCAGTGTTCTCTCCGTTTTGAGGCAGGAATAAAGTGTGGGCTTCGCCCATGTTTTTATGCCCACTGGGCCACGGACATTTGCAAAGGACAGTGTACGGCCTTCTGTACATATTGTAAATATTTGTATATACTGTTGTTTACAATCGTTAACTGTATCTGCATATCTCTCAATATCACTATTTGCACTCAATTAATTTTGTCCTTGCGTTCTTCCAGGAGCTTAAGGGGTGTAAATGTAATGTTGATGCATGTTTTTGTATGTATTGTGTTGTGGGTGAGGGTTGGGGTGGGGGTGTTGCATGTTGAGTGTGTGGGTCACTCTCTTTTTCCTCCCCCCTCTCTGTGTGCAAGGTACAGTACTCACCATGGTTGTCGCCGCCGCCTTCTCTGATATTCCTGGTGTATTAGCAGATACACCAGCATCGGCAGGACCTGTTGTTCGGGCTGGTTCTTCATTGAGTATTGAAAGATTAGTGGGTCACCTTCACCTACTGTTTCTGCCGTGCTTTTGATGGTGTTGGTACCGCCTCGGAAAAGCTGGCGGATTGGTGGGTTGTGATAGGGTGGGCGGTACATTGTCTTCCGTCTGTCTGTTGGCAGTTACCGCCGCGGTGTTTGTTGCTACCGCCGTGGCTGTCGGAGCGTTAAAGTGGCTGTCTGTGTTGGTGGTTTCCGCCATGGTCGTGATCCCATTTTTTTTACCACCGGAATCCCCAGCCTGAGCAAAACCAGAGAATGATCTGACAAGGCTCGAGGCATGTTCTCGATAGCCTCTGTCCAGAGCTTCACATCCCTAATACCAAGCCATCTGTCAATTCGCTACTAGCTGTTATGGACTGTATTAACACATGTTCCTTCCCTATCAGTGCCATGTTTTGCTCTCCAAAGATCAACCATAGCACCCTCCATCATGATTTGAGCGAGTGCCCCTGCAGCCACCACATGTTGAGGTCACGCCTGGCTCTCACAATCCACCTCCGCATCCAGAACCACGTTGAACTCACCACCCCATAATATCTACCCGGCCCCAAGGAGCATACCAAGCACCACACCACCTCGAAGAACTGCGGGTCATCTACATTGGGACTGTACACAGACACCAGACAGAATGGTCTGTCATGCAGCGTACCATGCAGAAGGACATAATGACCTTGCGGGTCAAGAAACACTCTCTCAGTCCACCACAGCAGACCTCTTCGAAGAAGAATGGCAACCACTCGTGCATAGCTTGAATACGTAGCCACATGGCACTCCCCAATCCAGCCAGCTCTTAGCCTGTGATTTGTGGCATCTGTGAGATGAACCTCTTGGAGCACACAAATATCCACCGCATGACATGATGTATGCAGAGATCAATCGCATCTTACGCCTGTCGTTCAGCCCTCGAACATTCCAGGTCATGCAATTCAAATGTACTACCCCTTTAGGAGCCATCATAGAAAACGCTTCAGCTGCACCACGGCCATTTCACACTTAGGCCCTCATTACAACCCTGGCGGTCGGTGTAAAAGTGGCGGTAATACCGCCAATAGGCTGGCAGTAATTACCGCCAAATTATGACCATGGCTGTGAAAACTCAGATAGACAGCCACTTTACCACACCAACTGCCAGGGCAGAAACATCTGTCAGAAACGTCAGGGCAGGAGCCGCCTACAGCCAGGCGGAAGTCAATGTTCCGCCCACCGTATTAAGACACAGGAAACCACCACCTTTTCCGGGGCGGTACCAACAACATCAAAAGCCCAGCGGAAACATCGCACAGAAGCGAAAGGAATCACCATTGGAGACACAGGGTACAACCATGCTGCCATGGAACCCGAGCTGCATGTCTTCCCCTTGCTCTTCTACGTGCTGCTCCACCACAAACACCAACGACGGCGAAGACGGCGACGGTGAGTACATCCGCCTAGCACACACGGGAGGGGGGAAGAGAGTGACACACACAAGCACAACACCCCCCCCAACACCATACACACAGACAGCTGCAGTAATAAAACATAATTACCCCATACCTCGGTCATATAATGCAAGTACAACAGGAATTTACTAAAGTGAGTGTGATAAGATCAAAACAGTATAAATAAGAAATATGCAATGTAACTGGTATATACAATTGTACAGGTCAAGGGACACTGTCTAGTCCTCAGTGTGCATGGGCCACTGGCCAAAGTCCAAGGTCCCACTTGTCACCTGCATCAACACGGAGAGAACACTGCAGGGGTATCAGTTGGAAAATAGGCAGGCACCTCATGGGGACAGGGAACGGGGGGCATCTCACCTGGCAGATGGAAAAAGACCACTGGTTCTGGAGGGGACACCATGCCCTGTGCTTGGTCCTGGGGAGTGCAAGGACACAGTCTCTTGAGTGGGTGACTTGCCCACATGCTCTGGAGGGGGCGACATGCCCTGTGCTTGGTCCTGGGAGTGCAAGGCCACAGTCTCTCAAGTGAGTGACATGCCTACATGCTCTGGAGGGGGCAACATGCCCTGTGATTGGGCCTGGGGAGGCTGGGGTAGGTGGAAATTCTACCCACTGTTTCTGGAGGGGGCATTGTGCCCCTGTGCTCTTGATCCTGGGGAGGCTGGGGTTGGTGGGTGTGTTACCGAGGGGTTCTGGAGGGGGCATCGTGCCCTGTAGTCTTGATCCTGGGGAGTGCAAGGTCACAGTCTCTCAGGTGGGTGTCATACCCACTGGAATTTCAGGGGGCAGGCTGCACAGCGGCCCATGGAGGCAGGACTACATACCGTCCACCGGTGGTGGCGGCTGCTCATTGGTGGTGGTGGTGCTGCTGCTGCTGGTGGGGGGAGGCTCCCGCCCATCCCCTGCAGCCTCAGACGGCTGCTCAGTGGTGGTGGTGGTTCTGCTGCTGCTGGTGGAGGGAGGCTCCAGTCCATCCCCTTCAGCCTTGGATGGCTGCCTACTGGTGGTGGTTGTGCTACTGCTGGTGGGGGGAGGCTCCAGCCCATCCACTGCAGCTTCGGATGGCTGACCAACCATGGTTGGTGGTGGGGGCTCTGTCAGAGTCCCTGCCCCAGGCCCCTTGTCCTTCCTGCCTGAGGGTACTGGCTCCTTGCTCTTCCTGGCAGCAGCTGGGGCTGGCTCCTTGCTTTTCCTGGCAGCAGCTGGGGCTTACTCCTCGCTCTTCCGGGCAGCTGCTGGGGCAGGCACCCTTTCCTTGAGGCTGCCTGGTGCAGGCTCCTTCACCCTCTGGACAAGTGCCCTGGATCCTTTCCCACCACCAGTGGGTGTGGAGAATACTGGGCCCGTGGACTGGTTGTCTGAGGTGCTTGCCTGGGTTTTTGCCACCCTGGCCAGACATGAAGGACGGGGGGAGGAGTAGGGAAGAGGTCAATGGTGGATAGGAAAAGCTTCTTAGGGACATTGGGGTGGAAAGAGGGAGAAGACTTGGGAGTGGAGGAAGAGGGAGTGGTTGTAGGAGGTGTCTGTCCACTGAGTCTGGGTGAAGATACATGGGCTGGATGCTGTTGTGAGGTGGATGGCTCTCCTTGTGTTGCATCCCCCAGATGCAACAGATTAATGCTATTCCTGGAGGGCATTCACTCACTTCTCCCTGTCTCTCCACACAAGACAGGCGGACACCATGTCATTGGGGGGGGGGGGGGACAGGCCCTGGATAAAACTGTGTCACAGTTAAAATTTTGACATACAGGACAAATCTCACTGACCCATTAGAAATTGACATCATGCATTGTACTGTTGTAGGCCCCTTGTTCAGTTTGGCACCTGCTCCTCACTCTTTTGTCCCTTAGATTGCTACCGTTGTGGATGAAAAGGAGATGGAGACATACCCCTGTGTACAGACCCTTGTGGACTTGGCAACAATGGAGGACAGGCACATCATCCTCACCTATAGACTTGACAGGGCCACAATCACAGAGCTGTGTGCCCAATTGGAGCCTGACTTGATATGTGCTATCCATCAGCCCACTGGGATCCCCCCTCTTGTGCAAGTTCTATCAGTGCTCCATTTCCTGGGAACTGGTTCCAAGTGACAGTGGGCTTGGCAGCAGGAATGTCACAGTCAATGTTCTCAATAGTTCTGACAAGAGTGTTGTCTGCCCTGATGAAACACATGTGCAGCTACATTGTTTTCCCCGAGGTAGAGGATTTGGCCACAGTGAAGGCTGACTTCTATGCAATGGGACATATCCCTAACATAATTGTGGTGATTGATTAAACTCATATTGCATTTGTCTCCCCCCCACCCATCAAAATGAACAGGTGTTCAGAAATCGTAAGGGTTTTCCATTCAATGAATGTACAGATGGTGTGCTTGGAGGACCAGTACATCTCCCATGTCAATGCTAAGTATCCTGGGTCAGTGCATGATGCCTTTATCCTAAAGAATAGTAGCATCCCAAATGTGATGGGCCAACTACAGAGGCACAGGTTGTGGCTACTAGGTGAGCTCTGGTTCCTACCCAGTATATGTTGTTTTATGGGTATGGTGTGGGCCATATGGGATAGTGTCTGGCTAATTGTTGTACCTCGATATTTGCAGGTGACTCTGGTTACCACAACCGCTCATGGCTACTGACCCCTGTGAGGAATGCCAGGACAAGGGCAGAAGAAAGTTACAATGAGGCACATGGGCGAACAAGAAGGATAATCTAAAGATCCTTTGGCCTCCTGAAGGCCAGGTTCAGGTGCCTCCATCTAACAGGTGGGTCAATGTGCTACTCACCCAAGAAAGTCTGCCAGATAATAGTGGGATGCGGCATGGTGCACAACCTTGACCTGAGACACGATGTCCCTTTTCTGCAGGAGGAGAAGGCTGGAGATGACTATGTGGCAGCAGTGGAACCTGTGGACACTGAGGATGAGGAGGCAGAGGATGAGGATGAGGACAACAGAACAGCAGTGATGCGACAATACTTCCAATGAGACAGTGTTACTTCTCATTTCATTGTCATGATTTTGAAAATCTTTGGCACTGGCATGCTGTTATTTCACACTTCTATGCCCACTTACTGTACCCTTTGGCAATTCATTTGGCAATTCATTTTGCAGATGTTGGTGCCCCATTATAGCTCCTGGTGTGATCACTGCAACCAACTACAGCTCTTTCCTATGTGCACATTTACTGTACAGTTGAATTGCAATGTTTGAACCTGGTTAAACAAATACATAATTCAAAAATGTAACATACTCCATACTGTCTTTTCTCCAAGAGTGTTTATTGAAGTGCTGATGGAGGATGATGGAGGAAAGTCCAGTGTATTGTTCCAGTCTTTTGTAGCACAGGTGCATTGTCCAAGAGGACAAAGGAATGGGAGCAATGGCAGTTCAAGGTGGACAGGGTGACAGAGTGGGGCACAAGGGTGACAATCAGGAGAGTCTCATTTCCTGGCGTTGGTCTTGGCAATAGTCTCTGGGTTCTGCCTGGATTGCAGGGAACGTTTGTGGGGTGGTTCTCCTTCTGCAGGCTTGTCGCCTGTGAGTCCTGTGGCAGGGCCTCCTGTCAACTAGCAGCAAGGGAAGTGGAGGGCAGTTCAGATGTCTGGCTGGTGGCAGGGGCCCGCTGTTGTGAGACTGCCTCCCTCATAATATTGGCCATGTCTGCCAGCACCCCTACAATGGAGACCAGGGTGGTCTTGATGGCCTGCAAGTCCTCCCTGATCCCCTGGTACTGTCCCTCCTGCAGCCGCCTGTTCTCCTGCACATTGTCCAGAATCTGGCCCATCATGTCCTGGGAGTGTTGATAGGCTCTCAGGATCTCGGTGAGTACCTCTGGGAGAGTTGGTCCCTGGGCCTGTCCACCCCCTGAGGCACAGCAGTCCTCCCAGTTTCCCTGTTGTCCTGTGTCTCTGTCCCCTGAACTGTGTGTCCACTGCCACTGACCCAAGGTCCCTGATTGTCTTGGGTATGATGTGTGCCCTGGGGTCCCTGTAGAAGTGGACACACTGCTGATAGACATGTCCTGGGGACAGAGGTATGGGTACACTGAGTGGGTGCTGTGGTGGTGTTTCCAAATGGGGGAGGCTCTGTGGTGGTGTGTGACTGGGCCTGGGTAACCGACTGTCCAGAGGTCCCTGATGGGCCAGGTTGGTCATCCAGATCCAGGCGACCAGAGTTGCTGTCATCACTGTGGGCCTCTTCAGTTGGGGGACTGGATAGTGCTGGCACCTCTTCTCTGGTGACATTGGCTGGGATACCTGTGGGGATGTAAATGATGTGTTATTGTTTCTGTGTGTGACATATTGTGCATCAGTTGGTTGCCCTTTCTGGTTGTATTTGCCCTGGCAGCTTTAACTTGTGTAAGTTGGTATTTGGTGGGATAGCTGATTCTCTCTAGTGTGCATGCCTTGGTGATAGGTGTTGATGCAGGGCTGTGAGTGATGTCCATGCATTGGTAGTGCATGCAGGGCTTGGCATTGGGATGAGTGAGATGTGATGGTGGGGTGTGTGGGTAGTGGTGGAGTGATGGGAGTGAGGGTGGGGGTATGTGATGGCATGCAGGTAGGGGGTGATAGTAGTAAAAAGTTGACCTACCAGAGTCCAGTCCTCCTTCTACTCCCGCCAGGATGCATGTTTGCCAAGACTTGCTCCTCCCATGTTGTTAGTTGTGGGGTAGGAGTTTGGGGTCCACCGCCAGTCCTCTGTACAGCGAGCTGGTGTCTTGCTGCAATGGAACGTACCTTCCCCCGGTAGGTCATTCTACCTCTTTCTGATGTGATCCCTAGTTCTTGGGTGCTGTCCCACGGCGTTGACCCTGTCCACGATCCTCTTCCTAGCTATCGGTATCTGCTGCATCTGCGCTTTAAATAGCTGAAGCTCTACCCTGATGATTTCCTCCACCATGACCCTTACCTCCTCCGCTGAGAATCGGGGGTGTCTTTGTGGTGCCATGGTTGATGTGTGAGGTGTGTAGGTGAGGGTGTGCAGGGTAATGTGTTGGGGTGTGTGATATGAGGTGCATGAGTGGTGTATAGGTGTGAGTGGTATGTGGCTCTGGTTGTGTCAGTGGACTTGCTGTCTCTCTCTGGTTGCAATTATATGTAATGGTAAAGGGTTGTGGGTAATGTGGGTATGTGTTTTATGGTGGTGTGAGTGTGTGGGTGTGGTGTGTGTATGGGTGTTAGGTGTGTGTTGTTTGAATTGCCTAACATGGTGTTGTTTTGTTTGTGTGTGTATTTTGAGCGCAGCGGTATGTACAGCCAATGGTTTACAGCGGTTGAATGTCCGCCGTGGTGATTCGTGGGTCATAATGTGATGGACGTTGTTCTGTTGGTGTAATGGTGTGGGTTTTGATACTGCCAGTTTATCACTGACCTTTGGTGTGGCGTACTTGTGGGTGTGGCTGAATAGTGATGGATTGGTGTGTGTGTGTGTGTCATAATATGGTAAACGGATATCCGCTGCGGCGGTGGTATGTTGGTGGCAGTCAGCATGGAGGTAAGTGGGATTTACCGCTAATGTCATAATGAGGGCCTTAGTCACAATGTAGAACGTCACCGAGGACAAGGAGATACAGAGATACAAAGGTAAAGAGAAAGCATTGAATGCAATAAACAAGAGAACAATTACCCTCCACCCACGCTGACCCCCTAATTGGGCCAGCCCAGCAAACCCACCCACGCCCAGACACATGTTCCACAACATAGCAACAAACAACTTGATTGGACTCATCCAGAGGGGCGTCAGCATGGCCATCTGTTAACCACCCTGAGTAGGATGGGAGGGCATGAGCTCTCACATAACCAGTTACATTACAGGACAGGCTGCATCGAGAGTTAAACCTCAGTCGAAACTTGACAAGCCCCAAATTGTAGTTCAGGGCCACAGGCATCCCCAACAGCAAAATGATTTCAATCATTATCCCTAAGAGTATCGCTGCCACTGCCGTCAGTCTGCGAGCATTCCAGAGCCACCTTTTTAGGGACAGTTTTTGCATACTTGATGGCCAGCTTCGATCAGTGAAAAAGTGCAGCTTGCCCTTGTGCTGCACTTGCAATTTGGCCAGATGGAGAGGGCCCACCACCAGTACCTGAGAAAGCTCGCCAGGGAACAGCGCAGATAGCATAGTCTCCACATAGTCCTCCATGTGCCTCATCGCTGTCGAGTCCGGGAGACCCAAAAAGCAGATATTATTGTGGCGGGAGTGGGCTTCAAGGTCCTCGTTTTTGCTCCGGATTACCTTCAACATGCGTTTCATTTGCAGTGACTTCTCCCCGTCTCCACGTTTAACCTCCTCCAGATCAGAGGTTCCACATTCCACCTGCTCGAGGTGAGCATCATTGCCATCCACCCCTTCTTTTAAACGATCCTTTTGTTCGGTCAAGTGATCTAACTTGGCGTCAATGCTGGTCAAACTGTGCTTGAGATCCAAAAACTCAGCCTTCACTGAGGTTGATGGAGTGTCTTCCTCCTGCAGTAAATCATCCACAGACCGGCTGGCCTGACTACATTTCTTTTTCCCCTCAAATGTAAGCTTGGGTTGCTTCTGATCCACCTTCCCCATCTTCTCAAGAGCTCACCCCAAAAAAGGAGGGGGAAGAGAACAGCAACCAAAAAATGCTCTTAAAGCCCCCCAGGTGCCCTAATCACTACCCAGCCATGGCCAGCAGCACAAATCGGGGAGGGGGGGCACTCAGCTCTCCCACGCAACTACAGGCACGTATCTGCAGACAACACTACCCCCGTCCTCGAGCCCCCAGAGATCACAGGCTCGCCCCGTCAGCCAAGACCACCAGCCAAAAGTCAGGGACAGAGAAAAGGAGGGGGGCAGTCATCCATTACCCACCTTGCCTCCCCAAAGTAGCCACCAGATAAGTATTGGCTGCCAGGAGGCGTATTAATAATGCAGCCCCGGTGCAATCAGCCGCTCCTACTTCAGGAAAACTCGGCGGGCTCACAGCGTAATGGGCCCTGGTCCTCTGCCCGCCACTGCACAAGCAGAGCACTCTTCCCCAGGGCCCACACACCGGCCACCAGTGCCCGGCTCACTCACCTGCGGGGCCCCACGGCCCGACCGTTACTGACGATCAGGCCCCGCAGGCCCTAAAAACGGAGGTGTCCTGCACAATCCAAGGCAGCCAAACACGGGGCCTCCAGACATCCCCTGTGGGGGGGCAGTCCTCACTCCACACACCTGCAGCGGGCACCCCAATCAGACACAAGGGCAGGCCGGACCGTGACCAGCTCCAGTCGCATGCGGGGCTGGGCGCCGCCTCTAGGCCCCAAACACAGGCCTTCAATCTGCCAGCTGACATTCCCGTGTAGCCCGAGGCTCGAGCCCCGTCCCCTATACAGCCCCACAGGTATCCAACACCAGAAGCTCGGCGTGGCGATGGAACAAGCAGCTGCAGAGCCCCTGGCTTCCGTTCACAGGGGTGGGAGGGCAGCCCCGAGCACCACTCTGCCCACAGGCCCTCTTCACCACCAGTAGGGCGAGCACCGCTGCAGCCCATGCGAAGCACGCATGAGGCCAGAGACCCCCTCACAGGCCAACAGGCCCAGCACGGCTCCTACCACTGGGCCGGCTCCATTTCTGAATCTCCGCTGCTCCCCAGGGCCTCCCAGTGCGAGACGCGGATAAAAGGCCATCTCGGCAGCTGATCTGCAATGATTGAGGATGGATTTAGGCCCCTGCCCTGCAGAGCCTCACAACTTGGCGGCCATCCTGCAGGACGGCCAAGCCATGCTCCCTTGTGGACCCTAATCTGTTCCCGAATCTCCCTCTGTGGCTACTTGATTTCCCGGAGTTCAGTCAACACCTGGCCCATCACAGGCCTTAGGACTCCTGATAGACCCCCAAGACATGGCTGATGGTGTCCTGGCCAAGAGCAGTCCCAGTGGCCTCACCACACTGGTCCACAACATCCCTCCCATGTAATCTACCCCCACAGGACTGTGTTCTTGTCACATGGTGCCCTCTCCAACATGGTCCTAGACCCTCATGATTGATGGGCCTGCTGTTGATGAGCCAAAGAAAGGGATAGACTGTTGTTGAAAATCCCCGCTCAGGGTGTTGTGTATGTCCCTCAGCACCCCTGTTAGGGAGGCCATGTTGTTATTGTGGGCCTCCGTCTGTTCCCAAATGTCCCTATGCATGTCCCTCTGTAGTTGCTTGATTTCCCGGAGTTCAGTCAACACCTGGCCCATCATGACTTGGGACTCCTGATAGACCCCCAAGATGTGGCTGGTTGTGTCCTGTTCAAGAGCAGCCCCCGTGGCCTCACCTCACTGGCAGACTGCATTCCTCCGACACACCCTATCCCCACAGGGTGCCCTCTCCAATAGAATCCTGGACCCTCATTGGCTGAAGTGTTGTGGTGCAATGCAGGATCCAGGACTGGGGGAGCATGAGATGGTACACAGAGTGCTAGGGACAGAGGTTGGGGGGCAAATGGTTGCTGTGATGTTGATGCAACAGGGCTGGCAAGTGATATTGTAGGCACAGTGAGGCCTCACTGTTGCCGTCTGACAAGTTTGCCCAGATGGGCAAGAACCGTCCTCCATGTACACAAGTCCAGAAGTGTCATCTTCACTGAGGGCTTCATCCGGAAGGGTAGTGGCAGGCTGTTCAATGACCTCTGTGTACCCAGCAGGAGCCCGACATGTTGATGTAAAATATACAATGTTACTGGTTGTATTGTGACATCTACGTCCAACTGTTTAGAGTTACAGTAAGCAGAGACCATGTACAAAGTTAAGTTGTAGTTAATCCAATTGTGGTAAGTAACCATGGTATTGGGTGATTTGACATGACGTGTGTGAAGCATGCCAACCCAATTTGACTCAAGCAGTTGCTGAGATGTGCAGATCAGTTACACTTGGAAGGACGGTCTGAAAATTACATCTTGCCAACAGTGCAGCCAAAACAGTGGCTAGACAAGGTATGGATTTGACCATTTGACGGCCTAGTGGGTTGTGATGTTACAGAGACTGTGCCTGCTGGGAGTTGGAGGTAGGTCAAACCCTGTGCTACATACTCTATACAAATGTTGTCCCCCAAGGTGAGTACACTTCAATTGAGATTTGCCACACAAGGGTATTTCGACAAGTGACCACTGTGCTTGTGTTTGGAGTTACAGACCCAAGGCCTGCTGGGAGTTGCAGTCAGCTCAATCCCTGTACTACACACACTATACAAATGTTATCCCCCCCCCAGGTGAATACACTTCATTTATGACTTAACAAACAGATGCATTGGGACATGTGACCTCTCTGTTGGTGTTTCAAGTTACAGAAACAGGGTTTGTTGGTAGTAGCAGTCACGTCACTCTCTCTACTACACAAAGTACAAATGTTATCCTCTCAGGTGAGTAAACTTCATTTGGGAGTTGACAAACAGGGGTATTTGGAAAAGTGAAGACTGGGCTGTTGTTTATAGTTACAGACCAAAGGTCTGCTGGGAGTTTCAGACAGGTCACTCTCTCTACTGTACACACTATCCAAGTGTTCTCCCCTTGGGTGAGTATACTTCATTTGGGAGATGACATACAGGGATCTTTGGACAAGTGGACACTGTGCTGGTGATTGGAGTTACAGAAACAGGACCTCTTGGGAGTTGCAGTCATGCAAATTCCTATACTACACACACTATACAAATGTTTCCCTGCCAGGTGAGTATATTTCATTTGAGAGTAGTTAACAAACAGGGGTATATGGACAACTGAATACTGGGCTGCTGTTGGAGTTAGACAAATAGGGCCTATTGGGCTTTGCAGTCCTGTTACTCCCAGTATTTCCCAACACTTGACAAATGGGATCCTCCCAGGTGAATGAACTTCGTTTGAGAGTTAACAAACAGGAGTATTTGGGCAAGTGAGCACTGTGCTGGTGTTTGTAGTTACAGAAACAGGGCCTGCTGGGGGTTGCAGTCAGGTCTCTCTCTTTCTACTATACACTCTATAGAAATGGAATCCCCCATGTGTCTAGACTTCATTTGTGACCTAACAAACAGATGTATTAGGACATGTAATTACGGTGCTGGTGTTTGGAGTTACAGAAACAGAGCATGCTGGGTGTTGCAGTCAGGTCACTCTCTCTACTACACACTCTATACATATATCATCCCCCTCCCCCCATATGAGTAAACTTCATTTGGGAGTTGGCAAACAGGGGTATTTGGACAAGTGCAGACTGGACTGGTGTTTGAAGTAACAGACCCAAAGCATGCTGGGAGTTGTTGCAATCAGGTCACTCTCTCTACTGCACACAGTATACAAATCTTATCCCCCAAGGTGAGTAAACATCATTTGTGAGGTGACAAACAGGAGTATTTGGACAAGTGCAGACGTTGCTGGTATTTGGAGTTACAGAAACAGAGCCTTCTGGGTGTTGTAGTCAGGTTGCTCTCTCTACAACACACTCTTTACAAATGTTATCCCCCAGGTAAGTAAACTTCATTTGGGAGTTGGAAAATAGGGGTAATTGGACAAGTACAGACTGGGCTGGTGTTTGGAGTAACAGACCCAAGGCCTGCCGGGAGTTGCAGTCAGTTCACTCTCTCTACTACACACATCATACAATGTTATCCCCCAGGTGAGTAAACTTCATTTGTGAGTTCACAAACAGGGGTTCTTGGAGAAGTTCAGACTGGGCTGGTGTTTGGAGTTGCAGACCCAAGGCCTGCTGGGAGTTGTAATCAGGTCACTCTCTCTACTACACACACTATACAAATGATATCTCACCAGGTGAGTACACTTCATTTGGGAAGTGACAAACAGGGGTCTTTAGATAATTGGACACTTTGCTGGTGATTGTAGTTACAGAAATAGGGTCTCTTGGGAGTTGCAGTCAGCTCAATGCCTGTATTACTCGCACTATACATATGTTATCCCCCTGGTGAGTACACTTCATTTGAGAGTAGTTAACAAACAAGGGTATGTGGACAAGTTTTACCGGGCTGGTGGCTAGAGTTAGAGAAACAGGGCATATTAAGCTTTGCAGTCATGTCACGCCCTCTACTTCCCAACACTTGACAAATGGGATCTTCCCAGCCGCGTACACTTCAATTAAGAGTTCACAAACAAGGATCTTTGGACAAGAAAACACTGTTCTGGTATTTGGAGTTGTAGAGATAGTGCCTCCAGGGGGCAGTAATCAGTCAGGTAACTCTCTCTTCTACACACACTATACAAATATTTGGTATGACATGTCTGTGTGCAGACTGCATTTAGGTTTGGGATAACACTTACATGTTGAGACATACCATTGCATGTTGAAACATACTATGAGTCCTGGGATGATTTGTTTAATATTAAAAGACTTACAGGAACCATTTGGACATATGGCATGTGATGTGCCTTGATAGCTGTGATGTTGGGTCTAATAATACACATTGACAGTGATAACACTCCGATACTCTGAGTATTGAATGCTTGTGAAGTACATGAACATGACAGTGGCAAATTGTGAGCTGTGAGCATTTATGACATTGCACATATGTGACATTTTTTGTGTTGTGACTTACCAGACTCCACTCACTCAGGTATTCCTGTCAAGCCCTTACGATGCAGGATGGCCAAGACTACCTTCTCACATGGAAATTAAGTATAAATGGGGCACTGGGAGGGCCACCCCCAGTCTTCTGGGCTGGAAGCTGGTGCCTGGAGACCAGAGAATGAACCTTGCCCCTAAGGCTATTGCACCTCCTCCTAATGTCCTCCTTTGTGAACATGGTGGTGCCTACAGCATTCACTCTGTCGACAATCCTGTCTCACATTTCTATTTATCTACTGAGAGGAGTATGCTGGACTCCAAACAACTGTGGCTCTACTCTTATGATTTCATCCACCATGTCTTTAAATCATCTTCAGAAAAACAGAATTTTTTGAATGTCACATGGTGGGACAAAATTGCTTAAGAGGGGAAGTTCAATCAGATGTGAATGGACATTTCCTTGTTCCTGTATGTGCAAGGTGTTCTATGGGATGGTAAGAAAAGGGGTGCCTAATCTATGAAGTCTACAGAAAATAAGGTGCTAGGGCTTCTGTGTCTTGCAGTGGAAATGCAAAGGGTTGTGGTCTATGAAAGGCTGTGTTTTATAATGTCCTTTGAGGGTGTGTCCACTGTTCCAATGTGTGTCAGCTGTGTTGTTTTTAAATCCATCAAATATGCACTTGTCTGTTACCTTGCTGACTGCAAACCGCTGTAGTCTTGACCACCATTGGCTGACCACCACGAGGGGCCGCCACAGCGACTGTGTGATTCAGATAAGCTCGGTGGTTGGCCACGGTACTGACGGTGCCTGAGGTCAGATTGCCTATTTCCAGGTCACTGCACTGCTGGCGGTCTGCCATTTTTGCTTGGCGGACAGCGGTCCTGCCTGCATAACTCATAATAAGGTGGTCTGGAAGACCGCCGGCATGGCAGTCATTTCAGGACCACCTACATGGTGGTCTGGTGGTCGGACCGTCAAACTCATAATGAGGCCCTAAGTCTAAAAAAATATGCATGCACACTCCAATTAACCAAAGTCCTCTGGACTCTCTTTTAACATATTTTTCTTTTCTGGCTGAAGTGCGAGGTACGCTGGGACGTGGGAGGAGACTCCTCAGGTCTTTTATCTAGTAATGTCCATGCACATTTGTGTCACCAGCAAGTTACCTCCTTCAATATGCTGTTGTAAGCGTCTTCTTTCTTCTTTTAGATTCCTCTGACGATTTTCAGTGCGAAATCCAGGATGAGCATCTGGGACTCTGGGACATGGGATCCACTCAAGCAGCTTCTAGAAGCAAGGACACTACTGACTGTCAATTCCACATTTTTAGTTTGTCAAGTTTAACTTTCTGATATGAATATATATGATAGATGCTGCCAAGGGAAAAGGTAAAGATTCTCAGTGAAAAGTGAAATGCCACTAAGTTTAAGCAGGCACAATGATGTTCTCCCAACTCAACTGAAGAGTAGGTCAACTTGTAATTGACATCCTATTTACTTATTTATACAAACCATATGTTGATAGAATATTTAGTGGTCACACCTACTGAGATTCAAATTTGTGTTATATTAAGGTTAAAGTGGTCACCTTGATTTGTGTCATTTAAGAGGTTCTTCTTTACATAGTAGTGACTCTGTAGGTGTCTCTATGATGTGAGTGCAAGATATCTTGAGGCTCTACATTTTGCTGAACATTTCCTTGTTCCTGTATTGAGTGCAGTCTACAGCTATCTATATACATTTTCAACTTTTTCCATTGTTTAACATTTTGTAATATTTCTTAACTTGTTTCATATACATATTTTCAACATCATTTTGACACAAGTTGTTTCAGTATATTTTACATTTAGTATTGTATAATATTATTTAATTTATACTTTACATTTTTTAAAAACTTTTTATTACATTTCTTGACATGTTTTACATGTTTAATATTTTTTCATTAGTGGCCAGTCTTTTATTACTACCTTTTATTTTATGGTCTATGTTGTCATTAGGCTATTTTCTGGGATCCAGGGCCTGGTAAGGTACTGCTGTTTGTTAGAACATGTACGTCTTTTTCAAAGGTCTTTTTAAGAGTTTTGAGGGTATGGAGTTTAGAGGGGAGGTCTAAAGGTTAGTTTTAGTGTTGTTTGTGGATTTTGGTACATTCAATTGTATAAATAGTGATATATTAGTATGTTATGTTACATGGTGTTAAGTTACTCATTTTACCATGATTAAGTTTAAAGTATTTGTATTTTGGGAAAGTAATGTGTTTTGCAGGTGGGGTTTCTTCTTTACTTTACAGATTTTTGTCTTTGAATATGTACTGTGGCCAATGGGAGTTACTTTTGTAAAACTTTTTTTTATAAGGAAATCACTATTAGTTTATAATAAACCACATTTTTTAACTTTGATTTCCCTTGGTTTTGGGGTTTCCAGGAGCGGTTATGTTTTTTAAACACTTTTTTTCAAAATAATCCATTTGGGACTGATTATGAGTTTGGCGGTCCATGGACCACCATGGTGGCGGCAGCAGTCCGATCACTGCTGGGTTGCCGATCAGGGCACCTTATTATGATGCATGAGGTTTCATAGACATAAGACTGCTGAGGTCCCGCCAGCACCACTAGGCAGCACAGACTGCCATGACCTATGCCAATGAGGCTGTTGGGGGATGGACTGCTAGTGTTTCCGCAAAACATATTATTATTTTAACCAATTTTATTGGTTTCCAAAGGTAAGCAATTGTACAAAGTAAAAGCAGATACAAAATGTCACATGATTGCCATAGGGCAGTGCTTGGGTCAGTAGTTCAATAGATGGAATTGGTTCATAAAATTATCGCATTAACATGAAGAGACTAAAAGCAATTCTCAGGGTGTCAAAGAAAATTGGTAATTTGTAGTTTCCGTCTCTCACCCCCACATAGGGGAGGGTAGATGGCTCAACTACTCATCATACCCTCTGTTCCTTCCAGGAGACAGTGCCTACGCAGTGCGCACCTACATGATGACACCCTACCTTAATCCTACAACACCTGCTGAAAGGCGATACAATGCAGCACACAGAGCAACCCGCAATGTGGTGGAGCGCACCTCTGGGCTGCTGAAGAGTCACTTCCGGTGCCTCCACAAAAGTGGAGGGGCACTACAGTATAGCCCAGAGACAACATGTAGAATAGTGGCTACTTGTGCAATCTTGCACAACCTAGCAACCACCAGGGGCATACCTGTGGAAATATCTGATTCTGAATCTGATGAGGATGATGATCCCATACCACCCCTACAGCCAGCAGACAGGACCAGTGCAGCAGAGGGCAGGCAAAGACGTGCTGACATCACACACAACCATTTCAGATGTAAGTATGAACAACACAACTCCACTGACATTTGTACTTGTAGTAAGTACATTTATTACCTTAATGTCAGGTATTGTCAGTTTCACTAGCAGCAAAAATAAGTAAATAAAACTAAAAACAAAAGCAGATAACAGTATTTCACTATTCATTCATAGTTTACTGTATAACACAAAGATTAATAGTCCTCTGTGGCCATTACTTTCATTTCCTACGGCCACACAAGCCACTCGAGTGCGCAGTCGCCTCACTGGCACCTCTGTTTTCTGCCTCAGTGGCAGTGCTGTGCCTGGCACTGGGACACCTAGCATCAGTTTTGGGCACAGCTATGCTGCTGAGGCTAGATGTGTTCTCAGTGTCCCCCAGTCCCAGTTCACTGGGTGTGGCGGAGCGGTTACCCTGCATATTGTCAAGCACATTTGTGATCTGCACCAGTCCTTGTGCCACATCCCTACTGCTGTGCGCTGCCTTCACCTGTGCGGCCACAGCACGCCGCAATATGAGGGCTGTTGAATTTGCAAGGCGATTGACAGAGTGACAAAAACCACCAAACATCCCCATAAAACGTCTCTCCTGCACGCGGTGGCTAACTCTGTTGTGGCGCAGCTCAGTACACAGTTCCCTCACTGCACTTGTCAGCTCCTTGGTGTTCTCCGATGCTTGGATCTGTCCCTCATGCAGTTTAGCACTCCAACTGCCGATGCAGCCACCCCATGTTTGAATTGTGTGCCTGCATCTGCCTTTGTAAAGCAGAGATTATCTTGTTTTGCAGGCCCTGCTGCTACAACATAGCAGATTCCAGGCCACCGAACACTGATGGTCCCACACCTGCTTCAAAAGCCTGTGCTCCTGCATACGTAGACCTCCTGCGGGGTGTTGTGCTACGCTGGGACTCCTGCATACCAGTGCATCTGCCACTTGGGGAAGGTGTGTGGGCGTCATCCTGCAGGTCATCAGAGTCCTGGCTAAGTTCGGGTAGCGGTACAGCCCTAGCCCTGCGTCGGATGGGCGCTATATTCTGTGATTCACTGGTGTTTGAGTCAGATGCAGGGTGGGTTTCAGTATCCCCCACAACGACACTTGCAGAAGCTGCTGGGCCTGGGCCACCTGCAACGACAATGTGCAGCATGTTAGTTATGTATGTATCACCAAAGGTCACACAATGGTAATAAATGTACAGTGACTTGTCATCACAATGTTGTGGGTGTTGTGTTCTTCTGGGTGTCGCTCTGCCTAATTACATTCTATGTGCTACTTTCAGCTCTGGGTTGTGGACTAACACTCCCATAAGGCATTGTTGTGCTGCTTCTAAGATGTGGAATGGACTACTTCTCACAATGCTTTGCCCTACTTGCTAATTCCTAAGGAGCGTTTGTACATACACATATGGGGTTACATTTCAATATTGCACTTACCTTTCCTGGTGCTTGGTGTGCTGGATGTGTTGATGTCAGTGACCCCACTGACCACTTCTGGGAGGAGTGTCGACTCCACTAGATCTTCCATCGGGGTGGAGGGTGTCTCTGTGGGTGGGCGGCCTCCAATGCTCCTTGCCTCCTGCAGTCGTCTTGCCACCCTCTCCTTGGCACAGGAACGCAGGTCGTACCACCTCTTCTTTATCTCCTCCACAGAGTGCTGCGCAACTCCAATGTCTACCCAGAGTCTGCGCTTTTCACTCTCAGGTACCTGGAGTGAGCTTTTACCAAACAAACGGTCATGGCTCCTAACCACCTCCTCTGTGAGCACCTCCAGTTCTTGCTCACTAAACTTTAGTTTCCTTTTCCTTTCTCCCTTCTCCTTTCCCTGTGCAGAGGTGTCCATGGTGGTTCTGCAGTCCTGCCTTCTTCACAGAGTTGCTCACTGTGGCTGGGCTTTCTCTCTGAGTGCTCCGTTGGGTGTGGCACCTGCAAACTGCCTGGGATGACTCACTTCCTGCTTGTGATGTCATCAGGCTCCTCCAGATGTGCGTTCTCGCACTTTGCGATTTTTAATTATCGAATCGCAATTTGCGTTCTCGCAAATTGTGATTCGGTATTTGGGCCGCGCAAACCACAAATAGCGAATTTTAAGAAATCGCTAATTCCGAATCGCAATAGTGATACATGACATATTGCGACTCGGAAATAGCGATTTCTTAAAAATAGCTATTTGTGATTCACAAGCCCTTTCTTGATACATCTGGCCCACAGTGCCCTATCCCATATTTTAGCTGTAAGGAGATGCTCCAGATCTCATTCCCAGTATCTTTCAGTTACTAGCAGTGGGTCCTGAGTACTGTGCGCCAGGTCTCTAGTGATCCAGGTAATGAGTATGCAGCCATTTACTATGAGATGTAATATGGGCTTATGTTAGGAACAATTTCTCAATCCTAGATATTATTCTTGATCCCCTTGCCAAGAGCTTATACATTTGATTTTGCTATGGGTGTTTGCCACTAATGTCCCTGACAAGCAGCTGGAGGGCAACATCTGTATCGAACATTTACCCAGTCTGTGGTACAGTCCCTGAGACAGTTGAACATTTTTTGCTTTTTTGTACAGTCTACGTTCTCCCTCGACGTAAATGGATAATACCCATTTGCCAGAACCTGGGCACTAGACAATATGGTACTGCTTTCAGGATCTTTAAAAGTAATACTTCTGTTATGGTGCTGGCAGTTGGAAAGTTTCTTGTGGCTGCATGGCATATACACTTGTTTTTTAAAAGACAGTAGATGAATAATGTTAATAACTTGTGCTAATCCCTTATACATGGTGCACACATGCTAGTTTTGTTTTTAATTTTAATGAATCATGCTATTAACTACGAAATTATGTACGTTCAGAGGCCTGGGCTTGGGTTCTGATATTGTTATACTCCCCTTGCTCGTGTTTTATGGGTTTTTTTCTTCACTGTATTTATTTTTGTAAATTATGTGGTGTTTTTTGTCTTGTTGCTTTGATGGTTTAATGACCTAATAAAGCTTTGTATAATGAATATGTGCACCAATGGGTTCTATGTTGGTTATGTGCCACAGGCATCCCAATTCCTCAGTCAGTGTGCCATAAGCTAGGAAATGGCACGCCAGGAGGTCATATTCAGTTTGCAGTTGATCAAAGGGTTGCAGCACTCCTCCCTGAATAGGGCACCCAGTGTCATTAGTCCGGCCTCCTCCCATGTCATAAGTCTGTCTCTTCCTAGGCATTCATGAAAGGAGGGGAGTAAATTAATTTGTATTTAGGAAAAAACAGGATAAGGGTTGGCATGAGACATAGGCCCCTACGATAGCTACCATGTGCAACAAGTTGTTGGATGTAGCAGGGAGTTTTGTGGCTGGCCTCAGCAGTTCCCCTATCATTTGTTTTGCTCCAGTTGCAGACTGTAGACCCAATTCTTCCATCAGTCTGCCTGCTAACCACCTGGCAGGCCATTGCAATTGGGCTCCAAGATAATAGTGCTCGAAGTTAGGAGCACCTAAACCCTTGACAGATAACTGGAGGTTGTGCAGTGCCACACATCGTCTACTTTTGTGCCAGATAAAACTCCCCAGTGCAGTGTGGAGCATGTGAAAGGTGGATCGTGGCACTTGCACCAGTAGGTTGTGATAAAAAATATAGGAGGTGAGGGAGCATTACCATTTTGGTCAGTGAGACACATATCTGAACTGTGAAAGAAGAGTACTCCAGAAGGTCATATGGGGGTGAAGTGAGGAGATGGCCCTGGTGAGGTTTCCGTCTATGAGGTCATTGTTGTCATGGAATATGCAGATTCCCAGGCAACGGAATGCCCGGGGATCCCACCGGAGGGAGTGGACATGCACTATCAGGATCTGCAGTAGGCATTGGGCGTGTAATGGGAAAATGCTTGACTTGGTTCAGCTAACTCGTAAACCCAAAGCCAATTAGAATTCTAAAAGAGTTTTCATTATGTCTTCGATACCTTCCCGGATGTTACGGACATAAATGAGGACATGCCCCGCGTACCGCAGCACAATATGTGTCCCTTCTTGTGTAGGTATTCCCCAGGCCTGCTCCCTCTGCCAAAGCTGCTGTGCTAGCGACTCCATCACCAAGGGGATGAGCAATGGAGACAGGGATCATCCCTGTTTGGTCCCTCTGCTCACGGGGAAAGAGGATGAGATGCATTGACCAAACTTAACTCTCGCTGTTGGTTCCATGTGGAGTAATTCAATGAGACTGCATAGCGTGCCAATAATTCCTAGTGTAGTCAAGACAGAGAACATGTACCCCCTAGTCCACAGTGTCAAATGCCTTCCTCTGGACACATTATGATGTTGCTTTCCACCAACGTCTATGTGGCGGTCCAACCACCATGTCTCAGCTGGCGGAAATTGAGGCACATAAGGGAGGAACTCATGTGCAGGCAGCTTCACTCATCCTATGCTGCAATGGAGCCGATTCTTCCCATTCTGCCGCTGCTGCCACTGTTAGAAGGAGCCAAAATCAACACCGTTGTGGACGCAGTCGACAGTAAGACAAAACACTTACATGTGTCCCCAAACTCAACAGCACATCAATGCGTGGCCAAAGACATGGTATGGGGGCTGTGCACTGTGAACCAAGTAAAAATGTGTATGTCCCTGCTCCGAGTAGAACACAATGTATGATCCAATCCCAGCCCCATGATGCCTCCTACAGGCAGGTCACTGAGACTGCACCACCACACTCCACAAAACCACATGTCTGTACATCCCAGCTTCAGTGACAGTGAAGTGTACATAACATAGTGTCACACAACAGCTACAGCACATCAATTTCACACCTACTAATTGAACTGACACCCTCACATTGCTCACATGCCATGGCCTGTCATGATATTCAAGACACATATGTATGAATGTGTCATTTAAGCCATACACCCCTTCCTGAAAACATCCCTGAAATGGGCCTAAACATATCACCCACATTGAAGTAGAATGGAAGGTAAATGGTATGCACAACATTTTGTTAGAGAAATATCAAAAACTCTTGATGTAAACAATACCTGCAGAATACGGATGGTGGCATCAGTGGGACCCCAGGAAGAATGCTGCCTTGGGACACATTTAACATTGCAAATGCCCCTAAAACACAATTTGCACAGGAACAGGGTGTCCATGTACCTCAGAAACACTCAATAGTATAACCAAGTTCCATGCTGATGTGCCCAATCTGTAAGTGCAAATCAAGAAAGCAAATACAACAGCGACAGCATGGGTCACACATGTAGATGAAGAAGCTGGAAGGTATACACATGAAAATGGACACATGGTCAGTCAAATGTGTAGGAAGGTAGCAAAATTGAACACCCTCAATGTGTGGACAAACAAAATTCTAGCTTACACACATGATACAAATGTATAATTGACACCAGGGGGACAAATGTAACCCAATAGTTGTTGACATTGGCCAAGTCAAGATGAAATACTTACCATATCACACAACACACAATGCAATGACACCCAAATTGGATTACCACCCACATATCCTTCCATTGAACATCTCCCCTTGTCCTGGGTGACACCAGCAAATGGATCAGCAATCATGGTGAATCAAACACATCTGTAGGCATACATCACAAATTACTCAGCAACAACTAAAATGTGGAAAAGTAATGGCAGTACAAATATGTATAGCAAAACAACAGCTTCGGTTTATTAAGAGAACTAAAATTTTGATTAAAGGCCAATGGCCAGTCCACATACAGCAGTACATGCACATTGCTGTGCACCACAACTTGATTTCTTGATCACTGCAATGGGAACCTCCACAGGAAGGAGCATCAAGGCAGCATCCCAGGCACCTCAGCAATCACCCGTGGTTGGGGTCTGATTTAGGAAGGGTGGGTTTGGTTATGGGACGGGCAGGCTTAACTTTGGCTTCTTCTTGGGGGTGGGAGTGGTATGGTTAGTTCCATGGGGGAAGGGGCAGGTGTAACAGGGGAGGACGTGGGCATGAAAGGGAAGAGTTTGGGATGTGGGTGGGGTCCTTTCGGTTTTGGGAGGGGGGTTTCACAGGGGTAGGGGCAAGGCCAAACAGGAAACTTTCTTTGGGAAAATGGGTAGGGTCTGAAGAAGGGATTAGGGTTTTGGAGGTTGAGAAAGTGCTTGTGTTGGCTGTGGGTATTGTTGGTGTTGGTGTGTGTGTGTCTGAGGTATGTTTGGGTCTTGGTGGTGTGGGTTGTATGTGAGAGTGTGGGTACTTGCATTTATTTGGGGGCTGTGAGATGGAGGGTATAGCTAGGTTAGGTGTGGTGGCTGTGCCTGGGGGTGCTGGTGTGGTGTCTGGGTGTATGATGTATAGCATGTGGGCCTGTGGGTGTAGGGGTGGTGTCTGTGGATATGGTTTGAGTGGGCCTGTGGGGGTGGTATCTGGGGGTATGGTGTATGTGGTGTGTGGGTCCGGGAGCATTGGGGTGGTGACTGGGGGTATGGTGGGTATGGTGTGTGGGTCTGTGTGTGTTTGAGGGTGTCTGTGGGACTGGTGGGTTTGGTTGTGTCTGTGAGGGCCTGTTGAAAAGCTTATGGTGTTTCTTGTGGTGCTTGTACTTATGTGTGCTGCTTGTGTGTGTTGAGGTGGGTGCGTACATATGTATGTGTCTGCTTGGGACAGGTATGGGATGAGGTAAATTGGATGGAGAAGAGGCAGGTGGTGGGGGTAGGATTGTGGGCTGGAAGGCTGCCATCTGTGAGGAGGACAGAGTGTGAAGAGATCAAAGCAGGCCAGCCATGGCACTATGAATGCCTTCCAGGTACGCAACCACCTGCTGAAGCTGGGTGCCCTGTACCTGGATGGCATTTAGAGTGGCAGTCTGACCAACAGATTTACTCTGGGGCAGGGGGTGAGGTGCCTGGCACAAAGGAGATGCCCACCCTCTTGGGTGAGTGGCCACGGCCAACTGGGTGGGAGCAACAAGGAGAGAGGAGATGGAACTTATTGTGGTGGACAAGGCTGGAACAGGTACAGGTACAGGTCCTGATGGGTCTACCACTAGGGAGTGGCCACTGGAGGAAGAATCTGAAGATGAAGATGTTGATCCTGTGTCCTCTGTGGCACTCCCCGCACCCTCTGAGCTACTGGGTCCCTCTGTGTCTAATTTCTCATGACTGGAGGTACTATGGCCAGCTGCTTCCCTGCTAGTTTAGGCCTTACCTACTCCGCTTGCCTTTGCTGATGCTGAAATTACAAGGACAAATAGCTTCACTACATGGTCCTGATCACACTTAAACAACAGCGTTGATCACCTGACATGACCATAATGTACAGTAGACCCTAGCCACAAGTTACAGCACAGTCGCCCAACATTTACTACACGATATGCATGCATGCTACATGAACTGTAAACAGTTGCCCACAGGAAAATCAGAATCACAGTTAACTCCAATTGCATGGGTGGAGCTGTGCAATCACAATAACCATGGAGCAAGTTTTATGACCTTATCACCTTGAATGGTTTGGCTTATGTAGCATCCCTCAGTAACCCGTTATCACAAACTAGTATGGCAATACAACATTCAGTCTTACAGATCCCACACAAGGTCATGCATCCAGCTAATCTTCATATACTCAATACCACATCATGATGAAATTAAGGCCAAATAATCGAGCCATGTTTCAGTAAGAAGTACAGCAGCACGAAGAAGGTGACATGGAAACAGCCATGTCACACTGTAAAATATCCCCAGTGATAACTTAACAATATGTCCATTGACTGAACAGACCCATGGAAGTTGTTGTTCTGATAGATAACACATCTTGCACAGAAAAATACACTGGAGACAATTTGGCCAAAATGTCTGCGAGATATGTCTACAAATAAGCACACCACAATGAATCAGCTAGCCCAATAGAAATGGCCTGTCTTGATTGGTTCTGCTGGGAATACCCTACTCAGAATGCATAAATAAAAGTCAAAAGTAAATTTAATGTTGTAGAGGCTCAGGAATTCTCCAGTGCCTGTAGAAGGACTTTGAAATGTTGCCCAATAGGAAGGCACATGACTGTATCTCTTTGTCATGCAAACACAGATTCACTTGGATGAATGAGTATACATAACCACATATGATTCCCACATTCCTGTAAGTCACTACCTGATGCACGTCAACAGTTAGGTAATGATCCTTCACCATTTAACACGTGCTAAGCACTTTGCCAAATGATTCTACATCAATGCTATGGAAATGCACAATGTGAGTAAAACTGTAGTCCTACCTGTCATGTACTTTGTCGCTTCTACAATTGTACATGGCAAATTACATGGAGTGACAGGTGAGGGTATGTGTGAGCCACCAAGCAATGGTGACACTCTCCTGTCTGTGCCACCACAAAAACTGTAGCCCCATCACATATGTCCAATTCCAAACATATGTTGGAATGCATACATATGTAAGGGAATCATACATCATCCCATGAAGACAGGTAGACCAGGAATGAAACAGCTTTGAAAATGTAATGTCAAAAATGAAAGGTACACATATTCACTACTTACCAAGGGAAAGTATTGTTCTGTGACTGCGCCCAAAGAGCAATGTATGCTCTATCATATTATAATTGCCACCCTCACATGAGAGGTAGTACTGAGGCACTAGCACTCATCACACACTGAAGACAAGTGGCCTGAGGGGGACCGATGCCTGTACACTCATTTGAGCAGACACATGGCAGAGTACAGGGATCTATTTCATCATGTTGTTTGTTCTTGGTGCGGACACACTGAAGACAAGTGGTCTCTTGGGTACAAATGACACACACAACAGCAAACAACATGACCTGATCGACCACTGTACCCAGCCATGTGTTGGCCCTGGAGGGTATATTGGTAGTGGACTGTACTCTGTTGTGTCCTAGGTCATTGGGCTAAAAGGCAAGGCAAATCAGTATGCACCAACTTCCATACCTACACAAACAATTACTCATCTTGCATGTCGCATGTCATACATGCCCATCTTCAATCTTCAGAGGGGGATGGCAGACTCTAACACTTCAACTTAGCATTGAAACAGACAGGAAAATGCTGATGACTCACCCCCTTGCGGCTGCTGTGTTTCCCTCAAACGCCCATCAAGCTCAGGGTAGGCCACTGCCAGAATGCGGGCCATCAGGGGGTCAGGATCTGGCATGTACTCCGCCTACATTGGGAGGACAGCCCCAGCTAGACCTCTGTGATCTTCTGGGCCCAATGTCTCAGGTCCTCCCACCTCTTGCAACAGTGGACGCTTTGCCGGCTATTGACGTCCGGGGTCCGCACCTTCCAGGTGATAGCTTTCCAAATTCCTTTCATTTGATCGGCGTTGACCTGAATGGATGCAAAATAAAAGAGGAAATGTTACAATTCCATTGATTAGTCCAACTGGTTGTGTCACACACATTTCAGAAACGCAGGCACAATAATTGTATAATTACCAACACACCACAGGTAAAGGTAACAACAGAGCTGTGGGAGTATGGGGTCTGTCATAAGTCAATAACACACCTTGCCAACAAGGGTCAACATAAATATGTACTAGGTCAGGGGGGTCACATCAGTACACATTCCTAATGTAGTCAATGTATAAAGGCGTTCAGGACAGGCCTTGCCACTGAAGGCTCATTTTGGCCACATCCAAGGATCTTCAGGTCTATAGGGAGTGGTACTGGTGCCACAGTTGCATATCCAGAGTAACTGTACTCCAGCCTGGTTTATGTCCGACCCTGGAAGAAATATTTGACAGGCCTTAGTCTCTGCAGGCTGAGCATACAGAACCTACATGACACCCACATTTCTATCACTTCCATGCATGACATTACATCCTGTACCCACCCTCTATGTGGGCTTCAGGTTGTCTGGCACTCTGAAGGGCACAGTGAGTTTTACATGGGTCTCATACAACATTTTGGCAAGGCCAGATGTGTGCTTAGTGAACTGCAGGAATATACACATTGCTAACGAGAGTCTAAAATGACTCAAACAGCGTAAATGCACAGCTCATGATGTAATGCACATACATGTTGTTTTACATTTACAAACATCATATCCAAAGATATGTCACTGTATGGCTGTAAAATCTCCTTGCCTAGATATATGAATGCAATAGAAGGAGGATCTAGGGCTCATCACACAAAACAGTGGTAATGTGAAATACATAGAGTACTTGCCTCCACTACCAACACCATGTACAACCTATGCATTGTACACAAATTTGACAACAGGCACCTGAAAAGTCTCACTGGCAATCTGACGCACATTGTAGCCTACAGGGAAGGAATGTATAGTGACAAACAGAGTAAAATGTGCCTATGAGGTTCTTACCTGCTCCTCTGGTGAGCCATAGAGATGATCATACAAGGAAAGGACCTCCTAAACAAGCCTCTCTAGCTCCTTGGGAGAGAAGGCAGGGGCCCTTTCACCTGCTTGGCCTGGCATGATTGCTCCCAGAGGCGGCACACAGCAGCTGAAGTGGTGGTGGGATTGATGGCAGCAGTGTCAGGAGTTAAGTGAGTGATTTAGCAAAATGTGGCATACATGTACGCCATGAACAATTTCATCACAGCCAGCGGCCACAGCTATTGGCCCATGACCATCAGAGGCACCAACATTAGCCTATAGCTGTGTCCGCCACAGATGAAACTGCACACCTTGTGGTCAACTTTCGCCAGCGGGCACAGACAGTACCTAATGTCCGGTGAACTAGGTCAGGCTTCTGCCATTTTGGCGGTTGTAACTACAGTGGTCGAAAATGCATCACAACATCATTTTATGTGTCTGATCACCTCAAACAATGTAAAACAGCCTTGTTGCGTGGGTTCTCCTACACAATCACCAGTGTAGTGTGTCGCTGGTCACAGATGGAATATTATGGCGGTGCACTGTCCACCACCAGTGACGGAATTTTTGGCAGTCACGACAGACTGTTAAATTCCGAGGGAAAAATGAGGAGCAAGTAGTTTGGTAATGCCCAAATGCATGTTGTAGACACGTGTAGACAACTATTGGGCTCACATTTGGCCCTTGAGTAGCAGACAGCTTTGATGTACCATGCGTGTAATGTTTTTCCAGTCAGTAATGCTTTACCACATAATTCTGATCCTATTCATCATTTATGTTGGTGTGGACACAGTGATTAATGCTCCAATTCATCTAGTTCCATAAATAGGTACCCTGGGAGAGGCAGGAGGTAACAAGCTCCAGTATACCGTCTACTGCCAGATCTTCAAACAATGAAGGAACATTACATCTACAAACAGTTCTGTCTCAAAAGGCAAACTATTGTGGATTTATGTCATCCGTTGGAGCCAGATCTGATGCCATAAAACGCAAATCCCAACATGCATACCACCCATTGTTAAAGTCATGGCAGTACTGTACTTCCTGGCCACAGGGTCATTCAAAAATACAATGGCCGTATCTTGTGGTATGTCCTAACCCATGTTCAGCGGTGTGTTAAGAGGCATGCTATCAGCAATGATGAAACACATTGACAGCTGTATTAAGTTCCCCAGGCATGAGTATTTAACCAATGTGAAGGCTGACTTCTATGGTTTTCGTCGACTCCCACATGTGGTGGGAGCCATTGATGGCACCACTATTGCATGGGTGCCACCACAGGCCAGTGAACAAGTCTATCACAACAGGAAGTGCTTCCATTCTATCAACGTGCAAGTTGTTTGCTTGTCAGATCTCTACATCTTAAACATCTGTGCCTGGTTTCCAGGTTCAGCCTATGATTCCTCTGTAATGCAGAACAGCACCACACCACACCACAGCTGATGTCACAACTGCAAACGGAGAGGGCCTGGCTGGTTGATAACTCACATCTGTCCTGATTTTGAGTATGCAATGTCAGGTACTACAATCATGAACTAAGTAACTCATTGTGGCACTTATGTCTCATTCCAAAACAGAAGATTCAGCTTTTCCAAACCGTCCTTGGATGTTGACACCACTGAGGAATCCAACTATGCCAGGGGAAGTCCGCTTCAATGAGTCCCATGGAAGAAAACAGGGGGCAGTGGAGTGGGCGTTTGGGCTCCTGAAGGCCAGAGTTTGCTGTCTGGACAAGACTAGGGGAACCCTCCTATACTCACCCGGGAAAATGTGGCAGATCACTGTGGCATGCTGCATGCTCCATAACATCGCCCTGCGGAAGAGTATTCTTTACATCCCAGAGGTTGGGGACCCTGAGATTCCACCTGGTGAGAATCCTGACATGCCAAATGAAGATGATAGTGGTGAAGATGAAGGAGCTGACCTGCGACAAGATCTTATTGACACCTTCTTCTCGTGAGTGAGTGTAGATATGTAATGAGATGTAATAACACTGAATGTATAATGAACTGTAGTTGTGATAATGTGTGGAGTATATTTTTGGAAATAGTTAGGGAGTTGATGCTAAGGCAAAATTTACCCAAGGGTGTTTGATGAGGAAGCTTCTGACATATTCATATTTTGATAATATTGCCTTGTTTGTGTCAGATTTTTCGAATGGACATTGTTCTCCAGACGTTTGTAATATGACTTGTTTCATATGTATAGTTTCATAACTATTCTTGTTGTTTTGTTCCTTTTTCAGGTACCTTCACCATGAGATCTTCATTTGAGCATTTCAGAGTTGTGCCATTGGCAGGTATATTGTACTGCTGGGACATACAAAGTAGACATGGATTATTCCTGGGAATGTATTGTTGTACAAGATCTGTGTCAAGACAGCTTCCACAGTGATGGGATGAAAGTGCAGAAGACTCAGTTGGACTTGTTTAGTGTTATGTGGTGGACATGATGCTTCATGTGTGTCATCATATGGTCATTAAAAATGTACGTCCCCCTTCGTATTGACTAAATACTCTTTTAGTATGACCTGTATATAGCTGTTAATGTGCTTCATCATTGTAGGCCAATATGCCTGCGGCACAACACTGACATTTGTTTGTGTCATACCACCAGATGCAGTAGCACTGGACTGTAATGACCCTGTGATCAGGGACATTTGCACTGTCATCTGTCTGGGTGTTGCAATATCTGAGTTGGGGATTCTTTGAGAGCTAGATGATATGGCTTTAGCCGGTGACAATAGCCATATCCATTTTTGCCTATTTAACAGGAAAATGTCTGATATGTCATTCCTATAATGTTCTGAGGGTATATTTGGTGGCCTACACAATCTGATATGGCCACATCTGAATTTCTATGTTTCTGACATCTTGACAGCCTATGTGCTGAACAATGTAATAACATCTCTTTTGAAACAAGACACTTGTATGTATGTTTTGGTGAGTAATAGTTATAATCCTGAGCTGGACAAATTGTACATGCAACATATCCCTGCTTGCACAAGAAGCTTGTGTATTCTTTTTATGGTTCACTTGGTCTTACATATCTAAGTAGCTAAATGTGAATGTCAAGACAGCAGACATTGAGTTTGTGACTGGTGAATTTATTACAATGCTAACGCAGAAACATTAATTTGGGACAGAAAGAAACATAAATGTACAGTGAAGGGGTCAGTACTGGTGAATGAAATCACTGGAGTAGATGCAACACCATTGGAAGTCCAAAGTCCAGAGTACTCCAACCATTGGAACTGGAATGTGGTTCAGGATCAGTCCACTGAGTGTATGTGTGACACACAAAGGAGGACATTAAGGAATAGGTTAATTGCTGGCAGAGGTGAGTATCTTGCCATCTACTTGCCATCTACTCCTTCTGGATTCTTTCAAGGCAGACCCTCCCTTTCTGTGGTTGCTGTAGACATACTTGACTTTGAGTTATTTGGCCCACAGGAAGGGGTGGATGGTGGTTGAAATGCACTGCTCAGGGTTGTGTGGAAGTCCCTCAGCACCCCTGTTAGGGCGCCTATGTTTGAATTGTGTCATCCAATTTTTGGATCATGTCCCTCTGTAGCTTCTTCATTTCCCACAGTTCTGTTAACACCTGGCCCATCATGCCTTGGGACAACTGTTAAATGCCCAAGCTATGGCAGATGGTATCCTGGTCAACAGCAGCCCCAGTGGCCTCACTCCACTGGTCCACTCCATCCCTCCCATGTACCCTGTCCCCACGAGTCTGTGCCCTTGGCACAGGGTGCCCTCTCCAACTGGGTCATGTACCCTCAGTGTCAAGGGTGTTGGGTTGCACCTAACGGTCCAGGACTGGGGGGCACAAGATGGTTGAAATGGTGCTAGATACACAGGTTGGGGGTGTGTTGTTGCCTGTGATGTTGATACAACAGGGCTGGGAGGTATTGTTGTGGGCCCAGTAAGACTTACCATTGCCATTTGTCTTGGTTGTCCAGTTGTGACAGGACTGTCCTCCACATCCACAAGCCCAGGAGTTTCATCATCACTGAGGGCTTCATTCGGGGTGGAGTGTTAGTCTGGTCAGTGGGTGAGGTCTGCCCAGGGACTGTGCCAGTTGGACCTGTTGAGTAAGAGGATACATTGTTATTAGTTGAAGTGTGACATCTACTTCCAAAGGTTTTGTGTTACAGTTATTACAGACATGGGGAATTCTTAAGTGGTAGCCTTAGTCTATCGTGCCATGTTACCATGGTTCAGGAGCATTTGACATTACATGTGTGAAGCTTGCCTAAACTATTCAACTAGGCCTGGGCAGAGTGCGAGGAGTCACGTTATGAGGAACACCATGAAGTGTAGAAAAAACTCCATCACGCTACACGGAGTTCCGCAAGAAGGCTGAGTTCTCCGTTCCGCCAGTTTGCGTTGCATTTGTCGTCAAACATAACGTGAAGTACGTGCTCGCATTCAAAATCATGGGCAAACAGCACCACGTGGTTCGCATGGGTGCAGCCATCTTGTTTATCCTGGTCCTGGGCCTCAACTTTTCATACAACTTAATCTCCCATTTTTATTTATTGTATTAGATTGTCTTTCTGTGTCTGATAATTTTTATGTTGTTTTAATTTTTTTGTGACTTCGTATTTTTGTTTATTTTTCCCTTATTTCTTCATTCCTTCTTTTTCCTCCTGTTTCTTTTCTTCTCTTCTTCATCCTACCCCAAACAGTACCATGGCAGGGCGGCGCCACAGTCAAGAGGTGCAGCCTTGGTTGATCTTTAGAAAGGAGGAGGTGGTAGCACCATTTTTATATGTGCAGCATCCTTTCCCCTCCATGCTGGCTGCAGGTGGCAGGTCTAGGAGTGGTTACCCCCTGTGGGAGCATCAGCAACGTTGGGCTAGAGTGCGCCGGTTGGTCAGGGCTGACACCCATGTTCAGTGCACGACCCAGCAGCTGACACACCACTGGGCGGATATAATCGACCAAGAGCAGGACCTGCTTGGCATTGAGATACCGGGGCTTGGT
This sequence comes from Pleurodeles waltl, assembly GCF_031143425.1. NCBI lineage: Eukaryota > Metazoa > Chordata > Amphibia > Caudata > Salamandridae > Pleurodeles > Pleurodeles waltl. The sequence continues at coordinate 283,101,194 of NC_090447.1, forward strand.
CAGTATTCTATTTTTTTTGTGTTTGTGTTTTACAGTGCTAACTTTTTTTTCTGAGTAGCATGCAGCTTCCAGTCAGAGGTAAGTTACATCTAGTTTATGTTAAGAATGTTATTTATTATGTGATCCAGTTAGAGCTAGGAAGGTGCATAGCGCTACATCATCATATTTGTAGGATGGCACTTGCTTTGGCTGATTATGTTAGAAGCCATTGCAACACAGACTCCTCTGTCCTCCTGTCTCCATAGTGAATTAGTAATATCAGTGAGTTAGTGGTCTTTGTGACTTTATGTAGCTCATAAAGTCCCAATCAATTTCAAAGTGATGCTAGTTTGCCTTCATTACAAAAAAGGGAGACTGAGTTGGTCCATCAAGGGGCTTGAGAAATGAGAATAGAATGAAATATCATTCATTACAATGCAGTCGTTCTAAATGTAGTTTTTGTTAAGGAAATTTGAATTAGGGATTTTAGGAGTATAGCCAACTCAACAACAGTTGATCATACTAGTATTGTACAATTGGAGATCTGATTAAAGTACAATGTTTTTGGATTTGCCTGTTATATAATATTTTTGGGAAAATTAACGATACTACTGAGGTATTTAATTTATCTTCTTTATTTCTTACATCAGCACCTAAGGGCAACAAGAGGGGCACTGCCCTAATGGGTCCAGCAGGAGCTGGGGAGGCACCAACCACCAGCACCGATGCTGGTGGCCCTGCTCATCCCAGTAAGTCCTATTATTTAATATTATTATTATTATTATTTCCCTAACTTTTTTACCTGTCCCCACTTTTATACTAATTTAAATTTTGCCTTGTTTACTTTTTTTTTTACTGTCTCCCTTTTTTTCTGACTCCCTCATACAAGTTTTGCTTAATTCCTGTTATCCCTGCATTATCTTTTTTTCTGTCTTTCATTGACCACTTTCTATTCCTCCCCTTCATTGCTCACCAATGATTCTGTCATCATCAGTCATAGGCTATAGCTCTGCACCTCTATTATGCAAAGCATTTGGTTGGCTTGTCTACCTGGCTTTTCAAACACTCCAACAAAATGACCAGAGTGATATTTTGGACAGAGGATACTGCAGTACTAACTGAACTGTAATGATGTATTGAGGTTGCATTTTAATGATTTGAAAAATTAAGAATGGGCGGTGTACCAGGCATCTAAAAACTGTATACGTTTTTTATAGCCACACCAACCAGTGGAGTAAGCTTAGGTTCTAGTGCTGCAAAAGCAGATGCAGCAGGATGAGATGAGGTGGCAGTGATGGGCGATGGTAAGTCACATTGCTTGCTTATTGACAATTACTCTAGCTACAAGGGTGTTGTCGTGATGAGATTCATGTACATCCCATGTTACAGCTACTGCAGTGGTTGGGTTACTTATGGCCTCTTCTATCTACAACTCAGTAAAAGCACACAAACTATGCACAAAAAAAGATGGGTTGATGGAAATGTGAAAGAACAGAAGGTTAAAAAAAAGGATGGGTGAAAAGAGTGAAACGAAAGTATGCATGGCTGGATCAAAAACAATGTGTAGGTGAGTATTGGTATTGGGTAAATAGATGAATAGGTGAAAGGATGATTGAAAGAAAGGGTGGATAGTGTGGGTACTGAATAGATGGATAAAGGATTGTGAAATTGTGTGAAAGACTGGATGAGAGAAAGTAAAGCTTAAATCATGGTGGCTATGAGTGTTTATAGGGGAAGAATGAAAGGACAAATTAATAATTACTTGGATGAATAAAGAAGGGGGCTATTCTTCTATAGAGAGATCAGTGCCATCCCTCTATTCTTTTAGAGCAAAAGCTCTACCTACCTGCCTAATCCATTTGCCCTACTTTGCAGTAGAGTAAGTCAAGTTTCTTACTTTCCTTACTGCCCAGCGAATCAATTTGTTGGAAAGAATTTGTGATGGTGGGCGAGACCAGTGAGCAAAGTGGGACCAGTAAGTGCCCAATTTGATTTCAAGTTTGGCATAGGGGATACTCTGTGACGAGCGTAGCAAATACAGTCTATATAGCCCATTCCTTTTCCTGTAGTGCAGTGTGTTGTTTTCCATCCGTTTACTTACGGTAGACAGGATAAATATATCCACATTTTATACATGACATAGGTGATGCATCTCATTTATTCATCTGCCTCTTTGGAGTCAGGGTAGATACTAAACTAATTGAAAGGCATGTAGGGAAGAGCAGGGCTATTGGAATTAAAGATAGATAACTGTCAGCTACAGCTGCCAAGCTGCAGACAGTAGCAACGTACTTGAAGCGGTGGCTAACATGCTTCCAATTATTTGGCACAACAACTTGTACTCCATAGTGCATAATGCCATACTCCTCATAAGTGAGAGGTAATTCATTTTTATTTTTCCACTAAATGTGTTTGTTTAGTTACTAGAAAAGCCTTTAAAAGACAAAAAATGAAATCACTGTTTTTTTTTTTTTAATCTGGTCTTATTCTGCCTTAATTCTTTTCTACCAGTCAGTGCTTTTTATGTGGGGCATGTGTAGGTAAACAAATGAAACATCATTCCTTTGATTCTCCTAATCATAATCACATCAAATTCTCTTACCTGAATAGATGAAGCAAGGGAGTCTTCTTACTGCAGGATTGTGAGAAAGTAGCCACTTTCTAGCCTTGTTACCCCACCTTTTGGCCTGTTTGTGAGTATATGTCAGGGTGTTTTCACTGTCTCACCGGGATCCTAACTAATATTGGTGAGGAAAAAGTCCACCATTGTAGTTAATATGGAGCATCCCTCCAACCCTCCCAGAGAAACGTTAGTGCAGCAACCCTGCACTGGCTCAAAACACTTAGGACAGCAGCCCTGCCCTAGTGTGGAGCTCATAGGACAGCATCCCTGCCCTGCTCCAAAACAAGAGAAACAGCATCCCTGTTCTCTCTTACAGCCATATGGACAAAGTTTTTGCCCAGCTATGGCTTTACTGAGACAGCATCCCTGTCTGGCATTCTCATCACTAGAAATAGGTCCAGTGTACAATTCCCACTGTTCTAAACTAAAACTTACAGCTAGGAACTCTGATAATATATCTTCACATTGTTGGTTAGCTAAAAAACTTCACACAGGGTGGTTTAAATCCCCACAGGGAAGTAACCATATAGTGGATGATAAAGGGAGTAACCAGTCTATTGCAGAGCTACTCTCCACTTATCACCACTTAGACAATAAAGACTCAACTGGCCAAGATTAGCCTTATTGTCCTTCGTTTGGGGGGGAGGGTTGTGTGAGAAAATAGACTCTTTCTAGCCTTGTTACCCCCACGTTTGGCCTGTTTGTGAGTATATGTCAGGGTGTTTTCACTGTCTCACTGGGATCCTGCTAGCCAGGGCCCAATGCTCAGAGTGAAAACCCCATGTTGTCAGTCTGTTTGTTATGTGTCACTGGGACCCTGCTAGCCAGGACCCCAGTGCTCATAGGTTTGTGGCCTATATGTGTTCCCTGTGCGATGCCTAACTGTCTCACTGAGGCTCTGCTAACCAGAACCTCAGTGGTTATGCTCTCTCTGCTTTCCAAATTTGTCACTAACAGGCTAGTGACTAAATTTACCAATTCACATTGGCATACTGGTACACCCATATAATTCCCTTGTATATGGTACTGAGGTACCCAGGGTATTGGGATTCCAGGAGATCCCTATGGGCTGCAGCATTTCTTTTGCCACCCATAGGGAGCTCTGACAATTCTTACACAGGCCTGCCAGTGCAGCCTGAGTGAAATAATGTCCACGTTATTTCACAGCCATTTACCACTGCACTTAAGTAACTTATAAGTCACTTATATGTTTAACCTTCACCTGGTGAAGGTTGGGTGCAAAGTTACTTAGTGTGTGGGCACCCTGGCACTAGCCAGGGTGCCCCCACATTGTTCAGGGCAAATTCCCCAGACTTTGTGAGTACGGGGACACCATTACACTTGTGCACTATACATAGGTCACTACCTATGTATAGCGTCACAACAGTAACTCCGAACATGGCCATGTAACATGTCTAAGATCATGGAATTGTCACCCCAATGCCATTCTGGCATTGGGGCGACAATTCCATGATCCCCCGGGTGTCTAGCATAGTACCCGGGTACTGCCAAACTGCCTTTCCGGGGTCTCCACTGCAGCTGCTGCCAACCCCTCAGACAGGTTTCTGCCCTCCTGGGGTCCAGGCAGCCCTGGCCCAGGAAGGCAGAACAAAGGATTTCCTCTGAGAGAGGGTGTTACACCCTCTCCCTTTGGAAATAGGTGTGAAGGCTGGGGAGGAGTAGCCTCCCCCAGCCTCTGGAAATGCTTTGATGGGCACAGATGGTGCCCATCTCTGCATAAGCCAGTCTACACCAGTTTAGGGATCCCCCATCCCTGCTCTGGGGTGAAACTAGACAAAGGAAAGGCGAGTGACCACTCCCCTGACCTGCACCTCCCAGGGGAGGTGCCCAGAGCTCCTCCAGTGTGTCCCAGACCACTGCCATCTTGGAAACAGAGGTGTTTGTGGCACACTGGACTGCTCTGAGTGGCCGGTGCCAGCAGGTGAAGTCAGAGGCTCCTTCTGATAGGCTCTTACCTCTCTTGGTAGCCAATCCTCCTTCCTTGGTAGCCAAACCTCCTTTTCTGGCTATTTAGGGTCTGTGCTTTTGGGAATTCTTTAGATAACGAATGCAAGAGCTCATCAGAGTTCCTCTGCATCTCCCTCTTTACCTTCTACCAAAGGATCGACCGCTGACTGTTCAGGGCGCCTGCAAAACCACAACAAAGTAGCAAGACGACTACTAGCAACCTTGTATCGCTTAATCCTGCCGGATTTCTCGACTGTTTCCAGGTGGTGCATGTTCTCGGGGTAGCGTGCCTCCTCTCTGCACCAGGAGCTCTGAAGAAATCTCCCGTGGATCGAAGGAATCTTCCCCCTGCAACCGCAGGCACCAAAAGACTGCATCACTGGTCCTCTGGGTCCCCTCTCAGCATGACGAGCATGGCCCCTGGAACTCAGCAGCTCTGTCCAAGTGACTCCCACAGTCCAGTGACTCTTCAGTCCAGGTGTGGTGGAGGTAAGTCCTTGCCTCTCTACGCTAGACTGCATTGCTGGGTACCGCGTGATTTGCAGCTGCTCCGGCTCCTGTGCACTTTTTCAGGATTTCCTTCATGCACAGCCAAGCCTGGGTCCCCGACACTCCTTCCTGCAGTGCATAACCTTCTGAGTTGTCCTCCGGCGTCATGGGACTCCCTTTTGTGACTTCGGGTGGACTCTGGTTCACTTTTCTTCGAAGAGCCTGTTCAGGTACTTCTGAGGGTGCTGCCTGCTTCTGTGAGGGCTCCCTGAGTTACTGGACGCACCCTCTGTCTCCTCCTCCAAGTGGCAAAAACCTGGTCCCTCCTGGGCTGCAGCAACACCCAAAAACCTTTACCGCAACCCTTGCAGCTAGCAAGGCTTGTTTGCAGTCTTTCTGTGTGGGAGCTTCATCGCAACGTGGGACATCCATCCTCCAAAGGAGAAGTTCCTAGCTCTCTTTTTTCTTGCAGAACTCCAAGCTTCTTCCAACAGTTGGCAGCTTCCTTGCACCCTCAGCTGGCATTTCCTGGGCTCCTGCCCACTCTTGACACTGTCGCGACTATTGGACTTGGTCCCCTTGTCTTACAGGTACTCAGGTCCGGAAATCCACTGTTGTTGCATTGCTGGTGTTTGTTCTTCCTGCAGAAACCCCTGTCACGACTTCTGTGCTCTCTGGGGGTAGCAGATGCACTTTACGCCTACCTTTCAGGGTCTTGGGGTGGGCTATCTTTCTAACCCTTGTTGTTTTCTTACAGTCCCAGCGACTCTCTACAAGCTCACATAGGTTTGGAGTCCATTTGTGGTTCGCATTCCACTTTTGGAGTATATGGTTTGTGTTGCCCCTATACCTATGTGCTCCTATTGCAATCTACTGTAATTCTACACTGTTTGCATTACTTTTCTTGCTATTACTTACCTAATTTTGGTTTGTGTACATATATTGTGTCTATATAACTTATCCTCATACTCAGGGTACTCACTGAGATACTTTTGGCATATTGTCATAAAAAAAAAGTCCCTTAATTTTTAGTACTTCTGTGTATTGTGTTTTCTTATGATATTGTGCATATGACACCAGTGGTATAGTAGGAGCTTTACATGTCTCCTAGTTCAGCCTAAGCTGCTTTGCCGTAGCTACCTTCTATCAGCCTAAGCTGCTAGAAACACCTCTTCTACACTAATAAGGGATAACTGGACCTGGCACAAGGTGGAAGTACCTCTGATACCCACGGCAAGCCAGGCCAGCCTCCTACAAGGGTTTTTCCTAAGGAGGCATTTAAGGGAGTGGTGGGGTAGAAGAAGCAGGATAGCGTGCTCACAGAGAAGACAGAAGGTGCTACTCCTACCTATGCGAACTCCAACTGCAGGATTATTTAAAGGGTTATTCATCACTGCCAACTAGATTGAAAGAAAATAGCAAGTTTGTGGGTAATATGTCATAACTTTAGGAAGACTGAGACCAGACTACCACAATGACAGCATTAGACACATAACGAAGAAGACCATATGATAATAAAATCTAGCAATTTCAATTTACTCTGAGCAATGGTGGGGAGCTATAAAATTAAACTTAGGAAATTAAATCATGGAGTCAGGAGAAGTGGAATCAGACTCAAGACTGCTTGGACCAGGTTAAGCATTTATGGAACACACACACAAGGCATTAATTATTATGTTGATGTGGCCAGTGTGGAATGTTGCTCAGTTAATAGAAGGTAGAAGGGCATGCAGTGAGTTTATGTTGTTTTCACCATACCCGCCCCAGCAAGTATGTGATTCATTTGTGGTGTGAAATTAAGTCACACCTCAATAATTCACACAGCCTGGGAAAAGCGGTTGAGGGGCTCAATGAATGGATGGGAAAGTGATTTTGGGAAAGGTGTGACAATGACAAACACTACATAAAAGAAACCAAAACAATATTTGTTGGGGGGCGCTGAGCAACACACCATCATCAACCTGTTGTGGAAGAAACGAAGGGATAACTAAGTATGACACAGTTCAGTAAATTCATTAGAAACAGTCATTCTGTCCCAGAGAAATCCCAGAAAATATATCCTAAATGTTATGTCTTCTAGTTTTGAAATATGGAAGACTCAATGTAACCCACCCAATTCTAAAAAATATGATTGTTAAAAGGGAAATTATACTCTATTGCCAAATTGGGTGATGCAACTCCATTCTTCTTGAAATGTCTGTCACTCTGGTGCCTGTCTGAACCTGTCCTGAAGGCAAGCTGGAGTCCTGGGCTTTCGAAGTTTTGTTTGTGCCGGAGAGGACTATGAAAAGGTGTGTGTATTTAAAATAAAACAGTAGCTGCATTAAAGAGTAAAGGAAAAGGACAAAAGAAAGCAAGGTAAGCTTCAAGAGGAGCCAGGAGTGTACCAGGAAGACCCAGAGGCTGAGCAGGAATGTAAGAGGAGTTTCATGTTGGAACTAGCAATGCAGCAAACACATACTCAGCAGCATTTCTAAATCAACACACTTCTCTGCAGTTTGCAGAGCTGAGTGAGTACTAGGCCTTAGAGTCCTCGCCAGGATCATGTGTTCTATTTGATCTTGATAACTTTCTCCTACCTAGCTGTTGTGTAGTAATGATATCAGTCCTTCTATCTTCCGTCTCCAGATTCAGAGTAACTCCGTCCCAGTCCCAAACCGAGTAAAGTAGAACTGTTAAGTGCACTGCGGTTGAAGAACAAATAAAGAAACAAAACTGGAGTATTACTTTCTGTGGATTTGTGTTTGGTAACTGTTAGACTTGGAATCCTTGGCGTGGTCTCACCTAACTTTTTTCCTCTGTTTCCCAGGGTTGTTGATGTGTGCTGGACTCTGTTTCTGCAGTTTTTGATACTCTGGGCACTTTACCACTGCTATCCAGTGCGAAAGTGCAAGTGCTCCTATGTAAAATGTAAGTGTAATTGGCTTTCCATGATTGGCATATTTGATTTACTAGTAAATCCCTAGTACAGCACTAGAGGTTCCCAGGACCTGGAAATCAAATGCCGCTAGTGGGCCTGCAGCACTGGTTGTGCCACCCACATTAGTAGCCCTGTAAACATGGCTCAGACCTGCCACTGCAGTGTCTGTGTGTGCAGTTTTAAATTGCCAATTCGACTTGGCAAGTATACCCACTTGCCAAGCCTAAATGTTCCCTTTTCTTACACGTAAGGCACCCCTAAGGTAGGCCTGAGGTAGCCCCATGGGCACGGTGCAGTGTATATTAAAGGTAGGACAGGTACTTATGTGTTTTACATGTCCTGACAGTGAAATACTGCCAAATTCGTTTTTCGCTGTTGCAAGGCCTATCTCTCTCATAGGTTAGCATGAGGCTGCCTTTAAATGTTATTAAAGCGTAGATTCCCTTTGGGAGCCGATAGACACATGGAGTTTGGGGTCTCTGAACTCACAACTTAAAAATACATCTTTTAGTGAAGTTGGTTTTTGGATTGTGTTTTGAAAATGCCACTTTTAGAAAGTAGCCATTTTCTTGCTTAAACCATTCTATGTCTCTGCCTGTTTGTGGATTCCCTGTCTGGGTCAGTTTGACAGTTGGGCTGCTTGCACCTCTCTCTAGACAGTGACACAAAGGGAGCTGGGGTGTAGCCTGCATATCCTGATAAGCCATCTGTCCTAGGAGGGAAGGGAAGAGTGGTCAGTCACGCCTGAAAGGGCTGTGCCTGCCCTCACACAATGCATTCTCCAACCCCCTGGTGTGTGTCTGTGGCCCTGCTTGGGCAAGGCAGGACCTTACAAACCAGAGAGACATTCCTTTGAAGTTTGCCCACTTCAAAGGCAGAAAAAGGTATAAGAAGAGCCCCAAATCCGCTGAAAATTAAATCACTTCTGAAATCTAGAGAAACCTATGCTAAGGAGAAGAGCTGAAGAGCTGACGAGAAGTGCTGCCCCTGCCTGTGACTGTGCTTTTTTGGGTTATTCTATGGTTGCTGCTTCTGCCTGTGAAAGGGGACAAAGACTGGACTTTGTTGTGCATTCCTGCTTGAGAAGAATCTCCAAGGGCTTGAACTGATCCTGCCTCCTGTTTTGAAGTCTCAGGGCCAACAAAGGCTTCCTCCGCCAGCACCTGGACTCTCTGCTGAGACTCCTGCACTGCCAAGTTGTGCCCTATCGAGTCCCTGGGCCCTTGAAAGGTGAAGTTGGCAGAACAAGCACCGAAATGCACGCAAAGACCACTGTGTGGTGAAAATTTCAACGCACCACCCACCCCACGGCTGATAAATGACGCGCAACAACCGCAGCGGCTGCTGTTAACGATGCAACCCCCCATGCATTGGGGTTTCTTGACACTGTGTGACCGGATTTCAACACAACATTGCTGGGCGTGGAAAAAGAAAATGCAAAGCCTGCCCGGATCCGAGGTGCTAGTCTGGATCTAGGCATCGCTGTCTTGCGGGAAAGAAGACACGACGCACGCTGACCCGACCAAAGGAGGAACAATGCATGTTCTCCCTTGGAGTGAGAAATCAATGCATCACTGGCCTTTTTCGATGCACACTTGCCTGTGCGGCTTTATTTTGATGCTACCCAGGTACTTTTGTGCACTAACAGCATTCTCACTGTTTTTAAAGGATTAAGGGCCTGATTACAACTATGGAGGAGGTGTTAATCCTTCCCAAATGTGACGGATATACCACCAGCCGTATTGCGAGTTCCATAGGATATAATGGACTCGTAATACGACTGGTGGTATATCCGTCACTTTACCGTCACTTTTGGGACAGATTAACACCTCCTCCAAAGTTGTAATTAGGCCCTCTGACTCTTATTCTTTTAGAAATTCATATTTTAACTTGTGTATGTTGGATTTTTGTTGTTTTGATCTTGTTTAGATAAATACTACCTATTTTTCTAAACCTGTGGTGTGTCATTTTGTAGTGGTTCACTGCATTACTGTGTGTGTTGGTACAAACACTTTACACATTGCTTCTAAAGTTAAGCCTGCCTGCTCATGCCAAGCTGCCAAGGGTTTGTTCGGGGGTTAACTGAGGGTGATTCTCCTTTACCCTGACTAAAGTGAGGGTCCTTCCATGGCCAGGGGGTAACATGACTGTCAACCGTAGACCCTATTTCTAACAGTAACTAAAGTGGCTGGTTTGTTAAGAGGAACCAGAAAAAGGAGTACACCCTGCAGTTAAATGTCACTACTGTTTAAAGGCCAATTACTTTCAGGACAAAAAATGATCACCCATCTGCCCCCAAACAATGCAAATCATTGGAAAGTCATCACTCACAAATTCACAATCAATCAATATATCACTACTCATTGGCGCAATAGTTATGTAGTAGTTACCTCTTTCAATCCAAGCACGGTGGTTGAACAAAATATCTCCTTTTTGATGGTATGCACACATTGGAATTAGGCATTGGCACTGGCAATCTTCTGAACAATGATTTTCTAGGGTGGCCCTGCTAGGTGATGTAAAAAAATAGGATAGACAATGGCATGTGAGGGAGGCAGGTAACATCTCCAATGTCCTGAAGTGTGTGTGGGGGATTCTTCACTGCACATGGGTCCAACTCCAATCCAGGCTTGTAAGTGACTATAAAATCAATGGTGGGGCAGCATAAATATAATACAAACATAATATTGCACTAGTATATTTTTTTGCAAAGAAAGAAAGAGAAAAAGAAGCTGAACGAGAAACGTCCTATGATGGCACTAGCATACTCAATACAGGAAGTAGATTTTGTCCTCAACCTCTGGTAGTTCTCCCAGAAGTTGGTCAGCTCTTACACTTGATTCTGACCAATCGTCCTCTTCCTCCTCCTGTGGTGTTTCGTGAGCAGTGTAGTCATGTGTTTTAAAATGCTGGTTCATTTTGATCATTGTCAATCTGTCTACAATTTGAGGTGACAGACTAGTCCTTCTTACTGTAACAAGTGCATCAGCTACACTGAACACATGTTCATCAGCCAGAAACTGTACTGCCAGCCTGCTGAGCTTTGGCCACTGGCTCATTTTCCCATATCAATACACCAATGGGTTTTCATCCACATACACATCTTTCAGGTCATTATAGTGACTGATTCCTCTATTCCTTGGTCCCAGTCAGCTTGTGTTCCAGTTGAATAGGCAGGTGCAGTTTATTGCAGGTGCACGTGCCAATATGTGGGGCCACTAAGCTGCTTTGTTAAAGATCTGATGGGTACGAGGCAGCTGGGGTGAGAGTAGGTGTAGTGCAATTGCAATGTGTTAAGTGTGTCTGGTGGATGTAGTTGTAGTCTAGGTACAATGCAGGCATGGTAGATACCTGGCGTGCAGATACAGAACATTTGTGTTGCATGCTGTTTGCGCACTATGGAGTGCTGTGAGTACATGTAAAGGTACCTTGGGCATTGATTAAGGTATAATTTCTAGTGAAGGTCTATTCATTGCAAATGTGGTGCAGGCACGGATGTGAGTTGTTCCCCACCATTTATTTTCAGTGCATGTAAGTGATATGGTATTTAGTTATTTCGTTTCCTAAGCGTCTATCCAGGCATATGTGTTACATTTCCAACATTCATTACTTCATCAGAGTTTAGCTTCTGTGATGGACCTGTTACGCTCTAATCCAAGGCAGTCTGCAATTACTCTCCCTGTCTGATTAGCATGACTAGTAGCCCTTCCCTAAGCCAACGTCTTACTGCCAATGTTGTGTTTTTATTGATACTTATCCAGACACAGCAAAGGGAGATCCACTTAGTCTATTCCTACTGTACTTTAATATTTACGGTCCTGAGTATTTCTGAACTGAACTTACAACTAGATACTGATCTTTAGAAAAGAAAAAAGACACGTTGATGTAGTCAGAAGCACGTGCTGGAGTGGAAAGGATAATTACGTGCCAAATGACGTAGAGCAACAGGCGTGAGGGAAACAGCTTCTCTGCTATAATTTGCAAATTACCATGCTGGAAACCTTTTTTGGCACACATTCAAGTAATGTATAGAAAAGCTTTGAATAATAAGTTTAAGACATATAATGAGTGCCACCGTAATTAAGAACTTCTGTGAAAACGGATGGCCATGAGCACAAGTTGTTTCGAGTTTTTGCCCCTTTTAATTATCAGGTGAGATAAAGTCCGCATCACAGTTCAAATTTCAGCTTGACAAAACTGACAAAATATACCGGAAGATCGCTAACTTCGTAACATGGGCGTTGTGGTGGGGGCTAATTTTCGCTCACAGTTAAATTTCAAATCCCAGAATATCGGTTTTGAACAGTTGAAACACATGTTGCGAACCTTTCTGGGAGAATATTTCGTAAAGCCATTCTTTACTGTAATGCGAACTGTGTCATGCAGTTTTTGTAAGTCATTATGTCTTTTTTCAGAAAACACTCTTTCCAGAGGCAAATCAAATTATGTTAACTTTTCTAAGGTAAATTTTATAACGCAAAACATTGTGATATTTACAAAAATGCGAGACTTGCCTTGCAAGAGCAGGCCTGTTTTCTAACAAAAAAAATTACAGGCAGACAAAAAGGGGTAGTTTTTTGCTCATAATTTTTTTTAAATGTTTTACATGTTCAATTCTGCTTTCCTAAATTTATTGTGGCATCTAAAACATCTTAGGTTGAGGAATACAACGTAATTTTCGCGTTTTATTCCTTAATAGAAAGTCTCCCTATTTTCATAATATTTTTACTATTAGATACACTATGCAATACAGAAAAATGAGAAACACGTTGTTGAATCCAAAACGAATATCCTTTAGTAATTTTGGTGATTTAGTTTAGCTTAGTTTAGTCTAAACCAGATAACTGATGCACTTTCTGGTTATGGTCTTTAATGTGCTATGTCATTTCGTTATTTTCATTGGATAAGCTATTTTGAAAATGCATTCAACATTACATCTGTGTTTAGACGCTCATGTACGTCCATATCATTAATCTGTTTGAAGTTGTGCTGTGCTCTTTCACGTTGCAAACATTTTTCGAGAACATGTGATGGCCCACTCTTCGCAAGAATAATTTATTTTGGATTCTGCTTCACAACCTGAAACACTTGCTGCATTTTTACAATACAGAACGAGAGATTGCATGATAAAAAAAACAAACGATTTTCTAGGGGGTCATATTGTGAACATTTCTAAACTTCATAGCAAAGGTGAACGTTCCAAAGGAGCTTTGTATTTCGTGGCTCTTTGAAGCAGTTATTGCCCTTGAGTTACAATTGTAGACCTCATTGAAGACCAAGTGATACATTGTTAACGCACAGATCAATAAACAATTATTGTTCTTTGTGAGAGGCTGAAAGGGGATTTGGAGATTTTACAGGTAAAATGGATACTTCGCCAGTAGCCGTGATGGTAGCAGCTGCAGTGCGTTCAATGTACTTTTGGTGTGTGAAAACATCCGTAGAATAGCACATCTAATATTTGCAAGTCCCGAGACGCTACTCATGCCAACAAAATGTCCACTGACTGTTAATCAAAATCATAGCCTGAACTGAGCTCGAACGCAGTTCATACACATTCTCCCGGACAACTAGGGCAGTGTTTTATTATGCAGTGTTACTTACACAAAGCCAATACAGAATATGTTTTCCATTTATACTATTGCTTATTCCTTTAGTCGAGTTTAAAAATATTTTAATTGAAAGACATTTTCTGCTAAAATGACTATAATCTAAACCTGGATATAATTTTAGGTATGCCAGCGTAATTTTGCATAGTCTGCGGCATTTGTAATTGTATTCTGTTTGCATTTCGCACAGCGGAAGTGACGCGTGATTCCTGAGATTATACAACGTCATGTAAATGAGATGTTCATTCGCGTTAAAAATCAATTGCTGCAATGGGGGAACAACATGGGTGAAGGAAATACAAATGTCCCTGACAAAACTCATTCGAAAATTCATTTTGACTTGGTTTTTTGAGCCAAACTGACTGTGTAATTTTTCGAACACGAAATGTATTTTTAAAAATGATCTTTAGTCTACCAAGGGGAAGTGCTGTAAAGACTGGGAGGCTACTGGACATACAGTGTATACTTCCTCCCTGTTATTTTTGTCAGCCTTTGGTCACTTTGGTTTGACTTTTGTAGCAAAAGCATCACTCATGCTTTGCCTACAATCTTTGGTGCATTATCGACCCTTGGAAGCTTTACGCTTTTGCCAAAATCTGAGTTCAGTGCAGTATTTTGCTAAATGTTTATTGTTATCAATAACAAACAGCACATTTTCCATTGAAATGGCCACTGCATTTGCACAGATACACAGTTCTACTGTTAAAAAGCACACAAACTATATTGTGTAGAATTTGGCTTTCTGGAAATAAAAATGTCTTGATTTGTATTTATCCTATCAAAATCTCTGTTTCCATCACACTTCAACATTACGAAAAATGTGCTTTATTTGTGCTTTCCGAACTGCCCTATATTAGGAAACATTTGTACAGTTCATTTACATGTATTTGCATTTTATTGTGTGTTAGAAAAAAATGACTTCTTAAAGCCTCCTCATTCACACTATATGTGCCCCTGCAAGATTGCAAAATAGCTCACTTTACAAAAGCATCCCACTTTGCAGGCAAATAATGTATACACAAATCTCCATGTAAAAAGAATAAACAGCCATTTGCCAGAAGATATTGTCTTATATTTGACCTCTATCTTAAAAGTATAGTAGATCTTACCAGATGAAAGCACAATTTAAAGGCCCCTTTGTTGCCCATTAACTTCTCAAAATCTTGCATGGTTATTTTGGGGGTGCTGCAACACCTCCATAACCGTTACCTCCAGGGCCTATGCAGGCACCACTACTTTTGTCTCTCCCTTTTTCATTTTATTTGTTTTTTATCTCAATGTCCTGTTGTTTGGTGTGGAAGCTACAGAGAGGCAAATGTGAAATAAAGAGTTAAGAAGGTAAAGGCAGTGGATATTATTGGAGGTTACATATATTTCTTCATTTTATTTTAGTTTTTATGAATTTCGTACAGAGCACTTTCTGGACGTTTGATCATATTTCCTCATTGAGGTAGTTCTTTAATGCTGCTCAACTGCTGCTGTTAAAAATAAAACAGGTTCAGGGTTTTCAGCCACACCAAGCAACAGGTCACCCTGTGAAAGGAACACTAGCAGTAGAGACAATGTACTTTGAACTCTTTGAAAATACATTGAAATATTTTGAAAACTTTCACGCCGACCATGATCAACAGGTCGATGTAGCTGTCTGTAGTATACCACTCCGAATGCCACAAATGTTCTAGAACAATGTCAGCCATGATCTCTGGAACAGGGTTAGGGGATGCTGGAACAAGCAAAATCTGGATCTCCCATGGAATTATTTACCCACAGAATCACCTCCTGTCTAGCCCAATTCATTACTCCATCAGTAATGGCCCCTTCAAAAGACCTCTCAAAAGCATCTGCCAAATTTCTGGAAGAATGAAAACCGGCCTAAGTGTCTCCATTTCTAAAGAAACCAGATGCGAACCCCGAAATTCTCTCCAACTACCATCAGATTTCCTTGGTCCCCTTGTTAGGACAATCACTCGAAATCCATATAAATAGGCGACTGGCTGTTTTCCTGGAGAATCATAAGATCTTGGAGCCAACACATTTGGGGTTCAGAGCTATGCATAGTGGGGAGACCACTCTTTTGGAAGTTACTGCTACTATCAGACTGTCACTAGATGCTGGCACACCAGTGATGATAGTTTTGTTAGATCTATCCTGGCTTTCAATAAGGTCTCTCCAGTGCTTAATTTGTGCTTGTTGTTTCCGGTGCTCAGCACCGGCACTTATTTGTGAGGGCCGGGGCTTATTCTTATGCCTCAATAATTTGCTGCGAGCGAAAGACCCATATGGGAAAGACAGAAGAAGGAAAAACTAAAAAGCGTCACAAAGAGAGAAAGTAGAAAGTTGCAGGATGAGCTGAAGGGGCAGGGGTGGCCTTAAATGGAATGAAGAGGCCCGATATGTCTTCAGGATTACACTGCCTCAGTATTCAGTGCTGGCAGATTTAATTACAGCAGCCTCGTGTTTAAGAGAAGGGCTTTGAGCACTGGCACCTCTTTATTTACAAATTAAGCACTGGGTCTCTCATTCAATCCTGATCCGCGGACTGCACAAAGCAGGGATATACAACAGTGCGCTACACTGGCTCAGGGATTTTCTTCACAATGAAACCCAAACCACTGTCTTAGACTCATTCAAATCACGCACCTTGGAAACCAATA
Organism: Pleurodeles waltl; assembly: GCF_031143425.1. Lineage (NCBI taxonomy): Eukaryota > Metazoa > Chordata > Amphibia > Caudata > Salamandridae > Pleurodeles > Pleurodeles waltl. The sequence goes on from NC_090447.1 coordinate 283,117,436, forward strand.
ATGGAGTCCCACATGGTTCCTCTCTGATCTCGACAATATTTAACTTCTACATAGCCCTCCTGGCACAAATCATAAGATCTTGTGACTTTGAGACTGTATCATACAAGGATGACACTTAACTTCTCATCTCTTGTAGACAAGACCTGGAAGTAGTCAAATTGTGCTTTTCTAGGTGTATGAGAGAATTTGCAAATTGGATAGCCAAAAACCGTCTCCAACTGAACATCTTGAAAACCGAGATAGTACTATTCAGCAAAACTCAAGAACTCTGGTCAGCTGACTGGTGGCCCACAGAATTTGGCTCTGCCCAAATTCCTAAACTGGTGGTAAAGAATCTGGACATTAAGCTGGACCAATGCCTCTCCATGAGAGACCAAGTCAACACCGCCTGCGGGATGTATTTTTCCACAATGCATTCTTTAAAAAAAAAGTCTTTCTCTGACTGCCTTCAACTGCCAGAAAAACTTAGGTCAAGTTGCATTGACTTTGCAAACACTTTACTAGTGGCAACAAATGAAACCCTGTTATATAAGCTGCAGTTAGTGCAGAACACAGCTGCACATCTGATCTGCACACTTCCCTCATGTTCTTCTTATGTACCAGTCTTAAAAGTCTTACATTGGTTGCCCATTAGAAAGCAAATTATTTTCAAACTTTGATGCATAACTTCTAAAGCATTAAGGCACTCACGACCTACCTAGCTACTTTCTAGACTCTTTCACTACTAATCCACCAGATTTCTCAGATCTAGAAACAAAGCATTGTTGTGGATTCCGCATAATTGCACTGCCAGATTTGGTGGTCAATCCTTTTCTTACCTGTCTTCATTTCATTGCAACAAACTCCCCTTGCACATCTGTGCCTTATTTGATTTCCTCAAGTTTAAGAGGCACTTAAAAACCTGGATGTTTAATTCCATATTGCCACCATCTAGTAGTAAGCATAGGAAAGTGCCCCTTTTTGACATTATCATGACTTTTGGCCTGGTATGTGATGCAATTTTGACTAAAATTGCACTATGCTCCTGGTCTCCAGGTCCCCAGTGCCAGATCTCTTTCCTTAAAACTGTGCAATTGTTCCCCAACTCGCAATACCTTTGGCATCTTTTTAAGTCCCTAGTAGATGGTACCCAGGTACCTAGAACATGGGTACAATAGAGGGTCCCAAAGGGCTGCAGCATTTATTGTGCCACCCTCATGGATCCTTCACATAACTCATGCAGACTGCCATAGCAGACTGCATGCATTGGTGCAGCTAAAAGTGAAAACACAACATGGCAAACAGCCTGTGTGCCATGCCCACATTAGGGGTGGGTGGAGCTCACAGAGTTATATTCCGCACAATTCCACAGAGTTAGCTAAAAACTCTGTGGAATTTCATGGAGTTCCACATGTGGCAGAGTGCCACCTGCCCTACCACCCTGGCCTGAATGTGAATGATCTTGGAAGCGCTAAGCGGGGTCAAGCGCATTCAGGCCAATGGTATGCTGTAGGCAGTGAAAGCTGCAGTGTCAGACTTCTTGTACTGACTGCTGACACAGCCCACTGGCCTGCAGCCTGCTGCTCTTACCCTGCAAACTTCCATTCCCCAACTGCCCTCCTTCACAAACTTGCTACAGAGGGCCAAGCACAACCCATGTCTTGCACCCAGCCTTGTAATCGCTTCATCTGCACTTGCACACAGCCTAAGATCATCCTTTCTTTAGGGCCCAGCTCTAGCAGCAGCAAACCAGCTCACCACCAGCAGTCTGGTATTTTCAAAAAGTGCCTAGCCTTGCTTGCACTGGGCTCTAAGGCACTCTCTCAGGACACACACATCTTTATCTGGCAGGGGCTGCTGGACTACTACTCAGCAACTGATGCTTCCCCAGTCTCTAGGTTTCCCCGCTGGCCTCAGCACTGTACCCCATAACACCACTTCCTTTCCCAGGGACTCTGGGGAGACAGGATTTTTTCAAGTGGAGCTCTGACTACAAGTTTCCTTTAGTCCAAGCACAAACCCCTCTCATACACAAATATTGTCCATGCCCAGAGCAAGACCCCATGTGAGTATAGAAGAGAAAGCAAAATAAGGCGGTCATTCTGACCCTGGCGGTCAAAGACCGCCAGGGCGGAGGACCGCGGGAGCACCGCCGACAGGCCGGCGGTGCTCCAATGGGGATTCCGACCGCGGCGGTAAAGCCGCGGTCGGACCGGCACCACTGGCGGGCTCCCGCCAGTGTACCGCCGCCCCATTGAATCCTCCAAGGCGGCGCAGCTTGCTGCGCCGCCGAGGGGATTCCGACCCCCCCTACCGCCATCCAGATCCCGGCGGTCCGACCGCCGGGATCCGGATGGCGGTAGGGGGGGTCGCGGGGCCCCTGGGGGCCCCTGCAGTGCCCATGCCACTGGCATGGGCATTGCAGGGGCCCCCGTAAGAGGGCCCCTAAATGTATTTCACTGTCTGCTGCGCAGACAGTGAAATACGCGACGGGTGCAACTGCACCCGTCGCACAGCTTCCACTCCGCCGGCTCGATTCCGAGCCAGCTTCATCGTGGAAGCCTCTTTCCCGCTGGGCTGGCGGGCGGTCTGAAGGCGACCGCCCGCCAGCCCAGCGGGAAAGTCAGAATTACCGCTGCGGTCTTTCGACCGCGGAACGGTAACCTGACGGCGGGACTTTGGCGGGCGGCCTCCGCCGCCCGCCAAGGTCAGAATGAGGGCCTAAGAGTCTTAACTGGATCCAGGCCAGGGTCCCCGTTGCCAGTGGCCTGGCTCTCTGCCTCCCTCTGCACCTGCTCCTGGGCTGTTGATGACAGTGAAAGGAGAGAGGCCTGGATCCGGAGCAGGCACCAGTGCAGCCTCTCAGCAGCAGCTTGTGGCAGCTCCACTCTGAGTTTTTGGGTCTAGACTGCGTACTAAAGCTCAGTTAATGGCCAAACTGCTCAAGTGCAGACAGTCTGCACTTGAGCTGTTTGGCCCATAACTGGGCTGCAGTGCACGACGGTGAGTAACACTCTGATGCCAGGGTTAGCAGAGTTTTTGGTTGAACTCTGAGTGTCAAAAGCACTGTTTACTCTGCCAGTGTTATATAGCTCACCACCCTCCACTACACTGCATGCAACATGTGTAAGTCACCCCTACAACAGGCCTCCCAGCCTTAAGACAGGATGCATTATATTACAATTGTGGGCATATCTGCCAAAACAGACATGCCCCTGCTCTGTCTTTGTTGAAACTTAGACATAGTAAGTGATCAGGGAAGCCACTTTAGGTACATGGGCAGGACACTGGTCAGTACAAGTTCCCCAGTTATGTGATGGCTTCACTGAAACTAGGGATGTTTGGTATCAAACATCTCATATTATTAAACCCTCACTGATTACAGTGATGGGTCTGTTAATATAGGCATCCAGATGGCACATTAGAAGTAACCCCTGAAAAACCTACCAGCTGTTGGGGTATTGGCTGACTTGATTTAGCCAGCCTGCCACCAACATACATATTTTTGACCTCCAAGGGTGAGAGCCTCTGCTCTTGGCCAGGGAGGAACAAAGGCTGCTTTGACAGGGATTTTACCACACCCCTCTCAGCATGAGGACCTGTAAATCTGCTTTCCAAGGCAAGGGGCTTCAAATAGCTGACTGGCTTTGGTATGCAGATCTGGCATTCCTCAGAAAGGGAGATGCTAATGACCCAGTGCCGATTTGGCACCTGGACAGGTGAGATAATTAATAGTCAGAGAAGCGTGTCCACTCCTCTGGTCAGTTCCACCCCTAAGGTGAGCTGCCTTATGTGGACACGAAAATTGAAAGTCTGCCATCTTGGTGATGGCAGGACTAGGATCTCTGGGACAGGGTTATGTCCACTTCCCACAAGAAGAGGTAATATAAGGGGCGTAGTGACCCTAAGGGTAAGTAGCACATTGGCTACTAACCTACATTCCCTTAAAGCCCCTAAAATCTGCATTTAGGAGAACCCGTGGCACCAGAAAATCAGACTCCGCTTACATGAAGAAGAAGAAAGACATTCCAGAGATGCAAAAGCAAGAACTGAAAACCAGTGGCAGACTCGGCACCAGCTCTGCCTGCCTGCCTGCTGACTTTGACAATTGCGACAAAGGCGCCTTGTCCTGCAGCTGCTTGTGTCCCCAAAGGGCCGGTAGTCCTGCCAGCCTTCACCAGGAACTCCTGTGGAATAGCAGAGATGGACCGCCAAAACCAGATGATTGACAGCATCACTGTGCCTGAGCCTCCTAGCCCCAATTGAAGTGGGCCAATGGTGTCAGTGTAGTCCCCAGGCCGCCCAGAAACAAGTCCATCATATGTCTTCCCACTGCAACCATCAAGCCGATGCCTGCAGCTTCTTTGTGCAGGCCCTCTTCCTACCATGACCGCCTCTGAGGATGGAAACCTGGAGGGTCAATGCACCTCTGCACCTGAACACCACAGAACAAGAAAAAGAGGACCACAGATCTTCCTACATCCCTGAGCCTCATGAGACCTGAGCCCATTTGTTTGTTCGGTCGGTCTGGAACCCCAGTCCACGCCTGTAGCCTCTTTCTGCAGGCCAGCTTCACTGCGACTTCCATGGTGTTGGGAACCTGACGGTCCTAGACGCCGCTGCACCCGGCCACACTGGACCGAGAAAAACAGAACCACTGGTGTTCCTACATCTGTGAGCATCACAAGAACTGAATCCCCTCATTGATTCGCCCTGACTGGTCCACAGTACTTACCTGCAGCATCTTTGTGACCAGACCTATCAATACTGATTTCCATGGGGCACCCGATGTTAAACTGCACCACGCACCTGGCTGCTCCAGTGCCTTCTGAGGTGATCTGTTGGTGTAGCCTAGGACCCTGCCCTATTCTCACCTCAAGTCCGGAAGATTGGATCTTTAAGTTGCTGTGGAGTACCTATTTGCCATAAATGTTTTCTCCCCCATAGGGAAACATTACAGCTTCAGAAAATTAGACTAAGTGATGACTTTTCAAACCTGTAAAGATTTTTCTTGCAAAACCTACCTACCTGGTTGTATTGATTCTCATGCCTAAATATGTTGTAGTTGGACTCTTGCTCTAGGCAAGACTGCTGATTAAGGGATGACACCACTTTTGTTTGTAGGTGACTAGGCCAATCCTACGACAAGTCGCAACTGTCGGCCCAACCCTCCCATCTCACAAGCAGTACCTAACGAAAAACCCAAACAGTTAAAGGTGATTCCTGGCAGCCTTTACGCTTGGACTCTAAAGTGTGACATCTCAGGGGAGTTGTGGTTGAACGGAGATTACCCTTTTTCCACATGAGCAATAAGTCTCATTCACACACAGGCAATGAAGGAGATGCAGTGAAGGTTTCAATAGATTTTATTAACAAGACTGTAATCTACTGAAAAATGCATGAGCAGCAATGATTAGGATAATGAACAATGCAAGAAGCAGAATTGTGAAGATGAGAGTCGTGAATACATAGACCCCCACCATCTTGCAATAACATGAAATGTAAAAATTCCCTAAAACCCTAGCATGGAGAACCTGATCTCCAACCTAACTAGAGCTAGGTGCCAGTACCAGGTCCATGAGAAGAGTCCCCAACCCTTGTTGCCTTGGAATGAGGTCTCAAGATCGGACGACATGGTGACACAAAGGCTGGGTCTGGATCAAGGCGACGTGTAGCATAGATAGCGTTGATGGCATCTGCTAGGAATCCCTCTGATAACCTTGTCTGTGTGAGATGTATTGATACAGATCTTGTAGGACCCCTCACACAGGTATGTTCCCAAACAATAGATAAGAAGGCATGCTTGGGGTGGCAATTATCGTAACAATTCCCTCCAAAAGGGCATTATGTTCCTGTCACATGTATGTGGGAAAGGGACATGATGTGAATACCTATATCTATCACTTGTCTTTGACGCTGATAGTGATGCCTTCACAGAGTGGCACTGATAACGTGAAATCAAAACATTTCACTAACTATAAACATAGCAACCATTTTGAAAGAAATGATTAAATAAATAGGCTAAGACAGAGCAAGCTACGTAGGTTAAAAGTCACTAGGTGACGGGGGCACAGGCCTGCAAGCCAGAAGGCAAAGCTAAACTCCTGATTCCCATTAAAACTAAATAGGATCCACTACAAATATATATAAAGATACCTGGTATTTTTATAAATTGGTGTGGCTCTCCTTATTGAGTAGTGTGTTTCATTAATTGACTGTGTGCCTATGGTAAGTGTCTAGCACTCCTCTCTGATAAACCTAAAGCTGCTCAACCACACTACCCACTAAGAGAGCACCTTGGGACTGCTAGAGCAAGCTCCAGTCCACACACAAGGGAACCTTGCACAGTGTACCTCATTTTGGTACACTGGATAAAAAGCCAGCTTCCTACAATGAGATACTCTTGCTTGGCTCTAGCGGTTGCTTTCCATCCGTTTCAGATGCAGGCTACCTAGACGCCCAAAGAGCCCATCTCCTCTGCGCGACTTCGTTGGGGGCTGCTCCCCATCCCCCAGATGAGAAGTGTAGGACTGACAACGGAGTGGCTGGGGGGCAGTCAATCTTGCCCTGCTCCTGCCCGCCACTCGATATCCTCCGCAGGCCTCCTGGCCACTTAAGGAAGCTCGCCCTCCTCTGCGCACCTTCATCGGAGGACGCCCTCCCTCAGGGGATCAACTCAGGATTGCCTCCTCCCGCCCCCAAAGCTTGACGGCCGGCTCGCACAGCTCAAGCTTTAGCGGATCCACCGGATAAATCAGGTGTGTGTGCATGAGCCAGTTGCTCAATGGGATCAGAGTGACGCTGCCACAGTCGCGACAGGAGAAGGACGGCTGGCACCCCCCATTTCCGTGAATGTCACCCTTTGTCCTGCCCCCGGGCTCCCCAGTGCTCCCTAGGTCCTCCAGAACGGCAAGGGCTCTGATAAACCCCCCCCCAGGTGAGGTGGGCAGTTTCTTCGAGCCCAGTTGGAACACACAATCACATAGTGATCCTCTCGAAGGGCGCATTAGGCCCTGGAAGGTCTGTCCCTTCTGGGAAGAACCCTTCTTTCATGCACATTTGAACCCCCGTTCTTCCCTGGGGGTCTCAGGCCCACCATTTTGCTTTCTTTGTGGTCCCTTGCTGGCCCCAATTTCGAACCAAAGCTGGCACTGTCACAAAGGTAGGACCAACAAAAATCGTCAGCTGGCAACAGCCCAAAAGTAGGACCAAGCAATTATCCTGAGCTAACAACAACACTAAGGTAGGACTAATCATAGACTGAGCAGCCCCCCACTAACACTAGAAACTAACAGATGACTCTCTAACCCCAACAACACAAACGTAGGACCAACATTTCATTGTAAGTGAATAATCAACACTAGAGTAGGACCAATCAAAGCCCGAGCATCATCCCCACCCTCCTCCACTAGCACTAGAAACAACTAGAGTAAAAAAAAAAAAAAAAAAAAAAAATCTGATCTTTTCTTCACCCTAATCGGGCATCCACCACCTCTGGCCCTCCCCTTTCTATCTCCCTACCCCCAGTAGTTACCCACTCCTCTTAATTCTTCTTCTACCGCTCCCACAGTGAGAAATAATCCATCCCCTTCTGCTGAGCAGAGCATACACTGCAGATCCCCTACCCCACCCCCTCCAGCCCACACCTGTAGACACTGCAAACGCATCCAGCCTGCCCTACCAATAACCTCCTCCCAATTATAGATCCTATGATGATGAACCCCACAAAACCCGCTTACCCATTTATATCTTCCCGCCTGAAAACCCGTGGTCCTAACTCCTTCTCCATATCCCCCCACCAACCACACCACCACAGCGTTTAAAAACCTCAAGCACAAACTGATCAGGCAACACCCTGAGTTGCTAATTGCCGACACCTACTACAATGCCTATAAAGGTCCTTACCAACTACCTCCACACCTCCAAATCCATCAACATCCTGTATGGCTGCAAACTCACGATCTCCAGCTCGCTCACATTCTAGGGTAATGTCAACATCTCCATTTTCAGAAATGGAACCATCATGATAAAAGCCAATGACACTAACCTTCGCTCTTTCGAATCCACATTCCCTACACTAAAATCAGCCATATCACAACCTCAAACCCCACCACCCCGCAAGCCCTCCTCTTGGATCCTTAACCATATAGAAATACCCTTGAGCCCCAAGACTAACCTCCCACAACACAACCCTTAGCACCCTTATCCCTGCAAATGACAAACCCAACAACCCGGGCTGCTCGCTCATCTTCACCAACCCCTCTCCCATGATCAACTCCCAGCTTCCTAAACCCAGCAATCACCAATCCTAACAACCTTAGGTGCTCACAGGCCTACACCACTACAACTCACTCACACAAGACCGCCCCTCTCCCTAAATCTAACCAGGATTCTCTCAGAATGTCACTCCCTCTCAGCCCCCCCCACTTCCCAAAAATAGACAAGAATCAACAAACCGAAGAGACCCTCATTATCTCCACAAATCCTGTGTCATTATTAACGAAGACCCTGATACCAAATAAAACTGCTCTACTGCTGTTTCCTCCAATCTAACACCCACAGATATAGATAACCATCTGGCCCAAGCTCATCAGACCCAACACAGTAGGAAGCACATCACCTGCACCCTCCCCTCCAATCTCACTCCCACTTCTAAAATTAACAAGCAATTCACCAACCTAGAATCCCAACTAGAGACTATGATACAGGGCATCAACATGATAGCGAGAAGCCTGAATCCACTTCTGAACCCCTCACTGATTCACTCCCACACACCACTCCCTGACAGAACCAACCCAAATAGTTTTAGCTGGCCTTCCATGCCTTGCTACCTCAATGCTCAAGGACTAAAAAGAACAAGTGGTCCATTGTCACACAATGAAACAGTAGAACTCACCCAATCATACAACATGACCCTGCCCATACCTAACCCCCCATCCAAAATCCAGGTGATCACCGGTCAGGCTGAAATAACACACCTCCAACCACATCTAGGCCTCCAGTTCACCTCATCAACATCCCCCTGATCCCTACCACTCAAGACCCCCCTAAAAATCAGCAAACCAACTGCATGCTCATTAACTGCAGATCTGCAGTCAAACATGGCATGGAACTAGCAGATGCTATCCTATACCATAACATTGACATTACCTTCATCACTGAAACTTGGCTGACTGAATACTCACAACCGATCATGGATACCCTTGTTCCGCCAGGTTTCTCAATTACCAAAATAGATAGGAAAGACTGCCACGGGGGAGGCATTACCATTATTCACAAAAAGAACATAAAAGTTCAGATAAAAGACACTTTCAGCTACAACTCATTTGAACATCTCAACGCCTCCATCAGAATGAGTGACAACTCCAATGTAACGTTTCACCTACTCTACTATCCCCCTGGAAACACCCTCCCTTTTGGGGACCACCTAGCTGACATAATAATGCACTGCTTACTCTCATGTACCAATTCCAGCATTTTGGGAAACCTTAACCTTCAATGGAATGACAATAGTAATACTCTAATCCAATCCTTAAATGACCTTCTACATAGCAAAGACCTCGCCCAGCACTGCAAGGGCCGAACCCACAACAAAGGTGCTACACTGGATGCTATTATAGCTCAAAAAGATTCTCTCATGATTGACAATATTCTCCCTGTTGACAGGTCAGATCATCACATTATTCTATTCTATCTTAACAAAAAACTCCCGAACACACAAACCATATGCAAAAGTCACTACAATGGATTTAATCAAATTCCATTAGCAACCCTAGAAGAAAAAATCAGCTCACTTCTACTGCCCTCATCTGTCAACCTGTCAACTACCGAGTTAACCACCCAGTACAACACAACTATTACCTGTATACTAGACCATTTAGCCCCCATGAAACTGAAAAGAGTGAGAAACACACCATCTAGAGCCTGGTTTAACAATGATCTTAATTCAGAAAAAAGACAACTGAGAGCAGCTGAAAGACTCTGGAGATCCAACCGTTCCACAGCGCACCTCAAACAACTCAGAAGAGAACACAGAAACTACAAAAAACACATAACCAATGAAAAAAACACATTCTTCCGCAACACACTAGATAGAGCCAGAAACTGCCCAAAGGAGCTTTTCAACATTATCAAACATCAAACTACCAACCCCCACCGCCCAAAACCCTCCACCAACAACCAATGACCACTGTGATAACTTTGCTAACTTCTTCAATAAAAAAATCTCCAAGATTGAGCTTTCCCTAGAAACAGATACTCTACCAACCACAGAGATTACATCGCCCAGCAAAGACAGCAATAATCACTGCTTACTCCCCTTGAACTCCCCGGCTCCCAACCCGCCAATAAGAATTGACGGTCATCATCCTACCCACAATCTAAAGTCAACTCCCAGAAGCTAAGAGACCTTCCACCCATTCCTGGAGATAGATATTATCAAACTACTGTCCACCTCCAAAACATCCTCTCACCTGACAGACTCCCTCCCATGCTCCCTGGCAACAAAAACTCAACCAGACCCTCACCCCCATCTGGACCAAGATCATCAACAGCTCCCTGCAAACCGGCGTGATTCCTGACTGCCTCAAGCTGGGTCAAATCACACCTATGCTAAAGAAACCAGGAGCAGACCCGAACAACCTTAACAACTACAGACCAGTCCCTAACCTACCCTTCCTTGCCAAAACTCTAGAGAGATGTGTTCTCTATCAACTAATCCAACACATAGATAAAAACAACCTTCTTAACCCTCTACAATCTGGTTTCAGAAAAGGTTGTAGCACAGAACCAGCTATTCTAAACATAATAGATGACCTTCGCAACTCCCTTGACTCTGACCACTGCTGTCTGCTGATTCTCCTAGACCTTATGGTGGCCTTTGACACTGTTGACCACAAGCTGCTACTGGACTCCCTCCAAAAGAGAATTGGCATGGAAGGTACAGTCTACACTGGTTCTCTTCCTTCCTACAGAACCGAACGCAACAAGTAAAAATAAATAACAGGACCTCAGTCACTTCAGTAATCACCAGAGGAGTTCCCCGAGGATCTGTCCTCTCACCCACACTCTTCAACATCTACATGGACCCGCTCACCACCATTCTCAACCGAGCCAACATCCCTTCCACCTATACCCTGACGACACTCAACTTTACATGGAAATATCCTCTATAGAGGACATACGCCAACTGAATGCACTCTTAAAGAAGTTTAATTTTGGCTGTCCCACAACCACCTGAAACTCAACCAGGATAAGACGGAAATACTTCTCATATTAAAAATGAATCAGCTCTCCCAGATGCAAGAATGGCTAAAATCCATTGACACTCTCAAAAGCAATCTTACCCCTACAAACACGGTCAAGTCACTTGGAATCACTGTGGACACCAACTTGACTATGCAGGACCATATCAGAAATAACGCTAACAATGCTTTCCACAACCTAAAACTGCTGAACAAAATCAAATCACTCATTCCCCCAGATGACTTAAAACAGCCCACACAAGCACTTATGCTCTCCAGACTAGACTACGGGATCTCCATCCTCTCTGGCACGGCTAAATCCCAGCTTGCCCCCATGAGATCCACCCTACATGCAGCTGCCAGAATGGTGACTGGAATTAAAAAATATGACCACATCTCCCCTGCCCTGAAAAAATGGCTCCCAATTGAAGACCGCTGCAATTTCAGAACTGCCTGTCTAACCCACAAACCCCTTCACACTGGGAAACCAGAATACCTCGCCAATAAACTCATGAAAGCAGGTCAGACAAGAACACTAAGAAGCTCAAACACCTTTATCCTCATCCTGCCCAAACCCAGAAAGAAAAAAACAGGACATGCTCCTTCTCGAGCAACACCCCCAAAATGTGGAACTCCGTACAAATCCACATTAGATCTAACCCCTCCCTCCAGATCTTCAAGAAGCAACTAAAAGAATTTCTCCTCAACCAACCATCATCTCAGAAAAGTCACTGTCCACTCTAACTCCCACTCCCCACCACTGCCTGCACTTCATCTTCTATGTCCATATGAAATCTACATGTATAACTTTCTCTTTGAACTTGTTCTTTTGACTGCCTGGCTTGTTGTAAAGCGCTCTGATACCCTCAGGTCTTGCTAGTGCTATAGAAAACTCTCTAAATAAAATAAAATAAATACTCCTCCGCGTGTGAATTGCTGCGCAATGTAAGATAAGATTACAAGGATAACAAGATATCAGACTATCTACAGGTTTCCATTAGGGTGCTGGATGAGCTTTCCAACGCTAATATATTCCAGGAACACAAATGCCAGAAAAGAGTTTATGGGAGGCTTCTTTTTTTCCTTCAGTAAGCCACTAGGATAGATTTAGTGAACCCACATCACTATTCTGTCAGTTTTCATTTAATATCTCAGCACCTGAGGACAAAAGGCCAGAATCACAGTGGAAGCACTTTTCAATCCTGGTTAAATGGAATGTCACTGTTTCGACCCAGCAGGTTGTAGGGAAAAGGGCCACTCAATGCCTCAAACGCGGGTCTTCATAAGGACAGGATACCTTTTGAGATGGGGAGCAACCTGAAAAACTTTTCCAGTGTCAGGATTACAAATTTAATCAATAAAATAACGAGGGCCCAATGGCAGTGGATCAATTGCTTAAAACAGTCGAAAGATGCTGGCTTTTCAATCATACATCTATCCATAGAACATGATTCTATAAATGTCCTTTCGATGTGGTGCAGTTGCAAGCTTTAAAGAACAAAGGGCACACTTCAAATTATTTAATTGCTTTCAGGCTCTCTGTGTTTCAAAGAGTTGCCAAATCACACTCCAGCCGTCATGGCTCAAGTCCAATTGTAATGTTAATTTTAATGTCAATGTCTCAATGTTTAGGGGGTTATTCCAACTTTGGAGGAGGTGGTAATCCGTCCCAAATGTGACGGATTTACCACCAGACGTATTACGAGTTCCATAGGATATAATGGACTTGTAATACGGCTGGTGGTATATCCGTCACTTTACCGTCACTTTTGGGACGGATTACCACTTCCTCCAAAGTTGGAATAACCCCCTTAGTCTCTAGACAAATTTGTGTTCCTGTCATTATGTCTTTTAGCCCCAATGATGGGTTGGTAGGGGCAAAGGTAATTTGTAGAGGTTGAGAGTGAGTGATTAATAGCACCAGTCTTTCAGTGGAATCCTCCACCACCAGCTCCTCCCACTTTTGTAGGAAGTTCACATGATAAATTTGGCCCCTTTCCTTTTTATGGGAAACAAACACTCTGGGGGTGATTCTCACCCTGGCGGGCCCCCGACCAAAATACCGCTCCGCGGTCGCAAGACCGCTGAGGGTATTTTAGGTTTTGCACTGGGCTGGCGGGCGACCGCCAAAAGGCCGCCCGCCAGCCCAGTGCAAAACGGCCTTCCCACCAGGACGCCGGCTCAGAATTGAGCCGGCGGAGTGGGAAGGTGCGACGGGTGCAGTGGCACCCGTCGCGTATTTCAGTGTCTGCATAGCAGACACTGAAATACAAAGTGGGGCCCTCTTACGGGGGCCCCTGCAGTGCCCATGCCGTTGGCATGGGCACTGCAGGGGCCCCCAGGGGCCCCGCGGCACCCCCTACCGCCATCCTGTTCCTGGCAGGAGACCAGCCAGGAACAGGATGGCGGTAGGGGGTGTCAGAATCCCCATGGCGGCGGAGCGCGCTCCGCCGCCATGGAGGATTCACAAGGGCAGCAGAAAACCGGCGGGAGACCGCCGGTTTTCCGCATCTGACCGCGGCCGAACCGCCGCGGTCAGAATGCCCTGCGGGGCACCTCCGGCCTGTCGGCGGTGCTCCCGCCGACCCTGGCCCCGGCGGTGTCTGACCGCCGGGGTCAGAATGACCCCCTCTATCTGTTAATGGGGACACTTTGGTTATGTTAGTAACTAGACCTTGCCAATTGGCCAGTGGTTCATTATGTGAGGAAGGTAGCAAAATAAACGCTTTTTCCTCACGTTCAAATGCCCGTAATTTTGTTCCTCTATCATCTCTGGCCTTCCGTTTGCTTTTTCTAGATTTGCTCTTACCATGTCCCGGAGGGATATGATATTGGTTTTCAACTGGGTTGTATATTCAAGGAGATCCCTACTTCCTTGTTCCTTGTCACCGTCCCTGTAATCTGCTGCCATATCAAGGAGGGTGTGGGCTATCTACCAAAAAACAGTTTAAATGAGGAAAACCCAAGTGAGCTTTGGATATGGCATTGTATGGCAAACAGTACCAAGGGAAGTTTCTTCTTCCTGTACCTTCCTGTTTCATTAACTATTTGTATCAGTAGGGTTTTGATGGTACCATTATACCTTTCCACAAAATCATCTGTTTAAGGGTGATAAATAGACATGCAGATCTGTCTTTTACCAAAGATTTTACAGACCTGCCCCATCATCCTTGACATGATTAGGGTCTCCTGTCCAGTCAAGAGTTCCTTAAGGACCCCTACCCAGGAGAAAAAAATAAACTATAGCTTGTGGTACTACCAAGGTGCCCATACTAGTAAGTGGTACAGCCTCAGGGTACCTGGTTGCATAATCTACAAGAACCAGAATGTACTGGTGTCTTTTTGAAGAGGGTAGAAATGGTCCTGCTATATCCATCTCAAGCCTGTTAAATGGAATAACAATGACAGGAAGGGGTCATGCTACAATGTTTGGTTCCCTGGGAATGTTCACAAGTTGACAAAAGTTACAAGAAGTACAAAAATGCCTGATATCACTATACACTCCAAATCAATAAAACATTCTCATTAAGTACTCTTCCATTTTCTCTTTCCCAAGGTGACCCCTTCACCCGACTTCCGACGAGTCACAACACCTGTTCTTGGAACAGTTTGGGTACAATTAACTGTACTGTCTTTTCACCTCCTGCATTTACAATTCAATATAATAACCCTCTTGTTTGTCGCGTGTGCTCTCATTATTCTAATGAGACTACTGATTTGAGCAACAGTATGGCCTGGGGAGTGGGAGACTGAGTCTAACCTGTCATCCTGGGTTTTGCTCCAGGTAACTAGCAGTGCCTCATAGCTACCCAAGAGCAGGGGTGATTGGGGAGCTGAGTGCCTGACACAATTGACTCCTCAGGGAAGCCGTGGTCACTCAGATCACATCCGTTTCTCTCATTTACATTAGTCTCACATTTACAAGGACAAGAAGAGGCAGTATATTGTAATTGTAATTGTAATTGTAATCGTATTTATATAGCGCTTACTACCCCTGACGAGGCGTCGAAGCGCTTTTCGATGAGTAGCACGCTACTCCAGTACCCAACAAGAATTAGTGATGGATTAGTATAATTTAATAAGGAGTACAGTTTTAGTATTATTATGAGTTAATTTGAGTTGCGGATATGAGAGTTTGTTAGTTAGATTGACTGGAGTAATGGAGGGGTGGAGGAGGAAAGAAATCCAGAAGTGTTAATTGGGAGTTTATCCTTCATTTGCTCAATCCAAAGGCTTGAGATGAATAAAAGGGGGGCGGAGGGGAAAGAGGATGTGGAAGGGTTAGGGAGAGCATAGTAGCAGGGTGAGATGAATGCAGGAGAATTTAGTAGGGTTGTGTGGGAGGTCACAGAGGTAGAGTGAGGTTTGGTGAGTTAGATGTGGGGGTGGAGGGATGAGCTTAGGCAGAGATATTTAGGAGATGGAAGTGGTCAAAGGGATTTGGGATGAGTCAGAGTGAGAATGGAGGATAGTTTGATAGAGACATGACATAAGAGCGATGAGTAGATAAGTGTGATAAAAAGAGAGCAGAAATTCATAGAAACATGCCAGGCACAGAAACAACATATACACATATATATATATATTTATACACACACACACACACATGACTATACACACACATCTGCACATACAATACATAATTAGAAACATGGGTAAAAAATACTTAGTCGTCCATCCATCATCCTGGTAAAAAGGCGGGAACTCCCCCACCTACCTCGAGGGTGGACGGGGCGTGGCCCAGCGGGCGGAGCCCACAGGTGCTCCACAAAGGGAGAAACCCTCCACTCTGTGTCTCCAGCAGAGGAAGACAGAAACCGCGCGTCCCAGTCAGACACAGACCACGCTCCAGCACATCATCAGCTCACCTCCAGGAAGGATTCCAGATCCCCTCCGCCATGGGATCTCTGAGCGCACAGCCCCGTCCCGCCCCATCCCTGCTAAGCCCAAGAGCCAGGGTGGGCCGTCCTTTCCAGAAGGTGAGCTTCAACCGTGGCATCTGCCGCGTCCACATTGTACACTAGGGTACGTGATGGGCCACGGGGGCAAAAACGTCTTCAGCAACCTTGTGTGCCCCCGGCAATGTCATTGCCACTAGTGCGTCCCCGCGGAGATGTCCTCGCGCCCCTGCGCATCAACAACGCACCACGCGAGTCGGCGGCAAACGCAGTGGGGTCGCCTTGGAAAGCTGTCCATCATTCTGGCAAGAGGCGGGAATTCCCCTACCTACTTCGAGGGTTGACGGGGCGTGGCTCAGCGGGCGGAGCTTACAGGTGCTTCATAAAGGGAGAACCTTCTACTCTGTGTCTCCAGGAGAGGAAGATAGAAACCGCGCGTCACAGTCAGATACAGATTACGCTCCAGTACATCATCAGTTCACCTCCAGGAAGGATTCTGGATCTTCCTCTGCTATGGGATCTCTGAGCGCACAGCCTTGCTTTATTTTTGCCAAGCCCGAGAGTTAGGGTGGCTTGTCCTTTCCAGAAGCTGAGCTTCGACTGCGGCACCTGCTACGTTTATATTGGTAAGTGCTTCCTTTGAGGTTTAGTTTCTGTAAAATGAGCATCGTGGCCTACACAACCGGAGTATTTTCTACGAGTATGTCAGTAAGCGTTACCTAGCATGTTTTATATACCCTGTTTATATTGTACACTAGGGGTACGTGATGGGCCACGGGGTAAACGTCTCCAGCAACCTTGTGTGCCTTTGGCAATGTTATTGTTACTAGTGCGTCTTTGTGGACATGTCCTCGTGCTTCTGCGCATCAACAACACACCACCGGAATCGGCGGTAAACGCAGTGGGGTCGTTTTGGAAAGCTGTCCGTCATCCTGGCAAGAGGCGGGAATTCCCTACCTACTTCGAGGGTGGACGGGGCGTGGCTCAGCGGGCGGAGCTTACAGGTGCTTCATAAAGGGAGAACCTTCTACTCTGTGTCTCCAGGAGAGGAAGATAGAACCCGCGCGTCACAGTCAGACACAGACCACGCTCCAGCACACCATCAGTTCACCTCCAGGAAGGACTCCAGATCTTCCTCTGCTATGGGATCTCTGAGCGCACAGCCGTGCTTCATCCTTTCCAAGCCCAAGAGCCAGGGTGGCTTGTCCTTTCCAGAGGCTGAGCTTCGACTGCGGCACCTGCTACGTTTATATTGGTAAGTGCTTCCTGTTGAGGTTTAGTTTCTGTAAAATGAGCATCGTGGCCTACACAACCGGAGTATTTTCTACGAGTATGTCAGTAAGCGTTACCTAGCATGTTTTATACACCCTGTTTATATTGTACACTAGGGGTACGTGATGGGCCACGGGGTAAACGTCTCCAGCAACCTTGTGTGCCTTTGGCAATGTTATTGTTACTAGTGCGTCTTTGTGGAGATGTCCTCGTGCTTCTGCGCATCAACAACGCACCACCGGAAACGGCGGTAAAACGTAGTGGGGTCGTTTTGGAAAGCTGTCCATCATCCTGGTAAGAGGCGGGAATTCCTTTACCTACTTCGAGGGTGGACGGGCGTGGCTCAGCGGGCGGAGCTTACAGGTGCTTTATAAAGGGGGATCCTTCTACTCTGTGTCTCCAGGAGAGGAAGATAGAACCCGCGCGTCACAGTCAGACACAGACCACGCTCCAGCACACCATCAGTTCACCTCCAGGAAGGACTCCAGATCTTCCTCTGCTATGGGATCTCTGAGCGCACAGCCGTGCTACATCCTTGCCAAGCCCAAGAGCCAGGGTGGCTTGTCCTTTCCAGAAGCTGAGCTTCGACTGCGGCACCTGCTACGTTT
This sequence comes from Pleurodeles waltl, assembly GCF_031143425.1. Taxonomy (NCBI): domain Eukaryota; kingdom Metazoa; phylum Chordata; class Amphibia; order Caudata; family Salamandridae; genus Pleurodeles; species Pleurodeles waltl. The sequence continues at coordinate 283,135,436 of NC_090447.1, forward strand.
ATATTGGTAAGTGCTTCCTTTGAGGTTTAGTTTCTGTAAAATGAGCATCGTGGCCTACACAACCGGCGTATTTTCTACGAGTATGTCAGTAAGCGTTACCTAGCATGTTTTATACACCCTGTTTATATTGTACACTAGGGGTACGTGATGGGCCACGGGGTGAACGTCTCCAGCAACCTTGTGTGCCTTTGGCAATGTTATTGTTACTAGTGCGTCTTTGTGGAGATGTCCTCGTGCTTCTGCGCATCAACAAACGCACCACCGGAAACGGCGGTAAACGCAGTGGGGTCGTTTTGGAAAGCTGTCCATCATCCTGGTAAAAGGCGGGAATTCCTTTACCTACTTCGAGGGTGGACGGGGCGTGGCTCAGCGGGCAGAGCTTACAGGTGCTTCATAAAGGGAGAACCTTCTACTCTGTGCCTCCAGGAGAGGAAGATAGAACCCGCGCGTCACAGTCAGATACAGATTACGCTCTAGTACATCATCAGTTCACCTCCAGGAAGGATTCTGGATCTTTTTTGCTATGGGATCTCTGAGCGCACAGCCTTGCTTTATCTTTGCCAAGCCCGAGAGTTAGGGTGGCTTGTCCTTTCCAGAAGCTGGGCTTCAACTGGGGCACCTGCTACGTTTATATTGGTAAGTGTTTCCTGTTGAGGTTTAGTTTCTGTAAAAATGAGCATCGTGACCGAACCAACCGGAGTATTTTCTACGAGTATGTCAGTAAGCGTTACCTAGCATGTTTTATACGCCCCGTTTATATTGTACACTAGGGGTACCTGATGGGCCACGGGGTAAACGTCTCCAGCAACCTTGTGTGCCTTTGGCAATGTTATTGTTACTAGTGTGTCTCTGTGGAGATGTCCTCGTGCTTCTGTGCATCAACAACGCACCACCGGAATCGGCGGTAAACGCAGTGGGGTCGTTTTGGAAAGCTGTCCATCATCCTGGTAAAAAAGGCGGGAATTCCTTTACCTACTTCGATGGTGGACGGGCGTGGCTCAGCGGGCGGAGCTTACAGGTGCTTCATAAAGGGAGAACCTTCTACTCTGTGCCTCTAGGGGAGGAAGATAGAACCCGCGCGTCACAGTCAGATACTGATTACGCTCCAGTACATCATCAGTTCACCTCCAGGAAGGATTCTAGATCTTTTCTGCTATGGGATCTCTGAGCGCAGAGCCTTCCTTCATCTTTGCCCAGCCCAAGAGTTACGGTGGCTTGTCCTTTCCAGAAGCTGAGCTTCAACTGCGGCACCTGCTACATGTTTCAATATGGTTTTAATGAAGCAACTGCATATTAGATAATAAAGCATGTACTGCAATAACCAGGACAAGGAAGCATGACATGATTAAAATTGTGACGAGGAGAGTAAAGCATAAAAATAATGCTACCATATTGTCTCTACAATCATTAAAATAATTCCTACCAAGGCTATATTAGAGAACACCATGTTAAGCTCTAGTTCTACCCTTCAGGTTCCCCTGGGAAGACATCATCCCTCATACCTGAGCAAGAGGCCTGAAGTCTGCATAAGCAACTGTAGCGAAGCGTTCAGCAATCAGGATAAAGTTGTGGTCATCTGGCTGGAATCTCCCTCTAACGTTTATGGGACAGTGAAGTGTTTTTATAATAAAACAGCTGATGTTGTGAGAAAATGTCCCTATGTAAGGATGTGTATGTTTCTATGGATAGCAAAGTGTTACCAAGTATACCGGCAACCTATCTTGCTGCAGCCTTGAGAAAAGCACAGAGTGAAAGAAATGTCTTGTTTAAGAATGCAGTGCTGGCCCAGGCAAAGAACAGCTAGATACAGAGAAATAAAACAAGACCGCAATGTGGCTATTGCTAAAATAATAAGTGAAGCTGAATAAAATATATCTAGGTTAAAGTGCACAGCGGCAGGCCTAGTGTGCTAAAATAACATGCATGGAGCTATAACTAAAATGGCTACACATTTTCACAGAAAATGAAGTACTACTTGGCACTGTTCTTCTTTTCTGGCCTATGCTCCCCTGAGCTAAAGTGTGGTTCTCTCTTCCATTTGTCATCTGTGGAAGAAGGTACAGAAAGATCATTACTGTGACAAATACTTCTAAACACCTTTTTATCCCATCACATTTCAGATTTTGTTTTCTTTCGTTTTGGCAAACCCCTTTCAATCTCGTTGCCTCTGAAAGGTGCTTCCTCAAACCAGTCTGTTTCTGTAATCTCCCTATTTTTCATTAATTGGAATTGCTGAAATGGAGGGTGGTCAGTTCCTATTATCATGTCTTCCATCAGACTGGGGATAACTCCCACTTGTATACTATCCACCTCTCCACGCACAGCAATTGCACTTGAGCTGTGGGATACATTTATTGTCTCCATGGACACATGCAATAGCCAGCGTTTCCTGATCCTGTACTTCCTCAGGATCTATGCATTTTGCATGGACTACTGTGTATTGACATTGTTAAAGCACAAATCTTGGCTAACTACAGATCAAATAGCCGATTTCATACTTATAGGTCAATGAACCAAAACAGATCTACTTTAACACCCTCGGTGCCTTGGACAAGGTGGTCTCGTCCCAGCACACAGTTCCTGTTTGCCTGGGACGAGAATACCTCATCCTGCACCAGGCCCACGGGGGAAGCGCTAGCGCTCCCCCGCGAACCCCCCACCCACACCCCCTGTCAGGGATGAAAGGGGAATCGCTTCCCCTTTCACCCCCGACGCCCCAATACCCCTCTGTGACGTCTGATTGCGTCAGCACGCGATCGCATGCTGACCTCATCAGAGGTCACCTCCCATCTTCCAGCGCGATACGGAAGAGAAATGCTTTGCATTTCTCTTCCGCTCGGGAGGAGGGGGGCAGGAGAGACACCGGAAGAAAGGAAAGGCTTTTCCTTTCTCCCAATGTCATTCTGAGCATTTCTGCTGCCCGATCGCAATGCGCACTAGACACCAGGGAATTTCATATATATATTTTTTTTATATATGAGGGGAGCGGCCCCTTGGGCAAGGGTCGCTCCCTAGGGGGGCAAATAAGGTTTAGGTAATTTCTGCCCCGGGTGGGATGGGGGGGCAGAAATGCCCACCAGACACCAGGGAATTTTTTTTTTCTTTTATGTGCAGGGAGCGACCCCTTAGGCAAGGGTCGCTCCCTGGGGGGCCAAATTGTGCTTAGGCCATTTCTGCCCCCCTGGGGGCAGAAATGCCCACTAGACACCAGGGATTTTTTTTCTTTGTGTTTTCTAATAAAGGGAGCGGCCCCTTGGGCAAGGGTCGCTCCCTAGGGGGCCATATTATTTTTAGGCCATTTCTGCCCCCCCTGGAGACAGATGATCTGCCTCCAGTGGGGACAGAAACCTCTAGTCACCAGGGATATATTTATATTTTTCTTTACTTTATGTTTTTATGTATGGGGAGTGACCCCTTAGGCAAGGGTTGCTCCCCTGGGGGGCAAATTGTGCTTAGGCGATTTCTGCCCCAAGGGGGTAGAAATGTCCACTAGGCACCAGGGTTTTTTTTTCTTTGCGTTTTCTAATAAAGGGAGCGGCCCCTTGGGCAAGGGTCGCTCCCTAGGGGGCCATATTATTTTTAGGCAATTTCCCCCCCTCGGAGGCAGATCGGCCTAATGTAATTAGGCAGATCTGCCTCCAGGGGGGGCAGAAACCTCCAGTCACCAGGGATATATTTATATTTGTATTTCCTTTATGTTTTTATGTATGGGGAGCGACCTCTTAGGCAAGGGTCGCTACCCTAGAGGGGAAAATTGTATTTAGGCCATTTCTGCCCCCCTTGGTGGCAGATCGGTCTATTTTTGTTAGGCCAATCTGCCCCCAAAGGGGGGGCAGAAACCACTAGACACCAGGAATTGGTGTGTGTGTGTTTTGTTTGGGGGGGGCAGCCCCTTGGGCAAGGGTCGCTCCCCATGGGGACACATTACTGGTGGCCATTTTTGCCCCTGTTGGGGGCAGATTGGCCTATTTTTGGAAGGCCCATCTGCCCCCAAGGGGGGCAGAAAGCTCACCAGAGACCGGGGAAGATTTTTTTTTTTCAAAATGAACTGTGGGTTTATGGCCATACCCCCACCCCAAATAAATGGGGCCAAAGTTGTTCTGCCCACCAGTGGGCAGATGGGGCAATTACCCCGATCCACACCCCGGCGGGTAGAAAGTCTACTAGATGCCATGAAATAAAAAAAATAAAAAAAATAGTGGGGTGGTGACTACCAACCAGTATGGGCCTGGTTATGCCCTCACCCGAACTGAAGGGGCTAACAGTCATTCAGCTCTCCCCCACACATTAAAAATCTTATCCCTTGGCAAGCAAGAGGGCATTTGATTTTTTGTTTTTTGTTTTACATTTGGGCCATGAGAGCTTGGTAACTCTCAAAATCATCCCACTTGTAAGGGTGAGGGCCTTTTTTTACTTTGGGACGCTGCCATGTAGAAAAATCCACACGACCTAAACACATCTAAAAAAACTAAACATCTAGTTGATTCCAGGGTGGTGTGCTTCACATACACCTGCCACATTTCCTTACCCACAATGCCCTCCAAACCTGCGACTTTGCTGGAAAGCACACATTTTTCTCACATTTTTGTGATGCAACATTCCGGAATCTGCAGGAATCCACAAAATTCCTACCACCCAGCATTGTCTCATCTATACCGATAACATTTCTGCTGCACTTGTCAGCCTAAAAATGTTTTGTTTCAAACTGCCCTTTTGGGCCCACTTTGGTTCCCCCTCAATGTCGACGTGTTTTTGGCTCTTCCCTGTCACAATCACTTGGCCCACCTACACAAGTGAGGTATCATTTTTACTGGGAGACTAATGGGAACGTTGGGTGGTAGGAAATTTGTCCCGGTGCGGTGATCCCACACAGAAATGTGGGACAAATGTGATTTTTTAGCTAAATTTGAGAAACATTGGGGGATCCACGCACGTCACACCTCCCTTGAATCCCTCAGGTGTCTAGTTTTCAGAAATGTCTGGGTTTGGTAGGTTTCCCTAGATGGCTGCTGAGCCCAGGACCAAAAACGCAGGGGCCCCCCCACCAAAAACAGTTAGTTTTCTATTTGATAATTTTGATGGGTCCAGATAGTGTTTTGGGGCATTTCCCGTCGCGGGCACTAGGCCTACCCACACAAGTGAGGTACCATTTTTATCGGGAGACATGGGGGAATGCTGGGGGAAAGGTAATTTATGGCTCCTCTCAGATTCCAGAACTTTCTGTCACCGAAATGTGAGGAAAAATTGTTTTTTAGCCACATTTTGAGGTTTGCAAAGAATTCTGGATAACAGAACCTGGTGAGAGCCCCACAAGTCACCCCACCTTGGATTTCCCTAGGTCTCTAGTTTTTAAAAATGCACAGGTTTGATAGGTTTCCCTAGGTGGCGGCTGAGCTAGAGGCCAAAATCCACAGGTAGGCACTTTGCAAAAAACACCTCTGTTTTCTTTGAGAAAATGTGATGTGTCCACTTTGTGTTTTGGGGCATTTCCTGTCACGGGCACTAGGCCTACCCACACAAGTGTGGTACCCTTTTTATCGGGAGACATGGGGGAATGCTGGGTGGAAGGAAATTTGTGGCTCCTCTCAGATTCCAGAACTTTCTGTCACCCAAATGTGAGGAAAAAGTGTTTTTTTAGCCACATTGTGAGGTTTTCAAAGGATTTTGGGTAACAGAACCTGGCAAGAGCCCCACAAGTCACCCCATATTGGATTCCCCTAGGTCTCTAGTTTTAGTAAATGCACAGGTTTGGTAGGTTTCCCTAGTTGGCGGCTGAGCTAGAGGCCAAAATCCACAGGTAGGCACTTTGCAAAAAACACCTCTGTTTTATTTGGGAAAATTTGATGTGTCAACGCTAGGCTTACCACATAAGTGAGATATCATTTTGATCGGGAGACTTGGGGGAACATAGAATAGCAAAACAAGTGTTATTACCCCTTGTCTTTCTCTACATTTTTTCCTTTCAAATATAAGACAGTGTGTAAAAAAGACGTCTATTTGAGAAATGCCCTGCAGTTCACATGTTAGTATGGGTATCCCAGAATTCAGAGATGTGCAAATAACCACTGCTCCTCAACACCTTATCTTGTGCCCATTTTGGAAATACAAAGGTTTGCTTGATACCTTTTTTTCACAATCAATTGCTGTTTACCTGTTATAGAATGAAAACTTACTGCAAGGTGCAGCTCATTTATTTGCTTTGGGTACCTAGGGTTTTTGATGCACCTACAAGCCCTATATATCCCCACAACCAGAAAAGTCCAGCAGAGGTAACGGTATATTGCTTTCAAAAATCTGACTTAGCAGGAAAAAGTTACACAGCAAAACGCAGAGAAAAATGGCTGTTTTTTTATGTCAATTTCAATATTTCATTTGTTTCAGTTGTTATTTTCTGTAGGAAACCCTTGTAGGATCTACACAAATTGTCCATTGCTGAATTTAGAATTTTGTCTACTTTTCAGAAATGTTTAGGTTTCTGGTATCCAGCATCGGTTTCACACCCATTTTTGTCACTGACTGGAAGGAGGCTGAAAGCACAAAAAATCGTAAAAATGGGGTATGTCCCAGTAAAATTCCCAAATTGTGTTGAAAAATTGGGTTTTCTGATTCAAGTCTGCCTGTTCCTGAAAGCTGGGAAGCTGGTGATTTTAGCAATGCAAACCCTTTGCTGATGCCTATTTCAGGGGAAAAAACACAAGCCTTCTTCTGCAGCCTTTTTTTCCAATTATTTTTTTAAAAACTAAATTTTTACTGTATTTTGGTTAATTTCTTGGTCTCCTTCAGGGAACCGACAATGTCTGGGTACCACTAGAATCTCTAGGATGTTGGGAAAAAAGGACGCAAATTTGGCGTGGGTCGCTTATGTGGACAAACAGTTATGAGGGCCTCAGCGCACCCTGCCTCAAATAGCCAAAAAAAGGGCTGGCACCTGATGGGGAAAAGGCCTGGCAGCGAAGGGGTTAAAGAAAACATCATAAAGAAAACGTCATAAACATCAAATCAAAACACCCCATGATCAATTTGACCATCAATAACCACACCAGTTTATTAAGAAATTTAAATGTTTATTTCCCTATATTAACAATGCTAAAGTCACAAATATTATTCTCAAGTTCAATTGATACATATAAGGAAACAACAAAGGCTGACTTAGTCGGCGAATAAACCTAAGCTTAACGAAAGCTGTAAGTATCAATAACTCAATAGGAAATACACAAAACCATAGTAATAGAATCTAAGCAAGAGAAATTGAATACATTGAATCAACAAACGGAAAGAGTCAATGACCATTCATGAGTATGAGAGTAATGCCTCACTAACCACTAATTAGCATTGACATGTTGGACTTTATGTAAAAGATTTAGTAACACAAATTTAGGAAAACATCAAGCTATGGTGCTATCAAAAATAAGCAGCAGTATTAAAACATTAGCAGCTGGTAACTGGAAAACAAAAGACAAATAACAATACACAGATCAATACATTTACCCAATCTCTAAGGGAATCCGCAACAACTACTACTTCATCAGGAGGACAACAGCGTCAGCATCAGGAACAGGAATAGGGCAGGGGAGGGGTTTAGAGTTTGGACTACATATTTACTAAACCATCAAAGCACTTGTTCAGGATTGAACAGCGAAATAAACTCAGAAAATAATAAACACCAGAATGTCAGTAGACTAATTGGTAAAGCATGAGATCAAAGTTACAGATCACAAGAGGTAAAGTCTCTTGAACCAGGATACAAGAGCAAAAACAAATGAACTGAACCTCAAGCAATGATGACTGAACATAAAATTAAACTTGCTAAATTCTTGTGATTAGGTTTAAACATAAGGTGAGAAAAATATGTCCAATGAGAAAGTTAACAGATATCAAAATTATATAAAATGTTAACTTTAAGAACATTCATTGGCCTTTGCTTCTTCTGCGTAATCCAAACTTTTACAATATGTATCTTGTAGACTTCCTTCTCCGGTTGCACCAGTAGGCTCTTTTGTTTGGCACCTTCCAAATACGCTATTGCAGGACAGTGATTACAAAATATGGAAACATTTTCCGTCGGACCATTTCCTCGAGGGAAAACACATGGTTTAGAAACATAACTGCAGACAAGTATACAAGTTCAGTAAATGAAGTCTGTTAGGCAACGGAGATGAAGTCATAAGAACAGAGTACACTAGAAACCTTTTATACAGATAACATTGCACAATGGCCTTGCTTTTGGTTCAGATCTAGCAGAGACCACGAAATACTCATTTTATTCCAGAATTTATTTTGGCAGAGCATATTCTTAAAGAGACAGAATATATTTCAGCACAGTGTCAATACAGCATTAGAAAAGATATGCAGGCCTTTCACTTGATGGTTAAATAGATCACAATTTTCGTAAACATAATTTTATAGATGAATTATTTCACACATTACTACATAACTATGATTACGTAAAGACAAATTACTTAAAACAAAATCTCAGCTCTCACAACATCCTGAGTTCATTAAAGCTCTAATGGGCTATTAAGCATTACTTCTCTAATATAGGATACTATGGGGACTCCCATATGCAAGACCTGAACCTATGGAGTACCCACTTCCATAGGTTCTGGCGCTGTAGATTTCTGTGGACAATTCCGGGCTATATGGCCCCATTTGGCACACTGGAAACATTGGGGCTCTTGCATAGCTTTGTTCCCCACGGTCCTCAATGGTGGAATATTTTCAGCGGAACCTCAGGAGTTGGGTTTAAAAGAGCCCTTCCAACCTGTCAATGTTGTGGTTTGGCTCTCTCAGCTTCAAATTCTGGAGATCTGTGACATGTGCAGACCAACTCTATTGAATTGCAACGGTGATGTTTAGATGTTGTCAGATCTAGGTAGATCCTAGAAAAAGCCTCCAGAAATTGTATGAGACATACCTTCTTCACCACTTCTCGTACTATTGAGATTTTGGGCTTTAGCCACCTACTTCCTAAGTCCTGTATTTGATAATGCAATGTGTTTGGGCTGTCATAAGGCCCCCACTTCTCTTTTCAGAACTTTGCCCTATAATAATCAGGATCATAGCTAAGACGTTCAAGGATTGCTTTTTTTAATATCAGCGCACAGAGTTTTACCAGCTAGATTTGCGACGTGATAGGCTGTCTGTAACCCCCCCTCCCCAGATAGCACAAGCGCAATATTTTGGCCCTATCGTTCTGAAGGCCAGGCAGAAGTGGAAGCAACTCATTCGAAATTTGTAAAAAAAAAAAAGATTGGGAACTTCTCCAGCATGGAATTTTTGAAGTACTGTACTGGGTACATTAGGATTAACCTTTGTGTTAGATATTGTGTCTGCCAACTTAAGAATAGCCCCATCCTGAGCTTGTTGGTTACTGGCAATAAGATCTTGTTTTCAGGGCTACTTGTCAAGTACCAGTTGCAAATGTCCCTGTTCCTCCACCAACTGCTTGGTCATGTCCTCCACTGTTATGGGTTGAGTGATAACTACAAACTGCAACAGGGAAATATCCCTTTTCTGACAGCACTATAGCCAAGGTGTAATCCTGACGCAACTCTTTAATGTACACTGGAACAATACCAGTTTATTATGAGGTTGACACTGCTGCTCAAATGTAAATTTACCTTGAAAAAAACAAAAGACAAAAGGTATTTGGCAAAACAGGAACATCTGGTTTAATTAAACACTACAACTGGGAAAACAGTTACAGAAATGGAGTATGAGGACTGTCTCAAAGTACAAACGATCTGAATGGTGTTTTATACATTTCTCTTTGTACCATAAAAATATTACAGCATTCTTTTCTAGGTAAAGAATGTGAGTAGTTGTCTTGGCGTCACAAATAAGGTCCCTGATAACAAATGCAGGTGGGCCTCCACCTTGCTTGGACACAATGAGGGCCAGTGAGTAACCTGTCCAGATGTCCATCATGAGGAGCATGTGATTGTGGCATATTACTGTGTGTGCAGTGTTATGATTGGATGAGTGTTCCTAACTTCACGTGGAATCTGACATTATGGTGTTTTGGGAATGCGCGCACCCCTCTCGCCATAGCTGCTTTATTGGGCCTAATAGCCTGGGACCATTGTGGTATCACTGCACCTATCTGTTGATTGATCTGAGCTTCCTGTTTACACATTTTCTGCAGGCTACATGCTGCCCCCCCTGTAAACTGTGAATCCGTAACCTCAGGCCTAGGTTTCAGAGCCTGCCTGACCACTTATTTCTGGGTCAGGATAATGGTGAGTCCATGATGGGTGACACATATTTGGGCTTGTTGTTCCAAGGTTTTGACTATTACTACTTCCCTAGTTACTTGCATTCTACCCAATTTGAGGACTGTATTTTTACATCCTGAACCACCAATTGCAGGAAACCACGTAAAAACTATAATAAAATGAAAATGGGCAGCAATGATGTGCACAAACTGGTCAGCCACATGGGGAGGCAGGAGAACCAGTGTGAACCACCCCTGCTCAGGTGCACCTCCTTCCTCACACGTCTATTTGTAAACAGCGCGATGCTTAAATGGCAATAGTCAAAGTCCCATTGTCCATGTCATTGCCTGGTATAAATGTGCAGCAGGGTGCACCAATCTTGGTACACACCCTAAGTCCATTGCGGTCATAATGAGGCTGACGGCTCATCACCATGAGACAGGTGTAACATCACCATGAGGCGGATGTCCCTCAGTTCTTCCTTGATCGAATTAAGGTTGAGCTCAGTGCTGTTCATCATCTTGAGCATTTCCCACCTGGTTATTTGTGACCAGCGGGTGTTCGCTTTTGCTTGCATGGTAAACAATTGTGTGAACCCTCCCACTGATATTTGTGCATCAGAGAACAGTCTAAATTCTTCAAGAATGTCCTTGTACTGAGTCCAGCCAAAATAAAAATCAGTTAATTTTTCTCAAGCCTGAGGCAACAGAGTCATCTGTTTCCTCAGCGGGAGTTGGTAGAACTTTGACACTCTGACAGACCTTCTCCCAGAATGACCAATGTCAGGGTGGATGTGGTGATGAGGGAGCAGAGGCCACGGATTTGGGGATGAGCTGAGTGTAAGCAAACTCTCCAAATTGCCACTATGTATCCATCAGCATGGAAGTGCCCCAGTGCATGTCCGGAGTGTGCAGGAGTGTGTCACAGTTTTCATTTGTTCCCTGTAGAATTGTTCCTTTACTTCTGAAACAAAAGGAATACAGTGTAAGATTCAGTACAATTAGGGGTTGCCCCTTCCCTTCTAACCACACACTTCTATCCACCTCAGTATCCCAGATCTCCTTACATGTGGTATCTATGTTGTTATTCAACCCTTCCCTATGGGACTCATTTTCCTTCACATCATCAAGGTGGATGGCCCTACACTGGAACTTCATGTCTGGGGCCCATTTTTTATTAAAGAAGACAGTCCTTGATGCGCTAAAGGCCACCCTGGGGCCACAGATGGAAGCAGAAGTGGACATATTTGTGCATTGGTTTTTGGGCTTGCTACCTCTTAGTATCTATTTTCTGGAAAGTCTTGGGGCCAAACGGTATCCTCTATTATGGTGCACCTCCTGCACATACTATCTAGTTCACTTTGAATATCTCTAGGGTTAGTGAGACGGTACAGTGCTGTGGAATTGGTCTCTTGTTGGGTCAGATTCACTACTAATCTATGAAGTTCTACTCTGTTGGGTTGTATCTTGGCCCTAATCCTACATAGGTTTAGGTGGAGAAGACATTTTGCTTTTTCAGGCGCTACCTCTTGGGGCACGTAAAGCCTATCTGCACCTACTGCATGTGGTATCAGTGAACAGATGCAGCATTACCTGGCTGATGTCTTGGAGCCTACTAAAGTCATGTGCTGATATGGGGTAGTTATAGGTGACATGGGAGAGGTTCCTACCCAAGCGCTGTGACAATTGTTGCATGGACTCCTTTTGACTAGCCACTTCTTTGGCAATGAATGGATGCTGCTGCGCCCGTAGTAAACAGAGAGCTTACAATTGTGCAACAATACATAACTTATTTAGAATTGCAGGTCTTGGGATGAATCCAGGGACCATATCTGTAGTCCTCTGGTGATTGGGGATTTCTTAGTTTTACCAGTTCAAAAAGTTTGCTGTGCGATTCACAGTTCTTGTTCCTGTTGGGAGTATTTATGTGGCCGCTGAAAAAGTGATGGTCCATTGTAAAAGTGGTGCACTTGGAGGCTTAATTGCAGGCCTGTTGGATAAAATCTAGGTTTCATTTGTTATTTTAAAAAACAATGCATCCTTGCATGTGTCTTCACCAATTATTTGTTACGAGTTCGTGCACTTTTCACAATTTTAGTGAGACACCGGAGGATGGCCCCACTCAGGTATCTGTTTTGAGAAAAGTGGGTTATTGTTCATGGACACATTAATGTTTATGGGTTGTTGGGCCTCCCCCTTCTCTGTGACTGACTGGGGGTATGGCAGAAAAGCATTTTTTTGCAGGGTGATCTTGTGAGCAGGTGGGTACTTTCAGTTATTAACTAGCATACTGTGGGCGTAGCCAGCCCTCCAGTATCCTAGTGTGTGCATCAGGGTGCCATTGGTGTGGCTGATATCTTTCGACCTACATGTGCGATATATAAAGGGCAGGTGTGTCACAATTAAGCATTGTTTGGTGATTGCAATGTGCCCTGAGGTTAATAAATCAATCAATCAGGATTTATCTAGTGCAGCTACTTCACCCGTGGGGGTCTTGAGGCACTGAGGGATCATGCTGCGAGATTATGCTGCTGTTTCCTGTTAGTTGAACATCCAGGACTTGAGGTCCTTCCTGAACTATTTGAGCGATGGTGAGGCTCTGAGGTGCAGGGGAGGATGTTCCAGGTTTTAGATGCCAGATGGGAAAAGTAGCAGCCTCTGCTGTTGGCCCAACGGATGCACTGGGTAGCTGCAATGGAGTGGGATCTGGAATGTAGCACGCTGGTCGTTGGTGGAAAGTCATTTGATTGTTGAGATATGCTGGCCCTTTGTTCTGTAGTGCATTGTAAGTGTGGGTGAGCAAACTTCAACTGGCATCTCTTTGCAACTGGTAGCCAGTAGAGTTTCCTGAGGTAAGGGCTGATGTGCGTCTGTCTGCGGACATCAAGGATGAGTCTGGCTGCTGTATTCAAGATGTCTGGAGTCTCCTTATGAGTTGGACGGTGATTCCTACGTAGAGGTAGTTGCCATAGTCGAGTCTGCTGGTGATGAGGGCTTGAATGACATTTCACGCAGTGTTGGGTGGGAGGCATCTCAAGACCTTCCTGAGCATTCAGAGGTTGAGGAAGCAGATGGAGGAGACAGTGCTGACCTATTTCTTCATGGTTAGCTGGCTGTTGATGATGATGCTGAGGTTGCAGGCATATTTGGACGGTTCAGGGGTGGAGCCCAGCTCGGGTGGCCATCATTGATTGTTTCCCAAAGATGAGAACTTTTGTCTTGTCTGTGTTGAATTCAATACAATTGTTGTTCATCCAGGTGGTCACCTCCTTTATACATCATTAAAACCAGTCTTTGATGGTTGTTGGGTCATTTTTCAGGGAGAAGATGAGTTGAGTATCATCGGCATAGGAGATGATGTTGTTTTTGTGGCTTCTGACAATGTTGGCCAGAGGTGTCATGTATATTTTGAAAAGGGTTGGGCTGAGGCATGATCCTTGAGGTACACCACAGGTGATGTTCTTAGAGGTCGAGGGAGAGATGATGATCTTCTGCGTTTTTCCTGTGAGGAAGGAAGTGATCCACTTGAGGGCTGCTTCTTGAAATCCGAACTGGTGGAGTCTGTTGATCAATGTGTGGTGGGATATGATGTCAAAGGCTGCTGGGAGGTCGAGGAGGATGACGGCTTCTGTTTCACCGTGGTCTAGCATCATTCAAATGTTGTCCATGGCTGCAACTAGAGCTCTCTCTGTGCTGTGCTCTCAAGTTGGCTTTGGAGGGGTCCAAAATGTTGTGATTCTTCAGGTGTCAGGTTAGCTTTCTCAATGATCTTGCCTGGAAAAGGGAGCAAGGAGATGGGTCAGTAGTTCTTGAGGTCTTTAGGGTCTGCAGATGGTTTCTTCAGTATTGGCTCCACGTCAGAGTGTTTTCCATTTCCAGACAAAGCGGGCCGCAGTGATCACGAAGTTTAGGATCTTGGTGAGTTCTCTGCTGATGGATTAATTGCCAAGATTGAAAGTGTGGTAGGGGCAGGGGTCTGTTGGGGATCCAGAGTTTAAGGATCTCATGATGGACGCAATTTCCTTCATGGTGAGGGTATTCCATGGGGGATTGATCTGGTGTGGGTGGGTGTCATTCAGCGTGGGGCAGTTAATGTTGGTCTCTGCAGGGGGCTAGGGTATGAAGTCTTGGTAGATGGTGTTGAGTTTGTGTGGCAAAAGTCCAAGAGGGAGTTGCAGAGGGCTTGCAAGGGTGTGATGGTGTTTTCTGTTGCTGCGGGGTTGATGAACTCCTTGACCATGTTGAACAGTTCCTTGCTGCTGTGGGAGCTGTCACTGATGGAGGTAGCTAGGGCAGCTTTCTTGGTGTTTTTCAGGAGGTGGTGGTAACAGTTGAGTGTGTTGTTTGAAATGTTTTCAGTACTCAAGTGTCTTACTGGCACTTCGGGAGTTGAGTCAGTTGGTCCATTGTTCTTCTGAGACCTTTGACCAGCTCTACTGTCTTTTGCCAGCAGTGGAGGCAGGGATGTTGGGGGTTTCTGAGATGGTGAAATGGAGCCAGGGGTGATCGGTCCAGGTAAGCTCCTCTGTGTGGATGTATGTTACTCTGTTGCTTGCTGAGAAGATGGGGTCAAGCATGTGTCCTGCAGTGTGAACGGGGTCATTGAGAAGCAGCTTGAGCCCGAGGTTGGCCATGCTTTCAAGGAGGTTGGCTGTGTTGACATTGTTGATGTTCTCAAGGTAAAAGTTGAGGTTTCCTAGGAAAATGTACAGCTTTGGGTTGCTGGCAAAAGGGGTGATGAATTCTGGGATTACATTGCAAAAGGAGGGGTGGGGTCCCAGAGGTCTGTAGGAGAGGGTACCTCTGATGGTGGTTTTGCTGTTACCATGAAGGAAGAAGTGGAGGTGCTTTATGAAGGGGTGGAGGCATCTGTGATGGTTGAGCATTTGAGGTTCTCTTTGTAGATTATGGCAATGCCTCCGCTGCTTCTGTTGGATTGGTCTGGTCTCTGTGATGAAAACTGTGTGGGTGCAGTTTTCATTTTGCTGGACTTTTTCCCTTATGGAGGGTCATTCCCAACCTTTTTGCCTCCTGCCTTCTATTTTTTCTGACCTGTTGTTGTTGGGTTTTGAACTCTGGGCACTTTACCACTGCTAACCAGTGCTAACGATCGTATGCTCTCGGTGTAAATTGTATTGTTGATTGGTTTATCCATGATTGGCATATTTGCTTTACTAGTAAGTCCCTAGTACAGTGCACTAGAGGTGCCCAGGGCCTGTAAATCAAATGCTACTAGTGGGCCTGCAGCACTGGTTGTGCCACCCACAATAGTAGCTCTGTAAACATGGCTCAGACCTGCCACTGCAGTGTCTGTGTGTGCAGTTTTAAACTGTCAATTCGACTTGGCAAGTGTACCCATATGCCAGGCCTAAACCTTCCCTTTTCTTACACATAAGACACCACTAAGGCAGGCCCTAGGTAGCCCCATGGGCAGGGTGCAGTGTATGGTTAAGGTAGGACATATATTAATCTGTTTTATATGTCCTAACAGTGAAATACTACTAAATTTGGTTTTCACTGTTGCAAGGCCTATCCCTCTCATAGGTTAACATGGGGGTTACCTTTAAATATGATTAAAGTGTAGATTCCCTTTGGTAGCAGATAGACCTGGAGTTTGGAATCTCTGAGATCACAATTTAAAAAAACATATTTTAGTAAATTTGATTTTAAGATTGTGTGTTTGAAAATGCCACTTTTAGAAAGTGAGCATTTTCTTGCTTAAACCATTCTGTGACTCTGCCTGTTTGTGGATTCCCTGTCTGGGTCAGTTTGAGAGTTGGGCTGTTTGCACCTTTCTCTAGACAGTGACACAAAGGGAGCTGGGGTGTAGCCTGCATATTCTGATGAGCCATCTGTGCTAGGAGGGAGGTGTGGAGTGGTCACTCACACCTGAAAGGGCTGTGTCTTCCATCACACAATGCAGTCTTCAACCCACTGCTGTGTGTCTGGGCCCTGGCCCGGGCAAGGCAGGATTTCACAAACAAGGGAGACTTTCCTTTAAAGTAAGCCTACTTCGAAGGCCAAAATGGGTATAAGAAGGGCACCCAAAACCACAGACTTTAGATCACTTCTGGAAACCAAGAGGAACCTCTGCCTGGAGAAGAGCTGAAGAGCTGAGGAAGAAGAGCTGTCCTGCCTGTGACTGTGCTTTGTGGAGCTATCTTACAGGTGCTGCTTTTGCCTGTGCAAGAGGACAAAGACTGGACTGTGTGTGCCTTCCTGCTTGTGAAGAACTCTCCAAGGGCTTGAAACTGAGCTTGCCTCCTGTTGTTGAAGTCTAAGGGACAGCAAATACTTCTTTCAGCCAGCACCTGGAGCCTCTGCTGAGACTCCTGCCCTGCCAAGTGGTGCCCTATCCAGTTCCTGGGGCCTTGAAAGGTGAAGCTGGTAGATGAAGGTTGGAAATCCAAGCACAGACCGCTGTGCAGGGAAATTTCCTATGCAACCTCCGAGAGCGGCTACAGAAATGAAGCTCCACTGGCTCTGCGGCTGAAAATCGACACAGTGCTTGCAGCGTGGCTGGGAAATCGACGTACATGGCTGGAGAAACGACGCTCGGCATCGCCGACGGAGGCTGCAACTACGCAACATTGCTGGGTGAGGAAAAACAACACAAGCCTGCCCGGACCCGAGGTGTTTTGTCTGGATCGACGCATCTCTGTCCTGTGGGGAAAGAATCAACACACGCCGATCAGACCGAGGAAGGAGAAACGACGCACGACCTCGCTTGTGGATGAGAAACTGATGCACCACTTACCTTTTTCAATGCACACTCTCCTGTATGGGTTATTTTGATGCGACCCAGGTAAATTTTCAAGCTTATAGCGTTGGCTTTGTGTTTAAAAGAACAGGAGGACTCTTTTTGCATTTTAATTAATAACTTGACTTGTGTATGGTGGATTTTTGACATTTTAGTCTTGTTTTGTTTAGATATAAATTTTCTATTTTTCTAAACCTGTGTTGTGTCATTTTATAGTGTTTTCATTGAATTACTGTGTGTGTTGGTGCAAATACTTTACACCTAGCACTCTGAAGTTAAGCCTGCCTGCTCGTGCCAAGCTACCAAGGGGGTGAGCAGGGGTTAGCTGTAGGTGATACTCTTCTACCCTGACTAGAGTGATAGTCCTTGCTTGGACAGGGGGTAACCTGGCTGCTAACCAAAGACCCCATTTCTACCAATTATGATATCCCAGATTTCTGTGGCGTGCTTTCTGAGTGAGCATGCTTTGATCAGCAAGAAGTTGACCTTTCTGGTGGTACTGTTGTCGACCTTGTTGGTGGGCGTGACTGCTGAGGTGTGGCCGATTGGAGAGGTATGGGTGGTATCTTTGGTGACACAAGTGAAATGGCAGTTCTGGAAGGAGAGGTTGCCTTTGGTGGTCCTGGGGGAGGCATGGGCACAGTTTCTTCTCTCAAAGATTGACCAAGTTGAAGCAGATGTGGTCTGTGGGGGTTGGGGTCCTATCGCTGGGTGTGGTTTGGGTGCATGGGCAGTGTGCCCTCTGCACACATCCGCTGGGTGGTTGTGTTCTGTTCTCCACACCTTAGGGAGATGGGGAACTGGAGAAGGGGATGGTGAAGGAGTGGAAGGCATCCATGGGGAGAGTAACAGGATGGTAGAGGGGGGTGCAGGAGTCAAGCATGGGGGGCACTGCCCCGTAGGAGGGGGGAAGCATCTGTGGTGCTGTGGGCAGTAAGACGATGAGATGGGATGGGGTACACTACAGGGAAGCTGACTGGGAAGGCAGAGGGGTGAACACTAGTGCTGATCTAGCAAGACAGGGCAGCAAGGAGGAGGGGTAATATTACCTGGATCTGCACCAAAAGAGGGGTGGCACAGCCTATGGTCACATGTATACCACTCAAGTTCCAGCATGTGGCTAGCAACATTACCCTCCCTAGTGTTGTCAGGTGTCTTAACTACACCACTTTTCTAGAAACTCCTTTTGGGCCAGCTTTGGGCTTCTGTTTATTAGCCTCTGGATGCTTCCCTAGATCTTTTCATGATCTGCTATTTTCAAGTGTCATGAACGGAGGAGGTCAGATTTTGCGGTGTCCGTGATTGGGATTATTGCTTCCCCCAGATGTTGTGTGTAAGGCCATGTGTGTTGACTGATTGCTAGGCTTGATACTGGGATAAGCATATTCCTGCATTCTATTCTCACTCATAATTGTGAGAGATCTTTTCAGACACCCTTCCCCGGCAACCCAAACTCCCTCGGACCACATCTTCCCCCAAATGTTTGGACCTGTGATCCCCAGGTGTGGCCAGGGACTTCTAACCTGTGACATGCTTTTTCTGTTATGTTGGAGGGGCATGACCCAACGAGCAGGCTTGGGAAACTTGGAAAGCTTTGAGGGAAATGAGGTGGCAAAATATCACAGCATGGAGAGTCCAGTGCAAGCCAAGAACTAGTTAAAATTTGCCCAACTCATGTAATGGATTGGGACGGCAGGTTGTTCTGGTGAACCCACCTCCCACTGGCATGGCTCCATGTGTTGCTTTGATGTCAGACCTTGTGCGCATGCTGTGGAAGTTACGGGGTCTTCACTATCCCAAGCGTAGGGGAAACCAGGCTCCAGACACTGGAGGACAGCTTCATTTTGGAACTAAAAGGGGGCCTCCATTTGACTGGGGGCTGCTAGCTTCCTGATGTCAGTGGTAGGAAAATACATCATAAAGGACTGTCAGTCCAAGGCTGTGTTCCCTAGAATGGGGACCTTCTGACTTGGTTATTGGATCCCATCCCAGTTGACTTGCGGGCGCAGGGACCTGGGTTCCTATTTTTAAGCACTGGTCGGAGAGTCACATTACCCCCCTTGTCAGACTGTCACCTCAAAGGGTGTAGCCAGCCAACCCCACCCAGGAGAATCAGCAGCAGAGTGGGGCCCAGGCTGTAGTCACCCTGAATGGTGGACTCTAGTGAGGATCCCTATTCGACAAAACGTGAACAGCAGCCCTAAGCTTCTTGAATGCAAGTAAAGGCTTGAATACCTAATGTTGTCTCATTGGTCCTCATTGCTTCCTCCCTGCCAGGGTTGTGGCCCTGGTCCTTGTTGTGCTGGGTTCCCTGTCTGTGGTTGATGTGCCCATGTTGTTGTTCAACTACCTGACCCCTGATGTGGTGGTGCAGCAGTGAACTTACTTCCCTGCAGCTGAGTAAGGTGCATTCAGATTTCCTTGGGCTTGGTTTTGTGGATGGAGATTTTGCGGGGACTGACCCAGTCTCATCGTCCTCTGTTCATAATATGCCTTTAGCCGGCATTTTTCAGTCATGCGCCCCATTCTATAGCAATAGTAACATTCTCTAAGGTCTGGCTGCTGCCAGACTCCCTGGTTTCCACCGTTATAGTTAGTTTGAAACCCTCTGGGGTTTTGCAGCGGAGCTCCCTTCAAGATTGGTGCTATTTGTACTCTTGCAGCCAATGCGGCCTCCTCAAGGGCAGTCTTTTTCAATTTGTATTGGATCAACTTAGTGGCATCTCTCTGGGCATGATCCTGCCTTTACCTGAGCTTTTCTTGTTTCTTTTTGTGACAGTGTAATATGTGAGCTTTTTTCTCCTCCCAGGGTTTAGTGTCTAGCTCCAATACGCTGTTCAATCCACTTTGTATTTTGGCGGGCAGCCCCTTTTTGTGGCTCTTGTAAAAGAATGCGCCCTAGGGGCCTGTATCGGAACATGGCTGTCCTGTCTCTTGTCCCCATCTTTCCTTCATCCTATCCAATAAATTAGTCATGGCCTCTCCCGATTTCATGGTTTCTGCCATTAACCCTCTTTCATCTGGGCAGTCAGGAAACATTTCCCTAAGGACCATCTCTATTTGGTGTCTGTATGACTTAAATAGGGCCCGTCATGCTTGGTGTTTGTCAGCATGATTGCTCTGGCAAAAACTGTGTTAGTCTGCTCTCTGATAAGACTGCTTAGCAGACATTTGACAACGCCTATCACTAGGTTTATTCCCATGTTGTTATTCTCAAAACATGAAATCTATTTTCCTACCCCATTCAAAAGTGGTGACAATTTGGCCCTTAGCCCTTTTTTATCCATCTGAGTGCAATGCACATAGATGGTCCCTGATGTGCCCTTATGCAGTAGTGGGCATATTTTGGTTGTGGATAGCTCCACTGGTTTCTCACTAACATAGAGTTCTCATCTTCTTAGACTATCTGGCATGTAGGGGAAATTCAACCTGGGATCCCTCCCTCTGTGCCACATATAGGTCCTCATTACAACCCTAGTGGTCAGTGATAAAGCGGCAGTAACACCGCCAACAGGCCAGCGGTAAACAAAATTGAATCATGACCACGGCGGAAACCACCAACACAGATATCCACTTAAACCCCTTCTGTGCCGAGGACGTAGTGGTTACGTCCTTTGGCACAGTGCTGCTGTGCCGAGGACGTAACCACTACATCCTCGGCACACAGCCCAGAGGGAGCGCTCTCGCTCCCTCTGTGTGCTTCCCCCCACCCCCCAAAGGCAGGGATGGAAGGGGAAGCCCTTCCCCTTCCACCCCTGACCCCCCCGTGACATCAGCGCGCAAGCACACGCTGATTTGTCACAGGGTCTCCCCCAGAAATGCTCAGCATTTCTCTTTCAATCACGTGGGGGAGGCCCGGAGAGGCTTCAAAGGGAAGGAAATGTATTTCCTTCCCTTTGAAGTCCCTCCCAGCGTTTCAAATGCCGGATTGCTTGCAATCCGGCTTTTGAAACCCCACTAGACACCAGGGAGGGCAGAAACCTCTAGGCACCAGGGATCATTTTTTGGTTTGTTTTGTTTTGGTTCTTTTTTAGGTGGGGAGTGACCCCTTAGGCAAGGGTCGCTCCCCTAGGAGGCAAATTATATTTAGGCCATTTCTGCCCCTCTTGGGGGCAGATTGGCCTATTTTGATGAGGCCAATCTGCCCCCAAGGGGGGCAGAAACCACTATACAGCAGGGAGTTTTTTTTTTTTAACCAGAATTTCACGCAAGGGGAGCGACCCCTTAGGCAAGGGGGGGGAATTATTTTAGGACATTTTTGATTAGGCTGATCTGCCCCAAAGAGAGGCAGAAACCACTAGGCACCTGGGATATTTTTTTGTTTTTGTTTTACAGATGGGGAGCGACCCCTTAGACAAGGGTCGCTCCCCTGGAGGGGCAAATTGTATTTAGGCCATTTCTGCCCGCTTTGGGGGCAGATCGTCCGATTTTAGGTCAATCTGCCCCCAAGGGGGGCAGAAACCACTAGGCACCAGGGATCTTTTTTTTTTCGCCGTCACGCAAGGGGAGCGACCTTGTAGGCAAGGGTCGCTCCCCGAGGGGGGTGGGAGGGCAAATTTATTTTAGGCCATTTCTGCCCCCTCTGGGGGCAGATCGGCCTATTGGTATGAGGCCGATCTGCCCCCAGGGGGGGCAGAAACCTCTAGGCACCAGGGCCATTTTTTTTTTGTTGATTTTTTTTTGTTTGTTTTTTTAGAGATGGGGAGCGACCCATTAGGCAAGGGTCGCTCCCCTGGGGGGAAAATTGTATTTAGACCATTTCTGCCCCCCTTGGGGGCAGATTGGCCAATTTTAGGTCAATCTGCCCCCAAGGGGGCAGAAACCACTAGGCACTGTGGATTTTTTTTTTGGTGCCAATGTCACGCAGGGGGAGTTGAGGGGGGTGGGGGGCAAATTTATTTTAGGCCATTTCTGCCCCTGCGGGGGCAGATCGGCCTATTGTTCTTAGGCCGATCTGCCCCCAGGGAGGGCAGAAACCTCTAGGCGCCAGGGCAAATTGTTTTTGTGTTTTTTTTTGTTTGTTTGTTTTTTTAGAGATGGGGAGCGACCCATTAGGCAAGGGTCGCTCCCCTGGGGGGAACATTGTATTTAGACCATTTCTGCCCGCTTTGGGGGCAGATCGGCCGATTTTAGGTCAATCTGCCCCCAAGGGGGGCAGAAACCACTAGGCACCAGGGATTTTTTGTTTTTTTTTGTTTTACATATAGGGAGCGACCCCTTAGACAAGGGTCGCTCCCCTGGAGGGGCAAATTGTATTTAGGCCATTTCTGCCCGCTTTGGGGGCAGATCAGCCGATTTTAGGTCAATCTGCCCCCAAGGGGGGCAGAAACCACTAGGCACCAGGAATCTTTTTTTTGCGCCGTCACGCAAGGGGAGCGACCTTGTAGGGAAGGGTCGCTTCCCGGGGTGGGGTGGGGGGGGGATTTATTTTAGGCCATTTTTGCCCCCCTGGGGGCAGATTAGCCTATTGTTATTAGGCCGATCTGCCCCCAGGGGGGGCAGAAACCTCTAGGCACCAGGGCAATTTTTTGTTTTGTTTTTATTGTTTTTTTAGAGATGGGGAGCGACCCCTTAGGCAAGGGTCGCTCCCCTGGAGGGGCAAATTGTATTTAAGCCATTTCTGCCCGCTTTGGGGGCAGATCGGCCGATTTTAGGTCAATCTGCCCCCAAGGGGGGCAGAATCCACTAGGCACCAGGGATCTTTTTTTTGCGTCGTCACACAAGGGGAGCGACCTTGTAGGCAAGGGTCGCTCCCCGAAGGGGGTGGGGGGGAAATTAATTTTAGGCCATTTCTGCCCCCTCTGGGGGCAGATCGGCCTATCGGTATTAGGCCGATCTGCCCCCAGGGGGGGCAGAAACCTCTAGGCGCCAGGGCAAATTAAATATATATATTTTTTTTTTGTTTGTTTGTTTTTTTAGAGATGGGGAGCGACCCATTAGGCAAGGGTCCCTCACCTGGGGGGGAAATTGTATTTAGACCATTTCAGCCCCCCTTGGGGCCGATTGGCCGATTGTAGGTCAATCTGCCCCCAAGGGGGCAGAAACCACGAGGCACTGGGGATTTTTTTTGTGGCGCCAGAGTCACGCAGGGGGAGCGACCCCATAGGCAAGGGTCTTTCCCAGGGGAGAGTTGGGGGGGCAAATTTATTTTAGGCCATTTCTGCCCCCCCGGGGGCAGATCGGCCTATTGTTATTGGGCCAATCTGCCCCCAGGGGGGCAGAAACCTCTAGGCGCCAGGGCAAATTGTTTTTTTGTGTTTTTGTTTTTGTTTGTTTGTTTTTTTAGAGATGGGGAGCGACCCATTAGGCAAGGGTTGCTCCCCTGAGGGGCAAATTGTATTTAGACCATTTCTGCCCCCCTTGGGGACAGATTGGCCGATTTTAGGTCAATCTGCCCCCAAGGGGGCAGAAACCACTAGGCACCAGGGATTTTTTTTTGGCGCCAATGTCACGCAGGGGGAGCGACCCCGTAGGCAAGGGTCGCTCCGGGGGGGTTGGGGGGGTGGGGGACAAATTTATTTAAGGCCATTTCTGCCCCCCCCCTGGGGCTGGCTGACCTACAGGCCAAAATCTACAGGTAGGCACTGTTTTCTATGAAAAAATGTGATGTGTCCATGTTGTGTTTTGGGCCATTTCCTGTCGCGGGCGCAAGGCCTACCCACACAAGTGAGGTATCATTTTTATCGGGAGACTTGGGGGAACGCTGGGTGGAAGGAAATTTGTGGCTCCTCTCAGATTCCAGAACTTTCTGTCACCGAAATGTGAGGAAAATGTGTTTTTTTGCCAAATTTAGAGGTTTACAAAGGATTCTGGGTAACAGAACCTGGTCAGAGCCCCACAAGTCACCCCATCTTGGATTCCCCTAGGTTTTTAAAAATGCACAGGTTTGGTAGGTTTCCCTAGGTGCCGGCTGAGCTAGAGGCCAAAATCTACAGGTAGGCACTTTGCAAAAAACACCTCTGTTTTCTTAAAAAAAATTTGATGTGTCCACGTTGTGTTTCAGGGCGTTTAATGTCACGGGCGCAAGGCCTATCCACACAAGTGATGTATCATTTTTATCGGGAGACTTGGGGGAACGCTGGGTGGAAGGAAATTTGTGGCTCCTCTCAGATTCCAGAACATTCTGTCACCGAAATGTGAGGAAAACGTGTTTTTGTAGCCACATTTTGAGGTTTGCAAAGGATTCTTGGTAACAGAACCTGGTCAGAGCCCCACAAGTAACCCTATCTTGGATTCCCCTAGGTCTCTAGTTTTAAAGAATGCACAGGTTTGGTAGGTTTCCCTAGGTGCCGGCTGAGCTAGAGGCCAAAATCTACAGGTAGGCACTTTGCAAAAAACACCTCTGTTTTCTTTAAAAAAATGTGATGTGTCCACGTTGCGTTTTGGGGCATTTCCTGTCACGAGCGCTAGGCCTACCCACACAAGTGAGGTCTCATTTTTATCGGGAGACTTGGGGGAACGCTGGGTGGAAGGAAAATTGTGGCTCCTATATGATTCCAGAACTTTCTGTCACCAAAATTTGAGGAAAATGTGTTTTTTTTAGCCAAATTTTGAGGTTTGCAAAGGATTCTGGGTAACAGAACCTGGTCAGAGCCCCACAAGTCACCCATCTTGGATTCCCCTAGGTCTGTAGTTTTCAAAAATGCACAGGTTTGGTAGGTTTCGCTAGGTGCCGGCTGAGCTAGAGGCCACAATCTACAGGTAGGCACTTTGCAAAAAACACCTCTGTTTTCTTTCAAAAAATGTGATGTATCCAAGTTGCGTTTTGGGGCGTTTCCTGTAGCAGGCGCTAGGCCTACCCACACAAGTGAGGTATCATTTTTATCGGGAGACTTGGGGGAATATAGATTAGCAAAACAAGTGTTATTGCCCCTTGTCTTTCTCTACATTTTTTCCTTCCAAATATAAGAGAGTGTGTAAAAAAGACATCTATTTGAGAAATGCCCTGTAATTCACATGCTAGTATGGTCACCCCGGAATTCAGAGATGTGCAAATAACCACTGCTCCTCAACACGTTATCTTGTGCCCTTTTTGGAAATACAAAGGTTTTCTTGATAGCTATTTTTCACTCTTTATATTTCAGCAAATTAATTGCTGTATACCTGGAATAGAATGAAAACGCACTGCAGGGTGCAGCTCATTTATTGGCTCTGGGCACCTAGGGCTCTTGATGAACCTACAAGCCCCATATATCCCCGCAAGCAGAGGAGACCAGCAGACGTAACGGTATATTGCTTTCGAAAATCTGACATTGCAGGAAAAAGTTACAGAGTAAAACGTAGAGAAAAATTGATGTTTCTTTCACCTCAATTTCAATATTTTTCTTTTTCAGTTGTTATTTTCTGTAGGAAAGACTTGTAGGATCTACACAAATTACCCCTTGCTGAATTCATTATTTTGTCTACTTTTCAGAAATGTTGCGAGTTCTGGGATACAGTATTGGTTTGATTCCCATTTCTGTCACTTACTGGAAGGAGGCTGAAAGCACAAAAAATCGTAAAAATGGGGTATGTCCCAGTAAAATGCCAAAATTGTGTTGAAAAATTGGGTTTTCTGATTCAAGTCTGCCTGTTCCTGAGAGCTGGGAAGCGGGTGATTTTAGCACCACAAACCCTTTGTTGATGCCATTTTCAGGGAAAAAACCACAAGCCTTCTTCTGCAGCCCCTTTTTCCAATTTTGTTTAAAAAAAACAAAATTTTCACTGTATTTTGGCTAATTTCTTGGCCTCCTTCTGGGGAACCCACAAAGTCTGGGTACCTCTAGAATCCCTAGGATGTTGGAAAAGAGGGATGCAAATTTGGCGTGGGTAGCTTATGTGAACAAAAAGTTATGAGGGCCTAAGCGCGAACTTCCCCAAATAGCCAAAAAAGGCTCAGCACAGGAGGGGGAAAAGGCCTGGCAGCGAAGGGGTTAAAACACCGACCGCCACGGCGGTAGCAACAAACACCATGGCGGTAACCACCAACAGCCAGGCGGAAGACAATGTACCGCCCACTGCATTACTACAGTCCTATCCGCCACCTTTTCCGTGGCGGTACCAACGCCATCAAAAGCACAGCGCAAACAGCACTCTGAATGGAAACTCACCTCTCGACACTCAAGGAAGAACCACAACACCATGGAACCCAAGCTCCACTTTTTTCCAATGCTGGTGTAACTTCTCATACATCAGGAACACGAACACCGGCATAGACCACAACGGTGAGTACTCCACCTAGCACACAAGGGAGGGGGGGAGGAAAAAGAGACACCTCCACCCTCACCCCCACCCCCAACACCATACACACAAGCAGATGCAACAACATTACATGTACACCCTGAAACCCTCAGGAATAATGCAAGGACAGAAGGAACGGAATAAAATGAGTGTAATAGTACAGTTTTAGATATATACGTCCTTAAACAAGGAACAGTATGTACAATATATATAAAAAGAGGGACAATGCCCACTCCAAAATGTATAACACAGAGGCCAAGGCCACTCTTGACTCCTGCATCAATACGGAGAGAACACTGCAGGGGCATCAGGTCGAAAACACACAGGCACCTCAGGGGGACGGGCAATGGGGAGGCACCTCAGCCGGAAGATGGTACAACACCACTGGCCTGGAGAGGGCACCATGCCCACTGCTTGGTCCTGGGGAGTGCAAAGCCACAGTCTCTCTAGTGGGTGGTTTGCCCCCCGCTTGGTCCTGGGGAGTGCAAAGCCACAGTCTCTCTAGTGGATGGCTTCTCCACTGGTTCTGGAGTGGGCTTTGTCCCCAGTGTGCTTCATCCTGCCAAGGAGGGAATGAGTGGATGCCTTCTTCCACTGGTTCTGGAGGGGGCCTTGTGCCCAATGTGCTTCATCCTGCCATGGAGGGGGTGAGTGGATGCCTTCTTCCACTGGTTCTGGAGGGGGCTGTGTGTCCACTGTGCTTCATCCTGGATGGGGCAAGGTCATAGTCTCTCACCTGGGTGTCACACCAACAGGTGTTGCAGGGGAAGGACGCACTGCAGCCCATGTAGTCACTACTACACACTGCTCACCGGCGGTGATGGCTGCTCAGTGGATATCAGTTGCGCTGCAGGTGGCGGTGCTGTCAGTGGTGGTGGTAGCCTCCAGGCCTTCACCTGCAGCCTCAGACGGCTGCCCACTGGGGCTGCTGCTGCTGGCAGTGGTGGTGTTGGCAGCAGGGCAGGTGGCGGTGCTTCTCGCAGTGCAGGTAGCGGTGCTGGCCGCGGTGGTGGTAGCCTCCAGGCCTCACCTGCAGCCTCAGACGGCTGCCCACTGGGGCTGCTGCTGCTGGTAGTGGTGCTACAGGCAGCAGTGTTGGCCGCAGTTTTGGTAGCCTCCAAGCCTTCACCTGCTGCCTCGGACGGCTGCCCACTGGGGGTGCTGCTGCTGGCAGTGGTGCTGCTGGCAGCGGGGCAGGTGGCGGTGCTGGCCGTGGAGGTGGTAGCCTCCAGGCCTTCACCTGCAGCCTCGGATGGTCTTTTTCTTGCCCTTGCTGGCTGGTTGTGCCTGCTTCCCCTTGCTGGCTGGTGGTGCCTCCTTCCCCTTGCTGGCTGGTGTCCACTTCTTGCCCTTGCTAGGTGGCGGACCCTTCTTGGCCTTGGCAGGTGGTGCTGGCACACTGGCTGGGCTGACGGGTGCCTCCTTGGAGCCTCTCACACCTGCAGTTGCTGCAGAAACCACATTGGCCGTGGCCTGGGTGGCTGAGGTGCTGGGCTGGGTTTTGGCCAACCTGGCCAGAGGTGAAGGACGGGGGATGGGGGTAGGGAATATGTCAATGTTGGCGAGGAAGAGCTTGTTAGGGACACTGGGGCGGAAAGAGGGTGAAGGTTTGGGTGTGGAGCAAAGGAGTGGTTTTAGGAGGTGTCAGTCTGCTGTTTTTGGGTACAGGTGCATGGGCTGGATGCTGTTGTGAGGTGGATGGCTGTTAGGTGTCTGAGTGCTTGCGTTTGTGTACTTTGGAAGGAGAGTACACAGACAAAGTGGGAGAGGACACAGGGGACGTGTGCATAGATGTGGGGGTCGTGACTGCCAGTGAGGGGCGTGTAGTGATAGGCGTGCTGCTGAAGGATGTAGTGCATAAGGTCGTAGTGCATGAAGGTGTGAGTGGAGACGCTACTGGGAGGGAGGTGGACGATGAGGAGGAGGGGGACACAGTGCAGTCAGTGGATGTTGGTGTGTCTGCATGTGGATGGTGGTTGTGTGAGTGCTTGTGAGATGAAGTGTGGTGCTTGTGTTTGCCTGAGCCACTTCAGTGTGTTGATTTGGGTGATTGCTGGTCTGAAGGTGTGCTTGGGATAGGCTGGGGCTGAGGGGATTGGGACTGGGTAGAGGAAGTTGGAGGGGGGAGGCTGTAGACAGGGACAATTGGTGCCATCAGTGATTTGGCCAGAGCCTGGAATGCTCTCCAGGTATGCATTTGTTTGTTGCAAATGCCCTGCTACATCCTGGATGGCATTCAGTATGGTTGACTGCCCAACAGAGAGAGATCTCAGGAGGTCAATAGCTTCCTCACTGAGGGCAGCAGGGCTGACTTGGGCAGGGCATGAGGTGCCTGGGGCGAAGGCGATGCTCACCCTCCTGGGTGAGCGGGCACGGGAAACATACAGAGGGGCTGCTGGGAGGGTGGTGCTGGTACAGGGGTGGCGGCTGTACCTGTAGTTGGGGTGGGCACAGAGGTGCCCGCCACAGCCAGGGAGCTTCCATCGGAGGAGGTATCACTGTCGGTACTGTCCCCTCCTGTCTCTGTCGTGGTGCTCCCCTTGCCATTCCGTCCCACTGGTGCCCTCACCGTCGGTGGATTTGGCCTCCAGGCCCATGTGGGATGCAGCTCCCGACGTCACCAGTATCTCTGCTCCTCTGCTAATGCAAACAAGGACCGGGTGTCAAAATAAAAAGGGGGGGAGAGACAGGGGATACACTTGGTCAATGCCAGAAACAACACTACCGTTGGCTTACACAACTCACAGGGAACAGCCTTATGCACTAGGCCACGCACTACCAGTTACAATGCTAGTCACCAGGCTATGGGATATAGGGGGTCATTCCGACCCTGGCAGTCATAGACTGCCAGGGCCGGGGACCGCGGATGCACCGCCAACAGGCTGGCGGTGCATCCAGGGGTCAGAAAAGGGAAACCAGCGTTTTCCCGCCGGTTTTCCCCTGGCCTGAGGAATCCTCCATGGCGGCGCTGCAGGCAGCGCCGCCATGGGGATTCCGACCCCCTTCCCGCCAGCCTGGTTCTGGCGGTTTTGACCGCCAGAACCTTGCTGGCGGGAACGGGTGTCGTGGGGCCCCTGGGGGCCCCTGCAGTGCCCATGCCAATGGCATGGGCACTGCAGGGGCCCCCTAACAGGGCCCCACAAAGATTTTCAGTGTCTGCATAGCAGACACTGAAAATCGCGACGGGTGCAACTGCACCCGTCGCACCCTTTCCACTCAGCCCAGCTGAAACTCAGAATGACCGCCGCGGTCATTTGACCGCGGTGCGGTCATTCGGCGGCTCCGGCGGGAGTCAGAATGACCCCCATAATGCCTAATTCCATTAGCTGCACACCTGAAACCCACAGGACCCTGTCTAGTAGTAGATTCCCACTAACATTATTTGGGTTTGAGTGCATCTGAGCTTGCTCATCATGGAACCTACCCTGCCATGTTCGCCCTGGCCTAAGTGCACCCACTGCCCACATCCCCAACCCAGGGAACACCTTAACGTGCACAAAGTCATGATTCTAAATCTGTACTCACCCCCTTATGGCTGCTGTGATGCCTTCAAGTGCCCATCCAACACCGGATAGGCCACTGCCAGGATGCAGAACATCAGGGGGGGGCAGGGTACGACGGGCACCCTATCCTCGTTGGGAGGCCAGCCCCAGCTGGGCCTCCACCCTCTTCCTTGCCCAGCGGCACAGGTCCTCCCACTGTTTGCAGCAGTGGGTGCTCCGCCTGTCAAAGACCCCAGGGTCCGCACCTCCTTAGCGATGGCACACCAAATACCCTTTTTCTGATAGGCGCTGACCTGCAGAAAAAATACAGCAGAAAAGGCATTAGTCATACCGTCCTGAGAGTTATACTCAGGGCCCACCATATCCCCCCTTCCCCTTATGAACACACATTGACCACCATACATGCAGCACTCTGCACAGGACCCCTCAGGCCCCCCACACAAGGCTTACACACAGAGCAATCCATACATTCATGCCCCACGCATCATGCTTACGGTGTACTCACCTGTTTGTCTGGAGGACCATAGAGTAAAGGGTACTGGGGTAGGACCCCATCCACCAGTCTCTCCAACTCATCCGAAGTGAAGACAGGGGCCCTTTCCTCAGACACTCGAGCCATTGTTGCTTCCAAGACACAGATCACAGCAGCACTTGCAGTGTAGGTCCTCTCCTGTTGAAGGTCAGGTAGCAAGTGAGTGAACAGATAGAAAATGTCAGTCACATCCATGGTGGTGCGTACTGTCACCACCGGTGTACATCGCCATTGGCTCCTGGGACCCACTGGCCCCAATGATAACCAATGCGGTGTTGCACAGCGGTCTTCAAGTGCCGACTGCAACAGCGCACAATGGCAGCGAATTACCTCATTTCCACTTGACCTTCCTCACAGGTCGGGTAGCCACTATTTCGGGGGGCACAGTCCATGGCACCTAACTGTGTCACAGCAGACATTAGTACATCAACTGACTTACGAGTTCACATACTGTTTCTGTAAAGCAAAAATTGCAAATTTATCTGAGAAAATGTTTGAATATGACCTTCTGCTCACCGTTTTTCACCCTAGAGTTCAACCACTGAGGATGAATAGGAGATAGCGACATCCCCGTGTACAGATCCCTGGTGGACCTGGCGACAATGGAGGACAGGCACATTATCCTAACTCCAGAGGATGCCGCCATCTCATCACCTGCCCCAGAAGACGTGCCCTATGGAGGAGATCAGCGAGCAGAGAGTCAGCCAACACTGAGGTATCACAAAATGTCTTTTGCACACATTTATTAATCCACAATGTGCCTGGAACTGTGTGTATTCAAGGCCTACATTGGTGTGACACAGTTAATATTAATGCCATGTGGCCCCCTGAAATGGCGGCTGCCTGACCTGTACGATGGGACAAGGGGATATGAGGTAACTGCGCTGGCATTGTACACTGTCACGGGGGGCGGTCGAAGACCGCGGCGCAATCCAGCATTGGTTAAGTGGGACCCTATGGGTCCGAGAAGCCAATGGCGATGTACGCCGGCAGTGTCGGTATGCACTGCCGCAGACGTGACCGCCATTTTCTGTCTGTTCACTCACTTGATACCTGACCTTCGACAGGAGAGGACCTACACTGCAAGTGCTGCTGTGACCTGTGTCTGGAAGCGATGATGGCTCTTGTGTCTGGGGAAAGGGCCCCTGTCTTCACTTCGGAGGAGTTGCAGAAACTAGTGGATGGGGTCCTCCCCCAGTACACACAACTGTACGGACCTCCAGACAAACAGGTGAGTACACTGTGAGTATGCTGCATGGGCAATGCCTGTTTGGAGTGGTGTGGATGGAAGATAAATGGGAGGGGGGCTG
Organism: Pleurodeles waltl; assembly: GCF_031143425.1. Classification (NCBI taxonomy): domain Eukaryota; kingdom Metazoa; phylum Chordata; class Amphibia; order Caudata; family Salamandridae; genus Pleurodeles; species Pleurodeles waltl. The sequence continues at coordinate 283,166,973 of NC_090447.1, forward strand.
AGGCCTGCATGTGTGGACGGTGAGTGTATGTGCTTCAGGGCAAGGGTGGGAACGTGGGTCAATGAGTATGATGGTGCGGACGAGTAATGATTTTCCTTTCCCCCTGTACTATTCCTCTAGGTCAGCGCCCACCAGAAGAAGGCTATTTGGCGTGCCATCGCCAAGGACGTCCGGACCCTGGGGGTCCACCTCAGACGGAGCACTCATTGCTGTAAAAGATGGGAGGACCTGCGCCGCTGGAGCAAGAAGACGGCGGAGGCCCAGCTGGGGATGGCCTCCCAACGTGGGAGGGGTGCCCGTCGCACCATGACCCCTCTGATGTTCCGGATCCTGGCGGTGGCGTATCCGGAGTTGGATGGGCGCTTGAGGGCATCACAGCAGCCACAAGGGGGTGAGTACACTCTCATTCAGCTGACTCTGCGCGCATTACGAGGTGTCTGGGTGTGGGAGGTGGGCAGTGGGTTCCTCTAGGCCAGGGTGATTTTGGTAGGCAAGGTCCCTTGTGAGGTAGGCTCTGTGGCACCCCAACCCCACTAGTGGTTAGTGCTGTCTACACCTAGTCAGGCTTCTGTGACTTCCAGGTGTGCAGCAATTGGGCTTAGGCCTTATACCCCATGGGCATGTGATTAATCTAGGAACTATAAGTGCATGGTGTATTGCAGAGGGCTGCTGTGTCTGTTGTGACCGCCAACGGTAGTGGTTTTGCATGCACTGAACATGTCTTTCTCCTGTTTCCCCCCCCCTTTTTGTGGTCTCCCTGTTCTTGTGTGCAATAGCATCATCAGGTGGAGGAGCATTGGCACCGGAGCAGGAGGGAGCTGCATCCCACTTGGCCCTGCAGGGCGAAACAACGGAGTCTGAAGCCACCAGTGGCACAGAGGGCGAGGGGAGCTCCACGGCAGGGACAGGAGCAGAGACCAGCGACAGCGACTCCTCCTCTGATGGGAGCTCCCTTGTGGTGGCAGGCCCCTGTTTGCCCACCGCATCACCAGGTACAGCCGCCACCCCCCTACCAGCACCGCCCTCCCAGCAGCCCCTCAGCGTGTGTCCCGTGCCCGCTCACCCAGGAGGGTGGGCTTCTCCTTCGCCCCAGGCACCTTGGGCCCTGCACGTCATCCCTGCTGCCCTCAGTGAGGAGGCTATTGACCTCCTGAGATCCCTCACTGTTGGGCAGTCTACCATTCTGAATGCCATCCAGGGTGTTGAGAGGCATTTGCAACAAACAAATGCATACCTGGAGGGCATTCTGGCCAGGCAGGCCAACAGAGAGCTTTTCAGGCTCTGGCCTCAGCACTGATGGCAGCCATTGTACCTGTGTCCAGCCTCCCCCCTCCAACTTCCTCCACCCAGACCCAATCCCCTGTACCTCAGCCTATCCCATGCACACCATCAGACCAGCATGCACACACATCAACACACAAGAGTGGCTCAGGCAAACATAAGCACCACACATCTCACAGACACTCACACAAGCATCATACCCACGCAGACACACCAACATCCACTGCCTCCACTGTGTCCCCCTCCTCCACATCTCCCTCCTCCCTCCCAGTCTCGTCTCCACTCACACCTGCATGCACTACATCCTCAGCCACTACCTCCATCACCATCACGCCCATAACCACACACCGCTAATGTGCACTCACCACCCCCACTACCATTAACACATCCCCAGTGTCCACTCCCAGTGTGTCTGTGAGCCCTCCTCCCAAAGTACACAAATGCAGGCACACACCCACCCAACAGCCATCTACCTCACAACAGCCTCCAGCCCATGCACCTTCACCCAAATTCAGCAGATTTACACCTCCTACAACCACTGCCTCTACCGCCACTCCCAAACCCCTTCCATCTACCCATCCCAGTGTTTCTAAAAAACTTTCCCTGGCTAACATTGTCCTCTTCCCTATACCTCCCCCCCCCGTCCTTACCCTAGGGCCAGGCTTTCCAGGTCCCAGCCCAGCACCTCAGCCACCACATCCCCAGGCACAGTGGTGCCAGCAACTGCAGGGTCATGGAGTGCGCCAACCATCAGGGCTGCCAGTGTGCCATGGAGCGAGGGCAAGGACATTCCACCACCTACCAATGAGAAAAAGGTGCCACATCCTGGAGGGAGAAGCCGAAAACACCTTCAACCAAGGGGTCAGGGAAAAAAAAAGGGTATAGTGGCAAGACAGCTGCGCCACCATCAAAGGTGGGGAAGGGCCAAAAACTGAAGGGCAGGTCAGTAGAGGGCATGGTGGCACTGATTGAGGGACCAGTGTCACACCTTCTGTCCACGTCGACGCCAACCTGTACGGCAGATAACACAGCCACCTGCACCACCACAGACACCGCCGCCAGCACCGCCACCACAGACCCCGCAGCCAGCACCGCCGCAACAGACCCCGACGCCACAGAACCCCCAGCCAGCACCGCCGCCACAGACCCCGCCGCCAGCACCGCCGCCAAAGACCCCGCAGCCAGCACCGCCGCCACAGACCCCGCCACAAGCACCGCTGCAACTGACATCGCAGCAAGCACCACCAGCAGCTCCGCAACGTCCTCAGACAGTGACACCACCGCTGACGTGGCTACCATCCCCAGTGGTCAGTCGTCCGAGGCTGGTGGTGAGTTCCATGACCCTGGGCAGCTTCCATAAATAATCACTGTCATCACAGTTGTCACCTGCATATGGAATGCAAAGCTGCAGCAGGGTGGGGTATGTCTCTGCCTCCATGGCGTCTCATTCTACCTGTACCTTGGCAATCTCTTGGCACACACACTCAGGCGAGTGTGTTGTTCCGGCCACACTGCACGTGGAGCACTGTGGGCACCAAGCCCCCTCCAGAACCAGTGGAGAGATACATCCACTACCTCAGTCCTTGGCAGGATGAAGCACTCTGATCACCATGCCCCCTCCAGAACCAGTGGAGAGATATATCCACTACCTCAGTCCTTGGCAGGAGAAGCACTCTGGGCACCATGCCCCCACAGAACCAGTGGAGAGATACATCAACTACCTCAGTCCTTGGCTGGATGAAGCACTCTGGTCACAAAGCCCCCTCCAGAACCAGTGGAGAGATACATCCACTACCTCAGTCCTTGGCAGGATGAAGCACTCTGGGCACCATACCCCTCCAGAACCAGTGGAGACTGTAATCCACTAGAGAGACTGTGGCTTTGCACTCCGCAGGATGCAGCAGTGGGCAACCCACCCACTGGAAAGACTTGAGAGACTGTGGCTTTGCACTCCCCAGGATTAAGCAGTGGGCAACCCACCCACTGGAAAGACTTGAGAGACTGTGGCTTTGCACTCCCCAGGATAAAGCAGCGGGCAAACCACTCACTGGAAAGACTTGAGAGACTGTGGCTTTGCTCTCCCCATGAGAAAGCAGTGGCAAACCACCCACTGGAAAGACTTGAGAGACTGTGGCTTTGCACTCCCCAGGACCAAACTGTGGGCATGGAGCCCCCTCGTGGAGCAGTGGCGTCGTGCGCTCATCAGGCTGAGGTACTCCCCCTGAGGTGCCTGTATATTTTCTATGTGATGTCCCTCCAGTGTTCTCTCCGTTTGGAGTCAGGTATCTAGTGTGGGCCTTGCCCATGCATTTTGGGCCCAGTGGTCCACGGACAATGATTGGTACATTATCCGGACTTGTGTATTTGGTGTACATAATTGTATATACTGGTTTTTGCATTTTGATAATGATATTTCACATGATTACATTTGTTCAAATCATTTCCTTTTGTCCTTGTGTTCTTCCAGGGGGTTGGGGGTGGATATGTAATGTTGCAGCATGTGTTGGTGAGTATGGTGTTGCGGGTGAGCAGGAAGACCATCTCCGGCAGTATCTGCAATTCAGGCTCCATGGCGTCCTGGTTCCTCGTGGGGTGTGGAGAGGTGAGTGTTTTCCCTTCTGTGTACTGTTTCTGCGGTGTTTTTATTCGCATTGGTGCTGCCCCGGAAAAGGAGGCGGATAGGCGTGTTGTGATATGGTGGGCGGTGCATTATCTCACGCCTGTCTGTTGGCTGTGTCCGCTGCGCTGTTTGTACCGCCGTGGCAGTCGGAGTGTTAAAGTGGCTGTCTATGTTGGTGGTTTCCGCCACGGTCGTCATCCCATTTTTTTTCCGCCAACCTGTTGGCGGTTTTACCGCCGCTTTAACACCGACCGCCAGGGTTGTAATGAGGGCCTATGTCTTGTTATGTATGTCTTTGGATCCCAAATTTGGTTGGTTCACATTTTGTGTCTTCTTTCCAGAGGTCTCCTTCTACATTTGACTATCTGACATATAGATTTTTTGAGTAAGTGCCTTGAGTTTCTGTGCATAAATTTTTAGACACATTGTGGTCTTTCACTGTAGCTTAGGAGAAGTGTTTTTTGTATTTTTATGTTTGGTCCTGATAAAGCGCCACTTGATCTGTATGGACCTTTTAGGCACGAAACATGTTGACCTGTTGTAGTGGTTGAAGGTAGCTCCTTAATTCATTTCTTTGTTTGCTGGTAGAGTGGCTGAACATTATTTCTTTACTACTCCTGAGTACTTTTTAACCTTGACCAAGACCCTTCCTTGATCAATAAATTGTAGGTTTTCCAGAAAGCCAATTTTACCCCTTTTTCTTTCCTGCTCTCTCCTTGCCTATAAATTTATCCCTACACACTTTAAACCACTGCACGGATTACCAGTGAAAACATCCAGCAAAAGAGCCCCTTTTTTGGGGTGCCCGACAGACATTCAAGCACCAGTCTGACGAGGAGCAAGCCCTTTGATGAAGCATGACATCCAATGGATGTGTGAGGGCATTTGATTATAGATATAGAAGTGCCTAGTAGATTTCTGACCTTTTCTGGAACAGCGTATTCTTGTGTGTTGCATCATTACTAGGGAGGCTGTACACTGGACCATTAATCTCCCTGTCCCTCATAAGATCTTATAGACAAGTGTACCATCTGTGTCACGCCTAGCGGTCCAAGCTACAAACAACATTCACTTTTCCTAGCATGATGACTATTTTAAAAAGGTGACTTCCAAGGGAACGCCTCCGAAGCGGTCTTGCGACTACTTAGTTTAGATACATAAAATAGGTAACATGCTAGATTTCTATCAGTGGCATGGTGGTCAAGTTAAATTTGTATGCTTCTTCCTAGTTTGCAATATGCCAAATTCTGGGACTGAGGCTCTGATGTAGTCTGTTATCCTTCTGAAGGCAACTTCAGGACCAACCTCTGCCCCACAGATTCAGCAGAACTTTCAATCCACAGCAGCTTCTGCTCACTACCTTTGTTGTGCAAATGTGAATCCGTCCAGGCGTGGTCCCCTTCATTTGCCTGCAATCAGGTTCGAGGTATCTATCAGATCCTATCTGGCTGGCCAAAATGTTGCTTGAATGTGAATTTACCTTGAAAAAACAAAGATTCCCCTGAATACTTGCAGAGGTCCAGTGTAATCAAGAATGCATTTGTAAACATCAAACCAAGGTGGACTCTGTGCTTGCTTTAGGGTTTCCAGAGTTCACCAAACCTTCTACTTTGTATTGTCACAACAAAAAATTTTTTCTCTTGGGGTTTTGGTTGAAAGGTATAGGGATCAAATAAAAACCCATATCCTTTAACTCCTCAGTTTTGGACCCAGTTGCAGCGGGGCTTCTACCATGTTTACAGTTGGTAACAACTGTTGAAAATCTTGTTGAATTTTTGGAAACTATTTTGTTAAGTTCTGCATTAGCTGTTCCTGTGCCCCATATTGTGATTGCTTTCCTCCTCACTATAAAAACCCAGCACCTCTCCATATATCGCTACAGCATGATTGTCTTGATATGAAATACTGTTGCTGTTTGCCTCTCACATTACTTTAGTTTGCTTTGCCTCTTTGAACCAAGCTTCATTCACCAAGCTTCATTAATGCCCACTAGTGAGGATGAAGATCCACATGACTAAGTTCTGGCCATTACCCATGTTACTAAACTCAGCATTGATTTGACTGATATGTCTCTAACTAACTGTGAATTATGATATTTTGTGGATTGGCCCTGTCTTAGGAATGATGACGGTGCCCCCAGTGACTCATTATGTTGTCTGCATTGCATACCAAATTGTGGAAACCTGCAGCTTACCCACTGTGAAGTCCGCACAAGCTGCAGAGTCTCCCTCAAGCTTGTGCCTTGAAGACAGATAAAGCCAAGGGCAGGTCCATCCTGTGCTTGTCAGTGTCAAGAAGAGGCAGGGCCTGGGCCACTCTGCTTGGTCCTTTCTCTTTGGTCACACACTCCTGACTGGTTTCCTTGGAACTGAAAGTTACTGTTATAAGCAGTACCCCTTGCACATGTTGATTGCTTTCATAGATTTTTTACACAGCTCTGTGAGATAGGAAAGAGAAAAGCTCCTAACAGTCCAACAGGCCCCTCAGCTAAACAAAACACCTTGAAGCACTCCAAGTATACAGCCCTGAACTGTGTAACAAGCAAGATTGACATCCTAATTGAAGAAGTGGAGTTTATCTTTAAAATGGTGCCTTGGTGAGGAGAAATCCCCCATTCCAGTAAAATGGGGGAAAATACCAGTCATCTTCCAAAGAAGGGAAAGGGCCTAAAATGTAATGCATCCCCGTTAAATCACTTGGCAGCAAAGTTAAAATGTCCACCTCAGCACCCTCCAGAGGAAGAGGGTGTTTTAGTCTTGTTTAGGGTAGCTTGCACTAATAGATTTGGGGGGTCATTACAACTCTGGCGGACAGTGTTAAAGCGGCGGTAAGACCGCCAACAGGCTGGCGATCTTTTTTTTAGTATTATGACCATGGCGGTTACCGCCATGGTCATCCGCCGCTTCACCGTTCCGCCCGCTAGGGTGGAGACGACCTCTGGGCTGGAGACCTGGGTCTCCAGCCCAGCGGGCGTCACAATACCGCCGCCGGTATTTAGACCCGGCTTACCGCCGTGGATTTCCAGCTGTAGGAACCGCCATGAAATCCATGGCGGTAAGCCCTATCAGTGCCAGGGAATTCCTTCCCTGGCACTGATAGGGGTCTCCCACACCCCCCACCCCCACCCCAACTCCCTCCCCTACACCCCCCACCACCCCTGCCACCCCCCAAAAGTGGCAGGGCCCCCCTCTCCACCCTGACCCCCAACATCACATAACTCACACACACACGACACGCACGCAGGCACCACCAACACACATACACACACACACACCAACATACATGTCTACATCGACACCCTCAGTCAGACACGCACACCCATATACAGACATAAACGCACACATCCATACAGACATACCTACAGACATACACGCACTCATTCCTAACACACGCAACACACCCGCAAGCATACACGCACTCACACCCCCCCTCTACATACACAGACGCACACCCCCAAGCACCCACACAACACACCCCCACCCCCCTCCCCTAACGGACAATCGACTTACCTTGTCCGTCGATCCTCCGGGAGGGGACGGGAGCCATGGGGGCTGCTCCGCCGACACCACACCGCCAACAGAACAGCCTCCACTTCCCGGCCGCCCGCCAGTATGGCTGTTGGTGGCTCTCCGTCGTAAAAAGGATGGAGAGCAGCCAACAGTCATAATATGCGGAGCGGCAAACCGCCACTACTGGCGGTCTTCCGCACGGCGGTCCCTCGGCGGTCTTGTTAAAAGACCGCCGAGGTTGTAATGACCCCCTTGATCCTTTACAAGAGACGTCCCTTCCAGATTCTTCAACTAAGGGCAACCTCACCTCACATTGACTGATTTTAGGTACAGTGCCGGTCCTACTACCCTCATGAAAGCTGTGGGCCTGATACACATTTGAAGGCTGAAATTTGTAATGTAAAGCACATCCTCCTGTGGATAGTGAGCACACTTAATAGTTTGCCTGGTCTTAAAGTTCAACAAGCAAAAATACACTTGCAAGCTAACTTTCCAACTAAAAGTCCTTTAATACCACCCTAGGTGCCTTCCTAAGCACCTCACCAAGGCCAGTCAGCCCAATGCAGCTGTCCAGGTGGGCTAAACTAGAGTTTAATAGCAGACATAATTGCTGTATTCCTACAATGAGGCCATGCAAATCCACCCTCTTATGGACTATTGATTCAACAGTCCCAATTCCCCCCATCTGATTTGGAAAGGAGGGCCCAGATTCATGTGGCTAACTGCTACCAGACACTATAAACCCCTGGCACTTTGAAAATCTCCCACTCTACATGGGTGTTTTTGGTATTTATGACCAACGTACCAATGTTACCGACAGGAACCAAAGCAAACAAGGATTTGTTGAAAAATAAGGTCCTGCATTCGATTAGGCACAGTAGACAATGTTCCTCGATTATTTATTCTGCCATTTTGCAAGTTAGGCTCCTTCCCGGACCTACCTGGGACTTGATTGAACTTATGTTAGCCTTGTCAGACTTAGGTGAAGGACTAATTCCACTAGATCAATGAACCTCTCTTCCCTCTGAGTCTGAAATATGGTTTCACCTAAGGAATTCATTCCAGATACATTAAATGTGGGAGTGATGGCCTGGCAATGGGTAGAAAGTTAAATAATCAAAAAGCTGGCAAAGGGGTTGTTGTCTCGCAGTAGAGTTGCCTGACAGAGGAAGTTTGACTACTCCACGGACCAATTCACCCTTCACTAATCCCCATTCAGAAACTCTTGTGTGGGATTGAAGATAGGCAGGATAACCTAGATGGAATGATATTTGTTCTTTATCCAGGGAGTCACTTGAATAGTGACTGTTCACTAGTTCTAAATCTTATTGACCCAGGCCTAATTAATATAATAGCACTATCTAGTACTCCCTTCAGCACAAAGCGCAACAAAAAAACAGTTTCACATATGTCCTTAGTAAGCAGGAACCTTGCTGGGCTTCATTCGAAATTAGATAACGATGATGGCAGCTCATGTAGAGAAACATTCAACATCTGTTTACTCCAAGAGATGTGGGCCCTTAGAAAGATTTTTAGAAAAGGGTATTTAACCTATAGTAAAGAAGCAATTCCATCAAAAGCAAGCAGACCCTCAGAAGGCCCTATTATATGAGTTATCATATCCCTTGACTGCCAGGTTAAAGAGATCAAACTTGACTTCCCTGATCTTTTGGTGTTAAGATTAATGTGGAGCACCTTATATTCTTATAAACATCTGCAATAGATCTTGCTCCTTTAACAAAACATCTCAGATGATAACTATCTTGAAAACAGTGTTAGGGGTACACAGCCAGAGTCATTGCGTACTCATAGCCAGGGCTCTTAATACGATTTTGAGCCCTATTGCCCTGTTTTGGATCTTACTAGGGAAGAAGACACATACTGGGGGATCCCTGCTTACTATTGATTAAGGAAAGCCCCTTAAATGATCAAAAAAGCTTTGCAGTTAATTTATTTAATGATTGAATATGCTTTAAGAGCATCCAACGGCCGATTTACTTCAGATTCTGAAGCGAAAGTCAGATTTGCAAGAGGAACCTGCAATAGCAACATAGATTACATCTTGTTGGACGTACGGATTTGGCATAAAAAGGCAGACAAAGAGATCCATGACTGCCAGGATAGTGATCACTTTTCCCATCATTAGATTGGAGGAGATCCTGTATCCAGGACCTAGCACTCCAAATGCCCCTAGCACTCCAACTCCCATTGTAGTGTCCAACAAGAAATCAACTGTAAGGTGGGCCGCCATATCTATGTCTGACAAAGATGTCAATAAAATCTATAAACTCAAATCAGAAGAACTTGCTATCCTTGAAGAACAATCCCTTCCCCGTTCCAGGCCATGAAATTTCATGGAGGTCTTCGTGTAAGATATCAGTAATAAAAAAAAAACTCCAAAAAGTCAAAACAAATGAATGGTTCGACAACTCCTGTGAAATTGCCAAAAGGGATGTGGTGAAAGCCGTAAAACACAAGCAGAGACCAGGGATCCTGGAAGCTAGGAAAGCCTACACAGCTACTGTCAAGTTTAGTAGAGCCCAGTGGGAGGTTGACATCTGGGAAAATCTATTAGCAGCACCAAAAGATAAGGTACCTCTGGCAATTAATTACTCAGGATGGCTGCCAAAGCCATGCACACCCTGAATATCACAGCTGGGGAATTGGAGGAGCAGTTTTCTACCCTTTACGCTGAAACTCCCCCTAGCAATCTGGAATTTAATGTGGTACTATTTTCTAACATCAAATTACAGGCAGAAGACTCAGGGGGTTATTCTAACTTTGGAGGAGTGTTAATCCGTCCCAAAAGTGACGGTAAAGTGACGGATATACCACCAGCCGTATTACGAGTTCCATAGGATATAATGGACTCGTAATACGGCTGGTGGTAAATCCGTCACTTTTCCGTCACTTTTGGGACGGATTAACACCTCCTCCAAAGTTAGAATAACCCCCTCAGTCTCCTTCACTCTTGATGAAACCATGACTGCAACACAGGCTCCAAACAGAGGGAAAGCCCTGGCCTGAATAGAATACACTCATATCTATTCTGATCCAAACCTAGGGTCTCGGGCCCTGTTACAAATCGTGTTTCTGGTTGGCTGGGGTATGCACCTAAGCCAGGCAGAACCCACCTACTCTAGTCAAGGTGAGGGTGTCACGCACACCGGATAACCCCTGCTCACCCCATTGGTAGTTTGGCACGAGAAGTCAGACCTAACCTGTAGGCAATGTGTAAAGCATTTGCACAACACACACAACACACGTGACACACTATCCCCACCACAAATGAAACACAACACCAAGTTGTATAAAAATAAACTGTATTGAACACATCATCATTACACTAACACAACATGTCAGTAATAACCTGCTACCCAAGCAGTAATCAGAATGTTACACAGTACTGTTACTCTGCAGAGATCAGCAGTAGTCACATATAACACAGAGATTACTCATTATTCTGCAACATAAGCAGCAGTCAGGAAAACATTACTAAAGAAATGCAGTTGTCATAAAATCATCATAAATGCCCAAAAAAGGAACATTAGGAAATACATATGGCAAGTCATAAAAAAGCATATTAGCATAAATGCATGGGACATAATAAACATGCCACTAAGCATTCACATATCAGGGACATCAACAACCACAGGGCAAGTCCTAAATAGTACATGTATCACCTTAGGTGCTCATATCTATGACCCATGCCATCTATATGCAGGGCCTTGCGCTCCTGTGCTTGTTATACCGGAGGAGAAGATATCTCCCACACCCAGCTTCACCTGGGAGCCCCTGTGCTCCAGTCCATAAGATGGGGGGGGGGCACAGACAGGCTCTTTGCAGGATGGAGCCTCCGTTGAGGCCTCCGTCCGTCCCGCGCAATACTGCCCCCATGAGTAAAGGCCTCTGTGGACCCCAAAATATACCAGAAGGACCCGCACTCAGAAAGGGTGGTCATCCTACCCCTTGCACAGGGGCCACCTCTCCACAGGGACCACCTGGTCCTGGGGACAGGGCCACAACTCCACAGAGCCCACTGGCTCTGTAACTAACCTCCCGTGCTCCCGCCCGCCACACTACCTTGATTGCGGGTGGGGGCATAAAACCGGCAGATGGCTCCTCGAAGGAGGGGCGGCTTAATCCCCTCTGCCAGAGATGCGCTCCTCCCGGGGAATGTCAGGAGCCCTCAGCCACCCTGCCTGATCGGCAGGCAACTTTTCTTTCTTTCCCGGTCGTGGTGGTGATTCCGACCTGGAAGCCGTTCTGGATGGTTCTCCAGGGGCACCACATGCAGCGCTCCTCACCCAAGGGCTACTTTGCCGAGGGCAATCACTCCAGACTCTGTCTCCTGATGCCTCGGGTCACGGTGGTGATTACTCCTTTGGGGGGAGAGGCCGGGAGCACTCTCAAGCACTCTTGAGGTGCAATGTTTATCAAAGAGAAAATCGCTTCGCCGGGCGCTACGTACATGAAAAATAAAGCGCTTCCCAAAGTACTGGACAATAAAAAAGAAGCGCTCCTCCTGCACTACTCCAGTGCAGGGTGACCGAGATGCAGGGGAACAGGGGCCGCAGCATTCAGCCCCTGGAGACAACAAATCGAGGAACAGGTGGCAGGGCCCAGCAACAGGCCAGCACAAGTGAGATGCAGTCAGTGGGAGTTCCTCCTGGTTACCCTGCAGCTCACAGGTAAGCACAGCAGCAGCAGTCCAAGGCAGTTTCTGGTGAATCCCTCCAGGAGTGTTCTGTGGCCGGTTGCAAGTATGTTTCTTATCTGTTTTTATGGGGAAAAAACCCTGTACTTTTACTCAGTTTTGCAAAGCATTTTCAATGAGGGGGAGAGGAGGTTCCAACCAGTTACAACTGGTTCTAGGAGTGTCCCCTCTCTCCTCCAGCACAGGCTCCAGACATCAGTTGGGGGTAAACAAGCCTTTTGTGTGAGGCCAGGGCACAGCCTTTAAGAGATGCAAGTGTGCCCCGCCTCCCCTTCTCTCAGCCCAGGAAGGCCATTCAATATGTAGATGCACCTCTGTGACACCTCCACCCTCCCTGTGTACAGGCTGTCTGAAAAGTATGCACAAAGCCCAGCTGTCACTCTGCCCAGATGTGGATTGGAGTCAAGCTGCAAAACACCAGAGTCATAAGCACAGAGAAATGCTCACTTTCTAAAAATGGCATTTCTTTAATAGTAATGAAAAATCTACCTACATCAGTAAGCAGCATTTCTCACTACCATTACAACCATAACAAACATGCCTATGCTACCTCTCATAAATCAGACAATACCACACAGACATAAGGCAGGGTATTTCCAATGCAATCCTATGAGAAGGCAGCACTCACGCAGTGAGAAACCAAATAAGCTGTTTGTCACTACCAGGACAGGCCACACTACTAGGCATTTGTCCTGCCTTCTACATACATAGCACCCTGACCATAGGGCTAGCTAGGGCCTAATTTAGTGGTGACTTACATGTAGTAAAAGGGGAATCCGTCATTGTCTTTATATTGGTCTATTAGTCCCTAGAATGCTGGATTTTGCAGATAATGACACAAGAGCTCCCTGACTGTGACACGCTCTTCAAGATTTAGCCTCCTCTTGACTATTTAGTTGATCATTTCTCAGAGATCTGTGATCTAGATTAAGGTATATCTGTCAATGCATCTCTATTGTTGTTCAAGCCTGTTTGGTTTTCAGTCAATAAATATCCAGCAATAAATAATGTTGTGGTATTAAGCTGTATATGTTTTTTGAGAACATTCCACTGCATATGTGTATCATTTGAGGGTGTACACAGGTAAGAAGTCGTCACCCAACCCTCTTTGTTGTCCTTCCACTTTTGGAGTTAGCGGAAATATTGTGTGGGAACTTGCCAGGACACTTTTTCACAAAGTTCACTATTCATACACTGCCAATTTCTACACAGGTGTGCAATTGTTTAAACAATGGTTCAAAGTGGGCACTGTGGCTCGTGGCACAATATGCTCTAACCATAAAAGTTTCCTTAAAGTGCTTGTGTGTAAGAAAGTTCAAAGAGGTCTAAGCAGTGCCTTGTGTTACAATAAACTGCTTGCTTTGAATAGCAAGTGATAGATCATATCAATGGTTGGGGCCCTTGCAATGCTGCTCAAAAGTTATACATCTGGTGCAAGAAGTTGGCTGTTCATTTGTTTCATTTGACATACCTTCAATGCTTACACTGTTTTCAAAGATTGTTATTCAGATGTCAGGGTAACTTTTGTTCAGTTTCAGCAGTCTATAATAGCCAGTCTTGTTACAGGATAGCAAACACGTGTTTCTAGAATCATTGTAGTTGAGGATGAGGCTAGATTGGAAGATCATCACTTTTCTGAATACATTCTTTTGTCACACAAAAAAAGATTTCCGTTGTCAGTGATGTAGGGTCTGTGTCGAAAGAGGAGTATAAAGGAGAGTTGTATGTATTGTCCTGAGTGTCCATCTAATCCTAGATCGTGTGAGCCCACATATTTTAAACTGTCCCTTATGCAGCTGAAGTATTGGGAGCAACCACAATAGGAAAAGGCAATTGAAACTACAGTCTCTATTGCTATTTATTTTCTGTTTTGGCACCAGGTAGCAAATTGTTCATTGTGTTTGGTACCACCTGTTGTGCATGCAAACATAGTTGATTTTTCATATCCTACCAATAGGTGTGGTATTTTAAATTTAGAATAAAATTAAAATGATGTGCAATCTTTAGTTGAATGTTTATTTTTCTCTGTATGTGCTTTGTGTGTAATTCGTTCATTGTAGGAATGTTTTAGAAATTAAAGATGCATAGAGCTTCATGGTGATGTCTACGTGGTGATTGGCTATTTGTGTCTGTGTAAATGTATATCTTGGTGACTGGTTGGGCAGTGCATGCAATTGTGGTTAACTGCTACTGTGTGTGTAGTCATGTTTGACTGGCAGCATGTGTATGTAGTAGTGTTTGGTGGTGAGTTTGTGTATGTGTGTAGTGGTGGTTGACTGGATGGCAGTTGGCTGGCAGTGTGTTTGTGGTGACTTATTGATGGTGTGTTTGTATGTTGGCTGATGTCACAATGATTGTACGTGATTGGAGTGACATTCTGATAAAAATGAAGGGCCCTTAAATGGCACTGTTTGTAGATATGAGTGTTGTATTGTGTTGGACAAGCAGTTGGCGGCGTGATTAGTTGTTTGTATATGATTCATGAAAGGCATGTGAATTGCCTTTTAAGTGGCTGGTGCCTTGATGTTGTCCCACAGCTCACAAGCTGTGAGTCATAGGTTCTGCATTCTGAAATTAAAAATGCCTTATTAACAGTGATTCCTGTGGTGTCATTTTTGTTAAATCAATTGTTAATAAAATGTAAGTTTTTAATTTTTTACTCACCCTCTTGCCAAATCTAACCAGTATGTGTGTGTACTTGAGCAGTGCATGGGTATGAAGTAATATTTGTCTGTTCTGGCTTTCACTGCCAGTATGTACATTTTCTATAGGGAAAACCTACCAACTCCAGATATTATTGTAAACTAAACATCAGTGGACTCATGGGAGTGTGCCTCTTATCGATCCCACAATGTTTTATTATCCACAATTCCCTGCAAGTTCTAAATTTGTTCATGTTGAATACTGGAGATGTATCTTATTGAAAAACCAATAGCATTGCCAAACTGCCTATCATACATAGGGGGTCATTTTGACCTCAGCTGTCTTTTTCCAAGACTGCAGAGGGACCGCCGTACAGAAGACCGCCAGTGGTGGCGGTTTGCCGCTCGGCCTATTATGAACGTTGGCAGCTCTCCCTCCTTTTTCAGACGGAGAGCCGCCAACAGCCATACTGGCGGGAGGCAGGGGAAGTGGAGGTTGCTCCACCTCCACCGCCACGCCAACAGAACACCGCCCTGCGAATCACGTCCTGTGATTCGCCATGGCGGTGTTCTGTTGGCTGTGTGGTGTTGGCGGAGCAGCCCCCATGGCTCTCCTCCCCTCCCGGAGGATCGACGGAACAGGTAAGTCAATCGTCCGTTAGGGGAGGAGAGTGGGGGGGGTGTTGTGTGGGTGCATGGGGGTGTGCGTCTGTGTATGTAGAGGGGGGTGTGAGTGCGTGTATGATTGCGGGGGTGTTGTGTGTATGGGAATGAGTGCGTGTATGTCTGTGGGTATGTCTCTATGGATGTGTACCTGTATGTTTGAATGTGGGTGTGCGTGTCTGACTGTGTGTGTGGATGTAGGCATGTATGTTGCGTGTGTGCGTGTAAGTGTGTAGGTGGTGCCTGCCTGCATGTCGTGTGGGTATGGGTGATGTGATGTTGGGGGTCGGACTGGGGAGGGGGGCCCTGTCACCTTTGGGGGGTGGCAGGGGTGGTGGGGGGTAGGGGAAGGAGTCGGGGTGGGGGAGACCCCTATTAGTGCCAGGGAAGGAATTCCCTGGCACTGATAGTGCTTACCGCCATGGATTTTAAGGTGGTTCAAAACGCTGGAAATCCACGGTGGTAAGCCGGGTCAAAATACCGCAGGCGGTATAATGACGGCTGCCGGGCTGGAGACCCAACTGTGAACGGTGAACTGTGAGCGGTAACCACCATGGTCATAATTCCCCAAAGTAAGACTGCCAGCCTGTTGGCAGTCTTACCGCTGGTTCTCCGCCTTCCGCCAGGGTCATAATGACCCCCATATTTATGAAGTTCAGATATTGCCTAACATCATACATTGTCCTCACATATGTCTAGGGAATATTTCTGGAATCTGCAGGGATCTCAAAATGTCCTACCACTCAGCATTCCGTCATCTCTTATGATAAAATTTTCCCCCAGATTTATTTTTAGAAAAATGTTTGCTTTTAACCAATGTCTGAGGTTTGCAAGGGATTCTAGGTAAGAAAACCTAGTGAGAGACACACAAGTCATACCACACTGAACTTCCCCACTTGTCTAGTTTTCAGAAATGTGCAGGTTTGATAGATTTTTCTAGGTGCCAGCAGCATTGCAAAAAAGTGTTACATTTGAATGGAAAAATTTGATTTATTCATGTTATGTTTTGGCCCCTTTCCTTTTGTGGGAAGAGCCTACTAACACAAATAAGGTACCATTTTTATCAGGAATTAAGGAGAATATTGGTTGCTAGGAAATTTGCAGATCCTCATAGATTCTAGAACTTTCCAACACAGAAATGTGAGGAAAATGGGTTTTTAGTGAGAAATTGAGGTTTGCAAGTAACACCACAAGTAACACCACGCTGGACACCCACAGGTGCCTAGTTTTAAAAAATGTCTGGTTATGTTAGGTTTCCCTGGGTGGCAGCTGAGGTAGGGCAGTTACCCTCATTGTAAAAAAAAAACATGAATTCTGTTTGGTGATATATTATGTAGCCAGGTTGTGGTTTGCGGCCTTTGGTGTTGCAGGCGCTAGGCTCAGCCACAAAAGTGGTGTACCGTTTTTATCGGAGACATGTGGGAACACAGAACTCAAAAAGTTATTGTTACCAATTAGATTTCTCAGAAATTCTGGCTTCTAAATGTAAGCCTGTGTGCAAGAAAGAAAACATTTTGCAAAATGTCCTCTGAATCACTTGATGGTATGGGTAACCCTAAATTCAGAGGTGTACAAACACCAGCTGTTCCTAGACTCAGTTTTTTGTGTATAGTTCAGAATTTTATTCGTTATATTGTATCTGCTGTATAGTGGGTAAATAATGAAATAATAGTAAGGTGCAGCTCAGTTACTCTCTCTGAGTTTTCTGTTTATTTGTGGAAGCTACAAACTATGGCCCATATTGACAAGCAGACTGCGCTGATGGTGCATCACTTTTAGTGATGCACCAGAGACACAGGCTGCTGACCCATATCTACAAGGCCAAGCAAAGCCACTTTGCATGGCTTTTCATGGGCTTGTTAAGAAGGAGAAAGGCAACGCAGCGCAAGACACTGTGTTGCCTTACATCAAGGACGTATTTCCATGGGTGATACATAGGTGTCCCCACATACCATCTATGGATTTTGACATATTCTCAGATTTGCAAGGTTTTGTGAACTTGAGAATGCCTCAAAAGCCTATGCAACCCATGTGATACAATTGGGAGAAATATCACTATCATTCTGCAGCACACAAAGGAGGAAAAATTTTCCATTGATTGTTTTTGTGCACTAAGGTGTTCCATCCTGCATAACAACAATCATCCCCACAATGCAGGAACCCTTGCAAAATGGCATGGCAGCAATTACTGCACCCGCGCAGAGGAAGAGGACAGAAATGTGCTGTATCTTGTAGATAAATAAAATTTCTGCCCTTTCCCAGGGGCACAGGGCAGCACAGCAAGGCACTTGCTGCACCACCCTGCACCACGGGGCCTTGGAAATATAGCCATATATATATTGCCATAACCAAATAGGGTGTGTTGGACATAACAGTTTATTACTTTTGTAAATAGGTCATTGTTAAAAGAAGTTACGGATTAAAATGTTGTCACAAATCGTCCCATCCAGGGGAATCCACAAATCCAGGGTAACTTTAGAATGCTCAGGATGTTGGAAAAAAAGGTGCACATTTTGAGTGGATATCTTAAGTGGATAAAAGTTATGAAGGCACACATGCTCAATCTAGGGGGAAAAGGCTTAGCAGCAAAGGGGATAATAACCATGTGTGTATATAAACAACAGTGTACCAATTTTTTTGTAATCAATTATGGATGTTGTTTTATGGTAGTTTGAGGCTTCTTGTGCCAGTGGGTATGTTGCTAATTTCTGTGGCTCAAGTAGGTCAGGAAGTCAGCAGGCTCAGAATTGTATATAAGCGAATTTCTTAGACGTGCAACCTCACTTTAAAACCTAGCAAGTGGTAGCAGGATTCTAGGAAAATAATGAACTGTTAATGAGGTGGTCAGTGTACGCCCCTGTGTGCACGTGGGTCAGAATTACAAGTAGGGAGATATTTAACACATTACATTTCAACAGGTTAAACCAAATTTAACGGAGGAAAAAAACACGGTATTTACCGCATCATGCAGAATTTGGTGTGTTAAGCACTAAAGTCCATGGTGGTCATTACAACCCTGGCGGTCAGTGTTAAAGCAGTGGTAATACCGCCAACAGGCCGGCTGTAAAAATAATGGAATTATGACCGTGGCGGAAACCGCCAACATAGACAGCCACTTTAACACTCCGACCGCCACGGCGGTACAAACACCGCGGCGGTAACCGCCAACAGAGTCCAATCCGTCACCTTTTCTGGGGCGGATTCCCCGTGAACAAAAACACGCCAGAAACAGGACTTGAAAGGGAAAACGCTCACCTCTACACACCCCACGAGGAATCAGGACGCCATGGAACGGAACTTCAGATACTCCCAGCCTTTATCTTCCTGCTCCTCTACCAGGAGCACGAACGCCGCGGCGAAGACCACAGTGAGTACTGCTCCTACGACACAGGGGAGGGGGGAGGGAAAAGAGAGTGACACACACGCACAAAACACCCCCACACCCACCCTCACCCACATAACACACACACTAATACAGCATGATACATTACAGTTACACCCCCCCAACCCCCCCCGGAAGAATGCCAGGACAAAACGAAATGAGTCGAATAATTGTTATATATTCAATTACATTAATCAGAAATATTTACATATATATACATTTACACTATAAACAATTGTTTACATCAAGAACACAAGTCCAAGGGATTCCATCATCATAGTCTATGGACCACTGGGCCCAAAAGGCATGGGCAAGGCCCACACTCAATACCCGAACAAGACGGAGAGAACACTGATGGGGCATCAGATAGAAATAAAACAGGTATCTCAGGGGAAGGGAAGGGAGGGGCACCTCAGCCGGATGAGTGCACGATGCCAGATCCACGAGGGGGCTCCATGCCCACTGTTCAATCCTGGGGAGTGCAAAGCCACAGTCTCTCAATTCTCTTCAGTGGGTGGGTTGCCCACTGATCAGTCCTGGGGAGTGCAAAGCCACAGTCTGTCAAGTCTCTACAGTGGGTGGGTTGCCCACTGTTCAATCCTGGGGAGTGCAAAGCCACAGTCTCTGAAGTCTATACAGTGGGTAGGTTGCCCACTGTTCAATCCTGGGGAGTGCAAAGCCACAGTCTCTCAAGTCTCTACAGTGGGTGGGTTGCCCACTGATCAATCCTGGGGAGTGCAAAGCCACAGTCTCTCAAGTCTCTACAGTGGGTGGGTTGCCCACTGATCAATCCTGGGGAGTGCAAACCCACAGTCTCTCAAGTGGATAACAGTCTCTACTGGTTCTGGAGGGGTCTTGGTGCCCAGAGTGCTTCATCCTGCCAAGGACAGAGGTAGTGGATGTGATACTCCACTGGTTCTGGAGGGGGCTTGGTGCCCAGAGTGCTTCATCCTGCCAAGGACAGAGGTAGTAGATGCCTTTCTCCACTGGTACTGGAGGGGGCTTGGTGCCCAGAGTGCTTCATCCTGCCAAGGACAGAGGTAGTGTATGTGAATCTCCACTGGTTATGGAGGGGGCTTGGTGCCCAGAGTGCTTTATCCTGCCAAGGACAGAGGTAGTGGATGCCTTTCTCCACTGGTTCTGAGTGCTTCATCCTGCCAAGGACAGGGGTAGTGGATGTGAATCTCCACTGGTTCTGGAGGGGGCTTGGTGCCCAGAGTGCTTCTTCCTGCCCGTGGCAGCCTCAGTAGCGTTGAAATCATTGGTGCTCACTGTCCTGCGGTGGTGCTGGCGGTCTTGTCCTGGGCAGCGGGGCTGTTCCTGGCGGTCTTGTCCTCCGTGATGATCTTCCAAGACTTGACGGTTTTACTGTGCCCCTTCCCCACCTTGGATGGTGTCGCAGCTGTCTCCACACTCCCAACTGTACCCCTGGGAGCGGCTTTGGTGGCTGATTTCTTTCCCCTCTCCCGCCGGGCACTGGCCAACTTTTTATGCTTGACAGATGGGGGACTGTCCGTGCTCTGGCTCCTTGCCACACTGGCTGCCCTGCTGCCTGCTGCACTCCAGAATCCGGTGACTCCTGGCACCACTAGTCCCGCCGATGTTGTGGCTGAGGTGCTAGGTTGGGACCTGGAGAGTCGGGCCCAAGGAGACTGAAGGGGTGGGGGAGGTGAGGGAAAGAGGTCAAGGTTGGCAAGGGAAAAGTTTCTTAGGAACACTGGGACGGGTAGCTGCAGGGTGTTTGGGAGTGGAGGAAGAGGTAGTGGTTGTAGGAGGTGTACGTTTGCTGAATTTGGGTGAAGGTGCATGGGCTGGAGGCTGTCGTGAGGTGGATGGCTGTTGGGTGGGTGTCTGGCTGCGTTTGTGTACCTTGGGAGGTGGCCTCACAGACACACTGGGAGAGGACACAGGAGACGTGTGAAAGGTAGTGGGGGTGGTGACTGCACGTGAGCGGGGTGTGGTGGTGGGTGTGCTGGTGATGGACGTAATGGCTGAGGATGTAGTGCATGCAGGTGTGAGTGGAGACGAGACAGGGAGGGAGGAGGGAGACGAGTAGGAGGGGGACACAGTGGAGGCAGTGGATGTTGGTGTGTCTGCATTTGTGTGATGCTTGCGTGAGTGCCTGTGGGATGTGTGGTGCTTATGTTTGCCAGAGCTTCCCTTGTGTGTTGAGGTGTGTGCATGCTGGTCTTATGGTGTGCTTGGGATAGGCTGAGGTACAGGGGTGTTGGTCTGGGTGGAGGAAGTTGGAGGGGGGAGGCTAGAGACAAGGACAATGGCTGTCATCAGTGCTGAGGCTAGAGTCTGAAAAGCTCACTGAAGGGCTGCCTGACCAGAATAAATGCCCTCCAGGTATACATTGGTTAGTTGCAACTGCCTCTCTACACCCTGGATGGCATTCAAAATGGTAGACTGCCCAACAGTGAGGGACCTGAGAAGGTCAATGGCCTCCTCACTGAGGGCAGCAGGGGTGACTGGGGCAGGGCCTGACGTGCCTGGGGCGAAGGTGATGCCCACCCTCCTGGGTGAGCGGGCACGGGGCAAACGCTGAGGGGCTGCTGGGAGGGCGGTGCTGGTAGGGGGGGTGGCAGCTGTACCTGTAGATGCAGTGGGCACAGATGGGCCTGCCACCTCAAGGGAGCTCCCATCAGAGGAGGAGTCCGTATTGCTGGTGTCAGCTCCTGTCCCTGCCGTGGAGCTCCCCTCGCCCTCCGTCCCACTGGTGAATACAGACTCCGTAGTGTCGCCCTCCAGGGCCATGTGAGATGCAGCTCCCTCCTGCTCCGGTGCCACTGCTCCTCCGCCTGATGATGCTAATGCACACAAGAACAGGGAGACCACAAAAAGGGGGGGAAGACAGAAGAAAGGCATGATGAGTGCATGCAATACCGCTACCGTTGGTGGACACGGCAGACACAGAAGCCCCCTGCACTACGCCGCGCACTTGGAGTCCACTATTCACTCCCAGGGACATGGGATACAAGGCTATGCCCAATTTCTGCACACATGGATGTCACAGGAGCCTGACTAGGTGTAGTTGGCACTGTACACAGGTGGGGTGGGGTGCCACAGGGCCTGCTTCAAGAAGGGTCCTTACATACTAAACTCGCCCTGGCCTAGGGGTACCCACCGCCCAACTCCCCCACACAGACACCTACAATGCGTGCTGAATCAGCAGAATGAGAGTGTACCCACCCCCTTGTGTCTGCTGTGATGCCCTCAAGCGCCCATCCAACTCCGGGTACTCCACCGCCAGGATCCTGAAAATCAGAAGGGTCATGGTGCGACGGGGACCCCTCCCATGTTGAGAGGCCATCCCCAGCTGGGCCTCCGCCGTCTTCTTGCTCCAGCGGCGAATGTCCTCCCATCTTTTCCGGCAGTGGCTGCTCCGTCCGTGGTAGACCCCCAGGGTCCGGACTTCCTTGGCGATGGCACGCCAAATGTCCTTCTTCTGGTGGGCGCTGACCTACAGGAATTGTACAGGGGAAAAGAGAAGTTATTACCATCTGCACAGTCATTGGCCCGAATACCTAACCTTGCCATGACGACTCACTGTTGTTTCATGCACACCTCATTCTCACCCCCCATCTTTCATCCACCCAACTCCACACAGGCATTGCCCATACAGCATTCTCACAGTGTACTTACATGTCTGTCTGGAGGACCGTAGAGTAGAGTGTACTGGGGGAGGACCCCATCCACGAGTTTCTCCAACTACTCAGTGCTGAAGGCAGGGTGCCCTTTCCCCAGACACACAAGCCATTGTCTCTTCCAGACTAAGGTCACAGCAGCACTTGCAGTGTAGGTCCTCTCCTGTCGAAGATCAGGTATCAAGTGATTGAACAGATAGAAAATGGCGGTCACGACTGCGGCGATGCATACCGTCACCGCCGGCAAACATTGTCATTGGCTCCAGGGACCCATAGGGTCCAATGTTAACCAATGCAGGATTGCGCCGCGGTCTTCGACCACCTAACGCGACGGTGTACAGTGCCAGCGCAGTTACCTAACACATGCGGAGCTACATCGTTTTCCCTCAGGTGGAGGATTTGCCTACAGTGAAAGGTAATTTCTATGCCCTGGGACATATCCCCAACATCATAGGTGCCATTGATGGGACACATGTGGCCTTGGTACTCCCCGCAGGAGTGAACAGGTGTACAGAAACAGGAAGAGTTACCATTCCATGAATGTGCAGATGGTGTGTTTGGCAGACCAGTACATCTCCCATGTAAATGAAAAATTCCCTGGCTCAGTGCATGACGCTTACATCCTGCGGAATAGCAGCATCCCTTATGTGATGGGCCAACTCCAGAGGCACCGGGTGTGGCTATTAGGTGAGGACATGGACCCAATACAGTGGGAATTGTTGTCTGGGTCTGTGGATATCCCTATGAGTTAGTTTGTGACTAACAGTTGTCCCTTGCCATTTGCAGGTGACTCTGGTTACCCCAACCTGTCATGGCTACTGACCCAGTGAGGAATCCCAGGACAAAGGCAGAGGAACGCTACAATGAGGTCCATGGGTGAAATAGGAGGATTATAGAGTGGACCTTCGGCCTCCTGAAGGCCAGGTTCCGGTGCCTCCATATGACAGGTGGTTCCCTATTCTACTCACCAAAGAAGGTATGCCAGATCATTGTGGCCTGCTGTATGCTTCACAACTTGGCTTTGCGACAACAGGTGCCTTTTCTGCAGGAAGATGGTCCAGATGGAGGTGTTGTGGCAGCTGTGGACCCTGTGGACAGTGAAGACGAGGAAGCAGAAGAAGAGGACATCGACAACAGGAACACAGTGATCCTGCAATACTTCCAGTGAGACACAGGTAAGACGACAACACTGCCCGCTACATCTGATTTTAATCTACTACCTCTCTACTGTCTGTCATTTTCACCCCATGTATTGTCACTGAGTTGTCACTTTCCCTTACGATTTCACAGATGTGGGTCCCACTGTGTGACATCTGCTTTGTTTCCTCATGGACTAGAGCTGTGTGACATAGGTATGTTGACATTACATTTGAAAGAGCATTTTGCCACTGTAATTGCTAATACAATATTTCGAAATCACAGACAGACTCCTGATTGTTTTGTGCTTTAAGGGTGTTTATTTAAGTGCTCAATATTGGAGGGGGTTGTAAAATGGTGAGGGGTGATGGTGGAGGAATGTCCATGGCAGAGTCCAGTCTATTAGTCTCACAGGTGCATTGTCCAAAGGGCCATAGGAAGTGGAGCTGGGGCAGTTTAAGGATGGACAGGGTGACAAGGTGGGATAAAAGGATGACAATCAGGGTGGTCTCATTTCTTGGCGGGGGTCTTGGCAGTGTTCTCTGTCTTTGTCCTGGATCTCAGCGACCGTTTGCAGGGTGGTTCTCCCTCTGCAGGGGGTGGGGTGCTGGTGTGGTGGTCCTGTGGTGGTGCCTCCTGTCCACTAGCGCTGGTGGAGGTGGTGGGCTGTTCATCGTCCAGGCTAGTGTTAGGGGCCCCTTGTTGTGCCATAGTGTCCCTCCTGGTGCTCACGAGTTCCTTCAGCACCCCTACAATGGTGGCCAGGGTGGAATTGATGGATTTGAGTTCCTCCCTGAAGCCCAAATACTGTTCCTCCTACAGCCGCTGGATCTCCTGAAACTTGGCCAGTACCATTGCCATTGTCTCCTTGGAATGCTGGTAGGCTCCCATGATGCTGAAGAGGGCCTGGTGGAGAGTGGGTTCCCTGGGCCTGTCCTCCCCCTGTCGCACAGCAGCCCTCCCAGTTCCCCTGTGTTCCTGGGCCTCTGTCCCCTGAACTGTGTGCCCACTGCCACTGCCACTGCCCCCAGGTCCCTGGTGGTGTTGGGGCCGTGGGTTAGCCTGGGTTCCCTGTAGTGGTGGACACACTGTTGATTGACATGTCCTGGGGACAGAGGTATGGGCCCGCTGGGTGGGTGCTGTGCTGGGGTTTCCAGAGGGGGGAAGCTCTGTAGTGGCTTGTGCCAGTGTGAGGGGAACCGACTGTCCTGAGGTCCCAGATGGGACAGGCTGGTCATCTAGATCTAGTTGGACAGAGCTGCTGTCATCACTGTGGGCCTCTTCTGTGGGTGGAGTGGACATATCTGGACCCTCCTGTACGGTGACGTTGGGTAGGGATCCTGCAGGGGTGTAAAAGCATGATTATTGCATCTGTGTGTGCCATTGTGTGCAATGGGTGGGTGACCGTGTACCCCAGTGCTTGCATTCCTGTGTAGGACCTTGTGTGATGATGGTTTAGGGGGTTTATGGGTTTGTGCAGTGGCCATGCTTTAATGATGGGTGTCCATGCTTTGGTGTTGCATGCAGGGCTTGGGTTTGGGATGTATGGTTTGTGATATTGGGACATGTGTGAGGAGCTGGAGTGATGGGGTGAGGGCGAGGGTATGTGATAGCATGCAGGTGGGTGGAGGATGAAGTAATGAATGAATTGACTTACCAGAGTCCATCCCTCCAGCTACTCCTGCGAGGCCCTCAGGATGCAGAATAGCCAAGACCTGCTCCTCCCATGTTGTTAGTTGTGGGGGAGGAGGTGGGGGTCCGCTGCCAGTCCTCTGTACCGCTATGTAGTGTCTTGAGACCACAGAATGCACCTTCCCCCGTAGGTCGTTCCACCTCTTCCTGATGTCATCCCTAGTTCTTGGGTGCTGTCCCACTGCGTTGACCCTGTCCACGATTCTTCGCCATAGCTCCATCTTCCTAGCTATGGAGGTGTGCTGCACCTGTGATCCGAATTGCTGTGGCTCTGCCCAGATGATTTCCTCCACCATGACCCTGAGCTCCTCCTCAGAGAACCTGGGGTGTCTTTGCGGTGCCATGGGGTGGTGTGGGTGATGTGTCGGGTGGTGCGTGTTGTGATGTGTGGGGTGATCTTTAGAGGTGTGTTGTGTGAGGTGCTTGGATGTTATGTGAGTGATGGTGTTGAGTGCCTGTCGATGCTCGTTTGTAGATTGTGGTGTCTCTCTCTGTGCTTCTTTCTCAGTTGTTGTCGTAGAGGTTTGTGGGTGATGTGGGTGTGTGTTTTATATTGTATTGGATGTGTCAGAGTAGTGTGTGTATGTGTATCAGGTGTGTGTATTTCGAATTGTCCAATGTGGCTGTGTTTTGTAAATGTGTGTGTATTTTGAGTGCGGCGGTGTGTACCGTCAATGGACTACCGAGGTTGAAAGACCGCCACGTGGATTCGTGGGTTGTGATAGTGTGGGCATATTCCTGTTGGCGTGAAGGTGGAGGTTTTGTTATCGCCAGTTTATCACTGACCTTTGGTGTGGCGGACTTGTGTGGGTGTCTAGATTTAGGCGGATTCCAGGCTTTGGGTCATAATGACCGTGGCGGTATTCTGCGGCCGCAACGGTGTGTTTGCGGTCTTCTTCACGGCGGTAAGCGGCTTTTACCACCAATGTTGTAATGACTCCCAATATGTTATTCCCAAACAAGTACAAATAGGTTTTAGTTATCACTCTTGGTATCATTATTTATCAGATATTATAAATAGTACCTATATTTGTAATCAAGCTCTTGTTATTGTAAAAATTAATGAGAGCCCACTAAGTGCACAGTGCAGTAGAGGAGCAGAGTTGGAAAGATGCAGAGCATAGGTAAAGATGCCACAGTACAGATGCATTACAGATGGACAGCCATAAATCTGCGGTAAAGCTATAGCACCATAACAGCATAACAGCACCCACGGTACCCTCTGAATCCACAGTTTATTTAGCAGTTCTTCACCTTAGTTGCTGCCTATTGCATTGCCCTCAGTGACGTGGTAATTGGCATTTTCAAGCAACAGGAGCAGTGGGCAGCCTTGTTTCACACTATTACACCATTGCTTTATTGTCTTCATCATTGATCATTGAGGAGAATTTAGCTTTGAAGGAAGAAGCAGAGGACCAAGTAAGCAATGGCCACCAGCATTTTGCTGTTTTGTGGGTGAAGCAGTGGTCTCCACCCTTGGCAGTTTCAGAGACCTTCCCCGGATGGAGAAGACAAGGCGAGGCAGACAAGGTGTCAGTAGTAGTTCTGCCTGTAGTCGTGGGGTGTTTGCAACCCCTAGAATTGCCAATAAACTGGTAAGCTTTGCCATTGTGTTATTTTACCTTCGCAACATTCCATTTGCTGGTCCCAAAGCTTCCAGGGGGTGCTGTGGTAAACCTAGCCTCACTTTGCACCTACCATCCACCAGAGGAGTTGGGCTATATATAGGGGGCAGGGGAGGGTGGTAAAGATTATTGGATCCAGACTTGGCATTGGTGCCGGTTTAGAATTGGCCCAGACAGTTGTCACAGTTTGTTCTTGAGACCTCTGTTTTCTTTGGAGAAATGTTGTCTGCATCTACCTAAGAGTGGTGTCCCCAGTTAGTAGCTGAGACATAAACCAGCTATGGTTACATGACCTGGACATTGTAAGTAATTCCAGGCAGTGCGTGACACCTGTGATATCTGATAGGGCTACCAATGTAACTGAAGTACTCTAAATTCAAGCTTTGTAGGATTAGCCCTTTTCAGATCTTCACTCAGAGCTAAAGAAATAACAAGAAAGAGTGCAGGAGAAGGAAAACCAATCAGCTTTGTCGAGATCCTTGCAGAACTTTCTTTCAGAACACTTCAGAAGTGACTAGAAGCCCAAAACTATCAAAAGACCTCACTTGGACCCCAGATTGTAGTAATGATTGTAATGATTGTAATAATGGTAATAATAATGAATCAACAATCTAGAAGCCTAATAAGGGCAGATGTTTAAGTGAGGTTTCATTTTAAATAGTTGATGCAAATGAAGTGTTGCAAGGTTTATTAGAGAGGAATCTATGTCCTTCTTTGTAGATAGCATCCATCCAAATGGATTTTGTTCCTGAAAATGATTGTGATAATTCTTGCATTATGTTGTCTGAACATTTAGATGAATTTCAGACTCATAATTCATGTTTTATTCACCACCCTATTGATTGTGGAGAGGAAGTCCCAGCATCAGTCCCAATGAAGATGGTAAGGGAACTACAAAGACAAAGAAACAGGTCTCTTGCCCCCTGGGCTTACTTCTTCCCAGCAACTAGAGGCCTGTCGTATTTTTCAGGTGAATGTTGAACCAAATGTCTTGACTTCTAAAATTCCACCTGAGACTGCAGACTTTGGTTTCAGACATTAGCTGCATCCTGGCACTTCTTTTCCTCTTCTATTAGGTAGTGCCTCTGAGTTCTCAATGTACAATTGGTTAACACTGATGCAACAGCATTATACGGGAGGCTAAAAGCCCCGGTGGTAGCGAATTCACTGCAGGCCAAGCTGATATTGTTCCTAGAAAGTGTTAAAAACAACATTTGGCTTAAAGGCAGGTGAAGTCACAAATAATTCCTATATTGAACCTGTAGAATCTGAGCCAAGGGGTTAGACCACTCCATTAAATCCCCTAATTTCTGAAACAAATGGTAGTATTTATGTATCCTCCTGTCTTGAATTAACCTACCATTTAAGGGAAAAGTATGGGAAAAGTAGAGCTCCCTCTGGGCTTAGTCTAAACAATTGTTCATTAAGGGGCAAAAGAAAAAGAGCCTCCCCCCAGACAGAATGCAAAGCAAGGCTGAGAAAAGCAGTATGTCATATGGGCCACTCTAGACATCAGCCCCTTATAATTTGGGTGGCAAGTACCATAACCCAGTAAGTAAGGTTTGTAAGACCAGCAAAGTAAGGTCATGAGGGAAGTACTATTGACTCCATCCTGAAAAGTGCAGCTGAAAGAAGTCAATCATGTGAAATCTCAGCCGGCAGAGGAAGAGCAAACAAGGCTCAAAACAACTTAGAAAATCAAATAGAAAACCAAACTTCAAAGCAAAGTCCCCTTCTTGGAAGCACAATCTCAAAAACTCTATTTTTCAAGCCTTGAAAGGCAGGGAAGAGAAAATCCAAATTATACCCTTTAAATCAATCCAAACTCCTGACTATTTTTAGACTCACCCCAGATATAGAGAAAATTAACTCAGGTGGTTTGGACCTAATGGGTTTTACCATGACCAAAGGGGCTAAAGTAACTAACGTTCAATTGTTTTCCAAATTAGTATTAGTCACTGTAATGGAGAGTCAAGCCAATCTGATTAAGCATGCTATAAACCTTTGTGAAGGGCTGGTACCTGTGGAAGCTTTAATGCACCAATCTCTCACCCCTTTAAAAAAGAACATGGAGGACTGTCTGCTACCCAAATTGAGTTACACCCACATTTTTAAGAACTTTCCCTGAAATGGGGACAAACACCAGTACACTAGAGGTGTTTCAGTAAATCAGATAATAACACTTACAAATTATGAAGCCAATAGTGAAAGAGATCAACTTGAGACTTTGTGCCATTTGAATCAAATACTGAACATTGGAGTAATCATGGTTGTAGAGGCAGGGTTTTCTTTCAAAGCTAGGTGTTTAGCTGACCTGCAGCAAACAAGATTCTGGTATGGAATATTCATGGATATAATGTACTTAATAAATCACCAACATTCAAGGATATCTAGATTAGTATTCAATCCTAATGCTCTGAGAGACTTGGCTGTGTGAGAGACCTTCTGTGGATGAGTTTATTATGACTGCTAGTACTACCACTCCTACTGCTGTTGTGCAGGGCTTCAGGAGGTCAGCTGACCCTAGCTTTAGCTGTCAGTGCTAAAAAGCCTACCTAATGAAGACATTATATGGATGGTTGTTGGCATATTCTATTGTGACAGACAACCAACAAAGAACAAATAACTTGTTAATCTGTTTGAATGTATATAGACCACCTAACTGTATCAGTTTTGAAGATGAGTTGGTAAACGTATTTCTTCTATGTTGCCATTTCTCAACTGCATTGGTTGTGGTAGTAAGGGGTTTCAATTTAAAGATGTCTCGTAGAACATTTGATGATTGCTTAGATTACCAACTGTGTTAGTATGCAATTCAGTTCCAAATGCATCATATCTAACTGGTAAGTCATTCAGTTTAGCCAATCAGTTTATATCACTTTTCATCAAGCATAATTTAATTAATTTAAATGGCTGCTTTTTGAGTAATAACCCTGCTGCTGCCACGTTTAGACATAGACGAAATCAATCCCCTATAGACCACATCTTAATTCCACCAGACTATTTTGGCATAGTTGAAGGTTTTGAGGTATGGGATTTAGGGGTGAGTGACCATCTCTCAATGGAATTGGTGTTATGGGGAAAATTGAATTCAAATCAGAAATTAGAAATAGATCTACCATTCATATAGAAACACAGAATAAGGGTCTCAATTATAAACACAAACTGTGTGAGCTATCAAAGATAAATAAAGAAATATCTGATCAAAGAGGTACCTCTCCATCATTGGAGTTACTGGTACAGAGTGTTGTACCTAGTTGAATAATCAGGTTGTTATGCTCTTACAAAAGAAATGTACTTATAATAGAATGGTTGGTCAGAGTAAATGATTATCTTGTATCAGCTAGTTTGATGTCAAATGTCAGCTCCTGCAAAGAGACTTAAATGTGTTAAAGTACAGGATTTCATCTTATCATGGTCACAACCATATGCAAGAATTTAAATGAGTAATAAAGGTCTATCAAGCAATGTTAATACAAGAAAAAAAGAAAACATTGTTTGAGGCAAACTGGGATAAAACGTAGAATGCTATCAGGCAAAATAATATAAAACGTTTTTGCTCTTAATAAAGAGTCTGCTCACAGTATCCCCTTCAAATCTTGAAGGTCAAGTCTGTTAGTCTCAATGAGCTGTATCCATATCTGAACTATATAAAAAGCTTGATGTCACAGCCATACATTATTGCATTGCCCCTCAAACTGAGGGTATCCAGCTGTTAAGACTTATCATCCTTAGGATAGTCTTCCCCCAAATTGTTTGCCCTCATCCCTCCTATTTTGCGGAAATAATGTTATGTTGGCCTTAGGACTCTGTGCATGTTACCACTGCTAGCCAGTGCTAAAGTGCTTGTGCTCGCTCCTTAAAATATGGTAAAATTGGCTTACACCTGATTGGTATATTTAATTTACTTATAATTCCGAATAAAGAGGAATAGCATATACCCAGGGCCAGTAAAATCAATTTTCCCAGTGGGCCTGCAGCACCTATTGTGCCACCCACTTAAATAGCCTGTATAATATGCCATGGCAGCCTCTGTGCAGTTTTAAATTGCCAGGTAAAACTGACAAAATAAACCTCTATCAGGTTTAAACTTTCTTTTTAATACATATAAGTCACTCCTAAGGTAGGACCTAAACAGTCCATATGACAGGGTTGCAATGTATTTAAAAAATAGGACCTGTATTATTGAGTTTTACAGTGAAAAACTTACAAAGTTGCTTTTCATTACAGTATGGACTGCATTTCCCATAGGATAGAGTCAGGTTACTTATTACATTTAAGAAGTGATAACGTTTGTTTGGGGACAGGTAGAAATGTCATGTTTGGTGGCTAAGGAATTGTAATTTTAAATTCTGTTTAATGGGGTAATGTTAGATGTTAAGTCAGCATTCTGAAAGGGCCACTTTTAGAAAGTGGAACAAAAAGCCACTTATTCGCCACAGACTCAATATTAGTTATTCCATCAAAACATGAACACAAATCATGTGTGTCAATAAATGTATTTTCTAAATTCAATGATATTTAGTTTCATTTTAGCACTAAAGTGTTATAGCATTCTAAAGGATTTTTATAACAAACAAACAGAAATGACATACTGTAATTTTACACACCAAAATACTATACACACCATGATTACATGCCACACATCAGGTAAGTACAAAAAACAATGACACATATAGAAATTTCAAAAGTTGACAAGTGTCCAGGATAATAAACACAAAATATAGGATTCATATCAATGTACTCTCCTTATAGGCACAAACACTCAATGGTGTCCCACAAGTGAGGAGGGGAAGATGCATTCACAGGGCTATTTCCACAATAAAGATGTTTATTCATTCCTTGACAGTTCATTCTCATGGACCAATATGAGTTTTAAAAAGAGGGGGAGGCCTCCATACAATTGGGGCCTTTTGTTTTAATTGTATCCCTGACTCACTCCCCCATAGGCCTTATAGAATCAAATCCCATGATTATTTAGGACTTTTAGAAAGATTACATTTTTTGTGCTAACCAATTGGTGCCTACAGCCTGTTTCTGGGTCACATTAATATGTGCAATTGACAGTTGGCCCTTTTTTTTATTTCTGCCAGAAAGCTTCACAACAGAGGGACAGGGGTTTAGAAGAATGGTCCATATTGGCAGGATGAGCAGGCAGAGATGTGCACAACCCCACTTACACTTCGAATGCACTGCCATTGCTCAAACACAAAGAACTTCAAACTAGCCTATTGTGACTGTGGGCAGCCTGGGACCAGGTCAGGGGGGCAGGGAATCCCAAACACTTGTGTAGGGGAAAGCTCAAAAGGTTTCTTACACTTCAAAACTGACATCAGGTATAACATGTAGACCATCAGACTGAAGTACTAGAGATTTTCATTCTCAGGGTAATATAACAAAGAACTTGGCAAAGAAGCTGAAATATGAAAAGACATCTTTATTAAACTCAAATGAGTGAGACTACGTCTCCCAGAAGCTGACCTATAGCAACTGAAAGAGACAGTCTCCCGAAATGGTCTTAGCTCAGACCTTTTATATCATTTATTATGCCCTAGGCATGCAAGGGGGCTGTACCAGTCACATTCCTAAACAAATGAGAAAAGCTAGAGAGGCAACATGTGAGTAGCCTTTGGGGTTTTAACAGGATTACAGTTGACCATTCACATATTTCACTACAAACGACAAAAACAGAGCCATGATGAAGTTCCCATACTTCAGCTAGGACAGCCTCCAATTATTTACCCACGAGGGTTCAGATATCAGCAGACCCCAATAAAACCGGGCACCTCCTCCTCGTAAAGCAAGCCATAAAGCAGGAAACAGGGACAGGTGTGTGTAAGATTCGGCATGGTTTGTGTGTGATGAAAGGTTTATGATGTGTTGTGCCTTGATACTAATCTCATTCGGCCACTGGGAAAGAAACTGGCCGAACAGGTTTGGCTTCAGGCAGTGGAGTCAGCTTGCCCAGGTCACAGAGGAGTCAGCAAAGATGTACGTGTCCTTCAGACTCGTTTTCAGCATTAGACATTGGCCTATGTGAGGGCAATCATAAAATGGCTGTCGTTTAAATGGAACAATATGCAGTATCATATACAAGGTCATTCCATTGATGAAACGCGATAAAAACACTCGTACATATCGTATTTGCCATTTGCGGCTCTCTGATACTAAAATCGGCATGATAGGGCCATGCCTCCAGTGTGGTTCCGAAATTTAAAGTACCACAGACCCTCCTTTTGCCCTTACATAGGCAACAACTATACTCATACTAATCTGAGTCCGGGTCTATATTCATAAGGCCATGGAGATGTTGCTGGAGCAAAATTCTAGTACTTGGTAAATCTCTTCTGGACAGGTCTCCTCGAACATGAAGTAGCACAAAAGGCCACATATGGCAGGACAAAATAAGGAATACCTCTATCTGCAGTAGGTGGCATAAGATCACACACCCAACAATTAGTGATGTTCACTACTAACTAGTGTTGATGCAGAAGCTGTACAAAAGAATTGCTTACGAATTCTGATCTTCTAACCTGCTCATGTTCAGGAAAAGGGTGAAAAGAGTGCAAAGAAACAATAGTAGGAAAAGACATAGGTTGGGAAGTGGGTGCAGAAGTCAATTGAGTAGAGAAAAACAATCCCACCCATAAATGACAACGTCTAGAAAACACGTTATTAAGAACATATAGACAACGGGAGAAAGTAGTGACCACTATTACAAATGAAATAATAATTTTTCACAACCCTAACCAAAAAGCAAATCCTAAAATTATCTAGTAACATTTTTAGGGCTCCTCTGCATTTCAGTAATTTTTGTATGTTCAGGTGGAACAGTGGTGACTCTCATCAATGCTCTAAGGTGAAAAGGGGGTACTCTTTCCACAGAAAATGGACTTTATTCTGCTTTTACTAAACAGAATAGTACTTTAAAACAATGCCAGCAAAACAATCAGTCTCCTAACACCTAGTCTATACAATCACACGGAAACCTCTTATGAAACCAACTATGCCCAGAATCCGTTCAAAAAGCCTCTCTGGCAGGCTTCTATTGTCCATCAAATTTTCTTTTGTTGTTTTCTTTTGCATGGGCCTCTCAATTCAGGCCTCTTCGTGAGAAAAGTACTGCTTAGTTGGAGTGTCCTCCTGGCAAACACCCACAGCTCACTCGAAAGTCTCAATGTCTTAAAGCAATGCACCAGTGTCTCTCCTCTGTGGCAGACACTACAAACAATGTGCTCTTCATTGATCAAGGGCACAAATCATCTCGTGCAGACCCAAGCACCATTAATTGGGAAATAGCTCAAGCTCAGCAGCACTTTCAGACTCCAACACTCATTATTT
Source organism: Pleurodeles waltl (assembly GCF_031143425.1). Classification (NCBI taxonomy): domain Eukaryota; kingdom Metazoa; phylum Chordata; class Amphibia; order Caudata; family Salamandridae; genus Pleurodeles; species Pleurodeles waltl. Next base: position 283,201,232 of record NC_090447.1, read on the forward strand.
AGTGTCAGAGGACGCTCAAGCTGCTCTTTCATGGGCACCACAATATAGTGCCTTTTTCCAAACTTGAAATCTCCGGTGCACTGTCCTTCTTCCGTTGGAGCAAAGAAAAGGGGGTGTGTGGCCAAAACTCAGGCCAAGGGGCTCAAGGGATTGCACACTGTCAGAAGTTACCAGCACATGACAGGTAGAGAAATGAAACCTCAAAACAGCTCTGCCATCAACAACAGGAATCCTTCTCTTTAGCTCTTTTACACTGAAACTTTGGTTTTGTGATGTCCAACGCCGTCTGATGGAGCAAGTACGATAGCATGCGCTGGCGATCGTTGTCCAGCTTTGCTACTTTCTGGGTGCTGAGACTGTAGGGCCAAGACGTCCGTCTTTCATCTGTAGCTGTCACTGATGGGAATTAGGCTTAAATCAATGTCCTGCAGGTTATTATGACTTGATACCCGCAGAATCTAGTGACGTAGGAAATGTGCCACAGTTGTTAGTTTCCTTCAATTTAGTACAACAACAGTTCATGGTTTTTAACAAGGGGACTGCAAGCAGGTGGTCTGCAATCTTCAAAGGAGTAGCCATACACCATGGGCATAAAATACAAAGACAAAGGCAGAAGGGCAAAACAGGGTCTCTAGCATCTTTAATTGGGTTCTTTCCATTATTCTCTGCCATCTATAGCTACATGAGAATTCTATCTGAATGGATTTCCTCACACAGTGGCATTGTCTAATGGGGTAAACACATATTTTCCTCAATGATTAAGTCTAGGTGTTCCTCCTTATCTTAGAACATCTCAATAGAGAAATCACATGATACCGATTATCAGGGACATGTAGAAACCTTCCTTTAAAAACTGTGCATCAGGTGCACTATGCAATACACAGGCTAATAGTCAAATGGGCAAACAAAAAGACAAGAACTAGAGGGTCCTGATATTTGCATGATTAGGACACATCTGATCCCACCAAAAATTAAAGTAGCAGGAACAGAAGGGAACCGAAAACCAAATTAAAATAGACATTGAAAATTTGTCATGTTCAAAAAGGTAAACATAAGATATCTCCTATTGAGATGGAAAACTTGTCTTACTATAATATTGAGTCAGTTAACCAGTCTATCGCTACCCTGACAGTCAGGCTGGAAAACATTGAAGCAGGCCTAAGGCAAATTCTTGAAAACCAGTCTGGTCATACCAAAGGGAATTATATATAACATGGGGGTCCCTGGTACATCACTGCAGTCTGGAAATGTAAACCTGAACAATACATCAATAATAATAAAAGGGCTGACTGGTGAAAGGAATTCGAAAAAGAGAAATGGGACTAGGACATAGCTAAAATCTCACATTTTACTTAACAAACTGAAAACATCAAGAAGACCCACAAACACACATTGAGCTCATTTCAGATATAAACAGAAAACACTCAGGACACACAATACAGCGCGCTTTAGCCATTTTTCATAAATAGCGCCGTCGCAATTTACTTACAGAACCGTTTGCAGATCCTAGTTGTAAGTCATATTTACAAGAGAAAAGAAAACTTTTCTCAATAGTGTTCCAAAAAACTGACATTTATTTCCAAGAATAGCGGACCCATACTTTATTAAACGTGATGGGGCCCACGCTGTGTTTAAAATAGAACTCATAAGTTGGAGTTCCAATCGGAGGTATCAGACATGAATCCTCCAATAGGGAATCCCTGTTGCCACCAAAAACCAAACCAAGTACCAAATTTGCTACGATTAGGCATCTTCGCTCACTAACCGAGCTTCAAACTTCAAGGGGCTATCTCTATCGATACACTCGCAAATGTACGAGTCCCTCGGTTTTTGAAAATTGCAATCTTCAAATAAAACTAAGGACCAATACTAAGAACCAAGAACCAAAAACTAAGAACCAAAGGACCAAAGAACTAAGGACTGGGAGCGACCCACTTATACTTCAACTAAAGCAGATGGAGAAAAAGTCTCTTCATTACCTGCCTACACAAATTGCAATTCGCGTATACAAACCTATTCAAACCTATCAAAGCTATACCAAACAAATAGTTGTCCAAATTCTAATTGGCAAGTTCTAAATGACGTAACAGTCTTTTTTTTTTTTTTTTTTTTACTTACGCCAAAAAGGTTCTCAGTCAGGGGTGACATCATGTGGAGGATCAAAATCAGGAAGATCAGAAATATACTGGGCTGCATAATCAAAGAATCTCCAGAATCCCTGCGCACAGAGTACCTTCTTGGTAGAATCCTGTTCTGTCCTCCACAGTAGATTTCAGTCTCCTGACAAGATCACTCCCACAGAAAGTCACTTCTCTGATGAGCCCCACGTTGGGCGCCATATGAAGTACTAGAGATTTTCATTCTCAGGGTAATATAACAAAGAACTTGGCAAAGAAGCTGAAATATGAAAAGACATCTTTATTAAACTCAAATGAGTGAGACTACGTCTCCCAGAAGCTGACCTATAGCAACTGAAAGAGGCAGTCTCCCGAAATGGTCTTAGCTCAGACCTTTTATATCATTTATTATGCCCTAGGCATGCAAGGGGGCTGTACCAGTCACTTTCCTAAACAAATGAGAAAAGCTAGAGAGGCAACATGTGAGTAGCCTTTGGGGTTTTAACAGGATTACAGTTGACCATTCACATATTTCACTACAAACGACAAAAACAGAGCCATGATGATGTTCCCATACTTCAGCTAGGACAGCCTCCAATTATTTACCCACGAGGGTTCAGATATCAGCAGACCCCAATAAAACCGGGCACCTCCTCCTCGTAAAGCAAGCCATAAAGCAGGAAACAGGGACAGGTGTGTGTAAGATTAGGCATGGTTTGTGTGTGATGAAAGGTTTATGATGTGTTGTGCCTTGATACTAATCTCATTCGGCCACTGGGAAAGAAACTGGCCGAACAGGTTTGGCTTCAGGCAGTGGAGTCAGCTTGCCCAGGTCACAGAGGAGTCAGCAAAGATGTACGTGTCCTTCAGACTCGTTTTCAGCATTGGACATTGGCCTATGTGAGGGCAATCATAAAATGGCTGTTGTTTAAATGGAACAATATGCAGTATCATATACAAGGTCATTCCATTGATGAAACGCAATAAAAACACTCGTACATATCGTATTTGCCATTTGCGGCTCTCTGATACTAAAATCGGCATGATAGGGCCATGCCTCCAGTGTGGTTCCGAAATTTAAAGTACCACAAGACCCACTCTTCATTTTACTTCAAGACCTGCAGAATGACTCTCAGAGGTGTGCCCAGCTGTGTTTGGGTTGCTGGGTACTTCAGAGGACTGCTCTGCTTCACCACAAGAACAACCCTGCTGCCTGAAGCCTACCTTGTGCCCTCAGAGGACTGCCCTGCTGCTTGAGACCTGCTTTCTTGCTTGAACCCAGGACTACCAGAGTAGCTAGTTGGCTTGCCTCCTGTTCCAGGACTCAAGAACAGAAAAGGTTCCAATCATCTTGAAACAACACCTGGACCTAGCCTGAGTGAGTACTGACTCTCCAAGTGGTGCCCTTCCAGGTCAGTTGTTCCAAATATTTAGCTTTCATGTTTTCTTGGAGATTTAAATGGGATAGGCATGTAGCAAATGTACAGAAATAACTTTTAAGGACTGTAAATACTTTAAAAAGCTTCAATCTGAGTTATAGGGGTCTATCTGTTGATCCATTATTAAAGGTAAATGAATCCCTCAGGCACTATGTGGTACACAGCTTGTTTCACTGGACTGTCGTGTTAACAGGAATTTACTGAAAAGCCTATGTCTAAAGACTCTTGAAGTCTTCCAGAGGGTTTAATACTTCAGCTTATTTGGCTTGATGTAGCCCTAGGTTCTCGGAGTCAGCTCACTAAGTCACATGTTATAAGGTTTCTCTATAGCTTCATCCAATGTAATGACAAAGATAAACTAATTTTTAATGCTGCAGGACATACTGTCATCCTTAAATTTATTTTTATGAGCAAATACATCAGCAGATAAAGGCACAGATTTAGGGCCCTATTCACAAAGGGAATTGTGAAAAGTAAAGTTATAGAGTCTCCCCACTTGGGGCAGGATGTCTGCACTTGGGGTAGAATCTCCGAGCTCTGCACAGAGAGTGCACCCTACAGAGACTTTGGACAGAGTGCAGAGGTTTTGCCCTGAATATGGGGACTCCACACTCATAACTTTACATGTTGTAATTCCATTTATAATTTGGACCCTTATGATTTACCATCTTTGACAGGGAGGATTCTATGTCAGTGAATATGGTGAAGAGAGTCATTTGTGGAGGGGTAAGGGATTGTTTGAAAGTGGTAGAAAAAATCTAGCTTGCCTCAAAAAACTCAGTCGCACATTTAAGTAAGTATTTGGAGGAGACAAAACTTTTCTGTATATGTCCCAGGTCCCCACTGAGAGGGCTCCACACTATTCCAGCTCTGGTTAGTTTTAACTCAGTCAGGTACTGCCACTTTGTTTCATCATGCAGACAGTGCAGGTTCCAGCTTCTCTTGCTTAGCTGGCATTTAGGCAGTTACCTTCCTAGCTGCTCCTGTACTAATATGTCAATTTGAGGTGTTGATTATGATGGATGTTTCAAGGGCCATGACAGTGAAAGCAATATGTATAGATGAACATCTTTCCTGGCCAAGCCCTACTTAAATGTATTCTAACCACATTTTTCACATTCTCACTGCTGCTGTGTTAAAGACATTTTTTTATTATTTCAGGGGCTTGTGGCTGTGCATTTATGTCAAATTTAGTTTGGTTTTCTACATGTGCCTGTTTTTGGCTAGGTTAAGAGTGAATCCATGGTCCAAGCCCATGTAACTAATCATAACAAATAATATAAAGGAAGACTGGGGCACACATTATCACATCTGTATCGGCATGCCAACATCTCAATCCTGGGTAGACGGAGCAGAGAAGACTGTTCTCCTCACCTCCTGTAGAGCAAATGTGTCCTTATATGTAGGAAGAAAAGAAAATAGCTCCAGCACCACAGATCACATTCCAAGTGAAATTTAAACCAACAAGGTTTTCATCAGTTAAATCATAATGGGAACCAGTCACATAAAGTAACAAGTCATCAGCCCATTTAATTGTATAAAACTTTCTATTCTCCTTATTCTTCTTTTTTCATAACAAAATCAGTCTTTCCTTCCCCATAGCTAACATGTTTCATCCCATCCAAGGACTTCCTCAGGGCTACAAAATACAATAATATTGAATTACCTGCCACCCTTCCACAAAAACATATTTTACAAATCAAAATCTCATATATTTCTAAAGCTGCTGGCATCTACAAACATCCTTCAGATGTAATTTTAATGACAACATTCCTAATCTTAATTGTTTTAATGATACGTCTCTATATGTATACACACTGAGGCTTCATGTGGGCAATCTCTACTATGTCATCTTTATGTCCAATATACCAACAATACTTTATGTGGGCATTCATTACTATGGCCCTCATTATGGACACCACCGAATTATGATGCAAAAATGATAAACCTTAAAAAATCCTGCAACCTCCACCTACCGCCAGGGTCTAAGACGGCAGAAAGGCAGTCCACCCCACCCCGCCACTGTCATGCAGACAAATCCTCCGCCTACCAAATAATGATGCACAAATCAGCGTGGCTGATAGTGGATGCCAAACGACCATTGGCGGTATGGACCACCACGGCCAGCAATGGGACCCACCAGCAACAAAAGCACACATTGGCAACTTTGAAACCCACGTACCTGACACACATCCACAACACTATAAAACACACACATACACACCCCACAATCCTTTGCACCCCAATAGCACAACTGAGACTGACAACACAAAACGCATACATTGAACACAACATAACAAAAGTCACGCACACAAATACACCACCAAATCACATACAACCCCCAAACACCCTTATAAGCCACAAACATAACCACACGACAGCACACTCACCAATACACCCACAACACACACCATGGCATCCCCTAAGCGCCCCGCTTCACAGATAGGGAGCTAAGGACCATGGTGGACGAAATACTCAGGGTTGAGCCACAACTATTTGGGGCACAGGTGTAGAAGACACCCGTCGCCAGGAAGATGGAGCTATGGCAGATGATTGTCAACAAGGTTAACGCAGTGGGAAACCATCCACGCACAAGGGAGGGCATCCGGAAGAGATGGAACAACCTGTGCAGGAATGTGAGGTCTATGGCATCCAGGCAGAACATCGCCGTACAAAAGACTGGTGGAGGTGCCTCACCTACACCTCCGACTACACCGACTGGGAAGAGAAGGTACTGGCTATCCTGCACCCGGAGGGCCTCACTGGACTCACTGGAGGACTGGACTCGGGTAACTGAACTACAATATCTTAACAGTCACCACACCTATAATGCATACAGCACCCTACCCCTCTCACTACCACCTAGACCCCCATCCCTACCCAGTCCACAACACCCACATCCAATTATCTTGCATGCCCACAATCCCACAAAGAAGCCCCCATTCTGCCCCCTGTGCACAGTCACCTACCCCTGCATGGTTTCCCAGTGGCACTACAGCACCCATAATGCACCTCCACCTCCCACATCAAATGCAAAGATATGTACACGAAGGGACCCTGCATGCTACGACAGGGGAATAAAAGCACAAAATAGGGCAGAGCTGTGCATCAGTTTCTGAAAAAAGTACATGACACACACATGTTCATTCCCCCCACAGGCACCATGACCCATGCCACCCGTATGTAAAGGCCAAGGAGTGCCAGCTCCCCACACAGAGACAGAGGCCCCACTCAGGAGACTGGAGAAGGATGTATGGAAAGTGAGGATGTATGGAAAGCGAGGAATACCCTGGCTCATCACACAGTCACCTCACCCTCCAGCAGCCCCACCCAGGATACCACTGACAGCCCTACCACCCATTTACCAACATCAGCTCTAGCCAAACGACCCCACACCAGTGTCTCCCAGCCACAGACTGGCGGACCACATTCACAGAGTCCAAAGTCTCCACCCACGAACAGGCAGGATGATGAAGGGCCCAGTGCAAGTGGGCCTGCCAGACCTGTGCAGGGGACACAGGCACATGGGACGAAGGCCAGTGGGAGGGCATCAGTGGCCGAGTGGGGTAGCCAAAGGATCGATGCTGCAGCCCAGGAGGTGATATCTGAGATGCTGGGAGCATACCACCATACCCAGGACAGGATGGGCCTGATCCTGGCCACCTTGGAGCACAATCACAGTCTGCAGATAGCACACCACCAAGGGGCCATGGAGCACTGGAAACAGCTCAATGCCACCATGGCCACCATTGCAGGGGTGCTGCAACACCAGTACCACAGCCAGCCTGAGACCTCTACCCACCTGCAAGCCCCTAGCACTAACCAGGACACTGCCCTGCCATCTACATCTGCAGCAGCTAGTGGACTGGAGGCACTGCCCGTGGACACACAGGAAACCGGCCCCCCTAGACCTGCAGCCCAGCTCCAGTCACTCCAGTTCAGACCCAGACATGCCACTGAAACACCAGCCAAGACCAAGGTCACAGCTAGGAAGTCACTCTGTCCTGAAATATCTCGCTTGTGTGCCAATGTGCTCCCTTGTTGACTTGCCACTACCATCTCACCATCTACCAATGGACACATGGACCAAAACCCAGTGCCACCAACAGCTGAGCATATGTACCTGAGTATGGATATGCACCATGAGCCCACTCCCTATCACTGTCCAATGAAATACGTATTTTGTGTCACTTAATAAAAACACCTATGCACTCAAATCATATGTCCCCCATCATTATGAGATATCAATTGTGAGTGTGTATGCATTAGCCAGTCAATTTCATATTCAGACCTTTATTGCAGGAGGGGATCCAACGCACAGGAGTGTCTGAAGTAAGTCACACTTTACACAATATAGGGTTACCTTGCACATCCCACTTCAGTCATCGGTTAACAGTGCCAATGACTATAGACATCACATTACCAATTACATGAGTCAAACTGAAACTATGCAGTGAAGACATCAGCATCATTGAACAGTACCTTAGAGTCACTGGAAGTATAGGTGGATTAGCTGGTTCCTGGAGTTGAGCTCTACCCCCTCTTCTTCCTCAACATCACTCTCATCCCTTCTCTGAGGTTGCTGAGCTGGTTGGACAGCACCCTCCTCCTCCAGAAGGGGGATAGCTTTCCTCACAGCCAAGTTGTGCAGCATGCAGCAGGCCACCACTGTCTTACATACCTTGTCAGGGACATTGCACAGGGATCCCCCAGAGAGATGGAGACAATGAAATCTAGCCTTCAGGAGACTTATAGTGCGCTCAATAACCCTCCTAGTACGTCCCTGGGCCTCATTATAATTCCTCTCTGCATCTGTCCTGGAATTCCTCACAGGTGTCAGGAGCCATTGCAAGTTGGGGTAGCCAGAATCACCTGCAAAAGTGGGCAAAACAGGACCATAATAAACTGACTTCATGTGCATATTGGCTGGCTGTCAGCAATGTACAGATCAAGTGTCATACACAATCACCTATGAGCCATCCTCTGTCCCCTTGTAGTTGTCCCACCAAGTGTGGAACACTGCTGTTTCTCAGGACAAAGGAATCATGGACTGAGCCTGGGAACCTGGCATTGACATTTGACATGTACTGGTCAGCAGTACACAACAATTGTATATTCATGGAGTGGAAGTTCTTTTGATTCCTGTACACCTGTTCATTCACTCTTTGGGGTATGAGAGCTATGTGGGTTACATCAATGGCACCTATCACATGGGGGATGTTGGCAAAGGCACAAAATCCAGATTTGATGGCAGGAAGTTCAGCCCTTTGGGGGAACTGGACATATGTCTGCAGGTGCTGGATGAATGCATCCAGGAATTTTGACAGGATAAGGCTAAATATTGGCTGTGAGACCCCTGCACCCATGCCCACTGTCACTTGAAATTAGCCCGTAGCCAAAAAATGGAGTACAGATAGCACTTGCACAGTTGTAGGAATGGCATGCTGATTCCGATTAGCCAGTTTCAGTACAGGATCCAGTAAAGTACAGAGGTCATGGATTGTAGCACTATCGAGTCCGTAGGTGACAATGATGTGTTTCCAAATCAACCAGAGGTCTGTATACAGATGGGGCCCTCCCTCACCACATAGGTCTGTACCTATGGTGGAGGAAAGAACACATATTGAGGGTACACATACACCTGCATCATATGATGTCACTGTATCAATTTAAATTTAAGTGCGACATGTAGGTAACACACATATATGCAAAATATTAAGTACATCGTCAGGCATATGTGTGCAGAGTCAACTCTGTTATAATGGCATCCCAGTGTGGACACAATTCCAATGATGGGTGCATGTGAGGATCCTAAACTCATTTCAGCAAGTGACTAAGGTCGGAGATTAGGAGGCCCTGGATGAGGCCCTGACCAGGCTGTGATGACGTGGGGGTAGCAAGATGGCAGCCTCCTGCCATTCAAGTATGAGGCAGCGGAAGTGACTTCATTCCGCTGGCGTTAGTCGTTATGGCAGAAGATGGTGTCCACCGCGGTGCACCCGATCATTGGATTACATGGTTGTCAATGGGGAACCTGGGCCAATCATGATCGCCGCCGGCGGTGACAGTGCACACCACCGCGGAACCTAAGCCATGTCGTCAGACACTTGACTCCTGATTCCAGTGCAGGGCAGTACTCTGTTTGTGCTGCTGTGTCCTGACTCTGGTCCCTAAGATGGCATAGGTCACATGGGAATGGACCCGGCCTTCACCACGGAGGAGCTGGAGAAGCTGGTGGACGGGGTCCTACCCCTGTATGCCAAGTTGTATGGGCAACCAGAGGAGCAGGTGAGTTGGCGTCTGTCATCCTTAGATGTGTGTGACTGTGGCGGATTCCTGTATGCATGTGGGTTAGATTTGTGATTGCTCAGCCGGAGACTGCCTGGCATGTACTGTACTTGAGTAGATAACATGGCTTTCAACAATGGCCGTTCCATAGGGAATGACATGTCATCTGTATTCAGGTCACACATACTGAAGTCTGTTTTTCTGCTCTGCGTGTCCCATGCAGGTCAGCGCCCATCAAAAGAAGGGTCTGTGGCAAGCCATTGCCAAGGAAGTGCAGACCCTGAGGGTCTACAACTGGTGGAGCACCAACTGCAGGAAGCGGTGGGAGGACCTGAGGCGCTGGGCCAGGAAGACCGGAGAGACCCAGCTGGGGAAGGCCTCCGAACGAAGAAGGGGTGCCCGTCGGACCCTGACCCCCCTAATGGCCTGCATTCTGGCGGTGGCCTATCCGGATTTGGATGGGCGCTTGAAGGTAGCACCGCAGCCACAAGGGGGTGAGTACCAGCACTGTTGTTATACTGCTTTGATGGATGTACTGTATGTTGGTCCTGTGGTATGTATGCTTTCTAGTGCCAAGCACTTGGACAGGTGTGGTCCTGCAGTCCTAACCCCTCAAAGTCCCAGGGATGATGCAAGGGCAATTTTGGTTGGTACCAATAGGCCCATGGGGGTCCCCTTTCTGTCATCTGGTATGCCTTGTGGCCTCATTGACTAGTAAGTGCATTGGCCGGGCATGGTCTGCCATGGGTGTACTCCACACAGTTTATAAGGTCTGTGTTTCCTGTGGGTAATGTTTTGTATTCTGGGGTTATGCCCACTAGTCAGGGGCACAGTCATTACTAATGTTGTAGGTGCTGCGTGTAGGTGTGTGACCTGAATGGGAGTGTGTGTGAACCAGAGATGTCCATATATCCAGGTATTTACAAAGTTCTCCCACGTTTTGTCTCTCCACTCCTGTGCTCATGTGTCCTTTGTGTACATCAGCATCATCTGGCAAGAGAGCAATGGCACCGGTGAGTGGGGATGCAGCAGCCCATGGTTCCAAGGAGGCAGAGTCGGCGCACGCCAAGGGGACCATTGGGTTGGAGGGCAAGGGGAGTACCACGGAGGAGGCAACTACCACTGGCGGTAGTGACTCTGATATCTCCTCCGATGGCAGCACCCTGGTGGTGGCAGACCCTACTGGGCACACCCATTCTATGTCATCTTCCGCAACCCCATGCCATCACTGCCTTCCCAGTTGCTCCCCACCCAGTTGCCCGTGCCAGCTCACCCAGGACGGTGGGCGTCTCCTTCACCCCAGGCACCTCATCCCCTGCCCCAGTCAGCCGTGCTGCCCTCACAGAGGAGGCTATTGACCTCCTGAGGACCATCTCTGTAGGGCAGACAACCATTGTGAATGCCAGCCAGGGGCTAGCATCCCAGATGCAGCAATGCAATGCATACCTGGAAGGCATTCACAGTGCCATGTCTGGCCTACAGAGATCTTTTCAGGCTCTGGCCTCCTCTTTGACAGCAGACAGTGTCCCTGGTCTTTCGTCCCCCCTCCCACCACCTCTTCCCCTTCCAGCACCCCACTCCCTTCACCCATCCAAAGCACACGTACAGACAGCTATGCACACACCTCAACACACAAGAAGCACACAGACAAACACAAGCACCACACTTCCCACCACAGGCATACACACACCCAACGTATCAGAGCACACACAACAACATCCACTTCCCCCAGTGTGTCATCATCCCAGCCACCCTGTCTGTCACCTTACCATGCACACCCACAAGCACTGCACCCTCAGTTACTGTTGCTGCCCCCATTCATGCAGTTACCACAACATCTGACATCTAGACGTGCACCCCAGACACCACACCTGCACTCACTACAACTACATTGACAGACACTTGCAGCACACTCACCGGACCCGCAGACACACAGACAACATCCATGTACACTGGCAGCCTGTCTTGTCCCACTGTGTCCACCCCGTCCTCCCAGAATACTCAAACTTTTGCAGGCATCCACACCACACACATCTACCACATATCAGCATTCTTTACAGGCACCTGCACCCACGTCCAGCACATGGTACAAGCATTCCCTCTCCCAGGCCTGCCTCCAAATCCCCTCCCAACTACCCCTAAGAAGCATTTCCTCTCCCGTATTGACCTGTTAGAACCCACTGGCCCACCCCGTCTCATCCGTAAACGTGCCCATCTCCTTGCTCAGTCCACTCCTTCCACGTCCAAGTCCGCCCCAGTCTGCCCTTCCCATTCCCGTGCCCCTTCCCCAGAGAGGCAGAAGCCCCGTGTTGCCCGAGGTCCCTCTGCCATCCCCCGGTTGAAACCCACTCCCCACCTTACAAGGGCAAGCCCAAACTCCCACCACCTCCCAAATCTAAGCCCAAACTCCCACCTTCCAGACGTAAGTCCCCGCCACCCACAGCTCCTGTTTCCTGAGGTGCCTGGCTGCCCTATTGATGCCCCTTTAAAGTGGAGTACCCTTTGCACATGTGGGAGTCAGGTTCGGCCTGTATTGGGCCTTCAAGGATTTACAAATAGACTGGCCAATGGCCTTATTTGGACATTATTGTTTTCCATGTAAATAAATTTGAGTGCCCAGTAGCGCTGTTGGCACAATATAGCGACGTTGTTCAGCGTTTCACTGTGGGGTTGTGGTGTGCACATGTGTGTACATTGGTGCAGGTCTTTGTTGGCTTGTGTCTGGCAAGTATATCTTGTTGTGGTGTGCATGGCTTGGGATGGTGGGAGGGGTTGGGAGTGCATTGCAGGGTGGGTGGGGTGGCTGTGTAACTGTGCCCTTTCTTCCCATGTATACTAGGTTGCAGTACTTACCGTCATCGTCTTCGTCAGTGGTCACAGTCTTGGAGGTATATTGTAAGGAGCAGCACTGGTTTTATTTCCAACTTTCTCTCCATGTCTGCGTCAGCGTATTGTGTGTGCCTCCGGTGAGTGTTTCCTTTTATATTGTTGTTTTCCACCACACTTTGCCTGGCGATTGTGCCGGCAGTCTTGTGCTTCATTATTTGGTAGGCTGGTAGGTCCTTCCCGCCAGCCTGTGGGCGGCCTCCTCCATCCTTGTCGGGACTACAAAGATGGCGGTGTGTGTGGAGGGACCGCTACTTGTTTCATATGTGCTTCATTATTTGGCTGTCTGGACAGCTAGCATGTTGGCAGTAGTTACCGCCACCGCCGGCAGGGTAGGATTTAACCGCCATGTTCATAATGACCACCTATATCATCTTTATGAGCAACATACCAACAATACATTCCCATGTATATGAATAGTTAATTGGACAATTCTATTACATAGATAGGTATTAAATTCATTATTAGTCATCCTGTTTAATATATTGCACATTATAGCTGTCAATCTATTTAGCATCTTATATTTACACAAGATGTCTACATTATGTGCACTAGGACGCTGCAGGATGTTGTAATTAAAATCACATGTGAATGCTGAATAATTTGAAAACATATTTTGGATGCCTGCAGCTTTAGAAGTATATGAGATTTTAATTTGGTAAAATATGCTTATATGGGAGGTTGGAAGGTAATTCAATGTTATTGTATTTTGTAGCCCTGAAGACGTCTTTGAATGGGACAAAACACATTGGCTACAGGGAAAAGAAGACTGATTTTGTTATAAAAAATAAGAATAAAGAGAAAAAAAAGTTTGGAATAATTAAATGGACTGATGATTTGTTACTTTTTGTGACTGGTTCCCAATATGATTGAAATTATAAAATCATTGTTGGGTAATTTGTAATTGGAATGTGATATTTGGTGCTGGAGTTATTTCCTTTCCATGTAGGTATACATGTTCATTTCTTGTCAGCTATTTCCTTTCCCTTATTTTGTCTGTGTCTGTTTTTTGTGCAATGGTTGATTATTGTTTTTTCTGCCGCTTTTAAAAACATTTTGTAGAGATAACTGTTGCCTAGTGCTGTTTATTTTTGTGGTATTTTAAAGTTTATTAAAATCTTTTTGGCTGTTTCTTTGTTATGCTTTTATTATATTTTTTCATCTTGATAATTTTTTACATTATTGTTGCTGCTTTACAGGTGGCATGTAGAGGCCCAACGATGAACCCAGCCACATTTTGAGCACATATTTGTGAATGCAATGTTGGAAGATTGTATTTGTGGAGGAAGAGGCTCCAGATATGGTAGGGCAGCCATCTTCTTTTTTTCTCTCCACTCTTTTTTTGCTTGCCATGGGGGCAGACTCTATTTTGTGGAATCAGTGGCAATGTGTGTGTTAGAAATTGGTTTTCTAGTTGGTAGAGGTATTTTCAAGAAGGAACCACAATCCTGGTCAGGATAAGTCAAATACACACCAAAAATTAACTTGTGTTCACCCTCTAGTAGCTTGTACGATGCAGGCAGGTTTAACTTAAGCAGCAATGTGTAAACTATTTGTGCAACACTCTGAAAGGTAGTTCAAGCCAACAATGACGGGGCTCAGGCCAGGAACAGGGACCAACTGTATCCCACTGAAAAAAGTGCCCTACAAGGAGGGTTGCTTCAATGTCATAGATCCAATGGAAGGAGCAGGGGACCAATGCAATGGTGTTGGAGTGTAGTTATTATAATCAAAATTAATATGAAATGTTTGCAAATTAATGCCTAATGATGCCTTATAGAAATTGCATTGCTGTGCTTTTACTAAACGCGTGTTTGAAATGTGCCCACAGGGAGTGGCCATCAATGTATACCATGATAAATGAAATTGACTAATGATAAATTATTAATGTACTATTGTATGATTTTGTACTAGCATCAAGAGTTATATATTAAGATGTCGCTAAAAATTAATAACTAGGCCTTAGTTAGCATGAGTCAGGGCCTAGCTGCCGGACTCATATTAAATGTGCTTTTCTAACGTGCAATGTGCTGACTTGCTGATGGACATGTAGCTGTATTTTTCCAGAAACTAGAAGATGTGTGTAACTGTAGTAAATTCTTTCCCATGAGATTTGACTTGCTCAAGGAGACATTCTTGCCGAATACAACAGTGTAAACTTGCAGCAGGTACAAGGTTGCCTGAACTGGTAAAGACAGTGAAACTACTGACTGAGTCTGAGAGAATAAAAATGTGTGCCGAACATTCTACCCATTGGAGATGTCAATTACAGGAGCCAATAAACTACGTGAGAACTGTTCTAAAGTGACAATTCTAATGAGGTGATTACCTGATTTTTGGACAGAGATAATGATGCACCAAAATTTGCCCAATTGAAAATTAGGGGACTGTACAACAAGTTTGATATAACCCTGTGGCGCGAGGAGAAATCAGCCATTACGTGCCTTTTGCTCTTACCTAGACACTTCGTCACTATGTCTTAAAGACTTTGCTGTTTAATTCTTCGAGCCATCCTTATCTTTGTCCTGCCTGATTCATACTTTTCCTCCTTATGAGGGAAGTGTCCCGTATTGCCTGTCTTGCTGAACTTTGCTGTGTTTCCTGGCTGATGGCGAATCAACTGATGTTCTGAGGGCGAAGACTGACTCTGTATGCTGACCCATTACGGAGGGTAACTATATGATAATGAAATTGTAATTGTCTGCTTGCCTTTCCTTTCTAGGTACCAACTGCTACCTTTTGATAGAGACCATAGTTAGATGTTTTCTAAATTTGTGTTGCTCAATTGTTTTGCATGAAGCCCAACATGCTAATGCTAATTCGAGGTTGGTTAAGGAGTTCACTAAAACGGACGCAAATAGACAAATGACTGAATCGATGCTTTGTTGAATAATGCGCTAATGATGCTCCGCTAAAGTTAATCTATGTTGACGTCGTGTTTTGTTCTGATGTTTATGATCTTTGCATTAATGAAATCTTATTCTAGTTGCCATATTGTGACTTTGCTGATGTTTTTTCTGGTCTTGAGACTAATAAACTTGCTAGTAGAGTGTAATCAATAGGGAATAAAATAATGTAAATCTTACTAATTTTTGTGTGGGTATTCATGGTTGAAAGGTCATGGTGTGATCAAACGTTATTAATGCATTTATCTTGATTGGTTTACTTTGACATATTGGTTAAGGAGAAAATTATTGAGCTAGTTATTTATATGCTGATTAGTTGTCTCTTCCTAAGGTGTCTTCAATCAGGGTCAAAAGATTAATTGGCCTAAAACGAGTCCCAGACAAAGTAAATTATATAAGATGGGACACATTATCAATGGTGATGCATTGGTTTCAATCTACGCAGTTAGGGATGCGTCTTTGTTTTGAGCTGCGCAGTCATTGATTTGATGTCCTCGAGCAGCAGTGTGGCATCAAACCCTTTGCGATGAAGGGTTATATCGCCGTCGAGCCGCGCAGCCGGCAATGTGAAGGCAATTCATTGGGGCTGAGGGCGATATCTCAATCCAGAGCTGCATTCAGTGATGAGATGTCCTTGCCAGCAGTGAGGAGTTGAGTTGAGGAGAGATGCAGCAGTTACGATTGGTGCAGTGATGGCGATGCATGGATTTTACTGGCTCAGTACATGAAAACCCACATGCAGGGGCCTAGGACTTAATTGGTGTTGTTGTAGAGTTGCTCGATGTCCTTGATATCCCTGAGACTTCAGAACAGGAGGCAAGCAGACAAACCCTTGGAGCCAGTCTGGCTTCAAGTGGTGTAGGTCCAGTCCTTCTCACCCAGACGGAGAGAGCAGCAGGCATGTCAGCACCGGAGAAAAGCTGTTCTTTTAGAACATCAGTCCAGCAGAGTAGCAGTCCTTTCAGCAGCACAGCAATCCTTCATCCTGGCAGAGTGTCCACACAACCAGAAGTGTGCTGATTTGGTAGGGTCAGAGGTCCAGTACTTACACTCCGTTGTGCCTTTGAAATGAGGATGACTTCAAAGTAGGGGCTTTGAAGTGCACAGAGGTCCTTTCTTCCTCCCCTTGCCCCAGACTCACTGCAGAAGGTTAAGCATTCCTTTGTGTGGGAGCAGGACACTCCCTATTTAGGTGTAAGTGTCAGCTCCTCCATCCCATCCTGCCCAGGATAACCCATCAACATGCAGATGACCACTCAGTCACACCTACCCTCTCTTTTTTGCAAGGCTGTCTAGAGGGAATGTAGGAAACCAGCTGTCACCCCACCCCAGATGTGTATTGGAGACAGGCTGCAGTCCAGGCACATAGGGCATAGAGCAGGAATATGGCAACTTTTGAAAAGTGGCATTTTCAAATCTGTAATAATAAATTTGACCTTACCATTAAAGAGGATTTGTCATTACAATTCCATAGATACTAAACATGACATGCTCACTCCTTCTCAATTAGGAATTGTAGCTCATTAAATGTAATAAGCAATTCCCAAAGTTAACCTGTGTGAGCGGTAAGCCTGACAGTAGTGGAAAATGTTTTTTTTCACTACCAAGACATGCAAAACTTAAAAGTATATGTCATGCCTTTTAATTACATAGCACCCTGCCCTATGGGCTACTTAGGGCCTACCTTAGGGGTGACAAATTTAATAAAAGGGTAGTTTAAGGCTTAGCAAGAGGTTTTAAATGTCAAGCACACATGGCAATGAGTTTGCACATATAGGCTCTGCAATGGCAGGTGTAAGACATGTTTAAGTACCACTTGAGTGGTTGGCATTAGCAGTGCTGTAACCCCACTAGTAGTGTTTGATGAACATGCCCTGAACACATGTAGTGCACAGTACATTTACAGGGAAATAAAATGTGCCAATTGTGACACATCAATCAAACTATGTTTGATGATGAGAAGACACATGCACTTTAGCACTGTTTGGCAGTGGTAAAGTGCTCAGAGTTCTAAGTCCAACAAAAAGAATCAGCAAAAATATGAGACACGCAGGCAAAAGGTTTGGGGGAAGACCACGCTAAAGTTGAGAAGTCTAACAGTCTGTGTTTCATAAGTGGCTATTTTGTCTTTGGGTTCCATGCCACCTTTTTTGCCTGCTTTGTAGTTGACTATCATTTTTGGGAGCCTGTGTGCATGTCATAGACAGACATTGTTTCTTTGTTTTCCATTCTAAATGGACATAATGATAACAGGGGATCAACTAATCCATTTAAAAAAAGACAGAAACAATGTGCAACCACGTGAGGTCAACATCTGAAAAGGACAGTTGCTGCACACAGAAAAAAAAGAAGTCACACAGACAAAAGGAGACAGTTATGAGGAAGGAATATGCATTGTCATCATGCGAAGCAGCCCTGTAAGCATGACTTACGTTGCGAAGTCTCACCTACAGCAACCACAGCATAGTACAAGTAGAAGAGGGATGGAATTACCCCCAAAATATCCAATAGGCCTACCTATTTCCCATAATTCACTTGAGGTGGGATCATCACAAAGAAAATAACCAACACACTAATGAACTGTCAAGCCCACATTCAGCAAGGTGTTGCAGTGTTTTCTTCAGATACGTGATGTACTCCATTATGCAATAAGTAGCTGGCCACAATGTTACCACATTGCCCTCACCTTTTTTTCTTTGGTGGAGGGTTTTCTGGAATTTTTAGATACCTCAGTGTTCAGAATGGGAGGTTTTCTGCCAGACCAATTTTTCACCTATGCCTGTACCAACACTGAGCCATCAAGTGCCCAAACTGGTAGGTAAAGTAATGATGGAGCGCACTGTTCATACCATCTACCTCTACCTCATGATAGACATGTGGGCAACTTCTCAAGCCATAGACTACATACACATCACTGCACACTTGAGGGGGATTTACAAATATTTTGTGCTGGGTTAGGGAACCAGCACAAAATGTTTTTTTTCCTAATTTACTTTTCAGCACAAATCTTGTTTTGCACTGGAAAGTACTCTAAAAGTAATGCTTAGCAGTGTGAAGCGCTGCTTTGTGTTAGTGAGCGCTGAGGGGAAGTTACATGGGTGGCACATGGGCGTTCCCATGCAAAACCGTATCTACAAACAATAGTAGAGAGGGTTTTGCAGCAAAAGTTAACACCATTTAAAAGCAGTCATTAAAAAGAGAAATATTTCCCTTTCTCCTGTTTTCTGAGTTTGCATGAGTGCTCCACTGTGCGGCATGCATACAAAGCATAAGTGTTAAAGTGTTCCAGTGCAAAACCTATGCTAGACTCATGTACACACCCTTGTACTATGGCACAAAGGTGTGTACGTGGTGCGCTTGAGCTGAAATCAGCGCCAGCACTCAAGAGAGGGAAGGAGGGTGCCATATATTTGCAGATATGACACTCTCCAGCTCCCTCCTATAAAACACAGCAGTGCAGCATGTTTCATTACTGAGCTGCGCTGGGTGACAGTTTTGTAAATCTGCCCCTTGGTCTTCTTCAAAAAGTTAAACAGATGCTAGCTGGTGTCCCATCATTTCTGATGCTTCCAGAAGCATTGAACAGCATACAACATTTGCAATAAATACCCTGGAATTGTTTAATATCAATGTGTTGGGTCACTGGGGTGTGAGACCTGGTGAAGCAGCAACCACAATCCTTGTCAGGGTGAGGCACAAGACAACCCTAAATTAATCTGTGCTCAATTCTCTAGTAGTTTGGTAGAGAGCAGTCAGGCTTAACATAGGGGCAGTGTGTAAAGGTATTTGTGCAACACTTCAAACTATAATAAAGTAAAAGCACCACTCAAAAGGATACCACATCAAGTTAGAAAAATATAGTTATGTTTACTAAATAAAAGAAGACACAAATGGAAAAAATCCAATCATTAGAACCAGAGATATGACATTTTAATGATTTCAGTAAAAATAGTACTAAAAAGCACAAAGCTTCAATTGTGGATATTTGGTTGCGCAGGACTGGGACTAAGTGATAAGTTCAGGCCAAACATGATAGAGCCTGGGCTGCCTACAGGGACTGTTATGCCCTCTGAACAGAGAAACTGAAAGTCTGGCTTGCTGAGCATTTTGAGGATCTGCATCAAAGATGTATCATGCAGTCGAGGTGATGTGTCAGTTCTGAGGTGCGCCATGCCTGCAGTGGGAGGTCATCGTTGAGCATTACATCGATGAAAACTTGTGATGTGAAGACCTGCATCGAGTATGCGTTCCAAAGTCAGGGATATGTGTTACTTCTGAGGAGTTGTGGGGTTGCGATGCAGAGTCTGGCGTCGTTGTTGAGGCTGCCATCGATAAGGGATGCAAGAGCCTAAGCCAAGGATACATCACACAGTGGTGGCTCCGAAAAGAGTGTTGGCTGAAAGGGCAGGGTAGGCCTTCTAATGGTTCATATCCTTGCAGCAGAGGCAATGTGTCTGTTCTGCTCTGGGTTGTGCCATGCAGCAGAGTAGATGCATCCATTCTGCTGGGTCCACAGAGGATGGCAGAGCTCCTTAAGTCCACTTCCAAGGGTCCAAGAATGTGGTGGCACCACTTGACAGAGTAGACTCACAAATTATAGAGTCCAGGTACTAAGTGTCAAGGTTGTTGAGCCTTCGATCCCTGAGGCTCAAGTCAGGAGGATAACCAACTAGCCCTTGGAGTCACTTTGGGATCCTGGTTTTAACAAATGCAGGTCTAGTACGCCTTACCCAGGTAAGAGGCAGCAAGCAACAGAGCAGCACAGCAGGGTAAGAGACCTTCAGAGCAGCAGTCCAGCAGAGTGGCAGTCCTTTCAGCAGCACAGCAGTCCTTCCTTGCAAAGTATCCACAGTTCCAGAAGTTTATCGAGGAATTGGTGCCTGAGGTCCAATATTCATACCCTGTTCTGCCTTAAAAATGGGGGGAAGCTTCTAGATTTTTCCCTTTGAAATCCCCAGGCATTGTGCCTTCCCTGTCCTTGCTCCAGACTAACTACCAGGGATATGAAGCCCTTTGTGGGAGACAGGACACAGACTATTCAAGTGTGATTAGGGCTGTGCCCAACTCAGCCCTTCTATCCTGGAGTGATGGCCCATCCAGCCACTCCTAAGCTTTCTATTGTGTGTGGCTGTAACACACAAATCCCAACTGTCAACTACACCCAGTCATGTTACCCAGAGACATGCTGCAGGCACTAAATGGCTATGGTAAGGAAATGCCAACTTTCTAATAGTAACAACAACAAAGTGATGGATGGAATGCTTGAATTAATCTCAGTCACTGACAATCGCTTGTGCTGCATCCCAATCCACCGTTGTTTGCCCAGCATGTTGCAACTGCAGCATTAGCACACACCAGTGGCATATAATTGTGTGTACTAAACATGATCAGCACCAGCATCACTTCCACTTCCAAAATCAGCAATGGGTTGGTTTAACAATTTTCTAGGACTTAAATCAAGTACACAGGAAACTCAGAAACACCAATTTTATCAGCCATGACAATAAAAAGGAGATGGTACAAGACTACTTGGGTTAATATATAAACATCTACTTGAATCAAGAGCCATTGACCTATTGGCATGGGAAAAAGGAACAAAGGCCAGACCTCAGCAAGCTTCCAATAAAGTACATAGCCTGTCCTGTGTCCACTATAGACTCACAGCAGGTTACTACGGATTGGGATGCTGGCTGAGTCTTTCCCAGTGACTAAAATTATTTCAATCATTCCATCCATTACTTTTTTATATACTTCAGTGTGTTGCCCTAAGTGGGACGGGTACGCCCAGATGTGGGTCCTGTCCAAACTGTGTCACTGGAACCAAGGTGTACCCAGCTAATAAGGCCAGAGTCCAGAAGCAAGTTGTAAGTGCAGCATTTGCACTCACCAGTGGCAATATAATTGTCTGTACTAAACATGAACAACAACAGCATCACTTTCACTCCCAACATCGACAATTAGTTGGTTTAACACATTTCTAGCACTTAAATGAAGCACACAGGCAACTCAGAAACATCAGTTTTATCAGCCATGACAATGAAGAAGATGGTACAAGACAACTTGGGTGACTAGATAAACATCTACTTGGATCAAGAGCCATTGACCGATTGGCATGTAAAAAAGGAACAGGGACCAGACCTCAGCTGGCTTGCGATAAAATACCAAACATGTCCTGTATCTAATGTGTGCTGACAGCAGGTGTTTAGCTCAGCTTGAGCAGTTGTTGAAGTCAGAAGAACCAGCCTGTGCCCTCAAAATGTGGAGAGACCTAAAATAAATAAAGTGAAGATCTATTTCATAGACAAAACTTAAAAGGCCCCACAAGAAAAAACAGTGATGAGGGCATTTTTTTCAGATACCACAATGAATAAACATCTTCATTTCTTTAGTGCCAAAACAACCTCCTGAGTAGCCATGTGCTTTACAAATTAAAATATCATCACATAACACAACATTCTCCAAACCTTCATAAATTTGAAGATAAACTCCAATTTTTGGAATAAAAATCAGTAAAATAATACAACAGAAATGTTTACTGTTAAAAAAGACAATAAAAGTAGTTTAATTTCTAGTATGCTCTTAAAGTGAATAAAATGGACCTGAGTCCAACGCACACACTTATAATCAGGAAGAATGTAGCCATTTTGCCCTCAATACAGTATTTAGTGGGTACCCCTAGACCAGGAAATCAGATTCAATGGACAAAAAAAGACCAGCACCAAGACTATCCAAGACACAAGAACTGTGGACCTGCTTCAACAAAGAAAAGATACCAATCCCTGCTTGCTGCACCCAGCACCCGACACTCCCCGCTGAGGAGCTGCTGGACAACTGGACAACTCTACCAGAACCCAAGAGGACCTCCAGGCTTTGTAAATCGACCAATAATTCCCTTCACAGTGGAGGTACCACTCTACAACTTAAAGAAATCAACAAGCCAGTGAGGGTCACTTCACTGACCAGCCACTAACTCCTGAACCAGACACCGCAGCTATACCAATCTTCACCCTGAAACCTCGAGGAAAAACCCTGCCAGTGTGCCAAGTTTGGTGGCACTGCAACTCCTAGCAGTTGAACCGTGCCAATACCCTGGGTATTAGTCATCTAACACAGGACACCGAGAAAACCAGCCTGCCTGTGGCTGAAAAAAGGGCCAGGAGGAAGCCCCAGTCGAGGGACTTCAGGAACTCCCTGGATCTTCCACCAGACTGCCTCTGCTGTCCTGCAAACGGCCTTTGATCCAACTTACCTTCTGCTCCAGGTGGAATCCTTGCACACAGCTCATGGTTCACCAATTCGCTCTGCACCCAGCTGCCCTCTGCCCTGCACTGAAGAACCTGCTGTGCCCTAAGAGTCCCCCACCTTTTGTGACCGCAACACTCCAAGGGGACCCCAAGGAATCACCTTTATGCTTACCTGTGCAAGCTTTTCCAAGCCGTCCCCCACATTGGCCCTGCACCAGCTCCTGAGACCTACTCCCGCTGCTCCCGCCAGAACTGGGAGCTGCCCAAACTCCTCCAGCTGGCACATTGTGCCCACCGAGGATCTCGATCAACCTGCAAAAGGTGAACTGGGCAAACAAACTGTGCGATTTTATATGGACTTTAAAAGGTGATCCACCATAATTATGCCCCAAAAATAATATTTTTATTAAACTTCAAAAATTCATATCTCAAAAACTACTTAAACAATTTTGATAATCTTGGTCTTAAAATTACATGAACATCTGAAGTATTTTAGAAATTGGTCTTGAGTTGTTCCTTTGAGTTTGTGAGTGGCAAGATTGATGCTGTGAGTACAACAAATGCTTTGCACTTCTCCAAGATTGGCCTAACTGCTCTGCCAAGCTACCTTAATCGTTAGAGAATTATCCCTGTAAACCAACGTGTGGTTGCCTGGACCCCCTACACAGTGTGCCTAGCTTTGCACACTACATAGAAGCATCCTTCACTCATACATCAAACATATACACTTATGAAATATTTTCTTTAATTCACAAACAACATAAAAATTCTACTTTTAATAAGAAGGTTGAAGCTTTTCAAAATGTAGTTTTATTTATGAAAGTGATAAGCAGACAGTGTTTAGCTTGAGCAAGCCCACTGACACTCATTTTTGGGGACTGGCACTTTTCCTCAAAAGATATTGACCATGAGTAAGAAAGATAACACACATACTTATTATTGTCTTATTTAAAACCTGCATAAATGGGGCAAAATATTTTGATATTTTTCTGAAGCTTCTAACTTTCCCAACTCAATTTTCATTGAGCAGCTTCCTTAAATGTACTTTTTTGACCTTTACTATCCACATTTGCAGACTTGGTGGTTCAGGAGATTTAAACAATGCCATAATTATTGACCTTGCGAACAACATTTCTATGTACCACCACTGCTGAGCTGAAACACGGCTAATACCTAAATGTTTTGAGCAGCCCAAAAACCAGCATTTGCACCCACTAAATATGCTTTCCCAAAAGAACTCCACAGCCCTCTCATCAGCTCTTTCCAAAAGATTTGAACATTTTTGCATTCCCAAATGATATGAATCAAAGTGCCTGATCCAGTGCATCTGGGACACTGTTGAAATATATTGGGATTCTATCTCTGTGGCAAGGTAAGTCTATACTATACAGTGCTTAATTGTATATGTGCTAGCCCAGACTACTGAGGCAGTGTAATCCTAAAACCATTTTAGGACCCTTAATCCACTTACAGTAACTCCCTTCCCCTTCAGATCACTCTTGCAGCTTTCGGCTTGCTCCCTTTGTTTTTTTCTTTCTCTGTCTTTCCCATATGTCTCTTTGACTTGCAGTAAATGCCTGATGCAGAAAACTAAGTGCTGGCCCTCAAAAATAAGTGTTGGCACTCAAAAATAAGTTCTGGCGCCCCCAACCAGCACCACTGTCACAAATTTAGCACTGATAATATATCATCAATTGGTATTTTAGTTCGAGTTTACAAAAATTGGGATCACGTAAAACTCCGAAATTAAGGGCTGAAACTTCCACCCACTGAGCCTGGAAATATTCTACCCCATATATATGGGTTTGAAATAAGACAATAATAAGTGTAATAATTGAATAGGAGTTGGGGAAAGGATAGAATTCAGCTGCCTCTAGAATGAACTAAACTTGCACCTTCAGTATCTAAAAGCAGACATTTATGTGCATAGCATTCATCAGTATAATTTTTATATTGGTACTTTAGAGAAATATGTTTTTTGCAATTGACACTTTTGAAATTGTACTTAGCATTTAGCACTATGATTCCTACGTTGGCACTTTAGAGAAAGAGTGTTTTATCACTTGACATTTTAGAAATTGTACTTCGCACATAGCACCTTAATTTGTATTTTGACATCTTAAAGAAGGAATTCTCAACACTTGACTCTTTCTGAAATCATGTACTGTCCCAGAAGATTAGTATGTATTTGTGGATATTTTTGTATCCAGCATTTAGCACTTTGATTTCTACAGCGGCACTTTAGAGAAAGAACTTATTAGAGTATGACACTTCTGAAACTGTATTTAGCACACAGCACCAGGATGTAAATTTCGGCCTTTTAGAGAAGGTATTTTTAGTATTTGGCATTTTCTGAAAGGCTACTAGCTTCTTTTATGAAACAGTAATGTCGGAACTGATTTATTTGCTGTTTTATTATGTTAATGTATAACTTGGTTTATTCTGTAGTCTGCTCTGTTAGGACTCACACTTGCACTTAATAAATTGAATTGATGATTTATTAGATAAGGTATTCAGTAAGATGTATTTTTGAACTGTTTCTGACCTGCAAGAAACCAAAAATAAATATGTTGAAATAGCACACAAATGGAAAGAAGGAGGAAGAGAAAGATGGAAAAAAGGGCACAAAGGGAGAAACAAGGTCTGGAAAGAGTGAGATGGGGGCAGCAGTGTCTGGTAGTGGATTAAAAAGGCCTGTGGTAAATTCAACACTACTTAGCCCTTGTGTTTGGAGTGTCGATTGTAATAGCACATCAGAGTAGAGTTTGAAGCACCGACGCTCATTCTTTTACAAAGTAAGCACTGCACTAGCATATCACTTCGTTTTGTTTTTTGCACCTAATGGATCCTTTCTTAGTGTTGCTGCATACTGCTTCAATTCAGGCCACCAATTTGCTTTACTTGCGCTGTTCCCAAGAATCAAACTAATGATTCGACATAATTTTTACCTTTCACTAATTTCAAATTACCTCACATTTACAACGTGTTCTACAATTGTCATTCACATTTTACTTTTATATGTGTATATACTTTATTAATGTGCTAATATTATATTTATCTTTCGTGGACCCTTCCCTTCTCCCATGCCACAGGTTAAGAACCAGTGTTCTATACTGTATGAATATGAAATTTTGCCTTTCTGTCTATCCTACATTTACCTGGTGGATTACTCATGAGTGAGGCTAGTCAAAGATACCTTGGGGCAGATTTATGAAACAAGGCTCTGCTCCTAGTGCAGCGCCACTTTTCATGTTCCCTTTAGAGCCCCCCTAATGCCACCTTGTGTATGCCATTTAATATGCGGGCCAACATGGCGGTAGCTAGGGAACTAGCCTCAAAAATTGTTATGCTAGTTCAACGCTTTGCAGGATTAGAGTAAAAATATTTGATGTTAATCCTGCAAAGCACCCAGAGGCCCTTCTAACGAATGGGAGAGGTTAAAAATGCTCGAAAAATTATGCGAAGAAATCTCTTAGATTTCCGTGTGCCATTTTTTCACCCCCCTCACGCCAGAACGCCACCCTTGCATACATTATACCTGGCGCATGCATAATGTGGCACAAGGGGTTACAAAGTGGCGCAATGACAACACTGTGCCACTTTGTAAACCTGGTGCTTTGTTTTTGCCCATCTAATGCCACTTTTGCATAAAAAAAATTACGCTAATGTGTTGTTAGATGGAGCTCGGCCCTCTTAAATCTGGGCCTTTGTTTTGAAATATCTAGTTAAGATATTATGATAAATGGACCAAAGAAATGATCGGGAACTGTCTTTAATGTTATGGTGTTGTAATGTGTACTTTTGAAGCAAAGACTTTTGATTAAGCATTGCATGACAAAGTACAATTTATTAAATCAATTTTTTCTAAATTATCCGCTTGTATACATTTTCTACTGAAGTTATGGTACGTACTAAGGGTCTGATTTAGAGTTTGGCAGAGGGGTTACTCCGCCACAACGGTGACAGATAGCCTGTCCGCCGAAATATAAATCCCATAGGATGCAAGGGGATTTATATTTCGGCGGACAGGATATCCGTCACTGTTGTGATTGAGTAACCCCTCCGCCAAACTCTAAATGAGGTCCTCACTTTTTATATGACAAGACAAACTATTAGCCCGCTTAGCTGTGATCAGCGTATTATCAGTGCAAGGATGAAAAGCAGACCTGACTCAACTAAGATGGAACATCTCACTGCTTTTAAAAACAATTCTACATTTAACATAAATGTGGTCCCGGGTGTGTAGCTACATTAATTTGACACATAGTGCTTATTCCTGTCAGTTACTGTATCTAAAATTGATGAAAACTAAAAAGGATTAAACAGCAATAACAGAAGTTGCCCTTAAAACCATGGAAAACTCAGCATGAGGAAAGAAACAAAAAAAACAGCAAAAGGTCGGATCTGCATGCATGGCGTTTCTCTTCGATCTCATTATTTTTGAAGATGAAAAAGACTGTCAGCTGCAATGAGATAACGACCAGCCCACAGACAATGAAATGTCTTACAGAATATGTATGCTGCTATCACATGTGCTTGTCTGATCGATTGGGCTTGCTGTTTTTCAAGCAAGGTCAGAATTTGCCCATATTATGGGTATTAATTCAAGAACGGTAGCTAGAGGCACTTGGGATCTCCTGACCTGTACTAAGAATTTAGGTGTATGTAGTAAGTCATTATTTCTGTTTTACTTAATAATCAGATTGCCAGATGCTTACTTTGCTGTTTTTCCGAGGAAACAAATTCTGCAGCCTCATTAAAGAACGAGTTTGGAAAAGAACATGTACTCAATCTGAGAGCAGTAATGTCAGCTCTCATGATTTAATCATGAAGCAGGTGAGTTTTTCAGTTAAAGGTAATGCTTCCTAGAAGACAATATTGTTCATGCAAATCTTATTACCTCTGCGTCCTTTCACACTTCAGCTTAAATTGCTTGTCAATCCGTTTCACTTTGAGGAGCACTAGTACTCAGTGGCATCTGCTTATACAATATTATGGTACTTTATCTCTTAAAGGCGCCATCCTGTGAATAGAAAGTCATGGGGCTTATATACAATCCCCGTGGTGAATTGCAGCGCAGCAAGTAACCTTGCTGTGCTGCCCTGCGCCACAGGGAAACAGTGCGATTGCTCTGTATCTACAAGATACAGCACATTTCTGTCCTCTCACCCTGCACTGGTGCACAATGGGCTGCCTGCATCACAGACAGGAATGTTTCTGTGAAGGAAGGGACACCTTCCTGTACAAAGCGCTCCTTAGAGGCGTTTTCCTCACTCTGAAGAGGGAAAAATGACAGGAAATGAAAACATTTCTCCTTGTTACGCCTGTTCTGGGGAGGCGTAAGGTTTTAGTTTGCCCCAGGTTTACGTGATTTTGTAAACCTGGGGCAGTGTCAAAATCTATGGGTGTTGTGTGGGAATACCCACAGCAACATCCATGGAATGCATCCCTGATGCACAGTAAGGCAACGCAGCACTTTGATCTGCCTTGCCTTATTCCATATCCATGACACCCTGCAAAGCCACACAGGGTAGCTTTGCATCACCTCATAGATATAATTGAGAGGCCAGCACCAACGGAGCATCCTAAAAAAGTGATGCTTCAGTGATGCAGCCCTCTTGTAAATAAGCCGCCATGTTCTCTATATCCAGCACTGAGTCATTAACAATTTTCAACAATTAGCATTTTAAGAATGTTGCTTCATTTGATGGCAACTGACTGGGTGTTGAAACATACTGTACCATTTTTCACAGGATGGTGCCTTTAAGGTAGGTTCAGTATATATTCTTGACAAGCAAATCTCAGCTGTGTAGCAAACAAAGCCAGATGGCTTCTACAACATCTACCATGTGCTTGTAGGAACTGGAAATACAGTAGAAGAACAGACAAAATCCCCAGTTTATCACCGGTTGGAAATGTGTTGTTTAATGTTTCAAGGGTGGTTAAAAGGAAACGTAAAGACAAGCACATTTTACATACAGATGCACAACGCAAACAAGTGTGTGAGTGGATGAATGACTGAGTAAACAAGTGAGTGAGTGTGCAAATGTGTGTTTGAGTGAGTTATGAAATGCTAATTTCTGTGAAGAAACTAAAGACATTTTTTAGAGTTTGTCGAGTGGGTTACTTCATCTAAACATGATGTATATCCTGTCTGCCTTAGTACAGGTGCCACAGGTTATAATGCACTTGTAGTATAGTTGACGTGACATCCAACATTTTTGTGACAGGGTTTCCCATTTGCCAAACTCTACATAAGGCTCCACTTTCTAAGATCTCATTCTGAGTAATATAATATGTGTATTTGTGAAGCACAAGCTGACTTAAGGTTATATTCACGCTAAAATAGGGTCTTTTTTCTTGTCGAATCAATGGTACTCATTCTGTCAATCTCGAATGAATGAAAGGTTGAGTAGAACCACTATGATTCAAACTTGTAACCATTAGATCCGACGTAGAACCTTGCAGTGGATGCATTAATCTACTGAACCAAGAGACACTGCCTGTAGTAGTAGTACTGAGGAAATTCAGATTAGTTGGGGATTCAGAAGTAATTACTTCACACCACCAGGAAAATTGGGTAAAATTATATGAGTTGTAAAACAGGTAAAACATGCTGTCATCAGTTTGGAAAACACAGATCCTGCAGGCGATATTTAATTGCGTAATGCAGTACTTAGTATGAGGGACAATTAATGTACCCACTAAGTACCGAGTTTTGTTGTGTCAGTATTTTCTTGGTGCAGTAATTAATATACATTTACCCCATAGCTCAGAATGGATGGCTTTAACATGGGCCAAGTTAGGCCAGCACAAATGTAAAAAAAAGCACTTCAGAAAAAGCCATTGCTTAGGTGCTGGGTACATTTCATATGTTTTTATCCTGTTGTATTAATTAAATACAAACCATATCAGAAATGGAGACTAAGAATGAAGAAGACCAAGTGCAACACTAACAAAATGCCGTTTGGGCATATTTTTCCCCACCAGCTTTCAATTAGGCAGCAAATTAGCTTCAGTGTCAAAAGCTTCCATTCCCAATTAAAATTTGATCTGGAGTTCAGGTGTTATCTGTTCTCTTTTCATGTTTTGGGAGATTGATGTCTTGATTGGGTTTAGTGCCCTTTTGTCTGCAAAAAATGTAATTTCTGCATTGTTTTGCTGGGGCGATTCGTTTATAAATGCAAATTATGATCGACTCACTATGGGTGCTACAGATAAAATAGTGGCAAATACACCGTGTGCCCACTTTCATCCTAACACATCGGAATAAATTATCTTAACTCTCCAGGACAGTATTTCTGTAATCTCCTTCAAGAATTGTACGTTGACATGGATAAATTAATAATCAGTACAGCTAGAACATTAATAAATGGTGACTCAAAGATGTGCCGAGTTTGGAATGACTTGGACACAGAGATAGAAGGAAACAACAAGTACTCTATCACAGTAAAATGAAGATACAAGTGTCAAAGACATTTGAAAGAATATCTGTATTAAGGGGGAAAGAACAAAAACAAAACGTAGACCTCCTAGATGGGTCTTTGATGCAGGAGATGTGAGGCGAAGAACAGGGAAAGAGAAGCCCTCTCTGGTTCATTTAAGTATACTTTGTAGAGCAACGTGTCTGTGACATGATGTCTTCGAAAATTGTTTTAAGGGGACTTTAGGGACTTCTCTCTCATGCAAGACTGATTAGCTGTTGTTAAAGACAACATGTATTTCTTCTTCAAAGCAAGTCTGAAAAATGTATGGTTTTGTCAATTTTCTATGAACGTATATGGGCCCAACATATTGTCTCTTATTCAAGAAGGTTTTTACATATGTAAGTGGACAATTCATAGCAAATTTACATATTCTTTTCTTTCCCAGACCTATACTTTATATGGATGCATGTTGTTTGCATGTACTAACATTAAGGCCCAAATTTAAGAAGGGCCTAACACCAACTATCGCCACATGAGCGTCATTTTTTACGCTAATGTGGCGAAAGTGTGGAAAAAAACAAGCGCCATATTTACAAAGTTGTGCAATGCAGACATTGCGCAACTTTGTAAACCCTTGCTCCACATTATGCCTGTGCCAGGCATAATGTATACAAGAAGGGTGTTTCCCCGTTAGGCTGCCCACAAAAATGGCGCAGTGGAATCTATAAGATTCCACTGCTCCATTTTTTGTGGAATTTTTAACACCTACACAGAGCAGGCGTTAAAAGGAGGCACACCTTTATTTTTAATGGGCCTCTATGTACTTTGCAGGATTAGTGCCAAAATGTTTAGAGCTAATCCTGCAAAGTACAACAGCATCAAACCCCTAACCCGTGCCTTGGTGTGCTGTATGTTAAATATGGCATACACATGGTGGCGTTAGGAGGGCGCAATGGGCCGCAAGAAAAGTGGCGCTTCATGATATGAATCGCCACTTTTCTTAAATCTGGGCCTAAGTGTTCATAAGTTACAAACTCAAGTTCCACATGAACTTGTGAAAGTTGCCGTTCACTGCTCATTTACTTTCCAGTGCTTACTTCATTGGCATGTTTCGATCTCATGCTACACGTATCCTATATGCTCCAAGCAAATGCTTTTCTTTAAAATCACTTTCCTTTCTCTGCCCCCCGCATGCAATGGGTTTGACCATAGTTGGAGCACACATTGTCACTCCTCCTATTGTTCTGCCCTTCAAATTAGGGTTATAAACAAATTGCTGTAGGCTGAGAAGCAGAAGATTATCCGATGTAAGTTAGCCATTCCTGCATGTGCCTTCCATTTGGGATCCCTGTGTCTTAAAGTCGCTTGGAGACCAAGAAGCAGAGATTACCTTGTAGAAGAGAATGTCACCCTCGATAGGTCTGGTTTCCATTTCCATGGCTACTTAGTAAGCATGTTTGTGTGGCAGGAGGGCTAAGTGGGTTAAGTACTTGAGGGGGAATCTTAGCTTTAATTATTTTATATTGAACGCAGTGACGGATATCACGACCACCATCTTACAAGTGCTATTGGATAAAATGCACTTCTAATACGGCAGACTTCATATCTGTCACATTTGTGACGGAGTAAACCATCTGCCGAACTGTAAATCAGGCCATATTTCAACACTCTAAATTGCCAAGCTAATAAATAATTGCATTTACTTTATTTCGGCTATAAATCAAAAGTGAAGTGGGGAGGGGAGGGGTGCACCCAAAGCTAACTATACCAACAGTCAGAGTACCTTAGTCTTATTTTCATTTCTACGTATAGTTCGAGATTATTATTTCAATATTTTGTTTAAATTTTAACATATGTAATGCAGATTTACTTTTGTAAAGGAAACTCTAGCTTTTATTAAAGGCACTGAGGTATGTATAATGCTTTCCTTTCCCACTTTATTTCCGATAGCAGCCAATAACTACAACAAAAACTACAGTTCTCATAAGGGTTAACAAAACCCGGCCAAAGGGAAACCATCTGTGGAAGGCTAGTTAGAACGATCTATGGGCCATATGTATGAAAGGATGTAGCATTTCTTTAGGGACAGAATCACAATTTCGGTCTGTTGGGAAATGCTAAATTGCCTTTCCATATGTACAAAGGCAGATAGGTAATTGTAAAATGTGATTTCCAAACCTTCAGATCCTTCTGTATCACTTTTAAAGCAATGCACTATTTGGCCCCAGCCTATCTCAAATTAGCTTCAATTGGTATACCCCAGATAGGAAATTACGATCAGCGATGGACAAAAATGCTGTAGTCCCCAGGTTCAAATGATCCTCATGGGGAAGCAGAAGCGTTGTGATATGTACAGACAAAGCATGGAAATCTCTACCATTTTATATCAGAGAAATGACGAACCTGCTAGCCATCAGGAAAACCCTGATAGAATGGCTTTTTAACACTTATTGAGAATCTTCTCTTACTGTATAGCAGAGATAGTGTTGATACACCAACCGGTATTCGAGCACTCTAGAGGTTTCTTTAACATAACATACTCCATAGGAATCGCTATGAGGAAATCGCTAATTTTGGACATTCCATTTGCATTTCCTAAATAGCAATTTCTTAGGAATCGCTATATAGGAAATGCAAAAACGGAATTTCATACAACTGACCTTTAAGCCCTATGTTATCATTGACTATTAGCAACAAGATGTCTTTTCTTGCATTGGGTCTACTACATAGAATGAACAGGCTGTAGTTCAACAAGAATAATTCAAATAACCAACAGCAGTTTATTCATACACAAACATTGAAGAAAACAATATGAGATTCTCAACAGAAGACTTATTCCTTAAAGTGATAGTGGCGGATTGTCAGGAAGAAGCTGAAAGAGTGGATAAAATATAAGGTCTCTGTGTTAGTATAATACCTTCATGTGTGTCTTTAATAAAACATGTTCTTTCCTTTTCTAAAGCTTGGAAAATCTGCATTTCATGTCTAGGCAGGAGACAGAAATCATGTTTGGTTTACAGTAAATGGTGTGAAATGCAATGTCATTAGAACAGTCAGCTGATCTAAGAATGTGCTCTAACCTAGACACCGCTCAAAAGTCTTTGAATGCTATTGCACCCTTGCTCAATGTGCCCTAAATGAAGAACTTCCAATTCCAGCACAGGACATTACCCCGTTAACCCAGCCAGAAAAGGCAAGCGAGGAGACTGTTTTGTAGGGCTTTCTGAAAAAACTGACAATTGACATGCAGAGGATGTTCTTAGGTGCAAAATGTTTTGTTTATGAATCTTAAGTCAAGAACCAATACATAATGTCTGGTGATTAGGATAATAACGATAAAAAAGTGTTATCAAATTTGTCTTCATCCTTTAAGAGGCAGTAAAAAAAACTGTCTTAGGAGTTTATTGTTTGTAAATCATAGTGCATTCTGAAAGAAAAAGTACACACCAATCATGACAAAATAGTCAATTATGTTGTCAACGTTTTCAAAGATAACAGAGAATTGTTAGAACAAGAGAGAAAGAAGTTGGAAACTGTATTCACATCTTACAAACAATTATATTTTGGAACAGTTGAATTACAGAAATGTTCCCCTTCAAAAGACAAAAAATCAAAGGATGTTCGCTAACTCATTTTCAAACTCATCCTCCATCTACTCTGTGTTCTGCGGACAAGGCACAACAATAAATAATGACAACACTGTAGGTTTTGCCTTGACTAACTAGGCAGATTACATATTTTACAATGAGGGTCACATGAATTGAAAGGGTATCATCAGGGTTTACCAAACATCAGCCAACCCATGCTGATCAAGCAGAGTGATAGGCCTTTGAAATACCTGTGCTTGGTATTTTCAGATGTAATCTGCAGCTGCTGTTGAAATGCCTGGGCTTCCCTGGGCCACCTCAAAACTTTCCACTCCGTTATAAGCACTGATTTGATGAGGATATGATCACATAAGAGACTCAGGGTTGTGGAGAAAGCTGAAGAATGAGGGAGTTAGGACTAGGTAATTTACAATCATTTTCAATAACAAAAGCACACTGACACCAATAGCTGAAAGCACTGAAATAGACTTGAATGTCAGTCTGCCTACAATTTTGAGACTGCATAGAAATTGTTGTCTTGAAATATACCCAAAAACACTTTTGCCAACTACCCCAGAGGCTTGGATTTCATTCTATCCAAATGACTGTTGTATTTGGCCACTGGCAGGTTGTCCAACCACAGTAACACTATGTAACTTACCTTGCTTTTTATAAAACGCCTGATAGGATAGGAACTGGCAAGAATCACCAAACATTTTATTAACATAGATTACTTCTAGCTGGACCATGTACCCTCAGCCAAGAACTAGAAACACATTCTGCCACAGCCTGTAAGAATGGCATCATATTCTAATATGAGATGTGGGGCATAAATAAAGATCATTCTTCCATTGCAGGCTTCTAGATGATATAGCCACCAATGATCTTCTATGAGGGATTTGTCTTCTAAAGGAATAATCTATGTAAGTGAGATTTCCTTCTGAAGGCGTTAATACCACTCCTATTTTGTTCTGAATAGCTGACTGGTGGGCTGCGATAACTGAAGTAAATTCAGAAAACCTAAAAATCCTATGGGGCTGTCGCTGCGTCACTTTTTCCCATATAAAAAAAGATACACCTGCGGCACTAGGGGCTTGTAAATAAGCCCCTATGTGTCTAGATGGAAGTAGATTTGACTTCCCCCAACCAATGGCAACATCCAGCTTCTAAGGCAGTTAAATTAACACAGTAAGCTGATGTGTGAGAGGGATTTGATCCTATGCCACAAACAGAATATCATCATATGCAATGTAAGCCATATGGTACTTAGAAAACCTGACTGGTGAGGAAACGCCTGTTGTATTGCTCCCTTTTAGAGCAAAGACTACAATTTCTGACTAAGTAACTGGATGAGGTCCTGTGAAAAATGGAGTGGTTCTGAAAGAAAATTTGAAAATGATATACATAACTTTATAAAATAACCTCAACAATGTTCAACATCCATGGAGCAACCCTGAAAACCATCTTAGCAGTGAGAAAAGCTATTAATTGTCCCCAATTATATGAGTGACAGAAGGGTGATTTGCCGACACTGTAAGATACTTTGTGTGCTTTGGAACATCTGTGGCCATTGTCCCTGCCAATCTGCAGAAAGAATTGTGTCCAATGGTCCTGCTCTGAAAAAATGGAACTTTTGGGTTAAGGGTTAAACGTAGAGTGGTTGTGACTGGCAAACCAGTTACTTCCTCTGCCAGCCTTCTGAAAAACCTCTTTTGTTAAACACATTCATTAGTGAGGATTGCACCTAATCCAATGAGGCAAACATAATCACTAAATTGTTCAACATTTTAATGAGTCACAAAACAAAAATGTTTTGGCTTGGGGACCTGCTTCTGTGGACACCATAGATCCTATTTTAAAGTCAATCTTTAGTGGGTGACAGTTACGTTGCTCATAAAACATTTCTAGATTGGTATTATACAAAAGATAAACAGACCTTTGAGCCCAGTTAGTGAATTAGTGTGTATCAATTATGGAACCCTCCAACCTTGCCTCTTCATCAGTATCTAATATTTTTGAAAGTGGACCAATAACAACTAAGAGTTTATTTTGATAGGTAAACAGCACC
The DNA here is from genome assembly GCF_031143425.1 of Pleurodeles waltl. Taxonomy (NCBI): domain Eukaryota; kingdom Metazoa; phylum Chordata; class Amphibia; order Caudata; family Salamandridae; genus Pleurodeles; species Pleurodeles waltl. Next base: position 283,237,194 of record NC_090447.1, read on the forward strand.
CTTGCCCACCCCTTTTTAGGGTGTAAACCACAGTTAGAGAAAATAAACCATTCGGTTTGGATCTATAACAAGGGTAGAAGTGATGTTATTAGGAAAAGCAGAATGAAGATAGGTCAAACACAACCTAGATTGTGTTTGTGTATCCAAATCAAACTTAAGCCTATTGCATACATAATGGCCCACAATGTCTGTGGGAACCCATTGTGATTAATTATGGGGATTTATGTTTATTTTTTAGTGAAACAAACTTATCACAGTCTTTTGTGTAACAACCTTTTGAGCACATCTGGGCACTCATTTTGGAGGAAGGGCTGCCATTCCCCATTCCCCTCCCCCTGCATGCCCCCACCAGAGATAGCAGTGGAAGTACTTCAGCTACCACACCAAACACTCCTTCCATGAGATTATGGCATGAGAACACGCATGGTGTACTGACATTAAGGTACAGATTAGAGATGCTCTGAAAACCATTTTGGCCACTACGCCAACAGGTTCCATTTTCTAGAGGGTGGATTGGTCCTTGGTATGTGGTCATTACCTTATTCTATAAAACATTTTTCATGTTTCTGCCCTCCGTTGGGGCATATAGGCTGCTTTCTGTGGCCAGTTTGCTCCCATTGGGGTAGAAACATCACTGGACCATCAAGTACCGTGTTGTGCCTCTGTGGGAGTTGCTGCCTGGTATATGGCCACTCTCCTTTTATCTAAAATGTTTTGGGCTTGGTTTTGGTCCCACCTGGGTGCAGATCAGTGTATTAATGTGGCTGATGTTCCCCAAGTTGTGAGTGAAAACACCACTAGACCACGAAGTTGCTGTTAGTGAACGAGGGGTAGCTCCCAGGCATATGCTCTCTACACATAAAATAATGTTTTGGGGTATGGTTTCCAGGTTAGAAAGGACCTCTAGATCATCAAAGAGGGGTGGGCACGGATAGTTGCCCACAGGATACTGTGATGGATAGTGTGTGAGTGAGCCCCTTACACAATGTGTAGGATAAATTATGTGTGGCCTTGCAAGGGCAGATTGGCCTGTGCTGTGGGAAGTTTGCCCCAGTGTGGGTTCCCACCATTAGAATACTATCAGAATTGTCTTGTCACATTTGGGCCCGTATTTATACTCCGTTTGCGCCGAATTTGCGTCGTTTTTTTCGATGCAAATTCGACGCTAAACTAACGCCAACTAACGCCATATTTATACTATGGCGTTAGAGGCGTCTAGCGCCAAAGTTCCCGGAATGTGCGTCATTTTTTAGCGTGAACCCCTTCCTTGCGTTAATGATATGCAAGGGAGGCGTTCCCGTCTTAAAAAATGACTCCCAGGCCTTTACGTGGTATTTATACTCCCGGGCAAAAGAGACGCCCGGGAGTGGGCGTGGCTAAAAATGGCGCATTTGCGCCGCTTTTTAACGCCTGGGTCAGGCATGGCGTTAAGGGACAAGTGGGCTCAAAATGAGCCCAGAGTGCCCTCCCCTGCCCCCAGGGACCCCCCCTGCCACCCTTGCCCACCCCAGGAGGACACCCAAGGACGGAGGGACCCACCCCAGGGACATTCAGGTAAGTTCAGGTAAGTATTTTTATTTTTTTTTGTAATAATTTTTTTTGGCATAGGGGGGCCTGATTTGTGCCCCCCTACATGCCACTATGCCCAATGACCATGCCCAGGGGACAGAAGTCCCCTGGGCATGGCCATTGGGCAAGGGGGCATGACTCCTATCTTTACAATGATAGGAGTCATGTTGATGGGGGATGGGTGTCGAAAAAAAATGGCGCAAGTCGGGTTACGACGATTTTTTAGCGTCAACCTGACTTGCGCCATTTTAAGACGCCCTAACGTCATTTTTTCCCAACGCCGGAGCTGCCTGGTCTACGTGGTTTTTTTCCACGCACACCAGGCAGCGCTGGTCTGATTGCGCCGTCTAACGCCATTCCATAAATATGGCGCCCGCATGGCGCTTCAGAATGGCGTTAGACGGCGCAAAAATTTTTGACGCTAAACTGCGTTAGCGCAGTTTAGCGTCAAAAAGTATAAATATGGGCCTTGGTCTTTTTAAAGAAGATGGCTAAGCTCACTTGCCCCCACCCTATACTTCTGTATTGAGCTTCATTTGAGGTTTTCAGTGTTAGAGAGAGTTTGTTGTTGGTGCTATCCATTGAATTCTTTGCATCCACAGTTTGTTTCTTTGTGCTTGCTTCCTTTGGTTGTCTGCTAGTCTTTTTGGAATGTTTTAGTTATGTCTTGTAACCCAGCACTAAAATTACCAGAATGCAAATGGTGCAGGGTAGTGCAAATGGGGCACCTTTGACCAGGTACAAGGACTGTAGACAGTTTGTGTGTGTTCTCCCAGCTTAGCCAATCAGAGTTTTTCTGTTGTCTTTCAAAAAGTGGGAGTAGGATGTCTTTGCAGACTGCTCATTCATTTTCAGCTTGCTCTCAGTTGTGAGAGCTCTCTCTTTCTTTCTCTTTCACTTTCTCTCTACTCTCTCTGTGGTTAGGTGTGGAGCAAATGTTTCTTCTTCACTTTATAGGTGTTGGTATTGTTTGGTGAAATTGTGCCACTATAGCTTTTCATATGTTGTATGTTTGGTTTTCCTTGCAATGACTTTGTGAAGGGCAGTAATGTGCATGTTGGCCATGCAGGCCTGGGTGTTTGGCTTACTTGCCCTGTTTGTTTTTCTGCAAAGGATTTTTTTTATTAGAGGTCTACTATTAATAGTTTTTCTCAGTTGGTTTCATGTGGAATTTAGTTAAAATGTTGGTAACTTTTTAGAGAGTCACATTGAAACATGTGTTCACTTGTGTTTACCATGCCTCACTACAATACATTTAACATTTGCAATCTTGGAGATTTCAATTTGCAATTTATTTTAATTGCATATTCTGCTTGTCTGTGTTTTATTATTAACCCTTTTTCACTTTCAGTCAGTTGTAGTGGTGACACAATGCAATCATCTTTATTTCTGGGCACGTATGTTTGCTGAATGGTTGGTCTGGTAAATGGTGGTTTATGCATGTTTTTTTCCAAGTGGCTGCACCATGACTTAATCTCTCTTTGTTTCTTCACTGAAAGTAGGAAGTGTTTGCCATTTTGAGATTTCTTTGGCATTTGCGTCTGGGGGAAGGGAGACAACAAGCAGTGTGCCACATAGATATTTTTTGTGTTTTTATTTTTGCTTAATAATAATATTAGTTCTATGTCTTCATTGCCTTTGTAATGTTTATTGCCAATGTGTATCACTGTCATCCTAGAGCTGTTTTCATTGTTTACAATACTTTAAACATACTTTTGTTGCTCTTCAAAATGCACATGGAGCAAGAGCTATAATGTGTGGCTGTGTTGGTATTTCATTTCTTTTTATATTTTCTTGTGGGATTACTTTGGTGTTTGCTGTTTGTGTTAAGAATAGTTGCTTGTCAGTTTAGATGTCCGTTGCAAGTCAGAGGTATGTTTTTTTGTTATAGAAAGTTAATTGTTTGGTTTGTATTGGTAATTTCATCCTGCTTTTTATATTTCAATAGTCCTAATAACTACATGGTACTTCTATAATTGCTTGGCTACCAATTTGAAGCAGGGTGCTCTGTTGTGACCTGGGTTTTAACACTACATTACAGTTTTCTTAGTGAGCATTATGGCTGCCTGCAAGCTGACTGCTCAGTAGGTAACTGGTATGCTTTTATAATCAGCCCCTGCACATGGCTCTGAGACACCTTCTGCATCACAGGTAGAGAACCGAGTAGAAGATTCTGGTGGCACATTTTCAGTCAGAGGGGAGTCTTCTGATGATGAATCCTCTTTGCCCCCCTTAAGCTGTATTTCAGAATGCAGAGTAGCTATAGATAGACCTTTCTGTCAATACATTTCTTTCAACTCTTTATTGATGATGTCATTTTGGAAAATATTTTTGAGAAGAGTAATTCATATTCAGAAAATATTTTGAGGGGCAACAATGCAAAATGTAATCCACATTTTAAAGCCATCCTTGGTCTCCAAAAACTCAGTATAAGAAAAAAGAGTTTGGGGGTCTAAATTTGCTGTGAGATTACTAACAAAGTCAACATTGTCTTAATCTTGGTCAACCAATCCCTTGGATTGCTGTTTTTCCAGGGACCAGGAACAGGGGTTGCTATTTGCTTCTGCTATGGTCACTGGGCCAGATGTACAAAGACCTGTTGCATTTCAAAATGGGGCAAATCACAATTTTGGCCTGTTTAGAAATGCAAAACAGCCTTTTCCTATGTACAAACACCTTTGGGAATCGCCAAATGCGATTTCTACCCCGTAGAAATCACATTTTGCTATTTTCTAAATAGGAAATTGCAAATAGGGATTTCCTATTTGCGATTTCTTGGCACATATACAAAGCATTTCACAAATGCAAAATGAGGATTAAGAAAATACAAATAACATCAATTTCAAATTGATGGTAACCATGTGCAATTTTAAAAAAGCACCCCAAGTGTCTTTTATTAAAGTGTAATTGAACACACACATGCCCCTTGAGGATATGTGTTTCTACATGTGCACTATTAGTTTTGGGGTACACCAAGGAGGGCCTTTTGCCCATAACCATCCTTGGTTTTGCATTTCCTAAATGGTGATTTCTTAATAATAAATCGCTATAAGGGAAATGCAAAACCAGCCCATTGTCTCAAATGGCATGGGATTTCTTTTTTGCGATTTCTGAATCATGATTAGGAAATCTCTATCTTTGTACTTAGTGTTTTGCATTTCCTAAATAGCACTTTCTATGATGTCGCTAATTAGGAAATGCAAAATTTTAGTACATCTGGCCCACTGCATTTTGTTAACAATGCAGCTGTGGTGCCTTGAGAGCATCTTGATTCTGACAGCTACTCAAGATTCAGCCTATCCTTGAATATTCAGTAGATCGCTTCACAGAGATCTATGTTCCAGTTCGCAATATAGGTGTTGACAGGTCTCTACAAGGGCCTTTTTTGTTACTAGGCAGTACATACCCAGTGAGAGAGAACATTATGGCATTCAGTTGTATATGCTGTGTAAAAGTGCCAGTGAGTAAGAATACATTTTCAGGGTCTACACGCTCAAGAATTCTTCAGTTGACACTTTTATTGCTGTTCCACTTTAGGAACCAATTGAAAATTGTGTGCACAGTTGCCAGAACATTTATTCACAAAGGTCATTATTTGTGCGTTGACAGTTTTGCACAGTAGTGCCATTGTTAAAAGCATTGTTTGAAGTGGGCACTTTACTATGTGGTACATTCCACTCTACAAGTAAAGGTTACCTTAAAGAGCTTGCATGTATGAAACTTTAAAGGGACCAGAACTATGCATTGCATAGCAATGAACAGCTATCTTTGAAATCTTTGAACAGAAGAGATGTGCACATACTCACTCAGGATGACAGCACATTACTAGTCACTTATTTTGGAGTAAATACCAGAAATGCACAAATCAGGGTGAAACACAGACTACAACAAGCAAATAGGGGTGTACCAGATTTGTGCAAAGATTAGTTGCTTATAATGCTGCTGTTCGAAGGTCCTATAGATGGTAGAAGTTGACTGTGCATTTGTTTCACTTGGCACCGTTCAATGCTTATGATGTTTTCAAACAATGTCCTCACAGAACCAAGAGGAGCATTTGCAGCAGTCTGTGGTTTGCAGCGTTTTTGCGGTGGAGCATGCAACTGTTCAGACATTCTGAGTGTTTGAGGATGTAACTAAATTGAAAGATCACAACTTTCCTGAATATATTCCACCAATACCAAAGCAAGACTTTCCTTGTTAGAGATGTTGAGTTTATGTTTGAAGGGGACTCTTAGTGCCCCAAGCAACCTTCTAATCCTGGTGTATGTATGGCCACATGTTTTAAACTATAACATAAGCAATTAAATATTTAAAGCACCCTTGACACAAAAAGCCACTGAGGAATATGATCTATATTGCCATCTATCAGTATGCCTATTGTTTGTGATGTTTTAACAAAACCTGATATGCATGCAAACAAAATTGATTATCATTGTCTAGAGAAAGAAGAGTTTTAAAAAATATGTTTTAGGAAAAGGAAACTTTAAGGTGTTGTCTTTAGTTGAGCATTATTTAATGTCATTTTATCTGTACAGTTGGTGTGTAAATTGTTAATTTGTGAAGAGTTTCAGAAATAAAAGTGACATGGAGTCAATTGGTGGTGTCTCGGTGTGTAACAGTCAGCTAGTGGTATATTTAGTGGCAGCATGTATAGCGGGCGGATGGTGGTTTGTGTGGCTGCTGGCAGTGTGTAGTTGTTTTAAATGTGTTTGTTGCCTGTTGGTATCTGTGTAGTAACAATATATTTGGCTGTTTCCTGGTGGTCACAGTTTGTTTCTTTGTGCTTGCTTCCTTTTGTTGTCTGCTAGTTTTTGTTGGAATGTTTTAGCTCTGTCTTGGAACCCAGCACTAAAATTACCAGAATGCAAATGGTGCAGGGTAGTGGAAATGGGGCACCTTTGACCAGGTACAAGGGCTGTAGACAGTCTGTGTGTGTTCTCCAAGCTTAGCCAATCAGAGTTTTTCTGTTGTCTTTCAAAAAGTGGGAGTAGGATCTCTTTGCAGACTGCTCATTCATTTTCAGCTTGCTCTCAGTTGTGAGAGCTCTCTCTTTCTTTCTCTTTCACTTTCTCTCTGCTCTCTCTGTGGTTAGGTGTGTGGAGCAAATGTTTCTTCTTCACTTTATAAGTATTGGTTTTGTTTGGTGAAATTGTGCCTCTATAGCTTTTCATATGTTGTATGTTTGGTTTTCCTTGCAATGACTTTGTGAAGGGCAGTAATGTGCATGTTGGCCATGCAGGCCTAGGTGTTTGGCTTCCTTGCCCTGTTTGTTTTTCTGTAAAGGATTTTTTTTTTATTAGTGGTCTACTATTAATAGTTTTTCTCAGTTGGTTTCATGTGGAATTTAGTTAAAATGTTGGTAACTTTTTAGAGAGTCACATTGAAACATGTGTTCACTTGTGTTTACCATGTCTCACTACAATGCTTTTAGTAGTAGTGGTATATTTAGTGGCAGCATGTATAGCGGGCGGATGGTGGTTTGTGTGGCTGCTGGCTGGCGGTGTGTGTAGTTGTTTTAAATGTGTTTGTTGCCTGTTGGTATCTGTGTAGTAACAGTATATTTGGCTGTTGACTGGTGGTTTATGTGTAGAAGTGGTATGTTTGGCCATTGACTGATGGCCTGTGTGGCTGTTGGCTGATGGTATGTGTGTTTTGCAGCCTATGAAGCTGTTGGCTGGCAGTATGTGTGGGTGCTGGCTCACAATCGGTGAGTAGTGGTTGTTGTGTGACTGTTGGCTAGGAGTGTGGGGTTCTTTGCTGGTGGTGTGTGTATAGAAGTGATTATGTGGCTATTGGTTGGTGGCATGTGTGTAGTATCAGAATATTTGACTGTTGGTTGGTGGTATTTGAGGCTGTTGGCTCAAGGTAAGGTGTGATTTGCTTGAGGTGTGTTTGCATGTAAACTGGTTGACAAAACCCATACATTTGTGAAACATTAGGCACAAAAGAGAATCTAATGTATACCTTGAGTAGATCCTACTAATCGTTCTTACAATGCCCTGAAAACCATAAACTTAGACATAAATTCCACAATTCTTGCATTTCTGTGAGGGAAATTTCTGGAACATGTGGGGATACACAGAATTCCTGTCAACCAGTGTCCTCACACTTCCCCTGATAGAAAGGCTATCCCAGATGACTGGCTGGGCCTAGCACATGTGACACGAAAGGCTCCAAAACATAATTTGGAGAAACTCTGAAATGAAAAAATGCACCTTTTTGGTGATGTGGGTTACTGCAGAATCTGGGTGCCTGGGCTCAGCTACCACTCAGGTCAAACCATTAAATCAGTCAATTATGAAAGCCAGACACCAAGGATAGACCATGGACCTTAGAAAGACCAGACGTATGTCTGCATCTTACATCAAGTTATAAGTAAGACTTAAATTATGCTATCAATGTTAACATTTTAAAGCAAAAATGGTACAAGAACAAAGTCAAAGCAAAAGCACTTATTTTCTAGGTCTGGCTGAATTTGTCTCATATGGATATTCTAATGCTAAACATGGTGTCCATGCTTCCTTCTGGCATTTGGTGGAAATGAGAAGCTTATAAACCAAACATATCATCTTCACTTGTACCAGAGACTAAGAACAGAATGCAGGTTGTCCAGGAAAGAGATTGTTTGGGCTCTGTGCTTGTTCTGCCTGGGTTTGACCACAAAGGGATAACAATATTTAGCATTTGGCCTCAATTCATGTGTGAAACATGTGCATGATCTGGCTTTCACTTAAAGATGCCTCTGAATTCTCAAAGTACATAGTAATATTAAGTAAACATCAGTACTGGCTAAAGTGTCACACAGTGCAATTGTTCAAAATGTTCTTTATTAGTAAATCCAACTTAAAAAACAACATGATTAGTCATCATTTAACAAACTCTGTATTTCCTTTTATTAGGAACTAAGGGCCTGATTTCTATTTCGGCGGACGGTTTACTCTCTCACAACGGTGACAAATATCATTTCTGTCAAAATATAAATCCCATTATTTCCTATGAGATTTATATTTCGGCAGACGGGACATCCGTCATGGTTGTGATGGAATAACCCATCCACCAAAATATAAATCAGGCCTTATGTTATCCTAAGTATGTTCAGGCACTGCCAAAGTCTGCCATAATTGGTCTCTTAATACAGAATGCCTCATTTCCCCACTTCAAACACACAAATCATGTGATGTACCTAGAGCAACAACATAGTCCCGGGTGAAAACTTTCTTGCTAATTAAAACTCCCAAGATGTGCAGTAGTTTCCCATGCAGTAATCGCACATTTAATGTTTGCCTCATTGTCCACCACGTAATAGTTAACTACGGAGTTTTGGTGGGCAAAAGCTGGCAAGAATCTTGTTGGCAGATAGCTCAACTTCCTGATTTATCTACCCTGCAATAAGCATTGAGGCAAATCAGAACCTTGTACTATTTACAAAAATATAATGGCATAAAAAATGCAAAAATGTGCAACAGTTCTATTATATAAAAGTTTTAAAAGTTAAACAAAAACAAGACTGGATTTAACAATGCATGCCAAAACAACTTATGATATGATTTATATTGCTTGTGTAAGGTATATTTGAAAACATATATACTAAAGAGCATCTCTAAATGGTTTGGTTTTCATTGTGGGCCTAAAGACTAAGGGGCAGATTTACAAGAAAGTGGCGCATTGTTCCAGATGTGCCTCTTTTGTCGCGTCTCCCTACCTCCACCCACTGACACCATGGTTGCACTGTATTTATAATATGGTGCACATGGCGGTCACTAGCACAAAATATCAACATTTTTTATGCTATTTTGGCGGTTTGCTGCACTAGCGGCAAAAATGTTGACACTAGTGTAGCAAAGCACTGTGAGGCCCATAGGTTACTATAGGTGCATCATTTTAATACCTGCCTTGAGCAGCCATTAAAGCTGACTGAAAAAATGGCACAGTGAAATGTTGTAAATTTCACTGCACCATTTTTCCGGGCCTCCCTGCATGGGAAGGCCTTCTTGCATACATTATGCTAGGAGCAGGCATAATGTGGTACAAGAGGTTACAAAATGGCTCAATGCATGCATTGCGCCACTTTGTAAATATGGGGCGGGAAATGGCCTCCTTAATACCACAGTAGCGTAAAGAAAAATGATGCTAGTGTGGTCCAAGGAGGCACAAGGGCTTGTAAATATGCCCCTAATTGTCTGTTTGTCTTTGTGTCTGTCAGTTTGTCCGTCTGCCTGTCAGTCTGCTAGCCCATTTGCCCATTCCACTGCACACCTTTCTATCTATCTATCTATCTATCTATCTATCTATCTATCTATCTATCTATCTATCTATCTATCTATCTATCTATCTATCTATCAATCGATCAATCTATCTATCTTCCTATCTATCTATTTTCACAATATTCAAGCAACTAAGACTGAAAGAGTGCCTGTTTGGGACCTTGTATTAACAAACTGTACTTATTCATTTAGACTTATCATCCCTCATGAGCAGGCCCACAGTGTCTAGACATAAGGGACCATGTTAGGATTATTTTCCCAGTCCAAGTCTTTTCATCAACACATGTAACCAAAGAGGCTGAGTCTCCCAGAAGTGATGGTGCAGACACAGCAACATTGCGATTTGTGACCATGATGAGAACAGTTAACACAAAAGGTTGAGCAAAGATTAAGCTGGTGTCAAACTGAAGAACCATTTTTAAAGATGGATCGCCCCTGTAGCGATTGCAGGGAATAAAAAATGTGACTGTCACAATATTAAAGAGAATAAAGAAAATTTCTTGGATAAAAATATGACAAAACAGGAAATAGTAACATTGAAAGTCACTAACTAATATTTTATGTAAATTTAAAATATTAGTTAGTGTCTCTCACTTCTACTAGAGGATGGTAGAGAGGAATAGAAAAGGGTAATACATTTGACCACACTAGGTTGTAGATGATTCTCGTGTATATACTTTGGGAACCCGGCCAAAGAAAACATAAACAGCTGACAAAGTAATTGAAACCACGGAAGTCATATTTAGTATTCTCAATGCCAAAGTGGTAACGATGAATCAGGAAAATAAATTGGGTGTGTTACACCCGTCAGACATAGCGTGGTCTTCCCCCAAACATTTTGTCTCTCATCCATTTTACCAGTCTTATTTTTGTTGGTCTTAGGACTCTGTCTGCTGTACCACTGCTAACAATTGCTAGAATGCTTACGCTCACTCCACTAAATCCTGAATAATTTGGCTTCTACACAATTGCCATACTTATTTACTTCTAAGCCCCTTGTAGAGTAGTATTCCCAGGCCCTGTAATTTAAATGCTACCAGTGGGCCTGCAGCACTAATTGAGCCACACTTTTACGTAGCACTTAAAACATGTCCCAGGGCTGCCACTGCAACCTGAATGCAGTTTTAAACTCCCATGTCGACTTGTCATTAAAACCCCCCTTGCCAAGCCTTAAACTCCCCTCCTATTACATATATGCTACCCCTTGGGTGTACCCTAGGTAGCCCATAGCACAATGTGCTGTGTAATTAAAGGTTGGATATGCACTTTTATGTTTTACAGGTCCTGTTAGTGAAACACGCTTAAATTCATTTTTCACTGCTGTGAGGCCTAACCCTCTCGTAGGATAACATTAGTGGTGCCTTTTTATACTTAATAAGGTGTAATTTCAAAATGGGAGCAGATGTCATGTTTGGTGTCTTTGGAACTGTAATAAAAAGACCTATTTAATGGTAAAGACCGTTTTTATGGCAATTTTGAAAATTCCACTTTTAGAAAGTTGACATTTTTCTGCTGTTCGTGTTTTTGTGCCTGTTGTGGGTCACATGACTGGGTTTAACTAACAGTTAGACTTTGTGAATTTTTCCCAGTCACAAAATAGAAGTGTTATTTGTGCCATCTACTGGTAGGATGAGGGGGTGGAGCTGAGCACACTTGCAACCTAATAGAGAGATCTCTGCCTTCACACAAAGGACCTAATACCCACTTATTGTCACTGTAGCCAGTCTAGAGCCAGGGCAGGGGAGTCAGGAAATTCTATGCACTTCAAAGCCACAGTCTAGAAGCTTCTCCCACATTCCAGAAGGAGGGGACCCGGGTATAAGAAGCGGACCTTATACACTAACTTTCAGTACCTCTCTGGACCTGTGGACATTCTGCCAGGAAGAAGGACTGCTGTGCTTAAAAGGAGAGCCACACTGTTGAACTGCTGACCTGCTGGAATTGCTGTCTTCTGCTCTGCTACCCTTTTGCCTGGTGAAGGGCTGAACTTGCTATTTGGACTCTGGACCATAAGAGCGATCAACACTTGAACCAGCCTGAGGAGTCTTGCTACTCCAAGTGGTGCCTCACCAGTCCTGGACCCTTAGAAGTGATGTTGAAGGTGACCAGATAGCCAAAACTCATATGTGGGACTTGGAATTATTTGAGTAACAAGTGCTTTGAGAAGCAGGAGGAAACCGGGATCAACCTGCTTGCCTATCTGCCTGAGGTGCATTGTCACTCAGATTAAATTTGCAGTTTATCCTGATACATTCTTCTCCACAGCAACAAACCCGTTTCAGCAGTCATTTGCCAAAAGGGTATATGCCTCATGGAATTGCCTTTGGCTACAGTCATATGCCTCATCCCACTGGAGATGTTCAATTCTCATTTCAGAGACTGGGTGGCATATTTATGAAAACAGATCCATTGCTGCAGTAAGGCAGTGATGCATCAGAAAAAGTTGTGCTATGGTAACACAGTTTCCAATTACATGGATGCGTTGTATTTACGGTACTGTGCACCGAGGCATAAGGTCCCAAAGTGCATAAACGAATTATGCATTCGCAGGACCAATGCTGCAGCGAAAACTGATGCATGTGTGACAAAATTACCACAAGGCTGCTTTACAGCATGTGAAGCAACGCAAATCAGCCTTGCGTCACATTGGAGTGTGTCATGGTTGAAAAAAAAATCTGAAAGTGAAGCATTTTAATCAACACCGTTTCCCCTTACCTTAAAAGGGAGAGATGGAGCAGGCAACAGTTGGCAGCAGCTGTCAGAGCAACAACCCCAACAAACGCAGCCCCATCTAGGATGTCCAGACAGACCCCAGAGGAAGACAAAAAAGGACTTCAAAAAGGGACTTTAGTAAGGGGGAGAAGAAATCCTGATTTCGGAGGTGACAAAGTATGACCATCAACTCTTTGTCACCTCCAAAGTTCATTAGGGAAGAAAAAGGCTATTTGGCAGTACCATAGTGTGTAAAAGTAACAGTGTTGACCAAGCTAACAGGACTGTGCCAGAGTGCAAAAAAGCACTGGCATGAGTATACAGTAAGTGTAGAAGTAAGGAGAAACTGAACAACGACCTTAAGGCAGCCATGCAGACTGGAGGAGGAGGACCTGAGCAGGTGCATCAGTCATCCCAGCAGAGTTGGTGGGTGGAGTGAAAGGACCCTACAGCACAGCTTATGAGGACCAAAAAGACATACAGGGTAAGTGTCAGCAAGGGACGATATCACCAAATATGTCATGCTCTGCAGTGCAAGAGGCTAAGTCCTTCATTAAAGGGGATTTAGCATAGGGCAGCACAGCAAGTCACCTTGGTGTGCTGCCTTAATTCAAAGTAAAATTGCAGAAATGCACTGTATTTATCCAATATGTGTATTCCTGTCCTTTTCCCCTGTGCTGGTTGAATTCCGGGAACCTATCACCAATGCAAACACTCTTGCACCATGGTGCATGGGGGGCTGTGTTGTTGATAGGCTTGTTTAAGTGCAGGAAGAGGGACCTTCCTGCACAGAAACAGTCCACAGAGGCCTTTTCCTCTTTAGAAAATTAGAAAAATAAAAATATTACTCCTTGTTATGCTTGCCCTCGGGAGGAATAAGAATTTGAGGCATACCCAAGTTTACAAGTCCTTGTAAATCTGGGAATGTGTCAAAACCCCTGAGAGTTATGTGAGAACACCCATGGAATGCCTCCCTTACACAGAGTAAGACAACACAGTAATTTGCGCTGCCTTGCCTTATTCAAGATTTATGAGGCCATTCAAAGACACAAATGTGCCTTTGCGTGGCTTCATAAATCTGACTCAGAGCCTTGCATCACACATGTTCTGCTTTGCATGGTGCAAACATGATGCTTGGTTCTCATAAATATACCCCTAAGTTCCTGTACTGGACTGTGCTGAGTGTAAGGGATGGAAATGCTCACATGTCCAGTCAAACATCATAGAAATTAGATAATTCATACTGAGGGTGGACTGAATGCAAGTGATGCACACCAGAGTGCCATGTGTGAACGTTCAAACAATAGTTGGTGTGTGAGCCTGGTGGGCCTCTGGTAGTGAAGTGCAATGTAGGTGTGACTGAGAACATTGAACTGCATCTGTGTCTGAATGGGAAGGTATTGCATTTCAAGGAGGTAAGAAGTGACGTGTGTACTGGAAGGTAGCCTGAGCAACACACATTCACTGCTGTGTTGCAGCGAGGAAGGGATGACATAGAAGATGGCATAGCTGTACTACACCCTACAAGTGATATGGAGCTGGGTGAATATGTAGCACTTGTGAAAAGGGATCCAGAAGAAGAAATCTCTTACCAAGCCACATATGTCACAGCAGGAGTATGCCAAACAGGTAATTGTGAAGTGACAGGATGAGCTAGGTTGCCACAACTCTGGGCAGGATTCATGGATCGTTGGCAGTGAGGAACATGGCCTTACTTGAGTGGCAAAACAGGTTAGATACATGGCACTGATTATCATCACTACTAGCATGTGGGATACAGCTTGGTCCACAGACTCAATTACAGGTAGCTATGTTGGTTGTGTGTGGTGACTTATATTGTTGGTGTTGGTGTCACATGAGAATCAATGTATGATCTGGCGTCCATCAGTGTGTGACAGTAAGTGGAATTCCTGGCCCTAAACTAGGATTCCCAGAGGAGTCATGTGCATGTGCAGGTGATTGGGGCAGAGTCAAATGATGTTTGATACTCTGCATATAGCCAGATCTGGCAATGATGAAATGGGGTGAGCCTGAGTGATAGCAATCCACCTAGCATAACTAGGCCTATCCCGTCAGAGTTGGTACACAGGGCCCATTGTTTATAACTATGTAGCAAAGTGTGTGTGTAATGAAATACCATTAGTATAAATAAATAGCACAACCATGGTAAGTACATGTCCTTACACATTCCTACAGTGTACCAAGGTTGCTAGCTGTGTAGAGTTGTATGGATGCATGTCAAATATGAGCCATTGGCCTCATGAATGCACAACATGCATGCAAGACAGCACAAGGCAAACTGCTGTGGTGTACTGTGTGAAAGGCAGACTACATGATTAAACCAAATACATGACCAAAACCCAATCTCCAGGGGCTGGAGGCTGACTAGTGGCCAGAGGGAATGCAGACACCCTGGTGACTAGGTACAATGTGCACGGTGATGCTTCAATACATGAAACCACATTCAGTATAGCCATCATGAAAAAGAAAGCTAGTCTCCAAGGCAGATGTTGACCTTATCTCAACTTATCTACACTGGCAGGTCAGGCCGGCAAGCTGTGTAACAGTGTTGCAATGTGTGGTATGACCCAGTCAACCTTACCACGCAGTGGTGTGTGAGCAATGCAGAGATACTGCCATCTAAAAGCCAACTACAGTGCATCTTGGCCTCAACTCCTACAAGTTGCATATGTCCTACATATTAATATTCAACTGAAAATAAATGAGGATGTGCTATGTATGTCAGCCAGATTACTCATGTCAACATCTAGCTTAGATCACCATTGACATATCTCAAATTCATTGCAGAGGTAGAATTACACTTCCTGACCAGCTGTTGTATTGGATGACCAACCTGCTGGCAATCATATCCTGTCCCCCACAGATGATGGCACTTTTCAGCAGCTCCTGGACTCCATTGGAACACCCTCTCGGATTGTGGGAGGGACTGACAGCAGTGATGGGTCTGAAGAGGAATCACATACCTCGGGACATACGCCATCTGGCAGCCCAAGGCCAGCCCTGGGTTGTACGACGGAACGCCGACTGCCAAAACAACGAGTGCCTGAACAACGAGGTCGGAACACCGACCTCGTTGTTACTACTAATGCCTTTACCACAAATGTGTTAACAACGATATTTCGTTGTAAAGGCATTCTTTGTGAAGGCATTAGTAATAGGCACCCATTGATCCTGCATGCGTCACCCCAACCCCCCAACCCCACCCCAATACCTAAAAAGCCCACCCCCCCACCCCACCCCAAACCCTAAAACCCCCTGACCCCCCACCCGCCCCAAAACCTAAAACGCCTGAACCCCACCCCAAAACCTAAAACCCCCTGACCCCCCACCCCCCAACCCCACCCCAAAACCTAAAACCCGCTGATCCCCCACCCCTGCCCCAAAACCTAAAAGGCCCCACCCCCCAACCCCACCCCAAAACCTAAAACCCCCTGACCCCCCACCCCGCCCCAAAACCTAAAACCCCCTGACCCCCCAACCCCGCCCCAAAACCTAAAACGCCCCACCTCCCAACACCAAACCAAAACCTAAAACCCCCGACCCCCCAGCCCCACCCCAAAACCTAAAACACCCGCCCCCACCCCAAAACCTAAAACGCCCCGCCCCAAAACCTAAAACCCCCACCCCAAAACCCAAAACCCAAAACCCCCCACTTTCCTGAGTCGTCACCTCGTCATCTGCGTCGTCCTCCTCAGCCGACTCCCTTGTTTGTACCTTAACCACACATGTTCGTTGTTCAGGACATGCGTGGTTAAGACACAAAGGGGGTTATTACAACTTTGGAGGAGGTGTTAATCCGTCCCAAAAGTGACGGTAAAGTGACGGATATACCACCTGCCGTATTACGAGTCCATTATATCCTATGGAACTCGTAATACGGCTGGTGGTATATCCGTCACTATACCGTCACTTTTGGGACGGATTAACACCTCCTCCAAAATTGTAATAACCCCCAAAATAACTAAGTCGTGGTTAAAAGAAAGCGTTGTTCCGCTTTCCTTAACCAGGACTTCGTTATAAAAAAGTCGGCGTAGAGGACGTTTCCCCCAGCCCTGGACTTTGAGGACCCCCAAGTTGTCTTCCAACAGCAGGCCATAGGAGTCCAGCTTCAGCTGGTAGATGAGGTGCGGGCAGGGATGGAGACCCTCATAGACACCCCTGAGGGAGTCCATAGGTGCCTCAGTCCCAATAAAAAACACCTCTCTGGCAATAAGGGCCACCTACCCCCCTCTCCATAGGATGAAGCAGTCCCTGGCTGACATCACTGGTGTCATGAGGCAGAGGCAAGAATGTCACACCAGTGTGGTTGCCACCCAACTGTCGGCTATACACACAATCCTTGAATCTTGGAGCAGAAGCAGGACTCCTGTTTTGCAACAATGGGTGCTTTTACCCTAACTGTTCTTGCTGTGCTAACAAGCCAGCAGGTCCTTTTCAGTGCTGTGTTGCCTTCCTTAAGGCACAGGCTAATGCTACTGGGGACAGGGGAGCCACATCTTCAGCACCTGATGTGAGTGTGCCTCAGATGGCCCCTGAACAAACACCACCAACCTCAGGATAGGCACACGTCACATCAAAGGAGGAAGATTTGGACTTTACCAATTTTCAGCAGAGAGCTAGCCAGTAACATTTGTCTGTGGCTCTTGGCCAGTTTCCCATTGGCCCTGTGTTAATTATCATACTATTGGCAATCTAATCCATTTGTTGAATGTCAATGAGGCCTTCCTTCCCTAATGGCAATGGAATACTCTACACCTCCACATGCCACATGACATGTATCTCCCATGGACTCTATCTGAACAGCCTTTGGTTCACAAACAATGTTGGGGTTGTTCCTGCAAGAATGTCTACTGTGAATTAGCCTATGAACACACCTGCAAAAAAATACATTACCTTGAACCTGCATGTTGTATGTTTGTTGCAGATAGGGCTAACTAGATGGTGGTGGATGTGCAGACCCGAAAACACTTTGGGCCATATGTACGAACACATTTTCCCATTGACACAGAATGGGAAAAACCCTTTGCTACATCTGGCCCTTTGTCCCATCTAAGTGAAATTGTGTTACAGTCACTATCACATTATCTTGTTGGACAAGGTCAAGCATCATGGACCTCCCCTGAAATGGCATTATGTTGTAAATCCTTTTTAATTATTGACCATCATGGTGTGCCAATAATCATCAGTACTGTGAGTGCCACACAGTGAAATAGGCCAACTTTTCACACAATTGCTGGAATGCACAAAATGGGTCCTGTGATGCAGGTCAGCCACTAATACATGCCCGCACATCTCTCTGTTATCACAACAAGGTCAAGAATGCCATATATCAGCTTCAATGCTTACATTAAAGACATCCTAGAGTACTATCATAATGCATGCACTGACAATATGCTGATATAACTGGTGAGACACCTTCCCTTCAGTGGAGCATCACATCTATGTAATTCAAGCATGTAGAAGCTCATTGCTACACTTTAGATGTCATTAATCATGAACTGCAGCTAATAAGTATGTGTGGTCCTGTGCCCATTCAAAAATGGTATAGTAAGTCACACTGGGGTATGTGGGGACATTGTGACCCTTTGTCCTGAGAGCCCTCACATGCATTGAGTGTCAGTGTAACCACACATGACATCAAGTTGCATGAAATACACACATAGCAATATAGAGCAGTCAGACCACAGACACTGGAACCAAGCTACACACTCTTCGGCTAAGAGGACATGTCAGACAATTGTGGATTTTAACTTAGCAAGTAGTTGCACTAATTCACACGCAGCAAGTGCCACACTTTGCAATACTCAATGCCAAGGATCATTGACATTTCTGGTCAGGTGGGGGGCACTTTCATGGATACAAACCAGCAAAGCACATAATGTACTAGCACAATACTGCAAGGGTAAGTCTGTAAGTGTCAGGCACTAGTGTGTGTTCCAATGCAGCATGAATATATACCATCTGATGAGAGATCCATCCCCTCAGTGCATGTATCTTAACATTTACACAGTGCTACAGTAGGTGACTATCTGTGTTGGGATGTGCATCCAGTCACAGAAAATGGACCACTTACAGTACCCAAAGAATGTTAAAGATTCCCTAAATTATTCCAATGTACAATTCTTAAAACCGCTAACTAAAAGTAAATACCAAACACTAACACTAACCTAAGCCTAAACTAACCTAACCGACCTATCCTACACTAACTTATTTTAACACTACCTTAATCCAACTAAACTTAGCCTAATCTATGCTACACATGTACCACAACAGACATGTTAAACTTCAGACCCCCATCCCTTAATACAAATATCTCAGCACAACACAAAAGACACACATCCTAAACATACACTACCTAAGCATATAAATCTAAATAAATATATATATATATTTTGTATTTCTTTTCATAAAACCTATACTATACATCAACGTCCCACCCACTAAAAAACATACCTATCTATATACACACATTACACTACATTAACCTATACCTATTCTAAAAAGACTAAACTGTATAAACAATGGTTAAACAACAGGGAAAAGGGGAAAGCTGGAGATAGATTCATATTTTAGGCACTGATCCTGTCCACTGTCTGCTGCAAGGTCTGCATCATGTCCCACAGACTAGAAAGTTCAGCCTCAATGCAACCATACTCTGTTTAAGTTCTTGGAGGCCCTTCAGGGCTTGTGTCTTTAAAGTTAAGCTAGCTGCAGTAGTAATGAGCAGGGCCTTGGTTGCTTGGGCTAGCTGTTCAGATAATGGTCCTGGAACATCCATTGGTACTCTACTTTCGTGCTGGGATACATCCTGAGGTGTTGGAGTGTTGGAAGGTCATGGTTGCTCCTGCCTGTCTGGTGTCTAGGTACCAGTCGCCTTACCTTCTTCATATAGTCATCCCATCCTCTTGTATGCCTTTGCCATGTCTCTTATGTGACACTAGCACCCCAAACTGATAATATAGGCTTCTTCCTCATACGCTGTCATGTTCTCTAGTAGAGATGAAGGAAATATATATCAGCAAAAGCTGAAATTGTTCATATTGTCAGCAATAAGAGGCTCACATTTTCTCAACATCGCGTGTCGGATGTCCACACAAATCCACATCTTCAGAAAGGTGGCAGTCAGGTTACCCCCCTGTCCAATCAAGGACCCTCACACTAGTCAGGGTAAAGGAGAATCACACTCAGTTAACCCCTGCTCACCCCCTTGGTAGTTTGGCACAAGCAGGCAGGCTTAACTTCAGAAGCAATGTGTAAAGTATTTGTACTAACATACACAGTAACCCAGTGAAAACACAAAAAAATGACACAACGCAGTTTTACAAAAATAGGTAATATTTATATGTACAAAACAAGACCAAAACAACAAAAATTCAACATACACAAGTCAAGATATCAATTTTCAAAAGAATAAGAGTCTTAATCCTTGGAAAACAGTTAGAATGCTGTAGTTACGCAAAGTACCTGCTTAGCGTCAGATATAAAGCCGCAGGGGGGAGCGTCAGACGGAAAAAGTCAGCAATGTGTTGATTCCTTACTCGCAAGTGAGGCAGTGCATTGTTTCCTTATCCGGTCGGGTTGGCAATACATCGTTTTTCTCCCTCGCAAGAGAGCGATGCGTCGATTTCCAGATGGGGCACGTTGGATCCGCGCAGAGTCAGTGAAAAATCTAGTTGCATGATGTTAGAAAACCGCGCTGCATGGGGTTTGCATTGTTATCTGCCTCCTTAAGATGGTGTTGTGTATCGTTTCTCCAGCCATGCTGTGTCTATCTCCCAGACGGAATGCAGATGAAGCATCAATTTCAGCTGTGAAGCTGGCAGCGGGTTATCAGCTATGTCATGAAATGTGTGTCGTAAATTGCATGGATTTTCAGTTCTTGGCTGCCAGCCTCAATTTTAAAGGGCCCAGGGACTGGATAGGGCACCACTTGGCAGGGCAGGAGTCTCAGCAGAGAGTCCAGGTGTTGGCAGGGAAAGTCTTTGTTGGACCTGAGACTTCAACAACAAGAGGCAAGCTCAGTTCAAGCCCTTGGGGCCAGATGTATAAAAGATTCTTGTGATCACAAAAATTCATTTTGGTATGTAACAAGTCCAATTTGCGATTTGGTAACTTGTTATTGAATCACAAATTGGATTTCTGACTACATACCAATTCAGTATTAGGAAGGGGCGTGTCAAGGGCGTCCCTTCCTAATACCAAATCGCAGAGGTATCTATGATTGTTTTGTGATCGTAAATGCGGTCGCAAAACAATCACAGATACCACCAATTTCCTTCCCCTTTGTGAATGCATGCAAAAACATTTTTTAAGAGCAGGCAGTGATCCCAGGGAGCACTGCCTACTCTTAAAAATCGAAAAGAAAGCTTTTAATTTTTCATTTTTAGACGCATCTCATTTCCTTTAAGGAAAACGGGGTGCATTTAAAAAAAAAAAAAAAATTGCTTTATTGAAAGGCAATCACAGACATGGTAGTCTGCTGAGCCCAGCAGTCTACCATCCCTGTGATTGTAGCCATTCGCAATGGCTTGCAAATTGCGACCTACCTCATCAATATTAATGAGGTAGGTCTATTTGCGAGCCCTTGCGAATTGCAGTATGAAACTCCTGGATGTAGTGATTACTTAATTATGATTCACCAAAAATCACAATTAGGTAATCTCTATTGTGAAGAATGATACATCTGGCCCTTGGAGATTCTTCTCAAGCAGGAATGCACAACAAAGTCCTGTCTTTGTCCGCTTTCACAGACAGAAGCAGCAACTGTAGGATAGCCTAACAAAGCACAGTCACAGGCAGGAGCAGCACTTCTTCTCAGCTCTTCAGCTCTTCTATTTGGCAGAGGTTCCTCTTGAACCAGAAATGATCTAATTTTTAAGGGGTTTGGGATCCACTACGTATACTCCTTTCTGCCTTTGAAGTAGGCATGATTCAAAAGAAAGTCTTTCTTGTTTGTGAAATCCTGCCTTGCCCAGGCCAGGCCCCAGACACACACCAGGGGGTTGGAGAGTGCATTGTGTCAGGGCAGGCACCGCCCTTTTAGGTGTGAGTGACCACCTCTCCCCTCTCTCCCAGCACAGATGGGTCATCAGGATATGCAGGCTGCACCCCAGCTTCCTTTGTGTGACTGTCTAGCTAGAGGTGCACACAGCCCAACTGTCAAACTGACCTAGACAGGGAATCCACAAACAGGCAGAGTCACAGAACGGTTTAAGCAAGAAAATGTCTACTTTCTAAAAGTGGCATTTTCAAACACACAATCTAAAAACAATCTTTACTGAAAGATGTATTTTTTAATTGTGAGTTCAGAGGCCCTAAACTCCATATTTCTATCTCCTCCCAGAGGGAATCTGCATTTTAATAATATTTAAACAGCAGAACATACAAAACACCTTAGTATATGTCCTACCTTAAACATACACTGCACCCTGCCCATGGGGCTACCTAGGGCCTACCTTAATGGTGACTTACATATAAGGAAAGGGAAGGTTTAGGCCTGGCTAGTGGGTGCACTTGGCAAGTTGAATTGGTAGTTTAAAAAACTGCAAACACAGACACTGCAGTGGCAGGTCTGAGCCATGTTTACAGGGTTACTTATGTGTGTGGCACAACCAGTGCTGCAGGACCACTGGTAGCATTTGATTTATACGCCCTGGGCACCCCTAGTGCACTGTACTAGGGACTTACTAGTAAATCAAATATGCCAGTCATGGAAAGCCAATTACACACACATTTGACATAGGAGCACTTGCACTTTAGCACTGAATAGCAGTGATAAGGAGCCCAGAGTGTCAAAAACAGCAAAGACAGAGTCCAGCACACATCAACAAGTTGGGAACCTCTGAGGGATGCTCTGGTACCACTGTGGCCAGATTACAGTTGCCATATCTCACAATAATTGTGGCCTAAATGGTGAAACTGACAATGTACTTACACCATCATAGCAACACACTGTGATGTGCCATCTGCCCACTGTGATTACTCTGATCAATAATAATGATGAACTTCTCACCCTCACAACTACATATGTAGCATCCAACAAAGGAAGGAATGTTGTTTTTTGATGCCTAGCCAGCATGGTCATCCAAGTTAATCTGAGTGTGAAGTTTGGCTACACACATAGCTACTGTTCCATATATAGATCACAAAACATTTTGTAATGTTGCCAATTGTTAATATTGTGTGGAATATGTGTTATACCTCATCCCCATTGGTCTCATGCTCAAATATGGACATGACCAAGCATACAGTGTCCAGACAAATTCAACCTATCTCATGCCACGTTTCTGTAACATATTTTGGAAAAATATTTATTTATATTTGTGCTATGGTATGGGTGGTTTGACAATTAAACTCCTGACTATCTGTAGATATTGGGGCTTGGTGATGGTACATGTGCCATAAGCATCCAAACCATAGCTGCCCAAACATTACCACAGTAGATAATGGTCCATGAGTCATGTGGGCTCGCATACATTGTCACTACAAGCACATTGACATTCATCCTTATCCATTGCGCATGTTACTGTGAGCTACTTCATTGGTGAATTAATATGTACTGTAAATTGGTACAGTTCACAATATATTAAATATCATAGATCACACACAATCTGTTGAGAGCTAAAAACATGATATTGACACTCACTGGTAGAATTTGGATCCCTGAAGGAATCCGTCTCAACCCAGGTGTATGATGCCGGGCCACCTACAAGACAAAAACATGGTACATTGCTTTGTGAATATTGAACATCCACAATGTGTACATATGAAGCACAGTCCAATAACATTACAAATATCTGGTATATCCTGTACGTTGGACATGTGGCTCATGGCAAAGATGACATGGATTAATAATGGACAGATATACGCCATATGGAAGTGTCACTGGTGCAAAGAGTGCAGAGTAGGCACAAAACATTCTTCCTTGTAACATGGTGCAAGACAGCATGCCTTTGATGGCTACATCAAGATCCAGTCTTGGAACAACCATGCTCTGGAAGTTATTAAATTGGCATTGGCGTGCCCAACTCTGTACATGTGCTGAACAATGCGACACACATCAGTCGGTCAAATGATAGGTGAATTTTCATTAATTTTCTCCTTACATGTCATATGTGCTGGGCATTTGAACATTAAACATTCCTGCTCTGTACAGGCTTGTATGTGAATTGAGGTCATGTATACAAATACATGCATGTGAACTTATTTGGTGTGAACCAAAACCCATGTCTAGCCAATGGTGGGACAAAATGTGAGCGGGTCCCCCTGCAATGTACATGGCAGGTGGACTTTGCACTCTGGACCCAATCAGGAGTTTTCCGAATAGAGCCCAAACTCCCTGCACAGTGCCAAAGGAAACTCCCTGGATCGGTGGGTCTCTCCCTAACTGCGGGGTCTCCAGGGCCTATTGTTAGGCCACTGTGAACAGCCCGCTAGGGCATGGTGTTAACATTTGACAGTTGTAGCCTGTATTATGGCACTCTACCCCTTAAAATGTCTGCCCTTTCCTGTTGAGAACTAGATTACCTAATTGTTAGGTAAGCACACAGCTACAAGTGGATGGCAAATGAGTACTTACCAACGTGGTCACCAATTTTCATGCCAATGTTATCAAGGAGAACAGCCTCCCGGCTCACCACATCCACCCAATTCAGCTTGTGTATGTTACAGTATATATCAAAGCTCATATGCCTGTGCACTCTCTCCCACCTCTCCTCACACTACTTGAGGGGCTAGCCTTAGCTTACCCTACCTCCTCAGGCTATCATGTCAGGCATATAATGTGCTAGCAACTAATCTGACCCCTAAGTAATCACATTCAGTTACCCTCTCTGATATTTTGTTGCACAATTTTACAGTACCATTCACCCATTTCCTCTTGGTATAAACCATCAATTAAGTTTTGGCAGCACTCACATCAAGACCACAGTCTTTACATACTGTACAAAAGCCGTCAACAAGGTTTTGAAGGCCCATTCTCATTTTTGCCAATAAGAGAGTATCATCAGCATAAAAAAGGCCTGGGACTTTCTGCCCTGTAAGAGTAGAAGAGTCATTGGCACAGTTGATTAAGTATTTTATCCAGTTATTATGCACAGGAAGAAAAGGGAGGGACCAAGACACACCCCCGGCAAACGCCCTTGTTCACACAAACTGGGTCGATCAGTTCCCCCTTAGTGCCACAATAAAATCTAGCATAGTTCCCATCATGGAGGTGTACTATAATCTTTAACAGGTCGCATGGGACCCACATCGCCCGCAAGGTCACCCATAGGTTTTCTCTTGGACCCAAAAATGACACAAAGGTTGATGAACGCCACAAAAAGGTCACCACCCTTAATGTCAACTGTTTCCCACATGACCTGTAGAAAGCGAAACACTTGGTAAATAGATCTAAATCCTGCTGGCAAGTTAGAGATTGTGTGGTAAGTAAGTAAGTAAGTAAAAAGCTTATATAGTAAGCGAATTCCTGGAGGCATCTTAGTGCTGTTGTCTAAAACTGAAATCATCAGAACAGAGCCTATTTGGTGAAAAAGGCCAAAAAGAGTCAGGTTTTGAGCTGCTTCCTAAATAGCAACAAATTAGACTTTGCTCTACATTGAAGGGGAAGTGAATTCCAAAATTCACAGGCAGAGTAAGAGAAACTCCTAGTGCCCAATCAGGCTTTTTTGATTCTCAGGGTAGTCACCATCATTGCTGAACTGCTCCGAAACTGCAATTAGGAAGATGACAGTAAAAATTGTTTAGAGGTAATCAGGGCAACCATTATGCAGTACTTTGTGAACCAAGCAAAGAACTTCAAACGTAACTTGCTCTGAGAGAGTAAGCCAGTGAAGATTGATGATGGTTTGCAAGATCAGGCTGAATTTCTGGATTTTCCTGAGAAGAGAGCTGCTGCTTTTTAATGATTCTTGAGTTTTTTTAAAAGCCATTCCTGAATACCAACTTAAAGAGAGTTGCAGTAGTGTATCCTTGAGTTGTCTAATGTAATTATGACTTTTCTATGGAACTCTAAAATGATGAAGGGAAAAATCCTTTTTCAAAGTACTTAACAGAAGAAAAAAAACATATGAAGATGTGGCCTGATTAATGTGTTCTGCAAAACAGAGCTTAGCACTAAAGTGGATTCATAAATATTTAGCAAGGTGGCCTGATGTAAGGAGGCCACCAGGAGGAGCTCCAAATGAGGTGCCATTGCCAAATAGGAGTACCTCAGTCTTATCTGAGTTTAACTTAAGACAATTACTCTTCATCTAGCATACAATTTTCCCAAAGCAATTATTGAAGTGTTTAGACACCTCTTCAACGTTACATGAGACAAATAGTTCAATCTGTGTGTCGTCGACATAAGATATTACAGAGAACTTGCAGGAGCAAATCACGTTGGCCAAGGGAGTAACACAAACATTACAAAGTATAGGATATCATGAGGATCCTTGGGGTACCTCACATAGGAGGGAGAAGGGTTCTGAAGTAAATTATTCCAAAAGTGAGAATTTGCTCTCTGTCAGACAGTAAGGAGCTAAAGAGAGAAAGTGCTAAGGCCCATATTTATACTTTTTGACGCTAAACTGCGCTAACGCAGTTTAGCGTCAAAAAATTTAGCGCCGTCTAACGCCATTCTGAAGCGCCATGCGGGCGCCGTATTTATGGAATGGCGTTAGCCGGCGCTAGCAGACCGGCGCTGCCTGGTGTGCGTGGAAAAAAACCACGTAGACCAGGCAGCGCCGGCGTAGGGGGAAAATGGCGTTAGGGCGTCTTAAAATGGGGCAAGTCAGGTTGAGGCAAAAAAATCGCCTCAACCCGATTTGCGCCATTTTTTTCGACGCCCAGACGCCATTTAAATGACTCCTGTCTTAGTAAAGACAGGAGTCATGCCCCCTTGCCCAATGGCCATGCCCAGGGGACTTATGTCCCCTGGGCATGGTCATTGGGCATAGTGGCATGTAGGGGGGCACAAATAAGGCCCCCCTATGCCACCAAAAAAAATAAAAAAAAATAAAAAATTATACTTACCTGAACTTACCTGAATGTCCCTGGGATGGGTCCCTCCATCCTTGGGTGTCCTCCTGGGGTGGGCAAGGGTGGCAGGGGGGGTCCCTGGGGGCAGGGGAGGGCACCTGTGGGCTCATTTTGAGCCCACAGGCCCCTTAACGCCTACCCTGACCCAGGCGTTAAAAAGTGGCGCAAATGCGGGGTTTTTTGCCCCGCCCACTCCCGGGCGTGATTTTTGCCCGGGAGTATAAATACGACACATTTGCGTCGCCGTCATTTTTTTAGACGGGAACGCCTTCCTTGCATCTCATTAACGCAAGGAAGGCGTTCACGTAAAAAAATGATGCTATTTGCCCATACTTTGGCGCTAGACGCGTCTAACGCCAAAGTATAAATATGGCGTTAGTTTTGCGCCGAATTTGCGTCGAAAAAAACGACGCTAATTCGGCGCAAACGGAGTATAAATACGGGCCTAAGTCTTCTATGTGAATGCTTTCAATCCAGTTGATAAGCATTGAATGGTTGACAGTATAAAACGTGGCTGACAAGTCAAAAAGAATCACCGCCGCTTTGCCACCCTTGTTGACTATGTTTCTAATTTCTGCTGTTGCAGCTGCAAGAACTGACTTAGTTTAATGGTTGGGCCTTAAATCAAATTGTAAGTGATCTAAAAGACAATTTTCATCAAGGAAAGCCAAGATATCAGCATTCATAGCCTTCTTCAATATCTTGGCTGGCAGAAGACGACGTGCGATGGGCCGATAGTCTTCATGCCCAGAGGGTCAAGGGAGGGATTTTGAGTAGAAGAAACACTGAGGCTTTTTTCCACACTGCAGGAAAGTGTCCAGACATCATAATTGACTTTGGAGGTTCAGAGAGGTGGAATGATTCAGGGGCATATTTATACTCCGTTTGCGCCGAAATTGCGTCGTTTTTTTTGACGCAATTTCGACGCAAAACTAACTTCATATTTATACTTTGGCGTTAGACGCGTCTAGCGCCAAAGTCCATGGAGTTAGCGTCATTTTTTAGCGTGGACACCTACTTTGCGTTAATTATATGCAAGGTAGGCGTTCCCGTCTAAAAAATCGACTCCGAGGCATGTGCGTGGGATTTATACTCCCCGGCAAAAATCACGCCCGGGAGTGGGCGGGTCAAAAAAAATGACGTACGGCCGCTTTTGCGCCGTTTTTTTGTGCGTGCAAAAGGCAGGCGTTAAGGGACCTGTGGGCTCTGAAGGAGCCCAGAGGTGCCCCCCATGCCCCCAGGGACACCCCCTGTCACCCATGCCCACCCCAGGAGGACACCCAAGGCTGGAGGGACCCATCTCAGAGACATTAAGGTAAGTTCAGGAAAGTGTTTTTTTTTTTTTTCGTGGCATAGGGGGGCCTGATTTGTGCCCCCCTACATGCCACTATGCCCAATGACCATGCCCAGGGGACAGAAGTCCCCTGGGCATGGCCATTGGGCAAGGGGGCATGACTCCTGTCTTTGCTAAGACAGGAGTCATTTCTATGGGGGTTGGGAGTGAAAAAAAATGGCGCAAATCGGGTTGAGGCGAAAAAATTGCCTCAACCTGACTTGCCCCGTTTCTTGACGCCCAAGCTCCATATCCCCCTACACCGGCGCTGCCTGGTGTACGTCGTTTTTTTTAACGCACACCAAACGGCGCCGGCGGCTAACGCCAGCTAACGTCATTCAATAAATACAGCGCCTGCATGGCTCTTCAGAATGGCGTTAGCCGGCGCTAATTTTTTTGACGCAAAACTGCGTTGGCGCAGTTTTGTGTCAAAAAGTATAAATATGGGCCTCAGTGTCTAAAGCCCCATGGTGGTCATCTATCCACTCCAATAACCGTTCCAAAATTTGTTTGAGAAAACCTTCTAGGGATCATCCAGGGGGCTAATAGGGCAGTAATAGGATTTCCCTTCTTGAAAACTGTAACAATCTTGAGCCCTCTCCATGTGACAGGAATAGTTACCCCTGCTGCAATTGCATTAGTGATGGTATTTACACGAGGTGTCGCGTAGGCTCTCATTATTCTAATGAGACTACTGGATTTTGAGCAGCAGGATCCTCCGCGGTGTGGGAGACTGAGTCTAACTCACTGCAGTGACACCTGTCGCTCTAAATCTGGGTTTTGCTCTGGCTAACTAGCAGTGCCTCATTCCTACCACAGGATAGTGATGATTGGGCAGCTGAGCTCATGACAGGGAAGTCGTGGTCACTCAGGTCGCATCCGGTTCTCTCATTTACAATTCAGTCTCATATATACATGACAAACAGAAGCAGTATATGTTTCAATTAATAGTTTAATAAAACAACTGCATCTTAAATAGCAAAGAGTGAAGCATAAAAACAATGCTATCATATTGTCACTAGAATCGAAGGTCTATTTCCTATCTAGGTTATAATTTGAGCACAGCATGTTAAGCTCTAATTCTGCCTTTCAGGTTCCCCTGGGAAGACATCAACCCCCATACCTGAGCAAAGGCCTGTGGTCTGCGTTAGCATCTGTAGCGAAGCATTCAGCGATCAGCATACAGTTGTGGTTCCCTGGCTGGAATCTCCCTCTAACGTGTAAGGGACAAGGAAGTGTTTATATAACAACACAGCTGATGTTCTGAGAAAATGTCCCTACATAAGAATGTGTATTTTCTATGAATGTTGGAGACTAAACGTCTTCCACATACACCAGCAATGTACCGAACTGTAGCCTTGAATGAAGCACAGAGTGACCAAGAATGTCTTGTTTGAGAACACAGTGCTGGGCTAGGCAAAAACAGTTAGATAGATGAAAATAAAACAAGACCGTAAAAATGGTTATTGTAAAAATAACAATGTGAAGCCGAATAAAATGTATCTAGGTTAAAGTGAACAGCGGCCTAGTGTGTTAAAATAACGTGCATGGAGCTGTAGCTAAAGTGGCTAGACAACAGAGAAACCTAGATGGTATTGTCAGATCACCTGGGATTTTTTCCAGGCCCGGTGCTTTTTCTTGCTTTACTGCTGTAATCACTAAGGAAGTCTCTTCTAAAGAGAACTCTGTTGGAGCAGAGGGTTCATCCTAGCTAGGTAGAACTAAAAATACAATTAGGGGCTGAACTGTGTCTGGTGTGCATGAAAAAAGATGACTTCAATTAACAGCCCACTCAAGGTCAGTATAGAAGATTCTCTAGAAGTCTGAAAATTCCCATCACCAGCACTAACTAACTACCAGAAGTTTTTCTGGTTGTTGGCCGAAGAGGCCTCAAGGAGGTTAGCCTAAAATGTGCTTTCACAGACCTCATGGTGACATACTCTAGTCTCTGAGACTGCTCTGCATGTCCACTTTTCACAACTATTGAGCACGTTCCCTATTATGATACCTAATTTTGGGCGACCAACATGTTTTAGTTTCTGGGACTTTGCATGTCTACTCTCCACACCTATCCGGCACTTCCAATAGCATGATACCTTATTCTGGGCAATTATCACAATGGCAGCTTGTCAAGCATACGCACCTTCTTCAACCACTATATATTTGGCTATTATACTTCCTTGTGGACTCACTAATTCCTGCCCTCTCATTCCAGTTTAATTCTTCCATTTAACAGTTTGGACTTGGTGCTTTCTGGGATACTCGATCATGATCTACTGTGGGACCTCTATGTATACTGGTTTTTCTTAATACTCATGCACCTTTCTCGGATATTTGTACGACTCATGACTTCATGCGAATGTAGGTAACTGCAGTTGCTCTCCTTTTGATGCTTCTCATACTGACTGCTGACAATTTTTGTACCTTTAACTACCAACCATTGATTTGTATATGCTTTAGATTTACTGTTTTTTTGCATTTTCAATGGATTATTAATGATGTGATTGATTAAGTATTTCTTTAAATGGTTATCACCGATGAATTTCTGGTACATGCATTTTTTTACTCATTATTCATTATTGTCTTGTGACTGTTGCCTTGGGATATTGTAATCCAAGCCATTTGATTTTGCATTTAATCCAGTATTTCTTGATTAATATCACACTTTTCCATATGTGCCATAAATGAATAAATTGCCAACTCCTGATTGTATACTCTTGGAGCATTTGCTATACTTTGATCATAGGGTATATGTCTTTGTTCGTACCTGGTACCCCTTTTATCCAGCTGGGCAATGGTTTGTTTTCTTTTTATCAATACGCACCATAAAATGTTAAAAATGCATTCCATTCTATTTATTAATTGTATGGTACCTCTCTTTGGACTATCTGAGATCCTCTCCTCCTGTTCATTCGTGTTTTATCTCTTTAATGATCTCCTTTCTTGTGCTCTTGTTCCCTCTCTGCCATTTTATTTTTTGCTATTTGTTGTATATCTAGGTTTACCCACTTGGTATTCTGCATTTTCTTGGCCTGTGTTACCAGCTTTGAAAAAAAACAGGTTTCAACACCAGGAATGGGGCAAAACACGTGTTGGCTGTTCAAACCTAAGGGATCCCCCATTTTGTGGATCTTGGAGGGTCCCTCAGTATTTCAATAAATACAACATAAGATCTTGTACCATTTCGGGACTGTGTTTTCAATTCCTCACACTATTTTGGATTACCCCGTGATTTGATGACAAAACATATCAGTTTTGTCTTTATATCTTCTAGCATATGATGTATGAATGGGTTAGGGGTCTCCCATCCTTAAGGACAAACTGATTAACAGATCTTACCCTATCCACAGGATTGTCAACTCCTGGGATTCCAACCCCTTCTCTCCTGACAAAATTTGCTTTCTTGGCAGCTTTCACATGCTTAATGTCCTGACTGATCAGGGCTCTATTTCTTTTAGTAGACTATGTTTAGCCTCTCAACAGTGATTGTTAGTCCTTCTGATGACTGTGCTCTCTCTCACTGTGCTACTTGGTGTGGAAAGGAAGAAACCCAGAAGTCTATCCAAAAGTTTACTATGCTCAGTAATAATCATCCCTCTAGCCCCCCAGTTATCATGTATGACCTCCATCTGTGTAGAGAAATAAAAAACAGGCCCAACATGGCATAAGGAGAAGAATTTACTACCTCCCCTTTCACATTCCTACAGTTGTTTGTGGCCTTCAACTGTTTGTCATACATCCCGGTAGAGGATAGGGTGGACAAATAACAGACAGATATGTAGTACTCGGGGATCATGCTCACTCTCGTCCCACACAATTGCTACCATGTCCTCCATTTCCTTTCATAACATAATAACTAACACAACATGATCAATGAAACTTACACAGGTCCAGTGTCTTAAGGTTGGAGCAGTTATTGCATCAGAAGGTGAAAAACCATTCCATTCCATGTTCACAATCCATGGGGTAAAGTAATTTCTAGCACCTGGAGGGCATCCCTAGGTAAACGTTTTCTAGGTGGCACTGTTAGCTCCAGAATGCCCCATGGTTTGGTCCTCTTCATGGGATAGCTCCTCTGAGATGGAGTTCAGCTCATATGTAAAATTAAAATCACCTACAACAATCAGGTGAAGAGAACCTGAAAGGCCCACCAGGATCCCATCCAGTGTGTAGAGAGTTGGAGACTTGCATCAAGTTCTGACGCTTCTATTATAGATCCTAATTAGCACAGGTGCACACCCTTTAAAAAAATAAAACTTAACCTTTGGATCTCCCAGGATCCTGACTGGAGTTTGACTACAGAACAGGAGAGTGATGTACTCACCCAGGTGAGCAACCCACCTGATGGGTGTCCTGCTACTAATCCAGTAACTGAATTAAAGAAACTCTTCAAACCACACCTGGATATTGGTGGGTATATTAAAAAGGAATAGGCGTAGGGCACCACAGCAAGCCTTTCTGCTGCACTGCCCTATGCCAATTCGAAAGGGCAGAAATGCACTGTATTTACAAGACATGGTGCATTTCTGTCCTTTCCCTCTGTGCTGGTGCACAAATTGCTGCCTAGCGCCAACACTTTGTTGGAAGGATTGTTTTTGTGTAGGAAGGGGCATCTTCCTGTGCAAAAACAATCCTGGGAGGCATTTTCCTCTTTCTATGTGTGCTGGAGAATACAGCACACATAAAAAGAGGAATCCATGAGGCAACATAAAGATATTTCCCCTCATTGCGCCTGTCCTGGCGAAGCGCACCGTTTTGATGCACTCCCAGGTTTACAGATACCTGTAAATCTGTAAAAGTAGCAAATGAGCCATTATTGGGTCACAAGACTTTGTTGGTGGATGATACTAATGTTTGTGGACATGAACAGTTTGTGGGTAGAAGAGAGTTAGTAGGAGCTATAGATGTTGGACTGGGGCTTCTGACAATCAACCCAGGAACTGGGGGAACCGAGGTGTTCAAGGAGATATCACCAATGTTTCAATCATTCTCAGTTAGAGGTAAGTCATTATCGCTAAAAGCTGGTGGAACCTGAGGGTAATTTAATCTATTTTCATTTCTGGAAGAGGCCTGCAACCTAACTTGATTTGTCATAGAGGGAATTTCAGGGTACTCATGCTGATAAAAAATATTAAACAGTCTGAGGAACAAAACAGAATGTGAATTACCACCTATGTGACAATTGAACATTAATTTATAGACAATAAAGCTGGAGCTGAAGTTAAAAATCAGACAGTTACCAGATAATCTTTTGGACAGCAAACTAAACCCATCCTGCCCTTTGAACCATCAGTATACTTGAGGACATCTAATAAGGAAAATTGGCCTTGTTCTTAAGCTAGGTGAATGACTCAGTTGTGTTCATTGTTAAGCATGGCACATTAGAGGACACTACCATAAAGGGCACGCCTCGGGGGGAGATCAATTACAACAGTATTAAGTATACATTTAGTATCAATTCTCCTAGTCCTCCTGGGTCCCTTGCTCCCATATTCAACAACGTTCCTGCCTTCAGTTGAACATGCCTGTGTATCCCCAGCTGCACACTTCTATTGAGTACAGGGTGCTGTGCACTAACCCCATCCGAGGTGCAATTATTTTTGTAAGTAGTAACTCCTACCTTTGAAGTGCTGGGTCCAGGAGAAATAGAATTCCTAACCTGAGGGGCAGTCAATGGGGCAGCAGTAAACATCATGGGCAGCTTAAGCTTACCAAGTTCTGCATCTATTACAGCTATCTAATCCCTAATTGGGTTCAATTTAGCTTCCTCCAAAATCTTCCATAGAGGTTCTCCAGCATATCCTCAAGTGTCTCCTTATTGCGAGCCTCTGCATCCTACTGCAGGCTTTGGGACATTGTCATTGGGGGTTTAGGCTTGTTGTACATGACTACTCTTTTTCTCTTCCCTCTAGAGCCAAGACACGCCAAAGGAAGAGTTTCAATTTAAGGCTCCAGGGGCTCTTAAGGCACTGAGGTAGGAGGATCAGTGGGAGAGTTACTAACATTTGGGCCCACCAAACTACTTGAGGTTACAGCACCCAAACCAGAGCCCTCCATAGGAAAGTTTGGAGATGGAGTGCAAGGAGGTGAAGAAAGTGCAAGATGACGATCCGCTAATTCAATTTCTTTGCTAAGCACCACCACAGCTCACTGTAGAAACCCATCCAGGGAAGTGCTAGTGTAGGGCTTGCTAACAGGCAGCTTTCGTTTCCCCATTACAATATAATATGTGGCTTAACACTTTCTAAGAAGATAAAAGTTCACCAGGAGCTGTTTTAAAATTTTAGAAACATTTTTACCGGCCCCCATCTCCTCAGACCAGTAATGAACTCAAGATGTTGACCGAACATGAATTTACCTTAAACAACAAAAGACAAGAGTTGTCTGGCAAAACAGGAACAGTTCATTCAATTAAACATTACTACTGGGAGAGCAGTTACAGAATCGGGGTCTGAGGCCTTTCTCTCCATGTTTGGAGTGGTGTTCTAAACATTTCTCTGAGTACCCTGAGTATCATAAAATACCCAAAACACTCTTTTCTTGGTTAAAACTATGAACAGCTGTCATGGAGTCATAAGTAAGGTCCTGAAAACAAATGCAGGTCAGCCTTGACCTCGCATGAACACAATGTAAACCAGTGAGTATGTTTCCAGATGTCCAGCCTGGAGGGTGGTGGTTGCTGCGTGTTGCTGTTCCTGCTGTCTTCTGATTGCTTAAGTGTTCCTAACTACATGTCCCATCTAACTTTTATGGTGTTTTGGGGAATGCATGCATTTCTCTAGCCATGTCTGTTTAATTGGGGGCAATCTCTTGAGACCATTGTGACTGCGCCTATCCGTGGGATTTGATCTAAGTTTCCTGTTTGTGCATTTGTCTGCCGGGTACACACCACCCCACCTGTAATCTGTCAGTCCGTAATCTCAGGCCTAGGTCCCAGATCCTGCCTGACCATGTATCTTCGTGCTGTGGTTGATGGAGAGTTCACAACGGGGAATCTAATAGTGGTGATGCGACTTCATTCTTATATGTGAATGTATCAACATTGACTATTCGAATATTAAGAAGTGTTTTTTGAGACAGACGCCAGTATGAATAGCAAATGAAATAGTATGCTCTAGATCTTAGAACAACCTTCCTTTCTTGCAGATGTCAGAGGGGTGGTCTGGCACAGCCTTGTGGGGCCATGACGGATTCAAGATAGGCCTGCCCTTGGCCTGGGCTTTATCTTGGCGCACCCCGCACTGTGATAGATGGCAAAGCACTATATAGAGCAGAGGCTCAGGAAAAACAGGTGGCAGCCCCTCTTCCCATGGAACCTGAAGTCCTAGGACTGCAAGTCCCTTACTGGAGCACACCACCAAAGGTAACCAATAAGGTGCCCTCACCGTGGTAGATGTTAAAGTGCCATATAGAGCAGCGACACAGGTAATGCGGTTGGTAGCCCGTACTCCGATGGAACCTGGAATTCTGGGACCGTGAGTCCTTTGCCGCAGCACAACACCAAAGGTAAACAGCAAAGTGTTTCCTCTTTCTATTAAGATTTGCAACTTATCTTTGAAAAAACATTACAAATATAATTTCTTCATATTTCATGCATACCTTGTGTGACAGGCATTCCTTAAATGTTGTGACTTTCTGAAGGTCTTTGAATAAATCATCTCTGATGAGCCACACAAGAAGCATCGACTCTCTCAGGTGCTCAGTGCATCACATGTCCTGTAAATCCTTTGTGAACCCCAGCCCCCTACTCTTCTTTGTTTACCCCATAACGCCAGGTGTCCTTGATACACCATTAGTTAAGGACTGAATGAATCATTCAACTCAAATCATGCCTATTTAGTTGTACTGATCTTTACATTTAGCACTGGCACCTACCAGTGCTAATCACTAATACCTTGGAGAGATGAATGGTAATTATGCTCTCTTTAATGTGGTCTACTTAAACGTTACAGAAGTTGCCTCTTGTTAGATGCATCAATATGCTTGTTGGAAGCAACTGCACCAAGTTGCAGGGTGGGGGGCTGGAGGCTTACCTGCTTTACCATGGTCCCATCAGCTGCAGTTTTAGTAGGAGCCCAGCCAGCTGGCTATCTATTAGTCACAACCCTGCAACCATCTTCTGTACGCAGAATGTGAACATACTATCAAACAAAATGGGAAAAAGCTGACAACTATACAGAGTAACTAACTGAAAAAAGGCCAAGACCAGCCATACCAAACAAGGTAAACAGAGTCAAGCAAGAAAAAAATCTAAAAATAGTAAAACCACCTGTTTCACATTTTTAAAAGCTAAAAATATGAAAGACCCAAAAACCAAGAATGAGTACACAAGAACTAATTTACAAATGTAAAACCTGATAACGTAAAAATATATAAGTATAATCGTAGGAAAGGACCAACTTCTTTGTGGTGTGCAACCATCTTCTGTTCGCAGAATGTGAACATACTATCAAACAAGTTGGGAAGAAGCTGACAACTATACAGAATAACTAACCGGAAAAAGGCCAGAACCAGCAATACCAAACAAGGTAAACAGAGTCCAGCAAGAAAAAAAGCGAAAAATAGTAAAATCCCCTGTTTAAATTTTTTTAAAAGCTAAAAAAATGAAAGACCCAAAAACCAAGAATGAGTACACAAGAACTGATTTACAAATGTAAAACCTGATAACATAAAAATTCATAAATATATTTGTAGGAAAGGACCAACTTCTTTGTGGTGTGCATCCAGAATGAGATAAAGGGGGTCATTCCAACTTCGGCGGGCGGCGGAGGCCGCCCGCCAAAGTTCCCCCGCCAGAAGACCGTACCGCGGTCATTCATTCTGACTTTCCCACTGGGCGGGCGGGCGACCGCCAAAAGGCCGCCCACCCGCCCAGCGGGAAAGCCCCAGCAACGATGAAGCCGGCTCCGAATGGAGCCGGCGGAGTTGCTGGTGTGCGACGGGTGCAGTGGCACCCGTCGTGATTTTCAGTGTCTGCTTTGCAGACACTGAAAATCTTAATGGGGCCCTGTTAGGGGGCCCCACGACACCCGTTCCCGCCCGCCTCTTCCTGGCGGTGTAAACCGCCAGGAACAGGCTGGCGGGAAGGGGGTCGGAATCTCCATGGCGGCGCTGCTTGCAGCGCCGCCGTGGAGGATTCCCTGGGGCAGGGGGAAACCGGCGGGAAACCGCTGGTTTCCCTTTTCTGACCGCGGCTTTACCGCCGCGGTCAGAATTGCCCCTGAAGCACCGCCAGCCTGTTGGTGGCGCTTCCTACGTCCCTGGCCCTGGCGGTCCATGACCGCCAGGGTCGGAATGACCCCCAAAGTGTTTGTGCCCCTTCTTTTAATGTGTTAACACAGATGCACTACTGTCTGGTATGTTTAACTTACCTGTAAGTCCCGAGTATATGATATTAAGTGTACTTAGGGTCTGTAATTTAAAAGTCACTTGTGGGCTACAGCACCCATTGTTCCACCCACTGCTGATAAAGTGTGAACACTACGGCAGGTCTACCATGTGTAACTTGGTTGTACAGTTTTAAACTACAAAGTTGACCTGTTAAAATAACCCTTTAAGTTCTGTCAGGTCTAAACCTTCCATTTAACTATTAATAAGTGTCACCCCTAAGTAGATCCATGGGTAGAGTGCATGGTATTCATATTTAAATATAATGCTACACATATGCTTACAGTCAAAAAGAAAATTGAGTTTCACTGTAGTAAGGCTGTCTGTTCTTTAGGAAAACACTGATATGAAATATTAATTGTAATAATATTTATATCTCTGGCTAGAAAACACAAATTACATTAATGGATTTTCTGTAATATATTTTTAAACTCCCATTTGGGATTTTTAATAAATATTATAGAAAAGGTAATTTGGGAAAGTTACCTTTCCCCTGCCTAATGCTTCTGGGTGTCCATTTGCCTATGCTCTAACCAGACAGCTGAATAGTCCCCTTAATGAGGTGTGAACATTTCTCCCAGAGTAGAAAAATGGACTTGGGTATGAGGAGATGTTTCTGTTCCTCTAGCAAGATGAACGTTTGGGATGTGACTAGGAAATTGGTTAACTTCAAAGAAGTCTACTCTGTTGCAGGCAAATGTTAGCTAATACTTGGGAAGGGCCCTTCTTTTTTCCGTCAGTCAGGCAGGCACCACTACCAGTGGGAAAGGAGCTGCCTTCAGAATTGGTTTAGATAGAATACAAAGGAATGGTTGATAATTTCACTACCCACACTTCTGTGGTTTGCATACTGGATCTGCACAAGGACAGAAGGGTTTCACAATTTCGCATTTAGGCAGAAAGGGGACCTGTGGGATTCTTTGATGTAGGGCACACAGAATGTGCTACAAAGGTGGATATGTTTACCCCTAGGAAAGCTTACCCTATTGGTAGAGAAGGGGTCAGGAGTCACGCACACCCACAAGCTGGTACCAGTCATAGATGTAGCACCCACAGTACCTTCCTCACTATACTTCTGAACCTGTGGAAGATAAAAAAAGGACTGAACTTGCTATCTGAAACTTGAAAAATGCTTAGAATATTAGGTCTCCTTTCCCTTTTGTACCCACAAAGATGAAGTGGGCTTGTATGACTGACCTCTTGTTCAAGCTGCAGGGACATACCCAGCTATAAGAGGCCTTTCCTGCAACTACACAGCTGACCAGTTCCAAATGAACCTGAATTAAATGCTGCTGGAATGAGTCTTATCCCCCAAATGCTGTCCCCAAGATTCTAGGATCATTGGTGTTTTTCAAAGTATACTCCTCTTAAAATATCCTGAACCATGGGTCTTAGAAATCTTTTTATTTCCAAGATGTCTGGAGGACCAAGACCAACCTGCCAAGAAGACTTGATGAAGGTGATTTGCAGATGGGCTAAAGATTCAGGGGCATATTTATACTCTGTTTGCACCAAATTAGCATCATTTTTGTTTACTTTTTTTCGGTGCAAAACTAACTCCATATTTATACTTTGGTGCCAGACCCGTCTAGCCCAAATTTATGTAGTTAAAGTCATTTTTTGGAAGTGGAGACCTACCTTGCCTTAATGAGATGCAAGGTAGGCGTTCCCATGCATAAAATGACTCTATGGCCTTAATGCCATATTTAGGGGCATATTTATACTCTGTGGCATATTTATACTCTGTTTGCACCAAATTAGCGTCATTTATTTTACTCTAATTTGGTGCAAACCTAACTCCATATTCATACTTTGGTGCTAGACCGTCTAGCACCAAGGCCCTGATTTATACTTTTTTTTGTGCTGCATTAACATCATTTTTTGACGCAAAGGTGGCACAAACTTACAAAATATTGTCCCTTATTTATACTTTTTGCTGCAAAAGTGCACTAACTCAGTTTTGCACCAAAAAGTTTAGCACCGACTTGCACCATTTCTGTGCACCAGCCAGGCACCATATTTATGGAATGGTGCAAGCCGGTGCAAAGCGTAGGCTAGAGTAAAAATAAATTACTTTAGTCGGGTGGGGCTGGCAGTATAGAAGAAGAGGGTTTAGCACCAAAAAATGACTTTAGGCAGGTTAGAGTAAAAAAAAATTACTCTAACCAGATTAGCATCATTTTATGACACTAAACCTACCATGCCACATGACTCCTGTCTTAGAAAAGGCAGGAGTCATGCCCACCACCCCAATGGCCAGCACAGAGGACAGGGGTCCGCTGGGCATGGCCATTGCACCCTGTGCCATGTATGGTGGCCCATTTCAGGGCCCCCTATGGCACTTTCAAAAATAAAATGCAATCTTACCTGTACTTACCTGGGATGGGGTCCCCCATGCTCTGCAGTCCCTCTAGTGTGGGTGTGGGTGCCCCTTGGGCCTGGGGAGGGCACCTGTGGGCTTATTCCATGGTGTTCTACAATGGAAATAGGCCCACAGGTCCGCTAACGCCTGCCCTGACCCAGGCTTTAAAAAATGGGGCAAAGCAGGCTTTGCCCCATTTTTAGACACCTCCTTCCTCCCTTGCACCATTTGTGCATGGGAGTATAAATATGGCGTTAAGGCCATAGAATCAGTTTTGCACCAAAAAGTATAAATAAGGCCCTCAGGTTGCTCCCACTCAGAGCTTTACAAAGCAGTAAATCTGATTCAGTAGGACAATGCAGAAAACATATCTGGCCTTGTGGAGCCTTCCTAGGCCACAGCCTGCAACCTTGCCCCACTGGAAGATTATGAAGTCAACAAAATTGACTAAGTACGAATGTAGGAATATTCCCTGGATGAAGATGCTAAAAGTATCAGACAAGAGGACCTTCCCTGGATGTGGAATTCACATTTCTCCCACTTCTGAGCTTTCTCTTCAAAAGTCTATGGCTTCACTGGGGCCTCCTCCGAGGGCTACCCAATGTTGTGGAGCCCTCTTCATCCACAGTCTTCTTTCTTTCATTAAGTATTTTTGACTTACATTTCACAGACTAAGGTGAAGGTAAAACATCCAACTGGGTTAAACCTGGTTACGGTGTCGTACCTGTGTACCATTGCAATTGAACTTAATTTGCACCTAGGTTCCGGCTAAGCACAACAAGATGAATGAGGATGTTGTTAATTCTGAACCTTCATACTCTTGTTCCCTTATTGGATTTTTGTTTTGGTGTCATTTTATTTATTTTTTCTAATTTCATTTGGAAATGTTCTTATTTTCTGTTTTTATTTGTCACTGTTTGGTTCTCCATAAATACTTTACACATTGTCTCTAGGCTAAGGTTATCTGCTCTGTGTCATAGCTACCAGGGGGTAGAGGGCAGGTTGACTTAGTGACTTTAGTGGTTCTCCCTAAAAAGGATTGTGGTTATTACTTGAGGAGGGCACCTAGCAACTCAACTAATACCCCAATTGCTTTTAAGAACCATTTATTCTGAAAAAAGAAAGTAATAATTTTCCCAAACACATGAGAGCACAAAAGATGGAATCAAATGGGAAAAAAAACCAACTTGGTTTATGACATTAAACGTTGTTGCACATCAGGGTAAAATTAACTGCAAGACTCATAAAAATACAGATGCCAGTGTTTAATATGTTAACCCAGATGGTGACACAAAGGTGAGTGCTATGAAATACACAGAGCTGATTATATCATTGGACCTCAAACTAATCAACTTGCAATTTTACTATTGGCACAGTGTTGGACTTGACCCTCTCTGCACGGTCATCCTCAACTATTTTGCCTTCACACTCCTGCTTTCTGCACCTGTTTTTGTTGTCTATTAGGACTCTGAGCACTTCACCACCGCTAACCAGTGCCAAAGAGCTTGCGCTCTCTCCCTTAAACATGGTAAAGTTGGAATGCACCAAATTGGTGCATTTAATTTATTTGTAAGTCCCTTACCAAGCCTAAACCTTCCTTTGTAATTCATATTTCTATTTGGTATTTGTACATCGTATCATACCCAAAGGTGTTAAAGCAATAGAGCTAACAAAAGGTAAGAAGCAGACCATAAGGAAAGGAGAGCAGGGACACAGCCATCACAGGAGGGAAAAAAGCAATGTTTTCAGCTGCTTTCGAAAGGTGACATGAGGCTTATAATGTTAGTGGGTAGCGTATTCCACAACTTGTCAGCTGTGACTAAAAAACTGAGGTACAGTTACATTTCTAAGAAAAGAGGATCTAACTGGTCTCTTAGAATTGTACCACTAAAGAGCAGTTCTCAGGGTCATCGGCCCCTGAGATGGAGGGCTGTGTACGGCAGACAAATAGCTTTAAAGGTCACTCAATTCCCTTACTGGTTGACAGGGCACGGGACAGATGGCCTCCCTGACTGATTTACGTTTAAGTACATCCAAAATCAGTCGAGTAGGCACATTCTGAATGACCTGGAGCCTATTCAATACAGACTTGTTGATGTTTAAATAGAAAGCATTGTAGTAGTCAAGTCAAGATGTGATGAGTGAGATAACTACTGCCACTCTCAGCTCAACTGGTATAAAAGGTAACACTTTTCTTAAGAACTTCATAGTGAAGAAACAGGAATTCATGGGCCGCTTAACCTGGAGGCGAAAGAGAGGGTATTGTCAAAAATCACCTCTTTTTTTGTTTTTCGCCAAAACAACCGGAAGAGGTAGAGGGGCACATGCTTCCGGCCACCAAAGTTGTAACCATATAGAAATCTGTTCCACAAACCTCAAAATCTCCCTTTTATTAGCATTCAGTTTCAGCCAGTTTTCTTTCAACCAAATTCGTATTTCAGACAAGCAGCATTTAAATGTTTCTGCAACCGGCAGCATGTAATCTGCCCTAGAAATGCTCATTTGGGTGTCGTCTGCATAGGACACCACCTGAAAACTAAAAGACCATACCAATTTAGCTACGATGGTAACATATGAATTAAATAGGGTAGGGCTAAGAGAAGAGCCCAGTGGGAAACTACAATGAAGCGCCAGTGGGACACTGCAAGGAAGCACCCAATGGGACACTGCAAGGAAGCTGGAATGGTTCTGCCCTGAAGTTCCCACAACTTACGGTATGGATCCTACTGGGCAAGAAATACTTCAGCAGGTTCAATGCTGTATATCTCAACCCCACTTGGCGCAATCTTTGCACCAAGCAGGAAGGGGATAATGTATCAAATACAGCTGACAGATCCAGCATAACCAGTATTGCTGAGCCTCCTTGGTCCACTTGGAAGCCACCAGCAAAGAAGTTTGGAAGGTCATGTTTGGTGTCTTTGAAATTGCACTTTAAAGTCCATTTTACTGGTTAAGTTGGATTTTAAGTCACAGTTCAGAAATGCCACTTTTAGAAAGTTGGCAGTTTCTTGTCCTAACCATTTGGTGCCTGTGGCCTGTTCCTGCGTCACATTACTAGGTGCAGATGGCAGTTGCAATTTGTGCATTCCTCCTAGACAGTATCACAAATGAGGGTCTGGTTGTGGGGAAGGATGGGCCATTTCTGACTTGATAAGGGCAGAGCTGTCACCTATCCTACGTGCACTTCAAAGGAACTGGCTCAGTTCAGAACTTAAGGACTTCTCAATATCCTATTATGCCCCCAGACAGCCAAGGGCAAGGGCAAAGAGGCAAAAAACTCCAGACACCCATGTAGGTTGAGGACTCTAGAAGTTTCACCTACTTCAAAGTGGGCATAATGTATACATATTGGACCCCCAGACCCACCTTTGTAGTATACTTCTGGATCTGTAGAAGAAGAACTGCTGTGCTGCTATGCTGCAAGAAAGACTGCCCTGGTACTCTGCTGCCCTGTGGCCTGAATGAGAATAATTAGACCTGCACCTTGAACCCAGGACCAACTGAGTGACTCCAAGGGCTTGTTGGCTGACCTCTGAACCAAGTTAGAAGGACTCCAACCATCTTGAACCATGCACTTGGACTCTGACTGCTGAGAGACTTAACCTCCCTAATGGTGCCTCTCCATTCACGGACAATTGGAAGTCAGCCTGCAGGTGCTTTGTCATCCCAGCTGTGGTCTCCACCAAATCCAGCATGAAGCGATATGAAGACCGCCAAAGCATCACAGCTCAGATGAAAACTTCAATGGAACTGACACCAAGCGGAGTGGAGCCACGCAAATCTTCACTACTCAGTCTCTTCGGAACTGATGCAGTGTGACACAACTTAAGGCAGGACCTTGCATTACAGCTTTGTCAGCTCCTCATCGGAACTGACATAGTGCAATGCAACTCGATGCAAGACATCGCGTTGCAGCCCTCCCTGGTCCTGGGAAGGAATGCCGGACAACGCAAAGCATCGCAAAGCCCCACAGTTGGCACTCAAAAGAACTATTTTTACTTAAATCTTTAAAAATACATAATTCCGGTTCATCTAATTGGATTTTTGTCATTTTGATCTCGAATAATTTATGAAACTGTACTCTATTTTTCAAAGTTGGTATGAGGTCTTGTGATT
Source organism: Pleurodeles waltl (assembly GCF_031143425.1). Taxonomy (NCBI): domain Eukaryota; kingdom Metazoa; phylum Chordata; class Amphibia; order Caudata; family Salamandridae; genus Pleurodeles; species Pleurodeles waltl. The sequence continues at coordinate 283,280,980 of NC_090447.1, forward strand.
TCTTTTTATTACTGTTTAAGTGCTCCATAAACACTTTACACATTGCCTTTAGGTTAAGCTTTATTGCTTTTGTGCCAAGGTGCCCAACGTTTAAGCACAGGTTAATTTAGGGTTTGCTTATGTTTCACCCTAACAAGAAGCATGGTTGCTGCTTCAGTAGGGTTTCACCCACCTTAACAAGTAACCCAGTTTCCTACATAAGTGTACTCACCAATGATTGCAGGAAGAGGAAGAGGAGAGCTCAGATGAAAATTGTTCATGTCATAGATTGCATAAGCACTGAACACTACACAGTGCCAGTATATCAGTTTGTTAACAATTAACAAAGTGATCTTTTTCTGGATGCACAGGACGTTTCCTTTATAACAAATGAGAAAACTGAAGTTCCTCTCACTATGGGCCAGGTGTAGTAAAAATCTGGATTGCGACTCGCACATTGCGAGTCAGACCGACTCGAAATTTGCGAGTCGCAATCCAGAATGTAGGATGGTGTCCCTGACACCATCTGCGACTCGCAAGGAGGTTGCAAAGGCCAACCTCATTATTATTAATTAGGTGGGTCGCAATTTGCCACCCCCTTGCGAGTGGCGGCACTCACAGGGATGGTGGCCTGCTGGAAACAGCAGACCACCATGTCTGTGACTGCTTTTAAATAAAGCATTTTTTTTTTTTTTTGTAATGCAGCCGTTTTCCTTAAAGGAAAACGATATGCATTACAAAACTGAAAAATTAAACGTTTTTGTTTCATTTTTTCGGAGCAGGCAGTGAAATTCGCTATTTGCGACGTGCAAAAAGCTTTGAACATCTGGCCATCAGCATCATAAAATCTGCAGGGGTAAAAATCTTATATATTTTATTAGGTGAAAGTGTAATTCGTCTGCTTAAATATCTTTAACTAACTACTGGCAAATCCAATAGGTTTGGCTTCAGTCTTTTAGCTTTAGCAAAATTAGTTTGATTTTGTCGTAGCGCTTGTAAAACTTTATATTGAGGGACCAGCAGGACCCTTGCTAATCTAAGAATTGTGACTAAAAGAAAACGTCTTATTTGTAATAATAAGCACACATTGCCGTTGAAGCTCCTGGCACTGACTATAAATAATTCGTGTGTGTATGTGCCATTTGTGAAAAAGCAGATTGCCGTCAATCACAGTGAAAGTAAGGAATGCCTGAAGTAGCTGACCAAGTGCCCCAAGTTGTATACTGTATTAGTCAGAAGGAAAAAGTAAACACGGCCACAGACTGATGGATGATGAGGGTTGGCTGAAATTTTAGTAAAATCAAAATGTCTTGCCTAATGCGAGACCTAAAACTCTACATCATAATGTTATTCAGGCAGATACTCAAATGTAAAGCTAATTTAATTTATTCAATATAAATCGTATTGACTATTTAAAAGGTGTTCTTGTAATACTAACGGTTATTACATCCTACTTCTGCATCTGCTCTATTTTTTATTATTTCAACAAAGTATCATTTGTCATTGTGCTGTATCTTTCTTCTGAAAGGGACAACAGTCCCTAGGATACATTAAAATACATTTGATTTCTTTGCTCATAGTTAAGTACTGGTCCAAGCTCAAACGTCCTTTTGTATCTGTCCTGACATGTGCCACAATGGAAGTTGAGTAGATTTTCTTGCTCAGAACTTTTCTGCATACAAAAAGGGATTTACTCAGTCAGTCTTGACATCCCAAAACCTGATGCACGCACGATTCTGTCAGCAATGCTTGAAAACATTTCTGTTCATAGTCGCCGTCTATTGTCTGCAGTGTTATGCAAGTCAAAGAGATAGAAACATTTATTAAACAATGCTAATGAGGATAATTTTAAGATAAACTGTAATTATTGATCTGACTCTTCATATTCACTACTTGCTAATTGCAGCCAGTAGAGATACACTTAGAGCATTTTGTGTCGTGAGATCAGGATAAATGTTAAATGATTACTGTGCATGAGCAGGAAACATTTGCCATTGAAAAGACAATACAGACAAATAGCATAGTAATCAAATATTTTTTTCTAAATGAAAAGTGGAGTATTGTGCCAGTGGTGAAGATGGTACCATAAAAAGGACAAAAAGGCTACAAAGGTGGACGTCAAGATGTGCGTGAAAATAGAACATACATCAATTAGATCTATTTTGTTTAAGTTCACTCCCGGTTGGTTTAAACCCGGCAAAGGCTTACAAGAAGCCCACCCGCCCAAAAGGGCGCCAATGAAATATAGATATTTCGTAGATGGTTTTGTGAACTTAATGGCCGATTTATCAAGGGCTTCCATGTTTTTTAACAATTGTGTCATGCAAAAGGAGTGCTGAATCCTGCTGAGTCACACAGAAATTAATATATGTAATATATGCATTCCCATGCAAAAACCAACTCAACTGTAAGGCAGTGGTATTTAACACCATATCACTGTGTGACATTGCATCCCATTTCACAATTCAACAATAGAAATGCATCCGAATTGCCGTGCATCAGCAACCCATCTGAAGAAAATGATTTAGTGGCTGTAGTAAAAAGCCCTCACAATTAGGGATGAGCGGTAAGCTCCGCTCTCCTGGTGGAGTTAACTACATTTTTGGCACTGCGCATGGAGCGTGAAGTTTGGCCAAAAACTCTGCTAGCAACAGCAGCGAGTGTAGCTTTCCGTTAGTGCACTTCAGCCCAGTTATGGGCCACACAGTGCAAGCATAGACAGTCTGCACTCACATTGTGTGGCCTATAACTGGGTTGTAGTGCGCATTTGGCCCAAAGAAGACATCAGCAGTGGCCGGGCGTGACCATGGAGTTGCTGCAAGCTGCTGCTGAGGGACTGTGCCCCCACCAGTACCAGATCCAGGCGTTCCTCCATTCACTGTCCTCAGCAGCCTGGGAGCAGGGGGCCGAAGGAGGCAGAGAGCCAGGACGCTGGCAACGGGGAGACCAGGTATGAGCCTGGTTTCGCTCTCTATTCTATGTGTACATGGGGACTGGCATTGGGCATTGACAGCAGTTGCACATGAGGGGGGCCTGTGCGTGGAAAAAAGAAAACTTGCAGTCAGAGCTCTACTTGAAAAGAAGCTGTCCCTAGGGCAAGCTGCTGAGGCCAGCGGGGAGAGCTGGATACCGGGGGAGCATCAGCTGCTGAGTGGTAGTCCAGCAGCCCCCCCCAGATAGAGATGCGTGTGGCATGAGAGACTGCCTTAGAGCCCAGTGGCCAGCAAGGCTAGGCACTTTGTGAAAATACCAGGCTGCTGGTGGTGAGCTGTTTTGCTGCTGCTAGTGCTGGGCCCTAAAGAAAGGATGGTCAAAGGCTGAGTGTAAGTGCAGACCAAGCAATTGCAAGGCTGGCGCACGGCAGGGGGTGTGCTTGGCCCTTCAAAGCAAATTTGTGAAGGAAGGCAGTTGGTGAAGGGAAGTGCGCAGGTGTGGCTCCAGGTCAGTGGACTGTGGCAACACAAGAGGCCTGAAACAGCAGATTTTGCTGCAGTTTCTGCATACGCTGGCCTTAATGCGCCCAGTCTCAGAAGCGATAAGCAGCATTGGTCTGGTCAGTGCTATTAACTAGACCTGACCCTGCTTAGCACTTCCAAAATCAGGCACATTCAGTGCCAGGGTGGTAGGGCAGGCAGCAGTCTGCTGCATGTGGAACTCAGCAGAATTCCACAGAGATTTTACCCAACTCTGCGGAATTCTGCAGAGAAGAACTCTGTGCACTCCGCCCACCACTACTCACCACCACAGCAGATGTTGGCAACCTCAACTACCCTATGGATTTTGTCATACCTCAATTGGGAGTAGCTTGGAGACAACCAAATAGGTAGTGAAAGAGGAAGGAACCTGTTATCCTCATTGACTCCATGGAGGAGGAGGTCATTCACTTACACAGATTGAAGAGGGAGTCTATCATGGAATTGCTGGAGAAGATAGCACCAAGTCTCCAGCCAGCAACTGCAAGGACCCATGCCATTCCAGCACATATCAAATTTATGTCTGTGATACACATGTTGGCCTCTGGATCCTTCCAAATCACAATTGCAAGATCGGCTGGCATTTCACAAGGCACATTATGTGTGTTTCTGCCATCTGTTTTGGATGTCATAATAAAACTGACCACACAGTACCTTCTTTTACCCAAAACTCCCCAACAGCAATTGGATATCAAGCAAAGCTTTATAATTGTTTGACTTTTCATCCTTGGCGTTGTCTCCCCTAACCTTTTGCCTCTGTTTCCCAGGTTGTTGATGTGTGTTGGACTCTGTTTCTGCTGTTTTTGTTACTCTGGGCACTTTACCACTTCTATCCAGTGCTAAAGTGCAAGTGCTCCTGTATAAAATGTGTATGCAATTGGCTTTCCATGATTGGCATATTTGATTTACTGGTAAGTCCCTAGTACAGTGTATTAGAGGTGCCAGGGCCTGTAAATCAAATGCTACTAGTCGACCTGCAGCACTGGTTGTGCCACCCACAATACTAGCTCAGTAAACATGGCTCAGACCTGCCACTGCAGTTCACTGGAATGTGAGGTAACTGCACTGGCGTTGTACACCGTCACAGTAGGCGGTCGGAGACCGCGGCGCAATGCTGCATTGGTTAACTTTGGACCCTATGGGTCCCAGGAGCCAATGACGATGTACGCCGGCGGTGATGGTACGCACCTCCACGGACGTGACCGCCGCGGATGTGACCTCGATTTTCTATCTATTGAATCACTCGATACCTGATCTTCGACAGGAGAGGACCTACACTGCAAGTGCTGTTGTGACCTCAGTCTGGAAGAGACAATGGCTTGTGCGTCCGGGGAAAGGGCCCCTGCCTTCACATCAGAGGAGTTGGAGAAGCTCGTTGATGAGGTCCTCCCCCAGTACATGCTACTCTACGGTCCTCCAGACAAACAGGTAAGCACACAGGGAGCATGTTGTATGGGCTATGCCTGTGTGAAGAGGGCTGTATGTAAGAAGGAAGGGCGCAGAGTTCTGCATGCATGAAAGACGATGGGTGCATGTGTCAAAGACTGGTAAAAGTGTGCGTAACGACCAGGGAGGAGGTGGTCACTATGCTGCAGGAGCTTTCTTCGGAGCCTGAGTTTTCGAGGGGAGACACTAAATGATGCGGACGTTAACCGGGAGTTTGATAGAGCCCTGATGAAGTCCGTGAGAGGGATCTCTCATAGGACGAAACACGTGTTGGCTGTGGTGGCTTGATGTATATGAAATACAAGGATGATTTTCAATTATTAAGATGAACTATGTGCTTCAAGAAATAAATTTATTCTGAACTATTGATGGTGTGATTGCCTTTCCACACTGAAGATCCGATACATTACTAACTTTGAATTCTATATTCATGAGTGCCCTGACAGTTGTCTTTTGCTCTGTTAGTTTCCAAGGAAACATTGGAGGATTAAGGAGGATCCTCTTGCCAGGAGCACCATGCCATAATTGAAAAGTGGATACTACTATATGGATTACTGTGAGCGCCCAATTCCTATGACTCTCTTCCTAGGTGCTTTCTTTTGACTGCATGTGCCACATGGCAAGGGTAGGGATGGGGGCCACTCACTTTGACGGTGCAGTTGGTAATGACTTCTCTTCTTCCCCTGTACATTTCATGTAGGTCAGCGCCCACCATAGGAAAGATATTTGGCGTGCCATCGCCAAGGACGTCCGGACCCTGGGGGTCTACCACAGACGGAGCACCCAGTGCCGGAAAAGTTGGGAGGACATTCGCCGCTGGAGCAAGAAGACGGCGGAGGCTCAGCTGGGGGATGGCCTCCCAACATTGGAGGGGTGCCCGTCAAACCATGAGCCCCCTGACGTTCAGGATCCTGGCGGTGGCCTACCCGGAGTTGGATGGGCGCTTGAGGGCATCACAGCAGACACAAGGGGGTGAGTACACTCTCATTCAGCTGACTTTGCGTGCAGTGGAGTTGTCTGGGTGGGGGAGGAGGGCTGTGGGTTTCCCTAGGCCAGGGCGAGTTCCGTAGGCTAGGCCCCTCCGTAAGGCATGGCCCTGTGGCCCCCCACCCCACCTCTGCAGAGTGCCAAGTACAGCTATTCATGCCCCTGTGTCATCTATGTGTGCAGATGTCGTCCATGGCCTTGGAAGGCCATTTCCCAGGAATTGCACTGTGGACCCCAAGAGCGCAGCGTAGTGCAGGGGGCTTCTGTGTCTTGTCCGCCAACGGTAGCGGTAATCCATGCACTCAACATGTCTTTATTTCCCCCCCCCTTTTTGTGGTCTCCCTGTTCTTGTGTGCATTAGCATCATCAGGCAGAGGAGCAGTGGCACCGGAGCGCGAGGGAGCTGCATCCCACATGGCCATGGAGGGCCACACTACGGTCTCTGAATTCACCAGTAGGACGGATGGCGAGGGGAGCTCCACGGCGAGGACAGGAGCTGACACCAGCGACACGGACTCATCCTCTGATGGGAGCTCCCTTGTGGTGGCAGCAACATCTGTGCCCCCTGCATCTACAAGTACAGCCACCACACCCCCTACCAGCACCGCCCTCCCAGCAGCCCCTCAGCCTTCGCCCCGTGCCCGCTCACCCAGGAGGGTGGGCATCACCTTCGCCCCAGGCACCTCAGGCCCTGCCCCAGTCACCCCTGCTGCCCTCAGTGAGGAGGCCATTGACCTCCTTAGGTCCCTCACTGTTGGGCAGTCTACCATTTTGAATGCCATCCAGGGTGTAGAAAGACAGTTGCAACAAACTAATGCATTCCTGGAGGGCATTCATTCTGGTCAGGCGGCTCTTCACCGAGCTTTTCAAACTCTGGCCTCAGCACTGATGGCAGCCATTGTCCCTGTGTCTAGCCTCCCCCCTCCAACTTCCTCCACCCAGACCCAATCCCCTGTACCTCTGCCTATCCCAAGCACACCATCAGACCAGCCTGCACACACCTCACCACACAAGGGAAGCTCAGGCAAACATAAGCACCACACATCCCACGGGCACTCACGCAAGCATCACACACATGCAGACACACCAACATCCACTGCCTCCTCTGTGTCCCCCTCCTCGTCGTCTCCCTCCTCCCTCCCAGTCTCGTCTACACACACACCTGCATGCACTACCTCTACAGCCACTACGTCCCTCACTAGCACACCCACCAGCACACCCCGCTCACGTGCAGTCACTACCTCCACTACCATCCACACGTCCCCTGTGTCCTCTCCCAGTGTGTCTGTGACGCCCCCTCCGAAGATACACAAACGCAGGCACACACCCACCCAACAGCCATCCACCTCATGACAGCCTCCAGCGCATGCACCTGCACCCAAAGTCACCAAACGTACACCTCCAACTACCACCACCTCTTCCTCCAATCCCAAACCCACTCCAGCTACCCGTCCCAGTGTGTCCCAAAAACTTTTCCTGTCCAGCCTTGACCTTTTTCCCACACCTCCCCCACCCCGTCCATCTCATAGGCCCCGAACTAGCACCTCAGCCACAACATCTCCGGGACCAGTGGTGCCTGTAGTCACAGGTATGTGGAGTGCACCAGCCACCAGGACAGCCAGTGTGGCACGGAGCCACAGCACAGCCAGTCTCCCCCCGTGAAGCATCAGAAGTTGGCCAGTGCCCGGTGGGAGAGGGGGAAGACTCCAGCCACCAAAGCCGCTCCCAGGGGTCCCGGTGGGAGTGTGGACTCAGCTGTGACACCTCCCAAGGTGGGGAAGGGCCACAAGAAACCCGTAAGTCTGGGAACAGCAGCACGGCGGAGATGCCCACCATCATCCCCGCTGCCCAGGAGGCCACCGCCAGCCCCAGCCCAGCTGCCCAGGAGGCCACCCCCAGCCAGCTGCCCAGGAGGCCACTGCCAGCCCAAGCCCAGCTGCCCAGGAGGGCCCCGCAGGCCCCATCCCAGCTGCCCAGGAGGCCACCACCAGCCCCAGCCCAGCTGCCCAGGAGGGACCCGCCAGCCCCAAACCAGCTGCCCAGGAGGAGACCGCCAGCACAAGCCCCGCTGGCCCATGAAGGACCACCAGCACAAGCCCCGCTGGGCCATGAAGGACCTCCAGCACAAGCCCTGCTGGGCCATGAAGGACCACCAGCACAAGCCCCGCTGGGACATGAAGGACCACCAGCACAAGCCCCGCTGGGCCATGAAGGACCTCCAGCACAAGCCCCGCTGAGCCATGAAGGACCGCCAGCACAAGCCCCGCTGGGACATGAAGGACCGCCAGTACAAGCCCTTCTGGGCCATGAAGGAACACCAGCACAAGCCCTGCTGGGCCATGAAGGACCGCCAGCACAAGCCCCGCTGAACAGGGCACCACCAACTCAAGCACCGCTGAACAGGGCACCGCCAAATCAAGCACCGGTGAACAGGGCCCCGCCAACTCAAGCACCGCTGAACAGGGCACTGCCAACTCAAGCACTGCTGAACAGGGCACCGCCAAATCAAGCACCACTGAACAGGGCACCGCCAAATCAAGCACCGCTAGCCCATGAGCGGCAGGGGCACTGACGCAACTGGGACCGTCACGGGGTGAGTGATGCACTCCGGACACCAGTCCCCCTCCAGAACCAGTGAAGACATCCATCCACTACCTCTGTCCTTCACAGGATGAAGCACTCTGGGCACCAGTCCCCCTCCAGAACCAGTGGAGACACCCATCCACTACCTCTGTTCTTCACAGGATGAATCACTCTGGGCACCAGTCCCCCTCCAGAACCAGTGGAGACTGTTATCAACTTGAGAGACTGTGGCTTTCCACTCCCCAGGATTGAACAGTGGGCAACCCACCCACTGTAGAGACTTGAGAGACTGTGGCTTTGCACTACCCAGGATGGAACAGTGGGCAAACCACCCACTGTAGAGACTTTAGAGACTGTGGCTTTGCACTCCCCAAGATGGAACAGTGGGCAAACCACCCATGGTAGAGACTTGAGAGACTGTGGCTTTGCACTCTCCAGGATTGAACAGTGGACAAACCACCCACTGTAGAGACTTGAGAGACTGTGGCTTTGCACTCCCCAGGATTGAACAGTGGGCATGGAGCCCCCTCGTGGATCTGTCGTCGTGCACTCATCCGGCTGAGGTGCCCCCCCTTCCCTTCCCCCTGAGTTGCCTGTTGTATTTCTATCTGATGCCCCTGCAGTGTTCTCTCTGTTTTGATCTGGTATCAAGTGTGGGCCTCACCCATGCATTTTGGGTCCAGTGGTCCACGGACTATAAATGGTGCAATACCTGGACTTGTATTATTGGTGTATATATTTGTTTATATTGTATATATATTTTATAGTACTGTATGTTAATAGATTAAAATGGTTACAATCATTTCCTTTGGTCTTTGCATTCTTCCGGGGGGATGGGGGGGTGTAACTATAATATATAGATATGTATTAGTGTGTGTGTTGTAGTGGGTGAGGGTGGGGGTGGGGTGGGGGTGTTGCGTGTGTGTGTCCCTGTATTTTGCCTCTCCCTCCCCTGTGTCGTAGGTGCAGTACTCAACGTGGTCTTTGCCGCCGGCGTTCGTGCTCCTGGTACAGGAGCAGGAAGACTATCGCAGGTAGAATTTGGAGTTCCGGGTCCATTGTGTCCTCGTTCCTCGTGGAGTGTTTAGAGGTGAATGTTTTCCCTTCGAAATTCCTGTTTCCGCCGTGTTTTTATCCGCGGTGAATCCACCCCGGAAAAGGTGGCGGATTGGCCTGTCATAATACTGTGGGCGATACATTGTCTCCCGCCTGTCTGTTGGTGGTGAACGCCGCGCTGTTTGTTTGTACCGCCGTGGCGGTCGGAGTGTTAAAGTGGCTGTCTTTGTTGGCAGTTTCCGCCACGTCGTAATTGCACATTTTTTATCGCTGGCCTGTTGGCGGTCTTACTGCCGCTTTAACACCGTTCGCCAGGGTTGTAATGAGGGCCTAAGTGTACTTAGGGTCTGTAATTTAAAAGTCACTTGTGTGCTACAGCACCCATTGTTCCACCCACTGCTGAGAAAGTGCAAACACTACGGCAGGTCTACCATGTGTAACCTTGTTGTACAGTTTTAAACTACAAAGTTGACCTGTTAAAATAACCCTTTCAGTTCTGTCAGGTCTAAACATTCCATTTAACAATTAATAAGTGTCACCCCTAAGTAGACCCATAGGTAGAGTGCATGGTATTTATATTTAAATATAATGCTACACATATGCTTACAGTAAAAAAAGAAAAGTGAGTTTCACTGTAGTAAGGCTGTATGTTCTTTAGGAAAACACTGAGAAGAAATATTAATTGTAATAAATATATCTCTGGTTAGAAAACACAAATTACATTAATAGATTTTCTGTAATATATTTTTAAACTCCCATTTAGGATTTTTAATAAATATTATAGAAAAGGTAATTTTGGAAAGTTACCTTTCTCCTGCCTAATGCTTCTGGGTGTCCATTTGCCTATACTCCAACTGTGACCTGACAGCTTAATAGTCCCCTTAATGAGGTATGAACATTTCTCCCAGAGTAGAAAAATGGCCTTGGGTATGAGGAGATGTTTCTGTTCCTCTGGCAAGATGAGCATTAGGGATGTGACTAGGAACTTGGTTAACTTCAAAGAAGCCTATTCCGTCGCAGGCAAATGTTAGCTATTACTTGGGAAGGGCCCTTCTTTTTTCCGTCAGTCAGGCAGGCACCAATCCCAGTGGGAAAGGAGCTGCCTTCAGAATTGGTTTAGATAGAATACAAAGGAATGGTTGATAATTTCACTGCCCACACTTCTGTGGTTTGCATACTGGATCTGCACAAGGAGAAAAAGGTTTCACAATTGTGTATTTAGGCAGAGAGGGGATCCGTGGGATTCTTTGATGTAGGGCACACAGAATGTGCTACAAAGGTGGATATGTTTACCCCTGGGAAAGCTTACCCTATTGGTAGAGGAGGGGTCAGGAGTCACACACACCCACAAACTGGTACCACTCATACATGTAGCACCCACAGTACCCTCCTCACTATACTTCTGAACCTGTGGAAGATAAAAAAAGGACTGAACTTGCTTTCTGAAACTTGAAAAATGCTTAGAATATTAGGTCTACTTTCCCTTTTGTACCCACAAAGAAGAAGTGGACTCGTATGACTGACCTCTTGTTCAAGCTACAGGGACATACCCAGCTACAAGAGGCCTTTCCTGCAACTACACAGCTGACCAGTTCCAAGTGAACCTGAAGTAAATGCTGCTGGAGTGAGTCTTATCCCCCAAATGCTGTCCCCAAGGTTCTAGGACCATTGGTGTTTTTCAAAATATACTCCTCTTAACATATCCTGAACCATGGGTCTTAGAAATCTTTTTCTTTCCAAGATGTCTGGAGGACCAAGACCAACCTGCCAAGAAGACTTGATGAAGATGATTTGCAGATAGGCTTAAGATTCAGGTTGCTCCCACTCAGAGCTTTACCTAGCAGTAAATCTGATTCAGTAGGACAATGCAGAAAATATATCTGGCCTTGTGGAGCCTTCCTAGGCCACAGCCTGCAACCTTGCCCCACTGGAAGATTATGAAGTCCACAAAATTGACTAAGTACGAATGTAGAAATATTCACTGGATGAAGGTACCAAAAGTATCACACAAGAGGACCATCCTTGGATGTGGAATTCACATTTCTCCCACTTCAGAGCTTTCTCTTCAAAAGTCTATGGCTTCACTGGGGCCTCATCCGAGGGATACCCAATGTTGTGGAGCCCTCTTCAGCCACAGTCTTCTTCCTTGCATTGAGTATTTTTGACTTACATTTCACAGACTAAGCTGAAGGTAAAAAAATCTAACTGGGTTAAACCTGGTTACGGTGTCTTACCTGTGTACAATTGCAATTTACCTTAATTTGCACCTAGGTTCCAGCTAAGCACAACAAGAGGAATGAGGATGTGGTTAATTCTGAACCTTCATATCTCTTGTTCCCCTTATTGGATTTTTGTTGTTTTGGTGTCATTTTATTTATTTTTTCTAATTTCATTTGGAAATGTTCTTATTTTCTGTTTTTATTTGTCACTGTTTGGTTCTCCATAAATACTTTACACATTGTCTTTAGGCTAAGGTTATCTGCTCTGTGTCATAGCTACCAGGAGGTAGAGGGCCAGTTGATTTAGTGACTTTAGTGGTTCACCCTAAAAAGGATTGTGGTTATTACTTGAGGTGGGCACCTAGCAGCTCAACTAATACCCCAATTGCTTTTAATAACCATTTTTTCTGAGAAAAGAAAGTAATCATTTTCACAAACACATGAGAGCACAAAAGATGGAATCAAATGGAAAAAAAAATCTTGATTTATGACATTAAACGTTGTTGCACATCAGGATAAAATTAACTGCAAGACTCATAAAAATACAGATGCCAGTGTTTAATATGTTAACCCAGATGGTGACACAAAGGTGAGTACTATGAAATACACAGAGCTGATTATATCATTGGACCTCAACCTAATCGACTTGCAATTTTTCTATTGGCACAGTGTTGGACTTGGCCCTCTCTGCAGGGTCATCCACAACTATTTTGCCTTCACACTCCTTCTTTCTGCACCTGTTTTTGTTGGCTATTAGGACTCTGAGCACTTTACTACCGCTAACCAGTGCTAAAGAGCTTGTGCTCTCTCCCTTAAACATCGTAAAGTTGGAATGCACCCAATTGGTGCATTTAATTTATTTGTAAGTCCCTTACCAAGCCTAAACCTTCCTTTGTAATTCATATTTCTATTTCTATTTAGTATTTGTACATCGTATCATACCCAAAGGTGTCAAAGCAATAGAGCTAACAAAAGGTGAGAAGCAGACCATGAGGAAAGGAGAGCAGGGACACAGCCATCACGGGAGGGAAAAAAACAATGTTTTCAGCTGCTTTCGAAAGGTGACATGAGGCTTACAATGTTAGTGGTTAGTGTATTCCACAACTTGCCAGCTGTGGCCAAAGAATTGAGGTACAGTTACTTTTCTAAGAGAAGAGGATCTAACTGGTCTCTTAAAATTGTACCACTAAAGAGCAGTTCTCAGCTTCATTGGCCCCTGAGATGGAGGGCTGTGTACGGCAGACAAATAGCTTTAAAGGTCACTCAATTCCCTGACTGGTAGTCAGGGCAGGGGGCGGATGGCCTCCCTGACTGATTCACATTTAAGTACATCCAAAATCAGTCGGGTAGGCACATTCTGAATGACCTGGAGCCTATTCAATACAGACTTGTTGATGTTTAAATAGAAAGCATTGCAGTAGTCTAGTCAAGATGTGATGAGTGCGATAACTACTGCCACTCTCAGCTCAACTGGTATAAAAGGTAACACTTTTCTTAAGAACTTAATAGTGAAGAAACAGGAATCCATGGGCTGCTTAACCTGGTGTCGAAAGAGGGGGTATTGTCAAAAATCACACCTTTTTTTGTTTTTCACCAAAACAACCGGAAGAGGAAGAGGGGCACATGCTTCCGGCCACCAAAGTTCTAACCAGATAGAAATCTGTTCCACAAACCTCAAAATCTCCCTTTTATTAACATTCAGTTTTAGGCAGTTTTCTTTCAACCAAATTCGTATTTCAGACAAGCAGCATTTAAATGTTTCTGCAACCTGCAGCATGTAATCTGCCCTAGAAATGCTCATTTGGGTGTCGTCTGCATAGGACACCACCTGAAAACCAAAGTTACCATACCAATTTAGCTAAGATATAAATAAATAGGGTAGGGCTAAGAGAAGAGCCCAGTGGGACAATACAATGAAGCGCCCAGTGGGACACTGCAAGGAAGCACCCAGTGGGACACAGCACGGAAGCTGGAATGGTTCTGCCCTGAAGTTCCCACAACTTACGGCATGGATCCTACTGGGCAGGAAAGACTTCAGCAGCGTCAATGCTGTATATCTCAACCCCACTTGGCGCAATCTTTGCACCAAGCAGGAAGGGGATAATGTATCAAATGCAGCTGACAGATCCAGCATAACCAATATTGCTGAGCCTCCTTGGTCCACTTGGTGGTGAATGGAGTTGGTAGCCACCAGCAAAGCAGTTTGGAAGGTCATGTTTGGTGTCTGAAATTGCAATTTAACCCCTTCGCTGCCAGGCCTTTTCCCCCTCCTGTGCCGGGCCTTTTTTTGCCTATTTGGGGCAGTTCGCGCTTAGGCCCTCATAACTTTTTGTCCACATAAGCTAACCAAGCCAAATTTGCGTCCTTTTTTTCCAACATCCTAGGGATTCTAGAGGTACCCAGACTTTGTGGGTTCCCCTGAAGGAGGCCAAGAAATTGGCTAAAATACAGTGAAAATTTCGTTTTTTTCAAAAAAAATTGAAAAAGTGGCTGCAGAAGAAGGCTTGTGGTTTTTCCCCTGAAAATGGCATCAACAAAGGGTTTGCGGTGCTAAACTCAGCAACTTCCCAGCTTTCAGGAACAGGCAGACTTTAATCAGAAAACCCAATTTTTCAACACAATTTTGGCATTTTACTGGGGCATACCCCATTTGTGCAATTTTTTGTGCTTTCAGCCTCCTTCCAGTCAGTGACCGGAATGGTCATGAAACCAATCCTGGATCCCAGAAACCTAAACATTTCTGAAAAGTAGACAAAATTCTGAATTCAGCAAGGGGACATTTGTGTAGATCCTACAAGGGTTTCCTACAGGAAATAACAGCTGAAAAAGAAAAATATTGAAATTGAGGTGAAAAAAACATCAATTTTTCTCTACTTTTTGCTCTGTAACTTTTCCCTGCAATGTCAGATTATCGAAAGCAATATACCGTTACGTCTGCTGGACTCCTCTGGTTGCGGGGATATATAGGGTTTGTAGGTTCATCAAGAACCCGAGGAACCCAGAGCCAATAAATGAGCTGCACCCTGCAGTGCGTTTTCATTCTATACCGGGTATACAGTAATTCATTTGCTGAAATATAAGGAGTAAAAAATAGCTATCAAGAAAACCTTTGCATTTCCAAAAAGGGCACAAGATAAGGTGTTGAGGAGCAGTGGTTATTTGCACATCTCTGAATTCCGGGGTGACCATAGTAGCATGTGAATTACATGGAATTTCTCAAATAGATGTCTTTTTTACACACACCCCTATATTTGGAAGGAATAAATGTAGAGAAAGACAAGGGGCAATAACACTTGTTTTGCTATTCTATGTTCCCCCACGTCTCCCGATAAAAATGATACCTCACTTGTGTGGGTAGGCCTAGCGCCCGCGACAGGATATGCCCCAAAACACAACGTGGACATATCACAGAAAACAGAGCTGTTTTTAGCAAAGTGACTACCTGTAGATTTTGGCCTCTAGCTCAGCCGCCACCTAGGGAAACCTACCAAACCTGTGCATTTCTGAAAACTAGAGACCTAGGGGGATCCAAGGAGGGGTGACTTGCGGGGCTCGGACCAGGTTCTGTTACCCAGAATCCTTTGCAAACCTCAAAATTTGGCTAAAAAAACACATGTTCCTCACATTTCTGTGGCAGAGAGTTCTAGAATCTGAGAGGAGCCACAAATTTCCTTCCACCCAGCGTTCCCCCACGTCTCCCGATAAAAATGATACCTCACTTGTGTGGGTAGGCCTAGCGCCCGCGACAGGATATGCCCCAAAACACAACGTGGACATATCACAGAAAACAGAGCTGTTTTTAGCAAAGTGACTACCTGTAGATTTTGGCCTCTAGCTCAGCCGCCACCTAGGGAAACCTACCAAACCTATGCATTTCTGAAAACTAGAGACCTAGGGGAATCCAAGGAGGGGTGACTTGTGTGGCTCGGACCAGGTTCTGTTACCCAGAATCCTTTGCAAACCTCAAAATGTGGCTAAAAAAACACATGTTCCTCACATTTCTGTGGCAGAAAGTTCTGGAATCTGAGAGGAGCCACAAATTTCCTTCCACCCAGCGTTCCCCCACCTCTCCCGATAAAAATGATACCTCACTTGTGTGGGTAGGCCTAGCGCCCGCAACAGGATATGCCCCAAAACACAACGTGGACATATCACAGAAAACAGAGCTGTTTTTAGCAAAGTGACTACCTGTAGATTTTGGCCTCTAGCTCAGCCGCCACCTAGGGAAACCTACCAAACCTGTGCATTTCTGAAAACTAGAGACCTAGGGGGATCCAAGGAGGGGTGACTTGCGGGGCTCGGACCAGGTTCTGTTACCCAGAATCCTTTGCAAACCTCAAAATTTGGCTAAAAAAACACATGTTCCTCACATTTCTGTGGCAGAAAGTTCTGGAATCTGAGAGGAGCCACAAATTTCCTTCCACCCAGCGTTCCCCCATGTCTCCCGATAAAAATGATACCTCACTTGTGTGGGTAGGCCTAGCGCCCGCGACAGGATATGCCCCAAGACACAACGTGGACATATCACAGAAAACAGAGCTGTTTTTAGCAAAGTGACTACCTGTAGATTTTGGCCTCTAGCTCAGCCGCCACCTAGGGAAACCTACCAAACCTGTGCATTTCTGAAAACTAGAGACCTAGGGGAATCCAAGGAGGGGTGAATTGCGGGGCTCGGACCAGGTTCTCTTACCCAGAATCCTTTGCAAACCTCAAAATTTGGCTAAAAAAACACATGTCCCTCACATTTCTGTGGCAGAAAGTTCTGGAATCTGAGAGGAGCTACAAATGTCCTTCCACCCAGCGTTTCCCCAAGTCTCCCGATAAAAATGATACCTCACTTGCGTGGGTAGGCCTAGCGCCGGCGACAGGAAACACCCCAAAGCGCAACGTGGACACATCCTAAATTTTGGAAAAAAACAGAGGTGTTTTTTGCGAAGTGCCTACCTGTAGATTTTGGCCTCTAGCTCAGCCGGCACCTAGGGAAACCTACCAAACCTGTGCATTTCTGAAAACTAGAGACCTAGGGGAATCCAAGATGGGGTGATTTGCGGGGCTCTGACCAGGTTCTGTTACCCAGAATCCTTTGCAAACATCAAAATTTGGCCCAAAAACACTTTTTCCTCTCATTTCGGTGACAGAAAGTTCTGGAATCTGAGAGGAGCCACAAATTTCCTTCCACCCAGCGTTCCCCTAAGTCTCTCCATAAAAATGGTACCTCACTTGTGTGGGTAGGCCTAGCGCCCACAAAAGGAAATGGCCCAAAACACAACGTGGACACAACATATTTTTTCACAAAAAACAGAGGTGTTTTTTGCAAAGTGCCTACCTGTGGATTTTGACCTCTAGCTCAGCCGGCCCCGGGGGGGGGGGGGGAAATGCCCTAAAATAAATTTGACCCCCCCCCTGCCCAGGAGCGACCCTTGCCTACGGGGTCGCTCCCCCTGCGTGACATTGGCGTCAAACAACAAATCCCCGGTGCCTAGTGGTTTCTGCCCCCTTGGGGGCAGATTGCCCTAAAATTGACCAATCTGCCCCCAAGGGGGGCAGAAATGGTCTAAACACACTTTGCCCTCCAGGGGGGCGACCCTTGTCTGATGGGTCGCTCCCCATCTCTAAAAAAACAAACAAACAAACAAAAAAACACAAAAAACAAATTTGTCCTGGCGCCTACAGGTGTCTGCCCCCCCTGGGGGCAGATCGGCCTAATAATAGGCCGATCTTCCCCCAGGGGGGTCAGAAATGGCCTAAAATAAATTTGCCCCCCGAACCTCCACCCCCCCCGGGAGCGACCCTTGCCTACGGGGTCGCTCCCCCTGCGTGACATTGGCGCCAAAAAACAAATCCCCGGTGCCTAGTGGTTTCTGCCCCCTTGGGGGCAGATTGACATAAAATCGACCAATCTGCCCCCAGGGGGGCAGAAATGCTCTAAATACAGTTTGCCCCCCAGGGGAGCAACCCTTGTCTGATGGGTCGCTCCCCATCTCTAAAAAAAAACACACAAAAAAAATGTGCTCTGGCGCCTACAGGTTTCTGCCCCCCCTGGGGGCAGATCGGCCTAATAATAGGCCGATCTTCCCCCAGGGGGGGCAGAAATGGCCTAAAATAAATTTGCATCCCCAACCCCCACCCCCCCACCAGGAGCGACCCTTGCCTACGGGGTCGCTCCCCCTGCGTGACATTGGCGCCAAAAAACAAATCCCCGGTGCCTAGTGGTTTCTGCCCCCTTGCGGGCAGGTTGACCTAAAATCGACCCATCTGCCCCCAAGGGGGGGCAGAAATGCTCTAAATACAGTTTGCCCCCCAGGGGAGCGACCCTTGTCTGATGGGTCACTCCCCATCTCTAAAAAAACAAACAAACAAAAAATAAAAAAATAAAATAAAAATTTGCCCTGGCAACAAGAGGTTTCTGCCCCCCCCTGGGGGCAGATCGGCCTAATAATAGGCCGATCTGCCCCCAGGGGGGGCAGAAATGGCCTAAAATAAATTTGTCCCCCCCAACCACCACCCCCCCACCAGGAGCGACCCTTGCCTACGGGGTCGCTCCCCCTGCGTGACATTGGCGCCAAAAAACAAATCCCCGGTGCCTAGTGGTTTCTGACCCCTTGGGGGCAGATTGACATAAAATCGACCAATCTGCCCCCAAGGGGGGCAGAAATGGTCTAAACACAGTTTGCCCCCCAGGGGAGCAACCCTTGTCTGATGGGTCGCTCCCCATCTCTAAAAAAACAAACAAACAAAAAAAAAAAACATTTGCCCTGGCGCCTAGAGGTTTCTGCCCCCCCTGGGGGTAGATCGGCCTAATACCAATAGGCCGATCTGCCCCCAGGGGGGGCAGAGATGGCCTAAAATAATTTTGTCCCCCCCACCCCCCCCGGGGAGCGACCCTTGCCTACAAGGTCGCTCCCCTTGCGTGACGGCGCAAAAAAAAGATCCCTGGTGCCTAGTGGTTTCTGCCCCCCTTGGGGGCAGATTGACCTAAAATCGGCCGATCTGCCCCCAAAGCGGGCAGAACTGGCCTAAATACATTTTGCCCCTCCAGGGGAGCGACCCTTGTCCAAGGGGTCGCTCCCCATCTGTAAAACGAAAAAACAAAAAAATCCCTGGTGCCTAGTGGTTTCTGCCCCCCTTGGGGGCAGATCAGCCGAATCAAAATAGGCTGATCTACCCCCCAGGGGGGCAGAAATGGCCTAAAATAACCCCCCACCCCCCCCAGGGAGCGACCCTTGCCTAAGGGGTCGCTCCCCTTGCGTGAAATTCGCACGCCAAAAAAAACCTCCCTGGTGTCTAATGGTTTCTGCCCCCCTTGGGGGCAGATTGGCATCATCAAAATAGGCCAATCTGCCCCCAAGGGGGGCAGAAATGGCCTAAATATATATTGCCCCGTAGGGGAGCGACCCTTGCCTAAGGGATCGCTCCCCACAAAAAAAAAGAAGATCACCACAAAAAAAAAAAAAAAAAAACCCTGGTGCCTAGAGGTTTCTGCCCCCCCTGGGGGCAGATCGGCCTAATAATAGGCCAATCTGCCCCCAGGGGGGGGCAGAAAAGGCCTTCCCAAAAAAATGCCCCCCCTGGGAGCGACCCTTGCCCAAGGGGTCGCTCCTGTTGCGTGAAATTCGCGCGCAAAAAAAACCTCCCTGGTGTCTAATGGTTTCTGCCCCCCGTGGGGGCAGATTGGCCTCATCAAAATAGGCCAATCTGCCCCCAAGGGGGGCAGAAATGGCCTAAATATAATTTGCCCCCCAGGGGAGCGACCCTTGCCTAAGGGGTCGCTCCCCACCTACAAAAAAAGAAAACATCACAAAAAAAAAAAAAAAAAAAAAAGCATTTCTTTTTCAATCGCGCTGGAAGCTCTGCTTCCAGCGCGATGGGGGAGACCCTGTGACTAATCAGCGCGCGCTCGCGCGCTGACGTCACAGGGGGGGTTGGGGGGGTCGGGGGTGGAAGGGGAAGGGCTTCCCCTTCCATCCCTGACTTTGGGGGGGTGGGGGGAAGCACACAGAGGGAGCGAGAGCGCTCCCTCTGGGCTGTGTGCCGAGGACGTAGTGGTTACGTCCTCGGCACAGCAGCACTGTGCCGCAGGACGTAACCACTACGTCCGCGGCACAGAAGGGGTTAAAGTGGATTTTACTGGTAAAGTTGGATTTTAAGTCACAATTCTGAAATGCCACTTTTAGAAAGTTGGCAGTTTCTTGTCCTAACCATTTGGTGCCTGTGGCCTGTTCCTGCATCACATTACTAGGTGCAGATGGCAGTTGCAATTTGTGCATTCCTCCTAGACAGTCTCACAAATGAGGGTCTGGTTGTGGGGAAGGATGGGCCATTTCTGACTTGATAAGGGGAGACCTGTCACCCATCCTACTTGCACTTCAAAGGACCTGGCTCAGTTCACAACTTAAGGACTTCTCAATAGCCTATTATGCCCCCAGACAGCCAAGGGCAAGGGCAAAGAGGCAAAAAACTCCAGACACCTACGTAGGGTGAGGACTCTAGATGTTTCACCTACTTCAAAGTGGGCACACTGTATACATATTGAACCCCCAGACCCACCTTTTTAGTGTACATCTGGATCTGTAGAAGAAGAACTGTTGTGCTGCTATGCTGCAAGAAAGACTGCCCTGGTACTCTGCTGCCCTGTGGCCTGAATGAGAAGAATCAGACCTGCACCTTGAACCCAGGAACAACTGAGTGACTCCAAGGGCTTGTTGGCTGACCTCTGGACCAGGTTAGAAGGGCTCCAACCATCTTGAAGCCTGCACTTGGGCTCTGACTGCTGCAAGACCTAACCTCCTTAATAGTGCCTCTCCATTCACGGACGCTTGGAAGTTAGCCTGCAGGTGCTTTGTCATCCCAGCTGTGGTCTCCACCAAATCTAGGATGAAGTGATATGAAGACCCCCAAAGCATCACAGCTCAGATGCAAGCTTCAATGGAACTGACACCAAGCGGGGTAGAGCCACGCAAATCCTCGCCACTCAGTCTCTTCGGAACTGATGAAGTGTGACACAACTTAAGGCAGGACCTTGCATTACAGCTCTGTCAGCTCCTCATCGGAACTGACATAGTGCAATGCAACTCGATGCAATACATCACGTTGCAGCCCTCCCTGGTCCTGGGAAGGAACGCCGGACGATGCAAAGCATTGCAAAGCCCAACAGTTGGCATTCAAAAGAACTATTTTTACTTAAATCTTTAAGAATACATAATTCCGGTTCATCTAATTGGATTTTTGACATTTTGATCTCAAATAATTTATGAAACTGTACTCTATTTTTCAAAGTTGGTATGAGGTCTTGTGATTTCTTTTTATTAATGTTTAAGTGCTCCACAAAAACTTTACACATTGCCTTTAGGTTAAGCTTCATTGCTTTTGTGCCAAGGTGCCAAACGTTTAAGCACAGGTTAATTTAGGGTTTGCTTATGTTTCACCCTAACAAGAAGCGTGGTTGCTGCTTGAGTAGGGTTTCACCCACCTTAACAAGTAACCCAGTTTCCTTCATAAGTGTACTCATCAAGGATTGCAGGAAGAGGAAGAGGAGAGCTTAGATGAAAATTGTTCATGTCATAGATTACATAAGCACTGAACACTACACAGTGCCAGTATATCAGTTTGCTAACAATTAACAAAGTGATATTTTTCTGGATGCACAGGATGTTTCGTTTATAACAAATGAGAAAACTGAAGTTCCTCTCACTATGGGCCAGATGTAGTAAAAATCTGGATTGCGACTCGCACATTATGAGTCAGACTGACTCGAAATTTGCGAGTCGCAATCCAGAATGTAGGATGGTGTCCCTGACACCATCTGTGACTCGCAAGGCGGTCCCAAAGGCCTACCTCATTAAAATTAATTTGGTGGGTCGCAATTTGCCACTGCTTGCAAGTGGTGGCACTCACAGGGATGGTGGCCCGCTGGAGACAGCAGACCACCATGTCTGTGACTGCTTTTAAATAAAGCATTTTTATTTATTTTTTTGTAATGCAGCCCTTTTCCTTAAAGGAAAACAATATGCAATACAAAACTGGAAAATGAAACGTTTTCATTTCATTTTTTCAGAGCAGGCAGTGGTTCATAGGACCACTGCCTGCTCTGAAAAAAATGTTTTCATGCCATTCACAAAGGGGAAGGGGTCCCATGAGGACCCCTTCCCTTTTGCGAATTGGTTACCACCAATGTGACACTGGTGGTAACTGCAATTACTTTGTGACCGTGACTCGCAAAACGGGGATTGGGCATCGTGATGTGCTTTTTGCATTCGCAAACAGCGAAATTCGCTGTTTGCGACGTGCAAAAAGCTTTGAACATCTGGTCATCAGCATCATAAAATCTGCAGGGGTAAAGATCTTATATTTTATTAGGTGAAAGTGTAATTTGTCTGCTTAAATATCTTTAACTAACTACTGGCAAATCCAATAGGTCTGGCTTCAGTCTTTTAGCTTTAGCAAAATTAGTTTGATTTTGTCGTAGCGTTTGTAAAACTTAATATTGAGGGACCAGCAGGACCCTTGCTAATCTAAGAATTGTGACTAAAAAAAAAACGTCTTATTTGTATTAATAAGCACACATTGCCGTTGAGCTCCTGGTACTGACTATAAATAATTTGTGTGTGTATGTGCCATTTGTGAAAAAGCAGATTGCCGTCACTCACAGTGAAAGTAACAAATTCTTGAAGTAGCTGACCAAGTGCCCCATGTTGTATACTGAAAAAGTAAACACGGCCACAGACTGATGGATGATGAGGGTTGGCTGAAATTTTAGTAAAATCAAAATGTCTTGCCTAATGCGAGACCTAAAACTCTACATCATGTTATTCAGGCAGATACTAATTTCAGAGTTAATTAAGAAAAACAGAAATTCAAATGTAAAGCTAATTTAGGGGCATATTTATACTCCGTTTGCGCCAAATTTGCGTCGTTTTTTTCGACGCAAATTAGACGCAAAACTAACTCTATATTTATACTTTGGCGTTAGACGCGTCTAGCGCTAAAGTTCATGGAGTTAGCGTCATTTTTTGGCGTGAACACCTTCCTTGCGTTAATGATATGCAAGGTAGGCGTTCCCGTCTTAAAAAATGACTGCGATGCATATGCGTCGTATTTATACTCCTGGGCAAAAATGACGCCCAGGAGTGGGCGGGACTAAAAAACCCGCATTTGCGCCGGATTTTAGCGCCTGGGTCAGGGCAGGCGTTAAGGGACCTGTGGGCTTAGAATGAGCCCAGAAGTGCCCTCCCTAGCCCCCAGGGACACCCCCTGCCACCCTTGCCCACCCCAGGAGGACACCCAAGGATGGAGGGACCCATCCCAGGGAAGAAAAGGTAAGTTGTGGTAAGTTTTTTTTTGTTTGTTTTTTTTTGGAATAGGGGGGCCTGATTTGTGCCCCCCTACATGCCACTATGCCCAATGACCATGCCCAGGGGACAGAAGTCCCCTGGGCATGGCCATTGGGCAAGGGGGCATGACTCCTGTCTTTGCCACTGTTAATGGCGTCTGGGCGCCCCAAAAAAATGGCGCAAATCGGGTTAAGACGATTTTTTTGCCTCAGCCTGACTTGCCCCATTTTTGGACGCCCAAACGCCATTTTTCCCTACGCCGGCGTTGCCTGGTGTACGTGGTTTTTTTTCACGCACCCCAGGCAGCGCCGGTCGGCTAACGCCGGCTAACGCCATTCAATAAATACGGCGCTAATTTTTTTGGCGCAAAACTGCGTTAGCGCAGTTTTGCTTCAAAAAGTATAAATATGGGCCTTAATGTATTCAATACAAATCGTATTGACTATTTAAAAGGTGTTCTTGTAATACTAACGGTTACTACATCCTACTTCTGCATCTGCTCTATTTTTGATTATTTCAAAAAAGTATTATTTGTCATTGTGCTGTATCTTTCTTCTGAAAGGGACAATAGTCCCTAGGATACATTAAAATACATTTGGTTTCTTTGCTCATAGTTAAGTACTGGTCCAAGCTCAAACGTCCTTTTGTATCTGTCCTGACATGTGCCACAATGGATGTTGAGTAGATTTTCTTGCTCACAACTTTCCTATATACAAAAGGGGATTTACTCAGTCAGTCTTGACATCCCAAAACCTGATGCACGCACGATTCTGTCAGCAATGCTTGAAAACATTTCTGTTCCTAGTCGCCGTCTATTGTCTGCAGTGTTATGCAAGTCAAAGAGATAGAAACATTTATTAAACAATGCTAATGAGGATAATTTTAAGATAAACTGTAATTATTGATCTGACTCTTCATATTCACTACTTGCTAATTGCAGCCAGTAGAGATACACTTAGAGCATTTTGTGTCGTGAGATTAGGATAAATGTTAAATGATTACTGTGCATGAGCAGGAAACATTTGCCATTGAAAAGAAAAGACAATATAGACAAATAGCATAGTAATCAAATATGTTTTTCTAAATGAAAAGTGGAGTATTGTGCCAGTGGTGAAGATGGTACCATAAAAAGGACAAAAAGGCTACAAAGGTGGACGTCAAGATGTGCGTGAAAATAGAACATACATCAATTAGATCTATTTTGTTTAAGTTCACTCCCGGTTGGTTTAAACCCGGCAAAGGCTTACAAGAAGCCCACCCGCCCAAAAGGGCGCCAATGAAATATAGATATTTCGTAGATGGTTTTGTGAACTTAATGGCCGATTTATCAAGGGCTTCCATGTTTTTTAACAATTGTGTCATGCAAAAGGAGTGCTGAATCCTGCTGAGTCACACAGAAATTAATATATGTAATATATGCATTCCCATGCAAAAACCAACTCAACTGTAAGGCAGTGGTATTTAATACCATATCACTGTGTGACATTGCCTCCCATTTCACAATTCAACAATAGAAATGCATCAGAATTGCCGTGCATCAGCAACCCAGCTGAAGAAAATGATTTAGTGGCTGTAGTAAAAAGCCCTCACAATTAGGGATGAGCGGTAAGCTCCGCTCTCCTGGTGGAGTTAACTACATTTTTGGCACTGCGCATGGAGCGTGAAGTTTGGCCAAAAACTCTGCTAGCAACAGCAGCGAGTGTAGCTTTCCGTTAGTGCACTTCAGCCCAGTTATGGGCCACACAGTGCAAGCATAGACAGTCTGCACTCACATTGTGTGGCCTATAACTGGGTTGTAGTGCGAATTTGGCCCAAAGAAGACATCAGCAGTGGCCGGGCGTGACCATGGAGTTGCTGCAAGCTGCTGCTGAGGGGCTGTGCCCCCACCAGTACCAGATCCAGGCGTTCCTCCATTCACTGTCCTCAGCAGCCTGGGAGCAGGGGGCCGAAGGAGGCAGAGAGCCAGGCCGCTTGCAACGGGGAGACCAGGTATGAGCCTGGTTTCGCTCTCTATTCTATGTGTACATGGGGACTGGCATTGGGCATTGACAGCAGTTGCACATGAGGGGGGCCTGTGCGTGGAAAAAAGAAAACTTGCAGTCAGAGCTCTACTTGAAAAGAAGCTCTCCCTAGGGCAAGCTGCTGAGGCCAGCAGGGAGAGCTGGATACCGGGGGAGCATCAGCTGCTGAGTGGTAGTCCAGCAGCCCCCCCCAGATAGAGATGCGTGTGGCATGAGAGACTGCCTTAGAGCCCAGTGGCCAGCAAGGCTAGGCACTTTGTGAAAATACCAGGCTGCTGGTGGTGAGCTGTTTTGCTGCTGCTAGTGCTGGGCCCTAAAGAAAGGATGGTCAAAGGCTGTGTGTAAGTGCAGACCAAGCAATTGCAAGGCTGGTGCACGGCAGGGGGTGTGCTTGGCCCTTCAAAGCAAATTTGTGAAGGAAGGCAGTTGGTGAAGGGAAGCATGCAGGTGTGGCTCCAGGTCAGTGGTCTGTGGCAACACAAGAGGCCTGCAACAGCAGCTTTTGCTGCAGTTTCTGCAGATGCTGGCCTGAATGCACCCAGTCTCAGAAGCGATAAGCAGCATTGGTCTGGTCAGTGCTATTAACTAGACCTGACCCTGCTTAGCACTTCCAAAATCAGGCACATTCAGTGCCAGGGTGGTAGGGCAGGCAGCAGTCTGCTGCATGTGGAACTCAGCAGAATTCCACAGAGATTTTACCCAACTCTGCGGAATTCTGCAGAGAAGAACTCTGTGCACTCCGCCCACCACTACTCACCACCACAGCAGATGTTGGCAACCTCAACTACCCTATGGATTTTGTCACACCTCAACTGGGAGTAGCTTGGAGACAACCAAATAGGTAGTGAAAGAGGAAGGAACCTGTTATCCTCATTGACTCCATGGAGGAGGAGGTCATTCACTTACACAGATTGAAGAGGGAGTCTATCATGGAATTGCTGGAGAAGATAGCACCAAGTCTCCAGCCAGCAACTGCAAGGACCCATGCCATTCCAGCACATATCAAATTTATGTCTGTGATACACATGTTGGCCTCTGGATCATTCCAAATCACAATTGCAAGTTCGGCTGGCATTTCACAAGGCACATTATGTGTGTTTCTGCCATCTGTTTTGGATGTCATAATAAAACTGACCACACAGTACCTTCTTTTACCCAAAACTCCCCAACAGCAATTGGATATCAAGCAAAGGCTTTATAATTGTTTGACTTTTTATCCTTGGCGTTGTCTCCCCTAACCTTTTGCCTCTGTTTCCCAGGTTGTTGATGTGTGTTGGACTCTGTTTCTGCTGTTTTTGTTACTCTGGGCACCTTACCACTTCTATCCAGTGCTAAAGTGCAAGTGCTCCTGTATAAAATGTGTCTGCAATTGGCTTTCCATGATTGGCATTTTTGATTTACTGGTAAGTCCCTAGTACAGTGTCTTAGAGGTGCCCAGGTCCTGTAAATCAAATGCTACTAGTCGACCTGCAGCACTGGTTGAGCCACCCACAATACTAGTTCTGTAAACATGGCTCAGACCTGCCACTGCAGTGTCTGTGTGTGCAGTTTTAAACCACCAATTCGAATTGGCAAGTGTACCCACTTGCCAGGCCTAATCATTCCCTTTTCTTACATGAAAGCCACCCTTAAGGTAGGCCCTAAGTAGCCCCATGGGCAGGTTGCAGTGTATGTTTAAGGTAGGACATATGCTAATGTGTTTTATATGTCCTGACAGTGAAATACTGCCAAATTCGGTTTTCACTGTTGCAAGGCCTATCTCTCTCATAGATTAACATGGGGGCTACCTTTAAAAATGATTAAGGTGTAGATTCCCTTTTGGAGCAGACAGACATGTGGAGTTTGGGGGTCTCCGAGCTCACAGTTTAAAAATACATCTTTTAGTAAAGTTGGTTTTAAGATTGTGTGTTTGAAAATGCCACTTTTAGAAAGTGGGCATTTTCCTGCTTGAACCATTCAGTGACTCTCCCTGTTTGTAGATTCCCTGTCTGGGTCAGTTTGACAGTTGGGCTGTTGCACCTCTCTCTAGACAGTGGCACAAAGGGAGCTCGAGTGTAGCCTGCATATACTGATGAGCCATCTCTGCTAGGAAGGTGGGGAGGAGTGGTCACTTACACCTGAAAGGGCTGTGCCTGCCCTCACAGAATGCAGTCTCCAACCCACTGGTGTATGTTTGGGGCGTGGCTTGGGCAAGGCAGGATTTCACAAACAAGAGAGACTTTCCTTTGAAGTAAGCCTACTTCAAAGGCCAAAATGGGTATAAGAAGGGCACCCAAAACCACAGAATTTAGATCACTTCTGGACATCAAGAGGAACCTCTGCCTGGAGAAGAGCTGAGAAGAAGTGCTGCCCTGCCTGTGACTATGCTTTTTGGAGCTATCCTGCAGTTACTGCTTCTGTCTGTGCAAGAGGACAAAGACTGGACTTTGTGTGCCTTCTTGCTTGTGAAGAAACCTCCAAGGGCTTCTCCTGACCTTGTCTCCTGTTGTTGAAGTCTGAGGGCCATCAAAGACTCCTTTTCCCAGCACCTGGACTCTCTGTTAAGACTCCTGACTTGCCAAGTGGTGCTCTATCCAGTTCCTGGGGCCTTGGAAGGTAAAGCTGGCAGACTAACTCTGAAAATCCACGCACAGACCGGCGTGCGGGGAAAAATTTGACGCACCTTCCGAGACCTGGCTAAAAAACGACGTGCCACCAGCTTCGCGGCAGAAATCAACGCTCCCCCGGCATTGCGGCTGGAAAATCGATGCACGGAGCTGGAAGAATGACGCACAACACCCGCTGATGGAGGCTGTTAATGTCGCAACTCACATTGCGCGATTTTGCTGATACCGTGTGGCATGATTTTCGATGCAAACCTTGCTCAGCGTGCAAAAACGATGCAACGCCTGCCCTGACCCGAGTGCTGCCCGGATCGACGTGTCACTCCCCTGCGGGGAGGAAAAACGACGCATGCCGACACAACCGGAGAAGGAGAAATGATGCACGGTGTCGTTTACAGGTGAGAAATTGACACACCACTTACCTTTTTCGACGCACACTCGCCCTTGCATGTTATTTCAACGCTAACAGTGTTTTACCTGTTTTCTCAAGGACTCAAGACTCTTTTTGCTTTTTAATTAATAACTTGACTTGTGAATGCTGGATTTTTGTTGTTTTGACCTTGTTTTGTTTAGCTAAATATTTTCTATTTTTCTAAACCTAATGTGTGTCCTTTTGTAGTGTTTTCATTAAGTTACTGTGTGTGTTGGTTCAAATACTTTACACCTAGCCCTCTGAAGTTAAGCCTGCCTGCTCGTGCCAAGCTACCAACAGGGCGAGCAGGGTTTAGCTGAGGATGATTCTCCTTTACCCTGACTAGAGTGAGGGTCCTTGCTTGGACAGGGGGTAACCTTACTGCCAACCAAAGACCCCATTTCTAACACTGGGAGGGTGGCCATAAATCAGCTCAAATGGACTAAAGCCAAGTCCCTTTTGAGGCACCTCCCTGTAAGGGGACAGAAGGCATGGCAAGAGGACGTTCCAGTTCCACCTCAAGGGCTCTGACAGGCTCATAATAATGCCTTTCAAGGTGCGGTTAATTCTCTCAACCAGACCATTACTTTAGGGGTGGTGAGGTGTGATGAACTAATACGTTGCCCCACACACCTTCCACAGAGACTTCATATAAGTGGATATGAAGTTGGTATCCCTATCAGATAATACTTCCTTGGGGAGCCCCATGCGGGTAAAAACTCCCATTAAGGCACGGCCCACCACAGGGGCAGTGATTGATCTTAAGGGCATGGCTTCTGGGTACCGGGTCGCATGGTCCACCAAGACCAGGATAAACCTGTTGCCCATTGCTGTCTTGGGATCCAGAGGCCCCAAAATGTAAATGCCAACCCTCTCATAGGGGTTACTGACAACTGGAAAAGGTTGGAGTAGAGCCTTACGTTTCCCCCCACCCTTGCCACTTGCCTGACAAGTTGGGCAAGAACTGCAATGAGCATCAGAGTGCCTGCGCATTTGGGGCCAATAGAAGTGGATGACAAGTGGCTCAAAGGTCTTGTCCTGCCCCAAATGACCAGTTAAAGGCACAACATGAGCCAGACCCAGTAGGAAGGCTCTGAAGCACTGGGGAACCACCAGTACACGGGCTGACCCAGGCTAAGGACCCTTAGGCTCGCTATATATGAGGCCTTCCTCCCAGTAAATCAGATGCGATCCAGGCTCCTTGCCAGACGCCTGGTCTGCACCCTGCTGCCACAAACCCTCCAGAGTGGGGCATGACTTCTGTGCCTCACAGAATGCTTCCCTGGTGGGCCCACCTTCCTGCTGCCACTTTGACAACTCAGGGACCTCACCCAGTTCAGCCACCTGTTCCCCTGTAGGCTCCAGGGTCTCTCCCTCAGGTTTAGCCTCCTCCTGGACTGTGGGAACTTCTAGGGCCGGTTTCTCACACCTCTTGCCCTTCCTCCTTCTAGCAGACACTGGGGCCACTCTTTCAGGCTCCAGGGTCTCCTGATCACCGTGATGGGCTGCCATAGACCTGGTGGACACGCATACCCACCCAGGCAGACCCAACATTTCCAAGTGTGACTTGTGTTCCACCTCCTTCCAAGGAGAATCCCCCAGGTCATTGCCAAGCAAACAATCTACAGGCATGGTTGGACTCACAACTACCTTCAAGGAACCTGAGACCCCCCTTAAAAGGGAACCCGCGCCACTCTGCACAGGCACTCTGAGTTGTCTACCGCAACTACTTGGTGAAGTACCCGGGGATTTATCTGCTCTTCAGACACCAGGTGACTCCTCACTGTAGTCACACTGGCTCCTGTGTCTCTCAGAGCCTCCACCCTCTGTCCATTGATGGTCACCCACTGCCTATACTTTTTTGTGTTGTCAGGCACTAGGGTTCTCTGGACCATCTCACTGTCCCCTAGTGAGACAAGGGTCAACTGAGCTGGCTCCCACCCACCTGGAACCAACTCCTCCCCAAGCGCTACACTAGCCAAACCCTGGGACTGCGCACCAGTGGGTGCCGGTGTACTCTTAGGGCATTTGGGGTCCCCCCTCACATGACCCACCTGGTCACATGCATAGCACTTACGTGGGGGACCCCCTTCCACTGGTTTCCCTTTGGAGAACCATGGCTTCTTCTCACTGGGGGCTGGGAATCCTTACCCTGGGAATCAGATTGGTGCCCTTTAGAGAACTCCCCCTGTTTACCCTTAGCCCCCCTTTCTTCTGATAGGGACCCTGCCCACCCTTGGCGTGGTCTCCCCATACCTCTTTTGGACCCTGGTGCTCTCCCAGCAGTCAGCTTTCTGAGCAAGCTTCCTGGGGCCAGTCAGCTTGCTGTCAATCAGGTGCTGGTGCAGCTCTGGAAAACACAAACTGTACAAGTGCTCCCAAGCAATCAGATTGTAAAGCCCCTCATACATTGTCACCTTACTGCCCTTCACCCAACCATCCAGTGACCTGCAGAATGAATCTACACATTTGAACCATGTTTGGGATTCCTTCTTCTTATAGGACCTAAACTTGTCCTCATAGTGATCAGGGGTGAGACCATACCTAGTGATCAGGGCATCCTTCATGTTAGGGTAAGTGAGCCCCCGGGGATTCCCTAAGGGTGTCAGAGTATATTTTCCCTCTACCTCAAAGTGCTTCCATAGACCCACCCCCCAATGAGCTTCAGGGACCAGATTCATATGGAAAGCAGACTCATACCCCTTAAACCACAGCAGTATGTCATCCTTCCTCTTGTAATCCTTCACAAGGTCCTTAGGAATGTGCACCCTCCTCTCAGGCTGCACTTTGATGTTGCTGCCACCATCCCTACTAGACTGGCTCCTCTGATCCAGCTCCCTCAAGCAAAGCTCATGAGCAAACAACAACTTTTTCTCCTCTATGGCATACTCATTTTCTCCAACTCCAACTGGTGAGCCCTCTCGGCCTATCTGTCAGGAGTCAGAACCTTAGATGAGACTCTGCTACCTGCCCTGGAGATCCTCCCCCCAGACAGAACAGGCATACCCATAATACCATAATGAATACTCTGCACCTCCTCCTCCTCCTCACCTTTATCTTCTGTGTGCCCCTCAGCCTCCTTGGTTGCCACCCAGGACCTCAATGCCTTTTGCAGCTCCTCCTACCCGGTGGAGCTCTTAATGGGGCAGGCACGATCCTTACAGAACTGTTTCAATTGGGCCACTGTGTAAATCTCCAGTTTCCTTAAATCAAAAGCAGCTCCAGCTGATGCATCTCCAGACTGAGACATGATGGAGAGTTAACAGAAGTGCAAAGTTCCAAAGGCAGAAAACAAGTTCCCAATGAAGTTCAAAAGTCAATCAAGGATTACCAGAAAAATGAAAGCAGGGAAAAATCCAAAAAAGAGAAAACTCAAAATCACAAGACAAGTAGTATGTGGTCACTTAGTGGTCTGCACTAAAAACAGTAGTGTACACTTAGGGCCAGATGTATCAAAGGGTTTTACTCATTCTGTGTCTATGGGAAAATGTGTTCATACATATGGCCCTTAATCACTGTATGTCAAGTACAAATACGAGTCCAATCCCAACTGCTGATCACCAATGTTAGAAATGGGGTCTTTGGTTGGCAGTCAGGTTACCCCCTGTCCAAGCAAGAACCCTCACTCTAGTCAGGGTAAAGGAGAATCACCCTCAGCTAACCCCCACTCACCCCCTTAGTAGCTTAGCATGGAGCTGGAAGAATGACGCGCAACACCCGCTGACAGAGACTGTTAACATCGCAACCCACATTGCGTGGTTTTGCTGATACCGCGTGGCAGGATTTTCGACGCAAACCTTGCTGGGCACTGAAAAACGATGCAACGACTGCCGGACCCGAGTGCTGTCTGGATCGACCCATCTCTCCCCTGCGGGGAGGAAAAGCAATGCACACCGACCCGACCGGTCAAGGACAAATGGCGTACGGCCTCGCTTGCGGGTGAGAAATAAATGCACCACTTACGTTTTTGATGCACACTCGCCCGCACATGTTATTTTGACGCTACCCAGATACTTTTCAACTCTAACAGTGTTTTACCTGTTTTCTCAAGGATTTAAGACTCTTTTTGATTTTTAATTAATAACTTGACTTGTGTATGTTGGATTTGTGTCGTTTTGGCCTTGTTTTATTTAGCTAAATACTTTCTATTTTTCTAAACCTATGTTGTGTCCTTTTGTAGGGTTTTCATTAAGTTACTGTGTGTGTTGGTTCAAATACTTTACACCTAACCCTCTGAAGTTAACCCTGCTCATGCCAAGCTATCAAGGGGGTGAGTGGGGGTTAGTTGAGAGTGATTCTCCTTTACCCTGACTAGAGTGAGGGTCCTTGCTTAGACAGGGGGTAGCCTGACTGCCAAACAAAGACCCAATTTCTAACAATAATATTGTAGGATTTTCCCATGTCCTTGGTGCCATCGATTGGACACTTGCAGTTTCTGCCCCCTGAAGCCACTTCACACCTCTAGAGGAACTGCAAACATATTTATTCCACAAATGTCCAGCCAATAGTGTACCATCATGGACACTTCATAAATTTCATTCATAAAGATTAATGGTTGTGCACCACTTTTTAAATAAACAAATCTGGTATAAAAAAGTTCAGTCCATTTGAAGTAAAAGTATGATAAATCTTCTCTTTATTTTCTTCCTCTTTGTCACATGATGTATAAAATTATGGTAACAACAACCAATGCGTTTCGGCCTCCAACATACGACTTCTTCAGACCTAATCCATTTCTGACTGGTTTGTCAGCTCTTATGTGTCCTCAAACCCTTTGGCTCAGCCATAGCACATAAAAGGGGGTGTGAAGAAGTGAGTTTTTTGATGATTCAGAGACACCTTAAGTCGTTCAAATCAGATGTGTAATTTTTGATCTGTTGTCAATCAAGTAGTCATTAAACATCTCAGTAATCTACAAACATTTCTCTCCTGCTTCCAACTCAATCCTGAGGTACATATGAGATGAGTGGAGGTCTTTCAGCTATTAATTCACAAGTCCATCAACACAGTATCTAGTGCGCGGTGGCGTGTATTTCACCACAAATTGCAACAGAAGCCATGGAATCCTGTAGCCTCTCCATGTTCTTTAGAAGATTTTATGCTCCAAATATCCAAGCACGCTTGCATGAACATCACCCGCACTATGGCGTACCTGAATCCACGCCGGCATCCTATCCTGGAAAGGTTTAACCAACTGTCTAAGTGTCCATAGTCTCTCTACTGTAGCATGACAAAAGTCTGGTTGAACAAAAAATGACCTATTTTCAATTATACTTTTACAAACTGTCCTCTCTTTTTTGAAGATTGTCTGCCTCAGCATAACATTTCCAATAAACACCAGGGTAGCTCTAGGTTTTTTGGCTTGTTTAAACGGATTCTATGTGCTCAATGGATCTCTTGGCCTCAGTTCCAACCCTCAGGCTAAGGGAAAAGATTCTGAAATAAGTTAATTATGTTTCAGAGCTGTTGATTCACAAAATCCTCCAACTTCCACTGTGTGTCAAACAGCTGGGCCTCATGTGCTTCTGTTTGTCAGCAGGTGGCAGCAATGCCTACCCCCAGTACAGTAAATCTATCTTACAGATTAGGCATTCTTTCTGAAATTGTAGAGCAAGTCTTAGCAATCCTACACACTGACCCTTGCAGTTTCCTCATCGCAGTCCGAATCCTCTGGCTGTCTGCATGGGTGTCCTCTTTGTGTGCCATTATACATTGGTAGATATCCACCAAATGTGGTACTTCTGCTAGTAGGGCCTCAGTTGCATACCCTGAGGGGCCCATAGTGCCTTCCTCTAGATATCGTGTTGTTTCCATTGAGTGTTCCCACCTCACATCATTACCTGTCCCCATCCTCCTGCTCCTCTCCTTGGCCTTAGGAGTACTGGATAGCACCCTAGCATAAGGACCTTTACTCAGTTTATTGGCAGTACTGTGTTTAGGGTCGCCTTCCAATGAATCCATGTCCTCATCTGACCTGTCTGACCTCTCAGACAATGAAAAAAAGCAGTTGGATGTGTCTAGGTCTGACCCTGCTTTACTTTTAGCTGCTTTCATATGGTGTTGTAGCATTTTTATGTGATTTTCGATCTTCTTTTGTTAAGCAACCCTGTCCATCGCCCAGAGGCTAGCATTTCAGAGGTTTGGTGCCCACTGTCCGTCCCCTTATTAATACCAGCATAGTTCTGTACAGCTATAACCAAAGACCATGCAGCAACCACTGGAACCCCTAAGAAGATTTTGCTGACCTCCAGGACATCCATTCTGGATTGCAGCTGTCCAGATTCCACCTCCAGGGCGCTACAGCAACATGTTCCTTCAGACCAGAGGGTGCATTTCTTCCAAATGCGCACTCTGACTAGGAAGGTGAGCCATTCCCCTTGTACCACTTGTTCTGCCTCTAACAGAGCCCCAGCTGCTCTCACCTCTGTTGTGCCTCCTGGCTCTCTGGCAGGCTTCCATAACTAATCCCCTATGGAGGGGCAGATAGTTTGGGCTTCAGTGAGTAGGATATGCTGACTGCATTCGCTTTCCCCTTTTGGTCCATGCTGTCTGGCTTCACAACAGGCTGTGCTCCTCGCTGAGTACTCATGCTCAGCTTTCACCCTCCTCTCATACTTCTACTGCATCACCTTGCTGCTGGCTCAAGCACTAGCTGAATTTATTTTCCTCCTTTCTTTGTGGGTTTCTGCTCCCTGGCCAGTCGTCTTAGGCACCACACTATTGGATAGCTGCAGAGGCTTCTTTCCTCGCAACTAAATGTAGGGCAGAGTAATCCCAAGCAGCAGCAGTCTGCCAGATGCTATACAAGCCCTCTTTGGTTCGAGGAATGCCCCCAGCAGGAAACGTGTAGGTCAAAAGTCAACTGTCAACCAGTGTATACTCTGTGGTTTTGAGCTTCAGGCTCTCTAAGCTTGAATAGCTCTACTTGGGAGCCTTACACGGCCGCCATATTGCTTCCTCCTTCTCTGTCTCGAATAGGGGTGATAAAGTCTAGGATTAATAGCTATTACTCAGTACTATTGCAAACAAATTCCAGGTTCATAGAATGGAGAACTGCAAGTAGGGAGAGATGCTGGGGAGATTGCTGGCCCTTCACATATAACAGCTAGAAGTGAAAAGGGGCATGAATGCTATAGACGGGAAAGGTGATAAACTTGCTGTAGTCCAGATGCCACAATTAAAGTTTTTGAGGAATACTATCAAGAACTTTATCAGAAAGAAACATATCCCGCTTTGGCTGAGATACAAAAGTTTTTAGGGAGGACTAGCAAAGGTTACCTAAATAGTGATAAACCTGAAGCTTTGGAGGCTGCTATAACTCTTGATGAAGTTATAGAAGCCCTCAAAACCCTAGCATCCAGGAAAGCTGCAGGGCCAGATAAGCTGCCTTCACAGGGATGTGGCAAATGACTTGTTAGATATGTTTTTAGGGCTTCAGCTGAAGGGAGTTCCCCCAGATTCATAGGCTAGTATTAACATTGTTATTTTTAAAAAGAAGGGGAAACCTCTAACGAAACCCAGGGCCTACGGACCAAGTTTATTAATCTATTTGGATACCAAGCCATGTTCTAATATTATTGCCATCCAGTTAGGGAGGATCATAGCCAAATTAGTTTCACTCTGGCAACATTGTTTCATACCCGATCGGGGTATGACTGAACATATCCGGAGAGCAATTACATTGTTTGATATTACAGAGGTCACAGGGGCCCCTTTAGACATGACTCTCCTTGACATAGAAAAGGCCTTTGACCACATCTGTTGGGGGTATCTTTGGAAAGCAGTTGGGTGTTTAATCAAGGCTCTTAAGGCATTGTATCACAGGCCTACTGCCCAGGTTCAGATCATGGAGATAGAGCCAAGAAGGACTGTGATAACAAGAGGGACAAGGAAAGGCTTCCCCTGCTTAACCCCTTTGCTTGAGATATAAATTGACCCTTTCATTACACAGGAGAATCAAAGCTTTACACTTGGAGGGTCATTATGAACTCGTCCGGAAAACCCGCCAAGTTCAGCGTTGGCAGTCTACAAAAGACCGCCAGTGCATTGAAGACCCCGCCGGCCACATTAAGAAGATTCCGCACGGCCGACGGGCGGAAACAGTGTTTCCGCCAGCCGGCTCAGCGGAATGCAGGGCCTGTACATTGACACCAGAGTGTCAAAACTGTGTAGGCTAAGCTATTTGGAAATTTTACTGTATATGTGATTTGTGATTTCCCTAAGTTTTTTTTTTTCTTCTTGGTTTATTTGTTTATAGTGGCTTCCTTTATGTTTACTTAATAGTGCATTTTCCCTGTTATCTATCTTCTGCTCTTATTAAAGTGATATATAATGACTATGACCCTAATTATGAGTCTGGCGGTCCTGGGCCCACCAGAGTCACGGTGGCGGTCTGACCACTGCCGAGGCGGTGGTCAGACCGCCACATTATGACCGTGGTGGTTTGGCAACAGTCGGACCACCAGCACCAACACTTTTTGCCCGCCCAATTGGCCTGGGGGTCCCAATCTGCTAGGGCAGCACTGTATGCAGTGCTGCCCTGGGGAGTACGACCCCTCTCTCCCCCGGCGTTTACATGGCAGTGAAACCACCATGTAAAGGCTGGTGGAGATGGGGTGCTGGGGGCCACATGGGGCCCCTGCACTGCCCATGCACTTGGCATGGGCAGTGTGGGGGCCCTTTTGGCCAGCCCCATCACGCAAACCATTGTCTGCAAAGCAGACAGTAAATTGAGCAACAGGTGCAGGTGGAATTGGGCTCAGGTCTAGGAGTAGGGGCATATACCAGGCCATCCTCATCCATCATTCACTGGTAATGTGCCCTGGTGGCCTCCAGCCTCTGTCACAGGTGCCAGGCTGTGATCTCCTGCTGGGTCAGTTGTGGTGGTTGACCAGCAGGAATAGCTATATCACGAAAGAAAAAAAGACTAATTGTAAAGAGCGGTCTGTGCTAACAATTGTGGTTTTTTTAATTACTTAGTGGCACAGTATAAGTACATTGCTGCTGGTTCCCTAGGGCCACTGGAATTTTTTATTGTGATGATTAGGAAAGTTATTCAGAGGAAGGTATATGATTACAACAAATGCCTCAGAAAACCACTGAGTGGCTGAAAGGAGGCAGAATAATATTAAAAAACAGAGTGATTTTTTTTCTTGTAAATGATTTCCTAAAAAGATAAACCACACAGACACTTTGGGCCTGATTTACATCTTGGCAGTAATGGTCCCACCATCAACTCTTCAACGGAAAACCTGTCTGCCGCCCTGACAGTCTGCCTGTTGTATTTGGAAGTTGACGGTCCCATAGATGAAAGCCCGTATTTGAACCACCATCTCCACCAAGAAACACTGCCCACATCAATGGTAGAAGGGGGAAATATGGATGCCGGTGGGACCCCAGCCACCCTTCCCACCATGCAGATTTGGATTTGGCTAGCTGCCAAGCAAAGAGTGGCAGTCCGACCTATATGTCTGAGTAGGCAGATTAGGGGGAAAGGAGTGAAAACTCACCTTTTTTCCCCATTCCACCCCCATCTTTGACTGGATAACACCTGCCATCACTGCAACCACCAACCCACAAAGAAAACACAACCACCCCGTCACTGGACTCAAAGATAAGGATGTCACTTTGCCAGGGAATGTTGCGTGGGCACTGCATGGGAGGTCAGGACCACTGCAGGCATATACATGTCACAATAATTTTTGTTAAATTACAGTGACCTGTGTATGTGGGGTACACAATGGCTGCGAATACACTGGCACAACCTGCATATTGCACACATATACACAACTGTGATTGTGGTTTCATTATTCATTGCAAAATGAATGCTGGCACCACAATGACGCTACACTAACACTGGACAATGGTGTCCATGTGTGCGCTTTGCAAGGGAACCTGTACTGGTAGATTTGTGCTATCTGTTGTGTATGTGAGTCAGTAAGTGTAGGTGTGTGTGTGTGTGTGAGTGTATTAGCTGTTTGAGGTGGAGAGAGTTGGAGTGGGTGATGTGGTTGTGTCTGTATGTCTGTCAATTGCATGTGAGACTGATGTTGTGTATGTTGTGTTGCTGTGTGACACATTCAGGTGAGTGTTATGGTTGTGTGGCAGACGTTGTTGTGATTTGTGTAGTTGTGCTGGCTGTTGTGTTTGTGTCGTGTATGGGTGTAGGGTAGAAGGTGTATGTGTGTTGTGCCATGGATGTATATCAATGTGTGTTTCGGCATGTATGGGTTGTTTTGTGTTGGAATTGTAATGAATGATGCTATGTACATGGTGTGTTGTGTTATGGTTGTGTGGCAGACGTTGGGATTTGTGTAGTTGTGTTGGCTGTTGTGTTTGTGTCATGTATGGGTGTAGGGTAGATGGTGTATGTGTGTTGTGCCATGGATATATATCAATGTGTGTTTCGGCATGTATGGGTTGTATTGTGTTGGAATTGTAATGAATGATGCTATGTACATGATGTGTTGTGTTGTGCCGGGGGGACACATAAGGTTGAGGGACAGTGAGTGCCACTTACCTTCAATCCATAGTCCATAACATTGGGTGTCACAGTCATCTCTCCCCCCCCTTAGTAATCTGTTGCCAGTCCTCCACTTGCAGAGCTGTAACCTTTAATACGGTGGGTGGAACATTGTCAACTTGTTGGTCTTCTTTTGTCCCCATCGACGTGGCTTGGTGGTAATACTGCCAAGATCAAAACCATGCCCTTTGCGTGGAAAAAATAAATGAACTCCGTTTAATGAGTGAGGCATCATCCACTATGGAGTACGAGTATTCTATTCTTGTTGTGCTTAATGACTGGAAGTGTGCTAGCTAGAGCATAGGGTACACTACAAATCTTCTACTCTCTGTAGTCTGAAGCTGGGGCAGTTGCAATGGACAAATAATTATCTTTGATAACGGCCCTGCTCTTCTCCAAATGCCTTCAATTATATGCTGTCTACAAAGAGGTGGATGATGATTATATGTCACACAAGTCATGTATAACATGTGGATAATAGATGTTC
The DNA here is from genome assembly GCF_031143425.1 of Pleurodeles waltl. Lineage (NCBI taxonomy): Eukaryota > Metazoa > Chordata > Amphibia > Caudata > Salamandridae > Pleurodeles > Pleurodeles waltl. The sequence goes on from NC_090447.1 coordinate 283,320,098, forward strand.
TGTCTGGTTTAAGTAGATGGTTTGGTGAAGTAAACAATGCACTGCAGTAGGTGGAAAGGAACAGGAAATATAGATTTTTTGGGCACATTTTTCACAGAGTATCTGATTCACAAAACATAAAATCACAGACATTTAGGCCCATATTTATACTTTTTGACGCACAACTGTTTGAAAATGTTTACCGCCGGCTAACGCCATTCCAATGCGCCATGCGGGCGCCTTATTTATGGAATGACGTTAGCCGGCACTGCGGACTGGTATGCGTAAAAAAAAATGACTCACACCAGGCAGCACCGGCGTATGGGAAAATGGGGGTTGTGCATCAAAAAATGGGGCAGGTCAGGTCTGAGGCAAAATTCAGGCCTCAAACCGGATTTGCGCCATTTTTTTTGACGCGCAACCTCCATTCACATGACTCCTGTCTTAGCAAAGACAGGAGTCATGCCCCCTTGCCCAATGGCCATGCCCAGGGGACTTATGTCCCCAGGGTATGGTCATTGGGCATAGTGGCATGTAGGGGGGCCCAAATCAGGCCCACCTATGCCACAAAAAAAATCTGAAAAAAATACTTACCCGAACTTACCTTTCCTTCCCTGGGATGGGTCCCTCCATCCTTGGGTGTCCTCCTGGGGTGGGCAAGGGTGGCAGGGGGTGGCCCTGGGGGCAGGGGAGGGCACCTCTGGGCTCCTTCCGAGCCCACGGGTCCCTTAACGCCTGCCCTGACCCAGGCGTTAAAAAACGGCGCCCATCAGGCTGTGCGTCGGCTTTTAAGGCCCACCCCCTCCCGTGCTTCAAAATGACGTCAGAGTATAAATATGGGGCACAGGCCTTAAAGCCATTTTTTGGAAGGGAACGCCTACCTTGCATATAATTAAAGCAAGGATGGTTTCCCCTTCCAAAAAATGACGCACAGGGTGGAATTTTGACGCCCGCGGGGTCTGACGTCAAAGTATAAATATGGGGCAGGGTTTGCGCCGATTGTGCGTCAAAATTTTTGATGCACATTCGGCGCAAACAGAGTATAAATATGCCCCTTAGAGCCTGATTATGATCTTGGCGGATGTGATAATCTGTCACAAATGTTCCATTATAATCTATAGAATTTGTAATATGACAGATAGGGTATCCGTCAAGTTTGTGATGGAGCATCCCATCCACCAAGATCATAATCAGGCCCTAAATCCCACTTTACTTCCTGGCCTCACCCTCAAACAGAAATTATTTAAATAAAATACATTCACTGTAGTGGTTTTGCCATAGAACACTCGGGGTATGGTTCACTGGTGATGTAGCAAAGGCTTATTCATTCACTGTAGTTGAAATTGAAAGTTGATGAATGTCAAATTTGAGCAGGCATGAATCCATTATGGAAGCCACATGAAGTATGAACTACTTTTCCATGCTGTATCATTTGATACATTCCAAAAATATATTTTTTTCAAAGTGGAAATAATTTAGGAATAAATAAAGGAGTGTGGTACTACGGGAGATGACTGAGTAGGCACTGGGAGGGGAGAAAAATACATCTTGTTTTTTTTTTTTGGTTTGCAATCCATTGAAAGGTTTGTAAATGCTACATTAACAGAAGCAGATGCACATTGCACATCCAACATTGCAGTGCCAGATTGCACCTTGCTGCAGTTGGGTGGGGTCATCATCATCATGGCCTATGGATCACGAGTTGAGAAGTTCCTTGGGCAGCAAGGTCATGAATGATGATGGAGTGAAATCTGCCTGACTTAACAAATACAGTGGGTGTACTAGTAAATGTCAATAACCAATCAATGTGACTTACCACCAATCATTCCTGCAGCCACAGAGACTCCCCTTTCAGATGCTGCATCTGCTACACTGGTGCTGGTCTCAGCACTGGTGGTCTGTGTGGCCAGAAAAAACAACATTACATTTGTAGATGTGCCATACACCTCCCCCTTATTCTTAACAAAATACAACTGAAACACATGACTACAGTTGAGTTCCCAGTATCTCCTCTTTCATCTAAAATATCACTTTGGGAGTTTTGCTGGTTTACAATGTTCAAAAAGGCAGTACTCAAGCCAACTGCAATGGAGGGACAGAGATAGCATGATGACTGGGAGTCATTTTAAGCACAATGAAGGGGTAGGATAAATTGGTCAATGAAAACATATGACATACGGTTTGGTTCTGGTTGACAATTTTGGCAAATGCAATTGGACCATTCTCATACTACTTTACTACCATGCTGCACTGTCATCAGAGCTGCTGGGATAATACAACACATCATTGGGGGAGGGGCCAGCACAACCTTGTCTACTCTCTTGTCATTTGAGCATGAGCAAGAACTAGAATGCCTTCTCAACAAACAAGCATAGAAGACCTTGCTTGGGTCTGCAAACTCTCCAATCTTCACAGTAGACTACCTAATCTAAGGGCATATTTATTAGCCCCCAGAACCACCTTGCGCCACATTAGTGCCATTTTTTGACACCAATGTGGCCCCACAAGGCCAATATCATTGCGCCATATTTACAATGTGCTACAATGCATGCATTGCACCACTGTGTAACTCTTTGCGCTATATTATGCCTGCGCCAGGCATAAAGTATAATTATGGGGCATTCTCCCATTGGGGGGGCGGAAAAAATGGCACAAGGAAATCTGTTAGATTTCCTTGCATAATGTTTTATTGTACTTTTAACGCCTTCTCAGAGCAGGTGTTAAAAAGGGGCATCCATTATTTATAATGGGCCCATATGCACTCTACAGGAGTAGTGCCAATATTTTGGCGCCACTCTTGCAGAGTACATCAATAGCATCATAAAAAATGACGCTATTGCCCACTTCGCCTGTGCGATGGTGCGCTGTATTTTAAATATGGCACACACATGGTGGCAGTAGGGGTTGGTAAAGGGCGCAAGAAAAGTGGCGCTGCACTGCTTGCAGGACCATTTTTCTTAAATATGCCTCCTAGTGTCTTAGTCTCATAGTACCAGTCCACAAGGTACAATAAGTATAGGAGAGAGGTACAGTATAGCCAAGCTTAAGAGATCTTAAGCTACAGGTTAGTACAGAAACAGGAGTAAATCAACTAGAGAAACACAAAATATAGAAAAAAGGATAATGAAGGGTGGGGTAAGAAGAATAAACATTGAATAGAGCAAAGAGCATTTGAAAAAAACCCTCACATTATAACAGAAAAGAGTAAAAATGTATCTAATGGTGAGAGGTAAAAGATAGAGAAATAAACATTACCAATAACTCACTGGGGACAGCAGAACTGGCTGCTGTTGTGCTGGTGGTGGCGGTGGAACCTTCACTAGCCGCGCCACTGGTAGTGGCACCCTCCTTGACTCGACCCTCTAATGTCTTCTTCTTGCCCTTTGGTGCTAATGTAAGAAATAAAAAAGATAACAAAAAAAATTAGTAGAAGTGGTAAAGTTGATCTCCTAGAAAATCTTTTGAAAAGCAAAGTCAAATGCAGTAACGTATTGACATTATGCTTTTCTCAATGAGATCAGATCTATTACTTATGTGATCGAGTTGACCTATTCCTACTTGAAAAAAATAGCATTGTAGGACAGGACACAACAAAATTAGTAATATTTAATTACTAGTACTCACCAAGCACCACAACCTAGATGCCCAGCAGGTGAAGCAGGTCCCTCTCCCGGTCAAGGATATCAGCCCAGCAGTGCATCAGCTACTGCTGGGTGCACTGAACCCCAGTGCATCAGCAGACACAACCGCACACCCTCCCCCACAGCTGCCAATGGTCCTGCAGGGAGGACCTACTCCTGGGCCTGCTGTCTGCTGACAGGATGGAGGGGAGGTGGTGCTGCACAAAAAAAACAAAGGCGGCCACCTTCGCCTCACTAAAAATGGTGCAACGCTGCAACCCTTTGCAGCACTGGTACCCTCGGGGAGTGTGAGTCACTGCACCCCCTGCACTGGCGTCTCTCTGTCCCCCACATTCTATTATGGTGCTGGGTGGAAAAATATAAAAATAAACATAAGGGGAAAAGAAGGAATAGAAAGAGACAAACTAAGTTAGGAGGAAACAAATAAAGGAACAAAAAAGTCATAGAAAATTAAAAAAGAGGCAAACATGTAAATTGAACAACACAAATACACACACTAAGGATATAAATGTAAAACAGGGGATGATTAGTTGGATAAAGTAAGGATGGCTAAGATAAAGGAAGGATTGAAAAGTAGGCATAGCACCATACACAGAGTAGGAAAAATAAGATGGCCGCACACACAGGTGACTGTGTTGTGCCATTTGTATTCATGTTGCAACGCAGAGCACAGGACTCACACCAATCAGTGCAAAAGAGAGGCTGAGCACATCAATCTACAACTTAAAGTGTCTGCTCCCAGTATGTCCCTTTCAACGCTCAGTGCTCTGCAATTCCAATACAACTCCTCCACCTCTGACTATCCCAACTTCTATTAACTATTCATACTACTTCCTCAAATGTACTCCTCACAATGTTCTCTTCATGAGCTCCCACTGCAAACACTCTCCCAATACTTACCACTCTTTGACCTTCTCGCTACCACCTCAGGTCCCTTTGCACTGCCATCTTCCTTTTGCAATCTCACATAGCTCCAGCAGAGAGGGTTGGTGCTTTGGGCATGAAAGCATGGCTGGGAAAGACATGCTCAAAATGTAGATTTAGAGAAAGCAAGAAGGAAAGTAGACAGGCAGTAAAGGATGTGTGTGTCTACGAGTTGTAATGCTGATGTGAAACATTTTGTGAGGCATGTAGAAACATAAAATGTAGAAAAAGAATAAAAAGAAAAACAGAAGCCTGCCATTTTTTGATCACTGCTAATTTTTTGTGTGCAACCTGGATGCAGATACTGTCCTCGTTGCAGAACGTTCCTTGAGTCTGAAACAAAGATTTGCATTGCGGGGGCAATGTGTTGAATCCAAGATGCAGAAGCTGTGGTTCAATATCCTGATGTGTCAACGTTGAGAAGCCTCTCAACAGGACTTGCAATGCATGGAACAGTGTCAAGAATGGGTGGCACAGTTGAGTGATGCGTTGGTTCCGATCCATGCAGTAGTGGCGATGCCGAGGTTCGTCATCATTGAGGCTGCCATTGACAGGGACTGAGAGGAGCTTGCACCGGTAAAAGCATTGCACATTTGCAGTTCCAAAGGGGATGTGTCACTCCAAGATGTGGCAATGAGGGTCTATGGCATTGGTTCTGACCCAGGCAGTAGGTGTGATGCACCAGTTCTACTCCATACAACAGCAGTGATGCTTTGGTTCTGCTACCACATCACAGGATGCATTGGTTCTGCTGAAGCAAGCACCTTAAACCCACTATTAAGGGTTCAGGACAAGGATGGGACCACATGACATGGCAGACTCACAGATGGCAGAGTCCAGATGTACATGCAGGGTGGTTGGAATTCTTTTATGTCTTTCATGCCCCTGAGACTTCAGATCAGGTGGCCAGTCAACTAGCCCTTGCAGTCACTCTGGGTTCTGAGGGTTTCAGGTCCAGTCCTTCTCTCTCCCAGACAAGAGGGTGGGAGGCAGCAAGTCAGCACAGCAAGGCGGGAATACAGCAGAGTAGCATTCCATCAGCAGCACAGTAGCCCTTCTTCCTGGCAGAGTATCTACAGGTCCAGAAGTGTACTGAAGTGATGGTGGAGTAGGTCCAGTAATTATAACCAGTTGCTTCTTTGAAGTGAGGGAGACTTCAAAGACATACCTTTAGAGTGTTTAGCGTCCATGCCCTTCTTGTCCTTGCTCCAGACTCACTACAGGGGGTTATGCAGCCTTTTTTGTGTGGGCAGGACACAGCCTATTTAGGTGTAAGTGAGGCTGTGTACTTCTTCCGCCTCCCTTCCTGCCCAGAATAGCCCATCAAGGCCCACCAGGTCACACCTTAGTTCCCATTGTTTGTGGCCATCTAGGAGAAACACACAAAGCACAGCTGTCACTCCACTCCAGACAGGTGAGCGGAGAAAGGCAGCAGTCACCAAATGGCTAAAGTAAAATAATGTCAACGGAGGCATTTTTAGAATTAACATTTAAAAGCTGACTTTACCATAAGCTGTGATTTGAAATTGCAAATCCAGAGACCCCAAAATTGGTGGGTGGGGAGGTAGGGGGGTTATATCTTTATCTCTCCCCATTTGAAAATTACACTTATAAAGTGTAATGAGGTAATTCCAATGTTAACATATGGGAAAGATAGGCCTTGCAGTGAGGAAGATGAATTTTAGAGTTTCTCACCACCAGAACATGTAGAGCTTAGAAGTACATGTCCAACTCTTTAATTACACTGCACCATGCCCTTGGGGCTGTCCAGGGTCTGCCGTAGGGAAGACATACTTATTATAAAGGAAAGTTTGGCTCTGGCAAAATGTTTTCTATGCCAAGTCAACGAAGTACTTTAAGAGTGTACACCCAGGCTCTGCAGTACTGACCTGAGTTTAAAAGGCTACTTATGTGAGTAAAATAATGTGTGCTGCAGGCCCACTTCTAGAATTTTGGCCCATATTTATACTTTTTGACGCAAAACTGCGCCAACGCAGTTTTGCGTCAAATAAATTAGCGCCGGCTAACGCCATTCTGAAGCGCCATGCGGGCGCCGTATTTATTGAATGACGTTAGCCGGCGTTAGCCGCCGGCGCCGTCTGGTGTGCGTTAAAAAAAACGACATACACCAGGCAGCGCCGGCGTAGGGGGATATGGAGCTTGGGCGTCAAGAAATGGGGCAAGTCAGGTTGAGGCAATTTTTTCGCCTCAACCCGATTTGCGCCATTTTTTTCACTCCCAACCCCCATAGAAATTACTCCTGTCCTTGCAAAGACAGGAGTCATGCCCCCTTGCCCAATGGCCATGCCCAGGGGACTTCTGTCCCCTGGGCATGGTCATTGGGCATAGTGGCATGTAGGGGGGCACAAATCAGGCCCCCCTATGCCACAAAAAAAATACAAAAAAAACACTTACCTGAACTTACCTTAATGTCCCTGGGATGGGTCCCTCCAGCCTTGGGTGTCCTCCTGGGGTGGGCATGGGTGACAGGGGGTGTCCCTGGGGGCATTGGGGGGCACCTCTGGACTCCTTCAGAGCCCACAGGTCCCTTAACGCCTGCCTTTTGCAGGCGCAAAAAAACGGCGCAAAAGCGGCCGTACGTCATTTTTTTTGACCCGCCCACTCCCGGGCGTGATTTTTGCCCGGGAGTATAAATCCCACGCACATGCCTCGGAGTCGATTTTTTAGACGGGAACGCCTACCTTGCATATAATTAACGCAAAGTAGGTGTCCACGCTAAAAAATGACGCTAACTCCATGGACTTTGGCGCTAGACGCGTTTAACGCCAAAGTATAAATATGGAGTTAGTTTTGCGTCAAAATTGCGTCAAAAAAAACGACGCAATTTCGGCGCAAACGGAGTATAAATATGCCCCTGAATCATTCCACCTCTCTGAACCTCCAAAGACAATTATGATGTCTGGACACTTTCCTGCAGTGTGGAAAAAGCCTCAGTGTTTCTTCTACTCAAAATCCCTCCCTTGGCCCTCAGGGCGTGAAGACTATCGGCCCATCGCACGTCGTCTTCTGCCAGCCAAGATATTGAAGAAGGCTATGAATGCTGATATCTTGGCTTTCCTTGATGAAAATTGTCTTTTAGATCACTTACAATTTGCGTTTAGGCCCAACCATTAAACTAAGTCGGTTCTTGCAGCTGCAACAGCAGAAATTAGAAACATAGTCAAAAAGGGTTGCAAAGCGGCGGTGATTCTTTTTGACTTGTCAGCCACGTTTTATACTGTCAACCATTCAATGCTTATCAACTGGATTGAAAGCATTCACATAGAAGACTTAGCACTTTCTCTCTTTAGCTCCTTACTGTCTGACAGAGAGCAAATTCTCACTTTTGGAATAATTTACTTCAGAACCCTTCTCCCTCCTATGTGAGGTACCCCAAGGATCCTCATGATATCCTATACTTTGTAATGTTTGTGTTACTCCCTTGGCCAACGTGATTTGCTCCTGCAAGTTCTCTGTAATATCTTATGTCGACGACACACAGATTGAACTATTTTTCTCATGTAACGTTGAAGAGGTGTCTAAATACTTCAATAATTGCTTTGGGGAAATTGTATGCTAGATGAAGAGTAATTGTCTTAAGTTAAACTCAGATAAGACTGAGGTACTCCTATTTGGCAATGGCATCTCATTTGGAGCTCCTCCTGGTGGCCTCCTTACATCAGGCCACCTTGCTAAATATTTATGAATCCACTTTAGTGCTAAGCTCTGTTTTGCAGAACACATTAATCAGGCCACATCTTCATATGTTTTTTTTCTTCTGTTAAGTACTTTGAAAAAGGATGTTTCCCTTCATCATTTTAGAGTTCCATAGAAAAGTCATAATTACACTAGACAACTCAAGGATACACTACTGCAACTCTCTTTAAGTTGGTATTCAGGAATGGCTTTTAAAAAAACTCAAGAATCATTAAAAAGCAGCAGCTCTCTTCGCAGGAAAATCCAGAAATTCAGCCTGATCTTGCAAACCATCATCAATCTTCACTGGCTTACTCTCTCAGAGCAAGTTACGTTTGAAGTTCTTTGCTTGGTTCACAAAGTACTGCATAATGGTTGCCCTGATTACCTCTAAACAATTTTTACTGTCATCTTCCTAATTGCAGTTTCGGAGCAGTTCAGCAATGATGGTGACTACCCTGAGAATCAACAAAGCCTGATTGGGCACTAGGAGTTTCTCTTACTCTGCCTGTGAATTTTGGAATTCACTTCCCCTTCAATGTAGAGAAAAGTCAAATTTGTTGCTATTTAGGAAGCAGCTCAAAACCTGACTCTTTTTGGCCTTTTTCACCAAATAGGCTCTGTTCTGATGATTTCAGTTTTAGACAACAGCACTAAGATGCCTCCAGGAATTCGCTTACTATATAAGCTTTTTACTTACTTACTTACTTACCACACAATCTCTAACTTGCCAGCAGGATTTAGATCTATTTACCAAGTGTTTCGCTTTCTACAGGTCATGTGGGAAACAGTTGACATTAAGGGTGGTGACCTTTTTGTGGCGTTCATCAACCTTTGTGTCATTTTTGGGTCCAAGAGAAAACCTATGGGTGACCATGCGGGCGATGTGGGTCCCATGCGACCTGTTAAAGATTATAGTACACCTCGATGATGGGAACTATGCTAGATTTCATTGTGGCACTAAGGGGGAACTGATCGACCCAGTTTGTGTGAACAAGGGCGTGCCCCCTTGCCCAATGGCCATGACAAAGGGGACTTCTGTCCCCTGGGCATGGTCATTGGGCATAGTGGCATGTAGGGGGGCACAAATCAGGCCCCCCTATGCCACAATTTTTTTTTAAAAAAAACACTTACCTAAACTTACCTTAATGTACCTGGGATGGGTCCCTCCAGCCTTGGGTGTCCTCCTGGGGTGGGCAAGGGTGACAGGGGGTGTCCCTGGGGGCATGAGGGGCACCTCTGGGCTCCTTCAGAAGCCACAGGTCCCTTAACGCCTGCCTTTTGCAGGTGCTAAAAAACGTCGCAAAAGCGGCCATACGTCATTTTTTTTGACCCGCCCACTCCCGGGCGTGATTTTTGCTCGGGAGTATAAATCCCACGCACATGCCTCGGAGTCGATTTTTTAGATGGGAACGCCTACCTTGCATATAATTAACGCAAAGTAGGTGTCCACGCTAAAAAATGACACTAACTCCATGGACTTTGGCGCTAGACGCGCCTAACGCCAAACTATAAATATGGAGTTAGTTTTGCGTCGAAATTGCGTAAAAAAAAAACGACGCAATTTCGGCGCAAACGGAGTATAAATATGCCCCTTAGTTTACAGGCCCTGGCCATAGGTCATGCACTTTACTAGGGACATATAATTAAAAATTCCTATTGGGTAGATGTCAATGTTACTATGTTTCAGAGAAAGGGCACAAGCACTGAATCATTGGTTCGAAGTGGTAAAGTGTGCAGTATCCTAAGGTCAGCAAAAAGGATGTCAGCTAAAACAAGAAGTCTGAAGGCAAAAAGTTATGGGAAGTAACTTCAAAGATTGCTAATAATAATTTTTAAATTGAACTCCGGAGTATGGTCTTCAAAGTCCAAAATGAGGGTACGCTTCAAGAGTATTGGATCAAGCTAGCAACAGCATAACAGAAAAACAAGAGAGGATACTCTCTATGATAACAGCTAGGCTAATGCAAACAACCCAACACAAGAGAAAACTTGTATGATTACTACTTTCTTCATAAGTTCACATAAAACAAGATGTGTACTTAATAGAAATTAGCACATTTTGAGAATTGACATTATTATAACCAATTATTGGTCTGATTTAGAGTTTGGTGGAGACATTACTTCATCACAACTGTGATGGATATCCCATCAGCCAAAATATAAATCCCATAGGAAATAATGAGATTTATATTTAGGTGGATGTTAGAAATGGGTTCTCTGTTTGTCGGTCAGTTTGCACTCTGTCCAAGCAGCTACCCTCACTCTAGTCAGGTTAATGGAGATATGTACCAAACATCTGCTCACCCCGTTGGTAGATTGGCACAAGCAGTCAGGCTTATCTCAAGGTATAGTAAAGTATTTGTACCAACACACACATTAATACAGTGAAAACGCCACAAAATGGACTCCACACACGGTTAGAAAAATAGACAATATTTATCTAAATCAAACTAGATGAAAATGACAAAAATCCAACATACACAAGTAAAGTTATGAATTTTTAAATTAAAAAGAGCCTTACTCCATAGAAAACAATGGATGCATTGATGTTACACAAAGTACCTGGTTTGCGTCAAAACCAAAGCTGCATGGGCAAGAGTGCATTGGAAATGTCAGCGATGTGTCAATTGCTTACTCGCAAGTGAGGCTGTGCATTGTTTCCTCTCCGGTCAAGTAGGTGAAACATCGCTTCTCTCTCCCACAAGACACTGATGCGTTGATTTTGAGACGGCACCTCAAATCCAGACAGGTTGATGTTGATTTGAATGCCCAGTGATGATGCGGGTGAAATCCGGCCGCAAGGAGATGAGGAACCACGCTGCGTGGGGTTTCATCAACTTTTTTTTTGCACAGCTCCTGTGCGTGAATTTCTACCTTGGTTCCACCAGCTTCACCTTTCAAGGGCCCAGTGGGGTACCACTTGGTTGAGTAGGAGTCTCAGCAGAGAGTCCAGGTGCTGGTAGAAGTCTTTGGTGGCCCTTATACTTTAAAACAGGAGGCAAGCTCAGTCCAAGCCCTAGGAGACACTTCACAAGCAGGAATATACCACAAAGTCCAGTCTTTGTCCTGTTTCAGGAAGATGCAGCAACTGTAGGCCAACCCAGCAAAGCAGAGTCACAGGCAAACGAGCAGTGCTCCTCCTCCAGCTCTTCAGCTCTTCTCCTTGGCAGTGGTTCCTCCTGAGTGCAGAAGTGATCTAAAAAACTGGGATTTTGGGTCCACTACTTATACCCCTTTCTGTCTTTGAAGTTGGCAACCTTCAAAGGAAAGTTTCTGTTGTTCACAAGATCCTACCGTGCCCAGGCCTGGCTCCAGACACACACCAGGGGGTTGGAGACTGCACTGTGTGAGGGAAGGTACAGCTTTTTCCGGTATAAGTATCAGCTCCTCCCTCCACTCTAGCCCAGATGACCCATCAGGATATTCAGGCTACACCCCAGATCCCTTTGTGTCACTGTCTACTGGAGATTCACAAACAGCCCAATTGTCAGTCTGACCCAGACAGGGAGTACAAAAGTAGACAGAGTCACAGAATGGTTTAAGCAAGAAAATGCCCACTTTCTAAAAGTGGCATTTTCAAGCTGACAATCTCAACACCAACTTTACCAAAAGTTGTATTTTTAAATGTTGAGTTCAGAGACACCATACTCCATTCCTCCCTCTGCTCCCAAAGGGAAACTTCACTTAAAAACTATTTAAATACAGCCCCCCATGTTAACCTATGAGAGAGATAGGCCTTGCAACAGTGAAAAACAAATTTGGCAGCATTTCACTGTTAGGACATGTCCTACCTGTAACATCACTGCACCCTGTCCATGGGGCTACCTATGGCCTACCTTAGGGGTGCCGTACATGTATAAAAAGGGAAGGTTTGGGCCTAGCAAGCGGGTACACTTGCCAGTCAAATTGGCAGTTTAAAATCACACACACAAACACTGAAGTGGCAGGTCTGAGTCTTGTTTACAGGGCTACTCATGTGTGTGGCACAATCAGTGCTGCAGGTCGACTAGTAGCATTTGATTCACAGGACCTGGCACCTCTAGTGGACTTTACTAGGGACTTACTAGTAAATCAAATATACCAATCAGGGATAAACCATTCACCACTACAGTTTAGACAGAGAGCATATGCACTTTAACACTGGTTAGAAGTGGTAAAGTGTCCAGAGTACCAGAACCTGTAAAAACAAAATCCAGCACACACTCAAAGCATGGGAAACAGAGGCAAAACAACAAGGGAGACCACACCAAGGATTCCTGGTCTAACAGTGGATTGGATATCTGTCACCATTGTGATGGAATGACCTGTCCTGCGCAATCTAAATCAGGCCCTATATTTCTATACACCCTAAGATCACATATTGTTGGGGAGGATCATTGTGTGACTGGTAGGAACATAATAATATCACTGAGAGGAGAGAGAGGGGTGCCAATTTGAGGCTCAAAGGTTTCTATATCTTTGGTAAGTGTAAGGTATGTAAACAGACCACCAACATTAAGGGCCTGATTTACTAATATTTGGCACAAAGCAATGCAGCAAGACAACATGCACTGCCCTGTGTCAAATGTAGAGGACAGTAAAACACCATATTTACTTACGTATGATACATTCCTGCTCTCTCCCTGCGCTGGTGCACTGAGTGCTGCTTAGCGCCAGCAAAAGCACCCTTGTGTCATGGTGCAAGGGTGCTTGTTTTACTGCCAGCATTGTTTTTGTGCATGAACACCTACCATCCTGCTCAAAAACAATTCTCTGAGGCATTTCCCTCTTTGTATGTGTGCTTAAGAATGCTGCAAACATAGATAAAGGAAAAACAAGGAGAACTAAACATGTTTGATCTAGTTACGCCTCACCTTGAAAGGCATATCATTTTAACCAGTTCTCAGGTTTACTAGTATTAGTACACCACGAAAGGCACAAGGGAACCATGGGTGAATGCTTGAGAACACCCATGGAGTAACTTCTCCAGCGTAGAGTAACTCTATAATAATTATTTACCCATTTGATTCTGCTGTATTATTATTATTCATTTCTATTACGACATTGGTTTATGTACTGCAGCATTTGGGGTTGATGTATGGCCATTGCAAGCATCGTTTCATGGAGTCCACAATAGTTTTTCACATTTGTATGGTGTTTGCACTTACTGGTACACTTAATATACTTATGGGGCTGTAGCTCATTTGGGCTTGCATTAGCAGCAGACGTATGAAGTAATATACTGTTACTGTAAGCCAATGGGAGTCATGGTAATAATTTTTTATTTATTGCTCAATAGGTTCCTTGGTCATGAATTTTAGTTTTGCTTTTATTGTTTTTTTTCACCTTTCCTTATGGTTGTCCTACGTATTAAGATGGTGTTTTTTTTACACTGTTTTGTCCTATTTCTATGCTTATGATCCTTGTACTATTTAAACTCTGAGTGCTGTGGTTGACATTATGTGATCATGGCTCCTTGGAGCCAAAAACGTGTCATGGGGAAACTTGTGGAGTTATCAGAATTGGGGCACTTCAAGTTGCGCAGAGTAGTGCTGAGTTCCCAAATTTTGCCATTTTGCATGAAGCATAGTTTTGTCCTGTTCACCCATGCAAGATTTGTTTTTGCCACTCACGAGCAAGCAACATTATAATTTCAGGCCGCTAGCAAGTATGCACGAGATTTTGTACCTACTTGCGTGGCTTCAGTCCAAGACAGCACTGATATACTGCTGCTCGTGAGCCCGAATGTCCCTCAAGTAGATTTTCAAATCGAAAAGTAGTAAAATCTACTTAATAATAGGTGTTCAAGTTGTTTTCAGTGTGAGAACCCTTTTTTAAACTTTTTTCCCAACAGGAAGAAAGTGCCCCAGAGACTCCAGCTTCTTGTTCGCATCCAGCAGGCTCCTCTCAGTGTTTTATCCATCTTCTGGACACCTTTCACTTGGATTTCAAAGAGGAAGGATCACTCTCTTTGTCTCCTGGGTATATACCTTTGGATTTGAGGACTTTTTTTGTGATATCATACAAGTAAGTTAATAAACTATTGTATAAGGGTTTTGTTTGTTTGATAGGGCACACACCAATATTCCTTTGTACTTTCATTTGATTTTTAAATGTCATTGTAGTGGGGCCTAGTTATTTTTTTTGCATTTCATTGATGTTTCATCTTTTAAAAAGGAAAATTGTTGCATAGCTCAGTACCTTTTCTCCATATTTGCGCCATTTGAAATATTCATTTATTTTACGATGTAGCCTAGACTTCCAATGGGCCACCGAGTCAGTAGGCCCAGTACTAGTCATCAGTACATGAAAGAAATCTTTGTGTGATATATGGTTTAAAAACTTGATTTAGGACAGGGATGGAATTGGATTAAATTAAAAATGTCGGTAAGTTTTTGTATTTAATTTTTTTCTGCTAAAGGCATATATGCAGGGTAATATTTGATAACACATAGGTGGTCATTACAACCCTGGCGGAAGGTGTTAAAGTGGCGATAAGACCGCCAACAGGCCAGCGGTAAAATATTTGCAATTACGACCGTGGTGGAAACCGCTAACAAAGACAGCCACTTTAGCACTCCGACCGCCACGGCGGTACAAACAAACAGCGCAGCAGTCACCGCCAACAGACAGGCGGGAGACAATGTATTGCCCACACTATTATGACAGGCCAATCCGCCACCTTTTCCGGGGCGGATTCACCGTGGATAAAAACACGGCGGAAACAGGAATTTCGAAAGGGAAAGCGCTCACCTCTACACACCCCACGAGAAAGGAGGACACCATGGACCCGGAACTCCAAATTCTACCTGTGATAGTCTTCCTGCTCCTCTACCAGGAGCACGAACGCCGGCGGCGAAGACCACGGTGAGTACTGCACCTAGGACACAGGGGAGGGGGGAGGGAAAAAACAGGGTCATACACACGCAACACCCCCACCCTCACCCACTACAACACACACACTAATGCATATTAATACATCTCAGTTACATCCCCCAACCCCCCTGGAAGAATGTAATGACAATAGAAAATTAGTGTAACCATTGTAATATATCCAAATAAAGTAGGCAAAAATATATATATACACCATTTACAAAATATATACCAAGCATAGTAGTCCAGGTAGTGCTCCAATTAAGTCCGTGGAACACTGGTCCCACAAGGTATGGGCGAGGCCCACACAAGATCCCTGACCATGATGGAGAGAACACTGCAGGGGCATCAGACAACAACTAAACAGGCACGGGTATGGAAAGGGGGGCACCTCAGCCGCTTGAGTGCACGACGCCAAATCCACGAGGGGGCCACATGCCCACTGTTCAATCCTGGGGAGTGCAATGCCACAGTCTCTCAAGTCTCTACAGTGGGTGGGTTGCCCACTGCTTCATCCTGGGGAGTGCAAGGCCACAGTCTCTCAATTCTCTAAAGTGGGTGGCAAGCCCACTGTTCCATCCTGGGGAGTGCAAAGCCACAGTCTCACAAGTTTCTACAGTGGGTAGTCTGCCCACTGCTCCATCTTGGGGAGTGCAAAGCCACTGTCTCTCAAGTGGATAAAAGTCTCCGCTGGTTCTGGAGGGGGCCTTGTGCCCAGAGTGCTTCATCCTGCCAAGGACAGAGGTAGTGGATGTATCTCTCCAATGGTTCTGGAGGGGGCATGGTGCCCAGAGTTCTTCATCCTGCTAAGGACAGAGGTAGTGGATGGATCTCTCCACTGGTTCTTGAGGGGGCATTGTGCCCAGAGTGCTTCATCCTGCTAAGGACAGAGGTAGTGGATGTATATCTCCACTGGTTCTGGAGGGGGCCTTGTGCCCAGAGTGCTTCATCCTGCTAAGGACAGAGGTAGTGGATGGATCTCTCCACTGGTTCTGGAGTGGGCCTTGTGCCCAGAGTGCTTCATTCTGCCCGTGACGGACTCAGTAGTGTCAGTGCCCTTGGCGCTCATGGGCCAGCGGTGATTGAGGCGGCGGTGCCCTGTTCAGCGGTGCTTGAGGCGGCGGTGCCCTGCTCAGCGGTGCTTGAGGCGGCGGTGCCCTGTTCAGCGGTGTTTGAAACCGCGGTGCCCTGTTCAGCGGTACTTGAGGCGGCGGTGCCCTGTTCAGTGGTGCTTGAGGCGGCGGTGCCCTGTTCAGTGGTGCTTGAGGCGGCGGTGCCCTGTTCAGCGGTGCTTGAGACGGCGGTGCCCTGTTCAGCGGTGCTTGATACGGCGGTGCCCTGTTCATCGGTGCTTGAGGTGGCGGTGCCCTGTTCAGAAGTGCTTGAGATGGCGGTCTCCATTGCAGGGACTCAGCTGCTGGCGGTCCTTCATGGCCCAGCGGGGTTTATGCTGGCGGTCCTTCATGGCTCAGCGGGGCTTGTGCTGGCGGTCCTTCATGGCCCAGCGGGGCTTTTGCTGGTGGTCCTTCATGGCCCAGTGGGGCTTGTGCTGGCGGTGGCCTCCTGGGCAGCTGGGCTGGTGCTGGTGGTGGCCTCCTGGGCAGCTGGGCTGGTGCTGGCGGTGGCCTCCTGGGCAGCTGGGCTTGTGCTGGCAGTGGCCTCCTGGGCAGCTGGGCTTGTGCTGGCGGTGGCCTCCTGGGCAGCTGGGATGATGGTGGTGGTCTCCTGGGCAGCTGAGATGATGGCGGTGGCCTCCTGGGCAGCGGGGATGATGGCGGTGGCCTGCTGGGCAGCTGGGCTTGTGCTGGCGGTGGCCTCCTGGGCAGCGGGGATGATGGCGGTGGCCTCCTGGTCAGCGGGGATGATGGCGGTGTTCTCCGCCGTGCAGCTCTTCCCAGACTTGCCAGGTTTCTTGTGGACCTTCCCCACCTTGGAAGGTGTCACAGCTGACTCCACACTCCCAACGGGACCCCTGGGAGCGGCTTTGGTGGCTGGAGTCTTCCCCCTCTCCCGCCGGGCACTGGCCAACTTCTGATACTCAACAGGTGGGGGACTGTCTGTGCTGTGGCTCCGTGCCACACTGACTGCCCTGGTGGCCGGTGCACTCCAGATTCCTGTGACTACAGGCACCACTGGTCCAGGAGATGTTGTGGCTGAGGTGCTAGTTCGGGACCTATGAGATGGACGGGGTCGGGGAGGTGTGGGAAAGAGGTCAAGGTTGGACAGGAAAAGTTTTTTTGACACACAGGGACGGGTAGCTGGAGGGGGTTTGGGAGTGGAGGAAGAGGTTGTGGTTGTAGGAGGTGTTCGTTTGCTGACTGTGGGTGAAGGTACATGCGCTGGAGGCTGTTGTGAGGTGGATGGTCGTTGGGTGGGTGTGTGCCTGCGTTTGTGTATCTTCGGAGGGGGCGTCACAGACACACTGGGAGAGGACACAGGGGACGTGTGAATGGTAGTGGGGGTGGTGACTGCACGTGAGCGGGGTGTGGTGGCGGGTGAGCTGGAGAGGGACGTCGTGGCTGTAGAGGTAGTGCATGCAGGTGTGAGTGTAGACGAGACTGGGAGGGAGGAGGGAGGCGAGGAGGAGGGGGACACAGTGGAGGCAGTAGATGTTGGTGTGTCTGCATGTGTGTGATGCTTGCATGAGTGCCTGTGGGATGTGTAGTGCTTATGTTTGCCTGAGCTTCCCTTGTGTGTTGACGTGTGTGCATGCTGGTCTGTAGGTGTGCTTGGGATCGGCTGAGGTACAGGGGATTGGGTCGGGGTGAAGGAAGTTGGAGGGGAGAGGCTAGACACAGGTACAATGGCTGCCATCAGTGCTGAGGCCAGAGTCTGAAAAGCTTGCTGAAGGGCTGCCTGACCAGAATGAATGCCCTACAGGAATGCATTGGTTTGTTGCAACTGCTTCTCTACACCCTGGATGGCATTCAAAATGGTAGACTGCCCAACAGTGAGGGACCTGAGGAGGTCAATGGCCTTCTCACTGAGGGCAGCAGGGGTGACTGGGGCAGGGCCTGAGGTGCCTGGGACAAAGGTGATGCTCACCCTCCCGGGTGAGCGGGCACGGGGAGAAGGCTGAGGGGCTGCTGAGAGGGCGGTGCTGGAAGGGGGGGTGGCAGCTGTACCTGTAGATGGGGGGCACAGATGTTGCCGCCACCACAAGGGAGCTCCCATCAGAGGACGAGTCTGTGTCACTGGTCTCATCTCCTGACCCCGCAGTGGAGCTCCCCTTGCCCTCCGTCCCACTGGTGAACTCCGAGTCCGTAGTGTGGCCCTCCATGGCCATGTGGGATGCAGCTCCCTCATGCTCCGGTGCCCCTGCTCCTCCGCCTGATAATGCTAATGCAATCAAGAACAGGGAGACCACAAAAAGGGGGGGGACGACAGAAGAAAGACATGTTGAGTGCATGCATTACCGCTACCGTTGGCGGACACGACAGACACAGAAGCCGCCTGCACTATGCCGCCCTCTTGGGCTCCACTGTTCAATTCCTGGGAAATGGCCTACAAGGCTACGGACGACATCTGCACACATAGATGACACAGGGGCATGACTAGGTGTACTTGGCACTCTACAGAGGTGGGCTGGGGTGCCACATGGCCTGCCTTATGGAGAGACCTTGCCTACGGAACTCGCCCTGGCCTAGGGAAACCCACAGCCCACCTCCCCCACCCAGACCCCTCCACTGCACCCAAAGTCAGTAGAATGCGAGTGTACTCACCCCCTTATGTCTGCTGTGATGCCCTCAAGTGCCCATCCAACTCCGGGTACGCCACCGCCAGGATCCTGAACATCAGGGGGGTCATAGTGTGACGGGCACCCCTCCCACGTTGGGAGGCCATGCCCAGCTGAGCCTCCGCCGTCTTCTTGCTCCAGCTGCGAATGTCCTCCCATCTTTTACGGCAGTGGGTGCTCTGTCTGTAGTAGACACCCAGGGTCCGGACGTCCTTGGCGATGGCACGCCAAATATCTTTTTTCTGGTGGGCGCTGACCTACATGATTTGTACAGGGGGAAGAGAAAGTAATTACCAACTGCACCGTCAAAGTGATTGGCCCCCATCCCTACGCTTGCCATGTGGCACAAGCACTCACCGTCGTTTCATGCACACCCCACTCCACACAGGCATAGCCCATACAGCATGCTTCAAGTGTACTTACCTGTTTGTCTGGAGGACCGTAGAGTAGCGTGTATTGGGGGAGGACCCCATCCACGAGTTTCTCCAACTCCTCCGATGTGAAGGCAGGGGCCCTTTCCCCAGACACTCGAGCCACTGTATCTTCCAGACCGAGGTCACAGCAGCACTTGCAGTGTAGGTTCTCTCCTGTCGAAGATCAGGTATCTAGTGATTGAACAGATAGAAAATGGCAGTCACATCCACGGCGGTGCGTACCGTTACCTGCGGCATACATCGTCATAGGCTCCTGGGTCCCATAGTGACCAATGTTAACCAATGCAGCATTGCGCTGCGGTCTTCGACCGCCTACTGTGACGGTGTACAACGCCAGCGCAGTTACCTCACATCCCATTGTCCCACTTTACAGGTCAGGCAGCTGCCATTTCAGGGGCCCAAATGGCTTCATTTTTAAGTGCGTCACACATACCTGGGCCTAGACTCAACACACATACAGGCCACTTTTTGTGTATGAATGGTGTTCTGTATAAGCTGTGGGTACGTACCTCAGAGTTGTTTGACTCTGTGCTCGCTGTTGTCCTTCATAGGCACCGTCCGCTGGGACATGTGAGGAGATGGCGGCATCCTCCGGTGTACCGACCGTTGGTGGACCTGTCGACAATGGAGGAAAGACACGTGATCATCACATACAGGCTTACAGTGCCACAATCCAGCAACTGTGTACCCAGCTGGAGCCAGACCTGATGTCAGCTATATGCCATCCCACAGGAATCCCCCCTCAAGTGCAGGTGCTGTTAGTGCTCCATTTCCTTGCAAGTGGTTCATTTCAAACAACAGTGGCCATAGCATCAGGGATGTCCCAGCCTATGTTTTCCAACGTGCTGTCAAGATTGTTGTCTGCCCTGCTGAAACACATGCAGAGCTACATCGTTTTCCCTCAGGTTGAGGATTTGCCTACAGTGAAAGGTGATTTCTATGCTCTTGGACAGATCCCCAACATCATAGGTGTCATTGATGGGACACATGTGGCTTTGGTCCCCCCCACAGGAGTGAACAGGTGTACAGAAACCGGAAGAGTTATCATTCGATGAATGTACAGATGGTATGTTTGGCAGACCAGTACATCTCCCATGTGAATGCCATGTTCCCTGGCTCAGTGCATGATGCTTACATCCTGTGGAATAGTAGCATCCCTTATGTGATGGGTCAACTCCAGAGGCACCGTGTGTGGCTATTAGGTGAGCACCTTGAAGCTAGTCAGTGGGAATGGTTGTCTGGGTCTGGGGATATCCCTCCAGGTTAGTGTGTGTCTAACAGTTGTCCCTCGCCATTTGCAGGTGACTCTGGTTACCCCAACCTGTCATGGCTACTGACCCCATTGAGGAATCCCAGGACAAGGGCAGAGGAACGCTACAATGAGGCACATGGGCGAACTAGGAGGGTGATTGAACGCACCTACAGTTCCTGAAGGCGAGGTTCAGGTGCCTCCATATGACAGGTGGATCCCTATTCTACTCACCAAAGAAGGTGGATCCCTATTCTACTCACCAAAGAAGGTGTGCCAGAACATCGTGGCCTGCTGTATGCTTCACAACTTTGCGACAACAGATGCCCTTTCTACAGGAGGATGGTCCAGATGGCGGTGTTGTTGCAGCTGTGGAGCCTGTGGACAGTGAAGACGAGGAAGCAGAGGAAGAAGACATGGACAACAGGGACTCAGTGATCCAGCAATATTTCCCCAAGACACAGGTAAGAATGCAAACCTGCCTACTACATGTACTTTAACACTACTACCTCTCTACTGTTTGTCATTTTCACCCAGTGTATGGTCACTGAGTTGTCACTTTCCCTTACGATTTCACAGATGTGGGTCCCACTGTGTGACATCTGCTTTGATTCCTCATGGACTAGAGCTATGTGACATAGGTTTGTTGACATAACAAATGAAAGAGCTTTTTGCCACAGTTATTTCTAATACAGTATTCAGAAATCACAGATAGACTCCAGATTTTGTGCTTTAAGGGTGTTTATTTTAGTGCTCAATATTGGAGGGGGTAGCAAAATGGTGAGGGGTGATGGCGGAGGAATGTCCATGGCAGAGTCCAGTCTATTAGTCTCACAGGTGCATTGCCCAAATGGGCATAGGAGGTGGAGCTGGGGCAATTTAAGGATGGACAGTGTGACAAAGTGGGACAGTAGGATGACAATCAGGGTGGTCTCATTTCTTGGCGGGGGTCTTGGCATTGTTCTCTGTTTTGTTCCTGGATCTCAGGGACTGTTTGCGAGGTGGTTCTCCCTCTGCAGGGGGTGGGGTGCTGGTGTGGTGGTCCTGTGGCGGTGCCTCCTGTCCACTAGCGCCGGCGGAGATGGTGGGCAGTTTATCGTCCAGGCTAGTGTCAGGTGCCCCTTGCAGTGCCACAGTGTCCCTCCTGGTGTTGAGTACTTCCTTCAGCACCCCTACGATGGTGCCCAGGGTGGAATTGATGGTTCTGAGTTCCTCCCTGAAGCCCATATACTGTTCCTCCTGCAGGCGCTGGGTCTCCTGAAACTTGGCCAGTACCGTTGCCATCGTCTCCTGGGAGTGGTGGTATGCTCCCATGATGTTGGAGAGGGCCTCATGGAGAGTGGGTTCCCTGGGCCTGTCCGCCCCCTGTCACTCAGCAGCCCTCCCAGTTCCTCTGTGTTCCTGGGCCTCCGTTCCCTGGACCGTGAGCCCACTGCCACTGCCCCCAGGTCCCTGTTGTTGTTGGGGTGGTGGGTTAGCCTGGGTTCCCTGTAGTGGTGGACACGCTGCTGATTGACATGTCCTGGGGACGGAGGTATGGGCCCGCTGGGTGGGTGCTGTGCTGGTGTTTCCAGAGAGGGGAAGCTCTGTGGTGGCCTGTGACTGTGTCAGGGGAACCGACTGTCCGGAGGTCCCCGATGGGCCGGGCTGGTCATCTAGATCCAGTTGGACAGAGGTGCTGTCATCACTGTGGACCTCTTCTGTTGGTGGTATGGACATGTGTGGACCCTCCTGTCCGGTGACGTTGGGTAGGGGTCCTGCAGGGGTATAAAGGCATGATTATTGCATCTGTGTGTGTCAAGGTGTGCAATGGGTGGGTGACCGTGTACCCCAGTGCTAGCATTCCTGTGTGAGACCTTGTGTGATGGTGGTTTAGGGGGGTGTATTGGTATGTGCAGTGGGCATGCTTTGGTGATGGGTGTCCATGCTTTGGTGTTGCATGCAGGACCTGGTGTTGGGATGTGTGGTTTGTGATAGTGGGACATTTGTGAGGAGTAGGAGTGATGGGGGTGAGGGCGAGGGTGGGGGTATGTGATAGCATTTAGGTGGGTGGGGGATGAAGTAGTTAAAGATTTGACTTACCAGAGTCCATTCCTCCACCTACTCCTGCGAGGCCCTCAGGATGCAGAATCGCCAAGACCTGCTCCTCCCATGTTGTTAGTTGTGGGGGAGGAGGTGGGGGTCTGCCGCCAGTCCGCTGAACTGCCAGGTGGTGTCTGGAGACCACAGAACGCACCTTCCCCCGTAGGTTGTTCCACCTCTTCCTGATGTCCTCCCGATTTCTTGGGTGTTCTCCCACTGCATTGACCCTGTCCACTATTCTTCGCCATAGCTCCATCTTCCTAGCTATGGAGGTGTGCTGCACCTGTGATCCGAATAGCTGTGGCTCTACCCGTACGATTTCCTCCACCATGACCCAGAGCTCCTCCTCCGAGAACCTGGGGTGTCTTTGCCGTGCCAAGGGGTGGTGTAGGTGATGTGTGGGGTGGTGTGTGTGGTGATATGTGTGCTGATATGTAGTGGGGTGTTGTGTGAGTTGTGTGGAAGTTATGTGGGTGATGGTGTTGTGTGCCTGTGGATGCCAGTGTTGTTGATGGTGGTGTCTCTCTCTGGCTTCACTCGTGATTTGTTGTCGTAAGGGTTTGTGGGTGAGGTGGGTGTGTGTTTTATAGTGCATTGGGTGTGTGGGAGTGGTGTGTGTATGTGTATCAGGTGTGTGTATTTGGAATTGTCCAATGTGGCTGTGTTTTGTAAGAGTGTGTGTATTTAGAGCCCGGCGGTGTGCACCGCCAATGGAATACCACGGTTGAAAGACCGCTGCGTGGATTCGTGTGTCGTGATAGTGTGGGCGTCTTTCTGTTGGTGTGACGGTGAAGGTTTTGTTATCGCCAGTTTATCACAGACCTTTGGTGTGGCGGACATGTGTGGGTGTCTGAATTTTGGCGGATTGCGAACTGTGGGTCATAATAGCTGTGACGGAATTCTGCGGCCGCAGCGGTGTGGTGGCGGTCTTCTGCACAGCGGTAAGTGGCTTTTACCACCAATGTCATAATGAGGGCCATAATGCTGTGTATTGTTGTAATTTTTTTATAGCTCAGGTAATTTTCATGTTTTGCATTGCTGAATTAATGTTAGTGTTTTCTTTAGAGTTATAACCATGCCTCCTTTTTGTGGCCAGTGTGTATGTGTGTGATTTTGTGTGCATGTGTATGTGTGTATGTTTGTCATTGGCCACCATTTGTCTTTGCTCTCCGTGCTATGTTGACAGGGACCGTTTTGTGTATTCTATATTCATAGGACTGAATGTGTTCTTTGTTCTCCATGCTTCTTGATCGCTGTTGTTGTTTGACTATGTGTCTGGCAGCCATTTTGGTCATCCAGCCAGTGTGTTTTTGCCATAGACTTGCATGTGTTCCTTGTTGTCCATGCCTTCTTGCTCTCTGTTTGTGTTTGACCATGTGGCTGGCGGCCATTTTGTGCATATAGCCAGTGTGTTTTTGCAATAGGCTTGCATGTTTTCTTGGTTACCCATGCCTTTGTGTCCTCTGTTGTTGTTGGACCATGAGGCTGGCAGCCATTTTGTGCATCCAACCAGTGTGTTTTGCCATAGGCTTGCAGGTGTTCTTTGTTTGCCTTGCCTTCTTGTTGTTGTTGTTGATGTTTGACCATGTGGTTGGCAGCTATTTTGTGCATCCAACCAGTGTACTCTTGCCATAGGCTTGCATGTGTTCTTTGTTCCCCATGCCTCCTTGCTCACTGCTGTTGTTTTACCATGTGGCTGGTGGTCATTTTGTGCAACCAGCCAGTGTACTCTTGCCATAGACTTTCATGTGTTTTTGTTCCCTGTGCCTCCTTGCTCCCCATTGGTGTTTGACTATGTGGTTGGTGCCATTTTGTGCATCAAGCCAGTGTGCCTTGCCATAGGCTTGTATTTGTCCCCCATGCCTCCTTGCTCCCTGTTGTTGTTTAACCATGTGACTGTCGGTCATTTTTTGCATCCAGCCAGTGTGCCTTTGCCATAGGCTTATATGTGTTTTTTGTTCCCCGTGTCTTCTTGCTAGCTGTTGTTGTTCGACCATGTGTCTAGTGGCCTTTCTGTCCATCCAGTCAGCTTGCCTTTGCCATAGGTTTGCATGAATGGATGTGATATCAGTTTAATAATATGTGTGGGGATCATTGTAGTATATGGATACTAAGAATATGATTTTGATGAACAGTGCTTATATTATTACATGGGTTTTTTTATTTTTCTTTTGCACTTCCTTGCCTCACAATAGGTTTCTTTCTTCTTGTCCTCCCATACAAATCTCTGTATTTATTGATGAAACTTTTAATGTATTTTTTTATTATAAATGTATTTAGTTTTTGTTTTAATTTTTTGTAATTTTTTTATTTTGCATTCTTATAATTTTAATTTCTTATTTTTTTTTACTTTTTATTTTACATTTTTGATTTTTTCAAAATGTTTTTTATCTTATTTATACATGTATTTATTTACTTTTTTTGCATTTGCCTTGATCCATCCATTTATATATCCAGCCACCATAGGTGAACATCCGCGCAACAGCATCCCATTTTTTTAGGTATAATAATTACATTTCCTCCTGGACACCATTGCTGAGGTGCACTACAGACAGATCAGCATCATTCATTATTTTAATAATTATTTATTCCATTTACCCCGTGACGGCATTGCCTATAATAGGCACAAACTAACCTTCATTTTTTTAAAGATTTAAAGATTTTTAAAGATTATTCCATTTACTCACGCACTTTACTGACTGCCACAAGTGTCTCCTTTAGAATATAAGGACATAAAGAAAGAGCTATATCGGTATGTTGTTTTATCCTGATTTTACGCAAAAGTTTATTGTGTGTTGGTATGATTTGACTTCAAAGTGGTTGATTTATTATTACTTATATAACCAATCAGACTAATATTGCCTTTGTCTGTACTAATTAAAACTGCAACATTTAACTAAATGTTTTTATTGCTTGTTTGCTTTTATATGCACAAGAGAAGAAGAGACTTTACCTGCAGTACTGCCAAACACAATGCCTGTACTGTGATGTCAGCTCTCCAACCTCTCCCGCTTCTGCAGCTTAGTGCCACTCCCAACTAAGAGCTTTAAGATGTCCTCAAAGAAAGTTGCTCCCAAGAAAGTGGTCAGTGAGAAGAAACAGCTTTCTAACCCATTGGCAGTAGCACCCTAAAAAAATTGCTGTGCATAGTTGTGGTGGTGAAGGTGTGGTAAGCCAGGAAACATCAGTTACAAATCCAATCACTGTGGGAAGTGATGAAGAAGAGGGTGACATCCTCATGCATAGCAGCCCTGTCCTCAGCAGTATGCCAGAATCACCCACTTCAGTGATCTCACAATGGCACATGATGTCTCAGAGTCAATGTAGACACCACGGCATACAGTGACCGCCACAAAACGCTCATTGAATTTACCATCACCAACTTCTTGTAAGTTGCCTGTGTCAGTGGCTCTTGAAAAGAAGAAAAACAAGGCAACTATTTCTGCCATATATAGGCAGAAGGGACCCTGTGACATCAACCACCCAAGGGCATGTTTGTCCAATCGGAAGTTGGCAAAAAAGTCAGAGCTGGAACTTTGTGGAAGGAGTAGGATTCTTAGAATTTGTGGCAGCCATCTGCCCGAAATGGAAGGTTCCAAGTTGGACCTATTTTGCCAGAGTTGCTATTCCAGCCCTGCATCATGATGTGCTACAATTGGTTGGGAAAGCTTTGCAGCAAAGTGTTGCTTACACTGCCCACCTGACGAAAAACATGTGGAACAATTGTCAGGTAGCTGATTAGATGTGCATCACTGCACACTGGATCTCTTTTGGGGGGGTAAAACAAAATCTATTTACAGGTCTTGGCACCAAAGAAAGTTTTAAGAATGTTCAGCAGCATACAAGAGTAGCTGTGTTCGCCATGGAGAAATCACATATAGCTGCAAACTTTTTGGACAAATTTAACATTAAGGAGTCTGAGGGGCTGCGACCCAGAGGACTTTGAACTGGAAGTACTGCATGGACAATGGCAGTAACATAGTCAATGCCATAGCAGATGGTGGTGATTTCAGGGTCCTGTGTTTGGCACACTGAATCAACTTGCTTGTGCACAGCATTCTCAAAAAAGAAGACATAGTGGGCAGCATACTGACCACCTGCAGCCAACTCTGCACGCATTTTAACCATTCCTTTAAGCCTGGAAGCAGTTGCAGATTATTCAGCATGCTAACAGAGTACCAGCTAAAGCCCTGAAACAGGAGATGGCAACACATTGGAACTTCTCTATTGTATGTTGCAACATCTATATGAGCCGTATAGACAGTAACTATGTCATTCAAAGAGGAGGGTATGCAATTGGGAAATCTATGACCCTGGAAGTGGACAAATGGGGCCTAGTCAAATGTCTGACATAGATGCTGCTCCCTCTTGGGGTTTTCACACAGAAAGTTAGCAAGGAGGACAGAATGACTGGCCAAGATAGCCCATTGTTGCATGAGCTACAGGACCAGCTAAAGAAGGTGTATGAAACATTTGCACTTTTGGAGGTGTGAACAAAAACCCAGAAGTACATGGTTTAGTTGAGAGCTTAATCCTTTGCTTGGGTTGTAATGCAAGGCTGCAAAATGGCATCATGTTGTCCAAAGAGTACATCTGTGCCACACTACTTGATCCATGGTACAATAAAATTCTACCTACTTTAATTCAATTTTCTGAAGTGGATGTTTCACAATACAAGAAGTGGATTGTTGAAAAAGTCGGACTTCATGAAGAAGAACGGCTGGAACTTAAAGTCACATACTACAGTTCTGGGGTGCTGCCTTCAACTTCCGGGGAGAACAGTTTTGTCTCATCACATCAGCCAACACCAGCAGCAAGAACACTGGCAACAACAGAAACAGAAGAATCTGAGCCAACCTCTGCATTGGCTTGGGTCCAAATTGCAGGTTTGAAGTCAAGTGCAGAGGTAAAGACAAAAGAGGTCAAAATTGGTCAAGCAAGTGGCAGCACCAGTGATACTTCAGAGGATGTTCCAGAAGTATATGGATGACCCAAAAGAGGAATGTGGATCAAAACCCAGTGGTGTATTGGTATGGGAAGATCCGCCAGAGCCCAGTAGCCTGGCAATAGAGTTTCTGGCTTGCCCTGTAGCTATTGTGTCTGCTGAGTGTGTTCAGAGCAACTGGCATGCTATCAAGCGGCCCAATTATGCCAGCTTATGCAGCACACAATGATGGTAGAACCGGTCTGAAAGAGGGTTGGCACAGGGATTTGGATGGGCAGCTTCAGGCTGTTAATGGCACTGGTATGGCCTGGAGGCTGAAGGTGCAGCAAGATGGCTGGTGGAACTAGGCCAAGGTCTAGGAGGAGGGGCATGTGCCGGGTCCTCCTTTTTTTTTGGCCTATTCCCTTAGTTCCCTGGTCTGAAACATCTCAAAATGCCTGTAAAATTTGTAATAACAGGCGTCCAGACCTGGGAAAAGTCCATCTCGGGGCTAGGTAACCCTTTGGAACACTAAGGGGGTCATTCTGACCTCGGTGGTAAAATGCCCTTACCGCCGGTCATAAGACCGCCATAACACCGCCGCGGCCGCGGTCAACCGCCACGGTCATTCTGACCCACAACGGCCAAACCTCCAAAAATCTGTCCTCCACTGCAGCCCGCCACATCTGCGGGCAGCGATAAACTGGAGATGACCAAACCTCCACCGTCACGCCAACAGAAATACGCCCATGCCATTACGACCCACGAATCCACATGGCGGTCATTCAAACGCGGTATTCCATTGGCGCTACACACCGCCGCGGTCAGAATACACACACATCACCAAAACACAGCCACATTGGACAATTTGAAATACACACACCTGATACACATACACACACCACTCCCACACAATCAACCAACTATAAAACACACACCCACATCACCCACAAACCCCTGCGACCATAATTACTGAGAGAAGGAGAGAGAGACACAGCAGACAATCCATAGCAAGACACACTGAGGCACACTACACCATCACACACACCACATAGTAGCACAAAGCACCACTCACCAACATACTCCTCATCACATACACCACCCCACACCTCACCCACACCACCCCATGGCACCCCAAAGGCACCCACGCTTTTCGGACCAAGAACTCTGGGTCATGGTGGAGGAAATCCTAAGAGTGGAACCCCAGCTCTTCGGCTCGCAGGTGCAGCACACCAGTATAGCCAGGAAGGCGGAGCTATGGCAGCGGATCGTGGACAGGGTCAACGCGGTGGGACAGCATCCCAGGAATAGGGAGGACATCCGCAAAAGATGGAACGACCTACGGGGGAAGGTCCGATCGATGGTCTCCAGGCACAACATCGCAGTCCAGAAGACTGGCGGCGGACCCCCACCCACCCCTCCCGAATTTACATCGTGGGAGCAAGAGGTCTTGACCATCCTGCATCCTCAGGGCCTCGCTGGAGTAGCCGGAGGAATGGACTCTGGTAAGTCCCATCTCAACTACTATATCCCCCCCACCCCACCAGCATGCCAACCCACACCCCCACCCTCACCCCCAACCCCCCAGCACACATCCTCCCTGACAATGTCTCACCAGCACAACCCACCCATCCCAACACCAACTCCTGCATGCCAACACAAATCATGGGCACCCATCACCTAAGCATGACCACTGCACTAACCCCCCCCTACTAACTACCCTCACAACACCTCCCTCAAGGGAATGCCTGCACTGGGGGACAAGGGCACCCATAACACGCACGCTATTGCACACACAGAAACAATAACCAAACTCTCTTACCCCATGCAGGACCCGAACAACAACACACCAGCCAGGAGGGTCCAGAAGTGTCCATCCCACCACCGGAACAGGCCCACACTGAGGATAGCAGCTCTGTCGACAGTGAACCTGATGACCAGCCCGGACCATCGGGGACCTCTGGGCAGTCGGTTCCCCTCAGGCAGCCACAGGCCACACCAGACCCGACCCCCTCTGCCAACACCAGCACAGCTCCCACCCAGCGGGCCCATGCCTCTGTCTCTAGGACAGCTCAATCAGCGGTGTGTCTGCCACTACAGGGCACCCAGGCTAACCCAACACCCCAACAACAACAGGGACCTGGGGGCAGTGGTAGCGGGCACACCGTCCAGGGGACAGAGGCCGGGGAAACCGGGCAGCTCGGAGGGCTGCTGTGCGACAGGGGGGGAGGAGAGGCCCAGGGAACCCACTGTCCAAGAGACCCTCACCACCATCATGGGGGCCTACCACCACTCCCAAGAGACAATGGCGACGGTACTGGCCAGGTTCACGGAGATCCAGGCACAGCAGGAGGAACGCTACATGGGGTTCAGGGAGGAGCTGAGAATCATCGGGACCGCAATGGGGACCATCGTCCTGGCCCTCAACAGGATAGAAGACGCGTTGCGTGACCATGTGGCACCACACAGGGCCCCTGTCACTAGCCCGGACCAGGAACAGCCTACCACCTCCGCCGGCGCTAGTGGACAGGAGGCCCCAACACCACGGCAGGCCACCAGAACCCCACCTCCTGCTGAAGAACAACCACCCCGTAAGAGGAGCCTGAGATCCAAAAAAAAGACAGAGTAGGATGTCAAGACCCCCGCCAGCAGGACATACCCCCTGAACTCTTCCCACTGTCCCACATTGCCACCCTGTCCAACCATGAACTGCCTCTGCTCCATCCTTCCACAGGCAAAAGGACAATGCACCTGTGAGACTGAGAACTGGACTCTGCCATGGACATTACTCCACCCCCACCCATCACCCTTATAATCACATGTACCAATATCTAGCCCTGTAAATAAATCACATATTGCACACAAATCAGTTTGGAGTCATGCTGTATTATTAGCAAATGTATTACATATTACTGTTCAATATCTGTTCTGTCAATTAGTGATGACAACATACCAATGTCAATATGCTGTAGTTCATGGGCAAACCAAGCAGAAGTCAGGCACTGCATCATACAGCACTGAGAAGGGTAGGGAAAATCAAAAATTACCCAAAAATATCTGGTGGGAACTACAGAAAGTACAGATGCAGGAGGCTAGAAGCAATTGGGAAATGGCGTGGGTGATTCTTACCTGGGTGTTACTGGAAATACTGTTGTATCACTCTGTCCCTATTGTCTGTGTCGTCCTCTGAGTCTTCCTCCTCTTCACTCTCCACAGGCTCCACGGCTTCTACAACACCACCATCTGGACCATCCTCCTGCAGGAAAGGCACCTGGCGTCGCAAAGCCAGGTTGTGAAGCATACAGCACGCCACGATGAAATGGCACACCTTCTTTGGTGAGTACATTAGGGATCCACCTGTCATATGCAGGCACCTAAACCTGGCCTTCAGGAGGCCAAAGGTTCGCTCAATCACCCTCCTAGTACGCCCATGGGCCTCATTGTAGCGTTCCTCTGCCCTTGTCCGGGGATTCCTCACTGGGGTCAGTAGCCACGGCAGGTTGGGGTAACCAGAGTCACCTATTAGCCACACACGTTGTCTCTGTAGCTGCTCCATCACATAGGGGATGCTGCTATTTCGCATCACATACACGTCATGCACTGACCCTGGGAACTTGGCATTTACATGGGAGATGTACTGGTCAGCCAAACAGACCACCTGGACATTCATCGAATGATAATTTTTTCTGTTTCGGTACACCTGCTCATCGTCTTTTGGGGGTACCAAAGCCACATGGGTCCCATCAATGGCACCAATGATGTTGGGGATATGTCCAAGGGCATAGAAATCACCCTTCACTGTAGGCAAGTCACCCTCCTCGGGGAAAATGATGTAGCTCCGCATGAGTTTCATCAGGGCAGACAACACTCTGCTCAAAATCTTAGAAAACATAGGCTGAGACATTCCAGATTACATGGCCACTGTGGTCTGGAATGACCCACTGGCCAAAAAATGGAGGACTGACAAAACCTGCACCAGAGGGGGAATCCCTGTGGGTTGGCGGATGGGGGACATCAGGGCTGGCTCCAGCTGGGCACACAGTTCATGGATAGTGGCACGGTCAAGTCTGTATCGAAGTATTATATGGCGTTCTTCCATTGTCGACAGGTCCACCAGCGGTCGGTACACGCGAGGATTCCTCCTTCTCATCGCAAGTCCCAGCGGACGGTGCCTAGGAAGGACAACATGGAGCACAGAGTCAGCCAAACCACAGGTACGTACAGACAGCTTGCACAGTTAAAGAATGGCAATGGGTTGAAAGGCGTGTATGTGTGGCAATGCAAGGCCTAGGCCTGTGTGTCGCAGTCAAAATTAAGCCATGTAGGCCCTTGAAATGGCGGCTGCCTGACCTGTGAAGTGGGACAATGGGATGTGAGGTCAATGCGCTGGCGGGGCACACCGTGGCGGCAGGCGGTCGAAGACCGCGGCGCAAAGCCGCATTGGTTAACATTGAAGCCTATGGGTTTCAGGAGGCAATTACGAAGTGCGCCGGCGGTCGCGGTACGCACCGCCGCGGTACGCACCGCCGCGGGCGTGACCGCCATTTTCTATCTGCTTAATCACTCGAGACCTGATCATCCACAGGAGAAGACCTATACTGCAAGTGCTGCTGTGACCTCGGTCTGGAAGATACAATGGCTGCTGCGACTGGGGCAAGGGCCCCTGCCTTCACGTCTGAAGAGTTGGAGAAGCTCGTGGATGGGGTCCTCCCCCAGTATGCGCTACTCTACGGTCCTCCAGACCAACAAGTGAGTACACCGGGTGCACATGGAATGGGCTATGCCTGTGTGGATTCGGGTGGATGTAAGTTTGTGGGGTGGGGGGCGAATGAGGAGTGCAACGCCCGACAGATGAGAGCATGTGCCATGTGGCAAAGTGGGTGGGGGGGGCCAATTACATCTAACATGCAGGTCATTGATGATTTCCTCCTTTCCACCCTGTACATGTCAAATAGGTCAGCGCCCATCAGAAGATCGAGATTTGGCGTGCCATCGCCAAGGAAGTCCGGAACTTGGGGGTCCACAACAGACGGGGCACCCACTGCCGCAAGAGGTGGGAGGACATCCGCCGCGGAACAAGGAAGACCGCAGAAACACTGCTGGGGATGGCCTCCCAACCTAGGAGGGGTGCCAGTCGCACCATGACCCCCCTGATGTCCCGGATCCTGGCGGTGGCCTACCCTGAATTGGATGGGCGCTTTAAGACATCACAGCAGACACAAGGGGGTGAGTATCAGCACATTCTCCTATCTTTCTGCGCAGTGGAGGCGTCTGGGTGGGGGAGGAGGGCTGTGGGTGACATTAGGCCAGGGCGCTTTCTGTAGTGTAGTCCTCTCCCTTAGGCATGGCCCTGTGCCCCCGGATCCCACCTCGGTAGGGTGACAAGTACAGCCATTGAAGGTCCAGCATCTCCCATGTGCGTGTTTGACGTCTCTTGGCCTGTTGTCTTAGTCAGTAGTACTGAGTAGTGTACCCCGAATGCGCGGCTTAGTGCATTAGGCACCTGTGTCTGTCCTCTCCGCCAACGGTGTTGACATTGCATGCACTCAACCTGGTCTTCTTTTTTCTCCCCCCACCCTTTCTCTTCATCTTCTTGTGCATGTGTGCATTAGCATCATCAGGCAGAGGAGATTTGGCATCGGAGCACGAGGGAGCTGCAGGACACAAGGCCCCGGTGGGCCCAGGAACAGACACCGAGGGCACCAGTGATCCGGAGGGCGAGGGGAGCACCACGACGGGGACCGCTGGTGAGAGCAGCGAAAGCGACACGTCCTCGGATGGGAGCTCCCTAGGGATGGCGGCAACATCCGTGCCCCCCGCCTCTACAGGTACAGCCGCCACCCAGCGCACCAGCCCCGCCCTCCCAGCAGCCCCTCAGTCTTCGCTCCGTGCCGGTTCGCCCAGGAAGGCGCGCGTCTCCTTCGCCCCAGGCACCTCAGCCCCTGCCCCTGTTGCCCCTGCTGCCCTCAGTGCGGAGCTCATTGACCTGGTAAGGACACTCATTGTTGGGCAGACGACCCTTTTGAATGCCATCCAGGGTGTGCAAAGGGAGGTGCAACAGAGCAATGCGTACCTGGAGGGCATTCATTCGGGTCAGGCTGCCCATCAACGAGCGTTCACTGCTCTGGCCTCAGCACTGACGGCAGCCATTGTCCCTGTTTCCAGCCTCCCTCTTCTTACTGCCTCCAGCCTTTCTCTGTCTCCTGTTCCTCAGCCTATCCCATCCACACCATCAGACCAGCCTGCACACACCTCAACACCCAAGAGCAGCTCATCCAAACACAAGCACCACAGATCCCACAAACACTCACCCAAGCAACACCCAGATGCAGACATGCCAACAGCCACTGCCACCCCTGTGTCCCCCTCCTCCTCGTCTCCCTCCTCCCTCCCTGTGACGTCTACACTCACACCTGCATGCACCCCAACATCAGCCAGTGCTTCCATCACCACCTCACCCTCCAGGACAGTCCACACTCGTGCAGTCACCACCCCCACTGCCATTTACACGTCCCCTGTGTCCTCTCCCACTGTGTCTGTCACCCCCTCTTCCAAGACACACAAACGCAGGCAGACACCCACCCAACAGCCATCCACCTCACGACAGCCTACAGCACCAGCACCTTCACCCAATGACAGAACACCTGACTCTCCTACAACCACCTCCTCTACCTCCACTTCCATCTCCACTTCTCCTACCCTTTACCTTGGCCCTAAAAAACTTTTCCTGGCTAACCTTAACCTCTTTCCCCCCGATGAGCTCCCCCATCCATCTTCAAAGAGTCCCAAGAGCACCGCAGCCACCAACAGCCCAGCTTCGGGTGTCACTGTTGTGCCTGGGTTCTGGAGCCCACCCTTTGCCAGCAGTGACACATTGATCAGCAGCAAGGACACGTCCAGCCCCCCCCCCGGCAAGAGGACCTGCAAAAACAAGGGCCGCCGTGCGAGGACCGACAGGGCTGCCCCCAAGGAGCAATGTGCGGCCACTTCACCACCCACACCATCTAGGGGAGGCAAGGGCCCGAGAGCCCCATCAAAGGAGCGGAAGGGCAGCAGGAGCGCGGAGAAGGTGGACCCCACATGCCACATCCCAGCTGGGAAGGAGGACACTAAGGAGGCCAGGAGTCCGTCCCCGAAGGGTCCAGAAATGTCACGGTCCGAGGGCGACTGAGCAGGGAGTCCAGGCCAGGTCTGGCTCCCTTGACCTGCTGGATGAGCACCGCTGAACAGGGCCCGCGGTGCAGAAGAGCACCGCTGAACAGGGCCCCGCCGTGGAGAAGAGCACCGCTGAACAGGGCCCGCGGTGCAGAAGAGCACCGCTGAACAGGGCCTGCGGTGCAGAAGAGCACCGCTGAACAGGGCCCGCGGTGCAGAAGAGCACCGCTGAACAGGGCCCGCCGTGGAGATAGGCACCGCTGAACAGGGCCCCGCCATGGAGAAGAGCACCGCTGAACAGGGCCCGCGGTGCAGAAGAGCACCGCTGAACAGGGCCCGCGGTGCAGAAGAGCACCGCTGAACAGGGCCCGCGGTGCAGAAGAGCACCGCTGAACAGGGCCCGCCGTGGAGATAGGCACTGCTGAACAGGGCCCCGCCGTGGAGAAGAGCACCGCTGAACAGGGCCCGCGGTGCAGAAGAGCACCGCTGAACAGGGCCCCGCCGTGGAGATAGGCACCGCTGAACAGGGCCCCGCCGTGGAGAAGAGCACCGCTGAACAGGGCCCGCGGTGCAGAAGAGCACCGCTGAACAGGGCCCGCCGTGGAGATAGGCACTGCTGAACAGGGCCCCGCCGTGGAGAAGAGCACCGTTGAACAGGGCCCGCGGTGCAGAAGAGCACCGCTGAACAGGGCCCCGCCGTCTCAAGCACCCCTCCGCTGGGCACCACCGTCTCAAGCACCGCTCCGCTGGGCCCTTCCTCTCAAGCACCGCTCCGCTGGGCACCGCCGTCTCAAGCACCGCTCCGCTGGGCCCTTCCTCTCAAGCACCGCTCCGCTGGGCCCTTCCTCTCAAGCACCGCTCCGCTGGGCCCTTCCTCTCAAGCACTGCTCCGCTGGGCCCTTCCTCTCAAGCACCGCTCCGCTGGGCACCGCCGTCACAAGCACCGCTCCGCTGGGCACCGCCGTCTCAAGCACCGCTCCGCTGGGCCCTTCCTCTCAAGCACCGCTCCGCTGGGCACCGCCGTCTCAAGCACCGCTCCGCTGGGCCCTTCCTCTCAAGCACCGCTCCGCTGGGCCCTTCCTCTCAAGCACCGCTCCGCTGGGCCCTTCCTCTCAAGCACCGCTCCGCTGGGCACCGCCGTCTCAAGCACCGCTCTGCTGGGCACCGCCGTCTCAAGCACCGCTCCGCTGGGCCCTTCCTCTCAAGCACCGCTCCGCTGGGCACCGCCGTCTCAAGCACCACTCCGCTGGGCCCTTCCTCTGAAGCACCGCTCCGCTGGGCCCTTCCTCTCAAGCACCGCTCCGCTGGGCACCACCGTCTCAAGCACCGCTCCGCTGGGCACCGGCGTCTCAAGCACTGCTCCGCTGGGCCCTTCCTCTCAAGCACCGCTCCGCTGGGCCCTTCCTCTCAAGCACCGCTCCGCTGGGCACCGCCGTCTCAAGCACCGCTCCGCTGGGCACCGGCGTCTCAAGCACCGCTCCGCTGGGCCCTTCCTCTCAAGCACCGCTCCGCTGGGCACCTCCGTCTCAAGCACCGCTCCGCTGGGCCCTTCCTCTGAAGCACCGCTCCGCTGGGCCCTTCCTCGCAAGCACCGCTCCGCTGGGCACCTCCGTCTCAAGCACCGCTCCGCTGGGCCCTTCCTCTGAAGCACCGCTCCGCTGGGCCCTTCCTCTCAAGCACCGCTCCGCTGGGCACCGCCGTCTCAAGCACCGCTCCGCTGGGCACCGCCGTCTCAAGCACCGCTCCGCTGGGCCCTTCCTCTCAAGCACTTCTCCGCTGGGCACCGCCGTCTCAAGCACCGCTCCGCTGGGCACCGCCGTCTCAAGCACCGCTCCGCTGGGCACCGCCGTCTCAAGCACCGTTTATGGTTCACTGTGCCCACCATGCCTCCTCCTTGACCAGTGGAGACTGTCATCCACCTGATGGACTGTGGCTTTGCACTCCCCAGGATGGTCCAGTGGGCAGCCCACCCACTGTAGAGACATTGAGAGACTGTGGCTTTGCACTCCCCAGGATGGTCCAGTGGGCAGCCCACCCACTGTAGAGACATTGAGAGACTGTGGCTTTGCACTCCCCAAGATGGTCCAGTGGGCATGGTGGCTCCTCGTGGATGTGGCGTCGTGGACTCATGTGGCTGTGGTGCCCCCCCCTTCCCTTCCCCCTGAGGTGCCTGTAGTTTTTACATCTGATGCTCCTGCAGTGTTCTCTCCAAAGGACTCAGGTCTCCTGTGTGGGCTTTGCCCTTATTTCTCAAGACTTTGGCCCATGGACATGCTGAATTCGTAGGATGTGCAGGACTTGGTACTTCAGTTATACACTGATGTGTATGTCATTAGTTTTGTTGTGAATATCTTTCATGGTTGTACGATAATTTTCTGGAGCTTTTTGGTACATAAATATTTATTCCAAATATGATTATGTCCTAGCATTTTTCAGGGGTGTTTGGGTGGTGTCACTGTGACTTGGTGCTCTGCATTGGTGAGTACATAGTTGGGGGGGGTCGCATATGTGTGTGCCCGTAACCTTTCGTCCTCCCCCTCCCGTGTGTCGTAGGTGCAGTACTCACCGTTGTCGTCTGCGCCGGACTTCGTACTCGTGGTAGATGAGAAGGTAGACGAGAGCAGGTAGGATGTTTAATTCGGGTTCCATGCTGTCCTCCTTCCTCCTGGAGTGCGTAGTGGTGAGCGTTTTCCCGTCCGTAGTCTGTTTCCGCCGTGTTTTTATCGGCGGTGCTCCCGCCCCGGAAAAGGTGGCGTATTGGTGAGTTGTAATAGTGTGGGCGGTACATTGTCTGCCGCCTGTCTGTTGGCGGTGACCGCCGCGCTGTTTGTTTGTACCGCCGTGGCGGTCGGAGTGTTAAGGTGGCTGTCTGTGTTGGCGGTTCCCGCCAGGCTCAGAATCCCATTTTTTTTACCGCCAGCCTGTTGGCGGGTTGTCCGCCGCTTTAACACCGACCGCCAGGGTTAGAATCACCCCCTAAGTGTACCGTTTCTTGGACTTCTAAGAGTATAATCATAGGACCAACTTGCTACTTTGTAAACCAATTAATTAAAGGCTCCCAAAATCTCGAACTTTTACTCATAATTCCACCCCCTTTAGTGTCGCATACTAGCTTATAGAATAGCGAGTCTTTCCAATCCACAAAAGTATGGGGCACCGGGTTAATCCATTTCCTACATATCTCTCTTCTAGCCCACAAAATCATATAAAACAGTAACTTAGCACAGTCTTTTTTATCCTATTATCTCCTTGGATACAACCAAAGATGATCAGAGAAGGGCTTACCTTACACTCCATAGGCAAAAACTGGTTAATGCCTTCATCCACCTCAGACCAAAAATGATGGAGACAGGGACAATCCACAAACATATGCAGATCCCCTACCGACTAGGCACCACACTTCCGGCAATAGATCTTATTGTCCGACTCCAATCTTGACAATTTTTCCGGGATCCAAAAAACCCTGTTGATTTTAAATAGATGGTTCCTTCTTAAATAAGCTGGTTTGACTGAAGAATACAACAAAGCTACAGATACTTGCCACAACTCAACAATCTGTACTCCTGTAAGGTGATCTTTCCAGGTATCTTCCGGCAACAAAAACTCACCATCCAACATATCCAGGAGGGTCCAATACCATCTTGATAGTTCTTTTTACCAATTTCCTCCTTCTGTAATAACTTCTCCAATGGATTTGTGCTGCCCACTCCTCCTTTGACTTGCTTCACCCAACTCATTATTTGCCACTTTCATCATTACCTTTAAGAGTGACCCCAATTCAGAGGTGAAAGTACCACCACAAGCCTTCCTCATATTAAAAGTTGCCCACACATATAGTTGCAAATCTGGCAGTGCTAAGGCCCCTTTCTCTTTCCTCCGCCTCAGCTTTTTCCAAGCTATTCAAGCACTCTTATTGCCCCATATAAAGATACTAATCTTGCCTTGAAATTTATCTATCCATTCTTTATCAAATCTTAAAGGTAGTGCATTGAAAATAAACAGCACCCTCGGCAAAAGCATCAATTTAACCAAAATGACCCTACCTAAAATCATAAGAGGCAGGTTAACCCATTTCTACATCTGCTTGCAAGCCTCAGTCATAACTCTCACAAAGTTTCTTTCCGCGATCACACCCAAGTCTTCTGTTACTGTAATGCCCAGATACTTCAAATCTCTACTTATCTTAACATTCCCCAGAGCAATAGTCTTGGGCATATTCCAAGCCATAACTTCTGTTTTATCTCCATTAACCACATACCCCGCCATTCCCCCAAATTCCGTTATCAATTCTTCCAATACAGGCAGCGTTTAATTTAATTACTCGTATAGGCCAACAAATCATCCGCGTATAATGCTACTTTCCTATACCAATTTTCATTCTGGAATGGGAGTATCAAATAGTTGTGTCTGATTTTACAGGCCAGGGGTTCAATATATAAATTGAATAGAAGTGTTGATAGCGGGCATCCTTGTCTCGTTCCCTTCTCAATCCTGACAGGAAAAGTTAGGGAGCCATTCACTAAAACTCTTGCCACCGGATCATGATATATCAACTGTAATATCCTTATAAACCTACTCCCCAAATTAAGATGTTCGCAAGCGTAACCAGGAAGGACCAATTAACCATGTCAAATTCCTTAGCGGCATCCATCATCACCACAGCAAGAGGTAGCTTACACATGCTTGCCAAATCTATTGCCCCTATCAGACCATGGGCCTGATTCTGATGGGCCAGGGTCGGCGGGAGCACCGCCAACAGGCTGGCGGTGCCCCGCAGGGCATTCTGACCGCAGCGGTTTTGCCGCGGTCAGAAGTGGAAAACCGGCGGTCTCCCACCGGTATTCCGCTGCCCTGGGAATCCCCCATGGCGGCGCAGCTTGCTGCGCCGCCATGGGGGATTCTGACAGCCCATACCGCCATCCTGTTCCTGGCGGTTCTCCCGCCAGGAACAGGATGGCGGTATGGGTTGTCGTGGGGCCCCTGGGGGCCCCTGCAGTGCCCATGCCAATGGCACGGGCACTGCAGGGGCCCCCGTAAGAGGGCCCCACATTGTATTTCAGTGTCTGCATTGCAGACACTGAAATACGCGACGGGTGCCACTGCACCCGTCGCACCTTCCCACTCCGCCGGCTCAATTCTGAGCCGGCGTCCTCGTGGGAAGGCTCTTTTGCACTGGGCTGGCGGGCGGCCTTTTGGCGGCTGCCCGCCAACCCAGTGCAAAAGCCAGAATCACCGCAGCGGTCTTATGACCGCGGAGCGGTGTTCTGGAGGGGGGAACTCTGGCGGGCGGCCTCCGCCGCCCGTCAGGGTTAGAATCACCCCCCATGTGTTAACATATGCATGTGTCTACCCTTTATGAACCCCTTTTGATCTACATGAATCAGTTTCCCTACGAGCTTACCCAATCGATTTACCAAAACTTTTTCAAAGATTTTATAATCGCTATTCAATAGGGAGATGGGCCTGTATGATTCACACCTTGTAGGGTCTTTCCCTGGCTTGATTATTAAAGTAATTGTTGTCTCCCTACAAGAAGGGGGAAACGCTGCCCGCTTCTTGAAAATATTATCACACAACCCTACCAAAACATTAGTTATGCTATCTCCTGAAACTTTATACACTTCCAGGGGTAATCTGTCTGGGCCAGGCACCTTCCCCGATTTCCCAGAGGCAATTACTTCTTCCACTTCATCCCACTTCATTCCTTCATTCAGGTTTTCTCTATCCTCATCCTCCTTTCCCAGGGGCGTGAGATCTACACCCCGCAGCCAAGCCTGGACCAACCCTGGGGGTACATTTAACCTTTCCATATAAAGATCCCGAAAGTACTCCCAAAATGTCTCTTCTATTTCCTTGTTCCCTGTACAGGAAACCCCTCCATTTCCCTCCTGTATCTCCACCTCTTTATTCCTCATCAGCTTAGATTTTGTTTGCCAGGCTAGTATTTTCCCGCAATTTTCCGCATATTCAAAGAAAATCCTCCTATTAGCCTCACATCTCTCCTTGACTCTTCTGTCTAGTTCAGCTGCAAGTTCGGTACGATATTCTTCGAGTACCTTAGCTAGTTGTTCCTTTTCTTCTACCTGACCATCTTTACCTAATAACTCTTCCGCTGCTAACATGCCTTTGGCCCCCATGGACAGCCCTTTTGCGCTTTTAACTGTCTGCATTGCATTCCGTGAAAAACGTGATGGGTGCTGTTGCACCCTATGCACCACAACATTGCTGCCATCTCAATTATGAGCCGGTGTCAATGTTGTGGGCTGATCCCCACTGGGCCAGCGGGAGGAAACACGGTTCCTGCCCACTGACCCAGCAGGGAACTCCTAGTGGGGCCCGTCGGAAGGCGGCAGCACTGGCGGCAACATGACCACAGGAGCTTGGCTGACGGCCTTTTCCGGCTGCCAAATTCTTAATGACCCCCTTTGTGTGGAAAATATATTTAAAACAATCTATTAAATGAGTGAGGCATAATCCACTATGGAGTACAACTATTCTATTCTTGTTGTGCTAAATGACCGGAAGCGTGCTAGCCAGCACATCAGGTACACTACAAATTCGCTACTCTCTGAAGTCTGCAGCTGGGGCAGATATAATGGACCAAAATATTATCTTTGATTCCAACAGCCCAC
The DNA here is from genome assembly GCF_031143425.1 of Pleurodeles waltl. Taxonomy (NCBI): domain Eukaryota; kingdom Metazoa; phylum Chordata; class Amphibia; order Caudata; family Salamandridae; genus Pleurodeles; species Pleurodeles waltl. The sequence continues at coordinate 283,361,405 of NC_090447.1, forward strand.
TCTCTTCTCCAAATGCGGTTCAATTATAACCTGGCTACAAAGAGGCAGATCAAGATTATGGCCCTCATTCTGACCCTGGCGGTTCTCTACCGCCAGGGCCAACGGGGGCGGGAGCACCGCCGACAGGCCGGCGGTGCCCCCTTGGGCATTCTGACCGCGGCGCTTTGGCCGCGGTCAGAACGGGAAAACCGGCGGTCTCCCGCCGGTTTTCCACTGCCCGTAAGAATCCTCCAAGGCGGCGCAGCTCGCTGCGCCGCCGAGGGGATTCTGACAATCCCTACCGCCATCCTGTTCCTGGCGGCTCGCCCGCCAGGAACAGGATGGCGGTAGGGATTGTCGTGGGGCCCCTGGGGGCCCCTGCAGTGCCCATGCCAATGGCATGGGCACTGCAGGGGCCCCCGTAAGAGGGCCCCGCTAGTATTTCACTGTCTGCGTAGCAGACAGTGAAATACGCGACGGGTGGAGTAGCACCCGTCGCACCTTCCCACTCCGCCGGCTCGATTACGAGCCGGCATCCTCATGGGAAGGGAGTTTTTCCCTGGGCTGGCGGGCGGTCTTTTGGAGACCGCCCGCCAGCCCAGGGAAAAACTCATAATACCCTCCGCGGTCTTCTGACCGCGGAGCGGTATAATGGAGGGCGGAATCCTGGCGGGCGGCCTCCGCCGCCCGCCAGGGTCATAATGAGGCCCTATATGTCACACATGTCATGATTAACTGGTGGATAATAGATATCCTGTCTGGCTTATGTAGACATTGTGAAAAATAACTCACTGCAGCAAAGGGAAAGGAACAGGATATATAGATTTCTTTGGGCACGTTCTTCACAGAGTATCCCATCCACAAAACACAAAATCACAGACGCTTTATCCCACTAGAGTTTGGTGGAGGGGTTACTCTGTCATATACAAGGCTGATATCCCATCCACTGTATTACAATATATAGGGGTTCATTCCGACCCTGGCGGTCAAAGACCGCCAGGGCTGCGAATGATGGAAGCACCGCAGGCTGGCGGTGCTTCCTAGCCCATTCTGACCGCGGCAGTAAAGCCGCGGTCAGAAAACCGGGGCCGGCGGTTTCCCGCCGGTTTACCCCCTCCTGGGCGAATCCGCCAGGGCAGCGCTGCTTGCAGCGCTGCCTTGGGGATTCTGACCCCCTTCCCGCCAGCCTGTTTCTGGCGGTTTTCACCGCCAGGAAGAGGCTGGCGGGAACGGGTGTCCTGGGGCCCTTGGGGGCCCCTGCACTGCCCATGCCACTGGCATGGGCAGTGCAGAGGTCCCCTAACAGGGCCCAAGGCGGCTTTTCACTGTCTCCTTAGCAGACAGTGAAAAGCGCGACGGGTGCAACTGCACCCGTCGCACCGCCGCAACACCGATTCGGAGCCGGCTCCTGTGTTGCGGCCCTCATTCCCGCTGGGCCGGCGGGCGCTAACTTGCTTGGCGCCCGCCGGCCCAGCGGGAATGCCAGAATGCGGGAAGCAGTATTTTGGCCGAGTGGCGGCCAAATGGCGCTTCCCGCCTGGTGGGCGGCAACCACCGCCCGCCAGAGTTAGAATGAGGGCCATAGTTTGGTTTTGGTTGGCAATTTTGCCAAATGCAATGGGACAATCCTCATACTACTTTATTCTCATGCCGCATTGCCATTGAAACTGCTGGAAGAATACAAAGTAGCATTGGCAGGGGTTCACCATGAACTTGGCCTCTCTCTCATTATTTAATCATGAGCAAGGTCTGCAAACTCTGCCATCTTCTCAGTAGACTACCTAATCTAGGGTCAGATTTATACTTTAAGACACAAAACTGAGCAAACGCAGTTTTGCGTCAAAATGTTTAGCGCCATTTTTTAACACCACCTGGGCTTCATATTTTAATATGACGCTGGGTGGTGCTAAAACCAGGTTAGAGTAAAAAAAAATGATGTTAACCATTGTGCCTTGTAGTAAGGCAAAATTACGTTAATGCCGGAAAAATGACTCTAACCTATTTTACGACACGTAAACATGTTGGAAAACGGAAATGCACCATTTTTAACTGCGTTAGCATCAACTTTAGATGCTAATGCAGAAAACAGTGCAAAAAAGAGAGGCAAAATGGAGTAAGAAAGCCATTAGAGACCCTAATCAACCCCGAACCAGCCAGGAGGACACACACAAAACCCAGGAGAGGGAGAAGAAAAAGAGAAAGGGGGTTATTCTAACTTTGGAGGAGGTGTTAATCCGTCCCAAAAGTGACGGAAAAGTGACGGATTTACCACCAGCCGTATTACGAGTCCATTATATCCTATGGAACTCGTAATACGGCTGGTGGTATATCCGTCACTTTACCGTCACTTTTGGGACGGATTAACACTCCTCCAAAGTTAGAATAATCCCCAAAGTGTTGTTTCAGTGCAGAGGAGCACGAGATACTGGTGAGAGAGGTGACGGATCATCAACATTAAGGGCCTGATTCTGACTTTGGCGGGCGGCGGAGGCCGCCCGCCAAAGTCCCGCCGACAAATGACCGCACATTCTTACATTTCCGCTGGGCCGGCGGGCGCTCTCCAAAAGAGCGCCCGCCGGCCCAGCGGAAATGCCCCTGCAACGAGGATGCCGGCTCCGAATGGAGGCGGCGGAGTTGCAGGGGTGCGACGGGTGCAGTGGCACCCGTCGCGTATTTCAGTGTCTGCATTGTAGACACTGAAATACTTTGTGGGGCCCTCTTACGGGGGCCCCTGCAGTGCCCATGCCATTGGCATTGGCATGGGCACTGCAGGGGCCCCCAGGGGCCCCGCGGCACCCCCTACCGCCATCCTGTTCCTGGCGGGAGACCCGGCAGGAACAGGATGGCGGTAGGGGTGTCAGAATCCCCATGGCGGCGGAGCGCGCTCCGCCGCCATGGAGGATTCTCCCGAGCAGTGGAAAGTCGGCGGGAGACCGCCGACTTTCCGTTTCTGACCGCGGCTGAACCACCGCGGTCAGAATGCTCGACGGAGCACCGCCAGCCTGTTGGCGGTGCTCCCGTGGTCGGTGACCCTGGCGGTCACCGACCGCCAGGGTCAGAATGACCCCCTAACTCTTAGTCACCTCAAAATTGCCAATTGGCAGGATAGAGGCAGCAGACTGTAGACAAGATTAACAGTGTGGCAGAGGTGAGGAGAAACGCAACTGAGAACAAGAAACGCTGGCATGATTGCAAGTGAAGGACAAAGTTAAAAATGACAAGGAACAGGAAGGCAGCACTGCAAACTGGAGGTGGTAGTCCAGCACCAAAAGAGGACCTGAACAAGATGGAGGAGAAGGTTGCAGCGGTCATCCCAGAGGAACTGGTCATTGGTATCGCAGGACAGCGCAGACTACCAGAAAACACCACAAATGCAGGGTAAGTTACATGGGGGAAATTAATGCTAAATTGTCAAGTGAAAGAAGGGGGAGGCACATAGGACACACACAATGCATGTCAAAGGAACGCAGAGGGACACATTGCACATGAAGCAAGTTGCACCATGCTGACATAAGCTACACATGTCCATACACCTTGGTAGTGCCATGTACCACAACACATACACAACCTGAACTAAATACCTACATGTACATATGCAGCACCTGGGATGGATGGCATGTCTAATGACTGTGCCTCTGGTTGTTTCATCACAACATCCCTCGAATATAGTCAAATTAACCCTACCAACACGACCAAGACATCAGAGACGGTCAATACCATTCCTGTGGTTACGTCATGGCTGGACTCAATGCACTGAATAGTGGCATTCCTCAGGACAGACATAGCTGCGTACCACCTGGATGTTGCTGCTATCCTCAAAAAACAGCAGCTCCTCCGTGCTGCAGTGATGCCATATGTTGTTCCACAGATGGCAGCTGCTGGGAATTGGGAGTCCACATCTCCAACAACTGAAGTGTGTGTGGCCCCCTCTGCCTCCTCACCACCACCATCAAGGGCAAAGGAGACTCCACACACATCGGAAGATGAAAATGTGGAACAGATCATCTTTACTCGTAAGAGTTCCCAGTAGCACCAGCGCATGCCACATGGGCAGTGTTTTCCTTTGTCCTGTGCTTGAGATCATGCAACTGTTCGCACAGTTGCATATGTGCACTCTTTGCTGACACACTGTTGACCTGTCTGCTATGGACTGTCATTGTCTCTCACTAACCAATTGGCAATTCATGTTCCTCTGCACTTCACCCAAGCATGACCCGTGACATATCCCTCAATCCTGGACTTGTGTTGTGTCACAATTGTATGGATTTCACAAATGGGGTCACTGACCTGGACATTGTAAACATTACACTATGGTGGTCATTCCAACCCTGGCGGTCCATGACCGCCGGGTTGGAGGACCGCGGGAGCACCGCCGACAGGCCGGCGGTGCTCCAATGGGCATTCCGACCGCGGCGGTAAAGCCGCGGTCGGACCGGCAACACTGGCGGGCTCCGGCCAGTGTACCGCCGCCCATTGGAATCCTCCAAGGCGGCGCAGCTAGCTGCGCTGCCGAGGGGATTCCGACCCCCCCTACCGCCATCCAGTTCCCGGCGGTTCTCCCGCCGGGAGCCGGATGGCAGTAGGGGGGGTCGCGGGGCCCCTGGGGGCCCCTGCAGTGCCCATGCCTCTGGCATGGGCACTGCAGGGGCCCCCGTAAGAGGGCCCCTAAATGTATTTCACTGTCTGCTGCACAGACAGTGAAATACGCAACGGGTGCAACTGCACCCGTCGCACAGCTTCCACTCCGCCGGCTCGATTCCGAGCCGGCCTCATCGTGGAAGCCTCTTTCTCGCTGGGCTGGCGGGCGGCCTGAAGGCGGCCGCCCGCCAGCCCAGCGGGAAAGTCAGAATTACCGCCGCGGTCTTTCGACCGCGGAACGGTAACCTGACGGCGGGACTTTGGCGGGCGGCCTCCGCTGCCCGCCAAGGTCCGAATGAGGGCCTATGTCACTTGTAAATAAACACTTCCTATATAAACAGCATGTCTTTGTGTATTGTGACACATCTACTACGCTCAGGAATTGTGATGTGGTAACCATGTCATTAGTCACAGAGTATCAGTACAAGAGTGGGGGAATATGGGGGCACATACCTGCACACAAGGTTCCAACATGATAAATGTCAATGCTGGCCTCATCCCCTACAAACAATTCACTGAGTATGTCAAAAATCAAGAACATATGTATGCTTCACTCACTACATATGAATGGAATAGCTGTGAAACAGTTCTTGGGCAATTTCATTAGCTGGGAATACCAGTCGAACACATTGGTGTGAAACAGAGGTATTAGTTATTGCCACTGGTCACTTTTGCAGGATAGAGTTTAAATGTAGGCTGTTGTCAGATGTGCCACTGTCCCTAACATTCCTACACAGGACGCCAACACTGGGAGCTGAATTACTACACCTACCTGTCCAATACAAATTTAACATAATCACCTTGAAAGGTGGGTACACTGGGTGTGGCAGATGCATAGACAAGTAGAATTGTTGTTGCTGCCAATGTGACAGCTCAGTTGTCAGTAGTGATGCACATGTCAAGAGATGGATTCCGAGGCAGAACGGAATCCCTAGGCCAACACACAATTTGCACTGTGCACTCATGGGAAGACCCTGAGACACTAGCATATCACACAAAATGTATAGGAGTATTCAAAAATGTTTATTAGGAATTAAACTGAACTAAAATAAATAATAAAACCTACCCTATCCTAAACTAACCTCTTCTAACTATACTTAACTAATAACTAAAGCTGTGCTAAACTGAACTAACACATTTAACACCACACTCTAAACATTGGTCCTTAAGTTACAGGACACATGCAGGACAACATATACTAATACTACACATATACTAACTAAATCTAAACAAATATATATTTTGTTTTATTTTTTAATTTTGTATATATATTTTTTATTTTTTTATTAAACACATATATACCCCAACATGACCAACACCCACCAATTAACACGTAATAAGTAAATAACCCACCCCCAAATCTACTTATCCTAACTAAACTACATACCTACACTAACCTAGCACTATTCCCCTAAAACCCACAATAAAACATAACTTAAAAGCAGAAGGGAGGGGACAGAACTTGGAGGTGGCATTTAACTCAGAGTTTTTTTGACAAACTTCAGCCTCTTGTTGTTGGCAGCCACCTCCTTCTCCAAACTTTCTAAACATTTCAGGACCTGGGAAACATCCCTCTTCATATCCTGCAGCAATTGCATGTCCATGTCAGCAGGTGGTGTGGGCTTTTGCACTGTTGAAGTTGAAGTAGTTGCAGCCGAGGTAGTGGGAGTGGTGCCAGATGTGCCCCCCTGCACTGCTGAGGAGCTATGTGTTTCCGGGGCTTTTTTTGCCACTATGGGGACCCCTTGTGGGAATGCCCGCCATTCCCCCGTGTCCCTCTCAGCAAAGTAGCAGCAAGCCATTTAAGGGAAGCCAGTTTCCACTGCCAAGATATGGCAGTACCTCACTGCCCTCTTTTGGAATGTGTGTAGGTCATCATTGCTCATGTTGGCAGCTGTGAAATGTAGACTGGCAACCATCAGTGTCAGCATTGTGTGGAGTCTGTAAAGATTACTAGCTTATACTGCTACATCTAATTACACATGAACTCCAACTCACATTCTAGAAAAGATAATGGCCCTGATAAATGTAACGACAACGCTGCCTTAGCATAATTTTATTGAAACTAAGGCGATGCAAAGCGTAAAAATGAGCCAAACATATGGAAGTGTGCATCGCTTTTGCATTATAAAGAATAATGCAGAGGCAGTGCAAACTTTACATAGGTCAGGCTCAAACTTCCTCATCATCTGTGTCTATTTACAACCATACATCACCAAGAACGTGGACATGTTACTGGGATGATGGAATGCTGTTGGTAACCATAAGGGGTCAGAGCTGAAAGGTACACATGCAGCCTGATCAATATGACTGTCACCTATACTGTGAGCATCAAATCTACCTACAAATTTGGTATTCGACTCCGCCTGAGCCTTAGGGGGGATGGCCATGAAATCCATCATCTCAACTGTCCTAGTCATCTACCAAGGCATGCTCACTTATACATGGAGTCAAGGAGTGGACCATATGTTAGGAGGGCTGACAACTAGGAAGCTGGTATCCATAGGACTATCACACTGGTCATTGATGTTGTATTCCTATGTGTGTGACCCAATGCATTAGGCAGTTGTACATGTACACTACAGGTAAGTCAGATAAGTGTTGATAAGATGTAATTGGTATTGGCACCAGTTGTCTGACATGTGATGTTAATTCTGGCAGAGACTTGCATGGCATGATTTCAGTGATGTTTTCCTATGTGTGACTTATGTTACATGAGCATGGTGTATGCCATTGACAATGCTGTGGTAGTCTTTGTTTGGGGTACTGTGTGTGTGAAGTGTACATTGTAGGCAACCTGTGGGCACCTGTAGTGGTTTGTGTACATCTTCTGTTTGCAAAGGGTACATATCTGCAACTGTCCTTCATGTGGTGTGCCTGTCAAGTTGTGGGTGTGATACGTACATGTGGGTGTATGTGTTTGTGGTGTGCACTGATTGTGCTTTACTGCAGCATGGTGCATATGTGTTGTTACCTGCACATCTGTGTTACCCTGGCCATGTGATTTTGGAGTGGTGTATGTCTTGTGTGTCCTACAGGGTTGGTGTGTTGTGTGTAAATTGCTAGGTTTGTTGACTTACCCACAAGCAGGCCATTTCCATATTGTCCATCCTGGAAGTGTTCATTTATCCTACTGTGCCTGAATATATAGGTGTCATGGACACTCCCAGGATACTTTGCCAAAATGTTTGTGAATAGTCCCCAGTGGTCCACTATGGCCTACACATTAATGGAATGTGTGTGTTCGTGATTCTGGTATACATGCTCTGTTGCTGCAGGTGGAACAAGTTGGACATGGGTGCACCGAGCACATGCGGGAAGCCATCAAATTGGTAGAATCCCTGTTTTATCTCCTGCTGCATTTGCTGGGTGTTGGGGATGCAGATGTGGCAGGGTGTCAGAGTGATAATTGTGTCTAACACCTTTGGAAGGAACACCGAGAATGATGGGTGTGACACACCAGCAACCAAGGCACACGTTGTTTGAAATTAGCCACTTGCCAGCATGTGCAGGACAGCTAACAGCTTTGTCACAGGTGGTATATTATGTGGGATATGCAGGCTGGCTGTGATCTGTGGCTCAATGTGGTGCAGCAGGTGTAGTATAGCTTGCCGCTTGAGTCTGTATGTCCTTACAATGTCTTGTTCCCTGAGGCCAAGGAGGGTTGTCCTGCTTCGGAATATCCTTGTGTGCCTTCTGCGTTGCCTTTGGGGGCCCCATTGTGTGGTGGTTGAAATTGTTGTTGCTGTCCTCTGCATCGTTTCATTAGCAATAGCACTTCCATGTTGTCCTGCGGGTAGGTAATGTTGCTTCTGTGTGTTTTCCTTAAGTAGTGATGTGTGGGCCTCATTTTAATGGCTGGCCAGACCCAGGTGTTAAAATTTGATGCAAATCGGAGTTAACCTAACTTTTTTAGCTCCGCCTCCCACCCGTGCATCATTTTTGCCCGGGTGAATAAATATGGCGCTAGGGGCTTAGAGTCATTTTTGGGACGGGAACGCCTATCTTGCATATCATTGACTCAAGGTGGATTCACACATCAAAAAAATTACATTAACTCCAATATTTTGAAGCTAGACGGTCTAGCATCAAAATATAAATATGGAGTAAAGTTTGCACTGAATTAGCGTTAAATAAAATGATGCTAATTCAGCGCAAAGCAAGTATAAATCTGGGCCCTAGTGTTTTAGGGCCTGAGTATGACCTTGGCGGAGGGGATAACTCTATCACAAACTTGACGGATATCCCGCCCACCATATTACAAGTTCCATTTTCTCCTAATGAACTTGTAATACGTCTGACAGGATATCCTTCATGTTTGTGATGGAGCAATCCCTTCCACCAAGGTCGTAATCAGGCCCTTAATCTTATAATACCAGTCCACAGGGTACAATAAAGTTAGAGGAGAGGGATAGCATAACCAAGCAGAAAAGAGCTTAAGCTACAGATTAGTCCAGAAACAGGATGAAGTCAGCTACAGAAACAAGTAATATAGAAAAAAGGATAACACAAGATGTGTTACCAACAATAAACATTGAATAAAACGAAGAGCATTTGAAAACAAGACACATCATAAGTGAAAGGAGGAAAAATGTATCTAATTTGGGGAGGTAAAATATAGAGAAATAAATATTAACTAGAACTTACTGGGACCAGCAGAGACATCTGCCGCTGCCCTGGTGGTGTGGTGGAACTTCCACATGCTGCGGCACTGGTGGTGGCACCATTCTCAACCCAATGCTCTAGTGTCCTCTTCTTGCCCTTGAGTGCTGATGTAAGAAATAAAGAAGATCACAAAAAAGGATTAGTGGAAGTGGGATAGTTAATCTCCTAGTAAATATTTTGAAAAGCAAAGGCAAATGCAGTAACATTGTAATTTTTCACTCAGATTGCCCAATACCTATATGATCTACTTGACCTACTCCTAATTTATGACATGTTATCTAAGCCCTATTTCAAATTTCCTAAACTACATTTGGAAATACTAATGCATTGCAATGAATAATCTTTGCTTCGCAAATCACATTTGTGAATCGTAACCCTCTTTAATGGGCCAGTTCAGTGTGAGAAAGTAGCATTGTTTCTAGCATCGTTACCCCCACTTTTGGCCTGTTTGTGAGTGTGTCAGTGTGTTTTTACTGTGTCACTGAGATCCTGCTAGCCAGGACCCCAGCGCTCAGAGATAAAAACCTATATGTCAGTGTGTTTTTCCTGTCTCACTGAGATCCTGCTACCCAGGGCTCCAGTGCTCATAGTTTGTGGCCTAATGTGTATGCCTGTGTACTGCCTAACTGTGTCACTGAGGCGCTACTAATCAGACCCTCAGTTCTTATGCTCTCTCTGCTTTTAAATTTGTCACTGTAGGCCAGTGACTTAATTTATCAATTTCAATTGGCATACTGGACCCCCCCTTATAAGTCCCTAGTATATGGTACCTAGGTACCCAGGGCATTGGGGTTCCAGGAGATCCACATGGGCTGAAGCATTTCTTTTGCCACCCATAGGGAGCTCAGAGAAACCCTTACACAGGACTTCCATTGCAGCCTGTGTGAATTAACGCACACGTTATTTCACAGCCATTTTCACTGCACTTAAGTAACTTATAAGTCACCTATATGTCTACCCTTCACTTGCTGATGGTTAGGTGCAAAGTTACTAAGTGTGAAGGCGAAGGCACCCTTGCACTACAAAGGTGCCCCCACATAGTTCAGGGCCATTTCCCCAGACTTTGTGAGTGCGGGACGCCATTACACGCGTGAAATACACATAAGTCAATACCTATATGTAGCTTCACAAAGGTAACTCTGAATATGGCTATGTAACATGTCCAAGATCATGGAATCGTCCCCCCATTCCAAATATGGAATTGGCAAACCAATACCATGCATCCTGGGGGCTCCACCATGGGCCCCCAGTACTGCCAAACCAGCTCTTTGAGGCTTGCGCTGCACATAGAGCAGCTGCCACCTCACAGAGAGGGTTCTGCCCTCTTGGGGTCTGGGCAGCCCAGTCCCAGGAAGGCAGAACAAAGCATTTCCTCTGAGAGCAGGGTGTTACAGCCTCTCCCTTTGGAAATAGGTAGCCTCCCCCAGCCTCTGGGAATGCTTTGAAGGGCACAGATGATGCCCTCCTTGCATAAACCAGTCTACACCGGTTCAGGGACCCCTTCTCCCCTGCTCTGGCAGAAAATTGGACAAAGGAAAGGGGAGTGACCACTCCCCTGTCCATCACCACCCCAGGGGTGGTGCCCGAGCTCCTCCAGTGTATCCCAGACTTCAGCCATCTTGCTTTGCAAGGTGTGGGGGCACTCTGGAGGGCTCTGAGTGGCCAGTGCCAGCAGGTGACGTCAGAGACCCCTCCTGATAGGTCCTTACCTGATAATGTAGTCAATACTCCCCTCAGGGCTATTTAGGGTCTCTCCTGTGGATTCTCTTCAGATTCCACTTGCAAGTTTCCTTCAGGAATCCTCTGCAACAACTTCAGACTCTTCTGACCTCAGATCAACTGCAGCCTGCTTCAAGAAACGCTGTAACTGCAGCAAAGTGTCTAGGAGAGACACCTTTCTTCAGCAACCTCAGCACCAAGTCAGCAACTGCAACAGTTTCCATGGTGTGCCTGCTCTGGGGACTCCCTGTCTTCATCTTGCACCAGAAGCACCAAATAAATCTCCTGTGGAGTGACAGAGTCACTCCTCTGCTCCAAGCAGGCACCTTCAAAGGGGACGACCAGTACCCTGGGACTCCTCTCATGGTGACAAGTGTGCTCCTAAGGACACAGAGGGTAGACATCATCGACATAGACTGTCCTGAGGTCCTGCTGATGCACTTTGGAGGAGGTAAGCCCTTGCCTTTCCGAGAAGGATGGTACCCCTATGCATTGTGTCTTTTTCGCCTCCTGAGGCCTCTGTGCACTCGTTGCAAAATTTCTTCATGCTCAGCCTGGCCCAGGTCCCCAGCACTCCACCCTGTGATGCTCAAATTGCTGAGTTGTTCTCCTGTGGCATGGGAACCGTGTTCTGCACCTCCTTTGAACCCAGATCCTGCTGCTTCTGGGGGTGCTGGCTGGCAACCTGAGGGCTCTCTAAGGTGCTGAGAGCTATTTCTTCCTTCTCACATAGAGTTGAGGCCTCCAGGTCCCTCCTGGGTCCATCCAGTGCCATTTTGATTAAAAAATCACTTTTTTGTCGTAGCCAAGGCTTGTTGGCGCCTTCCAACACGAAATCTCATCTGCAACAATCTTCACGCTGTGGGACACCTTTTGCATCATGCAGTAACCCACAGGCATCTTCCTAGGGTGCATTTCTGCAGTCTTCTACTAACCGGGACTCTTTTGCATTTCTTCCGGGTTGGCAGAGACTCCTGTTCTTTCTGGAACTTCTTTCGACTTCTGAACTTGGTCCCCTTCCTTTGCAGGTTTTCAGGTCCAATAATCCAGCAGCTGTTCTGTGCAGTCTTGGTTGGCTGCTGCAAAATCCCAAGATCGAGGTGTAGGGTGTCCTAAGGAAACTTGCAGTACTTTACTCCTGCTTTTCTGGGATCTGGGGTGGAGTAATTTACTTACCTTTACTGTATTCTTACTCTCCCAGCGATTCTGCACACACTACACTTGTCTAGGGAAGAATTTGTGGTTCACATTCCACTTTTTTAGTATATGTTTTTTTTTGCCTCTAGACCTATTTTCTCCTATTTTATTGTATAGGATTTTAGGATTTTCTATTGTTTGCATTGTTCTATGACTGTTTACTTGTCTAATTTTGGTGTCTAGTGTATATCTTGTATATAATACTTACCTCCAGAAGCAGTATTGTCTCTAAGATATTTTTGGTACTGTGTCACCCAAATAAACACCTTTATTTATGGTAACACTGAGTATTGTCTTTACTTGTGTATAAGTACTGTGTAACTATAAGTGGTATTGCATGAGCTTTGCATGTCTCCTAGTTCAGCCTAAGCTGCTCTGCTATAGCTACCTCTATCAGGCTAAGCTGCTAGAACACTACTACTTCACTAATATGGGATAACTGGACCTGGTAGAAGGTATAAGTACCCAAGGTACCCACTGCAAACCTGGCCAGCCTCCTACATTCAGTCAGTTTGCCTGTTGAATTTATAGAGGTGTGCATACATTACTGGAAGATTACTTGGGACTGTACAAGCTACATAGAAAGAAAGACAGAAAGAATGAAACTTACTGATATATATTACTTATTACTACCACCACAGTAGTACCACTATCTTAGTGACAGGAGGACAGAGGAGTCAGCAAGTAGAACTTCTTGAATAGTCACTCAGCCCAAGTGAGGGTCTACAACAACGGGAAGAACTAGGAATCACAGATCACCTGACTTGCTCACTGTTGCATTACGTGAACTTAATTTACCTTGGAGTGTGAACAGCATGCTATTTGAAAAAAATAGCATTTTAGAACACGACACAACAAAATTAGTAATAATGATAACTAGTATTCGCCAAGCACCGCAACCTGGATGCCCAGCAGGTCGAGGAGGTACCTCTCCTGGTCAAGGATATCGGCCCAGCAGTGCATTAGCTGCTGCTGGGTGAGCCAAACCACAGTGTATCGGCAGATGTAATGGTGCACCCTCTCCCACAGGAGCCGATGCTCCTGCAGGCCGTACCCACTCCTCGGCCTGCCACCTCCTGCCAGCATGGTGTGGAGGCAGTGCTGCACAAAAAAAAACAAGTGTGGTCACTTCCTCCTTGCTAAAATAGTGCAACTATGCACCACTTGATTGCACCCATGCCCGCAGAGTGTACTGATCACTGCAACTCTGCACTGGCGCTGCCTTGTCCCTGACATTCTGCCATGGTGCTTGGTGGAAGAATTAAAAAAAAAGACAGGGGGAAAAGGAGGAATTGAAAGGGAGAATCTAAGTTAGGAGAAGTTAGGGGGAAACTAATAAAGGCACAAAAAAGACACAGAAAATAAAAAAGAGGCAAAGACATAAAATACACAACAGAAATATACACACTAAGGGAATAAATGAAAAAGGGGAGGATTAGTTGGATAAGTAAGGATGACTAAGATAAGCAGGGATTTTAAAGTAGGCCCAGCACCATGCACAGAGTAAGAAAAACAACATGGCTATGTGAGGGGGCGACGATGTGGTGCCTTTCATGCTGACATTGGAACGTGAAGCAAACAACTCACACCAGTCAAGTCAAACAGGCAGCTGAGCAAAATTCCGCCCACTTGTTCAAAGTTAGGTGGAGTTTGCAGAGGTTTTTCTTCACTCCGCGTAATTCCACGTATCAGAACTCTGTGACCTACTCCCTCACCTAGTAGATTCACTGTAAAACCCAAAGGTTAAAGTACCATTATAATTAGATGAATTTCTCAGTGACATCATTAACATTTTGAACAAAAAACACAGAAATTCAGCATTTACAGTTGGCAGCCCTAACTGTAACTTGTGCCCCACCATGTACTGCTTAGGACCTCACACATGACATGTTCTGTACCATCAATTATGATATCACTGATGGCATCTCAAATCACATAATTGATGACATTATCAATGACAGCATAGTTTTTTTTTGTAGTTTACATAGTGGTGGGCAGCTGTTATATTATTTTTCTACGTAATTTTGTACTGTTTGGATTCAGCTAATACATGTAAGCGTTTAAAAAATGTATTGTTTTATTAATGAGTAACACTGTGTGCATGTGATAGGTGACTAGTGTTCATTATGTTCCCGATAAGTTTTTTGTTCTACAGAAAAACTTTGCTTCAGGAGAAAGATTCTACGTAGTAGATCCTAACATTAATAGTAGACGCTGAGTCATTAAAGAGAGTCTTGTCAGGATGATAATTTATACTTAACATAGAAGACTATGTACCAGGTACTAGGATATGTATGTATACTAGTTCTGCTAGAATAGATGAGCTATGTGTAAAGTTTTCATCACAGTGTGAAGGGTTCAGGTAGGATGTTCTCCAGCACTTTCAGATTGTGGTTATTTTTTAGAAAATAGTGCTTTTTGACAACTTTTTCACAGAGTGCACACTTTTCTTAGTGGACTCTATTAATTCACTATGCTGTATTTCTGATGAGACTTTCACTTCGAACAGTGTGATAAAGAGTGAACTCTGTCCAGAGAGAAAAAACTGTTTACACGATTTATTTTTTGTCTCATATCAACTTCATTTTTCAATGTAGGGTCAGTGTGTGTCAGAGGTTTGAGACAGATAATAACTTTCAACTGTAGGGGATTTGTTTTGGAACTTGCATTCACTGCATTGGCTTTCTCTTGACAGCTGTATACAGATTGGACACTGTACTCAAGTAGGGTTTCTCATATATCTATGGTTCATTTGTTAATGTGAACTATGCTACATGTAAAATAAATAATGCAAGGTGTGTGAGTATTAAACAGATAAATATTCAATATTTTAGTATTGATTGTGTATTTTCTCTGTTCTTGTAGCTGTCATAACAAGACATGTTATCAGCATTTAATTACTCTCACAAGAGGCTTGTGGAACAATTGTAGATCAAAGAGTTCTAAATTGCATTGTAATCTATTGCATACAGTTCTCTCGCATGTTTTCATCATTATTTAATGCCAGTCTATAACAGAATCATCAATATTTTATTTTATTTTTAAAGTGGTGGCTCTCCTGAGACGCTCAAAAGTAGAGCATTAGACATATTAATTAAGTTAGAAAGATTAATTATGTATTGTTTTATTGGAGATATAAAGCAAGTATTTTTTATGGTCTCACAAGGTGCTTGCAAGACTCTCACGTGAGGACTGGGAGAGCAAACACACCATAAGGAAGGATTATGATTGGTTCATATAGATGTCTTTATTTAGAATATGAAGATTCCATCCTTTTTGTATTATTTCAGTATTGAATTTTGGTGAGAATAGACATATTTGGTTTGCTGTCCTTTATAGGTTGTCTTTCAGCACAAAGAATTTTTCATCAGATTCTGATGAACAGCCAGGGGCACCTGCATCAGTTCAGCCATCACAGCTTCCCAAGGAATCCTTGGTGTGGAAATTCTTTGACCTGAGGCCAGGTGGCATAAATGCTTCTGCATAGAATGTAATCTGTAAACTTTGCCGGAAGGAGTTCAGCTGGGGAGCAGAAATAAACAGTGTCCCACTCAGTTACCTTGTCCACCTTGAACTCCCAATGCTCCCCTACCTCTGTCCCTATTGGACACTGCATCTGTGCTACAAACAGACTGGAACAATACCTTTGACTTTCCTCCATCATTACCCCATTCCATTGCACTTTCCCCTCAATATCTTACTACTACAATAAACACCCTTGGACAAACTTTGACTACTAGTATTTCATGTATTGCAAATTTGTATTAATTGAAACAGCTACATCCATTGCAAATGAACTGTGCATAGTGAGAACATAGAATGAATGACCTGTTGCTGGCTGTTGTGAATACATCAGAACATTGTTGTCATATCACCAACATCCCTAAAATGACAATCCATATGTGACAGTAAGTAGAGGAAACAAGTGGGTAATGCCAGCATTCCAATGCCACACAGAATACAACAATAGTCATAGAAATGTGAAGTTTCACTGTCTCACCTGTGAGTCATTGGATGTACTGACGGATCACTAATGTTCTGTTGTCCACATCCTCATCCTCTGCCTCCACATCCTCACTGTCCTCAGGGTCCACTGCTGCCACAGGGGCATCTCCAGTCTCCTCCTCATGCAGAAAAGGTGCATAGCGTCTGAGGGCCAGGTTGTGCAACATGCAACATTCCACTACAATCTGGCAGACCTTCTCGGGTGAGTAGAACAGGGATCCACCTGTGAAATGGAGGCACCTGAACCTGGCCTTCAGGAGGACGAAGGTTCTCTCAGTTATCCTTCTGGTTCGCCCATGTGCCTCATTATAATGTTCTTCAGCCCTTGTCCTGGCATTCCTCACAGTGGTCAGCAGCCACGATAGGTTTGGGTAATCAGAGTCACCTGAAAATATTGAGGGACAACATTTAACCACACACTCTCCTATTTGGTCAACAGCATAGGCATACACCAACATACATTGGGTGGGGACCAAGGCTCAGCTATAAGCCACACCCTTTGCCTCTGTAGTTGGGCCATCACATTTGGAATGCTGCTATTCCTCAGGACAAAGGCATCATGCACAGACCCAGGATACTTAGGGTCATATTTATACTTTTTGACGCAAAACTGCGCCAACGCAGTTGTGCGTCAAATATTTTAACGCCGGCTAACGCCATTCCAAAGCGCCATGCGGGCGCCTTATTTATTGAATGACGTTAGCCGGCGCAGCTGACTTGTGTGCGTCAAAAAAAATGACCCACACCAGGCAGCGCCGGCGTAGGGGACAATGGAGCTTGGGCGTCAAAAAATGGGGCAAGTCAGGTCTGAGGCAAAATATTGGCCTCAACCCGATTTGCGCCATTTTTTTTGACTCCCAACCCCCATTGAAATGACTCCTGTCTTAGCACAGACAGGAGTCATGCCCCCTTGCCCAATGGCCATGCCCAGGGGACTTATGTCCCCTGGGCATAGGCATTGGGCATAGTGGCATGTAGGGGGGCACAAATCAGGCCCCCCTATGCCACAAAAAAAAAAAATAATAATAATACTTACCTGAACTTACCTTATGTTCCCTTGGATGGGTCCCTCCATCCTTGGGCGTCCTCCTGGGGTGGGCAAGTGTGGCAGGGGGTGTCCCTGGGGGCATGGGAGGGCACCTCTGGGCTCCTTCCGAGCCCACAGGTCCCTTAACGCCTGCCCTGACCAGACGTTAACAAATGACGCAAAAACATCTGGACGTCATTTTTTCAGGCCCGCCCACTCCCGTGCGTCATTTTTGCACGGGAGTTTAAATAAGGCGCACATGCCTTAGAGTCATATTTTAGAAGGGAACGCCTACCTTGCATATCAATAACGCAAAGTAGGTGTCCATGCTAAAAAATGACGCAAACTCCAAGATCTTTGGCGTTAGACGGGTCTAACGCCAAAGTATAAATATGGAGTTAGCTTTGCGTCGGATTTGCATAAAAAAAAAACGACGCAAATCCGGCGCAAACAGAGTATAAATATGCCCCTTAGCATTGACGTGGGAGATGTACTGGTCCGCCAGGCACACCATCTGCACATTCATGGAGTGGAAACTCTTACGATTCCTTTACACCTGTTCATTCTGCCGAGGGGGACAAACTCAATATGTGTACCATCAATCGCCCAATTATATTGGGGATATGTCCCATTGCATAAAATCCGACCTTCACAGAGGCCAAATCTTCCACCTGGGGGAAAGCAATGTAGCTGCACATGTGTTTTACCAGGGCGAACAAGACTCTTGCCAGCACTATGGAGAACATTGGTTGTGACATTCCTGCTTCCAAGCCCACTGTCATTTGGAAAGAACCAGTTGCCAGGAAATAGAGCCTAAATAGAACCTGCACAAGAGGGGGGATCCAGTGGGATGATGGATAGCTGATATCAGGTCAGGCTCCAACTGGGCACACAGCTCTATGATTGCGGCCCTGTCCAGTGTATAGGTGAGTATTATGTGCTGTCCTCCAGTGTAGATAAGTCCACCAGGGTCTGTTCACGGGGGTATGTCTCCATCTCCTACTCATCCGCAGCAGGGACACAAGAGTGAGTAGGATCTCACAATTTGAACAACTATACCACAAGAGCAGTCCACATCGTGCAATCATGTTTTAGGACAGTGGAATTTAAAAGTATGTGCCTTTTTATCCTGTGAGGCAGCAATTATGGATAGGCATGCCCCCCCCTTGAAATGGCGACCGCCTGTCCTGTGTGGAGGGACAGATGGAAGTCAGGTGGTTCTGCTGATGTTGTGCGCCATGGTGGTAAGCGGTCGTGAACCGCCGTGCAATTCCTCATTGGATAATAATGGGCACTAAGGGGTACAGTGGCCAATGGGGATGTACACCAATGGTATACACCACTGCAGATGTGACCACCAATTTCTATCTGAATCCTCACTTGTTTCCTCACCTTCCACAGGAGAAGACCTACACTGAAAGTGCTGCTGTGACCTGTGTCTTGAACCTACTGTGGCCCGTGTGACTGGGGAAAGGGCCCCAGCCTTCACTTCGGAGGAGTTGGAGCGACTGGTGGATGGGGTCCTACCCCAGTACAGACTGCTGTATGGGCCTCCAGACCAACAGTTGAGTACACTGTGGTCACGATGCATGTGGCATGAATGAATGGAGATGTGTGTGAAGGCATTGTGTAAAGGTGGTGGGGGGATTTTCTCTTGGCGGTTTACATGTTGTGAGCTGGCCTTTGTGTGTTGCAATGGTGATGGGATCGGGTATGGTGGACCATGTGTGTGACAGGCTGGATTGTTTGTTTAATGGAGTTGTCCTGTCTGTATTACCTCTGCAGGTCAGCGCCCATCAAAAGAAGGGATTATGGTGTGCCATTGCCAAGGAAGTGTGGACCCTGGGGGTCTATGGCAGATGGAGCACCCACTGTCGCAAACGGTGGAAGGACCTGAGATGCTGGGCATGGAAACCAGCGGAGGCCCAGCTTGGGATGGCCTCCCAATGAGGAAGGGGTGCCCGTCGGACCCTGACCCCCCTGATGGCCCGCACACTGGCAGTGGCCTACCCTGAGCTGGATGGGCACTTGAGGGCATCACAGAAGCCACAAGGGGGTGAGCACAGTGGGTATCGTTGCAACTTATGGCTGGTGGGGTGGTATCGGGGTGGTGGTTGTGTGTTAGTGGGTGCCCCTAACGCCAGACCAGACATAGCAGCATAGGTCCTCTGAAGGGTAATGGTTGCATGGTAAATACAGGTAACCTAGCTTGTTAGTATTCACTTCTAGGCACTTAGACACCCAACAGCCATCCACCTCACATCAGCATACAGCCAATGCACCTGCACCCAAATCCAACAGACATACACCTCCAACAACCACTCCCTCATCCTCCACTCCCATTGCTCCTCCCTCCTCCGGCCCAACGACCCTAAAAAGCTTGTCTTTTCCCAAATTGACCTCTTCCCTAACCCTCCCCCCATCTTACACGTACCAAGGACACAGCCCAGCACCTCAGTCAAACAGTCCACGGGGACAGTGGTAGCATATGGTGGTAAGTATGGTAAGTATACAAGACCTATGACACTGAAGGGGAAGGAGCCAGCACCACCAAGGATGAAAGGGAAGAGTCCTGCACCAGCTGTGAGGAAGGGGAAGGAGCCTACAACAGCTGTGAAGAAGGGGAAGGAGCCTACACCAGCTGTGAGGAAGTGGTGAGTACAGTGGGTATCATTACAACTTATGGCTGCTGGGGTGGTATCGGGTGGTGGTTATGTGTTAGTGGGTGCTCCTAAGGCCAGGCCAGACATAGCAGCATAGGTCCTCTGAATGGTAATGGTTGCATGGCAAATACAGGTAACCTAGCTTGTTAGTATTCACTTCTAGACAGGGCTGTGTGGGTTCCAGGTGTGCTGCAGTTGGCGGTGTGTGCTCCTCCTCATGCCTTGGTGACTAGCCATTTCACTGGTAGTGCAATGTATAGTGCGTAGGCCTCTTCCCTGTGTGTGAGGGTGCTGTGTACGCCAACGGTAGTGTTGGTGCAGTCATTGACCCAGTGTATCCTTTGTCTCTCTCGCCCCTTTCTTGTTTTGTCATCCTGTCCTTATATGCATTAGAATCATCTGGCAGAGGAGCAGAGGCACGGGCGCCAGAGAGAGCTGCATCCCACAGGACCCTGGAGGCAGAGTCCACCGACGCCGAGGGAACCAGTGGGACGGAGGGCGAGGGGAGCACCACGGCTGAGACTGGAGGGGACAACACAGACTCTGATACCTCTTCCGATGGGAGCTCCCAGGTGGTGGCGGACACCGCTGTGACCACCCCAGCTGCAGGTACAGCTGCCACCCCCGTATTAGCACCACCGTCCCAGTAGCCCCTCAGCAAGTTGCCCGTGCCCGCTCACCCAGGAGGGTGGGCATCTCCTTCTCCCCAGGCACCTCAGGCCCTGCCCCAGTCAGTCCTGCTGCCCTGATTGAGGAGGCTATTGGCCTCCTGAGATCCATCTCTGTCTGGCAGTCAACCATTTTGAATGCCATTCAGGGGCTGGCATCCCAGATGAAGCAATGCAATGCATTCCTGTAGGGCATTCACTGTAGATTGGTGGCCCAACAGAGATTGATTCAAGCTCTGGCCTCCTCTCTGATGGCAGCCATTGTCCCTGTTTCTACCGTCCACCCTCCAACTCCCACTTGCCAGTCCCATTCTCCTCAACCTCAAACCATCCCAAGCACACAAACAGACAAGCATGCACACAAGGCAACACCCAAGAGTGGCACAGGCAAACACATGCACCACACTTCATCCCACAGGCACTCACACAAACACCATACCGTAGCAGACACAACAACATTCACAGTCTCCACTGTCTCCCCCTCCTCTTCCTCCTCCACCTCCCTCCCAGTTACGTTCACACTCACACCTGGATGCACTACATCAACATCCACTACCAGCATCACCACACCAAGTAGAACACATACCTCACTGGCAGACACCTCCACAACATCCATGCACGCATCCCCTGTTTCCTCTCCCACCGTGTCTGTCCTCCCTCCTAAAGGACACAAACGCAAGCACTTAGACACCCAACAGCCATCCACCTCACATCAGCATACAGCCCATGCACCTGCACCCAAATCCAACAGATATACACCTCCAACAACCACTCCCTCATCCTCCACTCCCATTGCTCCTCCCTCCTCCGGCCCAACTACCCTAAAAAGCTTTTCCTTTCCCAAATTGACCTCTTCCCTAACCCTTCCCCCGTCCTACATGTACCAAGGTCACAGCCCAGCACCTCAGTCAAACAGTCCACGGGGACAGTGGTAGCATATGGTGGTAAGTATAGTAAGTATACAAGACCTACGACACTGAAGGGGAAGGAGCCAGCACCACCAAGGATGAAAGGGAAGAGTCCTGAACCAGCTGTGAGGAAGGGGAAGGAGCCTACACCAGCTGTGAGGAAGGGCAAGGAGCCTACACCAGCTGTGAGGAAGGGGAAGGAGCCTACAACAGCTGTGAAGAAGGGGAAGGAGCCTACACCAGCTGTGAGGAAGGGCAAGGAGCCTACACCAGCTGTGAGGAAGGGGAAGGAGCCTCCACCAGCTGTGATGAAGGGGAAGGGGCCTGCACCAGCTGTGAGGAATGGGAAGGAGCCTGCACCACCAGGCAGAGAGGGGAAGAGCCCATCCACCCCTGCCAGGAAGAGTAAGGGATCCCCAACCCATGAATAGGAGAAGAAGAGGCACTGTATGCCACTGGAAGCTGTCAGGCTAACAGCGCCACCACCACCAGCTGTCACGGGCCCCCTACTGCCAGCTGTGGATGTGCAGCCATCAGTGAGTGCAGCGGCTGCCCATTATCCTCCCCCAACCACCACCACCATGCAGTCATCAGTGAGTGCAGGGGCTGCCCAGGATCCTCCCTCAACCACCACCACCATGCAGCCATTACCGCAGGCAGAAGCCATGTAGTCCACCCTCCAGGGGCTACTGTGCGGGCTGCCCCCTCCAAGTCACCCACTCCAGAGACTGTGGCCTTGCACTCCCCAGGACAAAGAAATGGACATGCTGCCCCCTCCAGAACCAGTGGGCAAGTCACCCACTCCAGAGACTGGGGCTTTGCACTCCCCAAGGCAAAGAAATGGGCATGTTGCCCCCTCAAGAACCAGTGGGAAAGACACCAACTTGAGAGACTGTGGCCTTGCACTCCCCAGGACAAAGAAATGGGCATGTTGCCCCCAACCAGTGGGAAAGACACCCACCTGAGAGACTGTGTTGTTGCAATCTCCAGGACAAAGAAATGGGGATGTTGCCGCCTCCAGAACCAGTGGGAAAGACACCCACTCCAGAGGCTGTGGCCTTGCACTCCCCAGGACAAAGCAATGGGCATGCTGCCCCCTCCAGAGCCAGTGGGCAAGACACCCATTCAAGAGACTGTGGCCTTGCACTCCCCAGGACAAAGCAATGGGCATGTTGCCCCCTCCAGCCCAGTGGGCTTGTTCCCGCATCTGGCTGAGGTGCCCCCCACCCTCCTCCTGAGGTGCCTGCCTATTTGCAAACTGATGCCCCTGCAGTGTTCTATCCGGATGTGCTCAGGATTTGAGTTGGGCCTTAGACTGTGCCCTGTGGCCATGTGGGCCTTTGACCTTTGGACTGGGCAGTGTCCCTTTTTTGTACATGTGTAAATATCTGTTCCATTGCCAAATCTAATTATTAATTTTGATGTTGATCTGATTACAATCACTTTTGTCAATTCCTGTTGTTCTTGCATTATTCTGCCGATTTTCGGGGACAAATTGTTTTTGTAGTGCAGCTGGTTGTGTGTATGGTGTGTGTGTTGGGTGTGTGGTATGTGTGTGTGTCACTGTCGTTTTGCTCCCACCCTTCCTTGTGTGCTAAGCGGCTGTACTCACCGTCATTGACTTCGTCAGCGTTGATGTTCCCGGTGGAGCATAACATAGAAGATCATCGGGAAAACTTGCAGTTCGGGTTCCATAGCGGCGTGATACTTCCCTGTGTCTCCTATGGTGAGTTCTTTCACTTCTGAGCTCTGTTTCCACCAGGCTTTTGTTGGCGTTGGTACCGCCCAGGAAAAGGTGGTGGAATGATGTGTCTTAATATGGTGGGCGGTACTTTGACCTCTGCCTGGCTGTTGACGGCTACCGCCGTGGCAGCTGTTGTTTCCCCCTGGATGTTCAAATTTAGTCACAAAATTATTCTTCAATTTTTACCAAGGGTTAGAGTTTGTTCTGAACCAGCAGTAAGTGAAACTGTTTTCTCCAGTGATTCCAGTTTCTTTACCACTGATTGACATAGTGGTATGTTTAACCCTTGAGGTTTCATTTTGTCTTTACTTGTAAGATTCACTATCTCCTGCTTCTCCAAATTACACATTTCTAAGTTAAATTTTATGCACATATCCAGCGTTGGCATTGAGCACACAATCTGCTTCTGAATTTTCATGATGTGTTGTAATATAGAATCTGGTGACTTCTTGTGTGGGAATAGCGATCTAATCATGCAAGAAGCAACAGATTTCTTTGATTGTTTGCTAATCATTCTTATTTTTTACATCTCTACCTGTCTCTTATTATCTGTCAGCTCTTTGTACTAAAAATGTAACATTATGTTAACATTTACAATACTCCCTAATTTTATAGTTTCTTCATGAACAAGTTTTTTAAAAATTGGTTAACCTTTTGCCAGAGTCAACTCTAGAAGGTTACAAAAAATGATAATGTGTTTATCACTAACTAAAACATCATAGTAAGTTCTGATGACCTCTTGCATTCTCAGATAAATGAAAGCTATCATACGTTTTGATACCACCTTTTCAATAATCAGAACTTTCAATTTCTTGAGAACTCCTGGCACCTCATGACAAGCATCATCTGATAACTTTAGGTGTTTTAGATTGCTGTCATCTTCCTCAGGAAACATAAGCAGTGTCTGTAATGTAATTCATTTAAGGCTTTGAGCAGCTAGTCCACTGCGAGCAGTCACAACAGATTATAGATCACAGGTAGTTTTTCTCTGAACAAATGCAGTCAGCACTTTAATCAGAAACACATTTCCCTGTACTTGCCTGACTACTAACATAGAGAAGTGTAGGCTTTAATGTTTTACAGGCATACCATATAGCAGACCTTGCTCTACAGATTTTGTTACTTGCTCAAAAATCTACAGTTGTTCTTCATTTTGTTGTGAGATCAAACTTTCTAAATCAATGTTATCACTCCTCACTTGACCCCTAGAAATTTCTACTTCATTCATAGCTCTGGACGCCTCATTTTCAGTGATGGGCTGACCTAGGAGATCTCGACTATTAGGCACTGAGCTGTTCTATGCTACTTCTTTAGCAATTGTTTCCTTCTGTTGGATTTCATCATTTAACATTTTCTGATATGTGGGAAACACTTCACATTAAATGTTGTTTTTGACAGCATTGAAAACATCTTCATAATGGCCATAGTCACCCAGCAGTTCAGGTTTTGAATGCCAAAGTTTAAAAAGTTACAAGAGAGTCATGTCAAAGAATTATCTTTTCTCACCTGTTTGTCAGCTCAATTTGCAAGGATTAATCAGACTTTGTTTTGTATATCTCATTAAACATCTGTTACAACCAATCACCCCAAACTTTCCTTGCTCAATGTTTTCATCTATATCGTTTCCGTATGTATAGTACTGCAGTTCTTAGTTCAAATAGAGGTTTTCTAGATGAACACTTCGATTAGGATAATAAGTGTTTCTCATACTTCTTTTAAGGAGCGGAGCTCAGTGCTTTCTGGATCAAATTGAGCAAAATACTCAGTTTCAGAAAACTATCTCAACACACTTTTCATGTTCATGACAGGCCTAAACCAGCTCAAATTATTGGTTTGGTTTTCTTGAATAAGCTTAGAAAACTAGGTTTATCATAAGCTTCATGGGATCCAATTTCCCTGTTTAAACTGAAACAGTAAAGCTTTTTGTTTAAAACATTCTCTGCTGCTATCTCTTCCCATACATCCGTCATCTCTGTCTTTTCTGACTTTGTTATATATGAAGTGACATATCAAGTTACAGAATAGACTTGTCTGCTATAAACTGAATTCCACATGAACAGAATGACTACACCATAATCATTGATAAGTTTTGAAACATCACTTCATCTCAGGTTATGTGTATTTTTAGGTGATTGCCCTGTAACAGTGTGTCTGACTGCAGACATACAACTATTTACTCTTCCGTTAGAGATTAAAGGCCTAGGATATCCAAAATGACACTTAGGGCCTGAGTATGACCATGGCGGTTGGGATACTCCATCACAAATATCCCATCTGTCGTATTACAAGTTACATTATATCCTATGGATCTTCTAAAATGGCAGGCGGGATATCTGTCACATTTGTGATTAAGTATCCCATCCGCCAAGGTTTTAATCAAGCCCTTAGTAGAGTATTTTCTTCTTGTTCTGTTTCTCGACTGACAATATTTGCCACATTTGTGTAAATGGAATTGCAAGACTTGTTGCCAAGAATTCTGTTTTGAAACTCTGTGGAATGACACAAACTGCATATTGCTCAATGAAAGACAACGCTGAGCCATAAGTATCCTGATCACACTTTGTTGCTTTTTCACCCACACTAACATATTTACTTGTGATGGTCCTCGAGCTTGCTATTCTTTTCTTCAGTAAAGGCCTGCAACCCCACCTAGTGGAGGATTATTTTTGTTGCAGATAAAATGAAGCATGGATTCAAATCTGTGCTTGAAGTATCTGCAAACATTTGCAGGATCATTGGAACACAATTCACCTGCAAATGTAATCTCTGGAATATTTTCATGAGAAAGTCATGGAGATAATACCAAATGTACTCTGCACAGCTCCAGGTAACAAACCAGGTCAGCACTCCTAGACTGTGTAACATACAATTCAGCTCACCATGATGAAGAAATCAATATTCATTGGTTCATATTTGTTACATTACATTCTAGCACTTCATCTTTACCATGTATTTTTTCCACAAAATCTCTTGCAGTGATTTCATTAAACCTTGTGCCACTTCTCATAACTAAGCCCACAGTATAAGATAGCACTGACAGATTACTCTTAAACAAAAGGTGGAAAATGTACATTATGTTTTGCCTTAAGCAAGGATCTTCAGAGTACAATCTACTGGATCTATACAATGATACAGGAATCTGTACCAGTTGTTCATCATAAAGACCACCTTCTCCTGTAGAAAACAACATGCTCCTAAGCTCTTTTCCCACATACTAACTGGTTCTCCTTTTGCTTGCTTAATTTGGTACAATTCTAGAGCATCACCCATTGTATCTCTGTAAAGTGGAGGGAGGATGCTGTAACGTTCATATATTTCTTCTGCTTCATCTAAATCAACCTTTTCAAATTGAGCAAAAGGAGCTGAAGTGAATCTTTTTGTTCTAAGGCAGGTAACATGTTCTTCTACATCAATATCTTTGTAAAATACATTTTAAATTTTAAGTTATTGTAAAGCTCTCCTAGCCCTATAAATGAAGACAAGATCCTGCCAAATAAATAGAAATTTTAAATCACTGTACTAATCTCGCTCTCTTATGTTTTATCGCAATATATATATTTTTTTTACTTGTGATTTCACCTGCAACAAACACAAAACTTGTCTGGAATTTCTGAAGTTGTTCTTGCAAATTTATCATTTTATTTTTTCAAACTGTCTAGCAGTGTAGTAGTATCAGAGTTATCACTGTTGATTTCCACACCTATCGCACTCTCTTCGATTGGTCTTTCAGGCTCCAACTACTGCATTTCGATGTCATCTATTGTAGAACTGATTTGAAAATGAGTACCTCTTAATAACATTTCATTCCATTTTGGAAGCTGAAGAGCTGGGCTTTTTACAAAACAAAATCATCTTACAAGATTAAGCATTTTAGTGTGGTGCATAGATAGCATTTGTATATGATGAAAGTACTGTTACAAATCTGCTAAGATAAGCAAGCCACCAAATGACTTTGAAGGTTTGTGATTTTTCTTACTCAATGAGGATCAAGCCTTAGAGTTGTTTCATTTTTTGTTTCACAGTTCCTTGGCTACATTTGTTTAAGAAGAGTCTAAGTCTGTCGATAGACTATTGTCTTATATTGTATATGTTTCCTTATTTCCACTCATACACTTACCCTTCATTAGTTACTTGTTCTTCTACATCTTTAGGCAATAGTTTTTATTTTTCAATCAGCATAGTTTCATTTATTTCATATCCACAACTAACTCTGTCAATTGCAAACACTAAGGGCCTGATTTAGAGTTTGGCGGATGGAGTTTCTCCATCACAAACATGACGAACATCCAGTCTGCTGTATGATGCACCCATTATAGCCTATGGAAATTGTAACACAGCGGATGGGATATCCATCACTGTTACGACTCGGTCGTCCCATTTCCAGGGGGCGCTGTAAGGGGACTGTCAGAAGCCTGGGAATCACCTTGAACACCTATCTAGAGTCCCTTGCTGACTCCTGTTTGTTTTTCTTTTCTCCATGGTACACTTGTGTAGGACTACATTTGCTTCTTGGGACTGCAAATCCCATAATGCACAGCTTGGTAGTCAGGAAAATCCGGATTCTGTTTCCCATTGTCTTCTATGGGAGAAGTCCAGTTGCTCCTTTTCACTGGATCCTCTCCTCCAGGACTTGCAAGTATCTGAAACCACACACACCTGAAACTTCTCCTGTGCAGCCCAGCTTGGAACTGCTTATAAGCAGCCATTTCCTCAAGCTCCCCGTCGTGCATCGGACTTCAATTCCTTTGTGTTACAGACCCCTTGTCGGATGGTGTTCCAGTTTTGTTCCTGTTCTGTTCCAGCCTGATCCTGTTTCCTGTTTCTCTGCCCTGATCCTGAATGTTCCAGCCAGAGTCTGCTCTCTATCTCTTAGCCTTGTACCTGTTTGTTTCTTCCAAAGGCTGCTCCCTGTTTCTCTGCCCTGCTCCTGCCTTGTTTCAGCCTGAACCTTCTCTCTGTTTCCCAGTCCTGTTTACTGCTCATTTCCTACTCACTGTATTCCAGTCCTGTCCTTGCCTGTTCCAGCCAGAGCCTGTTCTCAGTTTCCCAGTCCTGTCTCTGTCTGTCCCAGCCAGACGTTTGCGCCCTGTTTTCAAGTCTAGACCCGCCTTTGCTTCAGCCTGAGCCTGTTCCTAGTTCTTGCCTCTGCCTCTTTGTTTGTTCCCTTCTATTTCGGTTTCTTCTTGGTTCTTTGTGTCTGGTAAGTGTTCTATCAGTCTTCACCAGTGTATACGTGTCCTCCTGTGTACTGGGGTTGGCTCCTGGTTTCCAGGAGGCAATTCCAGCCCCCATCCTTGTCCAGTGTTATACGTTGTATTTCGTGCCTAACAGTGACTGTGTGCTATTGCTGTTTTCTCAGGAATCGCCACTGTGTTTCGAGCTAGACCCACAAGAGCGTGTCCTGTGTATGTAAGTACTATCCTTGTTTGTGCTCTAGGGTCCAGAGACAAAATCACTTCTGCTGCCTCCTTTCTATGGGGCTGGCAGGGTGACTATCTGTAAGAGCAAACTGCACAGAGGCATTGAGATTCCCTATCACTGTGGGAGGTTCTGCGCCTTACTCTGTGTACAACCCCAGCGTGTTTGTCCACTGGTAATACGTTTCCTGTTTGTTCACACAAGGGTTGCTCTGCTTTTACTTTCCTGTTTCCTGTGCCTATCCATAGCAGTCCTTTCCGTGTATGCCTTTAGCTGCTCCTCTGCCCCAGTGTACTACGTCTTTAGGATATTCGGTGACCTCAAGGGGTGTCCCAACCAAAGTCCTGATCAGACCCGCCCGAAACCGTGACAGAATGCACGAACCAAAAATGTCAAGCTCCCCAGGCAGCAAAGGCACACACAGACCTAAAATGTTTTCCTGTCATGTTAAGACACCCCTTTCTAAACCTAGACGTTCTCTGAAGACCTCTAAAAAAGGCCTTAGTTTAAAGGATAGACTTGTTAAAGAAAATCAAAGATTGCAAATGCAGTACTACATTGCGTGGCTTGCTGATCCATCAATGTTCAAATATTATAATATCTGTGATTATGATCCCCAAACCCTGTCTGTAGAAGAATTACAAAGTAATAATGAGTTTTTGGAGGTTCTATTACCTCAAACAGGGGAGAATGTTCCTAACAGTGAAAGTGCTTTTGCTACTTCTGCACAAGACATTTACTCTCAAGAAAACCTGGTTAATTCCTTGTCTCATGCTAGTGCATCCCAAATTCACTTCCAGGACTCTGTCAAAACAAAGAACCCTGCCACTGTTCAAGAAGCCACACTAGGGATTCCCTTGTTTTCTGTTGAGTGCTCCAGCCCATCTAGGCCAGTTTCTCAGAATTCAAAGTGCAGTGCTGACTCTTATAAAGACCTATCAGTCCCTCAGAGCTTTCAAGTCAGCAGGCTTGACCCTGTATCTAAGGGATCAGTAAAAACTGTGGGATTACTTAGTTCAACTCAAATGGCTTGTGCTCCTCCGAAATTGGAGGACAGTACGTCAGTCTCAATTCCTAAGTGTTGTGCTGACTCGTGTAAAGATCTACCAGTCCCTCAGTGCTTTCAAGTGAGCAGGATAGAACCTGTATCAAATGGATCAGTAAAGACTGTGGGATTCCTTAGTTCCACTCAAAAGGCTTGTGCTCTTCCCAAACTTGATGATAATACACCAGTCTCAATCCCTAAAAGCTCTGCTAAACCCTTTTCTATTCTGAGTGGGTTTGATAACAATATGGACATAAACACACTAACAGAGCAGTTTTGGCAGATTAAAAGGCAGATATTGGACTTCTATGATGATTATGTTGTAACATTCACAAGAAATCGTGCACGTGGGCTCTTTTCATCCATGCATATTTCACTGTTGCCAGAACCAGACATTCTGTTTATCTGTTAGGTAGAAGAAGTAACAGAGCAGCTGATGGAAACTACTGCAAGGCAATTTGAAAACCTGAAAAAAGAAAATGATCACCAGCTTTGGCTTAAAGAACAGTATGCTACCTCATGTGCCTCTCCAAAGACTACTATAGAGCAGATTTTCCCTTCTATTAATGACAGTCAAAAGACAGCTCCAGTTATAAATATATCAGCCTCTTCTTCAGACTCTCTCTCAGCCTGTAGTTCTCCAGTGAAAAATCCTTTACAGTTGACTGAATCTCTGACATCTCTGAGAGATTTGACACCTCCTGATTCAAAGGATGGATCAGAGTCTTCAGAAGGAAGTGTCTCAGCCCCTCTATCAGAACAAAAAAAGCCAAAGGAAGAAGAGAGTTCTGATGCAGACTCCAATAGCTGCACCTTAAGAAACCAAGATATGACTTTACTGGAGATTAATGGCAAGTTGTGCAACAGTATTGAAGAATCTGAATCTAGTGATGACAGTGGTTCCTGCCTTGCAGTGAACAAACCTGCAGATAGTGCTGTTCAAATGGCGCACACACCAGAATTTTCAGATTGTGGGGATACTCCTGCCCTTTCAAACAATATCATAGAATTTTCAGATAATGAAGAGACAGTTCCTGTTTCAAGTGAACTAATGGATTTTTCTGACTGTGAAGAAATACCCGCAATTACTAAGAATGTAATGGACTTCTCAGAAACTTTAAAAATCTCTTCTGTGTCAAAGCAAACCGTGGAGATTTCAGACAAGGAAGAAAGCCAGGAATCTGAAACTGAACAGCCTGTCATAAGAAATTAGAGCCTTCGCCTAGAACCGGACATAGTTGCAGCCTCAACCACTGATCCTGACCTGCTGATCCCTGCCAATGTGTATCCTGTTTCCAGCTCCACGATTAGTGAAGACAAGATCTCTGAGCTACCGGTATCTGATCTTGATGTAAAACCAGTCACACCAATGTCACCTGCTGTGTCCCTGAAACTAAAGACTCCTGAAAACCAGCAATCTGAAACCGAAGTTCAAGTGCTGAAAGATGTAATATTTCCCACTAAGACTAAAGACTTGAATTTGAATCTTGTATTTGAAGATCTGATGATAAGTACTGTTCTTAGTGTTTTATTGCAATAAACAATCATCACTTCAAAGGCAAGAGTTGAAATTGTAGAAAACAATGTAAAGGTGATTTCTGAAGACACTCCAGTTCCATTTCCTTCCAAAGAACAACCTTTCAGTGTTAACAGAGTTGAAGATAAACTACTTGTAGTAGAAACGCTTTGCAAAGAAACCATCTCTGATACCACGAAAATACCACAGAGCACATGCAATGAAGGAATCTCAGTCTTGTCTGAAGATCACCCTAAATAATTAGTTTGTGGAACTTCTACATTTTCAGATGTTAATCCAGTTTCTAAAGACTTAAAAACTCTTGTTGATCCTGTGATTGATACTCCGAAGTCATCCAAAGCTAAAGAAAATTCTGAATATTTCATGTTCACCTTGAGAACACCAGTTACCCATGTCTCCCAAGTTTCTATGCTTTGCAAGCCTCAGACCACAATCAATGCAAATACTGCTGCAGAAACAGACATATCCTGCTTGTCGGAAGGAGTTACAGACCTTACTAATATGCCAATTATGTCCTCCAAAGAAGACAGTACTGAACAGGAAACTAAAGTCCTAAAGAATACCGCCCATGATGCAATTCCAGATCTCCTTGCTCCTGAATCCACTTCACCAGAAACCAACTCCATGCACTCCTCCCGTATCACTCGAACAATAAAGAGGAAAGACATCGGAGCCCATATGGGTATTAATACATGCTTTGCTCATTGGATGATTCATCTGTGGCAGGACTGTAAACTTATCAACCAAGGTTGGTGTTGGATTTTCTTGATTTGGCTTTTCCTCTTCAACTTTTTTCAGCCAAAGGATCGCCTTCTCTTCTTGAGCGGACTGGTGGGAGGGGGTATACTGTTACGACTCGGTCGTCCCATTTCCAGGGGGTGCTGTAAGGGGACTGTCAGAAGCCTGGGAATCACCTTGAACACCTATCTAGAGTCCCTTGCTGACTCATGTTTGTTTCTCTTTTCTCCATGGTACACTTGTGTAGGACTACATTTGCTTCTTGGGACTGCAAATCCCATAATGCACAGCTTGGTAGTCAGGAAAACCCGGATTCTGTTTCCCATTGTCTTCTATGGGAGAAGTACAGTTGCTCCTTTTCACTGGATCCTCTCCTCCAGGACTTGCAAGTATCTGAAACCACACACACCTGAAACCTCTCCTGTGCAGCCCAGCTTGAAACTGCTTATAAGCAGCCATTTCCTCAAGCTCCCCGTCGTGCATTGGACTTCAATTCCTTTGTGTT
Source organism: Pleurodeles waltl (assembly GCF_031143425.1). Lineage (NCBI taxonomy): Eukaryota > Metazoa > Chordata > Amphibia > Caudata > Salamandridae > Pleurodeles > Pleurodeles waltl. The sequence continues at coordinate 283,393,861 of NC_090447.1, forward strand.
ACAGACCCCTTGTCGGATGGTGTTCCAGTTTTGTTCCTGTTCTGTTCCAGCCTGATCCTGTTTCCTGTTTCTCTGCCCTGATCCTGATTGTTCCAGCCAGAGTCTGCTCTCTATCTCTTAGCCTTGTACCTGTTTGTTTCTTCCAAAGCCTGCTCCCTGTTTCTCTGCCCTGCTCCTGCCTTGTTTCAGCCTGAACCTTCTCTCTGTTTCCCAGTCCTGTTTACTGCTCATTTCCTACGCCCTGTATTCCAGTCCTGTCCTTGCCTGTTCCAGACAGAGCCTGTTCTCAGTTTCCCAGTCCTGTCTCTGTCTGTCCCAGCCAGAAGTTTGCGCCCTGTTTTCAAGTCCTAGACCCGCCTTTGCTTCAACCTGAGCCTGTTCCTAGTTCTTGCCTCTGCCTCTTTGTTTGTTCCCTTCTGTTTCTGTTTCTTCTTGGTTCTTTGTGTCTGGTAAGTGTTCTATCAGTCTTCACCAGTGTATACGTGTCCTCCTGTGTACTGGGGTTGGCTCCTGGTTTCCAGGAGGCAATTCCAGCCCCCATCCTTGTCCAGTGTTATACGTTGTATTTCGTGCCTAACTGTGTGCTATTGCTGTTTTCTCAGGAATCGCCACTGTGTTTCGAGCTGGACCCACAAGAGCGTGTCCTGTGTATGTAAGTACTATCCTTGTTTGTGCTCTAGGGTCCAGAGACAGAATCACTTCTGCTGCCTCCTTTCTATGGGGATGGCAGGGTGACTATCTGTAAGAGCAAACTGCACAGAGGCATTGAGATTCCCTGTCACTGTGGGAGGTTCTGCGCCTTACTCTGTGTACAACCCCAGCGTGTTTGTCCACTGGTAATCCATTTCCTGTTTGTTCACACAAGGGTTGCTCTGCTTTTACTTTCCTGTTTCCTGTGCCTATCCATAGCTGTCCTTTCCGTGTATGCCTTTAGCTGCTCCTCTGCCCCAGTGTACTACCTCTTTAGGATATTCGGTGACCTCAAGGGGTGTCCCAACCAAAGTCCTGATCAGACCCGCCCGAAACCGTGACAATCACGTTTATGACAGAGTAACCCATCCACTAAAGTCTAAATCAGGACCTACGTTTCTTGTAAATAACTCTCTTCACTAAAAAGTGTGAGGACGTAGCCTCTTTCTAGCATGGTTATCCCCATTTCTGTCCTGTTTGTCAGTTTGTTTTGACTGTGTCACTGGGATCCTGCTAGGTAGGACCCCAGTGCTTATGGTTTGTGACCTACTTCTCAGTATATTTCACTGTTTTCGTCAGTATGATTTACTGTGTCATTGGGATCCTGCTAACAAGGACCCCAGTGCTTATGCTCTCTCTGGTTTCAAATTTGTCCCTACATACTGGTAACCCAGTGTTTCACTCCAAATTACCATACTGGACCCCTACCCCCCCTTATAAGTTCCTAGTATATGGTACCTAGGTACTCCAGGGAATCGCTATGGGCTTCAGCATTTCTTTTGCCACCAGTAGGGAGCCCATGCAAAGGCTTCTACAGGACTTCCATTGCAACCTGTGTGAAACAGTGTATGAACTTTTTCACAGCCATTTTTACTGCACCAGCTCACTTATAAGTCACCTATATGTCAGGCCTTCATACACTGAAGGCTGGGTGCAAAGGTCCTTTGTGTGAGGGCAACCCTGCACTAGCAGAGGTGTCCCCACTTCATCCAGGCCCATTTTCCTATACTTCGTGAGTGCGGGGACGCCATTTTAAGTGTGCACTGGATATAGGTCAATACCTATGTAAAGCTTCACAATGGTAACTCCGAATATGGCCATGTAAGGTGTCTAACAACTGGTAATCGTCCCCTAATACTGATTCCAGTATTGGTTGCACAATTCCATGCACTCTGGGGGCCCCACAGGGGACCCTGAATACTGCCATACAAGCCTTCTGAGGTTTTCAATGCAGCCCCAGCTGCTGCCACCTGACAGACAGGCTTCTGCCCTCCTGGGGCTTGAGCAGCTCAATTCCAGGTAGGCAGAACAATGTATTTCCTTTAGGAGAGGGGTGTTACACCGTCTCCCTTTGGAAATAGATGTTACAGGCATGGGAGGGGTATCCTTTCAGAGCCTCTGGAAATGCTTTGAAGGGCACAGATGGTGCCCTCCTTGCATAATCCAGTCTACACCAGTTCAGGGACCCCTAGTCCCTGCTCTGGCATGAAACTGGACAAAGGGAAGGGAAGTGTCTAATCCCCTGTTCATCACTTCCCCAGGGGTGGTGCCCAGAGCTCCTCCAGAGTGTCCCTGGGTTCTACCATCTTGTTTTCAGGATGGTCAGGGAACTATGGGAACATCTGAGTGGCCAGTGCCAGCAGGTGACATCAAGACACCTCCTCATAGGTGTTTACTTGGATAGGTGACCAATCCCCCTCTCACAACTATTTAGGGTCTCTCCTATGGGTGTTTCTTCAGATTCGGATTGCAAGACTCCAGCAGGAATCCTCTGCATCCTCTACTTCATCTTCGACCGACGGATCAACCTCTGACTGCTCCAGAAACTCTACAAAACTGCAACAAAGAAGCTAAGACGACTTCTGCAACATTGTATCTTCAGCTCCTGCCAGCAACTGCAACAGTTTCCAGGTTGTGCATCCTCTGACGACTGCCTATCTTCAGCCTGTACCAGAAGAACCAAAGGAATCTCCCGTGGAGCGATGGAGTCACGTCTCTGCTTCAGCAGGCACCTGTCTGTAGTAATGACCTATGGCTTTGGTCCCCTCTTCAGATGACAGGCATGGATCCAGTAATCTAAAGTGACTCCAACAGACCCAACGTCCAGCTGTCCAAATTTGGTGGAGGTAAAAGCTTGCCCTCCACGCAAAACAGTACCCCCATGCACCACGTGATTTGCAGTTGCCAAGGCTTGTGTGCAACCTTCCAGGAAGTTCTTCATGCACAGTACAGCTTAGGCTTCCAGCACTCCGTCCTGTGATGCACAGCTTACTGAGTTGCTCTCCGCCGACGTGGGAATCCTTTGGGTCATGCTGCATGAGCCTCCATTTGCACCTTTTTTGTCCCCATACTGTGGGACTCTGGTGCACACTGTCTGGTCTTCTGAGGGTTCTCTGAGTTGCTGAGAGGCCCCTCTCTCTCCCTCTCCTGTGTAGAGGCCACCAGGTCCCTCTTGGTCCCAGGCAGTACCATTTTCTGCTAACCGCAAGCTTTGCATTTAGCAAGGCTTGTTGGCGGAATCCAGTGACGGAAACCAGACTGCATTCATCCATCCAGCGTGAGATATCTTCTGCACCAACCAGGAACCCATATCCATCTTCCTTAGTGCAATACTAACTTTGTCCTCTCACCGGTGGTTCTTCTTTTACACCTTCATCCGGGTTAGCAGGGGCTCCTGTTCTCCATGGACTCTTCAATGCTTCTTGGACATGGGCGGTCATTATGAACATGGCGGGAAAGACCACCGACTGCCGAGCGAATGGAAACCTGCCATATAATGACTGTAAAACCCAACCCCGCCAAAAAATCCAAGACCACCACTCACCGCCATGACCCTGTCAGAAGGAATCCCGGCCCACCGCACCCCGCCACCGCCAAGCACACCCACATCCCACCCTCCAAATAATGATGCACAAATCACCTCGGTGGACAGTGGAGGCCGGATGACCATTGCCAGCTGCGACCGCGGCAAGTGCACTCAACAGCAACAATTGCACACATTTGCTAGGCCTATCACCCACACACCTGACACACATCCAGAACCCCATAAAAAAAAACTCAGACACACCTCACAGTCCCTTGCAAGGAAACCGGGACCAGAAGATGGAGAGCACCAGAGCCAGACAGCGAACGCCAGCATACAGGACACGCATATCGACCCACACAGGAGCACCCATGCCCCGTCCCCAGTTCCGACACCATCCACCAACCTCACCATGTCCCCCCCAAAAATCCACACTTCACCGAAAGGGAGCTAAGGACCATGGTGGATGAGATCCTGAAGGAGGAGCCACAAATATTCGGGTCTAAGGTGCAGCACACACCCATTGCGTGGGAATTGGATCTGTGGCAGACCATTGTCAACAGGGTGAATGCAGTGGGACACCATCCATGCACCAGGGACGACATCCGCAAGAGATGGAACGACTTGCGGGGGAAGGTCCGTGGCATGGCATCCAGGCACCACATCGCAGTGCAGAAGGCTGGGGGAGGACCGCCACCAACACCACCCGACTACACCGACTGGGAGGAGAAGGTACTCACCATCCTGCACCCAGGGGGACTCACTGGACTCACTGGAGGAATGGACTCGGGTAAGTCATCTACAATTACCCATATAACACACACCTGCAATGCATGCACCACCCCACCCCACCCACACCCACCTCGACCCACATCCCATCAGCCATTACCCACCACATCCATCACCCTGCATTACCCACAACTCACTACCAGGCCCACATCACTCCCGCTGTGCATGGCTACCCACCCCTGCACGTACCCACAATGGAATAATACCCCCCACCACAATGTAACCCCACCATTGCCACTAAATGCAATGTCCACCTCACAAAGGCACCCTGGAAGGCTACTAAAAGTCATACCAGCACAAAATTGCACAGTTCTGTACACCTCAAACCCTCAGGCATATGTAACAGACATGTCTATGTCCCCCAACAGGCACCACCACCCATGCAACCCTAATGGAGGGGACAAGGAGTGCCGCAGCACTCCAGGGAGACAGAGGCACATCACAAGACCTTGGTGAAGGACCCCTGGACACTGATGAGCAGGCAGGCCCCTCACACAGCCCTGGATGCTCACCATGCAGCAGCCCCACCCAGGAAACCACTGTCACCCCTAACACCCAGTCAAGACCAACAGGCCAGGGGAGGCATACCCACACCAGTGTCCCCAGGATACAGACAGGTGGAACACAGCTACAGAGGCCAATGTCTCTCACTCCCAACATGCAGGAAGGTGAGGGCCCCAGTACAAGTGTCATGTCAAGAACTGCGCAGGGGACACAGGCACAGGGGGCTAGGGCAAGTTCATGTGCCTCAGTGGGTCAGGGGGTAGGGCACCGGATGGATGCAGCAGCCCAGGACGTCATTGCAGAGGTATTGAGGGCCTGCCAACATACCCAAGACAGGTTGGCACAGATTATTTCCACCCTGGAGCAAAGTCAGAGGATGCAGCAGCAACAACACCAACAGGCCATGGAGCAGTGGAAAGAGCACAATGGCCACCATTGCTGGAGCACTGCTGCAGTTGGTCAACAAACAGTCAGACACCCACACCGGACAAGAGGCTGCCACAACAGCCCTGGACAACCAGCAACAGATGACCCAAGCAGCAGAAACAGCACAGGAAATACCTTCCCAGGAATCACAAGTGCCAACCATGCCACCCGAAGAAGCTCCACAGCAGGTGCCCAAATGTAGTCCCAGGCCAAGATATGGCACTGGAAACCCAGCTAAGATCAAGCCCCACTCCAACAATTGACACTGCTACTACTGCAAAGCAACCATCCCACCCATTCTCCCGACACACTTAGCTGAGGGCAAATTGAAGTACTATACTACAAATAGGACCTACCTATGACATCCAACAGGGCTGCCCCCAAGTCAGTTTTGAGGACACCCAACCCTTACGACTTCCATCACTGTATATAGCACAATTCACTGTATTCGACCGGTCTTCAATGTTGAACAAAGTGGTGTATGGATGCAACTGGCAGAGAACAACTTTATTGTCAATTTGTGCTTGGTGGTGGTAATGTGTGTTTCAAATTAGGCAAGGAGGGAATGCATATATTATCTGTCAGTACCAGGCAGAAGAGGTCCATGTCTCGCCTATCCTGACCAATTCCCCCTATATGACATGGCACACTGACAGTATCAGTCACTAACCACAATTACAGGCTTAAGTCCCAGACAGTTATTGGAAGTAGAGTTCTATCAGTTGGTTCCTGGAATTTACATCTTCCCCTTCCTCATCCTCACCATCACTCTTCTCACCTCTCTGAGGTAGCTAATCAGGACCTATAGCACCCTCCACCTCCAAAAGGGGGATAGAATGTCTCACAGCCACGTTGTGCAGCATGCAGCAGGCCACCACTATTCTATACACCTTATCAGGCCCATAGGCCAGGGAACCCCCAGAGATATGTAGACATCGGAATTGAGCCTTCAGGAGACCTATAGTATGCTCTATCACCCTCCTAATACGTCCATGGGCTTCATTGTATTTCCTCTCTGCATCCCTCCTGGGATTCCTCTCTGGTGCCAGGAGCCAATGCAAGTTTGGATAGCCAGTATCACCTAGAAAAAGGGTCAATACAGAGTCGTCATTGTAATGTCACTTAGTCAGACAGGCAGGTTTTCTGCAATATGTCAGTTAGTGACAGCCAAACTTACCTATGATCCACCCTCTGTCCTCTTGTATTTGTTCCATCTTCTGTGGCACACTACTGTTCCTCAAAACAAATGAATCTTGGACTGAACCCGGAAACATGGCATTCACATGGGAAATGTACTGGTCTGCAGTAAATACCAATGGGATGTTCATGGACTGAAAGTTCTTCCTGTTTCTGTACACCTGTTCACTCACTCTTGGGGGGATGATAGCTATGTGGTTGCCATTGATGGGACATATGACATGGGGAATGTTTGCAAAGGCATAGAAGTCAGACTCGATGGCAGGGAGGTCAGCACTTTGGGGGAATCGCACATAGGATTGCAAATGTTGTACAAATGCATTCAGAAATCTTATCAGTACCTGTCTGAACATTGGCTGTGAGAAACCAGCACCCATGCCCACTGTCACTTGAAATGAGTCTGTGGCCAGGAAATGGAGTGCGGAGAGCACCTGCACCTCAGTTGGAATGGCATGCTGATTACGATTTCCAGGAGTCAGTGCAGGATCTAGTAATGCTCATATGTCCTGAATAGTTGCATGTGTGAGTCTGTAAGTGATAATGATCTGACGCTCCACCATGGTCCCCATATCCACAAGTGGTCTGTAAAACGATGGTGCCCTTCCTCGCCACAAGGGTCGGTACCTATGAGGGGTTACAAAAAGGATTGATGTGCACACATACATTGGCATGTTTGCTAAATACATGCAGTGCATTGTTCATAGTAGTGTCTGTACAATAACTGCAACCTGACAGATGTACATGTACATCACTAGGAGGGAGCAGAGTAAATCATGTGTGCTACTGTACGCAATGGATAGAGGCCTAGGTGCTTCATGTGGCTAATAGGCCCTGCATTGTGAGTAGTATGAATTTCAAGATGCTTAGATGATGGAAAAATGTCTGCCCACTGTAGTTCTGCCCCTTTGTATTGGAATTGACCTAATACCGCTAGCGGTTGACATCACAGCATACAGCGGTGTTGACCACTGTTCTCACCCTCATTGGCTAACATGGATGCCAATGGGGAATCCTGGCGTATCATGATTGCCTCTGGCGGTGACGGTGCATACCGCCGCGGAACGTAAGCACGTTCATCATCGTTTGATCACTTGACTCCCTGATCTCGTGCGGACAGGTACTCCACCCTGTGTACTGCTGTCGCCTGCCTCTGACTATGGATGTTCCACGTGGTGCAGGGGAAAGGGCCCCAGCCTTCACCCAGGTAGAACTGGAGAAGCTAGTGGAAGGGGTCCTGCCCCCGTACGACAGACTCTACGGACGGCCAGAGGTACAGGTGAGTCCGGGTTTGGGGGTCACTGTGTGAGTAATGGATGGAGTGGATTGCACATATGTGTGCTCCAGTGAGCCAGAATGGGCCATGGTCATGGAATGCTGTGTGCCACTGTCCTGCATGTTTGAGAGTACTGTCAGTCCTATGTTTGACAATCTGCCAGCTGTTCCCATCGTGCAAGTGCCTGACCTCTGTGTTCCATTTCTGTGTCACCCTACTAGGTCATCGCCTACCAGAAGAGGGCACATTGGCATGCCATCACCAAGGAGGTACAGACCCTGGGGGTCTACAACCTGCGGCGCTGGGCGCAAAAGATCACTGAGGCCCAGCTGGGGAAGTCCTCCCAACGTGAAAGGGGTGCCAGTTGGGCACTGACCCCCCTCATGCGTCGGATCCTGGCGGTGGCGTACCCAGATCTGGATGGGTGCTTGAAGGATGAACAGCAGTCTGGAAGGATGAGTGTGTGTGCGATAGGGCTCATTCTGCTTAGAGCAGGGAATTTGACTGGTGTCCACCTACTGTATGTTCCCCAAAGGGTGTAGGGGTGTCCCTGTCAGGTTTCACCTACCTCAGCTCCAACACTATTTCAGGGGATGGGTGTAGGTCAGTATTCTGCTCAGTAGTCAGGGGCATGGCCATGGGCATAGTGCACGGTGCTGCCTGTTGGGTGTGTCTGCTGGGTGGGTGTATGTCTGGCCATTGTGTATCAGCATTCAGCTATTTACAAGTGTCTCTCCTGTTTTGTCTCCCCATCCCTGTTCTCTTGTGTTGGTTTGGTGCAGCATCAACACTAGGCGAGGGAGCTGAGGCATCGGCAAGTGGGGAAGCAGCGGCCCATGGATCCTACGAGGCAGAGACAACGGATGCCCAGGGGACCAGTGGGTGGGAGGGCGACTTCCACGGAGGAGGTCACTACCACAGGAGGTAGTGACTCTAAGACCTCCTCTGATGAGGGTACTCCGGCGGTGGCGAACCCAAGTGGACACACCACTACCATGAGAGCTTCCGCCACCCCCCATACCGTCACCGCCCTCTCTTCTGTTCCCCACTGAGTTGCCTGTGCCCGCTCACCCAGAAAAGTGGGTGTCTCCTTCGCCCCAGGCACCTCTTCCCCTGCCCCAGTCAGCCCTGCTGCCCTCACAGAGGAGGCTAATGACCTCCTGAGAACCATTCCTGTAGGGCAGGCAACCATTGTCAATGCCATCCAGGGTCTGGTATCAGAGGTGCAGCAGACCAATGCCTATCTGGATGGCATTCACGGTGCCGTGTCTGCCCTACAGAGATCTTTTCAGGCTCTGGCCTCCTCTAGGATGGCAGCCACTTTCCCTGGCCATTCAGTCCCCCCTCCAACCTCCTCTACCCCTTCCAGCACCCCACTCCCTTCACCCGTACAAAGCACAGCAGACCCGCTTACAGGCATATCAACACACAAGAAGCACAATTCAAAACACAAGCACCACATCTTCCACCACAAGCATTCACACAGCCAACAGACACCTGCACACACAACAATGTCAACTTCCCCCAGTGTGCCCACCTCTTCTGCCTCCCTGTTTGTCCCATCTACATCCACACCCTCAGGTACTGCACCTTCACTCACTGTTACTGCTCCTCTTCCTGCACTCACCACGATAACAGACAGCCACACATGCACCCCATACACCACACCTGCACTCACCACCTCTACTGTGATTGACACATGCAGCACACTCACCAGACTTGCAGACACCCACCCAACATACATCCACACTAGCTGTCTGTCTTCTCCCACTGTGTCCACCTCCCACCTCCCAAAACACACAAACGCATCAAGACACCCACCCATCAGACATCTACCACACCACAGAATACTGAGCAGTCACCTGCACCCACTACACGCACACCTACACACAATACATCAACTCCCTCTGCCTCCACTACAACGCCCTCATCCACGCCCACCCCAATTGCTCCCAAGAAACCTTTCCTCTCCCGTGCAGACCTGTTCCAACCCACTGGCCCTCCCTGTCTTGTTCCCAAATGTGCCCACCTCCTTGCCCTTTCTGCTCCTTCCACATCCCAGCCCACCCCAGTCCAACCTTCTCATTCGCGCGCCCCTTCCCCGGTGAAGAAGAAGGACCACTCAGAACCTAGGCCATCCAGCTTCACCCGAGCCAAACAGCCCCCACCCCCTTCAAAGGAGAAGCCCACCCCCCCAACCTCCTCACACAAGTCAAAGTCCCACCCCCGTCGAAAATCCCCAACCCCATCCCCCTCTGCCCCTCTTCCGTGAGGTACCTGGATCCCCATATGGTGCCCCGTTCTGTGGAGTACCCAGCACTTGTGGGAGTCAGGTTTGGCCAGTTGTCGCCAAAATGGCCAAAATGTGAATTTTATGGACTGGCCATTGGCCATGTGGGCACTGTTTAGCTCAGTTAATTAAAGTTTCTGTGTGGCCTGTGTTTGGGCTGCACGCAGTTCCACCCTGTTGTTTGTTTTAATTTTTTATGGGTGTGGGGCTATTGTATGTACTATGGTCAAGTTGCAGTGGCCTTCGATCAGGTATGTACCTCTTGGTGTGGGGTGTATGACTTGTGCTGCTGGGAAGGGTTGGGGGTGTTGCAGAGTGGGTGGAGTGGGTGGGTATGTAACTGTGCCCTTTCCTCCCTTGTGTCATAGGTTGTGGTACTTACTGTCATCGTCTTCCTCAGCGGTCTCGGTCATGTAGGTATATGGCAAGGAGCAAGGCTGGCATGATCAGCAGCTCTCTGTCCATGGCTGCTGCTTCACATTTTGTGGAACTTCAGTGAGTCTTCTATTTGTTTCATTTCCGCCTGGCTTTGTATGGCGAGGGTTCCTGCCCCGGAACCCGCGGCCTGTGGGTGGACAATATCTCAAAACACCATAACGCACTAGTAAATATGGCTTTCTGACACACCAACAAAGATACATATGGGCATTGATGCACAAAAGTATCCCCTATCATGGACAGATAAACTACAAAAATGAAATATGAAGACACAAACCCCATACACAGGAAGAAGACACCAAAGCAATGCTCCGCACAACTGTTCACTGGCCCAGTGAGTAGGACACCAACTATATCCCTCATCATATACAATGCCAAGCTGTCATGACCAAGATATAATTCGTTTCACAAGATGAGCATTTCCACACTTTTCACATTTAAAAAAATATTAACGCTTGCATCAGTACCAAGATTCTCGGGAGGCAGGTACATCACTACAAAAATTAGACACATAAAATATTTCGAGGTGATGACATATATGAATTCAGTCCTGGCATCATCACTAGCTTTCCAGCATGCTCAACTAGTACTGCATACACCCCAGCGGGACTCCTTTCCTGGCGGTGGGTGGTGCGCAGGATGCGTGTGTTTCATTTGGATCATTATTTGGTGGGCCGACCCGCTCCTCTGTTGGCGGTTTCTACCGCCACCACTGGCGGACCGGAACGGACTGCCATGTTCATAATGAGGGCCATGGTCCCCTTCTTCCACAGGTCTTCAGGTCCAGGAACCCATTGTTGGTGTCTTACAGTCTCTTCTGGTCCTTGTACTATCTTCTTTCACAATTTCTAGTGTGCTTTAGGAAACTTGCTGTATTTTACTCTTGCTTTCCTCAGCTCTGGGATGGGGTATTATACTTACCTCTGGTGTTTTCTTACACTCTCAGCGCCCCTCTACACACTACACTTGCCTAGGTGGGAAACCAACTTTCGCATTCCACTATTTTAGTACATGGTTTGTGTTCCCCCTAGGCCTATTGCAACCTATTGTGATTTTCACTGTTTGCACTATTTTCTGACTATTTACTTACCTGTTTTTGGTTACTAGTGTATATATTGTATAATTTACTTACCTCCTAAGGGAGTATAGTCCCCAAAGTATTTTCGACATTGTGTCACTAAAATAAAGTGCCTTTATTTTTGGTAACACTGAGTATTGTCTTTCATGTGTGTGAGTACTCTGTGACTATAGTGGTATGGCAAGAGCTTTGCATGTCTCCTAGTTCAGCCTTGGCTGCTCTGCCTACAGCTTCCTCCAGACAGCCTGGCTTCTAGACACTGACTACATTTCACTTTGGTACCCACTACAAACCAGGCCAGCCTCCTACATTGGTGGTGCAGCGGTTGGATAATTACTTGCAATTGTCTTATCATCTGTCACCGGTGCTTATACTTGGAGCTATACAAAAGAATACCTAGTCTTTCTCACTTGTTTTCTAAAAAGCTAAAAGTTAGATAAAGTAGGTCTTTTTCTTGCCTTTGACTTTACTCTAACCTTCTTTCACTACATCTTCCTGTGAGGCCACACCTAGGGTTTTCAAAACTACTTATGAGAATCTAAACTTTAAACGTTTGAGAGGGCTTTGCTTAGAGAGAAGAGTAGGGATTGGGAAGAACCCTAACAAGGATTTCCTTTTAAATCCCCTTCTCCAGGATGACCAGGAACAGACTGGTCACCAGGGAGAAGAGAGAGAGGGGGATTCTAAACCACTAGAATCAGGAGAGAGTCCTGAGGATGCGGGGGAGGGTCCTTCACAAAATCTTCCCCCTGGTAAACCATCTAGTGTACATGAACAGGGCATTTGGTTCAGGTCAGAGAGAGTTATCTGTGTACTGACACTTTGAAGAGGATACAGGATTATATATAGAAGGATCTATACAAACACTCGGCCGTTTAGTATCACAGCTTAGCAGACCTCAGATCATATATGGTTCAGTTTTAGGAGAGAAGTGCTCCTTTTCTTATAAGTCTATACAGTCTAAATGCTTTTTTAATGACAACATAGCCTCATACAAGTAAAACATGTTTGTAAAAAATGAATTCTCTCCTTTATAATTTAAACAGTACTACAGGTGGGCGATAAACTCCACTCCGCTAGTGAAGTTTCTAGACCTTTAGCCAAACTCCGCCATTCACCCAGTGGTAGAGTTTTTTCTCGAGTGCGGCTCACCAATGATAAGTTGGCGAGTGTGAGCAAGAACTGGCATCCCCTACTGCGATTTTCAAGTGCTAGGAGGGCACCCAGTGATATTTTTCCAACACAGGGCGTTGTAAGCAATTGTGACAGTTCATTTTGGGAAAGCTGCTGCTCGAGTGGAAAAATCCACTCGAGTGGCAGTAAAACCAACTCAAGAAGAAGCACGGTCTGCCACACTACATGGTGTTATTCTCAGTGATTTCTCAGCCCGGAACAAGATCCTGGCATTAAAATTCAAAACAACATATCAATTACTGCCCCTTCGCGGAACTCCGCAGAATCTCTCAGAGCTTTTATGTAACTCTGCAAGTTTTATTCACACCTAAATAGTACCAGTGAAACACTTTCCTAACAAAATGACCTCTCTACTGAAACCTCTCCACATATTAAATGCTGGGTGTTTAATGGTTTTGTTAGAAAGCCACCCCTCTACAAAGACTTCTTCTTTGAGAGAACTGCATGTATAATTGCTTTATGACCAGAAGCCTCTATAATTACAGTACAGAACACAATATATTTTCACAGTCTACAGAGTAAATACAATTTAATTTGATAAAACCATCGATGTACATCATACAATTTTCAATGCTTCAGTTTAATTTCAACATGCACTCTACACAAAACACATTTGACCAGGGCGAGACATCATTGTTAAACAGTATAGTAAGCAATTCATTCCTTATGCAAACATATTTTCTCTGACTGAGCTGCATCTATGATTCAATTCACTTAGTGTGCACTCCTTATGCAAAGACATTCTAGTACATGTCTAACTGTATGTAGGACACAAACTGCTCAAAAATATATCCAGCAAGTTCAAAAGTTAGAATATAGATCAATCAATATCTAGGTCTTAATACAAAACTATCTCCATAGACAGCTCTGAGCTCAACAATATACAAAAGATACAATCAGCCAACGTTCATTAGCAAGCTGTTTTAATTTCTATTTAACATTTTAAACATCCAAATTACTAGCACTGGCATAATAAACCAAAGTGTTAAACGTTGTTTCTAAATATATTATTTTAGTTTAGTATTATATTTAAATTACACTATTAATTACCTGAATATGAAGCTGTGTCCTGAAGGTAGCTGTATTCACCAGTCACTTTTAATCAAAAGTCTAATGTACGGAGACCCTGGCGTCTCACTGACACCTCTCCACAGACTATCTGCTATATAAAAGAGACTATGGGGAGAGACTGGCCTCTCCACTGAGACCTTGCAGGAAGCCAACCAATGTGTACAGCAGGATGTAAAGAGACAGTGCCTCTCCACCGACACCTCTCCCCGGGAAATAACCCTGTATATTGAAGTATGTGGATGGATTTGTGTTGGAAAATGGGCTATTGGTAAGGGCAGGTAGGTACCTACACTTAGCAATAGGCCACTAACCTCTACTAAGGTCCAGTTAGGTCTCAGTAAATTAACCCCAGCTCAACCCTTGGTAGCTTGGCCACGAGCGTCAAGGCTTAACTTAGGAGACAGAGTGAAAAGCATTCAAATATCACAAAACAGTAATTAAATAAAACACAGGAAACAGTTACAAAATGCAAAACCAATTTATAAAAATAAAATATATATCTATCTTTAAAATGACACAAAAACGAATAAAATCGGATAAGGGGAGCCGGAGATATGAATTGTTAAAGAATTATTGTTTTTTAGCGCCTAGAAACAAAAAGCGCCAATCGGGTCATCTGGTTGCACCGCAACCGGGGCAAAGTCAAAGTTGAAGGCCGACCTCCTGGAGCCCTTCTCCGGATACGCGATGCGGGAATCCTCGGTGGAGATTTTTACCTTTGGACTCAGTCGTTTTTTCGAGGTGAAAATCCTTCGACCGGGGTAAACCTGGATCTTGATCCGACGTCCCTGGAGCCCTCCTCGGATACGCTGGCTGGGAGGTCCCGGTCAATTTTTTACCTTCGGACTTAGGGCCATATTTATAGTTTTTGACGCAAAACTGCCCTAACGCAGTTTTGCGTCAAAAAAATTAGCGCCGGCTAACGCCATTCTGAAGCACCATGCGGGTGCTGTATTTATTCAATGACGTTAGCAGGAGTTAGCCGCCAGCGCTGCCTGCTGTGCGTGGAAAAAAACGACGTACACCAGGCAGCGCCGGCGTAGGGGGATATGGAGCTTGGGCGCCAAAAAATGGGGCAAGTCAGGCTGAGGCAAATTTTTCGCCTCAACCCGATTTGCGCCATTTTTTTCGACTCCCAACCCCCATAGAAATGACTCCTGTCTTAGCAAAGACAGGAGTCATGCCCCCTTGCCCAATGGCCATGCCCAGGGGACTTCTGTCCCCTGGGCATGTTCATTGGGCATAGTGGCATGTAGGGGGGCCCCCCTATGCCACAAAAAAAAAAAAAAAACACTTACCTGAACTTACCTTAATGTCCCTGGGATGGGTCCCTCCAGCCTTGGGTGTCCTCCTGGGGTGGGCAAGGGTGACAGGGGGTGTCCCTGGGGGCATGGGAGGGCACCTCTGGGCTCCTTCAGAGCCCACAGGTCCCTTAACGCCTGCCTTTTCCAGGCATTAAAAAACGGCGCAAAAGCGGCCGTACGTCATTTTTTTTGACCCGCCCACTCCCGGGCGTGAATTTTGCCCGGGAGTGTAAATACGGCGCACATGCCTCGGAGTCAATTTTTTAGACGGGAACGCCTACCTTGCATCTCATTAACGCAAAGTAGGTGTCCACGCTAAAAAATGACGCAAACTCCATGGACTTTGGCGCTAGACGCGTATAACGCCAAAGTATAAATATGGAGTTAGTTTTGCGTCGGAATTGCGTCAAAAAAAACGACGCAATTCCGGCGCAAACGGAGTATAAATATGCCCCTTAGTCTCTTTTTCTGAGATTTTCTTTACCGGGATGAACCAGCAAATCAGGCCGGGTCGCGGTTAAGGTAAGCCGGCTAGAGTTGCTGCGGCGGGTCGGTCCCTCTATGGAGCTTTTTTTACAAAAGTTCTCCAAACTTCTCCAAACTTCTGGGGCTTCTCCCAGTTGTCCTTTTAAGGTTCTTTTGAGGTCCACAGCTCACCCCAAGGGTCCGGAAGTTCTGAGATGGTCCTTGGGGGGTGCGGACTACAACTCCCAGAATGCACCTGGTGCAAACTCCTTTTTGGCCACTGGGCAGTGGCCAGTTGGTTGATTTCTTCAGGAGTTGGTGCAGGGGACTCTGGATAGCAATTTTTCACCTGCAGCAAACAGGGAGTCCCTCCTTGAACCAGTTGAACCAGGCAAAGTCCTTCTTGTGGTGAAGCCCAAGTGTGCAGCTGGTGCAGTCCTTCTGAGTGCAGGTTCCAGGTGCAGGCCAGGGGTCCAGCAGGGCAGTCTTTCTTCTCCTTTGGTTCTTCCTTGTTGGAATCTGATGGGGATCTGAGGTGTGGGTGCAGGTCTGCCAGTTTTATCCTTGCTCCTGGGTGAAAAGCAAGGGGGTCCTGGTTCTCCAATCAGGTGCAGGGTCCTTCCCCCTGTGATGACCACTTCCTGGGAAGTGTGGCAAAAATCAATCCCAGGAGGCAACATTCTCCATCATGGCTGAATCTGATTTTTGGAGGTTACATCTGGCTGAGCCCACCCACTGTTGTGGCTAAAAATCATAAACACACCCCTCTCCTGCCCTCTCCTAATCAAATCAAGGGGACACCTAGTTGTCTGGGGTTGCAGGATCTGGTGATGTTGCTGGTTGCTCCAAATGTCCTTCTCTGCCTTTGAAGACCAGTTTGGCAGCCCTCCCCCATCCTGCCTCACCATCTGCTGAGGGGGGATTCCCTCCCACAGGCACATTCCTTTGTGTGACGCCAGGCCACTTCACACCTCATCAAGGAGGCCTGGCTATGCTGCTAGAGGCTGGCCAATCAGAGCACAGCAGCAAAAACAATGCAGGGCTGAAATTGGCAACTTTTCAGGTAAAGTTTAAAACTCTTTACCTGAACAAGTTATATTAAATCCCACAACTGGAAGTTGTGGGATTTATCACAACAATTAATTTGATACCAAACTCTTGGTATCAATCATTTAAGGAGACTTTAAACATTAAAATAAAGTCTCCCCATTCTAGCCTATGAAGGACATTTACTACAATGAGGGAAACACTAATTTGGCTGTTTTTACCTCACCAGGGCTTATAAAACTATTTTTATAAGGTCCATGCTTATAGTTACATGGCACCCAGCCATAGGAGCACATAGGGCACACCTTAGGGGTGACTTATATGTAAAAATAAGGTAGTTTAAGACTTTGGAACTACTTTTAATTCGAATTTGCATATAACTTTCATTTAAAAGCAGCCAGCAAGGCAGGCCTGCCTTTTAAATGACACTGGGCACCTCAGCAGTGCACCTATGGGTGCACTACCTATGATGTGGTCCCTAAACCTACTTGCCCTACCATATACATTGGACTTATAGGTAGGTTAACTTAGCCAATTATAATTAGCCTAATTTGCATATCCATTTTACACAGAGCACTGGCCCTGGGACTGGTAAGCAGTACCCAGGGCACAGCCAAGAGTCAGTAACCACCAGTACCTGTCCAAAAAGTGTGGGGGTGACCAGGGCAAAAAAGAGGACTTTACTACACTGCCTCCCCCCCCCCCAGATGAAAGGTGATGGGTACTAACCTACACCCTGGTAGTCCTCTTCAGCTAAGTGGAAAAACCTGGAAAGGCCATCTGCATTGGCATGGGCAGTCCCAGGTCTGTGTTCCACTGTAAAGTCCATCCCCTGTAGGGAAATGGACCACCTTAACAGTTTTGGGTCCCCCCCCCCCTCATCTGCATCAACCATCTGAGAGGTCTGTGGTCAGTTTGTACACGGAAGTGAGTGCCAAACAAGTATGGCCTCAACTTCTTCAGGGACCAGACCACAGCAAAGGCCTCCCTCTCAATGGCACTCCATCTTTTCTCTCTGGGGAGTAGTCGCCTGCTGATGAAGGCAACTGGTTGATCTAGGCCCTCTTCATTAACTTGTGCTAACACTGCCCCAATCCCTTCCTCTAAAGCATCTGTTTGCACTATAAACTCCTTGCTATAGTCAGGGGCCAGTAACACTGGTGCTGAACACATAGCCTGTTTTAGGGTGTCAAAAGCTTTCTGACACTCTGGGGTCCAAATTACCTTCTTGGGCTGTTTCTTGGAGGTAAGCTCAGTCAGAGGGGACACTATGGGCCCATAATTCTGAACAAACCTCCTGTAGTACCCAGTCAGGCCAAGAAAGGCCCTGACCTGAGTCTGGGTTTTAGGATCCTCCCAATCCAGGATAGTCTGGATCTTGGGCTGGAGAGGTTGTACATGGCCTCCACCAACAAGGTGGCCCAGGTACACAACTGAGCTTTGCCCTATCTGGCACTTGCTTGCCTTGATAGTCAGGCCTGCTTGAAGCAGGGCCTGAAGCACTTCCTTCAGGTGGACCAGGTGGTCCTCCCAGGTGGAACTGAATACAGCTATGTCATCCAGATAAGCTGCACTGAAAGATTCCATACCAGACAGGACTCTATTCACCAACCGTTGGAAGGTGGCAGGAGCATTTTTCAGGCCAAAGGGCATCACCTTGAACTTAAAGTGGTCCTCTGGTGTGGAAAATGCTGACCTCTCATAGCTCCTGGACTTAAGTCAATCTGCCAGTATCCTGGGGTCGGATCAAACGTGCTCAGGAATTTGGCAGCCCCCAACCTATCAATGAGCTCATCAGCTCTAGGTATGGGGTGAGCATCAGTCCTCGTGACTGCATTTAGACCTCTGTAGTCCACACAAAATCTCAATTCCTTCTTCCCACCTTGGGGATTAGGTTTGGGCACCAGTACCACTGGACAGGACCAAGGACTGTCAGAGGGCTCAATTACCTTGAGCTCCAACAGCTTAGCCACTTCAGCTTTGATGTTGGCCTTGACCTGGTCAGACAGCCTGTATAGCTTGTTCTTGACAGGCAAGCTGTCACCAGTGTCAACGTCATGGACACACCAATTGGTGAGTCCAGGGGTCAGGGAGAACAGACTAGCAAACTGTTCCAAAACCTGTTTGCAGTCTTTTTGTTGCTGGTCTGTCAACGTGGTAGAGAGCACCACTCCCTCCACTGACCCATCTTGTGCATTTGAGGACAGGAGGTCTGGCAGAGGTTCACTCTCCTCCTCCTTCCCTTCATCAGTGACCATCAGCATGGTCATGTCTGCCCTGTCCTGGTGGGGTTTCAGCCTCTTAACATGCAGGATCCTATGAGGATTCCTGGGGGTGCCAAGGTCCACCAAGTAGGTGACCTCACCCTTTTTCTCCAGAATTGGATAGGGCCCAGTCCATTTGGCCTGAAGTGCCCTAGGAGCCATGTGCTCCAAAACCCACACCAGCTGTCCTGGGTGATACTCAGGCATGGTAGCCTTCTGATCATGCCAGAGCTTCATGAGCTCCTGGCTGGCCTCCAGGTTTCTGCTTGCTTTCTTCATGTACTCAGCCATGCGTGACCGCAGGCCCAGCACATAATCTAGCACACTCTTATTGGACTCTCTGAGAGGCTTTTCCCAAGACTCTCTCACCAAGCACAATGGGCCTCTTACAGGGTGCCCAAACAGTAACTCAAAGGGGCTGAATCCAACCCCCTTCTGTGGCACCTCTCTGTAGGCAAACAGCAGGCATGGGAGGAGAACATCCCATCTCCTCCTGAGTTTGTCAGACAAACCCATGATCATGCCCTTCAGGGTCTTATTAAATCTTTCCACCAGACCAATGGTCTGTGGATGACAGGGGGTGGTGAACTTATAAGTAACACTACACTCATCCCACATGGCTTTCAGATAGGCTGACATAAAGTTTGTGCCCCTATCTGAGACCACCTCCTTTGGGAACCCCACTCTGGTGAACACACCACGTAGGGCCCTAGCCACTGTGGGAGCAGTGACTGTCCGGAGGGGTATTGCCTCAGGGTACCTGGTGGCATGGTCCACAACCACCAAAATGTACCTGTCACCTGAGGCAGTTGGTGGGTCTAGGGGACCAACAATGTCAATCCCCAGCCACTCAAAGGGAGTCCCAACCACTGGCAGTGGTATCAAGGGGGCCTTTGGCTTGCCCCCTGTCTTGCCACTGGCTTAGCAGGTGACACAGCAGCTGCAAAACTCTTTGACTTTTTCTGACATTTGGGGCCAATAAAAATGGTTGACCAGCCTGTTCCAGGTCTTGGTCTGTCCCAAATGTCCAGCTAAGGGGATATCATGGCTTAAGGTAAGGAGGAATTCTCTATACTTCTGGGGGACCACTACTCTCTTGGTGGCACCTGGTTTGAGGGCCCTTGCCTCAGTGTAGAGAACTCCATCATCCCAGTAAACCTTGTGGGTCCCACTGGTATCCCCTTGTTCTTGCCTGGCAGCAGTCTGCCTCAGGCCCTCAAGAGTGGGATACTCTCTTTGTCCCTGGCACAACTCTTCTCTGGTGGGCCCACCTGCCCCTTGCAGTTCTGCCAAGTCAGGCAGAGCTTGCAGGGGAAGTGTCCCTCCCTCAGAGGTCAGATCCTCCCCCTTAGGGTTGGATTCCGCCTGACCCTCTGTACTTTTAGGGGCTGGGAAGCCAGACCCAGTGCCCTTTCTCTTCTTCTTGGAGGCATGGCCCATTGTTCCAGGGTCCAAGTGTCCAGCACTTCCCTGTTGTGCTGCCTGTGACCTGGTCACAGCACACACCCATCCAGGGAGGTCCAGCATCTGTGCATGGACCCTTCTTTCCACCTCTGACCATTCAGATGCTTCAAGATAATTTCCCAGCAGACACTCTACTGGGAGGGCAGGAGCTACAGCTACCTTCTTAGGGCCAGTCACACCTCCCCATTCCAGACTCACCATGGCCATGGGATGGAGATTGGTTCTGCTATCTGCATAAGTCACTTGGTGGAAGACACCAGGTAAGACCTGTTCTGGAGAAACCAGCTTCTCTGTGACTATTGTCACACTGGCTCCTGTATCTCTCAGAGCTTCCACTTCAGTCCCATTGACTTTAGGCCTCTGCCTATACCTCTCCATGCTGGGAGGTAAGGTGGCCATAGTTACAATGTCCACCCCACCCACAGATACTAAGGTGACCTCTGTGTACCCTGATCCCAGCCCTGGGCAAACTTCCACCCCCAACCCTACACTAGCAATCCCCTGGGATTGCCCACCAGTGGGGGGCTTCTTGGAGCAGATAACATCTCCTCTTTTGTGTCCAGGTTGATGACACCCAAAACACTTGCCGGCCTTAGCAAGCTCCTGAAACTTTCCTGCTTTAGCAGGATCATAATTCTTTCCCTGATACCCTTACCCCTTAGAAGTGGAATGGCTCGGGGCTCCCCCACCCTGAGAAGTTTTTGGGGACTCTTGTGAGGACTCCTTGGGCTTTTTATCATCTTTCCCTTGGTTCTTCCCCTGAGAAGAACCATGTCCTCCCTTTTTCTGCCTGGGGGTTTCTGGTTAACCCTAGTTCTTAACCAGTCATCTGCTGCCTCCCCCAGCTCTTCGGGTTTGGTCAACTTTGAGTCAACTAGATACTGGCGGAGCTTCTCTTGGGCACAATTGGTTAGAAGGTGCTCCCTCATAATCAAATTGTACAGCCCCTCAAAGGTACTTACCTTGTTGCCCTGTATCCAGCCCTCTAGTGTTTTTACTGAAATGTCCACAAAGTCCACCCAGGACTGGGTGCTTGTCTTTTGGGTGTCCCTAAACTTGAGCCTATACTGCTCTGGGGTCAGACCAAACCTTTTATTCAAGCATCTCTTCATACTGGGGTATGAGTCTGCCTCCTCCCCCCTCAAGGTTAGGAGCCTATCCATCCCAGAATTTGGAACCAACTCCCAAAGAAGTGAACCCCAGTACTGAGGCTTGACTCTCCTCATCTGGAGAGCCCTCTCAAAGGCCCCCAGCCACTTATCTATATCATCCCCCTCTACATAGGCAGGAACCACCCTTTTGGGTGATCTGGGGCAAATCCCCCCAACCATGGACACCTCAGCTTCTTTGTCGCTGCCACCATCTCTTTTCTCTTCCCTTGCCCACTTTTTCTTTTCTAGGGCCAGCTTCTCTGCCTCCAAAGCTATGAATGCTAGCTGGGTCTCCAGCTCTCTTTCCCTGAGGGACAGGTTCTCTCCTCCTGAAGGGATCCCCTTCCCCCAACTAGCTTTGGGTCTGGCCCTAGTGACTGTATGTTATGAGGACAGGTCTTCCTCATCCTCACTTAGGCTCAGATGCCCTCCCTCCCCTGAGTGGTTGGAGCTAGCATCCTCCCCTACTTCTCCCTCCTCCGGAGCTTCTTCTGAGTCTACCTCTTACGCCTCAGCCCATGCTGTCAGGGATTTGATCAGGACATGCTTCCTGAGGTCAGTGGTTGCAGGCAACCCTCTTTCAGTACACAACCCCCTAAGCTGGACTACTGTCAGTGTGGGTAGGCTAGCCAGATCAAACTCCATGGTTCCCTAGTTTTGTGTCAACAAAAACATTTTGCAAAAATTGGAAACAAGAATTTAGAAAAATCACAAAAATTCAAGAATTGAAATTAATCCAAATAAAAAGAAAATGTTGCACTAGGACAATTTAAAGGATTTTTAATTTGTTTTACTTAAAAATGTAACGTGATACTGAACACAAGTACAGGATCCCACCACTGCTCACCAAAAATGATGGAAAATGGGTTATTGGTAAGGGCAGGTAGGTACCTACACTTAGCAATAGGCCACTAACCTCCACTAAGGTCCAGTTAGGTCTCAGTAAATTAACCCCAGCTCAAACATTGGTAGCTTGGCAACGAGCGTCAAGGCTTAACTTAGGAGACAGAGTGTAAAGCATTCAAATATCACAAAACAGTAATTAAATAAAACACAGGAAACAGTTTAAAAATCCAAAACCAATTTATAAAAATAGATTATATTTCTATCTTTACAATGACACAAAAACGAATAAAATCGGATAAGGGGAACCGGAGATATTAATTTTTAAAGAATTATTGTTTTTTAGCACCTAGAAACAAAAAGCGCCAATCGGGTCATCTGGTGGCACCTCGACAGGGACAAAGTCAAAGTTTAAGGCCGACCGCGATGGAGGCCTGCTCGGCTACAGGCCTTGGGAGGCCTCGGTGAAAAGTTTACCTTCACACTTAGACTCTTTTTCACAGATTTTCTTCAGCGGGACGAACCTGCCAGTCCAATCCGACCTCCTGGAGCCCTTCTCCGGATACGCAATGCGAGAATCCTCAGTGGAGATTTTTGCCTTTGGACTTAGTGCCTCTCCACCGACACCTCTCCCCAGGAAATAACCCTGTATATTGAAGTATGTGGATGGATTTGTGTTGGAAAATGGGCTATTGGTAAGGGCAGGTAGGTACCTACACTTAGCAATAGGCCACTAACCTCCACTAAGGTCCAGTTAGGTCTCAGTAAATTAACCCCAGCTCAACCCTTGGTAGCTTGGCCACGAGCGTCAAGGCTTAACTTAGGAGACAGAGTGAAAAGCATTCAAATATCACAAAACAGTAATTAAATAAAACACAGGAAACAGTTACAAAATGCAAAACCAATTTATAAAAATAAAATATATATCTATCGTTAAAATGACACAAAAACGAATAAAATCGGATAAGGGGAGCCGGAGATATGAATTGTTAAAGAATTATTGTTTTTTAGCACCTAGAAACAAAAAGCGCCAATCGGGTCATCTGGTTGCACCGCGACCGGGGCAAAGTCAAAGTTGAAGGCCGACCTACTGGAGCCCTTCTCCGGATACGCGATGCGGGAATGCGGGTAAACCTGGATCTTGATCCGACGTCCCTGGAGCCCTCCTCGGATACGCTGGCTGTGAGGTCCCGGTCAACTTTTTACCTTCGGACTTAGTCTCTTTTTCAGAGATTTTCTTTACCGGGACGAACCAGCAAATCAGGCCGGGTCGCAGTTGAGGTAAGCCGGCTAGAGTTGCCGCAGCGGGTCGGTTCCTCTATGGAGCTTTTTTTACAAAAGTTCTCCAAACCTCTGGGGCTTCTCCCAGATGTCCTTTTAAGGTTCTTTTGAGGTCCACAGCTCACCCCAAGGGTCTAGAAGGTCTGAGATGGCCCTTGGGGGTACAGACTACAACTCCCAGAATGCACCTGGCGCAAACTCCTTTTTGGCCACTGGGCAGTGGCCAGCTGGTTGATTTCTTCAGGAGTTGGTGCAGGGGACTCTGGGTAGCAATTTTTCACCTGTAGCAAACAGGGAGTCCCTCCTTGAACCAATTGAAGCCAGGCAAAGTCCTTCTTGTGGTGAAGCCCAAGTGTGCAGCTGGTGCAGTCCTTCTGGGTGCAGGTTCCAGGTGCAGGCCAGGGGTCCAGCAGGGCAGTCCTTCTTCTCCTTTAGTTCTTCCTTGTTGGAATCTGATGGGGATCTTAGGTGTGGGGGCAGGTCTGCAAGTTGTATCCTTGGCCCTGGGTGAAAAGCAGGGGGGTCCTGGTTCTCCAATCAGGTGCAGGGTCCTTCCCCCTGTGATGACCACTTCCTGGGAAGTGTGGCAAAAATCAATCCCAGGAGGCAACATTCTTCAAAAATCCATCATGGCTGAATCTGATTTTCGGAGGTTACATCTGGCTGAGCCCACCCACTAGTGTGGCTAAAAATCATAAACACGCCCCTCTCCTGCCCTCTCCTAATCTAATCAAGGGGGCACCTAGTTGCCTGGGGTTGCAGGATGTGGGGGTGTTGCTGGTTGCTCCAAATGTCCTTCTCTGCCTTTGAAGACCAGTTTGGCAGCCCTCCCCCTTCCTGCCTCACCATCTGCTGAGGGGAGATTCCCTCCCACAGGCAAACCCTTTTGTGTGACGCCAGGGCACTTCACACCTCATCAAGGCAGCCTGGCCAGGCTGCTAGAGGCTGGCCAATCAGAGCACAGCAGCAAAAACAATGCAGGGCTGAAATTGGCAACTTTTCAGGTAAAGTTTAAAACTCTTTACCTGAACAAGTTATATTACATCCAACAACTGGAAGTTGTGGGATTTATTACAACAATTAATTTGATACCAAACTCATGGTATCCATCATTTAAGGAGACTTTAAAAATTAAAATAAAGTCCCCCCATTCTAGCCTATGAAGGCCATTTACTACAATGAGGGGAAAACGAATTTGGCTGTTTTTACCTCACCAGGGCTTATAAAACTATTTTTATAAGGTCCCTGCTTATAGTTACATGGCACCCAGCCCTAGGGGCACATAGGGGTGACTTATATGTAAAAATAAGGTAGTTTAAGACTTTGGAACTCCTTTTAATTCCAAAGTCGAATTTGCATATAACTTTAATTTAAAAGCAGCCAGCAAGGCAGGCCTGCCTTTAAAATGACACTGGGCACCTCAGCAGTGCACCTATGGGTGCACTACCTATGCTGTGGTCCCTAAACCTACATGCCCTACCATATACTAGGGACTTATAGGTAGGTTACCTTAGCCAATTATAATTAGCCTAATTTGCATATCCATTTTACACAGAGCACTGGCCCTGGGACTGGTAAGCAGTACCCAGGGCACAGTCAAGAGTCAGTAACCACCAGTACCTGTCCATAAAGTGTGGGGGTGACCAGGGCAAAAAGGAGGACTTTCCTACAATTTGCCTGTCTAGTCACAGCTCTCTCCAGCATGATAAGTATATACAGTTGTTCAGGAAAACATAGGGGGTCATTACAACCCTGGCGGACGGTGTTAAAGCTGCGGTAAGACTGCAAACAGGCCGGCGGAAAATAAAAGGGAATTATGACTGTGGTGGAAACCGCCAGCAAAGACAGCCACTTTAACACTCTGACCGCCACAGCGGTACAGACAAGCAGCGCGGCGGTCACCGCCAACAGACAGGCGGGAGACAAAGTACCGCCCACAGTATCACAACCTACCAATCCGCCACCTTTTCAGGGGCGGATTCACCGTGGATAAAAACATGGCGGAAACAGCCATTTCAATGGGAAAATGCTCACCTCTATATATTCCACGAGGAACGAGGCCACCATGGAGCCGGGACTCCAAATACTCCCTGCGATATTCTTCCTGCTTCTGTACGATCATCAGCAACGCCGGCGCCGAAGACAACGGTGAGTACTGCACCTACGACATAGGGGAGAGGGGAGGCAAAAATCAGGGACACACACACGCAACACTCCCACCCCCACCCGACCCTCACCCACTACAACACACACACCAATGCATATCCAAACATAACAGGAACAACCCCCAAAAAAAACTGAAGAATGCAAAGACAAAAGTAAATGAGCGCAACTATTGTAATGTAGCAAAATACAGTAAGCTAATATATACATATATATATAGACATTCAACAAAATATACATCACGATTAGTAGTGCAGGTATGCACCATTCAATGTCCGTGGACCACTGGGCCCAAAATGCATGGTCGAGGCCCACACACGATACCTGAGCAAAATGGAGAGAAGAGTGCAGGGGCATCAGATCGAAATACAACAGGCACCTCAGGGGGAAGGGAAGGGGGGGCACCTCAGCCGGATGACAGTACCACGCCAGATCCACAAGGGGGCTCCATGCCTATTGATGTATCCTGGGGAGTGCAAAGCCACAGTCTCTCAAGTCTCTGCAGTGGGTGGGTTGCCCACTGTACCATCCTGCGGAGTGCAAAGCCACAGTCTCTCAAGTGGATGCTGTTCTCCACCGGTTCTGGAGGGGGACTGGTGCCCAGAGTGCTTCATCCTGTTAAGGACTGAGGTAGTGGATGCTGTTCTCCACTGGTTCTGGAGGGGGACTGGTGCCCACAGTGCTTAATCTTGTTAAGGACTGAGGTAGTGGATGCTGTTCTCCACCGGTTCTGGAGGGGGACTGGTGCCCAGAGTGCTTCATCCTGTAAAGGACTGAGGTAGTGGATGCTGTTCTCCACCGGTTCTGGAGGGGGACTAGTGCCCAGAGTGCTTCATCCTGTGAAGGACTGAGGTAGTGGATGCTGTTCTCCACCGGTTCTGGAGGGGGAGTGGTGCTCAGAGTGCTTCATCCTGTGAAGGACTGAGGTAGTGGATGCTGTTCTCCACCGGTTCTGGAGGGGGACTGGTGCCCAGAGTGCATCACTCTCCCCGTGACGGTCCCAGTTCCGTCACTGCCCCTGCCACACATGGGCTAGCGGTGCTTGAGTTGGCGGTGCTTGCCCTGTTCAGCGGTGCTTGCCATGGTGGTCTTTGCCCTGTTCAGCTGTGCTTGCCCTGTTCAGCGGTGCTTGCCATGGCGGTCTTTGCCCTGTTCAGCGGTGCTTGCCATGGCGATCTTTACCCTGTTCAGCGGTGCTTGCCCTGTTCAGCAGTGCTTGACTTTGCTGTCTCTGACCTGTTCAGCAGTGCTTGCCATGGTGCTTTTTGCCCTGTTCAGCGGTGCTTGCCATGGTGGTCTTTGCCCTGTTCAGCGGTGCTTGCCCTGTTTCAGCGGTGCATGACTTTTCTGTCTCTGACCTGTGCAGAGGTGTTTGCCATGGCGGTCCCTCATTGCCCAGCGGGGCTGTGGCTGCCGGGGCCCTCCTGGGCACTGACTCTGGCGGTGGTCTCCTGACCAGTGACGATGGGACTGCCCTCCTGGGCACTGACTCTGGCGGTGGTCTCCTGACCACTGACGATGGGACTGCCCTCCTGGGCACTGACTCTGGCGGTGGTCTCCTGACCACTGACGATGGGACTGCCCTCTTGGGCACTGACTCTGGCAGTGGTCTCCTGACCAGTGACGATGGGACTGCCCTCCTGGGGACTGACTCTGGCGGTGGCCTCCTGGCCATTGACGATCGGGCTGGCGGTGGCCTCCTGGACAGCGGGGATGATGGCGGCCTTCTCCGCCGTGCTTCTCTTCCCAGACTTTGGCGCTTTCTTCTGCCCCTTCAGCACCTTGGGAGGAGTCACAGCTGACTCGACACTCCCCCCGGGACCCTTGTGAGCGGCTTTGCCGGCTGTTGTCTTCCCCCTATCCCGTCGGGCACTGTCCAACTTCTGGTGCTTCACGGGGGCGGGACTGGCTGTGCTTTGGCTCCGTGTCACACTGGCTGCCCTGGTGCCCGATGCACTCCACATACCTCTAACAGGCACCACTGGTACCGGAGATTTTTTGGCTGAGGTGCTAGTACGGGACCTATGAATTGGAGGGGGGGTGGTGGGAAAGAGGTCAACGTTGCTCAGGAAAAGTTTCTGACGAACACTGGGACGGGTAGCTGGAGGGGGTCCGGGAGTGGAGGAAGAGGAGGTGGTTGTAGGAGGTGTAACTTTTGATGATTTGGGTGCAGGTGCATGTTCTGGAGGCTGTCATGAGGTGGATGGCTGTTGGGTGTGTGTGTGCCCGCGTTTATGTACTTTGGGAGGGGGCGTCACAGACAAACTGGGAGAGGACACAGGGGACGTGTAAATGGTAGTGGGGGGTGGTGAGTGCAGGTGAGCAGGGTGTGGTGGTGGGTGTGCTGGTGCGGGTCCTAGTGGCTGTAGTGGTAGTGCATGCAGGTGAGAGTGTAGACGAGACTGGGAGGGAGGAGAGAGATGACGGGGAGGGGGACACAGTGGAGGCAGTGGATGTTGCTGTGTCTGTATGTGGGTGATGCTTGTGTGAGTGCCCGTGGGATGTGTGGTGCCTATGTTTGCCTGAGCTTCCCTTGTGTGTTGACGAGTGTGCAGGCTGGTCTGATGGTGTGCTTGGGATAGGCAGAGGTACAGGGGATTGGGTCTGGGTGGAGGATGTTGGAGGGGGGAGGCTAGACACAGGGACAATGGCTGCCATCAGTGCTGAGGCCAGAGATTGCAGGGTTCGATGATGGGCAGCCTGACCAGAATGAATGCCTTCCAGGAATGCATTAGTGTGTTGCAACTCCCTTTCTACACCCTGGATGGCATTCACAATGGTAGACTGCCCAACAGTGAGTGACCTGAGGAGGTCAATGGCCTCCTCACTGAGGGCAGCAGAGGTGACAGGGGCAGGGGCTGAGGTGCCTGGGGCGAAGGTGATGCCCACCCTCCTGGGTGAGTGGGTACAGGGAGAAGGCTGAGGGGCTGCTGGGACGGCGGTGCTGGTGGGGTGGGTGGCGGCTGTACCTGTAGAAGTGGGGGGCACAGATTTTGCCACCACCACAAGGGAGCTCCCACCAGAGGACGAGTCCGTGTTGCTGGTTGCTGATCCGGTGACCACCGTGAAGCTCCCCTCGCCCTCCGTCCCACTGGTGCATTCTGAGTCCGTGGTGTGGCCCTCCATGGCCATGTGGGATGCAGCTCCCTCGTGCTTCGGTGCCACTGTACCTCCGCCTGATGATGCTGATGCACAAAAGAACAGGGGGAGCACAAAAAGGGGTGGGGGGACGACAGAAGAAAGACAGGTTGAGTACATGGCTTACCGCTACCGTTGGCAGACAATACAGACACAGTGGCCCCCTGCACTACGCCGCGCTGTTGGGCTCTACTGATGCAGTTCCTGGGATATGGCCTACATGGCTATGGTGGACATCAGCACACATAGATGACACAGGGGCATGTATTCCTGTACTTGGCACTCTACAGAGGTGGGGTGGAGTGCCACATGGCCTGCATTACGGAGGGGCCTAGCCTACGGAACTCGCCCTGGCCTCGGGAAAACCACAGGCCTCCTCCCCCACCCAGACACCTTCACTGCACGCAAAGTCCGCAGAATGATGTTGTACGCACCCCCTTGTGTCTGCTGTGATGCCCTCAAGCACCCATCCAACTCAGGGTAGGCCACCGCCAGGATCCTGAACATCAGTGGGGTCATGGTGCGACACTCACTCCTCCCACGTTGGGAGGCCATCCCCAGCTGAGCCTCCGCTGTCTTCTTGCTACAGCGGCGAATGTCCTCCCATCTTTTCCGGCAGTGGGTGCTCCGTCTCTGGTGGACCCCTAGGGTCCGGACGTCCTTGGCCATGGCACGGCAAATATCCTTCTTCTGGTGGGCGCTGACCTACATGACATGTACAGGGGAAGAAGAGAAGTCATTACCAACTGCACTGTCAAAGTGAATGGCCCCCATCCCTGCCCTTGCCATATGGCACATGCATTCACAGTCCTTCATGCTCGCAGAACTCTGCCCCCTTCCTTCTTACAACTAGCCCTCTCCACACAGGCATAGCCCATACAACTGGCACCCTATGTACTCACCTGTTGGTCTGGAGGACCGTAGAGTAGTGTGTACTGGGGGAGGACGCCGTCCACGAGCTTCTCCAGCTCCTGTGCAGTGAAGGCAGTGGCCCTTTCCCCAGAGGCACAAGCCATTGTCTCTTCCAGACCGAAGTCACAGCAGCACTTGCAGTATAGGTCCTCTCCTGTCGAAGATCAGGTATCGAGTGCTTGAACAGATAGAAAATGGCGGTCACGTCCGCAGCGGTGCGTATCATCACCGCCGGCGCACTTCGTCATTGGCTCCTGGGACCCATAGGTTCCAATGTTAACCAATGCAGCATTGCGCAGTGGTCTTCGACCGCCTACCGCAACGGTGTACAACGCCAGCGCAGTTACCTCACATCCCATTGTCCCACTTTAGAGGTCAGGCAGCCGCCATTTCAGGGGCCCACATGGCTCCATTTTCAACTCCGTCACACATACCTAGGCCTGGACTCAACACACTTACAGACAACTTTTTGGATTATGTTTCGTGTTCTGTGTAGCTGTGGGTACATACCTCTGAGTTGTTTGACTCTGTGGTCGCTGTTGTCCTTCCTAGGCACCGTCAACTGGGACATGTGAGGAGATGGCGGAATCCTCCGGTATACCGACCGCTGGTGGACCTATTGACAATGGAGGAGCGACATTTAATCATCACCTACAGGTTTGACCGTGCCACAATCCAGGAACTGTGCACCCAGTTGGAGCCTGACCTGATGTCAGCAATCCGCCATCCCACAGGAATCCCCCCTCAAGTGCAGGTGCTGTCAGTGCTCCATTTCCTTGCAAGTGGGTCTTTTCAAACAACAGTGGCCATAGCATCAGGGATGTCCCAGCCTATGTTTTCCACTGTGTTGTCCAGAGTGTGGTCTGCCCTGCTGAAACACATGAGGAGCTACATAGTTTTCCCTCAGGTGGAGGATTTGGCTACAGTTAAAGGTGACTTCTATGCCCTTGGACATATCCCCAACATCATAGGTGCCATTGATGGGACCCATGTAGCTCTGGTCCCCCCCCACAGGAGTGAACAGGTGTACAGGAAACGGAAGAGTTATCATTCAATGAATGTACAGATGGTATGTTTTGCAGACCAGTACATCTTCCAGGTCAATGCTATGTTCCCTGGCTCTGTGCATGACGTCTAAATCCTGCGGAATAGCAGCATCCCTTATGTGATGGGTCAACTCCAGAGGCACCGGGTGTGGCTTTTAGGGGACTCTGGTTACCCCAACCTGTCATGGCTACTGACCCCAGTGAGGAATCCCAGGACCAGGGCAGAGGAACGCTACAATGAGTCCCATGGGCTGACTAGGAGGGTGATCGAACGCACCTTCGGCCTCCTGAAGGCCAGGTTCTGGTGCCTCCATATGACAGGTGGTTCCCTATTCTACTCACCAAGGAAGGTGTGCCAGATCATCATCGCCTTCTGTATGCTTCACAATCTTGCTTTGCGACGCCAGGGGCCTTTTCTGCAGGAGGATGGTCCAGATGACAGTGTTGTGGCAGCTGTGGAGCCTGTGGACGGTGATGAGGAGGAAGCAGAGGAAGAAGACATTGACAACAGGGACTCAGTCATCCAGCAATATTTCCAGTGACACACAAGTGAGAACACTTTATTGCCTACTACAAGTACTTTCACACTTCTACCTTTATCCTGTCTGTCTATTTCAAGCAGTATTTGGTAACTGAGTTGTACATTTCCATTACGGTTTCACAGGTGTGGTTACCAACGTGTGTCATCTGCTTGCATCCTTCATGGACTTGTGATGTGTGACATAGGTATGTTGACATTACATTTAAAAACGCATTTTGTCACTGTCATAGCTAATACACATTTTCAAAATCACAGACTGACTCCAGATTGTTTTGTGCTTCAAGGGTGTTTATTTAAGTGCTAATTATTGGAGGGGGTGGTCAAATGGTGATCAGTGATGGTGGAGGAATGTCCATGGCAGAGTCCAGTCTATTAGTCTCACAGGTGCACTGCCCATATGGGCATAGGAAGTGGAGCTGGGGCAGTTCCAATATGGACAGGGTTACAAAGTGGGACAGTGGGATGACAATCAGGGTGGTCTCATTTCTTGGCGGGGTCTTGCCATTGTGCTCTGTCCTGTTCCTGGATCTCAGGGACCGCTTGCGGGGTGGTTCTCTGTCTGCAGGGGGTGGGGTGATGGTGTGGTGGTCCTGTGGCGGGGCGTCCTGTCCACCAGCACCGGCGGAGGTGGTGGGCAGTTCATCGTCCAGGCTAGTGTCAGGGGCCCCTTGGAGTGCCACAGTGTCCCTCATGGTGTTCTGTATGTCCTTCAGCACCCCTACGATGGTGCCCAGGGTGGAATTGATGGTTCCTCCCTGAACCCCAACTACTGTTCCTCCTGCAGGCGCTGGGTCTCCTGAAACTTGGCCAGGACCGTAGCCATCGTCTATAGGGAGTGGTGGTATGCTCCCATGATGGAGGAGAGGGCCTCGTGGAGAGTGGGTTCCCTTGGTCTGTCCGCCCCCGGTCGCACAGCAGCCCTCCCAGT
Organism: Pleurodeles waltl; assembly: GCF_031143425.1. Classification (NCBI taxonomy): domain Eukaryota; kingdom Metazoa; phylum Chordata; class Amphibia; order Caudata; family Salamandridae; genus Pleurodeles; species Pleurodeles waltl. The sequence continues at coordinate 283,426,161 of NC_090447.1, forward strand.
TCCCCTGTGTTCCTGTGCCTCCGTCCCCTGGACCGTGTGCCCACTACCACTGCCCCCAGGTCACTGTTGTTGTTGGGGTGGTGGGTTATCCTGGGTTCCCTGTAGTGGTGGACACACAGCTGATTGACGTGTCCTGGGGACGGAGGTATGGGCCCGCTGGGTGGGTGCTGTACTGGTGTTTCCAGAGGGTGGAAGGTCAGTGTTGGGCTGTGCCTGTGCGAGGGGAACCGACTGTCCCGAGGCCCACGATGGTCCGGGCTGGTCATCTGGATCCAGTTGGCCAGAGCTGCTGTCATCACTGTGGGCCTCTTCTGTGGGTGGGATAGAGATGTCTGGACCCTCCTGTCTGGTGACGTTCGGTAGTGGTCCTTCAGGGGTGTAAAAGCATGATTATTGCATCTGTGTGTGTCATGGTGTGCAATGGGTGGGTGAGCGTGTACCCCAGTGCTAGCATTCCTGTGTGGGGGCTTGTGTGATGATGGTTAGGGGGTGTTATGGGTATGTGCAGTGGGCATGCTTTAGTGAGGGGTGACCATGCTTTGTTGTGTCATGCAGGGCTTGGTGTTGGGATGGGTGGTTTGTGTTATTAGTACATTAGTGAGGAGTTGGAGTAATAGGGGAGAGGATGAGGGTGGGGGTGTGTGATAGCATGCAGGTAGGGTGGGGGATATGATAGTTAAGATTAGACTTACCAGTGTCCATTTCTCCACCGACTCCTCCGAGGCCCTCAGGATGCATAATGGTCAAGACCTGCTCCTCCCATGTTGTTAGTTGTGGGGGAGGAGGTGGGGGTCCGCTGCCAGTCCACTGAACCGCGATGTTGTGCCTGGAGACCACGGAACGCACCTTCCCCAGTAGGTCGTTTCACCTCTTCCTGATGTCCTCCCGATTTCTTGGGTGCTGTCCCACTGCGTTGACCCTGTCCACGTTTCTTCGCCATAGCTCCATCTTCCTAGCTATGGAGGTGTGCTGCACCTGTGATCCAAATAGCTGTGGCTCTACCTGTACGATTTTCTCCACCATGACCCTGAGCTCCTCCTCGGAGAACCTGGGGTGTCTTTGCCGTGCCATGGGGTGGTGTGGGTGATTTGTGCGGTGGTGTATGTGGTGATGAGTGTGGTGATGTGTAGTGGTGTGGGGTGTTTTGTGTGTGGATATTGTGTGGGTGATGGTGTTGTGTGCCTCTGTGTGGTGGGGTTGTCTATGCTGTGCTCTCTCTCTCGCCTTCGTCAAAGTTTTTGGTCACAGGGGTTTGTGGGTGATGTGGGTGGGTGTTTTATATTGTGTTGGGTGTGTGGGAGCGATGTTTGTATGTGTATCAGGTGTGTGTATTTCGAATTGTCCAATGTGGTGGTGTTGTGGAGATGTGTGTGTATTTTGAGCACAGCGGTGTGTACGCCAATGGAATACCGCGGGTGAAAGACCGCCACGTGGATTCGTGGGTCGTGATAGCATGGGCGTGTTTCTGTTGGCATGACGGTGGAGGTTTTGTTTTTGCCAGTTTATCACTGACCTTTGGTGTGGCGGACTTGTGTGGGTGTCTGAATTTTGGCAGATTCCGAGATGTGGGTCATAATAGCTGTGGCGGAATTCCGCGGCCGCGGCGGTGTCTTGGCGGTCTTCTGCACGGCGGTAAGCGGCTTTAACCGCCAATATTGTAATGACCCCCTTAGTCCTCTCCACTAACACCTATCTCTAGGACAACATGGATGTCACTGTAATGTTGGCAAGCAGTGGCCTCTCTGCTGACACCTCTCGCTAGACCAACAGGGATATGCAGTGGTGTCTGGGAAGGGAGTGACATGTCCTCTAACACATCTTAACTGTTATAAGCTTTCAGAAAAAAAATATCTCTCTGCTCATAAATCTACCCATGTGAACAGGTATGCATGGTAGGCTGGGAAGAGGAACTACCCTATTTGCTAACACATCCCTCTTGCATGATAAGGCTGCATAGTACAATATGGGAAGATACTTGCCCCTTTCCTGTGTCTTGGATAATGAGTGTGCAAATCAGGCTGTAAAAAGGAGCTTATCTCTCTGGTCACAGCTCTCCCAAGGATGACAGTTGTACAAGTAAGATGTGGGGATGAAATTAACTCTATGCTGAGATGTCTGTTTTGCATAATAACTATAAAGACTATGGTATGGAAAACACTGCTCTGTTTGCTGATATTTCTCTCCAGAGTATCATATGGGCAAAGTAGGCTGTGGGCAGAAACTGCTCTCTGAAATGGAGTATCCTCTCTGTTGAGAACTGTGGCCCTCATTAGGACCTTGGTGGTCCATGGACTGCCAGAGCTGCTGTGGCGGTCACACCACCACCGGACCAGCAGTGCAGACCGCCATATTACGACCACGTGGTTTGGCCCCTGCCAAACTGTCACATCCCGCCTGTCCCACCCTTTTACCGCGGCCCGTCAGCTGGAGGTTTCCACCTGCAGCCCGGCAGGAGTTGGATAACTGCTGAGGTTATTCCGACTCAGGAGACCACCAGCATTTTCTGGTGGTCTCATTGCCACAAAATGCTGGCATTAAGGTATCTCGACGACAGAAACTTGTGTTCCTGTCTCCAGGATAGCCCCCAAACACCTCCACACACACGCATGCATGCACCCACACACACACATAATAACACACAGACACCCCCCCACTCACACAAGCACCCACAACATTCAGCCCCGTAGACATGCAAACATCCCCATACACATCACACATGCACGCATACACTCACGATTCCCCACCCCCTCCCTTCAACTACATACATACACGTACCTGCATGCACTCATTCACACCCCCTTACCCCTTGCACATTCAGACATGAACACACCACCACTCCCGTCCACATGAATACACACATGCATCACCATCACCCATGTACAGACAGTCACACATGCATGCACAAACAGAACCCCCCCTCCCATCCCATTTATGACACGCATACACGCACTCACACACACCCATTCCCACATCTCCAACCCCTCTCCTCTTGTGTACGGCACTTTTCTCATCCGAAGAGGTGCTCCTTCGTGAGGGGACGGGACCGGCACTACCACCATCGACACAGCACCAGGAAACTGCCACACAGAATTACTGGTTGTAATTCTGTGGGTGGTCTTTTTCTGGTGTGGCAGTGCTGGCAGTGGAACCGCCTAAGTGCCACTGACCGCCGTACTGAATGCTACCGGATATCCGACCGCCGGCAGTGCGGATATCCAGTGACAGTTATAATACGGCGGTCGGAAGATCGGCAGCAATGGAGATCTTCTGGCGGTCGCAGCTGCAGCGGTCTTGGCAAAAGACCACGGCAGTCATAATGAGGGCCTGTGTCTTGGAGAACTGGTGCACATATCTTAATGTGGGGACGTACTCACCTCTCTTTCAAACTTCTCCCAATGGTGACATCCATACGTAATAGGGTGGGCAAATGGCCATACCCCTTAGATTAAACTTCTCTTCAGAGTCACAAACATATGTAGGAACATCTGCAAACAACTGCCCTCTCCATGAACACATCTCCAACAGCTGATAGGAGTGCATAGTAGAGTATGAAGATGCACAGCCAAGACCTCTCTTTGGTAGCAGAGGTCCCTATACTACAGTGTGGACAAGGACGAATCTCTCTACTGAGACCTCACTTTTGCAAGACAAGTCTCCATAGGTGCATAGCAAAATAATTGGCTTCTTGATTACCAAGTCTCTGTAGCATAAAATTTGTGCACAGTACCATATAGATACATCTACATACAGCATCAAATTTACAGTCCCTGAAAATAGAACTGCCACTTTTAGTCAATAATGCAAAACTATAATAAAAATGAAAATTATAATGTGTTAGGCAAAGAAATGAAAAGTTTAAACTTGTTTTATTACAACAAAACAATTGAACAACAATACAAAACTAAAACAACCATATTAACATACTATATCAACTACTGTAAAACTAACAAAGCAACCAACTTTACTAATATATAACATTTTTTTCTGACATTGATCAGTAGGTGCTAATGTCGCCACTACTGCACTACTCACTTGTTATTCTTTGCACCTGAAAAATTCCACACCCTTAACCAGTGTATTGTTTTCACAAATGAATTATAACATGCTATCAAACCATATTTCATAAAAGTTTCTAAAGTAAGACATTCCGCTTGAGACACCTTTGCTAACGCTGAGCATGGTGTTTTATTCTAGAAATAGCAATATCACCACTCAAACATCTCATTGGACTAAAGTATATATACTGTGAGGTTCATAAAAAAATGGGTTTATATTAACACATACAAATTCTTTGTTTTATTATTTGAGAAACACTGCCTCTTTTACCTACCACTATGCACAGTGTGAGCATTTCATTTGTTATCACAATCTACAATACTTGCTGATATCTCTGTGTATTCCAGGTCTCAAAAGCTATATTGAGAAATCTACACCTCTACAAACAGCTTTTCACTCATTAAACCTTGTGTAGAATAAATACACAGAATTAAACCTTGTATAGTAATACCAATATCAGTGCACCTACTGACACTTCTCAAAAAAGTTCAGAAGGAGGAAGTGATCTTTTAATACACTCTAGTATACACACTTGTTGTTGCAGGAAGGAGTCTTACTGCAGATGGTGCTGTGCAGTCTGGATTCCATCACTTGCCTTTTTACACAGCCGCCAGACACTCCATGTTCCTTTATCTCTGTCTTGGAGGTTCTTTTTCATCCATGATTTTCTCATTCTTTATTTGCAATGGTTTTTCTGTCTATCTTTTCTTCCTTCTTTCTTGTTGTGTGTTTTTACTGTCTTGCTCTGGATCGAAGACTGGCGAGGAAGAATAATGCCCCAAAAATGAGTGCCTGTGGGCCCCACGTGCAACCACTGACTCACATTAAGCACTCACTGTACTGGAATCACTTGCATAATCTCTGATTTAACAACCCTTGTGGACTGACACAAAATGTTCTCTCTGCTCAGGAAGGGGATCCAGAACTGCAGGAAAGTGCAACAAAGAACATGTGATAACACGAAATACAATGTAGGTAGAAGAGAAACAATTTTATTACATCTAAATTCAAGCTGACATCAGGAAGCTCTAAATTCTATGCACAAAACAGTGATAGGAGAATGTTCAATGTGAGAGGATGGGAAGAATTATGAAAGTGGCAAACCAACTTTACAGTAGAATGTTTTTATATGCAACTGTGTATGAAAAATACTCAGGGATTAATTACAATCTGCAGTGTCAACAGAGACAAACTACTATATGAAATTATTATTCTACAGATAAATCTAGAACAGTTTTAACAACACTTGTAAACACAATTCTATTGGCAATACAGCATTTTTGAATTGCCTTATTTTTTTGTTCAGAAAACCATACCTACTGACTACAGTTTTTGTCATGATATGCTCTCCTCCATTCTCTTATCGCTTGGTTGGTCATTTGTGTAATTCGTTCTGTTTTATTGTACACTTATCTAGTTCTGTTATTCTAACATTTTCTTCCTTGCAGTTCTTTTTAATTTTCAGCCCAATATGTTTGAGTACTGTAGTATGGACACATCAAACCATTATAATGATCGCACCATTATCATCCACCTTCAACTATTCCCCTTCTCATCATCATCATTGCGATCATTAGCATCACCATCATCATCATTGTTAGACCTGACATCCTTAGTTTGGTTTTCCCCAAAATGTTTTACCTTCCCTCCTGTTTTGCTTATTTATTTATTTTTGGCTTTAAGACCCTGCACACTTTACCACTGCTAACTAGTGCTAAGGTATGTGTGCTCACTCCCCTATAGATGGTAAAACTAGTTTACACCCAATTGTCACATTTAATGTACTTATAAGACCCTAGTAAAGTTGTACTACTTGTACCCAGAGCCTTTAAATTAAATGCTGCTAGTGGGCCTTCAGAACTTTAGTACACTCCTGGACCTAAGGATACTATAGAAGGAGGATTGCCCTGCTGCAAGAGGATTGTCCTGCTGTTGGAGACCTGTCCTGCTGTCTGAGAAAGAAGACTGGGCATGCTCTCTTTATCCCAAGTACCCTGAAGTGACTCTAAGGGTCAGCTGACTGACCTCCTATTCTAAGCTAAAGAGAGATAACAAGCTTCATAGACCGCATTGCAGCTGCCCCTCTGATCTACTGCAACTGAACTGGACCTGCCTGGACCAGCAAATGAACTAACAACTGGATATGCTTCCGTCTGCAAGAGCGAAGGCCTCAATTACAAGAATCTGACTCATCCGATCTGATGTGTCAGATTTCTTGCACTGCCCTAGGACCTCCTAACGACACCATGGATGCACTGTATTTAACATACAGAGCTCAATGGCGCACGTTTTCACAGATGTGTCAGAAATTCTGACGCATCTGCAGTGCTAAACTGATACATTGCCTGATTAGCGTAAAAAAAATGATGCTACTCCAGCAATGCGAGGAAGGCTTCCATAGAGAAAAGCCCTGCATCAGTTTAACGCCTGATCTGAGCATGCATTACAATTCTGATGCAGTGAAGTCATGGAACAATGCTGCGAAATGTGAATTTCACTGCTTCAGTTCTGTGTGGCTTTTCCCGAGGGGACACCTACCTTGCATACATTATACCTGACGCAAGTATAATGTGACACAAGGCTTTACAAACTGACGCATTGGGCCCAATACGTCAGTTTGTAAATGTGGAGCAGTGTAAAGCACTGCTTGCACTTCCGTTGTGTCAAAAAAACGAAATGATATAACGGTGACACAAAGTCCTTTTAAATGAGGCCCTGAGTACCTGATCCCCTAGAGGCGCCTGCCCATTTCCTGGGCCCTCGGTTGGCATCAGAGTGCACTCCCCTGACTCCAAAGGAGAGATCTTCACAACTGTGAACAGACTTGTTAACTTGAAGATCTTTCCACCCATGCCAACCACCAACCTGAAGCTCGGGGGAACCCAACTCTTTTGCGCAACAGTGACCACCAGCCATGACCAGCAACACGAATCTGCACTTGGTGCTATAGCACTGATAGCCCGTTGTGACCAGAAATTGCAGACCTCCAGCAATGACCATCCACACTACCTGACAGGATCTTTGCACTACAGCACTGATCATCTGTGACGCCCGGTCTGCTGTTCGCACTACAGTGATGACCATCCACAATGCTGTCCCTGATCCTTGCGCTTTCTACACCACCAACTCGACTCCAGACTTTGAGAAGGTAACTTTTTCAGCTAACCTGGTCTCTGTATCCAAATTGCACTTCACTGGATCAGCCTGAACTTGTGACTTTCACTCGGTCTCCTATGACCAGATTACAGTGAGTGACGCTTTATGCTTTTAGGTTCTATACTCACCTTAAATCTTTAAAATAGAATATCTCTGGTTCTACTGATTGGATTTTTGTTGTTTTGGTGTCAAATATTCTATTCAATTTTACTCTGGTTTTCTAAACTGGTGAGGGATTTTTATTGTATTGTGTTTGCATATTGTTACTGTTTTGGTGCTGCATAAATATTTCATACATTGCCCCTAAGTTAAGACCAACTTTTTGTGCCAAGGTACCATAAGTTTGAGCACAGAAGAATTTAGTGACTTTTGTGATTCACCGTGGCAAGGATTGGGTGTGGTTTGAGTAGGGTTCACATCCCCCTCAACCCAAGATCGCCAACCATCTTCAATCATGGTTGTTTAGTGCACTTTTGCATTCAAACTGTAGGGAAATTATGCCTTCTTCAAATGTTAATATTTTTAAAGAGGGTGCATTATTTCCAAGGAGAGACAAGACAATCCTGTATTATTTGTTAATATAAAATGACCAGTTACGAAGAAATTTAGCAAAAAAAATATTCTTTTGAATGTCATGCGGAACTTTACTTGTTTTCATACTGTTGTCACTTTAGTATTGCCAAGCATTGACATGTAGCGATTTGCGTTTTTTCTTGTTCCTAATATTATGCTTCTTTACCTGTCACTTTAGCTCTTATTTGCTGCCAATTATATATTGCATTTGATCCTTGCTATTAGAGTGCTCTGAACGAATTGCTGAACCAGAATTCTGCGTAGGAAGCTGATTTCTCGTTTGCTGCCACGTTTGTGTACAGGAATCTTCCCTCTGGCTCTCTGTTTCCCCAGGTTAATTATTCTGAAGGGCAACTACTTATTCTAGTGCGTAAAGTCTCGAAAATGTGTTCTAACCGCGGGGTTTTTCATAAGCAAGCCAGCACTGCAGAGAATTCAATTTCAGTCCTTCAGTTACAGTTACTTCCGTTAGGCCTCTGGAATTATTAAAATCTTTTTAAGCATAAAATTATGGAAAGTGGTCCCAGTTGTATTCGCTCAGATGCAGCTCATAAGCCTGGTCTTTTTCTTGTGCAACAAATAGAAATGTATGTAGCAGAATGCACATTGTCGAACCAAGTAACGTACCTACAGGTAATTTAAGTAGTGACGTCTCCTGGGAGCCTTGAGCACTAATTAAGAATATGTGCTTTTGTTATCTAATTTGGTCGCATGTACCTGAACGGGAATAAAATGGTGATTTAAAATGTGCAACACATACTTTCACATAGGCCTATTTGCATACTGATGCAACAGGAATTGTAAATGAAGACCTCTTAACTGTCTCAAACGAAGCTAGTATTTTCAGTTGCTTAATATATATTTTAAAGTGCTCCTCTCCTTCAGCAGGGGTACATAAATTAAATACATACTGTTAATAATTAACCACTAAACACCGAACCCGTGTAGGTAATTGGTTTCATTGTTGTTATCGCACTGACCATGGTTTTAGAGCGACGAATTCACATAAACCATGCCGTGGCTGCAACTTGGTTCATGTAAGAAAGCAAAAAGCAACAGAAAAACGCTATGGCTCAATAATGCACCTCGTGATTCTAGTCACATATATAAACAGCTCAGACTTGGAGCCTTCTTGTTAATGTAACAAGTTGTTCCCCTTAACTGCAAGACAGGAACCTAGCAACTTGCCCATTGTGTAACCTGTAGATAAAAAAGAAAGGTAAGAAGAGCTGGGTGGGCAGGTGGGGGACTGAAGAATACATTCTGAGAAAAAGATAGGTAGATAGTCAGATAGATAGCTTGCATTTGAACGTGACCCTTTCTGCAGGGTCATGCCCAAACATTTTGCACAGTGCACTCCCCTCAGAGCACATGTGTGTTTGGCCGGCCATCCTGGGCCAGCCAAAGACACATGCGCTGTCGGCTCTCTCCAGCCCGGCAACACAGTTGACGGGCAGGAGAGAGCTTGCACAGGCTCCCAGTCTGCTTGGGAGCGCCTTGCCTGGGCGCTCCCAGCCAATCCTGATGCTGCTCTGAGCAGCATCCGGATTGGCCGCAGGGCAGGCTGGGAGCCTGTGCCTGTAGACAAGCGAAGAGCGGAGCGGCACGGGAGCCAAGGTAAGTTTTTTTTAAAATTTTGTTTTAAAAAAATGTTTATTTTGTGACCATGTGACCTCCTCCTTCCCCCCCCCCCCGCAAGCCGCCCTCCCACCAGGAATACCAGCAAGCCGCGACTGAACACAAACCTAGAATACAAGCAACAGAAGACTCCATGGGGCTCATGGGAGGCAAAAACAAGTTCATGTTCATCCTATGAGGATTTCCAACCTTTTGAATTACACATATAAAATTCACTTGTTTGCTAATTAATTTCCCTTACTTACATGCTAAGGCAGAAGAAGGTTATTTCAGAAACACAAGTTTTCTGTCACATTGCGTGGCTGGAATACAAACACAGGTCACCAGGATCCAAAATCAGTAGCATATCCACTAAGCTATATCTCCTCCTACATTTGATAGAAAGTCATGTCAACCTGGTGTAAACAGGAAAAAAGAATGTCTAGTTCTAACAAGTGGAACTGAGGGCAAGCTGATTATTAAACAAAGAGGAGAAAGTACAGTTCAGGAGTGCAACAGGCGAATTGTTGCAGTAGTTCAGGTTTCTCATGAAAGGTTGGTAATAAGGAGTTTGGCAGTTTTTAGGGGGAGGCTAGCAGGATTTTACAGATTCTTAAAAACTGACTCCTGGCTGATATAGCGCTGGAAGTTATAAAAACTCCAGAGATATGCAGTATCGGAACCTTATGGCCTTTGAAGCTGTATCAACCTGTACAGTAAACACTGAACGGGACACCCAAGCTCCAGAAACGAACATCCTAATGTAAATGAATAGTAAGCTGAGGATGTCATTGAATAAGGAGAGAAACAAAAGGGGGGAAATTGTGGTAGGGAATAGTATAGTGGTGGGCAATAATTTCTGTTTTGTAGAAGTTTAAGGTGAATGAGTGAGGGCCATCAATTGGCAGAGTCTCCTTCGAGGATGGTGAGGGTCGAAGGACAGAAAGAGATGGACATTCGTAGTACTTTTGCTGTAGATGTTATAGGAGAGGACAAGGGTATAGTGGATGTCACTCAAGAAGATGATGTAAAGGGGAAAAGACTGAAAAAAGGAGAGGGTTTATGATTGATTGCTGGCGTATGCAAACTGTAAGGGGTGTAGACAGGAAGTGAGAAGAGCACAATTAGAGATCAATGATGGGATTGCTAAAGCAGGAGGACATTTATTCCAGCGCTGTTTCGGTGGGGCTTAGAGAAATAAGAGCTACTAACATCTTGAAATGGTTGACTGCTTAAGATAGTTTATGCTCACATAGGGTGTGCATTTTGGGAGCCGGAGGACCTGGTCGTTGTTTGACGAGCCGAAATCCAGCTGTTCTTATTTTGTGACCAGCAGTCAAAATGGGGAAGGAGAGCTGCAAAATTTGAAAGATTAGGATGGCTGCTTCAATAATATGCGTTAATTGTAATGCAATGTCTACTGCTGACAGGTCAGAAAGATCATTGTCACAAACAGTGAACTGTAAAACGATGGATAAACTTTAGGCTGAGAAGGTCCCTCGCATGTTTAAATGGAATGCTTTGCAGTATCTCATCATTGGTGCAGGTCAGTACATGGGTTTGCAATAGCTTAGTTGCATTTCCAATGACAACAGCAAATTGCAATGTAATGCAAACTGTAATATTGCGTTCGCAAAGCTGCGTTATTGCACGACAGTACGGTGTGAGCGCGCAGCGCTAGGTAGATCCGACCCCAGGATCTGAAGCATGTTTTAATGACATCTAACTTTAGATTCTAATCTTTTTGCCAAACTATGCAGACATATGAACCATTTCGAGCGTTTTAATTGCAGTGTGTTTCACATTAAGCATCTCTGGCGGTTTTCAGTTTTTCGAATAATTTCCAGATATTTATTTGCATTCGTATTTTTATTATTAAACACATCAATGAACCAAGGCACAAGTGTTCTGTTCAAGCACGTGCTGTTGGGATGCCCTAGCTATAATGTCCTTCTCAATTGTTTCACCCTTAAGTCACACCACACCATAAGCATCATGACAATACTACTTTTTGCCAAACGAGAGTTCTTTGATACAGTATTATGTCGTTCTTCGCGGGCGACACCAAGTACAGCAGACTCACAGGTGAAATGCCTGTACCCTACTCCGGCCTTTACCCCATGCTGCCGGCCGGGGATTAAGTCGAGGACGGGAATAGATTCTGGCGACCCGGAACAGACGGGGTCTTTGGTGGCAAGCGAGAAAGAGGAATAAATCATTCCTGCAGAGTTCGTACCACCACGCCCTCGTGTCTCTTTTCTCCTGGCTAACTCTACAAGTATCAATTTTGCTGGAAGATTCATTGCCTTGCACATGCAGCAGTTCTTAAAATATTGTTGGCTTTGAAATTTGGATGATTCCACAGCTTGCAAATATGTCAAATGTTTCAACATAAGCTCAGAAAAAAAGGCTTTAATTCCGGTAAAAGTGTATGCCCTATTTTCTCGCTCGAAAACGCTCAACCCGAGTGTGTGCCAGTTCACATTTGAAAAGGACGTGCATCTGTGCTGAGCCCGGGATCCTCTCAGGTGATTCATTATTGGCACTTGAAGTTTGTTTCATGAAACACCTGGCCTGACTAAGCAATGTGATGACAGAAAGTCAGCAGGATGGACAAGCTTTGAAAGAGAATGCTTATCGTGGCTGGCGAACCCCCTTTCAAGCCTCAAAGGGAAATTATCAGCAGGATGTCAATATAAAGCCAAATAGTGTTCAGCGCTATTAGCACATACATATTCCAAGGGATTATCTGCTTGATTGCGCAGAGGCGAGACAGTTAATTGGCATGTGCTACTTATTACAAAATCTTTTCCAAGCAGTACAATGTAAAAAACAGGAGTAACACAAAATATCTCAGATACGCTAATCTAATTTTAATAAATCTTTGTGAATATACAGCTCATACATTTTTTTTTAAATAACTTGGTTTTGTACACTGTTTTTTTAAATCCTGAACAATTTTAAAAGTTTGCTTTGATATTCACATTTTACGTAAAATACACATCTTAAAGTGGACGACCATATTACATATATCGACGAATGGCTTCTCCATTCGTACAGAGGTTCTTAGTCATTATATAGACATGGGAAAAAAACGCTGAAATCCGTTTCAGGGCTAGACCGCCTTCCTGTGAAGGTCTGGAAGCGAGAAATCTTAAGCTTTTGCGTAAAGGTTGCAGTAATTTAGCTATGGGTTGAAAGGTCGACTCCCTCTCGACCACCAATTACTTTAATTGTCTTTCACATGTTGATTTGCCCACATTCATCAGCCTTTGGTTAATTTGAAATGTTAGTCTTGCTCTATGGAGTTTTTTCACTTTATCAGAGTGCATTCAAATTGAAAAATAGTTATATGTGTCTACATAGTGGGGTATTCTCTATTTTCCAGATCGCCATAGCTGGACCATAAAGTGGGACAGAGTCAGGTCCTAGAAGCGCAGCTAGCTCCAGACTGCTGGTGCTGCATTTGTATTGAAATTTGGATGGAGAGGACTGGAAGTTAAGCTGGTGGGCCTTGACGTGGGAATACTATGGTCAGTGGCTTAATGCAAAAGGATGAGGCCTCCTGCAGAATGTGATAAAGGGCCAGAGTCTCTCATATTGTACAACTATACATTGGCCTTCGGCAGAATGGGGACCCCTTGAAGGTCTGGGGTCCCATGAAGGGCTGGAGGCCCACCTCCACAGCAGGGACTGCAAGGGGACTGTATACCACCCTTGACTGTTCGACAGCTTGCCAGGCACCTACTACCAAGGAAATCATGTATTTCATGTAACTTAATTGGAATGTACTATGTTCCACAATAGATGCGCCAAGACACCTTCAATATGGCTAGGAATGGGTTTTAATGGCATAGTACAGGAACAACACCAAATAGGTCCTGCCAACACCTCAGTCATTTTCCAACTGTCAGTTTCTTCCTTCCCCCAACATTCCACCCAGAACCCCATGACATGGTGGCCACTATGACCTCATGGCATAAGTCAGTGTCAATCAGAACATAATACACACCCCCAAAAAAAAAATAGAGAGAGCAAATAAGTACCCAATTTACAATAGACTTTCTATAAAGAACAATTAATAAACTGCTGATACTCTTACCACAACACCTCCTAATGCCTATTTGTATACTGATATGCTCAACTTGCAGTATCTATATATTTCATAGTTGGACAATTGATGCATTTATTCCTTGCAGTAATCTTTCATCCACACCAGAAACCTCATCCAAATTTGTGGTCGACTGTCACTACCAGAATGTGTGTGTCACTACCAGAATGTGTGTGTCACCACTAACCTCTTGTTGGTGACCATCCAACAACTTTTCTTGACTATTCACATCTCTTTCTTCACTCATGCACTCACTTTCTTCCTTGTTAACTAGCTTCAACATGCTCCACCATTCACCAGCATTCACTCGTGCAACATTGAGTTTTACTTTGGTAATTCGGAACGGTCAAAAAAATCCACGTATCCTTTTTGCATAAAAACTTGGGGCCAGATTCACAAAAGATAAACATAGACAAAAAGTATAAGTTTAGATGAAAAGTCTAATTTTACTCGTAGTAAATTTAGACTTTAGGTCTATGTTAGACCCGGCAGCTTTTTGACGTGTCTCCACTGTCTTTTTGCCTTCTGCTCCCCTGTTTTTATGGTATATTGGGCTCTGTTTGTGCTGGTTTATTGTCTCTGTGCACTTTACCACTGCTAATCAGTGCTAAAGTGCTAGTGCTCCCTATGCAAATAGTATTGGTAAATGGTTTATCCATGATTGGCATATTTGATTTACTGGTAAGTCCCTAGTACAGTGCATTTGAGGTGCCCAGGGCCTGTAAATCCAATGCTACTAGTGGGCCTGCAGCACTGGTTGTGCCACCCACATTAGTAGCCCTGTAAGCATGTCTCAGACCTGCCACTGCAGTGTCTGAGTGTGCAGTTTTAAACTGCCAGTTCGACTTGGCAGGTGTACCCACTTGCCAGGCCTAAACTTTACCTTTTTATACATCTAAGGCACCAAATTAGGCCCTAGGCAACCCCATGGTCTGGGTGAAGTGTATTTAAAAGGTAGGACATATACTGGTGTGTTTTATATGTCCTGACAATACAATTCTGCCAAATTTGGTCTTCACATGTTGCAAGGCTTATCTCTCTCATAAGTTAACATGGGGACTGCCTTTAAATATTACTAAAGCACAGATTCCCTTTGAGAGCAGATAGAAATTTGGAGTTTTGGGTCTCTGAGCTCACAATTTAATAATACATCTTTAAGTGAAGTTGGTTTTTAGATAATAGCTTTTCCTGCACTTTGATATTGTTTGTACAGTCCACCAATTGGTCACGAATAAGTGAATCAGTCAATGCTTCAAACTCACAAATTCTAGCCAGACTCCAAAGACTTGCTACGCAATTTCTAATTCTTTCAGTCTTGCGTTGCTGGCTTGCGATTTTTTTTTATGACGTTCTAAAACAACATTCATTAGAGTTCCAAAATGCAGTTCTGACAGTTTTACAGACATTTCATAAACATCTCTGTGGTCCCCCCACATTCCACACAAGAATCTCATCTAAACTGTCATATATATTTCTAACCTCCACACCAAGTTTGTGTAGTAAAACACCTTGGGGGTCATTCTGAGTTTGGCGGGCAGCGGTTGCCGCCCGCCAAACTACCCCCGTCGAAAGACCGCTCCGCGGTCAAAAGACTGCGGGGGCCATTTCGACTTTCCCGCTGGGCCGGCGGGCGTCCGCCAAAAGAGCGCCCGCCGGCCCAGCGGGAAAGGCCCTGCAACATTGAAGCCGGCTCCGAATGGAGCCGGTGGTGTTGCAGGGGTGCGACGGGTGCAGTTGCACCCGTCGCGATTTTCACTGTCTGCAATGCAGACAGTGAAAATCCTGCTGGGGCCCTGTTAGGGGGCCCCTGCACTGCCAATGCCAGTGGCATGGGCAGTGCAGGAGCCCCCAGGGGCCCCACGACACCCATTCCCGCCATTCTGTTTCTGGCGGTGAAAACCGCCAGAAACAGGCTGGCAGGAAGGGGGTCGGAATCCCCATGGCGGCGCTGCAAGCAGCGCCGCCATGGAGGATTCCCCCAGCCGGGGGAAATCCGGCGGGAAACCGCCGGACCCAGCTGGGCGACCGCGGCTTAACAGCCGCGGTCGGAATAGCAAAGGAAGCACCGCCAGCCTGTTGGCGGTGCTTCCGTGGTCGTCGACCCTGGCGGTCGATGACCGCCAGGGTCAGAATGACCCCCCTTGTATTCTAGAAGCAGAGAACTTCCCTTCACCAATCACAACTAAATAAGAGTCAAAAAGCTTTTTCCATCTTGCCCATGGCAATGTTAGTTCACCCACATCTCTCAAAAATTGAGGAGGTTGCAACATCATGTCTGTGGATGTCGTTTAGATTTCTATTGTAGTACCCCTCATAAAATTACAAAGCAACACAATAAGCTTACCTAAAATATTAAAATAACAACCACAATTCCTGTTGTATTGAAATTGTCAACTCCAGATAAAATAGTGTTAGCACAGTATAATAACACCATACCAGACTGCAGTTTTATTCTAAAGAATTTCAAACAACTCTCATAAGGTTCTAAAAATGTACACTTAGTTTAGATATGTTTTTCCACAAGGTGTGCCCATCACCGAATGAGCTATAATTATTCCTGCACAATTCTGTCACAAGGTGTGCACATCACCGAATGTGCATACAATTATTCCTGCACTGTGACTATGGATCCTTTTAAAATGGTATGAGCATCACCGAAAATGCACCGTCAGTACGTGTTGGCTTTTGAACATTACACAAACAAGCTTACAGCTTGGTTCAGGAAAAACAACGGAAAGCGAGAAACTTGGTTTGCACTTGTACACTTCAATAAGTTCTCCCTGCTTGCTCCCACAGTCACTTGTATCCTTTGCAATACAAATGGGAGCATTAAGATTGCCAATGGCAGGAAGTTAAAGGACATGCAGAGTAGCAGCATAGCACATCCAATGTGTGTTTGCGCAACAACATGCACCTCCATCTAGGTTTTATGACATGCCCAGCAACAATCCGCCACTGGCAGTAGTGGCACTTGTGCCACAGTACAGTAACAGCGCTCATGCACCAATGTGAGATACACCTCTCCTCATGCCGCACTCTGACGTTTCTCCCCAAGGTTTTCCGTGCATAGCAGCACTGCACTATAAAAACGTAGTAAAAAAATCAAACCTAATTTTCAACGCTGTTCTTGTCCATGCTATAAGTTATTGTGACTGAGGACCCTTAAAACACCTGAGGGGGTGGTGTTGAAACAAGCCTGTCCCCTCCACAGGCTCCACAAGTCGTCATCAATTTTCTAATACTTTGTTCCACAATAGATGCGACGAGACAAAACCATGGCATAATACAGGAACAACACCAAATGGGTCATTTCATTTCATGTAACTTAATTGGAATGTACTATGTTTCAACATCAGGTGTGCTGACACATTCAGTAAGGACATGAATGTGTTTTGATGGCATGATACAGGAACAACACCAAATAGAACCTGTCTCAGTCACCTCAGTCACCCTCCAACTGCTGTTTTCTTCCTTCTCCTAGCATTCCACCCATTCCTCTCAGAACACCATGACAATGGTAGCCACTATGACATCATGGCATAAGTCATTGTCAATCAGAATATAACAGAATGCAGGCAGAATGAAATTCTACAACAAAGAGTGAAAAGCATATCAACATTTGTGTGAGGGACTGGAATATGGTGGAACAAAACTTGCAAAGCTACCAGGTGGAATTGTCTGGTGTGAAAAGTGCAGACAATCTTAGCTGATTGAGGTTTAAACATCATAATGTTTAAAGACATAAATGTAATTTTCAAAATCAAAACCACAAATTGTTGAATGCAAGTAAATATGCTACATAAAATGTGTTTGGTGGCAGTTGTACACTTGAATCTTAAAGGTGAAGTATTTGTATTCCTGCATGTGAATAACAATCTACACATTCAAGAACGCATCCGCTACAGACTTGCTGTAGACAGGTGTTACAATTGGGTTCTGCCTAATCACTACTTCTTGTTTTTTTTGTTTTTGGATCGCCCAGTTTTGGACTTTTTACTGTGGGTGAGTCCCACTATGTGTGTCTCACCCATGGTAATCACATGGCAAATGGACTGCGCATGTTTACCCCCCATTGTCTGCCTTTTAAGATAAAGCTGCTGCAAAGCAGCAAGGGTAAGGGGCACTTGGTTGGTTACACATAAATAAGTGTATACACTTGTTTGGGCTGCTCGTGGAAGTCTGGTGTACATGGACTGGTAGCTGTGCACAGGTAGTCTGGCACAGTGGGGACTGCAGGATTAGATGTCGACCTGGGGTAGACCTTATAATGATACTGTACACTAATAGGGAAAGTCAGTGTGATTTACTGTTTTGTCTGTAGTGACACTTATCTGTAGTGACACTTTATTACACACATAGGGATAGAACTGCCTTAGAGTGCAGTTTTGCTTGCCTTTGGCCTACAGAGATCTATGACATATTGAATTGTGCAGGAAAATCAAATCTGAAAGTTTTACAATGACATCTGTAAAACTTAAGAGTCATACAGAATTGTCATATTTCTCTGGCTCAGCTGAGGATCAGAGCCCAGACCTCTTGTCACCCTGCTGTGCCTAGTTAATTACATTTCTCTCCAGGAGCAGGAACAAAGGCCTCCCCACCTAAAGGGAGCAATTAACAGTACTTCACCCAGCTCCTGAAGAGTAAAGGGGGGGGGGTGTAATTGTCGAGACGGGCCACTCACCTGAAAAGCAGGATGTCTGCAGGGGCAATGGTATCGCCTGACCTCCTGGAACACCTCTCAGCACTTCCTGGTGGACACAGAAACCCTGGCAGGTGTCCCAAAAAGAAAGGGGGAGTGGAAGACAAGGAGACAAAACACTGCCACGTCTTGCCGGTCCAGCCAGGCACCCTGTATCTTCGGGGGCAGGTCGTTGATAACAGAGTGATAGTAGAGTTAGTGCACTCAACTTCCTTGAAACTGAATCTCTCTTTCTGATATGGGCACAGGAGCGGTAGAAGAACACCAGGATCCTCTAGCACTTTTCTTGGATAATAATAACTGTTGGCACAATTACTAACACTGCATTACCAATAAGTACTGCAACACTAGGGCTGGCTTCACTGTTGCACACTACAATTAGGACTGCAGTTGCACTTATAATGCACAAAAAAGACAAACAAGGGCATTAATTATATCACATATTACTTTACTGCATGCATAGGGTTAAACTAAAAGGAACAAAAATAATCCAAGAAATACAAATGTCCACTCTGGGTTTAAACAGTTAGGGTGGCACAGTTTGGTTTGGTTTCACTGTGTGTGTGAAAACCCCTTCAAAAGCAAATTCCTCAAACCTGAAACACAGGCATGAATGACACAATTTAAATCCAAGAGTTATGCTATTAGAGAAAGAAAAGTCACGTAAATGCTCTTTTAAAATTGCACTGTCACTTTTTGTATTACTTGAGCAGATTTCCTGAAGCACATTTAGGCAAGTAACTACAATAATAATATAGAATGTTCAGAAATGCATTTGTCTCTTCAAGATAAGCACTCTGGCAAAACACAAGGTCTGAAATACACCAGCTGTTCGAGGAAAGGGCGGCGTTCAAAGAACAAACTACCTGGAGAATACTAGTCACTTAGCTGCAGTCTTTTCCGGAGTGCTGGAGGAATGCCTGGTGTCAGCTGGTGCAGGAATGAAGAAAAGAATTGCCTCAAAAGTCCTGAATACGAGGTTGACAGCAGGGGCTGGACTGCCAAATCAGATGCTGAGATCAGGAAGCAAAACAAAGCCAAGCAGGGAGGCATGCTTCACTCTACTATTTATAGCCAATCAGGAAAGCAGTTGAGTTTCAACATGTGGATGAGTCACCACACCCAATTAGAAGCACATGTCTACATCACAGCCAATTAGAAGCACATGTCTACACCTGCTCACATTAGCAAACAAGCAGTGGTAAAACAAGCACTGATAAAACCAAGTGTGTAACACAGCACATTGGGCCTGATTCCAACTTTGGAGGACGGTGTTAAACCGTCCCAAAAGTGGCAGATATACCACCTACCGTATTACGAGTTCCATAGGATATAATGGACTCGTAATACGGTAGGTGGTATATCCGCCACTTTTGGGACGGTTTAACACCGTCCTCCAAAGTTGGAATCAGGCCCATTATGTTTACTTAGAAACATGAAGGTTTAACCAAGAGCAGAGAAATGATTTAACCCTAATACCTGGGGATGCTGACAGATAACACAGGAGGTTGGGGATTCCTGACAGCAATGTTCTGAATCAGTCAATCAGATGTCACATTGTACCAGGGATGGGCCTGCCCAAGCTCACTGAACAAAGGAGGGGGCCAAGACCTTTAGAGCCAACGAAGAAGGGGGCCCCCCCTCTGAAAATCTAGTGAGGATAGCCCTGGCAGTGACATCAGTGAGGGGCAGAGCTCAGGCCCCCATAGGAGATGTGACTAGTAACTCTTGAGTGACCCATCTTGAACTGTCCAAGCATGGTGAAGCGGAGATGTGGCCCCCTAGGATTAGCCAGGGGTGCCTGACTTCTGGAAGCATCCTCTCCCCTATAAAAACTCTTACACAAGGGGGAGACTCTTTATTGCATAGTGATTTGCTGTGCTTTGTTGCTGAGCCCTAGGGGGGCAGTGGATAACTGGTAGGACAGACCACCTGATGCCCACAAAGGACTAAGGATTCAGCCAAATTAAACCCAGGACTTGTGCGTCTCTCCAAAGGACACTGAGGCTGGCTTCTTTTCATCCCTTGAGGATTGATTGGAGGAAAGGCCTGGAAATCTGTAACAAGAAACCCAGAGCAGGAGGAAGGCTGGTGCTGGGAGCCAGGGGACCTAGCTCCCTGAGGACTGCATGTCTTTGGACGTGAGGAGGTTTTCTGCATTATGTCATTTTAAGAATAGGAAACTTCGATATTATCTCTCTGCGAAGGGGACTCCGCTGCATCTCTTCGAATCACCCCCAAGGTGAGCCAGGGTCCCTCTGTCTGGGGGAGTGGGGCTGCCACTGTAGAAGATCTCCCTGACACAGCAGAAAAGCAGTTCATATAATATTCACTGTTCCTGCAGGAGTGCCCCATAATGCCCTGTGGGGCTGTTCAATTTAAACATATGTTTTCTGCTTGTGGTAGCCCCAGGAGGAGAAGAACAATACCAACTGATTTGAAAAGTGGTGTGGGTGGAGGTTGTAGGAGTGACGGCAGCCCCCAAGATGTAATGTTTACAAAACTGACCCTTTGTATGCAGAGTTACTTAAAGCAAGTATATGTGTACAACATTCTCAAAGTGCTAAATCTACAATTACATGTAATGCAATCAAAATGTGATGTCCTCTAGGTGCTATTTGTTTTTTGCGATTTCATGGCTGAAAAGTTTATCAAAAGTTCTCAGGCACATATTTTGCTCATTTATAAACTTTTTATTAACATAATAATGCTGCCAGTGTTTATGGTCCACAGTGAACATTCTTTAATAGTAATAAGTGAAGTTATATGTAGTTATTATGGATTATTGCATTTACACACAGAATGATAATTTCTTTGCCATGTGGTTTGTTTGTCTTGGACCTTTGACCAAGTCAATAGACTTGGGCCTTCATTACAACCCTAGCGGTCGGTGTTAAAGTGGCAGTAAGACCGCCAACAGGCTGGCAGTAAAAAAAATTTAATCATGACCAGGCGGAAACCGCCAAAATAGACAGTCACTTTAACACTCCAACCGTCACGGCGGTAGAAACAAACAGTATGGCGGTCACCACCAACAGACAGACGGAAGACAATGTACCGCCCACACTATTATGAGAGGCCAATCCGCCACCTATTCCGGGGCAGAACCAACGCGAACAAAAACATAGCAGAAACAAGATTTGGAAGGGAAAACACTCACCTCTACACATTCCACAAGGAACTAGTACGCTATGGAGCCAGAACTCCAAATACTCCCTGCGATAGTATTCCTGCTCCTTTACCAGGAGCATGAATGACAGTGACGATGACCACGGTGAGTTCTACACCTACAACACAGGGGAGGGGGAGGGAAAAGACAGTGACACACTCACGCAACACACAAAACCCCCACCCTCACCCACAACAACATACACACAAATACATGCAGCATCATTACATTTACACCCCCCAACTCCCCCTGGAAGAACGCAAGGACAAAAGGAAATGAGTTGAACAATTATAATCAATAAAAATACATTAGTCAAAACTTTAAATACAGTATAAACAATTATGTACACCAAATATACAGGTCCGGATAGGGCACCATTCATAGTCCGTGGACCACTAGGCCCAAAATGCATGGGTGAGGCCCACACTCGATACCAGACTCCAAACGGAGCGAACACTGCTGGGGCATCAGATCGAAATGAAACAGGCACCTCAAGGGGAAGGGAAGGGGGGGCACCTCAGCCGGATGAGTGCACGACGCCAGCTCCACGAGGGGGCTCCATGCCCATTGATGTATCCTGGGGAGTGCAAAGCCACAGTCTCACAAGTCTTTACAGTGGGTGGTTTGCCCACTGCTTTATCCTGGGGAGTGGAAAGCCCCAGTCTCACAAGTCTTTACAGTGGGTGGTTTGCCCACTGCTTTATCCTGGGAGTGCAAAGCCACAGTCTCCCAAGTCTCTCCAGTGGCTGGGTTGCCCACTGCTGTATCCTGGGGAGTGCAAAGCCACAGTCTCTCAAGTGGATGCCTTTCTCCACTGGTTCTGGAGGGGGCCTTGTGCCCAGAGTGCTTCATCCTGCCCAGGACTGAAGTAGTGGATATCTTTCTTCACTGGTTCTGGAGGGGGCTTTGTGCCCAGAGTGTTTAATCCTGCCAAGGACTGAGGTAGTGGATGTCTTTCTCCACTGTTTCTGGATGGGGCTTTGTGCCCAGAGTGCTTCATCCTGCCAAGGACTGAGGTAGTGGATGTGACACTCCACTGACAGTGGTGCAACATGTAAGTTGCCCAGGCTCCTGGAACTGACCACCAGCCTCGGACAGCTAACCACTGGGGATGGCAGCCATGCCTAGAGTGGTGCCACTGGCTCAGGATGTCGCGGGGCCGCTGGCGGTGCTGGCGGCGGTGTCAGTAGTGGTGGTGCTTGTGGCTGCCTCAGTGGCATCGGTGCTGGCGGTGGTGTCAGTAGCGGCGGTGCTTGCGCTGGACTCTGTGTCATCTGTGCTGGAGGCGGACTCAGTGGCATCAGTGCTAGCGGGGGGCTCTGTGGTGGCGGTGTCAGTCGCAGCGGTGCTTGCGGCAGACTCTGTGGAATCGGTGCTGGTGGGGGTCTTTGTGGCGGCGGTGCTGGTGGCAGGCTCAGTGGCTGCAGTGCTGGTGGCGGGCTCAGTGACTGCGGTGCTGGTGGCGGTGCTGGTGGCGGTGCTGGTGGCGGTGCTTGTGGCGGTGCTGGTGGCGGTATTGTCTGCCATGCAGGTCAGCGTTGACGTGGACCTGCCCTTGATCTTCTGGCCCTTCACCACCTTGGATGGTGGCGCAGCTGTCTTGCCACTATCCACTTTTGTTTTGCCTGAGCCCTTGGTGGCAGGTGTTTTCACATTTTCCCTTTGGGATGTGGGCAACTTTTTGTCTTTTGGAGGTGGCGGAATGTCCTTGCCCTCGTTCCGTGGAACACTGGCAGGTCTGTTGCTTGGCGCACTCCAAAAGCCCACAATTGCTGGCACAACTGTGCCTGGTGATGTGGTGGATGAGGTGCTGGGTTGGGACCTGGAAACGCTGGCCTTAGGGGACGGACGGGGGGAGGTGTAGGGAAGAGGTCAACATTAGATAGGAAAAACTTTTTAGGCACACTGGGACGGGTAGATGGAGGGGGTTTGGGAGTGGAGGAAGAGGTAGTGGATGTAGGAGGTGTACATTTGCTGACTTTGGGTGAAGGTGCATGGGCTGGAGGCTGTTATGAGGTGGATGGCTGTTGGGTCGGTGTGTGCCTGCGTTTGTGTACTTTGGGAGGAGGGCTCACTGACACACTGGGAGAGGACACAGGGGATGTGTGAATGGTATTGGGATGGTGAGTGCACATGAGCGGTGTGTGGTGATGGGCGTGCTGGTGATGGAGGAAGTGGCTGAGGATGTAGTGCATGCAGGTATGAGTGGAGACGAGACAGGGTGGGAGGAGGGAGACGTGGAGGAGGGGGACACAGTGGAGGCAGTGGATGTTGGTATGTGTGCATGGGTATGATGCTTGTGTGAGTGCCTGTGGGATTTGTGGTGCTTATATTTGCCAGAGCCACCCTTGTGTGTTGAGGTGTGTGCATGCTGATCTGATGGTGTGCTTGGGATAGGCTAAGGTACAGGAGATTGGGTCTGGGTGGAGGAGGTTGGAGGGGGGAGGCTGGATACAGGGACAATGGCTGCCATCAGTGCTGAGGCCAGAGCCTGAAATGCTCCCTGTTGGGCTGTCTGGCCAGAATGAATGCCCTCCAGGTATGCATTTGTTTGCTGCAACTGCCTCTCTACACCCTGGATGGCATTCATAATGGTAGACTGCCCAACAGTGAGGGATCTCAGGAGGTCAATAGCCTCCTCACTGAGGGCAGCAGGGCTGACTGCGGCAGGCCCTGAGGTGCCTGGGGTGAAGGAGATACCCACCCTACTGGGTGAGAGGCCACAGGATACACGCTGAGAGGCTGCTGGGAGGGCGGTGCTAGTAGGGGGTTGGTGGCTGTACCTGTTGATGCGGTGGGCACAGAGGGGCCGACCACCGCAAGGGAGCTCACCTCAGAGGAGGAGTCGCTGATATCTCCTCCTGTCCCCGCCGTGGAGCTCCCATCGCCCTCCGTCCCACTGGTGGCTTCAGACTCCATTGGCTCGCCCTCCAGGGCCATGTGGGATGCAGCTCCCTCCTGTTCTGGTGACACTGCTCCTCCGCCTTATGATGCTAATGCACACAAGAACAGAGAGGCCACAAAAAGTGGTGGGGGAGACAGAAGAAAGACATGTTCAGTGCATGCAATACCGCTACCATTGGCAGACACTACAGACACAGCAGCCCTCTGCACTACGCCATGCACTTAGAGTTCCAGAATTAATCACAGGGACTATGGGTACAAGGCCCATGCACGATTGCTGCACACATGAAAGACACAGGAGCCTGACTAGGTGTAGTTGGCTCTTACCACTGGTGGGGTTGGGGTGCCACATAGCCTGCCTCACGAAGGGACCTTGTCTACATAACTCGCCCTGGCCTAGGGGAACCCACAGTCCACCCCCCCCACCCAGTCACCTCGTAATGCACGCAGAGTCAGATGGATGTGACTGTACTCACCCCATTGTGGCTGCTGTGATGCCCTCAAGCGCACATCCAACTCCGGATACGCCACCGCCAGGATTCGGAACATCAGGGGGTCATGGTGCGACGGGCACCCCCTCCCACGTTGGGAGGCCATCCCCAGCTGGGCCTCCGCCATCTTCTTGCTCCAGCGGCAAATGTCCTCCCATCTTTTCTGGCAGTGGGTGCTCCATCTGTGGTGGACTCCCAGGGTCCCGACGTCCTTGGTAATGGCACTCCATATATCCTTCTTCTGGTGGGCGCTGACCTAGAGGAATAGTACAGGGAAAAGGATAATCTTTAACCGTCCGGACCATCACAGTCATTGACCCACGGTCCCACCCTGGCCCTGACGCACATACACTCACTGTCCGCTCATGCAGGCCTCACTTCCCCCCTTGTATCTTCCATCCACACCACTCCAAACAGGCATTGCCCATACAGCATGCTCACAGTGTACTCACCTGTTTGTCTGGAGGACCGTAGAGTAGCGTCTACTGGGGGAGGACCCCATCCATTAACTTCTTCAACTCCTCCGAAGTGAAGGCAGGAATCCTTTCCCCAGACACATGAGCCATCGTCGCTTCCAGACTGAGGTCACAGCAGCACTTGCAGTGTAGGTCCTCTACTGTCAAAGGTCAGGTATCAAGTGAGTGAACAGACAGAAAATGGCAGTCACGTCCACGGAGGTGCGTACCGTCACCGCCGCCATACATCGTCATTGGCTCCTCGGACCCATAGGGTCCAATGTTAACCAAAGCAGGATAGCACTGCGGTCTTCGACCACCTACCGCGATGGTGTAGAACGCCAGCGCAGTTACCTCATATCCCCTTGTTCCACATCACAGGTCAGGCAGCTTTCCGGGGGCCACATGGCATTCATTTTAAATGCGTCACACCTATCTAGGCCTTGCAAACACAGTGACAGGCACATTGCGGGTTGACAAATGTGTGCAATAAATATTTTTTTTTATACCTCAGTGTTGGCTGACTCTCTGCTCGCTGTTCTCGTCCATAGGGCACGTCCGCTGGGGCAGGTGAGGAGATGGCGGCATCCTCCAGTGTACAGACCACTGGTGGACCTGTCGACAATGGAAGACAGACACATCATTATCACTTACAGACTTGATCGTGCCACAATCCAGGAACTGTGTGCCCAGTTGGAGCCAGACCTGATGTCAGCTATCCGCCATCCCACAGGAATCCCCCCTCTAGTGCAGGTCCTGTCAGTACTCCATTTCCTGGCAAATGCGTCTTTTCAAACAACAGTGTCCATTGCATCAGGAATGTCCCAGCCAATGTTCTCAAACGTGTTTTCCAGAGTGTTATCTGCCCTGCTGAAACACATGCACAGCTACATCGTTTTTCCTCAGGTGGAGGATTTGCCTACAGTGAAAGGTGACTTCAATGCCCTGGGACATATCCCCAACATCATAGGTGCCACTGATAGGACACATGTGGCCTTGGTACCCCCCCCCCACAGGAGTGAACAGGTGTACAAAAACCGGAAGAGCTACCATTCAATGAATGTGCAGATGGTGTGTTTGGCAGACCAGTACATCTCCCATGTGAATGCCAAGTATCCTGGCTCAGTGCATGATGCTTACATTTTGAGGAATAGCAGCATCCCTTATGTGATGGGGCAACTCCAGAGGCACCGTGTGTGGCTGTTAGGTGAGGACATGGGGTTGTCCCTATGGGTTAGTGTGTGTCTAACAGTTGTCCCTCAACATTTGCAGGTGACTCTGGGTGACCCAACCTGTCATGGCTACTGACCCCAGTGAGAAATCCCAGGACAAGGGCAGAGGAACACTACAATGAGGCACATGGGCGAACTAGGAGAGTGATCGAAAGGACCTTCGGCCTCCTGAAGTCCAGGTTCCGGTGCATCCATATGACAGGTGTTTCTCTCTACTACTCACCAAAGAAGGTGTGCCAGATCATCGTGGCCTGCTGGCTTTGCGATGACAGGTGCCATTTGTGCAGGAGGATGGTCCAGAAGGAGGTCTTGTGGCAGCTTTGGAGCCCGTGGACAGAAACAACGTTATCCAGCAATACTTCCAGTGAGAAACAGGTAAGAAGACATCACTGCCTCCCACATCTCATACAATTGTTATACCTATCATATGTCTATCACTTTTACCCAGTGTATGGACCCTGACTTGTCACTTTGCCTTTCCATTTCACAGATGTGGGCCCCACTGTGTGACCTCTGCTATATTACCTCATGGACTAGAGCTGTGTGACATAGGTATATTGACAATGCAATTGACATTGCTATTTTCCTTAGTTATAGCAAATACACATTTGTGAATGCACAGACTAACTCCAGATTGTTTTGTGATTCAAGGGTGTTTATTTAAGTACAAATTAGTGGAGGGGGTTGTAAAATGGTCATGGGTGATGGTGGAGGAATGTCCATGGCAGAGCCCAGTCTATTTGTTTCACAGGTGCATTGTCCAAAGGGGCATAGGAAGTGGAGCTAGGGCAGTTTAAGGATGGACAAGGTGACGAAGTGGGACAGAAGGATGACATTCAGGGTGGTCTCATTTCTTGGCGGGGGTCTTGGCATTGTTCTCTGTGTTTGTCCTGGATCTCAGGGACCGTTTACGGGGGGTTCTCCATCTGCAGGGGGTGGGGTTTTGGTGTTGTGGTCCTGTGGCGGTGCCTTCTGTCCACTAGCGCCGGCGGAGGTGGTGGGCTGTTCATCACCCAGGCTAAAGTCAGGGGCCCCTTGTTGTGCCACAGTGTACCTCCTGGTGTTCACAAGGTCCTTCAGCACCTCTACAATGGTGACCAGGGTGGTGTTGATGGACTTGAGTTCCTCCCTGATCCCCAAATACTGTTCCTCCGGCAGCCACTGGGTCTCCTGAAACTTGGCCATTACCGTTGCCATCGTCTCATGGAATGATGGTACGCTCCTATGATGTTGGAGAGGGCCTCGTGGAGAGTGGGTTCCCTGGGCCTGTCCAGCCCCTGTCACACAGCAGTCCTCCCAGTTCCCCGGTTTTCCTGTTCCTCTGTCCCCTGAACCGTGTACCCACTGCCACTCCCCCCAGGTCCCTGATGTGCTTGCGTTTGTGGGTTTGCCTGGGTTTCCTTTAGTGGTGGTCACACTGCTGCTTGACGTGTCCTGGGGACAGAGGTATGGGCCCGCTGGTTGGGTGCTGTGCAGGTGTTTCCTGTGGGAGGAGGCTCTGTGGTGGCATGTGCTGGTGTGTGGGGAACCAACTGTCTGAGGTCCCAGATGGGCCGGGCTGGTCATCTAGATCCAGTTGGACAGAGCTGCTGACATCACTGTGGGCCTCTTCTGTGGGGGGAGTGGACATGTCTGGAACCTCCTGTCCAGTGACATTGGGTAGGGGTCCTGCAGGGGTGTAAAGGCATGATTATTGCATCTGTGTGTGCCATTGTGTGCAGTGGGTGGATGACTTTGTACCCCAGTTCTTACATTCTTGTCTAGGACCTTGTGTGATATTTGGTGTGGGGATCTGTGTGGGTATCTGTAGTAGACATTCTTTGGTGATGGATATCCATGCTTTGGTGTTGCATGCAGGGCTTGGTATTGGGATGTGTGGGTTGTGATAGTGGGGCATATGTGAGGTGTTGGAGTGATGGGGGTGAGGGTGAGGGTGGGGTATATGATAGTGTTAACGCGTCCCTTTATGTTAATTTATACACATTAGGACTCGTTTTAGGCCGATTAATCTTTGGACCCAGTGGTGAGACACCGTAAGACGAGATAACTGATCAATACATCAAGCAATACATCAATAATATAGTCAACATATATCACCACAATATATTTCACTTTAGACATTAGTTAAACCTTCGGCGCAACCATGACCTTTCAGTCATGAATAACCACACCTTATGAAGTTTTGTGAATTTTATTCCCTATTGATTACAATCTAATAGCAAATTTATTAATCTTAAAACCATGAAACAAAGGGCATAATCACAATGCGGTAATAATGCAAAGATCTCAAACATAGGATAGTAAAATGAAGATTAACAAATCTAACGCGTAGAACCTCGTAGGTATTTAGTTCAGTATAGCACCACGTCAGTCTCGTCAGTTATGTCAGTCAAGATGAATGCCTCATCTACCCACTAATTAGCATCGGCATGTTGGACTTCATGCAAAACAATTTAGAACACCAATTTGGAAAACATCTAAACTAAGGTCTCCAATCAAAAATACACAGCAGTTGGTACCTAGAAAGGAAAGGCAAATAAGTGAATTTCAATAGCAACATTATAATTACCCTCCTCGGGATAGGTCAGCATACAGGATCAGTCTTCGTCTTCAGGACATCAGTTTGGTCGCCGTCAGTCCATCTTGTGTAAGAGCAGGGGCCACTTCTCTCATAAGGAGGAAAGTGTAATGGGACGGTCTATGGGTGAGGATGGTTTTGTCTAAGTCTCAAGTCACCAAATAAAGTAACAACGTTTCTGGATGCAATCGATATCATTCCCTACCTAGTGCCCCGAGTCTCTTGTGTCATGGGTTTTTATCCCTTTTTCGTAATACATTCCCCCAAAATTCTATTGGATAGACACTACATCCCACTATCTGTAACCTATCAAATTATACATTAAGTAATGCATTTGTCATTCTACGATAATTTTCTACACTTTGATTGGTCTTCATACTTGACGTTTTTCGTAGGTGGCACATCCGGGGTTACTTCATTTTCTGGCACGTTCTTCGGGTCAAAAGTTCTCTTCACCGTGATTCAGTGTCCTTGAATGTGTCCATGTTCTTGTTGCGAAGGGTATGAATCTATACTAAAGCAACTAGCATGCGGATGGGAAATATAACAGTTAATGATACAATAAGGGGAGGAAAAGAACAAAAGCTGGGTCATGGCCTTTTGCTAGTCAGCACACTGGAGAAACAGAAAAGATATGCTTTAATATGAGAGTTACACAGCCAGTTCTTCGCCTCACGCTAACTTAAGGCTTATGGATTCTAATAAATGCAATTTCTGTACGTGTTAACATATTCTATTAATCATAATACAAGCAATTATTTCTTATAGTCGACATTAGTTTATGCGTACAATGTTTCTTCTATGTTTAAAATAAGTTACAACGAATAATATTATTTATGCAGCGTTGTTAATATGAGCATATCACATCTAAAAATAGGTAATGTTTAAACTACGCTCTCTCAATAGCATGCAGGTGGGGTGGGAGATGTAATAGTTAAGATTTGATTTACCAGAGTCCATTCCTCCTGCTACTCCTGCGAGGCCCTTCAGGATGCAGTATAACCAAGACCTGCTCCTCCCATGTTGTAAGTTATGGGGGAGGAGGTGGGGGTCCGCCGCCAGTCCTCTGAACTGCAATCTGGTGTCTTGAGACCACGGAATGCACCTTCCCCCGTAGGTCGTTCCACCACTTCCTGATGTCATCCCATGTTCTTGGGTGCTGTCCCACTGCATTGACCCTGTCTACGATACTGCGCCATAGCTCCATCTTCCTAGCTATGGAGGTGTGCTGCACCTGTGATCCGAATAGCTGTGGCTCTACCTGGACGATTTCCTCTACCATGACCCTGAGCTCCTCCTCAGAGAACCTGGGGTGTCTTTGCGGTGCCATGGTGTGGTGTGGGTGATGTGTGAGGTGGTGTGTGTTGTGATGTGTGGGGTGATATTTAGGGGTGTTGTGTGAGGTGCGTGGATGTTGTGTGAGTGATGGTGTGAATGCCTGTGGATGCTAGTATTGTTTCTGGATGTGTTTGTGTGTGTTGTCTGAGGTGCGTGGATGTTGTGTGAGTGATGGTGTTGTGTGCCTGTGGATGCTAGAGTTGTTTGTGGTGGTGTCTCTCTCTGGCCTTCTTTCTCGATTTTTTTCGTAGGGGTTTGTGGGTGATGTGGGTGTGTGTTTTATATTGGATTGGGTGGGTGGGTGTGGTGTGTGTATGTGTATCAGACGTATGTATTTCAAATTGTCCAATGTGGTTGTGTTTGTAAGAGTGTGTGTATTATGAGCGCGGCGGTGAGTACAGCCAATGGTTTACCACGGTTGAAAGTCCGCCACGTGGATTCATGGGTCGTGATAGTGTGGGTGTGTTCCTGTTGGTGTGACAGTGGAGGTTTTGTTATCGGAAGTTTATCACTGACCTTTGGTGTGGCGGACTTGTGTGGGTGTCTGGATTTTAGCAGATTCTGGCCTGTGGGTCGTAATAGCTGTAGCGGAATTCTGCCGCCAGAGCGGTGTGTTGGCAGTCTTCTGCACGGCGGTAAGCGGGATTTACCGCCAATGTTGTAATGAGGGCCTTGGTTTCTATATTTGTATAATCTCTTTGGGGAGAGTTAAAGGGGATTCTGTAATATCATATACAGTATTTTCCATAGGCCTAAGTGAATATTTATCAAGTATTTCATAGTATTTAGAAGTGTGTGTGTAATAAATTCACTTTTCTAAAGAAAAAAGTGGTAACTAGACAATTATTTTATGAGTATTTTTGTTGCATGCCTGTGAACTGTGATTACTGTCCCACACCACCTTTGAGGAGTAGGCCTTGGGCTCTGTTTCGCTACCCTGAGAGAGACAAGCACCACAATGAGGTGCTTGGTTCTCACTAAGGACAACTGTAGACCTATTACTTGTGCAGGCAAAACAACTAATAACCTAATGTCCTACAAAAAAATCTAGTGTTTTTTAAAACAGGAAAATTGAGTATAACTGAGTATGCAAAGTTAAATACTAAGGGACATATTTATGAGAGGCTTGTGCCACTATTGTGTCACTTTTGATGACGCTGTGATGGTAATAAGCTCTCAACCATATCTATGAGGCCTCACAAAGTCACTTTGCTTGACTTTGGATGGCCTCATGGATATGGAGTAAGGCAAGGCAGTGCAAGTCACTGTGTTGCCTTACTCTGTGCCAGGGAAACAATCCATGGGTGTTTTGCCATAGGTTTTCCCACACAATTCCCACGGGTTTGAAACATTCCCAGATTTACAAGGACTTGTAAACCTAGGAATGGGTCAAAACCTTATGCGTCCCGAAGGAAGGTGTAAAGAGGAGAAATACTTTTTTCTCTTTCTATATGTACCCCTTCGTGCCCAAAAATAATTCTGCTGACAATACAGGCACCCTTCCACCATGGTGCAAGGATTCCTGTGTTGGCTCTATGCTTCCGAAATGGCACTTGTGCAGGTGTATAGGGCAAGAATTCACAATATTGCATAAATATGATTCGTTCCTGCCCTTTCACTTTGGTGTAGAGCAGGACAGCAAGGTGACTTGCTGCACTGCCCTATGCCAAATCCCTGCCAATATGCCCGTAAGTCAGATGCACTGAGCCCTTAAGTCGGACTGGCTCACAGAGTGGGAAATGTATGGGGCCTCAAGGGTTCCATCAACTGTAGTTGATAGACGACAGACATCTTCAACAACACACAGATCAATATGCATGTGTGGTAGGTGAATGTTCCTCCCCGTCATCAATTCAGAGATGGTACATTCTGCCAACAACTATGCACCATTGTCTCACAGTCTGGGAGCAATGCACAAACATCAGCTACCAGCTACACCTAGTGACTTGAACCAGGAAACTGGCTGCAGGCCCCAAATACTTAGGACAAGAAAATGCCAACTTTCTGTAAGTGTTATTTTCATAATTGTGACTTAAATCTGACTTTACCATTAAAGAGCGTTTTAAATGACAATTCTTTCAATATCTAACTCAAGATTCCTACCTACTTTCAATTGAAAGTTATCACTTATTAAATGTAATAAGTTAACCAAATATTATTTTATGGGAAAGGCAGACCTTGAAGTAGTGGAAAAAAAACGATATAAGAGTTTTTCGCTACCAGAGCATGTAAAAGCAGATGTACACCATGTCAAAATTCCCTTTCCCTGTTGAGATTCCAGAAGTCTGTGGAGAGAAGCTGAACATTTTTGATGCCAGAGTATTAAAGATTGAATTTGCCTGCTAGATCTACCATTGGCTCCGTTGACTATGGCAACACATTTCATCATCCATGAGGGTCTTTTCTCAGCTGTAGTGGAAATTTCTCAGTGGGCCTGTGAATCCCATAGAGAGCAAGCATAGAGGCAAGTTTGCATACAACAAAGAACAGACATGCACTAATAGATCGCAACACTAAACACTTAGTGAAACAGCACTGCATAGCCTGGTTTGTTCATCTCAACAAAAGGACCTCCATTTGTACCCACCAACATATGAGCTTAGTTTGAGCACCTCAAAGAGATTAATCTAAAGTGGTTCAGGTAAATGGTTTGAGCTCACCAATGTAATATTTGATCATTCACTTGCTGGCCTGGTAAACTGTTGGCCAATTTGGAACTCCTCAAACAATTTTGAATAAGTGTGGACCAAATTAATGAAACTGATCATGCTTAGCAAATAGAGGAGCTTTAGCTGTCACCGATATAGCCCTAAGAAATCTCAATCTCTCCAGGTGAATACATTGTCCTAAAACCATATTGGTATGTGGAATGTGTTCAGTCTGTCCCTGTAAATATGAATGCTTAAAACTGTTCTGCTATAATTCTGTTCGAGCATATAGGGCAATGCAGATAGAACCACATAAATCATCCAGCTGTACAGAAATCGGGATACTCTAAAAAATTCCCCAAATGTCAGGGTGGATGAAAATTGAATAATTTTTGTTTTGCAGAAACAAAATTAAAAGTGTGGATTTTTCTTTCATTACTCAGACGCACAGGGACTCTTCAGCAATGTGTGAGGGTCATTGTTTTTTTCCCATTCATGACTGTCAGTGTTTATAAGAAAATCGTTAAAAAGTTAAAAAAAACAGAGTTAAGGACTCGCCTAAATAGGGTCGGCTTTCCACCCAGACACTGTTATCGGAAACACATTGGTTTCCCTACCTCTAAGGCAAAGGAATGTAAAGGTTGCAGAAAAGGGACATCCTCTAGTTTACAGCTTGCCACCAACTTCGAAATGGCCCACTTACTCTTTGAAGTGATTATGACCATTTTTATCACAATGTCTTTTCGTTTTGATCCTCATTCTCTGGGCGAATTTTAATTTTCGATTGTTTTACTATTTCATTTTTTACTTTTTGGCAATAGATTTGCATAGTCTTTTGGCTCTATTAATTTTTACTTGTTTTCATCACTAACACTTCTGGCAAGGGTATGCTGTAAGCTGATCACATTAGGGCCAAATTACCCTATGCAGCATTAAGGCCTACATCTCTCTGTGAATATCTGAGTTTGTGGCATTGTCAAATTATTAAGCTTTACTGTTGCCTAAACCTCTACTCCAACAATGACTCCATCACAACATACAAAACCTAATGCTTAAGATACGATAAGTGAAGCATGTAACATGTTCAAAAACAGTGTTGCAGTGAGGATGGAAATTGTGCTGTGCAGATTGTTGGTGCGATATCAGTACAGACTGTACTCAAGCAGAAGGACCGTTAGCCCAGGCTACGTTTTAACATTAGCAAATCAACAGAACATCAATAACAATGAAGCATGTTATGCACCACAAGGATGGCAGAGACCAGTAGATTTGAAAAACATGAAGAGTTATTAGCAGATTCGAAAAGTTACAAATTCAAATAATTTGAAATAGTCATAAATCAATGATCACCTCATAAGTACATTGGTCAGTATAATTCAAAGTGGTTCAAAAAAGCAAATACAAAGGCAAACTGTTTAAAGTTATCATTATAAATGAAGCAGATTCAGTTCCCATAAAGGGAAGGTTTCCTGATGTGCTAAGCTAGAGGAATCAAGTAGAAAGTGTCAGCAAGTAAAGCCTCTAAAGGTAGAGTAATGCAAAAATGCAGACAGGTAAAATGGAAGAGGTTTGCTCAGGAGTCGAACTCTTTGAGCAGGAGCAATATAAGGTACCTTGGGCCAGATGTAGGAAGCATTTTGCATGGTGCAAACTGCAAAAATCGCAGTTTGCGCCATGCAACATGCTCATCGCTGCTCATTCACATTTTGCGAGTCAGTACCGACTCGCAAAATGTGAATGCGACTCGCAAATAGGAAGGGGTGTCCCCTTCCTATTTGCGACTTGCACCACAATGCTATATTGCTTTGTGACCGCGAACACGGACGCAAAGCAATTTGCAGTTACCACCAGTGTCACACTGGTGGTAACCCAATTGCAAAAGGGAAGGGGTCCCCATGGGACCCCTTCCCCTTTGTGAATGTTGCCAAAAATGTTTTTTCAGAGCAGGCAGTGGTCCAATGGTAGAGTCACAGAAATGGTGTAAGCAAGAAAATGCTCACTTTCTAAAAGCAGTATTTCCAAACACACAATCTTAAAATCAACGTTATTAAAAAAAATATTTTTAAATTGTGAGCTCAGGGCCCCAAACTCCACATGTCCATCTGCTCCCAAAGGGAATCTACGCTCTAATCAGATTTAACGGTAGCCCCCATTTTAACCTATGAGAGGCACAGGCCTTGCAACAGGGAAAAATTAATTTAGCAATAGTTCACTGTCAGGACATATAAAACACATTACTATGGCCCCCATTACAACCCTGGCGGTCAGTGATAAAGCAGCGGTAACACTGCAAACAGGCTGCGGTAAAAAAATGGAATTATGACCACAGAGGAAACCTCTGACACAGACAGCCACGTTTACACACCGACCGTCACTGCGGTAGCAACAAGCACCACGGCGGTAACCGCCAACAGCCAGGCGGAAGACAATGTACCTCCCACAGTAATATGACACACCTATCCACCACCTTTTCGGGGGCGGTATCAACAGCATCAAAAGCACAGCAGAAACACTGCAAAGAAGGGAAAAGACTCACCTCGGAGACTCAAGGAAGAACCACCCTGCCATGGGGCCCGAGTTGCAGGTGTTCCCCATGCTCGTCTACCTCCGTCTTCACCATGAATACCAACACCTGAGAAGATGACCAAGGTGAGTACTGCCGCCTAGCACACAAGTGAGGGGGGAGGAAAAAGAGAGTGACACACACACAACACTCAACACCCCCAGCACCATACACACAACAACGGATGCAAGAACATTACATATCCACCTAGTACCCCTCAGGAATAATGCAAGGACAAAAGGAATTGATTAAAGTGAGTGTAATAAGATAAAATACTAGAAATACGTCCTTCAAAACCCAAACAGTTTATACATATATACAAATGGAGGGACACTGTCCAGTCCACATTGTCCGTGGGCCACAGGGCCACATCACATAGGCCAAAGACCCTACTTGACTCCTGCATCAACATGGAGAGAACACTGCAGGGGCATCAGGTCAAAAATACACAGCCACCTCAGGGGAACAGGGAATGAGGGGGCACCTCAGCCAGAAGATGGAATAACACCACCGGTCCTGGAGGGGACTACATGTCCATCACACTGTCCAGGGGAGTGCAAAGCCACAGTCTCTCAAGTGGGTGGTCTGCCCACTGCTTGGTCCTGGGGAGTGCAAAGCCACAGTCTCTCAAGTGGGTGGTCTGCCCACTGCTTGGTCCTGGGGAGTACAAAGCCACAGTCTCGCTAGTGGGTGGTCTTCCTGGCTGTAGGTGCAGGCCCTTTGCCCTTCCCCTTAGCAGCTGGAGGTGCCTTCTTGCCCTTCCTCTTGGCAGCTGGTGGTGCCTCCTTGCCGTTCCCCTTGGCAGCTGCTGGTGCATCCTTGCCCTTCCCCTTGGCAGCTGCTGGTGCCTCCTTGCCCTTCCCCTTGGCAGCTGCTGGTGCATCCTTTCCATTCCCCTTAGCTGCTGGTGCAAGCACACTGTCAGTGCTGATGGCTGGTTCCCTGGAGCCTCTACCACCTGCAGTAGCTGCCGACACCACTGTGGCCGTGAACTGGGTGGCTGAGGTGCTAGCCTGGGCTCTGACTACCCCAGCCCGACGTGAAAGATGGGGGGAGGGGTAGGGAAGAGGTCAACGGTGGAGAGGAAAAGCTTCTTAGGGACACTGGGGTGGGAAGAGGGTGAAGGTTTGGGAGTGGAGGAAGAGGGAGTGGTTGTTGGAGGTGTCTGTCGGCTGTGTTTGGGAGCAGGTGAATGGGCTGGATGCTGTTATGAGGTGGAGGGCTGTTGGGTGTCTGAGTGCTTGCGTTTGTGTACTTTGGGAGGAGGGGGCACAGACACAGTAGGAGAGGACACAGGGGATGTGT
This sequence comes from Pleurodeles waltl, assembly GCF_031143425.1. Lineage (NCBI taxonomy): Eukaryota > Metazoa > Chordata > Amphibia > Caudata > Salamandridae > Pleurodeles > Pleurodeles waltl. The sequence goes on from NC_090447.1 coordinate 283,463,059, forward strand.
GCATGGATGTGGGCGTGGTGACTGCCAGTGAGGGGTGTGTAGTGTTAGGCGTACTGGTGATAGTGGTAGTGGATGAGGATTTAGTGTATGCAGGTGTGAGTGGAGATGCTACTGGGAGGGTGGTGGACGATGAGGAGGAGGGGGAAACAGTGGAGGCAGAGGGTGTTGTTATGTCTGCTTCTGGATGGTGTTTGTGTGAGTGCCTGTGGGATGATGTGTGGTGCTTGTGTTTGCCTGAGCCACTCCTGTGTGTTGTCTTGTGTGCATGCTGGTCTGAATGTGTGCGTGGGATAGGTTTGTGTTGAGGGGAATGGGACTGGGCTAAGGAAGTTGGAGGAGGGAGGCTAGAGATGGGAACAATTGCTGCCATCAGGGAGGAGGCCAGAGCCTGGATTGATCTCTGTTGGGCCGCCATGGTAGAGTGAATGCCCTCAAGGAATACATTTGTTTGCTGCAAATGGCCTGCCAGCCCCTGTATGGCATTCACTATGATTGACTGCCCCACATAGATGGATCGCAGGAGGGCAACAGCCTCCTCACTCAGGGCAGCAGGGCTAACTGGGGAAGGGCCTGAGGTGCCTGGAGTGAAGGATATGCCAACCCTCCTGGGTTAGCGGGCACGGGAAACTCACTGAGGGGCTGCTGGGAGGGCGGTGCTGGTACGGGGTGGCGGCTGTACCTGTAGTTGGGGTTGGCACAGAGGTGTACGCCACCACCATGGAGCCTCCACCGGAACTGCCCCCTCTTGTCTCCGCCGTGGTGCTCCCCTCGCCCGCCATCCCACTGGTGCCCTCACCATCAGTGGATTCGGCCTCCTGGCCCCTGTGGGATGCAGCTCCCTCCATTGCCGGTGCCTCTGCTCCTCCGGCAGATGATGCTAATGCATAAGGACAGGGTGACAAAACAAAAAGGGGAGGGGAGAGGAGAGACAAAGCATACACTTGGTCAATGGCAGCAACAACACCACCATCGGCGTACACAACACACACACACACAGACAAGGAACATTCCTACGCCCTAGGCAATGCACTACCAGTCACAATGCTAGTCACCAGCCCATTTAACAGGAATAACTAACACCAATTGCAGCACACCTGAGACCCACAGACCCCTGCCCAGTAGTGGATGCCTACTAGCTTGGTTGGAGGTCGTGTTCATCAGCCCCTGCCCAACATGGAACCTACCCAGCAATGTCTGGCCTGGCCTAGGGGCACCCACAGGCCCACATCCCCACCCGAAGACCACCCCACCATGCACAAGTAGTATAATGTGAAACTGTACTCACCCCCTTGTGGCTGCTGTGATTCCCGCAAGCACCCATCCAGCTCCCGATAGGCCACTGCCAGTATGCGGAATATCAGGGGGGTCATTGTTCGAAGGGCACCCCTTTCTCATTGGGAGGCCATCCCCAGCTGGGCCTCCGCCATCTTCCGTGCCCAGTGTCTCAGCTCCTCCCACCGTTTGCGACATTGGATGCTCCACCTGGCGTAGACCCCCAGGGTCTGCACGTCCTTGGCGATGGCACCCCATATACCCTTTTCCTGATAGGCGCTGACCTACAGAGAAATAAACATAGAAAAATACCGTCCGGGTTCTTACACTCATGGCCCACCATATCCCTCACATCCCCTTACACACAGACATTGCCCACCATACATGCAGCACGCTGCCCTGGACCCTTCCACCCCCCTTACATGAGTCCCTCACACACAGCACTCCATTGCATTCATGCCACATGCACCGTTCTCCCTATGTACTCACCTGTTGGTCTGGAGGCCCATACAGCATTCAGTACTGGGGTAGGACTCCATCCACCAGTCTCTCCATCTCCGCAACAGTGGAGGCAGGGGCCCTTTCCCACGAGACTCGAGCCATAACCGGTTCCAGACACAGGTCACAGCAGCACTTGCAGTGTAGGTCCTCTCCTGTTAAAGGTCAGGTAGCAAGTGAGAGAACAGATAGGAAATGACAGTCATGTCCGCGGCGCTGTGTACCGTCACCGCCGGCGTACATCACCATTGACAACTGTAGCCCATAGGGCCCATAGACAACCAATGAGGAGTTGGACAGCAGTACTCGACCGCCTTCCGCAACGGCTCACAACGTCAGTGACATTACCTTATTCCACCTGTCCATCCACACAGGACAGGAGGACGCCATTTCAGGGAGGGGGGCAGTCCATGGTACCTAACTGCATCACAGTACACTTAGTCATCATTTGGGCCTATCCAACAACATACTGTTTCAGCCATAACATGCAATGTAGTGTACATTTTGGAAATGTGGAATACTGACCAGATGCTCATCATTTTGCCCCCTAGATTGCAACTGCTACAGATGAATAGGAGATGGAGACATCCCCCCATGTACAGGCCCCTGGTGGACTTGGCAACAATGGAAGACAGGCACATTATCCTCACCCACAGATTTGACAGGGCCACAATCCAAGAGCTGTGTGCCCAATTGGAGCCAGACCTGACATCTGCTATCCATCACCCCACTGGGATGCCCCCTCTAGTGCAGGTGCTACCTGTGCTCCATTTCTTGGCAACTGGTTCTTTCCAAGTGACATTGGGCTTGGCAGCAGGGATGTCACAGCCAATGTTCTCAATAGTGCTGACCAGCCCTGATGAAACACATGCGCAGCTACATTGTTTTCCCCCAGGTGGAGGATTTGGCCACAGTGAAAGTTGACTTCTATGTAATGGAACATATCCTCAACATTATTGGGGCAATTGATGGTACACATATTGCCTTTGTCCCCCCCCCCCCTGGAGAAATGAATAGGTGTTCAGAAATCAAAGGAGCCTATATTCGATGAATGTTCAGATAGTGTGCCTGGTGGAACAGTACATCTCCCATGCCAATGCAAAATATCCTGGGTCTGTGCATGATGCCTTTATCCTGAGGAATAGCAGCATCCCATATGTGATGGCTCAACTCCAGAGGCACCGTGTGTAGCTATCAGGTGAGCCCATGGTTCCCACCCAGTACGTGTTGGTGTATGGTTGTGGGGTTGGCCCTAAGGGTTAGTGTGTGGCTAACACGTATCCCTCAATATTTGCAGGTGACTCTGATTACCCCAACCTCTCATGACTACTGACCCCAGTGAGCAATCCCACAACAAGAGCAGAGAAACGTTACAATGAGGCACATGGGAAAACAAGAAGAATCTAAAAGTGGACATTCGGCCTCCTGAAGGCCAGGTTTCAGTGCCTCCATCAGTTCCCTGTGCTACTCACCCAATACCCAATAAGGTCTGCCAGGTCATCGTGACATGTTGTATGTTGCACAACCTTGTCTTATGTCGCCAGGTGCCTTTTCTGCAGGAGGATGAGGCTGGAGATGGGTGTGTGGCAGCGGTGGACCCTGTGGACAGTGATGAAGAGGAGGCAGAGGATGAGTATGTAGACAATAGAACAACAATCATATGACAGTACTTCCAGTGACACACAGGTGAAACACGGTAACTTCACCTTCCATTGACAGTTTTCTATTGGATATTGTCACTGGCAGGCTGATATTCCCACTACTAGAGCCACTTACTGTACCCTTTGGCATGTCTAATTACATATATCTGTGCCCCACTCTGGCTCCTGTTGTGTTGACTGCAGCCCACTACAGGTTATACCTATGTATACATTACTGTACAGTTGAATTGCAATGTTCACAACTTGTTAAATTAATACATAGTTCAATCAATTGACAGACTCCATACTTGTATTTTTTACAAGCGTGCTTATTTATGTGCTAATAAGTGGATGGGGTGTTGCAATGGGATGTGGTGGTGGTGGAGGAGAGTCCAGGTTTAAGTTCCAGTCTATTTGTATCACAGGTGCACTATCCAAAGAGGCATAGGAAGTGGAGCAATGGCAGTTCGGGGTGGACAGGGTGACATTCAGGAGAGTCTTTTTTCCTGGTGGGGATCTTGGCAATAGTCTCTGGCTTCTGATGGATCGCAGGGACCGTTTGCGTGGTGGTTCTCCTTCTGCAGGGAGAGGGGTGCTGATGGCCTGTTGTTCCTGTGGCGGTGCCTCCTGTCCACTAGCGTCAGCAGAGGTGGAAGGCTGTTCATTGGTTTGGCTAGTGTCAGGGGCCTGTTGGTGTGCCACTGCCTCCCTTATGGTATTTGCCATGTCTGCCAGCACCCCTGCAATGGTGACCAGGGTGGTGTGTATATCATTCAGGTCCTCCTTGATCCCCAAGTATTGTCCCTCATGCAGCCTCTGGGTCTCCTGGGAATGGTGGTATGCTCCCAGGATGTTGGTGAGTGCCTCGTGGAGAATCGGTTCCTTGGGCCTTTCCTCCCCCTGTCGCACAGCAGTCATCCCAGCTTACCTGTTGTCCTGTGTCTCTGTCCCCTGAACCGTCTGCCAAGTGCCACTGACCACAGATCCCTGATCGTTCTGTGTTTGTGGGGTTGCCTGGAGTCCATGTAGTGGTGGACACACTGCTGATTGACGTGTCCTGGGGATAGTGGTATGGGCCCGCTGGGTGGGTGCTGTGGTGGTGTTTCCTGAGGGGGGAGGCTCTGTGGTGGTATGTGTTGGAAAATGGGTTATTGGTAAGGGCAGGTAAGTACCTACCCTTAGCAATAGGCCACTAACCTCCACTTAGGTCCAGTTAGGTCTCAGTAAATTAAACCTAGCTCAACTCTAGGTAGCTTGGCAACGAGCGACACGGCTTAACTCAGGAGACAAAGCGTGAAGCATTCAAATATCACAAAACAGTAATTAAATAAAACACAGGAAACAGTTGAAAAATCCAAAATCAATTTATAAAAATAGATCATATTTTTATCTTCAAAATGACACCAAAACGAATAAAATTGGATAATGGGAACCGGAGATATGAATTTTTAAAAGAATTAATGCTTTCTAGCGCATAGAAGCAAATAGTGCTCAAAGGGGTAAAAAGGTCACACTGGAAAAGAACAAAATCCAGAGTTCAGGCCACCCATGAGGTAACACTGTCACAGTTACTTTTAGAAGTGTTTGATTGAGGAAAGTGGTCCACAGCACCAGCCAAGTGTTCAGAGGCTCTGGCGTGCCTCTTGGGGTCTGGGACTACAACTCCCACAATGCACCTCTTCAACTTATGGAGTTGCGCCAAATGTCTCCAGACTTCTGGATCTTCTTCCAAAGGTCCTTTTTGTGTCCTTGAAGTGTCCACAACTTGATCCAAGGTTCCAGAAGCTCTGAGTTGCTCCTTGGGAGTTGGGACTACAATTCCCAGAATGCACCTGGTCAGAATCCTCAAATGGCCACTGGATGCTGGTCAGCTGGGCTCTGCTTGCAGGACTTGATGCAGGGGACTCTGGGCAGCTCCTTTGTACCTGTAGCAAACAGGGAGTCTCTTCTTGAAGCAATAAAAGACAGGTAAAGTCCTTTTAGTGGTGAAGCCCAAGTGTGGAGCTGGTTCAGTCGTCCAGAGTGCATTGTCCAGGTGCAGGTCAGGGGTCCAGCAGGGCAGTCCTTCTTCTTCTGTAGTTCTTCCTTGTTGCAATCTGATAGGGATCTGAGGTGTGGGTGCGGGTCTGCCAGTGTTATTCCTACTCCTGGGTGAAAAACGGAGGGGTCCTGGTTCTCCAATCGGGTGCAGGGTCCTTTCCCCTGTTATGACCCCTTTCTGGGAAGTGTGGCAAAAATCAATCCCAGGGAGCAACATTCCTCAAAAATCCATCATGGCTAAAAGTGATTTTTGGAGGTTACATCTGGCTGAGCCCACAAACCTGGTGTGGCAAAAAATCCTAAACACTCCCCTCTCCTGCCCTCTCTTAATACTAATCAAGGGGGCACATAATTGTCTGGGTTTGCAGGATGTGAGGGTGTTGTTGGGTTGCTCCAAATGTCCTTCTCTGCCTTTGAAGACCAGTTTGGCAGCCCTCCCCCTTCCTGCTTCACCATCTGCTGAGGGGAGTTCTCCTCCCCCAGGCACATCTCTTTGTGTGAAGCCAGGCCACTTGACACATCATCAAGGCTGGCCAATCAGAGCACAGCACCAAAAACACAGCAGGGCTGAAGTTGGAAACTTTTCAGGTAAAGTTTAAAACTCTTTAACTGAACAAGTAATATTAAATCCCACAACTGGAAGTTGTGGGATTTATTATAACAATTAATTTGATACCAAACCTCCGGTATCTGTTAATTAAGGGGACTTTTAAAATTAAAATAAAGTCTCCCCATTCTAGCCTATGTAGGCCATTCACTACAATGAGGGAAAAACTAATTTGACTGTTTTACCTCACCAGGGCATATAAAACTATTTTTATAAGGTCCATGCTTATAGTTACATGGCACCCAGCCCTAGGGGCACATAGGGCACACCTTAGGGGTGACTTATATGTACAAATAAGGTAGTTTAACACTTTGGAACTACTTTTAATTCAAAAGTCGAATTTTCATGTAACTTAAATTTAAAAGCAGCCAGCAAGGCAGGCATGCCTTTAAAATGATACTGGGCACCTCGGCAGTGCACCTATGGGTGCTCTACCTATGCTAGGGTCCCTAAACCTACATGCCCTACCATATACTAGGGACTTATAGGTAGGTTGACTTAGCCAATTATAATTAGCCTAATTTGCATACTGAGTTTACACAGAGCACAGGCCCTGGGACTGGTTAGCAGTACCCAGGGCACCATCAGAGTTAGGAAAACACCAGCAAAAAGTGGAAAATTGGGGGCAAAAAGTTAGGGGGCCTCTGCAGTCAGCCCTGTTCTCTCACAGTATGGGACTGTGCCTGGGTAACCGACTGTCCGAAGGTCCCTAATGGGCCAGGTTGGTCATCTTGATCCAGGTGTGCAGAGCTGCTGTCATCACTGTGGGCCTCCTCTGTGGGGTGACTGGATGTTGCTGGCCCCTCCTCTCCGTTGACATTGTGTGGGGGACCTGTGGGGATGTAAATGTAATGTTATTGTTTCTGCGTTTGACATCTTGTGCATGGGTGTATTGCCCTCTATTGTTGTTATTGCCCTGGCAGCTTAGGCTTGCGTGAGTGGTGATTTGGTGGGCTAGGTGATTGTTTCAAGTGTGCATGCTTTAGTGATGGGTTCTGTGATGGGTGTCCATGCATTGGTGTTGCATGCAGGGCTTGGTTGTGGGAGCGGTGGGTTGTGATTGTAGGGTGTGTGGGAGGTGATAGAGTGATGGGAGTGAGGGTGAGGGTGGGGGTATGTGATGGCATGCAGGTAGGGGGTAGTAGTACTAAAGAATTGACTTACCAGAGTCCAGTCCTCCTGCTAATCCTGCCAGGCCCTCAGGATGCATGATTGCCAAGACTTGCTCCTCCCATGTTGTTGGTTGTGGGGGAGGAGGTGGAGGTCCACCGCCAGTCCTCTGTACTGCTATCTGGTGTCTTGCTATCACGGAACGCATCATCCCCCGTAGGTCCCTCCACCTCTTCCTGATGTCATCCCTTTGTTCTTGGGTGCTGTTCCACAGCATTGACCCTGTCCACAATCCTCCTTCATAGCTCCATCTTCCTGGCAATGGATGTCTGCTGCACCTGTGATCCGAATGGCTGTGGCTCTACCGAGATGATTTCCTCCACCATGACCCTTAGCTCCTCCTCTGAGAATCTGGGGTGTCATTGTGGTGCCATGGGTGTAGTGTGAGTGGTGTGTATGAGGGTGTATGGGGTGATGTATTGGGGTGTGTTCTGTAAGGTGCGTGGATGGTGTATGGGTGATGGTGTTATGTGGCTCTGGTTCTGTGGGTGCTCTTGGTGTCTCTCTCTCTATTGGCAATTCTTTCTAGTCGTAAGGGGTTGTGGGTAGTGTGTTTGTGTATTTTATAGTGGTATGGGTGTGTTGGTGTGGTGTGTGTATGTGTGTCAGGTGTGTGTCTAGTTTGAATTGTCCAATGTGGTGTTGTTTTGTTAGTGTGTGTATATTTTGAGCATGGCGGTATGTACTGCCAATGGTTTCCCGCGGTTGAATGCCCGCCGCAATGATTCTTTGGTCATAATGCTGTGGGTGTTGTTCAGTTGGCTTAACGGTGTGGGTTTTTCTACCGCCAGTTTATCACTGACCTTTGGCCTGGCAGACTTCTGTGTATGGCTGTATAGTGACGGATTGCTATGTGTTTATCATAATATGGGTAGCGGTAAACTGCCGCAGTGGCGGTATTTTGGCGGCAGTCCGCATGGCGGTAAGCAGAACTTACCGCCAATGTCATAATGAGGGCTTATATGTTCTACCTTAACCATACACTGCACCCTGCCCTTGGGGCTACATAGGGCCTACCTTAGGGGTGTCTTACATGTAAGAAAAGAGAAGGTTTAGGCCTGGCTAGTGGGTACACTTGCCAATTCGAATTTACAGTTAAAACTGCACACACAGACACTGCAGTGGCTGGTCTGAGACATGATTACAGAGCTACTTATGTGGGTAGCACAACCAGTGCTGCAGGCCCACTAGTAGCATTTGATTTACAGGCCTTGGGCACCTCTAGTGCACTTTGCTAGAGACTTACTAGTAGATCAAATATGCCAATCATGGATAAACCAATTACATACACATTTTGTATAGGAGCACTTGCACTTTAGCACTAGTTAGCAGTGGTAAAGTGCTCAGAGTAACAAAAACAGCAAAAACAGAGTCCAGCACACATCAACAACCCGGAAAACAGAGGCAAAAAGTGAAGGGAGATTACGGCAAGGATTAAAAGTCTAACACGTATCCCCTCCAGCTGAAAGTGGGGAGCAACTACCCAACCTCATGGGAGTTCTCATCACCTAGGTGGAAGAACCTGGACAGACCATCAGCATTGGCGTGTTCTGTGCCAGGACGGTGTTCCACCATAAAAGTCCATCCTCTGTAGGGAAAGGGACCGCCTCAACAGTTTTGGATTCTCAACCCTCATCTGTATTAACCATCTGAGGGATCTGTGGTCAGTCTGAACCTGCAAGTGAGTCCCAAACGAGTAGGGTCATAGCTTCTTCAGCGCCCATACCACAGCAAATGCTTCACGTTCTATGGCACTCCACCTATGTTCCCTGGGAAGTAACCTCCTGCTAATGAAGGCTACGGGTTGATCTAGGTCCTCTTCATTAAGCTGTGAGTGTACTGCTCAAATAGCATGCTCTGAGGCGTCTGTCTGTCCAACAAACTACTTGGAATAGTCAGGTGCCTTCAGCACAGGTGCTGTGCACATGGCAGCCTTCAGGGTTCTGGCAAGGCTTTGTCCAGATCACTTTCCTGGGTTGCTTCTTAGAAGTCAACTCAGTCAAGGGGGTAACAATGGTACCATACCCCTTGACAAACCTCCTGTAGTATCCTGTGAGACCTAAGAAGGCTCTCACTTCAGACTGGGTCTTGGGGTGCTCCCAAGCCAGAATGGTATCAATCTTTGGCTGTAGGGGTGCCACCTGGCCACTCCCCACTTGGTGTCCCAAGTACACCACAGAACCCTGCCCTATTTGGCACTTGCTTGTCTTAATAGTGAGGCCTGCCTTCTGCAGGTCCTCTAACACTCTCCAGAGCTGTTACAGGTGTTCCTCCCATGTGGAACTGAACACAGCAATGTCATCCAGGTAGGCAGCAGTGAACTCATACAGACCAGCCAACACCTGGTTGACCAACCTCTGAAATGTTGCAGGGGCATTCTTCATCCCAAATGGCATGACTTTAAATTGAAAGTGTCCATCTGGGGTAGAAAATGCTGACCTCTCCTTGGCCCCCTCAGTTAAGGCAATCTGCCCATACCCAGGTGTTAAGTCAAATGTATTGAGGTACTTGGCAGCTTCTAACCGGTCAATGAGCTCATCAGCTCGGGGGATGGGGTGTGCGTCAGTCTTGCTGAATGCATTGAGTCCCCAGTAGTCCACACAGAGCACGAGTTCTGGAGTGGCACCAGGTGCAGCAGCCTTTGGGACCAATACCACTGGACTGGCCCAAGGACTGCTGGAGTGCTCAATAACCCTTAGGGTTAGCATTTTGAATACTCCATCTTTAATGCAAGCCCTGACCCTGTCAGTCACTGTGTAAACCTTTTGTTTAATGTGTGTACTGTCCCCAGTGTCCACATCATGTGTGTATAGGTGCGTGACCTCTGTGATCAGGGAAAACAGTGAGGCAAACTGTCCCAACACGTGGTGACAGTCACACTGCTGCTCTTCCATCAGGGAGGGAGAGAGGATCACTCCCTCCACAGACCCATCTTTTTCTCCTGCACACAGGAGGTCAGGAAGAGGCTCACTCTCCTCCTCCACCCCATCATCTGTCGCAAGGAGCACGGACAGTTCAGTCCGCTCAAAGTGCTGCTTGAGGCGGTTGACATGCAGGATCCTTAAAGGGTTTCTTGGAGACTGCAAATCCACCAGGTAGGTGACTTCACTCTTGTGCTCCACCACCTCAAATGGCCCAGTCTGTGACGCCGTGCTTAGCGGCGGCGTCTCTGTGTACGACTGCGGTCGGACTATGACTCTGATATGCTGAGCGCCGTCCCCTGTGTTTTTGCCAAATTCTTGTGACGCATGCCAGGAAGCATTTTTCATGCTCCCAGTCGTGTCGTCCTTACCTGTCTTTGTAATATTCTTTTTTCTGGCAGTGGTGGACTCCTTTCCTTTCTGTTTTCCTTTTTTCTTCTCTTTTTCTGTGCTCTTGTCTTTTTCTTCTTTCTGGTCTCCATGTTGTCTTCTTGCAGGTTTCAATGTTGTCTTCTTCTGTTCCTTTTTCCAAGCATGCCCTTTTTCTCTTATACTGCTACTTTTTCCCATTCTCTTCTATGGGCCTTTTCCCAATCCAAGATGGTGTTGTTTCTTTTTTCTGTGTTGTCACTTCCTGTTTTCCAGTATATAAGTCACTCAGTCCTGATCTCCCTTGCATTGCAAACACTTCCTCTTGGTGGTGATCTTCGCTGTTGTTCCTCGTTATTTTCCAGTTCCTGTTCCTCTGATTGTGAATTTTTCCTCTTTTTTTCTGTTTTCATTCCTGTTTTTTCCTCTTTTTCAGGAGTTCCTGTTTTTGAGGTTTTTCCCATTTTTGGGGTTTTTATCCTCTGGGACTCCTTCTGGAGGGTACGGTCTGCTTTGGCGTTTTCCTGTCAATCAGCATCAGGGCTACTAGAAAGGGTCACCCCTATCTTGGTCTATCCAGAACCAGCAGAAGACCGAGTGGTCTTTTGAACCCTTCAGCCAAAGGTGAGAAGCATCTGTTGTAGTTGGACTCTCGCTCTAGGCAAGAATGCTGGTTTAAGGATGACAGTACTTATGTTTGTAGGTTACTATGCCTATCCTACAACAAGTCACAACTGTAGTCCCAACCCTTCCGGCTCACTAGCAGTACCTCACCAAAAACTCAAACATTTGAAGGTGATTTGTGGCAGCCTTTACGCATGGACTCAAGAGTATGACATCTCAGGGAGTGTCAGTGGTTAAATGGAGATCACCCCTTTCTCACAGATACATCATGTCTCAACCAAACACAGGCAATAACGAAAATGCAGTAATGTTTCAATAGTTTTTATTCAACACAATCTGCAATCTGCGGTAAATTGCATGGACTGCAATGAGTAGGATAATGAACAGTGCAAGAGACAGAATTGTAAAAACAAGAGTCATGATTATAAAGACCCCCACCATCTTGCAGCAACATGGAAACACATAGAGTGTATAATATGTCCTATTACCCTATTCTGATAGACCTAACCTTCTACCTAAAGGAGAGCTGGGTATGTTAAACATAATCTGCCAATGCCATGTGCCTAAGAAGAGCCCCCAACCCTTGTTACCTTGGAATGAGATCTCTAGCTCAGACTCCGTAGGAACACAAAGTCCGGGTCAACGTCAAGGCGACGTGCAGCATCAATAGCTGCAATGGTATCTGGTCGGAATCCCTCTGATTATCTGTCTAAAGTGAGGTGAATTTATACAGATCTACTTGGACCCCTGATGTAGGTTGTTCCCAAACAGCATGCTTAGGACGGGAATTAGTATAAGCAATTCCCTCGAAAGCATGAAGAGGGAAAGTACCTAATGTAAACACCTACAGTTTGTTTGTCTCTGTCACTTGATTTGACGCCTTAGCGCGGTGTCACTGATAACATAAACTTAAACAAATGGCCTAACTATAAACACAACAGCCATCTTAGAAGAATTAATTAAATAAATGGGCTAAGACAGAGCATGCTAAGTAGGTGAAAAGTCACTAAGGCTATTACCCACTAAAACAAACTAGGATTCACTACACCCTCCCCATTACCGTAACAAGTATGACGCCATAACTGGACGCCACCGAAGGTGAATGAATCCAAAAGCTAAAAAAACACTTTGGACTAAAAGCTAAAAGCATAAAAACAAGTTAAAAAACATAATTAAAATTAATAGCTTTAAAAACATACGAAAAGACCTAATGTCGACCATGACAAGCACAGCAGGCCAAAGTAAAGACTTTGAATTTTGTTTGGTAAAAAAACCCAATCACTAATTTGTGGAACAATAGTCATGCTCTTGAAGAGTAGCTCCGAAGTCATCAACTAGGAAGTCATCAAAAAACGAGGCCAAATCATCAGATGTCAGAACGATCACACGGGCGGATGGATTCACAGAGCAAAAGTGCACAGTAGTCTCTCATGTAGGTCCACCTACAGTAGTTCCAAGTTCCGTAGAGTGAAGAGTAAACTCATTCAACACAGAGTGTTTGTAAGTGGCTTCGCAGAACAGCCTTAGTCTCAGGGGGCACGACCGTGTATGAACCCTCAACGGGGACATCAGCAGTTCTTGGTCCACAGGAGGCACTGACGTGACGGCAAGGCACACTGTTGGCAAATGTTCAAAGAAGCACCATACACAGCGAAAGACAGGCTGCCCCCATCAGAGGAGTGGTCGGAATGACAATGACCAATCCCATTCCAATTCCTCCAGCAAAGAAGCATTGAAGACATGAACCATGCGTTCACGGCACAGTTGTGCTGGTGGTAGCTGATCCATCTCTCTGTGTAGCTGTAAAGAAACAACCACTGTGAATCAGAAGAAATACCAGCAGTATTCCGCCAATCAATGCCAAAATTATAGGAAAGCCACCAAACACACTTGAAAAGAGCACAAGGATGGCCGACGGGATGACTCCGAAGTTAGTCTGGAACATTGACACAAATCCACACCCGACAGCCTTAAAGAAATGGACAATCCCAGTATTGCTGGAGGCATAGAGAATTCTGGATACCAGCTCACCAAAGTGCTTGGGGAAGTTGGTATTTAATAGGGATTGTATCTCGGCTGATGATCTCGCAATCTGGAGAGCATACGTCTCTCTAGCTGATGTCAACGCGACCTGTTTTTGAAACAGTAGCGCCTTCAGTCTGCTCAGCTTGTGATAATTTACATCAATAGAATCAAATCAATGTGAGGCCACTTTTCTGATACCTTTATCTCTCGTGTGGGGGAGAATAAAAAATGTCCACAACACGTAACGACCTTAGGGACTGAAATTGTGTAGGCAGTTCCTGGTCGCATACCGCAACAGCTTGGATCGCTCAGCACCACATAACTGCCATTGGAGAGTACATGAAATGATGGTCGCATCAAAGAGATGGGAGTACCCTTCAGAAAACAGGTCAGATTTGCGACCCCCGCATTGCAATGGCCATGAAGTAACATGTGATTGCAGATCATTGAATGGCTAACAGTCGTCTCACATTCGCTTCCGCTAAGAAAGACCTCTGTTTCGCCGTTCAGAGATTTGTAATCAAAGGGCAACTCCCACTCTTCCTTAATGTAGCTATCTCACAGACGCTCATACCTGCCCACGGCAAGATGTTTCAGGCATTTTATAAAACAAAAAGTGGAAATGGGCAGATTGATGATGCCATGTAGAAGCCATATTATTGAAGGACTCTCTGCGATTGTAAAAGGCAACTTTTCTCACCTCTCTATGTGAAGCATGGTGAAACTCGCATCCCTTTTAGCCATTGTCTTCTGTTCCCTGGATAAATTAAAAGTAGTGAATAATTCACTACCATTAATGTAGCTCCATGGAATATGGCCATTTTTCAGTTTTTGTAACGTCCAACCAAGCTGAATATTGGAACGCAGCTGACTTTGTTCATGGTACAAACGGGACATGTCTGTCTGAATGATATCTATCCTAGATGACACTATGGGGTCATTCCGACCTCGGCGGTAAAAGGCGCTTACCGCCGGTCAGAAGACCGTCATAACACCTCCGCGGTCGCGGTTAACCGCCACGGTCATTCTGACCCACAATAGGCAAACCGGCAAAATCCCGACATCCACAAAAGTCCGCCACACCAACGGCCAGCGAAAAACTGGCGATGACCAAACCTCCACCGTCACGCCAACAGAAATACGCCCATTCCATTCCGACCCACGAATCCACACGGCGGTCTTTCAACCGCGGTATCCCATTGGCGGTACACACCGCCGCGGTCGAAATACACACACACTTACAAAACACTGCCACATTGGACATTTTGAAACACACACACCTGATACACATACAAACACCACTCCCACACACCCAACACAATATAAAACACACACCCACATCACCCACAAACCCCTACGACCACCATTTATTGACTAAGGCCAGAGAGAGACACCACCAGCTAGTACACAGCATTCACAGGCACATAACACCATCACTCACACAACATCCACGCACAAAACGCCACACACCACCACACTCACCACACTCATCACCACAAACACCACCCCACACCTCATCCACACCACCCCATGGCACCCCAAAGACACCCCAGGTTTTCAGACGCTGAACTCAGGGTCATGGTGGAGGAAATAGTTCGGGTAGAGCCCCAGCTCTTCGGGACACAGGTGCAGAACACCACCATTGCCAGGAAGATGGAGCTATGGCAAAGAATAGTGGACAGGGTCAACACTGTGGGACAGCATCCACGAAATCGGGACGACATCAGGAAGCGGTGGAACTACCTACGGGGGAAGGTGCGTTCCATGGTATCCAGGCACAACATCGCGGTGCAGAAGACTGGCGGCAAACCCCCACCTCAACCCCCAGAATTTACAACATGGGAGGAACAGGTCTTGGCGATCCTGCATCCTGAGGGCCTCGCAGGAGTAGCCGGAAGAATGGACTCTGGTAAGTCTAATCTCAACTACCTCATCCCCCCCACCCACCGGCATGCCAAATCATACCCCCACCCTCCCCCCCACCCCCATCACACATCCTCCTTGCTAATGTCTCACCATCACAACCCACCCATCCCAACACCAAGCCCTGCATGCGATCACAAACCATGGACACCCATCACCCAAGCATGCCCACTGCACATACCCATCCCCCCCCAAACCACCGTCACAACAGCCCCCACAAGGGAATGCCAGCACTGGGGTACACGGGCACCCACCCATTGCACGCTATGACACACATAGAAGCAATAACCATACTCTTATAACCCTGCAGGACCGGAACGCCACGACACAGCCCAGGAGGGTCCAGAAATGTCCATTCCACCCCCAGAAGAGGCCCACAGTGATGACAGCAGCTCTGTCTCCCTGGACCCAGATGACCAGCCCGGCCCATCGGGGACCTCGGGACAGTCGGTTCCCCTCAGACAGCCACAGGCCACAGCAGACCTACCCCCCTCTGCGAACACCAGCACAGCACCCACCCAGCGGGCCCATGCCTCTGTCTCAAGGACACATCAATCAGCAGTGTGTCCACCACTACAGGGCCCCCAGGTTAACCCACCACCCCAACAACAACAGGGACCTGGGGGCAGTGGTAGTGGGCACACAGTCCAGGGGACAGAGGCCCAGGGAAACAGGGGAACTGGGAGGGCTACTGTGCGACAGGGGGGGGACAGGCCCAGGGAACGCACTCTCAACGAGGCCCTATCCTCTATCATGGGAGCATACCACCACTCCCAGGAGACGCTGGCGACGGTCCTGGCCAGGTTCCAGGAGATCCAGGTACTGCAGGAGGAACAGTTTATGGGGTTCAGGGAAGAACTCAGAAACATAAGTTCCGCAATGGGCACCATCGTGGCTCTCAATCAGATTGTCAGCACATTGCGGGACCATGTGGCACCACAAAGGGCCCCTGTCACTAGCATGGACCAAGAACAGGCTACCACCTCCGCCGGCGCTAGTGGACAGGATGCCCCAACACAAGAACAACAGGCCACCAGAACCCCACCCCCTGCAGAAGGAGAACCACCCCGCAAGCGGGGCCTGAGATCTAGGAAGAAGATAGAGTAAAATGCCAAGACCCCCGCCAGGAAAGGATACCCCCTGATTGTCATCCCACTGTCCCACATTGTCACCCTGTCCAACCTTAAACTTCCCCTGCTCCACCTTCCACAGGCATATGGACAATGCACCTGTGAGACTGAAAATCTGGACTCTGCCATGGACATTCCTCCACCTTCACCCATCACCGTATTGCAACCATTACCCAAAATTGAGCACTTTAATAAACACACTTATTGCACAAAAATATTCTGGAGTCAGCCTGTATTTTTGAACAAATGTATTACACAGAACCGTGCCAAAATGTTCAGTTACATAGTGATGACAACATACCACTGTCACACAGCTGTAGTCCATGGGGAAACAAAGCAGAGGTCACGGAGTGGGGCCCACATCTCTGAAATTGGAAGGGAAAGTCACAACTCAGTTAACATACACTGGGGGGAAACTCAGACAGTAGAGAGACAGGAGACTTTAAGTAAATGTAAAATGCCGGTGTTGATTCTTACCTGTTTGTCATTGAAAATACTGCTGTATTACTGTGTCCCTGTTGTCTCTGTCGTCCTCTTCGTCTTCCTCCTCTTCACTCTCCACAGGCTCCACAGCTGCCACAACACCACCATCTGGACCATCCTCCTGCAGGAAAGGCACCTGGCGTCGCAAAGCCAGGTTGTGAAGAATACAGCAGGCCACAATGATATGGCACACCTTCTTTGGTGAGTACATTAGGGATACACCTGTCATATGGAGGCACCAAAACCTGGCCTTCAGGAGGCCGAAGGTCCGCTCGATCACCCTCCTAGTACGCCCATGGGCCTCATTGTACCGTTCCTCTGCCCTTGTCCTGGGATTCCTCACTGGGGTCAGTAGCCATGACAGGTTGTGGTAACCAGGGCCACCAATTAGCCACACACGGTGTTCCTGAAGTACTTCCATCACGTAAGGGATGCTGCTATTCCGCATGATGTATGCCTCATGCACTGACCCAGGGAACTTGGCATTTACATGGGAGATGTACTGGTCAGCCAAACAGACCACCTGGACATTCATGGAATGATAACTTTTTCTGTTCCTGTACACCTGTTCACTTCTGCTGGGGGGGACCAAAGCAACATGTGTCCCATCAATGGCACCTATGATGTTGGGAATATGTCCAAGCGCATAGAAATCACCCTTCACTGTAGCCAAATCGCCCACCTCAAGGAAAACAATGTAGCTCCGCATGTATTTCAGTAGGGCGGACAACACTCTGGACAACACCTTGGAAAACATAGGCTGAGACATCCCTGATGAAATGGCCACTGTTGTTTGAAATGACCCACTTGCCAAAAAATGGAGTACTGACAGAACCTGCACTAGAGGGGGGATCCCTGTGGGTTGGCGGATGGGTGACATCAGGTCAGGCTCCAGCTGGGCACACAGTTCCTGTATAGTGGCTCGGTCAAGCCTGTATGTCAGTATGACATGTCTTTCTTCCATTGTCGACAGGTCCACCAGCGGTCTGTACACGGGAAGATTCGTCCTTCTCCTCGCAAGTCCCAGCGGACGGTGCCTAGGAAGGACAACATGGAGCACAGAGTCAATCAACCCACAGGTACGTTCCCACAGCTTGCACAGTACACAATTCTCAATGCATTGAATGGCTTGTATGAGTGTTGATGCAAGGCCTAGGTATGTGTGATGCAGTAGAAATTAAGATATGGGGGCCCTTGAAATGGCAGCTGCCTGACCTGTGAAGTGCGACAGTGGGATGTGAGGTCAATGCGCTGGCGTGGCACACCGCGGCGGTAGGCGGGCGAAGACCGCGGCGCAAAGCCGCATTGGTTAACATTGAACCCTATGGGTTTCAGGAGCCAATGACGATGTGCGCCGGCGGTCGCGGTACGCACCGCCGCGGGCGTGACCGCCATTTTCTATCTGCTTAATCACTCGATACCTGATCATCCACAGGAGAGGACCTATACTGCAAGTGCTGCTGTGATCTCGGTCTGGAAGAGACAATGGCTGCTGCGACTGGGGAACGGGCCCCTACCTTCACTTCTGAAGAATTGGAGAAACTCGTGGATGGGGTCCTCCCCCAGTATGCTCTACTCTACGGTCCTCCAGACCAACAGGTAAGTACACTGGGACCATGCTTTGTGGCCAATGCCTGGGTTGAGTGGGGTGAATGAAAGATGGTGGGGAGGGGAGCGAATGAGGCATGCATCAAATGACAGATGAGAGCATGTGCACCATGGCAAGGGTGGGGATGGGGGGCCACTCACATCGAGCATGCAGAGGGTGATGATTTTTTTTTCTCCCCCTGTACATGTCACATAGGTCAGCGCCCATCAGAAAATAGACATTTGGCGTGCCATCGCCAAGGACGTCCGGACCCTGGGGGTCCACAACAGACGGGGCACCCACTGCCGGAAGAGGTGGAGGACATCCGCTGCGGGAGCAGGAAGACCACGGAGGCTCTGCTGGGGATGGCCTCCCAACGTAGGAGGGGTGCCAGTCGTCAATTGACCCCCCTGATGTCCCGGATCCTGGCGGTGGCCTACCCAGATTTGGATGGGCGCGTGAGGACATCACAGCAGACACAAGGGGGTGAGTACAAGCACATTCTGCTGATTTCGCGCACATTGGAGGTGTCTGGGTCAGGGAGGAGGGCTGTGGGTATTCCTAGGCCAGGGCGATTTCTGTAGGCTAGGCCCCTCCGTTAGGCATGGCCCTATGCCCCCGCCCCCCACCTCTGTAGGTTGCCAAGTACAGCTATTCATGGCCCTGTATCACCTATGTGTGGAGTTGCCGTCCATAGGCTTGTAGGCCATGTCCCACGGATTGAGTAGTGTACCCCAAGTGCGCGGCGTAGTGCAGGGGGCTTCTGTGTCTGTCCTCTCTGCCAACGGTGTCGCCAATGCATGCACTCAACATGTCTTTGTTTCTCCCCCCCCCTTTTTTTGTGGTCTTCCTGTTCATGTGTGCATTAGCATCATTGGGCGGAGGAGAAGTGGCATCGGAGCACGAGGGAGCTGCATCTCACATGGCCCTGGAGGGCCATGCAACTGAGTCGGATTACACCAGTGAGACGGAGGGCGAGGGGAGCTCCACAGCGGGGACACGTGGTGACACCAGCGACACAGACACGTCCTCGGAAGGGAGCTCCCTTGTGGTGGCGGCAACATCCGTGCCCACCGCAACAACAGGTACAGCCACCACCCAGCGCACCAGCTCCGCCCTCCCAGCAGCCCCTCAGCATTCGCCCCGTGCCCGCTCACCCAGGAAGGTGGGCATCTCCTTCGCCCCAGGCACCTCAGGCCCTGCCCCAGTTACCCCTGCTGCCCTCAGTGAGGAGGTCATTGACCTCCTCAGGACGCTCATTGTTGGGCAGTCTACCCTTTTGAATGCCATCCAGGGTGTAGAAAGGGAGGTGCACCGGAGTAATGCATACCTGGAGGGCATTCATTCGGGTCAGGCTGCCCATCAGCGATCGTTCAACGCTCTGGCCTCAGCACTGACGGCAGCCATTGTCCCTGTCTCCTGCCTCCCTCCTCCAACTTCCTCAACCCAGTCCCACTCCCCTGTACCTCTGCCTATCCCAGACACACCATCAGACCAGCCTGCACACACCTCAACACCCAAGGGAAGCTCATCCAGACATAAGCACCACACATCACACAAGCATTCACCCAAGCAACATCCACATGCAGACATGCCAACAGCCACTGCCCCCTCTGTGTCCCCATCCTCCTCGTCTCCCTCCTCCCTCCCTGTGACGTCTACACTCACACTTGCATGCACAACATCTTCAGCCACTACGTCCATCACCAGCACACCCACCAGAACACTCTGCACACGTGCAGTCACCACCCCATTACCATTTACACGTCCCCTGTGTCCTCTCCCAGTGTGTCTGTCACCCCCTCTTCCAAACCACACAATCGCAGCCACCCACCAACCCAACAGCCATCCACCTCATGACAGCCTCCAGCACAAGCACCTGCACCCAAAGACACCAGACTTCACTCTCCAACAACCACATCCTCTTCCTCCACTCCCATACCCACTACAACTACCCGTCCCTGTCTTTCAAAATTGATTTTCCTTTCCAACCTTGACCTCTTCCCAACAACTGACCCACCCCCTCCATCTCATAAGATTCCAATCAGCACCTCAGCCACCACAAAACCTGGACCTCCAAAGACAATAGTCCAAGGATTTTGGAGTCCACCACCTTCAAGCCCAGCTACTTCGGGTAGGAGTAAGATGACGGCCAGCCCACCCCCCCAAAAAAAAGCCAAGAAAGCCAGTGCCCGGCGCGAGAGGGCAAAGACAGCAGGCTCCAAAAGCCCTACCCGGACACCGTCAGGGAGTGGGGTGCCACCTGGCACATCGCCAGAGGGAGGAAAGGGCCACAGACGAGCAGGGAAGGGTGGCAAGGGCAGCACGCCCGACAAGTCCGGCAGCAGGCGAGCTGCCCAGGAGGGCCCCACCAGCCCCATTCCAGGTGTGCAGGAGGACACCCACGGGCCCGGGACAGCAGCACAGGAGGGCCCTGCAAGCGAGAAGACAGATGTGCACCAAGGGCCCGGCAGCCACATGTCAGGTGGCGAGTGACATCCAGGTCATGGCCGGATGTGGTGACCTGGACACACATGTCAAGCACCGCTGAACAGGGCACCGCCGTGTCAAGAACCGCTGAACAGGGCCCTTCAAGTCAAGCACCGCTGAACAGGGCACCGCCGTGTCAAGAACCGCTGAACAGGGCACTTCCAGTCAAGAACCGCTGAACAGGGCACTTCCAGTCAAGAACCGCTGAACAGGGCCCTTCAAGTCGAGCACCGCTGAACAGGGCACCGCCGTGTCAAGAACCGCTGAACAGGGCACTTCCAGTCAAGAACCGCTGAACAGGGCACTTCCAGTCAAGAACCGCTGAACAGGGCCCTTCCACTCAAGAACCGCTGAACAGGTCCCTTCAAGTCAAGCACCGCTGAACAGGGCACCGCCGTGTCAAGAACCGCTGGACAGGGCCCTTCCAGTCAAGAACCGCTGAACAGGGCCCTTCAAGTCAAGCACCACTGAACAGGGCACCGCCGTGTCAAGAACCGCTGAACAGGGCCCTTCCAGTCAAGAACCACTGAACAGGGCCCTTCAAGTCAAGCACCGCTCTGCTGGGCCCTTCAACTCAAGCACCGCTCCGCTGGGCACCGCCGTCTCTGCACCGCTCCGCTGGGCCCTTCAAATCAAGCACCGCTCCTCTGGGCACCGCCGTCTCTGCACCACTCCGCTGGGCCCTTCATCTCAAGCACCGCTCCGCTGGGCCCTTCATCTCAAGCACCGCTCCGCTGGGCCCTTCAACTCAAGCACCGCTCTGCTGGGCCCTTCATCTCAAGCACCGCTCCGCTGGGCCCTTTATCTCAAGCACCGCTCCGCTGGGCCCTTCAAGTCAAGCACTGCTCCGCTGGGCCCTTCATCTCAAGCACCGCTCTGCTGGGCCCTTCAACTCAAGCACCGCTCCGCTGGGCACCGCCGTCTCTGCACCACTCCGTTGGGCCCTTCAACTCAAGCACCGCTCCGCTGGGCACCGCCATCTCTGCACCGCTCCGCTGGGCCCTTCATCTCAAGCACTGCTCCGCTGGGCCCTTCAACTCAAGCACCGCTCCGCTGGACACCGCCGTCTCTGCACCGCTCCGCTGGGCCCTTCATCTCAAGCACAGCTCCGCTGGGCCCTTCAACTCAAGCACCGCTCCGCTGGGCACCGCCGTCTCTGCACCGCTCCGCTGGGCCCTTCATCTCAAGCACCGCTCCGCTGGGCCCTTCAAGTCAAGCACCGCTCCGCTGGGCCCTTCATCTCAAGCACCGCTCCGCTGGGCCCTTCATCTCAGGCACTGCTCCGCTGGGCCCTTCATCTCAAGCACCGCTGAACAGGGCACCGCCGTCTCAAGCACCGCTGGCCCATTGGCAGAAGGGGCAGGCCCGCATCTGTGTCGGACAGGGCTGCACAAAGCACTCTGGGCACCATGCCTCCTCCAGAACCAGTGGGGTCTGTAATCCACTTGTGAGACTGTGGCTTTGTACTCCCCAGGATGGCACAGTGGGCAACCCACCCACTGTAGAGACTTGAGAGACTGTGGCTTTGCACTCCCCAGGATGGCACAGTGGGCAACCCACCCACTGTAGAGACTTGAGAGACTGTGGCTTTGCACTCCCCAGGATAGCACAGTGGGCAACCCACCCACTGTAGAGACTTGAGAGACTGTGGCTTTGCACTCCCCAGGATGGCACAGTGGGCATGGAGGCCCCTCGTGGATCTGGCGTCGTGGACTCATCTGGCTGAGGTGCCCCCCCTTCCCTTCCCCCTGAGGTGCCTGTAGTTTTGCTATCTGATGCCCCTGCAGTGTTCTCTCCATTGGAGTCGGGTATCGTGTGTGGGCTTTGCCCATGTGTTTAGGCCCATTGGCCCACGAACAATGGCTGATACCCAATTTGGACAGGACAATTTACATATGTATATATAGTTATAGATGTTTGATATATTTTTTTACTTAGCCGTACAATATACTTCAAATTTCATGATCATTTCCTTTTGTCTTTGCATTCTTCCGGGGGGTTTGGGGGTGTCACTCTGAGTTGTTGCTCTGCATTGATGTGTATGTACTTATGGGTGAGGGTGAGGGTGGGTGTGTCGCGTATGTGTGTGCCCGTAATTTTTTGCCTCCCCCCTCCCCTGTGTCGTAGGTGCAGTACTCACCGTTGTCTTCTGCGCCGGCGTTCGTGCGCCTGGTAGAGGAGCAGGAAGACAATAGCTGGTAGGATGTGTAGTTCGGGTTCCATGCTGTCCAGAATCCTCGTGGAGTGTGTAGAGGTGAGCATTTTCCGTTCGTAATGGCTGTTTCCGCCGTGTTTTTATCGGCGAGGCTACCGCCCAGGAAAAGGTGGCGGATTGGTGGGTTGTGATAGGGTGGGCGGTACATTGGCTCCCGCCTGCCTGTTGGCGGTGACCGCCGCGCTGTTTGTTTGTCCTGCCGTGGCGGTCGGAGTGTTAAAGTGGCGGTCTCTGTTGGCGGTTTCCGCCAGGGTCAGAATTCCATTTTTTTTACCGCCAGCCTGTTGGCGGTTTGACCGCCGCTTTAACACCGACCGCCAGGGTTGGAATGACCCCCTATGTTTGTTAGTGAATAAATTCCTCTGGACAGAGTGTTCATGCCGTTATAGACAACTGCTAAAGCCTTTTCTAAGTTTTCCTTCTCTATTTGCCTTAAACGCACAGCAGATTCTGAGAAAGTTCCAATATCTCATTGTACATAGCATAGATGAATCTTTTGGAGCACTTTTTCTTAGGACTTAACAAAAAGTCCAGCAAGTCTATATCTTCAGAAAGCGTGTTTAGGTGTTATTTAACTGCGGCTAACTTGTTTGACTGTACCCTTGGTTTCCACAGTTTAACCACACTGTATGTAGTAACTATCCCTGTGTGTTGATAAAGCGAGGATCCATCTGGCTAAACTTGAAACCCCCTGAGGAATTAAAAAAACGCGCCTGTCGGCCATTGGTGTCTACTACCCAAATTAACTACCTGCCAGGACTGGAAAGTGAAGAATTATAGGTGCTAGCCTGAACCTTTGCATCCAGCTCTTCCTCCGTATTGTTCAGGAAGAGTTGCCAATCATTACATTTTGCCGGTGTGGGAATACTGGGCGTGTTCATGTCTTTTATTTTTGCTAACCCCAGGCAGGACATCTGTTGAATCGTGTCATTTAAAAAGATAATTTGCACAGGAATCAGGCATGCTCTAAATAAAGATTCCATACCCTGTATTTGCCAATCTTGTGTTACCCATACACTCTTTAAATCAATAGTGTTCTTCCAGTGATGGTAACCTTCAACAGCAAGACGAGAAACAAAGGAATCTGAATGAATCAGTTTTGTGTCTGTTAGCAAAGTTTTCCTAGTTCTTGAAGAAATATGACTGAATTTTTTGTGTCATGCCCAGAAAAATAAGTACATTTCTCTAAATAACTTTTCGGGCTTCCCACTGGTGGTGTTGAACAATGTTCCCACTGTGTGTAATTGAGTACTGGTCTATGTCTAGTTGCACGGTGCATGTAGTAATGTCCCCAATTATTATAGCAGAACATTTCCCTGTAGTTCATGGTATTTGCATATACATCATCACTTTCAAATACTGAATAGTACTTAATTTCAGTTAACATAGAATCAACTGTCTGGATATCCCAATCATCATGGACAGCACTGGGTAAAATGACATCTGTCATAGATATTTTAAATACATATGGAATTTAGATAACCTCAGTAGGCCTGTATATTTCAAATGGAACTTTGTACCACACAATCCCATCAGAAATGGGTACAGCTGAAATGTTCACTGGGGACAAGTCTCTGCAGACCTTGTGTGAGGAATGATATGGAGTTAAGACTTCATCCACAGGCTCTACAGAGGAGTGTTCAGGAATGTAATGACCATTTATGAGCAAAAAGAAAACAGTCACAAAACCAATCCATAGAAATCAGGTAGAAAATGTCAGGCTGAACCATAGCTAGTTCCAGGGGTATATTAAGTAATTCATTTTAAGCCATCGATATAGCTTACGTGTCTTTGAAACATTTTCAGTCACTGGAGTGGATGAGTCTGAAGAAAAGTCATCAATATTAATGAAGTAACCATAGGCAGTCTCTGCAAACATGGGAGCAAGTGTAGTACTTGTAGATGGGTCCACTTCACGTGGAGGTTCATAGTAGATGGTGTCATCAGTCTGTGTTGTATTGGTGTATAAAACAGCCAAATCTTGGACAGGAGTTGTAGTTGAAGTGGTAACAGGAACCAGCAACAGCTCATTTTCCGCCCTCCCCATGTTCGAGGAGGAATTTGTAGCATTGTTGGACATTGTTGCATAGTCCACAGTAGTGTTGTTCACTCTATTCTGAAATGGTATGTCTTGTTGGGTAGTGAGAGGGGATCGGGAACTACCCAAGGGACCTCTGGGTCTACTGTGCAGGATCGGCCACATGGTGTAGTTTGAAGTTGTCAATTGAAACAAATTTAGTTTCCTCGTGAACCAGACAGCGGTGGCAAAATAACAGTTCTGGTACCTTGTACTCCCAGGACTGAGACCGGTGCTCTGCAGGATGGACCAAATTCCTTCTTCACAGTTATCTTTTCACAAACCAGATCCCCAACTTTAGGAATCCAGCCAGTGGAAGTTGTTGGTAAATCCCTTATTCCTAACGCGGCAGAACTGGTGGATGATTTATCATCACAAAATTGCTGAAGCTCCGGTAAGACAGTGAGGCATTCATTTATGTCAAAAGGTGTTTCTGCTGCCACCATACCAGAGCCATCATGATCTGGGACATACATAGGTATCCCAAAGAGAACATCATAGGGAGTGCATCCCCTCAAGGACCGTTTTGGCAGATTATTCAGTGCTCTCTGGACCCCATATAGGTGATGAAGCCAGCTGCGACCAGAACCTAATATTCTTTGTGTTAAGGACTGCTTTAGATCATGGTTCCACATCTCCACAACCAAATATCCGTTGGGATGGTATGGTGAGGAGTAATGGAGTTCAACACCCATCATCCCCATGGTGTCCCTGAATGTCTTAGAGGCAAATGCAGGATCCTGGTCCAAATGGAACGCTGCAACCACAAATGTACCAATCAAGATTAGCAAGTCTTTTATAACAGTTCGAGCATCAGCCGACCGCTGCAGCCATACCCACAAGAATCTAGAACAGGAATCTACAGCTACTAGGATGTATCTGTATGCACCATCAGCCTGGGGTGGACCACAATGGTCCAGATACACGCATTATAATGGCCTGCGGGACACTACGAGGGATGTCTGTGGTGGGCGTTTGACATTGGAGCCCTTTATTTGCTGACAAACGTCACAACAAAGGATGTATTGCTTTGTCTGTTTGGATAGAGCTGGCCACTAGAATCTTTTCTGCAAGAGTGTTACTGTGGCCGAAATACCAGCATGAGCAGCAGCAACACCCTTATGTGCTGCTTTCACTAAATCTAATCTCCAGTCTTAGTTGGGGATTGCTCCATCTCCAACCCCAGGAAGTGTTGCATAAGCAACATTCTGCACACTGATGTGGTAAGAATACTTTGTAGGGTACCCTTTTGGGAGAGGCTTGCCTCAGCCGAAGCTTTCATGGCAGTCAGAATTTCATTATCCAATCTCGTATGGGAACGAGTCACTGCAGCCACAGAAGCCGTAGTTACTGCGGATTTGGCTGCTTCATCAGCCAAAGTGTTACCGATCATGTGTACTCCTACACGTTGGTGGCCCAACGAATGTACTACATGGACACATGGTAGCTTAACCTTAAGATCAGCCACCCTCCCCCACAACGTCTTGTGTTTTAGAGTGTTCCCTTTAGAATCTCTAAACCTGTTCAACTTCCAATGATTAAGATAATCATTGTAGGACTGAACACAGTAATATGAGTTGCAGACTGTTAAAGTTATTCTTCCTGTCTCTGTGTGTTCTAGCACTAAAATAAGGCCTTGGAGTTCAGCCAACTGAGCTGTGCAGTCCCCTAGGGTCTGTGTGTAGGTATTGTGAGGGTGGAAGACTCCATCCTTCATTACTCTACTCACAGCTGCACAAGTGGCTGAGTATTGATGTTTGGTACCTATAGCTGGTTAAGCTTAACCATCAGTATAAATGACAGTATGGTAGCTCTCTAAAGGTAAAAGATGTAGAGGAACGGGGCATTCCGGTTCGTATTGGAGAAATTCTTGTATCTGGAATTTCAACTCAAAGATGTAATCAACATCAATAGTGGTCAGAGAAGATGCCCACTGAATCCAACGTGGAATTAGTGCTTTAGCGTTTGGAATGCTCGCCTTGGTGACAGTCCCTAAGGCTGGCACCAGGGTAACAACAATGATGCGTTTCCCTTGGGCAAGTGGCCTCTCCTTTATGACAGCCATCTGAACTGCAGTTAGATTTTTTTCTGTGTTTGCAAAACGTTGACCTGCATTGGAGTACAGGTGTGATTTACATGCTATGGGCAGTGTGTCATCTTCATTGAAGGTGACATAACTAAACCCAATGGTACCAGCAATTATTCTGATGACCAAATTTGTTTTATTGTCACATGTGTGCAAGTGTTTTAGCTTCAACCATATCCTGCTGCAATTCTCTAAGGATGCCTGTGTGTTCAACTGTCTAGTGTCTGCTAGAAAAATCTGGATGTATTTAGGCATAAAGTGGCTTGATACGTTGTGCATAGTCAGGAATGTATGTTCTGCCAAAATTGAAGAAACCAAGTAAAGACTGTAGTTTCCTTAGAGTGTTTGGTGGGTGCAGTTGTGCACATTTCCCTAGGAAGTGCCGGGCCAGGCTCTTTCCTTCATTCGGTAGCTCATATTCCAGGAACAATACAAAGAGAAAAGCAATCCTACTTTTCTTAAAGTTGAATTTATAACCGATCTCTGCAAACCCCAATATTATTTGATCGGCCTTAGCAAGATGAATGTTGATGTCGTTGTCTGTGAGATAAATGTCATCCACATAGGATAACGCTTCTGGGTCAATATCATGTAATATTGATGTTACTCGGGCTGAAAACAGCCCTGGCCTAATCTTATAGCCATGGGGTAAATGGCAAAATGAGAATGCACTTAGGTCCCGACTTTCTTCCGCTAAATTCTGGCAGAAAAACCCATTGGATATATCCAACATTGTTTTATATTTATTGCACATTATATTGTTTATTTGTGCCGTCCTATGTGAATTTTGTATAGCATACATACGCGTATGGCTGTTTAAATGTCTGTAATCTAAGACTATTCTACAGGAATGGTCTGGCTACGCAACTGGGAATAACGCGTTTTTTATTGCAGAGGCACAGGGCTCAATTAATCCCTGATACTCTAGCTTAGTGAGGATCTCCCTCACCAGAGCTTTTGCTTCATGTTTGACAGGATATTGTGTCTGAGGTTGGGGTGTAGACCTGATAGGTATTATATGACATGGAGAGTCCTTGTCCCAACCTACATGATTGCGGTATAACGCCTGTGCCTGCGCTAAAGCCCATTTGACAGCGTGGGCTTCTTTTTCCGCATCTGTAACAAGTTTAGAGAAAGAAGGCAAAATGACATCTTCCCCATGTGGGAGCTTGCGGACGTGTTCGGGTGGCCCATCTCTTTCGGCCAATAGGATATCACAATTAAGTTTGTCCCAAAATATCACACTGATGGTGTGCTCTACGTCTCCCTCAATTTGAATCTTCAAATCATAACCTTTATCGTATCGGGTGGGAGTACGCGCCCATCCTCTGTTTCAACCGCAATATAATCGCTAGTTGCTGTTGTATCCAGATGATCTTTCAGACTCTGGCGACATATCAAACCTCTGTTGCACTGTCTAACAGTGTCACTGCCCACGTCATGTTCTTCAGCACTGTTCTCAAGTATAATGGCATTTTTAACTGACAGTGCTGCCACCTTTTTCTTTTTAAACTGTGGCTTTTGTTATGAAGTCTTGTCTTCTTTTTTGACTGTAGACTGTGTTGAGTCTTTCTTTTGTTTCACGTATTCAGCACGTCGGTCAGGACGGCCCCTCTTTTGCTACATCTATCCGGGGCATCCTGAAAGGAATGAGAGGGATGTGAATCAGTATATCTGTCAGGAGTTTTTATATTCTCCCTATTTCTGAGAGCGTACTTCCTTTTGGAGTTCTCCCGATGTGGAGAATCTGCTCTCTGCTTCTGTCTATATTTAAATTGTCTTGGCTTATCCCAGCACTTTTTAGAACTTGCCTATGCCTGTTTTGTACCTTCCTTAGGGGCGGTACTCTGTAACTCTAGCTTCTTCAGCTTGGCTCCCAGACTATCCCATTCTATAGGTATCAGAAATAATTTACGGTAGCTGTCTCTCCTGTTCCAAATGTGGAGTTTCTCAAAGATGCTGGCATATGGCCACTGCTATCACTTCCCCTTTAATGTTACTGAGTATTATTGATGAAACTGCATCGAAGTTACGCATTAATTTCATCCCCAAATCTAGGGCAGGTGCTGCCCCATGCTCATTCTGTATTTGTTTTAACACTTCCGGTAAATTGGCAAGTGTCGGGGTACCATGTGTGGTGGTATAAATTGCAGCAAAGACTGTTCCCCATGTGGCCAGTCTTCTACCGAGGGAACCATCCCGAACTGCAAGCACATTGTGAGAATTCTATGTTTCTCCTGTGGTCCCGTATGGGAAACACAGCTTCCAGCTGATTTGTTTTCTGGGCAATCTAGAATGGTATTTTCTCCCATTTTGTGGGTACTTTACCCATAATTGTATGCACTGTTTGTGGATTAAACCCAGTAGCCAATTGGTATTCAGCAGGTGCTGGTGGTGCTGGACGCGCTGGTGTTGTGTTCAAAGTCCTCAGTACGAACTGAACAAGCCGTCTGTATAGTGTTACGATTTCATCGTATGAATTTTGCAGATCTACTGCTTGCATATTTTGTATACCTGGGAGAGGTGTGTATTTGGCAAACATGGGCCACGTTGGTCCATCATTACCTAAAGGACCTAACCTCACACGTTGTATTACATGTGGAAGGGCTCCTTCCAACCAGTTCTGATGCTCTTGATAAGTGAGCGGTATTTCATGATACTCGTATGCTTGGTACCCTTGAGGTACATTAGCAATTTTATATGTGTGAAATGTGACTGTTCTGCGGTCTTCCTCCGGAAAGGTGACCCAAGAGTAAAATGTTTCTGTTTGGTACGCTTCATTAGCTTCTACTATGAAAGTGACACTCCCACCCTCGTCTGTAACCCCATGCACTACTAAATGTAATGTTAATGGTGTCTAGCATTCTCAGGAATTTCTATAGCGTTTGCCATATTTGAAAATATGGGTAAAAGAGATAGCACACCAAATGGGTAGTATAGTCCTTTTTTACGCGTTCGAGTTAAAACAACCTACAGCCTAATTAGGTATTCCCTGTTCAGCTGAGGAGGATCTTCTCAAAGACCACGGATGTCTCCACATAATGGTAATTAGGGTACCTTTTGTCTGTGAGACAGTGATAGTCGGGGTGCCCGTAAATGAGTGCCAAAACACCATCGTTGGTGACGCCATGTCATAGTTGGACTCTTGCTCTAGGCAAGACTGCTGGTCTATGGATGACAGTACTTAAGTTTGTAGGTGACTATGCCTATCCTACAACAAGTTGCAACTGTAGTCCCAACCCTTCCGGCTCACTAGCAGTACCTCACCAAAAACTCAAACATTTAAAGGTGATTTGTGGCAGCCTTTACGCATGGACTCAAGAGTAAGACATCTCAGGGAGTGTTGTGGTTAAACGGAGATCATCCCTTTCTCACAGACACATCATGTCTCAACCAAACAAAGGCAATAACGAAGATGTAGTAATATTTCAATAGTTTTTATTCAACACAATCTGCAATCTGCGGTAAATTGCATTTAATAAATGGTTAGGATAATGAACAGTGGAAGAGACAGAACAAGAGTCATGATTATAAAGGCCCCCACCATCTTGCAGTAACATGGAAAGACATAGAGAGTATAATATGTCCTATTAGCCTATTCTGATAGACCTTAACCTTCTACCTAAAGGAGAGCTGGGTATGTTAAACCTATTCTGCCAATGCCATGTCCCTGAGAGGGCCCCAACCCTTGTTACCTTGGAGTGAGGTCTCTATCTCAGACTCTGTAGGAACACGAAGTCTGGGTTAGCGTCAAGGTGACATGTAGCATTGATAGCAGCGATGATATCTGGTCCGAATCCCTCAGATTATCTGTCTAAAGTGAGGTGTATTCATACAGATCTACTTGGACTCCTGACGTAGGTTGTTCCCAAACAAAAGATAACACAGCATGCTTGGGACGGTAATTAATATAAACAATTCCCTCAAAAGCGTGAAGAGGGAAAGTACCTAATGTGAACACCTACAGTTTGTCTTTGTCACTTGATTTGACACCTTAGCAGGGTGGCACTGATAACATAAACTTAAACAACTGGCCTAACTATAAACATGGCAGCTATCTTAGAAGAATTAATTAAATAAATGGGCTAAGACAGAGCAAGCTAAGTAGGTTAAAAGTCACTAGGTGACGGGGGCACGAGTCTGCAAGCCAAAGGCTAAGCTAACTCCTATTATCCCATTAAAACAAACTAGGATTCACTACACATCGTGCAGACCGTGACACAGTCCACTTATCCTGGAGCGCCCTAGGCTCCACTGGTGCCATCACCCACACTTTTTGTCCAGGTTGAAACTCCACCAGAGTGGATTTCTGGTCATACCAGCATTTCATGTCCTCCTGGCTTGCTTCTAGGTTTTCCTGTGCGAGACTCCTGAAGCGGGCAGTCTGGTTTCTCAAAGCCAGCATGTAACTGAATACATCCTGGGGGGGGTTACTAGGAGCTTTTTCAAAAGCCTCCTTGACCAGACTTAAATATCCCCTCACAGGGTGGCCATAGATGAGCTCAAAGGGACTAAACCCAAGTCCCTTTTGAGGCACATCCCTGTAGGCGAACAGAAGGCATGGCAAGATGACATCCCACTTCCGCCTCAAGGGCTCTGACAGGTCCATGATCATGACTTTCAATGTGAGGTTTAATCTCTCAACCAGACCATTACTTTGGTGTTGATAAGGGGTGGTGAACTTGTAGGTTACCCCACACTCCTTCCACAGAGACTTCATATACGTGGATATAAAGTTGGTACCCTTATCTGATACCACTTCGTTGGGGAACCCCAGGCAGGTAAAAACCCCAATCAAAGCACGACCCTCCACAAGGGAAGTGATTCATCTCAAATGAATGGCTTCTGGGTACCGGGTGGCATGGTCCACCAAGACCAGGATAAACCTGTTGCCCATTGCTGCCTTGGGATCCAGAGGCCCAACAATGGCAATACCTACCCTCTCCAAGGGAGTACTGACAACAGGAAAAGGTTGGAGGGGAGCCTTACATTTCCCCCCACTCTTGCCACTTGACTGACAAGTCTGGCAAGACCTGCAATGTGCATCTGAGTGCCTGCACATTAGGGACCAGTAAAAGTGGGTGACAAGCCTCTCAATGGTCTTTTCCTGCACCAAATGTCCAGCTAAAGGCACATCATGAGCCAACCCCAGTAGAAAAGCACTGGGGTACCACCAGCACATGGGCTGACCCAGGCCCAGGAAACTTAGGTTAACTATACAGGAGGTCATCCTCCCAATAGATCAGATGCGATCCTGGCTCCTTGCCGGCTGCCTGGTCTGCAGCCTGCTGACACAAACTTTTCATAGTAGGGCATGTCCTCTGTGCTTCACAGAATGCTTCTCTGGTGGGCCCCCCTTCCTGCTGCCACTGCGACAGCTCAGGGACCTCACCCAGTTCGGCCACCTGTTCCCCTGTAGGCCATGGGGCGTCACCCTCAGGCTCCACCTCCTCTCGGACCGTGGGAACTTCTGGGACCGGTTTCCCATTCCCCCCGCCCTTCTTCTTTTTGGTGGTCCCCTGGGCCACTGTTTCAGGCTCCAGGGGCTCTTGACTACCCTGACCAGCTGTCATTAACGGGTAGATATGCATACCCACCCAGGCAGACCCAACATCTCCAAGTGAGACCTGTGTTCCACCGCCTTCCAAGGGGAATCCTCCAGGTCATTGCCTAGCAAACAATCAAAAGGCATGGTTGGACTCACAGCTACCTTCAAAGAACCTGGGACACCCCCCCCCATTCAAAGGGAACCTGCGCCACTCTGCACAGGTGCTCGGAGTTGTCCACTGCAACTACTTGGTGAAGTACCAGGGGATCAATCTGCTCTTCAGACACCAGCTGACTCTTCACTGTAGTCACACTGGCTCCTGTGTCACTCAGAGTCTCCACCCTCTGTCCACTGATGGGCACCCACTGCCTGTACTTCTTAGTGTTCCCAGGCATGAGGGTTCTCTGGACCATCTCACTGTCCCCTAGTGAGACAAGGGTCATCTCAACTGGTTCCCACCCACCTGGAAGCAACTCCTTCCCAAGCGCTACACTGGCCAAACCCAGGGATGGCGCACCAGTGGGTGCTGGTGTACTTTTGGGGCACTTGGGGTCCCCTTCACATGACCCACCTGGTCACATGCATAGCACTTACGTGGGGGACCACCTGCCACTGGCTTCCCTTTGGAGAACCATGGATTCTTCTCACTGGGGGGCTAGGAATTCCTACCCTGGAAATCAGTTTGGGGCCCTTTTGAGAACAACCCCTGGTTACCCTTACCACCCCTTTCTTCTGAGAGGGACCCTGCCCACCCTTGGCGTGGTCTCTCCATACCTCTTTTGGACTCTGGTGCTCTCCTAGTGGTCTGCTTCCTGCACAAGCTTCCTGGGATCAGTCAGCTTGCTGTCAATCAGGTGCTGGCGCAGCTCTGGAAAACATAAACTGTACAAGTGCTCCCAAGCATTCAGATTGTAAAGCCCCTCATATGTAGTTACCTTACTGCCCTTCACCCAACCATCCACTGACCTACAATAAGAATCAACACATTCCACCCATGTTTGGGATTCCTTCTTCTTATAGGACCTAAATGCATCCTTATACTGCTCAGGGGTGAGACCATACCTTGTGAGTAGGGCATCCTTTATGATAGTGTAGGTGAGATTCTGAGTATCCCCCAAGGCTGTCAGTGTATCCCTCCCCTCTACCTCAAAGTGCTTCCACAGACTCGCCCCCAATGAGCTTCAGGGACCAGATTCATATGGAGAGCAGACTCATACCCCTTAAACCACAAGTATATCTCGTCCTCCCTTTTATAATCCTTCACAAGATCTTTAGGAATGTGCACCCCCGTTTCAGGCTGCACTGTGATGTGGCTGCCACCATCCCTACTAGACTGGCTCCTCAGGTCCAGCTCCCTTAAGCTAAGCTCATGAGCCAAAAACAACTTTTTCTCCCCTATGGCTATCCTTATTTTCTCCAACTCCCTCTGATGCTCCTCCTCTCCCCGTCTGTCCTGCAATTCTTCAGGGGTCAGGCCATTAGATGAGACACTGCTACCTGCCCTGGAGACCCTCTCCTTGGATATAACAGGCCCACCCACAATACCACTGTGTATGGATTGCTCTTCCTCCTCCTCACCCTCCTCATCCTCTGTGTGCCCTTCAGTGCTCTTGGCTGTCACCCAGGCCCTCAGCACCTTTTGCAGCTCCTCCTTCTTGGATGAGCTCTTAATGGAACAGTCAAAACTTTTACAGAACTGGTTTAACTGAGCCTTGGTATAGATTTCCAATTTCTCTAGGTCAGAAGCAGCTCAACTGATGCATCTCCAGATTGGGACATGATGAAATGTCAACAAAATTGCATAGTTCCAAAAGGCAGAAAACAAGTTCTCAAATGAAGTTCAGAAGTCAATCAAAAATTACCACAAAAATGGATGTATGGACAAATCCAAGCAAAAGAGAAAAATCTAAAATCACAAAACAATTAGTATGTGGTCACATAGTGGTCTGCACTCAAAACAGTAGTGTACACTTAATCACTGTATGTCAAGTACAAAAACAAATCCAATCCCAACCGCTGATCACCAATGTTAGAAATGGTGTCTTAGGTTGGTTGTTAGGTTACCCCCTGTCCAAGCAAGGACCCTCACTCTAGTCAGGGTAAAAGAGAATCACCCTCAGCTAACCCCTGCTTACCCCCTTGGTAGCTTGGCACGAGCAGTAGGCTTCACTTCAGAGTGCTAGGTGTAAAGTATTTGAACCAACACCCATAGTAACTTAATGATAACACTACAAAATGACACAACATGGGTTTAGAAAAATAGAAAATATTTATCTAAACAAAACAAGACCAAAATGACAAATATCCGCCATACACAAGTCAAGTTATTACTAAAAATGCAAAAAGAGTCTTCATGTAATTTTAAACACAATTCTAATGCTCTTATGGTGAAAATGTACCTAGGGTGAGTCAAAAATAACCCCGCACGGGTGAGTGTGCATCAAATAGGGCTTGCGATGCGTTGATATCACTCATGAGAGCGACCTTGTGTCATTTCTCCTTTAGTCCGGTCGGCGTGCGTCGTTTCTTCTCTCCGCAGGAGAGCGATGCTCGATCCAGTCAGCACTCTCGGGTCCGGGCAGGCCTTGCGTCTTTTTTACACGTCCAGTGGTGTTTGCAGCAAAAATCCAGCCGCATGATTAACCAGAAAGTACGCAGCGCGGGTTGCGATCTCACCAGCCTCCGTCAGTGATGCTGCACATCATTTCCCCAGCTCCGGGTGTCGATTTTCTGGTCGCGTTGCAAACGAGCATTAATTTTCAGCCACGAAGCTTGTAGCGCATCGATTTTTCAGCTGCAGATTGGAGGTGCGGCGATCTTTTCCCCATATGGCGGTCGGTGTGTGGATTTCTCACTCTTGGGCTGCCAGCTTCTCCTTTCAGGGTCCCAGGATCTGGATGGACACCACTTGGCAGAGTAGGAGTCTCCCCAAAGACTCCAGGTGCTGACTGAGGGAAGTCTTTGCTGTCCCTGAGACTTCAACCAACAGGAGGCAAGATCTAAATCAAGCCCTTGGAGAGTTCTTCACAAGAAGAAAGGAACACAAAGTCCAGTCTTTGTCTTCTGGCACAGGCAGAAGCAGGAACTGCAAGATAGCTCCACAAAGCACAGTCACAGGCAAGGCAGCTCTTCTTCATCAGCTCTTCAGCTCTTCTCCAGACAGAGGTTCCTCTTGATTTCCAGATGTGTTCTAAAGTCTGTGGTTTTGAGTGCCCTTCTTATACCCATTTTCTCCTTCGAAGTCGGCCTACTTCAAAGCAAAGTCTCTCTTGATTGTGAAATCCTGCCTTGCCCAGGCCAGGCCCCAGACACTCACCAGGGCGCTGGAGACTGCATTGTGTGAGGGCAGGCACAGACCTTTCAGGTGTGAGTGACCACTCCTCTCCTCCCTCCTAGCACAGATGGCTCATCAGGAAATGCAGACTACAACTCAGCTCCTTTTGTGTCACTGTCTAGTGAGAGGTGCAACCAACCCAACTGTCAAACTGACCCAGACAGGGAATCCACAAACAGACGAGTCACTGAAATGGTAGAAGCAAGAAAATGCTCACTTTCTAAAAGTGGCATTTTCAAACACACAATCTTAAAATCAACTTTACTAAAAGATTATTTTTAAATTATGAGCTCAGAGACCCCAAAATCCATATGTCCGTCCGCTCCCAAAGGGAATCTACACTCTAATCAGATTTAAAGGTAGCACCTATGTTAACCTATGAGAGGGACAGGCCTTGCAACAGTGACAAACAAATTTAGCAATATTTCACTGTCAGGACATATAAAACACATTACTATATGTCCTACCTTAACCACACACTGCACCCTGACCTAGGGGCTACAAAGCGCCTACCTTAGGGGTGTCTTACATGTAAGAAAAGTGAAGGTTTAGGCCTGGCTATTGGGTACCCTTGCCGAGTCAAATTTACGGTTAAAACTGCACACACAGACAGTATGGCAGGTCTGAGGCATGTTTACAGAGCTAGTTATCTGGGTGGCACAACCAGTGCTTCAGGCCCACTAGTAGCATTTGATTTACATGCCCTGGGCAACTCTAGTGCACTTTTCTAAGGACTTATTAGTCGATCAAATATGCCAATCATGGATAAAACTATTACATACACATTTTGTATAGGTGCCCTGGTACTTTAGCACTGGCTAGCAGTGGTAAAGTGCCCAGAGTAACAAAAACAGCAAAAACAGAGTCCAGCATACATCAACAACCTGGGAAACAGAGGCAAAAAGTTAAGGGAGACCACACCAAGGATGAAAAGCCTAACAACTTCTAAGCACTTTTATTAGTTTAATTTTTTAAAAAATCATATCTCGACTTCTACTGAAGTTTGTCATTTTGGTATTTTTTTCTCAGATAAATATTATCTATTTTTCCAAACCTGTGTGGAGTCTTTTTGTGGTGTTTTCATTGTGTTGCTATGTGAGTGTTACACAGATACCTTACACATTGCCTATTCTGCCTGCTCTGTGCCAATCTCTCAGAGGATGAGCAATGGTTAAGTTGAAGTGTGTAGCTGACTTACCCTGACTAGGATTGTGGTCCCTACTTGGGCAGGGTTTATACCTCTGCAAACTAGAGACCCAATTTCTAACACCAGCTAATACAGAGTATCTGAAAGTCCCTATAATGTATAGAGCAAGTTTATCCTAAGGTCTCTTAGGAGTACTTACCAGGGATAATAGCGTTTTCCTAGTGTTTATGGGTTTATCGCTCATGCACAACTCACACAGTCTTTAACTTTACTCTCCAAGAGATAATATATAGCAGGAAACCAGTAGTTTGCCCTTGCCTTGTTCTTCTTGATTCTTCTCCCTACTTGTCCTTCATGGACTAAATCTACGATTCTGTCCCACAACTCTGTGGGTGGTACCAATCTGTCCTCCCTTGTTTTCCTAAATTGTTTTCTATACTCAACTCATGTCTTACCTTCCAGAAATCTCTGATCTCCCCTTGTAGTTCTTGGGGTTTATCTGGTCAACCATACACAAAGTGTTCCTTGATAAAGCCAATATATCATCATTCTTGACATCTTTAACATTCATCTTTGGTGATACCAAGGATTGTAACATATAGTATAGGTTTTTCAATCATATTGTCTTCAAATCTATTACATCTTGAAGACAATCTGGAAAGGCAATCCATGCCACTTTTTCAATCTGAAAGTTGTATCCTTCCAGCCCAATCTCCATTTAGCAAATCAAGGTATGGTACATTCCATCCCCTTATAGGAAAATGTGAAAGTGAGAGGTTTGTGGTCTGCGGGTAGCATAAATGATAATCCCCATTAAAAAAAGTAAATGAAGTATGGCTCAATACCAGGCTACAGCCTCCCTCTTCACAGTGGAATAGTTTTGTTCAGAGAGTTTGAAACGTTGTGATGCCACTATCACCTTCTTTCTTTCTACCTTTTGTGTAAGATTAACTCCTAAACCTTTGGTGTTGGCATCCATGGTTAAAATGGTTTTACGGTTAACATCAAAGTTACCTAATGTAGGATCGGCAATTGTGGACTGTTTCAATTCAGGTAAATGTTTGGACGCAGTTTTCCGTCAAAAAAATTAGTGCCGGCTAACGCCATTCTGAAGAGCCATGCGGGCGCCGTATTTAAGCAATGACGTTAGCTGGCGTTAGGGCTGCCTTGTGTGCGTTGAGAAAAACGACGTACACCAGGCAGCGCCGGCGTAGGGGGATATGGAGCTTGGGCGTGAAAAAATGGGGCAAGTCAGACTGAGGCAAATTTTTCGCCTCAACCCGATTTGCGCCATTTTTTTCCACTCCCAACCCCCATAGAAATGACTCCTGTC
The DNA here is from genome assembly GCF_031143425.1 of Pleurodeles waltl. Classification (NCBI taxonomy): domain Eukaryota; kingdom Metazoa; phylum Chordata; class Amphibia; order Caudata; family Salamandridae; genus Pleurodeles; species Pleurodeles waltl. Next base: position 283,501,579 of record NC_090447.1, read on the forward strand.
TTAGCAAAGACAGGAGTCATGCCCCCTTGCCCAATGGCCATGCCCAGGGGACTTCTGTCCCCTGGGCATGGTCATTGGGCATAGTGGCATGTAGGGGGGCACGAATCAGGCCCCCCTATGCCACAATTTTTGTTTTTTTTTAAATACTTACCAGAACTTACCTTATTGTCTCTGGGATGGGTCCCTCCAGCCTTGGGTGTCCTCCTGGGGTGGGCAAGGGTGACAGGGGGTGTCCCTGGGGGCATGGGAGGGCACCTCTGGGCACCTTCCGAGCCCACAGGTCCCTTAACGCCTGCCTTTTCCAGGCGCTAAAAAACGGCGCAAAAGCGGCCGTACGTCATTTTTTTTGACCCGCCCACTCCCGGGCGTGAATTTTGCCCGGGAGTGTAAATACAGCGCACATGCCGCGGAGTCACTTTTTTAGACGGGAACGCATGCCTTGCATATAATTAACGCAAAGTAGGTGTCCACGCTAAAAAAGGACGCAAACTCCATGGACTTTGGCGCTAGACGCGTCTAACGCCAAAGTATAAATATAGAGTTACTTTTGCGTCGGAATTGCGTCAAGAAAAACGACGCAATTCCGGCGCAAACGGAGTATAAATATGCCCCTTACTTTCCAGTAGCTGCCCTTTCAAGTAGGAGAATCTGTTCAGCGTTGTAAAGATGTACTTTCATTCCTTGTTCTTTTTGTGTCTCTATCCCAATAAATTGGATCCTTGTTCTGCAACATATATCTTGTCCACTGTAAAAAGATCTTTGAAAGATATACACATGGTTATCATTCTTGCCAAAGAAATGGGATCTCTGTTGTAATCTCTTGGTTTTACATTTGCTTCTTGAAGGATGTATCCTCTTTTTCCCCAAACACATTCTTATCTATAAGGGTGAACAGAACAAATTAGCCACCACCCCATCAAGTGCAAGATAACAAGTAGGATAATCATTGTGTAATCTTTTCTCCAATTAGTCAATTTGAAACATATATTTTCCCTTATTCTCTTAACCATTGACTATGGCATGAACTGGTTTAGTGTCCGTATTTCTGTAAACCCTAGCAAAATGTCCCCTCTTGCTACATTTTCTGCACAAGCTAGAGCAGCCTTGACCATTAAGACTATTGACAATGTGGTTACTATTGCTACATCAACAACACTTGCTTTTAAAATTCTCGGTGTTTGCTGGTCTCTTCTCACTCGTAGTTCCTTGATTTCTTGCAAAGAGCCAACAGATGTGGAATGTTTCATCTATGGCATGTGTTCAAGACTTCTAGCAATTTTTATGGCCTCCATGAGATCAGGATTGTGAGTGAACAAATGTATCTGGAATTCTTTAGTTGTTGGTATACCTGACAAGCTAGTGCTGGGAAGGTCTCTGCACTTAACAATATAACTAGACACCTTTTCATTTTTCCCTGGTCTGTGCTGAAAGAATTAGGCCCACATTTAAAAGGCCTGTTGCGCAACAAATGTCTTGCTGTGACACCCTGGTCCACCAGGAAAGGGCAGAAATGCGCTGTATCTGGAAGATACAGTGCATTTCTGTCCTCCCCCCTGTGCTGGCACACAAATTGCTGACATGCACCGATGCAGAAATCCTTTCACTATCGTGCAAGGGTGTCTGCATTGTCCTGCACAAAGACAATCAATGGAGGCGAGTTCCTCCTACTATGTGTTCTGCAGAATGCAGCACACATAGAAAGAGGGAAAAACAGGGGGAAATAAAGATATTTCCCTCCGTTGCATCACTCTTACACCACCCCTGGGGTGATGTAGGCTTTTGACGCATTCCAAGGTTTACAAAAAATGTTTAATCTGGAAATGCATCAAAATCCATGGAAGTTGTGTGGGAACCCCCATGCAACCCAATGGAAATGCTTTCCTGATGCAAAGTAAGGCAATGCAGCAACTTGGGCTGCATTGTTTTACTCCATATCTACAAGGTCATGAAAAGCCACGCAAAGTGGTTTTTCAGTAGCCTTATAGATATGGTGGAGAAGCCTGCACCGCTGGTGCGTCACAAAAAGTGATGCACCTGCAGCGAAGGCCACTTGTAAATATGGGCCATAATGTCTCTCCCACACTTCATTTCTCCTTTGCCCAAAGAGTTCTTCCAATTTGCAGTATGCCATTTAGTACACATTGACATGCGCCTCCACATCCTCTTCTGCTTCTATGTCAGGGTCAGTTTGCAAAGATTGTCCTTCCCTGAATGCCTACATTGTGCAAACGTATATTCTGTTTCCTGAATGGAGAGAATCCCCCCTCATGCCTATTAGGAATGGTTTCAAAATGTTCCCCCATTAGTTCCAAGCTAATGGATGGAATCACCCATATCATTTAGGAAAGCTGGTGGTTAGATCATGCTTGCTGCCACCAGAGTGCATATAGTCTATATCCTGGGGTTGAAGGAGACCTAACTCCATATAACTGTAAACAGAGTGAACAGCAGATCTTTAGTGAATAGGACATCCAATAGATTGATCTGATTCATTAATTCCAAAGTGAGATGAATTAGCATGTCAGTGCTATACAGAGACACAGTGTCAGCGCTGTCAAGCTTACTGAGTTCACCTAATGTGAAGAGGAGCAGGAGGACATGCTGCGCAGAGACGACAGTTCCAACACCGTGCCCTTTTTTAAATAAAAGATCTCTCAGGGCTGTCTTTAACTGTGCAGCTTACTGGCTTCAACTCTATCATATCCCGCACAACAAGATTTCCTCTTACTGTTTCAGTGCTTTTTGTATTATCCAGTGTCGCCAAGGCACTTACTGGACACAAGATTTACGATGTGCTTAGCATCACCAAGTGTCACAAAACTCCAGTCAGGCTGCTCTTTGGTTAAACACAGTTCAATGGCAGGATAGTGTCAAACATTCATGCCACCAGTCCGAGTCTCAACTTGATGGCCCCCACTTCACAGACAATATCATTAACAGTGGGGACCTGATATAGTACTTTCCAAAATCTGTCACCATTTTATGATGACATCCCCAATGTTCCACTGTTTACTATGGTCATGGAATGATATGGCATTACAAGTAATCTTTGAGGCAGGTCCACCATCTCACACCATACTATGACTCAGTTTCTGCGGGTAATGATTACCTAACAGTCGAGAAGGGGGCATGTAGATGACAGTGGTAGAGGTTTCTCAAGCTGACCCATACCACAGCTGTTATCCCATCCTTGTTGCTAGTGTTAAAATACAAGTGGCTAACAGGTAAGTTAGGTTTATTACCTTTTTTCTAACAAGTGTAGAACACAAAGCTATTGAGCCCCCCTCTCTGGAATCTGTCACCTCAAGGTTCCCACTGTCACTCTGAAGAGGAACTTACCAATATGAAAAGAACTCAGTGGTAGTGTGTAGTGAATATAAGCAAAATAAGGATACGTGGAGAAGGATAAGATAACTTATTCATTAAACCAATATAAAAAATCATAAAAACCTAAATCACATTAAATCAGTAACTTTTTCAATAGGAATATCCTGTAATCTGTGTCCAGCCAGGGCTTCATATAGGTCAACCTAAAGTTGTGACTTTAGCCCACTCAAGCACAACTAGATGACCATGAGTGGCACTTGTGCTTTTAGGTACCATAACTGCCTAAAGCATCCAAATTGATTTTCTCTGATTTGTACTGATTGGATTTTTGTCATTCTGTCATCATTTTATGTATTAAATTGTACTATATTATTCTAAATTGGTTTGGGATTTTTCTTGCGTTGTATTGCCGCTTTAGTACTGTTCTAATGCTGCAAAAATACTTTACACATTGCCTCTAAGTTAAGCCTGACTGCTTTTGTGCCATGCTACCAGTCGGTGAAGCACATGGTAATTTACTGATTTGAGTCTCAAACTATCCTGTGCCCTTTTAGGGACAGCCCAGGCTGCGACTATGACTCATGGTTTTCCTCCACTTCTACAACAGAACCACTCAGAAAGGGAGTTGCTCAGGACTTTCGCCTGTATCTAGAGTAGTACCAATGCCTGTTGTGTATGAAATGGTAAGTACTGTGGATGTACCCGGGGCTGTGATAATGACAGTAGTACATGGAGCTCCTAATGATGGACCTAGTGTTATAAGGGGCATGACTCTTTCTTGGAGACTCTGATTGACAGGTGCACTCTCACCTAGGTCTATGAATGGTGAGTTTCCCCAAGACTGCTGGTGAACAGTATTATACAGAGATGGTCGACAAGTCAGTAGATCATCTAAAAGGTAATCACTGCGGTTACTATCACTAGTTTCATCTTACTTTTCCAAACCCATGTACTTTCTTCCTCTCTGCTCTTTCTCTTGTTAATGCAGGATATATCCATATATCCCAATTACATTTCCCCTCCATTCCTCTTGTTCTTTATCTAATCTTGCTTCAATTCAACTACTGACCTTATTCTGTGTTCGGGTTTGATAGTTCTCTCTTTCTTTTGCAATGCGGCTCACTTCCGTGCCTCAAAATTGGAATGGTCTGGGTGGAGATTATATCACATATAACACTAGCCTCAAATTCTCAATTATTCTCAGATTAAAGGTGCCACCTGTGGAAAACTGCAAGATCCCTTAATCTGATCTTTTCTTATTCCATTGTTTGATTCAAATATACATGTGTAAATCGATCCTGGTAGTCCTGTAATATGTGCGTGTGCCCTCTGATGGGGACTTCTCGCCCTCACAGACCGATATTATTACTACAACACTAAGTAAAGCACTCCATTTCTTGACAAATGACATATTTACTCTAAATGTGGTACATCAGAGAGTCAATAAAGCTTCAATTGAAATAACAGGCAGTGTTTAGCATATCACAATGCAATATGCAACAGCAATTTTGCCCATTCTCAGTGCAACAGCAGTTTTGCCCATTCTTAGTGCAACATCAATGTACTGATCACTCACAGCGTGACTCTCTTTGACTTAGCAGCCAATCCCAGTGTGGTACAGACACCAACCAACCAATACCAGCATGGCACCTTGTGTCTTAACTCACAGCACTTCACAACAGCTCTCACTCCAGCAATCCTAAATAAAACAATAAAATTGTCTGTTCAACTAAAGAAAGTTCAAATTCACCAATCACTCAAGCTGAAGAATTGGGAGTAATACTCTCCTGTTGCTATCACATGCACAAAGTGAATTCTCGAACAATGGCAAAATCCCCTGATTAGTGTAATCTACTTTTCAGTGCAAAAGATTAACCAAACACTAATCTTTGTTAGCAAACCCTAATAATAGAAATTTTTTAATTCCCTATCATTTTCTGTGGCAGGCACTTCACAGACCGACACTGCAAAAATAACAGACAAGTTACGACTTAATACAAATCAATCACTATCCAAGGATCTTAGACTATGACACGTCTAGTATTGAAACTCCAGTTCTCTGCAGCAAGTGTGTTTCTCTTCATAAGCATAAGCAATACACACAAAGCATAATTTGAACTCTCAACTTCAACACAGGGCCTTCCTGGATCTAAATGGACACCACACCTCTAAACACACTACCTGATATAAATTGCAAACACCACAATGCTTGACAACACATAATCAAGGATGCATAATCCTACTTATACCCTACTCCTAGGATCCCATAACTTCTTCAGGAATGCTGAAACATTGTCAATTCTCAGATATGGACCATAAAACTTCAGGGACATGGACTGGGCTGGGACAGATTTTATTCTATTCTGGGGTAAGTTCTAGCTCCCTGAACCTCAGAAAGAACTGCCTTCTTCCAACAGGTTGTTGCAGCATGGATTGGATTTTCACCATGCAGATTGTTGGTGCAAACTGAAGTACAAGCTGCACTCGAGCGGATGGAGATTTAGTCATAAACTGAGGTTTAACTTCAACAAATCACCAATATATCAATAACACTGAAGTGCATAAGGCCCCACAAAGATAACATAGAAAAGTACATTTGCAAACCATGCAGATTAGCAAAGTTACACATTCAAATAATTTGAATTAGTAATCAATGTTCATCATATAAGTACATTGGACAATATAATTCAAAGCGATTCAAAATTGCAAAGACAACATTTTTAAGGTTCTCATTAGAGATCTAGCAAATTCAGTTTCCAGTGAAGGGAAGATACCCTAATATACTAATCTAGAGAACATCAAGAAATGTATGAGCGGAATCAAGCAGAAGGTGTCATCAATAAAGCCTATAAATAAATGTAGTGAAAATTTAGGTCCTCATTATGACATTGGCAGTAAGTCCCGCTTACTGCCATGCTGACTGCCGCCAACATACTGCTACCGTGGCGGTGTGCCGCTACCCATATTATGACCCACACATAGCAATCCGTCACTATACACACACACACACACAAGTCCCTACCTTCCACAGTAGATATCATATGAGCTGAATCTCTAATGTATGATCTTTGTTGTAAGACCAAAGTTAAAAAAAATATCTACATATTTACTTAAAAAGGTTCCAGTAAGGGCCCAATACATGATATTCTTTGTCACTTTAGAAATAGAAGCACTTTACACACACAAGTCCACCAGCCCAAGGTTCAGTGATAAACTGGCAATACCAAAACCCACACCGTGTCGCCAACAGAACTACACCCACAATATTATGACCCAGGAATCACCATGGCGGACATTCAATCATGGTAAAGCATTGGCGGTACATACCGCCGCGTTCAAAAAACACACACACATACAAAACAACACCACATTGGACAATTCAAACTATACACACCTGACAGACATGCACTCACCACACCCACACACCTACACCACTATGAAACACACACCCACATTACCCACATCCCTTTACGACTAACAAAAATTGCCACCAGAGAGAGATACAGCAAGAGCACCCACAGAACCAGAGCCACAGAACACCATCACACATACACCATCCACGCACCTCACAGCACACACCCCAACACATCACCCCACACAACCTCTCACACACCACTCACACTACACCCATGACACCATAAAGACACCCCAGGTTCTCAGAGGAGGACCTATGGGTCATGGTGGAGAAAATCCTCCAGGTAGAGCCACAGCTATTCGGATCACAGGTGCAGCACACATCCATTGCTAGGAAGATGGAACTATGGCGGAGGATCGTGGCAGGGTCAACGCCGTGGCACAGCAGCACAGAACAAGGGGTGACATCAGGAAGGGGTGGAACAACCTACAGGGGAAGGTGCGTTCCTTGGTAGCAAGACACCAGATAGCAGTACAGAGGACAGGGGGTGGACCCTCCACCTCTTCCCTAACAACTAACAACTTTGGAGGAGAAAGTCCTGGCAATGCTGCATCCTGAGGGCCTGGCAGGAGTAGCAGGAGGACTGGACTCTGGTAAGTCAAATCTCTACTACTATCACCCCCCTACCTGCATGCCATCACATACCCCCACCCCTACCCTCACCCCATCACCCCACCACCTCACATACACCCCACATCACAACCCACCCATCCCAGTAACCAGCACTATATGCACCACCAATGCATGAACACCACTCACAGCCCTGCATGGACACGCATCACCACAGCATGCACACTAGAGAGAATCACCTAGCCCACAAAAGAACTACTCACACAAGGCAAAGCTGACAGGGCACTCACAACCATAGAGGCCAACACACCCATGCACAAGTTGTCACACGCAAAAACAATAACACTGCATTTACATCCCCACAGGTCCCCCACACAATGCCACCGGAGAGGAGGTGCCAGCAACATCAATTTCCCCCCCAGAAGAGGCCCACTGTGATGACAGCAGCTCTGCTTGCCTGGATCAGGATGACCAACCTGGCCCATCAGGGACTTCCGGACAGTCGCATACCCATGCACAGTCGCATACCACCACAGAGCCCCCCCCCTCAGGAAACACCACCACAGCACCCACCCAGTGGGCCCATACCTCTGTCCCCAGGACACATCAATCAGCAGTGTGTCCACCACTACAGGGACCCCAGGGCACACCACAAACACAGGACGATCAGGGACCTGTGGTCAGTGGCAGTGGGCACACGGTTCAGGGGACAGAGCCACAGGACAACAGGGAAGCTGAGAGGACTTCTGTGTGACAGGGGGAGGACAGGCCAAGGGAACCAACTCTCCATGAGGCACTCACCAACATCCTGGAAGCATACCACCATTCCCAGGAGACGATGGGCCAGATACTGGCCAATTTGCAGGAGACCCAGCGGCTGCAGGAGGGACAATACCTGGGTATCAGGGAGGACCTGAGGGACATCCACACCACCCTGGTCACCATTGTACGGGTGCCGGCTGACATGGCCAACACCATGAGGGACGCAGTGGCACACCAACAAGCCACTGACATTAGCCAAACCGATGAACAGCCCTCCACCTCCGCTGCGCTAGTGGACAGGAGGCCCCGCCACAGGACCAACAGGCCACCAGCACCCCACCCCCTGCAGAAGGAGAACCACCCCACACACGGTCCCTGTGATCCCGGCAGAAGCCAGAGAACATTGTCAAGACCCTCACCAGGAAAAAAGACTCTATTGATTGTCAGCCTTGTGTCCCACTCTGTCACCCTGTCCACCTCGAACTGCCATTGCTCCCCTTCCTATGCCCCCTTGGACAATGCACCTGTGATACAAATAGACTGGATTCTTACCTGGACTCTCCTTCACCACCCCCAGCCTATAGCAATACCCCAACCACTTATTAGCACATAAATAAACATCCTTGTAAAAAATACAAGTATTGAGTCTGTCAAATGATTGAACTATGTATTGTTTAACAATCTGTTGACATTGCAATTCAACTGTACAGTAATGTATACATAGGTATGACCTGTAGTTTGCTGCAGTCAATACACTAGGAGCCAGAGTGGGGCACAGATATCTGTAAATAGACATGTCAAAGGGTACAGTAAGTGGCCATAGTAGTGGGAATATCAGCCTGCCAGTGAACATTTACAATGCAAAACTGAAATGGAAGGTGAGGTTGCAGTGTCTTACCTGTGTGTCACTGGAAGTACTGTCGAATGACTGCTGTTCTATTGTCCACATCCTCATCCTCTGCCTCATCTTCGTCACTGTCCACAGGGTCCACCGCTGACATACTCCCTTTTCCAACCTCATCCTCCTGCAGAAAAGGCACCTGGCGATGTAAGGCAAGATTGTGTAACATGCAACATGCCACAATGATCTGGCACACCTTCTTGGGTGAGTAGCACAGGGAACCACCTGTTAGATGGAGACACCGAAACCTGGCCTTCAGGAGGCCAAAGGTTCGCTCTATAATTCTTCTTGTTCGCCCATGTGCCTCATTGTAACGTTACTCTGCCCTTGTCCTAGGATTCCTCACTGGGGTCAGTAGCCATGAGAGGTTGGGGTAACCAGAGTCACCTGTAAATACCAAGAGATACCTGTTAGCCAGACACAAACCCTTAGGCCCAACCCCATACCCATACACCAACATATACTGTGTGGGGACCATGGGCTCACCTATTAGCCACACCCTGTACCTCTGGAGTTGAGCCATCACATTTGGGATGGTGCTATTCCTCAGGATAAAGGCATGATGCACGGACCCAGGATATTTTGCATTCACATGGGAGATGTACTGGGCCACCAGGCACACTATCTGCACATTCATAGAGTGAAAGCTCTTTCGATTTCTGAACACCTATTAATTTCTCTTGGGGGGGGGGGGCAAAGGCAATATGTGTACCATCTATTGCCCCAATAATGTTGGGGATATGTGCCATTGCATAGAAGTCAGGTTTCACTGTGGCCAAATCTTCCACATGGGGTAAAACAATGTAGCTGCGCATGTGTTTCATCAGGGCAGACAACACTTTGGTCAGCACTATTGAGAACATTGGCTGAGACATTCCTGCTGCCAAGCCCACTGTCACTTGGAAGGAGCCAGTTGCCAAGAAATGGAGCACAGATAGGACTTGCACAAGAGGGAGGATCCAAGTGGGGTGACGGATAGCAGAGATCAGATCTGGCACCAATTGGGCACACAGCTCTTGGATTGTGGCCCTGTCAAGTCTGTAGGTGAGGATAATGTGCCTGTCCTCCATTGTTGCCAAGTCCACCAGGGGCCTGTACATGGGGGGATGTCTCCTTCTCCTATTCATCCTCAGCGATTTAAATCTAGGGGCAAAATGATGAGCATCTGGTCAGTTTTACAACATTTCCTAAATGTACAGTGCATTGAATTTTGTGACAGAAACAGTATGTTGATGTATAGGCCCAAATGGTGCCTATGTGTGCTCTGACGCAGTTAGGTGCCATGGCCTGCCCCCTCCCCACCCGAAATGGCAGCCACCTGTCCTGTGTGGATGGACAGGTGGAAATGAGGTAATGCCGCTGACTTAGTGCACCGTTGCGGGAGGCAGTCGAGTACCCCCGTGCAACTCCTCATTGGTTGTCATTGGGCCCTATGGGTTACAGTAGCCAATGGTGATGTACACTGGTGGTGATGGTACGCACCGCCGCCAAAGTGATATCCATTTTCTATCACGATGCATGGGGCATGAATGCATGGAGTGCTCTATGTGAGGGCCTTGTGTAAGGGGGTGGTTGAGGGGTGCTGGGCAGCATGCTGAATGTATGGTGGGCAATGTGTGTGCGTAAGGGAATGAGAGGGATATGGTGGGCCATTAGTGTAACAGGCCAGACGGTGTGACTGATGCCCTTTTTCTATGTGTATGTCCTCTGCAGGTCAGTTCCCATCAGAAAAAGGGTATATGGTGTGCCATCAGCAAGGATGTGCAGATCCTGGAGGTCTATGGCAGGCAGAGCACCCACTGGCACAAACGGTGGGAGGATCTGAGACACTGGCACGGAAGACGGAGGGGGCCCAACTGGGGATGGCATCCCAATGAGGAAGGCGTGCCTGTTGAACCCTGACCCCCCGATGTTCCACATACTGGCAGTGGCCAATCCGGAGCTGGATTGGTGCTTGAGGGCATCACAGCAGCCACAAGGGGGTGAGTAAAGTTTCCCAATATACTACTTGCCCGTGGTGGGGTGGTCTCTGGGTGGGGGATGTGTGCCTGTTGGTGCCCCTAGGCCAGGCCGGACACTGCAGGGTAGGTTTCATGTTGGGCAGGGGCAGATGAACACCACCTCTAACCAATCTAGTGGGCATCTACTAATGTACAGGGCTCTGTGGGTCTCAGGTATGCTGCAACTGGCGTTAGGTGTTACTGTCCATGGCATGGTGACTAGCATTGTGACTGGTAGTGCATTGCCTAGTGCGTAGGGCTGTTCCCTGTGTGTTGTGTACGCCAACAGTGGTGTAGTTGATGCCATTGACGAAGTGTATCCTCTGTCTCTCCCCCCCTTTTTGTTTTGTCATCCTGTCCTTGTGTGCATTAGCATCATCTGGTGGAGGGGCAGAGACACCTGCGACGGGGGGAGCTGCATCCCATCGGGCCCATGAGGCCGAATCCACCGATGGTGAGGGCACCAGTGGGACGGAGGGTGAGGGGAGCACCACAGCGGAGACAGGAGGGGACAGTTCTGAAAGTGATACCTCCTCTGATGGAAGCTCCCTCGTGGTGGTGGGCAGCTCTGTGGCCACCCCAACTGCAGGTGCACCCGCCACCCCTGTACCAACACTGCCTTCCGAGCAGCCCCTCAGTGAGTTTCCCGTGCCCGATCACCCAGGAGGGTGGGCATCTCCTTCGCCCCAGGCACCTCAGGCCCTGCCCCAGTTAGCCCTGCTGCCCTGAGTGAGGAGGCTATTGACCTCCTGCGATCCATCTCTGTTGGACAGTCAATGATAGTGAATGTCATCCAGGGCCTGGCAGGGCATTTGCAACATACAAATGCATTCCTGGAGGGCATTCACTCTGGCGTGGCGGCCCAACAGAGATCATTCCAGGTTCTGGCCTCCTCCCTGATGGTAGCCATTGTTCCTGTGTCTAGCCTCCCCCCTCCAACCTCCTCTGCCCAGTCCCATTCCCCTGAACCCCAACCTAGCCCAAGCACACATCCAGACCAGCATGCACCCAAGACAATACACAGGAGTGGCTCAGGCAAACACAAGCACCACACATCATCCCACAGGCACTCACACAAACATCATCCAGATGCTGACATAACACTATCCACTGCCTCCACTGTGTGTCCCTCCACCTTGTCGTCCACCTACCTAACAGTAGCGTCTCCACTCACACCTGCATGCACTACATCCAGACCCACTGCCTCCATCACCATCACGCCTATCACTACACGCCCCTCATTGACAGTCACCACTCCCACATCCATACACACGTCCCCTGTGTCCTCTCCCACTGTGTCTGTGCCCCCTCCACCCAAAGTACCCAAACGCAAGCACTCAGACACCCCACAGCCATCTACCTCACAACAGCATCCGGCCCATGCACCTGCACCCAAACACAGCAGACAGACACCTCCCTCTTCCTCCACTCCCAAACCTTCACCCTCTTCACGCCCCAGTGTCCCTAAGAAGCTTTTCCTCTCTGCCGTTGACCTCTTCCCTACCCCTCCCCCTCATACTTCACATCAGGCCAGGGTGGGCAGAACCCAGGCTAGCACCTCAGCCACCCAGTCCACAGCCAGTGTAGTTTCCGCAGCTACTGCAGGTGTGAGAGGCTCCAAGGAAACACCCATCAGCACTGGCAGTGTGCCTGCACCAGCTGCCAAGGGGAAGGGGAAGGATGTACCACCAGCTGCCAAGGGCAAGGAGGCACCACCAGCTTACAAGGGGCAAGGGCAAAGAGCCTGCCGCTGCAGGCAGGAGGGACAGGAGGCCTGGTGCTGTGACTGAATCTGAGCCCCCAACACCAAACATGGCACTTCAGCCATCCGAGGCTGCAGGGGAAGAGCTAGAGCCTCCCCCCACCACTGCCAGCACTGCCACCAGCACCACCGCCAGCAGCAGCAGCCCCAGTGGGCATCCGTCCGAGGCTGCAGGGAAAGAGCTGGAGCCTCCCCCCACCACTGCCTGTACCGCCAGCAGCACCGTCACCGGCACCACCACCTGCACCGCCACCAGCACCACTTCCAGCAGCAGCAGCCCCAGTGGGCAGCCGTCCAAGGCTGCAGGGGAAGGGCTGGAGCCTGCCCCCACCACTGCTTGCACCGCCACCAGAACCACACCAGCACCGCCACCTGCACTGCAACCTGCACTGCCACTAGCACTGCCACCTGCACTGCCACCTGCACTGCCAGCAGCAGCAGCCCCAGTGGACAGTCGTCCGAGACTGCAGGGGAAGGGCTGGAGCCGCCCCCCACCACTGGCAGCACCGACACCAGCACCGGCACTGCCACCACTGAGCAGCCGTCGCCGCCGGCAGGCAGTGTGTAGTCTTGCCTCCATGGACTGTAATGCATCCTGCCCACTGCAAATTGTGTGGGCCTGACACATTGCACTCCCCAAGATCTGCATCACAGGGCAAAAAGCCCCCTCCAGAACCAGTGGAAGAAGGCATCCACTCAACCCCTCCTTGCCAGGATGAAACACACTAGGCACAAAGCACCCTCCAGAACCAGTAGAAGAATGCATCCACTAGAGAGACTGTGGCCTTGCACTCCTCAGGACCAAGCAATGGGCAAACCACCCACTAGAGAGGCTGTGGCCTTGCACTCCCCAGGACCAAGCAGTGGGCAGACCACGTACTAGAGAGACTATGGCCTTGCACTCCCTAGGACCAAGCAGTGGGCAGACCACCCACTTGAGAGACTGTGGGCTTGCACTCCCCCGGACCAAGCAGTGGGCAGACCACCCACTTGAGAGACTGTGGCCTTGCACTCCCCCGGACCAAGCAGTGGGCAGACCACCCACTTGAGAGACTGTGGCCTTGCACTCCTCAGGATCGAGCAGTGGGCAGACCACCCACTTGAGAGACTGTGGTCTTGCACTCCCCAGGACATGGCACAGGGCATGTCGCCTCCTCCAGGACAAATGGTGTTGTACCATCTTCTGGCTGAGGTGCCCCCCCCATTCCCCGTCCCCCTGAAGTGCCTGTGTATTTTCGATCTGATGCCCCAGCAGTGTTCACTCAGTGTTGATGCAGGCGTAAGATGGGGCCGTGGCCTATATGATGTGGCCCTGTGGCCCATGGGCATTATGGACTGGGCAGTGTCCCTCCATTTGTATATATGTAAATACTGTTTTGATTTTTGAGGACGTATTTCGAAAATTGTATTTTATTGCAGTCATTTCAATCACGTCCTTTTGTCCTTGCATTATTCCTGAGGGTTACAGGGTTGATGTGTAATGTTGTTGCATCTATTTGTGTGTATGTTGTTGGGGGTGGGGGTGTTGCGTGTTGCATGTGTGTGTCACTCTCATTTTCCTCCCCATTCCCCTGTGTGCTAGGCGGCAGTACTCACTGTGGTCGTTGTCATCTGCAGTTCAGGCTCCATGGCAGGGTAGTTGTTCCCTGAGTCTCCAGAGGTGAGTCCTTTGCCTTCTCTGTGCTGTTTCTGCTGTGCTTTTGATGTCGTTGGTACCGCCCCGGAAAAGGTGTCAGATAGGCCTATTGTATTACAGTGGGTGGTACATTGTCTTCCGCCTGGCTGTTGGCGCATACCGCTGTGGTGCTTGTTGCTACCGCCGTGGCGGTCGGTGTGTTAAAGTGGCTGTCTGTGTTGGCGGTTTCCGCCGTGGACATAATTCCATTTTTTTTTACTGCCGGCTTGTTGGTGGTATTACCACCAGTTTATCACCGACTGCCAGGGTTGTAATGAGGGCCTTAGTCAGATGAGAGCGAAGGAATTAGCTTAGGAGTCTAACACTTTGAGTAGGAACAAAATAAGACATCTAGGGCCATATGTACGAACACATTTTCCCATAGACACAGAATGGGCAAAACTGCTTGCTACATCTGGCCCCTAGTTTCAAGAGAGTGGAAAGGGGCATCTGCATTTATCTTGTTTACCAAGGCACAATTCAAACACACACTTCTGGACAAGATACAACACTCCTACGGTTCTCAGGGAGAGGTGACAAATCAAGATCAGCCATTTCAAAATGAGGCAACTTCACACATTCTACCCAGGGATTTCACAATGAATATTTTCAGCCCCACAGTCTTCAAGAAATATCTTGTAGCAACATGATACATCATGATTAACTTGTTGCAGGTGTGATAATTCACTATTTACTCTTTACTCTCTATGGAACGCACATTTCTCACAGAAGCCAAAACATTTCTAATTTTCTAATTAACTCTAACCACTGCAGCTTGGCTTCTGAAATGTGAGAAAGACAGAAACAGAACACAGCAGCCAAAGGTACAGTTTCAGGTTAGCATGAGGCACGTAAACTGAGGCCTACAATACCTGTAGCTAACTTTACATGAACATCACTAACCATGGTGGACATAAAATTGAAATCACACTGTGTATTTGTACATGTAGTGCAGATAAGCATATATGCTCTAAAATTGAAAAACAGTGGCAGAGCATTGTCACCGACGCACAATTAGATATGTCAGAGAAGGTGTGAAGTTAACCACAGGAAAAAAAAACAGGAACAGTAATACCAACTATGGGGACAGTGTAACTCGTAAAGCGTTATGTTCCGAAAAGGAGTTTCTGACTAATTCACCTTACATTAGTGGTGTACCTATAGCCAAAATAGTTTATTTGCACGATTGCAAGGTTTCCTCTTTTATCCCAATCCGACTTTTTATATGCATACCTACATGTAGCGGGCACAGTTTAGACAATGAATTCAATATTGGCTGACAGATTATTTAAGCATCTGTATGACTTCAGCAGGGTGAATGTTTACCTGAATGCGATAACATGGCAACTATGTCTGAATTCATTTTGTCGGATATACTAGTGGTTATACATGAATCATTTTATGTATTGCATTAAAAGAGAGTAATTGAAGCGCTGCATGACCTGAGCTGTAGTTACAGTCAGGATGATTACCTAATTATTATTTAAGTAGTTCTGTACAGAAACCCTGTGTGTCCTTAATCCACTAGGTCAAGCGAATAACAATTCCCTTGTGTACAGAGATCAGACTGTCCTTATTATGCCTGCAAACCTTTCCACCTCACTTGTAACACCATCTGCTACTCACTCTGATATATATCCATAAGTACGCTTTATGGGTCCTTTCACTAGACGATAATAAGAATGTCTAACTTGGAATTCAGAAAGCTGAAACAGAGCACATACCAAGGGGCGTAACACAGGCCATAAAAGCACAGGCGGCCTACCCGTTAGGGGGCACCCTTCAGCATATGGCCTAATAATGTAAGATCGGGCAGTCTCAGATGTCCCTCATCGCCTTTTTTAAAGTGGGCCCCATCATTCTGTGATACACCACTGTAACACAGACATAAATAGCATGTCCGAAGGAGATGGCTGACGATTAAACTGTTCACATCATTATTGATACATAAACCTTTCCCAGAGTTTCTGGAGACACAACATTTAAAACATGTGTTACCCTTTCAAGCAAAACACTTTTGGAATGGCTGATGGTGCATTCTAGATTGTTCACTGAATAAATCCCCCCTCCCTCTATTTTTCCTTCCATCCACCATTCGCACCCTCCCTCCAACACTCACTCAGTGTAGGCCTATCTAGCTTAGAGATAGCTAGTAAGTAGTTTCATGGACCCCTGAGTCTTAAACAAAGAAACTGAACCCACCCCATCTTGTTCGAGTTATTTGGACACATTGCGACTCCACTAATACATGAACAAGCTTTCACTACTAACAATTAAGGGTATTGTACAGAGTTCAGCTCCGGATGATATGGAAAGGCAAGGGGGTAATATCTGATATTCTTCTATGTAAATAAGTATCAAGATTGCAGCTGCGGAGGAAAGACCTTGCTGATTACCAAAATGTTATCAATATACCAGGAGGAAGATGTTACACGAATAATGAATGCCCATCTGTTTGGTATGCCTCAGATCTGAACTATTGATACATTTCCACTGTTGGACGAGGGTATAACCACCTGTGCTTAGAGTGTTTTTGTAAGTCAACTTGCTGGAGCTCCAGAACCCCCCCATGGCATTCAGCTGAACAAACTTTGCTCTCAAAGAATGACGCTGCTTATGAATCTTATTTACAGTTAAGGGGTTCAGGTCCATCATATAAATTGAAGAAGAGGAAACAAATACATTCTGTTCCTAACAGCAAAGGCATAAAGGGAATATCAGTGGCTTAAAAAAGAAATGGAAATTACATTTTAAACAGCAGGGCAATAAATTATTTACACATATATATATATATGTATAACAATAACCCTAAACAATAGATAATGTTAAGAATGCTTTTTAAAAACTAGATAGTTTGTGCATATGATGGAGCTGGAAACGTTTATAAACATATGTTTGGGGAAATTCATGATTGGAGTCCTGAAGGAGAAAAAAACTGCTCTTGAAAAATGAAGCTAATGTATAACATCCACCAAGGTGAAACAAAGGAGGACATATTGTGCAGACAGATGTAGTGACTGAATGAAGATGAGTAAAGTCATCTTTCGTTTGTAAATGGCAAGCTATTATCTGCAAAACAAAATCATAAAGAAAACAGCAGATTATGCTGTTGTCCCCAAGCAAGGGCAGCAGCTGACTGTTGGAAGTGTGATACTACTTACAAAAAGAGTATTTTAATAAGAGGAGAAGGTAGGTGAGCAATTTCAGTATTTATTAAGGACATTAATAAAAAAAAATGCATGGTGTGTTAGATTTGTTTTTATTTCTGAATATTTTTTTGTTTGATGAATAAACTAATAGATCGAATTCCCATCACTCTCACATGGACAATTCACCAGAATGTCAGGGGTAGAGGAACTGACAGCACATGCCATTTGACCTTTACTTTCACTCACGCACACATGCTTGCACATATTCTATCCTTTCTCTCTTACATAATCTCACTCTCATCCACAAGCATGCATACAACATACATTAAAAAACATTTATTATTTACTTCAGCTGCCAGTTTTAGATATATTCCAGCTAATTGTACTCCATTTTTGTTATAAACATAGTGCATAATATTATTCGCTTTTTGTGTACTGAAAAAGTGACAGAAAACCAGGAAAGTGGAGACCCAACCGACGTCCATGAGGACAAGCAGCCCCTGTGTTCGAGGTGACGGGGGTCGCAAGGGGCAAGCCAAGGGTCGCAGCTACAACCCCTGGTGACACTTAAACGACATCCATACATTCATAGATGTTATAGTATAGATGCATAAAGAGGAAAACTCAGTGAGTTGAATGTTCACCACATAGTGGGGATTAGCAGGTTACGAGTTTGAATGCTGACCGGTGGCAACACTGAGACAGATATATTGGTTAATTCTAACATCTCTTTTTGCCAGCAGTTAGAAACAACAGAAGTACATTATCAAAAGATAGAGAAAGAAACAAGTACCATTATAATTAGAAGGGAACGGGCTCAAACAGCCTTCTCCCACATGTTCCGTTGCATTCACTCGTGTCTTTAAATCGTCCAATGTACACACAAATTCAGCAAGCTGCTTGGAGGATCTCTCGAGGTTCCAATCGAGCAAGTCTTTAAATGGCAAATTCAAATATTCCATAATTATGAAGGAGACAGCAAATTATGTATGCTAGTCCAATAGGAGAAGTTTGCCAATCGAGCAAAGAACCGGATAACTAAACTCCAAAAAAGTGTACACACAGATCAGATAAACTTTTTAAAAACAGTTCCAGCGAGTAAGCCACGATGATAGACGCACAAGAACGCTTTGTCTACATAACAAAAAAACACACCCATCCTCACACAACCATGTTTGGGCATTGGCACACAAACATGGCCAATTCCCTAAAGAAAGGAACCACAACAAAGAACTAGAAAGGTAAAAATGAAATGTACATGATGACAGTTGTATGTGGTACAAATCAAATGATATCCTGACTATCCCGCCAAGACCTACTGTGCTTAACTGCCACCTAAGTTACATGCCCTTCCCCCTCACACATGAGGGCTTACATAGCAATCAGCAAACTTTCAGTAAAAAAACCAAATTCAAGTTATGAAGCTAAAAGTTGCTCTTACATGGATCTATGATTTTGGTACACTTTCTCAAATTACAAGAACACAAAATCCTAGCTATTTGTTATCACATTTTTTTCTACCACTCAGCCCCGTGTTGGGCTGCACATAGGCATGTGCGCTCTATAAATGTTATACACTCAACTCAAATCAAGAAGGTGTGGGTTAGCAGACGGTGTGCATGTGTGGATAAGTATATAACACGCATAAGGTGGACAACCTTAAAGTTTGTGATAGTAATAGTGGATTTTCTCAAATGTCCGAGTTCCCGAGGATGTGCTTGGAGTAGGAGGACTCAGACACACCTGACCTGCCTGTCGAGGGCACTGTGTCTATGGCACATGTTGTAGAGGGGGAAGTCACTGCAGAGCACGACTTGAAAGAGGACATATACAAGGGCAGTCAGAGAGAGATCGGCTGTGACATGGCAGGTAAACAGGATTTTAACTGCAGACGCACAACAGTAACACTTGCTAAAGCAATAATATGAATCAGTGAGAACAAAATCAACAGTAGTGCACGAATCTCAGCATTGCACACTGTCCTATTCAAGTTGGGCAGAACATCTGAATAGAGAGATTGGGAAAATCTAATCATATTTAGGGCAAATCCTGGGAACTTTGTAATTCTCTATGGAATACAAAATTCACAGAATTTGCTAACCTGTGCTAGAATAATGAAAAAAATAAAAAAAATGCACCTGCCACATTAGTGGATGAAGTAGCATATAGTAGCATATAGAGGTTCAGTGCTGGTGTGCGCTTCTCACCAAGTGGGCACGGTTCTTGCATTAGTGCTGAGATTATTTGGAACTGTAAAAGCAGAAATGTCGGCTATATTTTAGTCAAAACAAACTGGATAGTGTATTTCATACTCTAGGTCGATGAACCGAACCAGATCTGCTTTAAAGAAAATGTCATAAAGGTAACATCATAAACATCAAACAAGTCATTATGAATCATTAAAAACACACCATGATCAATGCAACCATCAATAACCACACCAGTTTATTAAGAAGTTATAATGTTTATTTCCCTATATTAACAATGCAAAAGTCACAAAAATAATTCTCAAACTCAATTGATACATGTAAAGAAACAATAAAGGCTGGTGCTATCAAAATAGCAGCGGTATTAAATCATTAGCAGGTGGTACCTGAAAAACAAGAGACAAATAACAACATACAGCTCATACGTTTATCCAATCTCTAAGGTAATCAGCAACAACGTCTACTTCATCAGGAGGACAACAGCATCAGGAACAGGAACCAGGGTAGGGGAATGGATTAGAGTTTGGCCTATAAGATTTCTTCACCATTAAGAATTAGTTCAGTATCGAACAGACATAGCAAACTCAGAAAATAATAAAACACCAGCATCTCAGCAGACTAACCAATAAAGCATAGAAGTGTCAAAGTGACAGAAAGTTGCTTAAGAATAATCTGCATTGTCTGCCAAGGAAAATCTGCCCACCGCTAATGATGACCAAACATTAAATTAAACTTGTTAAACTCTTGTGATTGGCTTACGCATTAGGTGAGAAACTTATACTTAATGAGAAAGTTACCAGATATCAAAATTATATAACATGTTAGCTCTAAACTCTTTTGTTGGACATTGCTTCTTCTGCGTAATTCCAACTTTTACAAATTGTATTTTGTGTGTTTCCTTCTCTGGTTGCGTCTAAAGGCCCTTTTGTTCAGCACCTTCGGAATACGCTGTTGCAGGACAAAGATTACAAAATATGGAAATATTTCTTGTTGCACCATTTCCTTTAGGGAAAACACATGAATTAGAAACCTATCTACAGACAAATATGCAAGTTCAATGAATGAAGTCTGTTAGGCAACGGAGATTAAGTTATAAGGACAGAATACACTAGAAACATTTAATTCAGACAACATTGCACAGTGGCCTTGCTCCTGCTTCAGATCCAGCAGAGTACGATATACTCATTTTATTTCAGCATTTATTTTTGCAGAGAACACACTCGCTCTTAAAGAGATAGAATATATTTAATCACAGTGTTAATTTAGCATTAGAAAACATATGCAGGCTTTTCACTCGATGGCTGCCACTGAGTAGATCACAATTTTTGAGTTAGCATAAAATGTATATATAATGATTAATATATTGAAATATGGGTATGATTATATATGAGGAAAATATTAGTACAAAATTTACATGCTCACAATCCCTCCTCTGATGACTATGTTATCACACAAAAAAACCAAATCAATTTATTTATTTCAATGCACATTTTAAAACCTAGTTTCATTCACATTTTTGAAAATGTTCTTTCTTCTTGAATTTCTCCCATAAAGTTCTTCCATTTGAACACCTACCCTGCTCTGATTCTTTTCAAATCTTGTTTTGATTATTTAAATAGTTTATATATTCCCCACATTCCAATTAGACAAAACACATTAATTGAGATCCATTTTGCTAATTGTAGCATAATACCTTCGCCAAGGTTGACACGCCAATTTCCCACTGAAGCAATTCCCTTTTCAGCCTTTTCCCAAATAGTAGTTTCAGTTAATTCTTTTAAATCTGTTTTATCTTTTGTTAAATTGTTTATCAAACCTCTAACTACTATTGTCCAGTATGTATGAGTAACAGTTACGCGGACCAAGTAATCTACAAACTCCGCCCTCTTTTGCTAAGAGAATGTCTAACGCAAGGTGGTTCTGAAGAGTCATAGCTCTTGTTGCAGCCATTTCAGTATCTAAGAGGAGAATAGCTCCTGAATAATCCATTAGCATGTTATCCTCAACTGTGGACAACTTTTGTATTTTTATTGAATTCAGAACAACTCCCACTGAAGGAATTATTGCTCTAACTATGTCACCCACAATGCTAGAAATTGATTCTCGATTGTGTCTCTGTTGTAATTCAGTAAATTTAGGAAACTTACTCAAGTCAGCAAGTTGGGACATTTTCAGAAAGACTATTCCCAAATAACATGTGCCATACCATCCTCTAGGAAGAAGGTAATAAGCATTTTTCCCACAGATGTAATAGACCCCATGCACAGATGGGTCTTGACCATACAACAGAAATGTCTGTTTACTCTGAAACAAAAACACATGCCTACATTCACTCGTTTCCACATATATTCTATCAAAATAAGTTAGTGGCCTATATATACAAAGCTTACCTACACATTGTGCATCTAAAGCTAACTTCCCCCATTTAGTGATGTCAGTGTAAGCATGATCAGTCCCAGGGTTTCGGTGAATTATTCCTTTATCTATCTTAGCTCTCATCACATTCTCCTTTCCTCAGTGTTCTCTAAAAAGCTATTTTCTACGGGTGAAAGTAAACAGGTTAAATAATTTCTATGGGCGAATGCAGTTCCAAAGGTAATGTAGGTTCAAAGAAACCCTTTACTATATCTATGTTAAAATCCCTAGCTATCTGATTGAGGTCCTTAATGATAGGCCCAAAAGAAAACACAATGTCTGCATTTGAGTAGAAATATTGAATATACTCTTGGTTATAGAACCTTGTTAGTAAAAGGCTACAATTTAAGCCACAAGTTAGAGGCAGACTATGATAGGAAATTCCCTCTTCAACAGAGGCTGAAATCTGCGTACAGACATAACAATCTTTCGCAATCATTACATCAACATACACATGCAATAAGCAATAGAAGACATTAGAAGAAAATTATTTTTTGTCATGTAAGTATCTCTCATCTGTTTTAAACCTATCTATTGCTGAAAGAGAAGTAATTGATTTTAAAGGATTTCCAGTTGTGTGTACAGCCATGGTATGGTTGGCTCCATTTGAATCAAAGACAAACACACTCACAATCAATAGCAAATATACCATTGCACGAATAATTGCCAAACCATTAACTAAAATTTTACAGCGACTATTCTTAGTGTGTTGATTGCTAAAGTTTCCCATGGTCTGGAAAGAATCAGGAGTAGAAGCAAAAAGAAAAATATGGCTATATAGCAAAAAGCAAAACAAAAACAGAAAGACAACATTTTTCAATTCTTCAACTTTGAATCTGCTATCTTCAATCCCTCCTAATTTTTTTTCCAAAGTTCATTCACACTATCAAGACCCTTTGTCAAAGTTTGGTAAAAAGTGTCAAAATCAGTTTAGCAGCTTGTCACGTTAGGTTATCAAAGTCTTTTCAGGTACCGTTCAACAAAGTCTTTCATTAGTTTTCAAACTTCCAATATTTTCAACAAATCTTCACCAGCTTCCTTCAGGTGCCAAACATGAACCTGGAATTTCTCTGTACAAACACACATTCAAAAATTCTTCTTGCCATTCATTGGTAGTTCAATATGCCCATTCTGGACCAGAGTATCTTTTATTAGCAACTCTTTTCCTTTTCAATCTCTGACCACTACTGGCTTCCCCTTCACTAAGATCTTCTTTTCTGTTCAACTTGTTTTCTTCCTGAATTGGTGGCACCACATTGATCTTTCCTGCTTCTGAGCTTTTCTCCAGCCAGTTGTCACCTTTCAAAGGTTTTCTTGTTAATGCTCTTTTCAGAATTGAACTTGAATTCTTCTCCGTCGACGTTCTCGCAACTGGTTCAGGAGGAGTCAGACCCTCTTGGCTTGGATCTGTCTCAACTCCCATTCCATTGGGGTCAGTCACTTGTTCAGTCTGGTTTGTCAAAACATCTGCTTCTGAGGACACCCTACTCTGAGCAGGTCTTTTCTGGACTGGTACTCTCTTGTTCTCTTTGAACCGGTTCTTTTACTGTTTCATTTGAGGATGCTTCACCCTTATCTTTCAGGATACCTTCCAATTCGACTGACTCAGAAGTGAGTAAATCGACTGGAATGTTTCCAGGTGTAGCCTCCAGTTATTCTCTTTCTGTTTCTTGACCTGGAATACGTTTAGGTGCAGATCATCTCAACAGCTCTTCTTGCTCTGTTGAATTATTTACTTTTCGAGTATGACTTGCATAAATCCGGTTTGCAAGTCCTGCACATTTTCACAGCTGTAGTTGTTATTAATATCACCTGATAGGGTCCCTTCCACCTTGGCTCCAAACACAATTTCCTCACATCCTTATGGCCCACAACCCAATCACCAGCCTTCAGGTTGGGTACTTGGCCTTGAGACAGTTGAAGTGTGGTAGCTTCCATCTGATGAGAGAAAGATCATACCACATCAGCTAAACCCTTGAAGTCTCCTAACAACATATCATCTGTAATGTTCACAAAAGCATTTGCAGGTACAGCTGGTAATCTCACAACTCTCCCATTGAGGATTTCATGGGGCAACAGTCCTGTTTTCTTTTCAGGAGTGCTTCTCATTGACATTAGAACCAATGGCAAAGCATCTGGCCATTTCAATTCCATGGATGCACACATTTTTGCCAATCTCGATTTCAGAGTGCCATTCATTTTCTCTACGAGTCCTGAAGCTTCTGGGTGGTAACTACAATGGAGTTTCTGCTCAATGTTTAAAGCCGAAATAGCAACTTAATCACTTCATTGTTGTATGACCTTCCTCTATCTGATTCCAAAGAGACCAGAAAACCGAAACGTGGAATTAACTCTCTAAGGAGTAACTTTGCTACTGCAAGACTGTCATTTCTCCTTGTAAGGTAAGCCTTGATCCACTGACTAAAAATGCACACAATCACCAACACATATTTAAAACCAGCACATGCAGGCATGTCAATGAAATCCATTTCCATTCTGCTAAATGGTCCTCCCGCCATGCCAATATGTCCCATATTGACCACTGTCCCTTGCCAACATTCATTTGTTGACAAACAATGCATCTATGGCAAATTGCTTCAGCAACCTGTCTAAACTTTGGGTGAACCAATGTTGTTTGAAACTGCAGAACATAGCATCTCTCCCTATGTGAGCTTGTCCATGATAGTATCTAGCCATTTGAGTCAGTAGACTATTTGGTAGAATTACCTTCCCTTCTCCTGTTATCCAGATATTATCATCCCTCTGGACCCATTTAAGCTTTGTCCAATCCCTGCATTCCTCTTTAGGAACGTCATCTTGTAGAGCTTTTACCTCTTCCAAAGTGTCAACAATTTACATGGCAAAATTTGCATAAACCTCATAATTTTCAGGTAACAATTCCCAAGTTCCTCTGAAGGATATACCGTTCAAGGCACAACATTCTGCAACTTGATATGCATATGCATTTCCAAATGACATGTAATCTTGTGATCTCTGATGTGCACTGCATTTCACCACAGCAATCATTTTGTGCTTTTGAATGGCTTGTAATAACTCATGAATTCTTTCAACATTTCTTATTGTTGAACGAGAAGAAGTCAGGAAACCTCTCTATGACCAGATTTGGCCAAAGTCATGCACAATGCCGAATCCATATTTACTATCTGTGTAGATTGTCACTTTCATTTGATTTGAATTGTGGCAGGCTCTAGAAAGAGCTACTAATTCTGCCACGTGTGCAGAAAACACTCCTCGAAGCCAGGAAGCTTTCAGTATGCCAGCAATATCACACACTCATATCCTGCTCTTAATGTGTCCAAATTAACTATCAGGCAGGAACCGTCAACAAAGATAATTTGGTCATTTTCTTCCAGACAAGTATCTCTAATATCTGCTCTGTGTTGTGTGCATAACTCTGTAATTTCCAAACAATCATGTTGGGTATCATCCAATTTGTCAGAAAAAATAATCTCAATCGGGAGTAAAGTTGCTGGGTTAAGCACTGTACATCTCCTAATTGTAACATTTGGAAACCACAAGATTGCGGTCTCATATCTGGTCAGGCTAGAACTGGTCTGATACTGCATTTTGAAGCGTGTAAGCAAAATCTCAATAGAATGAGGTACTGTCACAGTAAGGGGATAACCCATCACTATGTTCTCACTCTGAGTAGAGTGAAAAATATGTAGCTGAAAAATATGCTACTGGGGAATTTACACCACCATGAGTCTGAGTCAAAACAGACAAAGAACATGCATCATGCTCATGACAAAACAATAGGAAATACTTGGTGTAATCAGGCATACCTAAAGCTGGAGCTTGACACAAACTTTTTTTAAGCTCAGTAAATGCTTTCATACAAGCTGCGTCCAATACTACAGGATCAGAAACATCTTTATGAGTCGATTTCAGTAAAGGCTTTGAAAGAAATGAAAAATGTGGGATCCACTGGCAACAATAACTCACCATTCCTAAAAAGATGCTCCCACATTTTTGTGTACTTGGTACTTTCATCTGCAAAATTGTTGCAACTCCCTCTCTGGAAGTTTTCCTAGTTTCTTTCTCAATCAGATGACCCAAATATTTCACCTCCTTCTGACTGTACTGCAATTTAGCAGGGGATACTTTATGTCCATTATTTCCCAGGAAATTCAACAATGCAATCATATCATATCTACACCCCTCTTTTGTCTTGGACGCAATCAACAAATCATCAATGTAATTCACCAATGTCAATTGGTATGGCATCACTAATGACTCCAAATTCTTTTCCAAGATCTGGATGAATATGGATGATGAATTTAAGAAACCTTGTGGAATTCTACACCAACAGTAGATCTTGTTCAGAAATTTAAAACAAAAGAGATATCTTCTGTCCTCGTGAAGAGTTATAGAAAAGAATGCTTGACATAGGTTTAACACAGTAAACCATTCAACATTACATAGGATCTGAAACATGATCACAGCTGGATTTGGAACAACTGGGCAACTCTTAATCACCTTGGTGATCATCATGACATTGATAGTCAGCTTACCTCCACGCCGGCGACGTACCGTTGCCAGGCTGGCAGTAATGACGCCAAATTATGACCATAGCGGTGATCCCTCCATAGACATCCAATGTACCACCCCAACCACCAGTGCGGTATGACCACTGAACATGGTGGTAGCCATCCCCAGGCAGGTGGAAGACAAGGATCTGCCCACCATATTATGACATAGACCGCTAGCATTTCCGGGGAGTTAACAACACCACCTAAAGCCTGGCCAAAACACATCAAATAAAAGGAGACACTCATCCCCAGGGACACAGAGGGGTACGTGGCCGCTATGGAAGTGAACTGGATGCTGTACTACGCGATGGCTGCCCAGGAGCACCAATGCTGACGAAGACGACTATGGTGAGTACAGCCGCCTAGCACACAAGGGAGAAAAGGAGGGGAGAGTAACACACACACATACAATACACACCATACAAACACACACCACACATCCAGAACAATTTGCAGAGTAAACAACAGCAACACCAGCCAGAAGAAAAAAGGACACATACCTTAAGTCCAACCTCTGTATTTCACAAAATCTGCACCCACAACAACGGAGGCAACCAAATACAAAGGGCTATTGTCCAGTCCAATGTCAGCCATTAGCCACAGGGCAACGTCCAAGGCCCAACTTGACTTCTGACTGCCCAGTCACTCCACTGGGCAGGGGCATCATGGATATGGTAGGCAGGCACCTCAGTGAGGGTGTCCCTGGGCTTGGGTTTGGGAGCGGGCAGGTGCTGGCCCTTCTGTCTTGGGGGCGGAGGAGTGGCCTTGCGATGGGGGGCCTCCGCAGTCTTTCAGGCCCAGCGTCTCAGGTCCTCCCACTGTTTCCTGCAGTGGGTGCTCCACTGGCTATGGTCCCCCAGGCTCCGCACCTCCTTGGCGATGGCATGCCACAACCCCTTCTTCTGATGGGCACTGACCTGCAGAGGAAACACAGACAGTAGGACACCATGAACCATACAATCCAGCCTGTCACACAGATGGCCTACATACTGCATTTGCCCCTTATCAAGCACACACACAACCCGTACCTCTGAATTCACATTGCCTGCAGCCATACTCCCCCAAATGACACACTGCAGGCACACGCATACTACACTACATATCTACATGTAGCTAAGTCACATGAAACGTACCCATGATGTACTCACCTGTTGGTCTGGAGGCCCATGCAACTGCCCATACAGGGCTAGGACCCCATCCACGATCCTCTCTAATGCCTCTGACATGAATGCTGGGACCCTTTCCCCTGTTGCATGGGCCATGGCAGGTTCCAGACACAGGTCACAGCAGCACACGCAGTGCCGATATTGACCAGTGGAAAATCAGGAATCAAGTGAAGTGGTAGAAAGAAAATGGCAGTCACATCCACAGCGGTGAATACCGTCACTGCCGGCGTTGATGATCATTGGTTTCTGTGCTCCATTGAGCCCCATGTTAGCCAATGAGGAATTGCACGGCGGTGCAGACCCCTTTCCAATATGACACCTAACGCTGGCAGAGTGAGGTCACTTCCACCTGTCCCTGCATACAGGACAGGCGGTTGCCATTTCCTACTGCTAGTACTCTTGTGTTGAAGTAAAATGTGCATAATCGGTGTCAACTGTACACACCTAGACAATTCTAGTGTCCAACATACATTCATGCTCTGTGTACTGAGGTACTGTTGTCACACCCATTTTACTTTTGGCTCACTTAGATACCAACCACTGTGGAGGAATAGGAGGAGGAGGCGAGTACGTGTACAGACCCCTTGTGGACTTGGCTACACTGGGGGACAGGCACATAATACTCACTTATTGCCTGGACAGGGCCACAATCACAGAGTTGTGTGCACAACTGGAGCCTGATCTGCTACCTGCTATCTGTTGCACCACAGTTATTCCCCCTCTTGTGCAGGTACTATCAGTGCTCCATTTCTTGGCAACTGTTTCTTTCCAGGTGACTGTGGGCTTGGATGCAGGAATGTTAAAGCCAATGTTCTTGATTGTGCTTGGAAGGGTTTTGGTTGACTTGCCCAAACACATGTGCATCTACATCGAGTTCCCCCAGATTGATGATTTACCCACTGTGAAGGCTGAATTCTACACAGTGGGACACACACCACATGTGATTGGGGCCATTGATGGGACCCATATTGACTTAGTCCCTCCAAGGGCTAATGAACAGGTATAGAGGAATAGAGAGAGTTTCTACTCTCTCAATGTCCAGATAGTATGCCTTGCTGACCAATACATCTCCCACGTCACTGCCAAGTATCCTGGATCTGTGCATGATACCTTTGTCTTGAGGAATAGCAGCATCCCACAGGTGATGGCACGAGTACAGAGACTCAGAGTGTAGCTTATAGTTGAGTTTGAGTCCCCACCCAATATATGTCAGTGTATATCAACAGGAGTCATACCCCATGCCATTGTGCATGGCTAATGTGTGTCCCTCACTAATTCCAGGTGACTCACGCTACCCAAACCTGTCCTGGCTGTTGACCCCTGTTAGGAATCCGGGAACAGGGGCTGAAAATCAGTACAATGGTGCTCATGGGCATATCAGGAGGATTGTGGAACGTACCTTTGGTCTCCTGAAAGCCAGGTTCAGGTGCCTCCATTTGACAGGTGGATCCCTACACTACTCCCCTGAGAAGGCCTGCCAGACTATGGTGGTGTGCTGCATGCTGCACAATTTGAACCTCAGACACCATGGGGCATATTTATACTCCGTTTGCGCTGGAATTGCGTCGTTTTTTTGACGCAATTCTGACGCAAAAGTAACTCCATATTTATACTTTGGCGTTAGACGCGTCTACCGCCAAAGTCCATGGAGTTTGCGTCCTTTTTTAGCGTGGACACCTACTTTGCGTTAATTATATGCAAGGTAGGCGTTCCCGTCTAAAAAAGTGACTCCGCGGCATGTGCGCCGTATTTACACTCCCGGGCAAAATTCACGCCCGGGAGTGGGCGGGTCAAAAAAAATGACATATGGCCGCTTTTGCGTCGTTTTTTTGCGCCTGGAAAAGGCAGGCGTTAAGGGACCTGTGGGCTCGGAAGGAGCCCAGAGGTGCCCTCCCATGCCCCCAGGGACACCCCCTGTCACCCTTGCCCACCCCAGGAGGACACCCAAGGCTGGAGGGACCCATCCCAGGGACAATAAGGTAAGTTCTGGTAAGTATTTTTTTGTTATTTTTTTTGTGGCATAGGGGGGCCTGATTCGCGCCCCCCTACATGCCACTATGCCCAATGACCATGCCCAGGGGACAGAAGTCCCCGGGGCATGGCCATTGGGCAAGGGGGCATGACTCCTGTCTTTGCTAAGACAGGAGTCATTTCTATGGGGGTTGGGAGTGGCAAACAATTGCGCAAATCGGGTTGAGGCGAAAAATTTGCCTCAGCCTGACATGCCCCATTTTTTCACGCCCAAGCTCCATATCCCCCTACGCCTGCGCTGCCTGGTGTACGTCGTTTTTTTCAACGCACACCAGGCAGCGCCGGCGGCTAACGCCAGCTAACGTCATTGCTTAACTACGGCGCCCGCATGGCGCTTCAGAATGGCGTTAGCCGGCGCTAATTTTTTTGACGCAAAACTGCGTTTTCTGGGATCTCCCTGGGACAAATGCTGTATTAAACATGCAGCGCTGCTAGTGTTAATCTACCAGTTTCTGAGTGGATTGCCATCCAAACTGCAAAGTGAGTCCTGATGCAGTTTCAAGGTATGTGGCTAAAGCTAATTCCTTGGATCGAGCAAAGTCAGAGGGTTCACCCGCTTTGCACTCAGTACAGTCTTACGGTTATATAGGAATATCTAGAAATAATTTTTCATGGTTGGTTTATTCATTCTATTTACCATGTTCATAATTACTTTGCTTTGTTACACCTGCCTAATTATCACAGCTCATTCTCTCTATGCAAGACTTTGGCCCTAATTATGATAATGGCGGTAAATGCCGCCTACCGCTGTGGCGACGGCCTCCAAAGACAGTTGCCGCAGCTAACATCCGTCTGCCATATTATGACTACAGACAGATTTCTGCCACAAGAAGGTTGGAAATCCAGCTGTGGCCATACTGGCAGATGGTGTTAAGGTGGTGCTGCTACCACCAGCAGCCCCACGCCTGTAGTCCGACGGCGGCCGTATTATGTCTAATAATACTGCCTGGCGGTGTTCTGCTAGTTGGCTCTGTTGGCAGTAGCAGCCCCTCGTCTCGTCCCCTGACAGAAGTCTCCCTGGATGCAGGTAAGTCAGGTTTCCGACAGGGGAGGGAGACGGGGGGTGTTGTGTGTGTGTGGGGGTGTGTGCATGAATGTGTGAGTGTATGCGTGACTGCGATTGTGTGTGTAGTGTTTTTGCATGTGTGTGTGCATGTGTGAGAATGCATGTATGAATGGAAATGTGTCTGCATGTCTGCGTGTCTGTATGAATATGTGTATGGATGTGTGCCTGAATGAATGGATGTATGCGTGTATGAATGTTTGTATGGCTGTGTGAGTGAGTGTGTGAATGTGTGGTGTGTGCCTTCGGGTTGTCTGGGGAGTGTTAGGGGGGTGGGTGATCCTCCTATCAGTGGCAGAGAAGGAATTCCCTGTCACTGGTACAGCCTATTGCCATGGTTTTTGTGGTGTTCTGAACGCCACGAAAACCGTGGCGGTAGGCAGGGTCAAAATGCCGCTCCTGGTACAATAGCAGCCGCCAGGTTAGAGATTGTTCTGACCAGCTCAGCGGCTGCTACAGCCATGGTGGTCGGTGTGGTATATTCAGCCAACCCGCCAATGTCATCAAGTGGCAGCATGTACTGCCAGACTGTTGGCGGTACTCCCGCCACATTAACACCGACCGCCATGGTCATAATGACATCCTATGATTTTTTCAATAAATGTATTGAAACCCAATCTTCTATCGCTCTAGTTTTTACCTGGACACGCATGAGTAATACAACAAAAGGGTGAGTTCTGTTTCCATGACTTCCTTAGGCCTCAGAGTGTCATGTTCAGGTTACCACAATCACCCTTCAACCCAGCAGGGTTAACGGTGTAGGTGGGGCACTGTGAGATAGGCAGGAGTTGGGCTGGTGGTTTCTGATGATGTGGACGGGCTAAGTCTCCCACATTCTGAAGCTCCTTCATCCTAATATACAGTCCTATCATTTTAGTAGGAATCATATAACAACCTATGTTTCGCAAAGTGGACAATATGTGCAATGGCAGAACCTAACACATCGGTTAAAAATGAAATAACTGTGTTTGAGTTTGCCTGTATATATAACACACATGTTAAATAATATCTAAGTAACAATGTGCAAAATCATTGATTTCTTGTAGGTTCCATCTTTCAGGTGACAAAGGACATGGGATGCAGCCATGGCTCATGATACCATTCAACAATTTACAGGCAGAGACTGAAAAGATATTTAACTCTGCTCTGACCAAGACCAGGAATGCAGTCAAACGTATGTTTAGGGTCTTAAAGTTGCAGTTCCACTGCTTGGACATGTCAGATGGAAGACTCTTGTACTTTCTGCCTACGCTGTGTAAAACATACTTGAGTATTTGTTGGACCTGGCCATTTTTGTAGGGTCATCTGACCACTTTTTGTTTGCTTTAAGACTGTGGGCACTTTACCACTGCTAACCAGAGTTAAAGTGCATATCCTCTCTGTGAAAATTGTGTGTGTAATTGGCTTTTCCATGAATGGCATATATGATTTACTAATTAATCCCTAGTAAAGCGCACTTGATGTGCCCAGAGCCTGTAAATCAAATGCTACTTGTGGGGCTGCAGCACTAGTTGTGCCACGCACATTAGTAGCCCTGTGAACTTGGCTCAGATGTGCCACGTCAGTGTCTGTGTGTGCAGTTTTAAACTGCCAAGTTGACTTGGCAAGTTTATCTACTTGCAAGGCCAAAACTGTCCCTTTTTATACATGTAAGGCACCCCTAAGTGTGGCCCTAGGTATTTCCATGGGCAGGGTGCACTGTATGTTAAAGGTGGGACATGTACTGGTGTGTTTTACATGTCCTAACAGTAAAATACTGCCAAATTCCGTTTCCACTGTTGCAAGGCATATCGCTCCCATAGGTTAATATAGGGGCTGCCTTTAAGTATATTTTAGGAACAGTTTCCCTTTGGGAGCAGATGGGGATGTGGAGTTTAGGGTATCTGTACTCACAATGCAAAAATACATATTTTGATAAAGTTAGTATTTAGATTGTCAGTTTTAAAATGCCATGTTTTGAAAGTGGGCATTTTCTTGCTTAACTCGCTTTGTGGTTCTGCCTGCTTGTGTATTGCCTGTCTGAGTCAGATTGACAGTTAGGTTGTTTTTTATTCTCCACTAGATAGTGACACAAAGGGAGCTGGGGTGGAGCTGCATATCCTGATGGGTCATCTGGGCTAGAGTGGGTGGAGGAGCTGACACTTACATCTGAATGGGCTGTGCCTTCCTCACACAATGCAGTCTCCAGCACCCTGGTGTGAGTCTGGAGCCAGGCCTGGGTAAGGCAGGATATTGGGAACAACAGAGACTTTTCTTTGATGTTTGCCTACTTCAAATGCAGAAAGGGGTATAAGTAGTGGACCCAAAGCCCCAGATTTTTAGGTTACTTCTGCCAAGGAGAAGAGCTGAATAGCTGGAGGAGGAGTACTGCCCCTTTGCCTGTGACTGTGCCTTGCTTGGTTGGCCTGCAGTTTCTGCTTCTGCCTGAAAGAGGGTAAAACTGGACTTTGTGGCATATTCCTGCTTGTGAAGTGTCTCCAAGGGCTTGGACTGAGCTTGCCTGCCTGTATTGAAATCTCAGGGCCGTCAAAGACTTCCTCTACCAGCACCTGGACTCTGCTGAGACTCCTACCGTGCCAAGTGTTGGCCGCTCTAGTCCCTGGGCTCTTGAAAGGTGAAGCGTGTCGAAGAAAGACTGACATCCACTCACAGGAGCCATGCAGGGAAAATTTCAAATGCACCACCGGCAACACAGCTGTAAAAATGACGTACCACCTGCATTGTGGCAGTGAAATCGATGCACCACCTGCATTGTGGCTGAGAAATTGATGCATTACCTGCATCGCAGCTGGAAAAACTACACAACACCTGCTTGCGACTGCTGAAAATGATGCTGCCCCCACGCAGCATAGTTTTCCATCACCGTGCGGATGGATTTCGTACACATCATCACTAGGCATCAAAATCAACGTGACCTTGTGCGAATCAGAGGTGCCTCGTCTGGGAATTGACGCATCGCTCTCTTTCAGGAGAGAAAAATTACACATTGCCTACCCGACCGGAGAAGAAACAATGCACAGCCTCACTTGCGAGTAAGAAATTGATGCATTGTTGACTTTTCTGATGCACGCTCACCCGTGAGTCTTTATTTGTGATGCAAATCAGGTACTTTGTGTATCAAAAATGTTTTGATTGTTTTCTATTGCCCTGACTAGAGTGAGGGTCCCTGCTTGGATAGAGTGCAAACTGACTGCCAACCAGAGACCCCATTTCCAACAGTGTGCAATATTACATAATATCTGCTTAAAAGCTAAAGTGCTGTAGGACTAGGAACCACAAATTCAACAGGAACTGGAGGAAGATGCAGACAATGATACAGACATACAGCACACAATGTCAGGCCTGTAGAGAAGGCACCAAATAGTTGCAGATTTCTTTTAATAGTGAATACGAAATGATGGTACTACTGACAGAGAAACATGTCAATTTAAAATCCCATAAACATGTTTTTGAAACTCATCCATTGTGTTGTGTATGTGTGAATGACAAAGGTACAGTGCTAGTCACTCATATCTTAACAAATAGATATAGGTCTCAACATGTATGAATATTGATTTCTGATCTGTAAATAAATATGAGTCCATATCTCCAACAATGAAAAAACAATGCAACAAGCCAATGTGATGCGGTGCCCAGCATGAAAGGGACAGGACAGGATTGCCACATATTTACATAAATATGGATCAGTCCTATCCTCCTGATCTTAAGCAGTGCAGAGCAGCACAGAATGCTTGAAACTTCTATCACCATGCTGTTTTTACACCACAGAAGACAGTTTTTTTTGTGGCAAATATATAATCAATAATAGAACTATGTCCCTCTCTTCTGTATGCTGGCTTATATGGAAAAGAGCCTTGAAACAAATTAACTACATCTATCAAATCGTAATCAGTTTCTAGATTCCGCAGATACAGTCCTCTCACAACACAGGGCACTTTTTCCGAAACCTTACTCCTTAACTCACAATTCGTGTTGTCAATGTCCATTTTAGCATTAAAATCGCCACAGATTAAACTGCTCGGTTTTTGAGTGGTGCTCTTCCCATAAAAACTTTAGACCTCCATTAAAGCTAAATAGCTCCTCAAACAGGTCGCTATAAGTATTGGAGAAGTTATTGTCATAAAAATGTACTAAAAATAAGCTGAATGCTCACTTAGGCCCATATTTATACTTTTTGCCGCTAAACTGCGCTAACGCAGTTTTGCGTCAAAAATTTTTGCGCCGTCTAACGCCATTCTGAAGCGCCATGCGGGCGCCGTATTTATGGAATGGCGTTAGCCGGCGCAAGCAGACCGGCGCTGCCTGGTGTGCGTGGCAAAAAACCACGTAAACCAGGCAGCGCCGGCGTTGGGCAAAAATGACGTTAGGGCGTCTTAAAATGGGGCAAGTCAGGTTGAGGCAAAAAAATCGTCTTAACCCGACTTGCGCCATTTTTTAACGACGCCCATCCCCCATCAACATGACTCCTATCATTGTAAAGATAGGAGTCATGCCCCCTTGCCCAATGGCCATGCCCAGGGGACTTCTGTCCCCTGGGCATGGTCATTGGGCATAGTGGCATGTAGGGGGGCACAAATCAGGCCCCCCTATGCCAAAAAAAATTATTAAAATAAAATAAAAATAATACTTACCTGAACTTACCTGAATGTCCCTGGGGTGGGTCCCTCCAGCCTTGGGTGTCCTCCTGGGGTGGGCAAGGGTGGCAGGGGGGGTCCCTGGGGGCAGGGGAGGGCACTCTGGGCTCATTTTGAGCCCACTTGTCCCTTAACGCCATGCCTGACCCAGGCGTTAAAAAGCGGCGCAAATGCGCCGTTTTTAGCCACGCCCACTCCCGGGCGTCTCTTTTGCCCGGGAGTATAAATACCACGTAAAGGCCTGGGAGTCATTTTTTAAGACGGGAACGCCTCCCTTGCATATCATTAACGCAAGGAAGGGGTTCACGCTAAAAAATGACGCACATTCCGGGAACTTTGGCGCTAGACGCCTCTAACGCCATAGTATAAATATGGCGTTAGTTGGCGTTAGTTTAGCGTCGAATTTGCGTCGAAAAAAACGACGCAAATTCAGCGCAACCAGAGTATAAATACGGCCCCAAGGCCCATATTTATACTTTTTGACGCTAAACTGCGCTAACGCAGTTTTGCGTCAAAAAATTTTGCGCCGTCTAACGCCATTCTGAAGCGCCATGCGGGCGCCGTATTTATGGAATGGCGTTAGCCGGCGCAAGCAGACCGGCGCTGCCTGGTGTGCGTGGCAAAAAACCACGTAGACCAGGCAGCGCCGGCGTTGGGCAAAAATGACGTTAGGGCGTCTTAAAATGGGGCAAGTCAGGTTGAGGCAAAAAAATCGTCTTAACCCGACTTGCGCCATTTTTTAACGACGCCCATCCCCCATCAACATGACTCCTATCATTGTAAAGATAGGAGTCATGCCCCCTTGCCCAATGGCCATGCCCAGGGGACTTCTGTCCCCTGGGCATGGTCATTGGGCATAGTGGCATGTAGGGGGGCACAAATCAGGCCCCCCTATGCCAAAAAAAATTATAAAAAATAAATAAAAATAATACTTACCTGAACTTACCTGAATGTCCCTGGGGTGGGTCCCTCCAGCCTTGGGTGTCCTCCTGGGGTGGGCAAGGGTGGCAGGGGGGGTCCCTGGGGGCAGGGGAGGGCACTCTGGGCTCATTTTGAGCCCACTTGTCCCTTAACGCCATGCCTGACCCAGGCGTTAAAAAGCGGCGCAAATGCGCCGTTTTTAGCCACGCCCACTCCCGGGCGTCTCTTTTGCCCGGGAGTATAAATACCACGTAAAGGCCTGGGAGTCATTTTTTAAGACGGGAACGCCTCCCTTGCATATCATTAACGCAAGGAAGGGGTTCACGCTAAAAAATGATGCACATTCCGGGAACTTTGGCGCTAGACGCCTCTAACGCCATAGTATAAATATGGCGTTAGTTGGCGTTAGTTTAGCGTCGAATTTGCGTCGAAAAAAACGACGCAAATTCGGCGCAACCAGAGTATAAATACGGCCCCAAGTGTCTCTAATAAATAAGACCTGATAAGCGGAACTGCCTGTATCTATAACTGTAGCAGTAATTCTAATATTTATCTTTACCCAAATATCAAGACGGCACTAGCTCTCCCAAATTGAGCAGCAACAGCAGGGCAAGAGTAACAGGAAAATCCATTTAAAACTACAGAAGTGGTATCCCAGATTTCTTGAAATACAATAAAATCGCAACCATCAATAAAGGAAACCCACTCGGGTGGAGATTTTGCTTCTTAAGACGGCCACATTCCAGCTTAGCAGGGAAAGCTGTCTATTCTTACCCTGGCTATTACAGTGCACCTCACTTCCTTGACCCCTTTCCCTCGGTAAGGTATTTGACAAAGGCAAAGGAGTAATGGAAGAGACCCGTTCTAAAGCAGCCTCTTCATAATGTGAAAACACACTATGAAACAAAACAGGTCTAAAGGGAACACCCCCATCCAATTCCCTATCCCTGACACATTAAACTGCCTTTTGCAGGCCCCTCAATTGTCAGTCCACCTCATTAAAGACTAACAATGTATAAAAACGTTTTTTAAACAAAACACTGGGAACACCTAAGGTGGGTTGTGCTAGGCAAGTCAAAGAAGGATTCATGTGCTTTCAGGGCTTATTTTGCCTGTAAAAGAAGCCAAGAGGTAAAACTCTAATTTTACCCGCATTGCCAAGAATCTCAAAAGGCTGGGAAAGAAATTTGTCTGCCAAATGTGGATACCTAAAATTAACAATAATACAGTCACCAGGGATAAATTAGCCAGAAGGACTGATCCAGGTGACACTGCAAGTCATCAAGATATTTCCATAATTGCGGATGTCAAATTTAAAATGATTCACTAACCAGTGACAGACCTTGTTTTGTAGTTTGGAGGTAGATTCTGTATGTGGGTTTAGCACAGAAGGAGCACCAGCCAAAACAAGCAGGACGAAGATAAATTACTGGTACATAGGGAGATGATGCAACAGCTAAAGACTCTTGTGGCACCACCTCGGAAACAGTTAAAGACACATTGGGAGCAGATAGATTAAGAATAGAAGCTAAGATAGATGCAGGTTGCTTATCTTGCAAACACAAGCCAGGGCACAGTTTACTGCTTCCTGCTATCTCTTCCGGTCTAATATTTTCGGGAGGGAGAGCATTCAATGAGGAAGGGTGTCCAAGAGGGGTATTTTCAAGATCATTTGTAGTAACTATAGGCCCCCTCAATAACAGCCTTTGTTGTCCCTGACATAATCCTAAAATTTTCTCTACTGCTACTTCTAATTTCCCCAATATATCTCTCAGTGGGGGTAAGCACTTTTTGAAGATAGTTATAAACTTTTGGACAACTAAATCCCAATCTGGTATTTGTACCATACCTGGTTGATTGTTTCACCATACTCTCCTACAGTTGGCCCTTTTATAGGAGGTGAAAGGCATCAATAGTCTTCGCTTTCCTCTTATGCTTGGTGGCAGGTGAGGCTATAGTTATAGTACGATTTGGGTGCTCCACGTGAGAATTGAGTGCCCTTATACTGACCATAGGGGCTTCTGAACTAGTTAAAGAGAGATAGCCATTTAAGGCACAGATGGCCTGCCCTCCTATCTCAGCTTCTACGTCAGGTTTGTCCCTATAATATCGGTTTGGGGGAACCTACGCAGCCTAGATACAACCGCCTCTCCGCCAAATCAGTCTCTTTAGAGACAACACTAACTGCTTGCGTCAGAAAGGAATCAATGGTAGTTGAATTGCATCCTTTGGGCATTTTGCTGCAGCCTGCATTCTTCTTGCCCATGAATGCTTTCTAGCTTGATATAGCCCACTACCAATGGTCAAAAGAGTGTTGTAGCCCTGTAGCAATCCTTAATACGCACCCTGCTTTATTCACCACTTACTGTACTATGTAAGTCAACATTCAGTATTTATACATAAAAACATCAAAGAGAAAGAAATAAAAAACCAAGAGAGTGGACCCAGCCCAGCCTCTTCTGGCCGCTGATGGATACGGGTGGGCCCGCCCTTGGCGTGGGCTTTGCCTGGGCATGACCGGCGCGCATCTCGTGCAGCGGTGATCTGTCTGCGCTTTGTAGCACTCGTTGGTGGTCTCAGGTGTGAGCAGCTGGTCCCCCAAAATGGATGCCTGCTGGGGCCAAGAGGATTCTGTGATATGTATTCTCCCACGAGTAGTTCTGCGCGACCCATGCAGCGGTGATCTGCTAGTGCTTTATATCGCTCATTGGTGGTCTCAGGTGTGAGCAGCTGGTCCCCCAAAGTGTCCGCCTCCTGGGGCCAAGAGCAGTCTGGGATATGTAGTCCCTCACGTGTAGTTCTGCATGTCCTGCGCAGGGCGGACCTGCCCACGCTTTGTAGCGCTCGTTGGTAGTCTCAGGTGTGAACAGTTGATCCGTCAAAATGGCCTCCTCCTGTGGCCAAGAGGAGTCTGGAGTCTGGAATATGTAGTCACCCACAAGTAGTTCTGCCCATCCCATACAGTGGTAATCTGTCTGAGCTTTATAGCGCTCATTGGTGGTCTCAGATGTGAGCAGCTGGTCCCCCAAAATGGCCACCTCCTGGCGTCAAGAGGAGTCTGGGATATATAGTCCCCCACAAGTAGTTCTGAATGTGTGAGTATGTTCATGTTAGCATGAT
Source organism: Pleurodeles waltl (assembly GCF_031143425.1). Classification (NCBI taxonomy): domain Eukaryota; kingdom Metazoa; phylum Chordata; class Amphibia; order Caudata; family Salamandridae; genus Pleurodeles; species Pleurodeles waltl. The sequence goes on from NC_090447.1 coordinate 283,541,250, forward strand.
ACATGTAGATTACAGTACTGGTCACTGAATGTGATGCAACTGTACCAAACTGCTTGCACTGCTATATAACATAGATGTCCTTGCTTTCATTTGTTGGTAATGCCCTGGCTGCCTGGCAATAACATGAGGAATAGTGAACTACTACTAGATGGAGTTTGATAATGCAGTAAAGCTGCAAGCTGGGTGAGACATACACTGGATTATAGGAGAGCCAGCCCATGTCTGTGTTATGCTAAGTGTGTGTTGAATCAGTGATACTCCACAAGGAAGGGGTATGGACACATATCAGGAACAGGGAATTTGGGCTGAATAGGGAACATAAAAGTGTGCAGCGGGCCAAGAATCAACCTTTGAATACACATATGACTGTAGGTGACTTCCAAGTGTGTACCCTGGTAACTCATCTGAATTAGGATGTGGCAGCAATCAGCTCTTGAATCCTGCCTTGCTACGCTGCCTTGCTGCCTGCTGTTCCCCTGCTTGGGTGATAAGGACTGTACATGGATCCTTTAAAACCAAATTGACTCCAAGGGCAATCTGCATGGACTCCTGTCATGAAGCCACATGAACATTAAAGATTTCTAATCACCCTGCTTCAGTATTTATGAGCTCTGTTGTGTCGCACTTGCACCATGCAACGTGTCGCAAGAGTGAAGCCAGACCAAAATGCTATTTATAAATCCAAGCAAGGCCACCATGTGTGGCCCTGAGTGGCCTCATAAATCTGGAGTAAAGCAAAGCAGGCCAAATCATTGTGTTGCATTACTCTCCCCCAGGAAGGCATTCCATGGGTGTTGCGTGGGTGATCCAGTAATATCTTAATTAATTCTGTAGCACACATAGAAGGAGGAATATGCCTCAGGCAATTGTTTGTCTGCAGGAAGGTTCCTCTTCCTGCACAAAATTAAACCTTCATACAATGGAGCAACGATGCAAGGGTGGCCGTGTTGCATTAGGCTGCCAAAACTGCACCAGTTCAGGGACAAAGGTAGGAAGGTGCCTTATTCATTTAAATGCTGCCATTTCTACCCTTTCCCCGTGATGCGGCACAGCAAGGTGACTTGCTGTGATGCCTTGCATCACTTGGCCATAAATATGACCATGGGCTCTGCCTTCTGTAAGTCTGCCATGCCAAGTGGTGCCTCACCAGTCCTTGAACAATCGAAGTGGTCCTAAGGTGTTTGCTCTAGCAGAAGACATGCTGTAGATCCTGTGCCTCACCTCTTTTGGGCAGCCTCAGAACCTGTTCTGTGCCCCTGTTGTGTAGCAAGGAATCTGTGCATTGCCCCTGTTGTGCAGGTAAGAACCCGTGTATCACAGCCATTGTGTGGGACTTACCATAGCTGCAGAAGTTCAACTGCGCACTGCATCCATCAAGCAATGACATTTGCATAGCCATGTGTCAGAAAAATCAATGCAGATATTGAAAACTTACTGGATATCTGAAGGAAATGGCGCAATGGGTGTGGCAGGCTGCATACTTGGAAGTGAGAATGCTAGTTTCACTTTCTGCTGCTGTCTTTTGTTTGGAGCTGGTTGTTGGTAGTGTTGACAGAGTGTTTTGTGTAGAGTTTTGTTGTTTTTGGTGTAGTAGGTGTCTGGTCTGTCCGTACATTGTCTTTAGTGTGTACTTTTTATGTCTTTGTGTTGTAATTCATATTTGCCTTTGTCTCTGTTTTGTCGAGTGTTTGTCCTTATTTTTGGGGTTTTGTATATTAGGCCTAGTTATTAGTTCAAGGGGTGTTATTTTTGGAAGTAGGCTGTTAAGGAGGGATAGGGTCATGCCTGGCAAGGGTAGAGAGAAAGATTACTTTAACAGAGAGGTCTCAGGACTTATATGGTTGCCACTAGCTGACACAGAAGGACACAGTCAGTAAGATCAAGCACCATTGGGTGGATGTGATAGCTCGTGAATCAGATGTTGTGGATCTGTTGGGTTTAGAGGTTGGAGGACAAATAGGTATGTATTTCTGTACCATCAGCATGTGGTAATGTTGCTATATTAGTAATGTTGTTATATAAGTAATGCTAAAATGTACATCCAAAATGTAGCTGAAATGTGTGGATGCCTTGTGATACATAAGGCAATAGAGAGAGCTACACCAAGTGCAAGAAGTATCAAAGCATCGGCCTAAGTAGCACACCTGTTATAAAATCTGCCTTGCATTAGATGGAGCAAACACCCCTAGGGCAAAGTAATGTCAAGCTGCCCTTTTCCCAAATGAGGATCAATATTGACCAATTACCTGATGAATGTATTGGCATGTCACTGTAACAGAACACATGATGTATTTTCTGTTTTCGCTGACTCAACATATGCTGATGCTTCACACTATGGCCCTCATTACGAGGCTGGCAGTCATCAGACCGCCAGCCTCACAGCGGCTGTCTTACTGCCACGGACCCGGCGGTAAAGACCACCACATCATGAGTTGTGGGGCTTGGCAGATGCCAAACCTCCAAAATGCTGCCAGGCACGCCGGTGTGCACCTCCAACCCAGCAGCAGGCCTCAGCTGGCCGGATTATGAGACTGCAGACCACCAGGCTTTCCGTGGCAGTCACCCCTCCAAGAAAACCCTGGCGGTCACACACCCGGTGACAGAAATCTCCATTCCTGTCGCTGGCACACGTACCCTTACATGTCCGCACACATGCACACACATCCCTACACGTCCACACACTTATAAGCACCCCCTATCCCTTAGCATATGCATTCATCCATGTAGACACCCAACTCACTCGCTTACATGCTGACACACACCCCCATTCACTCACTCACAGACATGCAGACACCCCCCATTCACGTGCACATTCACGCACACTAACATTGACATTCAATCACATACATGCACACATTCACCACCGCTCTCCGCATACACACTCACGCTACACCCCCTCTGCATACATGCACCCACACACACAGACACCCTTCCCCCTCCTTTCGAGGACCACTTACCTTCTCTATCAAGGAGATCTTCTGGGAGGGGATAGGTCCTGACTGTCTTGCACCGCCAGCACCACCACGCAGTAGGACTCAGCCAAGCCATATTATGGCTTGTAATACAGCGGGCGGAGTCTTGCTGTTGTGGTGGTGCTGGCGATACAACCGCCTCTTCAGAGTCAGACCACAAATGGGCGGAAGTCCTCCAAAGACTCCTAATATGGCAGGCATCAGACCACCAGCACTGGCGGTTTGTTGCCTGCAGCGGCTTCTGCGGTCTTCCAAAAAGTCTGCCGAAGTCGTAATGAGGCCCATTGTCCAACAAACTGTCCACATGGTTAGATTCACATTACATATCACCTTCCACACTGCAGACGGTATATGGTATGCGCGTGGCAAGGCTACTGAGTATGTATCATGTTTCATGTTTGTCATTGTTTCACACAGCACATCAACTCACCTTGCTGCTCAGCAACAGAGTGAAAAGGCAGGAATGCATCATATTCAACGATTACAGTGCATTCCTGTCCTTTCCCATCACATGAACACAATGATTATGGTGTAAGAGGGCCAGAGATGATGCTGGCCAGCAAGACTTACACACATCACATGTGTAAAGCATGAATCTACCATATTATGTGAGATATCTTGTTCGTACAGCCAGGTCTGCCCTGTAAGGTAACTAGTTGCACTACGTGTTCTGACAGTGTATATGTCTGTGTGCAAGGCTAATGAAATGGGCCATTACTGAGGGATGTAATTGTGCTTAGTTTGATTTTAAACTGTGTGTAGTAGCACCATTTGCAATGCAATTTCTAAATGAATGTCCTGCAGGTGGATGTGTGCCTTTCACCCAGGGAGATGTGGACAGCTTCCGGGACCCTGATGTGACAAGTAAGTGTAATGAGTACATGGTAGTAGCTCTGTGATGCCTGTGTGTGATCCGTGATAGTTGTAACAGTGGGATGTGTATGGGGGTATCCATCACCTGGCAATTAATGCCAATCAGTGTGCCAAAACAACAGCCTGTGTCCACAGAATCCTTTGGAACTTCAGGGTCTGATTTGGAGTCTGACTCATTTACCACAGGGCAAGGTTCAACTGTCTCTGTTCCATTCTCAGTAGTGACTTGCTCAAACACCCTTCAGCATGATCAAGTGCTATTTCAAGCTCAGTTCGGTCCCTGATAGCCTGTCTGTCCTGCCCAAGTTGCCTCTCTCACACCACTGGTTCTTCTGGAACAGGCGATGTTGTGTTGAGGGGAGACTCAACTCTGCAAGTGTGAGAAGCGTGTATCCAGATGGGGAGACCACCACACTTTAAAGCAGTTGTTGTACCGAGGATTAACAGTTAAGGACCAGACCAAGGAGGATCTAGACACACCTTTCTGACATGTTTCTTCACCAAGACTTAATAGTTGGGATTTAGGTCATGGCATTTCTTTTGATGCGGATGGGTTCTGGTTGCTCCAACCTGAGGAGACACAGAATGCACCACTTCAGCTAGTCTTTTGCAATAGTAGAGGCCCATATCATCAGATATATTCACAAATACATTTGCAGGAATCGCTGGCAGTCTCATCGCCCTCCCTGTTATGCTCTCATGGGGGACAGTCCAGTCTTTTGATCAGGAACACTCTGCAGACTCATTAGTACAAGCGGAAGACCATCAGGCTATTTCAATGTCATTGCAAAACACACTTTTGCCAGTCTGGATTTCAGTGTGTCATTCATATGATCTACAAGACCCGAAGCCTCAGGATTATAACTGAAATGTAATTGCTGCTTCATTTGCAAAGCTGCACACAACAATTTCAGGACCTCATTGCTGAAATGAGTTCCTCACTCTGATTCCAAAGAGGTTGGGATACCAAACATGGGAATGAGTTCCCTCTATAACAGATTAGCAACAGTGGGACATTTCACCTAGTTGGGTGAGCATCAACCCAACGGGAAAAGATGCAGACCACAACCAAAACATATCTTAATCCATTGCACACATTCATTTCAATGAATTGCAGTTTGTATCCTGTTAAAACGTCCCCCTATGTGACTCAGTGTAACTGCAGTTCTTTTCCCAACATTGTTGTGTTGACACACAACCCACCTATGACACAGCACCTTAGCCATCAACCTGAATTTTAGGGTTGAACCAAGTCTATCCAAACAACCTTACCATAGCATAGCTACCAATAGGATCATGGCCACGAATATGTCTAGTCATGGGAGGTAACAGACTATTTGGCAATACCCGTCATCCAACAATTGAAACCCAAATGTCATCCTCTCTCTTGACACAACCTGTTCTGACTCAACTCTGTTGTTCCTCCCAGGTATCAGCTGCTGTGAACAGAGGTTAAAGTTATTCTCATCCATTCCCTCATTTCTGAACTCACCATTAAATGTACAAACATTATGTGTGCAATATTTTGCTACCTTGTCGGGGTACCTATTGCCCAATGTCACAGAATCATCTCAAGAATGTTGTGCAGGGCACTTACCCACTGCAATTTGTTTGAGCAATAGTAGTGCACTGGGGAGGGTTTTGACTTGTTCACCATTCCGGATTGGAGATCCAGAAGACATCTTGGAGACTCGCTGGGACCACAGTAGTCCAAGTCATGAATGACACCAAAGCTGTATTGACTAGTGGTAAGGATTGTTACTTTCAATTGATTGGAAACACAACATGCTCCTATAAGAGCAATCAATTTGACTACTGCGGCAGGGAATATTCCTCAAAGCCAGGAAACTTCAACAACTCCAGAAAGGGTAAAGACAGCATAAGCTGCTCTCAGACTTCCTCCACTTTCTCTTAAGTATGAACCATCATCATAGAGAAAATCACCAGATTTGGATAATAGTTCATCTCATATGCCTGGTCTCATCAATACAATTGTGGTCCCCGTCACAATCTTCAACAATTTCCTGATTCGATACTGGCAACAGAGTGGCAGGATTCAAAATCCTGCAGCGTATGATAGTCACATTCTCTGCAGCCAATATCACTTGCTCATATTTAGTAAGTCGAGTAAGCAAAAGCTTGACAGAGTGGGGTACAGACACAGGTAATGGGTGACCCATAACAATATTTTCACACCTCTCTATGCCAGTGCTGACCCCTGCTACTGATTTTAGACATCTGGGCAAAGCAGAAGCAACAGGATCTAAGGTGGCTGAATAATATGCCACTGGTCTGTTTGCATTTCCATGCAGTTGAGTCAGCACTGAAAGAGCACATCACTTTCTCTAACTGCAGAAAAGTGTAAAACGTGTTGTGCATGACAGAGACATTCTCTGAGCTCTAGAAAAGCAAAAAGACAGTCATTATCCCACGGTACCACATTGGACATGTCCTTATGTGTCAGGCTCTGTAAAGGCTTGGCCATCAGGGAAAAGGTGGGTATCCACTCTCTACAGTAGCCCACAATTCCCAAAAACATCCTGACTTGACTCTGTCTCTGTGTAGTTGGTGGATTCATTCTTGCTATAGATGAAATTCTATCCTGTGATTCTTCTCTCACTCCTTTTTCAATGTACTGTCCAAGATATTGGACTTCTTTTTGACAATGTTGTAACATCTTTGGAGGTTCCATGGCTCAACTGATACTTTTGACTCGACTCCTTTTCTCACTGGCTCCTGACTGCCTTCTGAAACAGAGGGTATTTCTTGACCTTCATTACTGGCCAACTGCAGACAGAGTATCCATGCTTTTTGTATTATTACTCTGCTCTGCTGTGGAATTTCTAGCAATGTCTCTTTATGGCCCTCAGCACATTCTGATATTTGCTGCATTGATGCAAAAAGACTGTCTTCTAGAGAGACTGGAGAAACAGTCTCTGTTGGAAAATCTGCTTGCCCTGGCTGATCCAAATTAAGCTCTTGTCTGGGGGATATTCTGGGGGATAGGCGTTTCTCTGTCTTACTTCCTTCATCATTCTGCCCAATATTCCTCTTGGTCATCAAAGCAAGATGCCCATGGGTTGCCCTATGCTTGACTTTCTGTAATGGGGATAAGTTTGAGCCAGTAGCTGATAACCTCACATGATGCTTTCTCATATTGGTTTGCAGAGCCCTCCAGCCCCTTGGATCGAGCCCTCCACCTACTTTCTCCTCTCCGATTGACTCTTCTTTTAATTTGCATGCGCCTCATCCCAGTCTCACCCAGGTGACCAGTCAGACTGCTGTATCCTCTGTATCATGCCGGCTCCATCTGTCCTTATGGCCCTGTCTTAGGCGGTGGCCGCCACCTCCAATGCTTGCCTTTTCCCCTTTACTTCATCTTTACTTCAACAGGGTGTCTGTCTATCACTCCAAGATCTGGACATCAGGAAAAACACCATGGAGGAAAGAGAAAAAGCAGCATCCATGCTCAGGCAGCACATCCAGCCAAACTGCCAGACCTCACACAGCACATACAGACGGGGGAAGGGATCACAAGAAAATGCCTAGCAGCATGCCAGGTAGGCACTGCCTGCTGTCCTTCATACAGCACTCTCCTCAAATGTTCAATTATTCTCAAATTAGATGTGCCATATTGTGGGAATCTCAATGGGCCATCCTTTTCTGTGATATTGTACCATTGACCAATCCAGACACATGTGCAAAGCCCTTCATCATCTGCCCTATATTGACCAGGAGTACCTTCTGGAGGTACCACTTTGTCTTCTCTACTAGGAATGTGAATATCACCTCTGAACAGGTCTCTCGAAACTTTAAAACATTTTATTTTTCAACAATTTTTACAAGACTTCAATTCAATAAAAACAATGTTGTATCCACAATTTCTTGCTTCAACACAACCACCAATCGCAGCACGGCACCATATGACATTGTCCACCAATAACAGTGCAACACTACCCCAACCAACCTATAAGAGCGCAGCACACTGTGAAGTAGACCACACTCCTCACAGCAGTCCCCCTTCTTTATAATCTGTACATGCTTGCTCCCCAATATCACACACACAAAATAAAAGACCGTTGTCTGCTTCTGCTAAAAATAATTAGTTTCAAGCACAGAAGAAAGTTTCCAATCATTTCTAATGAAACCTTGACATGAGGGGCATCATCAAGACCAGTACAGCTTCACTCTGCATATTAAGATCCACTTCACCAATCTCCTCACACAAAGTCCCTATTTTAACTATGCCATTGACGACGTCTCACATCTACACAATATGTTATGGTGTCCTATACCTTTTAAACTATCCCTGGATCTTAGGGTATAACCTCTTAAACCTTTTTATAAACCTACACACTCACACAGCATACACAACATTTCTGCTAGAAACCACCTAAATTGACACAAATCACTGAAAACCAGAAGCAAACTGCTGCAATCTGCAACCCAATTGATACTCATTTGTTCATTGCCAGTACGACTCTCTTCTAAATCACCACAATTCCGCTGATCTGACAAATCTGGATATGAGCATATAAATTGGACACTGGGGAATGATTGTTCCAGTGCCTAGTTCCAGTTCCCCTCACTTCGGAAAGAGAACTATCCTCATCACTCCTATCTGATCCAGCTCTGGGCTGTGTTTTAAATCCTAGGTCCCATTGACCATTCTTTTCTCTTTTCCAAGGGGTGAGGAGACATACTTTAACATTTTCCTGGCAAATTACAGTGTGTTAGATAGCCACAGATTAAATCCTGAGAACCCAATAAAATTTAAAGATTTGTATGTTGACTCAAAGTTAAACGTAGCTATATGAGTCTCAAAAGCATAGTATAAATGTACAGAATCACCAAAGGAGGATCAAAACTTCACACAAAATTACATTTGACTAACATAGAAAACACCACCAACTCAATAGTAATGATTCAGAAAATAAGGAAAAACATTTGATGTATTAAATTCAAATCCAGGTTTTCCTGCCTAACTATTTACTCTAAAATCCTAACTATACAAATATCTTCGGAGTTCAGAAAGAAAAGTGGTCAGCACAACAGAATTTCTGTGGAAGTTTCCATTAAGAGAGGTAGGGTGGCATGAAGCCACATGAGAAAGAAACTTTAAGGAATGTATCTCTGTAAGGTCCACTGTCAACAAAGGATAGAGGGCATCTCAATCTTACTGATAACTAAACCATACCTAAATCTGGATTCTTCCAAGGGTGACCTCATAGGCAAATACCTTTCCCTTTCAAAAACATAACCACAAATCACAAGTTGCTAAATTACATTTTAGCCTTTGGAAGTCTTCATCATTCGACCTTGGTGCACCCTTGCGCTTTGCAATTTCACAAGAGCTGCAGCTGCCAGCCCAGGATACTCTTCTCGTCCTTGATAAGTGTTTCCCTCGGCTTCCCTTGTCATCCTGCACAATGAGTTCCTTATTTCCTTGGTCTCAGATCCTGACACCCTCAGCTTTTAAAAAACATGCAAAAAGCAAACTTCACATTCATGGTTAGAACACAGAAAAAATAGAGGCCTTTACTCCGGTCAAGCTAATTAAACACAAATACCTTTTCAGGTTAAGGAAATTCTATACGTCTCATGTCAAAATAAAAATTGTTAATAAAGAATAATGTTTCTAAAATTCTATAACATAAGCATTCTTTTAATGCAATGATAAAATATGGCATTCATGAAACATTACATTCATCTGTGCATTTTTCTTGTATGTATTGCAGTGTACCATGTTTAAAAGAAAACATTTCTCACATTACACAGAAAAATAACCACCCCTTCATTTCGTGTTCTAAGAGATGTAATGGCACAGCCAAATTACGTTCTCTTACTGCCAGTGACTCACCTAGCTAAGACACCATAAATGCTTCCACCAAGCAGTCATGACCCTCGGCTGTGCATCACTTCCACTCACCTAATCCCACAATATTCATATGAGCATGCCAGGAGGTAGGGTGTTTCATATGGCAGCCTGAACTTGGGACAACCTCTTCAAGCACATAAGGCTAGATGTGTCAAATATGGATTTATACTAGTAACTGTAAATGTGGTTATTTGAGTGATACTACTTGCAGTGCATACACCTCCTCAGCACCTGGATACCCTCTTGGGTGACACATTGACCCTCTACAAAGACACAATGACTACTTTTACATTACAGTACACTTTGGGCTACATCTCCCTGACACAAGCACAGTTGCATGATGGAGTAAGGAGGCCTGCATTGGCACTGTCACATCTGCCAAGTTTTCCAGGTCCATGCATTATGTGCCACTCCAGTCCAGGTTTTGTACTTTGTATTCTGTAACCTGTAGTCCTGTTTTGTGAAGGGATAAATTATAGTACAAGTCCCTGTAGTGAGAGGTAATCCCTTGACTGGGGTAGCACATCACACATGGACCTGTGAAACATGGCATGGTTAGGCCGGGCTGGAAACATAGGTACTACCCATGAAAAGGACAGTGATGTGCTAGATGATTTGACATGTGTGGCATTCCTGCCCTTTCACGCATTGACTTGCATGTCAGTTTGCTAAAATATGGTCCCTAGGTTTGACTCACCCCATAGTTGTTCCCGGCCCTCCACTTCAGCACTGTCCTGCCCTTCCACGCCAGCTAACAACTCTGTTGAGATGAGGGAATCCACCTGCTCTTCCAATGGATCTAACTCCTCATGGACATCAGATCCTCCTCTGGTCCTCATGGCTTCCTTAAAGTTCCTGGCCAGTTTTGGTTTTTGGTACTGCGTTTATAATCATGTCACCTCTTCTTGCACTCCAGAATAGTCCCCTTTGCTTGTGCAACACAATAGATTGTGTCCACTATGGATTGCCAAAAAGCCTCCTTCCTCCCTAATGGCAATTTTGAGGTAACAAAAAAATGTTTATTTTTTGTCACCTCACTTATTCATATCTGGTTCTCCTCCTCACTGAAGTTGGACTTCCTCTTCCCCAGAGCTGCTAGCAAGTCCTCTGGGTTGGGGCTGTTACCCTCCTGGCTCCATGAGGCTCCTTCATTGCTTGTCAGTATTGTGAAGGATTGCTGGGTTTAATGCATCACTTTTTCATTCACTTTTGCAACGCAAAGCACTCCTGTGTCATGCAATACTGACTTGCGGCATATAAAGGTGCTTTGCAAAACCTAAATCAGCTTTGCATGATGTAGGGAGTACATGTGTTGTGGCACATTGCGCCATTTCCATCAACATTGTATCAGAATTTGTGACGCATCTTTGGTCCTTGCCCAATGGTGGGCCATACCATAAATACAGTGCATTCCTGAGGCAAGGAAATGCTGCAACACAGCACCGTTTTCTCTGCTGCAACGCTGGCACAATGCAGCATTCCATAAGAACTCATAAATATGCCCCTATATGCTGATGGCAAGCTGCCTTTCAGGGGTAAAAAGGTATACAGTGGGGTCACAGCAATGTGGTAGTTAGTGTCTGCGTTCAGAACTGGTTCATGCTATTGCACAAGGCTACATTTATCACCTGGTATTTAAACCTGGGTGGAAGATGTAAAAGGCTAAACTTGAAACTTCGCACATGCATAGTTTAGGCTTACCAGTGTTCCAGTGCTTAGGAAATATTGTCTAGGAGTTCAGTCCTGACTTTTCGTTTTGGGACATGACTAAAATCGTTTTAAATATGCCTCTTGCCTGTCTACGGTAAGCGAAACGAACAGGGTGGCCCCTAATTTTAGACATGTTTCTGAGATGAATTCAAACATTCTATCCTTATTTTTTTTCTTCAGAAGTGTTATAGAATGCAGTTACATAACGCATCTACACTCAGTTTGGCGGAGTTATTATTGGTAAAGGAAAACAAGCTAAATGGAGTCGTCAAATCTCAGTTAAATAAGACTGGTTGCATAGGATTTCCTGAAGTGTGTCATGCAGAGTCTGTGTGAAGCTCAAATATGTTTCTTGCTTATTTATAAATAACCTCAAACTCTGGTTATATGCATTTTTTGTTTAGGTGTTTTGATGCATCAGATATGGCACGAATGAAAACTGACATTTATTGTTAGAAATGAAATGGGAGAAACACAGGCAGAACTTGATTTTCCCCGTTTTTATGAATGCCATTTTGTCTTTCTTTCCTGTTCAAATTTAAATCTAATAGTTAATATCACGCTTTGTTATAAAAAAATAATTATTTAACTATTTTTGTATTTATGTCTTGGGGCAATGGATTGAAACTATTTTGGCTCTCGCTCGGGAAAAACGTTTCTGTTTTAATATTATGTTATTTCATTATTTATTTTTTTACCCACACCATCAACTGGGAAGGATATGAACGCTCTCTGCAAAAAACAAGCGAAAAATGAAAAATACTCCAAGAACTTTCTGTTGTTAAGAAAGAGAGTATCATTAACGCGAACTACTCTTCAACAGCTATAACAGGACATTGTCGGAGAACTATTGGAAATATTTTTCCTTTGTTAGATTCTTTTCAGATGCAAATTACAGACGTTAGAATCTATTATGAGTAAAGACATATGAGTATAAACAGCAGGTGGCTAGCGGCAGCAGGAAAGCAAACGACAAAGTGCAATGGCTGCGGGGGACTGGCCAGCATGTCCCACCAACACCACATTCAGCAACATTAGCAATCTTGAATAAACGAACAAAAAATTCAGACGATATTTAAATCAAAAACATTTCATCTTTAAAATTAGACACAGCATTATGGAATGAGAATGCAAATGTCCTCATATAAATGTGCTATTTGAAATTTAAAAAAATGTGCAAATGTGATAGTGCTATTATGCAATCAATGATCGTACAAGGAACCACACTAGGATTACATGGTAACTACTCTCAAAGACTCGAATAAGTCATCAACTAAATCCTAACAATCATAAAACAGTTCTCTGAATTTGTTTTGAAATTAAGTGTGTGTTCCAAAATAAATCTGTGTCGTATGGAGAGCAGCATAATATACCCTCGTCTTTCGGGGTTCATAGACAGGCCTGGGTTAACTACGTGACATCACAGACCTTTTGACCTTTATATTCACTCACCGACACATACTTACACATAAGCACACAGGCCCTCATTCTGACCTTGGCGGGCGGCGGAGGCCGACCGCCAAAGTCCCGCCGTCAGGTTACCGTTCCGCGGTCGAAAGACCGCGGCGGTAATTCTGACTTTCCCGCTGGGCTGGCGGGCGGTCGCCTTCAGACCGCCAGCCAGCCCAGCGGGAAAGAGGCTTCCACGATGAAGCCGGCTCGGAATCGAGCCGGCGGAGTGGAAGCTGTGCGACGGGTGCAGTTGCACCCGTCGCGTATTTCACTGTCTGCGCAGCAGACAGTGAAATACATTTAGGGGCCCTCTTACGGGGGCCCCTGCAATGCCCATGCCAGTGGCATGGGCACTGCAGGGGCCCCCAGGGGCCCCGCGACCCCCCCTACCGCCATCCGGATCTCGGCGGTCCGACCGCCGGGATCTGGATGGCGGTAGGGGGGGTCGGAATCCCCGCGGCGGTGCAGCAAGCTGCGCCGCCGCGGAGGATTCAATGGGGCCGCGGTACACTGGCGGGACCCCGCCAGTGGTGCCGGTCCGACCGCGGCTTTACCGCCGCGGTCGGAATCCCCATTGGAGCACCGCCGGCCTGTCGGCGGTGCTCCCGCGGTCCTCCGCCCTGGCGGTCAAAGACCGCCAGGGTCAGAATGACCCCCAGAGTCTCTCTCTCTCCCCCTCGCTCTCTCTCTCTCTCTCTCACACACACACACACACACACACACTCACATACATAAACACATACACTCTCTCTCTCTCACATAAACACACTCTCATTTGCACGCATGCACACAACAAGGGCCTGATTCTAACTTTGGAGGACGGTGTTAAACCGTCCCAAAAGTGGCGGATATACCACCTACCGTATTACGAGTCCATTATATCCTATGAAACTCGTAATACGGTAGGTGGTATATCCGCCACTTTTGGGACGGTTTAACACCGTCCTCCAAAGTTAGAATCAGGCCCCAAATGTTTAATATTATTTTTTAGTTACCTCAGCTGCTAGGGAGGTCATATTGCAGCTAATTGTACTGAAGTTTTTACACTAATAGTGGAAATATGTTATTCAACACTATTAGCGTAATAACATTTTGCAAAAACACATATAGATTGCATCCCCAACCAGTGTAAACCGTTTGCGATGGCCGCAGGAGCTCCCGTCACGCTCCGTGGCTAAGCCTCAGAGGCAGAGAGAGCGCGTTGGAGTCAGAAGCGCTTTGGCTCCGAGCGGTTTCCAAGACACCGATGAATGCGGAAGTGAAGCCGTTTCCAGGGCGCCGAGGATGCGGAAACCAAGCAGTTTCCAGGATATCAAGGTCGCGGAGTCAGGCGGTTACCAGGGATGCGAGCGCCGGCTGGGCTAAGTAACTGAGTGATTGACTGTGGGGCATGCAGGACAGCGGCAAGCGGGACACGAAGATTTACACGTCCCAGGGAAGGCAGCTGTAAACATTGCTTTGGACTAGTTGATTTTGGCCAATTACGGAGCCACTGCCCACCCCCAGCGCAATACACGGAGGTAGGGGCTTTTCAGGAACAGACTAAAAGGGGGGGGAAGGAGAGAGAAAAGAAAAAAGAAACAATAACGGGGAGATTGAACTGAAAACTGAAAAGATTGCTGTTCGATGCTATTTTATTCTTTCATTTTTTTCCCTTTTTTGGGGGGGGAGCTTGATTGTCACTGTGCCAGTGTGCCAGGGGGTGTCTTATTTAGAGAGTTATCTCTTGGTGGCTATCATGCCCCTGTGAATCCTGATTGCATTTAGCCATATTCGGACGCTGTCACTCTTTGAGGGTCAAGACAGTTGATTGTTTATTCTGCCTCTGAAGCAACTATTAGAGTGGAAATCATCCATTTAAGGCACAGATTTTGAAGCTGACCCCTGGTATGATCTGCTGGTCCCTCTCGCCGCTTTACTGATAATTTTATTTACTCGCACCTGAAGGGTCAGGACAGGAGTCCTTTTCTGCCGGGCCTCGGCTACTCCGTGATTTCCATTACGCATTGGGCGCAGGTCGTTCTGCCGCCAGGGTTCCTAGAACAACACGTACTGCCAAAACAAAACGCCCTGTACCTTTGGATAATCATATGCACAAGGCTCCTGCTTTAGTACCTCCTCTACTGTCTGCTACAGATCTAATCTCTAACCCTACTTTGCCCCTACCTCTTAATCTACCACCCTCCGTGACTAACTTGACAAGCCCTCTCCTCAGCTCTGACTGTCCATCTGACGAATCAAGGGCTCTGCCAGCCGATTTGGATCCTAGCCCGGGATCATTTGGTAAAGGCTCTCCACTGCTCACTCAGTCAACCCCTAGCTGGATCTCTGAGACCTCTTGTGGTCAGGCGACGGACTTGGACTCTGCTTCCAAACACCTTTATCCCTTGTTTGGGGCAGGGAAAAGCCATAAGGAGTGTACCCCTGCACTAATTAACAGCTGCACCCCTGCCCCTCAGGTAGACAGCTCTGCCTCTCTAACATTGCACGAGTCAATCAGCAGGGGCGGGGCAGACACAGCAGCCACTCTGACTCTGTCACCTGAGAGAGTGATGGGCCCACCATGAGATACTCCACTATGCGTGCCTAATGTGAATAATATTGTTTCTGTACAAGGATTGCAACTCAGCAATTAACAGAATGGTTGGAGAAAGTGAGTGGAGCATCGGCAATGAAAATAGTTGCTGAAGGGGAAAGAACACTAAGGGGGTGATTCCGACCCTGGCGGTCCTTGACCGCCAGGGCCGGGGTCGGCGGTAGCACCGCCAACAGGCTGGCGGTGCTCCTAAGGGCATTCTGACCGCGGCGGTATGGCCGCGGTCAGAAACGGAAAACAGGCGGTGTCCCGCCGGTTTTCCGCTGCCCTGAGGAGCTGCGCCGCCATGGGGGATTCCGACCCGCTCACCGCCATCTTGTTCCTGACCCCCTAAATCTGGCAAGATGAAAATTAGAATTAAATTAAATGATTGAGGGAACACTTGAATTAAATATAATTTACTCATATAATGAAGATGAGGTATGCTTCATGTGTAAAGATGTAACAACCAGAGCAGGATTGGCTCATTAGAAGTTATTAAAGCTTGCAGACAAATACAAAGTGTTTTTTTAGAAATCCAAGCCATTAAAGAGGTGTTACAGATTAGAATTTGATTCAAAACACATTGCAAACATAAGATTACCTAGAATGTAAATTTATATCAAAGAATGAATTCAAAGTATTCAAACATGGGAAGCATTAGATAAATGGGAAGGCAGATGGGTAAAGAAAAGAGAGAAGAATAAAAGAGAGACTGCATATTTGACCTCTACTGACACTCAGCAGACTGATAGTCCATTAAAAATATTACCAGTGAGAGAAATTCCTGGAGGGAATTATGTTCATGTCCCTTGGAGCAGATTTGATATACAAATGATTACCCGAGATTAATAGAGAAACCAGTGGAATGGTACAGACAGACAGGTTTGTGAAACTTGCAAAATGTTTGTGGGAGGACATAAATGTTTTTTTTAAAAATAATGGTCCCAGCTGATATATGGATTGAGTGCAAAAAGAGAGTTGACTGGCCGACAAGAGAGCCTGCGTGAAATCCTGCTATAGGTGCACCATTTCCTAAAGTAATTAAAATTCATTACAAAGTGATTGAATTTTTTAAAACAAGAATTTCCCCTAAAGATATTGATTCGCAGAGAATTGATAGGACAGCTCAGGAAGCAAAGGAGTCAAAACACACATATTATGAAAGATTGTTACAGGCATTCAAGCATTCCAGTGGTACAGAGACAATTGAATCCAAATACGATTCATTTTGTGTTTTTGTTTGTTCAGGGGTTGAGACCCAAAATTGGTAACATGCTTAAGCGTCATTTGATTTGCTGGCAAGCAAAATGGGTTGATGAAGTATTGCAGTTTCCTAAATATTTCAGTGATGAGATTGACATGAAACAGAAAAGATTGAAAGAACTGCGATGGTGAAATGGATTAGAGCAGCACAATCTGGGATGCCCGGAGTTCTACAACAACAGGGATATATGCAAGCGATTCTGGGACAAGGACAGGCAAGAGGAAGAGGATGTGGTGGTGTTGGAAATGGAAATTGTGTTGATGTAAATACTAATGTAATTTCTGGTGATATGCAGGTAGTGAAGAAAATGTTACCTTGTCACTGGAAGTGGGAGTGTCCTTTGTTGGTGCGGGAAGGTGTTGTGCAAATGAATGAACATAATCTCTTTTTATATTTGAGAGGACAAGAAACCGGAATCCTAAAGAAAATGTTCAGAACATAAATAATCAAATTCAGATTCCATAAATGCAAATACCCCACAGCAGGTGCCACGTTTTCAGGTACACAACAACAAATGTAATAGCAATTGTAGATGATGCCATAGCAGCAGCAAATGCAAATACCTCAAGCTCCAATGGCACAGCAGCAGGCAGTGGTTCCTCAGCAGAACATGGTCAAAGGTTTAGCCAAAACAGTCATTCACTGATTATGCAATTTCCATTACACAATGAGGATGACTTGAGTGATAAAATTCTGAGTGAGATTTCGGATGAAGAAAAATGTGTGCTAGCAGCTTCATTAGAGGTGGATCAGAGTGGTCCCTATGTAAATAAAACAGTTATGGGTCATGAAGTCTCATTCTTGGTGGATACAGGAGCTACACACTCAACTGTCAGAACTTCAGAGGTTCCCAACGTTCCACTTTGTGGGAGAACAGTACAGGTTGTAGGAGTAGCAAATCAACACCTGACAAATCCAATTACAGAACCACGCCCTGTTAAAATTGGTACTTTTGAAGGCATGCACAAATTTGTAGTCTGTGACTAAAGTCCAGTAAGAGATTTAGGGACATATTTATACTTTTTGGTGCAAAACTGCACTAATGCAGTTTTGCATCAAAAAGGTTAGCACCGGCTTGCTCCATTCCTGAGCACCAGCCGGGCATCATACAGCCGGTGCAAAGGATGGGCTAGCATAAATTTTTTTTTGACTTAAGCCGGGTGAGGCTGGCAGAATGGGAGAAGGGAATTTTGCACCAAAAAATTATGTTAGGCTGGTTAGAGTAAAAAAAATGACCCTCACCAGGCTAGCATCATTTTGTGATGCAAAACCATCCATACTACATGACTCCTGCCTTAGAAAAGATAGGAATCATGTCCACCACCCCAATGGCCAGCACAGGGGACCAGTGTCCTCTGGGCATGGCCACTGCACCCTGTGCCGTACGGGGGGCCTCAAGTTGGGCCCCTGATGAAACTTTAATAAAAAAATAAACGTAACTATACTTGCCCTACTTACCTGGGAAAGGGTCCCCCATCCTCCGGTGTTCTTCTGATGTGGGTGGGGGTGTTCCTGGAGCTTGAGGAGGGCACCTGTGGACCCATTCCACAGTGTTTAACCATGGAAATGGGTTCACAGGTCCCTTAACGCCTGGTCTGATTCAGGCATTAAATAATGGCTCCCACCGGTGCATCATTTTAGCACAGGGGAATATATATGGGGCTATGGGGTTAGCACCATTTTGTAGATGGGAATGCCTACCTTGCATCTCATTGATGCAAGGTAGGTTCATGCTTCGAAAAAATGGTGCAAACTCCACTATTTTGACATTAGACGTGTCTAACGTCAAAATATAAGTATGTTGTTAGTTTTACGCCAAATTTGTGTAAAAAAGTTACACAAATTCAGCGCAAATGGGGTATAAATATGCCCCCGATTGTGTCAATTAAGATGTTCTATTACTTTAGCAAACAATGGAATTGCCAGTCAAACAAATAGAAACAATGACGAATTATGCATACCAGTTGATTGTAATCTAATTAATGAAGAATTCCGATTGATTACTCTTTTTCCTGCATTTACAATACTGGACCTGCCAAGTGACCTACAAGATACAGTTTTTTTTAAAAGTCTGGGATCGTTTTGGAAAAGAGATTGGTCTAATTAAAGGAGTTGAACCAGTCAAAGTAACAATTAAACCTAATGCATTTTTCCCCAAAATACCCCAATTTCACATGGCACCAGATGTAGTTGAAGGAGTTACTCCTATGATAGCAGATTTTGTTGAGGAAGGGGGTTTGAAAGAAGTGCTGAGCAGCCCATGTAACTAACCTATTATGGGTTGACATAGTGGTCGAATGTTGTCAACTAGTTCCTAATCCAGCAGTGAAGTTATTCTAAATTCCATGTGATGCAGAGTGGACTTGCCCAATAATTTTTCTCAGTGCCTATAAATAAGGATAGCCAGTTTCTCTTTTGTTTTAAGTTCTGCAATTGTGTGAATTCCTGGTGTAGAATTCCACAAGAATTTTCAGAATCCCTGTCAATTTTAACTGTCAGTATTGAAAAATAATTTAGAATCATTGGCAATGCCTTTGAATCCTACATTGGTTCATTACATTAATGACTTAATAATTGCTTCAAAGACACGAGAAGCATACAAGCAAGATACTGTTGAATAATTGAATCATCTGGGTGAAAATGGACATAAAGGCCCTCATAATGATATTGGCGGTCTTTACCGAAGACCACCGTGGTTACGGCCGCCAACAGACCGCTGCAGAGGCGGTAATCCGCCCACCAGATAATGACAGACAAACACAAAAGCGATAGAAACCTGCCTCAACCACAATTCCGCCAGACCCAACGGAGGCAAAAAACTGTTGGACCCACTACCCTCCCCGCTACGCCAGCAACACAGCGCCCTCCAAATTCTGGACCACGAATCACCACAACGGACACACAACATTGGTCAGCCTTTGGCAGTGCACACCGCCGCGGCAGAATAAGGCACCCAAAACCACTAGAAGCCAACAATGGCCAGACAAAAAAACCTACACCTGGCACATATACACACACCCTACACACCCACCAACAGCACTATAAAACACACCCTCACACAACCCACAATCCTTTGCAAACAAGAAGAGACTGCTACACCTTGCCAGGCCTAACCTTTAGAGAACTGCACACACACACACACCACATCCACCAATACACCCATCAAGCATCACACACCACACACCCTACTCTATCACCTAATACTCTCTGCACAACACACACACTACACAATAGGCATGTCCCCACAAAAGAACCCCTGTTTCACTGATGAGGAGTTGCCAGTGACCCAGTCCCCCACCAGAAGATGCCCTCAGTGATGACAGCAACTCTGGATGTCTGAGGTGGATGAACTCCCTGGCCCATCTGGGACCACTGGTCACTCTGCATCCACATCCCACAGCCAGTCCACCACAGGGGCCTCCCACTCCGACTACAGCACCACAGCAGCCAGCCAACGTCCCCAAACCTTTGTCCTCAGGACACATTGATCAATAGTGTGCCCACCTGTACAGGGACCCAAGGCAACACCACACAGGCAAGACGGTGAAGGTCCAGGTGTAATGGGAGTGGGCACCCCATTCAGGGGGCACAGGCAAAGGGGGCAGGGACAGTGGAGGTTAGCTGTGCACCAAGGGTAGGCCAGGCCCAGGGAACTGACAGCTCAGGAGGTACTCACACATGTCCTGGGGGCATACCAACAAATCCCAGGACAGGATGGGCCAGGTGATCACCATCATTCAGGAGAACCAGCAGCTGCAGGGATGACACCACTAGGAGGTCATGCAGCAGTTGCAGTCGCTAAATGTCAACATGGCCTCCATTGTGCGGGTGCTGGGTGACATGGTCAACACCATGCAGGAGAACAGAGCACACCAGTGGCCCACTTCCACTAGCCACTCCACTCAGCAGCCATCAACATCTGCTGCAGCTAGTGGACAGGAGGACCTACAATACCACCTACAGACCACCAGCACACCCTCCCCTGCTGAAAATGAACCACTCCACAAACATTCCCCTGCAACCCAGATAGACACCAGAGACTGTTGCCAAGACCAAAGCCACTGCCAGGAAATGAGCCCTTCCAGAATGTCACCCTTGTGTGGCACTGAGTCACCTTGTTCATTTTGGACTGGCATTGCTCCATTCCTATGGCCCCATGGACACTGGATCTGTGCTACAAACCAACTGAGCCACAACACTGAAGTTTTCGTCCACCATCAACCCACTCTATTGCACTATCCCTTCCTTTTTGTCACTTAAATAAATATCCTTGAACACAACTGGAGTATTTGTGCTTTATCGTACAATTTGCAATGTATTGAACTCCATTATTCTGTGCAAATGTCCTGTAATGTGCGAATCCATCCAACAAATGTGTTTATGCAGTCAGTAGCTGTCACATCAAGACATCTGCAAAAAGGGAAAGCATAAGTGACAGTCAATTGGAGAGTAAAGGTATTGCTTGGTACAACACAGCAGGCACACTGTACTTAACTGAAATGGAGATATGAACAGAAATCCAGTCTTACCTGAGTTTCATTGGAGGTACGGATGTATGATATGTGTCCTGTTGTCCACTTCCTCCTTCTCATCCTCCTCACTGTCTACAGTGTCCTCAGCTGCCACAGGTGCATTGTCTCCCTCCTCCTCCTGCAGGTAGGACACATGGCATCTGTTGGCCAAATAGTGCCACCGTGACCTTGCTTTCAGTAGGCCAAATGTGCGTTCAACAACCCTCCTGGTATGGCCATGTGCATCATTTTAATGAACTTCTCCCCCGTCCTCAGATTCCTCTCTGGGATCAACAGCTAGGACAGGTTTGGGTAGCCGGAGTCACCTGGAAGTAGTGTGGGACACAAATTACTCATGTACAGTGGCATGAAGTACAACTCCATTTGGCATACACCGACATACAGTGTGTGAAGACTCAAGCTCACCTATGAGACACACTCGGTGCTTCTGTGGGACCCTGCAATTCCTCAATATATAGGCATAGATCTAGGAAACTTGGCAGTGACGTGGGAGATGTATTAATCAGCAAGGCACCCCATCTGGAAATTTATAGAGTGGTAACTCTTCCTATTCCTGTAGACCTGCTCATTTGCCCTGGGGGGGACCAAAGCAATATGGGTCCCATCAATGGCCCCAATCACATTTGGTATGTGTCCCATGGCATAGAATGCTGCCTTCACAGTGGGAAAATCTTCACTCCGGGGGAGTGAGATGTAGCTGCTTATGTGTTTGAGCAAGGCAGGCAAAACCCTTCCAAGCACAATCAAAAACATTGGTTGTGACATTGCTGCAGCTAAGCCCACTGTCACCTGGAATGACCCACTTGCCAGGAAATGGAGCACTGACAGTACCTGTACTGCAGGGGTATTGATGTAGTGCTGTGGATTGCAGGATTCAGATCTTGCTCCAATTGTTGACACAGCTCAGTAATTGTGGCCCTGTCCAGACCATAGGTGAGTATGATGTGCCGGTCCTCCAGTTTAGTTCAGCACACTAGAGGTCTGTACACGGGTGCTTGCCTCCTCCTCCTCCGCAGTGGTAGGTATCTAAGTAAACCAAACATGAGATGTGTGTGACTACAGGAAGTACGAACAGACAATATCACAATACACACAGCATGTATGTATTTAGCTTACTGGAACTGTCTTGGTTTGTACAATCAATACCTATGACACACATTCAATTGTCCAACAAAAATATCAGCATTAGGAAATGACAACTGCCTGTCCTGTATGCAGGGACAGGT
The DNA here is from genome assembly GCF_031143425.1 of Pleurodeles waltl. Taxonomy (NCBI): domain Eukaryota; kingdom Metazoa; phylum Chordata; class Amphibia; order Caudata; family Salamandridae; genus Pleurodeles; species Pleurodeles waltl. The sequence goes on from NC_090447.1 coordinate 283,563,735, forward strand.
GAAAGTGACCTCACTCTGCCGGCATTTGGCATCATGGTGGAAGCCGGTCTGAACTCCCATGCAACTCCTCATTAGCTAACATAGAGCTCTATGTAGCATAGGAATCAATGATGATCAACGCCGGCGGTGACGGTGTTTACCACCGCAGACGTGACTGCTATTTTCTCTGTACCACTTCACCTGATTACTGACTCTCTATGGGTCAAACCCTCTGCTGTGTGTGCTGCTGTGTTGTGTGTCTGGAGCCCACGATGGCCCGCGCAACAGGGGAAAGTGCTCCAGCCTTCAGATCAGAGGAGTTGGAGAAGATTGTGGTTGGGGTCCTACCCCTATATGGGCAGTTCTATGGGCTTCCAGACCAACAGGTGAGAACATCATGGGTACGCTGAAAGCAACATGGCTTCATGAAGGTGTATGTATGTGCTGGCAGTGTGTCATTGGGGGGGTGGTGTTTTGGCTGCATTCAATGTGTATGCAGAGATACTGGTCATGTGTGTGCTTAATGTGGGATCAATGCAGTATGTAAGCCAATTTGTTACAGAATGGATTGTTGAGTTCATGGTTTCCTTCTGTCTGTGTTCCCTATGCAGGTCAGTGCCCATCAGAGGGAAGGGTTGTGGTGTGCCATCACCAAGGACGTGCGGACCCAGGGGGTCCATAGCCGGCAGAGCACCCACTGCAGGAAATGGTGGGAGGACCTGAGACACTGGCACGGAAGACCACGGAGGCCCAGCAGGGGATGGCCTCCCAATGAGGGAGGGGTGCCTGTCGGACCCTGACTCCCCTAATGGCCCGCATACTGGCGGTGGCCAATCCTGAGTTGGATGGGCGCTTGAGGGCAGCAGTTCAGCCACAAGGGGGTGAGTAGAGAGTGGGTTGTATTTATCTTTGTTGCCTGCCATAGGGTTTGGGTGCAAGGTTCTAGTCAGTGGATGCCCCAATATGCCGGTTTAGCTATTCATGTGGGGTCCTGCTTAGCAATGTAGGGTGGTAAATATATTTGGTGTTGGTGAGTAGCTAGCATGCCATGGCAGACATGTCTTAGAGAGTCTCAGTAGGTGTGCAAATGATAATGTTTGGGTTCTTTAATGCTGTTGTATCCAGGTAATGGTTTGTTATTGTGGTCCATACTGCACAGTGTTAGTCCAAGTGATTGATTGTGATGTGTATGCCATATATGCTGTTGTTGCTGTAATTGACCCTGTGCTCCCTTTCTTTCTCCGCCACCTTCTCTCCTTTTCTTATTCTGTCCTTGTGTGAATTAGCATCATCTGGCAAAGGACCAGGGGCACCAGCGAGTGGGAGAGCTCAGCCCACGGGACCCAGGGGGTGGAGAGCACAGACGCCTAGGGGACCAGTGGGTTGGAGGGCAAGGGGAGCACCACGGGTGATACTGGAGAAATGACATCTGACTCAGATTCCTCTTCCAATGGAAGATCCCTGTAGGTGGCAGACCCCTCCTGGGCCACTCGGGCTACAACATCTTCCGCTCCAGCATCACCCTCCCAGTAGCCAACCACACAGTTGCCCGTGCCAGCTCACCCAGTAAGGTGGGTGTCTCCTTTGCCCTAGGCACCTCAGACCCTGCCCCTTTCAGACCTGCTGCCCTCACTGAGGAGGCTATTGTCCTCCTGTGATCCATCTCTGTAGGAGGCTGGCTTGTAGTGGGTACCAGAGGTGCTTACACCTTGTGCCAAGTCCAGTTATCCCTTATTAGTGTAGAAGATGTGTTTCTAGCAGCTTAGGCTGATAGAAGGTAGCTATGGCAAAGCAGCTTAGGCTGAACTAGAAGACATGTAAAGCTCCTACTATACCACTGGTGTCATAGGCACACTATCATAAGAAAACACAATACACAGATGTACTAAAAATAAAGGTACTTTATTTTTATGACAATATGCCAAAAGTATCTCAGTGAGTACCCTCAGTATGAGGATGAGAATTATACACAAGATATATGTACACAAACCAAAATTATGCAGGTTATAGCAAGAAAAGTAATGCAAGCAGTGTAAAGTTACAATAGATTGCAATAGGAGCACATAGATATAGGGGCAACACAAACCATATACTCCAAAAGTGGAATGCGAGCCACAAATGGACCCCAAACCTATGTGAGCTTGTAGAGGGTCGCTGGGACTGTAAGAAAACAGTGAGGGTTAGAAAAATAGCCCACCCCAAGACCCTGTAAGGTAGGTGTAAAGTGCACCTACAACCCCCAGAGAGCACAGACTTCATGATAGGGGGATTCTGCAAGGAATACCAACACCAGCAATGCAACAACAGTGGATTTCTGGACCTGAGTACCTGTAAGACAAGGGGACCATGTCCAAGAGTCGCGACAGTGTCGAGAGTGGGCAGGAGCCCAGGAAATGCCAGCTGAGGGTGCAAGGAAGTTGCCACCGGATGGGAGAAGCTTGGTGTTTTGCAAGAACAAAGAGGACTAGGAACTTCCCCTTTGGAGGATAGATGCCCCACGTCGTGAAGAAGCTTTCAGAAAGACCGCAAAAAAGCCTTGCTAGCTGCAAGGGTCACGGTTAGGGTTTTTGGATGCTGCTGTGGCCCAGGAAGGACCAGGATGTCGCCACTTGGATGAGGAGACAGAGGGCGCGCCCAGCAAGTCAGGGAGCCCTCACAGAAGCAAGCAGCACCCACAGAAGTACCGGAACAGGCACTTGGAAGAAGAGTGAACCGGAGTCCATGCAAAGTTACAAAAGGGAGTCCCACGACGCCAGAGGTCAACTCAGAAGGTTGTGCACTGCAGGTTAGAGTGTCGGGGACCCAGGCTTGGCTGTGCACGAAGGGAATCCTGGAAGAGTGCACAGGAGCCGGAGCAGCTGCAAATCACGCGGTACCCAGCAATGCAGTCTAGCATGGGGAGGCAAGGACTTACCTCCACCAAACTTGGAATGAAGAGTCACTAGACTGTGGGAGTCACTTGGACAGAGTTGCTGAGTTCCAGGGACCACGCTCGTCATGCTGAGAGGGGACCCAGAGGACTGGTGATGCAGTCTTTTTTTGCCTGTGATTGCAGGGGGAAGATTTCTTCGACCCACGGGAGATTTCATCAGAGCTCCTGGTGTAAGAAGGAGGCAGGCTACCCCCAGAGCATGCACCACCTGGAAACAGTTGAGAAAGCCGGCAGGATGAAGCGATACAAGGTTGCTAGTAGTTGTCTGGCTACTTTGTTGCGGTTTTGCAGGCGTCCTGAGCAGTCAGCGGTCGATCCTTTGGCAGAAGGTGAAGAGGGAGATGCAGAGGAACTCTGGTGAGCTCTTGCATTCGTTATCTAAAGAATTCCCCAAAGCAGAGACCCTAAATAGACAGAAAAGGAGGTTTGGCTACCAAGGAAGGAGGATTGGCTACTAAGAGAGGTAAGAGCCTATCAGAAGGAGTCTCTGACGTCACCTGCTGGCACTGGCCACTCAGAGCATTCCAGTGTGCCAGCAACACCTCTGAATCCAAGATGGCAGAGGTCTGGGGCAAACTGGAGGAGCTCTGGGCACCTCCCCTGGGATGTGCAGGTCAGGGGAGTAGTCACTCCCCTTTCCTTTGTCCAGTTTCACACCCGAGCAGGGCTGGGGGATCCCTGAACCGGTGTAGACTGGCTTATGCAGAGATGGGCAGCATCTGTGCCCATCAAAGCATTTCCAGAGACTGGGAGAGGCTACTCCTCCCCAGCCTTCACACCTATTTCCAATTGAGAGGGTGTTACACCCTCTCTCAATGGAAATCCTTTGTTCTGCCTTCATGGGCCAGGGCTGCCTGGACCCTAGGAGGGCAGAAACCTGTCTGAGGGGTTGGAAGCAGCTGCAGTGGAAACCCCAGAAAGGCAGTTTGGCAGTACCCGGGTTCTGTGCTAGAGACCCGGGGGACAATTCCATGATCTTGGACATGTTACATGGCCATGTTCGGAGTTACCATTGTGCTGCTGTACATAGCTAGTGACCTATGTACAGTGCACACATGTAATGGTGTCCCCGCACTCACAAAGTCTGGGGAATTTGTCCTGAACGATGTGGGGGCACCTTGGCTAGTGCCAGGGTGCCCACACACTAAGTAAGTTTGCACCCAACCTTCACCAGGTGAAGGTTAGACATATAGGTGACTTATAAGTTACTTAAGTGTAGTGGTAAATGGCTGTGAAATAACGTGGACGTTATTTCACTCGGGCTGCACTGGCAGGCCTGTGTAAGAATTGTCAGATCTCCCTATGGGTGGCAAAAGAAATGCTGCAGCCCATAGGGATCTCCTGGAACCCCAATACCCTGGGTACCTCAGTACCATATACTAGGAAATTATAATGGTGTACCAGTATGCCAATGTAAATTGGTGAAATTGGTCACTATCCTGTTAGTGACAATTTGGAAATCAGAGAGAGCATAACCACTGAGGTTCTGGTTAGCAGAGCTTCAGTGAGACAGTTAGGCATCACACAGGGAACACATACATATAGGCCACAAACTTATGAGCACTGGGATCCTGGCTAGCAGGGTCTCAGTGACACATAACAAACATACTGACAACATAGGGTTTTCACTATGAGCACTGGGCCCTGGCTAGCAGGATCCCAGTGAGACAGTGAAAACACCCTGACATATACTCACAAACAGGCCAAAAGTGGGGGTAACAAGGTTAGAAAGAGGGTACATTCTCACAGGCAGTCAACCATAGTGAGCGCCATCCAGGGGGTGGCATCCCACATGCAGCAATGCAATGCCTACCTGGAGGGCATTCACGGTAGCTTGGCTGCCCTTCAGAGATTGTTTCAGGTTCTGGCCTTCTCTTTGACCGCAGCCAGTGCCCCTGGTTATTCTGCCCCCCCTCCAACCACCTGTTTCCAGTCCCAAAGCCCTCTTCCCAACTTATCCCATGCACACAATCAGACAAGCATGCACCCAAAACAACAGAGAGGACTTGCACAAACAAGCAGAGGCACCACACTTCACTCCACAAGCAGACACACAGCCAACACATAGATGCACATACAACAATAGCCACTGCCTCCACTGTCTCCCCTTCCTCCTCCTCCCTCACAGTCACATCAACACACACACCAGCATGCACTGCATCATCAGCCCCAGATCCTGCCACCTGTACAGCCTTGCCCACAGTCACCACAACAGCAGACATGCAGACTAGCACCACATTCACCACATGCACAGTCACCACCACCACCATCACAACCCCATGCAGCACACCCATCACACTTGCAGACACCACAACAACATACATACACACGTCCTGTTTGTCCTCTCCCACCCTGTCTGCCCTCTCCAAAACACTTCCACTCAGACACTCAACAGCCATCCAAGTCACACACGCACACTGTCCATGCACCTGCACCTGCACCAAGTCCAGCACACCTCCTCCTCCTGCAACCACTCCCTTTACCTCCACTCCCAAACCTTCTCCCACAACCCGCCGCCTTGAGCCTAAGAAACAATTTCTTCCCCGTCTTGACCTCTTTCCTCCTCCCACATGTCCTGCCCATAAAGATCCCTATCCCCCAGCCCACTACTTCAAGCTCCCAGGCTACTCCACTTCCTCCCCCTACAGCTTCACCTGTTAGTAAGGGGCACAAGAGTGGCACTCTGGACCCCCACCCCAAGCAATCACCTCCAGCCCTAAACAATGGAGCAAGGACCCACCCCCTCCCAAACTCAAGTCCAAGGACCCCCTCCCAAGAAGCCCCCAATGCCACTGCCCCCTGAGGTGCCTGCCTACTATCGCCATGATGCCCCTGCCCAGGGGAGTGACTTGGGCTGTCAGGAGTCAAGTTGGGCCTTGGAAGTTGCCCTGTGGCATTATGCTTTCATTAGACAGGACAATAGCCCTTTTTGTAAATATGTATATTTAGATTTATTGAGGTTGCAATACTCAACGTATTGCAGTGGTTTGACCAAAGGTATGTGCCTGGCTTTCTTTGCTCCTGGGTTATGTTGTTGTTGAATTTCTCTGCAGATAGTTCTTGGTGTGTGGTATGTGTGTGTGGTGTGTGTTGTGTTTGTGGGTGTGTCACTCTCTCCTCCCTCCCATGTGTTCAATGCAGCTGTACTCACCGTCGTCGTCTCCATCGGCGTTGATGCTCCTTGACTGCCATTCCGTGGTACAGCATCGGCCGGACTTCCAGTTCGAGTTCCATGGTGTCTGCAGACTCCCCTGTGACCCTGGAAGTCAGTGTCTCCTTTTATATGATGTGTTTCCGCAGGCTTTTGGTGGCAGTGGTCCTGCCCTGGAAATCCTGGCTGTCTGCTATGTCTTGATATGGTGGGCAGGTCGTTACCTTCTGCAAGCCTGAAGATGGCTACGGCTGTGGTCAGTGGACGGACCGCACTGGTGGTTGGGGTGGTACATTGGCTGTTAATGGGAGGGATCACCGCCATGGTCATAATTTGGCAGTTTTCACTGCCAGCCTGGTGACGGTGCTAGGGCCATTGGCGGCGTGTTGGTCAGTTGACCGCCAATGTCATAATGAGGGCAAAAAGTGTCCCCAGCTAAATTACAGTATTGTAAAAAAGAAGTGAAGTACTTGGGATATCAAATTGAGAAAAATGCAAGGAAAGTGTCAAGAGAAAGGGTCACAGCTATGTTGCAAATTAACTCTCCTGTTACTGAAAGAGATGTTAGAATGTTTTTGGGAATGGTGATTTACTGTCACCAATGGATTCCCAAACTTTCTTTTATTTCCAAGCTTTTGCAGAAATTGGCCCACAAAGATATCACTGATCCTGTGCCTTGCGATGAAGCTTGTATGAAAGCTTTTACTAAGCTGAGAGAGAGTCTGTGCAGAACGCCAGCTCTGGGAATGCCTGACTGACTGCACAAAACTGTGCTCTTTCTGTCCTAACACAGGTACATGGTGGCATGTATTTTTTTTAGCTAAATTAGATCCAGTTGCTGCACTTTACCAGGGAGTCTGAAACAGGTGGCAGCTGTTGGTTTAAGTCTTGCCCAAAGTGAGAGCATTGTGATGGGACATACTTTAGCTGTTCTGGTCCCTCACTCAGTCGAGGTCTTGCTTACCAGGACCAAGGCTCAATATCTTTCAAATGTTCGGTTGAATCGCTAAGTGTTATTGATTTTGGGGTTCCCAATGTAACCCTCAAAAGATGTGGATTACTTAACCCTGCTACCTTGTTACTTATAGACACTGTTGAATCTGAAAATGTAAATGAAGTGGAACATGACTGCCTGGATGTTACTGAACTGTGCACCAAACTGTGCACCAAACCCAGACTTGATATTCTCTGAGAAACCAAGAAGAATTGTAAGTCCAGTTGTGCCAGCACTGTCTAGAAAAACTGTGAAAGGATATATACATCCTACCTTGCATGCAACTGAAAAAGTTTCTGATGTATTGTCAAGTATAAATGAGGAAGCAGAAACAATAGAAGGAACATATCTGAGTGAAGAAGAAACAAGTGCAAGTCAAAACTCAAAAATAAATAGAATTGCAAGGCGAAGATACTCAGGTCCTTAATGGGGGGACCTTGCAGCTAATGAGTGGAACAACAAGTTTATGTCCTTTTGTTTTTATTGTGAGAATCAGCAATTGAGGTGAGTTTTGAAATTACATTGTCAAATGACAAAGAAAGACATTAAACACTAGAAGTAATAGTTGGTGATCAACAGATTGTGATCTACTCAAAGAAACTTTCGAAACTGATTTTGACAAAGCAGCTAAACTGAATTTTGATTAATTCTGGAAAGCCTGAAAGCTGCTGTAAATAATTGCAAAGAGAACTTATTTTTGATGTTTTATTGTGTCTGCATAGTGAAGTCTATATTTGTCTTTTCTTCCACTTTTTGATTCTTTATAGGCCATGAATACCAAATGCAATAGAAACAATGGGTGTATGTATGTGTGTGTTAGATTGACAGTTGTATGTGTGTTGATAAGTTTGTTATTGATAATAAGAGTGTTTTTATTAACCCCTTCGCTGCCAAGCCTTTTCCCCCTCCTGTGCCAGGCCTTTTTTTGCCTATTTGGGGCAGTTCGCGCTTAGGCCCTCATGACTTTTTGTACACATAAGCAAACAAAGCCAAATTTGCGTAATTTTTTTCCAACATCCTAGGGATTCTAGAGGTACCCAGACTTTGTGGGTTTCCCCGAAGGAGGCCAAAAAATTAGCCAAAATACAGTGAAAATTTCGTTATTTTCAAAAAAATTGGAAAAAGTGGCTGCAGAAGAAGGCTTGTGTTTTTTCCCCTGAAAAGGGCATCAACAAAGGGTTTGCAGGGCTAAACTCACCAGCTTCCCGGCTTTCAGGAACAGGCAGACTTGAATCAGAAAACCCAATTTTTCAACACAAGTTAGGCATTTTACTGGGACATACCCAATTTTTACATTTTTTTGTGCTTTCAGCCTCCTTCCAGTCAGTGACAGAAATGGGCATGAAACCAATGCTGGATCCCAGACAACTAAACATTTCTGAAAAGCAGACAAAATTCTGAATTCAGCAAGGGGTCATTTGTGTAGATCCTACAAGGGTTTCCTACAGAAAATAACAAGTGAAAAAGAAAAATATTGAAATTGAGGTGAAAAAAACATAAATTTATCTCTACGTTTTACTCTGTAACTTTTTCCTGCAATGTCAGATTTTCGAAAGCAAAATACTAAGACGTCTGCTGGACTCCTCTGGTTGCGGGGATATTATAGGGCTTGTAGGTTCATCAAGAACCCTAGGTACCCAGAGCCAATAAATGAGCTGCATCCTGCAGTGCGTTTTCATTCTATACCAGGTATACAGCAATTAATTTGATGAAATATAAAGAGTAAAAAATATCTATCAAGAAAACCTTTGTATTTCCAAAAAGGGCAAAAGATAAGGTGTTGAGGAGCAGTGGTTATTTGCACATCTCTGAATTCCGGGGTGACCATACTAGCATGTGAATTACAGGCCATTTCTCAAATAGATGTTTTTTTTACACACACTCCCATATTTGGAAGGAAAAAATGTAGAGAAAGACAAGGGGCAATAACACCTGTTTTGCTAATCTATGTTCCCCAAAGTCTACTGATAAAAATTATACCTCACTTGTGTGGGTAGGCCTAGCGCCCGCGACAGGAAACGTCCCAAAACACAACGTGGACACATCCCATTTTTTTGAAAGAAAACAGAGGTGTTTTTTGCAAAGTGCCTACCTGTAGATTTTGGCCTCTAGCTCAGCCGGCACCTAGGGAAACCTATCAAACCTGTGCATTTTTTTAAACTAGAGACCTAGGGAAATCCAAGATGGGTGACTTGTGGGGCTCTGACCAGGTTCTGTTACCCAGAATCCTTTGCATAACTCAAAATTTGGCTAAAAAAACACATGTTCCTCACATTTCTGTGGCAGAAAGTTCTGGAATCTGAGAGGAGGCACACATTTCCTTCCACCCAGTGTTCCCCCAAGTCTCCCGATAAAAATGATACCCCACTTGTGTGGGTAGGCCTAGCGCCCGCGACAGGAAATGCCCCAAAGCACAACGTGGACACATCCCATTTTTTGAAAGAAAACAGAGCTGTTTTTTGCAAAGTGCCTAATTGTAGATTTTGGCTTCTAGCTCAGCCGGCACCTAGGGAAACCTACCAAACCTGTGCATTTTTTAAACTAGAGATCTAGGGGAATCCAAGATGGGGTGACTTGTGGGGCTCTGACCAGATTCTGTTACCCAGAATCCTTTACAAACCTCAAAATTTGGCTAAAAAAACACATTTTCCTCACGTTATGGTGACAGAAAGTTCTGGAATCTGAGAGGAGCCACAAATTTCCTTCCACCCAGTGTTCCCCCAAGTCTCCCGATAAAAATGATACCTCACTTGTGTGGGTAGGCCTAGCGCCTGCGAAAAGGAAATGCCCCAAAGCACAACGTGGACACATCCCATTTTTTGACAGAAAACAAAGGTGTTTTTTGCAAAGTGCCTACCTGTAAATTTTGGCCTCTAGCTCAGCTGGCTCCTAGGGGAGCCTACCAAACCTGTGCATTTTTGAAAACTAGAGTCCTAGGGGAATCCAAGAAGGGGTGACTTGTGGGGCTCTGACCAGGTTTTGTTACCCAGATTCCTTTGCAAACCTCAAAATTTGGCTAAAAAAACACCTTTTCCTCTCATTTCAGTGACAGAAAGTTCTGGAATCTGAGAGGAGACACAAATTTCCTTCCAACCCAGCATTCCCCCAAGTCTCCTGATAAAAATGATACCTCACTTGTGTGGGTGGGCCAGGTGCCTGCAACAGAATAAGGCCCAAAACTTGTAGAGATAGAGGGGATAGCACAGCAAGTTTATAAGGACATATTCTTTTATACATCTTTAGACTGACTCTGCTTTGGGGACCCACATAAGTGAGGTGTCATTTTACTTGGGAGACTGAGGGAAAAACTGGGGAGTAGGAATTTTGTGCTGGAGTGGTGATCCTACTAAGAAAAGTCAGGAAAATATGCTTTTTTAAGCAAATTTTGAGGTTTACAGAGGAGTCTGGGTAAGAAAATGTTGGGGGAGCCACGCAAGCCACACCTCCCTGGACTCCTTGGGGTGTCTAGTTTTAAAAAATGTCTGGGTTTGGTAGGTTTCCCTAGATGAAGGCCGCACCCAGGACCAAAAACATAGGTGGCCCCTCCCCCCCAAACACAGGTAGTTTTGTAATATATCATTTTGATGTGTCCACATACGTCTGTGATGTGCCAAATACTAAAATTGTGAAAAGAAACGCACTTAGGTTATGTGAAAAAGACCCCTCACCCACCAACCAAGTTGGTGGCATGCTTCATCATCGGGGTCCCACCCGAGGCACCTAGCGTGTCACAGGTGTGCAGTGACGCCTGATTACAGCGGAGCAGGTTTTGTCATTTTTACCATACATACTGGTTGGATTTGGCACGAGGGTGAGTGATGGTTCAGTGGATCAAATTTTATTAACAAGAGATTTAAAAAAAATGAAATGCACTGTTAATAACTGAAAGGCAAAAAACTGAACCAATGACTCACAGCTCGTGAGCTGTAAAGCCGCGACAAGGCACCAACCGCTTTACAGTCCATTCACACACCTTTCATACATGACACGTACAAGACCATTCACACCGCCAGCCACGGGCCCAGCACATTACAACACTCACATCGACAGACCGCGCCACGCAAGGGCCCATCACTTACATACGCCCACATGCCTGATACAAGAATCATACCAGCTGATGGGAGTGTGGACTGGCGTTTGGCTGGCACCGCCAGCCAAGCGCCACCGCCAGCCAAGCGCCACCCCACCCACACCACCAGCCAAGCCCCACGCACACCGCCAGCCAAGCGCCACCCCAAGCACACCGCCAGCCAAGCCCCACCCCAAGCACACCGCCTTCCAAGCCTCACCCCATGCACACCGCCAGCCAAGCGCCACCCCACGCACACCGCCAGCCAAGCTCCACCCCAAGCACACCGCCAGCCAAGCGCCACCCCAAGCACACCGCCAGCCAAGCCCCACCCCAAGCACACCGCATTCCAAGCCCCACCCCAAGCACACTGCCTTCCAAGCCCCACCCCAAGCACACCGCCAGCCAAGCGCCACCCCAAGCACACCGCCAGCCAAGCGCCACCAAACGCACACCGCCAGCCAAGCGCCACCACACGCACACCGCCAGCCAAGCGCCACCCCACGCACACCACCAGCCAAGCGCCACACCACGCACACCGCCATCACTTTTTTTTAATAAACAACAAAGAAACCACTAACTAATTATAAAATAAGCACAAAACTACAAACACAAAAGCCCTAACTAAATACATGATAGAGATGCCAACAGAGAAACATATGAAAATATAAAACAGACAGCTTACGCTCACGGTGTTTCCCAGAAGTTTTTCTTTGAGTGGTAACTTCTATAACAGCTGGGCACACAGCCCAGGCTTTGAAGGGCATTCGGGGCAATACATCCGGCTCTCCCTCCGGATTAATCTCCGGGCACATACTCTACATTTCTTTGTGGTCAAGTCTTTTCTGGGAGTGGGAGGAATGTGATCTGGAAAGTGCTGATCTTTCAATCTAGCCACATCCTCCACCACTTCTACTCTAGGAACTCTTGCCGGTTCCACCACAATAAGGCTTTCTATCACAACTCCTGAAATTTAACAAATGTCATCCTTGACCCAGGTGAACAATCCTTGTGATAACGCTTCTATGTCAATTTATACACATTGGGACTTGTTTCAGGCCGATGAATCTTTTGACCCAGTGGTGAGACACCGTAAGACGAGGTAACTGATCAATATGTCAAGCAATATATCAATAATGTTATCAACATATATCACCACAATATATCTCAATTTATACATTGGTTAAAACTGTAGACACAACCATGACCTTTCAGTCATGAATAACCACACTTTTGTTGAAGTTTTGTGAATTTTATTCCCTATTGATTACAATCTAACAGCAGATGTATTAATCTCAAAACCAAGAAGCAAAGGAGCATAATCACGATATGGCAATTGTGATAAGATTTTGACAATGTGAAGATGACAAACATTAAGCCACTAATATATGATATATGCACAAATCAAATAAGTAGAACAGCATGTATGTCTCAGTTCAGCATAGCACAATGTCAGTCACGTTCGTCCCATCAGTCAAGGTGAACCCTATCCTAACCACTAATTAGCATCAGCATGTTGGACTTCATGCAAAAACAATTTAGAACATCGATTTGGAAAACATCTAACTAAGGTCTCTAATCAAAAATACAGCAGTAGGTACCTAGAAAGGAAAAGCGAATAGACAAATTACAAGAGCAACTGTCATAATTACCCTCCTCGGAATGAGTCAGCATACAGGATCAGTCTTCGTCTTCAGGACATCAGTTGAATCTATTCTAAGGGCAGGGGACACTTCCCTCATAAGGAGGAAAAGTGTAATGGGGCAACTAAGGGTGAGGATGGTTTATTAAGTCTCAAGTCACCAAACAGAGTGACAGAGTTTCTGGATGCAATCAATATCATTCCCTACCTAGTTCTTCTGGGTCTCCTGCGTCATGGGTTTTTATCTCCTTTTGGCAATACCTTCCCCCAAAATTCTATTGGATAGTCATTTCACCCCACTATCTGTAACCTATCAAATTATACATTAAGTAATGCACTTGTCATTTCATGATAGTTCATAACATTTTGATGGTCTTCATAATTGATGTTTTTCGTAGGTGCCACATCCGGGGTTACTTCATTCTCTGGCACACTCTTCGGGTCAAAAGTTCTCTTTTCCATGGTAGAATGTCCTTGAAAGTTTCAGTAAATGTTGCAAAAATGTATAAAACTTATACTAAAGCAGCTAGCATGCAGATGAGAAAAACTAGCATTGTTGCAAAAACGAAGAAGAGAACAAATGCTGAGTCATGGCCCTTTTGCAAGTCAGCACACTGGAGAAACAGAAAATATGCTTTAATATGAAAGCTACACAGCTAATTCTTCGGCTCACGCTAACTTAAGGCTTATGGATTCTAATAAATGCAATCTTCGTACGTGTTAACATATTCAATTAATCATAATACAAGTAATAATTTCTTCTTATTGATATTAGTATATGCATACGATAATTCTCCACGTTTAAAATACGTTTCAATGAATAATATTCTTAATGTAGCATTGTTAAGTATAAGCATTTCACATCTAGAATAGGTAATGTTTAAACTACACTCTCTCAGTCCCTCCTCTGATGATGCTCTTCATCACACAAATCTTTCTTCGATCTAGTTTTTCACCTTGCGCATGATGCGCATTTCAACATCTTGCCCTTTATGAGAACTTTCCCATATTTCATTGAACATTTTCTCTCTTTCAGTTTCTTCATTTCGTCTGGCTCTTTTAGTCCAATTTCTTTTTACTTTGTCATTGATTTTACATGCCCCACATAATCCTAATAGACAAACCAAAACAATTAATAGACCCATCATAATTTTTGCAAGTACCCCATTCCAAATGTTGGTAAACCAGCTTCCCAGTCGGGCAATTCCTCTCCCAAATTTCTCCCAAACACCAAGTTCTTTTAGTTCCTTCAAATCTGTACTATCTCTAGTAAGGTTAGTAAGCATGCTTCTCATTTTCTTACTGTTATCTGGAATAAATGAGCAACAATGACGCTCATTAAGCATTTTGCAGACCCCTCCACTCTTTGCTAAGAGAATGTCTAAAGCAAGCCGATTTTGAAGAGTCATAGCTCTTTCTGCAGCAAGTTCAGTGTCCATCAGGAGTATGGCTCCTGTAAAGTTTGTCAGCATGTTATCCACAATAGTAGACAACTTTTGAATTTTCATAGAATTCAAGATAACCCCTACTGATGGGATTATGGCTCCAAATATATCACCAATGACAGCCGCCACTGATTCTCGTTTTTGTCTAGAATGTTGTAATTCAGACGTCTTAGGTACTTGTTTTAAGTCATCAATCTGGTATATCTTTGGGAACACTATTCCCAAATAACATGTTCCATACCATCCCTTAGGGAGACGGTAATAAGCATTTAGCCCACAAATGTAATAGATTCCAGGAATCGCTGGATCTTGTCCATTCAACATAAAGGTCCATTTACTCTGAAACAAAAACACATGCCTACACTCACTCGTACCTACAAACAAATTGTCTTGATCAGATTTTGGTCTATATACACAGAGCCTACCTACGTGTAATGCATCTATAGCTAGTTTGCCTTGTGTTTTGATTGCAGTATAAGCATAATCATTTGCATAAGTACGTTTTTCTAATCCTTTCTCTAACCTTTCTTTTAGTACTTTGCGCCTATCATCTGTGTGTTCTAGGAAGCTCTTTTCTACAGGCGACAGTAAGCAAGTCAAATTGTTGCGATGTGCATAAGCAGTTCCAAATGTAAGTGTTGGCTCAAAGAATCCTCTAACTATTTTTATATCATGCTCTTTAGTTAATTTATTCAAGAATTCAATCACAGGCACAGAGGAAAACACAACATCCAAATTTGAATAAAAGTATTGCACATGCTCTTGATTAGAGAGTCTTGTTAGTAGCAAGCTGCAACTAATTCCATAAGTAAGAGGGAGGCTATGATAGGTAACTCCCTCCTGCACAGACAAAGGAATTTTAGTACATATATAACAATCGTTCGCATCCATGGTTTCCACATATTCATATAGTAAGCGATAGAAGACATTAGTAGAAAGCTCCCCTTTTGCATTAGTTCCCTCATGCATATGTCTTGCATTCTGCTCAAATCTCTCCCACGGTGTTAGCTTAGTAGTAGTCTCAGGTTTTGAAGTTGCGTTAATAGTTTCTTACTCTCTCCATGGCATTCCCACAATCACTCCTACAACCATTATTGCACACACAACACCTATTATGAGACCTAACCAACCACACACCTTACTTCCCTTGCTACTATTTCTATTGTAAGCCATGTTTGTATAGAATCAGAATAGCAGATCAATAATCAACTTGAGGAAAACTTATTATTTTTTTTTCTCTGTGTATATTACAGCGTCTTCACTCACTCCAGGACCCTTTTTCGTCAATTCAGGTTAGCAGCTTGTCGTAATCAGGTTTCTTTTCAAGTCAAGTCCGGTTTTAGTGTCACTTCCATTAATTTTCTAGTGTTTCTTTCTTTTAGTTTACCAAATTTTCAAACTTAGCCAAGTCTTCTTTGAGTTTTGTTCAGGTACCGTAATACTGGCCTGGTACTTCTCGATCAAAACAGAATGCTAGGAATTCTTGTTGCCATTCAGATGTTGTAGCATACGCCCATTCAGGAGCTGTATATCTTCTGTTCGCGATTCTTTTTCTCTTTACTCGTCGTTCTCCTTGTTGTTCTCCTTCACTCAGATCATCAGCTTGTGTGGTATCACTCTCTTCTATTATGGTGTCATTCGATACCTCTCTTATTTTAGAATGTGATTTGTCTGGCCAATTATCACCTCTATGTGTCTTTTCTCGACGTTTTCCTTCAGGACGTTGGACAGCACCCTTCTCTTGTGATATGGTGTTTTCTCTTGACGGACCTGCAACTGGTTCGGGAGATTCTGACACGTTTTGATCTGTATCTACAGTTTCTCCTTCTCTTTCTCCTTCTAGTTCTGTGTTGGGTTCAGATTCTAACCCATATTCGTCTACTACTGGGAGAACCTCTCCCTGGCTTAGTTCTCCTGCTGCCTCAACTGAGATGGGCACTCTGTCACCTCTCTCAAACTCATTGACAGCTTGAGGGACAAGGCTGTTCTCAGTCGGCTCTCCAGTAGTCTCAGTTCCTTCTTGACTGATCTCTGACTCTGAGACTTCTCTTCCTGAAGTTGCTGCACCGGAAACTTCAAGTTCCTCTTCAACAGGACACGTTACCTTTTTCGTGTGACTGGCATGTATCCAGTTGGGAACCCCGGCACACTTCACAGCAGTGGTAGTAGTCAATATTACTTGATACGGTCCTTTCCAACGTGGCTCTAAACATGATTTTCTCACGTGCTTCTTGACAACCACCCAATCTCCAGCTTGCAGAGAGTGGCCTGGATCGCCAATTGGTGGCAACGTGTTAGCTTCCACCTGGTGAGAAAAAGAGCAAATCACGTCAGCCAAACCTTTGCAGTAATCCAACACCATATCATCTGTAATATTCACTAGTGCATTTGCAGGTACCGCTGGTAATTTCATTGCTCTGCCCATGAGGATTTCATAGGGGGACAGTCCCGTTTTCTTGTCTGGGGTATTTCTCATAGACATCAGTACTAGAGGTAAGGCATCCGGCCATTTCATGTTTGTTGCTGCACACATTTTTGCCATTCTTGATTTCAAAGTACCATTCATCTGCTCAACTAGTCCTGATGCTTCAGGGCGATAGCTACAATGCAGCTTTTGTTCAATGTTGAGTGCAGCGCCAGGAGTTTAATCACCTCATTGTCAAAGTGTCTTTCCCTATCTGATTCTATAGAAACCGGAAACCCGAATCTTGGTATCAGTTCCCTAAGTGGTAGTTTTGCAACTGTAAGACTGTCATTCCTACGTGTGGGATATGCCTCAATACAATGACTGAAAACACACACAATCACCAACACGTACTTCAATCCTCCACAAACAGGCATCTCGATAAAATCCATTTGCATTTTGTTGAATTGACCTCCAGCTCTCCCAATGTGGCTCAAAGTTACCACAGTTCCTTTTCCCGTGTTCATCTGTTGACAGATGACGCACCTGTGGCAAGTGATTTCTGCAGCATGTCTGAATTTTGGATTGAACCAATCAATCTTAAAGGAACTGATCATGGCATCTCTTCCTAGATGTGCCTGCCCGTGGTATAGCCGGGCAAACTGTGACAAAAGGCTATTTGGCAAGACCAATTTTCCCTCTTCTGAAACCCATAGGTCATCAGCTCTTTGTACACATTGCATTCTTTGCCAAGAGCGTTTCTCCTCTTTGCTCGCACGACTTTGTAATGTTTTCAGTTCATCTAAGGTGTCAACCACTCGTAAGGCCATATTTAAGTGTGTTTCATTTTCAGATTGTGATAACAATTCCCATTGTTCCTTAAACGATGCACAAAATCTTGCGACTTGATCTGCATAGCCGTTTCCCATTGACACAAAATCTTGTGACCTGATGTGAGCACTGCACTTCACCACGGCAATTTCTTGAGGTAACTGAATTGCATGCAACAAATCTCTTATTTGTTCACCGTTTTTCACAGGGGAACCAGAGGAGGTCATGAAACCTCTCTGTGACCAAAGTTGGCCGAAATCATGCACAATTCCAAATCCGTATCTGCTATCAATATAGATAGTGACTTTCAAATTTACAGCTGCGTGGCATGCTTTAGTAAGGGCAATTAATTCTGCCACTTGTGCAGAGAATACTCTCTCGAGCCAGGAGGCTTCGACAATGCCAGTTATTGTACATACTGCGTAACCGGCTCTCAGTGTTCCGGCAGAGTCTCTAAGACAGGACCCATCAACAAACATGATGCAGTCATTTTCTTTCAATTGAGTGTCCTGAATATCTGGACGAAGTTTGGTGCACAACTCCGTTACCTCAAGACAATCATGTTCAAATTCTTCCCCATCTTTGATTTCAGAGTTTTCATTAGGAAGCAAGGTTGCCGGTTTCAGCACAGTGCATCTTTTGAGAGTGACATTCGGTGACCCCAGTATGATCGTCTCATACCTAGTGAGATGTGCATTTGTCATGTGTTGAGTCTTAGTTCGTGTCAAGAGAATTTCAACTGAATGTGGAACCATTACTGTCAGAGGGTATCCCATGACTATGCCTTCACATTGTAAAAGGCTCTGACCAACTGCTGCGACTGCCCGCAAACAACCCGGTAAGGCTGCTGCGACAGGGTCCAAAGTAGCTGAAAAATATGCTACAGGGCGATTTGCATCTCCGTGGACCTGTGTTAAGACAGACAAAGAACAAGCATCACGTTCATGACAAAACAACAGAAAAGGCTTTTCGTAGTCTGGCATTCCCAATGCTGGTGCCCTGCACATGCATTCTTTTAATTCTACGAATGACTCAAGCTCCTCTTTTGACAAAGTTATAGTGTATGGCTCATCCTTGACTTCCTTTCCTGTCAGTTTTATTAACGGTTTTGAGATGATTGAGAAGTTGGGTATCCACTGACGACAGTAGCCCACCATTCCCAAAAACACCCTGACATCTCTTTTTGTTGATGGAGGATTCATTTGCAAAACTGCTGTTATTCTTTCCTTTGATATTCTTCTGGACCCTTTCTCAATTAAATGTCCCAAGTATTTCACTTCTTTCTGACAATATTGTAACTTTCTGGGCGACATCTTATGTCCATTCTTCCCCAGATGATTCAGTAATGCGATGGTGTCGTATTTACAACTGTCTCTGGTTTTGGATGCAATTAGCAAATCATCGATGTACTGCACAAGGGTCGAATTAAAAGGCAGCACAAGAGGTTCCAAATCCTTTTTCAATATCTGATTGAAGATGGATGGTGACTCTGAGAACCCCTGAGGAATTCTGCACCAACTGCACACTTTATCCTGGAATTTAAAACTGAACAAAAATTGGCTATCCTCATGAAGAGGTATCGAAAAGAAAGCTTGCATTAAGTCTACTACGGTAAACCATTCAGCATCACAGGGAACCTGAAACATTATTACCGCTGGGTTGGGTACCACAGGACAACATTTTATCACGATTTCATTTATTTTTCGCAAGTCTTGCACAATTCGAACTTTTCCACAGGGCTTCTTTAGACCCATGATGGGTGAGTTACATGGACTGCTCAAGACTTCTTTTAGGACCCCCTGACTGAGAAAATCTGCAATTATTTGTGACACCTCAATGAGGACGTCTTGTGTCATGTGATATTGTGACACTTGTGGGAACACTGCATTTGGTTTTATCTGAACTTTGACTGATTCCATCCCTTTTATCAATCCCACTTCCTTTCCGGTCAAATCCCACACTTTCTCTGTCACTGTTCCCTGTAATTCAACAGGCAAGTCAATCAAAGTATGCATTGGGAACAAAGTAATCAAAGGGTAATCTTAATTTGTTCCTGTTTCTTCCTCTGTGAAATGACTCTCATCTCCCTCATCGTCACTGTTTGTCTGTACCTCAATTCCATCATTGGAACAGGTAATCGAACATTTCGTCTTACACAATAAGTCCCTTCCCAGTAAGGATACTGGACTTGAATCACATACAACAAATCTATGCAGTCCTTGGGAGTTGCCAATTTCAACTTGCACCGGATCGGTAATCGGGTTAGTTAGGTACTGATTTGCTACTCCAACCACTCGTATAGTAAGCCTAGAGAGAGGTAATCTTGGGACTTCTGCACTTCGAACTGTAGAGCATGTAGCTCCTGTGTCGACCAAAAATGAAACCTTATAGCCCATCACTTTTCCCTCTACGTATGGGCCTCTCTGATCCACCTCTAGGGATGCTGCAAGCCTACACTCTTCACTGTCTGAGCTGTCATCTGACCAGTCCTCATTCATGCCATTTTCACCTCGTAATGGGAACTGTTGTACAATGTTATTTTGATTTGTTACCTGACCTGTGACCTGCTGAGGAAGCATCACCTGTTGCTGTTCCATTGGAAATTGCATTTGCTGTCTAGGCACCATAGAAATCTGCTGTTGCACTGGTTGCATTTGTATTGACTGAAAACGCGGTATTTGCATCTGCTGCATGGGCTGTACCCCTTGCATTTGTACCAAATTATTCTGAAAATTCGGGTTTTGATGTCCCATCTTTGGACCTCGTAAATGTTGTAATGTACCGACATTAGTGCTCTGCTGAACTGCACCATCCTGCACCACATTCAGGCATTCCCGTTTCCAATGCCCCACGCCCCGCACGCGTGACATGGCGACATCGTTTTCACTCCTTGAACGTCATTTTGAATAAAAACATTAATCATGTCCGAACCGCAGTTCACAAACCCTCGGCCTCTGCCTCTCGGCTGTGCCTGAAACACACCATTAATTTGTGGTTGTTGTTGTATCATCTGCTGAACTCCATTTCCCTGTATTCCAGCCTGTGCAGCCCTTATCTGCATCACCATCACCTTTTCCTTTAACTTTTTCTGCTTCAACTCGATCTCATCACTACAGTACTTTGCATACTGCAATACCTCATCAATCGGTTTAGCTTGCCAACAAATCAAATGATTCTTAATCATGTGACTAACTTCTGGTCTCAATCCTTCGACGAATCTAATCACAAGGTGATTCATGTCTTTTGGTTCAATTGTCTCAGTACCACTGTAATGCTTAAATGCTTTCAACAATCTCTCATAATAAGCATGTATTGACTCTTTAACCTCTTGAGAGGTCCGGTCGATTTTCTGCCAATCAGTCACCTTCGGCGACACCTTCTGTTTCAAAAACTCAATCACTTTATGATAATATTTCATCACCTCTTCTGAAGGTGCTCCGGTCACCTTATCTCTTGCCGGCTCCTTTGTCGGCCAATCTACCCCTCTCTTACACTCGAGCCACAAATCAGGCGGAACAATGATCTCAAACAAAGTATTCAAGTCTTCCCAGAGACATTTTGCAAGTTTCACAAACCTGTCTGTTTGTTGATACCACTCGACTGGCTTCTCTCTTAGCCTAGGATAATCATTCGTAAAGGATAAAATGTCTCCTCTAGTCCATGGCACATGCACTAAAACACCACCAGCCGTTTCTCTCATAGGCAGTATTTTTACTGAATCCAAATCAGGTGATGTCCTAGCTTGATTAGACCCTGGACTATCACTCTTTCCCTTATCTCTTTTCTTTGCCCATCTGCCTTCCCACTTTTTCAATGCACCCCAAATTTGTGCACTCTGCAACAATTCTCTCAAATGTGCTTTCATGCCTGCAGATCTCATGTGTTCAAAATCTTTTGAATCAAAATCTAATCCGTAACTCCTTTTCAAATGTCTAGTGTTTCCGATATCAATATTGTATTTGTCTGCTAGGTTTGCCAGTCTCTGATGTACTTTGCCTACCTCCTTCTTAATTTTGGGACACAAATATCTCAATTCTGCCTCTGTGTATGACTCCAATCTATTTACTCCCATTGTCCCTTCTACTAATTCGGTAGCTTCCGCCCCTAGTCGTACAAGGTTCAGGTATTCGTCTTGTTTCTCTTTCTCGGGTTCAACTGTGGTCACTGTAGTCTTTTGTGAAGTATATGTTTTCTCTGACCATTCGTTTAATTGTTGGACTGTAAATCCCTGCAGTGAAATGTTCCCTGCATGTATCACTGGAGAATGCAAAGTATTCATACTCACGGTTTGGGGAGTTAAAACTCCCAATCCTGCTTGACGCATTGCTTCGAGAGGTGCCCCCACTGGACTAAGGTCCATTAAAGGTCTCGGTGTCTCATTTACTTGCTCTCCAGGGGCCATTATCTGTGGAGTTCCCATAGGCCCTCCTCTTATCGCTTCCTGAGTCATCACTCCCTGATCGCACACACCTGCTTTAACTTGTGCATACAGCGGCACTGGGGGACCAACAGTAATGGGCAATGATATGGCTGCAGGTGTCTGTCCCGGGCCCAGACTTCTTGGAACCACCACTCCATAGGTCTGTTCCAATGTACCTGGAACTGGTACTAATGGCGGTCCCGCTACAGGATTATACCCTGGTATCAACTGTGGGGGTTGGGACATTAACTTCGGAGTTGATTCAATCTGTATTAGCTTTGGCTTTGTATATATCGGGTCTGGTGGCACAATCAAATTCGTAGTAGTCTCAAGCACCGGGACATCAGGATAGATTCTCTTTATCTGTGGTGGTGGTTGCAACTGTATCGGCATGTCGGGTGCAGTGGGTACACTGACACCATTCTGTGTCAAAGCTGTATCGCTAGTCTGTACCGTATCAGTAACTCCCTTTTCCTGCGTCTGGTTCCCAGGATCTAAGCTAGTGCTTGGAGCGCTGTCGCTCACCGCATACGGTGGCGGACGATCATATAACAGCCTATCCATAAATTCCTCATCATCTGAATCATCGTCCTCTTCCCAGGATCTTTTATTTTCTTTAGATTTGCCTGAATCTTTGTTGGTTTTACAGGAGGCTTTCTTTCCCTGCGTTTCTTCTCCCCGAGTTATTGCTGGGAACAGCTTCAACCCTTCTACAATTCCCCGTCTCCACATTTTGCTCTCATTATCCCATCTGGCCTCTGCATAAGATTTTTCTGCCCTTCTCAGTCTTCTCTGAAACCTTTCTTGTCTATGTTTAATTGCCATTAAGTCCCAAATCGCTAAAGCCTCATATAGTGCCGGTCTTGGAGGTGGCTTTTGTGTACTTAACATCCACCTCAGATTTTCTAGTACCTTCGGATTGAACGTCCCATGTTCTGGGAACGCTAGACACCCTTCTTTCTCTGTTAATTTGCGCAACTGTTTCATCCATAAACAAGATGCGACACCTTTCTCTTCCATAACCGTATAAGCTGGCGTACCCTCAGGTGGTGTAGGTTCCCCATCAGTTGCTACAATATATACATCTCCCTTTAGGGCGCTCTTGAATGCTTTGACAAAATTCATTTTTGCGATTCTCTTATCTTATATTTGATCTGAAAATGGCTTAGTTCCCAGGATACTCTTCACCCGCCCTTTCTCAACCTATTGCCTCTCACGGACGGCAGCCAATCCGTGCGCGACCCTTCTCGACATCCGACCTATCTCAGTGCGGCACCACTGACGTCACACTCACACACACTGCAGCTGACAAAGTCTTGCGGTTTGTCCGCTCCTCACTAACCCTTGCAACTCACACAAACTAATGTAATTATTGCGAGCACCTTAAAATGACAATACAAATCTGTCGGTCTACTACAGGAAGGGTAACACATGCGCTTCAGAACTTTACAGAGATTTCACTTAAAGCCTCAGCCGCTACTCTCTCCTTATCAGTTCCCGTATACGCAAGCAGAATTCGACCCGCAAATTCTACTCTCGACTTGTCAATGACTCCTTCTAGTGCACTTTAGAATTTGTCAAATCTCCATAGAAGGTTTCATACATGCATTATAGCTCAAGCTCGACTTGTCAACCACGCCCGATTGACCTATTAAACCGCACAGATTACAAAATAATCCACATTTATTTTCATACTCCGGAGTCTTAAACCTCAACAGGTCCGTACACAACAACCAACCACGTGGATAATTTTGAGCAACAAGCGCTACATTCACATGAAGTACGCCGACTTCCCTACTCTCATACTGTGGAGTACTCCTACTCCTCCTAAACAACACTTAATTTGGCCTAATTCACACAGATTTTCACAAACACCTGCAAATTGCATAAGCTTAGGGAAGTGCAAAAGACCCTAACCACACATATTATGGCGCCGAGAACATTCCTAACTCATTTAGGCAGGCTCCGAGATCCCAGGAAAGCCATGGCGAGTTTAGCAACCCATCATACCTCCGAATTGCATTAGCACAGAAAAACAATTTAAACAATGAATCTCCGTCTTAGGGCCCCCAAGGGCCAAACCGTCGCTCTGCTACCAGAACTGATAACGCGTCCTTCTATGTCAATTTATACACATTGGGACTCGTTTTAGGCCGATGAATCTTTTGACCCAGTGGTGAGACACCGTAAGACGAGGTAACTGATCAATATGTCAAGCAATATATCAATAATATTATCAACATATATCACCACAATATATCTCAATTTAGACATTGGTTAAAACTGTCGGCGCAACCATGACCTTTCAGTCATGAATAACCACACTTTTGTTGAAGTTTTGTGAATTTTATTTCCTATTGATTACAATCTAACAGCAGATGTATTAATCTCAAAACCAAGAAGCAAAGGAGCATAATCACGATATGTCAATTGTGATAAGATTTTGACAATGTGAAGATGACAAACATTAAGCCACTAATATATGAAATATGCACAAATCAAATAAGTAGAACAGCATGTATGTCTCAGTTCAGCATAGCACAATGTCAGTCACCTTCGTCGCGTCAGTCAAGGTGAACCCTATCCTAACCACTAATTAGCATCAGCATGTTGGACTTCATGCAAAAACAATTTAGAACATCGATTTGGAAAACATCTAACTAAGGTCTCTAATCAAAAATACAGCAGTTGGTACCTAGAAAGGAAAAGCGGATAGACAAATTACAAGAGCAACTGTCATAATTTCCCTCCTCGGAATGAGTCAGCATACAGGATCAGTCTTCGTCTTCAGGACATCAGTTGAATCGCCATCAGTCTATCTATTCTAAGGGCAGGGGACACTTCCCTCATAAGGAGGAAAAGTGTAATGGGGCGACTAAGGGTGAGGATGGTTTATTAAGTCTCAAGTCACCAAACAGAGTGACGTAGTTTCTGGATGCAATCAATATCATTCCCTACCTAGTTCTTCTGAGTCTCCCGCATCATGGGTTTTCATCCCCTTTTGGCAATACCTTCCCCCAAAATTCTATTGGATAGTCATTTCACCCCACTATCTGTAACCTATCAAATTATACATTAAGTAATGCACTTGTCATTTCACGATAGTTCATAACATTTTGATTAGTCTTCATAATTGACGTTTTTCGTAGGTGGCACATCCGGGGTTACTTCATTCTCTGGCACACTCTTCGGGTCAAAAGTTCTCTTTTCCATGGCAGAATGTCCTTGAAAGTTTCAGTAAATGTTGCAAAAACGTATAAAACTTATACTAAAGCAGCTAGCATGCAGGTGAGAAAAACTAGCATTGTTGCAAAAACGAAGAAGAGAACAAATGCTGGGTCATGGCCCTTTTGCAAGTCAGCACACTGGAGAAACAGAAAATATGCTTTAATATGAGAGCTACACAGCTAATTCTTCGGCTCACGCTAACTTAAGGCTTATGGATTCTAATAAATGCAATCTTCATATGTGTTAACATATTCAATTAATCATAATACAAGTAATCATTTCTCCTTATTGATATTAGTATATGCATACGATAATTCTCCACGTTTAAAATATGTTTCAATGAATAATATTATTAATGCAGTATTGTTAAGTATAAGCATTTCACATCTAGAATAGGTAATGTTTAAACTACGCTCTCTCACTTGTATACAATAAAGGCATTAAAAGTTGCCAAATGAAATAAATGTGGGGCCAACTTTTTATACCACACGTAAGACTTACGAAGAGCAGTGTAAGGTTCCAACCTCTGATATCCTCTATCAACACCACCCATGTGCCTATTGTAGTCCAAAATGCACGCAGGTTTGTGCACTTCCGCAACCTGACCCCAAACAGTCACAGGGGAAGTACTCTCATCATGGATGGTAGATAGCATGTACACATCCCTCATGTCTGAAAATTTCAGAGCTAGCAGCTCATTATTCCTCAAGGCACTGCACTGTCCCCTCTCAAGTTTTTTACAGACAAGCTCCCTTGGATAGCCTTTCCGGTTAGAACGGATTGTGCCACAAGCAAAAGTGTCCACTCTAACCAACTCCTTGAACAAATGCACTCCAGTGTAGAAATGATCTACGTACAAATGGTGACCTTTGTTAAACAGCCGTCTAGCAAGTTCCCACACAATTTTTTCGCTCACTCCAAAAGTGGCCAGACAACCAGGAGGGTCAATACTGGAATCCCAACCAGTGTAGACCCGGAAATTATACACATATCCTGTACTGCTTTCTGACAGCAGATACAATTTAATCCCATACCGTGCCCTCTTACTAGGAATGTACTGCTTAAAAACTAAACGCCCCTTGAAAAGGACCAAAGACTCGTCCACACTTATCTCTTTGCCTGGAACATAGACCTCTGAAAACCGATCTACAAAATGATCAAGGACAGGCCTAATCTTAAAAAGACGGTCACAATCAGGGTGATCTTGTGGCAAGGCTAAAGCATTGTCTACAAAATGCAGCATACGTAGAAGAAGCAAATACCGATTACGTGTCATAGTTGCAGGAAATATAGCCGTTGCCATCAAGGGACTAGTAGACCAATAAGAAGCCAGTGACGGCTTCCTGATCAACCCCATCAAAAAAGACAAACCTAAAAACTTGTTCATTTCTTCCAGATATGTGGGAACCCACTGAGTAGCTCTAGACTGAGGCTTTGTCCCGCAAATATTGTTCTGCATACACATTTGTCTGCTCCACAATCTCTTCCAAAAATACATCATCCATAAACAAGTGAAAGAAATGGACAGGCAAAAAGTTTTCCGTATTAACTCTACACCCTGGGAGACCAGTAAATGCAGGTAACTGTGGCTGCTCTATGTTTGGGGCAATTCAGGTATCAGGTCTTCTAATGGGAAACCCTTCAGCCCCAGGCTGCTGCACTCTTGGCACATCAATGTCCTCTTCTAACACAGGCCCTTCATCTGCACTGAGAGTAGCTTCCTCATCAGAAGAATACTCTCGGACAGAAAACTCACTTCCAGAATCTCCCGCTTCCTCCTCTGCCTCAGATGCAGAGTCAGTCTCGTAATCATGGTCTGAAGACGACTCAAAGAGCATGCGAACAACCTGTTGAGCGGTCACTCTGCGGCTAGCCATGATCCTCACTAACAACAAATGGATTGCCAACAACAACTAGCACTAAAATAAGTAATAAACAAAGTGTAGCTTTATCACAAAGAGTTATGTACTAAAAAAACTATACCACTCACTTGCCTGAAAAAGCTACTCACCAAGCAACTACTCTGCACAGACACAGCAATTACCAATGATATCCCACTAAAAAGAAAAAAGAAAAAAGCAAATTAGACATATGACAACACAAATATCATTGTGCTCAAATCTAAGGACAATTTCAAACACACAATACTGCACTAAGAACACAACCTACAAACATGTCTTCATGCATGTCAACAATACTGATTTGGAGTAAATTGCTTTCACTTACCTAAAACATGCAACTATGCAAACCGCAGGACAACTACTGCAAAACCGCAAGGATCCACAGCAAAGGAAGCAAAAGCGTTGAAGTAGAAGAAAAAGAAGAAATAAATTGTTATAATCACAAATAAAATACTTCGCCAGTTGACAAACACCCCACCACCAAGAACTTAGAAGTTGTCCCTGGTACCTAAGTGGATCCTGTCCCCCTCGGGGGCAGATGGGTGTAAACAAATTGGCCAATCTGCCCCCAAGGGGGGCAAAAATGGGCAACACCTTTGTGCCCCAAGGGGGCACCCATGCACAAAACAAAAAAAAGGGAACAAAAAGAAATAAATCCCTGGCGTATTGGTGGTTTCTGCCCTCCTTGGGGGCAGATGGGCCTACAAAAATAGGCCCATCTGCCCCCAAAGGGGGCAGAGATGGCCAATACGAACTTTCCCCACTTTGGGGGGGTGACCGTTGCCCAAGGGGTGCCCCCAAACACACACCACACAATCCCTGGCGCCTAGTGTGCTTCCAACCCCCCGGGGGCCAGATCGTCCAAAAACATGGCTGGTCTGCCATCGGGGGGACCGAAACCGAAAAAAAAAATAGCCCCCCAGGGGAGCGACCCTTGCCCAAGGGGTTGCCCCCAAAATAAACAATAAAAACAAAATCCCTGGTGTCTAGTGGATTTGCCCCCACCCCCGGGGGCAGATCGGCCAAAAAATCGGTGATCTGCCCCGGGGGGGGGGGGGTGAAATACTAAAAAAATAGCCCCCAAAAGAAACATTTATTTACAAAGAAATCCCTGGTGTCTAGTGGATTTCGCCCCCCCCCCCCCAAGGGCAGATCGGGCTAAAAATCGGTGATCTGCCCCCGGGGGGGGGGGCAAAACACTAAATAAAACGGACCCTGGGGGGGCGACCCTTGCCCAAGGGGTCGCCCCCAAAAAACACAATAAAAACAAAATCCCTGTTGTCTAGTGGATTTGGCCCCCCCGGGGGCAGATCCGCCGAAAAATTGGCGATCTGCCCCCAGGGGGGGCAAAATACTAAAAAAAATAGCCCCCCAGGGGGTGACCCTTGCCCAAGGGGTCGCCCCCAAAAGAAACTTTTCATTAGAAATATATCCCTGGTGTCTAGTGGATTTCACCCCCCCTGGGGGCAGATCGGCCAAAAAATCGTCGATCTGCCCCTGGGGGAAACACAAAAAAAAATGGACCCCCGGGTGGGCGACCCTTGCCCAAGGGGTCGCCCCCAAAAAACACAATAAAAACAAAATCCCTGTTGTCTAGTGGATTTCGCCCCCCCGGGGGCAGATCCGCCGAAAAATTGGCGATCTGCCCCCAGGGGGGGCAAAATACTAAAAAAAATAGCCCCCCAGGGGGTGACCCTTGCCCAAGGGGTCGCCCCCAAAAGAAACTTTTCATTAGAAATATATCCCTGGTGTCTAGTGGATTTCACCCCCCCTGGGGGCAGATCGGCCAAAAAATCGTCGATCTGCCCCTGGGGGAAACACAAAAAAAAATGGACCCCCGGGTGGGCGACCCTTGCCCAAGGGGTCGCCCCAAAAATACGCAAATAAAACAAAATCCCTGGTGTCTAGTGGATTTTGACCCCCCCCCCCCCCCCCAGGGGCAGATCCGCCGAAAAATCGTTGATCTGCCCCCATGGGGGGGGGGGCGAAATACTAAAAAAAATACCCTTGCCCAAGGGGTCGCCCCCAAAAGAAACAGACATAAAAAAATCCCTGGTGTCTAGTGGAGCAGGAATCTAGTGAAAACAGGCACAGGGGGAAAGGAAAAACCCTTTCCTTTCCCCCATGTCTGTTTTCCCCCCAAAACCCCAAAAAAGGAAAGGACTCACCTTTTACGGTCCTTTCCCCTTGACGCGCTGGAAGCAAATGGCTTCCAGCGTGTCCTGGCAACACTTGATGACGTTGGCGTGCTGTGCGCGTGCTGACATCATCAGATTGCCGGGGGGGTCGGGGTGGAAGGCGGAGGTATTCCCCTTCCATCCCCGTGTTGGGGTGGGGGTGCACAAGGGGGGCGCGCTAGCACTCCCCCCAGTTCCCTTGCCTTGGACGAGGTGACCTTGTCCAAGGCACACAGGAACTGTAGCCTTGGACGAGGTCACCTCGTCCAAGGCACAGAACGGGTTAAGGTTGAAACTGCTTATACACCTTCTCCAATGCTAGCGGTTACTTCATTTTTTGAGTTAGACAAGTTTTATAAAGATGAGAGTTATTAACACTTAGATAGTTCAAAAGGAGATATTTTGTCTAATATTTTCCATTGTCTGCTGTGTGAATATGCTGAGACTATGGCTGTGAGAGGAAGTTATGTGTGTACACAAATTCCTTCCTCAGTGCAAGACAGGATTACATATCACATACAAGGAAAGCTTGCTTTAGATTACCAACATGTAGGTAAGCTTTGCATATGTAGGCCTCAATCCAGAACCAATAGTAGGTTTGTGGGAACGAGTGAATGCAGACATGAATTTCTTTCTAAGAATACATGGTACTTTATGCTAAATGGACAACATCCTGTGTCCATATTGTGTCTGCATAGTGAAGTCTATATTTGTCTTTTCTTCCACTTTTTGATTCGCTATAGGCCAGGAATACCAAATGCAATAGAAACAATGGGTGTATGTATGCGTGTGTTGGATTGACAGTTGTATGTGTGTTGATAAGTTTGTTATTGATAATAAGAGTGTTTTTATTAAGGTTGAAACTGCTTATACACCTTCTCCAATGCAAGCGGTTACTTCATTTTTTGAGTTAGACAAGTATAAAGATGAGAGTTATTAACACTTAGATAGTTCACAAGGAGATATTTTGTCTAATATTTTCTATTGTCTGCTGTGTGAATATGCTGAGACTATGGCTGTGAGAGGATGTTATGTGTGTACACAAATTCCTTCCTCAGTGCAAGACATGATTACATATCACATACAAGGAAAGCTTGCTTTAGATTACCAACATGTAGGGAAGCTTTGCATATGTAGGCCTCAATCCAGAACCGATAGTAGGTTTGTGGGAACGAGTGAATGCAGACATGTATTTCTTTCTAAGAATACATGGTACTTTATGCTGAATGGACAACATCCTGTGACTCCTCGTGTAAATTACATTTGAGGAAGAAATGCCTATTATCATCTGTTTAAGAGATGGTATTGCCCTTGCTCCCTAAATGTACTAGATTGACAACATAAGTGGCACTCATAAGGACTTAAGACCAAGATCAAAAAGAGCAAGTTATTCAGAAAGTATTGGGGATATATTTGAAGCAATTATTCCTTCTGTAGGAGATGTTTTGAATGACATGAAAATTAGAAAACTATCAAATATTGTGGACAAAATGTTAACAGATTTTTTCTTGGGCCATACTTCTCATTGACACAGAATTGGCTGAGGTACATTCGATGGCTCTTCAGAACCATCTTGCGTTAGGCATCCTTTTAGCAAAAGAGGACAGAATCTGTCTGATACTTAAGGCACAACATTGCTGCACTTTTATACCAGACAACAGTAAAGAAATTAGAAATTATATTAGAAATTTGACAAATCTGAATTCTGATTTAAAGGACCTGAATTAACCAAGGGTATGGGAAAATAGAGGCAAAGGTTTCACTAAAATGGGAAATTGGTTGGGGAATCTTGGTTAGGGTGCTGTGAAAATGATACTGAAACCATTATTAGTGGTTTTGTGTGTCATTTGTATAATCGGATTCTACAAACTGTATAGATTCATACAATTACAAAGGATGAAGAATAAACAGTGGAGGGAAGAAATAGAAATGTAAAAGATAAGAAGGAGATACTTTCATGATCTGAGAAATTTCGAAGAATGGTGAAAGCCTAACTGTAGATATACTAAACAAACTAATTTTTGAGTTGTCTTATTAATGAAGTGAAGTGTCCTTTTGTGATGGCACATATTGCCATCAGAGGAGGAATTGTTAGAGAGCAAACATTATTAATAAATTAAATGAGTAACTAAAATGAAATAATTGCAGTGTATTAAAAGGCTTAAATAGAGAAACGTGTGTTAGAAAAATAAAACGT
Organism: Pleurodeles waltl; assembly: GCF_031143425.1. Taxonomy (NCBI): domain Eukaryota; kingdom Metazoa; phylum Chordata; class Amphibia; order Caudata; family Salamandridae; genus Pleurodeles; species Pleurodeles waltl. Next base: position 283,595,105 of record NC_090447.1, read on the forward strand.
GAATGTTTAAATTGTGGACGAAATGGTGTCTGTCACTTAGACTTCTATGGGAACTAGTAAATGACTGTGAAATGTATTTTGACAAATTAAAACTACATGTATTGACAAAATGATAATGAATATAAATGAGCAAAACTAATAGTTTGAAATTATTATTAGGAATGTTTTATTCTTTATGTATTAGCATTAGTAAAAAGGCCTACGTTTTAGTATTTTTTCAGAAGCATAGTGGTGAAATGTTAGGCTGACTTTATTGAAACACTTTCGGCATTGTGGCATAGTGTTTGCATTGTACAGCAGTCCGTCTATCACCCTTTTGTGTTGCTAAAGTTGCCCTAACTGAAAAGGGCATGCCCAGACGTGGGTTCCTTGCTCACTATGCCACTGGATTCAAGCTAGCTTGGCTGATAAAGGGTGATACCCTGAAACCGGTCCTAAGATGCTTGTTTCCGGTCCAGGGATGACCTTGCCTGGCAGTTGGGGCTGGACTGTTCCCATGAGAAACAAGGTCAAGACTGATTTGCATATGGCTGGGTCCAAACTGGGGTGGCATGATGAGCAAAAGAATGATGGATTAAACCCAGATCTGTGAGTGTTTGCATTGTTCAGCCCTCCCTCCATCATCCTTTTGTGTTGCTAAAGTTGTCCTAAGTGGGAAGGGTATGCCCAGATATGGGTCCCTTGCTCACTGTGCCACTGGATTCAAGTTAGCCTGGCTGATGAAGGGTGATACCCAGAAACCCATCCCAGGATGCTTGTTTCTGGTCCAGGGAAGATCTGGCCTGGCAGGTCAGGCTGGACTGTTCCCATTAGGAACAGGGTCAAGACTGATTTGCATATGGCTGGGTCCAAACTGGAGTGGCATGGCGAGCAGAAGAACAATGGATTAAACCCAGATCTGTGACTGGGGGTGAGTGTTTGCATTGTTCAGCACTCCATCCATCATCCTTTTGTGTTGCTAAAGTTGCCCTAAGTGGAAAGGGTATGCCCTGACGTGGGTTCCTTGCTCACTGTGCCACTGGATTCAAGCTAGTCTGGCTGATAAAGGGTGATACCCTGAAACCGGTCCCAGGATGCTTGTTTCCGGTACAGGGAGGACCTGGCCTGGCAGTTGGGGCAGGACTGTTCCTATGAGGAACAGGGTCAAGACTGATTTGCATGTGGCTGGATCCAAACTGGGGTGGCATGGTGAGCAAAAGAACAATGGATTAAACCCAGATATGTGACTGGGGGTGAGTGTTCACATTGTTCAGCACTCAATCCATCATCCTTTTGTGTTGCTATATTTATAATGCCCTTGCGCCACCTTGTGACACATTAACTTAGTTATTTTTTACGGTATTGTGGCCAAATGAGGCCAAACTCCCTGTGCCACATTTACAGAGTGCCGCAATGCATGCATTGGGCTACATTATGCCTGCGCTAGGCGTAATGTATGCAAAGGGGGCATTCCACCGTTAGGGGAGCCAGAATAATGGCCCAAGGAAATCTATGAGATTTCCTTGGGCCATTTGTTACGGCACTTTTAACGCCTGCTCAAGAGCAGGCGTTAAAAGGGGGCTTCCATCCTCTAGAATGGGCTCCTATGTACTCTGCAGGAGTAGCACCAACCTTTTGGTGCTACTCCTGCAGAGTACATCAATAGCATCATGAAAAATGATGCTATTGCTTCCAACCTTGCTCCATGGTGCACCGTATTTTAAATATGGCGCACACATGGTGGTGGTAGGGGAGTGCTAAGTGGCACAGGGAAAGTGGTGCTTGGTGCAGCACCACTTTCCATAAATCTGCCCCATTGTTTATTAGCTGTTCGTTCTGTACTTTCCTGTGATAAATATTGCACATTTTAACAATGAGCTTTAGCTTGTAGTAGGAAGCCACATTAGCTAAATGTTGTGTTCTGTGCTGCTGTTTCTACAAAGTTTTTTTTTTAGGAAACTGCAGTCCGGAGGAGCGCATGAACAAGACCCTATTTTGGAAAAGGAATGAAAATACAACTGAAACCCAGATGAAATTTAATTGGAAGTGTACTTATCACACCTCATTGTCTTGTCCAATAGAAGCTTAGCTGGTAGTTTTTGAGACTTTAATTTAGCAAGTTCCCGTTAAAGTAATTTCAGTTCTATTTAGACTTAGATTCTGGTCAGTTTCTGTTCAGTTCCATTTTGCTATTCAGCCCTGTACAGCTTCTTATTATTTTAACAGTTCAGTTCCATTAGGCCTAACATTAGTGAACTGTGTTCCCTTTTCATGTTCCTTATGCTGACAGCTGAAGACCTACTGTTCCTGTGCTCAGCTGATGAAGACTCTGCAAGCTGCTTTCTCATTTAGGAGAGGTATAACCAATGTGCATTTATTGTTTTGCAGGTTTTTCCCTTTAGAAATCCAACCACATAGTTTTTGTTAGCACCATATTTAGATGTTTTTCCAAATTAACTTTGACCTTATCTTTAATTTTTGCATTTGACAAAGCCCAGGCCCACACATGCTTTTCAAAACAGAGCCTGGTGCCTAGGATGTCTGTCCCAATATTTGATTTGAATGTGTATTAATTGATTGTGAGTGATTCAACTGCACAACTAATGCATTCTGTTGCTATTTTCCAAATAATTCTGTTATTATTCTGTATAATTCTTTTTGTGAGTTTAATGGTGATTGCATTTATAAGACTGAGATTTTCCTGATGCTTTGGACAGCCTCTGTTATTTCTGTATGATTATAATTAGATTTTGCACATCATTTACCTGAACCTAGCATTGTCAGTTTAAGGCCAATAAACGTAAACTTTTCTAAATTGGTTTGGTGATTCCTGGCCACATAGGTCATGGTGTGTGTAAATTACTTACTCGTTATTGCATATTATTATTGTTGATGTCTATAGGTTCTCATTGCTGGATTTGATGATCTCGTTACTCCTGTCTCAGTCTAAAGATTTGAGTCAACCTCTGAGGGTAGTAGATGTAATTCCCCTATTATGTGTCACCTTAGCCTAATATTAGGAGGTCACATGCCCGCAGCGCTGATCATTCCAGACCAGACATAAGACTGTTTCTCCACCACATATAACTTTCAAATGGCTCTCGTCCCTTTTAATTCAAATGTTACAGTTTTGTTTTCTCCCAAGGCTCTCGGTTCTCCTATTCCTCTATCAGGATGGAGTTCTAAGTTTTCTGCAATCATGTCAACAAACTTGTTTTACACATAGCCCTATTGATAATAGTATATGGCGCTTAGGAGTTTGCACCACATTCCGTTCATCTTCACACCTTACAATTTTCACTTCACAAATATGTTGTGTTCATGACATGCACATTTAATTCAAGCACAAATCCACCAATGCTGACATAAATATTGCTACTGGTGTCATTTCTATCTCAGGAACCACAGGTGGGTTTAGCAGTTACACATTTCACTTTTAAATCTGCCTATTCTGTCCTACACACCCTTATAGAGTGTAAACAATTCCACAACCTAAACCAGTTTGGTGAATAGCAGGATGAGTTATGCTGTCAACTAAATGCTCGCTGCTGAGCCTTTTGAGCAGTGTTCTTGCCTTGGTTTCTAAGGTAAGGTTCTCTGCTCACCCACTTAAGTCTTTCTGCCGACCATATGCAGTCTTCTGATGTTGATGAGCTTCCCCATGGTTCATCTTCCTAATCATTTACCTTTCATATTCTCTTCCCAAGGCTTCTTCGGTACGTTTTAGAAAAATCTGTCTTTCTTGAGATAGCAATAATATGCGTTAGGATTCATCACTTTTAATCCATCAATTGTCTTGCAAAATGGAAGTGTTGTTATGTATGATGATTTGGTCATGGAGGAATTCATCATGTAAGTTTCCAAGCATGCAACTGATGGTTAGTTTTTTAGTGCAGCAACATAGTAATCAATAGTTTATGTGCTGCTTTATTTCCTTGGAATAAAATAGGGTCTGATTTAGCGTTTGGCAGAGGGGGTCACTCTATCGCAGAGTACCATATATCCTGTCTACTGTTTGCCTAATTAACTTGTAATACATTGGACAGGATGCCCATTGTGTTTGTGATGGAGTAACCCCTAAACCAAACTCTAAATCAGATCCTTAATCTGTTAATCGCAATCCACACTGTTGGTGAAAGCTACGTGTCTAAATAGTCCTTGGCATGAGTTTCCTCATAGGTCTTACTTTTTTTTCATCTGTTTGCACAACCTTAAACCTTCTGGTCCCAAGGAGTGCACAGAAGTTTTTTTCTCATTGACCGGTGTAATGTCCTCATCCTCAATAGTGGATAAATTGTCTAGAAATTACTTATTCTGCTATTGTTATTTAATTGTTTGCTCAGCAGGTGCTGGAAGGAAAACCTGCAGCAGAGTGGAGAACAGTGAGGCCCTTGTTATGAGTAGGGGGTGTGCGAAATCTGTGTAATTTGCTTTTGTGCAATTACAGCAAAATGCAAATCATTCATTTTGCGCTATAATTTAGTGCAAAATGCATCCTTGTGTAATTTTTTGTGCAAGAATTTATTTAAAAAGAGTACTGGGATCAGCAGGTGCTCGTCTTCTGATGTTCCCGCTTGTTTGTGGTAAATGTTTATTGCAAATTGCGCCATTCGCAATACATTTTTACTTCAAATGGAGGGTAATTACACAAAGTGTCATGACAGTGTGATTTCATGAATTAGCATAATGTAAATTCCCCAAATTATGCTAATTACACCAGCATTATCTACATTTTACCCTGGCCTAATTATAAAATAGATGTAGTGGTAATTACAACATGTAAGGGAAATAAGTGTATGAATTTACAGACTTACCTGATCATGAGTTAAATACTGCATGGAGAAATACCGCTTGTCTGTGGTCTGCGTAGTATTTACTGCCTGTGCTGTTTAACTCATGTGATATTTACCTCATGCAAAAAATAACATGTGGTATATAACACCCAATTACATGTATCAGAGGTCATTGAAAAACAATGCAAACCAAACAAAAAGCAAGTGAGAAACATTACTAAAAGTGCAAGGAATGAAAGAAAAATTGAAAAACATTTAAAAAAAAATAAGACCTACACATTAATGCAAAAAATAGTACGTGCACTGTTTGAGCTGAAAAAATAAAATTGCACACCCCGGCACACAGCACCAGCCCTACATAAACAGCCATGGGATAGTTGAAGCCCTCACAGGTTGATTGCAGCAGCTAACATTTCCATTACACAGTACAGTCCTATGGTACAGTGCTGCTAGGCCTCTATAACATGCTATACCAGATCTATGTTCTGCTACAATAAACCGTGCAGACTGAGGATGGAAACCACACCACCAATTAATGACCATAAATAGTGCTTTAATGCAGAATGAGAGCCAGGTTTGACACAGTAAGGCTGGAAGCCATAAACATGTCAGCTTGAAATCCAGAGGATATATAGACTTGAGATGGAACCACGAAAAACAGATTTTCATCTTTATGGATACCCTGAAAATGCTAGCTGCGGTAAAAAAAATTGCAACAAGCACCACGCAGGGGACAGTACTTATTTACCACGTGTACTAAATAGCAAAAATTCAGTATTTGAGAAATGAGGTAAAAACTGATTCCACAGTACATAGTAGAAGACTCATAATCAGTGTTTTTTAACACACATTTCATTTGCCAAACAATGAAGAATCAGTACTTACCCAATGTGCCAATCTGTGAGTTGTTACCATCAAACCCAAGGCCAGCTTTAGTGCTGGTGGCCCCCTGTGTGACAGTTTATTTTGGCGCCCCCCACCTCATGACCACCTCCTCGGAATTACTCACTACCACCTGGCAAAAGTGCCTCTCATCTCTCCATAGCCCCCCTTTCACATACATTCATTTGTTTTACAGCATTTGTGAAGGCTGGCTTTACTAACCAACTCACCTAGCCACATAAAATAGTTCTGTTCTTTTTAGCAGACATATTAACCCTCTACCCTACTTCATGGTGAGTCAAAGCTGCCGCTAGACAAAACTCCCATTTCTCACCCTAGTAGGAACATTAATCAAAAGAGGTATCTTGACATTTCAATTGTTTCCTGAAGGCAGGACGCACAAGAAACTTTTCAGCAGGTGCTTTTAAATAGCAAGTTTTATAGGTTAATGCGAAACACGGTGGCCCACTGAAGTCAACCCCCCTTCAATCCAGGTCAGCAACCGCTCTAAAGTCGGCCCTGATCAAGCCCGTAATCGAAGCCTGAGGGGCGTATTTATACTCTGTTTGCGCCGAATGTGCATCCAAAAATTGGACGCACATTCAGCGAAACCTTGCCTTATATTTATACTATGACCCCGACCCCGCGGATGTCAAAAATCCTCTGTGTGCATAATTTTTTGGATGCGGGAAACCGCCTTGCATTAATGACATGCAAGGTTGGCGTTCCCATCCAAAATATGACTTTAAGGCCTGTGCACCTTATTTATACTCCTGCATCATTTTGACGTACAGGAGGGGGCGGGCCTTAAAAAACAGCGCACAGCCTGATGTGTGCCGTTTTTTAATGCCTGGGTGAGGGCAGGCGTTAAGGGACCTGTGGGCTCATTTGCATGGTCTCTGACCATGAACGCTGTCCAGAGGTGCCCTTCCCTTCCCCCAGGGACACCCCCTGCCACCCTCGCCCACCCCTGGAAGACAGCCATGGATTGGGGGACCCATCCCACGTAGGTACAGGTAAGTTGGGGTAAGTATCATTTTTTTATTTTTTTTTAAGGGGCATGGGGGGGCCTAATTTGTGCCCCCCTACATGCCACTGTGCCCAATGACCATGCCCAGGGGACAGAAGTCCCCTGGGAATGGCCATTGGGAAAGGGGGCATGACTTCTGTCTTTGCTAAGACAGGAATCATTTCAATGGGAGTTGTGTATCAAAAAGTGGCACAAGTCCGGTTTGAGCCATGATTTTTTACTCAAACCTGACTTGCACCATTTTTTGACGCACAACCCCCATTTTTCCCTACGCCGGCGCTGCCTGGTTTGAGTAATTTTTTTTTTACTCGGACCAGCCCGCAGCGCCGGCTAACGTCAATCCTTAAATAAAGCACCCTCCTGGCACATAGGAATGGCGTTAGCCGGCGGTAAATTTTTTGACGCAGACCATCACCGGCGCTGGTTTGCGTCAAAAAGTATAAATGTGGGTCTCAGTGTGAACATTTGAGCACCACACATTGTGGAAATGATATAGAACCCTGTCACTAAAGAAAAGTTAGTACCAAACAAAATTGGTCCCCTGTCCATTATTTGTTAAATAGCTAATTCAATGTAAACAATAGTAAAGGAAATGTAAAAAATGTTGTAATACTTTTGATTTGATTTTTAGGATCACGAAGTTTGTAGTATTGACGTGCTCTCCTGATACCTATCACTCACCTAATTCACAACTCCCGGTACTCCCAGAAGACACATCACAAAGCATCCTTTATAGGTATATTATCCAGTGCTTCCCTAAAACACACCAATTAATCAGTCTCTGAGGGGCATTGCTAGCGGTACTCTGATGATCGCCAACCTGTGCACTCCTGATAAGCAACCTGTGCTTCTTTCCCTGACACACATGAAAGACTGATTGACTGCTGAATATGATTGTGTGACAATCTTGCGGCACACCATTCCATGCTCCACTAATGTATATTATTGATGGATGCTTGCATTTATGTCTGTAAGTCTATCAGTGTTTGTGCATGTATGAATACGACGCAAGACAGAACTTTTTGCCGAACCTGGGTCAGAAAACTCCCAGCTTTGGGAGATATTACTATTAAACATGTTGGATGCTTCATCAATGACAACTCGGGGCTACTTATGAATCTGTATATGTGTGCATCATAAGCAAGAAACACTGAATAAATGAAGAGCCTGGGGAATTATGCTTCCCCGGTCTCTCTTCTGGTAAACCTAATTCATGTCCTGTATGTGGATATTCACTATACAAATACAAGACCTATTGTCTTTATCTGTGGTAGTTGTAATAGGTAACAGAATCCGGAGTGTTGTGTGGAAAGGTAGTATCATCCTTGGATACAGTTGTATGTTCCCTGTATCTGGCAAACACCAAGTATAATTAAACTCTAATACGAAGTTATGCTGTATTGATTACATTGTGTAAAGTGTGTATCAGGCCAGAACATATTATAACAATGATGTTCGTTGTTCACTATGTATTGACATGTCAATTCAGCTCTTACTAATATATTTCAACACATTCATTTGAATTGCACTGTAAAGAAAAGGCGAACAATTTTGAGAATTATATATCACTGAATCATTCCGGAGTGTATTCACTTGGCAAATGCAAAGATTAAAATTGCAAATGAGAGAAGATGTATCCGTTAGTAGGCTGCAGAGGGAAAAAGTAAGATTTCTAACAGCATTCCAGCACTACGGAGGGTTATAAATGCCAATATATTATCAAACCGTGACTGTCAGAAAACAAATCATAATTGCTCTTAAGAAATAAAATAATAATGAGTAAATATTTTATTTACATAATTTTAATGTACTAGGCTCATAGGCAGCAGATGGCCCAACATATGTGGATAGATTATCTTTATCTAAATAAATCAAAATATGTGCACGTTTGCAGTATGTATTTGGACTTCAGTCCCTTAGTGATTTTAGTTTCAATTAATTACTTTTCATCCTTGTATTGTTTGGTTTGATAGATATTATTAAAGAAAGGTTTTTACTTTCACTATCACTATTCCAGTTGATAGATTTCAAATTCCATTTTCAAAAGACTCTTCTTTTTCCCCATACAAAAGACTTCTATATTAGTATTTGTGATGATTGATTTCCAATTTGATAGTCGAAAGAAATATCTATCTATCTATCTATCTATCTATCTATCTATCTATCTATCTATCTATCTATCTATCTATGGCCACTGGGTAGTTATAGTGTGGCCAATGTTTTCATATAAAATGCTTTTCTTGTGTTCTTAACAACTTTGACGAATCTTTTCAACAAAAAAGGTGCTACTTTTTGACTAGTTTGTGCATGGAATGTTTTGGACTGCTCCGCCAAGTAGGGGATGAGAAAACATGCATTTGCAATGCAATAGGTCTCACATTTTCTTGAGTTAGAACTATTGGCATTGCAAATTCATAACTGGAGTTTTCTTGCCACATAAATTTGTCAACCCTGCCTCATAATTTCATCTTTTCCTGACATATAATCTTAGTTGCCCGGCATATAACTAAACCATTTCTATTTACCTTCTTCCTATATCTGCAGCAAAAAATGAAAATTTTGCTATTTAGCATCCTAATTTAAATCTGCCATGCTAATTCCAAGAAAATACCACTTTCACCACCCCACCATCAGAGTTGCAGGCTTGGTAACACTCCCAAAAAAGACAGCCACAGAGGCGAAATATACTAGAAGGGTTACCCAAACATATCAAGAGTGCTCAAACGGTCATAGTCTAATAAGGATGGCAAGTTGGCCTTACTCACGGTCATAATTGTAATAAGAAGAGGCTATTAAAACATATACAGTTATCATTAAATCATATATGATAGTTATCAGAAATAAACCTTTGGTATTAGAATGTAGTGCTCAAAACACTGTAGCAAAAATATCATTTGTAAGAAACATGGTCATGTAACCATATTGTTAGCCTTTAAAGGGCATTTTCCACAGGGAAAATATTTTACCCATTGAGGCAAAAATTGTGCATTTGCACAAGTGAATCCAATCCTACTGTACGGCACGCCACAAAGAGCTCTGTACAGATTTATGGAATCAACAATTAGGAATTACATGATTTCTAGTATAATCCACCTGGAAACTTGCGCCAGGTGCATTGTTCAACATTACAGAAACCCAGCTACAACATACCGAATTCGGAAGAAAATATTTCCTCATCAACTCAGGTACAAAACAAATTTTTGAGCAACTGTTTTAGTGTGTGCCAAGCTTGACATGCCAGAAGAACGGCTCAGAAGGTCTTGGGAGCTAAGTGTCCATCACACATATCTGGTGGTAGTGCAGAGAGTGAAATGTACATCCTTTAAGTTTATTTCTTTATTTATGAAAGGTATTTAAATCATCTATGCCACGTTACATTAAATTGCAGAGCTCCATACATTAAATTACCCATGCAACAAGCTACTGTATTTTAGTACAGGAGCTTCATGAGTGGGCCTCTGTCCAGAGCAGAGGGTGACTATATTACTCGTGTATTGCTTCAGGCAGTTTTCAAGAAATACAGGGACTAGTTTAAGTCTGTATTATTACTGCAGGGTGCTGTAAGGGTGGGCTAACTGAAGGCTCAAAGGACTAGCTGAACAGCAATCTCTCAAATGTGATTATTTCTGGTAGTGACAGAACAGCACCCACACAACACATCAGAGAAACATGTGCATTTCTTTCTTTCAGGATGGCTCATATGATGACATCCATGAATGTAAGGGCTCCCGGTAAAACAAGGGAATGCTCTTCTGGCCTTTACATGTGACAGGCCCAACAGAGCCAGGCTAGAGTCAATCATGTATCAAACTAAGTAAAGGCCTCTAATGGAGCTCCAAGGCATCAGCAGAAAGCTCTGGAGGCATATGCATCTGTGAGGTTCGGAAATGTTGGGTTAGAGCCAGCCACATGGGGAGCATTGGGTCCTTCGTGGAGCTCTGAAGTAACCAAGAGAGACGTAGGCATTAAAAATGTCCGGCAGGGCTGGGACTGAGTCAGTTATCATCACATCAAGCTAAGGATCTCTTGATGGAGCAAGAAAACGAGAAAACAACCTCGGAACCTTTGCATCTAAAAGGTCAGCACCACCAGCAGCTTGTCAAGACACAGTCTTTGAAAAGGCACTTATGTAATAAAAAATGCACCTTTGTGTGTCTGAAAAGACCAGGAAGCGCTAAGTCAAACACAGTGATGTGAGGGGAAGCGCCACCACTACTGGTGACTAGCAGTTGTGTTCACAATCAGTGCGAGAGCATGCACTCAACTGTTCCACTATTTACAAGATTTACTTATTGTTGCTTCAGAGATGGGGCCAGGTGGCGGCTTGCTTCCTGAGAACCCTCCATTAATCTTCCCCAGAAACAAGTTGCCCCCTCCAGCCATCGCTCCCACACAACGACAAACCACTCTTTTGATATTCCTCTCTAATGCAGTGCACTTTATTGCACTCTTCCCTATCCCATTCCACTCTATTCTTTTCCACTCTATGTCATTTGATTCTTTGTCTTTCTATGCACTCCCACTCTATGATATTTCCACTCTATGACATTTCACTTTATGCCACTCCATTAAAGACCAGTGTATACGCTAGTTCACTTTGTCACTCTTTTGTAATCCACTCTATGCCTGTCCGCTCTATGCCACTCCAGTGTGCACTGTTCTACTCTACACCACTCCACTGTATGAAATTCCACTCTATGCCACTCCAATCTATGCCACTCAACTTAATGCCTCTTCTCTTTATGCTACTCCACTCTATGGTATTCCATAGTACATCAGTCCATTCTACATCACTCCACTATATGCTGTGCTACTCTATGCCAGTCCACCACTTAATTTCATGCTATTTGACTCTGTGCCACTTGACTCTACACCACTGTCTGCCAATCCATTCTTCTCTGTTCTACTGTGCATCATTCCACATTACACCATTCTAATTTATGCCATTCTACACAACTCCGCTCTACACCACATCTCCCCACTCTATTCCTTTTTACGCCAGTCGACTGTAAGCTATTCTACACTACTCTGCTATACTCTATTCCATTTTATGCCATTTGACTCTATGCCACTGTATGCCCCTCCACTGAACACTATTTCACTCTACACCACTTGCTTGTATGCCACTCTAAGCCATTACACTATATGCTATTTCACTATACACCACTCCACTCTTCTCTATTTCACTCCATGCTTCTCCACTGTAAACCTCTCTACTGTATGTCACTGAACTCTACACTAATCCACTCTACAATATTCCACTCTATGCCACTACATGCCATTCCACTCTGTGCCCTACGCCACTTCACTGAACACCACTCCACTCTACCCCACGCTACTCTTTCCCATTACACTCTATTCCACACCCCTTTTCACTTGTCCATTGTATGCACCTCATAACACACAATCTATGTCACTCCACTCTACCCAAAAAAACTGTACACCACTCCACTCTATGCCATTCCACTTTACGTCACTTAACTGTACATCACTGTACACCACTCCACTGTACGGTATTCCACTCTGCACCTCTCCACTGTACACCTTTCCAGTCTATGAAACTCCAGTCTAGGCCAATCCACTCTACGCTACTCAACTCTATGCTATTTCACTCTATATAACTCTGCTCAATGCCACTCTACTCTACCATTCCAGTATGCCACTCTTCTCCCTCCTATTTCACTCTACACCACCCTGTTGTATGTCACTCTACTGTACACTACACCACTGAACACCACTCCACTTTACACCACTGCAATATAAGCTATTCCACTCTGTTCAACTTCATCCTATGGCACTCTACGTCCCTCCACTTTACATCACTATAGTGATGCCACTTGACTCTAGACAACTCCACTTTACACCACTCCACTCTACACTGTTCCATTCTATGACATTCAACTTTACACCACTCTATGTAATTCCACTCTATGATATTTCACTAAATGCTACTGTACTGTATAACACTCCACTGTACACCATTCCACTCACGCCACTCAAATCTATGGTACACCATTGTTTGCCACTCCACTGTGTGCCACTCGACTTTATGCTACTTAACTCTACACCACTCCACTCTACACCGGTCCACTCTAATCTACTCTGAAGTACAGCACTCCACTGTATGGGACTCCACTGAATGCCACAACACTGTACGCCACTCTAATCTATGCTGTACTCTATTTCACTGTATGACACTTGACTCTACATCCTGAAACACTATGGGCCTGATTCTAACTTTGGAGGACGGTGTTAAACCGTCCCAAAAGTGGCGGATATACCACCTACCGTATTACGAGTCCATTATATCCTATGGAACTCGTAATACGGTAGGTGGTATATCCGCCACTTTTGGGACGGTTTAACACCGTCCTCCAAAGTTAGAATCAGGCCCTATGTTACCCAACACCAATTGCTTTTGACACTGCTCCAGATTTACAAGAAATTGTAAACCTGAGGCAGTGCCAAAATTTAATGCCACCCGAGAGGTGGCGTGAGAGTGGCGCAACAGGGAGAAATATTTTTATTTTTCCTCGTTTTTGCTTTTTCCATGTTTGCTGCATTCTGGAGCACACATAGAAAGAGCAAAATGTAATTAATTATTGTTTAAGTGCAGGAAAGTGTCCCTTCCTGCACACAAACAATCACTAAATAGTGACGATTTGCTACTTCTATGTGTGCTGCATTCTGCATTCTGGGTTGGGGCTAGGTTGGAGCTAGGCTACCACCAGCGCTCGGGAACACACAGGGGGCGCCCTATTGTTGTAAATACGGCGCATCCCTGCGTTTCTGAAATATTGGATCGTGGCACTGCCAAATTTGGCGCATCTCCATGCTCCAACATTTCCTTTTAAATTTCATACTTCGTGAGACACCTGCAGCACATTTGGGGAACCAACAGACTCTGCAGCTGCTGCCTATGAAACATGATCAGTACTCATCGTTTAAGAGCAATCACAGGAGGTCTTGAAAGCATTCCTAACACCCTCTGATGCTGTTCATTCAGCCTCTAGTTTCTTCGTGTGCTTCACAATGCAGCTGTGAACTCTTCAAATCTGCATGAGTGCCAGACATGGAAGTGCTTAGGGTTGATGCATGCCTTGAGCTGTGTGCTAAATAGCAGAAATAAACTCATTACTTCATCATAACTAGACTTGGAATCACTGTGTGCGCACACTTGGCTGGTTAAAAGAAAGCATTTTAAGAGCGATGAAACAATGTGAACGTGATCCACACAACTCAGAAAAGTCTTGACTGCGAGGAAAAGTATTCTAAATAGTATTCTAAATACAGTAAAAATGATCAAATATCGGAAGCTGCGAAACTCTTGATCGTACTCACCAATGTGTTCATTACAACTAAACACATGCCGCGGTGACTTCAGTAGTAAAACCTAACTAAACAAATTAGGGAAAAAAAGCTAAAGCGCATGAAAATATAATCAAAGTGCTTTTCCCCTGGCCCATCCTCACAGTGAGTTCAAAGGGCCAGGATACTACCAGTGTCCAATGGGAGAGACCAACTCACACTTAAGAGTCAGCCTGGAGGGGCGGGCTAACCCATGGTAGGAAGGAACTGGACCCCTTCTGGAGGGAAACACTGGCCCCAGGCTCAGGGACTAACCAACCTGCTCCCTATGAATTTAGGCCACTTCAAAGGTTGTGTGTCCTACCACTGGCAGGAATTCTGAGTAGGGAAAGAGTATGTAAACCCTCACTGCTTTGCTGGAATTCACTACGGAATTATCCAGTTTGTTATACAGAGTAACTGTCCTCGTCAACTCAACATTTGTGTGGGCACTTTTGTGGGCCTTCCCGACATTAGAGCCGGTGGCTAATGGGAGGGAGGGCAGATTTTCAAGACCTTGAATACAGTGCTCAATTTGTAAATAAACAGGTGCCGGTGCTCAAAGCCCTCCACTTAAACACGCGGCTGCCGCAATTAATTGTGCGAACACGGAATACTGAGGCAGCGTAATCCTGAAGCTATCTTGGGCCTCTTTAATCCATTTTAACGTACTCCCTGCTCCCTCAGCTCACTCTTGCAGCTTTCTGAGTTCTCCCGTTGTGACTCTTTCGTTTTTCTCTTCCTCCGTTTTTCCCATGTGTGTCTTTTGCTCGCAGTGAGTGCTTGAGGCAGAAAGATAAGCGCCGGACTACAAAAATAAGTGCCGGTGCTCAGCACCGAAAACAACAAGCACAAATTAAGCACTGCTTGAATATCAGTGATATTAGAACGAAAAATATTTGCGGCAATTTAATAGTATGTGAGTCAAAAACAGATCAGCAGGGCAAAGGAAGGGTTGTGATGACAGTCCTGGCCCCTTAAGACTGTTAGATTTATGCATGGAGGCACAGGAAAAGAGAGAAGACTACTTACGTATACACAAGGATGGATCCCGGTTCATGATGTACCAATTCAAGAGGGCACTGACTATGGTATTGGGAAAGGCTGACCTTAATGTTGAAGGATAATTACCGATCCGCTCATTCCAGGTTGTGACAGCCACCACAGCATTCACAGAATGCTTATCAGAGGACAACATCGAGGCAAGCTGTTTGTAATCAGCGCAAATAAAGTTGTCATCTGAAACTCTGTTTTGCATGTGTGTAATCAAAGTAATGGTAGGTTTCTAGTACAATTGTATGTAGATGTTGATACAATTGTTAAAGCACGACATGGAGCAGTAGCCTAACACTGATCTTCACTGTGTGTTAAAGTAATAATAGTAAATCATGTTATAGAAAAAAAAAAAAGAGATTTGATTGTGCTTTATTTTTTCCAGTTTATTTTTCTTTGCCTTCAGTCACCAAGAGGTTATGTGTGATGGAGCATCACAACATGCCAAGGTGTTCAATAGTTATAGAAAACATGATTTCAACTACACAGAAGCAGTGTGAATAGGTAGGGTAGGCATCCAGTGGGACATATTGGAGGGCTTCAAGTTGCATTTAGGACTTTGCATGGCACATGACCTCATAGTAATATACCTGGGTGGCAATAACCTCGTCACTGAAGGCAGAAGTTCACTGCTGCAGAAGACGAAATGCTCCTTGGTGAGCAGATTACCTGGTGCTCCAGAATTTGGTTCCAGATTATCAGCAGGTGGTATTGTCAAGGGGCAAAATCACAAGAAAAGTCTAAGGGTCATATTCATACTTTTTGACGCAAAGCTGCGCCAGGCGCAGTTTTGCGTCAAATATTTTACCGCCGGCTAACGCCATTTCGATGCGCACGGCGGAGCAACCAACAGATGGGAGTCGTTTTTTTTTACGCACATCGCGGCGTCAAGTCGTAAAGGAAAACGACGTTAACGCAACGTAAATGACTGTGGGTCGATTTACGACAGCGCAACCCGGAAAGCGACGTTTTTTTTTACGCAATAGCGTCAAAAATACCCACGAACACTGCCCTTTCAGCATAGGAGAGCCAAAATGGATACCAGATGCCACTACAGACCCCAGGAAGATGACAGCAGACCAGGAACCAGCCAGGATGATCCATACAGGAACCAGGACATATATAGAAAAAAAAGAATGGTCGCTTCAGTGCAGAGGAGCAGGAAATCCTGGTTAAAGAGGTGACGGAACACCAGCACCAGCACCAACTGTTTATCACCTCTAAGTTGCCAATCAGTAGGAGAGAGGCCATATGGCAACAAATTGTTGACAAGATCAACAGTGTGGCGGAAGTACGCAGAACAGTCACCGAGTGTAAGAAACGCTGGCATGAATGCAAACGTAGGACAAAGGAAAAAATGGCCAGGAACAGGAAGGCAGCACTGCAGACTGGAGGGGGGAGTCCAGCACACCAGGAGGCCCTGGACCCCATGGAGGAGATGATCACAGCCGTCATCCCTGAGGAGATCGTCACAGGGATTCAAGGACAAGACAGCGCAGACTACCACGAGACAACACACATGCAGGGTAAGTCGCATGGGGAATTATAATGCAATAATGTTGACTGTAAGCAGGGGGGGAAATACCACTACATATTGCATGTAAGTCAGCATATATATGGAGTGGCATGGGTAAAGGGGCGCAGCAGGGGGGCATGCCCTGCACAGACAGAAGCTGGGGCACGACATTACACAACACCAACAACAGTCCCATGGGGGCATCCTGTCATGACAACAATGGAGCTAAGGGAAAGCCTCGACAGGTGGGAAGGCCACTACGTCAAACTTACATCCTGGCACTCGTCAGCCAAAATATCTCCTACATTAACTAGGGCCCTATCAGTAATCCAGTAGCCAAAACAACAACTGCAATGTAACTGCGACAACAGTTGACATTAACACCTCTGATCTCTGTGCAGCACAAGTAGCCAATGGCAGTAACCTCCCCATGGAACATACATACCTAAATTTGGGGGTGAGGATGACATCTGCAACAATCTCCTGAAACAAGACAAAGGCCCCAGTACACTCAAATGTCAATGCCCATAGTTGTCACATACATCAGCCAAAGTAAACAACAATAGGAGCCACACAGCACTAAGGACACACACATGCAGCATATGTCAGGGTCCTTCACGTGCCTGGCTAACAAGGCAACATCACAAATGTCATACTACTCAGACAACAGCATTGAGGAGGGGACACATGCAACTGGTCACTGAAATACACCTGCACAGTCAGAGGACGAAATAGGACATTGATACGATAAACATGGCAATCCAATTAAACACACATTACCCAACATCAGCTGGACACATTAACAATGTCTACATCCATATCACATCATAACATTGCCATGCATAGGATATGCCACATCTCAATTACAATTAAGTCAATGTGAACAATCAGGGATTGGGGCAGGTCCTGAGAGGCAAGTGTGCTGCCAGGGCAATGACAACACCCACAGCCAGTGAAAGATCTCACCATAAGAATAGATATACACGGAGGGTCAAGTAGGACAAAAAGATGGCTATTCCCTATTTGGTACAAAGCAACACCTAGAGGCGATTAGGCAGACAAGTCTGATAACTCTATATCATACATGTGACACACAGGTGGGCCATAGGCCTATAACAATGCCCATATGAAGGACAGCAGATACCAATACCAAACAAGATCACAAAGTGAATTCATCAAAAGGCTGGCATGTTACGTCAAAATTGTCACAACACAGACACACTAATTGTACCCTGTTTCATTGCAGAGGAACGTGGATCTCCTGCCGATATGCCTGTCCCTGATTTCCCTGATGACATGGATGACGAGCCCATAAACATTCCCCAGGAGACCATCCAAAAGGTCCTTGAAACCCTCCAGACCCCACCTTCATTCACAAGGAGGAGCACAGAACAAGCAGCCATCACAGAAGAACCACCCACCACCCCAATTGCAAGACCTGCCAGCTCCTACACAGCTGAGGACTCTGACGACACTGGCACCAGCTTTGAAAGAACTGTAGTTGGAGTACAGCGGGAGCTGGCCAAGGAGATGAGGGTGGGGATGCAAAATATGGCAGGCAGCCTTGAGGGGGTGCGCTCGTGCATGATGTCATCTGCAGATCAGGCAGCAGCTATGCAAGCCCTAACATCCATACTGCATGGACTACAAGAAACTATAAAGGAATTCACCATTGCAGTAAGGGAGTTGCCACAACACCTCGCACCCCAAACTTTCCACTACATGCACGAATGCAATCATGACTCCCTCAGGGCCGACCTGGCTGCCTACCATTGTGATGTAGCTGCTATTCTCAAAAACCAGCAGGTCCTCCTTGCTGTAGTACTGCCCTTAAGACCTTCACAGGGAGCAGCCACCTGGATGTCTGACGTCTTCTAACACTGAGGTGTGTGTTGCCCCTTCACAACCAACAACAAGGACAAAGCAGGCAACACACACATCAGAAGAAGAAGACATGGAACAGATCACATTCACACGGAAGAGTACCCGGAAGCACTAGTCCCTACACCATGGCCTACTTTGACCAAGGTCCTACGTTTTGTCAATTGCCAGTCTCACTACAACTATACTCAATGACTGTTCTGCTAACCACTGTATGACTTGTCAGCATTGCCTGTGAATGTCTCTCTCCTACTAATCGGCAAATCCTGTCCCTCTGCACTGTCTGTAACATCACCCCAGCATGTCAGGAGCATCATCCACACCCCTTCTGTAGGATCACCATGTAAGAATGCACCAGAACGGACTCAGCAAACATGGACAATGTACAATTTGCACTACAGCACCTATCAATAAATAGCACTTGCACACCTAATATGTCTCTGTGTTATTTGACACATTAACTGTGCAGTAGATAACTCTAAAGTGCCTGTGTGACAACCATGTAGCTTGTCAATACAACTGTCCTGACATCATGTAGTCTGATACATCTGTGCAGTGGCCAGGATTGCATCATAGCCTGCCCATCCTGAGGAGAATAACTGATGAAGGGACAAACCACACACAATCATGCTGTGTTGGACAGAATAATGCTCCATCTATAGCAATCAAAGTCAACTAATGGTGGCTGATAAATGTAGGCACCATGCAATACTAAAACATGAAATTATGCAGTATAATCTAAGCAAACACAACTAAACACAGCATCAATCACTCTTTCTGAGTATACTTCCATGAAGGGAAGTCATGGTGAATTTTTGCACACATGATCTATGTCAGCAATGAAGACAACAAGACAAGAGTGTTAACAACACCTCATCTACAAAGATGTCCCTGAACATCACACTGCAGTCTGACCTAATAAATTACCCACAATACCAAGTCTGGAAGCACACTTTGTGATGTAGAATACATACTCATCAACACAATTACTTGGTGATCCATGTAAACTACAAATGGTGGTTCTATCAAATGGTGGATATTTACCAAGTTAGCACAGGGGTAGCTGCCATTTTAAACCTCTATTTTCTTCGGTGTGTAGCATAGGACACAAATGTCATAGAAAAACAATCACCTACACTGATGTCAAGGCCATGATCAAGTAGCAGTTAACACATAATGCAAAGGGTTAACTATATATTTATTCATATGTATTCACACCAGAGGCAACTAAGGGAAAAGTCATACCTACACTAATCTAACCTGACTACTCCTAACCCACAACTGTACCTAACTAACCTAATCTAAACTTACCCTACACAAATAACAAATTGTTCTAAACATCAACCCCCCACCCACCATTATGAGACAGGACACATGCAGGACAACACATACTAACCTACACACATACCATACTATCCTAAACAATCATATATTTTTTTGTATTTTTTTATATATATATATTTTTTGTTTTCTAAACAGACATGAATCCCAACATTGACAAACACCCACCCACCCACACATTCAAAAATGAAAAATAGAAAGAATAAGGACCCCCCACCCTCCTCCCTAACACCAACTAAGCTAACAACCTATACTAACCTAACACTAATCCCCAAAACCCACCTATCATGATAAAAAGGAAAGAGGAGAGAGGGGAGGGATAAATTTAAATGAACCAAATAAGTCCTAGAGGTTGGCCCTCCGTAGGGTCCGCCTGATGGACCTGACCCGCTTCTTAATGTACGCCACATCCTGGGTCAGCTTGTCCACCTTCCTAATGAACTTGTCCATTTTCCTGTCTAAAGCCTGGAATGCCTCAGGGTCAATAGGAGGTGCTGCTGCTGTCTGTGTGCTGGCAGAGGTGCTCGGTGTGGGAGTTGTTTGTAGCCCACTGGACTGTCCTGCAGCTCTGAAATTGCTGGGTCCAGGTCGTGCTGCAGAGGCAGGGACAACTGTCCCTGCCGTTGCTGGGGCCACTTGGGGAGAAGTGGTGGATGTGGTGGTGGTGGCTGTAGTGGGCAACTTTGGGCCACCCTGTGGTGAGGCCCACCATGCTCCGGAGGCCCGATCCGCCTTGTATTCTCGGGCCATCCGTCGGAACCCCGACTGCACCTGCAAGATGTGCCGGTATCTCATTGCCCGCCTTTCAAAATCATGCCTCTGAGCGGCACTCATGTTTGCAGCTGTGAAGAAAAAGGGCAACTATTTACCATAGGAAATGCATTGGGTGGAATAGCACAATGGGTCAATTGGAAATTACTTTTACTGTTGTTGTAACAGCTAATTTCACCACATAGATCATTGAAAGTCTCAGAGGAAGTACATGGGAAGCCTGCATACAAAAGGGCATCTCACACCTAGCATATACATGTCTCTACATGATGGGTGACATCAGCCTAAACTTCTCATCAAAATAATTGGTAATGCAGCTGACATTATGGCTGCACCTCCTCCGCCTATTGCCTTGACTACATATGTCAGTCTATGTGATAACAATCACAACCCTCAATATCTGCCATTTGTAAATGTTTTTGCTAGTATAGAACTCATGTGCCATAACCGAGTGTGTACACTAGGTTCAAAACAAAGTTGCAAATGGTCACAAGTATGTGTAACATACTGGTTGCTACAGTCCTAGGTACCCTATTCCCAAACACATGGCAGTCTTTGAGGGGGGGGGGGGGTGGGAAGAACAACCAACAATCCCATAATCAATGCACACCCAGGAGTGTCTAGAAAGCTCAACAAGTTTTTGCCTCCACACACACAACACCAGTGAAGGGCTAGCAACAAATTGGAGTCAGCTAAACCTTGTCCTATCCAAGGTCCACACATGTCAAAATGTACTGACTTAGGCCAACATCACATACTACCAGTGAGGCATATTTTACTACAGACACAGATGAGCAAGAACACCCATGATCATGAGTAGAATGTACACCTAGGCCATTGCACTCTAGTCCCACACACTTCTAGTTCAACTTGTGGAAGTACATGCCCCTGGAAGATCCAACCTACAGTGTACTCAGTCCATCGTTAACTAGGGAAGCAGCATATTTCAGACAAGCTTTTTGCAGAAGCTATCTGGGAGAATGTCAGTCTGAAATGCAGACTCAGTCCGAGACAAGTCCCTGAGCAACTCTTATATTAACCAGTGTATTCCACATGACTCACCCCATTCCCCATAGCGGGCCCTACTGGAATGGCCTACACACCCAAAATCTGAGAAATGGATAAGCATAGGTCTACTCAAAATGAAGTGATAATTGAAATCCCACTAATGGAACAATACTAATGAATGGGCAGCGCATCAAACCTTGAATTCTGTTGAACACACAGTAGTCCATCATGCATCACCAGCAAACATTAAAAATAGCACACATGCAACACTCACTGTAGGTGTCGGGGTCCGCAAAATGAGCCACCTCTCCCACAGTGTACGGTGCAGGTCCACCTGTAAAGCATGAAAGGAAGAATATACTCAGAATCCGTGCACTGACAAACAATTGCAATTACAAAGACAATGTGAGAATATGACATGAGTAATGAAACACTTTCACACATGCTCATACTGCATGGAATTATTCTTGAGCAACATTTACATTGGATGAGTGTCCTGCTACAGTTACACACCCTACTACACACATGCAGTGGCCTGGACAGTCATGTGGTGTCAAAGATGCACCTCCATTAGTATGCCCCAACAATATAGGGGTGCATTCATCTCATCATGTGCATCCAAGAGAGACATCCAAAAGCTGGTCACTTGAGGACTGCATGACCTCTCAAACTCAAACAGCCTATGTGGTCATTTTCTCCACACACCAACCAGACACACATGTGACATATGTGTGGACAACATTGCTAACTTCAATTGATGTGAAGGCAGCACTCATTTATAGCATCATGTTGGGTTTACAAATGTCAGTCTAGCTATGGCGTCTACATATGTAGGTATGATGTTTCAACATCCATTTTTCACTGGCTATTGTGACCTGTAGAGTTCTAATTGAGTCATTAACGTGTTGCTTGTCTGACACAAAGGCAGCACTATATTACATACTGCTACAGGCAACCGGTATGTGTAGAAAACATGAGCTACCTGACTGCTAGCATTTGTCTTCCTTCACATTGTGCATCAATTACCCAGTAGGTTTCCCTAGCATTACACACAGTCAGCTACTTACCTGGCAGATTGTGTAACAATCATCACATGTCGCCACACAGCTTTAAATTGTGCACATGTAATTGATGTGTACTTACCAACATGGCCACCAATCCTGATTCCTAGGTGGTCCAGCAGATCTTGCTCCCTGGATATCGGATCAGCCCAGCGGTGCTTAAGTTGATGTTCATTCCTCAGGCTACCATATACATGGACCAAGTGATGGCGCACCTTCCCCCACCAGACTTTACGGACCTCCGTGTGATACCCCTGTATCACCCTACCCCCAGCCTCCAGCATGAGTGGGAGGAAGTGGCAAACAAGCCATATAAATCCCCCCAATTTCTCCTCACCCATCCTGGCAAGCTGTGGCCTACCAGACATGTCAGCACTGACAAAGGGGAAAACGTTGGAGACAAAGGAAAAGGGGGAAATGGGGAAAGGTAGAGAGGTGAAAAACAAAGAAAACTTAAGATGAAGAGCCCAACTAACCCCTATATTACACTACCCACAACAGACTCCCACAGACAATAAATGAAACACTGGACTTGACAAAATAATACAACACAGACTCAGACAGTATTCAACAACAAGACAATGATGACAAAAGCACAATTGAGAAGGTACACTGGACACAAAAGCACTAATACACAGGACAACAATTTCCACACAGCCACACAGTCTAGAATAATCTGAGACTGCAAAGTGAAAGTAAAAGTACACCAACTGTACAGATTCTGTAAACAGGATATCCTATTACATCACATCCTGCATAAAATGGCCGCCATTTTTCCCCCGCTATGCGTCATTTTTTCACGCATACAGCTTGTGCGTCATATTTTTTGATGCATAGGAGTGCACATAATGCAGAGTCAAAAAATGTTTTCATCATTGGTCCATTATATTTGTTTGAGGCTTATTTTACAGTTCTAGAATTGAAAATTAAGCCGCTGGCAATTATGATATCTAAATATGAAAATTAATTTCGACTCAGCATTATCTGCACTCCTGTGCATAAAAAATTATGACGCACAAGCTGTATGCGTGGAAATATGACGCATTATGTAAAAAAATGGTGGCCAAGTAATGCTGGATAGTATTATATCTATTTTTGGGATATTTTTTTGACTCAGCATTATCTGCACTCCTGTGTGTCAAAAAATATGACGCACAAGCTGTATGCTTGGAAATATGACGCATTATGACAAATATGTCTTTCATTTGTCAAATTGTGAAAAGAATTTTGTCATGACCAAACAGTGATAAGTGATACACATTTGGGGTTAGCTATGGCAAATGTCCCTTATAGGATGTATAGAAGGTATTCACAGTGCAATAGTAATGATTGGTCTGAATGGATATTACTCATAATTGTACACATATGTGGGTAATTGCTGATGGCTAATTTCAAAATATGAATGGTATACCAGGATGTATACCTTAGCAAAAATGTGTCCACATTTATCACGGTAATCAAACTTATATAAAGGCCAAATAGGTAGTGCAATTGTCGCCTTCACTTTTTAAGGGGGTTACCATATCCTAATTACGAGTTAATGTATCTTAAATGTGTTTTCCTTTTGACATGTAGGCCAAACATGGCACTTATGCATGTTTGTGCTTCACATGTGCATATATAATGTCTATTTGGGGGGCAGTAGAGGTGGACTTAGGCCCCCAGCACCCTAGGGTTTGCTCTTCCAGACTTGCAAATTTATCCAAGGGTTTCCCAAATTCAGTAATGCTAAACCTGCAGCAGCAGGCTCATGGAAGCAAATAGGGTATGATTCACTGTTTGCCATTCTGTAATCCCATTTGCCCATTTGACGTTGCCCTATTGATTCTTTGGAGAAATCTGACATACCATTTTGCATTGATATTATTTGCTAAATCTCAACGTTCCTCATGTCCTGATGGCAAATAGGCTGTTGATGTATGTGGCCCTTACCTGGTTTAGTGGCATGTTTCATTCTTCCTGCTAGGTTACAACTGGGACACTACTGTGATCGGCTGCTTGCAAATATTTTGTTGATGGAATGGTACATGTTTATGTGTGTGGTCCAATATTGATCCAGTATCAACTGTCAGGGTGTATGTTGTCACTGTAACTTCCAGGTCTCCTCATGAGTTAGTGGCAGCTAATCTTGTTTCAATTGGGTATTGTTTGTAGCAAAATTTGAGAGAAGCCATTGAGGACATGGTCACCTACACATGGATGGTCCCACCGTGTCACTGAAAACGTGTAATGAGACTTTCAACTGGGCAACCTTGGTGTGCTGAGTGAGAGAATGTCTCAGGTGTCTGGATCCGGCATGTGTCATTGCAACATTTCTACTCCAGTTGGCCTCTGTGGATGGTAATGTATCAGGAAACATCATAGCCTCTGTGCAGAAGTAAATGGCTGGTATTCAACACACAACTCATCTTTATCATTTGAAAAATGTTACTCAGTGTTTGAACAGTCAGGGTCCTCATATGTGTTACCTTTTCATGGACATTATCTGAGGTTGCTGGTTTTGATGGAGGCCATTTACACCATCATACACTATGGTCCTGGTCCACTGTCACACTTTGTAGTTTAGGCATTAATGAGGGCCAGACAACGGAAGGGCCAAGATTTGGCTATTCAAGGGCACTGGCACAAATCGGATGCAAAAACAGTCAGATGATGAAATACTATGTATTTGAGTATACTGTACATTGATGAGGCTAATGACAAATTAGTGTCTGAGGTACAAGAGGTTTTGGATAGCACATGTGGTCCATAGGTGGACCCCAGGTATCTGTAGAGTGACCCACGGACAGGTGGCAGTCAGGCTGACAGGATGCTGGGTCAATCAGGAGCAAGTCCTTTCAGTAATTACATGATCACGTGTTCTGACTAGGACTGGTCAGAGGGAGCAGTAGACAGTTGAGATGTCACACTGTGTATGTCCTGTGTTGTTTTGAAGGTGACACATGAACCCTGATAAAGTTTTCTACGTCAACATTAGTGTCAAAGCTTAATGATGTAATAGCTCAAATTCAGACATGTATGCAGTAGGAGGCATCAGCAGGGACGGGGTTTGTACTTTTGGGTGGTGTGCATGGAGGGGATCACTGGTGTGGCCTCCATCAGTGTCTCACTAGTCCGGTCAGATGGGATTTGCTGATAAATAGCCTACAGTACCTTTCACAGAAGAATCAATCTACAGGTGATACCAGGCCTTATAAACTCAAAGCCAGTGTATTATATGAGCTGAGTTCCATGCAGTAAGATGGTAGTATGACAATGGTAGGCATAGTAAAGGGTGTGGCACACTGGATGACTCTTGTGAGTGTGTGTGTGTGTGTAGATGAGGGAATCTCAGTGTACACAAATCGGCATTCCAGGGACCTCTTCAGACAGGTGGGGTGTGAGCAGCTGCAAGTGTGTGTAATGTTTTTAGAAAAAGGCTGACATGTAGATGGGATGTGATGTGCTGGATGCTTGTCATATGTGTGGCACTTGTCCTGTGTATGTTCTGCTTATGTGTAACTCTAGTGACAGATAGTCATTGCAATGATAGTAAGTAGTTGGAATTACTGTTGGCAGGAGTCTAGTCCTACATTCCTGTTCCTGAAGCATTAGCATGCGAACTGCCTGATGTATGAGGCCTGTTTTCCCCTAGTTGAGTGATGGTGTTTTGGTTGTGTAGCATCTGCTGCGATGATCCATGTTTACTACATGTATGTGAGTCATATGTGTAGTCCTCAGCTATTGCCCTTCAAAGGTGAACTGTACAGGATGTCTGTCATTTACATTGTGTGTGTATTTGACCATTGTATGGTGGCCATTACATTTGTGGTGTATATTTTTGTGTCATGATTGTTATATAATTATTGCTCAATGAGTCGACATTCTTCTTCAGATATTCCAAGCTAAAGGTAGGCAGAAATGAATAGGCCAAACCATGATGTGGTGTTTGTTATCAGTGTTTATTTACAATAGTGCATTAAGTGGTGATGGTGATAATTATGAAAATAAATTATTTACAATCTGTTGGCGCCTACGCACTCCAGCAGCCGTGTTTGGTTGTTCCCCCTCCTGTTGCAGGGCAGCATCCTCTTCTTCGTCGTCTTCAGGCATGTATGGGTCTGGTTTGAGAAGGGGAATGTTCCTTTTTACACAAATGTTGTGCAATATTGCACGTGAGTATGATCCTACAGACCATCTCGGGGGAATATAGTAGGCTTCCCCCAATGATGTCAAGGCAGCGGAACCTTGACTTTAGGATCCCAAAGGTGCGCTCGACAATGCTGCGTGTCCTCTTATGGGCGTCGTTGTATGCCCGCTCTACAGCAGTACTCGGGTTCCCAAATGGTGTCATTAGCCATGGCTGGATGCCATATCCCTGATCAGCTGAAAGAAAATCACAGAATGGGATAATGTAGATGTAGCTGGCACTATTGAAAAGACCTTTAATGGCAGTAGTTGTCTTGTGTTGTCTGTGACTCTTTTGTGTACTGATGTGACATCCTATACTTGTAGGCTATACCATCTGCATTGTGTTGTTTCCTTGGCTGAGCAAGTGTTTTGTCTGCTAACCGTTTGTCATCAATATGTTTTGGGATTTGCAGTACAGTGTGCCATCCCTAGGATTGTGACTTGTGATACAGGTGTCCGTGTGTCTTCACTAAGGGTGAGATGATAGTTCCATGCACATTTAAATTTGGAAGTGTTGTTAACACGTTCATATCAAAGTACCCTGTACACCCCATACCTTGAAACTTATGCAATGTTAATGTAAAGGTCATTGTGACACCTACAATTTGCAAGGTGTCATTTAGGCAACCACACTCATTAATGTCTTCACATTAGGCTGTACAGTATATTCCAATGTGTGAGAGGTTCAATGGTGACCTACGAAACATGGCTAGTGATGTCAGGACCTCAGTATGTTCCTGTCTAGATGTTGCTGTTGTGGTGTATGTGTTGTGTGTCCTAAAGGGCTGCTGTGCAGTGTGTATATAAGTAGGTTTCTGTACTTACCAACAAGTAGTCCATTGCCATACCGTCCATCCTGGAAGTGTTGGTTGATGGTGCAGTGACGGAAGATGAATGAGTCATGTACACTCCCAGGATATTTAGCCACGATGTTGCTGATCAATCCCTGGTGATCGACTATGGCCTGCACGTTGATTGAATGTGTATGCTTCCTGTTGCAGTAGAGGTGTTCTGTTGCAGCAGGCGGCACAAGGCGTACGTGTGTGCAGTCGATTGGACCAAGGACGTGTGGGAAGCCACTGATGGCGTAGAACCCCTGTTTTGTTTCCTGCTGCTTCTGCAGTGTGTTAGGGAAGTAGATGTGGAGGGGTGTCAGGCGAATGATGGCATCTAGTACTTTTGGCAGAAATGCGGAGAATGATGGTTATGATATTCCGCCAACCAGGGCATCAGTTGTTTGAAACGAGCCACTTGCCAGCAGGTGAAGTACGGCAAGCAGCTTTGTTTCTGTTGGGATGGTGCGGGGTGTCACTAAAGTGGGGGCCAACTGCGGTTCAATGTTTTGCAGCAGCTGCTGAATGGCCTGCCAGTTCAACCAGTACCTCTGTATGATGTTGTGTTCCCTGAGGCCATGCAGGGTTGTTCTTTGGCGGAATATCCTCTCCTGCCTTCTGTGCTGCCTTTGGGGTCCCTGCTGGTGTTGTTGTAGCTGCTGTTGTTGCTGCAGGGCTTTGGGTCTACGTGCACGCTGGATAAAAATCACCTCCATGTCTCCCTGTTGCTGCTCTGCTGCTCTGCTGCTCTGCTGTTTGTTCTGTGTGTTCTGATTAAATACAGGTGTGTTTGCCCCATTTTAACGCCTGCCCTGACCCAGGCGTTAAATTTTGACGCAAATCGGGCTGTGCGTCATTTTTTGCTCCACCTCCCGGCCGAGAGTCATTTTTGCCCGGAAGCATAAATACAACGCACGGCCGTTGGCGTCGTTTTTTGGACGGGAACGCCTACCCTGCATATCATTAACGCGGGGCGTGTTGCCGCATCCAAAATATGACGCACACAGCAGATTTTTGTCATCCGCGGGCTCGGGCGACAGAGTTTAAATATGGGGCAAGGTTTGCGCTGATTGTGCGTCAAATTTTTTGACGCACAATCGGTGCAAACGGAGTATAAATATGCCCCTAAGAGCCCAGGAGAAAGTTACTAGGGGCCACATTTACATATTTTATAAAATGTAGGTATGGGTTATATAAAACGTAGGCTCATTAACCTGAGGGTCCTTTCCAACTATGGCCCTGGTGGAGTGTACCTACCTACTATGAAAAATGAACAGTTTATCCAGAACATATGCATGTTCCAACCACAATGGTTTGTTGATAGACTTTGGAAGAGTAGCCTGTTTTAGGGGTATTGCTGGTGACGGATGTCACCAACATGACATGGTGAACCTTACAAGCTGATCCACTGGTGCCACAAGGTCAGCCATCGGACTTTAAAAGGGGCCCCACAGAGGAGCAAAGCACTGGACATGACACCACAGAAAGTAAGGAGCAGGTGTACATTATAAAAAATATCGGGTTTAACTAATGGTATTAAATCTTGTTGCATAAAAGGCATATAACATTTACAAAAATAGACAAAGAGCATAAGAGTTTGTACAGAGAATTCCTTGCAATGGCATAACAATATAGACAAGACATCATATTGTCCAAGTGGGACACCGAGGTGAGTTCTGATACTGCCCAGCAAAATCTGATCAACAATGGTAGTTCCCATAAATTTTCAACCAGAATCAGCTATGGCTCTATGCTGACTGTGGTTTTAATATATTCGTAGTCATGGAGGGTTACTTTGCCCTTATCTACGGCCACTCTGTTAGTGCAAAATAATTTTTTGCACCATTTGGGCTTCCTCTTTGGCAATAGGATGAAGAGCAGATAACAGTTCAGGGCTGGCAAGGGCATATGTAGTCTCCCTGATGTGCCTTACCCAAGGAATCTTGTGACTGATATAACAACCGAGACAAGCTCTCGATTAAGGGTGGCATGAGTGTTGCCCCATATAGATACCCATAAGAGCATAGGCGCCAGCTTGATACGATAGTCCACATAACAGAGGTGCAAGTCTTCATGGAGGAAATAGTGATGGTTTCATGCGTGAAGGCCTAATATCTGCCTATAAAACATTTCTCTTCTAATTGTACATTATTGACGTTTTCGTAGCCCCAAATAGCAGCTCATATATCAACACAGGCAGACACTCTCGTATATGAGTAAGGTTGAAGGAACTGATTTGTTCTGCACTGCTTTTGCAAAATTGTCAAGGCTCCAACAGATTAGTTAAACTCAGGATGTATGTTTAGAAAGCATAGGTACAAGGTACTACAAGAGTCAAAGTTGACCCCTGGATAGGGAAAATAATGTATCTTTCATTCTCTTTTATCCTCGTTTAGCATTTAAGAAAGTTTGCAGGAGTTGATGACACAAACCATAAAATGATTTCTGTGATGTAGTCTCAAGGTCCAACTTATTGATACATTTTACAAAGTTTTTAATTAGACTCTTTAAGCCATTTGGGTTTGTGATATTAGTACAGCATCCCTTTCTAGGGATTTATACGTAAATTAAATATGTCATTTGGGGGTAAGACAATGTTATCATGATTTAAGGAGTGAGCACAAGTGCTTTAACACTGATTAGCTGTGGTAAAGCACACAGAGTCCTAAGGCCATCAAAATAAAATCAGAAAAAAGTGGAGGGTGTTAGAAATGAGGTCTCTGGTTGGCAGTCAGTTTGCACTCTGTCCAAGCAGGGATCCTCACTCTAATCAGTGTAAGGGAGATACACACCTAGAATAAACCGTGCTCACCCCCTTGGTACCCCACGCTCCAAATCTCCATCTGCTTCCAATGGGAAACTGCACTTAAAAGATATTAAAAGGCAGTCCCCATGTCAACCTATGAGAGGGATAGGCCTTGCAATAGTGATAACTGAATTTACCAGTATTTCACTATCAGGACATGTGAAACACACCATGTCCTACCTTTTAAATACACTGCATCCTGCTTATGGGGCTACCTAGGGCCTACCTTAGGGGTGACATATATAGTAAAAGGGAAGGTTTGAGCCTGGCAAGTGGGTACACTGGCCAGGTCGCATTGTCAGTGCAAAACTGCACACACAGACACTGCAGGGGCAGATCAGAGACGTGTACAGGGCTACCCATGTGGATGGCACAATCAGTGCTGCAGGCCCACTAGTAGAATTTGATTTACAGTCCCTGGGCACCTCTAGTGCACTTTACTAGGGACTTACTAATAAATCAAGTATGCCAATTTGGGAAAACCAATCATTACTACAATTTACACAGAAAGCAGTTGCACATTAGCACTGATCAGTAGTGGTAAAGTGCCCAGAGTACCAATGACCAGCAAAAACAAAGTCTGGCACGCAGTCAAAAAGACAGGGGTAACCATGCTGAGGATGCCAGGTCTAACAGAAAGTAACAGAATATTTTTTGATAGTGACTCTGCAGAGAGGGGAATGTCCACTCACCTCCAGCCTAAAGCCAACGGAAATTAATCAACACCTGGATGGACTTCTCCACTTAGGTCATAGAATGTGAACAATGGCCCTCTACTGCAGGGGGACATGTCTGATCTACTCCTTCTGAATTCAGTTTGAACTATGTCTATGCTCTCCTGAGCCAGTGAGGTGACCCATGAGGGAACCCTCCTCCTTTCCTGTGGACTTCATCTTTGCGGCATTTATCCATAACTTTCACACAGATGCTTCCCATCAGACATACAGTACCACAGTGACCAACAACATAATGTGGCCCAGTGTAACACTTGGATCAGACTTCTGGCTTGAGTCAAGGAAAACTCTGCTTATAAGGACAGCAAACAGCAGAGGCTACTGACAGCTGTTAGTGTCAGGGGCCAGGCCCTGATCAATCCACTGCTAGGTGAAGGCTCTAAGTGGGAATATTGAGTAGACCTCTCTTCCAACCTTGGAGATGGCAATTAGTTCTCTATGGGCTCCTGATGGTTCTCTGCCCTCTGAGGTTTCTCAGAGTAGGAGAAACAGCCTTGGATGATAGGCACCCTATATCCTCTTTACCTCCTATCAGTTCAGGGGTGATAGCCCAAGACTGTCCATTCAGCCCTGGGTCTGTTCCCTAAGGCTGAATAGGGGAGAGGAGTGAGTCCTTCCTCACCCTCCCCTTTAACTGGGCTTCTGTACCCTCCACTTGGGAATCTTACCCCCAGAAAACTAAAATGTCAGGGTACACTGGGTGGCTGCCACTCCCAGCTCTCCTGAAAGCAGGTGCTACTCATTCCCCAGAATGGAGTCTATGGGCATCTGGAGACTAACTATGACCCTTCTCTGGACCCCTTCCCCACCCAACTCCAGCGGTACCATGGTCACGAACATACCTGCTCATGTTCCTGAGTTACCCTATACACTTGGGGGGTGTAGTGCTCTGGGGAAACTAGTCGTTCCACTGTCATGGTCTGGCTAGCCCTGTCCCTCAGAGCAGTGACAGGAAACCCATTCACTTTTATCTGGTGAAGGGCCAACTCCCACCTCAGGTAGCACAAGCTCAGTTTCTGAATCTATCACCCAGGTAAGGGAGATCATGGCATGGTCTTTGACCTGCCCCAGGGGACTACTACCCCTAAGACCACATTGGTCACTCCTGTAGAAGTTCCACCAATGAGTGGTTTCTTTGGATGGACAGAGTGCCCCTGCCCATGTCCTAACTGGGAGCACTCAAAGCATCAGGGTTGGAAATAGGACGCCTGGGCCACCATCCACCAGAACCACCCCCATGTTTCCCAGAGGATGATTGAGAACCCTTTCCCCCATCTTACTCTGGACCAGACTGGGTCATCTTTTTCCTTCCCTTCATTATGCTGGGAGGAACCTGAACTACCCTTCTCAGGGTCACTTCCAGTTACTTTCTTGGATATTCGGTACTGATCCAGAGGTCCGCCTCTTCAGTAAGCTTCCTGGGATTAGTCGGCTTGCTGTCCACTAGGTGATGGCACATCTGTGTAAAACAGGTATTGGGCATGTGCTCTCTTAAGATTAAGTTGCACAGGCCAACATTATCATTAACGTTGCAGCCTCGCACCCTAATTGGCATAATCCAAGAAATCCAGCCAATAGTCATTCTGCATCTTTGGCTGTCTTTGAACCTGATGTGGTATTGCTCTAAGGTGGGCCTAAATTTGGTGACAAGAATGGCTTTCAATGGGAAAATATCTAGTTTGGTCCTCAACTTCTAATGTAAGCAGTGTATCCCTCCCCACTGAAGGCATGTGTTTCCACAAGACACCCCCCCCAATTCTCTTCTGGAATCCAGTGTGCCTGTAGAGCTACCCCATACACAGCAAGCCACTAGATGTTATCCTTTGCCACATAATTGGCCATCTGATCTTTGGGTATGTGGACCTTCTTGTCCCCTTCAGACACTGTTTGTATGCCACCACCACTGCTGGAATCTGCTTGTTTTGCCCACAATTCCAGCTTGTTAAGGGTCATTCATGAGCCAACCGCTTCAAGCAAGTTTCTCCTCCATCCTGATCTTGGCCATTTGTATTTTAAACTCCCTGTCTGCCTTCCTGTCAGCCAGCTCCTCTGGGAATAAGCCATGTAATGAGACACTACTTCCTGCTCTAGCAGGGAGTTCAAACTCAGGGAATGAGCCCTCCCCTGGAGACTGTATTTCAGGGATGATGTCTAAATCCTGATGCTGGTCCTCCACATCATCCTCTTGCTCCTCTGTGGTTGTCAGTGACTGTTAGACCTTCAACCAGGTGCTCAGAGTTTACTGCAGCTCAAGCTTCTTAATACCCTGCCTGATGGGGAGCCCCATTTCCGGGAGAACTGCTTGAATCAGCCACATGTGACTTTCCAAGTTGGCCAGCTTGAGCTCCATTACTGCAGTTATTATCACAGGTAGTCAGGAAGCAAAGAGCGTAGATTTGGTTAACCAAAAGTAGCCAATCAAGAGGAATAAAAAAAACTCTGATTGGTCTTAATATTTATGTGGGGTGGTAGTGTAAAACAAAATTACAGTATGGCATTAGACAAACAAAAGTACATATTTTTACCACTGAACATCAGTGTAAGAAACTGTGTTACTGGTTGAGGGGGTGAAGCACTTCTCAACAAGCATCCGCAATTCTTCTCAGGGTGAAATCCCAATAAAACCCTAAATTAACCTGTGGTCAGCCCCTTCCACTCCCCCCCCACCCCCCCACCCCCGGAAGACCACAGGTGCTCCGGAACAGCTTCAGTGCATCCTACTCAACACCGGATCCAACTCGAGAAAATCCACGGATTTGGGACACCATCACCACCATCCTCCCAGATGCTCTCTTCATCACCAAGATGTGGCTCAACCCCACCTCAAAACCTGACATAGCCATTGCAAAGCCAGACAGCCTCAAGATGATACACCAAGATCACACAAACAAACACAGTGGATCATCGCAATCATCAACAAGGAAACCATATGCTGCAGCTCCCACGAAGACAACCCTACACCTATCGTAGAACTCCTGAAATCACAACTTCTAAACTTCTAACCAACACCAAGACCACCATCAGAGGCACCCTCACCTATCATCATCCTGGCCCACTTTCTTCAACACCATCTCTAACTTCATCACCACCCTAGCTATCGATTCCAGATACTACATCCTACTTAGAGACCTCAACATCCACGTTGACGACCCCAGTGATGTTAACACCACCACCCTCTTGGAGAGTATGAACTACATCGGCCTCACCCAACTGGTCACCAACCTCATACATAACAAAATCCACACAGAAAGCAACCACACAAACTGGACCCGATCTTCACATCCAGCGATAGAGTTAACTACAGCCACACCACAGAGATCACCTGGTCCAATCACACCATCGTCAACTACACAATGTAGGTGCCCAGAACAGCACCACCAAGCCCCCCAATGCCACTCACAGCAGCTGGGGAAAAGCAAAAAGGCTCAGTGAATGCAGGTCATCAGCACCACCAACTCAAAGCTATGACAGACCTAGAGCAGGTCATCAAGAATTTCTCCGCCTGGATCACCAAATGCCCAGATAGAGTTGCCCCGATGAATCCAGCCAAAACCAACAAAGCATCAAGGCATGCCAGCTGGTACACCCACAAACTTAGAACCATCAAACTCAATTGCAAATGTCTAGAGAGGCAATGGTGCACCTCCAACTGAGCTGCATGTAAAGCGGCCCTCAGTAACTACCACCAATGCATTAAGAACGCTAAGACAGCAGCCCACACAAAACACATTGAAACTGGCACCAACCACACAGGGTACCTTTTCCATGTAGTCAACACGTTTTCCAGCCCATCAGCCATGGAGAACACCATTCAACCTTCCCAATAACTCTGTGACACCCTATTGGAATGTTTCCATAGCAAGATAGACACCATCTAACTTAGCTTCAATCCACAACCCACCAAATTCGATCTCAACAACTTTGCCCCCCCCAAACACAATCAAGCTATCACCTCTTGGATGCAGCTCACCACACTGATCACCACAACCATCATGTCAACCATCCACTCTGTAGCACCCACCGACCCCTGCCCACAACCTCTTCAATCTGAAAAATAAAGAAATAGGCAAAGAACTCACCAACATCCTTAATGCCTTCATCATCACGGCAAACTACCCCAACAAATGGAAACTTATGGAGGTTAGACCCCCTCCTGAAAAAAAACCTCCACTGACCCCAGCAAACTCAAGATTTATCGTTGCATCTTTCTGCCCCCACATCCCCATCAAAAGTTCTGGAGAAGGCTATCAGCCTCCAGCTCACAGAGCACCTGGAAAGAAATGGCTTGCTTGACTCCTCCCAAACCGGCTTCTGCGCCAACCACAGCATGAAAACAGCATTGATAGCAACCACAGACAACTTCAGTTCCCTCTGCAGGGAGACAGCAGCCCTGATCCTCTTTGACTTATCAGCAGCTTTCATCACTGTATCGCTCCACAGCCACATCAATAGGCTCAACAGCATCGGCTTCTGGGGCAATCAAGTGGATTGCCTCCTTCCTCGCAGGGAGAACACAAAGAATCTGCCTACCACCCTTCACTTCAGAATCGAAGAACATCATTTGCGGCGTACCCCAAGAGGCTTCTCTCAGCTCACCACCTACATTACCTCTCTTGTGGACATCGTCAGATCCCACCGACTCTACATCATATCCTATGCAGATAACACACAACTCATCCTCTTGCTCACAAAAGACCCCTCCACCACCAGAAAAAACTTCTGCAAAGCTATGACCAGTGTCGCCGGCTGGATGAAAACCAAGTGCCTCAAGATAAACTCAGAGAAAACAGAAGTGCAGATTTTCGAGAAAAACACCTCCAGATGGGACAACAGTTGGTGACCATCCAACCTAGGCCCTCCTATCACCCAACAGACCACACCTGCAACCTCAGCTTCATTCTCAACAGTGACCTTACTATGAACTACCAAAGAAATGCAGTCTCCTCATCCTGCTTCCAGACCCTCCGCATGCTCTGCAGAATCTTCAGATGGTTCCCCACTAACACCAGGACGACCCTCACCCAGGCCTCCATCACAAGCTGACTTAACTACAGTAACACATTCTACGCTGACATCTTCTCCCAACTCCTCAAGAAGCTCCAGATTATACAGAACACAGCTGCTAAAACTCATTCTAGATCTCCCCAAATGAGCCCACATCACTCCCACCTCAGGGACCTCCACTAGCGTTCCAAACAGAAGAGATGCCAGTTCAAGATTCTCAAACACACACCTATAAAGCCTCACACAACCTGGGACTGACCAGGTGGCTTGAACTTCCACAAACTCTAGAAAGCTGTGCTCCACCTCCCTAGCCCTTGCACATATCCCTTCCATCAGTTACAGCCACAGTGGAGGTTGTTCCTTCTCCTATACCACCAACCATACTAAGAGCCTCACTCTTCCTGACCGACTTCAAGAAGAAGCTTAAGACCTGGCTCTTCGACTGAGACCCTGCAACCTCAGTAGCCAAATACCCTCAGGGGTGACAGTGCTGCACTATACAAATCAAACATACATTAATTGATTGATTGACTGTGGCAATTATGGATATCTGGTTATGCTTGACTGGGACAAAATCACAAATTCAGGCTGACTGCGATGGAGAGCAGGCCAGCTAGAGGGACCCAGCTAAGCCCGCTGAACAAATTACCTTAAATCCTGGTTTGTGGAGCATTGCAGGGATCTACGTCAGAGATTCATTGTGCAGCTGAAGCTATGTCTTAGTTCTGAGAAGCAGCAAAACTGCAGTGTGAGGTCAAGCGGCATCACCGTGGATCCGGTCAATGAGGGCTTGCAATATGAACTCCAGCATTGAGAATGCATCATGCTTGTGGTCATGTTTTGGATCCGAGGAGCTGCATGGATGTAATGCAGAGTCTGTTGTTGTCATTAAGGCTGCCGTTGATGAGAGATGCAAAATTGATGGCGACAGGCTAAAATGTGCTGCTGATCTTTGCATAGTTCCGATCCATTCAGCAGTGATGCTGTGTTTTGCTGCAGAGGAGCTGATTGGTTCTCTGGAGCCACAGAGGCTGGCATAGCACCTTTGGACCACTTCCAAACATCAGGACTGGGGTGGTACCACCTGACAGGGTAGACTCACAGATGGCAGAATCCAGGTGCAGGTTCAAGGTTGTTTGAAGCCTGTTGTGTCCTTGATGCTTCAAATCAGGAGGTCAGCCAAATATCCCTTGGAATTATTCTGGTGTTCTGGGTGCAAGAGATGCAGCTCCTAAATCTTCTCACCCATACAAGAAGGCATTAGGCAGCAGGTCAGCACAGGAAGGTAGCAGTCCTGCAAAGGAAAACTCCAGCAGGGCAGTAGTCCAGCAGAGTTGTAGGACTTCAGCAGCACAGCAGCCCTTCCTCCTGGAAGAGTATTCATGGGTCCAGAAGTGCACTGAAGAGGTGGTGTCTGAGGTCAATTATTTATACTAACTAGTGCCTTTGAAGTGGGGGTGAAGCATGCAGAGGTCCCTTTGAAGTCGACAGGCATCCCACCTTCTCTATCCTAGTTCCAGACTAACTACAGGGGGCATGCACCCCTTTATCTGGAGGCAGGAAATAGCCTATCAAAGCATAAGTAGGGCTTTGCTCACCTCCATCATCCAATCCTACAAGCAATGGCCAATCAATGCTCACCAAAG
The DNA here is from genome assembly GCF_031143425.1 of Pleurodeles waltl. Lineage (NCBI taxonomy): Eukaryota > Metazoa > Chordata > Amphibia > Caudata > Salamandridae > Pleurodeles > Pleurodeles waltl. Next base: position 283,632,960 of record NC_090447.1, read on the forward strand.
CTCCTTATTGTATGTGGCGGTCTAGGAGGAATGTGCAAAGTACAACTTTGTGTCACTACACCCAGTCATGTGATCCAGAGATAGGCAACAGACACTGTGGGACATGTTTGCATTGCTTCTGCACAACCCAATGTGGTGCAAGAGCAATGCAAAACTTGGCACATTTTTGAAGCCATGCAAAGCCACTTTTCATGGCTCTGAGTGGCTCCAAAAATCTAGTGTAATGCAAAGTAGTATAAATCACTGCATTTTATTACTCTGCCATGGGAGGCATTCTATGTGTGTCGCATGGGTATTCCAATGCAATTCCCATGGTTTTTGATGCATTCCCAGATTTACAAACCATTGTAAACCTAGAAATGCACCAACATCTTATGCCTTTACAGCGAAGGTGTAACAAGGGGAGGTGTAACAAAGATAAATATCTCTATTTCTCCTCATGTGTTCCTGTTTCCACTTGTGCTACATTCTGCAGCACGCATAGAAAGAGGAAAAAGCCTCCAGGGATAGTTTTTGTGCAGGAAGGTACTACTTCTTGCAAAAACTAAATCCGGCTTGCAGTGCAAGCGCCCTTGCATGATGGTGCAAGGGATCCTACATTGGTGCTAGGCAACCCATTGTACCCAGCACAGGGGAAATGACAAGAATGCACCATATTGCCTTAAATACCGGACATTTCTGCCCTTTCCCTGTCATGTGGTGTAACACAGCAAGGTGACTTGCTGCGCTGCACTGCATGATTTAGCCATAAATATGGACCTAAATGGCTAAGGAAGGAAAGTGCCAACTTTCTAAAAGTAAAAAGAACAGATGATGGATGGAATACTGAGCAATGCAAACATTCACCCCCAGTCACAGATCTGGGTTTAATCCATCTTTTGTTTGCTTAACACATCACCCCAATTTGCACCTAGCCATATGCAAATCAGTCTTGACCAACCCTGCTCACCATGGGAACAGTCCAGCCCAAACTGCCAGGTCAGGTCTTCCCTAGACCAGAAACAAGCATCTTGGAACTAGTTTCAGGGTATCACCCCTCATCAGCCAGGCTAACTTGCAGTGGAATGGGGAGCATAGGACTCATGTCTGGATATACCCGTCCACTTAGGGCAATGATTGCAAAAAATAACACGTGATGTGCAGGACGGTGAACAATGTCAAACATTCACCCCCAGTACAAAGATCGGGCCTATATCCATGTTTTTTTTTGCTACCCATGCCGTTCCAGTTTAGAACAGGCCAATGTGCAAATCAGTCTTGACCCTGCTCCCAATGAGAACAGTCAGACCCGAACTGCCAGACCAGGTCTCTTCTGGACCAGAAACAAGCATTCTGTGATCAGTTCCGGGGTATCACCTCTTATCAACCACGCTAGCTTGAATTCAGGGGCACAGTGAGCACAGAACCATGTCTGGGCACACCCTTTCCACTTAGGGTGGCATAAGCAAAAAGAACAGATGTTGGACAGAATGCTGAACAATGCAAACATTCACCACCAATCACAGATCTGGGTTTAGTCCATATTTTGTTGCTCACCATGTCACCCTAGCTTGGACTCAGCCATATGCAATCAGTCTTGACCATGCTCCCAATGGGAACAATCCAGCCCAAACTGCCAGACCAGGTCCTCCCTGGACTGAAAACAAGAATTGGTGGACCAGTTTTTGGGCATTTCCCCTTACCAGCCAGACTAGCTGGAATCCATTGGCACAATGAGAACAGGACCCATGTCTGGGCATACCCTTCCCAATTAGGGTGACAAAAGCAAAAAGAACAGATAATTACAAGAATGCTGAACAATTCAAACATTCACCCCCAGTCACAGATCCGGGTTTAATCCACTCACATTTTTACTCACCATGTAACCTCAGTTTGAACCCAGTCATATGCAAATTAGTCTTGATGCTGCTCCTCATGGGAACAGTTCTGCCTGAACTGCCAAGCCAGGTTCTCTCAGAACCAGAAGCAAGCATCCTGGGACCGGTTTCAGGGTATCACTACTCACTAGCCAGGGTAGCTTGCATTCACAGTAAGCACGGGACCCACGTCTGGGCCTACTCTTGCCACTTAGAGTGACAAAAGCAAAAGAAAACAGTGATGGATGGAACGCTGAACAATTCAAATATTCACCCCAGTCACTGATCTGGGTTTAATCCATCATTTTTTCTTCTCACAATGTCACCCCGGTTTGGACCCGGCCATATGCAAATCAGTCTTGACCCTACTCCCCAGGTGAATACTTATCAGATGAGCTAGCTTTAATTCAGTGGCAAAGTGAGCACAGGACCCATGTCAGCAAAAAGAACAGATGATGCACGGAATGCTGAACAATACAAATATTCATCCCCCGTCACAGATGTGGATTTAATCCATCAGGTTATTTTTTTTTTTTGCTTACCACATCACCCCAGTTTGGACCCAGCCATCTACAAATCGGTATTGAACCTCCTCCCAATGGGAACGGTCCCCAATTTCCAGGCCAGGTTATCCAAGAACCTGGAACAAGCATCCTGGCACTTGTTTTGGGGTATCACTCTTTATCAGCCAGGCTTGCTTGAATCCAGTGGCATAGTGAGCATGGGACCTACATCTGGCATACCCTTCCCACTTAGAGCAACAAAAGCAAAAAGAATAGAGAATGGATGGAATTTTGAACAATGCAAAAAATCACTCCCAGTCACAGATCTGGGTTTAATTTTTCCGGCTGAACTGTTCCCCTGGGGAGCAGGGTCAAGACTGATTTGCATATAGCTGGGTACACACTGGATTGGCATGGTAAACAAAAAAACTGATGTGGATTAAATCTAGATCGGTGACTGGGGGTGAATGTTTGATTTGTTCCACATTCCGCCCACCATCTGTTCTTTCTACAACTTTCTAAAAGTGACATTTTCAAAATGGTAATTTTAAATCTGCTTTCACCAATCATATGTTAGGATTTGTCATTACGATTACAAAGACATTAAATTTAAACTGGCTATCTGTTCTCATTTGAAAATTACAGCTTATCAAATGTAATAAGGCAACTCAAATGTTATCCTGTGGGAGTGGTAGACTTTGCAGTAGTGAAAAACAAACATGTAAAACTAAAAATACATGCCCCACCTTTTAAGTACATTGCACCCTGCCTTTCAGGCTGTCCAGTGCCAAACCAAGGCATGACTTTGCCAGGTCAACATGGCAATTCAAAACTGGCCATAATGGCAGCCCTGTTTAAAGCGCTATTTAAGAGAGTGGCTTAATAAGTGCTGCAGACCCTCATGTAGCTTTTACTGTACACTCCCTGAGTATGAGTGGTACCACTTTACTAGTGACATATAAGTAGTTTAAATATTCTAATTGGGGATAAGCCAATATTTGTATGTGTTAGGGAGTGATAAAATTGACTTTAGACTGATTAGCAGTGGCAACATAAACAGAGTCCTAAGGCCAGCAAAAACTAAGCTTTGCAGGGCTTTGTATCACTCAGCCTTAGTTCCGATGAAGCTTTCAGCTGTGCAGAGAGGCTCTGCGGGCTTTGCATCTCTCTGCATTTGTTCTGATGGAGCTTTCATCTGAGCGGAGAAGTTTTGCAGGGCTTCACATCTCTTTGCACTGAATATGATGAAACCTTCATATAAAGTAGGAGTCCCCTCTGATGCCTGCATAGGGTCCAGGTTCTGGGAAGTCACCGCTTGGTGATCAGAGACTCATTCAAGAAGAGGCCAGCAGTTCTCATGCAAGTTCATTTGCAGGTCAAAGAAGGTCCTGTTGCAGGTCAAGGGAGGTCTAATGCAGCATTTGTAGCTGGGCAGTTGCAAAGGGACTCTGGAGCTTGCACTGTCCCTGTAGCTAGGAACAAGAGATCAGCTAACTGACCCTTGGAGTCGCTTAGGTTACCTCGATGAAGGGAGTGGGCCCAGTCTTCCTTCTCACAGATCGGGGGAGGTCTCAAGCAGCAGGCAAGCCTCAATGAGAACAAGTCGGGCCTCAAGCAGCAGGCAGTCCTCTGGGGAACAAAGCAGGCCTTCTTCTTTAATATGCATATATGCAGAAGTGCACCAGGGTCCAATATTTAGTCCTAGGGACAGTTATTGTAGTGGGGGATTTTCCTATGCAACTCCCACATCCAGTTTTAAAAAAGTTCTTCCTTTCTAGTGCTGAGGCTCCAAGAAGTCTGGGTTGACAAAGGATTAGTGTCAAGTTAATTTGCGTGTGTTCTGGAGGCAGCCATTTGAAATGTAAGTGGGGCAGGCAAAAGCTCTGCTCCAACCAGCCTGGTAGGATGGCCCATTCTGCCAACACCTAGTCCCCATTTCGTTCACTATCTGTGAAGGATGCACACAGGGCAACTGCCACTCTATCCACAGTCATGTGACACCGGACACAAACACCAGGCACCAAATGGTTAGGACAAGAAATGCCAAATTTGTATTTCCAAAATTGTGATTAAATCCAAAGAGGGATTTAAATTACAAATAATTTTTGTCCAAACTTGAGATCCCTATCTGATCCCAATCAAGGGTCAGCACTAATTAAATATAATACGGGAACCCATTGTCATCCAATGGGAGAGATAGGATTTGAAGTTGTGAAAAGTAAGGATTTGTTCACTAACAGGACTGTAAAACTTAAAATCACAGGTACTACTTTAAAAATACAATGCAACCTGCCTGGTGGGCTGTTTAGGGTTTAACCAAGGGGTGGCATATGTTTTTAAAAGGAAGATTTAGACCTGGCTAAGGATTTAGTATGCCATGTTATATTCACAGTTTTAAAGTGTGTGGTACCTGGCATTCTGTAGGCCCACTGATAGCTTTTAAGTTGCAGGCCCTCGATACATGTAGTACCATGTAAATGGGGCTTATAAGTAAATTAAGAATAGCAATTGGGAGTAAAGCAATTGTACCATGTTTTAGGGAGGAAACACTAACACATTAGCACTGGTAGCAGTGGTAAAATGCAAAGAGTCCTAATGCCAATAAAAACTAAATTCAGAAAAAAGGTGGGTAAAAGGCAACAAAATGGAGGAAGATCACACCAAGGAACCCAGGTCTAACAACATGGAAAGTATTTCCACAATTGTTTAATGCTAAGTGGATTTGCACCTGCTAATTGTGCTTAGAATTGCAAACACCCAGAATGTGCTTGTAGATCACTGTTAGCCTAAGAATGTTTAGTGGAGGCCACGGGTCTTTGTCATTTGTAGGGTGAACACCTGTGTATAACTACCCTTGAAAAGCAGTTGTTCATGTTTACATAACCAAAGTCATGGCCAGTAGGCTTTCCTTAGGGGTTGCAACCATTACACATATTTCCAAGTACCACCTCCCTTGACATTTGTAAAGAAATCATTGTATGTGATTTAACACTGTGAAAGATAAAATGCTCACTGTAGCACACATTGTAATTGCAGTAATTGTTGTCCCATAAGCTTTTGTCAGGAACAGTGAGGGAGTTCTTAAGTTAGAGATCTAAGACTAATTGCCATGATGAGGTAATCTTGATGGCTTACAAAAACTAGTGGACAAAAATTTTAATTAAGGGAAAAAAGTTCAAAGGAATGAGTGGATTTCATCCTCCATACTTGAACCAAGACTAAACAAAAGTAAAAAAAGTGACAAAAGTTTGAGCCAATCTGCTCCAGTAGTGGAGATTTCCCTTCATTACCAGGTCCATAGGACTATATCTCCAGACATGCGTAGGACCAACAGAATTCCCAGAAATTGATAGTTTTGGCTGCACACACCCCCACCCCAATTCACCAATGACCCTTCCAATGATGAATGGGCTTCTCACAATGGTGAGAAGTGATTTTGAGAATGTGGATAACAGTGGAACCAGGATCTAGGCTCTATAAAAATCATTGTATTTAATACCAAGAAATACCCTCAATTGTGGGTAAATTTAGGGAATGATTAAAAACTTAACTGGTGCATGGGATTATTTATTATCCCATCATCTATGGGGGCCATCATGTTTCAGCCTATAAACTAACCCTTTTGTGGGTTCTTGGCTTTCGTCAGGACACCGAATACCACTTTTCCCAAATCCTAGTTGTGAACATGAATTACCAATCAAACATCATGAGGCAAACAATACCTTTTAGTATGGTCTAGTAAACCAGCATACATTGAAATCACATCTTTTATGGGGCCTCCTGAATTACAAAACCTATGATTTAGAAAATCAAAGTTAAAACCACATAACAGGAGACATAGACAGACCAGACGTATGAATAATAAAACAAAAAGACATGAAGGTTTGCTTGTCTGTGATAACCTATTCTTAATTCTATTTTCACACATGTTTGGTGCACACAGCAAACCACTGCAAACCTGTGTGAACAGTTCAAACCATGCCTGACTGCAACCATACAGCTGATCATTTCCTTAGCTTAACCACTGCTATTTAAGGCCCCACAGAGTGGTTTGTGGGGGAAACCTTGTAGAGACACACTGGGGAATAGAAATATTTTAAAGCAATTTAAATTCTCTTCCGGAAAAATGAGCCCACCCACTGAAGGTGCTCAGCACTTACTTCGTCAATGGATTTGCTCCTCTGTTGCACCTGCAAAATATAGAAAACCCTCCGATTGTTGACCTGTCATGTTGTAAATAGAATGTTATAAATGGTATGCCTAAGCGCAATGTTTCTGCAACGTGGGACAGAACTCCGCTCCCACATGAAGAGTCGCGCTAAATGCATTGACGTCATTCTGTGCCATTCTTGCAGCACGGAATGATGGGAGATGTAGTGCTGGAAGCCCTCAGCACAATGGCTTGCCTTTAATTAATTCCAAAGGGGTTTGATGAGGTTCACCTATTTATAATTTGAATAAGCAAAACAAATTCAAAAAGTGCAGATGGAATTAATTTGAACCTCAGTTCTGGTTCAAACTCAAATTATTCCCAAGCTATATGAATGTTAACCTAATAAAGTTAAAAACCTGTGGTGATGCTTTTAAAAAAGTCCCTGGAAGTGGTTTATTCTCTAAGGAAGCTGATTAAGGAGCCAGTAGATGTGCATTTTTCATAAAAGGGTTCTGTTTGAAGCACAGAATTGAGAGAGACTATAACTAAAACCGCTGAATATTGTATACTTGCACATAGAAGCAAAGGCACCTTAGATTGGCAAGTTTATATGGGCTGGCATGTTTATATCATAGGAAGCCGCTAAAGAAAGCATCCACACAGGGTCATGGCCTCAGGAGAAGTGTTTTGAGTGTCACATCACCTAATAAATGCAAAGTCAAGTTTAAAGTTGGGTCCACGGACTCTGAGTTTCATTTGGCAGATTCGGTGTTGGGCTTCTCTTGGGCTAGCCATAGCAGAGACCCATGTCCCTTTGAACTTACAAAACACTCACTTAGAGCATCCATCTCTCTGCCTGACACACAGTGTCAAAGATTAAAAATGGAGGTGGGAGTGGCTTTAACACCACCTGACTCGGGAGCTCCACCACATGCCGCAACCTTCAAATCATATCTCGAGTCCTACGAACAGTTTTCATGAATGGTTTTGCTTTCCCACAGCAGCTGATCATCAGGGACATGCCTGAATCCAATTTCGAGCCCAGGTGCAGCCTTTCCTTTACCTTCTCCTCCTCTGCATAGCTTCTGCAATACTTTCTAACACTTCTTGCCTCATAAAAACAATGCAGATTACATCTGAGCACGTTTCCGCAGAGATTTCCACACCTATTGTCCTTTACATAAACATGCAATCCCAGCATTCACTGTTTGCATGTACAGTGTATTTATCTGCTGCAGTATAATCTTCTACCAACATTTACATTTTTAATGACCATTAAATGAGTATTCCCTCATAAATCAATATGTATTTGGCTTCCACTTACATTTCACACTCCACTACTAATACTTTGGTTGTCTGGCCTCATTTACATAGTGTACTTGTCTTATTTGCCAGTAATTCCAGTGATATTTGTTTATGAATCATAACATTTGTGTTATACCAACTCAAATACTGTTTCTTTAGCGGTACATGGGTAGTCTAAAGAAAACACATATCTTCTAACTTACTCTAAGACGCAGTCACCCCCCAGCTGAAGTGTGCACTTCTCTTCTAAGAGATTATCGATGGATAAGTTGATTTCTCCCAGCGAAATGGTACATTCAGCTACTCCTTGGGCTTTGTCTGTGCCCGTCTTCTCAGTCAGTGCTCAATCACTCTCTTTCACAAACAAACAATTAAAACAAGATCCTCCTTCACCAGTAATGTCACCATCTCCTAGATTATTGGAAAAATAGCTGGAAGAAATTTGAGCCTCACAACTTTTGTTGAGGAAACCAAAATATCCATCCAGCTTCTTGATGATAAATGGTCTCTCATGGAAATGCGTGTGTCCTTGGTGGAACAACAGGTTATTAAACTACATGATGAAACCAATAAAATTTAAATTTAGGAAAAGGAAGATTTCCAGTTAAAGTAAAATGTTTAAGATTTGGAAAACAGGAACAGATACAATAATTGCCATAAATATGGTCTTCTTGAAGGTACAGAAAGGAATGCCCTCCTCCACACACCTTGTCTTTCTACTTCTAAGTCATCTGCTAAGCTGAGAGAACATATTCTCCCATTTTTGGAGTTCACAGATCTTTTTAAAGTTCTTAATGCTGGACTTTCTTTTATCATCAACCCATTCCATTGCACTTTCCCTTCAATTTCTAGCACTACAATAAACACCATTGAACACTTCTCAAATACCTGTATGTCATGTGTTGAAACAGTGTATTAATGGAAATATCCGTGTGCAAAGGAACTGTACAGTGTGAGAGCATAGAAATAATGACCTGTAGCAGGCTGTAGTCAGAACATCAATACACAGTTGTCATTGCACCAATATCTGTGAAATGATAATCCATAGGTGATAGTAAGGTAAAAAGTGGGTAATGCCATTATGCCACAGCCACACAGAATACACGAATAGTCATAGAAATGTGAAGTTGCACCGACTCACTTTTGTGTCATTGGAAGTACTGACGGATAACTGTGGTTCTGTTGTCCTCATCCTCATCTTCAGCCTCTTCAGCCTCTTCATCCTCACTGTCATCAGGGTCAACTGCAGCCACAGGGGCATCTCCAGTCTCCTCCTCCTGCAGAAAAGGTACATGGTTCTGAGGGCTAAGCTGTGCAAAATGCTGCATGCCACGACTATCTGTCAGACCTTCTTGGGTGAGTAGCACAGGGATCCACCTGTCAGATGGAGGCACCTGAACCTGGCCTTCAGGGGTCCGAAGGTTCTCTCGCTGATCCTCCTGTTTCGCCCATGTGCCTCATTATAACGTTCTTCATCCCTTGTCCTGGCATTCCTCACAGGGGTCAGCAGCCACGATAGGTTTGGGTAGCCAGAGTCACCTGCAGGTATTGAGGGACAACATTTAGCCACACACTATCCAATGAGTTTCACACCAGAGGCATATACTAACATACATTGGGTGGGGACCAAGGCTCACTTATTAGCCACACCCTGTGCCTCTGCAGTTGGGCCATGACATTGGGGATGCTACTATTCTTCAGGACAAAGGCTTCATGCATAGACCCAGGATACTTGGCATTGGCGTGGGAGATGTACTTGTCCGCCAGGCACACCATCCTCACATTCATGGAGTGGAAACACTTACGATTTCTGTATAACTGATCATTCTGGCGAGAAGGGAAAAAATGCAATATGTGTCCCATCAATCGCCCCAATATTATTGGGGATATGTCCCATTGTAAATAATTCAGCCTTCAGAGTGGCCATCACTGCTAAAAAGCTTTTCCTTTCCCAATTTGACCTCTTCCCTACCCCTCCCCCCACCCTGCCCATGTGGGCAGCGTACAAAGGACACAGCCCAGCACCTCAGCCAAACAGTCCACGGGGACAGTGGTAGCACCACCAACTCGTGGTAGTAAGGATACCACACCTCCATCGAAGAAGGGGAAGGAGCCAGCACCACCAGGAATAAAGGGGAAGAGGCATGTACCACCTGGAAAGAAGAGGAAGGAGCCAGCACCACCAGGAAATATTCTCACATAGAACGATACCTACATCAAACCCCCATTCTATTCCCTCTTCTGCCTTCTTATTTAAGCTTTGATTCTTTGGAAGCAAATATTACTCTTGACTAAGTTCGCTAAAAAAAGAGAAAACACAATGACTAGAGGCTTTACTGTAGAATTCTTTCTACACGTCTTAAACACTATCCTTCCTCACAGGTTGAGTTTACCTTATTACTTTATCAGCTCCAAATCTACTTCCAGAATGTTTCAAGAAAAGACAATGGCCCTCATTTCAACTTTTGCGGGTGGCAGAACCCCCCCTGGAAGAATGCAAGGACAAAAGGAAATGAGTCGAATGATTGTAATATATACCAAGACAGTAATAAAAAATAAATACATATATTAAGATATTCACACTATAAACAAATATATACACCAAGAATCCAAGTCCAAGGTATTCCACTATCATAGTCCGTGGACCACTGGGCCCAAAAGGCATGGGCGAGGCCCACACTCAATACCCGAACAAGACAGAGAGAACACTGCAGGGGCATCAGATAGAAATAAAACAGGCACCTCAGGGGGAAGGGAAGGGGGGCACCTCAGCCAGATGAGTGCACAACACCAGATCCACAAGGGGGCTCCATGCCCACTGTTCAATCCTGGGGAGTGCAAAGCCACAGTCTCTCAAGTCTCTACAGTGGGTGGTTTGCCCACTGTTCAATCCTGGGCAGTGCAAAGCCACAGTCTCTCAAGTCTCTCCAGTGGGTGGTTTGCCCACTGCTTTATCCTGGGGAGTGCAAAGCCACAGTCTCTCCAGTCTCTCCAGTGGGTGGTTTGCCCACTGCTTTATCCTGGGGAGTGCCAAGCCAAAGTCTCACAAGTCTCTACAGTGGGTGGTTTGCCCACTGTTCAATCCTGGGGAGTGCAAAGCCACATGCTCTCAAGTCTCTCCAGTGGGTGGTTTGCCCACTGCTTTATCCTGGGGAGTGCAAAGCCACAGTCTCACAAGTCTCTACAGTGGGTGGTTTGCCCACTGCTTTATCCTGGGGAGTGCAAAGCCACAGTCTCACAAGTCTCTACAGTGGGTGGTTTGCCCACTGCTTTATCCTGGGGAGTGCAAAGCCACAGTCTCTCAAGTCTCTACAGTGGGTGGTTTGCCCACTGATTTATCCTGGGGAGTGCAAAGCCACAGTCTCCCAAGTCTCAGCAGTGGGTGGTTTGCCCACTGCTATATCCTGGGGAGTGCCAAGCCACAGTCTCTCAAGTGGATAACATTCTCTACTGGTTTAGGACGGGGCTTTGTGCCCAGAGTGCTTCATCCTGCCAAGGACTGAGGTAGTGGATGTATCTCTCCACTGGTTCTGGAGGGGGCTTTGTGCCCAGAGTGCTTCATCCTGCCAGTGGCGGACTCAGTAGCGTCGGAAGCTTTGGCGCTCATTGGCCTGCGGTGCTACTGGCAGCGGTGTCCTGGGCAGCGGTGCTGCTGGCGGCGGTGTCCTGGGCAGCGATGCTGCTGGCAGTGGTGTCCTGGGCAGCAGGGATGGTGGCGGCGGTGTCCTGGGCAGCGGTGCTGCTGGCGGCGGTGTCCTGGGCAGCGGGGATGGTGGCGGTGGTGTCCCGGTGTCCTGGGCAGCAGGGATGGTGGCGGCGGTGTACCGGTCGACGAGGATGGTGGCGGCGGTGTCCTGGGCAGCAGGGCTGGTGGCGGTCTTGTCCGCAATGCAGATCTTCCCAGACTTACTGGTTTTACTGTGCCCCTTCCCCACCTTGGATGGTGGCGCAGCTGTCTCCACACCCCCAACTGTACCCCTGGGAGTGGCATTGTTGGCTGATTTCTTTCCTCTCTCCCGCCGGGCACTGGCCAACTTTTTATGCCTTACAGGTGGGGGACTGTCGGTGCTCTGGCTCCTTGCCACACTGGCTGCCCTGTTGCCTGGCGCACTCCAGAAGCCGGTTACTACTGGCACCACTGGTCCCGGAGAAGTTGTGGGTGAGGTGCTGGGTTGGGACCTGGAGAGTCGGGCTCTAGGAGACTGAAGGGGTGGGGGAGGTGAAGGAAAGAGGTCAAGGTTGAACAGGAAAAGTTTCTTAGGAACACTGGGACCGGTAGATGGAGGGGGTTTGGGAGTGGTGGAAGAGGTAGTGGTTGTAGGAGGTGTACGTTTGGTGACTTTGGGTGAAGGTGCATGGGGTGGAGGCTGTCGTGAGGTGAATGGCTGTTGGGTGGGTTTGTGGCTGCGTTTGTGTACTTTGGGAGGTAGCCTCACAGACAAACTGGGAGAGGACACAGGGGACGTGTGAATGGTAGTGGGGGTGGTGACTTCACGTAAGCGGGGTGTGGTGGTGGGTGTGCTGGTGATGGAGGTAGTGGCTGAGGACGTAGTGCATGCAGGTGTGATTGGAGACGAGACAGGGAGGAAGGAGGGAGACGAGGAGGAGGGGGACACAGTGGAGGCAGTGGATGTTGGTGTATCTGCATGTGTGTGATGCTTGCATGAGTACTTGTTGGATGTGTGGTGCTTATATTTGCCTGAGCTTCCCTTCTGTGTTGAGGTGTGTGCATGCTGGTCTGATGGTGTGCTTGGGATAGGATGAGGTACAGGGGTTTGGGTCTGGGTGGAGGAAGTTGGAGGGGGAGGCTAGAGACAGGGACAATGGCTGCCATCAGTGCTGAGACCAGAGTCTGAAAAACTTGCTGTTGGGCTGCATGACCAGAATGAATGCCCTCCAGGTATGCTTTGGTTTGTTGAAACTGCCTCTCTACACCCTGATGGCATTCAAAATGGTAGACTGCCCAACAGGGAGGGACCGGAGGAGATCAATGGCCTCCTCACTGAGGGCAGCAGGGGTGACAGGGGCAGGGGCTGAGGTGCCTGGGGCGAAGGAGATGCCCACCCTCCTGGGTGAGCGGGAATGGGGCAAATGCTGAGGGGCTGCTGGGAGGGCGGTGCTGGTAGGGGGGAGCAACCATCAGAGGAGGAGTCTGTATTGCTGGTGTCAGCTCCTGTCCCTGCCTTGGAGCTCCCCTCGCCCTCCATCCCACTGGTAAATTCAGACTCCGTAGTGTCGCCCTCCAGGGCCACGTTGGATGCAGCTCCCTCCTGCTCTGGTGCCACTGCTCCTCCGCCTGATGATGCTAATGCACACAAGAACAGGGAGACCACAAAAAAGGGGGGGGAGACAGAAGAAAGACATGTTGAGTGCATGCAGTACCGCTACCGTTGGCGGACAACACTACAGACAAATAAGCCTCCTGCACTACGCTGCGCACTTGGAGTTCCCTATTCAATCCCAGGGACATGGGTTACAAGGCTTTGCCCGATTGCTGCACACATGGATGTCACAGGACCCTGATTAGGTGTAGTTGGCACTGTACACAGGTGGGGTGGGGTGCCACAGGGCCTGCCTTAAGAAGAGTCCTTGCCTACTAAACCCACCCTGGCATAGGGGAACCCACAGCCCACCTCCCCCACCCAGACACCTACAATGCACGCTGAATCAGCAGAATGAGACTGTACTCATCCCCTGGTGGCTGCTGTGATGCCCTCAAGCGCCCATCCAAGTCCGGGTATGCCAGTGCCAGGATCCTGAACATCAGGGGGGTCATGGTGCGATGGGCATTGGCATCCCCAGCTGGGCCTCCACCGTCTTCTTGCTCCAGCGGCAAATGTCCTCCCATCTTCTCCGGCAGTGGGTGCTCCATCTGTGGTCGACCCCCAGGGTCTGGACTTCCTTGGCGATGGCACGCCAAATGTCCTTCTTCTGGTGGGCACTGACCTACAGGAATAGTACAGGGGGAAAAGAGAAGTTATTACCATCCGCACCGTCTCAGTCGGTTCTCTGTCTTTGTCCTGGATCTCAGGGACCGTTTGCGGGGTGGTTCTCCATCTACAGGGGGTGGGGTGCTGGTCCTGTGGTGGTGCCTCCTGTCCACTAGCGCCGGCGGAGGTGGTGGGCAGTTCATCCCCAGGCTAGTGTCAGGGGCCCCTTGTTGTGCCACAGTGTCCCTCCTGGTGTTGACAAGTTCCTTCAGCACCCCTACAATGGTGCCCACGGTGGAATTGATGGATTTGAGTTCCTCCCGAACCCCAAAAACTGTTCCTCCTGCAGCTGCTGGGTCTCCTGAAACTTGGCCAGTACTGTTGCCATCGTCTCCTGGGAATGGTGGTAGGCTCCCAGGATGTTGGAGAGGGCTTTGTGGAGAGTGGGTTCCCTGGGCCTGTCCTCCCCCTGTCGCACAGCAGCCCTCCCAGTTCCCCTGTGTCCCTGTGCCTCTGTCCCCTGAACCACGTAACCACTACCACTGCCCCCAGGTCCCTGGTGTTGTTGGGGTGGTGGATTAGCCTGGGTTCCCTGTAGTGGTGGAAACACTGCTGATTGACGTGTCCTGGGAACAGAGGTATGGGTCCGCTGGGTGGGCGCTGTGCTGGTGTTTCCAGAGGGGGGAAGCTCTGTAGTGGCCTGTGCCAGTGTGAGGGGAACCAACTGTCCCGAGGTCCCCGATGGGCCGGGCTGGTCATCTAGATCCAGTTGGACAGAGCTGTTGTCATCACTGTGGGCCTCTTCTGTGGGTGGAGTGGACATATCTGGACCCTCCTGTCCGGTGACATTGGGTAGGGGTCCTGCAGGGGTGTAAAGGCATGATTATTGCATCTGTGTGTGGCATGGTGTGCAATGGGTGGGTGACCGTGTACCTCAGTGCTTGCATTCCTGTGTAGGAGCTTGTGTGATAATGGTTTAGGGGGGTGTATGTGTAGTGGCCATGCATTGGTGATGGGTGTCCATGCTTTGGTGTTGCATGCAGGTCTTGGTGTTGGGATGGGTGGTTTGTGATTTTGGGACATACGTGAGGATTTGGAGTGATGGGGGTGCGGGTGAGGGTGGAGGTATGTGATATCATGCAGGTGGGTGTGGGATGTAATAGTTAAGATTTGACTTACCAGAGTCCATTCCTCCAGCTACTCCTGCAAGGCCCTCAGGATGCAGTATAGCCAAGACCTGCTCCTCCCATGTTGTTAGTTGTGGGGGAGGAGGTGTACCGCAATGTGGTGTCTTGAGACCACTGAACGCACCTCCCCCGTAGGTCGATCCACCTCTTCCTGATGTCATCCCGTGTTCTTGGGTGCTGTCCAACTGCGTTGACCCTGTCCACGATTCTGCACCATAGCTCAATCTTCCTAGCTATAGTGGTGTGCTGCACCTGTGAACCGAATAGCTGTGGTTCTACCTTGATGATTTCCTCCACCATGACCCTGTGCTCCTCCTCAGAGAACCTGGGGTGTCTTTGCGGTGCCATGGGGTGGTGTGGGTGATGTGTGGGGTGGGGTGGGGTGTGTTGTGATATGTCGGGTGATATTTAGAGGTGTGTGTTGTTTTGTGCTTGGATGTTGTGTGAGTGATCGTGTTGAGTGCTTGTGGATGCTAGTTTGTAGATGGTGGTGTCTCTCTCTGGCCTTCAGTCGCAATTGTTGATGTAAGGGTTTGTGGGTGATGTGGGTGTGTGTTTTATATTGTATTGGGTGTGTGGGAGTGGTGTGTGTATGTGTATCAGGTGTATGTATTTTGATTTGTCCAGGGTGTGTTTTGTAAATGTGTGTGTATTTTGACCGCAGCGGTGTGTACCGCCAATGGAATACCGCAGTTGAAAGACCACCATGTGGATTCGTGGGTCATGATAGTGTGGGCGTATTACTGTTGGCATGACAGTGGAGGTTTTGTTTTCACCAGTTTATCACTGACCTTTGGTGTGGTAGACTTGTGTGGGTGTCTGGATTTTGGCGGATTTTGGCGGATTTGGCTGTGGGTCATAATTACCGTGATGGAATTCCACGGCCGTGGCGGTGTGTTGGCTGTCTTCTGCGTGACAGTAAGCGGCTTTTACCGCCAATGTTGTAATGACCCCCACAGTGTCAAATCGTCTTTTGCTGAGACTGGTTTTCAATTGGAAACATCTTCCAAACTCAGTATAGGAATTCATTACAATTAATTTTAAATTGAAAATCTATTATCTTCTTGCAATCTTTCTATGTAGGTGGGGGTGGTTAGACTCCATTGAAATGATGATATCTCCTCTTTTGTGAAGATGCCAGTTCATATCCCAAAAACTACCTTTAAAAAAAAGTCCATACTTACTAGATTGCTGTAGAATAATAAAAAAACCTCTTTTACAAAAGTCAAAACTAGAAGGAGGGGTAAATTTCAAAGACTTTTGTCATTATCATAAAGCTTTTGGCTTGCGTCAAGCTTTGATTTGGATATCAGACTCATCCTCACCCTCGTCTCTCCCTTATAGTTAAATAAGGAGAGAGGTCCCCTTCATCCCTTTTCTTCAAAAGAACTGTCATCTTTTTCCTCTAAATCATCAATTCTTACTTCACTCCTTTTTCAACATACTACTTCCTTGATCAATTCTATGTTCATGCCTATGGCATTAACACCTTCTATGTTTCTCAATATGTCTGTGTGGTAAAACAAATGTTGATTAAAATTAATAATAGGCTGTTTTTGGTATTCCTGTAAGAGAAAAGGTATTATGTGGATTGTTCAACTATTTGACAACTATGCTCCTATCTCCTGTCCTCGTTTTAGACATACTTTCCACTATTTTGATGCCTATTTCTCCTTACAACATAGTCCCCCCGTGTTTCCGACACTTATGACTTAACCAAGCTTATTGCTGTTTGCCGTGGAGTCTCAACTATTCATAAAAATATCTCACTTTCAGATAGGCAAACAAATCTTGGAGTACACTGGAAGATATCCTTTTGCAACAGAATGGTCACATAGGCCTTCATTATGACCCCGGCGGATGGCTTTAATATGGAGGAAAGTACTGCCAACAGGCTGGCGATACGTTCCTCTATACTATGACATTGGCAGTTTGGCTGAAGCCTAACCACCAATGTACCATAGCGACTGCCATGGTGGTAACGACCGCTGGACTGGAAACATCAATCTCCAACCCAGCGGTTGTCACTTGCCCGCCTGCAGGATTATGACCCCGCCGACCACCATGGTTTTCGTGGGTCCCTTACCACCACCACAAAAACCATGGCGGTTGGTACTATCAGTGAAAGGCAATCCCTTACCTGTCACTGATAGAGGTCTTCCCCACCCCCCTCCTCCTCCACAGGTTCCCCCACCCCCTCTTCCTCTGCAGACCCCCCCTTCATTCATGCCCCTCCCTTCACACATGCACATACGCATACAAACACCCATTCCAACATTCATCCATGAATGCATACATCTATTCACACATACATCCACACACTCTTACATGCATACACGCAGACATGCATTCACAGTACTCAACATACATGCACTCACATCCCCAAACATGCACACACATACAACATGTAACAGACATCTGCTTACAGGCACCCACAGATATACACACACACACCCCCACACACACACAACACCCCCCTCCCCTGTCGGAGCACCCACTTACCTGTGTCCAGGGGGTCCTCCGGCAGGAGATGGGATTGGGTGCTGCTGCCAGCAGCAGCGTCTGCCAACAGAACTGTATTAATTTTCATAATACGGCCAGCGGTATTCTATTGCTGCAGCAGTGCTGCTGGCAGCAGCGCTACCTTACTGCCATCCGCCGGCATGGCCACAGCCAGATTTCCGCCATCCCTCTGGTGGAAATCCAGCTGTGGTCATAATATGGCAGACAGCTGGTAGCTGCAATGACGGTCTTTTGGCGGCCGTTGCTGCAGCAGTAGGTGGTTTTTACCACCATTGTCGTAATAAAGGCCATAGTCATAACATTTTTAGAGCAGCTAGTATTACACAATCCATGTTTTTCCTTTACCATAGATTATACTCCACCCCTGCACAATACTCAAAATGTTCACCGGATATCTCGTCTAAATGTTGGTCTTTGATTTTCCCAACAGTGACATTATGCGCATACTGTTTACATGCCCCAACATACTTTCCTTTTGGTACAAACTTTGGTTCCAGATCAGAAAATGTTAACATACAACATTCTTTTATCAATCTCTCTCTCTTTTTAGACACTAGTCATTTTTCCTGTTCCTTCTGTGAATGTAAATGATTAGATATTTTCCTGGTGATTGCTTTTCAACATCGTGTAATACATCATTAATTTGCTTGCCAAGTCACATCAGGTTGGACCCTGCCAAATGCAAATACAACCTATGCGTGGATTTCGAACAAGGCCTGACCAAGTACCATGCAGTAATTCAGATGTGTCAGGAGGGATGCGTAATTTTTGGCTGACGCAATGGTTGGAAAAACATGAAGGGGAATATTTATGCTCTGTTTGCACCGAATGTGCATCAAAAATTTGACGCACATTCGACGCACACCATGCTCTATATTTAAACTTTGACTCCCGAGCCCGCGAATGCCAAAATTCCGTCGTGTACATCATTTTCTCAATGACATGCAAGGTAGGCGTTCCCGTCCAAAAAATGACTTAAACACCGGTGCGCCATATTTATCCAACTGCGCAAAAATCCCGCACGGCCGGGAGGCGGAGTCAGAAAATGACGCACAGCCCGATTTACGTAAAAAAATAACTCCTGGGTCAGGGCAGGAGTGGAAATGGGGCAAACACACCAGTACTTAAGGAGAACACACAGAAGCAACAGCTGAGCTCCAAAAGGAAGACATGGAGGTGCTTTTCAACCAGCATTCACACAGACGCAGAGCACAGGACCAACAACAGCAGCTTCTACAACACCAGCAGGGACTCCAAAGGCAACACAGAAGGCAGGAGAGGATATTCCGCACCAAGACAACCCTTCTGGGACTCTGCCAACAAGACATCATCCAGAGGTACAGGCCCAACTGGCAAGCCATTCAGCAGCTGCTGCGCAACATTGAGCCACAGTTGGCACCCAGCTTGCAGACACCCCACACCATTCCACCAGAAACCAAGCTGCTAGCTGTACTCCACATGTTGGCAAGTGGCTCCTTTCAAACCACTGGTGCCCTGGTTGCCAGGATCTCACAGCCCTCATTCTCTGCCTTCCTACCTAAGGTACTGGATGCCATCATCGCACTCACATCCCGCCACATCAGCTTCCCCAACTCACAGCAGAAGCAGCAGGAGACCAAACAGGGCTTCTATCAAACCAACGGCTTCCCACGCGTGCTTGGTGCCATTGACTGCACACATGTACGCCTTGTGTTACCTGCTGCAACCGAACATCTATACTGAAACAGGAATCACACACACTCCATCAATGTGCAGGCCATTGTCGATCACCAGGAATTGAACACCAACATTGTGGCAAAGTATCCTGGGAGTGTACATGATTCATTCCTCTTCTGCCACTGCACCATCAATCAACACTTCCAGAATGGACGATATGGAAATGGCCTACTTGTTGGTAAGTACAGAAACCTACTGATATACACACAGCACAGCAACCCTGTAGGACACACAACACATACACCACTACATTGACACATGGCCAGGAAGGCAATGAGGTTGTGACACTGCTAGGCATGTGTGATATCCTGACCCATTTGGATACACACCTATGGACAAACTACAGAACCAAATAACAACAGATGCCACTCCACAGACACAAGGGAACAATTTAAAACAACAAAATGGCAATGACATGGCCTCAACTGTCAGTGCAACTTGGAAGATTAATCTTTCAACGTCACATCAATAACACTCAATCAAAACACCCTTCCAACCAATACGTACTGTGTAGGGGGTGTGTAATGTGTTTTGCTGCAGGTCAAACACCATGACACACATAGCGTGAATATGACTACAATGAAGGTGACATGGAATCATTGGGGCTGTACCAATATCTCACATCACTCCTGCTCTCACATTGCCCACTACCAATAAGCAAGTGGACTGTGCGTAGAACACACAATGATGTGACAATATTGAAAGTGCACATTCCTACACATACTGATTGAGACAATTTCACAAACACACAACAGATGTACAGGCATACGGACCTTCTGACACTCCAAATGACAACCACAAAACCAAGTTAGCCAGCTGAACTAGAACATGTTCAGTAGTATAGGTACACATTAGAACCGGAGTATACTTGGCAAGGGCAGAGAAATAGGTCTGCAGAGAATTTGTCACACATGTGAAATTTGTGAACAGTCAATTGTCAACACGTTAGTGCTGACAACGTACAGAGATGTGTTGTACATTGTCACTTAGCCAAATCTAAGGGTCTCATTGATGTTTAACTAATTCTGTTGCATATGTGAAATTGGATGGGATGTTCAGGGTATATAGATGCAACCGTGTTGCCATTACTGTGGAATTGATTCTGTGTATGGAAGTATCATTTCATCCCCAGTTAAGACACATGGACACCTCTTTCACATGACATAATGCAAGGGAGTACACAATGTACTGCAAGTCTACACAAATACTGCTGACATCCGGTCAATCAGCCAATTACCCGTTCAGATAAGGAAACAACCCAGTGCTGATGGTATATCCTAGAAGCCTAGGATTCCACACAATAACACAAACACAGATGAGTCACAGACAACACAAGAGAACAACTGCCATGCAAAGTGGTAATCATGGTGCAAGCAACATCAACATGTTCTCACTCATTTTCTCATTCAGCTGATCAGGGGTATGGGATCCAGCCATGGATCATGACCCCATTTGCAAACCTAAGCACAGCAGCAGAGTGTGCCTATAATGAGGCACATCGAA
This sequence comes from Pleurodeles waltl, assembly GCF_031143425.1. Lineage (NCBI taxonomy): Eukaryota > Metazoa > Chordata > Amphibia > Caudata > Salamandridae > Pleurodeles > Pleurodeles waltl. The sequence goes on from NC_090447.1 coordinate 283,653,636, forward strand.
GGACGCGCACCATAGTCGAGAGGACCTTTGGCATCCTGAAGTCAAGATTCAGGTGCCTCGACATCACCGGAGGCCGCCTCCTATACTCACCTGAAATGGTGTGCAAAATCATTTTGACCTGTGCCATCCTGAACAGCATAAGAAGGAACATTCCCCTATATGAACCCGACCCACAAATGCATGAAAAGGAGGAAGAGGAGGATGGTGTCCATCAACATGAGGGGGACCATCCAAACACAGCTGCAGGATTGCATCATAGACAACATATTGTCCAAAATGTCTTTTAACTCTACTCATCTATCACCACTGTCTTACCATATGTCAATAACCACCTACACTATTTGCTATATCATGGTCTGGGTAATCATTTTTGCATAACATAATCCCTAACAATTAGAATCAAAGCGTAGCCTCATGGAGCATTGCAGAAATACAGATTAGGATACAGAAAAATCCACATCATATTTGATGGGTATGAACGTACACCCAACTTCACACACACTGTAAATGACATATAAACTGTCCATTTCACATTTGAAGGGAAATATCATAGGAGCCCAGCTATTTGACACATACATGTTGGCAACATGGTTCATTTCAGCATATGGCACACATCTAAGACACCATCAGTCAATAAGGTAACAAAATGCCTCATACATGAGGGAGTGGATGGGCTATTGCATTGGTGACAAGAAGATATGACCAGACCCGTGACATCAGTAAGTGTTACATCAGCTATCTTTGCAAGGAGTATGTGTGACAAGAATTCCATATAAGCAGCAAATGGATAGCACAAGTGTCCCAGGAATGACTAGCATTGTTCACAAGACATCCCCTGCACATGCCAGCCCAGGTCTTAAGTTCTGCCACTGCCATGTTCCCTGTCTCACCCCACCCTTCTTCAGAGTGCCCTGGAAATGGAATATGTGTACCCAGATAACCCCTCATCTACACACACCCAGACACACATTCTCAATCCAGTGTGCTTCCCTCTTTAGTATGGTATGCCATAGTCATTGTTCTTCTGTCTGCACAAACTTCTGATTGAATAATGCACTGCCTTGTAGTCTGTAGGAGCTGTAATCACCTGTACATTGCTTCCCATGTGAAAGATACTGTTGGCCCTTTTAACTTGATTCTCATCTACAGGACTTGTGAGAGACTGAAGCTGCACATACCTGTGAGCACCTCCATGAAGACCAGCCATTTGAACATGCACTGACCTTGCAGCTGCCTGGAACAGCATAGAAGCTGCCATTTTCTGTCTAACACTGTTATGCATTGCCGTATAAATAATTTGTGTAACACAGGCCTTGGGATATTGTGTTACGTTCCAACACACAAGACAAACACAGTTTTCATTTTCCACAGTGTTGTTCCAGCTTTGACCAGTCTCAGTCTGCTCACTGTGTATTTGCATTCTTAAATTTGTGTTCCTGATTGACCCTGCATCCTGTTAGCCTCACTGGTTCCTGTCTTTGCGTTACGATAAAGGTTCCCTGTGGATACATCTGTCTCATAGTTGCTTTTCAAATCCTCACTTTCCTCCAGGAGTATTGTGTCAGGTAGGTCTACAAGGAATACTTAAATACGTTGCATAGCATAATCAGTTTACTTATCGTATCATGGGGTAGAACTTGGCTTCAAATTACCTCATCATGGCCCATCCCTAGTCTGGGTTTCATGTATGCATGAGTGACAAATAGTGACAGTGTACCATGGCTGTATGCATGGATTGGGTATGGTGCCTCCAGCACAACAAACAACGTCAGATAATGTGCATGAAATGTCAACACATGTTAGGACCCTGACAGTCCACACGCTGATTCACATTGCCCCCAACATATTGATAGGGCTTGCGTGGTGAATAGCTGTGAGATTAATCAACACAGAGGCCCGGCTGCAGTGGGAATTTTAGAGGCCACCCTGTGTACAAATGTTGTGAGTAAACCTGCTGGTTTAAAATTCCTGATCCATTCACTTTGTCAGCATACCAAGGTTGCCCTGTTGTCAGTCTCATAACATGTCTGCAGTGCTATAGCTGGACTATCACCATGTGTGTTCTCAATTCCTCTTTTGTCGTTCTTTCAATTCAGCTGTGAAGGATACTTTGTAAATGCAGGAAATTGCTCCACAGACTCATGACTAGACCTGCACGTAACTGTGACAATATGGACCCCAATAATGACTCAGGCTACACATGGCCCCACACACTTGAACCGGACACCTTTGTGCAATTTACCACTGGAAATATGTGCACACATGCTGCTTGGTCTGCTGGTCCTCTACTGCTACAGGAGAAACATGGCTCATTTATATGACTCCAACTGTGGTGTGACATGACATTTGTGGATTGTATTTGGGACTCAGTGTCACAAACACCGTACCCACATAGCATTATCCTATGCCTGACTCATGGGTAGTTTACCAGCAAGTGCCTAGGAAGTAGTATCCAACATTCCAGTACATGTGATGGCTTAGTCTTGGAACATTGCCATGATCAACCGTCTTCTATCTATCCTGTGCATGGTTTGTCATTGGTGATGCTTATGTCCCAAAAAACCTAGGAAGTTCACACAGCATTTGTTGCTACGTGTATGACAAACACATTTCCTTTCTCATTTCCACACTGAATAGCATCTGATGGTTGGACACATTGACTCCACATGCATACAAGCAGATTTGAGAAAACGTGTCTTGTGATGTTCACACAGTGGGACAACTACATTAGTAAGAGCCAATTCACATACATTGACACATAGGCATTGAGTTACTGTATTGAGTTGCGTAGCCTTGCTATCCTCTATTGACGCACAACATGCCCAAACTGGGTAATACCTAATTGTATTCCACACGTTTGGCCATCTAGTGCGTCAGTGAAGAGTGCAAATCTGGTACAACAACTAGAGGATCATGGTCCACAGTAGTATGATCTGTCACATGTGCCCATACACCGGAATGCACAATATAAGTGCAATCAGCCTATCTCTGTATTGTCACACCTGTCATGTACTATTACAAATGAGAAATGACCCAAACCCAGTCAAAGACAGAAATGTTGACGCATACACATCAAAAAAGACACACATGTGTCAAAAAATGACACATATCCTCGAAAAATGCCGCTCATTGCCATGAAAAATCCATTGGCCCTGAGCGGTAATTCCCACACTGTACCCCATGACATTGGTTAAGTATGAAACATATTTGAAAATATGGATGCAGGGTTATTTCTAAGCATGTGTGTCAAATAAAAATGACACACAGACTGTAAGCGTTATAATATTTTGACGCATAAGAATAAAAACACCACGCATTTGAGGCAGGAAGTGATGTAATAGGATATCCTGTTTACAGAATTGGTACAGTGGGTGTACTTTCACTTTCACTTTGCAGTCTGTGATATTTCCTGACCGTGTGGCTGTGTTCTGACTTGTCTCTCTGCATTTTGTGATTTTGTCTCCTGTGTGAACTTTAAATTGTCTTTGTGTGTTTCCTAAGTGTCTGTGGTATCCTTTTTAAGTATAGTTTTTGTAATTTCTGGTGTATACATTTGTCTTTGTACTGTTGAGAGTCTGTTGTGGGTAGTGTTAGTTTGGGGTTAGTTGGGCTGTTTTCTGTTAATGTTTTTTTCATTTCCCTTTCCTACTTTCTCTTCATTCTCCTCTGTACCCCTTTATTCCCTTTTTTTGTGCAAGCATGTTGGGGAGGCCTCATCTTGGCAGGATGGTAGAGGAGGAGCTGGGGGGATTTATTTGGCTGGTGTGTCACTTCCTACCCTTAATGATAGAAGCAGGTGGGCGTGTGATACAGAGGTATCACACAGAGGCAAGGAGGCTCCGGTGGTCAAAGGTCCTGTACCATCTCAAGCAAATCCACAACACACCGCGCAACGACCACCAGCTGAAACACCGTTGGGCTGACCTGGTTGCCAGGGAGCAAGACCCGCTGGACCACCTTGGGATTGTGTTTGGTGGTCCTGTTGGTGAGTACAATTCAGAGTTTCAGATTAATGTGCATATTTAAATGCTCTGTAGTGACAGTAGCAGATTTGTTCATTTGCTGCAGCCAAAGTTTTTGACATGTGGAATGCAAGTTAAACATACAGTTGCAGTGAGTTATACAATAATTCCTACACATTACCATAATTTGTTGACGCAACAGCTGCACTAACTTACAAAACACAATAGAAGCCTGTAAACTAGTGCTGCCTTCACATCAATAGATGATGCAAATGTGGCTCTGACATATGTTACATGCATGGTCTGTGAGTGTGCCAGGAAAGGCATGTTTTAAATCCAGATATTTCCAAGAAATAATGTGTCCCTCAATTTTTTCGGATACATGTCTGAACTAGATTCTGACACATACGTAACAAGTTATAGCTGACCTCAGGTAACATCTTAGACTGATATTTGGACTTTGTTGTGCCACAATTAAATTAGGGATGGATGCCAAAAGTAATGCACACGGGTTCATATCTCAATGTTTGGTGCAACTTACTATAGCTGTGGCACATAAAATTAAGCAAATGATACAAATTGAGGGGTAACAACTGTCCCTGGCCCTCTGTATATTGTACCTGTGTGTTTTACATTGGTATTTGTCACAATAGCTGGGTGACTGTTGTTGCAGTCCTCCAGGAAAGTGGCTTTGCATGTCTCTCATGGATACACATGATGAGAGGAATAAACTCCATGAATGAGTCTGCAAACAAATGAGGGAGCATGTTTGCCACCACATGGTTGTTAGGGCCACTGCATGTGTGCAGATATGTGTATATCACTCACTGGAGTGCCCGGGTCTGTACATGTTTGCAGTGGTATGTTGGATGCAGTATCATCATGTCTGAGAGGCTTGACTTTCTGATTTAATCTTACACATAGTATTTGTATATGGAAGTGTTGTACAGTGCACAGACATTGAGCACATTTCTCCCTTCCATGCTTTACAGGTGCACCTGCCCCCCTACACTATCGGAGAGGTGGCACGATTTGCGGACCCAGACACCTCCAGTAAGTGTTGATATTTCTGTTCTGTGTTGTGTTTGCTGCTGTTGTGTGATTGACTCCTGCGTGTTGGACACATAGCAAGGTGTGATGCACAGGTCAATGATCAGATGTGTTCCTTGAGTGGAGTACAATTTTCTTCCCATCTTTGAATTGGGCAACCGTTAGCGTGTAGCCATAATTCTCATAGAATAGGGATGCCAAAGTCTTACCCACAGACGTCAGCTTCCCTATTCACTAATGAACATGTTTGACTGTATGTTTGACTTCTTAGCAGCATGTAGGTTCACATGTTGTGCTATGTGTATGAGGCACTTGAGTACAATGGCCTATGTGTGCATGCAGCTCATGGCCAGATGTGTGCTTGTATCTATCTGCTTGATGTAAGTCATTTGTTACTGGTAGGAAATGATGTTGACAATTGTCTGCATTTCCAAACATAAGTGTGGATGGGATTGTCCGAGGTTTGGGTGTATCCTAGTTGTACATCCTCCTTACCTGTGGTGGACTGCCCAAACCCATGTACAGCTGTCCAAAGCTTACCGGTTGTCCTTGATGTTTGGAAGTATTTGTTGCTTGTCCACCCTCCCCCCTCAGGCACAGGCGTAGGATTGTGAAAAGTGTACCTAGGACTGATGATCCAAGTTTAATACACAGACATGTAAATCTGTAAGTCACTTGTCCAAACCTAGGATACCCACTCATGATTAGCAACTGCATTCTATCCTGGCAATTCCATTTACAACTCGCAGATCTTGTGGCCCGTGATTGTCATCCAGAAGATAGTCATTAGTTGGCCTTTCGCTGGTGGAGGACTTGGAGCATTTTTTTACGTGACAAATGGCTGAACAATGATGCATAGGTCATTCAAGTTGTTACCCATCTTTTAGAGTATTGCTGTGCTGTTTGATAGGACATGTATAGGCTGCATTGGAATGTACTTCCTCAGGGACAATCAGTGATCTGTATGATGATATGGGCTGTTTCTGGTACATTAGATGTATTGTCTGATTTACTTCTGGAGCCCAATCACACAATGAAGTACCTAATGTTTGTTTTTATATTTGTTTTAACAGCTACCAATATGAATCCCATCCAGATTCTGGAGTTTCAGCGCAGGGCGATGCATTACCGCCACATTCTGGATGTGGAGTCTGGGTTCTGCAACATGGAAAGGCATTATTACCATGAAAGAGCCTCCAGAGTGTGGAGGGCATTTGCCCAAGGGGGACACTTCTGTGTCCACCACAGCCACCACCACCAGCACCACCACTACCAACCAGGTGTCACCAACCTTAGCAGGCACGTTTGCAGGACCGTCAACCTCCACTGCTCCAGGACCTGTCACAGCACCACCTGCACCTCCTCCTACAGGCATGGCACCGACTAGGGGACATACTTCTTCAACTGGCACCCAGACGACCCCTACTGCAATCATTGACCCAGCAGATTTTCAGCAGATGTAAGGGAACTTGGACCGTATGTTGAGGAAAATGACCAGGCTGGAGCAGGAGGTGGCACAAGTGAATAGGAGGGTATGTGCAATAAAAAAGACCCTGCAGAGGGTGAACTTGTAAACAATATACCCTTAGCCATGATTCACCCCCCCCCCTTTCCTAGTTCTTTTCATTAGTGGGTTTAGGGGGCTTAGTGTTAGGTTAGAATAGGCTGTTAGTTTAGTTAGTAGTAGTGGGTGGGGGGTAGGGGTATGATACTTTTAATATCTTTTTTTTGCTATGTGTGTGGGGGGTGGGTGATGATGTTGGGGTTTTAAAAAAAAATTATGAAATATAAAAATACAAAAAAATATATATTTGTTTAGTATTAGATAGCATGACCCATATATATACTTTTTAGTGCTGCATTTGTGCCATTTTCTGACACAAAATCAGCACAAACTTGCAAAATACAATTGTATTTTGGAAGTTTGTGTTGCTTTTGCGTCAAAAAATGACACAAATGCGTTGCTAAAAAAGTATAAATATGGGCCTATGTGTTTAGGTTAGTATATGTTGTCCTCCATGTGTCCCGTCTTATAAGGGGGTCGGGGGTTGATGTTTAGATCGTTTCGTTAAATGTGATAGGTAAGTTTAGCTTAGGTTAGTTAGGGCCAGTTGTGGGTAATGTGTAGTTACGATAGGTAAGGTTAGGTAAGGTGTTTCCCCTGCTTTTAGCTTCTGTTTTTACTGTTTAATACATATTTAGGTAACCCTTTATAGTATGAGTCACATGCTTGGGGATCAGGGCCTTGGCATGAGTGAACATTGTCTCTTTAGTATTAACTTTTGTGTCCCATCCTGCAACCAAATCCCAACTGAGCTGTTACATTGGCAGCTACACCAAAGCTACTTTGCTAAGATTCTGCCATCCATTGCACCCACCACTCAAGGTTACTATGGATCCCAAAGTGTTGTTAATTTTTGATGTATGTTTTCAATGTCACATACTTTGCTACCAGAATTGGTATTGAGGACACTGCGTTGAGTCTGTCTGCAGCCTGATGTCCAAGCTAATCCTTATAAGGTGAGTGGTAGTATGCTCTCATCTAGTATGGTATACATAACTCACACCTATCATTTGTTACAATGTTCAGCCCAGTTACATATTTGTACATAAACTCATACACATCCATTCATGCAGTATGGTGAGTGTTAGGTAAAATGTGGGTCATATGTCACATACGTAAGTTTTGGCTTGAAGAAAAAGTTATAATTGTGGCTTAGACATCTGTTGAGGAAGCGTTATTCTGTCCAACACAGCATCATGGTCTAAAGTTTCTATTTTCCTCAGAATTAAGCCTCAGGAAGGGCAGATGATGGTGCAATCCAGACCACTGTGCATAGTTATCAGCCAACATTCTTTCAGGTCAGGTGTATTGACAATCTATAATCATTGACCTCAGGTAAACATCACTGCTATCCCTCACAGTTGATGTGTCACATTACACAGAGACAAAGTTGTTGTATAAGTGCTATTTATTTGAAAGTGCTGTAGTGCTATATGTAGATTGTCCATGATTGTGAGTCCATTAGTGTGATACCTTCCATTGTGATCCTACACAAGTGCAAAAGGACACAGCATTGTACAAGCTAGGGTGAAGTGTCAGACAGTGCAGAGGGACAGGATTTGCCAATGAGTTAATGAGAGACAATCACAGGGCAGGGTGACAAAATAAACAGTGGGCTGAAGAACAGTGTTTGAGTACAGTTGTTGCAAGACTGGCATGTTACAAAGCACAAGACTTTGGCAATAGGTGGCCATGTGGCAGGGACTAGTGCTATCGGGTACTCTTACGGGTGGAGGTGAACTGTTCCACGTCTTCATCTTCTGATGTGTGTGTTGTCTCCTCTGCCCTTGGTGATGGTGGTTGTGAAGGGGCAACCATCACCTCAGTGTTTGAAGACGTGGCGTCAGACATCCCGGTAGCTTCCAACTGTGGGGCTATGAAGGGCAGTACTGCAGCAAGGAGGAGCTGCTGGTTCTTAAGTATAGCAGCCACATCACTGTGGTAGGAAGCCAGGTCGGCCCTGAGGGGTTCAATATTGCATTCGTGCACGCGTTGACAGGATTGTTGTTGTAGGTGTTGTGTCAACTCTCTTACAGCTGTGCTGATTTCCTTCAACCTTTTTTCAAGTTCCTGCAAGATTGATGTTCCCCCTTGCATGACTGCTGCCTGTTCTGCAGGTGACATCATGCACGAACGCACTCCCTCTAGTATGGCTGCCATATTTTCCATCCCTACCCGCACCTCCTTGGCCTGCTCCCGCTGTACTCCAACTACAGTTCTATCAAAGCTGGTGCCAGTGTCGTCAGAGTCCTCAGCTGTGTTGGAGCTGGCAGGCCATACAATTGGGGTGGTGGGTGGGTCATCTGTGATGGCTGCTAGTTCTGTGCTCCTCCTTGTGACTGAAGGTGGGGTTTGGAGGGTTCCAAGGACATCTTGGAGGGTCTGCTGGCTGATGTTTGTCAGCTCGTCACCCATTTCATCAGGGTAGTCCTGGACAGGCAAATCCACAGGTGAGCCATCGTCCTCTGCAATGAGATATGGTACAATTAGTGTGTCTGTGTTGTGGGATTTGTAATGTGACGTGCCTGCCTTCCTATTAGTTTCACATTGTGATCTTGGTTCCTGTTCATTGTTCCTGTCTTTCATATTAGCATTCTCCCAGGCCCATGCCCCACCTGCATGTCACATGTATTGTGGTCAGTTTGGGGACTTGTCAGCATCACATCCTCTAGGTGTTGGTTCTGGCCTATTTGTGAAGTTCCACCTTCTTGTCCTACTCAACCCTCCGTCTACTTCCATTCTCATGGTGAGGCCTTTCATTGGTTATGGGTGTTCTGATGGCACTTGCACCACACTTAACATTCTGGAACTGACCCAGTCTCTGATATTTCACAACCACCTATATGTTGCTGAGACCTAGCATATACTATGTATTGCATTGGCATGGCACGATACAGGTGTCAGCATTGGTAGTGTGTACTGCTGATGTTGGGAAATGTGTGCTACATTGGATTGCACTGATGGTCCTAGCAGTGTTCCATTTCCTCCTCTGTCTGTGCGGGTGTATTTCTGTAGCCAGTTACATATGTCCTCCTCCTCAATGCTGTTGTCTGAGCAGTATGACATTTGGGATGTTGCATGGTCTCATTGGAGCTATTGTGACCCAGGCATAGGGTGGACCCTGACATATGCAGCATGGGTATGACATTAGTGCGGTGTACCTCATAATGTTTATGACAATGGCTGATGTTGGTAGCAACTATGGACAATCACATTTGGCAGGATTGGAACATTTGTATTGATTTCAGGGGATTGATAACGCTGTCATCCTGAACCCTCTAATTTGGGTGTGTTTCATCCATGGGGGCGTTACTGCCATTAGCTACTTGACCTGCACACCAACGGAGGTGGTAGTGGCAACTGTTGTCAATGTTAAATTCCACTTGCAGATATGGCCTGAGATTGTTAATTGGGCCCTAGTTCATGTAGGAAGAATACTGGCTGACTTGTGACAGCATGCCAGTTTTACGTTGTACCCTACCCTCCTGGCCTGGCTTCACCTTTCCAACATCCTTGGCATGGCAGCATACCCCCATGCAAAGGTTGTTGGTGTAGTGTAGTACTATGCCCCAGGTTTCCTCTGAATGGGCCATGCCCCCGTACCGTTCCCCTTTACCCATGCCACTCCCTGAATATCATGACTTACATGCATTGTGTAATAGTTATGTCCCCCCCCGGTTGCAGTTAACAATTAGGCATTTTAGTTCCCCATGTGACTTACCCTGCATCTGTGTTGTCTCCTGGTAGTCTGCGCTGTTCTGTCCTTGAATCCCTGTGACGATCTTCTCTGGGATGACGGCTGCCACCATCTCCTCCATGTGGTCCAGGGTCTCCTGCGATGCTGGACTTCCACCTCTAGTCTGCAGTGCTGCCTTCCTGTTCCTGGCCATCTTTTCCTTGGTCCTGCGCTTGCAGTCATGCCAGCGTTTCTTGCACTCGATGCCTGTTCTCCGTACTTCTGCCACACTGTTGATTTTGTCAACAATTTGTTGCCATATTGCCTCTCTCCTACTAATTGGCAACCTTGAGGTGACAAACAGTTGGTGCTGGTGTTCCGTCACCTCTTTCACCAGAATTTCCTGGTCCTCTGCACTGAAGCAACACTTTCTTTTCTTCTTCTCCCTGTCCTGGGTCTTGTGTGGGTCCTCCTGGATGGTTCCTCGTCTGCTGTCATCTTTCTGGGGTCTGTGCAAGCATCTGGGATCCATTTTGGTTCTCCTTAGCACATTTTTCTGTGGTTGCGCTGCTTTTTGACGCAAATGCTTAAAAAAACGGCATGTTTCCGGTTTGCAACATCGTAAACCGGCTCATAGTCATTTTCACCACATTAAACTCATTTTTATTTACGATATGACACATTGGTTTGAGTAAAAAAAAAGACTCACACCTGTGGTTTGCGCCACACTGCGTCAAAGTATAAATTGGACACCTGAATGGTGCAAAGAAATGGCGCTAGCCGGCGGTAAAAAAAGTACGCAAAACTGCGCCGGCGCAGTTTTGCATCAAAAAGTATCAATATGGCCTGAAGTCGGCTAATGCGTCTTTATTTTTGATGGAGTGGTAAAAATATGTGTTTTTCTCTGCAGTGCAATGTGCAATGCATTTAAGCATTTATAGGGATTGTTGTGTTGCCTATTAATAGTTGAGGTGACCTACTTACTATCATTGCATGTGTGTAATTTGGGTGTTGACAGTGTAATATGTGACAGTGAATGCATTACTGCATAATACTACACAAAGGGCCCATCCCCTTTGTTTACTCAACAACACACCTTATAAAAAGGTGCCCCATGTGCTAAATAAGTATTGGCAGCTGATTACATTGCTTGAGATAGCCCCAGGAATGACACAAACTTACACTGGCATAGGTTCAGTGCACTTACATCTAAGACAATGCAACCTTATGCCAACCTGTGCCATGTACAACAGTGCTGCCAGCAGGCTGTTGGGCAACTTGACTGGGAGGGTTACAATTTCACTTTCAAGCAAGACCTGTGACTGGCTGGACCCACCTGGAAGGGGATGTGTGGATGGGACTATATGCCCCCATTCACCCCTCCAGGGGGTTCCCATCAGGGGAAGCACTGCCAGTGCACCTCCAGAGATTGACTTTGCCTCGGGCTCCACACCTTACATATGGCATACAGTCCAAATCAGAGAGATTTTTACATTAGCATGGGCGCCTCCCTGCACAAGAGGTTGCACCCCCTGTTGAAGACACAGCCAGTATAAGTGTCCCTATGCCACAGCTTTGTCATGAATGTTGGCACAAGCATGTGCAGCACCTTTAGGCATTTTGGAGGGACTCTGGGGGAAGACAAAGTCTGTGCAAAAGCCCATTGTGTACCTACTGCACTTCTACCAAACAGTACCTGGTGTAAATAAAGTGGCACTTAAAGTGCCATTATCAATTTGGCTAGCATGTGAAGATGCCCATTTTTATCATTTGGGGAGCACATGATTCTCACTCCTGCTGATGGTGCAATGCTAGACCACCATGCATACCTTGACATGACCTCCAAAATATTGAGGACAGCAAAGTAGGGTACTTCACACCATTACTTCAATCTGCATCAAGGCAGTGTTGCTTGTGCATAGCAGTGAGTATTCACATGCAACACCAAAGTAGTTTGACACTGTGACAGGTAATGAGACAGTCCCAAACATAAAAAGAACAGATGATGGACGGAATGCAGAGCAAATCAAACATTCACCCCCAGTCACAAAGATCTGGGTTTAATCCATTGTTGTTTTACTCAAAACGCCACCCCAGGTTAGACCCAGCCATACGCAAATCAATCTTGACCCTGTTCCTCATGGATTAAACCCAGGTCAGTGACTGGGTGTGAATGTTTGATTTGTTCTGCATTCCGTCTATCTTCTGTTGTTTTTGCATTTGTCACCCCAAATGGGAAGGGTATGCCCAGACATAGGTCCCGTGCTTGCTATGCCACCAGATTCAAGCTAGCCTGGCTGATGAAGGGTGATACCCTGAAACCGGTCTCAGGATGCTTGTTTCTGGTCCAGGGGGGACCTGGCCTGGCAGTTTGGGCTGGACTGTTCCCATGAGGAACAGGTCAAGACTGATTTGTATATGGCTGCGTCTGACCTGGAATGGCATGGCAAGCAAAACAACTGATGGATTAAGTGGGCCTTTTCAACAGCCCCAAGTTGGCATCCATAAGTTTACATGAGTCAAGTGGATTATTCATGGGGGTTGTCCAGCAATAATGCACTGACAAGGACCCTGCAATGCACACATTACACAGAGTAAACTAGGGAGCCTCTTGGGGTGGCTTCATTTACTCCATAGCTAAGGGTCTAGAAAAAGCCACATGGCTAGACTTTGCATGGCCTCATGGTTATTGTTGGGAGGCTTGGGCCACCAGATTGGCCAAGAGTGGCGTGTCACCAGTGCCACTGGACTGTGGTACCGAGGCCCATATGTGCATAACTGCCTTCCTAGGATGCCTTGTGGTTGCAGTATACCGACTCAGGGAGTGACCGACATTGTGTGTTTCAGTGTAAGTGGCAGGAAGGGGCAAACTGGCTCTCTACATTTGCTATGTATGTGTGCTGGTATTAATGACTCATGTTGATATGTACATACCAACGGTTACCAGAGAGCCTTCAGAAACACACACTAGAACATATGGTACTACACAAACATCGGCTGTATGGCAGTAGAATAAAGGGATACGTTTCCTCATCAAACTGGAAAGGGACAGTTGTTCTGGCCCCTGGAAATGACATCACTTCAGTTACCAGGACTTCTGGTGCTCCTGAGAGCCCGCCCGGAACTGACGTAGGTGTAGGTGGGTCATATGTGTTGTAACATCATTTTATCATGTGCCAAGGTCCTAGCCACAGTGTCTAGGGCTAAGGACTGTGCAAAATGGGGTCCCTGTTTCTGTGTGCCATGTTTCTGCACCTAAGAGGACAAGTCTGGACATGTTCAGACAGTCACGACCTTGTGACTGATGGGTGACTCCTCACAGAGAGGAGCAGTAAAATGTAAGGCCAGACTTTAACACTGCTGGATAATCCAAAAAGAGGGCTGGTCAAATGATGCTTTTGTTAGAGTCACCCGATCAATTTAGAAATGGAAACCTAAAACAGATGTTTGCTCCAAAATTCCCATGAATGGTGATTAGCAGAGGTCAAAATATAAAGGCCCCCCACACTTATGGGCTGAAATAGAGCCTTTGAAATGAAAAACCTAGAGCATATATGCAAGCCCCCAGGACTTTGTTAAAAGTTGGTTACCAGATATCAAAGTATCAGGTCACTGACCAATCAGTGGTAAAATAGCCAGAGGTCATGAAATGGAAACCTAAAACAGATGTGTGCTCAAAAATTTCCAGGACAGGGATCAAAGGTGATTAACAAAGGTCAAAGTATAAACAGGTCAAAAAATTTAAAAATGTTTGAAACAAACAGATGACATGCAATGCAAACCTAAAACAGATGTCAATTTCTTGGCCCAACCCTCCACAAAGCCTACGCATAATTAGCACAATGAGGTTGACAGAAAAGCCCCCACATTCACAGGCCTTTTTTTCCTGGACTACGTATTTGAAGTTTGCAGAAAGCAGGGCTACCCGGACCAGCAGGGATGAAAAATATGAAGGGCAGAGCACATACTGGTGATTCTAACCCTCTTCTACTTAAGGTAAGTAACTATGGCGTATTTGTATATGCTGTAATGTAGTTTTGCCCTACCTTAGACCATGCCTTTGTCCTATGTCATCCATAGTGTAATGTGTGTGCCTTTTACTTTTGTGCCGGCCAACATTTAATTTGCGATGGGTAGGCAGGTAATGGTCTATATAGGTAGAGGTGAACAGAATTTATATGGGAAATTTTATTTAAAACCACCATTCAGAATTATGCCATTGATGGCAGGGGACCGAACAGTGACCGTGCACGATTCCCACCTATCTGCCTGTAATGGAGGGTTGGGGGCCCGCACAACTCACTGTTAGGTCCCCATCAGATCCTCCACCAGATGGCTGTAATGGAGGGCAGAGAGGCCAAGTAGCGAGATGTGCAGGTCTCCAACCCAATCCTAATCCACATTCTGTAATGGCTCCATGCCTTAAGGGTTAAGGACAGGGTCCCACACCAAGCACAACGCAGGTTCTTGCCCCCTGTCCCCACCCACAACAATGTCTTCACGTGTTGCAGGGCAGGGATCCATGCTCCATAAACACAGGCAGTGCTGCAGTAGCAGGAGCTCAGAGTGGGGCACAGTAGAGACCCTGCCCGGTCGGTCCTAGGCAGTACATATGTAATGATGCCCAGGGTCCTGAGCCATGCGCAGCTCGGACTCCACCCGCCATTACACAAGCATTGTTAGGAATGGATGTAGCACACTTGTGTAACGAGGGCTGGGTCCCAAGTCGAGCGCAGCTCGGGACACTGCCACCCCAATGAACCCCAGTAATAAGATGAGGGTCCCGACCCCAACCCTAATAGGCAATAAAACATAAGCTGAGGCGCTAGGTACCTAAGCGACGCGCAGCTCGGGTTCCCAGCCCTTCTTACCCAACAACATTACCAAAGGCTGCAGACCAGAGCCGTTCACAACCCTTAACCACAACACCCTAGAACACCACTAAAACCCCACACAGACTGCTCCATGCCTAGACTGGTTTTCAAAGGACCCAAGCTGTTTACAGGCCAACATGTGGAGCTTGAGGCAGGGCTCAGCTTGCTCCCTTCTCTCCAAGCAAGAAAACTCCTACAGATCCGCCTCCACATGGCTGAGAGCATGGGGAGTGAGGGCAAAAACCTGGAATGGATCCTAGAATCAGGCAGCCAGTCCATTGTACATATATAAATACAATTAGCTGTATTTTTTTCAAATTGTTATATGCTATGTGTTATACCTTTATAATTATTGTAATTACGGGGGCATTAAATGGACTGTAATTGACAAAGTAATATGTGTAAATAATGTTACGAATGTTCTGGAGCCATGTAAATAATACCATATTGACAGATTCCTGTTATGTTGTGTATCAGCACCACCCTGTAGACTTTTGATAAACAACTCTTGGGGTTGAGAAATGTGAATAAGCAGTTTTTCTGTTTAGTACTTTCAGAACCTTGTAGTGACACAGATTTGTGTGTGTTGATAGGGTTCTTAACAGCTAGCATCATGAAAGCGCTTGCTTGAAATGAATTTTATTTTAAATTGTGTATCTAAACATTTTTGCTCGAAATGCGTCATGTGTATTAGTATATATCTCTGCAAGTGTATGGGTACTGTGCTATTTAAAAAGGATTAGAGTTGTTAGGATGGGGTAGTGTTTCAACTATTAATTATTTGATTAAGTATTTCTACAACCTTTTGGTATATATTTAATAGGTTTTGTTAATGTATCTGTAACGCACTCAGTCAGCCTCTTAAGCAGAAAATCTAAGTACGGCACATGGGTCTAGACACATTCTTAATTAAAACAACTGTTAAAAGAGACTTTATGAGGGTTATGTGTTTATATGTGGAGTGTTTATGCAAACTACATGATTGTAGTTCTGAACATATAGTGTAAATAGTGTAAGTAGGCACCTGTAATTAGACCCTTTGCGTTTATATTATATTTGTTTTACTCAATAGCCGTGCCTCCAGGATTGGGTGCTTTTTAGGTAGTTGCATTATGGTTTTAGCAGTATATTATGCAGGTCTGGTATATAATTTTAAAATTAGTGGTTGGTAGGTGATTATAAAAAGCAGCGTAAAATGCATTAGGGTCTAAAAGTCCTTTTTGTCTCTTCTGCACACAGGATCCCTAAGAGCTAACGCTGTCCCCAGATGAAACGGATGTCTTGCAAAAAGGTATATGTATCTAGAGATTTATAGTTCAGAGAACCTTGTCAACCACCACCCTAAACAATGTTGTCCTATTTTTAAAATGTCTTAAACATATTTTTCTAATAATGTTTGCCTGGGGTATGTGTGTTTTTTTTCTAGATTATGATCCAGTAATACCGTTTGGGGTGGGTGCTCTATCGCAAATCCTCTAGGCTAAAGACAGCCCGGGTATACTGCCTCAGGATACAGCTTTTGCGGGTGAATAAAAATGAGTCCAAGTGTAAACACTGTGAAAACATCAAACCTTACAGTCCAAAAAACCCCATAAAAATCCTGTGGATGGTACCCTCAGAGAGCCTGTATAGTCAGTGTATTATATTGTAAATGTGACATTTATTCTTCTTTTTTCCAGACCCTGGGCAGCACAAACGATCTGCATGCCAGCGATGCAAAAGGTGGTAGAGAGCGCTAAAAAGACAGTCCACAAAAGTAAGTCTACAATGCCTAAGGAAGGCCCTACTATAAAGAAAGGACCCTCACAATGGTACACAACAGGTATGTTTTAGAAACTGTAGAGCCAAATGAACCCTAACCTCTTGTCTCTCAAACCACTTTCTCCTCTACGATATAGCAGTGAAGGTAATACCTAATATGTATTTTGTTATCTTTACATCATAGAGTCATCACAAAAGTTCTCTGGAGGGTTCAGCCGCGAGGCAAGGCGGATGTCAACGCCTTTAAAGGACAACACATAGGACCTTCAAAACAAAAAGACATCAGCATCAACCGTGATCAATGCCGGACACCATGACAAAACATGCACCAGCTCTGCAGACAACTGTCATAGACCAGGTACAGCTCTTAACTACACCACTCTTGCAATAATAAAGGCTATGGCCAGTACCCCGGACACTTACACAGGAACTCCACATGTGTAAGGGTTTGGACACACTAACAGTGAAGCACTTACACCCTCAGGCACACATCATCTGGTACCATGTAGAAACAGTGGGTAGGGTCCCAACCAGTGCAACAAACCTAAAATAAATTGTCTTTCCTTAAAGAACCACAAGAAGAAGCAGGCGCCCCCTGAGCTACAATCAATGCCTTTAGATCTATCTTTTAAAACTCAGTTACGTGTCAGGCTGTTCCACATAATCCTCAAAGGTCTAAATGTTTAACGTTTGAGGAGCCTAATATTGATGTGTCTTCATCAGCACAGCACCAGCTACCTGGATGACTAGCCCTCACAGTCTTCTGGACACACATTTGGATAATGATCTCCCCATAGAGGCCCCTTATTCTGGTTGTATTCAACTTCTCAAGACACTCAGGGGTATAGTGGAGAGCTATGAAGCAACATCAACAGCATCCACAGCAGACCTTCTAGCGTGGTCCTGAAGTTTTGCAGTCATCCATACCGCAACAACCCGCTCCCAGCCCCAGCACTTCCTATGCCTCTGAGGCCTTGAGTTATTATGACCACCATTTAACTTCACCATATCTGATGTTGCCATTTACATGCTCTGGGGCGTACAACCCCACCAGCCCTACATCAAGTGCATACGCAGATTGGTCTTCCCCCTCCTTCTCAAAATACCCTGACAGCAGTACAGGCGGTAGTGGGTCACCAAGTCAGAGTTTTAGAACCCTGTCTAGCGAGGAACAGGCCTCCAAAGCACCCGAGTGTTCGCACTGGGGCCCCGTTTTTTTGATCCGTCCTGACACCTCCCATTAAGAAAGGGGCTACTGATGTTATCAGCAGTCCTACAGCAGTGGTGGCCTATGGTAATATGCACCATACATCTAATGTGTCAAGTAATGATCCAAAATATGTTGTTTTGAACCACAACTGGTACTGGAGACAAATATGAAAGAAATACAAGAGGCCGTTAGAAAAATAAAATCCAGACTGAACCTCAAGACCTTAAAACTGAGGAAGGCGGAGTGTGATACTGGGTCATCCAGACCCACCCAGAGTGCATTAATCCAGAGGTTGGAAAGGTGTAGAAGGGAGGTGGTCCAATCTTGTGAAGAAGCCGCTGTAGACATAGACAATAAACCAGCATGACTAGGCCTGTGGGTACTCTAAGGAGTGTAAGATCCGCTTTTAGTAATAAGGGTGTCCAGATGTCTAAATATAAAAACAAAACCCTTGATATACTCACTAAAGCTCTACTGTTCTTATGCACGCTAAAAAACAAAAAGCCTTTGAAACCCACAACAACTCTCAAAATCCGCTATTGTGACATAAAAAACAAACCCTGCTAGGCCTCAAAACATAAAGTCAGGAGAAATCATCACAAACATCTTGGTATTTTAGAACCTCGAAGTAACCCCTGAACACTCTGAAAGATCCTTGGCTGTAGTAGGTAAAGTTGCAAGGGCCCAGCCTGTCAACACAACAACAGTTCAAATAGGATGTGGTAGGTTACCTAAAAAGAGTTGGACTTGTAAGAAATAGAAGTTGGCTAGTAGCGCTAGGCGGTGTATGCAATAAATAAAGAAATTTTAAAAAGCCCAACTATGGCCATCATTACGACTTCAGCAGACTCTGGAGGGGTAAAAAAAAAAAAACAGTGTTGGAAGTCTTAAGACCACCCTATTACGACTGAAATCGGGTGGAATTCGGACACCAGTCGTGCTGGTGGTCAGCGGTGGAGCAGCACTTCCACCGACAGCACCATCACACCAAAAAGAGACTGCACACCGTATTACACCTCCTCGACGGACAAGGTAAGTGGAATCGTCCAACAGGGAAGGTGGTGTGTTTGTGTGAGTGCATGTGTGAACGTAGTGAGTGCGGGGGGAGGTCGGGGTGTTTGAAGGCGCATGTCTGCGTGTGTGAGTGTGGATGGGCTATGGGTGTGTGTGAGTGTGAGTGGATTGGGGGTTGGGGATGCCAGTGTGCAAGTGGATTGGGAGTGGGTGTGAGTTTTTGTGGATGAGGCAGGGGTGAGTGCATGAGTGCGATTGAGCAGATGGATGGAGTGAGTGCGTGTATGCGTGTGCATGTATATGTAAGGGGACTGGGTGAGTGTGTGCGTGGATGGGGAGGGGGTGCATATTTGTGTGAGTGAATGGGGAGAGTGGGTACATGTGTGTCAGTGGATGGGGAGAGCGGGTGTTAGCGGTGCAGGGGGAGGGGGTGTAAACGTATATATGCACTTGGAGTGAGGGGTTGTGAATATGGTTATGCACTGGAGGGGGGAGTGAATGCATGCGTGTCAGCGCTGTTTGTGTATAAATGTCAGTGTAATTGGGTGTGTATGTTGTATTGCGTGGGTGAGTGGGGGTGTATTTGTTTGTGTTTAGAAGTATGTGAGTGCATGCGTGCAGGTATGTGGAAGTGTGTATGAATGTATCCTGGCAAATGCTTATTCCTGTCACCAATCAATCAATCAAGGATTTAGAAGGCGCACTAATCACCCGTTAGAGTCTCAAGGCGCTGGGGGGGAGCTACTGGTCATAGAGCCATGTCTTGAGGCGTTTCCTGAATGTCAAGAGGTCTTGGGTCTGACGAAGGTTGAGCGGTAGGGAGTTCCAGGTCTTGGCGGGTAGGTGAGAGAAGGAACTTCCTCCGGTGGTGGTGCTGCGGATGGAGGCGAGGGCAAGGCTGGCGGAGCGAAGATTGCGGGTGGGGGTGTGGAAGGTGAGTCTGTCGTTGAGGTAGGCTGGGCCTGTGTTGTGGAGGGCCTTGTGTGCGTGGATGAGGAGTTTGAAGGTGATCCTCTTTGACACTGGTAGCCAGTGAAGGTCTCTGAGGTGGGGGGAAATGTGGTCACGGCGTGGGATGTCCAGAATGAGGTGGGCGGATGCGTTCTGGATTCTTTGCAGTTTTGTTAGGAGTTTGGTTGTTATTCCTGCATATAGGGCATTTCTGTAGTCCAATTGGATGCTGACCAGGGCATGGGTGACAGTTTTCCCGGTTTTGACGGGAATCCACTTGATTTTGCGGAGCATGCGGAGAGTGTTGTAGCAGGAAGAGGAGATGGCATTGACCTTCTGAGTCATGCTGAGTGTTGAGTCCAAAATGAAGCCTAGGTTGCGTGGGTGGGTGGTGGGTGAGGGTGCCGTTCCTAGGGAGGTGGGCCACCAGGAGTCATTGCAAGTTGAGGGGTTGGTGCCAAAGATGATCATTTCTGTCTTGTCTGTGTTTAACTTGAGGTGGCTTGATTCCATCCAGCTGGCGATGGCGTGAAGTCTGTTGTGGATGTTGTTCTTTGCAGTTGTAGGGTCTTTCGTGAGGGAGAGGATGAGCGGAGTGTTGTCTGCGTAGGAAACTATGTTGATGTGGTGGGTTTGTGCGATGTTGGCGAGGGGGGCCATGTAAACGTTGAAGAGCGTGGGGCTGAGTGAAGATTCTTGGGGAACGCCACAGATGATTCTGGAAGCTTCTGACAGGAACGGTGGGAGGCGGACTCTCTGGGTTCTGCCTGAGAGAAATGACGAGATCCAGTCGAGTGCCTTGTCACGGATTCCAGCATTGTGTAGGCGTGTGCGGAGAGTGTGATGACATACCGTGTCGAAAGCTACAGAGAGGTCCAGGAAGATGAGTGCTGCTGTTTCTCCTTCGTTGAGCATGGTCCTAATGTCATGCTGTGGTTTCTGCGGAATCCTGATTGGGAGGTGTTGAGTACCTTGCTGTCTTCCAGGAACCGGGATAGTTGGCTGTTTACAATTTTTTCGATGACCTTGGCTGAGAAGGGGAGGAGGGAGATCGGCCGGTAGTTCTTGGGGTCGTCTGGGTCTGCCTTTGGTTTCTTTAGCAGGACGTTGATTTCTGCGTGCTTCCATCTTTCTGGGAAGGTGGCTGACTCGAAGGAGCTGTTGATGGTTTTGCAGAGGTGGGGGGCGATGATGATGTTTGCCTTATTGAGGATATGGTGTGGGCAGGGGTCCGATGGTGATCCAGAGTGGATGGAGGACATGGTGGTGGCGGTGTCCTCTATGTTGACGGGGGTCCAGGTGTGGATGAGGTGGGTGTTGCTTGGAGCGTTGGGTTCTTGGGTGTTTGTAGTCAGCTGGTGGGTCTGGGGTTTGAAGCTATTGTGGATTTTTTCTATCTTTTGACGGAAGTGGGTTGCCAGTGAGTTGCAGAACTCCTGTGATGGCAGGGATTCATTGGAGCTGGTCCTGGGGGTGGAAAGCTCATTGACGATGCCAAAGAGCTCTTTACTGTTGTGAGCGTTGGTGTTGATGCAGTTTTTGAAGTGGGTCCTTTTGGTGGTGCAGATCAGTTGGTGATGTTTGCGTAGGGCATCCTTGAAAGCAATGGGGTTGGAGTTGGTAGGGTCAAGGTGCCAGGTTTTCTCCATTCTGCGACATAGCCGTTTGGATTCCTGTAGTTCTGGGGTGAACCAGCTGGCCTTGATTCTGTGGGAGGTGTTTGGGAGTTTTTTGAGCGGTGCGAGGGTGTGGAGCAATCTTCTATCCAGCGATGCAGGTTGGTGGTGGCTATGTTGGGGTCCGGGGTCCCAGGGGGTGGGGCCCCGGCGAGAGTGGAGATCAGTTGATCCGTTGATATTTTGCTCCAGTTGCGTGGGGGATTTTGTGCAGTGGTGGTGAGTGACTCGTTTTTGGTGGGAGAAGTGGATGCAGCGGTGGTCTGTCCAACTGAGTTCAGTGGTGTGGCTGAAAGAGATGTGGTTGCTGGCTGAGAAGATGGGGTCGAGTGTGTGGCCTGCGGAGTGGGTGGGTGTACTGACGAGTTGCTTGAGGCCGAAGTTGGCGAGGTTGTCGATTAGGTTGGTGGTGTTGATATCATTGTTATTTTCTAGGTGGAAGTTTAGGTCACCAAGGAGGATGTAGTCTGTTGAGGCGAGGGCTTGGGATCTGATGGCGTCTGCGATGTCATCACAGAACTGCGGTCTGGGTCCAGGGGGTCTGTAGACCAGTGTTCCTCTGAGTGTGTTGTTGGCATTGATGTGGATTTTGAAGTGGAGGTGCTCGGCGGAGTTGATGGTGTCGTGGGAGTTGATGGAGACTCTTATGGTGTTTTTGTGGACTATGTCGATTCCTCCTCCTGGTTTGTTGATTCGGTCTGTTCTGGTGATCTTGTAGTTTTCTGGTATGGTTATGGCTACGTCTGGTTCTGACGCCGAATTCATCCAGGTTCCGGTGAGGAATGTGACGTCGGGCGAGTATGTGGTCAGGAGGTCCCAGAGTTCAATTGCATGTTTGTGGACGGAGTGGGTGTTAAGTAGGATGCATCTTAGGCGGTTGTCTGTTTTGATTTGGAGTTTGGAGGTTAGGTTGCAGGTGAAATTGCAGGCTTTGCAGGAGAAGGGTCCTTTGGTGTGCGTCGGTGTGGACAGGAAGCAGATGGAGGAGTGTCCTGGATTAAGGGCGTGGAGTTCGTTGGCAGTGTAAAGGTGTTTGGTGGCACGGGAGGCGTGTTGGCCAGGGGGTCTGGCGCTGGGCGTGGTCTTGGCGCGGAGGGGCGCAGACGGGCTTGCCTTTGGCGTGCCTTCCGTGTGCCAGCAGCTCGCCCCCTGCGCGCGTCCACTGCGCGTCTGCACTGCGACCGGCATAAGAGGGGAGGTAGGAGGGAGTGGCAGCTGGGAGGAGGGAGGGAAACCTCCAATGGGAGTGCAGGGGGCGGGGGCAGCAGGAGTCAGGAGCGGGATGAGCTCCAAGGAGGAGGGAGGGGCGGGTCCTTCCGGGAGAGGAGAAGCCAAGAAGCCCAGACAAGCCCAGACAAGCCCAGACAAGCCCAAACAAGCCCAAACAGGCCCAAAACAATGGCAGCACTTACCGGAACAGTAGTGAGGAGGAAGCGACCTGCCTGCAAGGATGCAAGACTGCCAGGTTTTTCTGGTGGTACGACCACCAGAAAAATGCCTGCAGTCTCCTGCGTTTCAATACGGCTAGCGGTGTTACAGCATCCACCATGCTGGAGGTGCTCACCTCCAGCCCAGCGAGCCGCAGAGAGGCAGCGGGACGGGCGGAATATCGGCGGTTTGGCTTAGGCCAAACTGCTGTACTCATAATTTGCCAGTTTTCACCATCAGCAGTGAGACCGTCAGTATGGCCATGGCAATCTTCGGACCGCTAGGGTCGTAATAAGGGCCTATGTGTTACATGGAAGCTTAAAAATACAGAACTTTTGTCAGCTAACCCAGATCCAACACCTGTCTGGTTGCTAGCATAGTGGGTAATGCTCATATTATGTCTAGAGCTGCTAGGGCTCTTGAAATACAGCACAACAGATTGGTTGGGTTTGGGGAACTACGCCTTTTGGAGAACTATTTTGCCGTTATGGTAAAAGTTCTTTACCACAGGGATTCCTGAAAGTACTTCACACCTGGGGAGCGTACGTAAAACAAGACCATTTATGTTCTCCATCATGAAAATCACTTTTATGGTATTTTGAACCTGAAGGGTTTTCTAGGAGCCAAGTATATGCGCCTCCATTGCGACCATATCTACAGCACACAGGCAACTCACTAATGTGAAATGCACTGCAAAATGTGTCAGAGGGATGGGTGTATTGAGGTCTCTGAGCAGAAGGTATGGTGTTGCACGTGTAATCTGTTTTATCGCTGACAAAACTGTTTGAGCATACACAACCGACTTGTTTGCTGCATCCCTAAAATAGACTGTAGGTGTTGCAGGTGTTATGTCCTCTATGACTATAAATGCAAAGGCATGAAATGTTCCAGGTGTAAGGTGTCTTTTCATGCTGGGACAGAACAAAAGTGCCACATGGTTAAAGGGCGCCCTAAGACCAAAACTGAAGACTACATAGTATTCGATATAGAGTGTACACAGGAGACAGCTGTACACCAGCCTAATTATATTTATTCTCATCATCTAACTTCCATTGACAACTTGGAGTTTGAGGGGTGCAACTGGGTGAATGATTTCCTCACCACTTTCATGCAGCCAAAATTCAAAGGGTATACTATGCTGGCTTATAACTCAAAGGCATATGACTCCTTCTTTATGTTTCAGACCATGAATTGTGAAAAAATGGCTGTAGAACTCATCACCCAGGGCTCCAAACTGATGCTGTTAATGGCAGTGCCTTTTCAAATAAGGTTCATCGATACCCTACATTTTCTACCCATGAAATTTAGTAAATTACCAAAAGCCTTTGGTTTCCCATGTTGTAAAGGGTATTTCTCCCACTTATTCAACACCTTGACCAACCAGAATTATGAGGGTCCCATGCCTCCGCCATACAGCTACGGTGTTGAGTATATGATGCTTGCTGAGAAAGAGAGCTTTCCACAATGGTACAGTTTAAACCGTGAAAATAACGTTAATTTTCAAACCGAGTTGAAAACGTACTGTCAGGCCGATGAAATTATCTTACGAAAAACCTGCAACCTTTTCAGAGATGTAGTGGTGGAGAGCCCTGTGATGCCTTATTTGGAGGCGTACGAATGCTACACAGCTGTACAGGGCTGAGGGCGAGGGTGTGAAAATACACTATTATGATTTCACATGTCTGTATCCGTTTGTGAACAAGCAAAAGTTATTCCCTCTATGTCAGCCCAGCATCATATGGAGGGACTTTAAGCTGATTGGTGAATACTTTGGGCTTATTAAGTGCCACATCTACCCACCTGCCATCTTTACTTCTCTGTATTACTGTACAGGGTCAACAATAAGCTAAAGTTCCCACTATGTCATACATGTGCTGCAAGTAAAGAGACTAGCGTGTGTAGACACATTGAAGAGCAAAGAATGCTGACCGGCACGTGGTGTAGCATTGAGGTACAAAAGACCCTAGAGAAAGGATACCGACTTGGTAAAATAGTGGAAATATGGCACTTTGAAAGGATGACAACATGACTCCTTTCTAACCATATTAAGCTGTTTCTAAGAGACAAACAGGAGGCTTCGGGGTTTCCAGAGTGGTGTGTTAATGAGGCCTACACTCACGAGGGTATACGTTTGAGCCCCAAATTCATCGATGTCAACCGTGCGCGTCGGTAGTTAGCCAAACTCTGCCTAAACTCTTATGGAGGAAATTTGCACACAACCATAATAACAGATCCTGGTGAGTTGTTTAACTCCCTTCTTGCCCCGTGTTATGTGGTGTCCAGTTGCGAGATTATCGATGAGACTGCAGCTCTTTGTCGGAAGTATGCTAAAGAGTACCCCACAATGTGTAACAATCTAAACATTTTCCCAGGATGTTTCACAATTGCTCATTCCCATTTAGAGCTTTACAGAGTGCTGGATAAACTACAGGACCGGTGTTTGTATCATGATACAGACTCTGTTATATTTGTGAGTAAATTAGGTGATGAAGACCCTCCATTAGGTGATTATCTAGGTGATTTGACCAGTGAACTAGAAAATGGTGAGTGCATAGTGGAGTTCACTTCATCCGGCCCCAAAACCTATTTGTATAAAACCTAAACAAATTCAGTATGTGTGAAAGTCAAAAGTATCACCTTAAATGTCAACATTACAGTCAAAATCAATTTGACAGTCTAAAGGAACTGGTGATCGAATACACTATGTCAAAAATAATAAAAGAATCATTGTACTGCAGCCTAGCATAGTGCGGTCCAAAGAGGTGGGAAGTCACAACCCAGCCTTTACATAAAACCTTACGTGTAATGTTTGATAAAAGGTTCCTGAATGAGGACTACAAAACCTGCTGTACGGTTAATAAAGGGTATTAGATTCTCAAATCTACTATGGACACCCGCTTGCAACATTCGTCCTCCTGTGTTTTAGCAAATCCCTCAAATTGTGGCAAACGTTATATGAAGACGTTTTTGAAAATGCTCCCAATGTTTTATCCAACACTCCTAACAATATTGTATAACTTTATTCATGCTGGCAACATCTTTATACGTAACTATCCCAAAGGTGCCCTCACATCATAATTTATAGAAGTCATACCTAGTAATCTCAACGACGATGCACCCGCACACCTCGCATACATGGTGATTGTAGATGATCTTATGCATGAGGGCAGGGATCATCCTGGGACAGAAAAAGCTGTGACCCAATATTCACACCACCATAATCTAACCATATGATAAGTTGTGCAGAACTAGTTTTACAAGGGTATAGGCAGTCGGTCTTTAACTCTGAACACTTTATACCTAGCTTTATGTAAAAACCTCTGAGTCAAACAATTAATATCGCTCATTGTTAAGCAGTTTTTCTTATAAGCCTTTAACAACGCTACCACTAAACCTCACTGGTACCTGCTGGTAGACCTAAAACCCAGGACTCTAGAAGACTACAGACTATGTGCTGATATATTCCCACCAGATCTCCACATAGCTTACACACCTAAAACCTGACCCTGGGCTTACAAAAAAAACTTTAAAAATACTTTTGTAACAATTACTTTCTAAACCTTGTAATATAAGGTGTTGACCATGTCTACACGTGTACGCCATAGTTTAGCTTTTGTTAAAATGCTAGTAACCGCAGGCCCCCAACAGCGAAAGGCCATCCTGTGTGCGGCTTTGGATGACTTAGTGGCGGCCATTTCAGAAATCGCCCTAAAAAGCAATGTCCCTATATCAGACAGCCAGTTCTGTGTGCTGAAGAAGAAGCGTAACCTTATCAAAAAGCATAGTAACAAAAGGGAGTCACAAGTTTCTAAGAAGAAACTTGTAAAACAGTTGAGCAGCTTTATAGGAGCACTTCTGGGCTTCGCTATTCCTTTAATTACAAATCTCCTAACCGGGAACTGATGGATTATGCCTAAAAGATGTATTGGTGCCACGCCAACAGCTGGAACAGTTGGGCTCATATATATGCGACAGTTGGGACATACGAAAAAATTAAACGCTACACCTAGATGCCGAGTTTTGAACCGTACTGATTTAAAACCTTACGACAAAGCTGATCTTTACTCCAGAGCTCTTCAAAACCTTCTACAATACTACAGGAAATGGAACTCCGAAAAAAACAAGCTGACTCTATATACCCCCGGCGCTACAGGATCAACAGCCCCGACAACAGTCAAAAGTCTTTGTTGAGGAACTTTTAAAAATATAAGTCAGAGGTACAGAGGGGAAGCGCAAATGGTACTTAGTACAATGGCAGCTTCTAAGATCTAACCTCTTAGAACAAGAGGGGTGAATTCCTCTAAAAAGGGCAGCTGGTTGTTGGGTCTCATATGTACGACCTAGTCAAAGGTCTCACATACCCCAAAGCGCTTTTGCTTCACAAAGTGCCTCGAGGCTGGGACAAGTTTCTACATTCAGCTGTAGAACTCAACATTCCTTCTACGATCGTCGATAATGCCGAACACAGGTGGCTGCTTGAAAGTTTGAAAGATCCAGCTTACAGCCCTCCAAGAACTCCAATACCCGTTGTTTTGAAACCCCTGGAATGCCGGCTCCCCCATTTATTCCCTGGCTAACCCCTTCTTGGAACACCTTGCCTCTGCCTATAGAATGTAAAAATACCTTGTGGAAAAGGAATACATGGTTAAATGTGTGATACTTCTTCTGACTTTTGATCCAATGAATATGTGTTACATTGTTTGTGTGTATGTTTGAATGCTTAATGCTTGTACTACATCTATTTGTAATAAATACTTTTAACAATATCATCATTCTTCTGTCATCTTTTAAAAGCTTTTTATTTATTTATTTGTATTATTTTTTTAATTTTTGTCTTGGCGGCAGAATGAAAATGTATAGTCTGATTTGAGCTTAAATTCTCATTGTAGACATTTATTGTTACACTCACATTTACATTACAAGGCCTTACACTTTTGACAATCACTGTATTCTGTTTGAACAGAGCTTGACTTAGACATAGTGTTTTTTTTACATATTTCACAAAAATACTATCATTGTATACTAGATCACTCGAATACAGATTTAGAAAATTTCTAAACGTCACACCCTCAGACATTTTACTAATAAAATATATAGATTGTTCCACTGATGTGATGGCTAGAGAATCCTGCACCTGCATCTTGTTATACTGGAACCTAGCAGCAGCTTTTTTATATACTTTAATGCAGGTTTTGTATATATGCTATGCTTCCAGAACACCAAAGAGCTGCCAAACACTGTAACCTTTTCGCTATTCAAAAACATTCCAACGCAGTGTGTTCCACCCTTCTAATGTGGATCTGTGTTAAAGACTAGCGAGCGTGGTCTTTCTACACCCATTTCCTCAGGTATCATATTGCTAGGAAAAACATCCAAAAAGTATTTCTTTGCATATTTATGCCACCTTATGATCTCACATATCTGTATAGTGCCCATTGTACAATATTTTAAAGATAATCAAACTATATCTGACAGGCGTGGTTGACCTGAATGACGCTGTCAAGCACACGAATACAATCATGTTCACATTGGTAGCCAGGGAGTTACTAAAGCGTATTTCAGCTTTTATCAGATTATAGTGATCCCCGTCTTCAATGTCCGGTGTCAGATCAAAAGTGAAAAGTGTGTAGCCAGCCCAAAATCCTTCTCTTGATACAACAACTCTTGAGTCCCTCAGATGTTTTCCTGTTATCAACACCAGTCCAAGATATTCCCTGATAAAATCAGCTGTTCCAAAACTCGGTGTATACAGATTTGCAGGAATCACAGCCCCTCAAGTATCAATGCAGTGTAGTTGATGTTGAAGTGTTTGAAATTGAAAGTGTGTGAGGTATACAGACCGCTAAAAGCTGTATTGTCCCAAACCCTATAATAATAAGTTTCAGTGCTACCCCAGAAATAAATGTTGATGTTGGGTTAATCTGGTACCCGTTGGAATGCTGTAAATCTTCTGAATTACTCTTTCTAGGACATACTTGGCATTCAATAGTTGTAAGGCCTCTACGTGAGCTAGTCTGAAGCTTGGTGGCACTTTCACTCTCTTTACAAACAAACTTGTGGACAGTATAAGAAGTGTATTCTGTTCCGCATCCCCACTGATGAGACATTACGAGTCCTTGCTGCGGGTTAGTTTGATCTTAAGGTTGATACCATTGACAAATAGTTTATCTTGGTAGAAAAGGTCAGAATGTATGAGGCCTAGGAGGTCAAACTGTGTACTGCCTGTGGCAAAGTTTGCTCTTTTTACAAAACCCTGATTGTGACAGTCAAGCAATGTAGCTTAAAAATGACCATAAATATCTTTGTAGAAGAGTCCAGCTGAAAGCTGGGTGTTCTGGGCATCATGGCTGTAATTCAGAAAACTCTCAATGTATGCCCTATATGCGTACATGTTATGGTGTTGCGTGATAAGCCAATCACCAAGGATGATGTCCACCTGTTTAAACATGGGTGCAATGGAGTAAGCAATCATCACTACTTTATCGTCGTTCGCTATGTTGGACCCATCTTCTTTTACACTTTTACAGATGAGGTGCAGCAGTGTATAGTTGAGATCCAGATACATATCGGTAGACCCTGACACCTAAAATTCTATCGGTGCCAAAGGTGTTAAAGCGGCTAGTGGCAAAACCTCCATGAAAAAACAATTTTCGATGCTAGACTACGTGGGTTTTAGGGAAAACAGGTCTAAATGTGATTTAGAGCATTCATCCGATACCCAATGTACAAAGGCCATGTTTGCAGGTTGTTCTGCTTTTACAAAAATATTTACGTTAGCACCCCTTCTTTTTTTTTCTTTGAAGCTCTCTTCCGTTCTTCGTTTCTGAACGCATTTTGAAGATCAGCACCTTTTTCAAAAGGGGGCCAGCAGCCCCCTGTGCTTTGACCACTGTGCTTCCTTTAAACAAGTGTGCGAGACTTGTACACCAGCCTGATTGTCGTAGATCATGATCGTAATGTTGTTGAAATGTTTTTTACAAAATGAAACGTAGTCAGGGTTGTGGTATTGTATGTTAGCAATTGTATTATTTTCACCCTTCACCTAAACGCATCTTAGCAACGTCGAATAAGTATTCCCAATCCTCTGTGACTTTATTTGCTGTACTGATCCTTAAACCCTTCCTCATTTACCCAAATAGAAAAACAAGGTATTAGGATTCTGAGCTTTAATAAACACCTTCCTTCTAATATTATCTAGCACTAGCTGAATATTCGTATATTTTTCAATGTTGGCTATGGATTTGGTGATGGCTTCGACCACAGCTGTGAAGGTTGGGTAATAGCCGTGAGGAAATGCAGTGTGGATGCTCATTGTGTCCTGCTCACACTTCATAGTAAATTTGGCCTCAAGCATTGAAAAAGTATTCCATGTTCTGTGGTACTCGATTTCTGTTAGGGCTACCATGCAATCCCCTTTCAGGGCTTCAGGTTTAGCCAATTTCACTGTATAATTAGAAATTTGATTGTCAGGGAACATGTTCTTTGAGGCGTTGGACGGCAGCGTGATATAAAATTGTGCTGTCTCCATCTTATTGTCTACAACAAGACTTCATCGTACTCACACAACCTGCACAGAACTGGCCAACACCCAACTGTTAAATTTCTCGGGCCACCCTCGCCATTTGACAAAAACCTGTCAGCACCGCTGCCTTTCCTTTTCAGAATCTTTTCAACCCTATACACCCTGTGTGGATGATTAGGTACCTTCTGTAGCTTCTCCTTGTAAAAGACGCCCAGCACCTTTTCCCTATCATAGTCCTTTAGCCTGTAAATATATACATCCTCTTTAAGCTCCACACTTTCCACTTTAAATATCTTGTCATTAAAAGTCTGTTGGTACCTCTTTGTAGAGACTCCTTTTAATTTAAAAACCCTAACATGATCACCTTCTTTTGAAAGAGGCTTCTTTACACCTGTGGTGATCCGGTTTCCATAAACAGTTCTCCACATCTTTAATGAATATCTGTTGTTACATTTATGGGTGCTGTTTTGATGGTCCTGTCATAAGTGGCGTTAGAAACATCTATAAAAGCCTGTAGAACATCCATGTATCGGTAAGTGTTATAGGCTGCGAATATCTTCACATCTCAGACTTGCAGGTTCTCTTAAAACGCTGTATAACAACCGGTTTTACCTCCCCCTTTACAAAATGTTTAGCATTGTGCTGTTTTAGTAATTTCTGAAATGTTCAGTTTGAATACTCTTTTCCAGTATCTGATTGTAGTTTTTGAGGGGTTTGCCCTTTCCTGACAATGGTTTTAAAGGCAGCGGTCTCACTGATCTCACTTTTATCAAATAATGCTTCTGAGTATGTGTACTTGGGCAATACATCTATGACCGCTAATATATATTGAGCACTGTTTATTATGATTTGCTAACTCTTATAGACTGATTATATTTGCCTGCCATTGATAATCTACTTGAGCCTTAACGATTGTAGGCCTTCTCTTAAAATACTTCCGGTCTGGCTTATGGAATGAATACGCCTCTTCCCCGGATAACCACATCTTCACCTGTGCTCTGTTTACTGGTTCATTTTCAACTAGAGCACTTCTAAACAATGCTTCAGCACCCTCAACGCTACCAACACCACTTGTATCATAATAAAGCTTCCTTAACCCACCACCACCGGACATGTTATCAGCTGTTGATGAAATGAAGGACAAATGTTTTGTGTAAGGCCATTTTATAAAAAATAAGGAATAATAGCACAGCATAAACATGACATCCTTTACAGTTTCTATCTACTGGTCTTCTGGGCAGCGTTGTTGGACAGTATATTGACTTTTCACTATATGTACACAGTGTGACACATGCTAAACACATTACTAGGGGCCATGCTGCTACTCAGTGTCAGCATCACAAGTTTTGCTATTTTTATAGATGTACACTCAATAGCTCTAGACATGACTTCGCTCTCACCCCTCTTATAACTTTGTACACTCAGGATACTGGCAGCATTCATATGTTTGTACGGTTCTAGGCCTGACAATACAAAACCCTTGTGGGAAAACAGGGCTGATTGCAGAGGCCCCCTAACTTTTTGCCCCCATTTTCCACTTTATGCTGGTGTTTTCCTGACTCTGATGGTGCCCTGGGTACTGCTAACCAGTCCCAGGGCCTGTGCTCTGTGTAAAATGGATATGCAAATTAGGCTAATTATAATTGGCTAAGTTAACCTACCTATAAGTCCCTAGTATATGGTAGGGCATGTAGGTTTAGGGACCACAGCATAGGTGGTGCACACCTAGGTTCATTGCTGAGGTGCCCAGTGTCATTTTAAAAGCAAGCCTGCCTTGCTGGCTGCTTTTAAATTAAAGTTATATGCAAATTCGACTTTGGAATTAAAGGTACTTCCAAAGTCTTAAACTACCTTATTTTTACATATAAGTCACCCCTAAGGTGTGCCCTATGTGCCCCTAGGGCTGGGTGCCATGTAACTATAAGCAGGGACTTTATAAAAATAGATTTATAAGCCCTGGTGAGGTAAAAACAGCCAAATTCGTTTTTCCCTCATTGAAGTAAATGGCCTTCATAGGCTAGAATGGGCAGACTTTATTTTAAATTTTAAAGTCTCCTTAAATGTTACATACCAAGAATTTGGTATCAAATTGATTGTTATAATAAATCCCACAACTTCCAGTTGTTGGATTTAATATAACTAGTTCAGGTAAAAAGTTTAGACTTTACCTAAAAAGTTGCCAATTTCAGCTCTGCATTGTTTTTGCTGCTGTGCTCTGATTGGCCAGCCTGCAGCAGCTTCTGCCAGGCTACCTTGATGAGGTGTGAAGTGGCCTGACTTCACACAAAGGAATGTGCTTGGGGGAGAGAATCTCCCCTCAGCAGATGGTGAGGCAGGAAGGGGGAGGGCTGCCAAACTGGTCTTCAAAGGCAGAGAAGGACATTTGCAGCACCCAACAACACCCCCACATCCTGCAACCCCAGACAATTAGGTGCCCCCTTGATTAGATTAGGGGAGGGCAGGAGAGGGGTGTGTTTATGATTTTTAGCCACACCAGTGGGTGGGCTCAGCCAGATGTAACCTCCAAAAATCAGATTCATCCATGTTGGATTTTTGGAGACTGTTGCCTTCTGGGATGGATTTTTGCCACACTTCCCAGGAAGTGGTCATCACAGGGGGACGACCCTGTACCTGATTGGAGGATCAGGACCCCCCTGCTTTTCACCCAGGAGCAAGGATAAAACTGGCAGACCTGACCCCACACCTCAGATCCCCTCCAGAATTCAACAAGAAAGGAACTAAAGAAGAAGAAGGACTGCCCTGCTGGACCCCTGGCCTGCACCTGGACCCTGCACTCAGAAGGACTGCACCAGCTGCACACTTGGGCTTCACCACAAGAAGGACTTTGCCTGGCTTCAACTGGTTCAAGGAGGGACTCCCTGTTTGCTACAGGTGAAAAATTGCTAAACCAGAGTCCCCTGCACCAACTCCTGAAGAAAGCGACCAGCTGACCACTGTCCAGTGGCCAAAAAGGAGTTTGCGCCAGGTGCATTCTGGGAGTTGAAGTCCGCACCCCCCAAGGACCATCACAGAACTTCTGGACCCTTGGGGTGAGCTGTGGACCCCAAAAGAACCTTAAAAGAACATCTGGGTGAAGCCCCAGAAGTTTGGAAAAGATTTGAGAATTTTTGGAAAAAAGCTCCAGAGAGGGACCGACCCGCCGCGGAAATTCTAGCCGGCTTGCCTCATCCGCGACCCGGCCTGACTTCGTGGTTCGTCCCGGTAAAGAAAAACATCCAAAAAAGAGACTAAGGCCCTCATTCTGACCCTGGCGGATTGAATCCGCCAGGGCCGAGGGCAGCGAATGCACCGCCAACAGGCTGGCGGTGCATTCATGGGCATTCTGACCGCGGCGGTAACGCCGCGGTCAGAAACGGGAAACCAGCGGTCTCCCGCCGGTTTCCCGCTGCCCATGGGAATCCTCCATGGCGGCGCAGCAAGCTGCGCCGCCATGGGGATTCCGACCCCCTTCCCGCCAGCCTGGTTCTGGCGGTTTACACCGCCAGAACCTGGCTGGCGGGAACGGGTGTCGTGGGGCCCCTGGGGGCCCCTGGGGGCCCCTGCAGTGCCCATGCCAATGGCATGGGCACTGCAGGGGCCCCCTAACAGGGCCCCACATTGCTTTTCAGTGTCTGCTTAGCAGACACTGAAAAGCGCGACGGGTGCCACAGCACCCGTCGCACACCTTCCACTCCGCCGGCTCCATTCGGAGCCGGCATCCTCGTGGAAGGCGCTTTCCCGCTGGGCCGGCGGGCGATCTTTTGCAGATCGCCCGCCGGCCCAGCGGGAAAGTTGAAATGCCCCCCGCGGTCTTCTGACCGCGGGGCGGTGTTTGGGCGGTTTCCGCCCGGCGGGCGGCGTCCGCCGCCCGTCCGGGTCGGAATGAGGCCCTAAGTCCGAACGTAAAAAGTTGACCGGGACCTCCCAGCCATCGTATCCGAGAAGGGCTCCATGGACGTCGGATCAAGATCCAGGTTTACCCCGGTCGAAGGATTTTCATCTCGAAAAAACGACTACGTCCGAAGGTAAAAGTCTCCACCGAGGAAACCCACATCGCGTATCCGGACAAGGGCTCCAGGAGGTCGGATTCAACTGGCAGGTTCGTCCCGGTGAAGAAAAACTTCAAAATAAAGACTAAGTCAGAAGGTAACTTTTTAACCGAGGCCTCCCGCGACCTGTAGCCGAGCAGGGCTCCATCGCGGTCGGCCTGAAAGTTTGACTTTGCCCCGGTCGAGGTGCAACCAGATGACCCGATTGGCGCTTTTTGTTTCTAAGCGCTAGAAAAGTAATAATTCTTTAAAAATTCTTATCTCCGGTTCCCCTGAACCGATTTTAATCGTTTTTGTGTCATTTTAAAGATAAAAATATAAACTATTTTTATAAATTGGTTTTGGATTTTTAAACTGTTTCCTGTGTTTTATTTAATTACTGTTTTGTGATATTTGAATGCTTTACACTTTGTCTCCTAAGTTAAGCCTTGACGCTCGTTGCCAAGCTACCAAGGGTTGAGCTGGGATTAATTTACTGAGACCTAACTGTACCTATGTGGAGGTTAGTGGCTTGTTGCTAGTTGTAGGTACCTACCTGCCCTACCAATAACCCATTTTCCAACAACCCTTATTTGTGAAATAATTATCGGTCAGAAGCTCCAAGGCTGTGCATAATACTGTCATTGGCAAAAGTCTTAACTCCTGCATACCTCCTTTGTATTTGCTCCAGTATTTATACGTTGTTGGCATCCACACATTGATACACCATTTTGATTATACATGCAGGACTGTCGCACAGCATCTTAGCAGACAGCTGTTCTTTCTTTAATCAGCACATATACCATTCTGGCAATACATATGTATCCGGGTTGTAACTTATAGACAGCCTGCACCGCGACATTCTGATTATCATTCTAAAATCCTAAAAGCTAGTAAGAATGTAACGTTAAATGACACAGTTATGACCAGGCTACCCTCGGACTCTGTATTTTTTTAAACAGCCTCTGTGGGACTAAAGAGCCAAATCTTCTATTTTTATAATAAATATCACACATTTGTCTTTCTGTGACCCTTTCTATCAATCTTCTTTCAAAATAGGTACACATCTCTTTCATACGTTCGAGTTCTGAGCATGGCTCACTTGCGTATCAGATCTCATTGAGCGCTGCTGCCAAGATCTTATTCATATCAGGGCGGACATATTTCTTTTCAACCCGTACACCACCCTTAACAATTTATATACCTTGTGTGGGTCTAACCTGCTACATATGTGATGAATTGTTCTGGCTGTGTACGACTCGTATAGACACTCCTGAGCCTCCTGTTGTGGATCATTAATTTTGTGCCTGTAACAAAGGTTATAATAGTCATGTTTAACACAGGTGTTCACAACAGGCTCAGCAAAACTTTTAACAGGCCATATGGCATCATAGGGGATGCCCGGAGTTTCCTTTTCAAAATCTGCGCTGTTATAGGTACAGGCACATTTCTTATGCAGCTCTTTGTTCTGACTTGCAATACTTTCAAACTGTTTGGAACAGCATAAGCAGTAAAAATTTACATTGTTAACCTTTGGTGCCAGCCCCTCTACAGCATCTCTTTTTTGTGGATGCTTTATATAGTTCAAACAAAAAGAAAGACAAACCAGTACTTAAAAGTAAAATATCATTGTATACGTGTTAGATGTCAAGAGAGTTTCTTACTAGCCTCGTCATTTGCACTACACTTGGCGGATGCTCTGAAATCTTGGGAGTCGCATAGGTCCTTTGGTGCATAAGCAGTGTTGGGCACAGTCGGCGGCTGTATGACAACTGCCTCAGGATCAGTGTCCTCCTGAAAGCCCATATCTTCATAAAACGGTGAATTTGGGGGTGCTATAGCTTCTTAATCATCTTCAGTGTTGATAAAGTTGATTTCAACATTTAATTTGCCGTTCGAGGCTTCGCTACTGCTGCTGTCAGCCTTAATCTGGGATATCAGCTGCAGTAAATCCTTGAGGCTGAGGGTCGGAACCCCCATATTTAGGGGCAGCCGGCTGTGCATTTTCATGTATTACCGAATGTGTTAGGGTACGATAATATCTAGTGATAGTGTTTAGGCCACCTGAGGAGGCCGCTTTTCTGGTGAGAGGATTATGGGCCAGATGTAGGAAACTTCAATTTTGCGACTTGCAAATTGCGAGTCTGACCTACTCGCAATTTGCAACTCGCAAAATTGGATGCAGAAAGGTGTCTCAGACACCTTCTGCGACTCGTTATGGGGTCGCAAAGACCCACCTCATCAATATTCATGAGGTGGGTCACAGTTTGCGACCCCATAGCGAGTCCCTGCACTCACAGGGATGGTATCCATGTCTGTGACTGCTTTGTAACGAAACTTTTATTCGGTAAGAAAAAGTTCATCCATTACAGCAAATAATCACCAATACATTGTTAATATACCAATAAAACCATAAATGATAAAAACACCCATCATAAATATGAACATATAAAAACCACATTCATAAAAAAAGCAATAAAATAGAAAAAATAATTCTAAAAACTCTACATTATTACGCCAAGTAATAGCTCCCTTCAAGAATGATCCTAGGCCCTTCCATACCAATACATCTGAGGCCATTTGTAACCACAGAAAAGCAGGACGATATTGCACGAAACCCTTGGGCCTTAGGAGAGGTAGTAAAAAACGAGTTCTAAACGGTGCATAAAAACCACAAAACAATGTAAAATGGAGCAAGGTCTGATGGGACACCGCATCGCAGGGGCAAAGTCTAATACATTTGTCCCCATACTGACCTAGCGGGAAACATAAATTACTTCTAATGCTTCCCAAGCAGAATCGAGTTATGAGAGATCTTTCCCTCACATCCTTTATTTCTAAGAGATAGCGCTCAGGGCCCACCCACATCTTTAACATGATGTAATCCCTGATCAATTTTTCCCTAAGGCCTCCCCCTCCCTCTTGGAGTCCTGTATTCTCAGAAAATTGTCCTTAACCCATTTCATGTCATAGCTAGTCAGACCCTCGGGATAATCAAACAATTCAGGCCGCCCCAGGTCATGAGCCGTCTTCCTTATGTGCATCAGCCAGGGAATATTCTTTACATTGTCGCAAGCTAAACAGTCCCTTAGGATATCCCTATTAAGAGTGGCATGTTTGTTACTCCAGATTGAGATCCATACCAGAAGGGGAGCCAACTGGATAGTATCCTGAACAAACTCAAGCTCCAGTTCCAGGTGAAGGCAAAAACCAGGGATGTTTTGTCCAAGTCCCAGGAGCCTTCTACAAAAACGATTTTCTTCCACCGTAAGAACTTGGGTATCCCTATACCCCCAAAGTGACGAACCATACAGCAGGACAGGGAGGCATTGCAGCCTATAAATTTCAAAGAAGGGGCTTGATAGGTTTACTCCCTACCCTTACAGCAAAGTCAAAAACCGCACCAACTGTTGCATGGAAAAGCACAACCCTTCTGGCAATACAGGGTTTCCAGGATCCTTTCTCATCAAAAATGACCCCTAAGTATGGGAACTCATGGACCCTGCTAATAACTTGATCCTCCACCCTTAGCTCCCCCACCCTGCTCAGGGGTCTTCCACAAACCATAAAATGTGATTTCTTAAAATTGACCTCTAAACCCAAAGCTGACATAAAAGTAACATAAGCTCTAACTATTTCCCGGAGACCATTCATCGTGCGGGCCATGAGGACCGCGTCATCCGCGTACGTCAGCACAGGGATATCAATGCCCTTCACCTTTGGGACATCTCTACAGTGTTCCATCAAAAAATCAGACAGTCCATTTGTATATAGAAGGAACAAGGTAGGAGCCAGGACACACCCCTGACGCACACCTCTTGAAAGCTTAAAAGCCTCTGAGCATTCCCCATTAGGCCCCACCCTCACAATTGCAACTGTCCAAGAATGGAGATATCGGAGCAGCTCTACAATGTTAGAATCCAAACCTAAATGATTTAGCCTC
The DNA here is from genome assembly GCF_031143425.1 of Pleurodeles waltl. Lineage (NCBI taxonomy): Eukaryota > Metazoa > Chordata > Amphibia > Caudata > Salamandridae > Pleurodeles > Pleurodeles waltl. The sequence goes on from NC_090447.1 coordinate 283,692,295, forward strand.
TCCCATAAAATAGACCAGTTCTCTTTATCAAAGGCACAGCTAAGGTCCATAAAAGCAAGATAAAGGGTACCTTTCCTGGCCTGCGTGTATTTACTGATTATCATCAGTAAATTGAGGCATTGTTCTCGCGTACCAAGGCCTTCCCTGAAACCATACTGTACCCGGCTTAAAATATCATTACCTATCATCCAGGCCTCCAGACGCCTTAGAATGATCCGTCCCAGAATCTTTGCAGAAGAGTCCAGGAGAGATATAGGGCGATAAGACTTAGGGTCATTATGATTGCCCTTTTTAAACACTGGGACAATACATGCCAGTCTCCCAGAGGCAGCAATGCCCACAGTAACTGCTGCATTGAGAACATTTAGGAGAATAGGTGCCCATAGCTGGGGGTTAGCTTTATATAAGTCCATAGGTATCGAATCCGGGCCCGGAGCTTTATTGCTCGCGCTACTTTGTAATGCATCAAAAACCTCCTGGAGCATAAACCTGATTGCTAGGTTAGGAGCTACATCACACACATTTTCCTGGATATTTCTTAAGGTGATACCCTCAAAGATTTTACATAAATGAATTACCCAGGCCTCCGGGGCGATGTTACAGCCAAGGCCCTCAGAAGTTTCTGTTTCAAAGGAACCTCTATTTACCACCTTCCAAAACAGGCCAGGGTCCTTCAGGGCTATAGCACGCTCTAACTCTTCCCAGGCTTTATCTTTATGTTTTAGCTTACTATCCCTCAGGGCCCTTTTGTACCTCATTCTAGCTTCTTTTACGAGCACCCAGTCTCTAGGGTGATTCTTGGTAGCCATCTTTAGGTTTGCCCTTGCATCATAGCAGGCCTTATCATACCAGCCACATTTATGTTTACTGGGGTGGCTGCCTACTGAGAGAAGGCAGTCTCTAACTGCTGCATTTACCACTGTTATAGCATCCATAACAGTCTTAGGATTTGGAGCCTTTATCAGGAGTATTTCCATAAATAGATGACTGCTTTGTAAATAAAGCAGTCTGTTTTTTCATTTTGCAGCCCGTTTTCCTTAAAGGAAAACGAGCTGCAAAATGAAAACTAAACCGAAACCATTTGGTTTCGTTTTTTTCAGAGTAGGCAGTGGTCCATAGGACAAGGCCATCTTGTCTAGACACACCTAGTCAGAAGTAGTCCATTCATAAATATGTTTGTCTTTGACACCCATCACAATATGTGTTTATGATGTGTGGTTTCTTGAAGTTGGGTGAGTGGTATGTATTCAGACACAATGTGCACCTGCGAATTTTCAGCTACATTAAACCACTATATCTTAGGATGCATCAGCGCTTGGCACTTTGGGTGGATGAAACTTGATTTTTGTGGTTTCTGATAGATATATGTTTCATACTCAGATTCTTGGTATTGTGCTATCACATTTGCACTAAGACTCTACTCGTGGGAGTGAAGCCTTTGTTTGTATCTGAGTGTGACACACCAACATTGTAGGCTACAACACTGCTTTTTCCATTGGCATATTGCCCTAGTGGGGCAAATATGGGCACATTGTTACCTGACAGACATCTTGCACTGGCAAAATATAGTAATTAGCATTTGTATGTGTGATATGAGATCTCCTAATGGATATGATATCTAGTTGCAGATTTGTATGTTGCTTAGGTAGACTGCACAGGTTGGACTATGTTCCCATGCTCATACTATGTGGATCACTTCATAGTCATCATACTATGAGTAAACTCTACTATCCTCCAGAAGTATGAGGACATACAAATGGCTAACTGTACTAGAAACACACACAGTAAAAGCACACCATCTACGTTAACACTTCATGTCCATTGTGGTTGGCCAGCGAGGACTATTTGGTACATGTTGTTGGCATGTGCACTACTTTAGATGTGCCTGATGTTGTTCAGCGCTGTTGGTCACACATAGCTACATACGTTTTCTGTCTGGGAATTAGTAGCAGATGTGATAGTGCTCACATATTTATTTTCATATATGTACACCATTTTGTCATAATTTTGTGACATTGTGAAAGTCACGCATTGGTGAAAAAACGTTGCACTGCATGGTCCCTCCATTGTGTTGCAGCTACTGATGGGGCATTTTGTTGTTGCTCCTCATTGTACAGTACTTCCCGCTCCTCATTGGCATTGGCCCATGGTACATTTGTCCACACACAAATACTGTGCAATATGCAGCACACAAGTATGATTTTGCATACCATTGGTGGTGAGTGGAGAAATCACCCCAGACATATCCAGAGTCTTAAAGTGGGACTTGAGGACTCTGGAAGTCAATTCTACTATTGAAAGGGTCCTGGTTAGGGCATGATTAATGGTCTGCTGGGCTTCTGTTTGGGTGTGCTTTTTAAGGAGTCATAACCCATTACTGCAGACAATATCCTTGGTCAGATGCCAAGAAAAGAGGGGTAAAATGAGTAGATAGTCACGGTAGATGATGGCACCACATTCATATGTATTCTGCTATGTGTCCTGATTGAATCATACAATTACCAATAGTATAAGATGTGCTATGACATTGCTTGCCATACATGCAAATTGAATTTAGATTTGACTGACACTATACCACACATACAGGTATACTGTCCTCAGTGAGACACTTATAATTTGTCATACTTGTGAGTGCCAATGGCATTAAGGTGGTGACTTGTCAACAGTAAGGGCATTCAATTGGCCATTGGGAAGAAAAATCTGTCACACTCATCTATTGTCTCTGTTTATGACAACAATTGACATTTCTGGACCGATACCTGTAAGAATTCTGTGTAGTTTGGGATGGCGAAGTTACATTCTTCATTATATATTTGGCAGTGAGAGTTGGAGTCACTGTTGTTCAATAGCTACTGCCATGCAGAGGGTTGAGAGAAGATGTGGATATGGGGCATGATAGTGTACACATGGCAGGGCCCTATGTCCCCTATGTTGACAGTATGGCAGGAGTTTGAAAAATGTGGTAGTCCTGTGCTATATATGCAGTGCTACTGGAACTCTAAACTTACTACATTGCCACACTGCTTGGGAACAGTGTAGGACATATTTTTCATGTAATTCAGTGTCCTGGGTTTGCTGCCTGCACTGTCAGACAATGTGAAGCATTGCTTCAAGACAGGCACATTATTCCCAAGGTGACTATTTTGCTGCCTGTCCAGTAAGATGTACTTAGTGCATGTAGGCTATGCCTTGTTGCACAGTCTGAAGCCTTGGAGGACTGATAGAATGGGTTGTGTGCCACAAAATGGTGGGCACCTTGGATGGGATGTGTGTATATGATGACACATGTACTTTTGCATGGTACACATGATCTTGAGAGGTTACAATAGGGCTATATTTCTCGGTTTCACAGGTCTGGGATGCATCACATACTCATGTCCCTGGGAGTTACCTGTGAAAAGGGAGCATTCCTTCAACATGGTGTTTGTACACACCACTTCACATAATGCACCATTAGTGAGGATCTTTCAAAGATTTGGATGTACACGCAGGGCCTCATTTAACAGTTGTTGCCACAGGGCAGCACAGGATGTCACTTGACTGCACTGCTCTGCATACAAAGGGAAGGGATGGAATGTGACATATTACTGATATACAGCACATCCATGGTCTGTCTACATACTCATCATCACATATTGGTGACTATCAACAACACATACACCCTTGCACCACGGTGCGCGTGTGTTAGCAATGTGCTCTCAAATAATTGTTTTTGCTTTAAGGGACAAAGTCCTGCACCAAAAACCAAGAAGCTATTCAATTTCCTCATTGTATGTGTCCTGCAGGATGCAGGACACATAGAAATTTGTAATGACAAGGAGAAATTTCATTATTTCTCTTCCTTACACCTGCTCCTGGAAGGCACAATAATCAGAAACAGTCCCATGGCCACAGATCCTTAGATCTATGAAAATGTGTAAGATTATCATTGGTGTTGCATGAGAAACCCCCTGCAAGGCCCATGGAACACATCCTTGATGTAGGGAGAGGCAACGCTACACTTTGGTCTGGCTTGCCTCACACCATATCTAGGAGGCATTGCAAGGGGATGCAGGCTGACTTTACATTTGCTCATATCTATAAATTGGGGGCCTCCTCCACCAGAGCATAATGGACATTGATGCTCCAGCAGCACTGTCCACTTGTACATGTGGCCCACAGTGGCGTAGGCAGCCTCAACATGTATGATTTGTTGGGTTGTGTTGCACATATGCTATGTAATATGGTGCAAGGATATAGGCCCACACCTGCTATGTATGCAATGTCTCAGTCACCAAACACAGAGATGGCTATTTTGTTTACATGATTTACTGTAATTAGGTCAGTCATGTACTTCAGATGTATTTACCAACCAGTAGGCCATTTCCATATCAACCATTCTGGAAATGCTAATTTATGATGGAATTTCGGAAGATGAGGGAATCATGAGCACTCCTAGGGTACTTTGCAAAGACATTGATGAAGAGGCCCCGATAGTCCACGATTGCCTACGCGTTCATGAGATTCGTACACGTCTGATTGCAATACAGGTGGGCTGTAGTTTCAGGAGGCACCAGTTGCACATGGGTGCAGTCCACTGCCCCCAATGCATGTGGAAATACTGCAATGGCATAAAAGTTGTGCTTGTTTTCCTGTTGTTTCTGCAGTGTGTTGGGGAAGATGAGGTACTGGGGTGTGAGGCTTATGATGTCATCAAGGACAGAGGGGAGGAATGCTGGGAAGGATGGCTGGAATACTCCTGCCACTCTGGCTGTGGTGGGTTGGAATGTTCCAGATGCCAGCATGTGTAGTACAGCTAGTAGCATGGACTGCGTAGGGATGTTGGTACACAGCTGCACTGCTGTCTGCAGCGTTGGTGCAATCAGGTGCAGGAGCTGGACAATGGACTCCCTCCTGAGCCTGTAATGAAGATATGTCTGAATCAGTTATGTATTTTTTTTTAAGATGGAACGCCTCCCTTTCATATCATTGTTCGTCCTCAAATGCAGCTGAATCTGATGCTAGTAAAAATTGGCGCAAGAGTGGTAAAGGTTATACTAGATGCCTCTAGCTTCATTTTATAAAAATGAAGCTCCGAATTTGCCACCACTGTGCCAAAAAAATGACGGAGTGGCATCACAAGCTCCTTGTAAATATGCCCCCCAGAGTCTACGGCAAATCTCAAGTATCATGTGCCTAGTAGTACTGGGACATATGGCATGGTTTCTTGTCCATGTTCAGTATTAAGTTCAGGCAGTGAATTAGCTTTCACATTGTTTTTGGACAAACATTGATGTATAAATCGAAGTCTAAGAAAACAAATACAAATACAAATGTCAGAGAGTTATTTTGCAAAATAATCTGAGAAACTATAGACATGCTTTGTGTGGACTGTAACCATGTGGTGAGAGCGTAGTCCATCTTAATGTCATTCATAAAAAGCCACCATAAAAGCCAGTAATGCTTTGTCACTTGCTGTGCAAATATCACTCTTAAAAAGCCGCCATAATAGCCAGAACTCCTTTGTCAATAATGGTACAGCTATATTCAGCGGAGGTCAGCTGTTTTGAGGAGTATATTAGATTGTGTAATCCACTGGTATTCTTTTGATGTTGAGTTAAAACTACCCCAGAGTCTGGTAAAAAACATCAAATTCCATGTAAAACGGCTAACTGGGCTCACAGGCTGGTGGTAAATAAGAGACTGGCGGGTCACTGCAGCCCCGCCGCCAGCATAGTACCACCAGCGGAATTATGAGCCTTCCTACCACCATGGTTTTCGAGGCGTTAGGAAGGCCACGAAAACCATGGTGGTAGGCCCTACCAGTGACAGGGAATTCCTTCCCTGTCACTGGTAGGCGGCTCCCCTGGTGTGGCAGTACTGGTGGTAAGAGCGTCACCTTGCCACCGTCCACCACCATAAACACTGCCAGATTTTCACCCTTTTTGTGGTGGAAGCCCGGCAGTGCTCATAATATGGCGGACGGATGGCAGCTGCGGTGGCGGTATTTTGGTGGCCGTCAATGTGGCAGTAGGTGTTTTTTACCACTGATGTCATAATGACCACCATAATGTTTTTAATGTTATTCTGGAATCAATGGTTAGCTATTGTAGAGAGACCATTGGCTCCTTTACAGATGCAGGTCTCGTGAGCTTAACCCATTTAGTGGGGGCATCGGTCACTGGCCGACGCACACACTACCTCCCTGGTGCAGGTCACCACCAGTGGCCGACACCAGGGTGGGGGTTAAAAAATCCTCCGGTGCTTTGCACTAGACACCAGGGATTTCACTTGGTGGGGTCGGCCTCCTCGGCAAACGGGCCACCCCTCCCCCGGGGGCATGTATTTTTTTAATGAAAGTAGGTGTTCCCTGGCGGTGCGCGATTGCATCGGATCGCGCCCCTCCCAGGGGCAACTAATTTTTTTTAAACAACAGTAATTGACAGGGGGTCGCCCAAGGGCCGGGCGAACCCCTGTGGGGGCAACAATGTTTTTAGTAGCTGTATGGTTTACCTGGGGGCCATTATGGCCCCCAAGGAAACCATAAAACTACTAAAAAAATATATAGCTCTATATATTTATATATATATATATATATATATATATATATATATATGCATATATATATATATATATATACAGTAGAGAGAGAGAGAGAGCGATATAGATATATAGTTAGATATATCTATCTACCTAGACAGCTATATCTATATATAGCTATATATATATCTCTATCTATCTATCTATCTATCTATCTATCTATCTATCTATCTATCTATCTATCTATCTATCTATCTATCTATCTATGTATATATATATATATCACTTATGTCAATAGATGTGCGGTTTCCCTGGGGGCAGCAATAAAAAAGTCAAGTAAGTCTTGTGATTATGTTTCTGCTACAAAAGTTTCAGACTTTTGTCTAGTGGCAGTTTTTGTGCCATAAAGAAGCACAAAAGGTTTATGTGCCTACTGCAAAGAGCAAAGCTGTATTTTATGTAAATAGCTGAGTACATTAGTAAAGTCAGCCATTACCTGCGCTATAATACAAATGAAATGCATGTGCTTGGGGGTGGCAATGGAGAGAAGAAGGGCTCTTTTGCTGGGTGGTAGTGAGGGAATCCGAGGAGGAGGACATGGGAGTGAGAGCACCAATAATGATTGTTGGACTGTGCGCTAGAGGTGCTAAAGACTGTGACGATTGGTATGTGACAAGGTGTTTTTTTGAGTGTCTTGAAAGAACGTGCTGATTGAGGGAAGAAGCGCAGGTAAGGTGACCTCTACTGTTACACGTCTCACACACACACCAGCAATTTTCTGACTGTCTACATAGGCTAGTGTTTTAGAGCAACAGTTTAGCCAGTAGCAGAGATGGCATCTCGTTGGATGACTGCTGCTCACGCCCTCACTCGGGTTATAGAGAACAGCTCTGACATACGATCAGAGACTGAGACAGCAGATACTGAGACAGCATCTGAGGGATAGGACAATGGCACAGACTCTGGGATTGATTTTTCAGTCAGAGGAGTCCCATTCGATAACTCCTCTTCCAGTAATTATGAGGGAGGTGATGAGGACAGTCCAGCTGTCCCTTCGCAAGCACAATCTTGCAAGCGCAATGGCGGGTTAGCCACACCCAGAGTTCAGGTGAATGCGGCGGCAAGCACAGAGAGAGAATGCTCTCTTGGAAGCTCCCCATTTTAATTCAGCCCCAAATTCCACCGCCCAAATCGTATTGTGGAGACATCAAAATTATATCACAAAACAAACTGGTTTTGTAAGGCAGGCACCTGTGGTTTTGGTCCTGGGTTCAGCGGCCATGTAGGGAAACATACTAAACACAGACATTTCTGGAAACTAGATATCCAGGGGAGTCCACAGAGGTGTTACTTGTGTGGATTCCCCAAAGGTTTCTTACCCAGAATGCCCTGCAAAGCTGAAATGTTGAATATTAACTCTATTGTCTCTTGCATTTCTGTCACATGAACTACAGGAATATGCTGGGATCCACAAAATTCCTACCACCAAGCGCCTACCACTTGAGTGCCTGTATCTAGTTCCTGCGTCAGGAATCGATCACCCCAGGGTCAACAGTTGCCGCATGTAAGGACCAACATTGACCGCTGTGTGATCTATTTCTGTGGCGGGCACTAGACCTACCCACACAAGTGAAGTATCATTTTTATTGGGAGACTTGGGGGAATGCTGGGTGGAGGAAATTTGTGGCTCCTCTCAGATTCCAGAACTTTCTATCACCGAAACGTGAGGAAAAAGTGTTTTTTTGTGCCTCATATTGCGGTTTGCAAAGGATTCTGGGTAACAGAACCTGGTGAGAACTCCACCAGTCACCTCATGATGGATTCCGCTAGGTCTCTAGTTTTAAAAAATGCACAGGTTTGGAAGGTTTCCTTGGGTGCCAGCTAAGCTAGAGGCCAAAGTCCACAGCTAGCCACTTTGCAAAAAACATGTCAGATTTCAATGTAAAAATGTGATGTGTCCATGTTGAGTTTCTTGTTGCAAGCATTAGGCCTACCCACACAAGTGAGGTACCATTTTTATTGGGAGACCTGGGGGAACACAGAATAATTTAAACAAGTGTTATAGCGCTTTGGGCCATATTTATACTTTTTGACGCAAAACTGCGCCGGCGCAGTTTTGCGCCAGACTTATTACCACCGGCTAACGCCATTTTGGTGCGCTGTGCGGGCGTCAAATTTATACTTTGACGCACGGCGGAGCAAAACACAGGTGGGAGTCATTATTTTTGACACGCACCGCAGCGTCAAGTCGTAAAGTAAAACGACTGTGGGTCAATTTATGACCCCGCAAACCGGATATGTGCCGTTTTTTGACGCAATAGCATCAAAAAACCCTGCGAACACTGCCATTTCACCAGAGGAGAGCCAAAGTGGACCCCAGATGCCACTACAGAACCCAGGAAGATGACAACAGACCAGGAACCAGCCAGGAGGACCTGCACAAGAACCAGGACACTTTTAAGAAGAAAAGAAAGTGTTGCTTCAGTGCAGAGGAGCAGGAAATTCTGGTTTAAGAGGTGACGGAACACCAGCACCAACTGTTTGTAACCTCAAAGTTGCCAATCAGTAGGAGAGAGGCTTTATGGCAACAAATTGTCAACAAGATCAACAGTATGGCAGAAGTACGCAGAACTGTCATTGAATGCAAGAAACGCTGGCATGACTGCAAGCACAGGACCAAGGAAAAGATGGCCAGGAACAGGAAGACAGCACTGCAGACTGGAGGGGGGAGTCCAGCACATCAAGAGGCCCTGGACCACATGGAGGAGATGGTCGCAGCCGTCATCCCTGAGGAGATCGTCTCAGGGATTCAAGGACAGGACAGCGCAGACTACCAGGAGACAACGCACATGCAGGGTAAGTCGCATGGGGAATTAAAATGCAATAATGTCATCTACAACCGGGAAGGATACCAACTACAAAATGCATGGAATTCATCATATACATGGAGTGCCATGGGTAAAGGGAGATGGCATGGGGGCATGGCCTGCACAAACAGAAGCTGGAGCACACCATTACACTACACCAACAACAGTCCCATGGGGGCATGCTGCCATGCCAACGATGGAGCAAATGGAAAGCCACGCCAGGAGGGAAGGCCACAATGTCAAACTGACATCCCGGCACATATCAGCCACCATACCCCATACAGTAACTAGGGCCCTATTAACAGCCTCTAGCCATTCCGACAACTGGAATGTAACTGCGACAACAGTTGCCACTACCACCTCCGCTCTGTGTGCAGCTCAAGTAGCCAATGGCAGTAACCTCCCCATGGATCACACACACCTAAATTAGGGGTTTGAGGATAACAACTTCAACAATCCCCAGAAACAAGACAAAGGCCCCAGTACTGTCATATGTCAATGCCCATAGTTGTTGCAAACATCAGCCAATGTAAACAACAATAGGAGCTACACAGCACTAAGGACATACCCATGCCACATATGTCAGGGTCCATCCTGTGCCTGGGTCCCAATGTAACATCCCAAATGTCATACTGCTCAGACAACAGCATTGAGGGGGGGCCACATGTAACTGGTCACTGAAATACACCTACACAGCCAGAGGAGGAAATAGGACACTGATGCGACAATCAGGTCAATCCAATGTACCACACATTCCCCAACATCAGCAGTACACATTACCAATGCCAACATCCATATCGTGTCATAACATTGGTATGCATAGGATATGCCACATGTCAAATACATTTAAGTGGATGTGAAAGATCAGAGATTCGGGCAGGTCCAGATTGTTAAGTGTGCTGCCAGTGCCACCAGAGCACCCACAGCCATTGAAAGGTCTCACCATGAGAATGGATGTAGACAGAGGCTTGAGTAGGACAAGAAGGTGGCAATTCTCTATTTGGCCAAAACCACACCTAGAAGAGATGATGCTGACAAGTCTAATAACTCAATAACGCACATGTGACATGCAGGTGGGCCATAGGCCTGGGAGAATGCCCATCTGAACGACTGGAGCAATGAACATGAAACAAGATCACAATGTGAATTCATCACAAGGCAGGCATGTCACATCACTCATGCCACAACACAGACACACTAATTGTACCCTGTTTCATTGCAGAGGAAGATGGATCTCCTGCGGATATGCCTGTCCCAGATTACCCTGATGACATGGATGACGAGCCGATAAACATTCCCCAGGAGACTATCCAAAAGGTCCTTGAAGCCCTCCAGACCCCACCTTCAGTCACAAGGAGGAACACAGAACAAGCAGCCATCGCAGAGGATCCACCCACCACCTCAATTGTAAGACCTGCCAGCTCCAAAACAGCTGAGGACTCAGACGACACAGGCACCAGCTTTGAGAGAACTGTAGTTGGAGTACAGCGGGAGGTGGCCAAGGAGGTGCAGATGGGGATGCAAACTATGGCAGCCAGCCTTGAGGGGGTGGGTCCGTGCATGATGTCATCTGCAGATCAGGCAGCAGCTATGCAAGCCCTAACATCTATCTTGCAGGAACAGCAAAAAACCTAGAAGGAAATCAGCACAGCTGTAATACAGTTGACCCAACACCTAGAACAGCAATCCTGTCAACGCGTGCCCGAATGCAACATTGAACCCCTCAGGGCCGACCTGGCTGCCTACCATCGTGATGTGGCTGCCATTCTCAAAAACCAGCAGATCCTCCTTGCTGCAGTACTGCCCTTAAGACCTTCGCAGGTAGCAGCGATCGGGATGTCTGACTCCACGTCTTCTAACACTGAGGTGTGTGTTGCACCTTCACAAACACCACCACCAGGAACAGAGGAGGCAACACACACATCAGAAGAAGAAAACATGGAACAGATCACATTCACAAGGAAAAGTACCCGGAAGCACTAGTCCCTGCCACATGGTCAACTATTACCAAGGTCCTGCGCTTTGTAACATGCCTGTCTTGCAACTCTACTTAATGACTGTTCTGCTTACCACTGTATATCTTGTCAGCCTGCCCAGTGATTGTCTCTCTCCTACTCATTGGCAAATCCTGTCCCTCTGCACTGTCTGAAACATCAAGCCCAGCATGTCAAAAGCATTTCCGTAACCCCTTGTGCATGATCACAATGTAAGATGTCACTATAATGGACTCACAATCATGCACTACTACACTTTTCAATAAATAGCACTTACACAACAAATCTGTCTCTGGGTAATGTGACATATCAACTGTGCAATGGATAACTGAAATGTGCCTACTGTCAAATTACGTAGCTTGTCAATGCAACTGTCCTGATATAATGTAGTCAGTTAAATCTGCACAGTGCCCATGATTGCATCATACTCTGCCCATCCTGAGGGACATATCTGATGAAGATAGAAACCATACACCATCATGCTGTGTTGGACAGAAGAATGCTTCCTCAAGGGATATCGAAGTCATCAAATAGTGGCCGCAAAATGTTGTCACCATGCAATACTAACACATATAACAGTGCACACTAATCTAAGCAAACAGTACAAAAACTGCATAAATGAAGGTGTCTGAGTTTACATCCAAATAAGTAATCATGCTGAACTGTGTCACAAATGACGTATGAGAGTCATGAAGACAAGAATACAAGAGTGCCTACGAGAACTCATCTTTTAAGGGTGTCCTTGATCATCACACTGCAGTCCGACCTAAAACTGTTCCCCCAATACCAAGTCTGGAAGCACTGTTTGTGATGCAGAAAACACACTTATCAACAGAAACACATTGTCATCCATATTAACTGTGATTGGTGGTTGCAACGAAGGGTGGACACTTTGCAAGATAGCTCTGGGCTAGCTGCCAATCGTACAGCTCAGTTGGGATTTGTTTGTAGCATAGGACACAAATGTAATAGTACAAAATTCATGTACACTGATTCCAAACCCAGGATCAAGTACCATTTAACACATACTGTTAAGGGTTAACCAAATATTTATTAAATGCTAATCACAGAAGAGGAAACTGAGGGAACAATCTTACCTACCCTAATCTACCCTGACTACTCATTACCCACAACTGTCCCTAACTAACCTAAGCTACACTTACTTATCACATGTAATGAAACATCCTAAACATCCACCCCCACCCCCCTTATGAGACGGGACACATGGAGGACAACACATACTAACCTAAACACATACTATACTATCCCAAACAAATATATTTTTTTTGTAATTTTGTTATATATATATATATATATATATATATATATATATATATATATATATATATATATATATATATATATATATATATATATTTGTATTAAACACACAAGAACCCCAACATAGCCCCCCACCCACCCACACACTTAATAAGTAAAACTAGAATGAATGAGGATCCCCCACCCACTAACACTAACTAAACTAACAGCCTATACTAACCTAACACTAAGCCCCCTAAGCCCACTAAGTATAAGAACAAGGAAAGAGGAGGGAGGGAATCATGTCCATATAAAAAACATTATAGAGGTTGGCCCTGTGGAGGGTCCTCTTGATTGACTTCACACGCCAGTTAATGCAGCACACATCCCGGCTCAGGTGGCTTAACTTGAGGAGCACACTGTCCATCTTCTGTTCCATGTTGTGGAAGGCTGCAGGGTCAACAGATGGACCTGGGGCAGTCTGGGTACTGGTGGAGGAGGTCTGTGTGTGTATGGGGCCAAGGCCAGTGGGCTGTCCTTCACCTGTACCAATGCTGGGGCCTGGAAGTCCAGCAGATGTAGGGATAACAGTCCCAGCTGTGGGTGGGGCCACCTGGCTTGAAGTGGTGGTTGTGCTGGTGCTGGCTCTGGGGGGCAAAGTAGGGCCACCCTGTGGGTAGGCCCTCTATGCCCCGGAGGCACGTTCATGGCGATATAGACGGGCCATCCTCCTGTGCTGGTATCTCATGGCCCTGCCCTGGAATTCACCGGCCTGGTCTGGAGTCATGTTTGCAGCTGTGAAGACAAATGCAAATATTCTAAATTAGTAACTGCATTGTGTGAAATGGCACAAGAAGTAAATCAGACAATACATCTACTGTACTTGTAACAGCTCATATCACAATACAGATCATTGAATGTCCCTGAGGAAGTACATGGCAGGCCAGCCTACAAAGGTCACATCACACATAGCACATCCATAACCTACAAGATGGGTAACAACTGGCTTTGACTTGCCATCTGAGTGTTGCTAGTTATCAGCTAACAATCATGCTGCATATCCTCCGCCAAGACCTAGGCTACAAATGTCAATGTAAGGAATGCAAAACTAAAGCCACAAGGTCTGCAAATTGTAACTGGACTTGCCAATATAGTACCAAGTGCCAAACCTGAGTGTGTATACTAGGTTCCTACCAAACAGTCACTTATTCACATGTATGTGTAACATACTGTTAGCATCAGTACTAGGTACCCCATTCACAAACCCATGCCTGTGTTTGAGGGTGGGGGGTGGATAAACAACTATCAATTTCCAACAACATGTACACTTAGGAGTGTATAGAAAACTCCACACGTGTTTGGCTCTACACACACACCACAGGTAAGGTCTATCAACAATGAGGAGTCAGCAAACCTTAGACCAATCATAGGGCCACACATGTCAGGAAATGCAGAACTTGGTACACAACATATACTTCCAGTACGGACTGACTTACATCAGACACAGAGTTGCAAGAACACCCATGATCATGATCAGCATGCACACCTAGGCCATTGCACTCAAGTTCCACATACTTGTAGCACTACATGTGTAAGTACATGCTGCTAGGAGGTTCTACCTACAGTTTCATAAGTACCTTGGTAAATAGGGAAACAGAAGTCTATTGGAAAGCAATTTGCTGTACCAATCTTGGAGAATGTGGGTCTGATAGACTGACTAAATCGGAGCTGACTTCCAGTGCGACTCTTGTTGATACAAGTGTCATCCACATGACTCACCCCAGTACTCACTGTGCGGCCTACAGGAATGGCCTACAATCCCTAGATAATACCATTGGATACGCATTGGCCAACTCAATACATTAGAGAAACTGAAATCCCGCTCATGGAACAAGAGAAATGATTGCCCAACGCATCACACCTTGCTATGCGTTCAACACACACGAGTCCATAACCAGCAAACACAACACATAACAGACATATCAACACTTACTGGAGTGGTCGGGGTCCTCAAATGTCACCACCTCTCCCAAAATGTAGGGTGCCGGTCCACCTGTAAGGCATGGAAGGAAGAAATGTGCTCAAAATCTGTGCACAGAGCAACAATTTCAGAAACATATACAATGTGTAGGCTGAATAAGTAAATGGCAGCCATTCAGACATGATGATACTGCATCTGATATATCACGGCCAACTTGTACATAGCATGGGTCTCCTGTGACAGGTACACACATATCTGCACACACACATTGGCCCTAACTATCATGTGGTGGCAAACATGCCCCGTCATTGGTGACCAGAAAAAAATATGGAGTGTAATCGTCTCATCATGTGCATCCAAGAGAGGCATCCATAGCCTGGTTACTTAAGGACTGCATTACCAGTCAAACATGCTATGTGGCCGTGACACATTTATGACACATAGGTACAATGTACAGAGGGAGGGGCAGGGACTTTTGTAAGCCCTCCTGGTGTTACATTTTATTCAATTGATGTGGCCCAGCTATGGTGATTTGCACCAACCATAGAGATGTGAACCCATGTGCATACCTTTGGACTGCCATCCCTATTTGGAATGTGGCACAACTAACTCCAACAAACATTCTAAGATGTTAGCTGAGGGCACCTAACACCTTATCACTATGTTTTCAAATCCAGATCTGACATGTATCCAAAAAGATAAAGGACCACAATAATCCCAAACATTCATAGTACTTCCGTGAACACTTTCCTTCCACACTCACGAGACTCACATGAGACATATGTCTGAGCCACTTTGCTATAATCAATTGACGTGAAGCCAGCACTCATTTTCTGCATCATGTAGTGATTCTAAAGTCAGTCTAGCTATAGCGTCAACAAAGTTACCCAATATGTTTGTACATCTTTACTTCTCTGGCAAAAGTGCCCTATATAGACATGATTGGCTCCTATTTTGTTTGGTTGTCTGACACAAAGGCCGCACCAATTTACTTCATGGAAAAGTATCCTGTACGTTTGCTGAGCACGTGCTACCTGACAGCTAGCAATTGTGATCCTTACCATAGTGCATCAATTATCCCTGTATGTTTCCCCAGCATTACACACAGTCTGCAAGTCAGCTGGCAGACATAGTACAAATCATCTGATGTCACTACAGAGCATTTAATCGTGCACATTCACATGATTAGTACTCACCAACAGGGCCACCTATCACGATTCCCAGGTGGTCCAAGAGATCCTGCTCCCTGGTGATGAGGTCAGTCCACCGGTGCTTCAGCTGGTGGTCACTCCTCTGGCTGGCATACACACGCTGCAGATGATGCAGCACCTTTCCCCACCGGATTCTGCGTGCCTCTGTGTGATACCCCTGTATCACTCTGCCCCATGCCTCAATCATCAGTGGCAAGAAATGGCACACGAGCCAGATGAAGCCCCCCAACTCCTCTTCACCCATCCTGCCAAGATGTGGCCTACCAGACATATTAGAAATGTGAAAGGGAATAGGGGTAAAGAAATAGAAAGGGGAAAAGGGGGAAAGTAGGGGTACAAATACAGAAGAAAAGTAAACTTAACCACTAAAAGAGCCCAACTAGCCCCAAACTACCACTACCCACAACAGACTCCCACAAACAACTAAAACACTAGGTAAATAGACAAATGTACACAAAACACAGTAGGACAGTATACACCAACAATATTTGTTTCACAAATTGCCGATAGAGACAGCACACAGGACAAAAAAGCACAAAATCTTAGGACACCACTGTCTACACAGCCACACAGTCTAGAAGAATCATAGACTGCAAAAGTGAAAGTGAAAGTACACCCACTGTGCATGATCTGTAAACAGGATATCCTATTACATCACTTCCTGTATGAAATGTCTGCCCTTTTTCGCGTTATGCGTCATTTTTTGTCCACCAATACTGTATTTGAGTCATTTTTTTTTTACGCACAGGAGTGAAAATTAGCCTGCATCCCAATAATAGTACATGGCCTCAAAGTGTGTGCTTTGGCAACTAATGTATTTGTTGACCAAGTGTGTGTGTATCACATGAAGCAATATTGCACATATGCTTGTATGAATGTGACGTCCATGTGTCCAATCCTTAGATGCAAGTCATTGTGGAACTGAGAGAGGGCATGTGTTAGTCATACATGTAGCAACATCAGTAATGTGGACCTCCAAGATTTAGGGTAAGGTAGACAACACATGTGACAAAGCATGCACCAGATAGATGGCAGGCGCTTGTTCATGTCAATGGTCCACATTTTCAACATCCTATGTCCTAGAGTTTTGGTAACAGCTTCCTAGGCACTGGTTGGTGAATCCCACAGAGACTCATACACATGCATTGAGGAAGTGGGTACCATGTTGTTTGCCAAGACAGACAAAGGTGAATCACAAATGTATGATGACACCACAGTTGAGGTCATAGAAGTGAGCCACAACTCTCAAGTGGCTGTGGTGGACCAGCAGACGAGGCAGCACGTGTCCACATATTTCCAGTGATCAATTGCACATAGGTGTCTTGATCATGTGTGTGGTCCAATGATGATCCTGTATATTGTTTGGGGTGTAATTTGTCACAGTTCGGTCCAGGACTCATCATGAGTCAGTGGCAGCTATTCCTGTATCTACTGAGTATCCTTGGTTGATCAATGGATGAGGACATGAGAACCTACATGGGGATGGTCCCACCCTGTCACTAAAGATGTGTAATGAGACAGTCAACAGGGCAACCTTGGTGTGCTGAGTAAGATAATGTCTCAAGTGTCATGTTCCGGCAGGTGTCATTACAACATTTGTACACAGGTTAGCCTCTGCAATTCCCACTGCATCTGGGAACATCATAGCCTCTGTGCTGATTATTCTTGCAGCTATTAACCACACACAGCCCATCAATATGTTGTGAGCACTGTGAATCTGTGTGTGAACTGTCAGGGTCCTGACATGGGTGGATTTGTCATGGACATTATCAGAGGTTGCTAGTTCTGCTGAAGGCCCCCGTACCCAATCCCTGCATACGGCCCAGGAATACTGTCACACTTTTTCATTCATGCATAAATGAGACCCAGACAAGGGATGGTCCCACCCTGTCACTAAAGACGTGTAATGAGACAGTCAACAGGGCAACCTTGGTGTGCTG
Source organism: Pleurodeles waltl (assembly GCF_031143425.1). NCBI lineage: Eukaryota > Metazoa > Chordata > Amphibia > Caudata > Salamandridae > Pleurodeles > Pleurodeles waltl. The sequence goes on from NC_090447.1 coordinate 283,710,067, forward strand.
AGTAAGATAATGTCTCAAGTGTCATGTTCCGGCAGGTGTCATTACAACATTTGTACACAGGTTAGCCTCTGCAATTCCCACTGCATCTGGGAACATCATAGCTTCTGTGCTGATTATTCTTGCAGCTATTAACCACACACGGCCCATCAATATGTTGTGAGCACTGTGAATCTGTGTGTGAACTGTCAGGGTCCTGACATGTGTGGATTTGTCATGGACATTATCAGAGGTTGCTAGTTCTGCTGAAGGCCCCGTACCCAATCCCTGCATATGGCCCAGGAACACTGTCACACTTTTTCATTCATGCATAAATGAGACCCAGACAAGGGATGGGCCATAAATTTTGCTTTTCACAGAGTATCTAACTCAAATGGTACAGTTAAAAGGCAATTGATGCTATACAATCTATTTGGGTATGCATTGAAGAAGACCATGCCCAATACACCCTGATGAATGAGAGGTTTGCTAATGCAAGTGTGGTACATATGTAGACACAGGGATACTTTAGTGTGACGCACAGACAGATGCCAGTCAGGCTGACAGACTGCAGGGTGATTCAGGATCCAGCAATTTGACAAGTTACATAATCAGTGGTCTGACTCAGACTGATTGGAGGATGAACTAGACAGTTGACATTTCAAACTGTGTATGTCATGTGTTTTTGAAGGTGACAAATGAACCCAAGGACTGTGCTACACAGCTTATTTAGTATCAATGCTTGACGGTGTATTTGACATAATGGCAGCTCCTGTGCTGTTCCAGACATCAGCAGGGGCATTGCTTGTTGAAATGGGTGATGTGCTTGGAGGTGATCACAGGTGTAGGCTGCATCTGTTTCTCACAAGTCCTGTAGGTGAGATTTGCATTCTAAGGGCCAACATACTTTTTCACACGGGAAGCAATCTACAGGTGCTAACAGGGCTTAGAAACTAGAAGACAGTGTATAAATTGACCTGACGTCCATGCAGTCAGATGTTCTATGACAATGGCATACCACAGGAAAGGGTGTAGCACACTGGATTGCTATTGTTAGCCTGTGTGTGTAGAGGAGGGAATATCAGGGTACACATCTTAGTATTCCGGGGACCTCTTCAGACAGGTGGGTTGTGATCAGGTGCATGGGTGTGTCAGGAGTTAGGAAATGGGCTGACATGTACATGGAATGTCATGTGCGCAATGCTGCTCATATGAGTGGCACTTGTGCTGTCTATGTTCTGCTTCTATGGAACTCTAGTCACAGATAGTCCTTGTAAATATTGGATACAGTTGGACTTACTGCTGTCAAGGGTCTGGTCAGACATTCCTGTTACTGATGCAAAAGCACATTGACTGCCTCATGTATGAGGCTTGTTTTCCCCTTATTGAGTGATGGTGTCTTCGTTGTGTGCCATATGCTGCGTTGGACCTTGATTTCAACATGTATGTGTGAAATAGGTGTGGTCCTCTGCTATTGGCCTTCAAAGGAGAAATGTACATGATATATGTCATTTACAGTGTGTGTGTATGTGACCATTGTATGTTACGCATCACATTAGCTCTGGGATTTTCAGCGTCCTAATCAGTATATCAGCAATGCTCCATAAGGCAACACTCTTATTCTGATAAGTAGAGATGAAGGTGTGCAAAATGATTAGCCAGACCATGATATGGTGATTCTTATTGGTGTTTATTTAACTTAGCTCATTAAAGTGGTGATGGTGATTATATTTAAAAGAAATTGTTGACGTTATGTTGCCGCCTGCGTATACCAGCGGCCGTGTTGTGTAGTTCCCCCTCATGTTGCAGGCCAGCATCCTCCTCTTCCTCCTCTTCAGGCATGTGTGGCTCTGGTTCCAGGAGGGGAATGTTCCTTTTGATGCAAATGTTGTGCAATATTGCACATGTTAGGATGATCTTACAGACCATCTCAGTGGAATATAAGAGGCTACCACCAGTGATGTCGAGGCACCGGAACCTTGACTTGAGGATGGCGAAGGTTCTCTTGACTATGGTGCGTGTCCTCCTATGTGCATCGTTGTAGGCACGCTCTGCTGCAGTACTCGGGTTGGCAATAGGTGTCATTATCCATGGCTGGATGCCATACCCCTGATCAGCTGCAAGAGAAAATGAATGGGATCATGTTGATGTAGCTAGCCCCATTGAATCACCTTCCATGGCAGTAGTTGTCTCGTGTTGTCTGTGACTCTTTTGTGTTATAATGTTGCATCATAGGCTTGTAGGATGTACCATCTGCATTGTGTTATTTCCTTGGCTGAACAAGTGTTTGTCTGCTGACCGTTTGTCAGCAGTATGTTTTGGGATTTGCAGTACAGTGTGCCCTCCCTAGCATTGTGACTTGTGATACAGGTGTCCCTGTGTCTTCACTGGGGGTGAGATGATAGTTCCATACACAGGTTAAAATTGAGAGTGTTGTTCACACGTTCATATAAATGTACCCTGGACATCCCATACCTTTAGACTTATGCCATGGATTAATGTAAACGTCATTGGGACACTTACATTTTGCAAAGTGACACTTAGGCAACCCACACCACACGTTGTGATCATTGACCTCTTAACATTAGACTGTACACTCATTTCAGATGTGTAACAGGTTCACTGCAGCCCTAAGAAACATGGGTAGCGATATCACGACCTCAGTGTGTTCCTGTTCACATGTTGCTGTTGTGGTGTATGTGGTGTGTGTTCTAGAGGGTTGCTGTGCAGTGTGTATATAAGTAGGTTTTTGTACTTACCAACAAGTAGTCCACTGCCACACCGTCCATCCTGGAAGTTTTCATTGATGGTGCAGTGACGGAAGATGAAGGAGTCATGGACACTCCCAGGATATTTAGCCACGATGTTGGTGATCAATCCCTGGTGATCGACAATGTCCTGCACATTGATGGAATGTGTGCTTCCTGTTGCGGTAGAGGTGTTCAGTTGCAGCAGGTGGCACAAGGTGTACATGTGTGCAGTCGATTGCACAAAGGACATGTGGGAAGCCACTAATGAGGTAGAACCCCTGTTTTGTTTCCTGCTGCTTCTGCAGTGTGTTAGGGAAGCAGATGTGGCGGGGTGTAAGTCCAATGATGGCATCCAGTACTTAGGGCAAGAAGGCAGAGAATGATGGTTGTGAAATTCCGGCAACCAGGTCACCAGTTGCTTGAAAAGAGCCACTTGCCAGCATGTGAAGTACGGCAAGCAGCTTGGTTTCTGTTGGGATGGTGCGGGGTGTCAGCAAAGTGGGTGCCAACTGTGATTCAATGTTTCGCAGCAGCTGCTGAATGGCCTGCCAGTTCAACCTGTACCTCTGGAAGATGTCGTGTTCCCTGACTCCATGAAGGGTTGTTCTGGGGTGGAATATTCTCTCCTGCCTTCTGCGCTGCCTTTGGGGTCCCTGCTGGTGTTGTTGTAGCTGCTGTTGTTGCTGCTGGGCACTGCGTCTGCGTGCACGCTGGATAAGAATCACCTCCATGTCTCCCTTTTGCTCCTCTGCTGCTCTGCTGTTGTTTCTGTGTGTTCTGATTAAATACAGGTGTGTTTGCCGCAATTTAATGCCTGCCCTGACCCAGGCGTTATTTTTTTCCGCAAATCGGGATGAGCGTCATTTTCTGGCTCTGCCTCCCAGCCGTGCGTCATTTTTGCCCAAAACCATAAATACGACACACGGCCGTTTAAGTCATTTTTTGGACGGGAACGCCTACCTTGCATATCATTAACTCAAGGTGGGTTGGCACATCCAAAAAATGACGCACACAGTGGAATTTTGTTGTCCGCGGGCTCGGGCGTCAAAGTTTAAATACGGGGCAACGTTTGCGCTGAATGTGCGTCAAACTTTTTGACACACATTCAGCGCAGACGGAGTATAAATATGCCCCTTAGTCTTTCGCTACATTTTTTCCTTCCAAATTTAAGACAGTGTGTAAAAAATACACCTCTATAATTCACATGCTAGTATGGGCACCCTGGAATTCAGAGATATGCAAATAACCACTGTTCCTCAACACCTTATCTAATGCCCAATTTGGAAATACAAAGGTTTTCTTGATACCTATTTTTCACTCTTTATATTTCAGTAAATGAATTGCTGTATACCCAGTATAGAATGAAAACACATTGCAAGGTGCAGCTAATTTATTGGCTCTGGGTACCTAGGGATCTTGATGAACCTACAAGCTCTATACATCCCCACAACCAGAAGAGTCCAGCAGACGTAACAGTATATTGCTTTAAAAAATCTGTCATTGCAGGAAAATGTTACAGAGTAAAACGTGGAGAAAATGGCTGTTTTTTCAGCTCAATTTCAATATTTTTTTATTTCAGATGTTATTTTCTGTAGGAATCCTTGTAGGATCTACACAAATTACCCCTTTCTGAATTCAGAATGTTGTCTACTGTTCAGAAATGTTTAGCTTTCCAGGATCCAGCATTGGTTTCACACCCATTCCTGTCACTAACTGGAAGGAGGCTGAAAGCACAAAAAATAGTAAAAATTGTGTTGAAAAATGTGGTTTTCTGATTCAAGTCTGTCTGTTCCTGAAAGCTGGGAATATGGTGATTTTAGCACCACAAACCATTTGTTGATGCCATTTTCAGGGGAAAAAACCACAAGCCTTCTTCAGCGGCCCTTTTTTCCCATTTAAAAAAAAACAAAACATTTTCACTGTATTTTGGCTAACTTCTTGGTCTCCTCCAGGGGAACCCACAAACTTTGGGTACCTTTAGAATCCCTAGGATGTTGCAAAAAAAGGACACAAAGTTGGTGTGGATAGCTTATGTGGACAAAAAGTTATGAAGGCCTAAGTGTGAACCACCCCAAATAGCCAAAAAAGGGCTCAGCACGGGGGGGGGGAAAGGCCCAGCAGCTAAGAGGTTAAAGAGAGTTCTGACAGCTGCAGTGTGCACCACCTGCAACCTTTTAACAACATATTTTGGGGAGCCAAGGAACAATGAGTTGTCATGTTCCAGCCATGATAGGACCAAGGATTGGACCACATTTCTTTGACATGAAATTGGGAAAAGTTTCTAAGAACTCCAAAAGAGGTGGCACCAAGCTTGTTAGCCTGTCTGTCCATGAACTGAGATTTATCCAGCCACATTCCAAGACTTTTTCTGGGGGACATTAGGAGTGGTGAGTTGCCCAGGTGTTCCAGCCAGCTGATCGGAGGATGAGGGTCAGACTTGTTCCCTAAAAACATAAGCTCAGTTTTTCAACCTTCCAATTTCAGACAATTTGCCATCCATTTGTCCACTCTCTGAAGACAGGGGGCTAGTCTGAGGAGTCCCTGAGGGATTCTCAAGGGCCAAGTATACAACAAATTCAAAACCACCAAAAACCAGGCTAGTCCACAGATAAGATGCCTAGGTCTTAGGATGTATTGCTCAATAAAAAATAATAATAAAATATTAATTTGGTTATTCCAGAGATACATTAAAATGCTTTTCTGCGCTCATATACTTTTTTTGCAACCTTTTAACAACATAGTTTGGTTGTCATAGTCCAGCCATGATAGGACCAAGGACCGGACCACATTTCTTTGACATGAAATTGGGAAAAGTTTCTAAGAACTCCAAAAGAGGTGGCAGCAAGCTTGTTAGCCTGTCTGTCCATGAACTGAGATTTATCCAGCCACATTCCATGACTTTTTATGGGGGACATTAGGCGTGGTGAGTTGCCCAGGCGTTCCAACCAGCTGATCGGAGGATGAGGGTCAGACTTGTTCCCTAAAAACATAAGCTCAGTTTTTCAACCTTCCAATTTCAAACAATTTACCATCCATTTGTCCACTCTCTGTAAACAGGGGGCTAGTCTGAGGAGTCCCTGAGGGATTCCCAAGGGCCAAGTATACCCCAAATTAAAAACCACCAAAAACCAGGCTAGTCCACAGATAAGATGCCTACTTCTCAGGAGTTATTGCTAAAAAAAAAAAATAATAAAATATGAATTTGGTTATTCAAGAGATACATTAAAATGCTTTCCTGCACTCATATACTTTTTTTCAACCTTTTAACAACATATTTTGGGGAGCCAAGGAACAATGAGTTGTCATAGTCCAGCCATGATAGGACCAAGGATCGGACCACATTTCTTGACATGAAATTGGGAAAAGTTTCTAAGAACTCTAAAAGAGGTGGCAGCAAGCTTGTAAGCCTGTCTGTCCATGAACTAAGATTTATCCAGCCACATTCCAAGACTTTTTATGGGGGACATCAGGAGTGGTGAGTTGCCCAGGCGTTCCATCCAGCTGATCGGTGGATAAGGGTCAGACTTGTTCCCTAAAAACATAAGCTCAGTTTTTCAACCTTCCAATTTCAAACAATTTACCATCCATTTGACCACTCTCTGTAGACAGGGGGCTAGTCTGAGGAGTCCCTGAGGGATTCCCAAGGGCCAAGTATACCACAAATTAAAAACCACCAAAAACCAGGCTAGTCCACAGAGAAGATGCCTACTTCTTAGGAGGTATTGCTCAATAAAAAATAATAATAAAATATTAATTAGGTTATTCAAGAGATACATTAAAATGCTTTTCTGCAGTCATATACTTTTTTTAGAGGAGTGTCTTGGTTTTCATCTGTTAATGAATACTCCTTCGATCATATGTGCACTCAACTATAAAGTCCCTGCTAAATAGTTAATAATTGTTTCACAGGTCCGTAAATTTACTCTAATAACAACATTAGGCTTATCTGAGAAGTCATAACTGGACAGTCTTGATACAGTGGTCTGCACAATGGTAGCATACAATGCTCATTCTGCAGTTTTCCAATATAAGTGCACATTGTTCATCCAACGGATGTCAGCTCTGGATCTGAACTTCGTTTCACACTAGCACAACTCTGCTACATTAGTGCTGTAATCCTGCTAATGTCTGAACACAGTATCAGCAGCCTTGGACTCACAATCAGATGCTCAGGAAGGGTGTATTCACATTTTAACATACTCCTTGCCTTATTACGTCTGTTCACCATTTGGTCCACTAAATATTATATTCCATGACCCCATTTCCCTGCCAGAAATCTATAGAGTTCTGTGACTCTACACAAGTTTCTTCAACCTCTCTTTATGGGAAAATTTCCCTGATCAATATATGAAATTTAATTCTAAAACATCATACTTTCATCTCTCGTTTTTGAGCTCTTTATGAGTGCTAACTGATGCTTTTCTTCTCTCATTGTCTATTCTTAGAATAGGGACATTTCCTTTTGGAAGGCACTTAAATGATATTGTTCTGTTAAAGACCATTTATGATTGCCTTATTTGACCTAATTGAATTGATGGGATTCAATGCTGTTTTTATAATAAAGATCAAAAGAATGTTTGAGACTTTAACAAAGCTTTATAACTCACACTAACTCTCATCATTGACTCCCAAGAGAAATAAATTGAAACTGTGATGATTAATTGATTGTAGTTGTAGTTCCTGGTTAATCTCATCTGCGTCAAAGGTCTGTTGCCCAGAAGAACCAGGTTTTTGTTCTGATGAGATGATAAACCTGACTTCGTAAACCAATATTTAACATATATCCACACGCTTCAGCACGAGCACATGCAGAAACCTACATGCTGTTTCTATAGAGTTCCCTCTCCAATCACCTGCAACTTTTCACTTCAAGAAAATTAAATCCAGCAAAAATTGAGTTAATCAAACAAAAGCAAAAATGAAACCTCTTATGACACTAGAGAGGTTAGCAAATGTTTTACATGGTGGTGCTGATAGTTGACACACAACTTAAAGTGTGGTGACATACTGATACTATTATTTAGAAGAACCCGCATTTAAAACCACTTTTCAGGGTGCATTCTAGAACACATTGCTGAAACTGTGGGCAAAAGGCTCATGGGAGAAAGGAGCAGGGATTAATCAAAAGACATGTCCTGCACGAAGTGATGGCCCACTATGCATACTGAAGTTTATGCAGATCAGGTTAGAGTCAAGTGGAGTTGTTGCAGGTTGTGATAAAAAACCAATTAATTTACTGCTAGACCTGTCAGCTTTTGAATGGTGTTCCCTCCAACCTTTTTGTCTTTTCCCCTCCTGTTTTGATGAATAGTTTTTTCTTGGTTGTAGGACTCTGTGCACAGTACCCTGGTTACCAGTACTAAAGTGCTTGCACTGACTCCCTAAAAACATGACAAATTGGATTACACATGATTGCCATACTTAATGTACTTAAAAGTTCTTGGTAAAGTGGTATACCGTATACCCAGGGCTAGTGAATTAAAAGCTAATAGTAGAATTGCAACACTTTCAGTGCTACCGATTTATGTAATCCCTTATACAAGTAGTTTTCAACATTTTGACTTCTGTGGTACCCCACTATCTCAAGATTGGAATCTGGTAACCCCCCTAGTCAATCATTCTTGGAATTTAGGGAGCCCTCATTGAGTCATTACTGGAATCCGGGTACAGAAAATACAGAAAACAGCCTTCATACAACAAATAAACAATTGACAATACATGTTATTCAATTTGCAAACAAATATAAATAAAAAAATAGGAAAGCTGGAGCTTTTCTAAATTCATTTGAAGCCACAAATCGTCCATACTAAACTCTGTCTCATGCACCTGCACTGCTCCCATTAATCACTCAGAGGATACTACTTTACTTTTAGCCTCCAGTTTCCTTAACATTTACAGTACATTTTAAAATTTTCAATTGTACATTCAAATCAAATCAAATCATAAACATTTATAAAGCGCGCTACTCACCCGTGCGGGTCTCAAGGTGCTAGGGGGAAGGGGTTACTGCTGCTCGAAGAGCCAGGTCTTGAGTAGTCTCTGGAATGCGGAGTGGTCCTGGGTGGTCCTGAGGTTGGTGGGGAGGGAGTTCCATGTCTTGGCCGCCAGGTAGGAGAAGGACCTCCCACCCTTCGTGGTGCGGCAGATGCGAGGGACGGCGGCGAGAGCGAGGTTGGTGGAGCGAAGTTGACGGCTGGGTGTGTAGAAGCTGAGGCGGCGGTTGAGGTATTCGGGTCCCTTGTTGTAGAGGGCTTTGTGTGCGTGGGTGAGGAGCCGGAAGGTGATCCTTTTGTTGACGGGAAGCCAGTGCAGATGTCTCAGGTGGGCGGAGATGTGGCTGTTAAGGGGTATGTTGAGGATGAGGCGGGCAGGGGCGTTTTGAATTCGTTGCAGACGTTTCTGGAGTTAAGCGGTGGTTCCTGCGTATAGGGTGTTGCCGTAGTCCAGGCGGCCCATGACGAGGGCGTGGGTCACGGTCTTTCTGGTGTCTGCGGGGATCCAACGGAAGATCTTTTGGAGCATGCGGAGGGTGAGGAAGCAGGAGGATGATACGGCGTTGACTTGTTTGGTCATGGTGAGAAGTGGGTCTAGGATGAAACCGAGATTGCGTGCGTGGTCTGAGGGGGTCGGTGAGGTGCCAAGGGCCGTGGGCCACCAGGAGTCGTCCCAGACGGTTGGGGTGTTTCCCAGGATGAGGACTTCCGTTTTGTCTGAGTTCAGTTTCAGACGGCTGAGTTTCATTCAATCTGCGACGTCTTTCATTCCATCTTGCAGGTTGGTCTTGGCACTGGTGGGGTCCTTGGTGAGGGAAAGTATCAGCTGAGTGTCGTCGGCGTAGGAGGTGATGATGATGCTGTGTTTGCGTACGACGTCGGCGAGGGGGCTCATGTAGACTTTGAAGAGAGTTGGGCTGAGCGAGGAGCCTTGTGGGACGCCGCAGATGATCTTGGTGGGGTCTGAGCAGAAAGGTGGGAGGTAGACTCTTTGGGAGCGGTTGGAGAGGAAGGAGGTGATCCAGTCCAGGGCCTGTCCTTGGCTCCCAGTGGAGTGGAGGCGGGTTATTAGGGTGCGGTGGCAGACGGTGTCGAAGGCAGCCAAGAGGTCGAGGAGGATGAGGGCGACTGTTTCTCTGTTGTGCATCAGGGTTCTGATGTCGTCTGTGACTGAGATGAGGGCGGTTTCTGTGCTGTGATTGGCTCGGAATCCGGACTGAGAGGGGTCGAGTAGGTTGTTGTCTTCAAGGAAGTTGGTAAGTTGCTTGTTGACGGTCTTCTCTATGACTTTGGCAGGGAAGGGGAGGAGCGAGATGGGGCGGATGTTCTTCAGGTCGCTTGGGTTCGCCGTAGGTTTCTTCAGTAGGGCGTTGACTTCAGCGTGTTTCCAGCTCTCGGGGGAAGGTAGCAGAAGAAAACTAGCTGTTGATGATGGTCTGGAGGTGCGGGGCGATGATGGTGTGGGCAGGGGTGCGAGGGGGCACCGGAGTGGATGGAGTTCATGGTGGCTTTGGTCTCTTCCGTGTTGATGTGAGTCCAGGCGTTGAGGGTGATGGCTGGGGTTGTAGGTTCTGTGGTGGTTGGCTGGGTCTGGTGTCCGAAGCTGTCGTGTAGGTCGGTGATCTTATGATGGAAGAAGGTGGCGAGGGAGTTGCAGAGGTCTTGTGAGGGCGTGATGGCGTTGGCATTGGCGTTAGGGTTGGAGAGCTCTTTGACGATGTTCAAGAGTTCTCTGCTGTTGTGGCTGTTTTTGTCCAGTCTGTGAAGGAATTGCTTTTGGTGGCGTGGATCAGTTGGTGGTGTTCGCGGGTAGCGTTCTTGAGGGCAGTCATGTTATCTGCGGTGTGGTCCTTGCGCCAGACTTTCTCGAGGGTGTGGCAGTTTTCTTTTGATTCCTTAAGGGTGTAAGTGAACCAGAGAGGTTTTTTGATGTTGGTCTGTCTTGGGAGGCGTCTGAGGGGAGCGAGGTTGTCTGCGCAGTTGGTGATCCAATTCGTGAGGCTGAGGGCTGCGTCGTTGGGGTCGGAGGAGAAGGTGGGTTGGTTGTCGCTGAGAGTGGAGAGAAGCTGTTCCTCAGGGATTTTGTTCCACTGTTGGTGTGGGATGGGTTGTGTGCGGAGGTGGCGAGTCTCGTGTTGGAAGGTGAAGTGGACACATCTGTGGTCGGTCCAGTGTATAGCGGAGGAGTGGCTGAAGGATACGTGGTTGCTGGCAGAGAAGATGGGGTCGAGCGTGTGTCCGGCGATGTGGGTGGGTGTGTTCACCAGTTGCTTGAGGCCGAGGTTGGCAAGGTTGTCGAGCAGAGCGGTGGTGTTGGGGTCGTTGTTCTGTTCCAGGTGGAAGTTGAAGTCGCCGAGGAGGATGTAGTCCGGCGGGGCAAGGGCGTGTGGGAAGATGAAGTCAGTGATAGAGTCGCTGAAGAGGGCGCATGGTCCAGGGGGTCGGTAGATGAGAGTTCCTCTGAGGGTGGTCCTGGGGTCGGTGTGGATCTGGAAGTGCAGGTGTTCGGCGGCGAGGGGGGTGTCTTTGGTGGAGGTGGTGACGTTGATGGAGTCCTTAAAGACGATGGCGATTCCTCCACCTACTTGGTTGGTGCGGTCTCTCCTGGAAATCTTGTAGCCGTCGGGGATGGCTATGGCGATGTCGGGGGCCGAGGAGGCGTTCATCCAGGTCTCAGTGATGAAGGCGACGTCCGGTGCGGTGGAGTCCAGGAGGTCCCATAGTTCAACGGTGTGCTTGTGGACGGAGCGTGCATTGATCAGGATGCATTTGAGGTGGTTGTTGGCGCGTGGGCTGGTGGGCGAGGTGGTTTCACGGTGGAAGGTGAGTTTGCAGGTGTGATATGCGAAGGGTCCGTGGGTACTTTTCGGGTTGGCTTGGAAGCAGGTGCTGGAGCGTCCCGGTTTGAGGGCGTGGAGGGTGAGGGGGTCGTAGCGGTGTTTGGGAGTGCTGGGGGCCAGGGTTCCTGGCGCTGGGCGGGGTCCAGGTGCGGACGGGCGCAGATGGGCTTGCCTTTGGCGCGCCAGCGGCGCACCCGCTGCGCGCGGCTGTGCTGCAGCCGCCATAAGAGGGAGGGGGGAGGAGGGGTCAGCTGGGGGCGGGAGGGGGGCGACGAATGGGAGCAGGGGTGGCGGGGCGAGCAGGAGGTGGCAGCGAGAAAGTGGAGGGTGGGGGGGTCAGGTAGAGGGGAGGGGAGAAAAGATAGTGGAGGGGGGGTTAAAGGTGGCGGGGAGTAAGGAAGAAAGATAGGAAGATAGGGGAGGAGGGGTTACAGAGGTGGAGGGGAGTAAGGAAGGTCAGAGAGAAGAGTCCGGAGCAGAAGAACCGAAGAGAGAAGAGCCAAGAAGAAGGTAAAGAAGAAGAGGAGCAAGGAGTCAGGAGCAGAAGAGCAGAAGAGGGAAGAGCCAAGAAGAAGGTAAAGAAGAAGAGGAGCAAGGAGTCAGGAGCAGAAGGGCAGAAGAGAGAAGAGCCAAGAAGAAAGGTAAAGAAGAAGAGGAGCGAGGAGTCAGGAGCAGAAGAGCAGAAGAGAGAAGAGCCAAGGAGAAAGGTAAAGAAGAAGAGGAGCGAAGAGTAAAGGAAGAGGAGTCAGGCAGAAGAGGAGAGACCTGAGAAGCAGAGGATATGAAGAACACAGATGAAGAACACAGATGAAGAAAGAAGAAAGCACACGCAGGTCGCGGTGCAGAAGAGAAGGAAGAAACACAGATGAAATAAACAGAAGAAGAACACAGATGAAGAATACAGATGAAGAACACAGAAGACGGACAAAGAAGAAGAGAGAACACGCAGGACGGGGTGCAGGGACGAAAGAAGAACACAGATGAAGAACACAGATGAAGACAGAAGAAAGAACACGCAGGACAGGGTGCAGGGAAGAAAGAAGAGCACAGAAGAAGAACACAGATGAAGACAGAAGAAAGAACACGCAGGATGGGGTGCAGGGAAGGAAGAAGAACACAAATGAAGAATACAGATGAAGAGCACAGAAGAAGATCAAAGATGAAGAAAGAAGCAGGAGAAGAGGTGAGTAGCGCGGGGCAGGGCGAGGGGCTGGGCGGGGGGAGTACTTACTGTAATTTCACAGGACTTGCTTGGAGGTTTCAGGAGCCTGGGCTGGTGGAGCTGCAGCGGCAGGGGGAGCGACCTACCCTTGGGTCAAGGGTCGCTAACTCTGTCGCGCAGTGGCCGCCATAAGAGGGAGGAGGCGGGGAGGAGGGTCAGCTGGGGGTGGGGGCGGGAGGGGGCGACCAATGGGAGCAGGGGGGGCAGGGGCGAGCAGGAGGTGGCGGTGGGAAAGTGGAGGGTGGGGGGGTGAGGTAGAGGGGAGGGGAGAAAAGATAGGGGAGGGGGGGTTAAAGGTGGCGGGGAGTAAGGAAGAAAGATAGGAAGATAGGGGAGGGGGGTTACAGAGGTGGAGGGGAGTAAGGAAGGTCAGAGAGAAGAGTCCGGAGCAGAAGAACCGAAGAGAGAAGAGCCAAGAAGAAGGTAAAGAAGAAGAGGAGCAAGGAGTCAGGAGCAGAAGAGCAGAAGAGGGAAGAGCCAAGAAGAAGGTAAAGAAGAAGAGGAGCAAGGAGTCAGGAGCAGAAGGGCAGAAGAGAGAAGAGCCAAGAAGAAAGGTAAAGAAGAAGAGGAGCGAGGAGTCAGGAGCAGAAGAGCAGAAGAGAGAAGAGCCAAGGAGAAAGGTAAAGAAGAAGAGGAGCGAAGAGTCAAGGAAGAGGAGTCAGGCAGAAGAGGAGAGACCTGAGAAGCAGAGGATATGAAGAACACAGATGAAGAACACAGATGAAGAAAGAAGAAAGCACACGCAGGTCGCGGTGCAGAAGAGAAGGAAGAAACACAGATGAAATAAACAGAAGAAGAACACAGATGAAGAATACAGATGAAGAACACAGAAGACGGACAAAGAAGAAGAGAGAACACGCAGGACGGGGTGCAGGGAAGAAAGAAGAACACAGATGAAGAACACAGATGAAGACAGAAGAAAGAACACGCAGGACAGGGTGCAGGGAAGAAAGAAGAGCACAGAAGAAGAACACAGATGAAGACAGAAGAAAGAACACACAGGACGTGGTGCAGGGAAGAAAGAAGAACACAGATGAAGAATACAGATGAAGAGCACAGAAGAAGATCAAAGATGAAGAAAGAAGCAGGAGAAGAGGTGAGTAGCATGGGGTAGGGCGAGGGGCTGGGCGGGGGGAGTGCTTACTGTAATTTTGCAGGACTTGCTTGGAGGTTTCAGGAGCCTGGGCTGGTGGAGCTGCAGCGTCATGGGGAGCGACCTACCCTTGGGTCAAGGGTCGCTAACTCTCTACATTTAGCCACTTTATTAATATACACTTTATTTAACATCATCTAAACATCATCTAAAAGCTTTATTTTGACAATACATGTCATAAAAGCATTTAATTACACAACAAAAACAATTTAATTAAATTAAAACATTGTTTTTAAACAGAAAGTGATGATTGGTAGCCTCACCATCGCAACATACAGGGAAGTTGACAACATATCCAAAATTGTTACACTGTTTCAAAATCACATTAAAATACTTTTAAAATGTTAAGTTCACTAGACAATTAATAGCAGAAAATGAGAAGTTGGTCAATAATGCAAAGACAAGGCACGATTAAGCAAAAAATGTTGAGCATATGACAATTTGCCCAGATCTTAAAGCCCACATCCAGTCCAAGAATTTGGTGAGAGAGCTTGCACACAGTGAGCAGGAGTCAGACACAAACATTCTCTATGCAACAGAATGTCTTCTTGTCCCCAAGATATTACATATGGGTTTTAGCCATTTAGTACATGGACCTTCAAATGCAAGGTAAGCAAAAAAAAAAAGAGAAGTCGTTTTTCTGTGATCAATGCAAAAAGTACACTTATCATCCATGTTGGGGGCCCGCTTAATAGTGTAGAATTTTAGTGGGAGATATCCTACCCAAAATAGGAAGTATGATCTCCTATCAATTGGGACAGATATATAGTCCCCATAAGCATCAAGATGATGGCAGGATTTGAATTCTAAGAACCTCCCCCATCAGAGTCGTACTCAGAACCACCCAAAATTCAACTGTTGACTCCAATACTGTTCTTTCAATTTTTCTTTTGAGGAAAAAGTGGTGCCAGCTGGTGTATCGTCTAACCCCTTCATGCCCACATTGGTCAATGTATTCTTGATGTTTTTAAGCCAGTCGATCTTATTAGACCGATTGGTTTCCATAATATCACTTGAGGCTGCAGCATAATGGGCCAATTAGGGTGTAGACCAAAGCCTATGCCAGTATAATAATTGGCGAAGTCTCACTTTATGGACTAAGGCCTTTCTGCCTAAATCAGCAGCAATGACTTCAAAAGGGTGCTTTGAGGAAGACATATAACACTCCTCAGAAACCTATTTTCTGAAGTGGTAAGAGAAGGTGTATTTCAGAAGCCCCAAAGTTCAGAGCCATAAAGGACTGAGCCCATCATCTTAGCATTGTAAGTCATCAACAGTGGACTAATTGGGTTAGGAAATAATTTATTAATTTCTTTGACTAATGCACCTGCGGTTTGACGAGGTATAAGAGAAATTGCTTCTAGTTGGGCTCCCCATGACATAGATAAAGACTTCAGTTCCCTCAAGAGGCTCTGCTGATTGAACATCATATATTTTTTCTTAGTAGAATTGACAAAAAGCCCCAAAAATCCATCAAAGCATAGCAGTTCACGCTTAAAAATCTGGATTTTTGAACCAGTCAATAATGGTGAATGAGTAGAGAGGTTAGCAAGAGACTTTAGAAATAATTATAACAATGTGGGGGTGAGGACAAACCCCTGTCGTACTCCCTTTTTAATGGGCAACTGATCATTGCAA
Source organism: Pleurodeles waltl (assembly GCF_031143425.1). Classification (NCBI taxonomy): domain Eukaryota; kingdom Metazoa; phylum Chordata; class Amphibia; order Caudata; family Salamandridae; genus Pleurodeles; species Pleurodeles waltl. Next base: position 283,725,639 of record NC_090447.1, read on the forward strand.
CCGCCCTGAGCAAACCAGCGCACTTAGGCAAAATTGTCCTCATGAAGCCAAATTGTCAAAGAAAGCAGACCTTAGTCGTCGGGGCTGCCCTTGCTGCGGTGTGAGCATGCGATGCCAGAGTGCAGACCCACAGGACGCAGTGCGAGCAGCTGCTCAGTGAAGTCATCTGATGATGACGCAGGTGTGACCAGGGTGGCAGTACGAAGCAGGACAGCGCAGCTCTGTGTGGTGTCGGCAGGTCAGGGTGCAGGCCATTGGCATCGTTGGCAGCATTGCAGTGGTTTCTCCTCTTGAACAGCACAAAAAACACAGTTCCCAGTTCTGCAGGTCGAGGAAACTGGAGTCTTTGGTGTCCCCGAGACTTCCAACAGGAGGCAAGCACTACTCCAAGCCCTTGGAGAACTTTCTCAAGCAGGTCACACAGCAAAGTTCACCCTCTGCACTCTTTTCAAGCAGAAGCAGCAACTGCAGGCCAGTCCAGCAAAGTAACACAGCAAAGGGACAGTACTCCTCCTTCAGCTCTTCAGCTCTTCTCCTGGGCAGAGGTTCCTCTTGATTCCAGAAAGATTCTAAAGTATGGGGTTTTGGGTTTTCTTCTTATACCCCTTTCTGCCTTTGAAGTTGGTAAACTTTAAAGCAAAGTCTCAAGTGTTTGCAAGATCCTTTCTTGTCCAGGCCAGGCCCCAGACACACTCCAGGGGGTTGCAGACTGCATTGTGTGAGGGCAGGCACAGTCCTTTCAGGTGTGAATGACCACTCCTCCGTTCCCTCTAGCTCAGATGGCTTATCAGGAAATGCAGGCTACGCCTCCACCCCTTTTGTGTCACTGTCCAGAGAGATGTGCAAAACAGCCCAACTGTCAAACTGACACAGACAGACAATCCACAAACAGGCAGAGTCACAGAAGGGTTTAAGCAGGAAAATGTCTACTTTCCAAAAGTGGCATTATCAAACCGACAATTCAAAAACCAGCTTCACTAAAAGATGTATTTTTAAATTGTGAGTTCAGAGACCCTAAACTCCACATTTTGTATCTGCTCCCAAAGGGAATCTGCACTTTAAGGATATTTAAAGGCAGCCCCCATGTTAACCTGTGAGATAGATATGCCTTGCACAGTGAAAACCGAATTTGACAGTATTTCACTGATAGGACATATAAAACATACTAGTATATGTCCTACCTTAAACATACAATGCACCCTGCCCATGGGGCAACATAGGGTCTACCTTAGGGGTGCCTTACATGTAGAAAAAGGGAAGTTTTAGGACTGGCAAGTGGGCACACTTGCCAAGTTGAATTGGCAGTTTAAAACGGCACACACTGACACTGCGGTGGCAGGTCTGAGCTGTGGTTACAAGGCTGCTAATGTGGGTGGCACAACCAGTGCTGCAGGCCCACTAGTAGCATTTAATTTACAGGCCTTGGGCACCTCTAGTGCACTGTACTAGGGACTTATTAGTAAATCAAATATGGCATTCATGGATAACCAATCAACAATACAATTTAAACAGAGAGCATATGCTTTTAGCACTGATTAGCAGTGGTAAAGTGCCCAGAGTCCTAAAGCCAAAACAAACTAGTCAGAAAAAATAGTACGAAGGAGGCAAAAAGTCGAGGGATGACCCTGCATAAAGGGCCATTTCCAACACAGGTCAAAGACTGACTTAAGGACGACAAAGGCCACATAAATTTTTTCTCTTGCTGATAACTAGCATCCACCAGTATAAAAGCAAAAGATAGAAGTCTTCATCAATGGTACTAACCCGCCTGCGGAATCCTGCCTGGAGGAAAGAGAGAATATTGTTCCCAGAGATCCATTCCTGTATTTTGGCCTACAAGTTGTGCAAAATCTTTTCAACAGAATCGATTTAACTGATTGGCCTGTAGTTTCCAGCCATAGATTTGTCACCTTTTTTTAAAATCAGGTACAGGAATTAAATCAGTACCCTGTCAGGAGTCTGGTTTCAGAGCCCTGCTCTATGGCATTTGCTAACATTAGAATATAAATTGACCAAGTCTCTCTATCATGTAGGAAAACGTCAAACAGTATACTGTCTTGACCAGTCGCTTAGCCCCTTGTTTACTGCATCTAGGGCATTTGAGACATCAACTGACACAAATGCCAACTCTGTCAGGACAGGAGGGTCACAGTTAATTGAATCTGGTGTATCATCCACCTCAAAATATAGAGAAGAAAAGTGCTCAATCCATGTGCCAGGGGCAGTATGATTTTAGGGATCAGATGGATGTCCTCCTCTGTTCCATTTAACCAAGGAAAAAAAGGTAATTGAATCTCTGATAGAACAGACCATTTTTATCTATTACCCTTTCTCCTCATCCCACTTCCTTTTCGCCCTGGTCAGCTGGACTTATACAATTTCCTGGTGAGATGAAGACATGATGAATCCTTGTCTTTTATAGCCACAACAAGTGTCTTGCATGCCAATCTACATTCCTTGTTGAACCAGTTCAAAGGAATGGAGCAAGGCTTATGCTTCACGCTGGAAGAGACAAGAAAATAAGATTTGATTTTCTCAAATAATTTGTCGTGGCGGTCTATCATTGTCTTATGATCTTCAGCGCTTCATGTACATGTGCTCTTCTCTGCTAAGGTGGATAATACATCCTCCTTTAAAGCAGACAATATAAACAAGCTGTCAACGTCTTGTGACCGCTTAACACTCAAGATGTCATTGTCAGAAGCAAGTCCTTAGTTAAGGATAGGGGAGAGGGATTAACCACCCTTTTGGATCCAAAAGATTCCACTGGAAGACACTACAGGTTGTGTCACTCTCTAACCTTCCTGTGATTATCATACCCATGAGAAGAGGCCACCATTTCAAGAACAACAAAAAATAATCAATGCAACTAGAGTTATGGCCATCATTATATGCATTGCCTCCACTCCTATCTGATTTAGTTCTTCCATTAGCTGCCCCAAGCCCCCACTCAAGAGACTGAGCTTTCAGTTGCAAGGCCGCTCCTGTCCATCTATGTATAGGTGGCAACGTTTATGTGGGATACCTTGCAACTCATCTTCCTCGAGTGCTAGTTATCTTTCAATCACATATGGTCAAAAGTTGTATTGAAATCTCCAGCTATTATTAGACAATTATCATAAAGGTTTCCTAAAAGCTCTTCCATGTGTGTGATAGTCGTTGACTTCATCCACTCCTTATTCCCCTTGCTTAAACATTTTAAATGTCAATTTTTCCCACCAAAGGGATCGCCAAAATGTCAGGACAATCAGTACACAGTTCAAAATTCTACAATCAATATTTTGCCTAATCCATACTGTCAAGCCACCCGATGGCCGACACACAGGGCCTCAAATCGCAGGCACAATAAATTCAAATAACCATACTTAAATAGTGGTTCCATAGACAAGGTTTCTTGAAATAAACAAATGCCGAATGACTCAATAAAGGTGTTCCAGACTGGTAAAGTAACCTTTGATCTAAGGCCCGCAATACTTCACAATATCATGGACATCTGGGATTTAGTTTGAGATGTAATAGGATTGCAAAATTAAATTAAAGATAATTGATGGTCCATGTTAATATTTATATCCGTCAGCACGCTTGCAGTTTAAGGTGCATCAAAGATGTGCACTTCATCTGCCAGTGAAGTTTCCAGGCTTAGGGTCACTGGTTATAGTTTCAAAGGACTGTTTAAAAGGAGGCATTAATGGTTGTCAGTCAATGTCCCAAATGGGTGTTCCTACACTGGCTAAAGGTTGTGTGGGGTTTGTGCAAGGAGATTTGGGACTCAGGGAGATAATATTGAATAGTTAGTGTTGGTTAAGCATAAAGTACGGGCATCAAAGGCTACTAAGCTGTCTACTAGATCTCTTTGACTGGGTATTAATTCAATACTATCAAAGTAGTAACCTTGCTGTGAATGCCTTCGGGAAGTTCTAATATCATCCCTAATCATAGAATGGCAGCCCCTCACATGCCAAATTTGATGAGTTCATTTATTTATTAATATATCCTCATCTTCTTTTGGCTGTGGATGATTGACTTTTGTAGACTTTGATCAGAAAAAAACAATGAGCCATATTTACTGAAAAGTGGAGTACCACTGTGCAGCGCCAAAATTGGCAGTGCCGCGCTGCATCACTTTAGAAACACAGGGATGTGCCATATTTATTAAAATACGTCACACCCCTGTGTTTCCCCCTGCGCTGACGCTAAATTAAGCTGCCTAGCACCAACTCCGGCATCCTTGCACCATCGTGCAACGATGTCTGCGTTGAGGGGTTTGATTGTTTATGTGTGGGAAGGTGTCCCTTCCTGCACATAAACAATCACTAATGGCTATTTGGCACTTGAGTGTGTGCTGCAAAATGCGGCACACACAGATGTGCCAAAGTGACATTTTGAAATTATTGTTTTTGTGGAGTGAGGGACACCTTCCCGCACATAAACAATCATTTCTAGGATTTTGCTCTTTCTATGCATGCTGCAGAATGCAGCACACATAGAAAAAGCAAAAAACGAGGAGGAATAAAAGTATTCCTTCTAGTTCTGCCTTGCTAATGCCACCCATGCAGTGGCGTTGGATTTTGGCGCTGCCTCCACTTTATGAAAACAGGTAAATCTAGGGCAGGGTCAAAATGCTATGGGTGTTGCTGTGGCACACCCACAGCAACACCCATTGCACGCCATTTCCATGCAAAGTGGTGTATGTGAATGGGCCATAGTAACAAGGTGGCATTAAACCACAAAAAGTGGCTTAACACCACCTTGTAAATATGGCGCAGGGCATAGAGCCACTGGAGTGTAATGTAAAGTGATGCTCCGGTGGTGCTAATGGCTCATAAATATGACCCAGAATGTCTAAGATCAGAGGCCCATGGACTGTGCTGACAGATCAAATCATGCCTCGGCATAAATTAAAGCAAACAAACACAAATGATGGATGGAACGCAGAGCCAATCATTCACCCCCAGTCACGGATCAGTGTTTAATCCATCAATTAATTTGCTCACATGCCCCCCCCAGTTTGGACCTAGCCATATACAGGTCAGTCTTGACTGTGTTTCCCATGGAAACAGTCCAGACCGAACTGCCAAGCATGGTCTTTCCTGGACTGGAAACAAGCATCCTGGGACCGGTTTCAAGGTATCACCCTTCATGGCATTGGTAGCAAAAAAAACGATGGATTTAGGCCCACATCTCTGTATTGGGGGTGAATGTTTGACATTGTTCAGCATTCTATCCATCACTTGTTCTTTTTGCATTCTGCATAAATGAAGAGCTCTGCTAGTGTCAAGGTCGATCAGACAGCCTATGCGGCTGGATTGTTGTATGTTGTGTGCTCAATGTAAGTACAGTACTAGGGGCTGAGACGTGGTCATGCTCATTCCTCAACATTGATTTTATAAAGAGAGGGCTTATTGTAGATGGAAGTTGAGCAGGAGCCTCTTGCCTACCCTCTACCATTAGTAAATGTCCCCATGCTGATTCAGAAGGGCAGTAGCACACACACATGAAGAGGATTTAGCAACAACGTCTGCGGTTAGTTATGGATGCACTACATTCAGCCACGATTCAGCAAGACAAGCATACTGATTACCAAAAGGGATTTGAGGAACAGAAGGTGGGAAGAGGATGTACTAGAGGTGTTTTTGAGGCAGGCTTATTGTTATCTGTCTGTGTGTGACGATTGCCCAGATAAATGGATAGTGACTGGATTTGACTTTTCCACCTGTTTAGAACTCAACTCTTTTTTGGTCAGTTTTTTCCATGGGTCCTCAGTTTGGGAATTACCCATGTGAAGGGATCCAGTTTAGATGTAAGGTTCTGATCTAGAGTGTTCCTAGATCCATTTGGTGAGGGCTGAACTGGGCCAATAAGAAGTTCAACTTCTTCAAATGAAAGGTTAATTTCATCAAATTTATTATGGTTGGAATCATAAGAATTTTTGGAATATTTGGCTTTACCCACAACCTGTTCCAAAGTTTTTCATTTGCCCATATACGCAACAGCTAATTCTTCCTTCCCCAGTGAAAGCTAACATAGTGTTATCTGACAATGGTCGGTGAAAGCAAAAACTCAAGTCCCCGTCTTCAGATCGAAGTAATCAAAGTAAAAGTACATAACAGTGTAATAACAAGGGGCCAGCTTGCACTCCTGACCAATGTTAAAAACCTTTTGAATTAGGGTCAGAGCTGTTCTCAGAACTTAGGGCAAGTCTAATGGTAGAGGGATGTGCCCAGTTTCTCCCATTCCATGCATCTCAATATTTGGTTCCATCCAGGAAGAAGAAGGTCTCAGTCATCCAGGGAAACATATGGTAGAAGAAAGGGGTGATGTTGTTAGATCATCTGGTCTGTTAACCAGCTAGAAGTCAATTTGCATGTGTTCTGCTTACATTTAGCAAACAAAAAAAGAACAAGACCACACAATAAAAAACAACATGAAAAGCAAAAAACAATAAAATGTAAGAATTATTACAGACATAGGGGGTCATTCTGACCTCGGCGGTAAAAGGCCCTTACCGCTGGTCAGAAGACCGCCATAACACCGCCGCGGCCGCGGTTAACCGCCACGGTCATTCTGACCCACAACAGCCAAAACTCCAAAATTCCGTCCTCCACTGCAGGCCGCCACCTCAGCGGGCAGCGATAAACTGGAGATGACCAAACCTCCACCGTCACGCCAACAGAAATACGCCCATGCCATTACGACCCACGAATCCACACGGCGGTCATTCAAACGCGGTATTCCATTGGCGCTACACACCGCCGCGGTCAGAATACACACACATCACCAAAACACAGCCACATTGGACAATTTGAAATACACACACCTGATACACATACACACACCACTCCCACACAATCAACCAACTATAAAACACACACCCACATCACCCACAAACCCCTGCGACCATAATTACTGAGAGAAGGAGAGAGAGACACAGCAGACAATCCAAAGCAAGACACACTGAGGCACACTACACCATCACACACACCACATAGTAGCACAAAGCACCACTCACCAACATACTTATCATCACATACACCACCCCACACCTCACCCACACCACCCCATGGCACCCCAAAGGCACCCACGCTTTTCGGACCAAGAACTCCGGGTCATGGTGGAGGAAATCCTAAGAGTGGAACCCCAGCTCTTCGGCTCGCAGGTGCAGCACACCAGTATAGCTAGGAAGGCGGAGCTATGGCAGCGGATCGTGGACAGGGTCAACGCGGTGGGACAGCATCCCAGGAATAGGGAGGACATACGCAAAAGATGGAACGACCTACGGGGGAAGGTCCGATCGATGGTCTCCAGGCACAACATCGCGGTCCAGAAGACTGGCGGCGTACCCCCACCCACCCCTCCCGAATTCACATCGTGGGAGCAAGACGTCTTGAACATCCTGCATCCTCAGGGCCTCGCAGGAGTAGCCGGAGGAATGGACTCTGGTAAGTCCAATCTCAACTACTATATCCCCCCCACCCCACCAGCATGCCAACCCACACCCCCACCCTCACCCCCAACCCCCCAGCACACATCCTCCCTGACAATGTCTCACCAGCACAACCCACCCATCCCAACACCAACTCCTGCATGCCAACACAAATCATGGGCACCCATCACCTAAGCATGACCACTGCACTAACCCCCCCCCCCCTTACTACCCTCACAACACCTCCCTCAAGGGAATGCCTGCACTGGGGGACAAGGGCACCCATAACATGTACGCTATTGCACACACAGAAACAATAACCAAACTCTCTTATCCCATGCAGGACCCGAACGACAACACACCAGCCAGGAGGGTCCAGAAGTGTCCATCCCACCACCGGAACAGGCCCACTCTGAGGATAGCAGCTCTGTCGACAGTGAACCTGATGACCATCCCGGACCATCGGGGACCTCTGGGCAGTCGGTTCCCCTCAGGCAGCCACAGGCCACACCAGACCCGACCCCCTCTGCCAACACCAGCACAGCTCCCACCCAGCGGGCCCATGCCTCTGTCTCTAGGACAGCTCAATCAGCGGTGTGTCTGCCACTACAGGGCACCCAGGCTAACCCAACACCCCAACACCAACAGGGACCTGGGGGCAGTGGTAGCGGGCACACCGTCCAGGGGACAGAGGCCGGGGGAAACCGGGCAGCTCGGAGGGCTGCTGTGCGACAGGGGGGGAGGAGAGGCCCAGGGAACCCACTCTCCAAGAGGCCCTCACAACCCTCATGGGGGCATACCACCACTCCCAAGAAACGATGGCGACGGTACTGGCCAGGTTCACTGAGATCCAGGCACAGCAGGAGGAACGCTACATGGGGTTCAGGGAGGAGCTGAGAATCATCGGGACCGCAATGGGGACCATCGTCCTGGCCCTCCACAGGATAGAGGACGCGTTGTGGGACCATGGTGCACCACACAGGGCCCCTGTCACTAGCCCGGACCAGGAACAGCCTACCACCTCCGCCGGCGCTAGTGGACAGGAGGTCCCAACACCTCGACAGCCCCCCAGAACCCCACCTCCTGCTGAAGAACAACCACCCCGTAAGAGGAGCCTGAGACCAAAAAAAAAAACAGAGTAGGATGTCAAGACCCCCGCCAGCAGGACATCCCCCCTCAAGTCTTCCCACTGTCCCACATAGCCACCCTGTCCAACCATGAACTGCCTATGCTCCATCCTTCCACAGGCAAAAGGACAATGCACCTGTGGGACTGAGAACTGGACCCTGCCATGGATATTCTTCCACCCCCACCCATCACCCTTAGAATCACATGTACCGATATCTAGCACTGTAAATAAATCACATTTTGCACACAAATCTGTTTTGAGTCATGCTGTATTATTAACAAATGTATTACATATTACTGTTCAATTTCTGTTCTGTCAATTAGTCATGACAACATACCAATGTCAATACGCTGTATTTCATGGGCGAACCAAGCAGAAGTCAGGTACTGAGTCAGACAGCACTGAGAAGGGAAGGGAAAGGCAAAAATTAATGAAAAACATCTGTGGGGAACTACAGAAAGTACAGATGCAGGAGGCTATAAGCAATTGTGAAATGGCGTGGGTGATTCTTACCTGTGTGTTACTGGAAATACTGTTGTATCACTCTGTCCCTATTGTCTGTGTCGTCCTCAGAGTCTTCCTCCTCTTCACTCTCCACAGGCTCCACGGCTTCTACAACACCACCATCTGGACCATCCTCCTGGAGGAAAGGCACCTGGCGTCGCAAAGCCAGGTTGTGGAGCATACAGCACGCCACGATGATATGGCACACCTTCTTTGGTGAGTACATTAGGGATCCACCTGTCATATGCAGGCACCTAAACCTGGCCTTCAGGAGCCCAAAGGTTCACTCAATCACCCTCCTAGTACGCCCATGGGCCTCATTGTACCGTTCCTCTGCCCTGGTCCGGGGATTCCTTACTGGGGTCAGTAGCCACGGCAGGTTGGGGTAACCAGAGTCACCTATTAGCCACACACGCTGTCTCTGTAGCTGTTCCATCACATAGGGAATGCTGCTATTTCGCATAACATACGCGTCATGCACTGACCCTGGGAACTTGGCATTTACATGGGAGATGTACTGGTCAGCCAAACAGACCACCTGGATATTCATTGAATGGTAATTCTTCCTGTTCATGTACACCTGTTCATCGTCATTTGGGGGGACTAAAGCCATATGGGTCCCATCAATTGCACCAATGATGTTGGGGATGTGTCCAAGGGCATAGAAATCAGCTTTCACTGTAGGCAAATCACCCTCCTCTGGGAAAATGATGTAGCTCCGCATGAGTTTCATCAGGGCAGACAACACTCTGGATAAGATCTTGGAAAACATAGGCTGAGACATCCCAGATGACATGGCCACTGTTGTCTGGAATGAGCCAGTTGCAAAGAAATGGAGGACAGACAGAACCTGCACTAGAGGGGGAATTCCTGTGGGTTGGCGGATGGGGGACATCAGGGCTGGCTCCAGCTGGGCACACAGTTCATGGATGGAGGCTCGGTCAAGTCGGTATCGTAGTATTATGTTGCGTTCTTCCATTGTGGACAGGTCCACCAGCGGCCGGTACACGCGAGGATTCCTCCTTCTCATCGCTAGTCCCAGCGGACGGTGCCTAGGAAGGAGAATATGGAGTACAGAGTCAATCCACTCACAGGTACGTACAACACAGCTTGCACAGTACAGGTAAATGTATGGTTTGATATGTTTGTATGTGTGCCATTGCAAGGCCTAGGCCTGTGTGACGCATTAGAAATTAAGCCATGTGGGCCCTTGAAATGGCCGATGCCTGACCTGTTAAGTGGGACAATGGGATGTGAGGTCACTGCGCTGGCGGGGCACACCGTGGCGGTAGGCGGTCGAAGACCGCTGTGCGAAGACGCATTGGTTAACATTGAAGCCTATGGGTTTCAGGAGCCAATGACGATGTGCGCCGGCGGTCGCGGGACGCACCGCCGCGGGCGTGACCGCCATTTTCTATCTGCTCAATCATTCGAGACCTGATCATCCACAGGAGAGGACCTATACTGCAAGTGCTGCTGTGAACTCGGTCTGGAAGTGACAATGGCTGCTGCTACTGGTGAAAGGGCCCCCGCCTTCAGTTCAGAAGAGTTGGAGAAGCTCGTGGACGGGGTCCTCCCCCAGTATGCGCAACTCTACGGTCCTCCAGACCAACAGGTGAGTACACTCAGTGCACATTGAATGGGTTATGCCTGTGTGGAGGGGGGGGGATGTAAGTTGGTGGGGTGTGGAGGGAATGGGGAGTGCAACGCACGACAGATGAGAGAATGGGAACCATGACAAGGTTGGGGAGGGGGGGGCATGTACTCCAAACATGCAGATATGTGACGGTTTCTCTTTCCCACCCTGTACATGTCAAACAGGTGAGCGCCCACCAGAAAATCGATATTTGAGGTGCCATCGCCGAGGAAGTCCGGAACTTGGGGGTCCACAACAGACGGGGCACCCACTGCCGCAAGAGGTGGGAGGACATCCGCCGCGGAACGAGGAAGACCGCAGAAACACTGCTGGGGATGGCCTCCCGACCTAGGAGGGGTGCCAGTCGCACCATGACCCCCCTGATGATCCGGATCCTGGCGGTGGCCTACCCTAATTTGGATGGGCGCTTGAGGACAGCACAGCAGACACAAGGGGGTGAGTATCCGCACATTCTCCTATCTGTATGCGCATTGGAGGCGTCTGGGTGGGGGAGGAGGGCTGTGGGTGACATTAGGCCCGGGCGCTCTCTGTAGTGTAGTCCGCTCCCTTAGGCATGGCCCTGTGCCCCGCCCCCCACCTCTGTAGGGTGCCAAGTGCAGCTACCCATGCTCCAGCATCACACATGTGCGCGTGTGTTGTCCCTAGACCTGTTTGCCTAGTCAGAAGTACTGAGTAGTGTACCCCAAGTTCGCGACTTAGTGCACGAGGCACCTGTGTCTGTCCTCTCCGCAAAGGGTATTGCTAAGGCATGCACTCAACTTTGTTTAATTTCTCCCCCCACCCTAAATCTTTGTCTACTTGTGTTTTAGCATCATCAGGCGGAGGAGATTTGGCGTCGGAGCAGGAGGGAGCTGCAGGTCACCAGGCCCCGGTGGGCACTGACACAGACACCGAGGGCACCAGTGATCCGGAGGGCGAGGGGAGCACCACAACGGGGGCCGGTGGAGACACCAGCGACACGGACACGTCCTCGTTTGGGAGCTCCCTAGCGCGGGCGGCACCATCTGTGCCCCCCGCAACAACAGGTACAGCCGCCACCCAGCGCACCAGCACCGCCCTCCCAGCAGCCCCTCAGTCTTCGCTCCGTGGCCGCTCGGCCAGGAAGGCGCGCGTCTCCTTCGCCCCAGGCACCTCAGCCCCTGCCTCTGTTACCCCTGCTGCCCTCAGTGCGGAGCTCATTGACCTGGTGAGGACGGTCATTGTTGGGCAGACTACCCTTCTGAATGCCATCCAGGGGGTGGAAAGGGAGGTGCATCGGAGCAATGCCTACCTGGAGGGCATTCATTCGGGTCAGGCTGCCCATCAACGAGCGTTCACTGCTCTGGCCTCAGCACTGACGGCAGCCATTGTCCCTGTCTCCAGTCTCCCTCTTCTATCTGCCTCCACCCTTTCTCTGTCTCCTGTACCTCAACCTATCCCATCCACACCATCAGACCAGCCTGCACACACCTCAACACCCAAGGCCAGCTCATCCAAACATAAGCACCACAGAAAACACAAGCATTCACCCAAGCAACACACAGATGCAGACATATCAACAGTCACTACCACCTCTGTGTCCCCGTCCTCCTCGTCTCCCTCCTCCCTCCCTGTGACGTCTACACTCACACCTGCATGCACCCCAACATCAGCCAGTTCTTCCACCAACAGCAAACCCTCCACTACAGTCCGCACACCTGCAGTCACCACCCCCACTGGCATTTACACGTCCCCTGTGTCCTCTCCCACTGTGTCTGTCACCCCCTCTTCCAAGACACATAAACGCAGGCAGACACCCAAACAACAGCCAACCACCTCACCACAGCCTACGTCCCAGTCACCTGCACCCAAGGACAGCACACCTGGCTCTCATACAACCACATCCTCTTCCTCCACTTCTCTCACCACTACTCCTACCCCTTACCTTGGTCCCAAGAAAAATTACCTCGCCAGTTTTGACCTCTTTCCCTCCCCGACCCACCCCCTCCAACTGGGAAAAGTCCCAAGGGCACCTCAGCCACCACCAGCCCAACTACTACAGTGCAAGTGGTGCATGGCATGTGGAGTCCACCCTTTGGCGGCAGTAACACTTCGGTGAGCAGCAAGGGGACAGCCAGCCCCCCCCCAGGCAAGAGGACCCGGAAATTGAAGGGCCGCCGTGAGCGGACAGAGACGGCTGCCCCTAAGGAGGTGACTTCGGCCACTTCACCGGCCACAGCAGCCAGGGGAGGCAAGGGCCAGAGAGCCCCATCTAAGGAGCGGAAGGACAGCAGGGCGGAGAAGACAACCACCAGGAGCGCGGAGCAGGAGGGCCCCACAAGCCCCATCCCGGCTGCAAGGGACGACACCAAAGGGCCCAGGACTCACTCCCCGAAGGGACCTGACACAGCACGGTCAGGGGGCGACTGAGCAGGGTGTCCAGGCCAGGTATGACTCCCTTGACATACTGCAAGAGCACCGCTGAACAGGGCCCCGCCATGCAGAAGAGCACCGCTGAACAGGGCCCCGCCGTGAAGACAGGTACCGCTGAACAGGGCCCCGCCGTGCAGAAGAGCACCGCTGAACAGGGCCCCGCCGTGCAGAAGAGCACCGCTGAACAGGGCCCCGCCGTGAAGACAGGTACCGCTGAACAGGGCCCCGCCGTGCAGAAGAGCACCGCTGAACAGGGCCCCGCCGTGAAGAAGAGCACCGCTGAACAGGGCCCCACCGTGCAGAAGAGCACCGCTGAACAGGGCCCCGCCGTGAAGACAGGTACCGCTGAACAGGGCCCCGCCGTGCAGAAGAGCACCGCTGAACAGGGCCCCGCCGTGCAGAAGAGCACCGCTGAACAGGGCCCCGCCGTGAAGACAGGTACCGCTGAACAGGGCCCCGCCGTGAAGACAGGTACCGCTGAACAGGGCCCGCCGTGAAGACAAGTACCGCTGAACAGGGCCCCGCCGTGCAGAAGAGCACCGCTGAACAGGGCCCCGCCGTGCAGAAGAGCACCGCTGAACAGGGCCCCGCCGTGCAGAAGAGCACCGCTGAACAGGGCCCTGCCGTGAAGACAGGTACCGCTGAACAGGGCCCCGCCGTGAAGACAGGTACCGCTGAACAGGGCCCCGCCGTGAAGACAGGTACCGCTGAACAGGGCCCCGCCGTGCAGAAGAGCACCACTGAACAGGGCCCCGCCGTGCAGAAGAGCACCGCTGAACAGGGCCCTGCCGTGCAGAAGAGCACCGCTGAACAGGGCCCCGCCGTGAAGACAGGTACCGCTGAACAGGGCCCCGCCCCGAAGACAGGTACCGCTGAACAGGGCCCCGCCGTGAAGACAGGTACCGCTGAACAGGGCCCCGCCGTGAAGACAGGTACCGCTGAACAGGGCCCCGCCGTGCAGAAGAGCACCGCTGAACAGGGCCCCGCCGTGAAGAAGAGCACCGCTGAGCAGGGCCCCGCCGTGAAGACAGGTACCGCTGAACAGGGCCCCGCCGTCTCAAGCACCGCTCCGCTGGGCCCTTCCTGTCAAGCACTGCTCCGCTGGGCCCTTCCTGTCAAGCACCGCTCCGCTGGGCCCTTCCTGTCAAGCACTGCTCCGCTGGGCCCTCCCGTGTGTCGTAGGTGCAGTACTCACCGTTGACGTCTGCGCCGGAGTTCGTACTCGTGGTAGATGAGCAGGTAGACGAGAGCAGGTATGATGTTCAATTCGGGTTCCATGCTGTCCGGATTCCGCGTGGAGTGTCTCGAGGTGAGCGTTTTCCATTGGAAATGTCTGTTTCCGCCGTGTTTTTATCGGCGGTGCTCCCGCCCCGGAAAAGGTGGCGGATTGGTGGGTCGTGATAGGGTGGGCGGTACATTGTCTGCCGCCTGGCTGTTGGCGGTGACCGCCGCGCTGTTTGTTTGTTCCGCCGTGGCGGTCGGAGTGTTAATGCGGCGGGCTGTGTTGGCGGTTCCCGCCAGGGTCAGAATTGCATTTTTTTGACCGCCGGCCTGTTGGCGGGTTGGCCGCCGCTTTATCACCGACCGCCAGGGTCAGAATGACCCCCATAATGCTTCACTATAAGCTTCCAATAATAAATTGGAATGTTCAATATACATTTAAAAATACTTTAAAGAAGTTAAAAATCTGACAGCAAAACATTTAGTTAGGAGGGTTATATAGCAACTGGAGGGCCTCCACTGAGATTTGTGCCTTAAATTTAAAGAAGAGAGGTTTCAGCCACGTTCCACGCAATAGCAGCAAATAGAGACAAACAAATAGAATGTTTTAATCTTGAATATTGAGTTGACAAAAATCACAAACATTCAAGGTATCATACCATTTTGAAGTGAAAACATTTAACAGAAGCATATCTAATCTTAGTAGAATATAAAAGCAACTCACCCCATGAGGCACATTCTACGCTAAAAAGGGTTGCAATTTTTTTATAGTCCAATTGGTAGCTTTTTTGTAAGGAAGCACGCTTAAATACATTTTCAACTGGACAGATGATAAAGAAAATATTGTATTGAAGCCTAATCCCAGATGTTCCAAAGACTACTTAAAATTTCTAAAAAAAGAGAGATTTCTCTTCCAACATGACAGAAACCTCTTTGTTTATGAAGTGCCTTAGTGAACAAGCATTGCTTAGAGACAGACAGTAAGCCCACTGAATCACCCCTACTAGGCCTTGTACAAAGGAGCGTTTGATCTCATACTCTAAACTCAGAGCAGCAGTAGAAGCTAAGGTGTTACAAAAAATCAAGCTTCTTAAAATGTGCCCGTCAGTTTTATTCAATAAATCCCAGTCAGCTACATCTGTTAGTTCTGTTGTACATAACACTGTAGCAGGGGTCTTGGTCTGACAGAATGCAGGCAGACGAGAAAAATACTACTTATTAGGAGCCTTACAGAAATGTCCTAGCCCACAGCTTGGGATAGTGCCTTACCCACACCATTAGATATGTGTTCAGAATCTCTGAGGAAACTGTACATGATTTTCCCCAAAAAGCGATGAGATTTAACTCACTCTAACTTCTGAGGCCCCAAATACCACCAAAATGTGTCTCTTTACAAATTTGTTTCCCCTGAAAATATAATACTTGGGATTTCGAGGTATTTATCTTCAAAAAATGCTTATCAGCAAAACATTTGAGGGCCGCCAAATGAGTATTTAGACCTTTAGATGGTCACATCAAGAGTTACAATATTGTCTGCATACAGTATTCATATCAAAGCATGCCCTCCAATACTGGGCACAAAACCATAGCTCTTTGGTAAGGCATTGAGAAGATCATGAATATAAAGAGAAACAAATAGAGGTGCCAAAAGACACCCCTGCCGCAATCCATTTTTTTAATTGGGATTTCAGTAGATAAACCCTGATCGCCATCCAACATTACCTTACACCAGGTAGAAGAATGCAGAGATATATTGAGGTGCAGCAAATTAGCTGGAATGCCTAGCTTAGATAGCTTTTTCCACCGTCGTGCAATCAACCTTATCAAAGTTCGTGGAGAAGTCTATAAAGGTAGCATAAACCAAAGTGCCCCTAATAGATACATATTTTTCATTTATTTGCTTCAAAGCTGCAATACTGTCTAACGTACTGTGACCTTTTCTGAAACCAGTCTCTTCCAACGGAATGATCAATCTGCTTTCTAGCCAAGTCTTGAGGTGTTCTAACAGGCTTTTAGTAAAAACCTTGCCAACTGCATCCAGCAAGGCAATTTGGCGATAATTAGCAGGAGAGGTTCTGTCACCCTTTTTACGTAAAGGGAGTCGAAATTGAATTCCCATATAAAATCGTATACCCATTCTTTCTTAGATAGTTTAGAAGTATAAGCCCTCTTTAATTCATTCTAACATTTGGTGGGAACAACAAAGGTGGGATGTCAGAAGCAGTTTCCTTCTTTACATTACAAAATAGACTGATAGTGTGATTATACAGTACAATTAAGGGCACCAGCCAACAAAACTTCACATTCCACTTCATTCTTCTTAATCATTGATATATAGTTAAACACATCGAGGAATATTTTGTTTTAACATTTATCTGGGGGAATATATAAAAGCAAAGGAACTTTTCTACCTCCCTCTACAAAAAACACAACCTATAAATGTTTTATATTCTCATCTTAACTTGTTGCTCGATAAAATAGCAATTCCCCCTTTTGCATCACATTTCTTAGAAGGCAAGGCATTGCAACGTGAGACAATATAGCCCACACATGAGAAGTCAGAGGTACACCAGGTTTCCTGGATGCAGAATAAGTCAGCTTTTAAACTACTTTATTTCTGGAGAGTTCTCTATTTCTGCTGCATTCCAGGGAACCGTTCTCAATTTATTACTTGTGACCAAGTTCTGGAACATTTCCCAGCGCCCGGGTACTATTTAGTGCTTCAGCTAACCAGCTCCAATCACTCGTCCTCAGCTGAGGGAGAAGAGGAGGCAGAAATATATGATCCTGAGTTTCCTACTAATCTCCCTCAAATCAATATAGAAACATTCAAACTTTTTAAATTGTTAGTAGGAAATTCATACAAAGGCATTAGCCAATCATCCGACCGTGTCCGATTTAAATAAGCAAAATGAGTACTAGCTGTAGGCTTTTCATCCAAAACTGGAATTACATCAATGCCTCTGCATTGCAACATATCAAACATTTGTAAAATTAGATTAGCAACATTTTTGTAATAGAACTCAATCCTTGTCCTAAACACACTGGGGGCATGAGATAGATATACAAGAGGAACGTCTTTACTTTTCTATTATCTTTACATTTTCAATATCCGCAAAATAAGACATTAAAAAATATTAATTCATGGTTAAATCAGAATCAAATAAAGCAACAAAGGCGGTCATTACAACATTGGCGGTAAAAGGCGCTTACCGCCGTGCAGAAGACCACAAACACAGCCGCGGAATTCCGCCACAGCTATTATGACCCACATTTCAGAATCCGCCAAAAGTCAGACACCCACACAAGTCCGCCACACCAAAGGTCAGTGATAAACTGGCGAAGACAAAACCTCCACCGTCACACCAACAGAAATACGCCCACACTATCACGACACACAAATCCACGCGGCGGTCTTTCATTGGCGGTACACACCTCCGCGCTCAAAATACACACACACACATAAAAAACACAGCCACATTGGACAATTCAAAATACACACACCTGATACACATACACGCACCACTCCCACACACCCAATACAATATAAGACACACACCCACAACATCCACAAACCCCTACAACCAAAAATTCAGAAAGAAGGCCAGAGAGAGACAGCACCAGCAAGAACAACAGCAACCACAGGCACACAACACCATCACCCACACAACTTCCACGCACATCACACAACACACCACTACATATCAGCACACTTATCACCACACACTCCACCCCACACATCACCTACACCACCCCATGGCACGGCAAAGACACCACAGGTTCTCGGAGGAGGAGCTCAGGGTCATGGTGGAGGAAATCATCCGGGTAGAGCCACAGCTATTCGGATCACAGGTGCAGCACACCTCAATTGCAAGGAAGATGGAGGTATGGCAAAGAATAGTGGACAGGGTCAACGCAGTGGGACAACACCCAAGAAATCGGGAGGGCATCAGGAAGAGGTCTACAGGGGAAGGTGCGTTCCGTGGTCTCAAGACATCACCTGGTGGTTCAGCGGACTGCCGGCAGACCCCCACCTCCTCCCCCACAACTAACAACATGGGAGGAGCAGGTCTTGGCGATTCTGCATCCTGAGGACCTCGCAGGAGTAGGTGGAGGAATGGACTCTGGTAAGTCAAATCTTTAATACTATATCCCCCACCGTACCTGCATGCTATCACATACCCCCACCCTCACCCCCAGCACCCCAACTCCTTACATATGTCCCAACATCACAAACCACACATCCAAACACCAAGCCCTGCATGCAACAACAGAACATGGACACCCATCACCAAAGCATGCCCACTGCACATACCCATACACCCCCCTAAACCATCATCACACAAGCTCCCACACAGGAATGCTAGCACTGGGGTACACGGTCACCCACCCATTGCACTCCATTACACACACAGATGTAATAAACATCCTTTTATACCCCTGCAGGACCCCTACCCAACATCACCGGGCAGGAGGGTCCACACATGTCCACACCACCAACAGAAGAGGCCCACAGTGATGACAGCACCTCTGTCCAACTGGATCTAGATGACCAGCCAGGACCATCGGGGACCTCTGGACAGTCGGCTCCCCTCACACAGGCACAGGCCACCACAGAACTTCCCCCCTCTGGAAACACCAGCACAGCACCCACCCAGCGGGCCCATACCACCATCCCCAGGACACGTCAATCAGCTGTGTGTCCACCACCACAGGGAACCCAGGATAACCCACCACCCCAACAACAACAGGGACCTGGGGGCAGTGGTAGTGGGCACACGGTCCAGGGGACGGAGGCCCAAGAACACAGAGGAACTGGGAGGGCTTCTGTGCGACAGGGGGCGGACAGGCCAAGGTAACCCACTCTCCACGAGGCCCTCTCCTCTATCATGGGAGCCTACCACCACTCCCAGGAGACGATGGCAACGGTACTGGCCAATTTGCAGGAGACCCAGCGCATGCAGGAGGAACAGTATATGGGCTTCAGGGAGGAACTCAGAACCATCAGCTCCACCCTGGACACCATCTTAGGGGTGCTGAAGGAAGTACTCAACACCAGGAGGGACACTGTGGCACTACAAGGGGCCCATGACACTAGCATGGACGATGAACTGCCCACTACCTCCACCGGCGCTAGTGGACAGGAGGCACCGCCACAGGACCACCACACCAGCACCCCACCCCTTGCAGAGGGAAAACCACCCCGCAAACGGTCCCTGAGATCCAGGACAAAGGCAGAGCAAGACCCACGCCAAGAAATGAGACCACCCTGATTGTCATCCTACTGCCCCACTTTGTCACCATGTCCATATTTAAACTGCCCCAGCTCCACTTCCTATGCCCATATGGGCAATGCACCTGTGAGACTAATAAACTGGACTCTGTCATGGAAATTCCTCCACCATCACCCCTCACCATTTCACTACCCCCTCCAATATTGAGCATTTAAATAAACACACCTAAAGCACAAAATGATCTTGAGTCTGTCTGTCATTTCGAAATAGTGTATTAGCAATTACAATGACAAAATGTTTTTTTAATTAGTAATGTCAACATACCTATGCCACACAGCTCTAGTCCATGAGGAATCTAAGCAGATGTCACACAGTGGGACCCACATCTGTGAAATTGTAAGGGAAAGTGACAACTCAGTGACCATACACTGGGTGAAAACGACAGACAGGAGAGGTAGTAGTGTCAAAGCACATGTAGTAGGCAGGTTTGTATTCCTACCTGTGTCTCACTGGAAATATTGCTGGATCACTGAGTCCCTGTTCTGCATGTCTTCTTCCTCTGCTTCCTCCTCATCACTGTCCACAGGCTCCACAGCTGCAACAACACCGCCATCTGGACCATCCTCCTGCAGAAAAGGCACCTGGCATCGCAAAGCCAAGTTGTGAAGCATACAGCAGGCCACGATGATCTGACACACCTTCTTTGGTGAGTAGAATAGGGATCTACCTGTCATATCGAGGCACCGGAACCTGGCCTTAAGGAAGCCGAAGGTCCGCTAGATCACCCTCCTAGTTCGCCCTTGGGCCTCATTGTAGCATTCCTCTGCCCTTGTCCTGGGATTCCTAACTGGGGTCAATAGCCATGACAGGTTGGGGTAACCAGAGTCACCTGCAAATGGCGAGGGGCAACTGTTAGACACACACTAACCTGGAGGGATAACCCCAGACCCAGACAACCATTCCCACTGACTAGCTTCCAGGTGCTCACCTAATAGCCACACACGGTGCCTCTGGAGTTGACCCATCACATAAGGGATGCTGCTATTCCGCAGGATGTAGGCGTCATGCACTGAGCCAGGGAACATGGCATTTACATGGGAGATGTACTGGTCTGCCAAACATACCATCTGTACACTCATAGAATAATAACTCTTCCGGTTTCTGTACACCTCTTCACTCCTGTGGGGGGGACCAAAGCCACATGGCTCCCATCAATGGCACCTATGATGTTGGGGATATGTCCCAGGGCATAGAAATCACCTTTCACTGTAGGCAAATCCTCCACCTGAGGGAAAACGATGTAGCTCCGCATGTGTTTCAGAAGGGCAGACAACACTCTGGACAATACGTTGGAAAACATAGGCTGGGACATCCCTGATGCCATGGCCACAGTTGTTTGAAATGACCCACTTGCAAGGAAATGGAGCACTGACAGCATCTGCACTTGAGGGGGGATTCCTGTGGGATGGCGGATTGCTGACATCAGGTCTGGCTCCAACTGGGTACACAGTTCCTGGATTGTGGCACGGTCAAGCCTGTAGGTGATTATCAAATGTCGCTCCTCCACTGACGACAGGTCCACCAATGGTCGTTACACCGGAGGATGCCGCCATCTCCTCACATGTCCCAGCGGACGGTGCCTATGCAGGACAACAGCGAGCACAGAGTCAAACAACTCAGAGGTACGTACCCACAGTTTACCCAGAACACCAGTCATACACAAAAGGTGGCCTGTATGTGTGTTGAGTCTAGGCCTAGGTATTTGTGATGCAGTTGAAAATGAAGCCATGTGGGCCCCTGAAATGGCAGCTGCTTGACCTCTAAAGTGGGACAATGGGATGTGAGGTAACTGCGCTGGCGTTGTACACCGTTGCGGTAGGCGGTCGAAGACCGCGGTGCAATGCTGCATTGGTTAACATTGGATCCTATGGGTCCCAGGAGCCAATGACAATGTACGCCGGCGGTGACTGTACGCACCACCGCGGACGTGACTGCCATTTTCTATCTGTACAATCACTCGATACCTGATCTTCGACAGGAGAGGACCTACACTGCAAGTGCTGCTGTGACCTCGGTCTGGAAGAGACAATGGCTCGTGCGTCTGGGGAAAGGGCCCTTGCCTTCACATCAGAGGAGTTGGAGAAGCTTGTGGATGGGGTCCTCCCCCAGTACACGCTACTCTGCGGTCCTCCAGACAAACAGGTAAGTACACAGGGAGACTGTTGTATGGTCTATGCCTATGTGGAGAGGGCTGGATGTAAGAAGGAAGGGGGCAGAGTGCTGCGTGCATGAAAGACGGTGAATGCATGTGCCACATGGCAAGGGTAGGGATGGGGCCAACCACTTTGACGGTGCAGTTGGTAATGACTTCTCTTCTTCCCCTGTACATTTCATGTAGGTCAGCGTCCACCAGAAGAAAGATATTTGGCGTGCCATAGCCAAGGACGTCCGGACCCTGGGGGTCTACCAAAGACGGAGCACCCACTGCAGTAAAAGATGGGAGGACATTCACCGCTGGAGCAAGAAGATGGCTGAGGCTCAGCTGGGGATGGCCCCCCAATGTGGGAGGGGTGCCCGTCGCACCATGACCTCCCTGATGTTCAGGATCCTGGCGGTGGCCTACCCGGAGTTGGATGGGCGCTTGAGGGCATCACAGCAGACACAAGGGGGTGAGTGCACTCTCATTCTGCTGACTTTGCGCGCAGTGGAGCTGACTGGGTGGGGGAGGAGGGCTGTGGGTTTCCCTAGGCCAAGGCGAGTTCCGTAGGCAAGGCCCCTCTGTAAGGCAGGCCATGTGGCACCCCAGCCCACCTCTGTAGAGTGCCAAGTACACCTAGTCATGCCCCTGTGTCATCTATGTGGGCAGATGTCGTCCATAGCCTTGTTGGCCATTTCCCAGGAATTGAACAGTGGAGCCCAAGAGCGCGGCGTAGTGCAGGGGGCTTCTGTGTCTGTCGTGTCCGCCAACGGTAGCGGTAATCCATGCACTCAACATGTTTTTCTTCTGTCGTCCCCCCCTTTTTGTGGTCTTCCTGTTCTTGTGTGCATTAGCATCATCAGGCGGAGGAGCAGTGGCACCGGAGCATGAGGGAACTGCATCCCACATGGCCCTGGAGGGCGACACTACGGAGTCTGAATTCACCAGTGGGACGGAGGGCGAGGGGAGCTCCACAGTGGGGATAGGAGCTGACACCAGCGACACGGAATCGTCCTCTGATGGGAGCTCCCTTGTGGTGGCGGCAACATCTGTGCCCCCCACATCTACAGGTACAGCCGCCACCCCCCCTACCAGCACCGCCCTCCCAGCAGCCCCTCAGCCTTCGCCCCGTGCCCGCTCACCCAGGAGGGTGGGCATCACTTCGCCCCAGGCACCACAGGCCCTGCCCCAGTCACCCTGCTGCCCTCAGTGAGCAGGCCATTAACCTCCTCAGGTCCCTCACTGTTGGGCAGTCTACCATTTTGAATCAATCAATCAATCACTGCATTTGCAAAGCGCGCTACATACCCGCAAGGGTCTCAAGGCGCTTGGGAGGGGGGGTGCTACTGGTCGAAGAGCCAGGTCTTGAGGAGTCTTCTGAAGGCCAGCAGGTCCTGGGTCTGTCGTAGGATGGTGGGGAGAGTGTTCCAGGTCTTGGCGGCGAGGTAGGAGAAGGATCTGCCGCCGGCGGTGGTTTTTCAGATGCGGGGGACTGTGGCGAGGGCGAGGTTGGCTGAGCGGAGGCTTCGGGTGGGGGTGTGGAAGATGAGTCGGTTGTAGAGGTAGGTGGGTCCGGTGTTGTGCAGTGCTTTGTGTGCGTGGATCAGGAGCTTGAAGGTGATCCTTTTTGTTGACGGGGAGCCAGTGCAGGCCTCTCAGGTGGAGTGTGATGTGGCTGCGGCGGGGGACATCGAGGATGAGTCGGGCCGAGGCGTTCTGGATGCGTTGGAGTCGTCTCAGGAGCTTGTTTGTAGTTCCTGAGTAGAGGGCGTTCCCGTAGTCGAGTCTGTTGGTGATGAGGGCCTGGGTAACGGTTTTTCTCGTGTCGAGGGGGATCCATTTGAAGATCCTGCGGAGCATACGGAGGGTGTTGAAGCAGGACGCGGAGACGGCGTTGACTTGCCTGGTCATGGAGAGAGTGGAGTCGAGGATGACCCCCAGGTTGCGTGCGTGGTCCGTGGGCTCCGGGGCTGTGCCTAGTGATGTGGGCCACCAAGAGTCGTCCCAGGCTGATGGGGTGGGTCCGAGAATGAGGACCTCCGTCTTGTCTGAGTTCAGCTTCAGTCTGCTGTCCTTCATCCAGTCGGCTATGGCCTTCATTCCTCGGTGGAGGATAGCTTTGGCGGTGTGGGGATCAGTTCTCAGCTGCCCAGGAGGCCACCGCCAGCCCAGTTGCCCAGGAGACCACCGCCAGCACCAGCCCTGCTGGGCCATGAAGGACCACCAGCAATGCCATCCAGGGTGTAGAAAGGCAGTTGCAACAAACTAATGCATTCTTGGAGGGCATTCATTCTGGTCAGGCGGCCCTTCACCGAGCTTTTCAAACTCTGGCCTCAGCACTGATGGCAGCCATTGTCCCTGTCTCTAGCCTCCCCCCTCCAACTTCCTCCACCAAGACCCAATCCCCTGTACCTCTGCCTATCCCAAGCACACCATCAGACCAGCATGCACACATGTCAACACACAAGGGAAGCTCAGGCAAACATAAGCACCACACATCCCACAGGCACTCATGCAAGCATCACACACATGCAGACACACCAACATCCACTGCCTCCACTGTGTCCCCCTCCTCCTCGTCTCCCTCCCTCCTCCCAGTCTCGTCTACACTCACACCTGCATGCACTACCTCTACACACACTACGTCCCTCACCAGCACACCCAGCAGCACTCCCCGCTCACGTGCAGTCACCACCCCCACTACTATTCACACGTCCCCTGTGTCCTATCCCAGTGTGTCTGTGATGCCCCCTCCGAAGATAGACAAACGCAGGCACACACCCAACCATCAGCCATCCACCTCACGACAGCCTCCAGCGCATGCACCTTCACCCAAAGTCACCAAACGAACACCTCCTACTACCACCACCTCTTCCTCCACTGCCAAACCCCGTCCAGCTACCCGTCCCAGTGTGTCCCAAAAACTTTTCCTGTCCTCCCTTCACCTTTTTCCCACACCTTCCCCACCCTGTCCATCTCATAGGTCCTGAAGTAGCACCTCAGCCAAAACATCTCCGGCACCAGTGATGCCTGTAGTCACCGGTATGTGGAGTGCACTGGCCACCAGGACAGCCAATGTGGCACGGAGCCACAGCACAGACAGTCCCCCACCTGTGAAGCATCAGAAGTAGGCCAGTGCCCGGAGAGAGAGGGGGAAGACTCCAGCCACCAAAGCCTCTCCCAGGGGTTCTGGTGGGAGTGCGGAGTCAGCTGTGATACCTTCCAAGGTGGGGAAGGGCCACAAGAAACCCGGCAAGTCTGGGAAGAGCTGCATGGCGGAGAAGACTGCCATCATCCCCGCTGGCCAGGAGGCCACCGCCAGCCCCAGCCCAGCTGTCCAGGAGGCCACCGACAGTCCCAGCCCAGCTGCCCAGGAGGCCACCGCCAGCCCCAGCTCAGCTGCCCAGGAGGCCACCGCCAGCCCAGTTGCCCAGGAGACCACCGCCAGCACCAGCCCTGCTGGGCCATGAAGTACCGCCAGCAAAAGCCCTGCTGGGCCATAAAGGACCGCCAGCAAAAGCCCTGCTGAGCCATGAAGGACCGCCAGCAAAAGCCCTGCTGGGCTATGAAGGACCGCCAGCACAAGCCCCGCTGGGTCATGAAGGACCACCAGCACAAGCCACGCTGGGCTATGAAGGACCGCCAGAAAAAGCCCTGCTGGGCCATGAAGGACTGCCAGCAAAAGCCCTGCTGGGCCATGAAGCACCGCCAGCAAAGGCCCTGCTGGGCCATGAAGGACCGCCAACTCAAGCACCGCTGAACAGGGCACCACCAACTCAAGCACCACTGAACAGGGCACCGCCAACTCAAGCCCTGCTGAACAGGGCACCGCCAACTCAAGCACCGCTGAACAGGGCACCGCCAACTCAAGCACTGCTGAACAGGCACCGCCAACTCAAGCCCCCCTGAATAGGGCATCGCCAACTCAAACCCCACTGAACAGGGCACCGCTAACTCAAGCACCGCTGAACAGGGCACCGCCATCTCAAGCACCGCTAGCCCATGAGCGGCAGGGGCACTGACGCAACTGGGTCCATCACTGGGTGAGTGATGCACTCTGGGCACCAGTCCCCCTCCAGAACCAGTGGAGAGATCAATCCCCTACCTCTGTCCTTCACAGGATGAAAAACTCTGGGCACGAGTCCCCCTCCAGAACCAGTGGAGAGATCCATCCACTACCTCTGTCCTTCACAGGATGAAGCACTCTGGGCACCAGTCCCCCTCCAGAACCAGTGGAGACATCCATCCACTACCTCTGTCCTTCACAAGATGAAGCACTCTGGGCACCAGCCCCTCTCCAGAACCAGTGGAGAGATCCATCCCCTACCTCTGTCCTTCACAGGATGAAGCACTCTGGGCACCAGTCCCCCTCCAGAACCAGTGGAGACTGTTATCCACTTGAGAGACTGTGGCTTTGCACTCCCCAGGATTGAACAGTGGGCAACCCACCCACTGTAGAGACTTGAGAGACTGTGGCTTTGCACTCCCCAAGATTGAACAGTGGGCAAACCACCCACTGTAGAGACTTGAGAGACTGTGGCTTTGCACTCCCCAGGATTGAACAGGGGGCAACCCACCCACTGTAGAGACTTGAGAGACTGTGGCTTTGCACTCCCCAGGATTGAACAGTGGGCAAACCACCCAATGTAGAGACTTGAGAGACTGTGGCTTTGCACTCCCCAGGATTGAACAGTGGGCAACCAACCCACTGTAGAGACTTGAGAGACTGTGTTTTTGCACTCCCCAGGATGGAACAGTGGGCAGGAGATGCCCCCCTTCCCTCCCCCTGAGGTGCCTGTTTTCTTGGTATCTGGTGCCCCTGCAGTGTTCTCTCCGTCATGGTCGGGAATCTTGTGTGGGCCTCGCCCATACCGTGTGGTCCCAGTGTTCCACGGACTTTCTTTGTGCAGTACCTGGACTACTATGCCTGGTTTATTTTGTACATGGTGTATATATATATATATATATATATATATATATATATATATATATATATATATATATATATGTTTCTGTCTACTTGTTTGTAATTTATTCCAATGGTTACACTCATTTTCTTTGGTCTTTGGATTCTTCAGGGGGCTTGGGGGATGTAACTGTGATGTATTGATATGCATTAGTCTGTGTGTTGTAGTGGGTAAGGGCGGGGGTGGGGGTGGGGGTGTTGCGTGTGTGTGTCCTTGTATTTTGCCTCCCCTGTGTCGTAGGTGCAGTACTCACCGTGGTCTTCGCTGCCGGCATTCGTGCTCCTCGTAGAGGAGCAGGAAGACTATCGCAGGTAGGATTTGGAGTTCCGGTTCCATGGTGTCCTCGTTCCTCGTGGAGTGTGTAGAGGTGAGCGTTTTCCTTCGAAATTCCTGTTTCCGCCGTGTTTTTATCTGCGGTGAATCCGCCCCGGAAAAGGTGGCGGATTGGCCTGTCATAATAGTGTGGGCTGTACATTGTATCCCGCCTGTCTGTTGGCGGTGACCGCCGCGGTCGTAATTGCAATTTTTTTACCGCCGGCCTGTTGGCGGTCTTACCGCCGCTTTAACACCGTCTGCCAGGGTTGTATTGACCACCAAAGTCTAGCCACAAAGTATCCACAGGGGGTTTGTTGGAGTGGCATCACATAGAAGAGGATTCCCACTCTACTGACAGCAAGTATTTTATTCACTGGACTCAAAGTTTGACATAGTTACAAAAGGACCAGCTCCGAGAATGCCAGATATACAGATAATTGCTCAACCCGTGGTGATTGTGACTTTGTTTTCTTGTGTCGGTTTCGGACCACTGTTCACCTTTGGAGCCAGAGCTCCAGAGTCCCCCACTTCCTGAAATTAAAGTTTTCTTAGGTTTTTCTTTGATATTCTCCATTTATTCTTCTTTGAAGACAGTTTTTTAAAAATGTCCCCTTTCCCTTAATAGCTATGGGAGCATAAGACACTTATCCAGTTTTAGACCAATCTGTGGATCTAAAAATGGGAAATGGTTCCACCCCAAAACCCGGGCCTTTAATCAGGCTGCCAGCGTCAATAGGGTTGGGAGGGTCTATGACTAGACAGGACTTTCTGGACTTGCCGAATTCTTAAAATGGGCTGCTTCAGAGGATACCTGAGGCCTGCCAACTTGAGTTCCCTGCTCAAGAGATAAAAGTTGTTGTGGGACCTTTACAGAGACATTGCTATCAGAGGCCATAGGCAGAGGAACAGTGTCTGAAAGACCCAGCTTTCTGCAAGCCTCAACTGTGGCAGTTAGAAAAAATATTTCAAGGCCCATCCCCTCCTCCTTTAAGCCCACCAACACTTTTAATATTACCATTTGAATATCTTGTATATAGTCTGAACTATTCACAGATTTTTCTATTAGTGCTAGGACAGAAGACAAAATTATTTCCATTCACTTAAAGGATTCAGATATTAACACATATTGACCAGGAAGATCACAGGACAAATTCAGACATTGCAGATATTCAGAGAACCAACGATTACTGATCTGAGGGGGTGCTAATCAAGCGCCTTAGACCAGAAGCCTTTGAAGGGCTCACTTGGGACTTGGGAACACCATAAGCCAAAGAACTCCATAAATTAACATCAAAGTCAATATCAGGCAAAGTAAAATCTTCAATAAAGGGTTTCATAAAACCATGATGCTAGAAGGTGCACTGTTTTCAATTTCTATAACTAATTGTAATTTCTCTACAAATGAGGTATGATTAATAGCTGTTTGAACAACCGTAAAAGAGTCAGGAGACAATACATAGGCTATCATGGAAAGGTTTTTTTGCTTGTATTTTTGGAAACAGGAGAAAATGGTATTCAAACTTTTTGTCTGGGTCAAGCTAAACCCCTTATTTCTAAGTGGATTTGATTTGCTTTTTTTGCAAGCTCTTGTAAAAATTAACCTTCCTGAGGAAAGTGTCTGAGCCATCATACCCATGCCTACTGTACAGTCCAGGGGCAAAAAGGTAGGGTGCAATGCTGGATCACTGTAGGGATGGACTAGAGTACAAAGATGCCCAGCTGGATGGCTATTAGTAATACAGCAGTCAATTGTCAGGCAAATTCACAACAAATGGGTGGGAGCACACAAGCTAGCAAGCAAGCTGCAACCAATCCTAGCTGGGCAGCTTCCGATGGCCAGCTGGGTTCACTTCTTAAGAGGGCTGTCTACAGCCCCCCACACTCAGCTCCATTTTTAGATGTTATCCGATGCCCCAAGTTTTTGGTAGTAGAGGAGTGACAGCGTATGGAGGGGGATATAGAGAGGTGGGAGGGGCCCTGTCCTTTGCCCTCCAAAAACAACCCACTCAGGAGAGTGTGGTTAGCGTTTCCCAATCCCTTGCAGTGTGACTATTGCCCAACCACACTCGTACCCCCTCCAAAATATTAGAGCGGTAAAAACAGAAAAGTAGAAATGCTACCATGGATTCAAGGCTACCCCTTTACTTGTGGATAAACTGTGCAGTCTCTCTTTGGTATCTTATTTCTGCGAACCGCAGCAACACCTCCTCCATGTGGCAGTTCATGGTGACCTGCAAACCACCCCTCGTACCTTACACTGTTGATAGAGCCTCACTAGAGCCTTGCTCCGCTGATCTGCAGTCTCACTACCAGGATATCAGTGAACCCAAAATCTGACCCCAAAAAACGGCCAGCCTGAAGCGACACTGACCTTCAGTCACAGAGATAGGAGTAGCGGCAGTGGCTCTCTCCCTCTGCGAGTCTCAATACACCTCACTGCTCCTTCTCTCCCCTCCTCCTCCTCAACGACGATGCTCACACTCAACATGCTCCAGAAGGTCCTACAGCAATCATTGTGCTAGCCAATACAGCAGCCCTTTAAAACAGATTTCAGAACAGTTTTAAAGTGCTAATTTGATTTGGCAAAATACATCTTTTGTTCACTGTAAGCTTTCCTTTTTAATGCATAAATGTCACTCTGAAGTTATGCCTTAACAGCTCATATGGCAAGATGCAATGCATTTAAAATGTAGGAAATGTGAGTTTAAGCTATGCATGTTGTTGGACCTGGCTCTCTTAGCAGGATCATCCCCAGGCGCTTTGTCTTTTTCCTCTACTTTTTGCTGACTTCATTTTTGCGGAATTTAGGATTCTGTGCATTTTACCCCGGCTAGCTGGTGCTAAAGTGCAGATGATGTGTACTCTAAACATGGTGACATTTGCTTATACCCTAATGGCATATTTATTTACTTTACTTGTAAGTCCTAGGAAAGTGGACTTTATGTGCCCAGGGCCTGTAAATTAAATGCTACCATTGGGCCTGCAGCACTGATTGTGCAACCCGCTGCAGTAGCACTTTGATCATATCTCTGGCCTGCCACGACAGAGCCTGTGTGTGCAGTTCAAAACTGCCATTCGAACCTGGCAAGTGTACCCACTTTCCAGGCCCAAACCTACCTTTTTATTACATGTAAGTCACCCATTTGGCAGGTCCTAGTTAGCCCCAAGTGCAGGAGGCAGTGAATGTAAAAGGTTTACATGTACTTTTACGGGTAACATGTACTGGTAGTGAAAAACTATTAAATTTGTTTTCAACTGCTGCAAGGCCTATCTCCCCCATAGGTTAACATTGGGATTACCTTGAAACAGTCTTTAAGTGTAATTTCCAATTGGCAAAGTATATTATTTAGAGTTTGGTGCCCCTGGGCTCACAGTTTAAAATCACAACTCATGTTGAAGTCAGATTTTAAATTGCAAGTATGAAAATGCCACCATTAGAAAGTTGGCATTTTCTTACTTGATCCATTCTGTGCCTCTGCTTGTCTAGGTCTAGGATAGGTGAAAGTTGGGCTTCGTGAATTCTCTCTAGACAGTCACACACAAAGAGAGATGCAGTTTGATATTTACATCCTGATGGACCATCGCCAGGTTGATGGGCCTCTCTGGGCTAGATGGGAGGGAGGGGCTGACAATTGCACCTGAATAAAGCTGTGCTTGTCCCCGCACAACGAGCTATATAACCCCCTGCAGAGTGTCTGAAGCCAAGGAAGGAAGGATAGGGAACTTGTACACTTCCAAGGCCTCTCTTTAAAGTCTCCCTCTCTTCAAAAGCTCAACTGGGTGTAAATACTGGACCCCAAACACCAACAAATCAGTACACTTCTGGATCTGAGGACATTCTGCGAGGAATAAGGGCTGCTATGTTGCCAGGAGGAGCTGCCACTCTGCTAAACTGCTTTGCTGTGTTGGACTGCTGCCTGCTCTTGCCTGGGAGTCAGGAGGACTGAACTTAACTCTCCACATCCTCACAAGTAACCAAGTTACTCCAAGGGCTTGCTGACTTGCCTCCTGTTCTGAAGTCGTAGGGCCATCAAAGACTTCCTCCAACTCTGCTTTAGCTGCTGGGCTCTGCCAACTGGAGCCTTCTCCTTTCAAGAGCTGTCAATCCAGTCCTGTGCCTTGAAAGGGGACTCTGCAGCCGTTTTCTGCAAAAATAAAAAACTTGTTGCCATTGCGCTAATCGGAACCACTGCATCCTCCCTCAACTCAGATGCATCACTGCTGACGCCAAGGACTTCGCTTTGCCTACTGCATGGCTCAGGATTGACACATCCCCACCAGCCCCAGCACATTGCCTTTACTGCACAGCTCAACATGGCTACATTGCAAGGGATCTGATGCTCCACCTCAAGGACATCGCTTCAATGACTATGCAGCTTGACAATGATGCATCGCCCAGACTGCGTGGATAGGTACCAACGCATTGCCTCATCAACTTCGCGCACCCCTCCATTCAAGGTTGATTTCCAGCGGGTTCTGCATGGGTACTATAACCGGCCTGCTCTCCATTGCGGCCGATCTGAATTTTGGATTTACCCCAGTCTAGCGTGACCTCAAGTAACCTTTTAGCACTATTGACTTCTAAGCCTTATATTGCGGTTTATTTAACAAGGAAAAATCATATCTGGACTCTTACTTATCAGATTTTTCTCATTTTGGGCTTGTTTAATTAAGCTCTATTTGTGTAAGATGGTGTGGAGTATTTTGTGGTATTTTCACTGTGTTACTGTTTGAAGTATTGCACAAACACTTTACAAATTGCCTCTTCAATTAAGCCTGCTTGCTCTGTGCCAAGCTACCAGAGGGTAAACACATGTTAATTTATGGTGTGTATCTGATTTACCCTGACTAGGATTGTGTTTCCTGCTTGGACAGGGTGCAAACCTCTGCCTATCAGAAACCCAACTTCTAACACTGGCTAAAATCTTATATCCCACTTTTAAGTGCAAAGAAAGAAAACATGCACCGGTTTTATAATTCTAACCACCATAAAAACTCTGGTCACTTGTTCATCTATTTTCTGTCAGATTTGGATCACCAGGTTTATTGGTGTCAATTATTTTTGTGTCTTTCAAAGCACAATCGTTGAGCAATTTATCTACATGTGCATGTTTTAGGACCTTTTCACACTTGAAAGAAGATGTTTGGAGTGATGTGATATAAATTGAACCTGCATTGTCATTTATTCCAAAAATGTTGTGTGTTTTTTTTCAAACTTCATCACCTCCCCGAGTCCCAATTCACAAACACAAAGGGCCAGATTTACTAAAAAGTCAAGCAGCATGGTGCTGCTCCAGAATTAACAGTGCTGCATTGTGTCACTTCAGCAACACGGGGACATGCCATGTTTACTCAAACATGATGCACCCCTGTGTTTCCCCCTGTGCCTGTGCTAAATTTAGCTGCCAGATTCAACACAAGCACCCTTGCACCATACTGCATGGGTGTCTGCGTTGAGGGAATTTGATTGTTTATGTGCCAGAAGGTGTCCCTTCCAACACATAAACAATCTACAATGGTGATTTGGCACTTCTATGTGTACTGCAGAATGCAGCACACATAGAAGTAGCAAATTGTCATTTTTGAATGATTGTTTATGTGCAGGAAGGGACACCTGCTAGCACATAAACATTCATCCATGGACTTTTGCTCTTTCCAGTTGTGCTGCACAATGCAGCACACATGGAAAAAGCAAAAACAGGGAGGAATAAAAGTATTGCTCCTCGTTGTGCCATGCTAACGCCACCCATGGGGTAGCGTTAGATTTTGGCTCTGCCACAGATTTACGCCTTCCTGTAAATCTGGGGCACAGTCAAAAGCAATGGGTGCTGCGGTGGAATGCCCACAGCAACACGCATTGCACGCTCCTCTGATGTAGAAAACTGCGTCGTTGGGGCCCATAATTACAAGCTGGTGTTAAGCCATTCAAACTGGCTTAGCACCGCCTTGTAAATGTGGTGCACTGTACAGCACAACTCGAGTTTCACAAAAAGTGACGCTCCAGTGGTGCTAGGGCCTTGTAAATCTGGCCCAAAGTGTGATGCTAATTTATAAAAAGCAACTGTAAGGTGCGGTGTAGTGCTTCCAATTTAACATGTTTCTACCTCGTGCACACTGATCAGATTAATCTGGTCTGAACCTAGCATAATAACTGCCACAGATCTGTATACAGTTGGTCATGTTTGACACGGATATGTTAAAAATATGCTCATCCACAACGTATTGAAGTTAGGTCTGCACTCAGCCAATAAAAACCTATAACGATGTGCACATTTTCTTTGAAAAGTAACTCTGTAATTTGTTTTCTCAGACTGAAGAAGATTAATTTTATGAATGTATGTGAAATGTTTGTCTAAAAATGATAAAATGTTGAATTCGCTTGTCTCGCCAATGGCAAATTCAGTAATAACTTCACACTTTTAGCTGTTATAAATGAAGTACAATGGGTCCGATTTATACAAAGAGAAACTCGCTCTTTATTCTTGCCTGAAGAACTAGAAAGTACATTTTAGCTCATAGTGACTGAATTTTGGAATAACAGCAGTGTCAATGGAGCAGTACACACTGAATGATTTGAAACCATCTCTTATCAAAAACCCAAGGTAATCGTACTTAAATCTAGGGCAGCACTGCGTGCAGTAAAGTGTATCACACTATTGTTCGTTTTGATTGTTCTATGTAAATGATAAATGCGAGACTCAGAACCTATATTGCAAAATGCTTTTAGAAGGTTCACTTCAGGATCAAAATGAGTTGTGATTAATCAGTCCAGGCAGTGTTTTACAGATAAAGGCATGAGTTGCCCACAACAAAAGACATATGGATAATGCTTCTTTCCTACCATGGCAAGCAGTGAAAGACCCACATTCAATTAATGGAGATAAAACCACAAATAACGCAGTTTTCAAGCCAGCCACTCAACAACACTGTTCTCACAGTACGGGGCATGCCAACTTGTTCAAAGAAAAAAACCTATTTTGATTAGAGCACTCCTTTAAAATAGAGGAAAAATACTTTCCATCTGAAATCACAACATACAAAACTCAAAAACAATTAAATAGGGAGAGTTTGGAACCCTCCAAAATAGCTGGCTCAAGATAGAGCTCTGGACTTCCCCAAGTTTCACTTTACTGATTGTGGACACCTGTGCCCCTCAGGAAGATCAAGATGGGCTGTAGCAATAGAACAGAAGGCCTGGACACACCCACTGCCATGGGGTAAATTGAAAGAGCCTCAGACCAACAGTGTGGAACGGTTTCCTACCTAAGACAGGTTAGCTGTGGGCATTGGACCCAGTGAGCACTCCAGAAACAGTGATGACTTCAATGGGAGATGCACCTCTAGGCAACCTTGGATATGGACCCTTATTCTTGGTAAACCACTGGGGACCTTCCTGAACACATTGGGCCTCACTTACAAAGAAGTGGCGCTGCGCGGCACTACAGAAAATTTTGGAGTGCCACTCTGCGTCATTTCAGATACTCACTATAATATGGTGCACCCCTGCATTTTCCCAAGTGCTGGTGCTAAAACTAGCTGCCCATTGCCAAGGAGGGCACCCTTGAACTATAGTGCAAGGGTACATGCATTGCAGAGGATGATTGCTTATGCACAGGAAGGTGTCCCTTCCTGCACATAAACAATCAATTATGGCGATATGTTACTTCTATGTGTGCTGCACCCCTAGGGTGGCGTTAGTTTTTGGTGTTGCCTCAGGTTTATGTTTTTTTTAAACGCAATGTGTGTTGCGGTGGAACGCCCACAGCAACACTCATTGCAAACCCTATTCACGCAAAATGATGCATGTAAGCAGGCCGTATAGACAAGGTGGCATTAAAGCCACAAAAAGTGACTTAATGCTGCTTTGTGAATATGGAGCAGAGCATTGCACCACCGGAATGTTGGAAAAAGTGAATTTCCAGTGGAGCAATGCCCTTGTAAATGAGGCTCATTGAGTGAGGATGGATCTAAACTACAGAGACATCTGGTATGTAGGTAGCCCAAGTGGGTGGGCCTTAAAAGGCCCAGAATGGATGTCACATGTTGATATTTCTTCACCATTGCTGCTTTAAACTAAAGGGACATACAAAGGGGTAATGCAATGGCAAATACCACAACGGCTATGCAAATGAAGGAATGAAACCAATGGAAATATGATCACAACATTGAAAAGGTCACATACAATGTAGAGTGCACTGCCAGAGAGAATGGCCACCACTGCAAGGTTGAAGGACTTCTTGTAACCAGTTTGATGCAAGTACTGCATATAATAAACAATATATACAATGGTGGTAACATTTGACAACTTAGATAAAGTGATGAGTCTAGAGTTTGCGAGCAGGATGTCTTCATAATGTTGGAACTGGAACACTGGCACTAAATTCTCAGTGTTAACAACATTTGTAACTGATTCTGCTCTACCCACACTGACTTCAATGAGAGTTCATCACATTGAAGGCATTGAAGGTTAACTCAGCCACCCTAATAGGAATGTCACTTGTTAGCTCCTGGTATCAAGCTCTAAGGTCAGCAACTATTGCCAAGCACCCAACCATATACCTGAGGCACAAAAACAGCTTAAGTGGAAACTCTGGTGTAGGAACACATACTGAGACTCAAACTAAACATGTGTAGGAGAAAAACAGTCAACACAATTGCTGTTTTCTGAGGTCATGATTGGGAAGCAGAAATCCTTGGTGTCAACCATGGTTAAGATCAGAGTGGAAACATTCATGAAGTAGCTTACCTTTATCAGACCATCAATTAACTATTGATCCGCTAGTGACAGGGACTGATATCAAATCAATGTGTGCAGATCTATGCAGTCTAGGCAACTTTCTTTCGAGGGCGAACACAATGGACACAACTGAAAAAAGGATGGCAGCACTAGAAAATTGCATAGAACTCATTGACCACAAGCTCACCATAAGGAGAGAATTATGGCACCTGAATCAGGAGATGGCAGAATTGGAAGACATACATTCTAGTAAAAAACATTAATTTCCTTGGTATTATAGAGGGACAAGAATCTGCTGACATGAAAGTCTTCCTTAGAACCGTCTTGCCCAAACTTATTGGCCAACCTTTCAGATCCACTCTTGAAAGTCCAAACAGTGCTTAGATGTGTTTTAGGAGCAGAAGCACAATGCACCAAGACCTGTGATAGAAATCTTTCTAAGGTTTTAACAAGCATGAAGGTCATCACTGCAGCTACAAAACCAAATGGCCCACTCATTTATAGGAGTCACAAGGTCAGAGTGACATAAGAGTTCTATCAAGACACTGTAGTAAAATGGAGGAGGTTCCTGGCACTTTGTCCACAGCTTCATTATTAGGGCATACACCATAGACTGCTAGAACCAAACACATTGATGTTAACTATTGATATTCACAATAGAACATTTCATGAAGCAGAATACAGAGACCAATTTACATAAGAAATGTACCCCTCTGCAAAGGAGACCTCTAGACCCACCAAGTCTGGAAATGCAAAAAAAACAGCTCATCAATAGTCAACATGGGACTCGCACATGGAAGCACCATTACAAGTTTAAATAATGCACCACAGCTGCTGAAGTGAAATAAGACTATGTCCCTCATTAAAACTTTGGTGGTAAAAAACGCCTACCATCTGCTGCCAAAACACCGTTGTCGCAGTCACCAGCCGTCCACCATATTATGACCAAAGCTGGATTTCCACCACAAGAATGGCGGAAATCTGGCTGTGGCCATGCCAGCAGATGGCGTTAAGGTGGCACTGCTACCACCAGCAGCGCCACACCAGTAGACCGCTGCCAACCATATTATGAGAAATAATATGGCTTGGTGGTGTTCTGCTGGCAGACGCTGCTGGCGGTAGCAGTGCCCCGTCCCATCTCCTGCCGGAGGATCCCCTGGATCCAGGTAAGACGGGTCTCCGACAGGAGATGGGTTGGGGGTGTAGTGTGTGTGTGGGGGGGGGTGTGAATGTATGTGTGTGCATGAATGCGGGTGTGTGTTGAGTGTTGAATGCGTGTGTGCATGTACGGACGTGTTAGTGCGTGTATGTTGTGAAATGAGAATGCATGTCTGCGTGTACGTTTGGAACTGTGTGAGGATCTGTTTGTGATTGGATGTATGCATGCGTGTATGTATGCGTGAATGAGTGTGTGTATGTGTGTGTGTGTGTGTATGTAGGGGGCATGATGCATGGGAGGTGGGGGGCTAACTGGTGAGGTCGGGGGGAGACCCTATCAGTGACAGTAAAATAATTCCCTGTCACTGATATGGCCTACCGCCATGGTTCCCACGAAAACCATGGCGGTAGGCAGGGTCATAATCCTGCAGGTCGAACAATGGCGGCCCCCGGGCTGGAGATGGATATCTCCAGCCCGGTGGCTGTTACCGCCATGGCGTCCGGAGTGGTACATTGGCAGATTGGCTTCAGCCCACCCGCCAATGTCATAATGTGGCAGTAAGTACCGCCAGCCTGTTGGTGGTACTTACCGCCACATTATCACAGACCGCTGGGGTCGTAATGACCCCCCATACGTTTACTAAACAAGGGATATAGACAAATACAGGTCACTACTAAAAGACAGAAATACACCTACATTGATGCATGGAAATGATTTAGCAACGCCTGCAACAAACCATAAAGATTATCTATCAACATCTTGTTAGTAAGTCCTCATGATGAGCTAGCCATTAGTCCTTTCAGGGCTGACATCAGTTCATGCAACAGCTCACTGATCATTAGCAAACCAATTAGTGCTTTCATCTGTTCCACTTTAGCTTATACCATAGAATGTGGGTGAGTGGGGAATGCTGGGAGTAATGGTTGGATGTTCAAAATTTAAATTATAGTTAGTATCATAACCTTTGGTCTCAGATAAAGGGTGCTACTAAGTTTAAAATATTATTTTGTATCTTTTCTCCCTCATTAACTATAGCTTTGAAGAACAGCACACTGCAAACATAATAACTGATGTGTAACCCCACAATTCCTCCCCACCATTGCTGCCACTTCTCAGTTCCCCTTTGGGACGAACTTTCATTCTTTGTCCCCTGCTGCTTCAATCCCCTCAACCTGGCCTCAGAACACAGGTGATTGTCCTCTTTTAGAGGGCATGATATATAATGCATGTCAACACACACAGGCCTCCATTATTCCTCTCAGCTCCTTCACCCCTGTTGGCCCAACAACTCTTTCCCTCACTCTTGTCACCCCGCTCCACCCAGGACAAACACGGTGAAGTCAATATTCATCCTGGATAGATGCATCAGAAAAGAAGGACAACCCAAAAAAGTGCTGATGTCATGTATAATCCCCAACAATTAATATTATTTGCCATGACATAAGTGGCATGGTGTACTAAATCAAACACAACTAATTCTAGGTTTCTCTGAGCACAAAACCTCCTGACAGTGCACCGCTGCAGGAAACATACCTGTCAGTACTTGAAATGAAAACATACTGGGTTAGGGAGGTTGATTAGTAG
The DNA here is from genome assembly GCF_031143425.1 of Pleurodeles waltl. NCBI lineage: Eukaryota > Metazoa > Chordata > Amphibia > Caudata > Salamandridae > Pleurodeles > Pleurodeles waltl. The sequence continues at coordinate 283,764,157 of NC_090447.1, forward strand.
TAGTAGAAACCAGCACAATACAGAGTCAACAAGTAATGAACCCAATCATGCTAGCTCAAAACGTTGCTGGTTTGCAACCCTCACATGAATGTTCATACAACAAACGGTGTTGCAGAACTGGATAGACCCATCAGGCAGATACATCTTTGCCAAAACTAATACCTTGGGCTCTGTATTTAATCATTGGTTCAATCTATGCCCGAGTGAACACAGCTGACATTTCTTCTTTACCTTATCATACCTCTTTTCTGGTTGCAGATCCATGAGAACAGTGGTGAGAGTTGACTGTAACTAAAAACTAGTCCTTATCACATACAGGAATGGCCCGATTGAAGAAGGTAAAGCCATACCGAATGATGTAATGAAATACCATTGACTGAGAGATTCATGAAGCTTATTACACCCCTCTTACAGGGAATGCGTGCTCATATCCTGCATACACGAAACTTTCTAAATATTCAATAATAGATTACTTTCTAGTACTGCACCTGTAAATGGCATTCAGTTCACAATGCTCCATACTGGAAGGCAGGACTGCTCTTCACTCCTCGGTTCTCATGAAACCAGGTATGGGACATTTATCACTGGTATTCAAGGGATGTCATTTGACTACAACTAGAAAAGTTCCCATCAGAAATCAAACTTGAGAGACAAGTTAAGGGCTACACCTAGACACGAAAAGTGAATCTGTCACAGCCATAAATGCTGTGTGCCTCCATGAGGGCTGTACAAATAGGAGAAGTGATGTGAGATTTAGTATGTAACTGGAAATTGAAAGAATATCAGGCCTCATTAGAATTGGGTAAACTAGACCTTGACTATTTCCTACCCTAGATCCACTACCCAAGTACTACAGAGAGGCCTAGACTAGAAAACCTTGATCTTGATACTTTCACTATATCCAAGGCAGAATATGCCCTTTTTTCTGAAATATTTGCATTATGAACAGGGTTTTAAGAGTGGTAGGCTGTTGGCAGCCCAACTCGATCAAAGGGAATCAAAGTCCACAAACCGGGCACTAGTGGATGACACAAACATGTTACTAACCCACAAATTCACTTTTGCAAATTGTTATAAATTGGCATATTACTTGGATGGCCCTATCCCCTCCCAGGCTGAAGAGGAATTCCTTAATGGAATACACCTCGCTACCATTTTTTCATAAGGAAGTGCCCTGCTGGACGGTGAAATCATGATAGAGCACACCGAGGATGTATTATCAAACATGCCTCAAAATATGGCACTAGAAGATGACCATTTTTTATCTGAAATGTATAAAATGACCAAGACTATAATTCCATCCATATTATGGAACGTATACAAAGAGGCAGAATCTACATAGGGGCTACAAAAGGAATGTAATACAGCTTTCAACCATCTCCTTTCAAAACCAGGCAGAAACTCAGTACACCCACTACTCTGTTCTAACTGTAGACCTATTGTTCTAATCATCAATTCAGATGTTAAAATCCTACCCAATGTCTTAGTGAACCATGTTAGAAAATTAATCTCAGGCTTGACCCATGACAAACACATAAGATTCGTAGCCAGTCAAACATAGAGAAACCATTTACTACTCCTATCTAACATACTGTCAGAGACTGCTACAGCTGTTTCCTTGGATACCAAGAAAGCTTTAAATTATTTGGTGTGGACGCTTCTCTTCCATAACTTGAAAAGAAAGGGGATAGGTTTGAATTTCATAGATCATATTAAGTTGCTGAATAATGACTTGACAGCTTTGACAGACTGTGGTGGCTTTATGTTGGAAACCTTTCCTATACCTATAGGTACATGGCAAGGCTGCTGCTCTCTATTTCGGCTTGCATTATACCTCTACTGGCAGCAAACAGTTACTCAAATGGGGTTAAAGAGATAGATATGACTGCAGGCAAGTCCGAAATTGTGCTTTATTCAGATCAAGTGTTTTCCCTCCCTCCCAATTTCATAACATTCATGAAATACGTTTCAACTTCTCTGGTTACAGAATCAATTGAGATAAAAGTGATCGGTTGCCATTATGAAGAATCAGGACAGACAAGTGACAAATAGCCTGGGCTTCAATTGGTGACAACAATTCCAAAACACATATGAGTACTACCAAGGACTAGACAGGTTACTGGCAATATACTGCCCCTTACTGAGAAGACTGAACATTCCTTCATACAATGGTCATCCCTACAACTGCCATCCCTACAACTGTCTTTAAGGTGGAGGTTCCAAGTAGTAGAAATGTAAATAGCCCTCAAATGTAATTACATAAAGGACATGTTACCCCTACCAGTCAGATACAAAATGGTCAATACGACGGACTAAGAGATTACAAATTTGTTGCTGGTTCGGGGGAAACTGAGACTTTGTCCCTCCAAGTTACTCATGGCTACCACATCAGGTGGCTTGAGGCTCCCAGACATGATATAATACCACATGCCACATCAATTGTCGCTAATGTTATTCCTGGCACTTACTTGTACCAACCAATCTAGGTGGCCACAGAATTAAATTACGTGGGCATCTTCAATGATTATACTTTCCTATATAACAAGAGAAAAAAAATCCCAGCCGCTCTAACCTCCAATTGTTTATGCTATGTTGTTCTCCTGGTACACTGAACACGAACAATTTAAAGTATAATTGGGTCTCTAGTTGGAATAACGCAGGAGTGATGATAAAAGGTTCCACATTCAGGCAACTAACGTGGGAACTACAGGGTATAAGCACGAGAGATGTCCTATTGCTGGGAGGTATTTATTTTGTTTGAATCTGTTTATCGAGTTTTGAGGTTACAATATACATTGCAAAGGCAACTTAATCAACGGATTTTAGCAGCATCTGGCAAAGGCATAGGACCACACGTGCTATAGTAAATGTTAACATGTGTGAAAGTCACACACATTGTAATTGGATGTGTAGGTTAAACAGTCACTGAGTGGGTCCACATCAGAAGGGGCATGTATTATGAACCCTAACAGAATGTGTCACGTAGTTCAGCATGACCGTACTGTACTATCAATAAGTGGGCAGCATATTGGACCTAAAAAGAGAGTCACTTAAATCGTATGAGTAGCTGACATCAATTCCACTTTACGTCACCCAGGGTTGGAAATACTAAAAGTGCATGCATTGCTTGAAAGACAGACACAAAATGGATAGATCTCGCCTCAGAATTACCCTGCCCGCAGAAATGGACCATAGTTCACAAAATGGACTGCTTTATTGTGGGCAATTTCTGGGATCTATAATGTGCTTATTAACATATTTCACTCAGAGCCAGTTGAACATGAGACCCAAATTTGGTGGCAGACCAAACTACATAGACTACACATCTGAAGAGCGTCTTTGCCTGACACACATGACATGGTCCTGAGGGAGGCAGTCTCAAATACACATCTTTCAAAGTACTTGATGACCGACAATGGTCACTGAGATTTGACATGTACTAGTCAGTGGCCAAGATCTGTACCCTTGGACTACATGTTATACCTACACTGATGGAAAGGATAGCTGAATAACTACATTTAGCAACACACGAATGCATTACATACAGACTGAAAAACCAAATGGCATTGATTGGCCTCTGCTTCGAATCAAGCAATGCTCACAATTGTCTAAAACTCCTCACAGGGTGAATAATCACCCTGCATTCATAGACTATTCTATTGCACATTGTCATTGGATCAGAGGCGTGATGCGTACTACTCACAAAGGGATACGACAGGAATTCCTCTTTCATTTAAAGTAGAAAAGCTTTCCATCTGTCAATACTTTTTTATTTAAAAAAAAAAAAAAAAAAACTAACCATAAGTATTGTTTTCTAATCCTTACATAATGATGACATAGAAAATGCATTGGAACTTCAACGCCAGAGGGCCAGAAATTACACCAGTTTGGCCTCCCCTTTCACACTTTTCTAATGTATTTTTCTAGTTCCCCTGGGAAGTACAAAGTGAGCTATTGGCTCGCTGTGAGTTTGACTGTATTAAAATGTATACGTTCTTATATAAAGCAGTCATATTGAATAAGGTTTGTGTAAAAGGTTCCGCTCTTCAATCCTAACAATGCCTGGTTAAAAGCAAATGTGCAGCTATGGTATATGCAGGAACACTGTGCATCATGAAAATAGTGTCTTAAACCAATAAAGAAAAGGTACTCGACGATTACTATTGTTCCCACATGATAGCATACGTGGTGAAATACTGAATACGATAAATTCAGGGAAAAACAACAGACACCCAGGGGAACATTCCAAAATTGGCAGCACGTTTATGGAGCAGCAAATGCTGGCTACAAATGTTTGGCTGCGTTCCTTGGCCTTGCAGTTGCTAATTCACATTCGGGACATCCAGCTACCGCGAGTCAGGCCGAGAGTGAATTTCTTGGCAGGGCTTTTATGCATAAGAATACACTGGGGCCCTTATTTTATTTGGCACAAGGCAAGCACCTTGCTGCCCTGGCCTTTGTCAAAGTGAAAGGGCAAGAATGCAACATATTTTCCAATAGGTGCAATTCTGTCCTTTCCCCTCTACTGTCATTACAGCAGCCTAGCGCCAATGTGCGCACCCTTGTACCATGGTACAAGGGTGTCTGTGTTGTTGGCAGGATTGTTTCAGTGCAGAAAGAGGCACCTTCCTGCACAGAAACAATCCATAGAGGTGTTTTCCACCTTCTTTAGAAAGAGGAAAACAAAAGGAGAAATAAAGCTATTTTTCCTTGGTATGCCTGCTCTAGAAAGTCGTAAGATTTTGAGGTATTCCCAGGTTGACAAGTCCTTGCAAATCTGGGAATGCATCAAGCCTATTGAGCTGCATTAGAACACCCACTACAACACCTGTGGGACACTTCCCGTGCTCAGAGTAAGGCGACGCACCAATTTGCGCTATGTTGCCTTCCTCAAGCTTTATGAGGCCATTCAAAGCTTACATACTATGAGGCTTTGCGTGCCTTCATAAATCTGACTCAAAGGTTTACGTCATGCATATATCACTTTGCAAGCTGCAAACCTGAGGCAAGGCTCTCATAAATATGCCCCTTGGTGCACGCCCGCTGCTTTGACATGCAAAAGATTCCGTGAGGAATATCAGTAAGGTAATTGTACCTGCTGATGTCAGCAGGTTAAAAGTGGTGCAGAGAAGTACATGTCACCGTATAGTGCAAAGATGAAAGGATAGCTACAACACTGGCCCATAACTGTGTGCAGTAAACATTTATATAAAAGTGAGAGAGCGTAGCACTTATACTCAAAATTAACATGAAATGTTTATGAACTAATGCATAATAATGCCGCATAGAAAATGGATTAATATGTTTTTGCTAAACGTGCGCCTGAAATGTGCCCATGGGGAGTGGCTGTCAATATATACGGGGACTAATGAAATTGACTAATAATGATGAAAAATATGATTTTACACTAATAATAAGAGTTATATGTTAAAGTTCTGCTAATAAATCATTAGGCCTTAGTTAGCATGACTCGAGGCCTAGCTGCCCGGTTCCATATTAAATGTGTTTTTCTAACGTACAGTGTGCTGACTTGCTGAAGGACATGAACTCGTATTTTTCCAAAAGTTAGATGATGAATGTAACTGTAGTAGATCCGTTCTCATGAATTTCGACTTGCTCAAGGAAACATTCTTGCTGAATGCAACAGTGTTGACTAGTCGCAGGTACAAGGTCGCCTCAACCGGTACAGACAATGGAATTACTGACTGAAGATGCAAAGAGGACCAGGAGAGTATGAAATCATACCGGACATTCTACCCGCTGGAGACGTCAATCACAAGAACCAATAAACTACGTGACAATTTTGATGAAGTAATTGAAAACCTATTGGAGGGAGATAGTGGGTTGCCAACCCCAACCAATCAAAATGTAGGGGACTGTACAACAGAAAAGGGATAAAAACCTATGACTCGGGGAGCCATTGAGTTAGAGGAGAGGGAGATGCCGTTGCAAACTTTTGCTATGATCCAGACACATTGTCACTCTGTATAGAGACTTTGCTGTTTGGTTCTTCAAACCATTCTTGCCTTACCTTGCCCGTTTATACTTTACCTCCTTATGAGGGAAGTACCCTTTTGCCCTACCCTACCGAACTTTGCTGTATTCCTGGCTGATGGCTAATTAACTGATGCCCTGAGGACGAAGACTGAATCTGTATGCTGACCCAATTCGGAGGGTAACTATATCACAATGAAATTGTGATTGTCTGTTTGCTTTTCCTTTCTAGGTACCAACTGCTTCTTTTGACAGAGACCATAGTTAGATGTCTTCTAAATTGGTGTTGCTAAATTATTTTGCATGAAGCCCAACATGCAAATGCTAATTTGAGGTTAGATAAGGGGTTCACTAAACAGAGGCAAATAGACAAATGACCTAATCTGTGCTTTGTTGAATGATGTGCTAATGATACACTGCTAAGGATAACCTATGTTGACGTTGTGCTATGTTCTAATATTCGTGATTCTTGCTTTGATGAAATCTTATCAGAGTTGCCATATTGTGACTATGCTAATGTGTTTCTTGGTTTTGAGATTAATAAACTTACTAGTAGAATTGTAATCAATAGGGAATAACTATCACAAACTCGTACTAAACTGGTGTTGTTATGCATGACCGGAAGGTCATGGTGGTTTCGGAGTCTTATTAATGTCTTTAACTAATTTGAATTGTCTTATTATGGTAAATATTGATGACGTTATTGAACTATTGATTGACATGTTGATCAGCTATCTCATCGTAAGGTGTCTTCAATCAGGGTCGAAAGATTCATTGGCCTAAAACGAGTCCCAGAGTGAATAAATTAGTCATAAAGGAACGCGTTAGCAAAAGCAAGATACCTCTCAAGAGATTAACAGGTACCATCAATGCCAATCAGTCTCGCTTTGTAAATGCTTTCTACATGTATTAGGTTTACCAGTGGTTGTAGAGTTGTGTTACAAGCATTATCAAAGTGAACAGCAGCAAGGGCAGACAACTGGTGCCATGCAGACGAAGAGAGTGAATGTCCCAGGAGAGGTGGGAGAGGGGGTAGGAGGATAGATGAGAGTGTCATGGAATCAATTGTACTGAGGATAAATGGGGAAGTGGGGTAGGGTGAGAAGGAGGGTGAGAAAAGAGAGAAAGGGATAGGTCATTCATCCCATGGACAGCTATAGATGAAAAGCCCTGGGAACCTGCAATAAATCACCTGACATCAACAATGGGAGGATAGATTCAATGTATCAATACCTAGAAGGAGAAACATAAATGTTCCAGAGATAGAACAAACAAATGAATTGTGAATAAAGCTATTAAATCAGGAACAGGGGTTTGAAATAGAGAAGAAAGCCACTCATTCATGAACAAATGGCAGCCCTAAAGGTTACTATAGGTATATGTTATAATATTGGCTATAATAGGGCAGACGAGTATAGCTCAAGGCCGAGTGGCATCGGATTGCTGTAATACATTCAATATTGTGCTCCAAAATCATGCCCTAGGTGGAACCGTATGTAACCTTAACGGAATGCCACCTAGGGTTTTTAAGATTACTGTAGTATATCAGCCACTTGATACATGCCAATATACAGCTCTGCAAGGTGTAACAGGAGAGAGAAAACCAACTGCATCAATAAGTACTCATAACAAAGGATCTTCTACTACCAATTAAAGTAGTATATCTAGAAATCTAAGTGGACATTCATTAAAGTGAGAGCACAGCCATGGTTCAGCTGTGAGTCCATGATGAGAAGCACAATAATATAGACCTAAGAAAGCCACATAGCAAAATAATTAAAGTGTTGGAAAACATGCATGAGAGGTAAGACCTTAATTACAATCCCAAGGCCCTAAAAGGACAAAACTAAAACAGTGGGGAAGGAAACTCCGGGGCAAAATTGTGTAGGTGGTGTAATAATCTTATTCAAAATACCAATGGGCAGATTTATGAAAAGTGGCGCTGCATCTAGTGCAGCGCCATTTTTCTTGAGGTCCTTAACGCCCATCTAACGCCACCATATGTGCGCCGTATTTAAAATACGGCACAGTTAGGGAACTAGCAACATAATTTTTTATGCTAGTTCACGCTTTACATATTGAAACCAAACGGAGCCTCCTTTTAACGCCTTCTTTGCACCATTTTTTCAGCCCCCCTAATGGGGAAATGCCCCCCTTGCATACATTATGCCTGGCGCAGCCATAATGTGGTGCAAGGGGTTGCAAAGTGGTGCAATGCATGCACTGCTTCACTTTGTAAACATGGTGCAGTTTGTTTGGCCTTCCAACCTCACATTAGTGTAAACAAATGAGGCTAATGTGGTGTTGGAATGGCGCTAGGCCCTCTTAAATCTGGGCCCAATTTGTCAAACATAGTTTAAAGCAGTGTTGCACTTTAAAGCAGTGTTGTCTCAAAGATTCCGGGGGTCCAAAAAATTATGGCCCGTATTTATACTTTTTTAGCGCCGCATTTGCGCCGCTTTTTGACGCAAAAGCAACGCAAACTTACAAAATCCAATTGTATTTTGTTAGTTTGCGCCGCTTTTGCGTCAAAAAGCGGCGCAAATGCGGCGCTAAAAAAGTATAAATACGGGCCTATATATGGGGTCCCTCCATGGAACATCTTTGATTTTATTGCTCATGTTCTCCTAATTCAAGCTCCGGGATGCCATACAATCATGAATTATATGTTAAAGATCGGGGTTGAAATAGACAGTACTAAGAGAGAATACGTTCACTTTCCCTGCGCACTTCATAAGGTTGGGCCCAGGAAATTACCCACTGTGGAGTGCTTTAAAACTTCAAAGGTTTATAGTGCCCATACCGTCATTGCACTAACACTATCTAAAACGACCTAAAAGTCAGTCATGGTATATTGGAAGTTCTCTACTGGAAATGCTTCCTCCTGACGAGTCTTCGCAGCCCGGCCTGGCCTCTCCTCTCAGATAGTCTCCCTCTCAGTATCTGCTCCCTTTGCCTCTGAATTAGCCTTTCAGGTGAGTGGTCCCAAAACCCGCTCATGGTACTTTTGGGTTTGTCTGTCATGCAACATGTATGCCTGGAACCCCTTCTAAAATACCTTGTCTAGACTTGCTTCCTAACAATTTAGGGGCATAGTTATACTCTCTTAGTGCCAGATTTTTATGCAAATCCGGTGCAAACTTAACTCCATATTTATATTTTGGCGCTAGACTTGTCTAGCGGCAAAATATTGGAGTTAACGTAATTTTTTGCCTGCAGAAAACGACCTTGCATCAATGAGATGCAAGATAGGCTTTCCAGGGCAAAAAATTACTCAAAGGCCATTGTGGAGGAGGATGGTCTTAATTAGTGGCACTAAACCTCCTTAGCACCATTATTTAATGCCTGGGTCAGGGCAGGCGTTAGGGGACCTGTGGGCCTTTTTCATTGATCAGAGACATTGGAAACAGCACACAGGTGCCCTTCCCTGCCCCCAGGGACACCCCACCCACCCGCACCCACACCTGGAGGGCACCTAAGGATGGGGGGACCCATCCCAGGTAAGCCCAGGTAAGTTTTTTTTTTTTTTTTTTTTAAAGTGCCATAGGAGGGCCTAACTTGGGCCCCCCTACATGACACTGTGCCCAGTGGCCATGCCCAGGGCATGGCCATTGGGCTGGGGGCATGACTCCTGTCTTTACAAAGACAGGAGTCATGTCCATAGGAGTTGTGTGTCAAAGAAATGACTCTAGTAAGGTTAGAGTCATTTTTTATTCTAACCTGACTAGCACCATTCTTTCCAGCACAACCTCCAGTTTTCGCTACCCCTTGCCTACCTGGTTGGCATCATATATTTTGATGCTAAAGGGGCCTTAGCGATGGCTTGTGCCATTCTGTAAACATGGCGCCTGGCTGGCGTCCTGGAATGGCGCTAGCCGGCGCTATAATTTTTTACGCAAACCTGCGCTAATGCAGATTTGCTTCAAAAAGTATAAATATGGGCCTTTGTTTCAAGCCACATTCATTTTAATGTCGATAGGCAGGAACTTCATTTAAAATTCCCACTGTCTCTGTCAAGGTGACAGGGTGGGTGAAGTGCCCAAACTCAAGTTTCTTGTGCAGCGTTGCACAAAAAATGTTGGACTCTTAGTTGTGATAGTTATGGATGGCATCATATTATACTGTGTCGGAAAAGAGTATACTGACTTTTTGAAAACAAAATCAAGATACGAATTGAGCATATATATTGATTCGTGTGACTGAGGTACTTAGACATATCAAGCTACCAATATCAATAGCCACAACTCATGGCCTCTTTAAATAGCGAGATAAATATTCAAACTCATAATTTCAAGTTTGCATTTAGGATTTTATAAGTACAAGGGAAACAGTCAACTAAGTGACTTGTTTTGGTCGAAAAAGTGGCCGGTAGCCATGGTTTCCTTGTGACTTAAACTACAACTGACTTAAATTGTTGATAGTGTTCTTTTCTCTCATCACTCACGTCTCTGTACTGCTAACCAACGTTGCCACTGACTGTTAGCCGTTACTTTCCCCTTTACCTTTTCCCCAGGACTCTCCTTTAATCTAGCCCATTATTACATGTTGAGACTCAGGGGGAGCAGTGGATATCCTTCAGTGGTCTATGATGACCCTGGTGCTTAACTGTTACTGTGACATTAAAACTATCTGTAGCAATACAGCAAACGCATGAACTTCATTACTCACTGGTGAAGCGTTCATCATGTGTCAGTGCACAGTTTGGCCATAGAGACATAGTCCAATCATCAATGTGCGGTCCTATAGCTGCTAGTCATTGTTAACGTGTGTTGGGGGGGACATCAGGACTACTAGAGTGTAGGGGGGAGGATTATAATTCTTGTTCATTGACATTTTCAGCTTACAGCCCTCAATTTTGAGTGCAGCCTCCTATACAGAATGAAAATGTCGAAAGTAAACAATCCATAAAATGAAGATTTACCTTATAATTGCAGGGGATCCAAAGTGCACTAAAGTCATTAAACCAAACCTCATTCAAAATATTTGGAATCGTTTCTATTTCTGAATTTCAGAAACACATATACAGTTACACATAAAGCATTGCTAGCATCCAGGTAGACTGATGCTCTATCCAACTGCTAGTGTTGCTCGTATAGATTGATGTCAACATTCTATTGCTGTAGTTCACACTGATAGCCTACAGTTGAGGTTGTTTGTGATTGGCAGCAAGTTAGTTATCATAACTCCTTTTCTAATCATATAAACATGTGGCATCTATTAGTAAAATACATTTGGAAAACCCTTACTCAAAACGTCCAAGTTTTTTGACAGTATCCTGGGAAGTTTACACAATTCCCTGTATGAATGAGATAATTTTGTGTAAAATGTTGTAGAAAGACACATTAAGCAGTGCCATTATCTGCTGCAGGAGGTTAAACTCATTATCTATGAGGTGGGGATATTGCCTGATTTGTGGTGATGCCAGTGGCGCCCTGTCCTTTAGGGCAGAGGGGCCACAACCCCCACCTTTTGCCCCTCATGAAGAGTGTCTGTCAGGCTGAACAAAGGTCAGCCTGACAGACACTCTTCATGTTCAGGTCAGGCAGCCAGGAGCAGACATGCGCGATTTGCGCACACTCCTGGCTGCCTCAGCTGAACTTTGCTGGGCTGAGGAGGTCACAGCTCCTATGGGCGTGACCTCCTCGGCTCAGCAAAGGTGCTTCGGGGCCCTCCCCTGGGTGACGAGGAAAGCGTCACCCATTGACACTCTCCCTGGGCACTTCAGGTTCAAGCTCTGAAGTGCCCAGGGCGAGTGTCAATCAGTGACACTTCATCACAGAGTGGGGTGGGGTCAGCAGTCTCACTGACCCCATTCCACTCTATGACGAGGCTGGGACTGCTGCCTGCCCTCATTGGCGGACCTAAGGTCAGCCATTGAGGCAAGGCAGCAGTCCCAACCCTCCTAGGACCTGGAGGCTGAAGGTAAGTGTGTGTGTGTGTGTATATGTGTGTGAAGTTTTAAATTGAATGTTTGGTGCACACATGCATGTTTGAGTGTTATGAGTGTTGTTAATGGATGTGCGTGCGTACGGGCGTGTGTGTGTGAAAGAATGAGTGTGTGTGAGTGTGTGCGTGTGTGTATCCCACCCGCTCCCCTCCATCCTAAAACTGCCGGCCGCCACTGAGTGATGCTGTTCTTAAAACTAAGAACACGCTCTCAGTGCTGATATTAAACAGAAATACTGATCAAACCTCGGTCGGAAAGTTTAAATGCGCGTGATGCAAAAGTGGTACAAATACTTTAGAAAAGGTCACTGTACATCGTACTGTGCCAATTGCGGCAAGAGGCTACACTTCAGGACATAGTACCTGGAAGCCAAGGGCATCATTTAGCCCATGAATGTGTCTCCAAATCCACAGGTCGTTTGCCTATTCTATGGTATTTTGCTGTTATTTTATGCAGGGTTTGCTTATTCTAATGGCTGTACTCGTTTATGTTTTTGTTTCTTATTGAGACTTGATTTGATAGATAACAGTATGGGAGTTGCAATTCACATGCTCGCTTTGTTGCCGTGGTGCCTTCAGAACAAAGTCCACTTCTTTTGCATGAGCAGTATTTTGACATTACGTCGTCCCCAGAGATAATGCCCCCAAGCTGGTATATTTCCGACAGGATGATCTGGAGTTCATCATATACCAGGTGCTCTTTCAGTAGCCATTGTGTCTAATGGGTCAGATTTATGGAAAAGTAGCGCAGTGTGGTGCTGTGCCAAAATTGACAGAGCCACGTTGTGTCCCTTAAGAAACGCAGGGATGTGCTGTATTCAAGGGAATACAGCGCACCCCTGTATTGTCCCCTGCGCTGGCACTGAATTCAGCTGCCAATGCCAATGCAGGCATCCTTGCACCATCGTGCAAGGATGTCGGCGGCATTGAGGAGTGTGATTGTTTATGTGCGTGAAGGTGCCACTTCCTGCACATAAACAATCACTTATGGCGCTCGGCATTGAGGAGTGTGATTGTTTATGGGCGGGAAGGTGTCCCTTCCTGCACATAAACAATCACTTATGGCCCTTTGGCACTTTTGTGTGTGCTGCACAAAGTAGCACACACAGAAGTGCCAAAGGGTCATTTTCAAATGATTGTTTATGTGCAGGATGGGACACCTTCCCGCACATAAACAATCATTTCTGGCATTTTGCTCTTTCTATGCATGCTGCAAAATGCAGCACGCATAGAAAAAGCAAAAAATGAGGAGGAATAAAAGTATTCCTCCTCGTTGTGCCCTGCTAATGCCACCCATTCAGGTGCACGCCCACAGCAACACCCATTGCACGCTTCTTCCAAGCACAGTGCTACGTGGGAAGGGACCATATTTACAAGGTGACCTTAAGGCACAAAAAGTGGCTTAACACCACCTTGTAAATACAGTGCAGTGCTTAGCGCCATAGGAGAGTCATGAAAAGTGACACTCCTGTGGTGCTAGGAGCCTATGAATAAGCCCCTAAATTCACAAAAATTTGCTCTGTGGGACACAGAAGCTCCTAGGTGTATGCTCAGTGAGAGCTCGGGAGAGCTTCACAAAATGAGTCTTGGGTGTGGAAGACGATAATGTCTCCTATAAAAATATCTATTCCAAAGAATGAGATCACAGTAGAGGCCGCTCAATATTTCAGGTCAGAGGCTGCCCTATACCATGTCCAGATGCAAAAAAATGTCAAATGTTTGTTGGGGAGCCTAATGAAGTCTCAATAATTCACCTTCAGGAATTGTTTATACTTTGATGGTGGGGCATGGATACGTGCTTCTGTGTCACCATCTGTGAGAGTATGCCCCCACGAAGTATGACGACCACTAAAAGTCGTCTTTGTCAAAGGTCGGCTTTGTCATTAGACATGCTGCTCGTATTAAAAACAGTTGCCTTCGGTTCCTCGAGAAGAGCATAGTTATGAATCAGTGCCACCGAAATCACATTAAAGCAATCTCCTGTTAGATGAATAGTCCATTCACGCAGCCAGTGTACCCTTCAGCATCTCGCTGAGGGTCAGGGTTTGACTTGATAAAAAAATATGCCTGCGCACCAAAATAAAAGTGGCCCATGTTAGTGAACCAGACAGGTGAAAAAGTGGTCCACATTTGAAAATTAGGCCAGTTTATGGTGTATGAGTATTTTAAATGGTATTGGAGACCCAGGCATTTGTGTTTGTTGCAGGCATTGTTTCTTTTAATATCAGATACATCAACCGTAAAAACTGGGCCAATCAACCATAAAACAGGCCCAAAGTGCTAACAATCCGACCCATACACTGATCTGTGAGACCAGCCCATCTGGCACAGCATGAGCGCCCTATGAGCCAGTCCGACCCTGCTGAGGGTGGGGGTAAGTTCAGACTCCAGGGGACATCATCAGATGTGTGTTTCTCCAACACACTTTGGCACACAAATAGCTAACTGGATTCCAAACTCCCGCTGTTTACCATGTTAAATGCCGCTGTAAGAGGTGTAACATTACCTCCCACGACCCCAGGTGGGGGGTCGGGGGCACCCAAGCTGCCCAAGCTGCAGGGGTTTCCTCAGCACAGCACACTGACTAGCCCTGACCCCTGGCCTGAGCGCCCCTGACTGGGTCCTAGGAGGGGCGGAGGCGCTACCTCTACTTTGCAGGGCGGCTCTCAGGTTTCATTATGCCACTGATTGCATGCTGAAAAGATATATTGTACCCAAGAACAACAATCAACTGTGTTGCAAGTGAATAATCTTTCTATTATTTAGCACTATTTAGTACTAGTACATTACGCACCTTTCATAATCCAGGCCAAAATATAATGCTACATTAAAAAAACACAAGGTAGCGCAAACCACTCGTAAATATGTGAAGTAACTCCTGAGTAGCATTGAGATGCAGGTGGATGATTTCCTATTTATTTATGTCACATTTTACAGAGCGCAAACTAACCTTTTTGTCATTTTGATGGATATTAAGGAAGCTTCAGCAAGGCCTCGAAATGATGAAAGTGCCACTACAAGCTTATGATGACACTACAGGGCCACAGGAGCAATCGCCTGGAGATTGCACAGTATTCACTTGGAGTTTGTAAAAATCACCAAAGATCAAGCAAATCCGAAAAGCTGAGGCATTTACAGCAAAAACAGAAAGACCTCCAATTACAGCAATACGTGAATATCAGTCGCTTCACACGATAGTAGCTTTAAACATAAAATGCAAATACATCAGAATCGTAATATGGACCCAAATTCATTGTAATACAATTCCAGCATGAGCCAGCAGGAAATGGCAAGTTGTATGTTTCCTTTATGGACACAATCTAGTTGGTGGCTTGCCTTAATTAAATACGATCAGCATGCCTGGACATTAGCCCGACAGTGTTTTTGTGATTGTCTGGGGACCGCCATTTGGTAAAAAGAGACGGTTAAGAACGGTATTGACCATAATTAGGGCCTCATGCCAAGAAGAGCCATAATCACCATCACATAACTATTGGAATGAGGACTGAGCTTTCTAAAAGAGAAGAAGGAAAGAAAGAGCCAGTAGCACCGCCATTAATTACTTCAACCATTGTTGTAGCATATCTTGGAAGGTATAGGATTTATAACTCAGTTGGGCCCTGAGATAACATTGTGGAGCCAATGACTTACAGGATCACCAAGCGAAAAGGTTCACCATCTCATAGTTCAGGGTTCAGCAGAGCAGCAGTTATGTCATAAACTGACTGAATTCTTGCCTCAGAGAGTGTAGGATTTCTCTTCTCATTTAAAGTTGATAGTATCACAAGTTTTTAGTTTAAGGTGGGGTGTTTTTTTTAGCTCCTGTTTGCCATTCGTGGTGCATAAAGACCATTGATGTTTTGCGTTGCAGAAACAAACCCCCTCTTTTGGACTTGATCCAGAAAAGCAAACTAAAATGCTATGTGGAACACCGAAAACATAGCACTCCATTTAGCACGAAGTTGTGACAAAGGTGAATTTGCAAGACTGGTGGATGCACGTTCATCAGAGAGGTCTCCACTGTTAGAAATTGGGTTTCTCGTTGGCAGAGGCATGCACCATGTCCAAGCAGAAAACATAATCCTAGTCAGAGCAAGGCACAAACACACTCTACATTAACCTGTGCTCACCTCCTGGTAGCTTGGAACAGAGCAGTCAGGCTTAACCTAAGAGACGGTGTGCTAAGTATTTGTGCAACACTTAAAACAGTAAAACAGTGAAAACACCACACAAAATGACAACATACATGGTTAGAAAAATAGGGCTTAATTTAATTACCAAAACATGACCAAAATGACAAAAAAGTAAAACTGGAATTATGAATTTTTAAAGATTGAACTGAAATGTAGTGCTTAAATGCATAAAGTGCCAATTAAGACTATCTGGTCATGCTAGACCATATCAAATCTGAAAGTTAGGGCAACTGCAATGGACCATGGTTGAATACAGGAACCAGCCGTGGCCCACTAAAAAAGCACCTTGTTTGTATCAAGGGAGATGCGAGGAGCAGAGGAGGAAATGCATCATAGTTGATCGTTAGGATGGAGGCAATGCATCGGCTCTGAGCCTCACAAGGTCTGAAAGGCAGCCAAAATAGAGGTGATGTACCATGCTGTTGGCGATATGATGTCCTCAATCCTAGCAACAGTGGTGATGCTTTGGCGTTGATGGAGATGCACCGGTTCTGAGCAGGGCAATGGCTTCAAACTGGGGATTCTTGTTTGAGAAGCACTTCATACCCACTTCCAAGGGCCAGGACTGGATTGGCACAACTTGGCATGGCGAGACTTACAGTTGGCAAAGTCCAAGCATTGTAGCAGGTGTGTTGGAAGTCTTTTATGTCTCTGAGACTTCAGAAAACAAGAGACCAATCAGCTGGCCCTTGGAGTCACTCTGGGTGTTGGGTTCAAGTAATGTGGGTCCAGCCCTTCTTACCCAGGCAAGGAGGGTGGCATGCAGCAGGCCAGCAAATCAAGAAAGCAGTTCTTCCAGAGCAACAGTCCAGCAGAGTGGCAGTCCTTCAACAGCATAGCAGTCCTTCTTCCTGGCAGAGTATTCACATTTCCAGAAATGTACTGAGTTAGTGGAGTCAAAGGTTCAATACTTAAACCCATTTGTACCTTTGAATTGGGGGAGATTTCAAAGAGACACCTTTGAAGGGCACAGAGTCCCTACCCTGGCTCCAGACTAACCACAGGGGGTTAGGCAGCCCTTTGTGTGGGAATAGGACACAGACTATTAAGGTGTGAGGCAGTTCTCAGCTCCGTCCCCATCAAGTTAATGGCCCATTCAATTATAGTTCAATTATCATAATGATTATAAGAGGATTTTTGGTGGCAGCTGCTAACTTACCCTAATTAAAACAACCATGGCTCTTGCCCTGGGGATGACTATTTTATAAAGGTGTTTTCTATGTCATTCCATTGTTGTTCCTAAAAAACAACAATTATATTTGTGATATAGCATTATAATATTCACTGCTTCTTCACAAAAAGTCATGTTTGTCTCTTGAATTGTTGTGCTTTGGTCCCTCAAGGTTTCAAACGTTAACTGTTATGTGGAGTTAAATCACTTGTTGAGTACACGTAATTACAAACTCTAATGTACTTATTTGAAACCTTGAGGTGATTTGCTTCTGTCTTTGTTATATTCAGAAACACAGTGTTTCTTCGCCCGTAGTGATGTGTCCTGGTTTAACTACAGACTTGACAGATTCATTAATCATGTATTTTTACCCATTTCATTGAAAACTTCGATGTCCTAATTTCTTGTTTTTTACATGCGCCTGTTTAATATTGGTTGTCAGAATCCAAACCTATTCGTAGGCACATGATTTAATATTTACTTTGTTGCTCAATTTTTGTTCTTTAACTCATGAAAAGAGTTAGTAAATACTTTGTTTCTTGTGAGAAGGTTACATAGTTAATTATATTGTACAGGTGTCAAAACCGTGAGATGCAAACGTTACCTACACAGCGTATCTGATAGAGACTTCTAGTTGCAGATTCCTTACCTTAGAAATTCCCCCAGGCGTTACACTGGATCTGGAGATTTTTCTTTGAGCAGTACCATTGTGCATTGTCAGGTGGTGTCGGTTGACTCTGCGGGTGTCGCTTGCGTTGTGGTCGCAGTGATGATGTCATATATAGGCGCAGCCTCAGCGTGGTGACATCAGTTCTTTTCTTTCCACACCATGTGCTGATTAGGAGAGAGCTACCCTGGTAAATTTTTGACCGATTTCAACACTTTTGTCGAGTTTTTGGTGATTTTTTGGTGCATCAAGGATGTCCTCGAAAAATGGTTTCAAACCATGCAAGGCCTGTCACCGCACCAGCTATGTTTGTGGTGCCTGGAGCACGACCACAACTCAAAGTCATGCTCCAAGTGCTGGGCCATGCACCCAAAGGCCTTGAGGGAGCGTTGCTTCAAGCTTATGATGGTCGTACCATTGAGGCTTTCCCCTGCGCTGACTTGGTCATCGATGCTCCAGACGTCGGTTTTGCCCACGATCGATGTTGACCTGATCCTAATCCCCGATGACTTGGGGTCAGAGCGGTATCGGCTGCTGCCGCCCTCTTCTTTGATCGGGTCTATTCACCCCAGGTTGGATTCATACCCTTTTCTACATGGGTATGAATATGGGAAAGAATTGGAAGGGTCCCTGGACCCTTATGAATACCAGGACGACCCTAGCATGGACTGGACACAGGAATTTGGTGAGGCCAGTGGCCTGGAAACATCTCCAGATGCTGGCATGCTTTCTACTCCTACCGTTGCTACGGCGGCGGAAGCCACATGTTCTATTGTGGTCAGTAGGGCAGCTGAGGTCCTTGCCCTGAACTGCCTACTGTTGAAGTCAGTTCTGATCTCCTAACAAAGGTGTTTAAACCTGGGGCTTCCACATCTGAGCCTCTCCTTGCTGTCAATGAATCCTTCACTGATGTCCTTCTGGGTACTTGGTCCAAACCCAGCACAGGGGCTCCTGGGAACAGGCCAATTGCTCGCCACCATCGGCCCGCTCTGAATGACCCTAAATTCCATGTTGGCTCCCTGTTGAGTCCCTTTCCCAGCCACCATGCCACATGAGGTGTTCAGCCCCTACGTGGCTGGGAAATCAGAATTCCACTGGCTAATGGGACAGGGAACCACATGTCTGCCTAGTTCACCCCCACCCCTCCTGCAGCCTTCCAAGTCTGTCCCCATCTCAGGCTAGTTGGTGAAAAGATTTGCCATCACCTGCTCCACTGGGAATCAATCAATACAGACATGTGGGTTTTACAGATCGTATGAAGGGGCTACTCCCTCCCCTTTCAGACTGCCCCTCCGGCCATGCCTCTATCCTGTGGCCACTTACTGGAGGTGCATCTGGCACTTCTCCATGAGGAAGTAACAGCTCTCTTGGCCAAGGGAGCCATAGAGAGGGTCCATGCACCAGAATTAGGCTGTGGTTGATATTCCCACTACTTTCTGGTGGCCAAAAAGGACAAGGGCTCACGTCCTATCCTAGACCTTTGGGCCCTCAACCTTTTCCTTATTAAGGAGAGGTCCAAAATGCTCACCCTGGCTTAGGTCCTGTCTGCCTTGGACCCAGGAGAATGGATGGTAGCATTGGACTTGCAGAACGCTTATTTCCATATCCCAGTCTTGCCTGCCCACAAAATGTTACATATAATTTGTGGTAGGTCACAAGAACTTTCAATTTACCATGCTTCCCTACGGCCTTACCAGCGCCCCTCTGGTGTTCAGGAAAGTGATGGCAGTGGTTGCAACTCATCTGAGCAGGATGGGGGTTTCGGGCTTCCCCTACTGCGACAACTGGCTGTTGAAGGCGGACACACCCCGGAAAGTCATCTTCCATCTTCAGACTACAGTGAACCTCCTGTATACGCTGGGATTCACTACTAACATGCTGAAGTCACACCTGACTCTTTCTCAGATGTTCCCTTTCATCGAAGCTGTTCTGGACACAGTGTATATTTGGGCTTATCCTCCCGAAAAGCGAGCCCAGGCTATTCAGGCTATGATTCTGATATTTCAGCCTTTATCCTGGGTTGCAGGGGGAACGGCTCTGAGGCTGCCTGGCCTCATGGCCTCCTGCATCCTGCTAGTGACACATACCAGCTGGCATATGCGGGCTCTGCAGTAGGACTTGAAGTTCCAGTGGGTGCAGCATCAGGGTAATCTCTCTGACATGGTCCAGATCTTGGAAGGGACTGCGAAAGATCTCATTGGTGGCTTTCGAATCAGGATTGGGTCATCGGCAGATCCCTCTCCCTTCCCCAACAGATCTGACAATAGTGACAGACGTGCCACTCCTAGGATGATGCGGCCACATGGTAGAGGCAGAGATCAGAAGTCTCTGGTCTCTCGTGGAGTCTGGACTCCACATCAATCTTTTGGAGCTCCGGGTGATCAGGCTTGCATTAAAAACATTCCTTCCCTCTCTCAAAGTGAAAGTGGTGCAGGTGTTCACGGACAACACTACTGCCATGTGGTACTGCAACAAACAGGGCAGAGTAGGGTCCTGGACCCTTTGTCAGGAGACTCTGCACCTCTGGACATGGCTGGCACATCAGGGCATTACCCTGATGGTTCAACATCTGGCAGGCTCTCTGAACGTCAGAGCAGACAAACTCAGCCATCTATGCATAGCCGATCACAAATGGCATCTCCATCCGGAGGTTCTGCAAGGTGTTGTTTAGCAGGGGGAAGAGCCTTAGTTAGATCTGTTTGTCTCTGCAGAGATCAGCTGTTTTGTGCATTGGAGTTTCTAAGGCGGCACTTGCTTGGTGGAGCTTTTTGTCTCGAGTGAAACTCTGGCCTTCTTTGCATCTTTCCACCTAAACCACTTCTGTCCAAAGTTCTGAAGAAGAATTACTGAGCCCAAGTAATCCTGATGGCTCTGGACTGGCACAGAGAGTATGGTATCCAGAGTTACTGAGGATGACCACAGATCCTTCAGTCTCACTGCCCTTTTGGGAGGATCTTCTGTTGCAGCAACAGGGAACAATTCTACACCTGAACCTGTCCAATCTTCGCCTTCATGTGTGGAGATAGAGCAGTGGCAGTTGATGGCTTTTGACCTTCCACCCGAAGTCTGTGATCTTATCCTGGCAGTTAGGCTTCCCTGTACTAGAGACATATTCTAGTTGCAGATTCCTTACTGACCCACCCATCCTCCCGGCTTGTGGACTGATTTCTAGGGACAGGGTTCCCCATTCAGGGCCTTAGCTCTGGCACACCATTTTTAGTGTTCTTGATGTCTCTGGGCTTTGGCATGGAAAGTTGTGCAAAGAAACTGACGTCACCGTGCAGAGGCAGCGTCTACATATGACTCCAGATGTCATCAAGGCGACCACTATGCCAATGACACCCACGGAGTTGACTGACACCACCTGACGATGCAAGGGTATTGCTCAAAGAAAACTCTCTGGATCCAGTCTAACACCTGGGGGAAATTCTAAGGTAAGGAATCTGCAATTAGAGTATGTCTCTACCAGATAAATTGTTACCGAAGGTAAGTAACTTGTTCATTAGATTTAATAGAGCAGCTGTTAATTGAGTAGTCTGGCTTCGGTGTGAACCATTAAAGCCACATTCCTTTTTAGCTTTTCTGACACTTATTTGGCATGTATGCGCCCTCCAGTGTCAGGATTTCTTCAGTGCTGCCAGCAATATCTGGTGCATAACAAAAATACTACACTTAGTGAGTGATGTTTTTATTCTCAGCCATAAGTTTCTTGTTGTTAAAGCATTAACAATCTATTCTAAATTAATGCTAGTTGCATGCTGGCACTTAAAGTCTTTGATGAAGCAGCTGTTCCATTCTATGGACTTAATATTGTAACTTAGTCTGTCCCTGAATACTGGTTATGCACATTATTCGAAGAGACGCCCATTAATGAATCGTGCTGCTTAAATTCCAATCAGGAATTTCCATTTATACCTGTAATTATGTCGGAGGCTTTGTATATTTTGATTGAACATTCAACAGTAAGTGCACATGTGTGTTTGGGTCAGCCGGTAAATGAAAATTGTTTCCTTATATTCTACTTAGAAGGACTGGAAATTTTGAGGTGGACTTTAATTCTCAATCAATTTGCGGAGATACTTCCTTTTCGGAGCTGAAGAAGCTTCTTCAAATGATTAGGTCTCTGTACTATTTTCCATCCAACTATAGATTCTTCAGTTGTTGATTTATCACCTTCCCTTTGTACAGTTGATTTCTGGAATCATCCAAAAATGTTGTGTTGCCTTGTGTTGAGGGTACCCTTTCTCCTTTAATTTATTGTACAGAAAAGATGCATGTTTGAAGAAGTCCTCCTTCAAGGTGCAGTTGCATCTTACTCCTCAGGATGGGCCATAAAGCAAATGTTCTTTTAACTTTCTGGGGTGGAAACATGAAAAATGAAGCACATTATTCTTATTTGTTGTTGTTTTTTTTGTTTTTTTTTAAAGAATAGTGATCTGTTTGCCTTTATCAGCTCAAACCTCTACATCCAGGAGTGTAATGATTGTATTGTCTTTATTTGCACTGAACTTCATGTCTGATGTCCTATTGCTTATCCAGCCAATGAATGTATACAAAGGCTCTTCCTCCTGTAGAATGAACCATCAAATAACCAATTACAGATTATAAAACTGCATTCTTCTTTTACATCCTAGTGATATCCAGTCTTGATCCTGAAAAGATACCTGAAGATGATGTCAAAATCCGTCAACCAATAGCATACAGAGAGTTGCGAAATTCAGTCATTGAGGCATATTGAGGCAAATGAATCAAAAGAAGAAGGTGCCTTAAGTACTAAATAATGGACAATGCAACCCCGTAATATGCATTGAAAGGAGTTTTTAAGGAATGGAAAAAATAGGAGTCTGTTCTGATGAAAAACAGGACTAGTTACAATAATTTTATATATGACTTGTAGCAGGATATTCGAAAAAAGTTCAGAGTTGACATAGGAACCTTTGTGGAATGTGAAAAGCTTCATTTTTGGGTTTTGGCTCACACACTTATGTATTGAAACTTAAAAGTTTCTAGTCATAACTTTATGAATTTGTTTTAGGTATGAATGTATTTACCTGTATTCACTTTTTCCTGATGTTTGTGATACGATAATTGAAAATGAAATAAGTTAAATACTTTTTTGAATAACTTAAAATAATGAATGGGTTCAAGGGAATTATGTTGCTTTAACATGAAAGAGGGTTTATCATTACAGTTCCGTAGGTGCTAACATGATAGCTCTACCTACTCTTAATCTGGAATTACAGCTACTTAAATGTAACAAAGAATCCCCAATGTTATCCTATGAGAGGTTTAGTCCTCCCAGCAGTGAAAATTAATTCAGGAGTTTGTCACTACCAGGACTTGTAAAGCTTAAAAATACATGTCCAACTTTTTAAAAAACACATACCCTGCCCTTGGGACTGTCTAGGGCCTACCTTAGGGGTGACGTATATGTATTAAAAAGGACGGCCTGAGTCTGACAAAGTATTTATTCTGCCAGGTCACCATAGCAGTTTAATACTTCACAAGCAAGCTCTGCAATGACAGGCCTGAGACATATTTAAAGGGCTACTTAAGTGGGTTGCACAATCAGTGCGGCAGGCACAGTAGAAGCATTTAATTTACAGGCTCTGGGCACACATAGTACACTTTACTAAGGATGTACAAGTAAATTATAGATGCCAATTGGGTATATGCCAATCAAACCATGTTTTAGGGAGAGAGCACAAGCACTTTAGCACATAATATTGGTAATGTGCACAGAGTCCTAAGGTAAGCACAAACAAGTTCAGCACAAAAGTGGAGGGAAAAGGCAAAAAGGTTTGAGAGTGATCCTGAAGAGATGGCCATTTCCAACACCCACCAGAAAGCTCTACATTTCTAGTTGTGGCGATATTCCTCCACTCGGTCTAAAGGACTCTCTTATTCGAGATGCCCTGTATTTTTTTGCCTGCCAATTTGGAGGATCACTTTACCCTTTAATATTGCCTAACATGTCAGTGACATATTATGGCCATGTTGCCCATGCCTTGGATGTTTGTCCACATGCCAGTTTTCTGTGGATCCAGCATTTGATTCCACATTAATTGCCGCTGTGCCTTTCAAAGCTTTACCATCACCACTTGATGCATGTTTAGCAGACCTAGTAATATAACTCACTATTTGGTTTTCTATCAACACACACACTTGGCACGCTGCTTGAATGTAAATATTGGGTACTTCTTGTTATTGCATGAACAACTATATTCTTTAAATGTGTGGCTAAATTAAACAGAACCTTTTATTTGTTCCTCAACTGCCATATTTGTGATAATGCACACAAAGGTCACCCTCTCCTATTTTATTTCCACAATACAAAATGTACCAATTGAAAAAGGTTGTGTGCAAGGCAACGTAATTCTTCAACTCTCCATTGTAGAGAATTCCAGTGTGTGTGGGAGGTGGTGTAACCTATGACAGAATACATTGCTTTTGTCTTTGCAGATGCCTTTTGTAAGACCTGACAGCCTTAGGGTGGTCACCCCTAACTTTTTGCATGCCTCCTTCCACTTTTTAGATACTGTTTTTGCTGGTTTTAAGACTCTGCGCACTTTACCACTGCTAATCAGTGCTAAAGTGCATATGCTCTCTTCCTTTAAACATGGTAACATTGGATCATACCCAACTGGATTATTTAATTTACTGATAAGTCCCTAGAAGAGTGCACTATGTGTGCCCTGGGCCTATAGATTAAAGATTAAATGCTACTAGTGGGCCTGCAGCACTGACTGTGCCACCAACCTAAGTAGCCCCTTAATCTTGTCTCAGGCCTGCCATTGCAAGGCCTGTGTGTGCAGTTTCACTGTCAATTCGACTTGGCATTTAAAAGTACTTGACAAACCTAAAACTCACCTTTTTATACATATAAGACACCCCTAAGATATGCCCTAGGTAACCTATAGGGCAGGGTGCTGTGTGGGCCAAAGGCAGGACATGTACCTTTGTAATTTACATGTCCTGGTAGTGTAAAACTCATAAATTCATTTTTACACTGCTGTGAGGCCTGCTCCCTTCATAGGCTAACATTGGGGCTGCCCTCATACATTGTTTGAGTGGTAGCTGCTGATCTGAAAGGAGTAGGAAGGTCCTATTTAGCATGACCAGAATGGTGATATTAAATCCTGCTGACTGGTGAAGTTGGATTTAATATTACTGTTTTAGAAATGCCACTTTTAGAAAGTGAGTTTTTCTCTGCACTTAAATCTTTCTGTGCCTTACAATCCATGTCTGGCTGGGTTTAGTTGACAGCTCCTTGTGCATTCACTCAGACACATCCCAAAAACAGGATACTCAGTCTCACTTGCATACATGTG
The DNA here is from genome assembly GCF_031143425.1 of Pleurodeles waltl. NCBI lineage: Eukaryota > Metazoa > Chordata > Amphibia > Caudata > Salamandridae > Pleurodeles > Pleurodeles waltl. The sequence continues at coordinate 283,789,459 of NC_090447.1, forward strand.
CATTTTTTAATTGGTCTTCCTGGACTGGGAAGGTGAATGGCCTGTTCTCACACAAAGGACTGCCACACCCCCTACTGGGACCCTGGAAGACAGGATTGAACTGAAAGGGGACCTGGTGCACTTCTAAGCCACTCTTTGAAGTCTCCCACACTTCAAAGGCACATTTGGGTATATAAACAGGGCCTCTGCCCCTACCAGCTCAGACACTTCCTGGAGAAGAAACTTGCAACCAGCCAAGGAGAACTTCCTGGCTGCTCAAAGGACTCACCTGACTGCTTTCCTTTCTGTGAAGGACTGCTGCCTTGCTGTTGCCCTGCTTCCTTGCTGCTCTCTGGCTGAGGTGAAGAAGTGCTCTCCAAGGGCTTAGATAGAGCTTGCCTCCTGTTCCCTGAAGTCTCAGGACCAAAAAGACTTCATCTCTGTCAGAGTCACCAGATCCTCAGGGTCTGGGCACGTTCCCAACATGTCCACCACTGAACAGCTCCAAGACTCTGATAGATAAATCACAGAGACTGAGAGAGTCCAAGAGGGGAAGAGGGGATTAGGAAGGGAACAGCTGGGAAGGAGACCTGTAGTAAGAGAAAGGTTAGAACACAGAATATGAAAATGATATCTCCTGAAATCAATACTAGACTATGATTCTAAGCCTAGTCACTCTGAAAACATAATCAATCGAAGAGTTAAGTTTAGAATGACTAAGTTTCAAGATGGCCGGATACCTGTAAGGGAATCAAGATGAATTCAATGAAAACTTTCTTATTCAAGTACTTTCCTTTACATGAGAATCAGAAAAAAACATTCTGACTACATTTTAAACCAGTCATATAAATCCTGTTTTGAGAATATATACTAGGACCATACAATATTGCATCTAGAAACTCTGGCCTTCTGTGTACTCTTAAAATGTTTCAACACAAATTGCGCATACTGCAGATATATATATATATATATAGTAAACACCATAAAAGGATTGTGCATCGTGAATAACACAATATGGATTCAGGAAACAAATCACATAACTTGTCAACTCGAATATTACATAATATCTTAGAATAGTAGCATACAATAAACAACTTGAATTAAACTCGAGGAGAGAATCGTGCGTCTTGCCAATTCGAGTGGTACCATGTAAAATACCAAGAAATGGTAGCACGCAATGAATATCAAAGTCAAATCATCATTAATCGAATTGCGCGTCTTGCCGATTCACAAAAACACAATATAAATGTCAAGGAATAACAGCTCACAATAAATAACAAGATCAAAGTACAATGAAACGAAATGCGCTTCTTTTGCCGATTCTTAAGCCACCATGTAAAATGTTAAGAAATGGTAGCATGCAATGAACAACAAAGTTAAATGCTCATGAAACAAGTTGTGTGTCTTGCCAATTCGTGAAACATCATGTAAATGTCAAGAAATAGTAGTGCACAATGGACAACAATGTTTAAACACCATAAAACGAATCATGCGTGTTTCCGATTCTTAAGCCACCATGTAAATGTCAAGAAATGGTAGCGCGCAATGAATAACAAAGTCGATACCTTTATGAAATAAATTGCGCGTCTTGCCTATTTGTAAACTACCATATAAATGTCAAGAAATGGTAGTGCGCAAGTAATCTGTTACTCATTTAAGAATTTAAACCAAGAATATGAAAAATTCGAAATAACGGTGTCGGGACAGTCCAACCACCGTACCGCCTGGAACAATGATCACCAATGAAGGATTAGGGCTGAAGACTGGAAGATCCAAATCGGCCACAGGGACAGGAGCTCAGAAAGAAGCTGCTGCTCTGCTCCCCCGGGACCTCTGAATAGTGAGCACTGGGAGTTGGGTGGGATCTCCTTCATAGAGTCTTAGTCCAGCCCAGAACCACGCCCAGGCATGTTGCAGGGAAAGTCTCTGGAAGGCCCTGGAAAGGGGCCACACCCTAACACACTCTGAAAACCTGCAGCAATACATTGCAAAGGAACAGTATTTGTAAGCATATTAAAAATAAGTTTTCAGGATTGAACTCTGCAATGCAAAAGGTTAAACCACAACACATCAGCACAATGCATAAATTACTTTGTTTTGAGAGTGCTGGGTTTTTGCATGTTTGTCGCCAGTAGAGCGCGTATTGCTCTGGTGTTGACAGTCTCTTCAAGAAGGACTCCTTGTGCGGCAAAATCAGATGCGCAGCCTGCCAGAAACAATGCACAGCCTGCACTGCGGTGAAAATTTCCCCGCACGCCGAACCGGAACGATGCAGCCCGCAAAGAGAAGCACCAGCATAGCATCTGGAATTTTGACACACGGCCCACTGGATCGACACATAGCCGAGCCGGAATGACGTAGCCCGACTTCCAGAGAGGAATAAAAAAATTCAATGCAACGCCCACCGGATCAAGGCAACACCTGTGACTTCGTCCTGCCAGCACTGGAAATCCATGCACCGTCCCCGGGGGCATCTGAAAACCCTGCAACCCAAAGAGGTTCGATGACCGAGCCCCGGAAATCAACACATATCTGTCCCTGCGTGGAAACTAAATGACGCATCAACGTGTGCGGCCTGAGAAATCAACACACACTCCTTTGTTTCCACGCTTCTCCTCCTCTTTGGCCCTTTGCGGAGAATTTTCACACAAGCCAGGTACTTTGTGCTTAGAAGAGACTTTATTTGCTTTTAAAAGACCTAACGCACTTTATATCACTTTTCAGTGATATCGCTACATTTACATATTGCATCTTTGACCGTTTTGACCTTCATTTAACCCAATAAATATTATATATTTTTCTAAACACTGTGTGGTGTATTTTTTTGGTGCTATATGGTGTTAGTGTATGATTTATTGCACACATACTTTACACATTGCTTTCTAAGTTAAGCCTGACTGCTCAGTGCCAAGCTACCCGAGGGTGGGCACAGGATAATTTGGACTGTGTGTGACTTACCCTGACTAGAGTGAGGGTCCTTGCTTGGACAGGGGGTAACCTGACTGCCAACCAAAAACCCCATTTTTAACACCTTTCAATTGATTTGTGCACATTGTCTTGCTTTATGGCCTCGTAGTCAGTAATATGCAACAACTAAACAGGGAAGGCCGGCAGTCCTAGAATTGTTAATCAGAATAGGTATCAGGTTTATTAATACGCACCTCTTTTTTAATGTGATCATTTGTCAAGTTTCTGAAGCCAGAGGAACTTGTTAAAACTGTACATTTATTGAAATGTAAGTACCTTCCAACTATTAAAGTCATAAAGTCAACATTTACTCCTAGACGCAAAGTGCACCCATAAATAATGCACAATAAAGTGGATTTTCCACACAATTTTATCATTTTAACATGACTTTTCATAATTCGATTTACAAGCTCAGTGATATACAATAAAGAAGCCATTTTCATAAACCTCTACATTGAATCAGAGGGCAATTAATTTCTCGACAGAGTATCAACTTCATTACGGTTCAGAATGATTATGTAGTTAACATGGAACAAGTTTATGCTCATAACTATTTACACCTATTACCTGCATGCAGGTTTCCTTCTAGGATGTTTAGCGTGTTTGCAAACATTGCTTTCATCCTTAAGTGTTCGTGCAGTCATTTCAAGGGAAACACCAATTCGTCTGGGGCAGGGCTTTGTAGTCACTGTGAGTCTTTTCATAGATGAGATGTCCTACCATATTCCAAATTGTGACAAATGATAGCAAAAGGATCCACAACTGGAGTGACACATGATTCTGGTTAGGCAATGTACCATTTCTGACGGGAACAACTTGGGGAGTAGGGTCAGGACCTCTCAGCAATGGTGCCATGATGGAGAAATCTTTGTGCCCAGTGAATGGTAGGTTGTTGAGCAAGGACATCAAAGAAACTCCGGAGCACCACAAGGTTCCATTAACAAGGTCATGAGGAGGTGTTATGTTATCCAAACAGGAAGATCAGGTGAGCTGTGCTAAGGAACCTAATTTATGTGTCATTGCATACATCTATACAGAATTTTATTAATTAACTACCTCTGACTATTAGCTCCCATGAGGATATGGTTCACTTCTATATTATCTCTTGCTATTGCAATATTCTGCTGCCCTATCTGACATCTGACGGTCATTCCTACAATCCTGGTCGACTTGACATTCTCTGGGATACCCAATCTCATATCCTGTGGGCATTAGCTACCCCACGATACACCACTATTCTGTTGACCTAAATGTGAACAAAGTCACAAGTTCAGGCTGACTACAATGGAGCGCTGGCCAGCTACAGGGACCCATTTAGGCTGTCTGAACAAAATACCTTAAATACTGTTTTGTGGAGCATTGCGCAGACAAATTGTTGCATTGGTTCTGAGTTACCGTGAGGCTGTGGTGCAAGGTCCTGTATCATTATTGAAGATCCCCTCGACATGGGCTTCTGATGAGAAGTCTGGCATTGAGGATACATTGTGCATTCAGGGCAACACATCGGTTCCGAGGAGCTGTTAGACTGGTGTTATTGTCAAGCTCAGTGAGAGATGCAAGGCTCTGCTCTGAAAGATGTAAGGCTCTGCATCGCAAAGTGGCGATTTTGATGGGACAACTAGCTGCAATATGATGCAGTATTTGAGACGGTTCCGATCCACCCACTACAGTGATGCATCAATTCTGCTTGGGGTTGACTACACAGCAGAGATGATGTGTTGGGTCTGCTGGATCCACCGAGGCTGGCAAGCTGGCAAGCACCTTAGGCCCACATTCAATGTCAAGGACTGAGGCGGCACGACTTGGCAGTGTTGACTCATAGATGGCAAAGTCCAGGTGCAAATGTAGGGTTGTTGGAAGCCTTTTGTGTCCCTGAGGCTTCAGATCAGGCTGCCAGCCAACTAGCCCCTGGATTCACTCTGGATTTCTGGATTCAAGAGAGGCAGGTCAAGTCCAGGCAAGAGAGCAGCAGACAGTAGGCCAGCACAGCAGGGCAGTAGTCCTTCAGAGAAGCAGTCCAGCAGAGTAGCAGTCCTTTCATCCCCACATTAGTCCTTGTTCCTAGTATAGTATCCACAGGCCCTGAAGTGTCCTTAAGAGTTGGTGTCCGAGGTCCAGTGTTTATACCCAGTGCCTTTAAAGTGGGGGAGAAGGTTTGTTTTCCGGGACACGGGTGCTCCCGTCATGCACCGTGTCTAAGGAGCTGTTTCCGGGGGAGCCGTTGTACGTGGCTTCTTATCTTGTTGCTGGAGTGAGAGCAATCGGGAGAGCATCACAACCTTGCTGCATTGGGGTGTCTGGACTGCCAGTCAAGAAATAGAATATGGCAGATTTGAGCCATTGATGATCAGAGGTTGGACAGAGTGAAGACATGCTCAGCACAGCAATTTCAGGCGGTGAGCCCGTGGAATAAAAATGATTAATAGAGGGCAGAGGGAGTTCTTCAAGGAAGAGCATGGCATAAGCATTGCTCTAGACAGCTCCAGATGGCTGCTCCAGGGTGGTAACATTAGATTCCCTTACGGAGTGTAGGGATGGCTGGGTGGATGACAGAAACAGCCCGCTTAGGTGCAGGTGTGGATTGAGGTGACTCATGCACTTTCCCTAAGCCTCTGCATGACCACCTTGCCACCACGTCTGTTTTGTTAGTGCACTAACATGCACTGTTGGGAAAAACAGTATCTCCAATTGGGCCATAGGAGAATAACACATGCCACCATCAAAGCATTTCAAACTGCTATTAAGTCTTTTGAGCGATCAAAATAAGATCAGAATTCTGCAATACAAGCAATGGATTTCAACTGGGTGAATCCTGTGCTGAGTGGAAGACTATTTACAGTTGCTTTACAGATTGTCCTATTATGTTCAGTGACAGCCTGTTGTAACTACAGGCAGCTATGTTCTTCCCCCGGGGTTTCCTGGGTCAATGAAGCGGGCTACAAAATGCAAATCATCAGGGCGGAGGCACAAACCAGAGAAGTGAAGAGTGGGTAAAATGACGAAAGCCTGTCCCAGCTCTCTTACAGAAGGCAGTTCTACAGCAGCAAGACAGAGGGCCTGATTCTAACTTTGGAGGACGGTGTTAAACCGTCCCAAAAGTGGCGGATATACCACCTACCGTATTACGAGTCCATTATATCCTATGGAACTCGTAATACGGTAGGTGGTATATCCGCCACTTTTGGGACGGTTTAACACCGTCCTCCAAAGTTAGAATCAGGCCCAGAGTCTTGAGGGTGCCAAAGGGGAACTCAAGGTTAAACAGCTTTCTGTCACTTCCAACCAGTCTCCGGGACCTTTGAGTGGGGTGCTGGTGAATGAGGCTAGTACTATAGGTGAGGCCTATCTGAATATAGCCCCTACGGTGAGTTTGGAAACAACAAATATCGCTATCTTTAATATCTCTGCTTTGGCCCCTTCTGTTGGGCGGGACCATATCTTCTGTTCAGCTCAAAATTAGCAGCAATACATTTTTCATTTGAGGTGCTTGAAGTGGGGGAAGCAGAGGAACAGCCATGCCAAACACTCAATTAGAGGAAGAAACTGATCCAGACAATTTGGCGGGTACCAACAATGGTCCAGCTCTTCAGTTGCTGTTGGCCTCTATAGATAGTTATGTTTCCCCCCCACTGAATCTCCAGAGAAGTGAATAGCCCAAAATAAAGCACATTTCGAAGTCTAGACGCAGTTGTAAGATATTTATCAGAATTTACTTTTACAAATGAATTCCAGGCCATCTCAGTCAGAACAACAAATATCTGATCTAGAAGACCTTCAAAGAGGTTCTGAATCCCAGGAACTGGAAATTTACGAAATACAAACGAGTATGGACTATTTTGAAAATAGATCCAGAATCTCTAACCTGAAATTGGTGGGCATTCTAGAGAAGCGAGAATGGTCAAAACCCTGTTAAATTTATCTCAGACTTGATTCACCAGTATGTCCTTCCAGAGGGTGGCACTAAGACTGAAAGCCTGTCTATCATGCAAGCCCACCGAGTTCCCTCTACTCAACTTTCTAATGCTAAATATCCTCGCCCATTCATGGTCCACTTAGGAGATTTCAGGATGAAGGAGAGGATTTTTAGGGAAGTAATCAGATCCAAAGGCATTCAGATGGTGAATAAAGGTCAGCTAAATATTTTTGCAGATATGTCTGTGATGGCAGCACACCACAGATGAGAATTCAAGGAAATTATTGAACCACTCAAGAAGCAAGGCAACCAGGCTTCTTTAGTGCAACAGTCCAAACTAAACGTTTTGGTAGAGGGACAATTTTGTGTTTTAGGTACTATTGAACAAATAAAGGAATCATTACAACAGAGAAATGACACTCCTAACTGAAATGAACTCAGAGGCATTGATACATCTGAGACTTGGGGATGTGAAAAGGAACCCAGTGTCTTGTTTAAAAACCTAAGTGATAAGTGCCTAGATTATATTTGTTTCAGTATCCCAATTCAGATTAAGTGGCAGGCTGATTCTAGGAATTTGCTGGAGCAATAATAGAATTATTATAATAGAAGAAGGGGCTAGTAAAGAGAGAGGTGGCTGGAATGTTTGACTAAGCTGGGCTGTTTGAACTAGTCCAGGAATATAGTCGCCCCTGACATATTTGGTCTCTATTCAGTTGCTGAGCTCCTGGTCAATGTTATGCTTATTTGGTTTGTAGGTGGCTGTCCCTTGGACAATGGCTTCTGGGTAATACTATAAGCAATCTGCTAGAAGGGAGAGAAAGGGTTAGTAGGCAAAAAGGCAGGTTGCTCTCATTTGAGAGTCTCAGTGTGGGAGGGCTCTCTGGAGCAATCCGCTTTAAGGGTGGAGGGGTTGGGAGGCACAGGGTGTTGGGAAGCAAGGGGTGGTGAGGGTGTAAGTTGTGGTTGGAGAAAGCAAAGATTAATGTGATGTAGTAGTTCATCTATTAGAGTGCAAATAGTCGGTCAGCTTACAAGGCATAGGATTAGCGAGTTCTTTCTAAGGTTAATTTATGGCCTCTAGGTCTGTAACAATTCTTTCATGAAATGTGAATGGCTTCAACAATAGATTGAAGCACAGAGCAATGCCTGACTGGCTTAAAGTTGGCTAATATAATCTTACTGCAGGAGATGCATTTGAAATCTGCAGCATCAATAAAAAACCCTGGTTATATCTAACATGAATTCTATGCCTCTGCTAATGCTGCGGTTCAGGGCAAAGTCATTCTAGTGTCCAAAGAACTTCCCCCCTGAAATAGTTAAGGTTCATAGCCTAGGGATTCAAGTGTTAGATGGATCTGGGTTCAAATGCTGGTTTTTAATCATGTGATCAACAGTGTTAGCTTTTATGGCCCTATTGAAGATTTGCTAGACATTCTGCAATCCCTCTATAACTATGCCAAGAAGGAGCCAGGCCCTCTCATGATAGTTTGCGATATTAACGTAGTTTTGGATTGCTCACAGGCAAATAAGCCTCAGAAGAACCCCAAACCCAGCAAACTTCTGTACGTTTTTATGCATGATTTTGCTCTGATTAACTCCTGGTGGTGTGATCATTCTAAGGATAGAATGCATACTTGTCACTCCAAATGATTTCACTCTTCTTCGTGTATTGATTTCTTTTTGATCTCACATTCTCTTGCAAGAGCTCAGACTGTAATAGTGGCAAACACTTTTTCTAAACATGCTAGAACTACAATTAGCCATGTGCCACCCAGATGGATCTTTGAGAAGTCTTTATTAATGAATGAGCAATGGGTCTCTCAGGTGCATCAGGCTCTTGAGGATTTCCTAGGAGGCCATGAGCGAGAACCCCAAATTTAGGCCATTGGTACCTCATGGGGGATGGGTTCCAACTTTATTTTTTTTGCAAAGTATGGATGCCTAAAGAATAAAAATATTTGATAGCAAGTCATCACTCTTTTACTTTTGTCTGATATTTTTGGATTAATAACCATAGCTGAAAAAAATAATGCCTTTTATATTTTTCATTAATAGCATACAAATTCATCATAATATGTGGAAAAAATAAATCTAATTCCACCATATTGATTAAATTCAATATAATTTTAAAATAATTATGATTATTAACTGTAATAATAACAATATAGTCCTTAAAAGATTATCAAGAAAACATCACTGTATACCTCATATATTGATTTAGATTACATGCTTAATTTTCACAGTTTCACTGTTCACCTATTTCATGCACCTTAGTTATGTGGGATACTATGGCCCCCAATATGAGTTTGGCGGGCGCCCTACGCCTGTGCAGTCCAAACACCGTCTGCCTTATTTGGAGTTCCCCGCAGGGCCTTAACATTGCAGCCGGCTCGTAATCGCACAGCACCTGTCGCACATTCCACTGCCCGTAATTCGACTGAGTTCCCCGCAGGGCCTTAACATTGCAGCTGGCTCGTAATCGAGCTGCCAGCAATGTGGCAGTGCGGCAGGTGCAGCGGCACCCGTCGCACATTCTACTGCCCGTAATTCGGGCAGTGGAATCCACGACTGGGCTGTGCATGGGGGCCCCTGGTGCAGGGGCTCCCAGGGGGCATCCGACATCCCCATTCCACCAGCTGGCCGTGTGAGGACTCATAATTCGAAGGGCAGCTCTGCCCTGGCGGATTACAACCACCAGCCTGCCACGGCAGTCCAACCACTACAGGGAGTCTGACGGTCTCGAGACTGCCTGACTCATAATGAGGGCCCCTGTTTCAATTTGTGATTTATATAGGTCTGCGAGAGTAAGATCTGATCTTGTTACGAACCATTTCCCTTATCTGACCCAAAAAGCCACTTCTGTGTTCAGCCGTCATATAATATCTTTTCACAGAAACTGAATTGAGGTTCAACCTTGTTGTACCAACTGGAGTTTGTGTGTCTTTGTTGACTGTTACCTCTGTCGCTTGATTGACCAGAAGTTACCCAAATGGATTAACATCTGACAGTTGAATTGAAAAGCATCCGTTGATGTAGTTGTGGTGTATCTCTGAATGTTTCACTGCAAGTAATGTAACTTTGGCATAGTACACGGGAAGATATCTAGCGTGGTTCATCCTGTAATACACAAAACATCATGGGATCATAGAGCATATGATGGTAAGATGTAAATGCCAATTTCCTTCTCGAGCAGCATGCAGCAGAGCCAGCAAGACATTTTCAACAATATCCACATACAACATCCAAAATGCATTGTCAAGACAAAGATGTCTCAGATTACATCTTAAAGCTGTTTACTTCCACAAAGGCAGCATTCCGCAAGAGGTCGTCTGATCTGATCCCTGTTGGCATAGGTGTTTTGAAAAGTCAGTAACATCCTTAATGAAGGAGTAGACTACCTGAATGTTCTCTTCATAATTCTTCTCTACCCAGGGGATAAACTCCAACCAAGCCAGTCTGAACATAGCGTCATACACACACTTGTATACTCAAACTGCACAATTGTACATACAACTTTCTATTACTGATGACATTGATCCTTCTGCTATCATGTCTGATTTAATGCAAAGGTTGTAAAGGCCAGCGTCTTGAAAGAATTTTCCAAGAATGGACATGACATTGCAAATGGTGTAAAAGGTGCCCATTGGAAGAATGATTCTGCTGTGCATTACTTTATGCTTCCACACGTTAGTTGCTTTTGCGTAGAGAACTTGATCCGTGACTATTAAAATGTTTGCCAAATACAGTGTTTCCCTTACCAGCTCTGACTGTTTCTAAATTTCCGAAACAGTTGTCAACTCAGGTGCAGGGGCATTAATGGTCTCTAGTACTGATGTTATACCCTGTCAAACTTGGTATTATCAGTGCAAGGCTTGCGTCTTGTCTTGTAACTACCCAGATTATGTTCTTATTTTGTGCATGTTTCAGTTGTACAACACATTCCAGCATGACTTCATTACCTGTCATCAAAGGTTGAGGCCTAACTCGTTCCCCTTTGTGAATGTTTCCCAGAATGTTTTTTCAGAGCAGGCAGTGGTCCAATGGACCACTGCCTACACTGAAAAAACGAAACTAAATGGTTTTGGTATTTTTTTCATTTTGCAACTCGTTTTCCTTTAAGGAAAACGGGCTGCAAAATGAAAAAAAAAAAAATGATTTATTTAAAAAGCAGTCGCAGACATGGAGGTCTGCTGACTCACCGTCCATGTGAGTGCAGGGACTCGCTAGGGGGTCGCAAAATGCGACCCACCCCATTAATAGTGATGAGGTGGGTCTTTGCGACCCCGTAGCGAGTCGCAGACGGTGTCTGAGACACCGTTCTGCATCCGAGATTGCGACTCGGAAATTGCGAGTCGGACAGACTCGCAATTTCCGAGTCGCAATCTCGGAGTTTGCTACATGTGGCCCTAGGACTCTTATTCTTCTGAAAATTCATATCTTAACTTGTGTGTGTGTTGGATTTTTCTCGTTTTTGTCTTGTTTTATTTAGATAAATATTCCCTATTTTTCTAAACCTGTTGTGTCATTTTGTAGTGTTTTCACTGAGTTACTGTGTGTGTTAGTACACATACTTTACACATTGCTCCTGAAGTTAAGCCTACCTGCCCATGCCAAGCTACCAAGGGGGTGAGCGGGGTGAGCTGAGGGTGTTTCTCATTTACTCTGACTAGAGTGAGGGTCCTTGCTTGGACAGGGGATAACCTGACTGCCAACCAAAGACCCCATTTCTAACAATCACATTTACTGTATTTGAATTTTTTAGTAATACAATTCACAATAATATAAATTCTGAAAAAAGGCTATTTACATCAAGGTATCTTAGGTGTGGGCTGGTAAATCACAAAATTCAAAGAGTTATGACTTGCTATCACACATTTTCCATCTTTAGGCATCCATACCTTGCCAATAAATCACATTAGGATCCATTTCCCAAAGTGGTCCCGAGAACATGGTTGTCTCAAGACCTATAGAACATAGGGGGTCATTCTGACCTCGGCGGTAAAAGGCCCTTACCGCCGGTCAGAAGTCCGCCATTCTACCGCCGCGGCCGCGGTAAACCGCCAAGGTCATTCTGACCACCAACTGTGAATCCGCCAAAAACCCGACATCCAAGGAAGGCCGCCTCATCAGCGGGCCTCGGAAAACTGGAGAAGACCAAACCTCCACCGCCACGCCAACACAAACACGCCCATGCCATTCTGACCCACGAATCCACGCGGCTGTCTTTCAACCGCGGTATTCCATTGGCGGTACACACCGCCGCAGTCAAAATACACACACCATTACAAAACACAGCCACATTGGACAATTTGAAATACACACACCTGACACACATACCAACAACACTCCCACACATCCAATCAACTATAAAACACACACCCACACCACCCACAAACCCCCACTAGTTGGAAATCGGAGAGAAGGCGAGAGAGAGAGAGATAGAGAGCGAGCACAGCAATAGAAAACCCCAACACACACAGGAACCCAACCTCATCACCCACACCACATACACGCACACATCACCACGCACATCACCACAAACACCACCCCACACCTCATCCACACCGCCCCATGGCACCACAAAGACACCCCAGGTTCTCGGACCAAGAACTCAGGGTCATGGTGGAGGAAACTATAAGGGTTGAGCCCCAGCTCTTCGGCACACAGGTGCAGCACACCACTGTAGCAAGGAAGGCTGAGCTATGGCAAAGGATCGTAGACAGGGTCAACGCTGTGGGACAGCATCCCAGAAATCGGGAAGATATCAGAAAGCGATGGAACGACCTACGGGAGAAGGTGCGCTCGATGGTGTCGCGACACAACATCGCTGTGCAGAAGACTGGCGGCGGACCCCCACCCACTCCACCCCAATTCACAGCATGGGAGCAAGAAGTAGTAAACATCATGCATCCTGATGGCCTCGCTGGAGTACACGGAGGAATGGACTCTGGTAAGTCGAATCTCAACTACTTCACCCCCCCCCAACCACCAGCATGCCAAACCCCCCCCCCTCACCCCCAATCTCAACCCCCCAGCACACAACCTCCCTGCCAATGTCTCACCAGCACAACCCACCCTAAACCACACCAACCCCTGAATGCCAACACAAACCATAGACAGCCACCACCAAAGCATGACCATTGCACATACCCATACCCCCCCCCCCAACCTCCCTCACAACACCTCCCACAAGGGAATGCCAGCACTGGGGGACAAGGGCACTCAAAATGCACGCCATGGCACACACAAAAGCAATAACCATACTCCTTTACCCCTGCAGGGCCCGAACGCCAACACACCGCCACGGAGGGTCCAGATTTGTCCATCCCACCCCCAGAACAGGCCCCCAGCGATGACAGCAGCTCTGTCGACCTAGAACCTGATGACCAGCCTGGACCATCGGGGACCTCTGGACAGTCGGTTACCCTCAGTCAGCCACAGGCCACAGCAGACCCAACCCCCTCTGGGAACACCAGCACAGCTCCCACCCAGCGGGCCCATGCCTCTGTCTCTAGGACGCATCAATCAGCGGTGTGTCCGCCACTACAGGGCACCCAGGCTGACCCAACACCCCAACAACAACAGGGACCTGGGGGCAGTGGTAGTGGGCACACCGTCCAGGGGACAGAGGCCCGGGGAAACAGGGCAACTGGGAGGGCTGCTGTGCGACAGGAGGGGGAGGACAGGCCCAGGGAACCCACTCTCCAAGAGGCCCTCACCACCATCATGGGAGCATACCATCACTCCCAGGAGACGATGGCGACGGTACTGGCCAGGTTCACCGAGATCCAGGCACAGCAGGAGCAACGCTACATGGGGTTCAGCAATGAACTCAGGACCATCGCTACCGATATGGGGACCATAGTCCAGGCCCTCAACCGGATAGAAACCACATTGCGGGATCATGTGGCACCACAAAGGGCCCCTGTCACTAGCCAGGAACAGCCTACCACCTCCGCCGGCGCTAGTGGTCAGGAGGCCCCCACACAACGACAGGCCACCAGAACCCCACCTCCTGCTGAAGATCAACCACCCCGCAAGAGGAACCTGAGATCTCACAGGAAGACAGAGTAGGATGCCAAGACCCCCGCCAGCATAATATACCCCCTGATGTCATCCCACTGTCCCACAGTGTCACCCTGTCCAACCATGAACTGCCCCTGCTCCATCCTTCCACAGGCATATGGACAATGCACCTGTGAAACTGAGAACTGGACTCTGCCATGGACATAACTCCACCCTCACCCATCACCGTTTTAATATCATGTACCAATATCTAGCACTAAAAATAAATCACTCATTGCACTGAATTCATTCAGGAGTCAGCCTGTATTATTTACAAATGTATAACACATTACTGAGCAAAAATGTTCTGTTATTCTTGTGATGACAACATACCAATGTCAATAAGCCTTAGTCCATGGGCTAACCAAGCAGAAGTCACGCAGTGGGTCATACAGCACTGAAAAGGGAAGGGAAAATCAAACATCAGTTTAAAAGAACTGGGGGGAAATACACAAAGTAAAGATGCAGGGGGCTTTCAGTATATGTTAAATGGCGTGGGTGAATCTTACCTGTGTGCTACTGAAAATACTGTTGGATAACTCTGTCCCTGTTGTCTGTGTCGTCCTCTTCGTCTTCCTCCTCTTCACTCTCCGCAGGCTCCACAGCTGCTTCAACACCACCATCTGGACCATCCTCCTGCAGGAAAGGCACCTGACGTCGCAATGCCAGATTGTGAAGCATACAGCAGGCCACGATGATCTGGCACACCTTCTTTGGTGAGTACATCAGGGATCCCCCTGTCATATGCAGGCACCTAAACCTGGCCTTCAGGAGGCCAAAGGTTCTTTCTATGATCCTCCTAGTTCGCCCATGGGCCTCATTGTACCGTTCCTCTGCCCTGGTCCGGGGATTCCTCACTGGGGTCAATAGCCAAGGCAGGTTGGGGTAACCAGAGTCACCTATTAGCCACACATGTTGTCTCTGTAGCTGTTCCATCACATAAGGGATGCTGCTATTACGCATCACATACGCGTCATGCACTGACCCAGGGAACATGGCATTCACATGGGAGATGTACTGGTCAGCCAAACAGACCACCTGGACGTTCATAGAATGGTAACTTTTCCTGTTTCTGTACACCTGCTCATCGTCTTTTGGGGGTACTAAGGCCACATGGGTCCCACCAATGGCACCAATGATGTTGGGGATATGTCCAAGGGCATAGAAATCACCCTTCACAGTGGCCAAATCAACCTCCTCAGGGAATACAATGTAACTCCGCATGTGTTTCGTCAGGGCAGACAACACTCTAGACAAAACTTTAGAAAACATAGGCTGAGACATTCCAGATGACATGGCCACTGTTGTCTGGAATGAGCCACTTGCCAAAAAATGGAGGACTGACAGAACCTGCACTAGAGGGGGAATTCCTGTGGGTTGGCGGATGGGGGACATCAGGGCTGGCTCCAGCTGGGCACACAGTTCATGGATAGTGGCACGGTCAAGTCGGTATCGTAGTATGATGTGGCGTTCTTCCATTGTCGACAGCTCCACCAGCGGTCGGTACACGCGAGGATTCATCCTTCTCCTCGCAAGTCCCAGCGGACGGTGCCTAGGAAGGACAACATGGAGCACAGAGTCAAGCAAATCACTGGTACGTTCACCACAGCTTGCATAGCACAAGGTTATCTATGTATTGAAAGGCGTGTATGTGTGGCAATGCAAGGCCTAGGCCTGTGTGACGCAGTACAAATTATGCCATGTGGGCCCTTGAAATGGCGGCTGCCTGACCTGTGAAGTGGGACAATGGGATGTGAGGTCAATGCGCTGGCGGGGCACACCGTGGCGGTAGGCGGTCGAAGACCGCTATACGAAGCCGCATTGGTTAACATTGAAGCCTATGGGTTTCAGGAGCCAATGACGAAGTGCGCCTGCGGTCGCGGTACGCACCGCCGCGGGCGTGACCGCCATTTTCTATCTGCTTAATCACTCGAGACCTGATCATCCACAGGAGAGGACCTATACTGCAAGTGCTGCTGTGACCTCGGTCTGGAAGTGACAATGGCTGCTGCGACTGGGGAAAGGGCCCCTGCCTTCAGTTCCGAAGAGTTGGAGAAGCTCGTGGATGGGGTCCTCCCCCAGTATGCATTACTCTACGGTCCTCCAGACCAACAGGTAAGTACACCGGGTGCACATGGAATGGGCGATGCCTGTGTGGAGTGGGGTGGATGTAAGTTGGTGGGGTGGGGGGCGAATGAGGAGTGCAACGCACGACAGATGAGAGCATGTGCCATATGGCAAGGTTGGGGAGGGGGGGCCAATCACATCTAACATGCAGTACATTGATGAATGTTTCCTTCCCACCCTGTACATGTCAAATAGGTCAGCGCCCATCAGAAAGTGGACATTTGGCGTGCCATCGCCAAGGAAGTCCGGGCCCTGGGGGTCCACGTCAGACGGGGCACCCACTGCCGCAAGAGGTGGGAGGACATCCGCCGCGGGACCAGGAAGACCGCCGAGTCACTGCTGGGGATGGCCTCCCAACCTAGGAGGGGTGCCAGTCGTACCCTGACCCCCCTGATGTCCCGGATCCTGGCGGTGGCCTACCCTGATTTGGATGGGCGCTTGAGGACATCACAGCAGACACAAGGGGGTGAGTATCAGCACATTCTGCTATCTTTCTGCGCAGTGGAGGCGTCTGGGTGGGGGAGGAGGGTTGTGGGTGACATTAGGCCAGGGCGCTTTCTGTAGTGTAGTCCTCTCCTTTAGGCATGGCCCTGTGCTCCCGGACCCCACCTCTGTAGGGTGACAAGTACAGCTATCGATGGTCCAGTATCACACATGTGCGCGTTTGTCGTCTCTAGACCTGTTGTCCTAGTCAGAAGTACTGAGTAGTGTACCCCGAATGCCCGGCTTAGTGCATGAGGCTCCTGTGTCTGTCCTCTCCGCCAACGGTGTTGACATTGCATGCACTCAACCTGGTCTTTGTTTTTCTCCCCCCACCCTTCTTCTTCATCTTCCTGTGCATGTGTGCATTAGCATCATCAGGCGGAGGAGATTTGGCATCGGAGCACGAGGGAGCTGCAAGTCACAAGGCCCCGGTGGGCCCAGGAACAGACACCGAGGGCACCAGTGATCCGGAGGGCGAGGGGAGCACCACAACGGGGACCGGTGGTGAGACCAGCGACACCGACACGTCCTCAGATGGGAGCTCCCTAGCGGTGGCGGCAACATCCGGGCCCCCCGCCTCTACAGGTACAGCCGCCACCCAGCGCACCAGCCCCGCCCTCCCAGCAGCCCCTCAGCCTACGCTCCATGCCCGCTCTCCCAGGAAGGCGGGCGTCTCCTTCGCCCCAGGCACCTCAGCCCCTGCCCCTGTCACCCCTGCTGCCCTCAGTGCGGAGGTCATTGACCTCCTGAGGATGCTCATTGTTGGGCAGACTACCCTTTTGAATGCCATCCAGGGGGTAGAAAGGGAGGTGCATCGGAGCAATGCTACCTGGAGGGCATTCATTCGGGTCAGGCTGCCCATCAACGATCGTTCAATGCTCTGGCCTCAGCACTGACGGCAGCCATTGTCCCTGTTTCCAGCCTCCCTCTTCTTACTGCCTCCAGCCTGTCTCTGTCTCCTGTTCCTCAGCCTATCCCATCCACACCATCAGACCAGCCTGCACACACCTCAACACCCAAGGGCAGCTCATCCAGACACAAGCACCACAGAACCCACAAGCATTCACCCAAGCAACACCCAGATGCAGACATTCCAACAGTCACTACCACCTCTGTGTCCCCCTCCTCCTCGTCTCCCTCCTCCCTCCCTGTGACGTCTACACTCACACCTGCATGCACACCACCATCAGCCAGTGCTTCCATCACCAGCACACCCTCCAGTCCAGTCCGCACACGTGCAGTCACCACCCCCACTGCCATTTACATGTCCCCTGTGTCCTCTCCCACTGTGTCTGTCACCCCCTCTTCCAAACCACACAAACGCAGGCAGCCACCCACCCAACAGCCATCCACCTCACCACAGCCTACAGCACCAGCACCTGCACCCAAAGACAGCACACCTGACTCTCCTACAACCACATCCTCTTCCTCCACTCCCATCACCACTTCTCCTACCCTTTACCTTGGTCCTAAAAAAGTTTTCCTCGCTAATCTTAACCTCTTTCCCTCCGATGACACACCCCCTCCATCTGCAAAGAGTCCCAAGAGCACCTCAGCCACCACCAGCCCAGCTTCGAGTGTCACTGTGGTGCATGGGTTCTGGAGTCCACCCTTTGCCAGCAGTGACACTTCGATCAGCAGCAAGGACACATCCAGTCCCCCCCCCAGGCAAGAGGACCAGGAAAGTAAAGGGCCGCCGTGAGAGGACTGACACGGCTGCCCCCAAGGAGCAAAGTTCGCCCACTTCGCCAGCCACAACATCTAGGGGAGGCAAGGGCCCGAGAGCCCCATCTAAGGAGCGAAAGGGCAGCAGGGCGGAGAAGTCAGCCAGCAGGAGCGCGGAGCAGGTGGGCCTCACAAGCCCCATCCCGGGTGTTAGGGAGGACACCAAAGGGCCCAGGACTCCGTCACTGAAGGGTCCAGCAACATCACGGTCGGAGGGCGACTGAGCAGGGAGTCCAGACCAGGTCATGGCTCCCTTGACTTACTGGATGAGCACCGCTGAAGAGGGCCCCGCCGTGCAGAAGAGCACCGCTGAAGAGGGCCCCGCCATGCAGAAGAGCACCGCTGAACAGGGCCCCGCCGTGAAGATAGGCACCGCTGAACAGGGCCCCGCTGTGCAGAAGAGCACCGCTGAAGAGGGCCCCGCCGTGCAGAAGAGCACCGCTGAACAGGGCCCCGCCGTGAAGATAGGCACCGCTTAACAGGGCCCCGCCGTGCAGAAGAGCACCGCTGAAGAGGGCCCCGCCGTGCAGAAGAGCACCGCTGAACAGGGCCCCGCCGTGAAGATAGGCACCGCTGAAGAGGGCCCCGCCGTGCAGAAGAGCACCGCTGAACAGGGCCCCGCCGTGAAGAAGAGCACCGCTGAACAGGGCCCCGCCGTGAAGATAGGCACCGCTGAACAGGGCCCCGCCGTGCAGAAGAGCACCGCTGAAGAGGGCCCGCCGTGCAGAAGAGCACCGCTGAACAGGGCCCCACCGTGCAGAAGAGCACCGCTGAAGAGGGCCCCGCCGTGCAGAAGAGCACCCGCTGAACAGGGCCCCGCCGTGAAGAAGAGCACCGCTGAACAGGGCCCCGCCGTGAAGATCGGCACCGCTGAAGAGGGCCCCGCCGTGCAGAAGAGCACCGCTGAACAGGGCCCCGCCGTGAAAATAGGCACCGCTGAACAGGGCCCCGCCGTGCAGAAGAGCACCGCTGAACAGGGCCCCGCCGTGCAGAAGAGCACCGCTGAAGAGGGCCCCGCCGTCTCAAGCACCGCTCCGCTGGGCACCGCCATCTCAAGCACCACTCCGCTGGGCCCCGCCGTCTCAAGCACCGCTCCGCTGGGCCCTTCCTGTCAAGCACCGCTCCGCTGGGCACTGCCGTCTCAGGCACCACTTCGCTGGGAACCGCCGTCTCAAGCACTGCTCCGCTGGGCACCGCTGTCTCAAGCACCGCTCCGCTGGGCACCGCCGTCTCAAGCACCACTCCGCTGTGCCCCGCCGTCTCAAGCACCGCTCCGCTGGGCCCTTCCTGTCAAGCACCGCTCCGCTGGGCCCTTCCTGTCAAGCACCGCTCCGCTGGGCACCGCCGTCTCAAGCACCGCTCCGCTGGGCCCTTCCTGTCAAGCACCGCTCCGCTGGGCCCTTCCTGTCAAGCACCGCTCCGCTGGGCACCGCCGTCTCAAGCACCACTCCGCTGGGCCCCGCCGTCTCAAGCACCGCTCCGCTGGGCACCGCCGTCTCAAGCACTGCTCCGCTGGGCCCTTCCTGTCAAGCACCGCTCCGCTGGGCCCTTCCTGTCAAGCACCGCTCCGCTGGGCCCTTCCTGTCAAGCACCGCTCCGCTGGGCACTGCCGTCTCAAGCACCGCTCCGCTGGGCCCTTCCTGTCAAGCACCGCTCCGCTGGGCACCGCCGTCTCAGGCACCACTCCGCTGGGCACCGCCGTCTCAAGCACCGCTCCGCTGGGCCCCGCCGTCTCAAGCACCGCTCCGCTGGGCACCGCCGTCTCAAGCACCACTCCGCTGGGCCCCGCCGTCTCAAGCACCGCTCCGCTGGGCACCGCCGTCTCAAGCACCACTCCGCTGGGCCCCGCCGTCTCAAGCACCGCTCCGCTGGGCCCTTCCTGTCAAGCACCGCTCCGCTGGGCCCTTCCTGTCAAGCACCGCTCCGCTGGGCACCGTCGTCTCAAGCACCGCTCCGCTGGGCCCTTCCTGTCAAGCACTGTTAACGGTTCACTGTGCCCACCATGCCTCCTCCTTGACCTGTGGAGACTGTAATCCACCTGATGGACTGTGGCTTTGCACTCCCCAGGATGGCACAGTGGGCAAGCCACCCACTGTAGAGACTTGAGAGACTGTGGCTTTGCACTCCCCAGGATGGCACAGTGGGCAAGCCACCCACTGTAGAGACTTGAGAGACTGTGGCTTTGCACTCCCCAGGATGTGACAGTGGGCAAGCCACCCACTGTAGAGACTTGAGAGACTGTGGCTTTGCACTCCCCAGGATGTGACAGTGGGCAACCTACCCACTGTAGAGACTTGAGAGACTGTGGCTTTGCACTCCCCAGGATGTGACAGTGGGCAACCAACCCACTGTAGAGACTTGAGAGACTGTGGCTTTGCACTCCCCAGGATGGCACAGTGGGCAAACCACCCACTGTAGAGACTTGAGAGACTGTGGCTTTGCACTCCCCAGGATGGCACAGTAGGCATGGTGGCCCCTTCGTGGATCTGGCGTCGTGGACTCATGTGGCTGTGGTGCCCCCCCCTTTCCTTCCCCCTGAGGTGCCTGTAGTTTTGTCATCAGATGCCCCTGCAGTGTTCTCTCCAAAGGACTCAGGTCTCCTGTGTGGGCTTTGCCCTTGTGTTGTTACACTTTGGCCCACGGACACTTCGATTTTCTTTTGATGTGCAGGACTCATTGCCTTGGTTATCCATTGCACTGTATATATAATTATTTTGGTATTGTTTTTTGCCTAGTTGACCAATACTTTTCAAAGCCTTTATTGTACGTAAATATTTTGGTAATTTTAATGATGTCTTTGCATTTTTCCGGGGGGTTTGGGTGGTATCACTGTGACTTGTTGCTCTGCATTGGTGTGTACATAGTTTGGGGGGGTGGGGCTCGCATATGTGTGTGCGTGTAACCTTTCCTCCTTCCCCCTCCCGTGTATCGTAGGTGCAGTACTCACCGTTGTCGTCTGCGTCGGAGTTCGTACTCGTGGTAGATGAGCAGGTAGACGAGAGCAGGTAGGATGTTTAATTCGGGTTCCATGCTGTCCTCCTTCCTCGTGGAGTGCATAGAGGTGAGTGTTTTCCCGTTCGTGGTCTGTTTCCGCCGTGTTTTTATCGGCGGTGCTCCCGCCCCAGAAAAGGTGGCGGATTGGTGAGTTATGATAGTGTGGGCGGTACATTGTCTGCCGCCTGTCTGTTGGCGGTGACCGCCGTGCTGTTTGTCTGTACCGCCGTGGCGGTCGGAGTGTTAAGTTGGCTGGCTGTGTTGGCGGTTCCCGCCAGGGTCAGAATTCAATTTTTTTGACCGCCAGCCTGTTGGCAGGTTGGCCGCCGCTTTATCACCGACCGCCAGGGTTAAAATCACCCCCATAATGTCTTTTCAGTTTTTGTGTTTTCAGTTTGGGGTGCCTTAAAGGCTTTTTGTAGGGGGTGAGGTTATAGCCTTTAGTTAAAAGTTGAGACAGAGGGAGAGAATAACCAATCAACAATTGTAATCAGCGTTTAATCAAGCTACTGTAGTTCATTCCTCAACCCCTACGCCAGAACTCTGATTCAGGAGCATCTCCAGTTCATTTGTTACTCTACAGGATGTTGCTAAATACTCTATAATGGCAGTTCTACACTCAATCAGTTATCAGGCAGTTAGAGTTGCAAATTTGAGGCGAATGGCATTATTTAGCAAATGAATGTTATGTTACACCCCATCAAAACTTCATAAAATGTTTCCAGGGGTTGCATTGCGCTGTTTTAGATGCCATCAAGTAAATTATGATTGGCTCCACATAATGTTTATATATCTGCACTTGCAAAAATTCTGGCATGATGTTTTTGGGAAATTGGGCCTAAAATTGCATTCCCTTCTCTCTCCTGATGTACACATGACTTTACTTGGCTTTACAGGGCTATTGGCAGAGATGACTATCAGGCAGAGGCAACTGGTATTTATAGCAGCTTCTGTAGCTAGATCTCTGATCTTAGTATATTGGAGATGGGATAAACTCCCCCTTGTGTCAGGATGGATCTCTAATATGGGTAGAGTTTGTAGTTGAAAAACGTTATATGTAAAAAGAATGGGTTCCACAGCTAAGCTTAATGGAATGTGGATTTGTAGGATAATTTGGGCTATGGAAATTCAGGCTGCTTTTTTTCTTTTATGTCGATGGGGCTTATATGGATACAATTAACTTCTACATTTTGCTTAGTATTTATTTCTATAATCAACTTTACCTTGGAACAGACTAATTACAGGGGGCATGCATCCCTTTAATTGTGTGGAGGTGAAAAGTTTAAGTAGCCTGAGTCCAGCTCCATCCTCCTATCCTGCCAGCGATGGCCCATCAATGCACACTCAAGCTCTCTATCATGATTGTATTTGGCTGTCTAGGAGGAATACACAAAGCACAACTGTCAGCTACACCCAGTCATGTTACTCAGAGACAGTCTAATAAAGTGCTAAAAGAACCAGTATGAACAAAGGGGGTTTGCACATCTAAACCCATGTCACCTGGGCATACTAAAGGCTAAGGCAGGAAAATGCCCACCTTCTAAAAGTGGCATTGGCAAAATTGTGATTTAAAATTCACTTCACTATAAGTTAGGATTTTTCATTACAAATCCAAGAACACCAAACACAAACTGGTTTCCTGCTCAAAATGGGAAATGACAGATTACTAAATATAGTAAGGTGACTCCAGTGTTATCCTGTAGGATAGGAGGGCCTTGCAGTAGTGCAAAAATTAGTTTAAGTGTTTTCCATTACCACGACATTTCCAACGTTTTAAATGCATTGAACCCTGGCCTCTGGGCTATCCTGGGCCTACCCTAGGGATGACTTATATGTATTAAAAAGGAAGATATTGGCCTGGCAAAGGCTCATTTGCCAGGTTAAAAAGGCAGTTTAAACTGCATTCAGAGATCACAATGGCAGACCTTAGACATGATTAAATTGCTAGTTAAAGGGGAGGCAAAATCAATTCTGCAGCCCCATTAGTCACATTCAATTTAGAGCCCCTGGTCACAGATATTGCCACTTTGCTGTGGACTCACTAGTAAATTAAATATGCTAATTGGGTATAAGCCAATTCCACCATTTCTAAAGGAGAGAGCACACACACTTTAGCACTGATTAGCAGTAGCAATGTGCATAGAGTTCTAAGGTCAAAACAAAAACAATTCAGAAAATATGGGAGGAATGAAGGCAATGCGTTTGAGGATGATGCTGCGGAGAAGGCCAAGTCCAACACACCTGCTTTCAAATCTCACCTTTGGCTCACAATTCATGAAACAACCAAGTTCAATCTTCTTGTTTCATCTGCAAGGCCATAAATAATTGTACTCTAAATCATACTACCAGACTTTTTGTTCCCCACTAGCCATCCCAGTCTCTCAGATCCACTTATAAAATTCTGTTGACACCATACCAATTCATTTATAAAATAAATGGCTGCCAAACCCTCCTTGGCTTTTCCATGATTGGCACATATAAATTTAGTAGTAAGTCCCTAGTAACATGCACTAGAGGTACCTGAGCCTGTAAATCAAATGCTACAAGTGGGCCTGCAGCACTGATTGTGCCACCCACATGGGTAGCCCTGTAAACATGGTTCACACCAGCCACTGTAGTGTCTGTGTGTGCAGTTTAAAGCTGCCAATTTGACCTGGCAAGGGTACCCACTTGCCAGGTCCAAACCTTCCCTTTTTATACATGTAAGGCACCCCTAAGGTAAGCCTTAGGTATCCCAATTTTTCAGGGTGCAATGTGGGACATGTACTGATGTGCTTTACATGTCCTAACAGTGAAATACTGTCAAGTTTTCACTGTTGCAAGGCCTATCTCTATAATAGGTCAACATGGGGGCTGCCTTTAAATAACTTTTAAGTGCACTTTCCCTTTGGGAGCAGATAGACATATGGAGCCATCTGGGCTAGAATTGAGGAAGGAATGTTTACTTACACCTAAATGGGCCATGCGTATCCTCACACAATGCAGTCTCCAAACCCCTGGTGTGTGTCTAGGGCCAGGCCGGGGCAAGGCAGGATCTTGTGAACAACAGAAACCTTCCTTTGAAGTTTGCCTACTTCAAAGGCAGAAAGGGGTATAAGTAGTGGACCCAAAACCCCAGATTTTTAGATTACTTCTGGAACCAAGAGGAACCTTTGCCAATGTGAAGAGCTGGAGGAGGAGTTCCGCCCCTTTGCCTGTGACTGTGCTTTGCTGAGTTGGCCTGCAGTTTCTGCTTCTACCTGAAAGAGAACAAAGACTGGACTTTGTGGTTTATTCCTGCTTGTGAAGTGTCTCCAAGGGCTTGGACTGAGTTTGCCTCCTGTTTTGAAGTCTCAGAACCATCTAAGACTTCCTCTGCCAGCACTTGGACTGGGCCCTTTAAAGGTGAAGCTGGTAGAACAAGGGTTGAAATCCACACACAGGTAGCCGTGCGGGGAAAGTTTTGATGCACAACCTACAACACAGCTGTAAAAACAATGCACCACCCGCCTCGTGGCTGATTTTGACACATCACCTGCATCCCGGCTGGAAAAATGATGCAGTACCCACTTGCGGCTGTTAAAAACGATGCAAACTCCACTCAGCGTAATTTTCCATCGCCATGTAGCCAGATTTCTCATGCATCATTGCTGGATGTCAAAATCATTGTGAACCTGCGCGTATTCCAGGTTCCCTGACCAGAAATCTACACATTACTCTCTTGTGGGAGATGCATCTCCTACCCAACCAGAGAAGAAATGATGCAAGGCCTCACTTGCGAATAAGGAATCACTGCATTGCTGATTTTTCTGACCTATGTGGCTTTATTTGCGACGCAAACAAGGTACTTTGTGTAATAACAACGTTTCCTTTGTTTTCTATGAAGTAAGATTCTCTTATTTTGAAACATCATAACTTTACTTGTGTATGTTGGATTTGTTTAATTTTTCTCTTTTGTCGATTGATTTAGATAAATATTGGCTATTTTTCTAAAGCAGTGTGGTTTCCATTTTGTAGTGTTTTCACCGTGTTACTGTGTGTGTTGGTACAATTACTTTACACATTGCCTTTGAGATAAGCCTGACTGCTTGTGCCAAGCTACCAAAGGGGTGGGCAGGGATTATCTTAAGTGAGTATCACCCTTGCGCTGTCTAGAATGAGGGTCCCTGCTTGAACAGAGTGCAATCTGACTGCCAACCAAAGACTCCAATTTTAACAGCGGTCCAGAGATGTACACCATTTAATTGACACCTTTACTGATCCTGGCATTGTCAGCCAACTGGGAGAATTGCCATCAGACAACAGGCAAACCCTTGCCCATCTTTCAGGTATGGGGTCGGGGCTCTTCCCATAGACCAGGAGAGGCAGGAGGGTTAGCAACACTATGCTTTCTTCACTTTAATGGTAACAATAAACACTGTATTATGCTTTGTCTGCATGATCATTCCAGCTCCTGCTTTTTATAATCAGATGCTATCACTTCAATAAATATAAACTATTGTACATCTTGTTGACCGTCATGGCATGTGTGAGACTTTGTATAACTGAGAGAAATGGGTATGATCTGTTCACTATTACTTCCATGAGGAGTCAGAGTGTCATGTTCTAGGTTGTCACAAATTACCTTTACTGTCTAGGTTTGGGTTAGGTGGTTCAAGCTAGCCGAAGAAGTCAGGCCAACAGATTCAAGATAGTGTGGGACCGACACAGTCACCCACACTCGGTGGTGCTGCTGCTCTAAAACACACAGTTTTATCCCGAAGGTAGGTGTCCTATGACAATATTACAACTGAGAAGTAAAGCCATCTTAAGGTATGTACTGGGCACTGGTCAAAACCCAGCTACAGAATGGCTTCACTGAAACCTATGATGTTTGGTATCAAACATCTCATTTAAGTAATAAACCCATACTGATGCCAGTATTGGGTTTATTATGACATGCACCCAGAAGGCATCTTAGAGGTGCCCCTCTGAAACCCCACTAGCCCTCTAGTGTTCTTTCTGACAGGCCTCAACCAGTCTGACACCACAGATGAGTTTCTGAGACCCTGAAACAATTCCTGCTCTGACAGAAGGTGTCATCACCTCCTCCAACAGGATGGTTGGTAAATCTGCACACCAAGGCCAGGAACTTCAAAGTCTGTGCTGCCTTCGATATATGACCCCGGCTTCCCCCAGTCCCAGGAGAGGTAACCCCTGCCCTGAGGCCCATTTGGCACCAGGACATGTGGGAAATAAGATGGTCAGGAGTCGTGTTACACTGTCAGGCAAGTCACATCCCAAGGGTGGGCTACCTGAAGTGAACACCAAAAGGAGAATTCCACCATCTTGTGTGTGGTGAAATGAAAAACTCTGGGGCCCACTCCCTACAGGAAGTGGTTCTATAGGGGGTGTAGTGACCACAAGGGTAAGAATCCCATTGGTTTCTACCCTTCACTTCCCTGAATGCCCCAAATTCAGTATATAGGTGCCTCCCTGACACTAGAAACACTAACTTGACTCCTTGGAACCAAGGAAGAAAGAAAAAGGAGCGAAGAGAACGAGAAACGGAAGACCTGCACCAAAGTTTGGCACAAAACATTGCCATGCTGCTTGCAATTCGACCATCACTGGGACCGACTGGCAAGGAGCTGGACATCCTCCCCAAAACCCCTCATAGGACTGCCCAGCACCTCAACAACCAGAAACGACCTCCCTTGTTGCAGAGGAGCTGTATCCCTGCATCTTCGGGCACCACTTGCAAAGTCCAGTACTCTGTCCCATTGGCTATTGGGCCCACAGAGGGAACACTGATCCAGGAGAAGAGTGTTTGGAGCTCAGGAGGTCAGCTCCTCCACTTCAATTGAAATCCTGAAAGGCTGACACTTCCGGAGTCTCCTTACACTTATACCTGTGGTACTGGACCCCTTGCAGCAGCCAAGGTTTGTTGGTGTTCCAATCCGGACTCCAACAACCCAAAGACAGATCTACTGTTGAGGGATGTCATGATCCACAAGGCCAATAGTGACAGTGGCCCTACTACCCTGTTTCCCCTCTTCATCATGTCACCAGGACAGAGAGTGAATCTTTGACCGCCAAAACCCTATGACTTGCAACACCCCTGCACCCAAGCCTCACAGCCCGAGTCTGAGGAATGTGACAGTGACAATGGAATTCCAAGACCCTCAGAAGCTGAGCCCTCACTTTGGGTTTCGTCAGACTGGTCTCCCAGTTGCTTCCTGCACCCTCTTTCAGCAAGGACTGAGAACCGTGAGTCTTCAGCAGTATGGCCCTTCTGGACAAAGTATCACTGCACTCAATCCCCACATCACAGGTTTGAGTGAACTGACTTCTCCCTGCCTGCCCAAGACCATCAAGACCTGAATCTCCCTTTGGATTCAGCCAGACTGCCCCCCCCTATAGCCATTTCTTGCAGCCTCTTTGCCATAAGACTGTTTCCCATTGAAGTGAATGGGTCACCCAACATTGAAACACACCTCTGCACCCGGATGCCCCACTGCCACCTGAGGTGACCTGTTGGTGCTGCCTTGGACCTTGCCCTAATCTTATGTTAAGTCCAGGAGAACAGTCCTGTAATCATTGCTAAGTGACTATATGCAGTATATGTTTCTTCCCAAAAGGATAACATTAGCCCTTGAGGCCACAGTATGAGTGTATTTTATTGTGACTTAAAAACTGATAACTTGAAAAGAATTTACCCGATTATGATGATCTTGGTGTCTAAATTTCTTATAAAAATTAGAGTTATTTTTCTAAATTGGTGTTGGATTTCTATATTGAGTGTGTGTTTTGCACATTGTCTCTGTGTGTGCAATAAATGCTTAACATTATCCTCTGAAAAGGCTACACTGCTCACCCACACTACCACAAAAGAGAGAATTTGGGATTAATATTTTAACCCCTGAAAACCAATAAGGGCCACCTGGACTACCGGCATAGTGTACTCTTACATTTGGTACACTAAATAGATAGCCAGCTTCCTACACTTGGCTAAACTTATTGTAGTGGAAAAGAAGGAGATGTGCATATCAAGGACACAGAAGACAGGCCTGAATGCTAGAAGGCAGAGTATGAGTATGTTGTGAAACACTGGAAGGAAGTCCACTAGCTCTAGATCGCCTCAAAGGAAAATGAGGGACATGAGGAAATAAATGGAGGATACCCAACAAGAAGAAGTGGCAGAAGACAACCTTTCCAAAAGTGGATTCTCAAATGGAGGATACCCAACAAGAAGATGTGGCAGGAGACAACCTTTCCAAAAGTGGATTCTCAAGTATACCTTTCAGGGCTGGGAGTATCTCAGGCTCTGCCAGCCTTAGCCCTTCTGAGCTGAACTACTTTACATACTCCAGGATACATTTTTGAATAGGCTTCAAAATGTTTTCTGCATCTAAACAGTTATGTGAGCTTTCATAAATATAGACTGTTTTGTATTTCACATGATTGTGTAATGAGAAAATGTGTATTTATTTTTTAGAATTAATGTTGATTAACTTTCAAACGTGCTGAAAAATATCCAACTCTTTACATATTATGAAAAATGATAGTTAATACATATACCATTTTTGTGTGACATGTTGAAGTATTCTTCATGAGTGCACTACTCTAAATGAGCATTATTAATAAACATTCTGTTACTGTAAACATCTTTAATGTCAAAACATCAGTAATGTATTCAATGGGGCACAATGGGTTAAGAAGTCCAGTTGAATGAATATTGAGAGGTGAGAATGAATATTAAAACCCTCAGAATCATTCTTCACTCTTGGGTGCATACAAAAATGCATTTGTATTTCATTAGTTAATAAAAGATGGACCCCAACCAATTCTGCTTTCCCTCCAAGCATCTTTACTCTCAGATGTGAGTGTTTTAGCCTCTTTGTAACTGGAAGGAACCTTTAACAAAACACACTTAGTGAACCTAGAGTAATCTTGTTCCCTCCTTTCCCTTGCCTACTCCAGTTTCATCATCTTTTCTCTTTCTTTACCTTCTTCTTGTATTTGTATAGTCTTGTATTTGTGAATTCTGGTATGGGTTTTTACTCATTACTTTACTGAGAAATGTCATCTATGAATGGAATAAATAAGCAAAGAGCTTTCCTTCTACATGCTGGCAACTGGCATCAATTAGTAATAAAATAAAATCAAGAATGAAATCACTCCCACCTATTAGAAAACAATGTAACATTGTTACAAAACTTAGGGAGACTAGGAGAAGGGGAGAGGGAAAAACACGGCAAAGGAAAGACAGTGGCGGGTAGAGATTTCAAGAGGAGAAAAAATGATAGTGAAAAAATAAAAGGAAAAGAAAATGGAAAGAAGCCTCACATTTGCTTGTGAAAGGGACAAGAAAATCAAAATACTGCAGGTGTATCTCACAAATCATGTACGAAGAAAACAAAGACACCGGAAAAAGGGATACACATGATACAGGTTAGTTGTACAGCTTTACATAAGATTTTGAGATTCTGACAGTAATGTAAACACAGAGTAAACAAACAGTTTTATAACATACTAGGCAATGGTTTTAAATATCCATTTAATCATTTATCCTATAAATAAGACATTGACACAACTCTATATGTAGCAATTTGGCCTTTGATTTCTTATGAGTGGGAGCTGTTGGTCTCTAATTTCTCAATGTGCATACCTCAGCTGTCTCCATAAGGTTAAAGTCCATCTGTGCTTATGATTGAGGATCCCACCTCATCCACTACAACATGTAAAATAGCAAAATGTGCAGATGATAATGTGTGAAAGTCACAACCAGAGACTATGATGTTCCTCATTTTGTACCCGGTTTGTTATATTACAGAACAGCTTGAAAAAATATAAAGGAAACCACAATCCAGATGGGAGTGGACATCCCTTCTTTATGGCCCAATAGATGAATCAAAACCACTTGTGTAAACAAATTCAGTCGTACTTCAATAACAAATGTTAGGTGAATCACGTATAAGGGACCAATCTTCATCAGAGAAATTCCATTGCAAGGATACCTGCCAAAACAATCTAGTTTTCACTCTAAATTGATTCGAGAACAAATTACATACACTGAACCCGTCAGAGACAATCCCTTTGAAGGGACCTCAAACTGTGAGCTATATTCTGATCATGATTTCAACTAATATGATGGAAATCAGTGCAGGCCTTTCCATTAGCAATGGAACAGCTGGCTATATGCCAAGCTAAACATAGATTCAATCCAAAATCAGAACATATGGATTAATGGGAATAACACTGGGCAGTGAGTTTTTATATAGCCACTTATCAACCAAGGTAATCTAAAGAATTGGATTGGGGAGAATTAAATTCTTTATTTACTAGAGGGTGGTCTATTTGTACATGCTCGTATCAACTCAGTGCTTTAGAGGATCATGAAGCTTTCAGTTAGTATCCATGAAACATGCTAAATAAGGGCACTAGCAAACAGTAATGGTAAGACCTACGATTTTTTTGTGAGCATAATAACTACTATCGACTCGACTCATAGCATTGGGTTATCTAGGCTGGCTGTGTATATGAAGCAGGGATAAAACCCAACCAGCATTCAAAACATCTTGGTCCTGCTTCACGGGATGGTGGTGTAGACTTGGGTAAGAAATCCAAGCCATGAAAAAGGATGCACTAATTAGTATGAGTGCATGTAAGGGAGGCACAGACAATGAGGGTTTGTATATTCATGTAACTTGAATGATTTTAGACTTTGATAGGACCCCCACACATGGAGTGTTTAATGTCAGTCAATCCTGGCCAGTATCAAAGAATGAACTAAAAAAGACTATACTCCAACTCAGTAGTTGTTAACAGGGTTCTACTATCATTTATTATTATATGTAACCTGTCACATTATGACAAAATAAGATCTGACCATCGTTCAAAGTAATTCTGGATGTTTGCGATCAGAGGGTTCAAGTTCTCCTGTGTCATACTTGCCAGACTCCTATTGATAAGGACAAAGATATTTGCCGCCCTTTGGGACCCATCTCATATTGTAACTGTAAAAGCTACGTTTGGAGGTAATTTGTAAGCTAGACAGTGCCTCCCACTTGTCACAATTGGTTTGATAGCCCTAATCATCTGAGAAAGAACATTTAGAGCAGGCTTCTCCAACAAGTAGCTTGTGATCTACTGGGAGTACTCCAGCTACCAGTAGGTAGCTCCCATCTGTGTGTCCCAACTTACTATTTCAAACATTTTGTTTATATATGTAAACAAAGTTTAAAATATCTGTATAGTTGCAGCACTCCTATGGTGATGTTTGGAGAAAATAGTTTAATTTCCAAAATATACTACATGCTGATATTTGAATGTTAAATCATGCTGCATTACTAATATTATTATATTAATGCCACATCATTCAGACTATGGCTGTTGTGTTATGCATGTTGAGGCATTCTAAACTGATAAAGCATTTTTGACATTACAGCTAATGCACCAATGACTCACAGCTGGTAATCTTGCACAGTGACAATTAATGATATCTTGTCCAATGTGGCCACTACTACAACGCAGATTTTATTTATTAGTAGCCTGGGATGATTTTTCTTAAACATAAGTACCTCTCACTAAAGAAAATGTTGAAGACTCCTGATTTAGAGGTTCTGGAATCAGTGAAGATTTGAAGAATGCCACCTGTATAACAAAAAAATACAGATCGTAGACGTGTATGACAATTTCTTCAGGCTTGATTTCCTAGCACTGCCTTGGTTTACCACATAAATATATTTTCTCAGTGCTTGTTTCCTCTCTTCTGCTTTAAATATTCTTAAAACATTATCTGTTTTTATATTTCTTACATAATTTAGAAATCTAATCTTATCTTTCCCCCATATTTTTCTGAGATGTCACATCGAGTTACATACAAAAATAAATGAGAAAAGTTTTCTTGTTCATGTAATTCCTGCCATAATGTTGTCCCATGTATAATTCAATCTCTTTTATCATATTTGTGCTCTAGATTACTCTTCTAGATTTGGATGCTCACAATAGATTGAATGCCAAGGAAGATTAGTAAAAAGTGGAGCATGTCTTCTATTCTTGAAGGATTTAGAATAGATAGAGTTAGCACATTGAGCCATTCGATAACACCACCATCCTGAGGTGCAGGTAAAAGTCAATCAAAATTTAAAGCATAAAAGTCAGTCAACTTCCATCAAACCTTAATCATCTCACACCCTTGACATTGAGACAAAAGTAACCTATCTTAAAAGGAGTAATCAAATAGGTAGATCTTCCACACTGGGTGCCATAGCGTATGCACATACTAGCATGAACCAAGCAAATAGATGTAGGGCAAAGTAAATGTGTAGTAAAAGAAAATATGAAGAACATTGCATAGCTGACTCAAAGCTGACTCAACGATGGCACAATGACACCCACAACCATACCAATTACAATATGTTACCCTGCATCATGTCCTCATCCATTCCTCTACATATTGGCAAAATTACATACTAAGTACCAATATGCCCTCTATTAAGATTTACTCCTGTGTAGGCATGCAAATATTCCCACAGGGTCAATACACTGCATGTCAAGTGTAAGATGTAGCCTGTGTATGCCACTATACTTAAAACATGTTACTATTAAATTATCACAAAGCAAAGCCATTGTGCTACCAAGAAAAAAGAGATGAGTAAAACACATATATATATAATCATGGTAAAATATTGCTAACATACATCCTGCTCAACCTGTAGCAACCCCAAGGACACAGGAAACACCATGCATCATTCTCAACACACAGACACAAACACACGTTCATATACACATTAATTGACATGCACATACACACAGAGTTGGCAAAGAGCAAGGACAGCATCACAATACAATGGGACACACACCCTAGCTCTAAACTAAGGAAAATGGTATGGAAACCCCCCTCCTTCAAACCTGCACATGGATACACCTTCAATAGATAGGGTGTACAACTGATAGCTACTTACCCATGATAAACTGATAGTGGAGCTTATAGTTAGAATCCCCGCAAAAAGCTCCAAGGTTATTGCAGAAATTCCACAATGCACAGTAAGCATGAAAGAACCATGATATTGATGTAGCCTATCACATGTTATTGCTGCTAATACACTTATTTTCTCCAAATCAGCCCTCATCTGTTCAGGTGAGCGCAATGGATGTGGATGAAGTTGGTATTACGGGTATGTACCCCAAAAGGTCTTGTGGCATGCCCAGGAGTCTTTAGACCTTCTTGAAGTTTCTTTTTGTCATGGGAATGTTGACTTTTGAAGAACTCCAGACACAGCATTGTAGGAAGGTACCATCTTTTGGCATGGTTACCCCCACTTTCTGCCTGCTGTAAGTGTGTTTTGACTGTGTTCACTGGGATCCTGCTGAACAGGACCACAGTGACTGTGCTCTCTGCCCCTAAATTTGGTTGTTCCTGAATTAGTACACCCCACAATTGGATACTGGTGCCCCATGAAAGTCCCTAGTATATGGTACCTAGGTACCCAGGGCATTGGGGCACCAGGGGTTCCCCATAGGCTGCAGCATGTATTATGCCACCCACGGGTGTCCATGCAAAATGTGTCTGCAGGCCTGCCATTGCAACCTGCGAGAAAAGTTACATGCACCCTTTTACTACAGGTCACTGCACTGTGTCACTGTAAGTCACCCCTATGGCAGGCCCTCCTAGCTCAGAGGACAATGTGCAAGTACATGTGTGTGAGGGCACCCCTGCATGAGTAGAGGTGCCCCTAAAAACTCCAGCTCCATTTTCTTGGGACTTTGTAAGTACAGGGAAGCCAATTTACCTGTGTACTGGACCTGTGTCCAGCTACATAATGGTAACTCCGAACCTGGGCATGTTTGGTATCAAACATTTTGGAATCATACCCTAATACTGTTGCCAGTATTGGTTGTATGATTCAATGCACTCTGGGGGCTCCTTAGAGGACCACCAGCTTTGCTCCTACCAGTTTGCAGGGTTTTCCTGGGAAGCCCGCACTGCTGCCATCCTATAGACAGGTTTCTACCCTCTTGCTGCTTGACCAGCTCAAGCATAGAAAGGCAGAACAAAGGATTTCCTTTGGGAGAGAGAGGAAACAACCTCCCTTTGGAAATAGGTGTGACATGGATTGGGAGGGATAACCTCCCCAAGCCACTGGCATGCTTTGAAGGGCACATTTGGTGCCCTCTTTGCATAAACTGGTTTACACCTGGACAATGGAAAAGGGAGTAACCAGACCCCTATCCATCACCACCTCAGGGGAGGTGTCCAGAGCTTCTCCAGGTGGCCACTTGATTCTGCCATCTGGAATCCAAGATGGGCAGAGGACTCTGGGAGCATGTGAGTAGTCAGGTGGCTACTGTAGGCAGGTGACATCACAGCCCCCTCCTTATAGGTGGCCACCCTGCTAGGTGATCGATCCCCCTTTCTGGGCTCTTTAGGGTCTCCTACTTGGATAGGTCCTCAGATTTGACATGCAAGATTCCAGCAGGACTCCTCTGCATCATTTACTTCACCTTCTGGCCATTGGAACTGCAACTGGACCCTCCAGGAACTGACAATCTGCATCTTCAGCAGCCACTCTGCTCAGCAACATTGTTTCTCCGGCTCCTTCCAGAAACTGCAAAATTTCCCCATCTGTGCATCCTCTGAGGATGATGAGTCTTCAGTCTGCGTGATCCTGCATCATGGATGGTGGTCTGGGGTGGTCCCCTTGGCCTTCTCTACCAGCTTTCCAACTTGGGAGGCGGTAAGCCCTTGCCTTTCCACTCAGGAACCTCCCATGCACTGCATCTCTTACAGCTACCAAGTCTTGTTGGCATCTCATCCAAGGGTTCTTCAGGCTTCATGGAGCCCCCAGCCCTGGCACACTTCCCTCTGGTGCCCATCCTTCTGCGTGCTTCTCCAGCGACATGGGACTCTTTTCTATATGTGCTGCATGGCCCCACCTCAACTGCTGTGCTTGCTGCCTGTGGGTCACCTATAAAGGCTGCCTAATTTTTCTGTGACCCTCCTTACTGATTTCTGCTTGTGTGTCACCTGTGGAGGCTGCCTCATCTTCCTGTGACTCTCCTTAAGGTTAAGGGTCACCCAGGACTCCACTCCATGGGTTGAGTCCCCCTGGACTCTGCTGGTCCATGGCAGCTCCGCATTTCTTCTTCCACGACATTTGCCTTTGCTTAGGCTTGTTGGTAGTTTCTCCACACCACTGAATGACTACAATCCTTCTGCTGGTGTAGGACATCAACGGCATCACTTCAGGAACTCTTCTACTGGTCCAGTGCTGCCCTGCTGACTGTCTTTGTTCACCATCTACCTGGTCCAGCCTCCATAGACGGGTGGGTAGTGACTCCTGCCACAACCGGACACTCTAACGTGAACTGGATTTAGTCCCCTTCCTTAACAAGTTTTCCTCTTCCAGGATCCACCTTTGGTTTCTTGCAGTCTTCTCTGGGTCTTGCATAATCATCTTCTGAAATCCTTTTGGTGGGTTTCGGGAGAAACACATACTTAGATCTTTTCTCCTGGTCGCTAGGAGGCACTCTGGTACTTAACTTTTACAGTTCTAGTTCCTCCAGCTCCCCTCTACCAATTCCACTTCCTTGGGTGGGGGCCCGGCTTTTGCATTCCACTCTCCTAATATATGGTTTGGTCCCCTCAGGACCTTCAGTACTTACTATTGTTTCACTGTTTTCTCTTGCCTTTTATGTTAATTCCTGACTTCTAATGTGTATATAATAGTGTGTTTACTCACCTGATAGTGGAGTATTGCCTATACAGTATTTTAGTATTTGTGCTACCATAGTAAAGTACCTTTATTTTTGTAACACTGTGTGGCTCTTTCATGCGTATAAATGCTGTGTGACTACAGTGGAATTGCATAAGCTTTGCATGTCTCCTAGATAAGTCTTGCCTGCTCATCTACAGCTACCTCTAGAGAGCCTGGCTTCCTAGACCCTGACTGCACCTCACTTATAGGGGATACCTGGACCTGGTATAAGGTGATAACACCATAGGTGCTCACCATACACCAGGCCAGCTTCCTACAAGTATGATAAGGCTAAGTACCAGTATTTATAGTACCTCCAGGTTAGACACATAATCCAGGGCTGTATGGGCCCAGAGGTGAAGCTACAGGACCAGAGTCCATTATGGAATAAAGTCCTGGGGGCCTCAAGCCACTGCCCACACCATGTCCATTATTTACAGTACTCTTCTGGCTAACAGCACCCCCACTGATGGGAATACAAGAGAAATGATAAAGAGACCTTGATAAATTGGAGGACGATGACTGGGGGTTTGCGTGCCTCTACCCAGGGGAGATGGCACTCAGGGCAGGCTTTTGGATGATCCAGCTCAAAATCTTGCACCAAGTATATTGCACAAGATCAGGTTTATTTGCCATGGGCAAGATAACATCACATAAATTCCTCTGGGGGTGTCCACAGTGAGGTACATTCATTCAAATAATACAGTAGTGTTCACAACTCTGACTGTTCTGGGAGGCAGTTAAAGGTAGGATTTTCCAAGCCATGCAGGAGCCAATGGAAATAAATGCTTAGGAGGTGGTTCGGGGTATTGGGTTGAACCAAACACTTGTAAACACACACTTCTATTCTGCTATGTGGCCCTGATGACTGTTTTGAGGCCTGTTTTTTTATGCAAAACGGATGAGCACCGTATTTAACTGCATTAGCGTAAAACAAACAACACACGAGGGAAAAAAACAAAAACATTTGGAATAACAAGATTGAGAATGCAGGCCAGGAGAGACCCCAGGGAGATCACAATCACCAAGTACCAGCCAGGAGAGTCCAGCAGAGTTCCAGAAGAAGGAGAAGAGGAAGCGGGAGTGTTGCTTTAGTGAGGAACAGCATGACATCTTGGTCAGACAGGTGACGGAGCACCAACATCAGCTCTTTGTCAACTCCGAATTGTCAATTGGTAGGAGGGAAGGCTTGTGGCAGGCAATAGTAGACAAAGTCAACAGCGTGGCAGAGGTGAGGAGGACTGTCACTGATTTCAAGAAGTGCTGACATGATTGCAAGTGCAAAACTAAGGAGATACTGGCCAGGAACCACAAGGCTGCACTGCAGGCTGGCGGTGGAAGACCCACACCACAGGAGGACCTTGATGAACTGGAGGTAATTGTCACAGTGGCCATCTTGGAGAAGCTGGTCACTGGAATTGCAGGACAGCGCAGACTACCAAGAACTGGCACAAATGCATGGTAAGTTGCAGGGGGAACTATCAGGAATCTCACAAATGGCAGAAGAGGTAGGCACATAGGGCACACTCAATGCATGCTAAAGGGTTGCATCTGAACACATATGCCCTGAATCAAAATGCCCCATTGCCACCCAAGCCACACTTGTAGTGCTGCTCTGGTTGAGCAATGCACTCCAACATCTACTCAACGTGGACATAGGCCACATACAAGGGCTTTACACCACCATGTAAATATGGAGCATATGGATTAGAAGGGAGGCGTAATTAGTGTGGCTGTGGCTGTGCCACAACACCCATTTCATATTGTCATTGCCGTAGATCCAACAAAACATGTTCATCAGAGACTGGGACTGAAGCCAATACCACCCCAGGGGGATTGTCAGGATGGTGTAACAAGGCAAAATGCTTACCTTCCTCCTTGTGTCATTGCCCTTCTCATGTGTGCTACATCCTGCAGCACACACTGAAATGCCACCTTGCCATAATTGCTTGCACATGTGTCAAAAGGGACATCTCCCTGCATTTAAACAATCTGTCTGCTCATCACAGGCACCCCTTCATCATGGAGCAACAATGCCTGCTTTGGTGCAGGGAGTACAAATCTGCGCAGGAGCAGGGGTAATTGCAGGGGTATGCCGGATTCCAGTAAATATGGTGCATCCCTGCATTTCAAAACTGGCACAGCAGTATGCAAAATATATTGCTGCTGCACTGAGCTGTGCCACTTGAGAAATAATCAGGCCCGAAGTGTGCAACCTGTGGAATGCAAACCACACAGGATGGACCAACAACAACTCTCACACCCCTCCATATGCCATGTAGGAATGGGCACAAACGTGAACTCATACAACACATGGGTCATGTCTGTGACTATCATTTGCGCAGCTGTACAAGTAGCTGCGATGTCACCATCGAACAAGATTGAGTGTGTTCTGTGAATGGTTGGTGTACTGCTTAATGGGACATTCAACATGCGTAAGCTGGCACAAGCAGCATCAAAGTTGCACTACCGGCACAATGTCACTAGCCCATAATGCAACTGTCTCATCATACAAATAGTTGCCCGTGTGGATCCAAGCTGCACATTCCCCTTGTGTCACATAAACAAAGTCTCAAAATGCATGCATTGATCCACATTCTACATCCTAAGCCCAACATATGCATGTGGCAGACATGCTGTATGCAAGGAAATGTCCCAAGTGTAGAGAGGAACAAACTAATGGGGTAGACAGTCCGCACGTGTGTGGGGCCTGCTAGAGGCAGATGAGAATGTAACACAGACATTGAACTCAATGCACCTACCTGTGCTATGCTGCACTAGTGCCATCATTCATGGTGCCATTGCATTATAAGATGAAAAGAGTGCCAGTGGCAGGAGCAAGGAGCCTGCAAGGAAGTTGGTTGAGTGGGATCAAAGCACAAAATACCGTGTAAGGTTGCCCCATGTGTGATGCACAATTCTACACATAATATAAAACTACAACCTGGGGTCTGTAACATGTCACTGAGCCTCCAGTAGCAAGTAAATGATGTGCCATGTCAACAGCCACCACAGTCAAAGATTGACACATCATCATCTCATTGCAGAGGATAATGACTTACCTCCTGCCGACTTGCTTGCCCTGGATTTTACAGATGACATGGATGACCAGTTCCCGACTATCAATGAAGAGACTCTCCACGATGTCCTAGGTTCCCTCCAGACATTACCTCAAGTCACAGGGAGGACATACAGCATTGCAGGATCTCCACAGGAACCACCTAGCTTCCAACACACAGCACCAGCCAGTCCTGGCACAGCCCCAGACTCTGAGGACACAGACATCACCTTTCAGACAACAGTGGTAGGAGTCCAGCGGGAGCTGGCCAAGCAGGTCCAGGTGGGGATGGAGACCATTGCAGGCAGTCTAGATTGAGTGCAGTTGTGCCTCAGTCCAATTAAGGACAACTCAGCTGCCATCAGAGGCACCCACTCCCCACTACATGAACTCCAGAAGTCCCTGGCTGACATAGCTGCTGTCATGAGGCAGAGGGGCTTCATTAATTGCCCTCCCAAAGTGAAAGCAGCATGATGGACAACAGGTTGGGGGCTATACAAAATACCCTGGAGTCCATACAGCAGGAAGTGATCTCCCTTAGGGAAAATATGGTTGCCTACAACCGTGATGTTGCTGCGGTGTTGAGAAATCAGCATTTCCTCCATGCTGCAATAATGCCTTAAGTGTTCCCACAAATGGCAGCTGCCGTGACCTTTGACTCAACATCTCTATTCCCTGATGTGTGTGGCCCCCTCAACCTCAACAACAGCACCACCCATGCCATAGGAGTCACCACACACATCAGAGGATGAAGATGTAGGAGGATCAACATTCACAAGGAAAACCACACGGTAGTACCAGTCTGTGCCACATGGACAGTATCTCCTTAGTTCTGTGCTTAAGATCATGCCAGTGTTGTGAGTGCTGGCAATGTGCCCTCTTCATTCAACCACTGTTGACTTGTCTGCTATGTACTGTCATTGTCTCAAATCTTGCATTTTGGCAATTTGGACACCTCCTCACTAATGCTTACTTTTCCAAAACATGTCTCATGACATGTCCCACACCCCTGGACTCTGATTGTACGACAAATGGCTCAGTATCTCTCATGGGGTCTGTGAACAGGACATTGTATAGCATTGGAAAATACAC
The DNA here is from genome assembly GCF_031143425.1 of Pleurodeles waltl. Taxonomy (NCBI): domain Eukaryota; kingdom Metazoa; phylum Chordata; class Amphibia; order Caudata; family Salamandridae; genus Pleurodeles; species Pleurodeles waltl. The sequence continues at coordinate 283,829,585 of NC_090447.1, forward strand.
TTGAACCTATAAATAAATCACCTTGTTCAAATGTTAAATTTCAACGGTTACTGAGATCCGTCAACTCAGCTAAATGTATGCATTGTGTGAAGCTGTATGTAGGAGGCTGGCCTGGTTTGTAGTGGGTACCTTGGGTACTTACACCTTATACCAGGTCCAGTTCTCCCTTATTAGTGAAGTCGTAGTGTTCTAGCAGCCTAGGCTGATAGAGGTAGCTATAGCAGAGCAGCTTAGGCTGAACTAGGAGAAATGCAAAGCTCATGCAATACTACTTATAGTTCCACAGTACTTATACACAAGTAAAGACAATACTCAGGGGGTGCCGCGAATGACGGAAGCACCGCCAACAGGTTGGCGGTGCTTTCATGCCCATTCTGACCGCGGTGGTAAAGCCGCTGTCAGAAAACCGGGGCCGGCGGTTTCCCGACGGTGTCCCCCCGGCTGGGCGAATCCGCCAGGGCAGCGCTGCAAGCAGCGCTGCCTTGGGGATTCTGACCCCCTTCCCGCCAGCCTGTTTCTGGCGGTTTTCACCAGGAACTGGCATGGGCAGTGCAGGGGTCCGCTAACAGGGCCCAGGGCGGCTTTTCACTGTCTGCCTAGCAGACAGTGAAAAGCGCGACGGGTGCAACTGCACCTGTCGCACGCCCGCAACACCGCCATTCAGAGCCGGCTTCTGTGTTGCAGGCCACCTTCCCACTGGGCCGGCGGGCGCCAACATTGTTAGCGCCCGCTGGCCCAGTGGGAAGGTCGGAATGACCGCGTGGCGGCTGATTGGCGGTTCCTGCCTGGCGGGCGGCGACCGCCGCCTGCCAGAGTAGGAATGAGGACCTCAGTGCTTACAAAAAATAAAAGTATTTATTTGGGTGACACAGTATCAAAAATATCTTAGAGACAATACTACTTCTGGAGGTAAGCATTATACACAATATATATACACTAGACACCAAATTTAGACAAGTAAATAGTCATAGAACAATGCAAACAATAGGAAATGCTATAGAATGCAATGGGAGAAAATGGGTCTAGGGGCAACACAAACCATATACTAAGAAAGCGGAATGTGAATCATGACTTCCCCCCTAAACAAGTGTAGTGTGTGCAGAATCGCTGGGAGTGTTAGAATACAGTAAAGGTAAGTAAAGTATCCGACCCCAGAGCCCAGAAAAGCAGGAGTAAAGTACTGCAAGTTTCCTTCGGACAAACTACACCTCGTGATTGCGATTCTGCAGCAGCCAACCAAGTGCAAGGTGGAGTTCATCTGATGGGGGGGGCAGGAAACTTACCATTGGTAATTCTAAGATTTGGCAAAGCATCATTCATATGTCCTTGGGTTAACCTGCTCAGATCACACATTATAAGGGGGCACACCATTGCCCACAATGGGCCTACATATACAGTTCAGGCTTAGTACCCACCTAGGTTGGCCAAAGCATGAACAGTACATCTATGTTGTCTACATATTTGATACCTATTGATTCCTACCCTGTGCCATGTTGTGCAAATTGGGTAAAACGGCACACACATGGTGGCTGTATGAGTGCCTTAAGGGGAACAGTAAGATTAGCACTGCACTGGTTGCAACTACTGTATTCCTATTTATTGAACACATGCATGTCAGACATCTCCTAAGTACCAGGTACACACTCAGCATTCACATTCACATTCTCTGCACACATGATGTAATCAAAATCACTCACAAATATCATGATGTGTAGACCATGTTGGTTAATCTGCACACATATAGCTTACCACATACTGTAGACATGTCCTACAACCTATTGGAGCAGAGTTGTATTCTCATTGTCTACGCAACAGGACTGTTGGCCAGCACAATAAGGTTTCTTGCATGACCGCTGCCTCACTTAAAATCTGAAGAGTAGTGAGGCAGTGGTGGTGCAAGTGTCTCCTATATAAGTCCCCTAGAGACCTCAAGACATGTACATCATCTGTACCGTGTCCTTAGTAACTGAAAGCTACGTCTGGCACACAGTGCTGTCAAAAGTGCTGCAACATGTATGTTGGCAACAGTCATGCTAATCAGATAAACAACAACTTAGAAACAAATCATGACTGACATCAATGTATATGTGGGCATGTTTTCCTTTTCCTAACACCCACCATTCCATAGCAGCACACATTTGCACTTGTGCAAAAATCCACTCATACTCCTTCCACAACCTAGCATCAGACATGATGTCCATATACTAACTCAGATGATGTCATGTCATTGTCACACATGACATTCCATCATTGCATTGCACACATCAGACCCTCTCACAAAAAAACCCTGGAATGACAAACATGACATTTCAGGTGACACTTACTGGCTGCATTGGGGTCTTCATATCAGGACATTTCCCCAGTGGTGTATGGTTGAGGACTACCTGCAATACATGACAGGAAAACACAGCTTAGTGATTTTTGGACATTTCTGAGCATGGGCAACAGTTTCACATTCAACTAGTTAAGCCAAGTAAGCAAGTCAACTGAGTGGTAGGTCAGAACACTGCCTAACATTTATAATCTGTCTTTGAGATGAAGGGCCAGATAATGGACACCCTGGCACCACCAAAGCATCCCTTTCTCTGACGTTCCTGTGGTGCATTTCACAGCACCATAGGTACATGGATTTGTCATGCATCTGTTTTGTTGCGTTACACCTCCATGTCCATGTGGAGCAGCATGATACAGTATTCTACATCAGAAGGGCATGCAATGGTTTTTGCAGTGGCCATACTATTTTAACAACCATTGCTTTTGACACTGTTGAAGAAATCTTACTCATTATCAGGGAAAAAAGACTAACATCTGCCAAGGTGTGGTGTGAGAATAGCAAAGTGTTGAGGAATTCACTGATAGATCCTTGTTTCTTGTTACTAATACATGTGAGATATATTGCCATGGCAGTATCCTCATGTTCATGTAGTTGTCTCTTCCTGCATATTAACTGAATTACATTACAGATGTCTTGCCGATAGTTGTGCGGGCAGCGAATTGTCAACATAGTATACCATTTATGTCCAGGAAGGGATACCAACCTGCGCATATACACTCCCCTCAACACAGACATACTTGTACTGTGGTTCAAGTATGCCTGCGTTCATGCAGGCTTCTGAGTAATGTGCTAGTGCTGCCACAGGTGCAGGCCTGGCCCATACTGTTTGTTAACAAGGTAGGCCTGTGGTACAAATTCAGCACATGTGTGTAAGATAAAAGAAACATTATGGGATGTATGTGATACACAATGTACACATAGATCCGGTGCCCAGTTAAGCTCCCTTAAATGTTGTTGGACAAAGACACAAAGGGGCATATATAAAGAAAGTGGTGCTGCACCTAGTGCCTTGCAACTGTGATTGCGCCCTTTAGTAGCACCTTTCCCTCACCATGGGTGCGCCGTATGAAATATATGGCACACCATGCCACAGGGTAGGGGGGCAATTGCATCATTTCATATAGATGCAAATTATGTACTCAGCAGTAGTGGCACCAAACATTTTGTCTATTCCTGCAAAGTACTTAGGGGACCATCATATATCAAGGTATGACACTTTTAAACACCTGCTCTGAGCAGGTGTTCAAAGTGTGGGAAAAATAGTGCTAGGATATATACAGTTTTTCCCTGCTCCATTAATTTTGCCTCCCTTACAGGGGTAGGCACCCCTTCCATACATAATGCCTGGCGCAACCATCATCAGGCTCATTAAAATGGTGCTATGCATGTATCGCACCACTTTGTTAATGTAACACAAGAAAAATGGCAACTAAGCCCTGCCTGAGCATAATTTATGAATTTCACAATCGCAGCGCTAAGGTGGTGCTAGGGGCTCTTAAATTGTGACCACAACAACCAGTCCTTACCCTTGACAAAACATGCTGCACTCAACCTTATTTCCACATGTCATGAACATACAAATAAGGATGTTGCAATGCAAATTAGGTACTTATCAACTGGTCCACCAGTCTCTATCCTGGGGTGATCCAGTAGATCCTGCTCTCGTGCTATCAGGTCAGCCCAGCGGTGTTTCAACAGGTGGTCGGTGAGCACTACTCTGAGTATTCTGTGTAGGTGGTGGAGCACCTTGCCCCACTGCAGCTTCTGTGCCTCTGTGGGATAGCCCTGTATTACACAGCCACCCAAAACTAGCATCATTGAAAGGTAATGCTGCACCAGCCAAATGAACCCTCTGAGTTCATCTGCTACCATCTTGGTTGCCCTCCCTTTCCCAGACATTAAGCAGTATGTGCGAACTGCAAATGTAGGGCCCACAAATTTAAACTAAATTAACTACCCCACCTAACCCCCAATTACCCCAACAAACTATGCTACCCGTAGACAAATACCCCACAATACAATGACAAATACAGGAATAAACACTACAAAAGACTGAGGAAAAAGACAAAAAGCATGCAGCAGGACACAGCACAAAACTCTCCAACAACACCAATCCTCACCAACTCCACACACCCTCACACAGTCACAGAAAAAAAGACTGTGAAGTGAAAGTGAAATTGAATGCACTGTACCATGTAAGCAGCCCGGAAGTCCTGTTTCATCAATTCCTTGGCTTGTGTGTCACATTTTCTGATATGCAATGTTTTTTTTACGCATGATGGTCATGTGCTGATGTTCCCCCATTGAAGCTCACAAGTTCTCAAGACTTGCGATTGATGCTCAGGGGTTAGGTGTCATATTTTTGGGGATAGCGGAGTATGGAATATTGCCTTTTCCATCTAAATTTTTGATGCATAATGGGAATGAGTGGATTTTTTTGGAAAGGTTGATATTGCACTCAGATTCACATGTCATGTCAAAGGGGTTATACATGTATGTAGTAAGTATGGTATGGTACCTGGGTGTGCATGTTTGTACATATTTTTACTGTAACATCGATATGTGTTACCATTATGTTTGTATGTGTGTGTGTGTGATGCATGTGATGATGTTTGCATATGTGCATGGGTTGCTAGACTTTGTACACATACATGTTACCCTATGTTATCTAACACACATTTGTGGGTCTACCACATTGTAATGTCTGATTTCCAAATGTACATTCAACAGCAACCAATGGATAATATGGGATATGTCCAATACATGGTAATGCATGGCTACCCATGACAAATCCTACTCAGAGAATGCAGCGGACAATGGCTGGGTTGATTTCCCATTGTACCAATGGGAGTGTACATGGGTCTACACTGAGGTGTGTTGTTAGGTTCAGGCTTCATGATGCTCTGCTACATGTATGACATATAGTTCCTCATGCATCTATGATGCAGGAGATGATGTACTTGCATGTGTCAATGAAGCTTGGTATGTACCGTGTGTGTGGAAAGACATGTTTAGTGCCATATGTGCATTATTTACCACACAGTGTGTTAATGGGATATGAAACCACCCATATATACCTCCCTGCATGGACACATGTTGAACTTTGTTAAGTGGCTGTGTAGTCATATCAGTCCCACCCATGTCTCCGTATGTTGGAACACATCTGATGGTCATTTAAGTCTGTCAATGACCATGTGATACAAATGCATTTTCAGTACTAGAAAGTTGCCTTTTTTGCAGACACCAAAACACAATACCAGGCCCGTGCCATTTAAGTGGTATAAGTGTGCAGAGATATCAGACATGTGTGTGTATGCCACAAACTAGGTACTTACAATTGATCACATGTTTGTTATGACTGTCCCATACAATGGCATACAACTGTGTAGCAGTGTTGCAGTCAGGCAATAATGGCAGCCTAGTGATCATTTGTAGTGTGTGACTATTTATGCCCACACAGACACACAGTTGCATGTTTTGGAGCAGGTTGACAGTGTTCCACTCTGCTCAGTCCACTGTGCACATGCATCAGGCCCCTGACTGTGTGAAAAATCAATACAGCCTCCTCATCGGGGTCACAGTGTGTTGTGCTGGGATCAAGCCTCCTCATGATAGCTCTTCAGCAGAGCAAAGCACAGTCCCCTGCAGACTGACACATGCACATTTGGGATCAGATGGCCTGGGATTTTCATTTTCCTTTGGGGTACTTGATGTCAGGCTTGCCCTATCATGTACAGAGGACTGGCTACTTGTAAGTATAGGACATGTCTCATCATTTGGCATGTGTGACAGACATAGTAATACATTCTTAGTAATTTCCTTTTGCAGCTTGGTTAGGGCCTGTAACTCTCATGTAACTTGTAGTTTTTGTGTGACCCAGGGGATAGACGATATCATCTGTGACTGCCTTCTGTCAGAATAGTATGTGATGGATAACTACAACACTGTTGTTGTGGTAAACATGAGTGGGTTATGTATTGACCTAGGCATCCTCTCTGAACATATGATCACATGGTGACATTGTTGTGTTGCAATCAGTATCAGTGTCTGTGTGTCCCTTCTCCATCATTTACAGCATATCTTGTTTGGAATAGTTTAGGTCCTACATTACTGGCATGCTTTAGGCTGCTTACACTATGTACACATCTGAACATTGTCTGGTTATACATGGACAGGATGCAAAGCATGACTTGTGTAATTTGAAGATGCACACATCTTCTACTACTGGCTACATGATGGTTTCCTTCCCATTTCCAGTCTTTGCGAGGTTACATGACTTCCACACACACAACAGTACTCCTGCCACAGCACTTGTGTAGTCTCCAAGTGACCTCCCCATGTTATATCGCAAAGTTGCTGTGGGATTCTCTCAGCTGTCCTTCCACATCTTTTGGTGTACATGTGTTTGTACTAAATTCTACATTCCACAACCTATCTCTCTGTGACCATGAGTGTATCTTGTTAGTGAGCGAAATCATATCAGTGCTGTATTATTTATTTGCCACATGCAACATATCTGTCTCCTTCTTCAGCCATACATTTTGGGATGGGTCTGTGACATGTTTGGACATTGCTAGACATACTTGCACATCCCACACCTGAGTGGCATGTTGGAAAGGTAGACAATTTAGGGAATTTTGTCACTGTTGGTAACTTTCTCTTGGTCAGGCACATGAGTGTCAATGAGAGGTGTGTTTTCATATGTGGTGTGTAATGGTATCATTCAGACTATACTTGGTAACCTTGCTAATACATGTCAACCATTGCAGTCAACTGCAAACCCTTTCCTACCTAGGCCATTCACCCATACATCAGGCTTCACATGTATTTACGGATTAGATGCAGGCATGTGTCAAGACAGCAGATTTGTGTGACAATTGTACATAGGGAGTAGGTCAGACTTTGCCTACATTCCACCCTGACATTCACTTGATGGTACATTCTTCCATTTTAAAGTTAAATCCTGGCTATGGACCTCATGTAAGGAGAGTTGATCAGCACCAATTGCTGCTTTACTTGTCTAGCAACCCTTAGAGCACTCCACAGCCAACGTGTGTGTGCTATGTTTGAGGTACAGCACACCATGTGACAGGGTTGGGCCCAATGAAGGTGCCGGATCGTAATGCCATTGATAATCAATGCAGGCTTAGGCTCAAACTTTGGTTCCTAACCCTTAACAGTCAATGAAGGACCATTGATACCAATGGTCTTCAGCCTTGTCACACATGCTCAGTGCAGGCATAGCAGCTATCTGCCTGGGATTTGACATAGTTCAGTTCCTATTTTTCGAATTCACTATTTGGAAACAGCCCCTATCGTATGTATGTTCACCTTGCATACATCTTGCCAGGCGTGGGTATGATGGTGAGAAAGGATTAGGAATTTGCACAGTGCCCACTTAACACCAGGTATTTTTTGTGGTGCATGTATCTAGGTCTTTGATAGCCACATGGCCGTGAGTTATGTGACACTGATGTGTGACATGGAGGAGCTAGACCCTCTTACATCACAACCTATGTTCTAACCATCTTTATAACTGCAGTGGTTCTTTCCTACTCTCTGAGGTCTGAGTAACATTCCAATGGTATATGTAGTGGAGAATGAGTAGACCATGGACATTCTGGTGCAAACTGATTTATTGGTAATATTTACAAAGTAATATTATTTGAACAGTGTCTAGGTGTCGAAATTCTTTATAATTTTTTGTCTCCTGAGAAATTCCGCAGCAGTATTTGGTAGTTCCCCCTCCAACTGTGCCACACCATTGTCATCCTCCTCCTCATTGGGGACAGTTCATCCCAGGGAATATTGGTCCATATATATATGTTATGCAAGATAGCACATACAAGTATCATCTTGCATACCAGGGGAGGTGCATACAACAGGCTTCCTCCTTCCTCCTCCCCTTGACTTCAGGAGCCCAACTGTCCTCTCCACCACATTTCATGTCCTTGCGTGCCCTTCATTGTATGCACTCTCTTCCACCGCTGTCGAGTTGCCAAAAGGAGTCATCACCCATCGCTGTATGCGGTAACCTTGGTCAGCTGCAAAGGAATGAGAGAACATGTGTTGGTGATGCATATTTGTGATTTTGTTTATTCCGTGGCAGATATTAGTTTTAGGTAGAGTGGTGACTCCAACTTGCTTCTGGTATTGTGTATGTTCCTGTTTTATGGTATGGTTCCATTGGTTTGTGTGGATAGACATTACTACCAAGAATTGAGGCTCAGTACCTGGTGATTGTCAAATGAATCCAAACTGACAGTTCAATCTTGCCAAACATGTGTTGTATTGTCCATGTTTGAGGCTGTGTCCTATTGTTAGTGTCATTTGTACTGACACCATGGTAGACCTACAAAGCCAATCTCAGGCCTTCATGTCACCATGTGGCACTATGCATGCAGTGCAACACTTTTTTACTCTTTCTGGCAGTTGATGGCTGTGCCAGCCATCATGTGTACAAGGGTGTGATTCACACAATTGGAGGAGTAGCAAAATAGGTGCAGTGGAATGTCCAAGGTTCCTAAACATGATTTATCAAAGATACTTTCAACACATGCACAGAACCGGCGTGGAGAGGGGGCACACCATATTTTTTGCATGGGTCCCTATATACTGTGCATGAAAGGTCAGGTATGTTCTCAATACTCCTACAGAATCCTACTGTGGCATCCATTATCTTTATAGTATTGCACCTACTCTGCGCCATGGTGGGCCATTTCTTGTATACGGTGCACACATGGTGGCAGGGGGTTCTAAGGGGTGCATGTGAAGTGGCACTGGACTAGGTGCAGTACCACTTCTCGTTTAACTGACCCATGGTCTTTCATGGCTGTTGATGTTGTATTCCTATGTGTGCAGCACAATGCAGCAGACAGGTGAAGGTGCATACTACAGGTACAGGTACGTCAGGTATGTGTATGTGGTATGTATTTGGTAATGACAACACTAGAGTGGCATTTGATATTACTGCTACGGGAGGCTTGGTGTAATGTGTTTAGGATCTGTTATAAGTTGTCAACCAATGGACAGTTGTAGTGTTCTGGGCCCAGCTTCTGTATACAAAGGTAACATAACTCCACCTGTCCTTCACGTAGTGTGGCAGTCAGTTTGTGGCTGTATTATGAACATATGGGCGTATGTGTGTGTGATATGCAATGAATGTGGTGTAGTGTGGCATGTGGCATATGTGTCGTTGTCTGTACCTTTGTGTTCCCCTGCCCATGTGTGTTTAGTGTGGTGTATGTCTTGTATGTCCAACAAGGTTGATATGTTGTCTGCGTACTGGTTGGTATGGTGGCTTACCTACAAGTAGCCCATTGCCACATTGCCCATCCTGGAACTGCTTGTTGATGGTGGATTTCTGGAATATGTAGGCATTATGGACGCTGCCGGGATATTTGGCTAAGATCTTTGTGAGGAGCCCACGGTGGTCCGTAATGGCCTTCATATTTATCAAATGGGTGTATTTGCGGTTCCTGTTGAGGTGTTCTGCTGCTGCAGGTGGCGCAAGTTGAACATGGGTGCAGTCCATTGCACCCAGCACATGTGAGAACCCAGTAATTAGGTAGAAACCTTGCTTAGTCTCCTGCTGCAGTTGCTGGGTGTTGGGGAAGCAGATGTGGTGTGGTGTGAGGTGGATGATTGTATCCAGAACCTTTGGTAGGAAGGCCGAGAAGGATGGCTGGGAGATACCAGGCACTTGTGCACTTGTTGTCTGGAATGATCCTGACGCCAGCATATGGAGGACAGCTAGGAGTTTGGTCTTGTGTGAAATATTTGTTGGCGTTTCGACCCTGGCAGTGATGTCTGGTGCTATGTGGTGCAGCAGGCATACTATGGGCTCCCGCTTCAGATGGTAGGTTCTGATGACATCTTGTTCCCTCAGCCCATGTATGGTTGTGCACTGTCAGAATATCCTTTCCCGCCTTCTGCGCTGCCTTTGTAGCTGCTTTGGTGGTATTTTGGGTTGCTGTGGTGGTGCTGGAGGGACTTGTTGCTGTCACTGTCATCTGTGGCATGTGCAAAGCTGGAGCATTAGCAGTTCCATGTTGTCCAGGAGGTTGCCAATGCTCCTTCTGTGTGTTTTCCCTAAGTAGTGGTGTGTGGGCCTCATTTTAATGCCTAGTCTGATCAGGCATTACATTTTGACACAAATCGTGCTTTGCGTCATTTTTTGGGACCGATTCCTTTCTGTGCATCATTTTAGCGTCGGGTGTAAATATTGTGCTGGAGAGCTAGCGTCGTTTTAAGGAAGGGAATGCCTACCTTTCATATCATTGTCGGAAAAACAATGCAAGGTGGGTTGGTACTTTCAAAAAGTGATGCTAACTCAGATATTTTAATGCTAGACGGATCTAGTGTCAAAATATAAATGTGGCAGTAGGTTAGCACTGCTTTTGCATCAAAAATAATGATGCAAAGGCAGCACAAACTTTTCATAAATATGGGCTTTAGTTTGTTTTAGTTTTTTCGGTATAAACGTCTTTCTATAAGTAAGCTGTAGGGAATAGCTACTTCTGTGACAGGGACATAGGCTGGTGCAATCATTTATTTTAATTTCAAAGGTAAATTGGCTGTTTTTTTCATGTTCTACACTTACTTATGACAGGTTTGTCTGATCCTTGTATCACGTAGGCTGACGCAAGCGGGGTGCAATCTTTATGTCATATTTTAAAAAGTTGAATCTTCAAAAATGCGCCCATTTTTAGGTTGTGTGAGGCAAAAGCTTTTCTGTAGTCAGCTGCGTCATGTGTTATTTAATATATGCAATGTAGGTTTTCCCTTCCAGAGTTTTTGAGTTTCTTCAAACAAGGTGTAAGAAAGGATGCAGTGAAAGGATGAAAGGATGCAGTGGCTGTGGTATAAAAACATCAATATCACAAAACACTTTGGCAAGCTGAACTATGCCATTGATGTCATCATACTGCCTCCCTGAGTAGCTAGGATATCACCACCACCACCACATAGGCAGAGAAGGAAGAGGAAGTGTGTTTTCTGGCAGCACATGTCCTCATTGACCTCAGGGAGGAGAAGGTCATACAGTTCTACTGACTCATGAGGATGTCCATCATGGACTTGCTGGAGACGATTGACCCAAGTCTTCAGCCACCAACTACAAGGTACAATAACATCCCACCACATGTCATATTGATAGTTGTGCTCCGCATGCTGGCATCAGCCTTCTTACAGTCTCTGTGTTTGTGTATGGATCTCGTGCCATGTGCTTATAATGTAAATAACTTACTCCAACAGATGATTAATGATGTTCCATTGTGTCATTCCCTCACTATTCCTGCAATGGAAGTAGCAAAATATATTTGTAAGACAGATTGTGCCATCTCACACTGTCTGAGTGGACAGAACCACATTTTCTGTGCTGTTTACTAACTCAACACACAAATGATGTGGTTCACAATTAAGGTCAATATGAGTAGAAAGGGAACATATTAGCTTAGTGTGAGATGTGTGCATGATCAGTGGTGTCTCAAGTGTAGGTAATTAGATAAAGTTCCACTAAAATAACATGCGTTGAACAAATCATGTCTTCCTAAGTAAATGTGTCACACATTGCAACAAATTTGTATGTTGACGCACAAGTATCTGGCACACAAATGGAAAAAGAAGATGTAAGTTCTATTTATGTCATGCACTGTGAGTGTAAGTATAAATCATGTGTAAATGTCAAATCTAAGTACATATGTGAGACTGAAAATACAAAGTACACATATATCTGAGCCATTCTTACATTCTAGGTCCAAACATACACATAGATAACAACCCACATTCAATCAATCAATCAATCAATTGGTTCTTGTAAAGTATCATTTATCACCAATTATGGTATCCAGGTGCTGGGCTGATGGTCTCAGGAAAAAAGCCAGGTCTTGAGTCCCTTACTGAAGTCCGCCAGTGAAGGTGATTTATGAACGTGGAAGTGAAAGGCGTTCCAGGATTTGGGGGCAAGGTGGGAGAAGGATCGCCCTCCAGTTTAGCAACAGTAGACGTGAGATGTCTGTGTGAGGGCGAGGTGGGTGGAGCCAACGTTTCTGGGTGGCTGGTGGAATTTTAGATGGAGGTACATGTAAGCTGGTCCATGGCCGTGGAGGGCTTTGTGTGCATGGGTCAGAAGTTTGAAATGACATCTCTTCTGGATGGGTAGCCAGTGGAGGTTTTGCAGGTTGTGGGAGATGTGGGTTCTTTTGCATAGGTTGAGAATCAATCTGGCTGCAGTGTTTTGGATCATCTGGAGTCTTTTCATGAGTTCGCCAGTGGTACCTGCATAGAGTGCATTTCCGTAGTCCAGACGGCTGGTGGTGAGTGTCTGCATCACTGTTTTTTGGTGGTGGACAGATGTCAGCAGGAGTCATTCCTGATAGAGATGTGACTGCTGTAGATCATTACTTCGGTTTTATCTACGTTGAGATTCAGGCAGTTGTTCTTCATCCATGATGCAACGTTCCTCATGCAGTTGTGAAATTGGTTTTCATGGTAGTAGGGCCCACTTAGAGTGAGAGGATGAACTTGGTGTCGTCAGTGTAAGAGATGATGTGGATGTTGTGAACTCTGATGATGTTTGCTAGTGGTGTCATGTAGATGTTAAAGAGGGTGGCATGAATGTACAACCCTTGTGGGATGCCTCAGATGGTGTGCTTTGGTTGAGAGGTGAATGGAGGGAGATGGACCTTCTGTGTGTGCCCCGAAACAAAGGATGCCATCCAGCGAAAGACGTCGTCTTTGATTCTTCATTGATGCAGTTGGTTGATGAGTGTGTGGTGGAGACGGTGTTGAAGGTAATGGAAAGGTCGAGAAGGATCAGGGTGGCCGATTCTCCTCTGTCTAGTAGGGCACTGATGTTGTCTGTCACAGCGGTCAGGGCTGTTTTGGTGCTGTGGTGGGCTCTGAATCCTGATTGGGAAGGGTCTATCAGGTTGGATCTTTCCAGGTGCTCAGTGAGATGGTGGTTGATATATTTCTCTTGGACTTTGGCAGGAAACAGGAGCAGTGAGATCGGGAGATCGTTCTGTAGGTTGTTGGGGTCTGCAGAAGGTTTCATGAGGAGGGGTCGAACTTCTGTGTGTTTCCAGGCATTGGGGAAAGTGTCTGGTGTGATGGATGTGTTGAGGATTGTCATGATCTGTTGGTTGATCTCGTTGCTTCTGAGGCTGAAGAATCGATGGGGCAGGAGTTCACTAGGGCTCTGGTGTTCTCAGTGATGAGCTGTTCCCATGTGGTGAGTGGGTGGTCGGTGGCAGTTTCTGCTGCGTTTGGGAAGCTGAGGAGGTTGGCAGCTTTGGGCTCGAAGATTCTATAAATGGTGGCTATTTTTCTCTGGAAGTCGTCTGCAAGAGCATTGCAGAGTTATTGTGAGGATGGGGTTGTGTTATCTGTGGCTGAAGGGCAGGTGAGCTCCCTGACGATGGTGAAAAGTTCCTTGGTCTGGTTAGAGCTGGCTTCTATGCGGTGTGTCAGGACTTTCCTCTTTGCTGCTTTGAGGAGGTGGTGGTAGTTGTTGAGGGCAGACTTGAAAGTGGTACGATCACTGTCTTTTTGCTGGAGTGCCACTTTCTTTCTAGTTGTTTGCATGTGTCTTTAGCTGCGCTGAGTTTTGGGGTGTACCAGGTGGATGGTTTTGTGGGTCTGTCCATTCTGGCTGGTTTGGTGGGGGTGACTCAGTTGGCAGGGCTGATAACCCAGGCATTCAAATTCTTTATAGTTTTGTTGAGGTTGGAAGAGATGTCAGGGTGGGAGAGGATGAGGGCGTCTGTCCATTGGTGTTGGGTGACCTTGGTCCAGCAATGGAAAGGGGCGCTGAGGCAGTTACCGGTGTTGTGGGGGGATCCCGAGATGGTGAAGTGTATGGTGGAGTGGTTGGACCAGGTAAGTTCCATGGTGCGGCTATATCTGATTCTGTCGCTGGACATAAAGATGAGGTAGAGTGTATGTCCAGCTCTGTGAGTGGAGGCTGAGACCAACTGCTTGAGTCCGATGTTGTCAGAACATTCCATGATGTCTAGTGGAGTTGGGCTCTGTGAGGTCATCCAGGTTAAAATGGAGGTCTCCCACGAAAAGGAAATGCTTGGATTCTAAGGCAAGTGGGGTGACAAATTCTGTGATGGCTTTGCTGAGGCCAGTCCGTGGTCCTGATGGTCTGTCTGATAGTGCCTCTGATAGTGGTTTTGTCGTTGTTGGAAGTTCAGGTGCCCATGAACGGTGTGGTTTCATCTTCGGTGGCTGTACAGATGATTTCTTTCCTGTGTAGGATAGCGATCCCGCCTCTGTGTCTGTTGGTGCGGTAAGGGAGTTTCATCTTGTAGCCACTGGAAGTGGTGGTGGTGATATCTGGGGCTGACACAGGGGTGAGACATGACTCTGTGATGATGGTTATGTCAGGGGAAAGGGTGGAAATGGTGATCCAGAATTTGGTGGCGTGTTTGCACAGCGATCTGACATTTGTTGCACAGGCGATGCGCCCACTGCATGACCGCACTGCAGCCTCCATCAAGTAGGTCCTGGAATGGGTGCTGGGGAGGCGGAAGAGCCAGGAGCAACATAGCAGGAAGCGGGAGGGTAGGATAAAATGGCAGTCAGGGACAGCGGGAGCAAAGGTTTCAAGGGCACTGGAACTCTTGGATGGCCGCAATATCAGCTGGCAACAGTACTTACAGCTGCTGGCTGGAGGGCAGAAGTACATTTCTGGCCTGCCTGGCAGCAGTCAGGCTGAGGCGACTGGTCTCTTGGGGGAACTGGACTCGACCTGCTCAATCAAACCATGCCGCAGCCTCTGTTAAGTAGTTCCCAGGAGGGGGAATGGGGTGCTAGGGAGACAGGAAGAGGGAGGGAAGGAAAAAACAGCAGTCAGGAACGGTGGTGGAAAAGTTCCTGGGGCACAGGCACCCTTAGGTGGCAGCAGTACCAGCTGGCTGCAGTACTTAAAGCTGCTGGTTGGAGAGCAAGACTATGTCGCTAGTCTGACTGGCAGCAGTCAGGCAGAGGCGACTTTCCTCTGGGGAGCTGGACTGGATATTGACATGCTTCATCAGTTTAATAGATGGTCAGTTTAGTCGCTCATGTTGCCAGCATTTTCTGCATCTCAATCCATCAACGTAAAACTGACACAGTCAATTAATATGCTGTCAGTAAAGAACATATAATGAAATGCAACCAAGGTAAGGTAGCACAGTGTACTCAGGATCCTAACCTGATGACTCTTGTCATAATACATATCTGTAAGTACCACATCACCTACAAGGCAAAATCACATGCATACATGTGTAAAACAAAAGTGTTTTGGATAGGTCTGTAGCATAACAGTACATTTATCTACATTAGTTTGTCTCATATGAAAACGGCCTACATTACCATACCTATGTTTAGAACTACACCTTCCCATACAAAAACCAATAGTTGATGTTTTAAAAAAAGATAAATACACATGTCAAATGTTTGAAAGTGGTTACGTTTACTAAGCAAATAGATGTGCTAAATTAATTAAACAAATAAAAAGCTGTGTACAAGTCATGTAGGTAAGCAAGGACATCATAGGTGACAAAATGACAAATGTATGTGTGAGTGTCAAACATGTTGGCACTGTCACATCCTTTATTGGTCTGAATATTCACAATAGAATCTGTTCACACGTTTTTTACTTTTCCAACATATTGAGTGCAGAAAACACTGAAGTGATAAGAATATTCCAAAGTACTCATCATAGTAATCTACTGCCTAAACGTGAAAGTTAATATATACATGTCTTCTATATTTCTCACCATGTGGGACAATATGTTCAATGGCACATAGAAGTTGAACATACATGTGTAAATCAATGATCAACAGTATCTAACACATCTGTAAAAAGCTAAATAAATGTGTTTGAGTTTGCTTGCATACATAAAATAAACACATGTTAAGTAATGTTTAAATAATAATATACAAAAGCATTGATTCTTTGTATGTTTCACATTCCAGGTGACCCAGGGTATGGGTTGCAGCCATGGCTGAGGATCCCATTCAACAATCCACAGCCAGAGGCTGATTTTTTTTAACTTTGCTCTGACAAAGACCAGGAATGTATTTGAAAGGATTTTTGGTGTCTTAAAGTCCCGGTTGTACAGCCTGGACATGTCAGGTAGAATACTTTTGTATTTGCCACCTATGGTGTGTGAAATAATCCTTGTGTGTGCAGTATTGCAGATATCTGCTTTAAAACAAAAGTGCTGTAGGATTATGTGCTAAAAATTCAACACAAAGTGGAAGAGGATGCAGACAGTGATGCACACATACAGCACACAATGGCAGGTTGGTAGAGACGGACCAAATAGTTGCAAATTGTTTTGAAAAACGAATAGCAAATGATGGTAATACTGACAGAAAGTATGTCAACTTATTATCCAATAAGATTATATTGAAACCCACCCATTGCATTGTGAATGTGTAAAGGACAGATTACAGATTAACTCACTCACATCTTCCCAACTAGATGTAGTCCTCATCATGGCATATATGAATAATGATTTCTGATCCGTAGATAAACATGGAGCCGTATCTCCAACTCTGAAAAAATAACTCAGCAAGCTAATGTGATGCAGTGCTCTGCATGAAAGAGGAAGGACAGGATTGCCACATATCTAGGAATGTATACAGGTCATTCCTGCCCTACCCCTCTTAATCAGTGCAGTTCAGCAGAGTGCAGCAAGCCATCTTGCTGTGTTCTTCAACATCAAAGTGTGTTTCATATGGTAGTCAGTGTATTATGGATCAAAAATCTCCAAAAAATCAGTCCCTGGGGCAAACTTCTAACTGTAGTGAGTCTCATGTATGGCCTAGCATGCAAATTGGCAACACTGTGCTGGAGCATATGTCCCAGCAGATACCATCACAGATCATGGGTGACAGCTGTCATGGATGTGTGGTGATCCACAAAACACCACATATGTAACATCTTTCCAGGGCTGAGTGATGTTTAGACCACATTTCCCACACTGGATACACTATACATTTACCATGCTTTGCAAAGGAATGCAAGGAGGCTCAAAGGCCTGTAACAAAACATAATAAGCTGCTGAATTAGCAAAATGGGCACCACACTAGTTTAGAAAAATAGGCAATATTTATCTAAATCAAACAAAACTAAACCAACAACAATTTAACATACACAAGGAAAATTATGATTTTTCAAATTAAAAAGAGTTTCACTCCATAGAAAACAATAGAAACATTGGTGTTACACAAAGTACCTGGCCTGCGTCAAAAATAAAGCCGACCAGGCGACTGTACATCAAAAATGTCTGTGATGTGTTGTTTTCTCAATCGCAATTGAGGCCATGAGTCGTTTTCCAGATGGGGCACCTTGGGTCCGTGCAGGTTTATGTTGATTTTGACACCCGGTGATGATGCATCTGAAATCTGGCCGCACAGGGATAGTAAACTGCATTGCGTGGAGTTTGCTTCATTTTTAGCAGCTGCAAGTAGATGCTGTGTCATTTCTCCGGCTGGTGATGCAGGCGATGTGTTGAATTCCCAGCTGAGATGCAGGAGGTACATCAGTTTCAGCCACAAGGCAGGTAGTGCATCGTTTTTACAGCCACGTTGCAGGTGGTGCATTAAAATTTTCCCCGCACCGCTTCCTGTGCCTGGATTTCAGACCTTGTTCTATCAGCTTCACCTTTCAAGGGCCCAGGGACTAGGTAGGACACCACCTGTCCGGGCAGGAGTCTCAGCTGAGAGTCCAGATGCTGGCAGAGGAAGTCTTTGATGGCCCTGAGACTTCAAAACAGGTGGCAAGCTCAATACAAGCCCTTGGAGATTCTTCACAAGTAGGAATATTCCACAAAGTACCGTCTTTGTCCTTTTCAGGCAGAAGAAGCAAATACAGGCCAACCCAGCAAAGCACAGTCACAGGCAAAGGGGCAGTACTCCTCCTCCAGTTTTTCAGCTCTTCTCCTTAGCAGAGGTTCTTCTTTGTTTCAGAAGTAATCTAAACATCTGGGGTTTAGGCTTCACTTCCTATAGCCCCTTTCTGCCTTTGAAGTTGGCAAACCTCAAAGGAAAGCCTCTGTTATTCACAAGATCCTGCCTTACCCAGGCCTGACTCCAGAGTTTCTCCAGGGGGTTGGAGTCTGCATTGTGTGAGGGCAGGTACAGCCCATTCAGGTGTAAGCGACCACTCCCCCCTCCACTCTAGCCCAGCTGGCTCATCAGGATATGCAGGCTACACCCCAGCACCCTATGTGTCACTGTCTAGAGGGGATTCACAAAGAGCAAAATTGTCAGTCTGACCCAGACAGGGAATACACAAGCAAGCAGAGTCACAGAGTGGTTTAGCAAGAAGATTCACACTTTCTAAAAGTGCCATTTTCAAACTGACAATTTAAAAATCAACTTTTCCAAAAGATTTATTTTTAAATCTTGAGTCCAGACCACAAACTCCATGTCATAAATCCCCAGGGTGCCTCCTGCATTATCCTTCAGCATCCCCAGGGATTAGGGTTAAATCATATCTCTGTTCTTGGTTAAACCTTCATTTTTCTAAGTAAACATAATGTGCTGTGTTACACAATTGGTTTTATCAGTGCTTTTTTTTACCAATGCTTCTTTGCGAATGTGAGCAGGTGTAGACATGTGCTTCTAATTGGGTGTGGTATAGACATGTGCTTCTAATTGGGTGTGGTGACTCATCTACATGTGGAAACTCAATAGCTTTCCTGAATGGCTATAAATAACAAAGTGAAGCATGGCTCCCTGCTTGGCTTTGTTTTGCTTCCTGATCTCAGCATCTGATTTGGCAGTCCATCCCCTGCTGTCATCCTTGTATTCAGGACTTTTGAGGCAATTCTTTTCTTCGTTCCTGTAGCAGCTGACACCAGGCATTCCTGCAGCACTCCGGAAAAGACTGCAACTAAGTGACTAGTATTTTCCAGGGAGTTTATTCTTTGAATGCCGCACTTTCCTAGAACAGCTGGTGCATTTTAGACCTAGTATTTTGGCAGAGTGCTTATCTTGAAGAGATAAATGCATTCCTAACATTCTGCATTATTATTTTAGTTACTAGCCTAAATGTGCTTCAGGAAATCTGCTAGAGCTCAAGTACTACAAAAAGTGACAATGCAATTTTAAAAGAGCATTTACTTGACTTTAATAGCATAAATCTTGGATTTAAATTGTGTCATTCATGCCTGTGTTTCAGGTTTGAGGAATTTGCTTTTGAAGGGTTTTTCACACACTCAGTGAAACCAAACTTAACTGTGCCACCCTAACTGTTTAAACCCAGAGTGGACATTTGTATTTCTTGGATTGTTTTTGTTTCTTTTAGTTTAACCCTATGCATGCAGGAAAGTAATATGTGATATAATTAATGACCTTGTTTTTCTTTCTTGTGCATGATAGGTGCAACCACAGTTCTAATTGTAGTGTGCAACAGTGAATCTCTGTGAAGCCAGCCATAGTGTTGCAGTACTTATTGTTATGGTACTCGGTTTGGGTTTTTGGTTATGCAGTGTTAGTAATTGTGCCAACAGTTATTATTATCCAAGAAAAGTGCTGGAGCGTCCCAGTGTTCTTATACCGCTCCTGTGCCAATATCAGAAAGAGAGATTCAGTTTCAAGGAAGTTGAGTGCACTAACTCTACTATCACTCTGTCAACAACGACCTGCCCCCGAAGATACAGGGTGCCTGGCTGAACCGGCAAGACGTGGAAGTGTTTTGTCTCTTTCTCTTCCACTCCCCCTTTCCTTTTGGGACACCTGCCAGGGTTTCTGTGCCCACCAGGAAGTGTTGAGAGGTGTTCCAGGAGGTCGCATACCATCGCTCCTGCAGCCATCCTGCTTTTCAGGTGAGTGGCCCCTTCTTGACACACCTCATCTCTATCTGCTCCCAAAGGGAAACTTTACTTAAAAGTTATTTAAAGGCAGCCACCATGTTAACCTATTAGAGAGATAGGCCGTGCAACAGTGAAAAATGAGTTTGATAGTATTTCACTGTTAGGACATGTAAAGCACATCAGTACATGTCCCACCTTTAACATACACTGCACCCTGCCAATCAATCATAATACTTGTAAAGCGCTACTAGTCACCCGCTAAGGTCTCAAGGCACTTGGGGGTAGGCAGTAAGTGAGAGGCCGTTGATGATCAGGTGTAGAGCCAAATTTGAGGTCCTTTCTGAATTGCGATAGAGTGGGAGATCTTCTGAGGTGGATGGGAAGGGAGTTCCAGGTCTTGGCAGCGTGGTGGGAGAAGGGTCTTCCTCCAGCTGTGGCCTTCCGGATGCGTGGGATGGTGGTGAGTACGAGGTCAGCAGAGCAGAGCTGTCTGGTCGGCGTGTAGAAGTGGAGTCTTTGGTTGAGGTATTCTGGTCTGGTGTTGTGGAGGGCTTTGTAGGCATGCGTGATAAGCTTGAATGTGATCCTCTTGTTTATTGGGAGCCAGTGCATGTCTCTCAGTAGAACAGAGGTGTGGCTGTGTTTGAGGGTGTTCATGATGAGACAGACGGAGGCGTTCTGGATGCTTTGCAGTCTTTTCTGTACCTTGGTGATGGTTCTTGGGTAGAGTGCATTGCCATAATCTAGGCAGCTGCTGATGAGGGCCTGGGCAACTGATCTTTTGGATTCAGTTGGGATCCATTTGAACATTTTCTAAAGCATGTGCTTTGTGTTGAAGCAGGTGGAGGAGATTGCACTGACTTGACGGTTCATCAAGAGTGCTGAGTCTTGGATGAAGCCCAGGCTGCGGGTTTGGTCGGTGGGGGCCGGAGCACTTCCCAGGGCAGTAGGACACCAGGAGATGTCCCAGGCTGAGGGGTTGTTGCCGATGATGAGGACTACTGTTTTTCAGTATTCAGTTTGAGGCCGCTTTCCTTCCTCCAGGTGGTGACTGCTCTCATTCTGTTGTGGAAGTTGGTTTTTGCTGGGTGCGGGTAGTTGGTGAGGAAGACGATTAGCTGAGTGTCGTCAGTATATGAGACGATGTTGAGTGCTTGGTGTCTGGCGATGGTGGCTAGGGGTGCCAATGGGGCTACCTAAGTCCTATCTTAGGGGTGCCTTACATGTATAAAAAGGGAAGGTTTGGACCTGGCAGCTGGGTGCCCTTGCCAGGTCGAACTGGCAGTTTAAAACTACACACACAGCCACTACAGTGTAGGTTGGAGCCTTGTTTACAGGGCTACTCATGTGTGTGGCACAAGCAGTGCTGCAGGACCACTTGTAGCATTTGATTTAGAAGCCCTGGGCACCTCTAGTGCACTTTACTAGGGATGTACTAGTAAATCAAATGTGCCAATCATGGAGAAGCCAAGTACACATACATTTTACAAATGGAGCACTTGCACTTTTGCACTGGTCAGCAGTGGTAAAGTGCCCAGAGTACCAAACACAGCAAAAATAGAGGCCAGCACACAGTCAAAACATGGGACGCAGAGGCAAAAAAGACAGGGGAGACCACACCAAGGATATCAGGTCGAACACTCATTATGTGTGTTTGTTAAGTGTTCAGGAATCTGGATAACTTGTTTTTTTTTTCTAGGGGCTGGAGGGGCATCACTGGTGGCTTTTTAGTTTGTGCTATTAAGCGTTTTAAGGTGGGACTATGTGGTAGCTGGCCAGTGATGTGTTCAGGGGCATTAGGGAGTATATCTTTTGGTATTTTGGTTCTTGGCTCTCAGGACCTAGGGCTTGCCTCTCTTAAACCTTGCAGTATATGCCTTACCTAAATTTCAGTGAAGTTTGGTGTGTGGTTGTGTTCCCTTTTATTAGAAACAACATTATCTTTTCAACTGATATTTTCCATGCTTTTACTTTCCTTGCTGGAAGTGTAGCCCATGTGAGAGAGTAATTGTTTCTCTTTCTGGGTTGTGATGTATATTGCTGTTTCTGTCATTATGTCTGAAATAATGTAATAATGTAAAGAATGAAATGTTTAAAATGTATAACACATTGACATAATAAATTGTGGTGCTGGTTTCTATTTTATACTTAGATATGTGTTCTTGCTGGAAATTGAAGTCTTCATTTTTTAGCTTTTTTGTTGGACGTGTTGTAATATGGGCCACATTGCTCCTTTTCTGTTGGGGAAATAATGATTTTATTTTTTTCAAACATTTGTTTGCTTTTAGGTAGTGGGGGCTGAGTTAGTTTAATTTATTTTTGCCATTTTAGGGTTAGTTATTGTTTATTAGAACATTGGAATGCTGGGATCTCCATTACAGACAATGGAGTGTTCCGGGGTTTTACTGGCTGGTAAAAGCCCAGAGTGTCAACATTCTACTGTTCTCTTTGTTCACAGCAAGAGCTGTGAACAAAGGCCTCACGCCCCTTGGGCTCCCTGAGGACTTTGTTTTATTTTTTTGAACATTCGGCCCTCTAGTGACAGAATGTTCTGATAGCGTTAGAGCTACTGGCCATTAAAGGCCCTCTCCCTTGTTAAAGGCCCTCATCTTCGGCTTGGGCCTTTAACGCTGAAGCGGACCTTTAATGGCCAGTAGAGCTTGCTATGGCAGGCTCTAAGGCTATAGAAATACTTCAAATCAACTTACTGTATGTGTGCCTTTTACCTAGTGTGTGATTTGATGACATTTTCTGGTAAATTAGTAGTTTCTCAATTCTGTACCAAATTCATTGTATTATCTAAAATTAAAGACATAAAAGCAGTTGAGCATTTTGTTAGTTAGTTATTATTTTACACATTTTAAATGATTTAATTTATATAAGTTAGTATAAATAAATGTCTTACTAACTTTGGAAGATAGTTTTCAGGTTGTGCTTTGAAAATCTGGCACAGTATCTTTTTTGATAGCTTTTGTAATTTTTACAGTAGTAAGTAGTGCCTTTGTATAGTGTTATTTTGCCATTGTATACTTTTATTGGTTGTTTTTGTTTAATGCTTTTTTTATTGGTCAGTGTTGAGTTAGTTTGATTATGTTTAGTTATTGTTTTTTATGGTGAACGCTAATTAGTGTTTATTTTATAATGCAGAGTATATATTTCTGTATTTTTATTTGTATTTAAATGTATTATTAATTATATAGCTATTGTTGTTTCATGTTCAAATGTTACTTATTGATGAAAATATGTATGTTTTGTTATTTTGAACTATTGAAATTATAATGTTATTTATGTTTATGTTAATGAGGTAAAAGTGTTATAATTATGTTAGAATATTTATATATTTTGCAATTTTTTTTCACTCTTGTTTAATGTAAAATGGTGTTTTTTTGTTTTATAAACAGAATGATGTATTTGTGTTGAAATTAATGTAGTCAATATTGTGTGTTCAAAATTTGTGACCATTTATATGTTTATTTTCCAATATTTTTGGCTAACTATGAAAGTGACAATAGATATTTTTAACAACAATAATATTTTGGTTATCTCTATTTGTGTATTATTTAAGAATAGGAAGGCCATATTTTCGTGAATGATATTTATGTTCCCATATATTTGTAAATTAAAACTATTAGCATCAATATTATGCCAGTGATCCCTCTAGGACACAGACCATGAGAAACCAGCCAGGCAAGGACCTTTTGTTCAAAGAGTGTTGAAATTAATGTAGTCAATATTGTTTGTTCAAAATTTGTGACCATTTATATGTTTATTTTCCAATATTTTTGGCTAACTATGAAAGTGACAATAGATATTTTTAACACCAATAATATTTTGGTTATCTCTATTTGTGTTTTAGTTAAAAGTAGGAAGGCCATATTTTTGTGAATGATATTTATTCTCTCATATATTTGTAAATTAATACTATTAGCATCAATATTATGCCAGTGATCCCTCTAGGACACAGACCATGAGAAACCAACCAGGCAATGACCTTTTGTTCAAAGAGTGTTCAGAAATATACACTAGACCACAGAACACAGCGAGAACAGTCACAATAAATTGTGTTTTATT
Organism: Pleurodeles waltl; assembly: GCF_031143425.1. Classification (NCBI taxonomy): domain Eukaryota; kingdom Metazoa; phylum Chordata; class Amphibia; order Caudata; family Salamandridae; genus Pleurodeles; species Pleurodeles waltl. The sequence goes on from NC_090447.1 coordinate 283,853,810, forward strand.
GGTACCTCACCCCTCATAACTTTTGGGAATGCAACAAAAGGCAGCTGATGATGTGTTGATACTGCTGCAAGGCAGATAGCACACACCCACATTCTTTAGCAATGTCCTAAACTAGAAACCTTTTGGTCAGAAATAATGAATGCAATGGACTCCATATTGCACCCAAACTTGCAGATATTACTGATGTGTGCCATTTTGGGAGTACCTAATCCATAAACATATCCTCTACACTCTGATAATGGGAAATTGATGTCTATTGTCCTGTATGCCAGAAAATAAGTCATATTAGGTGTGTATGGTAAGAACAGAACACCATACTTTGGGGGCTGGATATGCAAGCTCTGCACATACTTGGAATGGATAACATAGCCACTTCTACTATTGGCTCACTGAAGGGCTACAAAATTCATTGGACCCTTTCCTCACATTCCTGTCCACTGAATTTAGGGAACTCCCTTGCCCTCAATAGCTGTGTCCTTTACATACTCTACCAGATATTCCAAATTTAATAGCAGTTTGGGGAGTCTAAGTAACTTTACATGATCCTGCGGGAAAAGTGGCTTGCATGTAATCCTATGTTTGCTCTCTTAAGAAACCCTTCCATCAATCTAATGTGGCCACTTCCTGCATGTTGTGTTGCTATCATTCTCAGTCTTGTTCTACAACCATGGTATTCCCAGAGTTCTTGTTGATCGTCTTTTCATGATGTTGCAATTGTTTTATTCTCCATTCCCAGTATTATTGTCTACCATTTTGTGGATTATACAAGTAGATTATTTCAAACCTGGGTTGGATCTTGCAACCCCATACTAATTCAAGTAGGTGACCATGTAAGCTCTTGGCATGGGTGATGATGTGGTGGTCAACTCATTTTTTATATTGTGAATGTTGTAGGATATCATTTGGTCTTTTAGGGCAGTGGTTCCCAACCTGTGGTCCGGGGACCCCTGGGGGTCCACAAAGCCTTCTCAGGGGGTCCGTAATTGCTTAGAACATAAAAAAATATTAGCAAATATTGGCAAATTAGGTCCCCAGCTTCCAGTAATGACTCAGGCGGGGGTCCCCGGATTCCAATGATGATTTAGTGGGGGTCCCTGGGTTCCATTAATGTTAAAGTGGGGATCCACAGAAACCAAAAGGTTGGGAACCATTGTTTTAGGGTACTCGGATGTTACAATATTTGTAATAGGATGCTTGTTGAGTCTCTTCCAGTTCACCCTCTTGTCAAGAAATGCAGGTGATTAAGAAGCAAAAATGGATCCTAAAAGAAAGAATGTGTTTGTCATTAGGTCAGGGGTCAACCTGAAGAAATATTATGTTTATGAATTTTGTTTCCTTTAGGTGTGTCTAACATTGAGCTGTTTGTCCCCAGTATCTCAAGGTGTCTCCTAAATATCAATTCTTGGGAAAAAGTTTGTGTGTCTCCCATTGACTTTTTTCCCCAGCTATTTTATGGGTGAGCCAGGGATATTATGGGTGCCTTTCAGAACCTCTGTATGTCACAGTGAGTGTGTATCTCTGTGTGTTTCTGCATATATTTGTGTGCATTTGTTTGGGCCAAAGAGTGGGCTATGTACAAACCATACTAAGAGGTGAAGACCGATCTTTGCAAAGATTGACCTTGACATTTTTATAGATCAATATTTTTTTGTGGGTGTTTAGGACTACAATCCACTGTACAAATTGATTTTCCATATTTATTTTGAGAAATGTTGTGTTATTTTCCTGGGTTTTGACTTAGGGTATCCCATTTCAGTGTGTTCATCGCAATGTGGTGTTTGGCACTTAAGGATAAACCATAAGCACTATTTTAGAGAACATTTATTTTATACCTTACAATTTATAAATGTCTGTCTTCTTGTGACGCCCTCGTCTTTTAATTCCTGTGCAAAAGATATTTGTTAAACTTTCTCTTTAAAGAGAAACTTAACATATTCAGATTCAATTTTACAAATTAAGTTAACTTTTGAACTAAAAGCACTTTCAAACTCAATTTGTAAAATAATTAACGGATACCCTGCCTCCACAAACTACTAAGTTAACTAATCTTTCCCTGACTTTAAGATGTTTTACAGTGCTCTGAAGCTCTTTACCATCAAATTGTTACTTATAATTTTCAGTCTAATGTGTGATTTCTCTGGCTAGCTAAAGTGCTAGAAACTGTGAAAGTAGACCAACATCATCAATGTATTGATTACTTGTGGAGCATTGTCATTTTGTCTTTTGCCTTATGGCACAGAAGCAACATTTTTTAACATCTGTGCTGGCACTTATGATAATGTCAATATTAGCTTGTTTTCTGTGATTTTTCTTTTAGATCTCTCTTCTCTCTATGCTACAGTGGGTTCCAATCTCATATTCAGGGGATGAACCCCCAGTTTATGAGTTTGAATGGAGGTGGGTACCACCAGACAGTTCGGTTTCAGAAAAACATTTACATTCATGCAAATTAATCCTTTGATTTTGATCAGAGACACTCCAAACAGAAGCTAATAAAAAAACACACCAACAGCTTAGCATGACAGACGAGAAAGAAGGAGGATTAGGGTCAATGAAGAGCGCAATTGAGAGAAGGGCAAGTGGGGAAATATATGAATGAAGAGAAAAAAAGGATGATGGATGGATGGAATAATTGATTGATTGATTTATGGATTTATATTTGCACTTTCAGTGATATTTGAGATATGGTTAAAAACAGGGATGTATTTTATTTTTCCAGCTCATCTCTAGCTCTTATTAGCTCATTGGCAGTTGGTCACTTCTATTTTGGGAAGTGCAATTTAGTAGCAAATATTGATAGCCAAGTTTATAGATCTGGAGATTTGACAGGGAAGTCCCTAATGGATCATTGTCTACTGCTGGCTTTAAAAATGCCCTTCAGAGGATTCCTAATGCAAATCAGAAAAGCCCTTCACTCTTCCCTATTATGCAAAGAAAAGTTTGCATGGTTTTATGTAGTGGCTTAGGGCCTCATTACAAGGTTGGTGGGCCGAACATCGGCCCGCCAGCCCCATGGAGAGGAGACTGCTGCATTGTTGGCGGTCTCTCCCCCAGGGCCCAATTACAATGTCTCCACTGGGCTAAATGGCAGAAACCTCAGAAAGTTGAGGTTTCTGCTGGCCAGCCCCATGGAAACCATGCGGCAGCATTGGTCTCGGCTCCGAATGGAGCTGAGACAAATGCCATCGCACAGAGGCCATTGGAGTACACACAATCTGTTTTAGCAGACAGTGTGTATTCCAAGGGTGCTGGGCAGGTGGGACCCCAGCACTGGGTTTCCATCAGCCTTTCCATGATAGGGTCCTCACCATGGAAAGGCTGGAGGAAACAGGAGTTGCGATCAGCATGGCAGCGCTGAGTTGACTGACCACGAGTCTGACCACTGTTAGCCCGTTTGAACCATATTTCCAGCAGTTAGGGTGGTCCGACTGCCAGGGTCAAAATGTGGTGGTTAAACCGCCTGGAGTGTGGCGGTCCAACTGCCACCACAAGTCTGGTGGTCCTTGGACCGTCAGACCCATAATCAAGCCCTTAGTCTTCATACTATAACATACTCAGCAAGTGTATTCATGTGTTACAACCCTACTCTGTCTATCCATTACCAGGTAAAGCATTTTATGATCTAGCTTTCATTCTATTGGAAATCACACATTACATTTGGTCCATGCTTCATGCTATAAAATGTGCATCTCTATAATTTCATTTTTTTCCATTTATGACTCTCGTTATGAGCGACCCTAATATTTAGATAAGTGTTCCTGGGCCCATTGGACGTCCAACTTTTTGTTTTTTCACACAGATTGTGGCTGCTAAAGGCTGCTAAACTCTGTATGTGAAAGGCAATGGTAAAACATAAATCCCTGTGAAAACACTAATTTTTGTATGTCATCCCCAAAACATGTAATTCCTGTTATTTTCATATCCCCAAATTATCAGGACCTTCAGTAATGGTAATTTCCTGGCAGAGAAATAATGGGACTAGTTGTTGAGCGCTCATAATCAAGCCCTATGCTTTTTTAGAAAATGTATAAAAATTATGGTTGTGCTGATATTTACTCATTTTTATGTTATTGTTTATCTTCTTATAGATTCATTCCTATCTTCATATCCCTAGTTAATTTAGCAAATGTACACCACAATACATGTTGCCAAGTTTCAGCTTTACTCTCTTAGCTATACGAATTTCACAGTCAAAAAAGCATTAAATTGAAATCAGTGATCAACAGCAGCATTACACAAGATCCACTAAAGGCTATTTATGTATCTATTTTAGAAAGAAGACTCATAAAGTGCAAGTGTAACTCTAAACAGTGAAGTGTTGTGTAGTGTGTAAAATGTATGTAATTTATTTTGTGTAATTATGCAAAAAAACAGAAAATTTATGTAAAATTATTTGAAATACAAGCCTGGTATTCGGCACTATATGTTAATGCCAAATGTATCCTTGAGTCCATCTGGGACAACAGTCAATTAAATTCTATTCATATTCATTGCTCAAATGCTCCGACATTAACATTTTTACCTAACCCCACTTGAAATTACGTGATCTGACATTATGGTGTATTTTTGAGAATTTTGCGTAACAACTCTAACGTGAAATGACGGGAAATTATGTGAGATTACTGCGAAGTAATACAATTTTGCCCAGGCGCAGTGTTCTACAAAGAGGAGAGAATTACATGCTGGTTGAAGGGGGAGTTGAGAGGTACAATAAATGTTTGTTTTGCTAGGATGGTTGATGTGATTGAGGGAAGGCGCTACACAGTAAGGGACGAAGGGAGAAGGGAAAAAGCAACGGGGACAGGAGGTGAGAGGGGAATAGCTACAAATGGTGGAGTCGGATGGTTATTAAGAGTAGGAAAGAGTGCTAGAGGCAGAAGAGGAGAAGATATTGAGGGAAAAAAAAAGAAGGGCAATGCAGGTTGTGATGTCTGTGTTATACTAAAAAACCTCCATCTTTGACAGAGATACAATTGGTCAGTAGTTCATGACCGCCACATGTCGAGTGTGCCATCCTAGTAGTGCACTTGGCTGAAACTCTAATCAACAGACTGGCTTTTTGAAGATCTCATCTTTGGCTGGAGCAGTGGCCGCCATTTATTGGGGGCTGAGCAGCTCGTTTCTTCACCAGTCACTTTTAGAGCATACTCCATTTATTATTAGTGTTTGTGGTGGGTCCCCATATTCATATCCATACTGAAGCTAAAACAGAACTAAGGCTGTCCGTCAGTTTTTTTGCGTCTGACGAGCACCACATTTAAGCGACATGTGAAGTATATATAGTATGGGTGCTTGTGCACGCACGTGTGGCTAATTTCTTTATGTTTATGTATGCACATATTTAGAAGCAAAAATGGCATATACGCTACGTAAAGATTCACTTTTTGAATTTACTTTTGTGGACTTTACATTCCAAAGAAGGAAAAAAATAAATGGGTGCTTTAATGAAATCTCTTCAGGATAACATCAAATTAGTTCTAACGAGTGATTTAAATGCTAATTGACTAGTTTTATAACAGAAACAAATGTGAGGGGATATTACTCTCTTTAAACATTTCTCAAATAATTAATGAGCCAGCAAGAAGCATGTACAGCAGGTAATCACTTCCTAATTGAAAAGAAACTGGCACTTTATGAAACCTGGAGCAGTGTCATCTGTGACAGATTCCTTCTCAATTAGCAAATTGGGTACACTGCAGTGCAATCTAAAGAAGAGTACCATTGATTTTCAACTCTATACAAATTATGTTTGCAGGACCGGAATTAATGCTAGAATATTATTGAAAAATACCAAGATTATAACACCCACGCTTTCCTAATCAATATAAGGTCAAATAGACTATCATGAAAATTATGTTTCTATTTTATTTTGCATGAAGGAGTGCACTCCTCTTCGATATAAGCTGTTTTGTTGTACATTTTAATCTATGAGTCATATTCTACAACTCCCCTTTTCATTTGTAAAATAAAAAATGAAGAGGAAGTGTAAAACCAAAGTGAGGAACGCGGGTTAAAGTAGTGTCGACTTCCTTTCATGTAAAAACATGAATTACATATTTATAAAGCTGTTGGTCATCTCATTTTTTTTTTATACAACTAAGAGAAAAACTAGATTTGAATCTTATAGCATTATTTTCAAAAGAACTTCAAAATAAAAGAGGTAAAGTCGAGACAGTGCTTCTAGGGTACCAGTGGTTCACAGTATATGGCTGCCTCTGATTGAATTTCTTTGTGGCTTTTGTCTCTCTATGCATAATCCTTCACTTCTATATGTGCACACAAATATACCCCCTTCTCTGACGTCCATTAATGTCTGGCTCACTCTTTGCAAAAGCCGACTATAGGCACAAAGACAAACATAGTTTAACTTATAGAACCTTATTTAAAGTTTGACGGGCAAGATACTCTATCAAAGCGTGGCGGATATCCTGTTCGCTGTATTACAAATGGTATAAAACTAGAATGCACTTGTTCTTTGACAAGTGGGGTATCCACGATGTTTGTGATGGAGTATAATGTCTGTCAAACTCTAAGCAAAACCTTTAATTCTACACGGTACGGCAGAGATCAAAGACAATCTTGAGTGCAATTTTATTTTTTATATCAAAAAGGGCCATCCCACCCATAAAAATAGTAAAAAAACAAAGATATTTCTGATGTATGAAAAGTAAGAGTAAAAATATGTTTCGAGAGGGAAGTAATGATATTGTATGACCAAGAGAGGGATCCTTGGCTGGTGAGCACTCTATTATCACAGTGCTTAACATGGTACGAAAAAAACAGAAGCAGGAGTGCGATACATGGAATATCAGTGTTAATATTACTTCAGTCATATGATCCAAAGATTATTGAAAGACTCCCTGCCTTCTTTAACAATTCAAGGTCTTCCTAGGGCATAAAGACCCTGGATCCAGTCTAAATAAATGTGCCTGAAATTATCACAAATGGAGATATTACGCTTAGAGGCTCATGTTTCCTTTTTTACCCTGGTTTTTGAAGTAGCTTTTATTGATTCATCATAATACAAAAACAGTGCCTACAACAAAGTTCTTCAACACAAATTTCTATGCTCAAATAAGTTCAGTGGAATATTCACAATCTATCTTGAAAAGTAGCCCAGGATTTAAAATGGCACTTTTTTAGGACTTAGAATAGGATCAGTGTTAGACCTGACAGCCTAAGGATGGTCATCTCCCAACTTTTTGCCCGCCTCCCTCCACTTTTCTGACACTGTTTTTGCTGGTTTTAGGACTCTGTGCACTTTACCACTGCTAACCAGTGCTAAAGCGCATATGCTTTCTCCCCTTAAACATGGTAACATTGGTCCATTCCCAATTGGTATATTTGATTACTTATAAGTCCCTAGCAAAGTGTGGCCAGGGCCTGTAAATTGAATGCTACTAGTGGGCCTGCAGCACTGATTGTGCTACCCACATACGTAGCCCCTTAATCATGTCTCAGGCCTGCCATTGCACGGCCTGTGTGTGCAGTTTCCCTGCCAATTCGTCTTGGCATTTAAAAGTACTTGCCAAGCCCTAAACTCCCCTTTTTCTACATATAAGTCACCCCTAAAGTAGGCCCTGGGTAACCCATAGGGCAGTGGGCCATGTAGGTAAAAGGCAGGACATACACATGTGTGTTTTCTATGTCCTGGTAGTGGAAAACTCCTAAATTCGTTTTCCACTACTGTGAGGCCTGCTACTTTCATAGGATAGCATTAGGACTACCCTCATAAACTGTTTGAGTGGTAGATTCTGGTCAGAAAAGGGTAACCAGGTAATATTTAGTATGGCCAGGATGGTAATAGAAAATCCTCATTATTGGTGAGGTTGGATTTTATATTACTATTTTAGAAATGCCACTTTTAGAAAGTGAGCGTTTCCCTACACTTAAAATCCATCTGTGCCTTACAGCCTGTCGCCAATCAACATCTGGGCTGGGCTGGTTGACAGTTTCCTTGTGCATTTCACCCAGACTATCACAAACACGGGACACTCAGGCACATCTGCACTCATCTGTATACAGAATGGGTCTAACTGGGCTGGAAGGGTTGAGGGCCTGACACTTACATTTCAAAAGCTATTGGTCTGCCCTTGCATAATGGACTGCCGAACCTCCTACTGTGACCCTGGCAGACAGATCTGTACTGAAAGGGGACCTTGTGCACTTCAAAACCACTCTTTGAAGTCTCACCCACTTCAAAATCATTTTTGGGTATATAAACTGGGTCTCTGACCCCACCAACTCAGACACTTCTGAACCTGCAACCTGTCAAAAGGAACTGCCTGGCTGACCAAAGGACTCATCTGGTCTGCTTTGCTGAGAAGGACTGCTGCTCTGCTGCCTTTTTTGGCCTCTGACCTTGCTGAGAAGTGCTCTCCAAGGGCCTGGATTGAGCTTGCCTCCTGTTTCATGAATTCTCAGGGCCAAAAAGACTTCACCATCTAGCTTTTTGATAGTTTCAGACTTCAGTGATGCCGGAAAGACTTCAGTAACACGAGCGGCATCGCAGCCTGCTCTCGCTCCGTGGACCTCGCAGCACACAACAACTCCTTCCTGCAATGCAGGTATGACATTGCCATGACTCTGCTGATGTCACTCAGGGTCATCTTGACACTGCAAAGTCAAAACATCGTGTCCTGACGCTGCTGCATCCACTCCCCTAGCATCCGGACGAAACCGGCACCTCACCTCCACCTGCTTCGCAGCATGGAACCAACGCCTTATCTCCTCGGACACAGTAAGGGTCTGACACCACACTGACTCCAGCGACACCTCTCTCCGACTCTGTGCAACATCCTTGTTCTTCATTTTCCAAAGGTACTGTACCCGGGGGTCCATGTGACTATGTGACTGGCACCATTGGTGTCGGATGTTTTGGGAGTAACTCCGTCAACGGCACCGTGATAGCCCCAATTGGAGCTATTGTTTTTTTCTATGCGCTTCAGTTGGATTTAATCTTCAAAGATTATTAACTCTGCTTCTGTACATTGGATTTTCATAATTTTGAACTTAATTTAAACAGCTAAATATGTTATATTTTTCTAAACCTGTGTGGTGTATTTTTGTGGTGTTTTCAATGTGTTACTGTATAAGTTATTGCACAAATACTTTACACATTGCCTTCTAGGTTAAGCCTGACTGCTCAGTGCCAAGCTACCAGATGGTGGAGATAGGATAATTTGGATTGTATGTGACTTACCCTGACTAGGATTGTGGTCCGTACTTGGACAAGGGTGTATACCTCTTCCAACTGGAGACCCCATTTCTAACAATCAGGAAAGACATCATTTTAAATATTCATACTCTGACCAGGAGTAAAACTGGGAGGGAGGTTCAGATCAAGTCATCTTTTCTCAGGTTCTTCAGTAAACTACTCATTTTTGCTGCTATAACTGCTGGTATTCCTGAGTGACCTGCAGCCCCTGATATTTAATAATGCCTCTTGCCATCCTCAATTGTGTCTTCTAGTTCACTGTTTGATCTCTTCCCTGAACATTTCCATTTTTATGGTGGGGTGTCCACTGAGGATCCCACACACTTAAAGGAAGACACAGTTATCCATGCCATTTCCTGAATCCATACTTGGACTAACCAATCCTGCTTGATCCAAACTGTAGGTGGTTAGATAGCCAAGGAAAAATGCAGGGGCTAAAGCATGCATTTTTGTAGAGTACACTCAACCTTTAGGGAGATTGAGACCATCCCATTAATCCGCACTTGAGCCTTCTGGTCAAAGTATAGAATTTTGATGCATGCTAAAAACCAAGCCCCAAAATTAACCCTCTTTAGTGAAGGTCTTCTCTATGTCGACCAACATCATAGGGAAAGATCAAGAACGATCCTGTAACCATGCCATGGTGAAATGTAGTCTCCTTAAGCTATGTCTAGTGGCCATCTTTGGCATGAACCCATTTTGATTGGGGTTGACCAGTGTTGCAAACATCAATCATTAAATATCAAGCAGCACTGCCAAGGCAGCCACAGAATGTCTTCTGGTAGAGAACTCCACCGCACTGACTCGTCAATCATAGACAACAAATTTGGTATCAGTCCAGAAGCTAGCCTTTTATTAGCTCTGCAGGAATGTAATTGGGGCCAGCTTTTTCCCTGATTTCATAGCTGACAATGCTGGAGCCAGATCTTCCATTTCAAAGGGAGATCTACCTTTGCCTGGGATTTCTCCCCTATCTAGGGAATTAGAAGTTCAGCCACATAGCAGGTCTTTATGTATCCTTGCAGAATGTGAACACTGGGTTTAGTCAGTGAAGGTATTTAGAATATTGATTAGAATTATCCCTTCTGCTTCATCACTCTTTTTGGAGACTAGCCAATATTACAATTTCTCAGCCTTCTTAGTGATTTTTCATTAATAGAGGTGTGTGAACATCAAGGCTGTATGAACTGTTTTAAAGGCCAACTGCTGCAGGTCAGACATGTAACCTTTACTGACATAGCAACGAATCATCCTAGGAGAAGACATGTTGGCTCACAGTCAAAAGCTTCATATTTTAATCTAGTAATAGTCTCTCTAGTCCAACTTTTAGTTTTTTTGTGATAGGCCATTGACCTCGCTCAAATTGTGCCTGTATTTAGTCAGAATAAGTCTCTTTTTCCTCCTGCTGATATTTAAAAATCTCAGCTTCGGTCAACCAGTAGGTGTTCAATTATCAAACATCCTAACTTTTATCAGAACTGTCCTCTATGACATGCTAAGAAAAGCACCAACAGAGTACAGAGTGACAGTCTTCTGGGAAGTAATGAATTCCATACACTCACTAAACCTGAGGGTTCAGAATAAAGAAATAGTCAAGGACTGTTGAGTCACTTAGAAATATGAATAAGTCCTGGTCTGGTTATACTTGCATCACCAAACATCCAAGAGCATCATGATAGCTGCCTATGTCGAAAAGGAAGACATAGCCATCCATGTTTTTGCTTTTTACAAAATCCCAGTCTCTCTCCATGACTGCATTAATGTCCCCACCTACATTCATGATACCCATTGGAGCACCCACAGGGAAGCATTGATGTCATCAAGGTGGACATGTGAAACCTAAAGTGGAATGAAAACCCACATTGTCTCTCTCTAACATTCTTAACACCATCAGCCCGACCTATCAACCTGAATCTTGGCAACCAGAATGGGGCAGGATTTGTGAATCAGAATGGTCACCCCCAAAGACTTTCTGGAAAGGCAGTGATGGAGACCTAGGTCTAATAACAACTCCTTAGGAAACTACAATTTAGACCTAACTGATGGGTGTCTTGGGACATAGGGAGAGCAGATTCTTCACTAGGCCTGGGTGGAGTGCATGGAGGCGCTCTACGTCGAACACTGTGAAGTGGCTAAAAACCTCTGCGGGGCTCACCGGAGATCTGCTAGTGGGCAGAGTTTTTCATTGACCCCAAATCTGGGGTTTTGGGTCCACTACTTATACCAGATTCTGCCTTTAAAGTACACAGACTACAAAGGAAAGTCCCTGTTTTTCATAAGCTCCTTCCTTGCCTAGGCCTAGCCCCAGACACCCACTAGGGGGTTGGAGACTGTATTGTGTGAGGGCAGGCACAGCCCATTCAGGTGTAAGTGACCACTCCTCCCTCTACTCTAGCTCAGATGGCCCATCAGGATATGTAGGCTACACCCAGCTCCCTTTGTGTCACTGTCTAGTGGAGATTCACAAACAGCCCAACAGTCAGTCTGACCGAGACAGGGAATACACAAGAAGGCAGAGTCACAGAATAGTTTAAGCAAGAAAATACCTACTTTATAAAAGTAGCGTGTTCAAACTGACAATTTAAAAAACAACTTTACCAAAAGATGTATTTTTAAATTCTGAATTCAGAGAACCGAATCCCCCAATCTTCATCTGCTCTCAAAAGGAAACTGCACTTAAAGGATGTTTATAGGCAGCCCCCATGTTAACCTGTGAGAGAGATAGCCCTTGCAACAGTGAATAATGAATTTGGCAGTATTTCACTGCTAGGACATGCAAAACACACCAGTACGTCCCACCTTTAACATTCACTGAACCCTGCCCATGGGGCTTCCTAGGGCCTACCTTAGGGCGTGCATTACATGTATAAAAAATGAAGGTTTGAGTCTGGAAAGTAGGTACATTTGTCAGGTCAAATAGGAATGTTAAAACTGCACACACAGACACGGCAGTGGCAAGTCTGAGCCATGTTTACAGGGCTACTCATTTCTTTGGCCCAACCAGTACTGCAGGCCCACTAGTAGCATTTGATTTACAGGCCCTGGGAACCTCCAGTGCACTTTCCTAGGGAATTACTAGTAAATCAATTATGCCAACCACGGACAGTCAATTACACATACAATTTAAAAAGGAACACTTGCACTTTAGCACTGGTCATCAGTGGTAAAGTACCCAGAGTACCAAAAACAGCAAAAACAGAGTCCAGCACACAGTCAAAACATATGAACCAAAGGCAAAAAGGCAGGTGAGACCACGCCAAGAATGCCAGGTCTAACAAGGACATCATCATATTATCAAAACTTTAGGAAGACTGAGACCAGACTAATACAATGACAATATTTGACACACAGCAAGGAAGACCTGACATGATATTACAATATAGCAATATCAATTTCTTCTGATCACTGGTGGCAAGCTATAATATAAACTAAACTTAGGAAATTAAATCATGGAGTCAGGAGAAGTGGGCTCAGACTCAAGAGTGTTTGGATCAGGTTAAGCATTTATAGAGCACACACAAGGCATGAATGAAAATATTGATTGGGCCAGTGTGGAGTATTCCTCAGGTAATAGAAGGTTGAAGGTCTTGCAGTGAGTTGGTGTTACTTTCACTACATCTGCCCCAGCAAGTGTGTGATTCATTTATGGTGTAAAATTAAGTCACACCTCAGTGAATTACACACCCCGGGGGAAAAGTGTTAGGAGCTTAATGAATGGATTTGGAGAAAGGTATGAAAAAGACAAACACTATACAAAAGAAACCACAACAATATTTGTTTGGGCGCTGAGGAGCACACCATCATCAATCTGTTCATTTTAAACAGCTGTTCTGCCCCAGAGAGACCAAAATAGTATATCCTAAGTGTTATATCTTCTAGCTTTGAAATATGGAAGATTGAATGTAACCTACCCAGTTCTAAAAATTATGAATGTTAAAAGGAAAATGATACTGTATTGCCAAAATGACTGATGCATCTCCATTCTTCTTGGAATGCCCAACACTCCGGTACCTGTCTGAACCTGTCCAGTAGGTAAGCTGGAGTTTTGAACTTTCTAAGCTTTGTTAGTGCAGGAAATGACTAGGAGAAGGCCTGTGTATTGAGAAAAACAGTAGTTGTATTATAGAGTAAGGAAAAAGGACAAAGGAAAGCAAGGTAAGCTTCATGAAAAGTCAGGCATGTACCAAGAAGACACAGAGGCAGAGCATGAACATAAGAGGACCTTCACTTTGAGCTAGCAACACCCACTCAGTAGCATTTCCAAATCAATGCACCTCTCTCCAGTTCACAGAGCTGAGTGTGTCATAGGCCTCAGAGTCTTCACAATCATCATGGGTTCTCTTTGAAGTTGAAAACATTCCCCTTTCTAGCTGTTGAGATAGCCCTGCCATAAGTCCTTCAATCTTCCTCCTCCAGATTCGGAGTAACTCTGTCCCAGTACCAAATCGAGCAAGCTAGACCTGTGAAGTACACTGTTGTTGTAGGAAAAATAGAGAAACAGAACTGGAGTATTTTGTGTGTAGATGTTTGTTTAGTAACTAAAGTGAGTGGTTTGTTATGAGGAACCAGAAAAAGGAGTAGACCCTGCAGGTAAATTTCACTAATTTGGAAATGCCAATCACTTTTAGAAAAAAATCATCACCCATTAAACCCCCAACATTGCAAATCATCGGAAACTAATTTTTAACAATGTTGAACTCCCTCCCTCATAGTCATCCACCACATACATCAGTCATCTGTCACAAATTCACAATCAAAATCAATCGATATATCTCACCATTCATTGATGCAATAGTTACTTAGTTACTTTTTCAAATTCAAGCACAGTGGTTGAACAAAATACCTACTCTTTGATGGTATCCACACTTTGGAATTAGACATTGGCACTGACAGTCTTTTAATCAATGATCGTCTAGGGAAGCCCTGTTAGGTGATGTCAAAATAGGATAGTCAATGGCATGTGAGGGAGGCAGGCATCATCCCCAATGTTCTGAAGGGTATGTGGGGGCTTCTTCACTGCACATGGGTCCAACTCCAATCTGGGCTTATATGTGGCTATAAAATCAATGGTGGGGCAGCATGAATCAACACTTACATAATGTTGCACTGGCATATTTTTCATTTTTTTTGCAAAGAAAGAAAGAAAAAGAAAGTGAACTAGAAATCATGAAAATGTTCTACGGTGGCACTGTCATACTCAATCCTGGAAGTAGAGTTAGTCCTCAAACTCTGGTGTTTTTCCCAGACGTTGGTCAGCTAACATGATTGATTCTGACTAATATCCTCTTTCTCCTCCTATGGTGTTTCGGGAAAGGTGTGTTCAGGTGATATAAAATGCTGGTTCATTTTAATTATGATCAATTTCTCCATGTTTTGAGGTGATAGACTCGCCCTTCTCATTGTAACTACTGCACTAGTTGCACTGAACACATATTCAGCAAAAAGGCTGGCTAGAGGACAAGCCAGAAAGTTTATTGCCAACCTGCTGAGCTCTGGCTATTTGTACATCTTTCTATACCAAGACACCAATGGGTTTTGATCCACATACTTCTCTTTTTGATCATCCAGATACTCCTGGACCATCCTCTGAACAATCATTGGTGCTGCCACCTGCTCAACCACTTTTTCCCTTGCCTCTGCACTGGAGTTAAGATCAGCCACTGCAAACCAAGCAAATACAGAGGTTAGGTCTGATTCTTCTGTTGCCTCTGGTTTTCTTGTTGGTGGGGTTGACAGATGTGAGACAAGACTGCCCTCTCTGGAAGTTGAAGGTGGCACACCAGAACTGCGAAGTAGGACTTTCAGTTTCAGCCGTACTTCTTCCAGTTCTCCTGCTTGCTCAACACTCCACCTCTTGTAGTATGAAACATTCCCTTCAGAAAAAGGAATGATAGCAGAAATAATTGTTTTGTAGTGTAGATCAAGTAGACTGGCACAGATGTACTCTTTGGATGAGATTATGTCATCTTGCGGCCTTGTATTAAAAGTCAGGTGATAGCTTAGTCTATTAACCAAGGCATGCGCTTCTGGGTTTTCAATCACATCCCAAATGCAAACCTTTCAACACCTTCTTTAGCTGCTCCTGTAGCAGATGCAATAAGGGGATAGTGAGGCCCATTGTACTGTCCTCCTTGCTAACTTTCCACGTGAAAACCTCAAAAGGGAGCAGCATCTTTGTGAGGCATTAGGCTAGGCCCCATTTGTCCACATCCATGGTCATAGCTTTTCCAATTGCATCAGCTCCTCTTTGGATGACATTGTCATTGATCTGTTTGTACTGCTCAAACAGATGTTGCCACATATGACAGGTTGAGTTCCATCATGTTGACACCTCCTGTATCAGGGCTTTAACTGATACTTTCTTATCACGCTGAATAATCTGCAAATGTTTTTGGGCTTTAAAAGAATGGCTGAAGTTAGTGCATATCCCTCTGCCAGTGGTCAGTATGTGGTTTACTATGTCTTCTTTTTTAAGAAAGTCTTGCACAACCAGGATGATGAAGTGCGCCACACACTGGACCCTGAAATAGCTACTCTCTGCCATTGCCTCAACTATGTTACTGCCATTGTCTGTGGCAACAAATCCAACTTGAAGAACTCTGGGTCGCAGCCATTCAGACATCTTGGCATTAAATTCCTCCAAGATGTTTGCAGCTGTGTGTGATTTCTCAATGGTGAAGATGACTACTGTTGCATGCTGCTGAACGCTCCTAAAACGTTCCTCAGGGCCAAGACCTGTAGATAGCTTTTGCTTTACCCTCCAGAAAAGAGGTCCAGTGTGCAGTGATGTACATGTAATCAGCTGCCTGATACTGTCTACATGTCTGTTGTCAGATGGATGGTGTGGACAACACTTTGTTTCAAAGCTTGTCTGACCAACTGCAGCAAATCGTGCGACTTTTGTGATGTAGGTGGTGGTAGACTCAATGTGTATCATGGTGGTGCAGTCGCCGTATGCTGTGGTGTCTGCATCTGACTGTGAGTCTTCCTGAGCCATTGTGAGGTCACTATGGCGGATGATTCTGGTGCATTGCTGGGGACAGGGCTGCATTATGAGGATGTCACCCTCTTCCTCCTCATCTTGCATTGTGATTTGACTAGTTGTAGCTGATGTTTCCTGGCTTTCCTAACCTTCACCACCGTTACCACATTGAGCCATTTTTTTAAGGTGCTCCTCCCACCGGATTGTGTGATGTTTTTTTCATATGGGTCATTTGGCCTCCAGTAACAAAATGTGAATGATGAACACAAGCGTGGCAAATGGAGCATATGGTAATGCTCTCCTCCTGTTTGCTAATCATTAAAAAGGCCCAAACTGAGGAGGAGTATTTTCTTATTGGGCCAATGCCAACGCCTGAAGAAGCACTGGATATAGGTGGGTGCATCAATTGCCTCTCTGTAGTGCATGCTTCTACTGAGGTACAGGTTGGTGCAGGTCTCTGCTGGGGCCGTACAAATACAGGAGCTGGCAGTGCTTCCTGTGCTACATCCTTTGGAGCAGGTTGGATAGTAATGTCAGACTCCTCTGTGCAAGCTTCTGCAATGACTGGCTCATCATCATCATTTTTGAAAATGGCCTTTCTGCAGGGTCAGCCCCAAATGGTTTGCCTTTCTCCTTCTCCTTTTCTGACCTATTTTTTGCTGGCTTTAGGACACTACACACTCTACCACTGCTCAGTGCCAAAGTGCATATGCTCTCTCTTTAAAACATGGTGACATTGGCCCATACTCAATTGGCTTATTAAATTTACTTGTAAGCCCCTAGTCAAGTGCACTACATGTGCCCAGGGACTGTAAATTAAATGCTACTAATGGGCTTCAGCACTGGTTGTGCCACCCACATAAGTAGACCCTTAACCATGTCTCAGGCCTGCCATTGCAGGGCTTGTGTGCAGTTTCACTGCCACTTCGACTTGCCATTTAAAGGTACTTTCCAAGCCTTAAACTCCCCTTTTTCTACATATGAGGCACCCCTAAGGTAGGCCATAGGTAGCCCATAGGGCAGGGTGCTATGTAGGTAAAAGGCAGGACATGAACATGTGTGTTCTATATGTACTGGTAGTGTAAAATTCTTAAATTCATTTTACACTACTGTGAGGCCTGCTCCTTTCATAGGATAGCATTAGAACTACCCTCATATACAGTTTGAGTGGTAGATCCTGATCTGAAAGGAGTAGCCAGGTCATATTTAGTATGGCCAGAATGGTGATACAAAATCCTGCTTAATGGTGAAGATAGATTTTATATTCTATTTTAGAAATGCTACTTTTAGAAAGTGAACATTTCTCCACACTTAAATCCTTCTGTTCCTTCCAATCCATGTCTGGCTAGGTTTAGTTGACAGCTCCCTTGTGCATTCACTCAGACAACCCCAAACACAGGATGCTCAGTCACACTTGCATACAACTGCATATCAAATGGGTTCTCCTGGGCTGGCAGGGTGGAGGGCCTGACACTTGCATGTCAAAGGACAGTAGCCTTCCCTCACACAAAGGGCTGTCACACCCCCTACTTGGAACCTGGCAGACAGGATGGAACTGAAAGGGGACCTTGTGCACTTCTAAGCCACTCTTTGAAGTCTTCGACACTTCAAAGGCACATTTGGGTATTTAGGCAGGGTCTCTGACCCTACCAACTTAGACACCTCTGAGGAAGACCCTCTACTTCATCAAGACACTTCCTGGAGAAGAGAACCTGAACCAGAACCTGCAACCTTCCTGGCTGCCCAAATGACTGACCAGACTGCATTTCTGAGAAGGACTGCTGCCTTGCTGTTGCCCTGCTGCCTTGCTGCTTTCTGGCTGTGCTGAGAAGTGCTCTCCAAGGGCTTGGATAGAGCTTGCCTCCTGTTCCCTGAAGTCTCAGGACCAAAAATACTTCATTTCTGCAAGAGAACTCCCTGTGCGGTGAAATTTGACGCACAGCCTGCAAAAAATGACACACAGTCTGCACTGTGGTGAGAAAATCACTGCATGCCGAACTGGAATGACATAGCCCAACTTTGCATGAAGAAGATCGACGCAGGTCCAGTGTAGCAACTGGAAATTTGATGTACAGCCCACTGGACCAATGCAAACCAGAGCTGGAATGACGCAGCCCGACTTCCTGAGAGGAATCAACGCAGCGCCTGCTGTGCAGTAGAAATTTCCACACAACACCCACTGGATTGACGCTGCCCCTGTGACTTCATCCTGTAAGCACCGGATTTCAATGCAACGTCCCCGGGACATCCAAAAACCCTGAAAACGAAGAGGATCCAAATCTGCGTGCCGGAAATCGACTCAAAGCCTTCCCTGCATGAAAAATAAACAACGCATCGCCATGTGCGGCCCAAGAAATTGACGCACACCTCTCTGTTTTCCACGCATCTCCTCCTTTGCGGTTAATGGTGGAGATTTTGAATGCAAACCAGGTACTTTGTGCTTGCAAGAGACATTTGCTGCTTTTAAGAGACTAATGACACTTTATATCATTTTTACAGTGATATTTCAACATATACTTATTGCATCTTGATCGTTTTGACCTGCATCTTATTAGATAAATATTATATATTTTTCTAAACACTGTGTGGTGTATTTTTGTGGTGTTCTACTGTGTGATTGCATGATTTATTGCAGAAATACTTTACACATTGCCTTCTAAGTTAAGCCTGACTGCTCAGTGCCAAGCTACGAGAGCATGGGCACAGGATAAGTTGGATTGTGTGTGACTTACCCTGACTAGAGTGAGGGTCCTTGTTTAAACAGGGGGTATCCTGACTGCCAACCAAATACCCCATTTCTAACAATCATCATCCTCCTCATCATCCTCTTAAATGATTGTAAGGTTTTCTCAAACTTTTTTTTCCCTTTCCTCTCCTGGCATCTCCTGGACTCTGCCAGAGTCCACTCTATGTCCCCATCCTCGTCATCAGAATTGGTGCTTGAAGAAGATGGTGGAGTAGTACACTTATTTTTCCTTGCTAGAGATCAGGGAGCCATTGATTCTGAAAGAAGAGGTTCTTGCTCTGCAGGAGGCTTGACCTACTGTTCTACTCCAACTTCAGGAAGATCTGGCTGCGGCTGCTGTCTACTTTGCTCTGTTTCCACAAATGAATGGGTAATACTGTGCAAAGGGGACAAATCCAAATCAACATCATTGCTCGTAAGAGTTGCCATAATTGCAGTGGCTGCCTCACTGACAGACATGGTCTTGGGCTTGGATTGGGTTGGTGCTGTTGGTGTGGGAGTGCTGCTCCCAGGTTCCTCCCCGGAGGACAGTATGGCAGGCACCTGTCTCCCAAAAAAAGTTGCAGTTGGCACTCCACTGGTGGAAAGCTGCTTCTTCTCACTGGCCAATATCTTCGGAGCAACTTTCTTTCCGGGCATCTTAAGTTCTAGTTTGGCAGTGGCACGATAATGCACACGCAAAAGAGTTTGGTGTCTGTGGACTGAAGTATCTGTAAGGCTTTCTCTTTGGCAGTACTGCGGTGATGTGGGGTCTCTTCTCTTTTTTTTTTTTTTTTTTTTTTTTGTCCTCATTTCATCACCCTTACTTTGGTTAATGGGGGAAAGCACAAGCTCGTAAAACCACGGCAATGGGGTCTCTTCTCTTGTGCACCTAAAAACAACCAAGCAAGAAAAACATATAGTTGAAAATAGTACAGAGAAATGCAATCTTAATGTGGTTAGTTACTAATGTAATATACCTATTTAATCAAACATTTTAAAGGCAAAACACACCACCACTGCATGAAAAAATACATTTAAAATCAAACAGCACAGCAGGCAGATCTATCTCTTTGCTTTATTTCCATCTGTTTTAACGGAGACACCTGTGGTAGTCAAAGAGAGGTCCATGGGTAAATGGAATAATCCTTTAAATAATGTTCAGCTGCAGGGTGATCCATGGAATATTGAATAATGATTAAAACATGAATTATGCTGTTGATTTGTCTACCATGCTCCACAGCCAGGGTGTCCTGGAGGAAATGTAATTACACTTAAGAAACTTAGGGATGTTTTATGGAAAGTTAGTGCCACCTTTGTGGATTTTGTGACGCAAAATCGGGATAAACTTACATAATTATATTTTGTAAGCTTTCCCGCTTTTGCGTAAAAAAATGATGCAAAGGTGGCACTAACTTTTCATAAATCAGGCCCTTAATGCTGTAGGTCAGCTGTGCGTCTTTGGTGGTTGGATGGAAGAATGGAATGGATCAGATGGATGTGGATGGATGGAGGAAGGAAAAATGAAGAATTAAATAAAAATTAAAATAACAAAATATAAAAAAACAGGTAAAAACTAAAATATAAAAATTATAGTGAAGAAGAAATGAAATACGAAAAATGAAATAAAAATGGACTAAAAATTGAAATTAAGAATATAAATGTAAAAATTAAAATAGAAAAAAACAAAAAAAAAGCAAGTGATCAATATGATGTTTGTATGTGTCAAAGACACACTACCTGCATGCACAAAATGGCTACCAGCCAGCCACGTGGTCAAACAACAAGTTACAACAACAAGGAGAAAGGAGGCATGGTAAACAAAGAACACATGAAAGACTATGGCATGGGTCACTGGCTTGATGGCCAAAATGGCTGCAGACAGCTGCATGTTAAAACAACAACAACAAGGAGTAAGTAGGCATGACAAACAAAGACCACATGCAAGCCTAAGGCAAGAAACACTGGCTGGATGGAAAAAATGGCTGCCACCTGACCACATAGTCAAACAACAACAACAAGTAGCAAGGAGGCATGGCAAACAAAGAACACATGCAAGCCTATGGCAAAGGGACACAAAATGACTGCCAGTGACACGGTCAAACAACATCCTCCAATGTCATCAAAAATAATTACCCCACAATATATACACTTTTTTAAAAAAACAATGAAATGTAAGCAATAGCCAGCATTTTAAATTTAATCCAATGCCACCCCTGCCCTAAATGAAGTTTTAAAAACATATACCACTGAAACATTTATTTCATGCACTAATGACTACTAGTACTGGGCCAACTGGCTAAATGGCCTTTTGGAAATGTAGGCCACATACTAAAGTAATATTGCTAATGTTACAAACATGTAGAAAAGGTACTAAGCTCTGTAGCAAGTTTCCCTTTACAAAAGATGAACAATCAATCAAATGCAAAATAAATAATAACTAGACCCATACAAACTCCAGCCCACCCAACACTATAAAATTGAAAAGCAAATATCAAATGAAAGTAAAAACAAATACTGGTGCATGTTCATGCAAACACACAAAACACTCAATAGTTTTTGAACTTACTGGAGTGATTCAACAAAAACAAAGATCTTATCCAAAGGTATATCCAGGTGTCAAAGAGAGTGATCCCTTCACCTTGGAATCCAAGTGAAAAGTGACCAGGAGGTGGACAACGCACTTGGAGGAGTCTGCTGGACGGGAACAGGAAGTTGTAGTGTCTTACACAATTTCTTCCTGTTTGAATAAAAAAAGATTCTCAATCTGAAAATTAAATTACAGGGTCCATTTGAGAAGAAAAACTAGCCAAAATCTCTTTTTGACTGGATTTAGTGACTTTTGAGAAGGAAATCCACTTCAAAAGTAACTTCGCATTCGCAAGCGGCTGCCGGTGTGACTGGAAGCAACGTGAGAGAATACAAAGTCTCGTGCATGCTTGCTAGCAGCCAAACGTATTGTCACACTTGTGAGAGGGCACCAAAACCCAATCTTGTGAGTGAAAACAAACTCCGCTCCACGCCGGAGTGCAGAATGCAGAACCTCCGCACTACTCTGCAAAACGTGAAGTGCCTGAATTCCGCAAACCTCGCTGGGGGAGGGGAGGCCTAGTCTTCACAAAGCACAACATTTCAAATCTGTTTACCAAATAGTATAAACCATTAAAATTCCTTGTCAAAACTCAGAAATTCTTGAAGCCTTTTCTGTCATCTACTGTCATCACTTAACCTCGTGTAAAGCTGACTATCTAACTAGTACTGAAGCAGCACTAAAAACCACAGAAACTATAAATAAATCTAAACACCACAGCAGCAGTCATATACCTTACTTCCCCCTACACTTCCACCCCAAAATCATCTATCACTTCAGTGTAACCTCTTCCCAACTAAGAAAAGAAAAGTACAATACTCATTGAAAAAAATACATCCGCAAACAGAAATGCCTTGAGGAAGGGGGTCTTCCTGACAAGAATCTCACACCCATGGTCCAGACGGAAAAAACAGGCTTGCAAGAAATTATATTACTGGTTGAATGGCTTAATAGCCCTGGTCATGCAGGACATCACAATCCTTGTCAGGGTGAGGCACGTGCCTACCCTAAGTTAACCATTGCTCAACGCTCTGGTTGCATGGCACAGGGCAGTCAGGCTTAACTTAAAAGCAATGTCTAAAGTATCTATGCAACACTTTGAACAGTAATAAAGGGAAATTATTATGCAAAAATAATCTCACATCAAGTAAGAAAAATAGAGCTTCCTTTAACAAATAAAACAAGACTAAAACAACACAAAAGTCAATCAGTAGAAGCAGAGACATGCAATTTTAAACATGTTAGTGAAAATAGTGCCAATAAGCCCAGAGCACCAACTGTTGTTATTTGGTCACGCTGGACCAGGACAAAGTCATATGTTCAGGCTGACCATGATGCAGCAGAGGCTGGCTACAGGGTCCTAGGAGGATACGGTGTAAAGTCAGGGGGCTGCATTGGGAGTGAAAAGCTGTGATGCAGGCCAGCGATGCAAGATTGTGATGCAGGGTCCAGCGTCATTTTCAAGGTGGCCTTCGACAAGGGATGCAATAGTCTTCTCTGAAGAGGCGTCAAGCAGTGGCAGTTCTGATGGGCTGCGATGTGGGTCTTTGTGATGGTTCCAATCCATGCAGCAGCGGGAATGCTCATGTTCTACTCAAGTTTACTCCCATAGCAGGTGATGTGCGTAGGTCCTGCTAAATCCACAGAGGCTGGCAGAGCACCTCAAGCACACTTCCAAAGGCCCAGGACTGGGTTGGCACCACCTGGCAGGGTAGACTCACAGATGGTAGAGTTCAAGTGCAGGTGCAAGGTTATTGGAAGCCTCTTGTCTCCCTGAGAGTTCAGATCAAGAGGCCTGTCAACTACCCCATGAAGTCACTCTGGGTTATAAGTTCGGGGTTCAAGAGAAACAGGCCCAGTCCTTCTCACCATGCAACAGGGCAGCAGGAAGCAGGTCAGCACAGCAGGACAACAGTCCTACAGAGCAGCAGTTCAGCACAGTGGTAGTCCTTTTCAGCAGCACCACAGTCCTTCTTTCTGGCAGAGTATATACAGGTCCTGAAGTGTACTGAAGTGGTATCTGAGGTCTAGTATATATATCCCCTTTGAAGTGGGGAGAAACCTTTAGAGGCATGCATTTGAAGTGCACAGGTGCCCTGCCTTCCTAGCACTGGCTCCAGACTAACTACAGGGTCTATGCAGCCCTTTGTGTGGAGACAGGACACAGCCTATTTAAGTATAAGTGGGCTGGACCCAGCTCTTCTCTTACAGCCTGGTAGTCAAGGCTCAGCCAGTCACACCTAACCTCCCCATTTTGTGTGGCTATCTAGGAGGAATACATCAAGCCCAACTGTGAACCACATAATGTCAAGAGACTCAGACACAGGCTGCAGTCACAAAATGGCTAAGGCAAAAAATGCAAATTTTCTAAAAGTGGTATTTCCAGAATTGTAACTTAAAATCTGACTTTACCATAGGTTTGGATTTGTCATTACAATTCCAGAGACACCTAACACAAACTTTTTGCCTGCTCCCATTTGGAAATTAGACTTATAAAACATAATAAGACAACTCAAATGGTATCCTATGGAGGAGGTAGGTCTTGTAGTAGTGAAAATGAATTTAAGGGTTTGTCTCTACCAGGACAAGTAACACTGAAACATGTATATCCTGCTTTTAAATACATTGCACCCTGCCCTCTGGAATGGCCAGTACCTACCATAGGTGTAACCTATATGTAATAAAAAAGAAGGTTTGGGCCTGGCAATAGGTTTACTTTGCCAGGTTGAAATGGCAGTTTCAATCTGCACACACAGAGGCTGATATGGCAGTCCAGAGACATGTTTAAAGTGCTACTTAAATGGGTGGCACAATCAGTGCTGAATGCCCAGTAGTAACATTTAATTTACAGACACTGGGCACACATAGGTGGTCATTACAACATTGGCGGTAAAAGCCGCTTACCGCCGTGCAGAAGACCGCCAACACACCGCTGCGGCCGCGGAATTCCGCCACAGCTATTATGACCCACATCTCAGAATCTGCCAAAATTCAGACACCCACACAAGTCCGCCACACCAAAGGTCAGTGATAAACTGGCGAAAACAAAATCTCTACCGTCACTCCAACAGAAATACGCCCACACTATCACAACACATGAATCCACGCGGCGGTCTTTCAACCACGGTATTCTATTGGCGGTACACACCGCTGCGCTCAAAATAGAAACACTCATACAAAACACAGCCACATTGGGCAATTCGAAATACACACACCTGAGACACATACACACACCACTCACACACACACAATACAATATAAAACACACACCCACATCACCCACAAACCCCTACTACCAACAATTCTGAAAGAAGGTCAAAGAGAGACACCACAATCTACAAACAAGCATCCACAGGCACTCAACACCATCACCCACATAACATCCACCCACCTCACACAACACACCACTAAATACCACCCCACACATCACAACACACACCAAACCACACATCACCCACACCACCCCATGGCACGGCAAAGACACCCCAGGTTTTCTGAGGAGGAGCTCAGGGTCATGGTGGAGGAAATCATCCGGGTAGAGCCACAGCTGTTCGGAGCACAGGTGCAGCCCACCTCCATAGCTAGGAAGATGGAGCTATGGTGAAGAAACGTGGACAGGGTGAACGCAGTGGGACAGCACCCAAGAAATAGGTATGACATCAGGAAGAGGTGGAACGACCTACGGGGGAAGGTGCGTTCCGTGGTCTCAAGACACCAATTTGCAGTTCAGAGGACTGGCAGCGGACCCCCACCTCCTCCCCCACAACTAAAAACATGGGAGGAGCAAGTCTTGGCTATTCTGCATCCTGAGGGCCTCACAGGAGGACCTGGAGGAATGGACTCTGGTAAGTCAAATCTTTACTATTACATCCCCCACCCTACCTGCATGCCATCACATACCCCCACCCTCACCCTCACCCCATCACTCCAACTCCTCAGAAATGTCCCAATATCACAAACCACCCATCCCAACACCAAGCCCTGCATGAAACCACAAAGCATGGACACCCATCACCAAAGCATGGCCACAGCACATATCCATACACCCCCCTAAACTATCATCACACAAGGTCCCACACAGGAATGCAAGCACTGGGGTACACGGTCACCCACCCATTGTACACCATGGCACACACAGATGCAATAATCATGCTTTTACACCCCTGCAGGACCCCTACCCAACGTCACGGACAGGAGGGTCCAGACATGTCCACACCACCAACAGAAGAGGCCCACAGTGATGACAACAGCTCTGTCCAACTGGATCTAGATGACCAGCCGGCCCATCTGGGACCTCGGGATAGTCGGTTCCCATGACACAGTCACAGGCCACCACAGAGCTTCCCCCCTCTTGAAACACCAGCACAGCACCCACCCAGCAGGCCCATACCTCTGTCCCCAGGACACGTCAATCAGCAGTGTGTCCACCACTACAGGGAATCCAGGCTAACCCACCACTCCAACAACAACAGGGACCTAGGGGCAGTGGCAGTGGGCACACGGTTCAGGGGACAGAGGCCCAGGGAAACAGGTGAACTAAGAGGGCTGCTGTGCGACAGGGGGAGGACAGGCCCAGGGAACCCACTCTCTCCACGAGGCCCTCTCCAACATCATGGGAGCCAACCACCATTCCCAGGAGACGATGGCAACGGTACTGGCCAAGCTTCAGGAGACCCAGCGGCTGCAGGAGGAACAGTATTTGGGCTTCAGGGAGGAACTCAAATCCATTAATTCCACCCTGGGCACCATCGTAGGGGTGCTGAAGGAAGTCCTCAACACCAGGAGGGACACTGTGGCACAACAAGGGGCCCCTGACACTAGCCTGGACGATGAACTGCCCACAACTCCGTCGGCGCTAGTGGACAGG
Source organism: Pleurodeles waltl (assembly GCF_031143425.1). Taxonomy (NCBI): domain Eukaryota; kingdom Metazoa; phylum Chordata; class Amphibia; order Caudata; family Salamandridae; genus Pleurodeles; species Pleurodeles waltl. Next base: position 283,880,191 of record NC_090447.1, read on the forward strand.
AGGCACCGCCACAGGACCACCACACCAGCACCCCACCACCTGCAGAGGGGGAACCACCCCACAAATGGTCCCTGAGATCCAGGACAAAAACAGAGAACGATGCCAAGACCCCCACCAAGAAATGAGACTGTTAACGCATCCTTTTATGTCAATTTTATACACCTTAGGACTCGTTTTAGGCCAATGAATCTTGTGACCCAGTGGTGAGACACCGTAGGATGAGATAACTGATCAATATGTCAAGCAATATATCAATATTGTCACCAATAGTCACCACCACAATGCACTTTACTTTGGTTAAAGACATCAATCAAATTATCGGCGCAACCATGACTTTTCAGCCATGAATAACCACACCTTTTGATAGAATTTTATGGATTTTATTCCCTATTGATTACAATCTACAAGCAGAAGAGTCAATCTCAAAACCAAGAATCATAAGAGTATAGCCACAATATGACAACTGTGATAAGATTTCATTAGTGCAAGAATCACAAACATAAGAACATAGCACGGTGTGAACATAGATCAGAATACAAGGATATCACATGAGTCTCAGTTCAGCACAGTGTAACGTCAGTCTTTGTCTATTTGCGTCAGTCAGAGTAATTTCCTGTCCTAACCACTAATTAGCATCAGCATGTTGGGCTTCATGCAAAATAATTTAGAACATCAATTTAGAAAACATCTAGCTATGGCCTCTAATAAAAAATGAGCAGTTGGTACCTAGAAAGGAAAAGCAAACAGACAAATTACAAATCGCATTGTCATAATTACCCTCCAAGGATTAAGTCAGCACACAGGATCAGTCTTCGTCTTCAGGACATCAGTCGAATCGCCATCAATCTAACCTCCTCAAAGGGAAAGGGGACACTTCCCTCATAAGGAGGAGAAGCGCAAAGGGGCAGTCTATGGGTGAGGATGGTTTATTAAGGCTCAAAGTCACCAAACAGAGTGACAGAGTTTCTGGATAAATCAACAGCATTCCCTACCTAGTTCTAATGTCCCTTCTGTGACATGAGTTTTCATCCCTTTTTCGTAATACCTTCCCCCAAAATTCTATTGGACATTCACTATACCCCACTATCTTTAACCTATCAAATTATACATTAGGTAATCCCAATTGTCACCCCACGATAATTTATAACACTTTCATTGGTCTTCATAATTGACGTCTTCGGAGGTGGCACATCCGGTGGGTTTCTTCACTACTTGGCACGTCTTCTCGGGTCATGAGTTCCTTTGTCCATGGTGTAATGTCCTTGTACATTAGACTAATCTACTTTTGTTTCAAATTGTATTTGAATTCATACTAAGGCAGCTAGCATGCGGATGAGAACGGAATACGGCTTGTTACATAAAATGAAGGAAAGGAACAAATGCAGGGTCATGGCCCTTTGCGAGTCAGCACACTGAAAAACAGAGAAAATGCTTTAATATGAGAGTTAGGCAGCCAAAATCTACAAATCATGCTAACTTAAGGCCTATGAGATTTTAATACAAATGCAAAATCGTAAGTGTTAATATAAATTGTAGCATGAACAGTTTTACTCATTATTGTTAGTTCACGTATATTGGTAACCTCATACATTATAGTCGTAATTCAGATGCGTGTTTAAGCAAAACACTAATTATTTTCGTTTTCTATGCAGCATCATTAATCATTGATATAAGCATTTCACGTTTAGTATATGTAATATTTAAACTACGCTCTATCAGTCCCTCCTCTGATGACGCTCGTCCTCACATCAACCTTTCCCTTGGCCTTTCACTTTTAATTTTTCACCTTGCGCATGATGCGCATTTCAACATCTTGCCCTTTATGTGAACTTTCCCAAATTTCCTTGAACATTTGCTCTCTTTCACTTTCTTCGTTTCTTCTGGTTCTTTTAGTCCAATTTTTCTTTATTCTGTCATTAATTTTGCATGCCCCCCACAATCCTAATAGACAAGCCAAAACAATTAATAGACCCATTAATATTTTTGCAAGAACTCCATTCCAAATATTTGTAAACCAGCTCCCTGCTCTGGCAATTCCTTTTCCAAACTTTTCCCAGACCCCAAGTTCCTTCAAATCTTTCATATCTGTACTGTCTCTAGTAAGGTTAGTAAGCATACTTCTAATCTTTTTCAAATTGTCCGGAATGAACGAGCAACAATGACGATTGTTGAGCATCTTGCAGACCCTGCCACTTTTTGCTAAAAGAATGTCTAAAGCAAGCCGATTTTGAAGAGTCATAGCTCTTTCTGCAGCAAGTTCAGTATCCATTAGGAGTATAGCTCCTGTGAAATTTGTCAGCATGTTATCCACAATAGTAAACAACTTTTGAATCTTGATAGAATTCAAGATAACCCCTACTGAAGGGATTATAGCTCCAAATATGTCACCAATGACAGCAGCCACTGATTCTCGTTTTTGTCTAGGATGTTGTAATTCAGACGTCTTAGGTATTTGTTTTAAGTCATCAATCTGATAAATCTTTGGGAAAACTATTCCCAAATAACATGTCCCATACCATCCCCTAGGGAGACGGTAATAAGCATTAAGCCCACAGATGTAATAGATCCCGGGGATCGCTGGATCCTGTAAATTCAACATAAAAGTCCATTTACTCTGAAACAAAAACACATGTCTACACTCACTCGTTCCCACAAAGAAATTGTCTTGCTCAGATTTTGGCCTATATATATAAAGCCTACCTACATGTAATGCATCTATAGATGGTTTGCCTTGTGTCTTGATTGCAGTGTAAGCATAATCATTTGTATATGTGCGTTTCTCTAACCCTTTTTCTAATCTCTCCTTCAATGCTTTGCATCTATCATCAGTGTGATCTAAAAAGCTTTTCTCAACAGGTGATAATAAGCAAGTCAAATTATTGCGATGTGCATAAGCAGTTCCAAATGTGAGTGTTGGCTCAAAGAATCCTCTAACTATTTTTATGTCATGTGCCTTAGCTAATTTATTTAAGAATTCAATCACAGGCCCAAAAGAAAACACAACATCCAGATGCGAATAAAAGTATTGCACATGCTCTTGATTATAAAATCTTGTTAGTAGAAAGCTGCAACTAATCCCATAAGTAAGAGGGAGGCTATGATAAGTAACTCCCTCCTGCACAGATGAAGGAATTTTAGTACACACATAACAATCTTTTGCATCCATAGTTTCAACATACTCATTTAGTAAGCGATAGAAGACATTAGTAGAAAGGTCCCCCTTTGATTTAGTTCCCTCATGCAAGTGTCTTGCATCCTGTTCAAATCTTTCCTACGGTGTTAGTGTTGTAGTTTCAGGTTTTGAAGTAGCATTAATGGTCTCTTTCTCTATCCGTGGCATTCCCACAATCACTCCCACAATTATTATTGCACACACAACACCTATTTTATCTTGAAGAGTGTTTTCTCTGGCCAGTTATCACCTTGTGCGTCTTCTTTCGGTGTGTCTTTTCAGAATGCTGGATAGCACCCTCCTCTTGTGATATGGTGTTTTCGCTTGATGGACCTGCAGCTGACTCGGGAGACTCTGGCACACTCTGATTTCTCTCTATTATTTCTCCTTCTTCTTCTTCCTCTTCTTCTTCTGGGTCTGTAACGGATTCGAGTTCTAACCCATATCCGTCTACTTCTGGGAGAACCTCTCCTTGATTTAGTTCTCCCTCTGCCTCTACTGAGATAGGCACTCTGTCACCTCTCTCAATCTCATTCACTGCTTGAGGGACGAGGCTGTTCTCAGTGGGCTCTCCGGTAGTCTCAGTTCCTTCTTGACTGTTTCCTGGCCCTGACACTTCACTTCCTGAGGCTGTTGTGCCGGAAACTTCAAGCTCTTCTTCAGCATTGCACGTTACCTTTTTTGTGTGACTGGCATGTATCCAGTTTGGAACTCCTGCACACTTTACAGCAGTAGTAGTTGTCAAAATTACTTGATATGGCCCTTTCCAACGTGGTTCCAGACACGACTTTCTCACGTGCTTCTTGACAACCACCCAATCACCAGCTTGTAGAGAGTGGCCTGGATCGCCAATCGTTGGCAATGCGTTAGCTTCCACCTGGTGAGAGAAAGAGCGAATCACATCAGCCAAACCCTTGCAGTAATCCAACACCATATCATCTGTAATATTCACTAGAGCATTTGCAGGTACTGCTGGTAATCTCATAGCTCTACCCATGAGGATTTCCTGGGGGGATAATCCAGTTTTCTTGTCTGGGGTGTTTCTCATTGACATCAGCACTAAAGGCAATGCATCTGGCCATTTCATATTGGTAGCTGCGCACATCTTTGCCATTCTCGATTTCAAAGTACCATTCATTTTTTGTACTAGTCCTGATGCTTCAGGGCGGTAGCTACAATGCAGCTTTTGTTCGATGTCAAGTGCGGCACACAGTAGTTTAATCACCTCATTGTCGAAGTGTCTGCCCCTATCTGACTCTATAGAGACCGGAAACCCGAACCTTGGTATCAGTTCCCTAAGTAGTAATTTTGCAACTGTAAGACTGTCATTCCTACGTGTGGGGTATGCCTCAATCCAGTGACTGAAAACACACATGATCACCAACACATAATTCAATTCACCACAGACAGGCATTTCAATGAAGTCCATTTGCATCTTGTTGAATGGACCGCCAGCTCTCCCAATGTGGCTCAAAGTTACCATGAGGATTTCCTGGGGGGATAATCCAGTTTTCTTGTCTGGGGTGTTTCTCATTGACATCAGCACTAAAGGCAATGCATCTGGCCATTTCATATTGGTAGCTGCGCACATCTTTGCCATTCTCGATTTCAAAGTACCATTCATTTTTTGTACTAGTCCTGATGCTTCAGGGCGGTAGCTACAATGCAGCTTTTGTTCGATGTCAAGTGCGGCACACAGTAGTTTAATCACCTCATTGTCGAAGTGTCTGCCCCTATCTGACTCTATAGAGACCGGAAACCCGAACCTTGGTATCAGTTCCCTAAGTAGTAATTTTGCAACTGTAAGACTGTCATTCCTACGTGTGGGGTATGCCTCAATCCAGTGACTGAAAACACACATGATCACCAACACATAATTCAATTCACCACAGACAGGCATTTCAATGAAGTCCATTTGCATCTTGTTGAATGGACCGCCAGCTCTCCCAATGTGGCTCAAAGTTACCATGGTTCCTTTTCCGGCATTCATCTGTTGACAGATGATGCACCTGTGACAGGTAATTTCTGCGGCATATCTGAATTTTGGGTTGAACCAATCGATTTTAAATGACCTGATCATTGCATCTCTTCCAAGGTGAGCCTGTCCGTGATATCGCCTGGCAAACTGAGATAGAAGACTGTTTGGCAAGATTAGTTTCCCTTCCTCGGAGACCCACAAATCATCAGCCCTTTGTACACATTGCATTCTTTGCCAAGAGCGTTTCTCCTCTTTGCTTGCATGACCCTGTAATGTTTTTAACTCATCTAACGTGTCAAACACAGTAATGCAAGGTTACGACATGTGTCATTTTCAGTTTGTGGTAATAGTTCCCATTGTTCCTTGAATGATATACAGTTCAATGCGCAAAACCTTTTGACTTGATCTGCATAGCCGTTTCCCATGGCCACAAAGTCTTGTGATCTAATTTGAGTATTGCATTTCACCACGGCAATTTCAAGAGGTAACTGAATTGCATGTAACAAATCCTTTTTTTGCTCACCATTTTTTACGGGAGAACCAGATGAGGTCATGAAACCTCTCTGTGACCAAAGTTGGCCAAACTCATGTACAATTCCAAATCCGTATCTGCTGTTAGTATAGATAGTGACTCTCAGATTCACAGCTGCGTGGCATGCCTTGGTAAGGGCAATTAATTCTGCCACTTGAGCGGAAAACACTCTCTCAAGCCAGGAGGCTTCAACGATACCAGCTATGGTACATACTGCATAGCCAGCTCTCAGTGTTCCAGCAGAATCTCTTAGACAGGACCCATCGACAATCATGATACAGTCATTTTCTTTCAACTGTGTGTTCTGAACGTCTGGACGAGGTTTGGTACATAGCTCAGTTACCTCAAGACAGTCATGTTCAAATTTTTCCTCATTTTTGATTTCAGTATTTTCAACAGGAATTAAAGTTGCTGGGTTCCATATAGTGCACCGTTTGAGAGAAACATTTGGTGACCCCAATATGATTGTCTCATACCTAGTGAGACGAGCATTTGTCATGTGCTGAGTTTTAGTTTGAGTCAACAGAATTTCAACTGAATGCGGAACCATTACTGATAGGGGATATCCCATGACTATGCCTTCACATTGTGTAAGGCTCTAACTGCTGCAACTGCCCGCAAACAACCCGGTAAGGCTGCTGCGACAGGGTCCAAGGTAGCTGAAAAATATGCTACAGGGTGATTTGCATCTCCATGGACCTGTGTTAAGACAGACAAAGAACAAGCATCACGTTCATGACAAAACAACAGAAAAGGTTTCGTATAGTCAGGCATTCCTAACACTGATGCCTTGCACATGCATTCTCTCAATTCCATGAATGTCTCAAGTTCTTCTTTAGACAAAGTTATGATGTATGGCTCATCCTTGATCTCTTTGCCTGTCAGCTTTATCAATGGTTTTGAGATGATTGAGAAGTTGGGTATCCACTGGCAACATCGATCAAATGTCATAGGTATTTCACTTCTTTCTGACAGTATTGTAACTTCTTGGGTGACACCTTATGCCCATTTTTTCCCAAATGATCCAGTAATGCAATGGTTTCATATTTACAACTGTCCCTAGTTTTGGATCCACTCAACAAATCATCAATGTACTGCACAAGAGTCGAATTAAAAGGCAGTACCAGGGACTCCAAATCCTTTTTCAATATCTGATTGAAGATGGACGGTGACTCAGAAAACCCTTGAGGAATTCTGCACCAACTGTACACTTTATCCAGGAATTTGAAACTGAACAAAAATTGGCTATCCTCATGAAGAGGTATCGAAAAAAAAGCTTGTGACAGGTCTATGACGGTAAATCATTCAGCATCACAGGGAACCTGGAACATTATCACTGCTGGATTGGGCACCACAGGGCAACATTTTACCACAATTTCATTTATTTTTCCCAAATCCTGTACAATTCGAACTTTCCCACAGGGCTTCTTTAAACCCACTATGGGAGAGTTACATGGACTGCTCAAAACTTCTTTCAGGACTCCCTGCCTGAGAAAATCGGCAATTATTTGTGACACTTCGATGAGAATGTCCTGTGTCATGTGATATTGTGGCACCTGGGGGAACACCGCATTTGGCTTTATCTGGACTTTGACTGGTTCTACCCCTTTTATTAGCTCTACTTCCTTTCCGGTCAGATCCCATACTTTCTCTGTTACCGTCCCCTGTAACTCGACAGGTAGATCAATCAAGGTAAGCATCGGAAACAGAGTAATGCGTCCTCTTCTGAGAACTGTCCTTCGTCTCCCTCATCATCACTATTTGTCTGTACCTCAATTCCGTCATTGGAACAGGTAATTGAACATTTTGTCTTGCAGAGTAAATCCCTTCCCAGTAGGGATACCGGACTCGAGTCACAAACTATGAACCTGTGTAGCCCCTGAAAGTTGCCGATCTCAACCTCCACTGGATCTGTAATCGGGTTTGTCAGATACTGGTTTGCTACTCCAACCACTCTTATGGTACGCCCTGAAAGTGGTAATTTTGGAACTTCCGCACTTCTAACTGTAGGGCGTGTTTCTCCTGTGTCAACCAGGAACGAGACCTTATAACCCATCACCTTTCCTTCCACATATGGGCCTCTCTGATCCCCCTCTAAGGATGCTGCAAGCCTGCATTCTTCACTGTCTGAACTATCGTCTGACCATTCCCCATTCATTCCATTTTCACCTCATAATGGGAATTGTTGTACTGTATTATTTTGACTCGTTACCTGACCTATGACCTGTTGAGGAAGCATCACCTGTTGCTGTCCCATCGGAGCCATCGGTAATTGCATTTGCTGTCTAGGTACCATAGGAATCTGCTGTTGTACTGGTTGCATTTGCACTGACTGAAAACGCAGAATTTGTATCTGCTGCATGGGCTGTACCCCTTGCATTTGTACCAGATTGTTCTGAAAATTCTGGTTTTGATGCCTCATTTTCGGGCCCGTACATTTTGTAATGTACCAACATTAGCACTTTGCTGAACAACACCATCCAGCACCATATTCGGGCACTCCTGTTTCCAGTGCCCCACGCCCCCGCACGCGTGACATGGTGACATCTTTTTCGCCCCTTGCGCGTTTTTGAACCACAACAGTATTCAAGTCTGGACCGCGATTCACAAACCCTCGGCCTCGACCTCTCGGCTGTGCATGAAACACACCATTAATTTGCGGTTGTTGCTGTATCATTTCTTGAAGTCCATTTCCCTGTATTCCTGCCTGTGCAGCCCTTATCTGCATCACCATCACTTTCTCTTTCAGCTTTTTCTCTTTCAGCTGAATCTCATCACTACAGTATTTTGCATACTGCAACACCTCATCAATCGGCTTTGCCTGCCAACAGATCAAATGATTCTTAATCATCTGGCTAACTTCTGGTCTCAGTCCTTCAACAAATCTAAACACAAGATGATTCATGTCCTTCAGTTCAATTGTTTCAGTACCACTATAGTGTTTAAATGCCTTTAGCAATCTCTCATAGTAAGCATGTATTGATTCTTTAACCTCTTGAGAGGTCTGGTCAATTTTCTGCCAATCAGTCACCTTCGGCGACCCCTTTTGCTTCAAAAACTCAATCACCTTATGATAATACTTCATCACTTTTTCAGAGGGTGCCCCGGTCACCTTATCCCTTGCCAGTTCCTTCGTTGGCCAATCTACCCCTCTCTTACATTCAAGCCACAAATCAGGCGGAACAATGATCTCAAACAAGGTATTCAAGTCTTCCCAAAGACATTTTGCAAGTTTCACAAATCTATCTGTTTGCTGATACCACTCGATCGGTTTCTCTCTCAATCTGGTATAATCGTTGGTAAAAGATAGGATGTCTCCTCTGGAACACAGTACATGGACTAAGACACCACCAGCTGTCTCTCTCATAGGTAATATTTTTGCCGAATCCACATTGGGTGAGGCCTTGGCTTGATTAGACCCTGGATTGTCACTCTTTTCCTTGTCTCTTTTCTTTGCCCACCTGCCTTCCCATTTTTCCAGTGCTCCCCAGATCTGCGCGCTTTGTAACAATTCTTTCAAATGTGCCTTCATTCCACCAGACCTCATGTGTTCAAAGTCTTTAGAGTCAAAATCCAATCTGTAACTTCTTTTCAGATGTTTAGTATTTCCGATATCAATATTGTATTTATCTGCCAGGTTCGCTAATCTCTGATGCACCTTGCCTACCTCTTTGGTAATTTTGGGACATAGGAATCTTAATTTTGCTTCCGTGTATGACTCCAATCTATTTACTCCCATTGTACCTTCCACTAACTCAGCAGCTTCTGCCCCTAATGTTACAAAGTTCAGGCATTCGTCTTGTTTTTCTTTTTCTGGTTCGACTGTAACCACTGCAGCCTTTTGTGAAGTCTTCTCTAACCATTCATTTAACTGTTGGACTGTAAAACCCTGTAGCGAAATGTTCCCTGCATGCACCATCGGAGAATGTGATGTGTTCGTACTCATTGTCCGTGGAGTTAAAACTCCTAGCCCTGCTTGACACATTGCTTCTATGGGTGCTCCCACTGGACTAAGGTCCATTAAAGACCTCGGTTGTTCAACTGCTTGCTCTCCTGGTGCCATTATCTGGGGGGTTCCCATAGACCCTCCTCTTATCACATCTTGAGTCATCACTCCCTGATCACATACGCCAGTTTTACCCTGCGCATACAATGGCACTGGTGGACCAACTGTGATTGGTAACGATATGGCAGCAGATGTCTGACCTGGTCCCAAACTCCACTGCACAGTAACTCCATAGGTCTGTTCCAAGGTACCTGGGACAGGTACTAATGGTGGACCAGCTACTGGGTTATACCCTGGTATAATTTGTGGTTGCGGTTGGGACAGTCATTTCGGAGTTGACTCAAGCTGTACTAATTTTGATTTTGTGTATAACGGTCTGGCAGCACTATTAGATTTGTGGTAGTCTCAAGTACTGGGACGTCTGGGTAGATTCTCTGTATCTGCGGTGGAGGTTGCAACTATATTGGTATGTCTGGTGCAGTGGGTACACTGACACCATTCTGTATCAGAGCTGTATCACTAGTCTGTAACATATCAGCAACTCCCTTTTCCTGCGTCTGGTTCCCAGGATCCATGCTAGTGCTTGGAGCACTATCGCTCACCACATAAGGTGGCGGGCGATCATGTAGTAACCTGTCCATAATTTCCTCATCGTCTGAATCGTCTTCCTCTTCCCAAGGTCTTTTATTCTCTTTATATTTGCCTGAGTCTTTATCTGTCTTACAGGAGGCTTTATTTCCCTGTGTTTCTTCTCACTGTGTTATTGCTTGGAACAATTTTATTCCATCGACTATTCCCCTTCTCCACATCTTACTCTCGTCATCCCATTTAGCCTCTGCATAAGATTTTTCTGCCCTTCTCAGTCTTCTTTGAAACTTTTCTTTGTCTCTGTTTAAGAGCCATTAGATCCCAAACCGCTAACGCCTCATACTGAGCTGGCCTCGGAGGTGGTTTCTGTTCACTTAACATCCACCTCAATCTTCCGAGAATCCTCGTATTAAACGTTCCATATTCCGGAAACGCTAAACATCCCTCCTTCTCTGTTAGTTTGCGGCACTGTTTCATCCATAAACATGGAGCAACACCTTTTTCTTCCATGAATATATAAGCTGGAGTACCCTCGGGTGGTGTAGGCTCCCCATCAGTTGCTACGAGATATGTGACTCCCTTCACAGCACTCTTGAATGTTTTAACAAAATTCATTTTGCGATTCTTTCTTGTTTTGTATTTTAATCAGAAATGACTTAGTTCCCAGGACACTCTTCACCCACCTTTCTCAACCTATTGCCTCTCACGGACAGCAGCCAATCCGTGCGAGACCCCTCTCGAAAATTGACCTATCTCAGCGCGGCACCACTGACGTCACACTCACACACACTGCAGCTGAGAAAGTCTTGCAGCTCGTCCGCTCCTCACTGAACCCACACAAACTAATGCAAATTATTGCGAGCACCTTAAATGACAACACAAATCTGCTGGTTTACTACAGGAAGGGTAACACATACGCTTCAGAACTTTACAGAGATTTCACTTGAAGCCTCAGCCGCTACTTTCTCCTTTTTAGTCCCCGCATACGCAAGCAGAATTCGACCTGAAAATTCTACTCTCGACTTGTCAATGGCTCGTCCTAGTGCACTTTAGAATTTGCCAAATCACTATTGAAGGTTTCACACAAACTTGACTTGTCAACCACGCCCAATTGACCTATTAAACCGCACAGATTACAACATAAACCCAAAGGTCTCCTACACTTGTCAACATACTTCGGAGTCTTAGACCACAACAGGTCCGTACATAAACAACCAACCACGTAGATAATTTTGAGCACCAAGCGCCACACTCATATGAAGTACGCCGACTTCCCTACTCTCATATTGCGGAGAACGCCCACTCCTCCTAAAACAACATTTACTTGGCCTAAATACACACAATTTCACAATCACCTGCAAAAGGCATAAGCTAAGGAAGCACAAAACCCTAAACCACATACATTATGGCGCTGAGAACATCCCCAACTCACTTAGGCAGGCTCCGAGATCCCGGGAAGTCATGGTGTACTTAGAAACCCATCATACCTCCAATTTGCATTATCACAGAAAAACAAATTAAACAATGACTCTCCGTCCTAGGGCCCCCAAGGGCCAAACCGTCGCTCTGCTACTAGAACTGTTAACGCGTCCTTTTATGTCAATTTTATACACCTTAGGGCTCGTTTTAGGCCAATGAATCTTGTGACCCAGTGGTAAGACACCATAGGACGAGATAACTGATCAATATGTCAAGCAATATATCAATAATGTCACCAATATTCACCACTACAATGCACTTTACTTTGGTTAAAGACATCAATCAAATTATCGGCGCAACCATGACTTTTCTGCCATGAATAACCACACCTTTTGATAGAATTTTATGGATTTTATTCCCTATTGATTACAATCTACGAGCAGAAGAGTCAATCTCAAAACCAAGAAGCATAAGAGTATAGTCACAATATGACAACTGTGATAAGATTTCATTAGTGCAAGAATCACAAACATAAGAACATAGCACGGTGTGAACATAGATCAGAATACAAGGATATCACATGAGTCTCAGTTCAGCACAGTGTAACGTCAGTCTTTGTCTATTTGCGTCAGTCAGAGTAATTTCCTGTCCTAACCACTAATTAGCATCAGCATGTTGGGCTTCATGCAAAATAATTTAGAACATCAAATTAGAAAACATCTAGCTATGGCCTCTAATAAAAAATGAGCAGTTGGTACCTAGAAAGGAAAAGCAAACAGACAAATTACAAATCGCATTGTCATAATTACCCTCCAAGGATTAAGTGAGCACACAGGATCAGTCTTCGTCTTCAGGACATCAGTCGAATCGCCATCAGTCTAACCTTGTCTAAGGGACAGGGGACACTTCCCTCATAAGGAGGAGAAGGGCAAAGCCACAGTCTATGGGTGAGGATGGTTTATTAAGGCTCAAAGTCACCAAACAGAGTGACAGAGTTTCTGGATAAATCAACCGCATTCCCTACCTAGTTCTAACGTCCCTTCTGTGACATGAGTTTTTGTCCCTTTTTCGTAATACCTTCCCCCAAAATTCTATTGGACATTCACTATACCCCACTATCTTTAACCTATAAAATTATACTTTAGGTAATCCCAATTGTCACCTCACGATAATTGATAACACTTTGATTGGTCTTCATAATTGACGTCTTCGGAGGTGGCACATCCGGTGGGTTTCTTCACCACTTGGCACGTCTTCTCGGGTCATGAGTTCCTTTGTCCATAGTGTAATGTCCTTGTACATTAGACTAATCTACTTTTGTTTCAAATTGTATTTGAATTCATACTAAGGCAGCTAGCATGCGGATGAGAACGGAATATGGTTTGTTACATAAAATGAAGGAAAGAAACAAATTTTGGGTCATGGCCCTTTGCCAGTCAGCACACTGAAAAACAGAGAAAATGCTTTAATATGAGAGCTAGGCAGCCAAAATCTACAACTCACACTAACTTAAGGCCTATGAGATTTTAATACAAATGCAATATCGTAAGTGTTAATATAAATCGTAGCATGAACAGTTTTACTCATTATTGTTAGTTCACGTATATTGGTAACCTCATACATTATAGTCGTAATTCATATGCGTGTTTAAGCAAAACACTAATTATTTTAGTTTTCTATGCAGCATCATTAATCATTGATATAGGCATTTCACGTTTAGTATATGTAATATTTAAACTACGCTCTATCAAGACCACCCTGATTGTCATCCTTTTGTCCCACCTGGTCACCCTGTCCATCCTCAAACTGCCTCAGCTCCACTTCCTATGCCCTTTGGACAATGTACCTGTGAGACTAATAGCTTGGACTCTGTCATGGATATTCCTCTACCATCACCCCTCACCATTTTACAACCCCCTCCAATATTGAGCACTTAAATAACCACCCTTAAAGCACAACACAATCTGGAGTCTGTCTGTGATTTTGATTTAGTGTATTAGCAATTATAGTGACAAAATGCTCTTTCAAATGTAATGTCAACATACCTATGTCACACAGCTCTATTCCATGACGAAACAAAGCAGACGTCACACAGTGGGACCCACATCTGTGAAATTGTAAGGGAAATTGAAAATTCTGTGACCATAAACTGGGTGAAAAGGACAGACAGTAGAGAGGTAGTAGTGTTAAAGTACATGTAGCAGGCAGTTTTGTCTTACCTGTGTCTTACTGGAAGTATTGCTGGATCACTGAGTTCCTGTTGTCAATGTCCTCTTCTTCTGCTTCCTCGTCTTCACTGTCCACAGGGTCTACAGCTGGGACAACACCTCCATCTGGACCATCCTCCTGCAGAAAAGGCACCTGTCGTCGCAAAGCCAAGTTGTGAAGCATACAGCAGGCCACGATGATCTGGCACACCTTCTTTGGTGAGTAGAACAGGGAACCACTTGTCATATGTAGGCACCGGAACCTGGCCTTCAGGAGGCCAAAGGCCCGCTCTATAATCCTCCTATTTTGCCCATGGGCCTCATTGTAGCATTCCTCTGCCCTTGTCCTGGCATTCCTCACTGGGGTCAGTAGCCATGACAGGTTGGGTTAACCGGTCACCTGCAAATGGCGAGGGACAACTGTTAGACACACACTAACTCTTAGTGATATCCCCAGACCCAGACAACTATTACCACTGATTTGGTTCCAGGTGCTCACCTAATAGCCACACACGGTGCCTCTGGAGTTGCCCCATCACATAAGGGATGCTGATATTCCGCAGGATTTAAGCGTCATGCACTGAGCCAGGGAATTTGGCATTAACATGGGAGATGTACTGGTCTGCCAAACACACCATCTGCACATTCATTGAATGATAACTCTTCTGGTTTCTGTACACCTGTTCACTCCTGCGGGGGGGGCAAGGCCACATGTGTCCCACCAATGTCACCTATGATGTTCGGGATATGTCCCAGGTCATAGAAGTCACCTTTCACTATAGGCAAATCCTCCACCTGAGGGAAAACAATGTAGCTCTGCATGTGTTTCAGCAGGGCAGACAACACTCTGGACAGCACGTTGAAAAACATAGGCTGGGACATCCCTGATGCTATGGCCACTGTTGTTTGAAATGACCCACTTGCAAGAAAATGGAGTACTGACAGCACCTGCACTTGAGGGGATTACTGTGGGATGGCGGATAGCTGACATAAGGTCTGGCTCCAACTGGGCACACAGTTCCAGGATTGTGGCACGATCAAGCCTGTAGGTGATGATCACATGTCTTTCCTCCATTGTCGACAGGTCCACCAGCGGTCTGTACACCGGAGGATTCCGCCATCTTCTCACATGCCCCAGTGGACGGTTCCTATGGAGGAGAACAGCGAGCACAGAGTCAACCAACTCTGAGGTACGTAAACACAGCTTACTCAGAAAACTATTCATGAAAAGAAATTTGCCTGTATGAGTGTTGAGCCAAGGCCTAGGTATGTGTGACACAGTTAAAAATAAGGCCATGTGGGCCCCTGAAATGGCGGCTGCCTGACCTGTAAAGTGGGACAATGGGATATGAGGTAACTGCGCTGGCGTTGTACACCGTCGCGGTAGGTGGTCGAAGACCGCAGCGCAATTTTGCATTGGTTCACATTGGACCCTATGGGTCCCAGGAGCCAATGACGATGTACGCACCGCCGCGGACGTAACTGACATTTTCTATCTGTTCAATCACTCGATACCTGATCTTCGACAGGAGAGGACCTACACTGCAAGTGCTGCTGTGACCTCAGTCTGGAAGAGACAATGGCTCATGCATCTGGGGAAAGGGCCCCTGCCTTCAGCACGGAGGAGTTGGAGAACCTCGTGGATGGGGTCCTCCCCCAGTACACGCTACTCTACGGGTCTTCCAGACAAACAGGTAAGTACACTGTGAGCATGCTGTATGGGCAATACCCTGTGTGGAGTTGTGTGGATGAAAGATAGGGGGGGGAGAATGAGGCGTTCATGAAACGACAGTGAGTGCATGTGCCACATGGCAAGGGTAGGGATGCGGGCCAATGACTGTGACAATGCAGTTGGTAATAACTTCTCTTTTTCCACTGTACAATTCCTGTAGGTCAGCGCCCACCAGAAGAAGGATATTTGGTGTGCCGTCACCAAGGACGTCCGGACCCTGGGGGTCTACCACAGATGGAGCACCCACTGCCGGAAAAGATGGGAGGACATTCGCTGCTGGAGCAAGAAGATGGCGGAGGCCCAGCTGGGGATGGCCTCCCAACGTGGGAGGTGTGCCCGTCGCACCATGACCCCCCTGATGTTCAGGATCCTGGCGGTGGCGTATCCGGAGTTGGATGGGCTCTTGAGGGCATCACAGCAGCAACAAGGGGGAGAGTACACTCTCATTCAGCTGATTCAGCGCGCATTGTAGGTGTCTGGGTGGGGAAGGTGGGCTGTGGGTTCCCCTAGGCCAGGGGAGTTTGCTAGTTAAGTCCCCTTTTTCAGGCAAACCCTGTGGCACCCCACCCCACCTGGGTACAGTGCCAACTACACCTAGTCAGGCTCCTGTGACATCCATGTGTGCAGAAATCGGCCATAGCCTTGTAAGCCATGTCCCAGGGATTGAATAGTGGACCCCAAGTGCGCGGCGTAGTGCAGGGGGATTCTGTGTCTGTCCTCTCCACCAACGGTAGCGGTATTGCATGCACTCAACAAGTCTTTCTTCTGTCTCCCTCCCTTTTTGTGGTCTTCCTGTACTTGTGTGCAATAGCATTATCAGGCGGAGGAGCAGTGGCACTGGAGCAGGAGGGAGCTGCATCCCACATGGCCCTGGAGGGCGAGACTACGGACTCTGAATTCACCAGTGGGACGGAGGGTGAGGGGAGCTCCACGGAGGTGACAGGAGCTGACACCAGCGATACGGATTCCTCCTCTGATGGGAGCTCCCTTGCGGTGGCGGGCCCATCTGTGCCCCCCGCATCTACAGGTACAGCCGCCACCCCCCTCCAGCACCGCCCTCCCAGAAGCCCCTCAGCCTTTGCCCCGTGCCCGCTCACCCAGGAGGGTGGGCATCACCTTCGCCCCAGGCACCTCAGCCCCTGTCACCCCTGCTGCCCTCAGTGAGGAGGCCATTGATCTCCTCAGGTCCCACACTGTTGGGTAGTCTACCATTTTGAATGCCATCCAGGGTGTAGAGAGGCAGTTGCAACAAACCAATGCATTCCTGGAGGGCATTCATTCTAGTCAGGCAGCCCTTCAGCAAGCTTTTCAGACTCTGGCCTCAGCACTGATAGCAGACATTGTCCCTGTCTCTAGACTCCCCCCTCAAACTTCCTCCACCCAGACCCACACCCCTGTACCTCAGCCTATCCCAAGCACATCATCAGACCAGCATGCACACATCTCAACACAAAGGAAGCTCAGGCAAACATAAGCACCACACATCCCACAGGCACTCACGCAAGCATCTGACACATGCAGACAAACCAACATCCACTGCCTCCACTGTGTCCCCCTCCTCCTCATCTCCCTCATCCCTCCCTGTCTCGTCTCCACTCACACCTGCACGCACTATATCTTCAGCAACTACGTCCATCACCAGCACACCCACCACCACACCCCGCTCACATGCAGTCACCACCCCCACTACCATTCACACATCCCCTGTGTCCTCTCCCAGTATGTCTGTGAGCCCACCTCCCAAGGTACACAAACGCATCCACACACCCACCCAACAGCCATGCACCTCACGACAGCCTCCAGCCCATGCACCTTTACCCAAACTCAGCAAACGTACACCTCCTATGACCACTACCTCTACCTCCACTCCCAAACCCCCTCCATCTACCCGTCCCAGTGTTCCTAAGAAACTTTTCCTGTACACCCTTGACCTCTTTCCCTCACTTCCCCCACCCCGTCAGTCTCCTAGGGCCCGACTCTCTAGGTCCCAACCTAGCACCTCAGCCACACCAGTGGTGCTAGTAGTCACCGGATTATGGAGTGCACTAGGCAGCAGGGCAGGTAGTGTGGCAAGGAGCCACAGCACGGACAGTTCCCCACCTGTCAAGCATCAAAAGTTGGCCAGTGCCCGGCAGGAGAGGGGGAAGACACCAGCTACCAAAGCCACTCACAGGGGTACAGTTGGGATTGTGGAGTCAGCTGCGACACCTTCCAAGGTGGGGAAGGGGCACAAGAAAACCGGCAAGTCTGGGAAGATCAGCACAGCGGAGAAGACCGCCATCAGCCCCGCTGCCCAGGAGGCGCCCACCAGCAGCCCCACTGCCCCAGACAGGACCGCCAGCAGCAGCCCCGCTGCCCAGGAGGCAACCGCCAGCAGCCCCACTGCCCCAGACAGGGCCGCCAGCAGCAGCCGCGCTGCCCAGGAAGCGACCACCAGCAGCCCCACTGCCCAGACAGGACCGCCAGCAGCAGCCCCGTTGCCCAGGGGCCGACCGCCAGCAGCCCCACTGCCACAGACAGGACAGCCAGCAGCTGAACCACTGCCAAGGACACCGCCGCCACAGCACCGCTTCCAAAGACACCGCCGCCACAAGCACCGCTGCCAAGGACACCGCGGCCACAAGCACCGCTGCCAAGAACACGGCCACCACCAGCACCACTGCCAAGGACACCGCCACCACAAGCACCGCAGGCCCATGAGCTCCAAAAGCTCTGATGCTACTGAGGCCGCCACGAGCAGGATGAAGCACTCTGAGCACCAAGCCCTGTCCAGAACCAGTGGAGTATCACTTCCACTACCTCTGTCCTTGGCAGGATGAAGCACTCTGGGCACAAAGCCCCCATCCAGAACCAGTGGAGAAAGGCATCCACTACCTCTGTCCTTGGCAGGATGAAGCACTCTGGGCACAAGGCCCCCTCCAGAACCAGTGGAGATTGACATCCACTTGAGAGACTGTGGCTTTGCACTCCCCAGGGTGCAGCAGTGGGCAACCCACCCACTGTAGAAACTTGAGAGACTGTGTCTTTGCACTCCCCAGGATATGGCAGTGAGCAACCCACCCACTGTAGCGACTTGAGAGACTGTGGCTTTGCACTCCCCAGGATATGGCAGTGGGCAAACCACCCACTGTAGAGACTTGAGAGACTGTGGCCTTGCACTCCCCAGGATTGAACAGTGGGCATGGGACCCCCTTGTGGATTTGGCGTTGTGCACTCAACCGGCTGAGGTACCCACCCTTTCCCTTCCCCCTGAGGTACCTGTTTTATTTCTATCTGATGCCCCTGCAGTGTTCTCTCCATTTTGTTCGGGTATCTTGTGTGGGCCTCTCCCATGCCTTTAAGGCCCAGTGATCCACGGACTATGATGGTGGACTCCCTTGGACTTGTGTTCTTGGTGTATTTAATTGTATATAGTATAAATGTATATATTTGTAAATATTTTGGATGTATGTAATTGAATATATCAAAATTTTTCGACTCATTTCCTTTTGTCCTTGCATTCTTCCAGGAGGTTTGGGGGTGTAACTGTGATGTATCATGATGTATTAGCGTGTGTGTTGTAGTGGGTGAGGGTGGGGTGGGGGTACTGCATGTGTGTGTCACTGTTTTTTCCTTCCCCCTCCCCTGTGTCGTAGGTGCAGTACTCACCGTGATCTTCGCCGCCGGCGTTCACGCTCCTGGTCGAGGAGCAGGAAGATAAAGGCTGGAAAAATCTGTAGCTCTGGTTGCATGGCGTCCTGGTTCCTCGTGGGGTGTGCAGAGGTGAGTGTTTTCCCTTCGAAGTCCTGTTTCCACCGTATTTTTGTTTGCGGTGAATCCGCCCCGGAAAAGGTGGCAGATTGATGGGTATTAATTCTGTGGGCGGTACATTGTCCTCCGCCTGTCTGTTGGCGGTGACCGCCATGCTATTTGTTTGCACCGCCGTTGCGGTCGGAGTGTTAAAGTGACTGTCTATGTTGGCGGGTTCCTCCACTGTCGTAATTCCATTTTTTCTACCGCCGGCCTGTTGGTGGTCTTACCGCTGCTTTAACACCGACCGCAGTCTCCTTGGTCTTCCTTGCAGCGGCTGGGGCAGGCTCCATTCCCTTGAGGCTGCCTGGTGCAGGCTCCTTCACCCTTAGGACTTGTGCCCTGGATCCTTTCCCACCACGAGTGAGTGTGGTGACTACTGGGCCCGTGGACTGGGTGGCTGAGGTGTTTGGCTGGGTTTTTGTCACCATGGCCAGACGTGCCGGACGTGGAGGGGGAGAGAAGAGGTCAATGGAGGAAAGGAAAAGCTTTTTAGGGACATTGGGGCAGGAAGAGGGAGAAGGTTTGGGAGTGGAGGAAGAGGGAGTGGTTGTAGGAGGTGTCTGCTGATCTTGGGTGCAGGTGCATGGGCTGGATGCTGTTGTGAGGTGGGTCGCTGTTGAGTGCCTGAGTGCTTGTGTTTGTGTACTTTAGGGGGGGCAGACACAGTGGGGGAGGACACAGGGGTTGTGTGCATGGCTGTTGTGGAGGTGTCTGCCAGTGAGGTGTGTGTTCTGCTAGGTGTGGAGGTAATGCTGGTAGTGGATGAGGATGTAGTGCATGCAGGTGTGAGTGCAGGCAGAACTGGGAGGGAGGTGGAGGAGTAGGAGGGGGAGAAAGTGGAAATTGTGGATGTTGATATGCCTGCATCTGGATGGTGTTTGTGTGAGTGCTTGTGGGATGATGTGTGGTACTTGTGTTTGCCTATGCCACTATTGTGTGTTGTCTTGTGTGCATGCTTGTTTGCCTGTGTGCTTGGGATAGGTTGGGGTTGAGGGGAATGGGATTGGGAAGAGGAAGTTGGAGGGGGGAGGGTGGAAACAGGCACAATGGCTGCCATCAGAGAGGAAGCCAGAGCCTGGACTGATCTCCGTTAGGCCGCCAAGCCAGTGAGAATGCCCTCCAGAAATGCATTAGACTGTTGCATCTGGGCTGCCCGTCCTTGGATGGCATTCACAATAGTTGACTGTCCTACAGAGATGGATCTCAGGAGGCCAATAGCCTCCTCACTCAGGGCAGCAGGGCCTGAGGTGCCTGGGGCGAAAGAGATGCCCATCCTCCTGGGTGAGCGGGCATGGGCAACTCGCTGAGGGGCTGCTGGGAAGGCAGTGCTGGTACGGGGGTGGTGGCTGTACCTATAGCTGGGGTGGTCCCAGAGGGGTCCGCCACCACCAGGGAGCTTCCATCGGAAGAGGTATCTGTGTCGGAACTGTCCCCTCCAGTCTCCACTGTGGTGCTCCCCTCACCCTCCATCCCACTGGTGTCCTCACCGTCGGTGGACTTCGCCTCCTGGGTCCTGTGGGATGCAGCTACCTCCGTTGCTGGTGCCTCTGCTCCTCCACCAGATGATGCTAATGCACATAAGGACAGTGTGAAAAAACAAAAAGCACCCTCACACACAGGGTACGGGCCTATGCACTATGCATTGCACTTCCAGTGATATTGCTAGCCACCGAGGCATGGGGAGGGACACACACTGACAAATCCAGCACACTTGGGACCCACGCAGTCTTGAACAGTAGTAGGTGCCTATAAGATAGGTAGCAGGATTATCCATTCTGGACCCTTGCTACCAAGGGACCTATGCTGTCAGGCCTGGCCTAGGGGCACTTAATGACACACATCCCCCACCTGGATACCACCCTACCATGCGTAAGTTGTAATGATGGGCACTGTACGCACCCCCTTGTGGCTGCTGTGATGCCCTCAAGTGCCCATCCAGCTCTGGATAAGCCACCTCCAGTATGCGGGCCATCAGGGGGGTCAGGGTTCGACAGGCACACTTTCCTCGTTTGGAGGCCATCCCCAGCTGGGCCTCCGCTGTCTTCCATGCCCAGCGTCTCAGGTCCTCTCACTGTTTCCGACAGTGGGTTCTCCGCCTGCCATAGACCCGCAGAGTCTGCATCTCCTTGGCGGTGGCATGCCATATACCCTTCTTTTGATGGGCACTGACCTGCAGAGGAAATACACACAGGAAAATAGAATTTGTCCGACAGCCCAGCCTGTTAGACATTTGGCCCACCATACCCCTTCACATCACCATTTACACACACATAACCCAGCACACAGCCTGTATGCCGCCCAGGAGACATCCATCCACCCCCTTACACGAGGCCTTCACACACCACTTCATGCATTCTTGCCACATGCATCATGCCCACAGTGTACTAACCTATTAGTCAGGAGGCCCATACAGCAGGCCATACTGTTGTCGGACCCCATCCACCAGTCTCTCCTACTCCACTGAAGTGGAGGCAGGGGCCCTTTTCCCTAGTCACATGGGCCATGGTATGTTCCAGACACAGGTCACAGCAGCACATGCAGTGTAGGTCCTCTACTGTTGAAGTTCCGGTAGCAAATGAGGAATCAGATAGAAAATAGCGGTCAAGCCCACGACGGTGCATACCATCACTGCCGGCGTACATCACCATTGGATCCAATGTTAACCAATGAGGAGTTGCACAGCGGTTCCCGACCGCCTCCCGCAACGGCGCACAACGTCAGAGGAATTACCTCACTTCCACCTGTCCCTCCAAACAGGAAAGGTGGACACCATTTCAAGGGGGGGCAGGCCCTGGATAATTACTGTGTCACTGTTTAAATTTGGATTTACAGGACAATTCTCACTGATCCATTACAATTTGACAGCATGCATCATACTGTTGTTGCCCCATTGTTCAGTTTGTGACCAGCTCCTCACTCTTTTGTCCCTTAGGTTGCTACCACTGCGGATGAATAGGAGATGAAGACATACCCCTATGTACAGACCCCTGGTGGACTTGGCAACAATGGAGGACAGGCACATAATACTCACCTAGAGACTTGACAGGGCCACAATCACAGGCTGTGTGCTCAAGTGGAGCCTCACCTGATATCTGGTATCTGTCACCCCACTTGGATCCCCCCTCTTGTGCAAGTTCTATCAGTGCTCCATTTCCTGACAACTGGTTCTTTCCAAGTGACAGTGGGCTTGGCAGTGGGAATGTCACAGCCAATGTTCTCAATAGGGCTGACAAGAGTGTTGTCTGCCCTGATTAAACACATGTGCAGCTACATTGTATTTCCCCAGGTGGACGATTTGGCCACAGTGAAGGCTGACTTCTATGCAATGGGACATATCCCCAACATAATTGGGGCGATTGATGGAACACATATTGCATTTGTCCCACCCCCATCAAAATGAACAGGCGTACAGAAATCATAAGAGTTTCCAATCAATGAATGTACAGATGGTGTGCTTGGTGGACCAGTACATCTACCATGTCAATTCTAAGTATCCTGGGTCGGTGCATGATGCATCCCAGATGTGATGGCCCAACTGCAGAGGTACAGGGTGTGGCTAACAGGTGAGCCCTAGTCCCCACCCAGTATATGTTAGTGTATGGGTATGATGTGGGCCATATGGGATAGTGTGAGGCTAAATGTTGTCCCTCAATATTTGCAGGTGACTCTGGTTACCCCAACCTATCATGGCTAGTGACCCCTTTGAGGAATGCCTGGACAAGGGCAGAAGAACATTACAATGAGGCACATGGGCTAACCAGAAGGATCATAGAAAGAATCTTTGGCCTCCTGAGAGACAGTTTTGGTGCTTCCATCTAACCGGTGGATCCCTGTGCTACTCACCCAAGAAGGTCTGCCAAATAATAGTGGCATGCTGCATGTTGCACAACCTTGCCATGAGACGCCATGTGCCTTTTCTGCTGGAGGAGGAGGCTAGAGATGCCCGTGTGCCAGCAGTGGACCCTGTGGACAGTAAGGATGAGCAGGCAGAGGATGAGCATGAAGACAACAGAACCGCAGTGATCAGACAATATTTCCAATGGCACACAGATAGGACAGTGTTACTTCACATTTCATTGATATAATTTTGAAATTCTTTGGCACTGGCATGCTGTTATTTCCCACTTCTATGCCCACTTACTGTACCCTTTGGCAATTCACTTTCCAGATGTTGGTCCCTCACAATAGCTCCTGGGGTGATCACTACAGCCAACTACAGGTCTTTCATGTGTGCTAATTTACTGTACAGTTGAATTGCAATGTTTGTACATGGTTAAACGTATAAATACTTTAAAAATGTGAAATATTCCATACTTCTATTTTTTCCAAAGGTGTTTATTGAAGTGCTGATATATTGAGGGGCAAGTGCAATGGGATGGGGTAATGATAAAGGAAATTCCAGGGTATAGTTCCAGTCTGTAGCACATGTGCATTGCCCATGGGGACAGAGGAAGGGGAGCAAAGGCAGTTCAAAGAGGACAAGGTGACAGGGTGGGACGAAAGGGTGACAATCAGGAGAGTCTCATTTTCCTGTGGGGGTCTTGGCAATAGTCTCAGGCTTCTGCCTGGATTGCAGGGAACGTTTGCAAGGTGGTTCTCCTTCTTCAGGGGGAGGGGTGCTGGTGGCCTGTAAGTCCTGTTGTGGGGCCTCCTGTCCACTAGCAGCAGTGGAGGTGGAAGGTAGTTCAGATGTCTGGCTAGTGGCAGGGGCCCAGTGGTGTGACACTGCCTCCCTCATAATATTGGCCATGTCTGCCAGCACCCCTGCTATGGAGATCAGGGTGGTAGTAATGGCCTGCAAGTCCTTCCTGATACCCTGGTACTGTCCCTCCTGCAGCTGCCTGCTCTCCTGTGCATTGTCCAGGATCTGGCCCATCGTGTCCTGGGAATTTTGGTAGGCTCCCATGATCCTCCTGGAGAGTCGGTTTCCTGTGCCTGTCCTCCCCCTGGAGCACACTACTCATCCCGGTTTCCCTGTTGTCCTGTGCCTCTGTCCCCTGAACTTTGAGCCCACTGCCACTGACTCCAGGTTCCTGATTGTCTTGGATATGAGGTGTGCCCTGGTGTCCCTGTAGAGGTGGACACACTGTCAATTGATGTTTCCTGGGGACAGAGATGTGGGTATGCTGGGTGGGTGCTGTGGTGGTGTTTCCAGATGGGGGAGGCTCTGTGGTTGTCTGTGACTGGGCTTGGGTAACCAATTGTCCAGAAGTCCCTGATGGGCCAAGTTGGTCATCCAGATCCAGGCGACCAGAGTTGCTGTCATCACTGTGGGCCTCTTCAGTTGGGGGACTGGATATTGCTGGCACCTCCTCTCAGGTGACATTTGCTGGGATACCTGAGGGTATGTAAATGACGTGTTATTGTTTCTGTGTCTGACATATTGTGCATTGGTGGCTTGTCCTCTTTGGTTGTATTTGCCCAGGCAGCTTTCCCTTTTATAAGTTGATATGTGGTGGGCTAGCTGATACTCTCTAGTGTGCATGCTTTAGAGATAGGTGTCCATGCAGGGCTATGTGTGATGTCCTTGCATTGGTATGGCATGCAGGGCTTGGCATTGGAATGAGTGAGATGTGATGGTGGGGTGTGTGGGGGTGGTGGAGTGATGGGAATGAGGGTAAGGGTGGCGGTATGTGATGGCATGCAGGTATGGGGGTGATAGAAGTAGAGAGTTGACTTACCACAGTCTAGTCCTCCTCCCACTTCAGCCAGGCCCTCAGGATGCATGATTGCCAAGACTTGTTAGTTGTAGGAGAAGGTGGGGGTCCACCACCAGTCCTCTGTACAGCGAGTTGGTGTCTTGCTCCAATGGAACGTACCTTCCCTGTAGGTCTTTCCACCTCTTCCTGATGTCATCCCTAGTTCTTGGGTCTTGTCCCACTGGGTTGACCCTGTCCACGATTCTCTGCCATAGCTCCATCTTCCTAGCAATCAATATCTGCTGCACCTGTGTTCCAAAATAGCTGAGGCTCTACCCTCATGATTTCCTCCACCATGACCCTTAGCTCCTCCTCCGAGAATCGGGGGTGTCTTTGTGATGCCATGGGTGTTGTATGAGGTGTGTAGGGTAATGTGTTGGGGTGTGTGATGTGGGGTACATGAGTGGTGTATAGGTGTGAGTAGTGTGTGGCTCTGGTTTTGTCTGTGGTCGTAGTGCCTGTCTTGTGCCAATGGTTTGTAGTCGTAAAGGGTTGTGGGTAATGTGGGTGTGTGTTTTATAGTGGTGTGGTGTGTTTTTGATGGTGTGGTGTGTATATGTGTGTCAGGTGTGTGTTGTTTGAATTGTCCAATGTGGTGTTGTTTTTTTGTGTGTGTGTGTATTTTGAGCGCAGCGGTATGTACCACCAATGGGCTACTGCAGTTGAATGTCCACCATGGTTATTCGTTGGTCATAATGTGATAGGTGTTGTTCTGTTGGGGTGGGTTCAACAGGGGAGGGGGAAGGAAAAAACAGGTTCACAAACACGCAACACGCAACACCCCCACCCCCACCCTCACCCACTAGAACACACACACCAATACAGCATGATACACTACAGAAAATCCTGGGGAGTGCAAACCCACAGTCTCTCAAGTGGATAACAGTCTCCACTGGTTCTGGAGGGGGCATGGTGCCCAGAGTGCTTCATCCTACTAAGGCTAGTGGTAGTGGATGGATCTCTCCACTGGTTCTGGAGGGGGCATGGTGCCCAGAGTGCTTCATCCTGCTAAGGACAGAGGTAGTGGATTTATCTCTCCACTGGTTCTAGAGGGGGCATGGTGCCCAGAGTGCTTCATTCTGCCCGTGACGGACTCAGTAGCATCAGTGCCCTTGGCGCTCATGGGCCAGCGGTGCTTGAGGCGGCGGTGCTCTGTTCAGCGGTTCTTGAGACGACAGTGCCCTGTTCAGCGGTGCTTGGAGCGGCGGTCTCCATTGCAGTGACTCAGCTGCTGGCGCTCCTTCATGGCCCAGCGGGGCTTTTGCTGGCGCTCCTTCATGGCCCAGCAGGGCTTTTGCTGGCATTCCTTCATGACCCAGCAGGGCTTTTGCTGGCGGTCCTTCATGGCCCAGCGGGGCTGGTGCTGGTGGTGGCCTCCTGGGCAGCTGGGCTTGTGCTGGCGGTGGCCTCCTGGGCAGCTGGTCTTGTGCTGGCCGTGGCCTTCTGGGCAGCTGGGTTGGTGCTGGTGGTGGCCTCCTGGGCAGCTGGGCTGGTGCTGGCGGTGGCCTCCTGGCCAGCTGGGCTGGTGCTGGCCTCCTGGGCAGCTGGGCTGGTGCTGGCCTCCTGGGCAGCTGGGCTGGTGCTGGCGGTGGCCTCCTGGGCAGCTGGGATGGTGGCGGTCTTCTCCGCCGTGCTGCTGTTCCCAGACTTGCTGACTTTCTTGTGCCCCTTCCCCACCTTGGAAGGTGTCGCAGCTGACTCCACACTCCCACCTGTACCCCTGGGAGTGGCTTTGGTGGCTGGAGTCTTCCCCCTCTCCTGCCGGGCACTGGCCAACTTCTGATGCTTCACAGGTGGGGGACTGTCTGTGCTGTGGCTCCGTGCCACACTGGCTGAACAGGTACACTCCAGATTCCGGTGACTATAGGCACCACTGGTCCCGGAGATGTTGTGGCTGAGGTGCTAGTTCGGGACCTAGGAGACGGACGAGGTGTGGGAAAGAGGTCAAGGTTGGACAGGAAAAGTATTTTAGACACACTGAGACGGGTAGCTGGAGGGGGTTTGGGAGTGGAGGAAGAGGTTGTGGTTGTAGGAGGTGTTCATTTGCTGACTTTGGGTGAAGGTGCATGCGCTGGAGGCTGTCGTGAGGTGGATGGCTGTTGGATGGGTGTGTGCCTGAGTTTGTGTATCTTGTGAGGGGGTGTCACAGACACACTGGGAGAGGACACAGGGGACGTGTGAATGGTAGTGGGTGTGGTGACTGCACGTGAGCGGGGTGTGCTGGTGGGTGTGCTGGTGATGGTAGTAGTGGCTGTATGGGTAGTGCATGCAGGTGTGAGTGTAGACGAGACAGGTAGGGAGGAGGGAGATGAGGAGGAGGGGGACACAGCGGAGGCAGTGGATCTTGGTGTGTCTGCATGTGTCTGATGCTTGCGTGAGTGCCTGTGGGATGTGTGGTGCTTATGTTTGCCTGAGCTTCCCTTGTGTGTTGACGTGTGTGCATACTGGTCTGTAGGTTTGCTTGGGATAGGCTGAGGTACAGGGAATTGGTCCTGGGTGGAGGCTAGACACAGGGACAATGGCTGCCATCAGTGCTGAGGCCAGAGTCTGAAAAGCTCGGTGAAGGGCCGCCTGACCAGAATGAATGCCCTCCAGGAAGGCATTTGTTTGTTGCAACTGCCGTTCTTCACCCTGGATGGCATTTAAAATGGTAGACTGCCCAACAGTGAGGGACCTGAGGAGGTCAATGGCCTCCTCACTGAGGGCAGCAGGGGTGACTGGGGCAGGGCCTGAGGTGCCTGGGGCGGAGGTGATGCCCACCCTCCCGGGTGAGCAGGCACGGGGCGAAGGCTGAGGGGCTGCTGGGAGGGCGGTGCTAGAAGGGGGGGTGGCGGCTGTACCTGTAGATGGGGGGCACAGATGTTGCCGCCACCACAAGGGAGCTCCCATCAGAGGACGAGTCTGTGTCACTGGTCTCAGCTCCTGTCCCCACCGTGGAGCTCCCCTCGCCCTCCGTTCCACTGGTGAAGTCCGATTCCGTAGTGTGGCCCTCCATGGCCATGTGGGATGCAGCCCCCTCGTGCTCCGGTGCCACTGCTCCTCCGCCTGATGATGCTAATGCACACAAGAACAGGGAGACCACAAAAAGGGGGGACGACAGAAGAAAGGCATGTTGAGTGCATGCATTACCGCTACCGTTGGCGGACACGACAGACACAGGAGCCCCCTACACAATGCCGCGCTCTTGGGCTCCACTGTTTACTTCCTGGGAAATGGCCTACTAGGCTATGGACGACATCTGCACACATGGATGACACAGAGGCATGACTAGGTGAAGTTGGCACTCTACAGAGGTGCGGTGGGGTGCCACATGGCCTGCCTTATGGAGAGACCTTTCTTCGGAACTCGCCCTGGCCTAGGGAAACTCACAGCCCACCTCCCCCACCCAGACACCTCCAGTGTGCGCAAAATTAGCAGAATGCGAGTGTACTCACCCCCTTGTGGCTGCTGTGATGCCCTCAAGTGCCCATCCAACTCCGGGTACGCCACCGCCAGGATCCTGAACATCAGGGGGGTCATGGTGCGACGGGCACTCCTCCGACGTTGGGAGGCCATCCCCCGCTGAGCCTCCGCCATCTTCTTGCTCCAGCGGCGAATGTCCTCGCATCTTTTCTGGCAGTGGGTGCTCCAACTGTGGTAGACCCCCAGGGTCCGGACGTCCATGGCGATGGCACGCCAAATATCTTTTTTCTTGTGGGCGCTGACCTACATGATTTGTACAGGGGGAAGAGAAAGTTATTACCAACTGCACCGTCAAAGTGATTGGCCCTCATCCCTACCCTTGCCATGTGGCACATGCACTCACCGTCGTTTCATGCACGCTACATTCTCCCCCCTTCCTTCTTACATCCACCCCTTTCCACACAGGCATAGCCCATACAGCATTACAGCATGATCCCAGTGTACTTACCTGTTTGTCTGGAGGACGGTAGAGTAGCGTGTACTGGGGGAGGACCCCGTCCACGAGTTTCTCCAACTTCTCCGATGTGAAGGCAGGGGCCCTTTCCCCAGACACTCGAGCCATTGTCTCTTTCAGAACGAGGTCACAGCAGCACTTGCAGTGTAGGTCCTCTCCTGTCGAAGATCAGGTATCGAGTGATTGAACAGATAGAAAATGGCGGTCACGTCTGAGGCGGTGCGTACTGTCACCGCCGGCGTACATCGTCATTGGCTCCTGGGTCCCATAGGGTCCAATGTTAACCAATGCAGAATTGTGTCGCAGTCTTTGACCGCCTACCGCGATGGTGTACAACACCAGCGCAGTTACCTCACATCCCATTGTCCCACTTTACAGGTCAGGCAGCCGCCATTTCAGGGGCCCACATGCCTACAATTTCAACTGTGTCACGCATACCTAGGCCTAGAATCGACAGACATACAGGCCACTTTTTAGATTATGAATGGTGTTCTGTGTATGCTGTGGGTACGTACCTCTGAGTTGTTTGACTCCGTGCCCGCTGTTGTCCTACATAGGCACCGTCCACTGGGACATGTGAGAAGATGGCGGCATCCTCCGGTGTACTGACCGTTGGTGGACCTGTCGACAATGGAGGAAAGACATGTGATAATCACATACAGGCTTGACCGTGCCACAATCCAGGAACTGTGTACCCAGTTGGAGCCAGACCTGATGTCAGCTATGCGCCATCCCACAGGAATCCCCCCTGAAGTGCAGGTGCTGTCAGTGCTGCATTTCCTTGCAAGTGGGTCATTTCAAACAACAGTGGCCATAGCATCAGGGATGTCCCAGCCTATGTTTTCCAACGTGTTGTCCAGAGTGTTGTCTGCCCTGCTGAAACACATGCAGAGCTACATCGTTTTCCCTCAGGTGGAGGATTTGCATACAGTGAAAGGTGATTTCTATGCCCTGGGACATATCCCCAACATCATAGGTGCCATTGATGGGACACATGTGGCTTTGGTACCCCCTCACAGGAGTGAACAGGTGTACAGAAACCGGAAGTGTTATCATTCGATGAATGTACAGATGGTATATTTGGCAGACCAGTACATCTCCCATGTGAATGCCATGTTCCCTGGCTCAGTGCATGACGCCTACATCCTGCGGAATAGAAGCATCCCTTATGTGATGGGTCAACTCCAGAGGCACCTGGAAGCTAGTCAGTGGGAATGGTTATGTGGGCCTGGGGATATCCCTACAGGTTAGTGTGTGTCTAACAGTTGTCCTTCGCAATTTGCAGGTGACTCTGGTTACCCCAACCTGTCATGGCTACTTACCCCAGTGAGGAATCCCAGGACAAGGGCAGATGAACACTACAATGAGGCCCATGGGCGAACTAGGAGGGTGATCGAGCGGACCTTCAGCCTCCTGAAGGCCAGGTTCAGGTGCCTCCATATGACAAGTGGATCCCTATTCTACTCACCAAAGAAGGTGTGCCAGATCATCATGGCCTGCTGTATGCTTCACAACTTGGCTTTTCGATGACAGGTGCCTTTTCTGCAGGAGGATGGTCCAGATGGTGGTGTTGTGGCAGCTGTGGAGTCTGTGGACAGTGAAGACGAGGAAGCAGAGGAAGAAGTGGACAACAGGGACTCAATGATCCAGCAATATTTCAAGTGACACACAGGTAAGAATACAGACCTGCCTACTATATGTACTTAAACACTACTGCCTCTCTACTGTTTGTCGTTTTCACCCAGTGTATGGTCAGTGAGTTGTCACTTTCCCTTATGGTTTCACAGATGTGGGTCCCACTGTGTGACATCTGCTTTGATTCCTCATTTATTTAAGTGCTCAATATTGGAGGGGGTTGTAAAATGGTGAGGGGTGATGGCGGAGGAATGTCCATGGCAGAGTCCAGCCTATTAGTTTCACAGGTGCATTGCCCATAAGGGCATAGGAAGTGGAGCTGGGGCAGTTTAAGGATGGACAGGGTGACAAAGTGGGACAGTACGATGACAATCAGGGTGGTCTCATTTCTTGGCAGGGTCTTGGCATCGTTCTCTGTCTCTGGATCTCAGGGACCGTTTGTGAGGTGGTTCTCCCTCTGCAGGGAGTGGGGTGCTGGTATGGTGGTCCTGTGGCGGTGCCTCCTGTCCCCTAGCACCTGTGGAGGTGGTGGGCAGTTCATCGTCCAGGCTAGTGTCAGGGGCCCCTTGTAGTGCCACAGTGTCCCTCCTGGTGTTGAGTACTTCCTTCAGCACCTCTACGATGGTGCCCAGGTTGGAATTGATGGTTCTGAGTTCCTCCCTGAAGCCCATATACTGTTCTTCCTGCAGGCGCTGGGTCTCCTGAAACTTGGCCAGTACCATTGCCATCGTCTCCTGGGGGTGGTGGTAGGCTTCCATGATGGAGGAGAGGGCCTCGTGGAGAGTGGGTTCCCTTGGCCTGTCCGCCCCCTGTCCCACAGCAGCCCTCCCAGTTCCCCTGTGTTCCTGGGCCTCCGTTCCCTGCACCGTCTGCCCACTACCACTGCCGCCAGGTCCCTGTTGTTGTTGGGGTGGTGGGTTAGCCTGGGTGCCCTGTAGTGGTGGACACACAGCTGATTGACATGTCCTGGGGATGGAGGTATGGGCCCTCTGGGTGGGTGCTGTGCTGGTGTTTCCAGAGGGCGAAGCTCTGTAGTGGCCTGTGACTGTGTGATGGGAACAGACTGTCCCGAGGTCCCCGATGGGCCGGGCTGGTCATCTAGATCGAGTTGGACAGAGGTGCTGTCATCACTGTGGGCCTCTTCTGTTGGTGGTGTGGACATGTGTAGACCCTCCTGTCTGGTGATGTTGGGTAGGGGCCCTGCAGGGGTATAAACGGATGGTTATTACATCTGTGTGTGTCATGGTGTGCAATGGGTGGGTGACCGTGTACCCCAGTGCTTGCATTCCTGTGTGGGACCTTGTGTGATGGTGGTTTAGGTGGGTGTATGGGTATGTGCAGTGACCATGCTTTGGTGATTGGTGTCCATGCTTTGTTTTTGCATGCAGGGCTTGGTGTTAGGATGTGTGGTTTGTGATGTTGGAACATTTGTGAGGAGTTAGAGTGAGGGGGGTGAGGGTGAGGGTGGGGGTATGTGCTGGCATGCAGGTAGGGTCGGGGATGTAATAGTTAAGATGTGACTTACCAGAGTCCATTCCTCCACCTACTCCTGCGAGGCCCTCAGGATGCAGAATCGCCAAGACCTGCTCCTCCCATGTTGTTTGTTGTGGGGGAGGAGGTGGGGTTCCGCCGCCAGTCCGCTGAACCGCCAGGTGGTGTCTTGAGACCACGGAACGCACCTTCCCCCATTGGTTGTTCCACCTCTTCCTGATGTCCTCCCGATTTCTTGGGTGCTGTTCCACTGCGTTGACCCTGTCCACTATTCTTCGCCATAGGTCCATCTTCCTTGCAATGGAGGTGTGCTGTACCTGTGCTCCGAATAGCTATGGCTCTACCCGGATGATTTCCTCCACCATGACCCTGAGCTCCTCCTCCGAGAACCTGGGGTGTCTTTGCCGTGCCATGGGGTGGTGTAAGTGATGTGTGGGGTGGTGTGTGGGGTGATAAGTGTGCTGATATGTAGTGGTGTGTAGTGTGCATTGCGTGGAAGTTATGTGGGTGATGGTGTTGTGTGTCTGTGGATGCTAGTGTTGTTGATGGTGGTGTCTCTCTCTGGCCTTCATTCGTGATTTGTTGTCGTAAGGGTTTGTGGGTGATGTGGGTGTGTGTTTTATATTGTATTGGGTGTGTGGGAGTTGTGTGTGTATGTGTATCAAGTGTGTGTATTTTGATTTGTCCAATGTGGCTGTGTTTTGTAAATGTGTGTGTATTTTGGGGCGGCGGTGTGTACCGCCAATGGAATACCGCGGTTGAAAGAACGCCACGTGGATTCGTGGGTCATGATAGTGTGGGCGTATTTCTGTTGGCGTGACAGTAGAGGTTTTGTTTTCGCCAGTTTATCACTGACCTTTGGTGTGGCGGACTTGTGTGGGTGTCTGAAATTTGGCGGATTCCGAGCTGTGGGTCATAATAGCTGTGGCGGAATTTCGCCGCCACGGCAGTGTGTTGGCGGTCTTCTGCATAGCGGTAAGCGGCTTTTACCGCCAATGTTGTAATGACCGCCTCTGTCATTCTCACAACACAGTGATGCACAAATTTTAACCCAATTTGGTGCATCCCTGTATTGTAATGTATATGTAGGACTGGGTGGGCAGTTGTCTCACAGGATGGTACTCCATAATTTCAACTCCATTTACTAAACACTTAATGTGGAATGTAATAGGCGTGCATGCAGGTCAAGGACAGACAAGTGCTGGCATGGATATGGGTGTGTATGAAATTGCATTGGCAGATCAGGTATTGATGGGTGTCCACAACTGGACACATGAATGTAGATGTGATAAACCTATGGATACCAGCTTCATAGTTGTCAGCCCTCCTAACATATGGTCCACTCCCCGACTCCATGTATGAATGGGCATGCCTTGGTGGATGACCAGGACAGTTGAGATGATGGATTGCATGGCCACCCCCCTTAGCCACAGGGTGAGAGGAAAAACAAATTTGTAGGCAAATGTGATGCTCACCGTGTAGGTGACAGTCATATTGATCAGGCTTGCATGTGTACCTATCAGCGCTGATCCCTTATGGTTATCATCTGCATCCCATGCTCCCAATAACATATTCAAGTTACTGGTGATTTAGGGTTGGAAATTGACACAGATGATGAGGGATTTTGGGCCTGATCTATGTCACGTTTATACTGCCTTTGCATATTTACATCAAAATCAATGCACACCTAATTTGGTTTGGTTCCTAATCTTGTGACCACACAGAGGAGACAAAGCTTCACATCTGTGCAGGGGGGCACAGCTGCCACAACCACTACAGCCCCAGCTCCAACACGGTCCACATCTGTTACATAGCCCACACCACCTGCTGCCATGGACCAGAAAAGTATCCAAGATCTTCAGAAGTATGTGACACTGGTTCTGAAAAGGTTGGACAGTTTTGGAGAAGGAGGTGGCAGAAAATACTAAAAGACTGAAGTTCATCAAAAAACCCTCAAGAGGGCAAAGCTGTGATTGGCTTTGTAACTCTCGCCCCCAGTTCTGTCCTCTCCCTCCTCATTGGTTTTAATGTTTTATAGTGGGTTTCAGGTGAGAGTAGGTTAGTTAGGATAAATGGGTTTTAAGATGGGTTTTCTACTTTTTACATGTTACTTTGGGGGTGGGTGGTGGGTAATGTTGAGGCATATATGTGTTGATTTTTTTTTTAACTTTAAAAAAAAAAAATACCAAAAAGATATATATTTGTTTAGATTTAGCTAGTATATGTGTTGTTTAATATATGTTGCCGTGCTTGTGTAACGTAACATAAAGGGGTGGAGGGGCTAATGTTTAGAGTGTGTTGTTAAATGTGTTAGGTAAGTTTAACATAGGGTTGTTAGGGTCAGTTGTTGGTTAAGT
Organism: Pleurodeles waltl; assembly: GCF_031143425.1. Taxonomy (NCBI): domain Eukaryota; kingdom Metazoa; phylum Chordata; class Amphibia; order Caudata; family Salamandridae; genus Pleurodeles; species Pleurodeles waltl. Next base: position 283,914,715 of record NC_090447.1, read on the forward strand.
ATAGTTAGGATAGGTTAGGTTAGGTTAGGTTAGGACAGGTTTTCTTTATTCTTGTTAGTTTAGTTTAATGCTTATTAAAAATCTTTGGGTACTCCCTTACTTTATGTTTCACATGCTTTGGTCTCAGGGACTTCCCATGAGTGAACAGTGAAAATTGTATTTTGGCCTAGGGATTCCGTCCTGCCTCCAAATCCCTCTCTTGACATGTTCTTCACCTGTTTACAACTGAGCTGTCACATTGGAAGCTACAACACATCTACTTGTCTATGCATCTGCCATCCAGTGTACCCACCACTCAAGGTGACTATGTTAACTTTGGATTGGACAGGTTGGTGTGGTAATTCAGCTGTCATTGATTGGGTCCTGTGTAGGAAAATTGGGCACTCTGGGACAACTGACAACAGCCGACATTTTATATCTATCATTCTAAACTGACCAGTGGCAATTACAGATGATATTAAGTACCTCTGTTTCACACCCATGTGTTCTACTGGTACTCCCAGCTGACGATATTGCTGGAGAACTGTTTCACAGTCATTCCTGCCACATGTAGTGGGTGAAGCATAAATGTGTTCAAATGTTTGACATCCTCAGTGAATTGCTTGTAGGGGATGAGACCAGCATTATCATTCATCATGTAGGAACCTTATGCGTAGAAATGTGTCCCCATATTCCTGCAGTCTTGTACTGACACTCTGTGACCAAAGCCTTTACACAAAATACAATTCCTAATTGTAGTAGATGTGTCATGATACACAAAGGGATGCTGGTTGTGTAAGTGGTGTCTGTTTACAAGTGTTGTAGTGCAATATGTCCAGGTCAATCCACATAATTGTGACACAACACAAGTCCAGGGTTGAAGACATGTCATGGGACATGCTTAGGTAAAGTGTTGTTCAGTGCAGGGGAACATGAATTGCCAATTGAAAAATGAGAGACAATTGCATTCCATAGCCAAAAGGTCAACAATGTGTTGGTGAAGAGTGCATATCTCCAACTGAGCTAACACTGGCATGATACCAAGCACAGGACAAAGGAAAACACTGGGCATGTGGCATGGGCTGGTGCTACCAGGAATTCCTATGGGTGAAGATAATCTGCTCCACATCTTCCTTCCTCTGATGTATGTGGTATCTCCTCTGCCCTTCATGGTGGTGTGGGGAGGTAGAGGGGGCCACACACACTTCAGTGGTTGGAGATGTGGACTCCCAATTGCCGGAAGCTGCCATCTGTGGAACAACCTATGGCATCACTGCAGCAAGGAGGAACTGCTGACTTTTCAGAAGAGCAGCAACATCCCTGTGGTAGGCAGCCAGGTCTGCCCTGAGGGACGCCAGTTCCCGGTGCATGGAGTCCATCTTGTTCTCAAGCAAGCTGCTGCGAATTTGGGAGGGCAGTTGTTGTGAACTCTCCCTCATGGCAGCAGGAATTTCCCTCAGACACTGCTGTACACTTTATGCATTGGGGAATGTTTGCTTTGTTTGGCTGCAGTCTGTTCAGTGGCCATAATGTTGCACATGCACATACCCACTAGGCTGGCTGCCATAATTTGCATTCCCACCCATACATCCTTGGCTAGCTCCTACTGGACTCCTACCACTGTCCTCTCAAAGCTGGTCCCTGGGTCCTCAGAGTCTTCAGCTGTCTATCTGTTTTGTGGCAGTTGATGTGTCACATCACTGGCTTGCTATTGGAGGCTCATTGTCATCTTAGTTCCCAAACATTGCTCTTGTACATCTTGGTTGCAGTCTATCAGCCCTATGCCCCACTTGCGTGTCACATGAAGGGAAGCCCAGTTGGCACAATTGGCTATGTCATATCTTCTAGGTGTGATTTATATCCTTTTTGTGGCTTGACACCACCTCGTCGTTGTCAACACTCCCTATACATCCATTGCATGGTGAGGCCTTGCAATGGGTGTTGCTGTGCTTATGCCACAGCACCACACATGGCAATTTTCCAGTCTTACATGTTTCACATACTCCCATGCGGTGCTGAGACCTTGCACCACCCCAAATATGGCATTGCCAGGACACTATCCTTATTACAATTGATAGCTCCTTATGTTGATATTTGTGTATATGTGCTACATTGAATAGCACTCATGGACCTAGCAGAGTTCAATTTCATCTTCTGTCTGTGCAGGTGGGTTGGCCATCCTAAACACCTATGCCCCCCCTCAATGCAGCCCTCCTTCCACTATGATACATAAGATGCAGCATGGTGGCAGTGTAGCTTATTTGATGCAAGGGTGGGCCCAGGGATGGCCAGCATGGGTATAACATCTTTGCTTTGTACATCATTATGTATGTGACAGTGCTTGGTGGTAAATGTGTCTATGGACATAGCCATTTAACAGGAGTTGAACTTAGGTCAGGGCCTGAAGCTAGTTTGATGGTGCTTCTGCAGGTAGTCATACAGGTCCCTCATTTCAAGTGTGTCAGTCCTATGGGCACCTGACAGCCATTGTCTATTTGACCACTCCGAACAGCACAGATGGTAGTGGCGACTGTTGTCAATGGGGAATGCCCCATGGGCCAATGATCTGGCACTGGCAGGTTTCTAGCAGCTTACAAACTGGCAATGCCAGCTGTCCCGTGACACAAGACTAGTATTACGTTCAATGCTACCCTCCAGGTCTGTTTCTGCATTTCCACCAGTCTTGCATGGCAGTGAAATCCCCATGCAAAGGTTGGTGGTGATGTGGTCTGGTGTGCCCCTAGATGCCCCTGTACAGCCCATGTACCTGATATGGGTAATGCAGGGGGTTCCATGTCCTGGCCCTTTGCCCTTTCCACTGCCTGATTTACAGGGCTAAGTGAAGCGTGTCCCAATACACCCCAAAACTGGCACTGACTCTATTTGATCCATCAATAATATTGTACTAAGTGTCCCACAGAGCTACCATGAGCAGATTTCCACCTGCCATCCCAACGTGTGACTCATACTTCCAACCGCAAAGGGTACCCTGCACTGGCAGTCTTACCAACACTGAACTTGCCCATGTACCATCCCCGTCCTTAAATGTGGAATTACACGCCATTATGTTCACAGTCATAATCCATGTGTTGAATGTGTGTGTTAATTTCCCCATTCATATGTGTCCAACAATGTTGTGTCAGAGTAGTTGTGGGCTCAGCCTGTAACTGTTTTGACGTACTGTTTGCTATCTGTGGTACCTATTTTTTGTAGTGGTGCATTTCTGTTCAGCATCAAGATGTGTGGTTCAACACTACACCAGTTTAGTTGGTCTGGGTAGTGGCATGTTACCAATGATACAGGACCAGCCTGGTATTTCCCCAGGACCTGTTCAGTTCATTGTTCCCTGCACCAAGGGGGCATCCTGATTGCATGATGGAGTAGTGGCTGCCTAATGTGGATGGGTTGTCAATGTGCGGGGTGGTGGTTCTACCAGCACATGTCTGGGTACTGTTGGGACCATTGCAATGACTTGTGTGCTGTCAGATGTAGCACACATGAGTTTGGGCAATGAAGCAAGGCTTTTGCAAAGTGTTACTGCAAGGGACACCACATGATGTTACCCCAGGAATGGTATCGACTGACTACCTAGTCTCTGAATTCTTGGTCGTGTTGCTAGGGTTGATATGACTGTATACAAGGGGTGTTGTGATGACACAACCAGAGACACAGTGATTATACATGCCATCCATCCCATGTGCTGCATATGTACATGTAGGTTTTTAGGCCTGGTGATGGACATATGTCCAGGTAGTGTGTGTGTTATGGTGCATAGTACTATGAAGGTGTAGGTACATGTGTAGCTTACGTCAGCATGGTGCAACTTGCTTAATGTGCAATGTGTCCCTCTGCACTCCTTTGGCATGCATTGTGTGAGTCTTCTGTGCCTCCCCCTTCTTGCACTTGACATTTTAGGATTAATCCCCCCATGCAACTTGCCCTGCATTTGTGGTGTTTCCTGTTAGTCTGCGCTGTCCTGCAATTCCTGTGATGAGTTCCTCCGGTATGACAGCTGCAACCATCTCCTCCATCTTGTCCAAGTCCTTTTGTGGTGCTGGACTCCCACCTCCAGTTTGCAGTGCTGCCTTCCTGTTCCTTGGCATTTTTCCTTTGTCCTTCGCTTGCAGTCATGCACTCTCTTACAGTTCTCTTACATTGCACCCGAGTTTTTTTTTTTTTAAACCCTGGGAGACACGGAAGATCTTCTGTGTCTCCCCCCGATCCCCTACCCACCACTTAGTGTAGTTTTGCCCATCAGCAAGGCCGCTTCCTGCTCCAATGGGGAAAACGGCCCAAACGACCTTCCCAACATTCGGGAAGGCCTCGTGTGAAAGGGGAGACTCTCCCTTTCACACAAGGCCTTCCTCAATGTGTTTCCTGGCTGTGCTGCGATCGAGGGGCAGGGAACACCACTAGACAGCAGGGATTGTACTTGGGGGGTCAGCCCCCTCGGAAAACAGGCCACCCCCTGCATGGGCAATTTTTTCCACATAAAGGTAGGTGTCCCCTGGGGAGGCGCAATCGCGCTCGATTGCGCCCCCACAGGGGCTAATTCTTTTTTTTTTTTAAATAAAGAAATTGACAGGGGGTTGCCCGTGGGCAGGGCGATCCCCTATGGGGGCAATACTTTTGTTTAGTAGTTGTAAGGTTTCCCTGGGGGACATTTTGGCTCCCCAGGAAACCACACAACTACAAAAAAAATAATTATATATATATATATATATATAAATATATATATATATATATATATATATATATATATATATAAAGATATATCTATCTATGTAGTATATATAATATATATATATATATATATATATATATATATAATGTATTTTTTGTCAGTGCATGTGTGGTTTCCCTTGGGGCTGCGATCGGCCCCCAGGAAAACCAGACCCACATATAAAAGTGATCTCTGTATATGTATATTTGCCACCAGTTGTCTTGCAGTTGCAGCTTGCATCTTCAAAGCAATGCACATACTTCAACTGACGGATTTCAACTGTAGCTTTTAGGCAGCAATAAAAAAGTCAAGTAAGTCTTATGATTATGTTTCTGTAACTAAAGGAGCAGAATTTGGTCTAGTGGCAGTTTTAGTTCCATAAAGAAGCGCAGAAGGTTTATATGCCTACTGCAAAGAGCAAATCTGTATTTTATGTTAATAACTGAGTATACTAGTAAAGTCAGCCATTACCTGTGCTATAATACAACTGAAATGTCTGTGCAGGGGTGGCTATAGCGAGATGAAGGGCACTTTTGCTGAGTGGTAATGAGGGAATCCGAGGAGGAGGACATGGAAGTGGAAGCACTAATAATGTTGAACTGGGCGGAGGAGGTGCTAAAGACTGTGACGAATGGTGTATGACAAGGTGTTTTTTGAGTGTCTTGAAAGAACGTGCTGATTGAGGGAAGAAGCGCAGGTAAGGTGACCTCTACTGTTGCACGTATCACACACACCAGCAATTTTGTGACTGTCTACGTAGGCTAGTGTTTTAGATAAACAGTTTAGCCAGTAGCAGAGATGGCATCTCGTTGGATGACTGCTGCTGACACACTCACTCTGGTTATGAAGGACAGCTCTGACATAGGATCATATACTGAGACAGCATCTGAGGGATAGGACAATGGTGCAGACTCTGAGAGTGATTTTACAGTCAGAGGAGTCCCATTTGTAACTCCTCTTCCAGTAATTATGAGGGAGGTAATGAGGACAGTTCTGCTGTCCCTTCGCAAGCACAGTCTGTGCAACAGGGCAATAGCGGGTTAGCCCAACCCAGAGAGCAGGTGAATGCGGCAGCAAGAACAGAGAGAGTGCTCTCTTGGGAGCTTCCCAATTTAGTTCAGCCCCAAAGTCCAACGTCCAAATTGTATTGTGGAGACATCAAAAGTATCTCTCACAAAACAAACTGGTTTTGTAAGGCAGGCACCTGTGTTTTTGGTTCTGGGCTCGGTGGCCATATAGGGAAACATACTGAACCCAAACATTCCTGGAAACTAGACATCCAGGGGAGTCCACAGATCTGTGACTTGTTTGGATTCCCCAAAGTTTTCTTACCCAGAATACCCTTCAAAGCTGAAATGTTGAATATTTATATATTTTTCTTGCATTTCTGTCACACAAACTGCAGGAATATGCTGGGATCCACACCATTCCCACCACCCAGTGATTCCTCACCTGTTCTTATAAAAACACTAGCCCACTTGAGTGCCTGTACCTAGTGCCTGCATCAGGAATGGATCACCACAGGGTCAACAGTTGCTGCATGTACGGACCAACATTGACCGCTGTGTGATCTACTCCTGTGGCGGGCACTAGGCAACCCACACAAGAGAGGTACCATTTTTATCAGGAGACTTGGGGGAACGCTGGGTGGAAGGAAAGTTGTGGCTCCTCTCAGATTCCAGAACTCTCTGTCACCAAAATATGAGGAAAAAGTGTTTTCTTGGCCAGATTTTGAGGTTTGAAAAGGATTCTGGGTAACAGAATCTGGTGAGAGCCCCAAAAGTCACCCCATCTTGGATTCCCCTAGTTGTCTAGTTTTCAGAAATGCACAGGTTTGGTAGGTTTCCCTAGGTGCAGGCTGAGCTAGAGGCCAAAATCCACAGCTAGGCACTTTGCAAAAAAACAGCTCTGTTTTCTTTAGGAAAATATGATGTGTCCACATTGTGTTTTGTGGCATTTCCTGTCGCAGGTGCTAGGCCTACCCACACAAATGAGGTACCATTTTTATCGGGAGACTTGGGGAAACGCTGGCTGGAAGGAAATTTATGGCTCCTCGAAATGTGAGGAAAAAGTGTTTTTTGGCCGAAGTTTGAGGTTTGCAAAGGATTCTGGGTAACAGAACCTGGTGAAAGCCCCACAAGTCAGTTCATCCTGGATTTCCCTAGGTGTCTAGTTTTTAAAAATGCACAGGTTTTGTAGGTTTCCCTAGGTGCCGGCTGAGCTAGAAGCCAAAATCCACAGCTAGGCACTTTGCAAAAAACAGCTCTGTTTTCGTTAGAAAAATGTGATGTATCCACATTGTGATTTGTGGCATTTCCTGTCGCTGGCGCTAGGTTTACCCACACAAGTGAGGTACCATTTTTATTGGGGGACTTGGGGGAACGCTGGGTGGAAGGAAATTTGTGGCTCCTCTCAGATTCCTGAACTTTCTGTCACAGAAATGTGAGGAAAAAGTGATTTTTTGGCCAACGTTTGAGGCGTGTAAAGGATTCTGGGTAACAGAACCTAGTGAGAGCCCCACAAGTCAGCTCATCCTGGATTCCCCAATGTGTCTAGTTTTTAAAAATGCGCAGGTTTGATAGGTTTCCTTAGGTGCCGGCTGAGCTAGAGGCCAAAATCTACAGCTAGTCACTTTGCAAAAAACACATCAGATTTCAATGTAAAATTGTGATGTGTCCATGTTGCCTTTCCTGTCACAAGCATTAGGCCTACCCACGCAAGTGATGTACCATTTTTATAGGGAGACTTGGGGTAACACAGAATAGCACAACAAAGCTTTATTGCCCCTTGTCTTTCTCTACATTTTTTCCTTCCAAATGTAGGACAGTGTGTAAAACAGACTTCTATTTGAGAAATGGCCTGTAATTCACATGCTAGTATGGGAACCCCAGAATTCAGCGATGTGCAAATAACCACTGCTTTTCAACACCTTATCATATGCCCATTTGGGAAATTCAAAGGTTTTCTGGGTACTTATTTTTCACTCTTTATATTTCATCAAATGAATTGCTGTATACCCGGTATAGAATGAAAACCCATTGCAAGGTGCAGCTCGTTTTTTGGCACTGGGTACCGAGAGATCTTGATGAACCTACAAGCCCTATATATTCCTGCAACCAGAAGAGTCCAGCAAACGTAACAGTATATTGCTTTAAAAAATCTGAGTAAAATGTGGAGAAAAATTGCCGTTTTTTTCAGCTCAATTTCAATATTTTTTTATTTCAGCTGTTATTTTCTGTAGGAACACCTTGTATGATCTACACAAATGACCCCTTGCTGAATTCAGAATTTGTCTACTTTTCAGAAATGCTTAGCTTTCCGGGATCCAGTATTGGTTTCACGCCCATTCCTGTCACTAACTCAAAGGAGGCTGAAAGCAACAAAAATAGTAAAAATGGAGTATGTCCCAGTAAAATGCCAAAATTGGGTTGAAAAATGTGGTTTTCTGATTCAAGTCTGCCTGTTCCTGAAAGCTGGGAAGATGGTGATTTTAGCACCGCAAACCCTTTGTTGATGCCATTTTCAGGAAAAAAAACACAAGCTTTCTTCGGCAGCCCTTTGTTCCCATTTGTTTGGAAAAAACAAATTGTTTGCTATATCTTGGCTAATTTCTTGGTCTCCTCCAGGGGAACCCACAAACTCTGGGTATCTTTAGAATCCCTAGGATGTTGGAAAAAGGATGCAAATTTGGCGTGGATAGCTTATGTGGACAAACAGTTATGAAGGCCTAAGCGCGAACTACCCCAAATAGCCACAAAAGGGCTTAGCTTAGGGGGGGAGGGGGAGGCCCAGCAGCTAAGAGGTTAAACATCAAAACCTAATTTAGTATAAGACCAAATTCCAAACTGAGCAAATCTGCAAAGCTTTATTACAACCACAAAGCTAATGTAACTTCAATGGTGCACACAACGAAGGTATAAACATACATGACAATCATATGCTGACCAAAACGTCTAAAGAGATTAAGGGGGTCATTCCAACCTCGGCGGTAAAAGGCGCTTACAGCCGGTCAGAAGACCGCCATAACACCGCCGCGGATGCGGTAAACCGCCACGGTCATTCTGACCCGCAAGAGGAAAACCGCCAAAAACCCGACATCCACAAAAGTCCGCCAAACCAACGGGCAGCGAAAAACTGGCGATGACCAAACCTCCACCGTCACGCCAACAGAAATACGCCCATGCCATTCCGACCCACGAATCCACGCGGCAGTCTTTCAACCGTGGTATTCCATTGGCGGTACACACTGCTGCGGTCAAAATACACACACAGCTCCAAAACACAGCCACATTGGACAATTTGAAATACACACACCTGAGACACATACAAACAACACTCCCACACACCCAATACAATATAAAATACACACCCACATCACCCACAAACCCCTACAACCACAAATCAGAGACGAAGGCCAGAGAGAGACACCACAGAATAGAGAACACCATCACACAGAGGCACACTACACCATCACCCACACAACATCCACGCACAAAACACCACACACCACCACACTCACCACACTCATCACTGCAAACACCACCCCACACCTCATCCACACCACCCCATGGCACCCAAAAGACACCCCAGGTTTTCAGACGCTGAACTCAGGGTCATGGTGGAGGAAATAGTTCGGGTAGAGCCCCAGCTCTTTGGGACACAGGTGCAGCACACCTCCATTGCCAGGAAGATGGAGCTACGGCAAAGAATAGTGGACAGGGTCAACGCTGTGGGACAGCATCCACGAAATCGGGACGACATCAAGAAGCAGTGGAATGACCTACAGGGGAAGGTGCGTTCCATGGTATCGAGACACAGCATTGCGGTTCAGAAGACTGGCGGCGGACCCCCACCTCAACCCCCAGAATTTACAACATGGGAGGAACAGGTCTTGGCGATCCTGCATCCTGAGGGCCTCGCAGGAGTAGGCGGAGGAATGGACTCTGGTAAGTCTAATCTCAAATACTTCATCCCCCCCACCCACCAGCATGCCAACTCATACCCCCACCCTCCCCCCCCACCCCCATCACACATCCTCCTTGCTAATGTCTCACCATCACAACCCACCCATCCCAACACCAAGCCCTGCATGCCACCACAAAGCATGGATACCCATCACCTAAGCATGCCCACTGCACATACCCATCCCTCCCACAAACCACCGTCACAACAGCCCCCACAAGGGAATGGCAGCACTGGGGCACACGGGCACCCACCCATTGCACGCTATGGCACACACAGAAGCAATAACCATACCCTTATACCCCTGCAGGACCCGAACGCCACGAAACCGCCCAGGAGGGTCCAGAAATGTCCCTCCCACCCCCAGAAGAAGCCCCCAGTGATGACAGCAGCTCTGTCTCCCTGGACCCAGATGACCAGCCCAGCCCATCGGGGACCTCGGGACAGTCGGTTCCCCTCACACAGCCACAGGCCACAGCAGACCAACCCCCCTCTGGGAACACCAGCACAGCACCCACCCAGCGGGCCCATGCCTCTGTCTCCAGGACACGTCAATCAGCGTGTGTCCACCACTACAGGGCACCCAGGTTAACCCACCACCCCAACAACAACAGAGACCTGGGGGCAGTGGTAGTGGGCACACGGTCCTGGGGACGGAGGCCCAGGGAAACAGGGGAACTGGGAGGGCTGCTGTGCGACAGGGGGGGGACAGGCTGTAGGAGGCTGGACTGGCTTGTAGTGAGTACCAAGGGGTACTTGCACCTTGCACCAGGCCCAGTTATCCCTTATTAGTGTATAGGGTGTCTAGCAGCTTAGGCTGATAGATAATGGTAGCTTAGCAAAGCAGCTCAGGCTGAACTAGGAGACGGGTGAAGCTACTACAGTACCACTTAGTGTCATATGCACAATATCATAAGAAAACACAATACACAGTTATACTAAAAATAAAGGTACTTTATTTTTATGACAATATGCCAAAGTATCTTAGAGTGTACCCTCAGTGAGAGGATAGGAAATATACACAAGATATATATACACAATAGCAAAAATATGCAGTATAGTCTTAGAAAACAGTGCAAACAATGTATAGTTACAATAGGATGCAATGGGGAAACATAGGGATAGGGGCAACACAAACCATATACTCTAGAAGTGGAATGCGAACCACGAATGGACCCCAAACCTATGTGACCTTGTAGAGGGTCGCTGGGACTATTAGAAAATAGTGAGAGTTAGCAAAATAACCCTCCCCAAGACCCTGAAAAGTGAGTGCAAAGTGCACTAAAGTTCCCCTAAGGACAAAATAGTCGTGTTAGAGGGAGAATGCAAGGAAAACACAAATCAGCAATGCAACAACGATGGATTCCTGTCTGAGGGTACCTGTGGAACAAGGGGACCAAGTCCAAAAGTCACAAGCAGCTCGTAGCTGGGCAGATGCCCAAGAAATGCCAGCGGTGGGTGCAAAGAAGCTCTTACTAGGCTGAAGAGCTGTGAATACTGCAGGAACGACAAGGGCTAGAGACTTCCCCTTTGGAGGATGGATCCCCCACGCCTTGGAGAGTCGTGCAGAAGTGTTTTCTTGCCGGATGGATGCCAACAAGCCTTACTACACGCAAATCGTGCGTTTGGCGTTTTTGGACGCTGCTGGGGCCCAGGAAGGACCAGAAGGTCGCAAATTGGACCTGCAGAGAGAGGGGACGTCGAGCAAGACAAAGAGCCCTCACTGAAGCAGGTAGCACCCGGAGAAGTGCCAGAAACAGGCACTACGAGGATGCGTGAAACGGTGCTCGCCGAAGTTGCACAAAGGAGTCCCACGTCGCCGGAGACCAACTTAGAAAGTCGTGCAATGCAGGTTAGAGTGCCGTGGACCCAGGCTTGGCTGTGCACACAGGATTTCCGCCGGAAGTGCACAGGGGCCGGAGAAGCTTGCAAAGTCGCGGTTCCCAGCAATGCAGCCCAGCGAGGTGAGGCAAGGACTTACCTCCACCAAACTTGGGCTGAAGAGTCACTGGACTGTGGGAGTCACTTGGACGGTGTCGCTGGATTCGAGGGACCTCGCTCGTCGTGCTGAGAGGAGACCCAAGGGACCGGTAATGCAGCTTTTTGGTGCCTGCGGTTGCAGGGGGACGATTCCGTCGACCCACGGGAGATTTCTTCGGAGCTTCTGGTGCAGAGAGGAGGCGGACTACCCCCACAGCATGCACAAGCAGGAAAACAGTCGAGAAGGCGGCAGGATCAGCGTTACAGAGTTGCAGTAGTCGTCTTTGCTACTATGTTGCAGGTTTGCAGGCTTCCAGCGCGGTCAGCGGTCGATTCCTTATCAGAAGGTGAAGAGGGAGATGCAGAGGAACTCGGCTGAGCTCATGCATTCGTTATCTAAAGTTTCCCCAGAGACAGAGACCCTAAATAGCCAGAAAAGAGGGTTTGGCTACCTAGGAGAGAGGAAAGGCTACTAACACCTGAAGGAGCCTATCACAAGGAGTCTCTGACGTCACCTGGTGGCACTGGCCACTCAGAGCAGTCCAGTGTGCCAGCAGCACCTCTGTTTCCAAGATGGCAGAGGTCTGGAGCACACTGGAGGAGCTCTGGACACCTCCCAGGGGAGGTGCAGGTCAGGGGAGTGGTCACTCCCCTTTCCTTTGTCCAGTTTCGCGCCAGAGCAGGGGCTAAGGGGTCCCTGAACCGGTGTAGACTGGCTTATGCAGAATTGGGCACATCTGTGCCCAACAAAGCATTTCCAGAGGCTGGGGGAGGCTACTCCTCCCCTGCCTTCACACCATTTTCCAAAGGGAGAGGGTGTCACACCCTCTCTCAGAGGAAGTTCTTTGTTCTGCCATCCTGGGCCAGGCCTGGCTGGACCCCAGGAGGGCAGCTGCCTGTCTGAGGGGTTGGCAGCAGCAGCAGCTGCAGAGAAACCCCAGGAAGGGCAGTATGGCAGTACCAGGGTCTGTGCTACAGACCACTGGGATCATGGAATTGTACCAACAATGCCAGGATGGCATAGAGGGGGCAATTCCATGATCATAGACATGTTACATGGCCATATTTGGAGTTACCATGGTGAAGCTACATATAGGTAGTGACCTATATGTAGTGCACGCGTGTAATGGTGTCCCCGCACTCACAAAGTTCAGTGAATTGGCTCTGAACAATGTGGGGGCACCTTGGCTAGTGCCAGGGTGCCCTCACACTAAGTAACTTTGCACCTAACCTTTACCAGGTAAAGGTTAGACATATAGGTGACTTATAAGTTACTTAAGTGCAGTGTAAAATGGCTGTGAAATAACGTGGACGTTATTTCACTCAGGCTGCAGTGGCAGGCCTGTGTAAGAATTGTCAGAGCTCCCTATGGGTGGCAAAAGAAATGCTGCAGCCCATAGGGATCACCTGGAACCCCAATACCCTGGGTACCTCAGTACCATATACTAGGGAATTATAAGGGTGTTCCAGTAAGCCAATGTAAATTGGTAAAAATGGTCACTAGCCTGTCAGTGACAATTTGGAAAGAAATGAGAGAGCATAACCACTGAGGTTCTGATTAGCAGAGCCTCAGTGAGACAGTTAGTCACTACACAGGCAACACATTCAGGCACACTTATGAGCACTGGGGCCCTGGGTTACCAGGGTCCCAGTGACACATACAACTAAAACAACATATATACAGTGAAAAATGGGGGTAACATGCCAGGCAAGATGGTACTTTCCTACACAACCCCCCCCCAAACGAAGGACAATAAGACTAGCCATTACCTGATGAGTCTTCATTGTCTAAGTGGAAATATCTGGAGAGTCCATCTGCATTGGAGTGGCTACTCCCAGGTCTATATTCCACTGTATAGTCCATTCCCTGTAGGGATATGGACCACCTCAACAATTTAGGATTTTCACCTTTCATTTGTTTTAGCCAAAGTAGAGGTTTGTGGTCTGTCTGAACAATGAAGTGAGTGCCAAACAGGTATGGCCTCAACTTCTTCAGAGCCCAGACCACAGCAAAGGCCTCCCTCTCAATGGCAGACCAACGCTTTTCTCTAGGGGTTAACCTTCTACTAATAAAAGCAACAGGTTGATCCTGGCCCTCAGAATTAAGTTGTGATAGGACTGCCCCTACTCCTAATTCAGATGCATCAGTTTGGACATAGAATTTTTTAGAGTAACAAGGGCTTTTCAGGACAGGTGCAGAGCACATGGCCTGCTTCAGCTCCTCAAAAGCTTTCTGACAGTTTGCTGTCCATAATACCTTTTTAGGCATTTTCTTGGATGTGAGGTCATTAAGAGGGGCTGCAATGGAGCCATAGTTCTTAATGAACCTCCTGTAATACCCAGTGAGGCCTAGGAAGGCTCTCACCTGAGTCTGAGTGGTAGGGGGAACCCAATCAATAATAGTTTGGATTTTCCCCTGTAGTGGTGCAATCTGTTCCCCACCAACAAGGTGTCCCAGATAAACCACCTTACCCTGCCCTATCTGGCACTTTGAAGCCTTGATAGTGAGGCCTGCCTTTTGCAGGGCCTCCAAAACTTTCCAAAGGTGGACCAGGTGATCATCCCAGCTGGAGCTAAAGACAGCTATATCATCCAAATATGCTGCACTGAAAGCCTCCAGCCCTTGCAGGACTGTGTTCACCAACCTCTGAAAAGTGGCAGGTGCATTTTTCAAACCAAAAGGCATTACAGTAAACTGGTAATGTCCTCCAATGGTAGAAAATGCAGTCTTAGGTTTAGCATCTTCTGACATTTTGATCTGCCAATACCCTGCAGTCAAATCAAAAGTGCTTAGATACTTGGCAGATGCCAGTGTATCTATGAGCTCATCTGCCCTGGGTATAGGGTGAGCATCAGTTTTGGTTACTAAGTTGAGACCTCTATAGTCTACACAAAACCGCATTTCTTTCTTTCCATCTTTAGAATTGGGTTTTGGTACCAGTACCACAGGAGAAGCCCATGGACTGTCAGAGTGCTCAACCACTCCTAGTTCCAACATCTTCTGAACTTCTTGCTTTATGCAGTCCCTGACATGGTCAGGCTGCCTATAGATCTTACTTTTGACAGGTAAACTGTCTCCAGTATCTATAGTGTGCTCACACCAAGAAGTGGTGCCTGGCACAATGGAGAAGAGTTCTGAAAATTGTCCTAGGAGATTTATGCAATTATCTTTCTGCTCAGCAGTAAGACAATCAGCCAAAACTACACCTTCCACAAGAGCATCTTGTTCTGTGGAAGAGAAGAGATCAGGTAGAGGATCACTGTCTTCTTCCTGTCCCTCATCTGTTGCCATGAGCAGGGTGAGATCAGCCCTGTCATAGTAGGGTTTCAGGCGGTTGACATGGAGCACCCTAAGGGGACTCCTGGCAGTGCCTAAGTCAACCAAGTAGGTGACTTCACCTTTCTTTTCAACAATTGTGTGGGGTCCACTCCATTTATCTTGGAGTGCTCTTGGGGCCACAGGCTCCAAGACCCACACTTTCTGCCCTGGTTGGTACTGAACCAAAACAGCCTTCTGATCATGCCATTGCTTCTGGAGCTCTTGGCTGGCCTGAAGGTTTTTACTGGCCTTTTTCATGTACTCAGCCATCCTTGATCTGAGGCCAAGTACATAATCCACAATATCCTGCTTAGGAGCTTTTAGAGGTTGTTCCCAACCCTCCTTTACAAGTGTGAGTGGACCCCTAACAGGGTGTCCAAAAAGAAGTTCAAAGGGGCTGAAGCCCACTCCTTTCTGGGGTACCTCCCTGTAGGCAAAAAGGAGGCATGGTAGAAGGATATCCCATCTCCTGCGGAGTTTTTCAGGGAGTCCCATAATCATGCCTTTGAGAGTTTTATTAAATCTCTCCACCAGTCCATTTGTTTGTGGATGATAGGGTGTTGTGAACTTGTAAGTTACACCACACTCCTTCCACATGGCCTTTAAGTATGCAGACATGAAATTACTTCCCCTGTCTGATACTACTTCCTTTGGGAAGCCCACCCTGGAAAATATTCCCAGGAGGGCCTTTGCCACTGCAGGAGCTGTAGTGGTCCTTAAAGGAATAGCTTCAGGATATCTTGTGGCATGGTCCACTACCACTAAGATAAACCTATTGCCTGAAGCAGTAGGAGGGTCAAGGGGGCCAACTATGTCAACCCCTACCCTTTCAAAGGGAACCCCAACCACAGGCAGTGGGATAAGGGGTGCCTTTGGAGTGCCACCTGTCTTGCCACTGGCTTGACAGGTTTCACAGGACTTACAAAATTCTTTTGTGTCCTCAGACATCCTAGGCCAATGAAACAATGGTACCAATCTGTCCCAAGTTTTCATTTGACCCAGGTGCCCAGCTAGGGGAATGTCATGTGCCAGTGTTAGGAGGAACTTTCTGTACTCCTGAGGAATCACTAATCTCCTGGCTGCTCCAGGTTTAGGATCCCTATGCTCAGTGTACAAGAGGTTGTCCTCCCAGTAAACTCTGTGTGAGTCACTGACATCCCCATTAGCCTGTTTGACAGCTTGCTGTCTGAGACCCTCTAATGTGGGACAGGTTTGCTGTGCCACACTCAGCTCCTCTCTGGCAGGCCCCCCTTCACCCAAAAGCTCAGCAGTGTCTGCTTCCAGCTCCTCTGGTGTAGGTTCTGCACAGGGAGGGAATTCTTCTTCCTCAGAAGTAGAATCCACTGTAGAGGGAGGGATAGTAGGAAGTGGTTTGCTTCTACTAGCCCTAGCTTTAGGGAGCACTTGGTCCATTGTTCCAGGATCCAAGCTTCCCTGTCCTTTTTGCTTTTTGGCCTGAGCCCTTGTCAAAGCAAAAATATGCCCTGGGATGCCCAGCATTGCTGCATGGGCCTCCAACTCCACATCTGACCAAGCTGATGTCTCCAAATCGTTCCCTAATAGACAGTCTACAGGTAAATCTGAAGCTACCACAACTTTCTTTGGACCAGATACCCCCCCCAGTTGAGATTTACAACAGCCATGGGGTGGCTTTGTGTTATGTTGTGAGCATCGGTTACTTGGTACTGGTGTCCAAGTATGTGTTGTTCAGGGTGCACCAGTTTCTCAATCACCATTGTGACACTGGCACCTGTGTCCCTGTAGGCCTGGACCTCAACACCATTTATTAGGGTTAGTTGCTTGTACTTCTCCAAGTTATGGGGGCAAGCAACCAAAGTGGCTAAGTCAATAGCCCCTTCAGAGACTAAAGTAGCCTCTGTGGTCTCCCTAATCAGACCAACCCCAACTAAATTACCAAAAGTGAGCCCAGCTACTCCCTTGGATTGGCTATTAGTAGGTTTGCTCCCACCACCACTGCTATTAGTAGGGACACTAGGTGTAGCAGTAGGGGTTGTAGTGGTAGGAGCTGTGGTGCCTTTCTTTGGACAACTGGGATCTGTTGTCCAATGGCCTTTTATCTTACATAAATAGCACCATGGTTTCTTTTCCTTGTTCTGATTAAAGGAGGATTTGGGCCCACCACCCCCACCAGAGTGTTTTTGTGGGCCTGATGAAGACTCATTTTTAGATTTGTCCCCACCCTTGTCAGAAGACTTACCATCCTTCTTTTTGTTGCCATCTTTGTCACCCCCTGTATGAACTTTTCTGTTCACTCTTGTTCTGACCCATTTGTCTGCCTTCTTTCCCAATTCTTGGGGAGAGGTCAGATCAGAGTCCACCAAGTACTGGTGCAACAAATCAGACACACAATTATTAAGAATATGCTCTCTCAGGATCAAGTTATACAGGCTGTCATAATCAGTAACTTTACTGCCATGTAACCACCCCTCCAAGGCCTTCACTGCCTGGTCAATGAAATCAACCCAGTCTTGTGAAGACTCCTTTTTGGTATCTCTGAACTTTATCCTGTACTGTTCAGTGGTAAAGCCATAACCATCCAGGAGTGCATTCTTAAGAACTTGGAAATTGTTAGCATCATTTTCTTTTACAGTAAGGAGCCTATCCCTACCTTTTCCAGTAAATGATAGCCATAGGATAGCAGCCCACTGCTTTTGAGGGACATCCTGTACAACACAGGCCCTCTCAAGTGCAGCAAACCACTTGTTAATGTCATCCCCCTCCTTGTAAGGGGGAACTATCTTATGCAGATTCCTGGAATCATGCTCTTTTGCAGGATGACTATGGGGAATACTGCTGCTGCCACCATGGGTATCTAAACCCATCTTCTGTCTTTCCCTCTCTATTTCTAAAGACTGTCTATCCAAATCCAGCTGTTGCTTCTTGAGCTTCAGTCTGGTTTGCTCCACTCTCAATCTATTGAGCTCCCTTTCTAACAATCTGTCATCAGGGTGGGTGGGAGGGACATTTCTAGATACAGAGGTATGATGGGAATGAACAGAAGGAGACCTGTCCCTTACAGAGGGCACCCTAACAGCTTGGCTACCAGTATAATGTGAGAGCACACCATCAGTATGGTGTGATTCAACCTCTGTACCAACTATGCTAGACTGTCTAGTAATGGGCAGGCTAAGAAGTTTCTTTCCTGAACCTTTTCCTGGGGGAGTCCCTGGATCAGATTGAGAACCATTAGCTACTTTTTCTACAGATTGGGCACTTATGGCCTTATCCTGTACTCTAAGCATATTAATTAACAGTTCTAAGGAAGGATTCTTCCCTACACTCAAACCTCTCTCTATGCAGAGACTCCTTGCTCCTTTCCAGCTAAGGTGATCATATGCAAGTTTGGACAGTTCAACTTTTTGGCCTGTGCCAGACATTTTTTAGAGAGAGTTAAAGTGATAGATAAAGAGAAAAAAGTTTTTCAGAACTTTTTGGAAAGACAGAAAAAACTTTTTAAACTTTTAAGAACTTTTTGAAAGTTTAGAAGTACTTTTCAGCACTTAGAAAAGAGTGAAAAGAGGAAATGCAAAACTTTTTGGCTATGTGTATATACACTGACCTTGTTTTGTATATTTTTCTCTTATGAAAAGTACAATGACAAGAGTGGTAAGTAGTCTCAAAGCACTTATCCCACCGCTGCACAACCAATGTAGGAGGCTGGACTGGCTTGTAGTGAGTACCAAGGGGTACTTGCACCTTGCACCAGGCCCAGTTATCCCTTATTAGTGTATAGGGTGTCTAGCAGCTTAGGCTGATAGATAATGGTAGCTTAGCAAAGCAGCTCAGGCTGAACTAGGAGACGGGTGAAGCTACTACAGTACCACTTAGTGTCATATGCACAATATCATAAGAAAACACAATACACAGTTATACTAAAAATAAAGGTACTTTATTTTTATGACAATATGCCAAAGTATCTTAGAGTGTACCCTCAGTGAGAGGATAGGAAATATACACAAGATATATATACACAATAGCAAAAATATGCAGTATAGTCTTAGAAAACAGTGCAAACAATGTATAGTTACAATAGGATGCAATGGGGAAACATAGGGATAGGGGCAACACAAACCATATACTCTAGAAGTGGAATGCGAACCACGAATGGACCCCAAACCTATGTGACCTTGTAGAGGGTCGCTGGGACTATTAGAAAATAGTGAGAGTTAGCAAAATAACCCTCCCCAAGACCCTGAAAAGTGAGTGCAAAGTGCACTAAAGTTCCCCTAAGGACAAAATAGTCGTGTTAGAGGGAGAATGCAAGGAAAACACAAATCAGCAATGCAACAACGATGGATTCCTGTCTGAGGGTACCTGTGGAACAAGGGGACCAAGTCCAAAAGTCACAAGCAGCTCGTAGCTGGGCAGATGCCCAAGAAATGCCAGCGGTGGGTGCAAAGAAGCTCTTACTAGGCTGAAGAGCTGTGAATACTGCAGGAACGACAAGGGCTAGAGACTTCCCCTTTGGAGGATGGATCCCCCACGCCTTGGAGAGTCGTGCAGAAGTGTTTTCTTGCCGGATGGACGCCAACAAGCCTTACTACACGCAAATCGTGCGTTTGGCGTTTTTGGACGCTGCTGGGGCCCAGAAAGGACCAGAAGGTCGCAAATTGGACCTGCAGAGAGAGGGGACGTCGAGCAAGACAAAGAGCCCTCACTGAAGCAGGTAGCACCCGGAGAAGTGCCAGAAACAGGCACTACGAGGATGCGTGAAACGGTGCTCGCCGAAGTTGCACAAAGGAGTCCCACGTCGCCGGAGACCAACTTAGAAAGTCGTGCAATGCAGGTTAGAGTGCCGTGGACCCAGGCTTGGCTGTGCACACAGGATTTCCGCCGGAAGTGCACAGGGGCCGGAGAAGCTTGCAAAGTCGCGGTTCCCAGCAATGCAGCCCAGCGAGGTGAGGCAAGGACTTACCTCCACCAAACTTGGGCTGAAGAGTCACTGGACTGTGGGAGTCACTTGGACGGTGTCGCTGGATTCGAGGGACCTCGCTCGTCGTGCTGAGAGGAGACCCAAGGGACCGGTAATGCAGCTTTTTGGTGCCTGCGGTTGCAGGGGGACGATTCCGTCGACCCACGGGAGATTTCTTCGGAGCTTCTGGTGCAGAGAGGAGGCGGACTACCCCCACAGCATGCACAAGCAGGAAAACAGTCGAGAAGGCGGCAGGATCAGCGTTACAGAGTTGCAGTAGTCGTCTTTGCTACTATGTTGCAGGTTTGCAGGCTTCCAGCGCGGTCAGCGGTCGATTCCTTATCAGAAGGTGAAGAGGGAGATGCAGAGGAACTCGGCTGAGCTCATGCATTCATTATCTAAAGTTTCCCCAGAGACAGAGACCCTAAATAGCCAGAAAAGAGGGTTTGGCTACCTAGGAGAGAGGAAAGGCTACTAACACCTGAAGGAGCCTATCACAAGGAGTCTCTGACGTCACCTGGTGGCACTGGCCACTCAGAGCAGTCCAGTGTGCCAGCAGCACCTCTGTTTCCAAGATGGCAGAGGTCTGGAGCACACTGGAGGAGCTCTGGACACCTCCCAGGGGAGGTGCAGGTCAGGGGAGTGGTCACTCCCCTTTCCTTTGTCCAGTTTCGCGCCAGAGCAGGGGCTAAGGGGTCCCTGAACCGGTGTAGACTGGCTTATGCAGAATTGGGCACATCTGTGCCCAACAAAGCATTTCCAGAGGCTGGGGGAGGCTACTCCTCCCCTGCCTTCACACCATTTTCCAAAGGGAGAGGGTGTCACACCCTCTCTCAGAGGAAGTTCTTTGTTCTGCCATCCTGGGCCAGGCCTGGCTGGACCCCAGGAGGGCAGCTGCCTGTCTGAGGGGTTGGCAGCAGCAGCAGCTGCAGAGAAACCCCAGGAAGGGCAGTATGGCAGTACCAGGGTCTGTGCTACAGACCACTGGGATCATGGAATTGTACCAACAATGCCAGGATGGCATAGAGGGGGCAATTCCATGATCATAGACATGTTACATGGCCATATTCGGAGTTACCATGGTGAAGCTACATATAGGTAGTGACCTATATGTAGTGCACGCGTGTAATGGTGTCCCCGCACTCACAAAGTTCAGTGAATTGGCTCTGAACAATGTGGGGGCACCTTGGCTAGTGCCAGGGTGCCCCCACACTAAGTAACTTTGCACCTAACCTTTACCAGGTAAAGGTTAGACATATAGGTGACTTATAAGTTACTTAAGTGCAGTGTAAAATGGCTGTGAAATAACGTGGACGTTATTTCACTCAGGCTGCAGTGGCAGGCCTGTGTAAGAATTGTCAGAGCTCCCTATGGGTGGCAAAAGAAATGCTGCAGCCCATAGGGATCTCCTGGAACCCCAATACCCTGGGTACCTCAGTACCATATACTAGGGAATTATAAGGGTGTTCCAGTAAGCCAATGTAAATTGGTAAAAATGGTCACTAGCCTGTCAGTGACAATTTGGAAAGAAATGAGAGAGCATAACCACTGAGGTTCTGATTAGCAGAGCCTCAGTGAGACAGTTAGTCACTACACAGGCAACACATTCAGGCACACTTATGAGCACTGGGGCCCTGGGTTACCAGGGTCCCAGTGACACATACAACTAAAACAACATATATACAGTGAAAAATGGGGGTAACATGCCAGGCAAGATGGTACTTTCCTACACAGGCCCAGGGAACCCACTCTCCACGAGGCCCTCTCCTCCATCATGGGAGCATACCACCACTCCCAGGAGACGATGGCCATGGTCCTGGCCAGGTTCCAGGAGATCCAGGTACTGCAGGATGAACAGTTTATGGTGTTCAGGGAAGAACTCAGAAACATGAGTTCCGCAACGGGCACCATCGTTGTGGCTCTCAACCAAATTGTCACCACATTGCGGGACCATGTGGCACCACAAAGGGCCCCTGTCACTAGCATGGACCAAGAACTGCCTACCACCTCTGCTGGCGCTAGTGGACAGGAGGCCCTGACACAAGAACAACAAGCCACCAGAACCCAACCCCCTGCAGAAGGAGAACCACCCCGCAAGTGGGGCCTGAGATCTAGGAAGAAGACAGAGTAGGTTGCCAAGACCCCCGCCAGGAAAGGATACCCCCTGATTGTCATCCCACTGTCCCACATTGTCACCCTGTCCAATCTTAAACTGCCCCTGCTCCACCTTCCACAGGCATATGGACAATGCACCTGTGAGACTGAAAATCTGGACTCTGCCATGGACATTTCTCCACCATCACCCATCACCGATTTACAACCATTTCCCAAAATTGAGCACTCCAATAAACACACTTATTGCACAAAAATAATCTGGAGTCTGCCTGTATTTTTGAACAAATGTATTAGACATAACCGTGCCAAAAAGTCCAGTTACATTGTGATGACAACATACCACTGTCACACAGCTGTAGTCCATGGGGAAACAAAGCAGAGGTCACGTTGTGGGGCCCACATCTCTGAAATTGGAAGGGAAAGTCACAACTCAGTTAACATACACTGGGGTGAATCTCAGACAGTAGAGAGGCAGGAGACTGTAAGTAAATGTAAAATGACGGTGTTGATTCTTACCTGTGTGTCATTGAAAATACTGCTGTATTACTGTGTCCCTGTTGTCTGTGTCGTCCTCTTCGTCTTCCTCCTCTTCACTCTCTGCAGGCTCCACAGCTGCCACAACACCACCATCTGGATCATCCTCCTGCAGGAAAGGCACCTAGCGTCGCAAAGCCAGGTTGTGAAGCATACAGCAGGCCACGAAGATATGACACACCTTCTTTGTTGAGTACATTAGGGATCCACCTGTCATGTGGAGGCACCTAAACCTGACCTTCAGGAGGCCGAAGGTCCGCTCGATCACCCTCCTAGTACGCCCATGGGCCTCATTTTACCGTTCCTCTGCCCTTGTCCTGGGATTCCTCACTGGGGTCAGTAGCCATGACAGGTGGGGGTAACCAGAGTCACCAATTAGCCACACACGGTGTCTCTGAAGTTGTTCCATCACGTAAGGGATGCTGCTATTTCGCATGATGTACGCATCATGCACTGACCCAGGGAACTTGGCATTTACATGGGAGATGTACTGGTCAGCCAAACAGACCACCTGGACATTCATGGAATGATAACTTTTTCTGTTCCTGTACACCTGTTCACTCGTGCTGGGGAGGACCAAAGCAACATGTGTCCCATCAATGGCACCAATGATGTTGGGAATATGTCCAAGGGCATAGAAATCACCCTTCACTGTAGGCAAATCCACCACCTCAGGGAAAATGATGTAGCTCCGCATGTATTTCATCAGGGCAGACAACACTCTGGACAACACCTTGGAAAACATAGGCTGAGACATCCCAGATGAAATAGCCACTGTTGTTTGAAATGACCCACTTGCCAAAAAATGGAGTACTGACAGAACCTGCACTAGAGAGGGGATCCCTGTGGGTTGCGGATGGGTGACATCAGGTCTGACTCCAGCTGGGCACACAGTTCCCGTACAGTGGCTCGGTCAAGCCTATATGTCAGTATGACATGTCTTTCTTCCATTGTCGACAGGTCCACCAGTGGTTTGTACACGGGAAGATTCCTCCATCTCCTCGCAAGTCCCAGCGGACGGTGCCTAGGAAGGACAACATGGAGCACAGAGTCAATCAACCCACAGGTACGTTCCCACAGCTTGCACAGTACACAATTCTCAATGCATTGAATGGCTTGTATGAGTGTTGATGCAAGGCCTAGGTATGTGTGACGCAGCAGAAATTAAGATATGGGGGCCCTTGAAATGGCGGCTGCCTGACCTGTGAAGTGCGACAGTGGGATGCGAGGTCAATGCGCTGGCGTGGCACACTGTGGCGGTAGGCGGTCGAAGACCGCGACGCAAAGCCGCATTGGTTAACATTGATCCCTATGGGTTTCAGGAGCCAATGACGATGTGCGCCGGCGGTCATGGTACGCACCGCCGCGGTACGCACCGCAGCGGGCGTGACCGCCATTTTCTATCTGCTTATTCACTCGATACCTGATCATCCACAGGAGAGGACCTATACTGCAAGTGCTGCTGTGACCTCGGTCTTGAAGAGACAATGGCTGCTGCGACTGGGGAAAGGGCCCTTGCCTTCACTTCTGAAGAATTGGAGAAACTCGTGGATGGGGTCCTCCTCCAGTATGCGCTACTCTACAGTCCTCCAGACCAACAGGTAAGTACACTGGGACCATGCTTTGTGGCCAATGCCTAGGTTGAGTGGGGTGAATGAAAGATGGTGGGGAGGGGAGCGAATGAGGCATGCATCAAACGACAGATGAGAGCATGTGCCACATGGCAAGGGTGGGGATGGGGGGCCACTCTCATCGAGCATGCAGAAGGTGATGTTTGTTTTTATTCTCCCCCTGCACATGTCACATAGGTCAGCGCCCATCAGAAAATCGACACTTGGCGTGCCATCGCCAAGGATGTCCGGACCCTGGGGGTCCACAACAGACGGGGCACCCACTGCCAGAAGAGGTGGGAGGACATCCGCCGCAGGAGCAGGAAGACCGCGGAGGCTCTGCTGGGGATGGCCTCCCAATGTAGGAGGGGTGCCAGTCGTACTTTGACCCCCCTGATGTCCCGGATCCTGGCGGTGGCCTACCCCGATTTGGATGGGCGCGTGAGGACATCACAGCAGACACAAGGGGGTGAGTACAAGCGCATTCTGCTGATTTTGCGCACATTGGAGGTGTCTGGGTGGGGGAGGAGGGCTGTGGGTATCCCTAGGCCAGGGCGTTTTCTGTAGGCTAGGCCCCTCCGTTAGGCATGGCCCTGTACCCCCGCCCCCCACCTCTGTAGGTTGCCTAATACAGCTATTCATGGCCCTGTGTCACCTATGTGTGGAGTTGTCGTCCATAGGCTTGTAGGCCATGTCCCAATGATTGAGTAGTGTACCCCAAGTGCGCGGCGTAGTGCAAGGGGCTTCTGTGTCTGTCCTCTCCGCCAACGGTGTCGCCAATGCATGCACTCAACATGTCTTTGTTTCTCCACCCCCCCTTTTTTTGTGGTCTTCCTGTTCATGTGTGCATTAGCATCATCAGGCGGAGGAGAAGTGGCATCGGAGCACGAGGGAGCTGCATCTCACATTGCCATGGAGGGCCATGCAACTGACTCTGATTTCACCAGTGAGACGGAGGGCGAGGGGAGCTCCACAGCGGGGACACGTGGTGACACCAGCGACACAGACACGTCCTCGGAAGGGAGCTCCCTTGTGGTGGCGGCAACATCCGTGCCCACCGCAACAACAGGTACAGCTGCCACCCAGTGCACCAGCTCCGCCCTCCCAGCAGCCCCTCAGCCTTCGCCCCATGCCCACTCACCCAGGAAGGTGGGCATCTCCTTCGCCCCAGGCACCTCAGGCACAGCCCCAGTTACCCCTGCTGCCCTCAGTGAGGAGGTCATTGACCTCCTGAGGACGCTCATTGTTGGGCAGTCTACCCTTTTGAATGCCATCCAGGGTGTAGAAAGGGAGGTGTACCGGAGTAATGCATACCTGGAGGGCATTCATTCGGGTCAGGCTGCCCATGAGCGATCGTTCAACGCTCTGGCCTCAGCACTGACGGCAGCCATTGTCCCTGTCTCCTGCCTCCCTCCTCCAACTTCTTCAACCCAGTCCCACTCCCCTGTACCTCTGCCTATCCCAGACACACCATCAGACCAGCCTGCACACACCTCAACACCCAAGGGAAGCTCATCCAGACATAAGCACCACACATCACACAAGCGTTCACACAAGCAACATCCACATGCAGACATGCCAACAGCCACTGCCTCCTCTGTGTCCCCCTCCTCCTCATCTCCCTCCTCCCTCCCTGTGACGTCTCCACTCACACTTGCATGCACAACATCTTCAGCCACTACGTCCATCACCAGCACACCCACCAGAACACTCCGCACACGTGCAGTCACCACCCCCACTACCATTTACAAGTCCCCTGTGTCCTCTCCCAGTGTGTCTGTCACCCCCTCTTCCAAACCACACAAACGCATGCAGCCACCCACCCAACAGCCATCCACCTCACGACAGCCTCCAGTACCTGCACCTGCACCCAAAACACCTAAAGTGACACCTCCTACAACCACCTCCTCTTCCTCCACTCCCATACCCACTACAACTACCCGTCCCCGTCTTACTAAATTGCTTTTCCTTTCCAACCTTGACCTCTTTCCATCAACTGACCCATCCCCTCCATCTCATAAGGCTCCAATCAGCACCTTAGCCACCACAAAACCTGGACCTACAAACACAGTAGTCCAAGGATTTTGGAGTCCACCACCTTCAAGCCCAGCTACTTCGCCTAGGAGTAAATAGACGGCCAGCCCACCCCCTGCAAAAAAAGCCAAGCAAGCCAGTGCCCGGCGCGAGAGGCCAAAGACATCAGGCTCCAAGAGCACTACCTGGCGCCATCAGGGAGTGGGGTGCCACCTGGCACACCGGCAAAGGGAGGAAAGGGCCACAGACGAGCAGGGAAGGGTGGCAGGGGCAGCACGCCCGACAAGTCCGGCAGCAGGTGAGGCTCCCAGGAGGGCCCCGCCAGCCCCAGCCCAGCTGCCCAGGAGGGCCCCGCCAGCCCCAGCCCAGCTGCACAGGAGGGCCCCGCCAGCCCCAGCCCAGCTGCACAGGAGGGCCCCGCCAGCCCCAGCCCAGCTGCCCAGGAGGGCCCCGCCAGCCACAGCCCAGCTGGGCAATGAAGGAGCGCCAGTCACAGCCCAGATGGGCAATGAAGGAGTGCCAGCCACAGCCCAGCTGGGCAATGAAGGAGCGCCAACTCAAGCAACGCTGAACATGGCAAGGACTGCCAAGGCAAGCACCGCTGAACAGGGCACCGCCATCTCAAGAACCGCTGAACGGGGCCCTTCAAGTCAAGAACCGCTGAACAGGGCACTGCCATCTCAAGAACCGCTGAACAGGGCCCTTCAAGTCAAGAACCACTGAACAGGGCACCGCCATCTCAAGAACCGCTGAACAGGGCACCGCCATCTCAAGAACCGCTGAACGGGGCCCTTCAAGTCAAGAACCGCTGAACAGGGCACCGCCATCTCAAGAACCGCCGAACGGGGCCCTTCAAGTCAAGAACCACTGAACAGGGCACCGCCATCTCAAGAACCGCTGAACAGGGCACCGCCATCTCAAGAACTGCTGAACGGGGCCCTTCAAGTCAAGAACCGCTGAACAGGGCACCGCCATCTCAAGAACTGCTGAACAGGGCACTGCCATCTCAAGAACCGCTGAACGGGGCCCTTCAAGTCAAGAACCACTGAACAGGGCACCGCCATCTCAAGAAGCGCTGAACAGGGCACCGCCATCTCAAGCACCGCTCCGCTGGGCACCGCCGTCTTTGCACCGCTCCGCTGGGCCCTTCATCTCAAACACCGCTCCGCTGGGCCCTTCACCTCAAGCACCGCTCCGCTGGGCCCTTCACCTCAAGCACCGCTCCGCTGGGCCCTTCATCTCAAGCACCGCTCCGCTGGGCCCTTCATCTCAAGCACCGCTCCGCTGGGCCCTTCACCTCAAGCACCGCTCTGCTGGGCCCTTCATCTCAAGCACTGCTCAGCTGGGCACCGGCGTCTCTGCACCGCTCCGCTGGGCCCTTCATCTCAAGCACCGCTCCGCTGGGCCCTTCACCTCAAGCACCGCTCCGCTGGGCCCTTCATCTCAAGCACCGCTCCGCTGGGCCCTTCACCTCAAGCACCGCTCCGCTGGGCCCTTCACCTCAAGCACCGCTCCCCTGGGCCCTTCAACTCAAGCACCTCTCCGCTGGGCCCTTCACCTCAAGCACCGCTCCGCTGGGCCCTTCATCTCAAGCACTGCTCCGCTGAGCACCGCCGTCTCTTCACCGCTCCGCTGGGCCCTTCATCTCAAGCACCGCTCCGCTGGGCCCTTCACCTCAAGCACCGCTCCGCTGGGCCCTTCATCTCAAGCACCGCTCCGCTGGGCCCTTCACGTCAAGCACCGCTCCGCTGGGCCCTTCATCTCAAGCACCGCTCCGCTGGGCACCGCCGTCTCTGCACCGCTCCGCTGGGCCCTTCATCTCAAGCACCGCTCCACTGGACCCTTCACCTCAAGCACCGCTCCGCTGGGCCCTTCATCTCAAGCACCGCTCTGCTGGGCACCGCCGTCTCAAGCACCGCTGGCCCATTGGCAGAAGGGGCAGGCCCGCATCTGTGTCGGGCAGGGCTGCACGAAGCACTCTGGGCACCATGCCTCCTCCAGAACCAGTAGAGTCTGTAATCCACTTGTGAGACTGTGGCTTTGCACTCCCCAGGATTGGACAGTGGGCAATCCACCCACTGAAGAGACTTGTGAGACTGTGGCTTTGCACTCCCCAGGATTGAAGAGTGGGCAACCCACCCACTGTAGAGACTTGTGAGACTGTGGCTTTGCACTCCCCAGGATGGCACAGTGGCCATGGAGGCCCCTCGTGGATCTGGCATCGTGGACTCATCTGGCTGAGGTGCCCCCCCCTTCCCTTCCCCTTGAGGTGCCTGTAGTTTTGCTATCTGATGCCCCTGCAGTGTTCTCTCCATTGGAGCCGGGTATCGTGTGTAGGCTTTGCCCATGTGTTTAGGCCCATTGGCCCACGAACAATGGCTGATACCCAATTTGGACTGGACAATTTACATATGTATATATAGTTATAGATGTTTGATAATTTTTTTTACTTAGCCGTACAATATACTTCAAATTTCATGATCATTTTTTTTTTGTCTTTGCATTCTTCCAGGGGGTTTGGGGGTGTCACTCTGAGTTGTTGCTCAGCTTTGTTGTGTATGTAGTTGTGGGTGAGGGTGGGTGTGTCGCGTATGTGTGTCCCCGTAATTTTTTGCCTCCCCCCTCCCCTGTGTCGTAGGTGCAGTACTCACCGTTGTCTTCTGCGCCGGCGTTCATGCTCCTGGTAGAGGAGCAGGAAGACAATAGCTAGTAGGATGTGTAGTTCAGGTTCCATGCTGTCCAGATTCCTCGTGGAGTGTGTAGAGGTGAGCGTTTTCCGTTCGTAATGTCTGTTTCCGCAGTGTTTTTATCGGCGGGGCTACCGCCCCGGAAAAGGTGGCGGATTGGTGGGTTGTGATAGGGTGGGCGGTACATTGTCTCCTGCCTGTCTGTTGGCGGTGACCGCCGCGCTATTTGTTTGTTCTGCCGTGGCGGTCGGAGTGTTAAAGTGGCGGTCTCTGTTGGCGGTTTCCGCCAGGGTCAGAATTCCATTTTTTTTACCGCCTGCCTGTTGGCGGGTTGGCCGCCGCTTTAACACCGACCACCAGGGTTGGAATGACCCCCTAAGTGTCAGGCGCCCAATTCCTCGGGATCTGCACGTCGCTTATCAAGGGGCCCACCTCCAGGCAACACAAACTCAGATGCCTTTGTGGCGCTGAGGATTGGAGGGGCCAGGCCGGGGGAAGGGAAAGCAGGAAGGGAACAGCCAGGAAGGAGATTTGGAAAGGAAGCAGTTAAATGTAAAATATATCACTGTAATCACACACAGGTCATGTTATTCAAAGGAAGCTCTTAGCATTAGAAAAATATATCGAAGTGAAAAGGATCCCAAGGGGCTTGAGGATATTTTTAATGCCAACATACACCGGCATTAAACCAGATCTGTTAACGGAATAGGCTGAAAACAACACACAATGTTCCTTAAACATGATGAGAATTTTGATTAAACACGCTAAATTAGATTTGGAAGAGATTTATGCTAAAATCAAAGATCTGGAAGAAAAGTTAAATAATCAAAACGACAAAAGTGACCAAGCCTCATTACGCCAAGCTATGGAAAAACGCTTAAATTCATTTGAAGATGAAATTCAGGAAAGAAAAAAGAATAAATTCTTGAGGGATGAAAAAGACTATAAATTTGGGAGAGTATATACATTTGCCAAGAGATTCGATCAATTAAAACGCAACTCCAAGGCTATAAGAGCACAACCGGACCAAAGTGGGGATGAGATATCTACAGAGTCAGAAGTAGAATTAAGTGAAGGAGATAGTATTGACAACGGGAATACTTTTTTAGAAGAAATGCAAGTACTTTGCTTGGATCAAAAACTATCAAGAGGAAGAGGCAGAACAATAGGCCGTGGCTTTGGAAGAAAATCAAATCAGGCAGAATCAGAAAAAGAAAATCAAGGAGAGCAAAAAGAAATAGGCAAAAAACAATACTCTCTCAGGAGCTTAAGGAAATAAGTGAATCTCCAAACCTGGTAGTTAATCTCTCTGATTACAAACTCACAGAATTGGAATTGAAAACTCTTAACAAAGGCTTATCATTCTGCCCTGAAACTCATCACAACCATGTAGATACTCGGATTGACATTTATAAATTCATAAGAAAGTTAAAATTGTTGAAATTTCATGCACAGCAAAAGAAAAAGACTTTGTCCAATTTAGAGAATAAGACCACAATGGAATTAGATGAAACTCAACTAATTGTTGATCAAGCAACTGATTTAAAAACAATGTTTGACTTATTTCACAATTTACAGGATGATGAATATACGGAAATGGAAGTTCTACAACAATTAAACGTGAATACTAAATACCACATACCATCTGGTTTAAAAGAGAAATCAAAGTTTTGTCCAGTTCTATCTCCAGGCAACAAAATAGATTTATACTCAGAATTAGTTTTAGAAGATTTGGAGCGCCTACAAAATAAAAAACGTGGGAATAACATGGAGAATTTGACAAAAAATGAGCGCCTGGCATTAAAAAACTTGACACAAAATAATCGAATTATAATCAAACCTGCAGACAAAGGAGGGAACATTGTCATTCAAAATATTTCCGATTATATGAGGGAAGCTTACAGACAACTGAATAATCCATTTGAATACAAAAAGTTGACATCAAATCCTATTAAAAAGTTGACATTTCTTTTACATACCAAATTGGAGACTTGGCATCAACAATTGTTACTTGATCGTGAAGAATACACCTTCTTAAGAAAAGAAAATCCAACTTTACCAACGATATATTTTCTGCCGAAAATACATAAATCATTGAAATCACCACCGGGAAGACCAATAGTCTCTGCATGTGACTCATTATTTGAAAGAGTGTCGAATTATGTAGACATTTATTTAGCTCCCATAGTAAAAACCTTAAGCTCATATATCAAGGACTCTGGAGATCTTCTTAAAATTCTACTAGATTTAGATTGGCATAGCAGTTATTTGTTGGTTACAATAGACGTAGTCTCTCTTTACACATCAATCAGACATGAAATTGGGTTAAATGCTTGTGAATACTTTCTGAAACAGCGAAATATTTCGGAGTTAGAGCACTCAAAAATGTTACTAGACATGATTGATATGTGTCTTAAAAACAATGTTTTCATTTTTAATCATGTAATTTATCACCAATTATGCGGTACTGCTATGGGAATTTCATTTTCCCCAAATTATGCAAACCTGGTAATGGGTTGGTGGGAAAGGGAGATAGCGTGGAGTAAAAATAATGAGCACTATGCTGAAAAAGCATTACTTTGGGTTCGTTACATAGATGATCTCTTTATTATTTGGAATGGTTCAAGGCAGGAATTTATGGAATATTTTGATACTCTCAATAACAATGAAGTGGGTCTTAAATTTACTTGTGATATAAGTAACACAATGATCAATTTTTTAGACATTACGATTTATATTGAGAATGACAAAATAGAAACGACAGTTTTTCGAAAAGAGACTGCATGTAACAGTATACTACATGGTAGAAGTTTCCATCCCAAATCTCTGATTAACAGTATACCCTTGGGTGAATTTATTAGAATGAGGAGAATTTGCTCCAGTGAAAAAGAGTCATTTTCAAAATGTCATCAAACGTATGAGAGATTTAAAACTCGAGGATACAACGAGAACATTCTCAAGAGAAATCTTAATTTAATTCAGTCTAAAAAACGAGAGGTCTTCCTGTTTCAAAATAAGGAGAAAATTTCAAAAGAGCCAATAAGAATGATAATGCAGTTTACCAAAGAAAGTAATCTAATTAAAAACATCTTATGTAAACATTGGCAGATTATAAAACGGGATCCGGATTTAGGATCCCTAGTAAACCCTATGCCTTTATTTTCATATAGGAAAGCACCCAGCATAAAGGATATGATTATTAAAAGTCATTTTTGTCTGGAGAAAGAACATACTTGGCTAGGGGAAACTCAAAAGGGGTTCTTCAAATGTAATCATTGCAAAGCCTGTAAAACTGGAAAATCTTTGAAAAAGGTTACATTTCCAAACGGACAAGAGTTGGCTATTAAACATAAGATCACATGTGACACAAAATTTGTGGTGTATGTAATTGAATGTCATTGTGGCTCCAAGTATATTGGGAGCACAATCTGTGCATTAAAGAAAAGAATCTTGGAACATATAAGAGCAATCACTCACAAGGACTTCACATACGCCACAGCTAGACACTTACAAACTCATACACAGAATGATTGGAGAACTTTGAGGTACTATGGTATTGATCACATTCCTGAGTATGAGAGAGGAGGTGATAGAGTTAAAAAGTTAAGGCGACTTGAATCAAGATTTATAATACAGATGAAAACTAAGGTCCCCTTTGGGATGAATAATGACGAAGAACTCTTTGTTCATTTGTAGTTTTAGCCTTATCTTAAAAAATACTCAATGCTAATGTGGAGGTACAGACTCTACCACACTAACATTTGCTCTTATCACCCGTATAATATAAGGCGAGAGATATATAGATTATCTTGAAATGACTAAGTACTGACTCCTTTGTATCTCTCTTTTTTCTACAACTCAATGGCTGTATTAATTTACTGGTAAACAGATATAGTTATATATAATTATATAGATTAATCAATTAATTTTGGAGAAAGTTTTGTGCTATTTTCGGTAGCACGACAATAATGGTTATTTTATTTTTAAAAAAATTTAAAAAATGAAAGAATTTATTTGGAAATTCAAATTATACATTACTAATTATTTACTTTTTACTACACATATTGATTTATTTATATATGCATGTACGATAATTTGTCAACCCATGGTGATACTACAGTCATTGAAGTTAGAACATTGTTGTTTCAAATAAATTGACTTATGTCCTCTATCTGAAATGTAATAATATTCACTTACATTACTTTTGTTTGCCTGTTGTATTTGTCGAAGGGTTAAGTGGTTTGGAACCACGAGTCCCAACATGCACTGTTAAGCACTGTTGTTTCTATAAATAGAAGCTGCAAGAGTAACGAGACTTTTCGAACTCGAGAAAGACCAGACGGTCGAAACGCGTCGTTCGTTTTATTTTTCCAGTTGAATATGAAATAAACGCCACAATTTTCACCCTTAATGGAGTGCACTGCTAATTTTTGATTTAAAACATTGTTTTGGGTTGGCTCGCCTCAGCAGTAGCACCGGTAATTTGGAGCGCGGTGCCTTTGAGAGCCGTTTTGTTTTTCATGTATATATAGTTATAGATGTTTGATAATTTTTTTTACTTAGCCGTACAATATACTTCAAATTTCATGATCATTTTTTTTTTGTCTTTGCATTCTTCCAGGGGGTTTGGGGGTGTCACTCTGAGTTGTTGCTCAGCATTGATGTGTATGTAGTTGTGGGTGAGGGTGGGTGTGTCGCGTATGTGTGTCCCCGTAATTTTTTGCCTCCCCCCTCCCCTGTGTCGTAGGTGCAGTACTCACCGTTGTCTTCTGCGCCGGCGTTCGTGCTCCTGGTAGAGGAGCAGGAAGACAATAGCTAGTAGGATGTGTAGTTCAGGTTCCATGCTGTCCAGATTCCTCGTGGAGTGTGTAGAGGTGAGCGTTTTCCGTTCGTAATGTCTGTTTCCGCAGTGTTTTTATCGGCGGGGCTACCGCCCCGGAAAAGGTGGCGGATTGGTGGGTTGTGATAGGGTGGGCGGTACATTGTCTCCTGCCTGTCTGTTGGCGGTGACCGCCGCGCTATTTGTTTGTTCCGCCGTGGCGGTCGGAGTGTTAAAGTGGCGGTCTCTGTTGGCGGTTTCCGCAAGGGTCAGAATTCCATTTTTTTTACCGCCTGCCTGTTGGCGGGTTGGCCGCCGCTTTAACACCGACCGCCAGGGTTGGAATGACCCCCTAAGTGTCAGGCGCCCAATTCCTCGGGATCTGCACGTCGCTTATCAAGGGGCCCACCTCCAGGCAACACAAACTCAGATGCCTTTGTGGCGCTGAGGATTGGAGGGGCCAGGCCGGGGGAAGGGAAAGCAGGAAGGGAACAGCCAGGAAGGAGATTTGGAAAGGAAGCAGTTAAATGTAAAATATATCACTGTAATCACACACAGGTCATGTTATTCAAAGGAAGCTCTTAACGTGCAATTCATGAACTCACAGCAGCACAAAAAAAGAGTCCCCAAAACAGCTTAACCTCATCTGAGAGAGAACTTACACTGAAGCCACTGCGCTTCGCCAGCACTGAATTCTACATGTGTGTGCCACACTAGGAGAACGAAGATTGCGAACACAAACCTTCCTGCTAAGTATGTTGCAGACCGGTGACACAAAACATCAATAACAAACATGAGAAAGTCTTTCCTTAGATAATTCACAGCCTTCACAATATACGGGAATACATTGTAACACAGTATCCCCTTAAGGCATAACAAATGCTGAGCTTGACAATTAGTAAAAAATCAACATTGCATAGCTCTTGTTCTTCTCGAATGGCATTCAGAAAAATTATATATCAAAGATAGTCATGTTGGAGAATGCCAGCTTCTCTAATAACTTCCAACTGTAGGCAAGGGCCACTCAGCCCCCCCCCCCCCAGCGAACCTGGAGAAGAGCGGAAACAATGAATCAACTCAGAACAAGGAATCTAAAAGCCGCCGGGGGAAGCCCAGTCGGAACGAACTCACTGTAAGTGAGTCTAATCACTCGCTAGAGGAAAACCTCCTGTTCAGGGTTCCAGGAGCAATAATGTAAACAAGGAGATATCCAGAAGGGATAAATATAGGCTTAACTAACAAAGTGAAAAGCTTAATTATTCACTAGAAACTAATTTCTTTTATTTCCAATTAACCAATTAAACTATAGTGTCCACCGATACCTATGCACCGAGGGAGATCTTATATACAAATAGAAAAAATATACAATATATACATATTATACATCACAAGAATCGACAAATGAAAGTTCCTTAATAGCACCGTGAGAAAGTATGATCTGCAAAGCCAATCAATGACCAGCAGTCCCAAAAGAAGGAGATGACGGTTGTCCATGGAATGTATCTTGAGTCAGTGGAAAAGAGCAGTCACCGAGAGACAGTCCGATACAATCCGTAATGTCTTAGTTCATAGTTCATAAATTCCAAGAGTCACTCCTTGAAAAATATAGTCGACGCGTTTCGGCCTTAACAAATCCGGCCTCCTCAGGACAATGAAGACAGTGCCTATATATACAATATACAAAAAATTACCAAAACCATTATGACTCATAACAGCTATATATACAACCAGGATGTGAATTACCACACCTGTTCACCAAAGTACCACCCAAGGTGCACCATAATAAATAATTAATAACAAGTGAAGAATGACCTAACAAAAAAAGAATAAAATAGAATAAAAGATCTTCCCAGCACAAGAGCCTTAGCTACTAAAGAAATGATAGCAAGCCAATTACATATAGTCCAGAAGAAGGAGACAGACGCGAGTTATTCCAACACTTAAAACATGTAAAGAAATAAATAAGGTATACAAAAGCAAACACATAAACAACCATATATTTAAAGGATAAATCTAAATGTAAACGGCATAGCCAGAGAGACTGACCTGGATGGCAAAGAAAGCGGAATGAATCATGAAAATGCCAAAGGACAAATGATAATCTAGAAAAAACGGAAGGTTAAAAGAATTACACCCACCAATAAAGAATTCAGCAGCTTAAATGCCGACGCTACAGCAGAACAGATATAAAAAGGGAGTGCATACCTGTAAATAGTCAATGTGGCCGTGCCGGGCGGTTTCCAATGTCACAGCTAATAGTAAACGCGCGCACGAATGGTGCGCGTTTAAATAAAGACTCTAAGCCCCAGGGGAGGCTCTCTGGCAATGCGGCCACAAAGTAAACATAGAGAAGGTGACTACACGGTGTCGAGCTACGACACTGATGTGTGAGCGCCATCTTTAAATGTGCAAATATACGGATAAAGTGACAAACAACTAAAAAGCCAACACAGTACATCCACAATACATTTTAAATGCACATATCTAGAAGTAGATTAATCGCTAATAATGAACCATAGAAACTGATAAAAATATGAAATACAAAAAAATCATAATGGAAAATATGACATAACAACCCAGGAGCAACACACAGAGCCAAGCGGAGAACTCTACTCCAAGGAAATTCCAGAATAGTAAGCGCCAGTACTGCGGTGTGGTTGGCATTTATAGACGGGCCACACCCTAAGATGGCCACCGCCCAAGGATGCTGGGAGTTGTGGTCCCAGTTGGAAATGAGGGTCCATAGTGAGGGCATTGTAACCACCATCAAGCGCTCCCCCCAGGTAGATGAGTTTTGCCACAGGGATAGCAAGAGGAGCATGGCCTGCTGCAGGAAAGGACTGCCAGTGCGGGCATACGTAGTGCGTAACAGATGCGCATAGCATCAGGAAGTTCATCATGGGGGGCGCGTTTGAGACCGCGTGGCCCCAAAATCCTGACATTAAGCCTATCAAACATCAGTACTAATAAACATTCCAAAAGTATAACACAAATTAACAAGACTATAATATGCACGTTAAAGTCAGCTTTCAAAGCAGATGATGGTGACATCAGTGAATCATCAAAATTCAGTTCATAGCAATTAGTTTCCAGAGCTGGGACATCCTTATCTCTAATACGAATTTGGACTTGCATGTTTGGGAACGAGCTACACATGGGGTCAAAACAAAAGGAAAAACAAAAATTATTTGGAAAAATCATCTAACTACGGTAACTCACTATAAAAATACACTGTTGTAATTATCTAAACTGAAGAGGAAACAAGAAACCACATTTAGAATATACCTCTCCTGTTGGGACAACACACAGGAAAGTTTCGTCAGGCATAAAATTCACTGTGGTGCAGTATCAGTAGACAACAGCATCAGGATAGTGCAGAACACAAGCTGCACATAGGGCAGGTCAGAAGTTCAGAATTTACATGGGCATATTAGTATTAAACAGTATAAGTAAGTAGGGCAATTGGAAAATATAACTTTAATTCTTCTGAAGACATCTATGGATCATAGGGATTAAGGAGAGATAGCAGCACCACACCAAGGGTCATCAGCAAGCTAACTTACTCAACTCTCTAAAAATTCAAAACTCTCCCTAACTAGAAATTTCCATGGGTTTCCAAATAGTCTGTGAAGTTGGCTCATCTTGCACACTAGAATCGATATCCAATAGGAATTCCACATGCCCATCAGGTTTGCAACTATTTTGGATTTTCTCAGGGAAATATGCATGGTCATCTCGATTAATTCATACAGTTCTGGCAAAATATGATACTTATTTGTTTACTGTAACTTTGGGATCCTTTCCCACAGCTCACAGAATGATTTGACCAGTTCTCATGTGAAACTAATAAGGTTTACTGTCTTTTTAGACAGTTAGAACAAATACGTTACATTTGTAATTTCCCAAGACATTTTCTCTGTCTTTAATACAATAGGATATTCAACAACATGTCAGCAACCTAGGAAATAGTTCAGGTCAGAAGGAAGCAGAATAAATAAGCAATTTTCCTCTATTAATGCAAAAAAAATGAGTCTTCAGGACTAGTCCAGCTAGGAAAACCTAAATACATTCTAAAGCAATTAATACATATAAAACCTATTGTGCACCTTATTATTTGAGTCAAATATGCAAAGCAAATTAATTGATTACATACATTATTCACGTCATTAGGAAAAATGTAAAAATGCATGTATTTATCCATACATGTATCTCACGTTAATAAGCTAATTTAAATCAATATAAGTATGATTAATTCATATTCATTTAATATTCATAATATACTTCATCTCTACTGTTTCTTAAAAATAATGCTTTCAATATTAATTCATGTCAGTAATTCACTCTAATATAAATGCACAAAATTTTTCATGTTAAAATATGATGACAAAATACAAATGCAGGCCACATTGTCCACCATAATCCATAATGTGCACAGTTTTACATTTCATGTTAATTCCTCTGTGAGGGTTTTAAATAAAGGTTTGTAAGTCACCAAGTCCTAATTTCTATGCCACTAATATATTAATACAATTTGATGTGAATCAATCCCTTCAAAATGTAGTGAAGTGTCAGTGGGACTGTTTGTTGTCTGTATTCTTTAAGGCATGGGCAGGGGTGTAGCTCCAGTGGGGGTGATAGGGTGTTACACCCCCCTAATTTATGGATTTGTTGGCATATATTTGGGTACAGATGCTTTCAGTTGGGCATCTGTCGGATTTCACAAGAAATGTTTACATAAAGACAGACAAAACACACATGCTGTTCCTCTCTGCTTTGATAGTCTTTAAAATTGTTGGTTGTTCTACAAATTATTCTGTTTTCTTCACTTAGTATCCCTGCTAATCAGTATAAGTCTCCCTTTCCACTGTCCCTTCAGTCCCTCTCATGCACCCTGCTTATCGTATAATGTATTTTGACATTATACGCCAGTGTGATTTTTTGGGATTCTGAAACTCACACCCCCGCAGTCTTACTGACCAAGCTACACCCCTGAGACATGTTGGGCATACCACGGTATGCAGTGCAGAGCAGCATCAGCCTCTTATCAAAGACAGAACCTGAGATGAAGATAGTGATACCTACACAGTTGTTGGAAAGCTATAGTGACATGGAGTTACCATGGAGGGTGGTGTGCTGTGATATTGAAATCTTCTGAATACCTGGCACCTAAGCGAATGACAATGGGCCTGTTGTAACACTATAGTGTCATTGTTATCCCCACCAGTCTACGTCTAGCCCCGGGCCTCGCAGTTCCCATAGCAGGAGGTTGTGAAGAACAGCCCAGAGATCAGCAGGGCAGATACTTTTAGAGTTATCAGTGTAGCAGGAAAAAATGATTACCAGCTCTCCACTGCTCTAATCTTATCCTGTACGACCCAGCAAGATTGACCAAGAGGTGCTGCCCAAAAATGTAGAGTACCTTTGAGATGTAGGGCTACGTAGGCATAAAGATTGGAGGGCCTACAGAAATTGTGGGTCCTCACCTCTTTAAGGTCATTGGTTCATTAAATAAGCTGTTGGAGACTGTACTCAAGGGGCTCAAAACTGTCATACTGGAAGTGGGTACAACAGACAAAACTCTTCTGTGTATGCACAAACCTTTCTCTGGCATACCCAGGCTGTGCTGCCTAATCATTTTGTCAGCTGAAGCTGTTTATCTGTGTGGAGATTTGGTGAATATAGGCCACAATACCCCATTTAATTACCATTCACCCTAAAACAAGATAAGGTAAAGGAGATAACATATAGCAAAATAGCTATACCCCATAAATTATCAGGTGCTATACAACTTTACCTTCTTGCGTAGGCTCCCTTGCGGTGGAGTCGGACAATGTTCCCATTCCATGTAATTAAAAACAGTTTTGTGGTACTTGCTCTGTGGATGAAATGGCACCCATGATAATTATAGCAAAACATATCACCTTAACTCTCTTTAGATTGATAGACATCTTTGTTTTCAAATACAGTATAATACTGCAATTCAGTCATCATAGAATCAACTGTTTTCACATCCCAATCATCAGAAACAACTCCGGGTATTAGAATTTTGTTCATTGAAAGTTTCAACACATATGGTATTTGAATGACCTTTGTGGGGCCATATACATCAAATGTTACTTTATCCCAAACAATCCCATCAGGAATCGGTATGGCAGAAATGTTCACAAAAGGCAAGTCTCTGCAGACCTTGTGAGAAAAAAAATGTGGTTTTAGAACCTCATCTACCAGTTCAACGGTTGATCTTTCAGGAAGAAAATGACCATGTATTAACAAAAAGAATGTCACAACAGACCCAGTCCAAAGCAGGAAAGCCAGAACAGTCAAGGAAAGGACAGATAGTTCCAGGGAAGAATAAAGTAAGTTGTTTTAAGCCAATTTATCAGCTTACGTGTTTTTGACAGTTCAGATATCAAGGAGGCGAATGAGCCTGAAATGTTGTCATTGATGTCGGTAAAGTATCCAGAAGCAGTTTGTGCAAAAACTGGAGCCGTGTTTGTAGGTGGAGTCGGTGTTAGCCGCGGTGGCTCAGAATAATTGACGCCATCCGTCTGTGTTGAAGTTGTGTCAAATCGATCAGTTATTTCAGTATTGTTTGATGTCAATGGAACTAATGCAAGATCATTTTCCACCATCCCCAAGCTTGGAGAGGTGTCAGTGTTGTTGCTCACAAATTGTAGAGGAACTTCTTGACCAGTAGTGAGAGGGATTCAGGAACTACCGGCTGTTCCTTTTGGTCAGATGTGCAAGACCGGCCACATGGTGTAGTTTGACATTGTCGATAAAGACAAAGCGATTTTCTTTGGCACCTTCAAATGGTGGTAGAACAACAGTTCTGGTACCGTGTATTCCCAAGACTGGGGCTGGTGCACGAAAAGAAGGATCAAACTCCTTTTTCACAGCAACCTTTCCACGTACTAGATCCCCAACTTTAGGAATCCAGCCTGTAGGCATTACAGGTACATCCTTAAATCCTGTGGAGGCAACACTGGCAGAAGCGTTGTCGTCACAGAACTATTGTAATTCCTGTAAGACAGTGACAAATGAATTTATGTCAAAGGGTGTTTCTGCCGCCTCCACACCAGGAATATCAATATCTGGAACATACATTTGAGTTCCAAACAAGCACTCATATGAAGTACGACCCCCCAGGGACCTTCTAGGCAGAATGTTAAGTGCTGTCTGGACCCCATACAGGTTATTAAATCAACCACAACCTGTACCTAAGAATCTGGCTGTCATTGCTTTAAACATGGTTTAATCCCTCCACGGCACTATTTCACTTGTGATGAAATGTAGACGAGTACTGGAGTTGGACCCCCAATGAAGCCATGGCGTCCCTGAATGCCCTTGAGGTTAGAGCAGGGTCCTGGTCCGAGGGAAAAGCCGCAACTGAATATGTACCGATAAAGACTTGCAAATCTTTAATAACAGTCCGAGCGTCAGCCGAGCGTTGTGGCCACACCCTTAGAAATCTGAAGCAGGAGTCAACAGCGACTAAGATGTATTTGTATGTACTGTCCAGTGTTAGGGGACCGCAATGGTCCAAGTGCACACATTGTAAAGATTTGTTGAAAATTAGGAGGGTTGTCTGCAGTGGGCGCTTAGCAGTGGAAACTTTAATTTGTTGGCAGATGCCACAACAAAGGACATACTGCTTGGCCTCGTTGTATAGGCCTGGCCACCAATAACAGGCTTGTAACAATGATATTGTAGAGGCCACACCAGCATGGGCAGATGCTACCTCCTCATGCGCTACTTTAATCAACTCTAGTGTTATTTCTTTGTTGAGAATATCTTGAACCCCTATGCCTGCCATCCTAACCTCAGCGTTTAGACAGCCTCCCATTCAGTATGAATATTTAACAGAAAATGCTTTTGGATAGGGCGCACCTTCAGCCATAGCTTTCATGGCAGCCCATATGCCTTTGTCCAGTTTCGCACCTAAGCTGGTTACTGCAGCAACAGTGGCCGTGGCTTCTTTTGACTTTGCGGCTTCATCCGCCAGTGTATTACCAGCAACATATATTCCAACGCGCTGGTGTCCAAGTGTATGTACAACATGGACATTTGGTAGCGTTTCCTTCAGATTCGCTACTTTCCCCCACAGAAGTATGTGTTTAATGGTGTTGCATTTAGAATCTCTGAACCCATTCTGGAGCCAGTAATGCAGGTATTCATTGAAGGACTGGACACAATAGTATGAATCACAAACAATCAATGTTAGCTGTATAGGATCCATATTTTGCAGTGCCATCACCAGAGCCTTTAGCTCTGCTAGATGTGCTGTATGTTGGGGACAAAGTTTATTATCCTCCATGTAGCCACTTACGACTGCGCAAGCAATGGAGTATTGATGGTTTGTGCCAATTGCAGGTTGCGCTGAGCCATTGGTGTACATGACTCTTTGATATTGATCAATAGGCAATGTATTTGCAGGAATTGGGTATTCTACTTCATACTGCAAAGATTCTTGAGTTTGTAATTTTGGGTCAAAGATGTAATCTACATCAGTGGCTGTCAAAGACGTGGCCCATTGTATCCAGCGAGGATGTAATGCTTTAGCATATGGAACGCTGGCTTTGGTGACAGCCTCAAGGGCTGGAATTGGAGAGACAACAATAATGCGTTTGACCTGGGCTAGTGGTCTTTCTTTAATGAAAGCCATCTGTACAGCAGTGAGAATTTTCTCAGTGGGAGCAAAGCGTTGTTCTGCTGCTGAGTACAAATGTGATTTGTATGCAGTTGGGACGGTCTTATCCTCATTAAAGGTTACATAGATGAAACCAATTGCACCAACAATTACTCTGATGACCAAATGAGTTTTGTTGTCCCTTGTGTGGAAATG
Organism: Pleurodeles waltl; assembly: GCF_031143425.1. Taxonomy (NCBI): domain Eukaryota; kingdom Metazoa; phylum Chordata; class Amphibia; order Caudata; family Salamandridae; genus Pleurodeles; species Pleurodeles waltl. Next base: position 283,957,255 of record NC_090447.1, read on the forward strand.
TTGTGCTACAAGCATGTATGTTTGCTGGTGTCTGAGAATGCGTGTATGTTCGACTGTCCAAAATTTACTTGAAAAGTCATATAAAGGTTTTATGGGTGTTGCATAATCAGGAATGTAAGTTTTGCCAAAATTTAGGAAACCCGATAGAGATTGGAGTTATTTAATGGTATTTGGAGGTTGTAATTGTGCTCATTCTTTCCAGCATTGTGGCGCTAGGCTCTTTCCTTCACTCAATAGCTCATATCCCAGAAACAGGACGCTAAGAAAGGCTATTTTTGCTTTTTGAAATTGAATTTGTAGCCAAATTCAGCAAATCCCGCAACAATGCGGGCTGCCCGTCTTAAATGTTGTAGCAATTTATCATCAGTAAGATAGATATCATCTATATAGGACAATGCTTCAAGGTCAATGTCATGCAAAATAGCAGTCACAGACCTGGACTGTTCTTGTACCCCTGGGGTAAACAACAGAATTTTTCTGGGAGCATAATGCGCTGAAACTTGTTAAGCCTCTACTCTCAGGCACTATATTTTGGCAGAAGAAACCATTGATGGTGTAAGATTCTGCAGGTTCCTCCGGAACAAGGGGCAAGAAAGAGTGTTTAATAACATCTTTCCCATATGGGCAGATATGGACATATTCAGGTGGCCAGTCTTGTTCGGCCAACAAAATATCATATATATTTATGACACGATCCCAAAAGATTGCGTCTATTGTGCGTTCAATGTCTCCTTCTAACTGTAACTTTACATTGTACACCCTGTCAGGCGTGGAGGCGCATGTCCGCAGTTTCTACTTGTAGGAAGTCATCAGTTGCTTTCACCTCCAGATGCTGTAGAAGATTCCGGCAAACTATTGTGACCTCTGCTGCGCTGTCTAGCAGTGCTAGTGCCCACTTCCTGTTCTCCAAGAGGACCTTCTTCTTGAGTGGCATGTTGAACTGCAACTGCTGCCACCTTTTTCTTTTGAAATTGGGTTTTTTGTTGAGGAGGTTTCTCTTCCTTTTTAACAGAAACCTCTGTTGATCGTTGTGATTCCGGTCTCGGTTTTACGTACTCTGTTCTTCACTCTGACTGCCCACCTCTCTCACTGTGTTTTTTCGATGAGTCCTGAAAGGAACAAGATTGGCGTGTATCAGTATATTGATATCTGTCAGGCGTTTTTATATTATCTCTATTTCTGAGATTATATTTATTCTGTGGGGTCTCCGTGGGTGGAGGTTCTCCCCTTTCTTTTTTAGGAATCTGTTGTTTTTTATCCCTGCGTTTCTTATTACACTCAGGAGCTTGCTTGGTAAAATCTTTATTAGATTTACCCTGAATTTTTTGTTTGGTTGGTCTGGCTCCCAGGCTATCTCCACTAATACTGGTATAGGTCTCTGCGATAATCTTTGGCAGCTCACGTTCCTGATCCTGTAGAGGAACATCCCGGAGCCACATGCACACTGCTAGTGCGACCACTTCACCTTTCTGGTTACTCACAATAATTGAGGCTACTGTGGCAAAGTTGCCCATTAATTGCATCCCGAAGTCTAGGGCTGGGGCAGCCCCGTATTCATCTTGAATCTGTTTCAACACTTCTGGTAAGTTAGCAAGTGTTGGTGTACTATGTGAGGTAGTATAGAGCTCAGCAAATACCGTACCCCATGTATTACAGTTATCTATTGTGGGAACCATCCCAAATGGCAAGCACCTTTTTAATATTCTATGTTTATCCTGAGGTCCCGTATGGGGAAATACTGCTTCCAGTGCATTTATTTTTTGAGCTAACTAAAACGGAATTGCTTCTCGTTTGACTGTTACCTTACCCATGGTCGAATGTACAGTTGCAGTTAATACCTGGCATCACTGCATGTGGTTGCACTGGAGCAGCACGTGCTGGGTTTGTACTTAATGTTTACATTACAAACTGTACTAATCGTCTGTATATCGCCATCATCTCAGTATATAAGTGAAGGACTTCAGCTACCGCTAGGTTTGCTACTTCAGGGTGCGGTGTATAAGTGGCCAATAAAGGCCAGGTAGGACCATCATTACCTGGAGGACCTAACCTAACAGGTAAAATTGTGTGGGGTAGGGCGCCATCAAGCCAATTATTATGTTCTTGATAAGATAAAGGTATTTCTAAATATGCAAATGCTCTGTATTGTCCAGGTACGTTTGCAGGTGTATAGTGATGAAATGTGTTTGTGTTCCCATCAACTGCTGGAGATGTGACCCAAGAATACAAAAGTTCTGTTCTATAAGCTGCATGTGCGTCCACCACAAATGTGACTGGACCCCTCTGGGCAGTTAGGTCATTTGCCAATACATGTGCAGTCAGGGGCTGTCTCATATTGACTGCAATTGCTACCTGTTGTGGATTCGCCATATTAGATGGCAAATTTGTTCAGTGATGAGTACACAAAATGGGGATTTTCCTTTTAGAGTTCAAGCTTGAACAACCTCCATCATCAGATAGGATGTCCTACTTAGCTGAGGAGGAAATCCTCAATATCACGGACGTCTCCGTATATAATACTAAGGTGTCTTTGTATATAGTGAGACAGAGATACTCAGGAGGACCCAAAAATTAGAGCCTGACCAAACATTAGTGGTGCCATGTCACATAGGCTCTCATTATTCTAATGAGAGTGCTGGATTTTGAGCAGCAGAATCGCCTGCGGTGTGGGAGACTGAGTCAGACCCACTACAGGTGACACCTGTCGCTCCAGTCCGGGTTCTGCTCCAGCTAACTAGCAGTGCCTCATCTCCACCCAAGGGCGCGATGATTGGGCAGCCGAGCGCATGACATAGTTGATATCTAAGCGAAACCGTGGTCACTTGGGTCTCATTTGTTTCTCTCAGTTACATTAGTCTCACATACACAATGACAAAACAGAGGCAGTATGGGCCATATTTATACTTTTCGACGCACAACTGCGCCAACGCAGTTGTGCGTCAAAAAATTTAACGCCGGCTAACGCCATTCTGAAGCGCCATGCGGGTGCCGTATTTATTCAATGACGTTAGCCGGCGTTAGCCGGCGGAGCTGCCTGGTGTGCGTAAAAAAAAATGACTTACACCAGGCAGCGTCGGCGTAGGGGAATATGGAGCTTGGGCGTCAAAAAATGGGGCAAGTCAGGCTGAGGAAAAATTTTCACCTCAACCCGAATTGCGAAGTTTTTTTTTACTCCCAACCCCCATTGAAATGACTCCTGTCTTAGCAAAGACAGGAGTCATGCCCCCTTGCCCAATGGCCATGCCCAGGGGACTTATGTCCCCTGGGCATGGTCATTGGGCATAGTGGCATGTAGGGGGGCACAAATCAGGCCCCCCTATGCCACAAAAAAAAAATAATAATAATACTTACCTGAACTTACCTTAAGTTCCCTGGGATGGGTCCCTCCATCCTTGGGTGTCCTCCTGGGGTGGGCAAGGGTGGCAGGGGGTGTCCCTGGGGGCATGGGAGGGCACCTCTGGGCTCCTTCCGAGCCCACAGGTCCCTTAACGCCTGCCCTGAGCAGGCGTTAAAAAATGACGCAAACGCGGCTGGACGTCATTTTTTTTGACCCACCCACTCCCGGGCCCGGGAGTATAAATACAACGCACATGCCTCGGAGTCATTTTTTTGTAGGGAACGCCTACCTTGCATATCATTAACGCAAGGAAGGTTTCCACGCTAAAAAATGACGCAAACTCCATGAACTTTGACGCTAGACGTGTCTAACGCCAGAGTATAAATATGGAGTTCGTTTTGCGTCGGATTTGCGTAAAAAAAACGACGCAAATCCGGCGCAAACAGAGTATAAATAAGGCCATATATGTTTCAATAAGATTTTAATGAAGCAACTGCATCTTAGATAGCAAAGCATGTGCTGCAATAACCAGGACGATACAGCATGACAAGATGAAAATTGTGACAAGGTGAGTAAAGCATAGAAATAAAGCTACCATATTGTCACTAGAATCAATAGACTAATCCATACCTAGGCTGTAATAGAGCACAGCGTGTTAACCTCTAAATCTGCCCTTCAGGTTCCCCTGGGAAGACATCATCCCCCATACCTGAGCAAAGGCCTGAAGTCTGCATAAGCAGCTCTAGCGAAGCGTTCAGTTATCAGCATACAGTTGTGGTTCTCTGGCTGGAATCTCCCTCTGATGTGTAAGGAACAGGGAAATGTTTTCATAATAAAACAGCTGACGTTCTGAGGAAATGTCCTTATTGAAGAATGTGTGACATTTCTATGAATGTCAGAGACAAAACTTGTACCACATTCACCAGCAACCTATCTTACTGCAGCCTTGGAAGAAGCACAGAGTGAGCAAGAATGTCTTGTTTGAGAACATAGTGCTGGCCTAGGCAAAAACAGTTAGATAGAAATAAATAAAACAAGACCGTAAAAGTGGCTATTGTAACAATAATAAAACAAAGCTGAATATAATATATCTAGGTTAAAGTGCAATGCGGCAGGCCTAGTATGCTACAATAATGTGCATGGAGCTATAACTGAAATGGCTACAACAACCTTTCAGCACAACCAACTGCCACAAATATTTTGACCAATTGCATTTTCTTACTGTAGAAAAGCTGTTTTTGTTCATTAGTCTTTTTCCGTTATGTACATTGTAAATCTACAAAGTTCGCTGTTTCAGCTACAATTTCATATTTGCCTGAAAGACTTCTATCCAGTGCTAAGGAATCAGCACAAAAATACAGAGCTTGCTTGCTAAAGTACGCACACTAATGGTGCTTTGCTCAATATTTCGAAGTGAAAATTGTGTATTGCCAGAGTGTACAGAATCCTATTTAGGTTGGGTCAAAATGTGTTGGGTCTTTGAAGTATTGGAAGCAGGTCCATTTCTGCTTTGTGGGAACTTTTTGTACCTTTGAGCCATTATTAGAATTAAAAGATTCAGACAAGATGATCTTTACTCATTACTTATGGTTTGCATCATCTGTAATTTTTTATTGAAATTGAGAGACTTTTGTATTTCTGTCACACACACCCACCTGTTCCATATGGAGCTACCCCAACCAGACATAAAAGACTCCTTTAAAAAAAAAAAGTATAATCTGCATTGATATATACAATACAACCCAACACAAACATATACACAAACTCTGCCATTTATTTATTCAAGATTTTTTGTAGCATCAACATATAATCATTTCCACTGCATTACAGGCAAGTCTGCTGTGACTTGCTGACATAAAAAATTATGCCATGGCTAATGCTGTTATTAGAAAAACGGATGCATTTTACCATCATAATATGAAGAAAGGAACACTTCAGAATGTTAGTTTGTATGGCAAAACGTCTGCTTCAGACAAGAGACTAAACCAAATAAAAAATGGTGTCTAAGTTCAGTATTGAGGTACATAGCGTCATCGTATGGAGATTTGATAATGCCTGGGGAATCAGTGGAGAAGAAGAGAAAGTAAATGAACTTTGAACCCCTTCGATGGAGGAATGGTAATAATTCTGTATAGTTCTGTGCCACTTTATAATATCCATTATATCGATCAACACATATACTGTGCCCATATTATCAATTATCAAAAATACCACCAAGGAGAGTAGACGTGAAGTTAGGGAGGAGGAGCGTCAGCCCCCCAACACCCTGGCCAGTAGCAGGCACTGCAAATCACATTTAACAAATGAAACGATAATAAACAATATTTATTATAATTTCCTTTCATTTGTTAATGGGGAGGGGCATTGGGAATGATGACGACGAGAGGAGTGCACTGTGCATTCCCCTCACTGCGCATGTTTGTTTGGCCGGCCTTCTTGGGCCAGCCAAACATACATGCGCAGTAGGCTTTCTCCAGCCCAGCAACATACTTGCCGGGCTGGAGAGAGCCTGCACAGGCTCCCAGTCTGCCTGGGAGCGCCCTGTCTGGGTGCTCCCAGCCAATCCTACACTGCTTTGAACAGCATTAGGATTGGCCGCAGGGCAGGCTGGGAGCCTGTGCTGCCTGGAGCGACGAGGAAAAGAGGTACGGCGCGGTGGAGGAGGTAAGGGTTTATTTTTTCATTTTAATTTTTATTAAATGTTAATCCCCACCCCCCAACACACCACCCCCACCCCGCCCTTTCAGAGGAAAACGAGCCACGACTGTCCTATATAACATTACCTTGACTATCTATTGGTAGTCCAAATCAAGGATATTATATATAGTAACATATTGTCTATTTCCCAACTAGAATTTGACCTTTTGGCTTGTGCCACGATAGTCCTTGTGGAGTGTGCACTATAAGAAGGTTTTAACATGACATTTAACATATGTACAGATTGATATCAAAGACACAATTTATTTGAAAGAAAACTGTTTAGAAACCTTATGTGCAAATTAATATTTTCAGTTCTTTCCTAAATTTGGAATTGATCCATTGAACACTGGGTCAAGATCCTTACAGAAGCACGAGCCCAGGACATTTCTGGAGCTTTCTCCATGTCTTAGTTATCTTAAGGATAATCGTTAATGGAGGGTGATACTAAGGAGTGAAATGCGCCCAACACTCCCCATCCAAAAACTCAAATCAATTATGTCACGGTACTCTGCACTAGGGTCACACCCCCTAAATACCCCTAAAGGTTAAACTACTTAACCAATGATATATATGAAAAATGTGAAGGCACACGTGAAACAAACAAAATTAACAATCACAATATAAAGTGTCCCATTGATATATTTCAAAACCAAGTAATAATTTGTGAGTATAATACTTAATTTCTTTACAATCGAGTCCGGATCCAATCTCAAATCGAAATCAGCTGTCCAAATTCAATATAGTTAATTTCTTTACAATCAAGTCTGGATCCAATCCCAAATCGAAATCAGCTGTCCAAATTCAATATTTGTTTCAGTTGTTATAGTTCAAAGTTCCAAACGCTTTTTACTCCTTCATAGTTCAAAAGATTTCAATTTGTTTTTATAAAAATTCCATGAATTCACTCATATGTTTATTTATCGAAGTTCCCAAAGGTTCTTTGTTTACCCGTTCCTAATATTCTCTCGCATATCCATGATATTTAACCATCTCTCTTAATTGTCCATATGTCCTTCATTTACCCATCTTTCTTACTTGTACAAATGTCCGTCAACACATGTTTCATACGGGGAGTACCCCTGGACTTCTTCAGGACCTCCCAACGTGATATAGTCTAGAGTAATATAACCTATATCAAACTAAACAATCCATTCCATGTTAAAATACCAACACTGCAACATTCAATCAACAATCAATAGTGGGAAATATGCATATCTCATAGTAAAAATAATGTATATTACATTGAAATATCTATCTTTACATATCATTGTAGTAAAAATAGTCTAGTCTCAAAATACCAAACATAGGGGGTCATTCCAACCTCGGCGGTAAAAGGCGCTTACCGCCGGTCAGAAGACCGCCATAACACCGCCGCAGCTGCGGGAAACCGCCACGGTCATTCTGACCCGCAACTGGCAAACCGCCAAAAACCCGACATCAACAAAAGTCCGCCACACCAAAGGTCAGCGAAAAACTGGCGATGACCAAACCTCCACCGTCACGCCAACAGAAATACGGCCATTCCATTCCGACCCACGAATCCATGCGGCGGTCTTTCAACCGCGGTAATCCATTGGCGGTACACACCGCCGCCGTCAAAATACACACACCCTTACAAAACACAACCACATTGGACAATTTGAAACACACACACCTGATACACATACAAACAACACTCCCACACACCCAATACAATATAAAACACACACCCACATCACCCACAAACCCTTACGACCACAATAGCGACTGAAGGACAGAGAGAGACAGCACTGCTTAGAGTAGACCATCACACAGAGGCAAATCACAACATCACCCACACAATTACCACGCACAAAACACCATACACCACCACACACACCACACTGTACAACACATACAACATCCCTCACCTCATCCACACCACCCCATGGCACCCCAAAGACACCCCAGGTTCTCTGACGCAGAACTCAGGGTCATGGTGGAGGAAATAGTTCGTGTAGAGCCCCAGCTCTTCGGGGCACAGGTGCAGCACACCACAATTGCTAGGAAGATGGAGCTATGGCAAAGGATAGTCGACAGGGTCAACGCTGTGGGACAGCATCCATGCAATCGGGATGACATAAGGAAGCACTGGAACGACCTACGGGGGAAGGTGCGTTCCATGGTATCAAGGCACAACATAGCGGTGCAGAAGACTGGCAGCGGACCCCCACCTACTCCCCCAGAATTTACAGCATGGGAGGAGGAAGTCTTGCACATCCTGCATCCTGAGGGCCTCGCAGGAGTATCTGGAGGAATGGACTCTGGTAAGTCTAATCTTAACTACTTCTTCCCACCCCCTCCCCACCTGCATCCCAAATCATACCCCCACCCTCACCCCCACCCCATCACACCTACTCCCTGCAAATGGCTCACCATCACAACCCACCCATCCCAACACCAAGCCCTGCATGCGACCACAAAGCATGGACACCCATCACCAAAGCACGCCCACTGCACACACACATCACCCCCACAAGCCACCCTCACAAAAGCCCCCACAAGGGAATGCCTGCACTTGGGTGCACGGCCACCCACCCATTACACGAAATGCCACACACAGAAGCAATAACCATACCCTTATACCCCTGCAGGACCCGAACGCCACCACACTGCCACGGAGGGTCCAGAGATGTCCATCCCACCCCCAGAAGAGGCCCCCAGTGATGACAGCAGCTCTGTCTCCCTGGACCCAGATGACCAGCCCATCGGGGACCTCGGGACAGTCCGTTCCCCACAGACATCGACAGGCTACAGCAGACCTAACCCCCTCTGGGAACACCAGCACAGCTCCCACCCAGCGGGCCCATGCCTCTGTCTCCAGGACACGTCAATCAGCGGTGTGTCCGCCACTACAGGGCACCCAGGTTGACCCACCACCCCAACAACAACAGGGACCTGGGGGCAGTGGTAGTGGGCACACCGTCCAGAGGACAGAGGCCCAGGAACACAGGGGAACTGGGAGGGCTGCTGTGCGACAGGGGGGGGGACAGGCCCAGGGAACCCACTCTCCAAGAGGCCCTCTCCTCCATCATGGGAGCATACCACCACTCCCAGGAGACAATGGCTACGGTACTGGGCAGGTTCCAGGAGATCCAGGCACTTCAGGAGGAACAGTACATGGGGTTCAGAGAGGAACTGAGGAACATTAGTTCTGCAATGGGGACCATCGTCGTGGCCGTTAACCAGATAGTCACCACATTGCGGGACCATGTGGCACCCCAAAGGGCCCCTGTCACTAGCATAGACCAGGAACAGCCTACCACCTCCGCTGGCGCTAGTGGAGAGGAGGCCCCCACACAACGACAGGCCACCGGAACCCCACCTCCTGCAGAAGAATAACCACCCCGCAAGCGGAACCTGAGATCTCACAAAAAGACAGAGTAGGATGCCAAGACCCCCGCCAGCACACGATACCCCCTGATGTCATCCCAGTGTCCCACATTGTCACCCTGTCCAACCTTAAACTGCCCCTGCTCCATCCTTCCACAGGCATATGGACAATGCACCTGTGAGACTGAGAACTGGACTCTGCGATGGACATTACTCCACCCCCACCCATCACCGTTTTACAATCATGTACCTAAATGTAGCGCTTTAATGAAATCACTTATTGCACTCAAAAAATCTGGAGTCTGCTTGTATTCTTAACAAATGTATTAGACATAACGGTGCAAAAATGTTCAGTTACATTGTGATGACAACATACCACCGTCATACAGCTGTAGTCCATGGGCAAACAAAGCAGAAGTCACGCAGTGGGGCATACAGCTTTGAAAAGTGAAGGGAAAGTCACAAAACAGTTAACAGGAACTGGGTGGAAACACCAACAGTAGAGAGGCAGGAGGCTGTAAGTAAATGTAAAATGGCGTGGTTGATTCTTACCTGTGTGCTACTGAAAATACTGTTGTATCACTGTGTCCCTGTTGTCTGTGTCGTCCCCGTCGTCTTCCTCCTCTTCACTCTCCACAGGCTCCACAGCTGCTACAACACCATCATCTGGACCATCCTCCTGCAGAAAAGGCATCTGGCATCGCAAAGCCAGGTAGTGAAGCATTCAGCAGGCCACGATGATCTGGCACACCTTCTTTGGTGAGTACATTAGGGATCCACCTGTCATATGCAGGCACCTAAACCTGGCCTTCAGGAGCCCGAAGGTTCTTTCTATGATCCTCCTAGTTCGCCCATGGGCCTCATTGTACCGTTCCTCTGCCGTGGTCCAGGGATTCCTCACTGGGGTCAGTAGCCAGGACAGGTTGGGGTAACCAGAGTCCCCCAATAGCCACACACGATGTCTCTGTAGCTGTTCCATCACATAAGGGATGCTGCTATTTAGCATAATGTACGCGTTATGCACTGACCCAGGGAACTTGGCATTTACATGGGAGATGTATTGGTCTGCCAAACAGACCACCTGGACATTCATTGAATTATAACTTTTTCTGTTCCTGTACACCTGCTCACTGCCAGTGGGGGGGACCAAAGCCACATGGGTCCCATCAATGGCACCAATTATGTTGGGGATATGTCCAAGGGCATAGAAATCACCCTTCACTGTAGCCAAATCGCCCACCTCAGGGAACACAATGTAGCTCTGCATGTATTTCATCAGGGCAGACAACACTCTGGACAAAACCTTAGAAAACATAGGCTGAGACATCCCTGATGATATGGCCACTGTTATTTGGAATGATCCACTTGCCAAAAAATGGAGTACTGACAGAACCTGCACTAGAGGGGGAATCCCTGTGGGTTGGAGGATGGGGGACATCAGGTCTGGCTCCAGTTGGGCACACAGTTCATGTATAGTGGCTCTGTCAAGCCTGTATGTCAGTATGATATGTCGTTCTTCCATTGTCGACAGGTCCACCAGCGGTCTGTACACGGGAGGATTCCTCCTTCTCCTCGCAAGTCCCAGCGGACGGTGCCTAGGAACTACAACATGGAGCACAGAGTCAAGCAACCCACAGGTACATTCACACAGCTTGCACAGTACACAATTCGCTATGCATTGAATGGCTTGTATGAGTGGCAATGCAAGGCCTAGGCCTGTGTGAAGCAGTAGAAATTAAGCCATGTGGGCCCTTGAAATGGCGGCTGCCTGACCTGTGAAGTGTGACAATGGGATGTGAGGTCAATGCGCTGGCGTGGCACACCGTGGCGGTCGAAGACCGCGGTGCTAAGCCGCATTGGTTAACATTGAAGCCTATGGGTTTCAGGAGCCAATGACGATGTGCGCCGGCGGTCGCGGTACGCACTGCCGCGGTACGCACCGCCACGGGCGTGACCGCCATTTTCTAACTGCTTAATCACTCGAGACCTGATCATCCACAGGAGAGGACCTATACTGCAAGTGCTGCTGTGACCTCGGTCTGGGAGATACAATGGCTGCTGCGACTGGGGAAAGGGCCCCTGCCTTCACATCTGAGGAATTAGAGAAACTTGTTGATGGGGTCCTCCCCCAGTATGCGCTACTCTACGGTCCTCCAGACCAACAGGTAAGTACACAGGGAGCACGTAGTATGGGCTATGCCTGTGTTGAGTGGGGTGGATGTAAGATGGTGGGGAGGTGAGCGAATGAGGAGTGCAACGCACGACAGATGAGAGCATGTGCCACATGGCAAGGTTGGGGAGGGGGGGCCACTCACATCGACCATGCAGAAAAGTGATGATATTTATTTTCCCACCCTGTACGTGTCACATAGGTCACCGCCCATCAGAAGATCGAAATTTGGCGTGCCATCGCCAAGGACGTCCGGGCTCTGGTGGTCCACAACAGACGGGGCACCCACTGCCGAAAGAGGTAGGAGGACATCTGCCGCGGGAGCAGAAAGACCGCTGAGGCTCTGCTGGGGATGGCCTCCCAACGTAGGAGGGGTGCCAGCCGCCAATTGACCCCCCTGATGTCCCGGATCCTGGTGGTGGCCTACCCCGATTTGGATGGGCGCGTGAGGACATCACAGCAGACACAAGGGGGTGAGTATCAGCACATTCTGCTATCTTTGCGCGCAGTGGAGGTGCCTGGGTGGGGGAGGAGGGCTGTGGCTATCTCTAGGCCAGGGCGCTTTCTGTAGGCTAGGCCCCTCTGTTAGGCATGGCCCTGTGCCCCCGCCCCCCACCTCTGTAGGGTGCTATGTTCAGCTATCCATGGTCCGGCCTCACATATGTGTGCATTTGTCATCCATAGACCTGTAGGCCAAGTCACAATAATTGAGTAGTGTACCCCGAGTGCGCGGCGTAGGGCTGGGGGCTTCTGTGTCTGTCCTCTCTGCCAACGGTGCCGCCAATGCATGCACTCAACATTTCTTTCTTTCTCCCCCCCCCTTTTTTTTGGTCTTACTGTTAATGTGTGCATTAGCATCATCAGGCGGAGGAGAAGTGGCATCGGCGCACGAGGGAGCTGCATCTCACATGGGCCCGGAGGCCCATACAACCGACTCCGAATACACCAGTGAGACGGAGGGCGAGGGGAGCTCCACAACGGGGACCCGTGGAGACGTCAGCGACACCAACACGTCCTCGGAAGGGAGCTCCCTTGCGGTGGCGGCAACATCCGTGCCCACCGTAACAACAGGTACAGCCACCACCCAGTGCACCAGCCCCGCCCTCCCAGCAGCCCCTCAGCGTTCGGCCCATCTCCGCTCGGCCAGGAAGCCGGCAATCTCCTTCGCCCCAGGCACCTCAGGCCCTGCCCCTGTCACCCCTGCTGCCCTCAGTGACGAGGTCATTGACCTCCTGAGGACCATCATTGTTGGGCAGTCTACCCTTTTGAATGCCATCCAGGGTGTAGAGAGGGAGGTGCATCGTAGCAATGCATACCTGGAGGGCATTCATTCGGGTCAGGCTGCCCATCAGCGATCGTTCAACGCTCTGGCCTCAGCACTGACGGCAGCCATTGTCCCTGTGTCTAGCCTCCCCCCTCCAACTTCCTCAACCCAGTCCCACTCCCCTGTTCCTCTGCCTATCCCAGACACACCTATAGACCAGCCTGCACACACCTCAAAACCCAAGGGCAGCTCATCCAGACATAAGCACCACAGATCACACAAGCATTCACCCAAGCAACATCCACATGCAGACATGCCAACAGCCACTGCCTCCACTGTGTCCCCCTCCTCCTCGTCTCCCTCCTCCCTCCCTGTGACGTCTCCACTCACACTTGCATGCACAACATCATCATCCACTACGTCCATCACCAGCAAACCCACCAGAACACTCCGCACACGTGCAGTCACCACCCCCACTACCATTTACACGTCCCCTGTGTCCTCTCCCAGTGTGTCTGTCACCCCCTCTTCCAAACCACACAAACGCAAGCAGCCACCCACCCAACAGCCATCCACCTCACGACAGCCTCCAGCCCAAGCACCTGCACCCAAAGACACCAGACTTCACACTCCTACAACCACATCCTCTTCCTCCACTCCCATACCCACTACACCTAACCGTCCCTCTCTTTCCAAATTGCTTTTCTTTTAAAAACTTGACCTCTTTCCTACAACTCCCCCACCCCGTCCATCTCATAAGGCAGCAATCAGCACCTCAGCCACCACCAAACCCGGACCTATCAGGACTGTTGTCCAAGGACATTGGAGTCCCCCACCCTTAAGGGCAACTACTCTGGCTAGGAGCCAAGGCACGTCCAGCCCACCCCGGGAAAAGCAGCCAAAACTTAGCAGTGCCCAGCGCGAGAGGCCACGGACACCAGGGACCGAAATCCCTACCCTGGCTCTGTCTGGAAGTGGTGTGCCACCTGGCACACCGCCAAAGGTGTCAAAGGGCCACAGACGACCAGGGAAGGGTGGGAAGGGCAGCACGCCCGACAAGTCCGGCAGCAAGCCAGCTGCCCAGGAGTGCAGGAGGACACCCAGAGGCCCGGTACGGCAGCCCATGAGGGCCCAGCAAGCCAACGGACAGATGGGCAGGAAGGCCACGCCAGCCACATGTCAGGTGGCAAGTGACACCCATGCCTGCGCCGGAACCGCTGAACTGGGCCCTTTCAAACATGCACCGCTGAACAGGGCACCGCCGTCTCAAGCACTGCTGAACAGGCCACCGCTGTCTCAAGCACCGCTGAACTGGGCCCTTTCAAACAAGCACCGCTGAACAGGGCACCGCCGTCTCAAGCACCGCTGAACTGGGCCCTTTCAAACAAGCACCGCTAAACAGGGCACCGCCGTCTCAAGCACCGCTGAACAGGGCACCGCCGTCTCAAGCACCGCTGAACAGGGCACTGCCGTCTCAAGCACCGCTGAACTGGGCCCTTTCAAACAAGCACCGCTGAACAGGGCACCGCCGTCTCAAGCACCGCTGAACTGGGCCCTTTCAAACAAGCACCGCTGAACAGGGCACGGCCGTCTCAAGCACCGCTGAACTGGGCCCTTTCAAACAAGCACCGCTGAACAGGGCACCGCCGTCTCAAGCACCACTGAACTGGGCCCTTTCAAACAAGCACCGCTGAACAGGGCACCGCCGTCTCAAGCACCGCTGAACAGGGCACCGCCGTCTCAAGCACCGCTGAACAGGGCACCGCCGTCTCAAGCACCGCTGAACTGGGCCCTTTCAAACAAGCACCGCTGAACAGGGCACCGCCGTCTCAAGCACCTCTGAACAGGGCACCGCCGTCTCAAGCACCGCTGAACTGGGCCCTTTCAAACAAGCACCGCTGAACAGGGCACCGCCGTCTCAAGCACCGCTGAACTGGGCCCTTTCAAACAAGCACTGCTGAACAGGGCACAGCCGTCTCAAGCACCGCTGAACTGGGCCCTTTCAAACAAGCACCGCTGAACAGGGCACCGCCGTCTCAAGCACCGCTCCACTGGGCCCTTCCTCTCAAGCACTGCTCCGCTGGGCCCTTTCTGTCAAGCACCGCTGGCCCATTGGCAGGGCGGGTTCTGTGTCGAGCAGGGCTTCACGAAGCACTCTGGCCACCATACCTCCTCCATGACCAGTGGAGTCTGTAATCCACCTGATGGACTGTGACTTTGCACTCCCCAGGATGTAACAGTGGGCAAGCCACCCACTGTAGAGACTTGAGAGACTGTGGCTTTGCACTCCCCAGGATGGAACAGTGGGCAACCCACCCACTGTAGAGACTTGAGAGACTGTGGCTTTGCACTCCCCAGGATGGAACAGTGGGCATGGAGGCCACTCGTGGATCTGGCGGTGTGGACTCATGTGGCTGAGCTCCCCTCCTTCCCTTCCCCCTGAGGTGCCTGTAGTTTTATCATCTGATGCCCCAACAGTGTTCTCTCAAATGGAATCTGGTCTCGTGTGTGGGCTTTGCCCATGTGTTTGTGCACATTGGCTCACGAACGATGGAACTTTGCAACAATGTGCAGGACTTATAGTCTATGTATATATTTTTAATTATGTTCTTTATTTAATATGTATATTTCATATTTCATATTTCACATTACTTCATTTGAGCTATAATATACTTATATTTTAATGATCATTTTATTTTGTCTTTGCATTATTCCGGGGGGTTTGAGGGGTGTCACTCTGACTTGTTGCTCTGCATTGGTGTGTAGGGATTTGGTGGGGGGTGGGCGGGTGGGTGTATCGCGTATGTGTGTGCCCGTAACCTTTCCTCCTCCCCCCTCCCCTGTGTCGTAGGTGCAGTACTCACCGTTGTCGTCTGCGCCGGCATTCGTGCTCCTGGTGGAAGAGCAGGTAGACAATAGCTGGTAGGATGTTTAATTCGGGTTCCATGCTGCCCAGATTCCTCGTGGAGTGTATAGAGGTGAGCGTTTTCCCGTTCGTAGTCTGTTTCCACTGTGTTTTTATCGGCGGGGCTCCCGCCCCGGAAAAGGTGGCGGATTGGTGAGTTGTGATAGGGTGGGCGGTACATTGTCTGCCGCCTGCCTGTTGGCGGTGACCGCCGCGCTGTTTGTTTGTCCCGCCGTGGCGTTCGGAGTGTTAAAGTGGCGGGCTGTGTTGGCGGTTCCCGCCAGGGTCAGAATTCCATTTTTTTGACCGCCTGCCTGTTGGCGGGTTGGCCGCTGCTTTATCACCGACCGCCAGGGTTGGAATGACCCCCATAATAAGTTCTATTAAATGTATGTTGAACAGCCATTCACTGTCCCTCAATGTAAATAATCCAATTACATTGTTTACAACCCTCCTAGCTAGAGATTTAATTAACCTAAAACAATTCATATAGTGCCTTGGGAACCTTTTCTCTCCTAACTATATCGCCTGCAACCAATCACGTCCTTGTATTTCACTATAAAGCGCATCAGTTATAACTAAAAATATAACTGAAAATATATACCTTGGTATGCCTGTAAGTATATAATCTTGCTCTCTTTACCTCACGACCCATTAATATTATTTTCTTTTTTGTATTCCACTCACCTCCTTTCCTGTAATGGTTCCATGTATGTTTTAGTGTCTGCAACTCGCCACATGTACAATAGTATCTGTCACAATATAACGTGCCAATTAGGTTATGGCCCCATAATATCATTAAACCACAATTCCCTTCTCAGTCCCAAACCTTATCCCACCTCTATGTACACTGTGTATCATCAAGCTTCTGCAAGTACGCCGTGTCCGCGAGTTCGCGTGTCTTTTCTTGTCAAACCGAGTGCACCCGACTCGGTTTCCTTTAAACTCCACGTAATTAGTAAACATAAACAACGGACTACATTTTCCTCTGCGTCCGTGTAATGTAAACATAGAAAACGGACTACCCTTTTTCCCTTTCCATTGTTATTTCCTAGTGTCCTATCATTACGTATTTTAATCATTAATTCACCAAGCGTTCTTGAGTATCTAAACTATTTAATTACTTTCTACCTATCAAATTAACAAAATATAAACTAATAGCCATAGCATAGTTGTCAATATTCCCAGGGGCACAACGTGTCCCTTATTCATTATGTCAATATATACTGGATAAAATAATCAGTCTTTTTCCCATTAATAGTTGCCAATCCTAATATTTACATATATTGTACTTTGGTAGCTTATCCTCCACATAATGACAAATATTCTCCATATATCCCATGTTTTCACCATATAATTTATATGACCTATGTATGTCTTTACAATTATTCCCCACTACTGATATAATACCCATATCATATCCACTAATAATCAAAGAGAAATGAGATGAAATGAAATTATTAAGTAAATACCTATTGTTTGGTCTAGATCAGTGCTAGAATAGCATGTTAGAGTTGAAAATTGCATATCACAAGAGAATCTAACGTGATATCAGATTATATGTCTCATCTTAACTGCCTCCAAGGAAGTACTCCATCTCATAATCTGTGTTTAGCCCTTGCTCCACCGCCCCTAATCGCATTATCCATGTTGATTCCCTCCTACGTAGGGCCAATTCTCTATTACCTCCTCTCGGATTTATTTCACATTGGTCAAAGCCGAAAAATTTAAATGTTTTTTGGTTCCCTTGTGCATCACATATTTTCATATGGGAAGCTATTGGGTATCTTTCATCTTAAGGGCCAGTTTTACAAGGCCCTAGCGCCTCTTAGCGCCACCAGCATCATTTTGTTTGGATGCTAATGTGGCATTAAAGAGGCCATTCTCCTTCGCATATATTTACAAAGTGGCTCAATACATGCATTGCACCACTTTGTGTCCCCTTGTGTCACATTATGCCTGTGCCAGGCATACTGTGTGCAAGGGGGGTGTTATCAAGCAGGAAGGTCCATAAAAATACTGCAGTGAAATTTACAACCTTTCACTGAGCCATTTTTAGCATAATTGTTAACGCCTGACTAAGGCAGGCATTATAATGATGCACCAATCACTTTCAATGGGCCTTACTTTACTTTGCATGATTAGCACCACAATTTGTTGCGCTAATCCTGCAAAGTACCACAATAGTGTCAAAAATCTTTTACACTATTAACCTTAAGTACACCAGGGTGCGCTGTATTGTTATTACAGTGCACACATGGTGTTGTTAGGGGGAAACAGGGGGTGCAAGAAAATTGGCACATCAAAGCTGATGCGCCACTTTCTTGTAAGTATGGCCTCAAATTCCATGTTTGTCCGCAACATTGGGCTTGCCTTTAAGGACAGAGGAGCCTTTGCCCATGGAATGCTTTGTGCATGATACATGCTATCTGGGGCTTCATCCTCTAATGTAAAGGCAGCCAATAAAGACATATAAGTGCTGGCGAAATGGGCTCATAACGTCTGAGGTTTATGCATGCACTAACTGCCTGATTCCATAATAAAATGCTAGACTCTTTGCGTCCGGCAATACTTATTATAATCTATTATTGTTTGACTGATGAGCAAAAACTACCTATGACCTGAACCAGAGTCTACAGTAACCGTTGTTTACTAGCCTAAGATACCATTTAAGAGCTACGAGTATTTGACAAATCAGTTTGAATGCAACAAAACTTTCAACTGGCAAGTCTGCTGGGATTTGCCAACATTATCTTGCAAAGGAAAAACTGAAACTACAAGTTCTTTCACGTCTAATGCAGATGTCAAAAACGTTTTCGATCCTAAGTCTTTCACTTAAACTATCTCTATGGTTTGAAAATGTAGCTGTTCCACTAGGCTGTGTGTTTTTTTCCTGAACAGTGCCAGGAGATCCTTTTTTTTTCTAATCGTTGCACTTCAGAAACTTGCTTTATCTTTTCTTCTCATGTTATAGGGCGAGTCACTACAAATATGTAACATCATGAAAGGAATACTGTGATCAGTGCCGTGGCTGGAGCGAAGTGGTGCTAATGCATTATTTTTGGTAGTAGAACGTAGCCTCTTTAAAAAGCTAACAACATATGGTGACTTGCACAATGTGATTTATTTTTTTGTCAGAAGGGGGGAAGTAATGCCAGAAAAAGGAAATCTAGGACCTGATTAATGAAGGGCTTGGACTGCCCTTGTGTGATGCAAGGTGAAACAAGTGCAACGCCATACATAGCCACTTTGCACAAGTCGCTGCCTTGTATTACTCTGCCCTGGAAAGGCGTTCCATGGGCAGAGTGTAGGTGTTCTCTGGTACCCACCATTTATTTTTTGTGCATTCCCATCTATACTAACACTCGTAAACCTTGGAATGTTCCAAAATAGAATGCCTTCCCTTCCTTGTTTTTTCCCTACTTCTACATGTGTTGCATTCTGCTGCATACAAAGACAAAAAAGCCTCAGAGGATTGTTTTTGTGCAAGAAAGTGTTACTTCTTGCACAAATACAATCATGCTTGCAAGGCAGGCACTCTAGCAACATTGCACAAGGGTGCCTGTGTTGGTGCCTGGCAACCACTAGTACGCCATTGCAGAAGGAGAGCAGGAATGCACAGTACCTTGGTAGAAATGGTGCATTCCTGCCTGCTCCATTTGACACACCACAGTGCAGCAAGTTGTCTTGTTGCATTGCATTGCATCGAATATTGATAAATCTGATCGCAGGTGAACATTTGATATTATGCTCCCTGTTAGACTTTGCATCATTGGCATGGTCTCCCCTAACTTTTGCATCTACAGGTTGTTTCTGTGTGCTGGACTCTGTTTTTGCTGTTTTGTTCTCTCTGGACACTTTTACCACTGCTGAACAGTGTTAAAGTGTAAGTGTTGCTGTATAAATTGTATGTGTACATTGGCTATCCATAGTTGGCATATTTGATTTACCAGTAAGTCCCTAGTTAAGTGCACTAAAGGTGCCCAGGGCCTGTAAATCAAATGCTACTAGTGGGCCTGCAGCATGGTTGTACCACCCACATTAGTAGCCCTGTAAACATGGTTAAACTGCCAGTTTGACTTTGCAAGTGTCCTTGCTTGCCAGGCCTAAACCTTCCTTTTTTATACATGTAAGGCACCCTTAAGGTAGGCCCTAGAGAGCCCCATGGGCAGGGTGCAGTGTACGTTAAAGGTGGGACATGTACTGATGTGTGGTTTTCACTGTTGCAATGCCAATCTCTCTCATAGGTTAACATGGGGGCTGCCTTCGAATATGAATAAAGTCAGATTCCCTTTGGGAGCAGATAGACATGTGAAGTTTGTGGTCTTTGAACTCACAATTTAAAAACACATCTTTTAGTGAAGATGATTTTTAGGTTGTGTGTTTGAAGATGCTAAAAAGCAGGCACTTTCTTGCTTAAAACATTCTGTGACGCTGCTTGTTTGTGGATTCCCTGTCTGGGTCAGTTTGACAGTTGGGCTGCTGCACCTCTCCTCTAGACACTGACCCAAAGGGAGCTGGGTTGTAGCCTGCATATCCTAATGGGCCATCTGGGCTGTGGGGAGGGGAGGAGTGGTCACTTACACCTGAAAGGGCTGTGCTTGCCCTCACACAATGCAGTCTCCAACCCCCTGGTGTGTGTGTAGGGCCTGGCCCGGGCAAGGAAGGATCTTGAAAACAACAGTGACTTTCCTTTCAAGTAGACCTACTTCAAAGGCAGAAAGGGGTATAAGAAGAGCACCCAAAACCCCTGAAAATCAGATTTCTTCTGGAACCAAGAGGAACCTCTGCCGAGGAGAAGAGCTGGAGAAGCTGGAGGAGGAGTACTGCCCCTTTGCCTGTGACTGTGCTTTGCTGGGTTAGCCTGCAGTAGCTGATTCTGTCTGAGAAAGGACAAAGACTGACTTCTGTGTGACTTCCCACTGTTGAAGAATTTCCAAGGGTTTGAACTGAGTTTTCCTCCTGTTGTTGAAGTCTCAGGGACAACAAAGACTTCTCTCTGTCAGCACTTGGGCTTTCTGCTCAAAGTCCTGCCTGCCAAGTGGTGCCCTAGCCTGTCTTTGGGCCCTTGAAAGGTCCAGCTGGTGGAAAAGGACAGAAATCCATGCAAAGACTGCCGTGCAGGGAAACTTTCGAGGCACCACCCGCTTCACGGCAAACAAAATGACGTGCTGCCAGCTTTGCGGCTAAAATCGAAACTCCACCTGCATCGCAGCTGGGAGGTCGATGCATCATGGCTGGAGAAACGACACTCAACACCTGCAGCGGCTGCTGATAATGACACAAGCCCCCACACAGTGTGATTTCTTGACACCGTGTGACTGGATTTCGACGCAGCACCGCTGGGCGCGAAAAATCAACTCAAAGCCTGTCTGGACCCAAGGTGCCCATCCAGATCAATGCATTGTTCTTTTGTGGGAGAGAAGCAAGGAGGCACACCAACCTGACTGGAAGAGGAATGACATATCACTGTCCTTTTCTGATGCACCGTCGCCCGTGCGGCTTTGTTTTGAGGCTACCCAGGTACTTTTGTATGCTTGCAACGTTCTCACGGTTTTCAAAAGGATTTAAGACTCTTTTGCTTTTTAAATTCATAACTTGACTTGTGTATGATGCATTGTTGTCATTTTCGGCTTGTTTTGTATAGATAAATATTATCTATGTCCTAAACCTGTGTTGTTTCATTTTGTGGTGTTTTCACTGAGTTACTGTGTGTGTTGGTACACATACTTTACACCTTGCTTCTGAAGTTAAGCCTGCCTGCTCGTGCAAAGCTACCAAGGGGGTAAGCAGGTTTTAACTGAGGGTGATTCTCCTTTACCCTGAGTAGAGTGAGTGTCCTTGCTTGGACAGGGGGTAACCTGACTGCCAACCAAAGAGCCCATTTCTAACACTCCCCACCAATTGGCAACAACATGATCCAGATCAGCACATGAAAAGTTGCAAAATTCATCAAATTGCTCTGTACTCACAATGCACATATTTCTCACAATTGTCCACCACAGCACACTAGTGCTGCATACAACACTGAGCACAAGTAATAAACATGGACCAACATATCAAGGAGTCACCCTTTAATCATTTGATCATAGTTCAATGGAATGGGTTTTTGCAAGATCTAGCTTTATTGGAAGCACCAGCATGCATTAGATCAACGAATGTGCCCTGCAAATGACCACATACCATTATCAAGTTAAAGCTGCATACCACCTTGCTTGGGTGATTCAGCTCCTTGGATGTAGACACATTTCTTTTGCAAGACAACTGACTGGAGTGTGGCTGCTAGTGATTAATTAAACTTCTTCTATATCGACCGCTGGGCTGCCCTTTCATTTATTTTTTATTTAGTCAGTTGTACGTCAGTGACTGAAAACAAAGAAATATAATGTGGCCCAATTTATCCCTTTAATCTGCCACAGTCCTAAAATGGATGCTAAATGTCTGTTTATGTTTTGTTGTAGAACATGATTTCTTTCTTCATCTTTTGTAACAAATCTAACTTTGAAATCAGCAGTTTTTTTCACACTGCAATGTGCTAGTTTTATGATTATTAGGAGATATCCGCTTGCTTTCCTGCTCAGTATTGACAATGCAACTGGCTTTAGCTGATTGGCACTGGCACTCTTGCCAATAAACCTATAATAGTGATGCATGTGGTATTCTGTTTGATACTGCTGGGAACTTCCCTATGTTGTAATTCAGCACTGTGGTTTAATCTAAATTTCAGCCCAACAATGAAGATGGATTAGTAACTGCCTATTTGTATTTAGAAACATTGCTGTTGTTGTCCTGCTGATGTTAGGAACTATAGAACAAAGAGGAAGTATGCTTCTGGTCCCTGTGAAAAGCATGGAAATTAATTGCTTTTGCTCTTATCCATTTCCTTTGTGCTGTGAAGAGAAGACTTGTTTATGTATTGTTTATTTGAAAACTTTAGATGTTTAACAAAACTTAAAAAGACTAATAGAAAATATTTGCACATGTGACAATGATGATTAATATATATATTAAGATATTTGATATGTATTAAGGTTACAGGGACATTATAGTTATGAAATAGAATTAAAAGAAACATAGAAATTCAATTAAAAAAAAGTTAGAGGGACAGTATAGTTAGGCTCACATTTTAAAAGTGCAAGACCATAGAAATTCAGCTGTTATAGTTGAAGCTATCTCGAATAACTATAACTCGTGCCCTAAGGTAGCTATAGCTCACATTCTTGCCATGCTCTGCTAAGTACCCGACAAATTAATTCATGACATCTTTGATAACATCAGTGATAACATCAATGTAATATCTGCACTAAATCTTTTATGAAAAAACTGCACATGGCAGGGGTGCAAGTGATAGTTACCTTGGGTCACACGTTATGGTTACATGAGATAACTCTAACTATTACAGGTGAATTTCTATGGATTTGTACATTTAAAATGTGAGCCTAACTATAGCATCCCTGTAATGTTTTTTTTTAAGTGACTATATATAACAGGCACTGCATTGATTCTGCAGCCATGAGACAGGTGCTGAATCGATTGTTCAGCTGCGGGACAGACACTGCATTGATTCTTTCAGTGTAGCACATTGATGTGTGGAATTTCTCCTTCAGATCACCACTTGGCAAGTTAGGACTCTCAGCCAAAGAGTTCAGGCACTGGAAGATAAAGTTTTTGATTTCCCTGAGACATTTTAACAGGAGGCAAGTTCAGTCCAAGCCCTTGTAGAACCTTTGAAAGCAGGATGTAGAAAGCCAAGTCAAGTCCATTCACTTCCAGAACAGAAGCAACAAGCAGCAGTCCAGCACAACAAGAAACAGGCAGAGTGACAGTCCCTCCTACAGCATCCAGCTTTTCTACCTGGCAGAATTTCCTCAGCGCCAGAAAGATTCTTACTATGTGGTGTCAGAAGTTCAGTACTCATACCCATTTGTGCCTTTGAAGTAGGCAAACTTCAAAGAGGAGCCTTTGTAGTGCACAAGAACCTGTCTTTCCCTGCCTTGGCCCCAGACACACTCCAGGGGGTTGGGGACTGTTTTGTGTGAGGACAGGAACAGCCCTATTCAGGTGCAAGTGTCAGCTCCTCCCACCACTCTAGCACAGGACGACCCATCAGCCTGGTGATGGGCCATCAGGATAAGTAGGGCACACCTCAAACCCCTTTGTGTGAATGTCTAGAGTGAATGTACAAACAACCCAACTGTCATCCTGACCCAGGTATGTATTCAGCAGGCAGGCAGAGACACAGAATGGTTAAGCAAGAACATTCCCCCTTTCTAAAAGTGGTGTTTTCAAACTTACAATTCAAAATCCAACTTCACCAAAAGATGTATTTTTCAATTGTGAGTTCAGAGATGCCAAACACCAAATCTCCATCTGCTCCCTGTGGGAAATTACACTTAAAATATATTTCACAGAAATCCCGATGTTACCCTGTGGGAGAGATATGCCTTGCAATAGGGAAAACTAAAATTATCAGTATTTCACTATCAGGACATGTAAAACACCATTACATGTCCTACCTGTTGATCACCCTGTACCCTGCCCATTGGGCTACCTTGTGCCTACCTTAGGGGTACTTTATAGGTAATAAAATAAAAGGTTTGGGCCTGACAAGTGGGTGTGCTTGCCAGATTGAAGTGGCAGTTTAAAACTACATACACAGGCAGTGCAATGGCAGACCTGAGACATGCCTGCAGGGCTACTCATGTGGGTGGCTGAATCAGTGCTGAAAGCCCAGTATAACTATTTGATTTACAGGTCCTGCGCACACACTGTTCTCTGTACTAAGGACTTACTAGTAAATTCAATTTGCCAATTATGGAGAAAGTAATCACCAATACATATTAGACATAGAGCATATGCACTTTAGCACTGGTTAGAAGGGGTAAAGTGTCCAGAGTCCGAAAGCCAACAAAAACAGGACAGAAAAAAATAGGAGGAAGGCATATGGATACATACTGCACTCCACTGGACAGATGAGTCAGACGTTTTATTGCTGACACATTTCGACCAGGATGGTCTTCTGTGCTACACTGTCATTTTGTTGCAGGTAAGTGATGAACATAAGCAAAAGACAAGTTTTACGTCCAAGTGCTTTTAAAAAGACAGACTTGTCCCGGTTTCCAATTGAAAAAGAAAGTAATTGTTATTCAATCATTTGTCTAATTTGTCATGAATAAATATCTATCCCTTGATATTCTTGTCACATAAAGATCGTTCAAATGCCACATACTGCATAGTGTCATAGTCATTAATAGTTATCTTCCTTCTATCACAAAATTAGTCAATGAGGAATAGTTCAAACAGGGAGTGTCTAGCTATGTTAAAATAAGTAAAATACTGAAGTCAGAAACCATATTTTTCAAAGCTAATCATCATTGCATTTATAAAAAACTGGCAAAATAGGAAAACATATTATGCTTAACCACATCCTCCCATTTTTCAATTAGCAAAAAGTTGGCCCAGTGGCTGAATTGTCATGTAAGGGAGAAGGGCAGGGAAGTGGGAAGAGAAGACACCCGCATCAGGGCCTTGTGGCCTAATTAGCACCCTACGTTCTTGCCATTTGTATATATATATACACACACACACACACACACACATAGATATATATATATGTGTGTGTATATATATTAATTTTATTTCTATTTATTTTGCATGGGTAGAAATTGCCACAATGGTGACCACCTAACATACTTGATAGGTGAGTGCTTTTTGTACCTGAGCGAGTAACTCAAGTATAATATTCACTCAGAAAACAGTTTTCACACATTTTTCAACTTATAGATTTACTCTCACTTGTCTTAAAGTGTTATTTGCTGAAGTGTCTGGTCAAACCACTGAGAGAGCGTAGCTTATATAATCTATATTAACATGAAATGATTATGAATTAAGGTGTGATACTGCTGCATAGAAAACTATAATAATAATAGCAATTTTGCTTAAACGTGCATTTGAATTGTGACCACGAAGAGTGGCCACCAATGTATATGCAAACTAATAATGATGATCAAAATGTTTATGTTACGTTCAAATGAGCTTATACTAACATTTGCGTTATTACATCTGTATTGAAAACCTCATACGTCTTAAGTTAGCATGAGCTGCAGCTTAGCTGTTTGGCTCTCATATTAAATGCATTGTCCTATTTTTCAGTGTGCTGACTCACAAGGGGCCATGACCCTGTTTGTTCTTTTTCTTCAAACTTGGAAGATGAATGTAACCATGTAGATCCGTTGAAACAGTGTAGATTAATGTAATGTACAAGGTCATTCAAACCGGTGAAGACAATGGAACTGCTGACCAAAAGATGTGCAAAGAATTACCAAGGGATGAAGTCACACCGGACGTGTCACCTCGGAAGACGTCAATTACGAAGACCAATCAAAACCTGTAAAACAATATGGGGTGAAGATTAGGATTACCTAATGTGTTATACGATAGGTTAAAGATATTGGGGTATAGCAAATGTCCAATACAATTTTGGGGGAATGTACTACGAAAAAGGGATAAAAACCCATGTCACGGGAAGTCAGGAGAATTAGGTAGGGAATGCTATTGATTTTATCCAGAAACTCTGTCACTCTGTTTGGTGACTTGAGATTTTATTAAAACCATCCTCACCCTTAGACTGCCCATTTACACTTTACCTTCTTATGAGGGAAGTGCCCTTTTGTCCCAGAGCTGAGTTCTGACTGATGGCGATTTGACTGATGTCCTAAGGACGAAGACTGAACCTGTGCGCTGACCTAATCTTTGGAGGGTAATTATGACAATGCATTTGTAATTTGTCTGTTTGCTTTTCCTTTCTAGGTACCAACTGCTTACTTTTCACAGAGACCTTAGCTAAATGTTTTCCAAATTGGTGTTCTAAATTGTTTTGCATGAAGCCAAACATGCTAATGCTAATCAGTCATTAGGACAGGTGTTCACCTAAACTGACGCAAATAGACAAATGACCGAAACTATGCTTCGTTGAACTGATGCAATATTGACACTCTGCCAATCTTGATCTATGTTCACGCTGTGTTATGTTCTAATGTTTGTGATTCTTGCTTTAATGAAATCTTATCAATGTAGCCACATTGTGACTATGCTATTATGTTTCTTGGGTTTGAGGTTAACGCATCTGCTCTTAGATTGTAACTAATAGGGAATACAACTCTACCAAACTGGTGTAGTTATTCATGGCTGCAAAGTCATGGTAGAGTTTTGAATTGATTAATGACTTTGACTAAAGTGAAATGCATTGTTGTGATAAAAATTGATGACATTATCGATGTATTGATTGACATATTGATTAGCTATTTCGTCCTAAGGTGTCTCTCAACTGGGTCAAAACATTAATTGGCCTAAAACGAGTCCTGATGTGTAATAAAATATCATAAAGGGACGCGTTAACACCACCTAGATTTCAAGGATTGGCTACGAATAGAATAAAACCTATCCAAAGGGTCAAATGAAGAGTGCCAAAAAATGAACTTGCGCCTAAGAACAAAACAATGGGACACATTGTCGTGATGATGCACAGACCAAAACGTCTGAGTACACCTGCCAGAGCTGGGCCTCAGGGAGTTAAGCAGATAAAATAGGAATTACTTTCCATGAACACTATTATTTCATCATTTTATATTTTCCTCTTCGCCGACCTTTTATTTAAAATAGGTAGCCTTGTCATTCCTCACATTTAATTGCTGCTGTCCATGGTTTATTAGACACATTAGGAGTGGAATGATCTCACAATGCCAAGGTTGATCTGTTATGATCTGTTATGAATAGATGCTATTCTTATTGGTTTGAGTGTTTCCTAAAAATTCATAGAGATATATAACAATCAAAAAATATATGTTCACCGTATTTAAAATTTAAACGGCATTAAAAATAAACATGAGCCGTGGTGTGCTTGTAAGACAGGAGCATGTCTATTGAAAACACTCAGAGGTTGAAAAAGGAAGCATGGAAAGAAGGGGGTAATTCTTTTGTCTTTCATCAACTAAATATGAATGAGTTTCGACTGGCAATTGATACCAATCTAGCTAAGGAACTTTCACGCATGTGGCATGTGGGCTATGGAAAAGTACCACATTTTTGTGGTCACCCCCATTTTTTTATGGCCTGGTACTAGTTGTGTTTTTTTAACTCTGCACACTGGGACGCTTCTGTTCAGTCCCCAGTGTATGTGCTCTGAGCCCTAAACATATAATAAAACGGGTTGTCTTAATTAGTGCATTTATGTTCTCCAGTAAGTAAAGTCATAGTATGTGTTGTAGGAAAATACACCAATGATATGGGAAGTAAAAAGTCACTTGTGAACTGTGCCACCCAGTAGGCTCACAAGGAAAACATGGTTTAAAGCCTACAAATGTATCCTGACTTCTGCAGCTTTTTAAACATGCAGTCAAACATTTTAACATAACCCTTTTTGACAGGAAGAAACTCTATTTTTAAATATTAAATAAGTCACTCCAAATTAGGTCTGGTATCCTGCAGGGTAGCCTGCTTAATATTTAAAAGTGGAACATGTGAGAATTTCAGCTTGGCATATTCCTATAATGACTAGCTCACAAAATATATTTTTACTGTGTAGAGACATGGCTGATCCTGTAAGAGAATTGTTTCTAATTATGGCTTAGAATAAGCTACAGAAAATATTCTACCATTATTTTCATAATTATCATAAATCAAATCTGTGGTGAAGCTGGATGTTCCGTACCGGTAATGTAACTTTTAAAAATGTACCTTTTGCCTGTCTGAAACTACAGTATGCTAATTAGCATTTGCCTACTTTCATTTACCCTCCCCATCAGTGCTTAAGTCTTGTTGAGGTGAGAAAACTGTTCCCAACACATAAACAATTGTTTGTGCCTTTTAGGAATAAGACCTGAGTGTGAGGTATTTGACTCTTTCAGGGAAGGCAGTTTGGAAGGGCACATGAATATCATTAACGTGAAAGGGAAGAGGCTGAAGCTTGCCCATTAGTAGTTAACTATCACATGAGACCTAGGGAGGAGGAGTCCTTTGATCCATGGTCCAACTTTAGCCAGGTTGGCACCATTCCAAAGGGAGGGATATGTGCTGCTACAACCACTTTGGTGTGGTTGAGAAAGAGTGGTGTGCTTATTTTACCTATGAACAAGCCTGGTTGTAAGTTCAGCTCCCTACAGTGGCATGAGGGTTCTGCCATGTTAAATGTCAATTTAGGGTAGTTTCCTGACAAATGATTTGTGGTATGGCAGAAAGCATATCCCAAAAAAGTTGGACGTTTTGCCCTCAAGAACATTTTTCTCATTGGTTAGGGAGCGGCTAAGCATTCACCCAAGGCCAGGAATCACGTCCACCACAGGTTAGTATATTGTACACAGTGGCACCTCACTCCAGCTCCTCAGAAACTGTGGATGAACAGAAGAGGACTGAAACGGATGTTTGTAATCTGTATTCAGACTTTAAGAGCAGGACCTGTGTCACTTAAACCCAGAAATGAGAAGTGGACACAGTGAGTCAGTTGGCAGATGTCCTATGTGGCTAAAATGACACAACAAGCTGCAAGAGGCCTTTTTCCAGAAGTGGCTGGTATGATTACAGAGGGGTGTAAAGAACTTTGAAGTTATGTTGTCTTGTGAAAATTACAAATTTTGTGAAAAAGAACAAACGATTTATGGAATAAATCCAGAGGAGAATATTTTATGTCATCTATTTCTGAAAATATAATGAGAAGTATGCCCTGTGAGGAAATGATTGATTCAGCTAATAAAGATGAGAGGTATAGAATTGAAACCACTCTAACACCACTCCTGGGGTGGAATTAGATTTTGGCACTGCCTCAGGTTTACGAAAAGACGTAAATCTGGGCAATGTCAGAATACAAAGTGCTGCGTGTGAAGGGGCCGTATTTTCAAGGTGATGTGAAGCCACACAAGTGGCTTAACACTACCTTGTAAATACAGTGCAGTGCATAGCACTACCGGATTGTCACTTTTAGTCAACTAAAAGTGATGCTTCTGTGGCGCTAGGGGCTTTTAAATACACCCCTTAGTCTTTACCCGTTCAATGAGTAAAGTTAGACTTTTGGTCTAAATTTAGGCTTTTGATCTAAACTCAGACCAAAAGTCTAAACTTAGACCAAAAGACTAACTTCACTACCAGTAAAGTTGGACTTTATATCTAAACTTGAACTTTTGGTCTAAACTTAGATGATTGGTCTAAGTTTACCTCTGTGAATCGGGCCCCAGATGTATTGCAACATTTTCTATTAGCAAAGTGATTAGATCTGTGACTAACAAATTGATAATCCCGGTCACAATGAAAATTCAGCCAGTATTTCATTTTCCACATTAAAACAAGATGAGAAGGGTACTCAAATTGAAAAACCACAGGGTGCTATAGTTCACGATTCTGAAATTGAATATGAGGTATAGGCTGTTCTGGACTGAATAGTAAGAAAGAAAGAAAGTGCAATATTTGGTAAAACTGAAGCATTATGGTGCTGAGGAAATTTCTTGAGAGCAGCACAAAATAATCATGCTCCTCAAGCAATAAAGAAACTCCAATAAGACAATCATAAAGAAGAGAAGACACAACTGAGGGAGACACTGTCATAATAACATGACATAGCAGTATCAGCAACTTCAGATGTGTAGGAAATAACAATTTTAAATAGTGTTTACTGAATGCTTATCAAAAAAGTCCCAGATATGCTTAACATCAGGATAGGAGGGAAGGTGATGTGCACATGGGTGAATGCCACAGCAAAGCAAAACTAACATATCTTGTGGAAAGTGTTAGAAGGGTATGTTTGGAATTTTGACTCCCAAACATTATCCTCATTCATATCATACTTACCATTGGTTACAGTTTTCAAGGCCTTTATAGTTGTGTATATATCTGTGTGCTCTACTTGTATGAAATGTTTGTGTTATCATGCACACTCTTATTTTGCATGTGGTATCTTTGCTGCTATCATTGCCGCCATATTGTCATTTGCAGGATTGCTTTTCAAAAATGAACTAATTTGCACTCTCTGGTAATTTTATAAAGGCATATGTGAAAAGCACACTGCATTGATTCCAAAGAACAATAATAATGATTGTTTGTTTAAATTTGAGTGATAGATTGCATCTAACATTTACAGAAGAACAGGCTATGTTAGAGGCCATGTTACTAAATAAGATAGATGGAATGTATATTATACTGATGGTACAGACGTCTTTACTACTCTGATATTGTTTCCTCCATACTTCCTTCCCAAGAGGAAATTGGATGAGTCTTGCATCATTGTTTTATCATTCTTCCCCTTACCATTTTTCCCTCAACCTGGGCTACTGTGACTTCTGCTACAATTAGACGTGAAGGTTTCTCTATGGAGGTGAACAGGACTAGCTTTGACGGATTCCTACAGAATTGTTTATCAAAATCCATGAATTACAACAGTGATCAGGTGACCAGTAACAACACAACATGGACAGGATGCTTTTTGTGGCCTCTGCTGTTTGTGAGATCCTTGGACAGCACAGACCAAGAGGAACTGTTCCAGAGAAATCTAAAAAGTTGGGACGCTGGACATTTTTTGTAATTCCAGAGCCTCTAGATCTTCAGTGGGACCTTGTGGCAAAGGTATCCAATTTCTAGACGTCAGCAGATACAGCTTCAGGCTTGGCCCTCTGGAGGATTTTTAACTCCAAAAAAAGTCTCTGCCATACGGTGGACGTTTTGACCAAGTGAAGGCCTGACTAGACCACTAGGGATTTCTTTACTGTTTTCTATTTTGTTTTGGGGAGAGACCCTTGGACAAGAGTCGCTCTCAATTTTCAGGAAAATATTTTGGTAATTCCCCCCCCCCTTGGGGGCAGATCAGCCAAATGACATAGGCTTATCTGTACCCAAGGAGGGGCAGAAACCACTAGACACCAGAGATTTATTTATGAGGATTTCTTTTGTTTTTAGGTAGCGACCCCTTGGGCATGAGTCATGCCCCTTTTGGAGGAGAATATTTTGGTCATTTCTGCCCCCCTGGGGGTCAGATCAGTCAAATGAAGTAGGCCCATCTGTCCCCAAGTGGGGCAGAAACCACTAGATACCAGGGATTCATTTTTAAAGATGAATTCTGGGTTTGTGGAGCAGCCCCTAAGGCAAGGATCACTCCCCTTTTAGGTGAGACTATTTTGGTAATTTCTGTCCCCCTTGGGGGCAGATCAGCCATATGATTTAGGCCCATCTGCCCCCAATGGGGCAGAAGCCACTAGACTAGACATCAGAAATGTATTTATGATGTTGACTTTTGTGTTTGTGGCGCTGCCCCTTGGGCAAGTGTCACTCCCATTTTGGGTAAGAAAATTTTGGCTTTTTCTGCCCGCTTAGCTGCAGATTGGCCATATGATTTAGGCCCATCTACCCCCAAAGGGGATGTAATCAATAGCCACCAGGGATTCATTTATGTAGGTGATTATTGTGTTTGGGGAGTGGCCCCTTGAGCAAGGTTCCCTCCCCTTTTGGAAGACAATATTTGGGTCATTTGAGCCCCCCTTAGGGGCAAATTGGCCATATATTTTAGGTCCATGTGCCCCCAAGGGAGGCAGCAGCCACTAGACACCAAGGATATTTATTGAATATATGTTAACTGTTTTATGTCTTGTCATCATTTGCATTTGTGTACGTAATGTTTAATTTCTCTTTTTTTAATGTAGTGCAAAGCTTTTGATTTTCTCTGCTGTGACTCCTGCTTGCGGTTTCGGCTCTAGTAGGTCTGCAGTTTGTGTAGTTGCGTTTGTATGGTAAGCAAAACCTTTTTGTACTGTTTACTCCAAATGAATATCATTGCCATGCATGAATAATAATAATAATAATAATAATAATAATAATAATAATAATAATAATAATAATAATAATAGCAGCATATTTCTCTTCTGTTTTATTGATTGTGAAATTCTCTTTGGATTTGTACACAATCAATTTGTATTGTGTTATCTTATGTGTAAATTTATTTTCTTTTTTCCTTTTTAATATGATATCATTGGTTCTTGTTGTGTCTGTGCAGAGTAAGTGCTCGTGAGTCTATCTCTTGCAAGTGAGTGGTATTGTTTTTTTAAGTATATTTCTTTGTGTTAAAGCAACCCTTTGATTACTTATTTTACACAGTGCTGGTTGTTGTTGACTTACTTACAAAGTTACTTTTTTAATAAAGATAATGGCTTGGTGTTTCTAGAGTTGGAGTGGTGAATGATGTGGCTCAGATTCCAGAACTTTCCACCACAGAAATGTGAGGAAAATGTATTTTTTAGATACATTCTGAGGTTTGCAAGGGATTCTGGGTGACAGAAACTGGTTAGAGCCACACAAGTCACCCCATCCTGGATTCCCCTAGGAGCCTAGTTGCTTTAAAAAATATAAGGGTTTGCTAGGTTGTCCTAGGTACCGGCTGAGCTAGGGCCCAACATCCAAATCTAGGCACATTGCAAAAAAAGTGTCCGTTCTCCGTGAACAAATGTGATGTGTCCACATTGTACTTTGGACCATTTCCTGTTGCGGCCATTTGGCCTACCCACACAAGTGAGGTACCATTTCTATTGGGAGAGTTGGTGGAATGCTGGGTGGAAGGAAGATTGCGGCTCCCCTCAGATTCCAGAACTTTCCATCACAGAAATGTGAGAAAAATGTGATTTTAGACAAATTTTGAGGTTTGCAAAGGATTCTGGGTGACAGTATCTGGTGAGAGCCACACAAGTCACCCAATCTTGGATTCCCCTAGGTGTCTAGTTGTTTTAAAAAATATAAGGGTTTGTTAGCTTTCCCTAGGTTTTGGCTGAGCTGGTGCCAGTAGCATAATGGAACTTGAGGGCCCCCCCTGCAAAGTACCTGGAAGGGGCACCCAGACCCAGTCAGGGGCCTGTTGCCCATGCATAGTGTACTGTGCTGAGGTGGCTCCTTGGAGCTCAGAGGCCTCCCTGCACCACAGGGGCTGAAGGGGCCTTTGTTACACCAATGACTAGGGCCCAAATTCCAAAGATAGGAACATTGCAAAAAAAAGGGTCAGTTTTCAGTGGAGAAATGTGAAGTCTCCACATTGCGTTGTGGTACATCAGGCTTACACTCACAAGTAAGGTACCATTTTTATCAAGAAACCTAGGAAAATGCTGGGTAGAAGGAAGTTTGTGGCTCCTATCAGATTCCACAACTTTCCATCACAGAAATGTTATGAAAAAATGATTTAGACAAATTTTGAAGTTTGCAAAGGGTTCTGGGGGACAGTACCTGTAGAAAGCCACACAAGGCACTCTATCCTGGATTCTCCTAGCTGTCAAGTTAAAAAAAATATATAGGTTTCCTAGGTCTTCCTGGGTCCCGGCTGATGTAGTTTCCAAAATCCACTGCTAGACACTTTGCAAAAAAAGGTCATTTTTCAGTGGAGAAAAGTGATGTGCCTGCATTGCATTTTTGGTTGTTTCCTATCGCAGGCACTAGCCCTACCCACACAGGTGAGGTACAATTTTTATTGGATGACTTAGGGGAACACAGAAGAGTAGAACAAGTGTTATTACCAATTGTCTTTCTCTGGATTTGTGCCTTTCAAGTGTAAGACAGTGTGTAAGAAAGAAGTCATTTTGAGAAATCCCCTCTAATTCTCATGCTATTATGGGTACCCACAAGTTCAAAGATGTGCAAATAACCACTGCTTCTAAACTCCACATCTCGTGCCCATTTCAGAAGTACATAGGTTTCCTTCATACCTATTTTTCACTCTTTATATTTTACCAAATGAATTGCAGTTTACCTGGTACACAATGAAAAACTATTGGAAGGTGCAGGTCACTGATTGACTCTGGGTATCTCAGGTTCTTTGTGAACCTACAAACCCTATATATCACTGCAACCAGAAGGATTTAGCAGATGTAACAGCATATTGCTTTTGAAAATCTGCCATAGTTAGATAAAGTAACTGAGGAAAACATTGACATAAGTGGCTGTATTTTTCAACTCAATTTCAATCTTATTTTTAATTTAGCCATTACTTTTTATAGGAAAACCTTGGAGTTTATTTCAAATGACTCCATGGTGAATTCAGAATTATATTTACTTTTCAGAAATGTCAGGGATCCACCATTGGCCTCACAGCCATTACTAAGACTAACTGGAAGGAGGTTTAAAGCATATACAACAGGAAAAATGGGCTATGTCCCAGTAAAATCCAAAGCAGGGTTGAACAATTAATTCAAGCCTTCCTGTTCCTAAAAGTGAGAAAGACTGTTATTTTAGCACCGCAAACCCTTCATTGATGCCATTTCCAGGAAACCAATCAGTCACTTTTCTTCTGCAGCATTTTCCCCCCATTTTTTCTCCCAAAAAAAAACAAATGTAGCTGTATTTGGGATATTTTCTCGGTCCCCTCTAGAGGAATCCACAAACCCTGGCTACCTTTAGAATCCCCAGGAAGTTGGAAAAAAGGATGCAAATTTGCCATCAATAGCTTATGTGGACAAAATGTTATGGGGTCCAAAGTGTGAATTACCTCAAATAGCCAAAAGAAGGCTTAGCGCAGGGGGAAGGCCTAGCAGCGAAGGCGTTAACCATTTTTGTGTCATAGTTCTAATTCAGATAGTCTCTATTTTTAGACATTGGTTGTGAGATTTTTATGATATTATGTTTTGAATTTGTTGTTGTTATGGTACAGCTAAAGACTTTGCACATTTTTCTTTGAGTTAATCCTGTCTGCTGTATGCCATAGCTACCATGAGTTAAGCCCAGGTTTCTTTATTGAACTTGTATGTTGGACCTGATAAGGTTTTGTACCTATTACTCATGAAGGATTCATACTGTGTCCAATTAAAAACCCAAGTTCTTACATGGGCATTGTTTTGTCAATAATACTAGGCCAATATTGTATTTACTGAGTAGGTAGGTTTATCGGTGTGCATGGAGATCTCCTTCCTCCTTGCAGCACCACTTTCCCTGAAGATTTATGAAGAACTATTTTTTTAAAGACAGATTTGAGAATATTACTGTACTTCATACTGTGTTTTAGTACCACAGAAATATTTTAATTATTTATTTCATAATTTAAAGTAAAAAAATCTATCTATCTATCTATCTATCTATCTATCTATCTATCTATCTATCTATCTATCTATCTATCTATCTATCCTTATGCTCTGGAAGGTGGTCAGCGTGGCCTTCCTCCATTTGTATTGTTCAATTCAGCCCCGGGGGATGGGATCCGCAGGGCGAAATAAGGCTCCAGGAGGGGGGCTTTGCAAACCCCCTCCCTCTTTTTTCTATAACGGCCCCAGGGGATGGGGTCCCCAGGGCCTTTCAGAGGCTTGGGAAGGAGAGCATGCACACTCTCCTCAAAATTATAAAGTGAATGTCACTCTCCCCAGGGACCTGGCCCACCAAGGGCTATTTTGAAAAAAGACATGTGCAAGCCCATGCTTTAAAAAAAAAAAAAATTGTTGCGTAATTTCAGATCCTCCTTCTGGCAAAGCAGGCCTAGAGGGTCAGGGTATTCCTACCATGTTCCCTATGACATTTTTCACTTTTTTCCTGGGACTCAGGGCTAAGTTCCAGATCCCTAGTATAACTGCCACCACTTCCTGGTATATGTGGAGACAGCCAATCAGGTCGGATCAGTGGAGGCACTGTGTCCCTAGATATACAATTTAATTGAGCATTTGTTGCTCAAATACTACTGCACAGGTTTACACCAAAACACAAAAAGCACTCTTTTTGGATCAGGATCTAGCTTTCTGCCATATTTGGTGTAAATCTGGGTTGTAACTGTGTCTAAATTTCCTATTGAAAAAAATGCCCCCCCCCCTTTTACTTGATGGATCAACCCAAACTATCCATGTACAAACTAGTCAGAAAGTAACACTTTCTGAAAAGTTTTCTGGAGATTCATCAAACAGCACTAATATTCCTGGAAACACAAAAAATACATTTTCTATGGAAACACAATCCTAACTACAATTACCAAGTGTTGACCGCCACTGGGAAATTCATCTATCTATCTATCTATCTATCTATCTATCTATCTATCTATCTATCTATCTATCTATCTATCTATCTGTCTGTCTCTGTGTCTGTCTATCTATCTGTGAAGCAACATTGTCTGGAGATGGGTGGAAGGAATTGTGATATATACATATATATATATATATTTTTTTTTTGACTGATGATAACATGGATGTTTTAGCTAGTCTGACATTTCAAATTTAAAAAACCATAAAGATTCAGCTGCTATAGTTAGAGCTATTTCAAATAATTATAGCTTGTGTCCTAAGCTAACTATTACTCACACACTCGCAATGCATAGTTTTCTCACCATTAATGTTACTGCAAATGTTACATTTATGTTTTCTATGATGTTACCAAAGATACCATGATTGTTGTAATATGTGGGGTAATTAGCAGTGCATGGCGAGGTCACGGGTTATATTTACCTTAGGATACAAGTTACAGTTACTACCTATAAGAGCTAAACTTCTATGGTTATGTAGATTTGAAGTGTCTGCCCAACTAAAACATTAATGTAACCTTTGTTTTTTTCAGTGAATTTCTATGATTTTTTAAACTAAAGTAGATTTTATTACTTTACGTGAATCCAACCTCTGCCATGCACGGCCTTTGGCTGTGCCTACCAGAGGTTGGTTGCAGGGCCTAGCCTCTCTAACCACCCCACCCTTTTCCATGCACAGCCTTCGGCCATATACAGCAGGGCTTGGCTGCAGGACCTGGCACCCAACCCTGTGTCATGCATGACCTTCAGCCATGTGTGGTAGAGGTTAGCTGCCAGGCCCGGCAGCCAAGCTTCTATAATCACCCAACATAGCACCGTGCATGCAGGTCTTGGCCATGGCCTGGCTTGCGGCCAGGCCCTGCGGTATACCCTACAGCACTGATGAAATGTTTCTTTGTTTGGTGGAGATGTGATCATAATCTATGCATCCAGAATACAGTTGGCATGAAATGTGATTGGAGGGGTCCTTTTAGTAAGCTATCCATCTTCCTGGGAAAATGGGGGTAAAATGTGGTGTATTCTGCTTCCGAGTAGGTTTGCATTTTGTCACTGTTGTTTTCCCTTGAGTGACATTTTATATGTATGCACATGTTTGTGTAGGTGGTATTTACATATGTGGATATATTAGTCTTGATGTGTATGTGTGTGCTGTACAAAACACACATACCAAACCATCAGCTCTGTATATTTCTCCAACACAGCGCACAGCAATACACACCTGTTAGTGTTCTTTTATCATACAGGGTGGCGTTGCGACCCCTGGTCCCTGCGGTCCCATCCAACTACTTCCCCTGACACCCTTTATGTGACTTTCTGCAGAGAATCACATGGAAAGCTTCACACAGTGACTTGGCAACTTGGAGGAGCGAGGAGCAGCTTAGACACAGAGAGCAGAGGTGCTCACTACCTGCCAGAACCGGCTTTGATAGTGGTTTGCAGGAGTGCGAGTAAAGGGTGCCACTTCACAGACGTATTGTTCCCCCCATGGCAGGGCGCATAGATGGCAAGACATCCAAAGGCAGCTATTGAAGCTACTGAGTAACTGAGTTACTGAAGCAGGAGAGGACTGCTGGACTGTCAGACCACCGGAGCTGAGATGACAGAGGCCTGAGGGAGTTGTAGGCATATCCTGGTGGTTGAAAGTGCGCCATAACTGTTAGTAATTCATGGGAGTCTGTGTCTTGGGAGAGTGCTGAGAGTACAGAGTTTCTTGGGGGTTGCTGGTCGTAACTGCATGGGCCTACCTTGGGGCGTCGAGGCAGACTGCAATGTTCAGCAATGTGTCCTGGACCCACATGAAACTCTGGATAAGTGGCCCCATAGGATTGTCTTTGACAGCTCATAACTGGATACAAGCTTACAAAATTCCCTCATAGCAAGGGAGCCTCAAGTCAAACCTCAAGTCTGGGGTATGCTTAAGGAGTCTGCACAGTGCTGAGAAGCCATAAGTTCCAAGCAGACCAAACAGGAATAAAAGACTGCAAATGTCAAGTGGTGGTTCTGTGATGGAGGCGGCAGCATAGTTGGGAAAACTCCAGTCCCTGATGTAAACAAACACTGTAATTTAACTAAGTACTCGCAAATATGGCCCAGGGTAAGCGCGCTAAAATTCCTGGAGGAAAGAAAGTAAGGAAAACAAGGGCTCAGCCTACTTCACCATATGCACTGTGTCCTAAAAGAGATAGCTAATTGCAGTGGATGGCCATCCAAGAATGGGGAGACTCCAAGAAGCGGATGGAACCACACCCTCAATGGCATCACCCCTGGTGAATTCAATTAGAGAATTTGTGGGGAAGCATTTTGTGGGAGATTTGAACAAAAAAGAGAAGGGCAAGTTCACAAATACCTCACTCACTCTCCAGGTTTCCCCCTTCCCCATAAAGATAGAAACAAGGTAGATCCACAAGAGTTACAAAGCTGTTTGAGCAAAAGGTATCTCATTTAGAACCCAGGTTATCACCTTTCCCTTGTCTGTTATTGGAGGGACTTGCGAGTGAAGGCTCTCAAGTAGGCAACTTGGAGACATCACTTTGGAGTCAAGGAATTCAACACTTGGGTGTAGAAGCTAATGAAGGATCTTTATCAAAAGCATTTTGCTATTGTTAGAAATGGGGTCTTTGGTTGGCAGTCAGGTTGCCCCCGTCCAAGCAAGAACCCTCACTCTAGTCAGGGTAAAGGAGAATTATCCTCAACTAACCCCCGCTCACCCCCTTGGTAGCTTGGCACGAGCAGGCAGGTTTAACTTCAGAGTGCTAGGTGTAAAGTATTTGTACCAACACACACAGTAACGCAGTTAAAACACTACAAAATGGCACAACACAGGTTTTGAAAAACAGGAAATATGTATCTAAACAAAACAAGACCAAAACAAAAAAAATCCAACATACACAAGTCATGTTATTAATGTTAAAAGCAAAAAGAGTCCTAAATCCTTTGGTAAACAGAAAAAACAATGTTAGCATTGAAAAGTACCTGGGTAGCATCAAAATGACACGCACAGTGTGCATCGAAAAAGGGAAGAGGTGCGTTGATTTCTCACCGGATCGGTGTAGATCATTTTAATTCCCACAGGGGAGCAATGCATCGATCCGAGGCGCACTCGGGTCCAGGCAGGTGTTGCGTCATTTTTCCATGCCCAGCAAGGTATGCATCGAAAATCCTGCCACAC
Source organism: Pleurodeles waltl (assembly GCF_031143425.1). NCBI lineage: Eukaryota > Metazoa > Chordata > Amphibia > Caudata > Salamandridae > Pleurodeles > Pleurodeles waltl. Next base: position 283,997,152 of record NC_090447.1, read on the forward strand.
AGTATCAGCAAAACTGCGCAATGTGGGTTGCTACTTTAACAGCCTCCATCAGCAGGTGTTGTGCGTCATTCTTTCAGCTCCGTGCGTCGATTTTCCAGCCGCGATGCCTGCGGTGCATCGATTTCTTCCGGCGGTGCATTGTTTTTCAGCCGTGTCTCAAAAGGTGCATTGAATGTTTCCCTGCACGATGGTCTGTGCGTGGATTTTCAGTCTTGGTCTGCCAGCTTCACCTTCCAATGTCCCAGGAGCTGGATAGGGCACCACTTGACAGGACAGGAGCCTCAGCAGAGAGTCCAGTTGCTGGCAGGAGAAGTCTTTGATGGTCCTTAGACTTTAACAACAGGAGGCAAGCTCAGGACAAGCCCTTGGAGATTTCTTCACAAGCAGGAAGGCACACACAGTCCATTCTTGGTCCTCTTGCACAGGCAGAAGCAGCAACTGCAGGATAGCTCCGCAAAGCACAGTCTCAGGCAGGGCAGCACTTCTCCTCAGATCTTCTCCAGGCAGAGGTTCCTCTTGATGTCCAGAAGTGATCTAAAGCCTGTGGTTTTGGGTGCACTTCTTATACCCATTTTGGCCGTAGAAGTAGGCTTACTTCAAAGGAACGTCTCTCTTGTTTGTGAAATCCTGCCTTGCCCAGCCCAGGCCCCAGACACACACCAGGGGGTTGGAGACTGTATTGTGTGAGGGCAGACACAGCCATTTCAGGTGTGAGTGACCACTCCTCCCCTCCCTCCTAGCACAGATGGCTCATCAGGATATGCAGGCTACACCCCAGCTCCCTGTCTATCACTGTCTAGAGAGAGGTGCAAACAGCCCAACTATGAAAATGACCCATACAGGGAAACCACAAACAGGCACAGAATGGTTTAAGTAAGAAAATGCCCACTTTCTAAAAGTGGAATTTTCAAACACACAATCTTAAAACCAACTTTACTAAAAGATGTGTTTTAAATTATGAGCTCAGAGACCCCAAACTCCATACGTCTATCTGCTCCCAAAGGGAATCTACGCTTTCATCATATTTAAAGGCAGCCCTATGTTAACCTATGAGAGAGATAGGCCTTGCGACAGTGAAAAACGAATTTGGCAGTAATTCACTTGTTAGGACATATAAAACACATTAGTATATGTCCTACCTTAAACATACACTGCACCCTGCCCATGGGGCTACCTAGGGCCTATCTTAGGGGTGTCTTACATGTAGAAAAAGGGAAGGTTTAGGCCTGGCAAGTGGGTACACTTACCAAGTCGAATTGGCAGTTTGAAACTGCACACACAGACACTGCAGTGGCAGGTCAGAGCCATGTTTATGGGGTTACTAATATGGGTGGCACAACCAGTGCTGCAGGCCCACTAGTACCATTTGATTTGCAGGCCCTGGGAACCTCTAGTGCACTATACTAGGTACTTACCAGTAAGTCAAGTATGCCAATCATTGAAAGCCAATTAAATACACATTTTATACAGGAGAACTTGTACTGTTGAACTGGATACCTGTGGTAAAGTGCCCAGAGTAACAAAAACAGTAAAAACAGAGTCAAGCACACATCAACAACCTTGGAAACAGAGGCAAAAAGTTAGGGGAACCATGCCAAGGATGAAAGGTCTAACGGCTATCTGGTCTCAAGTACAACCAATGACCCCAAAGTGTCCTTATTAAATCAAATAAATATGGTACATCAGGAAGCCCTTTCGACCTCAATATCCAATTTAGACATGTCATCTTGTTCCTCGTAATCTATGTTAGATGTCATAGTTTTAATGCAGTAAACTTTGCAGGGCTTTTTTGAGGCTGTGGTTTGACTATGGATACTTTGAAGACTCACAAGCTGAACTTGCAGGCTATTGCCTCTGAGTTGAAACAAATAAATGGATGTATGCCAAAATTAGTAAGACTTGTGGATGAGGGGGCCACTCATCTGACAAGGGCACATGTGAACCCATTGAGGTCAATTATTTGGAGGGGCGCTTGACCTCTGAAGCACTACCTTCAGTGTACATATCTAAGCGCCACATGTTAATAAAGAAAGGGGGCTACCATTACAGGGGCTATCCCTCAACCTTGGGGCATTTAAGAACAACTTATGTTCTTGAAAAGGGAGCCAGGGTCTGATACCCAGCGGCAGGAAAAAGAAAACACAGTGCACCAGACACTGATCTCACTCCCTTGAGAAAAATATGGAGACAAAGGAAAGGGGAAGTAGGTGTCAAAGAGGGTAAACTCTGTACACCTTTATTAGTCTTTGGGGAATACAGGTAGTAACGTAAGAAAACAAAATGAAAAATGCCCCACCCCCCAAATGCAACAAATGGAGCCTTCCTGTAGGGTCCGGGTCGGGCAACAAATGGAAAAAGGGTATCAGCAGGGCCAAAATGTGGGAATTGACACAGAGGGAAACAGGAAGGAAGGGCCAAGAGGGGGAGGAGAGAACTAAAGGACACACCCTAGAGGTCAGATGTGTCCCTGAGAAGGGAAAAACTCCTGATATACCTGTAACTTTGGGAGTTTTAACTCTGCACACATCCAAAATGGACAAGCACTAGAAGGCAAACTCATTGTGGGTATTATTAGAACCAGTAGTAAAGGGAAAGTCAGTGAAGAAGTACTAAAAGCTAAATTCTCTGAACATGTCTTGGCTTCTTGAGGTGTTATCATCCTGCCCAAGCATCCACTTGATTTCTTCAGTTGATACGTAACAAGTAGGCTTTTTGGTAAATAAAGAAGGCAAAGAGGCAACAAACATCCTGTTATACTCAGGATTGATTAGAAAAACCCTGCCTAAGGGGAATGTGAGCTAAAATCTCAGGGGTTGAAGATAGATAAAGGCGTAGACCTAGATATGGGTGACCTTCCCAGTCAAGGCTTCCTGCAGTGCCACGGTGGTCTTCAGACCAATCAAATTAGCTGGGCCACACATGTGGATCACCTTAGATATAGGTACATACGGAAAGCAGCGAAGGTAAACTGCACATTATGTTGTCCTTAGGGGAAAGACACAACCAAATTTCTCTTGATCAGAACAGATATGACTGCCTGGATAGGGGAGGGACTGTAGACGATTTGGCTGATTTAAGCAGTGTGGATTAGAAAAGAGAATCTCCGCACAGCATTACGTTGTTTTGTTGGAACTCTCATTGATTAAATAATTACATAATTAAATGAAGTTGCAGATTTTTTGAGTAATAACAGGAAAGTATTCAGGGGCATATTTAAGTAAAATGGTGCTGCACCTAGTGCAGCTACACTTTTATTGCGCCCCTTAGTGCCATCCTACTGCCACCATGCGTGCCCAGTATCTAAGATACGGTGCCCCATGGTGCAGGGTAGGGGGCAATAGCATCATTTTTATTGGCACTATTGATGTCCTCTGCAGGAGTAGCATCAAAATATTGCTGCTACTCCTGCAGAGTACCTAGGGGCCGTTATGAATAATGAAAGTCCCCTGCTCTGAGCAGGCGTTAAAAGTGCCATAAAAACTGACTTAGGGAAATATGTAAAATTTCCTTGCACTATTTTTTCAGCCCCTCAATGGGGTAGCCCCCCCTATGCATACCTTATGCCTGGAACAAGCATAATGTAGTCCAAAGGGTTAGAAAGTGATGCAATGCATGCATTGCACCACTTTGTAAATATGGCATGTGGATTTTGGCCTCGTTGGGTCACATTAGCATTTTAAAAAATGACACTAATGTGGAGCAAGGTGGCACTAGGGCATATAAATATGCCCCTCAATCTTGTGTTTCCAGGAGACTTGGCTGTGCAGTAAACCCCAACAAATAGATGGGTTTTTAGAAATCTATCCGAAGGCACTAGAAAATGAAAGATGTTGACCCTCTGGGTTTTAATTTATTTAAGAGCTTTGAGGTGTTACAACTAGAGGGGAATGACTACAACACATTAAGCACATCCCTCAGCTTACGTATCCACTCACAACAGACCTAGTGAGGTACTGGGTTTTTCAGAACCGGTACTGATCCGGTAACCCAGTGGTGCCAGGGTGCACCCAAAGACCTCGGGTACTTTCCTGATTCAGACCACAGAATCTCAGAGTCTTCTAGGTGAAGTCAAAGATCGAATTTATTGGCTGCAACCAAGTAACAAGCGTCCTAGAAGTACAACAGCACGGTTTGTATGTTCTCAGGAGACTGTGTTTCAATGCAAAGTCAGGTTTCCTTATATACAGTTTTTTAAGCTTCAGGCAAACATTCTTGACATTTTGGTTGGTCATTCACATGTTTTCACTACAAAGGAAAAAACAGTGTCATGATGAAACCTCATATTTCATGTCATCCAACCCATAATAAATTACCCGGCAAGGCCTAGTATTTTACATCAGATAAGTGTGGACCCCCAATAAAAACGGGCACCTCCCCCTCGTAAAGTAAGAAGAAGAAAAGAGCAGGTGCAGGTGTGAGCAAGATTAGGCAGGGTGTGTGAGCGATAATAAGGGTTTTATGGCATGGTGTGCCTTGATGCTATCTGATTCGGCCACTGGGAGAGGGACTGACCAAACAGGTTTGGCCTGAGGCAATGGTTCCAGCTTGCCCAGGTCAGAGAAAAGTCAATCAAGGTGTACGTGTCCTTGGAATCAAATCTGACTGTATTATAAGCCTATGTGAGGGCAACTTTTAAAAATGGCTGCCGTGTATAAAATGGGAGCCACGAGTGCAGGACGAAAATGGCGATTTCGAGGTGAAAACGCTGCTGGAATTGAGCGAAAATGCTCATGCTTAGTGTACTAGTCATTATCGGTCTTTTGATACTAAAATCGTACTGCTGTGGCAAAGTAAATTACATGGGTCCAGAATTTTTAGAACCACAAACCCTCCTTTTGCCCTTACATAGGCAATAAACCTATTCTCATGCTAATCTGAGTCCAGGTCTATGTTTCTAAAGTCGTTGAGATGTTGCTGTATGTGAGAAAACAGGGCTGATTGCAGAGGCCCCATAACTTTTTGCCCCCATTTTCCTCTTTTTGCTGGTGTTTTCCTGACTTTGATGGTGCCCTGGGTACTGCTAACCAGTCCCAGGGCCTGTGCTCTGTGTAAAATGGATATGCAAATTAGGCTAATTATAATTGGCTAAGTTAACCTACCTATAAGTCCCTAGAATATGGTAGGGCATGTAGGTTTAGGGACCACAGCATAGGTGGTGCACACCTAGGTGCACTGCTGAGGTGCCCAGTGTCATTTTAAAAGCAAGCCTGCCTTGCTGGCTGTTTTTAAATTAAAGTTATATGCAAATTCGACTTTGGAATTAAAGGTACTTCCAAAGTCTTAAACTACCTTATTTTTACATATAAGTCACCCCTAAGGTGTGCCCTATGTGCCCCTAGGGCTGGGTGCCATGTAACTATAAGCAGGGACTTTATAAAAATAGATTTATAAGCCCTGGTGAGGTAAAAACAGCCAAATTCGTTTTTCCCTCATTGAAGTAAATGGCCTTCATAGGCTAGAATGGGCAGACTTTATTTTAAATTTTAAAGTCTCCTTAAATGTTACATACCAAGAATTTGGTATCAAATTAATTGTTGTAATAAATCCCACAACTTCCAGTTGTTGGATTTAATATAACTTGTTCAGGTAAAAAGTTTAGACTTTACCTAAAAAGTTGCCAATTTCAGCTCTGCATTGTTTTTGCTGCTGTACTCTGATTGGCCAGCCTGCAGCAGCTTCTGCCAGGCTGCCTTGATGAGGTGTGAAGTGGCCTGGCTTCACACAAAGGAATGTGCTTGGGGGAGAGAATCTCCCCTCAGCAGATGGTGAGGCAGGAAGGGGGAGGGCTGCCAAACTGGTCTTCAAAGGCAGAGAAGGACATTTGCAGCACCCAGCAACACCCCCACATCCTGCGACCCCAGACAATTAGGTGCCCCCTTGATTAGATTAGGAGAGGGCAGGAGAGGGGTGTGTTTATGATTTTTAGCCACACCAGTGGGTGGGCTCAGCCAGATGTAACCTCCAAAAATCAGATTCATCCATGTTGGATTTTTAGAGACTGTTGCCTTCTGGGATGGATTTTTGCCACACTTCCCAGGAAGTGGTCATCACAGGGGGACGACCCTGTCCCTGATTGGAGAACCAGGGCCCCCCTGCTTTTCACCCAGGAGCAAGGATAAAACTGGCAGACCTGCACCCACACCTCAGATCCCCTCCAGAATTCAACAAGAAAGGAACTAAAGAAGAAGAAGGACTGCCCTGCTGGACCCCTGGCCTGCACCTGGAACCTGCACTCAGAAGGACTGCACCAGCTGCACACTTGGGCTTCACCACAAGAAGGACTTTGCCTGGCTTCAACTGGTTCAAGGAGGGACTCCCTGTTTGCTACAGGTGAAAAATTGCTAACCAGAGTCCCCTGCACCAACTCCTGAAGAAAGCGACCAGCTGACCACTGTCCAGTGGCCAAAAAGGAGTTTGCGCCCGGTGCATTCTGGGAGTTGAAGTCCGTATTTAGCTCGTCTCTTGGTGCAGGTTTCCTTATGCATGATGTAACACATATCGCAGGAGCACACTGCACGCATAGACAGAACAGGAAAAGAATGGCCAAGATCATCCCAATGACCATCAGTATCTCCCATCCCCATGCTGATATCAGTTCCCAGAACCATCCCATTAATGACCAATCTCCTCTATCTAAATGAATAGATTCGGAAATTCTATGCAGTTTGGAGATGGCCTGGTATACTGTTGGAGCGTTATCTGGGACAAAAACACAGCAACTCGATTGGATCAATGTACATACTCCACCCCGGTCTGCAAGTATGACATCTAATGCGACCCTGTTCTGAAGGTTCATAAGACGATCCGACTGGAGCTCAGCAGTCAAGTTACCAAGGGCACCAGCGGTTTCAGCCACGGTGGATTCAACCACTCTTATCAATTGCCTTATGCTCCAGCTGTTACCTATTTGTCCCCAGAACGGCAGAAAACCCTTTACGAAGTCCCCAAATTCTTGTCCTGCAGTGTCTTCTTCACTGAAGACGCCTCTAACTATCCTTGTCTTGTGGTAATCTGCCGCTGCTGTGTAGGTAGGGGGCAACAGGAACGAAACGAAGCATGTGCCCGAAAAGTCAGGGGGCAACCATGTAAAGGCTCTATCATGGCAGATGAAATAGGTACCCTTAGCTGCCAAGAGCGGATGGGAGGTCTGAGATGCGAAGACATATGTCTCAGTGCAGACGCTTTCCCCTAGCTGAGCTCTGGGATTCTTGCCAGTACCTTGCAGACAAAGGTGACCCCGATGGGGTACAACCCAAATCAGGGAAGATATCTTAGTTTGCTGTTTCTCACTCATTGTGGCTTCATATCCGGTCATGTTCCATCCTATATATGCTATTGTCTCATCTCTGGGGATAGTCTCGTAGAAGATATTGTCCTTCATCATGTCTATGATACCCTTAACTAAAGCATTTTTCTTAGGGTTGTCTTCCGCAAAACGTAGGGGGTAGTGTGCATAGATGAATATCGTTCTGAATGCCCACACGGAACCATTGTGGCTGAAAGGCAGGATCAGATAAGGGATACCTTTATCTGCTGTGTGAGGCATAAGGCCACACACCCAACAGTTAGTTGTATTTATCACTAGTTGGTGTTGGTGCAAAAGCTGGATGAAGGAGTTATTAATGAACTCTAGTCTCCTAGCAGATTCATGTTTAGGGAGGAGTTGAAAAGAATGTGGGGAAACAGTGGAAGGAGGAGGTGTAGACGAGGTAGTGGGTGCCAATATCACGTTAAAATAGAATAAAACATATCCTATAAAAAACATAAGTATACTAAATAACATAAAAATGCACAGCAGCAAAAACCGTTTCCTGGTTATCGTTTCACATATTCTCTTCTTGCAACTCAGTCTTTCAACATGTTCTCCATTTTGGAAAGATTCCATCCTCTAACCGTTGCCATTCGTGGCGGTTGGTTTACTTCACTTAGGAGTGTTCTGAATGTTCCAGGCCGCCCTAGAACAAACCAGACCTGTAGACCTTGTGTCCACAGGCTACCCCCCTAAGTCTTTTCAGCCACGATCCTACAGCTGAACCCGGATGGAGGTTCAAAAAACACAAAAAAAGCAAAAAGTCATTCAAAAATAATTTTCCATATTGGAGAACTTTGCTAAAGGGAAGAAAAGTAAACTGCTTTATTTGTCCTTTATTCTTGGTCGTAGATTATAACGGTTAGTCCCAGGTATCGTGTGGTCCTGAAAAAGGAGTTCAGGTTCTGTAGTGTCCAATCGAACTGGCGGTGATACTGCTGATTGTAAAATGTCATCACTTTCTTTCTCAGTGAGTGTTCCTTTTATTCGTGCATCGCTGAAAGGCAGAAAACGTGGCACGGTTTCAGTCTCTGAGTCGGCGACACCTTCCTGGACCCACCGGTCATATGGCAGAGGTAGGGGTACCCTTTTGCAATGGGTCCCATGGATCCAGTGTTTCTTCCCTTCTACTCGAACAGCTGATCTTGTGGAGAGAAGAACGAGGTGCGGTCCGGTCCACCTGGGCTGCTCGTTTTTGGTTCGCTGAAAGTTCTTTATTAAAACCCAGGATCCAGGCTCAATGGGATGACCTGGAGATTCAGAGACCGGAGGCAGAGTGTCGTGGACCTGTTGATGTAAAACACGCAATTTAGCCGTCAATTCATACAGATAGTCAAGCAAAACAGGATGCTCTATCTCGCTAAACTTCTTGGGCCTGGGCACTCCCCATATATTGGCCGGGCGGTCAAAGACTATTTCATAAGGACTAAGTTTCACTCGTGAATGCACAGTCATTCTGGTTGATAGGAGTGCTAAGGGTAGAGCGTCAGGCCATTTAAGACCAGAGCTCGCTTGTATCTTGGCCAATTTTAGCTTTAGAGTGCCATTATAGCACTCCACTAATCCAGCTGATTGGGGGTGATTTGCAGCGTGAAACTTTTGGTTTATGCCTAGCCCTTCGCATACTTTCTTCATCACTTGACCCACAAATTCACTTCCATTGTCACTCCAGATCATTCTCGGCATTCCGAATCTAGGGAAGAACTCTTTCACAAGGGCTTTGGCTGTGGATAGCGCAGTATTGTCTTTTAGGGGATAGGCTTCCACACACCTTGAAAAGGCACAAACAACAACGAGTACGTATTTTAAGTTGTTGCACCTCTCCATGTGGATGAAATCTAGCTGCAAAACCTCAAACGGATACGTAGGAGGTGTAAAATGACCAGCTGGAGTTGGGGTTCCTCTACCAGGGTTGTGTTTCAGGCATACCATGCAATTTTTAACCACATTTTCTGCGCACTTGGGAATTCCTGCATTTTGCCATACTGGGGCCAACAACTTACAAATCCCTTTCACACTGATGTGAGCCATTCCATGAGCCATTGTAACTACTGCAAGCACATACGCATCGGGTAGCAACCATCTCTGATGTTCTGACAACTCGACCCAACAACCATTCGCATCCAATTTACCCGTACTTTCTCTCCACACACTCAATTCTCTCTCTGTGGCTTCAGCTTGAATCAATTTCACGCTTTCTATCGTGTCTTCACACATTCCAACATCACCAATCCATCTTGCAGGGCCCGCGACATACATTCGGCTCATCACATTCCTTGCCGTTTCTTTTGCGACCTCGTCAGCAAATGCATTCCCACGACCAACATCATCAGTCACCTTTTTATGTGCGCTACACTTCACAATCGCAACTTGCAACGGTAAAGTAAGTGAATCAAGGAGCTCATTTACCAACTGACCATGCTGTATTTTAGTTCCATGCGAGGTCAGGAACCCACGTTCCTTCCACAAACGCCCAAAACTATGGGCCACACCAAACGCATATTGGCTATCGGTATAGATAGTCACTTTCATTCCTTTTGATACTGTACATGCTCTTGTTAGGGCTATTAGCTCAGCTGCTTGGGCTGAATTGTGTGGGATACGTGCAGCTTCAACAATCGTACACAAAGTTGTCACAGCATACGCCGCAGTCGTGTCACCATTCGTGAGCTTAAAGCATGAACCATCCACCCACAAAGTACCATCACTCTTTGCAAGGGGAGTGTCCAGAAGGTCTATTCTCCCTTTCGTTTCTTCTTCTGTTCTATGGAGACAATCATGTTGTTCAGAAGTATCTAACTCCGTCACAATTGGCAATAACGTAGCTGGGTTAAGTGTAGTGCATCTTTTTATATGTACATGGCTTGCTAATAATGTCAACTCGTAACCTGACAATCGAGCACTAGTTAAATGCTGTGTCTTGGTTCTGTTTAACAACGTGTCCACTGCATGTGGAACCATTACGATTAATGTGTTATTCATCACTAAACCAGCAGACTGTCGGATAGAAACAGCAGTTGCCACTGCCGCTCTTAAGCAGCTTGGTAGTGCCTTAGCTACTGGGTCTAAGGTTGAAGAGAAATAGGCGCATGGACGCTCCCTGTCTCCAAACTGTTGTGTCAAAACTGCTAACGCACAACCTTCTTTCTCATGGACATACAATGTAAAAGGCTTGCTGTAGTTGGGGGTACCCAACACAGGAGCTGAACATAATGCATCACGTAATTCGACAAAACTTTTCTGACAATCTTCAGACCATGGGACGGGATTTGGTGTATCTTTACAAGTTAATGCCACCAAGGGTTTGGCTATTAACGAAAAAATATGTATCCATTGTCTGCAATATGATGTAATACCCAAGAAAGCACGCACTTCTCTCTGTGTTCTTGGCACACTCATTGCTGCAACAGCCCTGATTCTCTCTGGGGTCAGTTGCCTTCCCTCCTTCGAAAAGAGATGACCTAAATAGGTCACTTCTTTTTGACAATACTGTAACTTTGAAAGGGACACTTCGTGGTGTAAATCAGACAAATGACGCAATAATGACAATGTTGCTTCTTTGCAGATCTCCTTAGTATCTGCAGCAACTAGCAAATCATCGACATATTGAATGAGAGTGGCGCCATCAGGTAACATAAGAGTGTCAAGTTGTGCTTTCAAAGCCTGACTATAGATAGATGGACTTTCACAATAGCCTTGAGGAGCTCTCTTAAATCTGAAGCTTTGTCCTCCCAAATTGAAGCCCAAAATGTCCCTGCTCTCTTCTGCAATAGGGATGCTGAAGAAAGCATTTTTCAGGTCTATCACTGAAAACCAAGTGGCTGAAGCTGGAATCATTGTCAACAATGCAGTGATATCGGGGACGACTGGAAACTGTGGCACAACTATTTTGTTCACCTCTCTAAGATCAATTACAAACCTATAAACATGTGGCTGAGTAGGGTCAGTATGCTTCAAGACAGGCAAAACAGGTCTATTGCAAACGTTGCCTCTTGTCTCTTCAATTACATCCTTATCAATCAGATCACAAATAATTGCTAACAACGCTTTTTCCCCTTCACTAGAGATCTTGTATTGGGGAATACGTGGCATTTAACATTGGCTTTTAATGTTATCACATATGGCTGAATTTCCAAAAGACCTACTACATTAGGTCCAGTAGCCCAAAGAGTATTAGGAAGAGACGAAAATTCTGGTGGAAATCTATCCTTTGACAAATACATTGGTGAAACCACTTTCTTACCCAATGTGAATTGCATTCCAGAAGGAGAGCAATACAATGTCACATACAATCTCTTTAACAGATCTAATCCTAACAAGTTCTCGCCACAACCTGTCGTCAAAATAAGGGGTGTTTCAAATTTACAAGGTCCAACAGAAAGAGATATAGGGTTAGAAATCGGATTTCTAACTGGGGCGCCGGAAAACCCTACTGATACATTTGTTTCGCCAGACAAAGGTGCGACAGGGAGTTTTGAGTGCATAATAGAACTCTTGGTAGCACCAGTATCCAACAGAAAAGGTTCTGACACACCTGATGCAATCACCTTAACATAAGGCCCACTCTGATCTACTGGAACTGAAACAACTCCCTCTCTTTGTCTATGGCTGTCCTAGCAATCATTACTGTCCAAATGCTCATCCTCTGTATAGTAATCATCAGTATAGTACTGAGCCGTCCTACCAGATGCATTAACCTGTTGATCAAATCTGTTCATTGAGTTTTGAGGGGGGAATGGGCGCGCGCTCTGGGGAACATATCCACGTCCTCTTCCTCTAGGTGCTTGTAGAACACCTCGACCTCTTAAACCAGAAGTACCATTTGCGCGCTGTAGCAAAGCAGGGCAACTATACTTGAAATGACCCTCTTCCTTGCAATATGAACACTGATTGGGACCTACTGGGATACGTGGTTGAGCATACTCAGCTCTTTGCGAGTTTCTCTGAAACAGTTGGGGCTGATAGTTATTCTGATAGTTGTTCTGATAGTTACTCTGTGCACCACTATTTTGACCACCACGTGGCGGGTACGCTTGTTGTAACAGAACCTTCGTTTTCAATTCTTTAGTTTTCTTCTCTACTCTATCTCTCTCATCTTTATCTCTATTTTCGTAGTACTGTGCAGTAGCCAATATCTGCGCTTAAGAGGAAACTGCCCAAGAACTTTCTGAATCTTTTAACTTTTTACACAACTCAGGAATCAGATTATGCACAAATTTATCGACAAACAAACGTTGACCACCTTCCGTGCTCATATCTTGACCACTGTGGTCCACAAACGTTTCTTCAATCCTGGTGAAGAAATCTGATACTGTTTCTTCTTTCTTTTGCTTACATGCAGACAGTTTATCCCAGTTTACACGCATCGCAGGCATTATAGTTTTCATGTAATCAATAATCCTACCAGGAAGCTCTGTCACTAAATTGCTCAGGTTTAGCACCATCAATTTGTCGGGCATCTGCAGCAGCAATATTAGCCCATGTGTCACCTAACTCTTGAGCATGGTCTGTATGGCGAATCTTTCCCCATAAAGGCTGTGGAACAACATTCCCAAACAACATGTCTATGTCAGCTAAATTCATAATGCAAGACCCCGCAGTCTGTGACAATTCCTTGTAATACCCTGTAGGATTCTTACGGGGATCAGGCAATGTCTGCTTAAGGGCTAAAACTTCAGCTCGCTTCCATGGAACGTGTACCCATACACGCTGGAAATGAGGCAGGACAGGTGGATTAGCATTTGGGTTCCCTTCCCTCCATTGTGGGGGAACTTCTCTCATGGGGTACTGTTTCCCTTTCTTTTTAGCAGAAGAATCATATTTAAACAATAACCTGGAAACACCTTCAGTCCTAAACGACAATAACATTGCAACTGCTTTCTCGACATCTGAACCCACAATCAAACCTGTCGCAAAATCGAACCGTACACGACACAACTTAGGCGGATTGGGCTCCAAACCATTTTCCTCTAAATCCTCAGAAAGAAAAGTACACATTTTCTCAAAAACGTATCTCTGTTTCGGTTCTTCCCACTGATGGAAGACATCCATAACAGTCTCTAGTTCATATCTCGCTGGTTCAGTAACCCATTTATGCGCCAAATAATTCAGTGTCTCTTTCTCCCTACCATCAGGCAATTGGCTACGCAATTGTTTACGCTCTGAAACTGGGGTCGTAGCTAATGACCCAAAGAGAGGGGATAAAAGACTAGTCACAATGTTTGTCATTCTCTGACGGATAGAGGGAGAGGTTGACAAATGAACAGGAGGAAAAACAGAATGAGACAAGGCAGAGACAGAAGCAGTGTCAGAAACAATACCAGAAGTGGTAGTCGCTATAGTAGTCAAAGTTGTAGGAAGTAAAGGCAGAGCAGATGTCAAAGCCGGTGGCCCTTGAGGAGGCTTCACCGGAGGAATAGGAACCAACTGAAGAATAGCTGATGGGTGCTGTGGAGGAGCAGGAGGCAATGCAACCACTGGTTGTGCAACTAGAGGTTGCGGAGGTGCCGTGGCATTCTGCGCATAGGGTGGTGGCGAGCTTAGCAAATGCGACATTAGGGGATCTTTTTCAGAGTCTTTTGCTGCATCTTGCTGAAGAGGCAGCAAAACTGGATAGCATTTATCTACTGTCATTTTATGTCGCCTATGCAACTGCTCATTCAACTGTTCTACTTCGTTATCTTTAAACTGTATAGCAGCTTGCATAATCGAAATACCTTTTTCTCTCTTATTTTTCTTAGCTAATTTAATTTCCTTTTGCTTGGCTTCCTTACGCCATAAGCGGAAAGAATCAAACATTGCCGGCCGGGCTTTCTTCTTAAAAAGTCTAACTTCGAGGTTATCTAAGATTTCTGTGTCAAAGCTACCATTTTGGGGCCATTTTAAAACACCATCTTTTCTGGTGTAACGGATCCATACTTCATTATATGTGATGGGGCCTACTCCGTGCTTCACATATAGTTCATAGGTTGGAGTTCCAATCGGAGGAACCGGACATGAGTCCTCCAACCGGGAGTCCCTTTTACAACCAAGACAAAACAAATTTCCAAGTCTGCTAAGACCAGGCATCTTCGCTCACTAGTCTAGCTTCAAACTTCAAAGGATTATCGTTTACGATAGTCTCGTGAATACACGAGTCCTTCGGCTTTGGTACTTGCAAGTTCCAAATCAAAGTGATCCCGAAGGGATACCAAACCAAATGTCCAACTAAGGACCAAACCAAGTGTCCAACTAAGGACTGGGAGACGCTCCACTTATACTTAACTGAAAATATCGATGACGTCACCAGAAGACTCGTCTTATCGTTTCGCTCTACCAAACATCAAGGGGCCAAATCAGGGCGATAGCCAGGGCAGCAGTCCTTCGTAGCCGTCGGGAAGCGGGGAACCTCGCAGCAAAGACTTTCGGACCACGTCGACATGCAGGGGTCGATGAAGTGGCGGCCTTCCTCCAGAATTTTCACACGAAGCTCCTCACGGACCTCAGGCTTGGACCGGTACCGCTGGTATCGCCCCACGTTGGGCGCCAACTGAGGTACTGGGTTTTTCAGAACCGGTACTGATCCGGTAACCCAGTGGTGCCAGGGTACACCCAAAGACCTCGGGTACTTTCCTGATTCAGACCACAGAAACTCAGAGTCTTCTAGGTGAAGTCAAAGATCGAATTTATTGGCTGCAACCAAGTAACAAGCGTCCTAGAAGTACAACAGCACGGTTTGTATGTTCTCAGGAGACTGTGTTTCAATGCAAAGTCAGGTTTCCTTATATACAGTTTTTTAAGCTTCAGGCAAACATTCTTGACATTTTGGTTGGTCATTCACATGTTTTCACTACAAAGGAAAAAACAGTGTCATGATGAAACCTCATATTTCATGTCATCCAACCCATAATAAATTACCCGGCAAGGCCTAGTATTTTACATCAGATAAGTGTGGACCCCCAATAAAAACGGGCACCTCCCCCTCGTAAAGTAAGAAGAAGAAAAGAGCAGGTGCAGGTGTGAGCAAGATTAGGCAGGGTGTGTGAGCGATAATAAGGGTTTTATGGCATGGTGTGCCTTGATGCTATCTGATTCGGCCACTGGGAGAGGGACTGACCAAACAGGTTTGGCCTGAGGCAATGGTTCCAGCTTGCCCAGGTCAGAGAAAAGTCAATTAAGGTGTAAGTGTCCTTGGAATCAAATCTGACTGTATTATAAGCCTATGTGAGAGCAACTTTTAAAAATGGCTGCCGTGTATAAAATGGGAGCCACGAGTGCAGGACGAAAATGGCGATTTCGAGGTGAAAACGCTGCTGGAATTGAGCGAAAATGCTCATGCTTAGTGTTCCAGTCATTATCTGTCTTTTGATACTAAAATCGTACTGCTGTGGCAAAGTAAATTACATGGGTCCAGAATTTTTAGAACCACACTAGGTGCTTCCCCTAATAGTGGGATATCCAAAACTCCTAAAAACAAGAATCTTGGAGAGGTATTTAAGCCTACTGAAGGCTTTTCATAATAAATGTAGATAATTTACACTGGAAGAGCCACCTGTTGATCTTCTTTCCTGGCATGAGAAAATAACTGAAGAAGTGGTGTATGTCTAAAAGTCAAATTGACTGTTTCTAATAATACCCAAAATAAATTTAAAATTGCAAAGCAGGTTAAGCACAGCTGGTTTGATGAAGAATGCAGACATTTAAAGCTGAAAATAAAGAGGTTGGACAGATATTTAAAGCTCTGTAAAAAAACAAGTGAGTAAGCTACGTTTACACAGTTTAAGGAAAGTATTAAAAAAAATTCTGGTAAGAAGCAGGCATATGAAGCAAAATGCTGGAAAGTAATGGTTAAAATGATTACGCAAACAATATTAGGAAATTCTGGAGGTTAATGTATAGTGGAATAGGAAACATTCAGGGGCCATGGGATGCTTGGGTACGGTTCCTGGAGGAGACGTATAATAAATATGCTGTAAATAGTAATGAAGAAACAAATGAGAGGTTCTGCATGTCAGCAATAAGAAAAACAATTGAAATTCTAAAAGTTACAAGGGCAGTGGGACCTGACAATGTACCTGCACCAATCATAAAAACTAATATTGCATAGTGGTCTAGTTTGATACATCTTCTCTTTCAGGAAATCACCCAGGGAGGAAGATTCCCGGATAGTTGGAAGGTGCATTAATAAAACCTACATATAAAAAAAGTTAATATTCCCTCCCAGGAAACTATAGGCAAATTAACTTACTGGCTATCAGTGGAAAAGTATTTTCAAAAATCCTCTTGGAGATGTCAAAAGAGTGGGCAGAACAAAATTCAAACATCTCACAAGAGCAAGGAGGTTTTAAGGGGGGGAGCACTTGACAATTGATAATTGTTTTAGTTTCTGGTCCATTGCTAAAACACTAGAGCAGTGTGGAGGACGGTATTGTTGTTTTATGTATTTTAGCTCTGGATTTGATTTGGTTGATCAGGTTCTGCTATGGGAAGCATTGAAGAATTATGGGATCCCGAAAGATTTACTTTTAATTCTCCATGAACCCCATAGGGATAATTGGGCCTAATTTAACTCAATCTAGATGATTCCCTCTCTAAGAGGATCAATATAAGTAATGGACTGACACAAGGGTGGGTTTTGACGCCAACCCTATAATCTTTATTTCTGGCAGACCTTCCTAATATCCTCTCACTGTCAAACAGTTTTGCCCCAAAATGAATGGCAGACATGTTAGTCATCTATTATATGTGGATGACTTAGTCATTTTTGCTGTAACAGAAATTGGACTCCAGAGAAAATTAGACATATTTTCAGACTACAGCTAAATGTCCATATGGCTAAGATCAAAGTGTTCCCGTTTAGGAAAAAGAGCATACGATCTGCCTGTGTCTTAAACAAAGTGAAAATGTAGGTAGTCAAGAAGTATAAATATAAAGAGATGTGGTTTTCTCAAGTGCTATAATTGAAAAATTACCTAGCTGCAATAGAAGCTAAGGCACTTTCAACAGTAGGGGGTCTGAAGAAATTTGATAGGCACTAGGGTGATCCTTTTTGTACAGTGCAGAGATGGTTGGTTTCAGAGGTAAAACAAATTGGGATACTGAAGAAGGGGAGTGCCTGAAAAGGTTGTTATGTCTCCCACCATCCACAATGATGCAAGCCATCAGAATGGAAGCGACTGTGAAGGGATGGTCTCATTTGGTATGTGCAGGGATATTCAAATTTTGGAAATATATAAATTGCGAAGAGACCTAAAAAATATCACTGTTATGTAAAAGGGAGATACTACGAAGTGAGTTAACATGGGCACGAGTAGTCTGAGAAAGGGTGTATTACTGTTGCAAGAAGTTAAAAATAAGCACCAAAGATGAGATCCCTTGGATAGGGATCAGTAGGCCTGAGTTCGAAAGACTTACAAAACAAGCCTTTAGAGAGGAGGATTTGGTAAACCTAGAGACTAAGAAATCTGTCTTCTACCTTATGAACTCATGGAGAGGTGATGTGACTTTCACCTTTCAGGAGAAACTCTCACAAGCACAGATGTGGCGCAGCCTTCTCAGATTTAGATGTGAGATAAACCTATTTCTGATCTTGAAGTTGCAGGGATCATTGATAAGCGAAGATAGAATATGTAACTATTTCCTTAATATTCAGGGAGGGTTAATACATATTTTGGTGGACTGCCTGTGGCTTCTAGACCAACAGAAATTGTTTTTAAATCTTACCTTAAAAAATGATGATATTAAAAACCAGGAGGTGGTGATAAATTATTTTGTGAGATGAATTTCCTAGCTGAGACGTGCACTATTGGAGATTTTTAGTGCCTGTGTTGAGGTTTTTATGCTCAATTTGAAATTTCTTATAATGTCTTAAGAGGAACAATCATTTCGTTTGATAGTAGATTTTAAATTACACCTTTTTAAAGTTAATCTTATAGTTTAATGTGTTTTGGGGACTAACCATTTATTGTATGTAGTCTTTGGAGCAGCAGAACTACAATTGGTAGGTGAATTGGGATTTTAACTGAGTTTTACTGTGAATGTTGTTCAATGTTAGACTTTGATTTTAGTGTAACACGGGTTGTGGAGATTTTTTTAAGGAATTTCTGTTTAAAGACCATGGTCCAAATAAACATATGTTTTGACTGACAATGAAATATCAAGTGGTAGCCATGCATGTATATCTGACGAAGGTGAACGGCTACCATGGCTGTCAATATAAATACTTGGCCAAGAGCTGCAGAAATGTCTTTCAATGCTTAGCTATTATATGGGCGTGGCCATGTCGGTCATTTTCACTCCACCTGTACCAATTACAATGCAAGTGCATAAATTGACACCAGTGACTGTCAATAACCTTGAATTAATTCACATGGGGGCTTCCACTGAATATGCATCACTTGACACAAGTTGCCTCCAGTGCTTCTGGGTGAATTTACAGTAGACACTGTCATGGCATGTGCAGAAACTGACAGGAATCAAATTTCTTGTTTGTGCAGGATATAACAGTATTTGCTTTCCTTATAGACGCAAGAGTTGGTGGTAGTTGTTTCCATTGCAGTTTGACAGCAGCTGCTTTCTTTGAGTGTCCATGAATTGACACCAATCACCCCTGCCCTGTGTGTGAAAAGTCACACACCATGCATTCATTGAATGTGCATCAGTTGGCTCTGGTTACATTAACTCATTCTGTGTGAACTGACAGCAATTGCTCCTCAGTTTATGTGCAAGCCCTGTTGCTTTAATTGATTGTACCTGAATAGACATGTGTTACTTTTAATGTGGATACTTTGACATCTGTCATTTTCATTGAGGTGCCTGTGCTGATACAACTTACATTTATCATGTGCTTGAGGTGACCTGACCCACTTTGATGAAGTGTGCTTATATTAGTACCTGTGACATTCACTGACGTGCACATCATGACACAAGTTGCATTCAGTGAATTTGCACAAATTGGGCTTGGTTACATTCAGTGAATGTGATTGCATTGGTAGCAGTGATTTGCACTGTATGTGCATGAGATGGCATGAATTTCATTCACTTTGCATCATTTTAGCTCTTGGTATATGTTTTTGAATGTGGTTGTTTTGGTACGAGGGGTGACTGGTGTTCATGGACAAAAGGGGATTTGACCTGCCACCCTCTGGGGAGAGGCAAGATCAGGGACATGAACAGATAGCAGCTGTAAATAAATTACTACTCTTAGACTGCTGATTCTCCTGGGTGAACTCTAATGAACATTGCAGATGTCCTACTGCGTAAATGCCAGCCAGGTGAGGTTTTTACGACCTGCAAGCATAAGCTACAGCAGTGGCAAGAGAGGGAGTACTGAATTAGAAGGCCCTGGATCCATTTGCTTTTGGGGTATATAAACTGGCCCATTCACTTCAATGGCTGGGGGTGGGAAGGACCAATGAGGACAAGGAGGGAATTGGTGGCAACAATCTGTTGATCATCACAGACAGCAGACTGTAGGAGGGATCAGGGGGGCTCTATTCCTGGTAGTAAAACATTAGTTTGGCTTCACTTTGAAAAAAAAACATTATGGAGCTGAGCATGACAGAATGTTCCTTATCTCCACTCAGTACAGGCCCAGGAAAAGGAAGGAACTAGCTGCAGAAAACAATTGCACTAGTGGACCAAGAGGTAAGCGTGAAGTTAAGCTTCTGCTTCAGGGGAATTGTCACCTCCACTGTCAGCTACAGGGTGAATGGGGGTCTTGATGGGCCTCTTCTGTCTGCAGCTTGGCAGACAAAGGCTTATAATGAACTTGGGAGGGTGAGTGAATAAAAGGGAGGAAGTGTGGATGATGGATGAAATGGTGGATAGACATATGGATGAATGAGTGAAAGAACGGATGTGAGAATTGAAGAGTGAAAGAGAGAGAGGGCGTACGAGTGAAAGGGTGGGTGGATGGATGGATGGAAGGATGGATGGATGGATGGATGGAAGGATGGATGGATGGATGGATGGATAGGTGAAAGTGTGAATGGATGCAGGATGTGAAAGGATGAATCGATGGATGATGAAAGAAAGGATGGATGGAAGAATAATCGAAAGGATGGATGAATGAGTGGAAGTGTAAAAGGCAGGATGAGTGGATGAATGGATAGAATGAAAATATGGATGGGTGAGCAAAAGGATGAATGAGTGAAAGGATGTATATAAAGATGGATGAGTAAAACAATGGATAGATGAGGGAAGGGCAGGGTAGGTGAATGTCTGGATGAAAACATGGATGGATGGATGGATGAGTGAAATGGTAAATTGATGGATGAATAGATGGATAGATGGATGAGTGAATGAAAGAATGGATGGCTGATTGAAAGGGTAAATGGAGGGATGTGTGAGTGGATGGATGGATGGGTGCAAAGATGGATGAATGCAGTGAAATGGTGGACAGATGGATGAGCCAAAAGAAGGATGATGGATCAATGGAGTGAAAGAAAAGATAGATGGAGAAAAAGGGTTGATTGATAAGTAAAAGTATGGATGATTGATTGAAAGGATTGATGAACGATGGATGAAAGGGTGGTGGATAGGAGAAAGGATGGATGACTGTGTGGATGGATTGGTTGATGGATGGGTGTCCCTGTGGTGAATTCAACTGAGTTCCCCACCGGGCACAGGAGGCAGCTTAGCCATCACCTTGCAGGCCTGTTGCCCTACTTACCTAGTAACCTTTTACCCTATGTAGCATGCTCTGTTTATCCTATTTATTTATTTTTTTTCTTTTAGCACTTGGCAATTACTTACAATTTATAAGAAATGTTTTGCTTTTCATTGTCAGTGCCATTCTAAAAAGGCGTCATTATCAGCGGCATTATTAGTGATGTACGTAGGTTTTGCCATCATGTCCCTTTCTGTCTTGTGTTTGACAGGAACATAATGCACACTTGTTAGACATTGTTTATAAAATTGCTGACATAAGTCTGTTTACATAATTGGCTATTTAGGTACATACCTGTGTCAGGGATCTAACATGATCAGTATAAATACATCTCACACGGACAAGGTCATTAGAGGGGTTCCTTCCAGATACCATCTATGCTGCACATCACCTTGCTGCAGAACTCAGCCTTTGTATTTACATGGAGCCTGACCTAGAGACCTCATTTCAAGTTAGAGAGGGCTGTGGGGTACTTATCATGGACATGGTACTAGCAGATTAGGGTTTATCATACCTAGTACTCGTTAGGGTAGAGATTAGGCTTTCTTTGTTAGGAATTTCATATTTTAAGCTTATTGCAATATGGTGGGAACTTTCATATTCACAACTCTCATCTTCACAATTTTGCTTTTATTATTGCTCATTATTATCCTAATCATTGATATTCATGCATTTTATCGTATATTGCAGTCTTTTTAATAAGAAAATGTTCCTGCATCTCTTAACCTTTGTATGTATGTGTGTATGAAACTTATTACTAACAAGAGAAAAGAGTAACTTCCATTCCACCACGACTCCCCTGAGACGTCTCATCTAGAGTCTATGCGTAAGGGTGCCAGAAACCTCCTTTACTGTCTAAGTTTTGTTGAGATACTTCATTTGAGCCGGGCTGGTTGGGATGACAGTTGCAACTTGTTGTAGAAGTAACTCAGTCACCTACAAACAAAAGTGCTGCTACCCCTAAACCAGCAGTCTCGCTAAGGAGCAAGAGTACATCTGCGATATTCCTGGACCAGTGGCAGTTCTCCTTTATGGCTCCACAACTACACTATGCCCTCCTTGTTTTTTGGTCCATTTTTATTGTATCAAAAGTGAATAATTATTCACTCTCAGTACAATAAAAATAAAATTCAGATTCACATCGGGTCCAGCAACAATCTGAGGGAGCAATTGACATTATTTGATTGCATACACAAGTGCATGAGGGTGCCTGCACCATTCCTGCACTGTGAGCATGTCTGTGTGACTATGTGTGTGAGTTAAAGTGAGAGAGAGTCAGAGAAGGAGTAAGTAAGAGTGGGTGAGAATAAGCGACAGTAAGGATGAGTATGTGTGAGAATGAATGGGAGTGAGTAAGGGAGAATGACAGTTTAAGTGAGTGTTACTGTATGTGAGACACAGTAAGGCTGAGTAATTCAGAATGAGTGAGAATGAGTGGGACTGAGTGAAACATAGTGGGTCAGAGTAGAATAATTGAGACTGTGTGAATTAGTGAGACAGAGTGTGAATGAGTGAGTCAAAGTGAGATAGTAAACTTAGGGGGTTATTTACAAGAGGACTGCGCTCCTGAAGTGTTATTTTTTTAGATGCTATGGTGGCACAGTTCTCTCAATCATATCTATAATTTGACTCAAAGCCACCCTGTGTGGCTTTGCATGGCCTCATAGATATTGATTACGGCACAGAAACTGGGTTGCTTTACTCTGTTCCAGGGAGGTATTCCATCAGTGTTGCAGTGTTGCAGTGGGTCTTCCCACGCACCTCCCATGGATTTTGTGCTGTCCCAGATGTACAAAGTCACAAAAAACTGGGGCAGCGCCAAACCTTACGCCTCCCCAGAGCAGGAGTAATAAGGAGAAATTAAAGCATTTCTCCTCGTTTTTTCCTGCTTTCCCTGTGTGATGCATTCTGCAGCACACATAAAATGAGGATAAAGCCTCATTGGATTGATTTTGTGCAGGAAGGCATCCCTTCTTGCACAAAAACAATAACGCAGAACCAGGGTGGCTGCATTAGGGCTAGGCACAAAAGTGTGCACTGAAGCTGGTTGAAAGGACAGGAATGCACAGTTTCTTGTAGTTACGGGGTATTCCTGTCCTTTCATTTGATGTAGGGCAGAACATCAAAAAGACTTATGGTGCTGCAGTACGCCAAATCTTTGTAAATTATGCCCTTAGGGCAAGAAAGTTTGAGAGAACCCTTCAAGAAGAAGCTCATTGGAATTTGAACCAAGGATTATGCCCCACCACTTTTAAAGTTCACCACTGATTGGTAGCAGTGATTTCCACTGAATGTGCACAAGTTAGCACACGTTTTATTCACTAATTGTCCATTATTTGGCTCAGGTTATATTTATTGAATGTGGTTCTATCAGTAACAGTGATTGTCACTGTATGAGCACTATCTGACACGAGATGCTTAGATTGGCTGTGCCCGTATACTGATCATTTCCTGGAAAAAATTGCTTGGAAATAAATTACTCAAAGGATTATGGAGAAATAATAATGCACGCCTGTGGATTATACCATCTGCTAATTCTGTCCACTCATTCCTCATCCCCTGGCTTTGACCATCCCTTGAGAGGAAGAGTACCCAGGGGCATGGTATGGGTTGCACTTATTACACCGATGGGCTGTGAGGTGTCTGGGCCCAGAATATGCACAGGCATTGGACATATGCTGCCAACCTACTCTGCAGAGCTGTCTGGCCTGACTTGAGGTGGCACCACTAAAACCCAGGTGACACTAAGGCATTTGGGTGCTAAGTGGCAGCTGTTAATGTAGCTGAGAACACAGGGTGGCCACGGATCACCAGTCAATACCTATGGCGTCTGTAAGGCAGTCGCGGGGCATCTCTTCATGCACCCTTCTCTCAGTAGGAAGGGTTTATTTCTGCCTCTCACTTTACAACACCAAACACTATTTACTCAAACTATGAAAAACTGCAATGCTGAGCCCAGGAATGGGTTTAGTACAAAAATAATAATATTTCAACTTATGCAGTAGCTTAGTATATATCTTTAACTCGCAGAATCTTTTATGAAACACTCACACTCACTGGTTATGTCATCAGTGATGTCATTTGAGATGTCATCAATGATGTCATCAGTAATGTCACTGACCATGTCATGAGTGATGTAATATTTGATGTCATAAACAGTGCATTACGGGGGCATAAGTTATAGCTAGCTCAGCAACTATAACTGCTGAATTTCAATGGCTTTGTATGAGTGAAATCTGGGCCTAACTATAATGTCTGTGTTTGTTTTTTCCAGTGAATTTCTAAGGTTTTTTTTGTAATTCTATTTCCTAACTATAACCTCCCTGTAACCTTTTGTTAGTACACCTAATGAGCTGAGACAGGGATGTATCTTGGCCCAGCTCCTATTCTCAATCAACAAAGTGGATGCTTTGGAGGGTTTAAGGCAGTTTAGGATCTTCCCTCCTATGCCGCGGGTAGAATCCATTGCTATGATGTTTTATATGGATGACACATTGTTAATAGATCTTACACTGGTGGTGCTGTAGTGACAATTAGATGCCTTTTCTCATTATTATAAGGGGATTGATATAAGGATTAATACAACCAAACAAAGGTAATGGCTTTTTCCAAAAGGTGAGGCTTTCTGAGAGGTTCAGATGGTGGCTGAATGGTGTTTAATTGGAGGCGGTTAAGATATTCAGATACCTCAGTGTGCTATTTAGCCATAGCTTAGACTTTTGGGGTCATGCCCCTAAACAAGATTCAAGGACAAAGGCAATCACAGGCTCACATCAAAGATTAGATTCTGCTTTGGAACACAAGTCAGTTGAAGTGTTGAGAGAGGCATATAATGCAAAAACAGTCTCCCTGTTACTCTACGGGTATGAGGTGTTACTACAAAAGAAGCTAAACGCTTGAAAATTGTTGAAACAACCATCTGGAAAAAATGGTGGGGGCTACCTAAAGGCTCAGTGAGCAGTGAGCTGAGATTAGAGTTGTGCCTCACTAACAATTTTTTGAATATCACCAGAGGTTGCTCAATTATTCGCCAGGTTTGTGAAATCAAATAAAGGTTGTCTTCAGTATTTTATATTACTTCACCTGCAAGGGAAACCTAAGGCGCTATGGGTAAATAACAGACAGGTTGTGGAAGCCTCCTTGAATTTTCCCTCTTGGTAATATTCTGCAGTTATGTCAGTGCTCCAACCGAAACAAGCATTACAACGTTTAATTTAAGAGCACTCCCTCTATAGTGACTCACTTGCTGTGAGTAGGGGAACTAGTTTGCAGCACCTCTTGAAAGATGATTATTTTGGTCTAATTCAACCTAATTTTAGGGACATCAAGAGTAGATCTATGACAAGATGGGCCCTGACGGTTTGGCTGGGCCAGGTTCCTGTGTTAATAAAATGGGCCTGGTCCATCCGGGGAGTGGTCCATCCCGGGGGTGATAGGGATCTTTGCCCTTTTTCAACCTTGATGTCTTATCATTTTTGCATCTTATTCTTTTTGTGCCTTGTTAGAAATGGGCTCTCTAGGTGGCAGAGGTACACACTCTTGTCCAAGTAGGGACCACAATCCTAGTCAGGGTAAGTCACACAAAATCCATATTATACTGTGCCCACCCTCTGGTAGCGTGGCACAGAGCAGTCTTAACTTAGAAGGCAATGTTTAAAGTATTTGTGCAATAAATTATACATTAACATAGTGAAAAAAACACAAAGGCTCAGCTGTGCAGCGATTTCTACTGTTGCAAAATGGCTGATCGTCGCTACCGGCAGGCTGTGCGTCAATTCTCGGCACACAAGTAGTTTCCTAAAAAGAGTACGTCTTTTTGGCCCTGAGACTTCACAAAACAGGAGGCAAGCTCAATCCAAGCCATTGGAGAGCACTTCCCAGCAAAGTCAGAGGCCAGCAGGGAAGCAAGGCAACAGGGCAACATCAGGCAGCAGTGCTTCACAGCAAAACAGTCCTTTGGGCAGCCTGGCAGTTCCTCATGACAGGTTGCAGGTTCAGGTCCAGAAGTGTCTGAGTTGGTGGGGTAAGGGACCCAGTGTATATACCCAAAAATGCATTTGAAATGGAGGAGACTTCAAACAGTGGTTTTGAAGTGCACATGTTCCTCTTTCAGTACAGGTCTGTCTGCCAAGATCCAAGTAGGGGGCTTGGCAGTCCATTGTGTCAGGGCAGGCAACTAGCCTTTGATTTGTAAGTGTCAGGCCCTCCACCCTTTCAGCCCAGGAAGACCCATTCAGTATGAAGATGAGTGAAGGTGTGACTGAGTGTCCTGTGTTTGTGGTTATCTGGTTGAAAGGCACAAAGGAGCTGTCAACCAGCGCAGCCTAGATTTTGATTGGAGACAGGCTGTAAGGCACAGATAGATTTTAAGTGCAGAGAAATGTTCACTTTCTAAAACAGTAATATAAAATCCAACCTCACCAATAAGCAGGATGTTCTATTACCATTCTAGCTACACTAAATATGACCTTGTTACCATTTCTGACCAGAATCTACCACTCAAACAATATATGAGGGTAGTCCTAATGCTATCCTATAGAAGGAGCAGGCCTCACAGTGGTGGAAAACGAATTTAGGAGTTTTCCACTACTAGGGCATATAACACACACATGTATATGTCCTGTCGTTTACCTACATAGCACCCTGCCTTATGGGTTACCTACGGCCTACCTTAGGGGTAACATATGGGGGAAAAAGGGGGAGTTTAGGGCTTGGTGAGTACTTTTAAATGCCAAGTCGAAGTGGCAGTAAAACTGCACACACAAGCCTTGCAATGGCAGGCCTGAGACATGGTTAAAGGGCTACTTATGTGGGTGGCTCAACCAGTGTTGCAGGCCCACTAGTAGCATTCAATTTACATATCAAGGGCACATGTAGTGCACTTTACTAGGGACTTACAAGTAAATCAAATGTGCCAATTGTTCTGTGGGCAGCTGGGACATAGCAGGAGCTGGCCCTGGTGCATGGTGGTACCCAGGGCTATGCATGGCTCCAGGAAAGGTGCTGTGTGGCCCCCCTACTTCTATTTGCATGGGCTGCCTAGGAGAGGCCCCAGGGCGGAGGTGGTCCCCAGGGCCGATAACGGCCTGGGAGGGGGGCCGCGCAGCCGCTCTCCTTTTTCAAAAACAAATAAAGCCCCGGGGGTTCCCTTCATGGCAATTCCCGCTCCATATTTAGCCCTGGGGAAGTGGTGGTCGAGGGAATCCTCATGGCCCCTTATTTACAGCCTGAGGAGGTGGCACTCCTTGGAGCCCAGGGGGTCAGGGTATCCCCCGTTACTATTAAAATTAGACCAGGGAGGTGGTGGTCCCTGGGGCATTTTTAAGCCTTTAGAGGTGAGGGCAGTGTGCTGGCCTCCATTTTTTAAATAAACTCTACATGCCCCCTGGGACCCCATGCTTGTGTTTTTTAAAACTGTTGTTGCCGCACATTTGCAAATTTTGTGAATTTACTACACTTACTGAGACCCCAAAACCAAGACTTGGCAGTCAGGGTATTTATATCCTCCTCATTTGCTTTTTTCGCTTTTTTTCTGGGACTTGACTGAAGCCGAATCCCAAGATGGCTTCCAACACTTTCTGATTGAAGTGTTGGCAACAAATTAGAGCGCTACATTTCCCTGTATGAGTTTGTTATTAAGTCATCATGGAGGAACCACGGCCCTAGATATATACATTTGGATTACCTTAAATTTCTCAACGACTACTGAAAGGATTTACACCAAATAGCAAAAAGCCCAATTTGCGGAAAACATTTAGCTTTCTGCCAAATTTAGTGTCATTCGGTCTAGCAGTTCGGGTTGTAGTTGTGTTTAAATCTCCTATGGGAATTAACATGAAAAACTCAGTTTTTCTTGACCCCCCTTTTTTTCTGCCCCGCTTAACGGATCACCGCAAAACTTTCCATGTGCAACAAGAATTACTGGCACACGTTTTTTGCAATTTTTGTGAAGATCTGTCAAGAGGCAAATCAAAAGACCCTTTTCCTATTTAAATATGGTCCTAGCTATAATTACTTACTGGCGGTCAATACATACATATATATATATATATATATATATATATATATATATATATATATATATATATATATATATATATATCCCCCATATACCACCATAAGACTGCCGAACACCTTCAAATGGGTGCCTCCGTCTGTGACAGTGGCTTCACATCGCATATACATAATCAAAATTCCAACAGGAAACCGGAGCACTCTGCAAATAACATAACATCCATTTTATTCGTAGAATAGCAAGAGCAGACGCGTTTTGGCAGTAATTTGCCTTTCTCAATGCTGGATTTGCATAAAACATTACTTTATACATTTAAATAAATTTTAGAGCACTTTCATTGGATAATGAGTCGTAAATTCCTTGCACCAACACGCCACCATGACAGTGTGTGTCTTTGCACTCAATCTCATATACTCTTTACAGTTCGAGATCTGTTGGCCGCAGTATATCCCAAGATCGTGCATTAATTCAAGAATTTAATGAAAGCTATTTTCCTCGTTACGGCATTATACCATATGAAATATGCAAACCCGAAAGCGAGGTTTTCGTAACACTCACTTTGCCATTTAGTAATGTCTCTTGTAGGTGGGCATAGCAATTTCTGTGGTTAGCAGTGGTTCTGGCAGTTCAAGTTAACCATAAATCCCAAATACCATCATAACACTGCCGAACACCTTCAAACGGGTGCCTCCGTCTGTGATAGTGGCTGCACGTCATATATACATAATCAAAGTTCAAACAGGAAACCAGAGCACTCTGTGGATAACATAACATCCATAACATAACATATATACATATTTTTCTCCAAATAGCCCCAATCAAAGCACGCTCCATTAAGTTGGTGCTCGTGTCAGGGACGGGCCAGCCCGGTAAATACTTTCTCCACCAAATGCCACAGGGTCAAACACGGCAAACACAGGAAACCTTGTGTTTGAAGAATTTATTCTTCCAATAGAGATGAAAAACCCAAACTCCACCAACGTGTTTCAACCACCAATGGTCTTGATCACGGTGAATGAGTGATCCATTTACCACTCCATTTATACTTTCTCCTATTATCTGCCATTATGGGCCATTATAGGGAATTCTGGGAAATGTAGTTATAAACACTTTCCATCATTCTATACATATCATACTGTGACAATCACAATTAAAAACTTATTTCCCACATACCACAATGATAAATCAAAACAAATGTGAATTCTGCAAATGTTAAAACCAAAAGAATGTTAACGTTTGACCTTTTTTTTTTTTGCATACAAAATTCCAACCTTTTTTTTTTGGATTATAGATGTTTTCTTTGAAGTTTTTTAAGTGTCTTATGTATATATATATATATATATATATATATATAAATATATGTACATATATATATATATATATATATATATATATATATATATATATATATATGTAGATATATTCACTGAAAAAAACAAAGGCTGCAGGGACTTAGTTAGGTTCTGAATTTTGTTGTTCAAAACCGTAGAAATTCAGCAATTCTAGTTAGAGTTATTACTTTTTTTTTAAACTATTTTGGTGGTAGTAAGTTTTATTACCAATACAGCCCACTACAACTCCGGGTCTTCTTGTTACTTTACGTATGGTAGTCTGAAAAAGCATGCACTTGAAGGCCTAGACTAACAAGTTGGATGCGGGTACAATTACATGTTCTTTCCTCTGTACAGGAGAGGTCATACCAGATGTGAGCAGAAACACACTGGTAATTTGTACAGTAGTACAGTGACATTAAAAACCGGTGTCAACATAGATAAAACAAACTGAAAAAGTCACATTTTATATTTATAGCAGAAAGGCTGGAGAAGGATTAGAATAGATTTCTTAGAACTAAATTAAGTAGATTTCTTTAGAGATAAAATAGCTGACATGTTCCCAACTCTTCGCCACCTGCCCTCTTGTTTTCAGGTTGGGTCAATTTAGCTGGAATTGGTCCAATAAGTTAACATACGAGTACTTACTATGTTCTTACGTTAGATGCAGTCTGTACACCACATTTCTCAAGAGTACATTCTGAGTGAGTTTTCCTGCACAAGAAAATAACAAGGGGTTTGTATTTTGCTGGCAATGCAGTTACTAGGTTCCAGTGGAAGAAGTAGAGCTACTCAATAAAACTGAGATCGTGTCCTTCCAAGACGGCTGAGGTCATTAAAGTACGTGAAGTTTGTTAAAGCAACATCTTGAGCAACACAGACCATAAAAAATATATCCAGTAAGCACTAAGTCGTGGGATGCAAAAACTACCAACAAAAAAGAAAGTCACATGGCAGGTTTTTATAAAGGCTCAGCTCTTTCGAAGAGTACTGCAAGATAGGTAGGGGGGCGTAAAGCACATTTCAAAATCGGTCCTAGGAACAAAAGTATAACGGCTCATCTTATCTGAACATTGTCGCAGGGTGCAACATAAATGTTCATGTGACTTCAATTATTTGCCTAATCCCACCAAGATCATTTTGAGAGAGTGGACTAAGGTGCAATTGGACATTTCTTAGAAGAAGCCAACATCATAATTTCTGCTAACCATAGGAAATAAATGCAAAACACATAAATTAGTTATCATTGAAAGGTCACCGTGAAACACTGCCGCTGAGTGTTAATAATCCCAGATCACGTATAGATCAGACCCAAATTAAGTTAAAAATAAAGTTGACTGATTGTGCACAAGTGGGCGCCTGGGTTCCTGGAAGGCAGAAACCATGTTGCTGCTGATCCACACAACAGTGGCCAGAGTGGTACGTCGTGGTATTTTTAAGAAGCCTCCTTAGTAACAGGAGCAGAGCTGCAGTCCTCACCAGCCCTGCCTGAAGTCTTCCACGCTTCAGATGAACTATTCATCAGAAGTCAAATAACACCATGGAAAAACAATTTTTAAAGGGGCACTTCTAGTCCTTCAAAGTGACTGCCTGGATATAGAACTCTGCATGTGATCACAGTTTGTTATATACTGCATAAAGACTGGTAAATGTTAGGCCCATCAGACTGTCATGGGCAAAACCACGGATTTCTCCTGTGGATTTATAAAGCATGCCTGTTAACGTTCCAGGACCTACAGTATTCAAGTCATCTTCCACACCTCTTGTCTTTTCAATGAGAACACCAAACACACTGCAAGGAAAGGCCAGAGATCCCAAAGTGTTCACCCAAAGTGCCCCTTGTCTCGTCACCATGTTTAAACTCTGTACATTTCTCGGTTTGGACCAGGACATGCAACGAGTATCTTGCAACCCCATTTGTAATTCCTTCAGTGCACCAAATCCAGCACCTGCTATGCAGCATCCTCCAATAGTGAAAAAAGCCAGCTCAAATCTGCCACGCGTTTTGCTAGCTCCTGTGGGTAAAATAAATTCTTCTGTGTCCTGAACAAGGTATCTGGGATCAACATTTAAATAAGGAGACAGGGGGCTCATTCCATTTAACGGCACTCCCGCCAGATCTACACGGATCCTGCTCCTCCGAGAAGCTGCCCAGACCGCCGCGGCTTCCTGAGGAGCCGGGCCCGCCGGTGTCCATAGTGCCGATTGTCTCAGACACCGCCAGCTTCCCTCTAGTTCTAGCTATGACCGTGCTCCTTCATTTCCAAGGAGGCTTGCTGCACCAGTTACAGTTATTTCAAGTAACTATCCTTTTGCCAGGATCAAAAATTCTAACGCTAATTCAAAGTTACATGAGTTTTAATAATGTGGTCCACAGAAAACGACTTGTCATAAGCTTTTGTTGGAAAGTAAGGAGTAACTCCAGAAGCCTGTTACAAGCAGGTTCAATTCGGGAAAGGCAATGTAATCCATCTCATCATGGAGGATAGTGTTCAGGTAGAGGGCCATACTGAGGTTAGGCAATGTTACTTGTCCCACATCAATGCTTGAAAAGTTGTATCAGTCCAAAAGTAATTCCAAAGATTGAAGCCATTGTGGTTTTAGAAATCAACTATTCTATGAACCTTGTGTCTCACTTCCATTAAATAAACCTTTTTGTTCATTACTATGAGACCTGCAGGAGTAAGCAAGGCCGACCTACTCCTGTTAGAGTCCAGCAGGAGCACAGGTGCCACCACTGGCTACAGTGAGATTCCTGAGGGATCGTAAAACCGTTAAAAAGGAAAAGGGGTGAGAGTGCCTGTGGTGAGTTGGCCATGTATGGACAGTTGGCGCTGAGGCTAACTGACGTCTCATATTACCAAAGGCCATGTATGGTGGGGAGGTGACTGCCTGTGAGGGTTGATGCTCAGGGCCTGGCCATGGTCCATGCATAGTAGGGGCTGATATTGTTATATAGATAAAAAAAATAAACATTTAGTAAATATAACAAAGGTTAAAGTGATGTTATAGTTAAGTATGGTATTATCTTCTTACTTTACAATGAAAAAACCTTGGACATTCACTGAAGAAAATCAAAAGTCAAAATCATATCATAATTAGGGAAACATGTCAGTTTAAATCTAACATTTGAAACTAAAAACACTGAAATTTACCAGTTATAGTTAACGTCAGTAACATAACACTTGCCATTGGCATGGACTACTTCTTAACTCATATATTACATTACTCATAACATGTTCTTTGACATCATTGCTAACATAAATTATGACATCTGGAATGACATAATTGATGACACCATTGTTTATGTACTAAAACTAAAAAATAATTAATTATTTAACATTATTTCCCACGTAATATTATTGTGAGCACCTGCATTCATCATTTTCGATACGGTCTAGATTTTGTCCAAGCCTGAGCTGGAGTACATTCATGATGGTTGGGCTAAAGTAACCTTATAAGTATAGATTGTGAATAGCAAGTGCCTTATTGTTGTGAGTGGAAGTTTCCATTCGCATGTTTTTTCCTAAACCCCTCCTTGCCCCTTCCTAGGCCCCTTCTATATTGCAGTTAGTGTTTCCCATTTCCTGACACTCTCTCTGGTCCCTCCCACACACTACTACTAAGTTGTACAATTAAATATGTGGAGATCTCCCATAAACAATAAAGGAGAGGTGGTGATTCCTTTCCTTGGTTTGTGATTTTCATTTTGTAGCAAGTAGTACTAATGTAATACTACCTCACATACTACAAAATACAAAGCCTGAATCAGGCACACTTTCTTCTGATGGAATAGCCTAGTGTTATGGCTATACAACATTGACCACGTGGGCTTCGGGTTTTAAGGGACAAGTGATTTAAACTTTGTAGACAATTTCTCAGCCAATCATTCAAATGAGTGTGCATAATCATAAAACTCAACACAACAAGATGATGGACGGAGTGCTGAATCTTTTCAGGCATTCACCCCCAGTCACAGATGTTGGTTAAATCCATTGTTCTTTTGCTCACCATGTAACTTCAGTGAGGTGTGCTTTTTTACAGCTGCTGTTCCTTCTTTATCACCTCGGGAGATGCCCCCTTTTGCTTTTAAAAAGAAAATATGGTTAATGAAGAATTCTTTTTTGCTTTATGTGGATCTTGCTGGCCTGCACTGTTCCTCCTTGGGGTACCTGCATTATGAACCCATTGGCCAAACAGGGTCCCTATAAGAAATTGTGGTATTAGTTGAGAGAGGTTAATACCCACCTCAAATATTAACAAAATCCTTGTCAGGTTGAACCCTCAAAGTCACTAAATTAACCTGAGCTCCAACCATAGGCTTAACTTAGAGGTGATGTGTAAAGTATTCAAAGCACAGTAAAGTCAAAACCCAACAGAAGAATAATTCAATATCAATATTTTAGAAAATTGGAATATATTTAAAAAATAAAACGACAAAAAACAATATGTAGAACTGTAGTTATGAATTTCCAATATTTAAAGTTCTAGATAGCACCAAGCATTTGTTAAATTAAATGGCAACAGATGACAACCGAACGGCTTGACCAGGACAAGTCCGCGAAGACCTAGTTTGTCAAGGTGAAAAGTTTTACCTTCAGACTTAGGGCCTCATTTACAAGAATCTGATTCATCGCCATCGAGGCATCAGATTTCTTGTACTTTCCGCACATCCCCTAACGATGCCATGGACTCATTGTATTTACAATACAGAGCTCCATGGCACTCATTTTCACAGATGCATCACAAATTCTGACGCATCTGTTCGCGCTAAACTCATGCATTGCTGGAGTGGCATTGTTAAACTGATGCAACTCCAACAACGAGAGGAGTGTCCCATTTGAAAAAGTCCTGTGTCAATCTTATGCCTGCTCTTAGCTGCTGGTAAAATGTTGATGTAGTGAAGTCGCAGAAAATGCAGTGAAATGTAATTTTCACTGCATCAGTTCTGTGTGGTTTTTCCAGTGGGAACACCTACCCTGTGTACATTATACCTGGAGCAGGTATAATGTGCTGCAGGGATTTACAAATTGACTTATTGGGCCCAATGTGTAAATATGTGTAGTGCACTGCTAATGCCACTGCTTCGTAAAAAAATGACAGAGCAGTGGCGCAAAGGGCATGAGGCTCTTAGCGTCTGGAATAGAAGTCAAAGATCCTCGGTGAGACAAGGCATCAAGCTGTATCTGAAGAGGGTTCCACATTACTGTATAGCAGCTGGATGAGGTCTTAGTGAGCTGTTGACTGTTGGCAGGAAAACTCAGAGTGGGAGAACTTTGAAGTTTGCACTTAGAGAAGGTCCCTTGCTGGCTGGATACTTTTCGCATCCTTACCTAGTTAAGATTTGGACCTTTGAACTTTTTGGAGCTCAGACACTTCCCACGAAGCAAGGCTGCAGGTTATAGCTGAAGACAGTTCCAAGTGAAAGGATACTTTCTCTCTGAGATCCCGCTGAATCAGATTTCCTGACATGAAGAGTTTTGTAGTGGGAGCAACCTGATTCTATGGCCCAGTGGCAATGCACCTGTGTTGGATCAGCTTGGTAGGCTGGTTCCAGTCCCTCCTTGGTTCTCAGAGCAAAAGGTTGGTGAGAAGTTTCTATGTTCCACAATTCAGCATTTGTTAGGAGGAGTACAATCTGGCAGCAGCCAAGTGCCCAGGACTGCAGAGACAGCACATGGAGGTCAAGATGTACTCCAACAGAGGTGAGCAGCAGGAATTAGGTCAAGTCAAGTTAGAACTGGTCAGCTGGAAATGTAAAAAAGGCCTCTTTAGCTTGTGGTGTGGCACTCAAAGGTGAGGTCAGCCTTATATACCTTGGAGTCTACTTTTTTGTCCTGGGTACAAAGAGGGAGAGCAGGTTGAGTCTTCTCTGTTCATAGACAGCAGGTCCAGTCATCTTCTATTCCCCCACAGGTCCAGAATTGATCTGAGGAGGGTACTGTTGATGTCACATGTGTGCCCAGTGTCAGCCTGTGGATAGTGAAAACTCCTAGTACTCCCTAACCATTGGGGCAAAGATCCCACAGGTGACCCTACCCACTTTTGCAGCATGTCCTGTGTGTTTTGCCGCAAGTAAAGCCAAAATGCCACTCTGAGCAAAATGATCACAGCAGAACCTTTCTTCCACTATGCAGATCTCCTGTGCCAATCCTACAGATGTGGCCAGGGAAAAGAGCAACCCTTCTCTTGTGGTCACTCAAAAACAGTTCTGGGGCAGATCCAAGGATTAACTACATCTGATTTTCAGCAGGAAAGCCCCTTTGAAATAATTAAGTTATTGAGCACAGCCCAGATGAATAGGCCTTCATGAGAAGCAAAACACTTCATTGCACTCAAGCCCTTTGTATTCAGCTCCTGTGCGACAGATATAAGCTCATGTAAGTGGGCTTCTAAACGTGTTGGGCAGGTATGAAGCAACATTTTAAAGTACCTGTTCCAAAATATTTATTGCAAATCAGACTTTACCAATGAATTGGATTTGGAAGAAATATATTTAAAAAGTCAAAGAATGAACACCTAAATCCCATGCACCCTGCCTGCACTGGCAGTCAGGCCTACTTAGAGATGAAATGTTAATATTTGAAAGGAGGGTTTAGGCCAGTCAAAACGGGTTTATTTTGACAGGCCAATTTTGTAGTTCATACCTGCCCCACTGTTCTACACATGGCATGCCTTTAGTTATGTTTGCTCTGTTACTGAAGTGGGTGGCACAATGTGTGCTCCAGACACTTGCTACATTTGACTCACAGTCAAATTAAATATGCCAATGAAGACATTATCATACTGAAAGGTGGACTGCAGGGAATTTACCACTGCTATCAGCAATAAGGTACACAGAGTTCTACAACCAGCAGAAGCAGTCAAGGCAAACATCTAGGTGTGCACCACGCAAAAGAACATAATTTCCAGAAGCTTCAAGCCATGTGACTAGGCCGGCTCCCTGCCTGGCTAGCTCACTTGTGAAGGATCTGATGGGAGAGACAGCTTCCTCCCTCACTTGGCACTTTCTTCCTCACTACTGGGCAGGAGAGAATTGTGTTCCTCATGTGCCCTTATCTGCTTGAGATGTTGTTAGGGATCAACTCTGGGGCAA
Organism: Pleurodeles waltl; assembly: GCF_031143425.1. Lineage (NCBI taxonomy): Eukaryota > Metazoa > Chordata > Amphibia > Caudata > Salamandridae > Pleurodeles > Pleurodeles waltl. Next base: position 284,033,551 of record NC_090447.1, read on the forward strand.
GATGAATTTGGGTAGTGGTTGAGCCCTTCTTGTTCGCAGGTAAGGTCCAGGAGGCCAGAGGGGGCTTCAGAGAAGGGAGGAAGTTATCATACATGACCCCTACATATACTGGGGCACAAGTGTGATAGTGCTTCATCTCTGGTTGTGCTCTCCCAGGAGAGGGTGGGGTTAGTCCTAACACTCAATTTGCTATGATTTTCATAGGCATGTGCCCTCCTTAGGCAAATCCTAACTATGATGCTCAATGTAGTAATGATTTTCTTAGCCTGATCCCAAGATACCAGTAGGAGTCATGAGGGTCCCCATTCACAGGTACCCCTCACAGGACAGAAGTCTGGGGTAGACCCTATTCTCAGGGTCTGCAGAAAGTCCAACCTCAGCTGTTACTGAAAATGAGTGGATGGACCCATGCCAATGGGGCTAGGCACCAGAATGCAATAGATTCCTTAGAAGTATACATTTGGATTCCTCTCCAGCCAGAGATTCATTCATGGGCTCCAATATTTACTTTCTTCTGCTGTTACGTTTTTTTCCAATAGTTCTTTTCTTGTGTCCTTTTACCTGGGTTTCAAGGTAGCACTATAAAGCTTTGGACAAACCAGCACTACCAGACACTTTAATCCCAGTCCTAACTGACACAGGAAATATATTCTTCCTTCCATACCTCAAAGGGCCTCCGTGAGATTATCGCCAGGAAACTGCCTGAGCACTTATTGCCTTTGTGAGAAGGCCAAGCCCAGGTTTGTCAGTAATTGTGAGTTATTCACACTATGTTGATTTTTTTCCTCCCCTATTTTCTTTTACCTAGAGATGGTTTACCCCACCCAAATGGGCCTACTGGCCATGGGGGGCTTTGATATGCCTATTGGCCAGTGTAATCATTAACTTGGCCCGACAGTGTAGCTCAAAGCGTGAATCTCATTAAGAAAATACTGTAAAACCCAGAGAATATCTGTAAATACATCCATTTTAATATTATATTTGCAACTAAGGACTTTTTGAACATAGCAAAAGATACTTTTATCTTTTTTTGTTGTTGAATTACTGATAAGTTACTAATGTGTAGTTGTATCTAGAGTTTGAACACAGTAGAGTACTATATATTTTACTGTGAAGCACTACAGACTCATAGTAACACTCTAAACACACACTATATTCAAAAATAAGTTTGGAAATGTATTTTTAAATGTTCAATTAAATTACAGGTCGGCCTGCACAGGCCATAACTAATTTCTGCATGTTCCCATCTGTAACAGGGTACACGTGTACAGATATCAGGCTGGGTTGGACTATTGCCCCAATTGCTCAGTCCAAACATGTGTGCACATCTATCTCCCCTTTTTCAGTATGTAAATATTGAATGTCACTCTTAAGCTGCACAGCGGCAAACCTTATCTTAAAAGATGGTCACTGGAGGTTAGCACACAAGTCCATTTTATAGAAGCTAAGTGTGAGTGAACCTCAATTTGTGAGGTCCAAAATATAGGTGATCCAAAAGCAAAAGTTCTATGGGTGTTTAATCATTCTTTCACAAAACCTATGCCAAAAAGGTGAATGACTGGATAAAATGATCAATTTATAGGTAAAATGAATGTAGTACATTAATTTTGTGAAATTACAATTTTTAGTCATGCCTCTTTTATTACTAATAAGCTGAGTGGCATTAAAGTTACTAATTAAATGTTTCTTTTGTACTGTGCTATAAAACAGATAACATTAGAATTGTCTCAATTTTGTGGAAGGATGATATAGAAATATGTCAGTATACTACCAGTATAATACCAGCATATATTTTGATTTTCTTCATAACTACACACAGGCACACACACACACATATATGTAGCTATTTCCAGAAACATCAGAAGAGATGTTTAGATATTCAGGCCCGTATTTATACTTTTTTTGCGCCGCATTTGCGTCATTTTTTGATGCAAAAATGGCACAAACTTGCAAAATACAATTGTATTTTGTAAGTTTGCACCGTTTTTGCATCAAAAAGCGGTGCAAACGCGGCGCTAAAAAAGTATAAATATGGGCCTCAAGGTGTTGTTTATAAGATGCGTACTGTGTCTGTCTTCAGAAGTACAATTGAAATATACTAGTCAGCTGCTACAATGTGCCAACACACTGCTTAAATATGCCTGAATTCTTCTTAAGTGACAGTGTGTTAGTGTGCCATTTAAATAGACCGTTTCTAGTGAATGTGCGGATTGTGTTGTTGAGACATGCCTTAAAAGCTCATTGTGTCTTTGGAGTTGTTTAAATATATAAGCATTTCACATCATGTGACTTGAATTACTCACAGTGAGTGGATTGTACTGGTTCACAGTTGAGCTGAAGGTCTTTTGGTATGTCTGCATTCAGAATCACAACATACATTGTCCAATTACAAATGAACCAAATGTAAATCAATATTTTAAATACAAAGAAAACAAAATCTGGTATAAGCTAACTTAGAACATGTATAAAAACATGTGGAACACTTTACTTAGACTGATAGACGTGGCTGATGACAAGGGTGAGTGACTTTCTTGTCTTCATAGAGGACAGATCTCTCTATTTAACTTTGCTATAGTTAAGTGGTTGTGAGCTGTCATTGGCTACTCTGACTTGCAGGTCTCTGCACTTGTGTTTTGCCCTTTCAGGCCAATATGAAACAATCAACTTTAGTGATTGGAATATCCTAGAATATCTCCTGAATATAGTGTTAGATATTGCTTTTCTGTGGAACATTTATAACTATTACTATATAAAAACATTCATATATACATATTTGTACAGTTTTTTGTGGCATATATTTAGTTTTGGTAGGGTTGGACCTGTAATGACTTTAAATTGTTAATGCGTGTGTAACTGTTAGGGCGTCAGACCTTAATAAGTAAACTTACAAGGAGACGTGAATAGGTCGATTAACCTTTTGACTCACAATTAAGACGTTCTTATCATAGCTCCAGTACATGAACAATAATCAATACACAATAATTAATAATCATTGGTAATCAAACAAATTACTAATCAATGGAGTCAGTAATTGTCCCACACCATGACCTTTCAGTCATAGACAACCACACCTTTAGAAAAAGGTTTAGTGAGTTTATTTCACTATATTAACAATGCTAAGGTCATGTAGGTTAACCTCAAAATCAAATGAAACACTTTCAAAAACAGCACTAGTTTTCCAAAGCGGCAGAAGAAACGCAATCTAATCAAGGCTTGAACCACGACACATTCTAGTGCTACAGTGCAAATCAATAGCAGAGTCAGCTGCGACTCAGATAGAGCATATATGGAATTCAGCAAGGTAATTCATCAATAATTATTTTCTGTAACTGTCAGTCATTTTGTGAGGGCCCTTAACTAACATCAGATTAGCATCAGCATGTTGGGCATCATGCAAACCAATTTCGAAACATAAATTTAGAAAAACATCTAACTATGGATCTAACAAAAATGGAGCAATTGGTAGTTAGAAAGAAAAAGCATAAAATGCATAACAGTCACATTTCATTGTATATACCTATCCTTGGTAAGGGTCAGCAAAGCAGAATCAGTCTTCATCCTCAGGTCATCAGTTGATCAGCAATGCATCAGTCCCCCAGTCAGAAAATATGAGCCCAATGTTGGTATGAAGCTCAAATCTCTCCTAAAGTCTCTTCTTCCCTCTTATTCTGAATAACGTCTCTAGTCTCTTTTCTAATCTCAAATCTCTCGCTCTCTCAAATCATAATATGTCTGAAGTCTTTTCCCCCTGCGGTGTTGTTATATCAAAGTCACCTAAACTATCCCCTAGTTCCCTATTCGTCAGTTATTCGTATGTTCATACTTTACCCAATAATATTTCTACACCAAATCTATGAATTCTAATATTTCACCATTCACATGCAGTTAATTGGTTCACTTTACGATGTTCTCATCATCCGGCTTGTCAGGTAACAATATTGTTGCATCTTCAGCTCCAGTCAGTATCTTCATTGTTCTTGTCCCGGGAAAGTACCTCTCACACACATTCCACTTAAGTTGTTACACTAGCGGTACCATCATCTCCTTGCAGTCAGTTCTCACGAAAAGCTTCTGTTAAGCACTTTTAACAAGACAATGAACATTTCACAGTTTAATTCACTCTGTCAGCATTTTTTTATCAACCGCTAAGAAATACAGCTTCTGCATGAGGCTTGGCAAAATAAGCAAAGACACACGCTAAGTTAAGGCCTACAATTAATAAAGCTAGAGCATACTTCATAACCCTTAATATGACATATTACTACATTAGTCTAGTGCATATTCAATATTTCATAAGTATTAATCATTAATTAGTACATTTCGTAAACATTGGTGGCCATTCTTCGAGGTCACATTTTCAAATGCGTGCATTATTTTTCTACGTTATTCATTTTCTACATAAACTCATTATTCAAAATACATAAACAGTCATTAATAATTTCTAATTAAAACACCTGCGCTAGCAAAATCAATACATACCTTTTAGACATGCTGTGTTTCTCTTGTGTAGCTTCGGAATCATTTAATTTCTCTTGTGTGTGAACCAGACTGTCAAACTCTTATCTGCAATTTACACATTTTCTTCTTTGATTTAAAATAAATATTTCATATATTGACTGTTTTTGTTCCCTGACACCAGACATTTCAAAATATGTGTCACCTTGATGAGTCACTGCAATGAGTTTAGCCCAACATTGGGGTATAACAAGTGGACTTTGTTTTTTTGTGCACCACCATAAGTTAGGGCCAGATGTAGAAAGGGTTTTGCACCTCGCAAACAGCGAAAAAAGCCTCTCCGGTATGCAGAAATGCATTTTGCGAGTCAGATCCGACTTGCAAAATGCATTTCCGACTCGCAAATAGGAAGGGGTTCCCTTCCTATTGGCGACTCGCAATGCAATTGGAATCGCAGTTACCATCCACTTGAAGTGGATGGTAACCCAGTCGCAAACGGGAAGGGGTCCCCATGGGACTGGACAAAAAAATAATAATTCAGAGCAGGCAGGGGTCCAATGGACCACTACCTGCCCTGAAAAAATCCGAAACTAAAGGTTTCGTTTTTTTTTTCAAAGTGCAGCTCATTTTCCTTTAAGGAAAACGGGCTGCACTGAGAAAAAAAAACTGCTTTATTAAAAAGCAGTCACAGACATGGTGGTCTGCTGTCTCCAGCAGGCCACCATCCCAGTGAGTGCCCATACTCGCAATGGGGTCGCAAACTGCGACCCACCTCATTAATATTAAGGAGGTGGGTCTTTGCGACCCCATTGCGAGTTGCAGAAGGTGTCTGAGACACCTTTCTGCATACCAAATTGCGACTTGCAATTTGCGAGTCGCAGGGACTCGCAAATTGCAAGTCGCAATTTGGATTTTTGCTACATCTGGCCCTAAGTCCTGAAAAATGTTAATACCTAGATATATAAAGTCTTTGCATCATCCTTGCATCATGCAAGGCATCACAAGGTCAATGCAAAGGCTTCAATACTTTCTACAGAGCCATACAAGAATGATTGTGCTGCCTGGTGTGGTTTTGTAAAGAAATGTAACATAACACTACTGCTTTCATTGCATTACATTACATTCCTACTTAGGAAGTGTTTCATAAGTGGAGCATAGTCATTCCACTACAACCACCCTGGATTTTGGCACATTCCCAGGTTTACTAAAGGTACTAAACCTGGGAATGCTTCAAAATGTTATGCCTTCCTGTGGAGGGATATGTGGGAATACTGTTGACAAGGCTTGTCTGTTAAGGTTTTTTTTAATGATGCCTTCATTGTGAGCAAAACAAAAAAAAGTTATAATTCCAAGACTTTTACAGTTTACGACTATCAACTTAACACCCAAGAGAGATGGCACCCTTGAAATAGTGGTGTGCCAGGTTACAATATTCCTTCAAAGTTTTTCTTTATCTTTAATATATGAATTACTTGGTTTCCACTCTCTTACATTTGTACCTCTTATGGATCTCAAATGTTCTTATTTATTAGCTTGATTTCATGGATCTATATTATAAGAGAGAAACCATTCCACTACCAGTGACTGCCTAAGAGGAGTACCAAAAAACAAAGCACCAACAAACTAAAAAAATACAGAACAACTTCCTTAGCACTAGATTCTATCCACCAGAGTTCAAATCTGTACACATGCCACTTCCTAGTAAGTGCATAATTTGAACCATTATTTTACTTGCCCCAGACACGGGGTTATTGTGGGTAACTGAACTCACTCTGGTAGCTACAATGCTCCTTGGTTGTGGTGGACTATAAGGTGTCTGTTGGTGACATCTACCACTCTTCAGTTCACACCTCAATCTTGTCGTCCTCCTCGTACTTGCTGGTCTCAGCTTCATAGTCCTCCCTGGTTACACCGCCTCTCCACTTTTCTTCCCTGAGGTCTGTTGTCTCCTCTATTTCATTGTTACTCTCTTCCTCCATTGCTGCTACTTCTCTCTACATCTTCTCCTTTGCCATCCCCACACTCTCTCTATCTGTCTCTTCCTTCTGTCTCACCAAATCTGCCTACTGCTGGCTTTTCCCCTCTGCTGCTCAGCCCTCTTCCTGCAACAATTCCTTTCTCAGACTTTCCTCATCTTGTTGTCTCTACCCTTTCTACTTTTCCACTTTACTGACTTGTCATTTTTCTCTTTGCAGGTTGTTTAGAATGTTCTGGACCAGTGTCAGAGAATTCTTCCCCCTGGAACGTTCTGTTCTCTGATTCTAATCCTTCACACTTCCCCAGTGAGACATTATAGGGTAATTTCCTCTTTCCATGTGTGTTCCATTCTGCACCACACATAGAATGATGAAAATGCCTTTTAGGATTGCTTTGTGCAGGACACAATCCTGCCTGTAACAAAGGCACCCTTGCATTATGGGCACATGCCCCTCTACCCTTAATGTTAATGTAGTGGTCTCAGGCGATGGGATCCCCAGGGTCTGTTGAAGGCTTGGGAGGGGCACCGTGCAATCTCTCCCCGTAAGTATAATGTATTAGCCCCAGGAAATGGGCTCCCTGGAGCCTCTGAGAGGAACAAGAAAGGGGCAGTGCACCTCTCTTACCATTATTTTTATAGTGGCCCCAGGGATCTCTAGTTCCCTGGGGCCTCTCAAAGGCTCAGTGAGGGGGGCTGCAACCCCTCCCTTTGAAGTAATAATGATACTCCCTCATAGGCCTATTCCTACCTCCAGTGCTTTTTTGATAAAAGGCTGGAGACCACCATTTTTTGAAAAGTGAATTGGGTAAAGACACATTGGGACCCCACTTTTTTCTCATCCCCACCTGATTGGTCACTCCCAAATGTTCAAAAAGGAGCTAACATGGATGAGGATTTTTTGGAAAGTTTTGTCAAGATTTGTCAAATGGCGCTAAAGTTATAACCATAACAAAAAATACTTTTCCTATTGAAATGTGGTCCTAGCTATAACTATCCTTTGCCTTAATAGCCACCTACACTACTGTAACTGTGAGTGCAGGAGACCCCGAAATATAGACACCCCAAAATGTATCTCAATCAAGAAGGGCACCCTCAACCTCAGTTTCTTGGGGCAATGAATTTTTGAGTTAAGGCACCTCCCAATACATCAAAATATCAGAATTGTAGTCAATTAATTAACCCCCAGGGTGCCCGGGGTGAGCTGGTCTCGTCCCAGGCACATGGTTCCCATGTGCCTGGGACGAGACCAGCTCATCCTGCACCCGGCCCACGGGGAATGCCAGCGCTCCCCCCTTTGGCCTCCCTTCCCACACCCCCTAGTCGGGGATGGGAGGGGAATCGCTTCCCCTTCCCCCCCACCCCCCTGTCGCCAATCTGATGATGTCAGTGTGCTCACAGCATGCCTACGTCACCAGAAGCTGCAGAGGATGCGCTGGAAACCATTTGCTTCCAGCACGTTGAGAGAGAGGACCATCCAAAGGTGAGTCCTTCTCTTTTTGGGGGGAAAACAGACACAGGGGGACAGGAAATAGTTTTTCCTTTCTCCCTGTGCCTGTTTTCAATGGATTCCTGCTCCACTAGGCACCAGGGATTTAGTGTGAAGTTTATTTTGGGGAACGGCCCCTTGGGCAAGGGTCGCTCCCCTCGGGCCATCAATAAATCGTGTTTCAGCTCCTCCTGGGGGCAGATCGTCGTTTTTTTCAGCCGATCTGCCCCTGGGGGGGGGTCGAAACCCACTAGACAACCAGGGATTTTTTTTATGAGGTATATGGGCAGCAACCCCTTAGGGAAGGGTCACTGCCCTGGGGGCAATAATTTATTATATGTTTCGGCTCCCCCTGGGGCTAGATCGGCCACAGGGATTGTGTGGTGTGTGTTTTGTGTCTTAGGGGCACCCGTTGGGCAAGGGTCACCCCCCCATAGAGGGGAAATTACTGTTGGCAATTTCTGCCCCCCCATGGAGGCAGATGGGCCTATTTTTAATAGGCCTATCTGCCACCATGGGGGGCAGAAACCACCAAGACGCCAGGGATTTTTATTTTGTTCCCCTTTTTTGTTTTGCACTGGGGGTGCCCCCTTTCGCTGCCTTTGGCAAGGGTCTCCCTCTAAAGGGGGCACAGAGCTGTTGGCCATTTCTGGGGCATATCGGCCTATTTATTTTACGCCCATCTTCCCCCAAGGGGGGCAGACTCCACTTAGGCACCAGGGATCTTGTGTGTGTGTGTATATGTTTTGTGTGGGGGGCAGCCCCTTTGGCAACGGTCACCCCCCAAAGGGGGGCACATTACTGATGCCCATTTCTCCTCCTCTGTGGGGCAGGACAGGCCATCAAGACGTGAAGGATTTTTTTTTTGTTCCCCTTAGTTTTTTTGTGCTGGGATCACCCTCTTTTGCCCCCTTTGGCAAGGGTCGCCCCCCCCAAACAGGGTACAGGGTATAGAGCTGTTGGCCATTCCTACCCCCCTTGGGGGCAGATCGGTCTATTGTTTTTAGGCCCATCTGCACCCAAGGGGGGCAGAATCCACATAGGCACCAGGGATCTTGTGTGTGTATGTGTTTTGTGGGGGAGGTGGACCCTTTGGCAAGGGTAACCCCCCGCCAGGGGAGCAGAAGCCACTTAGGCACCAGGGACAATTTCTAAGCTTTTGGTGGCAGGGTGTTTGTCAACTGACGAAGTATTTGTATTTGTGATTATAACAGTTTATTTCTTCTTTTTGTTCTAGTTCAAAGGTTTGGCTTCCTTTGCTGTGGATCCTTGTGGTTTTGGCAGTAGTTGTCATGCAGTTTGCATAGTTCCATGTTTTAGGTAAGTAAAAGCAATTTACTCCAAAGCAGTATTGTTGACATGCATGAATGACATGTTTGTAGTTGGTGTACTAAATGCAGGATTGTGTGTGAAATTGTCCTTAGATTTGAGCACGATATTTGTGTTGTCATATGTCTAATTTGCTTCTTTCTTTTTTCTTTTTAGTGGGATATCATTGGTGATTGCTGTGTCAGTGCAGAGTAGTTGCTGGTGAGTAGCTTTTTCAGGCAAGTGAGTGGTATCGTTTTTTAGCACATAACTCTTTGTGATAAAGCTACACTTTGTTTATTACTTATTTTAGTGCTAGTTGTTGTTGGCAATCCATTTGTTGTTAGAAAGGATCATGGCTAGCCACAGATTGACTGTTCAGCAGGTTGTTGGCATGCTTTTTGAGTCGTCTTCTGACCATGATTATGAGACTGACTCTGCATCTGAGGCATGGGAGGAAGTGAGAGATTCTGGCAGTGAGTTTTCTGTCCGAGAGGATACTTCTGATGAGGAAGCCACTCTCAGTGCAGATGAAGGGCCTGTTTTAGAGGAGGACATTGATGTGCCAAGAGTGCAGCAGCCTGGGGCTGAAGGCTTTCCTCTTAGAAGACCTGACACCTGGATTGCCCCACACATGGAGCAGCCATAGCATTTACTGGTCTCCAGACTCAATACGGAAATCTTTTTGCCTGTCAATTTCTTTCACTTGTTTATGGACAATGTATTTTTTAAAGAGACTGTTGAGCAGACTAATTTGTATATGGAGCAATATTTGAGGGACAAAGCTGCCAGACTTAGGCCTCAGTCTAGAGCTACTCAGTGGGTTCCCAGATATTTGGAAGAGATGAAAAAGGTTTTAGGTTTGACTTTTTTGATGGGGTTGATAAGAAAGCTGTCACTGGCTTCTTATTAGTTTACTAGTCCCTTGATGGAAACGGCTATATTTCCTGAAACTATGACTCGTAGTTGTAGACAATGCTTTAGCGTTGCCACAAGATCACCCTGATTGTGACCGTCTTTTTAAGATTAGGCCAGATCATTTTGTAGATCGTTTTTCAGAAGTCTATCTTCCAGGCAAAGAGATAAGTGTGGATGAGTCTTTGGTCCTGTTTAAGGGGCGTTTAGTTTTTAAGCAATAAATTCCTAGTAAGAGGGCACAGTATGGAATTAAATTGTTTATGCTATCAGAAAGTAGTCCAGGATACGTGTATAATTTCCAGTTCTACACTGGTAGGGATTCCAGTATTGACCCTCCTGGTTGTCTGCCCACTTTTGGAGTTAGTGAGAAAATTGTGTGGGAACTTGGTAGTCTGTTTCACAAAGGTCACAATTTGTACGTAGATAATTTCTACACTGGAGTGCAGTTGATCAGGGAGTTGTTTAGATTGAAAACTGTTGCTTGTGGCACAATCCGTTCTAACCGGAAAGGCTATCCAAGGGAGCTTGTCTGTAAAAAACTTGAGAGTGGAGAGTGCAGTGCTTTGCGGAATAATGAGCTGCTAGCTCTGAAATTTTCCAAAAGGAGGGATGTGTACATGCTATCTACCATCCATGATGAGAGTACTTCCCCTGTGACTGTTTGGGGTCAGGCTGCCGAAGTGCAAACCTGCATGCATTTTGGACTACAATAGGCACATGGGTGGTGTTAATAGAGTAGATCAGAGGTTGGAACTTTACACTGCTTTTCGTAAGTCTTATGTGTGGTATAAAAAGTTGGCCCTACATTTATTTCATTTGGCAACTTTTAATGCTTTTATTGTGTTCAAGGATTGTTCACCAGAGTCGAGGATGAAATTTGTTAAATTTTAGGAGTCAGTGATAGAGAACCTTATTATGGTTGAACAGGCACGAGTTCCTAGAGTAGCAGTGGTGGAGGATGTGGCTAGATTGAAAGATCGCCACTTTCCAGGTCACATCCCCCCCACTCCCAAAAAAGACTTGCCCACTAAGAAATGTAGAGTGTGTGCCCGAAGAGGTATCCGGAGGGAGAGCCGGATGTACTGCCCCGATTGCCCTTCGAAGCCTGGGCTGTGTGTGGCCGGCTGTTTCAGGAGTTACCACACCAAAAAATACTGTGAGCATAAACTGCCTATTTTATATTTTCATATGTTCAGTTTCATGGTTGGCATTACTGTCATGTATTTAGTTAGAGCTTTTGTGCTTGTAGTTTTGTACTTATTTTATAATTAGTTAGTGGTTGCTTTGTTGTTTATAAACAAAAAAAAGTGATGGCAGTGTGTGTGAAGTCGTGCTTTGCTGGCGGTGTGTGTGTGGATTGGTGCTTTGCTGGTGGTGTGTGTGGAGTGGTGTTTGGCTGGTGGTGTGTGTGGATTGGCGCTTGGCTGGCAGTGCCAGCCAAATGTCAGTCCACACACTCCCATCAGCTAGTGTGATTGCTGTATCAGGCAAGTGGGCATATGTAAGTGATGGGCCCTTGAGTGGCGCTATCTGTCGATGCGAGTGTTGTAATGTGCTGGGCCCTTGGCTGGCGACGTGAATGGTCTTGTGCATGTCATGTATGAAAAGTGCGTGAATGGACTGTAAGATGGTTGGTGCCTTTACACGGCTTTACAGCTTACGAGCTGTGAGTCATTGGTTCTGTTTTTTGTCCTTTCAGTTATTAACAGTGCATTTCACTTTTGTGAAATGTCTTGTTAATAAAATTTGATCTACTGAACCATCACTCACCCTCAGGCCAAATCCAACCAGTATGTGTGGTAAAAATAACAAAACCTGTTCCGCTGTAATCAGGCGTCACAGCACACATGTGACATGCTAGGTGTCTCAGGTGGGACCCCGATGATGAAGCATGCCACCAACTTGGTTGGTGGGTGAGGGGTCTTTTTCACTTAACCTAAGTGTATTTCTTTTCACAATTTTTGTGTTTGGCACGTCACAGATGTACGTGGACACATCAAAATGATATATTACAAAACTTCCTGTGTTTGGGGGGAGGAGACACCTATGTGTTTGGTACTGGGTGCGGCCTTCACTTAGGGAAACCTACCAAACCCAGACTTTTTTCAGAACTAGACACTCCAAGGAGTCCAGGGAGGTGTGGCTTGCGTGGATCCCCCAACATTTTCTTACCCAGACTCCTCTGCAAACATCTAAATTTGCTTAAAAAAACATATTTTCCTGACTTCGTTGTGGGATCACCGCTATGGCACAAAATTCCCCAGCGTTCCCCTCAGTCTCCCAAGTAAAATGACACCTCACTTGTGTGGGTCCCCAAAGCAGAGTCAGCCTAAAGATGTATAAAAGAAAAATGTGTGCTAATCAACTCGCTGTGCTATCCCCTCAATCTCTACAGGTTTTTGCCTTCCCACCCACACAAGTGAGGTATCATTTTTATCAGGAGACTTGGGGGAACACTGGATGGGAGGAAATTTGTGGCTTCTCTCAGGTTCCAGAACTTTCTGTCACTGAAATGTGAAGAAAAAGTGTTTTTTTAGCCAAACTTTGATGTTTGCATTGGATTCTGGGTAAGAAAACACTGGGGAATCAACGCACATCACACATACCTGGACTCCCACAGGTGTCTAGTTTTCAGAAATGTTTGGGTTTTATAGGTTTCCCTATATGCCTACTGAGCCCAGGACCAAAAACGCAGGTGCCCCCTCCCCAAAAAACAGTTTTTTAAATAATTTTGATGTGTCCACCTTGTGTTTTGGGGCATTTCCTGTCGCTGCACTAGGCCTACCCACACAAGTGAGGTATCATTTTTATCAGGAGACTTGGGGAAATGCTGGGTGGAAGGAAATTTGTGGCTCCTCTCAGATTCCAGAACTTTCTGTCACCACAATATGGGGAAAAGTTTTTTTTTTTGCGACATTCTGAGGTTTGCAAAGGATTCTGTGTAACAGAAGCTGGTGAGAGCCCCACAAGTCACCCCATCTTGGATTCCCCTAGGTGTCTAGTTTTCAAAAATGCACAGGTCCGGTAGGTTTCCCTAGGTGCCGGCTGAGCTATAGGCCAAAATCCACAGGTAGGCACTTTGCAAAAAAACCCTCTGTTTTCTTCGGGAAAATGTGATGTGTCCACGTTGTATTTTGGGGCATTTCCTGTCGCAGGCGTTAGGCCTACCCACACAAGTGAGGTACCATTTTTATCGGGAGACTTGGGGGAAAATAGAATAGCAAAACAAGTGTTATTGCCCCTTGTCTTTCTCTACATTTTTTCCTTCCAAATGTAAGACAGTATGTACAAAAGACTTCTCTTTAATTCACATGCTAGTATGGGCACCCCGGGATTCAGAGATGTGCAAATAACCACTGCTTCTCAACACCTTATCTTATCCCCATTTTGTAAATACAAAGGTTTTCTTGATACCTATTTTTCACTCTTTATATTTCAGCAAATGAATTGCTTAAGACCCGGTACAGAATGAAAACCCAGTGCAAGGTGCAGCTCATTTATTGGCTCCGGGTACCTAGAGTTGTTGATGAACCTACAAGCCCTATATATCCCTGCAACCAAAAGAGTATAGCAGACGTAACAGTACTTTCATACATCTGAAATCGCAGGAAAAAGTTACAGAGTAAAACGTGGAGAAAAACAGCAGTTTTTTTCACCTCAATTTCAACATTTTTTTATTTCAGCTGTTATTTTCTGTAGGAAACCCTTGTAGGATCTACACAAATTACCCGTTGCTGAATTCAGAATTTTGTCTACTTTCTAGAAATGTTTAGCTTTCTGGGATCCAGCTTTGGTTTCTCACCCATTTCTGTCACTAACGGGAAGGAGGCTGAAAGCACAAAAAATCGTAAAAATGGGGTATGTCCCAGTCAAATGCCAAAATTGTGTTTCAAAATTGTGTTTTCTGATTCAAGTCTGACTGTTCCTGAAATCTTGGAAGCTGGTGATTTCAGCAAACCTTTTGTTGATGCCATTTTCAGGGAAAAAAACCACAAGCCTTCTTCTGCAGCCCTCTTTTCCCTTTTTAAAATATAAATAAATACATTTTCACTGTATTTTGGCTAATTTCTTGATCTCCTTCAGGGGAACCCACAAACTCTGACTACCTCTAGAATCCCTAGGATGTTGGAAAAAAAGGACACAAATTTGGTGTGGATAGCTTATGTGGGCAAAAAGTTATAAGGGTCTAAGTGCAAACAGCCCCAAATAGCCAAAAATAGTCCTGGCACCTGAGGGGGGAAAGGCCTAGCAGCAAAGGGGTTAAACCGCCTACTCAAAAAATGGAACTCTAGATCAGTGTAATGCTTAAAGAGTTTTATTTCAAAAGTTTAAAAGTCAGGCAATACAATGTCAGTGCTCAGCAAAAAGGGCAATACAGCAATACAGAGTAATGCAAAATAAAATATTAGTCCAAGTCCCACGTGGCCAGCAAAATCAAGAGTAAAGCGGAGAGCATCCAAATAAAACAGGAAAGTCTCCAGTGCGCCTTCAAAATCAAGAATTCTTACATATTATTTTCACATTTGAAATTAACAGAGCTGCAGTATCACTGTGCTATGAGCAAAAGTACAATTCCATAAGCTAATCAAAGCAAAGTCCAAGGCCCGTATTTATACTTTTTTTAGCGCTGCATTTGCGCCGCTTTTTGACGCAAAACGGCGCAAACCTACAAAATACAATGGTATTTTGGAAGTTTGCGCCGTTTTTGCGTCAAAAGACGACGCAAATGCGGCGCTAAAAAAGTATAAATACGGGCCCAAAGGTCTTATTGTCTTAGTACCTAGGGTCTATGCCACTACATGAATAATTAGTCTGCTCCCTATCTGCTAAAGTCACCCAAAGCAGCTAGCACAAGCTAGATACATGAAAAACAGTGTGTTATATGAATGAGGTCACAGTGATCTGATGGAAAGATCTTGTAGAAATAATTGCGATTTAATAACTGAGCTGGAGAAAGTTAATAGAAAAAAGCATTAACCACCACAATGGAAATAAACAAATATTATTCTAGATAACTACAATCCTGCAGAAACAACAGACAGTGAAATGTGGAGAAGGAAGACATGGGTGACATCCATCATAGATTCTAGGACCGAATTGAGGTCTAGTTCAGTGGCTTAAAGAAACTTGATGGGGCCCATCTGCAAAGTACATGGAGTGTCCCCCTCTGAACTCACTCAGGAGCTGTCAGGTAAAGGCACTGTGCTTAGGGGGCCACCTGGAGCTTGGGCCCCCTGCACCGAAAGGGGCTGTGGGAGCCCTTGTTACCCCACTGGTCTAGTTACCAGGAGTCAGAAAAACATACCTTTACACATCATAGAGAATTTGGTCTAAAAGCAACAGTACTATATCAGTGTATAGATGTGTAATTGAGAGTAAAAAGCATCTTCCTCATTGTTAACAATGCGCACAATTATAAATGTACATAAATATTTTACATAACTTAGTGACATGTGCAAATAACAAGAAACAACCCCAGTGGGTCTATGCAAAATACCTTGTTTTGAAAAAAATGATGGAGGGTAAAGGTAAATTTGCTGTAACTGGTGCAAAATGTCATTGTAATTATATAAAAGAGATTTAAATTGCTTTAGCAACTGAACTTTAAAACAGGAATACCCAAGCAAGAAGTAATAATTGTCTGTCGTTAGTGCTCCTTATAACATAATGCATGCCTTTGCTTGAGAGATTTCTGCACAGAGAATAATGATGTTACCAATACACTGGTATAGCTGTTGCTATTGTCTTCAGAAGATGATTTATCACAGCTCTACGGTATTCTAGCCTGAAATTCGCCAAAGGAGCAGGAACAATTTCTCCAAAATGTGCTCCTTCTTGTAGTCTACTGAAACCTCAAGCTTTCTAATAAGGTACAGGTTGCAATGATTCAAAAAGGAACGCATTCAAGAAAATAAAGGACTGTCTGTCCTCTCATAACAGCTAGTTAAGCAGATCCTGCAGCTAGCTAACAGTTTCAGAAAATTAGTCTCACCCTTTCGAGCATGATCCAAGATTATGATTTTCTCAAGGAAAGTGGTATGGGGACACAAGGACAATAGCTTTATGACATTACAAGAATAAACGTCTTAAAGTACACATCACATTCATCAAATAAAATTCAATTTTTCAGTTTCTAACCACAAAAAAGTCTGAGCAAATGGTCTGGGAAAACGTAAGAATGCTGAAAAAATATTAGGACCTTGATTGCTTTTCCTAAAGAAGTTCCAAATATGGATCAGAATCCATCAATGATGGGCCTGGTTCACAAAGGTAAACTTAGACTTTTGGTGGAAGTTTGGACCAAATATCTATGTTTACGGCTTTTCAGTGTTTACAAAGGTAAGTTATGAGTAATATCTTTTCATCTGCACTCGGGGCAGAATCTCCGCACTCGGGCAGAAATTTTCGGCCCAAGTGCAGAAATTCCACTCTGCACCTGGAGTGTAATCTCTGCACCCAGAGTGTACTCTTCGCACCCGGAGTGGAATCTCAATACTCAAAAGATTCCACTCCAAGTGTAGATGTAAAGATACTACTCATAATTTACCTTTGTGAATACCGGAAAACCGTAAACTTAGACTTTTTTTCTAAACTTAGATCAAAAGTCTAAGTTTACCTTTCTGGATCAGACCCATAACAATTACCCCAAAATACATAGTAGTTTGGAGAATAAACTCCAGTGCCAAATTTTTCTAGTTTAGTACTTCATCCAAAACTACATTTTTTTTTTTTGAAATCGGAACTCTTCATTCACCTTTTTTAGTGAGATCTTTGCAAAAGGGGCACAACTCACTTGCCTATGCAGTCAGATCGAGACGGGGGTTATACCAAGTGAACAAACATAGAGCTTTTGCAGCTCCGGGCTTTGTTTATGTTTTATCTGTAACTGAAAATCTGCCATAAATCATGACCCATTTGTCCATTTCTTAGTTACCCTTCTTCATTGAGATTCGGGAATGCTTTTGGACTGACTGTTGTATATATGTTGGCCACTCCAACATCGTTCCTGTCAGTGTTTCTGTCTCATCCTAAAAGTGCATTAAGGATGCATACATTTTTGATTTGCACTGCTCTGGAATCATTCATGAATGCTTAAACAATGTATACTGTAAGTACATTTGGAGTCTAGGTTTGAATATTCCTGGCAGATTCTATTTGGATTCTCTCACAGAATGTATCCTTCAACTCCGCAGATATTTCAAAAGACTTTTGAAGATTTTTACAAACTGTTGTAAGGATTTGAACTGCCTTCACATTAAGATGACAAATGATTACAATGCTGTGTTGCAAAAAAGAGTACTCGAAATCTGCCACCTGACTTTAAATAGGGTGTTATCTGAACATCTTGAAAGCTGTGCTAATATCATTCAAACCAGAAGTGGAGATTACACCAGAGCAATGCCATCGGAATCAATATCCTCATTGTAATGCAAGTGAGTGGTAATTTCACTGTTCGTGAATCACCCAGTGCCAGTCGTACTTAGTGACCAAATCACCGCATCCTAAATCTCTCAACGGTGGCAAGCAGCAAAAATCTTCTTAATATATAAGGGTCTCTTTGTTTGATTCCACGAAAAGGCATGTGGCTCTTCTGCTAAAACTACACGTTGAAGAAAATACACTAGAATTCAGCAGTATTAAGACCCAGCTTAGAAAAGAAAGTACAATAATAAAACCTATGGTCAGCCTTAAGGTAAAACGTAACAGGCAGCAAGAGCAGGTCAGCAGAGTGTAGCAGAAGGCAGATTATGGAAACCAAGAAGGTTAAGTCCGCTAAATCAAGAACAAGGCCTGAAGGAACATCTTTCCCAAAAGTTAACCTGTAATGAAATCCAGCAAGATTATTATTGCAGGATCTGAAGCTTTAACTTCAGATACGAAGGAGAGAGGTATGGCACACACAGTCGCTGGAAGACTATGCAAATGCAAGGCATGCTGAAAATTGGTACAAGCATGCGCTAGCTCCCAAACACTTGAGACACACGCAAGAAATGAACTCAGAGCTACAATGCCATGGCCAGCTAACACAACAGAATGTTTCCATATAGCCATCGTGAATTATTGGACCACTGTGCGCCTGGAAGATGGAATTATCTTCTATCTCTAATTCCTATGGTCCTGACAAGCTTCTAAGGTTCCACACCTTCACAGGCAAGATTCACACCGAAGATCCACAAACAGAAAATTCAGCTAAAGTTTGATTGACATTATCTGCTTAGTAGTGGACAATATCTTTGTAAAGTGATCTTAAAAGTAGGAACAATTCAGGAAACACGGAGTGAGTGTGTTCAGGAGGGCCAACACACTAAATTCTTGGCTCAGTAGAATGAGGACTGGATAGAAGCAATCCCTAAATTGATCTGTGAACTTATTGCATAGAGATGGTCATGGACTCAGGATATTGATTGATGTGAGTATTTCACCAGCTTCCTGTAATTTCCAAATCACTCTTTGAAAGCTGTGATGGCGTTAATGAAACATTTTTTTAAATAAACACTATGCTCTTAAAAACACTTATTCATATCCATTTAATTGGTGAGACATGACACCTATTTCTAATACTGTTGTGGTATGCCATTGGTTCACTATGGTGTCTTTTGCCAGATGTGACAGTCATGCAAAGCTTTTTAATAAGTTGTGGGAGTATACCTTGTGCACCAGAAAGTGATATTATTGTAAATGGGAAATCATGAACAAAGGCACAAATTGAGAGTGCAAATAGCTTCCAACTAGATAGACAGAGAAGTGGTATCCGGTTGAAGTTTAGGAGCCAATTTAATATCAGTGAAGAAGCTAATGATTCATACAGGTGGACATCAATTGTCAAAGATACTCAGCTTTCTTTGAAACTATACAGAACATCAGGTTCAGGGCTTTGAAAAGTTTCCTTTCCTAAACTGGCAGACAATGCAAGGCCATTAGACGATGGATGATAACGATGAGTGAGATTTATAAAGCATGCAGCTGCTCTGAGGGGTGTCCTGGCACTCCTATTACTAGGTATGCACATTAGACTGACTAAAGAGTCATATTTTTAGGATTTTGTTTTAAAGAAGTCTGTTCCACGCTTGTGAGCTAAAGGTCCAGAGGAAGTTTTTTCCACTCAGAGGGACCAATAAAAGAGAAGAAATGCCTACCTGTCCTTGCCCGGTAAATTACTGGTGCCAAAACTAGGGTTCATAGGAAGACCGGAGCTTCCATGTAGGGCAGTACCTGTGAATTCTGGTGGCCAAATATCACAGGCCTATCTGGTTGAATGCTCTTTAGATCAGAATTAGCACCTTGACCACAAATGGTTTCCTCACAGGAAGCCAGTGCAGCAGATGAAAGTGAGTAGAAACCAGAGTTTTAAAAGCCAGATTTAGAAGTAGTCATGCCGCAGCACTATGAACCACATGAAGTCTCTGGATAGCATAGTCCGGTAGGTTGAGATGAAGTGCATTACCATAATACAGCCAAGATGTGCTACATTACAGTTTTCTTGGAGGACCCAACAGAAGGAGCAAAAATTATTTAATGCACGAAGTAGACCAAAGCAGGTCCCTACCACAGACCTGACTTGAGACTGAAATGAAATCTGGTGATCAGATTTTGACCCAAGGTTCCCAGCTACTCCTGCTTGAGGGAGCAGAAGAGGTGCTCCTACTGGCAAGCATGCAGACCAGTTAAGGGGTGCAGCCATGATGAAAAAGAGAATTTCTGTCTTGGCATTGCACATTGGTTGGTGACAATGCATCCAGGAGAACACTGCAATTAGCAGGACCTGATTGTGTCATGAGCAATATCTTCACGATTATTAAAGGAGAAAAGCAATTAAGTGTTGTCTGCATATGATATAATCTTGGCTCAAAAAGATTCAACCAGGCAGGCTGGGGGGGGTAGGGTAGATATTAATTAAGGTGGGACTCAAGTTCAAACGTTGTGTGACCCCAACCTTTAGGGCTTTATTGCCCGGTACAAAAAGGGGGTCCAGACCTCTTGTCTTCTATTCCCTAGAAAAGAGTCCAAGCAGCTCAGTGCCAAGCCCCCCAGCCCAATTTTCTGAAGGAAGCGTAAAAGGATCCAGTGAGAGACCATATCGAAAGCTGCTGGGAGATCAAACAGAATCAGTATAACCTTGCGGTCTATATCCAAGGTGTCTTTGATATGTGGATAAATGTCAAGGAAAGCCGTTTCAGTGTTTAGATCTGGTCTAAACCCCATTGAGCTTGTTAGGCTCCAGATAGTTATAAAGCTGTCTGTTCATCAATTTATCTAGGAGCTTGGACAGTGGCAGTCTGCCAAAGGATTTGTCAGTAAGGGAACTATTTTAAAAACCCTTTGGCATGGAAAATAGAGACACACCAAGAGGTTTTTAGAAGTTGCTGCACAGCAGCATTTTGGACCACCTGCAGCCACTTAATTAATCAAAACTGAAAACCTAAGTACAAGATATTTGCATAGTTCATTTTTAAAAAGGAGTCTAGAAGCAGAAGGAAGTGATTTTTTTAAGGCTCATAGCTAGCTACCCAAAACAAGAACCAACCATAGCAGTGACTTGAGGTTGAAAAGAGAGTCAGTGATGACATTTGACTCCCAAATTCCTTGCTTCTGCAGTGGGTGGAATGGAAAGACCTAAACAGCAGGATTTTGGTTGACTACATCAGTGACAGACTTTGACATTCCTTAAAGATCACTGTTTCCTTTTGCTACTTTTTAGTGCAAACATTTTTATCTTGCCCCATCAGATCAAAAATTTCAGCTTTCATTTTGAACTATATAACAACAGCACTCAAGCACGTCTCTATTTACTGAGTTTGTGGGATGACTTTATTACTGCTCTCCTGCTACCTGAGTCCTGAAACCAGGGGTCTGAAAAAAGGGAAAATAAGGTTGAAACAGGAAAAAAGTATATTTTGATGTACAGTTTAGAAAGCGCACTGTAAAGTACATTGAATGGCCAGGTGCTATAAGAAACTCAAAAAACAAGATGATTGCTGGAGTTAAATAAACATTTTCATTGTTCCCTTTACCTTATTATGTGAAGATCTCAGACTCGACAGAGCAGTCGCCCTCTGAAAAAGAATAGGGGACATTTAAAAAATAGTTGAACTCAAAAATAGATATTAAAAATATTTTATGTTAAATATTGTAAATGGAAGTTCATTGTATATATTTACTTTAATTGTGGAACAAAATAAAAATGCTACAGCACTATTAAATTAATTTTAAATTGAGACATTAATTCATAGAAATATACATAATTAAATTGTAATTACATTTCTGAAGTTTACATTTAAAAAGGAATCCCATCTAATGAAAAGAATGTATGTGTATTAGTAATTATTCACATTTAAAATGGTGTAAAGCATGTATTACAAATAAT
Source organism: Pleurodeles waltl (assembly GCF_031143425.1). Classification (NCBI taxonomy): domain Eukaryota; kingdom Metazoa; phylum Chordata; class Amphibia; order Caudata; family Salamandridae; genus Pleurodeles; species Pleurodeles waltl. Next base: position 284,055,061 of record NC_090447.1, read on the forward strand.
GTTATTCATATTTCTATTTTTAACTACTTTAAATAATTTAATTTAATATTATTTCCTATGGCGTTTTATTTTAAGTCCCCATCTCCAATATAAGAAGGAATTTGCAGTGCTAGCGGTTGGCCATATGAGGTGCTGGACTTTCTATTTCTTTATTCTTTTTTTGTAGCACCTTACACTCAGAGTTTGTGAAAAGTAGCAAACTCCCTCAAATTTGTAATCGTACTCAGAAACGTAACTTGCCATTGTCAGGCCATGATTCTTCATTGCTTTCCTAAATTCAAGCAGCACTGGGATGGATCGGAATCATAGAAATGGGAATGCTGTTCCAGATACCCAGGTAGATAGATGAAACTTACATGTTGTCTCTCTTATTTTTCTTTTTTACACTTTTTAGACTGCAGTTTGGTGGTGTCCTCGCTGCTGGTGCAAATGCTTATGATGGTTCAGGGGCAAAAGTCTTCATGACCTTAAAGCCTTACCCTTGAATATCACCAGGTTAAGAAAGACAACAGCCCATACTTTTCTTGTGCCGATATTTGCTTCACTTTTTGATGCAAAAGCATTGCAAACTCACAAAATACAATTATATTTTGTACGTTTTCGCATAAAGAAATTACGCAAATGAGGCACAAAAAGTATAAATGTGCGCCAAAGAGTCTCAAGTCTTGGCTGCATTTATCACACTAATGGGGACTTTCAAGTTTCCATTCAGGTTATAAACAGTGGTATCTGTTTTTCAACATGAGATGCAGCTTTACTTGGAAAGCTGGCAGGGTTGTTGTTACCTTAAGATGATTTCCTGATCTATGAGTCATTGTGGAAAGAACTCAACTCTTAAATCATTCAAATGTTCAAAGTGTTCCAAAGGCATGGTTGACATTAAGAATAAATAAATGTTGTTCTGGATGTTAGCAGATGTGGTACCTGGAACATGACATAAATGTCAAGCGGAAAACTCAAATGGGAATTAGTAGATGTTGTTGTGAATCTGGAGCCTTCTTATGACAAGGAGCACATCCTGTCTTTTCTAAGGATAGTCGAATATTACTCCCAGTTCGTGAAGAACTTGGCAGCTATAACTGTCAAAGACACAGTTGATGAGAAAAGATGTTGACTTAAGTGAAGATTGTTAAATAGATTTTGAACTGGTTAAGAAAGGTCTGGCTAATGCACCATACTTTAAGGTGTTCACCTTTGGTGAAGAGTGTACAATTGTCATCAATGCCAGTTGTAAGGATTAAGGTTTTGTGTTGAAGCAGCAGGTAGTTGTGGAGAGGCAAGCACAATTGTTTTTCTACAAGAGGGTTATTTCAGTAGTACTCATGATTCAGAATTAAGTCAGATCATAAATATAAGGGAGAAACTTTGGGCACTAAAGTTTCGATAGAGAATTAGCAAACAAATTCACAATATCTATGAGAAGTCTTTCCAATTAGAATAAGTGTCTGGTTTACAAAATAGAGGGGCTGACTGTTTATCAAGGTTAGTTGATGTCCGGTGTGTTAAAGAACATGTAGCGGTAGGCTGGAAACTCTTGTATTTGTGGTGACTAAAGAATAGATTAGTCAAAGATGAAATTCTATCAGAGGTCATAATTGGTGTCAGCAGACGTAATTTTAATAGGTAATTGATTGCTGGGAATTCAAAGCTGTTTGGCTTTGTTTTCATAATGTTTTTGATGGGCTGTTCTTTCATTGCCACAGGTTGGTGGTACCTAGCAAGTCACAGAAAAGAATAATTAATCTTGCACATGTGGAGTACTTAGGGGAGGATAAAACTAAAGAGAGGGTACCTGAGAATTTTTGGTGACTGAGTTGTGAGCCTTAAATTTAGAGGATTGTTAGAGAGTTGTTGTGTGCCTCATGAGTGGTATGACGGGTTAAAATAGGACTCCCCTTTTACTGAGCATTGTATATTATAGCATCCTTGGCAGAAGTGTATAAAAGAGACTGAGCCGGAAGTGGGTGAATTGATAAGGGCCAAGGCTTCCTCAGGGGTGGTTAAGGGACGTAAATTCACAAAATCTCTGAAAGTGCTGAGTTTATTTAACAATACAATGGAAACCTTGATCTTTAAGATCTGGAAAAACACAGAGTAGCCATTTAGTATAAATCTACATTCCATGTCCAGGAAAAGAATCATGATGCAGAGCAGATAACACTTCGAGGTACGATTGGAGGTATGTCTATGAGCCTTGTGCCCAAAGGATTAGCAGACACCAGGCTAACTTCAAGTCTATTGTTCTGATTTAGTATTTGATGAATGGTACTCTGCTCAGCAGAGTGGTGCAGAATATTACCCATGTCATCCTGATTGACTAGCATTTAAGGGATGTCCTTGTTTGATTTTAATGGCTGTTCACCAAACTTTTAACTTTTTTTGGTTTTCAGAAACTAGCTTTAAAAGTGGCAGTTTGTTTCATAAATTAAAAAATGAATAACCCTCTGTTGGACTTGACATCTTTGGTGTGGTTTTCCCCCAACGTCTTGCCTTCCAGCCTCCAGTTTTGGAGACTTTGGAACTGATTCTTGGCGGATGGGATACTCAGTCACGAAAGTGACAGATATCCAGTCCACTGTATTACAAGTTCCATTATATACTATGGAATTTGTAATATGCCGGACAGAATATCCTTCATGTTTGTGATAGAGTATCTCATGCATCAATATCATAATCAGGGCCTTTGTTTTTGATGGCTTTAGGATTTTGAACACTTTACCACTGCTAACCAGTGCTGAAGTGCTTTTGCTCTCTCCTTTAAACCTGATAGAATTGGCTTACACCCAAATGACAAGCTTAATGTACTTGCAAGACCCTAGTAAATTGGTACTACATGTACCTAGAGCATGTAAATTAAATGCCTCTTACGGGCCTGCTGCACTGATTGTGCCCCCCTCCAAATGTAAGTAGCCTTTAAGCATGTCTCAGACCTGCCATTGCAGCCCGTGTAAGCAGTTTTAAAACTGCATTTTGACATGGCAAAATAAATCTTTCGCCAGGCCTAAACCTTTCTTTTTATTACATATAGGTCACCCCTAGGGCAGCTCTGAGCAGCAAAGAGGACAGGGTGCAGTGTATTTAGGAAAATGGACATGTACTTTTAAGTTCCACATGTCCTGGTAGTGAAAACCTCTAAATGTGTTTTTCGCTACAGCAAAGCCTTTCTCTCCCATTGGCTACCATTGGGTTACCTTATTATATCTAATAAGTGATAACCTTCAATTCGGAGCAGGTAGACAGGTCAAATTTGGTGTTTGAAGGATTGTAATTAAAAGCCATCTTCATTGGCAAAGACGGATTTTCAATCACAGTTCTAAAAGACCAGTTTGAGAAGGTTGGCATTTGTTTGGTTCCTGCAGCCTGATCCTGGGTCACATGACTAGGTGTAACTAACTGCTACTCTTTATGTTTTGCTCTTAGACAATGAGACAAAGGGAAGATAGGTGTTGGCAGGATGGGACACTCTTGGTTGATGCGGGAGAGGAGCTGTCACCTACCACACTTACACATCACAAATGCTCTGCCTGAGCACTTTCACAAAGCGTTTGACACCTATCTTTTCTGATCTGAGATAGCCTGGGATCAGTGCAGGGAGGAAGGGGATGCCTGATGTCTTATTGGTGTAGAAACCTCTAGAAGCTTTCCTTACTTCCAAGTAGGCACAAGATATGAATGATGGATACTTAGACACATATTTTCAGTACACATCTAAACCTGTGGGAAAACCCAGAAGAAGGGCCACTTTAGTTCTCCACAGGAAGGACTTTCTGCAACCCTGCTGCCCTGCTGTCAGCTGCCCTTCTGCCTGTTGCCCTGCTGCCTGTGTGAAATACTGGACCTGTTTACTGATCTCAGGAATACCAGAGTGACTCCAAGGGCTTGCTGGCTAGCCTCATGACCAGGGCCTTTGGGACTGAAATCTCCAGCCACCTTGAACCCAGCACCTGGACTCTGCCTGCTGTGAGTCCTACCCTTTCGAGTGGTGCCACCCCAGTGCTGGACCCTTGGCATGGGCCAGAAGTTGCTCTGCCAGCACAAATGTGGTCCCAGCAGAACCAAAATACCAGAGCTCCAGGGCAATGCATCGCTGACCAGAAACTTCTCATCAGAGCTGCTGAGTAACCCATCACATCACCAAGCTGTGCATCAGGATTGCTTTGTGGTTCCTATCCAGAGCAGGACTTTGCATTGCCATCCATAGCCTTCCAGGAACTGCTATTGTATGACCCAACATTGATGCAGGACCTCACATTGCAACTTTGCAGCTCCTTGGAATCACTGCTGCACAACACATCCTCGACATGGGACTCTACAAGGTCTGCAATCAGAATATAAGGTACTCTTGTTCAGTGGGTCTAACTGGGTCCCTGTAGCCAGCCGGCGCTCCATTGTAGTCGACTAGAACTAGTAACTTTATCTCACCCCAGCCCGACTAGCTAGCCACAGTTGGCGCTTTGTGCTTTGTGGTGCTATTTTCACTTAAAAATGTAAAATTGCATATCTTTGATTCTACTGATTCTACTGATTAGAGTTTCATTGTTTTGGTCTTACATTTTTTATTGAATTTACCTTTTACCTTTTGTTTTCTGAACTGTTGTGGGATTTTTCTTTTTTTTTGTTTTCACTTTATCATTGTTTGAAGTGCTGCATAAATACTTTACACACAGCCTTTAAGCTAGGCTTGACTGCTTTTGTGCCAAGCTTTCAGAGGGTTAAGGACAGGATAATTTGGGGTGCTTGTGACTTCACATTGACAGGGAATTGTGGTTGCTGCTTGAGAAGTATTTCACCACCCTCAAAAACCCAGTTTCAAACACCCTCACACCCTGTAAGCTTTCTCCCAAGGCGTGTACTTTTCATTTTTTGTTCCATCTCTCTGAGCCAGGTTTGTCCTGGTGTCGATGGACAGGGGTAAAAGACATAACACCATTGACTCTAAATAGGGCAGACTGTGTAATATTCTTCCTTTGATGATGCCTACTCCATAGGGCCATGTGTCCGCTAAGAGTTTCACGACTTTTCTCTAAAGTATTTCTTTGTTGGATTGGGTTATTTTGCTTTCTTTAAAGAGGAAGAAATGTGGTGTGTGGAACTCTCTCTCCTAGAAATTCCCATTTGGAACTTAAGGGGGTCATTCTGACCCCGGCCGGCGGCGGAAGCCGGCGGCCTGGCTGGAACCAGCAGAATACCGCTGCGCGGTCAAAAGACCGCCGCGGGTATTCTGAGTTTCCCGCTGGGCGGGCGGGCGACCGCCAGAAGGCCGCCCGCCCGCCCAGCGGGAAACCCCCTTCCATGAGGATGCCGGCTCCGAATGGAGCCGGCGGAGTGGAAGGGGTGCGAAAGGTGCAGTTGCACCCGTCACGATTTTCAGTGTCTGCCACACAGACACTGAAAATCTATGTGGGGCCCTGTCAGGGGCCCCACGACACCCGTTCCCGCCAGCCAGGTTCTGGGGAAGGAAGGGGGTCGGAATACCCATGGCGGCGCTCCAAGCAGCGCCTCCATGGAGGATTCCTTTGGGCAGGGGTAAACCGGCGGGAAAACGCTGGTTGCCCTTTTCTGACCACGGCTTTACCGCTGAGGTCAGAATTGCCCATGTAGCACCGTCAGACTGTTGGCGGTGCTACCCCCGGCCTCCACCCTGGCGGTCATAGACCGCCAGGGTCAGAATAAGGCCCTAAGTGTTTTAAAGTGAAAGAAGATTCCAAGGGTTGTTGATGGTCAGCGATAACTTACCCGAACATGTCTGCTGCATCCAGTGGTATCTCTGAGGTCAGCACGGTGCACTGATCTCAGGTACAGCAGTCATAAATGAATGTCTTATAATGTCATGTGGACTGAATCACAGGCTTTACTGCTTGTACCTTCAGTGGGAATCCTAGGTATTTAAAAAGTATCCTGAATAAAGAAACCTACAGTTGTTGGGGCTAGGTTAATTTACTGTTGAAAATACTCCGCAATTTGTTATTCTCACCTAATGTATGTGTATATCTAAAGGAGTGTTTTAAGGACGATATTCTTTTCAGGTAATTTACAGCTCACACCGAATAAATAGATAACTCCAAAAGCGTAATGGCTTTTTGTCCACCATTCTGAAACAACATGATTCATGGAGCTCCAGACAGCTGCAATATTCCCTGTTTGTGGCCTTACTTCACAATGTATTCCTGCATCTACATCTCGGTTAAAAAAGGTCCTCGATACACGGATATTCGGATTTCTAATAATTGAAGTACCCTGGAGGAGGCCTGATGAAGTTTAATGTTTCTGAAACTGTGCAGTGCTCATGTTTATCCATTATTTTCATACATTCGCTTTTATTAAAATATGATTTCTCATTCTGCATTCTTCACTATTTGCACGTACATTGCTGGCACTTTCTATAAAATGTTGTAAAGTAGGCTTAATGTATTCATGAGGTTTGGAACTACGAAATACTTCATCTATATTTTTCCTAATGAACCTATCTTTCATTTATGTTTATGATATACTTTATAAAAGACTTCTATTGAAAAGATTGTCATATGTTCAATTGACAAACCACCAAGCACCCAATGCCATAGTGGCACAGCTATTCGGAATCTTCAAGTACCCTGTTTTGCTTGATCATTTAGCTGGCTTTCATTGTGGCAGTGTACTACATTCCTTTTATTTAGCACACTCAGAAGCTATGTGATATCCTACTTCACACTCTTTCAAAAAGCCGGATGTTGCTGCTGAATGCTCAACTCTCGCTTTCATAGCAAGACAGATTTAGTTGTTTACATCCTTCTCCCAACGATGTGTCACTGATGTATTCATCTGCGAAGCTTGCAAAACGTAGAAGAAACATTTACATCATTAGAACATTAAGGCCCGTATTTATACTTTTTGACGCTAAACTGCGCTAACGCAGTTTAGCGGCAAAAAAATTTGCGCCGGCTAACGCCATTCTGAAGCGCCATGCGGGCGCCGTATTTATTGAATGGCGTTAGCCGGCGCAAGCAGACCGGCGCTGCCTGGTGTGCGTGAAAAAAAACCACATACACCAGGCAGCGCCGGCGTTGGGAAAAATGGCGTTAGGGCGTCTTAAAATGGCGCAAGTCAGGTTGATGCTAAAAAATCATCTTAACCCGATTTGCGCCATTTTAAACGACGCCCAGACGCCATTTACATGACTCCTGTCTTAGTAAAGACAGGAGTCATGCCCCCTTGCCCAATGGCCATGCCCAGGGGACTTCTGTCCCCTGGGCATGGTCATTGGGCATTGTGGCATGTAGGGGGGCACAAATCAGGCCCCCCTATGCCAAAAAAAAAATATTAAAAAAAAAAAAATTATACTTACCTGAACTTACCTGAATGTCCCTGGGGTGGGTCCCTCCAGCCTTGGGTGTCCTCCTGGGGTGGGCAAGGGTGGCAGGGGGGGTCCCTGGGGGCATGAGAGGGCACCTGTGGGCTCATTTTGAGCCCATAGGCCCCTTAACGCCTACCCTGACCCAGGCGTTAAAAAGTGGCGCAAATGCGGGGTTTTTTGACCCGACCACTCCCGGGTGTGATTTTTGCCCGGGAGTATAAATACGACGCATTTGCGTCGCCGTCATTTTTTTAGACGGGAACGCCTTCCTTGCATCTCATTAACGCAAGGAAGGCGTTCACGCAAAAAAATGACGCTATTTGCCCATACTTTGGCGCTAGACGCGTCTAACGCCAAAGTATAAATATGGCGTTAGTTTTGCGCCGAATTTGCGTCGAAAAAAACGACGCTAATTCAGCGCAAACGGAGTATAAATATGCCCCCAAATACAATGCGATAGTGCTGCTGCCTATTCACAGCGTTATGCTAGATCACAGGGTTTCCTTGAAGGTTCTTGGGGAATACTGACTGCTGTTAAAAAAGTTGCAATTGACTGGTCAAAAAAGTAGAGTGAAAAAAAAAAAGTTTCAGCTGTCTATTACAGGAAAATATGTCCTGCTTCCTGAAGTGAGAGTTCTACATTACTGGCTTCTCTTAAAAAACCCACCATGAATTTAGTAATTCAAAAATACTGGTACACTGTTTATCTTTGCAAATGTTTGGAAAGTCTGAAAGCAAACCCGTGTCAAGGGGATGGGGAATTCACTTGACCATTCAATGTTGCAATGAAATTGTTAATTATTTCTTCTAGTTAACCAAAATCAGCAAATGCCATCTTTAAGGCCTGGTAAGAACTCAATGTGTTTTCTTAACCATGCACAAATGTGTTGGCCTAAGTAAGAAAGCTAGGGCTCTTCTTCTCAGTAGAAAGCGATCGACGCGTGTCACTTTTTGCCAAATGGTTCTCAGAGGGTACGTACATAGCTGTGGAAGTGACGGAATTTTTAAAGAAAGTTCATAGTCCTTTATTTATATTTTATAAAGGGTATATGTTAGCAGTAACTACTCGTCTGTAGCGTTAGGCTCCCCGGCCTGTTGGTGTGTTGTGATGTTCAGTAGGAGATTCATTAAAAGGGATCTTGATCTTATCATCTCCTGTGGGAGAATAGTCTTCCCATATCCGAGGTAAATTCTCTTTGCTCTGTGATTAGTGCCATTCAATGTGTAGCTGAACCCAGGAGTATTACTTATTAAACTTTTGTTTCTTATTACACTGTAAAGTTTCATATTTAGTCTAAATAGTGAATTTGGGGATGAAAGTAGCTAGTCTTGGTTAATTTCCGCTTAACATTTTTATTTCTATCAGACCAGATCCAACGTTTCTGCAGTAGTGTAAGAGACAACATGTAGATAAAGTGGGAGCAAAGGAGTATGAGTATGATGAAATTAAGTAAAACACTGTGGGCATGGGGAGGCCTTCTGTCGCCCCTCCTTTACCCTGCCACCCTGCACTCTGAGTCATATATCTGTATTATGTATGTAGTGCATACCCATAAATCCGGCAAAAGAAACACTTTTGATTATCCAATACGGGCATAAATACGTACTGTTAGAAATGGGGTTTTTGGTTGGCAGTCAGGTTACTTCCTGTCCAAGCAAAAGCCCTCACTCTAGTCAGGGTAAGTCACACACTATCCAAGATTATCTTGTGCCCACCCTCTGGTAGCTTGGCACGAGCAGTCAGGCTTAACTTAGAAGGCAATGTGTAAAGTATTTGTGCAATAAATCATACAATACCACCATATAGCACCACAAAAATACACCACACAGTGTTTAGAAAAATATATAATATTTATCAGGATAATTGTAGGTCAAAAAGAATAAAGTTTGCAAATGGAAAATTGTAGAAATATCACAGGGAAGTGATATAGAGTGTCTTAAGTCTTTAGAATGCAATACAGTGTCTTTCAAGCACAAAGTACCTGGTTTCTGGTAGAAAATCTCCTCAGAGGGCCACAGGAGAAGAGATGCGTGGAAAAAGGGGTGTGTGCGTCGATTTCTCCTCAGCACACACAGACTTGCGTCGGTCTTTTCCACGCGGGGAAGTCGGGCGTCGTTTTCCGGCGCGCAGACAGTCTCTTTTTTGTGGATCGCGGGGATTACCAGATGTCCCGGGTCTGTGCGTGGATTCTCCTGCTTGTTTTCCGGCTGCGCGTCGTTCTGCGGGGCTGCGCGTCGAAGTTTCGATCTCACGGTAAGCGTCGCGTCGATTTCACCTTGGAAGTCGGGCGGCGTTGTCCTTGCGAGGCCGTGCGTCGAAAGTTTGGTCTCACGGCAGGCGTCGCGTCGATTTCTCCTTGGAAGTCGGGCGGCGTTGTCCTTGCGAGGCCGTGCGTCAAAGTTTCGCACTCACGGTGGGTGTCGCGTCGATTTCTCCTGGAAAGTCGAGCGGCTTTGTCCTTGCGAGGTGGTGCGTCGAAGTCTCGATCGCCCCGAGGGCGTCGCGTCGATCAGCGTCGGTGTGCGGCGTTTTTCTCGCCGCGAAACAAGCTGTGCGTCGAAAGTTTCGGCGCACGGAGCGTCCAAGTGAAAGGAAGAAGTCTTTTTGGTCCTGAGACTTCAAGGAACAGGAGGCAAGCTCTATCCAAGCCCTTGGAGAGCACTTTCACAGCCAGACAAGAGTTCAGCAAGGCAGCAGGGCAACAGCAAGACAGCAGTCCTTTGTAGAAAGCAGACAGGTGAGTCCTTTGAGCAGCCAGGCAGTTCTTCTTGGCAGGATGTAGTTTCTGGTTCCGGTTTCTTCTCCAGCAAGTGTCTGATGAGGTAGGGCAGAGGCCCTGTTTTATACCCAAATGTGCCTTTGAAGTGGGGGAGACTTCAAAGAGTGGCTAAGAAGTGCACCAGGTCCCCTTTCAGTTCAATCCTGTCTGCCAGGGTCCCAGTAGGGGGTGTGGCAGTCCTTTGTGTGAGGGCAGGCCCTCCACCCTCCCAGCCCAGGAAGACCCATTCAAAATGCAGATGTATGCAAGTGAGGCTGAGTACCCTGTGTTTGGGGTGTGTCTGAGTGAATGCACAAGGAGCTGTCAACTAAACCTAGCCAGACGTGGATTGTAAGGCACAGAAGGATTTAAGTGCAAAGAAATGCTCACTTTCTAAAAGTGGCATTTCTAGAATAGTAATATTAAATCCGACTTCACCAGTCAGTAGGATTTTGTATTACCATTCTGGCCATACTAAATATGACCTCCCTGCTCCTTTCAGATCAGCAGCTGCCACTTCAACAGTGTATGAGGGCAGCCCCAATGTTAGCCTATGAAGGGAGCAGGTCTCCCAGTAGTGCAAAAACGAATTTAGGAGTTTTACACTACCAGGACATATAACTACACAGGTACATGTCCTGTCTTTTACCTACACAGCACCCTGCTCTAGGGGATACCCAGGGCACACATTAAGGGTGACTTATATGCAGAAAAAGGGGAGTTCTAGGCTTGGCAAGTACTTTTAAATGCCAAGTCGAGGTGGCAGTGAAACTGCACACACAGGCCTAGCAATGGTAGGCCTGGGACAAGGAAAAGGAGCTACTTAAGTGGGTGGCACAATCCGTGCTGCGGGTCCACTAGTAGCATTTAATCTATATGCCCTAGGCACCTGGAGTGCACATGACTGGGGACTTATAAGTAGATTAAATAGTTCAATCAGGTATGATCCAAAGTTACCATGTTTACAGAGAGAGAGCATATACACTTTATCACTGGTTAGCAGTGGTAAAGTGCGCAGAGTCTAAAAACCAGCAAAAACAGTATCCAAAAATGAGGAGGGAGGCAGGCAAAAAGTTAGGGGTGACTACCCTAAGGCTGTCAGGTCTAACATGTGTCCCCCCCAGCTGAAAGTGGGGAGAGCTACCCGACCTCCTGGGAGCTCTCATCGCTAAGGCGGAAGTACCTGGAGAGACCATCAGCATTGGCGTGGTCAACCCCTGGGCGATGTTCCACCGTAAAGTCCATCCCCTGTAGGGAAATGGACCACCTCAGAAGTTTTGGATTCTCACCCCTCATCTGCATGAGCCATCTGAGGGGCCTGTGGTCTGTCTGAACTAGGAAGTGAGTCCCAAACAGGTAGGGCCTCAGCTTCTTCAGTGCCCAGACCACAGCAAAAGCTTCTCTTTCAATAGCACTCCACCTCTGTTCCCGTGGTAATAGCCTTCTGCTAATAAAGACTACCGGTTGATCTTGGCCCTCCTCATTTAGCTGTGCTAGGACTGCCCCTATGCCATGCTCTGAAGCGTCTGTCTGCACAATAAATTCCTGGGAGTAGTCAGGGGCCTTGAGCACGGGGGCCGTGCACATGGCTTCCTTTAGGGCGTCAAAGGCTTTCTGACAAGCCTCTGTCCAATTCACCAACCTAGGTTGCTTCTTGGACGTGAGTTGGGTCAAGGGGGACACAATGGTACCATAGCCCTTGACAAACCTGCGGTAGTAGCCGGTGAGGCCTAAGAAGGCCCTCACCTCAGTCTGGGTTCGAGGTGGTTGCCAGGCCTTGATAGTTTCGATCTTGGCCTGGAGTGGCTGCACCTTGCCACCACCTACTAGGTGTCCCAAGTACACCACGGAACCCTGCCCAATCTGGCACTTACTAGCCTTGATGGTCAGGCCTGCCTGTTGCAGGGCCTGAAGCACCTCCTTGAGGTGGAGCAGGTGTTCCTCCCAGCTGGAACTGTAGACAGCTATGTCATCCAGGTAGGCTGCACAGAAGGCATCCTTGCCAGCCAGGACCCCGTTAACCAACCGTTGGAAGGTAGCGGGGGCATTTTTCAATCCAAACGGCATCACCCGGAACTGGTAATGGCCGTCAGGGGTGGAAAAGGCGGACCTTTCCTTAGCCCCCTCAGTCAGGGCGATCTGCCAGTACCCTGAAGTAAGATCAAACGTACTCAGGAACTGGGCAGCGCCTAGCCTGTCCACGAGCTCATCAGCTCGGGGGATGGGGTGAGCATCAGTCCGTGTGACTGAGTTGAGACCCCGGTAGTCCACGCAGAACCGGAGTTCTGGCTTCGCGCCTGGGGCAGTAGCCTTGGGGACCAACACCACTGGGCTGGCCCAGGGACTACTGGACTTCTCAATAACCCCTAGCGTCAACATCTTGGAGACCTCCTCCTTGATGCTGGCCTTCACCTTATCTGACAACCTGTAAATTTTGTTTTTCACAGGGAGACTGTCACCGGTGTCAATATCATGAACACAGAGGTGGGTCAGTCCCGGAGTAAGGGAGAAGAGGGGGGAGAACTGCTCCAACAGCTCATAGCAGTCTCCTTTCTGGTTTAGAGTCAGGGAGTCAGACAGAATGACCCCGCTTACGGACCCATCACCTTCTTGGGCAGAGAGGAGGTCAGGGAGAGGTTCACTCTCCTCTTCCATTCCTTCATCTGTGACCAGAAGCATGTTGATCTCCGACCTCTCAAAATGAGCTTTTAGTCGGTTCACGTGGAGCACCCTTAGGGGGTTCCTAGGGGTTTGGAGGTCCACTAGGTAAGTGGCCTCCCCTTTCCGCTCCTTTATTTCAAATGGGCCAGACCAGCGGTCTTGGAGAGCTCTGGGCTCTACTGGCTCCATTACCCACACTTTGTCTCCAGGTTGAAACTCTACCAGAGTGGCCTTCTGGTCATACCATTGTTTCATCACCTCTTGACTGGCCTCCAGGTTACTTTGGGCCTCTTTCCAGAAGCGGGTCATCTGATTGCGGAGGGCCAACATGTAGCTGACCACGTCCTGAGGGGGTGTCTTTGGAGCGTTCTCCAATCCCTCCTTGACAATGCTTAAGGGTCCCCTGGCGGGGTACCCATAGAGAAGCTCAAAGGGACTGAACCCTACCCCCCTCTGGGGGACCTCTCTGTAAGCAAAGAGCAGGCATGGTAAGAGGACGTCCCATTTACGCCTCATGGCCTCAGGGAGGCCACCAATCATGCCTTTCAGGGTCTTGTTGAATCTCTCCACAAGCCCATTAGACTGGGGGTGATAGGGTGTGGTGAACTTGTAGGTTACACCACACGCATCCCACAGATGCTTCATGTACGCGGACATGAAGTTAGTGCCTCTGTCAGACACTATCTCCTTGGGGAACCCCACACGGGTAAATATCCCCATCAGGGTTCTGGCTACCACCGATGCAGTTACGGTCCTCAGAGGGATTGCCTCTGGGTACCGGGTGGCATGGTCCACCAAAACCAGGATAAACCTGTTGCCTAAGGCAGTTTTGGGGTCCAAGGGGCCAACAATGTCGACGCCCACCCTTTCAAAGGGGGTGCCAACGACAGGAAGTGGAATCAGGGGGATTTTAACCCTCTTTCCTGCTTTACCACTAGCCTGGCAGGTAGGACAAGCCCTGCAGAATTTGTCTGAGTGTGTCCTCATTTTGGGCCAGTGAAAGTGGTTGACAAGCCTGTTGAAGGTCTTGTCTTGTCCCAAATGTCCTGCCAGGGGAATGTCGTGAGCCAGACCCAGTAGGAAGGCTCGGTAACATTGGGGGACCACCAGCACACGGGCTGCCCCAAAGACCGGAACCCTAGGCTCACTGTAGAGGAGATCATTCTCCCAATATAGGTGGTGATTGCCAGAGGCGTCACCTGCTGCCTGGTTTAAGGCTTGTTTTCTCAACCCTTCTAGAGTGGGACACTCTTTCTGCGCCTGGCAGAATTCCTCCCTGGTGGGTCCACCCTCAACTTGCCAGCCAGCAAGCTCCGGTAAGTCACCTAGGGTGGCAATGTCTTCCCCAGTTGGCTCGGGAGTCTCCTCCTCAGGAGCCCCGTCAGCCACTGTGGGAACTTCTGGGGCCGGTTTCCCGCGCCCCTCGTCCCTCCTCTTGGCAGCTCCCTGGGCCATCGTTCCAGGCTCCAGGGGCCCTTGACTTCCCTCTCGGTCAGCCATGGACCGGGTGGTCATGCAGACCCACTCAGGTAACCCTAACATTTCCAGGTGAGATCTGAGCTCTACTTCTTTCCAAGCAGTATGCTCTAGATCATTGCCTAACAGACAATCTACAGGCATGGCAGGACTCACAGCTACTTTCAGAGTACCAGAGACCCCCCCCCACTCAAAGGGAACCCGAGCCACCGGTAGGTGACTCTCGCGGTTGTCAGCGACTATGACCTGGTGGAATGTATTCGGGATTATCTGCTCTGTGGACACCAGCTGACTCTTGATAGTAGTCATACTGGCTCCTGTGTCACGCAGAGCCTCCACCTTCTGCCCATCAATGAGGACCCACTGCCGGTACTTGGAAGTATTTTTAGGCATGTGGACCCTGGACATCATTTCTCCTTCCCCCAGGGACACTAGGGAAATCTCTACCTGCTCCCCAAAGCTAGTGGGGTCCATCTCCCCCCCGAGTGCTACACTAGTCAACCCAGGCGCCTGTCCGGTAGTGGACGGTGCCCTCTTGGGGCACTGTGGGTCGCCTTTGTAGTGACCATATTGGTAACACTCCATGCATTTGGGGCTAGATTTTCCTGACCTGTCAAATGTCCCTGGTTTCTTCCCAAATTTGGAAAAGGAAGGGTTGCCACCCCCTCCCTGGGAATTCTTTTGGGGGCCTTTAGAGAGTTCCTTATCTGTAAGTTTATCTCCCCCCTCTTTCTTCTGTTGGGAACCCTGACCACCTTTGTGGGAGTCCCCCCCAGGTACCTTTTTGGACACTCTGGTGCTAACCCAGAGGTCCGCCTCCTCAGCAAGCTTCCTGGGATCAGTCAGCTTACTATCCACTAGGTGCTGGCGCAAATCGGTATAAGTAACATTAAGCATATGCTCTCTCAGGATCAAGTCATATAAACCTTTATAATCTGCTACTTTGTTGCCCCGCACCCATCCATTCAGTGCCTTACTAGAGAAATCAAAGAAATCTACCCATGTTTGTGTGGATTGTTTGGTGCTGTCCCTGAACCTCTGACGGTATCCCTCAGGGGTCAGCCCAAACTTGGCAATCAAAGTGGTTTTCTGGAGTGGGTATGTGTTTTGATCCGGTGGATCCAATGTGAGAAGTGTGTCCCTCCCCAATGGCGGCACATAACCCCACATAGCTACCCCCCATTGCCCTTCAGGAACCTCATGAGCCCTTAGTGCAACTTCATAAGCAGCTAACCATTTATCTATGTCATCTCCCACCACAAAACTGGGCACCACATTTTTGGGTATACGAACCTTCTTTTCTCCAGCAGGTCCTGTCTGTATGCTGCCACCATTATTGCTGGATTCAGACTGTCTTGCCTTGATCTCCAGCTCCTTGAGACTCAGTTCATGAGCCAACAATAGTTTCTTTTCAGCCAACGCTCTTTCAGCTTCCACTTGTTTGGCTGTTCTTTCAGCTTCAATCTGTTTGGCTGCTCTTTCAGCCTCAGCTTGTTTGGCTTCTCTTTCTGCCCTCTTCTCCTCCTGTTGTGCCTCAATTTTCAGTTTCGCCATTTGCAATTGGAACTCCCTTTCTTCTCTCCTTTCCTCTGCGGTCAGGCTTTGCATGGAGACACTGCTCCCTGGTCTGGAAGGGTGCACAATTGCAGTGGTACCACCATCCATAGATAGTGGAAATCCTTCTGAGGGGCCATTTTCTGGCTCCTCTTCCTCATCATCCTCTAAATGGGCTTCTGCCCAGGCCCTCAGCGCCACTTGAAAGTCCTCCTTTCTGGAGGCCCCTTGGGTGGGTACCCTTAATGCCCTGCAGAATCCTCTTAGTTGTTTGACCGTGTATGTATCCAACTGGACTAGGTCAAAGTCCCCTGTCTGAGACCCAGTCAGAGACATGTTGAGTGAGGATTTAGTTTTTGAAAATTGTCAGGAAAAAACGGATTTTCAAAAAGAGATAAACACCAAGTTGACCTTCAACTGTGGGTATGTAGTGAAATACTTAGCTACTGTATGTCACTGCACAAATACAAGTCCTATCCTCACCGCTGATCACCAATGTTAGAAATGGGGTTTTTGGTTGGCAGTCAGGTTACTTCCTGTCCAAGCAAAAGCCCTCACTCTAGTCAGGGTAAGTCACACACTATCCAAGATTATCCTGTGCCCACCCTCTGGTAGCTTGGCACGAGCAGTCAGGCTTAACTTAGAAGGCAATGTGTAAAGTATTTGTGCAATAAATCATACAATACCACCATATAGCACCACAAAAATACACCACACAGTGTTTAGAAAAATATATAATATTTATCAGGATAATTGTAGGTCAAAAAGAATAAAGTTTGCAAATGGAAAATTGTAGAAATATCACAGGGAAGTGATATAGAGTGTCTTAAGTCTTTAGAATGCAATACAGTGTCTTTCAAGCACAAAGTACCTGGTTTCTGGTGGAAAATCTCCTCAGAGGGCCACAGGAGAAGAGATGCGTGGAAAAAGGGGTGTGTGCGTCGATTTCTCCTCAGCACACACAGACTTGCGTCGGTCTTTTCCACGCGGGGAAGTCGGGCATCGTTTTCCGGCGCGCAGACAGTCTCTTTTTTGTGGATCGCGGGGATTACCAGATGTCCCGGGTCTGTGCGTGGATTCTCCTGCTTGTTTTCCGGCTGCGCGTCGTTCTGCGGGGCTGCGCGTCGAAGTTTCGATCTCACGGTAAGCGTCGCGTCGATTTCACCTTGGAAGTCGGGCGGCGTTGTCCTTGCGAGGCCGTGCGTCGAAAGTTTGGTCTCACGGCAGGCGTCGCGTCGATTTCTCCTGGAAAGTCGAGCGGCTTTGTCCTTGCGAGGTGGTGCGTCGAAGTCTCGATCGCCCCGAGGGCGTCGCGTCGATCAGCGTCGGTGTGCGGCGTTTTTCTCGCCGCGAAACAAGCTGTGCGTCGAAAGTTTCGGCGCACGGAGCGTCCAAGTGAAAGGAAGAAGTCTTTTTGGTCCTGAGACTTCAAGGAACAGGAGGCAAGCTCTATCCAAGCCCTTGGAGAGCACTTTCACAGCCAGACAAGAGTTCAGCAAGGCAGCAGGGCAACAGCAAGACAGCAGTCCTTTGTAGAAAGCAGACAGGTGAGTCCTTTGAGCAGCCAGGCAGTTCTTCTTGGCAGGATGTAGTTTCTGGTTCCGGTTTCTTCTCCAGCAAGTGTCTGATGAGGTAGGGCAGAGGCCCTGTTTTATACCCAAATGTGCCTTTGAAGTGGGGGAGACTTCAAAGAGTGGCTAAGAAGTGCACCAGGTCCCCTTTCAGTTCAATCCTGTCTGCCAGGGTCCCAGTAGGGGGTGTGGCAGTCCTTTGTGTGAGGGCAGGCCCTCCACCCTCCCAGCCCAGGAAGACCCATTCAAAATGCAGATGTATGCAAGTGAGGCTGAGTACCCTGTGTTTGGGGTGTGTCTGAGTGAATGCACAAGGAGCTGTCAACTAAACCTAGCCAGACGTGGATTGTAAGGCACAGAAGGATTTAAGTGCAAAGAAATGCTCACTTTCTAAAAGTGGCATTTCTAGAATAGTAATATTAAATCCGACTTCACCAGTCAGTAGGATTTTGTATTACCATTCTGGCCATACTAAATATGACCTCCCTGCTCCTTTCAGATCAGCAGCTGCCACTTCAACAGTGTATGAGGGCAGCCCCAATGTTAGCCTATGAAGGGAGCAGGTCTCCCAGTAGTGCAAAAACGAATTTAGGAGTTTTACACTACCAGGACATATAACTACACAGGTACATGTCCTGTCTTTTACCTACACAGCACCCTGCTCTAGGGGATACCCAGGGCACACATTAAGGGTGACTTATATGCAGAAAAAGGGGAGTTCTAGGCTTGGCAAGTACTTTTAAATGCCAAGTCGAGGTGGCAGTGAAACTGCACACACAGGCCTAGCAATGGTAGGCCTGGGACAAGGAAAAGGAGCTACTTAAGTGGGTGGCACAATCCGTGCTGCGGGTCCACTAGTAGCATTTAATCTATATGCCCTAGGCACCTGGAGTGCACATGACTGGGGACTTATAAGTAGATTAAATAGTTCAATCAGGTATGATCCAAAGTTACCATGTTTACAGAGAGAGAGCATATACACTTTATCACTGGTTAGCAGTGGTAAAGTGCGCAGAGTCTAAAAACCAGCAAAAACAGTATCCAAAAATGAGGAGGGAGGCAGGCAAAAAGTTAGGGGTGACTACCCTAAGGCTGTCAGGTCTAACACGTACACTTCATGTTTTTCATAGAACATATATGCAAATATTTTTCATGAATGTTCAAGTGAGCATTGAAGCTGCCTACTATTGATGCCCTCATATAATCAATGATACTATCCACATATTTGTTTTGAGCAAAGTAGCACCTCTACTCAGTCACAGCAGCTCATAAATATAAGAAGCTAGTTTAAAATCAGATGTATTAATTGAGTGTCGGTAAATGGATATCCTACTCTGCCATGCTTTACCCAGACTCTTCTAATTAAGAGTGGGCAAAAATTTCCGCTATGTTGGTGGAGTTTGCAGAGTTTTGCCCACTCTGCATTGCGCTTGGAATGTGGAGTTCCAGCAGACCTCCAGCAGAAAGAGTTATTTTTCACATGTGTAAGTAGCAAGCATGAGTGGGAATCTGCATCCCCAAGCATGATTTATGTGTGCTAGGCTTCCTGTCAAGATTTCTCAATGCGGGTAGTCTGGCAGGGCCGTTCACGATGAGAAAGCTGCTGCTCAAGTGAAAAATCTTCTTGAGCAGCAGAAAGAAGCAATGCCATGTGGCGCACCACGTGGTGGCTTTCATGCTGATTTTACAGAGTGGAACAAGCTCCCAGAGCTAAAAATCAGCGCAAGCAGCGCAACGTGCCTGAATTTTGCCCACTCGGGGAACTCTGCAGAATCTCAAGGAGTTTTTATGCAACTCTGTGGAATTCCACAGAGTGAAACTACACAAGTTACGTCCCAGCCTACTTCTAATGTGCATCAGCCCTGGAGCAGGGATATTGTTTACCTGCAATACATTGTCTGCAGTATCAAACCTCCCTGTAAAGAAGGGGTTGTGCATATTAATCAGTATATAACCAAACTCTTCAATTTAATGCTTTTAAAAGAGAATAATGAGTAAATATTTAATTGCCACTTTATAGTAATTATAAATAAAATCAGGGGCAGATTAGTTAAAAAATAGTGCAACTCAAGACAGCAAACACATTTGCTGCACTGCTTTGTGCTGGGGAAGAGAGCAATGCAGATCCACATTTAAGAAATAGGGCCTGTTGCTTCTGTCTTCCCCAGCTTTGACACACAAACAGGCTGCTTTGCGCCATGCAAACACCTTTGTAACATAATGCAAAGTTGTGTGCTTGTTTTCCAGCATAGGGTTTATACTCTTCCAGTACAAAATCTGATGCTTAGCCAATCTTTGCTAACATTTCACACGTCGCATCAGTGCTGTACAGTGAAGCATACATGCAATGTTTGAAATATTAGGAGAACTCATGTAGCGCAAAGCAGTGTAAAGCACCATGTACACTAAAAATAGGGCAACGCTCAGTGTCTAAAACGTTTTGCATTGGAAAGTAAATACTTTGTGCCACTTTGTGTCACTTTTTGTGGCTTTATAGTGGCACAAATCCTTGATAAATCTGCCCCCGTTATTGCTTTTATTTTTATATGTATCTGACATATACGAAGACCAGCATTGTCATAGTTTTCAACACTATAACATCTTCGATTTAGTTGCACATTTTGCAATTTTTTTTATTATTCCTGGGATCAGGATCCACAGCTTTTGCAAAATCTGTGCCAGGAAATTAATAGAGCACATTAAAAGCAAACATTGAATAAGCCAATAGGTCTGTTTTTTTATTGAAAGTGCATTTTTATTATTTGGTGACTTTGTCTGTGTGGTATTGGGGATAAGTGAGTTTGAGCAAACAAGACTCATCTTTCAAAATGGCTCAAAGCCTGACAATAATTAATTATGGATTTTAAAGTCCTGAAAAAAAAATCTAGCCCCAGACTTACAAAGATTTTGCATTAGATTTGTGTTACTTTGTTAATGCAGTCCTGAGGCAAAATTCAGACTGGTATACATACAGAATCAAATGGTGATTTGGATTGGTTTGTATCGAAAGTAATGCAACGTGGTGCCTTGCGTAACTTTGCATGAAGGAGTGGCACATGGGCGTTCATGTGCATCCACCCATGGATATTGGGGCAAATTCATATCTACAAAGACTGTAGACATGAAGGTGTGCTGAAATCCTGCACCTCCTTAGAGTGGCATAACAAAGATAAATACCTTTATTTTTTTCTGGTTTTGTTTCTTTTTCCATTGGTGCTGCATTTTGCAGCATGCATGCAAAGCAAAGAGGAAATTGCCTTTCATCAGATTTTGTACAGAAACAGACTCTTTCTTGCACAAAATGGTGCCATTGCAGGGAAAGAGAACTGTGCCACTTCTTTATAGATATGGCACAGTTCTGCTCTTTCCAGTTGACACAATTCAGCACAGCAACTTTGCTTGCCTGCCTTGTGTTGCATGAAAGCTCTGTAAATCTGGGCCTCAGCGACCTTGTATTTCAGCATAGCATGTCTGGCCAAATTACAGGACCTAATTTACTAAGTTTTGGCATCAAAACAAAAGGGCAGGAAATGCACCGTATCTATTAGATATAGCGCATTCCTGTCCTTGTCACCTGTTCTGGTGCACAAAGTGCTGCCTAACGCTAAAGCAGGCACCCTTGCACCATGGTGCAAGGGCACCTGCGTTATAGGGGTGATGCAGAATGCAGCACACATAGAAAGAGGAAAAAATGGGGAGAAAGAATGTTATTTCTCCCTGTTGCGCCACTTTAATGGCACTCCTGAGTGGCATAGGAATCTGGCACATTCAAAGTAATCAATGGGTGTTGCATGGTAACACCCACAGAAAAATCCATTGAACACACCTTTCTCGCGGTATTGTTCGTGAAAAGGGTCTATATCTGTGAACTCTTTTGGTTTCCAGTCCAAGGAGCAGCTCAAAATAAAGGTAAAGTACGCTGAGATAAGGGAAAACGTTATTAACACCTACTAGTGTAGTGCGAAATAACCCCCATGACAAATGAATTATGTACATAGATATTATTTTAGGAGTGAATGCCCTCCCTCCTTCAAACAGCACTGGCTACCCTCCCATTGCGACAGTCATAAGCTTGTACTTCTAAAAAACATGAAATATCATTAAAACCAATTTATTTAGGTGATACAGCCAGTACTGCCGATGATTCCAAAATTACAGACAGAAAACTATTTAAATGATGCCGTCCTAACATTTTTCAAGTGGAAAAGCTAGCAAAATCTTCACAAGTGCACTAATTTACATAAAAGCAACATATAAAACAACGCAACCCTATTTTTGTGAAACATGGAAAAAATCACTTCCTTGTACAAGTGACATACATTTTCAGGAGATGAACAAGCGTCGCTGCTGAAGCTGCAAAAAAGTTTCTGAGTATAAACCTCTAAATAATACATCCTTTTTCGGACAATGTTTCCAATCTGGAATTTGAAGGATGTTCACCCTACTTGCCTCCTTTCTCTGTCACACGGTCGAATATTGCAAATATTAGTGCAAGACTTTTCTTCCAGTGGAACCTATTAGAATTTAATTGGCTATAAATTCCTCAACCCTGTCAACAGTAAGCCACTTTTCTTCTTGCTACATTTTAAACACAGATGCGAAAAAGGACATTAGAAATCTTACTTTGCAAAGTCAGACAAAATTGTCTTCTGCTACACATTGCTTTACCTGATACAACGTACCTGCCCATTTATTTTAAGAACACATTTCACTAGACATGTTTGATAATAAATTGAGGGTGTCAAACTTTATTGGGATTTTGGCCGATTTCATGCTGTGACAGGACAACATTAGTAAATTAGGATATTTAAGTGTAATCCCCTGCTGATAAAATCGATCCAATAGAGGAGGTATACAGTGCCTGTTTTTTTCAAGACAATTTTAAAAATGCCCACGTTATCCTCAATTTAAGAGATGCAATATAGATCTAGACCATTATTTTTCTAAAGAGACAACAAGCTTCTTTCTCTAAAGATGCAGGCCCTCATTACGAGTCTGGCGGTCTCATGACTGCCAGACTTGCGGTGGCGGTCCCACTGCCAACAGGCTGGTGGTGAAGACCGCCACATTATGAATGTGGCGGGTTGTCTTCTGCCAACCAATTAGATATATCCCTACTCACTAGGGTGAGTGGACCTGCCGAGCTGGAAATGAGCATCTTCGACCCGGCGGTCCAATGAAGGCTGCTGGCAGTATTATGAGCTGGCTTTCCACCAGGGTTTCTGTGGTGGTAGCACCGCCACAAAAAACCCTGGCGGAAAGGTTACAGATGACAGGGAATTTCTCCTCTTTCACTGGCAGACGACTCCCCCCTCCCAGCAAGCACAGTATCCCCCACCCTCTGTCCAAACCAGAGCCCGCACCCCCCCCCCTTCTGGTACAGCACCCCCACCTCCTTCTGGTACAGCACCTCCCACCCCCTCCCTGCCTACATACACACGCACAAAGGCACCCACTCTGCATACACTCATTCACAAACACTGACATACATGCATTCACTCACACTCATCCATACACGCATTCACTTCAACATTCATACACCCATTCACTCACATGCATCCATACACACATTCACTTCAACATCCATACACCCATTTACTCACATGCATCCATACACGCATTCAGTTCAGCATCCATACATGCATTCACTCACATGCATCCATACACACATTCACTTCAACATCCATAAATGCATTCACTTCAGCATTCATAAATGCATTCACTTCAACATTCATACATGCATCCAACCACGCATGCACACACCCATACCCACATGCATACACACACCCATACCTACAGGCATACACACACGCTACACACTTACATTCACACACGCAGACACATATCCATTCACACACGCACACACAACACTCCCCACCCTCCCACTCTCCTCCCCTTTTGGACGCCTGACTTACCTTAACCAGCGAGGAGGTTGTCCAGTAGGGAACGGGTACGTCCACCGCCGGAGGCGCCCTGCCATCAGGACACTGCCAGGCCGTATTACAGGTCCTAATACTGCTTGTGGAGTCCTTCTGGTGGGGTGGGGCCGGTGGGGGAACCACCCATGCGCCTCCGACCGCCAGTACGACTACTGCAGGATTTCTGCCCAAAATGTGGCAGAAATCCTGCAGTACTCGTAATATGGTGGGTGGAATTCTTTGGAAAAGACTGCCAAAGTCATAATGAGGGCCACAGTGTGTCACGTGTGGTTCCCATTTTCTTTTTCATGAACTTTTCTAAAGTATGCTTCACCTATCTGCCACACTTGAATTGAGTAATGTTAAATGATTCTGAATGTTCATTTTCCAGATGGGTTCAAGTCCCTCCACAGTGAAGTCCTTCAGGAACCCTGGATTGTTGGTGAGCTTAGTCTCTCATGTCAGCAATAGTCCACTTGCATGGATTATAGATGCGTCTAAAGAAAATAATACCTTATCTGTCCGAAAGGAGCATTAGGAAGTCCCTCTCTGCTATTGTAGACTCTTGCTATGTCTATAGAAAGGTCCTATAATTGTTTCTTCCTAAATATCATCCAAATGATTGACAACATCATATTTATACTATCCAAAATCAACCCATGAGACTACCTGGGGGTGCACCTCAGTTTAGTCATGTGAAACTTGCTAGGTAAACTCAATTGGCTCCCTCTCTGAGAAAGGACTGCCTTTGGGTTATTCTGCATAGACCCGAGAGCTGCACATGGTCTCTCATCCATTTCCATCAAGAGTAAGGGACAAGGCACCTTCCTTGCAGTTCACTCATATCCTCTGCCTTGATTTTTTTTAACTGAGTGGAAGCAGAGGTTGAGTTTGAGTTTGGGAGCCTGGGGGAGCCTGGGGGAAAGAAGAGTGTGAGGTGCCACTTTGTTGACCATGTAGTAGTGTGCGAGGCTCACAGTGAGTGAGTACGTGAAACTCAGTGGAGCAGGGTTGGTCAGAGCTCCAAGCGTGTCAGAGTTCACAGC
Organism: Pleurodeles waltl; assembly: GCF_031143425.1. Lineage (NCBI taxonomy): Eukaryota > Metazoa > Chordata > Amphibia > Caudata > Salamandridae > Pleurodeles > Pleurodeles waltl. Next base: position 284,079,379 of record NC_090447.1, read on the forward strand.
TTCAGCGTAATGGCAAAGAGCCCCTGCCATTGTACTGGCAATGCACATGCATTTTCAGCTTCCTAGGTGCGTTAGGTGAGCATGGCAGCTGTAGATAGCTGCTGCTGAGTGCACGCCCTGGGGTTTCCACAGAAGTGGCCCAGCTAGAACTGGGTGCAGCATGTGGAACTCCCAGAGAAACCTGCTTGCAACCACCTCAGGCTATTGAACTCCTGTCATCCTGGGCTCCTGGGGGTCCGAGGGCCTGCTATTGCTCATTCTACTAAGAAATAAAGATAAAATGATGAAAGAACAGTGTGTTAGAACCATAGAAATAGGCTAAAGAAATTGGGAATACATACTATATATATAACGTCTTGCACTCAAAGGGGTCAAAGGTCTGAAAACAACATCATTAACATATCATTCATCATATATTGTATGCGTGCAGACCACCAATTGCAACCTGCTATCAGTAACTGGCAACTGTGATATAGCGCTTGGAACCTGGTATCCGGCTGTATTTGAAGTACCTGACAGCAACATCTGACATTGCACCTAGTGGGATCAAAGGGATTATGACTCCATTTGTTGAAACTGTGTTCCTTAACACCAGAGAAAAAAGGAGAAAGTACAACAAGTTCAGCTGGTGTTTCCTACGAGGTGCCTCCAAAACAGGAAGGCAAGGTGGCTGGCAGCTCCTGGCTACTTTGGGATCAATGATCCATGAGCTATTCAAGAATTAAACCAGGAGGTCAGAGGTATGCGATCTGACAAATATCGAGAGACCACTTGCGGGCGGAGAAAAAGGCTACCAAAAAGAACAAGGTAAAACTCTCACTAGTGATATGTCTAGATGACTCTTTCAAGGAAGAAAATTCTCTTACTATGCAGTTGAAGAAAGTCACTTGTATAGCACCCATTACTGCTAAAAAAGAGGGGTAAAAATACATGATTTTCTAGTGAGCCGACATCAAAGTCAGGGAAAAGGAAGGTGAATGATGAACACGCTAGCCTTGTGGAGTCTATCTGAACCCTAAATTTAAGCAACTGGGAGGTATTTAGGCTTGAGATTGGAATCAAGGAATCAGCCAGGGCAGTTACCCACTTTGCAATTCAGGATCTGCCTTTAATCAAGCTTTTACATACGGATTCTTTTGCTGACGATGTTAGCATTCTCCAAAAAAAGAACGTTTGAGCAGTTTTTCTAACAGTGGAAAATATTTCATTGAAGATCCACCTCCGTTAAATCACAGAAAGAGAAAGAGGTTGCAACATTCAGAGTATCCCATAAGTAACACACTTATAGCAACTGTGGAGGCAATCTCCCAAAACTGCAACAGTAAAGGAGAAGCTGTACCTGGTCTGATGGAAGCAGAGGCACCAGCAAGTACCTGGGGAGCACTTTTATTGATGTTGGATGTTATGTCAGTGGCAATAAAACATCAGGCCGACAAACAAGATATTAAAGTGAACCTCCTCAACATCATAGCAGAGCGTATCGTGGGCATAGATACGAAGCAAAAAGCCCTCAACAATTTAATTCAGAGAGCCGAAAAGTACAATTACACACAGCAAGTCGCATGGAAATGAGCTCCATCAGCGGAAAAGCCCCAGGTCCTTTCTTCCATTCTTAATGAGATTCTCCTCGAAGTCAGGGCCCAAGCCATGAGACCGAGGCAAGGTTTCAGGTCCTCAAACTGGATGAAAAGCAACCCATAACACAAAAATTGACCGTGACCAAGTGTGTGCAGAAGATGCCCTAAGAGGGTCATTGACTTCAATATCTCAGTGAGAAAGAGAGTAACCAGAGTCTAGTAGTACATTGATTTACCCTCAGTTAGAAAATCCTAATACAGGAAACAAAAATGAGAACGTAACTAAGGTATTCAAGACGGAAGACCCATGCAATCCTGAGCTGCAAAAAACTAAAATGGAGAATAAAAGACAAAGAAAGGTATGGAACAAAGAAAAAAAGGTCCAGTGGAAAACAATTTGGCAATTCTTTGCACAACCAAAGCACTCAGCACCTCCCAAAACCAATGAAGGAAGTGAGAACTTCTTAGACTCACCTGGAAAAATGCAGGAGTCTACAAAGGTGGTAAGATTCAACCATGTCATGGGCAGTGTAGGGGCCCTGCTGCCCAGCACCATCGGAATGCATGCTGTCTGATTCGGCAGACAGTGTGTATTCCGAGGGTGCTAGAGTGAGCTTGGAGCACCCCTCTGTACGACAACATTGGCCTTGGCTCCATGAGGAGCCAAGGCCAATGCACCCATTTTTTCCAATGGGCTGACTGGCAAAAACATCAGATTTCTGAGATTTCAGCCGGTCAGCCCAGTGGAAAACTTGTATTCGGCATGGGGGGGGGGGACCGCCATCTCCGTGGTGGTCTCCTCTCCACGAGGCTGTTGAGCTGATGGTCAGCTCGCCAAACTTGTAATGAGGCCCTTAGTCAGCTCTTGACTTAGCAGAGCACCTGCCACTGTGAAAGTTTCTGTGCTATATGTAGCACAGGGTGACCATCATGTATCTCCCTGCTATGACCACCATGCAAGCAATGGTAGACCTGGTTAGGGAACCTAAACAATCAATCAATGTAAAGAAGGAAAAGCTATATGCATCAAGGTCACTGAGTTTTTGTTTTCTAAAATAATTTCTTTTTTTTGGTTAGGCAGTTTAAAAAAAAGAAACATTAATGTGAGGCAGAACCTAACAATCAAGGCATCTGCACTAACCTTTATTCTGTTTGACCTTGAACTGGTTTCAGTCGAGGTCAGATGAAGAAGCAACCACCTAATTTCAAGATGGCATGTGCTATGTGCCTTGATGCTTAAATGCATAGAAAATGCTCTGAAGGCATGCAGATAGTGAATGATCCAAAGACAAGAAAAAATATTGCTGTTGCTCGTAGTGTCTTTTGTGACGAGACTGAGAACACATTAACACTTAGGGGCATATTTAAGAGCCCCTAGCATCTCCTTGCGCCACATTAGCATCATTGTTTTTACGCTAATGTGGCCCAACAAGGCCAAAATCCAAGTGCCATATTTACAAAGTGGCATGTATTGCGCCACTTTGTAACCCTTTGCTCTAAATTATGCCTGCGCCAAGCATAATGTATGCAAAGTGGACGTTCCCCCATGTAAGAGATTTATTTGAGTCATTTGCTTTGCCACTTTTAATACCTGCTCAGAGCAGGCATTAAAAGGAGGCACACCATTGATTACAATGGGCCTCAATGGGCTTTGCAAGATTAACGTCAACAATTTTTACGCTAATCCTGCAAAGCTCCAGACTAACGTCAAAAACGATGACGCTAGTCCCCTAACTACTACCATAGTGCACAGTATTTTAAATATGGCATACACATGGTGGCTATAGGGGGGCGCTAAGGGGCTCAAGAAAAGTGGCGCTGCAATGTGTGCAGCGCCACTTTTCTTAAATATGCCCCTTACTCTTTCAGTGTTTTTTGACAACCTCCTATCATCTACGGGTGTCTTTACCCTAGATATATTGTTAGCAGCCAAGCACCCCAAGATTTTCCTTTCACATGGCATAGTCTGTTTTCCAGATTCGTAAGGATTAACAATTACTTTGTAAAGCCCTCACTGTCACTATCATGTTCATCTGGAGACACGTTTTTGAATTAAAAAATGTCACATATGTTTTTTCACAGTATTTCACATTTATTGACAGATTGTGTAGGGTATTGTACACCAAGGGACGCATTACAATACATTCAATGCTTCCTGAGCAGGCCAGTGGCATACCATAAAATAATGGACCACCCTACAGAATAAGAGACTTGGGCCCATATTTATACTTTTGTAGCATTTGTGTCATTTTTTTATGCAAAAGCGGCACAAACTTACAAAATATAATTGTATTTTCTAAGTTTGCGCCACTTTTGCGTAAAAAAATTACGCAAATGTGTGCTAAAAAAGTATAAATATGGGCCCAAGTCTCTTACCTCATGGAATTATCTTTACCTTAGGCTGAACTGGGGCCATCCTGGATTGTAAGGACCTTCTGTGCCACGGGGGCTGCAGGGGCCAGTGTTACATTCCTGAGAAATGCAATATATTCATTTCCTGGGAGGAAAAGCCTGAATAGATAGGGATTACACAAAGTTCTCCTTTAAGATTCCTCAGCTTCTTAAAATGTAAGAGCAACCAATATGCTTATTTATCTTCAATGTCATTACTACTCAGTGCTTCACTACAACGTGGATATGATTCTGCAGAAGGTATTGGGGATTACTATTGCCTATCCTTGGGCTTGTGATCCCTTGTACCTCCTTCCTGAGGTTTTCAGGAGTACCTCAGGAATCTCTCACACCCTAACTAGTCATTAAAAGACCCGTTTTTGTTGTTTAGGCACATGACCAGATGTAAATCTGCAACATACTGGTCAATGTCTGGTCTCCTTGTACACATCTACTGCTTGCCCTGTAGTGCTAATTTACAAATTAGGTGAAGTAGGGGGTAGGGCCATGACCAAATTTACAGAGAAGATGCAGAGCTCAAATACAGCCCTGCTAACTGATCAACCTCTCTTTCTGCATTATAATATCGCTGACAAAAACATTGGGGGCAGAATATGTAAACTACAGACATATCAACTACAAAAATACAGTGGACCATATTATCATCATTGACCATGTAGATTCAAAATATTCACATTTAATTTAGGTAAAAAATAAACTAATTTAAAAAAGCATTAAAAAAAATATGCATATAAGACCGTAAACACATTTTACAACTGAACCCCTTCGCTGCCAGGCCTTTTCCCCCTCAGGTGCTAAGCCTTTTTTTGGCTGTTTGGGGCAGTTCACGCTTAGGCCCTCATAACTTGTTGTCCATGTAAGCTAACCATGCTAAATTTGCGTCCTTTTTTTCCAACATCCAAGGGATTCTAGAGGTACCCATACTTTGTGGGTTCCCCTAAAGGAGACCAAGAAATTAGCCCAAATACAGCAAAAATGTTGTATTTCCAAAAACAATGGGAAAAGGGCTGCAGAAGGCTGCTTGTCGTTTTTCCCCGAAAATGGAATCAACAAAGGGTTTGTGGTGCTAAAATCACCATCTTCACAGATTTCAGGAACAGGCAGACTTGAATCAGAAAATCACATTTTGTAACACAATGTTGGCATTTTACTGGGACATACCCCATTTTTACTATTTTTTGTGCTTTCAGCCTCCTTCCAATTAATGACAGAAATGGGTGTGAAACCAATTACAGAAAGCTAAACATTTTTGAAAAGTAGACGAAATTCTGAATTCAGCAAAGGGTAATTTGTGTAAGCCTACAGGGTTTTCCCACAGAAAATAACAGCTGAAATAAAAAAAATATTGAAATTGAGGAGAAAAAAAACCAGCAATATTTCTCCACGTTTTAATATGTAACTTTTACCAGCAATGTCAGATTTTTTAAAGCAATATACCGTTACGTCTGCTGGACTCTTCGGTTACGGGAATATATAGGGCTTGTAGGTTCATCAAGAACCCTATGTACCCAGAGCCAATAAATGAGCTGCACCTTGCAATAGGTTTTCATTCTGTAACGGGTATACAGCCATTAATTTGCTGAAATGTAAAGAGTGAAAAATAGGTATCAAGAAACCTTTGTATTTCCAAAATGAGCACAAGATAAGGTGTTGAGAAGCAGTGTTTATTTGCACATCTGTGAACTCCGGGGTGCCCATACCAGCATGTGAATTACAGGGAATTTCTCAAATAGACGCCTTTTTTACACACTGTCTCACATTTGGAAGGAAAAAATGTAGAGAAAGACAAGGGACAATAACACGTATTCTGCCATTCTGTGTTCCCCTAAGTCTCCCGATAAAAATGACACCTCACTTGCATGGGTAGGCCTAACGCATGCAACAGGAAATGCAACATGGACACATCACAGTTTTACATTGCAAACTGACGTGTTTTTTGGAAAGTGCCTAGCTGTGGATTTTGATCTCTAGCTCAGCCGGAAACTAGGAAAACCTACCAAACCTGTGCATTTGTGAAAACTAGACACCTAGGGAATCCAGGATGGTGTGAATTGTGGGGCTCTCACTAGGTTCTGTTACCCAGAATCCTTTGCAAACCTCAAAATGTGGCTAAAGCAACACTTTTTCCTTACATTTCGGTGACAGCAAGTTGTGGAATCTGAAAGGAGCCACAAATTTCCTTCCACCCAGCATTCCCCCAAGTCTCCTGATAAAAATGGTACCTCACTTGTGTGGGTAGGCCTAGTGCCCGCAACAGTAAATGACCCAAAACACAACGTGGACACATCACATTTTCCCAAAGAAAACAGAGCTGTTTTTTGCAAAGTTCCTAGCTGTGGTTTTGGCCTCTAGCTCAGCCAGCACCAAGAGAAACCTACCAAACCTGTGCATTTTTTAGAACTTGACACCTAGCGGAAATTAAGATGGGGTGACCTGTGGGGTTCCCACCAGATTCTGTTACCCAGAATCCTTTGCAAATCTCAAGATTTGGCTAAAAAAAAAACACTTTTTCCTTTTGGTGTCGGAAAGTTCTGGAATCTGAGAGGAGCCACAAATTTCCTTCCACCCAGCATTCCCCCAAGCCTCCCGATAAAAATGATACCTCACTTGTGTGGGTGGCCCAGGTGCTTGCAAAAGAATAATTCCAAAAACCTGTAGAGATCGAGGGGATAGCACAGCGAGTTGATAAGCACATATTCTTTTTTGATACATCTTTTAGGCTGACTCTGCTTTCAGTACCCACACAAGTGAGGTATCATTTTACTTGGGAGACTGAGGGGAATGCTGGGTGGTAGGAAAGTTGTGCTGGAGAAGTGATCCTACAAAGTAAAGTGAGGAAAATATGCTTTTTTAAGCAAATTTTGAGGTTTGCAGAGCACTCTGGGTAAGAAAATGTTGGGGGATCCAGGCAAGCCACACCTCCTTGGACTCCTTGGTGTGTCTAGTTTTAAAACATGTCAGGGTTTGGTAGGTTTCCCTAGATGAAGGCCACACCCGGGACCAAAAACATAGGTGCACAAACACAGGTAGTTTTGCAATAGATCATTTTGATGTGTCCACGTACTTATGTGATGTTCCCAACAATAAAATTGTGGAAAGAAATGCACTTAGGTTATGTTAAAAAGACCCCTCACCCACCAACCAAGTTGGTGGCATGCTTCATCATCGGGGTCCCACCCGAGACACCTAGCGTGTCATGGGTGTGCTGCGAAGCCTGATTACAGGGGAGCAGGTTTTGTTATTTTTACCACCTATACTGGTTGGATTTTGCATGAGGGTGAGTGGTGGTTCAGTTGTTCAAATTTTATTAACAAGAGATTTCATAAAAATGAAATGCACTGTTAATAACTGCAAGGCCAAAAAACTGAACCAATGACTCACAGCTCGTGAGTTGTAAAGCCACAACAAGGCACCAACCGCTTTACAGTCCATTCACACACCTTTCATACATGACAAGCACAAGATCATTCAAGCCTCCGGCCACGGGCCCAGCACATTACAACACTCGCATTGACAGACAGCGCCACTCAAGTGCCCATCACTTACATACGCCCACATGCCTGATACAGCAATCACACCAGCTGAATGGAGTGTGTGGACTGGAGTTTGGCTGGCAGTGTGTTGCAGTAGCCAACAGCAAGTCAATATTTACACCGCCTGCCAAGCGCCACTCCACGCACACCACCAGCCAAGTGCCACCTTACACACACCACCAGCAAAGAGCCACCCCACACTCACTGCCAGCCAACACCACCCTAAACACACTACCAGCAAAGCACCACCCCACACACACCGCCAGCAAAGGGCCACCCTTTGCACACCACCAGCCAAGCACCACCCTATGCACACCGCCACCCAAGCGCCACCCCACACACACCGCCAGCCAATCACCACCCCACACACACTGCCAGCCAAGCGCCAGTCCATGCACACTACCATCACTTTGTTTTAAACAACAAAGAAACCACTAATTATAAATAAGTACAAAACACAAAAGCTGTAACTGAATACATGACAGTAATGCCAACCGTGAAACTGAACATATGAAAATATAAAACAGCAGTTTACGCTCACGGTATTCCCTCAATAATTCTATTGTGTGTGGTAGCTCCTGAAACAGCTATCCGCAGACAGCCCAGGCTTTGAAGGACAATCAGGGCAGTACATCCTAGTCTCCTTCCTGATACTTCTTCGAGCACAGCCTCTACATCTCTTAGCAGGAAAGTTTTTTTGGGCCGTGGGAGGAATGTGTTCAGCAAAGTGACGATCTTTCAATCTAACCACATCCTCCACCACTGCATTTCTAGGAATTCTTGCCTGTTCCACCACAACAAGGCTCGCTATGATAGACTCCAGAAATTTCAAAAATTGAATCCTTGACTCTGGAGAACTATCTTTGAACAAAACAAAAGCATTCAAAGTTGCCAAGTGAAACAGGTGAACCTCTAATTTCTTATACCAAACATAAGCCTTACGAGCAGCAGTGTAAGGTTCCAACCTCTGATCTACTCTATCAACCCACCCATGTGCTTATTGTAGTCTAAAATGCACACAGGTTTGCGCACTTCGGCAACTTGACCCCAAACAGCCACAGGTAAAGTACTCTCATCATGGATGGTAGTTAGCATGTACACATCCCTCCTGTCTACAAATTTCAGAGCTAGCAGCTCATCATTCCGCAAGACACTACACTGTCCCTTCTCAAGATTTTTACAGGCAAGCTCTCCTGGATGGCCTTTCCGATTAGAGCGGATTGTGCCACAAGCAACAGTGTCCACTCTGAACAACTCCTTGAACAAATGAACTCCAGTGTATAAGTTATCTACATATAAATGGTGACCTTTGTTAAACAGTTGTCTACCAAGTTCCGACACAATTTTCTCACTAACTCCAAAAGTGGGTGGACAATCAGGGGGGTCAATACTGGAATCAATACTAGTGTAGACCCAGAAATTAGAAACATATCCTGCACTACTTTCAGACAGCATATACAATTTAATTCCATACTGTGCCCTCTTGCTAGGAATGTACAGCCTAAAACCCAAACGACCCTGAAACAGGACCAAAGACTCATCTACAGATATTTGTTTGCCTGGAACATAGATCTCAGAAAACTGATCTACCAAATGATCAAGGACAGGTCTAATCTTAAAAAGACCATCAGAATCAGGGTGATCTTGTGGCAAGGCTAAAGCACTATCTACAAAATGCAACATCGAAAAAAGAAGCTCATACTGATTACAGCTCATGATTGCAGGAAATATAGCAGTTGCCATCAAGGGACTAGTAGACCAATATGAAGACAGTGATGGCTTCCTTATCAGCCCCATCAAAAAAGTTAAACCAGGAACTTTTTCAACTCTTCCAGATTTGTGGGAATCCACCAGCTAGCTCTAGAGTGTGGCCTAAGTCTGGCAGCATTGTCCCTCAGATACTGCTCTGCATACAAATTAGTCTGCTCAACAATCTCTTCCAAAAATATATTGTCCATAAACAACTCAAAGAAGTTGACAGGCAAAATGTTTTCCGTATTAACTCGACACCCTGGGAAAACAGTAATCGCAGGCAACTGTGGCTGCTCCATATTTGGTGCAACCCACGTGTCAGGTCTTCCAATGGGAAGCCTTTCCGCCGCTGGCTGTTGCACCATTGGCACATCAGTGTCCTCCTCTGAAACAGGCACTTCATCAGCACTTAGAGTGGCTTCATCATCAGATGATTTCTGTCTGACAGAAAATTCACTTCCAGAATCTTGCACTTCCTCCTCTGCCTCAGATGCACAGTCAGTCTCATAATCATGGTCAGAAGACAACTTAAAAAACATACCAACAACCTGCTGAGCAGTCGTCTTACGGCTAGCCATGATCCTTCCTACGAAAAGTAACTGGACAAATGCACCTTCAACAACCAGCACTGTGTAAGATAAGTAATAAACAAAGTGTAGCTTCATCACTAATAGTTATAAACTGAAACATTATACCGCTCACTTGTCTGAAAAAGCTTGACTCACCAGCAACTACTCTGCACAGCCATAGCAATCACCAATTATATCCCACTAAAAAGCAAAAACAAAAGCAAATTAGACATAAGACAACACAAATATCATTGTTCATAAATCTAAGGACAATTTCACACACAATCCTGCTTTCAGTACACCACCTACAAACATGTCATTCATGCGTGGCAACAACACTCCTTTGGAGTAACTGTATTTACCTACCTAAAACATGCAACTACGCAAACCACAGGACAACCACTGCCAAAACCGCAACAACCCACAGCAAAGGAAGCAAAAGCTTTGAACTAGAACAAAAAAAGGAGAAATAAACAGTTTTAATTACAAATGCAAATACTTCGCCAGCTGACAAACACCCCGCCACCAACCATTTATAAATGTTACCTGGTGTCTAATGTTCTCCGCTTGAGGGCAGATGGGCGTGAAGAAAGGGGGGTAGAAATGGCATAGAATATATTGCCCCCCTTGGGGGGTGACACTTGCCCAAGGGGCCACTCCCCCACACAAAGCACACCCACACACATACACATGATCCCTGGCGCTAAGTGGATTCTGGCCCCCTTGGGGGCAGATGGGCCTAAAACAAAACAGGCCAATCTGCCCCCAAGGGGCAGAACTTCCCAATAGTGCTTTTTGCCCCATGGGGGCGACCCTTGCCCAAGGGGGCGCCCCCCAACACAAAAAAACAAAAGAAAGAAAAAAAATCCCTGGCGTCTTTATGGTTTCCGAAGGGTCTATAAAAAATAGGCCAATCTACCCCCAAGGGGGGCAGAAATGACATAGATTATATTGCCCCCTTTGGGGGAGCGACCCTTGCCCAAGGGGCTAACCCCCACACAAAACATACACACATACACACATGATCCTTGGCGCTAAGTGGATTCTGCCCCCCTTGGGGCCAGATTGGGCTAAAAAAAATAGTCTGATCTGGCCCCAAGGGGGGGCACAACTGCCCAATTGTGTTTTTTGCCCCTTGGTGGTGACTCTTGCCCAAGAGGGTGCCCCCCAACACAAAAAAAAGCAAAAGAAAGAAAAAAAATCCCTGGCATCTTTATGGTTTCTGCCCCTCCCCCGGGGGCATAAGGGGCTAAAACAAATAGGCCAATCTGCCCCCAAGGGGGGCAGAAATGGCATAGATTATATTGCCCCCTTTGAGGGGTGACCCTTGCCCAGCGGGCCACTCCCCCCCCACACAAAGCACACATACAAACATGATCCCTGGCGCTAAGTGGATTCTGCACCCCCCCCTTGGGGGCAGATGGGCCTAAAAAAATAGGCTGATGGGGCAGAACTGCCCAATAGTGCTTTTTGCCCCTTGTGGGCTACCCTTGCCCAAAGGGCCACCCCAACACAAAAAGAAACAGCCACAAAAACAATCCATGGTTTCTAGTGGCTTCTGCCCCCGTAGGGGCAGCTCGGCCTAAACATAAAAGGCCGATCTGCCCCCGAGGGGGGCAGAAATGGCGATAAATATATTGGCTACCCCCAGGGGAGTGATCCTTTCCCAAAGCATCGCTCCCCCACACTTTAAAAGCACACACACACACTAATTCCCTGGAGTCTAGTGGGCATTCCTGCTGCTGATCGCATCGCGATCAGGCAGCAGGAATGCTGAAAGAGACATTAAGGGAAAGGAAAATGCCTCTTTTTTGTGCAATCCCTCCCCGCCTGGAGGAAAAACTCACCTCCGTGCCGGAAGACGCGCCGGAAGCAAATGGCTTCCAGCGTGTCTGGCATCCTCTGATGATGTCAGTGCACGATTGTACAGTGACATCATTGGGGGGTGGGGGGACAGGGGTGGAAGGACAAGCGATTCCCCTTCCAACCCTGATCGGGGGGGCGGCCCTCAGGGGGAAGGGGTTAAAAACTTACTTTCAAACAAATGGAAAAGAGAATAAACATAATGTGGAATTAAATAAACATGAATAATAAGATAAATAATAATGTTAATAATGATAATGATAATGGTAATAATCAAAGTATACATAAAAAAATAATAAAAACTACACATATACAGCAACATTATTAAAAGTAAAAAGAAAAGTAATACAAATAAAATGGGCCCCAAAGATAATAAAAATATACAATATCAAATTCAATTAAAACTAAAATAACTTTTTAAATTAAAACACAAAACATTCATGTTATAAAATAACACAAATACAAATTCAAATCAATAAATAATTAGACTTCTGAGGGGTAACATTCCATATTCCCACTACAAAATAAGCAACAGTAGGGAAGTGGTTGTGTCAGGATACTTCAATTCGATTTCCTCAGAAGCAGAAGATAACTCCTCAGTCCCGTCCCGAGCTAATCACAATGAATATTAATCCTTCGTGCTGAGTACCCCGGAGGGGGAAAGGGGAATGGGATGGTAGAGAGACTGCCACAGAGATGATGAACGCCAGTACTCAGTCTGCCTCTTCACATCTAAGATTGGATACAGCACCTGCAAGAGTCACAGTCGCAATTACTAGGGACATACAACATCAGTTTTTCACTTTCTACTCTCAACACTTAATTCTCTTTAATTCTATTATTTCTTCACTCACCCTGAGTTCTCTGTAGCCTTGCTTCTCTCTATAAATGATAGCTCTTCTTAAAAAAATGCTTATTACTGATTCTGGAAGAACTTCTCAACCTTTGTTAGAGATTGGTTTTATATTGCTATTTATATATATATATATAGTTGGTGATAATGCGTTCTTCAAATCAGCTGATGTTATTTAATTTCTCCTGTCTTATTGTGACTTCTGTCAATACTTGTATTTGTAAATGCTTGTTTATTAAAGTTCGTTTCTCCTTTCTTACTTTGACATTTGTTGATAACTTGTATTTGTAAATGCTTGTTTATTACAGTTAGTTTCTCCTTCCTTACTTCGACATCTGTCGATAACTTGTAGTTGTAAATGCTTGTTTATTTAAGTTTGTTTCTCTTTTAAACTCTATTTTGGTTTATTACCATTGAATTTGTAAATGCTTATTTGTTAACAGTTCGTTTCTCCTTTAAACTTGGCCTTTGTTTATAACCTTGACATTTGTAGATACTTGCTCTTTTAAAGTGAGTTTTTTCTTTGACTTTAATATCTTAAACAAGAACCTTGTAAACATAAGGTTAATTCATACATTAACTATGTAGCATTGCCGACTTCCACGGGAACGGTCTACTATCAAACTCTTCGAATAAACCTTGACAATATTAATCCATTTTCTGTAATATAATCTTCAAATGTAATTTTACCTCACAGGAGTTTCTGTTCTGAAGCGCGCTCTCTCTCCACACAGCTGATTCCTGTCAGACCTCAGTTGAAGTGCAAGGCTTCCAGCTGGAGAGCTCAAAACCTAGCAACCAACCGATTGCAAGACTAGAACTGTAACTAACCTTCAGGACTCACAGCGGCCATCTTGGATCTTCTCTTCTTGATTCTTCCTTTGAAATAAGCGCAAGATTACTCTGCAAACCTTCTTCCAGTTTGGGCTTTGCTGTCTCCACTGAGGATATCTCTTTGCTTTTCTCATGCACTTCTTTGATTTGACTTGGCAAGTTTGTGTGGTCATGACAGGTTGGACTTTGGGTGGATCAGATTTACTGTGAATGAGCAACAGTCAGGAAAATGTCAGACATTTGACAGCTCCAATCTCTATTCCCAATGCCTTTTAGGAAGAGTGGGAAAAACTGAGGGGCATATTTATACTCTGTTTGCACCGATTTTGCATTTTTTTAATGCAAATTTGGTGCAAACGTAACTCCATATTTATATTTTGAAGCAAGACATGTGTAGTGTCAAAATTGTGGAGTTTGCTGCATTTTTTGGATGCATAAAACTACCTTGCGTCAATGAGATGTAAGGTTGGTGTTCCCATCTAAACAATGGTGCTATCCCCATATCCCCATATTTATCCCTCCTGCTAAAATGACACACCGGTAGTAAGAGTGGCAAAATAACTGTACAAAGCTTGCTTTGCACCATTATTTAATGCCTGGGTCACACCAGGTGTTAGGGGACCCTTGGACCAATTTTCATGGCTAAACGCCATGGAATGGGCCAACAGTTGCACACCCCAAACTCCAGAAACAGACCCACCCCTACCTCAACCCTCACCAGAGGGACACCGGAGGATGGGGGACCCCATCCCAGGTATGTAGGGTATGTTTTTTTTAATGTATTGTTTTGCCATTCGCCCTAACTACATGGCACAGGGTGCAATGGCCAAGTCTAGGGCACACTTGTCCTAAGACAGGAGTCATGTGTTTGGTAGTCTGGTTAGAGGCATTTTTTTACGCACAACTCCCTCTTTCCCTACCGCCACCACCACCCAATTAGAGTCTTTTTTTAAAGACCCTATCCCAAGTTTAGTGCTGGCTTGCGCTATATTAATATGGCGCTTACAACTGGAGCTGTGAAAGGGCACTAGTTGGCGCTATACTTTTTGCCGCAAAACTGCATTTGCCCAGTTTTGCAGCACAAAGTATAAATCTGGCCTAAGCGCTAATTACCAAAGAAAATAAACTAACCTAAAAAAATAATGACCCACAATTACCATTAAAATTATAATTCATGAAACATAAAGTAGCAAAGATAAAATAATTAAAAAACAATAATATTATATACAACTACATTAAAACATATTTAAAACATTGTAAATGACAACATTCTGTCCTAAAATATTGTTGACATCATGATATTTATGGTATGCTATTTGTATCAAACAGTATTTCTGTAACACTATTGAAGAAGCATAACCTGACTGTGCCATTATGATTGTTAAAATGTGAGAAGGGGTGGTTATTTTTCTTTTTTGTAATCTGTAAAACAAATTGTTAAACACAGTGCACTGAAATATATTAGTAAAATTGAACAATGAAGTCAACATTTTATAAAAGCCACATATAATACTGGTTTGCATAAATGTCAAAGTTATAGTATTTAGAAATGTTATTCTTTAGAATAATTTTATATTCAGCAAGTTAGACATTTAAAGCATACTAACCTAAAAGCATATTCATGTTCATTTTAATATGACTGGCCACATTCTTTTTTTACGTTCTAATCTTCATCTTGTTTTTTCAAAGATGCAGGTGCTGAAATTAACAAAGAGCTGTTTGGGCATAAGAGATGAGAGAGTCTGAGAGAATCACTACCAGACTAAAGGACTATTGTGGCATCGGAAGCTAAAGCATTTGAGATTCCTGAATGCAAAGGTGTATCAAGGTTGAGTGCCAAAGGCTTCGGAATGCTGAAGTGTTAATTATACTGATTTGTAGTTTTGGTTTTTAAATGAGAGTTTTGGATATGATGTCATCACACGGTGTGATTCACACCTGGAAAAACTAAGATTTAACTGTGGTGTAGTAAGTAAGAGATTCAGATTCTCTCTGCCTCTTGCTCACAATGGACCTTTCAGAGGTACAGACCTCATATTTTCTTTGTGGCTTAATGCCACCTGCACCTCTCTTGAACGGAATCATCTACTGAAGTTCTGTTTGCTAACTTTTTTCAGATATTCCTTTAGTATTAGAAAAGTATAGGAGCTCGATTCAGTGGTTAGGCAGGAGAACTTCATTTTAGAATCCAGACATCACATACATTTCTTGATTTTCTGCATTATGCTAGTGAAGTCTTGGTCTTTTATATGTTGCGTCAATATAATATTGTGTAACACCTTAATTCTCCATTGGTGATATTGTATATCTATACTATGGTTTTGAGATTCACCTTTGTAACTTTGGCTTTGAGTCTGTAATAAAGCCCTTTGAATCCTTAATTTCGACTCTGATATTTAATGTATGACTTTTGAGTTGCACTATAATTGATTTGAATAATCTGCTAAGAATATCTCTTCAACCCTCGGAACAGAGAAGAAAGATTAATCGAACCTCAGAAAAAAAGGAAGGGCCCTGTGCTCGATCAGATGGTAGCAAACGAGGATGGTTCTCTTTCTGAATAGAGGAGAACTGGAATTTGTCTCTATGTCCATGTCCAGAGTTGGAAAAACAGCAAAGTTGTGGAGGATCAGAAGACAGTGATACTGACAGCGGAAGAGTGAGTATCAGTAGGGTTGCCGAGTGCAGCGCTTTGTGTTTAGCTTGGGGTGATTGTGACATTGGATGTTGTTTTGGATGGTGTTTTGCCGAGATGTTTGCATGTGTGTGAGTGTGGTGATTTATAGAGACGTTGATATGATTATTGAGTCCAATGTGGCCTAAAATCCCGGGAGAGTTTAAAAGGTGTAGACTACACCATTTTATATTGTCTGCTCAGTGGTTGTAGTCATTGTGAAATGTTAACAGCATGGTTAAAATGCAGACCTACTTTGCATGGGTGTGAGACAAATTATTATAGTGGATCTTAGTGCGCAGAGATTTAGATGTTACCTCACAGTTTGAGGTCTAATCAAAAGTGATTGTAATTTTCCCTGTGTGATTGAATCCAGTTATCCTTTAGTAAAGCAGACAAACGTTATTATATTGTATCTTGTATGTCTGATATTTCAAAGCAAGTGTGCAAGTAGATTGAAAAGAAGGGGGAACTGCTGTGATGACTGACAGCTATGTCTCAGCGTACTGCATTGGTATAGGTTTGTTGGTGTGATACTGTGCTGCTGTTGGTGGGCAATGTCATTAGGTACAATTGGTGGTTGTGTAAGAGCAACCGATTGTGGATATGATTTTTTTTTTTATTGAATTGGAATATTATGAAATGTTGAAAAGTTAAACAAGATATGTTTAGAGGAGATATTCATATTCCCAGTGGGAAGAGAGAAGTGGCATCTCCTGGTCACTATAAGTCAGTTACTGTAGGGCTCTGTCCATGTGTTTGCATTGTAAATGGTCACCTCCTAGACACGCACAATGTGAAACCTTTACTGCTTAGGAACATGCTGGTCATGCGAGAAAAAAAGAAAAATATCAGGGCAGAGTGAAGAACGCTATAGATACTTATGCAAATGCTAGAAGGGATGCTGAGCAGAGAAGGTGGAGAACTAACATGATAGAATGAGTTAGATTGTATCCAGCTTTGATGACAGATGCGGTTTAGGGAGAAGACAAAAGTAAAACAACTCAGAAATCAAAAGAGAGGAAACAAAAAGTGCCTGATAATATGAGTATGGACAGGGATGAAGGCTTTTGGATGTGTTCCTTGCCGAATGTCCACCTCCATATAACCAAGTTAGGGATGGAAGTGGAAATCAGACTGTTTGTGGTAGTGGTCCAACTAATGTTGCAAATGTTCCAACTAAGATGACCCCTAGTCCTGGGAGAGTTACTTTACTATCATACCCTCTGAGTTAAGAAATGAAGGTTTGAGAGAATTTGTCCTAGTTAATCCTATGGTGAAAGCTGTTGATACTTTTACAGTTCCAGTTACTATAGGCACGGCAGTCCCTATATGTAAAACAAAAGGCTCCGGGAGAAATATGTACAATTTGAATGTACCCAATATTGCTGAAAGGCAGAGCGGAGTTCAAAATACTTTAGATATTAGGAATTTTGTTCCTCTAGTTCCAACACAATCACTCCATGTGATGCGAGTGCAGATATGACTTTGAATATGAAAGGATGTACTTTGAAAGGTACATATCAGAAGGTACCTGCACATAATACTCTTGCATGGGAACCGCCTTTGAATTTGGGAAATGGTGCTCACGGAAGTGATTCCACACCTGAAATGTCTGTGGGGACAGGATCCATTAGTGCGAAAGAAAAAGATGACTATGTACAAGTCTTTAATGGAAACACTCCATTAGAGGAGAGTGCTAGTTCAGAAGTGAGTAGGGAAATGCTTCCATGAACACTGAGAGAGGACTTTAAATGTGGCAAAGTTGGCAATAGAATGCAGTCGCGCCTTGCGCTAATTAGAAGGGGCAGGAAGGTGTGTGCGGGGGAGAAGATTGAAATTAAATAAAAAATAATTAACACTTACCTCCGCACCCGCGCCGTGCCGCTCCTCTGACTCGTCCCATCTCTCTGCAGGCAGGCACAGAATCCCAGCCTGCCCTGCGCTAATCCTGACGCTGCTTAGAGAAGCATCAGGATTGGCTGGAAGTGCCCAGCCAGGGTGCTCCCATGCAGACTGGGAGCCTGTGAATGCTCTCTCCAGCCCAGCAACTGAGTTGCTGGCTTGGAGAGAGCCCTGTACACATGTGTGTTTGGCCGGCCCTAGACAGCTGGCCAAACACACATTCACTCAGAGGGGGATTGCTGTGAACTCCCCCTCTTTGCGCATCACCCCTGTGGCCCGCCCCTTTCCCAAGGCAACAATCATAGACATAGTTTATGATTGTTTTTTGGGAAAAGGATTGCAGCTGCTGCTGCTGGCAGGGGCTGTCCCTGATTGAATGTCATGCAATGATTGTTGGAGATCTTGGCTTGGAACAGCTAGTGACTTATCAAGAAGATGAGCTTTAATTCATGTGTGGGGATATTACTATGCAAGCGGACAGAGTTCATGAAACTATGAGAGAACTGGCTTCAAAAATATGAGGTAGACTTAAATAAAACCAAGTCTTTTCAAAGGAGGTATCGTGTGTGCTTCAGTGAAAAATACATTGCTGTGATGAGAACTCCGAGGTTAAAACCCAGAGTAGGAAATTAATTCAGAACATTAGGAAATTGAATGAATTAGATAAGTGGGAGATCAAATGGGTGAAAAAGAAAGAGGTGAAGAAACCTTTGGGTGAACTGCCACCAATTAGAGCAGAGGGAGGTGTTACAACCCTCACCTTGCTTTGAGTGCCGTTGGTGGTTGTGTTCATGTACCATAGAGTTGAAGTGAACTTGCATCATTTACCAATGATTTCCCTAAGTTAGGAGAGAATTTAGTGGAATGGTATCGGTAGGTTGAAAGGTTTGTGAAAATTTCACAGGTGTTGTGGAATGATTTGAATACATTGTTTGACATTGTTTGTCCCGAGTCACTTGTGGACTGAGTGCAAAATAGCTGTTCAATGGCCTGATACAGAACCAATAAAAAACATAGTAACCAAGGGTCTTTTGCCATTCAGTGGTGAAGACATATCAGGAGGTCATGACATTCCTGAAAGGGAAGGTGCCTCCTCAAGATGTTGATTGGGTCAAGATTGATAGACCAACTCAAGAACCAAAAGAGTCGATCCATGCTTCCCATGAAAGGCTGTTACAAGCAACCAAACAATATAGTGATATGGGACATTTTGTATCGAGGTTTGTGACAAGACTGAGGCCAGATATAAGTCTAATGATTCAGCATCATTCAATCTGTTGGCAGAATATGTCTATTGATGAGATTTTGTGTCATGCTAAATATTGCCATGATGAAATAAAGCTGAATCAGAACAAATTGTGGGAAATGGTGATGCTTGCCCAAATGAAAGCAGCTCAAAGAACTAGCCGGATGCCCCTAGCTGTAAACAATGCTAGTACAATGCAAGGTGGGTATCATAAGCCACAAAATCCAATGCAAGGTAGAGGAGTCCCAATAGAACCTAGTACAGGAATGGATGTAAACAGTCTAAAAAGGTCAGCTCTTTGGCACCTTTGCAATAAGATGGGACATTGGAAATGTCCTTTAAATCCGGCAAAACAGGCCAAAAATGGATTGTGCCTTCTCAGAATAATAATCCTGACCCAATGCAGGGTGTCTAAAGACCCAGGAGCCAAATTGCTAATGTTCTCCAGGCTCCGGTGATTCAAGTTCCCTAACCTCCAATGCCACTGCAGAATGCTGTTGGATCGAGCCAGAATGTAAATCAGGGCATGAGAATCGATGTGAATGTGTTACAGGATAATAACCTGTCTTACAGTTCCCTTTGTTTGACACAGGTGAAAGAAATGTCTCCTATCAGTCAGCCTGAGGTGCATGAGAGGGGTGGAAGAATGCATACTTGGCTCAGCCTTAGACTTAGACCAGAGCAGACCATTTGCAGATAGTGAAGTAGATGGCCATCCCATGTCATTTGTGGTTGACACTTGTGATGCCCGTTGTACTCTGAGAAAAGTAGTCATACCAAGCCTACCCTTCTCGGGAAAAACAGTCCAAGCTGTTGGTGTGGAGAGTAAACAAATGACAGCTCAAGAAACTGCTCCAGTCACAATAGAAATAGGATCTTTTTAAGATGCGCACAAGTTTATAATGTGTGATCTCAGCCCAGTGAATCTCTTGGGAAGAGATTTACTGTCAAAATTAAATGGTGTCATCTATTGTACCCCAGCATGAATATAAATCCATATCCAAGATGAGGCTGCTGCCTTTAAGTTGATGAACATTGAAATGCATTGCACCTTACTGATTTTGTTACCAGTTGGCAATTTGCCTCCAGATTTGAGAGAAACTGTTGTGTGGGATTTTTCAGGAAAAGATACTAGGCTGATAAAAGGTGTAGAACCTGTCTGGATTACTGTTACACCAAATGCTGAATTTCCAAAAACACCAACATGTAGTTTGACCCCTGAGACGATTGCTGGGATCACCCCTATGATCAAATTCATGATACAGCAGGGAGTTCTGAAGGAGATCATGGAAAGCTTCTGTAACTATCCCATCAGAGGTCTTCAGAAACCAAATGAAAAATACAGAATTGTACAGGACTTTAGGAAAATGAGCAATAATGTTGTCCCTTGTTGCCTTGTGGTACCAAATCTGGCAGTGATATTGTTTCGGATTCGATGTGAGGCTGAATGGTTCACTGTAACTGATGTGTGTCAAGGTTTCTTTTTGATACTGTTGCATGAAGATAGTCAATTCCTCTTTTCAATACAGCTTGGAAACAGGGTTTTGGCATGGTGCCAAGTTCCACAGGGTATATTGAGTCACCATCAATTTTCATTCAGATCTTAAATAAAAATCTAGAATCTTTGGTTATGCCATGTAATTCAGTCTTGATTCAGTATATCGATGACCTCATGGTGGCTTCAAATACTCAAGAAGCTTGTAAACATGATATCATTGCATTACTGAAGCACTTGGCTGAGAATGGACATAAATAATTTCTGTCATACAGAAAATGGGTATGCCATCTACACAGAGCCAATTCAGGGTGTTTTTAGGAATGGTGGGCTACTGTACACAGTGGATACCAAACTTTTCTCTGGTGGCTAAGGCTTTATAGAGGCTGACATTCAAGGATGTATCTGATCCAGTACCTTGGGCCAAAGACTGTCTTGTCACGTTTCTAGACCTGAAAGAACGTCTCTGTCATGACACAGATCTTTTGCAATTTTCTGCAGTAAGAGAAAATTAGTAAGAGGGAGGGCTGTGCTCTCTCAGTGCTGACTCAAAAGCATGGAAATGATAAGAGACCTGTAGCATATTTTTCACATTAGATCCTGCCGCTTCTGCATTGCAAGAATGTTTCAAAACAGTAGCTGCAATTAGCACTAGCATAGAGAGGTGCACAAATATTATTATGAGACACCCATTAACTGTTTATGTCCCTCAGTCAGTAGAGCTTTTATTGACTAGAATTAGAACACAGCTTTTGACAAGTAGTCGACTTACTAAGTAGGAGCAGATTATATTGGCCGCAGAGAATGTGACACTCAAACATTGTGGGATTTTGAACCCTGATTCTCTGTTGTCAATAGTGGATCAGGGAAGAATGTGAAGGAGACCACAATTGTCTTGATGTCACTGAACTATATACCAAACCAAGACCAGACATACAAGATAGATCATTACCTTATTAAGTCCTTTATGTTGATGGCTCATGCTTGATAGACAACAGCAGAAGTTTGAGAGCAGCTTATGCTGTTTGTACTTTGTCTGGAGTTGTTGAAGTTTCTGGGCTTCAAGAAATATGTTCTGCCCAAGTAGATTAATTGATTGCTCTTACTAGAGCATGCTGTGTCTCTGATCAATTGAAAGTGACAATCTTTACCTATAGTCAATACAGCTTTGGCATCGTTAATGACTTTGGACAACTGTGGTTTCAGTGAGGTTTTATGATGCTCTCTGTATCTCTGATCTGGAATAGCAAATCAGTAAAAAACCTCCTCAACGCATTAAAATTACCTGAACAAGTTGCAGTGGTTTAGTGCCCTGCACATCGTTCTGGAGATGATAGTCTGACTTTCGACAATAGGTATGCTGATGAAGTTGTGAGATACTGGGCCCATCATGCCTGTACCTTCAATGGTGAATTCAAAAAAAGAGGGAATGAATGAGATACATTTTTACCTTTTGTTGACATAAGCTGATACTTGGGATGAGGTAAACTGGCTTCCAGATGAAGTGTCTCAGGATGAATAGCAGAGTTGGGTCAATGCAGGTTGTGTCAATAGAGATGATGACATTTGGATTTCAATGGATGGAAGACCAGTGTTGCCAAACAGCATGTTACCTCCTATAGCTTGACATTTTAATGGTACTGGTTATATTGCTAGGGATGCTATGGTGAGATTGTTCAGGTAGAGGTGGTTCAAGTCTTAATTCAGGTTGATGGATGAAGAATTGTGTCATTGATGTGTTATGTCAACAGACCAATGTGGGAAAGAAAACTGCAGTTATGTTGCATCACATAGGAAGATCAGGAGTACCTTTTAACAGGATGCAGATGGATTTTCTTTAAGATGCCTATGAGCAATGGATTGAGGTATGTTTTGGTTATTATGTGTATCTTTTTCCATTGGGTTGAGGCATTCCCAAATAGTCTTACTGTAGCCAAACTGCTGTTGAGGGAGCTCATACCTAGGGTTGGCTTTTTTACCTCTTTGGAATCAGATCACAGAAACTCAAACTTTCTGCCAAAGTTACAAGTCTTCAGGGGTCGCCATCTAGTCATACCACTGGTCATACCACTGTTTCATCACTTCCCTGCTGGTCGCTAAGTTGTCTGAAGCATGCATCCACAACTTGCCCATCTAGCTTTAGAAGGCCAGCATATAGTCAACTATATCCTGGGGATATTTCCTGGGACACTATTCCCACTCTTCCTTTAACAGGCTGAGAGGTCCCCTTACAGGGTGCCCATACAGACGCTCAAAGGGGTGAACCCCCAAACCCCTTCTGTGACACCTCTCTGTACACAAGAGTAGGCTTTGCAAAAGGTCATCCCACTTATGCCTCAGAGCCTCAGGTAGGCTCCTGATAATGCCTTTCAGGCTCTTGTTGAATCATTCAACAAGCCAGTTGGTTTGTGATTGATAGTTGGTGGAGTAACTCCATGCTCCTTCCACATTGACTGCATATCAGCAGTCATGGTGTTAGTGCCCCTGTCAGACACCACTTCTTTGGGGAAACCCACTCAGGTAAAAATCCTGATCAGGGCCCTAGCCACTGTAAGTCCAGTAGTAGTCCTCAGAGATATGTCCTCTAGGTACCTAGTGGTGTGGTCCACCAGAACCAGGATGTACCGGTAAACAGAAGTAGTCTGAGGATCCAGGGGCCCTACATTGTTGATGTCCACCCTCTCAAAGGGGGTGCCAATGACAGATAGGGGAGATAGAGGAGATGTAGTTTCTGTTCCTGTCTTTCCATTGGCTTGGCAGGTCACACAGGTTCTACAGAATGCTTCTGAAAACCTCCTCCTCTGGGGCAAGTAAAAGTGGGGAACAGGCCTACCAAAGGCCTTGTCATGGCCTAGATGTCCTGCGAGGGGAATTTCATATGCCAGTCCCAGCAGGAAGAACCTGTAGCACTGGGAGACCAGCAGGGCCATTGTTGTCCCATGCACCAGTTTCTTAGGCTCACTGTATACTAGATTGTCCTCCCAGTGTGTGCGATGACTACCAGAGGCATCACCTGCCGCATGAGATGTCACCTCATACCCTCCAAGGGTGGGCACTCCATTTGAGCCTTGCAGAAGTCCTCCCTGGGGGTTCCTCCTTATACCTGCATCCAGCACGATCCATTAGGCCACCAAGGGAAACAGTGTCCTCTCCCCTGGGCTCCAGGGTGGTCACCTTGGGTGCCCAATCCCCCTCAGTTGGGACACACTCAGGGCTGAACCTTTCAGTCCCCTCATTCTTCCTTGACTTGACAGCTGTCTGGACCAATGTTCTTGGCTCCATACCTTTTTGACTCACTTTCTGGGCAGCCATGCACCTGGTGGTAGCACAAGCCCACTCAAGTACCCCCAACAAGGGATGCTATGGTGAGATTGTTCAGGTAGAGGTGGTTCAAGTCTTAATTCAGGTTGATGGATGAAGCATTGTGTCATTGATGTGTTATGTCAACAGACCAATGTGGGAAAGAAAACTGCAGTTATGTTGCATCACATAGGAAGATCAGGAGTACCTTTTAACAGGATGCAGATGGATTTTCTTTAAGATGCCTATGAGCAATGGATTGAGGTATGTTTTGGTTATTATGTGTATCTTTTCCCATTGGGTTGAGGCATTCCCAAATAGTCTTACTGTAGGCAAACTGCTGTTGAGGGAGCTCATACCTAGGGTTGGCTTTTTTACCTCTTTGGAATCAGATCACAGAAACTCATTTCAACAATGAGATACTGAAATTATTGTGTGCAGGATTGCAAATGGAGCAGAGATTGCACTGCAATTATAGACCTGAGGCTTTGGCTCTTGTTGACCAAGTGAATGGCACACTGAAATCGAGGTTGGCAGAGGTGTGTGATTCGACATCCTTGAAGTGGTCTCATGCTTTGCCCCTTGTTTTGATGAGCCTTTTCAGTGTACCTGATCGAAAGACTGGACTGATCCCCCATTAAATCCTGATGAGGAGGGTGATAAGACTGCCAGCAATTCCTGTGAATGCACTTGAGACTATAACCAATGGTATGCAATGGTATGGTCCTAGACTATTACAAAGGACTGGCTGATGTGGTGCTTTCTGTGTCTCATCAACTACAGCTTCTCCACTACAGGAACAATGCTCCACAAGCTCCTCGGGCTCTAACACTCAAACTTTCTGCCAAAGTTACAAGTCTTCAGGGGTCGCCATCTGGTCATACCACTGGTCATACCACTGTTTCATCACTTCCTTGCTGGTCGCTAAGTTGTCTGAAGCATGCATCCACAACTTGCCCATCTAGCTGTAGAAGGCCAGCATATAGTCAACTATATCCGGGGGATATTTCCTGGGACACTATTCCCACTCTTCCTTTAACAGGCTGAGAGGTCCCCTTACAGGGTGCCCATACAGACGCTCAAAGGGGGGAACCCCCAAACCCCTTCTGTGACACCTCTCTGTACACAAGAGTAGGCTTTGCAAAAGGTCATCCCACTTATGCCTCAGAGCTTCAGGTAGGCTCCTGATAATGCCTTTCAGGCTCTTGGTGAATCATTCAACAAGCCAGTTGGTTTGTGATTGATAGTTGGTGGAGTAACTCCATGCTCCTTCCACATTGACTGCATATCAGCAGTCATGGTGTTAGTGTCCCTGTCAGACACCACTTCTTTGGGGAAACCCACTCAGGTAAAAATCCTGATCAGGGCCCTAGCCACTGTAAGTCCAGTAGTAGTCCTCAGAGATATGGCCTCTAGGTACCTAGTGGTGTGGTCCACCAGAACCAGATGTACCTGTAAACAGAAGTAGTCTGAGGATCCAGAGGCCCTACAATGTTGATGTCCACCCTCTCAAAGGGGGTGCCAATGACATATAGGGGAGATAGAGGAGATGTAGTTTCTGTTCCTGTCTTTCCATTGGCTTGGCAGGTCACACAGGTTCTACAGAATGCTTCTGAAAACCTCCTCCTCTGGGGCAAGTAAAAGTGGGGAACAGGCCTACCAATGGCATTCTCATGGCCTAGATGTCCTGCGAGGGGAATTTCATATGCCAGTCCCAGCAGAAAGAACCTGTAGCACTGGGAGACCAGCAGGGCCATTGTTGTCCCATGCACCAGTTTCTTAGGCTCACTGTATACTAGATTTTCCTCCCAGTGTGTGCGATGACTACCAGAGGCATCACCTGCCGCCTGAGATGTCACCTCATGCCCTCCAAGGGTGGGCATTCCATTTGAGCCTTGCAGAAGTCCTCCCTGGGGGTTCCTTCTTCCACCTGCATCCAGCACGATCCATTAGGCCACCAAGGGAAACAGTGTCCTCTCCACTGGGCTCCAGGGTTGTCACCTTGGGTGCCCCATCCCCCTCAGTTGGGACACACTCAGGGGTGAACCTTTCAGTCCCCTCATTCTTTCTTGACTTGACAGCTGTCTGGAAACAATGTTCTTGGCTCCATACCTTTTTGACTCACTTTCTGGGCAGCCATGCACCTGGTGGTAGCACAAGCCCACTCAAGTACCCCCAACATTTCCAGGTGTGACCTGAGCTCCACCTCCTTCCACGCAGTATGCTCTAGGTCATTCTCTACCAAACAATGCACATGCGTGTCAGGGCTTACAACTACTTACAGGAGACCTGAGACCCCTCCACTCAAAGGGAACAAGGGCCACAGGGTAGTGACCCTCACAGTTGTCTGCAACCACAATGTGGTAGAAGACATTGGGAAAAATCAACTCTAGGGGCACTAGATGACTCCTTACCATAGTGTGTTAGAAATTGGGCCTCTGGTTGGCAGGGGTATGCACCCAGTCCAAGTAGGGACCACCACTATAGTCTGGGTAAATTAGGTACACACTAAAACAAAAACAGTATTCACCGTCTGATAGTTTGGCAAAGAGCAATCAGGCGTATCTAAAGAGGCAGTGTCAAAAGTATTTATGCAAAACACATACACAGTAACACAATAAAAACACCACAAAATGACTCCACACTGGTTTAGATAAATGGACAATAATTTCATGAATAAAGAGCAAAATGTCAAAATTCCAATAAGTAAAAGTCTATTTATGAACATTAAGAGAATAAACAGTTCTAGTGTTTAGAAGAAAACTGCATTAATTGATTAAATGAGTTCCTGTGGGACTGGGGCAAAGTGAACAGTCAATCCGACTGCAATGGAGGATGGGCTGGGTACAGGAGCCACTCAGATCTGGGGAACAGAGTACCTTGATCCAGGTCACAAACATGAGATGCGGGGTCGATGCGTCTGTGGATGCATTAATGTCACTCAAACAGTTGATGGATGTGTTGATTTTTCATATGCATTGATTGTTTCTGAAGATGAGCATCAAAGCTGCAATGCATCAGTTCCAAAGACGATGCGCCGGCTTTCTTCACGTTGTGGAAGGGACGCGCTAATCTTCCTTCAGTGAAGGCAGCAATGTGGTTTCAGTGCTGCATCAATACTGATGCGCTAGAAGCCACTTCCGGCAGGAACGCAGCAGTTCCAGAGGTGCTGCTCAGACCCCAAATGCAATGTGTTGGTTTTAATCCTGCAGCACAGTTGAAGCTTCAGTTGCTGCTTCCAGCAGGTAGGTGACGTTGATTTAGCTGGTGCAAGTTTCTGGGTCCACTTCCAGCGAACCAGGCACATGATCAGCGGTAGAGACTTTGATATCTATAAGTCTTTGACAACAGGAGGTGTTAGAAATTGGGCCTTTGGTTTGCAGTCAGTTTACACTCTGTCCGAGCAGGGATCCTCACTCTCATCAGGACAAGGGAGATACTCACTTAAGATAACCCCTGCTCACCCTTTGGTAGCTTGGTACAAGCAGTCAGGCTTATCTCAAAGGCAATGTGTAAAGCATTTGTACCAACATACTCAGTAATATAGTGAACACTCTGCAAAATGGACACAACACTAGTTTAGGAAAAAACCCAATATTTATCTGAATCAAACAAGACCAGCACGACAACAATCAACATATAAAAGTAGAGTTATGAATATAAAAAAATAATAGACTCTTACTCCATGGAAAACAATGGGAACATTATTGTTACACAAAGTACCTGGTTTGCATGAAAAATAAGACCGCACAGGCGAGCGTGCATTGGAAAAGTCAGCAATGCTTGATTCCTTACTCGCAAGGGAGGCTGTGCATCATTTCTTCTCAGTTGGGTAGGTGATGCTTAATTTTTCTCTACAGCAAGAGAGTGATGCTCCGATTTCCGGATGGGGCACCTCGGATCCACACAGGTTAAAATTAACTTTGAAGCCAAGCGATGATGCATGCGAAACCGGCGTCATGAGGACGAGAATCCTCTCTGCGTGGGGTGTGCGTCAATTTCAGCAACTGCAAGCGGGTATTGTGTTGTTTCTCCAGCCACGATGCAGGTGATGCATTGATTTCCCAGCTGCGATGCAGGTGGTTCATCGATTTTAATCATGATACAGGTGGCGCGTCATTTTTACACCCACGTTGCAGGTGGTGGTTCAAAATGTTCCCTACACAACCGTGTGCATGGGTTTCCACCTTGGCTCTACCAGCTTCACCTTTCAAGGGCCAAGGGACTGGATAGGGGACTACTTAGCAGGTTAGGAGTCTCAGGTGAGAGTCCAGGTTCTGGCAGTGGAAGTCTTTGATGGCCCTGAGACTTCAAAATAGGAGGCAAGCTCAGTCCAAGCCCTTGGAGACACTTCAGAAGAAGGAATATACCACAAAGTTCAGTCTTTGTCCTCTTTCAGGCAGATGCAGCAACTGCAGGCCCATATAGCAAATCACAGTCACAAGCGAAGGGACAGTTCTACACCTCCAGCTTTTCAGCTCTTCACCTTGGCAGAGGTTCTGCTTGATTCCAGAAGTAATCTGAAAATATGTGGTTTGGGGTCTACCATTTTCTGCCTTTAAAGTAGGCAAACGTCAAAGGAAAGTCTCTGTTGTTGACAAGATCCTGCCTTACCCAGGCTTGCCCTCAGACACACATCAGGGGGTTAGAGACTGCATTGTGTGAGGGCAGGCACAGCCCATTCAGGTGTAGGTGTCAGCTCCTCCCTCCACGTTAGCCCACATGACCCATCAGGATATGCAGGCTACACCCCGGCTCCATTTGTGTCACTGTCTAGTGGAGATTAACAAACAGCGCAATTGTCACTTTGACCCAGACAGGGAATACACATGCAGGCTGAGTCACAGAATGGTTTAAGCAAGGAAATGTGCACTTTCTCAAAGTGGCATTTTCAAACTGACAATTTACAAACCAACTTTACCAAAAGATCTATTTTTAAATTGTGAATTCAGAGACCCCAAAATCCACACCTCAATCTGCTCCTAATGGGAAACTTCACTTGAAAGATATTTGAAGCCTATCCCAATGTTAAACTATGAGAGAGATAGGCCTTGCAATAGTGAAAACCGAGTTTGGCGGTATTTTACTGTCAGGACATGTAAAAACATACCAGCCCATGTCCTACCTTTAACATACACTGTACCCTGCCCCTGGGGCTACCTAGGGCCTACCATAACAGTGCCTTACATATTTGAAAAGGGAAGGCATGGGCCTGGCAAGTGGATATACTTGGCAGGTCGAATTGGCAGTTTAAAACTGCACACGCTGATACTACAGTGGCAGATGTGAGCCAGGTTTACAGGGATACTCATGTGGCTGGCACAATTAGGGCTGCAGGCCCACTAGTAGCATTTGATTTACAGGCCCCGGGTACCCCTAGTGCACTTTAGTAGGAATTTACTAATAATTCAAATATGCCAATCATGGAAAAGCCAATTACATATACAACTTACACAGGTAACACTTGCACTTGCACTTTACCACTGGTCAGCAGCGGTAAAGTGTCCAGAATACCAAAACGAGCAAAAACAAAGTCCAGCACAGGGTGAAAACACAGGACGCAGACGCAAAAAGACAGGGGAGACTATGCCAAGGATGCCAGGTGTAAAAGGAAGCAAACCAACAAGCCCTTGGAAATCATTGTGAGGTGCAAGTCAGAGTCCAGCTTTCCTTCAGCAACATCAGAGAGTAGTGGGCAGGAGGGCAGCGCAGAAGAAAAGCAGTCATTCATGATCAGCAGTCCAGCAGAGTGGCAGTCCTTGATGCAGCACAGCAGTACTACAGACAGAGTCCAGTGGTATGTCCAGAAGTGTCATTTTTGGATACCCAGCACCTATACCCAAATACACCTTTGAATTGGGGGAAATTGAAAGAAGGGTTTTTAAAGTGTACAATTATCCTTTCTTTTTCAGTCCTGGCTTCAGTAGGGGGTAATCAGCCCTTTGTGTGGGGACAGGCACTGCCTATTCAGGTGTGAGTTTCAGTCCCCCTATTCCCTTCCTGTCCAGGAAGAGCCATCAGAATGCAGATGAATGCAGATGAGCACTCAGACACACCTAACCTCCCTGTGTTTGTGGCTGTCTAGAAGAAATGCAAAAAGTGTAGCTGTTACTCAACTCAGACCTGTATTGGAGACAAGCTGCAGACACACAGAGCTATAAGAACCTAGAAATGTCCACTTTCTAAAAGTGCCATTTCTGAAATAGTAATAGTAAACCTGACTTTACCAATGATATGAAACATGACACAACTACTCCTTTCTGATCATGATAACAGCTTAAAAGTGCATTAAAGAATTCTTGTGGTTAACCTGTGAGAGGAGTAGGTCTCACAGTTTTGAAAATGGATTTAGGTGTTTTTCACTACCAGGACATGCAAAACGTAAAAGTATATGTCTTACCTTTTTCTTACAGAGCACCCGGCCCTATGGGCCACCTAGGACCTACCTTAGAGGTGACTTATGTGTAATGAAAGGGGACTTTAAGGCTTGGTAAGGGGTTTTAAATGCCAAGTGACTGTAGCAGTAAAAATGCTCAAACAGGCTCCCCAGTGGCAGGCCTGAAACATGTTGAAAGGGCTACTTAAGTGGATGGCACAATCAGTGTTGCAGGACCACTAGTGGCATTTAATTTACAGGCCCTGGGCACATATGGTGCACTTTAATGAGTGAATAAATATGGTTATTTTAGATGTACCAATGTTACCAGGTTTCAGGGGAGTTAGCACATGCACGTTAGCACTGGTTAGCAGTAATAAAGTGCCCAGAGACCAACAATAACAGATCAGCAAAATGATACAAGACAGGCAAAAGGTTTGGGGAAGACCACTCCAAGGCTGTCAGGTCTAACAGTCTTGCATTGCAGCTTGTCGCCGGCAGAAAACCCTGTGGGACAGAGGTTAGTGCCCGAGAGGAAAGAATTTAGAATTGGCACTATTAAATAGAAGTCCGAGATTTCTCCAGACTCCTACATTGCCCATGATGAAATAGGCACTGCGTATTCCAGTTGATGCAGATAAATTAGGGCGTCATCAGCGTAAAGAGGCACTACATGTAGGGTCTCCCCCAACTCAATCACCCACAGCCCCAGGACCCGCAGGGACACTTATGACATAGGCTCCATGTCCAGCACACAAAACAATGGTGACAGGGAGCATCCCTGTCTCGTACCTCTTTGGAGGGTACATGTCTCTAATACCATTCCCCCGGTGTGAGTAAAGGAGTTGCACGCATTGGATGCATGGGCACCCACACTCACCTTTTCAAGGACCAGGCCACTGAGTGGAATGCTTGCTCAATATCCAGGAATGCTAGGTTATACGCATCATCCTGTAGTGCAGGGCATGATAGATGTTCGAGACATGGCATAAATTACAGAGAGTATTCTGTTTCAAGAAAAAACTGCACTGGCCTGAGTCAGTCAGTGTTGGAAGATGACTCAAAAGACAGAAGGTCAGCACCTTACTAAGAATCTTCACATCCATGTTCAATATTGATATTGAACGATAGAAGGAGGTCTCCATCGGATCCCCACCTGGTTTAGATATCATGACCAGAACTGTCTCTCGCATCGTGGCTTCATTATATATTTCTAAGAGTTTGTCAGCTAGGATGCCCCCAGTCCTCTGAGAGAATTCTGCTGGAAGCCCATCCTCCATAGGAGCATTTGCAGTTTTTAGTCCTTAAATGGCTGCCGCTATCTCCTCTCTGAATATGGGATCCTCCAGGGCCTCCAACTTTTTGTAAGCAAGTCTGGGTAATCCTGTGCCCTCCAAATATTTTCTGCCCCGTTCCTCCACCCATGCCGGCTGGGATGAATATATTTTATATAAGTGGGACAGAAATGCCTTATTAATGGACTTTTGCATATGCACAAGTACCCCCTCAGCATCCCTTATAGTTAGCAGAGGCAAATCTAATTTGTCCTGTTTGATCAGTTGGGCAAGCAATGCCCCCACTATATCACACCCTGCAAACAATTTCTGGCAATATGTCTTATGGAAAAACTTTTTCGGTTTACCCTAATGATATAGGAGATCTCTTTTCCCCTGCCACCATTCCAGAAGTTTATCTGGGCTGCTGGGCAACACTTTCGCCAGCGTTTGCAGTATAGTTTCCAGTTTCTAAAGGCTTTTTTCCAATTGTTTCTTTACTCTGAAAGTGGTTTTCAGGCACACCCCATGAATCACCACATTCATGTTATCCCATTCTACTGCCCTGCTCCCTGCACTACCTTAAGATAATGTGTCAATGTCTCACTTGCCACTGACATGAAGATGAATCTGTGAGGGCCTCCACTCGGTGCCTCGGAAGAGGGATCTCTGGTCGTGTGTGGTCCAGTAACAATCTCACCAGCAACAGGGAGCTATCACAGATGTACCTAGCAAGGTAGACTGCCTCCCCACAATCTGCATGAGGACTTCTGAAAAAAAGTAATCGTCCAGTCTGCTGATGGAGCGTAACATGAGCATTCCCGCTCATTGGGGTGCTGTTTCCTCCAGATATCAACCACCTCCAATCCCTTCAGAGTGTCTTGCAAAGCTCCAGTCAATGCTGGCTTGGTGTATGATCCATGGCACCGTTCAGGACACAGTTACAATTGCCCGCTAGTATGACATCTGCTGTTGGAAACTCATCTGCTGTGGCCATTACCTGACTGTAGAATCTTGCAAAATCAAGATTAGGTGCATTTATATGTATCAGGCATATCTCCCCAATCCTGTGCTCCAAACAGAATCACAAATCTGCCCTCCTCATAAACTTTATGACTTTTATAGCCAAACGGCACCATCGGGCCACCCAGATCAGAGCTCCAACAGCAAAACCAGAATAGGAAGAGGATTATGTCTAACCTTGCCATCTTTTTCAGAAATTCCCCACACACTATCATAGACATAGGTCTCCTGTAGAAAGCTAATCAACACTCCATATCTATTCAGGATTGCCTAAACACTAGGGATGTCATTATTAGCCTGGCGGTCTCCTGACTGCCAGGGCAAAGGTGGCCGTTTCACCGCCAATAGGCTCTCTGCCAACCCACCCCATCTCCACTCATACTGCCATGGCGGTCGGACCTGCTGGGCTGGAGATGAGCATCTTCAACCAGCAATCCACAGAAGACCACTGTCAGTATTAGGAGCCACATTTCCAACAGAGTTTTCACTGCAGTAGCACCTCCATGAAAACCCCGGCAGAAAGGCTACCAGTGACAGGGAATGTCTTCCCTGGCACCTTTAGATGATTCCCCCACCAGCCCCAGCAAGCACAAAAAAAAAACATTTCCCCTCCAGGTACAGCACCCCTCCCCCCACCACCCCTCCAGATACAGCGCCCCTCTCCCCATCAGACCATCAACTTACCTGGTTCAGGGAGGAGGTCATCTGGCAGGGAAGGGGCGCTTCCACCTCTGGCAGTGCCCCGCCATCAAGACACCACCACGCCGTATTATTGCACTTAATATGGCAGGTGGTTTCCTTGTGGTGGGGCGGGGCCACTGGTGGAACTGTCATGCACCTTCCCTACCCACCACGACTACTGCTGGATTTCCTCCCAAAGTGTGGCGGAAAACCAGCAGTACCCATAATATGGTGGGCGATGTTTTGGCGCCCCGGCTTTGGCAGTCTTCAAGGAAGACAGCCAAAGTCATAATGACCACCTTTGTCTTTTTTCAAAACTGCTCATTCCTCTCACATTCTAGGTCAGAAACTTTACCCTATTGTCCATTATTATATTGTTTGTCTCTGACAATAACTTTTCCTTCCCAGTCACTCACCCACCAATCCACCAATCGCACATACATTCTTTGGACTTGCATCAGGTGTATAGTGATAGTCCAGCAAATCATAGGTTACCAACACCCTAAAAACAAGCTTCCTCAACTACCCTCAATCCTACCACTCTGGCAGGACATGAAACAACTAGTGTGAAAAACATCTTCCACCGCCCTATACCCTCCTACTTAACAAGTTGCTGCTGTGCAAGAGGCTGTCATCAAGAGGATGTCACAAGGCCTAAGGCACTTGAACCACACCTCCCTCACCACAGTCCTCACATGCACTCCCACCTGCATTTTGATCCCACATTAAGTTGGTCTATCTTACACGGGATTCACATGTCATTTTCTTCGTCTAACCTTTTAGCAAGGGGGTTCAGCCAGGATCCCCAAAATGACACTGAGTCAAAATGGGTCCACATCTGTGCTGTTGCTACCTGATCCATTATTCTCCCTTTATTGTAAAAATGATTCCCTCATGTTGGGTACTGTTTCTGTATCTATGAGGGTACCAAACCGGGCAGCCAACAATGCATCCGCACTGCCCAAATGCCTCTGCACTTGCCGCTCTTGTTTCCTGTTTGGTCAGACATGCCGCTGCCTTACTACTTGCGGTCTGTCCTGTTTGTGCCCTGGTTCTCCTCGAGAGGAGATTATTCCCACCATGTTCATACTGTTTTTTTTGCCTCTTTTGGTGAATAAAGGAATAGTGCTTTCCCTGCAAGTAGAACCCAGAGTTTAACCGGAAATATCAGGCTATACATCAGATGGAGATCTCTCAGTCTTTTCTTGACTGTCAGATAGCCCTTGAGAAAGGCTTTAAGATTTATGTTGTGCAGACAGTGAAGATGAAAATGTTCCTGCCCTCAAACTGTGGTGGGCCCGCTATGTGAATATGCTGAAGAATAATGTTTGGGCTATGGAAATTCAACATCTTTCTCAATAGTGAAGAATTTGAACAGTTGTTTAGGGCGCAGTGTATTAACAATCCAGTCTCCCAAAAAAAGCTTAGCATATTCTCATTCTGTCTGCTCCATGAAACTCATGAAGCGTAAATAATTTCCTTGTGACCTTCCTTCTGCATCTTTGACTCTGTCTTCTAACTGTGATATTGTTTTTGTGTGGCATTAACAATTTCTCTTTGACCTCCCGCACTTCCTGTTCAAATTTAGCTAATGTCCCCTCCGTCACTGTCACCATGTCTGCCACTTTATGGAGGTCGATCCTCAGGAGGTTGACATCAATCGCCACATAATCTATTTTTGTTACCAGTTCCTTTTGGGAGCCCTGTATTGCTGCTATCAAGTCTGTCACATTCGGAGCCCCATCTGTCGCCTCTCTGTTTGTGCCCTCTATCATCTCCTAGGAATGGTGCACATCTGTGTAGTTCACAATCTTGTTTGTTTGGGGTGGTTTAGCATTTTTGTCCTTACGCTTTGTGACTTTCCAGTCGGACAGCAGGTGCCCAGGTAGGCCTAGGTCACACCCAAAGGAGTCATTCAGTTCCCTGACTTGACGGAGCGGCAGTGACGTAGTGGACATAGTTTGGGGGCGGAGCAAGGAGCAGGCAGGCAAACAGAAGGAGGAGCGGCAGATGCCTGCAATTACACGGCCGGGTCATGCACCAGGTCCCGCCACCAGGGAAGGCGCCAGGGGATGCCAGGGCATGCTCTCCATGCTTTCCGCGACTTTCAACCTGCTGGCCGTCAACCATAGCCCCCTGCTCTATCGTCGACCAGCCCGGTGTTGTGCTGGGGGGCCCAAAAGACCAGGCTGAGTGGAGTGGTGTTAGGGGTGGCAAAGCACGGAGGCCACAATGGCCACAACGGTGCGAGCAACAGCTTCACCAGAGAGATATCTGCGGACCGACGAGACACAGTGAGTTCCTGGTGTGCACTCCTACATTGTTTACTCCCTCATGTCTCTCTCTGCCCTTCCTCCGCCTCTGTCTGCTTGCCTGCCTGTCGGCTGAGGGCCGGTCTGTTCTGCCCTGCCCACTATGTCTGTTTGCCTGCTAGTCCACCGGTCTGTTACCGGTTGGTCCCTGTGGAGTCACCCTTGGGTAAGACTCAAAAAGACTCCAAAAGTCACCAAAAGACTGAAAGATCGAGAGGTGAAGAGGCAGAGAACCTGAAAGAGATTGAATTATTGAACTATTGAAAAGCAGGAGCCTGTCAGTTAGCCAGACTGACTTTAATAGACTTTAACAGACTCTTCTATCCCAGCACAACTTGCAGGAATGGGTGAAGGGTCCTCCCATAGCCCCTTAGCTTAGCTCCCTCGCCAATAACAACAACGTTGCACTATAAGGAGTGCAGTCAAGGGCAGCAGCTACCAGCGACAGCAGAAAACCTAGAAGTTTACGATCAACGTTCATTTTGCGGTTGAGACTGAGGCCTACACAAGGGGTGAAGGGCACAAACCGGGGACAACAGCAAAGAACTACAGGCCACAAGCGGCAGCAGGTAGTATGCTCTGCCCCCCTCCAGGGTGGATGTGGCGGCGCTTAACTCACTCCAGCACACCTCCAGTGCAGCATGCAGTTTACGTAGCCCAATCAAGTGGCAACCCCCCTTCAATTTCTGAGTACTACGAGGCACACTGTGACCATGGCAGCACCAATAGGAATGAAGCACCACGAAGGAGAGGACACCAAACCAAGTGCTAGTAGACAAGAATAAAACTCTGATGATCCACAGGACTGCCCTCAAGCGGAAGGCTACTAGCATAAAGAAAACTTACATCCATAACTACTTCACAAGAGCAAGAAGCAGGGCTGGAGATGGAGACGAAGAGAGAGATGAAAAGGGAGAACTCGTTACATCCATGGATGCCCCTGCTTCACAGGCACCAGTCATTCCTCCACTCCTGTTATTGGAGCTCACCTCAGCATCAAGGCCAACAAGAACAGAGCATAAACAAGAACATGATTTGGAGCAGGAGCAAGAGCAAGAGTAGGACTCCGTTAGCTGTGCGATCAGCTTTTGGTATGGGCTCCTCAATAATTGGGGAGCTGGTCGAATTGGCAGACACTGCCTTGGAAGAGAGCTCGGATATCCTCAACGGGAAGATTTACGATAAATACAATAACAAAAATACGGACTGCTGGGGACTGCTGGGGAGCCAAAGGAAGCAATACGCACCTGGTGAGGTGGTTCAGGAAAATGAACCCATAGACAATGGACAAGCATGCTCCACCCCACTACAAGGTTTTTTTAAAGCTTCTCGGGAATGGCCAACCACAGTAGAGCAAGATGATTGGCCTTTGTGAGAAACAAACATGGGAGCACCAAGCACCGGGAAAGGGACCAAGGGTCAGATGTACCAAACCTTTTTGCATTCGCAAATGGTGCGAATCGCAAAAATCGGTCATTCGCGAATGCAAAAATGGCAAAAATGATGTATGAAAGAAATTTGCAGTGAGAAAATAAGGAATCACTAAAATAGCGATTCCTTGCGACTGGGACATGATTTTGCACGTCACCATCTGCGTATCGCATATAGCGACATGATTTAGCGAATTTCTATCTGCGTTACACAAATTGCGACCTAGATTTGTGAATTGCAGATATCGATCTGCAAAATCATGATGCTATTTGTGATACGCAGATTGCAACACGCAAATTCCATTTCGCAATGCAATGCATCAAAAATGGCCTTTTGCACATGCAATTTACCAGAAATTGAAATCAGGTGGTAACCAGGTGCAACCTATATAAAGAGGCCCAGAATGACTCAGCCTCTTTACCACAATAGCTGCACTCTACGTGATGGTGAGGAGAATGAGGATCCTGCCAGGTTTCAGGAGAGAGAGGAGGAGACAGGAGCGCATTTTCAGAGTGTGCATAACTCTTTTTAACCAGACAGAGGAGGAAATGTATGAGAAGTACAGGTTAAGCTCAGCCATGATACTTGACCTAATAACTGATCTACAACCCCTACTGCAGCGCACCACACACATGACCAATAATATACTCACCCATGTACAGGTATTATGCTCCCTGCACCTATTAGCCTCAGGGAGCTATCGAGGGGTCATAGCAGCAGCAGGAGGGGTCTCACAGAGTGTCCCTCATGATATTTCAATGCATTTCTCAATGCCATGCTGAGCAAAATTCAACAGAACATAAGATTCCCCAACACCCCACAGGAATTACTACAGACAAAATTTGATTTCCACCAGATTGCCCAATTCCCACATGTCATAGGTGCCATCGATAGGACACATGTAGCAATCTGTCCACCATCGGCCATTGAGTATAGTTCCCTAATGGCGTTTGTCAACTCCTTTGTGTTTTCTGCTTCTGTCCCTCATTCAGAGACTCCAACTGCTTGTGCATGGAACCTAGATTTCATTGAGTGCATCCAACTACTTGTGAATTACCCCCATATTGTCATTGTGAGACACCAACTGCCTATGGATTGACCTCATGTGTTGCATTGCAGGCGCTGCACTTTCAGCATGGAAGCTTCAAGGCTGCCAAAGATTGATGGGCCCTCTCCTTCATCTGTGCACTGTCTGCTTGCATTGTGATGCCTCCTGAGGGGAGTTGATGACGCTGGGGCAGGGACTGCTGCCTTCCTGTGGATCTAGCCTCTGGGGGTGGTTTGGGTACTTCATCCGGCATTTCATCAGAGTCCAGGTTATACTCTGGGAGAGGTAACACCCTTGCCCTGTGTCTAGTTGGTGCGATACTAAAGGACTCAATGGTGTTTGAGTCAGACTGTGATTGTGTTTCTCCATCCCCCACATTTCCACCTTCTGCTGCGTCAGGGCCCGGGACATCTACAACGACAATGTGCAGCATGTCATTTATGAATATTTCACAAAATGTTGCACAATAGCAATGAATGTACACTAACATTATATCACTGTGAGTTGTTTGTGTTGTTCCTCTGTGTGGCTATACATTAACTTGCTATATATGTGGGATTAGGACTTTAGGGGTGTGGACTACCACTCCCATGAGGCATTTTTGCATTGTATGTAAGATGTGGCATGGACTACTTATCACAATGCATCAAACTAATAACTATTTTCTAAGGGGCATTTGTACATGCACTAATGGGATACACATCATTACTGCCTTTACCTTTGCTGGGTATGCCTGAGGTGTCAATGTCAGTGACACCACTGACAGCTTCAGGAAGCAGTGTTGACTCCACCATGTCTTCCATTGGTGTAGACGGTGTCTGGGTGGGTGGTCCTCCTCCGGTGCTCCTTGCCTCCTTTAGCCTGCTGGCCACCTCGCTTGCATATGTCCTTAACAGAGCACTGCTTAACACCCACTGCACATATTTTGGTCTGGATTTCTGACCACAGTTTCCTCTTCTCCCTTTCAGGTACCTGGAGTGAGTTCTTCCCAAAACGTTTGTTGTGGTTCCTTACCACCTCCTCAGTGAGCACCTCCAAATCCTGCTCACTGAATTTGAGCTTGCGCTTCCTGTCTCCATTCTCCTTCACATTCCCATCATTGGTCATGTTGCTGGCTGGCTCACACAGCTGCCTCCCTGGTGCTGGGCTGTGTCTCTCTACCTGCTCCTGTGGGTGTGGCTCCTGGAAACAGCAAAGGCTAACTAACTTCTTATTTGTGATGTTTTCGCAATTTGCAATTTTCAAATACCGATTTCCAAACTTTTTTGTGATTCGGTATTTGCAAAGTCCAAATTGCGTTTGCGAATTTTAAGAAATCGCTATTAGTGACTCGCAATTTTGATACATCCCATTTTGCATTTCTAAAATAGCGATTTCTTAAAATTCGCTATTTAAGAAATGCAAACCAGGAGCTTGATACATCTATCCCCAAGAGTCCCCAGGTGGGAAATTTACCCAAAAATCTTCCCAACAAGGAAAGGGGAGATGCGGTCAGATCAGATTACATTATAGAGACCAGCAATACTTCTCTTTTAGCTGCAGTAAAAGCCTTAACCTGGCAGTCACACAAAATGGATAGCCATCTAGAATCAACCCAAAGCGTAGAGGCTTGGACAGCAAACTGAGCGCGCTTTGTGGAAACTAGATAACTGAGATCATAGCTGGAGGAATGACAAGGTGGCTGTGGGATCACGGAATGACAAAATAATAGATAAACTAGCAACTTTGCCTGATTTATTAACCTGTATCATTCAGCACTGCAAAAATACAGCCTGAAACTATTATAAAACAACTGGCAAAGGAGCAGTGGAAAACCAGCAAGAGATTGGGCCTTTTGAGTTATTCTTTAAAGGCTCAACAGTGCATACAGAAGAGGAAGATGGAAGCAGGGAGACGAAACCCCTAGAAGTGCAGCCTTATGTAGTTACCAAAGTACCTGCAAAAAGCATATAAGAGCAAGTTGTTGACGCAAAATACAAGTTACCGTGTGAGCACGACCGCAGGACCAAGCCGCACCACATTTAACAAGACAACATAAGAAGAAGTTGAAAAAAGACTCAAAGTCACAAAACAAAAAATAAATAATAGAGCGGGACTGGGAGTTCTCAGCAAGCATCTGGGCAAATTGAGACCTATCCAATCTTCCTGCAGAGACCGAAATCAAATGTAATACATGAAACCTGCAGCCAGGAATGCACTAGCATGGTCACTAATCAGGTTGGGGAAGAGAAGGAAAAGTCTTATAAGGGCATAAACTCAGAAGACCGCTCAAATGCAGGGCTGAAAAAATACAAAACGGTGCTCCACTAAATGCTCTCTGTTGGACTTTTGCTTATGCAGGGTCATCCTGAATCTTTTTGCCTCCTGCCTCCTATTTTTTTCTGACCTGTCGCTGTTGGCTTTTGAACTCTGAGCACTTTCCCACTGCTAACCAGTGCTAAAGTGCATATGCTCTCCGTATAAATTGTATGTAATTGGTTTATCCATGATTGGCCTATTTGATTTACTAGT
Organism: Pleurodeles waltl; assembly: GCF_031143425.1. NCBI lineage: Eukaryota > Metazoa > Chordata > Amphibia > Caudata > Salamandridae > Pleurodeles > Pleurodeles waltl. The sequence continues at coordinate 284,120,048 of NC_090447.1, forward strand.
AAGTCCCTAGTAAGGTGCACTAGAGGTGCCAGGGCCTGTAAATCAAATGCTACTAGTGGACCTGCAGCACTGGTTGTGCCACCCACATAAGTAGCTCTGTAATCATGTCTCAGACCTGCCACTGCAGTGTCTGTGTGTGTATTTTTACACTGTAAATTCGACTTGGCAAGTGTACCCACTTGCCAGGCCTACACCTTCCCTTTTCTTACATGTAAGGCACCCCTAAGGTAGGCCCTAGGTAGCCCCAAGGGCAGGGTGCAGTGTATGGATAAGGTAGGACATATAGGGGGTGATTCTGACCGCGGCGGTCGGCGGTCGCCGCCCGCCAAGCGGTTCCCGCCGAAAGACCGCTCCGCGGTCAAAAGACCGCGGCGGTCATTCTGGCTTTCCCACTGGGCTGGCGGGCGACCGCCGAAAGTCCGCCCGCCAGCCCAGCGGGAAACACCCTTCCCACGAGGAAGCCGGCTCAGAATGGAGCCGGCGGAGTGGGAAGGTGCGGCGGGTGCAGTTGCACCCGTCGCGAATTTCAGTGTCTGCAAAGCAGACACTGAAATTCTTTGTGGGGCCCTCTTACGGGGGCCCCTGCAGTGCCCATGCCATTGGCATGGGCACTGCAGGGGCCCCCAGGGGCCCCACGACACCCCATACCGCCATCCTGTTCCTGGCGGGCGAACCGCCAGGAACAGGATGGCGGTATGGGGTGTCAGAATGCCCATGGCGGCGCGGCAAGCTGCGCCGCCATGGCGGATTCCCATGGGCAGCGGAAAGTCGGCGGTACACCGCCGGCTTTCCGCTTCTGGCCGCGGCTGTACTGCCGCGGTCAGAATGCCCGGCGGAGCACCGCCAGCCTGTTGGCGGTGCTACCGCCAACCTCCGCCATGGCGGTAATTACCGCCAGGGTAAGAATGACCCCCATAGTAATGTGATTTATATGTCCTGACAGTGAAATACTGCCAACTTCGTTTTTCACTGTTGCAAGGCCTGTCTCTCTCATAGGATAATATGGGGGCTACCTTTAAATATGATTAAAGGGTAGATTCCCCTAGAGAGTAGATGGACATGTGGAGTTTGGGGTCCCTGAACTCACAATTTCAAAATACATCTTTTCGTAAAGTTGATTTTAAGATTGTGCGTTTGAAAATGCCACTTTTAGAAAGTGGCCATTTTCTTGCTTAAACCATTCTGTGACTCTGCCGTGTTTGTGGATTCCCTGTCTGGGTCAGTTTGACAGTTGGGTTGTTTTTCACCTCGCACTAGACAGTGACACAAAGGGGGCTGGGGTGTAACCTGCATTTCCTGATTAGCCATCTCTGCTAGGAGGGAGGGGTGGAGTGGTCACTCTCATCTGAAAGGACTGTGCCTGTCTCTGACAATGCCAGCTCCAACCCCCTGCTGTGTGTCTGAGGCCTTGCCTGGGCAAGGCAGGATTTCACAAGTAGGTGTGAGTCCCCTTTGAAGAAAGGTGACTTCAAAGAATAAAATGGGTATAAGAAGGGCACCCAAATCTACAGACTTGAGAAACACTTCTGGAACCAAGAAGAACCTCTGCCTGGAGAAGAGCTGATAGCTGAGGAAGAAGTGCTGCCCTGCCTGTGACTGTGCTTTGTGGAGCTTTCCTGCAGTGCTGCTTCTGCCAGAGTAAGAGGGCAAAGACTGGACTTTGTGTGCCTTCCATCTTGTGAAGAAATCTCCAAGGGCTTGAGTTAGAGCTTGCCTCCTGTTGTTTGAAGTCTCAGGGACAGCAAAGACTTCTCTCTGCCAGCACCTGGAGTCTCTGGAGAGACTCCTGCCCCGACAAGTGGTGCCCTATCCAGTCCCTGGGCCCTTGAAAGGAAAGCTGGTGGAATCCAAGGAAATCGACTTCGGACGACTTCGGACCGCCGCTGAATCCGGTAACGCCGCCTGCACCTGACGCCGTGACCTTTCCCTGGAATGCGACGCTCTTCGCAGGCCCGACGCCGCAGCAGCCCCGCTGAAGTCTGCGACTCCGTGGAAGTCGCCGCACCACGTCGTGACCGACGCCGCTCGAAGTGCACGGATTCAACGTTTCGCACAGACGCCACGATTCCCGACTTCGCGCATCGGCTTGTTTTCACTCTTCACCAAAGGTACTGTACTTGGGGGTCTACACGACTCCGTGTCCGGCGCCGCTGGTGTCGGCTTGTTGGGAACGACTCCGTCACGACGCCGTGTTAACATCTCATCGAAGCATTTTTATTTCTAAGCGCTATCTTTGAGTTTAACCTTTAAAAATTCATAACTTGACTTGTGTATGTTGGATTTTTGTCGTTTTGGTCTTGTTTTGTTTAGATAAATATTTTCCTATTTTTCTAAACCGGTGTTGTGTCATTTTGTAGTGTTTTCATTAAGCTACTGTGTGTGTTGGTACAAATACTTTACACCTAGCGCTCTGAAGTTAAGCCTACTGCTCTGCCAAGCTACCAAGGGGGTAAGCAGGGGTTAGCTGAGGGTGATTCTCTTTTACCCTGACTAGAGTGAGGGTCCTTGCTTGAACAGGGGGTAACCTGACTGTCAACCAAAGACCCCATTTCTAACACTTTCCAATGGCAAAGATCATGAAACAGTAAAGGCCAACTCAACTCCAATAGGAGAACAAGCGGCTCCACTGACTGGCAAGACAGAAGTAGAGATGGGCTCGGAGCTATTGGCCACGGTTGAAGGAGGTGAGGAAGGTAAGGCCTCTACAGAAGGGGCTGTCAACAAGAAGCAGCACCCTGCAACCCACCAGCTGGTCTTAGACGACAGGAGGAGCATCTCATCATTCAAGGAAGCAGAGACTCCCTTATATGTAAATAATGTTTCTCCCCAATGGCACTAAATATATAATAGAAAGGTCATGATGAGTCCTGCAACTTGGCATACATTCCAGGAGGTGCCCACACAAGGCCCCAGCAATCATTTTAACAGAACGGAGCAGGAAGGGAGACAAGAGGAACATCTCCCGGAAATTAGCCCAAGAGAAAATGGAGTTGACTGGAAGTCCAACAAAGAAATCTCTGCATACATGGAATCTAGGGAGTCTGCTCAGGATGGTATATGGAGCAGAGAGCACAGACAGCAAACATCCGCACACACCACCCAACCACAACTTTCCATTACATATAGGTTAGAGAAAGAGTGGGTGTACCGGGTGACCACCAATACAAACAGTACAAATAGGAAGGAAACTGGTGAACAGCTGACAATAATATTTTCTCCGCTATAGGCATCAAAGGGTCCCTGGGATATACTTAACAGATCAAATATCTTGAGATTATTACACCACATACCATCATTATTGACCCTCACATCAGAGGACTTTCTAACAGTAAATTTCAACCAATATCCATGGATTTGCCCAGGAGAGTCCACATTAACATCTTGGTCTAACCAGGGCTTTCTTGATAAAATCTTTAAATTTGAGGGACTCTTGGAAGACTGGGGCATAAAAATTAGCATACCCAGAAAAGAGAGCTACCCGAAAGTATTGACTAGGGAAACGCAAGCTACATGCCTGCCTAAAAAACATTCAGCACTTTGAAGGGCACCCCCGTGGCAAAACGTCTGATAATAGACAAAAAAAATTCAGGACAGTTAACAAAGAATGCTGGAAAGCCCCAACTATAGAGTGCAAGAATGGACTACAGCACTACTGGTAGGCCAACCCGGGATTGGCTTGCCACAGCCTTGAACATCAAAGAGAAAACGCATCTTTAATAACTTTGGATCCCCATGCACTAACTTAGGCAAAGTGATTAAATTCATAAGTTGGAATGTGGCATCATTGGCCTCTTTTATCACAATCCCCAACATTGAGGATTTTAAAACAAATGCAGATATTCTGTGCTTCCAGGAAACCTGGATGAAAGGACCACAAACTATAGCCTGTTTTGCAGCCACGCATACTCCTGCAAAAAACTAAAACCTGTTTGGAGGACACATGGGTGGTCTTGCAACATATGTCAAATTAGATCGAGCGGTGAAATTAGTCACTTGGGAGAAATCAACAAGCTATGTCCATGCAATCACCATAGGTGGACTTACCCTGAACAAAAAAGTAACTCCGATAGCGATTATAAATTTATACATGAATCCAAACCGAGAAACCAAACAGATAAAGTTTATGTAAATCCTGTCCACACTAAAGAAATATGTTTACGAGCAGCCGGATCATAAACTTCTAATCGCAGGAGACTTCAACATCCGACATCTTGGACAGGTTACGAGTCTCACCCGAGACCTCTTGAGATCCGTCAAGAAACGTTCTTCATAGATCACCAAATGAGATCATCACATGTTAAGACCACGAGGCCAGGCCCATCTATTCCAACTTTCAAAAATATTTCTACACTGGATTCGTTTTTCTTGAGCCCAGCTCTATGGCACAGATGCCTAAATTATGAGGTGACCTGAAGATCTGAGAGTGACCAAAACCCTGTCATAATAGAAATAGCCCTTGAAGGAGCGAGACTGCCGTCCTACATGGCCAGCGGCCAGCAACTTGAAACCAATTTATGCCTACTGACAAAGAATCAAATTGACTGAGAAGGATAAGGCAAAATACGAGCTTTGGAAGCAGGACCAGTGTCCTCCATATTTAGACGGAGAGTCTAGTAATGTTGGCAAACAGTGGGCACATTTGATAAATAATTTACATATTTCACTAAGCTCATTAGCACATGGGTCAGTAAGTAAGGCTAACGCAATACCCGCCAGCATTTGGGTAAGACACGTGGGCTTCCTTTATGTGGATTCTGGATGCACTGAAGCTCAGGGTACTACGGGGAGACCATTAGAACTTGATGGCCTAGAAAACACCACACTAATGATTACAGTCAAATTGAGTAAACTTATATCAGAAGCATCAGGCACGACAGAGCCCCAGGCCCAAACTGCCTTCCAGGAGCATACTTAAAGATAACCCAGAATTCTGGGCCGCCCCCGTGACCACCCTTTTTAACAATTACTTACGCCAATCTGGCATCCCAGGTTCCTGGAAAGGCTCAATATTGCATCCAATCTTTAAAATGGGAGATTCCACTTGCCCAGAAAACTATAGATTAATAGATCTACTGGATGTTGATGGCAAGGCCTATGCAAGGGTCCTGCTTCGAGAACTGGAACACTGGATCACAGAAAATAATATTATTCCACCGTACCAAACAGGATTCAGGCCAAGCTCATCCACTCTAGATAATGTGCTGGCTCTTGCATACTTAGGTCAGAAAACCTTGAAACCAGCTGATCAACCTCTCTTTGAATGTTTCATTGATTACAGTGCAGCTTTTGACGGTGTAGAACGCCATACACTCTGAAAGAAGCTAGCTACCTAGGGTATACCAGGGAACCTATTAGCAGCTATAATGACTCTTTATTCTGACACATGGGTGAGAGTTAAGATCTCAACTACGCATGTGACCAAAAGAATATACACCTATAAAGGCCTAAAACAAGGATGTGTCATTGCTCCAACTCTCTACAACCTGTACATGGCTGACCTTGGTAAGGTCTTACTTAGAGGAAACACATTTCCCCTGAAATTGGGAAAGTCAGTGCTCCCCATAATCCAATATTCAGACGATTTAGTCCAGCTCGCCAAGACTCAATTAGGCTTGAAAAGGAGCTTGGTCATCTTGCACGATTACAATGAACTACGGAAGGTTAATGCAGCAAAAACCAAGGTTCTTGTTTTTGGACGTCAGTCACATAAATATCCAAGAGCATGGAAGCTTGGCGCATTGCAAATGGATACGGAAGAAAAGTACCAGTACCTCAGAGTGTGGCTATTTAACGCTGGTAAAATAGCTCACCAGGTAACAGCACTGAGAATTAAAGCAGAGAGAACCTCCTACGCTTTAGCTAAACTCCATCTCCGGCTTCATTCATCTACAACAGAACCAATCAGGAGAGTCATAAAAGCAAAACCTTTACCCACGATTGCCTATGGCCTCTTAGTCTATCTTGGCAGGATAATTAAAATCCTGGATAAATGCCAAATGAGAGCTTATAAAAGGAATTTTCAAATCCCCAAATTTACCAGACATGCAGGGATCCACTTAGAATTTGACTTAACATGCATGGATACAAATTGCAAAAAGGATATAATTAAGTTATTTTATGAGGTCTCCAGGGCCAAGACCGATAGTCTGAGGAGCTCGTTGAAAGTAATCTTTGAAGATGCCTATGGTAGCTGGGCCATTCCCCTCAGGCAAGCCAAGGATTTTTTTTAAAGAAGGCGTTAAATACATATTTACGGCTGAGACTCCCATGGAGCTGGTTTCCTTCGGGAAATTTTTCACCATTATGAGGAACAATCTACTGCTAGCACATGCCCACCAATGCTCAGAGATCATAAAAGGGGTGGTAGCACCTAAAGCTATGTCACTAACGAAGTGGCTGACGCATCCCCCTAAATGCTGACACTGATCGGTTTCAAGGAGGTCAACTGCTTGCTGTACTAGCATTTACTCATGAGATTGGAAATGGTGCCTGAGGATCTGGTCACTGCAGTAAGGGGAGGCGCTGAGCGGAGGCGCATACTGCTTTGCAGGGCACTTACACTTTAATATTAAAGTCTTAGTGAATTTTTATATATATATTGCCCATATACTTTTTCATTTTACATTTTTCTATATATTTATCACAGTTCTTTTTAGGTAATAAGGTTCAGCATTCACACAACAAATAAATTGCACCTATGCCTGGTAGGTACCCTACATGTCATACATATAGCAGCTCCCAGCCACTCAACACCTTTTAATAAGCATTTTGCAGTGAACCTTGATTCTACAATCTTAGTAGACTCACAGAATGTTAGGCAATGTGTTACAAACATGTACCGTAAGGAGTCGGCGTTCCACAGCTTTTACAGATGACCTTCATGTCACTTAGCACTTTGGAACATGCACCACGCTCTCTGAATGAAATTTATTTTAGACCAAGAGAACTTCTGGTAAAGGCGTGATGATAAATGTTGTGATGGTTACAGCTTTTAATGATGCATTGTCATTTTAAGCTTAGTAGCAGTGGTAATAATTTTTATGTATTGTGTTTTTGCTAAGTTTTAAAATAATCATACAAATAAAGATTTACTCACTACTCACTCACTGCCCACAGCGTGTCACTCCCCTCTCTGCACTGTCTGAAAGGCCCATTCCACTGGCCACCATGGAGAGAGGCACGCCTAGGAGTCACTCCCATTGCAGGACCTTGGGGAGCTCACGGTCACCAGTTCAGGGCCTCTACCTGTAGCCTCCCTCTTCCTCTTAGCAGGAGCGGTCTAGGCCACCAGAAGATGTGTCCTTCCCACTTACAGTTCTTCTGGGAACAAACTCTTCACTCAATCATGACATCCCAAGCATGGTGTGACTTGAATGTCCCCTTGGGTTCTGCAGCCTATAAGATCCCCTAGGTGCCTCTGAGCTGGGCCTCTCACCTTCTCAAGGTATTTGTCCTCTGCTGCTGCAGTCCAGTCCCCCAGCCTTCAGTGCTGGTATTCTGCTGCCATCTACTCCTGGTTTCCAGCTAATCCACACATGCTGGCCGGCCCTATACTCCACCTGTGGCCTTACTGCTGTAGCTGGCTGCAAGGTATCCTGAGCAGCACTGCCTCCATTATCTCCACAGGCCTAGGAAACTGAAGGCCACAGTGCCCCCTTACCATTGTTCTCACCATCTTAGGTGTGGCTGGTACTGCAATCCTTCTTCAGAAGGGCCCGCTTGACCACCATATCTCTGATTCTTATGCGTCTGGCATCTCGTGTCCGGATGCCTGCACAATGCCCATGTCCCCTGGAGTCACCGAACCCAGCAGGGGCCTTATGGGGGTTAAGGTATGGTCTCTCATCCACAGCCCTTTCAGGAGGTCTCAACTCCTAGTAGCCACTAACTTAATGAGAAGTGTACAAAGTCTTTAGCCATTTCAAAACTATTATGAATCATGACACAATAAAAATCCCACAACCAAATTCTACAATGTATCTAGACAAATTACACAAAAATTACTAAAATCCAATTATGGGAACCAGAGACATGAATATTTTAGGATGTATGGCAAAAAAACTCTAAGAAAAAGTAAAATGTCAATCAGAAGTCGCTGTTCATATTTGGCTGGGGCATAGATGTGATTTCAAGCCAACTACGATGGAGCAGGGGTTGAATATATCAAGCGGTTTGTCCCAGTTGTAGTGTCTTGCACATTTTATAGCGGAACTCTTCTGGCTCCAAACGGACTCTATAGCAGTGTAACATAATCACTAGACTAGAACGTAATGAAAGCTTTGTTTGAAATATAGGAGTTTCACAGGCACATGCAGAGGAATAAAGACATGGGATTTACAGCTCTGTGTGTGGTAAAGTCATTGCCAGGTACCCATGTTCGGGAAGACGCTACAACTGGCAATAAAATAGGAAACAAGTAACCTGAAGAAGGACAGTGCTCTCCTGGAGAGTTTGCTGTGGTCCAAGCAGACTGCTCCTGCTTGATTTGTGTGCATTTGTTGAAGTAGCAAGTTGACGGGTGGCGTATGTGTAGTCAAATTGCAACTCCAGCCAGTGCGAAGCGCTTGAATGCAAAGAAAGCTTCACTGAGAAGTTTATGTATCGTTGGTGAAGAAACTACAAGCAAGGCCATACTAAAAAGTTATTGTGGTGTCGCACAAAATAAGGTAGTATTGAGCATTTATGCTAAAGGCGGATACAACCAGGTTTACAAATGCCAATCAAAGACATAAATAACTTGGCAATTAGAGGTTTCAAACAGAAGTGCCGCAAGACAGAGATCAACCAGGTGTCAAAAATGCTAACTGACATATAGAAAGAAGGAAATAAAAAATGTACTGAGGCATTTAAGGGAAGTCAATGTGACACATCATTCAACAGAGTGACTCAAGGAGAAGTGCACAAGGTTGTGCTTTCAGAGCTGTCCATACCCAAAGCAGCTGCCCACCAAGCTGCAGAGTGGAGCTCAGAACAACTTCATAGGTCTTCAAATAGCAAAGAATTGTAGACAGCAGTTGTATTCGTGACATTTTGACAATGGCAGTTAAGAGAGAAGACAGATTCAATTAATGTTAAAAACCATCCTGAGGCCCACACGTCAGAAGACATTGGAGAAAGTTTTCATTAACATGATCATCAAACAGCAACAGAGAGCATCTCACTTTCAACATCAGTAAGGTACACACTAGTTTGGAATGCTGCCACTGTCCTGAAACCACCACCACCTTTCAATACAGCCAAAAAGTAAAATATTGGCTATAAATTGACTGCTTGGATCGAGACATTTAGAGATATAATTGATGCACTTGTAGAGACTGATAACAGAAAGATTATCATGTATCTCAAGCATCTTGCCAGTGATGGTGTGAAAGAAGTCGTAATGAAAATGTAAGAACTGAGAAAGAAGTCATATACCATCAGATCAAATATGCTTTGAATCATAAGTTCCATCCAGTACCAAACGCTGATTATGAACAATATGTTTTCAATGAAGAAAATAAAAGAGATTGGAAAACCATCAATGAGTTAGAGGAAAGACTTGATGCACTCCTCAAACACTGTAGGTTTAACTAATTTAATGACAAAGTAGATATGCATCTTAGAGGTATTGATGGATGCTTGTTGGATTCAATCAGACGACGAATGCTGAGAGTGACTCTCAGTCTGGAGCGAGTGTGAATGGCTGCCAGAGCTGAGGAATGTGCTGAGAGCCAAGCTGCTGACATGGAGGCTGGAGGTGCCCAGATCGAGTCAGTCTTGAGTGTGAAAAGTAATCCGAAGCAAAAGAATGAAGGACATAAAGTGATGTTGTTAGAAATGGGGTCTCTGGTTGGCAGAGGTATACACCCTTGTCCAAGTAGGGACCACAACCCTAGTCACGGTAAGTCACATACTATCCCAAATTATCCTGTGTCCCTCCTCTGGTAGCTTGGCACTGAGCAGTCAGGCCTAACTTAGAAGTCAATGTGGAAAGTATTTGTGTAATAAATCATGCAATAACTAAGTGAAAACACCACAAAAATACACCACACAGTTTAGAATAATATAAGATATTTATCTGAGTAATTTAAGGTAAAGACGTTCAAAATAGGATAAGTTCCATTTGAAATATCACTTTCGCAACACTAAGCACAGTCTTAAGTCTTTAAGAATCAACAAATGTCTCTTATGGGCACAGGGTACCCAGTGTGCATCAAAATTACATGCACGAACTCCGCAGAGGAGGAGATGTGCTGAAAAAGGAAGGTATACATTGGATTTCCTGATGCGCACAGATGATGTGTAGATTCTTCCCACGCTGCAAGAGCTTTGTGTCGATTTCCGGTGCTCAGTCTTGGATCCTCACTGCGATACAGAGTCTTTTGATGCCCATAGACAATGCATGGAAATCCAGGATGTGCAGGGGGAAGTCACAGGTGCTGCGTCAATCTGGTGTGGTAATGCTTCAGACTGTCTGTCGCACGGCAGGCACTGCATAATTTTTTTTCTCAGGAAGTCGGGCTGCATTGTTCTGGCTTGCCTGTACGTCGATCCGGTATGGCTGTGCATCAAAGTTCCGGTCGCAACACAGGCACTGCGTCGATCTCCACTCGGGGATCCAAACTGTGTGCAGCAAAGTCATACAAACACTGTCCAAAGAAAACATTGAAAATAAATGATTGTTCAAAACCTTTCATTATCGACAGTGGTGCATCGATAAGCATCTGCCTGAGGATAAATACAATGAACTGTCTCCATTATTGCGACTTACACCATCAGAAACCAAAGTGCATACATAGGCTGCATTAACACCCACTAAAAGTAAAACATCATTTGTATCAACAATGAAACATAAGAAACTGAAGGTAGAAGTACTGATCCATGTGCTTCAGGGTGTATCGTCAAGTTTCTGTTTACTCAGTTTAAATATGGCTGCTGATTTCTGTGAATTCCAACATGTATGATCATCACAAAATAGTAAATACATTTCCATTGTTGTTTCATGGTTTAGGAAAGCTTAAAACTATAAAAGGAAAATTGCATATTAATGAAAATGTCCATCTGGTTGCTCAGAGATATAGACCAATTGTTTGTCATTTACAAGAAGCTGCTGAATAAGAAGTTGAATCATTACTTAAACATGACATTATTGCACCTTCCACTGGTTTCTCCCATAGTAGTAGTGCCCAAAAAGAACTAAGAAGAAGCTGTATGCATCTGTGTTGACATGTGTCAAGCAAACAAGGCCTGGTCAGACCAGGCGTTAGAATGAGGCCCACAAACTACTACATAAGGAAAACACACTTAAGGAGCATTGGCAACCCCCCGGACAACTTGGATCTGTTATTGCTCCAGCTCGGCACACGCCGTAATCGACAGCGATAACAACATGTCCTACCAGCACCACTGCAGCAACCCCAAACACCACCACAATAGCCAAAAAGGCAGCTCAGAAGGCGAGAGAGGACAAACATCCTTGCACTCAGGTTACAATCTACCATCTGAAGCAGAAGTCAATTGTACGCCTGCTGCACCACATTGCGCCAGACATCATTGCAAGTGTGGAAACTCCAACAACTATTCCACCCATGACCAAACTCCTGGATGTCCTCCATATGCTGGCATCAGGATCGTTCCAGACAACTGGGCCACAAGTGGATGGTATCTCCCAGCCGTTATTCTCTGCCTTACTTCCAAAGGTTCTGGACGCAATCATCCACCTCACCTCACACCCCACCACATCTAGTTCCCCAACACCCAGCAAGTGCAGCAGGAGACCAAGCAAGGTTTCCTCCACATCGCTGGGTTCCCGCATGTGCTGGGTGCAATAGACTGCACCCACGTCCAACTTGTGCCACCTGCTGCAAAGGAACACCTCTACAGGAACCACAAACACACCCATTCTATAAATGTGGAGGCCATTGTGGACCAATATGGGCTCTTCACAAACATCCTAGCCAAATATCCCATCAGCGACCATGATGCCTTCATATTCTGGCACTCCACCATCAACAAGCGGTTCCAGGATGGGCAATATGGCAATGGGCTACTCGTAGGTAAGCCACCATATCAATCATTACACAGACAACACGCCCAACTTGTAGGCCAAACAATACATACACCACACTAAACACACATGTACAGAAAAAACACATATCCACATTCCACACTAAACACATTCATTGCATATCACACACAAATACACCCATGTGTATATAATACAGGCACAACTTGACTGGACCATCACGTGAAGTATAGGTGGAGCTACGTCCCCTTTGCATACAGAAGCTGGGCCCAAACCACTACAAGTGTCCACTGGTTGACAACTAAATACAGATACCAAACACATAACACCTAACAAGGAATAGCTCAGCTATGTGAAGGGCATTGGCCATGTCAACATCAAGAAAGTCACTTATAGACACAGCCCCACATTTGTCATGTTGTAGAAGCCTCCGGCGGCACCAATATCAAATGCCATCCAAGGGTTGCAATCATAAATTCAATATCACCAAAACATACCAGATGTACCCATTGTGTTCACCTTCACCTGGTTCATTGTGCGGTACACATAGGAATACAATGTCATCAGCCATGACAGATCATGTGCAGGGATGAACACCTCACAGCACACCTACAATCATAACCGGTAATTCCACAACACCCCAACATGATAACAGGGTACCAACAGGGAACTGTGGAAGCTGGACTACTGACAATGTACTGGGGAAGGCCAGAGATGCATGTGAATGAGGAGACATGGGGCTTAGCAGGACTAGTCATGAGATGCATGGCATTGCAGAAAAACACATCATTCCCTCTCCTGTCACACAGGTGTCTGAAAATGCATGCATACATTACAAAACATACCATCCAACTGTTCAACACTGTGCCCATGATCCACATACAGATACGTACACCAGCCAGCAATTGGCATCAACATCACTTTGGGCAAGGGAACTTTTCCAAGGGAAAAGGGGTAAGAATCACATGCTACACACAGGGCACAACACCTGGGCCATGGCACACAACACACAAAATATGTGCAAAGTCCCAGAACATCACTCTTCTGCAGGTCTGAAGTGAAGGGACTGAGGCCCACATGTCAGGAAAGTGGCACATCATGGAGGGCAGTGCCACTGTGTAGGAGGCTGGCCTGGTTTTTAGTGGGTACCTTGGGTACTTACACCGTATACCAGGTCCAGTTATTCCTTATTAGTGAAGTAGTAGTGTTCTAGCAGTTTAGGCTGATAGGGGTAGCTATAGCAGTGCATCTTCGGCTGAACTAGGAGACATGCAAAGCTCATGCAATATTACTTATAGTTACACAGTACTTATACACAAGTAAAGACAATACTCAGTGTTACCAAAAATAAGGGTATTTATTTGGGTGACACAGTACCAAAAATATCTTAGAGACAATACTCCTTCTGGAGGTAAGTATTATACACAATATATACACTAGACACCAAAATTAGACAAGTAAATAGTCATAGAACAATGCAAACAGTAGTAGTGAATACCTGCAAGGGAAGGGGACCAAGTCCAGAAGTCAAAAGAAGTTCCAGGAAGGACAGGAGCCTCTGCCAACTCAGAAGAGGGTGCAAAAGAAGAGTTCCTGGTTATTTGAAGACTGCAGAAATGCACCCTAGAACGATGCCAGCAGATTCCTGCATAATGCCAAAGATGTCTCACGGAGAGAAGATTGTTGCAGATGAGATTTCCTGTTGGAAGGCACCAACAAGCCTTGGCTATGACAAAAGTGTGTTTTTCATCAAGATGGCGCTCTATGGACCCAGGAGGGGCCTGGGGGCCTCAACTCTATGTAAGGAGGAAGAGGGGACCCTCAGCACTTTAGAGAGCCCTCAGGATGCCAGCCACCACCACCAGAAGCCACAGGATCCACGTTCAAAGGAGGTGCAAAATGAGGCTGATGCAGCACAACAAAAGGTCCACACCGCCAGAGAACAACTCAGTGAGTTGAGCTTTACAGGGTGGAGTGCTGGGGACGTGGGCCAGGCTGTGCATGAAGGAATTTTGCAAAGAGTGCATAGAGGCCTCACGAGATGAAGAAGAAACAGTACACAGGGGTATCATCATTCTCGGAGAAGGAAAGGTATTACCTCCTTCAAATTGCATCAGCAGGACCTCAGGACAGTCTTTGTCAATGATGTCCACCCTCTGTGTCTTTAGGAGCACGCTCCTCATTGTGAGACGAGTCCCAGGGTACCGGTTGTCATCTTAGAAGGTGGCTGCTTGGAGCAAGGGAGTGACTCCATCACTCCACAGGACATTTTCTTGGTTCTTCTGGTGCAGGATGAAGACACTGAGTCCCCAGAGCGTGCACACAATGGAAACTGTTGCAGTTGCTGACTTGGAGCTGAGGTTGCTGAAGAAAAGTGTCTCTTGTAGACACACAGTTACAGCATTTCTTGAAGCAGTCTGCGGTTGATCTGAGGTCAGAAGAGTCTGAAGTTGTTGCAGAGGATTACTGAAGGAAACTTGCAAGCAAAATCTGAAGAGAACCCACAGGAGAGACCCTAAATAGCCCTGAGAGGGGGATTGGCTACCTTATCAGGTATGGACCTATGAGGAGGCGTCTCTGACGTCACCTACTGGCACTGGCCACTCAGAGGCCTCCAGAGTGCCCCCACACCTTACAAAGCAAGATGGCTGAAGTCTGGGACACACTGGAGGAGCTCTGGGCACCACCCCTGGGGTGGTGATGGACAGGGGAATGGTCACTGCCCTTTCCTTTGTCCAGGTTCCCGCCAGAACAGGGACCCTGAATCGGTGTAGACTGGTTTATGCAAGGAGGACATCATCTGTGCCTTTCAAAGCATTTCCAGAGGCTGGGGGAGGCTACCCTTTCCCAGCCTGTAACACCTATTTCTAAAGGGAGAGGGTGTAACACCCTGCTCTCAGAGGAATTGCTTAGTTCTGCATTCCTGAGACTGGGCTGCCCAGACCCCAGGACGGCAGAACCCTGTCTGTGAGGTGGCAGCAGCTGTAGCTGCAGTGCAAGCCTCAGAGAGCTGGTTTGGCAGTACTGGGGGTCCATGGTTGAGCCCCCAGGATACATGGAATTGGCTCCCCAATACCAGATTTGGAATGTGGGAACAATTCCATGATCTTAGACATGTTACATGGCCATATTCAGATTTACCATTGTGAAGCTTCATATAGATATTGACCTATATGTAGTAAACATGTGTAATGGTGTCCCCGCACTCACAAAGTCCGGGGAAATGGCCCTCAACTATGTAGGGGCACCTTTGCTAGTGTAAGGGTGCCCTCACACTTGGTAACTTTGCACCTAACCTTCAGCAAGTGAAGGTTAGACATATAGATGACTTATAAGTTACTTAAGTGCAGTGAAAATGGCTGTGAAATAGTGTGTGCACTATTTCACGCAGGCTGCAATGGCAGTCCAGTGTAAGGGTTTGTCTGGCAAAAGAAATGCTGCAGCCCATATGAATCTCCTGGAACCCCAATGCCCTGGGTACCTAGGTACCATATACTAGGGACTTATAAGGGGGGTCCAGTATTCCAAATGAAATTGGTAAATTAAGTCACTGGCCTACAGTGACAAATTTAAAAGCAGAGAGAGCATAAGCACTGAGGTTCTAATTTGTAGAGCCTCAGTGACACAGTTAGACACACTACGCAGGCATACACTTTAGGCCACAAACTACGAGCACTGGGTCCTGGCTAGCAGGATCCCAGTGAGACAGGCAAAACATACTGACATATAGGTTTTTATCTATGAGCACTGGGGTCCTGGCTAGCAGGATCCCAGGACACAGTAAAAACACATTGACAGACACTTACAAACAGGCCAAAAGTGGAGGTAACCATGCTAGAAAGAGGCTACTTTCCTATACAATCACCCCCAAAACAAAGGACAATAAAACTAACCTTGGCCAGTTGAGACTTTACTGTCTAAGTGGTGATAAGTGGAGAGTAGATCTGCAATAGAGTGGTTACTCCCTTTATCATCCACTACATGGTTACTTCCGTGTGGGGATGTAAACCACCCTGTTGGGAGATTTTTACCTAACTAACAGTGTGAGTGTAAATTCTCAGAGTTCCTATGAGTATGTTTTAAGGTTGTGCAGTGGGATTGGTCGACTGGGCCTATGTCCAATGCAGGAATTGCTAGACTGGGATGCTATATGAATAAAGCCATAGCTGGGCAAAAGATGTGTCCATATGGCTGTAAGAAAGAACAAGGTTGTTGTTTCTCTTGAGTTGGAGCAGGGCAGGGCTGCTGTCCTATAAGCTCCACACCACTGAGGTTCTGATTAGCAGAGCCTCAGTGACACAGTTAGGCACTACACAGGGATACACATTAGGCCACATACTATGAGCACTGGGGTCCTGGCTAGCAGGATCCCAGTGAGACAGGCAAAACATACTGACATATAGGTTTTCATCTATGAACACTGGGGTTCTGCCTAGCAGGATTCCAGTGACACAGTAAAAACACACTGACACCCACCCACAAACAGGTCGAAAGTGGGGGTAACCATGCTAGAAAGAGGCTACTTTCTCACAAGGTACCCTTGCACTATGGTGCAAGGATGCCTGGGTTGGTGGAGGGAGCCTCAATCTGCGCAGGTGCTGAGGGAAACACATGGGTGTGCTGTATTCCTCTAAATACAGGGCCTTCCTGCATTTCAAAAGTGGCACTGTGCGGCACAGCTATTTTTGCCGCTTCACTGAGCTGTGCCACTTTAGAAAAAATCAGGGCGGAAGTGTGCAACATGTGGTATGCAACACACAGGGTGGCCCAACAACAACTCTTATACACCTCCATGTACCATTTGGGAAGAGGCACAAAAGTGAACATATAGAACACATGGGGCATGGCTGTGATCATCATTTGTGCTGCTGTACAAGTAGCTTCAAGGTTGTCTGTGTTGTATGAATGGTTGTTGTGCATAAAGGGCCACATTCATGCGTAAGAACAGAGACAAGTGGCATCAGTGTTGCACTACAGACACAATGTCACTAGCCTGTAATGCAACAGTACCATTATACAAATAGTTCCCAATCTGAATGAAAGCTGCCCATTCCCCTTGTGCCCAGTGACTCGCAAATTGCATCTCGCAATTTGGAATGCAGAAAGGTGTCTCAGACACCTTCTGCGAGTCGCTATGGGGTCGCAAAGACCCACCTCATTAATATTAATGAGGTGGGTCGCAATTTGCGACCCCATAGCGATTCAGGGCACTCACGGGGATGGTGGCCTGCTGGGAACAGCAGACCACCATATCCGTGACTGCTTTTAAATAAAGCAGTTTTTTTTTTCAAAGTGCAACCCATTTTCCTTAAAGGAAAACGAGCAGCACTTTGAAAAAAAAAAACGAAACCTTTAGTTTCGGTATTTTTCAGAGCAGGTAGTGGTCCATTGGACCACTGCCTGCTCTGAAAAATTATTTTTAATGCCAGACACAAAGGGGAAGGGGTCCCATGGGGACCCCTTCCCGTTTGCGACTGGGTTACCATCCACTTCAAGTGGATGGTAACTGCGAGTCCATTTGCGACCGCATTCGCGGTCGCAAATGGAATTACATGGCATTGCGAGTCGCAAATAGGAAGGGAACACCCCTTCCTATTTGCGAGTCGTTAATGCATTTTGCAAGTCGGTTCCGACTCGCAAAATGCATTTCTACATTGCAAAGTGGCTTTAGCGACTCGCAAACGCGATTTTCGCCATTTGCGAGTCACTAAACCTTTGCTACATCTGGCCCTAAGTGTGAGGGCACCCTTGCAGTAGCAAAGGTTCCCCCACATAGTTCAGGGCCATTCCCCCGACTTTTTGAGTGCGGGGACACCATTACACGTGTGCACTACATATAGGTCAATACCTATATGTAGCTTCACAATGGTAACTCAGAATATGGCCATATCACATGTCTAAGATCATTGAATTGTCCCCCCTTTCCAAATCTGGTATTAGGGAGCCAATTCCATGCATCCTGGGGGTCCACCATTGACCCCCAGCACTGCCAAACCAGCTCTGTGAGGCTTGCAGTGCAGCTACAGGGTTCTGCCGTCCTGGGGTCTGGGCAACCCAGTCCCAGGAAGGCAAAACAAAGCATTTCCTCTGAGAGCAGGGTGTTACACCCTTTCCCTTTGGAAATAGGTGTTACAGGCTGGGGAGCGGTAGCCTCCCCCGCCTCTGGAAATACTTTGAAGGGCACAGATGGTGCCCTCCTTGCATAAACCAGTCTACACCGGTTCAGTGATGCCTTGACAACTGGACAAGGGGTGGTGCTCAGAGCTTCTCCAGTGTGTCCCAGACTTCAGCCATCTTGCTTTGCAAGGTGTGAGGGCACTCTGGAGGGCTCTGAGTGGCCAATGCCAGCAGGTGATGTCAGAGACCCCTCCTGATAGGCCCATAACTGATAAGGTACCCAATCCCCCTCTCAGGGCTATTTAGGGTCTCTCCTGTGGGTTCTCTTCAGAATCCTCTACATCAACTTCAGCCTCTTCTGACCTCGGAACCGCAGCCTGCTCCAAGAAATGCTGAAACTGCAACAAGAGACACTTTTCTTCAGCAACCTCACCGCCAAGTCAGCAACTGCAACAGTTTCCATGGTGTGCACGCTCTGGGGACTCCCTGTCTCCATCCTGCACCAGAAGAACCAAATACATCTCCCGTGGTGTGACGGAGTCACTCCCCTGCTCCAAGCAGGCACCTTCCAAGACAAGGACGGGTACCCTGGGAGTCCTCTCACAGTGATGAGCGTGCTCCTAAGGACACAGAGGGTGGACATCATCGATGTAGACTGTCCTGAGGTCCTGCTGATGCAATTTGGAGGAGGTAAGACCTTGCCTTCCCTAAGAACGATGGTACCCATCTGCATCCGGAGGGCTCTCTAAAGTGCTGAGAGCCCCCTCTTCCTCCTCACACAGAGTTGTGGCCCTCAGGTCCCTCCTGGGTCCATCCAGCTCCATTTTGATGCAAAATGCACTTCTGTCGTAGCCAAGGCTTGTTGGTGACTTCCAACATGAAATCTCATGTGCAACAATCTTCACGCCGTGGGACATCTTTTGCATCATGCAGGAACCTGCTGACATCTTCCTAGGGTGCATTCCTGCAGTCCTCGACTAACTGGCGACTCTTCCTTTGCACCCTCTTCTGGGTTGGCAGGGGCTCCTGTCCTTCCTGGAACTTCTTTCGACTTCTGGACTTGGTCTCCTTCCTTTGCAGGTCTTCAGGTTCAATAATCCAGCAGTTGTTCTTTGCAGACTTAGTTGGCTGCTGCAAAATCCTATAAGCGAGGTGTAGTGTGTCCTAAGAAAACTTGTAGTACTTTACTCCTGCTTTTCTGGGCTCTGGGGTAGGGTAATTTACTTACCTTTACTGTATTCTTACTCTCCAAACGATTCTGCACACACTACATTTGTCTAGGGGGGATTTCGTGATTCACATTCCACTTTCTTAGAATATGGTTTGTGTTGCCCCTAGACCGATTTTCTCCCATTTAAGTCTATAGGATTTCCTACTGTTTGCATTGTTCTATGACTATTTACTTGTCTAATTTTGGTGTCTAGTGTATATTTTGTGTATAATACTTACCTCCAGAAGGATTAGTGTCTCTTAGATATTTTTGGTACTGTGTCACCCAAATAAATACCTTTATTTTTGGTAACACTGAGTATTGTCTTTGCTTGTGTATAAGTACTGCGTAACTATAAGCAGCATTGCATGATCTTTGCATGTCTCCTAGTTCAGCCTAAGCTGCTCTGCTATAGCTACCTCTATTAGCATAAGCTGCTAGAACATTACTACTTCACTAATAAGGGATAACTGGACCTGGTATAAGGTGTAAGTACCCAAGGTACCCACTACAAACCAGGCCAGCCTCCTACATGCCTGCATTGAGAGGATAGATATTATGGCCAGGTGGCATTTATATGTGTGCTGCATGATACAGCACACATAAGAAGGGCAATGACTTGAGGAGGATGGAAAGCATTTAGCCTTGTTGCACCATCCTAACACCAGCCCTGGGGTGGTGTTGACTTTAGTCTCAGTCTCAGGTTAACATGTTGTCTTGGATCTGGGGCAACAACAATATGCAATGGGTGTTGTTGTGGCACTGCTACAGCCTCACTGATTGCACGCCCCTTCCAGGCAAAGTGCTGCTTGTGTATGGGTCATATTTACAAGGTGGTGTAAAGCCACAGTAAGTGGCTTAACACCATATTGTGTATATGTGGGAGTGCATAGCGCCACCAGAGCGTCACTAAAAGTGAGACTCGGGTGTCTATGGGGCCTTTTGATTCTGGCCCTATGTGTCCCGATACAGCCCTGTGACACTTGTGAAATTCCAGATAGTCCCCCCTGTAACTTACCATGAATTTGAGGTAGTTCTTGGTAGTCTACGCTGACCTGTCCTGCGATCCCAGTGACCAGTGCTAGAGCAGGTGTCTTAATTAGAAATTATTAAGGAGTGTTTATGTAATTCAAACAATGAATTTGGTAGAAAATGAATTACGTAGAAAAATAATGCACGCATTTGAAAATGGGACCTCGGAGAATGACCACCAGCGTTCACGAAATGTACTAATGGATGATTAATGCTTATGAAATATTGAAAATGTACTAGAATAATGTAGCAATATATCATATTGAGGGTTATGAAGTATGCTCTAGTTTTATTAATTGTAGCCTTAACTTAGCAAGTTTCTTGGCCTAGTTTTGCCAGGCCTCATGTAGAAGCTGCATTTCTTAGCGGTTCATAAAAATGCTGACAGAGTGAACTAAACTGTGAAATGTCCATTGTCTTTTTAAGAGTGTTTAACAGAAGCTTTTCGTGAGAACAGACTAACAGGAGATGATGTTCCCGCTAGTGTAACAATTTGTGTGTAATGTGTGTGAGATGTACTTTCCCCGGATGAGAACAATGAAGACACTGACTGGAGCTGAAGATGCAACAATATTGTTACCTGATGAGCCGGATGATGAAGATATCGTAAAGTGAACCAATCAACTTCATGAGAAGTGAGAAATATTAGAATTCATAGATTTGGTATAGAAATATTATTAGGTAGAGTATAAACGTATGATTAACTGACCAATAGGGAATTAGGGGATAGTTTAGGTGACTTTGATATAACAACGCGACAGATGAAAATTATTCAGAATTGCTGTGATTTTGAGAGAGAAGAGACTTTAGAAGAGATACAAGATTCATTCTGTCATTGGGCTCATACTCTCTGACTGAGAGCCTGATGTTTTGCTGATCGATTGATGACCTGAGGATGAAACTGATTCTGCTTGCTGACCCATACAGTGGATAGGTAAATGAGACAAAATATGACTGTTATGCATTTTAAGCCTTTTCTTTCAAGGTACCAACTGCACTGTTTTGATAAATCTATTGCTAGATGTTTTTTCAAAATTTGTGTTCTAAATTGTTTTTCATAAAGCCCAACATGCTGATGCTAATCTGACATTAGTTAAGGCATTCAAAATTGACTGACGAATTACAGGAACTGATGTTTGACAAATTATCTTGCTGAATTCTATGTATGTCTTATCTTTATTGCAACTGATTCTGCTATTGATTTGCAATGTAGCACTAGAATGTGTTGTGATGCAAGCTTTGACTAGATTCTGTTTCTTCTGCCGTTTTGAGCAACCAGTATTGTTAGTATATGTGTTTCATTTGATTTTTAGATTAATCTACATGGCTTCAGTATTGTTAATATGAGGGAAATAAACTTAATAAACTTTTGCCAAAGGTGTGGCTATTCATGACTGGGAGGTCATGATGCATGACATTTACTGACTCCATTGATTATTGATTTTAGTGATCATTAATGTTAATTGACCTGTTCGCGTCCCCTTGTAAGTTTACTTATTAAGGTCTGACGCGCTTACACCAGCTCCTCCAGGATGACCGCTGCCACCATCTCCTCCAGCTCATATCGGTCCTTCTGGGGTGCAGGACTTCCACCTCCAGTCTGCAGTGCTGCCTTTCAGTTCCAGGCCAGTTTCTCCTCATTTCTGCGCTTGTAATTGTGCCAGCGCTTCTAACAATCAGTTACAGTCCTCTTCATCTCTGCCACACTGTTGACTTTATCTACTATTGCCTGCCATATAGCCTCTCGCCTACCTATTGGCAATTTAGCGGTGACAAAGAACTGGTGTTGGTGCTTATTTGTTTTACGCTAACCATTCCTTAATGCCATTGCACATGATTTTATAAATATGGTGCACAGATGTTGCTAAGGAATGGCTTTAGCTTGCGGTAATATTTGTAACACACAACTGCGCTAACGCAGTTGTGTGTCATTTTTGTTAAATATGGACCTTAGTTTTGGTGTGTCATTGGCTGAAGAATTTTTTCAAGACATCACTCAATGTATCATACACCCTATTGTGAATGTGTTCAATTATAGCGATTACATATTAGTTTTCAAAGGCTCACAGAAGGACCATGATAGAACACTCACACAAGTATGACTTTTGATCTGTAATCATGGATTGACTTTAAATGCAGACAAGTATGAGTTCAATAAGAAAAAACTAAGATTCTTTGGCCATATTTTTTCTGATGGTGGTATTACACCTTATCCTGTAAAAGTACAAGCTCTGTCAAATGCTGAACCCCCCCAATATTTTTCAGTGGTGCCTTCCTTTTTTGGCTTTGCCAGTTACTGTTCAAGATACATACAAGACTTTGCCATGGTTAGTGCTCTAATAACAAAGGAAAATGCTTCTTTTCAGTGGGCTCAAAAATGTGAAAGAAGTTTCAAGAAGATCAAACATGCCACTGAAAATGCTATTGAAATGACATATTTTAATCAAAAGCTTCATACTGAAGTTGTTGTTGGTGCCAGCCTGGTCGGATTAGGCACTATCCTTGAGCAGCAAATGGTCAACAGCATTTTGTGGCCTATGCTAGAAGAAGCTTACCCCAAACAAAATGTGCTCACTTACAACCAGAGAAAGAAAGTTTTGCAAGGTATGGGCTTGTGACTATTTCTATTTATTCCTGTACGGAATGACTCCCATGCTGGTAACTGATCATCACGTTCTACTGACTATCTTTGGCAATCGAAAAGCATCCTTTGCCTTTGACTGTCAAATTTTCTAATCTATATTTTTTATCTGCTTTATTTCTTACCACAGCACCCAAGGGGAAGAAGACAGCAAGTTCTGACGTGGGTCGGGAAATGAGGGTGCCACCCCCAGTACAGCAGCTGGCAGATCTGCTGGCCCCAGAAAGCCCTCCTGTTATATTATTATTATTTCCCTAACTTTCACCTCTACCCATATAGATTCTTTTTTTTTACTATGCCTGTCTACTTTTTTTCCTACTCATCTTCGTGCTATCTAAGCTTTGTTAAATTCTTGTTATCCCTGCAAAGTCCTGATTTTTTACTATATTTTGTGTTTCTGTAGCTGACTTCCTCCTGTCCATACTAAATGTAGCTTTCTTCTGCTTTGTTAGTAAGATTAGCTTTTCCTTTTATATATCTTGTGGACTGATACTGTAAGACTAAGAGGACAGATTTTAGGACAGGTACTCTACCAAGGAGATTGCAAGTCAGCTTTTCTACACATGTTTGTTGAGAAGGCTTTCTTTTCCTTGCTCATGATCAAACAGTAAAACAAGAGTGTGGCTATGGTCATGGTGGACCCTCCCCCATGTTGTGAGTATGTATTATTCATATATACAGTAGTATACCATAGCAGCAGTTTCACTGTCAGTGCAGCGTGGATGGAAAGTAGTATGAGGACAGTCCGATTGCATTTGCCAACCAAGACCTCACCATATGTTGTTAATTAATCAATTATTCTACCCCTTCATTGTGCTTCAGTGACTTAGCTCTGCCCCTCCATTACAAAACGTTTGCGTTTGATTTAGCTTGACAACCTGGCTTTTCTAACAGTTAACCAACAAAATTCCTAAAGTGAGTGATAGAAGGTAGAACCGTAGTGATCTATTGTGGTTGTATTTTGTTGAATTAGTTCTTAAAAAATAACAAAAAACAGACATATCTGGCATTTAAAATGTATAATTTTTTTCCAACTGTACCAACCACCAGTCGTCCAGCACCAGTGCTTCAGAATGCAGAATGGTCAGAGAGGGGAACTGGCAGCAGCAGGGACGAGCATTGGTAAGTCATATTGCTTGCTCATTGACAAATACTAGTATAGTCACTGCAAGGACATTGCTTGTGAACCCTCTGCTATAGCAGCTACAGTGGGGGTTGAGTTCTCAATGGCATCTTC
This sequence comes from Pleurodeles waltl, assembly GCF_031143425.1. Taxonomy (NCBI): domain Eukaryota; kingdom Metazoa; phylum Chordata; class Amphibia; order Caudata; family Salamandridae; genus Pleurodeles; species Pleurodeles waltl. Next base: position 284,144,289 of record NC_090447.1, read on the forward strand.
TATCGGCAAGTCAGAAGACAAACACTGATGGGTTGATGGAAAACAGAAAGCAGAGCGGATGGTAAAAAGAAAGGATGGCTAACATGGTGTATGAGTGAAATGATGTGTGGATGGTTGAAAGGATGCATAGGTGAGTGATAAGAGATGCATGGGAGTGTGAAAGTATGGATGGGTAAAGGATGTTCGGTGGGCTAAAGGATGAGTGGATGGTAATGATGCATTTGTAAATGGATGGGTGGGTGAAAGGATGGTTGAAAGGATAGATAGATGGGTCTATAAATGGGGGTTGGTTATATGGATGGAAGGATGAATTTGAATGGGGAAAGACTGGATGAGGGAGAATGCAAAGCTTAAATGGTGGGTATCAAAAGGTGACTAGAACAATGAAAAGATGAATGGATAAATGCTTGGATCAAGGAATAAGGAGCTCTTCTGGAGAGGGATGTGTTCACCTTCTTTGCTTGGTTTGCTTGGTTATCAAAACTTCGCTTCATAGTGCGGCGTATTATAATTTTCTGTCTACCCCCTTAACTCACTGTATTTGTTGAGCAAGGCAAACATATATCTTCCCAATCATCATCATTCATTAGCTCCCTGCCCATGGCATTTAGTTACCTATGCTATGACATAAGTGCGGATGGTTCAATTCGGTAGTACAGTAGTGTTGTCTGTGCAATTTGTATCTGCTTCAGTTAATGCAGCATTTCCAAAGTTGTGAATGCATTGCAAACTTAAAACAAGGTGTGTTTTCCTTCCCTCCCAGTGCCCATTCTGTCACCTCCTAATACTTCAGTCCTATATTCTTTCCTAAGTTCTGTTCCAGTCACTCAAAAAACATAGAAAAATCATTTTTTATGGCAAGCACCACATTTTTATGTACAATTGACTTATATTTTAGGGTTTCCATAATGGATTTATGCCAGTTCAAATTGTACTCTTTCACCATTTGTCAACTACAGAGAGGCATGTGTGGGTAAAATTATGGCCCTGTGACTCATAATGTACTTGTTATACAATTGTTTGAACAGAGCACTGTTTACAATTTGTAATTTTCTTTTTTCTTTCTCACTGTAGCTACTCCCAGTGGACATCATCCTACATGTCAGGAGATACTAGCCCTGCTGGAGCAGCACAGGCTGGAGGCCATCGGTACCGAGCACCAGTGGCTGGTGGCTCTGCAGGAGGACAATGAGGCAGCTGCAATGCCCATGGGTCTGAGATCCTCCAGCCACCTGCCAGCACTTCAAGCCTCCCAGTGGCAACAACACCATCATCAGAGCCACCACCAGCCGGCAGCAGCCCATCAGCGTGAGAACTCTGCTGCCCCCCTCTTGTTTGGACTGCATATTCCAGCGCTGCTTCCCACAACACCTCAAATACCTGGACCACAGGGTGTCATAGATTGAGGCAACCCTCAAGAATCTCCAGACCCACATGGGGGACATCCTCTTTAAACCCTTTCTTTAATTTTTGTTTTGGTGTGAGGGACACAGTGTGGGTGGAGAGGGTGGGAAAGGGAGTTGGGACCGGGTTTGTTCACTTTGGACATTTTTCTTTGGACATTCTTTGGACTTTGGTTAAAGGAGGAGCAATTTGTTTGGAGTGAAGGGTGTACCTGTTGTGGATGGAAAGGATGTTTTTTATAATTGTAAAGAATACTTCATTTATTTGTTTTACTTTGCACTGCTGTCTTTTAGCTTAGCCTATTTGTTAAATCTTCTTTAAAAAGTGTATGTCAGTTAGTTATACCCTTGTTCTACCACCCTCTGTAAGTATATTGGATACTAGGGGGTGAATGCCATTGCATCTTTTGACTACAAAAAACTAGATACACACAAACAACATCTTCAGTAGAAGTAAACTACCAACTAAACAGTTTCACTTCACTCAATAGTTCTCTTGCCTGAATAGATGAAGCAAGGGCTGCGACCTTTCATTTTTCCTACAGCAGGGTTTCCCAAGGTACCATCCTATGGTGGTGGTAGTAGAAGTAGGCTAGCACGCTAACAGAGAAGACATCACAAGCGAGGTTCTACTCCCATCTAGGTGAACTCCAACTGTAGGATTAATCAAACGGTTATCCATCACAGTCAACTAAATTGAAAGAAAACAGAGTTAGTGGTTATATTATTCATATAATAACTTTCGAAAGACTGAGACCTTATCACCACAATGGCACACTGCAAAGACGACCTGATATCATAACAAAGACTAGCAATATGAACTTCTTCTGAGCATTGGGGAGTTAGTGTTTAAGGAAACTAAACTTAGAAAATGAAATCCTCAAGTCAGGATAAGTAGGCTCAAAGTCAGGAATGTTGTGGACAAGGTTAAGCGGTTATGCAACACAACACAAGGCATGAATGATGATGTTGACGAATGGGTAAATGGGGCTGGTGTAGGCTATTGCTCACATATTAAAAGATCATGCAGTGAGTCACCTTCACCACACCCATTCCAGGAAGTGTGTGATCGATTTATGATGTAAAATTAAGCCACTCCACAATAAATCACACAGCCCTTGAGAAGAGGGTTAGGGGTTTGATGAATGAATGAAGGATTTGGGGAAACATGTGCCAAAGACAAACAGTCCACAAAACAACAAAAATATTCATCAGGGGGCTGAGAAGCACACCGTCAACAAGCTGTTGAGGAAGGAAATGAAGAAATGAATATGACACAGTGCTTTTAAAAGCAATGCAAACACTCCTTCGACCCCAGAGAGACCCAAGATAGTACAGATCTAAATGATCTGTCATCTAGGTTTGAAAAAAACAAATTATGAAGAATTTAAATTAACCTAACCAGTTCTAAAAATATTATTGTTAAAAGAGAAATGATACTGTATTGACAATGTGATCTGTGCATCTGTGCTCTTGTTGGAGTTTACGTCTTGGGTGCTTAGCTGAACCTGTCCAGTAGGTTAGCAGGAATGTTGAGGATTCACCAAGTTTCATTTGTTCAGGAGAGGAGAAGGCCTGTAGAGTGAAAAACAGAATGTATTGTAGAGTCAAACAGAAGGACAGAGGAAGGTGAGCTCCATGAGGAGTCAGGAGTGTACCAAGAAGACTCAGAAGTAGAGCAAGAGCATAAGAGGAGTTTCAAGTTTGAGCAATAAATGCAGAAAACACACACTCAATGGATTTCCCATAACAACGCATCTCTCTCTCCAGTCCACAGAGCGGAGTGAGTACTAGGCCTCAGAGTCCTCATCATCATCATGGTTTCCCTTTGAAGTCAATAACTTCCTTCTTCTAGCTGTTGAGGTAGAAAAGAATTGGAGTATTTTGTATAGACTTGTGTTTGTTAATTAAAGTGACTGGTCTGGTCTCTGAAGAAACAGAAAAATGGAGTGGACCCTGCAGATAAATTTAGCTAAGTTTGAAATCACATTAAGAAAAAATGATCACCCATCAGGCTCCAACCATTGCAAATCATCAAAATCAAGTTTACAAATAGACACCCTCCCTCACTGATCATTAATAACCACTCACAATCACTCAATATTTATTGATGAAACAATGACAAAACAAAGAAAGAAACAAGGACTTACCTGGGTCTTCCTGGGGGTCCTCCTCTCCTTGTCGTCCGATGGTGATGATGAGTCCTCTCCAGCAGCTGCGTGCCTTCTCTGCTCTGGTGTGTGCTGCACCCTAGTTATGGGCAGCACAGCACAAGTGGAGACTGTCTGCGCTTGCTCTATGCAGCCAATACTGCGCTGCAGTGAGCACCCGGTGATCTCCGCTATGCTGGCGGGGCTAGTGGAGTTTTTGGGATAAAGTGCAGAGTTCCAAAAACTCCATTAGCTCCACCAGTTCAACGATAAGTATGTACAAAGTTCTATGGTGCCATACTAAGTCAGGGAAGAAGAGTTTGTCCTGAAACACAGGTGGTTTGCCTAGAAGTTGGTCAGCTAACGCACTTGATTCTGATCAATCATCCTACCCCTCCTCCTCCATTGCTGTTTCAGGAACGGTGTAATCATATGGTATGAAATGTTGGTTCATTTTAGTCATGGTCAATCTCTCTACATTCTGAGGTGAGAGACTGGTCCTTCTCACTTTGACAACTGTGCCAGCTGCACTGAACACAGTCAGTAGACACAGTGGCTACATGACTAGCCAGATCCTTTATTGCCAGCCTGCTGAGCACTGGCCATTGGCATATTTTCTGATACCAATACACCAATGGGTTTTGATGTATATAGACATCTTTTGGGTCAGCCAGCCACCCCTTGAACATCCTTTCAAAGGTCATTGGTGCTACCACTTTCTCAACCTCTTTTGCCTTCACCTCAGCACTGAACTTAAGACCTGCCACTTGAAACCAAGCCAATGCAGGGGTTGGGGCCAATTCTTCTGTTCCCTTCATTGTGGTCTTTGGCAATGAAACACAGGTTTTGAAAAATAGAAAATAATTATCTACACAAAACCAGACCCAAACGACAAAAATCCAACATACACAAGTCAAGTTATTAATTAAAAAGCAAAAAGAGTCTCAAATGCTTGAGAAAACATGTAAAACACTGTTAGCTTCGAAAAGTACCTGAGTAGCGTCAAAATAACATGCACAGGCGAGTGTGTGTCAAAAAAGGTAAGCAGTGCATCAATTTCTCACTTGCAAGGAAGAGTGTGCGTCGTTTCTCTTTCTTCGGTCGGGTTGGTGTGAGTCATTTTTCCTCCCCACAGGGTGTGAGCGTCGTTCTTCCAGCTCCATGTGTCAATTTTCCAGCCGCAATGCGGGGGGAGCATCGATTTCTGCCGCGAAGCCAGCGGTGCATCGTTTTTCAGCCGCGAATCGGAAGGTGCGTCAAATTTTTCCCTTCACGGCAGTCTGTGCGTGGATTTTCAGTCTTGATCTGCCAGCTTCATCATCCAAGGCCCCAGGAACTGGATAGAGCACCACTTGGCAGGGCAGGAGTCTCAGCAGAGGGTCCAGGTGCTGGCAGGAGAAGTCTTTGACGGTCTTGAGACTTCAACAACAGCAGGTAAGCTCAGGACAAGCCCTTGGAGATTTTGTTATAAGCAGGAAGGCATACAAAGTCAAGTCTTTGTCCTCTGGCACAGGCAGAAGCAGCAACTGCAGGATAGCTCCACAAAGCACAGTCTCAGGCAGGGCAGCACTTCTCCTCAGCTCTTTAGCTTTTCTCCAGGCAGTGGTTCCTCTTGATGTCCAGATGTGATCTAAAGTCTGTGGTTTTGGGTGCCCTTCTTATACCCATTTTGCCCTTTGAAGTAGGCTTACTTCAAAGGAAAGTCTCTCTTGTTTGTGAAATTCTGCCTTGCCCAGGCCAGGCCCCAGACACACACCAGAGGGTTGAAGACTGCATTGTCTGAGGGCTGGCACAGCCCCTTGAGGTGTAAGTGACCACTCCTCCCTCCCTCCTAGCACAGCTGACTGATCCGGATATGCAGGCTACACCCCAGCTCCCTTTGTGTCACTGTCTAGAGCAACGGTACTCAAAGTACGGCCCGCGGGCCGCCAGCGGCCCCACGGACCTAGCTTGGCGGCCCGCAAGACGCACACCAAACGCCATATCATAATGGCAGCCGTATGTAAACATAGAAGAGGGCCGCGGGAGCATGCTCCCGTGGCCCTCCTCTATGTTTACATACGGCGGCCATTGTTTATTGCGTTGCCCTGACGATCCTGGAAGCCAAAGCCTCATAAAAGTCAGCGCTTGCATCTAACTTTTACGGGGCTTTGGTCGTCTGCTTGCTGTCACCGGCTCCACGTCTGCTGCCCGCCTGCCTGCCTGCTGTTCCAGATTTGTAGCATCTTTACAGTGCTTTGAGTCAGGTAAGGCTCTTTGGTTATTTATTTATTTGTTTTTAATGTAGTGTGTGTTACTGGGGTAGGCGTGAGAGCAGATTGCGCTGTGTGTGTGCGCTGTGTGTGTGTGTTACTGGGGTAGGGGTGAGAGCAGATGGCACTGTGTGTGTGCGCGCTTTGTGTGTTACTGGGGTAGGGGTGAGAGCAGATGGCGCTGTATGTGTGCGCGCTGTGTGTGTTACTGGGGTAGGGGTGAGAGCAGATGGCGCTGTGTGTGTGTGTTTCTGGGGTGGGGTGAGAGCAGATGGCGCTGTGTGTAGATGGCGCAGTGTGTGTTACTGGGGTAGGGGTGAGAGCAGATGGCGCTGTGTGTGTTACTGGGGCAGGGGTGGGAGCAGATGGCGCTGTATGCAGATGGCGCTGTGTGTGTTACTGGGGTAGGGGTGAGAGCAGATGGCACTGTGTGTGTGTGCACTGTGTGTGTTACTGGGGTAGGGGTGAGAGCAGATGGCGCTGTATGTGTGGGCGCTGTGTGTGTTACTGGGGTAGGGGTGAGAGCAGATGGCGCTGTGTGTGTGCGCGCTGTGTGTGTTACTGGGGTGGGGTGAGAGCAGATGGCGCTGTGTGCAGATGGCGCAGTGTGTGTTACTGGGGTAGGGGTGAGAGCAGATGGCGCTGTGTGTGTTACTGGGGTAGGGGTGGGAGCAGATGGCGCTGTATGCAGATGGCGCTGTGTGTGTTACTGGGGTAGGGGTGGGAGCAGATGGCGCTGTGTGCAGATGGCGCTGTGTGTGTTACTGGGGTAGGGGTGAGAGCAGATGGCGCTGTGTGTGTTACTGGGGTAGGGGTGAGAGCAGATGGCGCTGTGTGTGTTACTGGGGTAGGGGTGAGAGAAGATGGCGCTGTGTGCAGATGGCGCTGTGTGTGTTACTGGGGTAGGGGTGAGAGCTCATGGCGCTGTGTGTGTTACTGGGGTAGGGGTGGGAGCAGATGGCGCTGTGTGCAGATGGCGCAGTGTGTGTTACTGGGGTAGGGGTGAGAGCAGATGGCGCTGTGTGCAGATGGCGCAGTGTGTGTTACTGGGGTAGGGGTGAGAGCAGATGGCGCTGTGTGTGTTACTGGGGTAGGGGTGGGAGCAGATGGCGCTTGTTGGAACTAATGCTTGTTAGAGACCAATCCTTATCTGGGAACACTCTTCCCACCCACCTGCGTCAGACCAAAGACCTCCTTCCCTTCAGGAAGCTTCTCAAAACCTGACTGTTCGAGCAGCGGCAGCACGCCCCCACCTCAGCACCTTGAGACCCTCACGGGTGAGTAGTGCACTTTACACATTTCTGATTGATTGTTGCACAAGCCTCCAGCATCTCTATGACTCACACTGGGTGTGGCTGGATGCAGCAGGTATTTTAACCACAACCGGCCTGAGTGAATTGCTTGCTGTAAAGGTCATTGGCTGTAAAGAAGGAATCTGTGCTCCTCCGCTTTTGATCTTCACCTTCTGTTCTGTCCAGCATCTTGGAGGCCTCTTTTGAAAGAAGAAGTCAGAGGGAATTAATCCTTAAAAAGGCAGTAATGCACTGCATGTGATTTAAGAATATGTATTGCTAAAACTTGATACTTGCTGACTTGAAACTTGATAAGCAAACATTCAACGAAGCGATGCACCTAATAGGGCACATCTTTTGGTTTTAAGGTCATTGGGATGTTTGCCGCTTGTCATGCTATAACACTTATTGTAGTTGCTTGCATCCCACCACAGGAAGGAGCTTCTTTTGAACAATTAATATGAAAACGATATACTGTGAATATGTTTATTATAGCTGAGTCTAATGTGGCATTACTATTGTTGTTAGTGATATGATGTACTGTGAATACATTTATTATCACTGACTTCAAAGTGGCATTTGCTTTATTTCAAATTGTTGCTGGTGATGCGGAACATTCTGTGTTTGGTGCTTAACCGAAGGTGAAGCATATCTTTGCCATTCTCAAAAGTACACTGTGATGTAACAGTGATGTTCATGAAGTTGAACGCTATTGATTAACCCTATGTTTTCATAGTAATACAACATGAACCATAATCCTTGATATTAACCCTATGTTTTCAGTGTGATTTAAACACTGAATTGCGTTCCTCGCAATACTAGCACAGCACAACGATTAACCCATGAATATCTGGAGAATCTAATTCCCTGAGAGATTGTTGTTATTATTGTTGCCTATGTAAACGTTTATGGGTCCAGTGAGTCAGCATCGTGGAAAATCTCATCAAGGTGAAACATGCAGGATATCCACTCAATGTCAAGGAACATCTAGGTTGGCTTAATTGAGTTGACGAAGGACTAATCTGGGATCACAGTGGGAGTTGTTCTAGGCAATATAGGCTGTTCAAAGCTCTTATTTAATTACAGGTAATCCATATCATTTCCAAACATTCCTAGAGAGCAGGAGAGTCATCAAAAGCGGGAAAGGGGACCCCAGCATGTACATATAGCTTGCACATCATAGTTGAACAGTAGAGTAGTTGTGGGTTATGAGATAATATTTATTTGACAGATGTGTAATTTATCATAGGAAAATTCGTCTCTTCGCGAAGCATCACTAGGCGCCCGGATCAAGCCCTGCGAATCCAGTGTCTCTCTCCATTTCTCATCCATCTCCTTTCCCCTGGAACATTGCGGTGCCGATAATGTGTAATTAAGTGGGAGGCTAGTGTTTGACAGTACAGCAAGCCACATTTAAATTCCCCCCCAGACACAATGGAGGCTCAAGAGGCTTCCCTAGCTGATTTGGCACACATACCAGGGAGTTTGCAACACAAAACCAAGGTATTGTCACAGGGGTTAGATGCTCTTTAGCCCACACTTGCAGCCAAACTGCCTCCCTTAAGTAAACCCATGTTCTGTGGAGCAAGGCCTCAACCGTTTCAAGTGGGGGCTAATAGAGAACAATCACAGAATAATGCCTCGCTAATTCAGGTGCAATTAGCCCCCAGAGCTCTATACATGGGATTCTGCTAAGTTCACTATATTTTTAAATCAATGTCACCTTAATTTTTTTTGTCAACCAACCTCATTTCCCGATGAGCAGTCTAAGGTGGCATTTGTTCTCTCATATTTTGCCAGCACTGCTGCCTCATGGTCTATTCCATTAGTGGAACGGGTTGATCCATTATTGTATGACTATCAGGCCTTTAAAGCAGAAATTTAAAAATAGTTTGATAAGCATACTTTTATCTAAGCAGTAGACTTGTAACTGATCAATCTAAAGCAAGGTAATAGGTATTTGCTGACATACATAACTGCCTTTGATAGACTAGCAAGTTTCGTACCTCCCCCATTTTAGGACGTCCGGATCCTACGCAACCATTTGTGGTAGAAGCGGATGCTTCTCAAGAAGAGGTGGATGGGGTCTTGTCTCAACGTGACCCTGGAACTGGCGAGTTTCATCCCGTGTCTTACTTCTCCCACAAATTGAACAAAGCTGAAAATAACTACTCAGTAGCAGACTGAGAATTACTAGTAATAAACTGGGCATTTGAAGAATGGAGACGTTAGACCTGACAGCCTTAAAGAACTAGCCAAGACTTAAACTCTATTTTTTTTATATATAAGTCACCCCTAAGGTAGGCCATAGGTAACCCCTGGGGCATGGTGCTGTGTAGGTAAAAGGCAGGACATATACCGGTGTGTTTTATATGTCCTGGTAGTGGAAAACTCCTAAAAACTCCTAAATTAATTTTCCACTACTGTGAGGCCTGCTCCTTTCATAGTCTAACATTAGGACTTTTTTAGATACTTTTTTTTTGAGTGGGAAGTTCTGATCTGAAAGGGGTAACCAGGCCAAATATATAGTATGGCCAGAATGGTAATAGAAAAGCCTGCTTATTGGTGAGGTTAGATTTTATATTACTGTTTTAGAAATGCCACTTTTAGGAAGTGAGCATTTCTCTGCACTTAAAACCCTCTGTGCCCTACTACCTGTCTCCAATCAATGTCTGGTCTGTGCTGGTTGACAGCTCCAGTGTGCATTTTACCCATACAACCACAAACACAGGATACTCACTCACATCTGTGTTCACCTCATACTGAATTAGTCTCCCCGGGCTGGAAGGGTGGAGGGCCTGACACTAACATTTCAAAGGCCAGTGACCTGCCCTCACACAAAAGGTAAACCACTGGGACCCTGGCAGACAGGACCAGGCTGAAAGGGGACTTGTGTACTTCAAAACTACTCTTTGAAGTCTCCCCCACTTCAAAGGCTTTTTTGGGTATTTAAACTGAGTCTCTGACCCCACCAACTCAGCCACCACTGTACCGATACATGTATCTTGTCGGAGGAGCTACCTGGATGCCCAAAGGACTCATCTCGACTGCTTCACTGAGAAGGACTGCTGCCCTGCTGTTGCCCTGCTGCCCTGTTGGCCTCTGCCTTTGCTGAAAGGACTCTGCCTTCCCCAAAAGTGTTCTCCAAGGTCTTGATTGTGCTTGCCTCCTGTTTCTGAAGTCTCAGGGCCAACAAAGATTTCACCTCTTCAAGAAATTCCTTGTGCATCGAAAATTGACACAACGTCTGCAGAAATCGATGTGAAGCCTGAATTGTGGCCAAGAAATTGTCAAAGAGCAGAATAGAATGACCCGGCCCGACTGGAAATTCGGCGCAGTGCCTACCTTGCATCAGAAAATTTGCCGCATCACCTACCGGATCGATGCAGCACCTGTTCCTTCATCCACTGTGTCAAGAATTTTCAATGCATTGTCTCTTGGTGTCAAAATATCCCTGCGTCGCACTGATGAACCAAGACTGTTCCCCTGAAAAATGCCACAAACCCCAGCCAGCGTGGAAAGAAACAACACATTGTCTGTGCCACGTCAGAAAATCCAATGGAACACCTTATTTTTCTATGCATCCCCTCCTCGGCGGTCTGCGTGCCTCATTATTAGATCTTTGTAGTTTTGACCTTATTTTATTCAGATAAATATTATCTAGTTTTCTAAACCTGTGTGGTGTATTTTTGTGGTGTATTCCTTGTGTTACAGTATGATTTATTGCACAAATACTTAATACATTACCTACGTAGTTAAACCTGACTGCTCAGTGCCAAGCTACCAGAGGATGGGTACAGGATAATTTGGATTGTGTTGTGATGTACCCTGACTAGGATTATGGTCCCTATTTGAATAAAGGTGTATACCTCTGCCAACTAGAGACCCCATTTCTAACATTGGTGGTCAGCGGTGAGGATAGGAATTGTGTTTGTGCAGTGCCATACAATAGCTACGTGTACACTACCCACCCACAGTCCAAAATCATTTTTTGATTTGTTTCATTTTGCTACAAATTTCCCTGCTTGACATTTTCTAATCTAATCATATACAACATGTCTCTGGCTGGGTCCACAGGTGGAGCTGGAGGGTTTGCCCAAGCCAAGGTGGAGATATGTGCCGTGAACCAGCTGAAGGGTTTCTGCAAAGGGATGGGGTACCTACTTGTGGAGCCTCCAAGAAGAGGCCTCCAAAAAGCGCTGAGGGCATGGGCAGAAGCCAGCTCACAAGAGCATGTTGAGTTGGGAGAACAAGTGGATGGCTCTTCAAGCCAAGCAAAAAATGTTCAAGAAAGGTCGGAAGAGTACGCAATATCTCAAATGAGATAAAAGACAGATATCTTATTGGAGGATACTGGACTTTAGGAACATTTTTTTAAATAATTAAGTTTGAATAATAAAAAGACTCTGGGAAATTGTAAACCATTCTGAATATCCTGGAAGAATAGACAGAATTGGAACAGGATGATGGACATATGATAGTTGATGACCAATGATATGTATGTTATATGTTGGATGCAGATGTTGAGAACATTATAAAATCCTTTGTCCTGAAGAAGATGATATAAGAACTTTGACTAGACCACCAAAATGCGTCAACGCTAATTAGACTGATGGACTTATTGGATCGGGCCTAAATTCAAACAGAGACTGTATGCCGAGATTGATTGGCCTGGATATACCAAAATTCGGACAGCCTTAAGTCATTGTATGATACTGATGCTTTTATGGTTCTCCTATATATGTGGTGTTTTTAAATGGTTGGGTTTTTATCTTTGCATTTATACGCTGTAGGTAGCATAGTGGATTTTATGGATTGAGTACATGTATGGGGTATTATTATATTTATTTAAAAAATTGTTTCAGATTCTTTTGTTGGAGAATTAACACTGAAGTGCTGTGTGAATGTGATTGTATGTTGTGCTTTGAATATAGGTTGGATTGATTGATTATTGCATACTTTAAGGGCTTTTTTGTTTCCTTCTCCAGAGGATTTACCAGCAGTAGAGGGGGTGACACCCCTGATTTCGTTCCTCATGCGAGACTTGGAAGCAGTGTCTTCCATCATGGCTCAACCACTGAGAAAACGGGAATTTCAACTAGTTGGCAAGATTAAAAATAGAGGCAGAGGAGACGAAAGTGGAGGCTGAGAGAACCTTGCCAGAAAAGAAAAATGACCTTGGCTCACAAACTGTGTCTGAAAGAGCTGGAGCTCTAGTCCAGCAGTGATGGCGGCAGCATACATATAGGACCTGCTGGAGACAAGAAGGTTCATATACCCAAAGATGTGGTGCTAGGTTATGTGGTGGGAGATGACATTGACAAGGGGTTTTCTGCTTATGAAGTTGCACTAAGGGCTCATGGGGTTCCTGAAGAGCAATGGGGGGCTGGCTTATGGAAACACGTATCAACATTTGGGAGGGACACACTTCTCACATTAGAGGCTGGGGACCAAACCAAGTTTATCCCTATGAAGGCCATCTACCAGCTTCACTTTTCAAGGGCCCAGTGACTGATTGGACGACCACTTGGCAGGGCTGGAGTCTTAGCAGAGAGTTCAGGTGCTGGAAGGGGAAGTCTTTGATGGCCACGAGACTTCAAAACAGGAGGAAAGCAAAGTCCAAGCCCTTAGAGATTCTTCCCAAGCATGAATATACCAAAAAGTCCAATCTTTGTCCTCTCTCTGGCAGAAGTAGCAACTACAGGACAACCCAGCAAAGCACAGGCAAAGAGGCAGTACTCCTCAACCAGATCTTCAACTCTGCTCCCTGGCAGAGGTTCCTCTTGAATCCAGATATAATCCAAAAATCTGGGGTTTTGGGTCCACTACTTATACCCCTAAGGTAGAACCTAGGTAACCCATAGGACACGGTGCTATGTAGGTAAAATGCAGGACATGTACATATGTGGTTCATATGTGCTGGTAGTGAACAGCTCCTAAATTTTTTTTCCACTACTGTGAGGCTTGCTCTTTTCATAGACTAGCATTAGGAACTCCCTCAGATAATTTTTGAGTGGTAGGTTCTGATCTGAAAGGGGTAGCCAGGCCATATTTAGTATGGCCAGAATGGTAATTGAAAATCCTGCTTATTGGTGAGGTTGGAGTTTATACTACTATGTTACATTTGCCACTTTTAGGAAGTGAGTATTTCTCTACACTTGAAACCATCTGTGCCTTATAGCCTGTCTCCAATCAACATCTGGTTTATGCTGGTTGACAGCTCCCTTGTGCATGTTACCCAGATAACCACAAACACAGGAAACTCCGTCACATATGCATTCATCCTCCTGGACCTCTTGGCTGCCTTCAACACCGTCTGTCACCACACCCTCTGCACTCGCCTTGACGACGCCAGGATCCGCCACATGGCCTGGATTGGATCACATCCTTCCTCTCCGGCAGAACTCAGGGAGTCCGCCTTCCTCCCTTCCTGTCTGAAACCACCAAGACCATCTGCGGCATTCCCCAAGGATCCTCTCTCAGCCCAACCCTTTTTAACATCTACATGGCACTGTTCGATCCCACAACCTCAACATCGTCTCCTACACCGACAACATCCAGCTGATCCTGTCACTCACCAAAGCCCCCGCCACTACCAAAACCAACCTCCACGACGGACTGCATGCCATCGCCAACTGGATGGAGAAGAGGCGCCTCAAACTCAACTCAGACAAGACAGAGATCCTCATCCTCGGCTCCAACCGCTCCCCATGTGACGACTCCTGGTGGCCAGCCACTCTAGGAACCACGCCAACACCAACCACCCATGCACGTGATCTAGGTTTCATCGTAGACTCATCGCTCACCATCGCCCAGCAAGTCAACGCCGTCTCATCTTCATGATTCAACACCCTCCGCATGCTTCGCAAGATCTTCAGATGGATCCCCACCAAAACCAGAAGGATGGTCACCCACGCCCTTGTCAGCAGCAGACTGAACTACTGCAACGCGCTCTACGCAGGAACCACAGCCAAGCTCTAGAAGAAACTGCAACGTATACAGAAAGCCTCCACATGCCTCATCCTCAACATCCCATGCAGTGACCACATCTAAGCCCACCTCAGAGACCTACACTTGTTTCCCGTCAACAAGAGGATCACCTTCAAACTCCTCATCCACGCCCACAAAGCTCTCTACAACACAGGCCCTGCCTACCTCAACGAGCGTCTCACCTCCCACACTCCCATCCGCCAACTCTGCTCTACCAACCTCAACCTCGTCACCGTCCCTCGCATCTATCGAACTACAGCTGGCGGCAGATCCTTTTCCCACCTCACCGCCAAGACCTGGAACTCCCTCCCTGTCCACCTACAACAGACCCAGGACCTCCTGACCTTCAGGAAACACCTCAAGTCCTGGTTATGCGAGCAGTAGCAATCCCTCCCCCGCCCCCACCAGCGCCTTGAGACCCTAGCAGGTGAGTAGCGCACTTTACAAATGTTTAATTGATTGATTGATTGATTTATATGCATACTGAATGGGTCTTTCTGGGCTGGAAAGCTGGAGGGCCTGACACTAACATTTCAAAGGCCAGTGGCCTGCCCTCATGCAAAAGGACTGATAAACCCCCACCGGGAGCCTAGCATACAGGACTGGGCTGAAAGGGAAACTTATGCACTTCAAAACCATTTTTTGAAATCTCCCCCACTTCAAAGGCATTTTTGGACATATAAAATGGGTCTTTGACCCCACCAACTCAGACACCTATGGACCTGCACCTGTACCCTGTCAGAGTAACTGTCTGGCTGCCCAAAGGACTCATTTGCACTGCTTTGCTGAGAGGGACTGCTGCCCTGCTGTAACCCTGCTGCCATGCTGGGCTCTGACTTTGCTGGAAGGACTCTGCCTTCCCCAAAAGTGCTCTCCAAGGGCTTGGATTGAGCTTGCCTCCTGTTTCTGAAGTCTCAGGGCCAACAAAGACTTCACCTCTTCAAGAAATGTGTTTTGCTTTGAAAATCGATGCAAAGCCTGCATCGCGGGTGAGAAATTGACGCACAGCTAACCGGAACAACGCAGCCCCAACTTCCCGACTGGAAATTCTACACTACACCTACCTTGTGACAGAAAATTCTATGCATCGCCTACCGGATCAATGCAGTGACTGTTCCATCTTCCAGTGCATCAAGGATTTACAAAGCAGTGTCCGTGGACATCAAAATATCCCTGCATTGCAGTAAAGGAACCAAGACTGCACACTGAAAAACAATGCAAAC
This sequence comes from Pleurodeles waltl, assembly GCF_031143425.1. Classification (NCBI taxonomy): domain Eukaryota; kingdom Metazoa; phylum Chordata; class Amphibia; order Caudata; family Salamandridae; genus Pleurodeles; species Pleurodeles waltl. Next base: position 284,159,599 of record NC_090447.1, read on the forward strand.
CCCTTGCAGAGTGGAAAGAAACAGTGCATCTTCTGTGTGTATCAGAATATCTGACGCAACACCTTATTTTTCCACCCATCCCCTCCTCTGGGGTCTTCTTGCATCTGTATTTTTGATGCATACCAGATACTGTGTATAATAAAGAGACAACTGTTTATTTGTATGTATTGAGACTCTTTTAAACCTTTTAAAAGTGATATTTCAACTTGTGCTTATACGATCTTTTAATCTTTGATCTTATTTTATTCAGATAAATATTGTCTATTTGCTAAGCCTGTGTGGTATATTTTTGTGTTGTTTTCACTGTGTTACTGTATGATTTATTGCACAAATACTTTACACATTGCCTTCTAAGTTAAGCCTGACTGCTCCGTGCCAAGCTACCAGAGGGTGGGCACAGGATAATTTGGAGTGTTTTGTGACTTACCTTGACAAAGATTGTGTTTGCTACTCGGACAAAGGTGTACACCTCTGCCAACTAGATACCCATTTTTAATAGGAGACATTAGGGGCCATTATGTCCCTGGTGGTCTTCTGAACAGGCTTGCGGTACATACCGCCACATTATGAGATTGGTGGGTTGGCTGCAGCCAACCCGCCACTTCCCCATTCATACCACCATGGCAGTATGAGCCACCGGGCCGGAAATATCTATTGTACCGCCCATGGCATTATGAGCTGGCCTACCACTATAGTTTTCATGGAGTTAGCAATGTCTTAAAAACCATGGCGGTAGGCCCTACCAGTAACAGGGAATTCCTTCCCTGTCACCGGAAGGTGGCTTCTCCACCCCCTCACACTCACCTGATGCCCCCACCCCCCTCCATCCAAACTCACCCCTCACCCACCCAATACACGAACTAATCCCCCAACCCCCCTCCGATCCACTCTCTCATCCCTCATACACACACACACCTCACAACTGACCCCACCTCCCATAGAAACACACGCACACATCTGCCACCTCCCAATACCCCCACTACAGTCACAGCACCCACATACCTCCTCCCCACATACACAGACACCCACACGCACCACACATACACCCATTCACTTACACTGACATAAACATATTAATTCACACATTGACATACACACAATCATTTACACACTGACATACATGTATTCATTTAAGCACACTTCAAAACATACTCACACATATTCTTACACACAATCACACTGACATGCAGACATGCACTCACTTCACCATTTTTACATGCATTTACTCACACGCATACAGCCATGCAAACAACACAACACACACAGACACATTCACACACACACTCAGACATTCATGCACACACTCAGACACACGCACACACACACAAAACACCCCACCACCCTCCCCTCCCCTCCCCTGTCGGAAGCCCGACTTACATAGGGCGAGGAGGTCTTCCAGCAGGGAACGGGAATGGGCACTGCTACCGCCAGCAGCGCCCCAGCAGCAGAACACCAGCCAGGATATATTACTGGTCATAATACGGCTAGCGGTGTACTACTGGGGTGGTGGTGCGGGTGGGAGCAGCGCCAGCTTTCCATCGTCCACCACCATGAGCACTGCTGGATTTCCGCCCTTATTGTGATGGAAGTCACACAGTGCTCATGATATGGCGGACGGATGGTAACCGCAGTGGCGGTATGTTGGCGGAGGTAGGCGGTATGTACAGCTAATGTTATAATTAGGACCATTATGTTTTATGGGGTTTACACACTGTCATTATTTTAACAGATCACAGGAATGTACAATTCCTTAAGTCTGCATATGGTTTATCTACATAACAGTTGAGATGGTCCCAATTTTTAAATGACTATGACTTCCTAATCCAGTTGCAACCAGGTCATAAAAATGGAAAAGCTGACACTCTTTCTAGACTTGCTCACACCATTATAGAAAAAGTGGAAGAGCCACCCTTTATTATTTCATCAGACAAGATAGTTAGGGCCACAAAACTTGATTCGGACTTCTTACAAGAAGTGCAGTGAGAACAAGAAGGTACATTATTCAAAGAAACTCTGCAACTCCACACTACTGACATTACTAGACATGGGAGATTCAAGTATGTAGCACAAAAGTTATACCTACCCACAAAAACACTACAAGGCAAAGATTGTGAGTGGTACTATGTTAGTAAGCTTGCTGGTCACCCAGGGGAGAAAAAGACTCTAGAAAACATTCAACGACACTTTGGTGGCCATCCATATTCAAAGATGCAAAGCCTTTGCAGTGTCAGGAATACCCAAGGTGCCTCCTGCGTTATCTGTCAGCATCCCCAGGGATTAGGGTTAAATCTTATCTCTGTTCTTGGTTAAACCTTCATGTTTCTAAGTAAACATAATGTGATGTGTTACACAATTGGTTTTATTAATGCTTGTTTTACCAATGCTTGTTTGCTAATGTGAGCAGGTGTGGACATGTGCTTCTAATTGGGTGTGATGTAGACATGTGCTTCTAATTGGGTGTGGTGACTCATCCACATGTATAAACTCAACTGCTTTCCTGATTGACTATAAATAGCAGAGTGAAGCATGCCTCTCTTCTTGGCTTTGTTTTGCTTCCTGATCTCAGCATCTGATTTGGCTGGCCAGCCCCTGCTGTCATTCTCGTATTCAGGACTTTTGATGCAATTCTTTTTTTCATTCCTGTACCAGCTGACACAGGCATTCCTCCAGCACTCCGGAAAAGACTGCAGCTCAGTGACTAATATTCTCCAGGGAATTTGTTATTTGAGTGCAGCGCTTTCCTAGAACAGCTGGTGTATTTCAGACCTCGTATTTTGGCAGAGTGCTTATCTTGAAGAGACAAATGCATTTCTGAACATTCTACAATATTATTGTAGTTACTTGCCTAAATGTGCTTCAGGAAATCTGTTTGAGCTCAAGTAATACAAAAAGTGACAGTGCAATTTAAAAAAAGCATTTACGTGACTTTTCTTTCTCTAATGGCATACCTCTTGGATTTAAATTGTGTCATTCATGCCTGTGTTTCAGGTTTGAGGAATTTGCTTTTTGAAGGGTTTTTTACACACAGAGTGAAACCATACCAAATGGTGCCACCCTAACTGTTTAAACCCAGAGTGGACATTTTTATTTCTTGGATTGTTTTTGTTCCTTTTAGTTTAACCCTATGCATGCAGGAAAGTTATATGTGATATAATTAATGCCCTTGTTTGTCTTTCTTGAGCATGATAAGTGCAACCACAGTTCTAATTGTAGTGTGCAAGAGTGAATCTCTGTGAAGCCAGCCCTAGTGTTGCAGTAATTATTGTTATGGTACTCAGTTTGGGTTTTTGGTAACGCAGTGTTAGTAACTGTGCCAACAGTTATTATTATCCAAGAAAAGTGCTGGAGCATCCCGGTGTTCTTCTACCGCTCCTGTGCCCATATCAGAAAGAGAGATTCGGTTTCAAGGAAGTTGAGTGCACTAACTCTACTATCACTCTGTCAACAACGACCTGCCCCCCGAAGATACAGGGTGCCCGGCTGGACTGGCAAGACGTGGCAGTGTTTTGTCTCTTTCTCTTCTACTCCCCCTTTCCTTTTGGGACACCTGCCGGGGTTTCTGTGTCCACCAGGAAGTGCCGAGACGTGTTGCAGGATGTCGGGGGGCATACCATCGCCCCTGCAAACATCCTGCTTTTCAGGTGAGTGGCCCCTATTTCGACATGTAGCAAATTGTGTGACCTATGCCCAAGGGAGGAGTTCTCATCAAGTCCCCGCTGGTCTTTTGCAACCCTTACTTACATCACCTGCGCTGTGGCACATGGTATCTTTAGACTTCGTAGCAGAATTACCAAAATCTCAAGCTGGGTTCACCACTGTTCTAGTTGTGGTAGATCATTTGACCAAAATGGCACACTTTCTTCCTCCAGAAAAGCCTTATCTTTGGCTATACAACTAGCCCGCGCATTCCTGTAATCAACAGTCCGTTTACAAGGTCTTCCTTCAGTACTAGTGTCCAACTGAGGAGCACAATTTGTGTCAAAATGTTGGAAATGTCTTTGTCAGGAATTGGATATGGATGTCTGTCTGTTATCAAGTCATCATCCACAATCAGATGGACAAACCAAAAGAGTTAACCAGTGTATGGAACGATATTTACGTTGATATCTCCTAAGCTCAGAAGTGGATTGGGCTGAGTGCTTGTGGGCAGCCGAATTTGCGAATAAAAATATAATCCATGTATCAACTGAATATTCACCTTTCTACTGCACTTATGGATATCACCCTCAAATGTTGGAATTAACTACAGTACCTCGGTTAACCACTCCAATGGTACAAGACTTTTTACAACAATTGACCGACATTAAAAAAATGCACAAGACAATCTAAAATGAGCAATGCAAATAGAAAATATATCCAGACAAAAAAAGACGTCAGACACCAAAGTATGAAAAAAGACAAAAGGTTTGGTTATCAACTAAACAGTTGAATTTTAAAGGTGCACAAAAGTTTCATTCAAGGTTTGTGGGTCCTTTTACCATCATCAAAAGGATTAGTGAGGTGGCAGTGAAACTAGAACTTCCCACTTCTCTAACAATACATCCAGTGTTCCACGTCTCCTTATTAAAAGCGGTAACAGACACTATGCATTGCCCAAGAAGACCTCTTCCAACTCTGGTGGATAATCAACCAGAGTATGAGGTCAGGGCCATACTAGACATTAGACAAATATGTAAAAAATGTTAATACTTATTGGACTGGAAAAGATTTGGGCCTGAAGATCATTCATGGGAACCAGCAGGACAGGTAAATTCTCCCCGATTTGTTCATCAGTTCCACTATTCACACCTCAACAAAATGAAACCAATTGGGAGGGCCTAGGGAGGGGTGCTCTGTCGGGCTTGCAAACTTGGATATGCCCCAGTAAAAAACTTCTGAGTTGATCATTTGCCTTTGCAGAGACCAATGCTTGTTTACGGAGACCAATGCTTGTTTGCAGAGACTAATGCTTGTTGCAACTTATCCTAGTTAGAGACCGATGCTTGTGTGTGAAAAAGTGTTGCACAAGCCTCCAGCATCCCTGTGACTTAGACTGGGTTTGGCTCCCTATGACTCAGACTGGGTGTGGCTGGATGCAGCAGTTATTTAAGCCACACCCGGCCAGACTGAATTGCTTCCTGTAAAGGTCACTGGCTGCAGAGAAGGAATTGTTGTTCCTCTGCTTTTAATCTTCATGTTCTGTTCTGACAAGCATCTTGGAAGCCGCTTCTGGAAGAAGAAGAGACTGAAGAATTAACTCTTAAAAAGTCAATAACGCGCTGCACGCGATTTAAGAACATTTATTGCTAAAACTTGATACTTACTGACCTGAAACTTGATAAGCGAATGTTCCAGGATGGGTTGCACCTAAAAGGGCACATCTTTGGTTTTTAAACTTGTTGGGACTTTCTCCGCTTGTCATGCTATAAGGCTTTTTTTAGTTGCTTGCATTATACCACACAAAGGAGTTTCTATTGAACAATTATTGTGAAAATTATATATTGTGAATATGTTTATTATCGCTGAGCTAATGTGGTATTACTATTGTTGTTAGCGATACGATGTACTGTTTAATATGTTTTGTTATCACTTGGTTCAATGTACTATTTCCATTATTTAAAATTGTTGCTGGTGATGCAGAACATTCTGTGTTTGGCACTTAAACAAAGTTGAAGCTTATTGTTACCATGCTCAAAATTATGCTGTGATGGAACAGTGATAAGCTAGTTGTTCATGAAGTTGATTAACCCTTTCATAGTAATACAACGTGAACCATATTCCTTGATATTAAACCTATGTTTTCAGTGTGATTTAAACACTGGATTGCATTCCTCGCAATGCTAGCACAGTACAATGATTAACCCCTTAGCTGCTGGGCCTTTTCCCCCCCAGTGCTGAGACCTTTTTTGGCTATTTGGGGTAGTTCGCGCTTAGGGCTTCATAACTTTTTGTCCACATAAGCTAACCACGCCAAATTTGCGTCCTTTTTTTCCAACATCCTAGGGATTCTAATGGTACCCAGAGTTGGTGGTTTCCCCTGGAGGAGACCAAGAAAATAGCCAAAATACAGTGAAAATTTAGTTTTTTCCAAAAAAATGGGAAAAAAGGGCTGCCGAAGAAGGCTTGTGGTTTTTTCCCTGAAAACGCCATCAACAAAGGGTTTCTGGTGCTGAAATCACTATCTTCCCACCTTTCAGGAACGGGCAGACTTGAATCAGAAAACCAAATTTTTCAACACAAATTTGGCATTTTACTGGGACATATCCCATTTCTACTATCTTTGGTGCTTTCAGCCTCCTTCCAGTTAGTGACAGGAATGGGTGTGAAACCAATGCTGGATCCCGGAATGCTAAACATTTATGAAAACTAGACAAAATTCTGAATTCAGCAAGGGGTCATTTGTGTAGATCCTACAAGGTTTTCCTACAGAAAATAACAGCTGAAATAAAAAAATATTGAAATTGAGCTGAAAACAACAGCCATTTTTCTTTATGTTTTACTCAGTAACTTTTTCCTGCGATGTCAGATTTCTGAAAGCAATATACCGTTTTGTCTGCTGGACTCTTCTGGTTGCGGGGATATAAAGGGCTTGTAGGTTCATCAAGAACCCTAGGTACCCAGAGCCAATAAATGAGCTGCACCCTGCAGTTGGTTTTCATTCTATACTGGGTATACAGCAATTCATTTGCTGAAATATGAAGAGTGAAAAAGAGGTATCGAGAAAACCTTTGAATTTCCAAAATGGGATCAAGATAAGGTTTTGAGGAGCAGTGGTTATTTGCACATCGCTGAATTCCGAGGTGCCCATACTAGCATGTGAATTGCAGGGCATTTCTCAAATAGACGTCTTTTTTACACACTCTCTTATATTTGGAAGGGAAAAATGTAGAGAAAGATAAGGGGCAATAACACTTGTTTTGCTATTCTGTGTTCCCCCAAGTCTCCCGATAAAAATGATACCTCACTTGTGTGGGTAGGCCTAGTGCCCGCGACAGGAAATGCCCCAACACACAACATGGACACATCCTATTTTTTTAATAGAAAACACAGCTGTTTTTTCCAAAGTGCCTACTTGTAGATTTTGGCTTCTAGCTCAGCCGGCACATAGGGAAACCCACCAAACCTGTGCATTTCTGAAAACTAGAGACCTAGGGGAATCCAAGGAGGGGTGACTTGCGGGGCTCGGACCAGGTTCTGTTACCCAGAATCCTTTGCAAACCTCAAAAAGTGGCTAAAAAAACAAGTTTTCCTCACATTTCGGTGACAGAAAGTTCTGGAATCTGAGAGGAGCCACAAATTTCCTTCCACCCGGCGTTCCCCCAAGTCTCCCGATAAAAATGATACCGCACTTGTGTGGGTAGGCCTAGCGCCCGCGACAGGAAACGCCCCAAAGCGCAAAGTGGACACATCCAAATTTTTGGAAGAAAACAGAGGAGTTTTTTGAGAAGTGCCTACCTGTAGATTTTGGCCTCTAGCTCAGCCGGCACCTAGGGAAACCTACCAAACCTGTGCATTTCTGAAAACTAGAGACCTAGGGGAATCCAAGGAGGGGTGACTCGTGGGGCTCTGACCAGGTTCTGTTACCCAGAATCCTTTGCAAACCTCAAAAAGTGGCTAAAAAAACAAGTTTTCCTCACATTTCGGTGACAGAAAGTTCTGGAATCTGAGAGGAGCCACAAATTTCCTTCCACCCGGCGTTCCCCCAAGTCTCCCGATAAAAATGATACCTTACTTGTGTGGGTAGGCCTAGCGCCCGCGACAGGAAACGCCCCAAAGCGCAACGTGGACACATCCAAATTTTTGGAAGAAAACAGAGGTGTTTTTTGAGAAGTGCTTACCTGTAGATTTTGGCCTCTAGCTCAGCCGGCACCAAGGGAAACCTACCAAACCTGTGCATTTCTGAAAACTAGAGACCTAGGGGAATCCAAGGAGGGGTGACTCGCGGGGCTCGGACCAGGTTCTGTTACCCAGAATCCTTTGCAAACCTCAAAAAGTGGCTAAAAAAACAAGTTTTCCTCACATTTCGGTGACAGAAAGTTCTGGAATCTGAGAGGAGCCACAAATTTCCTTCCACCCGGCGTTCCCCCTAGTCTCCCGATAAAAATGATACCTCACTTGTGTGGGTAGGCCTAGCGCCCGCGACAGGAAACGCCCCAAAGCGCAACGTGGACACATCCAAATTTTTGGAAGAAAACAGAGGTGTTTTTTGAGAAGTGCCTACCTGTAGATTTTGGCCTCTAGCTCAGCCGGCACCTAGGGAAACCTACCAAACCTGTGCATTTCTGAAAACTAGAGACCTAGGGGAATCTAAGGAGGGGTGACTTGCGGGGCTCGGACCAGGTTCTGTTACCCAGAATCCTTTGCAAACCTCAAAAAGTGGCTAAAAAAACAAGTTTTCCTCACATTTCGGTGACAGAAAGTTATGGAATCCGAGAGGAGCCACAAATTTCCTTCCACCCGGCGTTCCCCCAAGTCTCCCGATAAAAATGATACCTCACTTGTGTGGGTAGGCCTAGCGCCCGCGACAGGAAACGCCGCAAAGCGCAACGTGGACACATCCAAATTTTTGGAAGAAAACAGAGGTGTTTTTTGAGAAGTGCCTACCTGTAGATTTTGGCCTCTAGCTCAGCCGGCACCTAGGGAAACCTACCAAACCTGTGCATTTCTGAAAACTAGAGACCTAGGGGAATCCAAGGAGGGGTGACTTGCGGGGCTCGGACCAGGTTCTGTTACCCAGAATCCTTTGCAAACCTCAAAAAGTGGCTAAAAAAACAAGTTTTCCTCACATTTCGGTGACAGAAAGTTCTGGAATCTGAGAGGAGCCACAAATTTCCTTCCACCCGGCGTTCCCCTAAGTCTCCCGATAAAAATGATACCACACTTGTGTGGGTAGGCCTAGCGCCCGCGACAGGAAATGCCCCAAAACAGAACGTGGACACATCACATTTTTTCATAGAAAACAGTGCCTACCTGTGGAATTTGGCCTCTAGCTCAGCCGGCACCTGGGGAAACCTAGCAAACCAGCACATTTTTGAAAACTAGAAACCCAGGGGAATCCAAGATGAGGTGACTTGTGGGGCTCGGACCAGGTTCTGTTACCCAGAATCCTTTGCAAACCTCAAAATGTGGCTAAAGTACCACGTTTTCCTCACATTTCGGTGACAGAAAGTTCTGGAATCTGAGAGGAGCCACAAATTTCCTTCCACCCAGCGTTCCCCCAAGTCTCCCGATAAATATGATACCTCACTTGTGTGGTTAGGCCTGGTGCCTGCGACAGGAATAGATCACAAAACGGTCAATGTTGGTCCTTACGTGAGGCAGCTGTTGACCCTGGGGTGATCCATTCCTGACACAGGCACTAGGTGTAGGCACTCAAGTGGGGTAGTGTTTTTATCAGGACAGGTGAGGAGTCACTGGGTGGTAGGAATGTTGTGGATCCCAGCATATTCCTGTAGTTTGTGTGACAGAAATGCGAGAAAAATAGAGTTTTTTTTCAACATTTCAGCTTTGCAGGGTATTCTGGGTAAGAAAACTTTGGGGAATCCACACAAGTCACACCTCTGTGGACTCCCCCGAATGTCTAGTTTCCAGAAATGTTTGGGTTTAGTGTGTTTCTCTATATGGCCGCCGAATCCAGGACCAAAAACACAGGTGCCTGCCTTACAAAACCAGTTTGTTTTGCCATAGACAATTTTGATGTCTCCACAATATGATTTGGGTGGTGGAATTTGGGGCTGAACTAAATTGGTGAGCTCCCAAGAGAGCACTCTCTCTCTGCTTGCCGCCGCATTCACCTGCTCTCTGGTTTGGCCTAACCCACTATTACCCAGTTGCACAAACAGCTTGCGAAGGGACAGCAGGACTGTCCTCATCACCTCCCTCATAATGTACTGGAAGAGGAGTTTTCGAATGGGACTCCTCTGACTGAAAAATCACTCCCAGAGTCTGCGCCATTGTCCTATCCCTCAGATGCTGTCTTAGTATCTGATGTCTCAGTCTCTGATCCTATGTCAGAGCGGTCCTCTATAACCCAAGTGCAGGCAGCAGTCATCCATCAAGATGCCATCTCTGCTATTGGCTAAACTGTTGCTCTAAAACACTAGCCTACGTAGACAGTCACAAAATCGATGGTGTGTGTGAGATACGTGCAACAGTAGAGGCCACCTTACCTGCGCTTCTTCCCTCAATCAGCACGTACTTTCAAGACACTCAAAAAACACCTTGTCACATACCATTTGTCACAGTCTTTAGCACCTCCTGCGCCCAGTCCAACAATCATTATTGGTGCTCCCACTCCCTCCTCCTCGGATTCCCTCATTACCACCCAGCAAAAGTGCCCTTCATCTCTCCATAGACTTTACTAATGTACTCAGCTATTTACATAAAATACAGATGTGTTCTTTGCAGTAGGCATATAAACCTTCTGCGCTTCTTTATGGCACTAAAACTGCCACTAGACAAGTCGGACCCTTTTCCCCCCAGGGAAACCACACACATATTGACAAAAGTGATGTATATATGACAGCCAACCACCTGAAACTCAACTCAAGCAAAACCGAAATAATCCTCTTTGGCCCACACAAAAACACCTGGGACCCCCCATGGTGGTCCACCACGCTAGGCCCTGCACCCACCCCCGCCAACTACGCACGCAACCTCAGCATCATCCTAGACTCCTCCCTCTCTATGACCCAACAAATCAACACTCTTACCTCCTCATGCTTCAACAAACTCCGTATACTGAAAAACATTCAAATGGATCCCCACAGAGACCAGAAAAACTGTCACTCACGCACTCATCAGCAGCAGGCTTGATTACGGAAACGCCCTCTACGCCGGCACCACTCTAAAACTCAAGTGCAAACTACACGCATCCAGAACTCAGCAGCACGACTCATCCTCGACCTCCGCCGACACGAACACATCTCTCCACACCTCAAATCCCTCCACTGGCTCCCCATTGACAAAAGGATCACCTTCAAGATCCTCATCCTCACACACAAATCACTCCACAACACAGGCCCTGCCTACCTCAACGAGAGTCACCTTCCACACCCCCACACGAAACGTCCGCTCAGCTGACCTCTCTCTCGCCTCTGTCCCCCGCATCAAACACACCACCACCGGGGGCAGATCCTTCTCCTACATTGCACCCAAAACCTGGAACGCACTCACAACCCACATTTGCAAGACCCAAAACCTACTTCTTTTCAGGAAGGGCCTCAAAACCTGGCTTTTTGAACAGTGAACCTCCTAGCCCCTTTCCCCCTTTTGTCCCCCCCCCCGCAGCGCCTTGAGACCCTCACAGGTGAGTAGCGCGCTTTATAAATCTCTTTGATACAGATCTATATATATATATATATATATATATATATATATATATATATATATATATATATCTACATAGATATATCTATAGATATATCCATGTACCTAGATATATCTATCTACATAGATATATATATATATAGATATATACATATATATTTTTTTTAGTTGCTGTATGGTTTCCTTGGGGGCCAAAATGGCCCCCAGGGAAACCCTACAACATCTAAAAAAAAATTGCCCCCACAGGGGGTCACCCTGCCCACGGGCGACCCCCTGTCATTTCATTTTTTTGTTAAGAAAAAAAAAATCCCCGGGGGGCACCTACCTTTTTTTTGCCGGGGGGGGCCGCCCCCCAAAAGTGAAATCCCTGGTGTCTAGTGGGGTTTCCTGGCCCGCGATCGCAGCTGTGCTGCGATCGGGGGCCAGAAACAGTTTCAGAAGGCCTCGTAAGAAAGGGGAGACTCTCCCCTTTCTTACGAGGCCTTTTCAAAATATTTCCTGGCCCCCCCGATTGCAGCTGTGCTGCGATCGGAGGAGCCAGGAAACCTGAAAGTGTTTCCTGGCCCCCGATCGCAGCACAGCTGCGACCGGGGGCCAGGAAACACTTTCAGGAAGGCCTCGTAAGAAAGGGGAGACTCTCCCCTTTCTTACGAGGCCTTCCCGAACGTGTAAAAGGCCGTTTTCCCCATGAAAGCAGGAAGCGGCCGCAAGGCTGCTTCCTGCTTTCATGGGGAAAACACCTTTGCAACGGTAGCTTCCGTGTCTCCCGGGGGTAGTAAAAAAAAAAAAAAAAAAATACTCGGGCGCGACGCACCCGAGGATTTATTAATGCCCTTCCTGGTGTCGGCCACTGGTCGTGACCCGCACCAGGGAGGGTGTGTGGGCGTCGGCCAGTGGCCGACGCCCGCACTCAAGCGGCTAACCCATGAATATTTGGAGAATCTAATTCCCTGAGAGTTTGTTGTTATTATTGTTGCCTATGTAAATGTCTATAAGTCGAGTGAATCAGCATTTTTTGAAATCTCATCAAGGTGAAACATGCTAAAATCCACTGTGGAGTAGTTATAGACTGTATAGGATGTTCAAGGTTCCTATTTAGTTGTAGATAGTCTACATTGTTTCTGAAAATACTAGAGAGAGGGAGAGCCATCATAAGCGGGAACAGGGACTCCACATTTAGCTTGTACATCATAGTATGACAGTTGAGTATATATGGGTTATGAGATATTAGTTATTTGACTCATGTGTAATTTATCATAGGAAAGACTGTCTCTTCAAGAATCATCACTAGGCATTCAGACCCAGCCCTGTGACTCCAGTGTCTCTCTGTTTCTTTCATCCTTCCCATTTCCCTGAGACATTGCGGTGCGGATCATTTGTATTTAAGTTGAAGGTATGCAATGTTTAGGTGGAATTGAGAAAAAGCAGCTTGCTCAACATTGTGTCTCTGTGTGACGAATGGGTTAGTGCTTGACATTCACAGGCTGCAGGAACCAAATTATAAGGAAAATGTTAGAAATGGGGTCTTTTGTTGACAGTCAGGTTACCCCCTGTCCAATCAACGACCCTCACTCTAGTCAGGGTAAAAGAGAATCACCGTCAGCTATCCCCCGCTCACCCCATTGGTAGCTTGGCACGACCAGTAGGCTTAACTTCAGAGTGCTAGGTGTAAAGTATTTGTACCAACACACAGTTACTTAATGAAAACACTACAAAATGATACAACACAGTTTAGAAAAATAGAAAATATTTATCGAAGCAAAACAAGACCAAAATGACAAAAATCCACAAGTCAAGTTATCAATTGAAAAGCAAAAAGAGTCTTCATGTAGTTTTAAACACAATGCTAACACTGTTAGCATGAAAATGTACCTGGGTGCATCAAAAATAACCCTGCTCGGGCGACTGTGCATCAAAAATGGCTTGTGCTGCGTCAATATCACTGGGAGCAAGACCTTGTATAATTTTTCCTTCAGTCGAGTCTGCGTGCATCGTTTCTTCTCTCCACAGGAGAGCGATGCGTCGATTCGAACCACACTCTCGGGTCTGGACAGGCCTTGTGTCGTTTTTGCACGCCCAGCGATGTTTGCGTTAGAAATCCTGCTGCATGATAATCTGAAAACTACGCAGTGTGGATTGCGATCTTACCAGTCTCCGTCAGCGATGCTGCACATCATTTCTCCAGCCGCCGGCATCGATCTTTCGGTCGCATTGCAGGCAAGCATTAATTTTGAGCCGCGAAGCCGGCGGCGCGTCGATTTTTCAGCCGCAGATCCGGGTTGCGTCGATCTTTTCCCTGCACAGCAGTTGGTGCATGGAGTTCTTACTCTTCGGCTCCCAGCTTCTCCTTTCAGGGTCCCAGGAACTGGATGGGCACCACTTGGCAGAGAAGGAGTCTCAGCAGAGGCTCCAGGTGCTGGCAGAGAGAAGTCTTTGCTGTCCCTGAGACTTCAAACAACACGAGGCAAGCTCTAAATCAAGCCCTTGGAGAGTTCTTCACAAGAAGAAAGGCAACACAAAGTCCGGTCTTTGTCCTATAGCACAGGCAGAAGCAGAATCTTCAGGAGGGCTCCACAAATCACAGTCACAGGCAAGGAAGCTCTTCTTCCTCAGCTCTCCAGCTCTTCTCCAGGCAGGGGTACCTCTTGGTTTCCAGAAGTGTTCTAAAGTCTGCCTTTGTGTCACTGTCTAGTGAGAGGTGCAACAAGACCAACTGTCAAACTGATCCAGACAGGGAATCCACAAACAGGCAGAGTCAAAGAAATGGTTTAAGCAAGAAAATGCTCACTTTCTAAAAGTGGCATTTTCAAACACACAGTCTTAAAATCAACTTTATTAAAAGATGTATTCTTAAATTGTGAGCTCAGAGACCCCAAACTCCACATATCTATCCGCTCCCAAAGGAAATCTACCCTTTAATCATATTTAAAAGTAGCCCCTATGTTAACCTATGAGAGTGACAGGCCTTGCAACAGTGAAAAACTAATTTAGCAGTATCTCACTGTCAGGACATATAAAACACATTACTATGGCCCTCATTACAACCCTGTCGGTAAATCCCGCTTACCGCCGTGCTAAAGGGCGCCAACATACCATGGCCTCGGCAGAACTCCGCTACAGGTATTACGACCCTCATCTCGGAATCCGCCACAATACAAACACCCACACACGTCCGCCACGCCAAAGGTCAGTGATAAACTGGCGATACCAAAACCTACACCATCACGTCAACAAGAATACGCCCACACTATCACAACCCACGAAACAACACATCGGTCTTTCAACCGCGGTAATCCATTGGCGGTACACACCACCACGCTCAAAATACACACACATTTATAAAACACAACCACATTGGACGATTCTAAATACACACACCTGATACACATACACACACCACATCAACACACTCACAACACTATAAAACACACACCCACATTACCCACAAACCCTTACAACAATTTCTTTTTGAAAAATCTGAGAGAGAGAATAGCAAACACAACACCAGCATCCACAGGCACACACCACCATCTCTCATACAACATCCACACACCTCACACAACACACCCCAACACAACACATCACCCACACCACATCATGGCACATCAAAGACACCCCAGATTTTCTGAGGAGGAGCTCAGGGTCATGGTGGAGGAAATCATCCGTGTAGAGCCACAGCTTTTCGGATCACATGTGCAGCACGCCTCCATTGCTAGACAGATGGGGCTATGGCGGAGAATCGTCAACAGGGTCAACGCAGTGGGACAGCATCAAAGAACACAGGATGACATTAGGAAGAGGTGGAATGACCTAAGGGGGAAGGTGCGTTCAGTGGTATCCAGACACCAGATAGCAGTACAGAGGACTGGCGGTGGACCCCCACCTCCTCCCCCACAACAAACAACATGGGAGGAGCAAGTCTTGGCAATATTGCATCCCGAGGGCCTCGCAAGAGTAGCAAGAGGACTGGACTCTGGTAAGTCATATCTTATTTACCATATCCCCTCCACCCCACCTGCATGCCATCACATACCCCCACCCTCACCCTGACCCCCATCACTCCAACACCTCACATATGCCACACAATCACAACCCAGCCATCCCAATGCCAAGACCCTGCATGCAACACCAATGCATGGACCCCCATCACCAAAACATGTACAGTACAGATACCCACACAGACCCCAAAACAACTATCACACAATGGCAAACACAATAATGCAAGCACAGGAGTAGAGGGTAACTCACCCAATGCAGAAGATGGCACACACAGATACTAAAACTATGCATTTACACTCCAACAGGACCCATACCCAACGTCACAGGACATGAGGTGCCAGACATATCCAGTCCCCACACAGAAGAGGCCCACAGTGATGACAGCAGCTCTGCACGCCTGGATCAAAAACGACCAGCCCCGCCCATCAGGAACCTCTGGACAGTCGGTTCCTTTGTCACTGTCACAAGGCACCACAGACCCTCCCCCCTCAAGAAACACCACCATAGCACCCACCCAGAGAGCCCATGCCACTGTCCCCAGGTCACGTCAATCAGCAGTGTGTCCACCACTACAGGAACCCCAGGCAAACCCACCAACCCAAGACAATCAGTGACCTGGGGTCAGTGGCAGTGGGCACACGGTTCAGGGGACAGAGGCACAGGACAACAGGAAAGCTGGGAGGACTGCTGTGTGATAGGGGGAGGACAGGCCCAGGGAACCGACCCTCCACAAGGCACTCTCCAACATCATGGGAGCATACCACCATTCCCAGGAGACCATGAGCACGGTACTGGCCAAGTTTCAGGAGACCCAGTGGCTGCAGGAGGAACACTACCTTGGGATCAGGGAGGACTTGAAGTCCATTAACACCACCCCAGTCACCATTGCTGGGGTGCTGGCAGACCTGGCCAACACCATGAGGCACACAGTGGCACACAAACTGGCCCCTGACAGTAGCCTGAATGATGAACAGCCCTCCACCTCCGCCAGCGCTAGTGGACAGGAGGCACTGCCACAGGACCAACAGGACACCAGCACCCCACCCCCTGAAGAAGGAGAACCATCCTGCAAACGGTCCCTGAGATCCAGGAACAAGACAGAGAACATTGCCAAGACCCCCACCAGGAAATAAGACCCACCTGAATGTCACCCTTCTGTTCCAATTTGTCACCCTGTCCACTTTAAACTGCCATTGCTCCCCTTTCTATGTCCCCATGGACAACGCACCTGTGAGACCAAGAGACTGAACTCTACCATGGACATTCCTCCACCATTACCCCTGCCCACTGCACACACCCCTTCACTTATTAGAACATAAATACACACTTGAATCACAAATCAATCTGGAGTCAGTCTTTACTTTCACAAATGTGTAATTGCAACCTCTCAGAAATATAGCAATGTCAATGTCCATGTTCACATACCAATGTTACACAGTTGTTGGCCAGCAGTAAACATAGCAGAGGGCACAAAGTGGGACCCAGATCTGTGAAATGGAAAGGCAAAGTGACATGTCAGGGTCCATACACAGAGGTAAAAAGGCAGATTTATGCTAGGTCCTACAATAGTATGAGATGTGGGAAGCAGTTCCATCCTCTTACCTGTGTCTCACTGGACGTATTGGATGATGATGTTGTTACGGTTGTCTACATCTTCTTCTTCTACCTCCTTTTCGTCACTGTCCACAGGCTCCACAGCTGCCACAAGACCACCATCAGGCCCATCCTCCTGCAGAAAGGGCACCTGGCGTCACAATGCCAGGTTGTGCAACATACAGCATGCCACGATGATCTGGCACACCTTCTTCGGTGAGTAGTATACGGAGCCACCTGTCAGATGGAGGCACCGGAATCTGGCCTTCAGGAGGCGGAAGGTGCGCTCTATTATCCTCCTAGTTCGCCCATGTGCCTCATTGTAGCGTTCCTCTGCCTTTGTCCTGGGATTCCTCACTGGGGTCAGTAGCCATGACAGGTTGAAGTAACCAGAGTCACCTGCAAATATCGAGGGACAACTGTTAAACATCCTCCAAACATTAGGGAATCTCCCATACCCAGACACCTAATTAAACTGTGTGGGGACCTTGGGCTCACCTATTAGCCAAACACACTTCCATATTTATACTTTTTTAGCGCAGCATTTGCCCCGTTTTTTTACGCAAAAACGGCGCAAACTTACAAAATACAATTGTATTTTGCAAGTTTGCTCCGTTTTTGCGTCAAAAAATGAAGCAAATGAGGCGCTAGGAAAGTATAAATATGGGCCACAGGGCCTCTGGATTTGCCCCATCACATAAGGGATGCTGCTATTGCTCAAAATGTAAGTGTCATGCACAGAGCCTGGATACTTGGCATTCACATGGGAGATGTACTGGTCTGCCAAACATACCATCTGCACATTCATTGAATGGTAGCTTTTCCGGTTTCTGTACACCTGTTCATTCCTGCATGGGGGGACAAATGCCACATGTGCACCATCAATGGCATCAATGATGTTGGGGATATGTCCCAGGGCATAAAAGTCGCCTTTCACTGTGGGCAGATCCTGCACCTGAGGGAAAACGATGTAGCTGCACATGTGTTTCAGCAGGGCAGATAACACTCTGGGCAACAGGTTAGAGAACATTGGCTGTGACATCCCTGATGCCATGGCTACTGTTGTTTGAAGAGACCCACTTGCCAGGAAATGGAGCACTGACAGGAGTTGCACTAGAGGGGGTATTCCTGTGGGATGGCGGATAGCTGACCTCAGGTCTGGCTCCAACTGGGTACACAGTTCCTGGATTGTTGCACGATCAAGTCTATAAGTGATAATGATGTATCTGTCTTCCATTGTCGACAGGTCCACCAGGGGCCTGTACACCGGAGGATGCCACCATCTCATCACCTGCCCCAGCGGACATGCCCTATGGAGGAGAAGGGTGAGCAGAGAGTCATACGCCACCTAGGTTTCAAAAGGCTTTTTAGCACAATTGTTAAATTATCTCTATGTGCCTTTGTCTGTCCGTATTCCTGGCCTAAATACAGTAGGTGTGATGCAGTTAGTTGGCCTGCCATGTGGCCCCCTGAAATGGCAGCTGCCTGACCTGTAAGGTGGGACAAGGGGAAATGAGGTAACTGCGCTGGCGTTGTGCGGCGTCTCGGTAGGCGGTCGAAGACCGCTGCGCAATTCAGCATTGGTTATCATTGGGCCCTATGGGTTCCAGGAGCCAATGACGATGTACGCTGGCGGTGACGGTACGCACCGCTGCAGATGTGGCCGCCATTTTCTATCTGTTCCTTCACTTGATACATGACCTTCAACAGGAGAGGACCTACACTGCAAGTGCTGCTGTGACCTGCGTCTGGAAGTGACAATGGCTACAGTGTCTGGGGAAAGGGCCCCTGCCTTCACTGCGGAGGAGTTGGAGAAACTGATGGGTGGGGTCCTCCCCGAGTACATGCTACTTTACGGTCCTCCAGACAAACAGGTGAGTGAACCGTGTGCATGGTGGATGGGACATGATTGTATGGAGTGTCGTGGATGGAAGAGATGGGGGGGGCACAGGCCAGCATGTGAGGATGCTGAGTGTATGTTTTTCTGGGACAGGGTGGGAGGTTTGTGGCCAATGTGTGAGAAGAACTGTACGGGAAAGTAACATCCTTTTTAACTTCACTATTCCTCTAGGTCAGTGCCAACCAGAAGAAGGGTATTTGGCGTGCCATCGCCAAGGGAGTGCAGACCCTGGGGGTCTACTATAGACAGATCACCCACTGCTATTGACCTCCTGAGATCCCTCATTGTTGGGCAATCAAACATTTTGAATGCCATCCAGGGTGTTGAGAGGCATTTGCAGCAAAGAAATGCATGCTTGGAGGGCATTCATTCTGGTGTGGTGGCCCAACAGAGAGCATTTCAGTGTCTCGCCTCAGCACTGATGGCAGCCATTGTCCCTGTGTCCAGCCTCCCCCCTCCTACTTCCTCCACCCAAACCCCTTTACCTCAGCCTATCCCAAGCACACCATCAGACCAGCTAGCACACTCCTTAGCACACAAGAGAGGACATGATAAACATAAGCACCACACATCCCACAGGTACTCACACAAGCACCTTCCCCATGCACACACACCAACATCCACTGCCTCCACTGTATCCCCCTTCTCCACGTCCTCTTCCTCCCTCCCTGTCGCGTCTCCACTCACAACTGCATGCACTACATCTTCATCCACTACCTCCATCACCAGCATGCCCATCACCACATACTGCTCACGTGCAATCACCACCCCCACTACCATGCACACATCCCCTGTGTCCTCTCCCAGTTTCTCTGTGAGCCCTCCTCCCAAACTACACAACTGCAGGCACACACCCACGCAACAGCCATCCACCTCACAACAGCCTCCGGCCCATGCACCTTCACCCAAATTCAGCAGACGCACACCTCCTACAACCACTACCTCTTCCTCCACTCCCAAACCCCCTCCATCTTCCCATGCCAGTGTGTCTAAGAAACTCTTCCTGGCTAACATTGACCTCTTCCCTACACCTCTGCCCCGTCCTTCCCCTATGGCGAGGCTGTCCAGGTCCCAGCCCAGCACCTCAGCCACCAAATCATCCAGCACAGTGGTCTCAGCAAGTCCGGTCACATCGCGGGCGGCACCCATCAGGGCTGGCAGTGTGCCACCTAACGAGGCCAAGGATCAGCCCATTCCACCACCTGCAAAGTGAAGAAGGCGCCCACATGCAGGAGGGAGAAGCCACAGCAACCACCAAGCAAGGGCTCCTCCAAGCCAAAAGGGGACAGTGCCAAGGGACCAGCAGCAACATCAAAGGTGGGAAGGGACACAAGGCGAAGGGCAAGTCAGGACAGGGCATGGAGGCTCCGGCTGGGGGACCAGAGCCACCCCTTCTGTCCACCAGAACATCAACCTGTATGGCGGTGGACACCGCCACCTGCACCGCCACCTGCACCACCACCTGCATGTCAGCTGCATCAGCAACAGCCCCCAGCATCATCCCCAGTGGGCAGCCGTCGAAGGCTGCAGGAGACGTCCTGCTGTCTCCCTCCACAGGTGCTGACACATGCACCACCGCCAGCATCTCCCCCACAGACACCGCCGCAACCGCCACCAGCCCCGCGACATGCTCAGACAGTGCCACCACAGCTGACATGGCTATTATCCCTACTGGGCGGCCATCCGAGGCTGCAGGAGATGTCCTGGACCCTGCACAGCGTACATGAGGCACAACACCCAGCACTGTTTGTTCCTGCAGGTGGCAAGCGAAGTCGCAGAAGGGTGGAGTGTGTCTCTGCCTCCATGGAGTATCATGCTACCTGTTCCTAGGCAATCTCATGGCACACACAACCAGATGAGGGAATGGGACCTGCCACACTGCATGTGAAGCACTCTGGGCACAATGCCCCCTCCAGAACCAGTGGAGAATCACATCCACTACCGCAGTCCTTGGCAGGATGAAGCACTCTGGGTGAAAAGCCCCCTCCAGAACCAGTGGAGAATCACATCCACTACCCCAGTCCTTGGCAGGATGATACACTCTGGGCACAATGCCCCCACCACAACCAGTGTAGAATCACATCCACTCACCTAATCCTTGGCAGGATGAAGCACTATGGGTACAATGCCCCCGCCAGAACCAGTGGAGAATCACATCCACTACCCCAGTCCTTGGCAGGATGAAGCACTTTGGGCACAATGCCCCCTCCAGAATCAGTGGAGATTCACATCCACTCACCTAGTCCTTGGCAGGATGAAGCACTTGAGAGAGTTGAGAGACTGTGGCTTTGCACTCCCCAGGATAAGGCAGTGGGCAAACCACCCACTGGAGAGACTTGAGAGACTGTGGCTTTGCACTTCCCAGGACCAAACTGTGGGCATGTGAGCCCTCTCGTGGAGCAGTGGCGTCGTCCGTTCATCTGGCTGAGTTGCCCCCTCCCCCTGAGGTGCCTGTTTATTTTCGATCTGATGCCCCAGCAGTCTTCTCTCAATTTCAAGTCAGGTATCTTGTGTGTGCTTCGCCCATGCATTTTGGGACCACTGGTCCACGGACAATAATTCCATTACTATACGGACTTGTGTAGTTGGTGTACATATTTGTATATACTGATATTTTAATTTGGCCTCTCTGATTTTTCAATGATTACACTAGTTAAAATCATTTCATTTTGTCCTTGCGTTCTTCCAGGGGGTGATGAGGTGTATATGTAATGTTGCTGCATGTATTTGTGTGTATGGTGTTGTGGGTGAGGGTGGGGGAGGGTGTTGCGTGTTGTGTGTGTGTGTCACTCTCTTTCCCTCCTCCCCTCCCCTTTGTGCTAGGTGCAGTACTCACCGTGGTCGTCGCCGGCGTCTTTGCTGCTCCTGATACAAGAGGAGGCAGACCAACATGGGCAGGACCTGTAACTCGGGCTCCATGGCGTCCTGGTTCCTCGTTGGGTGTTGAAAGGTGAGTGGTTTCCATTCCACAGACTGTTTCTGCTGTGCTTTTGATGGCATTGGTACAGCCCCGGAAAAGGTGACGGATAGGCCTCTTGTAATACAGTGGGCAGAACCTTGTCTTCCGCCTGTCTGTTGGCGGTTACCGCCGCGGTGTTTGTTTCTACCGCCATGGCGGTCGGAGTGTTAATGTGGCTGTCTGTGTTGGCGGTTTCCGCCATGGTCGTGATCTCATTTTTTTTATCGCTTTAACACCGACCGCCGGGGTTGTAATGAGGGTCTATATGTCCTACCTGAACCATACACTGCACCCTGCCCTTGGGGCTACCTAGGGCCTACATTAGTGGTGCCTTACTTGGGTACACTTGCCAAGTCCAATTTACAGTTTAAAACTGCACATACAGACACTGCAGTGGCAGGCCTGAGCCATGTTTACAGAGCTACTAATATTGGTGGAACGACCAGTGCTGCAGTCCCACTAGTAGCATTTGATTTACAGGCCATGGGCACCTCTAGTATATGCCAATCATGGATGAACCAATTACATACACATTTTGTGTAGGAGTCATGCACACATCAACAACCTGGGAAACAGAGGCAAAAAGTTAAGGGAGACCACGCCAAGGATGAAAAGTCTAACAGAAAAGAAAATGGCAACTTTCTAAAAGTGGTATTTTCAGAATAATTACTTAAAATCTGAATTTACCATTAAAGGGGACTTGAAATTCATTTCAGGCCAAATGTGACTTTTCTGGCGGTTCCCGATCTAAAGACAGCACTTATTAAATGTAAAAAGGTAATTCAATGTATATGTATTAAAAGGAAGGTTTATGTTTGGCAAAAGGTTTATTTAGTCCGGTTGAATTAGGAGTTTAAAACTGCACACAGCCTGCTATGGCAGAACTGAGTTATGTTTTAGAGGGCCACTTATGTAGGTGGCATAATAAGTGCTGCGGGCCCATTAGTAGCATTTAATTTACATGCCTTGGGTAAATGTAGTAGGACTATACTATTGATTTAGCAATAAATTAAATATGCCATTTCGGCGAAAGATAATTCTATCATGCTCCATTCCCAGCTCACCACATCCCTTGGTTATAAAATCTACTTGTCTCCCTACATTGCACCCTACCTTTATGTCTAACTTCCATTCCCCAGTTTTTACACAAGTCCTTAACACACGAGGCCCAGTAGCACTTGAAATAATGCCCCAATTGCTTACTGGAAATCTTCATTACTCGTCACTCTCTCATCCTCGACCCAGTCATCACATGTAAGGTAATGAAGATTACCAGTAAGTAATCAGGACTTTACCATAATGCCCCTTTCATCCTTGACACAGTCATCACATATGAGGTATACCAAAGCCCAAAGGCTTTTGACAATTCTCAACTAAAGATTAGGACACTCTATGTTGAATGAAAACACTCCACTGATTAACATGCACAAAAAAAACAAGAAGTCTTTAAGATTCAACTGACTGCAACACCCCGTACCAAAAGTCTTCTGAAAGTTTTTAACATCCTGCAATCTCTAATTGTTCACAAAACAGAGCTCTGATGCCCACGTTCCTGCTCTGCAGATCTCATTTAGAGACACATCTTAGAATTCTGCCCAAGATCCAGCAACACCTCTGGTTGACACCCCTGAAGACCAACAGGAGCCATGTGGCTTGCATTAGGATAAGCAATAGAATTCTCTCCTTCACCCAAAAGCTCAAGGTAATATTAGATGACTTCCTACCTTTCCCAGAACGGCCAAATGCCACAAATATTGAATCTGAATTCCTGAACTCACTAGATTTGCCAGGATATGTAGAGCACACTCTCTTTAGGAGTGGCCAGGATGTTAATTTCCGCCCACAAATTTGGAAGAATTTGGTGACACCACATTGACTTTGTAACATGAAGTTCCTGGCCAAATTCTGCCAATCTTCCTGCAAGCCTCCAGAAATATGAGTGTGAGCGAAATTTGGTGCCCCCCCTCATGCCCTCCTCGTGCCATTCCCTAGCACAGGCAGGAGCAGTCAGCGGGCTGTTTCTTGAGTAGATTTGCTGCAGCTCAAGTAGATTTTCACATTTGTAATAAACTGGAAAAAAGTAATAATTAAGAAAGACACAGCATAGTAGCATGAGTGCCATGATGAAGGAGCGGTTTTTGTAAAATGTTGCATTTTTTTGCGCAAAATGTTGTCTCATGTTTGTTGACGTGGACATTGGCTCCAGTCCACCGTGATGCTGTTGCATGATTGCTAATCCGTCAATGAATTTACTTGCTTTGAACATATAAAATCACCTTCCTTATGGGGTGTTTGACTGAAATATATTATGGTGAGTTGTGGGTGTTATCCGTGTATTCATGCAGTACAATGGAGGGGAAGCAGTACAGATATGTTTCTACGTGTTCATCATTTATTTTGGTCATAATTTGATTAATAAATGAATCAAATTATTCTGTCGGCGGAGCACATATTCATGTTTCCATTTAACTGTTCAACTTAAGGAGCGTTTTTTTTTATCGTGTTGTTGCTTTTATTTATAGCAGTGTCAGTTCCCTTTTAAGTTTCAGATTAAAATTCGGTGTAATCATGCACTTCACACTTTTTGAAGGAGTCAGGTCTTACTGCTTTAAGCGGCGGGTCTTTTTTTCCACAGCAATGTTGTTTTGTGTTTACTCCCTTCTCTTGGTTACTGACATCCATAAGGTCACATGCTAAGCATGGCAACTGGGGGAGAATAGTTGGGGAAGACTAAAATATCTGCAGTAAATAGGCAACCCAAAATTCTGAAATATAAATATACATACAATTATTTGGGTGCATATTTTTGCTACGTTAGTTTAAATAGTTACTTAGTTGGGAAGTAAAAGAGCTGTAACGTGGGAGCCGTGGGCTCCTCACATGCACTGGCCATCGTGTCCCTTCACCTGCTGGACTTTTGATAGCTATACATTTTCGTAAATGATAAAAGCGAACATTTACAGGTAGGGCTCTGGCTCTGACAATCATGTAACTGATATTGCCCCAGCCATACTGCCATTTCAAAAACTGTGGCAGAGAATGAAATCAATGCATTTCTCTTTTGAGTACGCCCATCTCTGCCTATTCTCTAAAACGTTAATTCAGGTTCCTAGCCACAGCCTCTTCCTGTTATGCCTTTAAGATAGAAGTGAGACAGCAGGAGCTTTGAGTGAAGCAAATGGAGAGAAGGTTTGGTGGAGGAGCGGATAAAGCAATAAAGGAAGCTTGTTAGCAAAACATAGCCAGAGATCAACTTTAATATTTTATCTAGAAGCAAACAATGATGACAAATGCCTCATGGTTGGGCAGCATGTTAATACATTACAGTAAAAATGGTGGTTCAGTGCTTACAGCCAATGCTTTTTATTTGGTCAACCAGGCTTAGCAATGCAAACTGTTACTACCTCTTGTAGGGAACTTGGAGAGTAGGGTTTGAGATAGAGAGTAGCGCTCTGCTCTTATCCTCACAGTAGGCAAAGCACACTGTCCTCAATTACAAGTGCAGGATGAACGGTGAAATTTTCTCTGCTTGCAGCAAACAAAGAAAAGGCAGCACTAAACCAGAGTTGAATGGCAGGCAGAACAAGCACGTCTAAACAATAAATTCAGAGCAGGTACCGCAAGATATTCTTAAACCAAAGGTTAAATCAGAGCAAGGTTCTGTAAGCAAGTGCGGGACAGAGAAAACAAGCTTTCATTATGTACGTGTATAGGACAGGCAGAGCTTTTGTCTCTAAAGTAGAGATGCAGAAAATAAGACAACTGGTATAGGAAAAGTAAAGCAAACCCTTCTGAGCAATTGGTCCAAGAAAGGTAGAGCAATGCAAGTGAAGGGTGTAAAGCATCTAAACTATGTGAGCAGAGCAGGCAGAGAAAGCTTCACTAAACCATAGGCTCAGAACAAGTATAGAAATCTTCTGTAAACTCAAAGTGCAAGACAGGCAGAACAGGGTTCACTTAATTGTGGGCTCAGCACTGGGTCGTAGTTACCAATGGTGTACCCGGTACCATGCCCCAGGGTCCAGAAAGTAAGGTAAGCAGCCTGGCTGGGGTCTCATGTTTATGCTCTCTACTGGGAGGGGCACAGTGTGTAAGTCTCAAAGTCATTGTAGAGTGAGGCATTGTTAGATCTGTCAGCCTTAGGGTGGTTGTCCCCCAAACGTTTTGCCTTCTTACTTTGAGCCCTGTGTGCCTGTCTCTGATTGTACGTCTGGGTTAGGTGACTCCTGGGCTTTCTGTATTCCCTCTAGACAGCCACTTACAATGGGAGCTTAGGTGGGACCTGATGGGTCATCCTAAGACGATGAACGGGAGGAGCTGAGAACACCTTCACACTTACCCTTGAATAGACTGTATCCTGGTCTCACACAAAAGGGCTGCATTCCCCCCTGTATTGATTATGGAGCCCGGGCAGGAAGGGAGGGCCTCCTTGCACTTCAAAGTCACTTCTTTAACCTCTTCTGTGCCTTGGACGAGATCATCCCCTTCCCCTTCCACCCCCAACCTCCCCCACCCCCCCTGTGACGTCAGCGCGCGCACGCGCGCTGATTAGTCACAGGGGCCTCCCTCGTCGCGCTGGAAGCTCTGCTTCCAGCGCGGTTGAAAGAGAAATGCAAAAGCATTTCTCTTTCAATCACTGGGGAGGCCCGGAGGGGCTTCAAAGGGAAGGAAAAGTATTTCCTTCCCTTTGAAGTCCCTCCGAGGGTTTCAAAAGCCGGATTGCTTGCAATCCGGCTTTTGAAACCCCACTAGACACCAGGGATTTTTTTTTTTTTTTACTAAACTTCACATAAGGGAGCGACCCCTTGGGCAAGGGTCGCTCCCATGGGGGGCATTATTTCCGGAAGGCCTTTTCTGCCCCCCCTGGGGGCAGAAACGTCTAGGCACCAGGGACCATTTGTTTTTTTTAGTTTTTTTTTTATGTTTCATTTTTTAGTTTTTTTGGTGGGGAGCGACCCCTTAGGCATGATGAGGCCAATCTGCCCCCAAGGGGGGTAGAAACCACTAGACACCAGGGAGTTTTTTCTTTGCGTGAATTTCACGCAAAGGAAGCGACCCCTTAGGCAAGGGTCGCTCCCTGGGGGGGAGGGCAATTTATTTTAGGCCATTTCTGCCCCCCCTGGGGGCAGATCGGCCTATTATTAGGCCGATCTGCCCCCAGGGGGGGGCAGAAACCTCTAGGCGCCAGGGCAATTTTTTTTGTGTGTTTTTTTTTTTTGTTGTTTCTTTTTTTAGAGATGGGGAGCGACCCATCAGGCAAGGGTCGCTCCCCTGGGGGGCAAATTGTATTTAGGCCATTTCTGCCCCCCTTGGGGGCAGATTGGCCGATTTTAGGTCAATCTGCCCCCAAGGGGGCAGAAACCACTAGGCATCTGGGATTTGTTTTTTGGCGCCAATGTCACGCAGGGGGGAGCAACCCCGTAGGCAAGGGTCGCTCCGGGGGGGGGTGTGGGGGTTGGGGGGGCAAATTTATTTTAGGCCATTACTGCCCCCCCCCTGGGGGCAGATCGGCCTATTATTAGGCCGATCTGCCCCCAGGGGGGGCAGAAACCTCTAGGCGCCAGGGCAATTTTTTTTGTGTGTTTTTTTTTTTGTTGTTTCTTTTTTTAGAGATGGGGAGCGACCCATCAGGCAAGGGTCGCTCCCCTGGGGGGCAAATTGTATTTAGGCCATTTCTGCCCCCCTTGGGGGCAGATTGGCCGATTTTAGGTCAATCTGCCCCCAAGGGGGCAGAAACCACTAGGCAACTGGGATTTGTTTTTTGGCGCCAATGTCACGCAGGGGGAGCGACCCCGTAGGCAAGGGTCGCTCCCGGGGGGTGTGGGGGCAAATTTATTTTAGGCCATTTCTGCCCCCCCTGGGGGCAGATCGGCCTATTATTAGGCCGGCTGAGCTAGAGGCCAAAATCTACAGGTAGGCACTTCGAAAAAAACACCTCTGTTTTCTTCCAAAAATTTGGATGTGTCCACGTTGCGCTTTGGGGCGTTTCCTGTCGCGGGCGCTAGGCCTATCCACACAAGTGAGGTATCATTTTTATCGGGAGACTTGGGGGAACGCTGGGTGGAAGGAAATTTGTGGCTCCTCTCAGATTCCCGAACTTTCTGCCACAGAAATGTGAGGAACATGTGTTTTTTTAGCCAAATTTTGAGGTTTGCAAAGGATTCTGGGTAACAGAACCTGGTCCGAGCCCCGCAAGTCAACCCTCCTTGGATTCCCCTAGGTCTCTAGTTTTCAGAAATGCACAGGTTTGGTAAGTTTCTCTAGGTGCCGGCTGAGCTAGAGGCCAAAATCTACAGGTAGGCACTTCGCAAAAAACACCTCTGTTTTCTTCCAAAAATTTGGATGTGTCCACGTTGCGCTTTGGGGCGTTTCTTGTCGCGGGCGCTAGGACTACCCACACAAGTGAGGTATCATTTTTATCGGGAGATTTGGGGGAACGCTGGGTGGAAGGAAATTTGTGGCTCCTCTCAGATTCCCGAACTTTCTGCCACAGAAATGTGAGGAACATGTGGTTTTTTAGCCAAATTTTAAGGTTTGCAAAGGATTCTGGGTAACAGACCCTGGTCCGAGCCCTGCAAGTCACCCCTCCTTGGATTTCCCTAGGTCTCTAGTTTTCAGAAATGCACAGGTTTGGTAGGTTTCCCCAGGTGCCGGCTGAGCTAGAGGCCAAAATCTACAGGTAGGCACTTCGCAAAAAACACCTCTGTTTTCTTCAAAAAATGTGGATGTGTCCACGTTGCGCTTTGGGGCGTTTCCTGTTGCGGGCGCAAAGCCTACCCACACAAGTGAGGTATCATTTTTATCGGGAGACTTGGGAGAACGCTGGGTGGAAGGAAATTTGTGGCTCCTCTCAGATTCCCGAACTTTCTGCCACAGAAATTTGAGGAACATGTGGTTTTTTAGCCAAATTTTGAGGTTTGCAAAGGATTCTGGGTAACAGAACCTGGTCCAAGCCCCGCAAGTCACCCCTCCTTGGATTCCCCTAGGTCTCTAGTTTTTAGAAATGCACAGGTTTGGTAGGTTTCGCTAGGTGCCGGCTGAGCGAAATGCCAAAATCTACAGGTAGGCACTTCGCAAAAAACACCTCTGTTTTCTTCCAAAAATTTGGATGTGTCCACGTTGCACTTTGGGGCGTTTCCTGTCGCGGGCGCTAGGCCTACCCACACAAGTGAGGTATAATTTTTATCGGGAGACTTGGGGGAACGCTGGGTGGAAGGAAATTTGTGGCTTCTCTCATATTCCCGAACTTTCTGCCACAGAAATTTGAGGAACATGTGGTTTTTTAGCCAAATTTTAAGGTTTGCAAAGGATTCTGGGTAACAGAACCTGGTCCGAGCCCCGCAAGTCACCCCTCCTTGGATTCCCCTAGGTCTCTAGTTTTCAGAAATGCACAGGTTTGGTAGGTTTCCCTAGGTGCCGGCTGAGCTAGAGGCCAAAATCTACAGGTAGGCACTTCGCAAAAAACACCTCTGTTTTCTTCCAAAAATGTGGATGTGTCCACGTTGCGCTTTGGGGCGTTTCCTGTCGCGGGCGCTAGGCCTACCCACACAAGTGAGGTATCATTTTTATCGGGAGACTTGGGGGAACGCTGGGTGGAAGGAAATTTGTGGCTCCTCTCAGATTCCAGAACTTTTTGCCACAGAAATGTGAGGAACATGTATTTTTTTAGCCAAATTTTGAGGTTTGCAAAGGATTCTGGGTAACAGAACCTGGTCCGAGCCCCGCAAGTCACCCCTCCTTGGATTCCCCTAGGTCTCTAGTTTTCAGAAATGCACAGGTTTGGTAGGTTTCCCTAGGTGCCGGCTGAGCTAGAGGACAAAATATACAGGTAGGCACTTCGCAAAAAACACCTCTGTTTTCTTCCCAAAATTTGGATGTGTCCACATTGCACTTTGGGGCGTTTCCTGTCGCGGGCGCTAGGCCTACCCACACAAGTGAGGTATCATTTTTATCGGGAGACTTGGGGGAACATAGATTAGCAAAACAAGTGTTATTGCCCCTTGTCTTTCTCTAAATTTATTCCTTCCAAATATAGGAGAGTGTGTAAAAAAGACATCTATTTGAGAAATGCCCTGTAATTCACATGCTAGTATGGTCACCCCGGAATTCAGAGATGTGCAAATAACCACTGCTCCTCAACACCTTATCTTGTGCCCTTTTTGGAAATACAAAGGTTTTCTTGATAGCAATTTTTTACTCTTTATATTTCAGCAAATGAATTGCTGTATACCCGGTATAGAATGAAAACGCACTGCAGGGTGCAGCTCATTTATTGGCTCTGGGTTCCTCGGGTTCTTGATGAACCTACAAGCCCTATATATCTCCGCAACCAGAGGAGTCCAGCAGACGTAACGGTATATTGCTTTCGATAATCTGACATTGCAGGGAAAAGTTACAGAGTAAAACGTAGAGAAAAATTGATGTTTTTTTCACCTCAATTTCAATATTTTTCTTTTTCAGCTGTTATTTTCTGTAGGAAACCCTTGTAGGATCTACACAAATGACCCCTTGCTGAATTCAGAATTTTGTCTACTTTTCTGGGATCCAGCATTGGTTTCATGCCCATTCCTGTCACTGACTGGAAGGAGGCTGAAAGCACAAACAATTGCAAAAATGGGGTATGCCCCAGTAAAATGCCAAAATTGTGTTGAAAAATTGTGTTTTCTGATTCAAGTCTGCCTGTTCCTGAAAGCTAGGAAGCTGCTGAGTTTAGCACTGCAAACCCTTTGTTGATGCCATTTTCAGGGGGAAATCCACAAGCCTTCTTCTGCAGCCACTTTTTCCAATTTTTGGGAAAAAAACAAAATTTTCACTGTATTTTGGCCAATTTCTTGGCCTCCTTCAAGCGAACCCACAAAGTCTGGGTACCTCTAGAATCCCTAGGATGTTGGAAAAAAAGGACGCAAATTTGGCTTGGTTAGCTTATGTGGACAAAAAGTTATGAGGGCCTAAGCGCGAACTGCCCCAAATAGGCAAAAAAAGGCCTGGCACAGGAGGGGGAAAAGGCCTGGCAGCGAAGGGGTTAAAGTCTACCTGACTTCAAAGGTACCACTGGGCTTAAGAACTGGACATCAGACCCCACCACTACAGTACACTTCTGGACCTGTGGGTACCCTGCCAAGAAGAAGGACTGCTGGGCTGCTACAAGGACTGACACACTTTGCTGTGCTGACCTGCTGCCTGCTGCCCTCTTGCCTGGAAGTGAGAAGGACTGGACCTGCATCTCTCATCCCAGAACCCAGAGTGACTCAAAGGACAAGCTGACTGGTCTCCTGATCTGAATTCTCAGGGACATTAAAGACTTCCAACCAACTTACCTCTGCACCTGAAATCTTTCATCTGCGAGTCTTCCCTACCAAGTGATGCTACCCCAGTCCTGGACCCTTGGAAGTGGGCATAGGGACCTACACATCCACTGTCAACCCAATTCATCGACATCACTGTGCTTATCGGAACTGGTTCATTGATTCTGTTGCATAGATTGGAACTGGCACATTGCCTTTGCTGCTCGGATCAACTATGATGCATGGCCACTGTTGCAGGAAGAGAAGCGGTGCATCACGTTTGGGCCCACTACATCTCAGAACCAATGCACCGCTACTGCTGTCTGGAGAAAACTGACACATCTCCTCTACTGAGTGGGGAAAATTGATGCATCTCATCCACTACCGGGATCGACACTGGTGCACATCCTAATTTACAACCCACATCTTTATCGTTGATGCAACTAGTATTAAGATACTTTTATCAGTGGGCCTCACTGCATTCCTGTGTCCGGCCTCCATCTCGGTCAGCCTTAACTTTTGTGACCAGACATAACCCATTGGTGCTTCTTGCTTCCAACAGGTTATTCGTAAAAAATTCCAAAAGTTCCATTTTGTAGCCAGGCTTGGAATCTTTTTGTGTGGTGTTTTCTGTGTTTTACTGTATAAAGTGTTGCACAAATACTTTAAATTGCCTCTAAGATAAGCCTGACTGCTTTGTGCCAAGTCAACAGGTGGTGAGCACAGCTTTTACCTTGACTAGGATTGTGGTTCCTGCTTGAACAGGATACATACCGCTGCCAACCTGAAACCCAATTTCTAACAGGCATCACAAGCCAATCTGCTCAAACCCCAGGTGCTGGAGAGGCACAGCAAGCTTTTCTAAACTATAGGCACTGAACAATATGAACAACTTTCCTTTAGTCATAGGTGTAGGACAAGTAGACCAAGCTTCTTCGAACTATTGGCGAAGTGCAGGAAAGCTCCCATTCATAGAAGGCTTTTCTAAATGAAAAAAACGAAGAGCAAGCCTTCCTATCTCACATGTATATTAGATGAAGCAAAAGATTTTAGGAATCACAGGTACAGGGCAGGCCTGTGTTAATGGATAATAAATGACAGGGCAGGCAAGCAATCTGCTTTAAATTTCAGATACAAATCAGGCAAAGCAAATGCGCTAAGTCACACATGCATTAAAGGCAGCACATGTCAGTATGCCACATGTATGCTTTGAATTTTAGATTCAAGATTCAATTAGTTGTGAGAAGCAACCTCAAAGTGTTAAAATTAAGGCTGCATATACTCCCTAAATTTCCATGATTTTGCATAATGGAAAGGCAATTAATTTTTGTTATGGCAATCAAGAATGATCAATGCTCATTTAAAGGTTTACCTTGAATGATTTGATATTGTCATTAATAAAGTCATAAAATACAAAAATAATAGATAATAAATAAGGAGTTTTATAATAATCTTGGCAAAGATGTTGATTATTGCCTTTATTCTTGTATGGGATTCAATAGCAGTGCCCCTCACATATTTTTGCTTAAATACCTAATGAACACCAGTTTGGTCACATGGGCACCTCCAGGACCAAGATTCCTATCAACTGCAGAGTCCCTCACGGTTCCATAATTTCTCCTTTCATCTTCATGATATACATTGAGTCCCTCAGGGCTCTAGTTGCAGGAAAAAGCATCAAGATTCACCAATATATTGAAACTACACAACTGTTCCGGGAAGTCTCCTCTGCTCCAGCCATCCAATGTCTAAAACACAGCCTGCGCCCCTTCCATACCTGGGCATCCAGAGCGTATATGAGGCTCAACTCAAATAACACAGAATTCATTTCAGTTCAACAAATGCCAAGTCACTTGGATTGTCCTTGGATTTCAACCTCAAGAAACACATTACCAAAAATGCGATGTCCTGGTAGCAGCTCTCTCTTCTAATGGAAGTGAAACAATTTCTCCCTAAAAGTGACATTAGAACGTGTGTTCAAGCCCTCATCTTGTATCTCAATGGTGGCAACACCCTGCTCCATGGCCTCCCTGACTTCACACTGGCACCCCTTTAAGACATCCAAAATGCTGCAGCATATCTCATCCAGGGCCAGAACAAATATGATCACACCAATCCCATCCACATAGAACTCCATTTGCTACCCTGTATCATCTTAAAATCCAGGTGCTTCTATTACAAAACCATCATGCCTAGTATCGTCTCTTAGCTTGCAGGCAAGGTCACAGTTTCTGGTGGCTTTGTGCACAAGCAATCAGGCAACCATCGGACTGGAGAGTAAGGGTCATAGTTACAAGAAAGTGGCGCATCGGTCCTGATGCACAACTTGACACCATGGGGCATATTTATACTCCGTTTGCACCGAATTTGCGTCGTTTTTTTCGACGCAAATTCGACACAAAACTAACTCCATATTTATACTTTGGCGTTAGATGCGTCTAGCGCCAAAGTTCATGGAGTTAGCGTCATTTTTTGGCGTGAACACCTTCCTTGCGTTAATGATATGCAAGGTAGGCGTTCCCGTCTTAAAAAATGACTGCGATGCATATGCGTCGTATTTATACTCCCGGGCAAAAATGATGCCCGGGAGTGGGCGGGTCTAAAAAACCCGCATTTGTGCCGGATTTTAGCGCCTGGGCCAGGGCAGGCGTTAAGGGACCTGTGGGCTCAGAATGAGCCCAGAGGTGCCCTCCCCTGCCCCCAGGGACACCCCCTGCCACCCTTGCCCACCCCAGGAGGACACCCAAGGATGGAGGGACCCACCCCAGGGACATTAAGGTAAGTCCAGGTAAGTTTTTTTTTTGTGGCATAGGGGGACCTGATTTGTGCCCCCCTACATGCCACTATGCCCAATGACCATGCCACGGGGACAGAAGTCCCCTGGGCATGGCCATTGGGCAAGGGGGCATGACTCCTGTCTTTGCTAAGACAGGAGTCATTTCAATGGGGGATGGGCGTCGTAAAAAAATGGCGCAAATCGGGTTGTGGCGATTTTTTTGCCTCAGCCTGACTTGCACCATTTGTGGACGCCCATACGCCATTTTCCCCCTACACCGGCGCTGCCTGGTGTACGTCGTTTTTTTAAACGCACACCAGACAGCGCTGGCGGCTAACGGCTGCTAACGTCATTGAATAAATACGGCGCCCGCATGGTGCTTCAGAATGGCGTTAGCCGGCGCTAATTTTTTTTACGCAAAACTGTGTTGGCGCAGTTTTGCGTCAAAAAGTATAAATATGGGCCCATGTTTGTACAGTATTCACAATATGGCGCACCATAGCAGACGTTAGAACAATAGTGCTTGAATGTTTGATGCTATTGTGGCGCTTTGCTGCACTAGCCTCAACAATTTTGAGGCTAGTGCAGCAGAGCATAGCTAGGTCCATTGATTAAAATGGGTGTGTCATTTTAACGCCTGGGCTAGCACCATTCTAACAACACATTAGCATAAAGTACGCAGCACCATATTCACAAAGTGGTACACTGCAAGCATTGCACCACTTTATAACCCTTTGCACTACATTAAGCCTGCACCAGGCATAATGTATGCAAAGGGGACATTCCCACATTGAGAGGGGGGCTGAAAAAATGGGGCAAAGAAATCTAAGAGATTTCTTTGCATGATTTTTTCAGCACTTCTAACGCTTTGTCTGAGCACGTGCTAAAAGGAGGCCCCCCATTGGTTACAATGGGCCTCTGGGTGCCTTGCAGGATTCGCATCAACATTTTTTACACTAATCCTGTAAAGCGGCAACCTTCTACCATGGTGCGTGCTATATTAAATGTGGCACACACATGGTCGCCTTCGGGGGGCACCAAGGGACGCAGGAAAAGTGGCGCTGCACTAGGTGCAGCACCACTTTTCATAAATATGCCCCAGAATTCTGTGTCTGAATCACATGTTGCCAATAATAGGATTGTGTGATCCTGGATGAATCACTACGATGCGTTTATAGGGAGTGTCTAAGTCCAATTAATTTTGAAATGTGTGCTTGCCAGTCAGGTAACAGGCAAAGCAGCTGAAGGAAAATATTTTGTCAAAACGTTAAGCTTAAATGGATGCATTTTAAAACTATTCCTGGACCCCTAATAGCAACAATACATTATTGTACAAAGAAAGTTAAATAAATGTAAAGAAGTAAACCCACATTGAGGGTACAAATCAGACACATGGCAGGAAAGAGGCTGCAAGCAAAGACTGACATTCAGTCCATATACTATGAAATCGCAGATGTGATAATACTGCTTAAGGTCTTACATACTCTTGGAACCTTTTCCACGCTGCTCCGTTTATTTCACAACTGTGGGTGTTGCTGTAACCTGCTTGCAAAGGCTGCTGTTAAAATGTTACAAGAACCAATGCAACTGGGAACACTCACAATTATTGGGGATTCTCAGAGAAACAAAAGTCAGGGACAAATTTCAATTTCTAGCCTAAGGCTCTAGGTGGGCTAACCTCACTCACGAGCACAGAAGTGGTGGTTGTAATGTAGAACCGGAAATTATTTAGACAGGAGACTGGTGAAGTGCATGCGTTGCAGGTCCTTGACCAGGGTTATTGAATCAGTGTCTCCCAGACACTCTTTCTTGCACACTGGAGTTCAGTGCGCACTGTCCAGCCAAGAAAAATTCAGTGGTTCACATGTGGTAAGCAGGGATCCACACCTGCCTTCAGGCTCGCACAGGTTTGAGCTGAGCTGCCTTGCTATTGGATGACTGCTTCCACGTCATTCAATAACAAAGCAAAATGGCTTATGATGCCTCCCTGTACAATGACCACAGTACGTCCACTCCTCCCCTTCCAATGGAGAGCAAACACACGAGGCCCTAGCCAGAGTCCTTGCTGAGACAACAAGCACCTTGTTCATTGGGCCCACCTACATTATGGGCGCCAGTGCCTTGTACTGGATGCACCACTGATCATCACTGGTCATCATTGGCCCCTGATCTAAAAATCTTCAAACCAAGCAACTACATCCCCAACACAAATATTAGTTATGTTAAGCTCACTATACTGCATCCTATGTTGTCCTCTGTCATATCTTGAGCCACTTTTAAAGCTTTCAGCTCTGTTCTTCTGCATCTATGCACAGGATATGCATAGCAAAATTTGGAGTTAGGGAATGCCACTTGCATTAATATGACAAATATGGTTCAGGACCTCAGACACCAAAAAAATATACTGGGGCACAACTGTTTCAATAGACTCCCTTCACCTCTATTATCCTGTATTCTTCCATCCCATGGACCCTGAAACTAGAGATCAAGTAACCCTTTTAGCACTTGTGTCTTAGCATAGCAAGGCAGAGTGGTCCAAGGCTGGTTCGGAGAGAGGATGCTGGCTAGAAAAGTAGAACTCATCAGCGCACAGTAATTCTTAATAAGCCAATGCCCAGCCTTTGAATTTTCCTAAAAAGGAAAAGTACTTTATCTCATACACAAATGCACAACATTTTAAACACAAGATTTCAGGAAGAATCACAAATTGGAACCCGGATGCAGTTGTAACTGATGTGCGGCCGCCAATATGGCCGTACTCCCGCCGTGCCCATTCTGACATCCCCGCTGGGCTGGCGGGCGGAAACAAAGTTTCTACCCGCCGGCCCAGCGGGGATGTGGGCCGCAACATGGGAGCCGGCTCCAAATGGAGCTGGAATGGTGTTGTGGCTGTGCGACAGGTGCAGCTGCACCCGTCGCGCTTTTCACTGTCTGCTGTGCAGACAGTGAAAAGCAGCGTGGGGCTGTGCCTGGGGGCCCCTGCACTGCCCATGCCAAGTAGGTTCCTACTGCCATGGACAGGCTGGCGGGAAGGGGACTCGTAATCCCCTGGGCAGCGCTTCAAGCAGCGCTGCCCGGACGGAATACAACTGCCGGGACCACCGTGGCGGAAAACCGCCGGGACAACTGTGGCGGAAAACCACCGGGACAACCGTGGTGGAAAACCGCCGGTCCCGGCGGTGTGACCGCAGCGCTTCCGCCGCGGTCAAACTAGGCAAGATTGCACCGCCAGCCTGTTGGCGGTGCAATCGCCGAAACAGCCCCCCAGGGTTGTAATGAGGGCCTGTGTATCCTAAGAAAATATCACACAAGGAAACTATCCACAAAAATCTAGTCTTTTTCTGTTGTCTACAAGTTACCATGAGAACATTTGCACAGCTGTAGGCCCCAAATTTTTAAAAAATGACAAAACTGAAATCCAAAAGTACATCATTGTGCCCAGGTCCACTGGAACGAACAAACACAAAATGGCAATTTTTCAGTGAGGATGCAATTACGTTTGAATGATTTTGGCACAAGTGAATGTAAAAAGTGAATGTAAAAAGCCACAGGAATCCCTTTGTAGCTTCCAAGACCCGTACACTAGTGCGAAGGAGGAATTAGAATAACTTGGTCCTTGCTGGGCAAATTTCAGCAGGATTGAAGATGTTGGACTTCAGCCCCTAGTTACGCCCTTCAGGGGCCTCCTGACTATCAGATTTTCAGGATGAATCTCTTCAGCCTTCTCACAGCCTCTGGCACTGCCACTTTTCCGACAATGCATCAGCTCTCCTATCCTGCCTTGGTAAATGTCTGGCCAGGGTGTTCCTTAGCAACATGCGACAGGGCATCCACAGAATGCCACCTCCCTTACGTTCACTTCTCAACAATACAGGCCTCCTTCAGCATAGCTGGTGCAAAAACAAGATGCCACAGTGTCCACTTCTAGAGCAATTGAGTAGGACTAATCCAATAGAGGGCCAGGGGACCCCCATCCTTCAGGGTCTACAGCAAGTCCAAGTGACACCTTGTGTCAGGAACCCTTGAAAGAGTACACAATATTAAAAGTACAAAACAATCCTTCCCCGGTTTTCATCTTTTAATCTTGGCTCCTTTTTAGCTATCCCTGCTTGTTGATGGGGCTTCCTGCCATCCTAATGGTACCATATCATCTCTCTGCTCCTAATGAAACCAATAGACTAATCCGTTGTCTGTCCTCCCATGCCGGTGCTGCATTCTAGATAGGTTTAAAAATGACAGTTCAAACCACAATTAAAGAACACATTCCCCTAAGTTAATAGCTCCTCGAGGTCTGCCCTTTCCCACCATAACCCTTCATCGTGCCCCCTGCTAGGAAGCAGAGCCAGAAAGAGAGGTTTATTGCACTGGTAAGCAAAACTTCTGCCGCCCAAAATAATTATATATTGTCATAATAAGTAAGATCCAGATACCTGAAATTGTTAGAAGCTAAAAGTTAAGTTAATCTAAACTTCCCAACCATTACAATTAAGAATGAATTAGAATGAGAGCAGTCATATTTTTAAAAGCTCATTACAAAATATGGAGTTTTGTGGGCAAGTCGAATTTGCATATTTAAGTTACACATTGCAATAAGTTGGTAGAGTACAGAAGCTTCACATTGTCAACTTTTGTACAGATGCCTGAACCCTGAAATTCAAAGGAAAGCAACATTTCTCTTCCTGTCTAATGCAACACAACTACGCAGTGCATTAAAAATTATTTCCATTTCTTACACAAGTAATCTGCACTACAAATCGGACATAAACTACTTTATTCTAAACTGTGCAATGTCAATGATAAAAAGTGTGTTTACCTGGCATCCTTGGTGTGGTCTCCCCTGTATTTTTTGACTCTGCATCC
Source organism: Pleurodeles waltl (assembly GCF_031143425.1). NCBI lineage: Eukaryota > Metazoa > Chordata > Amphibia > Caudata > Salamandridae > Pleurodeles > Pleurodeles waltl. The sequence goes on from NC_090447.1 coordinate 284,198,277, forward strand.
CATGTTTTGACTGGGTGCTGGCCTCTGTTTTTGCTGTTTTTAATACTCTGGGCATTTTACTACTGCTGACTAGTGCTAAAGTGCAAGTGCTCCTGTGTAAATTGTTTGTGTAATTAGCTTTTCCATGATTGGCGTATTTGATTTTCTAGTAAGTCCCTAGTAAAGTGCACTAGAGGTGCCCGGGGCATGTAAATCAAATGTTTCTAGTGGGCCTGAAGCACTGATTGTGCCACTTACATGCGTAGCCCTGTAAACATGGCTCAGACCTAAATGGGCTGTTTCTGCCCTCACACAATGCAGTCTCCGACCCCCGGGAGTGTGTCTTGGGCCAGGCCTGGGCTAGGCAGGATCTTGTGAACAACAGAGACTTTCCTTTGAAGTTTGCGTACTTCAAAGGCAGAAAGGGATATAAGTTGTGGACCACAAACCCCAGATTTTTAGATTTGCTTCTGGAACCTAGAAGAAGTTCTGCCAAGGAAAACAGCTGAAGAGCTGAGAAGTGCTGCCCCTTCCTGTGACTGTGCTTTGTTGGGCCATCATGCAGTTGCTGCTTCTGCCTGAGGATGGGGACAAAGACTGGACTTTGGGGTATATTCCTACTTGTGAAGAATCTCCAAGGGCTTGGTCTGAGCTTGCCTCCAGTTTTGAAGTCCCCAGACCATCAAAGACTTCCTCTTCCAGCACCTGGACTCTGCTGAGACTCCTGCCCAGCCAAGTGGTGCCCTATCCAGTCCCTGGGCCCTTGAAATGTGAAGCTGGTAGAACAGGGGCTGACATCTATGCACAGGGAGCCATGCAGGGAACATTTCAATGCACCACCTGCCACACGGCTGTAAAATTGGTGCACTACCCGCTTTGCGGCTGAAATTAATGCATTGCTTGCATCGCGGCTGGAGAAACGACACATAACTCACTTGCGGCTGATAAAAACGATGGAAACCCCATGCAGCACAGTTTTCTATCACCGTGCAGCTGGATTTCTCATGTATCATCGTTAGGCATCAAACTCATCTTGGACCTGTGCACATCTGAGGTGCCCTGTCTGGAAATCGACGCATCACTCTCTTGCGGGAGAGAAAACTGAGGCATCACCTACCCGACCGGAGGAGAAAAATTCCACAGGGTTGGTGCAAGCACAGCAACTATATCAATTATTTGGAGTAATGTATCTTCTTCCCAAGTTTTAACACAAACTGAGATGTTCACACAAAAACATTGAACTTGTCTTAAGAGGGTACCAACATACCCCCATGGTACAATTTATACTACAAAGATGTTCCTGTCTATGCATCAAAGCAAATATGTATATAAACGTATAACAGACATTTCTTCTCTATTAGTTTTTTTTGGGATGGAATTGCATCCCAATATCTGCTTGGACAATAACATCACTAGTACCCTTTGGATGGGTGTTGACAACTTTTTAAGAAAGTCTTTGGCTCTGAAATATAGAAAGTGACAGAACATGTGAAATATCTTAAGAGGGAGTGCTGTGATACCTTTGGGTGAAAGTGCAAGATATAAATCAACATAACCACAACCAATACCATCAAGGCTGTGATGTCTTCAGGTGTCTCACACCCTTCACGTGTAGATTTGTTTTTGGCTCTTGTCAGCTACATGTTAACAATTGAACATCACTGAAAGAAAATATGGTGGTATCTTTGCTGGATTGATTGTCAAGTTAGATAAACCTCACTGTGGAGAAGAAAGTGTTGTGTAATTGTTGCCCATTACTTGATAATCTGTCACAATACCACTAGCTTGATATTCACTTGCCAATGTCTTGGTTGGGTTCTTTGGTTTCCCCATGCTTTTTCCATCACTCTATGATGTAGGCATAATGGGCGTAGGATCTATGTTGGCTCATCCGAGGTTCTGCATATACATCTTTGAGGAATTGCCTATTGAAGAACATTGCATGGTTCCCATCCAGTGAGGCTCTCAGAGAACTATAGTTCTCAAGATGTCATGAGTCAAAATGTTGATGATCCCATCAGATGTCATATATCTGAACCTTTGTGGGAACACCACGTCTAATAAGCCATTCTTGCTGACATTCTGGCTGACATCAATCAGTGGCATAATGAAACTGAAGGGGACCCCACTGCAAAGAACAAGGAGGGCCCCCACCTCCAGACTCACTCAGGCCAGGTGCTGTACTGAGAGGGGCCCTGGAGCTCGCCCCGCACTGTGGTGGCTGAGGAGGCCTTTGTTATTCCCCTGACATCAATCATTTAAGCCATACCCATTTGTGATTGCCTTGCTAGGCAATCAAGATTCAGATCAAGAGTAGCAGTGTTTACCCACCACTGGGTAAATAGATATAAAAATAAAACATTGACACTGCAATCAGTGGGACACTGTTGTTCTGGAACGCTGCACATTCATCTACATCAGAGGAAAAAAAGAAGAAACTATACAAGGTTAATGACTTGTGGTGCAATGTGTATTTCAGAACACAAATATAGGGCCTGATTATGACCTTGGCGGAGGGGATTACTATGCCCCAAATGTGATGGATATCCCACCCGCCATATTACAAGTTCCATTATATCCTATGGAACTTGTAACATGGCAGACGGGATATCCGTCAAATTTGGGATGGAGTAATCCCCTGCGCCAACTTCGTAATCAGGCCCTTAGTTATTTAAGATGCAGGGCAGGCAAGTAACTGTGTATGTTTTTGTGTTTTGTAAACTAATCAACAAATCAATTGACTGGCGCAGAGGGTCAGAGCAATAAAAACGAGCAGCTGTCTTTGTATCGTTTCACTCACATGATTCCACTTGCCTTGGTACACTCATGAACAATTGCTGTATTTATTCCCTAGGTTTGTTTCAGAGCATACACGAGAGAGACCAAGTAATCATCTCGTCAGCCGTATCAGAATATTGGGGTTAGTGCAGCTGACATGAGCTCAGTTGTCTACTTAATGTGCTGCCATCTATGATTGAGACTTGTCAGGGCAGGGTTAAAAGCACAATCGAAAGTAATAGAGGAAACATTTTTGAATGCCGGTCCAGTAGTTTTATTAAAGAAGAGTAGACCAGGGTGTTGGGAAGTTCGTTTTATGCAGATCTCCAGGGAAGTTGGTGGTAATTAACTGAAGCCCCACGGAGCTAGCAGAAAACAATGTAGAAGATATTCGTGAAAAGAGTACCACCAAAGAACAAGAATGTTTTGAACCGATTTTACCTAGGCAATAAAAGAAATCTTAAACTGCTGAAATATGAAAATACCTCATCCTATGTACGTTGGTTAAGCAATACATCTACAAGGCAACAGAGGTATCAGACCCCTATGATGAATGATAAGCTGGTCAAAAAAATGTATGTCATTTAGCAAATAGCAGTAATGGTTGAGTCCCCACATACAACAGAGTGGGGTGCTCCAATATGCTCTATTTTTAGACCTCCTGCAAAGTAAAGGTCACGTGCATCTTGAGCTTTTTTCGTGGCGTGGTCTGTGCCCCATCCACCTTGAGAAAAGCATAATAGGACTGTGCCTGAAATCTTGTTAGGCTACAACACAGTTCACTGAGAAGCTCTGTTCAACCCTGATAACTTTAGCCACAGCCACAATCAGCATTATGTTGCTCCAGGGCATTACATTACAGGTTGACAAAAATCTAAACAACATTGAAATTGAAAACAAAAAGGGGATGATTCTAACTTGATGTCAACGGAGATTACAGGAATGACATAAGAGGGGAAATCAAAATACAATGAATGTTGAATTCACATTAGAGTTCAATAGTAATTACATAGTATTTTTAGACTGTGAAATCTTTATATCCGAAGGCAAAATGCAAAGGAGATTATACAGAAATTAGTAAAGAGGAAATATCTGTGAATAGTGTACTTCATACCAGATTTGCGCATTCAACCATCATATTAGCACCAACCACTATGGGTAAAAATATTCTGTACTGCAGATTTAGCTTAAACTAAGAAATTAATTAAAATACCACAACAGTTCAGAGAGAAGCAAAAAAAAAAGACATGACATACAAGGCCATCATACATAAATCAGTTTTGACCAGACATGATTTCATCTGTAAACCAGAAAGATCCAAGATGAAGAAATCTAAAAGTTCTAAGTAGATGTATTACCAAGTTTATCAATGAGAGATCACACATCAATCAGATAATTCATAAACACTGGTACCTACTGTTTATGTATTAAGATCTTAGACAATATCGAATAGGTAAACGAGCAATATTGTTTGAAAGAGGGACCACTCTCAAGAGTGAAACAGCCTTTATCACGAAGGCTAAAGAAGAAGAAGCCTTTACAACGACGGCTTTATAAAGAAAATGTCTTTAGAACGAAAGGCTTTTAGAACACATTTTTTTATAGGGATTATACATTGAGAACGGATGCCATAGACAACGAAAATTGCAGGCAATGTACGTATATTGCAGGTAATGGTAATCCATCATACATCTCCCTCAAGAATAACGTACGCACACGTGATTCTCTACAATTTGCCGAAATACACCTAGACATAATGAAGTTATGAACCTATCTGAGTTCTTCGAGTGTGCCATTTGAATTTGTTGGCCCTATATTATTGACAAACAGAGACAATATGGGGAATCTAGACAAGAAAAAGTTATCGAATTTTTGAATGACCATAACGCTTGTTGTGCCATTACGTTTGCTTGTTTCAATCAATACTTGTGTGGCATCATTCATCAGACTCATTAATGAATGAGTCAGGGAATACATAGGAATACAAAAAAAGCATACGCTAATTACCCAATGTGGCCAATATTCATGATACAGATTCCAAAAGAGATACACAGGACCTCATATTAGTGCCTCCCTTCAAGACAAAATATGACAGAAGAGGGGGTAATAAATAAAAACTGCTCAGAGAAACGAATATACAAATTAGGACCCTTAAATGACGGTTGGAACAGGGAATAGATTCTGCTTAATTTCGTTGATGTAAGCAACTCTCTGGATACATAATAACTGATGACATTTATCTAGAAGATGTTCCCGCACTTCTGCAATCTAGAAAGCTGAACTGATAACTACTGGCGCAGCTAAGGGCACCTTTATAGCACTTAACATGCCTTAAAAGGTTCACAACTAAACTTTTGTAATTCAGATTTGTCTCCTTAAGAGTTTTGTTGATCTCATGTTTTATTTTCCGTATTGGTTTGCCGGAGGCAAATTAGAACTAATAGTTATTGGCATATATCCATGCCAACGAGAGGGAATTCCAAGGTGCTTCACTACCAAGAAATTAATGATGGCTTTGACAACACATACTTTTCTTCTTAATGTGTCGACAGCAGTAAATTAGCGCAACCCATAATTAACTGTGCTCTTCGCCAATAGCAGTTTGTTTCAAATGTCATGAAAACATTTCTATCGACTATAAGTTTGAACCGAGTATAAGACAGGAGTTGTGTAACCTATTTAAATTGAATGGAACTTAAAGAACATTTGATGGATGAGTACTCCATCACAAACGTGACTAGTATCCTGTCCACCTTATTACAAGTGCATTCGAATGTAATACACTTATATTAAGGCGGATGGACAATCCATCTTGTTTGTGATGGCATTCCCATCCTCCAAACACCAAATCAGATCTTTAATGTTTTGCAACTGGCCTTTTGCCGAGTGCTTGTTGGCATGTATTTGTTTCATATTTTCAGATGGCGTTAAATTAATCAAAAGCATAGCTGTAAGTGGACCTTATCATTAACCAGGTCACGGTCCTATATAATGATATCATTTAAAAAACTGTAAAGTGTAACTAATTATCATATCTATTTATTTATTTTGTTCTCAAAGGCTTCTCATACCCAAGAATATTTTGTCTTTGAAATAGAAGTAGGAGAATATGGGTTTGATATTGACTAATGTTTTTTGAAATGTCGAGTCATAAAGAAGAATAGTTCTTTTGATGATAAATTTAAATTGTAGTATTTACTAGATATGAGAATTCACATCAAGCAATTAATTTCAACATGGAGGATGTTCTGATGAAAATGATTTTATATAATTGCCCTAAGTCATGATTACGATCTGTTATAATGTAATTATCCTTGTTAACCCTAAGAGCTAACTCAAATATCATCCAGAGTATTAAGAAAGAATGTGACATATATTCAAGAATGTAAGGGTTCACAATTGACCTTTGCTATTTAATGTTCATGTCTTCAAGAAAAAAACATACATTTGAGGATTAATTCTTTGTAATCACAAATAATAGTTCAGCTCTTTTGAGGCTAATTATATTTGCTTTCTAGAAGGTACAGGTTTGAAACCAATTTTAAGTGTTTACTCTTTGGGTTCTTTAGAACCAGACATTTATTTGATGATAATGCCAATCTCATTGATAATTTGTTTACAGCTCATTACTTGTGACTGATTTACTGAAATTGACCTCTACACAAACTTTGCTATTTATTTTAATTATTTTATCATTCATTAGATTCGAAACCTGACTTTGAGACAACTCTTATGCTGTTCCTGAGTGAGTTAGTTAACATTTTTGGTCAATGTGGGGTGATAGCTGGAAACCAGTTCCAGGATACTTATTTCCAGTCCAGGCAGGACCTGGCCTGGCAGTTCGGGCTGGACTGTTCCCATGGAGAACAGTGGCAAGACTGACTTGAATATGGTTGGGTCCAAACTGGAGTTGCATGGTGAGCAAAAGAACAATGGATTTAAACCAGATCTGTGACTCAGGGTGAGTGTTTGAAACATTTCAGCACTCCACCCATCATCCTGTTGTGGCCTGGCCGATCTGTGATGCACCTTGGGCAAAATGGCAAGTAGGTAGGTCCCTTCATTCTGTTGGTTTGGAGACCACTTTTTAGTGGAACATTTTTCAAGTCCCAAGTTTTAGGTTTTGGCTTTTTGGGCACATGCATCACCACTTCCAAGGGTCCACTAATGGTCAGTCACCACTGAGAGGGTCGGACTCGCTTCAGAGTCTGGGTGCAGGATTCAAGTTGCACGGGCTTGTTGTGTCCCTGTATCTTTAATAGGAGGCCTGTTACAGTGACTATGGTAGTCCTGGGTTCAAGCAGCAAAGCACTCCTCAACCAGCAAGGCAATCCTCTGAAGGTACAAAGGATGCTTCAAGCAGGAGGGCAGTCCTCTGATAGCAGCAGGGCAGTCCTCCGAAGTACAAATCGAGTCTCAAGCAGCAGGTACAAGACAGGCTTTCTAAGTGTCATCCACAAGTCGAGGAGTGTTTGGAATCGTGACTTTGGAGGTCCAATATTTATATCTGGTGCCTTTCAACTAGGAGAAACTGCTTGGTCTTTCTGTTATCTGGGCCTGGAATTTCCCTCCTTTCCCTGACCAGGTTCCAAGAGGTTCAGGGTAACAAAAGACGGTATCTTTTTGAGTATGCTGATATAGCTCCTTTGAAATGTAAGTGGGGTGGAGGGGCAGCTCTGTTCCTCCCCCCTTGGCAAGATGGCACATTCTGCCAAATTCTGGTTCCACTCTGTCTCCTGTCTGGGAGGAATACACAAAATACAACTGTCATCGACACATAGCCATGTGACCCAAGATATAGGATGCAGGCAACAAATGTTTAGGACAAGAAAATGCTACTCTCTGAAAGTGGCATTTTTGGGATTGTGACCTAAAATCTGAGGCTACCATTAAAAAGGTTTTTAAATTACAATCCTTTTGAGACCTAACATGAATTTTGCACCTGTTCCAATCAAACGTTATCACTTGTTAAAAGTAACAATGTAACTCAATGCTATCCTATTGGAGAGGTAGGCTTTGCAGTAGTAAAAAACAAATTAAAGAGTTTTTCAGTACCAGGTCATGTAAAATTAGAAGTTCATGTCCAACTCTTTAAAAACACTGCATCCTGCCACGTGAGCTGTCTAGGACTTACCAAAGTTGTGATTTATATGTGTTAAAAGGAAGGTTTACGCCTAGAAAGGGTGTTAATTTGACAAATTGAATTAGCAGTTTAAAAATGTAAACAGGTTGCAATAGCATGCCTGAAAAATGCTTTGACGGACTGCTTAAGTGAATGGCACAAAACTTGCTGCAGGCCCACTCATGGAATTTAATTTACAGGCCCTAAGTACATGTAGTAGCATTCATCTAGGGATTTAGTAGTAAATTAAATGTGCCAATTGAGTTTATGCCAATGTTATCATGTTTAGGGGAGAGCACAGAAGCACTTTAGGACTGGTTAGCAGTGCAAAAGTGCACAGAGTCCTAAGGTTAACAAAACCAAAATTCACAAAGCAGGAGGGTAGAATGCAAAATGTTTGGGGGAAGACTACACCAAAGGCTGACAGGTCTAACAGAGTCTTTACCTCATTAAAATTAGTTTTCATCCCAAGTGAGAACATTTTAAACATTTTTGACTGTTGAAACAAATTACTTAGGTCTTTAACTTGATGACATAGATAAACACATTCACCTACCTTTTGATTTTACGAAAGAATACTTATCACACTTTGGATTAAAAAACATTTTTTTGTAATATTTTCTTTTGTTTGGTAATAGAAATGCAACCATATATCCATAAAAGTTTAATTGATATGTGAATTTATATTACTGTTAAGATTTAGCATACATGACTTTGTATTTTTTAGAATTTCTTTTCCTTTTGAACAACCATACAAAAGGTAATGGTGTGTAAATTACGGGCCACAGTACAGACCGAAGAAGTATAGAGAGCCCCGGTGATCTGATTGCAGAGCATACAGTCAGGGATTCAGCTATGCATACAAGAAGCAACTCACAGTAGAAACTAGAACACTCCCCATCATACAACCATAATAACCTCATGCTCTCTACTGGGGGAACAAGATATATATTCCTCTTACATTCTCTACAGGGCAGGGGCACAGCACAGTGCTTCCACCAATTCCCCACTGCACATACCTTATTGCACAATGCACACACAGAGCAGTTCCCCTGACCTATTCCACCTGCTGTGACTCAGCGGTCGACATGTCACCTTCTCTTGTGTCATTTGTTTCTGCATCTCCTGTCCAAGCCAGAAAAGCCTAGTATGCCATCCAGATATCTTTTGTGTGGCTGCAGACTGGCAGCAGGTCATGATAGGTGTCAGTCTGCATGTTACAATCTAATGTCATGTCCATGAAGAATTATTTTAGTGTCGAAAGTGGCTCCCTCACCCAGCTCATCACAGTATTATGCCCTGCACACAGCCCGAGAGCCACCAAATGCCTGGAGAGGTCTAGGATGTCCATGTCATATCCCAGCAAAGCAAGTGGTCGAGACGACTCAATGCTTTTACCTGTAATCTCCTTCAACTTACCATATATTCCATTCTAAAAACACTGCATCCCTGAACAAAACAATGTGACATGGGCAAATCCTGACCCCTCTTCTCCACAGCAAAAGAAGCAAGAATAGTCTCTTAAGTCATACTGAAACAGACAGGACGGTGTATAATACACCTTGTTAAGGTATTTAAAATGTATCAACTGCTGACGGCTATTCAGGGAAATGGATTTGACATCAGAGCATCAGTAGGTCCATTAATTATCACTAATGATTACGCCCAGATCTTTGTGCCAGTCCAGCCGAACCTTTGTGACTCCGGGCTGCCAATCTTCTTGTGAACACGTAAATAGTTGTACTATAATGTGCTGGAATGTATTTGATTGCTGCAGATACGTCAAAGCTCACAATTCTTGGGATTCCAACAAGCCCCCCCAGCAGATTGCACATTGTGTGTTGTGGCCTATAGTAATGAAAGTGATCCATGAAAGCATGCTCGTCATCCTGCACGCTCACATGTTCCAAGCTACACATCACCCCATCGTGAAAGAAGTCACCCATATTTCTAAATCCCAGCTCTTGCTGTGCACTCGTTGCCCCCTCTCCTATCTCAAGGGAAATCACAATCACCACGCCAGCAGCAGCTGCAGCGAGTAAAATAATGATCTGGCCTTCTGATTGATAAGCCTCCTCCAGGAGTAAGCCATCATATTTAACAAATCAAGGACATTATTGAGAGTGAGGACCCACTTAAGTAATTCTATGAAGATAGTATTTCATAATGCAGTCTTTTCAGTAGTCAAATAGTCGTATAGTCCATGGATTACATTTTAGAAAATGTATTTATTTGTTCAGTGATATACAAATTTGAGAAGAAACTTGAGAATTGCAGACTGAACACAGCCTTTTTTCATTTGTTCTGAGATATTAGAAGAAACTTGAAAATTGCAGATCGAACACAGCCTACATGTGTTTCGCCCTCTAAGGTGCGTTCACTTAGGGCTTTCTCAAGGCTGTAATTAATCAAGAATGAGCAGGTCAGTTGTTGAAGTGAACCTTCCAAGTATAGGTGGGTTAGGGACATGAGAAAAGGCATGCAGAGCTCTCACCAGTCAGTGCAATTATTTCTAAGACTATGTGAGGATGGAGAGAGTTAGATGTGAGAGAGATGATCTGAGAGTGCATAATGTGACCCATATTTAGAGCAACATGTTAAAGGAAAAGATTAAAGGAGAAACAAAGATATGTTGACTCCCTATGGCCCATATCTGGTTAGTCAGTGAGGTATGAGGACAAGACTATGCAGAGAGGAAACAAACTTGTGGATTTAAAAAGTTGATAGTGGTCCTGGCGCATCAAACCAAGATAGGAAATGAGGTTTAATAGTATCAACATCTCAAGAAGACCCACAAAGTTGGTTAATCATGCACTCTTATTAATATAAAACAAAACAAGGGAAAGATCATACCATTGCAATATTCATATTGAGCAGAACATCATGTTGTGTATGGTCTAAATGTAAAAAGAAAAATATCTCTCATCAATAGCTAGAATACATGAGATAATCACAGTTTGTAATGTCAGAGATGAATAAAATAATCATCTAAAGAAGGTTAAATAATAAGACAAAGTAAGATGAAGGAACTATTAAAGAAAAGGTATTAAGCAAGGAGGTTTTTAAATAAAGTGTATAGCTAATGTGTAAAAAATGTTAAGTTGAACAAAATGATGCTGGGTCCTGACTTAAAATTAGCTCCTGTGAACAGTATTGAAGTATACAGTCGAGGGGAATATTGTAAGAAAAATGTAGTAGCCTTTTTTGTTGTAGTTAAAGAACAAACGTTGAGATTTGTAAGACTCACCCCAATACAAATTTTTTGGGTCAGAAAAGAAACGGCACTCTTTTGCCGTATCCGTGTCTTAGTATGGTGCCATATTAAAAAAGTCTCTTGATACGCGTGCGTGCATTTATGTTTAAAGCGTCTGACTAAATCTTTAAACTCTTCTCAAGCATTTACACAGGAAGGAAATCTGGACCTTCACTATCTATGGTAAAAATCAAGGACATTGCAGTGTCACACTGACTTGGCAAGCAGCCTCTTAGGCTGCAAATGGGGGTAGAAGCATCTTGCTTGAGCCAAAGGTGGAGCAAGTCACACAGGCTGTGTATCCAGTAATGGGCAAACATACACTGAGAAGCTCTGTACTAGGTCTCCTGGTCCAGGGCATTCAACCCACCCATAGAGTAGGAAAGAGTCAGCATGTCCTAGCTTACACACGGTTGCTTCCCAGCCCAGGCCAAATGTACATAGAGGGCCCACAAGTTGCAACACCACCATCTTCATTATGAGGATAAGCCCACTCAGCGACAGAGGCAGCTTGATCCAGCAGTCAACCGCCTCCTTGAGCCACTGCACAGTCCTGTCGTAGTTGGCCAGAAGCACCACTGATGAGTCCATGTGGACCTGGGTCCCCAACTAAAGCATCAAGTCTGTACTCCACTGTCAGGGGTACTCTAGCTGCACCGGCACTGTAGCCATGATAAGCAGTAATATCAGGGTCTTATCTCAATGAATGCACAAAACAGAATGCCCACCAAAAAGCACAACCTCTAGAAGAACCAGTGATAAATTATAATCTGGATTATGGACATTGAGGAGGGTATCACAGGCATAGGCAGAGATGATCAGGCAATAGAAAAGAGAATGAATCCCCAATGCACGTGATATCCATGTAGTGCACAAGCTAGCTGTTTAGCCACCAGGGCATACAGCAATGGCGACAAGGGGCAACCCTGCCAGTGTCCCTCATAAGATCTATGGTGCCTGAGACTATACACTAAAATCAGATCGTCGTCACGTAGAGGCCACAGGAACACTGCCAGCATTGCACCTGAATGCTCACCCTCACCATACACCCTTGCAGTCACATACTTTCCTAGGTGAGTGACCTTGCTCTGTGCTGCATCGTGGTATTCCTCCAACTTGGCCTTTATGTAAGCCAGTAAGCTCTGCTCTTCCACCTCACTGTGCACCCTCTTCAAGCCTGCTAACTCCGCCTCCAAACGTGACAGCCGGCCATGCAGCAACCTCAGTACGCTAGCGTGTTTTGGGATAGTGACCCCTCCCAAATAGACTTTGAAGGCATCCCAGACCGTTGTGAATTTTTCCACCGAGCCTCTGTTGATGGTAAACTATTCATCTAGCACTTGAGCTTGCTCCTCCTGGAACACCTCATCCAGGAGAGAGTAAGACTGGAATACTCAACTGAACACAGGAGACTGAAGGATGTTGAATTCCAGCTCCACCAACACTGGGGAGTAATGTGAATATGTGTGTTCACATCTCTGGATTCTGAGACATCAGTGAGTAATCTATGCACGTATGCCTGTCATGCAATGTGGAGGAGTGGAGTACCCTTCTCCTGTAGGAGACATATGCTTCCATACATCCGGAAAGCCACACGGCTGCACAATCTCAGTAAGTGCACAAGCTGCAGCGGAGTGCTGTCTCGGCAGACCTCAGGAGTGATTGTGGTCTTGGTATAAAACACAATTGAAATTTCCCCCCATATCTGAGGTTGATCCCTTGTTGGACAAGGCTAGCAGACAAAGGGGGTCATTCTGACCCCGGCGGTCTAAGACCGCCGGGGTCAGGGTCGGTGGGAGCACCGCCGACAGGCCGGCGGTGCCCCGCAGGGCATTCTGACCGCGGCGGTTCGGCCGCGGTCAGAAGAGGCAAACCGGCGGTCTCCCGCCGGTTTACCGCTGCCCTTAGAATCCCCCATGGCGGCGCAGCTTGCTGCGCCGCCATGGGGGATTCTGACACCCCCTACCGCCATCCTGTTCCTGGCGGTTCGCCCGCCAGGAACAGGATGGCGGTAGGGGGTGCCGCAGGGCCCCTGGGGGCCCCTGCCGTGCCCATGCCAATGGCATGGGCACGGCAGGGGCCCCCGTAAGAGGGCCCCGAAAAGTATTTCAGTGTCTGCTAAGCAGACACTGAAATACGCGACGGGTGCAACTGCACCCGTCGCACCCCTGCAACTACGCCGGCTTAATTCTGAGCCGGCGTCCTCGTTGCATGGGCATTTCCTCTGGGCCGGCGGGCGCTCTTTTGGAGAGCGCCCGCCGGCCCAGAGGAAATGTCTGAATGGCCGCCGCGGTCTTTTGACCGCGGTGCGGTCATTCAGCGGCGGTACCCTGGCGGACGGCCTCCGCCGTCCGCCAGGGTCAGAATGAGGCCCAAAGTATGATAAAGCTGCAAATCCTCATAATTAGAGCCATACACCCCTACAGAGCTGCCAAATCATCCTTAATATAGTGCACCACCACATACCTGCCACCTGGGTCCACACAGACTTCTTGTATGTTAATTCATGAGCGTGCCGAGTCTGTATCAGCACACACTGGGTATGTGTTGTAAAGCCTGAGATGTAGCAGGCATCCTGCATGTGGTACTGTGCAAGCAGTGCATGCACAGGCACAAGATGTGTTTCCTGTAGCATAGCACCATCAATGCAGTGCTGCTGTAAGTATGCTACCATTTTGAACACCTTCCTGCAATCATTCAGCCCCTGGCACAGACTAGGGTCCTCTCCAGTTTACATTCAATGGTTGTATTAAACAAACCCACCCCCACTGCGTTTGTGCTTCCTAGACTTATTGCGTAAAGTCTGGGAAAAGGGACAACTCTGTGCCCTCATGACTGAGCACTTTGAGTACACATGCCTTGTGAAGAGCTGCATCCTGATCTCTGTAACTCAGTAGCCTTGCAATTATCAGGTGAGGGTTCACTCCCGGCACCAGCCATGGCGTGAGGGAGCAATTGCAGGTTCTCACACAAACATATCTAAAAAGGCCGCACGGCCTAGTAGGTCTTTAAGCATATGTTCCACATACTTCTCCATATTGCTAATATTTGTGGACTCGGCCTGTCCTACTATCCTGACGTTATTAAATCATGATCTAGCCTCAAGATCCTCCACTTTAGCCTGCAATGTGGTGAGAACCTTCTCCATCATGTTATGAAATGCTGAAGCTGTACCCTGTTTATCCTCGACCTCTAATATACTTCTCTCCACCATGTCAAGAAGCTCAATATGTTTGTCCAGTTGCTCAGACATCCAATTAATCCAGAATGACAGCACATTGACCTTGCCATCGATTTTTGTGAGGCTTTATTGCATAGCGAACAGGATATGGTGCAGCTCACTGCCTGTCTCCGAGCTGGCAGCATCTTGCCCAGTCTCTGATATGTCTGCACTGCCATCATGGGCTTTGGGGTTTTTCCGCAGCTTCGATTTGAGCTTAGGATTCATCTTGTCATTTTTGCCCATGATGGTGAGTCACCCCACTGGGCTACAGTATCTGGCACCCCAGGTTATGTAGGCACTGGAGGTAACGGATTAGTCAGGGGCCACATAACAAATCAGCCACTCCCCTTTCATGGCCAAGCAGCCCCCACCTCTGATACACTTTCAGTCTCTGGGCACAGGCATCAAAGTGGAACTGTCACTGAGTGGTACACCTCCTGCAAGATTGCATCCCAACACTGTGGAAATCAGGGTGCGTGATCACTTGGGGTTCCCTGTGCAGTGTTCACCACATAAATGCAGTGTCACTAGGGCCAGTCTTGGCTCTCCAGCTGCAGTGCCCCTGTCTGCCACCACTACGTCACCACCAACAATGGGGCCTAAATAACAGATGGCAGTGATGCACACCCTGTGCCGGCTCAGCCTCATCTTAGGGACTGTTTCATTTAACAGCCTGGCACAGTTGTAGAGATGGCCCTAGTCAGCCCAATCAGCATGAGGCTGCTTTCCCAGCCAAGCTTTGCTATGGTAGGTGGACACCTACACTCACTGTGGACTCACTCTAGGGACTGATTGTCTCCCGCTGCTTTATACATCACCCCGGCATGTTCAGTGAAAGGTACCCCTCCTCTGGGGGCACAGGGCTCCCCCACAGCTCACTGCAGCCACCTCAGTGGGTGTAGGGCTCCCGCTTATCTGTGAGGCCCCAATGGTCCATCTCTAGTGCCGGAAGCAGCACTCTGGATCGCTTTGGTTGCAGGGGCCATGGAAAGGCCTCACTGTCATTCTCTGGACCGGCCCCCTCTGCTCAGCAGCATGCGGTCTTGCAGCAAGCCCTAAACAATTCCTTGGCACACCCGGGTCTGCGCCCCCCATTCCTGTTCTTGAAAGTAGTCATTTGGGACCTCTGCCACTTACAAGGGACACGGGATCCCAGCGGCAACAACACTTACCCCGTACCAGATAGGCCCCAGGGTCAATTTACTGGCACAAGGACATCATCAATCAGCTTACTAGGGTCCACTGGCAGCACTCAATAGTGCAATTTCACTCCCAGCGTGGCCCAAATCAGTGCCAGGTGGTGGACAGGCAACCATGGCAGCTGCACAGGAACTTTTGGCACCAGGATTGTTGAGGATAGTTATGCAGCTGAAGGATATCACCTAGATTGTGGCCATGACTTTGTAAATATAAACTGTGCATTATTCCTATTTCCCATGACATCACAAACATTTACCAGTCAATTGCGTCTTTTTATGTTCACTAGTTTTTCTCATTCTTTCACTACTTCTTTTTTCATGCTCAGAGGAATCAGGAACCACCCTACTAGTCATAGGTTGGCACATTCTAACATATTCTGTAAAAAGGGAAGCCCAATTTTGGCTAGCTAAATTTGATGATAGCTATTTTGTCTTTATTTTTTAATTTAACTTACTGTGGGTCAATGAAATGAAAGAATGATTGCATAAATGATTCAGTTATGGGATCATCATTGATCTCATTCAGTCTATTTCATAAGATATTAAAATTAAGAAAATAATACAATGACTTTCACAAATCGTACTGAAAAGAATCAACTAAAATCAATAAAAAATGCAAATCTGTTAGTCTATGTGCATTTCCATAAAGAGCAACCAGACGCCGCTCTTGAAACAAAAGAAGAAAAAACTAATGATCATCAAAATGTTCTTCCTCACAGAAGAAAGCACTTCAGAAGGAGAGACAGTTACCTCCCCTGCTGGCACACTCATAATTATGCTTTCAATCTTTCTGGCACTCTCTGGGTAACTTCGCTATAGCTCTAACTACCTCTTGCTATAGAGTCGTAATTTCTAAAGGATGCTAGAAAAGTAACTTATGGATTTGCCACAGGTCCCATGAGTGCTTTCACAAGGTCCACTGCAGTCCATGTGATCTCTGAATGTATCTCTCCCATGAGGTAGTATAGTGAAATGATTGACTGACTGTTGGAGACTAATACCAGTGTCTTTCTACACATTGAATCTGGTCACATCTCTGGCCTCCTCACAGACTACAAGCAGGTGCCCGCTATTTTTCTGGTCACTCCGAAGGTCCAGGAGAATTATGAAGAGTGGTTAGGGGATGTGATTTTATCAAGAGCCCTAGGCAGACATTGTTGGATTCTCTCAACAAAATCAATGTTGAAATCCCATTAAACTTCAGACCCATTTTTCAGCACTTCGGGGGTTATTCTAACTTTGGAGGAGGTGTTAATCCGTCCCAAAAGTGACGGAAAAGTGACGGATTTACCACCAGCCGTATTACGAGTCCATTATATCCTATGGAACTCGTAATACGGCTGGTGGTATATCCGTCACTTTACCGTCACTTTTGGGACGGATTAACACTCCTCCAAAGTTAGAATAACCCCCTTAATGTCTTGTCTGACTGTAACCCTTCTCTACAGTCTCTTACCAATACAGCAGAAGTCAAGCTTCTCCCTCAAGAGGTTCACATCCTGTTTCAGATCCAATCCAATGCAAACAAATACCCATCACTCATCCTAACTTGGAAACCGTTCCCCTTTCTTCTGCAAGTAAAGAGGATGTCTGAGAGATGGATAAAACGCATTCTGTCTCTTGGTCTTCTTCATGTCTTATCAGTGTTAAAAAGCAGGCTGTTGGCCTGGTCCTTCACAATGTCATCTGTTCCTGTCCACTGCTAAATGGCTCATTCCAGTTAATTGGTCAGTGACTCCCCCATAATAGTCTTCCTGCTATTAGGAGATGGTCTACTGTTTTCTGGAAGCACCCTTCCTCACACCCTGTTGGGATGTAATTACTGATACTGGTGGGAAACATTCAGGTTTAACTTAGAAGGCAATCTGTAAAGTATTTGTGCAATAAACCATACAGTAACACAGTGAGAACACCACAGAAATACACCACACATGTTCAGAACAATATAAGATATTTATGTGGTTAAATTAAGGTAAAAATGATAAAGATCCAGTAAGCACAAGTTGAGATATCACTTGTGCAAGTTTAGAAAGAGTCTTAAATCTTACAAATCAACAGTTGTCTCTTATTTGCACAAAGTACCTCATTTGAGTCAAAATTACCACACACGAACACCATGGAGGAGGAGATGGGTGGAAAAATAATGTGTGTGTCAGATTTTCCAGAGCAGCACAGAAAATTAGTTGTTTCCTTCCACACTGCAAGAGGGTTTGCTTCGATTTCTGGCATGCAGTCTTGGTTCCTCACTACAATGTGGGGATCTTTTGACACCCAGGGACGATGCAGGGAAAATCCTAGGCGTGCAAGGCAAAGTCACAGTCATTGCGTCAATCCGGTAGGTGATGCATCAACTTTTATGTCACACAGCAGATGCTGCGTCGATTCTTCACTCAGGAAGTCAGGCTGCATCGTTCGGGCTCAGCTGTGCAATCCGGTAGTGCTGTGTGTTGAATTTCCGGTCGTAACGCAGGCGTTGCATCGATCGTTTTTTGGGAAGTGCTGCATCATTATGGTTCGACTGCGCAGTGATTTTCTCGTCACAAGGCAGGCTGTGCGTAGTTTCCGGCAGGCTGTGAGTCAATTTTCAATGCACAAGGAGTTTCCTTGTAGAGATGAAGTCTTTTTGGCACTGAGACTTCGAAACAGGAGGCAAGCTCAATCCAAGCCCTTGGAGAGCACTTCTCAGCAAAGTCATAGGGCAGCAGTGCAGCAGGACAATAGCAGGGCAGCAGTCCTTCACAGCAAAGCAGTCCAGATAAGTCCTTTGGGCAGCCTGGCAGTTCCTCTTAACAGGCTACAGGTTCAGGTCCAGAAGTGTCTGATTTGGAAGGGTCAGAGACCCAGTTTAGATTCCCAAAATGCCTTTGAAGTAGGGGGGACTTCAAAGAGTGGTTTTAAAGTGCACACGGTCCCCTTTCAGTACAGGTCTGTCTGCCAGGGTTTCAGTAAGTGGTTAGGCAGTCCATTGTGTGAGGGCAGGCACTAGCCTTAGAAATGTAAGTGTCAGGCCCTCCACCCTTCCAGCCAAGGAAGTCCTATTCAGTATGTCAATGAGTGCAGGTGTTACTCTGTTTGTGGTTTTCTGGGTGAAATGCACAAGGGAGCTGTCAACCAGATCAGCCCAAACATGGATTGGAGACAGGCTGTAAGGCACAGATGGATTTTAAGTGCAGAGAAATGCTCACTTTCTAAAAGTGGCATTTATAAATTAGTGATATAAAATCCAACTTTACCAATAAGAAGGATTTTGTATTACCATTCCGGACATACTAAATATGACCTGGCTAACCCTTCCTGATCAGAATCTATAATTCAAACAGTATATGAGGGTAGCGCCAATGCTATCTTATGAAAGGAGCAGGCCTCAAAGTAGTGGAAGACCAATTTAGGAGTTTTCCATTACCAGGACATCTAAACCACACATGGACAGGTCCTGCCTTTTAACTACATAGCACCCTGACCTATGGGTTACCTAGGGCCTACCTTAGGGGTGACGTATATGTAAATAAAAGGGAGTTTAAGGCTTGTCAAGTACTTTTAATTGCCAAGTCAAAGTGGCAGTGAAACTGCACACACAGGCCTTGCAATGGCAGGCCTGAGACATGGTTAAGAGGCTACTTATGTGGGTGGAACAACCTGTGCTGCAGGTCCACTAGTAGCATTCAATTTACAGTCCCTGGGCACATGTAGGACACTTTACTAGGGACTTACAAGTTAATTAAATATGCCAATTTGTTACAAGCCAATGTTACCATATTTTTAGGAGGAGAGCACAAGCACTTTAGGTCTGGTTCGCAGTGGTAAAGTGTCCATAGTCCTAAAGCCAGTAAAAATGAGGTCAGAAATCATAGAAGAGGAAGGCAAAACGTTTGAAGGTGACCCTGCAGAGAGGCCCTTTCCAATATATCCCCCTTCCAGCCTAAAGGCAGAGTAGGTTAATCAATACTTTGAAAGACTTCCCTGCTTAATGCGATAGAACATGGACAATGGCCCACTACTTCAGGGGCAGTTGGCAGTTCTATGGTTTTCTGAACTCAGTTGGGCTTCTCTGTCTATATTCTCTGGGGCCACTGAACTGATCCATGAGGAACCCTTCTCCTAATCTGGGGACCCCATCTGTAGAGCTCCTAACTTTAATTTGCTCATAGATGCATCTCAGTAAGCAGACAGTACCACCATGGCCAACAAAGTGATGTGGCCCATTCCACTCCTTGAGCCTAACTTCTGTCTTCAACCCAGGGAAAACTCTGTCCATAGGGACAGTAACCAATGGAGGCCACTGACAGCTGTCAGTGTCAAGAGCCAGGCCCCAGACCATCCACTACTAGGTGGAGGCCATGAGAGGGGCTATTGGGCAAGCTTCTTCTTCAGCCTTAAATCCGGCAGGGAGTTCTCTATGGGCTCCTGAGTTTTACCTGACTTCTAAGGTATCTCATAATTGGGGGCAGTAGCCCCAGGGGTCTTGTACCCCTTCTCCACTCTTCCTCCCACTAGTTCAGGAGTGGTCTCCACACACTGGTCAATCAACCTAGGGTCTGTACCCTGAGGCCGAACATGTGACAAGGGTGAGTCCTCCCTCACCTTGCCCCTACATCTGGGCTTCCATACCCTCCTCTGGGGAGTGGTACCGCCAGACAACTAAACTGTCAGGGCATCTGTAGGGGTCACCCCTCTCAGTTCTCCTGCCACCAGGGATAACTCATTCCCTAGAATGCAGTCAATAGGCATCTGGGAACTAACTAGGACCCTTCTATTGATCACCTCCTCACCCCACTCTAGAAATACCAGGGCAGAAAAAAATCTCCCCAGGGTCTGGAGTCACCCTACACACCTGGGCGGTGTACTGCTCTGGAAACTAGTCTATCCACTATCATGGTATGACTAGCCATTGTGTCCATCAGAGGAGTGACTGGGACCCCATTCACTCCCACCTGGTGGAAGTAATGACTCCCACCCTCAGGGAGCACCAGCTCACCCCTCTGAGTCTATCTCCCAACTAAAGGAGATTAGGGCATGGTCTTTGACCTGCCCTTGGGAACAACTTTCCCCTAAGGTCACATTGGCCACCCCTGGGGAGGTCCCACCAGTTGGTGGTTTCTTTGGACAGACAGAGAGGGTCATTCTGACCCTGGCGGCCGGTGGCCGCCAGGGCCACCGACCACGGGAGCACCGCCAACAGGCTGGCGGTGCTCCAATGAGCATTCTGACCGCGGCGGTTCAGCCGCGGTCAGAAGCGGAAAGTCAGCGGTCTCCCGCTGACTTTCCGCTGCTCTTTGGAATCCTCCATGGCTGCGGAGCGCGCTCCGCAGCCATGAGGATTCTGACCCCCCCTACCGCCATCCAGTTCATGGCGGGAAAGCCGCCATGAACAGGATGGCGGTGGGGGGGTCGCGGGGCCCCTGGGGGCCCCTGCCGTGCCCATGCCAATGGCATGGGCACGGCAGGGGCCCCCGTAAGAGGGCCCCGAAAAGTATTTCAGTGTCTGCCTTGCAGACACTGAAATACGCAACGGGTGCCACTGCACCCGTCGCACCTTCCCACTCCGCCGGCTCGATTACGAGCCGGCATCCTCGTGGGAAGGTCGTTTTCCCCTGGGCTGGTGGGCGGTTTTACTGGAACCGCCCGCCAGCCCAGGGGAAAACTCGTAATACCCGCCGCGGTCTTTTGACCGCGGCGCGGTAATTTGGAGGGCGGGATCCTGGCGGGCGGCCTCCGCCGCCCGCCAGGGTCATAATGAGGCCCAGAGTGCCCCTGCTTGTGTCCTAGTTGGGATCACTCAAAACAGTGGGGTTGGAAATGGGGTGCCCTGGGCCACCGCCTCAGATGGGGCATGGGAACCCTTTCCTCCCCTTTACCCTGGGACTTGTCCGGGTCATCTTTAACCTCCCTCTCAATCTGCTGGGGCGGAACTGAGCCACAGTGTCCAGAGTCCGGAAACAGCAAAAATGTCATCAGAAACAGTAGGGAGGTAAACCGTTTGGGGGTGACCTTCCAGAAAGGTCATTTCCAACAAATGCCTAACAGGAAATTTTACAAGGCCAATTTGTAATAATCACTTTCTCGCATGCTATGACTCTGGCAGTATCACAGTACCAAATGCCATAATATTTGAAACATTAGGTGAATGATCTATTGAGATCATGCAAAACATTATTAAAAACTGCTATTATTGTGTTAATTTGAGGATCCACACACATTATATTTGTTTTTGCAACTGTTCTGTGTAATAGGCTGCACTCTGCCTCCACTACATTTCAAAATGCAATTATACGCCTCCCACAGATCAGGTGGTTGATGTTGCTTTGTGCTGGGCTTTGGTCCCACAACCACCTTGAGGATATAACCCCCCCCCCCCCACTAACTACCCTCACAACACCTCCCTCAAGGGAATGCCTGCACTGGGGGACAAGGGCACCCATAACACGCACGCTATTGCACACACAGAAACAATAACCAAACTCTCTTACCCCATGCAGGACCCGAACGACAACACACCAGCCAGGAGGGTCCAGAAGTGTCCATCCCACCACCGGAACAGGCCCACACTGAGGATAGCAGCTCTGTCGACAGTGAACCTGATGACCAGCCCGGACCATCGGGGTCCTCTGGGCAGTCGGTTCCCCTCAGGCAGCCACAGGCCACACCAGACCCGACCCCCTCTGCCAACACCAGCACAGCTCCCACCCAGCGGGCCCATGCCTCTGTCTCTAGGACAGCTCAATCAGCATTGTGTCTGCCACTACAGGGCACCCAGGCTAACCCAACACCCCAACAACAACAGGGACCTGGGGACAGTGGTAGCGGGCACACCGTCCAGGGGACAGAGGCCGGGGGAAACCGGGCAGCTCGGAGGGCTGCTGTGCGACAGGGGGGGGAGGAGAGGCCCAGGGAACCCACTCTCCAAGAGGCCCTCACCACCATCATGGGGGCCTACCACCACTCCCAAGAGACGATGGCGACGGTACTGGCCAGGTTCACGGAGATCCAGGCACAGCAGGAGGAACGCTACATGGGGTTCAGGGAGGAGCTGAGAATCATCAGGACCGCAATGGGGACCATCGTCCTGGCCCTCAACAGGATAGAAGACACGTTGCTGAACCATGTGGCACCACACAGGGCCCCTGTCACTAGCCCGGACCAGGAACAGCCTACCACCTCCGCCGGCGCTAGTGGACAGGAGGCCCCAACACCACGGCAGGCCACCAGAACCCCACCTCCTGCTGAAGAACAACCACCCCGTAAGAGGAGCCTTAGATCCAAAAAAAAAGACAGAGTAGGATGTCAAGGATGTCAAGACCCCCGCCAGCAGGACATACCCCCTGAACTCTTCCCACTGTCCCACATTGCCACCCTGTCCAACCATGAACTGCCTCTGCTCCATCCTTCCACAGGCAAAAGGACAATGCACCTGTGAGACTGAGAACTGGACTCTGCCATGGACATTACTCCACCCCCACCCATCACCCTTATAATCACATGTACCAATATCTAGCCCTGTAAATAAATCACATATTGCACACAAATCAGTTTGGAGTCATGCTGTATTATTAGCAAATGTATTACATATTACTGTTCAATATCTGTTCTGTCAATTAGTGATGACAACATACCAATGTCAATACGCTGTAGTTCATGGGCAAACCAAGCAGAAGTCAGGCACTGCATCATACAGCACTTAGAAGGGCACTTAGAAGGGAAGGGAAAATCAAAAATTACCCAAAAATATCTGGTGGGAACTACAGAAAGTACAGATGCAGGAGGCTAGAAGCAATTGGGAAATGGCGTGGGTGATTCTTACCTGGGTGTTACTGGAAATACTGTTGTATCACTCTGTCCCTATTGTCTGTGTCGTCCTCTGAGTCTTCCTCCTCTTCACTCTCCACAGGCTCCACGGCTTCTACAACACCACCATCTGGACCATCCTCCTGCAGGAAAGGCACCTGGCGTCGCAAAGCCAGGTTGTGAAGCATACAGCACGCCACGATGATATGGCACACCTTCTTTGGTGAGTACATTAGGGATCCACCTGTCATATGCAGGCACCTAGACCTGGCCTTCAGGAGGCCAAAGGTTCGCTCAATCACCCTCCTAGTACGCCCATGGGCCTCATTGTAACGTTCCTCTGCCCTTGTCCGGGGATTCCTCACTGGGGTCAGTAGCCACGGCAGGTTGGGGTAACCAGAGTCACCTATTAGCCACACACGTTGTCTCTGTAGCTGCTCCATCACATAGGGGATGCTGCTATTTCGCATCACATACGCGTCATACACTGACCCTGGGAACTTGGCATTTACATGGGAGATGTACTGGTCAGCCAAACAGACCACCTGGACATTCATCGAATGATAATTTTTTTTGTTTCGGTACACCTGCTCATCGTCTTTTGGGGGTACCAAAGCCACATGGGTCCCATCAATGGCACCAATGATGTTGGGGATATGTCCAAGGGCATAGAAATCACCCTTCACTGTAGGCAAGTCACCCTCCTCGGGGAAAATGATGTAGCTCCGCATGAGTTTCATCAGGGCAGACAACACTCTGCTCAAAATCTTAGAAATCATAGGCTGAGACATTCCAGATGACATGGCCACTGTGGTCTGGAATGACCCACTGGGCAAAAAATGGAGGACTGACAAAACCTGCACCAGAGGGGGAATCCCTGTGGGTTGGCGGATGGGGGACATCAGGGCTGGCTCCAGCTGGGCACACAGTTCATGGATAGTGGCACGGTCAAGTCTGTATCGAAGTATTATATGGCGTTCTTCCATTGTCGACAGGTCCACCAGCGGTCGGTACACGCGAGGATTCCTCCTTCTCATCGCAAGTCCCAGCGGACGGTGCCTAGGAAGGACAACATGGAGCACAGAGTCAGCCAAACCACAGGTACATACAGACAGCTTGCACAGTTAAAGAATGGCAATGGGTTGAAAGGCGTGTATGTGTGGCAATGCAAGGCCTAGGCCTGTGTGTCGCAGTCAAAATTAAGCCATGTAGGCCCTTGAAATGGCGGCTGCCTGACCTGTGAAGTGGGACAATGGGATGTGAGGTCAATGCGCTGGCGGGGCACACCGTGGCGGTAGGCGGTCGAAGACCGCGGCGCAAAGCCGCATTGGTTAACATTGAAGCCTTTGGGTTTCAGGAGCCAATTACGAAGTGCGCCGGCGGTCGCGATACGCACCGCCGCGGTACGCACCGCCGTGGGCGTGACCGCCATTTTCTATCTGCTTAATCACTCGAGACCTGATCATCCACAGGAGAGGACCTATACTGCAAGTGCTGCTGTGACCTCGGTCTGGAAGATACAATGGCTGCTGCGACTGGGGAAAGGGCCCCTGCCTTCACGTCTGAAGAGTTGGAGAAGCTCGTGGATGGGGTCCTCCCCCAGTATGCGCTACTCTACGGTCCTCCAGACCAACAAGTGAGTACACCGGGTGCACATGGAATGGGCTATGCCTCTGTGGATTGGGGTGGATGTAAGTTTGTGGGGTGGGGGGTGAATGAGGAGTGCAACGCCCGACAGATGAGAGCATGTGCCATATGGCAAAGTGGGTGGGGGGGCCAATTACATCTAACATGCAGGTCATTGATGATTTCCTCCTTTCCACCCTGTACATGTCAAATAGGTCAGCGCCCATCAGAAGATCGAGATTTGGCGTGCCATCGCCAAGGAAGTCCGGAACTTGGGGGTCCACAACAGACGGGGCACCCACTGCCGCAAGAGGTGGGAGGACATCCGCCGCGGAACAAGGAAGACCGCAGAAACACTGCTGGGGATGGCCTCCCAACCTAGGAGGGGTGCCAGTCGCACCATGACCCCCCTGATGTCCCGGATCCTGGCGGTGGCCTACCCTGAATTGGATGGGCGCTTTAAGACATCACAGCAGACACAAGGGGGTGAGTATCAGCACATTCTCCTATCTTTCTGCGCAGTGGAGGCGTCTGGGTGGGGGAGGAGGGCTGTGGGTGACATTAGGCCAGGGCGCTTTCTGTAGTGTAGTCCTCTCCCTTAGGCATGGCCCTGTGCCCCCGGCCCCCACCTCGGTAGGGTGACAAGTACAGCCATTGAAGGTCCAGCATCTCCCATGTGCGCGTTTGACGTCTCTTGGCCTGTTGTCTTAGTCAGTAGTACTGAGTAGTGTACCCCGAATGCGCGGCTTACTGCATTAGGCACCTGTGTCTGTCCTCTCCGCCAACGGTGTTGACATTACATGCACTCAACCTGGTCTTCTTTTTTCTCCCCCCACCCTTTCTCTTCATCTTCTTGTGCATGTGTGCATTAGCATCATCAGGCGGAGGAGATTTGGCATCGGAGCACGAGGGAGCTGCAGGACACAAGGCCCCGGTGGGCCCAGGAACAGACACCGAGGGCACCAGTGATCCGGAGGGCGAGGGGAGCACCACGACGGGGACCGCTGGTGAGAGCAGCGAAAGCGACACGTCCTCGGATGGGAGCTCCCTAGGGGTGGCGGCAACATCCGTGCCCCCCGCCTCTACAGGTACAGCCGCCACCCAGCTCACCAGCCCCGCCCTCCCAGCAGCCCCTCAGTCTTCGCTCCGTGCCGGTTCGCCCAGGAAGGCGCGCGTCTCCTTCGCCCCAGGCACCTCAGCCCCTGCCCCTGTTGCCCCTGCTGCCCTCAGTGCGGAGCTCATTGACCTGGTAAGGACGCTCATTGTTGGGCAGACGACCCTTTTGAATGCCATCCAGGGTGTGCAAAGCAATGCGTACCTGGAGGGCATTCATTCGGGTCAGGCTGCCCATCAACGAGCGTTCACTGCTCTGGCCTCAGCACTGACGGCAGCCATTGTCCCTGTTTCCAGCCTCCCTCTTCTTACTGCCTCCAGCCTTTCTCTGTCTCCTGTTCCTCAGCCTATCCCATCCACACCATCAGACCAGCCTGCACACACCTCAACACCCAAGAGCAGCTCATCCAAACACAAGCACCACAGATCCCACAAACACTCACCCAAGCAACACCCAGATGCAGACATGACAACAGCCACTGCCACCCCTGTGTCCCCCTCCTCCTCGTCTCCCTCCTCCCTCCTTGTGACGTCTACACTCACACCTGCATGCACCCCAACATCAGCCAGTGCTTCCATCACCACCTCACCCTCCAGGACAGTCCACACTCGTGCAGTCACCACCCACACTGCCATTTACACGTCCCCTGTGTCCTCTCCCACTGTGTCTGTCACCCCCTCTTCCAAGACACACAAACGCAGGCAGACACCCACCCAACAGCCATCCACCTCACGACAGCCTACAGCACCAGCACCTTCACCCAATGACAGCACACCTGACTCTCCTACAACCACCTCCTCTACCTCCACTTCCATCTCCACTTCTCCTACCCTTTACCTTGGCCCTAAAAAACTTTTCCTGGCTAACCTTAACCTCTTTCCCCCCGATGAGCTCCCCCATCCATCTTCCAAGAGTCCCAAGAGCACCGCAGCCACCACCAGCCCAGCTTCGGGTGTCACTGTTGTGCCTGGGTTCTGGAGCCCACCCTTTGCCAGCAGTGACACATCGATCAGCAGCAAGGACACGTCCAGCCCCCCCCCCCGGCAAGAGGACCTGCAAAAAACAAGGGCCGCCGTGCGAGGACCGACAGGGCTGCCCCCAAGGAGCAATGTGCAGCCACTTCACCACCCACACCATCTAGGGGAGGCAAGGGCCCGAGAGCCCCATCAAAGGAGCGGAAGGGCAGCAGGAGCGCGGAGAAGGTGGACCCCACATGCCACATCCCAGCTGGGAAGGAGGACACTAAGGAGGCCAGGAGTCCGTCCCCGAAGGGTCCAGAAACGTCACGGTCCGAGGGCGACTGAGCAGGGAGTCCAGGCCAGGTCTGGCTCCCTTGACCTGCTGGATGAGCACCGCTGAACAGGGCCCGCGGTGCAGAAGAGCACCGCTGAACAGGGCCCCGCCGTGGAGAAGAGCACCGCTGAACAGGTCCCGCGGTGCAGAAGAGCACCGCTGAACAGGGCCCGCAGTGCAGAAGAGCACCGCTGAACAGGGCCCGCCGTGGAGATAGGCACCGCTGAACAGGGCCCCGCCGTGGAGAAGAGCACCGCTGAACAGGGCCCGCGGTGCAGAAGAGCACCGCTGAACAGGGCCCCGCCGTGGAGAAGAGCACCGCTGAACAGGGCCCGCGGTGCAGAAGAGCACCGCTGAACAGGGCCCGCGGTGCAGAAGAGCACCGCTGAACAGGGCCCGCCGTGGAGATAGGCACCGCTGAACAGGGCCCCGCCGTGGAGAAGAGCACCGCTGAACAGGGCCCGCGGTGCAGAAGAGCACCGCTGAACAGGGCCCCACCGTGGAGAAGAGCACCGCTGAACAGGGCCCGCGGTGCAGAAGAGCACCGCTGAACAGGGCCCGCCGTGGAGATAGGCACCGCTGAACAGGGCCCCGCCGTGGAGAAGAGCACCGCTGAACAGGGCCCGCGGTGCAGAAGAGCACCGCTGAACAGGGCCCCGCCGTGGAGAAGAGCACCGCTGAACAGGGCCCGCGGTGCAGAAGAGCACCGCTGAACAGGGCCCCGCCGTGGAGATAGGCACCGCTGAACAGGGCCCCGCCGTGGAGAAGAGCACCGCTGAACAGGGCCCGCGGTGCAGAAGAGCACCGCTGAACAGGGCCCCGCCGTGGAGAAGAGCACCGCTGACCAGGGCCCGCGGTGCAGAAGAGCACCGCTGAACAGGGCCCGCGGTGCAGAAGAGCACCGCTGAACAGGGCCTGCCGTGGAGATAGGCACCGCTGAACAGGGCCCCGCCGTGGAGAAGAGCACCGCTGAACAGGGCCGGCGGTGCAGAAGAGCACCGCTGAACAGGGCCCCGCCGTGGAGAAGAGCACCGCTGAACAGGGCCCGCGGTGCAGAAGAGCACCGCTGAACAGGGTCCCGCCGTGGAGATAGGCACCGCTGAACAGGGCCCCGCCGTGGAGAAGAGCACCGCTGAACAGGGCCCACAGTGCAGAAGAGCACCGCTGAACAGGGCCCGCCGTGGAGATAGGCACCGCTGAACAGGGCCCGCCGTGGAGAAGAGCACCGCTGAACAGGGCCCGCGGTGCAGAAGAGCACCGCTGAACAGGGCCCCGCCGTGGAGATAGGCACCGCTGAACAGGGCCCCGCCGTGGAGATAGGCACCGCTGAACAGGGCCCCGCCGTGGAGAAGAGCACCGCTGAACAGGGCCCGCCGTGGAGATAGGCACCGCTGAACAGGGCCCCGCCGTGGAGAAGAGCACCGCTGAACAGGGCCCGCGGTGCAGAAGAGCACCGCTGAACAGGGCCCCGCCGTCTCAAGCACCGCTCCGCTGGGCACCGCCGTCTCAAGCACCGCTCCGCTGGGCCCTTCCGCTCAAGCACCGCTCCGCTGGGCACCGCCGTCTCAAGCACCGCTCCGCTGGGCCCTTCCTCTCAAGCACCGCTCCACTGGGCCCTTCCTCTCAAGCACCGCTCCGCTGGGCCCTTCCTCTCAAGCACCTCTCCGCTGGGCCCTTCCTCTCAAGCACCGCTCCGCTGGGCACCGCCGTCTCAAGCACCGCTCCGCTGGGCACCGCCGTCTCAAGCACCGCTCCGCTGGGCCCTTCCTCTCAAGCACCGCTCCGCTGGGCACCGCCGTCTCAAGCACCGCTCCGCTGGGCCCTTCCTCTGAAGCACCGCTCCGCTGGGCCCTTCCTCTCAAGCACCGCTCCGCTGGGCACCGCCGTCTCAAGCACCGCTCCGCTGGGCACCGGCGTCTCAAGCACCGCTCCGCTGGGCCCTTCCTCTCAAGCACCGCTCCGCTGGGCCCTTCCTCTCAAGCACCGCTCCGCTGGGCACCGCCGTCTCAAGCACCGCTCCGCTGGGCCCTTCCTCTCAAGCACCGCTCCGCTGGGCACCGCTGTCTCAAGCACCGCTCCGCTGGGCCCTTCCTCTCAAGCACCGCTCCGCTGGGCCCTTCCTCTCAAGCACCGCTCCGCTGGGCACCGCGTCTCAAGCACCGCTCCGCTGGGCACTGGCGTCTCAAGCACCGCTCCGCTGGGCCCTTCCTCTCAAGCACCGCTCTGCTGGGCACCGCCGTCTCAAGCACCGCTCCGCTGGGCACCGCCGTCTCAAGCACCGCTCCGCTGGGCACCGCCGTCTCAAGCACCGTTTATGGTTCACTGTGCCCACCATGCCTCCTCCTTGACCAGTGGAGACTGTCATCCACCTGATGGACTGTGGCTTTGCACTCCCCAGGATGGTCCAGTGGGCAGCCCACCCACTGTAGAGACATTGAGAGACTGTGGCTTTGCACTCCCCAGGATGGTCCAGTGGGCAGCCCACCCACTGTAGAGACATTGAGAGACTGTGGCTTTGCACTCCCCAGGATGGTCCAGTGGGCATGGTGGCTCCTTGTGGATCTGGCATCGTGGACTCATGTGGCTGTGGTGCCCCCCCCTTCCCTTCCCCCTGAGGTGCCTGTAGTTTTTACATCTGATGCCCCTGCAGTGTTCTCTCCAAAGGACTCATGTCTCCTGTGTGGGCTTTGCCCTTATTTCTCAAGACTTTGGCCCACGGACATGCTGAATTCGTAGGATGTGCAGGACTTGGTACTTCAGTTATACACTGATGTGTATGTCATTAGTTTTGTTGTGAATATCTTTCATGGTTGTACGATAATTTTCTGGAGCTTTTTGGTACATAAGTATTTATTCCAAATATGATTATGTCCTAGCATTTTTCAGGGGTGTTTGGGTGGTGTCACTGTGACTTGGTGCTCTGCATTGGTGAGTACATAGTTGGGGGGGGGGTCGCATATGTGTGTGCCCGTAACCTTTCGTCCTCCCCCTCCCGTGTGTCATAGGTGCAGTACTCACCTTTGTCATCTGCGCCGGACTTCGTACTCGTGGTAGATGAGAAGGTAGACGAGAGCAGGTAGGATGTTTAATTCGGGTTCCATGCTGTCCTCCTTCCTCCTGGAGTGCGTAGTGGTGAGCGTTTTCCCGTCCGTAGTCTGTCTCCGCCGTGTTTTTATCGGCGGTGCTCCCGCCCCGGAAAAGGTGGCGTATTGGTGAGTTGTAATAGTGTGGGCGGTACATTGTCTGCCGCCTGTCTGTTGGCGGTGACCGCCGCGCTGTTTGTTTGTACCGCCGTGGCTGTCGGAGTGTTAAGGTGGCTGTCTGTGTTGGCGGTTCCCGCCAGGCTCAGAATACCATTTTTTTTACCGCCAGCCTGTTGGCGGGTTGGCCGCCGCTTTAACACCGACCGTCAGGGTTAGAATCACCCCCTTAATCTCATGATATTGTAGCTTGACATGTAGATATTGAAAACCTGATATTCCTGTATAATTGTAGGGTATACTTTTAGTTACGCCAAAATTCAATAACTAAGTGAGGACATTGACATTGCTCAGTTGGTCTCATGAAACTAATTCATTGAAATTGTCAAATGCACAGCACCTACTGGCTCCTAAAAGCATTCAGTGACAGTTGATAAAAAAAAGTTAGCATTATTTCTCATGCCCCTTTCAATGACTGCTACCTCTAGTAGTCAGGTCTGCTATTAATGAATTCATGAATAAATGAATAAGTATTCTTGTTGTATTTTTTCTTTCTATTTCATATCTCAAATATATGATGTATTCATTTTTTTCTAAATGATGCTTTATTTCATTTATTTCAAACATTCACACTAAACATATCTTCAACAACACCAGATATACCAGATTTATAACAGCTAGTTTATTTCAAAGTCTCCTTTCGAATGTTTTTCTGTGAACACCTTACAAACCTTTCCTCTGACTTGTGGGTGTCACACTTTTTGATATTCACTGGTGATTGATGGTTGTGTGAATGAGGTTGCCTCAAAGGAGTCTCGAATTCCTAAAACTATTGTAATAGTATTTTACTAAGTGTGAAGTCACTGTCACATCATGAAATTGGCAGGCATTCTCAGTTACACTAGTTTAATAATATTTCTTCTGTACCAATAATGCTATTAATGAGGGGTGTAGCTAGCCAGATGACCAAGAAGGCCACCTAGTCTGTAAGCCCTGCCAACCCAGGAGGCACTGCAGCCAGCAACCAGCAAAAGAGTGGCAGAAGTTTGTGCTATGCATTGACATCAGTCTCCTGATGGGGGCTGGGGTCCGGTAGGCTGGAAAAAGTGAAGTTGACCTGAAGCAAGAGACACAGTATCAGGAAGAAAGACCCAACATCTATTAATAACAAAATGACGGCTGCCCTTCTCTGACTCTGACTCCAGAAAAAGTTGTCGCTCAGACACGGGATGATGGATCCACATCACCAATGATCATCATCACTCTGCCACTACAAGTACTGGGAAAATGTAAAAATCCACCAGCAATAGATTTCCTCACTCTTGATGTGACTGTAAGCACACTTTGCCAGTGTGGCTGGGTCTTTAACACTATGCAGTGGTTATAGCTAGCAGCGCGCAGCTGTGCGGGCAGAGTGGGGTGAATGGTCACTGTGTTGTCAATTGACAGATTAACCCTTCCTTCTGTTAAAGCAGGCACTGTAGGTAAGCTCTGATATTCAGACATCTGTATCTAGGAGGTGTTGGGGATTTGGGTGTTCTCGCAGATAACAAGGCCTACATGACATTTAAGAATGCCATCACCTTGTTTTTTGTTGTGGTGTGGAACCATTTGAGTGCCCGGGGGATGTTCTCTGGGGAGATATCCATCATCTGACAATAATTACTCCTCATGTGCAGAGCTGCGCAGAGGGCAACTCCATGCTATGCAAGGAGCTGGTTGATCCTGCATGTGCAGTTGGGCCGTTTTAAGGAGAGGATGTTGGCTTCATTTGAATCTGGGAGATTAGAACAAGCCACGTACTTCCTGACTGCCGTACAACTTTATGACGGGGATAGAGAACATATGGGGATGGGTTCTGGGGCTGTGACTCTGAATCAAACCTGGCAGTGTTGACTGGGTGTCTGTGGAGTGTGTGCAGTGATTAAGACCCTCTGCCCCCAATAATTGGATACACCACTTGTAGACTGCATCATAGTGGGTGCCACATAGCTGTGACTGATTGTGTCCCTCTGATTATAAGACAGCAGCAGGTCTCACACTATATATTAGTGGCTGGGTGAATAGGCCCTAGGGGAAGTCCCACTGGGCTGGGGCTGTGTAATACCCACTCCAGTGATGTCTACTGGGAACATTTAATAGCACAAGAGCACTCATGACGGTAGTAGAAGTACATCATCTTTTCTTATACTAAACCTGCATGTACATAACATGGCTTCTCATCAATCCTAGACCAGGCCTGATGAGATGGGGTAGACCATTCTTTTAAGCAACATAAACTGCCATTTGATGTCAACTGGGAACATTTATTAGCACAACAGCACTCCTGACAGTGGTAGAATACCTTGTTGCGTAGGTTCTCATTATGCTAATGAGGCTATTGGATTTGGGAAACAGGATCACATGGATTGTGGCTACTAAGTAGACTTCCATACCACATGATGCCTGATGGCCAAATCTGAGTTCTCCGGATAACTAGCAGTGCCTCATCTCTGGCCGAGATGATTGTGGCAACCAGGCACATGACAAGAAGACTCCTTAGGGGAATCATGGTCAATAAGATCCCATCCCTTTCTCTCAGTTACCAAGAGAGTCTCATGCGAACGACAGAGGCAGAATATAGTTCAATAAGGACTTATTTAAGTAAATGCATCTTAGTTAGAAAGGCATGTATTGTAATAACTAAGATGATAAAACACAATAAAAGCAAGCAGGTGACAAAATGAGTAAAACACTAGAATAATCCTACAATACTGTCACTAGGAGTGATGTATATATTTCTCCTACCTACACTATGACTGAACACAAAGTAATAAGCCTAATCTCCCCTTTGTGTTTTCTCCCTGGGGGTACGCCATCCCTAATACCTGGAGGAAGAAGCCTGTAGCCTAGAGAGACTCCTTCAACATGTGGATCAGGGGTCCGGCTATCTAGGCAGGTAGCTGCAGAGAAGCAATCAGCAATCAGCATACAGTTGTGGCCATTTGGCTGGAATCTACCTATAATGTACCTGTGACAAAGGGGTGTTTTTATAATAAAACAGTTGACATTCTAAGAAATGGTCCGCACACATGAGTGTGTGTTTTCTGTGAATGTTGGAGACACAGCATACCACGTGTGTCGGCAACCCTATCTGACTGTAGCCTCAGAGAAAGCACAGAATGACTTAAATGTCCTACTAAGAACATAATGCTTTCCTAGGGGTCAGTACAATGAGATAAAGAAAATGAAACAGCATCGCAAATATCGCTATTGCTAGAAAAATAAAGGATTGCTGAGTAAAATGTAGCAGGGTAAAAGTGAACAGCGACAGGCCTAGTTAGCTTAAAACAATGTTTTTAAAACATGGCTAAAATAGCTACACAACACCCTCCCCTTGCCGGTCAAAGGTGGTTTAAAAGTGTAAGAAAAGGAAAAACACTTATGTGAAAAAAAACTCATATGTCAATTGTGACAAGTTAAGAGACACAGAGGAAGGAAGAAGAACAATTTGGACAAGTCAAATTCAATAGTCAGTATCACTTTGGAAATCGCCAATTACATCTGGGACAATTGAAGCCAGGAGACATTCTACTAAGGCAGGTGGTAAAATATCCAGGTCATATCCAAGTAGAGCACAGTCGTGTTCCAAAGCCTGATCTCCAGCTGAGGCAGCAGCATTCCATGTCATGACCTCCATGGAATTAAGAGTCACAGAATCCATAAAAGGCAACTCGTAAACAGCTTCTTGTAACAAACACACCCTCAACGCGCATATCTAATAATGAGCTCTCATCGAAAACATCAACAGATCAGCGTCCAATGAAAGTAAGTGCTGCATAGAAAGACAGTCTTTAGTACACATTCAAATAAGCACCAGAATTATCGAAACATGGGCTGCACACAATCAAAAACTGGTCAGAATGACAAAGACCAGTCACACTCCAGGTGTTCCAGGAGTGGTGCTCCGAAATTCTGCATCATGCGTTCACGACACAGTTGTGCTGGTGGTAGCGCTTTCAGTACTCTTTGCTGTGACGGAACAGCCATTGCACAGAAAAAGTAGCAACAGCAAAATGACACCTATTATTGCCAAAGTAATCAGAACTCCCCCGAAGACACTCGGAAATATAGAATAAATGGCTGATGGTATTAAACCGAATATGGAAAAGAAGGTGTGAACAAAACCAGAATCAACAGCCTTAAAAAAGTGGGCAATTCCAGTAGTACTGGATGCATTAAATATTTGTCCCAAGAGTTCACCAATATGTCTCAAAATGTTTGTAGCTAAAAGGGACTGAATCACCACCAATGACCTCGCAACCTGAAGCGCACAGGTCTTGCGTGGAGATTTAAGCGCCACATGTTTTTGAAACAATAAAGCCTTTAGTCTACTCAACTTGTCAAAATTCCCATCAGAAGTAGCAATACGAGGCCAAATGTCTGCTACTCCTTGAAACTGCATAGGGGGAAAAAGGACAATCCCACAACACGTAACAAATTAGGAGACCAAAACAATGTAAGCTATTCCGGCTCTCACTGTTAAGGAGCACATAGCTGCCATTGAGGAGCACCTGTAATGCAGGTCTAATCAAGGGGACTGGGACTTACTTTAGATAACAAGCACAATTTTCCACAGAGGCATTACACGACCCGTGCAATGACAGCTGTTTACAAACCATTGAATGGCTCACAGAAGTTTTGCATTTACTAATGCTAAGAAAGACCTCTTTCCTACAAATGAAACAATTTTACAGGAAAGGAAGCTACCACACTTCGTGTATGTAACTATCTCTCAGCCTTTCATATCTGCCCCCGGGAATGTGTTTTAAACTGGATGTAAATTGAAGTGTTGAAATTGGCAAATTTATAAACCAATGTTTTAGCAGTTCAGCGGATGGTATTTCTGCCACAGTAATAGGCAACTTTTCTAACTTTTCAATATGCAGTATGACATATGTTGCTTCCTTCTTAGCCACTATTGATTGCTGTTGCGTTAAATTAAATGTGGAAAAAGTCTCCCTTGTGCCTACATGTTGCCAGGGACACAACCTGCTTTTAGTGCCTGTAGTGTCCAACCTAACTGCATAATGGATGTTAGCTAACTTTGTCCAAGTTGCAAAAATGAGACATCACTCTGTAATATTTCTATTGCAGAGGATGCGCTGTTATTTAAGGTGTTTATTTGGTCGGACAATGTATTAATCCCATTTTCTACAACAGCTAATGCTTTCTGTGAGTTTTCCTGATCTATTTCCTTAACCGGGTATCCATATTTCAGTATATGCAGCATATAATGAAATACGGGAAAGCTTCCATATTGAATTATATGCTGCATATCAGAAGCGTTTTCTGCGTTGTCTTCTGGAGCCTAACGGAAAATCTTGTAAATCTGTGTTATTAGACAGGAGGCTTAGATGTTCTTTGACAGCATTTAGTGAGGAGACCTTCATCCATTGCTGGCATAGTTTCGCAACACTATGGCCCTCATTATGACATTGGCGGTAAAAAACGAATACCACTGCATTGACTGTGGCCAACATACCTCCGCGGATGGCGAACATCCGTCCGCCAGATTATGATACACACACACACAAAACCGACAGAAAACAGCCACATCCACACATCCGCCAGACCCACTGAACATGATAAACTGTTGGTACCACCACCCATACCATTACACCACCAAAACAATGCCCTCCAAATAATGACCCACCAATCACCACAGCGGACATTCAACGGTGGTAAACCATTGGCAGTGCACACTGCTGCAGCGGATATGGCCACTCAAAAACAAAACAAGACAACAGTGGCCTGAAATATAAACCCACACCTGTCACAAATGCACACACACCACACTCCCACTAACAGTACTATAAAACACCCCCCACATCACCCACAATCCTTTGCAAACAGGAGAAGGCTACTACACTTTGCCACTCCAATCCCAGAGAGAACTGCACACACACATCACAGATACCATTCATCCTTCACACACTGCACACCCTACCACTTCACACATCACCCTCTGCACAACACACTCCACACAACACCCATGTCTCCACAAAGGCACCCCCGGTTCACTGATGAGGAGTTGCGGGCCATAGAGGAGGAAATAGTCATGGTAAAGCCACAGCTGTTTGGAGCACAGGTACAGCAGATCTCCATTGCCAAGAAGAGGGAGCTATGGCAGAGAATCGTGGATAGGGTGAACACCGTGGGACAACGTTCATGCACACGCGACGACAGAAGGAATAGGTGGAATGACCTATGGGATAAGGTGCATTCCAGTGTGGCAAGGCACCAGCTCACCATCAGAAGTGCCGGTGGACCCCCACCTCCTCCCCTACAGCTGACAGCATGGGAGGAGCATGTCTTGGCAATCCTGCATCCAGAGGGACTCACTGGAGTAGCCAGAGGAATGGACACCGGTAAGTCAACATTTACTACCTATCAACCCCCATGCCTGCATGCCACCATGACCACTCACCCTCACTCCCATCACCCCACTCCATGCCACACAGTGCACCACCCCAATTACCAAAACTAAATGCCAAGTTCTGCATGCCATACCCACTGCATGTACATCCCTTCCAGCTCTACATGCACACCAACTACCAATCCATACACAGCTTGGAGAACTAACATTCCCACAACCCATCACCATACACAACCAAAGTTGGGAGGACAACAGCAATAACATAGGGAAAGCTAGTAATGCAGAATATGTCAGTGACGTACCATAATACATCACTTACATCCCACAGGTGCCTCAGCCAGTGTCAGTGGTGAGGAGGTGTCATGGCTCCCCCGGTTCTCTGATGAGGAGTTGCGGGCCATGGTGCAGGAAATAGTCATGGTAGAGCCACAGCTGTTTGGAGCACAGGTACAACAGATCTCCATTGCCAGGAAGAGGGAGCCTATGGCAGAGAATCATGGACAACAGAAGATGTCCCCAGTGATGACTGGAACTCAGGAGCTCTGGATCTGGATGAACTCCCTGACCCATCAGGGACCACTGGTCAGTTCCACAGCCAGTCCACCACAGTCCCCCCTCTGAATCTAATGCCACAGCAGCCAGCCAATATCCCCACACCTCTGTCCCCAGGACACATCAATCAGTAGTGTGCCCACCTGTACAGGGACCCGAGTCCATACCACACAGGCAAGCCAATGAGGGTCCTTGTGTCAGTGGGAATGGGCACAACATTCAGGGGACACAGCAGGCACAAGGGGCCAGGGACACTCAGAGGACAGCTGTGAGCCAGGGGGAGAACAGGCCCCATGAACCGACTGCCCAGGAGGCACTTACAAATCTCCTGGGGGCTTACCAACAATCCCAGGACAGGATGAATCAGGTGACCACCATCACGTAGGAGGCAAGGGGTACACCATCAGGAGGTCATGCAGCAGTTGCAGGGCATAAATGCCAACTTGGCCTCCATTGCAGTGGTTCTGGGTGACATGGACAACACCATGTGGGAGGAAAGAGCACACC
This sequence comes from Pleurodeles waltl, assembly GCF_031143425.1. Classification (NCBI taxonomy): domain Eukaryota; kingdom Metazoa; phylum Chordata; class Amphibia; order Caudata; family Salamandridae; genus Pleurodeles; species Pleurodeles waltl. The sequence continues at coordinate 284,236,323 of NC_090447.1, forward strand.
AGCAGGCCCCTGACACTAGCCACTCCACCCTGCAGCCCCCACATCTGCTGCAGCTAGTGGACAGGAGGCCCTGCCACAGGACCCACAGGCCATAAGCACCCCTCCCCCTGCAAAAGGTGAACTACCCCACGAATGTTCCCTGTGACCCAAACAGACGCCAGAGACAGTTGCCAAGACCAAGACTACTGCCAGGAAATGAGCCCCTCCTGAACGTCCCCCGTCCACTTTCAACTGCCATTGCTCCCCTTCCTATGGCCCCTTGGACCTGGACCTGTGCTACAGACTGGCCCACTATTCCCAGCCATCACCCCACTCTATTGCACTTTGCATTGTACACAACATTTTCAAAAAAACACCCTTGATCACAACTTGAGGAATAGTGCTTTACCTGAAGAAAATGTACAATGTATTGTGCTGTATTGAACTGTATGATCCTCAGCACATGTCCAGTAATATGTTGATCCATACTACAATGGTGTCTCAGCAGTCTATACACATAACAACATTACACTGTTGAAACCACACCAACATCTGCAATAAGGAAGGCAGTCAGGTGGGATGCAAAGGTAGTGACTGGCATTATGCTACAGCTACACAGCACAACACTTAAATGGAGAAATATATAGTTCAACAGTCTTATCTGAGTGTCATTGGAAAAACTGCAGTATCATATGTGTCCTGTTGTCCACATCCTCCTCTTCCTCCTCCCCCTCCTCAATGTCCTCACTGTCCACTGCTGCCACAGGTGCAATGTCACCCCCCTCCTCCTTCAGATAGGGCACATGGCATCTGTGGGCAAAGGTGTGCAACATGCAGCACACAACAACAATTTTGCAGACCTTCTCAGGAGCATAGCATAGGGATCTTCCTGCCAGATGGAGGCACCTGAACATGGCCTTCAGGAGACCAAAGGTGCTCTAAAAAATCCTCCTTGTACGCCCATGAGCATCCTTGTACCTATTCTCAGTCCCTGTTCTCAGATTCCTTACAGGGGTCGAGAGCCAGGACAGGTTTGGTTAGCAGGAGTCACTTGGAAGAAGTGAGGGACACACATTAGCCTTGAACAATGGCATGGGGTATGACTCCTGAAGGCATACACTGACATACATTGGGCTGGGACTCAGGCTCACATATAAGCCACACTCCATGTCTCTGTAGTTGTGCCATCAGCTGTGGGAAGCTGCTATTCCTCAGGGCTAAGGCATCATGTACCGACCCAGGATACTTTGCAGTGACGTGGGAGATGTACTGGTCAGCAAGGCACACCATATGGACATTGAATGAGTGGAAACTCTTCCTATTCCTGTACACCTGTTCATTGGCCCGGGGGTGGGGGGGGCTAAGGCAATATCAGTCCTATCATTGGCCCCAATCACATGTGATATGTGTCCCATTGCATAGAATATAGCCTTCATAGTGGGCAATTCATCAACCTGGGGGAATGCGATATAGCTGTACATATGTTTGAGCAAGGCAGACAAAACCCATGCAAACACAATAGAAAACATTGGCTGTGTCCTTCCTGCAGCCAAGCCCACTATCACCTGGAAAGAGCCTGTTGCCAGGAGATGGAGCACTGATAGTACCTGCACAGGAGGGGAGATCACTGTGGTGCATTGGATAGCAGGTAGCAGATCAGGCTCCAATTGTGTGCACAGCTCAGTGATTGTTGTCCAGATGATAGGTGAGTATGATGTGCCTGTCCTCCAGTGTAGCCAAGTCCACAAGGGGTCTGTACACAGGTGCAAGCCTCCTCCTCCTATTCATCCCCAGTGCTTGGTACCTATGTGAACCAAAAGGAAGAAGGGAGTGACAAAAGGAACTATGGACACACAACATCAGTGAACACAGAGCATGTTTGTATGTTGGACACTGGAAATGTCTGGGTGTGTACATTCGACACCAATGATGCACTATCAAATCTGTATATGTGCACTAGCAGTAGAAAATGGCAACTGCCTGTACTGTATGCAGGGACAGGTGGAAGTGACCTCACTCCGGCAGCTTCATGCAGTCTGTACCACCGTGCGATTCCTCATTGGCTAACATGAGGCCTTGGAGTACAGGAACCAATGATGATTAACTCTAGTGGTGACAGTGTTCACCGCCCCAAACATTACCACCATTTTCTGTCTATCACTTCACTTGATTCCTGACTTTCCATAGGACTACATCTCCACTGAATGTGCTGCTGTGACCTGTGTCTGGAACCTGCCATGGCCCGTGTAACAGGCGAAAGGGCCCCAGCCTTCACATCAGAGGATTTGGAGAGGCTTGTGGATGGTGTCCTACCCCTTTATGAGCAGTTGTATGGGCCTCTAGACCAACAGGTGAGTACATCATGGGTATGTTGCATGCAACATGGCTGCATGCAGATGTGTGTGTGTGCTGGCAGTGTGTCATTTGGGGGGGTATGGCAGGTGGCAGTGTACATGTAGAGGTACGGATCATATGTGTGCCTGATGAGGGGCTAATGCAGTATGTAGGCCACATGTGTGACAGGCTGAACTGCGTGGTTCATGGTGTCCCTCTGTTTTTGCTTCCTCTGCAGGTCAGCACCCATAAGAAGAAGGGGTTGTGGCGTGCTATCGACAAGGACGTGTGGAACCTGGGGCTCCACAGCCGGCAGAGCACCCACTGCAAGAAACGGTGGGAGGACCTGAGGCGCTGGGCCCGGAAGACCACGGAGGCCCAGCTGGGGATGGCCTTCCAAAGAGGGAGGGGTGCCCATCGGAACCTGACGCCCCTGATGGCCCGCATACTGGTTGTGGCCTACCCAGAGCTTGAGGGCATCACAGCAGCCACAAGGGGTGAGTACAGTGTGTGTGACAACCATCGTTGTTGCCTGTCATGGAATTAAGGTGCAGGGTTCTAGTCAGTGGATGCCCTAATAGTCCAGTGTTTTGCATATTGAGAGATCTCTATCCTCATGGGAAAAACATCAGGCATACTATGCCTAAATGCTGATTGAGCTTTCTGAATCCCCCACTGTCAACCTGGGTCTCTTATATACCTTAAACAAATGAGGAAAGAGCTTTTGGGACAATCCCTCCCACTCTGTAAGAAGTATTAAAGAAATGCTGGATATTTTAGGTAAGCTTTGAATGAAACACGTCGGAACTTGGCCAAAATCCCAAGGTGTCTTTCCCAAAACTAAACCGTTCCCTGCTGTACCATAAACATCATTCTAGTACATCCTTATCTTGCTGACTGACTCCTCTACATCATGTCCTAGCCCTTCAGTGAGAAAAGAACATGCAGAATAGAAAACACATTACATAACATGTTTTGTATGACAAACTACTTGCACCTTTAACGTGTCAGTGAAGCTGAGGCTAAGCTGAATACAAAATGGAGTCTGTCACTGGTGACCACTAATGTGACGGTGGATAGCTAAGCCAAGTGCAAAGTGGTGCGACACGAAGTCAGTGGTCAAAACACAAATATCACTACATTCCGCCTTATGCCCAGTTACTTGTGTAGCCTATTGGTTTAAAATCAACTTTTTTCGATCTAAATATTGCAAGTAAATTAGGAATACATTGTACACAGCAACATAATGATATAATATGATCTAATAGTACAAAAATTCCACCGAAACTTTGTGTAATTGTCCAAAATCTGGTAACCACTGAAACAACCAGTCCCACCATCCCTGATCCATATCCTGTTTTACTGCTTTCACTAACGTATGTAGTGTATCAATGTGGGCCTGGATAGATTTGGAGTGGTCAGGAAGGTTAAAACAACACATGCCTTCAAATTCAGAACAACGATGATTCTGTTTTAGCAAACGGTAGTCTATAGCAGCCCTGTTTTGTAATGCAGCTTTTTTAGTACCACGCACATCTTATAAAAATTAAGATAAAGCAATAGGAGTATGGTTAATATTTTTAACTACTAGACAAGCTAACTTGTTTATCACCCTAGTATTGTATACAGCTAAACCAGGCACGCCTACAATAGAAAGACTGAAGCTTAGATACTCTGATTGGGATAATAATTGAATAGCTGAATCACAATCTTCATCTACTTGAATAGTATCTCTAGGATAACCAGTCTGTATAGAGTTAGATAGAAACATCATAAGTCCCAGGCGTGTGAAAGTACACAGCCCGTCTGTTATGTTAGCTGAAATGTAGGTAAAAGTAAGGTTTCCACATGAGAACAGCCAGCCAACTGGCAACTTGACATGTTTATTGTGACTGGCAGCAGTCACTAGATGATGACAAGCCATGTGATTTGTCATGTTTTTACAATGTCTGTCCATTCGGTAAAAGCACAAAACTCTATGTATGTTTTGAGAGGTTGATGTTTTCTTTTCTAAACGCAATTGAATGCATTTTCCAACGTCACAGGAATTGCAGGACATGTAATAACACACGTCACCAGTAGTGATGTTGTATGTAATTATCTGAGTGAGATTGTCCCACTTGTCATAGCTTTTTTCCTGGCAGTCCCTGCAATACTCATAGGGACTGAAGTGGTTTTCACATCATGTTCTTGCACATCTTTATCCTGGTTAGTGCATTGAATATTTCTAACAAGGATGCATGTTGGTGTTGGCATGGCGATCAGACACGTTGACAAAACATCCACAGTGATTTTCATGGCGCCCATGCAAAAGTCAGATCTGTTGAGCACAGTCTGTGGCAAATGTATCCAAATGTTGTTATTCAGATGCAGTAAAGGTGTTGAACGATGTGGTCGATCAAGCAAGTTGAGGTTGGGGGTGTTAGGTCATTCAGGACCCCACATGCCCACAGCCAAAAGGAGGCTACATGGCACATTCACAGCAAAGACAAGCTGTAGTATGATCTGTAAACGAAATAAGTATGATCATTCTCGCAAATAACATTCATCAGCTGGAATATGTTCCCATTTTTCCTTTCCTGGTTTCATGATTAGCAGAACATTATTGGGGCCCTTTGCTATAATTTCTACAGGTTCAGGAGGGCTATTCGGGGATTTCACCCCCACTTTAGCACCAGGGTTTTTGTCACTTGAACCAAAACCTCCCTACCCATGTACAGTAAGAAGGGCTGGGGCACTCCCCTTCCTCACCAGTCCTCCATACACTGGAATTATGACAAGTTGAGCAATTCTGTCTCTAATTTGTATGAATAAATCAGCTAACAGAATAGCTTTGATTCCTCCTCGGTAATCTGCATCAACCACTCCCTCTAAAATCTAAATACGTTTGAGGGCCAACCCAGATCTGGGAGCAATCAATCCGAAATGCACTGGGAGAATCTGTACTCCAACAACTGTTTCGCACAGTGCTATGTCTCGTGGTTTCAGTCTGTAAGCTTGTAAAGCATGTAAGTCAAGACCTGCAAGACCTGCTTCGGGTGTGGCTCTGTAATGAGCTAAGGCTCTAGGTTTGTTTCCCAGTATTTGATGGTATTGGTGACCACATGTGGTTGTATTTGCAAACCTGGAGTTAACATTCACATCAGGGGTGTTTCAGCATTTGTTAATGGTCTGTTAATCAGTATCTGGAGGGCTTCATTTAAATGCTCTCTCCAATTTTTCAAAGTTCCATCAGATAATTTTCGCAATTGGGCTTTCAGCAAGCCATTTATTCTCTCAATCAGTGCTGAAGCTTGTGGATAATAAGGTATATGAAATATCCACTCAATATTGTGCAGAGAATAGTAGTCCTGCACCAATTTTCCTTTGAAGTGTGACCCATTGTCAAATCCAAAGTTCTGATAGTATTGTGCTGAGTAGAACGTTTGCAAGGGATAGCAATCAGGTACCCAGAGTAAGTGTCCACTACGGTGCAGGCGTATTGACACCCACGACTAATAGGTAGAGGTCCAATGTAATAAATTTGCCATATCTGTCCTGGTAACATTCCTCTCCCCAATTGACCTTTGACTGTTTGTGGAACAGATCTCTGTTGTGTGTGCTGACAAATAGGACATAGCAAAATCACAGTTTTTATCAAGTCTAGGGGAATGTGCATCCGTCTAATCTCTGCCCACCTGTAAGTGGCTTTTTCTCACAGATGTCCACATTTTTGGTGCCCCCATTTAGCCATCCCAACTAAGTTAGAATCCTGTGTTGCCACTTCTGCCTCTGAAATGTTGGCTTTGTCGTCTTCAAAGGAATTGAACCAGCATTCTAGTGAGTCAATGGGACAATGAGCATCCACATGGTATACTGTGACTTTACTCTGTTCTAACATTTCCCAAATTTCCTGCACCAACTCTTTGCTCCACACCTCCTTTGAGTGGATAAACCAGTTATGTGCATGCCATGTGGGAAGCCAGGTGGCTAACCCATTGGCAGTGGACCAAGAATCAATGTGAATATGACAAGTCCCAGGCAGCTCTTGCTTTAGGGCCTGATACACAGAGTACAACTCTGCATATTGGCTACTTTTCCTTTCTCCTGTGGTGGTCAACAACCTTTTGGTAACTGGATTGTATAACACTGCTTTCCAATGTATTTTGGTACCCATGTCTATGGATGAACCATCAGCATACCATACATGCTTCCTATCCACAGGGGACAAGGATTCAAATGGCACACCCCATCTCACAAGTGACTCTTTTACCTGTGGTATCTCCTGCACCCTCTCCTCATCCTGTACAGGGGCTTGTGACACCTGTTCATGTAGGGCTGCAGTACCCGCCGGTCCTACTCGCGCACTGTCTTGTATGTACCATTTCCAGTGTGTGATACTAGCCTTTTGTGCATGTCCTATACCGTGAGGTTTAGGTGAACTCATCACCCACTGCATGACTGGTATTTCAGGTCTCAGAATTACATTATGACCTAGTGTTATTTGTTCAGTATCCACTAGAGCCCAATAACAGGCCAAAAGCTGTTTTTCAAAAGGAGTACAGCGCTCTCCAGAGTCAGGTAGTTTTCTAGTCCAAAACCATAGGGGCACCCTCGTCCTTCCCTGTTTCTGCCACATACTCCAATTTGCATATTGTCCCTGAACAGTTACATGTAACTCAGTGTCTCACTCCTGCAGTGGTTACAAGTCCAAAACCCATTGAATTGCTTCCTTTGCCAAATCAAAAGCACACTGCTCCTCTTCACCCTATTCAAACTCATGTTTTTTCCTTGTCACTTTGTACAGAGTGGCCAAGATCTGACTCAAATGAGGGATGTACTATCTCCAAAAACCAAACAACCATATAAATCTCTGTGTCTCCTGCTTAGTGTGGGGTGTGGCAAACTTGAGAATCTTTTGCTTCGCTTGCGGTGACACCTCTCTGTGTTCCTGATTCCACTGAATGCCTAGAAACTTCACATTTTGAGATGGTCCTTGTGTCTTGTCTGTGTTAATCATCCACCCCTTGCTCTGCAAGAGTTTTACCACTCTCTATAACTGAATCGGTACCTGTTCTTCTGTCTCTCCCTGAATCATCACATCATCAATGTACTGGGTCAATTGCACACCTGGAATGACAGATACTTCATCCAGGTGCTCTGCCACCAGCCGTTGACAGATAGTAGAACTATGTATGTACTCTTGAGGCAAAGATAACATTCAGAACTGTCTCCCACAGTGTGAAAATGAGAATTGTTTTTGACATTCTGTCACCAAAGGTATAGAGAAGAACGAGTTGGCAATATCGATGGTGGCATGCCATGTCCCTGTATGTTTCTGTATTCATTCAATCAACGTGATGGTGTTTTGGACCGCGGCTGTCAAAGGGGGTGTATGTCTATTCAGCTCGCAGTAATGAATTCTGTACTGCCTATCAGGTCATTTAACCGGCCAGAGGGGATTGTTTCATTCAGTGGAAGTTGGAACTATTACACCAGCCTCAATCATGTCTTTTATAGTTTCACTTATTTCATCATGCCCTCCAGGAATGCAGTGCTGTTTCAAATGTATTACTTAAGTTGCATGGGGCACCTTCACCGGGGGACGTTTTAAACGACCCACTCTAATTGCTGCCACTGAAATATGTCCGAACTGATAACCATCATCCAGATACAAAGTCATTCCTTCCAAAATGTCATTTCCCAGTATGTATTCCAAAAGAGGCACAATCAGCACAGTATATTCTCTTTTTGCTGTTCTCCCTGTTTTCATTTGTACCGTAATTTTGCACAGCGGGGGTCTGCCTTTCCCCCAACCCTGTGATGGTGTAATGCGGTCTGTTAAACTTCTTAGGGTTTCCATAAATGAAAGAGGCCTCTGCCCTGGTGCCAACTAAGGCACAAACTTTTTGCAAATTTTTGTGTTTCCAATCTATTTCTAAATCAACATGAGGTTAGTTATCTCAGCGAGCCCAACTTTGTACCGGAGCTTGGCCAGTTTCCTAGTCTGATTTAAACCTGTCAACTTTTGCCCTTGTGAGGTCTAGATATATACTTTCATATTTGTGAGCAGGCTCGCCCCAGTCCCTGTTCTCAAAAGTTAGTAGTCACTGTCCAGGATTTCCTCTCTCTCTCGTGAGGAAACATTTCTCTCCCTTTCTTTTCCTTCCCCTGATAACTGTGACTGGCTCTGCGTTTCACACTTGTTATCTTGCTTGTTTACCTTTCTGCTGCCTTTCTTTCGATCCAAACCTATTTTACAATACATTTCCCACAGGCTTTCGGTTTCTATCCCATCAATCTGTTCTTTCTTGACACCATTTTTTTAGTAGTGCTGTAAACATGTCCTTCCTGGACACTCTTTTGTTATCTGTGCCACCCTCAGACCTTATAGATCTTTCGGGTTTATCCCAAATTCCTAATTCACCTAACTTTCTGACCACCTCTAGTACATCTTTCAAAGCCTGTCCTGTCTGACTGAATAATAAAGTCATAATTACTTGCTTATAGGCAGGTGGAGCAAGGCAAATTATTTTGTTTCTTATTGGCACAGTAAGCTGTACATCTAACAATTGGTGTGCATTGCCCAAGAAAATGGCACATTTCATTGCCTCCTCCTTAATTCTTTGCATTGCATCTCGTAAGGTATACCAAGGTTTCGCATTGGGAGGCCACTCTGAATCAGTGGGGTATTTCAAATTACATCCATCAACAACTATTTGTAACAAAGTGGTCTGGTGTTGTCCTTGAAAACCCCTGAACTGTTTCTGTATTACCGGGTCAGAACTTAAAGTACAGAACTTGCTAGAGTCCCCAATATGTGACATAACACCAGAAGCGCTGGTTTTAAACAACCTCATGATCCAAGAAAGTAGGGACTCCCCTGTTCTCTGTTTAAAGCGATTCATAATGTCATTTTCTTCTTGCTGTGTGTAATCTTCAAGAGCATGTAAAGCAACTCCTGCTGGATCTTGTGGTGTGTTCTGCAATATTTGTCTAAATATTGGCTGTGCACGCACTATATTCTGCTCTTCTAAGTCCCTCTGTTCCCCACCTTTTTACTCTCCTCATCACTAGAGTTTGACAGATCACTGCTGGTTAAAACGTTATTATCCCAAGACGAATCTGGGCACCAGTCCAAACCAGCATTAGCAATGACGAAATTAACCTTTTTCGGATTTATCCTTCCTCTGTTTAGAAAATTTGTTTTGAGCTACTTTGATTGCAGCACATTCTGCAATGGTTTGATAAGTGTTAGCCTTATCTTTCAATGATTTATACGGACAAGACAACATGGTGACAATATTCTTTGAATCCACAAGCTGCTTTTCCAATTGTTCATTCTCCCTTTCTAACAGTTTACATTTTCTATGCATTTTTCTGTATGAAGACAAACGTATCCACCCCTGTCTTCCAAGAACTGAAAGATCATTCCCTTCATCCGGTACTTTTCTTAAGCAAGACAAAATGTCTGCTGGTTCTACTTCATTCAAACATTCATTCCAGCTCTCAGATAAACCAGGCAAATGTGAAAATGTATTAGCTAATGTTGGAAATGGCCTTAATCAGGGTCACCCCCAAACTTTTTGCCTTCATCCTTCTCTTTTTCTGACCTCATTTTTGCTAGCTTTAGGACTATGCACACTTTACCACTGCTAATAAGTGCAGATGCTCTCTCCTTAAAACATGGTGACATTGGCTCATACCCAATTGGCTTATTTAATTTACTTGTAAGTCCCTCGTCATTTGCTCTACATGTGCCCAGGGCCTGTAAATTAAATGCTACTAGTGGGCTGCTGCCACATAAGTAGCCACTAACCATGTCTCAGGCCTGCCTCTGCAGTGCCTGTGTGTACAGATTCACTGCCACTTCGACTTGGTATTTAAAAGTACTTGCCAAACCTTAAACTGCCCTTTTTCTACATATAAGTCACCCCTTAGGAAGGCCCTAGGTAGCCCATAGGGCAGAGTGCTATGTAGGTAAAAGGCAGGCCATGAACATGTGTGTTCTAGATGTCCTGGTAGTGTAAAACTCCTAAATTCATTTTAGACTTTCAGTTCTGGTTCCATGACAGCCGCAAACTCCTCTGTGTTCCTGGAGATGAGTCTCTCCTTTTATATGATGTGTTTCCACCAGGCTTTTGGTGGCATTGCTACTGCCTAGAAATCCTGGCAGTATGGTGGGCGGATACTTGTCTTCCACCTTCCTGTTGGTGGCTACCGCTGTGTTCAGTGGTCGTACCGCACTGGCAGATGGGGTGGTACATTGGCTCTCTATGGGATGGATCACCCCCATGGTCATTATATGGCGGTCATTACCACTAGTCCGCCGGTGGTACTGCTGCCGTCGCTGGCATGACAGTCAGCTGACTGCCAATGTCATAATGAGGGCCTATACGTTGTCACTATACCCGAGGGTTCAGAGGACACATAGCGAGGGTCTGGCCTATTCATTCTAAACCCCCCCAGAGGGGTTAACAAAGCAAGTATAGCACCCATTGGTGTCTACAGGCCACAATAACCATCCACTAGGACTTGAAAAGGATGTGTTAAATGTACCATTCTGGACCCATTCATTGAGCTGATCTTCAAACGCATTTATATACTTCTTCCATTTATAAAATTTGCCAGGGGTGGGAATGCAGGGCACATTCAATTCCTTAATGTTTGCTAAGCCTAAACAGCTTGTTTGTTGTACTGTTTTGTTTAAAAATATAACTTGAACAGGAATCATATGTGCTCTAAATAAAGCTTCTCTTCGTATCATATGTGCTCTAAATAAAGTGTCTCTTCCTCGTATTTGCCAAATTTTTGTTCCCCACACACTTTTTAAGTCAATTGACTTCAACCAGTACTCATAGCCATCTATACCCAATCGGGAAACAAAGGAATCAGAGTAAATCAATTTTGTATCTGTCAATAAAACAGGTTGGCTTTACATTTCTGGCAATTTAAAATAATATGACTCAGCATTCTTAACATTGTGTGCAGACAAATATGCAAATTTCTCAGTATACGTTTTAGAACTGCCTGCTGGTGGAGTCGGGCATCGTTCCCATTGGGTATATTTAAAAAATAGTCTTTGGGGTACTTGCTCTGTGAATGAAATAATGTCCATAGTAATTTTAACAGAACATAACTCCATAATTCCCTTTGAACTGGTAGACATCCTCATTTTCAAATACTGTATAATCCTTTAGAACAGACATCATAGCATCAACAGTTTTCACATTCCAATCATCAGAAACTACTTCAGGTGTGTTCATATCTGTCATTGAAAGTTTCAAACCACATGGTATTTGAATGACCATAGTAGGCCAATATATATTGAATAATAATTTGCCCCAAATAATCCCATTGGGAACTGGTATGGCTGTAATGTTCACTAGAGAAAAGTCTCTGCGAATTTTATGCGATGAAAAAGGTGGATTTAAGACATCATCCACCAGTTCAACTGGATAGTGTTCAGTAAGAAAATGACCATGCATCAAGGGGAAGAAAACAATGGCAAACCCAATCCAAAGGAGAAAGGCAAGTACAGTCAATAAGAAACACAGATAAATCCATGGTCTAATAAGATAGTTAATTTTAAGCCAATGTATCAGCTTTTGATAGTTCTTTTGCAGTAGAGGCAGATGAGTCTGAAGAAAGGTCGTCAGTATCGACTAAATAACCATAATCTGTACAAACAAATGCTGGAGGTGTGTTTTGAAGAGGAGAAGCTGCTGAAGATTCCCTCAGTGGTGTATAGTATGTTACTACATCCGTTTGTGCAGAATTTATAGAACATTGATCCATATTAGCAGAAATCACTGTAGAAGTGGTTGTCAGTGGAACCAATGAAAGCTCATTCTCCACCCTCTCCAAGCTCGGAGAGGTATCAGCGTTGCTGTTGGAGACCTGTAGGGGACCATCCTGGCCTGTAGTGGGAGGAATTCAGGCACTACTCAGGAGTCCTCTAGGTCTGCTGTGTAGGATTGGCCACACAGTTTAGCTTGACATTGTCGATGGAGACAAAGGGCCAATTGTAGCAAGAATGCATTTTGTGAATCGGAAATAGCGATTTTTAAGAAATCGCTATTTCTGAGTCGCAAAATGTAATGTATCAAATTTGCGATTCGGTAATAGCAATTTCTTAAAAATCGCAAATGCTATTACCGAATCGTAAATTGCGATACAGCCCCCATTCGCATCTATGGGCCTGTCGGCCCATATTTCTGAATATTTTGCATGTCCCAAATTGCAAATTCCTAACTGGAATTCGCAATTTTGGGACATTCAAAGTCCAGGTTGCTGGGGGCCTAAGGCCCCCTCTGCTGCACCCCAAAACAATTTTTAATAACATGTAAGGTGCACACATGCCAAAAGGGCATGTGTGCTTTACATGTAAATTTTAAAAATGCATTTTAAATACATTGTAAAAATTTGCAGATGGTTACCACCAAGTTCAACTTGGTAGTAATAGCGATTCCTTAATGGCCAATTCGCATTAAGGAATTGCTTCATACATGTGCTTTAGAAATTGCAAATAAGGATCCCTTATTTGCGATTTCTTATTTAGAGAGTCGCAATTCATGACTCTCTAAACAGGGTCGCAATTTTAAGGGATCGATATTTTAGCGATTCCTTAAAATTGCATTCAGAATGCCTTTCATACATTCTGAAAGGGCTTTTTGCATTCGCAAACTGGCATTTGCACTGTTTGCGAATGCAAAAATCTTTGATACATCTGGCCCAAAGTGATTTTCTTTAGAGCCAGGCAGAGGTGGTAGTATCACAGTTCTGGCATGGTGTATTCCCAGGACTGGAACCAGTGCATGATAAGAAGGACCGGATTCCTTTTTCACAGCAATCTTTTTATGCACTAAAAGTTTAGGATTCCAGCAGGTAGGTGTTACTGGTACATCCCTGATTCCATAGGCGGCAGCATTGATGTTGTCACCACAGAACTGTTGTAAGTCCTGCAAGACAGTGACACGTTAATTTCTGTCAAAGCGTGTATCCGCCGCCTCCGTGCCAGGACCATCAAGATCTGGAATATACATTTGTGTTCTAAAAAGGCATTCGTATGGTGTAGGCACCCCCAGGGTCCTTCCAGGCAGATTGTTAAGTGCTCTCTGGACTCCATATAGATGCGTAAGCCAACTACTACCCATACTAAATACTCTAGCTGTTAAGGATTTCTTTAAATCTTGGTATTATCATTCCACAACACTATTTCCCTCAGGATTAAATGGAGATGAGTAATACAGTTGGCACCCTAACGAAGCCATGGCATCCCTGTAAGCCCTTGAGGCAAAAGCAGGGCCCCAGTCCAAGTGGAAAGCCACAACAGCATATATACCAATAAAGACTTGCAAATCTTTAATAACAGTTTGAGTGTCAGCTGAGCGTTGTGGCCAAACCCACAGAAATCTGGAGCATGAGTCGCAAGTGACTAGGATGTATTTATATGCACTCTCAGGGGACCACAATGGTCCAAGTACACACATTGTAATGGTTTGTTGGAGATTAGGAGAGTGTCTGCGGTGGTTGTTTCACAGTGGCACCTTTAATTTGCTGGCAGATGTCACAATAAAGGACATAATGCTTGGTCTGTTTATATAGACCTGGACACCAATTTTGTGATTGTAATATTTAAATTGTAGCCGCCACACCAGCATGGGCAAAAGCAACTCCCTCATGTGCTGCTTTCACTAACACAGGTCTTAGTTCTTCCTTTGGAATTATCCAAACTCCCACACCTGGTATTGTTACTTGTGCATCAAACAATCCTCCCATCTGACAAGAATATTTAGCAGGATATGCTTTATGAAAGGGCGGGCCATCAGCCGAAGCTGCTACGGCTGCCAGTGTTTTATCATTTACTTTTAGGTTAGAACGAGTGACTGCAGCAACAAATGCCATAGCTACTGCTGATTTGGCTGCTTCGTCAGCCAAAGTATTGCCATCAACGTGTATTCCAACACACTGATTTTCTACTGTATGTACAACATGGACACTCACAACTGCGCAAGCAGCGTAGTATTGATGATTTGTTCCTATTGCTGGTTAGGCTGAACCATCACTGTAAAAAATGTTATCATAGTGTTCGATAGGCAATGTATTTGCTGGAATTGGATAGTCAACTTCATATTGTAAGAAAACTTGGGTCTGTAATTTGGAGTCCAAGACATAATCATCATCAGGGGCTTTCAGAGACGTTGACCATTGGATCCAACGTGGATGTAATGCTTTAGCATTAGGAATGCTTACTTTAGTAACAGCCTCTAGGGCGGGAACGGGGGAGACAACAATAATGCACTTCCCCTGGGCCCGAGGTCTCTCTTTAAGGACCGCCATCTGGACAGCAGTGATGATTTTCTCAATGGGAGCAAAGCGTTGTTCAGCTGCGGAATATAAATGTGAATATAAATGTGATTTATATGCAATCGGGACGGTCTCACCTTCATTGAATGTCACAGAGGTGAAACCTATGGCACCAGCAATTACTCTGATGAACAGATGCTTTTTATTGTCCCTTGTATGCAGGTGTTTTTCTTCTAGCATGTATTTTTGCAAAGCTTTTAGAATGCATGTGTGTTCCACTGTCCAACATTTACTACAAAAGTGAGGACATATTAAGTTGTACAATGGTTTAATGCATTGTGCATAATCTGGAATGTATGTTCTGCCAAAGTTTAAAAACCCCAACAATGACTGGAGCTTATTTATTGTGTTCGGAGGTTTCAATTGCACGCATTTTTCAAAAACTTTGGGTGCCAGGCTCCTATCTTTATCCGACAATTCATATCCCAGAAACAGGACACTAGGGAAGGCTATTTTTATTTTCTGGAAGTTGAATTTGTAGCCAATTTAGGCAAATCCCACAACAACGAGGGGTACCCAAGTTAAATTTTACATGAGGTCGTCGTCTGTGAGGTAAATGTCATCCTCATATGACAACACCTCAGGGTCTTTGTTGTGTAGTATAAATGTTACACAGCTGTTCTTGTACCCTTGTGGGAGTCTGCAGATTTTTTTCTGAGAGCTAAGGGTGCTAAAATGTGTTAGGTCCCTACTTTCAGGTGCTATGTTTTGACAGAAAAACCCATTGGATATATCCAGGGTCCTCTTGTATTTTCTGCGCACTATATTGTTCATAAGTATTGTGCTGTGTGCATTTTGTATAGCAAATGTTTTTGTGTGACTATTTAAATGTCTGTAGTCTAAGACTATTCTATATGAATGGTCAGGTTTAGCAACTGAAAGAAATGGATTATTCATGGATGAGTCTGAGGAATCATTGACACCCTGGTACTCCAATTGGTTGAGCATTTCCCTCACGGGGGCTTTAGAATCATATTTTATACGGTATTGTGGTTGTTGATGGGGTTGGGATTTTATTGGTTCTATGTGGTAGGGGGAATCTTTGTCCCATCCTACATGCTTGCAATATTATGCAGGTGCCTATGCCAGTTCCCAATCAATGGCATGCATTTCAATGAGTTTCTGGGAACAAGGGCAGAAAAAGATTTTTCAATCACATCCTCTCCATTCGAGAAATTGCGGGCAAATTCTGGTGGCCAATCTTTTTCAGCCAGAAAATGTCATAAATACAGGCGATGAGGTCCCAAAAGATAGCGTCAATTTTGCATTCAATGTCCCCTTCTAGCTGAATAGTTACTCTGTATACCCTATTAGCTGTGGAGACAATCAGTCCCGCAGTCTCAACTTGTAAGAAGTCATCAGTTGCTTTCACCTCCAGAAGCTCTCGAGGATCATGGCGAACTATTGTGACCTCTGCTGCACTTTTGAGCAGTGCCAGTGCCTACTTCCTGTTCTTCAGTAAAGCCCTTTTCTTGAGTAGCATATCAAATTGTAACTGCTGACACCTTTTTCTTTTTAAATTGGATTTCTTGCTGGGGAAGTTTCTCTTCTTTTTTAACTGAAACTTCAGACGAGCGTTGTGAGTTCTTTCTCAGGTTCACATACTCAGTTCCTTGCTCTGACCACCCACTTCTCTCATTGCATTTTTCCAGTGAGTCCTGAAAGGAACAGGATTGTCGTGTTTCAGTATATTCATATCTATCAGGCGTTTTTATATTATACCTATTTCTAATCAATCAATCAATCAATCAATCACGATATTTATAAAGCGCGCTATGTACCCGTCAGGGTTTCGAGGCGCTGGGGGGGGGGGGGTGCGCTGCAGTTAGCGGTCGAAGAGCCAGGTCTTGAGGAGTCTCCTGAAGGCGAGGAGGTCCTGGGTCTGGCGTAGAGATGTGGGGAGAGAGTTCCAGGTCTTGGCGGCGAGGAAGGAGAAGGATCTGCCGCCGCAGGTCTTGCGCTGGATTCGGGGGACGACGGCGAGGGCGAGGTTGGCGGATCGAAGTTGACGTGTGGGAGCGTAGAAGTTTAGTCTGGAGTTGAGGTAGGAAGGTCCGGTGTTGTGCAGTGCCTTGTGAGCGTGGGTGAGGAGTTTAAAGGTGATCCTCTTCTCCACCGGGAGCCAGTGGAGTTCCCTCAGGTGAGGGGAGATGTGGCATCGGCGGGGTATGTCGAGGATCAGTCGGGCGGAAGCATTTTGGATGCGCTGGAGTCGTTTGATGTCTTTGGTTGGGATGCCTGTGTAGAGTGCGTTGCCGTAGTCCAGTCTGCTGCTGACGAGGGCTTAGGTCACCGTCTTTCTGGACTCTGTTGGAATCCACTTGAAGATTCTGCGGAGCATGCGGAGAGTGTTGAAACAGGAGGAGGAGACGGTGCTGACCTGTTTGGACATGGTGAGGGCCGGGTCCAGGATGAAGCCGAGGTTTCTTGCGTGGCTGGCAGGGGTGGGTGGGGGTCCGAGGTCGGCGGGCCACCAAGAGTCGTTCCAGGTTGAGGGAGAGCGTCCGAGGATGAGGATTTCCGTCTTGTCAGAGTTGAGTTTCAGGCGACTGTTGTTCATCCATTCGGCGATGGATTTTAGTCCCTCGTGGAGGTTTGTTTTGGCGGTGAGTGGGTCTTTGGTCAGGGAGAGGACGAGCTGGGTGTCGTCGGCGTAGGAGATGATGCTGAGGTGATGCTGGCGGGCCACTTTAGCGAGGGGGGCCATGTAGACGTTGAACAATGTGGGGCTGAGGGAGGATCCTTGGGGGACGCCGCAGATGAGGTTGGTGGCTTTGGAGCGAAAGGGGGAGAGTCGGACTCTCTGAGTTCTGTCGGAGAGAAAGGAAGAGATCCAGTGGAGGGCTTTGTCTTGGATGCCGGCTTCCTGGAGGCGGGTCAGTAGGGTGCGGTGGCAGACTGTGTCGAAAGCGGCTGATAGGTCGAGGAGGATGAGGGCCGAGGTTTCGCCGTTGTCCATTTGATGTCTGATGTCATCTGTGGCGGCGAGGAGAGCAGTCTCCGTGCTGTGGTTTCGTCTGAAACCGGATTGTGAGGGGTCCAGGATGGAGTTGTCTTCGAGGAAGTGGGTGAGTTGTGTGTTGACGATCTTCTCGATGACTTTTGCTGGAAAAGGGAGGAGAGAGATCGGGCAGAAGTTTTTGAGATCGTTGGGGTTGGCCTTGGGTTTCTTGAGGAGGGGTTGGATTTCTGCGTGTTTCCAGCTGTCCGGGAAGGTGGCAGAGGTGAATGAGAGGTTGATGATCTTGCGGAGTTTGGGGGTGATGGTGGCGTTGGCTGAGTTGAAAACATGATGAGGGCATGGGTCCGTGGGGGAGCCTGAGTGGATGGTGTTCATGGTTGTTGTGGTTTCTGCGTCATCCACGTGGGACCAGGCGGTGAGGCGGCAGTCGCGGGTGGAGACGTCGGGGGTGGGGTCTGGCGGTGGGCCGGTGTTGAAGCTGTTGTGGATGGTCACGATTTTCTGGTGGAAGAAGGTGGAGAGGTCGTCGCAGAGTTTCTGGGAGGGCGGGATGTCGTTGGCGTTGGCTTTTGGATTTGAGAGTTCTTTCACGATGCCGAAGAGTTCTTTGCAGTCGTGGGCGTTGTTGTTGATGCGTTCGGTGAAGTGGGCGCGCTTGGCGACGCGGATCCGTTGGTGATGTTCACGGTGTGCGTCTTTGAGGGAGGCGAGGTTGTCGGGTGTGCGTTCTAGGATCCATTTCTTTTTGAGCTTCTGGCAAAGGCTTTTGGAGGTGGTCAGTTCGTCTGTGAACCAGGCTGTTTTTTTCTTTCCTTGGTTGGCGGTGGGTTTCTTGAGAGGGGCTAAGGTGTTAGCGCATTCGAGGATCCATTGATGGAGGTTGATGGCAGCTGTGTTCGGGTCGGCTGCGTCGGGTGGAGGGTTTTTGACGAGGGTGCTGGTCAGTTGGTCTTGGGTGACTTTGCTCCAGCGGCGGTAGGGGGGTAGATGGATGAGATGCTGCTTGGTAATTTTCTTATAGGAGAAATGGACGCAGTGATGGTCGGTCCAGTGGAGTTCGGAGGTGTGGCTGAAAGAGATGTGGTTGCTTGAGGTGAAGAGGGGGTCGAGGGTGTGTCCGGCGATGTGGGTGGGTGTGTTGACCAGCTGGCGGAGTCCGAGGTTGAGGAGGTTGGAGGTCAGTGCTGCGGTGTTGGCGTCGTTGTTATTTTCCAGATGGTAGTTTAGGTCTCCCAGGAGGATGTAATCCGGGGAAGCGAGGGCGTGGGTGCTTGCGAGGTCAGCGATGGTGTCGCTGAAGGGGGCTCTTGGTCCTGGAGGGCGGTATATGAGGGTTCCTCTGAGGGTCGTGTTGGGGTCCGTGTGGATCTGGAAGTGGAGGTGTTCGGCTGTCTTGAGGGTGTCGTCAGTGTGGGTGTGGATTTTGAGGGTAGCTTTGTGAGCGATGGCTATTCCGCCGCCGATTCCGTTGGTTCGGTCTCTTCTGGTGATTTTATAACCGTCCGGTATGGCGATGGCGATGTCCGGAGCCGAGGAGTCGTTCCACCAGGTTTCGGTCAGGAAGGCCACGTCGGGTGCAGTGGAGTCGAGCAAATCCCAGAGCTCGATGGCGTGTTTTCGTGCGGAGCGGGTGTTGATGAGGATGCAGTTCAGGTGGTTGGGGTTGAGAGTTTTGGTTGTTGGTTTTGTCGTTCTGATGCAGGAGAAATTGCAGGGTCGGCAGGAAAAAGGTCCTTTAGTGTGCTTCGGGGACGCCAGGAAGCACTCCGTGGAGGATGCGGGGTTGAAAGCGCAGAGTTCGTTGGCCGAGTAGCGGATGCGGGGGGCGCGAGGACCAGGGGGGTTGCGCTGGTCGCGGTCCAGGCGCGGACGGGCACAGACGGGCTTGCCTCTGGCGTGCCTCCGGCGCGCCAGCGGCGCGGACGTGCAGCGCCAGCCATTAAGAAGGGAGGGGGGAGGGAGGAGCAGCTGGGAGGAGGGAGGCGGGAGGGAGCGGCAAATGGGTGCGCGAGGGGGGCGGGGCCGCAGGGAGGCAGCGGCAGGGATCGGGGAGCGCACAAGGGGCAAAAAAGCACAGAAATCGAGGCAAAATTCAAGGCAGTCACAATACGAAAAAATACACAATAAGAAATACAATACTGGCACAATACACGATCGGGGAGACAGCAATCAGGGGGGCACAATGGGGGCAAAAGCGCCGGCGGCGAGGCGCAGAAAAAACGAAAAACAACTTACGGGACGGCGGAAGCGGCACACGGGTCAAGTGAGCCCACTAGCCACCAGGGATGAGGCGCAGGAGGATGCCTGCGGGTGGAGGAGGGCCTCGAACACGCAAACGGCAGCGTGGTCGTGGGACAGAGGCAGGAGGCAGCAGGTTGGTGCTGCGGTCGTGGGGGGCGAGCTCAGGACCTGAAACAGGTCAGAGTTCGCTCACTCGCGACGCGCAGCGCCAGCCATTAAGAAGGGAGGGGGGAGGGAGGAGCAGCTGGGAGGCGGGAGGCGGGAGGGAGCGGCAAATGGGGGCGCAAGGGGGGCGGGCCGCAGGGAGGCAGCGGCAGGGATCGGGGAGCGCACAAGGGGCAAAAAAGCACAGAAATCGAGGCAAAATTCAAGGCAGTCACAATACGAAAAAATACACAATAAGAAATACAATACTGGCACAATACACGATCGGGGAGACAGCAATCAGGGGGGCACAATGGGGGCAGAAGCGCCGGCGGCGAGGCGCAGAAAAAACAAAAAAAACTTACGGGACGGCGGAAGCGGCACACGGGTCAAGTGAGCCCACTAGCCACCAGGGATGAGGCGCAGGAGGATGCCTGCGGGTGGAGGAGGGCCTCGAACACGCAAACGGCAGCGTGGTCGTGGGACAGAGGCAGGAGGCAGCAGGTTGGTGCTGCGGTCGTGGGGGGCGAGCTCAGGACCTGAAACAGGTCAGAGTTCGCTCACTCGCGACGCGCAGCGCCAGCCATTAAGAAGGGAGGGGGGAGGGAGGAGCAGCTGGGAGGCGGGAGGCGGGAGGGAGCGGCAAATGGGGGCGCGAGGGGGGCGGGGCCGCAGGGAGGCAGCAGCAGGGATCGGGGAGCGCACAAGGGGCAAAAAAGCACAGAAATCGAGGCAAAATTCAAGGCAGTCACAATACGAAAAAATCTAAGGTTATACCTATTATGTGGGGTCTCCGCATGCAGAGATTCTCCCCTTTCTTTTTTAGGTGTTTGTTGTTTTTTATCCCAGCATTTTTTTTGGAACCTTCAGGAGCTTGCTTGGTAGTATCTTCATTATATCTGCCTTGAAATTATGATTTAATTGGTCTGGCCCCCAGAGTATCTCAACAAATTCTAGAATAGCTCTCTGCGATAATCTTTGGTAGCTCCCGTTCTTTTTCCTGTGGAGGAACGTCATGGAGCTGCATGCGCACTGCTAGAGCAACTGCTTCCCCTTTGAGATTACTCAATATTATTAAAGATACTGTGGTGAAATTGCCCATTAATTGCATTCCCCAAATCCAGGGCTGGGGCAGCCCTAAATTGATCGTGAAATTGTTAACACCTCCAGAAGATTGGCAAGTGTTGGTGTACCATGTGCCGTAGTATAGACCGTGGCAAACACAGTGCCCCATGTATTGCAGTTATCAGCTGTGGGAACCATCCCGAATGGCAAGCACATAGTAAGAATTCAATGGTTATCCTCACGTCCTGTATGAGAAAAACTCCTTCCAGTGCAATAATTTTTTGAGCTAACCAAAACTGAATTTCCTCCCATTTGATGGGTACCATACCCATGATCGAATGTACAGTCGCAGGGTTAATGCCTGACGTGACTGCATATTGTTGCCCTAGGGCAGCACATGCTGGGTTAGTATTTAATGCTTGCATGACAAACTGCACTAATAGTCTGTATATTGTTGTGAGCTCTATTTATAAGCTGCAAACCTCAGCTACTGCTAAGGTCACTATATCAGGGTGCGGTGTATATGTGGCCAATAAAGTACAGGTCCGGCCATCATTGCTCAGAGGACCTAACCTAACATGTGATATTGTATGTGGTAGGGCACCAACCAGCCAGCTGTTATGGTCTTGATAAGATAAAGATATTTCTAAATATGCATAAGCTCTGTACTATGCAGGTATGTTTGCAGGTGTGTAGTGATGAAATATATTTGTGTTCCCATCTACTGCTGGAAAGTTGACCCAAGAGTAAAAAATGTCTGATCTATAGGCTGGATGAGCGTCAACAACAAATGTAACTAGACCCCCCTGGGCCATTAGGCCATTTGCTAATAAATGTGCAATAAGGGGTGGTCGCATATTTACTGCAATTGCTACCAATTGTGTGTTTGCCATTTTAATGGTTGTTGTTCGTTCAGAGATAAGGACACCAAGTGGGGATTGGTCTTTTTAAGGTTCCAGCTTGAACAACCTACAGATAGGTACTACCTATTTAGCTGAGGAGGAAATCCTCAATACCATGCATACAGTATTGAGGTGTCTTCAGCCTTAAATGAGACAGAGATACTTAGAAGGATCCCGAATATTAGTGCCTGACCAAACGTTGGTGTCGCTATGGTGCGTAGGTTCTCATTATGCTAATGAGG
Source organism: Pleurodeles waltl (assembly GCF_031143425.1). NCBI lineage: Eukaryota > Metazoa > Chordata > Amphibia > Caudata > Salamandridae > Pleurodeles > Pleurodeles waltl. The sequence goes on from NC_090447.1 coordinate 284,258,540, forward strand.
CTATTGGATTTGGGAAACAGGATCACATGGATTGTGGCTACTAAGTAGACGTCCAAACCCCATGACACCTCTTGGCCAAATCTGGGTTCTCCAGCTAACTAGCAGCACCTCATCTCTGGCCGAGATGATTGTGGTAGCCAGGTGCATGTCAAAATGACTCCTCAGCGGAATTGTGGTCGATCAGATCCCATCCCTTTCTCTCAGCTACCAAAAGAGTCTCACGCAGGCAAAGACAACAGGTGCAGACTACAGTTCAATAAGGATTTATTGAAGTAACTGCATCTTAGAGAGAAAGGCATGTATTGCAATAACTAGGAGGATAAAACACCGGAAAAGCAAGCAGTTGATGAACAGAGTAAAACACAAGAATGGTCCTACCATACTGTCTCTAGGAGTGATGTATATATTTCTCCTACCTACACTATGTCTGGGCACAGCGCAATAAGCCTAATCTGCCCTTTGGGTTTTCACCCTGGGGGTACACCATCCCTCATACCTGAAGGAAGAAGCCTGTAGTCTAGAGAGACACCGTCCTCATGTGGATCAGGGGTCCGGACGTCTAAGCAAGTAGCTGCAGCAAAGCAATCAGCAATCAGCATATAGTAATGGTCATCTGCCTGGAATCTCCTTCTAACATGTCTGGGACAAAGGGGTACTTTTATAATAAAACAGTTGACATTCTAAGAAATGGTCCCCACGTATGAGTATGTGTTTTCTTGGAATGTTGGAGACACAGCATACCACGTTTGTCGGCAACCCTATCTGACTGTAGACTTAGAGAAAGCACAGAGTGAAATAAATGTCCTCATAAGAACGCAATGCTTTCCTAGGCGAAAGTACAAGGAGATAAAGAAAATAAAACAGCACTGCAAATATCGCTATTGCTAGAAAATAAAGCAATGCTGAATGAAATGTAGCAGGGTTAAAGTGCACAGCAGCAGGCCTTGTTAGCTTAAAACAATGTGTCTAAAACTTCACTAAAATAGCTACACAACACCTCATCTCTTCTTATACCAAACCTACATGTACACCACATGGCTTCTCATCAATCCTAGATCAGGCCTGATGAGATGATGATGACCACTCTCTCTAAGCAACCTAAACTGCCTCTTGAAAGCGCTGAACATGCAACCAAACTGAGGCCAACAATATATAGGGGGTCATTCCGACCCCCGCGGGCGGCGGGCGCCGCCCGCTGGGCAGAGACCGCCGGAAGACCGCACTGCGGTCAAATGACCGCGGCGGTCATTCTGACTTTCCCGCTGGGCGGGCGGGCGACCGCCAAAAGGCCGCCCGCCCGCCCAGCGGGAAAGCCCCAGCAACGATGAAGCCGGCTCAGAATGGAGCCGGCGGAGTTGCTGGTGTGCGACAGGTGTAGTGGCACCCGTCGCGATTTTCAGTGTCTGCTAGGAAGACACTAAAAATCATTATGGGGCCCTGTTAGGGGGCCCATGCACTGTCCATGCCTGTGGCATGGGCAGTGCAGGGGCCCCCAGGGGCCCCACGACACCCGTTCCCGCCATCCTGTTCCTGGCGGTTTTTACCGCCAGGACCAGGATGGCAGGAAGGGGGTCGGAATCCCCATGGCGGTGCTGCGAGCAGCGCCGCCATGGAGGATTCTTTGGGGCAGGGGTAAACCGGCGGGAAACCGCCGGTTGCCCTTTTCTGACCGCGGCGGTCAGAATTGCCCATGAAGCACCGCCAGCCTGTTGGCGGTGCTTCCGCGGCACTCTGCCCTGGCGGTTTTCAACCGCCAGGGTCAGAATGACCGCCATAGTCTGTATTGATTTCTAGAGAACATCAAAAGAGGCACAATGATCCTGGAGTGAGAGCACACTTGCAGATCATGCAAGCAGGCTTCCTATCTATGGATAATAAACATTGATCTGCTTAATCTCTGCAAGAAAAATATTGTCTTGATAATGGATAATTACAAGGCTGGTTTGAATGAAGGGGAACTACGACTATAGACTGTGAAAGATTTGCATCATAACAAGACCAGAAATCCAGATCCACGCTAAATAATTTGTGAAGTCCAAGAGTGAAAGAGTTCACAACCAATGGTAAGATGAAAACGTTTGTGGGTCTCACTTTTTGGGGTGGACAACTTCTCTAAGCAGGTACTCATGGAAAGTCTCTCTGGGTCAATAACCTCAGCATGGTGCCCTGGCATGCCCCACAATTTCCAGACTCCTAAATTCCAAGGACAGAGTTGCAGCATGCCAGGTGGAGTGAGAGAAAGAAGACTTGCAATCGAGATTTTGCCAAACTATACTCTGATTTTATCATAGCTGTACAGGAGGCATGCCAAGCTTTTCTTTTGGGTAAAAAGAATCTACAAGATATAGACATTCTGTATGCAGTGCTTTACCCAGCTGGACTGAGAATCACTACTGGGGGAAACATAAGATATTCACAGACCACCAGCAAGTCAGATTATTCGTAAAAACTCAGAATGAAAAGCTCCAACAAAACCATTAAGCTGACAGACCCAATTAACTAATAAAAATGGTGAAGACAAGTATGAGGCCAAAGAGATTGAGAGGGTATTCATTGATTAAGGAGCTCTATATATCTCAACACTGGCACTCTCCTACACGCATTCACAACTACATTGCAATATAGATGATCAATGCCCAAAGGGAATTTCTAGCCTGGCCTGTTACAATGGTTGAAATCACTGGCCCAATACGGAAACTGACTAATGGCAAAGCTCCTGGATCTGACAGCTTCCAGTCTAAGGGCCAGATTTACAAGGCCCTAGCACCACTGGAGTGTCACTTTCTGTGATGCTCCGGTGGCACTTTGCAGTGTGCCACATTTATAAGGCAGCGCTAAGCCACTTTTAGTGGCTTATCACCACCTTGTAAATACTGGGCCCTCTGATGCAGTTTTCTACAGCAGAGGGTGTGCAATGGGTGTTGCTGTGGGAGTTCCACAGCAAACACCCATTGCTTTGACGCTGCCCAAGATTTACAAAAAGGCGTAAATCTGTGGTAGCGCCAAAAACTAACACATCCCAGGGGTAGCGTTAGCATGGTGCAACACAGAGGAATACTTTTATTCCTCCTCGTTTTTGTTTTTTCCATGTGTGCTGCACTCTGCAGAACACATAGAAAGAGCAAAAGGCCATGAATGATTGTTTATGTGCAGGAAGGTGTCCCTTCTTGCACATAAACCATAAACAATCATTCAAAAATTATGATTTGGTACATCTACGTGTGCTGCATTCTGCAGCACACATAGAAGTACCAAATCTCCATTGTAGATTGTTTATGTGCAGGAAGGGACATCTTCCAGCACATAAACAATCAATCCCCTCAACGCAGACACCCTTGCACTATGATGCAAGGATGCCTTCATTGGCACTATTGGCTAAAAACACCCTGCATTTCTAAAGTGCTGCAGCATGGCTCACCCATTTGGCACAGCACCGTGCTGTGCCACAATTTAGTAAATCTGGCCCGAAATGTGTAAAACACACACTGACTTATTGGTGCCATATCTGCTGAAAACCTTTACTGAAGCCCTGATGAAGGGCAACCTTCCGGCTACAATGAGTGATGCAATGCTGATAACAGTAATAAAACCTTCCAAACCAACTGATATATGTGAAACCCCTATTGTTAATTAACTGTGAAGCAAAAATCCTCACTAAAGTTATAGCCAACAGAATCTTGCCCATGCTACTAGAACTTGTGATGCCAAACTAAGTTTTTGCCAGAGAGATCCATCGCCCACACTCTGTGCATGCTATTTGCCAAACAGTCCCTCGGTCATGTAATCATTCCAGATGCCACAAAAGCTTTTAACTATCTTGAATGGTACTACCTCGTGGTGAGTTGTATGGGCATAGCCTAGCCATTCTTGGCCCTCATCAAATTTCTATATACAGAACACATGGGCAAACTCTACCTAAGTGGCAGGATATCTGACTCTAAAGCTATCACTGTGGAACCAAATATGAATGGCCTTTATCCCTCATTCTTTTCACAATAGCAAAATAACATCTTGCTGTTAAAATGAGATGGTACTATTCGCAATCTGCACTAAGATTTAATATCAGACCACTCCTGCTCTCTCTATACCCAGATGAATCTACACTATATATTAGAAACCCACTGGAAAGTATCAATCCAGTTGTTAGAAATGGGGTCTTTGTTTGGCAGTCAGATTACCCTCTGTCCAAGGAAGGACCCACACTCAGCTAAGCCCTGCTCGCCCCCTAGGTAGCTTGGCACGAGCAGTAGACTTAACTTCAGAGTGCTAGGTGTAAAATATTTGTACCAACACACACAGTAACTTAATGAAAACACTACAAAATGAAACAACACAGGTTTAGAAAAATAGAAAATATTTATCTAAACAAAACAAGACCAAAATGACAAAAATCCACAATACACAATTCAAGTTATCACTAAGAATTCAAAAAGAGGCTTCATGTAATTCCAAACACAATGCTATCGCTGTTAGCGTGAAAATGTACCTTGGGTGCATCAAAAATAACCCTGCATGGGCGAGTGTGCGTAAAAAAAAAACTTGTGATGCGTTGATTTCACTCACTCACGACACCTTGCGTCATTTCTCCTTTAGTCGGGTCATCGTGCATCATTTCTTCTCTCCGCAGGAGAGCGAGACGTCAATCCAGTCAGCACTTTTGGGTCCGGGCAGGCCTTTTGTTGTTTTTATACACCCAGAGGAGTTGGCACCAAACTTTCAGCCACACGATGGTCCAAAAACCATGCAGCGTTGGTTGCGATCTCATCAGCCTCCGTCAGCGATGCTGCACGTTGTTTCTCCAGCCGCGGGCATCGATCTTCTAGTTGTGTTGCATGCAATCGTCGATTTTCAGCCACAAAGCCAGCAGCGCATCGATTTTTCAAACGCATAATCAGTCGCATCCATCTTTTCCCCGCATGGCGGTCGGTGCCTTGATTTCTCACTCTGGGGCTGTCAGATTCTCTTCTCAGGGCCCCAGGAACTGGATGGGCACCACTTGGCAGAACAGAAGTCTCTCCAGAGGCTCCAGGTGCTGGCAGAGAGAAGTCTTTGCTGTCCCTGAGACTTCAAAACAACAGGAGGCAAACTGCAAATCAAGCCCTTGGAGAGTTCTTCACAAGAAGGAAGGCAACACAAAGTCCAGTCCTCTAGCACAGGCAGAAGCAGCAACTGCAGGATAGCTCCACAAAGCACAGTCACAGGCAGAGCAGCTCTTCTTCCTCAGCTCTTCAGCTCTTCTCCAGGCAGAGGTTCCTCTTGGCTTCCAGAAGTGTTCTAAAGTTTGTGGTTTCGGGTGCCCTTTTATACCTATTTTGCCCTTTGAAGTAGGCCTACTTCAAAGGAAAGTCTTTCTTGTTTGTGAAATCCTGCCTTGCCCTGGCCAGGCCCAAGACACACACCAGGGGGATGGAGACTGCATTATGTGGGGGCAGGCACAGCTCTTTCAGGTGTGAGTGAACACTCCTCCCCTCCCTCCTAGCACAGATGGCTCATCAGGAAATGCAGACTACACCCCAGCTCCCTTTGTGTCACTGTCTAGTGAGAGGTCCAACCAGTCCAACTGTCAAACTGACCCAAACAGGGAATCCACAAACACGTAGAGTCACAGAAATGGTTTAAGAAAGAAAATGCCCACTTTCTAAAAGTGGCATTTTCAAACACACAATCTTAAACTCAACTTCACCAAAATATGTATTTCTAAATTGTGAGCTCAGAGACCCCAAACTCCACTTGTCTATCTGCTCCCAAAGGGAATCTACACTTTACTCATATATGAAGGTAGCCCCCATGTTAACCTATAAGAGGGACAGGCCTTGCAACAGTGAAAAACGAATTTAGCAATATTTCACTGTCAGGACATATAAAACACATTACTATATGTCCTACCTTAACCATACACTGGCTACCTTAGGGGTGCCTTACATGTAAGAAAAAGGAAGGTTTAGCCTGGCAAGTGGGTACACTTGCCAAGTCAAATTTACAATTAAAAATTGCACACATAGACACTGCAGTGGCACATCTGAGACATGATTACAGAGCTACTTATGTGGGTGACACAACCAGTGCTGCAGACCCACTAGTAGCATTTGATTTACAGGCCTGGCACCGCCAGTGCACTTTACTAGGGACTTACTAGTAAATCAAATATGCCAATCATGGATGAACCAATTATATGCACATTTTGTATAGGAGCACTTGCACTTTAGCACTGGTTAGCAGTGGTAAAGTACCCGGAGTAACAAAAACAGCAAAAACAGAGTCCAGCACACATCAACAACCTGGGAAACAGAGGCAAAAAGTTAAGGGAGACCACGCCAAGAATGAACAGTCTAACACCAGTGCTGCACGAATTCATAAAATCTGGGAGAATGTCCAGCCTTACTATAAATTAGAGCAAATCAGTTTTTTTTTCCAATAATGCCTCACACTCTCAGATTCAACACTGACTATCCACTTGAGTGAAGCACGTTCACAAAAAAATCCTTAGGTGTATGAATCAGTTACAGCACAGAAAAAATTGTTGCACTCTACTATGTCAGGACAATCAACAAACTCGAAGAGCAAATAACTGGATGGCTTAAACTGCCACTCGCAATAGCTACTCACATCTGACTTATTAAAATGGCAGTCCTATCTACATTCCTCTACTGCTTCATAAGCACTCCCATCCTATTCTACAAATCTTTCTTTGAAGCTCTGTCAAGTCACCTCATTCACTTGATATGGGCAAGCAGGAAACCAAGAATTGCCTGTGAAATAATGGCGCTGCCTTATCATATGGGGGGTTCACCATCCCTAATATGGAACTCCACTACTTGTATTCTGAGACACTATTTGTGCATTATTGTATCCATCCTCTTAAGTACTCTGCCTACTTAACAATGGAAAAAGACGTAGTAAGTCCAATCCCCCTAAAGGTGGTCATATGGACGAAGCTAGCTTCGATAAGATCTGAAATTACCACGGTAAAATGAACTGTGCTGTTTTGAGACAAGCTCAGAAATAAATCACACTTAAAACTACTGAACACACCCACTATACCCCTGCTTGCATGCCTAATTTTCGATATGGCCTCTGAACGAAAAGCAAACTCACAGCTAAAGACGTTCAACATCATCACTTGGAATGAGCTTTAGGAAAACAATATAGTCTTCACTACAGACCCCCTTCAGATAGGAGCCACACAATTAGACACATTTCTACATCATAGACAAAAGTTAACATTCGGATGTATCAAACCTAAATTTCCCTAGGAACTTGACCAACTCAAACCAATGAATTTCTTAACACGGCCAGGTTAGCTCATAAACTTATTGTTACATTACATCAAGGCATACAACGATCACTGCACAAACAATATTGTCTAGCCCGGTCGGGCTGGGGGTAGACCCGGAATCTCCTCTAACCGGCGAAATCTGGGTGTACTGAGGTGAACTCTTAATGAACAGCAGGTTAACTCTAACACATTTCAGATTTCTTCACAATGTATATCAATCTCCCTTAGCGCTACACAAATAGGGACTTAGACACAATTTGAAATGCGGGCATTGTGTGTTGCAAGCAACTGGTTTCCTGCATCTTCCGGAATGTTCTCAAATCCAGGAGATCTGGGTAAATGTTACCAACACAATACAAAAGATGCTAGACTTTCCAATACAAATGTCGTGCAAAGTTGCACTCCTCAGATGGATTCAAAAATTTCGAAAACTAACCTTAAATTCACATCCTTGACACTTCCTGATAGAGGGCTAGTGCCCAAAATTGAGGCCACAAACATAGACTACCTCTCCGACAGTGGCTAAATTGTCTTGCATACTGTAGTGAGCAACTGGAACTCTACAACAAACTACTCCCTGTACCCTGAAGGCCATAGGACTGCTTCACAACTACATAGTGCTAATTAATGAGAATGAGAATAATGCAGTACATTCAGAGATACAGTAATAATCTTAGCAAATTACTCTAATCATCTTTGTATTAAGTTGACATGGGGAGATGACTGAGGAGCATTGACACTGCTTGTGATCAGTGTTCTATTGTACCGTTCTTTTATGTTTGTGTCTAAATTGAAAAACTTCAATACAAGATGCTACTAATGGAAGCTCCAAGCACAAGAATGAGGAATGTAGATAACGTCGCAGGTGCATCGACTTGTGGTCTGTACGTGTATCTGTATCGTGGCAGAATCATATTTTTATTGAGGGGATATACATTACCTGTAAGTGGTCTGAGCTGTTCGGTAGGTTTGTAGGACTAGTATACTGTTAGAGACATGATACGAATTATCACAGTTGTTGTTCGCCTCCGTCCATTTGATCTGATCGCAGCACTCATGTAAACGATCATAGTATGCCATTGGGCACTTCTCCTGTCCACGATGGTTTGTTGCTCAAAGATGCACCTACCGTAGCTGTATGCGAACAAACAGTCCACCCCTGTGCTATAATGTAGCACCTTGAAGTCATGCAATTATTCTGGGAATTATGGTTCTTAAACCCTGGGGATGCACTAAGCATACTCAGGGGGTCAGTGACTGCTAAGAAAATTAATCAATATTAGTATATTAATAACGTGCATATAAATAAAAAAGCGAAATTGAAAATGTAAAAAATTTGAAACATCCTGTAATGTGAAGGAATTTGAAATTGGTGGCTCAAATGAAGTTAGTATCTTCAGATTGATTTGTGGGAGCAGTGTAAGTGAATCAACCAGAATATAGTATCAATGATGAACAACATTATTTGAATTTAGAGAATTAGGGAAAACTCCAACATTCATATTGAAATTAAGAGTTGTGATTTTCTTGTATTTGTTTGTAATTACGTAACATATTTCATCATTTGTGTATTTGTTTGAGGAATGATTCTTTGAGTATTTCTGTGTAGTTTTTTCAGTTTGAATCTTCGAAAACCTCCATCTGGGCACTACGCACACGCGTGGGCCACTTTCCCGATTATATGGTGTGTCGCTTTTTGTGTTATTGTAATACTGCAACAGTTCAGTTTTATTTATAATTCTTTGTCATGAATTAGCTGACCAGATATAATTGTTTCAATGAGAGTAAGCCTACAATCTCGTTTTAGTGGAATTCCAGCTGCGTGAGAGAAGACCTTATGTGCTGCTTAAAGAAAGATTGTCTTGATCTGTGACCTCCCATATGGTATTAGAAAATTACATCTGCCTCATGTGAGCGGTACTGCCGGTCACCAATTTCATGAATCCAATCACTTCATACTGTATGGCACATATTAGATTCATTCAAATGTTTATGGGTTTTGACTTGGCCGTTATATTAGGATCTCTCAGATGTGTCGTTAGATTAAATTAATTTTCTTAAATCACTCTGTCTTGTCATCTGGGGATAGATTGAGACCAGATGAAAGCATACATTTCAAAGTGCAGCTTTCCAGCATTTTAAAGCTTTCTTTATGATGATTGCAGCTGCTGTTATCATTCTGAGGTGGTTGATGGATTGTGACCTTATGTGCTCATGTGATTTTTCCAGATGTGATTCTCTTTGTTTTTTTTTATTTTTCTTTATATGATACCCATAATGACGTGTCAAATGTGATTCACTGTATTGGGTACTATAATACACCTTTGTCGGTGACAGTGCACAGAACGTGACTTGATTCAGGATAAGATGATATAAGAAAATATTTCAATTTTTTTTAAACATTTTTACCCTTCGTTTGAAGTATGTGCAGCCTGACTGTGCCTTCTTGTTCTTTGCACTTGTGATACATCTCTTGTTACATGATTACTTTTAATATTGCATTGGGTGTACCATGAAGAAGTCCATGTTTTCGCACCGATACTGAAGGTTATTGTTTTCCATATGCTCATTTAGTAACTTCTGTTTTCTTAACTGAGTGTTGGTGATATTTCTAGACAATCTTTTTCAGGCTATCGATACTTTTCTCTTTCATTTCTATCTAAGGACTTGATTTACAGCTTGAAAGGATGAATTGTTACTGTCTTCCTTACATTTTTTTTTAAATTGGGCAGCCTTCTGAGTTACGGTTAGGTTGGCTCCGAATCTGTATTCTTACTTGAGCCTAAGGATTGCCAAACAATTTAACATGTCAGTATGGGCTAAAGTAATTTAACTTACATTTTTCACCCAATATCCACACTTTTTAAATTGTTCAGTAAGTACGAAAATATTTTTAGTTCTATTATGTTTGAACAAGTTATTTTGTTTCTAAATCCACATATCATTTCAAAATTCTTTCATATTACCCCAGTGGCAAATTAACTAGACCACAAAACATGCATATTTAGGTAACGTTTTAAAAATTAAATGAATAAACTGAGGAAATCAACCTTGTCAGTTTGAATACTGACTCCAGTGGATTGATAATGAAAACTAATGAGGAAAGGTATCTGGAAATAATTAATGATATAGTGCAGTAAAGGGGCAGCCTCGTCCAAGTGCAATGATAATCTAAACAACTGCTAAAAAAAAGTCAAGCAGGCCTTCCTACTTCCCACTATTTGCTATTAGTGTCCAATCCAAGGGTGCCACAATTCCAATCCTTCAAATATGTGCATCTTGACAATCAGTTTATTACCATATTTTTTTGGTGTGCCTCTGTCTGTTGCTTGTGCCACCAATCCTCAGACTTCAACAATGCAGAGCTTCCTCGGTGAAAGCAACTAAATCATTGATGTACACAATGTGCAATGGGCCTACTAGCAAACAATAAAAGGTGGCTCTCCTTGTCCATTCCTTAGACAGTAAGAAATATCTATAATTGGGTTTCAGTCATGCCCTTCACAACACATGTGCTCAGAAGTCGCAATATCTCCTGTGTAGTGTCCCCCACAGCCTGGTCACGCGTCAATGATTGCGCCACACATGTAGCTTTAAATCACATCTTCATTCCTCTGCACCTGTCAACTCACACACTATAAACCAAGCTTTCATTATCTTCTGTTCTAGTGATTACATTGCACTGCTATGGAGTCTGTACGGAGCCAAAAAGATCCAATCCTAAAACTTGCAAAACACTACAGTCCCCACTTCGTTAAAGGAAAAATGTAATTTAGTTTTTACAAAATCAGTAGGCACACACACATATATATGGAGAAATAGGTGCAACTATATATCTTCAATCAACCTTCTTGATGATTTAATCATTCGACATGATCTAGTTGCTGGAAGCTGTGAACTATCAACTTCAGTGTCAGAGATTGCTAACGATAGTGAAGAAATAACAGCATCCACTGAGTTTTAAGGGTCAATCTTTCTTTCATCAGTTCAAGTTGAAGACTAATGAATCACTGGCCTGAAGTGAGAAGAGTCTCTGGTGGCAGCCTTCCCAGGGCTCTGGGTAGTCACCATGTGTTCTTTGGTAGACACCACTTGGATAGGTTTAGCATCAAATGGAGCATCAGATTTTCTTTTGCACATCTTTTGTGTGATAACCAAAACTTTTCTTAACAAGATGTCCTTTGCATGTCGCTTCTTGTGTCCATAAACTTTCATTTCCTGCTTGTTAACCAAGTGCCTTGTACAAATCATGTTCTCCCTTTGGTCTTCTTGATGGTCCACTGAGGTAAATTTGTTGTCATTGCTCTCCCAAACATCAAAGTTGTGGGACTTTTGCACGTGACAGGGTGGGATGTTGAACAATAAGCTTGTAGAGTAAATTTATAACTGTTTTCAAACTAGGCTGCTCAAGAGTTGCATGCTGCACTACTTTATTTAGCATACTAATAAAACGCTCAACAAATCCATTGGCCTGAAATCACAAAAGTGTACTCTTTCGATGCTTTATGTTCAGATGCTCTAGAATATTTTGAATGATTTATTGTTAAAGGGTGGGTCATTATCTGACTTCACAATGGTTGGAATGCCGCAAATTGCAAAGTTTCCATCAAGTTTACCAATGACTCATTTATGAGTTGTAGATGAGAAATCTTTAACTACAGGGGACGTGAGTATTCACCAACAATCACCATCAGGTGATGTCTATTGTCCAGTGGACTATAAAAAACAATGGCTCTTCTCTCTCATGTATGCTTAGGGAGTTCTGATATGTTCAGAGTATGTTGAGTAACATTGATAGAAAGGCAGTTACATATATGGCATGCCTTGAGTTCCTTTTCAACTCTTTCATCTAAATAGAGAAACCAAACTCATATATGAGAGCTCTTTCTGTGGCAACAATACCATGATGTCCTTTGTGAGCCACTTCAATTACTTTCTGTCACAGATTCTCCAGAATCGGGATTCTCAATCCTCTCAGAATGACTCCTTTTTGAGTTATGGTCAATTCCTCCTTGACATTTTTTGATATTCACTGTCATGAGTGAGAGATCAAATGTGTCAGTTCTACAACTGATGTGTAAATATGTCCTTCAGCTTCAGCATGTCACTCTCATGGCTCATGGCAGAAAAAATCGAGGCTAACGAAATGGTAGCTGGTGTACTTGACTTGACGATGAAATTAATGTAGGCTTTAGCTGTCTTGGATGGAATACTGTGACCTTGCATAGGCACTCACAAAAGGCAGTCAGCAGGATTCTGATCCTTTCCTGGATGATGCATAGTTGTATACCTGTATATTTGCTATTGGAGTTCCCAGTTTTCAATGCCAGGAGGCATCTTAGCTTTTTGATGGCCAAAGATAGTCAGCAGAGCTTTATGATCACTTACCAGCATGAAAGGCTTTCTGTAAAGGAATGCATGGAAATGTTCACGTGTCCATACCACAGCCAAACTTTGTTTCTCAGGATATGAGTAAACATTTTCTGTTTGGGATAAATGTCTACTTGCATATTTCACAATATGAAATCAAGCATTTTGGTGTCCACTGTGCTATGCAGGGATCGAGACTTACCTGACTGGGCTGGTATCCACAACAACCTCTGTACGAAGCTTTGGATTAACATATGCCACTTCAGTAGCATTTTCAATGGCATGTGTGATCCTCTTGAAATTTCTCTCACATTCTTGTGACAATTAAAAAGAAACCTTGTTCTTCGTTAACTCTCATAATGGAGCACCAACAGTGGCAAAGCCTTGTATGCATTGTGAATAATAACAAGCCATGCAGAGAAATTAACGTACCATTGAAACATCTTCTGGGGCATCTGCATTTGACAGTGCTTGTACTTTTGCAGGATCAGGTGTCATACTCTCATCAGAAAAAATATGGCCAAAGAATTTTGTTTTTCTCTTGTTTAACTCACAGCTGTCTGCATTCAAAGTCAATCCTGCATCACTGAGAAGACAGCATACTTTTGTGAGAGCTCTATCATGTTCCTTCTGTGTAGTTCTGAAAACTAATATGCCATTGCTATATTTGAATATGTTCACAACAGGCTGTATGATTTGTCAAATGACATCATGAAGAAATTCCGCAGTCGATGACACACCACAACTATGGGCCTGATTTAGCGTTTATTGGACAGGTTACTCGATCAGAAATGTGATGGATATCCCATCCACTGTATTGTGGAATCAATGAAAATTGCTTCTGGAACATTCAGGTAGACATTTTGTCTTCATGCCGTGACGCATTTACTTTTCCATTGTACTACACATCGTCACAAAATGGCTTTATTTCCTACAGCCTTTACATTTCGGTCCAATGGTGGGACAAGAAATACACATCTGAAATATAACTTATTTTTATGGATGGACGACACTTTGTGCCCTTCAGTCTTTTGCTTCACACGCATCACTGATTTACTCTGGCCACCTCTGGCCCCCCCTTCAGCCGCTTGTCTCTCAGCACGCTTCCCAGCTCTGGCAGCCATCAGCACCTGCACATACTAAGAGGTTCTCCCAGTATTCATCATCTGAATGAATCTGACAGGCATCCATCAATAACTAAATAGAAGCATAGCTTCTTCATCATGAAATTCTTTGAACTTACACTGATGAGAGCATAAGGTCTTTCAACAAACTCATCCATTGTTTCACCAAATCTCTGATCTCCATGACTGAAAAAGTATTGTTCATAATAAACGTTGGGTCCAGGGTTGAACTTGATATACAATGCATTTTTTTTATGACTGTATGCGACTTCTTTGTCAGTTCTTGTCATTTTCTCATTAACCTCTTTCACACCAGCAAGATTTTTTGAGATACTTGATAATTTTTTTGTTATCAAGCTCTTCAAGTGTGTCAATGAATTTCTGAAACGTCTATGTCCAAGTAGTCCATCTATTGCCAATATTTTGCTTTTTGGAGGTATTAGAAGGTAGTGGTGGTTTCAGTAAGGCAGCAGCATTGTCAGATCCGTAGCAGTGGCGGGTATTGAGGATGGAACACTTTCAGATGCTGTCTGATGGCTATTACAATCTGCATCATCACTGAAGTTCAGCAATGGATTGACCTCCGGATGATCCTGGACAGTCTTTTGGGTTTTGACCTTCTACTTTATCTCCATCGGATCCTGATCACTCGGGGAGACCTCTGAAGTTGTTCTGAGCTGCCACCGGGCAGCTTTGGTGGTATGGTATTTCAGGTATTGGACAGCTCAGGAAGCACAACCCCAGTGCTTCTTCTTGGGTCCTCCTGCCCCGTGCTGAGGTTGTAATGCTCCACTTATCAAGACTCTGGTAAGGGTAACAACAATATGCTTCCTTTTTACTTGTTCTGTCAGCCAGCACCTCTATTCATAACTTTCTTTTGCAAACTATATTTGTCTCTGACCGTGCTTTGTAAACCTGGTTGTATCCGCCTTAAGCAGTAACCTTCCATACTATGCATAACTTAACTTTGCATGGCAGTGCAGTACCTTTTACTATGGCCTTGGTCATAGCTTCTTGAACAACGATGCATAGACTTCTCAGTGAAGCTTTCTTTATCTTTAACTGCTTCACACTGATTGGAGTTGCTCTTTGACTCCAACACCACCTATCAACTTGTCACTTTGACAAAGGCACACGTAGCACACATAAGAGGTATGCTTGGACCACAGCAAACTCTCTGGGAGAGGACTGTCCTTCTTGGGGCTGTTTATCCTCTATCTCATCACCAGTTGTAGTGTCGTCCCCAGCCTGTGTATCCACCAATGACTGCACCACACCAGAGCTGTAAAACACATGCCTTTATTCTTCTGCATGTACCTCTGAACTCCCACATTCTACACTAAGCTGTCATTATTACTTCACATTGCTATGGAGTCCATTCAGAGCCAAGAGGGTTCCATCCTAAAACTTGCAAGACACTACATCATGCACTAATATCTGTTGCTCCATTAAATTATTGTATACTTCCCATCATTAGGAAAATAGGCATCGTAGGGAAACAGAATCAGATGCTTGAATAACTCCAGACTTTTTGCCTTTGAAACTCTGATTTTTGAACCTTTGTTGTGAGAGATGCTTGCTAATGTAGTTTTGAACACTGAAAGCTTCCGTTAAAAATAGATGTGAGTTGCAAATGCTAATCACTACTACAATAAGGACAGTTGGAATTCAAAACATGGATAAGGGCGGGTTGTGAATGCCAGATGTTCAAATGCATGTGCACATGAGTAGAGGACTGGGAAGGATGTGTTTATCTGTCACAAACTGCCATCTGTGCACAGGCTGTACTGTGGGGGGTAGAATAAAGAATATGGACCAGGTGGCCAGATGTACAAAAACTAAGGTAGTAAACGTTGTTGCAAACCAACCTTTACTGAATCTATTCTGCTATTGAAAATCGACCAATGTACTGATAATGGGTTCACAAAACCCTGAATCATAGTTTGTCTCACTTTCACCTACCTCAAGAGTATTAACCCCTTCGGGGCCAGGCCTTTTCCCCCTTCTGTGCCAGGCCTTTTTTTGCCTATTTGGGGCAGTTCGCGCTTAGGCCCTCATAACTTTTTGTCCACATAAGCTAACCAAGCCAAATTTGCGTCCTTTTTTTCCAACATCCTAGGAATTCTAGAGGTACCCAGACTTTGTGGTTTCCCCCGAAGGAGGCCAAGAAATTAGCCAAAATACAGTGAAAATTTCGTTTTTTACAAAAAAATGGGAAAAAGTGGCTGCAGAAGAAGGCTTGTGGTTATTCCCCTGAAAATGGCATCAACAAAGGGTTTGCGGTGCTAAACTCACCAGCTTCCCAGCTTTCAGGAACAGGCAGACTTGAATCAGAAAACCCAATTTTTCAACCAAAAATTCGGCATTTTACTGGGACATACCCCATTTTTACAATTTTTTGAGCTTTCAGCCTCCTTCCAGTCAGTGACAGAAATGGGCATGAAACCAATGCTGGATCCCAGAAACCTAAACATTTCTGAAAAGTAGACAAAATTCTAAATTCAGCAACGGGTCATTTGTGTAGATCCTACAAGGGTTTCCTACAGAAAATAACAACTGAAAAAGAAAAATATTGAAAAAGAGGTGAAAAAAACATCAATTTTTCACTGCGTTTGACTCTGTAACTTTTTCCTGCAATGTCAGATTATCGAAAGCAATTTACTGTTACATCTGCTGGACTCCTCTGGTTGCGGGGATATATAGGGCTTGTAGGTTCATCAACAACCCTAGGTACCCAGAGCCAATAAATGAGCTGCACCCTGCAGTGCATTTTCATTCTATACAGGGTATGCAGCAATTCATTTGCTGAAATATAAAGAGTAAAAAATAGCTATCAAGAAAACCTTTGTATTTCCAAAAAGGGCACAAGATAAGGTGTTGAGGAGCAGTGGTTATTTGCACATCTCTGAATTCCGGGGTGACCATACTAGCATGTGAATTACAGGGCATTTCTCAAATAGATGTCTTTTTTACACACTCTCCTATATTTGGAAGGAAAAAATGTAGAGAAAGACAAGGGGCAATAACACTTGTTTTGCTAATCTATGTTCCCCCAAGTCTCCCGATAAAAATGATACCTCACTTGTGTGGGTAGGCTTAGCGCCCGCATCAGGAAACGCCTCAAAACGCAACGTGGACACATCCCATTTTTTTTAAAGAAAACAGAGGTGTTTTTTGCAAAGTGCCTACCTGTAGATTTTGGCCTCTAGCTCAGCCGGCACCTAGGGAAACCTACCAAACCTGTGCATTTTTTTAAACTAGAGACCCAGGGGAATCCACGATGGGGTGACTTGTGGGGCTCTGACCAGGTTCTGTGACCCAGAATCCTTTGCAAACCTCAAAATTTGGCTAAAAAAACACATGTTCCTCATATTTCTGTGGCAGAAAGTTCTGGAATGTGAGAGGAGGCACAAATTCTCTCCCACACAGCGTTCCCCCAAGTCTCCCGATAAAAATGATACCTCACTTGTGTGGTTAGGCCTAGCGCCCGCGACAGGAAATGCCCCAAAACGCAACGTGGACACATCCCATTTTTTGAAAGAAAACAGAGGTGTTTTTTGCAAAGTGCCTACCTGTAGATTTTGGTCTCTAGCTCGGCCGGAACCTAGGGAAACCTACCAAACCTGTGCATTTTTGAAAACTAGAGACCTAGGGGAATACAAGATGGGGTGACTTGTGGGGCTCTGACCAGGTTCTGTTACCCAGAATCCTTTGCAAACCTCAAAATTTGGCTAAAATAACACATGTTCCTCATATTTCTGTGGCAGAAAGTTCTGGAATCTGAGAGGAAGCACAAATTTCCTCCCACACAGCGTTCCCCCAAGTCTCCCGATAAAAATGATACCTCACTTGTGTGGTTAGGCCTAGCGCCCGCAACAGGAAGTGCCCCAAAACGCAACGTGGACACATCCCATTTTTTAAAAGAAAACAGAGGTATTTTTTGCAAAGTGCCTACCTGTAGATTTTGGCCTCTAGCTCAGCCGGCACCTATGGAAACCTACCAAACCTGTGCATTTTTGAAAACTAGAGACCTAGGGGAATCCAAGATGGGGTGACTTGTGGAGCTCTGACCAGGTTCTGTTACCCAGAATCCTTTGCAAACCTCAAAATTTGGCTAAAAAAACACATGTTCCTCACATTTCTGTGGCAGAAAAATCTGGAATCTGAGAGGAGGCACAAATTTCCTTCCACCCAGCGTTCCCACAAGACTCCGGATAAAAATGATACCTCACTTGTGTGGGTAGGCCTAGCGCCCGCGACAGGAAATGCCCCAAAGCACAACGTGGACACATCCCATTTCATGACAGAAAACAGAGCTGTTTTTTGCAAAGTGCCTACCTGTAGATTTTGGCCTCTATCTCAGCCAGCACCTAGGGAAACCTACCAAACCTGTGCATTTCTGAATACTAGAGACCTAGGGGAATCCAAGATGGGGTGACTTGTGGGGCTCTGACCAGGTTCTGTTACCCAGAATCCTTTGTAAACCACAAAATTTGGCTAAAAAAACACATGTTCCTCACATTTCTGTGGCAGAAAGTTCTGGAATCTGAGAGGAGGCACAAATTTCCTTCCACCCAGCGTTCCCCCAGGTCTCCCGATAAAAATGATACCTCACTTGTGTGGGTAGGCCTAGCGCCCGCGACAGGAAGTGCCCCAAAATGCAACATGGACACATCCCATTTTTTGAAAGAAAACAGAGATGTTTAGCTCGGCCGGAACCTAGGGAAACCTACCAAACCTGTGCATTTCTGAAAACTAGAGACCTGGGGGAATCCATGATGGGGTGACTTGTGGGGCTCTGACCAGGTTCTGTTACCCAGAATCCTTTGCAAACCTCAAAATTTGGCTAAAAAAACACATGTTCCTCATATTTCTGTGGCATAATGTTCTGGAATGTGAGAGGAGGCACAAATTTCCTCCCACACAGCGTTCCCCCAAGTCTCCCGATAAAAATGATACCTCACTTGTGTGGTTAGGCCTAGCGCCCGCGACAGGAAATGCCCCAAAACGCAACGTGGACACATCCCATTTTTTGAAAGAAAACAGAGGTGTTTTTTGCAAAGTGCCTACCTGTAGATTTTGGCCTCTAGCTCGGCCGGAACCTAGGGAAACCTACCAAACCTGTGCATTTTTGAAAACTAGAGACCTAGGGGAATCCAAGATGGGGTGACTTGTGGAGCTCTGACCAGGTTCTGTTACCCAGAATCCTTGGCAAACCTCAAAATTTGGCTAAAAAAACACATGTTCCTCATATTTCTGTGGCAGAAAGTTCTGGAATGTGAGAGGAGGCACAAATTCTCTCCCACACAGCGTTCCCCCCAAGTCTCCCGATAAAAATGATACCTCACTTGTGTGGTTAGGCCTAGCGCCCGCGACAGGAAATGCCCCAAAACGCAACGTGGACACATCCCATTTTTTGAAAGAAAACAGAGGTGTTTTTTGCAAAGTGCCTACCTGTAGATTTTGGTCTCTAGCTCGGCCGGAACCTAGGGAAACCTACCAAACCTGTGCATTTTTGAAAACTAGAGACCTAGGGGAATACAAGATGGGGTGACTTGTGGGGCTCTGACCAGGTTCTGTTACCCAGAATCCTTTGCAAACCTCAAAATTTGGCTAAAATAACACATGTTCCTCATATTTCTGTGGCAGAAAGTTCTGGAATCTGAGAGGAAGCACAAATTTCCTCCCACACAGCGTTCCCCCAAGTCTCCCGATAAAAATGATACCTCACTTGTGTGGTTAGGCCTAGCGCCCGCAACAGGAAGTGCCCCAAAACGCAACGTGGACACATCCCATTTTTTAAAAGAAAACAGAGGTATTTTTTGCAAAGTGCCTACCTGTAGATTTTGGCCTCTAGCTCAGCCGGCACCTATGGAAACCTACCAAACCTGTGCATTTTTGAAAACTAGAGACCTAGGGGAATCCAAGATGGGGTGACTTGTGGAGCTCTGACCAGGTTCTGTTACCCAGAATCCTTTGCAAACCTCAAAATTTGGCTAAAAAAACACATGTTCCTCACATTTCTGTGGCAGAAAAATCTGGAATCTGAGAGGAGGCACAAATTTCCTTCCACCCAGCGTTCCCACAAGACTCCGGATAAAAATGATACCTCACTTGTGTGGGTAGGCCTAGCGCCCGCGACAGGAAATGCCCCAAAGCACAACGTGGACACATCCCATTTCATGACAGAAAACAGAGCTGTTTTTTGCAAAGTGCCTACCTGTAGATTTTGGCCTCTATCTCAGCCAGCACCTAGGGAAACCTACCAAACCTGTGCATTTCTGAATACTAGAGACCTAGGGGAATCCAAGATGGGGTGACTTGTGGGGCTCTGACCAGGTTCTGTTACCCAGAATCCTTTGTAAACCACAAAATTTGGCTAAAAAAACACATGTTCCTCACATTTCTGTGGCAGAAAGTTCTGGAATCTGAGAGGAGGCACAAATTTCCTTCCACCCAGCGTTCCCCCAGGTCTCCCGATAAAAATGATACCTCACTTGTGTGGGTAGGCCTAGCGCCCGCGACAGGAAGTGCCCCAAAATGCAACATGGACACATCCCATTTTTTGAAAGAAAACAGAGATGTTTAGCTCGGCCGGAACCTAGGGAAACCTACCAAACCTGTGCATTTCTGAAAACTAGAGACCTGGGGGAATCCATGATGGGGTGACTTGTGGGGCTCTGACCAGGTTCTGTTACCCAGAATCCTTTGCAAACCTCAAAATTTGGCTAAAAAAACACATGTTCCTCATATTTCTGTGGCATAATGTTCTGGAATGTGAGAGGAGGCACAAATTTCCTCCCACACAGCGTTCCCCCAAGTCTCCCGATAAAAATGATACCTCACTTGTGTGGTTAGGCCTAGCGCCCGCGACAGGAAATGCCCCAAAACGCAACGTGGACACATCCCATTTTTTGAAAGAAAACAGAGGTGTTTTTTGCAAAGTGCCTACCTGTAGATTTTGGCCTCTAGCTCGGCCGGAACCTAGGGAAACCTACCAAACCTGTGCATTTTTGAAAACTAGAGACCTAGGGGAATCCAAGATGGGGTGACTTGTGGAGCTCTGACCAGGTTCTGTTACCCAGAATCCTTGGCAAACCTCAAAATTTGGCTAACAAAACACATGTTCCTTACATTTCTGTGGCAGAAAAATCTGGAATCTGAGAGGAGGCACAAATTTCCTTCCACCCAGCGTTCCCACAAGACTCCGGATAAAAATGATACCTCACTTGTGTGGGTAGGCCTAGCGCCCGCAACAGGAAATGCCCCAAAGCACAACGTGGACACATCCCATTTCTTGACAGAAAACAGAGCTGTTTTTTGCAAAGTGTCTACCTGTCGATTTTGGCCTCTAGCTCAGCCAGCACCTAGGGAAACCTACCAAACCTGTGCATTTCTGAAAACTAGAGACCTAGGGGAATCCAAGATGGGGTGACTTGTGGGGCTCTGACCAGGTTCTGTTACCCAGAATCCTTTGTAAACCTCAAAATTTGGCTAAAAAAACACATGTTCCTCACATTTCTGTGGCAGAAAGTTCTGGAATCTGAGAGGAGGCACAAATTTCCTTCCACCCAGCATTCCCCCAAGTCTCCCGATAAAAATGATACCTCACTTGTGTGGGTAGGCCTAGCGCCCGCGACAGGAAGTGCCCCAAAATGCAACATGGACACATCCCATTTTTTTAAAGAAAACAGAGGTGTTTTTTGCAAAGTGCCTACCTGTAGATTTTGGCCTCTAGCTCGGCCGGAACCTAGGGAAACCTACCAAACCTGTGCATTTATGAAAACTAGAGACCTAGGGGAATCCAAGATGGGGTGACTTGTGGGGCTCTGACCAGGTTCTGTTACCCAGAATCCTTTGCAAACCTCAAAATTTGGCTAAAATAATACATGTTCCTCACATTTCTGTGGCAGAAAGTTCTGGAATCTGAGAGGAGGCACAAATTTCCTCCCACACAGCGTTCCCCCAAGTCTCCCAATAAAAATGATACCTCACTTGTGTGGTTAGGCCTAGCGCCCGCAACAGGAAATGCCCCAAAACGCAACGTGGACACATCCCATTTTTAAAAAGAAAACAGAGGTGTTTTTTGCAAAGTGCCTAACTGTAGATTTTGGCCTCTAGCTCAGCCGGCACCTATGGAAACCTACCAAACCTGTGCATTTTTGAAAACTAGAGACCTAGGGGAATCCAAGATGGGGTGACTTGTGGAGCTCTGACCAGGTTCTGTTACCCAGAATCCTTTGCAAACCTCAAAATTTGGCTAAAAAAACACATGTTCCTCACATTTCTGTGGCAGAAAAATCTGGAATCTGAGAGGAGGCACAAATTTCCTTCCACCCAGCGTTCCCACAAGACTCCGGATAAAAAGGGTGGGTAGGCCTAGCGCCCGCGACAGGAAATGCCCCAAAGCACAACGTGGACACATCCCATTTCTTGACAGAACACAGAGCTGTTTTTTGCAAAGTGCCTACCTGTAGATTTTGGCCTCTAGCTCAGCCAGCACCTAGGGAAACCTACCAAACCTGTGCATTTCTGAAAAGTAGAGACCTAGGGGAATCCAAGATGGGGTGACTTGTGGGGCTCTGACCAGGTTCTGTTACCCAGAATCCTTTGCAAACCTCAAAATTTGGCTTAAAAAAACACATGTTCCTCACATTTCTGTGGCAGAAAGTTCTGGAATCTGAGAGGAGGCACGAATTTCCTTCCACCCAGCGTTCCCCCAAGTCTCCCGATAAAAATGATACCTCACTTGTGTGGGTAGGCCTAGCGCCCGCGACAGGAAATGCCCCAAAGCACAACGTGGACACATCCCATTTTTTGACAGAAAACAGAGCTGTTGTTTGCAAAGTGCCTACCTGTAGATTTTGACCTCTATCTCAGCCGGCACCTAGGGAAACCTACCAAACCTGTGCATTTCTGAAAACTAGAGACCTAGGGGAATCCAAGATGGGGTGACTTGTGGGGCTCTGACCAGGTTCTGTGACCCAGAAACCTTTGCAAATCTCAAAATTTGGCTAAAAAAACACATGTTCCTCACATTTTGGTGACGGAAAGTTCTGGAATCAGAGAGGAAACACAAATTTCCTACCACCCAGCGTTCCCCCAGGTCTCCCGATAAAAATGATACCTCACTTGTGTGGGTAGGACTAGCGCCCACGAAAGGAAATGGCCCAAAACACAACGTGGACACATCACATTTTTTCAGAGAAAAAATAGGTGTTTTTTACAAAGTGCCTACCTGTGGATTTTGGCCTGTAGCTAAGCAGGCACCTGGGGAACCTAGCAAACTAGCGCATTTTTGAAAACTAGAAACCCAGGGGAATCCAAGATGGGGTGACTTGCGGGGCACTGGCCAGGTTGTTTCCCAGAATTCTTTGCAAACATCAAAATTTGGCCAAAAAAACACTTTTTCATCTCATTTCGGTGACAGAAAGTTCTGGAATCTGAGAGGAGCCACAAATTTCCTTCCACCCAGCATTCCCCTAAGTCTCTCGATAAAAATGGTACCTCACTTCTGTGGGTAGGCCTAGCGCCCACGAAAGGAAATGGCCCAAAACACTACGTGGACACAACATATTTTTTCACAGAAAACAGAGGTGTTTTTTGCAAAGTTCCTACCTGTGGATTTTGGCCTCTAGCTCAGCCGGCCCCAGGGGGGGGCAGAAATGCCCTGAAATAAATTTGACCCCCCACCCCTCCAAACCACCCCTGCCCGGGAGCGACCCTTGCCTACGGGGTCGCTCCCCCTGCGTGACATTGGCGCCAAAAAACAAATCCCCGTTGCCTAGTGGTTTCTGCCCCCTTGGGGGCAGATTGACCTAAAATCGGCCAATCTGCCCCCAAGGGGGGCAGAAATGGACTAAATACAATTTGCCCCCCAGGGGAGCGACCCTTGCCTAATGTGTCGCTCCCCATCTAAAAAAAAAAAAAAAAAAAAAAAAAAAAAAACACACCAAAAAATAATTTGCCCTGGCGCCTAGAGGTTTAATAATAAGCCGATCTGCAGAAATGGCCTAAAATAAATTTGCCCCCCCAACCCCCCCCGGGGAGCGACCCTTGCCTACGAGGTCGCTCCCCCTGTGTGACATTGGCGCCAAAAAACAAATCCCCGGTGCCTAGTGGTTTCTGCCCCCTTGGGGGCAGATTGACCTAAAATTGGCCAATCTTCCCCCAAGGGGGGTAGAAATGGTCTAAATACAATTTGCCCCCCAGGGCAGCGACCCTTGCCTGATGGGTCGCTCCCCATCTCTAAAAAAACAAACAAACAAAAAAAAAAACACCCCAAAAAATTTGCCCTGGTGCCTAGAGGTATCTGCCCCCGGGCAGAAATGGCCTAAAATAAATTTGCCCCCCCAACCCCCACCCCCCCCGGGAGCGACCCTTGCCTACGGGGTCGCTCCCCCTGCCTGACATTGGCGCCAAAAAAATTTTTTTCGGTGCCTAGTGGTTTCTTCCCCCTTGGGGGCAGATTGACCTAAATTCGGCCAATCTGCCTCCAAGGGGGGCAGAAATGGTCTAAATACAATTTGCCCCTCAGGGGAGCGACCCTTGCCTGATGGGTCGCTCCCCACCTCTTAAAAAACAAACAAACAAAAACACACAAAAAGATTTGCCCTGCCACCTAGAGGTTTCTGCCCCCGGGGGGCAGAAAAGGCCTAAAATAATTCCCCCCCCCCCCAGGGAGCAATCCTTGCCTAAGGGGTCGCTCCCCTTGTGTGAAATTCACGTAAAGAAAAAAAACTAAATATAATTTTTCTCCCTAGGGGATCGACCCTTGCCTAAGGGGTCGCTCCCCACCTAAAAATAAAAAAAAATGATCCCTGGTGTCTAGAGGTTTCTGGCCCCCCTGGGGGATGATCGGCCAATAGGCCGATCTGCCCCCAGGGGGGGCAGAAAAGGCCTTCCCAAAAAAATGCCCCCCCCTGGGAGTTACCCTTGCCCAAGGGGTCGCTCCCTTTTGTCACTTTCTGAAAAAAAAAAAAAAATCCCTGGTGTCTAGTGGGGTTTCAAAAGCCGGATTGAACCCTGGGAGAAACTTCAAAGGGAAGGAAATACATTTCCTTCCCTTTGAAGCCCCTCCGGGCCTCCCCCAGTGATTAAACGAGAAATGCTGAGCATTTCTCTTTCAATTGCGCTGGAAGTAGAGTTTACAGCGCGATGGGGGAGGCCCCTGTGACAAATCAGCGCGCGCTCGCGCGCTGACGTCACAGGGGGGGTTGGGGGGGGTCGGGGGTGGAAGGGGAAGGTCTCCCAAGTTCCCGTGCTTTGGACAAGGTGACCACGTCCAAGGCACACGCGAACTGTAGCCTTGGACGAGGTCACCTCGTCCAAGGCACAGAAACGGTTAATGAGGTAGGTGACAAACTGTGGCCCATTATGAACCGCTGCTATCACACGGATGGTGGCCTGCTGAGATGAGCAGACAACTATGTTTGTGACTGCTTTCAAATAAAGTGATAATTTTTTAAAGCAGCCCATTTTTCCTTAAACAAATGAAAAGTTTAACTTACTTTTTTAGGACTAGGCAGCGATCCGTGGGTTGCAGAACCTGTGAGGCATAACTGTACATTTACTACTATTTAGGGTCCTTTTTGCCTGCAGTAAGTTTAAAATTGCAGATCGTGAACAGAAATTAACTTTTTTTGTGGGTGCATGCTGCTTCCCATACTCCTCCTGTTTTTTTTTTTTATATATCTGTTATTGATTTTATATAGCAGATATACAATACAGGCAGTTGTCATGCAATTATACAGGATCAGATTTATCTGATTAATGTTACTTAGAAACAACCAAACCCCCCGGATTACACACTTGTCAATACATTTATTGCAATCATTATATTCAGTAATTATTTCCTACTACTTTGCTCAGAGTATTATATTTCTATTGCAGGGACAGGGAGGCCCTGTTTGTGGCTATTGTGGAGCTCCGGTTTCTATTTGGTCTCGCCTGCTGAGATGAGCAGACAACTATGTTTGTGACTGCTTTCAAATAAAGTGATAATTTTTTTAAGCAGCCCATTTTTCCTTAAACAAATGAAAAGTTTAACTTACTTTTTTAGGACTAGGCAGCGATCCATGGGTTGCAGAACCTGTGAGGCGTAACTGTACATTTACTACTATTTAGGGTCCTTTTTGCCTGCAGTAAGTTTAAAATTGCAGATCGTGAACAGAAATTGACTTTTTTTGTGGGTGCATGCTGCTTCCCATACTCCTCCTGTTTTTTTTTTTTTATGTATCTTTTATTGATTTTATATAGCAGATATACAATACAGGCAGTTGTCACGCAATTATACAGGATCAGATTTATCTGATTAGTGTTACTTAGAAACAACCAAACCCCCCCGATTACACACCTGTCAATACATTTATTGCAATCATTACATTCAGTAATTATTTCCTTCTACTTTGCTCAGAGTATTATATTTCTATTGCAGGGACAGGGAGGCCCTGTTTGTGGCTATTGTGGAGCTCCGGTTTCTATTTTGTCTGGCCGCGGGGGTGAGTGAGTGCGTTCCCGTGTGTGGACAGGTTAGGTAGGCGGGAGATATATCTAATTCTTGCCCATTGTCCTCCCCCGTGCTCCAACAATATTGCCCTTAATCTAATTAGACGCAGGTTAGGGAGGTGGGGGGGAATGCATCCATTTGCTGCATACTTGTCCTAACGGGCTATTGTTTTATTATTCCTAGTATGGGTCCAATTGTGTTCGACTTATGTGTTCTGCAGTCCCCTTCATGGAGGTTTATTATCGTTTTTTGTCTCAAGCTTAGTTACTAGAGTTTCCCAGATGTCACACCCCGTGTGTGGCTGGCCCTCCCGTGCCAGTTTTTTAAGCACCTGAAGTTCCATACGGGCCCAGCGAAGTGTGAGGGTGTGCCAGGACTTCTGGTCAGGGGCATTTGGCGCTTTCCAGTGCATTGCTATCAATCTTTTATACATTATGTAGGACAAGTCTACAAACTTGTACAGGTGTCTGTGTTTTTTTTTTCCGGACCTCACTCCCAGCAAACAAGGTCTGGGGTCCGCCAACAGCACAAGCCCCGTCTGTTCTGAGGTCTCCTTCACCACCTTTTTCCATTCTGTTTGTACCTGTGGACAGTCCCAGACCATGTGGTAAAAGTGAGCCGATGGCTCCAGGCATCTAGGGCACGGCGGGCTCGTGCCTGGATACATCCGCTTCAGTCTGGCCGGTGATAAGTACGTCTGGTGTATAAAATTGAACTGGGTGTAGCGGAATCTAGGGTTCCTTGATACACCAGGTGTGTAAGACAGTGCTTTCGGCCAGTCTTCTAAAGGGATCGGGACAGGGAGGACGGAGTTCCATCTCTCCCTGGCCCTCTCCATATAGGGTTCCGGGAGTTTACTGAGTGTCTTGTATAGGCTTGATATTGCTTTGGTTTGTGCGTCGCTTTGCAAAATATGATGTAATATGGGAGAGGTCTCTGGTTCTGTGGCACCTGCACCCCATATTTTTTTAATTGCGTGGCATATTGCATAATATACTAAGAATTGGCCAGAGTTTACTGCAGTAAGGCCCCGGATGTCTTCGAACGTCATTAGTTTACCGCCCTCGAAACAGTCTCCCACTGTCTGTATCCCTGCCTCTAACCATAACGACAGTGAATGCGGGTCAATCGAATATCGTCCCGGGAGACAGTCCAGTGGAATTAGCAGGGTGTATGGGAGCGCCCCGCATCCCTTCTGGACATATCTCCCCCAGCAAGCGTGCGCCATGGCTAGCAATGGGTTGATGGATTCACTTTTAAGATGCTTGTTGGACAACCATGACAACAGTTGAGTTCCTTTTAGCCGAGTCTGCAGCCATACAGACTTGGCTGTCGTTGATCTGTGGAACCAAAACTGTATCCACTGTATCTGTGCCGCAGCATAGTAAAGTTCAAAGTTGGGGGCTCCCAATCCGCCTGATTCCACCGGTCGCTGCAGTGTGATTAATGCCACACGCGCTCTCCCACCACCCCATATGAGCTGTAACAATATTGTGTTTAGTTTACTGAAAAAGCTCCGTGGAAGGATCAGTGGCAGAGATGCGAAATAATATAACAACCTAGGCAAGATCAACATGTTCGCAATCGCCACTCTACCTGGTGGAGAGAGCGGTAGTTTGTTCCAAAAGCGTAGAGAGCCCTTCATAGAGGCTAATGCTCTCCCCAGATTGCCATCTCTGAGGTCCTCTGTGCTGTGATATATGTGAACACCCAAATATTTAAATGTTTCGAAGCACCATTTTAGGCATCCTCTCGGGCCTCTTCTTGTTTCCCTGGGGGCCAACTAATCAGTGGGAACACACACGATTTTTCCCAGTTTACTGCTAAGCCAGATATCGAGCCAAACTCGTCTAGTAGTGACATTGTGGAAGGCAGTATCTCCGTGCCCTTCCGGGTGTATATTAGAGCGTCATCGGCATATAACGATATTACGTGGTATGTTCCGTTCCTGTGTATACCTCAGTCATTTGCCACGGAGCGTACTTTAGCCGCTAACGGCTCCATGCCTATAGCGAATATTAATGGGGAGAGGGGGCAGCCCTGCCTTGTGCCCCTAGAGATTGGAAAGCTATCAGAGATCACTCCCCCTGTTTTTACTCTGGCACTTGGATTTGAGTATAATGTGCGGACCCAGCGCACATAGTTAGGGCCTATTCCCATCTGTCTCATTGTGGCCAAAAGGAAGTCCCATTCCAATGTGTCGAATGCTTTTTCAATATCCAGTGAGAGCACCATTTTGTCGAATGCATCTGGGGGAGCGTCTCCCATTACGCTCAGAAGCCTCGCGGATGTTTAAGAAGGTGTTATGCTTCGGGATGAATCCGTTTTGGTCGTCGTGGATTATGGTGTGTATGATGGGGGCAAGTCTATTGACCAGTATTTTACCCAATATTTTGCAATCTAAATTTAGTAGCGAGAGTGGTCTATAAGATTTGACATCCGTAGGATCCCGCCCCGGCTTGGGGAGTACCACTATCATGGCCTCTCTCTGGGATGGGGGAAGTAGTTCAGTAGCCCACGCCTCATCAAATACTCTGAGTAGCTGGGGCTTCAGGCGGGCCGAATATGCAGAATAGTATTCTATTGGGAGGCCATCTATGCCCAGCGATTTATTCCTGGGCATTTGTGCTAGCGCTAAATCTATTTCCCCTATTGGAAGAGGGGCTTCCGGTGTGTCCCTGTCTATCTGGGAAAGTTGCGGTAAGAGAGAGCCTCCCAGGAAAGACTCAAGTTGTGTAGGTGTGCATGAGGTGCGTTTGGAATATAAATTTCCGTAGTACTCTTTGAACGTTCCATTTATCTCTACTTGTGTAGTAACGGTAGTACACTTGTCGGTCCTGATAGCACCAATGGGAGAATGTTGACTATCTTCCTGCAGTAGCCATGCTAGCATTTTCCCTGATCTGTCCCCCTCCTATTGCAGACGCGTTAAGTGATAGTTGTAATCATGGCAGCGAAGTCTGCTATCTGCATCGTTGTATTTTGTGCGTGCTGTTTTTAGTGCTGTGTACGAGATTTCCCCCCTTGCAACTGCTGTTTCCGCTGTTCTTAGTTCCTTTTCTAATTTAGCAATTTCGACATTCAGAGTGCGCCTCACTCCCCAGCTTACGGAGAGACACTGGCCTCTGACCACCGCTTTATGGGCATCCCATTCCACCGCCCGTGAATTTGCAGTGAGGTCATTTGTTTCCCAATACTGGCGTAGTGTGGTGCTCAATGTGTCTACAAATGCCGGGTCTTGAAGCGCTTCTACTTGTTAGCGCCAAGTGGAGATCCCCTGTTGGCTCCTTCCCCAGTTTAGTGTTGCTCTCAGCGGTGAGTGGTCTGACAGTGTCTTCGCTAAGTATTCTGTCTCATTTATCAGGTCGGATATATCCTGCGTGCCCCATATTATGTCTATTCTAGTATATGTTTTATGCGGGGAAGAGTAAAATGAGTATTCCCTCTGATGGGGATGTCTTATGCGCCAAATATCATATAGTCTCATATCACCCGCCCAGTGTTGCAGTGGGCTTATGTTACTCCTCTTCGTCTTCGGGCCCCCTTGCGGGCTATATCAATCCAGATCAGAGTCCGGTATACTATTGAAATCCCCCCCCCCATATAGCAGGGGCTGATGGGTTTGCTAACAATGACGGCATGAGTGTGCCCAGAAATCCCGCTGTGCCACCGTTTGGGGCATATATGCCGACCACTGAGAGTTGTTTGCCGTCTAGCTGGCCTTCCACCTCTACGAATCTGCCCCCTGAGTCTATTTTATGTGCAGTTTGGTGAAATGGGACCCCTCCTGCGATCCATATCAATACTCACCTTGCAAATGCTGAATATGTTGTGCCTACCAGCTGACCTCCCCATTTCAAGCGTAACTCCCACAGTTCTGATTCCGTTAAATGTGTCTCTTGGAGGATAGCGATGTGTATTCCCAGTCGCTTAAGGCGTGCATAAATTCGAGATCTCTTACTCAGTGTTCCATATTATTCCCCTCACGTTCCATATTATTATGTCATATTGGTTATTGCTGCGATTAATTTGTGGTGCCATGAGGGGTTATGGGGTGGGCCTGACCTCCTGCTTCCGCCTTGGTCTGCAAGCTTTCTCCTTGCTACTCCTCTGATAGCGCCGACTGTTATATTCGCATTTCGCAGTAGTTTCGCATGTTCATAATGTGACTAAGGTGTGTAAATTAACTAACATAGTTTTACCCTCCCCCCCAATTAAATCCCCCACTCTCCTAACAACTAATGTAAAACTACCTAACTCGTATTTATATAAAAAAACCTGTATCCTTCTGGATAACCGTGGTGGTATTATCAGGATGGTCTGGTGTGGCTCATTTATAGGGCTTGCATCAGACCGCAGACTTTGTCTGCAATTGTTTGTGTGCGCCCCCGGAGCGTGTGGTCTCCCCTCCCCCCCCATCCCAGGCCAATCCACCCCCCCTTCAATGAGGCCCCGCTGGGGCATCCCTAGTTCTGTTCAAAAGATACATGTTATTTAAGTGCTTGTTCTTATTTCGGGGTCTCGCGTCGTCCCGGGATCCACCGCGTCGACCAGCCATTTAACCTCCGGGCTCTGAAGCAAATTAAATGCTGTAAGTCAAAGTCAGAGATCATCCGCGCTGTTCTGGGGGTGAGCCTCGGTCCTTTCCGATCCCCCGTAATAGTAGAGTCAGAGCTGGCCGTGTCCGAGTCTATGTTGATCTCGGGAGTCTCCCTTATCAACTCGAAATTATTTTGTGTCAACAGGGGGGGTTTCCTTCAAAACGTTTGCTCTTTCCTCAGCAGCTTGTTGAGCAGATGGTTGAACCTTGGTGTGCCTCTTGGATCTCTTCCTTGACGTCGCGAGCGACCACTCATCTCCCCTGCCCTCTTCGTCACACATTTGCGCTAGTCCTTTAGCGTGTAACCATGTCCAGACATCTTCAGGGGAGGTGAATATATGCGTGCGGTCTTCTGATATCACTCTCAGTTTGGCTGGAAACAGTAAAGCGTATTTGATACCATGTTCGCGCAGTCGTTGTTTAGCCTTTACATAGGAGTTACGTTTTCTTTGCTCCTCCTGAGTGAAGTCTGGATAAGCGTTGATAGTTGATTCTTCGTATTTGTATGGGCCTTTGTTGCGAAACTGTTGTAGGTTTGCATCACGGTCCCGAAAATGTAAGAATCTGGCAATCAGTGGCCTGGGGGGTTGCCCCGGTTGTGGGGGCCTGCCCGGGATTCTGTGTACCCTTTCGACTGTGAAGTACTTAGATGGGGCCCCGCTTAGCACCTCTTTGATTAGCCATTGTTCTAAAGTTATTTCCATACTTTGTTGCTGCATGGTTTCGGGGAACCCCAAGAAGCAGATGTTGTTTCGGCGCGATCTGCTTTCAGCCTCCTCCGCCCTACTCCAAAGCGCCCTCAGCTCCGTGTCCAAGCGTTGAATCTGTTTCTGGTTGTCCTGAGCCGTGGGGGACAATTCGGCCAGCCCCTCCTCCGCCGTTTTGACTCTTCCTGACAGTTTGCGATGGTCCACCCTGAGAAGGTTCAGGTCTTGCGATACCGCATCTATTCTATTTTCCAAGGACGTTTTAGTGTCCATAATCGCCTGTAGTACCTTCTCTAGTTTCACAGATTGGGTCATGAGTGTACTCTCCAGAGATTGTAGGGTCGGATTTGTTTGTTGGTCAGTGGGCGCTGTTCCATGCACTGCACGGTCTTGGTTCTTAGCTGCTTTAAGCCTGCTAGCCATCGTGTACGATCAAGGGAGGGCTTATGGGATGTGGGGGAGCTTATCTGGAGGTTATTTTACAGCTGGCCGCTCTTTAGTCTCTTTGCGCTTAATCAGTGAACCTATCCCTGTTTTCGCAAGTCCGACGTAGTGGGGGGGTGAACTTTAACCGATCCTTGTATGTATTCTTGGCTTCCTAGGATTTACTCCCGTCTATCCACAGAATAATGTAGGGGGTCCCCCAGCCAAACAATCAGCCCCAGTTAATGGTTGATAGGGTTATCCCGTGCGGAATAACTTGTACATGTTTAGCAGTAGTCCAGTATTATTGCAGCGCAGCGTGGCGATAGCGGTTCTGATGGGCAATTGGTATTCAGCAGGGGCGTAGATGCCCGGAGGGCGGTGCGGCGGTGTGGGTAGTCCTCAAGGATGGGCGCCTGAACGGCAGGTTGCAGGGCCCTCGGTGCAATGGAGGGTGACGAGCCGCCCGGTGCTGCCTGGGGCAGGCTATACTGCTCCTTGTTTCTGCCAGATTCACCTCCGCCTCCTTTAATCTCTCAAGTCTTGTACTGCCCGGTGGGGGGGAATGCCAGTGTTGACGCGGGTTCTTTCGTTATACCTCTCGAGCGGGATCGAGAGCGAGGATGAGGAGAGAGGGGAACGGGAGAGGAGAATGAGGAAGAGGGCAGGGGGCACGGGTCCGGCCACGCTATTTGTTACTCTCTAGGGCTGCAGTACACCTCCCAAGTCCCCTCTTACCGCCATTTATTGTGAGGGCGGGTTGTCCTACAGTTGGCAAGGGGGACCGGGCCCAATCGCTCCTTCCTGGGCCTCGGGCAGGAAGTCCAGGAGAGGCACTGTAATGGCCGACGCCCCCAGAACTGGCGTTCGATCTCCGATTCACAATCTCCTTTTTCGCGCCGGTGATCTGTGGGTCGTTCCCGCGCCCCGAACGCTGGTTTCGCTCCGGAGGCACACTACAGGATGTTTCGCCACTTGTCCGGGATGGAGCACGCTCACTAGCCGTCCATCCCGGTCACCATCTTGGCTCCTCCCCCCTTCCATACTCCTCCTGTAACTCGTCCTTACTCCTTCCAAAACCCTCCTATTTAGTAGTAAACATTCACTGTTTTCGAGCCGCTCCTCTGTCCCTCTCACATTAACTTCTAAAAAATAGGTGTACATGTGTAGAGATCTTCGCTATCGGAGTGGAGCTCCATGCACATAAAAGATTGTAGCAGGGGAGGCAGAAATCATCTCTGCACATAGGTTAGCTGATAGTGTTTGTAGTACGTGTATAGTTCTAGTATTAGTAAACATACCACAAAAAACTGTTTGCAAAAAGGCCACAATGACTTTTCTGCTCTTGGTGCTCCTTACTGTATCAACTTTTTTTACCTGTTTCAGTAGATTTTACTGTCTCTGACAGATTTACCTATAAGTTTAATTATGAGTACACGTGGGGGGGTCACCTGTTGCTTTCTTTTTGAGGAATCTGAACTCAACACATCAGTTCCCAAATCCCAGTTTATTTTTTTAATTCACTTTCCACTTTTGTGTAAGAAACCCAAACTAGTGAGTCTGTTAAAGCTTTGCTCACCATACAAGTATTGCACTGATAACAGTGACAATTCATTCACTTTGTACATGAGCATTACTATCTCAGGCTTCCTGGGACATAGCAGGAGCTGTCTCTGGGGGGGTGGTGGTCCCCAGGGCCATAAGTGGCTCAGCCACGTGGCCCCCTTCCAACTACAATAGCCCTGGTGTGGTGCTGGTCCTCTGGGGCTGCAGGTGTCCAAAAAAGACCCTCTTTTCTTTTTTTAACATTAGCCCTGGGAAGGTGGTGGTCCTTGAGGCTGCAAGGGGCCAAGCGGCTTCCCGCACATAACAACAGAAACGCCTTGGGGGAGGTGGCGGTCCCCAGAGCTGCAGGGGTGCGGAGGGGCACGTGGCCCCCGTATAAAATTTGAGAAATGCCCGGGGATGGGAGGGATGGTAGTCCTGGAGGGAGGGCTGAACAGCCTCCCTCATATTAATTTAAAGCCCGGGAGAGGTGGTGGTCCCTGAGGGCTGCAGGGGGTATCAGTGGTCTCCTGTTACAATTCTTTGAATTCCTGGGGAGGTGGTGATGCCTCATGGTTGTGGGGGACCAGAGGGCCCCACATTAAAAATGTGAATGCCCCCAGGACTTAGCACATCTTAGGGCATCACAGAAAGAAGCGCGAGAGCCTGCGCTTTTTAAAAATGTTTGCTGCAAATTCGTGAATTTTGCAAATTAGCAGCAACATTTAAAAACAAAAAGCTTTTTAGCCTGGGGGGACCTCCAGGACCCCACCACCAGAGTTAATAGGTCAGGATGTCGCTTCCCTGTCCCCTTTTCCTTTTTTTCACATTTTTAGTGGGACTTGGCTGAAGCCGAGTCCCAAGGTTGCTGGCAACACTTCCTGGTCTGAAGTGTTGGCAACCAATCAGAGCTGTGCATTTCCCTGCACAAGCTCATCTTTATTCGTGACTCATTGTGAAGGATCCGCGGCCATAGATAAACCATTGTATTTTCTCTTTCATATCTCCGACACTATTGAAACAGATTTACACCAAATAAGCAAAAGCATAATCTGCATACCAAAAGCTAGCTTTCTGCCAAATTTGGTGAAATTCCATCCAGTGGTTTGGGCTGTTAGTCGTGTCTAAATGCCCAATGGGCATTAACATGGCAAGCACAACTTTTTTGACCTCCGCTTTTTCTCAGCCCTCGCTTGAGGGATCACCCTGACACTTTCCAGGTGAAACGGGAATCACCAGCAAACATTTTTTGGGAACATTTTGTGAAGATTCATCAAACGGTGCTAAAGTTATAAGCAAGTCAAAAACCACTTCTTCTGTGGAAACCTGGTTCTAGCTATAACTACCTAGTGGCAACTCATCACCGAAGGTTACTACAACTCTCGCCCTCACCATGCACTGTTAATTACCTCACAAATTACAGAACTCATGACAACCTTGATAACATCATTGATAAAGTCACTTTAACGTCAGCAGTAAAATTATTGATCACATATCTGTGCATGGCGGAAGCGGGAGTTATAGTTACCTTAGGGCACGGGTTATAGTTACTTGAGGTAACTATAACTATAACTGGTGAATTTCTATGGTTTTGTATTTTTAAAATGTAAGCCTAACTATAAAGTCCCTATACCCTTTGGTTTTTAGGTGAATTTCTATTTCCGAACTATAACGTTCCTGTAACCTTTGTTTTTTTCAGTGAACATATATGTATGTGCGTGTGTGTGTATATATATATATATATATGTATATATATATATATATATAGATATAGATATATGGTATCTGTGATAATATGGATAATATCCTGCTTTTGTACTAATACAATGGAAGACTAAGGGGGTCATTCTGACTCCCGCCGGCCGCGGTAACCGCAGTGCCGGCGGGAGCCGCCAGAATACTGCTGCGCGGTCAGAAGACCGCCGCGGTTATTCTGTGTTTCCCGCTGGGCTGGCGGGCGACCACCAAAAGGCCGCCTGCCAGCCCAGCGGGAAACCCCCTCCCACGAGGAAGCCGACGGAGTGGGAAGGGTGCGATGGGTGCAGTAGCACCCGTCGCGATTTTCAGTGTCTGCATGGCAGACACTGAAAATCTTTTAGGGGCCCTCTTACGGGGGCCCCTGCAGTGCCCATGTCATTGGCATGGGCACTGCAGGGGCCCCCAGGGGCCCCACGACACCCCTCACTGCCATCCTGTTCCTGGCGGGCAAAACCGCCAGGAACAGGATGGCGGTGAAGGGGTCGGAATCCCCATGGCGGCGCAGCAAGATGCGCCGCCATGGAGGATTCCTCAGGGCAGCGGAAAACCGGCTGGAGACCGCCGGTTTTCTGTTTCTGACTGCGGCCATACCGCCGCGGTCAGAATGCCCTTGGGAGCACCGCCAGCCTGTTGGCGGTGCTCCCGCGGTCCCCGGCCCTGCCGGTCCATGACCGCCAGGGTCAGAATGACCGCCTAAAGGTCGGAGGTCGGAACTTCTAAAGAGCCCTTCGCCACTTTGTGAATGGGGGGGACAGCCTCATCAAGGAGTCTGGTAAACATATGTTCTTTCAACATAGATTCATGATACTGATGCAGTCCTTAAATTGATTAGGGTCTAAAGCCATGGCAAAATAAAGGAATTGAGGCTGGAAAATATGTTTTAATTGCTGTGAGACTATGAACGATGTAAAAATCATATGCACAAACTTTTTACTCTGGCAGATTAAGAATTATAATGTGAATGGTACTTATACTGTCAATGAGTGGAATAACAAATGCATAATATGAATGTATTCACCTTTCGTTCTGTCTGCCATGCAATTGGTTAAACCTCTCACAGTACAATTAAGTTCCCAGGTGTGTGGGACATGATGCTACAGATCTCAGAATGCCTCTGTGTTGTTGCTAGCGCTGGTATTTTAATAAAAACTATTAATAGGTGTCTATGTATTCTGAGTAATGTATTTGTGTAGAAAATATAATAACATAGAAAAATAATGCAGGCATTTGAAAATGTGATCATGATGAGTGGCCATCAATGTCACGAAGTGTACTTATTAATGGTATTAATATGAAATGGTGAGCATATGTTTGACTTATATAGTAATATACCATATCAAGGACGATGCATTATGTATTAGCTTTATTAACTGTAGGCCTTAACTTTGCGAAAGTCTTAGCCTAATTGCCAGGCCTCGTGTCAAGCTGTATTTCTTAACATTTAATAAATGGCTGTCCTAGAGAGTTAAAATGTGATTTTCCATTGTGTTGGGTAAATGTGCTCACAGGTGAGAACCTTTTGTCATGAGAACCGATTGCTAAAAGATGCTGTTCTTGCTAAACGTACCATTATGTGTGTAATGTTTGTAATACTGACTTTCTCATGAGGAGAACAATGGAGACACTGACTCGAGCAGAAGCTGCAACAATGTTGTTAGTTGAGAACGAGCTGGATGTTGAGAACATTGCATGAAAAAACAATCAGGAACATGTGAACGGAGTAGTGGTAGAATTAATAGATTCACAGTTTTAGTTTTATTGGACAAAGTGTGAACATGCGATCCCTTGACCAATAGGGATATGGGAAGTAGTTTTAGTTAATTTAACTTAACGAGACTACACGAAGAGACGAGACACCATTCTCTCCATTCTCTGTATTCTTCTGGAGGGTTTACCTCTATTCTATGGAGTTGCTTAAAGACTTTGCCTTTTCTGAACTTTGATGCTGAATCCTGATGCCCACCTGACTGAACTGATGTCCTGATGATGAAGACTATCTTAACTTGATGATCAAATTGAGGAGAGGTATTATTGTACCCATGTGTCTGTTATGTCTATTTGCTTTTCTTTCTAGGTACCAACCGCACTGTTTTGATAGAGCCTTAGTTAGTTGTTTTCCAA
Source organism: Pleurodeles waltl (assembly GCF_031143425.1). Taxonomy (NCBI): domain Eukaryota; kingdom Metazoa; phylum Chordata; class Amphibia; order Caudata; family Salamandridae; genus Pleurodeles; species Pleurodeles waltl. Next base: position 284,295,972 of record NC_090447.1, read on the forward strand.
ATTTGTGTTACTAAATTGTTTTGCGTGAAGCCCATCATGCTGATGCTAATCTGGTGTTAGTCAAGGTTTCCTTACTCTGCTAATAGGGAATAATGTTTGATGAAATTCTGTGCTGAATCTAAATGTATGTGATCTCGTTTGCGCAACTGTTCTTGTTATTAATTTATACGGTGACCTTAGAATGTGTGGTAGTTCAAGCTTTGATTAGATTATGTTTACTCCGTCGCTTTGGACAGCCAGTGTTATTTCTGTATGTGTATCATTTGATTTTGAGATTAATTTACATGACATTACCATTGTTAATATAGGGACATAAATATTCTAACTTTTACTAAAAGTTGTGGTTATTCATGACTGAAAGGTCATGGTGTGTGAAAACTACTGACTCCAATTGATTATTAACGTTATTGATTATCATCGATTTTTGATGTTACTGATTGATTAGTGATAATTGATCTGCATGTACTGGAGTTATGGTGGGATCATCTTAATTGAGAGTCAAAAGGTATATCTACCTATTTGTGTCCCCTTGTAAGTTTTCTTATTAAGGTCTGACCCGTTATAATTCTTAAAAGACTTGCTAATAACAACTACGACGAAACAACTTAAGAAAGAGGAAATGTTGATTGAAACGCGTTGTGGTGTCCGGGTAATGCTGTCATGTTAATGATATCTGATGTTTTAATCTACTTGCCAGTCAAATCTTCAGAAGTGCAGCATCTTCTTTGGTGAATAGTATATATATATATATATGTGTATATATATCACGTACGACCCCTGAAAGTATTTAAAGGTTTTAAGGTTCTCAAAAATCGTGTTACCTTGTTTGGAGTTTCGAATATTCCCTCAAAAAATGTTATATAGCCTGCCTATCATAGTACAAAAGCCATAGGCTATAAAACAGTTGACAGGACATTTGGCACGCTGGTGATAGAGTATGCTGCTCGCTCAACTTTAAATAATTTCCTTATTTACTTGCATTTCTGAGTTTAGCTTGTTGTGTTACATTATATAATTTTGGCAATACTTGTTTACCACCAACTATAACTCTTCAACTTGTGCTCTCCTCTGCACAAAATGGGCACTGTCTAGGGAAACGTCTACTTGATTGTAAGTGTCCAGGTGAAGGCCACAGAGCTTGGCAGGATTCAATGCAACGCTGTAAAACACGCTACTGCTGCCCCAGGCCTCTAAATTATTTGCTTGAGATCACTGCTGACTTTCTTGGTATTTCGTTCTGCTGTGTCTGCTGCTATCTGTGAAATAGCGATTTATGTTTTAAAAGAAAGTAAGCCGAAGGCGAACTACGCTCGTATTTTAAGAATACTACAGTAGAAAAGATGCGATGCATATAACGTATGGTCTAAACAGTAAAACCGTGTAACCGACTGAAGAATGCGTGGAGTTCAAGTGATAGCAACTTAATTTACCATAGTCTAACCAACCTCTGTATTTAAAAACTGACAGTTACCTATCAAACCCCACACTAAATACTTAAAGGAATGAAACCTCAAAAACACTCCGAGCTCACATGGTCTCAAAGAAAACCTACATAACCATCTTCACCCCACGTACGACTATGTTTCCAGTGATTCTTGGGCTGAAGTGTAACTGATATATTATTTGAAAGAAGAATTTTAGTTTTATTATGTGATACAGATTGCATGGGAAGTCGTATACTGTATATTGTCGACTATTTACCAGGAACCAATTATACACCTTTCCATAAGGACTTTAATTTGCCTTGAAAATACTTTTTCATGAGGCAGATGATAACACCTACCTATACTTTTAGAAAGAGGAGTGCTAAAAAGAACTACTGCCCAGTACATCCTTCACTATGGTTCCAGATATGGTCAAGGGAGCCTAAATAAGCGTTAATTAAAACACAACTTGACAAATATGGAAAGCAGGTTTGCATGTTCAAACATGTCAGTGCTATGCAGCTGGATTTGATCTTCAAAGGCTGCCTTTCATGAAATGTGAAGAAAGTCGTCCTGATTACACTGTTGACAGTGATTAGAGTGTGCCATTGTAATGCATTGTAAATTGAAATATAGAGGAGTTTTCACTCCCTTTGTGGTTCACAACGTTTAATGCAACAATATTTGTCTGCTTATCACAATTCACTATACTTTTATAGTGCTTACCTTTCTCTGTATTCCTGAGCCCCTGTGTCTTTACTCCCTGGTAATCATTCCTGTGTCTTGTAAGACCCCGCACCCCATCTATATTCTTTGTTTTCAGACGTAGATGCACTCTCACTTCCAGTAACAAAGCCAAAAATAAGCACCACTTGATAAAGCTAAGTTCAGCCACTGATCCGTCATCCAACCCAACACAGACCCACCCCAAAAACCCACACCACTGTCCTTCATGTAACCCGTGCTCAAAATGGATGCCTCCTCCAGGCATGCAGCAGACATAGCAAACCTCTCAAACTGCAAAATCCTAGAGCAGTGTTTCCCAAATCGTGAATCGTGAGCCGATTTTTGGTGGGTCAGGAAAACCCAATCAATAAAGAAAGATGCCTTTAAATTCCATATTTATCATGTCACGTTTGCTGCACTTCAAAGAAAGAGGTTAATTGCTGCTTGTGTTTTTAACATGGCTATTGGTGTTTCAAACACCTCTCACTTTGCAGTCAATTAAAGAAAAGAAAAGTGAATTATGTAACAGTTCTTGATGGGGTACAAAGAGAGTGAAAGGAAAGGCTGTAGGATGTCATTTTTTTGTAACACTCACTAAAATGTAAATATGAACTGTACAAATTTAGCAGTTAGGAAAGCAATAAATAAGCACATTTTTTGTAATTCTGAAGTGTGATGGAGACAAGGAAAATTGAATTAAAATAAATCAAAGACTCTCTATTTGGTGATGCACAAATGATAAATGTTCACTAAATTCCATTGTTCACATGTTACTATTTGTGTGCAATAGAGTTTTATCAATACATGTGTATGTCTGTGCAATTTAGCAGTCATTTCAATAGAAAATGTGCTGTCTGTAAATGACTGTGTGTTGCCACATGATGCTTTAGTTACATTAAAAAAAATCACCAACCTCCATTCTATTAAAGCTATTAAAGCTAGGTGGGTTAAACAATGTGTTTTAAAAAGTGCATTATAGATCTAAAACGTTTGGGAAGCACAGATTTAGATACATTATTCTTCAATTAATTTAGGTTCAAACACACCTCAAAATGCCATTTTCAATGCAGTGTCTGTGGCAGGATTTTTTGTCAGTGGTAGCACTTTGATATTTTAAGCTGGGGAAACATAAAGGGACCCTCCCCCCTAAATTCAAGCTCGGGAATTGAAAACATTATGGTATATAAATACTCACTACCATTTGCAGTAAGGAAGCAAAATCCATGAGCAGAATTCCTTCAATTGTATTTGGTAGGTGTTAGAAATGGGGTTTCTGGTTAGCTAGGGTATGTACCTAAGCCAGGCAGAACCCACCCACTCTAGTCAGGGCAAGGGAGTTACACATTCAAGATAACCCCTGCTCACCCCCTTGGGAGCTTGGCACGAGCAGTCAGGCCTATTGCCAGAGGCAATGTGTAAAGTGTTTGGACAGCACATACAACACACGTGACACACTGTTCCCCCATCACAAAGGAAACACAATACCAAGTTATATAAAAATAAACTGTATTATACACAACATAATTAGACTAAGAACAACATGTCAGTAATACCCTGCTACCCAAGCAGTTGTCAGAATGTTACTCAATAGTAACTCTGCAGAAACCAGCAGAAGTCACACATTACACACAGGTTACCTATTATTCTGCTACATAAGCAGTAGTCAGGAATCACATTACTAAAGAAATGCACTTGTCATAAAAAATATCATAAATGCTTCTACAGGGAACATTAGAGAGCATATGGCAATTCATAAAACATATCAGCACGTCATACCCATAAAAGGAACATCAGCACATATATGTCCCATCGTACGAGAACAACTTGTTAACATACTAGTCCATGGCAGGTCACAGGTCAGCACAGCGGCAGCAGTCCAAGGAGGTTCCTGGGGAGTCACTCCAGCAGCATTCTGTGTCCAGGTACAAGTCTTTTTCAGTTCCAAAATATCTCCAAATTGTGGGGAAAAATCCCCTGTACTTATACTCAGTTTTGCAATGGTTTCACAAAGAAGGAGAGAGGAGGTTCCAACCAGTTACAACCGGTTCTGGGAGTGCCCACTCTCTCCTCCAGTACAGGCTCCAAACAACATTTGGTGGTAAACGATTAAGACAGCTTTGCAGGACTGGTCTTACTGCCCCTTTCAGCTGCGTTTGATACTGTTTTTCATTTAATTCTCACTTCTAATCTCTTTACAGGTGTCTGCAGGCAAGGTTGTGTTCCTCCCTCTTTGACTGATATCAATCTCTTTCTGTTAATCTTTTTTCCCCTTATTTCCTATCACTTTTGGAGTTCCCCATGGCTCATCCTCAAGCCTGAAAATATTTAGGGACAGATTTAAGAAAAGTGGCACTGCACCCAGTGCAGCGCCACTTTTCTTGTGCCCTTTAGTACCCCCTTATGCCACCATGTATGTCCCGTATATAGGATACAGTGCACCATAGCAGTAGTTAAGGAACTAGCGTCAAAAACATTTATGCTAGTTTGGAGCTTCGCAGGATTAGCATAAAAAATTTCTTGCAAGGCCCATTGAGGGACATTATGAATAATGGTGTGCCTCCTTTTAACGCCTGCTCCTAGCAGACATTAAAAGTGCCCCAAAAAAATGAAATTTTTTGGCCCTGTTTGCATACATTATGCATGGCACATGCATGATGTAGCGCAAAGGGTTACAAAGTGGCGCAATACATTCTCTGCACAACATTGTAAATCTGGCGCTGTGTTTTTCGCCTTCTAACCCTAAATGAGGGTCAACAAAATCACGCTAATGTGTTGTAAGATGGCACAAGGGGCTCTTAAATCTGCCCCTTAATGTCTATAGCACTCCTTTTCTCTCTTTAGTTTGTTTCTTCATCTTTAAAGTTGTCTCTTATGCTGATGATACACAAACATTGTTAACATCTCAGCAAACTCATAACAACTAATGTACCACAGCACAGCAAAATGTCCATTAGGTAAGTCCTTTGTAAACTTGTACAGAGAAATACGGCACTGCAATATGGTAATCCAGAAGATTTAATGTGTTCGCTTTCGTATATCTCTGAGATAGACAACAGTTACTCCATATAAGAAATAGCTCCTTCCAGTGAACGTACAGCTGACACGTGTTTCGTGTAAAAGACTTTCTCATGCCAAATTCTGTAATCTAAAGCGCCCAATCAATATGTTTTTATGTAGGTTTCCAAAGTCTTCCAAATAAATAATGATGACCAATCCACATCAAGTGTGAAGCATAAAGGGCCATATTTATACTATTTGAAGCAAAACTGCGCTAACGCAGTTTTGCGGCAAAAAATTTACCCGCCGGCACTGTCTGGTGTGCGTTAAAAAAAACGACGTACACCAGGCAGCGCCGGCGTAGGGGGAAAGTTGCGTATGGGCGTCCACAAATGGTGCAAGTCAGGCTGAGGCAAAAAAATCGCCTCAACCCGATTTGCGCCATTTTTTTATGACGCCCAACCCCCATTGAAATGACTCCTGTCTTAGCAAAGACAGGAGTCATGCCCCCTTGCCCAATGGCCATGCCCAGGGGACTTCTGTTCCCTGGGCATGGTCATTGGGCATAGTGGCATGTAGGGGGGCACAAAGCAGGCCCCCCTATGCCACAAAAAAAAAAATACTTACCTGAACTTACCTTAATGTCCCTGGGGTGGGTCCCTCCATCCTTGGGTGTCCTCCTGGGGTGGGCAAGGGTGGCAGGGGGTGTCCCTGGGGGCAGGGGAGGGCACCTCTGGGCTCATTCTGAGCCCACAGGTCCCTTAACGCCTGCCCTGACCCAGGCGCTAAAATCCGGCGCTAATGCGGGTTTTTTAGACCCGCCCACTCCTGGGCGTCATTTTTGCCCGGGAGTATAAATACGACGCATATGCATCGGAGTAATTTTTTAAGACGGGAACGCCTACCTTGCATATCATTAACGCAAGGAAGGTGTTCACGCAAAAAAATGACGCTAACTCCATGAACTTTGGCGCTAGACGCGTCTAACTCCAAAGTATAAATATGGAGTTAGTTTTGCGTCTAATTTGCGTCGAAAAAAACGACGCAAATTCGGCGCAAACGGAGTATAAATATGCCCCAAAGTATGCAATAAGAACCGACCTTGATAAGTCGTACGCGTTCGTTATTCAGTATTGTGTCACAAGATAATGAAAGGGTCTTTCATTGGAGTAACTGTTTTCTATCTTGGAGATATACGAAAAGGAACACATTAAGGGGGTCATTCTGACCCTGGCGGTCACCGACCGCCAGGGCCAACGACCGCGGAAGCACCGCAAACAGGCTGGCGGTGCTTTCTGGGCCATTCTGACCACGGCGGTAAAGCCGCAGTCAGAAAAGGGGAACCGGCGGTTTCCTGCCGGTTTTCCCCTGGCCCAGGGAATCCTCCATGGCGGCGCTGCTTGCAGCGCCGCCATGGGGATTCCGACCCCCTTCCCGCCATCCCGTTCCTGGCGGTTTTTACCGCCAGGAACAGGATGGCGGGAACGGGTGTCGTGGGGCCCCTGGGGGCCCCTGCACTGCCTATGCCACTGGCATGGGCAGTGCAGGGGCCCCCTAACAGGGCCCCATAATGATTTTCAGTGTCTGCTTTGCAGACACTGAAAATCGCGACGGGTGCCACTGCACCTGTCGCACCCCAGCAACTCTGCCGGCTCCATTCGGAGACCGCTTCATCGTTTCTGGGTCTTTCCCGCTTGGCGGGCGGCCTTTTGGCGGTCGCCCGCCGGCCCAGCGGGAAAGCCAGAATGGCCGCCGCGGTCTTCTGACCGCGGTGCGGTCATTCGGCGGTTCCCGCCAGGCGGGCGGCTACCGCCGCCCGCCGCGGTCAGAATGACCGCCTAAATCTTCTGGCTGAACCATATTGCAGTGTAGTATTTCTCTGTACAAGTTTACAAAGGACTTACCTAATGGACTTTTTGCTGTGCCGTGGTACATTAGTTGTTATGAAATTGGGTTGTTTTTTCAACCAATATCCATGCGTCTGAAGTGGTTGGGTGTGGTATCGCTTGGCACCCTGGACACTGTAGCACAGTATGTGACTATTCGTATAACTGAAGGTAGTGCAAACCAAGGAGCACAGCCACTATTGTTTGTATTATATCCAATCTCAGCAAACTCCTCTGCTATAAAGACACTTTTTGGCCATGTATGCCATCATATGCTGAGTAATTGAATATCAACTGTTTAGAAAAGTGACAAAACCACAAATCCTTTATTTGTAAACTATCCACCACCCAAGCCTGTTCAAAATGGGCTTCTGAGCTAAACTCTTCAGGGGCCTTCTTCCAGCTGATACAAATCTTTGTTTCATCTTTCATCATAAACTTACATTTTCCCATCATGTCTATAAAGTGATGGTAAGTTGCTTCTCTTTTCTCAGAATGCTAAATAATAATGTTATCCTTCCCTTAGTGACAAGATACCTCTTTTAAGATGTCAGTAGCACTTTCAAACTGGCTAACGTAACATAAAATACTTTCTGTTACTGGTCATTTGTGCTGTTAGTTATATGTTATCAATCAGAATCAGTAATTGTGGAATCATCACAATTGCTGGCATTGAGCTGAAATATGAAATTAACTTAAAGGCATAGAGATAGATATAACCCGCTCTACTTAAAAAGAGAGTTCATGCAGGAGCTAAAATGATAACACATGTTTAATTAAAAATAAATCTTTGGTGAAAAAAACGTGAGCAACAGTTTGAAACACTTTAACATCTTGATTTCAGGAAAAATTTGAAAACTGGTCTCATTCTTCACTTTCCAATAATATGATTCTGATAGTGTCATGTAGGGTTTTCGGCACCGGTTTCATTTTAGGCTTGAAAAGAAGGTTCATTTAAATAGGGATCATTGCATTTTCTGTTTGCTTGGATATATATATATATATATATATATATATATATATATATATATATATATATAATTGGAAACTTTTGTGGAGATTCATCAAACGGTGATAGGCAAAACAAAAAACACTTTTTACATACAAACTAGCGCCACTAGGTAATGTACATTTCTTTCTATATATCTATCTAGCTATCTATCTATATATCTATCTATCTATACATTTGCTTGCTTGCTGCTTAGGGACATGAATGTGCATAATCACTGAACAATATTGAAAGAGAATTTCTAACTTTGCAAGAGCTAGAAATAAAAATAGAAATTTCAATCTATTTTATTAAATCCAATGTTGTCCAGATCTTGATGTACCTATCTTCAGAAAATAGACACGGGACTAGTGGTTAACTGCTGGTAGTACTATAGCATGATTAAAGTGAGATGGCGCGGAGAGGACTACTGGAGGATAGAGCAATGCCTGAGGACCAGTATTAAAAAAAAATACATTTTTCAATGACCTATAGAACATGGCCACACTATTTCCAGTGTACAATTTCCTACATTTTTTGTATTAGAAGTGGTTTGTCCTTCTAGCCTCCCATCCTCTTCTAAAGGTGTTCTTAAAGTTGTGATTTAATGTCTTTCAATACTGTTACTTTTTAATCAGCTCTATCATCTAGATGAAATGATTTTTAAAGTGCGTTTAGGTTTTTGTTTAATCAAGTATGCTATATAATGAATTGGAATGATCAAACTAAATATTCACCTCAAGCATACTTTAGAACTTATCCAGCAAACTTATCACAAATGCTAACATCTCTCCAATGGAAGATCAATGTGCTTGTACTAGCTTACTACATCAGTACGTCATGACATGCAAAAGTGTGTTACAGTTGATTTATGTAAAGGTTTCTAGAGGGAAGTATAGCATATGCTAAAACCAATGGGAAACCTCAAATAGAATAGATCTTAGCTCATCATAGTGTAACATTGCAAAACCTGTGTTTCATTCTGAATACAAATTTGAATTTAATCGTAGCTGTAAAAGACTCACCCACACAATTCTCTATAGCCAAATGTGGTGCCTCAGTGTAGTCACCCATCCTACTTGGGAGCTAGCTGGATCCAAGATGCATAAAGAGATCACGCAGAGTCAAATACTAAACCCTTCCATTATAGGAAAAGGAATTAGGGTAACAGATAGTTTAAAAATACATAATTGACGTGTAAGGGAGGTGGGGTGCACTGGTCATCTAAGGCCATTTGTTTTGCTGGACACAGCACATGGCTGTATATGAATGATAGACAGTAACAGTGCTGATGAGCTGGATAGCTGTGGATCTGGGCCAAATGTCATATGGCCCAGGAAGCTAGTGTCTAGGGAGATTTGCTACTGTAGTGCCACAGGGTTATCACTTCTAAAGGTACTGTAAGACACTTTTCATGGTGATAGATTGGTGAGGTATATGCAGTGGGATCTATTCAGGAAGAAACACATAAAAGTATGAGAGTACATTTATTTCTCATTTTAAAACATTCCTAGTAAGATGCCTGGAAAGCTGAGCAGGAACAGGTTCAATGTGTACAACGTGGTGTGCTGTGTGACCTGTCCCACGGGATCTTATTGCCCCCTGAGTGGTAATCAACATGGTGTATATTTCCTTGTAGAATATTATCTGTGGGGAAAACATTTTTACCTGTAGAGGAAGCTCTTCAACTGCTCCCACAGAAAACCTGGGCACAACCAGTTCCCTTTCCCCACTTGGAAGAGGAGTTATCCCAGCCTCTGGCTGGAGTTAATCTCCTACCATTAGCAGGGTGGGGGCATCCATTTGCCATGTCTTAAGTGGAATTTGCTACTGCAGATGCCTCCACGCCTGTGGCAGAGACATATACTGTAGTAAATGCATTTACACAGTTTCTGGTGCTGCTTTCATCCAATAGCAGCATTTGTGCATAGAACACCCCAACGTTTATGTAAGTGGATGGAATCTCTGGACTATTTCTGGAGGGGGAATATCTGTTCCCTCTGGCCAGAGCCCAAAGCCACAAAATGTCGCCTTGAACACCAACATGGTGGCAGTTAGCATTTCCAAAACTTTAAGAGAATTGAATATGCCCCTAATGTTGCATCCACATCTCTTTTGCAGATCCTTCTTAATCTTTGAGAACAGCCAACGTAAACTCCTAACTACTTCAGAGCAAGATGTCATTAACCCTTCTCTTGCTAAAAGAGGTGGAACTGTTAAGCATTTTCTTGCTTAGAAGCTGATTTAAGACAACCAGCAAAATAAAAAATGCATGCACAGCAAACTATTAAGTTATTAAAGAAGTGCACCTAGCACATATAATTTGCTCTCGGAAAGCAGTCTTTATATATTATTTCTGTGATAAATTGGATTTGTGGGTGACTGTGGTTTGAGCCCTGGTCAAGCAACAACCACAATCCTTTGTAGGGCGAACCACAAAAATTCACCAAATGAGCTGCTGCTTAATCCCGGGTCGCTGGCACAAAAAGCAGTAATAACAATCCCAAACCAATTTAGAAAAATAGAGACAATTTAGAAAAACTATTTGGCACCAAAACCATGAAAATCCAATTAGTAGAAACAATGTTCTGAATTTTTTAAAATATGAGGTTCAAAACAGCAATTCCTCAGTTTTGGAAAATGGCCACATGGGTACCTTTAGCACCTCAACCAAGGGTCCAGGAATAGATGGAGACCTCTTGGGGCTTAAAGACTCACTCAGGGTGGGTCCAGGTACATTTTTAAGATGGTGGGAGCCTGTGATAACCCTGTGTTCGGAACAGGAGACCAGCTGAACTAGCCCTTAAAGTCCCTTCTGAAGTCCTGGGTGCTGGTGGTGATGCATGGCTCTATAGTGAGGCTGGCCTCTGAAAGTTCCATGCAGGTTCCAGACAGCAAAGCAGTCCTTCCAGGTACAGCAGCAGTCTGGCAGAGTGCACAGTAGGTCACAGCAGCAGGCAGTCCTTTAAGAGTACTCTCGCAGGTCCAGTAGTGTACGGTGGAGCAGGTCTGAAAGCCCTATTTTTATACCCTGGTGCCCTGCTCCTAAAAGGTGGGAGACGTTTCCAGTAAGGGTCCCTGAAGTTCCAGGTATATCATGCCTCCCCTGCCCTGGCTCTTAGATGGCTGCACTGACAATACAGGATGGTTAAGCTGTTTGAAATGTTTATGTATTATAAATGTCAATACTAAAATACTTAAATATAAAAATGCCCCACTCTAAGTTCAGTTGAAAATTCTGATCGCTGAGCAAACAGGAGTTAGCACATGTATCATTTTGCTGTGATGACTGCATTCCCTCAGTTTTCTCATAAGGGTTTGACAGAGAAAAGCTTGTGATGTTTATCAGGAAAATGCCAGATAAAAAAGTAAAACATGCTGACTTCAAAATGATATAATCAAAAAATGAGGGACAGGGAGATTAATGGTCCAGTGTATAGTATTCCAAATCTACTTAATACAAATACAAATACACTGTTCCCCGGAAAAAAGAAGAAGCAGAAAACAGGGCAAACCTTATGCTAGAAGCAAGTGCCCTCACACATCCAATTGGATGTCATGTTTCATCATTGGCAAGCTCCTCGTCAGACCGGCGCTGCAATGTCTGACGGGCACCCCTGTAAGGGGGCTCTTTGCCAGAGATCAAACGTAGAGAGGTCAATGCCGGCCTACAGGCACTGCAGAAAGTAGGAGAGAGAAAAAAATTATTAAAATTGGCTCAAAACCCAGGACAAAACAGGACACAAAAATGTAATGATCAAGAAAGGATGATGGCCAAAGCAATAAAAACCTACAATGGAGAGTGGGGAATGAGATAATGCTCAGACACTCTCATAATACAAGTGAAGGCAGGGAGTAAGGAACTATCTTAACCCCTGAAGACAGGGTCAACATCTTTCATGTCTTAACGGTCCATGTGGATCCATCGACACTTAGTCAGGACCAAAAATCTATACTCAACACTTCTCCTATTGATTCAAACTCAAGACCTCAATGTGTCACAAACTGTCAGTCTAATTAAACTTCAGTCACTCACTACATATAAACTGCACATCAGGCTTGGGAAAAGAAACAAAAGGCATAGTCTATAATCAATTCTATGTCATATCAATAAGTGCGCACAAGTAATGAAGGTGGCACACAGTGAACAAACAGTGTTGTCATGCTTAGTGGTAGTGTCTGGAACAGAGGTACATTGGCTTACCGTCCCACAACTAGGATCCGGCTCCATAGGTAATCATGTGCCAAGGGGAAAGAATAGTCATTACAAAGGTTTAACACATAGTTAAAAATGTGTAACAATCATGATATACGCACAGATAATCATTCGGGCCACCTCAGTATAGACCCCCATGCGCTCAGAGGGAACAAGGAACAATAAACTGTACTGGCACCGCAATTCAAGGTGTAGAAAAAATCTGGGAAGTGTCTGTCACTCAAATCTATGCGTGTGGGGAGACCCCTCGACCAACTGTGTAGCGCAAATGGACAAATAAAGATATATACAACATAGAATGCATAGATAAACAAACAAATAATACGTATCAAAGGGAGCCCTAGTAGGCACGACCCATGGATGCTGAGCGAGAGCAGAAAGGCAAGTGCTCAGATCCTTCATTGCGAATAAGGAGTCACTTACTTGAGAGATGGAGTTCCCCAACATGGGACCTACCCGTGGCTGTGCTCCTGAATAGAATGTCCGGGACGCAGTCGGCCATGGAGTTAAAGCTGGTGTGACCCAGACGTCGATGGGGGACACGCGCTCTGATTGGGCATACAAGTTCATGTGTGCCCCATGGTAAAAACAAATGACAGACTCGGTCCCAAGTCCAGTTGTAAAAATAAAGAACAGACTAAAAGAGCAAATACTAAGGGTTATCCTATGCTTAGGTCGATCACCTCATCTTTGGTAGATGCCGATTTAGTGTGAGGAAACCCTCATTCTCGTTAAAGTAAACATAGTGCCATCAGAACCCCACAACAGTCACAAATGTATAAATAGAATTGTCCAGACCTAAGAAGAATATAAAGAAGGTAAGAATAAGGCAATGAAAATTTTTAATTAAAGCCTATGTCAAAAGTGGGGAAAGACAATTACTAGGGGTTGTCCTCCTGTATTAGTCGATAGCAGCATAATAGGTGGATGCCGGTTGCATGTGAAGAGGCCCACGTCCTCACTCAAGTTAAACACAGAACTAACAGACGCCCCACAGGAGTCACTCGTGACTTTAATAGAGTTGAGCTGGAACAAAGGGAATATGTGGATGACAAGTAACAGGAAATCAAAAGTTTTAATTTAAACAAGTGGCAAGAGTGGAGGATGAAAAGGAGTTTGAATAGAGTTCCAAAAGTAAGTACTGCCCTTGAGTCAAAACCTAAGACAGTAACCTCTTCATGTGTCGTCAGTGTTGGAGGGTAGGAAGGATAACAATGGCAAAATGCAACCAGGGGATGTCATCATTGAGCACATGTGTATGAGTCCCCAATTTAAATACCCAACGTTGCTAAGTTTCGAAAAGGGAACTCGAATCGCTACTGATGGTCCTCTTGCCTTGTCTTTTATATTACTTTGCAAACTTACCTCTTATACCACCAAAGTTGTTCTTTAATGATCTGGACTCCCTTTTGTGTATGCTCATCTGGAGAAATGGGCGTCACACTTAAAAACAGCAGGTTCCAGTAGGCAAAGGAGACCTGAGTGCCCCCTCATTTGAAGCATGCTTTCTGGCGGCATAACTACAGTGGCTGTCGTGTTGGACAGTGGGGTGTTACATGTGAGAAGCCAATGATAAACGAGGGACCATACCAGTAGCCACAATTTGGGGATTTCTCCTCCCACGGGTCTTGCCCTCTTCTCTTTGGCCTCTATAAGAAGTGGTGGCATGCTCGGCATTCACCATCTCATGAGCAGAGTTTGGGCATATGCCCCAGTAATGCCCCTGATCTGGTTCCCCCATTTTACGGTCCTCTTAGTCAAGGGCTTTATGATCTTAGACTATCCGGTCACTGACCACGGTAGGGGACCTATTTTCAGATGGCCAGTCCCTCATCTTCAATCAACTGACAACGGACCACTGCCTTCCACCAGGACAATTCCTTACCTTCCATCAACTCCACATCACCTTCCAAACCCTTTGGGGCATGTCAGAGACTGAAACCCCCACCCATCCGGTGTTACAGACCATACTTACTATGAGTGAAGTCCGTAATCTGATAACATGGCTGTGTAAAGCCACTTGCGAGCTAGTGGACATTCCACTTAAAACCCTGTGTCATAAATGGGAAGATGACTTTGGGAGAGTACTGCATGATAAGGAGTGGGCACAAGCATTAGAGTTCCCTCAACAGGTCTCACAGAATTTTTGATACAAAAATATCCAGTTCTTTATATTACACAAGGCATACCTCTCCACCCGTCCAACTGAACCACTATTTCTCAAATGTGCAGATCAGCTGTCCCCGATGTCACTCTCTTGATGCAGACCTCACACATATGCTAAGGTCTTGCCCGGCCCTACAAAGCTATTGGCAGTCAATACGCAATACCTTAAAGGACATCATAGAACTACCTGAGATCCTTACATGGGAAACAAGTGCCTTAGTTATTTTTAAGCTCTGAAAGCAATCTAAAGTATGTACATGATTTGTGGCACTGACACTTCTCCTTGGCAGGCGCACATTTACACTCCTGTGAAGGTCACCAGTGGCCCTGTCTGTGGAGACCTGGCATGGGGTGAAACACAAATGGAGAAGGGAAGATGAGGAAGCTCTTTCCTAAGAGGAGGTCTGTCATTTCCTCAAACATTGCATCTCCACTCAGTGGGCTACACTTCTGACACAGTTCCAACAAACAGTGGGACAGGATGACCGCCTCTGTGAAATACAGGGACTGGCCCTATAATTCCCACTTGTCAAGTGCGTTGGGCACAGGACCCCCATTTAGCACCCTGGATCAATGAAATGCCTCTATGCCATGGGGTGAGGGACTCCAGGGAGGCCCCTTCCTCTACCCCACCCCCCTCTCTGAAGAGGTCAGCTGTCTCCACAGATCTTACCCAATTGTGTCTATTGCTCTCTCTTTGGCAAGCACCCATGCCTTTCCCCAGGACACTAATGGTCTGCCATCACCATCCATTGCACATACTATTCTCTCTCCCTCTGTTTTTTATTCCTACCCCCATTAGTGCCACTGAGGTAAGGTACATGTAGCATGGCCTGGCTTGCACCACTAATTGCCTTGTGGTCCCTTTTCAGTTAAACCTGGTGAAATGTGTATGACCTGTAACATATGCTTTCACTGTATCACCATGTTCTCTTCTGGAGTATTTGATTTGTCTTCCCATACAGTATTCTTGAAGGATATACCTTGCTGCATCCTTGCTGCATGTACTGTTCATAATATAAAAGCCAGTAAATATGTTTTACAAAAAATGATGAAGATTATGTGGAGCTTACTAACTTCAAGTAACTCTGCATTAAACATAATACTTCTGGCTTCTACTTCTCACTTTCACAGTCTCTGACCTTCTGCCCTGTGTTACGGTTCTGTTCTGAAATAGACAATGTGAAAGGATTGAAGGGTTAATTGTGTTTCTACTGCTAATGTCAAGCCGAATGCTACTGTCAAGTTTTATGAAAAGCATTATGCCAATAGTATCCTTAGTGCCTGTAATGCCACAAAGGAAGTTTTCTAAATACTCAACTCATGAGCAACCTCAATGTGTGCGACTCCTACACAGAACACTCACAATCACTCTGCAATACATTGTCAGACTTTTTTGCAGATGATCTGTAATTCCTTTCCTAATCCAACCTGGGATCTTTAAGTAGGCCTGTGCCTTTATCTTGATCAATTTCTTTCCATGCCCAATGATGCAATTTTAAATTATTATCCCTCCATGGTTTGGGAGAGCTGGCATCTTCAATCTCTTCTTCTTCTTTTTTGGGCCCTTGTCTCTCTTCCATTATGAGTAGTGGGTCCACACCAATTCTATAGGCAATTTGACAGTCTCTAATAAATCTCACTCAGGCAACTGCTCAAATGCTAGGAAGCAGGCATCAGTGATGCATCAATTGAAAAAAAAAACAACGCCTGTCTCTCAATTTTGAGTAATTGTTAGCCTTTGTTTCATGTTTACATTTCTAACTAAACTCTGAAATGGGCTATTCACAAGCAGTTTGCTCTTTTTTAAGAGACTAATTATATCTTAGATGCTGCACAAACAGGCTGTAGAGCATCTTATTGTAACAAATCGACTTTGTCTCCTTTCTTGATCATCTTCAGATACTAGCAGACCAAGGCTGGCCTTTTTTTTAGAAATGCTATATTTTTCCAAGGCGCCTGCCATGAACACTTGCTGCTTCACTGCAAGCAAGTCCTCACTCAGGGTCAGACACTGACTTGAAGTGCATTATAGCTTTAGGAAACAAGTTTTCTTTACTCTTTATCACTAAGAACTTTGAACTCTCACTTCTAGAGTTTCGCAGGGGTCTGTGTAGAGTCTTACCATTTGTAATCTACATGGGCACACTCTGACCCAGCTCATGTGTTCATTGTGACTTACATTTATAAACTATGCTGATCATACACATATTCTGATCTCTCTAGGGGACAATACCAAAAACACTCTCTCAGCTTTCACAACTGCATGCTAGCTCTTGATTCAATGGCTAGCAACTCTATCGGCTTAGTTCTGAAAAGATGGTGGTCCTTTTAGTTTCTTGCCTTATTTTACCAAAGTATTATTTGAGGGTTTCTGGCCCATTCAATTGGGTCCTGATTCTGTACCTGTCACTTCCATGTTATATCTTAGCTTTCATTTTGATAAGGTTATTAATCTGTTCAAGTTATAGTTGGACTTGACACTCTCTGTATGGTCACTCCCAAATGTTTTTGCCTTCTACCGTCTTATTTTCTGAAATTAGTTTTTGTTGGCCTTAGGACTCTGTGTACTTTGCCACTGGTAACCAGTTCAAACGTGCTTCTGCTGCCTCCTTTAGACATTGTAAAATTAGCATACACCTGATTAGCTCATTTAGTTTACTCATGTCTCTAATAAAGTGGTACAACATGTACATATAGGTCACCTCTAAGGTACGTTTTAACAGCCCATAGGGAAGGGTGTACTGGATTTGAAAAGGCGAACAGGTAATTTAAGTTTTACATATGCTGGAAGCAAAAATCCTCCCAAAATAGTTTTTCACTACTGTGAGGCCTACCTTTCACATAGTTGACATTTACATTTATAAAAGTGATAACTTCTGTTTGCGAGCAGGTAGAAATGTCATGTTTGCTCTCAAAAGAAATGTCATGTCATGATATGTGTTGTAGATTTGTATGGCACAGCTTAACACCCGTGAGGGTATCCTGGAGATGCTCCTAGTTGAACATCCAGGTCTTCAGCTTCTTACACAAGTTGAGGAGTGAGTGGTGGTCCTGAATATAGAGGAAGTTTGTTCCAGCTTTTGGCTGAGATGAAGGCGAAACCACCACCTCCTGTCGTGCTTCTGTGGAAGTGAGAGATTCATGTGAGGCAGAAAGAAGTGGAGCATAGAGGCATGGAGGGTTGGTAGAGCTGGAGTCGGTTACTGAGGTAGGCTAGTCCTGTGTTGTGGAAGGCTTTGTAGGTGTGGATGAGAAGCTTGAATTTGCACAGTTTCGGAATGGGTAGCCAGTGCAGTTTGATATGTGTGTGCCTCTCGAGATTTCTAGGGTGAGCCTGAGAGCAGTGTCATGGATAGTTTAGAGTCTTTGAGTGTGTTGGCTGCAGATGTCTAAATATAGTTCATTGCCTTAGTCGAGGCTGCAGAGGATAAGGGCCTGGGTGACCATTCGCCTAGTGTAAATGTGGAACCATGTCAACATTTTGAGAAGAATTCTGAGGATGTGGCAGCAGGATGAGATCACAGCATTGACTTATTTGTTCATCTTGTTGCCAAGGATGATGCCAAGTTTTCTGGCATGATCTTTGAGGTTGGACAGAGGAGCTAAGTTGGGTGACCAGAAGGAGGCATCCTGAGGAGATCTTATTTCCAAAGATCAGGAGAGTTTGAGGCAGTTCTCTCGCATCCATTTGCTATGTCACACATGCAGGCAATGAATTTGCTTCTGATGGTGTTGTTCATGATGGTGAGGGAGAGGATGAGCTGATAGTCATTAGCGTTAGAGAAAATATTGATGTTGTAGGTCCCTATGATGTGGGCAAGAGGTTCCACATAAACTTTGAACAGGGTCGGGAGGAGAGAGGAGCCCTGGGGGAATCCACAGATGAGCTTCCTGGGTTTGGAGGTGAAGGTGGAGAGTCTGACTCATTGTGCCCTGTTAAGAGGAAAGAAGAGATCCAACTTAGGGTGAGTCCTTGGACAACTGATTCCTGAAGTCTAGATATGAGGGTACTGTAGGAGACGGTGTTGAACGCTGGATGAGTGCAGCGGTTTAGCTGATGTCCACAATTAAGTTAATGTCATCTGTTGCAGCTGGGATGTAGGTCTCTGTGCTGTGGTTACGGTGGAATCCTGACTGGGTGGAGTTCAGGAGGCAGTCCTCTTCAAGAATGCTAGGGAGTTGCTTATTGATCGCTTTCTCCAAGACACTGACTGGGAAGGGTAGGAGTGAGATGGGCCTATAGTTGCTGAGATCTTTAGGATTGGCAGAGTGTTTCTTTAGCAGTGCACTGATCTATGCATGTTTTCATCCATCTGGGAAGTGTCCACTGGAGATGGAGGAGTTGATGATGATGGTGGTGCGGTTGGCGCTGATCCAGGTGCTTTCTAGGATGTACATATGGTGAGGACAGGGTCTAAGTGGGACTCTGAGTGGATATTCTACATGATTCTGGTGGTGTCCCCTGTTCTGAGTGGGCTCCAGTTTGTTAGGAGGTGGGTGCTCTAGGTTGCGATGGAAGGTTTTGGTGTTGTCCTCAATGGTGGGTTGAGGTATGAAGTTGGAGTAGATCTTGAGGATTTTGTTGTGAAAGAAATCTGAAAGGTTGCAACAGAGTACGTGCAAAAGGGTGATGGTGTTGTTGGCGGTTGTCGGGTTGGTGAATTCCTTGACAATGTGGAAGTGTTCTTTGTCTGTGTAGGAGCGGGTCTGTTCATGAGAGCCACATTACTGGCTTCTTTGATCTGGGTATGGTACCTTTGGAGGGCTGATTTGTATGTGCCTCTGGAGGTATCGTTTCGACTGGTCCTCCAACTTCTTTCCAGTCACTTGGAGTCTCTGAGGTCCCTGGTGTACCAGAATGCTTGAGCATGAGTTCTTGTGTAGCTGATTTGTCGCATGGTGACCAGGTTGTTAAAATTAAACTTTAATGATAAAGTTGGATTTTAAGTAAAAATTCTGGAAATATCACTTTAGCATTTTTGTCATAACTGTTTTGTGTCTAAAACCTGTGTCCACACTCACAAAGTACTTGAAACCAATCCTTTATCACCCTAGTCCTCTTGGAGCCTGGGCAGGGGAGAGAGGAAAATTCCATTACCAGATGTGAGAGGGGGAGTCTAGAAGTGTTTCCTACTTCAAAAGCTGACACAAGGTATAAATATTGGACCCTCGTGATTCTCAACTCTTCAGTTCACTCCAGGGTCTGCGGAGAAATGCCCAAGGGACTGTCCTGTACTTCAGAGGACTTCCCTGCTACTTCAGGCCTGCTATGTAATTCAGAAAACTGCCCTGCTGCTATCGGAGGACTGCCCTGCTGCTTGGAGTGTGCCTTCTACCCTCAGAAGACTGCTTTGCTGCTTGAGGCCTGCCTTGCTGCATCATCCCAGGACTACAACATTCATTCCAAGGGCTAGTTGACTTTTCTCCTGTACTGAGCTACAGGGACACATAAGACTCCAACAACTTGAACCTTGCACCTGTACCCTGTTTGAAGTGAGTCCCCCAGCCTGGACTCTAGGAATTGATGCTAAATGTGCCCAAGCAGCCACAAGCAGAAGATTGGGACTTAAAATATTTTCCACCCAAAAAAATGGCCTGAGACCCGACCAAAGACCAGTACCTATCTGATCGGCGATCCATCCAAGGTGCATCACCTGTTGGTCTGACTTTGTGGTAACTCCTGCTACGTTCTTCTCTGCTGCAGCAAATCCTATTCAGCTGGACGTCTTCTGTCGGGTATTGTGGAGACCTTGTCAGCTACAGCCTGCAGCTTCATCCCCCTGGAGATTCTCAACTTCCAAAAAACATGACAAAGTCCGAAAATATAAATCTTTACCATGTCTTTGTCCAGTGGCTTCCAGGTGATGATGCCTCCTCCTCGGATATTGTCAGTTGCCTTGCCCCTCTGAACTTTACCTTATCAGATATTTTCTCTCTAACGTTCTTTTAAGTTTTATGGTAAGTCGAGACTGGGACTACTCCACTTGATGTGTCTGATACGCACTCCATTGTGGTCAGCTATAGATTTCCCCAGTTTTACCCGATTAGAGTCCGTGGTTGTCCCTTTGATCTTTTAGGTGCTATTTTTCACTAAAAACTTTACAAATTGAATTCATAATTGGTTCTACTGATTTAATCTAATTTGTTTTAATGTGTGAAATGTTTCTTTTGTTTTCACTTTATTACTGTTTGAGTGCTGAATTAATAATTATTACATTGCCTTTAATTTAAGCCTGCTTACTGTCGTGCCAAGCTACTTGTGGGTTGTGCACAGGTTAATTTAGTTACTTTTGTGATTCGCCCTGACAGACACTGTGGTTGTTGCTTAAGAAGGTTCTCCTTCTGCTTCCTGGGTGCACCCCTGCTCCAACGTCTTTAAAAGCTTTGTACTGGCTGCATGAGAGTGTGATTCCTAAAGTTCTCTGTATGGCCTTTAATGCTTATTGATTCATGTAACCTATTTGTCTATTTGTCTACAGCAAAAGTGTCAGCCACAAAGCACTAGCCATGCTTTGCACTCCTCAGATGTCCTTCAATTCTTGGTCCAGGATTTTGGCACTCCAATATGGGCGGCCCTCAGCTTTTCTGTGATTTTTACTGAAACCTGGCATTCCTTGCCATCTCACCTTCACAATTTTAATCATCGATTGCCATTTTAAAAACCTGAAAACCTGGCTTTTTGCTGGTATCACCCATGTCTGTTTTCTGTCTGTTTTTTGTCTCAGTTCCAGGACACCATCTAAGTAACAGACTAGTTTTCATATCGTTCTCACATCACATTATATATAGTTCTTGACAATGTGAGACTTGGGCTTGAAGAAAAAATAGTTCAGAGTGGTTGGCGAATATCTTGGAGTAAGCTGATTTGAATTACATGTAAACCAGCAATGGCAAAGGCAATAGGTCTCACCTATGTGAGGGCTATTTTCTTTGTTAATGTGTTGTAGCCATGTTGCACAACAGTGTAGCAAGCAATAATGGGGGGAGGGGCAGGGGACAAGGCAGGCAACAACAGGGTGAGGAGGTGGGGGCAGAAAGGCAACAACATGGGTAGTGAAGTGTGGAGAACAGCTCAAGCAACAACACGGGGGACAGGGCAAGCAAGAGATGTAGGAAGCAATGACGTGGGAGAGCAAGGGTGTAAGCAGCAACAACAGGAAAACCAGCAACAACGATGAGTTGAGTAACAACAATGGGGGAAGCAACAACAATGGGGCAACAAGCAATGATGACGTGGAAACAATGAGAAAAAAAGTACTTCAACCTAAGTGCAAGCAGTGGAATGACACAGGCTTGACTTATTCCCCCTTGAGTCACTCCGGAATCCTATGAGACCATATAAGTTGTTCTCTAGCTGTCTTGCTGTCCGGCTTAGGGATATAGGGGGTCATTCTGACCTCGGCGGTAAAAAGCGCTTACCGCCGGTCAGAAGACCGCCATAACACCGCTGCGGTTGCGGTAAACCGCCACGATCATTCTGACCCGCAACTGGCAAACCGCCAAAAACCCGACAACAACAAAAGTCCGCCACACCAACGGCCAGCGAAAAATTGGCGATGACCAAACCTCCACCGTCACGCCAACAGAAATACGCCCATGCTATTCCGACACACAAATCCCCGCAGCGGTCTTTCAACCGCGGTATTCCATTGGTGGTACACACCGCCGAGCTCAAAATACACACACTCTTACAAAACACAGCCACATTGGACAATTCAAAATACACACACCTGAGACACATACACACACCACTCCCACACACCCATTACAATATACAACACCCACATCACCCACAAACCCTTACAACCACAATTGCGACTGAAGGCCAGAGAGAGACAGCACAGAATAGAGTACACCATCACACAGAGGCAAATCACAACATCACCCACACAATATCCATGCACAAAACACCATACACCACCACACTCACCACACTCTACAACACATACACCACCCCTCACCTCATCCACACCACCCCATGGCACCCCAAAGACACCCCAGGTTTTCGGACGCAGAACTCAGGGTCATGGTGGAGGAAATAGTTCGGGTAGAGCCCCAGCTCTTCGGGACACAGGTGCAGCACACCACCATTGCCAGGAAGATGGAGCTATGGCAAAGAATAGTGGACAGGGTCAATGCTGTGGGACAGCATCCACGAAATCGGGACGACATCAGGATGCGGTGGAACGACCTACGGGGGAAGGTGCGTTCCATGGTATCAAGGCACAACATTGCGGTGCAGAAGACTGGCAGCGGACCCCCACCTACTCCCCCAGAATTTACAGCATGGGAGGAGCAAGTCTTGCACATCCTGCATCCTGAGGGCCTCGCAGGAGTAGCTGGAGGAATGGACTCTGGTAAGTTAAATCTTCACTACTTCATTCCCCCCACCCCACCTGCATGCCAAATCATACCCCCACCCTCACCCCCACCCCCATCACACCAACTCTTTGCTAATGGCTCACCATCACAACCCACCCATCCCAACACCCAGCCCTGCATGCGTCCACAAAGCATAGACACCCATCACCAAAGCATGCCCACTGCACATACCCATCTCTCCCACAAGCCACCGTCACAACAGCCCCCACAAGGGAATGCCATGTACACTATGGCACACACAGAAGCAATAACCATACTCTTATACCCCTGCAGGATACGAACACCACCACACCGCCCAGGAGGGTCCAGAAATGTCCATCCCACCCCCAGAAGAGGCCCCCAGTGATGACAGCAGCTCTGTCTCCCTGGACCCAGATGACCAGCCCGGCCCATCGGGGACCTCGGGACAGTCGGTTCCCCTCACACAGCCACAGGCCACACCAGACCTACCCCCCTCTGGGAACACCAGCACAGCTCCCACCCAGCGGGCCCATGCCTCTGTCTCCAGGACACGTCAATCAGCGGTGTGTCCACCACTACAGGGCACCCAGGTTGACCCACCACCCCAACAACAGCAGGGACCTGGGGGCAGTGGTAGTGGGCACACGGTCCAGGGGACAGAGGCCCAGGGAAACAGGGGCACTGGGAGGGCTGCTGTGCGACTGGGGGGGACAGGCCCAGGGAACCGACTCTCCACGAGGCCCTCTCCTCCATCATGGGAGCATACCACCGCTCCCAGGAGACGATGGCTACGGTACTGGCCAGGTTCCAGGAGATCCAGGTACTGCAGGAGGAACAGTACATGGGGTTCCGAGCCATTAGTTCCGCAATGGGGACCATCGTCGTGGCTCTTACCCAGATTGTCACCACATTGCGGGACCATGTGGCACCACAAAGGGCCCCTGTCACTAGCATGGACCAGGAGCAGCCTACCACCTCCGCCGGCGCTAGTGGACAGGAGGCCCCCACACAACAACAGGCCACCAGAACCCCACCTCCTGCAGAAGAAGAACCACCCCGCAAGCGGTACCTGAGATCTAGGAAGAAGACAGAGTAGGATGCCAAGACCCCCGCCAGCAAAGGATACCCCCTGATGTCATCCCACTGTCCCACATTGTCACCCTGTCCAACCTTGAACTGCCCCTGCTCCATCCTTCCACAGGCTTATGGACAATGCACCTGTGAGACTGAAAAGCTGGACTCTGCCATGGACATTACTCCACCATCACCCATCACCGATTTTCAACCATGTCCCTAAATTTAGCACTTAAATAAAATCACTTATTGCACTAAAATTATCTGGAGTCTGCTTGTATTTTGAACAAATGTATTAGACATAACGGTGCCAAAATGATAAGTTACATTGTGATGACAACATACCACTGTCACACAGCTGTAGTCCATGGGCAAACAAAGCAGAGGTCACGCAGTGGGGCCCACATCCCTGAAAACGGAAGGGAAAGTCACAACTCAGTTAACATAAACTGGGGGGAAACACAGACAGTAGAGAGGCAGGAGACTGTAAGTACATGTAAAATGGCGGTGTTGATTCGTACCTGTGTGTTATTGAAAATACTGTTGTATCACTGTGTCCCTGTTGTCTGTGTCGTCCCCGTCGTCTTCCTCCTCTTCACTCTCCACAGGCTCTACAGCTGCCACAACACCACCCTCTGGACCAACCTCCTGCAGGAAAGGCACCTGGCATCCAAAGCCAGGTTGTGAAGCATGCAGGAGGCCACTATGATCTGGCACACCTTCTTCGGTGAGTACATTAGGGATCCACCTGTCATATGCATGCACCTAAACCTGGCCTTCAGGAGGCCGAAGGTTCGCTCGATCACCCTCCTAGTCCGCCCATGGGCCTCATTGTACCGTTCCTCTGCCCTGGTCCGGGGATTCCTCACTGGGGTCAGTAGCCACGACAGGTTGGGGTAACCAGAGTCACCAATTAGCCACACACGGTGTCTCTGTAGCTGTTCCATCACATAAGGGATGCTGCTATTCCGCATGATGTACGCGTCATGCACTGACCCAGGGAACTTGGCATTTACATGGGAGATGTAATGGTCAGCCAAACAGACCACCTGGACATTCATAGAATGATAACTTTTTCTGTTCCTGTACACCTGTTCACTTTCACTGGGGGGAACCTATCACTGGCACCAATGATGTTGGGAATATGTCCAAGGGCATAGAAATCACCCTTCATTGTAGCCAAATCGCCCACCTCAGGGAAAATGATGTAGCTCCGCATGTATTTTATCAGGGCAGACAACATTCTGGACAAAACCTTAGAAAACATAGGCTGAGACATCCCTGAGGAAATGGCCACTGTTGTTTGGAATGATCCACTTGCCAAAAAATGGAGTACTGAAAGAACCTGCACCAGAGGGGGAATCCCTGTGGGTTGGCGAATGGGTGAAATCAGGTCTGGCTCCAGCTGGGCACACAGTTCCTGTATAGTGGCTCGGTCAAGTCTGTATGTCAGTATGACATGTCTTTCTTCCATTGTCGAAAGGTCCACCAGCGGTCTGTACACGGGAACTTTCCTCCATCTCCTCGCAAGTCCCAGCGGACGGTGCCTAGGAAGGACAACATGGAGCACAGAGTCAAGCAAACCACAGGTACTTTCCCACAGCTTACACAGTACACGAATCGCTATGCATTGAATGGCTTGTATGAGTGGCAATGCAAGGCCTAGGCCTGTGTGACGCAGAAGAAATTGAGCCATGTGGGCCCTTGAAATGGCGGCTGCCTGACCTGTGAAGTGTGACAATGGGATGTGAGGTCAATGCGCTGGCGTGGCACACCGTGGCGGTAGGCGGTCGAACACCGCGGCGCAAAGCCACATTGGTTAACATAGAACCCTATGGGTTTCAGGAGCCAATGACGAAGTGCGCCGGCGGTCGTGGGACGCACCGCCGCGGTACGCACCGCCGCGGTATGCACCGCCGCGGGCGTGACCGCCATTTTCTCTCAGCTTAATCACTCGAGACCTGATCATCCACAGGAGAGGACCTATACTGCAAGTGCTGCTGTGACCTCGGTCTGGAAGAGACAATGGCTGCTGTGACTGGGGAAAGGGCCCCTGCCTTCACTTCTGAAGAATTGGAGAAACTTGTGGATGGGGTCCTCCCCCAGTATGCACTACTCTACGGTCCTCCAGACCAACAGGTTAGTGCACTGGGACCATGCTTGGTGGGAAATTCCTGGGTTGAGTGGGGTGAATGAACGAAGGTGCGGAGGGGAGCGTATGAGGCATGCATCAAACGACAGATGAGAGCATGTGTCACATGGCAAGGGTGGGGATGGGGGACACTCACATAGAGCATGCAGAAAATGTTGATATTTTGTTTTCTCTCCCTGTACGTGTCACATAGGTCAGCGCCCATCAGAAAGTTGACATTTGGTGTGCCATCGCCAAGGACGTCCGGACCCTGGGGGTCCACAACAGACGGGGCACCCACTGCCGCAAGAGGTGGGAGGACATCCGCCGCGTGAGCAGAAAGACCGCGGAGGCTCTGCTGGGGATGGCCTCCCAACGTAGGAGGGGTGCCACTCGTCTATTGACCCCCCCGATTTCTCGGATCCTGGCGGTGGCCTACCCAGATTTGGATGGGCGCGTGAGGACATCACAGCAGACACAAGGGGGTGAGTACAAGCACATTCTGCTATCTTAGCGCGCAGTGGAGGTGTCTGGGTGGGGGAGGAGGGATGTGGGTATCCCTAGGCCAGGGCGATTTCTGTAGGCTAGCCCCCTCCGTAAGGCATGGCCCTGTGCCCCCCCCCTCCAGCTCTGTAGGGTGCTAAGTACAGCTATCCATGGCCTTGTGTCACCTATGTGTGCAGATGTCGTCCATTGGCTTGTAGGCCAAGTCTCACTGATTGAGTAGTGTACCCCAAGTGCGCGGCGCAGTGCAGGGGGCTTCTGTGTCTGTCCTCTCCGCCAACTGTGTTGCCAATGCATGCACTCAACATGTCTTTATTTCTCACCCCCCCCTTTTTTTCTCTGCTCTTCCTGTTCATGTGTGCATTAGCATCATCTGGCGGAGGAGAAGTGGCATTGGAGCACGAGGGAGCTGCATCTCACATGGCCCCGGAGGGCCATGCAACGGACTCTGATTTCACCAGTGAGACGGAGGGTGAGGGGGGCTCCACAACGGGGACACGTGGAGACATCAGCGACACCAACACGTCCTCGGAAGGGAGCTCCCTTGTGGTGGCGGCAAAATCCGCAACTACAGGCACAGCCGCCACCCAGCGCACCAGCTCCGCCCTCCAAGCAGCCCCTCAGCGTTCGCCCCGTGCCCGCTTGCACACCAAGGCGGGCATCTCCTTCGCCCCAGGCACCTCAGGCCCTGCCCCTGTTACCCCTGCTGCCCTCAGTGCGGAGGTCATTGACCTCCTACAGACCATCATTGTTGGGCAGTCTACCCTTTTGAATGCCATCCAGGGGGTAGAGAGGGAGGTGCATCGGAGCAATGCATACCTGGAGGGCATTCATTCGGGTCAGGCTGCCCATCAGCGATAGTTCAACGCTCTGGCCTCAGCACTGACGGCAGCCATTGTCCCTGTCTCCTGCCTCCCTCCTCCAACTCCCTCCACCCAGTCCCAATCCCCTGTCCCTCTGCCTATCCCAGACACACCTACAGACCAGCCTGCACACACCTCAACACCCAAGGTCAGCTCATCCAAACATAAGCACCACACATCCCACAAGCATTCACACAAGCAACATTCACATGCAGACATACCAACAGCCACTGCCTCCTCTGTGTCCCCCTCCTCCTCGTCTCCCTCCTCCCTCCCTGTGACGTCTCCACTCACACTTGCATGCACCACTTCATCAGCCACTACGTCCATCACCAGCACACCCACCAGAACACTCTGCACACGTGCAATCACCACCCCCACTGCCATTTACACGTCCCCTGTGTCCTCTCCCAGTGTGTCTGTCACCCCCTCTTCCAAACCACACAAACGCAGGCAGCCACCCACCCAACAGCCATCCACCTCACGACAGCCTCCGTCACAAGCACCTGCACCCAACGACAGCACACTTGACTCTCCTACAACCACATCCTCTTCCTCCACTCCCATACCCACTGCACCTACCCTTCCCATTGCTCCTAAAAAAAAATTCCTCTCCAAACTTAACCTCTTTCCATCACCTGACCCACCCCCTCCATCTCATAAAAGTCCAATCAGCACCTCAGCCAGCACAAGCCCTGGACCTACAAGGACCATAGTCCAGGGATATTGGAGTCCACCACCTTCGAGGGCAGCTACATCGGCCAGCAGCAAAGGGACAGCCAGCCCACCCCCTGGGAAGAGATCCAAAAAAGGCAAGGGCCGGCGTGAGAGGACAGAGAAGGCAACCTCCACAGGCACCACCCTGGCACCGTCAGGAAGTGGGGTGCCACCTGGCACATCTCCAAAGGGAGGCAAGGGACACAGATGCTCAGGCAAGGATGGCAAGGGCAGCACGGCCGACAAGTCCGGCAGCAGGCGAGCTGCCCAGGAGGGCCCCACCAGACCCATTCCGGGGGTGAAGGAGGACACCCACGGGCACGGAACACCAGCACAGGAGGGCCCCACAAGCGAGAAGTCGGATGGCGAGTGAACACCATATATTGGCCAGATCTGATGCCCTGGAGACACATGTGAAGAACCGCTGAACAGGGCCACGCCGTCTCAAGCACCGCTGAACAGGGCCCTTCAAGACAAGCACCGCTGAACAGGGCCTGCCGTCTCAAGCACCGCTGAACAGGGCCCTTCAAGACAAGCACCGCTGAACAGGGCCCTTCAAGACAAGCACCGCTGAACAGAGCACCGCCGTCTCAAGAACCGCTGAACAGGGCCCTTCAAGACAAGCACCGCTGAATAGGGCACCGCCGTCTCAAGAACCGCTGAACAGGGCCCCGCCGTCTCAAGCACCGCTGAACAGGGCACTTCAAGACAAGCACCGCTGAACAGGGCCCTTCAAGACAAGCACCGCTGAACAGGGCACTGCCGTCTCTGCACCGCTCCGCTGGGCCCTTCCTCTCAGGCACCTCTCCGCTGGGCCCCGCCGTCTCAAGAACCGCTGAACAGGGCCCTTCAAGACAAGCACCGCTGAACAGGGCACAGCCGTCTCAAGAACCGCTGAACAGGGCCCTGCCGTCTCAAGCACCGCTGAACAGGGCCCTTCAAGACAAGCACCGCTGAACAGGGCCCTTCAAGACAAGCACCGCTGAACAGGGCCCCGCCGTCTCAAGCACCACTGAACAGGGCCCATCAAGACAAGCACAGCTGAACAGGGCCCTTCAAGACAAGCACCGCTGAACAGGGCACCGCCGTCTCAAGAACCGCTGAACAGGGCCCTTCAAGACAAGCACCGCTGAATAGGGCACCGCCGTCTCAAGAACCGCTGAACAGGGCCCCGCCGTCTCAAGCACCGCTGAACAGGGCCCTTCAAGACAAGCACCGCTGAACAGGGCCCTTCAAGACAAGCACCGCTGAACAGGGCACTGCCGTCTCTGCACCGCTCCGCTGGGCCCTTCCTCTCAGGCACCTCTCCGCTGGGCCCCGCCGTCTCTGCACCGCTCCGCTGGGCCCTTCAACTCAAGCACTGCTCTGCTGGGCCCTTCCTCTCAGGCACCGATCCGCTGAGCCCCGCCGTATCTGCACCGCTCCACTGGGCCCTTCCTCTCAAGCACCGCTCCGCTGGGCCCTTCCTCTCAGGCACCGCTGGGCCCCGCCGTCTCTGCACCGCTCCGCTGGGCCCTTCAACTCAAGCACCGCTCTGCTGGGCCCTTCCTCTCAGGCACCGCTCCGCTGGGCCCCGCCGTCTCTGCACCGCTCCGCTGGGCCCTTCAACTCAAGCACCGCTCCGCTGGGCCCTTCCTCTCAGGCACCGCTCCGCTGGGCCCCGCCGTCTCTGCACCGCTCCGCTGGGCCCTTCCACTCAAGCACCGCTGGAGTCTGTCATCCACTTGTGAGACTGTGGCTTTGCACTCCCCAGGATGGCACAGTGGGCAAGCCACCCACTGTAGGGACTTGAGAGACTGTGGCTTTGCACTCCCCAGGATGGCACAGTGGGCAAGCCACCCACTGTAGGGACTTGAGAGACTGTGGCTTTGCACTCCCCAGGATTGAACAGTGGCCATTGAGGCCCCTCGTGGATCTGGCGTCGTGTACTCATGTGGCTGAGGTGCCCCCCCTTCCCTTCCCCCTGAGGTGCCTGTAGTTTTCCTATCTGATGCCCCTGCAGTGTTCTCTCCAATGGATTTGGGTCTCATGTGTGGGCTTTGCCCATGTGTTGAGGACCATTGGCCCACGTACAATGACAGAAAGCCAATTTTGACGGGACAATGTACATATGTGTATATAGTTATGGGATGTTCGACTTACTTATTTACTTAGCCTTACAATATATTTGAATTCCAATAACATATTATTTTGTCTTTGCATTCTTCTGGGGGGTTTGGGGGGTGTCACTCTGAGTTGTTGCTCTGCCTTGGTGTGTAGGTAGTTGGGGGGGGAGTGTCGCGTATGTGTGTGCCCGTATTCATTTCTCCTCCCCCCTCCCCTGTGTCGTAGGTGCAGTACTCACCGTTGTCTTCTGCGCCGGCCTTCGTGCTCCTGGTAGAGGAGCAGGTAGACAATTGCTGGTAGGATGTGTAGTTCTGGTTCCATGCTGTCCAGATTCCTCGTGGAGTGTGCAGGGTGAGCGTTTTCCCGTTCGTAGTCTGTTTCTGCCGTGTTTTTATCGGCGGGGCTCCCGCCCCGGAAAAGGTGGCGGATTGGTGAGTTGTGATAGGGTGGGCAGTACATTGTCTGCCACCTGTCTGTTGGCGGTGACCGCCGCGCTGTTTGTTTGTCCCGCCGTGGCGGTCGGAGTGTTAAAGTGTTGGCGGTTCCCGCCAGGGTCAGAATTCCATTTTTTGCACCGCCTGCCTGTTGGCGGGTTGGCCGCCGCTTTAACACCGACCGCCAAGGTTGGAATGAGGGCCATAATACATACCCTGGCTACCCAAGTTAGTGTTAATGAATAAGAGGGCCTGTGTCCATTCCGTTAGGCTCTTACCACCTACAAGAGGACCCACACCCATTCCATTAGTCTATTTCCTCCTATAGGAGTAGCTGGGACTCTGCTAACTTCACTAGAGTCAGAAAATACTGGTGCTATAGAATCAGAACTTTGAAGTGTTGCACCCCGAAACCTGTGTAGAACTGATGAGTTGATTTTTTTTTTTTTACTTTACAGAAATGTAATGCACTTCACCCTCCAAGATTGGAAAGATGTTTTGCCTTGTCATGGAGTATCATCATGCCTGATGAGCTTGTCTGCAGTCCTGATGCCCCTAATCCAGGGACAACAGCACCAATAAAGACCATCTCCCATCCTTCTGAAACTTCTCGGTACCCCCAGAACGAGACACAACCGTGCCTTCACAGAGACTGGCTAACCGGACCATGATGTCATGAGTACTAGAATACCAAGAGAAAAAGTGTCGGAAAAGTGGACCTAGACCATTGAATAAGCTGACAGACCTTCATCCAGCATGATGTTGAGCCATGGCGTGTGAGCCTACTACTTGTGTTCCATAAGTGCCCAGAAACATTTGGATCTCCTCTCTGCACACCATGATGATGAGGCCAGCATCCATTGATCCTATTGCCACAAACCTTGAGGTGCCCATATTGAAATGCAATGTTTTCCTGTTCCCTCATGCCTCCTACTGATCTATAGTGCAGGACCCAAGGCCTAGAGACACTTCATCGGAGAGACTCCTCTATTGACTGCTAGATCTGGCAAATGGTGGTCCTAATGTGACTGTGTGATGCCACCTCTGGGGCACCCACTTATCCTGACCTGCTGGAGTTTGAGATATAGACTCTTGAACTGGCCCATGCTTTCATAACCTGGCTGCAGGGTTCCAGGATCGAATGGACCACCAGACACACAAGAGAACCTAGCAATGACTGTTGGAAACTGCTACACCCCTAAGAGCACCAGAATGCAAACATAAGAATATTTCAAACACTCTTGTGTTAGTTTGTGATCCATCCCTACTGTGCTATTGAACAGATCACTATAAATAATATGGAAATGTAGTCAAGTCAGTGTCACATTGTGCAAGTCATACACGTTTGTGTCCCCCTGTAGAAACATGTGTTCAGTACCTGTAACAGTAGCAGTGCCAAGGGAAGAACCATAGACAAAGTTGTTGGGTCTCCTGACCTATAGACTAACAGAGAGCTCTTCACTCAGTAGTCAGCCACCATCTAGGCCATGGTGTATATGAAATCTGTTTGGGGTCATAGCTCTTGCACTGCTAGAGCTATTGAAGTTTACTTTGCAACATTGAGCACCATTTATTTGATACTCCGAGTCTAAACCAAAGACTTATTCTTATTCAAAGCAATGCATCTGGCTGGAGATTGATATTTATTGATTGTGATCACCTGTGTTGCACGGTATTTGGTGCAAACATTCACTCCCCTCTTATCGGCTAAGACTTGATTGCTCAAACTGTTGTCACTGGAGGCAGGGGACTTGAGGGAGGGTTGGCTAACTAGCGCAAATCCAAGTGCCCTGTAAGAGGGGGAGTAGGGAGATCAGGGGCCTGATGTCCGAAACATTTTACTGGTCGGAAATTGGGCATTGGGACATTAGTGACCAGTAAAATGCTTTTTAACATGTGCAAAAGGGAAAATGCAACTCAGTAACTTGGTTTTGCGATTCAGTATTAGGAAGAGGCATGTTCAGGGAATCCCTTCCTAATACTGAACTGCACTGGTATGTATGAATGTTTTGCGACTGGAATGCGGTTTCAAAACATTTGAAAATTACCACCAATTTCAAATTGGGGATACAACATTCACAAATGGGAAGGAGTCCCCAACGGAAACCGTCCCCTTTGTGAATGGGGGCACCAAAAATGTTTCACATCAGGCAATGGTCCCATGGTCCCACAGACCACTGCCTACTCTTAAAAATTGAAAACAAACTTTTCATTTTTTTTATTTTTTATTTTCCTCTAAGGAAAACCGGCTGCATTAAAAAAAAAAAAAGCTTTATTTAAAAAACAGTCACAGACATGTCAGCAGGCCACCATCCCTATGAGTGCAGGCCATTCCCAATGGGTCGGAAATTGTGACCTGCCTCATGAAAAATAATAAGGCAGGTTTCTTGTGACCCATTTAACAATCACAAACTGTATCTCAGATAGTGTTGCACATCAGATTTTGTGACTCACAATTTGCAAGTCGCTAAAGATCGTAATTTGCAAGTCGCAAAATCTGCCGGTCGTACATCTAACCTCAGGTGTTTTCACCTTTGGTACCACTTGGTGCCCCAATAAATAGCAGAATATTTAGGAAAGCACTGACACTGTTAGTGCACATCCCTAAGGATCTGTGTGTGACTGCTCGTCTTTCAGGATTGTGTAGGTATTACCAAACATGAATATGCCCACACATGGGACATTTTAGGGCAAGGTCCTTTGCTGCTACTATCTAAAACTAAGGGGCATATTTAAAAGCAGCTAGACCCACTGGAGCATCACTTTATATGAAGCTCCAGTGGCGCTAATCTCTGCTCTATATTTACAAGGAGGTGTAAGGCCACTTTTTTGTGGCGTTATGCGTCCTTGTAAATATGGTTCCCTCCGACACAGTTTGCTGCGTCAGAGGGGCATACAATGGATGTTGCTGTGGGAGTGCCACAGCAACACCCATTGCATTTTTATGCTGTCTCAGATTTACAAGATATCGTAAACCTGAGGCAGCGCCAAAATATAGCGCCACCCCAGGGGTGGCGTTAGCAAGGCGCAACAAGGAGGAATACTTTTATTCCTCCTCATTTTTTGCTTTTTCAATGTGTGCTAAAAATGTGAGAAATTATTGTTTATGTGCAGGAAGGTGTCCTTTCCTACACATAAACAATCATTTAATAATGATGATTTGCTACTTCGATGTGTGCTGCATTCAGCAGCACACATAGAAGTGCGAAACAGCCATTGTAGATTGTTTATGTGCAGGAAGGGACACCCTCCTACTCATAAACAATCATTCCCTTCAACGCAGACAACTTTGCACTATGGTACACGGATTCCTGCATTGGCGCTGGAAGCTAAATTTAGCACCAGTGCTAGGGAAAATAAAGGGGTGCACCATATCTTTGTAAATGTGGCGCATCCCTGTGTTTCAGAGCTGATGCAGTGCGGCGGGCCAATTTTGTCACAGCACTGCATCAATTACACGTAAATATGCCTCTATGTCCTTTAAACAGGACATTAGAGACCGCTGATGCTCTGTTTGGGTCCTCTCCTCCCTGTCACCTCCTGAACTCTGAGGTTCTTGCTGGTACCCTGAGAGTAGGTGCTAGCACACTAGGCATGGGACCCCAAAGTGGGGTGCAGCCAAACTGGGATACCCTGAGAGTTTCGGGTTATCCGATGAGAGGTGCATACAAACTATATTGCCCTGAGAGCCAAGGACTTCCATCATTGAGTGAAGGTGCAACCAAGCTAAAGGCCCACAACTTGGCACAGTCCTGTTTAAGTTTCAACATCCTATTGTTTTTACCAAATGTATCATTTTTTCTGATGTGACAATTAATATTATATCTGTAATGCACTTTAATCTTCACATTTTCATTATGAACTACTTTACGTTTTAATAAGTTATTTAAGACTGTGTTGAAAAAATGCATGCCGTAAACGTAATTGTTGTAACTGATCTTTATTCTGTTCAAACTGTTGCACCATTAACTAGAGGTACCATGCTTCTGTACCTTTGGGCTTCTGTTTGATTTATAAGCAGAAACAAAATGCCTGTCTGTACAAAGAACTACGTATTCAATAGCGTAATCAGAAAGAAAACATAACACTGGTCTACTTGCTCTCCTTGGCTTGCAAAAGACAAAAATGATTCGTCAACATCAGCAATCACCACATTGGCCAAGTCAAGGTCATAGCTAGGCTACAGATTGAAAATCGTTAAAGCGCTATATCTGTACCAAATCAGGTGCCCCTCAGATATTACAAGATGATGAATCTGCGGTCAGTTTGCAGGACATCCATGCAATTCATGTGCTACATCTATAAAAATAGGTCTCTATACGTTTTAATTGAGGCAAGCGCTCGTGTATTACAGGTACTGTAAATAGGCAATCTAGGCCTTATATACCGGTTGGGCTTTTAGCAGATCAACTTGAGGAATCAACCTGAAAAGTGAGAGCTGGCCAAGACAGGGGTGATTTGTGTGTGCACACTTAGGGCCAAATTTACAAGTCTGCATGGCCACCGGAGCATCACTTTTACTGATCCTCCATTGGAGCTATGTACTGCGCTGTATTACAAGGTGGCGTTAAGACACTTTTTGTGGCTTAACGCCACCTTGTAAACATGGCCCCTTCACATGCAGCACTTTGCAAGGAAGGAGCGTGCAATGGATGTTGCTGTTGGCGTGCCACAGCAAAACCATTTTTGCATTTTGACGCTGCCCCCGATTTACAACTTTTATTAAACCTGAGTGTAAGGAAATGCCTTCCTTGGCATGGTTACCCCCTGCCTTTTTGCCTTTTGTGGATACCAGTTATGATTGAAAGAGTGCTGAGACTCTGCTAACCAGGCCCCAGCACCAGTGTTCTTTCCCTAAACTGTACCTTTGTTGCCACGATTGGCACAGCCCTGGCACACAGATAAATCTCTTGTAAATGGTACCCCTGTTACCAAGGGCCCTGCTGCCAAGGAAGGTCTCTAAGGGCTGCAGCATGTCTTATGCCACCGTGAGGGCCCCTCACTCAGCACATGGGCACTGCCTCACAGCTTGTGTGCGCTGGTGGGGAGAAAATGACTAAGTCGACATGGCACTCCCCTCAGAGTGCCATGCCCACCTCTCACTGCCTGTGGCATAGGTAAGTCACCTCTCTAGCAGGCCTTACAGCCCTAAGGCAGGGTGCACCATACCACAGGTGAGGGTATAGGTGCATGAGCTCTATGCCCCTACAGTGTCTAAGCAAGACCTTAGACATTGTAAGTGCAGGGCAGCCATAAAGTGTAAATGGTCTGGGAGTTTGTCAAACATGAACTCCACAGTTCCTTAATGGCTACACTGCAATCTGGGAAATTTGGTATCACACTTCTCAGCACAATAAACGCACACTGATGCCATTGTGGGATTTATTGTAAAATACACCCACAGGGCATCTTAGAGATGCCTCCTGAATGCCAGTCCGACTCCAAGTGTTAGGCTGACCAGTTTGTGCCAGCCTGCCACAACCAGACGAGTTTCTGGCCACATGGGGTGAGTGCCTTTGTCACTCTGTGGCCAGGAACAAAGCCTGTACTGGGTGGAGGTGCTTCTTACCTCCCCCTGCAGGAACTGTAACACCTGGTGGTGAGCCTCAAAGGCTCATGCCTTTTGTTGCAGCACCCCAGGGCATCTCAGCTAGTGGAGATGCCCGCCCCTCTGGCCACTGCCCCACTTTTAGCAGCAAGGCTGGAGGAGATAATGAGTAAAACAAGGAGGCGTCACCCACTATTCAGGACAGCCCCTAAGGTGCCCCGAGCTGAGGTGACCCCTGCCATTAGAAATCCTCCATCTTGAGTTTGTAGGATCCCCCCAATAGGAATAAGGTTGTGCCAACCTCCCCTCAGGGAGGAGGCACAAAGAGGGTGTAGCCACCCTCAAGGACAGTAGCCATTGGCTACTGCCCTCCAGACCTAAACACACCCATACATTTAGTATTTAGTGGCAACGCTGAATCCAGGAAATCAGATTCCTGCAACCTGAAGAAAGAAGAAGGACTGCTGACCTGAAAGCCCCGCAGAGACGACGGAGACACCATCTGATTTGGCCCCAGCCCCAACGGCCTGCCTCCAGACTCAAAGAACCTGCACAGCAACGCATCCGACAGGGAACAGCGACCTCTGAAGACTCAGAGGATTGCCCTGAACCTAAAGGACCAAGAAACTCCAGAGAACAGTGGCACTGTTCAAAAACAGCAACAACTTTGCAACTTTTTAACAACTTCCAAAGAACTCTCTCTTCCCGCCGGAAGTGTGAGACTTCTCACTCTGCACCCAACGCCCCCGGCTCGAGCTCCAGAGAACTAGCACTGCAAAGAGGACTCCCAGGCGACTACGATGATGTGAGTAACCTGAGTTGACCCCCCTGCACCTCCACAGCAACGCCTGCAGAGAGGATCCAGAGGCTCCCCCTGACCGGGACTGCCTGGTAACAAGGAACCAGAAGCCTGGACCAAGCACTGCACCCGCAGCCCCCAGGACCGAGAGGAACCACATTCCAGTGCCGGAGTGACCAGCAGGCGGCCCTCTTCCTAGCCCAGTCAGTGGCTGGCCCGAGAAGCCCCCTTGTGTCCTGCCTGCATCGTCTAAGTGACCCCCGGGTCCCTCCATTGCTTTCAATAGCAAAACCCGATGCCTACTTTGCACACTGCACCCATCTGCCCCAGTGCCGCTGAGGGTGTATTTTTTGTGCCTGTTTGTTTCCCTTCCAGTGCTCTACAAAACCCCCCTGGTCTGCTCCCTAAGGATGCAGGTACTTACCTGCCAGCAGACCGGGACCGGAGCACCCTTGTTCTCCAGAGGCGCCTATGTGTTTTGGGCCCTCCTTTGACCTCTGCACCTGACCGGCCCTGTGTTGCTGGTGCGGTGACTTTGGGGTTGCCTTGAACCCCTAACAGTGGGCTGCCTCTGCCCAGGAGACTGACTGTGTAAGTGCTTTACTTACCTGAGAAACTTAACTAAACTTACCTCCCTCAGGAACTGTTGATTTTTGCAGGGTCCACTTTTAAAATAGCTTATTGCCATTTTAACCTATACTGTGTGTACTACTGTTTTAAATCAAAGTTCTTTACTTACCTGCATGAAGTACCTTGCATTTTATGTACTTACCTCAAATCTTGAATCTTGTGGTTCTAAAATAAATTAAGAAAAGTTGTTTTTCTATATAAAAACTATTGGGCTGAAGTTAAGTCTTTGAGTGTGTGTTCCTCATTTATTGCCTGTGTGTGTATAACAAATGATTAACACTACCCTCTGATAAGCCTACTGCTCGACCACACTACCACAAAATAGAGCATTAGTATTATCTAATTTTGCCATTATCAACCTCTAAGGGGAACCCTTGGATTCTGTGCACAATATCTCTCACTTTAAGATAGTATATGCAGAGCCAACTTCCTACACTGAGGCAGCGCCAAAATGTAACACAACCCCAGGGTGGCATTAGCATGGCACAACGAGGAGAAGTGCTTTCATTTCCCCTCAGTTTTTGCTCTTTCCATGTGTGCCCTATTCTGCACCACATATAGGTAGAGCAAAAGGCCATTGAAGACTGTTTTTGTGCAGGAAGGTGTCCCTTCCTGCACAAAAACAATCTCGCCCACAGTGGAGCCATACTTGCACCATGGTGCGACGGTGGCTGCGTTGACACTGAGCTGCAAATTTAGTGCCAGCGCAGGAGACAACTGTGGGGAGCGCCATATACTAATGAATATGGCGCATCCCTGCATTTGGAAAATGACATAGCTGGCGCAGTGTTGTGCTCCATCATTTTCTCATAAATCTGGACCTTGGAGTTTGCCTCCAATCAGGGGAGTAGCCAGAAAGTTAAAATAGCTCCCACTTTGACCATACCTCTAAACCACACTGAGACAGTAAAGTGAGCATACCTGACCCCACTATAGGGTTGTAGCTTCAGGGGGATGTTTGGGGTGCTACACCCTCCTACTAAATGTATTTTTTCATGAATAGTGGGGTACAGGTGCTTTTCTTTGCTGGACTAGCATCAAAAATGTTGATGCTAGTCCAGCAAAGCTAAAACAGCCTAGTGTCACTTTAAGACCTGCCCTTGAGTAGGCATTAAAAAATGATGCTTGAATGATGCAGTGAAATCTTCTAGATTTCACTGTTCCACTCCTGCTGGCCTCCCTTGCATACATTATACCTGGTGAAGGTATTATGTGGCATAAGGGTTTACAAACTGGCACAATGCTTCTATTGTGCCAGTTTGTAAATATGTTACAGAGTGAGGAACTATTCTGCGCCACCGTACTGTAACAAAAAATACACTACAATGCTGCAAAGGGCTTGTAAATGAGCCCCTAAGTTTACAACTTTTTGGCATTCACAAAGGTAAGTTACAAGTAGTATCTTTACGTCTGCACTCACGGCAGAATCTCCGCACTCAGGGAGGAATCTCCATATCACCCCCCATTTCCATCCACTCAACCAACTATCCATCTCTCTATCTTTTTACCTTTTCATAAACCCTTTCACTATTCCCTAACTGACCATTCTTTTTGCTTTCACCCATTCATCTCTTCACCTATCAATTCTTTCACTCTTCCATCCATTCTTTCACCCATGTGACTGGCCATAATATCACCCTTTCACTCCATCTCTTCACCCGACCATTCTTATTCTTCCCTCTGTACTTTCTTTCCTTCCATCCGAACCTTTCACCCTTTCTTTCAGGTTATTTTCTTCCCTTTACCTTACATTCTTTAATTCCACTTTCTATCTATCCATCTTTTGTCTTGTCCTTTTTTTTTTATTTAATACTTTTCTTTCTCAGGTACAATTTATAGTTCTTTCCCTCTCTGTGTTACCCCCCATTTCCATAATTCCATTATTTAAATTTCTATTTCCTCTGCAGTGCATAAGAGCCTGTAACCCACACCTATCTATAATTGTATCCCCTATTAGCGTTTTGTCTGAAGATGAAAGAGGCCCACAAATGACTAGTCACAAGGATATTTGTGCCAGTGGCAGCCCCTGCTTAAGCAGCTTAGGTGAAGACTTCACAGCGCCACTGCCTCCTGCAGTACCTAAAGAGAGTATCACAGCAGAGAGAGAGTACCACATACTGTGCACAGGCGATATGTGTGCACCGGAGTACCTCACTAGTGGCTTGATTACCAAGAAAGAACCCTGAATGAGAAGGTGTGCCCGCACTGCACTGTTTATTCTTCCTAGTAGCAGTTTCTTCCTCTGTTCTTCCTAGAAAGTGAGTTTACTTGTTGGACAGAGCGACTGACTGCCGCTTATGGAGCCCCACTATTTACCAGCTCCTCTCTGAAGCACAGCAAGTGCAGCGAGGACAACGGGGCGGGGCAAGGCCCTCTGGAGGAGGGTTCCAGTGTGCCGGCCAGAGCTCCTCACACCCCGGGTATTGCAAGGGCGTCAGGGTTCGGGAGTCACTGCAGCTAGCTGTCGAAATGAGAAGGGATGTTAGGGTGGCAAATTCTTTTTTAACATGACTGTGAAGGCGGGGGCAATTACTCAGTTCTCAGTGAATGTTCTTTTTAAGTCCTGAAATGTCACATATGCAAAATAAACAATTGCCCCAATATTTCTGTGTACAGAGATTGCTCCTTCGTTGACAGCTATCAGACTGACTACTTTTAATGAAAACGCGATCAGAATCACATTCAGATCCCAAATGCTGCTTCACTCACAGTCCTCTTGCAAGCGAGAGTGCCACTGCTTAAATCTAGTATTCCTCCTCATCCACGATGTTTGTGCTAAATGCATTTACACGAGGACCTTGAGATTATTTCTATCCAGATGAGCCACTTTAATGAGCTTCACGTTTTGGGCGCTATATTTTGATGTGTAATTTGGCCTAGTCTGTCTCACTTTCAGCTTCACTGCAGGTGTTGTCGACTTCTCTTTACAAAGTCATAAAAGTATGAGCCTTAAATCCCCTAAATTATTTTGTTTTCGCAGATTGCACTGGTGTCTCTTTGGGATCTACCAAGTCAATGAACTGGTTTGGATGGCTTCTTTTTTATAGTGCACTCGATGCTGCTCCTCACAGCAGGATTGTCTCCAACTGGAGCACCTACAACTGAGGCACAAAGAGGTGTGAACTATCTGCACCTGACCATCAACAGCCACAAATACAGTGATCAGGAAAAAGAGACAAAGGCTGGCCTCACTTACAGTACCCTTCTAATTCTAAATAACAGACTGCAGCAACCAAGGTGCCAGTGCTACAGGGAGTATGATTAGCAGACCATCACAACAAAATGATCTAATCACAGTTCTAAGGAAGCCATGTCTCATTTGTTCCCTCGTTATTGTCTTGGCCTCCTTCTTCTTGCTTCAGGAATGTCAGAAATATACCCCTACTCTCTGGGAAAGTCTCCTCACACCCTTTGTGTACACAATAACAGGCTGGGGGTGGGGCTTTCAAAAAGGAGCCCACAGGCCTTCACTACTGTGCTTCACTTATACATACAATGCATATACCACACTAGCCACATACACAAACACACACAACATACATTTAGGATATTAGCACTAGGCATCTTTCGAATTAGCGATTGCTTTGTTGTGCTACAGAAACAACCTAGAATGGGATTATTAGCAAAACAAGCTATAAATCTGACTGCGCACTCTCAAGATTGTCTCAGCCAGTGTCAAATAACTTTTTTTATTGAGTGAAATTCCCTTTACTGCAGAATAGCTTGTGAAGATCATTAAATGAGACTTTCTAAAGAAGGCATCTGTGCCACCTCCCCTTGGGAACTGTACAGACCCTCCACCAAGCTTTGGATAATCCTGACTATGTTTTAAAGGGATGTCCTAGGCTTAGCACACAACAGGATCAGGCTCTTAAAGATTAAGTGATGTCCACACTGGGACTGCCTGCCCAAGACATGGAACACTTTTAATGTTACTTTCTGCAGCTTACATCCTTAGATTGCTTGCTATCTCAGAAATCGCTTCCTTCTGCTTGACTCCTTTCTTTCTTCAGAGTGACATTCTTCTTACCTTACACCTTCTGCATGACATTTATTTTGGAGTATAGCCTCGTCTCAGTCTCATACGTCTGCCTTAATCTCGCCTAATGCAATTCTGCAATTCTTTGACACCTCCTTTTATAGATCACAGCCTCTTTAAAAAAAAAAATCTATCCCTACAACACAACACTACGTAATCTTCACCAGACCATCTATCTCACCAACCATTCACCTGAAAGCACCTAACTCTCACTAATGATCACACCAAAGCGGTATTAATATAATCTAACACAAAATAAGAGGTGTTAATGCATGTCATTTTTATTGAGTGCACCTAACTAATCACAATAATTAATATAACCACTGGATTAACCACTAACTGTGGGTCTGGAATAGTATGCTACTCACCATTCAGCTCTTCAATGCCTTGTCAGGGGTGGTAAGCACTATACAAATTCAATTCAATTACAATTATATATCTAGTCCACTGT
Organism: Pleurodeles waltl; assembly: GCF_031143425.1. Taxonomy (NCBI): domain Eukaryota; kingdom Metazoa; phylum Chordata; class Amphibia; order Caudata; family Salamandridae; genus Pleurodeles; species Pleurodeles waltl. Next base: position 284,338,017 of record NC_090447.1, read on the forward strand.
AAATATGCAATATTTAAAATAATTGAATCTTTTAGTTTTATAGTTCATGGGGATATTGTTCATCAATCACAATTCACAAAACATGCATTCCAGCTTCTACTAAAAATTATATGATAATCAAGACTGCAATAAATATTCATGAGCCCTCACACAAACATATGTAGAGACAAACCAAACAAATGAACAGGCTGTTTTTGTGGAAAAGTTTGCCTTATCATGGAGGTAAAATAAACTTCACATTTTGCATCTTTGGTTCTTCCGCCATATACCATAGAAATATTTCTAGCAAAGTCCAGAACACTTAAATAATTCACAGCACAACACTGGACTCTAACGTCCCACAACTCTCACTACGTCTTCTTATTAACTATCTTTAACCTTTCAGGCCTAGGGCCTACTAGTTCAATTAGCTTTCAACACCACTTTTCTCACCAATTCTAACATGCCTGTTTTCTGTCCAGCCTGTCTGTACTTGAACAAGGACTACCAATCTCCCTTATTTCCTCTGCTGGTTTCCCTTTTTCCCATTACCAAACTGATATTATGCCCACATTGTTTCCCTAAGCATTTTTCTGCCCAATAAAGACTCCCTCTGAGGTGCTCTTTGTGCACCTAGCTATTGTTTCTTTCCTGCCCACTGAACCGCTGTTTCTTTTGCACCAAATCTATCACCCTATGTCCTCAAACCTGTAACTAGCCCTCATCACACCCATATACCACACCGCACACAAATCAAACTGTACTGTCAATGGAACCAGCCCCATCTACATTCCTTCCAATTTAGTTTAAATATATCCAGCCCCACTAACAAACCCCTGTGCTCATTTCAACTCTACCCACTTCAGTAAAAACTGCCCTATGCTCACCACTGTGCTGGCCCATTCCTATACTTCTCCCCACAAAATATAGTCCCACTAGGACTCACTGCTGTTGTCACAGTGTGCTTCCCTGTAATAACCTTGGGGAGGAAGAAACCCTCTCACTCCTTTCCTGCCTATTTAAATAACTATCACCCAAATCTTCTTAAACATGCAACTCACCAACACAGACCGACACACACCATGCAATACCCATAGCAGCAGCAGCCTAATTCTCAAAATCCCAGTCAGCTGTGTTAGTACAGCACACATAACTCACAAGATTGAGATAGCCGTAATCTAGTTCCCAGTGGGGTACTTTGTGCCCTTCCTCTACTGGACACCCTCAGCAACATCTGCTGCTCCATCCCTGTCACTATCCCCCTGAGCTCCAAGGGTCCTCCAGCGGACTTGTACTTTGGGAAATGCCACCCAGCTGCCAAAATATGAACCCATGGCCGGTTGCAATGGGTAGCATTGGCTGATCAGTGCTCCTGAATGTCATCGTAAGACTAATTACCTTCCCTATTGCCATTCTTAAAACTCTAAAATAAAGCTGCCAGATACATCCATCTTATGTCAACCCATGCATCCTAATGGTTACTGCACTACCACTTTGGAAATCACCTTTTTACGCATGCCAAGCCCTCTGTGTGGCATTTCTTTCTTTTCCTCCGGGCTCCAAGACTTGGAGCATCTCACCAGTGCTCCATGATCTTCCATTCCCCAGGTGGCTTGTACTGCATGTTTGGTGCCCAAATATAGCCACACCTCCACTTCTGGAGAAATATTTCACCAGGAACGTACCTCCCCATATGCCTTCCACTAGCCCTGCACTCACGTTGACTCTTGCTGCCTAACCTCTATTTCTTCTGTCTATTCTGTTGGCCTGACATTCCTACTGTGAGAATAACAACAGTTCTCTTTCCCTTACTGTCCATTGTGATGGAAGAAAACCATTCTGCATTCCAAGCAACTAATTTAGCATAGTGCAGCCACTCTACTCTTTCTGGCGAAAAGGTGCATCTTCTAAAAATATGGGGCCAGATGCATCATTTTTCCAAATAGAGATTACCTAATTGCGATTATCTGCGAATTGCAATTACGTAATCGCTAACTGAATGTATGAAACTCCAGGAGTTTCATTTAGTGATTCCCAACGGCTCGCAAATCAGCCTACCTCATTAATATTCAGTAGGTAGGTCACAATTTGAGACCCATTGTGAATGGCTATAATCACAGGGAGGGTGACCTGCTGGGCACAACCGACCACCATGTCTGTGATTGCTTTTAAAGAAAGCAATTTTTTTTTTTTTTAAATGCAGACCATTTTCCTTAAAGGAAAAAACGGGAGCATTCAGAAAAGAAAAATGAAAAGTTTTCTTTTCATTTTTTAAGAGTAAGCAGTGGTCCGTGGAAATGTGAAAGGATTGAAGGGTTAATTGTGTTTCTACTGCTAATGTCAAGCTGAATGCCACTGTCAAGTTTTATAAAATGCATTATGCCTTTAGGATCCTTAGAGCCTTATTTATACTTTTTGACGCAAAGCTGCACCGCCGCAGTTTTGCATCAAAAATGTTACCGCCGGCTAACGCCATTTCGATGCGCCGTGCGGGCGTCAAATTTAGACTTTGACGCACGGCGGCGCAACCAACAGGTGGGAGTCATTTTTTTTTACGCACATCGCGGCGTCAAGTTGTAAAGGAAAACGACGTTAACGCGACATAAATGACTGTGTGTCGATTTACGACAGCGCAACCCGGAAAGCGCAGTTTTTTTTGACGCAATAGCGTCAAAAATACCCGCGAACACTGCCCTTTCAGCAGAGGAGAGCCAAAATGGATCCCAGATGCCACTACAGACCCCAGGAAGATGACAGCAGACCAGGAACCAGCCAGGATGATCCATACAGGAACCAGGACATATATAGAAAAAAAAGAAAGTGTCGCTTCAGTGCAGAGGAGCAGGAAATCCTGGTTAAAGAGGTGACGGAACACCAGCACCAACTGTTCATCACCTCTAAGTTGCCAATCAGTAGGAGAGAGGCCATATGGCAACAAATTGTTGACAAGATCAACAGTGTGGCTGAAGTACGCAGAACAGTCACCGAGTGTAAGAAACGCTGGCATGACTGCAAATGTAGGACAAAGGAAAAAATGGCCAGGAACATGAAGGCAGCACTGCAGACTGGAGGGGGGAGTCCAGCACACCAGGAGGCCCTGGACCACATGGAGGAGATGGTCGCAGCCGTCATCCCTGAGGAGATCGTCACAGGGATTCAAGGACAGGACAGCGCAGACTACCACGAGACAACGCACATGCAGGGTAAGTCACATGGGGAATTATAATGCAATAATGTTGACTGTAAGCAGGGGGGGAAATACCATTACACATTGCATGTAAGTCAGCATATACATGAAGTGGCATGGGTAAAGGGGCACCGCAGGAGGGCATGCCCTGCACATACAGAAGCTGGGGCACAACATTACACAACACCAACAACAGTCCCATGGGGGCATCCTGTCATGACAACAATGGAGCTAAGGGAAAGCCTCGACAGGAGGGAAAGCCACTACGTCAAACTTACATTCTGGCACTCGTCAGCCAAAATATCTCCTACATCAACTAGGACCCTATCAGTAATCCAGTAGCCAAAACAACAACTGCAATGTAACTGCGACAACAGTTGACACTAACACCTCTGATCTCTGTGCAGCTCAAGTAGCCAATGGCAGTAACCTCCCCATGGAACATACATACCTAAATTAGGGGGTGAGGATGACATCTGCAACAATCTCCTGAAACAAGACAAAGGCCCCAGTACACTCATATGTCAATGCCCATAGTTGTCACATACATCAGCCAAAGTAAACAGCAATAGGAGCCACACAGCACTAAGGACACACACATGCAGCATATGGCAGGGTCCTTCACGTGCCTGGCCAACAAGGCAACATCACAAATGTCATACTGCTCAGACAAAAGCATTGAGGAGGGGACACATGCAACTGGTCACTGAAATACACCTGCACAGTCAGAGGACCATATAAGACATTGATACAATAAACAGGGCAATCCAATTAAACACACATTACCCAACATCAGCTGGACACATTAACAATGTCTACATCCATATCACATCATAACATTGCCATGCATAGGATATGCCACATGTCAATTACAATTAAGTCAATGTGAACAATCAGGGATTGGGGCAGGTCCTGAGAGGCAAGTGTGCTGCCAGGGCAATCACAACACCCACAGCCAGTGAAAGGTCTCACCATAAGAATACATATACACGGAGGGTCGAGTAGGACAAAAAGATGGCTATTCCCTATTTGGTACAAAGCAACACCTAGAGGCGATTAGGCAGACAAGTCAGATAACTCTATATCATACATGTGACACACAGGTGGGCCATAGGCCTATAACAATGCCCATATGAAGAACAGCAGATACCAATACCAAACAAGATCACAAAGTGACTTCATCAAAAGGCAGGCATGTTACGTCAAAATTGTCACAACACCGACACACTAATTGTACCCTGTTTCATTGCAGAGGAACATGGATCTCCTGCCGATATGCCAGTCCCTGATTTCCCTGATGACATGGATGACGAGCCCATAAACATTCCCCAGGAGACCATCCAAAAGGTCCTGGAAACCTTCCAGACCCCACCTTCAGTCACAAGGAGGAGCACAGAACAAGCAGCCATCACAGAAGAACCACCCACCACCCCAATTGCAAGACCTGCCAGCTCCAATACAGCTGAGGACTCTGACGACACTGGCACCAGCTTTGAAAGAACTGTAGTTGGAGTACAGCGGGAGCTGGCCAAGGAGGTGCGGGTGGGGATGCAAACTATGGCAGCCAGCCTTGAGGGGGTGCGCTCGTGCATGATGTCATCTGCAGATCAGGCAGCAGCTATGCAAGCCCTAACATCCATACTGCAAGGACTGCAAGAAACTATAAAGGAATTCACCACTGCAGTAAGGGAGTTGCCACAACACCTCGCACCCCAAACTTTCCACTGCATGCACGAATGCAATCATGACTCCCTCAGGGCCGACCTGGCTGCCTACCATCGTGCTGTAGCTACTATTCTCAAAAACCAGCAGGCCCTCCTTGCTGCAGTACTGCCCTTAAGAACTTCACAGGGAGCAGCCACCGGGATATCTGACTCCACGTCTTCTAACACTGAGGTGTGTGTTGCCCCTTCACAACAAACAACAACAAGGACAAAGCAGGCAATGCACACATCAGAAGAAGAAGACATGGAACAGATCACATTCACACGGAAGAGTACCCGGAAGCACTAGTCCCTACACCATGGCCTACTTTGACCAAGGTCCTAAGTTTTGTCAATTGCCAGTCTCAGTACAACTATACTCAATGACTGTTCTGCAATCCACTGTATGACTTGTCAGCATTGCCAGTGAATGTCTCTCTCCTACTATTTGCCAATTCCTGTCCCTCTGCACTGTCTGTGACATCACCCCAGCATGTCAGGAGCCTCATCCACACCCCTTCTGTAGGATCACCATGTAAGAATGCACCAGAATGGACCCAGCAAACATGGACAATGGACATTTTGCACTAGAGCACCTATAAATAAATAGCACTTGCACACCTATTATGTCTCTGTGTTATTTCACACTTCAACTGTGCAGTAGATAACTCTAAAGTGCCTGTGTGGCAACCATGTAGCTTGTCAATACAACTGTCCTGACATCATGTAGTCTGATACATCTGTGCAGTGGCCAGGATTGCATCATAGCCTTACCATACTGAGGAGAATAACTGATGAAGGGACAAACCACACACAATCATGCTGTGTTGGACAGAATAATGCTCCATCAATAGCAATCAAAGTCAACTAATGGTGGCTGATAAATGTGGGCACCATGCAATACTAAAACATGAAATTATGCAGTATAATCTGAGCAAACACAACTAAACATAGCATCAATCACCCTTTCTGAGTATACTTCCATGAAGGGAAGTAATGCTGAATTTTTGCACACATGATCTATGTCAGCAATGAAGACAACAAGACAAGAGTGTTAACAACACCTCATCTACAAAGATGTCCCTGAACATCACACTGCAGTCCGACCTAATAAATTACCCACAATACCAAGTCTGGAAGCACACTTTGTGATGTAGAAAACATACTCATCAACACAATTCCTTGGTGATCCATGTAAACTACAAATGGTGGTTCTATCAAATGGTGGATACTTACCAAGTTAGCACAGGGGTAGCTGCCATTTTAAACCTCTATTTTCTTCGGTGTGTAGCATAGGACAAAATTGTCATAGAAAAACAATCACCTACACTGATGTCAAGGCCATGATCAAGTAACAGTTAACACATAATGCAAAGGGTTAACTATATATTTATTCATATGTATTCACACCAGAGGCAACTAAGGGAAAAGTCATACCTACACTAATCTAACCTGACTACTCCTTACCCACAACTGTCCCTAACTAACCTAATCTAAACTTACCCTACACATAAAACGAATCGATCTAAACATCAACCTCCCACCCACCATTATGAGACAGGACACATGCAGGACAACACATACTAACCTACACACATACTATACTATCCTAAACAATCATATATTTTTTAGTATTTAAAAAAAAAAATGATATATATATATATTTTTTTCTAAACAGACAGGAATCCCAACATTGACACCCACCCACACACTCAAAAATGAAAACTAGAAAGAATAAGGACCCCCCACCCTCCTCCCTAACACTAACTAAGCTAACAACCTATACTAACCTAACACTAATCCCCAAAACCCACCTATCATGATAAAAAGGAAAGAGGAGAGAGGGGAGGGATACATTTAAATGAACCAAATAAGTCCTAGAGGTTGGCCCTCCGTAGGGTCCGCCTGATGGACCTGACCCGCTTCTTAATGTATGCCACATCCTGGCTCAGCTTGTCCACCTTCCGAATAAACTTGTCCATTTTCCGGTCTAAAGCCTGGAATGCCACAGGGTCAATTGGAGGTGCTGATGCTGTCTGTGTGCTGGCAGAGGTGCTCGGTGTGGGAGTTGTTTGTAGCCCACTGGACTGTCCTGCAGCTCTGAAATTGCTGGGTCCAGGTCGTGCTGCAGAGGCAGGGACAACTGTCCCGCCGTTGCTGGGGCCACTTGGGGAGAACTGGTGGATGTGGTGGTGGTGGCTGTAGTGGGCAACGTTGGGCCACCCTGTGATGAGGCCCACCATGCTCCGGAGGCCCGATCCGCCTGGTATTTTCGGGCCATCCGTCGGAACCCCGACTGCACCTGCAGGATGTGCCGGTATCTCAATGCCCGCCTTTCAAAATCATGCCTCTGTGCGGCACTCATGTTTGCAGCTGTGAAGAGAAAGGGCAACTATTTACCATAGGAAATGCATTGGGTGGAATAGCACAATGGGTCAATTGGAAATTACTTTTACTGTACTTGTAACAGCTAATTTCACCACATAGATCATTGAAAGTCTCAGAGGAAGTACATGGGAAGCCTGCATACAAAAGGGCATCTCACACCTAGCATATACATGTCTATACATGATGGGTGACATCAGCCTAAACTTCTCATCAAAATAATTGGTAATGCAGCTGACATTATGGCTGCACCTCCTCCGCCCATTGCCTTGACTACATATGTCAGTCTATGTGATAACAATCACAACCCTCAATATCTGCCATTTGTAATTGTTTTTTCTAGTATAGAACTCATGTGCCATAACCGAGTGTGTACACTAGGTTCAAAACAAAGTTGCAAATGGTCACAAGTATGTGTAACATACTGGTTGCTACAGTCCTAGGTACCCTATTCCCGAACACATGGCAGTCTTTGAGGGTGGGGTGGGAAGAACAACCAACAATCCCATAATCAATGCACACCCAGGAGTGTCTAGAAAGCTCAACACGTTTTTTCCTCCACACACACAACACCAGTGAAGGCCTAGCAACAAATTGGAGTCAGCTAAACCTTGTCCTATCTAAGGTCCACACATGTCAAAATGTACTGACTTAGGCCAACATCACATACTACCAGTGAGGCATATTTTACTACACACACAGAGGAGCAAGAACACCCATGATCATGAGTAGAATGTACACCTAGGCCATTGCACTCTAGTCCCACACACTTCTAGTTCAACTTGTGGAAGTACATGCCCCCGGAAGATACAACCTACAGTGTACTCAGTCCATCGTTAACTAGGGAAGCAGCATATTTCAGACAAGCCTTTTGCAGAAGCTATCTGGGAGTATGTCAGTCTGAAATGCAGACTCAGTCTGAGACAAGTCCCAGAGCAACTCTTATATTAACCAGTGTATTCCACATGACTCACCCCATTCCCCATAGCGGGCCCTACTGGAATGGCCTACAGACCCAAAATCTGAGAAATGGATAAGCATAGGTCTACTCAGAATGAAATGATAATTGAAATCCCACTAATGGAACAATACTAATGAATGGGCAGCGCATCAAACCTTGAATTCTGTTGAACACACAGTAGTCCATCATGCATCACCAGCAAACATTAAAAATAGCACACATGCATCACTCACTGTAGGTGTCGGGGTCCGCAAAATGAGCCACCTCTCCCACAGTGTACGGTGCAGGTCCACCTGTAAAGCATGGAAGGAAGAATATACTCAGAATCCGTGCACTGACAAACAATTGCAATTACAAAGACAATGTGAGAATATGACATGAGTAATGAAACACTTTCACACATGCTCATGCTGCATGGAATTATTCTTGAGCAACATTTACATTGGATGAGTGTCCTGCTACAGTTACACAGCCTACTACACACATGCAGTGGCCTGGACAGTCATGTGGTGTCAAAGATGCACCTCCATTAGTATGCCCCATCAATATAGGGGTGCATTCATCTCATCATGTGCATCCAAGAGAGACATCCAAAAGCTGGTTACTTGAGGACTGCATGACCTCTCAAACTCAAACAGCCTATGTGGTCATTTTCCCTACACACCAACCAGACACACATGTGACATATGTGTGGACAACATTGCTAACTTCAATTGACGTGAAGGCAGCACTCATTTATAGCATCATGTTGGGTTTACAAATGTCTGTCTAGATATGGCGTCTACATATGTAGGTATGATGTTTCAACATCCATTTTTCACTGGCTATTGTGACCTGTAGAGTTCTAATTGAGTCATTAACGTGTTGCTTGTCTGACACAAAGGCAGCACTACATTACATACCGCTACAGGCAACCGGTATGTGTCGAAAACATGAGCTACCTGACTGCTAGCATTTGTCTTCCTTCACATTGTGCAACAATTACCCAGTAGGTTTCCCTAGCATTACACACAGTCAGCTACTTATCTGGCAGATTGGGTAACAATCATCACATGTCGCCACATAGCTTTAAATTGTGCACATGTAATTGACGTGTACTCACCAACATGGCCACCAATCCTGATTCCCAGGTGGTCCAGCAGATCTTGCTCCCTGGATATCAGATCAGCCCAGCGGTGCTTCAGTTGATGTTCATTCCTTATGCTACCATATACACGGACCAGGTGATGGCGCACCTTCCCCCACCGGACTTTACGGGCCTCCGTGTGATACCCCTGTATCACCCTACCCCCAGCCACCAGCATGAGTGGGAGGAAATGGCAAACAAGCCATATAAATCCACCCAATTCCTCCTCACCCATCCTGGCAAGCCGTGGCCTACCAGACATGTCAGCAATGACAAAGGGGAAAAAGTTGGAGAAAAAGGAAAAGGGGGAAATGGGGAAAGGTAGAGTGGTGAAAAACAAAGAAAACTTAAGAAGACGAGCCCAACTAACCCCTATATTACAGTACCCACAACAGACTCACACAGACAATAAATGAAACACTGGACTTGACAAAATAATACAACACAGACTCAGACAGTATTCAACAACAAGACAATGATGACAAAAGCACAATTGAGAAGGCACACTGGACACAAAACCACTAATACACAGGACAACACTTTCCACACAGCCACACAGTCTAGAATAATCTGAGACTGCAAAGTGAAAGTGAAAGTACACCCACTGTACAGATTCTGTAAACAGGATATCCTATTACATCACATCCTGCATAAAATGGGCGCCGTTTTTTTCCGCTATGTGTCATTTTTTGACGCATAGGAGTGCACATAATGCAGAGTCAAATTTTTTTTAATCATTGGTCCATTATATTTGGTTGAGGCTTATTTTACAGTTCTAGAGTTGAAAATTAAGCAGCTGGCAATTATGATATCTAAATATGAAAAATAATTTTGACTCTGCATTCTCTGCACTCCTGTGCGTCAAAAATTATGACGCACAAGCTGTATGCGTGGAAATATGACGCATTATGGGAACAAATGGTGGCCATGTAATGCTGGATAGTATTATATCTATTTTTAAGATATTTTTTTGACTCAGCATTATCTGCACTCCTGTGCGTCAAAAATTATGACGCACAAGCTGTATGCGTGGAAATATGACGCATTATGACAAATATGTCTTTAATTTGTCAAATTGTGAAAATAATTTTGTCATGACCAAACGGTGCTAAGTGATACACATTTGGGGTTAGCTATGGCAAATGTCCCTTATAGGATGTATAGAAGGTATTCACAGTGCAATAGTAATGATTGGTCAGAATAGATATTACTCATAATTGTACACATATGTGGGTAATTGCTGATGGCTAATTTCAAAATATGAATGGAATACCAGGATGTATTCCTTAGCAAAAATGTGTCCACATTTATCACGGTAATCAAAATTATATAAAGGCCAAATAGGTAGTGCAATTGTCGCCTACACTTTTTAAGGGGGTAACCATGTCCTAATTACGAGTTAATGTATCTTAAATGTGTTTTACTTTTGACATGTAGGCCACACATGCGCCTTATGCATGTGTGTGCTTCACATGTGCATATATAATGTCTATTTGGGGGGCAGTAGAGGTGAACTTAGGCCCCCAGCACCCTAGGGTTTGCTCTTCCAGACTTGCAAATTTATCCAAGGTTTTCCCAAATTCAGTAATGCTAAACCTGCAGCAGCAGGCTCATGGAAGCAAATAGGGTATGATTCACTGTTTGCCATTCTGTAATCCCATTTGCCCATTTTACGTTTGCCCTATTGATTCTTTGGAGAAATCTGACATACCATTTTGCATTGATATTTTTTGCTAAATCTCAACGTTCTTCATGTCCTGATGGCAAATAGGTTGTTGATGTATGTGGCCCTTTATGCATTACCTGGTTTAGTGGCATGTTTCATTCTTCCTGCTAGGTTACAACTGGGACACTACTGTGATCGGCTGCTTGCAAATATTTTGTTGATTGGATGGTACATGTTTATGTGTGTGGTCCAATATTGATCCAGTATCAACTGTCAGGGTGTATGTTGTCACTGTAACTTCCAGGTCTCCTCATGAGTTAGTGGCAGCTAATCTTGTTTCAATTGGGTATTGTTTGTAGCAAAATTTGAGAGAAGCCATTGAGGACATGGTCACCTAAACATGGATGGTCCCACCCTGTCACTGAAAACGTGTAATGAGACTTTCAACTGGGCAACCTTGGTGTGCTGAGTGAGAGAATGTCTCAGGTGTCTGGATCCGGCATGTGTCATTGCAACATTTCTACTCCAGTTGGCCTCTGTGGATGGTAATGTATCAGGAAACATCATAGCCTCTGTGCAGAAGTAAATGGCTGGTATTCAACACACGACTCATCTTTATCATTTGAAAAATGTTACTCAGCGTTTGAACAGTCAGGGTTCTCATATTTGTTACCTTTTCATGGACATTATCTGAGGTTGCTGGCTTTGATGGAGGCCATTTACACCATCATACACTATGGTCCTGGTCCACTGTCACACTTTGTAGTTTAGGCATTAATGAGGGCCAGACAACGGAAGGGCCAAGATTTGGCTATTCAAGGGCACTGTCACAAATTGGATGCAAATAACAGTCAGATGATGCAATACTATGTATTTGAGTATACATTGATGAGGCTAATTACAAATTAGTGTCTGAGGTACAAGAGGTTTTGGACAGCACGTGTGGTCCATAGGTGGACCCCAGGTATCTGTAGAGTGACACACGGACAGGTGCCAGTCAGGCTGACAGGATGCTGGGTCAATCAGGAGCAAGTTCTTTCATTAATTACATGATCACGTGTTCTGACTAGGACTGGTCAGAGGGAGCAGTAGACAGTTGAGATGTCACACTGTATATGTCCTGTGTTGTTTTGAAGGTGACACATGAACCCTGATAAAGTTTTCTACGGCAACATTAGTGTCAAAGCTTAATGATGTAATAGCTCAAATTCAAACATGTATGCAGTAGGAGGCATCAGCAGGAACGGGGCATGTACATTTGGGTGGTGTGCATGGAGGGGATCACTGGTGTGGCCTCCATCTGTGTCTCGCTAGTCCTGTCAGATGGGATTTGCTAATACATTGCCTACAGTACCTTTCACAGAAGAATCAATCTACAGGTGATACCAGGCCTTATAAGCTCCAAGCCAGTGTATTATATGAGCTGAGTTCCATGCAGTGAGATGGTAGTATGACAATTGTAGGCATAGGAAAGGGTGTGGCACACTGGATGACTCTTGTGAGTGTGTGTGTGTCGCTGAAGGAATCTCAGTGTACACAAATCGGCATTCCAGGGACCTCTTCAGACAGGTGGGGTGTGAGCAGCTGCAAGTGTGTGTAATGTTTTTAGAAAAGGGCTGACATGTAGATGGGATGTGATGTGCTGGATGCTTGTCATAGGTGTAGCACTTGTGCTGTGTATGTTCTGCTTATGTGTAACTCTAGTGACAGATAGTCATTGCAATGATAGTAAGTAGTTGGAATTACTGTTGGTAAGAGTCTAGTACTACATTCCTGTTCCTGAAGCATTAGCATGTGAACTGCCTGATGTATGAGGCCTGTTTTCCCCTAGTTGAGTGATGGTGTTTTAGTTGTGTGCCATCTGCTGTGATGATCCATGATTACTACATGTATGTGAGTCATATGTGTGGTCCTCAGCTATTGCCCTTCAATGGTGAACTGTACAGGATGTCTGTCATTTACATTGTGTGTGTATTTGACCATTGTATGGTGGCCATTACATTTGTGGTGTATTTTTTTGTGTCATGAGTGTTATATCATTCTTGCTCAATGAGACGACATTCTTCTTCAGATATTTCAAGCTAAAGGTGGGCAGAAATGAATAGGCCAAACCATGATGTGATGTTTGTTATCAGTGTGTATTTACAATAGTGCATTAAGTGGTGATGGTGATAATTATGAAAATAAATTATTTACAATCTGTTGGCACCTACGCACTCCAGCAGCCGTGTTTGGTTGTTCCCCCTCCTGTTGCAGGCCAGCATCCTCCTCTTCTTCGTCTTCAGACATGTATGGGTCTGGTTCGAGGAGGGGAATGTTTCTTTTTACACAAATGTTGTGCAATATTGCACATGTGAGTATGATCCTACAGACCATCTCGGGGGAATATAGTAGGCTACCGCCAGTGATGTCAAGGCAGCGGAACCTTGACTTGAGGATCCCAAAGGTGCGCTCAACAATGCTGCGTGTCCTCTTATGGGCGTCGTTGTATGCCCGCTCTGCAGCAGTACTTGGGTTCCCAAATGGTGTCATTAGCCAGGGCTGGATGCCATCCCCCAAAATCAGCTGAAAGAAAAACACAGAATGGGATCATGTTGATGTAGCTGGCACTATTGAAAAGACCTTTAATCGCAGTAGTTGTCTTGTGTTGTCTGTGACTCTTTCGTGTACTAATGTGACATCCTATACTTGTAGGCTATACCATCTGCATTGTGTTGTTTCCTTGGCTGAACGAGTGTTTGTCTGCTAACCGTTTGTCATCAGTATGTTTTGGGATTTGCAGTACAGTGTGCCCTCCCTAGCATTGTGACTTGTGATACAGGTGTCCGTGTGTCTTCACTGAGGGTGAGATGATAGTTCCATGCACATTTAAATTTGGAAGTGTTGTTAACACGTTCATATCAAAGTACCCTGTACATCCCATACCTTGAAACTTATGCAATGTATTAATGTAAAGGTCATTGTGACACTTATAATTTGCAAGGTGACATTTAGGCAACCACACTCATTAATGTCTTCACATTAGGCTGTACAGTAAAATCCAATGTGTGACAGGTGCAATGGTGACTTAAGAAACATGGCTAGTGATGTAAGGACCTCAGTGTGTTCCTGGCTAGGTGTTGCTAATGTGGTGTATGTGTTGTTTGTCCTAGAGGGTTGCTGTGCAGTGTGTATATAAGTAGGTTTCTGTACTTACCAACAAGTAGTCCATTGCCATACCGTCCATCCTGGAAGTGTTGGTTGATGGTGCTGTGACGGAAGATGAATGAGTCATGTACACTCCCAGGATATTTAGCCACGATGTTGCTGATCAATCCCTGGTGATCGACTATGGCCTGCACGTTGATTGAATGTGTGTGCTTCCTGTTGTGGTAGAGGTGTTCTGTTGCAGCAGGTGGCACCAGTCGTACGTGTGTGCAGTCGATTGCACCAAGGACGTGTGGGAAGCCACTGATTGCGTAGAACCCCTGTTTTGTTTCCTGCTGCTTTTGCAGTGTGTTAGGGAAGCAGATGTGGAGGGGTGTCTGGCAAATGATGGCATCCAGTACTTTTGGCAGAAATGCGGAGAATGATGGTTGTGATATTCCGCCAACCAGGGCACCAGTTGTTTGAAATGAGCCACTTGCCAGCAGGTGAAGTACGGCAAGCAGCTTTGTTTCTATTGGGATGGTGCGGGGTGTCACTAAAGTGGGTGCCAACTGCGGTTCAATGTTGCGCAGCAGCTGCTGAATGGCCTGCCAGTTCAACCGGTACCTCTGTATGATGTTGTGTTCCCTGAGGCCATGCAGGGTTGTTCTTGGACGGAATATTCTCTCCTGCCTTCTGCGCTGCCTTTGGGGTCCCTGCTGGTGTTGTTGTAGTTGCTGTTGTTGCTGCTGGGCTCTGCGTCTACGTGCACGCTGGATAAAAATCACCTCCATGTCTCCCTGTTGCTGCTCTGCTGCTCTGCTGTTTGTTCTGTGTGTTCTGATTAAATACAGGTGTGTTTGCCCCACTTTAACGCCTGCCCTGACCCAGGCATTAAATTTTGACGCAAATCGGGCTGTGCGTCATTTTTTTGCTCCGCCTCCCGGCGAGAGTCATTTTTGCCCGGAAGCATAAATACGACGCACGCCCGTTTGCGTCGTTTTTTGGACGGGAACGCCTACCCTGCATATCATTAACGCAGGGCGGGTTGCCGAATCCAAGAAATGACGCACACGGCGGAATTTTGTCATCCGCGGGCTCTGGCGTCAGAGTTTAAATATGGGGCAACGTTTGCGCTGATTGTGCGTCAAATTTTTTGACGCACAATCGGCGAAAACGGAGTATAAATATGCCCCTTAGTGCTTGTAATGCCACAAGGGACGTTTTCTAAATACTCAACTCATGAGCAACCTCAATGTGTGCGACTCCTACACAGAACACTCTCAATCACTCTGCAATACATTGTCAGACTTTTTTGCAGATGATCTGTAATTCCTTTCCTAATCCTACCTGGGATCTTTAAGTAGACCTATGCCTTTATATTGATCCATTTCTTTCCATGCCCAATTATGCAATTTTAAATTATTATCCCTCCATGGTTTGGGAGAGCTGGCATCTTCAATCTCTTCTTCTTCTTTTTTGGGCCCTTGTCTCTCTTCCATTATGAGTAGTGGGTCCACACCAATTCTGTAGGCAATTTGACAGTCTCTAATAAATCTCACTCAGGCAACTGCTCAAAAGCCTGGAAGCAGGCATCAGTGATGCATCAATTGAAAAAAAAACGTCTGTCTCTCAATGTTGAGTAATTGTTAGCCTATTTTCATGTTTACATTTCTAACTAAACTCTGAAATGGGCTATTCACAAGCAGTTTGCTCTTTTTTAAGAGACTAATTATATCTTAGATGCTGCACAAACAGGCTGTAGAGCATCTTATTGTAACAAATCCACTTTGTCTCCTTTCTTGATCATCCTCAGATACTAGCAGACCAAGGCTGGGCTTTTTTTTATAGAAATGCTATATTTTTCCAAGGCGTCTGCCATGAACACTTGCTGCTTCACTTCAAAGAAGTCCTGACTCAGGGTCAGACACTGACTTGAAGTGTATTATAGCTTTCGGAAACAAGTTTTCTTTACTCTTTATCACTAAGAACTTTGAACTCTCACTCCTAGAGTTTCACAGGGGTCTCAGTAGAGTCTTACCATTTGTAATCTACATGGGCACCCTCTGACCCAGCTCATGTGTTCATTGTGACTTACATTTATAAATTATGCTGATCATACACATATCCTGATCTCTCTAGGGGACAATAACTATAAACACTCTCTCAGCTTTCACAGCTGCATGCTAGCTGTTGATTCAATGGCTAGCAACTCTATCGGCTTAATTCTGAAAAGATGGTGGTCCTTTTAGTTTCTTGCCTTATTTTACCAAAGTATTATTTGAGGGTTTCTGGCCCATTCAATTGGGTCCTGATTCTGTACCTGTCACTAACATATTATATCTTAGCTTTCATTTTGATAAGGTTATTAATCTGTGCAAGTTATAGTTGGACTTGACCCTCTCTGTATGGTCACTCCCAAACGTTTTTGCCTTCTACCGTCTTATTTTCTGAAATTAGTTTTTGTTGGACTTAGGACTCTGTGTACTTTGCCACTGCTAACCAGTTGAAACGTGCTTCTGCTTCCTCCTTTAGACATTGTAAAATTAGCATACACCTGATTAGCTCATTTAGTTTATTCATGTCTCTAATAAAGTGGTACAACATGTACATATAGGTCATTTCTAAGGTACGTTTTAACAGCCCATGGGGAAGGGTGTACTGTATTTAAAAAGGCGAACATGTAATTTAAGTTTTACATATGCTGGAAGCAAAAAACCTCACAAAGTAGTTTTTCACTACTGTGAGCCCTACCTTTCACATAGGTGACATTTACATTTAAACAGTGATAACTTTTGTTTGCGAGCTAGTAGAAATGTCATGTTTGCTCTCAAAAGAAATGTTATGTCATGATATGTCATGTAGATTTGTATGGCACAGCTTAACACCCGTGAGGGTATCCTGGAGGTGCTCCTAGTTGAACATCCAGGTCTTCAGCTTCTTCCGCAATTTGAGGAGTGGAGTGGTGGTCCTGAATATAGAGGAAGTTTGTTCCAGCTTTTGGCTGAGATGAAGGCGAAAGCACAACCTCCTGTCATGCTTCTGTGGAAGTGAGAGATTCATGTGAGGCAGAGAGAGGTGGAGCATAGAGGCATGGAGTGTTGGTAGAGCTGGAGTCGGTTACTGAGGTAGGCTAGTCCTGTGTTGTGGAAGGCTTTGTAGATGTGGATGAGAAGCTTGAATTTGCACAGTTTCGGAATGGGTAGCCAGTGCAGTTTGATATGCGTCTGCTTGTGGAGATTTCTAGGGTGAGTCTGAGAGCAGTGTCATGGATGGTTTGGAGTCTTTGAGTGTGTTGGCTGGAGATGTCTAAATATAGTTCATTGCCATAGTCAAGGCTGAAGAGGCTAAGGGCCTGGGTGACCATTCACCTGGTGTACATGTGGAACCATATCAACATTTTGAGAAGAATTCTGAGGATGTAGCAGCAGGATGAGATCACAGCATTGACTTATTTGTTCATCTTGTTGCCAAGGATGATGCCAAGTTTTCTGGCATGATCTTTGAGATTGGACAGAGGAGCGAAGTTGAGAGACCAGCAGGAGGCGTCCTGAGGAGTTCTTATTTCCAAATATCAGGAGAGTTTGAGGCAGATCTCTTGCATCCATTTGCTATGTCATACATGCAGGCAATGAATTTGCTTCTGGTGGTGTTGTTCATGATGGTGAGTGAGAGGATGAGCTGATAGTCATTAGCGTTAGAGAAAATGTTGATGTTGTAGGTCCCTATGATGTGGTCAAGAGGTTCCACATAAACTTTGAACAGGGTCGGGAGGAGAGAGGAGCCCTGGGGGAATCCACAGATGAGCTTCCTGGGTTTGGAGGTGAAAGTGGAGAGTCTGACTGATTGTGCCCTTTTAAGAGGAAAGAAGAGATCCAACTTAGGGTGAGTCCTTGGACAACTGATTCATGAAGTCTAGATATAAGGGCACTGTAGGAGATGGTGTTGAACGCTGGATGAGTGCAGCGGTTTAGCTGATGTCCACGATTAAGTTAATATCATCTGTTGCTGCTGGGATGTAGGTCTGTGCTGTGGTTGCGGTGGAATCCTGACTGGCTGGAGTTCAGGAGGCAATTCTCTTCAAGAATGCTAGCGAGATGCTTATTGATCTCTTTCTCCCAGACATTGACTGACTGGGAAGGGTAGGAGTGAGATGGGCCTATAGTTGCTGAGATCTTTAGGATTGGCAGAGGGTTTCTTTAGCAGAGCTCTGATCTATGTATGTTTTCATCCATCTCGGAAGTGTCCACTGGGATTGGAGGAGTTGATGATGATGGTGGTGCGGTTGGCGCTGATCCAGGTGCTTTCCAGGATGTACATATGGTGAGGACAGGGTCTAAGTGGGACTCTGAGTGGATGGTCTGCATGATTCTGGTGGTGTCCCCTGATGTGAGTGGGCTCCAGTTTGGTGGGTGCTCTAGGTGGCAATGGAAGGTTGTGGTGATGTCCTCAATGGTGGGTTGAGGTGTGAAGTTGGAGTAGATCTTGAGGTTTTTGTTGTGAAAGAAATCTGAAAGGTTGCAACAGAGTACGTGCGAAAGGGTGATTGTGTTGGTGGCGGTTGTCGGGTTGGTGAATTCCTTGACAATGTGGAAGTGTTCTTTGTATGTGTAGGAGCGGGTCTGTTCATGAGAGCCACATTACTGGCTTCTTTGACCTGTGTGTGGTACCTTTGGAGGGCTGATTTGTATGTGCCTCTGGAGGTATTGTTTCGACTAGTCCTCCAACTTCTTTCCAGTCACCTGCAGTATCACTTGGAGTCTCTGAGGTCCTTGGTGTTCCAGTATGCTTGAGCACGAGTTCTTGTGTAGCTGATTTGTCTCATGGTGACCAGATTGTTAAAATTCAACTTTAATGATAAAGTTGGATTTTAAGTAAACATTCTGGAGATATCACTTTAGTATTTTTTGTCATAACTGTTTTGTGTCTAAAACCTGTGCCCACACTCACAAAGAACTTGAAACCAATCCTTTATCACCCAAGTCCTCTTGGAGCCTGGGCAGGGGAGAGAGGAAACTTCCATTACCAGATGGGAGAGGGGGCATCTAGCAGTGTTTCCTACTTCAAAGGCTGGCACAAGGTATAAATATTGGACCCTCGTGATCCTCAACTCTTCAGTTCACTCCTGGGTCTGCGGAGAAACCCCCAAGGTACTTCAGAGGACTTCCCTGCTACTTCAGGCCTGCTATGTAATTCAGAAAACTGCCCTGCTGCTATCGGAGGACTGCCCTGCTGCTTGGAGTGTGCCTTCTACCCTCAGAAGACTGTTTAGCTGCTTGAGGCCTGCCTTGCTGCATCATCCCAGGACTACAACATTCATTCCAAGGGCTAGTTGACTGTTCTCCTGTACTGAGCTACAGGGACACATGAGACTCCAACAACTTGAACCTTGCACCTGTACCCTGTGTGAAGTGAGTCCTACCCTCCAAGTGTTATCCCCCAGCCTGGACCCTAGGAATTGATGCTAAATGTGCCCAAGCAGCCACAAGCAGAAGATTGGGACTTAAAATATTTTCCACCAAACAAAATTGGCCTGAGACCCGACCAAAGACCACTACCTACCTGCTCGTCGATCCATCCAAGGTGCATCACCTGTTGGTCTGACTTTGTGGTAACTCCTGCTACGTTCTTCTCTGCAGCAGAAAATCCTATTCAGCTAGACGTCTTCTGTCAGGTATTGTGGAGCCCTTGTCAGCTTCAGCCTGCAGCTTCATCCCCCTGGAGATTTTCAACTTCCAAAAAACGTGACAAAGTCCAAAAATAGAAATCTTTACCATGTCTTTGTCCAGTGGCTTCCAGGTGATGATTTCTCCTCCTCGGATATTGTCAGTTGCCTTGCCCCTCTGAACTTTACCTTATCAGATATTTTCTCTCTAATGTTCTTTTAAGTTTTATGGTAAGCCGAGACTGGGACCACTCCACTTGATGTGTCTGATCCGCACTCCATTGTGGTCAGCTATAGATTTCCCCAGTCTTACCCGATTAGAGTCCGTGGTTGACCCTTTGATCTTTTAGGTGCTATTTTTCACTAAAAACTTTACAAATTAAATTCATAATTGGTTCTACTGATTTAATCTAATTTGTTTTATTGTCATTTTGTTTTCTATTTTTCTAAATTGATGTTTGAGATGTTTCTTTTGTTTTCACTTTATTACTGTTTGAGTGCTCAATGAATAATTATCACATTGCCTTTAAGTTAAGCCTGACTGCTTCTGTGCCAAGCTACTTGTGGGTTGAGCACAGATTAATTTAGTGACTTTTGTGATTCGCCCTGACAGGCACTGTGGTTGTTGCTTAAGAAGGTTCTTCACCCACTACTTTGTGTTTTTACTTACTAAGTTGTCTGCACAAGCTTCCTTCCTGCTCACACTCACACCTTGGTGGTCCAGACGATGTTTCTTAGGCCTCTAGACAATTATAACCCTTTGCTTCTAGTCTTTTCTGTTGAATTGATGCACTGAATTCAAGCATTCAAACTTCTACAGCGCCTTCCCCTTCTGCTTCCTGGGTGCACCACTGCTCTAACTTCTTTAAAAACTTTGTACTGGCTGCATGAGAGTGTGAATCCTAAAGTTCTCTGTATGGCCTTTAATGCTTATTAATTCATGTAACCTATTTATCTACAGCAAAAGTGTCAGCCACAAAGCACTAGCCATGCTTTGCACTCCTCAGATGTCCTTCAATTCTTGGCCCAGGATTTTGAAACCTGAAACCTGGAAATCCTTGCCATCTCACCTTCACAATTTTAATCATCTATTGCCATTTTAAAAACCTGAACACCTGGCTTTTTTCTGGTATCACCCATGTCTGTTTTCTGTCTGTTTTTAGTCTCAGTTCCAGGACACCATCTAAGTAACAGAGTAGTTTTCATATCGTTCTCACATTACATTACATATAGCTCTTGACAATGTGAGACTTGAGCTTGAAGAAAAAATAGTTCAGAGTGGTTGGCGACTGTCTTCGATTGAGCTGATTTCAATTACATGTAAACCAGCAATGGCAAAGGCAATAGGTCTCACCTATGTGAGGGCTATTGTCTTTGTTAATGTGTTGTAGCCATGTTGCACAACAGTGTAGCAAGCAATGATGGGGGAGGGGCAGGGGATAAGGCATGCAACAACAGGGTGAGGAGGTGGGGGCAGAAAGGCAACAACATGGGTAGTGAAGCGTGGGAGAACAGCTCAAGCAACAACACGGGGGGACAGGGCAAGCAAGAGATGTAGGAAGCAATGACGTGGGAGAGGGAGAGCAAGGGTGTAAGCAGCAACAACAGGAAAACCAGCAACAACGATGAGTCGAGTAACAACAAAGGGGGAAGCAACAACAATGGGGCAACAAGCAATGATGACAGGGAAACAATAAGAAAAAAAATACTTCAACCTAAGTGCAAGCAGTGGAATGACACAGGCTTGACTTATTCCCCCTTGAGTCACTCCGGAATCCTATGAGACCATGTAAGGAGTTGTCCTCTAGCTGTCTTGCTGTCTGGCTTAGGGATAGAATACATACTCTGGCTACCCAAGTTAGTGTTAATGAATAAGAGGGCATGTGTCCATTCCATTAGTCTCTCACCACCTACAAGAGGACCCACACCAATTCCATTAGTCTCTTTCCTCCTATAGGAGTAGCTGGGACTCTGCTAACTTCACTAGAGTCAGAAAATACTGGTGCTATAGAATCAGAACTTTAAAGTGTTGCACCCCGAAATCTGTGTAGAACTGATGAGTTGATTTTTTTTTTACTTTACAGAAATGTAATGCACTTCACCCTCTGTAGTGCTTTCCTCTTATCTAGTTTCTAAGCACTAACATAACACAACAGAAATGCACTTCTGAGGTCAAAGATGACTTTTATTGTTGTTAATTCTTCCCCAACCACAATATTTATGAATGACGAATTAGTAGCTTTCAAGTCCGCATTAATCAAACAAAATATATCAGTTTGCAATATACACAGCAGGTTATATTTATAAGATATTGAATGCAAAGCAAAACAAATACTTCACCGTGTGGGAACTATCTACAGCTTCATCTTTCTAAGGTCTGCAAGCTGATGACCCCTGTCAGCCGCGAGAAAGAGTGATTCATCTACCCACACGGGATTGCTGGCAGCTGGCGCCAAGCTCCAGCACGAGGTCCGGCAGATTCGAATCTGACTCTCTGCAGCCTGTTACATTCGTTACAAAGGTGTGCCCCCTCCTCTCAGACCTGGGAAACTGAGCAAGCCTTTTGGAGACTGGCCAGGTCTCCAAGACTACTCCTGTTCCCAAGCTCAAGCAGAGAGAACAACACCCATGTACTCTCTCTTATCATGTCTAGTCTACTGTGAGAAAAACATCTTGGTTCTCTGGTGCAAAAACACAGCTTGGAAAAATACAGCTTGGATTCTCAACTGCAATGTCTAACTCCACGTTAAAGGCAATGGGCAGCTAACCTAAGTATCAAATGCAATGTCTAGTGTCATGTCAAAGCCAATAAGCATCTAAGCTGAATACAAAATGCAATGTCTTATATCATGTCAAAGCCCATAGGCAGCTGAGCTGAATACAAAATGCAATGTATAATATCATGTCAAAGCCAATAGGCAGCGGAGCTGAATATAAAATGCAATGTATAATATCATGTCAAAGCCAATAGGCAGCGGAGCTGAATACAAAATGTAATATGTGATATCATGTCAAAGCCCATAGGCAGAATATATAATAGCATGTCAAAGTCAATAGGCAGCTAAATTGAATACATCATGTCAAAGCCAATAGGAATGCAATGTCAAAGCCAATAGGCGGCTAGACTGGATACAGCATGTCAAAGCCAATAGGCAGAATACAGAATGTAATGGCTAATGCAATGTCAAAGCCCATAGGCGGCTCAACTGAATACAGAAAGTAATGGCTAATGCCATGTCAAAGCCAATAGGCAGAATACAGAATGTAATGACTAATGCAATGTCAAAGCCCATAGGCGGCTAAACTGAACAAAACATACCATGTGCTACTGGTGAACATTGAGCAACTAATATGCGCAGTGGTGAAACACAAAGTCATTGGTCAAAACAAACTTTATCAAATGGCAGTACACCCTCCAAGATTGGAAAGATGTTCTGCCTTGTCATGGAGTATCATCATGCCTGATGAGCTTGTCTGCAGACCTGATGCCCCTAATCCAGGGACAACAGCACCAATCAAGACCATCTCCCATCCTTCTGAAACTTCTCGGTACTCCCAGAACCAGACACAACCGTGCCTTAACAGAGACTGGCTAACCGGACCATGATGTCATGAGTACTAGAATACCAAGAGAGTGACTGAGTCTGGACGGAAAAATGGACCTAGACCATTGAATATACTGGCAGACCTTCATCCAGCATGATGTTGAGCCATTGCCTGTGAGCCTACTACTTGTGTTCCATAAGTGCCCAGAAACATTTGGAGCTCCTCTCTGCACACCATGGTGATGAGGCCAGCATCCATTGATCCTATTGCCACAAACCTTGAGGTGCCCATAATGAAATGCAAGGTCTTCCTGTTCCCTCATGCCTCCTATTGATCTCTAGTGCAGGACCCAAGGCCTAGAGACACTTCATCAGAGAGACTCCTCTAGTGACTGCTAGATCTTGGCAAATGGTGGTCCTAATGTGACCGTGTGATGCCAACTCTGGGGCACCCACTTATCCTGACCTGCTGGAGTTTGAGATATAGACTCTTGAACTGGCCCCATGCTTTCATAACCTGGCTGCAGGGTTCCAGGATCGAATGGACCACCAGACACACAAGAGAACCTAGCAATGACTGTTGGAGACTGCTGCACCCCTAAGAGCACCAGACTGCAAACATAAGAATATTTCAAACACGCTTGTGTTAGTTTGAGATCCATCCCTACTGTGCTATTGAACAGATCACTGTAAATAATCTGGAAATGTAGTCAAGTCAGTGTCACATTGTGCAAGTCATACACGTTTGTGTTCCACTGTAGAAACATGTGTTCAGTACCTGTAAGAGTAGCAGTGCCAAGGGAAGAACCAAAGACACATTTGTTGGGTCTCCTGACCTATAGACTAACTGAGAGCTCTTCACTCAATAGTTAGCCACCATCTAGGCCATGGTGTATATGAAATCTGTTTGGGGTCATAGCTCTGGCACTGCTAGAGAAGTTTACTTTGCAACATTGAGCACCATTTATTAGGTACTCCAAGTCTAAACCAAAGACATATTCGTATTCAAAGCAATTCATCTGGCTGGAGATTGATATTTATTGATTGTGATCACCTGTGTTACACGGTATTTGGTGCAAACATTAACTCCCCTCTTATCTGCTAAGACTTGATTGCTCAAACGGTTGCCACTGGAGGCAGGGGACTTGAGGGAGGGCTGGCTAACTAGCGCAAATCCAAGTGCCCTGTAAGAGGGGGAGTAGGGAGATTAGGGGCCTGATGTCCGAAACATTTTACTGGTCGGAAATTGGGCATTGGGACATTTGTGACCAGTAAAATGCTTTTTGCCATGTGCAAAAGGGAAAATGCAACTCAGTAACTTGGTTTTGCGATTCAGTATTAGGAAGAGGCATGTTCAGGGCATCCCTTCCTAATACTGAACTGCACTGGTATGTACGAATGTTTTGCGACTGGAATGCGGTTTCAAAACATTTGAAAATTACCACCAATTTCAAATTGGGGTTACAACATTCGCAAATAGGAAGGAGTACCCAAGGGACACCTTCCCCTTTGTGAATGGGGGAACCAACATTTTTTCACATCAGGCAATGGTCCCATGGTACCACAGACCACTGCCTATTCTTAAAAATTGAAAACAAACTTTTCATTTTTTTTTTTTTCCTCTAAGGAAAACCGGCTGCATTAAAAAAAAAAAAACTGCTTTATTTAAAAAACAGTCACAGACATGTCAGCAGACCACCATCCCTATGAGTGCAGGCCATTCCCAATGGGTCGGAAATTGTGACCTGCCTCATGAATAATAATGAGGCAGGTTTCTTGTGACCCATTTAACAATCACAAGCAGTATCTCAGACAGTGTTGCACATCAGATTTTGTGACTCACAATTTGCGAGTTGCTAAAAATCATAATTTGCAAGTCGCAAAATCTGCCGGTCCTACATCTAACCCCAGGTGTTTTCACCTTTGGTACCACTAGGTGCCCCAATAAATAGCACAATATTTAGGAAAGCACTGACACTGTTAGTGCACATCCCTAAGGATCTGTGTGTGACTGCTCGTCTTTCAGGATTGTGCAGGTATTACCAAACATGAATATGCCCACACATGGGACATTTTAGGGCAAGTTCCTTTGCTGCTACTATCTAAAACTAAGGGGCATATTTAAAAGCCACTAGTCCCACTGCAGCATCACTTTATGTGAAGCTCCAGTGGCGCTAATCTCTGCTCCATATTTACAAGGAGGTGTAATGCCACTTTTTGTGGCGTTATGCGTCCTTGTAAATATGGTTCCCTCCGACGCAGTTTGCTGCATCAGAGGGGCATACAATGGATGTTGCTGTGGGAGTGCCACAGCAACACCCATTGCATTTTTATGCTGCCTCAGATTTACAAGATATCGCAAACCTGACGCAACGCCAAAATCAAACGCCACCCCAGGGGTGGCATTAGCAAGGTGCAACAAGGAGGAATACTTTTATTCCTCCTCATTTTTTGCTTTTTCAATGTGTGCTAAAAATTATAGAAATTATTGTTTATGTGCAGGAAGGTGTCCTTTCCTGCACATAAACAATCATTCAATAATGATGATTTGCTACTTCGATGTGTGCTGCATTCAGCAGCACACATAGAAGTTCAAAATAGCCATTGTAGATTGTTTATGTGCAGGAAGGGACACCCTCCTACTCATAAACAATCATTCCCTTCAACGCAGACCACTTTGCACTATGGTGCACGGATTCCTGCATTGGCGCAGGAAGCTAAATTTAGCACCAGTGCTAGGGAAAATAAAGGGGTGCAGCATATCTTTGTAAATGTGGAGCATCCCTGGGTTTCAGAGCTGACACAGTGCGGCGGGGCCCATTTTGTCACAGCGCTGCATCAATTACATGTAAATATGCCTCTATGTGCTTTAAACAGGACACTAGAGACCGCTGAAGCTCTGTTTGGGTCCTCTCCTCCCTGTCACCTCCTGAACTCTGGGGTTCTTGCTGGTACCCTGAGAGTAGGTGCAAGCACACTAGAGGTTAGGCATGGGACCCCAAAGTAGGGTGCAGCCAAACTGGGATACCCTGAGAGTTTGGGGTTATCCAATGAGAGGTGCATACAAACTAGAGTGCTCTGAGAGCCAAGGACTTCCATCATTGAGTGAAGGTGCAACCAAGCTAAAGGCCCACAACTTGGCACAGTCCTGTTTAAGTTTCAACATCCTATTGTTTTTACCAAATGTATAATTTTTTCTGATGTGACGAACTTATGTTATATCTGTGATGCACTTTAATCTTCACATTTTCATTATGAACTACTTTACGTTTGAATAAGTTATTTAAGACTGTGTCGAAAAAATGCATGTCGTAAACGTAATTGTTGTAACTGATCTTTATTCTGTTCAAACTGTTGCACCATTAACTAGAGGTACCATGCTTCTGTACCTTTGGGCTTCTGTTTGATTTATAAGCAGAAACAAAATGCCTGTCTGTACAAAGAACTACGCATTCAATAGTGTAATCAGAAAGAAAACATAACACTGGTCTACTTGCTCTCCTTGGCTTGCAAAAGACAAAAATGATTTGTCAACATTAACAATCACCACATTGGCCAAGTCAAGGTCATAGCTGGACTACAGATTGAAAATCGTTAAAGCGCTAAATCTGTGCCAAATCAGGTGCCCCTCAGATATTACAAGATTATGAATCTGCGGTCAGTTTGCAGGACAGCCATGCAATTCATGCGCTACATCTATGAAAATAGGGCTCTATACGTTTTAATTGAGGCAAGCGCTCTTGTATTACAGGTAATGAAAATAGGCAATCTAGGCATTATCTACCGGTTGGGCTCTTAGCAGATCAACTTGTGGAATCTACCTGAAAAGTGAGAGCTGGCCAAGACAGGGGTGATTCGTGTGTGCACACTTAGGGCCAAATTTACAAGTCTGCATCGCCACCGGAACATCACTTTTAGTGATCCTACATTGGTGCTATGTGCTGCGCTGTATTAACAAGGTGGCGTGAAGCCACTTTTTGTGGCTTAATGCCACCTTGTGAACACGGGCCCTTCACATGCAGCACTTTGCAAGGAAGGAGCGTGCAATGGATGTTGCTGTGGGCGTGCCACAGCAAAACCGTTTTTGCATTTTGACGCTGCCCCCGATTTAGAACTTTTCTTAAACCTGAGTGTGAGGAAATGCCTTCCTTGGCATGGCTACTGCCTGCCTTTTTGCCTTTTGTTGATACCAGTTATGATTGAAAATGTGCTGAGACTCTGCTAACCAGGCCCCAGCACCAGTGTTCTTTCCCTAAACTGTACCTTTGTTGCCACAATTGGCACAGCCCTGGCACACAGATAAGTCTCTTGTAAATGGTATCCCTGGTACCAAGGGCCCTACTGCCAGGGAAGGTCTCTAAGGGCTGCAGCATGTCTTATGCCACCATGAGGACCCCTTACTCAGCACATGCACACTGCCTCACAGCTTGTGTGCGCTGGTGGTGAGAAAATGACTAAGTCGACATGGCACTCCCCTCAGAGTGCCATGCCCACCTCTCACTGCCTGTGGTATAGGTAAGTCACCCCTCTAGCAGGCCTTACAGCCCTAAGGCAGGGTGCACCATACCACAGGTGAGGGCATAAGTGCATGAGCACTATGCCCCTACAGTGTCTAAGCAAGACTTTAGACATTGTAAGTGCAGGGCAGTCATAAAGAGTATATGGTCTGGGAGTTTGTCAAACATGAACTCCACTGTTCCTTAATGGCTACACTGCAATCTGTGAAGTTTGGTATCAAACTTCTCAGCACAATAAGTGCACACTGATGCCATTGTGGGATTTATTGTAAAATACACCCACAGGGCATCTTAGAGATGCCCCCTGAATGCCAGTCCGACACCAAGTTTTAGGCTGACCAGTTTGTGCCAGCCTGCCACAACCAGACGAGCTTCTGGCCACATGGTGCAAGTGCCTTTGTCACTCTGTGGCCAGGAACAAAGCCTGTACTGGGTGGAGGTGTTTCTTACCTCACCCTGCAGGAACTGTGACACCTGGTGGTGAGCCTCAAAGGCTCATGCCTTTTGTTACAGCATCCCATGGCATCCCAGCTAGTGGAGATGCCCGCCCCTCTGGCCACTGCCCCCACTTTTGGCGGCAAGGCTGGAGGAGATAATGAGTAAAACAAGGAGGAGTCACCCACTATTCAGGACAGCCCCTAAGGTGCCCTGAGCTGAGGTGACCCCTGCCATTACAAATCCTCCATCTTGAGTTTGTAGGATTCCCCCAATAGGAATAGGGATGTGCCCCACTCCCCTCAGGGAGGAGGCACAAAGAGGGTGTAGCCACCCTCAAGGACAGTAGCCACTGGCTACTGCTCTCCAGACCTAAACACACCCG
Organism: Pleurodeles waltl; assembly: GCF_031143425.1. Taxonomy (NCBI): domain Eukaryota; kingdom Metazoa; phylum Chordata; class Amphibia; order Caudata; family Salamandridae; genus Pleurodeles; species Pleurodeles waltl. Next base: position 284,366,697 of record NC_090447.1, read on the forward strand.
TACATTTAGTATTTAGTGGCAACCCTGAATCCAGAAAATCAGATTCCTGCAACCTGAAGAAAGAAGAAGGACTGCTGACCTGAAAGCCCTGCAGAGACGACGGAGACACCAACTGACTTGGCCCCAGCCCCACCGGCCTGTCTCCAGACTTAAAGAACCCGCACAGCAACGCATCTGACAGGGAACAGCGACCTCTGAGGACTCAGAGGACTGCCCTGAATCTGAAGGACCAAGAAACTTCAGAGAAAAGCAGCACTGTTCAAAAACAGCAACAACTTTGCAACTTTTTAACAACTTCCAAAGAACTCTCTCTTCCCGCCGGAAGCCTGAGACTTTTCAATCTGCTCCCAACGCCCCCGGCTCAAGCTCCAGAGAACTAACATTGCAAAGAGGACTCCCAGGCGACTACGATGACGTGAGTAACCTGAGTTGACCCCCCTGCACCTCCACAGCGACGCCTGCAGAGAGGATCCAGAGGCTCCCCCTGACCGCGACTGCCTGGTAACAAGGAACCCAAAGCCTGGACCAAGCACTGCAGCCACAGCCCCCAGGACAGAGAGGAACCACCTTCCAGTGCAGGAGTGACCTGCAGGTGGCCCTCTTCCTAGCCCAGTGAGTGGCTGGCCCGATAAGCCCCCCTGTGCCCTGCCTGCATCGCCTAAGTGACCCCCGGTCCTCCATTGCTTTCAATAGGAAAACCCAATGCCTACTTTGCACACTCCACCCAGCTGCCCATTTGCCGCTGAGGGTGTGTTTTTTGTGCCTGTTTGTGTCCCCTCCAGTGCTCTACAAAACCCCCCTGGTCTGCTCCCTGAGGACTTAGGTACTTACCTGCCAGCAGACCGGAACCGGAGCACCCCTGTTCTCCAGAGGCGCCTATGTGTTTTGGGCCCTCCTTTGACCTCTGCACCTGACTGGCCCTGTGTTGCTGATGCGGTGACTTTGGGGTTGCCTTGAACCCCTAACGGTGGGCTGCCTATGCCCAGGAGACTGACTGTGTAAGTGCTTTACTTACCTGAGAAACTTAACTAAACTTACCTCCCCCAGGAGCTGTTGATTTTTGCAGTCTCCACTTTTAAAATAGCTTATTGCCATTTTAATCTATACTGTGTGTACTACTGTTTTAAATCAAAGGGCCTGATTCCGACTTTGGCGGGCGGCGGAAAGTCCCGCCGACAAATGACCGCACCGCGGTCAAAAGACCGCGGCGGCCATTCTTACATTTCCGCTGGGCCGGCGGGCGCTCTCCAAAAGAGCGCCCGCCGGCCCAGCGGAAATGCCCCTGCAACGAGGATGCCGGCTCCGAATGCAGCCGGCGGAGTTGCAGGGGTGCGACGGGTGCAGTGGCACCCGTCGCATATTTCAGTGTCTGCATTGCAGACACTGAAATACTTTGTGGGGCCCTCTTACGGGGGCCCCTGCAGTCTATGCCATTGGCATGGGCAGTGCAGGGGCCCCCAGGGGCCCCGCGGCACCCCCTACCGCCATCCTGTTCCTGGCGGGAGATCCGCCAGGAACAGGATGGCGGTAGGGGGTGTCAGAATCCCCATGGCGGCGGAGCGCGCTCCGCCGCCATGGAGGATTCTGTAGGGCAGTGGTAAACCGGCGGGAGACCGCCGGTTTACCCTTTCTGGCCGCGGCTGAACCGCCGCGGTCAGAATGCCCTTGGGAGCACCGCCAGCCTGTTGGCGGTGCTCCCGTGGTCGGTGACCCTGGCGGTCACCGGCCGCCAGGGTCAGAATGACCCCCAAAGTTCTTTACTTACCTGCGTGAAGTACCTTGCATTTTATGTACTTACCTCAAATCTTGAATCTTGTGGTTCTAAATTAATTAAGAAAAGTTATTTTTCTATATAAAAACTATTGGGCTGGAGTTACGTCTTTGAGTGTGTGTTCCTCATTTATTGCCTGTGTATGTATAACAAATGAGTAACACTACCCTCTGATAAGCCTACTGCTCGACCACACTACCACAAAATAGAGCATTAGTATTATCTAATTTTGCCATTATCAACCTCTAAGGGGAACCCTTGGATTCTGTGCACACTATCTCTCACTTTGAGATAGTATATGCAGAGCCAACTTCCTACACTGAGGCAATGCCAAAATGTAACACCACCCCAGGGTGGCATTAGCATGGCACAACGAGGAGAAGTGCTTTCATTTCCCCTCAGTTTTTGCTCTTTCTATTGGTGCCCTATTCTGCACCACATATAGAAAGAGCAAAAGGCCATTGAAGACTGTTTTTGTGCAGGAAGATGTCCCTTCCTGCACAAAAGCAATCTTGCCCACAGTGGAGCCATCCTTGCACCATGGTGCGACGGTGGCTGCGTTGACGCTGGGCCACAAATTTAGTGCCAGCGCAGGAGACAACAGAGGGGTGCACCATATACTAATGAATATGGCGCATCCCTGCATTTGGAAAATTACATAGCTGGTGCAGTGTTGTGCTCCATCATTTTCTCATAAATCGGAACCTTGGAGTTTGCCTCCAATCAGGGGAGTAGCCAGAAAGTTAAAATAGCTCCCACCTTGACCAACCCTCTAAACCACACTGAGACAGTAAAGTGAGCATACCTGACCCCACTTACAGGGTTGTAGTTTCAGGGGGATGTTTGGGGTGCTACACCCTCCTACTAAATGTATTTTCTCATGAATAGTGGGGTACAGGTCCTTTTCTTTGCTGGACTAGCGTCAAAAATGTTGATGCTAGTCCAGCAAAGCTAAAACAGCCTAGTGTCACTTTAAGACCTGCCCTTGAGTAGGCATTAAAAAATGATGCTTGAATGACGCAGTGAAATCTTCTAGATTTCACTGTGCCACTCCTGCTGGCCTCCCTTGCATATATTATACCTGGTGAAGGTATTATGTGGCATAAGGGTTTACAAACTGGCACAATGCTTCTATTGTGCCAGTTTGTAAATATGTCACAGAGTGAGGGACTGTTCTGCGCCACCGTACCGTAACAAAATGTACACTACAATGTTGCAAGGGGCTTGTAAATGAGCCCCTAAGTTTACAACTTTTTGGCATTCACAAAGGTAAGTTACGAGTAGTATCCTTACGTCTGCACTCGGGGCAGAATCTCCGCACTCAGGGAGGAATCTCCATGTCACTCCCCATTTCCATCCACTCACTCAACCAACTATGCATCCCTCCATCTTTTTACCCTTTCATAAACCCTTTCACTATTCCCTAACTGACCATTCTTTTTGCTTTCACCCATTCATCTTTACACCTATCAATTATTTCACTCTTCCATCCATCCTTTCACCCATGTGCCTGGCCATAATATCACCCTTTCACTCCATCTCTTCACCCGACCATTCTTATTCTTCCCTCTGTACTTTCTTCCCTCCCATCCTAACCTTTCACCCTTTCTTTCAAGGTCTTTTCTTACACTTTCTATCTATCCATCTTTTGTCTTGTCCTTTTTTTTTTATTTAATACTTTTCTTTCTCAGGTACAATTTCTAGTTCTTTCCCTCTCTGTGTTGCCCCCCATTTCCATCATTCCATTATTTCAATTTCTATTTCCTCTGCAGTGCATAAGAGCCTGTACCCCACACCCATCTATAATTGTATCCCCTATTAGCGTTTTGTCTGAAGACGAAAGAGGCCCACAAATGACTAGTCACAAGGCTATTGGTGCCAGTGGCAGCCCCTGCTTAAGCAGCTTAGGTGAAGGCTTCACAGCGCCACTGCCTCCTGCAGTAACTAAAGAGAGTATCACAGCAGAGAGAGAGTACCACATACTGTGCGCAGGCAATATGTGTGTACCGGAGTACCTCACTAGTGGCTCGATTACCAAGAAAGAACCCTGAATGGGAAGGTGTGCCCGCACTGCACTGTTTATACTTCCTAGTAGCAGTGTCTTCCTCTGTTCTTCCTAGAAAGTGAGTTTACTTGTTGGACAGAGCGACTGACTGCCGCTTATGGAGCCCCACTATTTACAAGCTCCCTTCTGAAGCACAGCAAGTGCAGCGGGCACAACGGGGCGGGGCCAAGGCCCTCTGGAGGAGGGTTCCAGTGTGCCTGGCAGAGCTCCTCACACGCCGGGTACAGCAAGGGCGTCAGGGTTTGGGAGTCAATGCAGTGCATTTGGGGACCTAGGTGTCGAAATGAGAAGGGATGTTAGGGTGGCAAACTCTTTTTTAACATGACTGTGAAGGCGGGGCAATTACTCAGTTCTCAGTGAATGTTCTTTTTAAGTCCTGAAATGTCACATATGCAAAATAAACAATTGCCCCAATATTTCTGTGTACAGAGATTGCTCTTTCGCTGACAACTATCAGACTGACTCCTTTTAATGAAAACGCGATCAGAATCACATTCAGATCCCAAATGCTGCTTCACTCACAGTCCTCTTGCAAGCGAGAGTGCCACTGCTTAAATCTAGTCTTCCTCCTCATCCACGATGTTTGTGCTAAATGCATTTACACGAGGACCTTGAGATTATTTCTATCCAGATGAGCCACTTTAATGAGCTTCACGTTTTGGGCGCTGTGTTTTGATGTGTAATTTGGCCTAGTCTGTCTCACTTTCAGCTTCACTGCAGGTGTTGTCGACTTCTCTTTGCAAAGTCAGAAAAGTATGACCCTTAAATCCCCTACATTATTTTGTTTTCGCAGATTGCACTGGTGTCTCTATGGGATCTACCAAGTCAATAAACTGGTTTGGATGGCTTCTTTTTTATAGTGCACTCGATGCTGCTCCTCACAGCAGGATTGTCTCCACCTGGAGCACCTTCAACTGAGGCACAAAGAGGTGTGAACTATCTGCACCTGCCCATCAACAGCCACAAATACAGTGATCAGGAAAAAGAGACAAAGGCTGGCCTCACCTACAGTACCGTTCTAATTCTAAATAACATACTGCAGCAACCAAGGTGCCAGTGCTACAGGAAGTATTATTAGCAGACCCTCTCAACAAAATGATCTAATCACAGTTCTGAGGAAGCCATGTCTCATTTGGTCCCTCGTTATTGTCTTGGCATCCTTCTTCTTGCTTCACGAATGTCAGAAACATACCCCTACTCTCTGGGAAAGTCTCCTCACACCCTTTGTGTGCACAGGAACAGGCTGGGGGTGGGGCTTTCAAAAAGGAGCCCACAGGCCTTCACTACTGTGCTTCACTTATACATACAATGCATATACCACACTAGCCACATACACAAACACACACTGCATACATTTAGGATATTAGCACTAGGCATCTTTCGAATTAGCGATTGCTTTGTTGTGCTATAGAAACAACCTAGAATGGGATTATTAGTAAAACAAGGTATAAATCTGACTGCGCACTGTCAAGATTGTCTCAGCCAGTGTCAAATAACTTTTTTTATTGAGTGAAATTGCCTTTACAGCAGAATAGCTTGTGAAGATCATTAAATGAGACTTTCTAAAGAAGGCATCTGTGCCACCTCCCCTTGGGAACTGTACAGACCCTGCACCAAGCTTTGGATAATCCTGACTATGTTTTAAAGGGATGTCCTAGGCTTAGCACACAACAGGATCAGGCTCTTAAAGATTAAGTGATGTCCACACTAGGACTGCCTTCCCAAGACATGGAACACTATTAATGTTACTTTCCACAGCTTACATCCTTAGATTGCTTGCTATCTCAGAAATCACTTCCTTCTGCTTGACTCCTTTCTTTCTTCAGAGTGACATTCTTCTTACCTTACACCTTCTGCATGCCATTTATTTTGGAGTATAGCCTTGTCTCAGTCTCATACGTCTGCCTTAATCTCGCCTAATGCAATTCTGCAATTCTTTGACACCTCCTTTCATAGATCACAGCCTCTTTTTTTTTTAAAACCCTATCCCTACAACACAACACTACATAATCTCCACCAGACTATCTATCTCACCAACCATTCACCTGAAAGCACCTAACTCTCACTAATGATCACACCAAAGCAGTATTAATATTATCTACCACAAAATAAGAGGTGTTAATGCATGTCATTTTTATTGAGTGCACCTAACTAATCACAATAATTAATATAACCACTGGATTAACCACTAACTGTGGGTCTGGAATAGTATGCTACTCACCATTCAGCTCTTCAATGCCTTGTCAGGGATGGTAAGCACTATACAAATTCAATTCAATTACAATTATATATATAGTCCACTGTAAATATGCAATATTTAAAATAATTGAATCTTTCAGTTTTATAGTTCATGGGGATATTGTTCATCAATCACAATTCAGAAAGTACCTGCATTCCAGCTTCTACTAAAAATTATATGATAATCAAGAGTGCAATAAATATTCATGAGCCCTCACACAAACATATGTAGAGACAAACCAAACAAATGAACAGGCTGTTTTTGTGGAGATGTTTGCCTTATTATGGAGGTAAAATAAACTTCACATTTTGCATCTTTGGTTCTTCCGCCATATACCATAGACATATTTCTAGCAAAGTCCAGAACACTTAAATAATTCACAGCACCACACTGGACTCTAACGTCCCACAACTCTCACTACGTCTTCTTATTAACTATCTTTAACCTTTCAGGCCTAGGGCCTACTATTTCAATTAGCTTTCAACACCACTTTTCTCACCAATTCTAACATGCCTGTCTTCTGTCCAGCCTGTCTGTACTTGAACAAGGACTACCAATCGCCCTTATTTCCTCTGCTGGTTTCCCTTTTTCCCATTACCAAACTGATATTATGCCCACATTGTTTCCCTAAGCATTTTTCTGCCCAATAAAGACTCCCTCTGAGGTGCTCTTTGTGCACCTAGCTATTGTTTCTTTCCTGCCCACTGAACCGCTGTTTCTTTTGCACCAAATCTATCACCCCATGTCCTCAAACCTGTAACTAGCCCTCATCACACCCATATACCACACCGCACACAAATCAAACTGTACTGCCAATGGAACCAGCCCTATCTACATTCTGACCAATTTAGTTTAAATATATCCAGCCCCACTAACAAACCCCTGTGCTCATTTCAACTCTACCCACTTCAGTAAAAACAGAGTTTAACTGCCCTATGCTCACCACTGTCCTGGCCCATTCCTATACTTCTCCCCACAAAATATAGTCCCACTATGACTCACTGCTGTTGTCACAGTGTGCTTCCCTGTAATAACCTTGGGGAGGAAGAAACCCTCTCACTCCGTTCCTGCCTATTTAAATAACTATCACCCAAATCTTCTTAAACATGCAACTCACCAACACAGACCAACACACACCATGCAATACCCATAGCAGCAGCAGCCTAATTGTCAAAATCCCAGTCAGCTGTGTTAGTACAGCACACATAACTCACAACATTGAGATAGCCGTAATCCAGTTCCCAGTGGGGTACTTTGTGCCCTTCCTCTACTGGACACCCTCAGCAACATCTGCTGCCCCATCCCTGTCACTATCCCCCTGAGCTCCAATGGTCCTCCAGCGGACTTGTACTTTGGGAAATGCCACCCAGCTGCCAAAATATGAACCCATGGCCAGGGTGCAATGGGTAGCATTGGCTGATCAGTGCTCCTGAATGTCATCATAAGACTAATTACTTTCCCTATAGCCATTCTTAAAACTCGAAAATAAAGCTGCCTGATACACCCATCTTATGTCAACCCATGCATCCTAATGGTTACTGCACTACGACTTTGGAAATTACCTTTTTACGCATGCCAAGCCCTCTGTGTGGCATTTCTTTCTTTTCCTCCGGGTTCCAAGACTTGGAGCATCTCACCAGTGCTCCATGTCCTTCCATTCCCCAGGTGGCTTGTACTGCATGTTTGTTGCCCAAATATAGCCACACCTCCACTTCTGGAGAAATATTTCACCAGGAACGTGCCTCCCCATATGCCTTCCACTAGCCCTGCACTAAAGTTGACTCTTGCTGCCTAACCTCTATTTCTTCTGTCTAGTCTGTTGGCCTGACATTCCTACTGTGAGAATAACAACAGTTCTCTTTCCCTTACTGTCCATTGTGATGGAAGAAAAACATTCTGTTTTCCAAGCAACTAACTTAGCATACTGCAGCCACTCTACTCTTTCTGGCGAAAAGGCGCATATCCCTGTTCAACTCGCTTCTCCTTCAACCTGCAATCCTTGCTTGTTTTCTTCCTCCAAGAGGTGGGGTGTGGCTCTCCTGCAATTGCTCCCTTGTCCCTATCAGTGCATGGCATGCTCATGTTTAACATCTTATAGTTTTCAAGGTGGAGGAGGATAACAACCTCCTAACATCTCACTCATCTTCACTCAACATCTACTATTTGGCCACATTCCCGGTACTGTCATAAACTATGGCATACTGGTCTCCCTCCTTTTTTTACACTGTGGTGCTGTCACACAAGTATCTTCTGCCCAGTTTCCTCCAGGGCCCTATCATCCTTAGACATTTGTCAATACTTGCCAAACATCATTGTAATTAATTATTTTTCCAATGCCCTGGCCATAAAAAACATATTTCCCCACTCCAACATAATTTCTTTTTAGTTGTGCATCTCCTAAAAATATGGGGCCAGATGTATAATTTTTCCAAATAGAGATTACCTAATTGCCATTATCTGCGAATTGCAATTACGTAATCGCTAACTGAATGTATGAAACTCCAGGAGTTTCATTTAATGATTCCCAACGGCACGCAAATCAGCCTACCTCATTAAGGGCCATATTTATGCTTTTTGAAGCAAAGCTGCGGCGGCGCAGCTTTGCGCCAAAAATTTTAACGCCGGCTAACGCCATTTAGATGCGCCGTGCGGGCGTCAAATTTATACTTTGACGCACGGCGGCGCAACCAACAGGTGGGAGTCATTATTTCGTGACGCACACAGCGGCGTCAAGTCGTAAAGGAAACCAACGTTAACGTGACGCACATGACTGTGGGTCAATTTACGACAGCGCAACCCGGAAAGCGCCGTTTTTTTTGACACAATAGCGTCAAATTCACCCTCGAACACTGCACTTTCAGCAGAGGAGAGCTAAAATGGATCCCAGATGCCACAACAGACCCCAGGAAGATGACAGCAGACCAGGAACCAGCCAGGATGATCCACACAGGAACCAGGACATTTTTAGAAGAAAAAAAAAAGTGTCTCTTCAGTGCAGAGGAGCAGGAAATCCTGGTTAAAGAGGTGACGGAACACCAGCACCAATTGTTCATCACCTCTAAATTGCCAATCAGTAGGAGAGAGGCCATATGGCAAAAAATTGTGGACAAGATCAACAGTGTGGCTGAAGAACGCAGAACAGTCACTGAGTGTAAGAAACGCTGGCATGACTGCAAACGTAGGACAAAAGAAAAAATGTCAAGGAACAGGAAGGCAGCACTGCAGACTGGAGGGGGGAGTCCAGCACACCAGGAGGCCCTGGACCACATGGAGGAGATGGTCGCAGCCGTCATCCCTGAGGAGATCGTCACAGCGATTCAAGGACAGGACATCGCAGACTACCACGACACAACGCACATGCAGGGTAAGTCGCATGGGGAATTATAATGGAATAATGATAACTGCAACCGGGGGGGGGAATACCTACTACACAATGCATGTAAGTCAGCATATATATGAAGTGGCATGGGTAAAGGGGCACGGCAGGGGGGCATGGCCAGCACAGACTGAAGCTGGGGCACGACAAAATACAGCACCAACAACAGTCCCATGGGGCCATCCTGTAATTACAACAATGGAGCAAAGGGAAAGCAGCGACAGGTGGGAAGGCCACTACGTCAAACTTACATCCAGGCACTCGTCAGTCAAAATGTATCCTACATCAACTAGGTCCCTATCAGTAATCCAGTAGCCAAAACAACAACTGCAATGTAACTGCGACAACAGTTGACAATAACACCTCTGATCTCTGTGCAGCTATAGTAGCAAATGGCAGGAACCTCCCCATGGAACATACATAACTAAATTAGGGGGTGAGGATGACATCTGCAACTATTTATAGAAATAAGACAAAGGCACCAGTACACTCAAATGCCAATGCCCATACTTGACACATACATCAGCCAAAGTAAACAGCAATAGGAGCCACACAGCACTAAGGACACACACATGCTGCATACGTCAGGGTCCCTCACGTGCCTGGCTAACAAGGCAACATCACCAATGTCATACTGCTCAGACAACAACATTGAGGAGGGGACACATGCAACTGGTCACTGAAACACACCTGCACAGTCTGAGAACCAAATAGGACTTTGATACGATAAACAGGGCAATCCAATTAAACACACATTACCCTACATCATCTGGAAGCATCAACAATGTTTACATCCATACCACATCCTAAGATTGCCATGCATAGGATATGCCACATAACATGTACATTTAGGTCAATGTGAATAAAAAGTGTTTGGGGCAGGTCCTGAGAGGCAAGTGTGCTGCCTGGGCATTCACAACACCCACAGCCAGTCAAAGTGTAGTGTGGTAAGTTTTACGTATACTTTGCGCATTAGCTTCAGGCTTTATGCCTTTGTGCACTTTGCCCTGAATGTACTTTTATTCATTTGCTAACAGCTTAGAGCCCTGTGCACTTTGCACTAAATGCTTTTTATTAGGCTTCGTATCAGTTATTTTGCAAATAGCCAGTTCTACGGTGTTGTTTTTTATTCATATCACACTGTTTTGCCTACTTCAGCACTGGAGTTCTCCATAACATATTCACTCTGTGCTCCAGGCAAGGATACAGTCTGGTACATTGCCGATAGACGTGGTAGGAGTTCAGATTTGGCATTCCTGCGTAGGGACACTTTGTCATCACGATGACATGTTAGTTATAAAATCACTTCCTTGTCCCAATACACGCAAGAGGGAGTTTCCGAACAGAGAACCACAACTAGACGCTGCCTACCTTGCTGCAGATGCTGAACCAGATCACAGGCCATTGCTCAGATATGAGGGCTGATGTCTCCCCAGTGATTCAGACAGGCAAGCTCGAAGCTTAACATGCTGTGCTCTAAATAGAACAAGCAGAGGGAGAGTAGAAACAGTTAGGCACCATGATAGCTTTGTTAAAATGTTTTATACTCCTGGTGACTATTTCAATTCTACCATGTTGTATTGTTTGGGTTATTGTGGCTCACACCTAATTATCTAAAAGTCAGTTGTTTTATGAAATCATCATATAAAACAAATACTGTCTTTGTAATTTGTATATGAGATCATACTGGAAAAGAGAGAATTGGTTTGGATCTGAGTGACCACGACTTCCCTGAGAAGTTCCAAAGATGTCATGCGCTCGGCTGTCTAATCATTTTTTTGCCGTGGGAGACATGAGGCACTGCTAGTTAGCCAGAGCAAAAAGAAAGAATTAGGGTGACAGAGTTATTTACAAGTGGGTCAGACTCAGTCCCCCACACCATTAGCTATCCTGCTGCCTAGAAATCCAGTAATCTCAAGTAGGATAATGAGAGACACGTGACAAAATGTCTCTCCATAAGAATAGATATGCACGGAGGGACGAGTAGGACAAAAAGATGGCTATTCCCAAATTGGTACAAAGCAACACCTAGAGGCAATTAGGCAGACAAGTCTGATAACTCTATATCATACATGTGACACACAGGTGGGCCATAGGCCTATAACAATGCCCATATGAAGGACAGCAGATACCAATACCAAACCAGAGCACAAAGTTAAGTCATCCAAAGGCTGCCATGTTATGGCAAAATTGTCACAACACAGACACACTAATTGTACCCTGTTTCATTGCAGAGGAACATGGATCTCCTGCCGATATGCCTGTCCCTGATTTCCCTGATGACATGGATGACGAGCCCATAAATATTTCCCAGGAGACCATCCAAAAGGTCCTTGAAACCCTCCAGATCCCACCTTCAGTCACAAGGAGGAGCACAGAAGAAGCAGCCATCACAGAAGAACCACCCACCACCCCAATTCTAAGACCTGCCAGCTCCAACACAGCTGAGGACTCTGACGACACTGGCACCAGCTTTGAAAGAACTGTAGTTGTGGTACAGCGGGAGCTGGCCAAGGAGGTGCGGGTGGGGATGCAAAACATGGCAGCCAGCCTTGAGGGGGTGCGTTCGTGCATGACGTCATTTGCAGATCAGGCAGCTGCTATGCAAGCCCGAACATCTCTCTTGCAGGAACTTGCCAAAACACTGAAGGAAATCAGCACAGCTGTCATCCAGTTGACACAACATCTACAACTGCAATCCAGTCAACGTGTGCACGAATGCAACATTGAACCCCTCAGGGCCGACCTGGCTGCCTACCATCGTGATGTGGCTGCTATTCTCAAAAACCAGCAGGCCCTCCTTGCTGCAGTACTGCCCTTAATAACTCCACAGGGAGCAGCCCCCGGGATGTCTGCCTCCACGTCTTCTAACACTGAGGTGTGTGTTGCCCCTTCACAACCAACAACAACAAGGACAAACCAGGCAACACACACATCAGAAGAAGAAGACATGGAACAGATCACATTCTCACGGAAGAGTACCGAAAAGCACTAGTCCCTGCACCATGGCCTACTTTGACCAAGGTCCTACGTTTTGTCAAATGCCAGTCTCACTACAACTACACTCAATGACTGTTCTGCAATCCACTGTATGACTTGTCAGCATTGCCAGTGAATGTCTCTCTCCTACTAATCGGCAAATCCTGTCCCTCTGCACTGTCTGTAACATCACCCCAGCATGTCAGGAGCATCATCCACACCCCTTCTGTAGGATCACCATGTAAGAATGCACTAGAACGGACTCAGCAAACATGGACAATGTACATTTTGCACTACAGCACCTATCAATAAATAGCACTTGCCCAACTAATATGTCTCTGTGTTATTTGACACATCAACTGTGCAGTAGATAACTCTAAAGTGCCTGTGTGACAACCATGTAGCTTGTCAATACAACTGTCCTGACATCATGTAGTCGGAGACATCTGTGCAGTGGCAGGATTGTATCATAGCCTGACCATCCTGAGGAGAATAACTGATGAAGGGACAAACCACACACAATCATGCTGTGTTGGACAGAATAATGCTCCATCAATAGCAATCAAAGTCAACTAATGGTGGCTGATAAATGTGGGCACCATGCAATACTAAAACATGAAATTATGCAGTATAATCTGAGCAAACACAACTAAACATAGCATCAATCACCCTTTCTGAGTATACTTCCATGAAGGGAAGTAATGCTGAATTTTTGCACAAATGATCTATGTCAGCAATGAAGACAACAAGACAAGAGTGTTAACAACACCTCATCTACAAAGATGTCCCTGAACATCACACTGCAGTCCGACCTAATAAATTACCCACAATACCAAGTCTGGAAGCACACTTTGTGATGTAGAAAACATACTCATCAACACAATTCCTTGGTGATCCATGTAAACTACAAATGGTGGTTCTATCAAATGGTGGATACTTACCAAGTTAGCACAGGGGTAGCTGCCATTTTAAACCTCTATTTTCTTCGGTGTGTAGCATAGGACAAAATTGTCATAGAAAAACAATCACCTACACTGATGTCAAGGCCATGATCAAGTAACAGTTAACACATAATGCAAAGGGTTAACTATATATTTATTCATATGTATTCACACCAGAGGCAACTAAGGGAAAAGTCATACCTACACTAATCTAACCTGACTACTCCTTACCCACAACTGTCCCTAACTAACCTAATCTAAACTTACCCTACACATAAAACGAATCGATCTAAACATCAACCTCCCACCCACCATTATGAGACAGGACACATGCAGGACAACACATACTAACCTACACACATACTATACTATCCTAAACAATCATATATTTTTTAGTATTTAAAAAAAAAAATGATATATATATATATTTTTTTCTAAACAGACAGGAATCCCAACATTGACACCCACCCACACACTCAAAAATGAAAACTAGAAAGAATAAGGACCCCCCACCCTCCTCCCTAACACTAACTAAGCTAACAACCTATACTAACCTAACACTAATCCCCAAAACCCACCTATCATGATAAAAAGGAAAGAGGAGAGAGGGGAGGGATACATTTAAATGAACCAAATAAGTCCTAGAGGTTGGCCCTCCGTAGGGTCCGCCTGATGGACCTGACCCGCTTCTTAATGTACGCCACATCCTGGCTCAGCTTGTCCACCTTCCGAATAAACTTGTCCATTTTCCGGTCTAAAGCCTGGAATGCCACAGGGTCAATTGGAGGTGCTGCTGCTGTCTGTGTGCTGGCAGAGGTGCTCGGTGTGGGAGTTGTTTGTAGCCCACTGGACTGTCCTGCAGCTCTGAAATTGCTGGGTCCAGGTCGTGCTGCAGAGGCAGGGACAACTGTCCCGCCGTTGCTGGGGCCACTTGGGGAGAACTGGTGGATGTGGTGGTGGTGGCTGTAGTAGGCAACGTTGGGCCACCCTGTGATGAGGCCCACCATGCTCCGGAGGCCCGATCCGCCTGGTATTTTCGGGCCATCCGTCGGAACCCCGACTGCACCTGCAGGATGTGCCGGTATCTCAATGCCCGCCTTTCAAAATCATGCCTCTGTGCGGCACTCATGTTTGCAGCTGTGAAGAGAAAGGGCAACTATTTACCATAGGAAATACATTGGGTGGAATAGCACAATGGGTCAATTGGAAATTACTTTTACTGTACTTGTAACAGCTAATTTCACCACATAGATCATTGAAAGTCTCAGAGGAAGTACATGGGAAGCCTGCATACAAAAGGGCATCTCACACCTAGCATATACATGTCTATACATGATGGGTGACATCAGCCTAAACTTCTCATCAAAATAATTGGTAATGCAGCTGACATTATGGCTGCACCTCCTCCGCCCATTGCCTTGACTACATATGTCAGTCTATGTGATAACAATCACAACCCTCAATATCTGCCATTTGTAATTGTTTTTTCTAGTATAGAACTCATGTGCCATAACCGAGTGTGTACACTAGGTTCAAAACAAAGTTGCAAATGGTCACAAGTATGTGTAACATACTGGTTGCTACAGTCCTAGGTACCCTATTCCCGAACACATGGCAGTCTTTGAGGGTGGGGTGGGAAGAACAACCAACAATCCCATAATCAATGCACACCCAGGAGTGTCTAGAAAGCTCAACACGTTTTTTCCTCCACACACACAACACCAGTGAAGGCCTAGCAACAAATTGGAGTCAGCTAAACCTTGTCCTATCCAAGGTCCACACATGTCAAAATGTACTGACTTAGGCCAACATCACATACTACCAGTGAGGCATATTTTACTACACACACAGAGGAGCAAGAACACCCATGATCATGAGTAGAATGTACACCTAGGCCATTGCACTCTAGTCCCACACACTTCTAGTTCAACTTGTGGAAGTACATGCCCCCGGAAGATACAACCTACAGTGTACTCAGTCCATCGTTAACTAGGGAAGCAGCATATTTCAGACAAGCCTTTTGCAGAAGCTATCTGGGAGTATGTCAGTCTGAAATGCAGACTCAGTCTGAGACGAGTCCCAGAGCAACTCTTATATTAACCAGTGTATTCCACATGACTCACCCCATTCCCCATAGCGGGCCCTACTGGAATGGCCTACAGACCCAAAATCTGAGAAATGGATAAGCATAGGTCTACTCAGAATGAAATGATAACTGAAATCCCACTAATGGAACAATACTAATGAATGGGCAGCGCATCAAACCTTGAATTCTGTTGAACACACAGTAGTCCATCATGCATCACCAGCAAACATTAAAAATAGCACACATGCATCACTCACTGTAGGTGTCGGGGTCCGCAAAATGAGCCACCTCTCCCACAGTGTACGGTGCAGGTCCACCTGTAAAGCATGGAAAGAAGAATATACTCAGAATCCGTGCACTGACAAACAATTGCAATTACAAAGACAATGTGAGAATATGACATGAGTAATGAAACACTTTCACACATGCTCATGCTGCATGGAATTATTCTTGAGCAACATTTACATTGGATGAGTGTCCTGCTACAGTTACACAGCCTACTACACACATGCAGTGGCCTGGACAGTCATGTGGTGTCAAAGATGCACCTCCATTAGTATGCCCCATCAATATAGGGGTGCATTCATCTCATCATGTGCATCCAAGAGAGACATCCAAAAGCTGGTTACTTGAGGACTGCATGACCTCTCAAACTCAAACAGCCTATGTGGTCATTTTCCCTACACACCAACCAGACACACATGTGACATATGTGTGGACAACATTGCTAACTTCAATTGACGTGAAGGCAGCACTCATTTATAGCATCATGTTGGGTTTACAAATGTCTGTCTAGATATGGCGTCTACATATGTAGGTATGATGTTTCAACATCCATTTATCACTGGCTATTGTGACCTGTAGAGTTCTAATTGAGTCATTAACGTGTTGCTTGTCTGACACAAAGGCAGCACTACATTACATACCGCTACAGGCAACCGGTATGTGTCGAAAACATGAGCTACCTGACTGCTAGCATTTGTCTTCCTTCACATTGTGCAACAATTACCCAGTAGGTTTCCCTAGCATTACACACAGTCAGCTACTTATCTGGCAGATTGGGTAACAATCATCACATGTCGCCAAATAGCTTTAAATTGTGCACATGTAATTGACGTGTACTCACCAATATGGCCACCAATCCTGATTCCCAGGTGGTCCTGCAGATCTTGCTCCCTGGATATCAGATCAGCCCAGCGGTGCTTCAGTTGATGTTCATTCCTTATGCTACCATATACACGGACCAGGTGATGGCGCACCTTCCCCCACCGGACTTTACGGGCCTCCGTGTGATACCCCTGTATCACCCTACCCCCAGCCACCAGCATGAGTGGGAGGAAATGGCAAACAAGCCATATAAATCCACCCAATTCCTCCTCACCCATCCTGGCAAGCCGTGGCCTACCAGACATGTCAGCAATGACAAAGGGGAAAAAGTTGGAGAAAAAGGAAAAGGGGGAAATGGGGAAAGGTAGAGTGGTGAAAAACAAAGAAAACTTAAGAAGAAGAGCCCAACTAACCCCTATATTACAGTACCCACAACAGACTCACACAGACAATAAATGAAACACTGGACTTGACAAAATAATACAACACAGACTCAGACAGTATTCAACAACAAGACAATGATGACAAAAGCACAATTGAGAAGGCACACTGGACACAAAACCACTAATACACAGGACAACACTTTCCACACAGCCACACAGTCTAGAATAATCTGAGACTGCAAAGTGAAAGTGAAAGTACACCCACTGTACAGATTCTGTAAACAGGATATCCTATGACATCACATCCTGCATAAAATGGGCGCTGTTTTTTTCCGCTATGTGTCATTTTTTGACGCATAGGAGTGCACATAATGCAGAGTCAATTTATTTTAATCATTGGTCCATTATATTTGGTTGAGGCTTATTTTACAGTTCTAGAGTTGAAAATTAAGCAGCTGTCAATTATGATATCTAAATATGAAAAATAATTTTGACTCTGCATTCTCTGCACTCCTGTGCGTCAAAAATTATGATGCACAAGCTGTATGCGTGGAAATATCACGCATTATGGGAACAAATGGTGGCCATGTAATGCTGGATAGTATTATATCTATTTTTAAGATATTTTTTTGACTCAGCATTATCTGCACTCCTGTGCGTCAAAAATTATGACGCACAAGCTGTATGCGTGGAAATATGACGCATTATGACAAATATGTCTTTAATTTGTCAAATTGTGAAAATAATTTTGTCATGACCAAACGGTGCTAAGTGATACACATTTGGGGTTAGCTATGGCAAATGTCCCTTATAGGATGTATAGAAGGTATTCACAGTGCAATAGTAATGATTGGTCAGAATAGATATTACTCATAATTGTACACATATGTGGGTAATTGCTGATGGCTAATTTCAAAATATGAATGGGATACCAGGATGTATTCCTTAGCAAAAATGTGTCCACATTTATCACGGTAATCAAAATTATATAAATGCCAAATAGGTAGTGCAATTGTCGCCTACACTTTTTAAGGGGGTAACCATGTCCTAATTACGAGTTAATGTATCTTAAATGTGTTTTACTTTTGACATGTAGGCCACACATGCGCCTTATGCATGTGTGTGCTTCACATGTGCATATATAATGTCTATTTGGGGGGCAGTAGAGGTGAACTTAGGCCCCCAGCACCCTAGGGTTTGCTCTTCCAGACTTGCAAATTTATCCAAGGTTTTCCCAAATTCAGTAATGCTAAACCTGCAGCAGCAGGCTCATGGAAGCAAATAGGGTATGATTCACTGTTTGCCATTCTGTAATCCCATTTGCCCATTTTACGTTTGCTCTATTGATTCTTTGGAGAAATCTGACATACCATTTTGCATTGATATTTTTTGCTAAATCTCAACGTTCTTCATGTCCTGATGGCAAATAGGTTGTTGATGTATGTGGCCCTTTATGCATTACATGGTTTAGTGGCATGTTTCATTCTTCCTGCTAGGTTACAACTGGGACACTACTGTGATCGGCTGCTTGCAAATATTTTGTTGATTGGATGGTACATGTTTATGTGTGTGGTCCAATATTGATCCAGTATCAACTGTCAGGGTGTATGTTGTCACTGTAACTTCCAGGTCTCCTCATGAGTTAGTGGCAGCTAATCTTGTTTCAATTGGGTATTGTTTGTAGCAAAATTTGAGAGAAGCCATTGAGGACATGGTCACCTACACATGGATGGTCCCACCCTGTCACTGAAAACGTGTAATGAGACTTTCAACTGGGCAACCTTGGTGTGCTGAGTGAGAGAATGTCTCAGTGTCTAGATCCGGCATGTGTCATTGCAACATTTCTACTCCAGTTGGCCTCTGTGGATGGTAATGTATCAGGAAACATCATAGCCTCTGTGCAGAAGTAAATGGCTGGTATTCAACACACGACTCATCTTTATCATTTGAAAAATGTTACTCAGCGTTTGAACAGTCAGGGTTCTCATATTTGTTACCTTTACATGGACATTATCTGAGGTTGCTGGCTTTGATGGAGGTCATTTACACCATCATACACTATGGTCCTGGTCCACTGTCACACTTTGTAGTTTAGGCATTAATGAGGGCCAGACAACGGAAGGGCCAAGATTTGGCTATTCAAGGGCACTGTCACAAATTGGATGCAAATAACAGTCAGATGATGCAATACTATGTATTTGAGTATACATTGATGAGGCTAATTACAAATTAGTGTCTGAGGTAAAAGAGGTTTTGGACAGCACGTGTGGTCCATAGGTGGACCCCAGGTATCTGTAGAGTGACCCACGGACAGGTGCCAGTCAGGCTGACAGGATGCTGGGTCAATCAGGAGCAAGTTCTTTCATTAATTACATGATCACGTGTTCTGACTAGGACTGGTCAGAGGGAGCAGTAGACAGTTGAGATGTCACACTGTATATGTCCTGTGTTGTTTTGAAGGTGACACATGAACCCTGATAAAGTTTTCTAAGGCAACATTAGTGTCAAAGCTTAATGATGTAATAGCTCAAATTCAAACATGTATGCAGTAGGAGGCATCAGCAGGGACGGGGCATGTACATTTGGGTGGTGTGCATGGAGGGGATCACTGGTGTGGCCTCCATCTGTGTCTCGCTAGTCCTGTCAGATGGGATTTGCTGATAAATTGCCTACAGTACCTTTCACAGAAGAATCAATCTACAGGTGATACCAGGCCTTATAAGCTCCAAGCCAGTGTATTATATGAGCTGAGTTCCATGCAGTGAGATGGTAGTATGACAATTGTAGGCATAGGAAGGGGTGTGGCACACTGGATGACTCTTGTGAGTGTGTGTGTGTCGCTGAGGGAATCTCAGTGTACACAAATCGGCATTCCAGGGACCTCTTCAGACAGGTGGGGTGTGAGCAGCTGCAAGTGTGTGTAATGTTTTTAGAAAAGGGCTGACATGTAGATGGGATGTGATGTGCTGGATGCTTGTCATAGGTGTAGCACTTGTGCTGTGTATGTTCTGCCTATGTGTAACTCTAGTGACAGATAGTCATTGCAATGATAGTAAGTAGTTGGAATTACTGTTGGTAAGAGTCTAGTACTACATTCCTGTTCCTGAAGCATTAGCATGTGAACTGCCTGATGTATGAGGCCTGTTTTCCCCTAGTTGAGTGATGGTGTTTTAGTTGTGTGCCATCTGCTGTGATGATCCATGATTACTACATGTATGTGAGTCATATGTGTGGTCCTCAGCTATTGCCCTTCAAAGGTGAACTGTACAGGATGTCTGTCATTTACATTGTGTGTGTATTTGACCATTGTATGGTGGCCATTACATTTGTGGTGTATTTTTTTGTGTCATGAGTATTATATCATTCTTGCTCAATGAGACGACATTCTTCTTCAGATATTTCAAGCTAAAGGTGGGCAGAAATGAATAGGCCAAACCATGATGTGATGTTTGTTATCAGTGTGTATTTACAATAGTGCATTAAGTGGTGATGGTGATAATTATGAAAATAAATTATTTACAATCTGTTGGCGCCTACGCACTCCAGCAGCCGTGTTTGGTTGTTCCCCCTCCTGTTGCAGGCCAGCATCCTCCTCTTCTTCGTCTTCAGACATGTATGGGTCTGGTTCGAGGAGGGGAATGTTCCTTTTTACACAAATGTTGTGCAATATTGCACATGTGAGTATGATCCTACAGACCATCTCGGGGGAATATAGTAGGCTACCGCCAGTGATGTCAAGGCAGCGGAACCTTGACTTGAGGATCCCAAAGGTGCGCTCAACAATGCTGCGTGTCCTCTTATGGGCGTCGTTGTATGCCCGCTCTGCAGCAGTACTTGGGTTCCCAAATGGTGTCATTAGCCATGGCTGGATGCCATCCCCCCAAATCAGCTGAAAGAAAAACACAGAATGGGATCATGTTGATGTAGCTGGCACTATTGAAAAGACCTTTAATCGCAGTAGTTGTCTTGTGTTGTCTGTGACTCTTTCGTGTACTAATGTGACATCCTATACTTGTAGGCTATACCATCTGCATTGTGTTGTTTCCTTGGCTGAACGAGTGTTTGTCTGCTAACCGTTTGTCATCAGTATGTTTTGGGATTTGCAGTACAGTGTGCCCTCCCTAGCATTGTGACTTGTGATACAGGTGTCCGTGTGTCTTCACTGAGGGTGAGATGATAGTTCCATGCACATTTAAATTTGGAAGTGTTGTTAACACGTTCATATCAAAGTACCCTGTACATCCCATACCTTGAAACTTATGCAATGTATTAATGTAAAGGTCATTGTGACACTTATAATTTGCAAGGTGACATTTAGGCAACCACACTCATTAATGTCTTCACATTAGGCTGTACAGTAAAATCCAATGTGTGACAGGTGCAATGGTGACTTAAGAAACATGGCTAGTGATGTAAGGGCCTCAGTGTGCTCCTGGCTAGGTGTTGCTAATGTGGTGTATGTGTTGTTTGTCCTAGAGGGTTGCTGTGCAGTGTGTATATAAGTAGGTTTCTGTACTTACCAACAAGTAGTCCATTGCCATACCGTCCATCCTGGAAGTGTTGGTTGATGGTGCTGTGACGGAAGATGAATGAGTCATGTACACTCCCAGGATATTTAGCCACGATGTTGCTGATCAATCCCTGGTGATCGACTATGGCCTGCACGTTGATTGAATGTGTGTGCTTCCTGTTGTGGTAGAGGTGTTCTGTTGCAGCAGGTGGCACCAGTCGTACGTGTGTGCAGTCGATTGCACCAAGGACGTGTGGGAAGCCACTGATTGCGTAGAACCCCTGTTTTGTTTCCTGCTGCTTTTGCAGTGTGTTAGGGAAGCAGATGTGGAGGGGTGTCTGGCAAATGATGGCATCCAGTACTTTTGGCAGAAATGCGGAGAATGATGGTTGTGATATTCCGCCAACCAGGGCACCAGTTGTTTGAAATGAGCCACTTGCCAGCAGGTGAAGTACGGCAAGCAGCTTTGTTTCTATTGGGATGGTGCGGGGTGTCACTAAAGTGGGGGCCAACTGCGGTTCAATGTTGCGCAGCAGCTGCTGAATGGCCTGCCAGTTCAACCGGTACCTCTGTATGATGTTGTGTTCCCTGAGGCCATGCAGGGTTGTTCTTGGACGGAATATTCTCTCCTGCCTTCTGCGCTGCCTTTGGGGTCCCTGCTGGTGTTGTTGTAGTTGCTGTTGTTGCTGCTGGGCTCTGCGTCTACGTGCACGCTGGATAAAAATCACCTCCATGTCTCCCTGTTGCTGCTCTGCTGCTCTGCTGCTCTGCTGTTTGTTCTGTGTGTTCTGATTAAATACAGGTGTGTTTGCCCCACTTTAACGCCTGCCCTGACCCAGGCGTTAAATTTTGACGCAAATCGGGCTGTGCGTAATTTTTTTGCTCCGCCTCCCAGCGAGAGTCATTTTTGCCCGGAAGCATAAATACGACGCACGCCCGTTTGCGTCGTTTTTTGGACGGGAACGCCTACCCTGCATATCATTAACGCAGGGCGGGTTGCCGAATCCAAGAAATGACGCACACGGCGGAATTTTGTCATCCGCGGGCTCTGGCGTCAGAGTTTAAATATGGGGCAACGTTTGCGCTGATTGTGCGTCAAATTTTTTGACGCACAATCGGCGAAAACGGAGTATAAATATGCCCCTTAGTGCTTGTAATGCCACAAGGGACGTTTTCTAAATACTCAACTCATGAGCAACCTCAATGTGTGCGACTCCTACACAGAACACTCTCAATCACTCTGCAATACATTGTCAGACTTTTTTGCAGATGATCTGTAATTCCTTTCCTAATCCTACCTGGGATCTTTAAGTAGACCTATGCCTTTATATTGATCCATTTCTTTCCATGCCCAATTATGCAATTTTAAATTATTATCCCTCCATGGTTTGGGAGAGCTGGCATCTTCAATCTCTTCTTCTTCTTTTTTGGGCCCTTGTCTCTCTTCCATTATGAGTAGTGGGTCCACACCAATTCTGTAGGCAATTTGACAGTCTCTAATAAATCTCACTCAGGCAACTGCTCAAAAGCCTGGAAGCAGGCATCAGTGATGCATCAATTGAAAAAAAAACGTCTGTCTCTCAATGTTGAGTAATTGTTAGCCTATTTTCATGTTTACATTTCTAACTAAACTCTGAAATGGGCTATTCACAAGCAGTTTGCTCTTTTTTAAGAGACTAATTATATCTTAGATGCTGCACAAACAGGCTGTAGAGCATCTTATTGTAACAAATCCACTTTGTCTCCTTTCTTGATCATCCTCAGATACTAGCAGACCAAGGCTGGGCTTTTTTTTATAGAAATGCTATATTTTTCCAAGGCGTCTGCCATGAACACTTGCTGCTTCACTGCAAAGAAGTCCTGACTCAGGGTCAGACACTGACTTGAAGTGTATTATAGCTTTCGGAAACAAGTTTTATTTACTCTTTATCACTAAGAACTTTGAACTCTCACTCCTAGAGTTTCACAGGGGTCTCAGTAGAGTCTTACCATTTGTAATCTACATGGGCACCCTCTGACCCAGCTCATGTGTTCATTGTGACTTACATTTATAAACTATGCTGATCATACACATATCCTGATCTCTCTAGGGGACAATAACTATAAACACTCTCTCAGCTTTCACAACTGCATGCTAGCTGTTGATTCAATGGCTAGCAACTCTATCGGCTTAATTCTGAAAAGATGGTGGTCCTTTTAGTTTCTTGCCTTATTTTACCAAAGTATTATTTGAGGGTTTCTGGCCCATTCAATTGGGTCCTGATTCTGTACCTGTCACTAACATATTATATCTTAGCTTTCATTTTGATAAGCTTATTAATCTGTGCAAGTTATAGTGGGACTTGACCCTCTCTGTATGGTCACTCCCAAACGTTTTTGCCTTCTACCGTCTTATTTTCTGAAATTCGTTTTTGTTGGACTTAGGACTCTGTGTACTTTGCCACTGCTAACCAGTTCAAACGTGCTTCTGCTTCCTCCTTTAGACATTGTAAAATTAGCATACACCTGATTAGCTCATTTAGTTTATTCATGTCTCTAATAAAGTGGTACAACATGTACATATAGGTCACTTCTAAGGTACGTTTTAACAGCCCATGGGGAAGGGTGTACTGTATTTAAAAAGGCGAACATGTAATTTAAGTTTTACATATGCTGGAAGCAAAAAACCTCACAAAGTAGTTTTTCACTACTGTGAGCCCTACCTTTCACATAGGTGACATTTACATTTAAACAGTGATAACTTTTGTTTGCGAGCTAGTAGAAATGTCATGTTTGCTCTCAAAAGAAATGTTATGTCATGATATGTCATGTATATTTGTATGGCACAGCTTAACACCCGTGAGGGTATCCTGGAGGTGCTCCTAGTTGAACATCCAGGTCTTCAGCTTCTTCCGCAAGTTGAGGAGTGGAGTGGTGGTCCTGAATATAGAGGAAGTTTGTTCCAGCTTTTGGCTGAGATGAAGGCGAAAGCACAACCTCCTGTCATGCTTCTGTGGAAGTGAGAGATTCATGTGAGGCAGAGAGAGGTGGAGCATAGAGGCATGGAGTGTTGGTAGAGCTGGAGTCGGTTACTGAGGTAGGCTAGTCCTGTGTTGTGGAAGGCTTTGTAGATGTGGATGAGAAGCTTGAATTTGCACAGTTTCAGAATGGGTAGCCAGTGCAGTTTGATATGCGTCTGCTTGTGGAGATTTCTAGGGTGAGTCTGAGAGCAGTGTCATGGATGGTTTGGAGTCTTTGAGTGTGTTGGCTGGAGATGTCTAAATATAGTTCATTGCCATAGTCAAGGCTGAAGAGGCTAAGGGCCTGGGTGACCATTCACCTGGTGTACATGTGGAACCATATCAACATTTTGAGAAGAATTCTGAGGATGTAGCAGCAGGATGAGATCACAGCATTGACTTATTTGTTCATCTTGTTGCCAAGGATGATGCCAAGTTTTCTGGCATGATCTTTGAGATTGGACAGAGGAGCTAAGTTGAGTGACCAGCAGGAGGCTTCCTGAGGAGTTCTTATTTCCAAAGATCAGGAGAGTTTGAGGCAGATCTCTTGCATCCATTTGCTATGTCATACATGCAGGCAATGAATTTGCTTCTGGTGGTGTTGTTCATGATGGTGAGTGAGAGGATGAGCTGATAGTCATTAGCGTTAGAGAAAATGTTGATGTTGTAGGTCCCTATGATGTGGTCAAGAGGTTCCACATAAACTTTGAACAGGGTCGGGAGGAGAGAGGAGCCCTGGGGGAATCCACAGATGAGCTTCCTGGGTTTGGAGGTGAAAGTGGAGAGTCTGACTGATTGTGCCCTTTTAAGAGGAAAGAAGAGATCCAACTTAGGGTGAGTCCTTGGACAACTGATTCATGAAGTCTAGATATAAGGGCACTGTAGGATATGGTGTTGAACGCTGGATGAGTGCAGCGGTTTAGCTGATGTCCACGATTAAGTTAATATCATCTGTTGCTGCTGGGATGTAGGTCTGTGCTGTGGTTGCGGTGGAATCCTGACTGGGTGGAGTTCAGGAGGAAATTCTCTTCAAGAATGCTAGCGAGATGCTTATTGATCTCTTTCTCCCAGACATTGACTGACTGGGAAGGGTAGGAGTGAGATGGGCCTATAGTTGCTGAGATCTTTAGGATTGGCAGAGGGTTTCTTTAGCAGAGCTCTGATCTATGTATGTTTTCATCCATCTCGGAAGTGTCCATTGGGATTGGAGGAGTTGATGATGATGGTGGTGCGGTTGGCGCTGATCCAGGTGCTTTCCAGGATGTACATATGGTGAGGACAGGGTCTAAGTGGGACTCTGAGTGGATGGTCTGCATGATTCTGGTGGTGTCCCCTGTTGTGAGTGGGCTCCAGTTTGGTGGGTGCTCTAGGTGGCAATGGAAGGTTGTGGTGATGTCCTCAATGGTGGGTTGAGGTGTGAAGTTGGAGTAGATCTTGAGGTTTTTGTTGTGAAAGAAATCTGAAAGGTTGCAACAGAGTACGTGCGAAAGGGTGATTGTGTTGGTGGCGGTTGTCGGGTTGGTGAATTCCTTGACAATGTGGAAGTGTTCTTTGTATGTGTAGGAGCGGGTCTGTTCATGAGAGCCACATTACTGGCTTCTTTGACCTGTGTGTGGTACCTTTGGAGGGCTGATTTGTATGTGCCTCTGGAGGTATTGTTTCGACTAGTCCTCCAACTTCTTTCCAGTCACCTGCAGTATCACTTGGAGTCTCTGAGGTCCTTGGTGTTCCAGTATGCTTGAGCACGAGTTCTTGTGTAGCTGATTTGTCTCATGGTGACCAGATTGTTAAAATTCAACTTTAATGATAAAGTTGGATTTTAAGTAAACATTCTGGAGATATCACTTTAGTATTTTTTGTCATAACTGTTTTGTGTCTAAAACCTGTGCCCACACTCACAAAGAACTTGAAACCAATCCTTTATCACCCAAGTCCTCTTGGAGCCTGGGCAGGGGAGAGAGGAAACTTCCATTACCAGATGGGAGAGGGGGCATCTAGCAGTGTTTCCTACTTCAAAGGCTGGCACAAGGTATAAATATTGGACCCTCGTGATCCTCAACTCTTCAGTTCACTCCTGGGTCTGCGGAGAAACCCCCAAGGTACTTCAGAGGACTTCCCTGCTACTTCAGGCCTGCTATGTAATTCAGAAAACTGCCCTGCTGCTATCGGAGGACTGCCCTGCTGCTTGGAGTGTGCCTTCTACCCTCAGAAGACTGTTTAGCTACTTGAGGCCTGCCTTGCTGCATCATCCCAGGACTACAACATTCATTCCAAGGGATAGTTGACTGTTCTCCTGTACTGAGCTACAGGGACACATGAGACTCCAACAACTTGAACCTTGCACCTGTACCCTGTGTGAAGTGAGTCCTACCCTCCAAGTGTTATCCCCCAGCCTGGACCCTAGGAATTGATGCTAAATGTGCCCAAGCAGCCACAAGCAGAAGATTGGGACTTAAAATATTTTCCACCAAACAAAATTGGCCTGAGACCCGACCAAAGACCACTACCTACCTGCTCGTCGATCCATCCAAGGTGCATCACCTGTTGGTCTGACTTTGTGGTAACTCCTGCTACGTTCTTCTCTGCAGCAGAAAATCCTATTCAGCTAGACGTCTTCTGTCAGGTATTGTGGAGCCCTTGTCAGCTACAGCCTGCAGCTTCATCCCCCTGGAGATTTTCAACTTCCAAAAAACGTGACAAAGTCCAAAAATAGAAATCTTTACCATGTCTTTGTCCAGTGGCTTCCAGGTGATGATGCCTCCTCCTCGGATATTGTCAGTTGCCTTGCCCCTCTGAACTTTACCTTATCAGATATTTTCTCTCTAATGTTCTTTTAAGTTTTATGGTAAGCCGAGACTGGGACCACTCCACTTGATGTGTCTGATCCGCACTCCATTGTGGTCAGCTATAGATTTCCCCAGTCTTACCCGATTAGAGTCCGTGGTTGACCCTTTGATCTTTTAGGTGCTATTTTTCACTAAAAACTTTACAAATTAAATTCATAATTGGTTCTACTGATTTAATCTAATTTGTTTTATTGTCATTTTGTTTTCTATTTTTCTAAATTGATGTTTGAGATGTTTCTTTTGTTTTCACTTTATTACTGTTTGAGTGCTCAATGAATAATTATCACATTGCCTTTAAGTTAAGCCTGACTGCTTCTGTGCCAAGCTACTTGTGGGTTGAGCACAGATTAATTTAGTGACTTTTGTGATTCGCCCTGACAGGCACTGTGGTTGTTGCTTAAGAAGGTTCTTCACCCACTACTTTGTGTTTTTACTTACTAAGTTGTCTGCACAAGCTTCCTTCCTGCTCACACTCACACCTTGGTGGTCCAGACGATGTTTCTTAGGCCTCTAGACAATTATAACCCTTTGCTTCTAGTCTTTTCTGTTGAATTGATGCACTGAATTCAAGCATTCAAACTTCTACAGCGCCTTCCCCTTCTGCTTCCTGGGTGCACCACTGCTCTAACTTCTTTAAAAACTTTGTACTGGCTGCATGAGAGTGTGAATCCTAAAGTTCTCTGTATGGCCTTTAATGCTTATTAATTCATGTAACCTATTTATCTACAGCAAAAGTGTCAGCCACAAAACACTAGCCATGCTTTGCACTCCTCAGATGTCCTTCAATTCTTGGCCCAGGATTTTGAAACCTGAAACCTGGAAATCCTTGCCATCTCACCTTCACAATTTTAATCATCTATTGCCATTTTAAAAACCTGAACACCTGGCTTTTTTCTGGTATCACCCATGTCAGTTTTCTGTCTGTTTTTAGTCTCAGTTCCAGGACACCATCTAAGTAACAGAGTAGTTTTCATATCGTTCTCACATCACATTACATATAGCTCTTGACAATGTGAGACTTGAGCTTGAAGAAAAAATAGTTCAGAGTGGTTGGCGACTGTCTTCGATTGAGCTGATTTCAATTACATGTAAACCAGCAATGGCAAAGGCAATAGGTCTCACCTATGTGAGGGCTATTGCCTTTGGTAATGTGTTGTAGCCATGTTGCACAACAGTGTAGCAAGCAATGATGGGGGAGGGGCAGGGGATAAGGCATGCAACAACAGGGTGAGGAGGTGGGGGCAGAAAGGCAACAACATGGGTAGTGAAGCGTGGGAGAACAGCTCAAGCAACAACACGGGGGGACAGGGCAAGCAAGAGATGTAGGAAGCAATGACGTGGGAGAGGGAGAGCAAGGGTGTAAGCAGCAACAACAGGAAAACCAGCAACAACGATGAGTCGAGTAACAACAAAGGGGGAAGCAACAACAATGGGGCAACAAGCAATGATGACAGGGAAACAATAAGAAAAAAAGTACTTCAACCTAAGTGCAAGCAGTGGAATGACACAGGCTTGACTTATTCCCCCTTGAGTCACTCCGGAATCCTATGAGACCATATAAGGAGTTGTCCTCTAGCTGTCTTGCTGTCTGGCTTAGGGATAGAATACATACTCTGGCTACCCAAGTTAGTGTTAATGAATAAGAGGGCCTGTGTCCATTCCATTAGTCTCTCACCACCTACAAGAGGACCCACACCAATTCCATTAGTCTCTTTCCTCCTATAGGAGTAGCTGGGACTCTGCTAACTTCACTAGAGTCAGAAACCTGTGTAGAACTGATGAGTTGATTTTTTTTTTACTTTACAGAAATGTAATGCACTTCACCCTCCAAGATTGGAAAGATGTTCTGCCTTGTCATGGAGTATCATCATGCCTGATGAGCTTGTCTGCAGACCTGATGCCCCTAATCCAGGGACAACAGCACCAATCAAGACCATCTCCCATCCTTCTGAAACTTCTCGGTACCCCCAGAACCAGACACAACCGTGCCTTAACAGAGACTGGCTAACCAGACCATGATGTCATGAGTACTAGAATACCAAGAGAGTGACTGAGTCTGGACGGAAAAATGGACCTAGACCATTGAATATACTGGCAGACCTTCATCCAGCATGATGTTGAGCCATTGCCTGTGAGCCTACTACTTGTGTTCCATAAGTGCCCAGAAACATTTGGAGCTCCTCTCTGCACACCATGGTGATGAGGCCAGCATCCATTGATCCTATTGCCACAAACCTTGAGGTGCCCATAATGAAATGCAATGTCTTCCTGTTCCCTCATGCCTCCTATTGATCTCTAGTGCAGGACCCAAGGCCTAGAGACACTTCATCAGAGAGACTCCTCTAGTGACTGCTAGATCTTGGCAAATGGTGGTCCTAATGTGACCGTGTGATGCCAACTCTGGGGCACCCACTTATCCTGACCTGCTGGAGTTTGAGATATAGACTCTTGAACTGGCCCCATGCTTTCATAACCTGGCTGCAGGGTTCCAGGATCGAATGGACCACCAGACACACAAGAGAACCTAGCAATGACTGTTGGAGACTGCTGCACCCCTAAGAGCACCAGACTGCAAACATAAGAATATTTCAAACACACTTGTGTTAGTTTGAGATCCATCCCTACTGTGCTATTGAACAGATCACTGTAAATAATCTGGAAATGTAGTCAAGTCAGTGTCACATTGTGCAAGTCATACACGTTTGTGTTCCGCTGTAGAAACATGTGTTCAGTACCTGTAAGAGTAGCAGTGCCAAGGGAAGAACCAAAGACAAATTTGTTGGGTCTCCTGACCTATAGACTAACTGAGAGCTCTTCACTCAATAGTTAGCCACCATCTAGGCCATGGTGTATATGAAATCTGTTTGGGGTCATAGCTCTGGCACTGCTAGAGAAGTTTACTTTGCAACATTGAGCACCATTTATTAGATACTCCAAGTCTAAACCAAAGACATATTCGTATTCAAAGCAATTCATCTGGCTGGAGATTGATATTTATTGATTGTGATCACCTGTGTTACACGGTATTTGGTGCAAACATTAACTCCCCTCTTATCTGCTAAGACTTGATTGCTCAAACGGTTGCCACTGGAGGCAGGGGACTTGAGGGAGGGCTGGCTAACTAGCGCAAATCCAAGTGCCCTGTAAGAGGGGGAGTAGGGAGATTAGGGGCCTGATGTCCGAAACATTTTACTGGTCGGAAATTGGGCATTGGGACATTTGTGACCAGTAAAATGCTTTTTGCCATGTGCAAAAGGGAAAATGCAACTCAGTAACTTGGTTTTGCGATTCAGTATTAGGAAGAGGCATGTTCAGGGCATCCCTTCCTAATACTGAACTGCACTGGTATGTACGAATGTTTTGCGACTGGAATGCGGTTTCAAAACATTTGAAAATTACCACCAATTTCAAATTGGGGTTACAACATTCGCAAATAGGAAGGAGTACCCAAGGGACACCTTCCCCTTTGTGAATGGGGGAACCAACATTTTTTCACATCAGGCAATGGTCCCATGGTACCACAGACCACTGCCTATTCTTAAAAATTGAAAACAAACTTTTCATTATTTTTTTTTCCCTCTAAGGAAAACCGGCTGCATTAAAAAAAAAAAAAACTGCTTTATTTAAAAAACAGTCACAGACATGTCAGCAGACCACCATCCCTATGAGTGCAGGCCATTCCCAATGGGTCGGAAATTGTGACCTGCCTCATGAATAATAATGAGGCAGGTTTCTTGTGACCCATTTAACAATCACAAGCAGTATCTCAGACAGTGTTGCACATCAGATTTTGTGACTCACAATTTGCGAGTTGCTAAAAATCATAATTTGCAAGTCGCAAAATCTGCCGGTCCTACATCTAACCCCAGGTGTTTTCACCTTTGGTACCACTAGGTGCCCCAATAAATAGCACAATATTTAGGAAAGCACTGACACTGTTAGTGCACATCCCTAAGGATCTGTGTGTGACTGCTCGTCTTTCAGGATTGTGCAGGTATTACCAAACATGAATATGCCCACACATGGGACATTTTAGGGCAAGTTCCTTTGCTGCTACTATCTAAAACTAAGGGGCATATTTAAAAGCCACTAGTCCCACTGCAGCATCACTTTATGTGAAGCTCCAGTGGCGCTAATCTCTGCTCCATATTTACAAGGAGGTGTAATGCCACTTTTTGTGGCGTTATGCGTCCTTGTAAATATGGTTCCCTCCGACGCAGTTTGCTGCATCAGAGGGGCATACAATGGATGTTGCTGTGGCAGTGCCACAGCAACACCCATTGCATTTTTATGCTGCCTCAGATTTACAAGATATCGCAAACCTGACGCAGCGCCAAAATCAAACGCCACCCCAGGGGTGGCATTAGCAAGGTGCAACAAGGAGGAATACTTTTATTCCTCCTCATTTTTTGCTTTTTCAATGTGTGCTAAAAATTATAGAAATTATTGTTTATGTGCAGGAAGGTGTCCTTTCCTGCACATAAACAATCATTCAATAATGATGATTTGCTACTTCGATGTGTGCTGCATTCAGCAGCACACATAGAAGTTCAAAATAGCCATTGTAGATTGTTTATGTGCAGGAAGGGACACCCTCCTACTCATAAACAATCATTCCCTTCAACGCAGACCACTTTGCACTATGGTGCACGGATTCCTGCATTGGCGCAGGAAGCTAAATTTAGCACCAGTGCTAGGGAAAATAAAGGGGTGCAGCATATCTTTGTAAATGTGGAGCATCCCTGGGTTTCAGAGCTGACACAGTGCGGCGGGGCCCATTTTGTCACAGCGCTGCATCAATTACATGTAAATATGCCTCTATGTGCTTTAAACAGGACACTAGAGACCGCTGAAGCTCTGTTTGGGTCCTCTCCTCCCTGTCACCTCCTGAACTCTGAGGTTCTTGCTGGTACCCTGAGAGTAGGTGCAAGCACACTAGAGGTTAGGCATGGGACCCCAAAGTAGGGTGCAGCCAAACTGGGATACCCTGAGAGTTTGGGGTTATCCAATGAGAGGTGCATACAAACTAGAGTGCTCTGAGAGCCAAGGACTTCCATCATTGAGTGAAGGTGCAACCAAGCTAAAGGCCCACAACTTGGCACAGTCCTGTTTAAGTTTCAACATCCTATTGTTTTTACCAAATGTATAATTTTTTCTGATGTGACGAACTTATGTTATATCTGTGATGCACTTTAATCTTCACATTTTCATTATGAACTACTTTACGTTTGAATAAGTTATTTAAGACTGTGTCGAAAAAATGCATGTCGTAAACGTAATTGTTGTAACTGATCTTTATTCTGTTCAAACTGTTGCACCATTAACTAGAGGTACCATGCTTCTGTACCTTTGGGCTTCTGTTTGATTTATAAGCAGAAACAAAATGCCTGTCTGTACAAAGAACTACGCATTCAATAGTGTAATCAGAAAGAAAACATAACACTGGTCTACTTGCTCTCCTTGGCTTGCAAAAGACAAAAATGATTTGTCAACATTAACAATCACCACATTGGCCAAGTCAAGGTCATAGCTGGGCTACAGATTGAAAATCGTTAAAGCGCTAAATCTGTGCCAAATCAAGTGCCCCTCAGATATTACAAGATTATGAATCTGCGGTCAGTTTGCAGGACAGCCATGCAATTCATGCGCTACATCTATGAAAATAGGGCTCTATACGTTTTAATTGAGGCAAGCGCTCTTGTATTACAGGTAATGAAAATAGGCAATCTAGGCATTATCTACCGGTTGGGCTCTTAGCAGATCAACTTGTGGAATCAACCTGAAAAGTGAGAGCTGGCCAAGACAGGGGTGATTCGTGTGTGCACACTTAGGGCCAAATTTACAAGTCTGCATCGCCACCGGAACATCACTTTTAGTGATCCTACATTGGTGCTATGTGCTGCGCTGTATTAACAAGGTGGCGTGAAGCCACTTTTTGTGGCTTAATGCCACCTTGTGAACACGGGCCCTTCACATGCAGCACTTTGCAAGGAAGGAGCGTGCAATGGATGTTGCTGTGGGCGTGCCACAGCAAAACCGTTTTTGCATTTTGACGCTGCACCCGATTTAGAACTTTTCTTAAACCTGAGTGTGAGGAAATGCCTTCCTTGGCATGGCTACCGCCTGCCTTTTTGCCTTTTGTTGATACCAGTTATGATTGAAAATGTGCTGAGACTCTGCTAACCAGGCCCCAGCACCAGTGTTCTTTCCCTAAACTGTACCTTTGTTGCCACAATTGGCACAGCCCTGGCACACAGATAAGTCTCTTGTAAATGGTACCCCTGGTACCAAGGGCCCTGCTGCCAGGGAAGGTCTCTAAGGGCTGCAGCATGTCTTATGCCACCATGAGAACCCCTTACTCAGCACATGCACACTGCCTCACAGCTTGTGTGCGCTGGTGGTGAGAAAATGACTAAGTCGACATGGCACTCCCCTCAGAGTGCCATGCCCACCTCTCACTGCCTGTGGTATAGGTAAGTCACCCCTCTAGCAGGCCTTACAGCCCTAAGGCAGGGTGCACCATACCACAGGTGAGGGCATAAGTGCATGAGCACTATGCCCCTACAGTGTCTAAGCAAGACTTTAGACATTGTAAGTGCAGGGCAGCCATAAAGAGTATATGGTCTGGGAGTTTGTCAAACATGAACTCCACTGTTCCTTAATGGCTACACTGCAATCTGGGAAGTTTGGTATCAAACTTCTCAGCACAATAAGTGCACACTGATGCCATTGTGGGATTTATTGTAAAATACACCCACAGGGCATCTTAGAGATGCCCCCTGAATGCCAGTCTGACACCAAGTTTTAGGCTGACCAGTTTGTGCCAGCCTGCCGCAACCAGACGAGCTTCTGGCCACATGGTGCGAGTGCCTTTGTCACTCTGTGGCCAGGAACAAAGCCTATACTGGGTGGAGGTGTTTCTTACCTCACCCTGCAGGAACTGTGACACCTGGTGGTGAGCCTCAAAGGCTCATGCCTTTTGTTACAGCATCCCATGGCATCCCAGCTAGTGGAGATGCCCGCCCCTCTGGCCACTGCCCCCACTTTTGGCGGCAAGGCTGGAGGAGATAATGAGTAAAACAAGGAGGAGTCACCCACTATTCAGGACAGCCCCTATGGTGCCCTGAGCTGAGGTGACCCATGCCATTAGAAATCCTCCATCTTGAGTTTGTAGGATTCCCCCAATAGGAATAGGGATGTGCCCCACTCCCCTCAGGGAGGAGGCACAAAGAGGGTGTAGCCACCCTCAAGGACAGTAGCCACTGGCTACTGCTCTCCAGACCTAAACACACCCGTACATTTAGTATTTAGTGGCATCCCTGAATCCAGAAAATCAGATTCCTGCAACCTGAAGAAAGAAGAAGGACTGCTGACCTGAAAGCCCCGCAGAGACGACGGAGACACCAACTGACTTGGCCCCAGCCCCACCGGCCTGTCTCCAGACTTAAAGAACCCGCACAGCAACGCATCTGACAGGGAACAGTGACCTCTGAGGACTCAGAGGACTGCCCTGAATCTGAAGGACTAAGAAACTTCAGAGAAAAGCAGCACTGTTCAAAAACAGCAACAACTTTGCAACTTTTTAACAACTTCCAAAGAACTCTCTCTTCCCGCCGGAAGCCTGAGACTTTTCAATCTGCTCCCAACGCCCCCGGCTCAAGCTCCAGAGAACTAACATTGCAAAGAGGACTCCCAGGCGACTACAATGACGTGAGTAACCTGAGTTGACCCCCCTGCACCTTAGGTACTTACCTGCCAGCAGACCGGAACCGGAGCACCCCTGTTCTCCAGAGGCGCCTATGTGTTTTGGGCCCTCCTTTGACCTCTGCACCTGACTGGCCCTGTGTTGCTGGTGCGGTGACTTTGGGGTTGCCTTGAACCCCTAACAGTGGGCTGCCTATGCCCAGGAGACTGACTGTGTAAGTGCTTTACTTACCTGAGAAACTTAACTAAACTTACCTCCCCCAGGAGCTGTTGATTTTTGCAGTCTCCACTTTTAAAATAGCTTATTGCCATTTTAATCTATACTGTGTGTACTACTGTTTTAAATCAAAGGGCCTGATTCCGACTTTGGCGGGCGGCGGAGGCCGCCCGCCAAAGTCCCGCCGACAAATGACCGCACCGCGGTCAAAAGACCGCGGCGGCCATTCTTACATTTCCGCTGGGCCGGCGGGCGCTCTCCAAAAGAGCGCCCGCCGGCCCAGCGGAAATGCCCCTGCAACGAGGATGCCGGCTCCGAATGCAGCCGGCGGAGTTGCAGGGGTGCGACGGGTGCAGTGGCACCCGTCGCGTATTTCAGTGTCTGCATTGCAGACACTGAAATACTTTGTGGGGCCCTCTTACGGGGGCCCCTGCAGTCTATGCCATTGGCATGGGCACTGCAGGGGCCCCCAGGGGCCCCGCGGCACCCCCTACCGCCATCCTGTTCCTGGCGGGAGATCCGCCAGGAACAGGATGGCGGATTCTGTAGGGCAGTGGTAAACCGGCGGGAGACCGCCGGTTTACCCTTTCTGGCCGCGGCTGAACCGCCGCGGTCAGAATGCCCTTGGGAGCACCGCCAGCCTGTTGGCGGTGCTCCCGTGGTCGGTGACCCTGGCGGTCACCGGCCGCCAGGGTCAGAATGACCCCCAAAGTTCTTTACTTACCTGCGTGAAGTACCTTGCATTTTATGTACTTACCTCAAATCTTGAATCTTGTGGTTCTAAATTAATTAAGAAAAGTTATTTTTCTATATAAAAACTATTGGGCTGGAGTTACGTCTTTGAGTGTGTGTTCCTCATTTATTGCCTGTGTATGTATAACAAATGAGTAACACTACCCTCTGATAAGCCTACTGCTCGACCACACTACCACAAAATAGAGCATTAGTATTATCTAATT
Source organism: Pleurodeles waltl (assembly GCF_031143425.1). Classification (NCBI taxonomy): domain Eukaryota; kingdom Metazoa; phylum Chordata; class Amphibia; order Caudata; family Salamandridae; genus Pleurodeles; species Pleurodeles waltl. The sequence continues at coordinate 284,402,879 of NC_090447.1, forward strand.
TTGCCATTATCAACCTCTAAGGGGAACCCTTGGATTCTGTGCACACTATCTCTCACTTTGAGATAGTATATGCAGAGCCAACTTCCTACACTGAGGCAATGCCAAAATGTAACACCACCCCAGGGTGGCATTAGCATGGCACAACGAGGAGAAGTGCTTTCATTTCCCCTCAGTTTTTGCTCTTTCTATGTGTGCCCTATTCTGCACCACATATAGAAAGAGCAAAAGGCCATTGAAGACTGTTTTTGTGCAGGAAGATGTCCTTTCCTGCACAAAAGCAATCTTGCCCACAGTGGAGCCATCCTTGCACCATGGTGCGACGGTGGCTGCGTTGACGCTGGGCCACAAATTTAGTGCCAGCGCAGGAGACAACAGAGGGGTGCACCATATACTAATGAATATGGCGCATCCCTGCATTTGGAAAATTACATAGCTGGTGCAGTGTTGTGCTCCATCATTTTCTCATAAATCGGAACCTTGGAGTTTGCCTCCAATCAGGGGAGTAGCCAGAAAGTTAAAATAGCTCCCACCTTGACCAACCCTCTAAACCACACTGAGACAGTAAAGTGAGCATACCTGACCCCACTTACAGGGTTGTAGTTTCAGGGGGATGTTTGGGGTGCTACACCCTCCTACTAAATGTATTTTCTCATGAATAGTGGGGTACAGGTCCTTTTCTTTGCTGGACTAGCGTCAAAAATGTTGATGCTAGTCCAGCAAAGCTAAAACAGCCTAGTGTCACTTTAAGACCTGCCCTTGAGTAGGCATTAAAAAATGATGCTTGAATGACTAGATTTCACTGTGCCACTCCTGCTGGCCTCCCTTGCATATATTATACCTGGTGAAGGTATTATGTGGCATAAGGGTTTACAAACTGGCACAATGCTTCTATTGTGCCAGTTTGTAAATATGTCACAGAGTGAGGGACTGTTCTGCGCCACCGTACCGTAACAACATTTACACTACAATGTTGCAAGGGGCTTGTAAATGAGCCCCTAAGTTTACAACTTTTTGGCATTCACAAAGGTAAGTTACGAGTAGTATCCTTACGTCTGCACTCGGGGCAGAATCTCCGCACTCAGGGAGGAATCTCCATGTCACTCCCCATTTCCATCCACTCACTCAACCAACTATGCATCCCTCCATCTTTTTACCCTTTCATAAACCCTTTCACTATTCCCTAACTGACCATTCTTTTTGCTTTCACCCATTCATCTTTACACCTATCAATTATTTCACTCTTCCATCCATCCTTTCACCCATGTGCCTGGCCATAATATCACCCTTTCACTCCATCTCTTCACCCGACCATTCTTATTCTTCCCTCTGTACTTTCTTCCCTCCCATCCTAACCTTTCACCCTTTCTTTCAAGGTCTTTTCTTACACTTTCTATCTATCCATCTTTTGTCTTGTCCTTTTTTTTTTATTTAATACTTTTCTTTCTCAGGTACACTTTCTAGTTCTTTCCCTCTCTGTGTTGCCCCCCATTTCCATCATTCCATTATTTCAATTTCTATTTCCTCTGCAGTGCATAAGAGCCTGTAACCCACACCCATCTATAATTGTATCCCCTATTAGCGTTTTGTCTGAAGACGAAAGAGGCCCACAAATGACTAGTCACAAGGCTATTGGTGCCAGTGGCAGCCCCTGCTTAAGCAGCTTAGGTGAAGGCTTCACAGCGCCACTGCCTCCTGCAGTAACTAAAGAGTGTATCACAGCAGAGAGAGAGTACCACATACTGTGCGCAGGCAATATGTGTGTACCGGAGTACCTCACTAGTTGCTCGATTACCAAGAAAGAACCCTGAATGGGAAGGTGTGCCCGCACTGCACTGTTTATACTTCCTAGTAGCAGTGTCTTCCTCTGTTCTTCCTAGAAAGTGAGTTTACTTGTTGGACAGAGAGACTGACTGCCGCTTATGGAGCCCCACTATTTACAAGCTCCCTTCTGAAGCACAGCAAGTGCAGCGGGCACAACGGGGCGGGGCCAAGGCCCTCTGGAGGAGGGTTCCAGTGTGCCTGGCAGAGCTCCTCACACGCCGGGTACAGCAAGGGCGTCAGGGTTTGGGAGTCAATGCAGTGCATTTGGGGACCTAGGTGTCGAAATGAGAAGGGATGTTAGGGTGGCAAACTCTTTTTTAACATGACTGTGAAGGCGGGGCAATTACTCAGTTCTCAGTGAATGTTCTTTTTAAGTCCTGAAATGTCACATATGCAAAATAAACACTTGCCCCAATATTTCTGTGTACAGAGATTGCTCTTTCGCTGACAACTATCAGACTGACTTCTTTTAATGAAAACGCGATCAGAATCACATTCAGATCCCAAATGCTGCTTCACTCACAGTCCTCTTGCAAGCGAGAGTGCCACTGCTTTAATCTAGTCTTCCTCCTCATCCACGATGTTTGTGCTAAATGCATTTACACGAGGACCTTGAGATTATTTCTATCCAGATGAGCCACTTTAATGAGCTTCACGTTTTGGGCGCTGTGTTTTGATGTGTAATTTGGCCTAGTCTGTCTCACTTTCAGCTTCACTGCAGGTGTTGTCGACTTCTCTTTGCAAAGTCAGAAAAGTATGACCCTTAAATCCCCTACATTATTTTGTTTTCGCAGATTGCACTGGTGTCTCTATGGGATCTACCAAGTCAATAAACTGGTTTGGATGGCTTCTTTTTTATAGTGCACTCGATGCTGCTCCTCACAGCAGGATTGTCTCCACCTGGAGCACCTTCAACTGAGGCACAAAGAGGTGTGAACTATCTGCACCTGCCCATCAACAGCCACAAATACAGTGATCAGGAAAAAGAGACAAAGGCTGGCCTCACCTACAGTACCGTTGTAATTCTAAATAACATACTGCAGCAACCAAGGTGCCAGTGCTACAGGAAGTATTATTAGCAGACCCTCTCAACAAAATGATCTAATCACAGTTCTGAGGAAGCCATGTCTCATTTGGTCCCTCGTTATTGTCTTGGCATCCTTCTTCTTGCTTCACGAATGTCAGAAACATACCCCTACTCTCTGGGAAAGTCTCCTCACACCCTTTGTGTGCACAGGAACAGGCTGGGGGTGGGGCTTTCAAAAAGGAGCCCACAGGCCTTCACTACTGTGCTTCACTTATACATACAATGCATATACCAGACTAGCCACATACACAAACACACACAGCATACATTTAGGATATTAGCACTAGGCATCTTTCGAATTAGCGATTGCTTTGTTGTGCTATAGAAACAACCTAGAATGGGATTATTAGAAAAACAAGGTATAAATCTGACTGCGCACTGTCAAGATTGTCTCAGCCAGTGTCAAATAACTTTTTTTATTGAGTGAAATTCCCTTTACTGCAGAATAGCTTGTGAAGATCATTAAATGAGACTTTCTAAAGAAGGCATCTGTGCCACCTCCCCTTGGGAACTGTACAGACCCTGCACCAAGCTTTGGATAATCCTGACTATGTTTTAAAGGGATGTCCTAGGCTTAGCACACAACAGGATCAGGCTCTTAAAGATTAAGTGATGTCCACACTAGGACTGCCTTCCGAAGACATGGAACATTATTAATGTTACTTTCCACAGCTTACATCCTTAGATTGCTTGCTATCTCAGAAATCACTTCCTTCTGCTTGACTCCTTTCTTTCTTCAGAGTGACATTCTTCTTACCTTACACCTTCTGCATGCCATTTATTTTGGAGTATAGCCTTGTCTCAGTCTCATACGTCTGCCTTAATCTCGCCTAATGCAATTCTGCAATTCTTTGACACCTCCTTTCATAGATCACAGCCTCTTTTTTTTTAAAAACCCTATCCCTACAACACAACACTACATAATCTCCACCAGACTATCTATCTCACCAACCATTCACCTGAAAGCACCTAACTCTCACTAATGATCACACCAAAGCAGTATTAATATTATCTACCACAAAATAAGAGGTGTTAATGCATGTCATTTTTATTGAGTGCACCTAACTAATCACAATAATTAATATAACCACTGGATTAACCACTAACTGTGGGTCTGGAATAGTATGCTACTCACCATTCAGCTCTTCAATGCCTTGTCAGGGGTGGTAAGCACTATACAAATTCAATTCAATTACAATTATATATCTAGTCCACTGTAAATATGCAATATTTAAAATAATTGAATCTTTCAGTTTTATAGTTCATGGGGATATTGTTCATCAATCACAATTCAGAAAGTACCTGCATTCCAGCTTCTACTAAAAATTATATGATAATCAAGAGTGCAATAAATATTCATGAGCCCTCACACAAACATATGTAGAGACAAACCAAACAAATGAACAGGCTGTTTTTGTGGAGATGTTTGCCTTATTATGGAGGTAAAATAAACTTCACATTTTGCATCTTTGGTTCTTCCGCCATATACCATAGACATATTTCTAGCAAAGTCCAGAACACTTAAATAATTCACAGCACCACACTGGACTCTAACGTCCCACAACTCTCACTACGTCTTCTTATTAACTATCTTTAACCTTTCAGGCCTAGGGCCTACTATTTCAATTAGCTTTCAACACCACTTTTCTCACCAATTCTAACATGCCTGTCTTCTGTCCAGCCTGTCTGTACTTGAACAAGGACTACCAATCGCCCTTATTTCCTCTGCTGGTTTCCCTTTTTCCCATTACCAAACTGATATTATGCCCACATTGTTTCCCTAAGCATTTTTCTGCCCAATAAAGACTCCCTCTGAGGTGCTCTTTGTGCACCTAGCTATTGTTTCTTTCCTGCCCACTGAACCGCTGTTTCTTTTGCACCAAATCTATCACCCCTATGTCCTCAAACCTGTAACTAGCCCTCATCACACCCATATACCACACCGCACACAAATCAAACTGTACTGTCAATGGAACCAGCCCCATCTACATTCCTTCCAATTTAGTTTAAATATATCCAGCCCCACTAACAAACCCCTGTGCTCATTTCAACTCTACCCACTTCAGTAAAAACTGCCCTATGCTCACCACTGTGCTGGCCCATTCCTATACTTCTCCCCACAAAATATAGTCCCACTAGGACTCACTGCTGTTGTCACAGTGTGCTTCCCTGTAATAACCTTGGGGAGGAAGAAACCCTCTCACTCCGTTCCTGCCTATTTAAATAACTATCACCCAAATCTTCTTAAACATGCAACTCACCAACACAGACCAACACACACCATGCAATACCCATAGCAGCAGCAGCCTAATTGTCAAAATCCCAGTCAGCTGTGTTAGTACAGCACACATAACTCACAACATTGAGATAGCCGTAATCCAGTTCCCAGTGGGGTACTTTGTGCCCTTCCTCTACTGGACACCCTCAGCAACATCTGCTGCCCCATCCCTGTCACTATCCCCCTGAGCTCCAAGGGTCCTCCAGCGGACTTGTACTTTGGGAAATGCCACCCAGCTGCCAAAATATGAACCCATGGCCAGGGTGCAATGGGTAGCATTGGATGATCAGTGCTCCTGAATGTCATCATAAGACTAATTACTTTCCCTATAGCCATTCTTAAAACTCTAAAATAAAGCTGCCTGATACACCCATCTTATGTCAACCCATGCATCCTAATGGTTACTGCACTACGACTTTGGAAATCACCTTTTTACGCATGCCAAGCCCTCTGTGTGGCATTTCTTTCTTTTCCTCCGGGCTCCAAGACTTGGAGCATCTCACCAGTGCTCCATGTCCTTCCATTCCCCAGGTGGCTTGTACTGCATGTTTGGTGCCCAAATATAGCCACACCTCCACTTCTGGAGAAATATTTCACCAGGAACGTGCCTCCCCATATGCCTTCCACTAGCCCTGCACTAAAGTTGACTCTTGCTGCCTAACCTCTATTTCTTCTGTCTAGTCTGTTGGCCTGACATTCCTACTGTGAGAATAACAACAGTTCTCTTTCCCTTACTGTCCATTGTGATGGAAGAAAACCATTCTGTTTTCCAAGCAACTAACTTAGCATACTGCAGCCACTCTACTCTTTCTGGCGAAAAGGCGCATATCCCTGTTCAACTCGCTTCTCCTTCAACCTGCAATCCTTGCTTGTTTTCTTCCTCCAAGAGGTGGGGTGTGGCTCTCCTGCAATTGCTCCCCTGTCCCTATCAGTGCATGGCATGCTCATGTTTAACATCTTATAGTTTTCAAGGTGGAGGAGGATAACAACCTCCTAACATCTCACTCATCTTCACTCAACATCTACTATTTGGCCACATTCCCAGTACTGTCATAAACTATGGCATACTGGTCTCCCTCCTTTTTTTACACTGTGGTGCTGTCACACAAGTATCTTCTGCCCAGTTTCCACCAGGGCCCTATCATCCTTAGACATTTGTCAATACTTGCCAAACATCATTGTAATTAATTATTTTTCCAATGCCCTGGCCATAAAAAACATATTTCCCCACTCCAGCATAATTTCTTTTTAGTTGTGCATCTCCTAAAAATATGGGGCCAGATGTATAATTTTTCCAAATAGAGATTACCTAATTGCCATTATCTGCGAATTGCAATTACGTAATCGCTAACTGAATGTATGAAACTCCAGGAGTTTCATTTAATGATTCCCAACGGCACGCAAATCAGCCTACCTCATTAAGGGCCATATTTATGCTTTTTGAAGCAAAGCTGCGGCGGCGCAGCTTTGCGCCAAAAATTTTAACGCCGGCTAACGCCATTTAGATGCGCCGTGCGGGCGTCAAATTTATACTTTGACGCACGGCGGCGCAACCAACAGGTGGGAGTCATTATTTCGTGACGCACACAGCGGCGTCAAGTCATAAAGGAAACCAACGTTAACGTGACGCACATGACTGTGGGTCAATTTACGACAGCGCAACCCGGAAAGCGCCGTTTTTTTGGACACAATAGCGTCAAATTCACCCTCGAACACTGCACTTTCAGCAGAGGAGAGCTAAAATGGATCCCAGATGCCACAACAGACCCCAGGAAGATGACAGCAGACCAGGAACCAGCCAGGATGATCCACACAGGAACCAGGACATTTTTAGAAAAAAAAGAAAGTGTCTCTTCAGTGCAGAGGAGCAGGAAATCCTGGTTAAAGAGGTGACGGAACACCAGCACCAATTGTTCATCACCTCTAAATTGCCAATCAGTAGGAGAGAGGCCATATGGCAAAAAATTGTGGACAAGATCAACAGTGTGGCTGAAGAACGCAGAACAGTCACTGAGTGTAAGAAACGCTGGCATGACTGCAAACGTAGGACAAAAGAAAAAATGTCAAGGAACAGGAAGGCAGCACTGCAGACTGGAGGGGGGAGTCCAGCACACCAGGAGGCCCTGGACCACATGGAGGAGATGGTCGCAGCCGTCATCCCTGAGGAGATCGTCACAGGGATTCAAGGACAGGACATCGCAGACTACCACGACACAACGCACATGCAGGGTAAGTCGCATGGGGAATTATAATGCAATAATGATAACTGCAACCGGGGGGGGGGAATACCTACTACACAATGCATGTAAGTCAGCACATATATGAAGTGGCATGGGTAAAGGGGCACGGCAGGGGGGCATGGCCAGCACAGACTGAAGCTGGGGCACAACAAAATACAGCACCAACAACAGTACCATGGGGCCATCCTGTAATTACAACAATGGAGCCAAGGGAAAGCAGCGACAGGTGGGAAGGCCACTACGTCAAACTTACATCCAGGCACTCGTCAGTCAAAATGTATCCTACATCAACTAGGTCCCTATCAGTAATCCAGTAGCCAAAACAACAACTGCAATGTAACTGCGACAACAGTTGACAATAACACCTCTGATCTCTGTGCAGCTATAGTAGCAAATGGCAGGAACCTCCCCATGGAACATACATAACTAAATTAGGGGGTGAGGATGACATCTGCAACTATTTATAGAAATAAGACAAAGGCACCAGTACACTCAAATGCCAATGCCCATACTTGACACATACATCAGCCAAAGTAAACAGCAATAGGAGCCACACAGCACTAAGGACACACACATGCTGCATACGTCAGGGTCCCTCACGTGCCTGGCTAACAAGGCAACATCACTAATGTCATACTGCTCAGACAACAACATTGAGGAGGGGACACATGCAACTGGTCACTGAAACACACCTGCACAGTCTGAGAACCAAATAGGACTTTGATACGATAAACAGGGCAATCCAATTAAACACACATTACCCTACATCATCTGGAAACATCAACAATGTTTACATCCATACCACATCCTAACATTGCCATGCATAGGATATGCCACATAACATATACATTTAGGTCAATGTGAATAAAAAGTGTTTGGGGCAGGTCCTGAGAGGCAAGTGTGCTGCCTGGGCATTCACAACACCCACAGCCAGTCAAAGTGTAGTGTGGTAAGTTTTACGTATACTTTGCGCATTAGCTTCAGGCTTTATGCCTTTGTGCACTTTGCCCTGAATGTACTTTTATTCATTTGCTAACAGCTTAGAGCCCTGTGCACTTTGCACTAAATGCTTTTTATTAGGCTTCGTATCAGTTATTTTGCAAATAGCCAGTTCTACGGTGTTGTTTTTTATTCATATCACACTGTTTTGCCTACTTCAGCACTGGAGTTCTCCATAACATATTCACTCTGTGCTCCAGGCAAGGATACAGTCTGGTACATTGGCGATAGACGTGGTAGGAGTTCAGATTTGGCATTCCTGCGTAGGGACACTTTGTCATCACGATGACATGTTAGTTATAAAATCACTTCCTTGTCCCAATACACGCAAGAGGGAGTTTCCGAACAGAGAACCACAACTAGACGCTGCCTGCCTTGCTGCAGATGCTGAACCAGATCACAGGCCATTGCTCAGATATGAGGGCTGATGTCTCCCCAGTGATTCAGACAGGCAAGCTCGAAGCTTAACATGCTGTGCTCTAAATAGAACAAGCAGAGGGAGAGTAGAAACAGTTAGGCACCATGATAGCTTTGTTAAAATGTTTTACACTCCTGGTGACTATTTCAATTCTACCATGTTGTATTGTTTGGGTTATTGTGGCTCACACCTAATTATCTAAAAGTCAGTTGTTTTATGAAATCATCATATAAAACAAATACTGTCTTTGTAATTTGTATATGAGATCATACTGGAAAAGAGAGAATTGGTTTGGATCTGAGTGACCACGACTTCCCTGAGAAGTTCCAAAGATGTCATGCGCTCGGCTGTCTAATCATTTCTTTGCCGTGGGAGACATGAGGCACTGCTAGTTAGCCAGAGCAAAAAGAAAGAATTAGGGTGACAGAGTTATTTACAAGTGGGTCAGACTCAGTCCCCCACACCATTAGCTATCCTGCTGCCTAGAAATCCAGTAATCTCAAGTAGGATAATGAGAGCCCACGTGACAAAATGTCTCTCCATAAGAATAGATATGCACGGAGGGACGAGTAGGACAAAAAGATGGCTATTCCCAAATTGGTACAAAGCAACACCTAGAGGCAATTAGGCAGACAAGTCTGATAACTCTATATCATACATGTGACACACAGGTGGGCCATAGGCCTATAACAATGCCCATATGAAGGACAGCAGATACCAATACCAAACCAGAGCACAAAGTTAAGTCATCCAAAGGCTGCCATGTTATGGCAAAATTGTCACAACACAGACACACTAATTGTACCCTGTTTCATTGCAGAGGAACATGGATCTCCTGCCGATATGCCTGTCCCTGATTTCCCTGATGACATGGATGACGAGCCCATAAATATTTCCCAGGAGACCATCCAAAAGGTCCTTGAAACCCTCCAGACCCCACCTTCAGTCACAAGGAGGAGCACAGAAGAAGCAGCCATCACAGAAGAACCACCCACCACCCCAATTCTAAGACCTGCCAGCTCCAACACAGCTGAGGACTCTGACGACACTGGCACCAGCTTTGAAAGAACTGTAGTTGTGGTACAGCGGGAGCTGGCCAAGGAGGTGCGGGTGGGGATGCAAAACATGGCAGCCAGCCTTGAGGGGGTGCGTTCGTGCATGACGTCATTTGCAGATCAGGCAGCTGCTATGCAAGCCCGAACATCTCTCCTGCAGGAACTTGCCAAAACACTGAAGGAAATCAGCACAGCTGTCATTCAGTTGACACAACATCTACAACTGCAATCCAGTCAACGTGTGCACGAATGCAACATTGAACCCCTCAGGGCCGACCTGGCTGCCTACCATCGTGATGTGGCTGCTATTCTCAAAAACCAGCAGGCCCTCCTTGCTGCAGTACTGCCCTTAATAACTCCACAGGGAGCAGCCCCCGGGATGTCTGCCTCCACGTCTTCTAACACTGAGGTGTGTGTTGCCCCTTCACAACCAACAACAACAAGGACAAACCAGGCAACACACACATCAGAAGAAGAAGACATGGAACAGATCACATTCTCACGGAAGAGTACCGAAAAGCACTAGTCCCTGCACCATGGCCTACTTTGACCAAGGTCCTACGTTTTGTCAAATGCCGGTCTCACTACAACTACACTCAATGACTGTTCTGCAATCCACTGTATGACTTGTCAGCATTGCCAGTGAATGTCTCTCTCCTACTATTTGCCAATTCCTGTCCCTCTGCACTGTCTGTGACATCACCCCAGCATGTCAGGAGCCTCATCCACACCCCTTCTGTAGGATCACCATGTAAGAATGCACCAGAACGGACCCAGCAAACATGGACAATGGACATTTTGCACTAGAGCACCTATAAATAAATAGCACTTGCACACCTATTATGTCTCTGTGTTATTTCACACTTCAACTGTGCAGTACATAACTCCAAAGTGCCTGTGTGGCAACCATGTAGCTTGTCAATACAACTGTCCTGACATCATGTAGTCTGATACATCTGTGCAGTGGCCAGGATTGAATCATAGCCTTACCATACTGAGGAGACTAACTGATCAAGGGACTAACCACACACAATCATGCTGTGTTGGACAGAATGATGCACCATCTATAGCAATTCTAGTCAACTAATGGTGGCTGAGATATGTAGGCACCATGCAATACTAAAACATGAAATTATGCTGCAAAATGTAAGCAAACATAAAAAAATAACACTGCATCAATCACCCTTTCTGAGTATACTTCCATGAAGGAAAGTCATGCAGAATTAGTACACACATGATGTAGGTCAGCAATGAAGGCAACAAGACAAGAGTGTTAACAACACCTCATCTACAAAGATCTCCCTGAACATCACACTGCAGTCCAACCTATGAAATTACCCACAATAACAAGTCTGGAAGCACACTTTGTGAAGTAGAATACATACTCACCAACACAAAACCTTGGTGATCGATGCAAACTACCAATGGTGGATCTCCCAAATGGTGGATACTTACCAAGTTAGCACACGGGTAGCTGGCATGTTAAACCTCCATTTTCTGGGGATGGCTAGCATAGGACACTAATGTCATACAAAAACATTCACCTACACTGATGTCAAGGCCATGATAAAGTAGCACCTAATGCATCATGTAAAGGGTTAACTATATATTTATTACTATTTATTCACACAAGAGGCAACTAAGGGAAAAGTTATACCTACACTAATCTAACCTGACTACTACTAACCCACAACTGTCCCTAACTAACCTAAGCTAAACTTACTCTACACATATAACTAAACGATCTAAACATCAACCCCCCACCCACCATTATGAGACAGGACACATGCAGGACAACACTTACTAACCTACACACATACTATACTATCCTAAACAGTCATATATATATATATTTTTTAAACAAACAGGAATCCCAACATTGACCCCCACCCACCCACCCACACAAAAAATAAAGATAGAAAGAATAAGTACCCCCCACCCTCTTCCCTAACACTAACTAAGCTAACTACCTATACTAACCTAATTCTAATCCCCAAAACCCAACTATCAGTACAAAATAGGAAAGAGGAGAGAGGGGAGGGGTAAAAGTTAAACATGGCAAATGTCCTAGAGGTTGGCCCTCTGTAGGGTCCGCCTGATGGACCAAACCCTTTTTTTGATATATGCCACATCCTGGCTTAGCTTGTCCACCTTTTTAAACACCTTGTCCAATTTACGGCTCAATGCTAGGAATGTGGCTGGGTCCACAGGAGGGGCTGATGCATTCTGTGTGCCGGCCGAGGTGGACCTTGTGCCAGCAGTTGAATGCCCACTGGACTGTCCTGGTTGTTGAACATGGCTGGGTCCAGGTCTTGATGAGGAGCCAGGGTCAACTGTGCCCGACGTTGCTGGGGCCACTTGGGGAGACCTGGTGGATGTGGTGGTGGTGGCTGTTGTGGGCAATGTAGGGCCACCCTGTGGTGAGGCCCACCATGCCCCGGAGGCCCGATCTGATTGGTATTTTAGGGCCATCCTCCTGTACCCCGACTGCACCTGCAGGATGTGCCGGTATCGCATGGCACGCCTCTCAAATTGGTGTCTATCTGCGGCACTCATGTTTGCAGCTGTGAAGAGATATGGCAAATATTTACCATGGGGATTGCATTGGGTGGAATAGCACAATGGGTTATTTGTACATTACTTGTACTGTATTTGTTACAGCAATTGTCACAACATAGTTTATTTAAAGTCTCAGAGGAAGTACATGTGAAGCCTGCATACATAAGGCCATCTCACACCTAGAATATCCATGTCTCTACATGATGGATGACATCAGCATAAACTTCTCATCCAAATAATGCCTAATGCAGCTGACATTATGGCTGAACCTCTTCCGCATACTGACTTCACTACATATGTCACTCTATGTGATAACTATCACAACCCTCACTCAATGCCATTTGTAATTTGTTGTTTGCAAATATTGAACCCATGGGCCATAACCGAATGTGTACACTAGGGGCCAGATGTAGGAAGACGGCAAATTGCGACTTGCAATTTGCGAGTCCGAGCGACTCGCAAATTGCAACTCGCAATTTGCTATGCAGAACGGTGTCTCAGACACCGTCTGGGAGTCGCTATGGGGTCGCAAAGACCCACCTCATTAATATTAATGAGGTGGGTCGCAATTTGCGCCCCCATAGCGACTATGGGCACTCACGGGGATGGAGGCCTGCTGGGAACAGCAGACCTCCATGTCCGTGACTGCTTTTAAATAAAGCAGGTTTTTTTTTTCCAAGTGTAACCCGTATTCCTTAAAGGAAAACGAGCTGCACTTAGAAAAAAAAAACGAAACCTTTAGTTTCGGATTTTTTCAGGGCAGGTAGTGGTCCCTTGGACCACTGCCTGCTTTGAAAAAATATTTTTGGGTCCACTCACAAAGGGGAAGGGGTCCTATGGGGACCCCTTCCAGTTTGCGAGTGGGTTACCATCCACTTCAAGTGGATGGTAACTGCGACTCCATTTGCGACCGCGTACTCGGTCGCAAATGGAATTGCATACCACTGCGAGTCGCAAATAGGAAGGGAACACCCCTTCCTATTTGCGAGTCGGAAATGCATTTTGCGAGTCGGTTCCGACTCGCAAAATGCATTTCTGCATAGCAAACACACGTTTGCGATTCGCAAACGGCGATTTTCGCCGTTTGCGACTTGCAAACTGTTTGCTACATCTGGCCCTAGGTTCTAAACAAAGTTGCAAAAGGTCACAAGTACCTGTAACATACTGGTTGCTACAGTCCTAGGTACCCTATTCCCAATCACATGGCAGTCTTTGAGGGTGGGGTGGGAAGAACAACCAACAATCCCAGGTTCAATGCACACCCAGGAGTGTATAGAAAGGTCAACAAGTATTTGCCTCCACACACAACACCAATGAAGGGCTAGCAACACGTTGGAGTCAGCCAAACATTGTCATATCCAAGGTCCACACATGTCAAAATGCTCTGACTCAGGCCAACATCACATACTATCAGTGAGGCATGTTTTACAACACACACTGAGGAGCAAGAACACCCATGATCATGAGTCGACTGAACACCTAGGCCATTGCACTCTAGTCACGCACACTTCTAGTTCAACTTGTGGAAGTACATGCCCCCGGAAGATCCAACCTACAGTGTACACAGTGCATCCTCAACTAGGAAGCTGCATATTTCATACAAGCCATTTGCCAAAGCTATCTGGGAGAATATCAGTCTGATATGCAGACTCAGTTCAAACCAAGTCCCAGCGCAACTCTTACATTAACCAGTGTATTCCACATGACTCATCCCATTCCCCATAGCGAGCCGACTGGAATGACCCACAGCCCCTAAATCTGAGAGATGGCTAAGTATTGGTCTACAGAAACAGAAGTGATATTTGAAATCCCACTAAAGCAACAATGCCAATGAACGGGCAGCGCATCAAATCATGAATTCTGTTGAACACACAGTAGTCCATCATGCATCACTAGCAAACGATAAAAATAGCACTCAGGCCACACTCACTGTAGGTATCAGGGTCCTCAAAATGTGCCACCTCTCCCACGGTGTACTGTGCTGGTCCACCTGTAAAGCATGAAAGGAAGAATATACTCAGACTCCGTGCACTGACAAATAATTGCAGTTACTATGACACTGTTTGAATATGACATGGTAATGATACACTTTCCCACATGCTCATACTGCATGGATTAATTTTTTATCAACATTAACATTGGATGAGTCTCCTGCTACAGTTACACACCCTACTACACACATGCAGTGGCCAGGACAGTCATGTGTTGTCAAAGATACACCTCCGTTAGTATGCCCCAACAATAATGGCTTGCATTCATCTCATCATGTGCATCCCAGAGAGACATCCAAAAGCTGGTTACTTGAGGACTGCATGACCCCTCAAACTCAAACAGGCTATGTGGACATTTTCAACACACAGCAACCAGACACACATGTGACATTTGTGTGGACAACATAGCTAACTTCATGTGACGTGAAGGCACCACACATTTATAGCATCATCATGGGTTTACAATTTTCTGTCTAGCTATGGCGTCTACATATGTAGGTATGTTGTTTCAACATAACTTTCTCACTGGTCAATATGACCTGTAGAGTTCAAATAGAGGCATTAACGTGTCGCTTGTCTGACACAAAGGCAACACTACATTACATACAGCTACAGGCATCCGGTATGTGTTGAAAACATGAGCCATCTGACTGCTAGCATTGCTCTTCCTACACATTGTGCAACAAATACACATTAGGTTTCCCTAGCATTACACACAGTCAGCTACTTATCTAGCAGATTGGGTAACAATCATCACATGTCCCCACACAGATTTCAATTATTCACATGTAATTGATTTGTACTCACCAACATGGCCACCAATCCTGATTCCCAGGTGGTCCAGCAGGTCCTGCTCCCTGGATATGAGATCAGCCCAGCGGTGCTTTAGTTGATGCTCATCTCCTAATGCTACCGTACACCCGGACCAGGTGATGCGCACCTTCCTCCACCGGACTTTACGTGCCTCCGTGTGATACCCCTGTATCACACGGCCTCCAGCATGAGGGGGGGGAGGAAATGGCAAACAAGCCAAATGAATCCCCCCAATTCCTCCTCACCCATCCTGCCAAGCCGAGGCCTACCTGACATATTAACAAATTGAAAGGTGAAAAATGAGACGAACAAGTAAAAGTGGGAAATGGGGAAAGGCAGAGTAGTGAAGGAAAAAGAAAACTTAAGAAAAATAGCCCAACTAACCCCAAAGTTAAACTACCCAGAACAGACTCCCACAGACAATACAAACAAAAACAGGATTGGACAAAGTATACTAAACAGACTAAGACAATATTAGACAACAAGACTATGATCACAAAAACACAAAATACAAGGTACACAGGACCCAAAAGCAGTTAAACACAGGACTACACTTTTCACACAACCACAGTCTAGATAAATCTGAGACTGCAAAGTGAAAGTGAAAGTTACCTCACAGTACAGATTTTGTAAACAGGATATCCTATTACATCACTTCCTGCATAAAATGGCCGCCGTTTTTATTTTTCCATTATGCGTCATATTTTCACTCATACAGATTGTGCGTCATATTTTTTAACGCATAACATTGCACATAATGCAGAGTCAAAAGTAATTTCTTCATTGTTCCCTTACATTATTGTGAGGCTGAGTTTACAGTTCTAGTGTAGAATTATAATTTCCTGGCAAATATGAGAAACATATATGAAAATGTATATTTGACTCTGCATTCTGTGCACTCCTGTACGTGAAAAAATTATGACGCCCATGCTGTATGCGTGGAAATTTGACGCTACATGGACATTATGGTGGACATGTCATGTACCTTATTAATTTATTATTGTTCATATCATATTTTTTAACTCTGCATTCTGTGCACTCCTGTACGTGAAAAAATGATGACGCCCATGCTGTATGCGTGGAAATTTGACGCTACATGGACATTATGGTGGACATGTCATGTACCTTATTAATTTATTATTTTTCATATCATATTTTTTGACTCTGCATTCTGTGCACTCCTGTACGTGAAAAAATTATGACGCCCATGCTGTATGCGTGGAAATTTGACGCTACATGGACAATATGGTGGACATGTCATGTACCTTATTAATTTATTATTTTTCATTTCATATTTTTTGACTCTGCATTCTGTGCACTCCTGTACGTGCAAAAATTATGACGCCCATGCTGTATGCATGGAAATTTGACGCTACATGGACATTATGGTGGACATGTCATGTACCTTATTAATTTATTATTGTTCATATCCTATTTTTTGACTCTGCATTCTGTGCACTCCTGTACGTGAAAAAATTATGACGCCCATGCTGTATGCGTGGAAATTTGACGCTACATGGACATTATGGTGGACATGTCATGTACCTTATTAATTTATTATTTTTCATATCATATTTTTTGACTCTGCATTCTGTGCACTCCTGTACGTGATAAAATTATGACGCCCATGCTGTATGCGTGGAAATTTGACGCATTTTTAAATTTTGTCTTCATTTTTTAAAGTTAAGGAAGGAACTTTGTCATGACCAAACGGTGCTATGTGATACACATTTGTGGTTAGCTATGACACATGTCCCTTATTGGATGTATAGAAGGCATTCACATTGTAATATTTATGATACCTCAAAAAATGTATTAACCATATTTGTACGCATATTTTGGGTAATTGCTGATGGCTATTTTGAAATGATGAATGGGATACCATGATGTATTCCTTCTCAAAAATGTGTCCACATTTATCATGGTAATGCATTT
Organism: Pleurodeles waltl; assembly: GCF_031143425.1. NCBI lineage: Eukaryota > Metazoa > Chordata > Amphibia > Caudata > Salamandridae > Pleurodeles > Pleurodeles waltl. The sequence continues at coordinate 284,420,075 of NC_090447.1, forward strand.
ATCTATAGTCCAAACAGGGAGTGCAATAGTCACTTACACTTTTTATGTGGCTAACCATGTCCTATTATGATTTTGTGTATCTGATTTGTGTTTGACTTTTGACATGTAGGCCACACATGGGCCTTATGCATGTGTTTAGTTCACAAGTACATGATTCTTGTATATTTGGGGGGCGGTAGAGGTGGACTTAGGCCCCCAGCACCCTAGGGTTTGCCCTTCCAGATTTGCTAATTTATCCATGGCTTTCATTTATTCTGCTATGCAAAACCTGCAGCAGCAGGCTAATGGAAGGCCATAGGGTATGAATCACTGTTAGCCATTCATTCATCTCATTAGCCCATTTAACGTTTGCCCTATTGATTATTTGGAGCAATCTGACATACCATTTTGCACTGACTATGTTTGCTAAATCTCAGCGTTCCTCATGTGCTGATGACAAATAGGTTGTTGATGTATGTGGCCCTTTATGCATTACCTGGTTTAGTGGCATGTCACATTCTTCCTGCTAGGTTCGAACTGGGACACTACTGTGATGGGCTGCTTGCAAATATTTGGTTGATTGGATGACATATGTTTATATGTGTGTGCGAATGTGGATCCACTATCACCTGTCTGGGTGTATGTTGTCACTGTAACATCAAGGTCTCCTCATGAGTTAGTGGCAGCTAATGTTGTTCCAATTGGGTATTGTTTATATCAAAAATTGAGAGAAGCCATTGAGGACATGGTCACGTACACATGGATGGTCCCACCCTGTTACTGAACACGTGTAATGAGACTTTCAAATGATCTACATTTTTGGGCTGAGTGAGAGACTGTCTCAGGTGTCTGGATCAGGCATGTGTCATTGCCACATTTGTACTCCTGTTGGCCTCTGTGGATGGTAATGTATCATGTAACATCCTACCCTCTGTGCAGACATTTGTGGTGTATATTTTTTGTGTGATGAGTGATATGTCATTATTGCTCAATGAGACGACATTCTTTTTCAGCAATTTCGAACTAAAGGTGGGCAGAAATGAATAGGCCAAAGCATGATGTGGTGTTTGTTATCTGTGTTTATTTACAATTGTGCAATAAGTGTTAATATAAGAAATTACGATTTTGTTTTATTTACAAGCTGTTGGCACCTACGCACTCCTGCTGCCGTGTTTGGTTGTTCCCCCTCCTGTTGCAGGCCAGCATCCTCCTCTTCGTCATCTTCAGGCATGTCTGGGTCTGGTTCAAGGAGGGGAATGTTCCTTTTTACACAAATGTTGTGCAATATGGCACAAGTGAGTATGATCCTAAAGACCATCTCTGGGGAATAGAGTAGGCTACTGCCTGTGATGTCAAGGCAGCGGAACCTTGACTTTAGGATCCCAAAGGTCCGCTCAACAATGCTGCGTGTCCTCTTATGGGCGTCATTGTATGCCCGCTCTGCAGCAGTAGTGGGGTTCCCAAATGGTGTCATTAGCCAAGGCTGGATGCCATACCCCTGATCAGCTGAAATAGAAACACAGAATGGGATCAATTAGATGTAGAAAGCACTCTTGTACAGACCTTTGATGGCAGTAGTTGTCTTGTGTTGCCTGTGACTCTTTTGTGTACTAATGTGACAACCTATACTTGTAGGGTAAAAGTTTTGCATTGAGTTTTTTCCTTGGCTGAGCAAGTGTTTGTTAGCTAACCGTTTGTCAGCAGTCTGTATTTTGAGTTTCATAACAGTGTGCCCTCCCTTGCATTGTGACTTGTGATACACGTGTCCGTGTGTCTTCACTGGGGGTGAGATGATAGTTCCATGCAGAGTTAAAACATGAAAGTGTAGTTAAGACGTTCATATGAAAGTACCCTGGACATCCCATACCTTAAGACTTATGCAATGTGTTAATGTACAGGTTATTGTGACACTTTCAATTTGCAAGGTGACATTTAGGCAACCACACTCATTAATGTCTTCACATTAAGCTGTGGAGTACATTCCAATGTGCGACAGGTTCAATGGTGACTTGTGACACATGGCTAGTGATGTGAGGACCTCAGTGTGTTCCTGGCTACGTGTTGCTAATGTGGTGTATGTGTTGTTTGTCCTAGAGGGTTGCTGTGCAGTGTGTATATGAGTTTGATTTTTGTCCTTACCAACAAGTAGTCCATTGCCATACCGTCCATCCTGGAAGTGTTGGTTGATTGTGCTGTGACGGAAGATGAATGCGTCATGTACACTCCCAGGATATTTAGCCACGATGTTGCTGATCAGTCCTTGGTGATCGACTATGGCCTGCACGTTGATTAAATGTGTGTGCTTCCTGTTGCGGTAGAGGTGTTCTGTTGCAGCAGGTGGCACAAGGCGTACATGTGTGCAGTCGATTGCACCAAGGACGTGTGGGAAGCCACTGATGGCGTAGAACCCCTGTTTAGTTTCCTGCTGCTTCTGCAGTGTGTTAGGGAAGCAGATGTGGCGGGGTGTCAGTTGAATGATGGCATCCAGTACTTTTGGCAGGAATGCAGAGAATGATGGTTGTGATATTCCACCAACCAGGGCACCAGTTGTCTGAAACGAGCCACTTGCCAGCAGGTAAAGTACGGCAAGCAGCTTTGTTTCTGTTGGGATGGTGCGGGGTGTCACCAAAGTGGGGGCAAACTGCTGTTCAATATTTCTCAGCAGCTGCTAAATGGCCTGCCAGTTCAACCGGTACCTCTGGATGATGTCGTGTTCCCTGAGGCCATGCAGGGTTGTTCTTGGGCGGAATATCCTCTCCTGCCTTCTGCGCTGTCTTTGGGGTCCCTGCTGTTGTTGTGTGGCTGCTGTTGTTGCTGCAGGGCTCTGCGTCTACGTGCACGCTGAAGAAAAATCACCTCCATGTCTCCCTGTTGCTGCTCTGCTGCTCTGCTGTTTGTTCTGATTAAATACAGGTGTGTTTGCCCCATTTTAACGCCTGCCCTGACCCAGGTGTTAAATTTTGACGCGCATCGGGCTTTGCGTCATTTTTTTGCTCCGCCTACCAGCAGGGAGTCCTTTTTGCCCGGAAGCATAAATACGACGCGCGGCCGTGTGCGTCGTTTTTTGGACGGGAAGGCCTACCCTGCATATCATTAACGCAGGGCGGGTTGCCGCTTCCAGAAAATGGATCACACTGCGGATTTTTCTCGTGCGTGGCCTCGGGCGTCAGGGTTTAAATATGGGGCAACGTTTGCGCTGATTGTGCGTCAAAATTTTTGATGCACATTCGGCGCAAACGGAGTATAAATATGCCCCTAAGTTTCAGCTGAATATTACTTGAATGTGGGACTCTGGACACTTGGAAATGAATACTAAATTAACTGAGCATTTGGGACCAGCAAGATAACTCACAATTGCATGGGACCACGACTAAACAAAGAAACCAGGTTTTCATTATTGAAGTGGTATATGTCAATAAATGTAAGCCCCACTGTTTGCACAGATATAGTGATGGCAGAGAGCAGATACTCAGGGCCATATTTATACTTTTTGACACAAAGCTGCGCCAGCGCAGCTTTGCGCCAAAAATTTTAACGCCGGCTAACGCCATTTTGATGCGCAGTGCGGGCGTCAAATTTATACTTTGACACACGGCGGCGCAACCAACAGGTGGGAGTCATTATTTCGTGACGGACACAGCGGTGTCAAGTCGTAAAGGAAACCAACGTTAACGCGACGCACATGACTGTGGGTCGATTTACGACAGCGCAACCCGGAAAGCGTAGTTTTTTTTTACGCAATAACGTCAAATTCACCCGCGAACACTGCCCTTTCAGCAGAGGAGAGCCAAAATGGATCCCAGATGCCACAACAGACCCCAAGAAGATGACAGCAGGCCAGGAACCAGCCAAGATGATCCATACAGGAACCAGGACATTTTTAGAAAAAAAAGAAAGTGTCGCTTCAGTGCAGAGGAGCAGGAAATCCTGGTTAAAGAGGTGACGGAACACCAGCACCAATTGTTCATCACCTCTAAATTGCCAATCAGTAGGAGAGAGGCCATATGGCAAAAAATTGTGGACAAGATCAACAGTGTGGCTGAAGAACGCAGAACAGTCACCAAGTGTAAGAAACGCTGGCATGACTGCAAACGTAGGACAAAAGAAAAAATGGCCAGGAACAGGAAGGCAGCACTGCAGACTGGAGGGGGGAGTCCAGCACACCAGGAGGCCCTGGACCACATGGAGGAGATGGTCGTAACCGTCATCCCTGAGGAGATCGTCACAGGGATTCAAGGACAGGACAGCGCAGACTACCACGACACAACGCACATGCAGGGTAAGTCGCATGGGGAATTATAATGCAATAATGATAACTGCAACCGGGGGGGGAATACCTACTACACAATGCATGTAAGTCAGCATATATATGAAGTGGCATGGGTAAAAGGGCACGGCAGGGGGGCATGGCCAGCACAGACTGAAGCTGGGGCACAACACAATACAGCACCAACAACAGTCCCATGGGGCCATCCTGTAATTACAACAGTGGAGCCAAGGGAAAGCAGCGACAGGTGGGAAGGCCACTACGTCAAACTTACATCCAGGCACTCGTCAGTCAAAATGTATCCTACATCAACTAGGTCCCTATCAGTAATCCAGTAGCCAAAACAACAACTGCAATGTAACTGCGACAACAGTTGACAATAACACCTCTGATCTCTGTGCAGCTATAGTAGCAAATGGCAGGAACCTCCCCATGGAACATACATACCTAAATTAGGGGGTGAGGATGACATCTACAACTATTTATAGAAATAAGACAAAGGCACCAGTACACTCAAATGCCAATGCCCATACTTGACACATACATCAGCCAAAGTAAACAGCAATAGGAGCCACACAGCACTAAGGACACACACATGCTGCATACGTCAGGGTCCCTCACGTGCCTGGCTAACAAGGCAACATCACTAATGTCATACTGTTCAGACAACAACATTGAGGAGGGGACACATGCAACTGGTCACTGAAACACACCTGCACAGTCTGAGAACCAAATAGGACTTTGATACGATAAACAGGGCAATCCAATTAAACACATTACCCAACATCATCTGGAAACATCAACAATGTTTACATCCATACCACATCCTAACATTGCCATGCATAGGATATGCCACACAACATGTACATTTAGGTCAATGTGAATAAAAAGTGTTTGGGGCAGGTCCTGAGAGGCAAGTGTGCTGCCAGGGCATTCACAACACCCACAGCCAGTCAAAGTGTAGTGTGGTAAGTTTTACGTATACTTTGCGCATTAGCTTCAGGCTTTATGCCTTTGTGCACTTTGCCCTGAATGTACTTTTATTCATTTGCTAACAGCTTAGAGCCTCTGTGCACTTTGCACTAAATGCTTTTTATTAGGCTTCGTATCAGTTATTTTGCAAATAGCCAGTTCTACGGTGTTGTTTTTTATTCATATCACACTGTTTTGCCTACTTCAGCACTGGAGTTCTCCATAACGTATTCACTCTGTGCTCCAGTCAAAGATACAGTCTGGTACATTGCCGATAGACGTGGAAGGAGTTCAGATTTGGCATTCCTGCGTAGGGACACTTTGTCATCACGATGACATGTTAGTTATTAAATCACTTCCTTGTCCCAATACACGCAAGAGGGAGTTTTCGAACAGAGAACCACAACTAGACGCTGCCTGCCTTGCTGCAGATGCTGAACCAGATCACAGGCCATTGCTCAGATATGAGGGCTGATGTCTCCCCAGTGATTCAGACAGCCAAGCTCGAAGCTTAACATGCTGTGCTCTAAATAGAACAAGCAGAGGGAGAGTAGAAACAGTTAGGCACCATGATAGCTTTGTTCAAATGTTTTACACTCCTGGTGACTATTTCAATTCTACCATGTTGTATTGTTTGGGTTATTGTGGCTCACACCTAATTATCTAAAAGTCAGTTGTTTTATGAAATCATCATATAAAACAAATACTGTCTTTGTTATTTGTATATGAGATCATACTGGAAAAGAGAGAATTGGTTTTGGATCTGAGTGACCACAACTTCCCAGACAGCTCGGCTGTCTAATTATTTCTTTGCCGTGGGTGACATGAGGCACTGCTAGTTAGCCAGAGCAAAAAGAAAGAATTAGGGTGACAGAGTTATTTACAAGTGGGTCAGACTCAGTCCCCCACACCATTAGCTATCCTGCTGCCTAGAAATCCAGTAATCTCATGTAGGATAATGAGAGCCCACACAACAAAATGTCTCTCCATAAGAATAGATATACACGGAGGGACGAGTAGGACAAAAAGATGACTATTCCCAAATTGGTACAAAGCAACACCTAGAGGCAATTAGGCAGACAAGTCTGATAACTCTATATCATACATGTGACACACAGGTGGGCCATAGGCCTATAACAATGCCCATATGAAGGACAGCAGATACCAATACCAAACCAGAGCACAAAGTTAAGTCATCCAAAGGCTGCCATGTTATGGCAAAATTGTCACAACACAGACACACTAATTGTACCCTGTTTCATTGCAGAGGAACATGGATCTTCTGCCGATATGCCTGTCCCTGATTTCCCTGATGACATGAATGACGAGCCCATAAATATTTCCCAGGAGACCATCCAAAAGGTCCTTGAAACCCTCCAGACCCCACCTTTAGTCACAAGGAGGAGCACAGAAGAAGCAGCCATCACAGAAGAACCACCCACCACCCCAATTCTAAGACCTGCCAGCTCCAACACAGCTGAGGACTCTGACGACACTGGCACCAGCTTTGAAAGAACTGTAGTTGGGTTACAGCGGGAGCTAGCCAAGGAGGTGCGGGTGGGGATGCAAAACATGGCAGCCAGCCTTGAGGGGGTGCGTTTGTGCATGACGTCATTTGCAGATCAGGCAGCTGCTATGCAAGCCCGAACATCTCTCTTGTAGGAACTTGCCAAAACACTGAAGGAAATCAGCACAGCTGTCATCCAGTTGACACAACACCTACAACTGCAATCCAGTCAACGTGTGCACAAATGCAACATTGAACCCCTCAGGGCCGACCTGGCTGCCTACCATCGTGATGTGGCTGCTATTCTCAAAAACCAGCAGGCCCTCCTTGCTGCAGTACTGCCCTTAATAACTCCACAGTTAGCAGCCCCCGGGATGTCTGCCTCCACGTCTTCTAACACTGAGGTGTGTGTTGCCCCTTCACAACCAACAACAATAAGGACAAACCAGGCAACACACACATCAGAAGAAGAAGACATGGAACAGATCACATTCTCACGGAAGAGTACCCGGAAGCACTAGTCCCTGCACCATGGCCTACTTTGACCAAGGTCCTACGTTTTGTCAAATGCCAGTCTCACTACAACTACACTCAATGACTGTTCTGCAATCCACTGTATGACTTGTCAGCATTGCCAGTGAAGGTCTCTCTCCTACTATTTGCCAATTCCTGTCCCTCTGCACTGTCTGTGACATCACCCCAGCATGTCAGGAGCCTCATCCACACCCCTTCTGTAGGATCACCATGTAAGAATGCACCAGAACGGACCCAGCAAACATGGACAATGGACATTTTGCACTACAGCACCTATAAATAAATAGCACTTGCACACCTATTATGTCTCTGTGTTATTTCACACTTCAACTGTGCAGTACATAACTCCAAAGTGCCTGTGTGGCAACCATGTAGCTTGTCAATACAACTGTCCTGACATCATGTAGTCTGATACATCTGTGCAGTGGCCAGGATTGCATCATAGCCTTACCATACTGAGGAGAATAACTGATGAAGGGACTAACCACACACAATCATGCTGTGTTGGACAGAATGATGCACCATCTATAGCAATTCTAGTCAACTAATGGTGGCTGAGATATGTAGGCACCATGCAATACTAAAACATGAAATTATGCTGCAAAATGTAAGCAAACATAAAAAAATAACACTGCATCAATCACCCTTTCTGAGTATACTTCCATGAAGGAAAGTCATGCAGAATTAGTACACACATGATGTAGGTCAGCAATGAAGGCAACAAGACAAGAGTGTTAACAACACCTCATCTACAAAGATCTCCCTGAACATCACACTGGAGTCCGACCTATGAAATTACCCACAATAACAAGTCTGGAAGCACACTTTGTGAAGTAGAATACATACTCACCAACACAAAACCTTGGTGATCGATGCAAACTACCAATGGTGGGTCTCCCAAATGGTGGATACTTACCAAGTTAGCACACGGGGTAGCTGGCATGTTAAACCTCCATTTTCTGGGGATGGCTAGCATAGGACACTAATGTCATACAAAAACATTCACCTACACTGATGTCAAGGCCATGATAAAGTAGCACCTAACGCATCATGTAAAGGATTAACTATATATTTATTACTATTTATTCACACAAGAGGCAACTAAGGGAAAAGTAATACCTACACTAATCTAACCTGACTACTACTAACCTACAACTGTCCCTAACTAACGTAAGCTAAACTTACTCTACACATATAACTAAACGATCTAAACATCAACCCCCCACCCACCATTATGAGACAGGACACATGCAGGACAACACTTACTAACCTACACACATACTATACTATCATAAACAATCATATATTTTTTTGTATTTGTTTTTTTTTATTATTATCATTTTTTTTTTTTTTAAACAAACAGGAATCCCAACATTGACCCCCACCCACCCACACAAAAAATAAAGATAGAAAGAATAAGTACCCCCCACCCTCTTCCTTAATACTAACTAAGCTAACTACCTATACTAACCTAATTCTAATCCCCAAAACCCAACTATCAGTACAAAATAGGAAAGAGGAGAGAGGGGAGGGGTAAAAGTTAAACATGGCAAATGGCCTAGAGGTTGGCCCTCCGTAGGGTCCGCCTGATGGACCGAACCCTTTTTTTGATATATGCCACATTCTGGCTTAGCTTGTCCACCTTTGTAAACACCTTGTCCAATTTACGGCTCAATGCCAGGAATGCGGCTGGGTCCACAGGAGGGGCTGATGCAGTCTGTGTGCGGGCCGAGGTGGACCCTGTGCCAGCAGTTGAATACCCACTGGACTGTCCTGGTTGTTGAACATGGCTGGGTCCAGGTCTTGATGAGGAGCCAGGGTCAACTGTGCCCGACGTTGCTGGGCCCACTTGGGGAGACCTGATGGATGTGGTGGTGGTGGATGTTGTGGGCAATGTAGGGCCACCCTGTGGTGAGGCCCACCATGCCCCGGAGGCCCGATCTGATTGGTATTTTAGGGCCATCCTCCTGTACCCCGACTGCACCTGCAGGATGTGCCGGTATCGCATGGCACACCTCTCAAATTGGTGTCTATCTGCGGCACTCATGTTTGCAGCTGTGAAGAGATATGGCAAATATTTACCATGGGAATTGCATTGGGTGGAATAGCACAATGGGTTATTTGTACATTACTTGTACTGTATTTGTTACAGCAATTGTCACAACATAGTTTATTTAAAGTCTCAGAGGAAGTACATGTGAAGCCTGCATACATAAGGCCATCTCACACCTAGCATATCCATGTCTCTACATGATGGATGACATCAGCATAAACTTCTCAACCAAATAATGCCTAATGCAGCTGACATTAAGGCTGAACCTCTTCCGCATACTGACTTCACTACATATGTCACTCTATGTGATAACTATCACAACCCTCACTCAATGCCATTTGTAATTTGTTGTTTGCAAATATTGAACCCATGGGCCATAACCGAATGTGTACACTAGGGGCCAGATGTAGGAAGACGGCAAATTGCGACTTGCAATTTGCGAGTCCGAGCGACTCGCAAATTGCAACTCGCAATTTGCTATGCAGAACGGTGTCTCAGACACCGTCTGGGAGTCGCTATGGGGTCGCAAAGACCCACCTCATTAATATTAATGAGGTGGGTCGCAATTTGCGCCCCCATAGCGATTATGGGCACTCACGGGGATGGAGGCCTGCTGGGAACAGCAGACCTCCATGTCCGTGACTGCTTTTAAATAAAGCAGGTTTTTTTTTTCCAAGTGTAGCCCGTTTTCCTTAAAGGAAAACGAGCTGCACTTAGAAAAAAAATATGAAACCTTTAGTTTCGGATTTTTTCAGGGCAGGTAGTGGTCCCTTGGACCACTGCCTGCTCTGAAAAAATATTTTGGGTCCACTCACAAAGGGGAAGGGGTCCTATGGGGACCCCTTCCAGTTTGCGAGTGGATTACCATCCACTTTAAGTGGATGGTAACTGCGACTCCATTTGCGACCGCGTACTCAGTCGCAAATGGAATTGCATACCACTGCGAGTCGCAAATAGGAAGGGAACACCCCTTCCTATTTGCGAGTCGGAAATGCATTTTGCGAGTCGGTTCCGACTCACAAAATGCATTTCTGCATAGCAAACACACGTTTGCGACTCGCAAACGGCGATTTTCGCCGTTTGCGACTTGCAAACTGTTTGCTACATCTGGCCCTAGGTTCTAAACAAAGTTGCAAAAGGTCACAAGTACCTGTAACATACTGGTTGCTACAGTCCTAGGTAACCTATTCCCAATCACATGGCAGTCTTTGAGGGTGGGGTGGGAAGAACAACCAACAATCCCAGGTTCAATGCACACCCAGGAGTGTATAGAAAGGTCAACAAGTATTTGCCTCCACACACAACACCAATGAAGGGCTAGCAACACGTTGGAGTCAGCCAAACATTGTCATATCCAAGGTCCACACATGTCAAAATGCTCTGACTCAGGCCAACATCACATACTATCAGTGAGGCATGTTTTACAACACACACAGAGGAGCAAGAACACCCATGATCATGAGTCGACTGAGCACCTAGGCCATTGCACTCTAGTCACACACACTTCTAGTTCAACTTGTGGAAGTACATGCCCCCGGAAGATCCAACCTACAGTGTACACAGTGCATCCTCATCTAGGAAGCTGCATATTTCATACAAGCCATTTGCCAAAGCTATCTGGGAGAATGTCAGTCTGATATGCAGACTCAGTTCAAGCCAAGTCCCAGAGCAACTCTTACATTAACCAGTGTATTCCACATGACTCATCCCATTCCCCGTAGCGGGCCGACTGGAATGACCCACAGCCCCTAAATCTGAGAGATGGCTAAGTATTGGTCTACAGAAACAGAAGTGATATTTGAAATCCCACTAAAGCAACAATGCCAACGAACGGGCAGCGCATCAAATCATGAATTCTGTTGAACACACAGTAGTCCATCATGCATCACTAGCAAACAATAAAAATAGCACTCAGGCCACACTCACTGTAGGTATCGGGGTCCTCAAAATGTGCCACCTCTCCCACGGTGTACGGTGCTGGTCCACCTGTAAAGCATGAAAGGAAGAATATACTCAGACTCCGTGCACTGACAAATAATTGCAGTTACTATGACACTGTGTGAATATGACATGGTAATGATACACTTTCCCACATGCTCATACTGCATGGATGAATTTTTAATCAACATTAACATTGGATGAGTCTCCTGCTACAGTTACGCACCCTACTACACACATGCAGTGGCCAGGACAGTCATTTGTTGTCAAAGATACACCTCCATTAGTATGCCCCAACAATAATGGCTTGCATTCATCTCATCATGTGCATCCCAGAGAGACATCCAAAAGCTGGTTACTTGAGGACTGCATGACCCCTCAAACTCAAACAGGCTATGTGGACATTTTCAACACACAGCAACCAGACACACATGTGACATATGTGTGGACAACATAGCTAACTTCATGTGACGTGAAGGCACCACACATTTATAGCATCATCATGGGTTTACAATTTTCTGTCTAGCTATGGCGTCTACATATGTAGGTATGTTGTTTCAACATAACTTTCTCACTGGCCAATATGACCTGTAGAGTTCAAATAGAGGCATTAACGTGTTGCTTGTCTGACACAAAGGCAACACTACATTACATACAGCTACAGGCATCCGGTATGTGTTGAAAACATGAGCCATCTGACTGCTAGCATTGGTCTTCCTACACATTGTGCAACAAATACACATTAGGTTTCCCTAGCATTACACACAGTCAGCTACTTATCTAGCAGATTGGGTAACAATCATCACATGTCCCCACACAGATTTCAATTATTCACATGTAATTGATTTGTACTCACCAACATGGCCACCAATCCTGATTCCCAGGTGGTCCAGCAGGTCCTGCTCCCTGGATATGAGATCAGCCCAGCGGTGCTTTAGTTGATGCTCATTTCTAATGCTACCGTACACCCGGACCAGGTGATGGCGCACCTTCCCCCACCGGACTTTACGTGCCTCCGTGTGATACCCCTGTATCACACGGCCCCCAGCCTCCAGCATGAGTGGGAGGAAATGGCAAACAAGCCAAATGAATCCCCCCAATTCCTCCTCACCCATCCTGCCAAGCCGAGGCCTACCTGACATATTAACAAATTGAAAGGTGAAAAATGAGACAAACAAGTAAAAGTGGGAAATGGGGAAAGGTAGAGTAGTGAAGGAAAAAGAAAACTTAAGAAAAATAGCCCAACTAACCCCAAAGTTAAACTACCCAGAACAGACTCCCACAGACAATACAAACAAAAACAGGATTGGACAAAGTATACTAAACAGACTAAGACAATATTAGACAACAAGACTATGATCACAAAAACACAAAATACAAGGTACACAGGACACAAAAGCAGTTAAACACAGGACTACACTTTTCACACAACCACACAGTCTAGATAAATCTGAGACTGCAAAGTGAAAGTGAAAGTTACCTCACAGTACAGATTTTGTAAACAGGATATCCTATTACATCACTTCCTGCATAAAATGGCCGCCGTTTTTATTTTTCCGTTATGTGTCATATTTTCACGCATACAGATTGTGCGTCATATTTTTTAACGCATAACATTGCACATAATGCAGAGTCAAAAGTAATTTCTTCATTGTTCCTTACATTATTGTGAGGCTGAGTTTACAGTTCTAGTGTAGAATTATAATTTCCTGGCAAATATGAGAAACATATATGAAAATGTATATTTGACTCTGCATTCTGTGCACTCCTGTACGTGAAAAAATTATGACGCCCATGCTATATGAGTGGAAATTTGACGCTACATGGACATTATGGTGGACATGTCATGTACCTTATTAATTTATTATTGTTCATATCATATTTTTTGACTCTGCATTCTGTGCACTCCTGTACGTGAAAAAATTATGACGCCCATGCTGTATGTGTGGAAATTTGACGCTACATGGACATTATGGTGGACATGTCATGTACCTTATTAATTTATTATTTTTCATATCATATTTTTTGACTCCGCATTCTGTGCACTCCTGTACGTGAAAAAATTATGACGCCCATGCTGTATGCGTGAAAATTTGACGCTACATGGACAATATGGTGGACATGTCATGTACCTTAATAAATTAATTATTTTTCATTTCGTATTTTTTGACTCTGCATTCTGTGCACTCCTGTATGTGAAAAAATTATGACGCCCATGCTGTATGTGTGGAAATTTGACGCTACATGGACATTATTGTGGACATGTCATGTACCTTATTAATTTATTATTTTTCATATCATATTTTTTGACTCTGCATTCTGTGCACTCCTGTACGTGATAAAATTATGACGCCCATGCTGTATGCGTGGAAATTTGACACAGTTTTAAATTATGTCTTCATTTTTTAAAGTTGAGGAAGGAACTTTGTCATGACCAATGAAGTGCTATGTGATACACATTTGTGGTTATCTATGACACATGTCCCTTATTGGATGTATAGAAGGCATTCACACTGTAATATTTATGATACCTCAAAAAATGTATTAACCATATTTGTACACATATTTTGGGTAATTGCTGATGGCTATTTTGAAATGATGAATGGGATACCATGATGTATTCCTTCTCAAAAATGTGTCCACATTTATCATGGTAATGCATTTATCTATAGTCCAAACAGGGAGTGCAATAGTCACTTACACTTTTTATGGGGCTAACCATGTCCTATTATGATTTTGTGTATCTGATTTGTGTTTGACTTTTGACATGTAGGCCACACATGCGCCTTATGCATGTGTTTAGTTCACAAGTACATGATTCTTGTATATTTGGGGGGCGGTAGAGGTGGACTTAGGCCCCCAGCACCCTAGGGTTTGCCCTTCCAGATTTGCTAATTTATCCATGGCTTTCATTTATTCTGTTATGCAAAACCTGCAGCAGCAGGCTAATGGAAGGCCATAGGGTATGAATCACTGTTAGCAATTCATTCATCTCATTAGCCCATTTGACGTTTGCCCTATTGATTATTTGGAGCAATCTGACATACCATTTTGCACTGACTATGTTTGCTAAATCTCAGCGTTCCTCATGTGCTGATGACAAATAGGTTGTTGATGTATGTGACCCTTTATGCATTACCTGGTTTAGTGGCATGTTACATTCTTCCTGCTAGGTTCGAACTGGGACACTACTGTGATGGGCTGCTTGCAAATATTTGGTTGATTGGATGACATATGTTTATATGTGTGTGCGAATGTGGATCCACTATCACCTGTCTGGGAGTATGTTGTCACTGTAACTTCAAGGTCTCCTCATAAGTTAGTGGCAGCTAATGTTGTTCCAATTGGGTATTGTTTATATCAAAAATTGAGAGAAGCCATTGAGGACATGGTCATGTACACATGGATGGTCCCACCCTGTCACTGAACACGTGTAATGAGACTTTCAAATGATCTACATTTTTGGGCTGAGTGAGAGACTGTCTCAGGTGTCTGGATCAGGCATGTGTCATTGCCACATTTTTACTCCTGTTGGCCTCTGTGGATGGTAATGTATCATGTAACATCCTACCCTCTGTGCAGACATTTGTGGTGTATATTTTTTGTGTGATGAGTGTTATGTCATTATTGCTCAATGAGACGACATTCTTCTTCAGCAATTTCGAACTAAAGGTGGGCAGAAATGAATAGGCCAAAGCATGATGTGGTGTTTGTTATCTGTGTTTATTTACAATTGTGCAATAAGTGTTGATATAAGAAATTATGAAAAAAAATTATTTACAAGCTGTTGGCGCCTACGCACTCCTGCTGCCGTGTTTGGTTGTTCCCCCTCCTGTTGCAGGCCAGCATCCTCCTCTTCGTCATCTTCAGGCATGTCTGGGTCTGGTTCAAGGAGGGGAATGTTCCTTTTTACACAAATGTTGTGCAATATGGCACAAGTGAGTATGATCCTAAAGACCATCTCTGGGGAATAGAGTAGGCTACCGCCTGTGATGTCAAGGCAGCGGAACCTTGACTTTAGGATCCCAAAGGTCCGCTCAACAATGCTGCGTGTCCTCTTATGGGCATCGTTGTATGCCCGTTCTGCAGCAGTAGTGGGGTTCCCAAATGGTGTCATTGGCGAAGGCTGGATGCCATACCCCTGATCAGCTGAAATAGAAACACAGAATGGGATCAATTAGATGTAGAAAGCACTCTTGTACAGACCTTTGATGGCAGTAGTTGTCTTGTGTTGTCTGTGACTCTTTTGTGTACTAATGTGACAACCTATACTTGTAGGGTAAATGTTTTGCATTGAGTTTTTTCCTTGGCTGAGCAAGTGTTTGTTAGCTAACCATTTGTCAGCAGTCTGTATTTTGATTTTCATAACAGTGTGCCCTCCCTTGCATTGTGACTTGTGATACACGTGTCCGTGTGTCTTCACTGGGGGTGAGATGATAGTTCCATGCAGAGTTAAAACATGAAAGTGTAGTTAAGACGTTTATATGAAAGTACCCTGGACATCCCATACCTTAAGACTTATGCAATGTGTTAATGTACAGGTTATTGTGACACTTCCAATTTGCAAGGTGACATTTAGGCAACCACACTCATTAATGTCTTCACATTAAGCTGTGGAGTACATTCCAATGTGCGATAGGTTCAATGGTGACTTATGACACATGGCTAGTGATGTGAGGACCTCAGTGTGTTCCTGGCTAGGTGTTGCTAATGTGGTGTATGTGTTGTTTGTCCTAGAGGGTTGCTGTGCAGTGTGAATATGAGTTTGATTTTTGTCCTTACCAACAAGTAGTCCATTGCCATACCGTCCATCCTGGAAGTGTTGGTTGATGGTGCTGTGACGGAAGATGAATGCGTCATGTACACTCCCAGGATATTTAGCCACGATGTTGCTGATCATTCCTTGGTGATCGACTATGGCCTGCACGTTGATTGAATGTGTGTGCTTCCTCTTGCGGTAGAGGTGTTCTGTTGCAGCAGGTGGCACAAGGCGTACATGTGTGCAGTCGATTGCACCAAGGACGTGTGGGAAGCCACTGATGGCGTAGAACCCCTGTTTAGTTTCCTGCTGCTTCTGCAGTGTGTTGGGAAAGCAGATGTGGCGGGGTGTCAGTTGAATGATGGCATCCAGTACTTTTGGCAGGAATGCAGAGAATGATGGTTGTGATATTCCACCAACCAGGGCACCAGTTGTCTGAAACGAGCCACTTGCCAGCAGGTGAAGTACGGCAAGCAGCTTTGTTTCTGTTGGGATTGTGCGGGGTGTCACCAAAGTGGGGGCCAACTGCTGTTCAATATTTCTCAGCAGCTGCTGAATGGCCTGCCAGTTCAACCGGTACCTCTGGATGATGTTGTGTTCCCTGAGGCCATGCAGGGTTGTTCTTGGGCAGAATATCCTCTCCTGCCTTCTGCGCTGTCTTTGGGGTCCCTGCTGTTGTTGTTATGGCTGCTGTTGTTGCTGCAGGGCTCTGCGTCTACGTGCACACTGAAGAAAAATCACCTCCATGTCTCCCTGTTGCTGCTCTGCTGCTCTGCTGCTCTGCTGTTTGTTCTGTGTGTTCTGATTAAATACAGGTGTGTTTGCCCCATTTTAACGCCTGCCCTGACCCAGGCGTTAAATTTTGACCACATCGGGCTTTGCGTCATTTTTTTGCTCCGCCTACCGGCCGGGATTCCTTTTTGCCCGGAAGCATAAATACGAAGCGTGGCCGTGTGCGTCGTTTTTTGGACGGGAACGCCTACCCTGCATATCATTAACACAGGGCGGGTTGCCGCTTCCAGAAAATGGCACACACTGCGGATTTTTCTCGTGCGCGGCCTCGGGCGTCAGGGTTTAAATATGGGGCAACGTTTGCGTTGATTGTGCGTCAAAATTTTTGACGCACATTCGGCGCAAACGGAGTATAAATATGCCCCTAATATTCATGAGGTAGGTCACAATTTGAGACCCATTGTGAATGTCTATAATCACAGGGAGGGTGACCTGCTGGGCTCAACAGACCACCATGTCTGTGATTGCTTTTAAAGAAAGCTATTTTTTTTTTTTTAATGCAGCCCATTTTCCTTAAAGGAAAACGGGAGCATTCAAAAAAGAAAAATGAAAAGTTTTCTTTTAATTTTTTAAGAGTAAACAGTGGTCCATGGGACCACTGCCTGCTCTTAAAATATGTTTTTGCATACATTGACAAAGAGAAAGGGGTCCCTTGGGGACCCCTTCTCGTTTGCAAATGGGTTACCACCTACTTGAAATAGGTGGTAAAATGTGAATGTTTTGCGACCCCATTTCGGTCACAAAACATACCTGCATACCCCTGCGATTCGGTGTTAGGAAGGGATGCCCTTGAAATGCCCCTTTCTAATGGTATGTAGTCATAATTCCAATTTGCGATTTGGTAACAAGTTACCGAATCACTAATTGGAATTCATACATACCAAAATGCATTTTTGCGGTCGCAAAAATACATGATACATCTGGCCCATGGTCTTGTGACCGCTCATTTATTTTCATAAAATTGAAGAGTGATCCCCTCCAGCTCTGGCTTTGCCACCAACCTGCTCATACCCCCAGTTGTGCTGCAGCTTCCAAGTCAAATTAACTAAAGGTCATTGGTGCACCTTCCCCATAAAAGTAGGCCCAGATTTACTAAGCGTTTGCAGTGTCCTTGAATTGCGCAGGGTGATGCAAGGCAATGCAAAAGCTTAAGAAACACGTACAAAGCCCCACAGGAGTCAATTTGTATTGCCTCACATGACTTTATAAAGAAAAGTAATGCAAAAACAGTGTCTTGCATTCTGCATCACCCACAGAAAAAAGAGACTCTTAGAATTGGTTTAGTGTAGGAAGATATCCCTTCTTGCACAAAAACAATCCTGCCCGTAATGTAGGCACCCTTGCACCAGGATGCCTGCATTGGAGCTAGGCAGCCTCAAATGACTTAACACAGGCAGAAAGCTGAAGAGCACCATATCTTAGCAGATATGGGGCCATATTTATACTTTTTGACGCAAAACTGCGCTAACACAGTTTTGCGCCCAAAAAATTAGCGCCGGCTAACGCCATTCTGAAGCGCCATGCGGGCGCCGTATTTATTGAATGGCGTTAGCCGGCGTTAGCCGACCGGCGCTGCCAGGTGTGCGTGGAAAAAAACGACGTACACCAGGCAGCACCGGCGTAGGGAAAAATGGCGTTTGGGCGTCCCAAAATGGGGCAAGTCAGGCTGAGGCAAAAAAATCGTCCTAACCCGATTTGCGCCATTTTTTTTGGGCGCCCAGACGCCATTAACAGGACTCCTGTCTTACCAAAGACAGGAGTCATGCCCCCTTGCCCAATGGCCATGCCCAGGGGACTCATGTCCCCTGGGCATGGTCATTGGGCATAGTGGCATGTAGGGGGGCACAAATCAGGCCCCCCTATGCCACAAATTTTTTTAAAAATGCTTCTTACCACAACTTACCTTTTCTTCCCTGGGATGGGTCCCTCCATCCTTGGGTGTCCTCCTGGGGTGGGCAAGGGTGGCAGGGGGTGTCCCTGGGGGCAGGGGAGGGCACCTCTGGGCTCATTCTGAGCCCACAGGTCCCTTAACGCCTGCCCTGACCCAGGCGTTAAAAAGAGGTGCAAATGCGGGGTTTTTTGCCCCGCCCACTCCCGGGCGTCATTTTTGCCCGGGAGTATAAATACCACGCACATGCCTGGGAGTCATTTTTTAAGACGGAAACGCCTACCTTGCATCTCATTAACGCAAGGAAGGTGTTCACGCCAAAAAATGACGCTAACTCCATGAACTTTGGCGCTAGACGCATCTAACGCCAAAGTATAAATATTGAGTTAGTTTTGCGTCGAATTTGCGTCGAAAAAAACGACGCAAATTCGGCGCAAACGGAGTATAAATATGCCCCATGGTGCTTTTATATCCTCTCCCATTTATGCAACGCAGCACAGCAATTTTGCGTGCTGTTCTGAGTTGCCTGAACTTTTAGTAGATATGCGCCATAGTTCCTGTATGGTAATAGACCTGTAAAATCTGTAGAAACAGATGCCTCGGGACAGCTGCTGATGTCTCTATTTCTTCTATGAATTCTCAGTTCAATATCCATACCCACTTGCTAAATATGCAGCAACAGCAGCATTTCACCATCATAGCCTCTACTTTCAGGAAGGCCAGTACTTTTTTGAGGAAGAAAGTAGTAAATGCCAAAACATTTGCCCCTTTGCAATATAAGCCTAAAACAGCAAATAAAAGACGAAAGCAGGTGCCAAACAATTTAGCACCATGTAAACTATTATCTAATTGAAATTGCCTAGAGATAAATCCACCAAGTTAAAAATACAAAACGGACTATAGGCAGTATTCTACTCTAAAATCAATCCTGGGCCTTCCAGAAACCCCAAACCTGGTAAATGGCCATTTCATCTTGCCAGTAAAAGGACATAGGTTAGATGCGAACGTACTGCAAGTAGGCCCTAGTGCCCACAATAAATTCAGGCACGTGCTGTTGCAACCGATTTGGTAATAATGGAATCCCTCTATACATAACCCCCACCTGGGTAGCCAACTAACCGGCATTCTACTGTACTAGTGATATGTTCGTACTTAAACAGGTAACATATTTATTAAATTGAGCAGATCCGTGTATTTCCATTTAAAATTAAAAAAAAAACTAAAGGCAACAAATACAAGCTAATACATGTCAAAAGCCTTTAAGAGCTGTCTAAACTATTCATAATTTGTTTGACAGTAAATTAAGGCTAAGTTGGCATGCTATATTTATTTTTACAAACTGATACTTAAGTAAGCATCGGGGAGGCCCCAACAACGTCCCCTGTGACTGCATGGCAACTCGCAACAGAGGTCCTGCTCTGCTGTCCTTTACTTTTTGTGATGCATGAGGGAATGACATTCTATCAGCTGGTGCTTAATAGGTGATCAATTTCAGACTCAATGTAATGGCCTTTAGCTGTTATGTCACATGCCGCTGTGCCCAGGTTTCCTCTTTCCCTTGTCAAGGCTCCAGAAGAAAGATGGATGCTCCATATCATTCATGTGGAGCCCCACTTCAAAGAATGCAGAAATAGGACAGATTAATTTGAGAATAATGAACCAACACGTCCACCAGAGAAAAATATCGGCTACAGCCACAAGCTCCTGTGTTATAGAACAAGTAAATACATAGAATTCATAAACTGTAAAAAAAAAATGCATATATATGCCAAGTCTTTCTTAAAATGCCTACATTTTAATGCTTCTGTGAATACAATTAGACCTGTTCATAGTACTCGATAATATCTTTAACTGGACACAAACTAGAGCCGTCATATCACCTGTAATATACATAATGCTTTGGGCGTTTTAAGGAAAATTGTAAAACTCTGCCAAGAATGTACATTTGAATTACATAAAATAACACCTACAAATGGTAAGAGATGCATGTATCATCAGCCAATAGCTACTACTATACAGCATATGATGTACTTAACAAAGACTTTGTCTAACGTTATTTCCTGTACTGCAGCATATGCCACATGTGATAACCTATCACTAAAACATGACAAACTGCATTTCTCTAGTTGGCAATATCAGTAGCGCCACCAAATTATGACAAGCTTTACTGGATGGCTGCCATTTTAGTTTAGGCAGGAATCGCAGCCAACTGAGATCCTGCTGTGCAGTTTATTAAACTGTGTGTATTTTGTATCAAGTATTTATATACATGCCAGCATTGCTTTTTCTTTGATATCGTTTTATAAAAAAAATGAATTATAGATAATGGCAATGTATTATTTAGCTCTAAAAATGCATATTTCATTTTCATATTTTTGAAAGGGGGAGGCTTTCTGGCTGCATTTTTAAAAGACTGACTCCTTTAAGAAAGGCCATGAATAAAGCATGGCCTTGCTTGCATTTGCATATTTATGGTGTCTGGTGTAGACCTGTGTAGATTGTGCTTGCAAAATACATGCAGACTCGATTCCCTTTAGAGCAAAACCTTGAAAGTCTTCCCGCCTGTCTCATAAAACAAAACTCCCTTTACCTGCTGATCAGCTATGTCCTTTCTTAAGATGTTTGTTGTTATTTCGAGCTAATTGTCAGCACAGCGTGTCAGGTTATAAATGTAAAGCTGGCACACAGCTGCATAGAAAATGTGTTTTTCTTGTGCAGTTTTTCTCACAGTGATGTCCAAATTTTCACTGGTGCCTGCCCTTGACAGGACTGTTTTATTTCACGGAAATGCTCAACCCTGCCATTCAAAAGGCAAAACAAAGTGGCGTGTTGTATTTCCTTACAGACACACATGCTGTAACACCCACTGGAAATTCAAAACAGGTCATTTGAAAAACATCAGCAGTTTGTTTGACAAAACAGTAACAAGTCTTCAGCATTTTGTATAAAATACATTTTTGATTCATGCATGACGCTTCTGCAGTTAATTGCAAACAATATTATTCCACTAGAGAGTGCACACATCACTGATTCCAGTTGTATTCAAATGTTTTAGACTCACTCCAAATGTAATGTTTCCATGGATTAGCATGTGTATGGCAGAAACACGGCAGGAAGTTGAGTTGCTGGGTAAATGATGCAATAAGCAGGGCATCCATTTGCCATGGTTCTTTCTCACAAGAAACCATGGACCATTCCATTTACCCTCCATGGTATGCTTTCCGTTTTGATGATTAAGTCACTCTGGTTGGAGTATGAGCTGGATGCACACATCTGCCAGTTAGAATTGGGTATTCCCATACTGCGGGACTCATAGAGGCACACAAGAAGTGCTTTGGGCCCGATGGCCAATTACTGAGGCTACACAGGGATCAGTTAAGGACTTACAAAGGGTTGGTTGCGTCCACGTCAATCAAATTGATTCTCACTGTGTCTTCAGTGGGTCCCGTGAGATGCACAGTGGCCATGTTAGTACCTGCTAGGTTCATCGGAGATCCTCAAGATGTGCAGAAACCTCTTTCAGTATCACAGAATGTATTTGAAGTTTTATTAGATTCTGAAGATCCTATCATCATCACGTGGCTCATGCATGAATACAAATATTAGAATCAAACTATAATCGTTCAGGTTCATTTAGACAAACTGATAGTTTAGGATCATTTCTAACTGCTATAAATACCCCTCATTATAATAAATGAACAGCATATAGGATTCTTGAAAAGACATAGATTATGGTAAGATAAGCAACAACAAGGTTGATAATAAGTTCTCAATAAGTTCTCAAAGTGAAGACACAGTGCAAGGCAACAGCGAAAGGAAGGGGGGTGCACAAATAAAAATATATGCACTGATTAAGTTAGAAGTGCATTTGCAACCCTGACATTGCACCACTTCACGGGTATTCTGTCCTCAGTCTATGTTTGACAAGGCAGAGCTAAATCCATCGATATTTCTACCCACTAACAGGTCTTCCTCGAGACTAAACAACAGGTAGCAACCTATGGCAAAAAACAACACTGGTCACGGGTAAGAGTCAATGAATGGATGGCAGAAATAATCTCAACTGAACAGTCGATTTGACAGAAAGAAGGCCTGAGCACAATATCCCAAAAAGTAATTTGTGAGGAAATATATTCGATAACAAATCCTTCAGGAATTTCCAGAGAGACACAAAAACATGTATAGAAAATGCAAATCACTGTAAAAAGGGATTAGTCACCCAAGAGGAGGCAATCACTGTTCAGCCACTTTCTTCTGTAAAGACAGTATTTTTTACTTGACTTTTAGACATTTGGGATTCTCCCTATCATCTCCGTGAAAATCCTCAGTTCAAAGTGTTCATTGACAATAACAAATGACCTGGAGATCTTTGTTCTAGGCAGACAACCTGTTTACATTTCATTTTCAAGCAGAAGGTGACACTCTTAGGGGACAAGTAGTTTGCAGTGAGCCAGAATATATCCATAGTATTTGCAATGTTGTTCTATTTCCTAGGTTAGCTACAGAATGAAATCGAATTCAGAAATGCATGTGTTCCTCATCTTGTACTAGGTTAGTGACAGTTCTTCAGGAGCACATGGACAGGGCGGACAGCAGTAGAACTATTCCTGTGTCAACCAGAATTCTGGGTTTACACAGTTGCATCACATTTCACAGCTGCATCATATTTGTGACAAATTTACAATTAAGAAGCATAGAGAGATCAAGAGACTCGTGTAGGTTTGACTAATGTTCCACTTCGCCAAACCTCGAGCTTCCCCAACTCATTTGTAGGTGGGGGATCAGTTTGGTTTCTGATGTCTCCGTTATCATGGGCAACTACCCACTGCAATATGCATATCTCCTAGTTGCATCGGTGTGTTCACTATGAGCATTGCAGATGGCTTTCTAAGGCATACAACCTCGGGTTGTGTCATATTAAGTGGCATGCAAAATTAACAATTCTTTTAGAATGGCGCAGATGCTACTATCCTTAGATGACATGCCTTACTTTATTCCCTTTATCACCTGTGATAGTTAGTTGCTGGAATGAAACGCAAGCTAATGTTAAAAAAACAAAACCACTGAAACAAGTTGTAGTTTATTGAACAAATTATATCTTGCACCCCATAATGTTTATTTTTCCGCCATTCATTACTACTTTGTCTTCATTTTAAACCTCTAATTATCCAAGGACATCTTCACCTAACTGCTTGGAAGTATTATTTGCATCAGAAATGTATTTTGCAAGTTCAACTGACTGCTGATGTTCTTGAAAAATAAGGACAGGCTGGTGGGTTCCACAAGTGCACCATGTGTTCTTCCTCTAGCCACCAACATTTGAGCAACTGTAGTGAACCAATGTAGGCAACACTTTTTTATGCAGTTTCCAGGAAAGCTTCTAGGATAATGAGGGTAACAGAAAAATGTAATTTATCTGCTGCAGCCCATCCATGCACAATTGCCATTTTTACTGGCCCTACTTTCTGCTACACCTTGACAGTGTGGATATGTTGGTAGTGTCAATCAGAAAGAATTATTTATTGTTGTATTAGTGAACAATTTGTCAGGAGCAAAAGAAACTAAAAGAAAAACATAAGTGATATCAACACATATCTGTTCCTAAATAGGATATCGTGTGAATATGTCATAAAATGTAAACATTTATCTCATAATTGTGGAGATGCATGTATCAAAAAGGACGATTCCACTGATCTGTTTGAACTGAGTTTTTAGAGTTAGGGGTGAGAATCATTTACTTTGTGAATACTTACTCATAGAGTATACAATCATGGTGCCTTAAGCTTTCAGAGTGCTTACCTCTGGTCCCTCAGAGGTCCTATTGAAAAGCTGAAGGGACAGGGGTATTGTCTCATTATGACAAAGTGATATGAAATAGTCTGGTTATATTGTGAAAAGGCTCAAGGGCAAGAGGCAGATGTATTTGTTTTTGTGAACAATAAATGGTATGAGATATTGTAGTATATAGAGGTGGACAGTGCACCCAAGGCACACATACAAACTAAGAATGATCATCCTTACCTGAAGAATATGTTCAAAGAGAATGCACAGTGAACGTGTAAAGACCCACATAGAGATATTGAACATGTTTAATTTGAGGTTTTCCTGGTGTTGGAGTGTGACCTTTTATAATCAATATTAACATGAAAAGCTTTCAAATTAATGTATAAAGAAGCTGCATAGAAAAAGTGTTAGAATAATATTAATGCACACGTTTGAAATGTGCCCACGGGTGTGGCCACCAATGTACACAATGACTAATGAAACTGATTAATAATGAATTATTAATGTATTCATGTATGATTTTGCATTAAGAGTTATGTATTAAGGGTTTGCTAAATTACTCACTAGGCCTTAGTTAGCAAGGGTTTGGGCCTAACTGATTGTTCTCATATTAACCGTGTTTTCTAACATGCAATGTGCTGCTTTCCTGAAGGACATGAAGCTGTACTTTTCCAAAAGCTAGAGAGATGTGTTTGTAGCCATAGTAAATTCTTTCTCATGAGACCCAACTTGCTCAAGGAGACATTATTGACGAATGCAACAGTGTAATTCACAACAGGTACAAGGTCGCCTAAACCAATGGAAGACAATGGAACTACTGACTGGAGTGACTAGTGTAACTTTTCCTACCTGACATTCTACCCGTTGAAGACGTCAATCACAGGAGCCAATAAACTGCATGAGAACTGTCTTAGGGGAAAATTCTAGTAAGGTGTGCGACGGATTATTGGACAGAAATAACGATGCAGCAAATATTGCCCAATGGGAAATTAGAGACTTGTTCAACAGTTTTAATATAACAGCGTGAGACAAGGAGAAATCAGCCATTATTACTTTGCCATTATTGAGCCATCACTCACCTTGACCCTGCCACTCCTGAAGCCGTTATTCTTTTAACTATCCTGAGAGACTTTGTCTTTGGCTGTTTGATGCCCTAACCATCCTCGCCGTACCCTTTGCCTGATTTGCACTTCTCCTCCTTATGAGGGAAGAGCCCTTTGCTATACCTTGCTAAGCCCTACCTGCTTATCCTGGCTGATGGCGAATCGACTGATGACTGAGGACGAAGAATGTCACTGTCTGCCACCCCATTTGGATGGGTAACTATCTGATGATAAATTGTAATTGTCTGTTTGCCTTTTCTTTCTTGGTACCAACTGCTCCTTTTGATAGAGGCCATAGTTAGATGTTTTCTAAATTCATATTACTAAATTGTTTTGCATGAAGCCCAACATGCTGATGCTAATTAGAGGTTAGTTAAGGAGTTCACCAAAATCGGGTGCATATAGACAAATTTCTGAATCTTTGCTTTGTTGAATAATGTACTAATAATACTTTGCTAAAAGTTGATTCATGTTGACTTTGTGCTTTGTGCTAATGTTCATGATCTTTGCATTGATAAAATCTTATTCCAGCTGCCATATTGCAGTTTTATTGATGAGGTTATTGGTATTGAGACTAATGAACATGCTAGTAGGTTGTAACTAATAGGGAATAAATATCCCAAATCTTACTAGATTTGTGTGGTCATTCAATGGCCGAAAGGTCATAGTGTGTTTCATTCTTATTAAATGTCAATGATAAGGGTTATTGATTAGGTATTGAGAATATTGATGTTGAAGAACCAGAACCTTATGGGCCTGGCGGCGCAGGGTACGCCTGAAATCTCCTTGGATTCACCTGCCTCAACTAACAGAGACACGGGACACTCTGTCAGGCGTAAAAGATCAGATTTTATTAGCTGCAGCTAGTACAGTTGTCCAAGAAGTACACAAGGTATGTTCTCAGGAGACTGCCACTTTACTTTGTGGCGCACAATCTTATATACCGTATAAAAACCATTTATTAACTACATACACTCCCAGAACACATAGAAAGGAGCCAGTAAGAATAATGTAAAGATAGAACAGAGCCAATAGAAATGTCGGAAAACAAGACAGAACAAAGTATCAAGTGACTTAAGGTTGCCTCCCCTCCAGCTGTGTTTGTCACCCCTCCCTTGAACTAATTCATTAACCGATCCACAACGAAGTTGCATGTGGTGTGATAAGTTTGTGTGCGTTTGGAGGACAGTTGTGAAATGAGAGAATACTAGCAAAGGACAGCGAAGGCCAGAAGATAAGATAAGATCGGCGGAGAATAGTGTGAGCCTACAGATAGTTGAAACAAGGATTAGAAAACCAGACAGGGATTAGTGTACTCGGTCAGACCTTAATACCAGCCTTGTAAAGATAGAGGCAGAAGGCTATTTTGAACACCATGTTGCAGAATAAGCAGAAAAGGCAGAATGGACTTCGTTCGCTGTGCTGCCTGAGTGAAGGCAACATAAAATGGCGGCGGGCCACAAAATGGCGGGTCGATACGATCGTATTAAAAATCGAATTTCCTCAGACCCTCCTTTTGCCAGAACTCAGGCAAGATACACAAACTCATGTTAATCTGAGTCGATGTCTATGGCCATGAGGTCATCAAGCTGTTGCTGTACCATCATTTTGATATTCTCTGCTCTTTGTGACTTGGGTTTGGGAATACATGCAGTAGCACATAGGTTGCAGATGGCAGGACCGCAGTGCATACAAAGACAACAAGAAAATATAAAAGCTAAAATTACTCCAAAGAATGTCAATACCTTCCAACCCCATTTGGACAGTAATCCCCAAAACCACTCTGAAAAGGACCAATCTCCTTCGTCCTGATGAATCGACTCGGAGATTATGTGTAACTTAGAGATAGCTTGGTATACTGTCGGAGCGTCATTAGGTATGAAAATACAGCAACTTGATCCGATCAATTTGCATACTCCACCACGGTCCGCAAGAACAAAGTCTAAGGCAACACGGTTCTGCAAGGTCATAAGACGATCAGCCTGTGGTTCAGCTGTAATGTTACTTAAAGCTCCTACAGTGATGTCTATGGTGGTTTCTACGACACGAACCAATTGCCTTATATTTCTGCTGTTGGCCATTGGACCCCAGAAGGGAAGAAATCCTTTGAGGAAATCTCCTCCCTCTTGTCCTGCTGTGTCTTTCGAATCCACAATCCCTCTGCCATATCTATTTTTATGATGGTTCGCAGGAGCGGTGTATGTAGGGGGAAGAAGAAAGGCTATATAACAAGTACCAGAGAAATCAGCTGGCAACCATGTATAAGCCCTATCGTGGCAAACGAAGTATGTACCTTGAGATGGTACTAACGGCAGTGAATTCAGGGCTGAATAAACATATGTATGGGAACATAAACTTTCTCTTTGTCCGGTGTTTGGAGTTCTACCATTTATTTGCAGACAGAAATTTCCTTGTTGGGGTATGACCCGTATCGGAGGAGATTTTCCTTGCTCAACCTTATCATTGAGGCTGGAAATGTAATTAGTTATGTTCCAATTGGTATATGCTTTTCTTTCATCTATGGAAGCTTCACTTTTTTCCATGATTTTAGCCATAGCTACCATTCCCTTTATCAATAAACTATGACTGAAATTTGAACCAACACTATGTGAACTGACAGGTTGTTTAATTTTACTTTGATATGCATTATTGAAAATGACAAAATAAGCCCAAGCGGAACCTTCATAGGAGAATGGAAGAACTAAATATGGCATTCCTTTTTCTACCGTATGTGGTATGAGTCCACACACCCAACAGTCAGTTGTATTGATCACTAACTGATGTTGATGTAACAACTGGACGAAGGAATTGTTAAAGTATTCAGTTCTTCTGATGAGTTCATGCTGGGGAAGAGTGTGAAATAGGTGCGGAGAGATAGTAGAAGAAGATGTAGAGGTAGGAGAAGAGACAACTTTTTGCTGCAGAGTAATAATGATCCAGTTTACAGATGCCAAAAGAATACACGACAATATAATGACGCATAGAGCAATACTACAACGACTACATATTTCTTTACAATTATTCTTTACATTTTTACTTTCTCTTTTATCTAATGTAGCCTCCATCTTTCTAAGTGGATGCTCACGGCAATCTTCCTCAATCACTGTAGTCACGATTATCTACCGTCCTATGACACTGTGAGGTCCTGCAGGCCTATTGCCACTTACTCAGGTCGTAACTAAGACTCCTACCGTGACCCTGCAACCGGGATAGAGTACTACATAGGAGAGAAATTTACAAGTTCTTTGGTCTTGGTCTCAAATTATAGCGTTCCTGTCCAGAGGCAGTCTGGTTTTGAAACAATGTTCCTGGATTTGTCGTGTTCAAGCGACGATGCGATGGTATTGCTTCTTGAAGGATGTCGTCGTCCTCTTTCTCAGAAAGTGTTCCAATTAGACGCGCATCACTGAATGGTACAAATTGCGGAACTTTCTCACTTTCAGAGTCAATGATGCCTCTACGGACCCACTGATCGAAAGGCAAGGGCAAAGGCACTTTCTTGCAGTGCACGGCATGCACCCAGTTTTTCTTTCCTTCGACTTTAACTGCTGTTCTTGTGGTCAAAAGAACCAGGCGTGGCTCTCTCCATCTGGGCTCCAAATTTCTCTGTCGTTGGAAATTTTTCGTGCAGACCCAGTCACCTGGTCGGATGGAATGACCTGGGTCTGTGGAAGCCTCTGGTAGAGCACTCTGAACCTGTTGATGAAGAACACGCAATTTAGTTGTAAGGTCATGCAAGTAGTCAATCAACATCGGGTATGGCAAGTCTGAGTATTTCTTAGGGCGAGGAACTCCCCATACATTAGCTGGGCGACCAAATATCACTTCGTAAGGGCTAAGCCCCAAACGAGAGTGTACTGCTGTTCTGGTGGACAGAAGAGCCAATGGTAAAGCATCAGGCCAATTAAGTCCTGTGCTAGCTTGCACCTTAGCAATTTTAAGCTTCAAGGTTCCATTGTAGCATTCTACTAAACCAGCCGACTGTGGGTGATTCGCCGCGTGGAACTTCTGTTTTATGCCAAGACCTGCACAAACTTTTTGCATGACTTGACCCACAAATTCGCTCCCATTGTCACTCCAGACAATGCGCGGCAAACCAAACCTAGGGAAGAATTCTTTCAAAAGTATTTTGGCAGTTGATAAAGCAGTATTGTCCTTCAGAGGGTAGGCTTCTACCCATCTAGAAAAAGCACATACTACCACCAGAACATATTTGAGGTTGTTGCATCGTTCCATGTGAATATAATCGATCTGCAACACCTCAAATGGATATGTTGGAGGAGCAAAATGACCTGCTGGAGTTGGGGTTCCCTTTCCCGGATTGTACATCAAGCAAACAATACAATGTTTTACTACATTATTTGCACACTTTGGGATCCCCTCATTTTGCCACACTGGAGCCAGAAGTTTACATATTCCTTTTGCACTTAGGTGAGCTGGACCATGTGCCATAGTAACTACAGGTAGTACATAAGCATCTGGTAACAGCCAACGTTGATGTTCTGATAATTCAACCCAGCATCCCATCTCATCTAACATTCCTGTACTTTCCTTCCACTTTCTCAACTCATTCTCCGTAGCCTCTCCTTGAATTGATTTCACACTCTCTACTGTATCTTCATACATTCCCTTTTCTCTTACGCAGTTTGCGGGACCTGCAACATACATTCGACTTGTGTTGTCTCTGGCTGTCTTTTTCGCTACCTCATCTGCAAATGCATTTCCTCGACCAACATCGTCCACAATCTTTTTGTGTGCACTACACTTCACGATCGCTATCTGAGTAGGCATTGTAAGTGACTCAAGAAGTTCAGTCACTAATTGACCATGTTGTATCTTAGTACCATGGGAAGTAAAGAATCCTCTTTCCTTCCATAAGCGCCCAAAGTTAAACGCTACACCAAAAGCGTATTGGCTATCAGTGTACACGTTTACTCTTTTTCCTTTGGATAACACACACGCTCTAGTTAAGGCTATCAATTCAGCTGCCTGAGCTGAATTATGTCTAATGCGTGCTGTCTCCACAATCGTATGCAAAGTAGTAATAGCGTAGGCTGAAACTGTATCTCCATTCGGGAGCTTGAAACAAGAACCATCTACCCATAGTGTTCCATCTGGATTCACTAATGGCGTGTCTTTTAGGTCAATTCTACCCTTAGTCTCTTCTTCAGTACGGAGAAAAAAATCATGCTGTTCAGAGACATCTCTCTCTTCTGGAAGAGGCAACAAAGTAGCTGGATTCAGGGTATTACATCGTTTGATGTGTATGTGACTAGCCAAAAGCGTCAGCTCATATCCGGACAACCGAGCACTCGTAAGATGCTGCGTTTTTGTCCTATTTAATAAAGTATCCACTGCATGTGGCACCATAACAATGAGAGTATTATCTAGCACTACTCCAGCAGACTGTCGAATAGAAATTGCTGCTGCCGCTGTCGCCTTAAGACAACTAGGCAATGCTTTAGCTACTGGATCTAACGTAGCTGAGAAATATGCGCATGGTCGCTGTTGATCTCCAAAACGCTGCGTTAAGACTGACAATGCACAACCCTCTCTTTCGTGGACATAGAGCGTAAAGGGCTTACTGTAATCAGGAGTACCCAATACAGGAGCAGAACACAAAGCAATACGCAAATCAGTAAAACTCTTCTGACACTCGTCAGTCCACGGAAGAGGCTGAGGCGTATCTTTTAAAGTTAGCGCCAACAGCGGTTTAGCCAATAAAGAGAAACTCGGAATCCACTGTCTACAATAAGAAGTAATGCCCAAAAAGGCACGTACCTCTCTTTGTGTGGATGGCACTGACATTTGTGCAATTGCCTGAATTCGTTCGGGGGTCAATCGTCGTCCCTCCTTTGACAAGAGATGACCCAAATAAGTCACCTCGCGACAGACATATTGTAATTTAGAAGGAGAAACCTTGTGATTC
Organism: Pleurodeles waltl; assembly: GCF_031143425.1. NCBI lineage: Eukaryota > Metazoa > Chordata > Amphibia > Caudata > Salamandridae > Pleurodeles > Pleurodeles waltl. The sequence goes on from NC_090447.1 coordinate 284,451,580, forward strand.
AGATCAAACAAATGACGCAACAGTGCAACGGTCACGTTTTTGCAAATCTCCTCTGAATCAGCTGCAACTAATAAGTCATCCATGTACTGAATGAGAGCGGCACCGGACGGTAAGGAAAAGGCATCAAGATGACATTTTAGAGCTTGACTGTAAATAGAGGGACTTTCACAATAACCTTGAGGTGCGCGTTTAAACCGGAAGCTTCGGCCTCCGAGGGAAAAACCAAAAATATCTCTACTCTCTTCGGCGATGGGAATACTAAAGAAAGCATTCTTTAGATCAATAACTGAAAACCAAGTCGCTGTAGAAGGTATCATCGTCAACAGAGCAGTGATATCTGGGACTACAGGAAACTGCGGTACGACAATCTTGTTTACCTCCCGAAGATCAATTACAAAACGATAAACAGGAGGCTGAGAAGGATCAGTGCGTTTAAGAACCGGAAGAACAGGACTGTTACATGTATTTCCTCTCGTTTCCTCAACCACACCCTTCTGAATCAAATCATGGACAATTTCCAGAAGTGCTTTCTCACCTTCAGTAGAGATTCTGTATTGCGGAATACGTGGCATTTCAGCATTGGGCTTAAGGGTAACAACATAAGGTGGGATCTCAAGACAACCAACGTCATTCGGACCCGTAGCCCAAAGCGTTTCGGGAAGAGAAAGCAATTCAGGTGGGAATTGATCTTTTGATAAGTACATTGGACTAGTCATTTTCTGTCCTAGAGTGAGGTATACACCAGAAGGTGAACAATATATCGTAGCATGCATTCTTTTTAATAGATCTAAACCCAACAGATTTTCACCACAACCATTCGTCAGAAGAAGCGGAGCTTCTAAATCATAAGGGCCTATTGAAACAGGCAAAGGGCAAGAAACTGGATTGCGAACAGGGGCGCCAGAAAATCCTACAGATACATTCGTTAAGCCAGACAAAGGTGCGCCAGGGAGTTTAGAATGAATGATAGAGCTTCTCATGGCACCAGTATCTAAAAGAAATGGCTCTGAAACACCCATTGTAGTGACATTAACATAAGGTCCATTCTGATCCACTGGAATTGACGTAACCCCCTTACTTTGTCCATGGCTGTCCTATTCAAAATGAAGACTTTCATTCCCTCCTTCAATATACTGATCCTCACTGTAATACTGTGTAGACCTAACATTTTGCTGGTCAAAGTAATTTCCGGAATTTGGAGGAACAAAAGAACGCTGCTCTTGGGTTAACACACCTCGACCTCTACCTCTATTTGCTGACTGAGGACCACCACGACCTCGTGAAGCAGATGTTGCTCCATTACGCTGCAACAATGCCGGACAACTGTTCTTAAAATGACCTTCCTCCCTACAATAAGCACATTGATTGGGACCTAGCAAAGGTCTTGGAATGAATGGTTCAGGCTTTTGATACAACCTCTGAAACTGCGGAGGCTGTTGAAACTGAGGCTGAACATAACGAGGAGGATAAGCCTGTTGCAAGAGAACTTTAGTTTTTAATTCTTTCGTCTTTTTCTCTTGTTTTTCCCTTTCTTCTTTGTCTCTATTTTCATAATATTGTGCAGTAGCCAATATCTGGGCGGAAGAAGAAACTGCCCATGAACTCTCGGAGTCTTTTAGCTTGTGTGATAGTTCAGGAAGCAAGTTATATACGAACTTATCCACAAATAATCGCTGTCCCCCTTCTGTAGCCATATCTTGACCACTGTGATCAATGAATGTCTCCTCGAATCGGGTAAAGAAATCGGAAACACTTTCATCTTTCTTTTGTTTACATGCTGCTAGCTTATCCCAATTAACTCTCAAAGCAGGCATCATTGTTTTCATTAATGTAATAATCCTACCAGGGAGTTCTGAGATCAAAGCGTCGGGCTTTGCACCACCTACTTGACCTCTATCTGCGGCAATAATAGCGTTCCAATCGCCGCCTAATTCTTGAGCGTGATACTCTCTACGAATTTTAGCCCATATTGTCTGTGGAACTACATTTCCCATCAACATGTCAATATCTGCTAGATTCATAGTACATGCATCAACTGTTTGCGACAACTCTTTATAGTAACCAGCAGGATTTTTGCGTGGATCTGGTAGTGACTGTTTAAGTGCTAAAACTTCAGACCTTTTCCAGGGGACATGTATCCATATGCGCTGAAAATGCGCAGGAATAGCTGGATTAGCACCTGCTGCTGCAACTTCTTCCTTCCATATTGGAGAAACCTCTCTCATGGGATAGTTTTTCAGTGCTGTCCTAACTGAAGGATCAGAATCAGGAAAAGTCTGTGAGAACAATAGGGATCTGAAAGAAATAAGTGTTCTGACAGCGTTTTCAACCTTAGGACCCACAATAAGTCCTTTGTCAAAGTCAGCCTGAACATCTAACAGATCCTGTGGGACCGAACCCAAATTCATATCCTCCCATTCTTTAGCGAGAGTATCGCACATAACTTTAAAAACATATCTCTGCGTAGGTGCATTCCATTGCAGAAAGGTGGACATAATATCAGACGTACTATATTGGGGACCCTTCTTGATCCATCTACAAGCAAGTGAGTCCAATTTTTCTCGCTCTTCGGAGTCTGGGAATTGACTACGAGACTGTCTTCGAGAAAAAGCTGGAGACACATTTAAAGCTTCAAAGAAAGGTGATAAGAGACCAGAGACAGTATCTGCAAATCGCTTACGCATAGATGGAGAATTTGACATAAGGATAGGGGACAAGGTATTAGGTGAATTAACTAAAGGAGCATTAGGAATTGCCAAAGGAGCAGAAGGCAAAGGAGTTAAAGGCAAAGCTGGCATAGGCAATACTTGAGGAGGCAAATGTGGAAAAGCTGGAGCAGGCGGAAGCACAACTGGCGGCTGAACAGGCTGTAACATCGGGGGTGCATTAGCACCTTGTACATAGGGCGGAGGCAATTTCAATAAGTGGGACATTAAGGAATCTTCCTCAAAATCTTTTCTCTTATCAAGGGAAGAGATAGGCAACGTCGGATAGCATTTATCTATTGCCATTCGATGCTGTCTGTCTGAAATTTCCATTGCATTATCTATTTCATCATCTTTGAATTGCTGAGCAGCCTGTATAATCGTCATTCCCTGTGTTTTCCTATCTCGTTTCGCTTGTTTAATTTCTCTCTGTTTGGCTTCCTTACGCCAAAGGCGAAAAGAGTCAAACATTGCCGGCCGGGCTTTTCTTTTAAATAACGTTGCTTCTAAATTATCTAGCACATCAGTTTCGAAACTACCATTTTCTGGCCATTTTAAAACACCATCTTTCTTTGTATATCGGGTCCATGTCTTATTAAAGGCAATAGGACCAACACCATGTTTAGAATAGAGCTCATATGTGGGAGTTCCAACCGAAGGAATCGGACAGGAGTCCTCAAGCTGGGAGTCCCTATTACAACCAAAGCAACAAAGTTTTCCAAACTTAGTCAGACCAGACATCTCACGATTTTTACTGGCTGTTCACAAACATCAAGGGGGTAAAACTTTCAGTTTACACAGCACAAATGCACTTACCCCTCGGCTTTGGCCACTGCAATGGCCAAATCTAAGGACCTAAGGACAAAACAAAGACCAAAATTTGTGGGCGCGACCCACCAAATACTTAACTAAGGATGTCTTCTTACACCAACAGAGGCCCGTCTATCGTCTCGCTTTACCATACATCATCAAAGAAAGGGCCAAGGCAGGGCGGCAGTCAGGGCAGCAGTCGTCAGTAGCCGTCAGGAAGGAGTAACCGCGCTGAAAAAGACCTTCGGACCACTTCGACATAAAGGGGTCGCTTGACGTGGCTCGCGATTCCTCCAGAATTTTCTTGCAGGGTTCCTCACGACCTTCAGGCAGAACCGGTACCGCTGAAGCCGCCCCACGTTGGGCGCCAGTTGAAGAACCAGAACCTTATGGGCCTGGCGGCGCAGGGTACGCCTGAAATCTCCTTGGATTCACCTGCCTCAACTAACAGAGACACGGGACACTCTGTCAGGCGTAAAAGATCAGATTTTATTAGCTGCAGCTAGTACAGTTGTCCAAGAAGTACACAAGGTATGTTCTCAGGAGACTGCCACTTTACTTTGTGGCGCACAATCTTATATACCGTATAAAAACCATTTATTAACTACATACACTCCCAGAACACATAGAAAGGAGCCAGTAAGAATAATGTAAAGATAGAACAGAGCCAATAGAAATGTCGGAAAACAAGACAGAACAAAGTATCAAGTGACTTAAGGTTGCCTCCCCTCCAGCTGTGTTTGTCACCCCTCCCTTGAACTAATTCATTAACCGATCCACAACGAAGTTGCATGTGGTGTGATAAGTTTGTGTGCGTTTGGAGGACAGTTGTGAAATGAGAGAATACTAGCAAAGGACAGCGAAGGCCAGACGATAAGATAAGATCGGCGGAGAATAGTGTGAGCCTACAGATAGTTGAAACAAGGATTAGAAAACCAGACAGGGATTAGTGTACTCGGTCAGACCTTAATACCAGCCTTGTAAAGATAGAGGCAGAAGGCTATTTTGAACACCATGTTGCAGAATAAGCAGAAAAGGCAGAATGGACTTCGTTCGCTGTGCTGCCTGAGTGAAGGCAACATAAAATGGCGGCGGGCCACAAAATGGCGGGTCGATACGATCGTATTAAAAATCGAATTTCCTCAATTTGACTATTGACCTATCAGTTGGGATGCTAAATAGATATCTCGTCCTGAGGAGTCTTCAATCAGGGTCAAAAGATTAATCGGCCTAAAACGAGTCCCAATTTAAGTAAATTATCAAAGCGGGGACGCGTCATCACTGGTCAGCAAAACAAGAGACCTTTCTTTCATCTAGAATGCTTTTATCATGATTTTATTAGTGATGGGGATCCGGTTAATAAATGGAAGGTCCAGTAATGTACGATCTCAGGACTAAATGCAGAATAGCAAACTTCATGCTGTTCACCAACCTCACTGGAGTCCCAGGTTAGAAAGAATAGCAACAAGCATTTACAATGCATTGGGTCTCGCGTTTGCTCATGTTAGAGCTGATCGCGTTGTAAACTCCTAACACGACTTTTCACCTATCGGGCAAAAGTGCATTCATGTACATAACCCGAAAAAGTGAAATCAAGTACCTAAAGCGCTCGACTTCTGCCAAGCGAGATCGGGCTCGTAAATTAGAGAAAAAAAAGTCCACGAGCCCGATGGAAAACAGCGAGCCTCGCATGTTTTCTGTACTTGGTCGCTGCGCTGGAGGAGGGCTAGCCACCGGAAAAGGCATGACATATGCATGCCTTCGACTAACGAAAGCAAGCAGATGTTATTAGGGAAGCCCACCAACCAATAAAAAACACTGATGTGAAGTTGACAGGGCTCCGAGCCCTTTTATAAATACAAAAGAGTCTCCCTGCGAAACGCATGCGCGAGCGCATGCAACGCAGGCTCGACCCTAAATAGATGTAACCCTTTGGGAATACTAAGCAGGCCAGTTTCAAGTAGAAGATTTTAAATAAAAAGTCCTCTGCATTGCTTGAAAAATGGTTGTGAACTATGCACCCGACCATGCTTCGCCATCTGAAAAATAAACCATCTCCTGAGGACAAAGCAGTGCAAAAAAACAGTCTACTGCCATTCAAGTGTTCACGAACTGCAAACCATAAAATCAGCTTTAGAACACTGTCTGCCAAAGAATTCCAGAGCATTCCAGGCATATATTCGGTTTACCTAATTACTTCCGTATTGCAGAACAAAAACTGCAATTATTCTCTTTGAAACAGCGTCTCATCCACCATCCATAAGTAATTTAGATCTTCCAACCAACTGATCTAATTAAAAAAACTTCCACACATCCCTTAATTCCACTACATCACTGCTATGTGCAACTGTACATACATAAAACACATACACTACTGATTTTTGGGAAAGAAAAGGTGGGGCAGAAAATGTTTCAGTGTCTATTACTACAGAAACAAATCCTGAAAGCTGGATTATGGTTCGCCATGAAGGTGATACACATTTAAAGCCGTGCATTATTTTTTTCATACGAAGTATGTATCATTTTTGCAAAATATAGCTATGCTTCTGCATGAATGATGCTTACAACCAAAAAATTAAACTTTTGTAAACATTTGAATGAGTATGATTTGTGTTGAGTCACTTTAACGGAAAAGCTAGGCCAAGTATGCAATTACATACAAAATACACGCCGTGGAACATGCTTTTGGAGTACTTGAAAGACAAAAGCTAAGCAAAAAAGAGACAAAAGCTAAGCAAAAAAATACTCACATTCAAAATGTTCACAAGTTACTCAAGAGCAAAGAACACTCTGGAAAGAAAGCTACATCAGTGCATAAGCGTGGAACAAGAAGTAAACCCTGCAAGCTACTGATTGTTCAATAATTGGGCACTCCCTAATACTATCCTCGTGTAATAAACACGCGCATCCCTCATATGAACAGTCAAATAGGAGCAGAGTACCAGGGAAAACTAATGCTTTCAAATAAAATGCAAATCAATGCTAGTCGCCACTGAAATGCAATCCGTAATTAGGAGGTAGTAATTTGAACAACAACAGTGACTAGAATAGTGGCCTTTAGCCTCAGCATGGAGCAACAAAAATGCAAAAGTATAAAAGGAAGCATTACAACAAAGCTGCGATAGAGGAGAGACCTTTATTTTGCAGAATTTTTCAACAGAAAATTCGATTTTGTTAAATATCTATTATATTGCCTACTCTCCTATTTCAAAGCATGTTGTGATTATGTCGGGATAAAATATTGTTTCTAAAACCGTTTTCTTCACCATTGCATAGAAGAGTTAGCAATATTCTTTGATTGATTCAGGTAGACTTCTACTGTTGCATGTTAACATGTATGGGCTGAAGCCATAAAATAACAACGAAGTTCGAGTGGCAAACACCGACGACCATTAGTTTCAATGTACAGAGATAATGATCCCTTGAAACGTCAAAAAGTAGTTACACTGTAATGTCACATACGTGAGCCTCATTAACTTGCAATCATAAGTATATTACCCTAAAAGTGCAAATCTCCCCCTTGGAAACAATTAAGCTCTAATAGCAGCACATTTACAGGGATTGATTAAAAACTAATGGGCAATATCACGTGTCATACCTGTAGATGTAGACGGTTACCAATTTTCTGAGTTGAGATATCTTAAAGGGAAATTCCGATTTTTGAAAAAATATCTCCAGAAGCAGAAAAGAGCTGCATTGGCTGTTCGTTCTCTTGAAACACAAAATCATGCATTGATTTTTTTTGCAAAGACTTTAATAAAATGATTATTTAAAAGGTTTCTGAATTATGAAATGCAGTAGCCATTTTATTGTACCTTTAATTACAGGGGCACAGTGCTGTTTTCCTTCGTGCCAAATGAACATTTTAACTGCTTCCCAATTACAAGGATATAGATACACCGAAATAAACACACACATTGGCAATGCCAATAGTCATGGGTTCAATTCGATAACACACACAAGAGTTACCACATTAAAACCAGACAAATGGAAGAAATGGAAGTCGTTTTTTCCTGGGAGCACCCTACCCTCAATGCAGGTCTATTTTTGTTTCTATACATAATTGAGACCAGCTGACAATGGAGCCTTAGAACGAAAATGAACATAATAAAAAGCTCTGTTGTCTCCAATTAAATATGAGAAGCCGCTATAGCTTTAGTGTTGAAACCACAGAAAAGATAGCGGGGCAGGATAGAGATACGTGAAATATCTAGAAGGCAAAGAGACAGGGGTTTGAGGCAGCAACAAGAAGGTGGCAAATGGTGGAAAGAGTGAGACCTGAGAGGTAGCATAAAGGATCCAACAGAAATGTAAAAGGTGGAGGTATGGGAGAGACTAAACAGAGCAGGATGTGTAGGTGGGAAGCCTAAGGAGCAAGGGGACAACATAGGGAAAGGCAAGAAGTGGTAAAATAGTCCACCGTGCTTTTCAGTGTGAGTATGAGGTGGGCAAAAGATTTTGCCTAAAAGGAAATCACATGAGGTTGCACAAATGTCACAAGCCTATGGCTGGGAAAGGTTGATTGAACCAAAGCCACTGATTACAAAGCCCAATGTATGTGTGGTGTGAGCAGTAGGTCAGCTGCAGTGCCAAAACCCAGATATGAAATGAATGGATGGCTCAAAGGAAAGATAATAAAACCACAGATTGTTTAGTGCATTGCTAAGGTACTTTCAGCAAGAACGTTTCAGATGTTAACACTGAGTTAATGGACTGCTTGATACATGGAACACATGTTTTCCTGCATCAGTTTTGCCGATTGCCAAACAGGCAACAAAGCATATTCCGTAGGTTGTTTTCACCGAGGTAAAATATAGAGTACAGCACGTATGGAATCAAACAGTTTTGAATAGGATGGATGAACGAAAGCTAACAATGAAAAATAAATCCGATTTTTTTTTTTTTTTAAACTAGAGGCAGCGATGAGGCTTTTTCTTCGACAAAAACGTTGTTTCGGGTGTATTTTTTTTATAAACACCTTTTTAATTTGTGTCTTTTTTCGAAAACACTTGTCAAGACTTTTACCCCATTAGAGCATACCTGTCAGTGACGAGTTACATATGCCACAAAAAACAATTCATCCAACCCCTTTTATGAGGTAAATGAGAGCAAAACGAGTATCACATCAGGAACTCTAGCAGTTGGCCAGCCTTCATTTTGTGTGCAAGTTATGGTTTGCATCATTGTTGAGTGAGGGAAGGGTTTTGGTCATAACCATAACTTAGAATTACACAGTGTTTTTTGCGTATAATGCATACTGATAATTACATTGTAATGCTCAGTTCTGTGATCAACATGTCTACAGGCCCTAATTTCGTGACTGATTCATGCACTCCGCTGTTGGCTTGAGGGAAGTCTTCAACCACAAGGCAGACAGAAAGGCCTCTTATGCAAGGCCATTCATATCGTTATTTCTTTGCATTTCCCATTTTTTTACAGACCAAGCTGGTACTTACTCATCAATGGTTTTGTTAATGGATTTAAGGCGACAATCAGTTATCCAATTCAGAGTGCAAGAACTTTAGTGTTTTATTTTTTATTTTTAATAACAGCACTGCATCTAATATAGACAATGTTGTTTTCTTGTTCTATAGTATTTTTCAAGCAAATGCTTGTACATTATATATATATATATATATATATATATATATATATATATATATATATATATATAATGCTGTACATTTATTCAGAGCTCTATATTAACCATAAATATAAGGTGTGGGAAGAACACAATGAAACAGCTAAGCCAACCCCAAACATCTCGCTTTAGAATTGAAGCACAATAGGGTTTATATATTTGGTTTTAATGTACAGATGTCCGAATGATAGATCTCAAATTACCTGAAATAATCTGGACATATTGGCAACCACAGAGTAGGGGATGGAAGGAAATGTTGGAAAATATTGAAGACATATATTTGTATATTCGAAAATTACAGGCAACCTATTTAAAATAATTTATAAGATTGTTTAAAGTTTTTTGACATTATTGTGCATGTTATTGTGAGAGATAAACAATGCACTCCATTTACGCTATATGTGCGTGATACACTGCACAGTTCAGAAATAGAATGGTACTATAATATTGTTTAATAGGAATCGACCATTTCAAGATCGATTACTTATTACACAGCATAAAGTAAAACATCAACAAATCTCAGTGACACAAAGTAGACAGTTTCTGTCACATTACTGGATGTTCAACAGTAACCTCATTGTAAGAAGCATGTCCCACATATCTGCTTGTTACAATAAGCAAGAGAGACGCTAGAGTGGTTTGTTGACAGTCTTGTATCGTTGCATATTACCCGGACATGAATGCATTTCTGGAAACCATATCCGATTTTGCTTCAGCTAGAACACAGAAGACAACTTTAATCTACAATGTAGTTGGAACATGTTTCCCAGACAACTAAATCCATTAGGAGGTCAGCAGAGGGCCCCTTCTCCTCAAAATACAGATAATTGCTGCACCAGGTGCAGCGCAGATGGTGGATGCACCTTGGATGAAGTGCAGATTGCTTTCACACTCTCCACAGCATAAGCAGTGGAGCTGAGTGCACGGCTCGTTTCAGAATGACAGATGCTATATGACAGCAAAAGGAAAGGTCGGTATGATACCAGGTTAGGTGGACAACGATCAACTTTCTCAAATGGGTACGACTCAAAGAACCCGCTAGATACTTCATAAATATTAACATTGTTTAATGGAGAAAAAGAAGGTATATTTCTTCATGATACAAGAGCCATGCCCCAAAATAGCATTTCCAGTGGATTTGCGACTCTAACCAAGCCCACTCATCCTTTAAGGGCGCACGTAATCTTAGAGGTGGCATCCTTCATGGCATCACTTTTCGAAGCTGGAAAGTGGCTCACTCTGCTTGCTTCATAAACTGATCACACTCTTCATTTTCCAGGGCCTGCATACATTATTTATACATTTTAGTAAAAAAAGGAGAGAGGGAGAGAAAACTATGCATTGTTATATGTGTGCATTATTAATACAATTGTTTTTAAACTCTTCTCTGTATTTGACTATTTTAGTTTAGTTATTTAGACTATGCTAATTTAGGTTGAGGAAGATTGAGGGCCATGAATGTGATGCATGCTTGAAAACTATACCACCACTGTAAAGCAGATGTCTGATTCTACTAGAATTTAGGGGTTTTGGCCTGCATAAGGGCACCGCAGCCCAATGCTCATGACCCTGCTTTCAATGTGACAGATGGAACTACAAATGTTGTAGATAATCTTGCAGATTATATATCTTATTACCATTTTGTTTGCCTTGAGTGAGTATTTTATGGTATGTTCATATGTGTTGTTCTGTAAATATTGATAGGTCAGAATAACTGCATTGGGGGGCATATTTACAAGCCCCATGGCGCAGGACAGTGCAGCAAGTGACCTTGCTGCACTGCTCTGAACCACAGGGAAAGGGCAGACATGCACGTATCTACAAGATACAGCACAGTTCTATTCTCTCCCTGCACTGGTGCACAATGGGCTAGCTAGTGCCGACGCAGGCACCCATGCACCATGGTGCAAGGAAGCCTGGCTTGCAGACATGATTGTTTCTGTGCAGAAAGGGGCATTTCCTCTTTCTATGTGTGCTGCAGAATGCAGCACACATAGAAACTGGAAAAAACGAGGAGAAATAAAGATATTTCTCCTTGTTGCTCCTCCTCTGGGGAGGCATAAGAATTTGATGCGTTCCTAGGTTTATAGATTCTTGCAAATCTGGGATTGCTTCAAAACCTATTGGTGTTTCATGGGAAAACCCACTGCAACACCCATGAAATGCCTCCCTGATGTAGTGTGAAGCAACGCAGCAACTTGCCTTACACCATATCTAAAAGGTGATGGAAAGCCATGCAAATTGGCTTTGCCTAGCCTTGTAGATATGGGCCTGCACTATGTGCTGCCAGTGCTTCACAAAAAGTGATGCACCGGCGGTGCACAGGGCTTGTAAATAAGTCCCTTGATGTGCAAGTTATAGTCTTCTAGGAGATGATGTGATTTATGGGCTGTGGTTAAAACCATATATATATATATATATACATATATATATATATATATAGATATTAATTTTAATTCATAACCATATGTGCACTTTCAACAAGTTTTTTTTGTTCTACTGTTTAAATTCTTGAAGGTTTTAGAACATTAACTAACTATAACTAACTTTGACCTTTGTTTTTTACTGAATTTCTTATTATTATATACCACATACACATACACAACAGTTCTCTGCACACAATAGTTAATAGGCAACAAACCAGCACTGTATCTTCAAGCAGGTGCAAAGGGGGCTGGACAGCATTGCCAACATGTCACAAGAGGGAAAATGAAAGCTGAAGCACATGCACTGAGTGGGTTAGTAAAAGGACCTGCATCGTGGCCCTGCACCCAGCTCAACATTGGTGGCTACACCCCTCTGTGTATGGCCTTCAGCCGCAAGCAAAGAGGATTGGCTGCAGCCCTGACCAAATGCAAAGTCCTATGGTCACCTGGTATGGGGGCATCCCCAGAAATGTATTGCCAGGGCCTCTGCCTAAAGGGACATTTGCAGCAACTCACCACTCTACAGATCTTTCAGCTGTGAACTATCCACATGATCTAGCCTGCACTTAGCTTGTCTACCCAGTCCACCATGCAAACGTTGATAGACTTTATTCATATTTAAACAAGGCTCTAAATAAAACAATTTTGCTGGAGGGGTGAGTTTTTCTGTCTTTTTTGGTGTTTCATACTGTTTTTCTCTTTGAAACCGTTGTGACTAATAGTCACCTACAATTTTATTTTTTAATTTTATGGATCTTACTATAATATCCTTTCATCCACTCCTCTATCATCTTCTTTTTCTGTTCATCACAACAGATTTGACCTTTGCTCTTATACAATATAGAGCAAAAACATTCAAGGCATTGGTTTACCTTCGCTTGTACACTGCTCAGCACCACCTCTGGAACGTTTGGCTGCATTTATCCCTCCCCCATCTCTGCAGTGAACCTATTGCACTGGTTCCTCATGTACTCCCTCTCATGCTTTGATCACAGATGTTGTTTCACTGTTGATATTCCAAAAAGTGAACCGTCCTTAGTAGGTTCTGCTGAACTGCTGCAAAGCTTGAGCTAACCCATATTAATGGAATGGTGCAATCTGGCGCAAAGGGTAGGCTAGCGTCAGAAAAATTGACATTACCTGGGTGGGGGTGGCGATATGGGAGATGGGTGTTTAGCACCAAAAAATGACGTTAGGCTGGATAGAGTAAAAAAAGATAACTCTAACCAGATTAGTGCCATTTAATGGTGCTAAACCTACCATGCCACATGACTCCTGCCTTAGAAAAGGCAGGAGTCATGCCCACCACCCCATTGGCCAGCACAGGGAACAAGGGTCCCCTGGGCATGGCCATTGCATCCTGTGCCATGTATGGGGGCCCATATCTGGGCCCCCTATGGCATTTAAAAAAAAGGTAAATACTTACCTTTACTTACCTGTACTTACCTGGGTTGGAGTCCCCCATCCTCCGCTATCCGTCTGGTGTGGTTGGGGGTGTCCCTGGAGCCTGGGGAGGGAACATGCGGACTCATTCCATGGTGTTCCACCATGGAAAAGGGCCCACAGGTCCCCTAACACCTGCCCTGACCCAGGCGTTAAATAATGGTGCTACGCAAGCTTAGTGTCATTAGTTAGGCCTGCCTCCCTCCTGTGCACAATTTTTGCGTGGGAGGATAAATAAGGCACAAGGGCCTTAGAGTCATTTTTTGCCCGGGAACACCAACCTTGCATCTCATTGATGCAAGGTAGCTTTCCGCAGGCAAAACATTACTTTATCTCCAATATTTTGACGCTAGACGGGGCTAGCATCAAAATATAAACATGGAGTTAAGTTTGCGTTGAAGTAGCGTAAAAACAAAAATGATGCTATTTCAGCACAAACAGAGTATAAAAATGCCCCGAAGTTCTTTGAGGTCTACTCCAGTTCCCCATCTCACCATTGTCTATCACTTTTCATCTATAGCAGCTGAGAGTCTTGTTGTCTCTTGCTGTGTGTTATCCGTTATAGCTAGCACCACTTTCCAAAATGGTAGCTATGCCTCATGTTGCCAAGGAAATTGTACTTTTTTATGTTGTATAAGGACACGTGAGCTTTCACACAAGAATCACCCAGATATGCCTTTAAATCGAAAATAATCTACAGACACCCATAGATGAAAAGTCCTGCCTTTGCTGCTTTGTTGGTAAGCGCACTGAGTTCACTGTCTCTTTTGTGAAGCCATGGACATGTGCATTTAGAAAAGTACAGGATCAACAAGACCCTAAAAACTGATGTAGTATAAGGACACATGAGCTTTCAAACAAGAAAAACTCATAAATGCCTTTAAATGGAAAATAATCTTCAGACACTCATAGATGAAAAGTTTTGCCTTTTCTGCTTTGCTGCTAAGTGCACTCAGTTCACTGTCTCATGAGGTACATGGGCATCTAGAAAAGTACAGGCTCAACAAGACCCTAAAAACTGAATGTCACATGTAGGTGGGCCATCTTATATGGGATTTTTTAAGGTATTTTCGACCCACAAAATATGTAGCTAGCCCACCAAATGGTTTACAGAGCTTTGGAATTGACATGCACTAAAATGGTGCATGTAGGCTGCCAATTCACACCAATTACAATGACTTGGCACACCTAAGGCGGCAACAATAGTCTGCAGCCTGGATGCTGAGACCACAAATCCAGTAAATTTAAGATGGCTCTAACAGTTCATGGTCTCTACAACTAGATCCCCAACTCTGTACTGGAAGGATGGCGCTCATCGTCTCAGTATTCAGTGCAGAGGCTGGGGACTGTGAACTGTAGACGTATGGAGTATTAATTATTAGTGTTAGAAGGACCTTGTAGAGGTCTGCTCACTTATGCCTGGGATTGATGATGTGCTCACTGTTCGCCTTTCTATGTACTTTCATTTTTTTCAGTATGTGAGGATTTTTTTTTCAGGATTCATAGACAATGATCTGCACCCTGTAATCGGAGCAAACACTTACTTTTGCGGCCAAGCAATCATCGTCTGTTTTCATAATGTGGACAAGAAGTAAGACAATACTACCTCATCCAATTGAATTTGATTAACTTTTTAAAAATGAGTGTGTGGATGGTCCTTAAACCTGAGTTTGATTTCTTCAGCGACTTACCAGATATCTCTATCTTGATAGACAGGTCTGCTCAATTTGAGGCCCACAAAAACACTTTTCTTAAAGAACACTGAACAAATTAATACCAAATGAAATAAAAGCACTTCCTTGACTAAACTTCTAATTTCATGTCAACATTGGAATAATTGTATTCAACTATGTTTTCAGTAGCTCCAGAAAAACCTCCTTTGGCAGCTAGAATGGAAAATGTCATTTTCTCTTCACTATCTTTCAGCGCGCCCAAATTGATGGATCTGTAGAAAGTTCGAAAATGTTATTCCCTTGAAAAGAATAACATTTAAAGTGACTTTATAGGTTAGAGTTAAGTGTAGAAATAGTACAATGGCTAATTTTCAAAACTCCATAACACTGAAATTCACCAGTTATATTTTACTGAGCTAGCTATACCTTGCTCCCCACCATGAACTGCATATGGTCTGATATATTACAACGCTAATGACATGTTAAATGACATAACTGGTGACATCATCTAAAGGGTATGACAGTGACCAGCCATACATAGCACATTACTCCACATGATGATGATGATATATATGGCTGGGGACTTGCCCAATAGCTCATTAATAAGGGGCACTTCCCTGTCACTCACAGCTGACACAAATCACATTTTCACAACCTGTTATCTACAAAGCCATCAAATAATTACTCACTGACAGTACCCACATGTACTATCTGATGTGCAAATACATTTCACAGTACTACTGTTTCACTTTGTTCACGAGGAGTTATCACACTCTCTTTCACACCCTGACAGAGACTCTTACGCTCATTCTCACACCAACATAGACACTTTCACACGTAGTCTCACATCCAGAGACACCGAGAGGCACTCTCACCCACACTGTCATACAAGATAAGCACTCTTTTTCTATTTTCTTTCAGTATACTAAACTGATCCCTGAGCTATGTTGAAGCTAGTAGAGAGAATGCACTGATGACCAATTGCATGATTAAACAAGTTCTACTGAGTTTCAATAACTTTAATGTGTATGTCTATGCTGAAATGGGTATCTATAAAAGCAATGTTGAATCTATGGAGATAGTCTCTCTCGTATTAAGAGATAATAGAGATGATTTCACTACCTCCTAGAGACAGATATGACAGACGCATACTACTTGAAATGCTAAGAGTCAAGGGGCCAGATGTATCATCATTGTCCATCACAGGGTGTGGCTAATAGGTGAGCCTGAGTCCCCACCCAATACATGTCAGTGAATGCCTTCTGGAGTCATCCCCTATACCATTGAGCATGGCTAATGTTTGTTCCTCAATTCCTGCAGGTGACTCTGGCTACCCAAACCTGTTGTGGCTCTTGACCCTGCAAGGAATGCCAGGACAGGGGCTGAGAAAATGTATAATGATGCTCATGGGAGAATAATTGACCGGACCTTCAGCCTCCTGAAGGCCAGGTTCAGATGCTTCCATCTGACAGGTGGATCCCTCTGCTACTCCCCTGAGAAGGTTTGCCAGATAGTTGTTTTATGCTGCATGTGGCACAACCTGGCCAACAGACAACATGTGCCCTATCTGCAGGAGGAGGAGGGTAAAAATGCTCCTGTGGCAGCAGTGGACACTCAGGACAGTGAGGATGAGGAGGCAGAGGATGAGGCTGTGGACAACAGGACATCAGTCACCCGGCAGTGCTTCCAATTACAAATAGGTAAGACAGTGGAAGTAACCATTCCTCTGATTATTTATCTTTTCAGTGTGGTTGTAGCATTATGGCAGTCACTGCCTTACCATCTCAACTGTCACCTATACCTTCTCATTTTGCAGATCTTGGTGTGGTTATAACTGGGTACTGATGTGATGACTACAGACAGCACCATGCCATTATCTGTATGCAATCACAAAGTTTAGGACAATTGGACAAGATGAAACTGTCAATATTGTTGGACATTTTTGTCACATAAAGCACTATCACTCAAGTTGTGTTCAAGGGTGTTTATTGTAGTGAAATTTATAGAAGGAATAGTGCAATGGAATGGGGTGATGGTAGAGGTAAGTCCAGGGTATTGGTCCAGTCTGTTTGTAGCACAGGTCCAGTGTCCAAGTGGCAATAGGAAGGGAAGCAATGGCAGTTCAAAGTGGACAAGGTGACAGAGTGAAACACAAAGAGGACATTTAGGAGGGTCTCATTTTCTGGCGGTGGTCTCGGTCTTATCAATTGTCTCTGGCGTCTGTCTGGGTTACAGGGAATGTTTGCAGGGTTTTTCACCTTCTGCAGGGGGAGGGGTGCTGGTGGCCAGTGGGTCCTATGGCAGGGCCACCTGTCTACTAGCTGCAGTAGATGTGGAGGGCTGTTCAGTTGACTGGCTCGTGGAAGGGGGCCACTCATGTGCTGTGTAGTCCCTCATGATGTTTGCCATATCACCCAGCACCCCTGCTATGGAGACCATGGTGATGTTCAGGGCCTGCAAATCTTTCCTGATCTCCTGGTGGTGTTCGTCCTGCAGCCACTGGTTCTCCGACATGATGTTTAACATCTGACCCAACATGTCCTGGGCTTGATGGAAATCCCCCAGGACATTTGTGAGTGCCACCCAGGCAGTTCGTCCCTGGGCTGTCCTCTCCCTGGCGCACAGCTGTCCTCTGTGTGTCCCTGTCCCCCTGTGCCTGTGTCCCCTGAACGGTGTGCCCACTGCCACTGACCCCTGGACCCTGATTGTCTTGGCTGTGAGGTATGGACTGGGGTCCCTGTACAGGTGGGAACACTGCTGATTGATGTGTCCTGGGGTCAGAGGTGGAAGAGGTTTGGTGGCTGCTGTGGTGTTGGATACTGATGGGGGAGACTCTGTGGTGGAGTGGGTGTGGGCGGGGGTAGCCGACTGACCAGTGGTCCCTGATGGGCCAGGAAGTTCATCCAGATCCAGAAGTCCAGAGTTACTGTCATCACTGAGGGCATCTTCTGATGGGGGACTGGTTAGTCATGGCTCCTCCTCGCCGCTGAGATTGGCTGGGGCACCTGTGGGGATGTAAGTCATGTATTATGCTACATGTCTGTGACATTTTCTACATCCCTAGCGTCCCCTATATCATTGCTGTTGCCCTGCCACCATTGTTTGTGTTTGGTGATGTCTTGTGGGATTGTTAGTTCTCCATGCTGTGCATGCATTGGTGGTGGGTGTACATGCAGGGATGGGAGGGATTTTCATGCAGTGGGTATGGCATGCAGGGCTTGACATTCAGGTTAGTCAATTGTGGTGGCACACTGTAGGGGAATTGAGTGGAGTGATGGGTGTCGGGTGAGGGGTGGTGGTGGTGGCATGCAGGTGTGTGGGAGGATAGATAGTAAATATTGACTCACAAGTGTCCAGGATGGGGTGACTTGTGGGGCTTTCACCAGGTTCTGTTACCCAGAATCCTTTGCAAACCTCAAAATGTGGCCAAAAAAACACCTTTTCCTCAAATTTTGGTGACGGAACGTTCTGGCATCTAGGAGGAGCCACAAATTTCCTTCCACCCAGCATTCCCCAAAGTCTCCCGATAAAAATGGTACCTCATTTGTGTGGGTAGGCCTAGTGCCCACGAAAGGAAATGCCCCAAAACACTATCTGGACACATCAAAATTTTCAAATACAAAACTACCTGTTTTTTGCAGAGGGGGGAGCACCTGCGTTTTTGGTCCTGGGCTCAGCAGCCATCTAGGGAAACCTACCAATCCCAGACATTTCAGAAAACTAGACACCCGAGGGAGTCCAGGGAGGTGTGACTTGCGTGGATCCCCCAATTTATTCTTACCCAGAATCATCAGCAAACCCAAATTTAGCTAAAAAAATCACATTTTTCCCACACCAGGACAAATTTCCTACCACCCAACGTTCCCCTCAGTCTCCTGGTAAACATGATAGGTCACTTGTATAGGTGGGCCAAGTGCCTGTGACAGGTAAGAGCCAAAAACATGTCAAAATTGAGGGGGAACCAGTTTGAGAAAAACATTTTTAGGCTGACAAGTGCAGAAGAATTTTTATCAGTATGGATGTGACAATGGTGGGTGGTAAGAATTTTGTGGATTCCTGTAGATTCTGGAAGGTTCCATCACAAAGATGTGGGGAAAATGTGTGATTTCTACCAAAGTTGGAGGTTTGCAGGGCATTTTGGGTAAGAAAATGGTGCAGGGTGCATGTGAAGCACACCACCCTGGACTCACCCAGATGTTTAGTTTTCAGATGTGTCTAGGTCTTGTAGTGTGGTCAGTTTTATGTATCCTTTGCGCGTTAGTTTCAGGCTTTAGGCCTTTGTGCACTTTGCCCTGGATGTATTTTATTCCTTTGCTCGCAGCTTAGAGCCTCTGTGCACTTTGCTCTAAGTGCTTTTTATTCGACTTCGTACTGTTATTTTTCAAACAACCAGTTCTACGGTCTTGTTTTATTGTTTATATCACACTGTCTAGCCTACTTCAGCACTGGAGTTCTCAATAACACATTCTTGTTCACTCTGTGCTTCAGTCAAGGATACAGTCTGGTACATTGCCAATAGACGTGGTAGGAGTTTAGTCTTTGGCATTTTTGCGTAGGGACATTTTGTGATCACACTGACATGTTAGTTAAAAAAACACTTCCTTGTCCCAATACACACAAGAGGGAGATTCCGACCAGGGAACCACAACTAGACGCTGACTGCCTCGTTGCAGATGCTGAACCAGATCACAGGCCTTTGCTCAGGTATGAGGGGTTATGGCTTCCCAGGGAATCTGAAAGGCAAGTTAGAAGCTTAACATGCTGTGCTCGAAATAGAACTAGCTGAGAGAGAGTAGAAATTATTAACACCATGACAGCGTTATTCTTATGTTTCACTCTCCTCGTGACTATTTCAATCCTACTGTGTTGTATGGTTCTGGTTATTGCGGCTCACGCCTTAATATCTAAAATGCAGTCGTTTTATTAAAACAATATATAAAACTTAAACTGCCTTTGTCATTTGTATATGAGATCATACTGTAAATGAGAGAGTTGGTTTGGATCTGAGTGACCACGATTTCCCTGAGAGGTTTCAAAGATATCATGCGCTCGGCTGCCCAATCATCCTTTCCCCTTGGGAGAGATGAGGCACTGCTAGTTAGCCGGAGCAAACACGGATTTAGGGTGACAGAGGTCCTTCCAAGTGGGTCAGACTCAGTCCCCCACACCGTGAACGATTCTGCTACTAGAAATACAGTAGTCTCATTTAGGATAATGAGAGCCCACGCGTCAGTCTTATGGATTTTTCAAGATGGCAGCGTCCCAAAGTCCAAAACGTACAACCCTCACTATTCCAAGTGGGACGCTTTTGAGAGTTAGACAAGCTCTCATGTCCTAAATGTAAAACCAAAACACAAAATAATGAAATGTCCTCTTTCTTGCTGTGGGATAAGATGTTTTAGGGTGCGAGGGGGAGGGCTGAAAGACTGTTACTCCCTTCAGTTGGAGTGGGGCATAACCAGGCCCATACTGGTTGGCAGCAACCAACCCACTATTTTTTTTTTTTATTCCCTGGCATATAGTAGGCTTTCTGCCCCTCCCAGCGTGTGGATCGGGGATAATTGCATCATCTGCCCACTGGTGGGCAGAACAACTTTGGCCCATTTATTTGGGCTGGGGTTCTGGCCTTACCCTAGCCTCTTATTTTGAAAAAAAAAAAAATCTTCCCAGATATCTGGTGGGCTTTCTGCCCCCCTTGGGGGGCAGATGGGGCTTCCAAAAATAGTCCGATCTGCCCCCAAGGGGGCAGATATATCCAACAGTAATGTGCCCCCATGGGAGTTACCCTTACCCAAGGGGCTGTACCCACCAAACAAAACACACACATACACACACATCAATCCCCAGGGGGGCAGAAATGGCCTAAAATAAATTTGCCACCCAGGGGAACGACCCTTCCCTAAGGGGTTGCTCCCCTTGCATGAAATTGGTGGGAAAAAAATAATCTCTGGGGCATTGTGGTTTCTGCTCCCATTGGGGGCAGATCGGCCTAATAAAAATAGGCTGATCTGCCTGGCCTAAAATAAATTTGCACCCCAGGGGAACAACCCTTGCCTAAGGGGTCGCTCCCCTTGTGTGAAATTGACACAAAAAATAAAAATCCCTGTGTCTAGTGGTTTCTGCCCCCCTTGGGGGCAGAATGGCCTAATACAAATAGGCTGATCTGACCCCAAGGGGGGCAGAAATGGCATAAGTACAATTTGCCCCCAGGGGAGCAACCCTGGCCTAAAGGGTTGCTCTCCATACATAAAAAAAAAAGAAGAAAATCCATGGTGTCTAGGGTTTTCTGTCCCCCCCCCCCAGGGGCAGATTGGCCTAATTAAAATAAGCCGATCTGCACCCAGGGGGGCAGAAATGGCCTAAAAATAATGTGTCCCCCTGGGGAGCAGCCCTTGCTCATTACCTAAAAAATAAAAATAAAACATAAAACCCTGGTGTCTACTGTGGTGTCTAGTGGGCATTTTTGCTACCCGATCGCATCACGATCGGGGAGCAGAAATGCTGAGAAGCACATCAAAGGAAAGGAAAAGCCTTTCCTTTCGTTTGATGACTTTCTCGGCCCTTCAGCATTTCTCCTCTGATAGGCGCTGGTCAGTGGGGTGGGGTGGAAGGGGAAGCGATTCAACTTCCATCCCTGCCTAGGGGAGGGGGTGCCAGGCCCTCGGGGGGAGCGCTAGCGCTCCCACCGAGGGCCCATAGCAGGACGAGGTGGTTACGTCCCAGGCACCTCAGTGCCATGGCAGCGGATGTAACCACTTCGTCCCGGGCACCCGAGGGGTTAAGAGAAAAAAAAAAACAAAAAAAAAAAACATTGAAAATTACTACAAAAAACAAAGCTTATTGGAATGTTATAGTTAGGAAAAAATTGTTAAAACAATAGAAATTCATAGAAAAAAAAGGTTACAGTGACATAGTTAGGAAACACATAAAAAAAAAAAAAGAAATTCACAGAAAAAAACAATGGTTACTGGGGCATTATAGTTAGACTCACAATTCACATGTACAAAACCAGTGAAATTCAGCAGGTATAGTTACCTCAGCTAACTATAACTTGGGCCCCGGTCATGCACTGCTTATGACCTCACATATTATATTACTCATGTCTTGGTCAGTGACATCATTGATGACATCTTAAATGATATCACTGTGCTACCTCAGGAGTAGACTGTAATACATTATATTTAACAAATATAGGGGCACATTACGACCCCGGCGGTAAAGATCGCGATGCAATCACATACAGTGGCATGGTGTACAGTGGAGTGCCATAGAGTGGGATAGCGTAGAGTGGAGTGTTGCATAGTAGTGTTGCATACAGCGGAATAGTACAGAGTTGATTGGCATACAGAGTACTGAAGTACAGTGGAGTAGCGGGACAGGACTGTCATAGAGTGAAAAGGCATAGACATCCCACCTTCTTGACTATTCCCATTCTGGATTCTACAGCAATCACATCACCAAGACCGCATTGATCATAGCCATCAACAGTACTTGAGCCCTTTACAACCAAGGAGAGATGACTGCCCTGATCCTACTCGGCCTCTCAGCAGCATTTATCACCATATCTCACCACAAGCTGATGACTAGGCCACACAACATCGACATCCAAGGGGAATCTCTCAGATGGATCACCTTATTCCTCACTGAAAGAACACAGAAATTCCACCTACCGTTGTCCCCCTTCAAATCCAAGAAAATTATGTGCAGTGTCCCTCAGGGTTCGTCCCTCAGCACCACTCTCTTCAACACCCACATGACATCCCTGGCTAGCATCGTCAGATCCCACGTTCTCAAAATCATACCTTATGCAGGTCACACTGATCTCATCATCTGCTTCTCTAAGGATCCCACCACCACAAGAACCAGCATCCGCAAATGCATGATGAGTGTCGCTGACTGAATGAGAAACAGCTGCCTGAAGCTCAACACTTATAAAATGAAGGTACTGATCTTCAACAACAACAACCCTGGAGTGCTTCCTGGTGGCCCACTGAACTAGGACCTGCACCCTCCCCGTCTGACCATGCCAGAAACCTCTGTATCATCCTTGCCAGCAAGTGTAACATTGAGTCCCAGATAAACGCAATCTCCTCAGCCTGCTTTATCACTCTTCGGATGATAGGAAAGATCTTCAAATGACTCCTCCTGTACACGAGACGCACCAACACTCTAGCTGTCATCACCCACAGGATGGACTACAGCAATGCCCTCTACTCAAGGAATGCCACACACCTCCTCCCGAGACTGCAGCCTGTTCAGACCGCTGCAGCCAGACTCTTCCTCACCACCCCGGTGGACCCACCTCATCCCCTACCTCAAGGAACTCCACTGGCTCCCATTTAGGAGGAGGTGCAAGTTTAAGCTACTGACCCACACTTACAAGGCCCTGCACAAACTTGGACTGACCTACATAAACTACCACCTGAGCTTTCACCAGCCTTCTGGAACACTACGCTCTGCTTCCCTCTCTCTTGCCCACAAATTCTCAGCAACAACAAAAGCACAAACAGAAGACACTCCTTCTCCTATCTCACAACAAAAACATGGAACGGCCACCCCTTCTGGCTACAGACCTCCCCTTCTCTACCAGAATTTTGAAAAGTTATCAAGACCTGGCTTTTTGAATGAGTCCCTCAGACCCTGCAAGCACCTGGATACACTCTTAGGTGATGCAGCACAATAGAGTGCAGTTGCGTTGAGTAGAGTGGAGTGATGTAGAGTGCAGTAGTGTACGGTGGAATAGCATATAATGAAGTGGCATACACTGGAGCAGCATACAGTGAAGTGGGGTAAAGTGGGATCAGGTTCACTGTAGTGGCATACAATGGAATAGTGTAGACTGTAGTGGCATACAGTGGAGTGCCATACATAGAATGAGTCTCAGTGTAGTTTTCTACAGTGGAATAACAGTGGGATACATTACAGAAGTCACTATGTAATTGAATAATGGGTGTGTTTACCAAAGTTAAAAGGCAGCCGTATAGTTTTAATCCCAATTTTGACAAATTCAGCAGTTTGTGATCTGTGTTTTGCAGTATTCTGTGTTAGGGTCTCAGATATAGTTATGTATTGGGTTTTATTGTTGTTCACTACCTACGACCACTTCATTTAAGTGGTAATAGGTAGAGATTTTCATATATAATTATTTATATATTTTTATAGCAGAAGTGTAAATTTTTGGTAATTTGTAGGGATTACTGCATTAATCTGTTGACCTTTTGATGCATATTTAAATATGTAAAAATTGTAACATGCATGTTATTATACTTTGGGGGTCATTATGACCCAGGCGGACGGCGTTAATATGGAGGAAAGTACTGCCAACAGGCTGGCGGTACTTTTCTCCATATTAAGACATTGGCGGTTTGGCTAAAGACAAACCTGCAATGTACCACACCGACAGCCACAGCGGTAACCACCGCCGGACTGGAGACTTCAGTCTCCAGCCCGGCAGCTGTCACTTGCCCGCCTGCGGAATTAGGACTCCGCCTACTGCCATGGTTTTCGGGGCAACCTTACCGCCACGAAAACCATGCTGTAGGCACTATCAGTGACAGGGTATCCCTTCCCTGTCACTGATACGGGTCTTCCCTGCTCCCACCCCCTCCCCAGATTCCCCCCACCACCCTCCTTCCTCTCCAGACCCCCACCACATACACGCAGTTTTACGGCTCCTCCAGTGATCAGAGGAGAAATGCAAAAGCATTTTTCCTCCGATCGGCACTGGTCGGGGTGCGGTTGGAAGGGAAAGCGATTCCACTTCCATCCCTACCCAGAGGAGGGCCCATAGCAGGACGAGGTGGTTACTTCCCTGGTGCCTCAGTACCATGGCAGCAGACGTAACCACCTCGTCCTGGGCAACCGAGGGGTTAAGAGAAAAAAAAAAAAACATTGAAAATTACTAGAAAAAGCAAATCTTATTGGAATGTTATAGTTAGGGAATAATACTTAAAACCATAGAAATTCATAGAAAAAAACAAAGGTAACAGTGACATTACAGTTAGGAAGCACATTTTAAAAAAACATGGAAATTCACTGAAAAAAACAAAGGTTACTGGGGCATTATAGTTAGGCTCACATTTCACATGTACAAAACTAGTGAAATTCAGCAGTTATAGTTACCTCAGCTAACTATAACTTGGGCCCCGGTAATGCACTGCTTATGACCTCACATATTATATCACTCATGACTTGGTCAGTGACATCACTGATGACATCTTAAATGATACCACTGTGCCACCTCAGGAGTAGATTGTAATACACTATATTTTACAAATAAAACCGCCTACCGCCGCGGAGATGGCCGCCAAAAGACTGTCACCGCGGCTACCAGCTGTCCACCCTATTATGACCACAGCCGGATTTCCGCCAGAAGGATGTCGGAAATCCGGCTGTGGCCATGCTGGCAGATGGCAGTAAGGTGGCGCTACTGCCACCAGCAGCACCACCCAGTAGACCGCTGCAGACCTTATCATGACCCATGTAATGGCCTGGTGGTGTTCTGCTGGCGGACGCTGCTGCTGGCAGCAACGCCCTGTCCTGTTTCCTGCCTGAGGACCCCGACAACAGTTAAGTCGGGTGCTCCGACAGGGGTGGGGCGTGTGGGGGTTGGGGTGTGTATGTCTGTGTGTGCGGGTGTGTGTTGGGTGTTGTATGTGTGTGCATGTCCGGATGTGTGAGTGCGTGTATGTTGTGTTGTGTGAATGCGTGTGTGTGGATGTGTGTGTGAATGGATATATGCATACATGGATGAATGTGGGAATGAGTGTGCGTATGCATGTGTTTGTGTGTGAATGAAGGTGTGTGTATGTAGTGGGGGTCTGGAGATGGTGTTGGGGGAATCTGGGGAGGGGGAGGGGCAGGGAAGACCTCTATCAGTGACAGGGAAGGGATTCCCTGTCACTGATAGTGCCTACCACATGGTTTTTGTGGTGGTAAGGTTGCCCCGAAAACCATGACGGTAGGCGGGTTCATAATCCCGCAGGTGGGCAAGTGACAGCTGCCGGGCTTGAGACTGAAGTCTCCAGCCCGGTGGTTATTACAGCTGTGGCGGTCGGTTTGGTACATTGCCGGTTTGTCTTTAGCCAAACCGCCAATGTCTTAATATGGAGAAAGGTACCGCAAGCCTGTTGGCAGTACGTTCCTCCATATTAACGCCGTCCGCCTGGGTCATTATGACCCCCATAGAATAATAACATCATGTTACAATATTTACATCTTTAAATATGCATCAAACGGTCTACAGATTAATGGGGTAATCCCTACAAATTACCAAAAATGCCCACTTCTGCTACAAAAATATATAAATAATTATATATGAACATCTCTATCTATTACCACTTAAATAAATTGGTCGTAGGTTGTTACCAACAATAAAACCCGATATATAACTATATCAGAGACCCTAAGGCAGAATGCTACACAACACAGATCACAAACTGCAGAATTTATCAAAATTGGGATTAAAACAACACGGCTGCCTTTCAACTTTGGTAAACACACCCATATTACATAGTGACTTCTGTAATGTATTCCACTGTTATTCCACTGTAGAACACTACACTGAATCTCATTCTATGTATGGCACTCCACTGTCGCCACTACAGTCTACACTATTCCATTGTGTGCCACTACAGTATACCTGATCCCACTTTACCCCACTCCACTGTTTGCTGCTCCAGTGTATGCCACTTCATTATATGCTATTCCACTGTACACTACTGCACTCTACATTACTCTACTCTACTCAACTACACTGCACTCTAATGTGCTGCATCACACATGAGTGTATCCAGGTGCTTGCAGGATCTGAGGGACTCATTCAAATAGCCAGGTCTTGATAGCTTTTCAGAATTCTGGTAGAGAAGGGGAGGTCTGTAGCTAGAGAGGATGTCCGTTCCATGTTTTTGTTGTGAGATAGGAGAAGGAGTGTCTTCTGCTTGTGCTTTTGTTGTTGCTGAGAATTTGTGGGCAAGAGAGAGGGAAGCAGAGTGTAGTTTTCCAGAAGGCTGGTGAAAGTTCAGGAGGTAGTTTATGTAGGTCAGTCCAAGGTTGTGCAGGGCCTTGTAAGTGTGGATCAGTAGCTTAACTTGCACCTCCTCCTAAATGGGAGCCAGTGGAGTTCCTTGAGGCAGGGGATGAGTTGGGTCTACCGAGGTAGTGAGAAAGAGTCTGGCTGCAGCAGTCTGAACAGTCTGCAGTCTCTCGAAGAGGTGTGTGGCAGTCCCTGCGTAGACAGCATTGCTGTAGTCCAGCCCGCTGGTGATGACAGCTTGAGTGCTGGTGCGTCTCGTGTTCCGGAGGAGTCATTTTAAGATCTTTCATAGCATCCGAAGAGTGATAAAGCAGGCTGAGGAGACTGCATTTATCTGGGACTCAATGTTTCATTTGCTGTCAAGGATGATACAGAGGTCTCTGTCATGGTCCGACGGGGAGGGTGCAGGTCCTAGTTCAGTGGGCCACCAAGAAGCACTCCAGGGTTGTTGTTGTTGAAGATCAGTACCTTCATTTTGTAAGTGTTGAGCTTCAGGCAGCTGTTTCTTATTCAGTCAGTGACACTCATCATGCATTTGTCTATGCTGGTTCTAGTGGTGGTGGGATCCTTAGAGAAGCAGATGATGAGGTCAGTGTCACCTGTATATGGTATGATTTTGAGAACGTGGGATCTGACGATGCTAGCCAGGGGTGTCATGTAGGTGTTGAAGAGAGTGGTGCTAAGGGAAGAACCCTGAGGGACACTGCACATAATTTCTTTGGATTTGAAGTGGGACAATGGTAGGCAGAATTTCTGTGTTCTTTCAGTGAGGAATAAGGTGACCCATCTGAGAGGTTCCCCTTGGATGCTGATGTTGTGCGGCCTAGTGATCAGCTTGTGGTGAGATATGGTGATAAATGCTGCTGAAAGGTGGAGGAGGATCAGGGCAGCCAACTCTCCTTGGTTGAGAAGAGCTCAAGTACTGTTGATGGCCATGATCAATACGATCTTGGTGATGTGATTGCTGCAGAATCCAGAATGGGAAGAGTCAAGAAGGTGGGATCTGTATGCCTTTTCACTCTATTACAGTCCTGTCCCCGCTACTCCACTGTACTCCACTACTCTGCATGCCAATCAACTCTGTACTATTCCGCTGTATGCAACACTACTATACAACACTCCACTCTACGCTATCCCACTCTATGGCACTCCACTGTACACCACTCCACTGTATGCGACTCTACTATATACCGCCACAGCACTATATGCCACTTCAGTCTACAACAATCCAGTTACACTATTACAATAGTTACACTATCACACTGTATAACAGTACATTAGTATGACACTCCACTATATGCCACTCAACTGTATGTCACTGCAATCTATGCTAATACACACTATGATATTCTACTTGACAGCTCTACATTCTACACCACGATAGTCTTTGCTGCTACATTGTATACCACTCAAGTCTATGTCACTAGATTATTCCCACTATACTCAATGTTATCGTACTGTACACCACTCCACTCTACTTCTCACTGTGCCACTATACTCTACAACATTCCCCTCTACTCCACTCTACAACATGCTATTACAGCATATGTTAATACAGTCTACCTGACTACACTGTACCTTGCTCCACTCTACACCATTCCACTGTATGCAACACCACTCTACTGTACACCACTACACTGTTTGCTACTCTACTTTATGCCACTGTACTCTATACTACTCCACTATATATCACTACATCACTACACTGTACGCCACCCCACTCTACCCCCACAACACTGCATGTTATTCCATTGCACAACACTCCACTGTACTCCACTACACTCAACAAGTCTACTGTATGCTATTTGACTTTGAGGTGCTACACTGTACCTCACTCTACTGTACACCACTCCACTGTACAGCACTCAACTGTACGCTAGTCCACACTGTGCCATACCACTCTACACCACTCGACTCTTTGCTATTCACCTGTATGCCACTACACTCTATGCCACTCCACTCCACTCTACTTCACTCCACTCTATACTATGTGACTGTACACCACTCCACTCAACTGCACTCTACTCTGTGCCGATATAGTGTACACCACTCCATTGTACACTACTCAAATGTATGCTGCTGCACAGTATAATACTCCAGTCTACGCTATTCCACTGTGTGCCACAACAGTGTACTTTAATCCTATCTAGACTGTTCCACTGTATACAACTATACTATGCAACACTCCACTCCATGCTATCCCACTGTATACCACTCCCCTGTACACCTGTTGAAAATTGGATTATGAATAGGTACGGATAGATATCTACAGCAAGGTCACAATCACACATGAGGTCCAGACAAGGTCTCAGTAAATTAATCCTTGCTCAGCCCTTGGTAGCGTGGGTCACTTCAGTCAGGATTAACATAGGAGATGAATGTAAATAATTGAATATCAACAAAACAGTAAACAAGTAAGGCACAACACACAATGATGCAGGCAAGCAGGCCATAGCATACACCAGTGGTTCAGAAGCTTTGGTTTACCTCTTGGGGTCTGGAACTACAACTCCCACAATCCACTAGGTCAATTGAAGTAAAATCCAGGTGACACTTGTCAGCTGAAGTTGTCCTTGTGGTTGATGTTGCAGGTAACCTGTGAGAAAACTGGAATGATTTCAGAAGTCCCCTCACTCCCACCTCTCCCATTTTTAGCTGATACTGGTGTTTTCTGACTCTGATTGTGCCCTAGACACTGCTAACCATCCCAGGGCCATTGCTTGGTGTAAAATGGTATATGCAAATTAGGCATAATTATAATTGGCTCTGGCAACCTACAGATAAGTCCCTTGTATATTGTAGGGCATGTATGTTTATGGACCCCAGGATACATAGGGCACCCCTGGATGCACTGCTGTGGTCCCTGGTGTCATTTTAAAGGGACGTCTGCATTACTGGCTGATGTTAACACCAAATTTGACTTTGGAATTAAAAATACCTAAGGTCTGCACTAGTTGCCTCAAGCACTGGTTGCATTGTAAATATAAGCAGACACTTTATAACAAATGTTTTATAAGCCCTGGTGAGGGAGGAACAGTCCCATTTATTTTCCCCATTGTAGTCAATAGGCCACATAGGCTAACATGGAGAGACTTTATTTAAAAAATATAAAGTCTTATTGTTAATCAAAGATGAGCTAAATATAGCACATTTGGTACCAAATTAAATGGTATAATAAATCCAACAACTTGTCAATCTTGAATGCAATATAGCTAGCACAGTGAAAGTGTTTTCAAACTCTTTCTGAAAATTATCAAATTCAGCCCTGCATTGCCTTTCGTGATTGGTCAGCCTCTGTCGGCCTTAGCCAGGCTGGTTTCATGAGGTGTGAAGTGGCCTGGGATGAAACAAAGAAAGCATCTGGCAGGTGGAGAACTGCTACAGCCAAACTGGTCTTCGAAGGAGGGAAATCCACTTGGGACAGAAACTGGCCTGCCCCCATTTTCTGCTGCCCAAGGCAGCTAGGAGCCCCCTGGTTAGATTAAGATAGGGGTTGGAAGGGATATGTCAACGGAAGCGTAGCCACACCAGGGAGTGGACTCAGCCAGATCTAAACTCTAAGACTGAATTTTTGCCATCTTGGATTTCTGAAAAATGTTGCTCCCTGGGATTAATTGTTGCCACACTTCCCAAGAAGTGGTCACTCAAGAGGGTGGCGGCCTGTACTACTTCCTACCCCAAGGAACAAGGATAACTATGGCAGAGCTTCCCCATAATTCAGATCCCTGCTGGAAGAAGATACTGGACGAAGAAGGACTGCTGTGCTTGATCCCTGGCCAGCACCTGGGTCCTGGACCCTGCACTCTGAAGGACTGCACCAGCTGTACACTTTGGGCTTCATCACGAAGAGGACCTTGCCTTGCTTCTGCAACTCCCTAGTGCACTCCTTGTACACTACAGGTACAAAGGAGCTAACCAGAGTCCCCTTCATCAAGTCCTGCAAGAATAGCCCAAATGACCAGTGTTCAGAGGTCATTTAACGATTCTGACCAGGTGCTCTCTGGGAACTCAATTCCAAACTTCCAAGGAGCAATTCAGAGCTTCTGGAACTATGGAGCAAGTTTGTGGACACCTTGAGGACCCAAAAAGTACTTCTGGAAGACGATCCAGAAGTTTAGAGCAAATTTGAAAAAACTAAATAAGTGGACCGACCAGACCAGACGTCGAGAGTCATACCGGCCACTGTCAACCATGACCTGGCCTGAAATTCAGGCTCTTCCAGCAGAAAAGCTCCAAAGCCCCAGACTTCCAGGATTTGACAGGGGACTCACAGAAAGGCAATCCAACAACATTGCATCATGACTGTGATGATAGTATTGTTGGGGCTTCACCCTGGCCCTTCCCTTCTCTTTCCGTGCCCCGAGATGCACCTGTGTGTTTTTGCACACTACCTGGGATGCCTGTCCCTTTAAAGCCTCTACAGGGATACAGGAAGTGG
Organism: Pleurodeles waltl; assembly: GCF_031143425.1. Lineage (NCBI taxonomy): Eukaryota > Metazoa > Chordata > Amphibia > Caudata > Salamandridae > Pleurodeles > Pleurodeles waltl. The sequence continues at coordinate 284,482,750 of NC_090447.1, forward strand.
AAGGGCGTAGTATTGTGTGTGACGCTGGTCAGCCCCCTGATGAATGGTGGCCTGAAATAGGAGGTGGCACTAACTCATAAGCGAGGAGTACAGACAAGCACAGGAGAGAGAAGCACCAGAAGAAGACGCAGAGGGAAATAGACCCAGAAAAAACCCAACCAAGGCAGGATGACTCAAGAAGCCGTAGCATTCCGTCTGAGAACTCCAGGGACCCAGACAAGAGTCAACGGAGTAAGCCGGGAGGCCACTGTTCCCTCGTACCACCACGTTCCCGGAGAAGCGTGGCTAGCCCGGATACGTGGGCGCCTACTGGGACTAACCAGTGGGTGGGAACGTTCTGAATGGAGAGGGGTCACCCACCTAAGTGATGGGTTCCTTGTCTTGTTTAGGAGACAGGAATGAGAGTTGCATGCCCCACTTGTAAATAAAAGAGAGAAAAGAAAGGAATGCATGACAACACGGTGACGGGATAGGTCAATTTGGTGATTATATCCCTCACACCCACCCCCATACTATAGCTAACATTAAGGAACATCCACTTACCTGTGGTTCTTTTTTCTTCCATATGAGGTGCACGCCAAGCACAGTGGTGCGGTCCACCTGATCCTAAAGGGAAGAGAAAAACGTAGACGTATGTGACGAAGCAAAAGTCAAAGGAGGAAAATGCAAGACGTATAGAGAATAACAAAGAGACCAATAAGCAAATAACTAAGGCATGCAATACATTTCGTTATCCGTCTACGGAGCTGTTTGCCAGACCATGTGACATAGACATAGACAGAGGCTTCCAGTGTGGTGTATCCAAGAAGGGCACCTTCGTGGTCGGCCTCAACTTTTGACTTTACTGAGGTCAAATAAAATCTCAAATAAATGTTCTAACTGTGAAGGTAAAACTTTAGCTCAGTGTTTTCAAGCAGGGCTTCATCACGGCCGGTCTCAAATTTTGACTTTGCCCCGGTCGAGTGCGACCAGATGTTCCCAGTTGCCACTTTTGGTGCTTTCAGTTTTTAGGCACTAGAACACATTTTTTTCATCTAATCTTTAAGAAATTTATATCTCCGGTTCCCTTCATTCGATTTATGGCATTTTGGTGTCATTTTAAAGATAAAAATATTTTCTATTTTTACAAGTTGTTGTGGGATTATTATTGTGTGCTGTCTTTTACTTATTCATTGTAAAACAGCTCCACGATTGTCGTTTTATGGTACGGTATTTAAATATTACTGTATGTTGAAAAAAATGTAACCCATTGAAAAAGGTTAAATGGCCATTATAGTTCACTTTTTACCTGCACAAAACCATAGAAATTCAGCAGGTATAGTTACATTTATAGTTAATACCAATCAGAGCCCCCAGGGAAACTACACACATTTTGACAAAAGTGATCGCTATATATATATATATATATATATATATATATATATATATATATATGTATATATACACACACACACACCTATATATAGATAAATAGATATATAGATATATCAAGCTATATAGATAGATATATCTACATAGAGATGTCTATATATAGATATACATCATCTATATATGTTTTAAACTGCTGTATGGCTTCCTTGGGGGCCGACCCCACCAAGTGAAATCCCTGGTGTCTAGTGGGGGTTTCCTGGCCCTCGATTGCAGCTACACTGCGATCGAGGGCCAGGAAACCCGTTCAGGTAGGTCTTGTTTGAAAGAGGAGACTCTTCCCTTCCAAATTAGGCCTTCCTGAACGTTGGAAAGGCCCTTTGGGCCTGCTTTCCTGACTGGAGCAGGCAGCTTCCTGCTCCGGTCAGGAAAACAGATAGTGACATTAGTGCACCTTGCTGCATGCTGAGGTCACAAAGGGGTGGAGGGGTGGGGGGACACACGGAAGATCTTCTGTGTCTCCCAGGGTTTTTTAATTTAAAAAAAAATGATTTTCTAACCCCCTCCCTGGTGTCGGCCACGGGTCATGACCCACACCAGGGAGGTAGTGTGGGCTTTGCCAGTGGCTGACACCCGCACTGAAGCGGCTAAATCTTAGCAGAACCCCTGGTAGTTTTGGCACAGAGCAGCCAGGCAAAACTTAAGAAAATGTGTAATGCTTTGGAAATTGCCAAAACAGGTAATACGTTGAAAGCACAACACAATAAAAAACTTTTTTAGAAAAATATAGAATATTGTAATGTACAAAATCACACCAAAACACCATAAACCATTAAGAGGAACCAGAGATATGAATTTTCTGAGTTTTACAATAAAATAGCATCAAAAAGCATTAAATGGCAACAATGTTTAACTGGCAACCATAGACTGGAACCACGTTTTAGGCTGACCATGATGGAGCGCACATTGGGTACACTAATCAAGTTTAACCTGGTCAAACCTGGTTTGACATTATGGCCTGATTTAGAGTTTGGCGGAGGGCTACTGCATCACAGCAATGATGGATGTCCTGTCTGCTGAAAAATAAATCCTGTAGGATGTAATGTGATTTTTATTTTGGAGGATGGGATATTAATCACTGGAGTAAGCCCTCCGACAAACTCTAAATTAGGTCCTTATTCTTTTTACTGGGGGTCAAAGTTATTCAGCCAGGCAAGACAGCACTCTGTCCAAGAAGGGTTCCATAAATGTGGATAGGTGTTGGAGGAGGTCTCAGTGAAGCTGTTGAGTTAAGCAGGAAAAGCTTGGAGAGGGAAAATTCAAAATATATGTCTAGTGATGTCCTGTTGCTGGCCAGATACTTTTTGTGCCTTCGCCAGGATATCAGCAACAGCACTTTGGGGACAAGACTCACTCCACTCCAGGAGGGTCAAGTTGGAACAGTTTGCTGGGCTCTTCAGATAAAAAGGGCTTTGTTCAGCTTGTTGTGTCCATGTTGGTCAGCCAGCTGATCCTTAGAGTCCACTCCTTCATCCGAGGTGTAAGTGGGAGCAGGTCCCATCCTTCAGGTCTCTTCACAGGTTTCAAATGACAGGTGCAGTCTTTCTTTTGTTCTTCCACATGTCCAAGTTATTCTGAGGCGAGTGTCCAGGGCTACCACATTTTTGACTAGCACTAACATAAGGGGGAGGATAACTCCTGGCCACACACTAAAAAATAGAGAAAACATTTTTAGGATAACCCCACCCAGTTTTGCAGCTGTTCCTGTGTGCCTTACTGCACAGATTCTAACAAAGCTCCTCTCTTCCTAAATCCAAAATAGGGAAACCCCTCTCCTGTTGTTCTAAGCCTGTGTGCCCACCCCAGTGTAGTGGCCCAGGAAATGAGTAACCCCTCCTCTATGGTCTCTTCAAACAAGTTCTGGGGAAAGATGCTTCTGCACTGTGATTGACCTATTAACATTTAAAAGGAGGAGTGAGACCTGTTACTGTATTGGATGGCAAAATAGGTTCTGCAGTCCACTAGTAACATTTAACTTACAGGCCATTGGCACCCTTTGTACCAAAGTAATATGTTAGTGAACTATGCAGTGTAGGAATATAATCAATGCTGGCATGTTTTAAGGGTTTCAGCACTGGTTTGCAAAAAATCAGTCCCCAAAAAATGTGAGTGACTGCACAAGGGGCATGGCTCCCTCTAGATGAAAGGTGAGGAGCCACTCAATCATTATTGTGGCAGAACTTATCATCAATGTGGAACAATCTGGAAAGGCCATCTGCACTGACGTGGTCAGTTCTGGGTCTGTAGTCCACAGTACAGTCAATTCCTGAAGGGTAAAGGACCACCTCAACAGCTTGGGTTTTCCTCTCTCATCTAAATGAGCCCCCTGAGAGGCCTTTGGTAAGATTGAAGTTGGAAGTCTGTTTAAACCTGATAGTTTACTCAGTGCTCAAACCTCATCATAGGCTTTCCTCTGTATGGCACTTCAATGCTGTACAGTCGCCTGCTGATAAAGGCAACCTGTGGATTGTGACCTACATCATTTAGAAGTGTTAACACTGCCTCACTACCATGCTCTGAAGCACAGGTGAGGTACGCGGCACATCCTTTAGGGTGTCTAAGGCCTTCTGGCACTCCTAAGTCCATATGACCTTCTTGGGATGTTTCCTGGAAGTCTGCTCTGCTAGGGTGTTACAATGGTGCCATACCCCTTGACAAATGTCCTAGAATACCCTGTTAAGGCCAGGAAAGCTCTGACCTGGTTCTGGGTGTTTAAGGCTCCCATGTCATGATGGCTTGTATCTTGGGTTGGAAATGCCGTGCATGCCTCACACAAAATAAGTGTCCCAAGAGCACAACAGACCCCAGCTGTATCTGTCAAAGCCCAGCTCACCTGAGTCCTTGTTCAGTTCTGATGGAGGTTGAAGACAATCCGACCCCACCCTGAAACTGCTTGTTCCAGCACACTAGTTTTTAAAACAGTGCACTAAGAACAGAAGCTCAAGGGAAGGGGGGAAGTGGATAAAATAAAAGAAAGAGACAACACCGTTCTTGCGTTTCCACTGTTGAAGTGCTGCACAAATCTGCGGCCCTCTCTGACTTCTGTAGAAACTGGTGCCTAATGAAACATAAACAAAGAACAGATAAGTACATCCTATTCCTAACTGGGTTCCTGACTATCCCTTTATTTATTAGAAATTTTCTTCTAAAAGTACCTCTTGGATCCTGGTCTCTAGTTTCCAGGTTTGGAATGTGTTACTGCTCTGGGATGTGCTTTCTATTACTCTAAAGCTTCTAAAACATTAAACAAATACCGTTATCAGAATTACCAATATCAAACATTCATCTTAATATAACTAAAGCCTAAATTGCCAATAGCAGACTCACTTTTCCCATATTTCCAGAATCTTTTATAAAACAAATACTGTACTTTTATGTCAAAATACAGCATGTAATTTGTGCAAGTCCTTGATTTACTGTTTGCCTTGCTGTTAATGGTTTCCACGGTTCGATTCTTAAAAGTTCCATAAAAAAATGTTTGCTTCACAAAGTTCCGCAAAGTATTCTTGTAACAAAGAGTTTGAATCACAATGTTCGTGGAAGGTATCTTGTTTCAAATTGTCTATACACGAATCCAGAAATTGTTGTCAAAGTTCTTTCAGGTAATAAAAGTTTTGCACTTACTTGTTGCTGGCAAGAGATACTGATCAGTCTAACCTTGTCTTCTTTCTCTTTTGCAGGTTGCTTGTAGGAGAGAGGCTGAGGCAAGGAGGAACCGGAAACCGGAAGAAGGAAGAGCCAGCAGCTGCGCCCATTGAAGCCAATGAAAGTCTGTAGAGAGCAGGAGTGCCAGCGCCGAGGGATCTGTCCTCAGGTAAGCAGGAGGTAGACGAGCACAAGCACTGGGTGAGGCTCGGGGGCTGCCTTTTATAGACAGGGCTGGGTGTGGTCCTCACATGCTGCACATGTTCTTGAAAGGTGTGCAGAGCTGGGTGTGGTTTGAAGAGCTGGGTGTGGTCCTCACATGCTGCACATGTTCTTGAAAGGTGTGCAGAGTTTCAGTTATTATGCAAATGAGTTAAATTAACACATGGCCTAGAGAGGAGTGTTTTAAAGAAGCCTTGGTAAAAGCAAGGCCCAATGTGTAAACAAACCAGCGCATTAAACAAAATACACAGAAGCCTAGGGGGGGGGGGAAGGTGAGATAACAAGAAAGGCTTTCAATAGTAAGTTTAAAAGGGAGCTATTACAGAACCCACTAGTGCAGTGAGAGGGGACATGCTCTTTGCTGTGCACAAACCCTAACAGTATCTGACACTTGCTGGCCTTGACAGTCAATCCCTCTTTGCCGGACCTGAAACATTTTCCTGTAGTAGCCCAGTTGTTCCTGCCAGGTGGAGCTATAGACAGCAAGTTAATGTAGATATACTGTACTAAAGGTCTCCTGCCCTGATAGTATTCTATTCACCAGTCTCTGGAATGTGGCAGGGGCATTCGGCAGTCCAAAGGGTATTACGTTAAATTGGAAATGGTCCTCAGGAGATAAGAATGCTGACCTTTCCATGACTCACTCACTCATTGAAATCTGCCAGTAACTGGAACTTAAATCATATGTGATGAGACACTTGATAGCCCATAACATATAAATTAGGTTATCAGCTCTGGGAATGTACTGAGAATCAGCCTTTGTGACAGCATTAATTCTAGGGGTGGGTGGTACATTCAGCTTCTCTGGTGGAGTTCATGGAGTTTTTCCCATCCTGCATTCTGCTTGGTGCCCAGAGTTCCAGAAAAAACTCTGGCACCCTCCATGTGGTAGAGTTTCTTCTCACGCACGTTAAGTTGGCGAGCATGAGTGAGAAAATCGAGCTCTAGGCTGCCTCCCGGTGAGATTTCTTAATGCGGGTGGTAGGTCGCTACAATTGGCACTGAGAAAGTGGCTGCTGCTCAAGTAGAAAATCTACTCAAGTGTCAGAAAGAAAGTAGCACTTTCTGGCACACCACATGCGGCCATTTGTGCAGTTTGTAAAGTGTGGGACAAGTTCCCAGGGAAAATATTCAGTGTGAGCAGCTGGATATGCCGAGTTCTGCAGCTCATGGAACTCTGCAGAGTTCAGCCAAGTTTTTAGGTAACTCTGCAGAATTCTGCGGAGTAAAACTCTATGAGTTCTACCCACCCCTAATTAATTCCTCTGTTGTCTACACAGATCCCCAGTTCTGAGGTCCCCCTTTTCTGATTGGCCTTGGGCACTAGCACCAAAGGAATGGCCCAGGGACTACTAAAGGGTTCTATCACCCCATTTAAAAAATGTCTTCCTGGATGCTGGGCCTTATTTTGTCTGGCAACCTGGATATTTTAGTTTTGATAATAGGATGTCATCTATATCAATGCCATGAACATAACATTTGGTCAGTCAAACGTGTGAGTCAGATGAGACTAGTGAATTGGCCTAGCAATTGGTGACTATCTCTCTGCTGCTGCTGCTTTGTCAGTATAAGTAAGGACACTACTCCCTCCTCTTAACCATCCCTGGCATTTTGGGGTAAGAAGTCCTGGAGCGATACACTCTTTTCTCCTCCATCTGTGACTATCAACATGGTCATGTCTATGTGGTCAAATCGGGGTTTCAGACGGTTGACATGGATCACTTTATGCAGGTGTCTGGTGCTCTCAAGATGTACCAGGTAGGTGACCTTGCTCATCTTTTCCAGTACCACATAGGGCTCTGTTCATTTGTCCTGGAGTATTCTGTGAGATACAGGCTTCACAACTTATACCTTCTGACCTAATTGATACCAAGGTTACGTTTTGGTAATACCAGTGCTCGATCAGCTCCTGACTGGCCTCCTGTTATCTCTTTTGATGTACTCAGCCATGAGGGAACATGGGCCCAGCACATAGTCAACAATGTCCTGTTTGAATTCCTTGAGAAGTTTCTCCCACCTTCCTCAAACAAGCCATAAGATACCTCTGATAGGCTTTCTGTTCAAATGCATGAAGGGGAAAAGGCCCACCTCTTTTTGTGGTACCTTTATCTAGGCAAATAAGAAACATGCAAGCAGGACAGCCCATTTTCTGCAGAGCTTCCCGGAGAACTCTATCATCATGCCTTTATGGTCTTGTTGAACCCATTAGTTTGTGGGTGGTAAATGGTGGTGAACCTATAAGACTGCCCACACAATCCCACATAGCCTTCGGGCTTGCAGGTATAACTTTTGTCCCCCTATCACTGATTACCTCTTTTGGGAAGCCTAATCTGTTAAAGATATGAAGCGGGTCCCTGGTCACCATGGGCACAGTTATTGAACCTCAAAGGTGTGGCTTTAAGGTATGGAGTGGCATGGTCCACCATCACCGACATTAACCTGTTCCCTGAAGCAGTTACAGGGATAAGGGGCCAAGCAATGACAATCTCCACCCTCTCAAAAGGCATCCTCATTAATCCTTAATAGCGGGGGTAGGGGAGCCTTGGAACACTCTCATTTCTTGCTACTGGTGATTGATGTAATGCTTGAATTAACCTCAAACACCGACAATCACTCTGGACCCCATCCCAACTCACTGTTTTTCACCCACCATGCCACCTCAGGTAATATATCCAGCCATATTTAAATCAATCTTGACCCTGCTACAGTTGGAAAAGTCAAGCTCAAACTACCAGGTCAGATCCTTGCTGAAGAGGGGAAAACATGTAACCCAGGACCGGTTTCACCCTTATTATGGGCTCTTAAGCGATGTATAGCTTGATTCCAGTGGCACAATGAGCAAGGGACCCATGTCTCATCATACCCTTTTCACTTAGGGTGGCAACTGCAATAACAACAAGGAATGCTTGAATTAATCTCAGCCACTGGCAATAGTTTTGGACCACATCCCAATCCTTCATTTTTCACCACCTCAGTTTGATCCCAGTGATATGCAAATCACCCTTTACCCTGTTCTAATCTGAACACTCCAGCCCAAACTACCAGGCCAGGGCCTCCCTGAATTGAAAATAAAGAAAGCTGAGGCGGACCTGGCTTGGCAGTTTGGGTTGTACTATTCCAATTGGAGTAGCAATAACAATGGACTGGGATGCAGTTACCAATGGCTGACATTTATTCCGGCATTCCACCCCTCACTTTTTGGTATAGTTCAGTTTGTTTCCCTAGGGTGGACAGGTATGCACAAACGTGGGCCCAGTGCACTCTCTATCACTGGAACCAAGCTGTACCTGGCTGATGAGCCCATAACTAGGGCAAAACCAGACCTGGTATGCTTGTGTTGCAGTTCAGGGAGTACCTGGCTTGGCAGTTTTGATTGGACTGTCCCAAATGAAGCAGACTCAAGGCTGATTTGCACATAGCTGAGTCCAAACTGACGTGGCTTGGTTTGTAAAAAAAAATATGGACTGTGATGCGACCCGAAGTAACTACCAGTGGCTGAGATTAATTAAAGTATTCCATCCATTACTTTTTTGCATAGTTCGAGAAAGTTGTCATTTTTCTGCACGTAGCCCTTTTGTGCCTGTATCCTGGCCTAGGTCACTTGACTCAATGTAACTGACAGCTAGACCTTGTGAATTCCTTCCAGACAGTCACACAATCCGGGATGTAGGTGTGCCTCAATGGGCCATCTGCTGGCAGGATGGGGTGGGGTGAGCTGAGCTCAGCCCCACTTTCAACTGAATAGGGTAAGTTCTGCCTCTACACAAAAAGCCTAACAATCCCACATTTTTACTGCAGACACCAACTCTTCAGTGCACTTATGGACGTGTGGATAGTCTGCCAGAAAGAAGGACTGCTAAGCTGCTGAAAGGACTGCTACCCAACAGATTGGTACCCTGTTTTCATGCTACTCTGTCACATTATGCCTGGGTACCTGGACTGGATTTTCAACCGTTCCAGAACCTGCAGAGTGACTCATAAGGGCTAGTTTGCTGGCATCCTCTTCAGTGCCACAGGGACACAAAAGCCTGTCTAGGCCTTGAACCCACACCTGAACCCAGCTTCAGTGAGTCCCAACCCTCTAAGTGGTACCTCTCCAGCCCTGGACCCATGGAGGTGGTGCTAAAAGTATCTATAGTGCCAAAATCTAAAACAGAGGACAAACTTTGGCTTAAAAGTGCTCTGAGAACCGGCAGAAGACTGGCACCAACCTGCTGCCTCTCCTCTTGAGATGCATCACTGGTCAGATTGACTTTGGGGCTTCTCCCACTACGTTCTTCTTCTTCGCAGCAATTCTTTTTCAGCAGTCCTTCACCAAAGGGGTATCCAGCCTTGTGGAAGTGTCTTTGGTTACAGCCCTCTACCACTTTTCACTGGAGATTTTTGACTTCCATTTCAAGGACTAAGGACATGATTTAGAGTTTAATGGATTTTTTTGCAAACGTGACGGATATCCCCTCTGCCATATTACAATTTTCATAGGATATTATGGAACTGTAAGACAGCGGACGGGATATCTATCATGTTTGTGATGAAGTAAACCCGTCTGCCAAAATCTTAATCAGACCATAAGTCTGAATTTACAAATCTTCACTGTGGCTTTGAATCCATTCAGTCTGATGATGACGCTCCCTTCCAGAGTAGCCACTGTATACTTGCCCTGCTGAACTTTACTTTCTCCTGTACTCTTTCTCAGAATTTATTCTAAGTCCGAAGGTAAACGCTGACTGGGACCAATCCACTACTTGTATTGGAACTATACTCCACCACATTCAGCCACATTTTCCAACTTTGACCCAACTTTGATCTGGTCTTGTGTGACTCGTGTGACTATCCTTTTCCTTCGCACAACAGCCATTGTGGATCTCCACACTTGGCGCTTTTATCTTTAGGTGCTATTTTTTACTAAAAACTTAAAAAATTAATAGATCTGTTTCTACTGATTGAATTATATTAGAATGGTTTTTGGATGTGTGTTTTGTTTTCACTTTTTTACTGTTGTGTTTGATAAGTACTTTACACAGTGCCTGTAAGTTAAGCCTCGCTGATTTGTTTGTGCCAAGTTACCTAGGGCTAACAAAAAATTAATTAAGTGACTAGTGACTAATTTTTGATTCACCCTCTAAATGATTATAGCTGTTACTTGACCAGGGCTTGCACTGCAGTCTACCAGCAACCCAGTTTCTCACATCAGTTTTTCTGCCATTAAAACCCTACACTTTACCCCCTTTGAGCCAGTACTAAAGCACTTGTGTTGTCACCTTAAAACATGGTTACAGAGATTTACATCTAATTGTCATATTTATTTACTTATAGGTCCCTAGTAAATGGTACACCCAGGACCCAGGGTGTGTAAAATAACTGCAGTGTTACTGGTAGGCAGCAGCGCTCAATGTGCCATTCACCAAAGTAGTCTTTTAAAAGAAGTCTCTGACCTGCTAATTCAGCTGTATTTCAGTTTAATACTAACATTCTGATCTAGCAAAATACACCTTTTTTCCGGGCCTAAACATTCCTTTTAAAAACATTTGTCACCCCAACGGTAGGCTCTAACCATGCTTAGGACACATGCATGGTTTTTTAAAAGTAGGGCATGTGTACTTAAGTTTTACATGTCCTGACAGTGAAAAATTCCTAGTGTCATTTTTTCACTGTTGTAAGCCCTATCTCTCCCATACACTAACACATGGTTACCTTGCCTTACATAATACATGCTAATTTTGGATTGGGAGTAGATAGGGCTATGCTCTTGACACTTGAATGCAATATTTAAAATCCTCTCTAATGCACGGTTTTAGTTACAATTAAAAAATGCAACGTTTAGAATGTTGGCATTTTCTTGCCCAACGCCGTGCCTTTCTGCCGCTGTCCTAGGTCATATGACTGTAAGTGGCTCTGCTGTTGAGCTTTGTGTATTGCTTCCAGACATGCAATCAAAGAAGGCCTACATATGAGCTCATTGGATCTTCCTGACAAGATGGCTGGGGATGAGGTATGCTTTGCAGGGATTACACTTCAAAGGGCGTTGCCTGCAACACATACAAAGGAATGTGACACAAGACCAGCCCTTCCCTTTTTTACCCAGACCATTTGGAACTAGGGCCAGGGGAAGGGGAAGAACTGACCAGACCCACCAGTTTTGAAGGTAGGCCAGGGAATTACCTAAAACAAAGGCTGGCACCAGGTATAAAAATAGGACCTTCAAATCTCACCTCAGAACACTCCTGAACCTGTAGAAGATTCCGAGGACCTGCCCCTCTGCTTGAGGGACTGCCTAGCTTACTCAAGAAGGACAATTAGACCCGCTCCCCTTTACCCAAGGCTAACCAGAATGACTGGATAACTACCTGTGTGAACTCCAGGGACACACATGCTTCAAGAGCATCCCTGCAACTGCATAGTACCATATGGACCTGTCTGGACCTACTTGAGCCTTTCTGCTAGCCTCGGATGGACTGAGTCCTGATCTCAAAGAAGTGCTCCCCACAGACCTGGCTTGGTTGACATTAGTGTGAGCTCCTTCTGAAGAAAACTTTAAAATACTGAAGTTTGGGTTCCTAGTGATCTCAAAGTGACTTATACGCACTAAGAATCGACTGCCCATAAAGACTGCCAATGCAAAGCTCTAGCTGGACCACCTTTCATGCCGACAGTGACCCTCTTAGATTACCGGCAATACAAGACCATTCATTTTGAACTGACAGCGACTACCCGTGAGGATCATTCAATGAGAAGCTCCAGAGACGTCTGGCTACATGCTGCAGCAAAGACCATCCATGACGCTCAACCTTCTTTTGGTATTGAAAGCCTGCTTCTTGCTGCCCCTCATATGCGAGCGAAACTCTTTGTGTTGGACTTGGGAAGGTAGCTTTTCAGAGGGACTAACCAAGTTCCTGTATCTGGCCTGTTCTTCATCGTGGTCAGCCTGAATTTATGACTTTTCCCTGGGTTAGCACACCATATAACCGTGCATAGCATTTTCTGCTTCTCAGAGTTATTTTTCCCTACATTGTTAGGAACTGATATATCCAGCTCAACTGATTATATTTTTGTTTTATAATTTTATTTATTACATTTTTACTCCATTTGAATACATTGTTTGTGCTGCATACATTTTTTACACATTGCCTCTAAGTTCAGCCTGACAGCTTTGTGCCAAACAATCGAATGGGAAGCATACGTTAATTTAGGGATTTTTGTGTTTGCCCCTGATGAGGATTGTGTTTATTCCCATCAAGGTCAAACACAAAAAACTGTTTCTGTACTTGTCAAAGTTCCTCTCTGTTGGATCCTCCTGCCCATGGCAACTGTGAGAGTTCTAGCAGGTCTATCAGGGAGAGCTCTATCTTTTACTTTAGGCTCCAGATCTGCTCCTTCGGAGTCAGATTCCTTCTGGGCCATGGGGAGTTTGGTGAGTGGTTTTTTTTGCCCCTTGCCCTTCCTGCTGGTTATGGCAAACTAAGCAATTGTTTCAGACTCCAGGGTCCCTTGACTTCTCTGAGAGGCTGATTGGGCACTTGTGGTCCACACACCCATTCTTGCTGACCAAATATTTCAACATTGGTCCTTCTTTCCAACTCAGCCCAAGCAGTGCTTTTTGAAGGTTTCCCTACAGACACTCAGCTAGTAAAGCTGGGCTCACAGCTACCTTCTTTGGACCAGTAACCCCTCCCCAATCATAGATGACCATTGCTATGAGATGAGAGTTCCACTCATTGCCAGCTTTTATCAATGTAGGACACCTGCAATAACCCTATTCTGGTGAAACAAGCCACACCACCACCATGTTCCAGCTGGCTCCTGTCATCCCTCAGTGTGGTTGTCCTGATAAATGGCCATTGCCTGTACTCTACCCATCTGGGAGGTAATATTGCCATGGCTTCAACATCCACCTCACCCATGGAGGCTAAAATGGCTTCAGTCCAACCCATGGTTTACTTTGGCCAAAAATTGACCTCAATTCCTTGGGACTGTCCACCTTTGCAGGGCTTCTTGGAACATACCGAGTCTGTATGTTTCTGTCCTGGCTTGTGACAGTACAGTCCAGGCATACCCTGGCCTTAGAGGAGGTCAAAATATTTGTTCACCTTGTAACTTTGAACAACATTTGATTTATTATTCATCCACTCAAAAAAACTGTATTAATTATGATATTCTTTGGTTGTCTTTAATCAAATAAACTTTATCTCAATACTAAGAAGTACATTATAATTGAATACTGGACTGCTTCTTTAATCATGAGGATTAAAAAATACCTCCTGCAGAAGCACATGAAGGTACATTACAAAGGAATTAATTGTCAGACCCACACTATGAAATATACACTACTCATTGTTTACTCATGCCCTTAGTTGTAAATAAAAACTTCCTTTCCAGACCATAATTAACAGATAATGATGGCAACTGGTAGTAAAAGAGCAATTTGTTTATCATCAACTGATACACGTGAGGTATGTCAGCACGTTGATACCGACATGACAATCTTGAAACCTGGAAGAGGGCACGCATTAAATAAATATGTCAACAAAGTACCGGCAACATGCACAATTTGGAGACCTGATGTAGGTGAAAAGTCAGAAGTGACCTTTGGTGAAGCAAGAAAAAATTAATTGGTTTGATTTGAGAAATCTCTTCTTGATAGGATGTTTTACTGATGTTTAGCCTCTTTCTCCTTCATATTCGGTGACTGACTGAAAGGTCCACTGGTTTCTAATTCCTGTAGCGCTTCAGCCAATCGCCTAACAAGTATGTAAATGCTAGATTGCCTTAGTGTGTGTATTCTTCTACTGCTTAGACCCAGAGGATATTGTTGATTGGGTGGCAAATGATGCAGCCAAAAAAACAAAATTTCGATCCAAAACCTAAAAAATTTCTGTATTTTTTTGCAGTAGGTAGAAAATGTGCCTGCTACGAAAGTTCTGCAATGCCTGTACTCTGTCTCTAGCAGAACAGCGCCTAGAATTAGAGGATGTCTCATATCACAGAGTGCAGATTGCAGTATGAAACATCTGCCCTCTTTGACATCAGACAAGCTGCCTGTGTTCCTTGCAGTGTGCAAGCGAGGGTTAGGGCTTCAAAGGAACCGGGGTTGGAAGGCATGAGATCTGGAGAGTGGGTAGGAGAGCCAGAAGGGTTATGGGAGGAGGGGAGGAAGGTCGGAGTCACAGCCAGCAGGAGAGATGAGGGGATGTGGCATATATAGGAGAAATGAGGGGATGTGGTCTAATGCCCTTGTGCCATGTTCACACTGTATAAAAAATTCAAACTAAATACAATAGGATACATGGGGGCGTCTGGGGTGAGCAGGAGATAGAGGGCAGTGGAGGGCGTGAAGCCAATGTAGAGGAGAGAGAAAATGCAGTGGAGGGTGATTGAGCTCCAAACACTTGCAGTCTAATTGCATTGGATGGGGCTTTCTGCATTTCACAAGTAGGCAGTTAACACCTCTGCTGTTTTCTAGCCTGCTCCTTACCCTCCTTTTACTGGCTGAACAGCAGCACAATACCAGTAAAAAGAGGGTCTGTTTTTTTCACTCTAATTTTGTGATCACTTTTGTAAAAATCACAAGATGTACCAATTTCACATTTTGTGTCAAAATCATGAAGTCAGAACCTCTTTTAGAGGGCCATGGGGCAAGCAGGTTCTACTGGGGCCTCCTGGGAGTTTGCAGCTTTTTATTCCTGATATTTAAGGGCCTGACCTACTGTGGATCCCAAACAATTGGGCCAAGTACCCTTTCTGCACTTGACGTTCAGTAGTAGCTGTGGACGAGCAGACAAGGCTTCCTTGGGGGAAGTGTAAATGCAGGCAGGTAAATGTGACTCATAACTCAAAGTGAAAACAGCACAAACAATAAACCAATCTCCGGTCAAATACATATTTTTTAAAGATTTTTTTTTTTCTAACTCTACACATGCAAAGGGATAACCAAATTCAGAAGCAACAACACTATCCTCAATAGCCCAGCGAGGATGCAATGTCATCTGCAATGTCCTCGGAAGTCCTCGGGGTCCATCAGGGCAGTTCTCTTGCTGAGCGGGCTATACCTGTCGAACACAGCCTCAGTCTTTCACTAGGGTGATGGGTGAAAACTACTTGTGACCATTGGTACCAGCTACCCCTCTTGGTCCACCGGGTTGCTGCGCTATCATGGGAGATATGACCATTACATTTTTCAATACTTTTTATGCCCCTTAACAGGTCCGCTCGACTCAACCCCAAAAATGAATAAACCGTGCCCTCTGAATGTGCTCTTTGCAATGTACAGGTAATATAGAAGCCTTTTTAATCACATTCAAGATATTGACTTTCTTTGCACTGATATGGATATGTAAATGTTTATGTTTTAATTCATCGCATCATACCAGGAATACGTTGGTTCACATGTGCAGGGTTCACTGCATGTTCACTTTATGTTTGATGCTTAATAACAATGTCTCAAAATAATGTCTTTCTTGTTCCTATAGAAACCAAAAATGAGGAGTAATATCAGTTTTGTTTTGTATGTACGGTATGCTTGTAAAAATCTAAGGGCCTGAAGTACAACCATTTCATTTTGCAAGTCTTTAATTACGATTCATTGTGAATCGCAATTAGAGACTCGCAAAATGAAATGTAAAACTGTGGGCCAGATGTAGCAAACAGTTTGTGAGTCGCAAACGGCGAAAATCGCCGTTTGCTAGTCGCAAATGTGTGTTTGCTATGCAGAAATGCATTTTGCGAGTCGGAACCGACTCGCAAAATGCATTTCCGACTCGCAAATAGGAAGGGGTGTTCCCTTCCTATTTGCGACTCGCAGTGGTATGCAATTCCATTTGAGACCGCGTACGCGGTCGCAAATGGAGTCGCAGTTACCATCCACTTGAAGTGGATGGTAACCCACTCGCAAACTGGAAGGGTTCCCCAGGGGACCCCTTCCCCTTTGTGAGTGGACCCAAAAAATTTTTTTCAGAGCAGGCAGTGGTCCAAGGGACCACTACCTGCCCTGAAAAAATCAGAAACTAAAGGTTTCGTTTTTTTTTTCTAAGTGCAGCTCGTTTTCCTTTAAGGAAAACGGGCTACACATGGAAAAAAAAAAACGGCTTTATTTAAAAGCAGTCACGGACATGGAGGTCTGCTGTTCCCAGCAGGCCTCCATCCCCGTGAGTGCCCATAGTCGCTATGGGGGCGCAAATTGCGACCCACCTCATTAATATTAATGAGGTGGGTCTTTGCGACCCCATAGCGACTCGCAGACGGTGTCTGAGACACCGTTCTGCATAGCAAATTGCGAGTTGCAATTTGCGAGTCGCTCGGACTCGCAAATTGCAAGTCGCAATTTGCCGGCTTCCTACATCTGGCCCTGTGTCTCAGACACATTTAGCGATTTCCAATGGGGTGGCACATGACCTACCTTATGAATTATCATGAGGTAGGTCACAATTTGTGACTCTATTGGTAATGGCCACACTCACAGGGATGGAGGCCTACTGGGGCAGCAGATCCCCATGTCTGTGATTGTTTTTTTTAATTAAAGCAGTTTTTTTTGTAATGCAGTCCCTTTTCCTTAAAGGAAAACAGAATGCATTACAAACAAAAAAATGAAAAGTTTCCTTTTCATTTTTTCAGAGTAAGCAGTGGCCCATGGGACCACTGCCTGCTCTGAAAGTATGTTGGCACCCCCATTCACAAAGGGGTATGGGAAAGGGTCCCATACTTGAAGTTGGTGGTGACTGTGATTGTTTTGCGACCGCATTCATGGTCGTAAAACAATCATAAATGCCATCGCGACTCCCTCGGTACGCCCCTTCCAAATATCGACTCCCAGACCTATTTTGAAGTTCGGTAAATAGATTACAAATCACAAAATAGCATTGGTGCACTCCAAAATGCTATTTTCTGGTTGCACATGGCGCAGTTCTAAGAATCGGGCCGTTTGCAATCAGAAAATAGCTACATACATCCAGCCCTAAAAGCTTGTATATGTAAAACTACTTCAAATTAGGAGGATGCTTTGTGTAGACTATCACATTTAACAACTGTATTTTTTGTAGAGGGATCACACTTTCGGTCATGAAAAATGCCGACCGACCCTTTTGCACATTTGAACATCTGAACCATGTATACCTGATGCTAGAGGAATTGTAAGCTCTTGATTTTACCCTAACTAGGGCCCACTTTTTATTAAAACAAATGGTCTTTAGCATAGGGCACAGCTAGGTAATTTTAAACTGAGGTCCTCTCCTATAGAACAAGCTCCATTGTTAGTGCAAGGATGCCTCCATCCAGACACACTAGCAGCCTGGATGAAGACTCAATGATGAAGCATACTATTAATAAAACTAGTGGGTAAGAATCCTTTCTTAAAAAAATAATATATGCTCATCCAGATTTAGGCCAAGAAAGACAGAACTTAGACAGTGTGTTTCTCTTTTTTGGTGTACATCCTTAGGGACATGTTTACAATCTTTTGATGCAGGACAGACCCGCAAATGTTCTTGCTGTGGTGCCCTTCATCGAAAACAAAAGTGCAGGAATGCCCCATATATACAAGACACGACAGAGTCCTGTCCTTTTCTTGTCCGTTTCCCCTGCACTGGTGCACAATGTGCTGCCATGCACCAATGCAGGCACCCTCGCACTAGGGTGAAGATTTTTTTTGTGCAGGAAGCGAAACCTTAATGCACAAAACAATCACAAGAGGCATTGCCCTCTTTCTATGTGTGCTGCTCTCCTTTTTGTGCCTCCCTCACTCCTCCCCTGGGAAGGTGTAAGCATTTGACATATTCCCAGGTTTACAAATACTTATAAATCTGAGAATGCTTTGAAATCCATGGGTGTTGCATGGGAACACACAACACCCATAGAACCCCCCTTTGACACAGAGTAAGGCACAGAAGCAACAACTTGCACTGCATTGCCTTTGTGTGGCCTTGTAGATGTGGGCCTGCGCTGCTGTTGTGTCAAAAAATGTGACACACTGGCGGCACAAGCCACTTGTAAATGTGGTCTCTGGTGTTACAATTGCCATATCATGCAACTTTGCATAAACAATGCAACATTTATTATTTATAATAAATAATACAATTTTGAATAGAAAACCCATAAATGGGATTTTTTTATTTATTTTGAAGGTATGGTATTACTTCCTTGAATACCATACTTTAATTGAGGGTGAATTAAGAAAGATCCTGAAAAATTGTGATTGTGTCCCTTTTATTTACTACCTTATCAAGTTTTCTTGAACCCACAAATATATTTTTCTTCATTTTGGAGGTAAAGACCCTAACTAGGATATCTGAGTTGAGATTTATTTTCCTGTGATATTTTGTTAAAAGTGTGTGTGTTATATTTAAGAATCTCTGTTTCGTATGGGACTTCTACTATCCTTCAGAATAGTCTCTGGATATCTAGGTTCAATCCTGCTTCTGGGATTGCTGCATTGATTTCTATGATGTGTAGACTGTTGCATCTTGACCAATTTGCAGAGTTAGCTCTTTTTCCTGAAGCATTTGTTGTTATATTAGGGTAGTCCACTTATAAGGAGTGATCTGTTCACATGCATGTTCTGCCACTGAGCTTTCTACATAGGATTCCACATTCTAGAGGTGATAGATAGAGATTTTGTGCAGCAAAGACATATTCTTTTTGAGTTTCTAAGGAAGCAATTGTATGTCTCCATTGGTTTCACCAGTATATGTGTCACCTGAAATATTCTTTTTTTACTTCATGTCTTCTGACGCATCAGTATTTTGTATCTCCTGAGTTTATTCAGTTTTTGGCCATGGAAAGCCTCTTTAATAAAGGAAGTCTTGGCGGCTTTGTATCTGTTGAACCCCATGTTGCCGTTGCTGTGAGGGGCCACAGGGGTGGTTTGAAGTATCTTGTGGGTAGCTAATAATATTGTGGTGAGTATCCCTCTTTTTTGCTTATTGCTCTGGTAGGGTCCGCTTCACATGGGCTATTCTTTCAGATGGGATCTCAGTCCTATTTCTTTTATTGTTATTATTATCATTTTTACCCTCTCCAACCCCAAGGTTCAGTCTAATGTTCTCATCCCAACCTCAGGCTGTGTTTAAGCCAAATATTGCTTATATGACCATCTTACACTTTCTTTTCTGAAACAGGTGTTGTCAGAGACAATAATTTTAGGACAGTTCTGGTTCCATCATTTCTATTAGCTTGAGTCTCCTCAAACCTCCTTCTGTTACCTTTACCGCCTTTCCACTGAATTACCACATTGGCTCCAATTCTCCAATGGAGCAGTGCTATCACCTCTGCTGGGTTAAAGCAACAAGTGCTGATTTGCACTATACAGTAACCTCTAAGTGGATGCTCCAATGCTGGGGGCTTGGGATTCCAGTGAATTGGTTACATCTTGTGAGCTCTTGAGTCTACCTAGAGTTGGAGGAAGAATCTAAATCTCATGCCTCTAGCAGTTCCCTTCTTCTATAGTCCCTAATTGAACCAACTTCTAGGCTGCTTTGTTCCAGGGCATTGTTTTTCCATTTCAGCATTGCAGGAGTTATCTTGGATTAGCGAGCCTCTCAAGGAGGTTCTTTCAGGGTAAATTCTTCAGTGTCATGGCGCTCTTACTAGAATTTGTGTCAATCATAGTGGGTGCTATAGCTTTTCCTTCTCTTTAGATTAGGTGATGATTTTGTAGTGTGGTTAGTTTTACGTATTCATTGCGCTTTAGCTTCAGGCTTTAGGCCTTTGTGCATTTTGCCCTGAATATATTTTTTTCATTTGCTAATAGCTTAGAGCCTCTGTGCACTTTGCTCTACATGCTTTTTATTAGGCTTCGTACTGTTATTTTTCAAATAGCCAGTTCTACGGTGTTGTTTTTTTATTCATATCACACTGTTTTGCCTACTCTGCACTGGAGTTCTCCATAACATATTTACTCTGTGCTTCAGTCAAGGATACAGTCTGGTACATTGCCGATAGACGTGGTAAGAGTTTAGACTCGGCATTCCTGCGTAGGGACATTTTGTGATCTCGCTGACATGTTAGTTATAAAATCACTTCCTTGTCCCAGTACACGCAAGAGGGAGATTCCGACCAGGGAGCCACAACTTGACGCTGACTGCCTCGTTGCAGATGCTGAACCAAGATCACAGGTCTTTGCTCAGGTATGAGGGCTGATATCCCCATAGTGATTCTAATAGGCAAGCTAGAAGCTTAACATTCTGTGCTCTAGATAGAACAAGCAGAGGGAGAGTAGAAACTGTTTGACAATATGATAGCTTTGTTTTTATGTTTTACTCTCCTGGTAACTATCACAATCCTACTGTGTTGTATCGTTCTGGTTATTGCGGCTCACGCCTTAATATCTAAAATACAGTCGTTTTATTAAAACATTATATAAAACTTATGCTGTTTTTGTCATTTGTATATGAGATCATATTGGAAATAAGAGAGTTGGTTTGGATCTGAGTAACCACGACTTCCCTGAGAAGTTCCAAAGATGTCATGCGCTCGGCTGCCAAATCATTCCTTCCACATGGGAGAAATGAGGCACTGCTAGTTAGCCGGAGCAAAAACCGGATTTAGGGTGACAGAGTTCTTTACACGTGGGTCAGACTCAGTCCCCCACACCGTTATCAATCCTGCTACCTAGAAATCCAGTAGTCTCATTTAGAATAATGAGAGCCCACGCGACATGGCGCCGCCAACGTTTGGTCTGGCTCTAATGATTAGGTCCGACTGACTCTCTTGGTCTCATATATATTTTGACTCCTCGGTTCCGTATACGGAGACGTCCGTGGGGCTGTGGGTTTCCGCCGCCACGGCATAGGTGCTTCCTATTGCTTAGTGGTTGGTTGTTCAAGCTTGAACTTTGAAAGGAATAAAACCCCGATATTGGTGTGCCTTCTCTGACCTGTAGCTGTTTTTTATAAAATGGCGAATCCTAATGTAGTGAACATAGCAATTAATATGCGACATCCGCTCACGGGACATCTATTGACACATGGACTGACAGTCCAGGGGGGTCCAGTCACTTTTGTGGTGGACGCCCATGCAGCCTATAGAACGGAACTTTTTTATTCTTGGGTCGCTTTTCCAGCAGTGGATGGGGGAACAAATACTTTTCACGAATACACAGTTGCGAATGCCCCTGGACAATACAGGGCTTACGCTTATTTAGAAATACCTCTATCTTATCAAGAACACCATAATTGGCTTGATGGCGCCCTCCCACACACAATAGCACAAGTAAGGTTAGGTCCACTGAGTAATGATGGTCCTACCTGGCCTTTATTGGCTACATATACGCCACATCCTGCGGTTGCTCAATTGGCAGTGGTTAAAGTTCGTCGTTTATATACAGAATTAACGGCTACATATAGACGATTAGTTCAGTTTGTGATGCAGACATTAAATACGAATGCAGCGCGTGCTGCTCCAGCGCACCCACAGGCGGTGGTTCCGGGTCTTAATCCGGCCACTGTACACTCAGTTATGGGTAAAGTACCGGCTAAACGAGAGGAGACTCCGTTTTGGCTGGCGCAAAAAATTAATACGCTGGAAGCAGTATTTCCCCATACGGGACCTCAGGATAAACATAGAATTTTGACGATGTGTTTGCCGTACGGGATGGTTCCTCCGGTGGACCTTTGTAATACCTGGGGCACGGTGTTTGCCGCGCTCTACACTACGGCACATGGTACACTGACATTAGCTAATTTACCCGACGTACTTAAACAGATTCAGGATGAATATGGGGCTGCCCCTGCCTTGGATTTGGGCATGCAGTTGCTGGGCAATTTTGCCACAGTTTCTTCTATTATTTTGAGTAATCTCAAAGGAGAGGCGGTAGCACTAGCAGTGCGTATGCGTCTTCGGGATGTTCCGCTGCCTCAACAGGAACGGGAGCTTCCGAGAATAATAGCGGAAACATATTCTAGTATTGGTCGTGATAGCCTAGGGGCTAGACCACAAAAACCCCAGTTACAGGGTAAAAATAATAAAGATAATGCTAAACAGCAACAACCTGAGGGTTCGAAAAAGCGCTGGGAAAAGAAACAGCAAACACCTAAGAAGGATAATGGCAGTCTCCGCAACCGGAGACCCCACAGAATAAGTATAATCTCAGGAATAGGGATACTTTGAAGACGCCTGATAGATATCAATATACTGATACACGCCAATCTCGTTCCTTTCAGGACTCCTCGGAAAAGAGAAGTGAGAGAGGTGGGCGGTCAGAGCGGAGGACGGAGTACGTGAAACCGAGACAGGATTCACAACGCTCAGCGGAGGTTTCTATTAAACAAGAAGAGAAATCGCTGCAACAGAAACAGCAATTCAAAAAGAAGAAAGTGGCAGCTGTCTCAGTTAGACATGCCACTCAAGAAGAGAGTTCTCTTGACGAACAAGACATGGGCGTTAGCACTGTTAGACAGCGCGGCAGAGGTCACAATAGTTCGCCGGAGTCTTCTAGAGCATCTGGAGGTGAAAGCAACTGATGACTTCATACAAGTAGAAACGGCGGATATGCGAGTCTCTGATCCTGATAGAGTATATGAAGTAACTCTGCGATTGGAAGGAGACATTGACCGTGTTATAAACGCCATTTTTTGGGACCATGTGGTAAAATCATATGATGTTCTGTTGGCCGAACAAGATTGGCCACCTGACTTTGTTCGCGACTGTCCAGTTGGGGAGGAGGTTATTACACCTTCCTTCTCACCACTTGCTCCGAGAGAACTCGCAGAGTCCTATGGTAAATCATGGGCTCTAGCACAGGCTCCCGCCTTGTATAGAAATAACGTGGGGTGGGACAGACAATCACCTTATCATGTAATACCGATAAAAGGCGAACCTCAGCCACAACCGCAATATCCTATCAAATTTGAAGCTAGGGCATCGGTTAGGAAAATTCTTACAGAATTGGAGTATCAGGGTGTAATTGAGCCCTGTGTCTCGCCGATGAATAATCCCTTGTTTCCGGTTGCTAAACCGGACCATTCATATAGGATAGTGGTAGATTACCGACATTTGAATAGTCATACACGCACATATGCAATACAGAATTCACATAGCGCAGCGCTTATGAATAATATAGTGCGTAAAAAATACAAAACAACATTAGATATCTCGAATGGATTTTTCTGCCAGAATATAGCGCCCGAGAGTCGGGACTATACCTGTTTCAGTGCGTTTGGCTCTCAGAATTTTTTTTGTCGTTTGCCTCAGGGGTATAAGAATAGCCCAGGACTATTTTCGGCTCGTGTAACTGAAATGCTGCATGAGCTCGACCCTGAAGCATTATCATATGTAGATGACATATATCTGACAGATGATGAGATTCTGCAACATCTAAGGCGTGTATCGCGCATTGTTGTGGGGTTTGCTGATCTTGGCTATAAGTTTAATTTTAAGAAATCAAAGATTGCCTTCCTCAGCGTCATTTTCCTGGGATATGAGTTGTTGATTGAGGGCAAGAGCTTAGCGCCACATTTTTTGGAGAAATGTGCTTTATTGCAGCCTTCTAATACGGTTTGGAAGCTCCAGTCATTGTTGGGGTTTCTGAATTTTGGCAGAACTTACATTCCTGATTATGCAACGCGTATAAAACCCTTATACGAGTTGATTCGCCCGAATTTTTTGAGTAAACTTTGGACGATTGAACATACACACATTCTGCGAGAATTGCAGAGTGATCTCTTAGCAGTTAAACACTTACACACACGGGACAATAAAACACATTTAGTGATCAGGGTGATACCTGGGGCTGTTGGGTTTACTTATGTCACCTTTAATGAAGGGGAGACTGTCCCGATTGCATACAAGTCTCACTTGTATTCAGCTGCAGAGCAACGTTTTGCACAAATTGAGAAGATTCTCACTGCAGTACAGATGGCTGTTATTAAAGAAAGACCGCTGGCCCAGGGTCAACGCATAGTTGTCGTTTCCCCGGTTCCGGCCTTAGAGGCTGTTACAAAAGCGAGTGTTCCTAATTCGAAAGCTTTACACCCGCGATGGATACAATGGGCTACGTCTTTGACGGCCACTGATGTAGATTATGTATTTGACCCTAAACTGCAGACTCAAGAATTTCTTCAATACGAAATAGAATACCCTGTTCCTGCTGGTACATTGCCTATTGACCAATATGAAGTGGTCATGTATACAGATGGCTCTGCGCAACCAGCGGTTGGGACTAAACAACAGTATTCTGCTGCATGTGCGGTGGTGAGCGGCACTATGGAGGGGGAAGTGTTCTGCCTCCGAAATACTTATACTAAAACCTTGGGAGATTGCACGGCACAGCTGGCTGAGCTCAAAGCTCTATTGTTAGCGTTGGAGCATGCGGATCCGGCACTTTTAACCTTGCTGGTCTGTGACTCCTACTACTGTGTGCAGTCTTTCAACTAATATTTACACTATTGGAAGATGAATGGGTTCAGAGATTCTAAAGGCAACACCATTAAGCATAAAATGTTGTGGGGTAAGGTTGCGGGTCTAAAGGAAACGCTTCCTAATGTCCATGTTGTGCATACACTTGGACACCAGCGCGTTGGAATACACGTTGCTGGGAATACTTTGGCTGATGAAGCCGCGAAATCGGCAGTGGCTGTCGCCACTGTGGCCGCAGTGACTCGTTCGAGTTCAAAACCAGACACAGAGATATCAGCTGCCATAAAAGCTACTGCTGATGGCATGCCCTTTCATAAAGGATTTCCTTCAAAATATAGTTACTGCTTGAATGGTGCGCTAAATGCTACTGTTACAATTCCAGGCATTGGTGTACGTGAAATTCCCAATAAAATTGAGAGACCTCGATTGATTTCTGCAGCACATGAGGGGGTGGCTTCTGCACATGCTGGGGTGGCTGCCACAATTTCACTTTTACAGGCCCGTTACTGGTGGCCTGGTCTCTATAAAGAGATGAAGCAGTATGTCCTTTGTTGTAATATTTGTCAACAAATTAAGGCATCGTCGGCTAGACGCCCGCAGCAGACGCCCCTTCTGATTTCAAACAAACCATTACAGTGTGTGTACTTGGATCATTGTGGTCCGCTGACGCCAGATAGTGCATACAAGTATATATTGGTTGCTGTAGATTCGTGCTCCAGATTTGTATGGGTATGGCCACAACGCTCGGCTGACGCTCGCACTGTTATTAAAGATTTGCGCATCTTTGTCGATATATTTGCAGTTGCGGCTTTTCATTCGGACCAGGGCCCTGCTTTTGCCTCTAAGGCATTCAGGCACACCATGGCTTCGTTGGGGGTCCAACTCCAATTCTCGTCTCCATTTCATCCCGAAGGAAATTCTGTTGTGGAGCGTTTAAATCGTGATTTAAAGCAGTCCTTAACGGCCAGAGTTATAGGTACGGGTCGTGGTTGGCTAGCCCACCTATATGGAGTACAGAGAGCACTTAATAACTTGCCTAGAAGGTCACTGGGGGGTCGTACTTCATATGAGTGCCTGTTTGGAACACGAATGTATGTTCCTGATCTAGATGGTCCTGGTGTGGAGGCGGCAGATACGCCCTTTGACATAAATGATCGTGTCACTGTTTTGCAGGGTTTACAACAATTCCGTGAAGATAACTCTTCTGCCAATGCTGCCTCCTCAGGAATTAAGGATGAGCCAGTAACACCTACTGGTTGGATACCCAGGATTGGGGATCTGGTGCGTGAAAAGGTCGCAGTTAAAAAAGAATTTGGTCCTTCTTATCGAGAACCTGTCCCTGTGTTGGGGGTAAGCGGCTCAAGAACTGTGATTTTACCGCCGCTGCGAGGGGCCAAAGGAAATCGCTATGTTTCCATTGATAATGTCAAGTTACAACATGTGGCTGATTCTGCACAGCAGACTAAGAGGGACACCCAGTAGTTCCGGAATCCCTCTCACTACTGGGGATGAGGTCCCGCTGCAGGTGATTTTCACCGACACTGTTTCCTCTCCGAGCTTGGGGAGGGTGGATGATGATCTTGCGATTGTTCCACCGACGGCGATTAATATGGAATCTTGTGATCAAATTGCTGTACGTTCTACTGACGTTTCTGAACATGTGGTTTATAGCGTGCCACGGCGAGAGCCTCCGTCTGCTTCTTCGTTCAGAGTTGCACCTTTTGCTAGAACTACTTCTGGCTGCTTCAACGACGCTGATAATGATGGGTCCGGCTCCTCGTCTTCGATGTCTTCTGTCCACGGTCCGCGACGGCTGCTGGGATGGCTTAAACGAACATATTTCGTTTTTCCTTGGAACTATTTTTGGCTGTTTTTGGCCGTGATGACTATTTTATTATGGTTGGGATTTGTGGTTACTTTTTTTCTGATAATACATGGTCATTTTCTTCCTGATCGATCTGACATTGAGCACGTGGAGACTGTGTTGAAACCACATTTTTCGTCTCATATGGTTCGAAGAGACTTGTCCACAGTGAACATTTCTGCTATACCAGTTCCGGATGGAATTGTGTGGGATAAAGTAATGTTTGATATATATGGTCCCACTGAATTGATTCAAATACCGTATGTCCTCAAATTATCAATGAGTGATATTGTTATACCTGGCATTGTTTCTGATGATTGGGATGTGAAGACAGTGGATTCTATGCTAACGGATTTGCAATATTATACTGTCTATGACGATGAAGATGCTTACCAGTTTAGAGATAATCATGGTGACATGTTTTGTTACAACTATTATGGACACCACTTTATTCATAAAGCTAGTAGCCCTAAGTCCATGTTTAGTTATGTGCAATGGGAACATTGCTCAACTCCTCCACAAGGGAGTTCAAAAACGTATTATGACAAATTTGCATATTTTACTGGGCATGATCAGCGTAATGCTAGGTCCTACTATTTTAAAGTTACACCGTATTCTAATAAGCAAATGTTATTGACCGATACTAAATTACTGTATTCTAATTTGTTTGTATCTAAACTGTCGGTCGAAGGATATGAATACTGGTTGAAAACTGTTGACTTGAAAAGTGTTTGGGGTACGAAAAATTGGCAAATGCGAGGCAGGGACACGTTATTTAGAGCATGTATTATCCCTGTGCAGATGATTTTCCTCAATGACACAGTACAACAGACTAGCTGTTTGGGCTTAGCGACGGTTAAGGAGTTAACTTTGCCTAGTATACCTGTCCCTTCTAAATTAACAAATTGGCAGCACTATGTGAATGCTACTTTCAGTGACTTTACACATTGGGTCCAGAATGGTACACTTAACACTTCATCGTTACATCCAGGCGGGTGGTTATTATGGCCTGTAGACACTAATATGTGTCATCAACGTTTTGTCACCTCTTCAGGGGGGTTCAGGACTAGTAGGGCAGACCCTCGTTACGTTTCACCAGAACATGCTGATATTATAACTACATACAGTGTGGGGAAGCTTTGTCAGCAATGGTTGAAGTCCTCCACGCTGGATGCAGTTAAGTCACATCTCATGTTACTGTCTAATAATACTGATTTACAGGATTTTTTGTCAGGTCCCAGAGTACCACGGAAGAAAAGGTTCTTATACGAGGTTTATAATGAGATTTGGAAGCTTTCACAACAAGAGGCTGCAGCCCGGTTGAGGCAGATTGATCAAGAAAATCTGATGCAGACTTTGTCTGTTGTTGATAATGGCATGCATACCCTTTCTGAACGTGTTTACACGATTGACAGCATTGTGTCCTCTGCTATTGACATTATTAAATCGGACATGTCTTCTTTATATCATGGGCAGAGTCAGACGCGATCCATCATGCAGCTGGGTTGGACTCTTCAGACCTTGAAGGCGGGTCGCGTTCCATGGCAGCACGTTCGTGCCAGGGAGATCTTTATCTCTTTTAATTTGACTCGTCAACAACAACTGATGGCTAAAAAGGAAGCGACATATGTTATGTTAAATATTGAAAAATTAGAGAAACTGCCTTTCACGGTAGCTGAGATTCCGTCAGCTGAATGGTTGATCCATGGGGTTATTAATTTGCCTATCTCTACTTTGCAATTTACTTCGTGTTTGAAGCATATTCTGGTGGGTAGATATGAACTATTGGGAGACAGTTACATACACGAGGTGTGGGACCTTCCCTTTCAGTACAGATGTGTTAATGGTTTGAAGGAGGTTTTTCTTAGCGGCAGCGAATGCGAAGCTTCTGTCAGCCATTCAATGGTTTGTAAACAGCTGTCCTTGCACGGGGCGTGTAATGCTTCGATTGCTAACTTAGCTTGTTATCTGAAGGGAGTTCCAGTCCCGGTTATTAAGAACACTTTCCAGGTGCTTTCTAACGGCAGTTACATTGTTCTTAACAGCGAACGCTGCTGTGGCATGCGTGCCGGAATAGTTTACATCGTCGTTGTCAACAAGGCCGTTACGTGCTGCGGGAATGTGTTGTTTCCCCCCACTCAAATTAGGGAGGTAGCGGACATCTGGCCTCATATTGCTACTTCCAAGGTTGATTTCGACAAGTTGAGTCGGCTAAAAGCTTTATTGTTTCAAAAGCATGTGGCCCTTACATCTGCTAGCGAGACCTACGCACTTCAGGTGGCAAGGTCATCGGCTGAGATACAGTCCCTTTTGAATACTAACTTTCCGACTCACTTCGGTGAACTTGTGGGACATATATTTAATGCATCCAGCACTGCTGGTATTGCACATTTTTTCAAAGTCGTTGGTGTTGGTTTTGCTAATACCTTCTCTTCCATATTCGGTTTGATACCCTCGGCTATACATTCTATTTTCGGAAGCATTTTTGGGGGTTTCCCGATTACTTTGGCTTTATTGGCTGGAGTCTTGCTGTTATTGCTATTTTTTCGCAATGGCTGTCCCGTCACGACGAGATCCTGTACTGCTGCTCCCATCAGCGCAGCTGTGTCGTGAACGCATGATGCAGCATTTTGGAGCAACACTCCTGGGACATTTGGAGTGCGACTGGTCTCTGTCATTCAGACCGGATTTGGATTGTGTGCAACCCGTGTTTCGGTGCCTTTGGTGCTCGTTTGAACATGCCCTGGCTCTCTGTCTCTCATTGCAGCGCCCTCCAATGGTCGATGCTGATCTGTTGATGTTCCCGATGAGGGCTCATTCCCAGACTTGTGCACTACGGATGCGCTTGCTTAGTGAGGCAGTTTATGAGATTCCCTTCATGGAGGAAGATGGTAGTGTCTCTTTCATAGGCCCTGCACGGGGTGCCGCCCTGAATGGTTTTGGGGCTTTGGATCACACCTGCTCCATGGTACTTTGTGGCGTGGATCTTCCGATATTGACATATATCGAAGTGGAGGAACTCCTACGTTCTATTGCTTCTGTCTGATAATTGGATTTTTACAAAATTGACACTCTATTGGATTTGGTTGTGCTCACATGTTACCTAAATGTATGACTTTGTTGTCTTCTCACCTTGTCGAAATACTTGTTTTAGATATTGTTTATATTTAGGGCATCCTTTTATGTTATTGGAACCACTTGCTACCGACAAGGGGAGGGTGTAGTGTGGTTAGTTTTACGTATTCATTGCGCTTTAGCTTCAGGCTTTAGGCCTTTGTGCATTTTGCCCTGAATATATTTTTTTCATTTGCTAATAGCTTAGAGCCTCTGTGCACTTTGCTCTACATGCTTTTTATTAGGCTTCGTACTGTTATTTTTCAAATAGCCAGTTCTACGGTGTTGTTTTTTTATTCATATCACACTGTTTTGCCTACTCTGCACTGGAGTTCTCCATAACATATTTACTCTGTGCTTCAGTCAAGGATACAGTCTGGTACATTGCCGATAGACGTGGTAAGAGTTTAGACTCGGCATTCCTGCGTAGGGACATTTTGTGATCTCGCTGAAATGTTAGTTATAAAATCACTTCCTTGTCCCAGTACACGCAAGAGGGAGATTCCGACCAGGGAACCACAACTTGACGCTGACTGCCTCGTTGCAGATGCTGAACCAAGATCACAGGTCTTTGCTCAGGTATGAGGGCTGATACCCCCATAGTGATTCTAATAGGCAAGCTAGAAGCTTAACATGCTGTGCTCTAGATAGAACAAGCAGAGGGAGAGTAGAAACTGTTTGACAATATGATAGCTTTGTTTTTATGTTTTACTCTCCTGGTAACTATCACAATCCTACTGTGTTGTATCGTTCTGGTTATTGCGGCTCACGCCTTAATATCTAAAATACAGTCGTTTTATTAAAATATTATATAAAACTTATACTGTTTTTGTCATTTGTATATGAGATCATATTGGAAATAAGAGAGTTGGTTTGGATCTGAGTAACCACGACTTCCCTGAGAAGTTCCAAAGATGTCATGCGCTCGGCTGCCAAATCATTCCTTCCACA
The DNA here is from genome assembly GCF_031143425.1 of Pleurodeles waltl. Lineage (NCBI taxonomy): Eukaryota > Metazoa > Chordata > Amphibia > Caudata > Salamandridae > Pleurodeles > Pleurodeles waltl. The sequence goes on from NC_090447.1 coordinate 284,513,315, forward strand.
TGGGAGAAATGAGGCACTGCTAGTTAGCCGGAGCAAAAAACGGATTTAGGGTGACAGAGTTCTTTACACGTGGGTCAGACTCAGTCCCCCACACCGTTATCGATCCTGCTACCTAGAAATCCAGTAGTCTCATTTAGAATAATGAGAGCCCACGCGACAATTTCTTTAGTGTGGATGCAGCAGTTTATTGGTCCCAGACTCCGGAGCTCAACAGAGGCAGTCCCACTTGCATCCCCACGATACCCTCATAATTTTAAGATTTATATATTGTTTCTTATGGAATCATAGTGTTGCCTTTAAAAGAAAAGGACAATATATCACAAATATTTATAGACAGAAAGAAGTCCCACTGGAAGCTTAGGGGCAGTTATGTGAAGTCACATGCCACTGGTTCACGTTGATGATTTTGTTGAATCCCATATTAAAGTTGTTGATGATGGTCCATGGCATTTGCATGAAAGGGCAACCCAATAATCCCCTAGGTTATTGGGTATACACTAAAAACACAAAATAAGTTCTGAAGGACTATTTTACCAAGACTTCCCACTAGTAAGGTGTGAGAAATTGGGTTGTTGGATAAGGGGGTTATGGATCTTCTCAAGCAATAGCCACAATGCTGAACACTAGGCATGAAAGCATTTAGGCTTAACTTAGAGGCAATGTGTAAAATATTTTTGTAGCACACAAACATCAATAAATTGAAATTACATCACAAGAAAAATCCCACAACCATCTAAAAAAGTTACATTTAATCAGTTACTTGGCAACAAATATACAAAAATCAAATTAGTAAAACCGGAGATATGCAATTGCACATTGTGTCACTTGCTGCAATCTGGTCATAAGAGATCTGCTGAAAGTCACAGGTTCAGGCGGAACATGATGAGTCGTGGGCCAGATAGAGAGACCAGGTTAGTCCTGCTGCAAAAGTTACCTTATAAAGTCTAGTACGAACTGTTTCATCCATGGTAGACGAGGTTGTGAGGAGCCAGGAGAGTGTTGTGGATGGTAGTTGTTGTAGCATGAAGAGCAGGCCAGGTGTTGTGGACAGTCAGCATGAAGATCCTGTTGGGCTTCATGGACAGTTGTTAGGGATCAGAGGCCCACTCCAGCAGAGACCAGCAGGGATTAGATGGGTCCAGTTGCAGGTCCAGTTAGATCTAGTGTAGCAGGTCAGCTAGGCAGTTAGAAGGTGACCTCTGGAGCTTTTTTTGCCCTGGTAGCACACAACAGGAGGCCTGTTAACTAGCATTTGGAATCACTCATGTAGCCTACGATAAAGGAAAGAGGTCCAGTCTTCCTTCCCTAACTTCCATGTTGTCCTGCTGCCAGAGGACTAACGTGTAGCACGTTAGTCTCCTTGTAGCTGGACAACACTAACTTTTTAGTATCCACAGGTCCATAAGAATACCGAAGAGTGGGCTTGAGCGTCCAATTTTAATACTTGGTTACCCCTTTAATATTGGTGAAGCTTTTGGAGTTTTCCCTTACAGAAGTAACTGCAATTTCTTGGCCCCCTGCCCTGGCCCCAATCTGTCTAGGGGCACAATAGGCTAGTGTGAAGTCCTTTGTGAGTATGCTGGCCAAGTGTCTTTAACATGCAAGTATGATAGGTGACAGCCTCCTACATCAAGTCAGGATGGACCGCCCTGCCAGCACACAGACCCTCTATTTTGATACTGGATGGGAGGAATACACTAAGGACAATTGCAAACTTCAGCTAGTCAAATGATGCAGGATGCAAGCTACAGGTATCAAATGACTAGGCCCAGAAAAATTCTAATTTGTAGAGCAGCTACCTAAAGTATGTCTTTCCCATTAAAGAGGGTATTAAAGACACCTACGTTATGCTATGTTATACATTCTGTAGAGCATACAGATGCATAGAAAAGGAGTCCTCGTGCTAAACAACAACTTCAAATCAGAGATGTACATAATTAGGAGATGGTGCCAAAATGATGCCTGCTGCTCCATAGAAAGACTTTACCCTACAGTGTACCCAATTAAATCTCAGAACAGTAATTAGGAAATCATTTTGAAACAAAGGGAATGAGCAGAGATATGTAAAACACATTTCTTCCAAAGAGGAGCCTTTCCTAAGAACAGCTCCAAAAAAAATGGGAAAGGGATTTCAAGATTATTCTTTTGTCCACTAGAAGCTGGTGTAGGCTGTAAAGAGCTGAAAAGGCAAAAGACTAGCATGGAGGACACAGAGTCACTTTTGCTGCCATATTTTGTATCCTCTGCAACTTTTTGAGAGTCCCACAGACAAACCGAGAACGAGGAGTTGCAGTAATCCAGTTGACTCAAGATATAAGCTTGGTTCATGACTCCATGGGTAGGTCTGGGCAAGAATAATAAAAATCTTTCTAATCATCCTCAGTAGGTGAGAGTATGTGGAAGCTAGATGGTTAAGCTGCTTCGCCAGTGATAGCTCTGGCTCCAAATAGAAGTCTAGGTTTTTCACCACATTACAGGAATTGATGGGGTGGCCCAAGAATGGGACAAAAAGGTACAACCAATGCCTTTTTCTAACTCTGATGGAACTTAGCCATTTTCTAAAGAGCAATTACAAACTTCCATCAAAGGAGGAGCAAGTTCAGCAATAACCTCTTTCCAGGAATCTAAGGAAATGGGCCAATGGTTGTACATGAGGAGGTAAACTCTCAACAGGCACTGCCAAACAATTAAGGGTGATTGTAATTTTTTCCTCAAAATAATTTGAAAGTTTATCAACCATATCCTGAGAGTTTTCACTTGGGGAGAACAGAGATCAGAAAGCTCCCTATCAATACGTTCTCAGCTGCCCCAATCTTATTAGTGAAGAATGCAGCTTTGACAGCAATGATCAACTTTTTATAATGGATAATCGCCTTTCTTATTTCCAGTTTGGCAGATATGGAGTTGGCCAGATGTCATAATATTCCAAGTCTTATACAGACCACATTGATTTCTATGAGTGAGAGTGTATACCATGGGGTAGAGGTACAATCCCGCTTAGGTATAAACTTCTTTAGCACCAACACATTGTCCAGTGCTGACTCTACTAATTGGGTAGAATTTTTGTTGCATTCTGTTGGAAATTGGGTTACTGGTGGATGGGGCTGAAACTTTACTCAAGTAGCTAACACAATCTCTGTCAGGGTGAAAAACAAGCAAACCCCAAATTAACCAGTTAACCATATGATAGCTTGGCACACAGCAGTTCATGCTTAACATAGAGGCAATGTGTAAAGTGTTTATGAAGCACTTCAAACAATAGTAAAGTGAAAACACAACACAAGACAAATTCCACATCAATTTGGAAAAATAGAGTAAAATTAATAAGTTATTTGTGATCAAAACAACAAACATTCAATCAGGAAAACCAGAGATATGGAATTTTAAAGGTTTGAGTGAAAATTGTGCATAGACGCACAAAACGGCAACTGTGAATTTGTGGTCAGACCAGACCAGAACAAAGTCACAAGTTGAGGCTGACCACGATGGAGTGTTGGCCAGATACAGTGACCTGGTTAGGCCTACTGAGCAAAGTACATTAGATCTGGGTTTGTGGAGCGTTGCAAGATCCCACGTTGAGGATGCCTCATGCAGTGGAAGTTCTGAGAAAGCTGCAGCTCTGTAATGCAAAGTCCTGCGTTGTCATTGATGATGCTGTTGACAAGGGGCTTGCAAAGGATGTGTTGCACACTGGCTATCTGAGGAAGTTGTTGATGGTGAGTTGGAGTCCTACACCATCATCAAGAATGTAGTCAATGAGGGACTTGCAATGGGATTGCATAGCAAGGGTTCAGAGGAGACTGTCAGCTGCGATGAGAAATTTGCATTGGGGATGTGTCGCACTGCAGCGGTTCTGAAAGGGCCTGGAATAAAATGTGCTGATAGATCAACTTCAGGCCCTCTTCCAAGGGTCCAGGGCTGTGGCAGCAATACTTGGAGGGGGTAGGACTCAAAGGAGACAGAGTTCAGGTGATGGGATCAAGGTAGTTGGATACATTTCTTTCCCTGAGACTCTGATCAGGAGGCCAGCCAACTAGTCCTTGGGATCACTCTGGTGGTCCTGGGATCAAGATGCGGTCCAATCCTTTCACACAGGCAGCAGGGCAGCAGGGCAACAGGACAACAGAGTAGCAGTTCATCTTACAGATCAGCTCTACAGTCCATCTGACTATTCCACAGGTCCGGAGCTGTATTGAAGAGTTATGTCTGAGGGTCCAATATTTATACCAGGTGCCCACGTTAAAGTAGGAGAAGGTTCTTGAGGTTTCTACCCTCAGAAGTGTTTGGAATTTCCTGCATGCTTCCTCTGCACCCTACTTGTCTGGGCTCTCAAAAGACTAATGTCAAGCCCTTTTGCAAGAGTGCTCATGCACAACCTTTGTGCTATGTAGGTATGGTAAGTGTCTCCTTCCCCTTATAAACTCAGAGATGGCCCATCCTGCAAACACATATTTCCCCTTTCTCTTATTCTCTGAGAGCAATACACAAAGGTCAACTGCTAGCTACACTGCATCATGTTACCTAAGATACAGGCAGCAGGCACCAAATGGATGGGCCAACAAAATTGCCAACTTTCTAAAAGTGAAATTTTCAGAATTGGCACACCAGGAGGGTGTGTTTTTTCCTACATCACAACCAAAACTTGGAACATACTCCCTCAGCACATCAGAGCCTCCTCCTCGTTTCTTCAGTGCCACCTGTATACCCTCATGGTTGATTAGTGCACTATACAAATCACCATAATATTCCATTGTATAGAATCTATTGCCCCAAAGATGTAATCAAGAGTATGACTTTTGATGGAATGGATATGTACTTTTTGGTGAAGCTCCAAAGCTGCAAATACTTCTACAAAGTTGGTTAGAGCGTATTCTGCCCTAATGTTAATGTTTTCTGCTACAATAAAAATTGTCATAAGCCAAAATTTGAGACAGTAAAAAATCTAGGAAAGGGTCAATTAATAATTCAGCAGAGCCAGGAGGCCAATAAAATACTATACCACTCACTACAAGTGCTGTGGAAGATTAAATAAGAAAGCCCATTAACTCAGCCAGGGGAAGTCTGGGACTGTACATTTGCTGATAGTGGAATAATAATCCATCAAAATCCCACCCACTCTGCTACCATTCGGTGTCCCCAAAGTTCTGACCTGTGTCTTCTCCTCTTCTTCCTCTGTATAGCATCTCCCTTGGTAATATCATCCCCTTGGTTGGGTTGTCCTTCCACCTGTACAGAGACAACACCCAAAGGTTGGTCTCCTTATCAATCTTCTCGCCCTCTTCTGCATTCCTAGATATCCAAATGTCTTGACGCCATTCATTGCTGAATTGCCCTACGCTCCTTCCTTAGGCTTGAGTAAGTCAGGAGTACTATACAGGGAGTGCAGAATTATTAGGCAAGTTGTATTTTTGAGGATTAATTTTATTATTGAACAACAACTATGTTCTCAATGAACCCAAAAAACTCATTAATATCAAAACTGAATATTTTTGGAAGTAGTTTTTAGTTTGTTTTTAGTTTTAGCTATGTTAGGGGGATATCTGTGTGTGCAGGTGACTATCACTGTGCATAATTATTAGGCAACTTAAACAAAAAATATATACCCATTTCAATTATTTATCATTACCAGTGAAACCAATATAACATCTCAACATTCACAAATATACATTTCTGACATTCAAAAACAAAACAAAAACAAATCAGTGACCAATATAGCCACCTTTCTTTGCAAGGACACTCAAAAGCCTGCCATCCATGGATTCTGTCAGTGTTTTGATCTGTTCACCATCAACATTGTGTGCAGCAGCAACCACAGCCTCCCAGACACTGTTCAGAGAGGTGTACTGTTTTCCCTCCTTGTAAATCTCACATTTGATGATGGACCACAGGTTCTCAATGGGGTTCAGATCAGGTGAACAAGGAGGCCATGTCATTAGATTTCCTTCTTTTATACCCTTTCTTGCCAGCCACGCTGTGGAGTACTTGGACGCGTGTGATGGAGCATTGTCCTGCATGAAAATCATGTTTTTCTTGAAGGATGCAGACTTCTTCCTGTACCACTGCTTGAAGAAGGTGTCTTCCAGGAACTGGCAGTAGGACTGGGAGTTGAGCTTGACTCCATCCTCAACCTGAAAAGGCCCCACAAGCTCATCTTTGATGATACCAGCCAAAACCAGTACTCCACCTCCACCTTGCTGGCGTCTGAGTCGGACTGGAGCTCTCTGCCCTTTACCAATCCAGCCACGGGCCCATCCATCTGGCCCATCAAGACTCACTCTCATTTCATCAGTCCATAAAACCTTAGAAAAATCAGTCTTGAGATATTTCTTGGCCCAGTCTTGACGTTTCAGCTGGTGTGTCTTGTTCAGTGGTGGTCGTCTTTCAGCCTTTCTTACCTTGGCCATGTCTCTGAGTATTGCACACCCTGTTTTTTTGGGCACTCCAGTGATGTTGCAGCTCTGAAATATGGCCAAACTGGTGGCAAGTGGCATCGTGGCAGCTGCACGCTTGACTTTTCTCAGTTCATAGGCAGTTATTTTGCGCCTTGGTTTTTCCACACGCTTCTTGTGACCCTGTTGACTATTTTGAATGAAACGCTTGATTATACACTAACTGGTCATTAACACCGGTAGTTGCGTTTCAGGACAGGGAAGGTAAAACAATACATTTGAAATTGTTACACAGAAATATTGTGAAATGGAAAGAATTTTTATGATAAAAAATTCACAAGTCGAAAAATTATAGCATGTGTAAAAAAGATTATTTTATTAAATCACTTGTAAGAAAAATAATGCGATTCACTTGTTATTTTAAAAGGTGAGCTGACTTACTTTTTGCAGTGGTAGAAGTGCGAGTTACAAAGGCTGAAAAACACACGCATGTACAGTAGACTAATACACGTGCAGCCTGTCGATTAAAGCAGCATAATACTTGACATTAGTTGAAATGGAAAGGACTAATAGGTGTACTCGTGAAGACTCCTAGTTCCTCAGTTCCAAGGAGCTTGTGCTGCATATTTATTTTTGATGCAGCGGCGGTGCAAAAATAACTCCATAACTACAAAGTGATGGTAGAGGCCACTAGCACCACTTTTACCCCCACTGCGTAATTTTTCCTCAGCATCGGATCTGGCTGCTTCAGATACCGACAATGAGATGCAAGGTAGGCATTACCCCTCAAAAATGATGCAGTACTGACACAGCTGTATCTGCAAGCTGCAACATTTTCCAAAAATGACACACCCTTTGGAAAAGTTGTGCAAAGTGTGTATTCAGTCAAAAAGTAACTCCTGGTCAGACCTAGCATTAAAATGATGCATTAGCACAGGTACATAAGAGGAATAGGCCCAAATCGCTCTGGCAAGCTTTAGGGCAACATGGATTTACTCCTACTTCAGCTTGAAGAAGGTGTCTTCCAGGAACTGGCAGTAGGACTGGGAGTTGAGCTTGACTCCATCCTCAACCTGAAAAGGCCCCACAAGCTCATCTTTGATGATACCAGCCAAAACCAGTACTCCACCTCCACCTTGCTGGCGTCTGAGTCGGACTGGAGCTCTCTGCCCTTTACCAATCCAGCCACGGGCCCATCCATCTGGCCCATCAAGACTCACTCTCATTTCATCAGTCCATAAAACCTTAGAAAAATCAGTCTTGAGATATTTCTTGGCCCAGTCTTGACGTTTCAGCTGGTGTGTCTTGTTCAGTGGTGGTCGTCTTTCAGCCTTTCTTACCTTGGCCATGTCTCTGAGTATTGCACACCCTGTTTTTTTGGGCACTCCAGTGATGTTGCAGCTCTGAAATATGGCCAAACTGGTGGCAAGTGGCATCGTGGCAGCTGCACGCTTGACTTTTCTCAGTTCATAGGCAGTTATTTTGCGCCTTGGTTTTTCCACACGCTTCTTGTGACCCTGTTGACTATTTTGAATGAAACGCTTGATTGTTCGATGATCACGCTTCAGAAGCTTTGCAATTTTAAGAGTGCTGCATCCCTCTGCAAGATATCTCACTATTTTTGACTTTTCTGAGCCTGTCAAGTCCTTCTTTTGACCCATTTTGCCAAAGGAAAGGAAGTTGCCTAATAATTATGCACACCTGATATAGGGTGTTGATGTCATTAGACCACACCCCTTCTCATTACAGAGATGCACATCACCTAATATGCTTAATTGGTAGTAGGCTTTCGAGCCTATACAGCTTGGAGTAAGACAACATGCATAAAGAGGATGATGTGGTCAAAATACTCATTTGCCTAATAATTCTGCACTCCCTGTAGATGTAAATCACAGCACAATCTATTTGAATCGCGAAGAATGTGTATATATTTGCACTTTTTTTTTAAATAGTGCCCACAGGTTTCAATGTTGCTTTCTGCAGGTCGTGTATTTAACCGTTTTTGCTCAAAGGATTTTTTACATATAAAAACTACCATTTTCAACTTGAAATAAGTTAGGTTTTATTTTATATTTAACCGTACGGCATCATTTAGTAATGGTTGAGGTAAACAACTTAAATCCCCTCTATTCAGTTTTTAGAACAGGCCACCCATAGCAAAAGTGATAAATTGTCCATGAAATTGATTTCATCTGTTTTGTAGACATAATTTCTCCTGCGGTAGGCTATGTGCTCCTGCTGTTTACTTATGATGCTCTGTTCAAATGTGTTTTGAAAATTCACACATTCGTGGGAATGGCTGTAAATTTTGCTTTGTGCAAGGAATGTATAAGAAATGGCCATTGTAAATCCATAAATGATATTATTGCATTTAAAGGTCTGTAAAAGTCGATTATTTTCACTTTATTTCTAACTATTTTATTGAATGGAAAAACTCCTAGAGATATGTATTTATTTAACTTTGGTATTGTCACTGAAATATACACTAACTGGTCATTAACACCGGTAGTTGCGTTTCAGGACAGGGAAGGTAAAACAATACATTTGAAATTGTTACACAGAAATATTGTGAAATGGAAAGAATTTTTATGATAAAAAATTCACAAGTCGAAAAATTATAGCATGTGTAAAAAAGATTATTTTATTAAATCACTTGTAAGAAAAATAATGCGATTCACTTGTTATTTTAAAAGGTGAGCTGACTTACTTTTTGCAGTGGTAGAAGTGCGAGTTACAAAGGCTGAAAAACACACGCATGTACAGTAGACTAATACACGTGCAGCCTGTCGATTAAAGCAGCATAATACTTGACATTAGTTGAAATGGAAAGGACTAATAGGTGTACTCGTGAAGACTCCTAGTTCCTCAGTTCCAAGGAGCTTGTGCTGCATATTTATTTTTGATGCAGCGGCGGTGCAAAAATAACTCCATAACTACAAAGTGATGGTAGAGGCCACTAGCACCACTTTTACCCCCACTGCGTAATTTTTCCTCAGCATCGGATCTGGCTGCTTCAGATACCGACAATGAGATGCAAGGTAGGCATTACCCCTCAAAAATGATGCAGTACTGACACAGCTGTATCTGCAAGCTGCAACATTTTCCAAAAATGACACACCCTTTGGAAAAGTTGTGCAAAGTGTGTATTCAGTCAAAAAGTAACTCCTGGTCAGACCTAGCATTAAAATGATGCATTAGCACAGGTACATAAGAGGAATAGGCCCAAATCGCTCTGGCAAGCTTTAGGGCAACATGGATTTACTCCTACTTCAGCTTGGAGGACCAAGAAGACCACCTCAACCACCAACATCAACACTGCCATCACCACCTCAATCATCGCCACCCACACTACGGAGGCAGCGCAGGAGAAGGGAGACACATTTATCAGCAGCATACTACACTGATTGGACTGAGGGAGGAAGAGGTAATCACCTATTACCATCTGCAGAGGGATTCCATCTTAGAGCTGCTCCACCTCTTTGACCCCAGGCCGCAGGCAACGGTTGACAGGGTCACCAATATTCCACCACAGACCAAGCTCCTGGCTGTGCTACACATTCCGGCTTTGGGGTCCTTCCAGACGACTGCAGCATGAGTGACAAGAGTTTCACAACCATCCTTCTCAGCATTCCTCCCCTCTGTTCTGGATGCCATAATCTGGCTCACATCCCACCACATCATCTTCACCAACACCCAGCAACTGCAGCAGGAAACCAAAAAAGGTTTCTACACCATTGCTGGCTTCCACATATGCTGGGTGCCATGGATTGCAAACATGTGCAACTCGTCCCTCCTTCCCATTTATACCGCAACAGGAAACATACCCACTCCATTAAGGTACAGGCAATCGTTGACCATCGTGGGTTGATCCTAAATGTGGTGCCTTCATATTCTGGCAGTCCATCATCAACTAACAATTCCAGGATGGACAGTATGGAAATGGCCTACTTGTAAGTAAGCAAAGAGCAACTACCAAACAGACACACGAAAAAATAGATATCAGAGACACAATACACAGATCACTGTCTACCTGCACAGATCTGGACTGCAGGATGAGGGCTGTTCCACATACATGCACCATGCTTTAATTTACATATGCAATGCAAATCACCCTGACACACATATAGACATCTCAAGTCTGTTTTGCACATGTTGCATGATGTAGAGGTACACAGCCATGCATGGCATGCAGGAAATCTACCCAACATCACTGTGTGCAAGGAAGTTGTACAATCTACACTGGGGGGAAAGGGACATTCACATACAACACACATGGGCAATCAGCCATGTAATTGCTCACACAACATGGACTTGGTATAAGCTGACAAACTACGGCCCATGGGCATGTGACATATAACTGTACAAATGTATAATGCTATGCAAAACAACTGTCATCTCATATTTGTGATTTGTAATGCTCCACACAAACATCACTCAAAATGCCTCTGAGGTAGCAGCCTTGGCTGGAACTTGCTCTGTACAAATTCCATCCTGAAAGCAAAGAGGAACCCCTACAACTCCTGATGCAAGTGTAAATGTGCACTCGCTAGGCAACGTGTGTGCAAGTCTAGCAAAAAGGAACCAAACAGTGCAGGAGGCCCCAAGTATTAATAAGAATAAATAAAAGAGGAAAACTTATTCTTAGCCTTCTTAGGAAACAATGATTGTATTATAGCCAATGGAAGATCTCCCTCTGATGCTCCTGCTTCCTTAACACACATTTCTTCGGGGATGTCAAACTTAGACTGTTTGGTGCTTGGTTATTCCACTTATTGCCTTCTGGGTGATTTTAAGCTCATAAATATTCCTCAGAGTGACCATAAATTGCTTCTTTTTACATTAGAAACAAATTTACCATTGCCAGGGTCCTGGAAGTTGTGTGGGTTAGTTCCGATCTTCGATAAAAAGACAGGGAGGTCACAGTGGGATCTCAAAAGGGTTGCAGGTGTATCAGAGATGTTGGTAACAGCGGGCACTGAACTAATTAATTGGGAGGGGAATGAACTGCAAATTGTTTCTAAATTCATGAAGCAGCTGTTAGCTTGCTCTTCTTCCAGAGTTTCAAAAAATAACCGGAGAATGATCGCCCATTATTTGTCTTAAACAGGGAAATAAATAACCTGGTCAGGTCCCAGTATTTAGCTTGTTCAAGAGAAAGGAATTCCAGGGTGGCTTTGCTGAAAAGGAGAAAGAGACATTTGAAGGCCCACCTCGCAAGAGAATCTGGGGATAGGCTTTGGACCCACCTTCGGGAAGCAGCAGCAAAGAATCAGGCTGGGAAGTTTTGGGCATCGGTGGGTGAAGGCTGTAGGACTAGAGCTCAATTGTCATCTGGTGCCATAGCTGAAGCCCACTGGTCTGAATTTATTGCCTCCCTTTATGCTTCAAACGAGGTAGAACTGTTTCGGTTATCCGATAGTAATGGGATACATTCTTTCACCCTCCCTCAGTAAAGGAGATAGAATTGGCAATTCACTCTATGTGTTCTTCTGCTGCAAATGGTTCTGACGAACTTCTCATTTATGTAGTAAAACAATATACTTGCTCTTGGAGTAAGATCTTATATGTGGTATTCAGAAGGTGCTTCCTCTCCAGAAGCATTCCTCCCTCCTCGGTTGGTAGTATTATTGTACCTTTATATAAAAAGGGCAATTGAAATTGTCCAGCTATCTACCGGGAGGTTGCCCTTTTGAATGCAGTTGGAAATATATTTACTAAATGTCTGCTTTCCAGACTTACCACCTGGGTAGAGGAGAATAACATTATTCTTCTGGAGCAATCAGGGTTTAGGCGTAATCATAGTACACTGCATAACTTTGCCGCTTTACAAGTTATTACAGAAAAATATGTGAAACTGAGAGGTGGAGTGGTCTATGCCACCTTCATTGATTTTACAACTGCATTCAATAAAGTGGATTCTCCTAGAGTTAGTAATAGCTGTTAGTTACACTACTTGGTGTAGAATTCTTCTAGGGGACGATAAAGGCTTATCCCAAGAGATATCTACTCTGAATCTACTAAAGCAAGGATGTCTATTGGGCCCCTTGCTTTTTTATTTATATAACTCAGATTTTCCTTTCTTCCTGTCTCAGAGCAAGGGCTTTCCCCAGCAAAGATGAGGGTACCCAATATGTTGTCTTTTACATGCTGATGACATTATACTTTTTGACTTAACAAAATACTCTGAGTCCCACTTTTTAAAGATTGATGCCTCAAAAAGTAAGGTCCTCTGCTTACACCGGAATAAAAAAGATAAAGGCCCTCATTCTGACCTTGGCGGGCGGCGGAGGCCGCCCGCCAAAGTCCCGCCGTCAGGTTACCGTTCCGCGGTCGAAAGACCGCGGCGGTAATTCTGACTTTCCCGCTGGGCTGGCGGGCGGTCTCCTTCAGACCGCCAGCCAGCCCAGCGGGAAAGAGGCTTCCACGATGAAGCCGGCTCGGAATCGAGCCGGCGGAGTGGAAGCTGTGCGACGGGTGCAGTTGCACCCGTCGCGTATTTCACTGTCTGCGCAGCAGACAGTGAAATACATTTAGGGGCCCTCTTACGGGGGCCCCTGCAATGCCCATGCCAGTGGCATGGGCACTGCAGGGGCCCCCAGGGGCCCCGCGACCCCCCCTACCGCCATCCGGATCTCGGCGGTCCGACCGCCGGGATCTGGATGGCGGTAGGGGGGGTCAGAATCCCCGCGGCGGTGCAGCAAGCTGCGCCGCCGCGGAGGATTCAATGGGGCCGCGGTACACTGGCGGGAGCCCGCCAGTGGTGCCGGTCCGACCGCGGCTTTACCGCCGCGGTCGGAATCCCCATTGAAGCACCGCCGGCTTGTCGGCGGTGCTCCCGCGGTCCTCCGCCCTGGCGGTCAAACACCGCCAGGGTCAGAATGAGGGCCAAAGTCTCCTGACTTCTATTGGTCATTAGGAAAGCACAAACTGGTAATTGTGAAATAGTATCCCTTTTTAGGGAAAAGAGTTTGTGGGAACCTTAGTGACGTAGCTCATATTTCCTCTAATAAATCGAAAGCCGATTGTCAAGCAAGGGGACTAGGGGCCATATACATAGCTACAGGAAGAAGGCATTTTTCATACCACTTATCAGTATATAGAGCTAAAATCCGTGGGTCTCTTCCCTATGGCGTGGAATTTATTGATATCTCTAAATGGGGCTTCTTGAATTAGTTGGAGGGTAAGATCCTTAGAAAACCTTTGCCGGTTTACACAGCAGTTGTCGTGGCAGCCTTAAGGCTGGAAATGGGGCTACGAAGTGTGTATGTCCAAGGATTAGCAGGGGTCATACGTTTGACCACTTCACTTATAAGGAGCGAGGAAAACACTATAAGGTCTGTGCTACGAAAATAAATCTTCCTAGATAATATTAATGCCTAGTATTCCCTTTTTAATAACTTCTCTTATGCTCTTCAAAGGTTGGTGTTAGACGAAAATGAGGTCCTGGCAATATCTTCCAGGCATTTGAAACCTGGACAGAAGCAGGCAACATGGTCATTGAGTTTTCTGCTAGTCCTCAAGAGCTGTGCAAAAAAGAGTTATTTCACTAATTTAGCAAATTCTCTAGTACTAAAAAAGCACAACCCTATATCTTATGGAATATTCCACACAGGGTTAGGAGTTTTTGGATGTTGCTTTGCCAGGGGCTGCTTCCTTTGAATACGCTTCTGGTGAAATGGCACGTCTCGGCAACAGAGAATAATTTGTGTCTTGCCAAAACTCAAGATTTAAACCATGTTTTATTTGTCTGTCTATCTCTTGCCCCACTCCGGCATATATGGTTAAAGCCTATTTGTCTTCAGCTTTCTTTGTTGTCTGCATCTGAGTTTCTTGAGCCTTGTATGATCCACCCAATGAACTATTTTGATTCAGAGTTGTCAATTTTGTAAAATGTTTTTTACATTTTTGTCTAAGTATACACATGGTAAAGCAGGTTCATTGATTTACACAAAATTTGGCTTTGGGGTGCCGTATGAAATAATATAAAATAATAATATAATTAGGTGGATCTTTTATAATGATGCACTGTATTATACCTATATACCATGAGGGGTCGGGCAAAGGTATTTACGTGCTCTTCTACATATTTAACTGTGTGTTTTTATGTGAGGATGAATAAGGTATTTGATGATTTTTGCTCGTTTTTAACTCCATGATTTTTATGTGGTTCTTGTATAGAAGAACTTTATAATGATGCACTTTATGAAGAACTGGGTACGGTTTGTGAGTATTCTATTTTGTACTCATGATAATTTTTTGCATTTTTACGGGCAGATAGACAAAGTACTAGACTATCTATGTATATATTTATCGTATTGTTTTATATATAGTATCTTATTTGCACATTTTTACTCAATTCTTATGTCAATATGGAAGGTAATGCTCTCAAAGTGTCCTAGTACTTTTGTACTAAGTCCACCTCAATCGCACTGATGTGTGCATTTGCACTATTCAGTTTTTTTGCACTTTATATCGAAGTACTGCATCCTGCAATTGCATATTCATAAAAGTAATGTTGTGCACTTTATAGAACCTTTGATTGTATAGGTTTTTACTTATATCTGCACCCACATGTCAGACAAATTGTAAGTGTATCACAGAGGACTGCACACCTGTACATGTAGAAAGTGTCGCTCAAATCACTGATCATCTTGCATGTATGCAAACAATGTCACAGCATGCCTCATACTGTTGCCAATCCGTTTGAGTCAATCAGGACATATACAAATTTGTATATAACTGTGGGGTCATTAGTTGGCATGAACAATCAGCCAATCCACCCCTGCTCACTATGCAGCTGACAAAGGATATAGTCTGCACCTATGGGTGAGTACTCTTCACAAACACCCCCATAAAGAAGACCAACAGAGTCACATTCAGGTCCTAATTAGGAACTGCTACATTATGGAGGAAACTTCCAGAGTACACAAATATTACTTCAGGAGTAAGGATCTGTCTGGGGGTCAATTACTGTACTCGTCACCAATGGCAACTGATCAAGTTCTAGTGTGCTGCATATTGCAGAATACATGTCCAGGGCATAATCTCCTATGGCCAATGGAGTACAAAGACATGGACAAAGAGTAGGGGGAAGAGAAGAAGCAAGCACAAAATGTACAACCAATAGCAGCAACGTTGCAGATGTACCATATACTAGTCATGTGTGTGGTACATGCATGAATGACTCTCACAATGTCAGAGGAGCATGACAACAAGAATCTTATGTACCTCTGTAAAACAGCACATATAAGCACAACCAGTGTGTAGGCAAATGACTAGCCCATTAACAGTGTGAGGAAGTATTCCTTTTAGCATGTTCACCCAAATCTTTTATGACTGATACTGGTAGTGACTAAACCTGACTGTACCCTGCATCTGCTAACAAGGTTCAGGGCCACTCTTCTGAATAGAAGGTGTAGGGTTAGGTAGTACAATTGCAATTGCCAATGACAGACTCCTGTAAGTCCCTAGTACATAAAAGGGCTAGGGGTAATTAAACTAAATATATGTCCCTAGTACATAATATGGCAGGTATATTTAAGGGCCAAGTAGATTTCCTCCACTCCTCCACTGGAGTGTGCACTGCTGTCATTTTGAAAGGCATCCCTGCCTTGAAGACTGTCTTCAGAAATTTAAATGTGTGCAAAATAGACTTTGGAAGGAAACGTATTTCCACAGTGGATATCTACCTCAACCCTACATATAATTCACACCTAAGTTCTCCCCTAGGTGCCCCAGGGATGGAGTCCCATGTAACTGTAATCAGGGATGTTTCAAAAGATGGGTGATATGCCCTGGTGAGGGGACCATTGCGCATCAATGTTTGCTCACATTACAGCAACTGAACTCCATAGGCCAACATGGAAATATATGACTTAACGTCAAATATTGCAGGACTCAAAAGATTGGCAATGAGAAATCCAACAACCTGCTACTGTTGACTTCATCATAACTAATGCAAAGAAGAAGTAATAAGACTACCTGTCCTGGAAGCCAAATCCAAGATGCTAGTAGGCTGTCCCAGGGTGGAAAGTCATATATGAGCCTAGGGTCCACAGGCAGACAACACTGGTGTCACCTCTCCCATGGACCATCTGATGGCACAAGACTCTCAACAATGTCCATGTGGCACATCATGGACTCATACCTATGGACTAACATAATGCATGCCAAGAAGCTCACAAGTGTCACTCATTGTTGTGGGTGTATTGGAGGGATATTGTTGGTGCATTAGTGCTGGACAGCCTACTTGGATTACCTGGATGACCAATGGAAAAATGTGGACGTCAGCATGTGGCTGTAGTAGAGGCTCACATATAGACACAGTCTGCTGTCATTTGGCATCACAGTTCATTCCACAGTTCATTCAACACCGTCATGCACAAATACTATCAATGGCCCAGTCCAACATGGTCAATGTGAGCTACAAATGCAGGACGCATGGATGCAGATGGGCCAAGGTCTCACCAATTGATACATCCATGTTTATGCTCTACTGGGGATGTCTGACAAGTTTGGGACTGAGCCTGAACCACATGAGCTCCATTACCTGGCACAAAGTTGAATTACATGGGGATTGTATGTGTACACCCACTGTGATGCACAAGCAACACCACCTTGATGGAGAGTGTAGTAACGGTTTGAGGTATGTTGCCTTGCTGTCCTTAGTATATCTGAGGCCACATCTTAAGTGCAACAGTATCCTCATCAAGATCTGCATGGTATTAGTAGTTCAGGTGCACATTGGCCCTTTGCACATACTTAGTAGTCCCCAAGTGTCCTGGTAAATGCCTGAATGTGCTGTACATGTATGTACTGACACTCATAATATAGCTGCAGTTTACAGACACTCATCCTGGCTGTGATAGCAACAGATGATTCACCCTCCTGTGCATGTGAGCCTGGGTCCATGCCATAGGGACCATCTCCTGATTTGGACTATACAGTGTCTGTAAGATGTGGGGCAGGTGCCAAGATAATCTCTGGAGGCAAATTGGCAGTGTGTCCCCTGATGGGAGGCCCCTGAAGAGGGGAACTTGATCAATGTACACCATTCATACATCCGTAACACACGTGTGTCCAGCCTATCCCAATACTTGCCTGCACGGGAAACTATGACTTCCCCTTATTGCATGACAGCCTGCTGTCTATACCTTAAGACACAGCACAGATTGGCATATGCCAGCACAGTTATAGATGTGGGTGTGCTGACCGCATTTCAGGGCAGGTCCACAGTATCCCGGGTGTAATCTGAGCAATGAAATCAGGTACCAATACATAGTTGACTAAAAAAGAAGTTACTGCTCCAAATAAAGACCGCTGAAACAGGCAAGAAAACCAAACTCAATCCCAACCCAGGGGAGTCCTGTGCAAACTTGCTGGTGCCACTTTGGCTGAGCATTTGCTTATGACTCTGCCTCATGACACAAGCAATGTCAGCCAGGGACTTCTGAAGGCCAGGAAGAAGGGAGTAGGAACCTCGTATGGCAGTTGAGCTGTCCTTCTTCGGACTGAGGGGCCTATGTACTGCCTCTCGGGTACCCAACATGGTCTCTAACACCCCCTGCACCTAATCTGCCAGCTCCCGCTAGAGTCCTACCACAGTTTGTTGGAATGTAAGTCATGAGTCTTGGGAGTCCAGGGCTGTGGGCTGGCTGGAGGGTGCTGCACGCTGGATGTTGGGCAGATCATCAGGCTATCCCGCAATGCAGTCTAGCCTCTCTGCAACCGGAGAACGTGTCTGTATGGCACCCAGGTTTTGTTGGAGAGTGTCCGGATGCATGATTTGCAGCTGGTCATCTACATCATTGGAAAAGTCCCGGACAGTCAGCGGGCCAGGAGGTATGTGTTCATCCTCTGCAAAGAAATGGAGAAATATTAATGTTGACTCTTCTGAATGTTGACATGAGTAATCAGGTTAACAACTGAGGTTTCCAAAGGAGAACTTTCAGTGCCTCATTGATGAGGCCCTTGCAGTACACTGCACAACCAGAGTGTTAAAGTTTTTGATGCTCTGGCAGCAGAGTGTGCAAGACCCATATTTACAATGCCAAACAAGCCACTTTGTGTAGCTTGTCATGGCCCTGAAATACGTACCCCTTTCACGCATTACACTGCAGCACACATAGAAAGTGGAAGGCGTCATTCATGATTGTTTATGTTAAAGTGTCCCTTCCTGCAAATGAGCAATTATCCCTGCAACTCAGGCAACCCTTCACCATGGTGCAAGGGTGCCTGTGTTGGTGCAACATAACAGTTTGTGCACCATTGCTGAGGAAAGCACAGGATTGCATTGTATTATGGTAAATACAATGCATCCTTGCAATTTCAAAATGATGCAGCACAGCAAGTTGGCTTTCAGCACCATGTTGCGTCATTTCCTCATTCATGGGGCTCTGAGTAGAACAGTGAGGTGTCATACACCTGGATTCACAGTTTCACAATATTTAGTTTACAAATAGATTGTCCTCAAAAGCACTGTGTGCCTGGTAGGAGGGGATGGGCCCTGTCCTACTGGGTAATTTAGCTCATTTACATTACCCCTAACATCCTGATGTGAGATGTTTATCTGCGGAGTTTCACGCATCATGTGAATCAGGGCCCCACCATAGTCTGTGTGCAGATCTCCTTGGATTACCCACTTTTGGGTCCTGGTACATGGGTAAGTGACATACAGTGATTCTATCAAGATTGTACATTCATTCTCACATGCCTACGACACATCAATCACACATAACCACATCTAGCGGTACTACATGTTGTCTTTTTATGGACAGCACTTGTTAGTGCCTCACCCCACATTATAATGGTAGTGCACTTAGTCTCAAGTCCCTACAGCTGAATCCCACGTCAGAAGGCCACCTGCTTCAGACTGGGTTCTTCTATGGATCCTATCATTTTTGTTGGCTAGGTGTTTATTGATATCCCTTGTCAAGTCCCTGTTTGACATCCTCCAAATTGTACATGTGGCACCTTGAGACAAAGTAGTATCATACTCTGCCCAGTTCACATGCCATGTTTGTTGTAGTCCCCCAATGGGCTTTTCTCTGTCATCCCTTCCCAGGTATGCCACAAGTAATGCACAATCTGAACTAGTGGCACATGACTATTTGTGTAGGTACCATGCAGTACATATGTTCATTCCCACCTCCCCAGTATGCACAGTCTCCCCATTCAATCCGAATGTCATTTTGCCATGCACCATCGTCGCCTACCATGCAAAGCAGTATCAGTGTTCCACCATGGCAACACCTAATCATTAGTATGTGCACAGGGGTCCAGAGGTGTGCGTTTCTTAGAATACTTCCCTCCAATTGATTTTTAGGATGAGTTCCTGTGGTTCACTTCCATATCAGCTGACACCTATGTGCTATCACTCTGCCCACCATGTGAGTTGGGGAGAATATAGTTTCATGCAATGTACAGTAGACATGTCTCTTGCCATGTCCATAGCCCACAGCTGGTCCTCCTCTCATGTGATTTGTTGTTCCTGTGACACAGCCATTCCATTCAGAGGATTTACATTCTAGATTACTGTGCACAGGCCCAAGTGAGACCGAGTAGCTACACTGTGCAAGAGTTCCAGCACTGGAGCTAGGCAGCAGTTTGTGCGCTATCATGAATTTCAATACTTACAATGAATCTCTGCACTTTCTAAATGACACAGCACAGCTCAGCTAGCTGGCTTGCTGCATTGCGTCATTTCCTCATACATGAGTAACAATGTGGGGTAAACGTGGACTGATGCTGCACTTCACATAACAAAGGGAGTGATGTGATGGTTCAGGACTGGCCTGTGCAAATTGTGGGAGGTCAATGAACATTACATCTCTTTACTGTTTAACCATAAGTGTGCTAGCAAACTACCCTTTGCCCTTCAGACTGTGGGGGTCATTCTGACCCTGGCGGTCTTGGACCGCCAGGGCAAGAATGACGGAAGCACCGCCAACAGGCTGGCGGTGCTTCATTCCCTATTCCGACCGCAGCGGTAAAGCCGCGGTCGCACCGCAGGGGCCAGCGGTGTCCCGCCGATTTTCCCCCGGTGGTGATAATCTGCCAGGGCAGCGCTGCAAGCAGCGCTGCCCTGGGAATTATGACCCCCTTACCGCCAGCCTGTTTCTGGCGGTTTACACCGCCAGAAAAGGCTGGCGGTAAGGGGTATCCTGGGGCCCCTGGGGGCCCCTGCACTGCCCATGCCACTGGCATGGGCAGTGCAGGGGCCCCCTAACAGGGCCCCGGCCTGCTTTTCACTGTCTGCATGGCAGACAGTGAAAAGCGCGACAGGTGCAACTGCACCAGTCGCACGGCCGCAACACCGCTGGCTCCATTAGGAGCCGGCTCCTGTGTTGCGGCCTCATTCCCGCCGGCCCAGCGGGAATGTTGGAATGGGGGCCGCGTTATTGCGGCCGCATGGCGACCGCTTGGCGGTTCCCACCTGGTGGGCGGCGGTAGCCGCCCGCCAAGGTTAGAATCACCCCCTGTGTGTTTTAGCACTAGGCCATAGCTGCCTTCACCTTTTGGTATTGCTTAGTTATTACACTACCTCCCACTGAAACTTACCATGCGGTCCTTGTAGTTTGTCATATGCAGCACTGTCCTATTCTGGGAGTCCTGACACTAATTCCTCAAGGATGATGGCTGCCACCATCTCCTCCAACTCATCCAGCTGCTGCTGGGGTGATGGACTTCCACCTCCACTCTGCAATGCTGACTTGTGGTTGCTGGACAGTTTCTCCTTTGTTCTGCACTTGCAATTGTGCCAGCGCCTTTTACAGTTGATGACTGTCATCTTCACCTCTGCCACACGGTTGAGTTTGTCCACAATGGCCCTCTTTCTTCCCTGATGGCAATTTGGAGGTGACAAACAGGAGGTGTTGATGCTCAATCACCTCACTGATCAGGATGTTGTTCTCTTCCTCACTGAGCCTGCATTTTATTTTTTCCTTCCTCTTTTCCTGGGAGTCTGCCTGGACATCTTGGCTAGTACTGGGATTGTCCTGGGGCATCTGGTCTCCTGGGTTCACCATGTCCGCTTTTGCAGTATTTCCTGTTTGATTTGTTTTGGAGATGTGGCATTTTCAGACTTTTTTTTACACTTTTAGACGCTCAAAAGTGATGCTAGGACAGTTGCATCAGAATAAGTGCCAGCTTGCATCAGACGAGTGCCGCAAATCAGGCTAGCATCACTTTTGCAGAACTAGCGTAATTTGTTTTACAACGCAGTGCAAAGGCTAGAGTAATTTTTGTTTACGCAGCCCAGATCCAAACGCCATGGTGTGCTATTCTATAAATTTGGCCCAACCATTGTGTAAGAATCTGTTGTTCCATGGTGTTAAAAGTTTTGATGCATCACTGCGCTAGAGCACAATGAGCCATTTCTTGTTAATGGGCCCCTAGGGTCTAATTTACAAGGCCCTAGTGGCACTGTGCCACTGGAGCATCAGTTTTTTAATGCTCTGGTGGTGCAGTGTGCTGGCCATTATTTACACGGCCACTCAAAGTCACTTTGCATGACTTTTCATGGCCTTGTAAACATGGCCCCCTTTTACGCATAATTCAGAGTGAAAAAGGCGGGCTATGGGTGTTGCTGTGGGTGTTCCCACACAACACCCATGCAACACCCCTGGAACGTGACGGAATGTGATGCATTCCCAGATTTACAATGATGGGAAATGCATCAGCTTCCTATGCCACATCAGAGATGGTGTTAAAGTGGCAAAGCAGGGAGAAATAACATGAGTTTTCTCAGTTGTTTCCTCTTTCTATGTGTGCTGCATTCTGCAGCACATGTAAAAAGAGTAAAATGCCTTTAATGATTGTTTATGTACAGGAAGGTGTCCCTTCCTGACTATAAACAATCCTCCTTGCAATGCAGACACCTTTGTTCCATGTTGTCTTGGCGCTAAGCAGCAGTTTGTGAGCCAGCACTGAGGAAAGTAGGGAGATGTGTCATAATTCTGTACGAACGACGCATCCCTTCATTTTCAAAATGATGTACTGAGACACAGCTAGCTGGCTTGGAGTGCCACGCTGCATCATTTGAGGTCCCTAAAGTCTGATTTTCCAAGATTGTTTCTGAATATAATTACGTGATCTTAGAGAACATGTCATCTGTTTTGCACCAGAGCAACTTGTGGGATTATTGGTGCATATTTGTGGTATTCATGTGTGAAACATGGGATCAGCCCATCCCTGCTGGCAAACTGAGAAGACGCCTAGAGAAAATGCAACATCTAATTGCAGGAAGAAAAAAAAAATCAAATTATGATGATTTTTTTAATTTTATTTTTTTAAATGTTCAGTTACTCAAATTCATCTTTAGTCATTTCCCACAATCTTGACATGTTTGCCAGTGGTATTCTTTAGACTACAATTCTTTATAAGCACAGTATTATACAACAACATGAACCTAAACAGTAAAAAGGCATCTTAAAATTTGTACAGGGGACAAAATATTTAGTTGACATGGTCCCTGTTTAGCAGTAGACTTCAAACTTTCTACGATGTACTTTTAGCAGGGCTGGACTGTATCCGACCTCACCTTTCCACTGGTATGTCAAAAGTGCAACTAAAATATACTTATGATCACCACAAGGGACAGGTGAGGGTGACAGATTGTGGAGTCCATGGTATGAAACCTGTGAACCGCTGTAATAGGATTACTTCTGGATATTTGAAAGTGAGCTAATTATTCAGGGTTATGCAAAATTAACAGAGAATATGACCTAACTGAGTAGTAGGCATTTGGAATGATCTGGTCCCGGAGACAGTTTTGGTTTATTTTCTTGAGAAATCTGCATTCTGAAGAAGAACGCAACACTAGAAAGCTATTCTAACAAGCAGGTACTGTTGAAAGGGTAAATATTACACTGTACATGCAAGTTCAACTGATGCTACTTCCTTACCACAATGAGGAACACAATACAATTGTAGCAACAAACTAATCAATGCAGTTAAGTCTGTGCTGCCTGTCTGACCTACGCTGCCTGGCTCGACTTGCTTTGAAGCATGAGACGGAAGCCAGGCAGTAAATCAACTTTCTGCACTGTGATGCAGGACGCAGGGCTTACCTTTCTAAAGCCCTTTGCTTCCATTGTGGTCTACGGTGGTATCCACTGTAGGCAAGTGACACTGTCGGCATCAGGGTTTGGGTGTTTGAGTCTTCATCCCTGCGCGTGGGCAGCTGTCTGTCATCCACAGGCATAGATCCAACTCTTTCTCATTCGTCACACGTAGGAGTGGATGCAAGCATGTGTGATTCGGAGCACTGTACTGAATGTTGGAAAATGGCCTCTCTGAAGGGTCACCCCAAACTTTTTGCCTTCCTCTTCTTCTCTTTCTGACCTCATTTTTGCTGGCATTAGGACTCTGGTCACTTTACCAGTGAACATGTGCTAAAGTGCATGTCTCTCTCCCTAAAACTATGGTAACACTGGTTCTTACCCAATTGGCATATTTACTTTACGTGTAAGTCCCTAGTAAAGTGCACTACATGTGCCCAGGGCATGTAAGTTAAATGCTACTAGTGGGCCTGCAGCACTGATTGTGCCACCCACATAAGAAGCCCCTTAACCATGTCTCAGGCCTGCCATTGCAAGGCCTGTGTGTGCAGTTTCACTGCCACTTCAACTTGCCATTTAAAAGTACTTGTCAAGCCTAGAACTCCCCTTTTTCTACATATGGGTCACCCCTAAGGCAGGCCCTAGGTGACCCATAGGACAGGGTGTTATGTAGGTATAAGGTGTGGCAAATACATATGTATTTTACATATCCTGGTAGTGGAAAACTCCTACGTTTGTTTTCCACTACTGTGAGGCCTGCTCCTTTCATAGACTAGCATTAGGACTACCCTCATATACTTTTTGAGTGGTAGATTCTGATCTGAAAGATGTAACAAGGTCATATTTACTATGGCCAGAATAGTAATAGAAAATCCTGCTTACTGGTGAGGTTGTAGCTTATTTCACTGTTTTAGAAATGCCACTTTTAGAAAGTGAGCATGTCTCTGCACTCAAAACCATCCGTGCCTTACAGCCTGTTTCCAACCAATGTCTGGTCTGTGCTGGTTGACAACTCCCTTGTGCATGCCACCCAGGCAACCACAAACACCAGTCCCTCAGTCTCATCTGCAGTCATCTGCATATTGAATGGGTCTTCCTAGGCTGGAAGAGTGGAGATCCTGACACTTACATTACCAAGGCTAGTGGCCTGCCCTCACACAATAGACTGATCACTCCCCCACTAGAAACCTGGCAGACAGAACTGGACTGAAAGTGGAACTTGTGCACTTCAAAACCACTCTTTGAAGTCTGAATTCCTTCATAGTCAGTTTTAAGTATATAAACTGGGACTCTGACCCCAACAACTCAGACATTTCTGGACCTACACCTGCACCCTGTCAAAAGGAATGCCTGGCTGCCCAAAGGACTCATCTGGACTGCTCTGCTGGGAAACAATGTTACACTGCTGTTGCCCTGCTGGCCTCTGACTTTGCTGGAAGGACTCTGCCTTCCACCAAAAGTGCTCTCCAAGGGCTTGGATTTAGCTTGCCTCCTGTTTTCTGAAATCTCAGGGCCAAAAAGACTTCATCCCTTCAGGAAACTCCTTGTGAGTCCAAATTCGACGCAATGCCTGCTGAGAGTCTAGGAGGTATTTTACTTACTGCTTTAGTTTCAATTATGCCTTAAAATGTATTCAATAACATTAGAAACACCCTGGGTGCTGGAAGCAGGCCAGTGAGAGGACAACCTCTTTTCCGCATTGCCTGCAGCAGGCCTCTTTCGCCATAGAGGTAGCATGTTAGGCTAGTTCCTGCCCTCCCCGACATCAACCCCACTCCTGTCCCGAGGGGGTGAGCACATAGTCAGACAGGCAGGGCCCGGAGACCAGGCCTGGCTGCTTATGGTATTATCCACTGCTTCTCATATTCCTGAGGTCAGGGGTCACACTTAGGTCGGCCCATGAATGTAATAAAATTAACAAGAAGGAATAGATTTTAGTGCAGTTTGAGAGGGCTGGCACTCTGCAGCATACAAATCACTTTTTTCTTGTTTTGTGGGTGGATGTATATAAATAACTAAACCTACCTGTCTCAATGACATCAGGATTGACTTCATTGTGGCTCACAGGTTTTCCCATAGGTTTTCCCGTAGGGACAGAGGCCAAATTAATGCTGCTTATTCCATTTGTGGAGCACCTGGGAGGAACATTAAAATATGGTCGCTGATCCATTCAGTATAGTAAGAATGCAGTTTGCTGGTGATAAATTCAGATATCACGGAATTCCAGTGTATATTCATTAAAATTAGCACGACTCAGTTGGCAAACAAAGTTGGTAATCAAAATAATGAAGCATTTTTGTATTGACGGTAAAGTTAGACAGATGAATGTAAAAATGAACACATAATAAACTTAAGTTTTTAGCTAATTATTATTTTTTGTTTCAAGTTTATAATATTTGATTGTTGTTTCAAAATAAAATATGACAGCATTCTAAGGCTCCTACCTAACACAACAAAAGGCAGCAAATCACAGACAATAAATGGGCGGTAGAGAACGATGCTGTATGCTGCCAATTTCTCTCTCCTCCTCAATAACAAAGGCAGTTTGCTCTCTGTCTTTACCAATGCTTGTTGTAACACACCTGCTTGTTGTCACAGGTAAGAGCCCTGATTCTGCCCTGGCAGTGACTTGAAAAGAGGATAGGGTTCTTACATAACTTCACAGCACGGGACATGATTTGTGACCATTCTGATGCACTCGGTAACGTGAATTCAGCAATTTGGTTTGTGCTGTTTCTGTATTTTTTTTTTGTGCATCTCATTACTCTTGTATAACTTTGGGGCATGTAAGGTGTTTATGAGGGGCTTTGACTGACAGCTCTGAGACTGAAGTCAAAGCAAAGTGCCTGTTAGTGGTTTGGCCTCTCTATAGAGCACACAATACAAGGGTCATATATTCAAGTTGCAATTGAAATTCAGTGTAAATGTGTGTGAAGGTGGTGCACAGACGTCAAAATATTTAAAAGGCAAAAGGAAATAAAGTCCTTCACGGTGAATCAGTGCAGTGTATGTTTGAGCTAGTAAAATGAGAGAGATGTGAGGTAGTGAATTCAGGGGAGAGTGAAAAGAGGGTACTAAGGAGGAAAGAGAGGAAGTTGAGAATGTGCAAATGGATGAGATGTGCAGAGAAAAAGGGTATACATATCTAACATAAAGCACACATAACCGAAGGCCAATACTCCTTTCACAGGCCCCATTAATATTTAATTCACAGTCTCACCATGTCAGAATTGAAACATTTCCAATGTTAGTTATTTATAACAAATTGTTGTTACTCATTTTTCATAAACAGTTAACAACCATTGACAAAGCCAATAGTACTGACACGTTTTAGGTTTATGTCAGCTGTGTTAGATTTCTGGATGCAATAACATCTCAGTGAAAAATCAAAATACTGGTCAGATGGCACACTATGGGAATCACAGAAATATATTTTACATGTTCCCTTTTAGAGAGCCCCCACTTTTTCCATCTCACTTAAAGACCTGTCTGCACATATCTCTGTAATACCAATTGCAGACAGCAACCATAGGTACTTTCCGATGCCTGGCTAGAGCATTTTCTTTCAAAGTTGCTGCTGTATGCAGTGCAAGACACTGGGTTGCACTGTACCATTTGCACATTAAAGTAACAGTTGAACATATTAATGCAGTATTATTAATGCGGTAATATATGGGGCAGTTTTATATGTGTTTAATATTTGAAGACTATAAGTTCCCTCCGCTTTATAAACCTTGCTTTTTCACTAAATTAATCTGCTTTCAATTGCACCATTTGTCAATCTTTCTCATTTTTTTTCTTGGGAGGAGGACCCACCTTAGATCCCACATTTGTTCATTAAGCTTTCTTGCTTCACTCGCTACATAAAAGTCATACCCAACTTGTATGCCCCACCACTTTCAAATGTCTCCAGCTGCCATTGAGTAGAAAAGGGGTGTCTGGTAAGTAGGATGGTTGTAGGAAGGAGAAGGACTTACCCAATGATCTGGAACTGTCCTTGCTTCTGTGGGAGGACTTGAGTTGGCAGCACCTAGGAAACAAGGAGGCTAAAGTAAGCAAAGTGAGTAAGAAAAAGAAAAGAGATTGGTTTAGGAGGGGTGATGGATGTTGGTAATTTGACCTTGGCTAACTAAAGGAGAACATTATGGAAAGAGGGCCACTCTGATGCTGGTTGTTCCTCTTTTAGCGCTAATTCTATCTCTTCCGACCAGACCACGTTGCAATGAATCTAAGACTGCAATATTACCCTGCGGTCACCTGCCGTGCTTCGCTTGCTTCTATAATAGGGCTGATAAGTCACCATTGATAAGTTCATGCCCAACATATGACATAAATAACCATTAGATCTATCTTTAGAGAATAGATTTTTTTTAGATACAGATACAGGTCAAATTAAAAATCTAACACACAATGGCCCTCATTACAACCCTGGTGGTTGGTGTTAAAGCCAACAGGCCGGCAGTAACATTTTTGCAATTACGACCGTGGCGGAAACTGCTAACAAATACAGCCACTTTAACACTCCGACCGCCACGGCGGTACAGACAAACAGTGCGGCGGTCACCGCCAACTGACAGGCGGAGGACAAAGTACCGCCCACAGTATCACAACCTACCAATCAGCCACCTTTTCCAAGGCGGATTCACTGCAGATAAAAACACGGTGGAAACAGGATTTCGAAGGGAAAACGCTCACCTCTACACACCCCACGAGGAACTAGGACACCATGGAACCGGAACTCCAAATTCTCCCTGCGATAGTCTTCCTGCTCCTCTACCAGGAGCACGAACGCCGGCGGCGAAGACCACAGTGAGTACTGCACCTACGACACAGGGGAGGGGGAGGGGGGAGGGAAAAAACAGGGACACACACACGCAACCCCCCCACCCCCACCCTCACCCACTACAACACACACACTAATAAATATTAATACATGATCGACACACACCCCCAACCCCTCCGGAAGAATGCGAAGACAAAAGGAAATGAGTGTAACCATTGTAATATATTAAAAGCAAGTATGCAAAAATATATATATACACCATTAACAAAATATACACCAAGCATAGTAGTCCAGGTAGTGCTCCAATTAAGCCCGTGGAACACTGGCCCCACACGGTATGGGCGAGGCCCACACAAGATCCCTGACCATGACGGAGAGAACACTGCAGGGGCATCAGAGAGCAAGAAAACAGGCACCTCAGGGGGAGAGAAAAGGGGGCACCTCAGCCGATTGAGTGCACAATGCCAAATCCACGAGAGGGCCACATGCCCACTGTTCAATCCTGGGGAGTGCAAAGCCACAGTCTCTCAAGTCTGTACAGTGGGTGGGTTGCCCACTGTTCAATCCTGGGGAGTGCAAAGCCACAGTCTCTCAAGTCTCTACAGTGGGTGGGTTGCCCACTGTTCCATCCTGGGGAGTGCATAGCCACAGTCTCTCAAGTCTCTACAGTGGGTGGGTTGCCCACTGTTCAATCCTGGGGAGTGCAAAGCCACAGTCTCTCAAGTCTCTGCAGTGGGTGGGTTGCCCACTGTTCCATCCTGGGGAGTGCAAAGCCACAGTCTCTCAATTCTCTACAGTGGGTGGTTTACCCACTGTTCCATCCTGGGGAGTCAGTCTCTCAAGTCTCTACAGTGGGTGGGTTGCCCACTGTTCCATCCTGGGGAGTGCAAAGCCACAGTCTCTCAAGTCTCTACAGTGGGTGGTTTGCCCACTGTTCCATTCTGGGGAGTGCAAAGCCACAGTCTCTCAAGTCTCTACAGTGGGTGGGTTGCCCACTGTTCCATTCTGGGGAGTGCAAAGCCACAGTCCCTCAAGTGGATAACAGTCTCCACTGGTACTGGAGGGTTCCTTGTGCCCAGAGTGCTTCATCCTGCTAAGGACAGAGGTAGTGGATGTATCTCTCCACTGGTTCTGGAGGGGGCATTGTGCCCAGAGTGCTTCATCCTGCTAAGGGCAGAGGTAGTGGATGTATCTCTCCACTGGTTCTGGAGGTGGTTTGGTGTCCAGAGTGCTTCATCCTGCTAAGGACAGAGGTAGTGGATGGATCTCTCCACTGGTTCTTGAGGGGGCTTGGTGCCCAGAGTGCTTCATTCTTCCCGTGACGGACTCAGTAGCGTCAGTGCCCATGGGCCAGCATTGCTTGAGGCGGCGGTGCCCTGTTCAGCGGTGCTTGAGACGGCTCTGCCCTGTTCAGCGGTGCTTTAGATAGCGGTGCCCTGTTCAGCGGTGCTTGAGACGGCGGTACCCTGTTCAGCGGTGCTTGGAGCGGCGGTGCCCTGTTCAGCGGTGCTTGAGACGGCGGTGCCCTGTTCAACGGTGCTTGAGACGGCGGAGCCCTGTTCAGCGGTGCTTGGAGCAGCGGTGCCCTGTTCAGCGGTGCTTGGAGCGGCGGTGCCCTGCTCAGCGGTGCTTGAGACGGCGGTGCCCTGTTCAGCGGTGCTTGAGACGGCAGTGCCCTGTTCAGCGGTGCTTGGAGCGGCGGGCTCATTTGCAGTGACTCAGCTTCTGGTGGTCCTTCATGGGCAGCAGGGCTTGTGCTGGCGGTCCTTCGTGGCACAGCGGGGCTTGTGCTGGCGGTCCTCTCTGTCCCAGCGGGGCTTGTGCTGATGGTCCTCCCTAGCCCAGCAGGGCTTGTGCTGGCGGTCCTCTCTGTCCCAGCGGGGATGATGGCTGTGGCCTCCTGGTCAGTGGGGATGACGGCTGTGGCCTCCTGGGCAGCGGGGATGATGGCGGTGTCCTCCGCTGTGCTGCTCTTCCCAGACTTTCCTGGTTTCTTGTGGCCCTTCCCCACCTTGGAAGGTGGCTCAGCTGACTCCACACTCCCACCGGGACCCCTGGGAGCGGCTTTGGTGGCTGGAGTCTTCTCCCTCTCCCGACGGGCACTGGCCAACTTCTGATGCTTCACAGGTGGGGGACTGTCTGTGCTGTGGCTCCGTGCCACACCGGCTGTCCTGATGGCCGGTGCACTCCAGATTCCGGTGACTACAGGCACCACTGATCCCGGAGATGTTGTGGCTGAGGTGCTAGTTTGGGACCTAGGAGACAGACGGGGTGGGGGAGGTGTGGGAAAGAGGTCAAGGTTGGACAGGAAAAGTTTTTTGGAGACACTGGGACGGGTAGCTGGAGGGGGTTTGGGAGTGGAGGAAGAGGTTGTGGTTGTGGGAGGTGTTCGATTGCTGACTTTGGGTGAAGGTGCATGCGCTGGAGGCCGTCGTGAGGTGGATGGCTGTTGGGTGGGTGTGTGCCTGCGTTTTTTGTATCTTGGAAGGTGGCATCACAGACACACTGGGATAGGACACAGGGGACGTGTGAATGGTAGTGGGGTGGTGACTGCACGTGAGCGGGGTGTGGTTGTGGGTGTTCTGGTGATGGCAGTAGTGGCTGTAGAGGTAGTGCATGCAGGTGTGAGTGTAGATGAGACTGGGAGGGAGGAGGGAGACGAGGAGGAGGGGGACACAGTGGAGGCAGTGGATGTTGGTGTGTCTGCATGTGTCTGATGCTTGCGTGAGTGCCTGTGGGATGTGTGGTGCTTATGTTTGACTGAGCTTCCCTTGTGTGTTGACGTGTGTGCATACTGGTCTAGATGTGTGCTTGGGATAGGCTGGGGTACAGGGGATTGGGTCTGGGTGGAGGAAGTTGGAGGGGGAGGCTAGAAACAGGGACAATGGCTGCCATCAGTGCTGAGGCCAGAGTCTGAAAAGCTCGCTGAAGGGCCGCCTGACCAAAAAGAATGCCCTCCAGGAAGGCATTGGTTTGTTGCAACTGCCTTTCTACACCCTCAATGGCATTCAAAATGGTAGACTGCCCAACAGTGAGAGACCTGAGGAGGTCAATGGCCTCGTCACTGAGGGCAGCAGGGGTGACTGGGGCAGGGGCTGAGGTGCCTGGGGCAAAGGTGATGCCCACCCTCCCGGGTGGGCGGGCACAAGGCAAAGGCTGAGGGCTGCTGGGAGGGCGGTGCTGGAAGGGGGTGGCAGCTGCACCTGTAGATGGGGGGGGCACAGATGTTGCCGCCACCACAAGGGAGCTCCCATCAGAGGACGAGTCCGTGTCACTGGTCTCAGCTTCTGTCCCCGCCGTGGAGCTCCCCTCGCCCTCCGTCCCACTGGTGAAGTCTGATTCCGTAGTGTGGCCCTCCATGGCCATGTGAGATGCAGCCCCCTTGTGCTCTGGTGCCACTGCTCCTCCGCCTGATGATGCTAATGCACACAAGAACAGGGAGACCACAAAAAGGGGGGTGACGACAGAAGAAAGACATGTTGAGTTCATTTATTACCACTACCGTTGGCGGACACGACAGATGCACAAGCCCCCTGCACTACGCCGCGCTCTTGGGCTCCACTGTTCAATTCCTGGGAAATGGCCTACTAGGCTATTGATGACATCTGCACACATAGATGACACAGGGGCATCACTAGGTGTACTTGCCACTCTACAGAGGTGCGCTGGGGTGCCACATGGCCTGCCTTACGGAGGGACCTTGCCTACGGAACTCGCCCTGGCCTAGGGAAACCCACAGCCCACCTCCCCCACACAGACTCCTCCACTGCATGCAAAATCAGCAGGATGAGAGTGTACTCACCCCCTTGTAGCTGCTGTGATGCCCTCAAGCACCCATCCAACTCTGGGTACGGCACCACCAGGATCCGGAACATCAGGGGGGTCATGGTGCGATGGGCACCCTCCCACGTTGGGAAACCATCCCCAGCTGAACCTCCGCCGTCTTCTTGTTTCAGTGGCGAATGTCCTCCCATCTTTTCAGGCAGTGGGTAATCCGTCTGTGGTAGACCCCCAGGGTCTGGACGCCCTTGGGGATGGCACGCCAAATATCTTTTTTCTGGTGGGCGCTGACCTACACCATTTGTACAGGGGGAAGAGAAACTTATTACCAACTACACCGTCACAGTCATTGACCCCCATCCCTACCCTTGGCATGTGGCACATGCACTCACAGTCGTTTCATGCACGCCGCACTCTCCCCCCTTCCTTCTTACATCCACCCCTCTACACACAGGCATATCTCATACAGCATGCTCCCAGTGTACTTACCTGTTTGTCTGGAGGACCGTAGAGTAGCGTGTACTGGGGGAGGACCCCATACACGAGTTTCTCCAACTCCTCCGATGTGAAGGCAGGGGCCCTTTCCTCAGACACTCGAGCCATTGTCTCTTCCAGACTGAGGTCACAGCAGCACTTGCAGTGTAGGTCCTCTCCTGTCGAAGATCAGGTATCGAGTGATTGAACAGATAGAAAATGGCGTTCACGTCAGCGGCGGTGGGTACCGTCACCGCCGGCGTACATCGTCATTTTCTCCTGGGACCCATAGGGTCCAATGTTAACCAATGCAGCATTGCGCCGTGGTCTTCGACCGCCTACCGCGATGGTGTACAACACCAGCGCAGTTACCTCACATCCAATTGTCCCACATAACAGGTCAGGCACCCGCCATTTCAGGGGCCCACATGGCTTCATTTTTAACTGAGTCACACATACCTAGGCCTAGACTCAACACACATACAGGCCACTTTTTAGATTATGATTTGTTGTTCTGTGTAAGCTGTGGGTATGTACCTCTGAGTTGTTTGACTCTGTGCTCGCTGTTGTCCTTCATAGGCACCGTCCGCTGGGACATGTGAGGAGATGGCGGCATCCTCCGGTGTACCGAACGTTGGTGGACCTGTCGACAATGGAGGAAAGACATGTGATCATCACATACAGGCTTGACCGTGCCACAATCCAGGAACTGTGTACCCAGTTGGAGCCAGACCTGTTGTCAGCTATCTGCCATCCCACAGGAATCCCCCCTCAAGTGTAGTTGCTGTTAGCGCTCCATTTTCTTGCAAGTGGGTCATTTCAAACAACAGTGGCCATAGCATCAGGGATGTCCCAGCCTATGTTTTCCAACGTGTTGCCCAGAGTGTTGTCTGCCCTGCTGAAACACATGCGGAGCTACATCGTTTTCCTTCAGGTGGAGGATTTGCCTACAGTGAAAGGTGATTTCTATGCCCTGGGACATATCGAGAACATCATAGGTGCCATTGATGGGACACATGTGGCTTTGGTCCCCCCCACAGGAGTTAACAGGTGTACAGAAACCGGAAGAGTTATCATTCCATGAATGTACAGATGGTATGGTTGGCAGACCAGTACATCTCCCATGTGATTGCCAAGTTCGCTGGCTCAGTGCATGACGCCTACATCCTGCGGAATAGCAGCATCCCTTATGTGATGGGGCAACTCCAGAGGCACGTGTGTGGCTATTAGGTGAGCACCTGGAAGCAAGACAGTGGGAATGGTTGTCTGGGTCTGGGGTTGTCCCTAAGGGTTAGTGTGTGTCTAACAGTTGTCCCTCGCCATTTGCAGGTGACTCTGGTTACCCAACCTGTCATGGCTACTGACCCCAGCGAGGTATCCCAGGACAAGTGCAGAGGAACGCTACAATGAGGCCCATGGGCGAACTAGGAGGGTGATCGATCGGACATTCGGGCTCCTGAAGGCCAGGTTCAGGTGCCTCCATATGACAGGTGGATCCCTATTCTACTCACCAAAGAAGGTGTGCCAGATCATCGTGGCCTGCTGTATGCTTCACAACTTGGCATTGCGACAACAGGTGCCTTTTCTGCAGGAGGATGGTCCAGATGGAGGTAGTGTTGCAGCTGTGGAGCCTGTGGACAGTGAAGACGAGGAAGCAGAAGAAGAAGACATGGACAACAGGGACTCAGTGATCCAGCAATATTTCCAGTGAAACACAGGTAAGAATACAAACCTGCCTGCCACATAAACTTAAACACTACTACCTCTCTACTGTCTGTCGTTTTCACCCAGTGTATGGTCCCTGAGTTGTCACTTTCCCTTACAATTTCACAGATGTGGGTCCCAATGTGTGACATCTGCTTTGATTCCTCATAGACTACAGCTGTGTGACATAGGTATGTTGACATTACAAATGAAAGAGCTTTTTGCCGCAGTAATTGCTAATACACTATTCCGAAATCACAGACTGACTCCAGATTGTTTTGTGCTTTAAGGGTGTTTATTTAAGTGCTCAATATTGGAGGGGGTAGCAAATTGGTGAGGGGTGATGGTGGAGGAATGTCCATGGCAGAGTCCAGTCTATTAGTCTCACAGGTGCATTGCTCTAATGAGCTTAGGAAGTGGAGCTGGGGCAGTTTAAGGATGGACAGGGTGACAAAGTGGGACAGTAGGATGACATTCAGGGTGGTCTCATTTCTTGGCGGGGGTCTTGGCATCGTTCTCTGTCTTGGTCCTGGATCTCAGGGACCGTTTGCGAGGTGGTTCTCCCTCTGCAGAGGGTGGGGTGCTGGTGTGGTGGTCCTTGTGGCGGTGCCTTCTGTCCACTAGCGCGGCGGAGGTGGTGGGCAGTTCATCGTCCATGCTAGTGTCAGGGGCCCCTTGTAGTGCCACAGTGTCCCTTCTGGTGTTGAGTACTTCCTTCAGCACCCCTACGATGGTGCCCAGGGTGGAATTGATGGCTCTGAGTTCCTCCCTGAAGCCCGAATACTGTTCCTCCTGCAGGCGCTGGGTCTTCTGAAATTTGGCCAGTACCGTTGCCATTGTCTCCTGGGAGTGGTGGTAGGTTCCCATGATGTTGGAGAGGGCCTTGTGGAGAGTGGGTTCCCTGGGCCTTTCTGCCCCCTGTCGCACAGCAGCCATCCTAGTTCCCCTGTGTTCCTGGGCCTCCGTCCCCTGGACCGTGTGCCCACTGCCACTGTCCCCTTGTCCCTGTTGTTGTTGGGGTGGTGGGTTAGCCTGGGTTCCCTGTAGTGGTGGACACACTGCTGATTGACGTGTCCTGGGGACGGAGGTATGGGCCCGCTGGGTGGGTGCTGTGCGGGTGTTTCCAGAGGGGGGAAGGTCTGTGGTGGCCTGAGACTGTGTGAGGGGAACCGACTGTCCAGAGGTCCCCGATGGGCCGGGCTGGTCATCTAGATCCAGTTGGACAGAGGTGCTGTCATCACTGTGGGCTTCTTCTGTTGGTGGTGTGGACATGTCTGGACCCTCCTGTCCGGTGAAGTTGGGTAGGGGTCCTGCAGGGGTATAAAAGGATGTTTATTACATCTGTGTGTGCCATGGTGTGCAATAGGTGGGTGACCATGTACCCCAGTGCTAGCATTCCTGTGTGGGACCTTGTGTGATGATGGTTTAGGGAGGTGTATAGGTATGTGCAGTGGGCATGCTTTAGTGATGGGTGTCCATGCTTTGTTGTTGCATGCAGGGGTTGGTGTTAGGATGTGTGGTTTGTGATGTTGGGACATTTGTGAGGAGTTAGAGTGATGGGGTGAGGGTGGGGGTATGTGCTGGCATGCATGCAGGTAGGTGGGTGTAATAGTTAAGATTTGACTTACCAGAGTCCATTCCTCCACCTACTCCTGCGAGGCCCTCAGGATGCAGAATCGCCAAGACCTGCTCCTCCCATGTTGTTAGTTGTGGGGGGGGGAGGTTGGGGTCCGCCGCCAGTCCGCTGAACCGCAAGGTGGTGTCTTGAGACCACAGAATGCACCTTTCCCCGTAGGCCAGGGAATTACCTAAAACAAAGGCTGGCACCAGGTATAAAAATAGGACCTTCAAATCTCACCTCAGAACACTCCTGAACCTGTAGAAGATTCCGAGGACCTGCCCCTCTGCTTGAGGGACTGCCTAGCTTACTCAAGAAGGACAATTAGACCCGCCCCCCCTTTACCCAAGGCTAACCAGAATGACTGGATAACTACCTGTGTGAACTCCAGGGACACACATGCTTCAAGAGCATCCCTGCCACTGAATAGTACCATATGGACCTGTCTGGACCTACTTGAGCCTTTCTGCTAGCCTCGGATGGACTGAGTCCTGATCTCAAAGAAGTGCTCCCCACAGACCTGGCTTGGTTGACATTAGTGTGAGCTCCTTCTGAAGCAAACTTTAAAATACTGAAGTTTGGGTTCCTAGTGATCTCAAAGTGACTTATACACACTAAGAATCGACTGCCCATAAAGACTGCCAATGCAAAGCTCTAGCTGGACCACCTTTCATGCCGACAGTGACCCTCTTAGATTACCGGCAATACAAGACCATTCATTTTGAACTGACAGCGACTACCCGTGAGGATCATTCAATGAGAAGCTCCAGAGACGTCTGGCTACATGCTGCAGCAAAGACCATCCATGACGCTCAACCTTCTTTTGATATTGAAAGCCTGCTTCTTGCTGCCCCTCTTATGCGAGCGAAACTCTTTGTGTTGGACTTGGGAAGGTAGCTTTTCAGAGGGACTAACCAAGTTCCTGTATCTGGCCTGTTCTTCATCGTGGTCAGCCTGAATTTATGACTTTTCCCTGGGTTAGCAGACCATATAACCGTGCATAGCATTTTCTGCTTCTCAGAGTTATTTTTCCCTACATTGTTAGGAACTGATATATCCAGCTCAACTGATTATATTTTTGTTTTATAATTTTATTTATTACATTTTTACTTCATTTGAATACATTGTTTGTGCTGCATAAAAATTTTACACATTGCCTCTAAGTTCAGCCTGACAGCTTTGTGCCAAACAATCGAAGGGGAAGCATACGTTAATTTAGGGATTTTTGTGGTTGCCCCTGATGAGGATTGTGTTTATTCCCATCAAGGTCAAACACAAAAAAACGTTTCTGTACTTGTCAAAGTTCCTCTCTGTTGGATCCTCCTGCCCATGGCAACTGTGAGAGTTCTAGCAGGTCTATCAGGGAGAGCTCTATCTTTTACTTTAGGCTCCAGATCTGCTCCTTCGGAGTCAGATTCCTTCTGGGCCATGGAGAGTTTGGTGAGTGGTTTCTTTTGCCCCTTGCCCTTCCTGCTGGTTATGGCAAACTAAGCAATTGTTTCAGACTCCAGGGTCCCTTGACTTCTCTGAGAGGCTGATTGGGCACTTGTGGTCCACACACCCATTCTTGCTGACCAAATATTTCAACATTGGTCCTTCTTTCCACCTCAGCCCAAGCAGTGCTTTTTGAAGGTTTCCCTACAGACACTCAACTAGGACCAGTAACCCCTCCCCAATCATAGATGACCATTGCTATGAGATGAGAGTTCCTCTCATTGCCAGCTTTTATCATCCAATGTAGGACACCTGCAATAACTCTATTCTGGTGAAACAAGCCACACCACCACAATGTTCCAGCTGGCTCCTGTCATCCCTCAGTGTGGTTGTCCTGATAAATGGCCATTGCCTGTACTCTACCCATCTGGGAGGTAATACTGCCATGGCTTCAACATCCACCTCACCCATGGAGGCTAAAATGGCTTCAGTCCAACCCATGGTTTACTTTGGCCAAAAATTGACCTCAATTCCTTGGGACTGTCCACCTTTGCAGGGCTTCTTGGAACATACCGAGTCTGTATGTTTCTGTCCTGGCTTGTGACAGTACAGTCCAGGCATACCCTGGCCTTAGAGGAGGTCAAAATATTTGTTCACCTTGTAACTTTGAACAACATTTGATTTATTATTCATCCACTCAAAAAAACTGTATTAATTATGATATTCTTTGGTTGTCTTTAATCAAAGAAACTTTATCTCAATACTAAGAAGTACATTATAATTGAATACTGGACTGCTTCTTTAATCATGAGGATTAAAAAATACCTAATGCAGAAGCACATGAAAGGTACATTACAAAGGAATTAATTGTCAGACCCACACTATGAAATATACACTACTCATTGTTTACTCATGCCCTTAGCTGTAAATAAAAACTTCCTTTCCAGACCATAATTAACAGATAATGATGGCAACTGGTAGTAAAAGAGCAATTTGTTTATCATCAACTGATACACGTGAGGTATGTCAGCACGTTGATACCGACATGACAATCTTGAAACCTGGAAGAGGGCACGCATTAAATAAATATGTCAACAAAGCACCGGCAACATGCACAATTTGGAGACCTGATGTAGGTGAAAAGTCAGAAGTGACCTTTGGTGAAGCAAGAAAAAATGAATTGGTTTGATTTGAGAAATCTCTTCTTGATAGGATGTTTTACTGATGTTTAGCCTCTTTCGCCTTCATATTTGGTGGCTGACTGAAAGGTCCACTGGTTTCTAATTCCTGTAGCGCTTCAGCCAATCGCTTAACAAGTATGTAAATGCTAGATTGCCTTAGTGTGTGTATTCTTCTACTGCTTAGACCCACAGGATATTGTTGATTGGGTGGCAAATGATGCAGCCAAAAAAACAAAATTTCGATCCAAAACCTAAACATTTTCTGTATTTTTTGCAGTAGGTAGAAAATGTGCCTGCCACGAAAATTCTGCAATGCCTGTACTCTGTCTCTAGCAGAACAGCGCCTAGAACTAGAGGATGTCTCATGTCACAGAGTGCAGATTGCAGTATGAAACATCTGCCCTCTTTGACATCAGACAAGCTGCCTGTGTTCCTTGCAGTGTGCAAGCGAGGGTTAGGGCTTCAAAGGAACCGGGGTTGGAGGGCATGAGATCTGGAGAGTGGGTAGGAGAGCCAGAAGGGTTATGGGAGGAGGGGAGCAAGGTCGGAGTCACAGCCAGCAGGAGAGATGAGGGGATGTGGCCTATATAGGAGAAATGAGGGGATGTGGTCTAATGCCCTTGTGCCATGTTCACACTGTATAAAAAATTAAAAATAAATACAATAGGATACATGGGGGCGTCTGGGGTGAGCAGGAGATACAGGGCAGTGGAGGGCGTGAAGCCAAGGTAGCGGAGAGAGAAAATGCAGTGGAGGGTGATTGAGCTCCAAACACTTGCAGTCTAATTGCATTGGATGGGGCTTTCTGCATTTCACAAGTAGGCAGTTAACACCTCTGCTGTTTTCTAGTCTGCTCCTTACCCTCCTTTTACTGGCTGAACAGCAGCACAATACCAGTAAAAAGAGGGTCTGTTTTTTTCACTCTAATTTTGTGATCACTTTTGTAAAAATCACAAGATGTACCAATTTCACATTTTATGTCAAAATCATGAAGTCAGAACCTCTTTTAGAGGGCCATGGGGCAAGCAGGTGCTACTGGGGCCTCCTGGGAGTTTGCAGCGTTTTATTCCTGATATTTAAGGGCCTGACCTACTGTGGATCCCAAACAACTGGGCCAATTACCCTTTCTGCACTTGACGTTCAGTAGTAGCTGTGGACGAGCAGACAAGGCTTCCTTGGGGGAAGTGTAAATGCAGGCAGGTAAATGTGACTCATAACTCAAAGTGAAAACAGCACAAACAATAAACCAATCTCCGGTCAAATACATATTTTTTTAAGATTTTCTTTTTTCTAACACTACACATGCAAAGGGATAACCAAATTCAGAAGCAACAACACTATCCTCAATAGCCCAGCGAGGATGCAATGTCATCTGCAATGTCCTCGGAAGTCCTCGGGGTCCATTAGGGCAGTTCTCTTGCTGAGCGGGCTATACCTGTCGAACACAGCCTCAGTCTTTCACTAGGGTGATGGGTGAAAACTACTTGTGACCATTGGTACCAGCTACCCCTCTTGGTCCACCGGGTTGCTGCGCTATCATGGGAGATATGACCATTACATTTTTCAATACTTTTTATGCCCCTTAACAGGTCCGCTCGACTCAACCCCAAAAATGAATAAACCGTGCCCTCTGAATGTGCTCTTTGCAATGTACGGGTAATATAGAAGCCTTTTTAATCACATTCAAGATATTGACTTTCTTTGCACTGATATGGATATGTAAATGTTTATGTTTTAATTCATCACATCATCACTAGGAATACGTTGGTTCAC
The DNA here is from genome assembly GCF_031143425.1 of Pleurodeles waltl. NCBI lineage: Eukaryota > Metazoa > Chordata > Amphibia > Caudata > Salamandridae > Pleurodeles > Pleurodeles waltl. Next base: position 284,553,511 of record NC_090447.1, read on the forward strand.
ATGTGCATGTTCACTTTATGTTTGATGCTTAATAACAAAGTCTCTAAGTAATGTCTTTCTTGTTCCTACAGAAACCAAAAATGAGGAGTAATATCAGTTTTGTTTTGTATGTACGGTATGCTTGTAAAAATCTAAGGGCCTGAAGTACAACCATTTCATTTTGCAAGTCTTTAATTACGATTCATTGTGAATCGCAATTAGAGACTCGCAAAATGAAATGTAAAACTGTGGGCCAGATGTAGCAAACAGTTTGCGAGTCGCAAACGGCGAAAATCGCCGTTTGCTAGTCGCAAACGTGTGTTTGCTATGCAGAAATGCATTTTGTGAGTCGGAACCGACTCGCAAAATGCATTTCCGACTCGCAAATAGGAAGGGGTGTTCCCTTCCTATTTGCGACTCGCAGTGGTATGCAATTCCATTTGCGACCGCGTACGCGGTCGCAAATGGAGTCGCAGTTACCATCCACTTGAAGTGGATGGTAACCCACTCGCAAACTGGAAGGGGTCACCAGGGGACCCTTTTCCCCTTTGTGAGTGAACCCAAAAATATTTTTTCAGAGCAGGCAGTGGTCCAAGGGAGCACTACCTGCCCTGAAAAAATCCGAAACTAAAGGTTTCGGTTTTTTTTTCTAAGTGCAGCTCGTTTTCCTTTAAGGAAAACGGGCTACACTTGGAAAAAAAAAACTGCTTTATTTAAAAGCAGTCATGGAGATGGAGGTCTGCTGTTCCCAGCAGGCCTCCATCCCCGTGAGTGCCCATAGTCGCTATGGGGGCGCATATTGCGACCCACCTCATTAATATTAATGAGGTGGGTCTTTGCGACCCCATAGCGACTCCCAGATGGTGTCTGAGACACCGTTCTGCATAGCAAATTGCGAGTTGCAATTTGCGAGTCGCTCGGACTCGCAAATTGCAAGTCGCAATTTGCCGGCTTCCTACATCTGGCCCTGTGTCTCAGACACATTTAGCGATTTCCAATGGGGTGGCACATGACCTACCTTATGAATTATCATGAGGTAGGTCACAATTTGTGACCCTATTGGTAATGGCCACACTCACAGGGATGGAGGCCTACTGGGGCAGCAGATCCCCATGTCTGTGATTGTTTTGTTTAATTAAAGCAGTTTTTTTTGTAATGCAGTGCCTTTTCCTTAAAGGAAAACAGGATGCATTACAAACAAAAAAATGAAAAATTTCTTTTTCATTTTTTCAGAGTAAGCAGTGGCTCATGGGACCACTGCCTGCTCTGAAAGTATGTTGGCACCCCCATTCACAAAGGGGTATGGGACCCTTGGTGACCCCTTCCCAGTTGCAAATGGGTTACCACCAGCTTGAAGTTGGTGGTGACTGTGATTGTTTTGCAACCGCATTCATGGTCGTAAAACAATCATAAATGCCATTGCGACTCCCTCTGTACGCCCCTTCCAAATATCGACTCCCAGACCTATTTTGAAATTCGGTAAATAGATTACAAATCACAAAATAGCATTGGTGCACTCCAAAATGCTATTTTCTGGTTGCACATGGCGCAGTTCTAAGAATCGGACCGTTTGCAATCAGAAAATAGCTACATACATCCAGCCCTAAAAGCTTGTATATGTAAAACTACTTCAAATTAGGAGGATGCTTTGTTTAGACTATCACATTTAACAACTGTATTTTTTGTAGAGGGATCACACTTTCGGTCATGAAAAATGCCGACCGACCCTTTTACACATTTGAACATCTGAACCATGTATACCTGATGCTAGAGGAATTGTAAGCTCTTGATTTTACCCTAACTAGGGCCCACTTTTTATTAAAACAAATGGTCTTTAGCATAGGGCACAGCTAGGTAATTTTAAACTGAGGTCCTCTCCTATAGAACAAGCTCCATTGTTAGTGCAAGGATGACTCCATCCAGACACACTAGCAGCCTGGGTGAAGACTCAATGATGAAGCATACTATTAATAAAACTAGCGGGTAAGAATCCTTTCTTAAAAAAATAATATATGCTCATCCAGATTTAGGCCAAGAAAGACAGAACTTAGACAGTGTGTTTCTCTTTTTTGGGGTACATCCTTAGGGACATGTTTACAATCTTTTGATGCAGGACAGACCCGCAAATGTTCTTGCTGTGGTGCCCTTCATCGAAAACAAAAGTGCAGGAATGCGCCATATATACAAGATACGACACAGTCCTGTCCTTTTCTTGTCTGTTTCCCCTGCACTGGTGCACAATGTGCTGCCATGCACCAATGCAGGCACCCTTGCACTAGGGTGAAGATGTTTTTTGTGCAGGAAGCAAAACCTTAATGCACAAAACAATCACAAGAGGCATTGCCCTCTTTCTATGTGTGCTGCTCTCCTTTTTGTGCCTCCCTCACTCCTCCCCTGGGAAGGTGTAAGCATTTGACATATTCCCAGGTTTACAAATACTTATAAATCTGAGAATGCTTTGAAATCCATGGGTGTTGCATGGGAACACACAACACCCATAGAACCCCCCTTTGACACAGAGTAAGACACAGAAGCAACAACTTGCACTGCATTGCCTTTGTGTGGCCTTGTAGATGTGGGCCTGCGCTGCTGTTGTGTCAAAAAATGTGACACACTGGCGGCACAAGCCACTTGTAAATATGGTCTCTGGTGTTACAATTGCCATATCATGCAACTTTGCATAAACAATGCAACATTTATTATTTATAATAAATAATACAATTTTGAATAGAAAACCCATTAATAGGATTTTTTTATTTATTTTGAAGGTATGGTATTACTTCCTTGAATGCCATACTTTAATTGAGGGTGAATTAAGAAAGATCCTGAAAAATTGTGATTGTGTCCCTTTTATTTACTACCTTATCAAGTTTTCTTGAACCCACAAATATATTTTTCTTCATTTTGGAGGTAAAGACCCTAACTAGGATATCTGAGTTGAGATTTATTTTCCTGTGATATTTTGTTAAAAGTGTGTGTGTTATATTTAAGAATCTCTGTTTCGTATGGGACTTCTACTATCCTTCAGAATAGTCTCTGGATATCTAGGTTCAATCCTGCTTCTGGGATTGCTGCATTGATTTCTATGATGTGTAGACTGTTGCATCTTGACCAATTTTCAGAGTTAGCTCTTTTTCCTGAAGCATTTGTTGTTATATTAGGGTAGTCCACTTATAAGGAGTGATCTGTTCACATGCATGTTCTGCCACTGAGCTTTCTACATAGGATTCCACATTCTAGAGGTGATAGATAGAGATTTTGTGCAGCAAAGGCATATTCTTTTTGAGTTTCTAAGGAAGCAATTGTATGTCTCCATTGATTTCACCAGTATATGTGTCACCTGAAATATTCTTTTTTTACTTCATGTCTTCTGACGCATCAGTATTTTGTATCTCCTGAGTTTATTCAGTTTTTGGCCATGGAAAGCCTCTTTAATAAAGGAAGTCTTGGCGGCTTTGTTTCTGTTGAACCCCATGTTGCTGTTGCTGTGAGGGGCCACAGGGGTGGTTTGAAGTATCTTGTGGGTAGCTAATAATATTGTGGTGAGTATCCCTCTTTTTTGCTTATTGCTCTGGTAGGGTCCGCTTCACATGGGCTATTCTTTCAGATGGGATCTCAGCCCTATTTCTTTTATTGTTATTATTATCATTTTTACCCTCTCCAACCCCAAGGTTCAGTCTAATGTTCTCATCCCAACCTCAGGCTGTGTTTAAGCCAAATATTGCTTATATGACCATCTTACACTTTCTTTTCTGAAACAGGTGTTGTCAGAGACAATAATTCTAGGACAGTTCTGGTTCCATCATTTCTATTAGCTTGAGTCTCCTCAAACCTCCTTTTCTTACCTTTACCTCCTTTCCACTGAATTACCACATTGGCTCCAATTCTCCAATGGAGCAGTGCTATCACCTCTGCTGGGTTAAAGCAACAAGTGCTGATTTGCACTATACAGTAACCTCTAAGTGGATGCTCCAATGCTGGGGGCTTGGGATTCCAGTGAACTGGTTACATTTTGTGAGCTCTTGAGTCTACCTAGAGTTGGAGGAAGATCAGGGAATCTAAATCGCATGCCTCTAGCAGTTCCCTTCTTCTATAGTCCCTAATTGAACCAACTTCTAGGCTGCTTTGTTCCAGGGCATTGTTTTTCCATTTCAGCATTGCAGGAGTTATCTTGGATTAGCGAGCCTCTCAAGGAGGTTCTTTCAGGGTAAATTCTTCAGTTTCATGGCACTCTTACTAGAATTTGTGTCAATCATAGGGGGTGCTATAACTTTTCCTTCTCTTTAGATTAGATGATGATTTCTTTAGTGTGGATGCAGCAGTTTATTGGTCCCAGACTCCGGAGCTCAACAGAGGCAGTCCCACTTGCATCCCCACGATACCCTCCTAATTTTAAGATTTATATATTGTTTCTTATGGAATCATAGTGTTGCCTTTAAAAGAAAAGGACAATATATCACAAATATTTATAGACAGAAAGAAGTCCCACTGGAAGCTTAGGGGCATTTATGTGAAGTCACATGCCACTGGTTCACGTTGATGATTTTGTTGAATCCCATATTAAAGTTGTTGATGATGTTCCATGGCATTTGCATGAAAGGGCAACCCAATAATCCCCTAGGTTATTGGGTATACACTAAAAACACAAAATAAGTTCTGAAGAACTATTTTACCAAGACTTCCCACTAGTAAGGTGTCAGAAATTGGGTTGTTGGATAAGGGGGTTATGGATCTTCTCAAGCAATAGCCACAATGCTGAACACTAGGCATGAAAGCATTTAGGCTTAACTTAGAGGCAATGTGTAAAATATTTTTGTAGCACACAAACATCAATAAATTGAAATTACATCACAAGAAAAATCCCACAACCATCTAAAAAAGTTACATTTAATCAGTTACTTGGCAACAAATATACAAAAATCAAATTAGTAAAGCCGGAGATATGCAATTGCACATTGTGTCACTTGCTGCAATCTGGTCATAAGAGATCTGCTGAAAGTCACAGGTTCAGGCGGAACATGATGAGTCGTGGGCCAGATAGAGAGACCAGGTTAGTCCTGCTGCAAAAGTTACCTTATAAAGTCTAGTACGAACTGTTTCATCCATGGTAGACGAGGTTGTGAGGAGCCAGGAGAGTGTTGTGGATGGTAGCTGTTGTAGCATGAAGAGCAGGCCAGGTGTTGTGGACAGTCAGCATGAAGATCCTGTTGGGCTTCATGGACAGTTGTTAGGGATCAGAGGCCCACTCCAGCAGAGACCAGCAGGGATTAGATGGGTCCAGTTGCAGGTCCAGTTAGATCTAGTGTAGCAGGTCAGCTAGGCAGTTAGAAGGTGACCTCTGGAGCTTTTTCTGCCCTGGTAGCACACAACAGGAGGCCTGTTAAGTAGCATTTGGAATCACTCATGTAGCCTACGATAAAGGAAAGAGGTCCAGTCTTCCTTCCCTAACTTCCATGTTGTCCTGCTGCCAAAGGACTAACGTGTAGCACGTTAGGCCCCTTGTAGCTGGACAACACTAACTTTTTAGTATCCACAGGTCCATAAGAATACCGAAGAGTGGGCTTGAGCGTCCAATTTTAATACTTGGTTACCCCTTTAATATTGGTGAAGGTTTTGGAGTTTTCCCTTACAGAAGTAACTGCAATTTCTTGGCTCCCTGCCCTGGCCCCAGTCTGTCTAGGGGCACAATAGGCTAGTGTGAAGTCCTTTGTGAGTATGCTGGCCAAGTGTCTTTAACATGCAAGTATGATAGGTGACAGCCTCCTACATCAAGTCAGGATGGACCGCCCTGCCAGCACACAGACCCTCTATTTTGATACTGGATGGGAGGAATACACTAAGGACAATTGCAAACTTCAGCTAGTCAAATGATGCAGGATGCAAGCTACAGGTATCAAATGACTAGGCCCAGAAAAATGCTAATTTGTAGAGCAGCTACCTAAAGTCTGTCTTTCCCATTAAAGAGGGTATTAAAGACACCTACGTTATGCTATGTTATACATTCTGTAGTGCATACAGATGCATAGAAAAGGAGTCCTCGTGCTAAACAACAACTTCAAATCAGAGATGTACATAATTAGGAGATGGTGCCAAAATGATGCCTGCTGCTCCATAGAAAGACTTTCCCCTACAGTGTACCCAATTAAATCTCAGAACAGTAATTAGGAAATCATTTTGAAACAAAGGGAATGAGCAGAGATATGTAAAACACATTTCTTCCAAAGAGGAGCCTTTCCTAAGAACAGCTCCAAAAAAAATGGGAAAGGGATTTCAAGATTATTCTTTTGTCCACTAGAAGCTGGTGTAGGCTGTAAAGAGCTGAAAAGGCAAAAGACTAGCATGGAGGACACAGAGTCACTTTTGCTGCCATATTTTGTATCCTCTGCAACTTTTTGAGAGTCCCACAGACAAACCCAGAAACAAGGAGTTGCACTAATCCAGGTGACTCAAGATATAAGCTTGGTTCATGACTCCATGGGTAGGTCTGGGCAAGAATAATAAAAATCTTTCTAATCATCCTCAGTAGGTGAAAGTATGTGGAAGCTAGATGGTTAAGCTGCTTCGCCAGTGATAGTTCTGGCTCCAAATAGAAGTCTAGGTTTTTCACCACATTACAGGTATTGATGGGGTGGCCCAAGAATGGGACAAAAAGGTACAACCAATGCCTTTTTCTAACTCTGATGGAACTTAGCCATTTGCTAAAGAGCAATTACAAACTTCCATCAAAGGAGGAGCAATTTCAGCAATAACCTCTTTCCAGGAATCTAAGGAAATGGGCCCATGGTTGTACATGAGGAGGTAAACTCTCAACAGGCACTGCCAAACAATTAAGGGTGATTGTAATTTTTTCCTCAAAATAATTTGAAAGTTTATCAACCATATCCTGAGAGTTTTCACTTGGGGAGAAAAGAGATCAGAAAGCTCCCTATCAATACGTTCTCAGCTGCCCCAATCTTATTAGTGAAGAATGCAGCTTTGACAGCAATGATCAACTTTTTATAATGGCTAATCGCCTTTCTTATTTCCAGTTTGGCAGATATGGAGTTGGTCCGATGTCATAATATTCCAAGTCTTATACAGACCACATTGATTTCTATGAGTGAGAGTGTATACCATGGGGTAGAGGTACAATCCCGCTTAGGTATAAACTTCTTTAGCACCAACACATTGTCCAGTGCTGACTCTACTAATTGGGTAGAATCTTTGTTGCATTCTGTTGGAAATTGGGTTACTGGTGGATGGGGCTGAAACTTTACTCAAGTAGCTAACACAATCTCTGTCAGGGTGAAAAACAAGCAAACCCCAAATTAACCAGTTAACCATATGATAGCTTGGCACACAGCAGGCATGCTTAACATAGAGGCAATGTGTAAAGTGTTTATGAAGCACTTCAAACAATAGTAAAGTGAAAACACAACACAAGACAAATTCCACACCAATTTGGAAAAATAGAGTAAATTTAATAAGTTATTTGTGATCAAAACAACAAACATTCAATCAGGAAAACCAGAGATATGGAATTTTAAAGGTTTGAGTGAAAATTGTGCTTAGACGCACAAAACGGCAACTGTGAATTTGTGGTCAGACCAGACAAGAACAAAGTCACAAGTTGAGGCTGACCACCATGGAGTGTTGGCCAGATACAGTGACCTGGTTAGGCCTACTGAGCAAAGTATATTAGATCTGGGTTTGTGGAGCCTTGCAAGATCCCACATTGAGGATGCTTCATGCAGTGGAAGTTCTGAGGAAGCTGCAGCTCTGTAATGCAAAGTCCTGCGTTGTCATTGATGATGCTGTTGACAAGGGGCTTGCAAAGGATGTGTTGCACACTGGCTATCTGAGGAAGTTGCTGATGGTGAGTTGGAGTCCTACACCATCATCAAGAATGTAGTCAATGAGGGACTTGCAATGGGATTGCATAGCAAGGGTTCAGAGGAGACTGTCAGCTGCGATGAGAAATTTGCATTGGGGATGCGTCGCACTGCAGCGGTTCTGAATGGGCCTGGAATAAAATGTGCTGATAGATCAACTTCAGGCCCTCTTCCAAGGGTCCAGGGCTGTGGCAGCAATACTTGGAGGGGGTAGGACTCAAAGGAGACAGAGTTCAGGTGATGGGATCAAGGTAGTTGGATACTTTTCTTTCCCTGAGACTCTGATCAGGAGGCCAGCCAACTAGTCCTTGGGATCGCTCTGGTGGTCCTGGGATCAAGATGCGGTCCAATCCTTTCACACAGGCAGCAGGGCAGCATGGCAACAGGACAACAGAGTAGCAGTTCATCTTACAGATCAGCTCTACAGTCCATCTGACTATTCCACAGGTCCGGAGCTGTATTGAAGAGTTATGTCCGAGGGTCCAATATTTATACCAGGTGCCCACGTTAAAGTAGGAGAAGGTTCTTGAGGTTTCTACCCTCAGAAGTGTTTGGAATTTCCTGCCTGCTTCCTCTGCACCCTACTTGTCTGGGCTCTCAAAAGACTAATGTCAAGCCCTTTTGCAAGAGTGCTCATGCACAACCTTTGTGCTATGTAGGTATGGTAAGTGTCTCCTTCCCCTTATAAACTCAGAGATGGCCCATCCTGCAAACACATATTTCCCCTTTCTCTTATTCTCTGAGAGCAATACACAAAGGTCAACTGCTAGCTACACTGCACCATGTTACCTAAGATACAGGCAGCAGGCACCAAATGGATGGGCCAAAAAAGTGCCAACTTTCTAAAAGTGAAATTTTCAGAATTGGCACATCAGGAGGGTTTGTTTTTTCCTGCATCACAACCAAAACTTGGAACATACTCCCTCAGCACATCAGAGCCTCCTCCTCATTTCTTCAGTGCCACCTGTATACCCTCATGGTTGATTAGTGCACTATACAAATCACCATAATATTCCATTGTATAGAATCTATTACCCCAAAGATGTAATCAAGAGTATGACTTTTGATGGAATGGCTATGTACTTTTTGGTGAAGCTCCAAAGCTGCAAATACTTCAACAAATCTGGTTGCCTGTTGGTTAGAGCGTATTCTGCCCTAATGTTAATGTCTCCTGCTACAATAAAAATTGTCATAAGCCAAAATTTGAGACAGTAAAAAATCTAGGAAAGGTCAATGAATAATTCAGCAGAGCCAGGAGGCCAATAAAATACTATACCACTCACTACAAGTGCTGTGGAAGATTAAATAAGAAAGCCCATTAACTCAGCCACGGGGAAGTCTGGGACTGTACATTTGCTGATAGTGGAATAATAATCCATCAAAATCCCACCCACTCTGCTACCATTCGGTGTCCCCAAAGTTCTGACCTGTGTCTTCTCCTCTTCTTCCTCTGTATAGCATCTCCCTTGGTAATATCATCCCCTTGGTTGGGTTGTCCTTTCACCTGTACAGAGACAACACCCAAAGGTTGGTCTCCTTATCAATCTTCTCACCCTCTTCTGCATTCCTAGATATCCAAATGTCTTGACGCCATTCATTGCTGAATTGCCCTAAGCTCCTTCCTTAGGCTTGAGTAAGTCAGGAGTACTATAGATGTAAATCACAGCACAATCTATTTGAATCGCGCAGAATGTGTATATATTTGCACTTTTTTTTTAAATAGTGCCCACAGGTTACAATGTTGTTTTCTGCAGGTCGTGTATTTAACCGTTTTTGCTCAAAGGATTTTTTAAATATAAAAACTACCATTTTCAACTTGAAATAAGTTAGGTTTTCTTTTATATTTAACCGTACGGCATCATTTAGCAATGGTTGAGGTAAACAACTTAAATCCCCTCTATTCAGTTTTTAGAACAGGCCACCCATAGCAAAAGTGATAAATTGTCCATGAAATTGATTTCATCTGTTTTGTAGACATAATTTCTCCTGTGGTAGGCTATGTGCTCCTGCTGTTTACTTATGATGCTCTGTTCAAATGTGTTTTGAAAATTCACACATTCGTGGGAATGGCTGTAAATTTTGCTTTGTGCAAGGAATGTATAAGAAATGGCCATTGTAAATCCATAAATGATATTATTGCATTTAAAGGTCTGTAAAAGTCGATTATTTTCACTTTATTTCTAACTATTTTATTGAATGGAAAAACTCCTAAAGATATGTATTTATTTAACTTTGGTATTGTCACTGAAATATACAGTAACTGGTCATTAACACCGGTAGTTGCGTTTCAGGACAGGGAAGGTAAAACAATACATTTGAAATTGTTACACAGAAATATTGTGAAATGGAAAGAATTTTTATGATAAAAAATTCACAAGTCGAAAAATTATAGCATGTGTAAAAAAAGATTATTTTATTAAATCACTTGTAAGAAAAATAATGCGATTCACTTGTTATTTTAAAAGGTGAGCTGACTTACTTTTTGCAGTGGTAGAAGTGCGAGTTACAAAGGCTGAAAAACACACGCATGTACAGTAGACTAATACACATGCAGCCTGTCGATTAAAGCAGCATAATACTTGACATTAGTTGAAATGGAAAGGGACTAATAGGTGTACTCGTGAAGACTCCTGGGCCCATATTTATACTTTTTGACGCAAAACTGCGCTAACGTAGTTTTGCGTCAAAAAAATTAGCGCCAGATAACGCCATTCTGAAGCACCATGCGGGCGCCGTATTTAAGCAATGACGTTAGCCGGCGTTAGCCGCCGGCGCTGCCTGGTGTGCGTGGAAAAAAACGACGTACACCAGGCAGCGCCGGCGTAGGGGGATATGGGGCTTGGGCGTCAAGAAATGGGGCAAGTCAGGTTGAGGCAATTTTTTCGCCTCAACCCGATTTGCGCCTATTTTTTTCACTCCCAACCCCCATAGAAATGACTCCTGGCTTAGCAAAGACAGGAGTCATGCCCCCTTGCCCAATGGCCATGCCCAGGGGACTTCTGTCCCCTGGGCATGGTCATTGGGCATAGTGGCATGTAGGGGGGCACAAATCAGGCCCCCCTATGCCACAAAAAAAAAAAAAAAAAACACTTACCTGAACTTACCTTAATGTCCCTGGGATGGGTCCCTCCAGCCTTGGGTGCTTCCTGGGGTGGGCAAGGGTGACAGGGGGTGTCCCTGGGGGCATGGGAGGGCACCTCTGGGCTCCTTCAGAGCCCACAGGTCCCTTAACGCCTGCCTTTTGCAGGCGCAAAAAAACGGCGCAAAAGCGTCCGTATGTAATTTTTTTTGACCCGCCCACTCCCGGGCGTGAATTTTGCCTGGGAGTATAAATCCGACGCACATGCCTCGGAGTCGATTTTTTAGACGTGAACGCCTACCTTGCATCTCATTAACGCAAAGTAGGTGTCCACGCTAAAAAATGAGGCAAACTCCATGGACTTTGGCGCTAGACGCGTCTAACGCCAAAGTATAAATATGGAGTTAGTTTTGCGTCGAAATTGCGTCAAAAAAAACTACGCAATTCCGGCGCAAACGGAGTATAAATATGCCCCCTAGTTCCTCAATTACAAGGAGCTTGTGCTGCATATTTATTTTTGATGCAGCGGCGGTGCAAAAATAACTCCATAACTACAAAGTGATGGTAGAGGCCACTAGCACCACTTTTACCCCCACTGCGTAATTTTTCCTCAGCATCGGATCTGGCTGCTTCAGATACCGACAATGAGATGCAAGGTAGGCATTACCCCTCAAAAAGGATGCAGTACTGACACAGCTGTATCTGCAAGCTGCAACCTTTTCCAAAAATGAGACACCCTTTGGAAAAGTTGTGCAAAGTGTGTATTCAGTCAAAAAGTAACTCCTGGTCAGACCTGGCATTAAAATGATGCATTAGCACAGGTACATAAGAGGAATAGGCCCAAATCGCTCTGGCAAGCTTTAGGGCAACATGGATTTACTCCTACTTCACCTTGGAGGACCAAGAAGACCACCTCAACCACCAACATCAACTCTGCCGTCACCGCCTCAATCATCGCCACACACACTATGGAGGCAGCGCAGGAGAAGGGAGACACATTTATCAGCAGCATACTACACTGATTGGACTGAGGGAGGAAGAGGTAATCACCTATTACCATCTGCAGAGGGATTCCATCTTAGAGCTGCTCCACCTCTTTGACCCCAGGCTGCAGGCAACGGTTGACAGGGTCACCAATATTCCACCACAGACCAAGCTCCTGGCTGTGCTACACATTCCGGCTTTGGGGTCCTTCCAGACCACTGCAGCATGAGTGACAAGAGTTTCACAGCCATCCTTCTCAGCATTCCTCTCCTCTGTTCTGGATGCCATAATCTGGCTCACATCCCACCACATCATCTTCACCAACACCCAGCAACTGCAGCAGGAAACCAAAAAAGGTTTCTACGCCATTGCTGGCTTCCACATATGCTGGGTGCCATGGATTGCAAACATGTGCAACTCGTCCCTCCTTCCCATTTATACCGCAACAGGAAACATACCCACTCCATTAAGGCACAGGCAATCGTTGACCATCGTGGGTTGATCCTAAATGTGGTGCTTTCATATTCTGGCAGTCCATCATCAACTAACAATTCTAGGATGGACAATATGGAAATGGCCTACTTGTAAGTAAGCAAAGAGCAACTACCAAACAGACACAAGAAAAAATAGATATCGGAGACACAATACACAGATCACTGTCTACCTGCACAGATCTGGACTGCAGGATGAGGGCTGTTCCACATACATGCACCATGCTTTAATTTACATATGCAATGCAAATCACCCTGACATACATATAGAGACATCTCAAGTCTGTTTTGCACATGTTGCATGATGTAAAGGTACACAGCCATGCATGGCATGCAGGAAATCTACCCAACATCACTGTGTGCAAGGAAGTTGTACAATGTACACTGGGGGGAAAGGGGCATTCACATACAACACACATGGGCAATCAGCCATGTAATTGCTCACACAACATGGACTTGGTATAAGCTGACAAACTACGGCCCATGGGCAGGTGACATATAACTGTACAAATGTATAATGCTATGCAAAACAACTGTCATCTCATATTTGTGATTTGTAATGCTCCACACAAACATCACTCAAAATGCCTCTGAGGCAGCAGCCTTGGCTGGAACTTGCTCCGCACAAATTCCATCCTGAAATCAAAGAGGAACCCCTACAACCCCTGATGCAAGTGTAAATGTGCACTCGCTAGGCAACGTGTGTGCAAGTCTAGCAAGAAGGAACCAAACAGTGCAGGAGGCCCCAAGTATTATTAAGAATAAATAAAAGAGGAAAACTTATTCTTAGCCTTCTTAGGAAACAATGATTGTATTATAGCCAATGGAAGATCTCCCTCTGATGCTCCTGCTTCCTTAACACACATTTCGGGGATGTCAAACTTAGACTGTTTGGTGCTTGGTTATTCCACTTATTGCCTTCTGGGTGATTTTAAGCTCATAAATATTCCTCAGAGTGACCATAAATTGCTTCTTTTTACATTAGAAACAAATTTACCATTGCCAGGGTCCTGGAAGTTGTGTGGGTTAGTTCCGATCTTCGATAAAAAGACAGGGAGGTCACAGTGGGATCTCAAAAGGGTTGCAGGTGTATCAGAGATGTTGGTAACAGCGGGCACTGAACTAATTAATTGGGAGGGGAATGAACTGCAAATTGTTTCTAAATTCATGAAGCAGCTGTTAGCTTGCTCTTCTTCCAGAGTTTCAAAAAATAACCGGAGAATGATCGCCCATTATTTGTCTTAAACAGGGAAATAAATAACCCGGTCAGGTCCCAGTATTTAGCTTGTTCAAGAGAAAGGAATTCCAGGGTGGCTTTGCTGAAAAGGAGAAAGAGATATTTGAAGGCCCGCCTCGCAAGAGAATCTGGGGATAGGCTTTGGACCCACCTTCGGGAAGCAGCAGTAAAGGATCAGGCTGGGAATATTTGGGCATCGGTGGGTGAAGGCTGTAGGACTAGAGCTCAATCGCCATCTGTTGCCATAGCTGAAGCCCACTGGTCTGAATTTATTGCCTCCCTTTATGCTTCAAACGAGGTAGAACTGTTTCGGTTATCCGATAGTAATGGGATACATTCTTTCACCCTCCCTCAGTAAAGGAGATAGAATTGGCAATTCACTCTATGTGTTCTTCTGCTGCAAATGGTTCTGACGAACTTCTCATTTATGTAGTAAAACAATATACTTGCTCTTGGTGTAATATCTTATATGGAGTATTCAGAAGGTGCTTCCTCTCCAGAAGCATTCCTCCCTCCTGGGTTGGTAGTATTATTGTACCTTTATATAAAAAGGGCAATTGAAATTGTCCTGCTATCTACCGGGAGGTTGCCCTTTTGAATGCAGTTGGAAATATATTTACTAAATGTCTGCTTTCCAGACTTACCACCTGGGTAGAGGAGAATAACATTATTCTTCTGGAGCAATCAGGGTTTAGGCGTAATCATAGTACACTGCATAACTTTGCCACATTACAAGTTATTACAGAAAAATATGTGAAACTGTGAGGTGGAGTGGTCTATGCCACCTTCATTGATTTTACAACTGCATTCAATAAAGTGGATTCTCCTAGAGTTAGTAATAGCTGTTAGTTACACTACTTGGTGTAGAATTCTTCTAGGGGACGATAAAGGCTTATCCCAAGAGATATCTACTCTGAATCTACTAAAGCAAGGATATCTATTGGGGCCCTTGCTTTTTTATTTATACAACTCAGATTTTCCTTTCTTCCTGTCTCGGAGCAAGGGCTTTCCCCCGCAAAGATGAGGGTACCCAATATGTTGTCTTTTACATGCTGATGACATTATACTTTTTGACTCAACAAAATACTCTGAGTCCCACTTTTTAAAGATTGATGCCTCAAAAAGTAAGGTCCTCTGCTTACACCGGAATAAAAAGATAAAGGGGCATATTTATACTCCGTTTGCGCCGAATTAGCGTTTTCCAGGCATTTGAAACCTGGACAGAAGCAGGCAACATGGTCATTGAGTTTTCTGCTAGTCCTCAAGAGCTGTGCAAAAAAGAGTTCTTTCACTAATTTAGCAAATTCTCTAGTACTAAAAAAGCACAACCCTATATCCACACAGGGTTAGGAGTTTTTGGATGTTGCTTTGCCAGGGGCTGCTTCCTTTGAATACGCTTCTGGTGAAATGGCACGTCTCGGCAACAGAGAATAATTTGTGTCTTGCCAAAACTCAAGATTTAAACCATGTTTTATTTGTCTGTCTATCTCTTGCCCCACTCCGGCGTATATGGTTAAAGCCTATTTGCCTTCAGCTTTCTTTGTTGTCTGCATCTGAGTTTATCGAGCCTTGTATGATCCACCCAATGAACTATTTTGTTTCAGAGTTGTCAATTTTGTAAAATGTTTTTTACATTTTTGTCTAAGTATACACATGGTAAAGCAGGTTCATTGATTTACACACAAAATTTGGCTTTGGGGTGCCGCATGAAATAATATAAAATAATAATATAATTAGGTGGAACTTTTATAATGATGCACTGTATTATACCTATATACCATGAGGGGTCGGGCAAAGGTATTTACGTGCTCTTCTACATATTTAACTGTGTGTTTTTATGTGAGGATGAATAAGGTATTTGATGATTTTTGCTCGTTTTTAACTCCATTATTTTTATGTGGTTCTTGTATAGAAGAACTTTATAATGATACACTTTATGAAGAACTGGGTACGGTTTGTGAGTACTCTATTTTGTACTCATGATCATTTTTTGCATTTTTACGGGCAGATAGACAAAGTACTAGACTATCTATGTATATATTTATCCTATTGTTTTATATATAGTATCTTATTTGCACATTTTTACTCAATTCTTATGTCAATATGGAATGGAATGCTCTCAAAGTGTCCTAGTACTTTTGTACTAAGTCCACCTCAATCGCACTTATGTGTGCATTTGCACTATTCAGTTTTTTTGCACTTTATATCGAAGTACTGCATCCTGCAATTGCATATTCATAAAAGTAATGTTGTGCACTTTATAGAACCTTTGATTGTATAGGTTTTTACATATATCTGCACTCACATGTCAGACAAATTGTAAGTGTATCACAGAGGACTGCACACCTGTACATGTAGAAAGTGTTGCTCAAATCACTGATCATCTTGCATGTATGCAAACAATGTCACAGCATGCCTCATACTGTTGCCAATCCGTTTGAGTCAATCAGGACACATACAAATTTGTATATAACTGTGGGGTCATTAGTTGGCATGAACAATCAGCCAATCCACCCCTGCTCACTGTGCAGCTGACAAAGGATATAGTCTGCACCTGTGGGTGAGTACTCTTCACAAACACCCCCATAAAGAAGACCAACAGAGTCACATTCAGGTCCTAATTAGGACCTGCTACATTGTGGAGGAAACTTCCAGAGTACACAAATATTACTTCAGGAGTAAGGATCTGTCTGGGGGTCAATTACTGTACTCGTCACCAATGGCAACTGATCAAGTTCTAGTGTGCTGCATATTGTAGAATACATGTCCAGGGCATAATCTCCTATGGCCAATGGAGTACAAAGACATGGACAAAGAGTAGGGGGAAGAGAAGGAGCAAGCACAAAATGTACGACCAATAGCAGCAACGTTGCAGATGTACCATATACTAGTCATGTGTGTGGTACACGCATGAATGACTCTCACAATGTCAGAGGAGCATGACAACAAGAATCTTATGTACCTCTGTAAAACAGCACATATAAGCACAACCAGTGTGTAGGCAAATGACTAGCCCATTAACAGTGTGAGGAAGTATTCCTTTTAGCATGTTCACCCAAATCGTTTCTGATTGATACTGGTGGTGACTAAACCTGACTGTACCCTGGATCTGCTAAAAAGGTTCAGGGCCACTCCTCTGTATAGAAGGTATAGGGTTAGGTAGTAAAATTGCAATTGCCAATGACAGACTCCTGTAAGTCCCTAGTACATAAAAGGGCTAGGGGTAATTAAACTAAATATATGTCCCTAGTACATAATATGGCAGGTACATTTAAGGGCCAAGTAGATTTCCTCCACTCCTCCACTGGAGTGTGTACTGCTGTCATTTTGAAAGCCTTGCAGACTGTCTTCAGAAATTTAAATGTGTGCAAAATAGACTTTGGAAGGAAACGTATTTCCACAGTGGATATCTACCTCAACCCTACATATAATTCACACCTAAGTTCTCCCCTAGGTGCCCCAGGGATGGAGTCCCATGTAACTGTAATCAGGGATGTTTCAAAAGATGGGTGATATGCCCTGGTGAGGGGACCATTGCGCATCAATGTTTGCTCATATTACAGCAACTGAACTCCATAGGCCAACATGGAAATATATGACTTAACGTCAAATATTGCAGGACTCAAAAGACTGGCAATGAGAAATCCAACAACCTGCTACTGTTGACTTCATCATAACTAATGCAAGGAAGAAGTAATAAGACTACCTGTCCTGGAAGCCAAATCCAAGATGCTAGTAGGCTGTCCCAGGGTGGAAAGTCATATATGAGCCTAGGGTCCACAGGCAGACAACACTGGTGTCACCTCTCCCATCGACCATCTGATGGCACAAGACTCTCAACAATGTCCATGTGGCACATCATGGGCTCATACCTATGGACTAACATAATGCACGCCAAGAAGCTCAC
This sequence comes from Pleurodeles waltl, assembly GCF_031143425.1. Classification (NCBI taxonomy): domain Eukaryota; kingdom Metazoa; phylum Chordata; class Amphibia; order Caudata; family Salamandridae; genus Pleurodeles; species Pleurodeles waltl. The sequence goes on from NC_090447.1 coordinate 284,571,059, forward strand.
AAGTGTCACTCATTGTTGTGGGTGTATTGGAGGGATATTGTTGGTGCATCAGTGCTGGACAGCCTACTTGGATTACCTGGATGACCAATGGAAAAATGTGGACGTCAGCATGTGGCTGTAGTAGAGGCTCACATATAGACACAGTCTGCTGTCATTTGGCATCACAGTTCATTCCACAGTTCATTCAACACCGTCATGCACAAATACTATCAATGGCCCAGTCCAACATGGTCAATGTGAGCTACAAATGCAGGACGCATGGATGCAGATGGGCCAAGGTCTCATCAATTGATACATCCATGTTTATGCTCTACTAGGGATGTCTGACAAGTTTGGGACTGAGCCTGAACCACATGAGCTCCATTACCTGGCACAAAGTTGAATTACATGGGGATTGTAAGTGTACACCCACTGTGATGCACAAGCAACACCACCTTGATGGACAGTGTAGTAACGGTTTGAGGTATGTTGCCTTGCTGTCCTTAGTACATCTGAGGCCACACAAAGGCATGCATGGTGTGGTAACATAGCACCTTCAACATGAGTGAAAATAATGTGCACCACATATCATATGAAATGGAATAGTGAGGGCACTGTCACATGCTAGCCCATTTGGAAATAGCATCTTAAGTGCAACAGTATCCTAATGTAGGAGGCTGGACTGGCTTGTAGTGAGTACCTAGGGGTACTTACACCTTGCACCAGGCCCATTTATCCCTTATTAGTGTATAGGGTGTCTAGCAGCATAGGCTGATAGATAATGGTAGCTTAGCAGAGCAGCTTAGGCTGAACTAGGAGACAAGTGAAGCTCCTACAGTACCACTAGTGTCATATGCACAATATCATAAGAAAACACAATACACAGATATACTAAAAATAAAGGTACTTTATTTTTATGACAATATGCCAAAAGTATCTCAGTGAGTACCCTCAGTATGAGGATAGCAAATATACACAAGATATATGTACACAATACCAAAATATGCAGTAATAGTATTAAAAAACAGTGCAAACAATGTATAGTTACAATAGGATGCAATGGGGACACATAGGGATAGGGGCAACACAAACCATATACTCCAAAAGTGGAATGCGAACCACGAATGGACCCCAAACCTATGTGACCTTGTAAAGGGTCACTGGGACTATCAGAAAATAGTAAGGGTTAGAAAAATAGCCCACCCCAAGACCCTGAAAAGTGAGTGCAAAGTGCACTAAAGTTCCCCAAAGGACATAGAAGTCGTGATAGGGGAATTCTGCAGGAAAGACACAAATCAGCAATGCAACAACGATGGATTTCCTGTCGAGGGTACCTGTGGAACAAGGGGACCAAGTCCAAACGTCACAAGAAAGTCGGAGATGGGCAGATGCCCAGGAAATGCCAGCTGTGGGTGCAAAGAAGCTGCTACTGGACAGTAGAAGCTTAGGTTTCTGCAGGAACGACAAGGGATAGAGACTTCTCCTTTGGAAGACGGATCTCTCACGCCGTGGAGAGTCGTGCAGAAGTGTTTTCCTGCCGAAAGACCGCCAACAAGCCTTGCTAGCTGCAAATCGTGTGGTTAGTGTTTTTGGATGCTGCTGTAGCCCAGGAGGGACCAGGATGTCGCCAATTGCGTCAGGGGACAGAGGGGGCGTCGAGCAAGACAAGGAGCCCTCTCAGCAGCAGGCAGCACCCGCAGAAGTGCCAGAAACAGGCACCACAAGGATGTGTGAAACAGTGCTCACCCGAAGTCACACAAAGGAGTCCCACATCGCCGGAGGACAACTTAGGAGGTCGTGCAATGCAGGTTAGAGTGCCGTGGACCCAGGCTGGACTGTGCACAAAGGATTTCCGGCGGAAGTGCACTGAGGCCGGAGTAGCTGCAAAAGTTGCGGTTCCCAGCAATGCAGTCTGGCGTGGGGAGGCAAGGACTTACCTCCACCAAACTTGGACTGAAGAGTCACTGGACTGTGGGAGTCACTTGGACAGAGTTGCTGGAGTCAAGGGACCTCGCTCGTCGTGCTGAGAGGAGACCCAAGGTACCGGTGATGCAGTTCTTTGGTGCCTGCGGTTGCAGGGGGACGATTCCGTTGACCCACAGGAGATTTCTTCGGAGCTTCTAGTGCAGAGAGGAGGCAGACTACCCCCACAGCATGCACCACCAGGAAAACAGTCGAGAAGGCGGCAGGCTCAGTGTTACAGAGTTGCAGTAGTCGTCTTCGCTACTATGTTGCAGTTTTGCAGGCTTCCAGCGCGGTCAGCAGTCGATTCCTTGGCAGAAGGTGAAGAGAGAGATGCAGAGGAACTCGGATGAGCTCTTGCATTCGTTATCTAAGGAATCCCAAGAGACAGAGACCCTAAATAGTCAGAAAAGAGGGTTTGGCTACCTAGGAGAGAGGATAGGCTAGCAACACCTGAAGGAGCCTATCAGAAGGAGTCTCTGACGTCACCTGGTGGCACTGGCCACTCAGAGCAGTCCAGTGTGCCAGCAGCACCTCTGTTTCCAAGATGGCAGAGGTCTGGAGCACACTGGAGGAGCTCTGGGCACCACCCAGGGGAGGTACAGGTCAGGGGAGTGGTCACTCCCCTTTCCTTTGTCCAGTTTCGCGCCAGAGCAGGGCTAAGGGGTCCCTGAACCGGTGTAGACTGGCTTATGCAGAAATGGGCACCATGTGTGCCCATGAAAGCATTTCCAGAGGCTGGGGGAGGCTACTCCTCCCCTGCCTTCACACCATTTTCCAAGGGGAGAGGGTGTAACACCCTCTCTCAGAGGAAGTCCTTTGTTCTGCCATCCTGGGCCAGGCCTGGCTGGACCCCAGGAGGGCAGAAGCCTGTCTGAGGGGTTGGCAGCAGCAGCAGCTGCAGTGAAACCCCGGGAAAGGCAGTTTGGCAGTACCAGGGTCTGTGCTACAGACCACTGGGATCATGGGATTGTGCCAACTATGCCAGGATGGTATAGAGGGGGCAATTCCATGATCATAGACATGTTACATGGCCATATTCGGAGTTACCATTGTGAAGCTACATATAGGTAGTGACCTATATGTAGTGCACGCGTGTAATGGTGTCCCCGCACTGACAAAGTCCGGGGAATTGGCCCTGAACAATGTGGGGGCGCCTTGGCTAGTGCCAGGGTGCCCACACACTAAGTAACTTAGCACCCAACCTTTACCAGGTAAAGGTTAGACATATAGGTGACTTATAAGTTACTTAAGTGCAGTGTAAAATGGCTGTGAAATAACGTGGACGTTATTTCACTCAGGCTGCAGTGGCAGGCCTGTGTAAGAATTGTCAGAGCTCCCTATGGGTGGCAAAAGAAATGCTGCAGCCCATAGGGATCTCCTGGAACCCCAATACTCTGGGTACCTCAGTACCATATACTAGGGAATTATAAGGGTGTTCCAGTAAGCCAATGTAAATTGGTAAAATTGGTCACTAGCCTGTTAGTGACAATTTGAAAGAAATTAGAGAGCATAACCACTGTGGTTCTGATTAGCAGAGCCTCAGTGAGACAGTTAGTCATAACACAGGTAACACATTCAGGCACACTTATGAGCATTGGGGCCCTGGCTGGCAGGGACCCAGTGACACATACAACTAAAACAACATATATACAGTGAAAAATGGGGGTAATATGCCAGGCAAGATGGTACTTTCCTACATATCCTCATCAAGATCTGCGTGGTATTAGTAGTTCAGGTGCACATTGGCCCTTTGCACATACTTAGTAGTCCCCAAGTGTCCTGGTAAATGCCTGAATGTGCTGTACATGTTTGTACTGACACTCATAATATAGCTGCAGTTTATAGACACTCATCCTGGCTGTGATAGCAACAAAGGATTCACCCTCCTGTGCATGTGAGCCTGGGTCCATGCCATAGGGACCATCTCCTGATTTGGACTATACAGTGTCTGTAAGATGTGGGGCAGGTGCCAAGATAATCTCTGGAGGCAAATTGGCAGTGTGTCCCCTGATGGGAGGCCCCTGAAGAGGGGAACCTGATCAATGTACACCATTCATTCATCCGTAACACACATGTGTCCAGCCTATCCCAATACTTGCCTGCACGGGAAACTATGACTTCCCCTTATTGCATGACAGCCTGCTGTCTATACCTTAAGACACAGCACAGATTGGCATATGCCAGCACAGTTATAGATGTGGGGGAGCTGACCGCATTAATGGGCAGGTCCACAGCATCCCGGGTGTAATCTGAGCAATGAAATCAGGTACCAGTACATAGTTGATTAAAAAAGAAGTTACTGCTCCAAATAAAGACCGCTGAAACAGGAAAGAAAACCAAACTCAATCCCAACCCAGGGGAGTCCTGTGCAAACTTGCTGGTGCCACTTTGGCTGAGCATTTGCTTATGCCTCTGCCTCATGACACAAGCAATGTCAGCCAGGGACTTCTGAAGGCCAGGAAGAAGGGAGTAGGAACCTCGTATGGCAGTTGAGCTGTTCTTCTTCGGGCTGAGGGGCCTATGTACTGCCTCTCGGGTACCCAACATGGTCTCTAACACCCCCTGCACCTAATCTGCCAGCTCCCGCTAGAGTCCTACCACAGTTTGTTGGAATGTAAGTCATGAGTCTTGGGAGTCCAGGGCTGTGGGCTGGCTGGAAGGTGATGCATGCTGGATGTTGGGCAGATCATCAGGCTATCCCGCAATGCAGTCTAGCCTCCCTGCAACCGGAGATGGTGTCTGTATGGCACCCAGGTTTTGTTGGAGGGTGTCCGGATGCATGATTTGCAGCTGGTCATCTACATCATTGGAAAAGTCCTGGACAGTCAGCGGGCCAGGAGGTATGTGTTCATCCTCTGCAAAGAAATGGAGAAATGTTAATGTTGACTCTTCTGAATGTTGACATGAGTAATCAGGTTAACAATTGAGGTTTCCAAAGGAGAACTTTCAGTGCCTCATTGATGAGGCCCTTGCAGTACACTGCACAACCAGAGTGTTAAAGTTTTTGATGCTCTGGCAGCAGAGTGTGCAAGACCCATATTTACAAGGCCAAACAAGCCACTTTGTGTAGCTTGTCATGGCCCTGAAATACGTACCCCTTTCACGCATTACACTGCAGCACACATAGAAAGTGGAAGGCGTCATTCATGATTGTTTATGTTAAAGTGTCCCTTCCTGCAAATGAGCAATTATCCCTGCAACTCAGGCAACCCTTCATCATGGTGCAAGGGTGCCTGTGTTGGTGCAACATAACAGTTTGTGCACCATTGCTGAGGAAAGCACAGGATTGCATTGTATTATGTTAAATACAATGCATCCTTGCAATTTCAAAATGATGCAGCACAGCAAGTTGGCTTTCAGCACCATGTTGCGTCATTTCCTCATTCATGGGGCTCTGAGTAGAACAGTGAGGTGTCATACACCTGGATTCACAGTTTCACAATATTTAGTTTACAAATAGATTGTCCTCAAAAGCACTGTGTGCCTGGTAGGTGGGGATGGGCCCTGTCCTACTGGGTAATTTAGCTCATTTACATTACCCCTAACATCCTGATGTGAGATGTTTATCTGCGGAGTTTCACACATCATGTGAATCAGGGCCACACCATTGTATGTGTGCAGATCTCCTTGGATTACCCACTTTTGGGTCCTGGTACATGGGTAAGTGACATACAGTGATCCTATCAAGATTGTACATTCATTCTCACATGCCTACGACACATCAATCACACATGACCACATCTAGCGGTACTACATGTTGTCTTTTTATGGACAGCACTTGTTAGTGCCTCAGCCCACATTATAATGCTAGTGCACTTAGGCTCAAGTCCCTACATCTGAATCCCACGTCAGAAGGCCACCTCCTTCAGACTGGGTTCTTATATGGATCCTATAATTTTTGTTGGCTAGGTGTTTATTGATATCCCTTGTCAAGTCCCTGTTTGACATCCTCCAAATTGTACATGTGGCACCTTGAGACAAAGTAGTATCATACTCTGCCCAGTTCACATGCCATGTTTGTTGTAGTCCCCCAATGGGCTTTTCTCTGTCATCCCTTCCCAGGTATGCCACAAGTAATGTACAATCTGACCTAGTGGCACATGACTATTTGTGTAGGTACCATGCAGTACATATGTTCATTCCCACCTCCCCAGTATGCACAGTCTCCCCATTCAATCCGAATGACATTTTGCCATGCACCATCGTCGCCTACCATGCAAAGCAGTATCAGTGTTCCACCATGGCAACACCTAATCATTAGTATGTGCACACGTGGTCCAGGGGTGTGCGTTTCTTAGAATACCTCCCTCCAATTGATTTTTATGATGAGTTCCTGTGGTTCACTTTCATATCAGCTGACACCTATGTGCTATCACTCTGCCCACCATGTGAGTTGGGGAGAATATAGTTTCATGCAATGTACAGTAGACATGTCTCTTGCCATGTCCATAGCCCACACCTGGTCCTCCTCTCATGTGATTTGTTTTTCCTGTGACACAGCAATTCCATTCAGAGGATTTACATTCTAGATTACTGTGCACAGGCCCACGTGAGACCGAGTAGCTACACTGTGCAAGAGTTCCAGCACTGGAGCTAGGCAGCAGTTTGTGCGCTATCATGAATTTCAATACTTACAATGAATCCCTGCACTTTCTAAATGACACAGCACAGCTCAGCTAGCTGGCTTGCTGCACTGCGTCATTTCCTCATACATGAGTAACAATGTGGGGTAAACATGGACTGATGCTGCACTTCACATAACAAAGGGAGTGATGTGATGGTTCAGGACAGGCCTGTGCAAATTGTGGGAGGTCAATGAACATTACATCTCTTTACTGTTTAACCATAAGTGTGCTAGCAAACTACCCTTTGCCCTTCAGACTATGGGGGTCATTCTGACCCTGGCGGTCTTGGACCGCCAGGCCAAGAATGACAGAAGCACCGCCAACAGGCTGGCGGTGCTTCATTCCCTATTCCGACCGCGGCCGGCGATGTCCTGCCGATTTTCCCCCGGCGGTGATAATCCGCCAGGGCAGCGCTGCAAGCAGCGCTGCCCTGGGGATTATGACCCCCTTACCGCCAGCCTGTTTCTGGCGGTTTACACCGCCAGGAAGAGGCTGGAGGTAAGGGGTGTCCTGGGGCCCCTGGGGGTCCCTGCACTGCCCATGCCACTGGCATGGGCAGTGCAGGGGCCCCCTAACAGGGCCCCGGCCTGCTTTTCACTGTCTGCATGGCAGACAGTGAAAAGCGCGACGGGTGCAACTGCACCCGTAGCACGCCCGCAACACCGCCGGCTCCATTAGGAGCCGGCTCCTGTGTTGCGGCCTCATTACCGCCGGCCCAGCGGGAATGTTGGAATGGGGGCCGCGTTATTGCGGCTGCATGGCGGTTCCCGCCGCCGCCCGCCAAGGTTAGAATCACCCCCTGTGTGTTTTAGCACTAGGCCATAGCTGCCTTCTCCTTTTGGTATTGCTTAGTTATTACACTACCTCCCACTGAAACTTACCATGTGGTCCTTGTAGTTCGTCATATGCAGCACTGTCCTATTCTGGGAGTCCTGATACTAATTCCTCAGGGATGATGGCTGCCACCATCTCCTCCAACTCATCCAGCTGCTGCTGGTGTGATGGACTTCCACCTCCACTCTACAATGCTGACTTGTAGTTGCTGGACAGTTTCTCCTTTGTTCGGCACTTGCAATTGTGCCAGCGCCTTTTACAGTTGATGACTGTCCTCTTCACCTCTGCCACACGGTTGACTTTGTCCACAATGGACTGCCATATGTCCTCTTTCTTCCCTAATGGCAATTTGGAGGTGACAAACAGGAGGTGTTGATGCTCCATCACCTCACAGATCAGGATGTTGTTCTCTTCCTCACTGAGCCTGCATTTTATTTTTCCCTTCCTCTTTTCCTGGGAGTCTGCCTGGACATCTTGGCTAGTACTGGGATTGTCCTGGGGTATCTGGTCTCCTGGGTTCACCATGTCCGCTTTTGCAGTATTTCCTGTTTGATTTGTTTTTGAGATGTGGCATTTTCAGACTTTTTTTTACACTTTTAGACGCTCAAAAGTGATGCTAGGACAGTTGCATCAGAATAAGTGCCAGCTTGCATCAGACGAGTGCCGCAAATCAGGCTAGCATCACTTTTGCAGAACTAGCGTATTTTTTTTTTTTTACAACGCAGTGCAAAGGCTTGAGTAATTTTTTTTTACGCAGCCCAGATCCTAACGCCATGGTGTGCTATTTTATAAATTTGGCCCAACCATTGTGTAAGAATCTGTTGTTCCATGGTGTTAAAAGTTTTGATGCATCACTGCGCTAGAGCACAATAAGCCATTTCTTGTTAATGGGCCCCTAGGGTCTATTTTACAAGGCCCTAGTGGCACTGTGCCACTGGAGCATCAGTTTTTTAATGCTCTGGTGGTGCAGTGTGCTGGCCATTATTTACACGGCCACTCAAAGTCACTTTGCATGACTTTTCATGGCCTTGTAAACATGGCCCCCTTTTACGCATAATTCTGAGTGGAAAAGGCGGTCTATGGGTGTTGCTGTGGGTGTTCCCACACAACACCCATGCAACACCCCTGGAACGTGACGGAATGTGATGCATTCCCAGATTTACAATTATGGGAATGCATCAGCTTCCTATGCCACATCAGAGATGGTGTTAAAGTGGCAAAGCAGGGAGAAATAACATGAGTTTTCTCCGTTGTTTCCTCTTTCTATGTGTGCTGCATTCTGCAGCACATGTAAAAAGAGTAAAATGCCTTTAATGATTGTTTATGTACAGGAAGGTGTCCCTTCCTGACTATAAACAATCCTCCTTGCAATGCAGACACATTTGTTCCATGTTGTCTTGGCGCTAAGCAGCAGTTTGTGAGCCAGCACTGAGGAAAGTACGGAGATGTGTCATAATTCTGTACGAACAACGCATCCCTTCATTTTCAAAATGATGTAGTGAGACACAGCTAGCTGGCTTGGAGTGCCACGCTGCATCATTTGAGGTCCCTAAAGTCCGATTTTCCAAGATTGTTTCTGAATATAATTACGTGATCTTAGAGAACATGTAATCTGTTTTGCACCAGAGCAACTTGTGGGATTATTGGTGCATATTTGTGGTATTCATGTGTGAAACATGGGATCAGCCCATCCCTGCTGGCAAACTGAGAAGACGCCTAGAGAAAATGCAACATCTAATTGCAGGAAAAAAAATAATCAAATGATGACGATTTTTTTTTTTTTTTTTTAAAATGTTCAGTTACTCAAATTCATCTTTAGTCATTTCCCACAATCTTGACATGTTTGCCAGTGGTATTCTTTAGACTACAATTCTTTATAAGCACAGTATTATACAACAACATGATTCTAAACAGTAAAAAGGCATCCTAAAATTTGTGCAGGGGACAAAATATTTAGTTGACATGGTCCCTGTTTAGCAGTAGACTTCAAACTTTGTACGATGTACTTTTAGCAGGGCTGGACTATATCCGACCTCACCTTTCCACTGGTATGTCAAAAGTGCAACTAAAATATACTTATGATCACCACAAGGGACAGGTGAGGGTGACAGATTGTGGAGTCCATGGTATGAAACCTGTGAACCGCTGTAATAGGATTACTTCTGGATCCTTGAAAGTGAGCTAATTATTCAGGGTTATGCAAAATTAACAGAGAATATGACCTAACTGAGTAGTAGGCATTTGGAATGATCTGGTCCCGGTGACAGTTTTGGTTTATTTTCTTGAGAAATCTGCATTCTGAAGAAGAACGCAACACTAGAAAGCTATTCTAACAAGCAGGTACTGGTGAAAGGGTAAATATTACACTGTACATGCAAGTTCAACTGATGCTACTACCTTACCACAATGAGGAACACAATACAATTGTAGCAACAAACTAATCAATGCAGTTAAGTCTGGGCTGCCTGTCTGCCCTACGCTGCCTGGCTCGACTTGCTTTGAAGCATGAGACGGAAGCCAGGCAGTAAATCAACTTTTTGCACTGTGATGCAGGACGCAGGGCTTACCTTTCTAAAGCCCTTTGCTTCCATTGTGGTCTACGGTGGTATCCACTGTAGGCAAGTGACACTGTCAGCATCAGGGTTTTGGGTGTTTGAGTCTTCATCCCTGCGCGAGGGTAGCGGTCTGTCATCCACAGGCATAGATCCCACTCTTTCTCATTGGTCACACGTAGGAGTGGATGCAAGCATGTGTGATTCGGAGCACTGTACTGAATGTTGGAAAATGGCCTCTCTGAAGGGTCACCCCAAACTTTTTGCCTTCCTCTTCTTCTCTTTCTGACCTCATTTTTGCTGGCATTAGGACTCTGGTCACTTTACCACTGAACATGTGCTAAAGTGCATGTCTCTCTCCCTAAAACTATGGTAACACTGGTTCATACCCAATTGGCATATTTACTTTACGTGTAAGTCCCTAGTAAAGTGCACTACATGTGCCCAGGCCATGTAAGTTAAATGCTACTAGTGGGCCTGCAGCACTGATTGTGCCACCCACATAAGAAGCCCCTTAATCATGTCTCAGGCCTGCCATTGCAAGGCCTGTGTGTGCAGTTTCACTGCCACATCAACTTGCCATTTAAAAGTACTAGCCAAGCCTAGAACTCCCCTTTTTCTACATAGGGGTCACCCCTAAGGCAGGCCCTAGGTGACCCATAGGACAGGGTGTTATGTAGGTATAAGGTGTGGCATATACATATGTATTTTACATATCCTGGTAGTGGAAAACTCCTACGTTTGTTTTCCACTACTGTGAGGCCTGCTCCTTTCATAGACTAGCATTAGGACTACCCTCATATACTTTTTGAGTGGTAGATTCTGATCTGAAAGATGTAACAAGGTCATATTTACTATGGCCAGATTTGTAATACAAAATCCTGCTTACTGGTGAGGTTGTAGCTTATATCACTGTTTTAGAAATGCCACTTTCAGAAAGTGAGCATGTCTCTGCACTCAAAACCATCCGTGCCTTACAGCCTGTTTCCAACCAATGTCTGGTCTGTGCTGGTTGACAACTCCCTTGTGCATGCCACCTGCATGCCACCCAGGCAACCACAAACACCAGACCCTCAGTCTCATCTGTAGTCATCTGCATATTGAATGGGTCTTCCTAGGCTGGAAGAGTGGAGATCCTGATACTTACATTACCAAGGCTAGTGGCCTGCCCTCACACAATAGACTGATCACTCCCCCACTAGAAACCTGGCAGACAGAACTGGACTGAAAGTGGATCTTGTGCACTTCAAAACCACTCTTTGAAGTCTGAATTCCTTCATAGTCAGTTTTAAGTATATAAACTGGGACTCTGACCCCACCAACTCAGACATTTCTGGACCTACATCTGCACCCTGTCAAAAGGAATGCCTGGCTGCTGAAAGGACTCATCTGGACTGCTTTGCTGGGAAAGAATGTTACACTGCTGTTGCCCTGCTGGCCTCTGACTTTGCTGGAAGGACTCTCCCTTCCACCAAAAGTGCTCTCCAAAGGCTTGGATTTAGCTTGCCTCCTGTTTTCTGAAATCTCAGGGCCAAAAAGACTTCATCTCTTCAGGAAACTCCTTGTGAGTCCAAATTCGACGCAATGCCTGCTGAGAGTCTAGGAGGTATTTTACTTACTGCTTTAGTTTCAATTATGCCTTAAAATGTATTCAATAACATGAGAAACACCCTGGGTGCTGGAAGCAGGCCAGTGAGAGGACAACCTCTTTTCCGCATTGCCTGCAGCAGGCCTCTTTCGCCATAGAGGTAGCATGTTAGGCTAGTTCCTGCCCTCCCCAACATCAACCCCACTCCTGTCCCGAGGGGGTGAGCACATAGTCAGACAGGCAGGGCCCGGAGACCAGGCCTGGCTGCTTATGGTATTATCCACTGCTTCTCATATTCCTGAGATCAGGGGTCACACTTAGGTCGGCCCATGAATGTAATAAAATTAACAAGAAGGAATAGATTTTAGTGCAGTTTGAGAGGGCTGGCACTCTGCAGCATATAAATCACTTTTTTCTTGTTTTTTGGGTGGATGTATATAAATAACTAAACATACCTGTCTCAATGACATCAGGATTGACTTCATTGTGGCTCACAGGTTTTCCCATAGGTTTTTCCGTAGGGACAGTGGCCAAATTAATGCTGCTTATTCCATTTGTGGAGCACCTGGGAGGAACATTAAAATATGGTCGCTGATCCATTCAATATAGTAAGAATACAGTTTGCTGGTGATAAATTCAGATATCACGGAATTCCAGTGTATATTCATTAAAATTAGCACGACTCAGTTGGCAAACAAAGTTGGTAATCAAAATAACGAAGCATTTTTGTATTGACGGTAAAGTTAGGCAGATGAATGTAAAAATGAACACATAATAAACTTAAGTTTTTAGCTAATTATCATTTTTTGTTTCAAGTTTATAATATTTGATTGTTGTTTCAAAATAAAATATGACAGCATTCTAAGGCTCCTACCTAACACAACAAAAGGCAGCAAATCACAGACAATAAATGGGCGGTAGAGAACGATGCTCTATGCTGACAATTTCTCTCTCCTCCACAATAACAAAGGCAGTTTGCTCTCTGTCTTTACCAATGCTTGTTGTAACACACCTGCTTGTTGAGCAATGATTGTCACAGGTAAGAGCCCTGATTCTGCCCTGGCAGTGACTTAAAAAGAGGATAGGGTTCTTACATAACTTCACAGCACGGGGACATGATTTGTGACCATTCCGATGCACTCGGTAACGTGAATTCAGCAATTTGGTTTGTGCTGTTTCTGTATTTTTTTTTTGTGCATCTCATTACTCTTGTATAACTTTGGGGCATGTAAGGTGTTTATGAGGGGCTTTGACTGACAGCTCTGAGACTGAAGTCAAAGCAAAGTGCCTGTTAGTGGTTTGGCCTCTCTATAGAGCACACAATACAAGGGTCATATATTCAAGTTGCAATTGAAATTCAGTGTAAATGTGTGTGAAGGTGGTGCACAGACGTCAAAATATTTAAAAGGCAAAAGGAAATAAAGTCCTTCACGGTGAATCAGTGCAGTGTATGTTTGAGCTAGTAAAATGAGAGAGATGTGAGGTAGTGAATTCAGGGGAGAGTGAAAAGAGGGTACTAAGGAGGAAAGAGAGGAAGTTGAGAATGTGCACATGGATGAGATGTGCAGAGAAAAAGGGTATACATATCTAACATAAAACACACATAACCGAAGGCCAATACTCCTTTCACAGGCCCCATTAATATTTAATTCACAGTCTCACCATGTCAGAATTGAAACATTTCCAATGTTAATTATTTATAACAAATTGTTGTTACTCATTTTTCATAAACAGTTAACAACCATTGACAAAGCCAATAGTACTGACACGTTTTAGGTTTATGTCAGCTGTGTTAGATTTCTGGATGCAATAACATCTCAGTGAAAAATCAAAATACTGGTCAGATGGCACACTATGGGAACCACAGAAATGTATTTTACATGTTCCCTTTTATAGAGCCCCCACTTTTTCCATCTCACTTAAAGACCTGTCTGCACATATCTCTGTAATACCAATTGCAGACAGCAACCATAGGTACTTTCCGATGCTTGGCTAGAGCATTTTCTTTCAAAGTTGCTGCTGTATGCAGTGCAAGACACTGGGTTGCACTGTACCATTTGCACATTAAAGTAACAGTTGAACATATTAATGCAGTAATATTAATGCAGTAATATATGGGGCAGTTTTATATGTGTTTAATATTTGAAGACTATAAGTTCCCTCCGCTTTATAAACCTTGCTTTTTCACTAAATTAATCTGCTTTCAATTGCACCATTTGTCAATCTTTCTCATTTTTTTTCTTGGGAGGAGGACCCACCTTAGATCCCACATTTGTTCATTAAGCTTTCTTGCTTCACTCGCTACATAAAAGTCATACCCAACTTTTATGCCCCACCACTTTCAAATGCCTCCAGCTGCCATTGAGTAGAAAAGGGGTGTCTGGTAAGTAGGATGGTTGTAGGAAGGAGAAGGACTTACCCAATGATCTGGAACTGTCCTTGCTTCTGTGGGAGGAATTGAGTTGGCAGCACCTAGGAAACAAGGAGGCTAAAGTAAGCAAAGTGAGTAAGAAGAAGAAAAAAGATTGGTTTAGGAGGGGTGATGGATGTTGGTAATTTGACCTTGGCTAACTAAAGGAGAACATTATGGAAAGAGGGCCACTCTGATGCTGGTTGTTCCTCTTTTAGCGCTAATTCTATCTCTTCCGACCAGACCACGTTGCAATGAATCTAAGACTGCAATATTACCCTGCGGTCACCTGCCGTGCTTCGCTTGATTCTATAATAGGGCAGATAAGTCACCATTGATAAGTTCATGCCCAACATATGACATAAATAACCATTAGATCTATCTTTAGAGAATAGATTTTTTTTAGATACACATACAGCTCAAATTAAAAATCTAACACACAATGGCCCTCAGTACAACCCTGGTGGTTGGTGTTAAAGCCAACAGGCCGCAGTAAATTTTTTGCAATTACAACCGTGGCGGAAACTCCCAACAAATACAGCCACTTTAACACTCCGACCGCCACGGCGGTACAGACAAACAGTGCGGCGGTCACCGCCAACTGACAGGCGGAGGACAAAGTACCGCCCACAGTATCACAACCTACCAATCCGCCACCTTTTCCAAGGCGGATTCACCGCAGATAAAAACACGGTGGAAACAGGATTCCGAAGGGAAAACGCTCACCTCTACACACCCCATGAGGAACTATGACACCATGGAACCGGAACTCAAAATTCTCCCTGCGATAGTCTTCCTGCTCCTCTACCAGGAGCACGAACGCCGGCGGCGAAGACCACAGTGAGTACTGCACCTACGACACAGGGGAGGGGGTAGGGAAAAAACAGGGACACACACACGCAACACCCCCACCCCCACCCTCACCCACTACAACACACACACTAATAAATATTAATACATGATCAACACACCCCCCAACCCCTCTGGAAGAATGCAAAGACAAAAGGAAATGAGTGTAACCATTGTAATATATTAAAAGCAAGTATGCAAAAATATATATATACACCATTAACAAAATATACACCAAGCATAGTAGTCCAGGTAGTGCTCCAATTAAGTCCGTGGAACACTGGCCCCACACGGTATGGGCGAGGCCCACACAAGATCCCCGACCATGACGGAGAGAACACTGCAGGGGCATCAGAGAGCAAGAAAACAGGCACCTCAGGGGGAGAGAAAAGGGGGCACCTCAGCCGGTTGAGTGCACAACGCCAAATCCACGAGAGGGCCACATGCCCACTGTTCAATCCTGGGGAGTGCAAAGCCACAGTCTCTCAAGTCTGTACAGTGGGTGGGTTGCCCACTGTTCCATCCTGGGGAGTGCAAAGCCACAGTCTCTCAAGTCTCTACAGTGGGTGGGTTGCCCACTGTTCCATCCTGGGGAGTGCAAAGCCACAGTCTCTCAAGTCTCTACAGTGGGTGGGTTGCCCACTGTTCAATCCTGGGGGAGTGCAAAGCCACAGTCTCTCAAGTCTCTGCAGTGGGTGGGTTGCCCACTGTTCCATCCTGGGGAGTGCAAAGCCAGTCTCTCAATTCTCTACAGTGGGTGGTTTACCCACTGTTCCATCCTGGGGAGTCAGTCTCTCAAGTCTCTACAGTGGGTGGGTTGCCCACTGTTCCATCCTGGGGAGTGCAAAGCCACAGTCACTCAAGTCTCTACAGTGGGTGGTTTGCCCACTGTTCCATCCTGGGGAGTGCAAAGCCACAGTCTCTCAAGTCTCTACAGTGGGTGGGTTGCCCACTGTTCCATTCTGGAGAGTGCAAAGCCACAGTCCCTCAAGTGGATAACAGTCTCCACTGGTACTGGAGGGGGCCTTGTGCCTAGAGTGCTTCATCCTGCTAAGGACAGAGGTAGTGGATGTATCTCTCCACTGGTTCTGGAGAGGGCATTGTGCCCAGAGTGCTTCATCCTGCTAAGGGCAGAGGTAGTGGATGTATCTCTCCACTGGTTCTGGAGGTGGTTTGGTGTCCAGAGTGCTTCATCCTGCTAAGGACAGAGGTAGTGGATTGATCTCTCCACTGGTTCTTGAGGGGGCTTGGTGCCCAGAGTGCTTCATTCTGCCCGTGACGGACTCAGTAGCGTCAGTGCCCATGGGCCAGCATTGCTTGAGGCGGCGGTGCCCTGTTCAGCGGTGCTTTAGATAGCGGTGCCCTGTTCAGCGGTGCTTGAGATGGCGGTACCCTGTTCAGCGGTGCTTGGAGCGGCGGTGCCCTGTTCAGCGGTGCTTGAGACGGCGGTGCCCTGTTCAAGGTGCTTGAGACGGCGGAGCCCTGTTCAGCGGTGCCCTGTTCAACGGTGCTTTGAGTGGCGGTGCCCTGCTCTGCGGTGCTTGAGACGGCGGTGCCCTGTTCAGCGGTGCTTGAGACGGCAGTGCCCTGTTCAGCGGTGCTTGGAGTGGCGGGCTCATTTGCAGTGACTCAGCTGCTGGTGGTCCTTCATGGGCAGCGGGGCTTGTGCTGGTGGTCCTTCGTGGCCCAGCTGGGCTTGTGCTGGGGGTCCTCTCTGTCCCAGCGGGGCTTGTGCTGGCGGTCCTCTCTGTCCCAGCGGGGCTTGGGCTGGCGGTCCTCTCTAGCCCAACAGGGCTTGTGCTGGCGGTCCTCTCTGTCCCAGCGGGGATGATGGCTGTGGCCTCCTGGTCAGTGGGGATGACGGCTGTGGCCTCCTGGGCAGCGGGGATGATGGCGGTGTCCTCCGCTGTGCTGCTCTTCCCAGACTTTCCTGATTTCTTGTGGCCCTTCCCCACCTTGGAAGGTGGCTCAGCTGACTCCACACTCCCACCGGGACCCCTGGGAGCGGCTTTGGTGGCTGGAGTCTTCCCCCTCTCCCGACGGGCACTGGCCAACTTCTGATGCTTCACAGGTGGGGGACTGTCTGTGCTGTGGCTCCGTGCCACACCGGCTGTCCTGGTGGCCGGTGCACTCCAGATTACGGTGACTAAAGGCACCACTGATCCCGGAAATGTTGTGGCTGAGGTGCTAGTTTGGGACGTAGGAGACGGACGGGGTGGGGGAGGTGTGGGAAAGAGGTCAAGGTTGGACAGGAAAAGTTTTTGGGAGACACTGGGACGGGTAGCTGGAGGGGGTTTGGGAGTGGAGGAAGAGGTTGTGGTTGTGGGAGGTGTTCGATTGCTGACTTTGGGTGAAGGTGCATGCGCTGGAGGCCGTCGTGAGGTGGATGGCTGTTGGGTGGGTGTGTGCCTGCGTTTGTGTATCTTGGAAGGTGGCGTCACAGACACACTGGAAGAGGACACAAGGGACGTGTGAATGGTAGTGGGGTGGTGACTGCACGTGAGCGGGGTGTGGTTGTGGGTGTGCTGGTGATGGCAGTAGTGGCTGTAGAGGTAGTGCATGCAGGTGTGAGTGTAGACGAGACTGGGAGGGAGGAGGGAGACGAGGAGGAGGGGGACACAGTGGAGGCAGTGGATGCTGGTGTGTCTGCATGTGTCTGATGCTTGCGTGAGTGCCTGTGGGATGTGTGGTGCTTATGTTTGACTTAGCTTCCCTTGTGTGTTGACGTGTGTGCATACTGGTCTAGAGGTGTGCTTGGGATAGGCTGGGGTACAGGGGATTGGGTCTGGGTGGAGGAAGTTGGAGGGGGAGGCTAGACACAGGGACAATGGCTGCCATCAGTGCTGAGGCCAGAGTCTGAAAAGCTCGCTGAAGGGCCGCCTGACCAGAAAGAATGCCCTCCAGGAAGGCATTGGTTTGTTGCAACTGCCTTTGTACACCCTCAATGGCATTCAAAATGGTAGATTGCCCAACAGTGAGGGACCTGAGGAGGTAAATGGCCTCCTCACTGAGGGCAGCAGGGGTGACTGGGGCAGGGGCTGAGGTGCCTGGGGCAAAGGTGATGCCCAACCTCCCGGGTGAGCGGGCACAAGGCAAAGGCTGAGGGCTGCTGGGAGGGCGGTGCTGGAAGGGGGGTGGCAGCTGCACCTGTAGATGGGGGGGGCACAGGTGTTGCCGCCACCACAAGGGAGCTCCCATCAGAGGACGAGTCCGTGTCACTGGTCTCAGCTTCTGTCCCCGCCGTGGAGCTCCCCTCGCCCTCCGTCCCACTGGTGAAGTCTGATTCCGTAGTGTGGCCCTCCATGGCCATGTGAGATGCAGCCCCCTTGTGCTCTGGTGCCACTGCTCCTCCGCCTGATGATGCTAATGCACACAAGAACAGGGAGACCACAAAAAGGGGGGTGACGACAGAAGAAAGACATGTTGAGTGCATTTATTACCACTACCGTTGGCGGACACGACAGATGCACAAGCCCCCTGCACTACGCCGCGCTCTTGGGCTCCACTGTTCAATTCCTGGGAAATGGCCTACTAGGCTATTGACGACATCTGCACACATGGATGACACAGGGGCATGACTAGGTGTACTTGCCACTCTACAGAGGTGCGGTGGGGTGCCACATGGCCTGCCTTACGGAGGGACCTTGCCTACGGAACTCGTCCTGGCCTAGGGAAACCCACAGCCCACCTCCCCCACCCAGACCCCTCCACTGCACGCAAAATCAGCAGGATGAGAGTGTACTCACCCCCTTGTAGCTGCTGTGATGCCCTCAAGCACCCATCCAACTCTGGGTACGCCACCACCAGGATCTGGAACATCAGGGGGGTCATGGTGCGATGGGCACCCTCCCACGTTGGGAAACCATCCCCAGCTGAACCTCCGCCGTCTTCTTGCTCCAGTGGCGAATGTCCTCCCATCCTTTCAGGCAGTGGGTACTCCGTCTGTGGTAGACCCCCAGGGTCTGGACGCCCTTGGGGATGGCACGCCAAATATCTTTTTTCTGGTGGGCGCTGACCTACATGATTTGTACAGGGGGAAGAGAAACTTATTACCAACTACACCGTCACAGTCATTGACCCCCATCCCTACCCTTGGCATGTGGCACATGCACTCACCGTTGTTTCATGCACGCCGCACTCTCCTCCCTTCCTTCTTACATCCACCCCTCTACACACAGGCATATCTCATACAGCATGCTCCCAGTGTACTTACCTGTTTTTCTGGAGGACCGTAGAGTAGCGTGTACTGGGGGAGGACCCATCCACGAGTTTCTCCAACTCCTCCGATGTGAAGGCAGGGGCCCTTTCCTCAGACACTCGAGCCATTGTCTCTTCCAGACTGAGGTCACAGCAGCACTTGCAGTGTAGGTCCTCTCCTGTCGAAGATCAGGTATCGAGTGATTGAACAGATAGAAAATGACGGTCACGTCCGCGGCGATGCGTACCGTTACCGCCGGCGTACATCATCATTGGCTCCTGGGACCCATAGGGTCCAATGTCAACCAATGCAGCATTGCGCTGCGGTCTTCGACCGCCTACAGCGATGGTGTACAACACCAGCGCAGTTACCTCACATCCAATTGTCCCACATAACAGGTCAGGCACCCGCCATTTCAGGGGCCCACATGGCTTCATTTTTAACTGAGTCACACATACCTAGGCCTAGACTCAACACACATACAGGCCACTTTTTAGATTATGATTGGTGTTCTGTGTAAGCTGTGGGTATGTACCTCTGAATTGTTTGACTCTGTGCTCGCTGTTGTCCTTCATAGGCACCGTCCGCAGGGACATGTGAGGAGATGGCGGCATCCTCCGGTGTACCGACCGTTGGTGGACCTGTCGACAATGGAGGAAAGACATGTGATCATCACATACAGGCTTGACCGTGCCACAATCCAGGAACTGTGTACCCAGTTGGAGCCAGACCTGTTGTCAGCTATCCGCCATCCCACAGGAATCCCCCCTCAAGTGTAGTTGCTGTTAGCGCTCCATTTTCTTGCAAGTGGGTCATTTCAAACAACAGTGGCCATAGCATCAGGGATGTCCCAGCCTATGTTTTCCAACGAGTTGTCCAGAGTGTTGTCTGCCCTGCTGAAACACATGCAGAGCTACATCGTTTTCCCTCAGGTGGAGGATTTGCCTACAGTGAAAGGTGATTTCTATGCCATGGGACATATCCCGAACATCATAGGTGCCATTGATGGGACACATGTGGCTTTGGTCCCCCCCCACAGGAGTGAACAGGTGTACAGAAACCGGAAGAGTTATCATTCCACGAATGTACAGATGGTATGGTTGGCAGACCAGTACATCTCCCATGTGAATGCCAAGTTCCCTGGCTCAGTGCATGACGCCTACATCCTGCGGAATAGCAGCATCCCTTATGTGATGGGGCAACTCCAGAGGCACAGTGTGTGGCTATTAGGTGAGCACCTGGAAGCAAGACAGTGGGAATGGTTGTCTGGGTCTGGGGTTGTCCCTAAGGGTTAGTGTGTGTCTAACAGTTGTCCCTCACCATTTGCAGGTGACTCTGGTTACCCCAACCTGTCATGGCTACTGACCCCAGTGAGGAATCCCAGGACAAGTGCAGAGGAACGCTACAATGAGGCCGATGAGCGAACTAGGAGGGTGATCGAGTGGACATTCGGGCTCCTGAAGGCCAGGTTCAGGTGCCTCCATATGACAGGTGGATCCCTATTCTACTCACCAAAGAAGGTGTGCCAGATCATCATGGCCTGCTGTATGCTTCACAACTTGGCATTGCGACAACAGGTGCCTTTTCTGCAGGAGGATGGTCCAGATGGCGGTAGTGTTGCAGCTGTGGAGCCTGTGGACAGTGAAGACGAGGAAGCAGAAGAAGAAGACATGGACAACAGGGACTCAGTGATCCAGCAATATTTCCAGTGAAACACAGGTAAGAATCCAAACCTGCCTGCCACATGAACTTAAACACTACTACCTCTCTACTGTCTGTCGTTTTCACCCAGTGTATGGTCCCTGAGTTGTCACTTTCCCTTACAATTTCACAGATGTGGGTGCCAATGTGTGACATCTGCTTTGATTCCTCATGGACTACAGCTGTGTGACATAGGTATGTTGACATTACCAATGAAAGAGCTTTTTGCCGCAGTAATTGCTAATACACTATTCCGAAATCACAGACTGACTCCAGATTGTTTTGTGCTTTAAGGGTGTTTATTTAAGTGCTCAATATTGGAGGGGGTAGCAAATTGGTGAGGGGTGATGGTGGAGGAATGTCCATGGCAGAGTCCAGTCTAGTAGTCTCACAGGTGCATTGCTCTAATGAGCTTAGGAAGTGGAGCTGGGGCAGTTTAAGGATGGACAGGGTGACAAAGTGGGACAGTAGGATGACATTCAGGGTGGTCTCATTTCTTGGCGGGGGTCTTGGCATCGTTCTCTGTCTTGGTCCTGGATCTCAGGGACCGTTTGTGAGGTGGTTCTCCCTCTGCAGAGGGTGGGGTGCTGGTGTGGTGGTCCTTGTGGCGGTGCCTTCTGTCCACTAGCGCCGGCGGAGGTGGTGGGCAGTTCATCGTCCATGCTAGTATTAGGGGCCCCTTGTAGTGCCACAGTGTCCCTTCTGGTGTTGAGTACTTCCTTCAGCACCCCTACGATGGTGCCCAGGGTGGAATTGATGGCTCTGAGTTCCTCCCTGAAGCCCGAATACTGTTCCTCCTGCAGGCGCTGGGTCTTCTGAAATTTGGCCAGTACCGTTGCCATTGTCTCCTGGGAGTGGTGGTAGGTTCCCATGATGTTGGAGAGGGCCTTGTGGAGAGTGGGTTCCCTGGGCCTTTCTGCCCCCTGTCGCACAGCAGCCATCCTAGTTCCCCTGTGTTCCTGGGCCTCCGTCCCCTGGACCGTGTGCCCACTGCCACTGCCCCCAAGTCCCTGTTGTTGTTGGGGTGGTGGGTTAGCCTGGGTTCCCTGTAGTGGTGGACACACTGCTGATTGACGTGTCCTGGGGACGGAGGTATGGGCCCGCTGGGTGGGTGCTGTGCGGGTGTTTCCAGAGGGGGGAAGGTCTGTGGTGGCCTGTGACTGTGTGAGGGGAACCGACTGTCCAGAGGTCCCCGATGGGCCGGGCTGGTCATCTAGATCCAGTTGGACAGAGGTGCTGTCATCACTGTGAGCTTCTTCTGTTGGTGGTGTGGACATGTCTGGACCCTCCTGTCCGGTGACGTTGGATAGGGGTCCTGCAGGGGTATAAAAGGATGTTTATTACATCTGTGTGTGCCATGGTGTGCAATAGGTGGGTGACCGTGTAGCCCAGTGCTAGCATTCCTGTGTGGGACCTTGTGTGATGATGGTTTAGGGAGGTGTATAGGTATGTGCAGTGGGCATGCTTTAGTGATGGATGTCCATGCTTTGTTGTTGCATGCAGGGGTTGGTGTTAGGATGTGTGGTTTGTGATGTTGGGACATTTGTGAGGAGTTAGAGTGATGGGGTGAGGGTGGGGGTATGTGCTGGCATGCAGGTAGGTGGGTGTAATAGTTAAGATTTGACTTACCAGAGTCCATTCCTCCACCTACTCCTGCGAGGCCCTCAGGATGCAGAATCGCCAAGACCTGCTCCTCCCATGTTGTTAGTTGTGGGGGGGGGAGATGGGGGTCCGCCGCCAGTCCGCTGAACCGCAAGGTGGTGTCTTGAGACCACAGAATGCACCTTCCGCGTAGGTCGTTCCACCTCTTTCTGATGTCCTCCCGATTTCTTGGGTGCTGTCCCACTGCGATAACCCTGTCCACTATTCTGCACCATAGCTCCATCTTCCTAGCTATGGAGGTGTGCTGCACCTGTGATCCGAATAGCTGTGGCTCTACCCGGACGATTTCCTCCACCATGACCCTGAGCTCCTTCTCCGAGAACCTGGGATGTCTTTGCCGTGCCATGGGATGTTGTAGGTGATGTGTGGGGTGGTGTGTGGGGTGCTAAGTGTGCTAATATGTAGTGGTGTGTAGTGTAAGGTGAGTAGAAGTTATGTGGGTGATGGTGTTGTGTGCCTGTGGTGCTAGTATTGTTGATGGTGGTGTTTGTCTTTGGCCTTCTCTCAGTAATTGTGGTTGTAGGGGTTTGTGAGTGATGTGGGTGTGTGTTTTATATTGTATTGGGTGTGCGGGAGTGATGTGTGTATGTGTATCAAGTGTGTGTATTTCGAATTGTCCAATGTGGTAGTGTTTTGTAAGTGTGTGTGTATTTTGAGCTCGGGGTGTGTACCGCCAATGGAATACCCTGGTTGAAAGACCACAATTTGGATTCGTGGGTCGTGATCGTGTGGGCGTATTTCTGTTGGCGTGACAGTGGAGGATTTGTTTTTGCCAGTTTATCACTGACCTTTGGTGTGGCGGACTTGTGTGGGTGTCTGAATTTTGGTGGATTCCGTGCTGTGGGTCATAATATCTGTGGCGGATTTCCGCTGCCGTGGCAGTGTGTTGGCAGTCTTCTGCACAGTGGTAAGCAGCTTTTACCGCCAATATTGTAATGACCGCCAATGTTCCTAATCAGTAGACTCTAAGCAGTGATTATCGTATGTGGCTACGACACTTCGAAAATACCACCTTTTGCCTCCTATTGGTTCAAAAGCACAATACTAACAATGGAATATACACTCACTATTTATACAATCTTAGTTAAAATGGTAACATTCTTATAGCTGCAAAACATAACAATTACAATACAGTGCACACAACACACCGCTGAAGACACATGATTTGCCCCATGGTATAAGATGAATAAAACTGTCCTCCGCGATACTCTAGAAACATGCAGATAACACTACCATACATCTGATACACCCTCACATGGCACTGTGAGACAACAGCATGAATTCTCGTGCCTGGATAGAATGCGCTGTTTTCTGGCCAAGCAATAGAAAATACAGTAGTTCTTTTCACGGTCACATAACTAAACACCAACAAAAACGTACACTGTCTAACAAAGGTCCCTCCTTTTCCGCACAAAAGGGTGCCCAGCTCAAAAAAGCACCACAGTCCCATTGTAATTCGGTAATAAAACATGACATAAGATCTGATGAAATGAGGTGATATGAGAAAAGATACGATAGGATAAAATAACATGCAATAAGATTGCATGACTTAACATTTCCTGTTATAACAGTATTTTTCCATTCTAATAATTCTCAAAAGAAACATGATTCTTAGATAGTCCACGTTTTACTGTGTAAGAGGACATGAAATTGCTAGCACACAGATGCAAGTATCTGCATCATATCACTCCCACCTTCAACCCAAGAACTTTATTTCAAGTTAAATAGTTCTTCTCATTCCAAAAGGCTGTGTTCTTCCGGGTTGGGGACGTTACTGATGAAGGCTGCATATCCTTTAAAAAAGTCAAGGGTTACATTTCATGTCATTCACTTTGGTCTTGTGCTCTTGTACTCTTAAGTTTGGTGCCCCTCCATCAGGCATTCCACCAATTGGTTCTTGTTGCTGTTACTCATTTTTTCAAATCAGCTTTCTTGGCCAAGGGAAGTTTCTTTATTAGTATCACTTGCTATATAGTCAGGGGCATATTTATACTTGTTTTGTGCCAAATTTGTGTCATTTTGTTTTATGCAAATTCAATGCAAAACTAACTCCATATTTATACTTTGGTGCTAGACCCGTCTAGCACCAAATTTATGGAGTTAAAATCATTTTTGGGACTTGGAAACCTACTTGCTGCCCTGGGAAAAGGGCAAGAATGTGCCTTATTTAAATCAAAATGGTGCATTCCTGTCCTTTCCTTGCACTGGTGCCTTTTTGGCTGCCTAGTGCTAATGCAGGCACCCACTGCTCCATGACACAAGGATGCTTCTGGTGCATGCAAGATTGTTTTCTGCAAGAAGAGGCACATTCCTGCACAAAAATCACCTAATGTATTTTCCTATGCAGCACACATAGAAAGACAGAAAAACAAGAAGAAATAAAGATATTTCTCCTCGTTACAACTCACCTGGGGAGGCACAGATTTTTGGGGCATTAGCAGGTCCAACACTTCTGGTAAATCTGGCATTTCATCACAATCCATGGATGTTTTGTGGAAATACCCATGCAGCATCCATGGAAATGCCTCCCTGGCACAGAGTAATTCAATTCAGCGATTTATGCTGCATTGCATTAATCAACATTTATGAAGCCACACAGGGCCATGCTCATTTTTCGTTTGGGTCGCTCTTGCACCATGTTGAGTGGTGCTAAAGCAAAGCAAAGGGGCTCGTAAATATGCCCCTTTGTTCTGCATTTACCACAATGCACAGGGGTGAACTGTGCTGTGATGTGTGACATTGTACTCTCATCCCCCTTATGCCCCTTTGTTTGCTTACATAAAAACATGCGAAAACGAAGACTACTAAAGTATTGAATATGAAAAAATAGGCCCATATTTATGGGGAACTTTCGTAGGGCAGTGCCGCCAATCTTCTTGCTACCCTGCCCTATGTCAATGTGAAAGGGAAAGAATGCTTTGTATTTCTGAAATACAGAGCATTCCTGTCCTTTACCCCTGCGCTGGTGCACAGTTGGCTGCCAGGCACCAATGCAGGCGCCCTTGCATCATGGCGCAAGGGGGCCTGCATTGAATGCATAATTTGTTTTTGTGCAAGAAGGCACACCTTCCTGCACAAAAACAACCCCAAGAGGTGTTTTCCTCTTCCTATGTGTGCTTCTGAATGCAGTACAAATGGACAGAGGAAAAAAATAAGGAGAAATTAAGATATTTCTCCTTGTTACGCCTTCTTTGGGGGGGCAAAAGGTTTTGGAACTGTGCCAGGGTTACATAATTAAGTAAATCTGGGTCAGTGTCAAAATCCATGGGTGTTGCATTTTAAATGCCCACCACAACTCAAATGAAACGCCTCCCTGGCACAGTGTAAGACAACACAGTGACTTGCGCTGATTTGTCTTTCACCATATCTATGAGGCCATGACAAATCCATGCGAAGTGCACCACTGGAGCATTAAAAAAAGTGACGGTCTGGTGGCACACACTTCTCATAAATATGCCCCAATGTATGTTAAATTAAGTAATGGAACTTAACCTACTTTCTTTAATACATTTCGTATAGATGGAAAAACAAATTTAAAAACAATAAAGAAAACTACATAAAATGTCATTTAAAACATTTGAAAATCTAAATTAAAATACATTACTTACCATTCTACAAATATAGAAAAATAATGTATTTTTATCTGGTTTATGTGGGGATAAGCTTTCGTAATATAACACAAAAGCTACAAACAATGAAAAAGTGCCTATTTTTTTAGGGTCATATTGTCCGTTCTAACTCCAGTCTCACAAACATCGGTGAAAGCGATTCATTTTGCAGAAACTGCATGTATTCAGGAAGGTCAGATCAAATATTCAAACTCTTGTCCCACAACCATTGGGGAAAATGCCTAAGTTGGACGCAGTAGATGTAATACTCTAACATAAATTCCACAAACTTCGTAGAAATAGCAACCTTTAGAAGGTGGGGTTCAGAAATAACAAATATGATTGAATAATTCTAAAACTCAATTATATTTTATTTTACTTTTTAAAATAGTCAGAACTAATAAATATAACATTTTATTATTAAAAAAATATATATAAATTAAGTGATAAATATAAAATAATAGAACATTTAAAAAGAAAATTATCCAGAATAAATAATTATGCAACGACAATACTGTCCTAAAAATTAAAAACATGCTATGTTATACATTTTGGAAAAATAAATACATTCTCGAACCCCAGAATTTTTTGACATTTTTAAATAATTTCTATAAATGAATTAATCTTTAAATCACTAATTAGGATTGAATACACTACCCACCTACAGCCTGAAACCCTCAACAAACACAAATTCAATTATATAAAATATTTTAAACAATTTACACATGAAAGCAACTAATACATATTTTTTAAATCTACATAAAACATCTCAAATCAATTACTACTAATCAAAAATATATTTTATAAAACAAATCAATACTTCAATTACAAATAAACCCCAAAATTGGAAACAAAGGGGGTCATTCTGACCCTGGCGGTCCAACGACCGCGGGAGCACCGCCAACAGGCTGGCGGTGCTCCCATGGGCATTCTGACCGCGGCGGTACAGCCGCGGTCAGAAACGGAAAACCGGCGGTGTCCCGCCGGTTTTCCGCTGCCCTGGGGAATCCTCCATGGCGGCGCTGCAGGCAGCGCCGCCATGGGGATTCCGACCCCCTTACCGCCAGCCTGGTTCTGGCGGTTTTGACCGCCAGAACTGGCTGGCGGTAACAGGTGTCGTGGGGCCCCTGGGGGCCCCTGCAGTGCCCATGCCAATGGCATGGGCACTGCAGGGGCCCCCTAACAGGGCCCCACTAAGATTTTCAGTGTCTGCATAGCAGACACTGAAAATCGCGACGGGTACAACTGCACCTGTCGCACCCTTCCCACTCCGCCGGCTCCATTCGGAGCCGGCTTCCTCGTGGGAAGTGGTTTCCCGCTGGGCGGGCGGGCGGCCTTGTGGGAAACTCAGAATACCCGCGGTGGTCTTTTGACCGCGCAGCGGTATTCTGGAGGTTCCAGCCAGGCCGGCGGCTTCCGCCGCCGGCCGGGGTCAGAATGACCCCCAAAATAATGAAAAAATAAACAATATTTTAATTCACTAAGCATTTAAATAAAAACAAATTATTATTGTTAACATAAATCACTTATTCATATTAACTGTTTTTAATTAAAGAAATACTACCGACCAAGTTCTCCAACAAGCAAGCCCATCAGACTTGAAAGAAGCAGGTGGTGAACTCTGAAAACTCATTAGTCATTCACTGCAATTATGTTACCAGAATTCGCAACCTCTTAGGGCCATGCAATAGGTGGCAATTAACCATCAATGCACAGCTGCTGAGAAAAGATGATTTACTTACTGCCCCTTTGAGGTTTCTGGAAGCCTTATGGGGTAGTGGGTGAACTGTCTCTGCTTAGGACACAATGTTGCTCAGTTGGAGATTGATGTTGCCACATGACAAACAATTATTTTAAATTGTAAGTGATGCAATTCAGGGAAAACAATCTGGCTGCAAAATATTATCTGGAACATGATCATACATTAAATGACCCCGTTGCCAGCTGACATGCTTGTGCAACATCTTAAGTTTTAGTTTAAGCAATTGTCTCCCCAGAAAATTACCGCTAGAAGCCAGAAGCTTCAATGCTGACCCAGGAGGGATATTGCATCATTCAACTACTGAGGTGTTCTAAAGCCATCTGATTACAAACTTTACTAATCCCACAAGCTATGAAACAAGCACATTTATTTGGCAAAGCAAAGAGCAGCAATAGTTGCCATTAAAGGAAATCCCCATTCTGTGGCACCCATAATCTCAGCCACAGATCAACCCCATTTCCATTCATATCCCTCTTGAAACGTCTTCTAATGCTTCTAGTCATTTTTGTGACAAGCAGCTCTAGTACTTGAAGTTGAACATTACTCACAATTTACTATCTAATTACATCCACATAAATTGACCACATTCCCACGCTCATTATACACTGGCTGGGATGGGTCTTTTCCATAGTTTGCTACAAAAACCTCCACTCTACAAAGTCAAGATCCCCAGTGATCTAGTAACATGATTCATAAACTCACATTAAAATCATAATACAAAAAGTCAATGTGCTTGAAGCAAGCAATCACATGGTATAATGATGATGTGGGACAGAATTCCTACCATTTCAATCACCTTCCTAAACCTACGGAACAAGATTTACAGTATAGAATCTTTTCTTAGTAGAGTCATAGGATGGTATATTCTTCTGCACTTTCAGATAAATAATTAAACATCCTAATTAAACAAATCTGGTTGGTTGACTCCATCCCTTTGTACTAAAGTACCAGCTTTAAATATAAAGTAGGGTTTTTGAGGAATACAGATAAGTATTGTTCTCAAAGCCATCATGCACAGCTGCTTTCAAATCAGACTATTGCAAAATGGTCTGTAAAGTCTCTTTCAGCGATATCTGTCATTGCAAAATACAGAAATATTGCTCTTCCTTCAATAGCCATCAAAGTCATACCTCTCTAATACATGTGAATTTCAAACATGGAAATACTGTGCTCCCTGGCTTAAAGTACTTTGAAATTAATGCTCAGTTCCTAACCACTTTTTCTTAGATGTCCATTAATAGAATCAACAATTACATTAGTACAGGACTTTATCGTCCTAGTTTTGACACATCAGCAAAACATTTTTCTGATGTTTTCTTCTATGCCTTAAATATTGTCCTGCAAATATAGGGGGTCATTCCAACCTCGGCGGTCGGTGTTAAAGCGGCGGCAAAACTGCTAACCGGCTGGCGGTAAAAAAAATGGAATTCCGACCCTGGCGGAAACCGCCAACAGAGCCCGCCACTTCAACACACCGCCCGCCACAGCGGGACAAACAAACAGTGCGGCGGTCACTGCCAACAAACAGGCGGGAGACAATGTACTACCCACCCTATCACAACACTCCAATCCGCCACCTTTTCCGGGGCGGTAGCCCTGCCGATAAAAACACGGCGGAAACAGCCATTTCAAACGGAAAACGCTCACCTCCATACACCCCACGAGGAATCTGGACAGCATGGAACCCGAACTCCACATCCTCCCAGCGATTGTCTTCCTGCTCCTCTACCAGGAGCACGAACGCCGGTGCAGAAGACAACGGTGAGTACTGCACCTACGACACAGGGGAGGGGGGAGGCAAAAAATCACGGGGACACACATATGCGACACACTCGCCATCACCCTCACCCACTACAACACACACATCAATGCATAGCAACACATCACAGTTACCCCCCCAATCCCCCTGGAAGAATGCAAAGACAAAAGGAAATGATTATAAACTTTGGAATATATTGTATGACTGAGTATAAAATATATCACACATCTAAAACTTTATATACATAAATTGTCAAGTCCGATATGTGTATCTGGCATTGTTCGTGGGCCACTGGGCCCAAATCACATGGGCAAAGCCCACACAGGATACCTGACTCCAACGGAGAGAACACTGCAGGGGCATCAGATAGGAAAACTACAGGCACCTCAGGGGGAAGGGAAGGGGGGGCACCTCAGCCAGATGAGTCCACAACGCCAGATCCACCAGGGGCCTCCATGGCCACTGTTCCATCCTGGGGAGTGCAAAGCCACAGTCTCTCAAGTCTCTACAGTGGGTGGCTTGCCCACCGTGCCATCCTGGGGAGTGCAAAGCCACAGTCTCTCAAGTCTCTACAGTGGGTGGCTTGCCCACTGTGCCATCCTGGGGAGTGCAAAGCCACAGTCTCTCAAGTCTCTACAGTGGGTGGCTTTCCCACTGTTACATCCTGGGGAGTGCAAAGCCACAGTCTCTCAAGTCAATATCAGTCTCCACTGGTACTGGAGGGGGACTAGTGCCCAGAGTGCTTCGTACAGCCCTGCCCGACACAGATGCGGGCCTGCCCCTTCCGCTAATGGGCCAGCGGTGCTTGAGATGAAGTGCCCAGCGGAGCGGTGCTTGAGATGAAGTGCCCAGCGGAGCGGTGCTTGAGATGAAGGGCCCAGCAGAGCGGTGCTTGAGATGAAGGGCCCAGCGGAGCGGTGCTTGAGATGAAGGGCCCAGTTCAGCCGTGCTTGAGACGGCAGTGCCCAGTTCAGTGGATCAGCCCATGGCGTGGAGGTCATTCGCCACCTGACCTGTGGCTGGCTGCACCTTCCTGCCCACCTGGGATGGGCCTGGTGGGGCCCTCCTGGGCTGCAGTACCAGGCCTGTTGGTGTCCTCCTGCCCACCTTGGATGGGGCATGCGGGGCCCTCCTGCACAGCTGGGCTGCTGGCGGTCTTGTCGGGCGTGGTGCCCTTCCCAGCCTTCCCTGGTCACCTGTGGCCCTTCCCCACCTTTGGCGGTGTGCCAAGTGGCACCACACTCCCTGCCGGAGCCATGGTAGGGATTTTGGTCCCAGGTGTTTTAGGCCTCTCGCGCCGGGCACTGACAATCTTCGCATGCTTTTGCGGCGGTGGGCTGACCCTGCCTCGGCTCCCTACTGAGCTGTCTGCCCTTGAGGGTGGGGGACTCCACAGTCCATGGCAGACTGTCTTCACAGGGTCCGCTGTTGTGGTGGCAGAGGTGCTGACTGGAGTCTTTTTAGATGGACGGGGTGGAGGAGTTGTTGGGAAGAGGTCAAGTGTGGAAAGGAAAATAAGTTTAGTAAGAGAGGGACGGGTAGGTGTATTAGGTATGGGAGTGGAGGAAGAGGTTGTGGTTGTAGGAGTTTGAAGTCTGGTGTCTTTGGGTGCAGGTGCTTGGGCTGGAGGCTGTTGTGAGGTGGATGGCTGTTGGGTGGGTGGCTGCCTGCGTTTGTGTATCTTGGAAGAGGGGGTGACAGACACACTGGGAGAGGACACAGGGGACGTGTGAATGGTAGTGGGGGTGGTGACTGCACGTGTGCGGGGGGTTCTGGTGGGTGTGCTGGTGATGGACGTAGTGGCTGAAGATGTTGTGCATGCAGGTGTGAGTAGAGACGTGACAGGGAGGGAGGAGGGAGACGAGGAGGAGGGGGACACAGTGGAGGCAGTGGGTGTTGGTATGTCTGTAAGTGGATGTTGCTTGTGTGAATGCTTGTGTGATGTGTGGTGCTTATGTCTGGATGAGCTTCCCTTGGGTGTTGAGGTGTGTGCAGGCTGGTCTGATGGTGTGTCTGGGATAGGCAGAGGTACAGGGGATTGGGTCTGGTTGGAGGAAGTTGTAGGGGGGAGGCTAGAGACAGGGACAATTGCTGCCATCAGTGCTGAGGCCAGAGTGTTGAATGATCGCTGATGGGCAGCCTGACCCGAATGAATGCCCTCCAGGTATGCATTACTCTGGTGCACCTCCCTTTCTACACCCTGGATGGCATTCAAAAGGGTAGACTGCCCAACAATGATCGTCCTCAGGAGGTCAATGACCTCCTCACTGAGGGCAGCAGGGGTGACAGGGGCAGGGCCTGAGGTGCCTGGGGCGAAGGAGATGCCCACCTTCCTGGGTGAGCGGGCACGGGCAAACGCTGAGGGGCTGCTGGGAGGGCAGTGCTGGTGCGCTGGGTGGCGGCTGTACCCGTTGTAGCAGGGGGCACTTATGTTGCCGCCATCGCAAGGCAGCTCCCTTCAGAGGAAGAGTTGCTGTCACTGACATCCGCACGAGTCCCCGCTGTGGAGCTCCCCTCGCCCTCCGTCTCACTGGTGAAATCCGAGTCAGTTGCATGGCCCGCCATGGCCATGTGAGATGCAGCTCCCTCGTGCTCCGATGCCACTTCTCCTCCGCCTGATGATGCTAATGCACAAATGAACAGGAAGACAAAAAAAATAGGGGGGTGGGGAAAAATAAAGAAATGTTGAGTGCATGCATTGGCGACACCGTTGGCGGACAGGACAGACACAGAAGCCCCCTGCACTACGCCGCGCACTTGGGGTCCACTACGCAATCCGTGGGACATGGCCTACAAGCCTATGGGCGACCCCTGCTCGCATACATGACACAGGGCAATGAATAGCTGCACTTGGCACCCTACAGAGGTGGTGGGCGGGGGCACAGGGCCATGCCTTACGGAGGGGCCTAGCCTACAGATATCGCCCTGGCCTAGGGATACCCACAGCCCTCCTCCCCCACCCAGACACCTCCACTGCGCGCAAAGTCACCAGGATTTGAGTGTACTCACCCCCTTGTGTCTGCTGTGATGTCCTCATGCGCCCATCCAAATCGGGGTAGGCCACCGCCAGGATCCGGGACATCAGGGGGGTCAAAGTACGCCTGGCACCCCTCCCACGTTGGGAGGCCATCCCCAGCTGAGCCTCCGCTGTCTTCCTGCTCCAGCGTCGGATGTCCTCCCATCTCTTCCTGCAGTGGGTGCCCCGTCTCTGGTGGACCCCCAGGGTCCGGACGTCCTTGGCGATGGCACGCCAAATAGCGATTTTCTGGTGGGCGCTGACCTATGTGACATGTACAGGGAGAGAAGAATAATCATCACCTTCTGCATGCTCGATGTGAGTGGCCCCCCCATCCCCACCCTTGCCATGTGGCACATGCTCTCATCCGTCGTTTGATCCATGCCTCAATCGCTCCCCTCCCCACCATCTTTCATCCACCCCACTCAACACAGGCATTGGCCACAAAGCATGGTCCCAGTGTACTTACCTGTTGGTCTGGAGGACCATAGAGTAGCGCATACTGGGGGAGGACCCCATCCACGAGTTTCTCGAACTCTTGAGCAGTGAAGGCAGGGGCCCTTTCCCCAGTCGCATGAGCCATTGTCTCTTCCAGACCGTGGTCACAGCAGCACTTGCAGTGTAGGTCCTTTCCTGTGGAAGATCAGGTATCGAGTGATTAAGCAGATAGAAAATGGCGGTCCCGCCCGCGGCGGTGCGTACCGTGGCGGTGCGTACCGCGACCGCCGGCGCACATCGTTATTGGCTCCTGAGACCCATAGGCTTCAATGTTAACCAATGCAGCTTTGCGCCGCGGTCTTCGACCGGCTACCGCCACAGTGTCACACACCAGCGCATTGACCTCACATCCCATTGTCGCACTTCACAGGTCAGGCAGCCGCCATTTCAAGGGCCCACATGCCTTATTTTCTACTGCGTCACACATACCTAGGCCTTGCATCGACACTCATACAAGCCATTCAATGCATTGGGAATCGTGTTATGTACAAGCTGTGGTTACGTACCTGTGGGTTGTTTGACTCTGTGCTCGCTGTTTTCCTTCATAGGCACCGTCCGCTGGGACATGCGAGGAGATGGAGAAATCTTCCCGTGTACAGACCGCTGGTGGACCTGTCGACAATGGAGGAAAGACATGTCATACTGACATACAGGCTTGACCGAGCCACTATACAGGAACTATGTACCCAGTTGGAGCCAGACCTGATGTCACCAATCCGCCAACCCACAGGGATCCCCCCTCTAGTGCAGGTGCTGTCAGTACTCCATTTCCTAGCAAGTGAGTCATTTCAAACAACAGTGGCCATATCATCAGGGATGTCCCAGCCCATGTTTTCCAAGGTGTTGTCCAGAGTGTTGTCTGCCCTGCTCAAACACATGCGGAGCTACATCGTCTTCCCTGAGGTGGGGGATTTGGCTACAGGGAAGGCTGATTTCTATGCCCTTGGACATATACCCAATATCATTGGTGCCATTGATGGGACACATGTTGCTTTGGTCCCCCCCAGCCGGAGTGAACAGGTGTACAGGAACAGGAAGAGTTATCATTCCATGAATGTCCAGATGGTGTGTTTGGCTGACCAGTACATCTCCCATGTTAATGCCAAGTTCCCTGGGTGAGTGCATGACGCGTACATCATGCGGAATAGCAGCATCCCTTACGTGATGGGTCAACTCCAGAGGCACCGTGTGTGGCTAATTGGTGACTCTGGTTACCCCAACCTGTCATGGCTACTGACCCCAGTGAGGAATCCCAGGACAAGGGCAGAGGAACAGTACAATGAGGTCCATGGGAGAACTAGGAGGGTGATAGAGCGGACCTTTGGCCTCCTGAAGGCCAGGTTTAGGTGCCTCCATATGACTGGTGGATCCCTAATGTACTCACCAAAGAAGGTGTGCCAGATCATCGTGGCCTGCTGTATGCTTCATAACCTGGCTTTGCTACGCCAGGTGCCTTTTCTGCAGGAGGATGGTCCAGATGGTGGTGTTGTAGCAGCTGTGGAGCCTGTGGAGAGTGAAGAGGAGGAAGGCGAAGAGGACGACATAGACAACAGGAACACAGTAATACACCAGTATTTTCAATGACACACAGGTAAGAATCCACACCGGCATATTATATATACTTAACCCCTACTACCTCTCTACTGTCTGTCCTTTTCCCCCAGTGTATGGTAACTGAGTTGTGACTTTCCCTTCCGATTTCAGAGATGTGGGCCCCACTGCTTGACATCTGCTTTATTTCCCCATGGACTACAGCTGTGTGACATTGGTATGTTGGCATCACAATGTGTATATGCCATTTGGCACGGTAATGTCTAATACATTTGTACAAAATCCCAGCCAGACTCCAGATTGTTTTATGCAATAAGTGTGTTTATTACAGTGCTCAAAATTGGTGGGTGGTTGCAAATCGTTGAGGTGTGATGGTGGAGGATTGTCCATGGCAGAGTCCAGACTATCAGTATCACAGGTGCATTGTCCAGATGCCTGTGGAAAGTGGAGCAGGGGCAGTGTAAGGTTGGACAGGGTGTCAATGTGGGACAGTGGGATGACAATCAGGGAGGTATCCTTTGCTGGCGGGGGTCTTGGCCTCTTACTCTGTCTTCTTCCTGGTTCTCAGGGCCCGCTTGCGGGGTGGTTCTCCTTCTGCAGGGGGTGGGGTTCTGGTGGCCTGTTGGTCTTGTGTCGGGGCCTCCTGTCCACTCGCGCCGGCGGAGGTGGTAGGCAGTTCTTGGTCCATGCTAGTGTCAGGGGCCCTTTGTGGTGCAACAGTGTCCCGCAATGTGGTGACTACCTGATTCAGAGCCACTACGATGGTGCCCATGGCGGTACTGATGTTTCTTAGTTCTTCCCTGAACCCCATATACTGTTGCTCCTGCAGAAGCTGGATCTCCTGAAACCTTGCCAGGAACGTGGCCATCGTCTCCTGGGAGTGGTGGTATGCTCCCATGATGGAGGAGAGGGCCTCGTGGAGGGTGGGTTCCCTGGGCCTGTCCCCCCCCTGTCGCACAGCAGCCCTCCCAGTTCCCCTGTGCCTCTGTCCCCTGGACTGTGTGACCACTACCACTGCCTCCAGGTCCCTGTTGTTGTTGGGGTGGTGGGTTGACCTGGGTGCCCTGTAGGGGTGGACACATCGCTGATTGACGTGTCCTGGGGACAGAGATATGGCCCCGCTTGGTGGGTACTGTGCTGGTGTTCCCAGAGGGGGGAAGGTCTGCTGTGGCCTGTGGCTGTCTGAGGGGAGCTGACTGTCCAGAGGTCCCCGATGGGCCGGGCTGGTCATCTAGATCCAGGGAGACAGAGGTGCTGTCATCACTGTGGGCCTCTTCTGGGGGTGGAGTGGACATTTGTGGACCCTCCTGTGCGGTGACGTGGCGTTCGTGTCCTGCAGGGGTATAAATGTATGATTATTGCTTCTGTGTGTGCCATAGCGTGCAATGGGTGGGTGCCCATGTACCCCTGTGCTTACATTCCTGTGTGGGGGCTTTAGTGACGGTGGTTTGTGGGGGGGATGGGTATGTGCAGTGGGCATGCTTAGGTGATGGGTGTCCATGCTTTGTGGTCGCATGCAGGGCTTGGTGTTGGGATGGGTGGGTTGTGAGGGTGAGACATTTTCAAGGAGTAGGTGTGATGGGGTGGGGGTGAGGGTGGGGGTATGGGTTGGCATGCTGGTGTGGTTGGGGGGATGAAGTAGTTAAGATTTGACTTACCAGAGTCCATTCCTCTGCCTACTCCTGCGAGGCCGTCAGGATGCAGGATCGCCAAGACCTGCTCCTCCCATGTTGTAAATTCTGGGGGAGGAGGTGGGGGTCCGCCGCCAGTCTTCTGCACCGCGATGTTGTGCCTGGATACCATGGAACGCACCTTCCACCGTAGGTCGTTCCACCGCTTCCTGATGTCGTCCCTATTTCTTGGGTGCTGTCCCACAGCGTTGACCCTGTCCACTATTCTGCTCCATAGCTCCATCTTCTTGGCAATGGTGGTGTGCTGCACCTGTGTCCCGAAGAGCTGTGGCTCTACCCGTACAATTTCCTCCACCATAATCCTGAGTTCATCGCCAGAAAACCTGGGGTGTCTTTGCGGTGCCATAGGGTGGTTTGGGTGTTGTGTGGGGTGGATTGTGTGTTGCTAAGTGTGGTGATGTGTATTGGTGTGTAGTTTGAAGTGCGTGGTAATATTGCTGGGTGACAGTGAATTGCGCGTCTGGGTGCTCGGGTCTCTTTTCTCTGTGCGTGTTCACAAATCTCTATGAGTAGGGGTTTTTGGGTGATGTGGGTGTGTGTTTTATATTGTATTGGGTGTGTGGGAGTGGTGTGTGTATGTGTCTCAGGTGTGTGTATTTCGATTTATCCAATGTGGCTGTGTTTAGTAAGAGTGTGTGTATTTTGAGCGCGGCGGTGTGTACCACCAATGGAATACTGCGGTTGAAAGACCGCCGCGTGGATTCGTGTGTCGTGATAGTGTGGGCGTATTTCTGTTGGCGTGACGGTGGAGGTTTGGTCATCGCCAGTTTCTCGCTGGCCTTTGGTGTGGCGGACTTTTGTGGATGTCTGTATTTTGGCAGTTTGACTGTTGTGGGTCAGAATGACCGTGGCAGGTTTACCGCGGCCGCGGCGGTGTTATGGCGGTCTTCTGCACGGCGGTAAGCGCCTTTTACAGCCGAGGTTGTAATGACCCCCATAGTGTGTTCTGAATGTTGCTTAAAAAAATATTGCCTTTTTGGATATGATAGTGGACAATTTATCCAGAATGAGCTATTTTTTACATAAATTATTTTTATGCCACTGTATTCATGGCAGACAATATTTTTTGAAACCACACAAGGTACCTGGTGAAAAACATTTTTTCCCAGTTGGAAAGTCACCTTACCTAGGGTCTCAAAAACAGATATTTGAGAGGTCGTTTCACCCACAACTTATCATTGCATTCGTCATTCTCGGCAACCCTTCACACTGGATTAAGATGGTACTACTCCATTGTATTCACCCAAACCTGGAAGTTTCTTAAATATTCTTTCTTTCAGGAATTTACAGAGGACAGATCATATGTTAAAAATATCTATTGATATACCCAAAGAATATTTCTTTATTCATAGGCACCCTTGGCAGGTGTTAAAAGCAAAAACTGTGTGGTATAGTGGTGAAAATAATATTTTGCCTAACCACCTATAAGTGGCAACATGTTTTGACCAAATTAAGTGCTAAAAATGGTCAACAGTCTTTTTCAGTGCTTCAGAGTTCCCCATCTAATTCATGCATAGCAAGCAAAAATATTTGCAGCATAAGGCTATCAATCGTGTTTACTTTCATTCAGAAATAAATCCTGTAGAAAAGAGAACAAACATCTTGGAAATATATGTAATAACAACTAGGGGATACATTCACTCAACGCTATGGTTAATTGTATGTAGTGTGATCCCTGGTACAACCATATACCACTCAGAATGCTCACTCTGCACCTAGACAC
Organism: Pleurodeles waltl; assembly: GCF_031143425.1. NCBI lineage: Eukaryota > Metazoa > Chordata > Amphibia > Caudata > Salamandridae > Pleurodeles > Pleurodeles waltl. The sequence continues at coordinate 284,609,030 of NC_090447.1, forward strand.
TGCAAAGCTCTAAAGCAAGAGAGTGAGTAAGCATTTCCCAAGAGGAATGCCTTAAGGTCCTTCAGGAGCTCTTATCCCAAATAGAATGGTCCTTAATACCACCAAATGAGTTTGTCTAAGACTGTGCACACATGGCCTTCAGTAGAAATTATTTTAAAACTGAAGATGGATTTTATTTAGCGGTGCATGAAACACACATGGGCAGTACCTATGCCCCGAGTGCAGCATGCCTGTATGTTTGCACATTTGAAAAATAACACATTTTCAACTGCTCCAATCCTTTTTCTGCAAACATTGAACTAGGAAAACATTAGATTGATGTACATTTGGGTAATGAAGAAGAAGCCATTGCCTTTTTGGGCTGGATCAACAAAAGGAATACGTTCCTTTGGTTTAGCATGAATAGAAGCAAAACAGAAATTTCCCTTTTTACATCTGAAGATAGCAACTACAAAAACCCTCTTAAGTGTGAAGTGTTTTACAAGCCCACTGATGGTAGTACCCTTTTTAGGTATGATAGTTGACATCCTATAACCCCCTGTCATAATCTCCCAGTTGGATAGTTTTTGAGGCTAGGGAGCAACTGTACAGGAAAACAGGACCTTATTCACCAAGAGGGTCTGTTACCCAAAGGCTGCAAGAAAGAAAGCATCATATAATAGTAATTAAAAAGGCAAAAAAGAAGGCATACAACACTCCAAGAGACGTACTGTGGCAAACAATCTAAAAATGATTTACTGATTGACTCATCTGTTTAACAACCTATGGGGTTTATTCCAATGCAATACCAAATATTGTTAATAAACACTGGAGAACCTAAACGTCAGGGGCGCTGAATTTTGCAAAAGTAATGTACTCCATCAGATGGGGTCAATCGCTCAAAGAGGAAGTGGTACACACATGACCTGAATACAAGAATGCTTTCATCACAACATGGAATTTACAACCTGTAGTAGGTCATTCCACCTTGCAAACATTGTAATATTTGTAGATACCCCAAGACAGCTAAGCAACTTGACCTTGGCAAGAATATTCCATGGGTCCTGAGACATTTCACAAACTGACTCAGCTAATGTGGTCTACGCGATTACATGCCTGTGTGGTTTCAGATATATAGGAAGAACACATGTAAAGACTGGAATCAACAAACATAGCAGTACAATATGGCATAAGAAGACATTCATAAAAAGAATGCAACACTTTTAGCAAAAAGACCATTCTGGGAAGGATCTAGAATGAACAGATACCATCAAATACAGTAAACATTGATAAAAAGCTTCTTTATGCAGAGCAAAGATGGATTTACTTTAGGACATCAAATATAGGCCTCAATGATGAATTGTAGAAGACAGAATTTGATAAGTGCAATCCCTTTATTTGTAATCCATTATGTGCCCATTGTTTGGGATAGATGTATGGGAACATCTGTTTCACCCTCCTGCTTAGGTCGAGAATATCCCTGTTCCATTATCCAAAGTCCGCTCTCTTATGGGGTTGAAAGCAGTTAATTCTATTGCCTTCTCCCATAACACTTTCATCTTTTACAGTTGTTTGCCTTATAGAATGGCTGTGCATTAGCGGTAGGTGATCCAACAGAAAAATGGGTGGAATTTTTGCCTCTCCGCTTTATGCATGTAATGTGGAGATGTTGCCAAATTCTAATATGTGGAGTTTTTTTCGATTTGACATCCCCTAGCATGCTTTTCAGTCGCTAGGAGGGCACCCGGCAGGATTTTTCCTCTGCAGGCTGTTGCTGGCAGTCTCAGCTGTTAGTGGTCAGAATGCTGATGCTTGAGTAGAAAATCCACTTGAGAAGTAGCATCCTCTAGAGTGCCACGTGGTGTCATCCTCACTGATAAATCAGCATGGACCTCCACGAGTTCCACCCAGGCCCATTGTGCATTCCACTAAATTTGCATTCTTTATGCTTACTGTAGAACAATGGTCCGGTTCACTTCTGAATCTGCTGTCAACAGTGTTTTCGAAGTGATCACAAGACTTAAAACTGATCTTTGATTTCTTTCAGGTCTTTTCCACCCTTTTTTAGACTTAATTTACTGTAATTTTAGATGATGCGACGTCATGCATACGTGACGCATATATACTTTGCAATATGGAAAACAATTTAAAATACCCTGCACCACGTCACATATATGTGAGGCACGCTCACATCTGAATATGGAAATGCTTTGAAATACACCTCTTTCCACGGTATCCATGTTACTATGCAGCATTGTAGGAGATTGCTAGGTTACAAATAGTGTGCCTACCTCATGACAAAGTAAGTGTCTATATACTGAAGCAAGAAAGAGATTTAAGATATTTGGACATCCCGTACAGTTAGCATGCATTTTTCTGATATACCCTGCCATTTCTAACCACTTACCTGTGTTATACAGATCCCTAGTATGATGAGCAAATAATATATATGTGTTTTTTGTCCATTTGCATGCCTGTCTTTTGTCATTAGTGACATGTGTGTACAAACCATTGGTTGTGTGTGTCTACATAAGCAAAACCTTAATCAACCCACATGTGTTGTTTCTTTATCTGGGGTCCACTCACACTACAACCCTGAAAACTAGAAATAGCTTTAAAGGCAACTGGGTATTCTGTATGGAGAGTAATTCCACCCTGGATATGCTATTTTTTGTCAGTTATAAACCTATTTACCAGGGCTCACCAGAAACACAAATAAATAATCTACATGCATCTTAGTTAGTGACAATCGGTCAGTTCCTGGTTCCTGGTGAATTTCATGTGTCTGTTGCCACTCATTCCTCATGAAGTATTCCTGGTTTTGACAATTATATTCATCTAAACCATTCTAGGTGGTGTCAATTATGCTCAGTATTTAGACCTAACTGTATATGCTTTTGGTCAAACTGCAACAGTGCTGATATAGGCAATTTGGTTTTCTTTCTGACTAATTTTTCATACGTTTTTCTCATTCTCTGTGTATGTGTGTGTGTACAGGGGAGATGCCCCCACTCTGAACCGTGTAGCTCATTTGTATTTCTCCATATTGTAAGTGGCCTTTGATTTTAAATGCCAATATTATTAGCATTTGCATGTAAATGTACTGTTTTTATTTTACAGTAGTGGATGACATAAATGGACCACTTCTTTTGGAGATTTGAAGTGGCCACAAGTGAAAATGGTATATAGTTGTACCGGGGAAGAAATGATGTACAAGTGACCATAACTTTGAACGTATGTTTTCAACAGTTTTTTTTAACAACTTTATTTTCACAGTTTTAATCTCCAGGCACAACATTTTTTTGAAAAAAAGACAAAAGAGAGAGCACAGCTTTGCCATCAAACAAACCACGTTTTCAGAATTGCACTATGTGTGCTGCATTCAGCCGCACACATGGAAAGAGCAAAAGGCCATTAATGATTCTAGATGTGCAGGAAGGTGTCCCTTCCTGCACATAAACAATCATTAGATAATGATGATTTGCTACTTCTAAATATGCTGCATTCTGCAGCACACATAGGAGTAGCAAATCACCATTATTGACTGTATATGTGCAGGAAAGGACACCTTCCTGCACATAGACAATCATTCCTGCAGCGCAGGCACTCTTTCACTATTGTGCAAGGGTGTCTGTGTTAGTTCCTAGGCAGCTAAATTTAGTGTCAGCACTAGGGGAAACACAGGGGTATACCATATTTTTGAAAATATTGAGCATAGCTGCGTTTCTGAAGTGACATAGCGTGGTGCTGCAAATTGTGGTGCAGTGCCATGCTTCGCCACTTCCTTGTAAATGTGGCGCTTAATGTTGTTGTTTTTTTGCAGTTTTATACAGTGTAGACCTTACCCAAAGGTACTGGACTGCTTTATTGGATAATCAGTTACATTACACCAGGACACGTTCATTTTGGGCTTTAGGTATGGGGAGACTAAGGAAGTATTATGACCCTGGCGGTCTCCTGACCGGCAGGGCAAAGGTGGCGGTTTCACCAAAGATTGCCACATTATGAGTGTGGCGGGTTGGCCTCTGCTAGCATGCCACATCTCCACTCATACCGCCAGGGCGGTCAGAGACGTTGGGACGGAGATGTGCATCTCTGACCTGTTGGCCCACAGAAGACAGCTGGTATTAGAAGCTGCCTTTCCACCAGGGTTTACCCTTTCTTCCCTGTCACCGGTGGACGACTCACCCCCCCCCACAAGCACTAAACCCCCCTCACCCCCTCCAGACAAAGGACCCCCTCCTCCCACCACCCTCCAGACACAGCACTCCCCACTCCCTCCAACAGAGCGCTACCCTCCCCACCCCCTCCAGACAAAGCACTACCCTCCCCACCCCCTCCCCGTATACATGCACACGCACACAGACACCCATACGCACCAAGCATACACTCATTCACCTACACTTACATACACACATTCAACCACGCATACTCACACCCATCCAAACACGCATACTCACACCCATCCAACCACGCAGACAAACACGCATACTCATGACACTCATACTTGCATACTCACACACAGACAAACACGCATTCACCACCACACTCATACTCGCATACACACCTGCATACACACTTACATTCATACACTCACTCACTTCTAATTTCAGACATGCATACAACCACGCATACATATATTCATGCACACACGCAGACAACACACTCTCATGCACACACAATACCCGTCCCCCCTCCCACTCCCTCCGTTGTCAGAATTATCGGGTCTGGTGTGGAGGTCGGCCAGCAGGGAACGGGAATGGCTGCTTCCATATCAGCAGGACACTGCCAGGCCGTATTATTGCTCATAATATGGCAGGAGGTGTCATTCTGGGGAGCAGGGCCGGTGGTGAAACCCCCCCAGTGCCTCTGCCTGTTAGCATGACTACTGCTGGATTTCTACCCAAAGTGTGGCCAAAATCCAGCAGTACCCGTAATATGGTGGGTGGAAGACCTGGCGGTCTTCTGGTGCCTGGGACTTTGGAGGTCCTCAAGGAACACTGCCAAAATCATAATGACCACCTACATGATTTTCCCAGAATCACAGTATGTCAATCTTAAGCTGAGTTGCAGAGGCTGTAGCACTAGTCTGCAGCTCTGGCTGTAAAGCCACATTCTCTCCCCTAAGTGTAACATAAAATCATGTGATCAACTGGATACAAAAAACATCAAGATAACAAATAATTTACAAGTGCTTTGTCACTATTTGAGAAGAAATGCTTTAGGTAATACAGTTTTGATTATATTAAGGTAACATCCGGTGTGCCACATCTTAGTAATAAATATAGAATGTTAGCAATCTAGTTGGTCATTGGAATACTGTGGAAAGACAGAAGTCAGGGGCACAGACTTGGATAATTGAGGGCAGGGAAGAGGGTGCAGAGGCCCTAGGTTGACCACACTGGGCAGGCGGAAGGGTCATTGGTAGTACAGCAGACCGTGGAGGGCAGGTGAAATGGGGGAAGAAACAACAAACCAAGCATGCAGGACAGGCAATTGAGGCTGTGTTAATATATCAGACCATTGAGGCAGAAGGAACCTGCAGTGGCAGTACAACCGTACATAGTAAAATATCCAATTCAAGCAGGAGACTTCCTGTGTTTTCAAGCCCAAAAGGGCTTTATTTTAGCTACCTCATGCCTAACATCTCCCCTTTTTTCAAAGTGAGTAAATGGGGAAAATCAATTATCCACATCTTTATTCAAAATCTCCCACCTACCAAGTTGAAAATGTTGGAAAGTATGGTACATTGGATCACTGAGGGAAGGAAGAATGGGATAGGGACATGGACTGAGATGGCAGGATGGAGATGGGTAGAGGCACGAAACTGACCATACAGGGCAGGTGTCAGGGGTTGCAGTAGCACAATACACCACACAGGGCAAACAGGATGGCAGTGCTGCACAGTGTACCATGGAGAGCACTCGGGAGGGGCAGGGACATGCACATAGACAACGGAGTGCAGAGGGGAAAGAGGTAAGGGCAGTATGCTGACCATACTGGACAGATAAGAGGGACAGTTGCAGCATAACGTACCATGAAGGTCAGGAATGAGGAGGCAGGGGCACAACAACAGACCAGGAAAGGCAGAAGGGAAGAGATAAGGGTTTGCACATGGAAAACGAAAGGCAAGGGAGCAGGGCTGAAGCAGCATGCTGATGAACTAGGGCAGGTGGGATGGGCACTGGAATCAAAACACACTACAGGGGCAACAGTGGCATAAACACAGATGATGGAGGGAAGGTGGAAGGGGATCAGGGACAGAAAGCTGACCACACAGGACCAGTGGGTGGGGCTGCAACAGCACAGAAGACCATGCGTGGCAAGCAGGAGGGTTAGTAGCAGCAAAACAGCCATGGTGGGCAAGAAGGAGGAGACAGTGGCATGCACAAAGGACCATGGAGGTCAGAAGTGATGGGTAGGGGCTAGACATAGACTAGAGAGGGCAGGAAAAGAGCCTTCACAACAGACCATGTAGGCTAGGCAGGAGGAACAGTTGTAGCACAAAAGAGCATGGAGGGCAGAAGGGAGTAGCAGTACAATGGAACAAGGAGGACAGGAGGGAAGGAATAGGGGCATGAAATTCATACAAGCAGGATAGAGGAATAGAGGAGCATGGACAGGCGGTAGTCATCTGACCATGCTAGGTAGATGATATGGGCAGTGGCAGCTCTACAGAACACTCAGAGTCAATAGGAGAGGCAGTGACAGGTCCAATGAACATGGTGGGCAAAAAAGGAGAGAGCACGGGTAAGCACACACACACATCAGAGGGCAGGGCGAAGGAGGGTAGGGGCAATCAAGCTAAGAACAGAGGCTATGCAGGAGGGCAATGATGGGATATATAATTGAGGGCACAAACTAAGTGCATGAAGAGTGGGCAGGGCATCAAACTTAGTGGAGGGCAGTGACATCTCATCAGACCATGCAGGACAAGAGGTAGTGAGCTGGTGCATGGACTCAGATAAAAGAGGGTAGGGCGGAGGTAGATTGAGACAGCAAGCGAACTGTTCAGGGCAGATGGAAAAGGCCGTGGCAGAGCAATAGCCACACAGGGCTGTAATGAGGGAGCAAGGGCATGGACTTGGACAATGGATAGCAAGGAGGTGGAGGGGTAGGAGCAGAAAGTTAGGGTAGGTTTTTGTGTGTCTTTAACTATGTTATTTTAACTATATTAATGTGCAACTGTACTTATTTAGAGTTTTTCCTCTTTTACCATTATAAGGATAGGGTCACAATATTTTTGCAAACTATATTTTGGACAGGGTATTTGTGTTACACAATATTGTTGGTTTTGATATTCTGTCAGTGATCCCAATGAGACCCTCCTCTTGCAACCTGGCTTGGCCTTGTTGGGAACAGTAGATGATGGGGGAGATATCCCCGTGAGCCCCTTCTTTTCCCTGACTGCTCAGCTCACTACTCTTGGCGGTACACCAGGTAGTGGCCCACCACTGGCCACTCCACCGACCCTAGACATGTGGTAGTCAAAGGTGTGGAAAATCCATGCAATGGAAAGGTTGACAACACTGGTGTTGTCCACCATGCTGCAGTACAAGAGAACATGGATCCCCTTCCACACTTTGGGGTTCATTACAACCCTGGCGGACGGTGTTAAAGGTGCGGTAATACCGCAAACAGGCAGGCGGAGAAAAAAAGGGAATCATGACCCTGGCGGAAACCGCCAACAAAGACAGCCACTTTAACACACCGCCCGCCACGGCGGTACAAACAAGCAGCGCGGCGGTCACCGCCAACAGACAGGCGGAAGACAATGTACAAGAAAGAAGAATGAGCTACAGCTAATGTTCACTGTTATTTACAATGTAAAACAACCCAAAAATCAAGATAAATTAAATACAAAAACCGATGTTTATTACATATGTATGTACAACAACAAAACAACACGATAATCAAAGTTAAGTTATATAAATATTTACATGTTCAAAGGGAAAGACTCACACACTTATATATAGTGAATAGACAAAGACAAAGTGTTATACAAGACAAGACACAAGAGATAATAGAAACATAACATTGAAAGAAGAACAAGAAGTCCAAACTGTCCAAAATACAATAAAATACAAATTGAATATATACTTTCTCTACGGCACTACTTTAAAGCCTTAATAGTATTCACAGTTATGACATATTATAACTTAGAACAAGATCATGTCTCCACCTAATTCATAAAGAAAAATTACTTGGACCCTAGAGTTCATATTCCATTCTAACAACTGTAGGAACTAAGCCTACGCACGTTTCGGCGGTAAACCTCCGATTTGTCAAAACCGCCTTCATCAGGGCAGTTCCTTTTTAATGTTAGGTGACTAATGTCGCAGATCTTTTAGATTCTCGTCTTTCCCATCCAAATCAAATCTGATAAATACAAAAAATAACAATAACAAATATCAAAATAGTACGTTTACTACAATTCCTTGAGATTCAGCTAACCACCTGCATAATACCACAATCCAATACCATCAAAAAGATCGCCCATAGTATCACCACCCGCCAATCCGACACCTTTTCCGGGGCAGATTCACCGTGGATAAAAACACGGCGGAAACAGTTACTGCAATGGGAAAACACTCACCTGAACACATCCCACGAGGAAGGAGGACTCCATGGAGCTGGAATTACAAATCCTACCGGCCCTTGTATTCCTACTCATCTACGAAGAGCAACGCCGGCGCCGGCAAAGACAACGGTGAGTACTGCACCTCCGACATAGGGGAGGCAAAAGTTAGGGGGACACACACGAAACACCCCCACCCTCGCATATTACAACACACACACCAATGCATTCACAAAAATCACAGTAACAACCCACAACCCCCCCGGAAGAATGCAAAAGACAAAACTAAATCAGTTCAAACATTGTAATGTATCACTATACATGTTCCAAAAATATGCAGATATAATATAAAATTATTCAAAAGTATATACATTACGAGAAGTAGTGCAGATATGCACATATCAATGTCCGTGCACCACTAGTCCAAAAATGCATGGGCGAGGCCCACAAAAAATACCTGTCCACAAACGGAGAGAACACTGCCGGGGCATCAGATAGAAATACTAAAGGCACCTCAGGGGTAAGGGAAGGGGGGGCACCTCAGCCGGATGAGTGCAAAGCCAGATCCACGATGGGGCTCCATGCCCATTGATGTATCTTGGGGAGTGCAAAGCCACAGTCTCTCAAGTCTCTACAGTGGGTGGTTTGCCCACTGTACCATCCTGGGGAGTGCAAAGCCACAGTCTCTCGAGTCTCTACAGTGGGTGGTTTGCCCACTGTACCATCCTGGGGAGTGCAAAGATACAGTCTCTCAAGTCTCTACAGTGGGTGGGTTGCCCACTGTACCATCCTGGGGAGTGCAAAGCCACAGTCTCTCAAGTCTCTACAGTGGGTGGTTTGCCCACTCTACCATCCTGGGGAGTGCAAAGCCACAGTCTCTCAAGTCTCTACAGTGGGTGGTTTGCCCACTCTACCATCCTGGGGAGTGCAAAGCCACAGTCTCTCAAGTCTCTACAGTTTGTAGGTTGCCCACTGGACCATCCTGGGGATTGCAAAGACACAGTTTCGCAAGTAGATAACAGGCTCCACTGGTTCTGGAGGGGGACTGGTGCCCAGACTGGATTAGTCTCCCCGTGACAGTTCCTGTCCCGTCACTGTCCCAGCTGCACATGGGATAACGATGCTTGATGTGGCGGCCTTTTCATTCTTCCCTGGTGCATGCCCTGTTCAGCGGTGCTTTGCCATGGCGGTCTCTGGACTGTTCAGCGGTGCTTTGCCATGGCGGTCTCTGGACTGTTCAGCGGTGCTTTACCATGGCGGTCGCTGGACTGTTCAGCGGTGCTTTGCCATGGCGCCTCTGGACTGTTCAGCGGTGCTTTGCCATGGCAGTCTCTGGACTGTTCAGCGGTGCTTTGCCATGGCGGTCTCTGGACTGTTCAGCGGTGCTTTGCCATGGCAGTCTCTGGACTGTTCAGCGGTGCTTTGCCATGGCGGTCTCTGGACTGTTCAGCAGTGCTTTGCCATGGCGGTCTCTGGACTGTTCAGCTGTGCTTTGCCATGGCGGTTCTGGACTGTTCAGCAGTGCTTTGCCATGGCGGTCTCTGGACTGTTCAGCGGTGCTTTGCCATGGCGGTCTCTGGACTGTTCAGCAGTGCTTTGCCATGGCGGTTCTGTACTGTTCAGCGGTGCTTTGCCATGGCGGTTCTGGACTGTTCAGCGGTGCTTTGCCATGGCGGTTCTGGACTGTTCAGCAGTGCTTTGCCATGGCGGTTCTGGACTGGGCATTGGTGTGTGGCATGACGTTCTCTGGACTGGGCATTGGTGTGTGGCATGACGTTCCCTCATTGCCCAGCGGGGCTGTGGCAGCCGGGGCCCTCCTGGGCACTGACTCCAGTGATGGTCTCCTGACCAGTGACGATACTTGGGCCCTCCTGGGCACTGACTCTGGCGGTGGTCTCCTGACCAGTGACGATACTTGGGCCCTCCTGGGCACTGACTCTGATAGTGGTCTCCTGACCAGTGACGATACTTGGGCCCTCCTGGGCACTGACTCTGGCGGTGGTCTCCTGACCAGTGACGATACTTGGGCCCTCCTGGGCACTGACTCCGGCCCTCCTGGGCACTGACTCTGGCAGTGGCAGTGGTCTCCTGACCAGTGACGATACTTGTGCCCTCCTGGGCACTGACTCTGGCGGTGGTCTCCAGACCAGTGACGATACTTGGGCCCTCCTGGGCACTGACTCTGGCGGTGGTCTCCTGACCAGTGACGATACTTGGGCCCTCCTGGGCACTGACTCTGGCGGTGGTCTCCTGACCAGTGACGATACTTGGGCCCTCCTGGGCAATGACTCTGGCGGTGGTCTCCTGACCAGTGACGATACTTGGGCCCTCCTGGGCAATGACTCTGGCGGTGGTCTCCGGACCAGTGACGACGGTGCTGGCGGTGGCGTCCCGACCGCCGGGAAGGATGCCGCCCTTCTCCGCCGTGATGCTCACACCAGGCTGTGCAGACTTCCTCTGGCCCTTCACCACTTTTGGAGGAGTCACAGCTGACTCTGCAATCCCCCTGGGACCCCTGTGAGTTGTTTTGCCTCCAGGAGTCTTCACAGGGTCCCGTCGGCCACTTTCCAATTTCAGAGCCTTTACAGGGGGTGGGCTGCCAGTGCCTTGGCTCCGGGTCACACTGCCTGCCCTGGTGGCCGGTGCACTCCACACACCTTGAACAGGCACCACTGGTACTGGAGGCTTTTTGGCTGAGGCGCTACAACGTGACTGATGAATTGGAGGGGGGGAGGGGGCAAAAAGGTCAACTTTGCAGAGGGACAGTTTCTGACGAACACTGGGATGGGTAGTTGGAGGGGGTCTGGGAGTGGAGGAAGAGGAGGTGGTTGTAGGAGGTGTCACTTTAGGTTTTTTGGGTGCAGGTGCAGGTACTGGAGGCTGTCGTGAGGTGGATGGATGTTGGGTGTGTGGGTGCCCGCGTTTGTGTACTTTGGGATGGGGCGTCACAGACACACTGGGAGAGGACACAGGGGACGTGTAAATGGGAGTGGAGGTGGTGAGTGCAGGTGAGCGGGGTGTGGTGCTGGGTGTTCTGGTGCGACTCCTGATGCCTGTAGATGTAGTGCATGCAGGTGAGAGTGTAGACGAGACTGGGAGGGAGGAGGGAGATGACGAGGAGGGGGACACAGTGGAGGCAGTGGATGTTGCTGTGTCTGCATGTGGGTGATGCTTGTGTGTGTGCCTGTCGGTTGTGTGGTGCCTATGTTTGCCAGAGCTTCCCTCGTGTGTTGACGTGTGTGGATGCTGGTCTGTAGGTGTGCTTGGGATGGGATGGGGTACAGGGGATTGGGTCTGGGTGGAGGAGGTTGGAGGGGGGAGGCTAGACACATGGACAATGGCTGCCATCAGTGCTGAGGCCAGAGATTGCAGGGTTCTCTGAAGGACAGCCTGACCAGAATGAATGCCCTCCAGGAATGCATTACTGTGTTGCAACTCCCTTTCTACACCCTGGATGGCATTCACAATGGTAGACTGCCCAACAGTGAGTGACCTGAGGAGGTCAATGGCATCCTCACTGAGGGCAGCAGGGGTGACAGGGGCAGGGCCTAAGGTGCCTGGGGAGAAGGTGATGCCCACCCTCCTGGGTGAGCGGGCACGGGGCGAACGCTGAGGGGCTGCTGGGAGGGCGGTTCTGGTAGGGGAGGTGGCGGCTGTACCTGTAGAAGTGGGGCGCACAGATGGTGCCGCCACCACAAGGGAGCTCCCATCGCCGGACGAGTCTGTGTCGCTGGTTGGTGATCCGGTGGCCGACGTGAAGCTCCCCTCGCCCTCCTTTCCACTGGTACATTCTGAGTCGGTGGTGTGGCCCTCCATGGCCATGTGGGATGCAGCTCCCTCGTGCTCCGGTGCCACTGTACCTCCGTCTGATGATGCTGATGCACAAAAGAACAGGGAGAGCACAAAAAGGGGAGGGGAAGACAGAAGAAAGACAGGTTGAGTGCATGGCATACCGCTACCGTTGGCGGACAATACAGACACAACAGCCCCCTGCACTACGCCGTGCTCTTGGCCTCTGCAGATGCAATTTCTGGGATCTGGCCTACATGGCTATGGTGGACATCTGCACACATGGATGCCACAGGGGCATCTATACCTGTACTTGGCACTCTACTGCGGTGGGGTAGAGTGCCACATGGCCTGCATTACGGAGGGGCCTAGTCTACGTATTTCTGCCTGGCCTAGGTACACCCACAGGCCTCCTCCCCCACCCAGACCCCTCCACTGCGCGCAAAGTCCGCAGAATGAGAGAGTACTCACCCCCTTGTGTCTGCTGTAATGCCTTCAAGCGCCCATCCAACTCAGGGTAGGCCACCGCCAGGATCCTGAACATCAGGGGGGTCATGGGGCGAAGGGCACCCCTCCCACGTTGGGAGGCCATCCCCAGCTGAGCCTCCGCCGTCTTCTTGCTCCAGCGGCGAATGTTCTCCCTTCTTTTCCGGCAGTGGGTGCCCCGTCTCTGGTGGACCCCCACGCCAAATGTCCTTCTTCTGGTGGGCGCTGACCTACATGACATGCACAAGGGAAGAAGCGAAGTCATTACCAACTGCACCGTTGATTTGAGTGGCCCCCCTCCCTACCCTAGTCATGTGGCACATTCATTCACATGCATTCATGTTCCCTGAACTCTGCCCCCTTCCCTCTTACAACCAGCCCTCTCCACCCAGGCCTAGCCACAGCAGCACTTGCAGTGTAGGTCCTCTCCTGTCGAAGATCAGGTATCTAGTGATTGAACAGATAGAAAATGGCGGTGACGTCCGCAGTGGTGACATCCGCGGCGGTGCGTATCATCACCGCCGGCACACTTGTTCATTGGCTCCTGGGACCCATAGGGTCCAATTTTAACCAATGAAGCATTGTGCTGCGGTCTACGACCGCCTACCGCGACGGTGTGCAGTTACCCCACAATCCCATTGTCCCAGTTTAGAGGTCAGACAGCCGCCATTTCAGGGGCCCACATGGCTTCATTTACTCTTGTGTCACACATAGCTAGGCCTACACTCAACACACATACAGGAAGGGTTTTGTGTTTGGTGTCGTCTTCTGTGTAACTGTGGGTACATACCTGGAAAAAAATTGACTCGGTCGTCGCTGTTGTCATTCCTAGGCGCCGTCAGCTGGGACATTTGAGAAGATGGCGGAATCCTCCGGTGTACCGACCGCTGGTGGAGCTGTTGACAATGGAGGAGCGACATTTAATCGTCACCTACAGGTTTGACCGTGCCACAATCCAGGAACTATGTACCCAGTTGGAGCCAGACCTGATGTCACCAATCCGCCATTCCACTGGAATCCCCCCGACGTGCAGGTACCGTCAGTGCTCCATTTCCTTGCAAGTGGTTCTTTTCAGACAACAGTGGCCATGGCATCAGGGATGTCCCAGCCTATGTTTTCCAATGTGCTGTCTAGAGTGTTGTCTGCCCTGCTGAAACACGTAAGGAGATACATCATTTTCCCTGAGGTGGAAGATTTGGCTACAGTGAAAGGTGACTTCTATGCCCTTGGACATATCCCCAACATCATAGGTGCTATTGATGGGACCCATGTAGCTCTGGTCCCCCCCACAGGAGTGAACAGGTGTACAGGAACAGGAAGAGTTATCATTCCATGAATGTACAGATGGTATGTTTGGCAGACCAGTACATCTCCCAGGTTAATGCTATGTTCCGTGGCTCAGTGCATGACGCCTACATCCTGCGGAATAGCAGCATCCCTGATATGATGGGTCAACTCCAGAGGCACCGGGTGTGGCTATTAGGAGACTCTGGTTACCCCAACCTGTCCTGGCTATTGACCCCAGTGAGGAATCCCAGGACCAGCGCAGAGGAACGCTACAATGAGGCCCATGGGCAGACTAGGAGGGTGATCGGACGCACCTTCGGCCTCCTTAAGGCCAGGTTCAGGTGCCTACATATGACAGGTGGTTCCCTATTCTACTCACCAAAGAAGGTGTGCCAGATCATCATCGCCTGCTCGATGCTTCACAATCTTGCTTTGCGACGCCAGGTGCCTTTTCTGCAGGAGGATGGTCCAGATGACGGTGTTGTGGCAGCTGTGGAGCCTGTGGAGCCTGTGGACAGTGATGAGGAGGAAGCTGAGGAAAAAGACAACGACAACAGGGAGTCAGTCATACAGCAATATTTCCAGTGACACACAGGTGAGAACATTTTCATTTTTACCATTACATTCACTGTCACACGTCTTCCTCTATCCTGTGTGTAATTTAATGGGATTATTTGGTAACTGAGTTGTTCCTTTCCATTACGGTTTCACAGGTGTGGTTACCAACGTGTGTCATCTGCATGCATCCTTCAAGGACTTGTGATGTATGACATAGGTATGTTGCCTTTTCAACTAGAAACACATTTTGACACTGTCATTGATAATACATTTTACCAAATCATAGACTGACTCAACATTGTTTTGTGGTTCAAGGGTGTTTATTTAAGTGCTCAAAAATGGAGGGGGGTTGTAAAATGGTGAGGGGTGATGGTGGAGGAATGTACATGGCAGAGTCCAGTCTATTAGTCTCACAGGTGCACTGCCCATATGGGCATAGGAAGTGGAGCTGGGGCAGTTTAAGTATGGACAGGGTAACAAAGTGGGACAGTGGGAGGACAATCAGGGTGGTCTCATTTCCTGGCGGGGGTCTTGCCATCTTGCTCTGTCCTCTTCCTGGATCTCAGGGACCGCTTGCGGGTGGTTGTCTGTCTGCAGGGGGTGGGGTGCTGGTGTGGTGGTCCTGTGGCGGGGCGTCCTGTCCACTAGCGCCAGGAGAGGTGGTGGGCTGTTCATCGTCCATGCTAGTGTCAGGGGCCCCTTGGAGTGCCACAGTGTCCCTCATGGTCTGCTGTATGTCCTTCAGCACCCCTTGGGCATGGTGATGGTCCTGAGCTCCTCCCTGAACCCCAAATACTGTTCCTCCTGCCGGCGCTGGGTCTCTGAAACTTGACCAGGACCGTCGCCATAATCTCCTGGAAGTGGTGGTATGCTCCCATGATGGAGGAGAGGGCCTCGTGGAGAGTGAGTTCCCTTGGCCTGTCCGCCCCCTGTCGCACAGCAGCCCTCCCAGTTCCCCTGTGTTCCTGTTCCTCCGTCACCTGGACCGTATGCCCACTGCCACTGCCCCCAGGTCCCTGGTGTTGTTGGGGTGGTGGGTTATTCTGGGTTCCCTGTAGTGGTGGACACACAGCTGATTGACCTGTCCTGGGTACGGAGGTTTGGGCCCGCTGGGTGGGTGCTGTACTGGTGTTACCAGAGGGTGGAAGGTCAGTGTTGGGCTGTGCCTGTGCAAGGGGAACCGACTGTCCCGAGGCCCACGATGGTCCGGGCTGGTCATCAGGCTCCAGTAGGGCAGAGCTGCTATCGTCACTGTGGGCCTCTTCTGTGGGTGGAGTATAGATGTCTGGACCCTCCGGTGTGGTGACGGTCCTTCGTGATCCTGCAGGGGCATAAGAGCATGATTATTGCATGTGTGTGTGTGATGGTGTGCAATGGGTGGGTGTGCATGTACCCCAGTGCAAGCATTCCTGTGTGGGGGCTTGTGTGATGATGGTTAGGAGGTTGTTATGGGTATGTGCAGTGGGCATGCTTTCGTGATGGGTGTCCATGCTTAGTTGTGTCATGCAGGGCTTGGTTTTGTGATGGGTGGTTTGTGTTATTAGTACATTAGTGAGGAGTTGTAGTGATAGGGGAGGGGGTGAGGGTGGGGGTGTGTGATAGTATGCAGGTAGGGTGGGGGATCTGATAGCTAAGATTTGACTCACCAGTGTCCATTCCTCCACCGACTCCTCCGAGGCCCTCAGGATGCATGATGGTCAAGACTTGCTCCTCCCATGTTGTTAGTTGTGGGGGAGGAGGTGGGGGTCCGCCGCCAGTCCGCTGCACCGCGATGTTGTGCCTGGAGACCGTTGAACGCACCATCCCCCGTAGGTCGTTCCACCTCTTACTGATGTCCTCCCGATTTCTTGGGTGCTGTCCCACAGCGTTGACCCTGTCGACTATTCTGCGCCATAGCTCCATCTTCCTGGCTATGGATGTGTGCTGCACCTGTGAGCCAAATAGCTGTGGCTCTACCCATGGGATTTCCTCCACCATGACCCTGAGCTCCTCCTCGGAAAAGCGGGGGTGTCTTTGGCGTGACATGGGGTGGTGTGTGTGATGTGTGGGGTGGTGTATGTGGTGATGAGTGTGGTGATGTGTAGTGGTGTGTGGTGTTTTGTGCATGGATGTTGTGTGGGTGATGGTGTTGTGTTCCTCTGTGTGGTGGGATTGTCTAATCTGTGCTGTCTCTCTGGCCTTCGTGACTAATTTTTGGTCGTAGGGGTTTGTGGGTGATGTGGGTGTGTGTTTTATATTGTGTTGGGTGTGTGGGAGTGTTGTTTGTATGTGTATCAGGTGTGTGTATTTGGAATTGTCCAATGTGGTGGTGTTTTGGAGATGTGTGTGCATTTTGAGCGCGGCGGTGTGTACCGCCAATGGAATACTGCGGTTGAAAGACGGCTGCGTGGATTCGTGGGTCGTAATAGCATGGGCGTGTTTCTGTTGGCGTGGAGGTGGAGGATTTGTTTTCGCCAGTTTAACACTGACCTTTGGTGTGGCGGAGTTGTGTGTGTGTCTGAATTTCTGGGGATTCCGAAATGTGTGTCATAATAGCTGTTGCGGAATTCCGTGGCCGCGGCGGTGTATTGGCGGTCTTCTGCACGGCGGTAAGCGGCTTTTACCGCCAATGTTGTAATGACCCCCTTTATGTTTATCGCACTTCGGAGCAGATTTAAGGAAAGTGTCATTGCACCCAGTGCAGCACCACTTTCTTGTGCCCCTGATCACCCCCCTCCACCCACCACCATGTATGCACCTTATCTACGAGACGGGGCACCATGGCTCAGAGTAAGTGGCAATAGCATCTTTTTTATTGACGCTATTAATGTACTCTGCAGGAGTAGTGAAAAAATATTTTCTCTACTCCTGTAGAGTACATAGGGCCCCATTGTATTCAATGATGTACCCCGTTTGAACACATGCTCTGAGCAGGCGTTAAAGTGCAAAAACAATGACACCAGGAAATCTCTTTGATTTCCTTGTGTCATTATTTCGACCCTCCCTAAAGGGGGAACACCCCCTTTGCATAAATTATGTGTGGCACAGGCATAATGTAGCGCAAAGAGTTACAAAGTGGCACAATGCATGCAATGTGGCACTTTGTAAATATGACACAGGGATTTTGGCCATCTAATGACACATTAGCATAAAAACAATAACGCAAATGTGTTGGTAGACGGCTCTAGGGGCACTTAAATATGCCCCTTAATATCTTTGCCGTCTGCCTCAGTTAGTGAGTTTGGTAAAGGAGTGGGCCATGGGAATGGACCGGGTAAACACTAGGCAGGAGGATGCACTTAGCTCTGTGTGTACTATTGAGATGTAGTGCACACTGGCTTCGAGGCAGCCCAACGTACTGTGAGTGAAGGGCATGGACAGGATTAGGAATAGCAATTTTGAAAATGTGGTTTATTGGATGGCAATGCTTTGTTCTTTCTTTTGTCTTTTTTTGTCAAAACAAGGAGAAATAAAAGTATTTTGCCTCATTGCACCGTGCTAATGCCACTTCTGGGGGGGGTTGCTAGTTTTTTGCGCCACTTCAGATTTATGCTTCCTTGTAAATCTGGGGCAGTGAAAAAAGGCAAAGGGTGTTGCTTGGGTATGCAGAAAACTGCATCAAGGGCCAATATTTACAAGGCGGCATTAAGCCACAAAAAGTGTCCTAATGCTGCCTTTTAAATATGGTGCAGGGCACAGTTGCATTGGAGCGTCACAAAAAGTGATGTTCCAGTGGCTGTATGAGCTTGCAAATATGCCCCTAAGTGTTTTGCACACTTCTGTCATTAGGCTGTACTAAGTTGTACCTGGGCTACATTTGAGTGCTATTTGTGCTAAATATGGGCTCTTTTTTCTCTGGTGGCCATATTGGGAGACTTGTTTGTTATGAAGCACCCTAATCTCCTTATACTAATACTTATTGCAGTACCCTCAGTAGAAAATGCTTTCAGTATTTCACTTTGATTCCATTAAGATGGTGGTCAGATGTGCCAGACTTTTGGCATAGATTCTGAATGTTAGCACTCTAGTTGTTCATAAGAACACTGCAGTAAACTGCTGAATACCAGGGAGTTAACTGGCAGTCTGCTGCTGGTGTTTAAAGTGCATGTTTAAGTCTACGTGTCAGAATTTTGTAATGATATAGAAGTGTAAGATATTTGAGAACTCACTCATTTTTCTTTCTATAGCACCAACCTTAATTTCTATGACAAAATGAAGCCCCTCATTGTGTTCCTTTCTAAATTAAATGTTTTAAGTTTCAGCAGTTAGATTCAATCAAGATAGCTTCAGGTGTGCCAAACCTTTGTCATAAGTTAGATTATTAACACTATAATTGTTCTTTGGAACACTGTGGGAGGATACAGTAAAACACAAGGGAATCAATTAACAGGCTGCTCCTCTTGGAAGTACAACAGGAAGATATTTTAGCAGTCACATAAAATATGCACTAATTGTTCTTTCTACAACATTTAAAATAATTTCTGTGTCAAAATTATTTCCTGTTTTTATTACTTACTAAATTAAATGTTTTACGTTTTACCAGCTTGAATCAACCAAGATGGCTTCAGGTGTGACACACTTTTGTCATATGTAAGACTCGTAGTACTCTAGTTGTTCTTTAGAAGACTCTGTGAGGCTGAAGTAAACACAAGGGAATCAACTGACAGGCAGCTTCTACTGGCAGGATGTTTTTTACTGAGAATGTCAGACTTCATTCTCATACTTCTGAGAAGGATAGCTTGAATTTACAGAAAACATGCTCTCATTTTAGCTTTTGGTGCACCTTCCATAACCTCATGTGACCGTATAACATGTCATAAAGTAAATAAAGTGACATTGTAAACTTTTCCCTGTCACTGAATATAAACTTTTGATAATGGTTGAATAGACCATATTAACGTAAATGTATGTATAACTCTTCACTTGAGTTTAACCCCACTGGTTCTCTTGAATCTAATGCCAATATATATCTGGACTCTAATTTTCTCAAATGTTTCTCCCTATCACCTCCACGGATGTCCTTTCTGATACCATCTATTACATTGTGTTTGACCTCTTCAGCACGTCCGCCATGAAACTCGTGCATGTGTCGGGCAACCGGGAAAGACTCATCTCTATTGACTATGGCCCTCAGATGTTGTAAAAATATTTTGTGTACTTGAAGTTTGGTGCTACCTACATATAGCTTTGGACAACTGCATTTTAAAATATAGATTACATATTCACTCTTGCAGTCATATCTGCCTTTAATAGTGTGTATTGTTCTATGAGCTTGCTCAATGGTTTTGATGTTTTCCCCATTTCTACACGCCTTACATTTAGTACATTTAAAGAATCCATCTTGTGAGTTTAACCAACTATTTTTCAGAGGTTTCACTTGTCTCACATCACTTTTGACCAAAATATCTCTCATCGATGTTCCTTTCCTATGTGTTATAATCGGCCTGTTGCTTATTACTGTGCCTATGACTGGATCGCTTTTGAGCATATGCCAATGTTTTTGCAATAACTTTCTTACAGATTCATGGGCAGTGTTGAACGTAGTAATAAATCTCACATTACCTGTATCTTTTCGTTTGTTATTTTTCTTAGTCTCCAACGAGTTTCCTTTTTTATCTGTAGTAAACAACAATTTTTCCCTCGTGCGGGATTCAACTCTTGTGGTACTATTCTCTAAGATCTCATTTGAATAACCCCTCTGTCTTAGTCTCTCTATCATCTTGCTCTCAACATTTACATATTCTTGTTCTGTACTACAAATCCTTTTTGCTCTTAATAACTCTCCAAAAGGGATATTGTTTTTCAATGGCTTTGGATGATGACTTCTGGCATGTAATATACTGTTACCAGCTGTGGCCTTCCTGTACAGTGTGTTGTCTCTATTCTGTTATCTGTAATATTCACTTTTATATCTAGGAATTCAATCGTTTGTGAGTCAATTTTGCCTGTAAATCTCAAATTGCAATTATTGATGTTAATTTCTTTGATACAATTATCGGCAGTAGTTGAGTCTCCCTTCCAAATTATGAAAATATCATCAATGTATATGAGCCACATGATAATATTGTCACTCCATTTGTCCAAGGGGAAGTTATTTAAAATCTGTTCCTCCCACCATCCCATGAACAGGTTGGCATAACTGGGAGCAAAGCATGTTCCCATCGCTGTACAGCATGCCTGCTCAAATATCTCGTTGTTGAAATAAAACATGTTGTGTTGTAAACACCATGCGATCATTTCTAACAGCATTTTGCTATGTTGATAAAAATTAATGGATCTCTTTTTTAGAAAATACTCAACTGCCTGAATTCCCAGATTGTGCGGGATGCTTGTATATAGTGCTGTTACATCTAGTGTCATCAAAAGGAAATCTCTTTCCCAGCTTACATCAAAGATCATTCTTAAAAAGTCACTACTGTCCTGTAAATAAGATGATACATTTCTGACTAGAGGTTGTAAATATGCATCTATATACTGGGATACAAATTCAAACAGACTCCCTCTGATAGAGACAATGGGCCTCCCAGGTGGTTTATGTGCATTTTTGTGGATCTTTGGTATTAAATAGAATACAGGTAATTTAGGGAAGTCTACTTTAAGAAACTTGTACTCTTGCTCACTTATAAGACCTCTGTCTCTCCATTGTACCAATTCTAAATCAAATTTTGCTTTTACATTTTCCACATGTTCCAAACCAATTCTTTTATAACATTTGATATCATTCAACTGTGTATAAGCCTCCTCCATGTATTGTTGTCTAGGCCAAATTACAATGTTTCCTCCTTTGTCAGAACTCCGCACCACAATTTCTGGATTGTTGGACAGTTTATTCAATGTCTTATAGTACCCACTAATCTGTGTGTTTGCTTTCTTGACTACCTGGGCCCTCAAGATCTTAAAGCCTTTCATTAAAGTATCAAAAAATTGATCAATTATGTCTCCAATGTATGCTGGAATGGTTCTAGACTTGGGCTTCAGCCCTGATGTCCCTTCTTGGTCTAAATGTATGCCCTCTGATTCCAGTCTTTCAATTACTTGTTCTTCATTTAATTCTTCCATGGAACTGTCTTCCAGTTCCCAAAGATCCTTCATTAACATCACATCTTCGATGAGCAGGTTCTGACTTGTATGGCTCTCAATATATGAACCTGATTCTTCAATGTTCACTCCCTGTGGCAGTATCCTCTTGTTTTTAACTGTATGAATTTTGAACAATGTTAATTTCCGTATAAATAAAAACAAATCTATACGGCTTTGTACGTAGTCAAAATCATGGGGCTGGCAGTACGAGAGGCCTAATGTCAAGTTCTCTTTGTCCTCTTCGTCTAATATAACATTGGACAAATTGACCACCGTCTTATCATCTGTCAGTATCGTTTTTTGCTTCGAGTCATATTTCCTCCTTCGTCGGTTGAAATTTCCTATGCCCCCTCGTCTCCTCTGCCTCTTCCTCTTGTTCTGATTCCTCCCCTCCAGGGTCTGTGATTTGTTCTTCGGTCTTTCCTTAAAAAATCAAATTCGTCTTGCAATGAAGTATGAGACTTAACCCGTGACGATTCTTCAAAGTCTGTGTCTGAACTCTCGCTCATCCCCACATTAGATGTTTTCCTTTCTGTGTTGTCTCTGTGATTTATTTTGATGTATTGAGATTTATTGAGATTTGTAAACATTTATTAGTGATTTTTCAATATTTATTCGCACTTTAGGTTATATTCATTATTATATTTTTTCAAATGTAGTGCATTACATCTATTATTATATTTTTCAAATGTAGTGTATTGCTTTAAGTGAATGATTGCACATAGGATATATAAAGGGGGCCAAAATGGCGGCCCGCAGGTTGACAAAGGCGGTCACGCCGAAACGCGTTCCTGTTTTGTTTAAATAAACCAACTGGTTTAAACTATTGTGGAGTGCTGGAGCCTTAATGATTTTTAAGGAACTGTGTTTGAAGTAAAGACGAGGTGACGCGCGTCCCATTCCAGCACCATTGGCGATTAGGTGCAGAGAGAGAAAAGCCAAACGAAGTGTTTATATATATATATATATAATTAAACAGTGAATAAATACACATTAGTTAAACATTTTGAAAGAGTATGGGGGTCATTATGACCCCAGCGGTAGGTGATAGTGTGGCGGTAGTAGCGCCAACAGACTGGTGGTACATATCGCCACATTATGACATTGGTGTGTTGGCTGCAGCTAAACCGCCAATTTACCATTCCTACTGCCATGGCGGTAGCAGGCACTGGGCCGGAGATAACAATCTCCAGCACAGCAGCCACTATTGTACTGACAGTGGCATTCTGAGATGGCCTACAGCCATGGTTTTCGTGGTGTTCGAATCACCACGAAAACCATGGCGGTAGGCCCTAACTGTGACAGGGAATTCCTTCCCTGTCACTGGTAGGAAGCTCACCCAACACCCAAACACTCCCCAGAAGCCCCCCACTTCCCTCCATCTACACTCCTCCCTTACGATCACCCACGCCCTCATACATGCACACACTCGCTGACATGCACCACGCATAGACACACTCACTTCCACTGGCATACATGCATTCATTCACACATGCATCCATTCATTCTCGCACACATCCGTACACACATTCACACTGACATACAGACACACATTAACTTTTCCATTTGTATATGCATTCTCACACATGCATACACACACTCAAACAACACTACACATACAGTTGTATACACGCACACACTCGCACATTCATGCACACAACCCCCCCAGCCCCTCACCTTTTGGAAGTCCAATTTATCTGCATCCACTGGGTCTTCCGGCAGGTAACAGGACGGGGCGCTGCTACCACCAGCATCGCCCGCCAGCAGAACACCGCCAGGCCGTAATATGTGTCATGATACAGCTGGAGCTGGTCTACTGGCGTGGTGGTGCTGGTGGTAGCAGTGCCACCTTAACACTATCCACCAGTATGGCCACAGCCGGATTTCTGCCCTTCTTGTGGTGGAAGTCTGGCTGTGGTCATAATCTGTCAGACAGATGTTAGGCACGGCAACGGTCTTTTGGCAGCCGTCACCGCAGCAGTAGGCGGCTTATACCGCCAATATCTTAAAGAGGGCCTATGCATGTAATTTATTTTTATGACATAGTAACGATACATATTCACTAAAGAACTATACATATCCAGAGTATACACATAATCAGATAAAAAATATTTATCATCACAGGCATATGCAGTAGATTGCTGTTTGAATATGGTAGTTATGACGGACAGAGCCAACTCTAGAGTAGTCTTCTGAAGACAAGATAGTTTTCTGTGGAGGGTTCTTTGTTGAATGTATTTGGTTATTTTGTTTCTGATAAAAAGCAGTCCTATTCCTTGTGTAGCTTTATGGGTGATACAAACCAGCTTGAAGGTGCATCTTCTGGCAACGGGTAACCAGTGTAGTGCTCTCAAGACAGGGGAAATGTGGGCTTCTGTCAGCTGAGTTCTGAATGTGTTGTCGTTTTTTCATAATAGCTAGAGATGATTCATGGTAGAGGCCATTGGTATAATCCAGTTTGGATGGTACAAGCGAGATAGTAGCCTGCACCTTGTGTGGAATCCAATGTGGGGGAAGATGCGTTGCAGAGTCTTCAAGATGATGAAGCTTGTTCGTGCTAAGTTGTCCACTTGGGCATTCATTGTTAACTTGGAGTCCATGGTAATTCCAAGGTTTTTAACTTCCTTGCTCAATTGAGGAGGTGGTCAGAGATCATGAGGACTGGCGCACAGTGGGTCATAATTTTTCCACTCACCACATATTTAGTATTTCTGTTTTGGAGGCATTTAGTTTGAGATGGCCAAGTCATCCATTGATCAATGGCTCGGATGCAACTGAATATTTGTTTTCATTGTTTTGGAGGCATTCAAATGCAAGTAGTATTTGTGTGTCATCTGCATAGTTGTCTACAACTCACCCCAAGATACCAGAAGCTCTGAATTGCTCCTTGAGGGTTAGGACTCCAACTTCCAGAAAGCACCTGGCTTAAATCCAAAAATGACCACTGTTAACTGGCCAGCTGGTCAGTTTGTTGATGGCGTGATGCAGGGGAATCTGGTCAGCTATTTTCTACCTGTGGCAAACAGGGAGTCCCTTCTTGAAGCAGTTAAAAACAGGCAAAGTCATTTTAGTGGTGAAGTCTAAGTGTTCAGTTGTGCAGTCCTTCAGAGTGCAGAGTTCAGGCACAGGTCGGGGGTCCAGCAGGGTCGTGTTTCTTATTCTTGTCATGTTTCTTGTAGGGACCTCAGATGGGGGTGCAGCTCTGTCTATTTTCGCCTTTCTCTTGGGGTGGAAAGTGGGGGTTCTTTACCAAAAACATGCAGGCCACCACCCTCTTGGGTGACCACTTCCTGGCAAGTGTGGCAAAAATTAATCACAGGGAGCAGCATTCTCCCAAAATTTAAGATAGCAAAAATTCAATCTCAGAGACTAGGCCTGGCTGAGCCCACCCACTGGTGTGGCAATGTTTCCCTTAACACACCCTTCTTTAAACTGGGAGAGGCACAGTTGCTGTCCCAAATGCCCTTCCTTCCTTTGAAGACCAGTTTGGCTGCTCTCCCCCCATCCTGTTTCACCATCTGCTGAGGCAGATCTCCTCCCACCAGATGTTTTCTTTGTGTCATCCCCACCCACTTCACACCTCATCAAGGCAGCCTGACTCAGGCAGAGGCTGACCAATCAGAGAAGGGCACTGCAGAGCTGAAACTGGTAACTTTAAGGAAGTGTTCTAAAAACTCTTTCTAGATACAAGTTATATTAAATTCAACAATGGAAAGTTGTTGGATTTATTATAACTTTTAATATGACACTAAACATGCCATATTTTGCTCCCTTCTGTGCAAAATTAGACTTTATTATTTTAAAATAAAGTTTCCTCATGTTAGCCTATGGAGCCCATTCACTACAACAAGAAAAATGAATGTATCTATTTTTCCCTCACCAGGGCTTATAAAACATATTTTATAAAGTCCCTGCTTATAGTTACACTGCACCCAACCCTGGGGCCCCTAGGGCACACCTTAGGGGTGACATATGTATAAATTAGGTACTTTAGGACTTTAGAAGTACTTTTAATTCCAAAGTCTAATTTGGGGTTAACTTTAACTTAAAAGCAGCCAGCAAGGCAGTCCTGACTTTAAAATGACACTGGGCACCACAGCAGTGCACTTCAAACCACCAGGCATCCAAAAGAAGAAACACATACACTCAGGGTTGCAGAAAATGAGAAAGTTTACTCAAGGCAACACGTTTTAGCTGTCAGCGCAGCCTTGTTCAGCAACCACCCTACAAATCCAGCATCCCACCCCTAAAATATATCTAA
The DNA here is from genome assembly GCF_031143425.1 of Pleurodeles waltl. NCBI lineage: Eukaryota > Metazoa > Chordata > Amphibia > Caudata > Salamandridae > Pleurodeles > Pleurodeles waltl. The sequence goes on from NC_090447.1 coordinate 284,635,027, forward strand.
AATATATAATTATTACACAATTTGCTTGATTAATAATCAGTAACATAGTTAAATATACATCAATATCTATTATATTGTAATTATCACTGATTTAACTTTCTACCCTACATCCCTACAAACCTAGCAACCCACCACTAAAATAAAACTAAAACAAATCAGGACTACATAATCTACATAATTAATAATCAATTCAATGCTCAATAACAAATTAATCATTGTTATTTAAATATCACTTTATTAACTTTGCACCCTATACCCCTACTAGCCCAGTAGCCCACAATTAAAATATAATTAAAGTATAGTATTATTTATCACAATGTAATATAATGTTTATAATTAATTAGTTAATATATTTTTTTTAATATATGTTCCTTATTAACTTCCCACCCTGTACCCCACCCCTATGCCCCTTCAAATGTAGCAACCTGCTCCTAGTGTATAAGTAAAATGAATCAGTATTACATAGACTACATAACATATCAATCACTTACTTCTTAAAAAGATTATTATTTAATAATTAATTATTATTTAATTGAATTAACTTCCCACCGTTTCCCCTACAAACCCATCAACCCACTACATCACTGTAAATTACTATTAGTAATTACATTAAAATTTCAAAATCTCTTAAAATGATAAATTATACTTAAAAATGAATACCAGTAATGTAAAATTAACATATGATCTAAAACATTTTAAAATAATATTAAAGCACGATTGTTTACAACTATATTATAGACGACAATATTAACAACTCCAATACTCGTAATAATAACATTACTTACCTGAAAAAATGATATTCTTATCAAAGATATTTCAGCATCACAATATTTTTGTTTCACAATATTTTCCCAATATTCATGTCTCCTTATATTTACAACTCAATATTTTGTACAAGTACCTCTCATTTTTTATATCTTGTAACAACCCCCATCACCTGATACCAAAACTACTGCGTCTAAAGGCATTCCCATCACATGTGCACCTACATCCCATTAGCACCACAACCCCTCCAGCATGTATCTGGAGTATTGAGCACTGCTTGGAGACGGGTCAGCCTCATCTACCAATGTAGCATGAGTTTAAAAGCATTGGCAACAGGCTGCACGCTTTTCCCTTTGCATCCAGCCCTGTGCTGGATGCCATTGGAAAAGCGTGCAGCCTGTTGCCATATCAGAATCCAGCCCCCCTAGGTCCAGTACAGAACCAAATTCCCTACCCGATGTTGTGTATATTGCAACTGTAGTGCTGAAGTGGGGTTATCTAACTCCCTATAAAGTCAGGAAAGCATTGGAAAGGTGGCTCCATCTGTGAACATGTCTTTTTTTTTTGGTTGCGTCACGTGCACCCTGTGGATAAATACCTAGTTGTCACACCCATTGTAGGAGATGTGTAATGTGATATAGGCCAGAGCACCCAGGAAGAAGTCCATGGCACATTGGTCCTATGGATTAGAAGCCCTGGCTGAGAAGAGCTGTCCAAGCCATATTGTGTCCACTCCTCCTCATGCCTGGTACTGTCTATCCAGCATCCTTGGGAGGGGAATCCAAGTTCCCTGTTAATGAGGATAAAGGGGAGTGAATGGTTGTGGTCCCTATTGTTTTCAGTGCCTCCAACTAATAATTGAAAGTCACTTTTGTTGACATTCCAATTTTACAGGTTGAGCCCCATTTGAGGGGGGGGGGGGGCAGCCATAGAATATGATGAAAGGAAATTCAACTGCAGTGCTGCTCGAGCCTGCACCAGGGGTTGGTTGCATCCTGAAGGTCACTAAACCAGGGCCAAGGAAATCTGGCCCACTAAGATATAAAGCTCAATATCAGGCACACCTTTTTCCACTTAACTCTGGCTTCTTATTAGAAGAGACCTAGCCACCCTGGGAGGCCTCTCATCCCAAATGAAGGCCTACATCATCTGGTTTACTGATTTCAGAGCGTCTGGGGTTTCCGTCCGGAAAATGGAAGAGGTACAACAATCTAGACAACAAGTTAATCTTTACACAATTTATCCTGATCACCTACAAAATCTCATATCTACCCCATCTAAATAAGTCCTTAAACAATATATCTAGAAAGGCAGAACATTGCTGGAGAAAACCCCCCTATACCGAGGGTGGAATCATCAGCCCCAAACAACAAATCCCCCATGGTGATCACCACAGGTTGTGCATTGTTCCTGTCTCGTCAGAGGTGTGACTATTTCCTCTTACCCCCTTCGCCATCAGTTTCTGACTGTTCACTTAGATGACAGCCACCGAGCAGAAGCCGTCCAGCTCCTCCAGAAGAGCATGTAGTAATTCCACCATATTAATGAAGAAACACAGGACATCATCTGGATAGAGCACCAGACTGGTAAATCCCTGTTTAGCAGGCATCCCTATGATCTTTGGGTTGGCTATAAACGTATGTCATAGGGGGTTCATGGTGAGAGAAAAAGTCAGTGGCAAGAGAGGAGATCCGTGACTGGTCCCCCTATTCAAGAGTATTGATTAAGAGAGGTACCATTGAATGTACATTTTCATCAAAGGTGGAGTGTAATTGGCCAGTATGAATGTTTTCATTGATGGCCATAGAGAGGTCTAGTTGAGAGTTTTCCTCAGAAATGACTAGCTAATGTGGTCTAAGGCTTTCTCCACATCAAGAGAAAGTTGGATTGGCTCCATTCCTGTGGCTGTTCCTTGTTGGACACAGTCTGATCTTATCACCTGTCTGTCTATTTCTCACAAATTCAGCCTGATCGGGAGACCTTCTTGAAAATGTTCACGCTGCTGTTCAGCAGCTCTATAAGACGGTAGGTACCGTATTGTTGGGTGTTTTTGTCTGGCTATAGTATCAGAATAAGGAAAGACTCCATCTTAGAGGACGTCACCTCTCAAATGGCCAGAAATTAGTTTAAAATGTTTGATAGGGGAGGGGCCAGGATGCCAGCAAAGTCTTTCTAAAAAGAATTCTGAAATCCATCAAGGCCAAGGGACTTGTTGTTCCGCAATGACTTGATGGCCAGCTCTACTTCCTCTTCTGTTATCTCTTCCACCAAACCCTCTCTGATCTGTGGATTAGGATTGGGCAGTTGGACTGCTTCCAGGTATGTGTCTTGAGCTTCTTGGGAGTATGATTCATGACTGTATAGGCTAGACTAGCATTGCCTACAAATATCTAGTATTTTCTGAGCAGAAGTTGAGGGTGAATTCTGGGGATACAGGAACATTTGAATATGGTTCCTCAGCTGTGGGTACATATTTTGTGTGCCAGCAGCTGATCTGTCTTATCTCCCCACTCATAGTAGACTTGTTTTTCCCCCCACCAGCTTGTGCACTGCATCCTTAATCAGTGCAGCCTCCAGCTCTCTCCTAGCTCAATGCAATGACTTCTGGGTCCTATGACAGGGTTTAATTTTTAAGTCAGATTCTAATTTAGCCCCTTAGTCTCAAACCCTAGTCAACAGACACATGGAAGGTAAAAGTAAGGCTAATGAATTCCCCACATATTAACACCTTAGAGGCATCCCAGATTGGGGCGAGTGGCAGTTCCTCTAACTTGCTTTCTTTAAAATAATTCTTGTCTGCGTCTTGTATGTTCTCCCTGAGGACTGGGTCTTCAAAATGCTACCTCATTCATTTTCCACATTTTGCGGAGTGGATCTGTGGGAGGTGCTACCTGCAATAGAATTTTAACTACTGGTTCATAATCAGACAGTACCCGTGGGCTTAGTTCCGAAGAATATACTTTAGGGTGTATGGATGGAGAAATACATTCATATTCAATCCAAGAGTGAGATCGATGGACATGTGAAAAGTGAGTATAGCCTCACTCACTCTCATGTTGTGTATGCCACACATCTATTAGTTTCAAATTGTTCAAACCCTGTGTCATGGATGGGGGGTGCCTAGTAAATGCCGTGTGGAGTGCAACCTAAACACTGTCTGGTCAATTGCAACATTAAAGTTGACTCCTAAAACCAGACTGTTGTCACTGTGTGTTGCTAAATAGAGAAGAAGGGATCTCTGGTCATTAGGGCCATAGATCAAGGATATCAACATCTATTCCCCTGTGAGGTCCCCCTAATCATAATCAATCTGTCCTCCCTGTAAATAGAGTTTAGCTGGAGAGAAATTACTGCCTTCAGGAAAGTTGCTACCTCCTTGATTTTGCCTGGGCAGTGGAACAGAACCATCGGGGAAAATATCAGGAGACACATTGTTTCATGGCTGGTGCCAAAAGATACATCTCCTGGTGAAGAACAATGTCTATGCCCTCCATGGAGAGCCATTGTAGGACCAACCTCAGATTTGCTGGAGTTAGTGACCGTAGGGTCTGTTGTGTTGACATAGCTTCCAAAGCTTCCAGCATTGCACATTATCATCTAGCCTTACCGGGGAGTGGTAACAACAGCGGCCTGGTCTCAGCATGGCTCGGCCAATCATTCCTGAAAAGTCTGGCCTTGGGAAAATACAACAAGAGAAACAAACTTCAAATGAGACATAATGGACGTAAGAAATGGAAGCCAAGCTCCGATTGGTGGCTGTTGTTCATTGTGAGGCCAGCTCTGTTTGGCCTAAATGGATCACTGCTCACCTCTGCTCTTTCCCAGTGGGCCTCTTTGGTTCTTTTTGTTTTTCACCTCCATTGCATAATGCTCTCTTCTTACAATGGTTTTGCCAGAGAATATGAAGCAAACAGACCAAAATGTGCAGCTGTAAGACATGAGTTCCGGGGGCCTTGAGAATCATATAATCATATTTTAAGAGGATACAAGTCATCTTCTTCAGGCGGTGAGGAGCTCTGACAACCTTTGTGGGCTTATCCCTTTCTCTTTCCTTGTTTGTTGCCATCTCCATTCCATGCACTGTCCATCAAAATTTCATGACGCGGGGTCTGCATTCAGGCCAAACAACGCTATTGTCTCCTTGCATGTAGTTACCATGGTGGGTTGATCTTTGTGCTAAATTGAAGGCAGCTACACTTAAGGCACATGCCTATAAGCAATTCCAAGATATTATTAACTTACATTGTAGATAATCCATATATAAAGTAATGTTAGTTCATCAGATGACACTTAAGCTACATATCCAAACTCCAATTGGTTTGTTTCAATTTGGCTTATCACAAATTGAAACTCCAGTCCTTCGGTGCAGTTCAGTCAATTTGAATCAGTTTCAAATCAGCCTCAGATCAGCCAAGACGTGTTTCGTCCTGGGAAATATCCTACCTACTTTGCCAGGGCTGAAATATAATTAAAAGAACATCCTCAGCAATATGATCAAACAGATTTATCACTCCATCACCAATTATCGTGAACGTGAAAACCAAACAAAATTCAGTTCTCCAAAAGTGCCATTACCTGGAACATATAAATGCATGCATCCATGTGCACAATTTTAATCTGAAATTAATTGAATAAATGTATGTAGGAAATTCCCAACAGTAGGGGATTTGTGTTCAGAGAGGAAGTTTTACAGATTTGCATTTGGTCAGTGTTCGAGAGCGGACAATCTGAAATAAAGCCAGTGACGAACCCTGGAACACCAGGGGATCCATCATTACTATTAAGGGCAGGTGTAACTCATAAAGTTTCCCTTTGTAGAATTCTGTGGAGTTACATGAAATCTCGGGACGTTCCTTGGAGTTGCATGAACGGGTGGAATTAGGCATGTTGCACTACTTGCACTGATTTTAAGGGCCTTGAGCTTGTTCCTTGCTGAAAAATCAGCACAAACTGCACCATGCAGATTGCCAGAGCACTCTGCTTTTCAAGTTGATCTTGTTGCCACTTGAGTAGATTTTTATACCCAAGTTGCAGTTGATGAGAGATCATGACTGCCCGTGACCACCTACTTTGAGGCAATCTCACCGGATGCACTCCTGCCAACTGAAAATCATGCTTGGGAGTGCCAGATCTCACTCATGTATGCCAAATTACTGTTGGCGAGCCACACAAGAGAAACAACTCTGCTGCTTTGTAGTTGGTGGAATTTGGCCAGAACTCTGCATAAAATGAGGGATGCAGAGTGTCCAAAACTCTGCCAACTCTACCAGTGGAGTGTAATTTATCTTCCATCCCTACTTTATAGCAGCTTTCATTATGTCCTCTTTCTGATAGAAAAAGTAGACCCTTCTGAGGACATCTGGTGTCAGTTTTTTTGTAGTTTGGTACACTGTGTGTTCGGTCAAGCTGTAATGGGGTATCAGTGGAGCCTTGAAGAAGGCATAGGAAAAGATCTTGGATGTAGCTTGGTGGATTGGTATCCGATACATCCTCAAGAATCCCCTAGAGCCATATATTGTTTTGCCAGGATGAATTTTCCCCATCTTGAAGTATGTTAATTAACCATTGGTATCATGTTTCCAGTTCATCAATACGGATTGTCAGCTCATCTCTCTTGCGGACTTCCTCTATCCCTGGTACCTCGAGGTGATCAGTTCAAACATCTAGGGTTTGAGCAACATCCTGTGGCAACCACCCACTTTCCTCTGGGAATTCCACTATGAGCAGTCTTTTGTTGCTTTTCATGCCTGGAGCTTGACAGTCTTCCTCTGCTGTTGGTGAGGTGCCCAGCTGGAGAAGGTTGCCATCAGCAAGGGTTATTTTGCGGTTAGGTGTGGGCAATCGCATGCTTTGAAGTAAGGCCCATATTTATACTTTTTTAGCGCCGCATTTGCGCCGCTTTTTGACGCAAAAAGTGCGCAAACTTACAAAATAGAATTGTATTTTGTACATTTGCGCTGTTTTTGCGTCAAAAAGCGGCGCAAATGCGGCGCTAAAAAAGTATAAATATGGGCCTAAGGGGGTCATTCTGCCGCCCGCCTGGCGGGAACTGCCAAAAGACCGTACCGCGGTCAAATGACCGCGGCGGTCATTCTGACTTTCCCGCTGGGCCGGCGGGCGACCGCCAGAAGGCTGCCCGCCGGCCCAGCGGGAAAGCCCCTTCAACAATGAAGCCGGCTCCGAATGGAGCCGGCGGAGTTGAAGGGGTGCGACGGGTGCAGTGGCACCCGTCGCGATTTTCAGTGTCTGCTTTGCAGACACTGAAAATCATTATGGGGCCCTGTGAGGGGGCCCCTGCACTGCCCATGCCAGTGTCATGGGCAGTGCAGGGGCCCCCAGGGGCCCCACGACACCCGTTCCCGCCATCCTGTTCCTGTATTTACCGCCAGGACCAGAATGGCGGGAAGGGGGTCGGAATCCCCATGGCGGTGCTGCAAGCAGCGCCACCATGGCGGATTCCTTGGGCCAGGGATAATCCGGCGGGAACCGCCGGTTGCCCTTTTCTGACCGCGGCTTTACCGCCGCGGTCAGAATGGCCCAGGAAGCACCGCCAGGGTCGGAATGACCCCCTAAGTCTTTTATCAAGGAAAAGCCTTGGACTTTGCCTTCTGGGGCTGTCAGCAGGGGCCAAAGTGAGGCAAGCGGGTCCTTGTGGGTCTCCCTAATGTCAGGCTTAGCCCCACCCAACTGCAGAAGAAGGGCCATCTATCCAGGGCTGTGCTACGTCTCTCTCCCTGCACCAGGCCATGGAGTTCCCGCTTGCTGTCCTCACTGCTTGGATTGGGCTTTGCCATGTAGGTCTTTTCCTTGGCCCACTGGGCTCTCCTCCCGTCCTTGGCCTCCCTCCTCCAGCTCCACAAGAAAAACCCCATCTCTCACAGCAAGCAAGTCTCCACCAACCACAGTCTTCCAGCAGGGCTCCCTGTCATCACCGCGACCCGCCTGCTCCCTCTAACCTTTGCTCATTGAAGGTGGTTTGGGGCACCTGCTCTGCTCTCATTCAGTTGCACTCTCATAGGCCCACCTCAAAGCTTCTCTGAAGTGGCAGCCATTTGGATCCAGCAGGGCAGCAAGGGGAGGGGAGCCCTCAAATGAATCGGCTGTCTCCCTACTGCTTTTTTTCAGTCCAAGTGGCACTCCATGTGATGAAACACAGTTTTTCACATGAGGCTCACTGAAGGTGACAGGACAGTTCACAAAATTCATCATGAATGTGCTGCTAGGGGTTTGTCAGACTGAACATTCATGTGTACATGGGGTCTTGTTGTGGCTACACCCCGTATAGTTTTTATTATGTACTATTTCAAAATAAGTTAGTACTCTTTCCCACAGGGTTCATTATTGGAAGACAAAAGACAGGTATGAGAGCCTTATGCCATAAATATTTTTACATGCTATGCACATATAAGTTAGGTAGGGAGTTTTACAGCCCTCAAAAAGACCGTTGATTATTTGTATCATTTCATTCAAAATATGTCAGCACTTATACATGGCTAGGTTCATTTCACCTTCATTCCATGCATTTTTTGTGCTTTTGACACATAGTAAGGGTACCTATAAATAACAAAATATTTATGGGGTACCACCTGGCTCCAGTGTGGAGGATGGCAGCGGATGACACATGCTATGATAAGTTGTGGGTGAGGTGACCCCTCACATATCTCTTTTTTGAACCTGTAGGTAAGATGATTTTTCACTTGGAAAAATAACTTTTTTCACCAAGTCTCTTGTGCTCTCAGTCACCTTGTATGTACACATGATGTGCTTGGGTACATTTCCTCTAACTCTGTCCTGGTATTTACAAGACAATGGGCCTGATTCTAATGTTGGCGGGCGGCGGGAGCCGCCTGCCAAGCTACCGCCGCTGAATGACCGCACCGCGGTCAAAAGACCGCGGCGGCCATTTAGACATTTCCTCTGGGCCGGCGGGCGCTCTCCAAAAGAGCGCCCGCCGGCCCAGAGGAAATGCCCCTGCAACGAGGACGCTGGCTCAGAATTGAGCCGGCGGAGTTGCAGGGGTGCGACGGGTGCAGTTTGCATCCGTCGCGTATTTCAGTGTCTGCTTAGCAGACACTGAAATACTTTGCGGGGCCCTCTTACGGGGGTCCCTGCCGTGCCCATGCCATTGGCATGGGCACGGCAGGGGCCCCCAGGGGCCCCGCGGCACCCCCTACCGCCATCCTGTTCCTGGCGGGCGAACCGCCAGGAACAGGATGGCGGTAGGGGGTGTCAGAATCCCTCATGGCGGCGCGGCAAGCTGCGCCGCCATGGGGGATTCAAAGGGCAGCGGTAAACCGGCGGGAGACCGCCGGTTTGCCTCTTCTGACCGCGGCCGAAGCGCCGCGGTCAGAATGCCCTGCGGGGCACCGCCGGCCTGTCGGCGGTGCTCCCGCCGACCCTGGCCCCGGCGGTCTTAGACCGCCGGGGTCAGAATGACCCCCAATATTTGTTATCAATCTTCTGACATGCATTACTGGTATGATGAGACTACAATATAATCAGTCAGAATACATTTGCTTTAAGAATGAAGGAATGCCATGTATTTTATGAGTCCCTCTTGCAAGCCTCATCTGACACTTGAACTCATCTATCTTCCTTTTGTCCACTTTCTTTATAAATGCTTCATGCTGTGAAACAGAAGTCAGATAAATGATCTTAAAACTTTACCATATTTCCTCTATTTTGGATGTGCCTAAAATCTTGGTAAACTAATATTCCTGTTGATTGCTAACATCTGTATAAAAAAGCTCTGCAGCTAGAAAAGCATTATGGCCCTCATTACAACATTGGCGGTAACTGCCGCTTACCGCCGTGCAGAAGACCGCCAACACACCTCTGCGGCGGCGGAATTCCGCTACAGCTATTACGACCCACAGCTCGGAATCTGCCAAAATCTAGACACCCACACAAGTCCGCCACACCAAAGGTCAGTCATAAGCTGGTGATAACTTAACCTCCACCATCACGCCAACAAGAATACGCCCACACTATCACGACCCACAAATCCAGGCGGTGGTATTTCAACAGTGGTATTCCATTGGCGGTACACACCGCCGCACTCAAAATACACACACATTTACGAAACACAACCACATTGGACAATTAAAAATCCTGATACACATTCACACACCACTCCCACACACTCACAATACTATAAAACACACACCCACATCACCCACAAACCCTTACGACAAAAATTGAGAACAAAGCACAGAGAGAGACACCACCATCAACAAACTAGCATCCACAGGCACACAACACCATCACTCACACAACATCCACGCACCTCACACAACACACACAAACGCATCGCCTCACACATCACAACACACACCACCTCACACATCACCCACACCACACCATGGCACCGCAAAGACACCCCAGGTTCTCTGAGGAGGAGCTCAGGGTCATGGTGGAGGAAATCATCCGGGTAGAGCCACAGCTATTCAGATCACAGGTGCAGCACACCTCCATAGCTAGGAAGATGGAGCTATGGTGCAGAATCATGGACAGGGTCAATGCAGTGGGACAGCATCCAAGAACACGGGATGACATCAGGAAGAGGTAGAACGACCTACAAGGGAAGGTACGTTCGGTGGTCTCAAGACACCAGATTGCAGGCCTGGACCCCCACCTCCTCCCCCACAACTAACAACATGGGAGGAGCAGGTCTTGGCTATACTGAATTCTGAGGGCCTCGCAGGAGTAACTGGAGGAATGGACTCTGGTAAGTCAAATCTTAACTATTACATCCCCCACTCTACCTGCATGCTATCACATACCCCCACCTTCACCCTCACCCCCATCACTCCAACACCTCAAATATGTCCCACTATCACAAACCACCCATCCCAACACCAAGCCCTGCATGCAACACCATAGCATGAACACCCATCACCAAAGCATGTTCACTACAGACACCCACACAGATCCCCAAACAAAATATTGCATAAGGGCCTAGACAAGAATGTGAGCACTGGGCTACAGGGTCACCCACCCATTGCACACAATGACACACACAAATGCAATAATCATGCCTTTACACACCTGCAGGACCCCTACCCAACGTCACCGGACAGGAGGTTCCAGACATGTCCACTCCCCCCACAGAAGAGGCCCACAGTGATGACAGCAGCTCTGTCCAACTGGATCTAGATGACCAGCCCGGCCCATCTGGGACCTTGGGACAGTCGGTTCCCCTCATACTGGCAGATGCCACCACAGAGCCCCCCCTCAGGAAACACCAGCACAGCACCCACCCAGCGGGCCCATACCTCTGTCCCCAGGACACATCAAGCAGCAGTGCGTCCACCACTACAGCGAACCCAGGCAAACCCACAAACCCAAGAACATCAGGGACCTGGGGGCAGTGGCAGTGGGCACACGGTTCAGGGGACAGAGGAACAGGAAAACAGGGGGACTCGGAGGACTGATGTGCGACAGGGGGAGGACAGGCACAAGGAACCCACTCTCCACGAGGCCCCCTCCAACATCATGGGAGCGTACCATCATTCCCAGGAGACAATGGCAACGGTGCTGGCCAAGTTTCAGGAGACCCCGCGGGTGCAGGAGGAACAGTATTTGGGGATCAGGGAGGAACTCAAGTCCATCAACACCACCCTGGTCACCATTGTAGGGGTGCTGAAGGACCTTGTGAACACCAGGAGGGACACTGTGGCTCAACAAGGGGCCCCTGACACTAGCCTCGATGATGAACTGCCCACCACCGCCGCCGGTACTAGTGGACAGGAGGCACCGTCACAGGACCAAAACACCAGCACCCACCCCTGCAGATGGAGAACCACCCCGCAAACGGTCCCTGAGATCTAGGACAAAGACAGAGAACAATGCCGAGACCCCCGCCAGGAAAAGAGACCACCCTGAATGTCATCCTTCTGTCCCACTTCGTCACCCTGTCCATCATTAAACTGCCCTAGCTCCACTTCCTATGCCCCTTTGGACAATGCACCTGTGAAACAAATAACTGGACTCTGCCATGGACATTCCTCTACCATCACCCGTGACCATTTTACAACCCCCTCCACTAATTTGCACTTAAATAAACACCCTTGAATCACAAAACAATCTGGAGTCAGTCTGCGCTTTCACAAATGTTTATTTGCAATAACTAAGGAAAAAAGCAATGTCCATTGTATTGTCAACACACCTATGTCACACAGCTCTAGTCCATGAGGTAACATAGCAGAGGTCACACAGTGGGACCCACTTCTGTGAAATGGAAAGGCAAAGTGACATGTCAGGGTCCATACACTAGGTGAAAGTGACAGACATTTGATAGGTCTAACAATTGTATGAGATGTAGGAGGCAGTGATGTCTTCTTACCTGTGTCTCACTGGAAGTATTGCTGGATCACATTGTTTCTGTTGTCAATATCCTCTTCTTCTGCCTCCCCTTCTTCACTGTCCACAGGCTTCACAGCTGCCACAGGACCTACTTCTGGACCATCCTCCTGCAGAAAAGGCACCTATCATTGCAAAGCCACGTTGTGCAGCATACAGCAGGCCATGATGATCTGACACACCTTCTTTGGTGAGTAGTACAGAGAACCACCTGTCATATGGAGGCACCGGAATCTGGCCTTCAGGAGGACGAAGGTTCTTTCTATAATCCTCCTAGTTCGTCCATGTGCCTCATTGTAGCGTTCTTCTGCCCTTGTCCTGAGATTTCTCACTGGGGACCGTAGCCATGACAGGTTGGAGTACCCAGAGTCACCTGAAAATATCGAGGGACAACTGTTAGACACACACTAACACTTAGGGACAACCCCTGACCCAGACAACTATTCACAGGGCATAGGGTCCTTGTCCTCACCTATTAGCCACACACTGTGCCTCTGGAGTTACCCCATCACATTAGGGATGCTGCTATTCCTCAAAATGTAAGCGTCATGAACTGAGCCAGGAAACTTGGCGTTCACATGGGAGATGTACTGGTCGGCCAAACACACCATCTGCACATTCATTGAATGAGAGCTCTTCCTGTTTCTGTATACCTGTTCACTCCTGCGGGGGTACCAAGGCCACATGTGTCCCATCAATGGCACCTATGACGTTGGGGATATGTCCCAGGGCATAGAAGTCACCTTTCACTGTGGGAAAATCCTCCACCTGAGGGAAAACGATGTAGCTGCGCATGTGTTTCAGAAGGGCAGACAACACTCTGGACAACACGTTTGAGAACATAGGGACATCCCTGATGCAATAGCCACTGTTGTTTGAAAGGACCCACTGGCCAGGAAATGGAGTACTGACAGGACCTGCACTAGAGGGGGGATTTCTGTGGGATGGCGGATGGCTGAAATCAGGTCTGGCTCCAACTGGGCACACAGTTCATGGATTGTTGCACGATCATGTCTGTAGGTGACTATTACATGTCTCTCTCTCATTGTCAACAGGTCCACCAGCGGTCTGTTCACCGGAGGATGCTGCCATCTCATCACCTGTCCCAGCAGACGTGCCCTGTGGAGGAGAACAGCGAGCAGAGGGTCATCCAACACTGAGGTAGTAAAAAAATTATTTATTGCACACATTTGTCAATCCACTATGTGCCTGTCTCTGTGTGTATGCAAGGCCTAGATATTAGTGATGCATTAAAAAATAATGCCATGTGGGCCCCTGAGTTGGCTGCTGCCTGACCTGTAATGTGGGACAAGGGGATATGAGGTAACTGCGCTGGCATTGTACACCGTTGCGGTAGGCGGGTGTAGACCACGTCACAATCCTGCATTGGTTAACATTGGGCCCTATGCGTCCCAGGAGCTAATGACGATGTACGCCGGCAGTGACAGTACGCACTGCCGCGGACGTGACCGCCATTTTCTGTCTGTTTACTCACTTGATACCTGACCTTCTACAGGAGAGGACCTACACTCCAAGTGCTGCTGTGACTTCAGTCTGGAAGCAACAATGGCTCATGTGTCTGGGGAAAGGGCCCCTGCCTTCACTTCGGAGGAGTTGGACAAGTTAGTGGATGGGGTCCTCCTCCAAACAGGTGAGTACACAGTGAGCATGCTGTATGGGCAATGCCTGTTTGGAGTGGTGTGGATGGAAGATACAGGGGGGGACTGAGGCCTGCATGAGCGGATGGTGAGTGTATGTGCATCAGGGCAAGGGTGGGAACGTGGGCCAATAACTGTGATGGTCCAGACGGTTAAAGTTTTCCCCTGTACTATTCCTCTAGGTCAGCACCCACCAGAAGAAGGATATTTGGTGTGCCATCGGCAAGGATGTCTGGGCCCTGGGGGTCCACCACAGACGGAGCACCCACTGCCGGAAAAGATGGGAGGACATTCGCCGCTGGAGCAAGAAGACGGCGGAGGCCCAGCTGGGGATGGCCTCCCAACGTGGAAGGGGTTCCCGTTGCACCACGACCCCCCTGATGTTCAGGATCCTGGCGGTGGCCTATCCGGAGTTGGATGGGCGCTTGAGGGCATCACAGCAGCCACAAGGGGGTGAGTACACTCTCATTCAGCTGACACCATGCGCATTAGGAGGTGTCTGGTTGGGGGAGTTGGGCAGTGGGTTACCCTAGGCCAGGGCGAGCTTTGTAGGCAAGGACCCTTTGTGAGGCAGGCTATTTGGCACCCCAACACCACCAGTGGTAAGAGCCATCTACACCTAGTCAGGCTCCTGTGACTTCCATGTGTGCAGCAATCAAGCATAGGCCTTGTACCCATGTCCCTGTGATTAATTAGGGAACTCTAAGTGCATGGTGTAGTGGAGAGGGCTGCTGTGTCTGTAGTGTCCGCCAATGGTAGCGATATTGCATGCACTGAACATGTCTTTCTTCTTCCCCCCCCACCCTTTTTGTGGTCTCCCTGTTCTTGTGTGCGTTAGCATCATCAGGCAGAGGAGCAGTGCCACCGGAGCATATGGGAGCTGCATCCCACATGGCCCTGGAGGGCGAGACAACGGAGTCTGAAGTCATCAGTGGGACGGAGGGCGAGGGGAGCTCCACAGCGTGGACAGGAACAGAGACCAGCGACACCGACTCCTCCTCTGATGGGAGCTCCCTTGCGGTGGCGGGCCCCTCTGTGCCCACCACATCTACAGGTATAGCCACCACCCCCCCTACCAGCACTGCCCTCCCAGCAGCCCCTCAGCGTGTGTCCAGTGGCCGCTCACCCAGGAGGGTTGGCAGCTCCTTCGCCCCAGGCACCTCAGGCCCTGCCCCAGTCAGCCCTGCTGCCATCAGTGAGGAGGCCATTGACCTCCTGAGATCCCTCACTGTTGGGTAGTCTACGATTCTGAATGCCATCCAGGGTGTAGAGAGGCAGTTGAGCATTTCAGGCTCTGGCCTCAGCACTGTTGGCAGCCATTGTCCCTGTGTCCAGCCTCCCCCCTCCAACTTCCTCCACCCAGACCCAATCAACTGTACCTCAGCCTATCCCAAGCACACCATCAGACCAGCATGCACACACCTCACCACACAAGGGTGGCTCAGGCAAACATAAGCACCACACATCCCACAGGTACCAACCCAAGCATCATACCTATGCACACATACCAACATCTACTGCCTCCACTGTGTCCCCTCCTCCATGTATCCCTCCTCCCTCCCAGTCTCGTCTCCACTCACACCTGCATGCACTACATCCTCAGCCACTACCTCCATCACCAGCACGCCCATCACCACACACTGCTCACGTGCACTCACCACCCCAATACCATTCACACATCCCCTGTGTCCTCTACCAGTGTGTCTGTGAGCCCTCCTCCCAAAGTATACAAACGCAGTCACACACCCACCCAACAGCCATCCACCTCACAACAGCCTACAGCCCATGCACCTTCATCCAACGTCACCAAACTAACACCTCCTACAACCACTACCTCTTCCTCCACTCCTCTACCCGTCCCAGTGTGTCTAAAAAACTTTTCCCATCAAATGTTGACCTCTTCCCTTCACCTCCCCCCCGTCCATCCCCTAGGGCCCGCCTTTCCAGGTCCCAACCCAGCACCTCAGCCACCACTTCACCGGGCACAGTGGTGCCAGCAATAACGGGATTTTGGAGGGAGCCAAGCAACATGGCTGCCAGTGTCCCAAGGAGCGAGGGCAAGGATATTCCTCCACCTCAAAAACAGAAAAGGTTGCTCACATCCCAGAGTGAGAAGGCCAAAACACCTGCCAACAAGGGCTCAGTCAAGACAAAAATTGAAAGTGGCAAGACAGCTGCGCCACCATCCAAGTTGGGGAAGGGCCTGAAAATCAAAGGCAAGTCCACGTCAACGCCAACCTGCACGGTGGACAAGACCGCCACCTGCACCGCCACCACAGACACCACCACCAGCACCCCAGACACGGAGCCCTTCACCAGCAACGCAGTCAGTGAGCCCGCCACCAGCACTGCCGCTACTGACACCACCACCAGCACCGCAGTCAGGGAGCCAGCCACCAGCACTGCTACTACTGACACTGCCGCCAGCACCGCCAGCGGCCCCGCAACATCCTGAGCCAGTGGCACCACCGAAAACATGGCTGCCATCCCCAGTGGCCAGTCGTACGAGGCTGGTGGTCAAATCCAGGAGCCTGGGCAGCTTGCATGTTGCACCACCGTCAATGGAGAGATACATCCACTACTTCAGTCCTTGGCAGGATGAAGCACTCTGGGCACAAAGCCCCCTCCAGAACCAGTGGAGAGAGGCATCCACTACCTCAGTCCTTGGCAGGCTGAAGCACTCTGGGCACAAAGCCCCCTACAGATCCAGTGGAGAAAGTCATCCACTACCTCAGTCCTTGGCAGGATGAAGCAGTCTGGGCACAAAGCCCCCTCTCTCCGTTTCGAGTCTGGTATCTAGTGTGGGCCTCGCCCATGCATTTTGGGCCCAGTGGTCCAGGGACTATGAATGGTGCACTACCCGGACTTGCATAGTTGGTGTACATAATTGTTTATACTGTATTTGAAGTTTTGACTAATGGATTTTTATTGATTACAATTGTTACAATCATTTCCTTTTGTCATTGCGTTCTTCCAGGGGGAGTTGGGGGTGTAAATGTAATGTTGCAGCATGTATTAGTGTGTGTGTTGTTGCGGGTGAGGGTGGGGGTGTTGCGTGTTGCGTGTGTGTTTCACTCTCTTTTCCCTCCCTCCTCCCCTGTGTTGTAGGTGCAGTACTCACCGTGGTCATCACCGCCGTCTTTCGTGCTCCTGGTAGAGGAGCAGGAATACTATTGCCGGGAGTATTTGGAGTTCTGGCTCCATTCCGTCCTGGTTCCTCGTGGGTTGTGTAGAGGTGAGTGTTTCCCCTTGCAAGTCCTGTTTCCGCTGTGTTTTTGTTCACGGTGAATCCGCCCTGGAAAAGGTGGCGGATTTGCCTGTCATAATAGTGTGTGCAGTACATTGTCTTCCGTCTGTCTGTTGGCGGTGACCGCCAAGCTGTTTGTTTGTTCCGCCGTGGCGGTCGGAGTGTTAAAGTGGCTGTCTATGTTGGCGGTTCCCACCATGGTCGTGATTCCATTTTTTTTCCGCCGGCCTGTTGGCGGTCTTACCGCCGCTTTAACACCGACCGCCAGGGTTGTAATGAAGGCCTATATGTTCATGCAGGAACCAGCCTGGGTGGTCTCTCACAATCTAACGATAAAGTCAAATTGTTTGAAACACAAATTAAAGACACAAGCATTCATATTCCTAGAACCTTTGTGCCCATAATTTTTCTTCTGAAATGTTGAAGCGTGTGATGTTAGCAGCTGGGGTGTCATAATGGTACTGAGAAACCCTTGGTAGCTTTCTCCACCACTAAAGGAGGCAGAAAGAGCACCTAGCTCAGAGGCATTCAGGAGTTTGAGGGGCGGATTTTATTAGCATTTTCTACTGTCTTTGCATCACAAAAGAAACACATACCATCACATGTCCATTTTGAATTTACGCTCTCAGCACAAAAAGGTTTTGTGCTGGAAAGTTAACCGAAAATAATCCAGCACACAATGCTATTGTGGTATTCCAGTATTTCTCAGAATCTGGGAAATATATACACCTATAATTAATTTTTGGGGAAATAACTTAATTTGGGATGTCACAGGAGAGAACACCTGGCGTTGGTGAGGTTAGCATGCAGCTACAGTGCCTAGACTCCGTTGCCCTACACTGACTGCCTGGAGGATTGGCTCCTGCAGCAACACTACAAAGAGTACCACAACTTCCCGCAATATGTGCCACCAGGAGAGAATGTCGGGTATTGTTGGGAGTGGCAGGCAACTACATTGCCCAGACTCCTTTGCTCTGCACTGACTTCCTGGAGAAGGAGGCTCTGGAAGCATTCCTACAAAACATGTCAGACCTCCCCACTGCGTGGGACACCAGGAGCATGGGATGAGCCAGAGTGCTGCTATGACAAAGACTGGGCCAAGACCAGGATCGTTGGCACCTCTCAGAGCCTGAAGGAGGATGGGCTGGGTCACCCCTCTTGGCATTGTGCAGTGTGAATTTGAACAATTCAAACAATGTAGGCTGCTATTGATCACTTATGAAAAGGGGGAAGAGGAAAGAGAATATAACTAAAGGAGGGTGGGATAATTTCACCATAGACACCTCTTCAATTAACTACTTGTTGCGAGGGCAATCAATAATACATTTTGTCAGGTGGAAGAGAGAATCGATGCAGTGCAATTAAATCACAGATCTTGTCTATTGACTTAACTAATGTAAGAACTGTTACTACAAATAAGGAGTATCGGTCCTACAAGTACAAATCAATACATCCTAGAGTGTAGACCTTATGTTATAATTTTAGAGGTGGTCCCCATTCCAGCTAGCACTAGGAGAGAAGACTGTATGGATCTAACACATAAGGTAGCACATTGATGAAAGGAAATTTCAGGGTGACCAGGTAACTGGTTTGATGAAATCCTTTTGGTGAGAAGGCTGAAATTCTAGGTCCATAAACCCAAAAACTCAGCTGGGACCTGTGTAGTAATTAACATTAGAAAACCATTGGTAGTAAGAGGCCTTTAGCAACATCTGAATCATTTGATCTATATACCAAGCAGATTACAGGCCCATCCCTTGGACTTCTTTTACTGGACAAACTTTTAAGGACTCTACCATGGCCCCAATCACACACCTAGAAGTAGTATGGCAATTAATAATCAGAGAACCAATAACTTCCAAACTAAGATCTGCTTTACCTTCCTTGAAATTCTAGATGAGACAGATTGACATCCACTTTCCTTTCTTTTTTGGAATAAATTCCCCCATGTCAACTTCAGCAGCTCATGAGTCAACAATGAAGCTCTACTGCTGCCATGCAATTAAAGAACACCTGTCAAGGAGGCAACAGTGTACTCTTGTAAAATAAATTAATTAACTAGTTGTCAGGAAATGTAGATGGCTGGTAATTTTGTGATTGGTGGGTTTCAGAGTGTTTGTATCCAGACAATTGAATCAGCAGCGGACAAGGCAGATAGAAGTTTAGCAGTCCATATTTAGGGCAAATTTCCTCCACTAAGGGTGAAATTGACTATTTTACTACAGTATATCACATTGTACTCTTAACCCTATAAGGTTTGTATGATATTATAATTAACGTCTTCAAACAAAGCTTCATTGAGGTTGTAGACTAAATTGATGATTGTATTACTAGTTTTAATTTGGAAAGCTTGCAACATATTATAATCATCTGGGCAGGAGGATTAGTATTTCTATAGTGGTCAGCCCATTTGTGGCTTACTGAACCCCAGTGAAGAGGATTTTAGTCATTGATGATCTGTTTGTCTGTCACAGGAAAAACACAGAAAGCCAGCATGCCATCTCCCATAACAAAAGCCAAAATCCATATCTGCGTAGTCCACTAATAATCATTGCTCAGCCTGACTTTATTCAATGTCCACATAATGCCACCAGCTCTCATCATCAGATCATACAATATCAACATTCTCTCCAACCTAGACAACATCCAACTTATACTCTCCCTCAGGGGACCAGGACCAAATTTACCACCTTCAGTTTCAAAATGGCCACTTGGATGAGTGCCAACTGTCACAAACTAAATTCTGACAAAATCGAAGTTACGATCTTCAGAAGGAAGAACTCTCCATGGGACTTCACTTGATGGCCAACAGAATTCAGACCCACACCAATCCCCCTGCCCAAACAAGAAATCTAGAAATGATCCTAGAATATAAACTTGATAACAGCACAGGTCAATACAATGAACACCACCTGCTTATACATCCTAAAGATGCTGCAAAAACTCTTTAAGTGGCTACCGAAAAACACCAGGAAAACAGCCACAGAGGTCTTTGTAACCAGGAGACAGGACTATGACAACACACCCAACGCCAGAAACACACAAAACCTCCTGAACAGATTCAAAAGCATCCAGAAAACCACAGCCCGACCAATTGCCAGCGACTGAGATCAATTCGAGCAGTCCATCCATTACCTTGTTGTTGTTGTATTTTCTGCATTATACCTGCATTAGGTTATGCATTTTTCGGTACAAAATTAATATTAATTTTGAGCATGTTTTTTTTCTGAGCAGAGAAGTGGCATTACCACATGTGGTAATGCCACTTCTCTAAAATAGAACGTTTTTTAAATACATACTTTTCACACATTTGTGGTGATTTTTTCAGACTTTCAAATTATCTCTGAAAGAGTTATTTTATTGTTTTGCTTTATTTGAAGCATTCTGTTAGAAATTGGGTATCTAGTTGGCAGAGGTATGCACCATTTCCAAGTAGGGACCACCATCTTAGTCAGGGTAAGTCACAACACAACCCAAATTATCCTGTGCTCACCCTCCAGTAGCTTGGCACAGAGGAGGCAGGCTTAACTTAGAAGGCAATGTGTAAAGTATTTGTGCAATAACTCATACAGTAACACAGTGGAAATACCACAAAAGTAACTCCACAGAAGTTCAGGAGTACATATAATATTTATCTTAATAAAATAAGACTGAAACAACAAAAATCCAATATGCACAAGTCAATATTTCAATTTTTAAAGGTGTAGATGAGTCTTAATCCTTAGAATTCAGTGGTTGTATCCTTTTAACACACAGTACCTGGGATGCATCAAAAATAATGATGCAGAGGGGCCACAGAGGAGGAGATTTTTCAAAAAGTAAAGCAATGCATAGATTTTTCCAGCACTTCAAAGGCGAAATGTTGATTCTTTGCACGCTGCAAGGCAATGCATCATTTCTAGGAGCGCAGCCTTTGCTCCTCACAGCAATAATGGGAGATTGTGATGCCTAGGGATGATGCATGGAATAACCAGAATGCATTGAGAAGAAGCAACAGGTGTTGCG
Source organism: Pleurodeles waltl (assembly GCF_031143425.1). Lineage (NCBI taxonomy): Eukaryota > Metazoa > Chordata > Amphibia > Caudata > Salamandridae > Pleurodeles > Pleurodeles waltl. The sequence goes on from NC_090447.1 coordinate 284,656,063, forward strand.
TCAATCTGGCAGGTGGTGCAGTGATTTTTCAGCTGCGAAGCAGGTGCTACATTGATCTGGCATGCGTTGTGTCAATTTATGCAGGTGTTGCATCACTTTTCTGACATACTGGATTTTCTTCTCTTTAGTGAAGACTTTGATAACCCTGAGACCCCAAATAGGAGGCAAGCTCACTCTAAGCCCTTGGAGAGCCTTTGTGGAGGAAGGCAGAGTCCTTGCAGCAGAGTCAGGGGTCAGCAGGCAACAAGGCAACAGGCAGGCCAACAGTCTTTCCAACAAAGCAGTCCTGGTGAGTCCTTTGGGCAGTCAGGCAGTCCCTCTGATGGAGTTCAATTGTAGGTCCAGAAGTGTCTGATTTGGTGGGGTCACAGACCAAGTATATGTATCCAAAAGTGCCTTTGAAGTGGAGGAAACTTCAAATAGTGGTTTTGACATGCACAAGTTCCCCTTTCAATGCAACCCTCTCTGCCAGGAGCCCTGTGGGGGGTTATCAGCCCTTTGTGTGAGGCCGGGGCACTGGCCTTTGAAGTGTCAGTGAGAGCCTCTTCACCTTCCCTGCTCAGGAAGACAAATCAGTATGCAGATGAATGCAAATGCAGCTGAATGTCCTGTGTTTATGGCTGTCTGGGTGGAATGCACAAGGGAGGCTGTCAACCAGCACAGACAAACATGAATTGGAGACGGGCTGTAAACTATGAAGCACACATAGCAGTACGTGCAGACAAATGCCTGCCATCTAAAAGTGGCATTTCTAAAATAGTAATGTAGAATCCAACTTCACTAGTTAGTAGGATTTCTCACTACCATTCCATCCATACCAAACATGACAAGTCTATACCTCTCAGATCAGAAATTACCACTTAAAAGCATATAAGTGAATTTCTAATGCTGACCTACGAGAGGAACAGGCTTTACAGTTGTGAAAAAAATGACTTAGGGAGAGTTTCACTTCCAGGACATGTAAAACATACAAGTACATGTCCTGCCTTTTACTTACATGGCACCCTGCCTATAAGTTACCTAGGGCCTACCTTAGGGGTGACTTATGTGTAAGAAAGTGGGAATTTAAGACTTGACAAGTAGTTTTAAATGCCAGGTCAAACTGAAACTGCACACACAAGTATGGCAATGGATGATTTGAGAAATGGTTAAGGGGCTACATGTGTGGGTGGCACAATCAGTGCTGCAGGCCCACTAGTAGCATTTAATTCACAGACAATGGGCACTTCTATAGCACTTTTCTAGGGACTTATAGGTAAATTAAATATGCCAAAATGGTAAGAGCCAATGTTACCATGTTTCGGGAAGAGAGAGCACACGCACTTCAGAACTGGTCAGAAGTGGTAAAGTGTGCAAAATGGAGAGAGGCAGGCACAAAGATGGTGGAAGACCACCTTTAGGATGTCAGGTCTAACACATTCCTTCAGAGAAATGAAAGTTCCTTGTTTGTTCCCTCTGCAGTCACCTAAATTAGGAAACAAATTCAAGCAACTGACATATTTTCAGGAGGAACCACCATTAGTTTCTTTCATAAATTTCCTGATTCTTAGGAAAAAGATTGAGCCTTTATTCAGAAATGTAAATTTAGTTACAAATAGGTTCAAAACCAAATGTGCCTTTTTTTCAACTTCTGTCATGGATTCACAAAGGGATTCCTGGCAGCCATAAATCAATTTACATATATTGAGATGTCCGCCATGAGTGTAGAGATAGTAAATCACACACAAAGGTTGGTAAGTGGGTGTTTCAAGACAGATCTGGTTTGCTTTGGAAATTTGGGGAAACACACAGACTTGTACATTTTTTAACATTCCTAAACTGTGATTCATGCCCTTTTTAACCTGAAACGGTAATAAAAATATTCCAGCTCAGCAAATGTCCACTTCCAGGGTGGGACGGGAAATGGATCACTACTAGATTTGATGATGATGTAGGGGAAATGTTTTATCCATGGGTAAACAGTTTTTTTCTCTGTGAAAACTAAAACAAATTGTGGGGTCGAGCACGCAAAGCGCTATGTCCCTGTTCTAATCTCTCTGTGGGCTTTTAAGCACACCCATGTCATGCCCATCAATTGGTTGGTTCATGGACTTGCCTTTTAAAATTTGCTTGATTTCATTAGTGAAAGGAATTCATTCATCATTCCTTTTCTGGTGTTTAACCCTCCTCGAGCGCACCGCCTAACTACTGAAAACATACGATGCTCCATGTTTTCCATATGGTCTCTGAACTACTTTTTCTGTTTATTTTATGGGCATTGTGATCTCGCTGGGCAGTAGTCGAGTGCTTTGCATGACATCGACCCTGTTTTACATGGATATTAGCATTTTTGTCAGTTACATGGATAATTGCACTTTTGCGGATACGTTTTACTGCAAGCAAACTTATGTTTCCTTTTGTGTGTCTGCTTTGCACTCATGGCAGCCGTCGGTTTATGTGAAACTGTTTTACCTTTTCATTTTCAGTTCATGTGGCAGAAAAGTCCGGTTAGGAGTTTACACCGCTAATAGCTTTAACTCGCGCAAGCGCGAGACCCATTGCATCACAAATGCTTGTTAAACTGTGCATTCTCTCCTGGGAGCCTATTCCCCCTTGCAGAATTGTCCGCTACGGAGAACTTGGCATATGAGTAACATCTGTCACGGAATGTCACAGTACTGCTAACCAACTTCTGGTGCAACTTTCTACCTGTACTCTAGGGAATCTTAATGGATGTACAACGTAAGAAAACCACATTCATGAAGGGGTATGGGATACCATCTCCACTTTAAAAAACATATTCTGCTTTTATGCAGGTTCATGCTTATCTATCAGTGCTCAAAGAATCCTCTAATGCAAATGAATTGTATTTGTTATAAGCATAAAGCTAGGCCTGGGTATTATTAGATACATTAGACACTCTGACAGCTATTGGAATAATTTGCATAGGTAGGTACATAGGGGATTGTCATAAATCAATTATTCATATTATCCTTTTCAACCTTGCTATTCTCTTCCGCATTTCACAATACTTTGTCACAATATTAACTAGATTTTAGGACACAATGTCCCCTCTAGCGCACTTAAGGTTTTATTTGTTTCAGTTATGAGCCATACATGACCATCTGTTGTTTTCACTGCATATTTAGAGCATATCGCAGAAATGTGTTTGTTTTTGCAAAATAAACCCCACAGTTGATGGCGTAGATTGTGAGTATCATTCCAAGTACTTCATTATGAAGCTTCTGAATTCCAAAAGCGCTTTATTCTTTTAATAACTGTTACACTAGCAGGCATATTCTTCGGCTTTCCAGCTGTGTGGTGCAGCAATTTCAAACGTATGTAAGCGGTTTCAAACAGCGTGTGAAAACCAATTGTGTTTCTTTATTCCCTATTGGGAGAAAGAAAGTAGTTTGAGAATATTTAGGCTCACATTTTGTCTTCCTCTTTATTCCTGATTGGAGTACAAACCAGAGTTTTTGGAATTTGGGTCACTGGTTGGGGGGTGAAACGCTACTCAAGTAGTAACTGCAATTTCTGTCAGGATGAAGTCACAAGCAAACCCCAAATTAACCTGTACTTAAACCCCGGTCCCTTAGTACAAGCAGAGAGGCTTGACCTAGAGGCAATGTGTAAAGTATTTATGAAGCACTTTCAAAAAGTATTAAAGTGAAAACATGAAACAAGAAAAAACCTTCACTAATTTAGAACATTTAATAAATTATTTGACACCAAAATAACAAACATCCAATCAGTAGAGCCAGAGAGATGAAATTTTAAAGATTGAAGTGGAAACAGTGCTTAGAAGCACAAATATCCAACTCTGGCTATTTGATTGCGCCAGACCAGGGCAAAGTCACAAGTTTAGGCCGACTGTGATAGAACCCAGGCTGGATACAGGAATCAGGTTAGACCCGCTGAACAAAGTACCTTAAATCCTGGGTGCAGAGAGATGCAAAGTCTTATGTCAAGAATGCAGTGTGCAGAAGAGGTAGATGTGACGTCCTTGCATGTAGACACATCGTGCATCAGTGATTCCGAGGGAGCCATAGTCCGTATGTGGAGATCCATCATTCAGCTGCATTTCTGAGGAGTTGCTGTGGCAATGTTTTTCATGGATATGCATCGCACAGAGGCTGTTCCGAGGGGCTTGGGACTGCAATGATTAGTCCTGTGTTGAGGCTGAGTTGTGCAGTGGTTTTGATTCAGAGTCTTGAGAGAGAGGCAAATGTTGTCATCCGTTGGTTCTGCTGAGACCACAGATCGGCTGGCAGAGCACCTTTAGATCGACTTCCAAGGCTCCAGAACTGTATGACACCACTTGGGGGGGACAGTACTCAGAGCTGGCAGAGTCCAGGTCCTAAATGCAAGGTTGTTGGAGCTGTTCTGTCCTTGAGGCTCTGCTTAGAAGGTCGTCTAACTAGTCTGTGGAGTCACTGTGGTAGTCCTGGTTTCAAGATGGAAGTCCAGTCATTCCCTAAGGCAGCAGGGCAGCAGGCATCTGGGCAACACAGTAGCAGTTCTTCTTGTAGAACAGCACAGCAGACCTTCTGAGTTTTTCACAGGTCCAAAGGTGTAGTGAAGAGTTGTGTCTGAGGGTCCAATATATATACCTGGTATCCACTTTTAAGTAGGGGAAGTTTCTGAAATATTCCCTTTGAAGTCCTTGAAGTTTCCTGTCTCCCCAGCCCTGGTTCTAAGCTGGCTGCATGAACAATGCAGAAGTGACAAGAGTTTTGTGTGAAGGCAGGGCACAGATTATTCAGTTGAAAGTCGAACTGTGCCCAGCTCCACCTCCCCATCATGCCAGTTGATGGCCCATCCAGGCACACCTTATCCCTCTATTGTGTGGCTGCCTGCAAGGAATAAATAAAGTCCAACTGCCAATTAGACCCTGTCATGTGAACCAGGAACAGGCTCAGGCACCAAATGGTTGAAACTAGAAATAGAAACTTGCTAATAATGGCATTTTCTGAATTGTGACTTAAAATCTGACTTCATCATTACAGAGGTCTTTAAATTATAATTCTTTAGACACAAATTCAATATTCTTACTCAGTCCCAATTGGAAGTTATCACCTATTAAATATAATAAGTTAACAGAATGTTATCCTATTGGAAAGGTAGGCCTTCTCATAGTGAAATGCAAAATTAAGAGTTTTTCAGCATGAGGATATGTAAATCTTAAAAACTTCATGTTGAACTTTTTCAATACACTGGACTATTTGGGTTCTACAACAGGGGTTTCTTAGTTTGTTGGAAATCAGGCCTCTAGTTGGCAGAGGTTTTCCATCTGTCCAAGTAGAAACCACAATCCTACTCAGAATAAGTAAGATACACACTAAAAGTTTACCTGTGCTCACCCTCTGTTAGCTTGGCACAGAGCAGTCAGGCTAAACTAAAGAGGCAATTTGTAATGTATTTGTGTACACACACACAGTAGCACAGTGAAAACACCACAAAAGGGCTCCACACCAGTTTAGAAAAATAGCCAATATTAATCTGAGTCAAACAAGAAAAAAAAAAAAAATCCAATATAAACGAGTTGTTATGATTTTTCAAAGCTTAAATCAAAATGTAGTGCTTAGAAGACAATAGCTCCATCCAAAACTATCTGGTTGCGCTGGTCCAGGGAGAATTCAAAAGTGCAGTCTGACAGTGATGGAGCGCTGGCTGGGTACAGCAGTCACACACACCTGCCAACAGTACCTTTGTTTGCAGGTGACACATCATTTCCTGATCGGGCAATGTCTTTGATGTGTCAATGTCCAAAAGCGATGAGTACTGATTCCAATACACTGTACTTCTTTGGTCAAGGTGGGGCTGCATTGTGAGTCGAGGTTGTTGTGTCACACAGTTGGCGAGCAGTGTCTATGACTTTGGTGCAGGCAGCAGCAAACTGGAGTTTCTGCAGCAGGATGTGTTGGCTCCAAGTGAAACACCTGTGTTATTGCATCAGTTCTTGTGTTGCAGCACCACACTCATCTCCAAGGGCCCAGGGATGGATTTGGCACCAGTTGGCAGAGCAGAACTCTGAGAAGAGGATTCCAGGTCTTGGTAGCAAGATGCAGGTGAAGGCTTTGGTGTTCTTGAGACTTCAGAAACAGGAGGTAAGCTCAGTCAGACACTTGGAGAAACTTTGTATTGCATGATTTAGAGAGTTAGATCCAGTTCTCTCACTCCCAGGTAACAATTAGCAGGAAGCAGGCCAACACAGCAGAGCAAGCATCAGTGTGGCAGTCCCGACTGATAATACTGTGATCCTTCTTCCTGGTAAAATGTCCTCTGTCCAGAAGTGTTGCTCGTGTATGGGGTCAGAGGACTAGTGCTCATAACCAATTGTCTTTTTGAAGTGGGGGAGACTTCAAAGAGCGGTTTTGAAGTGCTCCAGTTCCCTTTCAGCCCAGCTCTGTATGCCAGGAGCTTTGTGGGGGGTTATCAGTCCTTTGTGTGGGGTCAACTCACTACCCTTTGAAGTGTGAGTTAGAGCCCCTTCCTGCCCAGAAAGACTCACCAGTATGTTGATGGAATGCCGGGGCAGTGGAGTGTCCTGTGTATTATGGCTATCTGAATGGAATGCATAGATGTAGCTGTCACCTACACCTTACACAGACTAGATGTAGATTGGAAGCAGGCTAAGGTATAAACTGGATGAAGTGAGAAAATGGCAACTTTCTAAAAGTGGCATATTTTGGCCGGCAGTTGAAACCCACCTTTACCAAAAGATGTGTTTTTAAATTGTGAGCCCAGAGACACCAAACTCAATTTTTCTATCTTTTCTCAATTGGAAACTACACTTAAAAGATGTTTTAAGGCAATCCCCATATTAGCTTATGGGAGAGGTAGTTCTTACAATAGAGGAAAACGAATAGAAGGATTTTCCACTACCTCAACATGATAAACTTAAAAGTACATGTCCAACTTTTTAAATACACTTCACCCTGCCCTTGGGGCGAACCAGGGTCTACCTTAGGGGTGTTTTACATGGAATAAAAAGAAAGGTTTGGTCCTGGCAAGTGGGTACATTTGCCAGGTCAAAATGGCAGTTTAAACTACACACACAGGCTCTGCATTGGCTGTCTTGAGACATGTTTGAAATGCTACAGTAGTGAGTGGCACAACCAGTGCTGCAGGCCCACTAGTAGCATTTGACTTACAGCTCCTGGGTACACATAGTGCACTTCACTAAGGACTTACTAGAAAACTAAATATGTAATTTGTGGAGAAGCCAATGTCACCATGTTTTAGAAACAGAGCATATGCACTTTATCCGTGGATAGCCTTGGTAAGGTGCACAGAGTCCTAAAGCCAACAAAAACAGGGTCAGAAAAAGATGAGGAGGAAGGCAAAAAGTCTGGGCATGACCATACAGAAAGGGCCATTTCCAACATTGATGTATTAAAAAGGAAGGTTTAGGCCAGGCAAAAGGTTTTTTTTGCGAGGTCAAAATGGCAGTTCTAAACTTCACACAGAGAATGCAATTACAAGACCAGAGATAATTTGTAAAGGGCTACTTCGGTGGGAGACACAATCAGTACTGGAGGCCCAGTGGTAGTGCTTAATTTATAAGCCCTGGGGAGATCGTGTACGTCTTTACCAGTGTCTTAGCAGTATGTAAAATGGGCCAATTGGGTGTAAGCTACTTTCACCATGTTTAAAAAAGAGAGCACACACACTTTATTGCTGGTTAGTAGTGGTAAAGTGTGCAGAGTCCTAAAAACTAACATAAACTGGACTAGAAAACAAGAGGGTAAAGGCAGAAACTTTGGGGATGGCCCTGCAGAAAGGGCCAGGTCCAACAAGAGTTCACTCCTTTTTTGGGAAACCTAGTTTTGAAGTAAAGAAAACATTCACATGGTTTTTCAGCAAAAGTTTGTGTGGAGACAAACCACATCAATACAAGTTGTACACCTTGATATAGGGGACAATGCCAATTGCAAAACTTTAAACTTAATGATCTATGGGCTCCCTCTTTGGTGTTCAATGGGGATTTCAATACAGTAATTTGGAATTCAGAATTACTGATATTGAGGGGATCGGTGCTGAATGGTTGTATTTACTGTATCAGAGACTGAAATATTGGCTGACATGAAAAAAGAGTCCTTAATTTAATTTGCAAAAATATTGTTGTATTCTGTATAGGTTTTCTGCTATTAACCCCAAAGGGTGATACGTTTTCAGAACACAGTATTTATTGTAGACAATAGCTTCAAAATGATATTCGGGTACCATGGCAACAGGATGCATATTTACCTCAATATCCTAATGTACTGACAGGTAATGTCCAGACTCTGGACCATTTCCCTGTTGAATTTTCTTCCAGACTGATCAGAGAAATGTATCCATGGCAAAACTGGGGGCCTCATTTATGAGTCCCTAGAAGTACACTGTGCCATTGGAGCATAATTTTTTTTGATGCGCCGGTGGCACAGTGTGCCAGCCCTTATTTATAAGGCCATGCAAAGCCACCTTGCGTGGCTTTTCTTGGCCTTGTAATTATGGGCACTTTCATGCATAACACTACATGAAAGGGACATTCCATGGATGTTGTTTGGGGTGTTCCCACGCCACACCCATGGAACGCAAAGGAATCTGATGCATTCCCAGATTTACAAGTCTGGAAATGCATCAGATTCCTACGCCATCTCAGTGGTGGTGTAAGTATGATGCAACAGAGAGAAATTACTTTATTTCTGTCCATTTTTTGCTCTTTCTATGTGATAGATAGATAGATAGATAGATAGATAGATAGATAGATAGATAGATAGATAGATAGATAGATAGATAGATAGATAGATAGTGCAAGGGTGCCTGCATTGGCGCTAGGCAGCAATTTGTGTTCCAGTGCATGTGGAGAGGACAGAAATGTGCTGTATCTTGTAGATATGGCACATTTCTGTACTTTCCCAGTGGCACAGGGAGACACAGCTAGACACTTGCTGCACCACCATGTACCACGGGCCTCGTAAATGAGGCCCTAGGTGTGGTAACACAGTATGTTAAATTACATTGTTAGTTAAACTGCCAATTATAGCCAGTTCCCTCCCAAAACATTACTACAATCTAACTCAGAAGAGGAGCCAGTGTCAATGTTCATTGTAGCTGCAATTCGGAGAAGGCTCCTTTGTATTCGTGAATTAAGTTCACCAGGACACTCATAAGAAGACCTTCACAGAGAGATCAGCCTGTGCATTGCTTATTCTATCCCATAGTGTGCATCTTTTATTAGGTCAAGGATGAAGACTTTTTCGTCCAATTTGTTTTTTAGGATTGGTTCTGTTTGTACAATCCTAGATTGCAGTATTTGAACACACATAGTGACTTTGCTGCAAAAGCTGGCCCATCCTTCCAGTTTTTGGATTTAAATCTTCAATTTAGCTCCCAGGTTACATTTGTTCCTTCCAGACTGGATGATTGACAGTGGAATTCAAACACACACTGTCCTGTGCAGGTCATTCTGCAGAGATCAGAACATAGTTTTCAGTACTATGTCTATGGCTACATAGTGCAGAGTTCTGATATCATAACCCTTAATGAAAAAGTTGAATAATGCCAGACATTAGACATTTTGGGACTTTAACAGACAAGTTGATGTCAAGGAGATTCAGTCATGGCACAAATAAAATAGAACCACATTTGTTAATTTCTCAGCTCTTGTCATCACTTTTTGGAGCAAACCAGGCTCTTAAATGCATTAGAGTACTGCACACTACAGAGAGCAGCACAGTTATGAAGGCAGCTTGTACACATTAGGAGGGAAATCACTCCCACCTCACATGGGTTTGTGAAAAAGACAACTTTATTGGAATCAAGCAGAGCTCACAATTGCTAACAATCCTTTGTCTTAGCTGCACATACTAAATAACCCTAAGAATGTTCAAACCTCAAAATCTAACCTATACTTTATCCCTAAACAATGTCATTCTTTTAAGGCTGTAAAGACTCCTTCTTCCCTCTAATGCTACACATCTTAACGTATTTAAATAAACTATTATCAACTCCTTGTCCTTGAATCTCCATCAACATCTTTTGCTGCCTGCCCTCATTAGGCTAAGGCTGTCTCTTTCTCTATTGGAGGGGTGGGCGAAATATTCTGTTCTGCCCACGTAATTGGCAGAACTTTGGCTTCTCCACAATACTCTTTAACCAGGAGTTCTGCCCTAATTTGTCAATCACTGTGTAGCAGATTTGTTCTCCTGCAAAGTGCATTAATGTCAATTCACAAAAAGGCCAGGGGTAGTGAAAGTGATATCATATGCCATTTGACCCTTATGTTCGCTCACAAACACACACACTCTCTCACATAAACACACTGTCACCTGCATGCATGCACACAATAAACATTGCTCCCAGGGTGGATATATTCCCACTAATTGTACTCCATTGATTAATATAATAGTGGTGATTAATATATTATTATTCACTATTAGTGTAATAAACAATCGTAAAAAAACATAAGGATGAACTGCCCCTGTGTTCATGACACAGATGTGTGTACCTCTGAGGCCTGGGGTTGCAAACACAGTGCCAGGGGTCTTAGCTGCAACCCCTGGAGACCCCTAAATGACATTGATGGTTAGGCTCAGGAATATGAAAGCTGACAAGTGTGAGTGAGATTCTGCATCCCCTAGTGCGATTTTCTAATGCAGGCAGGCAACGGCATTCAAGAGTGGTCAGAAGGCTGCTTTTGAGGATATTTGTTGAAGCTCAAGAAGATTTTCTACTAGAGCTGCAGCAAAATCAACTTTGTAGGTCACCAGCTTTTTGGTGAATATGCTTATTTTCAGAATGGCTCATGCTACCAGCTCTAAATTGCAGCTCGAACAGCACGATCTGCATATTTTATGCCTATGTTTTGGAATTCCACAGAATCTCAGAGTTTCCCTGCAACTTTTTAAAATTTCATGTTGTAAAACTCCATGAGTTCCGCCAACCTTTATTCAATTGACAGCCAAATCCTTCTCCATACATCCTAACCTTCCCATCCCTTCATATCCCTTATCCCGAGCTCTCACTTTCTACTACCAAAAATCCCATTTCCATGATGTTTTTTTCTGTACCTCACTTTCCTCTCATTTGTTCAGTGTTTCCATTACCTTCATTTGGGGATAAGTGCACTCCTCCTTGTTGAAACATCATCAGCCATATCTACTAACCTGGTGGTTGACCACTTTATTGAATCACCTTTAAATCATTTTTTGCCATTTTTAGCATTTCACTGCCAGTGAGTTTTACAAAGTCATTTCATCCTAAATTCAGCAAAATCAGATCTGGGCTTGGTCAGTTCCGGTGCAATTCCAATATCATGGGTAGTATTTGGATCCAACGCATCTTCCTAAACTATGCTACTCCAATGTCACTTTGTTGTCATCCAACTCAAGTTAAAACTTGCCTTTTATCATGCTCATCTGGCCCCTTCCAGTGGTGTGGCCTCATACCCATACTTCTTTCTTTTGTTCCACTGTCTGCTCACCTCTTAGAAAGAAACACAGCCTATTTTCAAATACTGCTGTCTGCTGCTCCCCATGTCTAACAGAACCCGTCAACTTGCCAGACCTCACCTAACTAAACTCTTCAGAGTTTCTCTGTCCAGCCCAAGCCATGTGCTTTTATAACTACCCCAATAATCAACAAATGTGTACTGCACCATTATTCCAACTTTCCAGTCACAAGCAATTCCTAAGCACCAATAGAACCTACCTGTCCATTAGAAGACCATTGTTCTATTTAATTATTACCATACCTGCCACTTGTGCCCTCACCTACCAACAAATCCAACAAATCAATTTCTTGTCTCCACTGTCTAACCTCACCCACAACCTTTCCCTTTTTTATACATTTTGCTCCTGAAGACCATTATATGCAGCCTGGGACATTAGTCTTTGTCTCAACTATTTCAATTTAAATGCCCCAAACAAATCACAAAAATATTGTTCATTAAAAAGCAAGCTTCCCGGGTGGCAGCCCTGGCAAATCCCACCTTGTCCATTATCCTCTCCAGAATTATCACCACATCCCATTGGCTATCACTCACCCTCCCACTTTTCCTGGTCCACCTTTCTAAAACCTGCTTCACAAATTCAACCTAGTCAGCTACCCCACTGAGCTCATATTCCCTAAAGCACTTCCCTAAAAAGGTTACACGAGCAAACTTCACAGCGACAGCAACCAGTGACAGCCCCTTCTTCACCATTGACATCACATAGTTCACAACTTAACCCCTCATTTCCCTCACTCCAGCCACATTTCTCTGTCTCTTCCATGCTCTGTTTCTAAATAATTATGTTCACTTCTCCTTTTCCATTGTTCTTGTTGATAAAGCAAGTGAGAATTCTGCCACGCTCAATGCTCTCACCTCTTCCTGCCCACCTCTTCTCTGGTGCTTTCACCCCTTGCGAATTGGCCTCCATAACCCATCCCTAGGACTTTGACCACTGAAAATGAGAAAAAATAACTAACTCATTATAAAGGTTTGGTATTTGCCTGGCATGGAAAATCAACTTCAAACGCAACCAACGCAGAAATAGTCTCCTCAGTAGTTTCAGCACCCACCTTTAAAAGACAGACATTTTATTGATCATTCCCAATTCTGCCTGGTTGTCTGCCACTGTATCATTGTAGTGATCAGTTCCTAACCTCATAGTTTCATTACCAATGTTACTTAAAATAATATAAGAAGGCAATCCTGCTGTTCTATTTCTTCCAGTCATCTAGCCAACTTTTGATGCATAATTGGCCTCTCCAGTATGGTCCAAAACCACCCCTTCACCTCTCCTTTCACTCATTTTAGCCACATTTATTTGCCTCTTTCATTCGCTACTCCCAATGAATTCTGCCCTTGCTTGTTTAGACATTCTCACCATTGATACCAAGTCTTCTGCCAAGCTCACTGTTCTAAGCTCTAGGCACCCACAGCTTCTCTTTTGTTTTTGCCTCCTGCTTTTTTACCTCCAGAGCCGGTCCTTGGAACTTTGTACACCAAAAATTAAGCAAAACATAAACCAACTCATTTTTCCATGCCCCTGTATATGTTTGGCATTGAAAGTCATGTTGAAACCCAGCATCTCAGAACAACCTCCCTCAAAAATGTCAGCACCTAGTTTTCAACAATGGACATTGTATTGATCATTCTCACTACTACCAGGTTGTCTATCACAAAAGTTATCATTGTATCGGTCAGTACCCAATGCCATAGTTCTATTACCAAACTTACTTCTTACTTGAAAAAATTCCAAGAAGGCAATGATGTGGGCATGTCCCTTTCAGTAATTAGGCCACCGTTCAGCACACAATTGCCTTATCCAGTAAAGCCAAAGCCTATGGTTTAAATACCACATCAAAAAATTAAATTTCCCTACTGTATGCTTCAGTGCACATCTATATTGTCACTCCATTGTCTTCATCAAAGAAATGTATCTATTTATCCCTATGGCTTGACTTATGACCGTCACAATTCTGATCCTGTGGCTGCAACTTCTTTGCTTCTCTTCTGGCGGATGCCATGTGTCTGCAGAATGCTCTTCCTGGTGTCGCAAGCCTGCAAGCAAAATTTAGGTGACACAGGACTTGCTACAACACCCTGAGTTCACATTTAGTTCTGTCTACCATTCCTACAGAAGGGGTTTAATTGTTACAAACGTATCCGTTTACAGCCTTAATACCATTATTACCAGATCATATTCTATACATCTGAAAGTTAGTGTCCATCACCAACTGTTTTGCCTTTCCCATTGCCAGTGGAACTGTCAAAAGAAAGTTGTTGAGGTAGTGCAGCACTTACTCAAACCCCACAACTATATTTTCTAGTAACTCCAGGAGAAAACTGTGGACATAAAACACCCCTGGCATCACTGAACCCCGTGGACTTGGCCTCATCAACATTGTATCACTATCATGGGAAAATTGTCCAGATGTACCGACAGTAGGCAAAACCCTGATTGCAGGTCAACAGCCTCCTCAGTGCTGGTACAATAGACTGAACATTATTCTTGAGCAATGTAATCATTGGCTGATTTCCCTTCTGGCAATGACAGGAGTTGAATCAGTTTGTATTCCCTTTCTGTATTGTTAAATACACTTTCAATGGAAAGACCATAAAGGTCATAATGAAGTCAACAAAAGATCCCAACATCCTACCTTTTTGCACCTCTTTCTTCTCTATGTACTTCGATCCTTTTATGGCTTCAAATTGTCACCCAGTGTTGTTGACACGGCGCCTTATAATAAATTCAAAAGCCCAATGCAAAACCACATGTAAACCTTTCTGTGACCACACTGTCCAAGTGGAGTATTTGCCTTTCCCCATGCTTCCTTTCACATCAACCTTGGCTCTAAATCTCCCACTGTTGGTTTTCTCAGCAAAGCATAAGACCACAGAGCGCTTCTCCTTTCACTTTGAGCATTTTGCAAAAAATTGTATTGAGACCTGAAAGAGCCCAAGGCCCAAATTTATACTAGTTTTGCACTGAATTAGCGTCATTTGTTTTTCACGCTAATTCAGTGCAAACTTAAATCCATATTATATTTTTCCGCTAGACCCGTCTAGTGTCAAAATATTGGAGTTAACGTCATTTTTTGGATGTGTCAAACCACCTTGCATCAATGAGATGCAAGGTGGGCATTCCCGTCTATAAAATGACTCTAACCCCCTAGCGCCATATTTATCCACACAGGCAAAAATGATGCATGTGTGGGAGGCAGACCCAAAAAATTATGCTTACTCCGATTTGCATCAAATTTTAACACCTGGGTCAGACCAGGCGTTTAAATGAGGCCCATAGACCACTACTTAAGAAAAACACACAGAAGCAACATTACCAACCCACAGGACAAGATGGAAGTGCTACTGCTCCAGCCTTGGAGATGACACAGAGGACAGCAAAACAACAGCAACCACCACAATGGGGCCCAAAAAGGCAACGCAGAAGGCAGGAGAGGATATTCCCAAACAGGACAACCCTCCTTGGCCTAAGGGAATAAGACACTTTAAGGACATACAGACCCAATCGGCAAGCCATACTACACCTGCTGCACCACACTGAGCCGCAGATCACAGCCAGCCGCAAACTCCACATAATATACCACCTGTGATAAAGCTGCTACCTCTCCTGCACATGCTGGCAAGGGGCTCATTTCAAACAATGAGTGTTGTGGTGGCTGGTGTGTTACAGCTGTCATTCTCCGTGTTCCCGCCAAAGTTGTTAGACCCAATTATTTCTCTGACACCCTGCCACATCAGCTTCTCCAACACCCAGCAAATGCAGAAGGAGATGAAAAAGGGGTTCTACCAATTTGATGGCTTTCCGCATGTGTTCGGTGCAATTGACTGCACACATGTCTGACTTGCTCCACATGCAGCACTAGAGCATTTATAATGGAATCGCAAACACACGCATTCCATAAATGTTCAGGCCATAGTAGACCACTGGGAACTATTCCCAAACATTTCGGCTAAGTATCCTGGGAGTGTCAATGACGCCTACATATTTAGGCACAGCAGGATCAACGAACACTTCCAAGATGGCCAATATGGAAATGGCCTACTTGTGGGTAAGTCAACAAACCTAGCAATTCACATACAACACACCAACCCTGTAGGACACACCACTCCAAAAACACATGGCCAGGGTAACACGGATGTGCAGGTAACAACACATATGCACCATGCTGTAGTAAAGCACAATCAGTGCACACCACAAACACATACACCAACATGTACGTAGCACACCCACAACTTGACAGGCACACTGTGAGAGAACAGGGCTGAATGCAGAGGCCCCCTAACTTTTTGCCCCCATTTTCCACTTTTTGCTGGTGTTTTTCTGACTATGATGGTGCCCTGGGTACTGCTAACAAGTCCCAGGGTCTGTGCTCCTTGTAAAATCAGTATGCAAATTAGGCAAATTATAATTGGCTAAGTCAACCTACCTATTCGTCCCTAGTATATGGTAGGTCATGTAGGTTTAGGGACCCCAGCATAGGTAGTTCACCCATAGGTGCACTGCTGAGGTGCCCAGTGTCATTTTAAAGGCAGGCCTGCCTTGCTGGCTGCTTTTAAATTAAAGTTATATGCAAATTCGACTTTGGAATTAAAAGTAGTTCCAAAGTCTTAAACTACCTTATTTTTACATATAAAACACCCCTAAGGTGTGCCCTATGTGCCCCTAGGGATGGGTGCCATGTAACTATGCGCAGAGACCTTATAAAAATAGTTTTATAAGCCCTGGTGAGGTAAAACAGCCAAATTCGTTTTTCCCTCATTATAGTGAATGGCCTCCATAGCCTAGAATGGGGAGACTTTATTTTAATTAAAAAAAATCCCCTTAAGTGACAGATACCAGAAGTTTGGTATCAAATTAATTGTTATAATAAATCAAACAGCTTCCAGTTGTTGGATTTAATATAACTTAAAAGAGTTTTGAACTGTACTTAAAAAGTTGTCAACTTCGGCCCTGCAGTGTTTTTGCTGCTGTGCTTTGATTGGCCATCCTCTGGCAGCCTGGACAGGCTGCTTGATGAGGTGTGAAGTGGCCTGTCTCCACACAAAGAGATGTGCCTGGGGATCAGACCTCCCCTCAGCAGATGGTGAAGCAGGAAGGGGAGGGCTGCCAAACTGGTCTTCAAAGGCAGACATTTGGACCAACCCAGTAACACCCTCACATCCTGCAAACCCAGACAATTAGGTGCCCCCTTGATTAGATTAGGAGGGGCCAGGAGAGGGGTGTGTTTAGGATTTTTAGCCACACCAATGGGTGGGCTCAGCCAGATGTAACCTCCAAAAATCACATTCAGCCATGATGGATTTTTGAGGAATGTTGCTCCCTGGGATTGATTTTTGCCACACTTCCCAGGAAATGGTTATCACAGGGGGAAGGACCCTGCCCGTGATTGGAGAACCAGGACCCCCTGTTTTTCACCCAGGAGCAGGGATAAAACTGGCAGACCTGCACCCACACCTCAGATCATTATCTGATTCAAACAAGGAAGAACTACAGGAAAAGAAGGACCGCCCTGCTGGACCCCTGACCTGCACCTGGACACTGCACTCTGGAGGATTGCACCAGCTGCACACTTGGGCTTCACCACTAAAAGGACTTTACCTGTCTTCTTCTGCTTCAAGAAGGGACTCCCTGTTTGCTACAGGTACAAAGGAGCTGCTCAGAGTCCCCTCCATCAAGTCCTGTAAGCAGAGCCCAGCTGACCAGCAGCCATTTGAGGATTCTGACCAGGTGCATTCTGGGAATTGTAGTCCCAACTCCCAAGGAGCAACTCAGAGCGTCTGGAACCTTTGATCAAGTTGTGGACACTTCAGGGACACAGAAAGGACCTCTGGAAGAAGATTCAGAAGTTTGGAGATGTTAGGAAAAACTCCATAAGTTGAAGAGGTGCATTGTGAGAGTTGTTGCCCCAGACCCCAAGAGGCACACAAGAGCCTCTGGACCCTTGGCTGGTGCTGTGGACCACTTTCCTGAATCAAACACTTCTGAGAGTAAGTGTGATAGTGTTACCTTGTGGGTGGCCTGAACTCTGGACTTTGTTCCTTTCCAGTGTGACCTTTTTAGTTGCTTCTATGCGCTAGAAAGCATTAATTCTTTAAAAATTCATTTCTCTGGTTCCCCTTATCCAATTTTATTCGTTGTGGTGTCATTTTAATTATAAAAATATAGGCCCTCATTACAACCCTTGGACCGCCAGGGTTGTTGTGGCAGATTTCACCACCAGCAGGCTGGCGGTGAAATCCCTAGTATTACGACCGCGGCGAAAGCGCTGCGGTCGCACCGCCGGGACCGGCGGTTTACCTCCACGTTGGTCCCGGCAGTTTGAATCACCCAGGGCAGCGCTGCTTGCAGCGCTGCCCCTGGGATTATGAGTCTCCCTACCGCCAGCCTTTTCCTGGCAATTTGAACCGCCAGGAAAAGGCTGGCAGTACGGGGAGTTGCGGGGTCCCTGGGGCCCCTGCACTGCCCATGCCGCTGGCCTATTGCTAAGTGTAGGTACTTACCTGCCCTTACCAATAACCCATTTTCCAACACACACCATGTGAAGGAGAGGTGCAGATATTTACCCTTTGCAAACAGAAGGTGTACACAAACCTCTACAAGTGCCCACAGATTGCCTACTATGTGCACCTCCCACACACAATACACCAACTAAAGAACATCACAGCAATGTCAATGGCATACAACATGCTCACGTAACATAAGTCACACATAGGCACATATCCCTCAAATCAAGCTGTGCAAGACTCTGTCAGAACAAACATCAAATGCCAGACACCTGGTGCCAATACCAACTACATCTCATCAGCAAATACCTGACTTACCTGTATTGTGCATATACATCTGTCTGATGCATTGAGTCACACCATCATGTCTGCACCATAAACAATAAATGGTCCACCGTAGGGGAGAGTCACTGTTAGACAGTGCATATCATGGATGCCATAGTGGGACCCTGTAGGAGTATTTGGACATCACTGACCTTACATGCACTCTACTAAGGGACACATTTGCTAAGTAGCTGAGCTCCATCCCATAGCCTGCACTGTGCATGCGTGGACAATATGAATGCTGATTCATGTTTTGGAATAAAGACACTGGTACTAATGTAGATCATCCTGAAACAATGGGATACACACCTTTGTACACCTGATGGCTGGCACAAACAGCAGCTACCATTCAGGATCCCTAAGGGACCTATGTAAGAGCCCTCAGTGCCACTGTTATGGCCTACACTGTATGTACAATTTTAGGGATGACCACTCTTTTGTGACTTGAAGCCATATTGTAAATCGGCCACTCTCCCACGAAGCACTTAGCATGGAAGGGGCTTGCAATGTGTGTTGCTGCAGGTATGTCACCACAAGATACATAGTATGATGATGCTGACTCAGATGTGGGTGTCACCTAAAATCTGAGGCAGTGCCAACATCAACACCACCCCAAGGGGTACCGTTTGAAGGTTGCAATATGGAAATAGACTGTGATTTGACCTCATACGAATGTGCCAACTACGCATGCTGCATACTGGTGCACACACAGAAAGAACCAATTGTCCATCAAAACTGTATATGTATAGGAAGGTGTCTTGCATAGATACATTCAGTTCCATAGGGCAGCTAGCCAAGCACCCTGGTGCAAGGTTGGTAGTGTTGGTATATGGCTGCATATTTGGCGCCGGTGCAGGGGACAACAAAGGGTTGCCTAGTAACATGTCACACATGATGCATTCCTGTCTAGTGAAAATGTTACCAATGTTGGAGCTGTGTTGTACATTGTCACTTCTCTCATTAAAATGGGCCTAAGTGTTGCACTTCGTCTGTAATGACACGTGTCAAAATGGCTGGGATGTCCAGGCTCTGTAGGGCTACCATGTTGTCACCACATCTGACCCCATAGTCTTGTGAGTATATGTCATGTCCCATTTAGTGATAGCATACTGATACAAAGGTGCACTACAGAACACATGGTACAGACATACTGAGCATCAGTTAGGATTCCAAAATATATGACCCAGGTCCTTGAGCCAATACCCAATATCATCATGCTCAACACAACAGTGCTAAGAAAACTTTGCACAAGGCCAGGAGCTCACCCCATACCACAAACACATATGAGTCACAACCAACTCCAACTAACAACTGCCATGCTACATGACAAACCTGTTACAAGCCTTAACAATAACTTACACCTTTTGTCTTTTTCAGGGGATCAGGGTTAAGTCAAACAGCCGTGGTTGATGACCCTATTTGCAAACCCAAGCATAGCAGCAGAGCATACATACAATGAGGGACACAGTAAGACACACAATATCGTGGAAAGGACATTTGGCATAATGAAAACAAGATTCAGGTGCCTGGACCTCACAGGAGGCAGCCTCCTATATGCCCCAGGCATTGTGTACAAAATCATCCTGACATGTGCTATCCTGCACAACATATGTGTGCGGATGAATGTCCCTATGTATGACCAGGTAGATGACCTGCCTGAGGAGGAGGAGGAGGATGATGGTGACAATATGGAGGGGGAACGTCACAACACAGCTGCTGGGGTACATTGGAGACAGCACATAGTTGACAACTTTTACTCTTAAGAACCACTGAATTCACCTTGTTCAGTTTGTAAATAAACACTTCACTAATACAACCAATCCTGCTTTGGTCTCTTCAATCTCCACTACATATACCATAGGAATGAGAGTCAATCCTTAGGGATCATGTTACAAACAGGAATCTGACAAATATTGTTGCGACTTCATATGTGATGTGTAAGATTGTATTGCCACCTTCATACACATCACTAACAGCCTCATCACTGGTATGTGAAAAAACTGAAGAACACAATCTATGGACCACAACATATTTTGTACATTTACGTTGCCAACTTGTTAATCAATAGGCCATCAGACACAACTACTCCATGTCCAAATAGGATGTTTACAAAGGGCCCACATATGAGATAGTGGATGTCAAAAAATAGAAATTAAGTCATGTTGGAACTGAACACTGTCACAACTCAGTGTGAGAGTTGCAATGGCTGCATGGAACATGTGTGACAAGGGGGGACATCATTAGTAACTATGGTCATCACAATTTGCCCAGGTATAACAACCAATGATAGAAGTTGGGCCTGCGCAGAATATCCATGGAAATCTGTCCTGCCACTGTCATGGGGCAGAATCCTGACACAGGGTACACATGACCCACACATTGCATGGACATGTCTGTGGAATGCACATCAGTATGGATGAGACCATATGCAGCTAGGGCTGCTGGTCCACCACACAAAACCAACAACCATTGGTAACTGCAATGAGTTTAATCAAACGTTTGTGATCAAAAGATATTCTGGGTGGAATGTAGGCAGTGTGTCATACACACTCTGTACCAAAGATGTACACGTCAGAGAAATATGTAGGCTTCACACAAGTCTCCATAAACTCAAAATCTACATACGGAGACAATTGTCGGGTAATATTTCCTAGGTAGTAATGGTTCACCCATCATCAACAATGCCTGACCTATCTATATAGCTTAAAATATTATGCTTTGTATGACAACATCACACATCACAGACACAAACACAATACACAATCACAAATCAGCACTATTGCATTGTACTGAATGCCATCCATATGTGGATACACTGTTGTCACACATGCATATATATGCACGACGTGCAACAATCTGCATGCTGTTGACTCTGTAACACAAACATTGGTGGAACAGACCAATCACACCCTTATCAAATTGTTGCATGGACTACCACATGCAGCCATATCCAATATGCCACACTGCAGCACAGCTCATATCATATGTATGTTGATTCAAGGTGCATCTAAGGACAATGCAAAAAAGCACGCAATCAGGAATTGAGTAAAAAAATGACGCAAATGCATCTAAAACATCCACAAATGCAAAGAAAATGACACATGGGTCCACATTTCTCCCAATGCTGCAGTCAGTGAAATTGACCCATAACCCTCATGTGTCAATATAAACAACGCACATGCATTATGCTTCTAAAAAACCTATGCAAATGTCAAATGCATCAAATAAATACACACATAACTGAAAAACGTGATGCATGGGGACAGGAATTGATGTAATAGGAAATCCTGTTTACAAGCATGGTACAGTGGGTGTAGTTTCACTTTCTCTTTACAGTCTGTGCCTTTCTGACTGTGTGGTTGTGTTTTGGAGCTGGTGGTTGTGTATTGAAGTTTGTGGTGTCCCTCATGTCGTGTCCTGCTATATATTGTGTGCATTTTGTCCCAGTAGTTGTGATTTTATGTCTTTTACATCTATATTTGCATTTTTACTATGGGGTGTCTGTCCAGGGTAGTTCGATATTTGGGATAGTTGTGATTAGTTAGTGTGGTTAAGTTTCCATTTATTTCTTTTTTTTCTTGGTATTTGGGGTCAACTTTGACTATATATGACGTCTGGTAAGAGGAGGTTGACGAGGATGTCAGAGGATGAGCTAGGTGGATTTGTTTGGCTGGTATCCCATTACCTGCCTATGATGCTAGAGCTGGATTGTGTCAACAAAGTTGGGCAATGCATATATAGTCATCATTTCACGCACATGGCCCCTGCCATTATGTTAGCAAAGGGGGATTACCCGCCTTAGGAGGCAATATATATGGGGCATTTGATACTATTAGACAACTTTGCCACATCAGTCATGGATTAATTAATGAATGATCAGTGCAGACATTAAATTGAGCGGCATTTCTATCACAAAGCGCCTCTGGGTGCCTGCAGAACAAGCTTGAGAACCTGAGTCATATGTCTTGCAAAGCACCAGGGTAGTGCCATGTTTTTGTACACAACTCCACCTTATGCCATGTTTCTCCTTCTTCAATAGATGGCCCACATATGGTTGTTGCTGGGTGAGACACTACACAAGTCTCTGCCCCAGTGTTAGTGTTCAGATGTGTGGCAATAACTCACCTGAGTGTCTGTGTCATTGTGTGGTCGTAGTGATGTATCTGTTGCACTGTTTTACACTAGGATAACTAGCTCACTTCTCTCATCTAGATCACACTAAAATTTGTTGTCCACTCACAGTGACTGTGATATGACACTGAGGTTGGTATTCCATTCATGTCTTAGAGGTGGACCTGCCCACTACACGATTGGGGAAGTGGTGCGATATGAGGACCCAGATGTATCAAGTAAGTGTGATAATGTGCGTCCTGTGAATTAATCCAGGGTTTGGTGTGAGTGAGTCATGTGTGTTGAATACAATGCCAAATGTGATAAGCTGTCCAATGTTCAGATATCAAAGTAGGCTGGATGGTGACATTATGGCCCATTTAAAGGATCCCCATGTACCATCAGAGGGTCACATCTTTTGAGGCTCCTGGTGCACAATGGCCAGCATCATCTACACAAGGTGATGACAAGCCACATGTAGGGCCATATGTGACTAAGAATGACAGGGTGCAAAGCTGTGTGAATATTGATAGTCGCGCACTCCATCTTTCTCACAACACAGGGATGCACCATATTAAACCCAATTTGGTGCATTCCGGTATTGTCTTGAATATGGAGGACTGGGCTAGCATTTGTCTCCCAGCATGGCGCTCCATCTTTTGCACTCCATGTATTTTACATCAATGTGGAATGTCATTGGCTTGCATGCAGGTCAAGACCAAATATGTGCTGGCATGAAAAACGAGTGTGCAAGGAATAGTAGTGGCAGATCAGGTATTCACCTTTTACACGCCCACCCGTCAACTTCGATCCACCAGCCTCGCTCTCGCTGCCGTCCCTCGCATCCGCCGAACCACTGCAGGTGGAAAATCCTTCTCCTACCTGGCAGCCAAGACGTGGAATTCCCTCCCCGCCCACCTCAGGACCACCCAGGACCACCTCGCCTTCTGGAGGCAGCTCAAGACCTGGCTCTTCGAGCAGCAGTGACCCTCCCCCTAGTGCCTTGAGACCCTCACGATTGAGTAGCGCGCTGTATAAATATGATCGATTGATTGATTGATTGATGTGTCTACACCTGGACACATGAATGTTTATGTGATAGACCTATGGATACCAGCTTTCTAGTTGTCATCCCTCCTAATATATGGTCCACTCCTTTACTCCATGTATAAGTGGGCATGCCTTGGTGGAAGACCATGACAGTTGAGATGATGGATTGCATGGCCATCTCCCCTTAGGCTCAGGTGGAGAGGAATTCCAGATTTGTAGGTAGATGTGATGCTAACATTGTAGGTGACAGTCATATTGATCAGGCTTACATGTGTACCTATCTGCTCTGACCCCTTATGGTTACCAACAGCATCCTATCCTCCCAATAACATGTCCATGTCACTGGTAATGTATGATTGGAAATAGACACAGATGATGAGGAAGTTTGGGCCTGATCTATGTAAATTTTGCGCTGCCTTTGCATTATTATTTGTAACGCAAAAGCGATGCACACTTCCATATGTTTGGTTCATTTTCTCATTTTGCGTCACTTTAGTGTCAATAAAATGATGCTAAGGCAGCATTGTCATTACATTTGTCAGGGTCATTGTCTTTTCTGGAATATGAGTTGGAGTGCATCTGTAATTTGATGTAGCAGTGTAAGCTACTAATCTATACAGAGTCCACACAATGCAGACACTGATGGTTGCCTGTCTCCATTTAACAGCTGCCAACATGACCAATGATGAGCTGCATGCACTTCAAAAGAAGGCAGTGAGGTACCTCCATATCCTGGCAGTGGAATCTGGGTTCTGAAAAAAGCTTTGTCGCTTCCGTGCAGAGAGGGCAACGGGGGAATGGCGGGCATTCCTACAAGGGGTCCCCACACTGGCCAAGATGGCACAGAAGACACCCAGCTCCTCAGCAGTGCAGGGGGCACAGCTGGCACCACACTCACAACCATGGCTGCAAATTCCTGTATAGGAATGTTAGGAACTGGCACATCTGACAACAGCCTATATTTAAACTCTACCCTGCAAAACTGACTGGTGGCAATCACTCATGAGGTTAGGTACCTCTGTATCACACCAATGTGTTCTACTGGTACTCCCAGCTGGTGATATTGTCCTAGAACTGTTGTACAGACATTTCTGCTGTATGTTGCGAGTGAACCATACAAGTGTTCTTCATTTGTGACATACTCAGTGAATTTCATGTAGGGGATGAGACCAGCATTGAAATGCGTCATGTCGGGATCTTGTGTGTAGGTATGTGCCCCACAGTCCAGCACTCTTGTACTGACACGCTGTGACTAATGACATGGTTACACACATCACAATTACTTAGCATAGTAGATGTATCACAATACACAAAGTCATGCTGTTTGTGTAGGAGGTGTTTATTTACAATTGTCGTAGTGAGATATTTACAAGGTCCAGGTCAGTGACCCCATTTGTGAAACCCATTCAATTGTGACACAACCCAAGTCCAGGATTGAGAGACATGTTAGGGAACATGCTTGGATGAAGTGTTGTTAAGTACAGAGGAACAATAATTGCCAATTATTAACTGAGAGGCAATGACAGTCTATAGTAGACAGGTCAACAGTCTGTGGATGAAGAGTGCACATATCCAACTGTGCTAACACTGGCATGATCTCAAGCACAGGACAAAGGAGAACACTGCCCATGTGGCATGGGCTGGTGCTACCCGGCACTCTTACGTGTGAAGATGATCTTTTCCACATCTTCATCCTCCGATGTGTGTGATGTCTCCTCTGACCTTGATGTTGGTGGTGGAGAGGTAGAGGGGGCCACACAGACTTCAGTGGTTGGAGATGTGGAATCCCAATTCCAGGCAACCTACATCTGTGGAACAACATAAGGAATCACTACAGCAAGGAGGAGCTGCTGATTCTTCAGGATAGCAGCAACATCCAGGTGGTAGGCAGCCATGTCTGCCCTGACGGAGGCCAGTTCCCAGTGCATGGAGTCCATCTTGTTCTCAAGCACGCTGCTGCCATTTTGGGAGGGCAGTTCCTGTGGCCTCTCCCTCACGGCAGCAGCTATGTCCCTTAGACACTGCAGGACTCCATGCAGTCAGTGGAGAGTGTGTGCCTCGTTTGGCTGCAGTATGTTCATTGGACATAACGAGGCACATGAGCATACACTCTATGCTTGCTGCCACAGTCTCCATCCCCACCGCACTGGCTTAGCCAGCTCCCGCTGGACTCCTACCACTGTCCTTTCAAAGCTGGTCCCTGGGTCCTTGGAGTACTCAGCTCTGTTGGTGCTGGCAATTCGGGCTTCTAGGATGGTTGTTACATTATTTGTTCTCCTTGCGACTGGAGGTGATGTCTAGAGGGATACCATGACTTCTTGGAGGGTCTCTTGGCTGATGGTTGTCAGCAGGTCATCCAGGTCATCAGAAGCAAAGCCATCATCCTCTGCAATGAGATGGTGTAAAATCAATCTTTCTGAGTTGTGGTAGTTGACATGTCACATCACTGACTTGCTATTGGAGGCTCATTTTCACCTTACTTCTCAAACATTGTTCCTGTGTATCATGGTTGCAGTCTATCAGCCCTATGCCACAACTGAGTCTCACATGGGGGGAAGCTCAGGTGGCGCAATTGTCTGCGTCATATCTACTAGTTGTGATGTATGTCACTTCTGTGGCTTGACACCATCTTGTTATTGTTAACCCTCCCTATGCATCCATTTGCATGATAGGGCCTTGCAATGGGTGTTGCAGTGGTCAAGTCACAGCATACACATGGGAATATGCACCTGTCCCAGTCTTACATGTTTCACATACACCTGGGCAGTAAAGAAACCTTGCACCACCCCAGGGATGGCATTGCCAAGACGCTATGCTGTTGTTTCCTTTGATAGAACCTCATGTTGATGTATGTGCATATGTGCTACATTGCACAGCACACATGGACCTAGCAGATGTCCATTTCATCTTCTGTCTGTGCTGGATGTTGCCCTTTCCTTCACAACTATAGTCTCCCCCTCAATGCAGCCGTCCTTGTACTATGATGCAAGAGATGCAGCATAGTGGCAGTGTAGCTAAATTGACACAGGCACAGGGTTGGACCCAGGGATGGCCAGCATGGGCATCATTTGTTCCTTTGTACATCATTTTGTATATGACAGTGCCTGATGGTAAATTAGTTTATGAACATAGCCAGTTAACTGGAGTTGAACATAGGTCAGGGCCTCAAGCTAGTTTGATGGTGATTTTCCAGGTAGTCATACTGGTGCACACATGGACCCTCATTACAAGTCCGACAGTCCTATGACCACCTGACTGTCATTGTGTATATGACCACCCCCAACAGCGCAGATGGTAGTGGCACATGTTGTCAATGGGGAATCCCCATGGGCCAATGGCCTGGCACTGGCAGGTTGCCAGCAACTTACAGACTGGCGTTGCCACCTGTCTTGTGACACCAGACCAGTATTACGGTCAGTGCTACCCTCCAGGTATGTTCCTGCTTTTCCACCAGCCTTAGGTGTGATATGGTGTGGTGTGCCCCTGCACAGCCCATGCACCTGACATGGGCAGTGAAGGGGGAACTACCCCTGCCCCTTTCCACTTTCCACTGCCTGATTTGCAGGGCTAAGAGCAGTGTGTCCTGTCACACTCAATGCACCCCAAGACTGGCACTGACTCTATTTGATCCATCAACAATGTAGAGCTAAGTGCCCCACAGAGCTACCATGAGCAGACAGGTTTCCACCCGCCATCCCAACGTGTGACTCATACTCCCAACCACAAAGGGTACACTACACTGACAGTGTTATCAATGCCAGACTTGAGCATGCACCATGACCCACCCATCAATGTGAAATTGTACACCATTATGTTCACAGTCATACACCATGTTTTGTATTTGTGTGGTTATATCCCCATTCCTATGCGTCTCACTTGGTTGTGTCAGATTAGTTGTGGGCTCAGCCTGATTTTTTTTGTGACCTACAGATTGTGGTCTATAGTACATATTTTCTCTAGTGGCACAGTTCTGATCAGCGTCAAAATGTGTGGCTCCACACTACACCAGTTCAGTTACACTGGCTAGTGGCATGTTTCCTGTGATACAGGGCCACCCTGCTATTTCCCCAGCGCCTGCCCAGATTAATTTTCCCTGCACCCAGAGTGGCATCCTTACTGCATGATGGAGTAGTGGCTGCCTTATGGGGATGTATTGTTTATGTGTGGGTTGTTGGTGCTTCCGGGACATGTCTGAGTACTGTTGCAACAAGTTTCAATGTATTGTGTGCTGTAAGATGCAGCACACATGTGTTTGGGCAAAGAGACATGGCAGTTGTAAGGTGTTTCTTCAAGGGACACCACCATGCCATACTCCAGGAATAGTATTGACTGACTTCCTAGTCTCTGATGTCTTGGTCGTGTTGTTTTTTTTTTTTTTACTATATACAAGGGATGTTGTGACAACACAACCAGGGGCGCAGTCATTAGACACGTCTTCCATTTTATGTGCTGCATATGTACATGTAGGTATATATCCCTGGTGGTTAACATATGTCCAGGTTGTGTATATTTTGTGGTGGATGGCACTTCCAAGGCGTATGTACATATGTTGCCTACATTTGAATGCTGCAACTTGCTTCATGTGCAATGTGTCCCTCTGCGCTCCTTTGGCATGCATTGCATGCAGTGTGTCCTATGTGTCTCTCACCTTCTTGCACTTGACAATTTTGCATTATTTCCCCATGCATTTGTGGTGTTTCCTGGTAGTCTGCACTGTCCTGTCCTGCGATACCAGTGACCAGTTCCTCAGGGATGACCGCTGCAACCATCTCCTCCATCTCGTCCAGGTCCTTGTTGTGGTGCTGGACTTCCACCTCCAGTCTGCAGTGCTGCCTTCCTCTTCCTTGCCATTTTCTCCTTTGACCATCTCTTGCAGTCATGCCAGCGTTTCTTGCACTCAGTTACAGTTCTCCTCACCTCTGCCACACTGTTGATCTAGTCAACTATCTGCTGCCAGATTACCTCTCTCCTGCCAATTGGCAGGTTGGAGGTGACAAATAGTTTTTGCTGGTGTCCCGTCACCTCTCTCAAAAGAATGTTACACTCCTCCTACCTGAAACAATGCTTTCTTTTTTTCTTCTCCCTCCACCGGGACTTGTGGGTCTTCTTGGCTGGTTTCTGGTTGTCGGGAATTACCCTGGGGTCTCTCCTGGCTTTCTGGCTCCATTTTGTCTCTCCTTTGCACGGTTTTCTGCATTAGCGTCCGTATTTGACACTAATGCAGGTAAAAATGGTGCATTTCTGTTTTGTGACATGTTTACGTGTCGTAAAAATTGCTAGAGTAATTTTTCTGGCGTTAACGTAATTTTGCCTTACGACAAAGTGCAATGGATAACGTCAAAAATGTGTACTCTAACCATTTTTTAGCCCCATCCAGTGTCATAGTATAAATATGACACCCGGGTGGCGTAAAAAAATGGCGCTAGCCAGCGCTAACTGTTTGACGCAAAACTGTGTTTGTACAGTTATTAACAAAAAGTATAACTCAGGCCCCAAATTGTTACTCTGAGACACCAGCCACTGGTGTGATGCTGGTGTGCAAATACATGTGAAGGAAACTACAACCGACTTGGAGTATGCACTGCTGGTAATGGCCCAGTCAATGTCAATAACTGCAGACACAACATATTGTTGACCTCTACTTACAATTGTTCTAGGTCCCTCTTTGCCCTACATTCCCCATCATATGTAGGGCAAGGAAACCCTTAAAACTTATTTTGCTATCCTGATGTCATCCAGATTTTTGACACACTTCATGTGCTCTTCATAAAATATGCGAGTGTAAATTGTGAACAATGCTGTACATGTGTTGTTATTGTGAGGAACCTATTGTCACTTAGCTAATTCCCATTTCTCAACCTTGGACCTTTGTTTAGTTTGCATCTCCATTTATTTTAAATATACCCACACACTCCGTAGACAAAATCTCCTCTTCTGTTCTGAAAAGTGCTTTCTCAAAAGGATGGCTATGTCCATGTACGGTAACCTTACTATCCATGCTACCTTTTGGTTGGTTTGGCTGTGCCTATTTGTCTGCTCTCTCTGTCCCCCTGTCAATCAGCTTTCCTGAAGTGCTGTGCATGCACTATGGCACACTTAGGCCCTCATTATGACATTGGAGGTAAGTCCCCCGTACAACCATTTTGAATGCAACCAACATACCGCTGGGGCGGCGGTTCACCGCTACCCATATTATGACCCAGACATAGCAATCCGTCACTACACATCCACACACACAAGTCCGCCAGCCTAAAGGTCAGTGATAAACTGGCGGTTGCGAAACCCACACGGTACGCCAACAGAACTACGCCCACAGCATCATGACCCACGAATCATCACAGAAGACATTCAACCGCAGTAAACCATTGGCGGTACATAACGCAGCGCTCAAAATACACACAACCTAACAAAACAACACTACTTTGGACAATTAAAACTACACACACCTGACACACATACAGACACCACACCCACACCACTATAAAACACACAAACACACTACCCACAACCCTTTACGACTAGAAAGAATTGCCACTAGAGAGAGTCAGCAGGAGCACCCACAGAAGCAGTGCCACATAAAACCATCACCCATACACCATCCACGCACCTTACAGCACACACCCCAACACATCACCCCACACACACACACACCACACACAACACACCTATGGCACCACAAAGACACCCCACGTTCTCTGAGGAGGAGCTAAGGGTCATGATGGAGGATATCATCCGGGTAGAGACACAGCTATTCGGATCACAGGTGAGGCAGACATCCTTCGATAGGAAGATGGAGCTATGGCAGAGAATCGTGGACAGGGTCAATGCCGTGGAACAGCACCCCAGAACAAGGGATGACATCAGGAAGAGGTAGAACAACCTATGGGGGAAGGTGCCTTCCATTGCTGCAAGACACCAACTCACTGTACAGAGGACTGGCGGTGGACCCCAACCTCTTCCTTCACAACTAACAACATGGGAGGAGCAAGTCTTGGTAATCATGCATCCCAAGGGCCTGGCAGGAGTAGCAGGAGGACTGGACTCTGGTAAGTCAAATCTCTATTACTATCACCCCCCTTACCTGCATACCATCACATACCTCCACCCCTACCCTCACCCCCTGCACCTTTCCACCTCACACACACCCTACCCTCACAACCCGCCAATCCCAAAACCAAGCCCTGCATGCACCACCAATGCATGGACATCACTCACAGCCCTGCATGGACACCCATCACTAAAGCATGTCCATGAGAGAGAATCACCTAGCCCACAAAAATCACTAATCACACAAGGCAAAGCTGACAGGGCAATCACAACCATACAGGGCAACCCACCCATGCACAAGATGTCACATGCAGAAACAATAACAGTGCATTTATATCCCCACAGGTCCTCCACACAAAGTCACCGAAGAGGAGGTGCCAGCAATATCCAGTACCCTCACAGAAGAGGCCCACAGTGATGACAGCAGCTCTGGATGCCTGGATCTGGATGACCAACCTGGTCCATCAGGGATCTCCAGACAGTCAGTTACCCAGGCACAGGCCCATACCACCACAGAACCTGCCCCCTCAGGAAACACCACCACAGCACCCACCCAGCAAGCCCATACCTAGGTCCCTACGACACGTCAATCAGCAGTGTGTTCACCACTACAGGGACCCCAGGCTACCCCACAAACACAGGATGATCAGGGACCCAGGGTCAGTGGCAGTGGGCACACGGTTCAGGGGACAGAGGCACAGGACAACAGGGAAGCTGGGAGGACTGCTGTGTAACAGGGGGAGGACAGGCCCAGGGAACCGACTCTCCAGGAAGCACTCACCAACATCCTCGGAGCATACGACCATTCCCAGGAGACGATGGGCCAGATACTGGACAAGTTGCAGGAGACCCAGCGGCTGCAGGAGGAACAGTACCTGGGGATCAGGGAGGACCTGAGGGACATCCACACCACCTTGGTCACCATTGCAGGGGTGCTGGCAGACATGGCCAACACCATGAGGGAGGCAGTGACACACCAACGGGCCCCTGACACTAGCCACACCAATGAACAGCCTTCCACCTCCGCTGCCGCTACTGGACCAACAGGCTACCAGCACCCCTCCCCCTGCAAAAGGAGAACCACCACGCAAACAGTCCCTGCGATCCAGGCAGAAGCCAGAGAACATTGCCAAGACCCCCGCCAGGAAATAGGACTCTCCTGAATATCGCCTATGTGCCTCACTCTGTCTCCCTGTCCACGTTGAACTGTCATTGCTCCACTTCCTATGCCCCCTTGGACAATGCACCTGTGATACAAATAGACTGGACTCTACCCTGGACTTTCCCCCATCATCCAAACAGTCCATTGCAATACCCCCTCCACTTATTAGCACTTAAATAAACACCCTTGGAAACAATATGGAGTATGTCAAATGATTGAACTATGTATTCGTTTAACAAGCTGTAAACATTGCAATTCAACTGTACAGTAATGTATACATAGGTATAACATGTAGTTGGCTGCAGTCAACACACCAGGAGCCAGAGATGCCAAAGGGAACAGTAAGTAGCCATAGAAGTGGGAAAATCAGCCTGCCATGTACAATGTCCAAAACAAAACTGTCAATTGAAGGTTAAGTTACAGTGTCTTACCTGTGTGTCACTGGAAGTACTGTCGTATGATTACTGTTCTGTTGAACTCATCCTCATCCTCTGCCTCCTCTTCTTCACTGTCCACAGGGTCCACTGCTGCCACACGCCCATCTCTAGCCTCATCCTCCTACAGAAAAAGCACCTGGAGTCTCAAGGCAAGGTTATGCAACATGCAGCATGCCACGATGATCTGACACACCTTCTTGGGTGAGTAGTACAGGGATCTACCTGTTAAATGGAGGCAACAAAATCTGGCCTTCAGGAGGCCGAATGTCCTCTCTATTATTTTCTTGTTCGTCCATGTGCCTCATTTTAACGTTCTGCCCTTGTCCTGGGATTCCTCACATGGGTCAGTAGCCATGAGAGGTTGGGGTAACCAGAGTCACCTGCAAATATCAGGGATCCATGTTAGCCAAACACTAACCCTTATGGCCAACACCATTCCCATATACCAACATATACTGTGTGGGAACCATGGGCTCACCTATTAGCCACACCCGGTGCCTCTGGAGTTGAGCCATCACATATGGGATGCTGATATTCCTCAGGATATAGGCATCATGCACAGACCCAGGATACTTTGCATTGACAAGGGAGATGTACTGGTCTGCCAGGCACACTATATGCACATTCATTGGGTGAAAGCTCTTTTGATTTCTGAACACCTGTTCATTTCTCCGGGAAGGGGGCGAATGCAATATGTGTACGATCAATAGCCCGAAAAATGTTGGGGATATGTCCCATTGCATAGAAGTCAGCTTTCACCTTGGCCAAATCCTCCACCTAGGGAAAAACAATGTAGCTGCGCATGTGTTTAATCAGGAGGACCTGAGACGCTGGGCAAGGAAGACCGCAGAGGCCCAGCTGGGGCTGGCTTCCCAACGAGGAAGGGGTTCCCGTCAAACCCTGACCCCCCTGATGGCCCACATACTGGCGTTGGAATATCTTGAGCTAGATGGGCGCTTGAGGGCATTACAGCAGCCACAAGGGGGTGAGTACAGTTTACCAATATACTACTTGCGCGTTGTGGGGTGGTCTCCGGGTAGAGGATGTAGCCCTGTGGGTGCCCCTAGGCCAGGCTAGATATTGCAGGGTAGGTCCCATGTTGGGCAGGGGCTGATGAATACAACCTCCTACCAAGCTAGAAGGCATCCACTACTGGGCAGGGGTCTGTGGGTGTCAGGTATGCTGCTATTGGCATTAGGTATTCCTGTCCATGGGCTGGTGACTAGCATTGTGACTGGTAGTACTTTGCCTAGTGCGTAGGGCTGTTCCCTGTGTGTGTGTGTGTTGTGTACGCCAATGTGGTGTTGTTACTGCCATTGACCAAGTCTATCCTTTGTCTCCCCCCTTTTTGTTTTGTCACCCTGTCCTCATGTGCATTAGCTTAATCTGGTGGAGGAGTAGAGGCACCGGTGACAGAGGGAGCTGCATCCCACAGAACCTGGGAGGCTGAATCCACCAACGGTGAGGGAACCAGTGGGACGGAGGGCAAGGGGAGCACCATGGCGGAGACTGGAGGGGACAGTTCGGACAGTGATTTCTCCTCCGATGGAAGCTCCTTGGTGGTGGTGGACACCTCTGTGCCCACCTCAACTACAGGTACAGCCACCACCCCCTGTACCAGCACCACCCTCCCAGCAGCCCCTCAGCGAGTTACCTGTGCCCACTCACCCAGGAGGGTGGGCATCTCCTTCACCCCAGGCACCTCAGGTTCTGCCCCAATTAGCCCTGCTGCCCTGAGTGAGGAGTCTATTGACCTACTATGATCCATCTCTTTTGGGCAGTCAACCATAGTGAATGCCATTCAGGGTCTGGCAGCCCATTTGCAACAAACAAATGCATTCCTGGAGGGCATTCACTCTGGCATGGTGGCCCAACAGAGATCAATCCAGGCCCTGGCCTCCTCCCTGATAGCAGCCATTGTCCCTGTCTCTAGCCTCCCCCCTTCAACTTCCTCTACCCAGTCCCATTCCCCTCAACCCCAACCTATCCCAAGCACACAGGCAGACCACCATGCACCCAAGACAACACACAGGAGTGGCTCAGGCAAACACAAGCACAACACATCATCCCACAGGCACTCACACTAACACCATCAGATGCAGAAATACCAACATCTACTGCCTCCACTGTGTCCCCCTCCTCCTGCTCGTCCACCACCCTCCCATTAGCATCTCCACTCACACCTTCATGCACTACATCCTCATCCACTACCCCTATCACCATCACGCCTATCACTACACACCCCTCAATGGTAGTCACCACCCCCACATCCATGCACACATCCCTTGTGTCCTTTCCCACTGTGTCTGTGCCCCCTCCTACAAAAGTACACAAATGCAAGCACTCAGACACCCAACAGCCATCCACCTCACAACATTATCCATCCCATACACCTGCACCCAAACACAGCAGACAGACAGCTCCTACAACCACTCCTTTTCCTCCACTACCAACCAAACCTTCACCCTCTTCCTGCCCCAGTGTCCCTAAGAAGCTTTTCCTCTCCGCAGTTGACTTCTTCCCTACTCCTCCACCCCGTCCTTCACATCGGGCCAGGGTGGTCAGAACCCAGACAAGCACCTTAGCCTCCCGGTCCACAGCCACAGTAGTGTCGGCAGCTACTGCAGGTGGGAGAGGCTCAAGGGAAACAGCCATCAGTACTCACAGTGTGCCTGCACCAGCTGCCAAAGGGAAGGGCAAGGAGGTACCACTAGCTGCCAAGGGGAAGGGCAAGGAGGCACCACCAGCTGCCAAGGGGAAGGGCAAGGAGGCACTACCAGCTGCCAAGGGGAAGAGCAAGGAGGCACCGCCAGCTGCAAAAGGGAAGGGCAAGGGGCCTGCACCTGCAGGCAGGAAGGACAGGAGGCGTGGTGCTGGGACTGATTTTGAGCCCCCCGCCACCAGCACCACTGCCAGCACCACTGCCAGCACCACTGCCAACTCCACTGCCAGCACTACTGCCAGCAGCAGCAGCCCCAGTGGGCAGCCATCTGAGGCTGCAGGGGAAGGGCTGGAGCCTCCCCCCACCGCTGGCATCCCTGATACCAGCACCACCACTGCTCCCACTGAGCAGCTGTCGCCGCCGGCAGGCAGTGTGTAGTCCTGCCTCCATGGACTGTTATGAGTCCTGACCCCTGCAAATCCTGTGGGCAGTCCACCTACTTGAGAGACTGTGGCCTTGCACTCCCCAGGACCAAGTAGTGGGCAAACCACCCACTAGAGAGACTGTGGCTTTGTACTCCACAGAAACAAGCAGTGGGCAAACCACCCACTAGACAGACTGTGGCCTTGCACTCCCCAGGACCAAGCTGTGGGCAAACCACCCACTAGAGAGACTGTGGCGTTGCACTCCCCAGGACCAAGCAGTGGGCAAACCACCCACTTGAGAGACTGTGGCTTTGCCCTCCTCAGGACTGAGTGATGGGCATGTTGCCCCCTCCAGGAGCAGGGGTGTTGTACCATCTTCCGGCTGAGGTGCCCCCGTTCCCTGTCCCCCTGAGGTGCCTGTGTATTTTCTATCTGATGCCCCTGCAGTGCTCTCTCTGTGTTGTTGCAGGAGTCAAGTGGGGCCTTGGCCTATGTGATGTGGCCTTGTGGCCCACTGACATTGAGGACTGGGCAGTGCCCCTCCATTTGTATATAGGTATATACTGTTTTGACTTTGAAGCATGAATTTCTACTATTTTATCTTAATACACTCACTTTAATCAATTCCTTTTGTCCTTGCAGTATTCCTGAGGGGTACAGGGTAGATATCTGATGTTATTGCATCTGTTTGTATGTATGGTGTTGGGGTGGGGGTGTTGCGTGTGTGTGTCACTCTCTTTTTCCTCCCCCTACCTTGTGTGCTAGGCGGCAGTACTCACCATGGTCGTCTTCGCCAGCGTTGCTGTTCGTAATGCATGAAGAGGTATACAAGCATGGGGAAGATGTGCAACTCGGGCTCCATGACGTCGTGTTTCTTCGTTGAGTTTCCAGAAGTGAGTCCTTTGCCTTCTGTGTACTGTTTCCACCGTGCTTTTGATGTCATTGGTACCGCCTCGGAAAAGGTGGCGGATGGGCCTGTTGTAATACTGTGGGCTGTACATTGTCTTCCACCTGGCTGTTGGCGGTTCTGCTGCAGAGCTTGTTGCTAACGCCGTGGCGGTCGGTGTGTTAAAGTGGCTGTCTGTGTGGGTAGTTTCCGCCGTGGTCATAATTTCATTTTTTGTATCGCCGGCAGTATTACCGCTGCTTTATCACTGACCTCCAGGGTTGTAATGAGGGCCTTAATGTTTGAATTATTTCAACAAGGAACTTCCAATATGTGTCTAATGCCTACTCTTAAAGAATGTGCCTCTTTCAATGAAGAATTACTAATATAAGGGAAAGAACAAATATTGGAATTAATATCAATTTATTAAATTGAACACCAAGGAGTGACAATACTGTTGAGTGAAAAACTACAATCAAATTTCAACTCTTTAGAAACGTCTGTGGATTCTAAAAATGTTTGCATGTTTGTGAGAACTGTATGGTGAGTTTTCAGCCTCATTTAAATGCCAAAGAAGGATTGGTTAATGGAGAAATTGGTAAAATATTTGATTTAATTTTATATTCAAACAGAAATGAGGCTCATTCAAGTCAATTTGATGATCTTGAAATTATAATACTTATAGCAAATTCTGTTGTATGTTTCTTACTTGTGAAAGACGTGTATGTTCACAGAAAGCAGTTTTCAATATCTCTAGCATATGCTGTGACAAAACGTAAGTCTCAAGGTTTAAGTGTTGATGCAGCACCTATTAGTATTGGCACCACTGTATTGAACTAAGGTATGTCATATGCAGCATTGTCTCAGGTTAGAACTTTGTCTGGTTTGCATCTGATTGATGAGAGCAAAGTAAATGCTGATTCCACTTGTGTACTGGAGCACAACTGTTTCAAAAGCCTGCATGCTCCACATCTAGAACCGTACCCACTTTACACAAATCTTATAATCTTATTAAAACAAACCATTTCAAAGGATCACTCTAACGGTCCTAAGAACAAGAAGAAAAAAAGAAAGGAAGAAGTATTAGAGGAAAAGAATATTAAAAGTGATGCTGAAATTGTAGGTTACCAGTTATCAACTATCTCTAGAGTCAATTGCTATGCTAGGTTCTTAATGCACTATTCTGTTTATGTACTCTGGTTTATGAAGTTTAACAGAAAAAAAGATTATGCTCTGCCCTCTTGAGCTTGTTTGAATGCTTGCAAAGTAATAGAACAAAAATATACTCTGCATCTGGCATTAGAGATCCTGTAGATCTGTGCAAAGGATCAGTACAGTTCACTCAAAACACTCAAGAAGATGCCCAAGAATTTCTGTTTGACGGTCCTACTAGGTATTTTAGAAGAGAGATGGTACCTTTTGAGGAACTATTTGGATTACACTGGACTACAGTTATTCACGGAAGCATGATTGTGAAAATTGTTCCTTTTCTTCAAAAACAGAAATAGATTCAGAATGATGTATCTACCTAACTCTACCAGACTGCAAAACTGTCAGTTCTGAGAAACTGTTTAAAGATTCATTGCAGAATAATACCTGCACAAAGTGTAAGTCTAACCTTCCATCAACTTTAAACACCAGAAGTATTGGCAAGTATGTCATCTGAATGCTACAACAATTCAAAGCAGATGGAACTAATTTGGAAACTCAAATTGCAAAATTGCAAGTTTTAAAGCTGGACAAATCTCTGTTTCTAGAAAAACATGTACTTGCACAGCCATCATTTAAGGAGTAAGTATTACAACTGGATATTACACCATCTACATAATAAAATGCAGCTGGATGAAAAGAGTGCATTTATAGCAAACCTACATTTAAACAGAGCTTACCATACAAATTACCAAATTCTTACGTTCTGTTCCTTGAACCAAAGTTCTAAAGAGGATCAATACTGGAGAAATGAAATAACACATGCCTGGGACTTTCAATAAAGCAAAATAAGACATCATACAGCCTAAGAGGGGTGATGTCTTTCTAAGGAATTTTAAATCGTCAAATCTTCTTACTTTTGGAAGGAAACCACATATATACTACTAAACTGGAAACAGAGATCAGAAAGTTTGAACTAGAACAAACAACTTCCAAAGATAAAAAGAAAAACTTATGTTTCAAGCAGAGCTGGAAAACAATAACACTACTGATATGCTGTACTCTTGTTCAGTGGGTTACGAATCTTTGTCTGATGCATACACTGACACATGAATGCACTCACTGATGCACTCAGTGACACACCTGTGCACAAACAGATGCATGCACTAACACACCCAGGTACACACTGATATATACACTGACCTATCAAGGCACATAGTGTGGCACACAGTGACACACCCAGGCACACAATAATGCATACAATGACACACCCAGGCACACACTGATACATACACTGGCACACCCTGGGACACACTGATGGACAAGGTAACACGCCCAGGCACACACTGATACATACACTGACAAACCCAGGTACACACTGATGCATACACTGACAAACACAGGTACACACTGATGCATACAGTAATACACCTAGGCCCACACTGATGCATTCACTGCCACCCAGGAACACGCTGATACATACACTGACACACCCAGCACACACTGATACATACACTGATACACCCAGACACACACTGAAAATACAGCAACACAACCAGACACACATGGATGCATTCAGTGACATAGCCAGGCACACACTAATGCACAGAGTAACATACCCAGGCACACACTGATGCATACACTAATACACCCAGGCACACAGTGATGCATTTAGTGACACACTGAGGCACACACTTATGCATATAGTGACATGGGCAGATAAATTCTGATGCATACACCAAAACACCAAGGCACACACTGATGCATTCAGAGACACACCCAGTGACACACTGATGCATACACTAACACATCTGGACACACACTGACATACCCAGGTGCATACTGATGCATTCAGTGACACACTCAGGAACACACTGATTCATACAGTAACATACCCAGATACACATTGATACATACACTGAGACATCCAGGCACACACAGATGCACACAGTGACCCAACAAACACACAATGATGCACACAGTAACAATCCCAGGCATACACTGATGCATACACTGACACATCCAGGCACACATTGCTGCATTCAGTGACAAACTCAGGCACACACTGATGCATACAGTAATATACCCAGGTACACACTGATACACACCCTGAGACACTCAGGCACACACTGATGCATTCAGTGACACACCCAGGGACACATTGATGCATGTGGTAACACACCCAAATACACACTGATCATTTCAGTGACACACCAAGGCACACACTGATGCATACAGTAACATACCCAATTACATTCTGATGAACACACTGAGACACCCAGGTACACATTGATGCATTCAGTGACTGACCACGCAGGCACACACTAATGCATACACTGAGAAACACAGCCACACTGCTGCATACATTAACATACCCAGGCACACATTGATGCATTCAGTGACTCACACAGGTGCGCACTGATGCATTCAGTGATGCACCAAGGCACACATTGATGCATACAGTAACATACCCAGGTACACACTGATGCATACACTGAGACACTCAAACACTCACTGATTCACTCAGTGAAACACCTAGGGACACACTGGTACACTCTGTAATACATCCAGGTACCCACTGATGCATACAATATCATACGTAGGTACACTCTGATGCAAACACTCAGACACCCAGGCATACACTGATGCATTCACTAACACACCCAGACACACCCTGATACATTCTCTGACACACCCAGACACTCAAAGATGCACACAGTAACACAACCAAGAACACACTGATGCACACAGTGACACAACCAAGGACACACTGCTGCACACAGTAACACACCCAGGCACATATTGATGCATACGCCGGCAAACTGAGCACACAATGATGCATTCAGTGACACACCCAGGCAAACTTTCCAAGAACATGGTTCATGTTTCTTTTTTAAATGGCTCTAAAACAAAAGTGCATATGAACCAACTAAGAAGCAACAGGCTTCATTTTGGAAAAAAAAAGAAGAAAAGTAAGTTTATGCACAAAGAGAAAAGCTAGCAAGGGTGGTTGCCAATGGCACAGAAAAATTCAGCCACAGAGGAGACCTTGGCAGCAAGCAAAGCATGACATTTTGAACAGAAAGTAACTGTTTGCCATGGATGGCACTGTAATTGCAGCTGAAGATTGTCCCTCAGCACCACTTGAAGTATATGGACCTTCTCTCTTACACAGGATCCTATTATTTCCCTTTCATGGATAAAAGCTGTAAACTTTGCACTTGTATAGCACACTACTCACCCGTTAGAGTCTCAAGGTGCTGTACGCATACTGTTGTGGAACCCCTCCTGGCTTTTTCCCTGTGAGGTAGCCTCTCCTGGGCAGCCCCCAGGGTGAAGCCAGGCATCCAAGCGCTGTCTGTGCTGTTGTGGAGATTAAGCAAGCTATTGTCCAGAGTTACAGAGTGGGACCCACTAATTAGATTAGGCACCGAGGCAAGAATTATCTGGCCCAAGGGACCTGAACCCTGGTCCCAGGCCAGCTCTCTGCATCAGGGTCTGTTGCTCTAACCATTGTGCCACACTCTCGAACCGTTGTGCCCCAGGGAACTTGTTCCAGGTGTTTCCACATGGAACTTGTTCCAGGGGAATACTTCTTGGAGGTCCCACATGAAAGTTGCTTTCCAAAATGTTACATGTGACATATATAGCTGTCACCTTTTTCTCACCAGGAGTGATGGTAAAGAGTCTCAACACTTCACTTTCTTTCTTTGTTGCAGGTGTAGTTTCCTATTCCTCCAAAGTGGGATCCTCTGGATTTTGTGCCGCTGATGAAGTTGAAGCCCCTCCTATACAAAACAACTGCACAGTGAAACACCCAAACAGCACCTTAGGGTAGCTCTGCTCTCTCCACAGAGTTGAAAGCAGAAATTAATACTGACTGTTCTAGGGTGTGGTCCACGAACAATCAATTAACTGAGGATATATATTTTTCAACATGGAGCAGATTTGCGGATCCCTTCGTGGATCCGCGGCTCCCAATCACATGTAAAATCACATATTCAAATATAAAACAGGTATAGGTCAAATTATATATACTTACATATAGGTGTTTACTAACTTCAATACAAAAAAAAAAAAATAGGTGACTGTATATACTAAAAAGAATCTTATAAAAAATATCCAATCACATGATTGGAACAAAAATCATAGAGAGTGGCCTCCCATGTTTTTGGGCTCTGTGGATCTGGATCCCAAAATCTGGGTAACTTTTACAAATAATAATAAATAAAATATGGCTACATTTAATTTATTAATACTTATTAGATACACACAGCAAATATGAAGGCTAAGGAATCATACATACTTAGCAAGTCATACAGTCACTGTCATATGGAGTCAAGACCTCTTATTACCTACTTACTGATTAGAGTGATCAGTCATTTAAGCATGCTTTCGGCCTACTAGTGGTGAGCATCAACGTGAAGGGTTCCTTTCATATGTACTTTTAATTAGTTAAGCTCTTTACTAAGAGTTATACTTCTATTTTAATACACAAAACATCCCCATGAGGAATACTACACATAGATATACACCACACTGCCCAGTGATTAACAGGTACAAATTGACCTACTGAGTTTATTTCAGTTGTATCTCCACTTCTAGGTATGTATGAACTGTGCTATCTACACTACAATCTACATAAACAAATAGTAGACCACTCATAGATCATATAACACACAAAAATACCAATTTATTCCAAAATACATACATCCACACAGCAGCTATGTATGGTGTAATATGATACCAAGGCACCAAACAGCACTCATGCACTCACTCAATCACTTAGACCTGCACTCATACACTAAAATAATATATATATTTAAATATAATATTTATGTTAACACCTTTCAAGCACCCTATAAACCTTATAACATCATTTAAAAAACAAAACCTTACAGGGATGTTACATTTATTAAATACAAAGTTTAAAAAACATACAAATTCACTGAAAAAACAAAGGTCAAAGGGACGTTATAGTTAGGAAATAGAATTAAAAGAACATAAAAATTCATTGAAAAAAACAAAGGTTACCTCGATGTTATAGTTAGGAAATAGAATTTTAAAAATACATTGAAATTCACTGCAATTAACAATTGTTGCAGGGTCACTATAGTTAGGCTGACATTTCACACATACAAAACCAATAAAATTCAGCAGTGGTAGTTACCTCAGCTAACTATAACTTGCGCCCATGTAGTGTATCCCCTCCTTCATTTCAACATGCCCTCCTGACCAGGCCCACCTGGGGGCTTCAACTAAAAATAAGCACAGGAGCCTGCACTTGTTTTTTTTTTTATTTTTGCAATGAATTTGCAATATTGTTACAAATTGGTGACACACGTGAATTTTATCCCTGGTGGGGTCCCTCTGGCACCCCAGCACCAGAGCTAAGGGGTTAGGGTATCCCTACCCTGGACCCTGGGTCCCTCTGGCACACCAGCACCAGAGCTAAGGGGTCACCAGAGCTGAGGTTTTTTTCAATGGGACTCAGATGACACCGAGTCCCAAGATGGCTGCCGACATTTCTTGGTTGAAGTTTTGGCAGCTAATCAGAACTCTGCATTTCACCAGACGTGCTTGTTATTCTTCGTGAAGTCGCTGGGGAGGATCCACAGCCCTAAATATACAAATTTGGATTTCCTTAAGTTTCCCAACAACTACTGAACAAACCAACAACAACTACTAACCAAAAGCAAAATCTGCAGAACAAAGCCCAGCTTTCTGCCAAATCTGGTGTAATTCCGTCTAGCAGTTTGGGCTGTAGTCATTTTCAAAACTCCTATGGGAATCAACACGGGAAGCAGATGTTTTTTTACCTCTGCCCCTTTTTCTCAGTCCCCGCTTGACTGATCACCCTGAAACTTTCCATGTGCAACAAGAATCACCAGCACACTTTTGTAGAAAATTTTGTGAAGACTCGTCAAACAACACCAAAGATATAGGCAAACCAAAAAATTATTTTTCTATGGAAACATGGTCATAACTATAACTACCTACTGGAGACCACCAATATGTAATATATAGTCACACATGTATACATACAAATATACACACATATACACACACATGCACACACACACAAGAGATTTGATTGAGTGTATTCTAGGTGGTAAATACAATGCATGAATATATGATTGTACTAATGTTGGAAAGGTTATTGTTCGTATTGGGTGCCCTTTTGTGGTGGGATCTTGTGGCTGTCATGAATAAACATGTTTCAGATGTAAGCTGAGGTAGATGTAAGTCTTGTTTCTAGGATTAATTGTGTAACTAAGCACTGATCATTGCAAGATCTGTTAGGTATACATTTGTAGGTGACAGACATGAAATTGATGAGTATTGGTGACACAAAGTGTACAGGTGAGGAGCGGTCCAGTGTGTGAGTTTGGTGTTTTGGGACAGAGATGAAGTACCTGGATTGGTATTGGATTAGTGGAGGGGTTGTTAATGGTTGGAAGTTCACATTTGTGGGATGGATGTGCTACAAAGGGATTGGCGACGAAAATATTAGTTTGCTGATAATTCAACAATGCAGAAGTTCAGGCACTTAGATTTTCTAATGTATAACAGGTCCAAAAAGTAGTGATATGAGCTTTAACCTCTTACTGGGCTTTCTACATGCTGCAGCACTAGAACTATGATGTCATAGTCGCTTTCAGAAGAGAGGCCTCCTTGGGATTATAATGTTGCATAGTGTCAGACATTAACAGGAAGTATGCTGTGGACATAAGGTTTCCCAGGTATTCTGAAAGGTAGTTTAGGAGAAGTAGAAAGG
This sequence comes from Pleurodeles waltl, assembly GCF_031143425.1. Classification (NCBI taxonomy): domain Eukaryota; kingdom Metazoa; phylum Chordata; class Amphibia; order Caudata; family Salamandridae; genus Pleurodeles; species Pleurodeles waltl. The sequence continues at coordinate 284,700,076 of NC_090447.1, forward strand.
GTACTATGGCTAGGAGGTCATATTGTTCACAATTTAGACTCTGATCCAGCTTTTACTATTCTTGAACAAGGAATGACAGTAGAAGATATTTCCCTTAACAACCTATGAGTTTCACTCCCAGGTGCTAAGGTGTAGTTCTTGAATCTGCAAAAAAATTACCAAAAGATGTTTCCAGGCATCAAGGGTCACCTCAGCACCTTCTGAGAGCTGGTAATGTTTGCATGAAGGGAACATTAAGGCAGAGTGCCCACTGAATAGCAATACAGCACCATTGGTCTCTTTTACAGGTAGAAAGCTGAAAATAAAGGAAAATAAGATTTCCCATGATAATGATTTAAGCTACTTTTCTGCTTTGAATTTGATATTACGTGATCATCATATTGTTGAAGTGCTGCTAAGAGAATAAAATGCAATGATATCACACTATGGGCCTCATTTACAAGAAATTGGCACATCACTCACAATGTACCAGTTTCCTTCTGCTGCCCTGCACCCTCCTAATGACACCATGGTAGCGCTGTATTTACAATACAGAGTACCATGGTACTCATTAGCACAGTTGAGTCAGAATTTCTGAGGCAGTTGTGGCACTTTACTGGATTAGTGTAAAAAAAATTGACACTAGTTCAGCAAAGTGCAGGGAGGTCCATAGAACAAATCACAGCATCACTTTATCGCCTGCCCTGAGAAAGCTTAAAAAAATGATGTAGTTAAATCTTTTAGATTTGACTACACCACTCCTAAAAGCCTCCTTCTAGGGGAATGCCTTCCTTGCGTACATTATACTTGGAGCAGGTGTAATGTAGCACAAGGGTTTACAAACTGGCACAATGGTCCCATTGCACGGGGTGGGGAACTGTTCTGCACCACCGTAGCATCAGAAAGAATTACTTTACGCTGGCACAATGGGCTTGTAAATGAGCCCCTATGTGTGTGCAATGATCTATGGTAACCAATAGGTCCACATACAACTCTAAAGTAAGTATTCGTATTTGCCCACTGTCCATTAAAAAATGACCAGGATCATGGAATGTATTTGTCTAATGTTCATCTCCACTCACCTAATAGCTTTGGTACAACCCCATCCCTTCACCGATGTGGTTGCTAATGCACTTAAAAGGAAGACTAGATTTGTGATGCCTTGGAGAACCTGAAGAAATTCCTCTATGAGATGAATGTGCTGTCTAAATACACGTGCAGTACGATCATTCTTTAGCTGCTTGCCACATTTAATTCATAGGACATTTCCATCTGATTAACATATTAACAGAAAATAAATATTATGCATCTATTGAGGAACGGCTTATCTCATTCTTGAAAGGACATTCACAGAAACATATTCTTTATTCATTTCTCTCTTAACATCTTTCTGTATGTTATGGGATGTTCCAGGTATGCTCCCTACCCAGCATGCTTTTTAAAATTGTGTTGCTTAATGCAGGACACACATGATCGTTTGCTTAGACAAGCGTGTACCTGGCTTCCTTTGATGCATCAGCTACGGTTTGATAGCCATTGAATAGTGTATGAGATCTAGCTTCTTGAAATTAAGAATATCACTGCTAAACCATGACTTGTTGGCAAACAGATTCAACTGGCTGACTGTGCTGGGATATGCTCCTGATTAGGGGTGTGGAATTGTTAGTGTGCCTGACCTCAAAAAGTAAACTTATAAGGGGACGCAAATAGGTCAATGAACCTTTTGACTCGCAATTAAGAAGTTCTTACCATAGCTCAAGTACATAATCAATAATCAACACACAATCAATAATCATTAGTAATCAATAAAATCAATAATCAATAGAGTCAGTAATTGTCAAGCACAATGACCTTCCAGTCATGAATAACCACACCTTTAGTAAAAGTTTTAGAATGTATATTTCCCTATATTAAGAATGCTAAGGTCATGTAGATGAATCTTAAAATCAAATGAAACACATACAGAAACAACATTGGTTGTCCAAAACGGCGGAAGAAACGCAATCTAATCAAAGCTTGAACTACAACACAATCTAGAGATAAGGTGCAAATCAATAGCAAAGTCAGCTGCATCAATGAGATGAAATACATTAAGTTGAGCAGAGAAATTAATCAAGCGTTAGTCCCATGTTATCATAAGTCAGGATCCTTACTAACATCAGATTAGCATCAGCATGTTGGGCTTCATGCAAAACAATTTAGTAGCACACATTTGGAAAAACATCTAACTATGGTAGAGCCATAGACAAAACAGCGCAGTTGGTACCTAAAAATGAAAAGCAAATATGCATAATAATTACATTTCGGGATATACCTATCCTCGGTATGGATCAGCAAAGAGGACAAAGTCATTTAGCATTAAAGATAAGCACATCTCTAGTAAAGACACACAAGATGATAATAACCTTTCGGTCAGGAAGAATAAGGGCAATGGCCAGAATGTCAGAATGATGCAAATGGCAGAATGAACGTCTTCTTTCAGAATGATCGTTGTCATATTAAAGTCACCTAAACTATTCCCTAATTCCTTATTGGTCAGTTAATCGTATGTTCACACTTTGTCCAATAAAACCACTATACCAAATCTATGAATTCTAATATTTCTCCGTTCTCATATTGTTGATTGGTTCATCTTGCGATGTCCTCATCATCCAGCTTGTCAGGTAACGAAATTGTTGCAGTTTTCACTCTAGTCAGTATCTTCATTGTTCTTGTCCTGGGAAAGTCAGTCTCACACACATTACACATAAAATGTTGCATTAGCAAGAACATCATCTCCTAGCAGTCGGTTCACTCAAAAAACTTCCATTATGAGCACGTTTAAACAATACAATAGACTTTTCACAGTTTAATTCACTTGGTCAGCATTTTTATTAAACACTAAGAAATACAGCTTTTACATGAGGCCTGGCAAAATCGGCAAGACATGTGCTAAGTTTAGGCCTACAATTAATAAAGCTGAAGCTAAATCCATAACTCTTAATATGACATATTACTGCATTAGTCTAACACATATTCAATATTTCATAAGAATTAATCATTGATCAGTACACTTCGTTAAAATTGGTGGCCAGTCTTCGAGATCACATTTTCAAATGCGTGGCTTATTTTTCTATGTTATTACATTTTCTACATAAACTCATTATTCAGAATACATAAACATTGATTCATAATTTTTATTAAGACACCTGCTCTAGCAGAGTTTAGCCCTCTGACATAATTATAATAAATCTTTGCCTCATTTAGAGCTTGGTGAATGAGATATGACTTCAAAAACGTGGCTGATACTCCTTCCACAAAAATCGTGATCCGCTCAGTCTATTTAGACGAGGTGGAACCACCATGCTTCTGAGAAAGAAGCCTATGCTCGCACACTGCCATTTTGAAGGGTACCTCAGATGATCTCACTATTTAGGACAGACTTTTCAGCATATTATTTTCCTGTTTGTGACCAACAGAAAAAGTACACAGTGGGAGAAATCAACCGCCATATCATGGACATTTATTTTCTATTTTTCCATAACAAAGTTCACTTTAGGACTTTGTTTTTGAAAGAAAAAAGAACTTTTTCAAACATGACTGCCGTTCAGCAATGTTTTGGTGCCTTGAATAAGCCCCATTCGTTGAAAGTTGTCTTCAGCAATGGCAGTGGAAAACAGCCAATTGTAACAGAAAGCTTTCGTCCTGACATTACCTCTGTGCCCTTGGGAACATCATTCTAAGGCTATTGCACTCTATGTGGTATCTTGCATTGATTATTATAATAAACTTTGACTTGGAATTTCACACTAAACACTTGTTATCGGGAGTGGAATTCTGATAGAAAGCCATTTATAAATCTGCTGCTGATTTGGAAGGGACACTCACAGATCTCCCCTTCAAAATCGTAGTTTGGTTTCCAGTTACAACCCTATTTTAGGAGTCAGTAAAAAACCACCGTTCCTAAAATAGAAACAATTGGAAAAAAATATTTTGTCACAAAACTGAGGCCCATATTTATACTTTTTTAGCGCCGCATTTGCGCCGCTTTTTGACGCAAAAACGGCGCAAACTTACAAAATACAATTGTATTTTGCAAGTTTGTGCCGCTTTTGCGTCAAAAAAATGACGCAAATGCAGCGCTAAAAAAGTATAAATGTGGGCCTGAATATGTAGGTGACTTCATAAAAAATACGTTAGTACATCTCATTCCTAGTCAAATAGAAATAGATTGCAATGTTTACCACCCATACACACAAGGGGATATAAAGCGAGGAAATTGAACACCTTTAAGAAATAAAAAAGATGCCAGGATGTTGGTAAACAGGGCATCCAGGTTCATCCCCCATGAGCACTCCTGAGACTGTTAATTATCATAATAATCAAGAAAAAACATAGACGAGACAACGGAAGTAATTGACCCAACTGCTCACATGCTCCAAATTGATTACCTTATTTACAACCAGGCATGAGCTGAGTTATTCTAAAGAAATGTAGAAAAAAGTAAAGGTCCAAACAGTATAGAAATAAAATGCAATCCGGGAAATTTGCAGTTATGGTGCGTACTGAAGAACATTTCTATTATTTTAAATATGTATGGCAGAGTCTCAGAACTGCTCAGCTGGCCAAACACCAACAATCCTGGGGCAAGTGGGGAATCGCTGTGGTGACTCAAATGATCACAACAGAGAATACCCATTCATATATCTTGCTGCATATAGATCAACAAGTATATATAGAAACACACATCATTAAGGAATCAGGCTCCACAATTAATACATGAAGATCAAAATCTCTGTGCCACATAATATCCTCACCCATGCTGATTTGTAGCCAGATTAGGACTAATTACGGATGAAATTTAAGTTACACTAGCTGGACAGCATCAATCTGAGAGTACTGTCCGGGTTGAAAACAAATCAATTTCAATCAAACAACTGTTCTCAATCAATCAATTATGCCTCCCAATTCAGACACGCATAAAAAAAATAACTCTTTGCCAGCTAATCTGCATGTCAAATAGACTTTCAAAGTGATAAAGTTTGGTAAAATACTTATTGGGAGAAAATGCTAAAATATGGAATATAAAAAGAGTTATTAATGCATTCGGAATGGGATAAAAAGCTACACCTGGGAAAAAACTAAAACAGTAACAAAAGAGACATTGATATAATAGGCATGATGGAGCACCAACGTACAACAATGGGGAATAGACTCCATATCGTCAACCATCAGCAACAAGTATATGTAAACAATTCCTAACTATGCCCGTAATGAAAGAAAAACAAACGTAAATGATACCATGGTAGATCTGAAAGGCATCCATCCACAGGCAGTAGGAATCAGAGTCTAGGTGCATTAGCACTTGCCTACTTTAAGTTAGAAAGAGATTTCTTACTCATTCTAGTCATAGCTGCCAAGTTTTGAGTTGATCAAGTGTGACATTTTCAAGTTTTCGGTGTGCATATGTGTGACATTTCAATACCATGTGCGATACTGTTAGACCTGGCATCCTTGGCGTGGTTCCCCTGTCTTTGTGTCTGTGTGCTGGACTTTGTTTTTGCTTGTTTTGGTATTCTGGGCACTTTACCACTGCTGACCAGTGCTAAAGTGCAAGTGCTCTCTGTGTAAAATGTATGTGATTGGCATATTTGATTCACTAGTAAGTCCCTAGTTAAGTGCACTAGAGGTGCCCAGGGCCTGTAAAACAAATGCTACTAGTGGGCCTGCAGCACTGATTGTGCCACCCATCTGAGTAGCCCAGTAAACATGGCTCAGACCTGCTACTGCAGTGTCTTTGTGTGTAGTTTTAATCTGCCCATTCGACCTAGCAATTGTACCCACTTCCCAGGCCCAAACCTTCCCTTTTCTAACATGTAAGGCATGTAAAGCATGCCATGTAAGGTAGGCCCTAGGCAGCCCCATGGGCAGGGTGCAGTGTATGTTAAAGGTAGGTCATGCACTGATGTGTTTTACATGTCCTGATAGTGAAATACTGCCAAATGTGTTTTTCACTGCTGCAAGGCCTGTCCCTCCCATTCGTTAACATGGGGACTGCCTTTAGATATCTTTTAAGTGCAGTTTCCCAGTGGGAGCGGATAGAGATGTGGAGTTTGGGGTCTCTGAACTCACAATTTGAAAGTATATCTTTTGCTAAAGTTGGTTTTTAGATTGTCAGTTTGAAAATGTCACTTTTAGAAAGTGGGAATTTTCTTGTTTAACCATTCTGTGCCTCTGCCTGCTTGTGAATTCCACGACTGGGATAGACTGACAGTTGGGCTATTGTGAATTACCCCTAGACAGTGACACAAAGGGAGCTGGGGAATAGCCTGCATACCCTGATGAGCCTCCTGGGCTAGAGTGAGGAGGAAGGACCTGTCCTCACACAATGAAGACTCCATGAAGAAAGGAGTATCAGTAATGGACCCGAACCACCAGACTTTTAGATTACTTCTGGACTCAAGAGGAACCTTTGCCAAGGAGAAGAGCTGAGGAGCCTGAGGAGGGTACTGCCCCTTTGCCTGTGACACTGCTTTGATGGGTTGGCCTGCAGTTGCTGCTTCTGCCTTCACTTTGTGGTATACTCCTGCTTGTGAAGTTTCTGCAAGAGCTTGGACTGAGCTTTCTTCCTGTTTTGAAGTCTCAGGGCCATCAAAGTCTTCCTTTGGCAGCACCTGGACTCTCTGCTGGGATTCCTACCCTGCCAAGTGGTGCAAACTCCAGTCCCTGGGCCCTTGAAAGGTGAAACTGGTAGAACCAAGACGGAAATCCACACACAGGGAAAAAAAGCCACCTGCAACACAGCTGTAAAAATGACACGCCACCTGCTTCAGGGCTGAGAAATCAATGCACCACCTGCTTTGCGGCTGGTAAATCAACACATCACCTGCATCGCGGCTGGAGAAATTATGCATCACCCACTTGCAGCTACTGAAAGCAAAGCAACCACCTCATCACTGTGCAGCTGAAATCCACAAGCATCATTGATGGCCGTCAAAATCAACGTGAACCTGCCCGGATCCGAGGTGCCCCTAAGGAAATCGACGTATCACTCTCGTGTGAGAGAGAAAAATGAATGGAGAAGAAATGAAGCACAGCCTCACTTGTGAGTAAGGAATCAACACATTGCTGACTTTTCTGATGCACGCTCGCCCGTGCGGCTTTCTTTTTGATGCAAACCAGGTACTTTGTGTAACATCAATGCATCCATTGTTTTCAATGGAATAAGACTCTTTTTTAATTTAAAAATGTATAACTTTACTTTGTCTTGTTTGATTTAGATAAATATTAGCTATTTTTCTAAACCTCTGTTGTGTCCATTTTGTAGTGTTTTCACTGTATTACTGTGTGTTGTGGTACAAATACTCTACACATTGCCTCTAAGATAAGTCTGACTGCTTGTGCCAAGCCACCAAGGGGGTGCGCAGGGGTTATGTGAGCTGTGTATCTCCCTTATACTGACTAGATTGAGGGTGCCTGCTTAGACAGAGTGCAAACAGCCTGCAAACCAGAGCCCCAATTTCTAACAGATACTTTGAGTGATGCTTCTTTGTGTGTAGAACAAAGCAGTTATGTTCATGTAACTAGATAAAGATTAGAAAGAACCTCCATTTGGGCAATGTAATGGTCTATAATTGCCCCAAAAAAATCAGAATTCAAGGGACCTTAGCTATAGAGGTGAAACTGGTAAAAACATTGATCACACTAGCTATGGGGCCATTTGGCAGCTCTTTACTGGGCATATTGCTTTCCTTTCACACAAACTCTGCAAATGTCAATGTAAATCTATCGTTTTGTATCAAAATAAATTATTGATTTTGAGTGGCTGAAAAGCAGAGTAGTCCCTCTCTAGATTGTAGCTTGAGACCTTGAGGGTGTGGACAACTCTTTGTACCAAGGACTCAGACTACTGAGCTACCTATTCATAAACTGATATCATGTCATTCAAGTAATCATAATGTCATCTAAACAAATCTGACTCAAGCAGCCATACATATAACAAATCTCCTTAAAACAGACACAAGTAGAATGAGTAGCACTCCCTCCAGGAGAAAAGTTATATACCAGTGTGGCAAATGGAACAAGCTTTGAAATCCAATCAAAAAACACATTTTCTAGTTTGACCTGCAGACAAAGAATTGCAGCCAGGTAGCCCCATGTAGTACTTAATACACACCAGTCATGTTTTTTACTCAATACTTTGTTTTCTTAGATACTTAGGGCCTGATTACAAGTCCCATTATATGTTTTCCCCTGGGCTGACTGAGGGGAACAAAGGTTGTCCCTGGTCTGCCCAGTGGAAACTGTGAAGCAACAATGGACTCGGCTCCACATGGAGCTGAATCCAATGCCTCCACCCTGGGGGAGCATCGAGCACCCTCAAAATGCACTCTGTCTGAAAAGCAGGCAGAGTGCATTCTGATAATGCTGACAAGGGAGGGCCCTGCACTGCCCATGAGGCCCCTGGCACTAGCTTTCCTTCAGACTTTTCATGCCAGCCTGACTCTTTGCACCAAAGAATTGACCCCTGCAGGGGCCACCAATGTAAAGCTCCAGCAATGCTCACCCATGTAGCATGGCTTGCTCTTCTCACTATTCCAGAAGCCTCCCACAAAGGTCTCCCTGCTCTTTGCGGACTCCTCCAATGTGAACAGGATACTTGGCACAGACTTTGAGGTGGTGAACTTAAGCGGGTCTATCTTGGTGACTGCAGCCGACCTGCTATCCATCCTGGGCTGCATGAAAGTGTGTCATTGACTTGGTCCAGCATGACCAGATATCCCTGGTTGGTGCGTTATGCTTTTGAGTGATATTTTATTCTCAAATCTTTAAATTCATAACACATGTTCTTCTGATTGAAGTTTGATCATTGTGGTCTTGTTTTATTTAATAAATGTTGCTAATGTTTTCTAAATGGTTATGGGATCCTTTTAGAGTGGTATATTTCACTTCTTTACTGGTTAAAGTGGTGCACAAACACTTTACACAATTCCTCCTGGATGTGTAGTATACCACTTTCCAATGGACATACAAGTAGGTTAAATAGCCCAAAAGTGTATACACCAATCTTACCATGTTTTAGGGGGGAGCAGGAGAGCATATGCACATTAGCACTGGTCAGCAGTGGCAATGTCCTCAGAGCCCTAAGGCCAACAAAAAGATACAGCAAAAGCAGAAGGTAAAAAGCAAAATGTCTGGGGGAAGATCACCCTAGGGCTGTCAGGTCTAACACTTTGGAACTGGGGAATGAATTTTGAATCACAGTGTGGACTCATCATCCTGGAAATCTGTGAAAATCACTTAGGGCCTGACTTGGAGTTTGGTGGAGGGTTACTTCGTCACAAAGGTGACAGATATACTGTCCGCCGTATTGTGTATCCCATAGGCTATAATGGGATCTTAATAAGGCAGAGGTGATATACTTTACATTTGTGACAGAGTAATATGCTCTGCCAAACTCTAAATCAGGCCCCTAATCTCCTGTGTGTAAAATAAAAATAATAATAATCTGACATTGTTTGATGTAACTGGTGCTTATGTAAAGAGCTCTAATAACTTTTGGTCACGTTTGCACTATATTAAACTGCCAAAAAAAACAACAGTTTCCCAGTTTTCTAGCTAAAGCACATTTTCCTAATATTATGGAAGCAATATGTCACAACTCATCACACCCATCCTTTAGTCAAAGTGTGAAAAAATAAACCAAATTCAAATTAGTCACCAGAAAGCCTGCAAGAAGTGATCAGGAGCCAAGGTCAATCCAGAACAGTGGAATATAAAAGTCAAAGAAAATCTATAAACCCAAAAATCATTCTTTAATTTTCATTAATGGACCCCATATCCCAAATTTTCAGAAAGGCCCTGAGTCTTAAATGGATCCTGAGAAAAATGCACTTGCACCCGATGAGAAAGTCTAGGTGCCTGATTGCGATATTGGTGGACGGGGATGCTCCATCACAAACATGAAAAATATTCTGCCTACTGTATTACAATCCCATTATATCCAATGGAGATCGTAATACGGGGGACATAATATCTGTCATGTTTGTGATGGGAGTATTCCATCCGCCAAGATCTGAAACAGGCCCTAGGCTTGGTGGATTCCAAAAGAGAGGCAGAAATACCTAGAAAAAACTGCAGGTATCAATTCTCTAAGCCTCCACCTAAGTGCCACCATTTTGTGTCAAAAGTCAGACCAGACAAAGAACTCCACTTCACAATTTGTGATAGCGTTAAGCGTCGGAGAATGTTGGAAAATCATTTCATCAAAAATGTAATTGCCCACATACATCTGAATTGCTCTAGGATTTTGCAAGGCTCTGCCTTTGGCTGTACTTTCCAAAAGGAATATGATGTGCCCTTTGCACTTGACTGTCAATGTCAAAATGTTATGGTGGGGGGCTTTGCAGGAATTTATTCTTATATTTATATTCAAAAGCATTATCCATGAATGTTTCACAAGGGTGGACTTTAATACCGCTGGCTTGTTTGTATCCTCCCTTATCTTTCTTTTTTCTTGTTTTTGGCTTCTTGTTGTTCAAATCAGGTTTTGAGGATCATGAGGTCTGGGTGATAGGTGATCGATTGGTGATTTTCCAAGAATCTTGCAGAGGTGTGCCCAGTGAGGGTTATAGTAAAGGTGGTCAGGTGGGAAACAATCCTTATTTACACAGGGGAATTAGAATAGGATTGGGTTTAGAGGAGGATTTGAGGTGGGGTGTGGTGGATAGGGAGGGAGAGTGAGGTGTTTTGGTCGGGGGCCTGGAAATGGCAGCTCTGTAAGGCTATTGGGATAATTGGACTTACCTTGGAGTTGCAAATGATTAAAAATGAGAAAGTATCCATATTGGCTGTTAAATATTTCTTCACATGCAGAGATCTAACCTTTTTCGATGACTGATAATGGGGTTCAGGGTAGTCAGGGAATTCATATCTTTAGTTGTACTTGAATGGCCTGAGAGCATCCACCAATATCCAATATGTCAAAGAAGAGTTTGGCCTGCTCAAGCCACAGCTGGTATGTTTATAGGAGGCACATTTACGTTTACAGGAGGTTAAGAAAGTTGAGTACTTGGGCTACAAGATTTTAGCAGCTGCTGACACTGAGAGGCTACGGAGGGGTTTTGTACTATTCACTAGTAATATTGGTTGGTCCACCCTAAGGTTAGTATTGCTGGGGGGGGTGCTGTTTTATTGTTTATATAGTGAAAGCTAATTTTCAAATTAAGTTCTGCGGGCTGTATGTTTCAAACATGTGTGAGCCCCATATTTTTTAATTCCTGCTTTTGGAACTGAGACAGTGGAATGGCACAATTATAATATGTGGGGCTTTAATCTGTTGTTGAAACCTCATGTATGTTCAAATTATCAGTGTGATGTAGCTCCCACACCCTTCTGGATGTGTGGCGGGCCTGTCGGGTGTTACACTAGCTTTTATATTCTAGTTGGCCTCATATTACATGATGACACGGATTGATTTGATTTTAGCAAGTGGCAGTATCATCACGAACTCTGGATAAAGAGACATCTTTGAAATTCTTTCAGACCATAGCACTCTTTCATTGCTTGTTAGGCATCACACCCCTTTGGGTGGGATCTCCCCCTTAAGTTGCACTTTCGATCATAAATTATGAAGAGATCTGTCTTACATTAAGGCCATGCCTCTCACTTTAAAATATTTGTTTGTCTTTAACAAAGTATCAGCCTCACTCACTATTGTTTGGGATGCATTGAATGCTATGATTAGGGGACAGCCTCTTAGCTTCTTGATTCAGCAAAATTGCAATGTCAAAGAGCTGTTATCCCAGTTATATACTGAGCTCTTGAATTTAGAACAAGAATATTCTTACTGTTTGGCTTTTCTAGCAGTACATCATGCAGAGTGTATCTTTGAACAACCAAAGATGACCCGAATACTAGTTCATCAGAGGATTTGGGGTAGTGCTGAGCAGAAATGGCAGAATAGGCAGGCATCCTATTTCAAAAACATATTCTAGCCTTTTGGCTCCTTGATTAGGAGCTTAGGAATGTTATAGCTAGCATAAAATGCCCTGGGTCAGGTGATTTCTGTCACTGACATGGTTTTTCCGGAGTAGTACACTGCTTTGAATGAGGAGGGCACATATACTTCTTTGGCAGAGGTACCTGAGTGCTTAGCAGTGGTGAATGTGCCAATTGTAGCAGGTTCTCAGTGGGCTGTATTGGCAACTCCAAGAATGATAGCAGAAACTAAGAAAGCCCAAACTCAACTAACCTCAGGTAAAGCGTCTAACCCAGAATCCATCCCATTTGAATTTTGTAAGTCCTTTTCTTAAACTATAACACTGTATTTTGCTGAGTTAGTCAATTCTTCTTTTTTTGGTGGTACCAGGGTCATCTGGGGAGGCGAATATAACAGCGTTTCTGAAAAAAGGGAAAGAGTACGTTAATTGCTGCTAATGCTGACCCACTTCACCAATAATCTACAATAACACGCTATATACATGGTTCCTTTCCTATCCACTTTCATCTTTCATTTCTTTTTGAGTGGATCTTATATACAGGGGGTTTATTCCCTTACTTGGGATAACTCGTCTGATAAAAATCTAGATCTCTCTGCCTTGAAGGTTGTAGAAGAACTGAACAAAGTTGTTGCAATTACCCTGTAGGACACAGAAAAAACATTCAACAAGGTCTCTGGGGGATTTTTATGGGCAAGTATAGATCAGATGGGTCTGGGTAAAAGCTTTGTATCCGCTATTAAGTCTCTTTACTTCTCATCATCAGTCTGAGTTGTACTGATGGTGTGTATGTTCAACAAGGTCACAATCCATCTGGGCACTATACAGGGATGTCCTTTGTCCCCCTTGTTTTTTTTTCCTTTATCTAGAACCCTTTATCCAAAAGACTACAGCAGCTGAGTGCATTCCCTCATTGAGGCTTAAAATGTTTTGTTGCAAGTTATTAACATAGGCAGATGATATCACCATCCTGACTTATTCACCATCTAAGGCCCTTCCTAATATTTAATATTAGGAAGAGCCTTAGATGAGTACACCAAGTGCCCATGAAAGGACGTATGTAGGGGCACATGGAAAACGATTAAGCCTCAATGACAGTCTTTGTATCAGGGAATTGATGAGGATTTCAAGCATTTTTTCACAACCTGTCCCTTGCTGATACGAACATACTAAGGCCCATATTTATACTTTTTTAGCGCCGCAATTGCGTCACGTGTTGATGCAAAAGTGGCGTAAACTTACAAAATACAATTATATTTTGTAAGTTTGCACCAGTTTTGCGGCAAAAAATTACTCAAATGTGGCGTTAAAAAAACGTATAAATATGGTCCTATATACACTGATGGATGCAGAGGTTCAATGCAATCCCAACATAATTATGTTGGGCCATTCTGCTAACAAACCACCTAATCTTAAGAGCATTTTTTTTTTCTATCATAGTGGCCAGGCTGGTATTGTTAGGGTTTGGATTCTATGGGAATCCACTGATTGTAAGGCCTAGTGACAGAAATTCCTCCTCCTCTTGGGATGGAGTTCACTATTATAAAGACATATCCTAATTGACTTACATTGCCTGAGCTATGGCTACCAGTCATGCTGGTCCCCCTTCTACCTGGCTACCTCCACAAGATTTTATATAGTTTTATATCTCTTCTGTGTAATTTTTCTTTTAAGAGCCTAACTTGAAGTTAAAATTATGTGATGCTTTGCAGGTTTTTTCTGGGTAACTATTTATACTGTTGAATCTTGTATGAGTTTAGACTTGCTAAGTATCTTTTTCATATGTCTTTTGTCTCTGTATTTTAATACTTCCCAACAAATAAAAGACCTTGAACATGAAGGAAAACTACAAATGGGAATTCCCAAAACCCGCCAATGACTTCGCCACATGTGGAGCTGAATGTTACACATCATCATTCTTCTGTTTGAACCTGTGAATTCAACATTCTAAACCAAGTTGTCATTGCATTCCACTCTAACAATTACGCCACACTGCTACGGAGTCTATTTGGAGGCAAAAGGGTTCAGTCATAAAACTTGCAAGACACTACAAAGAGGACACCAGAAGGATAATGCAATAAAAGATCACACAACAATACATTGGACACTAAGGGCCTTATTACAACCTTGATGGAGGAGTTACCTCTATCACAAATGTGGCTGATATCCCGTCCGCCAGATTACGATCCCATAATATTCTATAGAAATCGTAACCTGGCAGACGGGATATCCGTCACATTTGTGATGGAGGAAACTCCTCCATCAAGGTTGTAAGAAGGACCTAAGTTGAAAACATAATCTGAACTAAGATCTAATACTCCTAAATGAAATCATCATGTAAGCATAATGCTGAGTTGCCATCCCATTTACGATAATGAAAAGGAAAGACAATTTCAAAGCGTACACATTAGCTGAGTAATAAAGAACATCAGAAGAGTGGAGAAAGGACCAAAGCTAAGTGAAGATTATCTGAAACAGAAATTTATTTCCATGATGGTGTAGTATAAGAAGTTATGGTGTGAATGCCAAATATTTCTATTGATCTAGATAATGTAGAAGAGACTGAGTAAGTTTCTCATGCTACAAATCAGGTTTAGGAGATAGATCACCTTACAATAGGAAGGGATTTTAAAGCCAGGAAGCAGGCCAGATAACGAGTAGGAGATCCTGATATGAATGATCCATGTCCAACTACTGATCAGAATTGGAATTAATGGGAGACATTTTGTACCAACTGAAACACTAAAAAGAAATTAATTAAATTTGAAGCCACAGCTTCCAATGGCAGGATATCACTGGCATTCAGCTATATAGTATTGTGTAATCTTTACCAGATTGTGGGATGCATTTGCATACTCGAATTAGGGCAAAGTGCAGCTACTTTTCTATAATGTCTTACTTATCTATACCATTCTAATTGATAACATACAAGAGAGTAATACAAATTGCATTTCAATACATGCTCATTCTAACTAGTATTTATTCCTCTCATTGATCCCCTACACAGAGGGTTTAACCAGATCCCTCTACTTTGTTTGATATTGAATGAGAGAACAAAATGGGCTCATTACAGCTGGTGATTACTCCCATGCACTAATTATACGAATGCATTGTTAGAGCGATGCATCCCCAGACACACAAGAGCTTGTAAACTTGAGGATACACCAAAACCTTATGCCTCCCCAGAGGAGACTCAATGAGGAGAAACATCTTTATTTCTCCTTGTTTTTTCCTCTTTCTATGTGTGCTGCATTCCTTTTAGTTTAAAGAATACGTTTATTATGATAAATGTGATACAACCTTAAGATGAAAGAGACATTTTATATTAGAGTTATAGAAAGCCCAAATGTCCAATCATTTTGAACAAAGTGATAAAGAGTGCATCAAAGCAGTATCTAGCTGATGGTTGTGACAGGCTGCATAACACCATGCGTTAGATGACAACTGAATAGAGGCCTTTCAAATTTGAGCTACTTGCTGAAAGGCAATGGCTATTAATAAATTTAATATATTTACTTTCAATAAACATTTATCCGAGCATCACATATACTTCCCAAAAATACATTAAAAATTGAATAGGGTATGTTGGAATTAAATATATGGTTAATTTGGACCCAACCCTGCATCCAAAAAGTAGAAACAGAGGGGCATGTGAAAATCAGGTGTTTCAAATCAGCTTGTGGTGCTAAACAAGTCTAACAGTATCAGGGATTTCTAGGTTAGTCTTATGCAGTAATATCAGTGACAAGAACAGTCTATTGTAAATTTAAAAAGTGTTTGTGTTGTGTTTGCTGCTCAGGAGGATTTTCTAATTTTGATCCAAATCCGTTTCCAAGTTGATATGTGTAAAGTGATGAAAAGATCCCTTTCCCATGCCAATTCAGTATTAGATTTAGGTCTATCAATAGAAGTACATTATAGGTGTGAATAGATAGTGGAGGCTAGGTAAGAAAGAACATTGTAAGGTGTGGGAGTAGGTGAAGATATGGTTTTGAAGTTGCTGCATGCTTGAGAAATGATGTTTTGTTGAGCTATAAATCTGTTTTGAATTGTGAATGGAATGCCAAATAGTACATGAGCTTGGGAGAAAGAGATAGAGGAGTCTTGCCTGAACAATTGAATAACCTAAATTAGCCCTCTAGTTCTGCGAGTCTGCCAATAGATAGGCCCGTTTTTCAGGTGAATATATTGTTTGTGACAAATTGTAGAGCACAGAAATGAATGAGAGTGTGTGGGAGAGGATGAACTGACAGAAGCTACTAATTCACAGGTGTACCTGAGGATTGGAGTGGAAAACCTTTGAGGTTTGCTCATGAATAATAAGTATTCTTGAAAAGAAAAAAGATGATGAAGAAGGCATGATCCAATGCACAGATTGCTTTAGTAAAAATGCTTTATGATATTTGGAGAAATCCAGAAAGCTAACTCAAGCTCAACCTTGGGATGTTTTAGTTTGAGTAAGGACATACAGGGCTTTCTATTATTCCACAGAAAAGAAGATATTATTGAAAAAAAATTGTGTACAACTTAAGAGGAATAATCATGCTTAAATGTGAATTTATTCTGGGAAAAAATGTTGCATTTGTCATGGTTCAATTTATATCCAGACACTAAGGCATAAGAAGGAACTTCTGATGAAAAAGCCAGGAGTGAAGAATGAGGGGAAAGAACAATTGTCTGAATGACATCCTAATTCACACACACAATCATTCACCAATTTCTTATGTGTGCTTTTTCAGAAACTGAGTCAATCTATTTAGTAACATGCCTATAAAGTTGCATTTAAATAATGTTCATGTATTTTCTATTTCATGAATGCACATTAAAGTGGGTAGGCTGTTAGGAAGTGATAATTTTACTCCATCTGCCAATCTGAATAATGTCTAAATGTTACCCCAAAGGGCACTGTTGCTACTGTGGAAAATATCAAGTACACATTCTATTTAACCTCTTCCGTGCCCTCAGCCACAGTGGTCGTGTGTGGTGAACAGAACAATTCCATCCTCTGTACACGCCCAGCAAATCACTCTGCTGTTCCGAGCAGTTTTCTAAAAATAGCCTTGGGAACTGGGAAAGAGTATTTCCAGCACCTGAGGCTGTTTTAAGTGTTTAGTGAAATGACGCTTAGCGTGCACGGTGCACTGATGTAATTTCAATGAAAACAAAGTGAAATCTCCTTCTTTCACTTTCAATGTTGGTGCTCAGGGGGCTATCTCAGTCCCCCAAGCACCAAGACCCCCTCACTAGAATTCAGGTAAGGCGAACCAGCTCCTGGGGCAAGAGCTTTGCCCCCCCTTTAATGCTGTGGGCATATTCAGTCTTTCTGCACCCCCTGGGAGAAATATGGGGGCCATAGCACCCGATCTCCACCCCGGGGGGACCCAAAGTCCACTAGGCACCAGGGATTTTTT
The DNA here is from genome assembly GCF_031143425.1 of Pleurodeles waltl. Classification (NCBI taxonomy): domain Eukaryota; kingdom Metazoa; phylum Chordata; class Amphibia; order Caudata; family Salamandridae; genus Pleurodeles; species Pleurodeles waltl. The sequence goes on from NC_090447.1 coordinate 284,717,444, forward strand.
TAATTTAAGAAAAGGTGGGCGCCTCCCAGAATGGGCACAGCAATGTCCCACCCCCCAAGAAAAATGGCACAGTCTTTCTGCCTCCCTTGGGGGACAGATGGGAGCTCTTGCCCAGGGGGTAGACAGGATATTTACCCCTATCTACCCCCCTGGACACTAGGGATTGTTTTTTTTGGGGGGGGGAGTCAGGGGTGGGGGCTACTGAGAATGGGCACAGCAATGCCCACATGCCCCAAAAACAGGCACAGTCTTTCTGCCCCCATGGGAGGTCAGATTGGAGGTATTACCCCCAATCTGCTCCAAACCGGGAGGGTAAACCCATTAGACACCAGAGATTTTTTTTTATAAAAGAGTGCTGTGGGCTGCCCACCATGGGTATAGTGATACCCCACTCCACATAAATGAGGGATAAAGTCTTTCTGCTCCCCGGTCGTGGGATAGGGGAATTACCCCTCCTCTGCCCCCTCTGAAGGGTAGAAAGCCCCCTAGACATCAGTGAATAATGTATTTTTAAAAAGAGGCATGGGGGCTGCTCACCATGAACATGGCCATGCTGCTTCCCCAAATAAATGGAAACACAGTCTTTCTGTCTCCCGGGGGGTGCAAATGGAGGTGATTACTCCCAATTAGCCACCCACAGGGTCAGACAGCCCACTAGATGCCAGTGAATTAAAACAAATAGAGGGGTGGGGGCTGCCCACCACCCTGGGAATGGGTTTGCCCCACCCCAAAAGAAAGGGGGCACAGTCTCCCCCGAGACTAAAGCATCTCATCCCAATGGTAAGCAAAAGGACATTTGGGTCTTTTGGGTTTTGAAATTACATATGGAGCAAGAGAGCGTGTCTAACTCCCAGTATCGTCACACGTGCAATGGTGAGAAGCTGCACTTTTTGGACTTGGGTACGCTGCCACCTGAAAAACCTACCAGACCCAGGCACTTCTGTAAGCTAAAAATCTGTGGGAGTTCCAGATATGTGTTTTTCCCTTCCCTGTTTCAGGCAATTGGCCCACCTACACAAGTGAGGTATCATTGTTCTAGAGAGACCCATGGGAACGCTGGGTCATAGGAAATTTGTGCCAGTATAGTGATCTCACACATAAAAGTGAGGAAAATATGTTTTATCTACATTTGAGGTTTGCAGGGGATTCTAGGTAAGACAACATTGTGGGATCCATGAAAGTCACACTTTCCTTGACTCCACTCAGTCTCTAGTTTTTAGAAATATCCCTCGACTGCCGAGCCCAGGACCAAAAAACCGCAGGTGTTCCTTTGCAAAAACAGGTGGTTTTATGATAGATCATTTTGATGTGTCCAAAATACATTTTGGGTCCATCCCTGGTGTGGGCACTTGGCCCACCCACACAAGTGAGGTAGTATTTTTATTGGAAGACCTGGGGGAATGCTGGGTGGTAGGAAATATGTGGTTCCCCTTGATTGCAGACCTTTCCATCCCAAAAATGTGAGGAAAATCTGTTTTTTAGAAACATTTTGAGGTTTACAAGGGATTCTGGGTATCAGAACCGGGTGCAAGCCACACAAGTCACCCCATCCTAGATTCCTCTGGGAGTCTAGTTTTCAGAAATGTACAGGTTTGGTAAGTTTCCCTTGGTGCCGGCTGAGCTAGGACCTAAAATCCACAGCTAGACACATTACAAAAAAAGGGTCAGTTTTGGGTAGAAAAATGTGATGTGTCCATGATGCATTTTGGCCCGTTTCCTCTCATGGGCACTAGGTGTACCCAAACAAGAGAGGTACAATTTTTATTGGGATACTTAGAGAAATACAGAATTGTAGAACAAGTGTTATTACCAGTTGTCTTTCGCTGCATTTGTGCATTCCTAATGTAAGACAGAGTGTAAGAAAGAAGTCATTTTGAGACATGTCCTCTAATTCATATGCTAGTATGTGTACCCACAAATTCAGAGATGTGCAAATGATCACTTTTTCTAAACTCCATATCTTTTTCCCATTTTGGAAATACATAGATTTCCTTCATACCGATTTTTCTCTTTTTATATTTTACCAAATATATTTCTGTATACCTGTTACACAATAAAAAAAAACATTGCAAGGTGCAGCTCAGTTAATGGCTCTGGGTACCTAGGGTTCTTGGTGAACCTACAAGCCATGAAATATCCCTGCAACCAGAAGCATTCAGCAGACGTAAGGGTGTATTACTTTTGAAAAATCCATTATTGTTAGAAGCTATAGCTTAAAACGCAGAAACAAATAGCTGTTTTGTTTTAACTCAATTTCAATATTTTTCAACTGCTACTTTCTATAGGAATTTCATACGGATCTACACAATGACCTAGCTGAATTCAGAATTGTGTCTACATTTCAGAAATGTAGGGCTTTCTGGAATCCATCATTGGTTTCCCATCCATTTCTACCGCTAACTAGAAGGAGGTTTAAAGCACAAAAAATAGGAAAAATTGGCTATGTCCCAGTAAAATGCCCAACGTGTGTTGAAAAGTTTGGTTTTCTGACTCAAGCCGGCTGGTTCCTGAAAGCTGGGAAGATAGTGATTATAGTATCACAAACCTTTTCTTGATGCCCTTTGCAAGGAAAAAAACAGATGCTTTCTTCTGCAGCAATTATTTCCCATTTTTCTCAAAACCCCCAAAATGTAGCTGTATTTTTGCTTATTTCTCAGTCCCCCTCCAGGGCAATCCACAAACCCTGAGTACCTTTAGAATCCCCAGGATGTTGTAAAAAAGGACACAAATGTGGCATGGATACCTTATGTGGACAAAAAAGTTATTGTGGCCTCAGCATGAACTACCCCAAATAGCCAAAAAAGGGTTTTGCACTATTGGGCAGGAGAAAGGCCTAGCAGAGAAAGGGTTAAAAGCATCTTTAGAGTCAAGATGCATGCAACATGAAATGCATCTACTCCATAGTGACTTTGTAACTTACAAAGAACATAATCATCAGGGCACAGGAATATATATTGATTGTTATTTACAATTCAGTTCATGAGGTCGATTTCTGCTGATTTCCTGGAAAAGCAAATGCTAAAAACAAACAGAAATTTGCTGATTGCAGAAAACGATGATCAAGCACGTCTCTTATGAAACCTAAATTAGTTTTCAGTTCTTTTGATCTGCCTAGGAATAAAGAGATCAATGCATTTGGACTTTAGAGGATGAACAACACTCATGTTGAAAAGCATTGTAAAATTAAGCTATTCAGTACAGTACTTACGACAAGAGTGATTCCTTAACTTACTGACAAACAAAAAGGAGGATCAACACAATTTCATTAAATCACTGATATCACAATTTTCTCTCTCTTTTTCTTCCACAAACACAACCTTAAATGCCTTCACTGCATTACCTGATTTGAGAGAACAGTCTAGTCTAAAACAGTCCAAGAAATCTCAACCCATCCACCTCAAAAAGGAAACTGCATTCAGCACCCCAGCAAAATCCTGTGATGATCATAAGAAATATATCACTTTTAATATATGTGTGCTGTTCATAAATCAATCCATATCTCTAGACAAGCTTACTTTAAACTGCATCTTGTCCCTACTCACCAAAATGCCATTGTGGTGTGGGTGCTTTACAAATTATGCTATAACATGATAACAAAATCACCATTGTGTTGGAGTCTAATCAACGTGTTATATTTTATTGAAATTACACTTGAGGATTGTATTCTTACCACAGGTGTTCACGAAAGTGCATTATGGGATATCAAATAGACAGCCACACCATTTGTATGATATAGATTTTGCTTTGTTTTCATAATGATGTAATGAAATGTTCCCGTTTGCAAGAAATCCCTAGGCCTCTTCAAGTTCTTAGTTGAAAAGTATAATAATGGTAGTTTGTCTTACATGAAAATATGTGCAGGAACTGTGCATGGTTCAAAGGCATGGCATGAGCATGCTGCCTTGTTCATAGGTTTGGGTGCTGTAGAGAGGGTGGATTGTGTTATATGTAAGAACAACAGTTGTTGAACATCAGAGGATCTACAGACTGTATACTGTACAGAGTGCTCATAGGCCTTCATTACTAGTCAACTGTTATATTTCTCAAAATGTGCTCCCCTCCGAGTTAATGTTGCCAGGAGTTCCATAATGTGAAAGGTGGAAATAACAGTGGTTATAAGATTTTGGGACTAACATGTGGGAATATATTATACCGAATCCTGCAATTTGCAGGGGCGGCTCCTCCATTTGGGCACAGGAGCATCTCCCCTTATCAGCAGCGGCAGCTGCAAAACCTTTACTAGAAAACAATCAAAAACTTTGTTTATGATTTTTTTCCGGTAAAGAGGAGGGCCCGGGGGGTGACAAGCAATGAGGGCATGTATGTTTGGCTGGCCTTCTCAGGCCGGCCAAACACACATGTGCAGTGGGCTCTCTCCAGCCCAGCAACACAGTTGATGCTTCCTGATGCTTCTCTGAGCAGTGTCAGGATTGGCCGCAGGGCAGGATAGGAGCCTGTGCCTGCAGCATCGTGTGACAAAGGAGAAGAGCAGTGCGGCAGAAGGGAAGGTAAGTGGTTGTTTTTCTATTAAATTAAATACAACTTTATTCCCTCCTCTGTGCACAGTACTGCCCCTTCTGCACCCCACAAGCCACTACTGGCAATTTGTCTGTGTTATTCAAAAGTCTCCAGGAGTTGTGCCTTCCTCGATCTTTTAGGTGGAGAGTTTAAAGGCACCATTTTGAGTTGGCTGAGTAAAGGCCTCACTGTAAATTGGAAGGCTCCCCATGCCAAAGTAGTAATTCCCCATCCTAATTTTGAGCTGGGTATGCGTCAGAGTCCTAGTAGAAGAGCCTACGCTTGCCCTGTCATCAGAAACCGTTTACTTTCAGCACATCTGCCACAGTATCTCTTCTTAATGTACATCAGAAGGCAGCCTTAATTTAGACTTATTTTGTGATATACCTTTTTCCTTTTCAGGACTGGCAAGAAAAACATGATGATACTAAGCAGGAAAACATATAAATAAGCCACCCACATGATGGCAGAAAACTCCCATCTTGCCACGGCCATTTGTTTTTGTTTTTTCTGCGATAAAGGCACACTTTGCTGAGCAAGACAACTGGACATGGCACCCGTTTGGCTTATTTCTCACAACAACCTGCTAGAGATAATGCTGGGCATACTATGCTGCCTTCAAAGCATAGTGAAAAAGCTACCAGTCAGATGGGGATCTTAAAATATGGCAGACAGCCACCTACCCAGTCTGTGGAGGCCAAGGCCTCCTCTTATCTGGTGGGCTGGCATGCCATTCACCATAGTAATAATATCAGACTATGTTTTGCCTGTAGAAAGATTGTGCCAGTACCAATGGGTTCCCTGCTAGGTGATGAGTAGAGCTGTGAAAGAGACTTCTCTCCAAGTGTAGCAAACAAAGGGCCTTAGGAGAAGTAGTAAATCTGATGTGATGATGTTGGTTAAGGCTAAGAAAGTTTTCTGAAAAAACTGTTCTATAAATGGAGGCCCCATTACCTAATGACTCAGGAATGAGGGAAAGCAAGTCAATATATAATATGGAACCTGCTAGCTGAATTGTTTACTCCGAAACAATCTTCACATCATTACTGGCCCACTGATTTCAGAAAAATATTTTCATTTCATTAATATTTAAATTTACCACACACAATTTATAATAATGCAAGAAACACATTCCATTAGTGTGTACATTCAATGTGATCTCAAGTTTCAGTGGTTCAAATAAATCATATACTCCTTCTTCAGGACTGCTTATTTGGTGCTCATTAGTTAATAACCTATGGGGGTTGTGCTAGAATAAAAACAATACATGAACTTCTGTATTGTAAGTGGGTCAGGAATATGTTAAAATCCACATTAAATATCATCATTATAAAGAATATGTCAGTATAGGATACCACCAGATTATATAGATACCTTATATCCTACAGTATCACCTCATAGTGAAGATACACCATCCTCAAAAATGTCCATATAATTAGAATTTAGCCATAACCTAAAATGATTTAGTTTATAATTCAAACTCATGCATAGTTTAGAAAATCAGGATGAATAAAGTTGTCAGTGATCCATCCCTTGTGTCTATTAAGGACCAAAAGCCACTATAATGGTGACTGTGACAAACCCTATTCATGCTCCATTCCGAATGGTCTTCATGACCAAGGACATCATTACCAAGATATATATAGAAATCTAGACTAGGCTCATTGATTGCCGTACTCAAAGGTTCCTTAATGGCTCTTGTAACAGGTATATGTCTCATCCACTTCATCTCATATGCAGATTTTTAAGCCCCTCTATTGAGTTCCAAAAAGAAAACCTTTATGGATTACCAATTTATCTATAGATGGAAGACCACAGGGCATTGTAGTTAACCTCCCATAAGAAGGAATTGTTTTCCACTCTATTATATTTATTAGAGGAACATAATTTACCATGTTGCAATTCTGTATGGCATACATGGATGTTCACTGTAGTTTTTTACAAATTTCTCATGCCTCATAGATAGAGATGATGTGTCCAAATGTATAAATGAAGGTTTATAAATGATAGACCTGGCATCCTTAGCGTGGTCGCCCCTGTCTTTTTTGCCTCTGCTTTCCATGTTTTGACTGGGTGGTGGACTCTATTTTTGCTGTTTTAGGTACTCTGGGCACTTTACCACTGCTTACCAGTGCCAAAGTGCAAATGCTCCCTGTGGAAATTGTATGTGTAATTGGCGTTTCGATGAATGGCATACTTGGTTTACTAGTAAGTCCTTAGTAAAGTGCACTTAAAGTGTCCAGGGCCTGTAAATCAAATGCTAGTAGTGGGCTTAAAGCACTGGTTGTGCCACCCACATGAGTAGCCCTGAAAACATGGCTCAGACCTGCCACTGCAGTGTCTGTGTGTGCAGTTTTAAACTGCCAATTTGACCTGGTAAGTGTACCCACTTGCCAGTCCCAAACCTTTGATTTTATATATTTAAGGCACCCTTAATGTAGACTCTAGGTAGCCCCTTGGGCAGGGTGTAGTGTATATTAAAGATGGGACATGTACTGATGTGTTTTACATGTCCTAGCAGTGAAATGCTGCCAAATTCAGTTTTCACTGTTGCAAGGCCTATCTCTCTCATAGGTTAATGTGGTGGCTTCCTTTAAATATATTTTAAGTGCATTTTCCCTTTGGGAGCAGATAGAAATGTGGAGTTTGGTGTCTCTGAACTCACAATTTAAAAGTACATCTTTTGGTAAAGTTGGTTTTTAAATTGTCAGTTTGAAAATGTCACTTTTAGAAAGTAGGAATTTTCTTCCTTAAACCATCCTGTGACTCTGCCTGCTTGTCTATTCTCTCTCTCTCTGGGTTAGACTGACAGTTTTGCTGTTTGTGAACCCCTCTACACAGTGACACAAAGGGAGCTGGAGTGTAGCCTGCGTATCCTGATGGGCCATCTCAGCTGGAGAGAAGGGAGGAGTGGTCACTCACACCCGAATGGGCTATGCTTGGCCTCACACAATGCAGTCTCCAACCCCATTGTGTGTGTTTGGGGTCAGGCCTGGAAAAGGCAGGATCTTGTGAACAACAGAGACTTTCCTTTGAAGTTTGCCTACTTTAAAGGCAGAAAGGGGTAAAAGTAGTTGACCCAAAACCCAGGATTTTCAGATTACTCCTGGAACCAAGAGGAACATCTGTCAAGGAGAAGAGCTGAAGAGCAGAGAAGAAGTACTGCCCCGGCCTGTGTCTGTGCTTTGCCTGGTTAGCCTGCAGTTGTTGCTTTTGCCTTTGAAAGTGGATAAAGACTAGACTTTATGATATATTCCTGCTTGAGAAGTTTCTTCAAGGGCTTGGACTGAGCTTGCCTCCTGTTTTGAAGTCTCAGTTCCATCAAAGACTTGCTCTACCAGCACCTGGACACTCTGCTGAGACTCCTGCCCAGCCAAGTGGTGCCCTATCCAGTCCCTGGGCCCTTGAAAGGTGAAGCTGGTAGAAGAAGGACTGAAATCCATGCATAGTAAGCCGTGCTGGGAAAAGTTTGATGTACCACCTGCAAGAGGCTGTAAAAACTACGTGCCACCTGCATTGTGGCTGGGAAACCGACGCATCATCTGCATCGTGGCTGGAGAAACAACACAAAACCCGCTTGAGGCTGCTGAAAATTATGCAAACCCCACGCAGCATGGCTCTCCATCACCGTGCAGCCAGATTTCACTTGCATCATCGATGGGCGTCAAAGTCATTGGAAATCTGCGTGGATCCGAGGTGCCCTGTCCAGAAATCATGGATTGCTCTCTTGTGGGGTAGAAAAACTAAGCATCACCTACCTGACTGAAGAAGAAACAACACACGGACTCCCTTGCGAATAAGAAATCAATGTATTGCTGACTTTTCCGATGCACGCTTGCCCCTGCGGCTTTATTTTTGAAGCAAAGCAGGTATTTTGTTTAAAAACAACATTTCCATTGTTTTCTATGGAATAGGAATCTAGCATTTTGAAAATTCATATCTTGACTTTTGTATGTTGGATTTTTGCCATTTTGGTCTTGTTTGATTTAGATAAATATTGCCTATTTTTCTAAACTGGTGTGGTGCCCATTTTGTTGTGTTTTCACTGTATTACTGTGTAGGTTGGTACAAATATTTTACACATTGCTTTTGAGAGAAGCCTGACTGCTTGTTCCAAGCTACCAAGGCGGTAATCATGGGTCATCTAAGTGTGTATCTCCATTGCCCTGACTAGATTGAGGGTCCCTGCTTGGACAGAGTGAAAACTGACTGCCAACCAGAGACCCCACTTCTAACAATAAGTATGCTTCCAAAAACACAAAATGAAAATAGCATGTATATAAAAGCTGACTGTGTGTGCCATCTAGTTGTGCTGTGCTATGCAACATAGTTTTAAAAGACAGGCTAAAAACCATCTAGAGTGAAATATGACCAGATCAGGGATATTCTCGTTGGGGCCATTTTCCAGAGGGAAGCACGTGTCTCTTGTTAATAGGGGGCCTTATCTCCTATGTTAATTGTGAATTCTCCCCTTCTCCCATTTTAATTCTCATTCACTTAATTCACTCCATTTTCTGACGCTACTACATTTACTATCTCAACCCTGAAAGCTCATTATAATCTTATATTATATATTTACATTCCTGTCCTCACTGCATGCCCTTTTAACTATCTCAAATCTAGATTTACTACATAAGAACAGCAAGTACCTGTGCTCCTCAAATCCACAGTCAACACATACTTCAAGACAATCATCCTCCTTGGCTGCATTCCTTCTGAATCGCAACTAACTGGTGAGCAACTTGCTGGTACTTATATATCCACATTCAATGCCTAGCCACATCAGGAACAGAGGCAAATTACTTTGCACCCATAACAGAGAAACATCATGTGATATGCAGGTCTGAAGTTGTTGCCATCACAGGCAAGTATTCTAAGGCTGACCTGATATATACTGGTCAACTATAATGGAAATGATTAAGAAGTTAGAAATCAACTGGTGTCCAAAATTTGAAGCTGGGCTAAAAAGCAATGTGGGTAACTGTTCACCTCGAAACTGTTTTTTCTCCAAACGGAGAGCGGATGTACAAACCTATCCAAACATAGCAAGCATGTATCACATGTTATGAGGGCCCTATGGCACTGTCATCTTATACTAGTGTCCTCAGGCTGAATTAATGTATGCTAGTAAACTCTATATAAAATCATTAAAACTATTGAAATTGTCTGGTAAGCAAAAAATAGTGGGCTAAATAAAAAATACTAATACTTAAGCACCTCACAACCAACGTCTTTCCAGGTGAAAAGGGGATGTAAAAACCTCATTTAAACATAGCAAATGTACATCCTGTGAAATTAGAGCCTCCACAATCTACCATCTTGGACTTATGACTTGTGATTAGTATCATTATTTATAGTATAGACATTCACTCGAATTTTCGTCTTCAATGGGTATTTATTGCAGGCATCAACTAATTTATACTGATACAGTAAAGAATATGAGAAAAACATAGTGAACGTACCTCACATATTGGGGTTGTGTTAGACTTATGACCTTTGTTGGAAATGGGCCTTTTTGCAGGGCCATCCCTAAAATTCTGCCTCCTTCAGTCTATTTTTTTCTGACTAGTTTTTGTTGGCTTTAGGACTCAGGGCACTTTACTACTGCTAACCAGTGCTAAAGTACATATACTGTAAATTGTATTAGTGATTGGTTTATCCATGATGGGCACATTTGATTTATTAGTAAGTCCCTATTAAAGTGCATTAGAGGTGCCTAGGGCCTGTAAATCAAATGCTACTAGTGGGCCTGCAGCCAGTAGCCCATTAAACATGTCTCAGACCCGCACTGCAGTGTCTGTGTGTGCAGTCTTTCCCTGCCAATTCAACCTGGAAAGTGTACCCACTTTCCAGGCCTAAACCTACTCATTTACTACATGTAAGGCACCCCTAAGGTAGGCCCTAGGTAGCCCCGTGGGCAGGGTGAAGTGTATTTGAAAGTTAGGACATGTACTGGTGTGTGTTATATGTCCTAACAGTGAAATACTGGCAAATTCAGTTGTCATTGTTGCAAGGCCTATCTCTCTCATAGGTTAACAAGGGGGCTGCCTTTAAAAAACTTTAAAGGACAGATCCCCTTTGAGAGCAGATAGAAATTGGGAGTTTGGGGCCTCACAATTTAAAAATACATTTTTTTGTAACGTTGGTTTTTAGATAGTTAGTTTGAAAATGCCACTTTTAGAATGTAGTCATTTTCTTGTTTAAATAATTCTGTGGCTCTGCCTGTTTGTGTAGTCCCTGTTGGGGTCACTATGACAGTTGTGATGTTTACACCTCTCCTCGAGACAGTGACACAAAGGGAGCTGGGGTGCATCCTGCATATCTTGATGAGCCATCTGAGCTAGAGTGGAGGGGGGAGTGGTCGCTTACACATGACAGGACAGTGCCTGCCCTCACAAAATGTAGTCTCCAACCCCCTGGTATGTGGCTGAGACCTGGCCTGGACAAGGAATGATCTTACAAACACTAGAGACTTTGCTTTGAAGTTTGCCAACTTCAAAGGCAGAAGGGGGTATAAGTTTTGGACCCAAAACTCCAGACGTTTAGAATCTTTCTGGAATCAAGAGGAACCTCAGCTAAGGGGAAGAGTTGAAGATCTGGACAAGGAGTACTGCCCCTTTGCTGTGTTTCTTTGCTGGGTTGGCCTGCAGTTGCTGTTTCTGCCTTAAAAGAGAGCAACTTTGCTGTGTATCCAGCTTGAGAAAGTTCTCCAAGGTCTTGGAGTAGAGCTTGCTTCCTGTTGGAAGTCTCAGGGACACTAACGACTTCAGCTTCCTTGACCTGCAGCACTGGGAACTGTGTATTCTGTGTTGTAAAAGAAGAAAAAACACTGTGATGCCGTCAACGACGCTGCTGGCCTGCACTGTCACCTGTCAACGCATAGCCGCACTGCCCCACTTCACACTGTGACCCTGCTTTCACTGACACAGTCATTGGATGTCTTCATTAAGCAGCTGCTTGCACCGCAACCTGTGGGCCCCGCACTCCAACATCGCCTGCTCACACTGCAGCCTGGGCATCCCCAACGATGATGCTCCTGCTGACAGAGGTGCTGCTGCCTGCACCGTGGTCTGTGGACACCGCTTGTGAGGCACATGAAGCACCGTCCCATCCCACACTGTAACACCGATCCACCAAAGACAGCACCATCGACTCCAGTGTCGTGACCAGGCCTCCCTGCCTGCACGGTAGCCTGTGGACACCACTTGTGAGGTTCAAGAAGCCCCTTCCCATCCAGCACCGCCGGCGTCAGCCTACTGACGACAGTGCTTCAGCAATCACGACGTCGCTGCCTGCACTGTGACCTGGTGACACCGCATGTCGCACTGCCCCACTACACACCGCAGTCCTGGTCTCACCGACGCCACTGGACGCTGTCACCGGGCCGCTGCCTGCACCATGACCTGTGGGCACCACATGTCGCACCATTCTGCTTTGCACTGCAGCACCGATGGCATCCACGCCATCGCTCCTAACTTCATTACCCGGAGTTCGATCCACGACGTGTGTGACTTCAAGGGCCCAATGATCGCTGCACCGACTCTGGAACGAACATCGTAACGACAGTTCTCCAGATCTCATTGCCAGGATCACGATGCCCTGCAATTCTAAAGGTACTGTTTGTAGGTCTTCCCTACTCCGTAGCTGGCCTGAAACACTCGAGGCAGCCTGAACTGTTGGTTTTGTTGATTATGTCACCATTATAATCCCAGGTGGAGCTATCAACTTCAAGGAACTGTACATTTTAGTAAATCATGCCAAATTCATATACTTATTATACTTATTATTGTATGTTGGATTTCTCTCGTATTCAGTCTTGTTTTACATAGATAAATATTGGCTATTTTTCTAAAACAGGTGTGGTGTCCTTTTCTACTGTTTTCACTTATTACTGTGTGTTACGTGCAAATGCTTTACACATTGATTCTGAGATAAGCCTGACTGCTCGTTCCAAGCTACCAAGGGGGTAAGTAGGGGTTATCTGAGCCGGTATCTCCCTTATCCTGACTAGTGTGAGGGTCCCTACTAGGATAGGGTGCAAACCGACTGCCAACTAGAGACCCCATTTCTAACAATATTTAACTGGTATGTCTGTATGATGTATAAATTTCCATAGGACTTTCCGACTTTCCGTCTTCAACAGGTGTGTACAGCAGATGTCAACTAGTTCATACTGATAAAATATAAACTCCGGGACAGTTGGGTGGCCATTGATACATCTGGCAGCTCACATAGCTCAAAAGAACCACCATGTAATCCTGTTTCTATTGAGTAAACACTCTTTCTTTCTGGTAGACCACAGTGTAGAATAATAAAGCAAAGATCTAGCTTTAAATCCTTCTAACAACCTTAAACGGAAGTATGTCACATTGAAACAGAATGCATGAATATCCAATACATTAAGTCCTCATCCAAACAATCTCATCATGAAGGTCCATTTCATAGGTCTCCGAAGTGAGTATCCAAAATAATTTTATGTGTAGTTGTTCCTTTCTGGCTGCCATCAGTTTTTACTTTCTACAGATTCTGGCATTTTAACGAGGATTCATGATGTCCCCTTTCAAGGCAATCTGCAACCAAAGTGCCTGTATCTTCTTGGTGCTTACTGCCAGCTTGTGTTCTCCAAACTGCATCCAGAATTCCCAACCTGTCTCTACAACATAGGCCAATCCGCATGGACACAGTATGGGCCTTATTACGAGTGTGACGGTCGGACTGCGGCCAAAGTGGCAGTTGGACTGTCATATGACAACCTTGGTGGAGCCCCCAAGGTTGGACTGCAGACACCGCCAGGTTGCCGCCAGTCGTCAGCCTGGTGGTGCTGACGGTCTTAATTCACCAGGGCAGTGCTGCCCTCCAGATTACGAGTCCTGTGTCTGCCAGCTTATGCATGGTGGTTCCACCGCCATGCAAAAGCTGGCAGAGACGGGGTGCTGGGGCCCCATGGTGGTATTGAGGTAATGTGTATTTTTACCATTCCAAAACAAGTATTCTATATGGGCTGGAGGACAAAAAGGAACATGTGCTCCATCATAACACCCCAAAACATGGAGAAATTTGGTTACCCTGTAAAGGTTTAATTTTGTGCCTTGAATACCCTCTTTTATAAAGGAACAAGGGCCCCTTAGATGAAAGGACTATAGATTTAAATAGCACATAGATTCACAATGAAGTCCTTCGAAAACATGCAATGAACCAGTATATTTATTCCAAATGAAAGTAAGAAAACAGTATAGTGGGAAAACAAAAAAGTCTTGGAAACCATCATTCAGAATTGTTCAGGCATGCCCTATGAGACAGAAAGCACAGGTAAAGTCAACATTTTACAGTACTATTGCTCATGACAAACCATATATTATTGTACAGTGTCCAAGTACTAAGTTTTAACGGTTTCGATCTTTTATTTGATTGTTAAGATCATCATCAGGACATAAAAATTATCCCTGAGATGCACATAAGTAGCTGACTATATAACCAAGACCTGTTAAAAGCAAGGGAAGACAAAAAACAAGCAAAGAAAAAAGGTTAAGAGATAAAAAATAAAAAATATTGCTATATATCAAAAATATAATATAAATGTATGCCACACTATGCATCACATGCGGGAACAAAATTGCCATTCAGGGTTTCATGCGGTACCAACACTCGGATCAGGATGATTCCTTACTGTTCTAGGACACTGACTATGTCCTAGAACAGCAAGGAATCAGGACCAATATACATAATCACCGGTGTCACAAACATTTTGAGCCTAATCAGTGCTTACACAAACCAATCACTTTTTGATCTGTGGGTGTACCCAGGTGAGGTTTTGTCCCATGAAGCTGTGAAGTGATTCCATGCTTAAGTAAACTAATCACTCAGTGAGTAGCGCAGCAGGAGGGTTCTATTCGTACAACCGACCAAAATAAACCTTTGTAGGGACATCTGTCAACTAAGAAGTCCTCAATGAATTGACCATAGTTATGATCCTCAATCAAGGCCCTCAATGGGCAATAAGCAGTAATTACTGGAACCCCAAAAAAACAAATTACTATCAAATTGTCAGTAATAGAACCAATTGGGCAGCAAGCGAGTAACCAACTGATCTTAGGGCTAAACAAGTCACCAGATGTCCCCATCGGAACCAACAGAGCCTAGAAAATAGTGGGGCAAACCAATTATTACACACAATAAAATCGTCATTTTATAACCCATCTTACCAGCTGTATTCCTCACCTGAACAGCATAAGGTGTACGCTTGTGCCAGCATGCAAGCAAATTATTGGCAATGAACGCCTGGAGAAAAAAGAAGTCATGCATCAAGCTACCAGTGTTGACTTTCCTCTGCGTTCCTGGAAAGGTATATGTACGTGTTGATGTTTAGGGGCATTCCATCTTCGAACTTCTGCAAAAAAACAAGACAGCGCACTTTATAACACACCACAAACAACAGCAATCATGCCCTGATACCCGCCCGTGGCCAAAAGGTGCCTACACATGAGTGGGGATGGAAGTGTTGCGCAGGGTGATGCTTGCAAAATATTTTTCAGCAATTCAATCAAATCTAGTATCACAGCACTACTTAGCCTGTATTTCTCCTCTTCTGTCTGTTGGTAAATGGTAAGCCTTTTTCTAAATATTCTTTGCTGTCTCCTGCTCCTCTTCCTCTGCTGAGCAGCCAGTATTCACGTCTTCCTCACACTTAACACAATGCAGCCATTGTGGAAACCTCTGATGCATTCTGGACCAGCTTTTATAGTTACTACCTGAAAGGAAACAGTGCAAATTTGCATGTGTAGACAGGTCTTTTTGTGATGGTTCGCTGATGGTTCGCTGATGGTTCGCTAATGGTTACTGTCACGTCAAAAAATAAATTGTATTTGCGACTCGCAAATCTTGGTTGCAAAAGATATTGCTTCGCAAATCTGTTCTATCGCTATTTTTGGTTAGCTTGTTGACTGGGAGCCAGTGTAGGCCTCTGAGGTGGGAAGAGATGTGGCTGTGTTGGGGATTTCCAGGATGAGCCTGGCTACTGCATTCTGGATTCTTTATAGTGTTGATTGAAGTTTCTTGGTGATGCCAGCTTAGAGTGCGTTGCCGTAGTCCAGTTTGCTTGTGACAAGCGTGTGGGTGACTGTCTTCCTCATGTTGGAGGGAATCTACTTGCAAATCTATGCAAGATTTGAAGGGTGTGGAAGCATGATGAAGAGACAGCGTTGACTTGGTGGGTCAGGGATAGAGAAGTCTCCAGGATGATGCGCAGGGTGCATGCATGGTTTGTGGGGATGGGGGCGTTTCCCAGAGCAGTGGCCCACCAGGAATCATTCCAGGCAGAAGGGGTGGAGCCAATTATGAGGATCTCTGTCTTGTCTGAGTTGAGTTTGAGGTATCTGGCTTCCATTCAGCCGGCGACTGCTCTCATCCCATTGTGGAAATTTCTCTTGGTCATTGCTTAGTCATGGTACAGGGGGCAGATCAGTTTGGTGTTGTTGTAAAATACTATGTTTAGCCTGTGTTGTTTGATGATCTTAGCAAGCGGGCTCATGTAGATGTTGAAAAGCATCGGACTGAGTGAAGATCTTTTGGGCACTCCGCAGCATGTGTCTTTGGGTTCTGACATGAATGGCGGTAGTCTGACACACTATTTTCTTCTGATGAGGAAGGACCTGATCCATTCCAGTGCTTTATCTCAGATGCCGGTGTTGTGTAGTCTGCCACAGAGGGTGGAGTGGGAGATGGTGTCAAATGCATCGGAGAGGTCAAGAAGGATGAGTTCGGGCATGCCTCCACGGTCCACTATGATGTGCATGTCGTCAGTGGCTGCTGGGAGTTTCAGTGCTGTGGTTGCTTCTGAATCCAGATTGGGATGTGTCTAGGATACAGTGTGTCTCGAGGAATTTGGTGAGTTGCTGGTTGACGGCTTTCTCCGTTACCTTGGATGGGAAAAGGAGCAGGGAGATGGGTTTGTAGTTTTTCAGCTCCATTGGTCGTCGGTGGGTTTCTTGAGTAGCCGGTTGATTTTGGCAAGCTTCCAGTCTGAGACGAAAGATTGGTTGATGGTTCAACAGAGCTCCGGTGCAATAGTGGCACTGACCAGGTTGAAGATTTGATGAGGGCACGGATCTGAGGATGCTCCCCAGTGGAAGTAGTTCATCAGTCTTTGGGTGTCCTCTTTGGTGATATTGGTCCAGGAGTTCTGGATCTGGTGATGTGCTAGGTCCGTGGCAGTGAGTGATGGTGGCGGATTTTGGTTCCTGAAGCCTTTCTAGATGTCCTGTACTTTTCGGTGAAAGAAGGTGGCAAAGTCGTTGCAGAGATCTTGAGAGGGAGGGATGAATGAGGTGTCTCTCCTGGGGTTCGTGAACTCTTGGACAATGGTGAAGAGCTCTTTGCTAGTGTGAGTGCTGATGTTGAGGCATGTTTGAAAGGCATTTTTTTGGTCATTGCATTGATAATAGATATGATGCAGGGCAAATGAGAGTCTACTTTGTTTTTGATGCGTATTTGGAACTCCATAGAATGCCAGAATAGCTGGATTCGATTTTATCAAAAACTCAAACTCTCTTTTCTCTAAAAATCAAACTCCTTTTTCAGGCAACATGATCCTGCACTTGTTAAGGATGATCAATCAGGCTTTTTGTGAGTCCGAAGCAAAGATCATTGGTTTAGTTAAGGTGCGAAGACACTTTTTGTTCCATTATTGACCACACTTTAGATCATTGAACTGTATGTTTAGTGACAGAGGGAGTCTCAGTATATGGGGCCACATGTACAAAGGGTTTTTGTGGTAGCAAACGGACCTATTTGGTTAATCGGCCTGTTTATGAATGCAAACAAGCTTTTTCACATGTACAAAGCCCTATTTGTGATTTAATGACCTATGTGGTTCAGTATTAGGAAGCAGGGTGTTGAGGACATCCCTCCCCAATAGTGAATCACAGTGGTAAGTGTGAATGATTTGTGATCAAAATGTGGTTGAGAAATGTTCACATATTAACACCTACTTCATGTAGGTGATAAGCCATTCACAAATGAGAAGGGATCCCCATGGGACCCCTTTACCTTTGTGAATGTTTATAAAAACATTTTTAAGAGCAGGCAGTGGCCCCAGGAACCACTATCTACTCTTAAAAAAATGAAAAGAAAACTTGTCATTTTTCTTTTTGAAATGCATCCCATTTTCCTTTAAGGAAAATAGGCTGAACTAAAAAAAAGGTTGCTTCATTTAAAAGCAATCACAAACATGATGGCCAACTGACCCTAGCAGGCCACCATCCCTGTGATTTTAGCGATACCCTATGCTTCAAAAACCTAGACATACCTCATTAATATTCATGTGGTAGGTCTGTTTGCTGCCCCCATTTTTCACTTTTTGCTGGTGTTTTCCTGACTCTAATGGTGCCCTGGGTACTGCTAACCAGTACCAGGGCCTGTACTCTGTGTAAAATCAGTATGACAATTAGGCTAATCATAATTGGCTAAGTCAACCTACCCATAAGTTCCTAGTATATGGTAGGACATGTAGGTTTAGGGACCCTAGTATAGGTGGTGCACTGCTGAGGTGCCTAGTGTCACTTTCAAGGCAGGCCTACCTTACTGGCTGCTTTTAAATTAAAGTTACATGCAAATCCGACTTTGGAATTAAAAGTAGTTCCAAAGTCTTAAACTACCTTATTCTTACATATAATTCACCCCTATGTTGTGCCCTATGAGCCCCTAGAGCTGGGTGTCATGTAACTATAAGCAGGGACCTTCTAAATAGTTTTATAATCCCTGGAGAGATAAAACAGTCACATTTGTTTTCCCTCATTGTGATGAATGGCCTCCATAGGCTAGAATGGGGAGTTTTTATTTTCATTTATAAAGTCCCCTTGAGTAACAGATACCTTATGTTTGGTATCAAATTAATTGTTATAATAAATCCCACAACTTACAATTGTTAGATTTAATATAACTTGTTCAGGTAAAGAGTTTTAAGCTTTACCTGAAAAGTTGCCAACTTCAGCCCAGCAGAGTTTTGCTGCTTTGCTCTGATTGGCCAGTCTCTGGCACCCTGGCCAGGCTGCCTTGATGAGGTTTGAAGTGGCCTGGCTCAGCACAAAGAGATGTACCTGGCAGAGGAGATCTTCCCTTAGCAGGTGGGGAAGCAGGAAGGGGGAGGGCTGCCAAACTGGTCTTCAAAGGCAGGGAAGGACATTTGGAGCAACCAAGCACCTCCCTCATATCCTACAAACCCAGACAATTAGGTACCCCCCTGATTGGATTAAGAGAGGGCAGGAGAAGGGTGTGTTTAAGATTTTTAGCCACTGAAGGAAAGTCCTCCTTTTTGCCCTGGTCACCCCTGCACTTTTTGGACAGGTATTGGTGGTTACTGACTCTTGGCTGTGCCCTGGGTACTGCGCACCAGTCCCAGGGCCAGTGCTCTGTGTAAAGCGGATATGCAAATTAGGCTAATTATAATTGGCTTAGTTAACCTACCTATAAGCCCCTAGTATATGGTAGGGCATGTAGGTTTAGGGACCACAGCATAGGTAGTGCACCCATAGGTGCACTGCTGAGGTGCCCATTGTCATTTTAAAGGCAGAACTGCCTGGCTGGCAGCTTTTAAATGAAAGTTATATGCAAATTCAACTTTGGAATTAAAAGTAGTTCCAAAGTCTTAAACTACCTTATTTGTACATATAAGTCACCCCTAAGGTGGTCCCTATGTGCCCCTAGGGCTGGGTGCCATGTAACTATAAGCAGGGACCTTATAAAAATAGTTTTATAAGCCCTGGTGAGGTAAAAACAGCCATATTCGTTTTTCCCTCAGTGTAGTGAATGGCATTCATAGTCTAGAATGGGGAGACTTGATTTTAATTTTTAAAGTCCCCTTAAATGACAGATACAAAGAGTTTGGTATCAAATTAATTTTTGTAATAAATCCCACAACTTCCAGTTGTGGGATTTAATATAACTTGTTCAGGTAAAAAGTTTCAAACTTTACCTGAAAAGTTGCCAATTTCAGCCCTGCATTGTTTTTGCTGCTGTGCCCTGATTGGCCAGCCTCTGGCAGCCTGGTGAAGTGTGAATTGGCCTGGCTTCACACAAAGAGATGTGCCTGTGGGAGGGAATTTCCCCTCAGCAGATGGTGAGGCAGGAAGGGTGAGGGCTGCCAAACTGGTCTTCAGAGGCAGCAAAGGAAATTTGGAGCACCCCAGCAACACCCCCACGTCCTGCAACCCCAGACAACTAGGTGCCCCCTTGATTAGATTAGGAGAGGGCAGGAGAGGGGTGTGTTTATGATTTTTAGCCACACCAGTGGGTGGGCTCAGCCAGACGTAACCTACCAAAATCAGATTCAGCCATGATGGATTTTTGAAGAATGTTGCCTCCTGGGATTGATTTTTGCCACACTTCCCAGGAAGTGGTCATCACAGGGGGAAGGACCCTGCACCTGATTGGAGAATCAGGACCCCCCTGTTTTTCACCCAGGAGCAAGGATAAAATTGGTAGACCTGCACCCACACCTCAGATCCCCATCAGATTCCAATAAGGAAGAACCAAAGGAGAAGAAGACTGCCCTGCTGGACCCCTTGCCTGCACCTGGAACCTGCACTCAGAAGGACTGCACCAGCTGCACATTTGGGCTTCACCACAAGAAGCACTTTGCCTGGCTTCAACTGGTTGAAGGAGGGACTCCCTGTTTGCTACAGGTGAAAAATTACTAACCAGAGTCCCCTGAACCAACTCCTGAAGAAATCAACCCGATGACCACTGCCCAGTGGCCAAAAAGGAGTTTGTGCCAGGTGCATTCTGGGAGTTGTAGTCCACACCCCCAAGGATCATCTCAGAGCTTCTGGACCCTTGGGGTGAGCTGTGGACCCCAAAAGAACCTTAAAAGAACTTCTTGGAGAAGCTCCAGAAGTTTGGAAAAGTTTTGAGAACTTTTGAAAAAAAGCTCCATAGAGGGACCGACCCGCCGTGGCAACTCTAGACAGCTTGCCTCAACCGTGACCAGGCCTGACTTGCAGGTTCGCCCCGGTGAAGAAAATCTCCAAAAAAGAGACTAAGTCCGAAGGTAAAAAGTTGACCGGGACCTCCCAGCCAGCGTATCCGTGGAGGGCACCTGGGACGTCGGATCAAGATCCAGGTTTACTCCGGTCGAAGGATTTTCACCTCAAAAAATGACTACGTCCGAAGGTAAAAACCTCCACTGAGGATCCCCGCGACGTGTATCCGGTGAAGGGCTCCAGGAGGTCCGATTGTACTGGCAGGTTCGTCCCGCTGAAGAACATTTTCAGAAAAACGACTAAGTGTGAAGGTAAACTTTTGACCAAGGCCTCCCGTGGCCTGTAGCTGAGCTGGGCTCCATCGCAGTCGGCCTGAAACTTTGACTTTGCCCCGGTCGAGGTGCAACCAGATGACCCGATTGGCGCATTTTGTTTCTTGGTGCTAAAAAACAATAATTCTTTAAAAATTCATATCTTGGGTTTCCCTTATCTGATTTTATTCGTTTTTGTGTCATTTTAAAGATAAAAATATAATCTAGTTTCACATATTGGTTTTGGATTTTTAAACTGTTTCCTGTGTTTTGTTTAATTAATGTTTTGTGATATTTTAATGCTTTACACTCTGTCTCCTAAGTTAAGCCTTGTCGCTCGTTGCCAAGCTACCAAGGGTTGAGCTGGGTTTAATTTACTGAGACCTAACTGGACCTAAGTGGAGGTTAGTGGCCTATTGCTAAGTGTAGGTACCTACATGCCCTTTTCCAATGACCCATTTTCCAATAGCCACACCAGTGGGAGAGCTCAGCTAGATGTAAACTCCGAAAATCAGTTTCAGCCATGATGGATTTTTGAGGAATGTTGCTCCCTGGGATTGATTTTTGCCACACTTCCAAGAAGTGGTCATCCCAGGGGGAAGGACCCTGCGCCTGATTGGAGTACCATGACCCCTCAGTTTTTCACCCAGGAGGAAGGATAAAACTGGCAGACCTGCACCCACACCTCAGATCCCTACCAGATTCCAACAAGGAAGAACTACAGAAGAGGAAGGACTGCCCTGCTGGACCCCTGACCTGCACCTGGACACTGCACTCTAGATGACTGCACTAGCTGCACACTTGGGCTCCACCACAAGAAGGACTTTGACTGGCTTCAACTGGTTTAAGGAGGGACTCCTTGTTTACTACAGGTGAAAAGTTGCTAACCAGAGTCCCCTGCACCAACTTGTGAAGAAACTGACCAGTTGACAACTGTCTAGTGGCCCAAAAGGAGTTTGCACAAAGTGCATTCTGGAAGTTGTAGTCTGCACACTGAAGGAGCATCCCAGAGCTTCTGGAACCTTGAGGTGAGCCGTGGACCTCAAAAGAACCTTAAAGGAACATCTGGAAAAAGATCAAGAAGTTTGGAGAAGTTTGGAGAACTTTTAGAAAAAAGCTCCATAAAGGGACCGACCCGCCGCGGCAACTCCAGCCGGCTTACCTCAACTGCAACTCGGCCTGACTTGCAGGTTCGTCCCGGTGAAGAAAATCTCAGAAAAAGTGACTATGTCCGAAAGTAGAAAGTTGACTGGGACCTCCCAGGCAGTGTATCCGAAGAGGGCTCTAGGGATGTTGGATCAAGATTCAGGTTTGCCCTTTCATCGCGAAAAAACGGCTAAGTCCGAAGGTAAAAATCTCCACTGATGGTTCCCGCAACGCATTTCTGATATAGAGTTTCAGAAGGTCGGATTGGACTGGCGACTTGGTTCCCCTGAAGAAAATCTTCAAGAAAACTACTAAGTCCGAAGGTACACTTTTTACTGAGGTCTCCTGCGAGCTATAGCTGAGCGGGGCTCCCTCGCAGTTGCCCTCAAACTTTGACTTTGCCCCGGTCGAGGAGTGACCAGATGACCAGACTGGCGCTGTTTGTTTCAAAGCGCTAAAAAGCATTAATTCTTTAAAAATTCATATCTCTGGTTCCCCTTATCTGATTTTAATCGCTTTAGCGTCATTTTAAAGATAAAAATATAATATATTTTTATAAAGTGGATTTGGATTTTTATTGTATTTCGTGTTGTACTTATTTACTGTTTTGTAATTTTAAAATGCTTTACACCTATGTCTCCTAAATTAAGCCTTGTCGGTCGTTGTCAAGCTACCAAGGGTTGAGCTGGGTTTAATTTATTGAGACCTAACTGGACATAAGTGGCCTATTGCTAAGTGTAGGTACTTACCTGTCCTTACCAATAACCCATTTTCCAACAGCAACCCATGGGGAATCGCAAAATGTGGCAAAGAAACATTTGTACATTGGTGTTTGCAATTGCCAAATAGCAAATCGCAAAAAAACGCTATTCGGTAGTTAAAAATGATTACCTAGGTACATGGCCCTTGGTTACATATTTTAGACTGCTAAACGGTACATGATGAACTTGTGTAGTTCACTCTGTTGTTTGCTGAAAATACCTTTGGTTTAAACGTCCAGACAATTAAATGTTTCATGCACAATACATGCAAAATGAAATTTCGTATCATGGTTAATCAAAAGTAACCCAATCAATACAAGGTTTGACAATTATTTATATCTGTGATCTGGAGGAATGTTTCTTTTAAATAAAGGAGTTGGTTGTGTATTAAGCATAAAAATAGGATAGCAATATTTTCCTGAGGTAAAAAGTATATAAAAACTACAATGGCTACAACAGTGAAGTTATCAATATATTAGATTGCACAATTCAATTTTCCACAAATATCCCTTGACCTTTCATCACTGGGACGTCGTTTTGCCCATTAAATATAAATTGTCGAGATCTGGCAGCCTCTGTTTGCCCATGAGCCTGTTAGTCTTTCAGAAAATGAGAGGCGAGGCACATTCGGGGATTGTTCAAAAAGGCGCAATATGACAGCTTTTACAGCTCTACTAATTAGCTCACACTGTTTGCATATCAAGTAATGTAACAAAACAATGTCAGCGTTTTAAAGTTTGAAGGAGTTGTCCTTGTTGCCTTTAATACGAAGGTGTTTTTCACAGTGTAAAAGTATTTGATCTCTGTCATTTAAGGGCGGCAATCTGAAGTTAAAAAGGATTTTTTTCAATGACCCACTTAGGTCAATGAAACTGATCCCGATTTGAATAGTATTATATAGAATCATCTATGCACAGTTCATATCACAACACCTTGATTAAGGAACACATTTTATGCAAACTGTAATAAGTTCATTTTTATTATTTGTGAAAATACTTGGTTATCCTAAAATAAAAAAAGTTAATACTGCAAGGGATGATATACTGACTATTAGATGAACACAAGCTATGCTGAATTAATCTCTTATATCGAAAATTTGCTTACAAGAATATTTTCCTATGAGCATCCACATGAAGCAAGATAAATGTATGAAGGAATAGCAAGGGACCTGATTCACAAAGTTATTTATAATTGATAATGTGGCTTACATAAAGAAATGGCTTGACTTATGGGTGCAAATTCACCTTTGCAAGTCACAAAATGTGAATTTGAATTTGTGAATTAATTACCTTGTATAATTTTACCTGACATGAAGTTACATGGATTTAGATGCAAGTTAGCGATTGGCCGACAAAAACTTTTCTAGACGGTACCGCCACAGCTAAATCTGGCTATTATGCGTTAATGCCCCTTGAATGAGACGCAAAGTTCAGACCCTGAGTTACTGTTCTCTTTTTTGCATTCGAATTTCCCATTTTGTGCACAGTTACTCTCCATTTACTACCTGCTGCGAGCAAGTGGTAAATGGGACGGGAGCATATTTGTAGCGGGACCGAGTGTGGGGAGAGTTGCATGCAATACTACGGAGATACACATAGATCAGGTTGTTTGTGCTCTCAGCACCTGTGTGATATACATGCAATTTTTCTAACCGAATTTTTCGACCTGCTCCTATAAATCGAAAATCTGGGTGTGGCAACACTGAACCAGATGTGATCAGCCAGAGGTGCATCCAGTCCCGGGGTGAGAATCAGACCAATGTATAATCAGTCTCACAGTGTAATATCATACCATGGTATAGCTTTTTCCAGCTGCAGGACGTAGTTTTTTCCGGTGTTGGCATGCTCTGGCAAGCATGGAAACTACAATAAACGTGATTTCGTGGATATTCACAAATATTTATTCTGCCAACTCCAACCATGGAAAAAAGGGTTTTCCATGGACATCTGTCAAGGGCTGGCGTGAATCACTTTCCAGGGTGGAATACAGGCAGTGCCAACATTTGTGGACATAAATGGAATGGGGTTCTCTGTGAGTTAAAATATTTTAACCAGAGAGTACAAAAAATTAAATTGCATTTGCACGAATGTTCAGTGGTACCATGTCTACAAACAAACATGGGGAACTGCATTCATACGGACCAAATTGAGATTTCACAAATGCTTTCTAGGACTACTCTTGTACATATATAACTTTCATGGGTTTCCAGTAGTAATCTATGACAACTTTATGAAATATTAACAACTAGAGAATTTGCACTGTAATGGGGGGCTAAAACTTTAAGTGCAGATTTCTGAATGTCTTTAATGATCATATATATATATATCTATATATATATATCTCTATATATATGTATATATACATATCGATATAGATATATAGATATAGAGATGTAGATATAGATATTTTCTGAATTATCTAAAGGTACATACCTGAGGAGATGGTCATGACGATGAGCTTATGTCGGATGTGATATTGCCGACCTAACTCGCCCCCACCAAATGCACTGCTCAGAACCTGTCACATGATGTTCCACAAATTTATAAATTACATAAATGACATCACTGGTGACGCTACAAATCATCTTAAAATTGACGCTGTGGATGACTACAATAACATACAGTATCATTTTCTTGGTAGGTAATTGTTTTGTATTGTTACTTTCTTATTATTTCTTATTGATTTCATGACCAGGTCAATTGATAGTCGTGTTCTGATTTATATGATGGGACTCGAGTTATGGTTTGCTCAGCTAAGCATGCTTGTCCTATTTCAGGGTTTGATTTTACTTCAATATTAAAACTTCACTCCAACTGCATTTTTTAACACATGGGAATGTGTTATGATTAGAAGACACCAAAATTTAACAAAAACTGTTGGGTTTTCAGTAATTAATTTTTTCATAATTTTAATTTGCAATCACGTTCTGTGGAACCAGCCCCTGCAAATCACAGACATCGGGTGATACATTGCTTTATGAGTAGGATCATGATCTGCATCACATATTGCAATATATGTCCAGAATGAATTTTGATTCCTCTTGGAATAAATGAGCTATTTGTGGAATTGCTTGTGTATTGGTAAAACGAACTCCTAAGTAATCTTCCCAGATAAAAATAAGAATTGTTTTCAGATCCATGAATACATATTGGTTGCTTAAGACCTGCCAGCCTTAGGGTGGTCTTCCTCCAAACATTTTGCCTTTGCTTTCTGCTGTTTGATGAAATTCTCTTTTTGTGATTTTAGAACTCTGTGCACTTTACCACTGCTAGCCAGTGCTAAAGTGCTTGTACTCTGTTCCTTAAACATTGTAAAACTGGCCTACATTTGATTGGCATATTTCATTTACTTAAAAGTCAATTTTAGAGTGGTATACCATAAACCCAGGGCCTTTAAATTAAATGCTATTAGTGGGCCTGCAGCGCTCATTGTGCCACCCTCTTAAGTAGCCCTTTGAAACATGTCCCAGGCCTGCCTTACAGCCTGAATGTGACTTTAAACTACTGCCAATTCGACTTGGCATTATAACCCCTTGCCAAGCCTTTAACTCACCTTTTATTACATATAAGTCACCCCTAAGGTAACCCACAGAGCAGGGTGCATTGTAAATAAAAGATTGGACATGTTTTACGTATCCTGGTAATGAAAACCGCTACATTTGTTTTTCACTACTTTGAGGCCTACTTCTCCGATAGGATAACATTGGGTTGCCATATTACATTTAATACATGCTAACTTTTGTTTGGGAACAGGTTAGCATTTTGTGTTTGGTGTCTGAGAAATTGTAATTAAAGATCACCTTTAATGATAAAGTCAGATTTTAGGTTGCAACTTTGAAAATGGCAATTCAAGAAAGTTGCCATTTTCCTGCCCCAACTTTTCAGTGCATGGAGCCTGTCCTAGATAACATGGCCGGGTGTAGTTGGAAGTTGGACTTCGTTTATTCCTCAGAGACAGCCACACAATATAGGGATTAGGTGTGCTTAGATGGCCATCAACTGGCAGGATGGGGGCAGAGCTGGGCACAGCCTCACTTACAATTGAATAGGCTAGAAATTGTGAACATTTCAAAGGTAATTGTCTAAAACCTCTCCTACTGCAAAGAAGTCACCAGGTATAAGAGTAAGACCCTTAGGCCAACTCCTCAGGTCTCTTTCTGGGCCTATGGAAGGACGCTTAGAGGACTGTATGTTACTGTGGGCTGCTGGGTATTCCAAAAGGCTGCTTTGCTGCACCTGGAGGGATGCCCTGCAGTCTGGATCCTATCTTGAACCCTCAGTGGCCTGCCCTGCTGCTTGAGCCCTGTTTCAAAACTTGAACCCAAGACTACAAGAGTGACTTCAAGGGCTAGTTGGCTAGCCTCCTGATCAGAGTTACAGGGACAGAAAAGGCTCAACCCATCTTAAACCTGCACCTGGATGCAGCCTGAGTGAGTCCTAACTTCCCAAGGAGTGTCCCTTCAGACCTGGACACTTTTGGTGGTGCTAAAATTGACCAGAGAGCCAAAATCTAAAACTTGGGACATGAAAAAATCATCTGAGAAGTGAGAGAAGATTGTATCCAACCTGCTTGTCGATCCGCTGAAGGTGCAGCAACAACCACCCTAACTTTGTGGCAGCTCCTGCTATGATGTGCTCCATAGCAGCAAATCCCGTTCAGTGGTCATTCGCCCAGGTGTTATTGTGCCATGTGGAACTCCGGTGGGCTACAGCCTCTTGTCCTGTCCCTGGGAGATTTTCAGCTTCCAAAAAAGAGACTAAGGACCTCATTATGAGTCTGGTGGTCTTAAGACTGGCAGTGGTAGTCAGACTGCTGTACTTCTGGTGGTCCGACTGCCAGATTACGACCCTGGGGGTCAGACAGTCACCAACACAAGGAACATGGTTGCCAACAGGGTGGTGGGGGTTGGAGTTGTGGTCAGCCACAGTGGAGGTGAGTTCAGGGCTGCCGTGCTCATCTCAAGTCCTCTGTCCTCCAGCCTTTTCATGATGGGGTCCCTGCCATGAAAAGGCTGGTGGAAAGAAAGTGTTGGGGCCACAGGGGGGCCCCGGCACTGCCCATGACCATGGCATTTGCAGTGCAGGAGCTCTCCTGCCAGCACGCTTGGAATGCTCACTTTCTGCACTGGACAGTGCACATTCTCAGGGTGCTGGTGTCCCATGGTATTGGGCCAATACCATGGCACAGTTTCCACCGGTCTTACCAGAAGAAACAACGCAATACGATGTTTCTACTGGTCAGCTTGGTGAAAATATGGTAAAAGGACGGGGGGAGGCCGCCAGTATGACAGCAGCCTCCTCCTAGGGGGTTTGCGTTGGCTGAGTCTGCCTGCCAAAGTCATAACAAGGTCCACTATGCAGACATGCCCTGAACTTTTCTTCAGTAACTGCTAACCGGTCTAAATCCACTTTTTGTACCCGACTCATTCTCCATCGCAGTTGCCATATTTTTCAACTCTGTCCTGGTCTCATGTGATTAGATGTCTGTGGTTTTCACTATGATCTTTTAGGTGCTGATTTTTACTTTGTTACTGTTTTTGTGCTGCATAAATACTTTACACATTGACTCTCAGTTAGCTTGGCTGCTTTTCTGCCAAGCTACCAGAGTGTTAAGCACAAGTTAATTTAGTGTCCTTTCTGGTTCGCTCTGACAGGTACTGTTGCTGTCGTTTGAACAGGGGTCACCCCCATTCAATCAACAACTCAATTTCTCACAGCTGCATTGTTGACTTCTTTTAGGTTGGATGTTTTTTGACCTACTATGTTTCCTACATTGCTCACGATTTATACTCTGAAAAGCCAGATTGTAAAAATCTTTCTAATATAGGTGGAAGGAAGTTGTTTTCTATGTTGACAGTATTTTCGCTATAATGAACAGAAGGAGAGCAATCTTTATCAAAAGATCATATAATCGAGAACATCCAGAAGAGAAAACAAAAACAAAAATGCATTGAAATAATTTGTAGAAAAGAGCCATATTTTGTTATTTATACAATTGCTTTAAAAAAGGAAATTCATTACTAGGCATAAAATCGAATTTGCATATTCTTTGAATAATTATTGATCCTAATCCAAAAAAGACTATTTTGATGGCCTGATCTTAATCTTGTTAGAACCATCATTTTTAAACTTGAGCCAAACTAATCAATTGTTTTCCACTGCACTGAGAAGCTTTCTCTCATTCTGCATAGAGGATTTGCTAAACCATGTCTGGATTTGCGACCTCCTGGTTAGCAAGCCATAGCAGAAATATTTTTTGTTGTGGCCACCATTACCCAACACCATGCTCTTCTCTATCTGAAAGATACAGCATTTTTCATACATGAGTGTAAATGATGGTGGTGGCACGCCTCTCTGTGCCATCTCCTTGTGAGAGAGCTGGGAGTCTGCTCAGTAAGCATCAGGATCCGTGACGTTAGATGGGCCTAAAGAGGCATGTGAAAACAGAGGGCCTGATTCACAAAGATAACATACACTTTTGAGTAAATTTTCACTTTTTGGATAGTTTACTACTTTTTGGTATTCACAAATTTCACTTTTGTAGTAACCTACAATTTTTAGTAACTTACAAATTTGTACTGAGTCCAGCAAAACACATGACTACTGGTAATGGACTTGCTGGTACTACAACACACTCCCATCGATAATAACAGATGTAGGGACTCAAAATAAAAGCCCACAGGAAACCATGTTGTTTTAAATTAAATATTAAAAAGAGGTACACATAAATAAATATAAATTAATATTAAAAGTTATTAAAAATAGTACATATATACTGTTGTTTAATTTTAAAATATTAAGTAACCTATGTTATATTAAAAAATAATGTTTCATTATGTTTGAAATTCAAAATAGGTGATGAAATAGTTTATAATTTAAAATATGTACTACTTTACACACTATTTATGACATTAGTTTACATTTATATTTATAGGTATATTTATATTAATTTGTATTTTTAACTATTTAAAATATTTGAGTTTAACCCCTTCTGCAAGGCCTTTTCCCCCTCCTGTGCCAAACATTTTTTTGGCTATTTGGAGGACTTCGCGCTTAGGCCCTCATAACTTTTGTCCACATGAGCTTCCGACACCAAATTTGCATCCTTTTTTTCCAACATCTTAGGGATTTTAGAGGTACCCATAGTTTGTGGGTTCCCCTGGAGGAGACCTAAAATTTAGCAAAAATACAGCTAAAATTTCACTTTTTTCAACAAAATGGGAATAAGGACTACAGAAGAAAGCGTGTGCTTTTTTCCCTGAAAATGGCATCAACAAAGGGTTTATAGTGCTAAAATCACAATCTTCCCAGCTTTCAGGAACAGGCAGACTTGAATCAGAAAACCACGTTTTTAACACAATTTTGGCATTTTACTGTTTTTTGTGCTTACAGCCTTATTCCAGTTACTGACAGAAATGGGTGTAAATCCAATGCTGGATCCCGGATAGCTAAACATTTCTGAAAAGTAGACAACATTATGAATTCAGCAAGGGGGCACTTGTGTAGATCCTTCAAGGATTTCCTACAGAAAGTAACAACTAAATAAAAAAATATTGAAATTGAGGCAAAAAAAAAACATTTCTGTCCACATTTTCTTCTATAACTTTTTCCAGCTATGTCAGATTTTTAAAAGCATGTACCAGTACATCTGCTGGACTCGTCTGGTTGCAGAGATATATAGGGCTTGTAGGTTCATCAAGACCCCTAGGTACCCAGAGCCAATAAATGAGCTGCACCTTGCAATGGCTTTTAATTGTATACCGGGTATACAGCAATTCATATGGTGAAAAATAAAGAGTGAAAAATAGGTATCAAGGAAGCCTTTGTTTTTCCAAAATTGGCACAAGATAAGGTGTTGAGAAACAGTGATTATTAGCACATCTCGGAATTCCGGGGTCCCCATACTAGCATGTGAATTACAGGGCATTTCTCAGATATACTTCTTTTTCACACACTGTCTTATGTTTGGAAGGAAAAATGTGGAGAAAGACAATGGGCAATAACACATATTCTTCTATTCTGTGTTCCCCCAAGCCTCCCAATAAAAATGGTACCTCACAAATGCAACATGGATACATCACATTTTGACATTGAAATCCGATGTGTTTTTTAGAAAGTGCCCAGCTGTGGATATTGGCCTCTAGCTCAGCCAGCACCTAGGGAAACCTACCAAACCTGTGCATCTGTGAAAGCTAGACACCGAGGGGAATTCATGATGTTGTGATCTGTGGGACTCTTACCAGGTTCTGTTACCCAGAATCCTTTGCACATGTCAAAATGTGGCAAAAGAAAACACTTTTTCCTCACATGTCGGTGATAAAAAGTTTTGGAATCGGAGAGGAGACACAAATTTCCTTCCACCCAGCATTCCCCCAAGTCTCTTGATAAAAAAGGTACCTCATTTGTGTGGGTAGGCCTGGTGCCCGTGAGAGGAAATGCCCTAAAACACAAGATGAACACATAAATTTTTGCTTTTTGAAAACTGTCCTGTTTTTTGCAAAATGCCTAGCTGTGGATTTTGGCCTGTAGCTCATCCAGCACATAGGAAAACCCAGCAAACCTGGACATTTCTGAAAACTAGACTGTTAGGGGAACCCAGGATAGGGTAACTTGTGGCGCCTGGTTCTGTTGCCCAGAATCCTTAGCCAAAATCAAAATTTGGCTAAAAAACACTTTTTCCTCACATTTCGGTGCTGCAAAGTTCTGAAATCTGAGAAGAGCCACGAACTTCCTTCTACCCAGCATGCCCCCACATCTCGAGATGAAAATGGTACCTCACTTGTGTGGATAGGCTTAGTACCCGCAACCGAAAATGCCTCAAAACACAACGTAGAGACATCAAAATGATCAATTACAAAACTACTTGCTTTTGCAGGGGGGGGGGGCACCTGCCTTTTGTCCTGGGCTCAGCAGCCATCTAAGGAAACCTACCAAATCCAGACATTTCAGAAAACTAGACACTGGAGCGAGTCTAGGGAGGTGTGACTTGCGTCGACCCCCCAGTGTTTTCTTACCCAGAATCCTCAGCAAACCTCAAATTTAGCTTAAAAAATCAAATTTTCCCCACATTTCTGTGTGGGTCACCACACCAGCACACATTCCACTTAGTCTCCCAATAAATATGATACCTCACTTGTGTAGGTGGGCCAAGTGCCTGTGACAGGGAAGAGCCAAAAACATGTCAAAATTGAGGGGGAACCAAAGCGGGTCCAAAGGGGCAGTTTGAAAAAACATTTTGAGGGTGACAAGTGGGACAGAATTTCTATCAGTATAGATGTGACAATGCTAGGTGGTAGGAATTTTGGGGATTCCTGCAGATTCTGGAAGATTCCATCACAAAGATGTGGGAAAAATGTGAGATTTCAAGCAAAGTCGGAGGTTTGCAGTGCATTTTGGGTAAGAAAATGGTGCAGGGTGCCTATGAAGCACACCACCCTGGACTCAACCAGATATTAATTTTCAGATGTGTCTAGGTCTCGTAGATTTTTGTACATGGCAGCGTCCTAAAGTCCAAAAAGTGCAGCCCTCACCATTCCAAGTGGGATGATTTTGAGAGTTATCCAAGCTCTCATGTCCCAAATGTAAAACAAAACCCCCAAATAATCAAATGTCCTCTTGTTTGCTGTTGGGAAAGATCTTTTAGTGTGCCAGAGGAGAGCTGATAGACTGTTACCCCCTTCAGTTGGGGTGGGGGCATAACCATGCCCATGCTGGTTAGTAGCCACCACCCCACTATTTTTTTTTAATTCTCTGTTACCTGGTAGGCTTTCTGCCCCCCCGGGGAGTGGATCGGGGGCAATTGACCCATCTGCCCACCAATGGGCAGAACAACATTGTCTCCATTTATTTGGGGTGAGGGTATGGCCAAACCCCCACCCTCTTTTTTTGAAGAAAGTCTTCCCTGGCATCTAGTGGGCTTTCTGCCCCCCTTGGGGACA
This sequence comes from Pleurodeles waltl, assembly GCF_031143425.1. Lineage (NCBI taxonomy): Eukaryota > Metazoa > Chordata > Amphibia > Caudata > Salamandridae > Pleurodeles > Pleurodeles waltl. The sequence continues at coordinate 284,750,091 of NC_090447.1, forward strand.
GATGGGCTTTGCAAAAATAGGCAGATCTGGCCCCAAGAGGGGCGGAAATGGCCAACAGTAGAGTGCGCCAATGGGAAGTGTACCTTGCCCAAGAGGCTGCCCCCTAAACAAAACACACACACCAATCCCTGGTGCCTAAGTGGTTCTGCCCCCCTTTGGGACAGATGGACCTAATAGAAATAGGCCGATCTGCCCCCAAGGAGGGCAGAAATGGCCTAAAATAAATGTACACCCTTGGGGAGCAACCCTTGCCTAAGGAGTCGCTCCCCATCTGTAAAAAAAAAAAAAAAAAATCCCTGGTGTCTAGTGGGTTCTGCTCCCCTTGGGGGCAGACTGGCCTACTAAAATTAGGCAGAAATGGCCTGAAATAAAATTTCCCCCAGGGGAGCGACCGTTGCCTAAGGGGTCGCTCCTCATGCGTGAAATTGGCACAAAAATATCCCTGGTGTCTAGTGGTTTCTGACCCCCTTGGGGGCAGATTGGCCTCATAAAAATAGGCTGATCTGCCCTCAAGGGTGGCAGAAAAGGCCTAAACACAATTTGCCCCCCATTGGAGCGACCCTTGTCAAAGGGGACACCCCAGGTGGAAAATAATAATAATAATAATCCCTGGTGTCTATGTTTTCTGCCCCCCTTGGGAGCAGATCGTCCTAATGTGCCCCCAAGGAGGGCAGAATTGGCCTTACAATAAATTGCCCCCCTGGGCAGTGACCCATGTCCAAGGGGCCACTCCCCTCATGCCAATTACAATAAAAAACAAACTCCCTGGTGTCTGGTGGGCATTTCTGCAGCATGATCGTTTTACGATTGTGCTGCAGAAATGCTCAGAGATACATGAAAGGAAAGGAAAACCCTTTCCCTTCATGCTTCTCCGATCTCCCACAGCCCCTGATCGGAAGAGGAATGTAAGCATTTCTCTTCCGATCGTGTTGGAAGCTGAGCTTCCAGCGCGATGCAGGCAACCTCTGATGAGGTCAATGTGTGATGGTGAGCTACCATCAACAAATGTCAATGGTGGTTCAGGGGAGGGTGGGGTGGAAGGGGAAGCTATTACCCTGCCATCCTTGCCCGGGGTGATGAGAGGCCTGCAGGGGGAGTGCTATTGCTTCCTCTGAGGGCCGGTGCAAGGACTTAATGGTTACGTCCATGGTGCCGCAGCGCTGCGCCACCGGACGTAACCATTACATCCATGGCACCAAAGGGGTTAATGTAATATTATTTTATATTGGTTTGTATTTCAAGTCGCTACTCCCACTACTTTCGGTAGGTGGGTAATGCAGTACAGTGGCTAGCCATGTGTAGTGCTTAACTTAAAAAAAATGTAAGTTACTAAAGAAGTCATTTGCGTATAAAAGAGTAAACTTACTGAAAAGTGCACTTTGTGCAGCAGGCCCTGAGTGTCACTGGCATAACTTGAACAACTGTTATCCCTGAGGCACCAAGGGTATGTGAAGAAAGTTTAGGGATGAATCAGAGGTGTGTTGTATCCACGCATTGGGTAGCAGAAGCAGGGAATACTACTCGCAGCTCTATTGGAGCAACTCCCTTGGGTCATGTGATTCCACCAGTTGCTGAATAATGAAACTGGTCCTCGTTGCTGGGAACTGACCTGAGTGAATTTAGGACTATATATATCTAACTGAAATCCAGTATAGCTGGGAGTAAACAGGAAAGTAGGGATTTTTTGTTCCAAAAAAAGTGGCAGGAAGAAGGCTACAGAGGAACCCGTGGAGGAAACTCAATCCACAGTGAGGGAGCAAACCCTGCTGCACATCATAGAAACTCAATATACATTAACAACATAACAATTGTGACATCTGATATGAAGGCTGCAGAGATAAAGTTGAACACTTTGGCCAAAATAATGCAATCAGCTAAATGGAAGACGGTCATCACTGAAGGCAGAGTAACTGTGTTAAAAGGGTAAAGATCAATTATTTGTAGAATATCATTGACACAATTATCAACTGGCATCAATATGTGTCCTAAAGTTTGTTTAAAACAATATTGTCCAAGTGAGTGTAGCTTTTCTAACATTAACTCCAGTGGGATTTATATTTTTGTAAATTATACATAATGTTTAGGGCACAATACTTTGTCAAACGATATTCAGCATCCGATATTCATGTACCACCCAGGACATGTACCAAACTAAACAGAGGAGCTAAGGGGAAGATGAACTCCCAACAGAGGTTTTCTCTCATCAACAGGATGGAAAGCAATGCATCTGGCTACAATCAGGGAATGGCTTTTAAGACTGTTAGATCCATGAACCCTGAAACAGATCCCCAAACCTTAGGATCTTAAATCCTTTGTTAGATACTTGAATCCCAGGATCCTCAAATCTTGCACTAGATCAGAAATTATTGGATCCTGAGTTCTCATGGTAGATCCTCTAATCCCAGGATCTTCGAATCCTGCAGTATCTCTTGTAAATAACTCCTGTCACACGCAGTGTATGACATTCTGAGTGGTAATGCTCTGAGAAAAGGATGAGAGGTTCATCCAATAATGACGAGGACTAAAGTTGGAATGCGAATGGGAGTGATCACCTGTGACAAATTATGTCACTTACCAACAATGTAAGCTTAGATAAACGAAAATGTGATTCGTGGAAACCCTCAATTTGGCAGATATTATCTCAGTGGAACTAGCCTCATGAGATGCCATAAGTTTTTCATTAAATAGTTGGATCCATAGGATGCATATTTTAGAACAGAAACAAGAAAGGTTACACCAAACAATATTTCAGACTTGTTATCTAGCTAATACCCACCTACATTCAAAAATGTATCTCAATAGGTGTTAGAAATGGGGTCTTTGGTTGACAGTCAGGTTACCCCATGTTCAAGTAAGGACCCTCACTTTAGTCAGGGTAAAAGAGAATCACCCTCAGCTAACCCCTGCTTACCCCCTTGGTAGCGTGGCAGAGCAGTAGGCTTAACTTCTGAGTGCTAGGTGTAACGTATTTGTACCAACACACATAGTAACTTAATGAAAACACTACAACATGACACAACACAGGTTTAGACAAATAAGAAATATTTATTGAAACAAAACAAGACCAAAACGACAAAAATCCACCATACACAAGTCAAGTTATACATTTTTAAAGATTAAACACACAAAATGCTTCGATGAGGTGTTAACACGGCGTCGTAACGGAGTCGATCCCAACAATCTGACACGAGCGGTGCCGGACATGGAGTCGCATAGACCCCCAGGTACAGTACCTTGGTGAAAAAATGAAAACGAGCCGATGGGCGAAGTCGTAGATCGTGGCATCTGTGTGAAAAGTTGATTCTGCGCACTTCGAGCAGCTTTGGTCACAATGTGGTGCAGGGACTTCCACAGAGTCGCGGACTTCGGCGGGGCTGCAGCGATGTCGGGCCACAGGTCGTTGCGATCCAGTGAAGATCACGGAGTCGGTTGCAGGTGGCGTCACCGTATTCCGCAGCGGCGTTGGTCCAAAGTCGATTTCCTTGAATTTCCACCAGCTTTCCTTTCAAGGGCCTATGGACTGGACAGGGCACCGCTTGTCAGAGCAGGAGTCTCTCCATAGACCCCAGGTGCTTGCAGAGAGAAGTCTTTGCTGCCCCTCGGACTTCAAACAACAGGAGGCAAGCTCTAAATCAAGCCCTTGGAGATTTCTTCACAAGATGGAAGGCACACAAAGTCCAGTATTTGCCCTCTTACTCTGGCATAAGCAGCAACTGCATGATAGCTCCACAAAGCACAGTCACAGGAAGGGCAGATCTTCTTCCTCAGCCAAGTCGAATTTACAGTTAAAACCGCACACATGGACACTGCGGTGGCATGTCTAAGACATGAATATAGAGCTACTTATGTGGGTGGCACAACCAGTGCTGCAGGCCCACTAGTAGCATTTGATTTACAGGCCCTGGGCACCTCTAGTGTGCTGCACTAGAGACTTACTAATAAATCAAATATGCCAATCATGGATAAGCCAATTACATACATATTTTGTATAGGAGCACTTGCACTTTAGCACTGGTTAGCAATGGTAAAGTGCCCAGAGAAACAAAAACAGCAAAATAAGAGTCCAGCACACATCAACAACCTGGGGAACAGAGGCACAAAGTTAAGGGAGGCCACGCCAAGGATCAAAAGTCTAACAATAGGGTTTCAAATGTTATACTTCAATGAGACATGCAAGTTTCAGTGCCCTCTCTCATCCTTTCCCCTGGTTTCCATAGATACATCTACCCCTACAATGTCAATATATGGGCTATACCTGTTTCTAAGCAATCAATGGTGTTTGTTTCTGATTACCAAAATCCTGCTGACATTTCATACAAACAATATGTGTTCATAAGTTCTTCTTTTAACAATGTTTGCTTGGCATACAGTGTCAGGGTGAAGAAGCCCTCATAACTCTACACATAGTTTTTCATACCAGTAAGAGATCCTGAAGAGTAACTGGGTCACATGGACGATGAAATGCACAATACAATGCATGGGATGACATCAGATGCAACCAACTGAATAGGAGAAGGACTAAAAAGATGTATAGACTGCACTCTGAATTCTTGGAAACAAGTTATTAACAGTAATTTAAAACCCTATCCAACCATGTTTCAGCAACAACAGTGAAACAGTGTCACCAAGAGCACCTATTTCTGTATCACAGATCCTTTAGAGTCCAGCTGCCAACAGGGGGAGCAGAAAAGATACCTCAGACATCTAGAAAATGACTATCACTATCTATGCTTACTGTTGCTGTCTGCAGTAGAGGTGCACATACCTCCAAATATTGAATAATGACAAACAATCATGTGTGGCAGTTAATTGTTTTTTTATTATGAAGAATGGCTACACACGCAGACTCAGAGCCTTTTCTCATTGGTACAGCCTATAAACAGAAAGGGCCAGGTGTAAAAAATTCCATTGCAAAAAGTGCTTGCAAATTGCGCACCAACTTTTTTGAAAACGGAAAAGAAGTTTGTGAACTGACCTTTGTATCAAAGGTTTGTTCACAAACTTCAAAATATAGAGGGTCTCAATCTGACTTAACCAATCAATATTCAATAGGTAGGTGTAATGTTTACTTTTTAGTTAAGCGCGTGTCTCTTCCGTTCCGAATTCTAAATGGACGTTCAGAACTCGTTGTAGTTGGATTTGAGTCAGAGTAGAGACGCGCAGCACACGGACTGTAATCTCGGCAAGCTTATGTCGTTACGACCATAATAAAGTGACTTTGTGTAAGCATTTTTGGCAAATGACTGTAAATTTGACCATTTACAAGAACAACTGATTAGAGACCAAGTAGTAATGCACACACATGATCCTGCGATTCAGGAGCGGTTGTGGATACATGGGGATGCTGAGTTGAATGATATTTTAGCGATTGTTAGGAAGGCTGAATTATCAAGTCGTAGTGCGAAAGCTATTAAAACTGATTCTAAAGAGTTTGGGGAGGATATAGTTAGTAAAATAAAATATAAGGAAATGAATGAGTCAAGGAATGAAAATGGGAAGAGCCTGCAAACACCAAAGGGTGACAATCAAAGATGTTATCGTTGTGACAGTGGTTCAGATTTGGCTTCTTACAAATATTGTCCAGCATTGAAACAGAAGTGTGTGGCTTGTGGAGTTTTAGGACACTTCGCTAGGGTTTGCAAGAAAAAGAAGAAAGGCAGCAAGGTGAAGTATGTGGATGGTGCAAGCGATAGTTTGAGTGGAGATGAGGATAAGGTCAATAAGATTACGCAGGACAGCAAACAAATGAGTAAGGGTTGAACGTTTGTTTTCAATGTGAATGAAGAATCAATTGGTAAAGAAACCTGTATGCTTAATGCGTATAGGAGGAGTTGATATCCAGATGTATGTTGATTCTGGATCTCCTTTTACTATTATTTGTGAGGAGGTGTGGAGGTCAAGGTTTGTGGGTAAACTGGGTAATAGCTTACAAAAACTTGTTATTAGCCCAGAAGGATTTTCAGGAGAAAAGATAGATTTGTTGGGATTCAGGGAAATCACTTTTGCTTTCAAGAACAGAAGGTCGGTTGGAAAGTTGTATATAGCAAAGAAGGGATCTTCAGTTCTGGGTTGGAAGGATCAGGGAGAGTTACACATCACCCTTGATCCGAACAGTCCCGAACCAGTTATGGATGTGGATGATGAGGAAGGCATTGCAAAAGAAATATTGAAGACATTTCCTAAAGTGTTTAGTGGGAAAATAGGTCTTCTAGATGGTTTCGAACATAATATTGTTGTAATGTCAGATGCTAAACGAAAGAAGACACATTACCATTTTAATCAGAAGTGAAGTTGAAAAGGAATTAGATAAGTTGATGGAAGCCGATATTATCGAACCAATTGAATCTTCCGAGTGGATTTCTCCAGTTGTAGTAGGGAGACGTGTTAATGGAAAGATTAGTTTATGCATAGATTTACGCCACTTGAATAATAACATTGTAGTGGACAAATTTCCTTTACCAAGAATCTCTGAAATGTTGACACTTATTAAAGGGGTGAAATGGTTTTCCACCATAGAATTATCAGCAGCATATTATCAGATTAAGTTAAGTGAAGCAAGCAAGAAGTAAACAGCATTCATTACTCCGGTGAGGTGTTTCCAGTACAAAAGATTACCATTTGGCCTGGCTTCAGCAGCTGCCATTTTGCAGAAATTAATGTATCAATTGTTTGGAAAACATACTAATGTAAGGTGTTTCCAGGACGATATATTACTGTTTGGCAGGTATAGAATGGAACATGATAAAGTCTTGGAAGAGGTTTTAAGCATTTTGGAAGAAATGGGCTTGACTGTTGAGCACGTAAAGTGTAATTTTGGGGTACAATCTGTAACTTACCTTGGACATGTGTTATGTGGTGATGGTGTAACAATGAAACCTAAGTTAGTAGATGCTATTTTGAATTCTCCACATCCCATGTGTAAAGACAATGTCAAATCGTTCTTGGGAATGGTGGAGTTTTATGCAAAATTTGTGAAAGGTTTTTCAGGCAGGGTATACAACATCATGCAATTGCTAATAAACCATGTTAAAATCTATTGTTCAAGAGAATGTGAAATGGAGTTTGAAGATGTAAAAAAAACAATTGTACAAGCTCCTGTTTTAAGTAGCTTTGATCCAGAATGTGTAAATGTGGTGACTGTGGATACCAGCAATAAAGGATTGGGTGGTGTGCTGACACAAATTGATGCTTTGGGAAAAGAAGCTATAACTGCTTTTGCGTCTCGAGCATAATCACCGAATGAAGACACATTTTCAGTGATAGAGAAGGAAACTCTCGCATGTATTTGGCCACTGGAACATTACAGACCTTTTGTGTGGGGTAAGAAATGTATTTTACGAACTGACCACAAACTGTTGGTGAAATTACTGACCACTGAAGGAATGTTCAAATCATCTGCAAGGATTGCTAGAATGTCAATGCAGTTGTAAGATTTTGTATACGAAATCCAGTATGTTCCGGGAAGGAGTGATGTATTAGCAGATTATTTGTCTCGTATGCCCACTGAGAAGGATGACTCCGTCTTTACAATAGGCCAACAATTCTGACTTATTATGATTGGATGCCCCCACATGATGGCATCCTGCTTGGGTCAGAAGACCACCATGTGTGTGATCACATTTAAACAAAGTACATATTTTTTTAAATGTAGCAGTCTTTCCTTATAGGAGACAAGGCTACATTTAAAAAAAAAAAATGTTTTCAAAGTTTGTTTGAGAGCTGACAGTGATCTGCTGGAACTCTGCCTGTTCCACAATAAACTTTTTTTTACTATTTCAATGGGGATGGTGTGGCAAGGGGACTCTTCACTGCTGGGAATGTGTTATCACTCCATCTTGGGAGTCAGTAACTTTTCAATGTTTTACGACCAGATTTCGGTCATGTAACATTTATACGTACCATAACAAATTGCTATATGGAAAGGACACTATAAACACGCCTCTTCCAAATAATGATTTGTTATGCTGTGTTAAACCCATTTAGTTTTTCTGTAATATATTTCCAAATAGATAAATGGGTTTAGTTCATTAAAAATAAGCATGTTTGCTGTACCAGGCTTTATGGTTTTGCGAATCATGTGAATCTCAGGCTTTGTGACTGCAAAATTGATTTGTGCATTGGGTCACAAATGAAAACATGTAAAATAAAAAATTAAATAAGTAGAAATACTTTGAGAAAAAGAGTTTTGGAGTGGATACCAATTATCCACGAGCACAAATGCAGATACTTAGATACTTTTTGATCAAAAAGAAAGGAACAAAGAAGGGGTCCAGTTTGAATCTGACAGATAAACCAGTGAAAATTGAAAGCTTGGAATGCTGGAGCATCAAAACATTTTCGCCATATACAACAGGATATGTCTCATAGATCTCCATCACAATGATTTTTATGTGTCAATCCTCCAGAAACACAAGAATGTCTGACGTTTTAGGTTTCAGACCAACTATTTTCAATTAAAGGTTCTAACCACTGGCATAATATTAACTAGGGGTGTACAAGATTCATCAAGTTTCCTTCCGATCAATTATGTAAAATTTTAGCAAAATTATGAAATTCAAATCTGTTAGTTCAATATATATTGTAGCACAAAATGTTTGTGCTTAAAAAATAGTGCCAAAAAAAACACCAAAATAGCAGCCACTTGTGTTCTGTTTTTACTTCCTGTTTGAGGTCAGTTTCTACTGCAAACAGCACATCTGTGGCACATTTTTGTCATAAATATTATGTAATCAAGTAATGATAATGGCATAATTTTGGGGAATATATGTAACAAATGTAATGTGAAATTCCCCAAATTACCAAAATTACACATGTGTAATTTAAATTTCACCCAGGCCTAATAATGATAAGGAAGTTGTCCTCAAAATGAATGAAGCACTGAAGTGCTTGGCGCTGGGCAGTACAGTGTTCTGGAACCCAAGAATAGTGATTAATTCAGTGGTTATAGAAAAAATAAGTGCTGGTCCCCAAATAAAAGTGTTGTGCCCCCACTAGCAACTGCCGGCTCAAATTAAGAACTGGATGGAGGAAACCACAAAAGTGAAGTGAGGAGGGAGAGACCAGACTGTCTTTAGAATTTTCAAAAGACCTTTTGATTAACAAGCAGGACCACACTTTGACTATGGGGGTGGCCAGGGTCCCTCCCCCCATTTCCTGAGCAGCGCCAGGATGCACATAGAGTCATCTTCCTCTTCCTGCGAAGCGGAGGCCAGGGACCCTTCTCCCATTTCCAGAGCAGTGCCAGGAGGCGCATAAAGTCATTGCACTCTTCCCGCAACACAGGACTCGAACGGACCACACTTTGACCCTAGAGGAGGCCAGAGCTGAGGCGCATAAAGTCATTGCACTCTTCCAACGAAGCAGGACTTGAGCAGACCACACTTTAACCCTGGGGGCTGCCAAAGCTCCTCCTCCCATTTCCTGAGCAGCGCCAGGAGGTGCAAAAAGTCATTGCACTCTTCCCGCGACATGGAACGCGCCTGGGCGCATGCCCGGGTGAAGACCGTCTGTGGAAGGTGGAGGCTGGGATGGCCACCCCTGCAGGTTGTCTCTTCACCTGTTCCAACGGTTATAAATGTGAATTCTGGAAATTTGTTGAATGATATTGATCTTCACATTTGAACGGGAGAATTAATACCCCCAGTGATTCAAAAACCCGTTGGTGCTAAAAGGAAAAGTGTGGAGGGCATGTCAAGATCTAAAAAACAGCGAATTGCTATCCAGAATACTACCTTGAGTCAAAGTTGGGGGGAGAACCGAGGGACTGGCCAGTCGATCAATGAGGCCATTGAAAGTTTGCTGTTTCCACAGGAGGGGTTTTATTTGAGTATAAAGAAGATGTTTATTGAATCTTTCCCACTGATATTGGAGTGATTAGAGAAGATAGAGAAACAACTGATCCAATTAGAATGATCATTGACTGATCCAAAAGAAGATCTAAGGACTGACCTGCCCATGTCAACAAGTCAAGTTATTAGGGGTATTATTAACGCGAACCAGGAGGCTCAGGTGAATGCATGTCCAGCGTTGTCCCATGACCCTCTTTTTAATGGTGCTCCTCACAGCGATATAATCCCCCCTAATAGACATAATGAAGAATCTCGGGCGCTGCCCTCCCTTACAGCGCATAATATTGAATGGATTGTCTGAGACAAACCCTATGCGACATAACCTACAGGTAGCCGCCCTCAGACTAAGAAGGTTCTTGATCGTTTGTACTTGCACCCGAGTCTACCCCATATGTAGTAGTGCTAGCTGGGGTGCCACCTTTGACTGCTGATTTACCCGAGGACACTCAAAGCCTGATAAACAATGCTGCAGACTGGTGTGAAAAAATGCTAAGTGTCACCATTCAATAAATGATGATAATATCATGGCCCGTAGAATAAGTTGGGTGTGACCTACACACAAGACCGTTGAAGGGGATTTCATTGTACTTAGTCTTAAGAACACTAAATGGGTCAATTTATTTGCTATCTAGGTTGAATCATGTAGGTAGACCACAAAGTAGGATCATGGCAAGACCATTGTTTTTTTTTGCCCGCTTACATCAAACGTACTTAGGGGGGCTGCCGCAAATGGATCACATAAGTCTAACAGGACAATTGATTGGATTCATTTTGTAAATCCTTCTATCCATCCCAATCGATATGAGGCCTTATCAGATCTTACAGATATTGACTGACGCCAATCTGTATTAACATCTAGAGATTTTAGGGTTGCAACTAAGGCATCAGAAAGGGCCACTAATATATATGATGTGAGTCCTGTTTTTCTTAGGTCGCCTCTAGTCGTAGTTGATGGTCCAAACAGCTTAAGACCCAGAAAGGGCCTGCTGTTTTTGTCCTGGAATGTAGCAGGGATCAGAGATAAACACCTGAATGAAGCTGGCTGGATTATATCGATAATTATGACATAATATGTTGTCAGGAAACATGGGTTTTTAACCCTGTATCACTAAATAGGTACAGGTCCTGTTGCTCATCTGCTACTGGTTCAGTAGCTGGGAGAGGAAAGAGGGGCATAGTAACTTTTGTATCTTCTGCCTTAGATAATTTAACCATCAATGTGGTAATGTCTACTCCTAAATTTCAATTTTATATTTACAAAATACTGCAGTATTAAACCTAATTCCCAAACAGCAGATCTCATAGAGGACATAGAGAAGAAGCTTGCACACTTCTATGGTAGTCAAAAGTGTGAGGCTATTTCAATCATTTGGCCAGGCGATTTTAATATCGTGAAATGTCAATTCAGTGGGGGGTGTATTTGTGGGTTTTCTAACCTACATGAGAATTATAGTGGCCACTTTTTGCACACTGCATATGGCGAAGCAATAAACAAACTGATTCTGTCTTATAGCTTGATTGACACTTCAGATGTGTTGGATGCAAATGATGATAGACCTCCGACATTTACAGTGCAAGGTAGCGGTAGCACGATTGACCATGTACTGATATCCAGTGATCTGGTATTTAATTTGAGGTATTTTAAAGTGCACCGTCTTCCGTTTAGTGATCACAGTCCAATTCATTTTGTTCTCACACTTAATAATCATGTAACACAAACAAGGCCTAGTTGGATGGAATAATGTTAACAATTTCCTTACTAACTTAATCATCATCTGGAGACTGACTTTAATTGCTGTTTATCTCCTAAGAAGTCCCCGGAAGATATCCTCATGAGTTTTAACAATATAAGTGGCATGGTACTTAACCAATTGACTTTAAAAAAAAAAGCTAAATAAGCGCCCTTTGAAATCTTGGTTTAATCATGAGCGCACTAATGAGCTTAAAGCACGCAAAAAGTTGACTACCTGCACTCCACGTGATCAAGAGACCATAACTAGTTCCAGAAGGGCTTACAAGCAGGAATTATTAAAAAGGAAGCATGAGTTGAGGACTAAAGCATGGGAAGAACTAGATAAACCGGTCAAACAGATGGCAAACATTTGGGGGAAATTGTTAATCACCCATTTTTTAATAATGATCTGACCCAAGGAATCAAGTGTTATGTCTGCAGTCAGGATTGGACTGATCATTTTTCCAATATTTTTAATTCTGAGAAGACTTCTCTTATTCAGCGGGAAGCTTTAGCCTTGCCACGTAACTTAGCATGGGAAGAATGGCTAGCTGACCTTATCAATTTACCCTCGGTAATGAACACAATTTAAAGTGCAGCAAACAATAAGGCTCCAGGTCCAGATGGGATCCCAATTCATTTGTATAAACATGATATTAATCTCTGGGGCCCCCTAGTAACTAAGTAACCTGAGAGCAGCTGTCAAAGGCAACCTTAGAGATTCATGGAACGAGGCAATTATTGTTCCAATTTTAAAAAAAGGAGACCGAAGTCTACCTATGTGCTATTGCCCGATCTCCTTGCTAGACTCTAAAGTAAAGATTCTTGGTCGGGTAATCCTAGATAAATTGGAAATATGGGCAAAGTATACAGCCTTTTTTTGCCATTGCAGTATGGCTTTAGACCCGGTGTAGGGACAGTAGAGCAGTCCTTAAACTTAACCCTTATATGGGGGATATATATCAAAGCCAAGAAAGGTGTCTTTAATTTGGTTTTTATGGACCTCTCTTGTGCTTTTGACCTAGTGGATCAGTCAGTTCATTGGGACTTAATAGATCAAGCTTGCATAGATCACGCTTTGGTGAATCTGGTGCAAAGATTACACACAGATACAACTTCAAAGGTGCGTTATACATTGCTAATAGATTGTACAAGTCCTATTAGGGTGACCAGAGGCGTGAAACAAGGGTGTATTCTTGCGCCTCTTTTATTCCTACTGTACATTAATTCACTAGGCACTTTTTTAGACTCCTACAGTTTAGATACTCCACGCCTAGTCTCACAGGCCGTCCCTGTCCTTCTCTACGCAGATGATGCAGTCCTTTTCGCACTAAAGACAAATGGCCTCCAACAATTACTGGATGGATTTATATATGACTTTATGTCCACACGTAAGCTGATGGTTAATTTTCAAAAATCATTCGTAATGACTTGTGGCCCCAAATCTACAAAAACAAAGAATTTTCATATAGGGTAACCCAGTTAACAACAGTGCCTTTTCTTTAGTTATTTGGGCATTTTGTTTGATTCACGTGGGTCTTGGGAGAGACTGATTGCACAAAGAGCACTCAAACTAGGAGCAGCATCAGGTGCATTATTTAGATTTGCAAAGCAGCTTGGAGGTAAAACCATTAAGGAATTGGTACAATTGTATGGAAGCAAATGTACTTTGATTGGGGTTTATGGTGCTGGTGTATGGGTTGGTCCTCACCGAGGCAGCTACAAGTCACAGAGAATAGATTTTTATCTCGCCTACTGGCACTACCTCAAAGTACAGCAAGCCTAATCCTCCACCTCCAATTAGGGGTAGATTACATCAAGGACCTCACAAGCTTAGCTCCCCTGTTACTATGGATCAAAACCTGTCTTACACAGAATGCAGCATTTTTCGGGTTAGTGTTAGCCGACTGTTCAAAATTGTCCAAATGGCAAGCAATCCCTTGGTTGGCATATGTCAATAGAATGTTTTATGATCTTGGCTTACAGGCCCTTTTTGATCATCCTGAGGATATTTGCTCTCAAACTAAAGAAAGGGTTAAAAAACAGTACCTGGCGTACAGGGTAGAAGGGCGCATTGTAAGAGCCCTCGACATGGTGTCAGTGACTAATTTTATGTAGCTTGAAACTATTTTAGGGGTGAACACATATATGTTATGGCTAACTAATACCCAGCATAGGTTTTATATAACAAGGCTGATTCTTAATATGATTCACTACCTGGTTGCTTTTCCAGCAGCAGGGACAAGAACACCAATACATTCTTGTTGCCCATGTGATAATATCTCTATTCAATCTACATTGCATTTTATGCTTTTTTGTAAATTTATTGCATTCCTCGGGCCTGCTTTCTCTATCCTGTCCTCAAATACATGCAACCCTCATCAAATAAAAACGGTCTGAGATACTTGCAATCCGCTGCCTCCCCTGACATATGTTTTGCTGTTGTTAGTTTTATTACTGCGGTCAAAAACCAACGAAAAGTGTATGGTATGGGCTCTTGAATTTTTAAGGCTGACTGAGTCTTTATTTCTGTTATTTCTCAACCTCACATAAAATGCACTTTATGAGACCTAAATTGAGATATATCTTATAGAGTACTGATTCACCAAAACTAACGGTTTTAGGGATACTATGTTATGTATATTGGATAAACTGGCTACACAACCAAAGGGTCCTTTTATTCTGTATGATTAGGTTAAAGATTTCGTTGGAAGAGACTCATATGTTTTGCCACTTTGCACAGATATCATTTAATTAGATGTAAAGCGTACTGCATATGTAGAAGAGCTGAAATAGATTTTGTAGTGTCTGTATTTGGTCTTAAGGATACTCTATTGTCTACAATGGTCTAAGAAGTAATATAGACAAATGCTCTCTTCTTTGTGTTATTAGACAAAAGGAATGGCTGAAAGTGGTATATGTTTTGCTATTTTGCACATACTCCTTCTATAAGGTACAATTTAAGTATATGTAAAATGTATTTTATAAGAACGAAATTGAAATATATCCTGACAAGCATCGACTTTGTAAAAATGATGGCCCTAAGGATATTCTATTGTGGTTTATATTTTTTGTTGTTTTGTACATTCTCTTTTATAGTTTCCTTTGTAACTTTTTTACTGTTTTTAGATTCTAGGATTGTTCTTTTATATATATAATGATTAATGTTTGAAATAATTTTTATGTACTTTTATGGTCTCAAGTTAGACCGAATAAAGCTATTTTGTCTGCCTGTCTGTCTGATTAACAAGCAAATGCATATTAGTCTTCCTGAGCATTTTCATCTAGTGGCTGGCAGTGATGAGGGGTGGGGTTTTGCAGATTCTGTTTTTTAAGAAGTGAATGTTTCTAAGCTTGCCCTTTGTGTCTCAGTGCTTGATGCTTGACGAAGATCTCACACTTCACTGTGCCAAGGTTGTGGGTGCTCCAGCTAGAAGTCATCCTCAGTGCTTCCTGCTTCGAGGAACATCACTTTACACAAAGGCTGTTTCTCCAGGGAAGCCTGAGAACATACTTGATCATACTTAGATCATCTTAGGATGCTGCAATTCACAAATATAGCCAGAATGATAGCAATGTTTTGCCTGAGATCAATCAAACCTTGTGTTGAAGAACGGCCTTCAGAAAATCAAAAACTTGTGCATTCTGCTAAGTGTATTTTCACCATGTCCCCCATACCCTAACTGTAATAACACCATTATCTTCAAGCGCCTCCTACATCCCTTAAAAGCAGAGAAGAGCAACACAACCAATACAATAACACCCCTCTGCTTGAGAAGCAGAATCCAGCTGAAAAGTTGTCATGCAACTTTAGAACAAAGGCATTTGTTTACAACACGCCACTATCACTTTCATATCAGGAAAAGGGTGTCTGTGTGGAAAAAAGATGAAAGACAAACATTTTGCAACACAGAAAAACTGTGCCCTCAAGTTGAATGGTCCAAAATAGTGTTCTGAAATTGTCTTGAAGTTAAAAGATGCAATGCAGCGCTTGGTGCTGTTTCATGCCACTTTAAGACGACTTTCCAGCGCAAACAAGGTTTGCACTGGAAAGTGAAGTACAGATAAACATTTTGCGAAGTGAACCCTGTGCACAATTGTGGTGAATATACCCCATAGTTTCTAACACTGTATGCCCAAGGATTTACATGGTATTCATCCAGCAGTTCGAATGCAGATGATCGATATTAAAGAATTCGGCAAGATTTCCTATGGTGGCTAGCAAGGCTGGCGAATATATATATATTTTTTTATCTTTAGAATTCATACCTTCAGATTCAGTTACGCACAAAGGTGTTTTCTGAACTAACTGTAAATACCTTCTACAAGGAGATCAACCTCTAGACATTCGTCTAAAAAGTTAGATACCCTTACTACCCTACTAATTTCTCCCACACCTCAATTAGACTGAATGTTTGTAATGTTAGAGCCAACCCGTATAATGACAAAGCCAATGTTGGTGGAACTAGCTTCTAACAGTCGCCCAGTTAAGGGAAATCCCTCTGATGCCATCCAGTTGGATTCTAGTACACTCATACTATACGAGTTACAAGTTTGTGGTTTGACTCGTAAAACAGTCTGAAATTTCAACGATAATGTTTTTGATCTCACAGGTACACAATACCGACCTATATACAATTCACAAAACTCCTCCACGCTGTGCCTGCAAATGAACATCTGTCACAATGTCACACTTTTCCAGGCATAATCGTGAACGTTAATTAATTATTTGTTATTGCATGTGTTTTTGTTGTGCATATTTTTGCATGCTTAAAAAATAGATCAAGTGCACACCAACTTAATACTTTTTTCTCTATGGGGATAATGTGTTTCTCCGTGTGAAAACGCCCTGTCAACTCTTCTACAAATTATAGAAATTGTCTTCCAACCTGGTAAAGGGATTTGTTCCAATACTGGCAGCAGTAAACATCTAACCATTCTCATGTTGGAAAGAAGGTCAGAAAACTGGCAAAAGGACAAATGCGGACATTTACAAACTTCAAAGGCACTTTCTTTCTGGAACACATAGTCCTCATCCACAGGAAGAAATTTACTCCCACGGAATCCTAATTTTGAGAAGCGACTTATGTAAATCACAAAAAAATGTTTTGTACCTGTTAAAAAGAATTATACATGCAAATTGATTTGTTAAAGGGCCCTGGGTATTACTGTACTGGTGAAGGAGTATGTTCGCTTCAGAATAATCTTTACACCAGAGAAGCCACTTGCAAACAGTTTGGCAAGTGGGAGGCACTCAAATAAGTTTCTGTTTACATTTCAGAAGCACATCTGTACAGTATTCCTTTCGTTAAGACATCTTTCATGAACACAAACAGATGCTGTAAATGAGTTTTCATTTGTTCTACTTACTTAAAAATAAAATATATTTGCATTCGTTGGAGACTGTTCTTAGTACATACTGTTCTATTGTTTTGTGTAGCTTATATGCTATAATAAATGGCCTTTAAAGTATTTGACACTGTAAATTTAGTATGCATACATGCAATATATTTAATTTGCATGGAGGTACATTCTGTTTCACATAGCTCATTCACTAAAGAAAATACACCATTTCAAGTATAAAAACAACAATGCATTATTGAGTTTCTTCTGTGGAGCCTGCAATTGTTTTTGTTTGGTGGTCAAATCAGGCTAATGTCTTACATATATGTAAGGATTGAAGCACAGAGTATATGGGGTTTCTCTTTGCTGGCTACGACAATAATAAAGGTTCAAGAGAACTAGGGCCAATTGTACTAACATTAGGAATACAGTATTCTTAATTGTGATTCTCTTCGAGTCGCAATTAGGAAATCAGTATTTCTAATGTATGATACTCTTTTGAGTTTCATTAGTGATTTCCAGTGGGTCACAAATAGACCTACTTCATGAATATTAATGAGGTAGGTTGCAATTTGCATTAGAATTGATAGCCCTTAAAGGGATGGGGATCTGCTGACCTGATTGTGCGCCAGGAAGATTAAGTGATATTTTTTCCCAGCATCACGCCGAGACTTGAACCTGATCACCCTCTGAAATATACCCCTACCCGCCCTCCCATTCAAGACTCTCACAACACCCCATGTGCCCTCCCATTCACCACCCCCAGCCACCCCTCCTGTTCACCACCCCCACCCGATTCCCAAAGACAATAGCTCACTCATAAGCTACACCTATTGGCTTTGCCAATGCTTGTTAATAAAGAAGTCTTTTTTTTTAATGCAGCCTATTTTCCTTAAAGGAAAATGGTATGCTTTTAAAAAAAGAAAATGAAACTTTGAAGTTTAATTTTCTTAAAAGTAGGCAGTGTCCCATTGGTCTGCTCTCAAACAATATTTGTTTGCCATTCTCAAGGAGGAAGGGGTCCCATGGGGGCCCTTTCCCATTTGTTAATGGGTTATCACCTCCTTCAAGGAGCTGATAAAATATGAACATTTTACGAGCATAATTCGGTTGCCAACATCCATACAGCCCATTCATGATTGGGTATTTGGAAGGGATGCCCTAAACACACCTCTTCCAAATACCAAATTACAAACACAAATTGTGATTCGGTAATGTGTTACTGAATTGCAATTTGTGTTTTGTACATATGTAAAAGCATTTTACGGTCAGAAATGGACCAATTGGCTGTTTCCAATCACAAAAATGGTTTGTACATATGGCCCTAAATGCCTTTCTTCTTATTGGGTCAATACATCGTAATGAGGTTCTCCAGTGGCAGTTTGATGAATATAGCAGAAAATAAGCAATCAATATGCTGAAATTAAGAATGTGTTTGTTTTAGGCTATCTTTGCACGTTTAATGCAACATAAATATGCAGAGATAGACACATCATTTTACCTAACTTTTAGAATTTAGCTACAGACTAAAAACGTGTCCACTAATACTATAATAACAAGGAAACAACCTGCTGTGTCTGACTTCCAATGAAAAACATTATTATGAAGGAATAATCAATAACAGCACTAGAGTAGCCAATGTGTCATGGGCACTAGTGCAAGGAAGAAAATGGACTCACAGCTGCTGCATGAATTATAAAAAAACATTCATTATCAGGGTTCAGTGGGACCTTCAGGCCTCTGTGCCCTGGTGCCACTGTTCCCTCTGCACTACCGGGAGCTGTGCCTCTGTGTCATGGGATGGACAACTCCGAGTTATCACATGAACAATCCATGAAGTATTCACATCTGAAAACATGCACTTTGTGGTGTAAGATTAATGAGGATGGCTTAAAAGAGAAATTCACAATAGTTTTAATAAATTATCCAAACTAGACTGAATAATTTATCATCATTTCCAAATATAAAGCTGTACTTAAATGTATCCGGACATGTGAAATGGAAAGGAAAATGAGCCGGCGAAGTTACAGATCCTTTCCCAGTCTGAGTAGCCTTTTAAAAGCATTGTCTCAGCTCCACTATCTTTTCATAATACAGCACTAACGTGATTTAAGTGTCCCCGGTTCTACGTGCCTTTCAGATATGCCTTGTTAGATGCTGTAGTTGAAGTAAAAATCATTTTGTCTTTGGTATTGTACCTTACATCCTTCTATGTTGTGCTAAAGCATTTGTGCGTCATTTTTTTAGCGCAAGCTAACGCCATTCCATAGCACCATCTGTGCGCCATATTTAAAAAATTATGCACAATTGCGCTATAGAATGGCCAGCGTCATAAAAAATGACGCTAACCATTGCAATATGCCTTAAGGGAAAATGTCACTAATGCAGCAAAAGTGGCGCTAGACCATTTTGCTGCATGTATTTATCACGCAAAATGGGTTAGCACCATTTTTATCGCATTAGCGTAACAAAACAACACACAAGCAAGAAAACATACAAATTCAAACACAAGATGGTGATTGCAGGGCAGGACATACCCCAGGGAGACCCCAACCTCCCAAGTACCAGCTTGAAGGGTCCAGCAAAGTCCCAGGAGAAGGAGAAGAGGAAGCACAAGTGTACGCTGGCCTAAGATCCTCTCCCTCCTTCTGCGCTGCCTACATGGCTGCTGTGGTGGTTTTTGGGGCTGCTGCGGTGGTGGTGGAGGGACCTTTTGTCATGGCTGACATCTGCGACATGTGTCAAGCTAGAGCAGTGGCACTTCCATGTTGTCCTGGAGGCTAGTAATGCTCCTTATGTATGTTTTCCTTGAGTGGTGGTGTGTGGCCTCTCATTAACACCTGGTCTGACCAGGCGTTAAATTTTGGCGCTATTCAGCCTTAGCGTATTTTTTTAGGTCAGCCTTCTTAGTGTGCGTAATTTTTGCGTCAGGAGGTAAATATTGCACTGGATGTCTAGCATCATTTTTTGGAAGGGAACACCTACTTCGCATATCATTGTTGCAATGCGACACAAGGTGGGTTGGCGCTTCCAGAAAATGACACTAACTCTGACATTATGATGCTAGATGAGTGTAGCGTAAAAATTTCAATATGGAGTAAAGTTAGAGCTTTTTTAGTGTCCAAAGACATTACACTAAGACGGCACTGACTTTCCTTAACCGCTTCTGTGCCACGGACGTAATGGTTTTGTCCTGCGGCACAGTGCTCCTGTGCAGAGGACGTAACATTAAGTCCTCGGCCTGGAGCCCTGAGGGAGCACTAGCACTCCTTCTGTGGGTTTCCCTCCCACCCCCCCCATGGCAGGGATGGAAGGGGAAGCCCTTCCCCTTCCACCCCCGACAACCCCCCTGACTCCCCCACCCCGTGACGTCAGTGGGCGATCGCGAGCTGACCTCACAGAGGCCGCCTCCCATTGCGCTGGAAGCTCAGCTTTTCTCTTCCAATCATGTGATGGGGGCCTGAGAGGCTTCAAAGGGAAGGAAAGGAATTTCCTTCCCTTTGAAGTATCTCAGAGCATTTTTGCAGCCGGATTGTGAAGCGATCCGGCTGCTAAAATGCCCACTAGACACCAGGGATACTATTTTGTTAGGAAATTGGCATAAGGGGAGCGACCCCTTGGGCAAGGGTCGCTCTCCAGGGGGGCATTTTTTTCTAGGCCTTTTCTGCCCCCGGGGGCAGAAACTTCTAGGCGCCAGGGATAAAAAAATTATTGTTTTGTTGTTTTTGTTTTTGTTTTTTAGAGGTGGGGAGCGACCCCTTAAGCAAGGGTCGCTCCCCTAGGCGGCCAATTATAGTTAGGCCATTTCTGCCCCCCTTGGGGGCAGATTGGCCTATTTTTATGATGCCAATCGGCCCCCAAGGGGGGCAGAAACCACTAGACGCCAGGGAGTTTTTTTTCTAACGTGAATTTCACACAAGGGGAGTGACCCCTTAGTCAAGGGTCAATCCCCTTGGGGGCAAATTTATTTTAGGCCATTTCTGCCCCTTTTGGGGGCTGATTGGCTGATTTTTGCTATGCCAATCTCCACCAGACACCAGGGATCTTTATTGTTTTGCATCAATTTCACACAAGGGGAGCGACCCCTTAGGCAATTGTCGTTCTCCTGGGGGGAACATTTATTTTAGGCCATTTTTTAGGCCATTTCTGCCCCCCTGGGGGGCAGATCAGCCTATTTTAATTAGGCCGATCTGCCCCCAAGGTGGGCAGAAACCAGTAGGCACCAGGTTTTTTTTTTATTGTTGTTGTTTTACAGACGGGAGAGACCCCTTAGGCAAGGGTCGCTCCCCTGGAGGGGGGCAAATTGTATTTAGGCCATTTCTGCCCCCTTTGAGGGCAGATCGGCCGATTTTTGCTACGCCAATCTGCCCCCAAGTGGGGCAGAAACCACCAGACACCAAGGATATTTATTTCTTTGCGTCAATTTCACACAAGGGGAGCGACTGCTTAGGCAAGGGTTGTTCCCCTGGGGGGCAAATTTATTTTAGGCCATTACTGCCCCCCTTGGGGGTAGATCGGAGTATTTTTATTAGGCCGATCTGACCCCAATGGGGGCAGAAACCACTAGGCACCCTTGATTTTTTTTTTTTGCACCAATTTCACGCAAGGCGAGCGACCCCTTAGGCAAGGGTCGCTCCCCTGGGGGGCAAATTTATTTTAGCCCATTTCTCCTCCCCTTGGGGGCAGAAACCACTTTGGCACCAGGGATTAGTGTGTGTGTATGTGTGTGTTTTGTTTGGGGAGGCAGCCCCTTGGCCAAGGGTCGATCCCCATGGGGACACATTACTGTTGGCCATATCTGCCCCCCTTGGGGGCAGAGTGGCTTATTTTTGGAAGGCCCATCTGCCCCTAAGGGGGGCAGAAAGCCCACCAGGGAATATTTCTTTTTCAAAATAAGAGGGTGGGGGTATGGCCATACCCCCACCCCATGGGGCAATTACCCAGGATCCACACCTTGAAGGGGTAGAAAGTCTACTAGATGCCAGGGAATAAAAAAATAAAAATAGTGGGGTGGTGGCTACCAACCAGTATGGGCCTGGTTATGCCCCCACCCCAATTGAAGGGGGTAACTGTCTTTCAGCTCTCCCCGCACACTAAACCATCTTATCCCACGGCAAGCAAGAGGACATATGATTATTTTGGGTTTTCTTTTTTTTCATTTGGGCCATGAGAGCTTGGCTAACTCTCAGAATCGTCCCACTTGGAATGGTGAGGGCTGCACTTTATGGACTTTGGGATGCTGCCATGTAGAAATATCCACAAGACCTGGACACATCTGAAAACTAAACATCTAGGTGATTCCAGGGTGGTGTGCTTCACAGGCACCCGCACCATTTTCTCACCCACAATGCCCTGCAAACCTCCAACTTTGCTGGAAATCACACATTTTTCCCACATTTTTGTGATGGAACCTTCTGGAATCTGGAGTAATACACAAAGGTGGTCATTCTGACCTCGGCGGTAAAAGGCGCCTACCGCCGGTCAGAAATCCTCCATAATCCCGCCGCGGTCGCGGAAACCCGCCACGGTCATTCTGACCCGCAGAAGGCAAACCTCCGAAAATCCGACCGCCACAACAGACCGCCAGACCAGCGGTCGGCGGAAAGGTGGAGGTGACAAAACCTCCACCGTCACGCCAACAGAAATACGCCCATGCCATTACGACCCACGAATCCACGCGGCGGTCATTCAAACGCGGTATTCCATTGGCGGGACACACCGCCGCGGTCAGAATACACACAAACGAACAAAACTCAGCCACATTGGACGATTTGAATCCCACACACCTGATACACATACACACACCACTCCCACACACACAATACGATATAAAACACCCACCCACATCACCCACAAACCCCTACGCTAAAAAATTCGTAAAGAAGGCAAGAGCGAGACACCAGCATCCAAAAAATAACAGCCACAGCCACTCAACACCATCACCCACACACTATCCACACACAAAACAACACACACCACCCCATGGCACCCCAAAGACAACCCCGCTTCACAGACGAAGAACTCAGGGTCATGGTGGAGGAAATCGTTCGGGTAGAGCCCCAGCTGTTCGGCACACAGATACAATACACTAGCATTGCCCGGAGGACGGAGCTATGGCAGAGGATTGTCGACAGGGTGAACGCAGTGGGACAGCACCCCAGAAATCGGGAAGACATCAGGAAGCGATGGAACGACCTACGGGGGAAGGTGCGTTCCATGGTATCCAGGCACAACATCGCCGTGCAGAAGACTGGCGGAGGACCCCCACCTCAACCCCCACAATTCACATCATGGGAGGAGGAAGTCTTGAACATCCTGCATCCTGACGGCCTCGCAGGAGTCGGCGGAGGAATGGATACTGGTAAGTTGAAGCTTCAATACTGCTTCCCCCCCACCTGCATGCCAAATCAGACCCCAACCCTCACCCCCATCCTCGAACCCCACCCTCACCCCCACCCCCATCCTCACCCCCACCCTCACCCCCACCACCATCCTCACCCCCACCACCATCCTCACCCCCACCACCATCCTCACCCCCACCCCCAGCACACCTATTCCCCGCCAATGTCTCACCATCACAACCCACACATCCCAAAACCTAGGCCTGCATGCGTCCACTAAGCATGGACACCCATCACCAAAGCATGCCCAATGCATATACACATCCCCCCCACAAGCCACCCTCACCAAAGCCCCCACACACGAATGCCAGCACTTGGGGACACGAGAACCCACAGATACACCCATATGCCACACATTGAAACTATAACCATACCTCTATACCCCTGCAGGACCCGACCGTCAACACACCGCGGCGGAGGGGCCAGAATTATCCACACCCCCCACCCAAGAGGCCGTCAGCGATGACAGCAGCTCTGTCGATCTGGACACCGATGACCAGCCCGGACCATCGGGGACCTCTGGACAGTCGGTTCCCCTCACACAGGCACAGGCCACTACAGACCCTAACCCCTCTGGGAACACCAGCACAGCTCCCACCCAGCGGGCCCATGCCTCTGTCTCCAGGGCGCGTCAATCTGCGGTGTGTCTACCACTACAGGGCACCCAGGATAACCCACCACCCCAACAACAACAGGGACCTGGGGGCAGTGGTAGTGGGCACACCGGCCAGGGGGCAGAGGCCCAGGGAAACAGGGGAACTCGGAGGGCAGCTGTGCGACAGGGGGGGGAGGAGAGGCCCAGGGAACCCACTCTCCACGAGGTCCTCACCACCATCATGGGAGCATACAACCGCTCCCAGGAGACGATGGCGACGGTACTGGCCCGGTTCCAGGAGATCCAGGCACTGCAGGAGGAACACTATCGGGGGTACAGGGAGGACATCAGAGCCATCAACACCACCCTGGTTACCATGGTAGGGCTGCTGCAGGACCTCGTAAACACCAGGGCGGACACTGAACAACACCCAAGGGCCCCTGCCACTAGCCTGGACCAAGAACAGCCAACCACCTCCGCCGGCGCTAGTGGACAGGAGGCCCCCGCACAGCAGCAGCCCACCAGACCCCCACCTCCTGCAGGAGAAGAACCACCCCGCAAGAAGGCCCTGAGATCTCGCAAGAAGACAGAGTAGGATGTCAAGACCCCCGCCAGCAATGGATACCACCTGATGTCATCCCACTGTCCCACATTGTCACCCTGTCCGTCCTTGAACTGCCCATGCTCCATCTCTCCACAGGCCTCTGGACAATGCACCTGTGTGACTGTTACTCTGGACTCTGCCATGGACATTCCTTCACCATAGCCCCCACCCACTTGAAACCACCCATCCCATTTTGAGCACTTCAATAAACACCTATTTTGCACCAAAATATCTGGAGTCTGGCTGTGATTTCAATAGATTGTAATTGACATGACAGTGCAAATATGTCCTTGTACATGGTGAAGTCAACAAACAGCTGCCACAAAGCTGTAGTCCATGGGGAAACGAAGCACAGGACTCGTAGTGGGGACCCCAGATCTGAAATAGGGAGGGAAAAGCCAAAACTCAGTCATCATACACTGGGGCAAATAGACAGGCAGCAGAGATGCTGGAGAGTAGTTCACATTTACTAAATTATCTTTGAAATGTTACCTGTGTCCTATTGGAAGTACTGTTCAATGATTCTGTCCCTGTTGTCTGTTTCAGCCCCGTCGTCTTCCTCCTCGTCACTCTCCTCAGGTTCCACCGCTGCCACAACACCACCGTCTCGACCATCCTCCTGCAGGAAAGGCACCTGGCGGCGCAAAGCCAGGTTGTGAAGCATGCAGCAGGCCACGATGATGTGACACACCTTCTTAGGTGAGTACATTAGGGATCCACCTGTCATATGCAGGCACCTAAACCTGGCCTTTAGGAGGCCAAAGGTGCGTTCGATCACCCTCCTAGTACGCCCATGGGCCTCATTGTACCGTTCCTCTGCCCTGGTCCGGGGATTCCTTACTGGGGTCAGTAGCCACGACATGTTGGGGTACCCAGAGTCCCCCACTAGCCATACACGGTGTCTCTGTAGCTGTTCCATCACGTAAGGGATGCTGCTATTCCTTAGGATGTAGGCGTCATGCACTGACCCTGGGAATTTGGTATTTACATGCGAGATGTACTGGTCAGCCAAACACACCACCTGGATGTTCATTGAATGGTAACTTTTTCTGTTCCTGTACACCTGCTCCCTGTCTCTTGGGGGAACCAAAGCCACATGGGTCCCATCAATGGCACCAATTACGTTGGGAATATGTCCAAGGGTGTAGAAATCACCCTTCACTGTAGCCAATTCGCCCACCTCAGGGAAAATGATGTAGCTCCTCACGGATTTCATCAGGGCAGACAACACTCTGGATAACACCTTCGAAAACATGGGCTGAGACATCCCAGAAGCAATTCCCACGGTTGTCTGAAATGACCCACTTGCCAAGAAATGGAGTACTGACATGACCTGCACCAGAGGGGGAATCCCTGTGGGTTGGCGGATGGGGGACATCAGGTCGGGCTCCAGCTGGGCACACAGTTCATGGATAGTGGCACGGTTAAGACGGTAGGTCAGGATAATGTGGCGTTCTTCCATTGTCGACAGGTCCACCAGCGGTCGGTACACGGGAGGATTCATCCGTCTCCTCGCCCAACCCAGCGGACGGTGCCTAGGAAGGACAACATGGAGCACACAGTCAAGCAACCCACAGGTACGTACTCACAGCTAGCACAGTATACGATTCTCTATGCAGTGAATGGCGTGTCTGAGTGGCTATGCAAGGCCTAGGCCTGTGTGACGCAGTTGAATTTGAGCCATGTGGGCCCTGGAAATGGCGGCTGCCTGACCTGTGAAGTGTGACAATGGGATGTGAGGTCAATGCGCTGGCGTGGCACACCGCGGCGGGCGGCGGGCGAAGACCGCGGCGCAAAGCCGCATTGGTTAACATTGAAGCCTATGGGTTTCAGGAGCCAATGGCGAAGGGCACCGGCGGTGGCGGGACGCACCGCCGCGGTACGCACCGCCGCGGTACGCACCGCCGCGGACGTGACCGCCATTTTCTATCTAATTATCCACTTGCGACTTGAACTTTCACAGGAGAGGACCTATACTGCAAGTGTTGCTGTGACCTCGGTCTGGAAGGGACAATGGCTGCTGCACCTGGGGAAAGGGCCCCTGCCTTCACTGGAGAGGAGTTGGAGAAACTCGTGGATGGGGTCCTCCCCCAGTATGCGCTACTCTACGGTCCTCCAGACCAACAAGTGAGTTTAATTCAATCTGGATTTGGGGATACTGGCTGGCTTGGGGGCCTGGCGGGGGGCCTGGCGGGGGGCCTGGCGGGGATGGGGGGCATGTTGGGCCTGGCGGGGGGCATGGCGGGGATGGGGGGCATGTTGGGCCTGGCGGGGGGCATGGCGGGGGGCATGGCAGGGATGGGGGGCATGTTGGGCCTGGCGGGGGGCCTGGCGGGGATGGGGGGCATGTTGGGCCTGGCGGGGGCATGGCGGGGATGGGGGGCATGTTGGGCCTGGCGGGGGCATGGCGGGGGGCATGGCGGGGATGGGGGGCATGTTGGGCCTGGCGGGGGGCATGGCGGGGATGGGGGGCATGTTGGGCCTGGCGGGGGCATGGCGGGGATGGGGGGCATGTTGGGCCTGGCGGGGGGCATGGCGGGGGGCATGGCAGGGATGGGGGGCATGTTGGGCCTGGCGGGGGGCATGGCGGGGATGGGGGGCATGTTGGGCCTGGCGGGGGGCCTGGCGGGGGGCCTGGCGGGGATGGGGGGCATGTTGGGCCTGGCGGGGGGCCTGGCGGGGATGGGGGGCATGTTGGGCCTGGCGGGGGGCATGGCGGGGATGGGGGGCATGTTGGGCCTGGCGGGGGGCCTGGCGGGGGGCATGGCGGGGATGGGGGGCATGTTGGGCCTGGCGGGGGGCCTGGCGGGGATGGGGGGCATGTTGGGCATGGCGGGGGGCATGGCGGGGGGCCTGGCGGGGATGGGGGGCGTTGGGCCACTGGAAAGGAAAATGCTGAGAAACTTGAACGTGGTATTTCTCCCTCCCTGTACGTGTCACATAGGTCCGCGCCCATGAGAAGATCGGGATTTGGCGTGCCATCGCCAAGGAAGTCCGGGCCCTGGGGGTCCACCATCGACGGGGCACCCACTGCCGCAAGAGGTGGGAGGACATCCGCCGCGGGACCAAGAAGACCGCCGAGTCTCTGCTGGGGATGGCCTCCCAACGTAGGCGGGGTGCCTGCCGTCAACTGAGCCCCCTGATGTTCCGGATCCTGGCGGTGGCCTACCCTGAATTGGATGGGCGCGTGAGGGCAGCACAGCAGACACAAGGGGGTGAGTACAAGCATTATCTACTCTGTTGTCGCGCAGTGGAGGTGTCTGGGTGGGGGAGGAGGGCTGGGGGTCCCCCTAGGCCAGGGCGATATCTGTAGGCTGGGCACCCCCGTAAGCCCCTGTGTCCCCAGCCACCACCCTCAGTAGTTTGTCAGTACAGCCATCCCTGGGCCGTGTCATCCATGGGTGCAGTTGTCAACTCTAGGCGTGTAGGGCATGTTCCACGGAATGCGTAGCGTACCCCAAGTGCGCAACTTAGTGCAGGGGGCATCTGTGTCTGTCATGTCCGCTAACTGTACCGGAGATCCATGTACTCAATATCCCTTTATTTCTCTCTCCCCCCCCCCTTTTTGTTTGTCTTTCTGTGCTTGTGTGCATCAGCATCATCAGGCGGAGGAGAAGTGGCATCGGGGCAGGAGGGAGCTGCATCTCACATGGCCCAGGATGGCCATGCCACAGAGTCAGACTGGACCAGTGAGACGGAGGGCGAGGGGAGCTCCACGACGGGGACGACTGGAGCCTGCAGCGACACGGACACGTCCTCGGAAGGGGGCTCCCTTGCGGGGGTGGCACCATCCGTGCCCCCCGCCATTACAGGTACAGCCGCCACCCAGCGCACCATCTCCGCCCTCCCAGCAGCCCCTCAGCGTTCGCCCCGTGCCCGCTCTGCCAGGAAGCCGGGCATCTCCTTCGCCCCAGGCACCTCAGGCCCTGCCCCTGTTACCCCCGCTGCCCTCAGTGAGGAGGTCATTGACCTCCTCCGAACGCTCATTGTTGGGCAGACTACCCTTTTGAATGCCATCCAGGGGGTGGAGAGGGAGGTTCATCGCAGCAATGCGTACCTGGAGGGCATTCATTCGGGTCAGGCTGCCCATCAGCGATCGTTCCAGGCTCTGGCCTCAGCACTGACGGCAGCCATTGTCCCTGTCTCCTGCCTGCCTCTACTAACTCCCTCCTCCCAGTCTCCTGTTCCTCTGCCTGTCCCACCCACACCATCAGACCAGCCTGCACACACCTCAACACCCAAGAGAAGCTCATCCAAACATAAGCACCACAGATCACGCAGACATTCACACACGCAACATTCCGATGCAGACATGCCAACAGTCACTACCACCTCTGTGACCCCCACCTCCTCGTCTCCCTCCTCCCTCCCTGTGACGTCTACACTCACACCTCCATTCACCTCACCATCAGCCAGTGTTTCCATCACCAGCACACCCTCCACTCCAGTCCGCACACGTGCAGTCACCACCCCCACTGCCATTTACACGTCCCCTGTGTCCTCTCCCACTGTGTCTGTCACCCCCTCTTCCACACCACACAAACGCAGCCACCCACCCACCCAACAGCCATCCACCTCACGACAGCCTATCCCTCCTGCACCTGCACCCAAAGACAGCAAACGTGACTCACCTACAACCACATCCTCTCCCTCCACTCCCATTCCCACTGTACCTACCACTCTCCATTGTCCCAAGAAGCTCTTCCTCGCCACTACTAACTTCTTTCCTGACCCTGAGCCCCCCCCTCCTTCTCGTCGGGGTAAGAAGAGCACCTCAGCCACCACCAGCCCTGCAGCCCCCTTGACAAGGGTGCAGGGGTATTGGAGCCCGCCAGCCCGCATGTCTGGATCTTCGCCCAGCAGCAAGGGGACAGCCAGCCCACCCCCTGGGAAGAGGAGCAGAAGGCGGAAGGGGCGCCGCAGGAGCCCGCCTTCTACATCCCCCCCGGACACCACCCGAGACAGTCACCAGCCACAGCTCCAAAGGGAGGAAAGGGACACAGGCCCACGACTAAGGAGGGCAAGGGCAGCAAGTCGGAGAGGTCAGGCAGCAGGCCTGCTGCCCAGGAGGAGCCCACAACCCCCATAGCCGCTGCCCCGGGAGGAACCGGCACAGCTGCCCCGGGAGAGCCCACCACCCCCATAGCCGCTGCCCAGGGAGGACCCAGCCCAGCTGGCCAGGAGGGCCCCACCACCCACAGCCCAGGTGGGCAGTGAAGGAGCACCATCCCCGCTGCCCAGGAGGGCACCACCAGGCAATTAGCAGTTGGCCATAGACCGGCCGCCGTCTCAAGAACCGCTGAACTGGGCCCTTCAAGGCAAGGACCGCTGAACTGGGCCCGCCGTCTCAAGCACCGCTCCGCTGGGCCCCGCCGTCTCAAGAACCGCTGAACTGGGCCCTTCAAGGCAAGTAGCGCTGACCTGGGCCCCACCGTCTCAAGAAC
Organism: Pleurodeles waltl; assembly: GCF_031143425.1. NCBI lineage: Eukaryota > Metazoa > Chordata > Amphibia > Caudata > Salamandridae > Pleurodeles > Pleurodeles waltl. The sequence continues at coordinate 284,780,058 of NC_090447.1, forward strand.
CGCTGAACTGGGCCCCGCCGTCTCAAGAACCGCTGAACTGGGCCCTTCAAGGCAAGTAGCGCTGAACTGGGCCCCGCCGTCTCAAGCACCGCTCCGCTGGGCCCCGCCGTCTCAAGAACCGCTGAACTGGGCCCTTCAAGGCAAGTAGCGCTGACCTGGGCCCCACCGTCTCAAGAACCGCTGAACTGGGCCCCGCCGTCTCAAGAACCGCTGAACTGGGCCCTTCAAGGCAAGGACCGCAGAACTGGGCCCGCCGTCTCAAGAACCGCTGAACTGGGCCCCGCCGTCTCAAGCACCGCTCCGCTGGGCCCCGCCGTCTCAAGAACCGCTGAACTGGGCCCTTCAAGGCAAGTAGCGCTGACCTGGGCCCTTCAAGGCAAGTAGCGCTGACCTGGGCCCCGCCGTCTCAAGCACCGCTCCGCTGGGCCCCGCCGTCTCAAGAACCGCTGAACTGGGCCCTTCAAGGCAAGAACCGCTGGCCCTTTGGCAGACGTGGCAGGGCAGGATCTATCTCGGGCAGGGCTGCAGGATGGCCTCTGGCCAACTTGCCTCCTCCAGTGGCAGTGGGGTCTGTTATGGACTGTTTGGACTGTGGCTTTGCTCTCCCCAGGATGGCCCAGTGGGCAGGCCACCCACTGTATGGACTGTTTGGACTGTTGGTTTGCTCTCCCCAGGATGGCCCAGTGGGCAGGCCACCCACTGTATGGACTGTTTGGACTGTGGCTTTGCTCTCCCCAGGATGGCCCAGTGGGCAGGCCACCCACTGTATGGACTGTTTGGACTGTTGGTTTGCTCTCCCCAGGATGGCCCAGTGGGCAGGCCACCCACTGTATGGACTGTATGGACTGTGGCTTTGCTCTCCCCAGGATGGCCCAGTGGGCAGGCCACCCACTGTATGGACTGTTTTGACTGTGGCTTTGCTCTCCCCAGGATGGCCCAGTGGGCAGGCCACCCACTGTATGGACTGTATGGACTGTGGCTTTGCTCTCCCCAGGATGGCCCAGTGGGCAGGCCACCCACTGTATGGACTGTATGGACTGTGGCTTTGCTCTCCCCAGGATGGCCCAGTGGGCAGGCCACCCACTGTATGGACTGTATGGACTGTGGCTTTGCTCTCCCCAGGATGGCCCAGTGGCAGGCCACCCACTGTATGGACTGTTTGGACTGTGGCTTTGCTCTCCCCAGGATGGCCCAGTGGGCAGGCCACCCACTGTATGGACTGTATGGACTGTGGCTTTGCTCTCCCCAGGATGGCCCAGTGGGCAGGCCACCCACTGTATGGACTGTATGGACTGTGGCTTTGCTCTCCCCAGGATGGCCCAGTGGGCAGGCCACCCACTGTATGGACTGTTTGGACTGTGGCTTTGCTCTCCCCAGGATGGCCCAGTGGTCATGGAGTCCCCTCGTGGATCTGGCGTGGTGTACTCAAGTGGCTGAGGTGCCCCCCCTTCCCTTCCCCCTGAGGTGCCTGTCCGATTTTCTTTCTGATGCCCCTGCAGTGTTCTCTCCGTGGAGTTCTTGTCGTGGGACTGGGCCTTGCCCCTTTGCACAGGAACCCTGTGATCCACGGACAGTGGTTGGACTACATTTAGTAGCTGTATATATTTTGTATATAGTTTATTTATTTATTGGGATTACTGGTGTCCATATTTCAATATATCTGCCCGTTTATGATCTCTTCTTTTGGTCTTTGCATTATTTCGGAGGGGGGTGGTTTGTGGGTTGTGACAGTGATCTGTGGGAATGCATTGATGTGTGTGTTGTAGTGGGTGTGGGTGGGTGGGTGTGTGCCGGTAATCTTTTCCCTCCCCTGTGTCGTAGGTGCAGTACTCACCGATGTCTTCCGCGCCGCCGGGCGTGCTCCTGGTATATGAGCAGGAATAGGAGTGCGGGGATGACCTGCAACTCTGGTTCCATGCTGCCGAAATCTCGCGTGGAGTGCGTAGAGGTGAGCGTTTTCCCGTTCGTAGTCTGTTTCCGCCGTGTTCTTATCGGCGGTGCTCCCGCCCCGGAAAAGGTGGCAGATTGGTGGGTCGTAATAGGGTGGGCGGTACATTGTCTGCCGCCTGGCTGTTGGCGGGAACCGCCGCGCTGTTTGTTTGTACCGCTGTGGCGGGCGGAGTGTTAAGTTGGCGGGCTGTGTTGGCGGTTCCCGCCAGGGTCAGAATTGCATATTTTAGACCGCCGGCCTGTTGGCGGCTTGGCCGCCGCTTTATCACCGACCGCCAGGGTCAGAATGAGGGCCAAAATTCCTACCACCCAGCATTATCTCATCTATACTGATAAAACTTCTGCTGTCTTGTCAGCCTAAAAATGTTTTTTTTTCAAACTGCCCTTTTGGACCCGCTTTTGTTCCCCCTAAATTTCAACATGTTTTTGGCTCTTCCCTGTCACAAGCACTTGGCCCACCTACACAAGTGAGGTACCATTTGTATCGGGAGACTTGGGGGAACGCTGGGTGGAAGGAAATTAGTGGCTCCTCTCAGATTCCAAAACTTTCTGTCACCGAAATGTGAGGAAAAAGTGCTTTTTTGGCCATATTTTGAGGTTTGCAGAGGATCTTGGGTAACAGAACCTGGTGAGAGCCCCACAAGACACCCCATCTTGGATTCCCCTAGATGTCTAGTTTTAAAAAATGTGCAGGTTTGGTAGGTTTCCCTAGGGACCAGCTGAGCTAGAGGCCAAAATCCACAGCTAGGCACTTTGCAAAAAACAGGTATATTTTCTTTGGGAAAATGTGATGTGTCCACGTTGTGTTTTGGGGCATATCCTGTCGCGGGCGCTAGGCCTACCCACACAAGTGAGGTACAATTTGTATTGGGAGACTTAGGAGAATGCTGGGTGGAAGGAAATTTGTGGCTCCTCTCAGATTCCAGAACTTTCTGTCACCGAAATGTGAGGAAAAAGTGTCTTTTTGGCCAAATTTTGAGGTTTGCAAAGTATTCTGGGTAACAGAACCTGGTGAGAGCCCCACAACTCACCCCATCTTGGATTTCCCTAGGTGTCTAGTTTTTTAAAATGTGCAGGTTTGGTAGGTTTCCCTAGGTGCCGGCTGAGCTAGAGGCCAAAATCCACAGCTAGGAACTCTGCAAAAACAGGTCTGTTTTCTTTGGGAAAATGTGATGTGTCTACGTTGTGTACTGGGGCATATCCTGTCGCGGGCGCTGGGCCTACCCACACAAGTGATGTGCCATTTTTATCGGGAGACTTGGGGGAATGCTCGGTGGAAGGAAATTTGAGGCTCCTCTCAGATTCCAAAACTTTCTGTCAGCAAAATGTGAGGAAAAAGTGTTTTTTGGGCCAAATTTTGAAGTTTGCAAAGGATTCTGGGTAACAGAACCTAGAGAGAGCCCCACAAGTCACCCCATCGTGGATTCCCCTAGGTGTCTAGTTTTAAAAAATGCACAGGTTTGGTAGGTTTCCCTAGGTGCCGGCTGAGCTAGAGGCCAAAATCCACAGCTAGGCACTCTGCAAAAAACAGGTCTGTTTTCTTTGGGAAAATGTGATGTGTCCACGTTGTGTGTTGGGGCATATCCTGTCGCGGGCTCTAGGCCTACCCACACAAGTGAGGTACCATTTTTATCGGGAGACATGGGTGAATGCTGGGTGGAAGGAAATCTGTGGCTCCTCTCAGATTCCAGAACTTTCTGTCACCGAAATGTGAGGAAAATTTTTTTTGGGCCAAATTTTGAGGTTTTCAAAGGAGTCTGGGTAACAGAACCTAGTGAGAGCCCCACAAGTCACCCCATCTTGGATTCCCCTAGGTGTCTAGTTTTCAAAAATGCACAGGTTTGGTAGGTTTCCCTAGGTGATGGCTGAGCTAGAGGCCAAAATCCACAGCTAGGCACTCTGCAAAAACAGGTCTGTTTTCTTTGGGAAAATGTGATGTGTCTACGTTGTGTACTGGGGCATATCCTGTCACGGGCGCTAGGCCTACCCACACAAGTGAGGTGACATTTTTATCGGGAGACTTGGGGGAATGCTGGGTGGAAGAACATTTGTGGCTCCTCTTAGATTCCAGAACTTTCTGTCACCGAAATGTGAGGAAAAAGTGTTTTTTTGGCCAACTTTTGAGGTTTGCAAAGGATTCTGGGTGACAGAACCTGGTCAGAGCCCCACACGTCACCCCATCTTGGAATTCTCTAGGTGTCTAGTTTCCAAAAATGTGCAGGTTTGGTAGGTTTCCCTAGGTGCCGACTGAGCTAGAGGCCAAAACCTACAGCTAGGCACTTTGCAAGAAACACAACAGATTTCAATGTAAAAATGTGATGTGTCCATGTTGCATTTCCTGTCGCGAGCATTAGGCCTACAAACGCAAATGAGGTACCATTTTTATTGGGAGAGTAGGGGGAACACAGAATAGCAAAACAAGTGTTATTACCCCTTGTCTTTCTCTACATTTTTTCCTTCCAAATGTAAGACATTGTGTAAAAAAGACATCTATTTGAGAAATGCCCTGCAATTCACATGCTAATATGGGCACCCTGGGATTCGGAGATGTGCAAATAACCACTGCTTCCCAACACCTTATCTTGTACCAATTTTGGAAATACAAAGGTTTTCTTGGTACCTATTTCTCACTTTTTATATTTCACCAAATTAATTGCTGTGTGCCCGGTATACAATGAAAACCCGTTGGAAGGTGCAGCTCCTTTATTGGCTCTGGGTACCTAGAGTTCTTGATGAACCTACAAGCCCTATATATCCCCGCAACCAGAAGAGTCCAGCAGACGTAACAATATATTTCTTTTGAAAATATGACATTGCAGGAAAAAGTTACAAAGTAAAACGTGGAGAAAATTTGCTGTTTTTTTACCTCAATTTCAATATTTGTTTCTTCAGCTGGTATTTTCTGTAGGAAACCCTTGTAGGATCTACACAAATGACCCCTTGCTGAATTCAGACTTTTGTCTACTTTTCAGAATTATTTAGCATTCTGGGATCCAGTGTTGGCTTCACTCACATTTCTGTCACTAACTGGAAGGAGGTTGAAAGCACAACAAATAGTAAAAATGGGGTATGTCCCAGTAAAATGACAAGATTAAGTTTTGTGATTCAAGTCTGCCTGTTCCTAAAAGCTGGGAAGATGGTGAATTTAGCATCACAAACCCTTTGTTAATGCCCGTCTCAGGGAAAAAAAACACAAGCCTTCTTCTGCAGCCCTTTTTTCCAATTTCTTTTAAAAAAACTAAACTTTTGCAGTATTTTGGCTAATTTCTTGGTCTCCTTCAGGGGAACCCACAAAGTTTGGGTACCTCTAGAATCCCTAGGATGTTGGAAAAAAAGGATGCAAATATGGCATGGTTAGTTTATGTGGAGAAAAAGTTATGAGGGCCTAAGTGCAAACTGCCCCAAATAGCCAAAAACAAGCTTGGCACAGGAGGGGAAAAGGCCTGGCAGCGAAGGAGTTATATATGTGCCTTAGTGTAATATGATTGCAATGCCCTAGAAAATATACACTTGGACACATTTCTCTAACACAGTTTCGTATGGAACATTGGTTTATGAGCTTTCAACAAACTCTTGCAGCTGAAACATATTTCTTTTCGGTGCTCATCTGCCGGGAAGACATGAATTTACTTAATGCTAGGACTGTTCTATACGTTTTTCGTGATTCGGATATGCTCACAAGCATGCACGTCTGTGGTGCTGTGTGTATAACAGGTGGCAGGCTTCTTAATTTGTTTTCACTATAGAATATTACATCAACTGGATAGGTTTACAGAATGTGAAATAGGTGCTTTAGATTGACCACTAGTGATATTTACACATCTGAGAAAGTACGAGAGCAGGACTGAAAGTTAAAGGCACTATTCACATAGATATTTTAGAGAAACAACAAGCACTCACGTATTACTGTTTTATGTACTTTTCCATATCTTTGTGAATTAGCAACAAAACATTAAGGGGCATATTTATACTCCGTTTGCGCCGAATTTGCGTCGTTTTTTTCAACGCAAATTCAACGCAAAACTAACTCCATATTTATACTTTGGCGTTAGACACGTCTAGCGCCAAAGTTCATGGAGTTAGCGTCATTTTTTTGCGTGAACACCTTCCTTGCGTTAATGATATGCAAGGTAGGCGTTCCCGTCTTAAAAAATGACTGCGATGCATATGCGTCGTATTTATACTCCCGGGCAAAAATGACGCCCGGGAGTGGGCGGGACTAAAAAACCTGCATTTGCGCCGGATTTTAGCGCCTGGGTCAGGGCAGGCGTTAAGGGACCTGTGGGCTCAGAATGAGCTCAGAGGTGCCCTCCCAAGCCCCCATGGACACCCCCTGCCACCCTTGTCCACCCCAGGAGGACACCCAAGGATGGAGGGACCCATCCCAGGGAAGAAAAGGTAAGTTGTGGTAAGTATTTTTGTAAAAAAAAAATTGTGGCATAGGGGGGCCTGATTTGTGCCCCCCTACATGCCACTGTGCCCAATGACCATGCCCAGGGGACATAAGTCCCCTGGGCATGGCCATTGGGCAAGGGGGCATGACTCCTGTCTTTGCTAAGACAGGAGTCATGTTAATGGCGTCTGGGCGCCAACAAAAAATGGCGCAAATCGGGTTAAGACGATTTTTTTGCCTCAGCCTGACTTGCCCCATTTTTGGACGCCCAAACGCCATTTTTCCCTACGCCGGCGCTGCCTGGTGTACGTGTTTTTTTTTCACGCACACCAGGCAGCGCCGGTCGGCTAACGCCGGCTAACGCCATTCAATAAATACGGCGCCCGCATGGCGCTTCAGAATGGCGTTAGCCGGCGCTAATTTTGTTGGCGCAAAACTGCGTTAGCGCAGTTTTGCGTCAAAAAGTATAAATATGGCCCTAAAAATAGTAACGTTGAGGGGCTATTTTTATACAGTTAGTACAAATAGTGCCCTCTTGGCAATTTTACTAAAATGGATTTGGACGTTTCAGGGCGTTTCAAAAATAAAACCAATGGAGTAGTACTAACCACACTCCTGAGTGCCTTTGTGACTCAGATCCATACTGTATGCAGTGCAATCTTAAAAATGACTGCCACATATTCAGTGCTTAAATTGTAAATAACAAGGTGCCGGTGCCCAAAGCTCTCCTCTTAAACTCGCGGCTGCTGCATTTAAATGTGCGAGCACAGAATACTGGAGCAGCGTAATCCTGAAGCCATCTCTGGCTGTTAATCTATTTACAGCAACTCCCTACCGCTCCAGCTCACTCTTGCAGCTTTCTGCTTTGTAACTTTGGGACGTTTTTTCGGGTTTCCCTTCCTCCGTCTTTCCCATATGTGTTTTTTGCTCACAGCAAATGCATGAGGCAGAAGAATAAGTCCCAGCCCTCAAAAATAAGTGCAGGTGCTCAGCACCGGAAACAACAAGCACAAATTAAGCACTGTACATATTTAGAAAGAAACAAAAATGTTGAAAGCGAGAGTATGACAAAAAGAGAAAGTCATCACATGTTGAATTAAATATCTGTGAAAGTATAAGGTAGTAATGGGGCTGCATTTAACATTTCCCTGTGGTGTCAGCGCTTTCGCTACACAGTTAAACCATTTTCGGCACAAAATGTTATCTTAGAACTTTTGCCATGTTATGTCCTCTCGGGCATATTTTTGGTTCCACTGCTTTGCATGGCAGCCACAAACAGAAATCAGCATCTGACTCGCCCTGGATGAGCTTTGCTTTCTAATTACTACATTACAGTGGTTCTTTAGTAAATTGACCACTGGATCACAGCTTCTTGTGGCAGAGGCTGTTGAAGCAATGTTGTTAGAAACCCATCACTTCTCCTGAGTCCAACAGGAGAACTGAGAAGTTGGCAAATACGTTCATCTGCCAGTTTGCGGCGGATGCCCCATCACCACCCACCCCACCTCTAAATGAGGTTTAGAACCAAAAAGGAAGCAGGCACTGTTCACATCTGACAGGGGATCACTGCTGTTTGAGAAAGGTTTCGTACAGTTTTTTATGGAAGTATTGTACACAAGTCATTGGCCAGCAAAGATAATTGCTTAGGATTAAGTCAACAGTATGTATTATTTGTTTGGCCTTGGGCACTGCCAAATATATCTTAGTTGAAATGCCAGAGGTCCATGTTAACTACGACCTACCAACTCGTACTTCTTCCACAGTAGCTATTCGCTGTACTCGTGCCCGCTCACTATTCGCTTGATGTCAATAGCACATGATTCTGGGACGCACTTCAATCTGTGCCCCCATACTTCATACTGCCAAGCTACTGTGGCCGCAGGATTTACAGAGAACTGCTGTCTGAGAGAAGGATGCATAAGACAAACTTTGATGATTAGGGGCCAGATGTACAAAGGTAAGTGTTTGCGATTACCAAATAGCGAATTTGTGAGATTCGCTTTTTGGTGATTGTAAACACCAATCTACAGATGTGTGTTTTACACATTTTGCTATTTCCAGTGGGTTGCAAATAGACCTACCTCAAGGATATCACTGAGGGAGGTCTCAGTTTGTGACCCACTGGGAATCGCAAAAATCAAAGGGTTCTGTCATTGCTTAATAGTAAAGCAAATTTTTTCTTATATGCAGCCTGTTTTCTTTATAGGGAAACAGGATGTGCTTCAAAAAGAAAAATTCAACGTTTTCTTTTCATTTTTCAAGAGTAGGCAGTGGTGCATAGGACCCTTGTCTGCTCTTAAAAGATAATTGTACAACCTTTCTCAAAGAGGAGTGGAAGGGGTCCCTTTAGGATCCCTTCCTATTTGCGAATGGGTTACCACCTACTTAAAGTTGGTGGTAAAATGCAAATGTTTTGGAACCGCATTTCAGTCACAAAACATTTATACATACCACTGCAATTTGGTATTAAGAAGGGATGCCCTAAACACACTTCTTCCTAATACCATATCATAAACTTAAATTGTGATTCAGTAACAGGTTACTGCATCACAATTTTGGCTTGGAACATTCAAAAATACCTTTTTGTATTCCCAAACGTCCTGATTTCCAGAATCGGGCTGTTTACGAATGAAAAAGCTCTTTCTACATGCGGCCCCAGCTCCCTTGTGTTAGACATGACAGCATTAGGGTGCTCATCCCCCAATGTTTTGCCTGTCTCCTTCCATTTTTCTGACCCTGTTTTTGCTGATTTTAGGACTCTGCACACTTTACTACTGCTGTCCAGTGCTAAAGTACATATGCTCTCTCCCCTAAACATGGTAACATTGGTTCCTACCCAATTGGCATATTTAGTTTACCTGTAAGTCCCTAGTAAAGTTCACTGCATGTGCCCAGGGCCTGGAAATTAAATGCTACTTGTGGACCTGCAGCACTAATTGTGCCACTCATATAAGTAACACCTTAACCATGTCTCAGGCCTGCCATTGCAAGGCCTGTGTTTGCAGTTTCACTGCCAAGTTGACTTGGCATATAAAGCTACTTGTCAAGCCCTAAACTCCTCTTTACTACATATAAGTCACCCCTAAGATAGGGCCTAGGTAACCCATAGGGCAGGGTGCTATGTAGGCAGGACGTGTACTTATGTGTTTTACATGTCCTGGTAATGAAACAATAATACATTCATTTCCCACTACTGTGAAGCCTGCTCCTCTCACAGACCAACCTCAGAACTGCGCTCATATACTCTTAAGTGGTAGATTCTAATCTGAAAGGAGTAGCCATGACTTGTTTGGTATTGCCAGAATGGTAATAGAAAATCCTGCTTACTGGTGAAGTTATATTTAAGATTACTATTTTAGAAATGCCACAGTTAGAAAGTGGGCATTTCTCTGCACTTACTGCATACGTGCCTCACAGCCTGTCTCCATTCCTCTTCTGGTCTGTGCTGGTTGACAGTTCCCCTTGTGCATTCCATCCAGACAACCATAAACACAGGACTCAGTCACATCTGCATTTATCTGCATACTGAATGGGTCTTCCTGGACAGGAAGGGTGGAGGGGCTCACAATTACATTTTAAAGGCCAATTGACTGCTCTCACACAAAGGACTGATAGACCTCTACAGGGATCCTGGCAGACTGGACTAGGCTAAAAGGGGAACTTGTGCAGTTCTAAACCACTCCTTGAAGTTTCCCCTACTTAAAAGGCATTTTTGGGTATATAAACTGGCTCTCTGACCCCACCAAATCAGACACTTCTGGGTCTACACTGAACTCTGTCAGAGGAGCTGCCTTGCTGCCCAAAGTACTCATCTGGACTTCTTTGCTGAGAAGGACTGCTGCCCTGCTGTTGCCCTGCTGCCCTTCTGGCCTCTGACTTAGCTGGAAGGACTCTGCCTTCCCCAAAAGTGCTCTCCAAGGGCTTGGATTCAGCTTGCCTCCTATTTTGAAGTCTAAGGGACAACAATGTATTCACCCACTAGTTTTTAGCTAGTTTTCCAACTTTCCGACAGGAAGTACTTCAGCAATGCCAAAACTGACGCTCCAGCCTGCTCCCACTCCATGGACATCACTGCACGCAATGACCACGGCCTGCAACGCAAGTCAGACGTTGCCACGACTCCGCTAACATCACACAATGTCATTGCAAAGCCATGAAGCCGACACATGACGTCTTGACCGACTGGATCCATCGGCCCCGCCGGGTCACAAAGGATCAATGCATCACTGCCGATGCTGCACCAGCTCCCCCTGCAACCGGACTGAACCGATGCCTCGCCTCCACCTGCCTCACAAGTGCAGAACCAACGCCTCATCTGTCCAGAAGCGGTAAGGGACAGACGCCGCACCTGCTGCAGTGCCGCCTCATCTCCCCAACTCCGTGCGATATCTTTATTCCTTTGTTCTCAAAAGGTACTGTACCTGGGTGTCCGTGCAACCATGTGACCGGCGCTTGTCATGTTGGATTATTGGGAATGGCTCAGTCAACGACACCGAGATCGCCTCAGTTGGAGTTATTGTGTTTCTAAGCACTTTAGTGGGATTTCATCTTTAAAAATTCATAACACTGCTTGTGTACATTGGATTTTCATCATTTGAACCTTATTTTATTCAGATAAATACTATCTATGTTTCTAAACTTGTATGGTGTATTTCTGTGGTGTTTTACTGTGATGCTGTATGGGTTATTGCATAAATACTTTATATATTGCCTTCTAAGTTAAGCCTGACTGCTCAGTTCTGAGCTATCAGAAGGTGATAATAGGATAATTTGAATTGTATTGTGACTTACCCAGACTAGGATTGCGGCCCCTGCTTGGACAATGGAGTATACCTCTGCCAACTAGGGACTCCATTTCTAACACCTTGCAATACGCCGCTAAGGGCTGTTAGTTTGGAGACAATGTGAACTGTTATTGTAGGCCGGCGCATGGTACTCAGTTTATTTAGTGAAGAACGGATGGATACTTTTAGTTTTGCTCATATGCTTGTCTCCATCTGTTTGACTTTCAGTTAGCCCCATTTTGATGTTGACCTCTTGCCATTATGCTCTGCCATTGCTCGAGGAGTCTAAAAGAGGTTGAGCATATGGTAGAACTTTGGGGATGGTAACCTAACTGGGCGAAGTGGCAAACTGTAAGTCAAAGCCATGAAATCCATCAGCACTCCTGTGAGTTGTTGTAGTTTGTCCACATGTGTGATTAAACCAGTGAATGTCTACAAGTCTGTGGATAATTTAGGCCTATGATACAGTTGGTTATGGCAGACACTCAAAAAGACAACTACATGTATTATTTTGGGAGGAGGTAAGTTCTGACTCATTGCCTTCTCAGATACTTTAATCCATTACTATTTGCTTGAGTCTGAGTGGTTATCCGTCCCTGGTAGATAATCTCGTTTCAGATTTTTGACTGATATCATTTAATAATTTGGTAAAGTGACATGCAGAATCAAGTTATCCACTCTCCTCAATACTTACGAGTAAGGAATATTCAACAAAGAGGAATAGAGAAAACTAGCAAAAACAAATAGGATAATTGTGGTGAATAGGTTATTAACTAAGAAATCAATTAAGTAATAGTTGAACCATGATTGTAGTATCCACAATAGTAGCTGCTGCATCACCATTAGCTAAGTTGGGGGCAATGTATGAAAACCAAAATTTGTGAGTCGGTAATTGCGATTCAATGCGAATTGCAATTACCAACTCGCAAATTGGAATGTACATAGTAATTGAAGAACAATTTAGCGATTCAGTGCCAAGTCACATAGCAATTTCCGATTGACTTGGCACCGACCTAAATTGCGAATGGGGGTGTTACTGAATCGCATTTTGCAACCCATGCGACAGCAGGAGTAAAAGAATAGAGAAACTACACTTCCTGGTGATGGGTAATGACTTGAGAACCAGGAAGTGCCTCCCATGGATGTGGGAAGAGCCTAGCCAACACACTCAGCAGAGGCACACCAAGCACAGAAGAGCAACTGCAGCCATGGGTAGCTAAACAAAGGAGGCAAACAAAGCACAGAGGGAGAGAAAGTTGACATTTTCTGAAAAAGAGTTGGAAGTCCTCCCTGAGGAGAGCTGCCTACATCATGAGGGCCTGTTTGGGAAGGCAGCAATGACTGGACCTGACTCACAGAAAAAAATCTGGATGGACATACAAAGCACAATTGATGTGGTTGTCAAGCAAGATGGATGCTGCATAGCAGAGTGTAGAGTGCAGAGCGGCTGAGGAGAAGCTGCTCCCTATGTATCATGCCCCCGGCTTTCCTTCCTGAGATGGACCTAAATTGGCGGAGCTTGTCAGCGGGTGGCCCTGCCGAATCCGACAGCACGGGCCCTGAGGACCGGACAGGTTTTGAAGCGGATAAGGGAAGCGGTGTGGGTCTCGGCTGCCGCTGCATCGTGGGATCAATCGAGCGCACCCTCTCCCTCGGCAACCGGAGTGGTAGTGCTATAATTAACAACAGCCTCCCTGGTTTTCCACAAAATAAAAAGGAAGTAAGAGGAGGGGAGGAAGGGGGGGCAGGCTGGATTAGCAAGACCCAATAAAAGGCACCAGGCTCTCTAACTGACATTTCTTAAGAAACATACTAAAATGCTAGGCACTTGAATTGATATAATTTAAGAGCACACTAAAATGTTAAAGTACTTACCAAGTGGGCTGTAACTGGGTACAGCCAGACATTGCATTCTTCTTCCGCTACAATTTCACCGGCTTGTTATTTTAAGCAGTCGCAGGCGAGTTTTCAAGCTAGAGCATGCTCGCTTCAAGACTAATGTTTACATTAAAACAAATACTCTGGTAATGGCGGTGGGGGAGTTCTAATGCTACTTGCCACTCAGCTGGGTATAGCTGGTCATCCTCGCACGCCTCATAAGACCGTGAGGTGTGTTTTAAAGAAGGTGATACAGAACGTGATAACGGCAGCTACAGGATTAGCCGAGTTGGTGAAAACACTTCCTAGCACCTTGAAAATAAACATGGCACCAAAAACTGCCTGGAACTCGGGCGATAAAGTTGAGGGAACCAAGACAACACATGCAGGGAAGGATAAAGGAGATCCAGCTGGAGTAGTCAGGCGCCCTATCACGATAACGGCGAAATCAAGTGGGAAAAATACAATTGGTGTTGGTAGGGACATCAAGAATGATGACGGTATCACTCCCCCTTTGGACGCTATGGGGAAAGATAAAATTCAGCCTACAATCCCATCCTTTCTTGCCTTAGGAGTACAAGAAAGGTACACTGAACATACAGTGCCCCCTCCAGCAAACAGTCAACCTGTATTAGAAGCAGTACCTCCGGGAACCAGCAGGGAGAGGGTTCCCATTGAAACTAATCAACCTCTCAAAAAGGCTTCACAAGGCGACGACGACCCACTAGGTATCTTGGACAGTAGTGTGGTGACAAAAAAGAAGGGGAGCGTATTCCCTATTAGTAAAAATTTACATCAAGCACAGCGGTCTAAGATCCCAGCCGGGAGAGAGGCGGTTGGTGACATGGATGATACAACCGCTACACTGAGTACTGAAGTCTTGCAATACGTGTCGCCAAAACTGACGGTAGGAGATAAGTAAACTGAAAAGAGCTTAAAACCCCTGTACAGAGAAATCAGGGATCAACAAGAATGAATAGTAGTAGACGCGGATGGGATTAGGGAAGTGTTTCAGAGGTATTACATGGAGCTATACAACACTACACCTTCGTATACAGAGGTAGAGATGCTGGAGTTTCTTAGTTCTATTAGGACTAGCAAACTATCAGACGAAGACTATTTGAATTTGGAGGGACATATTCACAGCTCGGAATTAGAAATGGCAATGAGCGATCTCTCCACAGGGAAAGCCTCCGGTCTTGATGCAATTCCCGTAGAATTCTATAAAAGCTTCAAAACACTCTTGTTCCCTCTGATGATGGAACTATTTACTCAGGTGCAAAATGGTAGTAAAACCCCGGCATCTTGGGATATGGCCACTATGGTGGTCTTTTTGAAGAAAGGGAAGACTCCACAAAATCCAGGCTCATATCGGCCAATCACATTGATAAATAGCGATGTAAAAATGTATTAAAAAATTCTTGGGGCTCGATTATCTTTGGTTATCAAGAAATTGGTAACACCCAGGCAAAATGGGTTCATTCCAGGGAGAGACACTACCAAACACATTCGGAGGGTCATCACGCTTTCCGATGCTACAGAGGTGGTGGAAGAACCTGTGGCAGTCACGCTTCTAGATGCTGAGAAAACGTTTGATAGGGTAAATTGGAAGTATCTGTGGCAGGTTTTGGAAACTTATGGGTTCGGGAAGAAATTAATCCTAGCAATAAAAGCTATATATAGTTCCCCTGGGGTGAGAATACAGCTAATGGGAGGGCAATCTGAGTGTATTCAAGTGAGGCGGGGTACTAGATAGGGGTGTCCATGTTCCCCACTGTTGTTTGCTATCTATATAGATCCCCTGCTCAGACAGCTAGAAGGGAACAATATGATATCGCTAGTTTGTAGGTTTGGCTGGTATACAAAAGTCTTGGCATATGCAGATGATATAGCCATTCTAACTTCCAATCCAGATGTAGCACTGAAAGAAATTGAAGAGGTGAGAAGCAAATTTGGGATGTTCTCTGGCTTTTTGCTAAACAGAGCAAAAACGCAGCTGCTGACCAATAGACATGTGAGCACACAGGATAATCGGAGGGTCGACCACGCAGTATACCTTGGCATCGACATCACTCCAAGGGTAGGAGAGATTGTCAATCTGAATTTGGACCCGATATTGGTAAAAGCTAAATATGATATGAATAGATGGAATAACTTACATATGACTATAATGGGAAGGTGTATATGGTCAAAATTATTCTTCTTCCTAAATTGCTGTATATTTACTGTGCTATTCCATTGAGTTTCATAAATTCCCAGTTTGAGGAGATAGATCGATTGGTAATGAGATTTATATGGGCATATGGTAAGTGTAGAAGGGCGGGTAAGTTTATGTCTTTACCTCGGGAAAAGGGAGGGTGGTCCCTCCCAAATATGAAATTATATCAACTTGCAGCAGCTTTCCAGTATATGCAGCCATTATTTGGGGGGAAGATCGATAAGACTGGGGCAGAATATTGTCCAAACATCTACGAGCAGCTGGTAGGATCAATAGCGAATGGATGTTTGTTAACTTTTCATGAACCTGGGTATTACAAGAAAGTACGATATAAGGTACTGGAAGCGGTCTATAGATGTGAATTATTATACAACAATAAATAATAACCCGTCTTTGCCTGAAATATTTAAAGATAATTATGCTGTAAAATGGGCTTCTTTAGGCATAAGAAGGCTAGGAGACTTTTTTGATGATTTTGGGGTTAAGACGTTTGAGAGTCTTCAAGAACAATTTGGACTTGAACGAAGGGATTTTTTCAAATATTTACAGATAAGAGACTTTTTGAGTAAAAAAACGGGGGGGGCGCAGGGATTCAAAAGTAATCTCTTGTTGGAGGATATATTGGAAAAATATAATATAACAATAAAATTAATTTACTCATCATTGATGCTAGAACAGCCCAACGGTCTGGAGAAGCAGAGTGAGAAGTGGGAGGGTAAGTTGTAGATGGGGGTATTCATTTCTTTAAATCATTAGAACTGGGATACACCATGCTGCTTTCTTCCTCGCTACAAGCACAATACTACAAGACGGTGTTTGATTTATACTATACACCAGCTCATCTTGTTAAATGGAGTTGATTACGAGGGACAAATTGCCCGAGATGTGGGATGTTTGGAGCCAACATCATCCATATGTTTGCTACTTGTGGGAAATTGTCGGCATTGAAGGGTGGTATTCAACTTGTGTTAAAAGGAGTAGTGGGATATGAAGTTGATCTTACTCCTGAGATTATGGTCTTGGGGGTTGCAGAAAAAGCGGGGGAATGGCACAGAGCCTATATTTTCTTGGCTATGGCGGTCTATCGATTGTGCATCTCCTCTGCATGGTTGGACCCACTACCCCCATCGTGGCAGCAGTGGTTGGGCAAATTATTATCTGTGTATCATCTTGAAGTTGCTCTGTATGAACGGAAGGGGAGATCAGCTAGGAGAAAAGGGAAAGTAATATGGGGACAATTTCAAGAATGAATCCTGGCTCACTAATGGATGGCAGTGGTTAAAATTCTAGCCTCGTAACACAATGGAAATTCTGTCTTCAATTAGACTATGTATCTATCTTTGATT
Source organism: Pleurodeles waltl (assembly GCF_031143425.1). NCBI lineage: Eukaryota > Metazoa > Chordata > Amphibia > Caudata > Salamandridae > Pleurodeles > Pleurodeles waltl. Next base: position 284,796,627 of record NC_090447.1, read on the forward strand.
TCCTATGTTATGGTTTAAATTGGTGTATGAATGTAATTATTTCTCTTTCTTTTCCGAATAAATAAAAAAAACAAAAAAACAAAAAACAAAGCTCAATTGATGCTATTGGAGTCAGCCACCGCTCCATTGAGGAAGTGTGCGAATACTGGTATGACTTCAGGTCAAGAACCAATTAAAGGGTTGCAGAGTGGATGAAGGAGACAAATGGAACAGGTGGGGGACCTTGGCATCGACATCTTCAAAAGTAAGTAGCACATATCACATTTTCACACCTTTCAGAGCACTATGCACACAACCTCAGATCATAAAAGCATGCATCGTTCAGATAATTTCATGCCTATAAGTCCAGATCAAGTATAGGGCATAATGGTTAATGTAGTCCAGTAGTCCGAAACGTGATTTATTTTTGTTTTTATTTTGATAACTCAGACATCTGAGGTGCACTGACAGTGTAGCCTCTGGGTCCCACAGGTCTCCCTCAGGTATCCCTATGTGTGGAGGGAGGTGATAATGCCACCATGGCAGCAGAGGAGGCAGTCAGCTTTACCCCGGAGGAGTGCAAGCCACAAACCATTATTCACAATGCACCGGAAACCACAGAGGCACAGATCTGGACAATGAGGGTGTAAACCTGACTTCCAGTACACAGATGAGTGATAGTCAGCCACAGAAATGTGCAGGGTGTGGGCGTAGAAGGCATCGTCTGACACATGCTGCAGGTGACGAGGATGCCAGTACTCAACTTTTTCTGGTGCTGGAGGAATTCCCACTCAACCGTCAACGTCTGCAAAACAAACATATGTGCTTACTGAACAGGAATTTACACCGTATGCATCAGACTCTCAAACAGGGATTTGGGAACGTGGAAACACAATTGCACACCATGAATGGAAATATGGTCAATGTAATATCAATTCAGAAAATAGCAAGGTAGTGATATGTTGTGTCTGATTGTTTGGTACTCTAATCACCCATGAGAGTATCCAGCTGCTAAGTGAAGCCTGCAAAACTGAAGCAGCTTTTTGCGTGAAGATACTAGTCCTAATGTTATGTCATGGTATGTCATGTTATGTATATTTGTATAGTGATCCGCAGCAGCGACAGAAGCCTCAGGAAGAAGGAAGATGTGGAGATGAGCAGGAAGCAGGAGGCTTGACCACGTAAGAAGAAAGGAAAGGAGAGGGTCATGAATCCAACCAATGGTAAATAATGAGGGGCCTGAATGCCCATTTTAAGCTGTTTTTAAAGCAATATATTTAGCTGAGAGTGCATGCTTGCACTGCTGTGCAATATATAATTTTTTTTAAACTAGGAAAGCCAATAGATGTTGCTTGGACAAAAATTATTGGCTTTGCCAATGCTTGTTTTCTTTCCTGTTTCCACCTAGTCTGTTCTTAAAAGCAAAGGGATCTCTAAGCAACAAACTGATATATGACATGTCCCCTAAATAGATTGATGAAAAATGTTTGTACTGCATGTGCCCACTTCTGAGTCGGTCCTATGAAGCAGCTTGTTGCATGCCTAAGCCTGAAATACTTTTATAACTAGTTTAATCGGTGGAAACTCAGTGCTTCATTTGTAAATAAAAATGTGCTGGTGACCAAAGCCCTCCTCTTAAACACACGGCTGCTGCAATTAAATGTGAGAATGCGGAATACTGAGGCAGCGTAATCCAGAAGCAGTCTCTGGCCTCTACAATCCATTTAAAGCCACTTCCTGCCCCTTCAGCTCACTCTTGCAGCTTTCTGCTTTCTTCCATTGTGACGCTTTTTCTTTTTTCTCTTCCTCAGTCTTTATCATATGTGTCTTTTGCTCGCCTTAAATGCTTGAGGCAGAAAAATAAGCACCGGCCCTCAAAAATAAGTGCTGGTGCTCCACACCGGTAACAACAAGCACACATTAAGCACTGTGGACACCTCATGCATGGTATTACTACATGGAGGTGCCTGTGCCAGGAAGGCAAAGTCAGGAGTAGATGAGACTAATTACAGAAAAAGATGCCTAGTGTGCCATGTACTACTCATGTCAAAGTGAAAAATGCCCTATGATGTGGCCAGTGTTGATGATGTCATAGCGCTTATTTAGTTGATTGGATTGTAGTCTGGAAGATCGATTACAGGAATGTCTTGATACCTAAATATAATCTATAAACTATTGAAGGCCAAGATATGAACATGTACATGCATATATAAAAGTATAGATTTACAGATCTTACATCCACATCTACGTACCTTGATGATAAATATTGTCAATTTACATAGATGAAGAGGTAGCCATAGTAAATCCATTTAAACTTACCTGTCAATATTTTTGTCCTTGATATTTTGCCTTCGATATTCAGTTATAATTAATGACCACCTCTGCTTGATATTCAGGATCCACATCAGTGAATTGTTGCTAAAAAGATATATACTCATATGACAGGGTTTTTGTCCTTTGGACATTAGTTTGAAAGTCAATAAGGACAAACAAAAACTATGTTGTTGTTGCTTTGTAGACTTTTGAACAGCTTAATGTACTGTTGATAGAGGGCTTGTTCCAAATTAAGAAAGCACTGAGGGAGATTCCTTCTAGTTTGTTGTCATTAATTTAACTTCTATATACTAATATTTCTGTGCAGGCTAAGTTAGGTTCCCCATGGACGTCTTTCGAAGAGTCTAAAACTTTGAATGGTCTGCGCCAAAGATGTGTCTTTTTCCAGTCATTTTTGGGCTTTACATAGTAGACTGGCCTTCTGCGTCTAAAGGAAATGTGAGCAAAAAACGTTTTCTGCATTGTAGCTAAAAATTTCCTATTAATGCTGGTTTTTAGACTAAGCACTGGAGCTCTGCTGTCCAGTGCCCCTTGTATGTGCTGTGACTCATAAAAAATGTAGATTTTTCTTAATCTCTGATTAACGTATTTAACTCCCTACATCTAGGCCACAGAAAGCTAACTGTCAATTGTGTAATGCACCGCTTACTGTGCCACCCAATATTGTGACAAAAAGGATATAGCTGCTGGCTTACCAGAATAGCCTAACAGCTGCAGTTTAAACCTGGGGAAAACCTTCCTTTTGAATATTATTAGGTCATCCCTATGTTGGCCCACAAGCGAGGGTGCATTGTATTAATAAATGGGCCATGTAGACATTTAGGGACATATTTAAGATCCCCTAGCACCATTCTAACTCCACAATACTGTATTTTTTTATGCTAATGTGTCATTAGAAGGCCAAAAACACTGTGCCATAATTACAAAGTATGCATGCATTGCACCACTTTGTAACCCTTTATGCTACATTATGTCTGCGCCAGGTGTTATTATGCAAAGGAGGAGTTCTTCCATTGGGGGGGAATGGGGCAAGGAAATCTAAGAGATTTCCTTTCCCCATTTTTTTGGCATTTTTAACGTCTGCTCAGAGCAGGCTTTAAAAGGAGGCTTCCATTGGTTACAGTGGGCCTCTGGGTGCTTTGCAGGATTAGCTTCAGACTTTTTAATGCTAATCCTGCAAAGTGCTGGACTAGCATAAAAAATTCTGATGCTAGCACCCTAACTACCACCATGGTGCACCATATTTTAAATACGGTGCACACATTGTGGCATTAGGGGGGCCGCTAAGGGGGCGCAAGAAAAGTGGCACTGCACTATGTGCAGCACCACTTTTCTTAAATATGCCCTCTAATGTTGCCATGACTCTCCAGTGACAAGCCTACAAAATCTATATTCTCTGTGGAAGGCCTTGTTTCTCCTATGATGAAACTAGAGTACAGAATAAAAAATGTATTTGGTACCTCAGGTTTGAGACCTGCTACAAAAATAATTAAACCATGCTCCCTAATACTTCTTAAAGGCCCAATTCAGTGGTGATTCTTAATAAATGCTTTAGAAAAGTGATTTTTTAAATATTATCTTTTACTTCCTGAAGTTCCTAGGGGATAATTTACATTAGCTCTCATGTCTAAATCAAGTGTTTGATCTTAATTAGGACTGAAAGTTCTCCCCCAATAGGCCACTTTGATTGAGAGGGGTAGGGATGACCACTTTGAGCTTAACTAGAACTTCAGAGCTGGAGCTTATGACCCTCCTTCTGACACACCAGTGTCAAATCCTGCCTGAAGAGTCTGTCTAAGGCACATGTCCCTTGAAAGTTATCAAAGAGGACTAGAAAACAATTATTTTGTATCCCATCATTGGCTGCTGATGGACCCTGCTTTTGTTCTACCAGATGTCTATCCCCTGTTTTATTCTGGGTCCAGGCATTAAACTATATTTGAGTATTAAATGTAGGAGAATACTGGTAATTTCCATAACACCCTCCAATGCACACACCCAGTTCTCAGGGCCCCAGCTTAGTTTGGCTGAAGACTTTGGCCAGCTTGACATATACATGGCACATTGCATCTTCGGTCCATTTGCAGCAAGGCAAATATGAATTAATGAAAAATTAGGTAGGGTTACTCCCTGCAAATTTTATTCCATCGATTACTGCCTGTGTTGGCGGTAGGCTGCCGAAATGGTGTCAGTGCCCTGGGAAAATACAGGTTTGTGCTGTATTGCTTAAATATGGCACACTCCTGTCCTTTCCCTTTGACATAGGGCAGCACAGCAAGGTGAGTTGCTGTGCTGTTCTGTATCAAAAGCCAATAATATGGGCCTCAGCTGCATATTTATGAGATGCTTGCAACTCAGCTGTGTCACTTTAGTGATGCAATGATGGCGCAAGGCTTTCAAGCATATCTAGGATACCACGCAAATGCACTTTGTGTGACTTTCAATGGCCTTATAGGTATGGAGTAGGGCAAGACAGCACAATTTTCTGCACTGCTTTAATCTGCTTTAGGGAGGCATTTAATGGGTATTGCGATGGGCGTTCCGAAGCAACACCCATGGATTTTGATGCTTCCCCAGATTTACATAACGATTTAAATCTGGGGATGCGTCAAAACCTTATGCCTCCTGAGGTGAAGTGTAACAAGGAGAAATAACTTTATTTCTCCTCGTTTTTTCCTCTTTCCCTGTGTGCTGCATTCTGTGTGGTAATATTCTCTCTCTCTCCACATAGCTATTAACAAAGCCAAAAAAGGTGCACTTTTGGATGAAGTACTAAGCTATAGGGTTTATAAAAGCTCTATAATCCATTTTAGTTTTTTCAAAGACAATTAAAACAGACATTGGCATATATTAAAACTAAATATTATAAAAACATTTAAACAAAAATGAGAGGCAACATAACACGGTACATACAAAGAAGATTGTACAATGAAGCAATCAAGCACAAGACAAATGGGAACATTGTTTTTTTTCACTTAAATCTTTCTTTCAAAACATGTAAACAAGCGCAGCTAACACGTCTTGCCTTGTCAAAACTGAATTTTGAAAAGGTAACAGTGCTCAAGATTATAGATCACAGAATACCTTATAAGAACACTCCAAAAGAAGCAGATACACTACATATTAAAAACAAAATACTATACAATTCAATTGTACCGAACATGAAATGAAAAGGCATCAGCTTGTCTAAGCATACAGCATCACATAAGATAATCAATCTTCCGGAATGTGCTAACACATAAAACAAAATCACCATAATCCCAATCAATCCTAACGCAAACTCCATAAGTGGTGTTTAACTCACAAAATGCTAGGAATTCAATAACAAAAACAGAGAAAACAAGAAATGAAGGTGGTAAAGAAACCATGAGTTGTCACCATATCTACAAAAATTCTCCCAATAAAGAACTTTCCACGAGTGAATACGCAGGACCCAAGCTTCAGAAAATGAAAACTGAACCTTAGTAAAAATAGATTTGCATACGTCATTGCTTGAGGATTAATTGATCAACAATCAGGTAAAGGTCAAAAGTATAGAGGGGCATATTTACACTCCGTTTGCGCCGAATTAGCGTTGTTTTTTTAGACGCAAATTCGGCGCAAAATTAACGCCATATTTATACTTTGGCGTTAGACGCGTCTAGCGCCAAAGTAGGAGTAAAGAGCGTCATTTTTTTGCGTGAACGCCTTCCTTTCGTTAATGAGATGCAAGGTAGGCGTTCCCGTCCAAAAAAATGACTGCGACGCAAATGCGTCGTATTTATACTCCCGGGCAAAAATCACACCCGGGAGTGGGCGGGTCAAAAAAAACCCGCATTTGCGCCGCTTTTTAACGCCTGGGTCAGGGCAGGCGTTAAGGGACCTGTGGGCTCAAAATGAGCCCACAGCTGCCCTCCCATGCCCCCAGAGACCCCCCCTGCCACCCTTGCCCACCCCAGGAGGACACCCAAGGATGGAGGGACCCACCCCAGGGACATTCAGGTAAGTTCAGGTAAGTATAAATATTTTTATTTTTATATTTTTTTTGTGGCATAGGGGGGCCTGATTTGTGCCCCCCTACATGCCACAATGCCCAATGACCATGCCCAGGGGACAGAAGTCCCCTGGGCATGGCCATTGGGCAAGGGGGCATGACTCCTGTCTTTACTAAGACAGGAGTCATGTAATGGCGTCTGGGCATCGTTAAAAATGGCGCAAATCGGGTGGAGGTGATTTTTTAGCGTCAACCTGACTTGCACCATTTTTAAGACGCCCTAACGCCATTTTTCCCTACGCCGGCGCTGCCTGGTGTACGTGGTTTTTTTCCACGCACACCGGGCAGCGCCGGTCTGCTTGCGCCGGCTAACGCTATTCAATAAATACGGCGCCCGCATGGCGCTTCAGAATGGCGTTAGCCGGCGCAAAAATTTTTGACGCTAAACTGCGTTAGCGCAGTTTAGCGTCAAAAAGTATAAATACGGGCCAGAGTCTTTAAATCAGCCGTCCAAGCTAGAATAAAAAATAGACCATTAAAGTGTAATTGTGCTTACGCCAGCTTAAACCTACCATAAGTGCAACTACTAAAAAGCTGTACTGTGCACCACATTCTCACACAAATGTGACATCCCTCTAGGGGGACTCACATATAGTGCCCTATGGACACATTAATAAACATGTCACATTCACATGCTTACATCCAGAATGTGCACCATCCAGTATTGTGTTGTCAACATCAAATTGCCACTATACTACCAATAGCATCTATACTTCCATTTGACATAGAAAAGGCTTCTACACGAGGATACTCAGGTGAGGTGCCATTGAGACACATCATATCAGATTCTCTTAATTCAAAACAAACGTGCGCCATCACACAAATTAAGAGCTACATCTTTGTTAATCGATGTCCTTCATGGCAATCACAAATCAGTACAGGGAATTCACATATGCCGCCCTTTAACCACATCATGTTTAACTCACATGTTTTAAATCAAAAACACACTATCTCATAAGAATAACATTATTATGAGTTCATTAATATCTTTGATGGCAATAAAGACATCCCCTTAGAGGGATAAGTATAACAAACAATAGTGTGAATATGAGAACACTTGTCTGGCAAAGAGTCTCCTCCAACAGTCAGTCATTCCATCTAAAGTAAGCCGAATTGTAATCCGGCGGCACCTTACATACTACAAGAAAGTCTGCCAGGATCATGCATCAATTTGTCCTTTAAATTGTCTAGCAGAGCCAGATGCAAGTGTTCGGATGAACTCGAGTAGGGCTGTAGGGAAGTTGGTTGAGATTTTTTATTCCAGAGAAAATCACACAGGCAGCCGACGCATTTCGTCAAAGATGACTTTTTCAAGGCGGTTGGTGTCAAGGCTGTGCCATGTCTTAGATAACAACTAGACAGTAAGACATAAACAGTGGCACGCATGCGCTGGTCTGGGAGCACACTACTTTTATTAGATCTACCAATCAGGTGTTTCAAATGGCGTCATACATACATTCCTGGTGCAGCATCCCAAACAACGTATAGTACATTTCTGCATTAGGAAATTATAGGCTAATAATATTGATGGTAGCCACCGTTAACAACAACTAGAATGTAAACCCCACAGGGGATATGTGTGTGCAGGTATAAATGCACACTGCACTTTTTAAGTCCTCCAATAATGGGCACAAGTGAATTGCAATAGTAAAACCATGGTATAAGCAATGATCAAAACAAAGAGTACTGCGAGTAGAATAAAAAATATGTGTATCATAAATGTAATACCATGATTTAGGGGGTCATTCTGACCCTGGCGGTAAATACCGCCAGGGCCGGGGTCGGCGGTAGCACCGCCAACAGGCTGGCGGTGCTCCGCCGGGCGGCCAGAAGCGGAAAGCCGGCGGTGTACCGCCGACTTTTCGCTGCCCATGGGAATCCGCCATGGCGGCGCAGCTTGCTGCGCCGCCATGGGGATTCTGACACCCCATACCGCCATCCTGTTCCTGGCGGGTCGCCCGCCAGGAACAGGATGGCGGTATGGGGTGTCGTGGGGCCCCTGGGGGCCCCTGCAGTGCCCATGCCAATGGCATGGGCACTGCAGGGGCCCCCGTAAGAGGGCCCCACAAAGAATTTCAGTGTCTGCTTTGCAGACACTGAAATTCGCGACGGGTGCAACTGCACCCGTCGCACCTTCCCACTCCGCCGGCTCCATTCGGAGCCGGCTTACTCGTGGGAAGGGTGTTTCCCACTGGGCTGGCGGGCGGACTTTTGGCGGTCGCCCGCCAGCCCAGTGGGAAACCCAGAATGACCGCCGCGGTCTTTTGACCGTGGAACGGTCTTCTGGCGGTTCCCGCTTGGCGGGCGGCGGCTTAGAATCAGGCCCTTAATATCATAAAAATAATACCAGAGCATACCACAGCATAAAAAACATAGTCAATATTCAAATGCCAGAAACGAACCAGAAGCTGAGAAGCATTTAAATCCCTAGTCTATGTGATATATCATAAAGCATCATATCCAAACAAAAATGCCTGAAACCAAAATAGCTGTAAAGCACAAACAAAAAGAAAACAAAAAACAAAAGAGCCGGGACATACACCCAAGAGGCATCACTTTAGTTCCTCAATTTGTACACCAGTGTCACATTTGGCAAATATGTCTCCTAGCAGCAATATTGAGTAGTCAACTCAATTAAAATGAATCCATAGTCCCAAAAGAATAAAAGCCAGAGACATTCAGCTGAGGTGTTCACAAAAGGTCCTCGCAAAAATCATTATATCAACAGTTCAATAGCAACCACAGGGTAAGTTAGAGGAAACCAGTGAGATAAACACAGAAAAGGGCAAACATTTTTAAAAGATTTTATATCACATGACATTCTACAGAGAAATAAAGAAAAGTACATGGAAACCATTACAGAAAGTGATGTAGCTCATGGTCTGCATTAAGTCCCTTATTCAAAGATCTTACCCAGCATATCTATTTGGCTTCTAGTCTTTGTAATTGTAATTCCTTGTCACCTCTCCTTTGATTTGGCAAAGCAGGATCTATGTTCTGGAACCTAAAATTGGCTCTGCTGGCACCACTATCACAATGATGTGAGATCAAGGAGTAAGAGGCATCCGTGGGTGCTGCATGCTCTATGACGCTCTTGAATATGAGATCTTAATTGGTGTGTGGTGTTGCCTACATATATCTTGTTGCATAAACAAATAATAATGTATACAACAAAACAAGATTGACAATTGATCAAATGTACAATGTGATATTTTTTCACAGTGTTATATACAAAATTAGTAGTTGTGTTCATGCCCAGGTGACAGGCATTGCAATCCACACAGGTATAAAAAAACATAGGGTGTTTAATCCAAATGGCCTGTTCCTTACCCTGGGCAAAGTATAACTCAGACATAGCAACTTTCTGATGGCTCTACTTTTCTTATATGTTATGGAAGGTTTGTCTGGTAGTAGCATACCCCACCTCAGGGACCCTTTTTAGTTAAGACCAATGCTTGTTCAGAAGCTTGAAGATCTCAAGGTTAAACCTAGAAAGCATAGAAATGAATGATAGGGATTCCTTTGGCTCAATCATTTGTTTCACCTTCAAAGTGTTGCTAGGGTTAATTTTTCTGGCCTTATCAGCCGCCCATTGTAAGTAGTTCATAATAGCCCTTGGGTTTTGAGCCTGGAGATGGTATGACTAACATGTTGTTTGAAGTGGCACTGTTCACTACAATTACTCCACATTCTTATCATTTCCCCAAAAGGAATAGACAGTTTGGTGCATGGTGGACGCACACTAGCATAGTTTAAAATGCTGGTCACAGCTGTTTCCTTCCTAAACAGAGTACTCAGCAGTTTGTTGCCAGATGTATACAATTTGACATCCAGGAATTGGATTTGTGTCTAAGACATATTCTGTGTATATGTTATGTTGAATGGGTTGTCATTGAGATAGTTAAAGTAGGACTTCATTTGGCTCTCCGTGCTTGTTCAGTTGATGATGATATCATCAAGGCAGCATCTTCAGTAACAGCTCTTCTTAACTCATTCTGTGACTGACAGGCCCAAGCATGTGTGTATTTTACCAAGCCCATGAACAAATTTGCATACAATGGAGCAAATTGTTAGCCCATAGCTATCTCTTGTAGTTGTTGAAGCCATTCCTTGTCTTAGAGGAAGTAGTAATTGGTTAGAGTTAAATCAACCATTTCATGCAACATATTACTATGCTCAAAAATTATTCGCTTTCTGTATATATATAGAAAAAGTCCACAGTCATACAACCATACTCTTTTGTAATTTTTTTTTTTAAACATATTTTATTGTAGTTTCATTTAACCATTGGTGGGTGAACATAATATAGTACAATATAAAATAATCTTGTATCCTTTGTCATAGTCCAATCTTGTTCCTTAACACCCTGTTTCCTCAATGGACAAAGATCTCAACAGTTCCCTCCCCGCCCCTCCCATCTTCCCTCCCTAGAGCCCCTCCCCCCCAGGTGAACCTATCAGTACAGTATAGTACCATCAGTGCGTCTAACAGTGTCGTGCTTGGGGTATGAGATACCTCTCCTCAAGTATGAGGACATTAAACCCCTGCCGTGTACCCAAACCCACTGCCCCTGCAGCTCTGAGGAGAAGCCCCAGTAGTTGAGATGTAAATGTGACTCAGTAGCCTATCAAGCAGCTCCTCCGTCAGGGTCCGTGACTACCTGGCCTTCCTCTCTAAGGGCCTCCAAGAGTAGTTCCCAACCCTGCACCACCTCCGGTCCCCGTATGGCCTCCCTATGAAGGGCACTCCCCTCACAACCCACCCATTTGACCAGTTCTCTAGTCCATTGGGGTACCCTCGGTGCTCAGAAGACAAAAGGAAAGGGGGTCCAAAAGACCACAAAAACTCCCTGTATATCAATGCCTATTGATATTTGTAAGGTGTAGGAACTTCACCAGAGGACATTGGACCCTAGTCCTACAAGGAAAAACGTGAGTCAAAAGGTGGTGAGGTGCCCACTGTATAAATGCAATTAAACTTCTCTGAATCCGTTTTGTCTAAAGACATGTGGTTTTCATCAGACAAGGCTGAGGTCAATATTAGTGTTGCTCCAAATCCAATTTATTATTTGAGAAGAACAAAAACAATACACAGTAGAAATGTAGACACTCATAGGTCCAAAGGAAAATGTGAGTTAGGCCAGCCAACACGTGTTTCGCCCCACAGGCGCATAGGCCAGGGCTTTCTCAAGGCTGGGAAGGAAAAAGAAATGTCGTGAGATTAGATGGCAAAAAATAAATAAAGTGTTGAATATGTTGAAATAGGTAGCGGGAAGTCAAAAGATTGTGCAAAGAAATTGTGCGGAGGAAGTCCCAAAAAGGTCGAGGAATAAGGACCAAGGTCAGTAAAAAGGAATCATGCTGTCCAAAAATATAATTCTTCAAGTCCAAAAAGATCAAGGATAGGCCTGTGCCGGATGGTGAAAAAAAGATGATAAAGAAACAAGTGAAACAATAGAGATGGTCAAGAATTAGGCATATATGATAGTAACAACATATTGAAAATGTCCTTGAGGATAAGTGAAGACAATCAGGCAACCGTGTGAGGAGGTAATCTAAGTTGACTATATTACAGTGGAAAACATGCAGAAAAAAAGAAAAGAAGAAACGCATTGGTGTTGTGGTAAGAAAGTGAATGTGATTGAGAAGGAAGTTGTGACTATACTAAGAAAACGCAAAAAAAACATACCATTTGTAGTATATAGTGTCCAAATCCTCCAGAAAGATCAGTAAGTCAACTGCGTACAAGGCTAACTGGTGTCTCTCACCCCCTGCTAGTATTCCGGGACCTCCCCACAGCTCCTCGCCGCTGCCGCCAATGGTTCCTTTGCCACCGCAAAAAGCAGCAGTGACAGGGGGCATCCCTGTCTAGTGCCACGCCCAACCGAATAACATCTGGAAATTGTCTGTCCAGTGCGTACTCTGGCAGTGGGCTCAGTGTACAACAGTCTTACCCAAGCAATATACTCGGGACCCAGCCTGAGCCGGGACATTACCGCATAAAGAAAATCCCCTTCTAGGCTGTTAAAGGCTTTCTCTATGTCAACCGTCAGGACCCCAGGTGCTGTACTATCTGGAGTCTGGTCCCTCATGATGGCTACCAATCTGCAAATGTTATCCGCCGTGTTTCGCACAGGGACAAAACCCGCCTGATTTGAGTGTATTAAAGTAGTCATATATGGGAGGGGTCTAGTGGCCAATATCTTATTAAGGATCTTATAATCGAGGTTCAACATAGATAGTGGTCTGTATGCCCCAGTCTCTGCATGATTTTTCCCAGGTTTTAGCAGGGGAATTATTATGGATTCCCGCGCCAATGTTGGTAGAACTCCTTGCTCCTTCGCTGTCCCATATAACATCTCCAACCTTGGAACTAACAAGTCTATGTAAGTGGCGTAAAATTCAACAGGGAGACCATCCATCCCCAGTGTCTTCCCCCTTGCTAACTCTCCAATAGCCTTCCTAAGTTTCGGCTGTGTAATAGCACCCCCCAACTGCTCCGCAATATCTGGTGGTAATGCTCTAAGTTGCATCTGAGATAAATAACCCTCAGTAGATTCCCTGTCACATCGGCGTCCACACGTTTATAGGCGTTCATAGTAGGTTATAAAGTGTGCATTAATTTGTTCCTGGCCATATATATGTTCTCCTTGGTCTGATTTTATGTTAAGTATGGCTGAATTCTTATGAGTTTGTGACACCACCTAAGCTAGCATCTGGCCCGGTTTGTCTCTCTCCCCATGTGCCCTAGTAAGGTAATTTTGGTAATCAAAGCATCGGAGACGCTCCACACATTCTTCAACAGTTGCTCTAAGCTCCTGTAAGGAATGTTTTAGTTGTGGATTCTCGGATCTATTTTTTTCTGCCTCTCTTCGCTTGGCTTCCGCCTGCTCAATATCTCTGAGGAGAGTCCTGTGAACCCCATTGCTCCCGCTATGCATCTCCCCCTCATTACCACCTTGAAAGCATCCCATTCAAGCAGTGGGATGCTGGTTGAGGCCTCGTTATCCGTGAAGAATTGGGAGATATATTGTTTCAATTCCCTCTTAAAATGTGCATCTTCTAAAGATTCTGGCTTAAGTTTCGGAGTGGGGATGCAAGGAGGGGGCGAGCCCCACCGCAGAGAAAGCAAGAGAGGGTTATGGTCGGAAAGTGTGCGGGCCAAGTACCCAGCACTAGATATAAGCGAAAAGATTTCTGGTGTGCAAAGAAACACATCCAGCCTAACATGGAGCTTATGTAAGTGAGAAAAATATGAGTAGTCTCTAACCACCGGGTGCAACCATCGTCAGGCATCTATCAGACCCCAATTCATTTGCTAGGCCGAAAAATGTCATGCCACCCTCACCAAAGGGGAGTTGCGCAGAGGGGGCTGTGAGCGGTCCCAAGCGGGGTCTGCTATGCAATTAAAGACTCCCCCATCACCAAGGGGTATTGTAAATGTGTTGCTAATTGGCCTGATATGCGTGTGAGGAATTCTCCTTGCTCTGAGTTGGGTGCACATACATTAATTAATGCTAACTCCCTGCCCTCCAGCAGTCCCCGAATAACTACAAAGCGGCCCTCCGGATCTATGAGATTGTCTAGCATCTGAAATGGGACCCCAGCCCTTATCCAAATCAATGTTCCTCTCGCAATTGCTGAGTATGAAGTGTAATATGCTTGTCCCCTCCAACGCTTTTGTGGGGCTTTCCCCTCTGTGTGGGTCAGATGTGTTTCTTGGAGCATTGCAATTTGAATCCCCCATCGTTGTAAGTATGAAAAAACCTTGTATCTCTTTGTCGTCATATGCATGCCCCTTATATTCCATGAGAGGAATTTGTATGAGTCTAACGATGCCATGTCATTGCTGCACCTGCCTCCCAGGATATGCCCCCCACTGAGTTAACAACTACCATTAAGATCCCTACCCTCCTACGGCGTTGCACCAGTTCCATTGTTAGATCTGTGTTTCACCTAACCCCGTAAACAGACCCCAACAAGTGACATCCCAATTCCCCTTCCCCAGGACAAAAGTTTTAACTACTCTCATCCAAACGTAATGAGTATTTCAACTAGTCCATTTGAACGGGGGTACGCCTAGCAAATAAAGGAGTTTTCCATAGCACCAATCTCCACTCCCGGACCACAGGGATCTACAGGGAAATCATGGACCCAATCTCTATCTGGTAGGTGAGTTCTTCCACTGCCACAGTATCGATTGCTCCAGTGCTGACAGTCTTAATTGAAACAAAGCTGATGATTTTCATGCTTACTCCAGATAGTCCTATGGGAGCACAGAGGTGAACCCCTCAAATGATGCAATCAGATGTGCCTGGGGTTACTTCTGGGCCTGATCTGTCTGAATTGTGCGAAGCGATTGATTCTTGGGCCGATTCTGACTGGTCCAGCTCCTCAGTTATTCGTTCTTGGGTTCCCAGATCGGACCCGTTCAATGAAGCAGCCGCCTCCATTGCCTTTTGTTGTTCCTTTCGCATCTCCATATGGGAGGGACTCCTCACTTTTCGGATCTTACTCAGCCTACTTGCCCTTTCCCGTTCTGTAAGCGTGCCACTCTTCAATAGATCTCTTTCCGTTGGAGTCTGTGTATCCCTCCATTGCCAAACCTCTTCAGGTGTAGTAAAAAACAGTGTGCCCTCTTTAGACACTACCCTGAGTTTTGCTGGGAACATCATCCCATACTGAAACCCCAGTTGGCGCAGTTTTTGTTTAGCCTCTCGGAACATGGCTCTTTGCTTCTGTACTTCACGAGAGAAATCGGGGAAGATACGAATCGTATGGTTATCCAACATGCGATCTCCTTTTTTACTGCTTTGGCTCAGCAAGTAGTCCCTGTCCCTTTACTGGAGAAGCTGGGCTATTTTTGGTCTTGGAGGGGCTCCCAGGTGTGGGGGGTGGGCCGGAACTCTATGTGCTCTTTCAATCACGAAGAAAGGAGAGAGTCCATCATCTGCCACTTCCTCTTTCAGCCATCGCTCCAGGAACTCCACCAGGTCACTCCTTTCTATACGCTCCGGCATACCGATCACCAGGATGTTATTTTGTCGTGATCTATTTTCTGAATCCTCGGCGTGCAGTTCGAGATCCCAGATTCGTTTCTCCAACTGACGTGCAGTCGCAGTTGTATCCTTAACCTCTGGCTGAAGCTCCTTAGGTTGCCTATCCATAGTGGCCACCTTTTCAGCTAGACGGCAGTGATCATCTCTAAGTACTGTGAGGTCCGTGGCCAGGGCATCAATTTTCCCTTCTAGGGCTACTCAGGAGGCCGTTATGACCTGCAGCACAACCTGAAGCGTGGGGTCCCCACTCTTTCCTTCAGGAATTATATTCTTTGCTGCCAGCTGGACCGCCATCTCTGCCATCAACAACCCGCTTCTTTGTTCCATGTCCCTCTTCCGGCCAGTCCTTCCCATCTTCTGGGACTCTCTTTCTATTTCCACTCACCGTTGGAGGTATGTTACTGCCCCCCCCAGGTTCTATATCGATTGTCCAAGCATCAAAGTTTAGCCTGTGTTTTTGTATAAACTTTGTTTCATCCCCAGGCTTTTACCCCGCTGTTGGGGTCTGCTCCTGTTAAAAGATGCAGCTGCAAGCACACTGGTCAATCTTTTTGTACAAACTCTGTGAATCTCCTGGGACTTCTCCCAGTCAGGATCAAAGTCTCTCACGTTTTGGGGCAGTTGAGTTCCCGGGGGGCCACTCTCCTTTCTTGCCAGGATTCTTCTTTGTTGTCCGCCCTAGGTGGGGCCCGCCGGTTCAGTCCTCCAATTTCTGCTCTGTGCACAGAGTTCCCCCCAGCTCTCTCAGCCTTGGGAGGTTTAGCTGGGCCCCTCGCCGCTGCAGCGCTTATTGTGAGTCTCCGCTGGGTGGTCCCACCCTCCTCAGGGGTACAGTTCAGCATGCACAGGTCTGGGACAGGGGCCCCCATTACGGGACCCTCCCCGACGGGGCCCTTGATCCAGACGGGGAAGTCACTGCCCCACCGAGGACTCACCTCAACGAGTCCTCAGACGTGCCGTTTCCAACCGTGCCCTATCTCTCCTCATTCACTACTTTTTGCCATTTCTCGCTGGCGAACGCTTGGAGCACAGGGCACCACCACCGGCTCCACCTCTTTTTGAGAATAGGGGTACCGTCGGAGGCTAGGCAAGCCTCGCCGGCCTCGGCCACGACCAGCAGTCTGTCGGCTCCGACCTCTACCTCGAGGCCGCCATCTTTAGTGTCTCGATACGCTCGGTCGCTCGGAACATTGGCTTCCCTTCTCGTGTTTCGCGTGGGTCAGTCGGCTCACCGTCAGTATCGGAGCCTCTCCCAAACTTCAGCCACACATTCAGCTGGGCTGGGAGTCCATAATCATTCAGGATGGGCCGGGGTGGGAGATTACGAGCAGGAGTCTCACCAGGAGACTTCTTCCGCCATTGGCGTCAGGCCACGCCCCTAACCATATTTTTTTTTAATGCAGGTATATAGTCATTCCGCATACAGAGTAATAAGCCACATGGAATCATCCTACACAAAGGCCTTAAAATGCATTGAGGATGTCTGTGGTATCTCTAACAAAAGAAAGAAGGTTTACCACTAGTGGTTTAAAAAAAAGAGTTCACAAACTGGGACAGGTATTCTGTAAGAGAGCCAGTTCCTGAAATGATCGGCATCCAGGAAGGAAGTGTCTTTTCTTATGTACCATAGGGAAGAGGTATAGGCAGGGATGTGTGGGACAATCAATTTTCAAAAACTGAAATTCATCAAATTTATAAAAGTATACCTGACTTATAAATCAGCCATGAACTGAATTATGTTTATGAATTATAGATTGAGCTCTCAAGGAATCGAATTGATAAACTGACGTATGTAAAAAATATAGTAAGCAGACATTTCATAAGCTAAGAAAACTATGGGCCGTATTTATACTTTTTGGCGCACAACTGCGCCAACGCAGTTGTGCGTCAAAAAATTTAACGCCGGCTAACACCATTCCAAAGCGCCATGCGGGCGCCTTATTTATGGAATGACGTTAGCCGGCGGAGCTGCCTGGTTTGCGTAAAAAAAAATGACTTACACCAGGCAGCGCCGGCGTAGGGGAAAATGGAGCTTGGGCGTCAAAAAATGGGGCAAGTCGGTCTGAGGCAAAAAATCTGCCTCAACCCGAGTTGCGCCATTTTTTTTTTACTCCCACCCTCCATTGAGATGACTCCTGTCTTAGCAAAGACAGGAGTCATGCCCCCTTGCCCAATGGCCATGCCCAGGGGACTTATGTCCCCTGGGCATGGTCATTGGGCATAGTGGCATGTAGGGGGGCACAAATCAGGCCCCCCTATGCCACAAAAAAAAAAAAAAAAAAAAATACTTACCTGAACTTACCTTAAGTTCCCTGGGATGGGTCCCTCCATCCTTGGGTGTCCTCCTGGGGTGAGCAAGAGTGGCAGGGGGTGTCCCTGGGGGCATGGGAGGGCACCTCTGGGCTCCTTCCGAGCCCACAGGTCCCTTAACGCCTGCCCTGACCAGGCGCTAAAAAATGACGCTAAAAGGGCTGGACATCATTTTTTTTGACCCGCCCACTCCCGGGCGTCATTTTTGCCCGGGAGTATAAATACGGCGCACATGCCTCGGAGTCATTTTTTAGACGGGAACGCCTACCTTGCATATCATTAATGCAGGGAAGGTGTCCACGCTAAAAAATGACGCAAACTCCAAGATCTTTGGCGCTAGAAGGGTCTAACGCCAAAGTATAAATATGGAGTTCGTTTTGCGTCGGATTTGCGTTAAAAAAAAAACGACGCAATTCCGGCGCAACCAGAGTATAAATATGCCCCTATATATTTTCTCAGCAGGTCCTTCTTTTCTTTATAGGGCACTGTAAATGCCCATTACCTTCATGTCTTGACGTGTATTAAGGGAACAGCCCTATTGGAAAACAAACTCCTGCCAACCAGTGAACTATGCTAAAGGAATTTAGGTCTTCGAAATATTCCAACAGCTAGCTTCCAGTAGAATGCAGATCACACTTGGCCCAATGATCTGGAACCCATGAAGCCTGCAGAAAATGAAGAATAAGCATATCATACTTACTTTTAGTAAGCATTATCTTTTTCTCAACAATTACTTAGATTCAAATATTTCAAGCATTTCAATTAAGAATGGCCTTTTGCATTATATATATATGTACATATATATTATATATATATATATATATATATATATATATATATATATATATATATATATATATATTACAAACATTATAACAGTCAGACTATTCAGATACTGAGTCTTTCACCAGTAGCTCGATTTGATAGGGAGCACCTCACAAATAAAATACTCCACAAATGTAGTAGGAACTCTCCATGTTGAAACACTCAGGAATGCACATATGATGTCAATTCACTGATGACATTACTCACACTGGCAATAGTGAGTCCACTCAACCAAGTCAAATGCTTTTTCTACATCCAAAAAGACTGGAAATTGCTCCGAAATGGGTCCTGAGATTGTATACAAGAGATAAACCAGGGATAAAGCCAACCTGCTCAAGACACAATATCAGGAAGGAGAGACTCCAAGCCGTTTATGAGAATTTTCACAAACATTTTAGCATCAGTGTTCAATACCGACAAGGGTCGAGCAGCAATCAGCGTGTTCGCCTGGTTTGAGCAAGTTGATCAATAGCATTTCCTGAATCACTGGGGGCATAAGTCCATCCTTCACCATTTCTGTCCCGGCTGTGGTCAAGTCATGAGGTATAGCAGTCAGTATAGCAACAGCGCACCAATCTGCCTCTTGTCCATTGCATGAAAGGGTTTCCCCTGCTTGTCTCCAATGGTCGGTTCCAAACTGTCTTCATTGGCGAGGCCAAACATGCGCCATTTAGCCTTGTACCCAGACGCACGCCTTCACTATAAATCTGCACCATCGCATTGATCCAGGTGGGTGTCTTCGCTCTGAGCTACATCGCTATTTTCATCCAATTTAGTTCTTGTATCCCACAGCAGACTCTACTCCATGGTCTCCCTATGGGAACACTTTAAGTCCACTAGTTCCACGTCCAACCGCAATAGGCAGTTCTGAGTTGAGGGTAATACACCAGCATGTTTGAAGATGGTGATCTCCTAAATATAGACCTGAAAAGCTTCCCAGATAATGGCAAATTAGTCAAATACACTACATTAAGAAGGAAGCACGTGTCAGTCACTTGCACAAGTTCTTCGCAAAAAGTGGCATCTAGTAAGGAGTGTTGTGGGAACCACCAGGCGAATGAAGGAGGCCACTGGCTGTCCATTCCAGAGTCAACAACACTGGGCAGTGGTCAGAGTATGTTTGTGGCAGGTGCAGGCAGTGCTGAGCCCAAGACACAAGGCTCTGAGATCCAAGCCAATAGTCAATGCATTTATGGAGTCATGCATGGTGGGCTAGTGGATATACCCCTTACCCTGGGGAGACCTATGGTGTCAAACATCTAACAATGCACACTGCTCAGCAACATCCATAAAAGGGCTGGCCACGTGCCTCTGGGCCAGGCCCCGGGAATGATCCAGGTTAGGACATAACACACAATTTAAGTCACTGACCCATAGCTAAGGCAGGTCACTGTATTGGGTGAGCCTAGTGTGCAAACTGTAGTACAATTGAAGATCATAAATAGGGACATATACCCCCAGCAGGAGCACAGCAAAATTATCATTATAAAAATGCACCTCTACAAAGCAGCCTGCTGGGTCCGTGCAAACCTCCTGAATCTTGACACCAGAGTTGAATTGGACCCAAACCAGCACCCTGTATGTGTGCGCAGTGAAACCTTTTGCATAGCAATCACCCCTCATGCTTCTCTGTGTAAGTATCCTGCCTCCCTGAACAAAATGCATTTCCTGAAAAATGGCAACATCAGTGTTATGCTGTTGTAAATATATTACCACTTTGTGAACTTGCCTGCAATTGTTCAATCCTCTAACATTCCAAGTAAGGAAATTCAGGAGCAGGGAGCGCCCAGCACCAGCGGCAGTGTTAGTCACAGTTTCAGCCATAGCCACTCCGCGCAAACTGCACATTCCAATACCCATAAAACAAGAGGAACAATGTGGTGCACACTTGGGGCCCGAGAGTGCCCACCGAATGCCCCTGCTACACTGGTTTGCAAGGGAGTGCAACACAGGTATAGTCTGTGCCAATCTAATTGTAAGCAAACTCAAGTGCACTCTCCATCTACAATGCCCACAGGCAAAAACAATCACTCAGTGCCCATGAGCCACCAACAGGGACGTCAAACATGCTCACATACAGACGGTTGAGAGAGACTTGAATTAGCTGCAATATCCCAATGCCACTATCCATGGCTAGCCAGAAAGTGGGCAAACCCATCTCCACACAGACAATATAAAGGAGAAAAACAGAAAGGCATTTGTAGAATGTTACAGAGAGAAGAGAAAAAACTAGGTTACAATTAAGAGACAACCAAACTCTAGAATACTTAGGGCCTGATTCACGTATTGGTGGCAGTGGTCTCACTGTAAAGTTTTCATCTGGAAACCTATCCCCCACCATGACATTGCACCCACTGTATTTAGATGTTGGTGGTCTAATAGATGTACGCCCACATTCGAAGCGCCATATCTGCCAAGAAATACCACCTGTGTCAACAGCAAGAGAGGGAAAAGGGGATGCTGGTGGGACCCCAGCCGCATTTCCCACTGTGCAGATTTCAATGGTCCTTGCCACAATTAAAAGGTAGTGGTCTGACCTCCATGTCTGAGTTGGCGGTTTTGGGGGGAAGGGTTGAAAACTCAACTTTTTTCCCAATTCCATCCACGTTTTCAAAAGGACATAACTGGAAGACACCTTCTGGCACTGCTGCCACCGACCCACAGAGAAAACATGAACCCCCATCACCAAACTTGAAGGTAAGGATGCCGCATTGCCAGGGTACATTGGGTGGCCACTGCAGGGGAGCTTGGGACCACTGCAAACATATACAGGTCACAGTCATTTTTTTAAGTTTACTGTGACATGCATATGCTGGGGACACAAATAGGACAGACATGGATGGGGCACACTAGTACACAACAAATATCACACACATATACAACTGTCATTATGGTGACAGTATTCGTTGGTAAATGAATGCTGGCACCATAATGATGGTACATTCACACCTGCCAACTGTGTCCATGTGTACAATTTGCCAGGGGACTTGTACCTGTCATGTTGTGCTGCAAGTTGTTTGTGCCAGGAGTGGCACAGATGGCACAATAAAGGCCTAGCCAAGTCAGACAGAGTCCGGGGTGCCCAGCTACAGCAGAGACCAAGGGCAGAAGTCCAGGTTGGTTCAATATCTGCAAGTAGGACCGCAGCCACACGGAGCAATGAGTGCCAGGGCACCTCCAATCTAAGCAGCAATGGACATGCCACCCTATAGGGGCCCAGCAGCATCCACCTGTACTGGCACTGGATCACAGCATCTGCTCTCTCCCCCCAAGCAAACTGTGCACTGGTAGGCACACCTGCAGTCCAAGATAACACATCCTGAGGGCAGAAGCCCTCCAGTGTAGGTAGTGGCATGGCCTCAGGGCCTGAAGAAATTTAATTTTTCGATGCACAGCCACCAATGCCTCACAGCACTCCTGACTGACCACTACACCACCATCTTAAGTGGGGGGCCCAAACCACAATTCGGCCTGCCACCGCACACCCACAGGACACAGGATCGCTTGGGGTGCCAGTGCATCCCCATCCAGGCCCACAAGGATTGTAGAGAGCCCCATGACCCAGCCTCGACTCAGTCCACATGGTGAGCATCAGTGGACGTCCACAGGGCACCATGGGTCAATTTTCAGCACAATTTTGGCAGCACCAGTCATCGAAAGCCCTACACAGGCTAGTAGCTGTTGTGGTGCAATGTGATCTTACTGCACAGAATGCTTCACGATGGCTGAAGGAGCTTGCCCAAGCAGCAGCCATTTTCGGGGTAGGCAAGTCCAACCCCACTCAAAGGCTCAAATTAAGAGTAATGTAAAATCCAATCTAATGTTCAAACCGGTTTTTAATTACTCTTTTGAAAATGCCACTTTTTGAAAGTTAGCATTTCCCTGCCTAAGCCAAATAGGCTTTCCTGCCAGTATTCATTGTCATCTTAATGTTAATGGCTTTCCTGGGTTCAGATGTATATTGCTCCCAGACAATAGGCAAAATACATGGATGTAGGAAAAACGTTTTTTTCCTTTGATACAGGAACCCTAATAAGCTTGAGAAGGTGCCTATGCTACCATAAGCAGATGCAACTCACACACTCACACCCCTTCATTGTCAGCTTAAGCTTCAGGAGCACAAATGCTACACAATCCTCTATTCTCTGCTGAGCCCAGCTGACCAGTTACAACTGGATTTGGAAAGGACTCTTCTTGTGGCTTTTGGGAGAGTGAGTCATAACCTCTTAGTAATGCCCAAAAGGTCCTGGAACCTTGGCTGGTGTTAGAGTGTGCTCTTCCTTCCCCTTCCTAATTGCAAGACACTTATAACCATTTTGTGAACTTTTTGCCAAAAGAACCAAAGCTACCATCCGACTGCTGTTGAGCCACAGTCACAAATGTCAAACTGCCAATCAGGCTTATGTTGCTGGTATGCCCCGCTGAAAGGATCCTAACTTCCAGAAAAGTTTCTAAGTCCTGAGCTGAGGCTCCTACCGAGGTCGTGAGTGTGTACTGGATGTCATTGGCAAGCCATTCTTTTGATCCAGCCTGCAGCCTCACTTGCTGACAACCACATCAACGAGGACTTCTTTCCAGACAAGGACTGGGCCAGATGGTAAACTTTACACCAGGACAAACCTGTTGCCTGTGTCATACCTGTGCTCCATCATGGTCTGCCTTAACGTTTAACTTTGGCCTAGTCTAACATGACCAGTTAACCAAGGTTGGTGTTTTATGCTTTTTGGTGCTAGAAACATCTAAAACGTTGAAAAACCATATCTCTGGTTCCCTACACCAGATTTTTGTTATTTTAGTGTGTATTTGTTAATTAAAAATGTTCACAATTTTAATACACTTGAGTGGGGGTTTTATTGTGTTTTGTTTTTACTTTTTACCTGTTTTGATCCTGTTAAATGATTCACACATTTATCCTTAGGCAACCCTGTCTGTTCTGTGCTACAGCTACCAGGGATTGTGCTCAGACTGAAATATGTACCTAGTAAAGTTAAGTACCATTGTTACTAAAAGAGGACTGCCATCTAGTTGAACCGATAATCCACTTTTCCAGACCTGACATTTAACAGAAAAAGAGTGCATGCATCCAGCAGCGTGGCTGGAGGACAGCAGCATTTCTGGTGTTTACTATGCACAATGGTGAGGTAAGCATGTATTGCAGTGATATTTCATGGCAGTGAGAACCAAGGAGAGAGACTGGCAAAGGGATCAAAGATTTTTATATGCCGGATTAAAAGTTTAAAATAATTGTTCTATGGTTTTTGCAATGTCCATCCTCACATTCCCCTTATTATTAATATTGAACTCTTCTCTACAGTGGGTTCAGGGCTATTAAAAAATGTGTTCTTAGGTATAGGTTCAGAGCTATGAACTCTAGTCGATTCACGTGGATTCTAGTAGAAATAGGTACAATATAAAAGTGAAGGTCATAAAACTCACTGAAAGTTAACTCAACATGGATTGATTAAACTTCTTGAACGTTCCCATCACCATCCCAAATATATCCCAAATATAAAAAAAAAAAATCTAAAATGTAACAATCTATAACAAAACTTTTAATAAAGGTAAATATGTAAAATATGTAATGCAAAAATTTACATTTCATTTATAGTGTGACAAATTTTATAAAATTGTAGAAATATTTTAAATTGTTTTGGTTTTAAAATTGCTATTTATTTTCAAATTATTTATATTTTTGATGTATAAAATGTATTTTACTTTTTTGGATAATGATTGTTAATTTTGTATTATGATTTTGAGTTTAAGTTTTATTAATGGTAGTAAATAGTTTTAACTGTCTTGGTTGGTAACGGTTATAATTTTTAAAAATAATGTATATATCATTTTATTCTATCAGTCATCATTTACATTGGAATTTTAATTATTTTTTTGCTGATGAAATGAAATAATACATTTTTTATTCTAACTAAAAAGCTTTTGGCTATGATTTGTAGGTAATCTACTCATATGTTATTTACAAAGAGTTTCACTATAAATTGCAGAATCTCGTGCATTCCTTTTGTTAGTTTGCTAAGTTTAGGGACAAATTGTCTAAGAGATTGCTCCATTCATCGTTCTTGGTTGCGTTGCTCTTTTTTAATACTTCTATATATTGGTGGAGTGTAGGTTGGGTTCTTTCTAGTGTGAATTGGAAGGCATTTTGCCATCCTTCCACTACACTGTTTGTTTTGGCTTTTTGTGCCAAGGTGCTGTCATAGACATTACACCATGATACAGAGTGCATATGAATCCTGATGATAGCTTGGATGCTACCTGGAGTTCAAGACATTCCACCATGATAATTTGAATTTGGGTTGGAGTCTGAGTCTGGAGTGATGCAGTCTGCTAACCCATGTGTCTTCTAAGTAGTCCATTAGTAGACTAAGGGCCTCATTACAAGTTAGGCGGTCTGACCGCCATCGACTTGATGGTCGTACCACTGTAGTATGAGTCATGCGTGCCCATGGTACAAAGACCGCAGCGGTCCTGTCACCACCCTCAGGCAGCACAGACTGCCATGGTCACGAGGCAGCACAAACAGGCTTTGACATTATAAGGTTGCACACTACCTACGTGACCATGGCAGTCCAACCACCACGTCACAGCAGGCAGAAGCGGAGAGCATAAAGGAAGCAACTCACCTGAAGGCCACCTTACATGTCCTGTGGCACCATGGAGCCCATCACACACATCCTGTCGCTGATCATCAATGGAACCCAAAATCCGTGGTGCCATGGATGCAACCTACTGTAAGTACACACACCTACCTGTGTCAGTACGCTCAACAATAGATTGCAGCTTTGTCATCCACCTCATCTGGGTTCACTCTACAGGAACCTAGTACACATGTCATTGTGTACACAGTCAGAGTCATTCTCAAAGAAGGACACACACATAGCCATTAAATGCCCCCTTTGGGCAGGTCATTACACTGCACCGCAACCCTACACAAAAACACACATCTGCACATCTTAGGCACAGGGACAGCTAATTTTGCACAATGTTGTATCACATAACAGCAACAATACAGCAACATCACATCTACAAATACAACTGACACACTCACATTCCTCACATGCCATTAACTGTCATCAGATTCAACACACAATGTATGACTCTGTCATAGAACACAAACATCACTCCCATTAACCAGACCTGCAATAGACAAACTCATCACCCACATTGCAACGCAATGGAAGGTCAATGGGAAGCACAATAGTCTGAGAGACAAATATCCAAAGCTAAGTATTGTAATGCTATGTGTATTTAACCACTGACTCTATTTTGACAATTGACTCCATTTTGTGCACTGCTTCAGAAGCCATCACAGCAACGCAGGGTTTTTTCGACATAGCTTTTTTTTTCACATAGAACGTGTTTTTTGCTTTTCTCGCCAGAAAATGCTAATTCCATGTTGGAACATATTATGGGGGATGTGTACATGATAAGAGCGTACCAGGACGAATGATTTCATCAGAGAAAGGTACAGTTCTGTCTTTGGAATGCGCATTGGCGCCTGGTCAGTTCTTTTGCATGTTTTTGACACAGACCAAGTACAGCCAGCGCTTGATTTCGTAACAGAGGGGAGGGTGTTCTAGAATGCTGTCGAAGCCTGTTTAAGGTATAAAAGACAGGGAACTTGGAGCGTAGACAGAAACTCATCTGCGGAGCATACGTGCTGCCTGAGAGAATTTTGATCCCATGTGTGTCTCCTGCCTTGGCCATCAGAAAGTTCCCCAGTCGTGGTGCTGGCTGGGATGACGGATTTACCCCTCATGGTGATGCATTTTAACTTTTGATTATTTAGCATATATATATATATATATATATATACACACACACACACACGCACATATATATTTGCTGTTGGTGCATTGCACATCTCTGCCAGTGTCTGTCTAACTGCTATGATTCTTCTTTTACATACATATGTTTTACTTCATTTGAGTGAAATGCTTATTTTCATATATTTGAATGCTTGTATTTGATATCTGGGAAGTACCTAGATAAATTAATTAGTCAGACCAAGAGTGCTGCAATCTTTACAAAGTTTCCTCTTAGTTTATGCAAGAGCAGAACAACTATGCAAACAATACCTACACAATAGGTATGGGGTATCAGGAGCACCCAGGGATGCATATCACTTTGAACATGCCCCTAAAACAACATCTTTACAGGAACAGGCCCTTCAGGTATCTCTGGGACCAACCATACTAGAGCTAAGTGACATGCCTATCTGCACAATGTGGAAGTGCAAGTCAAGAAAGCAAATACACCTTTAACAGCCTGAGACATACATCTAAATAAAGTAGTCACAAGGTACACACAGCAAAATGGACACATGCACAGTCAAATGCATAAGAAGCTAGCACAATTAAACACCCTCCATGTCTGCACTAAGAAAACCCAAGCTGCCACACATATGATGAATCTACAATCCATATCAGGATGACAGGTCTAACACCATACATGCTCACATTGGACAAGACACAAGATGAAGTACTTAGCATACCAAACATAACACAATGAAATGATACTGCAATTGCATTTACACCCACATATCCATACAGTCAACACCTACCCTTGCCTTTGGTGACACCAGCACTGCCCACAAAATCAGATTTTGCAAACAACAGCAAATGGATCAGCAAGAAGGCTGAAACACACAATACTGTAGGCAGACAACACAAGCTACTCAGGAACAACATTAATGGATATAGGGAATTGCAAGACAAATCAGAAAATGTCCAAGGCCATTGGCCAGTCCAATAGGCTGTCAGTGCAGAGTACTGTACTAATAGTTTACTCCTATTACTACAAGGGAACCTCCACAGGAAGGGGCATCAAGTGTGCAGTCTGGCAACTCAGGGATCATCCTGGGGGGGGGTCACATTTGGGATGGGTGAGTTTGGGTTGGGGAGGGGTGGACTCTTTTTTAGGAGGAGTGGACTTCTTCTTGGGGGGAGAAGTATGGGTGCTTGCAGGGAAGGAGTTGTGAAAGAGGAGGAACTGGAGATGGAAGGGATGGGTTGGGATGCGAGTTGGGGCTCTTGGGTTTTGGAAAGGGGTGGAGGGAAAAGGGGAAAGGGCAAGGCCAAACAAAAAGCATTCTGTAGGAACACAGGTATGGTTGTCAGGTGTCAGTGTGGATGTCTTGGGTGTGTACATGTGTGAGGTATGCTTCTGTTTGGTTGTCTGTTGCATGCTGGGTGATGTGTGAGTTGTGGATGTTTGTGTTTCTGTTGAGGGTTTCTGCAGGTATGGTGGATGTGGTGGATGTCTGGGTGTGTGCTGGGGTAGTATCTGCAGCTATGGTGATGTCTGTGTGTCTGTTGGGGTGGTGTATGTGGGTATGGTGGATGTGGTAGATATCTGTGTATCTGCTGAGGTGGTGTCTGCAGCTATAGTTGATGCGGTGGCTGTGTCACTGCCTGTTGGGGTGATGTCTTAGGTGATGCTGAATGTGATATTTGGGCTGGTGGGGGAGATGTGGGTGTCTGGGAAAGAGGTGTCTGATGTTGTGTGTGTGTCTGCTTAGAGCTTGCATGCGTATGTGTTTTGTGGTGTGTCTGGTTATGTGTGCAGACTTTGGGGGTCATTCTGACCCCGACCGGCGGCGGTAGCCGGCGGCCTGGCGGGGCCCGCCAGAATACCGCTGCGCGGTCAAAAGACCGCTGCGGGTATTCTGGGTTTCCCGCTGGGCTGGCGGGCGACCGCCAGAAGGCCTCCCGCCAGCCCAGCGGGAAACACCCTTCCATGAGGATGCCGGCTCCGAATGGAGCCGGCGGAGTGGAACGGGTGCGACGGGTGCAGTTGCACCCGTCGCGATTTTCAGTGTCTGCATGGCAGACACTGAAAATCTTTGTGGGGCCCTGTTACGGGGGCCCCTGCAGTGCCCATGCCATTGGCATGGGCACTGCAGGGGCCCCCAGGGGCCCCAGGGGCCCCATGACACCCCATACTGCCATTCTCTTCCTGGCGGCCAAAACCGCCAGGAACAGGATGGCGGTATGGGGCTCGGAATCCCCATGGCGGCACAGCTTGATTCCTCAGGGCAGCGGGAAACCGGCGGTACACCGCCGGTTTTCCATTTCTGACCGCGGCTGTACCGCCGCGGTCAGAATGCCCATGGGAGCACCGCCAGCCTGTTGGCGGTGCTCCCGCGGTCGTTGGCCCTGGCGGATTTTACCCCCAGGGTCAGAATGACCCCCTTTGTGTGTTGAGGTGGGTGTGTGCAGATCTGTCTGTTTACTTGGGATAGGTAGGAAAATGGGGGTTTGGATTGGGAAGAGGGAGGTAGAGAGGGGAGGGAATTTTGGGGGTAACTGTCTGTTATCAATGAGGAGGCCAGAGCCTGAAAAGATCTCTGTAGGCCAGACATGGCACTATGACTACCTTCCAGGAAAGCATAGGTCTGCTGAAGTTGGCAGGCCAATCCCTGGATGGCATTCACAATGGCAGTATGACTCACAGAGATGCTCCCTAGGAGGTCTTTAGCCTCCTCACTCAGGCAGCAGGGGTAACAGGTGCTATGGTGGAGGTGCCTGCAGCAAGGAGACACCCACCCTCTTAGGTGAGCGGGCGTGGCCAAATGGCTGGGGAGCAACAGGGTAGGTGGCAGTAGAACGGGGGGCGGCGGACAAGGATGGTACTGAAGTATGTCCCAGAGGTTTCTGCCACCACTAGGGAGTAGCCACTGGAAGAAGAATCTGATGATGATGATGTAGATCCCATCTCCTCCATGGCACCACCCTCATCCTCTGGGCCACTGGGTCCCTCTGTCTAAGTGGTGTCTTTGAACCGAGGTCCTGTGGCCAGATGCTACCCCACTCAGTTGTGTCCTTTCTCCTTTGCTTCCCTGGGCTGATGCTGCAAGTACAAAGAGAAATAGGGACCTCACATGTCCATGAACATACTTAAACAACAGCTCTGGTTAGCAAAGATTACCATGATGTCAAGTAGGCCCCAACGAAAAACTCCACCAAAGTGACCCCTACATGTACCATACCATATGCATGCATGCTATCTGAATGGTAAACAGTTGCACACAGGAATATCAGGATCTCAGACAACTACAATTGCCTGGCTAAAGTTGTGCAATCACAATAACCATATAACAAGTAGGAGACCACATCACCTTCAAGGCTTTGCCTCATGGAGCACCCATAACTTAACTTTTGTCATACTCTAGTAGGCCAGTGGCAACTGCATTCCTTCAAAACCCACACAAGGTCAAGAAGACATATATTTTCACATACACAATAACACAACAATGTGAAATGATGCTCCTAGAACATACCATGCTTCTGACAACCGTACAATAGTCTGGAGAAGGTAACATGGGAATACGTATACCTTACTTGAAACATATCAGGAATGCACACTTCACCAAGTGAAATGTGTCCCAGTGGAGTCATGGGGATAGTACTAGTGTTGCTCAGATATGCCACAAATTTGGCATGGAAATGTACCCTGTAGACATCATGAGCAAAATGTCAGGGAGATATGTCTCTAAAATCCTCAGCACATTGAATCATCAAGTCCCAGGGAAATCAACAATATTGTCTGGCACCCCTTACAATGACATACCCTGATTGCATCAGAAGACGCCATTAGTCCATTGTGTGTTGGAGAGGCCCAGAGATTTGCAAGTACTTGTAGAAGGCCCTCAAAATGTTGCCCAATGGAACACTACATCACTGTCTCCATTTTGGTCATGCAAAGCCAGATGTCTGCGGCTGAATGGTTGTACCCAAACATGTGATATCAACGTACCTTCAAGTCACTCCATGATGCATGCAAACAGTCCGCTTACAAACCTTAATGAGTACACATGTGCAGTGCACTTTCCTACATGAACCCACATCAGTGGCATGGAAATGCAAATTGTGGCTAAAATATCTAATCATACACGTCTTGTCCCTCATTGCTACTGCAGTTGAACATGTCAAATGACATGCTATGAAGGGTGAGGGTATGTGTCAGCCAATAATCAATGGTGACACACTTCTATATGAAAGGTACCACCATTGTAAATGGCTTATTCCACACACAAGTTGGCATGCACATATA
This sequence comes from Pleurodeles waltl, assembly GCF_031143425.1. NCBI lineage: Eukaryota > Metazoa > Chordata > Amphibia > Caudata > Salamandridae > Pleurodeles > Pleurodeles waltl. The sequence continues at coordinate 284,827,235 of NC_090447.1, forward strand.
TGTGAGGAAAAACAAAATGATCTCCTTAACACAGGTAGACCATGTATGAAACAGAAGCTTACAAATGTTTTCCAAAACAGAAAGGGACACATGCTGACATGTAGGAAAAAGGAATGTTGGCAACAGTGATGGCACATAAATCAGGTCAATGGGCATTCCCCCCTTACCAAGTTAAAGTATTGATCTGTAACTTTACCCCCCCAAAAAATATATGCTCTGTTACATACATGAAGTACATTTTCACATTGCAGACAGTAGTGAGGCACCAGCATCCATCACATGCTGAAGACAAGTAGCCTCTGGGTGGCAGATGACAATATACTCATTTCATCAGACACATGGCTGAGGACAGGGATCCACCACTACCTTTCTCTTGGCCTGTAACTCTGATGAGTAGTGGTCTGTTGCATGGAATTAACACCCACTACAACAAAAAGTACTTGTTAAACTTTTTCATCCTTGGCGTGGTCTCCCTTAACTTTTTGCCTCTGTTCCCCAGGTTGTTGATGTGTGCCGGACTCTGATTTTACTGTTTTCGTTACTCTGGGCACTTTACCACTGCTAACTAGTGCAAAAGTGCAAGTGCTCCTTTACAAAATGTGTATGTGATTGGCTTATCCATGATTGGCATATTTGATGTACTAGTAAGTCCCTAGTACTGGAGGTGCCAGGGCGTGTAAATCAAATGCTACTATTGGGCCTGCAGAACTTGTATGTGCCACCCATATAAGTAGCTCTGTAATCATGCCTCATACCTGCCACTGCAGTGTCTGTGTGTGCAGTTTTAACTGTAAATTCGACTTTGCAAGTGTACCCACTTGCCAGCCCTACACCTTTCCTTTTCTTACATGTCAGACACCCCTAAGGTAGGCCTTAGGTAGCCCCAATGGCAGGGTGCAGTGTATAGTTAAGGTACGACATATAGTAATGTGTTTTGTATGTCCCAACAGTGAAGCATTGCTAAATTTGTTTTTCACTGGTGCAAGGCCTATCCCTCCCGTAGGTTAACATGGGGGCTACCTTTAAATCTGATTAAAGTGTAGATTCCCTTTGGGAGTGGATGGACATGTGGAGTTTGGGGTCTCTGAGCTCACAATTTAAAAATACATATGTTAGTAAAGTTGATTTTGAGATTGTATGTTTGACAATGCCACTTTTAGAAAGTGAGGATTTTCTTGCTTATAGCATTTCTGTGACTCTGATTGTTTGTGGATTCCCTGTCTGGGTCAGGTTGACAGTTGTGCTGGTTGCACCTCACACTAGCCAGTGACACAAAGGGAGCTGGGGTGTAGCCTGCATTTCCTGATGAGCCATCTGTTCTAGGTGAGGATGACAGTGGTGAAGAGGAAGGAGCTAGCTTGCGGGAAGATCTCATCAACAGGTAAGTTTCATGATTGTATGTATGTCATGTGATGTAATGACTGTGACTGTACAGTGAACTGTAGTTGTGAGAATGTGTGGAGTTGAGTGTTTTGGAAAAAGCTGACACTGCAATATTCAGCAGTTGTTTGCTATGTGACTTGTGTCATAGGTATGGTTTCAAGCCCATACTCATTGTTTTTTTCTTTGTACAGGTAGCTTCACCTTGGCATCTTCATGTGGGCATTTCAGATTTGTGACATTGGCAGGTATCTGATGCTGTTCTGACATACAAAGTAGACATGGATTGTTCCAGGTAATGTAGCCTGAAGAGTTTGGATGGATGAGACCTGTACTTAGAGAGGTTGCACAGTGTTAGGGTGGAGGTACAGAAGTGCATATTGGACTTGTTTTGTGTGTGATCATATGTTCATAAGATCTGTAGTCCTAGGTTTTGACCAAGTCATTTACCTTCACATTGGCTATTTTTTTTCCTCTGACATGTATGTAGTTGTAGATGTGCTTCACCATTGTAGGCCACAGTGCCTGTTCCACAACACTGACATATGTTTGTGTTATACCACCATATGCATGAGCATTGGATTATGGTCGGCCTGTGATCAGAGACTATTGTACTTCCATCTGTGTGTTTCGTTGATTATGTGATGTTGGATTACTTTGTGATGGTTGATTTTTTTTTTCATTGGTAATGCAGAAAATAAATTTCTCACATGAAGAAACAAAAATGTAAAGTGAAGAGGTCAGTCATGGTGAATAAAATATTTGAAATAGATGTCACACTACTAGGAGGCCAAAGTCCAGAGTACTCCTCCCATTGGCACTGGTAGGTGGTTGAGGATCAGTCAGCAGAGTGAATGTGTCACACACAGATGAGATCCTTTAGGAAGAGGTCACTTGCTGACAGCGGTGGGTCTTTTGTCATCCACACCTCTGGGATTCTTCACTGGATGTCCCCGTTTGCACAGGAGCGGGTCTGCTGCTACAGAGGCAATGGTTTCTGGGTCTGGTTCTTCCTCTGACAGGGCCTCCCTTTTAGTGGCTGGCACCGATGTAGATATGCCTGGTGTTGTTGAGCCAAAGGAATAGTTAGGCTGGTTTTGAAAAGGCCTGCTCAGGGCTATGTGAATGTCCCTCAGCACTCCTGTTAGGCAGGCAATGTTAGTATTGTGGGCCTCTATCTGTTCCTGCATGTCTCTGTGCATGTCCCTCTGTAACTGCTTGATTTCCCGGAGTTCAGTCAAGAGGTCCCATCATGCCTTAGGACTCCTGATAGATCCCCAAGACGTGGCTGATGGTGCTCTGGCCAACAGTAGCCCCAGTGGCCTCACCCCGCTGGCCTACAGCATCCCTCCCACGCACCCTACATCCACATGACTGTGCCCTTGCCACAGGGAGCCCTCTCCAACTTGTTCCTGGACTCTCATTGTCGGAAATATTGCACTGCAGCTCAGGATCCAGGAATGGGAGGCACAAGATGGCATACACTGTGCTTGGGACACAGGTTGGGGGTCGAATGGTAGCCTGTGATGTTGAGGCAACCAGTCTGGGAGGTGTTAATGTATCCACAGTTAGACTGCCTCTTGGTGTCTGACCAGATTGCCCAGATGGCCAGAACTGTTCACATAGCCAGACATCAATGAGTGTCTTCTTCATTGAGGACTTCATCAAGGGAGGTAGTGGCATTGTCTTCTGTGGCCTCTGTGTGCCCAGTGCAGCGTGGCCTCTTAATGTAAAACGTACATTACTGGTTGAATTGTGACATCTACCGCCAACTGTTTAGTATTACAGTAAGCAAAGACCTGGAGCGAAAGTTAAGTTGCAGTTAATCCTGTTGTGGCAATGGTATTGGTTGTATTAACATGACACTTGTGAAGCATGCCAATTCCATTTAAGTCAAGCAGCTGCTGAAATGTGCAGGTCATTAGCACTTGGGAGGATGGCCTGCGAATGACATCTAGCTACCAGTGCAGCCAAAACAGTGGCTAGGCAAGACATGTCTTTTGCCATTTTGAGGCCTAGGTGATTGTGATGCATGCAGAGGTTTGTTGTATATGTGACTGGAGTCATCATGTTGTCAGTACAGTGTAAATGTTTTTGCTGCCAATACCATACTGGTTATGCATCTTGAAGCCTCAGGGATCATTGTTGTGCACACTGGGTAGAGTGTTTTTCTGTCCCCAAAATCAAATTTAATCTTGGTTAGCAAGCCAAGATGGATCTATGTTGACATATACATTTGTGATTTGGGCATCCTCTGTTCTTGATCAGTCCCAGGTGAGTACATTATTTAAGAGTTGACAAAGAGATGCATCTAGGCAAGTGACCACTGTGCTGGTGGATGGAATTAGAGAAACAGTGCCTCCTGTGAGTTGTAGGCATGTCACTCTCTATACTACACACACTTGAAATATGTTAGCCTCCCAGGTGAGTAAACCTCATTTGAGAGTTAACAAACAGGTGTGTTTAGGCAAGTGACAACTATGCTGGTGTTTGGAGGTAGAAAATCAGTGCCTCCTGGGAGTTACGGTCAGGTTACTCCCTCTAATTCATAATAACACTTGACAAATGGAATACTCCAAGGTGAGAAAACTTCACCTGAGACTTCACATATAGATGCATTTAGGCAAGTGGACACTAGGCTGCTGGTTAGAGTTAGATAAACAGGGCCTACTGGGCTTTGCATTCTGTTCACTCCCTCTACTTCCTATCACCATACAAATGGAATCCCAGGTGAATAAACATAATTTGAGAGCTCACTAACCGAAAGATTTGGACAAGTCAACCCTGGTCTGGTGTTTGAAGTTACAGAAATAAGGCCTTCTGGCCTTAGCAGGCATGTCAGTCCCTGGACAACTCACACTATACAAATGTTATCACCCCAGATGAGTACACTTCATAGCTGGGTTGCCAAACAATGGTATTTGGATAATAGAAGACAGGGATGGTAAATGGAGTAACAGTAACAGAGCCTCCTGGCCTTGACAGTCAGGTCATTCCATGTACTACTCACACTACACAAATGTTATCTCCCCAGGTGAGTCGACTTCATTTAAGATCTACCAAATAGGTGTATTCGGGCAAGTGACCACTGTGCTGGTGCTTGGAGTTACAGGAACAGTGCCTCCTGGGAGTTGCAGTCAGGTCTGTCCCTGTACTACCCACACAAATGTCATCCTCCCAAATGAGTACACTTCAATTGAGAGATAACAAACAGGGGTATTTGGACAAGTGCACCCTGGGATTGTAGTTGTAATTGCAGACAAAGGGCCTCCTGGGAGTTGCAGTCATGTTACTCCCTGTACTACACACACTATACAAATGTTGTCCCCCCAGGTGAGTACCCTTCAAATGAAAGTTTGGGAATAGGAGTATGTGGACAAGTGAACACTGGTTTGGTGTTTGGTGTAATAGAAACAGTGTCTTGTGGGAGTTGTAGTCAGGTAACTCTCTGTACTGCAGACACCATACACATATTGGGTATTACATATCTGAATGCAGACCACATTTAGGTTTGGCCATACTTTTCCCTGTTGAGACATACCATGAGTCCCTGGGATTATTTGTGTATATTGAAAGACTTACTGCCCCCATTTGGACTAATGGCATGTGATGGACCTTGATAGCTATGCTGTTGGGTCCAATAATACAGATTGACAGTATTTAATCTCAGATACTCTAGGCATTGAATGTTGTTGGGATACATGGCATGGTATTTTGGTGACATTTTTGTGTTGTGACTTACCAGACTCCACTCCCAGGTATTCCTGTAAGCCTACAGGATGCAGGATGGCCAAGACTTTTCCTCTGAGGGAAAGAGATGTAAAGGGGCTGTGGGATGGCCACTGCCATTCTTCTTGGCCTGCAGCTGGTGCCTAGAGAACAGGGAAAGGACCTTGCCCCCGAGGTCATTCCACCTCTTCCTGATGTTCTCCTTTGCGCGCAGGGTGGTGCCTACAGCATTGACTCTGTCAGCTATCCAGCCCCATATTTTGACTTTCCTACTGAGAGGATTATGCTGGACTTGTGTTCCAAGCAATTGATGTTCTACTCTTATGATTTCATCCACCATGACTCCTAACTCATCTTCTGAAAAATGGGGATTTTTTAAAAGTGCCATGGTGGAAAAAATATGGTGACAGTGACTCACTAATAGGGAAAGTACAAAAGGGTGTGAATGGACAAAGGTGTGGGCAGGGTGTTCTAGATACACCTAATCTACAGGGTATATTTGAAAAAAGTCACACTGGCTTCTGTGTTTGGCATTCTAAATGCAAAGTACTGTGGCCCATGAAGGGGTGTGTTTTATAGTGTGCTTTGTAGGTGTGTCTTCTGGGGCAATGTATGTCAGCTGTGTTAATTTCAAATTCATGCATTGTGCAGTTGTGTATTGCTTTGCTGACCACAAACCGCTGTGGTTCAGACCACCAATGGCTGTACACAATGGGGGACAACCATGACAACTCTGTGCTTATAATAAGCTTAGTGCTTGGTCGCGGTGCTATCGACACTGAAGGTCAGACTGCCTATTTTCAAGCCACCATGCCACTTTTTTGCTTGGCGATGGTGGTCCTACCTGTATAACACGTTATACAGTGGTTTGGAAGACCACCAACATTTGTGGGATTGCTAATATGGCGGCCTGGTGGCCTGGCGGTCTGGCGGTCCGACTGCCAAACTCATAATGCGGCCCAACGTTTGTCTCCATTTTGTTGGTAGAAAGGACTTTCTAATAGTAAATTGTAGTGATTGGCTACCACTGTGACAGGTACAAAGGCTAGCTCTATCATATTTTTACTTTCAAAAACAAATTGGCTGTTTGTAGAATACTCTACACTGTGTGCAATTTTTGGAAGTGTCCTTGTATACTTTGATTGAAATTATAGTAACAGCCTTCTTTAGCTGTGTTGGGGGGTGAACTTCTAGAATGGTTTGAATCATTGCTCGCTCAAGGACTATGATTATTTTTTTGATAGCAGTAGTTATTTGTTTTATGTTTTATATGATTTAGGCCATAGTAAGTACTGCTTTATGTATTTGGTACTAATGCTTATATGAAAATGATAGTTGAGGTTTGATATTCACCAGGTGTGGTGTATAACTGAGAGAATGGTTTGGACACATTTTGAAAGTCCCATCCATTATCCATGTTTGACATTGACATTGGCTACATTTTACTATGTTATCTAGTGTAGAAAATATTAGGATTTGTTTCTCATTATTGTGGTTGCCATTTAAAAAGAGAGATTACTCATGTGTAATTTTTAAATGTTCTGGTACTTGTACATCTTAGTATCTTCTAGGAGCAGGTGGCAGGTGGGGTATTGCTGGTGGGTTTTTAAGTTGTTCATTTTATAGTGGGGTTAGGTATTAGTTTGCCTGTTATGAGTTTGGACACTTAAGGTAGTTTAGGATTTTGACTGTGGGTTCCTGGGAGCCAGTGCTTGTCTCTTTCATTATGTCCCTTATTCCTATTTCTGTTGCATTTAGAGAGTAGTTGTGCGCTATTATATGAATTACACCATCATCTTCTGTAGTTGCCCCCGTAGAATGCATTAGAATAATATTTAGCACATTTCCAGTATATATTTTTTAATGATGCACTCTCTTGTATGTAGGTTTAGCCCATGTGACTTTGTACCTGATTTCCCTTCTGTGAAATGATACATTTTTCAGTTTCTATCATTGTATCTGAAAGAAGTGTACTAGTATAAATATTTATCATACTTAAAGTTTGTACATTTGTTATCTATGTGTAAAAATATGCAACTGCTCCTATTTTGTGTAATTATATATATGTTCTGTTTAAATATTTCACACAGTTTTGCAGTGTTTCTATTGGGAGTGTTCTAAAGTAGACAGGTGTTTCTTTTCTGTTAGTTGAAAACAAAAAACATACGTTTCATTTAAAAAGTTGTTGGCAGTTTCGAAATTTTAAAGTTGTTACGTTTATTTTTGCTTCCTATTTTTTACTAATATATGTATAATTACATATTTTTGCTGGTTTGTGGTAGCTGTTATTTTATGGCAGTTTATTAGGGTTGTATTTTTTATATTTTAGTTATCGAAGTTTTTGGGGTGAAGAATAAATATTTTGTTTATATAGTGCATTTTTTAATTTAAAGATGTTTATGAAATGTTTTGGGTTTGTTTGAAGTATCTTTTTATGTAAAAATGTTTTTAATATATTTACTAATGATTATTTAATTATATTGGCACTAACATTGTAGTCAATGATATGTGAATTGTTTAAATAAAACAATATTTTTTTATTTATTTTTCTTTTCGTTATATGTAAAAATCAATATTATTAACAGCAATATTTGTATTCTCTATATTTCTGTTTTTTCTAGTAAAGTATTGGAAGTTGATACTTTTTTATCGGTATCTAATTTCCAATATTTTTGTGTATTGATATTGTATGAATCAATATTAGGTCTGTGATCCCCTCTAATAATATCTTCTGCGTATTGCTCAGTGAAACCTGGCTGAATGAACAATCTGAGCCAAAGACCTTCTACTATGACTAGAGTACTCCATCAATCGCCTATACTGAATAGATAGGTCTAGAAATGAAAAACAAACATTTAATTAAATGTGAGATAAAAGAACAGTTCATATTATGCCATGTTTTACAGCAGACATTGAAAAGATCAATTCCATCCCCACTAAATTACACATCACATAACACTCGACGGATAGCATCATGACCTTTATAAATCAATGTGTGAAACTCCTAATTGAAGACTCAACATCCCTAGTAAAATTATTGTCTTTGGAGACTTCTACATATATGGGAGAGATCTTGGTATTAAGCTATGTTCCAACTTAATTATTGCTGCACACAAATATGTTCTACTCTCACTCGCTCAAAATGCCACATTATAGATTTCCTAATTCCTACATTAAGAAAGGTTCAGAATAATCAATTTTTTTGATTAGTCACATTGGTTCTTCTTGTCTGGTTTTCCCTCAACAGTCATAATTTCAGAACAGCCAAAGAGACCCAAACAGTTGGTAAAAAACTTTAGTAGTATTGATCCTGCTACTGAATATATAGGCTCATCTCTAGAAGTCCTTCCAATGAACCATGAAGTAAGTAGGTATGAAAAACTGTACTCTGTGACTTTCACATGAATCATGGGCACAGCAGATGCAAAACATTAAAAAGAAAAAACAGGATTAGCACATTGGAATTTAAAATACATCAATGAGAGAAGGAAAACACTTAAAGCCATAGAGCATGTATGGCATACAGAGCCTTCCACTGTAGACTTAGAAAGAAAAACAAGGTGTTTGAGAAAAAAATATATACAACACATTTTTAAAGTCAAACCATCCTTTAACAGAGTCAAGATTGACAAGCAAAAAAAATGACTTAAACATTTTTTATTTAATTAATCCACTGATATTCTTTTAGACAGAAACACTGTAAACTACAAAGCAAATAAAAGAATTCCTTGTACCTTATATGAAAAAAGCCCCAAATTATCCTTATCAGTACATGTGGCAGTCCATTTACACTGTGACTGTGCCCTTATGCCTAGGTTACTTGGGAATCTTTGAGATAGGTTACACAATAGGAAATACCTTTGCAATCACAGCCTCAATGTTTTTAAAGAGCTAAGCTAATCAGTTTTACCCTTTGTGGGTATACCTAAATACCACCTACTTTTCACCAGGCTCTGTCTCAAATTGGTATCACGTATCCCCTCTTCAAATGAACAATGAGCAAATCTTCAAAGTGTAAATAATTTGCACATAACATCCAACTTACCAATGCTTTTGAAAGACCTAGGAAGATGAATGAGGGCTCAACTCTAACTTTTCCAAGCTGAAAATGACCTTCTCAGATGACCTTCAATCTCATTATAGTTCATGATGCAGCTTTAAAAGTGCAGTTGTAAAAACGCTAGAAAATGAACTTTGGACTGTGGAAAAAGGGAACTCCTTAATTCTCAAACTACGGAACAAACTTGCAACATTCTGGAATATTGTTGAGGCTACAATGGGGAGATGGGAAACATTTCTTAGCTGTCCTCATCATACCTGGAGAATTGATGTTGGCATGTAAGTGTAGCCATCTCTCTTTCAGACTGCTCATTGGTATGCCACTGTGTTCCACAAAATTCCACTTTCTCCCACCTCCCACACTTTTCAATCCACTGATGAAACCTAAATCCACACAAACATCACATAGCATTTTTAAGTTAATGGTGCTCATTTTCCTTTCCCAAAGAAAAGGAAATCACATATGAAATTCTTGCTCATATCCAGTTCCCAGTGTTAAACCTTCCTTCAAACTGAGCTCTTTGTACAAAAAGCTTGATCCTGGTCTAAGCTTGGCTCAACACATGCTTTTGGTGAACTGCCAACCCACCACTGTGGAGTAGGTCAAATGTCCATTCTGCTTTTTTTATCAACAACAATTCAACAAAAACCCAGAGGGAGAGAAAGTGATGTCATGGGCCTTCAGCCTCAGTGATGTCACAGGAAGCAATGTTACATGACCTTTGGCATTGATGATTGATGACATCACATAGTGATGTTCATTGGCCTAATTACATTGCATGGATTGGAACCACTGAAAGTTGTTGTTTTTTTAAACGTCAATGTGTGCAATTCTCTTTACATTGCAAGAGTTAATAACACAGATAAAAATCTATTTTATTTACCACCTATATACCATGATCTGTTCTCTTTTACTTCCTATTAAACATGTCATATATGGTAAGGTATTTTCTCAATGTTTTGCCTCCACTCCTCCTGTTTTCACTGAATTTGTTTTTGTTGGAATTATGGCTCTGTGTACTTTACCAATGCTAACCAGTGCTAAAGTGTTGTGATTCCTCATTCAAACATGGTAAAATTGGCTAACACCTAATTGGCAGTTTTAATTTACTTGCAAGTCAATAAAAAATGTACCACATGCACCCAGGACCCAGAAAGTAAAAGGTAGTAGTGGGCTCATTGTGGGTTCCACAAAAGTAGCCTTTTACAACTAAAACATGCCTCAGTCCTGCCACTGCTACTTATATTGCAGTTTTAACTTGACATATTGACCTGGCAAACTAAACATTTTTCTAGTACTAAACCTTCTTTTAATACATATAAATAGGTTGTAAAGGATCATGTGACAGGCTGCATTGTTTTTAAATTGTGGAACATCAGTACTAAACTTTTACATGTTCTGAAAAACGCTGTTTTTCACTGTTGTAAGACCTATCTCTCTCATTGACTAAAAGTGCGTTACCTTATTACATGTAATGAGTGATAGCTTTAGATTAGGAGCAGATAGGAAAATACTGTTTACACTCAAACAAATTGCAATTTAAGATCTTCTTGAAGGTGAAGTTTAGTTTTAAGTCACAAATCTGAAAATGTCACTTTTAGAAAGTTGGAATTTTATTGTCCTAATCACTTGGTGTTGACAGGGAGGGCTTTCCTGACAGGATGACTGGGAGGAGCTGCACCCAGTCCCAATTGCGCTTCAAAGGACTCTGCTTCACACACACAGAAAGGAATCTGACACCAACCCTACCCTGTCTTTTGTCACCCCAGACTTCTTAGAGCCTTGACAGGGGAAGGGATAAAACATTCCGAAACCAGATGTGGGGGTAGGACAGGATGTTCCCCCACACACAAAGGCTGGCACCAGGTGTAAATATTGAACCACCAGAGCCACTCATCAGAACACTTCTGGACTTGTGGAAATTACAGAAAAAGGACTGTCCTGCTGCAGAGAGCTGCCCAGCTGCTTGAGGTTTGCCTTGCTGTGTGGGAAGGATGATTGGAACCACTTACTTTCATTCAAGGTTAACATGAGTGACTCCAAGGGTCAATTGTCTGATCTCCTGTTTGAAATATAGGGACAGAACAACCTCCAGAGGCCTTCCTACAACTTCCCACATGACTTGCTGCAACTAGACATGCCTGGAACTACAACTAGACCTGCAGGAGCCTTACAGGCCTCTGATAGAGTAAGTTCTTGACCACCAAGTGGTGCTCTGCAAGACTGGCATCAATATGAACTCCTTTCAAGAATTACAGGTGAAATCTTGAAGTTTGGGCTCTTTGCCCTCAGACTCTGCCACCCACAATGACTGGCAATGTGAAGCTCTGGTAAAGACCTACTCTTTTTGCTACAGTGACCACCAGCGATGACAGCCAGCAATATTTCACACACGCACTTTGGCATACAGCAATGACAGTCCCTGGTGACCACCAACAACCGCCCATAACCCAGGTGAGCTCTTCGCGCTACAGCAGAGAAATCCCATGCTGCCCGGCCTGCTCTTCTCACTACAGTGAGAACCACCCACAACACTCTCCCTGCTCCTTGAGGCCTCTTCTACCACATAAAAAACTCTTTGCACCAGACTTTGATAAGGTAACACTTTCAGCAGGACTACCCTGGTCCATGTACCTAACCCATGCTCCATCACTATCAGCATGAACTTGTGACTTTTCCCAGTCTACCACAAACAAATGACTGTGTATGGGCCTTTGTGCTTTTAAGCACTGTATGCACATAAACCTTAATAATGAATATCTCTTGTTCTACTGATTCGATTTTTGTTGTTATGATATGCTATTTATTAACATTTACTCTACCTTTTCTAAACTGGTTTGGGATTTTTCTTGTGTAGTGTGTTTTGTTTGTGTGCTGCATAAATATTTTACACATTGCCTCTAAGTTAAGTCTGACTGTTTTGGGCCAAGTTTAATCACAAGTTAATTTAGCGGGTTTGGTGGTTCACTGTGACAAGAATTGTGTTTTTTGCCTGAGTAGGGCTTCCATCCTCCCCAACCAATAACCAGATTTTTCCATATTTCCCCTCAGCTGTTTCACTTCCACTGGTGTCTTCTGCTGTTGACAGCCACTCATAAACTAGCTGCACTTTGATGTGCCTAGAGGGGTCATTTTAAAAAGGCCAGTGGAAATTAATGAACCATGGTGAAATAAAATGACATGAGACTTCCTCTCCAGCACACTGCTCTGTGGCCTCCACTCTTCTTTGTTTAACCTCAGCCACTCTTTTTTGTTTAACCGCAACACTTCCTATCTCTTTATCCTCCTCCATCCAGTGCTTTTACCACTTTCACTTCAGACATTTACTCTCACCTTTACTTCTGAGACTTAAAGTATTCATTTGTTTTGGAGGGTGTTTTGTACTAGATATATTCCCATACATGCAAATATTACCTCCAACATCCTTCTGGTGTTGATAATAGAGCACCATTAAAATCAGCAGTGCAAACAGGCATTATTTAGAAAGCTTGAATTGGTAGCAAGTACTATAAAAAAATCATGATTTAATGATTAATATCATACTTAAGTCATTTTCCTTTCACCATCCCCCAGGCCGTCCTTTTCTGTTAAATCGCCTTTCTCCAGGCCAACTATTTTATACAGTCAAACCTTCTCATTCCTTTTACTGCCACATACCTTTTATTGTTTTACGCTTTGGTTTCCCAATTTTTGTTTTAGTTTTCACATATTATTTGTAGTGTCCCTCTAGTAATTTATAACGGATACTTTAACCATATGCAAGAGACACTGTAATTTGTGGCTTTAATCTGTCTACGGAAAACTCCAAGATAATACAAGAATAAAGCAGATGCTGTTACTGTGTAAATTAATATACATATGTGTACTTTGTTTCTCTGTATTAATAGCTTGCTCAAATCTCATATGCTGTTCCTGTATCTATTCCAGCTTGTTTTCCCGTTACCATTATTATAAAATGCAACACTATTGTTTTTTCACTTTTTAATACTGCGCTCTTGTTCTCTCTTGGTCGTAGACTGCATGTAATAAAAGTCTAAGGAGACCACTGAAGTGCTGGAGACTGAAAAAGAATATATCTTGAAAGCAGTACAAGCCTAGGAGTGTCACCATGTAGACTCTTTTTTTTTTTTTTGTATATGTTTATTGAGAAGTACATGTCAATATACAGACTGTGTTAAATAGAGAAACAATACATCAAATTATGGCCATATATGAAAAATATTATGAAATATTAACTTCTCAGATTTCTAAACACAAAAAAAAAAAAAAAAACATTATACATATATCAATAAATGCAATATATGAGATTATTTATAAGGCATCCAACTGTGCATTAACTCTTAGAAGTAGACCTATAACAGAAAATATGGAAAGAAAGAATTATGCAATATGTATTAAACCATATATTATAGGTTGTTAGAAGACAGTCGAGATAGTAATATCATGCAAATCCACATATATAACATTTCAAATGCAGATATTCCTGCGAATTCAACAGTGTTGAATTGGTGAACAGTAAGTCCTACTTGAAATAACAGTGTTAATGGGTGAGCTATCAATTGTCTTAATAACAGCATGACTCAAAACAATAATAAAAATGTCTTAATAAAGATAGGAGACAAAGAATGAGAAAACGTTTACGTGTGAATATTAATAGAATATGTATTAGCTAGAAAGGGTTTCCAAATTTTGATGAAAATCCCAACATTATCTTGCAATCTGTAAATCAGCTTTTCATATGATGCCATGTTATACATTTCAATAAGCCATTCATCATGTGTAGGACATTGTGGTGTTCTCCAATGTCGTAATATACACATTTTTGCTACAGTGAGTGCAATAGCAATCAATCTTCTTGTATGGTTTGTTAGATTTGGGAGATCAGTAACATCATGTAATATAACTAATTTTTCAGTTAAAGGAATGGGCACATGTATAGCTCTGTGTATAGAGGAAGTTATAGAAGACCAGTATTCCGTCAAAACTGGACATCGAAATAAAATGTGTAGGATATCACAGTCCTCATGAGGACACCTCCAACAGGTAGAATGGTGTAGTAAACCTGCTGCCTTGAGTTTTTGTGGTGACCAGTACCAATTATGAAGAATTTTGAAAAGAGTAAATTTAATTCTTGCCTCTCTGATTCCTTTATCCATGTTCACAACAACATCCGTCCAGTCCTCATTGGAATACACTACATTAAGTAATCCTTGCCATTTGACGTGGAGTTGTGCTAGTAATGGTGATGAATGTAGTTTATGCACAATGAGATTATAAAATCCAGAGACCGCTCCTTTCAATTTCCCCCAAGTTTTTAAGTATTGTACGACTGGGGAATCCTCAGGTATCCACGGAAATGGTCCTAGTCTACTAAGTAGAGCTTGTTTCAATTGTAAGTATTTCCCCTTTTGAGAGCTAGGGAGTTGAAATTCTATCTGAAGCATCGTAAAGGTTTTAAGCTTGCCTTCTAAAGTGAATAAATGATCCAGCATTAGAATACCTGCTCTCTCCCATGTATCCCAGGAAATTGTCTGTTTCCCTATTCGAATATCAGCGTTATGCCATATGGGAGCCTTATTATGTAGCCTCGGATTACTCTTAAGGAGTTTGTGGGAGTGTATCCAAATCTTAAGCATAGACTGAATAATAGGGTTAGAACTTTGTAAAGCAGGCGATTTATGAGAATAAAAAAAATGCAAACCTGAAGATACCTTTAAAGATTGCTTTTCAATAAGAACCCATAGTGGGGGGTCATCCTGTATTGGCCAAAGATAAACCAATTGAGATAAATGGAGGGCTGTATAGTAATGTTTAATGCATGGTAAACTAAGGCCACCAGATCGCCTGTGAGCAATCAGTTTGGAGATTTTGAGTCTCAGAGATCCCCAAATAAAGGTTTTAATACCTTTGTCAATGTCTCGCAGTATTGATATTTTAACTGTCAAAGGTAACATACCTAAAACATATGTGAAACGAGGCACTATAATCATTTTCACTGCCTGGACTCTACCCCAAAAGGACAGGTTAAGATGGGACCATTTTTCATATTCTGACTTCGTTTTAGCAACCATGTAGACTCTTATGTGCTGGAGAACAGGCTGCTGGTGCAGCGCCAAATCAAAAGATTCCTGGCCAGTCTTCTAAAAAAAGTTCAGCAAAATTGATCAGTGCTGCACGGTTATCTTTCTTTTGTTTTTTTTCTGAGATGAATCAAAAAAAAGTGGGGAGTCGTTTTTGAAAAACACAAAAAATCCCTCTGAGGCAATGGGAGATTTCTGCCAGTGAATAAGGGAAATTGTTATTTATTTCCAGTCTGGATCTTGCATGGCTGTCCCAGGAAATACATCAATTCAATCCCACTGTAAGAATGGCAGGCCATCCAGTGCGTTTCATCCAATGGTCCTATTACAGCTGTTCTGTCGCTATAGAGTTTCCAATGGCAGACCAGTTCAGATTTTATCATTAGAAAAAAGTGCTTCCATCACCTCTAAATGAGGTATGGGAAGTGAAGGGAGGATGGATGGTGCATCTGCCAAATTTTGTTATAACCATCTTTGCCACCTATCCACCTCGAACTGACCCCCAAACCTGTGATCTCATCGTGATCTCACTGAGACATTGGATCTCTATTCATAAGATAGACAGAAGATCCAGCTTCTGCTCAGAGAAGACCCAAAAAACAGCGTAGACTGCTTACTGCATGTAATCAGAGACATCAAGAGAGAGAGAAACTATTTATGATAGCACATACTTTTTCAACATGCTTCCTCTAAAAATTAGAAAAATCATTTTTCATGTTTTATAGTTCTTAGTCCGAGTAACCGTGTAGTCCATTTACTAGCCGGAAAAAAACAATGGATTTATACATAAAGCAGAATATAAAATGTTTCAAGAAATAGAAAGAGTGTTATAATAAATTCAGATCACTAGAATATAGGTCATCGGAGACATCAGAACTCCCAGGTAAAACTATTGTTCATTACTTTTGAATCAATAACCAACTTAAAAAACATGCCTAATGCCAAAAAAAGCACTATTGAATTATAATGTCGGAATACTCTTCATAAAGAATTGATTGTTCCCTTGACATCCTGCTGCTTTGGGTTGACCTTGAAGGCCACTGTTTTACATAAGGTTGGTCTGGTTTCATTGGCTTATATCTGGATCTGTATATGCACTGTTTCATAGTTTAATAATTAAGTTGGATTCATAAACCGAAGACAAAGTGATAACCCTGCCTGCATAACATCATCTAACTATCCTATGATAATAAAAATGTAGCAGAATATGTGTGCATTAAAAGATATAAGTAAAATCACTATCGTATTCCGGCAAGAAGACGTATATGTAATGTAAGATGGCTCTGCAGTCTTCTGCATAGGTTTTCATGAGGCCTGTGTTGGCAAGCCACTTCGTAATCATTAACTGTCTCCAAATTAGTGTTCACCAATTAAAATACGTGATAGGCCTTTTTGACCATTCTTTCCACAAATATATGCATAATGGATGCTGTGCAGACTCAGGTCCAGTAGTTCATTTCTCTTACATAATTTTATCTTATTTTTCATGCCAGGCTTTACAGCATAAGCTGTTGGCTCGTTTGATTTTGATTGGAATTTTAGCCTTGCTGTCTAGTGATATAGAGCCTGGCCCTCTGATGCTGTCAAAGAGATGCAATTCTTGAATGTGCACATGCTCTACTTACCCTGCTCTATATTCACGTAAAAGTACAGCAATTTTCATAAAAATCTATTCCATGTAAAATGTGTGTTTAATGTCTAATAAAAATGCACAATGAGGCGCGCCAGCGGTAGAAGCCAACTTTGAGGGAATGGACAGGCTGTGCATCTGGTATAAGAAAATAAACCGCATCAGTGCAATGAAACTCTCAAATAGTCAAATAATAATGAAGGCAAGGCTGTAGCGAAAATAAATCCGAGAGACACCGAGGGCCTAGTGTTTCACAGTTTTTCATAGTACATTGCTTTTATTAGCACCAAGCTGCGGATAGGTCATTGTGTGGACAGGCAAATGATAAAGCATAAGCAATTTACTGATAAGAGTGCACGTGGATGGTTGCCAGGAGGAACCTAAACCATCAGAACAAGCAATGCATCTTCCGGAGTATAAAAAAAGGATTTACGCAAAAAATCTTTTGAATGTTCCATTTAATGACACTTTAAAAAAAATGACGTAGGGGCATCATTCGTAGTGATTTACAGCGACATTACTGTAATGAAAGGCTCCAACCAGGGATACAAACCGGATTTAAATTCCGCATGCCGCCAGTCCTTGTTAAGAATAGAATTTGATATGTATAAAGCACCCCTTGCTTTAAGCTCTTTTGACCCTTTTTTCTTTGTTTTTTTTTTCTTTTCGCTGCATAAATTACAGCCCTTCATTCTTGGGAAAAAGGTATTTCATTAGTCAATAGCATACTCGTGACCTAACTCGCGATTATATGAAAGTGCTTTTTTAACGGCAATAGCACCAGTTGAGTCTCACGTGACCTCCTACACCAGGAAAAAACTGAAAAGTAAAACGTGCTCTGTTTGGCTCCCTTGTGGCCTGGCTCTCTACTGAGATAATTAGGAAGGTTAGGGATTTTATTCCCACACAATATCAAGTTAATGGTATATTATTTAAACACTCACTTTATCCATTTTAATTACGCGTGTGCAGATTGAAACATTGAGATTAGATGAAATAGTCTGGAAAATATTAAAGGCATTGTTTAGTCTTCAAGTGTACTTGTTAAAGGTTGAATTGTGCTTACTTAACCTCATGAGCTCTGGAGAGGCAAATATTGAATAGATTTGCTGGTCTTTTAAAACAGCATTAGCGCAAACAGAATATAACTTGCACCAATGGTTAATTAAACATGTTCCTCAGGTAATGCATTTAAAAATGCTAGAAAACCAGAACTTTTTACGTGTTGTCCATGCATTTTGCTGACATTACACTGTAAAAATCACTTTCTGTCATAGTTGTGAAATCTATTCATACTAATAGACATACAAACTAGTGAAATGTTTAATTGTTGTATCAAAGTGCCGACCCATATCTACGAGGCCACACAACGCCACTTTGCATGGCTTTTCATGGCCTCGTAAATATGGTGTATAGAAACGCAGTGCAAGTTACTGGGTATCCTTACTGTGCACAATGCAAGCATTCCATGCGCATTGCTGTGGGTTTTGACATGCAACACCCATGGGTTTTGACGCATTCCCAGATTTAAAATGCTCTGTAAAGCTGGGAATGCATCAAATCTGTGTGCCTCCCCAGTGGAGGTGTAACAAGGAGAAATCTTTTCATTTCTTTCCGTTTATTCCTCTTTCCATGTATGCTGCATTCTTCAGCACACATAGAAAGAGGAAAACGTCTCCATCAATTGTTTTTGTGGACTGAAATGCACCGTAATTCGTAAATACAGTGCATTTCTACCCTTTCTCTGTGGCGCAGGGCAGCACAGCAAGGTCATTCGCTGCTCTGCCCTGCACCACTTTGTAGTAAATATGCCTTTCAGTGTCTTCCACTTATTGGATATTATTTATGACTGTTATTTCTCATGGCAAAACCTCCCGAGTGCAAGAGAGTGATGAATCCCATCGATTAGTGTATAAGAAAGTCCAATTCTCTTCAATATTGTCAGTTTATTTTCTTTTGATTGTTCCTCTCCTAATATGATCTCAGGAGCGGCCTGGAGTGTAAAAGAGAAGACCACAAGGGGAGTTACTGGCTGAATGGGCAATGTGAAATGTTCAGAACTCTGGTGTTTTACGAAGCGATTCCTCTATCTTAAAAAAGAAAAGTGAAACCGCCAGGTGAAATAGCAGGGAAAGACTATGGACTGCAGAGAGAATTTGGCACAGTATTAAAACATTCCTCAATAGCTCCTTACTTCTAAGGGAGAGTCTGTGCCCTACTCGTAATCACCAGTGGCCCTGCCCACATCATTATGAATACCTCAGAGACTGGTCATAATGGTGGGTGAAGTTACTAAGGTAGACCTTGCAAGATGTTAAATGTGTGTTTCTCAGTTTTTATGATTCTCTTTTATCACACTCATCATGAAGATAGAAGTGTCCTGCTGACTGTGAGTCATTTGACCACCAAGTGACAATTTTCATATTTGAAAATGTTCGTATCTCTTTAGTTTTTCTTCATCCGGTTAAATTATGAGTTATGTGGCTGAGGAAAATAATTTATAAATTGT
Organism: Pleurodeles waltl; assembly: GCF_031143425.1. Classification (NCBI taxonomy): domain Eukaryota; kingdom Metazoa; phylum Chordata; class Amphibia; order Caudata; family Salamandridae; genus Pleurodeles; species Pleurodeles waltl. The sequence continues at coordinate 284,846,623 of NC_090447.1, forward strand.
AATCCTAAATGGATGGTCACCTACTCATTTCTTACCTTTTTCCAATTCCAAACTTCACTTAATCTCCATGGCAGTTTAGTAAAACACATTTCTAAGGGTAAGATTGGTTGACCAATAAAAATCTGTATGCATAATTGGTTAAAACAAGAACGACTGGAACACTCATTGTGCATCATGAAAAAGGTGTCTGGTAGTCTGGATATCTGGTATTTTCTGCTCTCCACCATTAAAAATGTGTGTGGAAATGATCACACAATTATCACAAGATATTAAACTTCATCCAGAAATTGTCAGAGATGTTGCCTGTTGTCCTTAGTTACTGAAGTAGACAGGCAGAACTGAACAATAAGAAAAAATATTTTCACAAGTTATTCCTCAATTTTTCCCGACATCATAATGAATGACTTTCATTAATGCTAATAACATCAAACCCGTTTCTGTCATACACACATTTATATTTTAAACAGAAGCTTTGGAGAGATGTACTACATATATACTAAGGGCCGTATTTATACTTTTTGGCGCACAACTGCGCCAACGCAGTTGTGCGTCAAAAAATTTAACGCCATTCCAAAGCGCCATGCGGGCGCCTTATTTATGGAATGACGTTAGCCGGCGGAGCTGCCTGGTGTGCGTCAAAAAAAATGACGTACACCAGGCAGCGCCGGCGTAGGGGAAAATGGAGCTTGGGGCCAAAAAATGGGGCAAGTCAGGCTGAGGCAAAAGTTTCGCCTCAACCCGATTTGCGCCATTTGTTTTGACTCCCAACCCCCATTGAAATGACTCCTGTCTTAGCAAAGACAGGAGTCATGCCCCCTTGCCCAATGGCCATGCCCAGGGGACTTGTGTCCCCTGGGCATGGTCATTGGGCATAGTGGCATGTAGGGGGGCACAAATCAGTCCCCCCTATGCCACAAAAAAAAAAAAAAAAGAAAAATACTTACCTGACCTTACCTTAAGTTCCCTGGGATGGGTCCCTCCATCCTTGGGTGTCCTCCTGGGGTGGGCAAGGGTGGCAGGCGGTGTCCCTGGGGGCATGGGAGGGCACCTCTGGGCTCCTTCCGAGCCCACAGGTCCCTTAACGCCTGCCCTGACCAGGCGTTAAAAAATGACGGTAAAACGTCTGGACGTCATTTTTTTTGACCCGCCCACTCCCGGGCGTCATTTTTGCCCGGGAGTGTAAATACGGCGCACATGCCTCGGAGTCATTTTTTAGACGGGAACGCCTACCTTGCATATCATTAACGCAAGGTAGGTGTCCACGCTAAAAAATGATGCAAACTCCAAGATCTTTGGCGCTAGACGGGTCTAACGCCAAAGTATAAATATGGAGTTAGTTTTGCGTCGGAATTGCGTAAAAAAAACGACGCAATTCCGGCGCAAACAGAGTATAAATATGCCCCTAAACCTATTAATGAAACTGAGTCTCCAGCAACAGTTGCTGAGCAACAATTCTTTTCCACGAATCTTTGTCACTTCTGGAACAGTGGTCAGAATAACCAGAAAGGGATACGTTAGTCCTATGTGTGACCCTATGAAGGTACACGGAGCAAATGCACTTAGTACAAGCACAATAACACAGAATACGCTACGATAATATGAGATCATATTAGGGCATAAGCCAATGGAAATTAGGCAAATTTAGCAATTCGTGTCTTTTTTTTATACATATATCACCAACAAGGACTTTAAAGACTCAGACGTCCTAGCAAGTTTGGCTATATAGAAACTACTATGAACTTTAACAGGCCAGGTCCTTACTGCTGGGAGAATCAGAAATAAGTCTGGTAAAATACACTTATTGATGTGCCTGAAAAATGAGGACCGAGATACCCTGAATGATTAGAACTTATTTTGTAAACACTGACTCTCGGGAAGTAATGACTACTCAAGGCATACTCCCCAAGCCAGAGGTGTGGTAGAGAAACGCAACTGATAGCACAAGTAATACTCATATTTTATTTCTTAGGATACATGGTCACCCGGTTACCATTTCCCTGAAGCATCCAAATGCATGGACTCTTGTTTCTTCGTGTGAATGACTATAGATTTAACTATGTGGAATAAGCGAGTGAGAAATGAAATACAAATATACAACTAATTGTGTGCTGCTAAATCGTATTTTAGACAGTTAAATATGTCACTTTCAAAAACATACATACAAATATACAACTAGTTGTGTGCTGCTAAATCGTATTTTAGACAGTTAAATATGTCACTTTCAAAAACATACATAGTTCAACGTATATAGTTCATATTGTGTGGTTACATGCAGAGAGGTTGCTACATGCTGTGCCAAAAAACATGGTGCTGTAATTTTACCACTTCAGCTAATGGCTCTTAAATTCAGGTGAGCTGGTAAGCTAGTTCTCATTTTCAGTAATTAAACAGGAGTTGTAACTCCACTCCGTGACCTGTTTTTCACTGTCTGCTTACTATGGCAGCAGGCAGTGTGGCATCACCACTCATCTGTAATGATAAGTTGGCGCTACATTATTTTCTTCTTACGGCTGGGTCGTGTATCACAATCTAGCTTTAATAAGAAAATTATTAACAGAGATTGCAGGCTATTATTGATTAGATGTATTATGTGGAGCCTTGCAGTAAATTATGCTTATACGTCAATACCATGCAGGTTAATCTAGACTCTCTAATGATGCAAGATATAGTGCACCCTTGTAGTTGTGCTATGCAACTAAATCAATGATTCCAACAATATACATCTTGGTGTGGTGTCAGGAATGTATGGCCAAATCAGAAACTATGATATGGCATTCAGTAAAGTCTTTCCGTTTCCCAGTGTTTGAATACCTGGTTCAGTGGTTTCTGTTAGAAATGGGGTTTTTGGTTGGCAGTCAGTTTACCCCCTTTCCAAACAAGGACCCTCACTCCAGTCAGGGTAAAGGAGAATCACACTCAGTTAACCCCCGCTCACCCACATGGTTGCTTGGCACGAGCAGGCAGGCATAACTTCAGAAGCAAGGTGTAAAGTATTTGTACCAACAGACACAATAACTCAGTGAAAACACTACAAAATGACACAACACAGGTTTGGGAAAATAGATAATATTTATCTAAACAAAACAAGACCAAAACGACAAAAATCCAACATAAACAAATCAAGTTTTGAACTTAAAAAGCAAAAGAGTCTTAAATCCTTTAGAAAACAGTGAGAACGTTGTTAGCATACAAAAGTACCTGGGTAGCATCAAAGTAAAGCTGCACGGGTGAGCGTGCGTTGAAAAAGGCCACGATGCGTCGATTTCTCACTTATAAGCAAGAGCATGTGTCGTTCCTCCTGCAGTTGGATTGGCGTGCGTCATTTCTTCTCTCCCTCAAGACAGCGATGCGTCGATCCGGGTGTGCACCTCAGGTCTGAGCAGGCTTTGCATTGATTTTCCGTGCCCAGCAATGTTGTGTCAAAATCAGTTACACGGTGTTGAGAAACTGCGCTGCGTGGGGGCTTGCGTCGTTAACAGCAGCCGCTGCAGGTGTTGCATGTCATTTCTCTAGCCACGTTGCATCGATCTCCCAGCCGCGATGCAGGCGGAGCGTCTATTTTAGCTGCGAGGCAGGCAGCGCGTCTTTTTTTCAGCCACAAACCGGGTGGAGTGTCAAAAGTTTCCCTGCATGATGGTCTTTGTGTGGATTCCTGTCCTTTTCCACCAGCTGCACCTTTCCAGGGCCCAGAGACAGGTTAGGGCAGAACTTGGCAGGCAGGACTCTCAGCAGAAAGCCCAAGTGCTGGCAAAGAGAAGTCTTTGCTGTCCCTGAGACTTCAACAACAGGAGGAAAGCTCAGTTTCAGCCCTTGGACATTCTTCACCAGTGGGAAGTCACACAAAAGTCAGTCTTTGTCCTCTCTCAGGTAGAAGCAGCTACTGCAGGCCAACCCAGCACAGCACAGTCACAGGCAAAGGGGCAGTACTCCTCCTCCTGCTTCCCCAGCTTTTCTCCTGGCAGAGGTTCCTCTTCATTTCAGAAGTTATCTAATTTTCAGGGGTATGGGTGCTCTTCGTATACCCATTTCTGCCTTTAAAGTAGGCCAACTTCAAAGGAAAGTCTCTCTTGTTTGTGAGATCCTGCCTTGCCCAGGCCAGGCCCCAGACACAAAACAGGAGGTTAGAGACTACATTGTGGGAGGGCATGCACTGCCCTTTCAGGTGTAAGTGACTGCTCCTCCCCTTCCCTCCCCTCAGCCCAGATGGCCCATCAGGATATGCAGGCTACATCCCAGCTCCCTTTGTGTCACTGTCTAGAGGAGAGGTGCCAACAGCCCAGCTGTCAAACTAACCCAGTCAGGGAATCCACAAACAGGCAGAGTCACAGAATGGTTGAAGCAAGAAAATGCCTACTTTCTAAAAGTGGCATTTTTAAACACACAAATCTAAAAAACAACTTCACTAAAAGATGTATTTTTAAATGGTGAATTCAGAAACCCCAATCTCCTTGTGTCTATTGGCTCTCAAAATGAATCTATGCTTTAATCATTTTTAAAGGCAGTCCCCATGTTAAACTATGAGAGAGATAGGCCTTGCAGGAGTGAAAAACGAATTTGGCAGTATTTCACTGTCATGACATATAAAACACATATCCCACCATGTCCCACCTTTAAAATACACTGCATCCAGACCATGGGGCTACCTAGGGCATACCTTAGGGGTGCTTTACATGTATAAAAAAGGGAAGATTTAGGCCTGGTAAGTGGATACACTTGCCAGGTCGAATTGGCAGTTTAAAACTGCACTCACAGACGCTACAGTGGCAGATCTGAGCCATGTTTACAGGGCTACTAATGTGGGTGGCACAACCAGTGCTGCAGGCCCACTAGTAGCATTTGATGTACATGTCCTGGTCAACTTCTAGTGCACCTTACTAGAGGACTAGATAAGCCAATTTACACATATAAGGTATACAGGGAACACTTACACCTTAGCACTGGTCAACAGTGATAAAGTGTCCAGAGCAAACAAAACAGCAAGAGTCCAGCACACAGAAACAACCTGGGAAGTAGAGGCAAAAAGTGAGGGGAGACCATGCCAAGGATGCCAAGTCTAACAGTTTACTTTAGTGAGCACTGGTCTCTGACATTCATATCCACAGTGTTTATGACACTGGGTAGATAGAATGCTGTGGAGCTTCTGCTTTTACCAGAATGTTCAATCAATAGGAAACCTTACAGCCAGGACTACAGAGAAAAGGCTGGCTTGGAACAGCAAAAGAGGGTGGGTGTGTGGTATAACATTCATGGGCATGCCAAGCAGTTCTGTTTCACTACAGGGAAAAAGCTATAGATTCCACAATTGGAGAATATATACAACAAGAGGAGTTACAGCTACATAATAAAAAAAGGAGTGCCCCAGCATCCTGCAGAAAAAGGAAGAGCGTAATCATCCTAGTGGTTGAACAACTGTTAAAGATGTTCACCCACTAGGCTGATTACGCTTTTCCTTTTTAGGTAAAAGCCTACCAAACACTGCAGCTGTCTGATTGCAAAGACATATTAGGGGCATTCTGAAGGCTTCCCTAGGAAAGCTTACCAATGCCTGGGTATTTTGTAACTCATAGTTGCTCGCTTTCTATGCACTGGCTTGATTTGTTTTAGGCTGTCCAGTATGGCTTTGCCTCTCCCATGGAGCATAACTTGTTTGCCACCTCTATGACTGGCTCATTGTATCATTCCATGAGTGTTTGCATTATGGGAACACTATTTTTGTTTTTTGTGAGGCACTCCAGCAGAGGACATGTTTTCAATTGTCTCCTGTATGCTAGTTCACAGCAGTAAACATGCCTTATTTCTTTGAAAAGGTTTCCTGACACCTACATTTCTGCGTAACTGATTCTATTTATCTCTGCCAGTCCATTCTTCGCACATCTGTGAGGAACAATGTTGTGTCTATGAGACAATCCTCTTCCATAGGCACTAAATGTAGGGAAGTGGGGGATACTAAAGCACCCTAAAGTTCAAAGGTTATTTAGCAATAAACAGGACTTTTTTTTTTATCTTGTCACATTTGCTATGCGAAGATAGAGGTCAAATGTTAGGCATTGTAATCCAGGGATCTTATTTTCTTTCTGACTACAAACTGAGAGGATTTATGTGACAATCTTGCTGGATACTGAGAATGTGAAAGGAAAGGCATTATGATGTTATGTTTTTCTAACCCACAGCAAAATGTAAATGCCAGTAAATGAACTGTACACATATTTCAGAATATATATAAAAATTATGAAAGCACAAATAAAGCACATTTTTGTAACTCTGGAGTGTGGTGGAAACAAATAGTTCAATACAATCAAAACAAATCAGTACACTAGGTGATGTAGATTTACACACATCACAATACCATTCATGCAATATGTAGTTTTATCAGTAAAACTGTATGTCTGCAAATGTAATGGTCATTTAAATTGAAATATCATCTGTAATGGCAGTGCGCTACTACATCATGCATACTCCACTCTGCACCACTCCTCTATGCGACTCCCTACTCCAGTCTATGCTTCTGTATGCCATTGCACTGTACAACACTCTACTCCATTCCATGCTACTTTGCACCCCTCCACTCTATTCCCCTCTAACCAACTCTAATGCCACTTCACTCGGCAACACTCTAATCTACTCCAATCTACAACATTATACTCCATTCAAACCTACAACACTCTTCTCCACTCTACAACACTCCAATCTATATTTCACTCAATTCTACTCCACTCCATGCACTTTACTCTACGTTATGCCATTCCACTCCAGCCCGCTTTACACCATTCCACTCCACACTAACCACTCCATTCTACCCCACTCCACTCCACTGCACTCTACTTGACTCCATGACACTGCACTCTACGAAACTGTACTCCACTCTTAGATAATCCGTTACATTCTACTCCGCTCCACAACACTCTACTTCATGACACTCCACACTTCTCTACTTTACTCAGTGCCACTTCACTCTATGACATTCTAGTCCACTCTACAACATTTCACCCTATGACACCCTACCCCACTCTACACCACTCCACTCTGTGATGCTCCATTACATTCTACTCCACACAACACCACTCAACACCACTTTGCTCCACTCTATGGCAGTCCACTCTACACCACTCCACTCTGACATTCTAATCAACTCAATGCTACTTCAATCCACTCTAGATCACTCCACACCATTCAACTCTACTTCACACCACTCCACTCTACTCCACTCTATGCCACTTCCCTCAACCCCCACTCCACTCTGACACCCTACTTCACTCTATGACATTGTACCATATGACACTGTGCTCCACTGTAAGCTACTCCAGCCTGTGCCACTCCATGCTATTTTACTCCACTCTAGGATACTCCACTCTATGCCACTTCATGTCATTCGACTCCACCCTACTCTACTCCTTGACACTCCACTCTATTCTAGTTCTCTCTGGCCACTCCGCTCTACAAAACTCGACTCCACTCTACAGCACTCTGCTCTATGACACTCTGCTTCACTCTACGTCACTCCACTCTATGCCCCAATCCACTCTATGGCACTCTTTAACTCTACTCCACTTTATGACATTCTACTGCACTCTATGACATGTGAGTTTGAGCCACTGCACTCTACGCCACATCACTCCACTCCACTTCACTCGACAACACTCTATGATACTCCACTCTACAACACTGCATTTTATGACTCTCTACCCCACTCCACTCCATTCCCCTCTATCACATTCCACTCTGTGACTCTCTGTTAAACTCTATGCCACTCCACTCCACGACACTCCACTCAATGAAACTCCACTCTAGGACACTCAACTCCACTCTACAGCACTCCACTCTACATTACTCTACTCCACTCTTCACCACTCTACTCTACTCCACTCTGCACCACTCCTCTGTATGCCACTCTAATCTATTTTCTGCCACTCTTTGCCACTATGCTCAAGGACACTCCACTCTACAGCAATCTACTTCTCACCACACTACAACACCCTACCTCACTCTATGTCACTATACTCCACTCACCACTGTGACACTCTACTCCACTCTGCCATTCTACACAACTTTACTCCATTACACTCTACACCACTTCAATTTATGCCACTGAAGTCTTTGACACTCCACTGTATTCCACTGTACTCCACCCCACAACACTCTACGACACTCCACTCTAGGACAATCTACTCTACTCCACTCCACTCCATGACACTCTACTCCATTCCCCAGGTAGTTGGCAGAAAGATGTTTGCTGATCATTTAGGTGGTGGGGGCTAGGCCTGATGCTTTGGTGGGCTGTCCCACCCATTTATGCACTAATACCAATCCCTGTCATGTAGTGGACTTTCTGCCCCTCTGGGGCAAATTGAAGGTAACAAACTCCAATCTGCCCCGGTTGGGACAGAAAGACTTTTGGGCCGTGAGGGAGGGAGGAGCACTATCCCATTGCAAAGGGACTGCTCCTTCCTAAGAATCCACACCCTGGTGGGCTAGTGGGGTTTCTGCCCACTGCTGATGGGAAAATTGGAGGAAAACACCTCCAATCTGCCCCTGACGTTGGACAGAAATACTGCTAAGGGTTATTTAGGATGAGTGGAACTAGAAGTGATACCTGGGTGGGCAACCCCCACCTATTTATTCCCTTATGAAAATCCCTGTTGTTTAGTGGGCTTTCTGCCACTTCGCCGCCCGATGGCCAATTGGAGGTATTAACCTCCAATCTGCCTCTGGGGGCAGAAAGACTTTTGGGCCTAGTGGGAGAAAAAAACATGAGACCATTGCGAGGAGGCCACTCCCCATTAAAAAAAACAGTCCCTGAGTTCCAGTGGGTGGATCCGTGTGTGGGGATCACCCTCCTGCTCCGATTGTGAAGCAGGGATTCATGAGTGTAAGGTGTCTTAGAAAGGCGAGATTCTCCCCTTTCCAATGACCCCTCCCCCATACATATCAGTGCTCAGGGTGCTGATATATGCACCCAAGCACTGATGTAAGTGAAAATGAATGAGCAGATCAGCTTATTTTACTTTCACTTTCTGTGCAATGACATCAGTTTCAATAATTTAAACCTGAGCTCAACCCCTGGTACCTATAGCACAGAGAAGACAGGCTTAACACATTAAAACAGCCACAAAGTAAAAACACAGCTCATAACATGTGACTTGGGATCAGGAGATGCATCTTCTCCAAGCTTTCTTTATCACTAAGCAATGAAGTTACAAGTTTCCCCAGTGTCTTTCAAGATAGTAAAATTCCTCAATGTTCCTTAACTGCCTTCCTTGAGTTAAGATAGGTCACATTCCTCACCCATGCTATCTTACTAGCCCCAAGCTAGTATCTCCCTTCTGAGAGCATTATTTCAAACCTATTCAAAGACAGCACAGCCACTCCAGTTTCAGGTAGGCAATGCTAATTAGCCGCTGGAGCTGAAAGCAGGCAAAACATAACATTTCAAAGTTAATTTCCCTGTGCGTTTATCAAAAATTCGACTTCATAATTGAAATAGTTGTTTTAAGATATATTCAAACTGTTTTTTAATCATCTGTGTATCTTATCCAAAAAATGTTTTAATTACACTTTTTTTCTCTTAGAAACAGCTATGACCACATACACTTGCAATAGGGTTTGGGGCTAGTCAATGTAGGAACATGCTATCTTTAAATTCTTACATTTTCCACTTTGAAACAATAGACATCCTACCATGTGGACAACACGTCCTACTTAAGGATAACATATTTATTATTTAAATGTGGAATTCCTTCATGTCACTGTGGGTTATTTTGTCAAGTTTGAATGTAGTTTTAAAAGATGCATTTCTTATTCTATACAGATAGGCCTGACTCCAAGTTTTCCTTGTCAACAAAGTAGCTGGCTTAATAGGAGCTGCAGTCCACACGTAACATTTAACTCTCTATGCCATCTGTGTATTTGTGGTGTACTGGTGTATTTTTCTAAACTATACCAATAGGATATTAGAGAATTTTACTATGCGTTAGGGGTCAGAGCACACACGCTGGGGACTGGACAGCAGTACTCCATTGTAAAGAGTTATAAAAAAACAGTACGATTAGTCCAGAAATATGGAGGATGACTACACATGAACATGCACTTTCTCACAGGTGAGATCACTAAGATCCTCGTTTGATTCCCTGACTACTTTCCCCTTGAAAGATTTAAAGAGGTCATAATCATTCTTTGGTAGGAGAATTAAAGAACCAATGAGATTCAGTTGATCACAGTCTTCATACATAAAAATTAAAAAGGAAATAATGGTTTACAGTATGAAAAATGATCAACAAATCTACAGACATCAGCATGCACACTCCTCATTCAAGCTCCATCCACAACTGTTAAGGCCTGAAAGAGCCACAGATATCATTTCCACCTCAGTTCTAAATCTGGTCAGTTACAAATCCCAATGATAGATATTTCAATTAATTTTTGAGCTGTGAAATGGCAGTTATTCCTTGTATGTTCCAGAGAGCAGGTAGTAGAAATCTGACAGGTGTTAGCCCGCCCATAGGGTTCATTCTGACCTTTTTAAAAACTAGCTTGAATTAGCCGTCTTGGGCCCTTATTTGAAGTCAGACAGCGTAATATTGCTGAGTAGAGCTTCTCTGCTTGATCATGACTAGCCGCTTTTTTTAACTAATTTTTCCCATTGCGGAACAGTAGACTCGATTTTCCAGGTGGTAATTTCGACTGGTAATATCAGATGTGGCTTTAGCAGCAGCAGTAAAGCTTCTCTCCAGACCCTCCCAAACATTTTTTCGGCAAGGCGGAGCATTGCAGGGAACTCCTCCCGTCAGAGCGCTCTTTTTCCTTTACTGCCATATCCTAATTGCCCTTCCCAACACCGTTGCCCAGCAACTAACACCCAGCTGCTCACAGAAGATGGCAAATGCAAATGGAAATCCCCACCAGAACGGGGAAAACTGTGCAGAATTCAATCCAGTGGAACGAAGCCCACAGTTATTGCCCATGTTGGGAGAATTAATCCATTATTGCACAGTACTGTTGGGGTCAAACCACATTAATTTCTTGTGAGGCGTTTGCATCCTGCCAGTAACCTTAATGAGGGCCTTGGTGGAGGAATTCCTAACTCGTGAAGAGATATTAATTAAACCTATAGAGTTAAACAATGCGGGATGATATAAATCTAGAGGGGAGCCTTGTATATTACAGGTGGACATTTACCAATACTTTGCAGGTATTTTCCTCCTTTAGAAAGTAATCCTGCCAAGGGCTGGAGTAGATGTAATTTCTAAATTAGAAACTGGGACTTAAACATCTCCGAACTTAACAGGGTTGTTATGAATTGCATTCCTCCACATAATAAGTGGTTTCCGCGTTTGAAAAGATATTACATGTTCACATGCACATTTAAATTAAATTTACACGTGTTGTATTTTACATCTGGTTACAATTTAGAATGGAGAAACACATGGGCATTTGAATATTGCAACTACATTTTCCAGTACCCTTTCGAAAGCCTCACAAGAAATTAAAAAAATGTTTTCCAAAATGCAGGAATACATGTACAACACAAACTCTGAACTTTGTTTGCAAACTTTGAACTCAGCCCTGTATGTGCAAGACCTCCATGAAGGATTACCGTTTCCTTTTTCCAAGTGGAGAAGGAACAAATATATTTCAAGTTAGGTAGAACCTGCTTTATTCGATATCTTAACTTGACATTGTAGTAAAAAACTGTTTATGCGGAAAAACCCAAAATAGCAAGGCACATATTTTAATTAACAATTTGTTCGGTCTGCTCAAAGAAGGTTTCTGGTAGTGCGATTGCTGCAATGCGTAATTACCTAGCTTAAAATATGTCCAGGCATGTTTAAATGAGCTCTCACAGGTAATTGTTTTCTACTATATCCCTCCTCAGACACTGTGCTGTGTAGTATTGCTTCTTTGAAGGCCAAACATGAAGAAAGCCAAAGCCAAACGAAGCTAAACATAGACATCACAAGGGATTTGTTCAGTGCAAAACAGAAACATTTTCTGAAATATCTCCAAGGAACACTAACCCCACAGAGGTAACTAGAGTGCTGCACTAGTGTGAATTTGTAAAAGGTATTTCATCAGACTGACATTACTCGTCTGCAAATGTGTGTGATTTATTTCAGGTGAGGTAAACTAAAGACATGTCGGGTATGGGCAAAGGCGCTTTAGGTATAATGCCACGGTTCACGGTCTCAATGTGTTAGATAAAATAATGCTGTCGAAAATCGGAAATTGTTTCTCATATTAGGTTTTCAAATATAAGATGAGCGTTTGTACTTTTCCAGTCCAAAAATAATTAATGCATACAATGTGGGAATTGGTATGCTTTGGCCATTGTTCGAAAGTGGGTATTGGCATGCTTTGGCCATTGTTCGAAAGTGGGTCTCTAGTTGGCAGGGGTTTGTACCAGGTGCAAAGGGACCACAATGTTGGTTAGGGTAAGTCAGATACATAACCTAAATTAACCTGTGCTTACCCCCTGGTAACTTGGCATGGAGAAGACAGGCTTAATTTAAGAGGCAAATTGTAAAGTATTTGTGGGACACTTAAATGATAGTAACACAATAAAATCACCACAAAAAGACCACATCAGTTAAAAAAAAAAATAGTGAATATTTATCTAAGTAAAACAAGACCACCACAACAACAAAGATCAAATAAGTAGAACTCAAGATGTGATTTTTTAAAAGAATAAACTGTAAAATATGGCTTGGAAATCAATAGTGCAAGAGGAGAGCTGGAAAATGCTGATATTAATTCGACCCAACTATTGATTTGTCTTTCTGTGGGTATCTTCCTGAGATACTTTCAAGTTCTGAAGTTCCTTTAAGATCTGATTAAGCATTACTTCAATCAGTTGCATTACTGTAGAATGCTCTGATGGTGCTGGGGCTGATATTCCCTATGCAGGTTTGGCACACTGTACCATTGCAGATGTTGCTTTTGTTAGGTTGAAAGTCATGTCCGACACTTGTGGTTCCTGTGGTAATTTGATGGCCGAGCTCTCCGAGACGTCTCTCGAAGAAGTGCTCGGGCAATTCCTCTCGCCTATGGCTTGATCAACCGGGTCTGTTGTGATGTTCTCCCTTGCTATTCCTTTTGGAGTGGCCATCGTAAACAAGGGATATGCAGGCTTTCCTTTGGGATTATCACTCGTTATGGGGTTGGGAGTTAAGAGGGGGATCCTGACTTCTCATTGTGTCTTAAGGTGATATTTTAGAGATGGACCCCCATCTGCAGCCAAAGCAGACTGGGGGAAGATGTGTTGTTTTGTAAAACTAGGTCCAGATGGCTCCTGGTCTCCCGGGTCCACAGAAGGGACTGTAACGAGCATTTCCTGCTAAGACATCACTTGCCACTATTCCCCTGTTGAGTCGACTAACAGGATAACCTTGTTTGCTGGAGCCTTACATCCTTGATTTGGTACTGATAGTTTCTGGCTCTTATTGGGCTTAGAGGTTTTTATCCAAGACTTGTGGTTTAAGTGATATGTCTCTAGTGATGCGTTTCATCTCTTTTAGTTTGTCCACTTATTGGGACTCCATTGAAAATATGTTTTATTTTTCATATTAATTTTTATGTCTGACATTTCTGTACAAAACATGTTCAGTTTTAGTGTAGTACATTTTGTGCTGATCTGTCTAAGGGAACAAAGGCGAAGGGTAAAAAAGTAGTGCGTCCTGTTTTAACTCCCATGTGAATTGATACCAATAATTTTAAAGTGTATGTTTGACAAAAGGGGCAGAAAAAATTCCAACATCTCAACCAAGGTGGGCTTGACAATCATACCTAATTTATATTCATGAAGCAGAAAGTTTTGCAACTGTTTTCAAACTGTAGATTTGTGGTGCAATTGATTTTTACATCTGTCACAGTGACAAACTTAGGTCACAAATAAGTTTGTATGCCAAAAAAAACCAATTGCTTTGTGGCCCAAAATTTGACCATCAAGCCCAATATTGGAGATTTTGATTTCTTGTGGATATTTAGATGCTTGTTTAATAATAATGACAGCATTTAGGAATGGCCATTTTATCTCATTTGATATTCCCAGGCACTTCCCTTGCTACCCAGAATCTTTCTATCAAAAAAGCAGAAGATGGAAGCAAAAGTAAAGCGTTTCTCCTCACAGGCCTTACCCAAGTCTATTAGTAGTAAATAAGAACATGTTGGAAGGTCATTATGTACCCTACTGCATTATGATGCACAAGGTAGGTTGCAAACTGCTCCCCACTATAGTAGCTTGGGTCAGCAAACCACCTTGTCTGTGACTGCTTTTCATAGAAGCAATCATTTTCTGAATGTGGTATCTTTCCTAAAAGGAAAATGAGATGCATTCTATAAAAATGAAAACTTTTACAAACATTTTTAATGCGTAAGCAGTCATTCTACTGATGACTGCCTACTCTTATAACATGTTTTTTAAGCCTTCACAAAGGAGAAAGTGCCCCTTGCAGATCAGTGTCCATTTGCAAATGGGTTTACAGTACCTTTAGTAAAATATTCATCTTTTGAGAACAGATTTTGGTTAAAAAAGATTAAAACAACAATTGTGAATAATTGTTTGGAGGACTGCGGAAGAATCCCCCATCTGAATAGAGATTTGGTTTGTATTATATAGTTGTGCTGCTTAATCACAATTTGGGTTTGGTACATAAAAAAGGTCATTTTGTGGTCACAAATGGTCAAATTTTGCCAAATGGGACACCTGTGACTACAAAATGCCTTAGTACATATTGCCCTAAGTGTGTTCCAAGGTACTTTAATTTGCTTTCATCTACCATTGTCTACAGGGATTTAACATTTGTATGTTATTGATTTTGTGGGTGTCTTAAGCATTAATAGAAATATATCTGCAAACCTCATTTGCACGGCTGTTTTAAAAAAGTCTGTTCCAGTGTTTCACTGTTGGTCTTCATGTAAATATTGGTGCACCAGCTTGTATACTCCAATACAAGGCATCCGTAAAACTACATTATTATTAAGTTTGACTCAGCTGTGCACTCTCATATGCATCTGACAGAAATACATTCAACTAGGTGAAAAAAATGAGCACTCACGCACTCATCACTAAGCCAAAAAAAGAAACAAACTATATGGACATGAGAGACACAAGTAAATCCTCATGTTCTATTTTCAGAAAAGACTCAAAGAGAAAGTTTTTAGATCATTGTCAAGACAAGGCTATTATCACATTTCTCAGAGCCCGTTAAGCTAAGTATCATAAGCACATCACTCTTGCTGTTACTTTTTTTATGGACCTACCTGAGCAACTCCGTGTTAGACTTGGGGGCAGTTCTAGGCTTAAAAATTTGGATATCATGTCTATACTTACAAATTTGGAAAAGTCACTTGAAATTTGAACAATTTATGTAACCTTTCTACAAAAAGTAATAAAGGTGAATGGTGATGTAGATACAATCAGTTATTTCTGAGACCAACATACCAGACAACTATCAACCATGCTTCAGGTAGCATGGAGTTAGCCATTCTAAACATCATTGATGAGGTTGTATAATACTATACTCAGAGAACTCATGGAAGCTTACCCTGCAAGATACTATAGATAAGATACTAACCTCAGACAACTCATAGAAGCTTACCCTGCAGGACCTTTCAGCTGTGTTGGATATAGTCAACCACCACACCCTACAGAAGATCCTTCTTTGAAAATTTGCCCAGAAAGGTAGGGTCCTGTTGGACTTTTTTGCTTATGCAGGGTCATCCTCAATCTTTTTGCCTCCTGCCTCCTATTTTGTTCTGATCTGTTGCTATTGGTTTTTGAACTCTGAGCACTTTACCACTGCTAACCAGTGCTAAAGTGCATATGCTCTCTGTGTAAATTGTATTGTTGATTGGTTTATCCATGATTGGCATATTTGATTTATTAGTAAGTCCCAAGTAAAGTGCACTAGAGGTGCCAGGGCCTGTAAATCAAATGCTACTAGTGGGCCTGCAGCACTGGTTGTGCCACCCACATAAGTAGCTCTGTAATCATGTCTCAGACCTGCCACTACAGTGTCTGTGTGTGCAGTTTTAACTGTAAATTCAACTTGGCAAGTGTACCCACTTGCCAGGCCTAAACCTTCCCTTTTCATACCTCAGACACCCCTAAGATAGGACCTAGGTAGCCCCAAGGGCAGGGTGCAGTGTATGGTTAAGATAGGACATATAGTAATGTGTTTTATATGTACTGACAGTGAAATATTGCTAAATTCGTTTTTCACTGTTGCAAGGCCTGTCCCTCTCATAGGTTAACATGGGGGCTACCTTTAAATCTGATTAAAGTGTAGATTACCTTTGGGAGCGGATGGACAAGTGGAGTTTGGGGTCTCTGAGCTCACAATTTAAAAAGACATCTTTTGGTAAAGTTGATTTTAAGATTGTGTGTTTGAAAATGCCACTTTTAGAAAGTGAGCATTTTCTTGCTTATACCATTTCTGTGACTCTGCCTGTTTGTGTATTCCCTGTCTGGGTCAGTTTGACATTTGGGCTGGTTGCACCTCACACTAGACAGTGACACAAAGGGAGCTGGGGTGTAGTCTGCATTTCCTGATGAGCCATCTGTGCTAGTAGGGAGGGGAGGAGTGGACACTTACACCTGAAAGGGTTGTGCCTGTCCTCACACAATGCTGTCTCCGACCCCCTGGTGAGTGTCTGGGGCCTGGCCTGGGAAAGGCAGGATTTCACATTGAGAAGAGACTTTACTTTGAAGTAGGCCTACTTCAAAGGAGAAATTCGGTATAAGAAGGGCACCCAAAACCACAGACTTTAGAAACACTTCTGGAACCAAGAGGAACCTCTGCCTGGAGAAGAGCTGATTAGCTGAGGAAGAAGGGCTGCCCTGCATGTGACTGTGCTTTGTGGAGCTTTCCTGCAGTGCTGCTTCTGCCAGAGTAAGAGGGCAAAGACTGGACTTTGTGTGCCTTCCATCTTGTGAAGAAATCTCCAAGGGCTTGAGTTAGAGCTTGCCTCCTGTTGTTTGAAGTCTCAGGGACAGCAAAGACTTCTCTCTGCCAGCACCTGGAGTCTCTGGAGAGACTCCTGCTCTGAGAAGTGGTGCCCTATCCAGTCCCTGGGCCCTTGAAAGGAAAGCTGGTGGAAATCCAAGGAAATCGACTTCGGACCACTCCGGACCGACGCCGCTGCTGAATCCGGTGATGCCGCCTGCACCCGACACCGTGACCTTCGCTGAAACGCGACGCTCTTCGCAGGCCCGACGCCGCTGCAGGCCCGCTGAAGTCCACGACTCCGTGGAAGTCGCCACACGACATCGGGACCGCCGCCGCTCGAAGTGCACGGATTCAACGTTTCGCACAGACGCCGCGATCCCCAACTTCGTGCATCGGCTTGTTTTCACTCTTCACCAAAGGTACTGTACTTGGGGGTCTACACGACTCCATGTCCGGTGCCGCTGGTGTCGGCTTGTTGGGAACGACTCCGTCACGATGCCGTGTTAACATCTCATCAAAGCATTTTTGTTTCTAAGCGCTATTTTTGAGTTTAATCTTTAAAAATTCATAACTTGACTTGTGTATGTCGGATTTTTGTTGTTTTGGTCTTGTTTTGTTTAGATAAATATTTCCTATTTTTCTAAACCGGTGTTGTGTCATTTTGTAGTGTTTTCATTAAGTTACTGTGTGTGTTGGTACAGATACTTTACACTTAGCGCTCTGAAGTTAAGCCTACTGCTTTGCCAAGCTACCAAGGTGGTAAGCAGGGGTTAGCTGAGGGTGATTCTCTTTTACCCTGACTAGAGTGAGGATCCTTGCTTGAACAGGGGGTAACCTGACTGTCAACCAAAGACCCCATTTCCAACATTGGTGATCAGCGGTTGGGATTTGGACTTGTATTTGTACTTGACATACAGTGATTAAGTATACACTACTGTTTTGAGTTCAGACCACTGCGTGACCACATACTACTTGTCTTGTGATCCTGCTTTTTGTTCTCTGATGTCCTCCTGGAAATATTGCTAATATTTTTGGACTTTGGTTTTTGGTTGTGAAGCCTTTGCAGAATGGAAGTCAATTTCTTGTTCCTATTTATGTATAAAAAGTGGCAGCTTAAAGCATTCTGCATGGAAAGGGGACTGGCTGTGAACAAGAAATCCAGAAGGGAGGATCTTGAGTCAGCCCTGTTTCAGTATGAGTTGAAACGTTGTCAGGCAACACCACCAAATGAGTCTGAGGAGGAGGACTACTCTGAGGAGGAGGGCAGTGGCCCTGAGGAGGGAACAGAAAGAGATGATTGGTTCTTAGCTCGAATCTGGGGTCTGGAAGAGCTAGAAGAGCTAGAAGCAGAGCTTGAGAGGGCTGAGGAGAAGAGAGCCTTAGCCCTGGAAAAAGAAGGGATTGCAGCTCAAGAGCTGAGCTGTGAAAAGCTGAAGCTGGAAGCCATGAGGGCTGAGTCCAGTTCAGATGGTGGCAGCAAAAATCTTGTATCCAGTACTGCTGAAGAAGTACACATGCCCAGGGATGTGGTTCCCTACTTGAAGGAGGGAGTTAACACACACCAGGAGGATCAGGGGTATGAGGTGGCTCCAGTGATGCACAGGGTCCCTGAAGTGGATTAGGGAACTGGCATGGGTAGTCATATTCCTACTAGTGGGAGGGACACTCTACTGACTCTAGGTAAGAGTGACAGGGAGAGGGGTTCCCCCCAAGGTAGAAGTCCTGGTTATGGAATGTGAAGACATCCCAGAAGAGTGTGGGTTGAGTGTCAGGGACAGTCAGGTACTATCTCACCAGTCTCAGGAGGGTGATGTGGGGTGCTTTTTCAAAGCAGAGTCACTGGATGGTTGGGTGAAGGGTAATTTGGTTAATTCATGTGAGGGGCTGTGTGATGTAATTGCTGGAGAGCATATGTCTAGTCCTTATTTTCCCAAGCTTCGCCAACACCAGATGGAGTATGAGTTCTCTGACCCCAGGGAACTTACACTGGAGGCAGATTTCTGGGTGAGTACCAGAGAGTCTGAAGAGGCATTTGGGGGTGCTCCTGAGAGGAGTGGTCTAGGTATTTCCCAGCCAGGTGCGGTAGGAAAGAATTGTAGTGTCCCAGGTAGGTCCCAGTGTAGTGGGATGGGTGAGGGACTCCATGTCCAGTCTCAGAGGAGAGGGAATGGGGATGGGCTGAGGCCCAAGGTGCCAAAGATCCGGTCCCAGGTCCTGGAGGGTTCCATGAGGGAACTCCATGAGGGAAGCCTAGCCTGTACCGTAGGGCCATCTGTTGAGGGAGACCCCACAGTGTCAGGAGAACTTGGGGGGTCGGCTGTAGCCAGCGTCCCACCAGTTCTGGTGTCTGGCAGTAACACTCCTAGTGAGAGGGTGCAGAAGTCCAGACAGAGGGTTGAAAGGGGGTTGCAGACCCCAGTGGAGAACCTGGAGGGTCAGGGGTCAGCTCTGAGAGCAGAACCCCCCAGGAATGACCTTGGTGAGACCATTTCTGGGTTGGGAGGAATCCAGACTCTGTCAGATGGGCAGAGGTCAGGAGACCTGCGCCAGCCAGACTCTTGTGTGGCCCTTGGGGACAGTGTGTCCCTTGAGGGGGGTAAGTGTGGCCCCCTGGAAATCCTGGTGTGCCAGGCAATGGTTCAACCGCAGGGTGGTGACTCTGGGTTGAATGATCAGGTTCAGGGGGTAAACTCTGACCTGATGGGGGGTAAGTGTGCTTCCAAGGAAGTCCTGGTGTGCCAGGCAGTGGTTCAACCACAGGGTGGTGACTCTGGGTTGGGTGACCAGGTTCAGAGGGTAAACTCTAACCTGGTGGGGGGTAGGTATGCCCCGCAGAAAGTCCTGGGTTGCCAGGCAGTGGTCCAGTCTGTGGGTACAGACCCTGGACTGGAGAATCAGGTGCAGGGGGTAAACTCTGACCTGAAGGGGTGGGCAATTTGCCCAATCACCCCCTCTGGTGTGATTTCAAGGGGTACTCTCCCTGATGGGGGGGTGCAGAACCCTGAGAGTAGGGGCATGGGAAGGAGAGCCTCACCCCTGCCCCCAGTGCAATCTAAGGGTACAGACCCTGGTTTGGAAGGCCAGGTTCAGGGTGTGCCCCCTGACCTGGAGAAAGGGGCCACTGCTAACAGTGCCCTTACCATGTTGTCTTCTGGGGGGGGGGCACTCCTAGTTGGCGGGTGAAGGACCCCAGAACAGAGGGCAGGGGGAGGGAAGCCTCACCCCTGGCCCTGGTCCAACCTGAAGGTACAGACCCCAGGTTGGAGGACCAGTTGCAGGTTAACATCCCTGCACTGGTGGAAGAATTGTGCCGGACTGCTTCTACAAGTACCCTGACAATTTTGGACTCTGGGGGTGCTGCTCCTGCAGGGAGAGTACAGAGCCCCAGAGGGGAGGACCAGGGTCAGGTTGTCATCCCTGATCTGGTGGAAGGGAGAGTGGTCAAAGGGTGTCAGGAACCTGGGGCTACCGCCCCCACTCTCCACAGTCACAGTGGTTGGAGAGGCCTGAGGTCAGCTCTCATCCTTGGCAGTCGTCAGGGGTCACTGTGGCTTGCTGTCCTGGTGGACAGAGTTGCCACTGGGGGGGGGGGAGACGAGAGTCACACCCCAGGAGTGGAGTGGGCAACACCACTGTGTTGGCCCTGGTGGTGCTATCTGCCCATTGGGATACATCTGTGAGCAAAGTAGTTGGGTGCTGCACAGATGGTATCTGCAGATGTGGAGAAGGGTTCCCCATGGGTTAGCTTAGTGGGCCCTGAGAGTATGGAGAGAGGGATCCAACTGGAGTCAGGAAGGCGTAGAACTGGAACATCCCCCTGCTGTTGTGGGCCTGGGTCCTTGTTCTATTGCCCCACTCAGGGAAGTACATCAAGGTATTGATTGTTCTCCCCTGGCTTTAGGCTGGTAAGGGGTCGTGTTGGACTTTTTTGTTTATGCAGGGTCATCCCCAATCTTTTTGCCTCCTGCCTCCTATTTTTTCTGATCTGTTGCTGTTGGTTTTTGAACTCTGACCACTTTACCACTGCTAACCAGTGCTAAAGTGCATATGCTCTCTGTGTAAATTGTATTGTTGATTGGTTTATCCATGATTGGCATATTTGATTTATTAGTAAGTCCCTAGTAAAGTGCACTAAAGGTGCCAGGGCCTGTAAATCAAATGCTACTAGTGGGCCTGCAGCATTGGTTGTGCCACCCACATAAGTAGCTCTGTAATCATGTCTCAGACCTGCCACTGCAGTGTCTGTGTGTGCAGTTTTAACTGTAAATTCAACTTGGCAAGTGTACCCACTTGCCAGGCCTAAACCTTCCCTTTTCATACATGTCAGACACCCCTAAAGTAGGCCCTAGGCAGCCCCAAGGGCAGGGTGCAGTGTATGGTTAAGGTAGGACATATAGTAATGTGTTTTATATGTCCTGACAGTGAAATATTGTTAAATTCGTTTTTCACTGTTGCAAGGCCTGTCCCTCTCATAGGTTAACATGGGGGCTACCTTTAAATCTGATTAAAGTGTAGATTCCCTTTGGGAGCGGATGGACAAGTGGAGTTTGGGGTCTCTGAGCTCACAATTTAAAAAGACATCTTTTGGTAAAGTTGATTTTAAGATTGTGTGTTTGAAAATGCCACTTTTAGAAAGTGAGCATTTTCTTGCTTATACCATTTCTGTTACTCAGCCTGTTTGTGTATTCCCTGTCTGGGTCAGTTTGACAGTTGGGCTGGTTGCACCTCACACTAGACAGTGACACAAAGGGAGCTGGGGTGTAGTCTGCATTTCCTGATGAGCCATCTGTGCTAGTAGGGAGGGGAGGAGTGGACACTTACACCTGAAAGGGCTGTGCCTGTCCTCACACAATGCCATCTCCTACCCCCTGGTGAGTGTCTGGGGCCTGGGAAAGGCAGGATTTCACATTGAGAATAGACTTTACTTTGAAGTAGGCCTACTTCAAAGGAGAAATTGGGTATAAGAAGGGTATCCAAAACCACAGACTTTAGAAACACTTCCGGAACCAAGAGGAACCTCTGCGTGGAGAAGAGCTGATTAGCTGAGGAAGAAGTGCTGCCCTGCCTGTGACTGTGCTTTGTGGAGCTTTCCTGCAGTGCTGCTTCTGCCAGAGTAAGAGGGCAAAGACTGGACTTTGTGTGCCTTCCATCTTGTGAAGAAATCTCCAAGGGCTTGAGTTAGAGCTTGCCTCCTGTTGTTTGAAGTCTCAGGGACAGCAAAGACTTCTCTCTGCCAGCACCTGGAGTCTCTGGAGAGACTCCTGCTCTGACAAGTGGTGCCCTATCCAGTCCCTGGGCCCTTGAAAGGACAGCTGGTGGAAATCCAAGGAAATCGACTTTGGACGACTCCGGACCGACGCCGCTGCTGAATCCGGTGACGCTGCCTGCACCCGACGCCGTAACCTTCGCTGGAACGCAACGCTCTTTGCAGGCCTCTAATTGGTGTTTTTGCGGTCTAGCCCCTAGGCTATCGCGACCAATACTGGAATATGTCTCTGCTATTATTCTCGGAAGTTCCCGCTCCTGATTAATCTGCGGAACGTCCCGAAGACGCATTCGCACTGCTAGTGCTACTGCCTCTCCCTTGAGATTACTCAAAATAATAGAAGAAACTGCGGCAAAATTGCCCATTAACTGCATGCCCAAATCTAAGGCCGGGGCAGCCCCATATTCATCTTGAATTTGTTTAAGCACTTCCGGTAAATTAGCTAATGTCGGTGTACCGTGTGCCATAGTGTAGAGCGCGGCAAACACTGTGCCCCAGGTATTACAAAGGTCCACCGGAGGAACCATCCCATACGGCAAACACATCGTCAATATTCTATGTTTATCCTGAGGTCCCATATGGGGAAATACTGCTTCCAGCGTATACATTTTTTGCGCCAGCCTAAATGGAGTTTCCTCACGTTTAGCCGGTACCCTACCCATAACTGAGTGTACAGTGGCCGGATTGATACCCGGAACCACTGCCTGTGGGTACGCCGGAGCAGCACGCGCTGCGTTTGTATTTAGGGGCATATTTATACTCTGGTTGCACCGGAATTGCGTCGTTTTTTTTTACGCAATTCCGACGCAAAACTAACTCCATATTTATACTTTGGCGTTAGACACGTCTAGCGCCAAAGTCCATGGAGTTTGCGTCATTTTTTAGCGTGGACACCTACTTTGCGTTAATGATATGCAAGGTAGGCGTTCCCGTCTAAAAAATTTACTCCGAGGCATGTGCTCCGTATTTACACTCCCGGGCAAAATTCACGCCCGGGAGTGGGCGGGTCAAAAAAAATTACGTACGGCCGCTTTTGCGCCGTTTTTTAGTGCCTGGACAAGGCAGGCGTTAAGGGACCTGTGATCTCGGAAGGAGCCCAGAGGTGCCCTACCATGCCCACAGGGACACCCCCTGTCACCCTTGCCCACCCCAGGAGGACACCCAAGGCTGGAGGGACCCATCCCAGGGACATTAAGGTAAGTTCCGGTAAGTTTTTTAAAATATTTTTTTTGTGGCATAGGGGGGCCTGATTTGTGCCCCCCTACATGCCACTATGCCCAATGACCATGCCCAGGGGACACAAGTCCCCTGGGCATGGCCATTGGGCAAGGGGGCATGAGCTCTGTCTTTGCTAAGACAGGAGTCATTTCTATGGGGGTTGGGAGTCGAAACAAATGGCGCAAACCGGGTTGAGGTGAAAAATTTGCCTCAACCTGACTTGCCCCATTTTTGGGCGCCCAAGCTCCATATCCCCCTACACCGGCGCTGCCTGGTGTATGTCGTTTTTTTCCACGCACACCAGGCAGCACCGGCGGCTAACGCCGACTAACGTCATTGATTAAATACGGCGCCCGCATGGTGCTTCAGAATGGCGTTAGCCGGCTCTAATTTTTTTGACGCAAAACTGCGTTAGCGCAGTTTTGCGTCAAAAAGTATAAATATGGCCCTTAGTGTCTGCATGACAAACTGGACTAATCGTCTATATGTAGCCATTAAGTCTGTATATAAAGGACGAACTTCAACCACTGTCAATTGAGCAGCCGCAGAATGAGGTGTATATGTAGCCAATAAAGGCCAGGTAGGACCATCATTACTCAGTGGACCTAACCTAACTTGTGCTACTGTGTGTGGGAGGGCGCCATCAAGCCAATTATGGTGTTCTTGATAAGATAAAGGTATCTCTAAGTATGCATAAGCCCTGTATTGTCCAGGGACATTTGCAACAGTGTATTCGTGAAAAGTGTTTGTACCCCCATCAACTGCTGGAAATACGACCCAAGAATAAAAAAGTTCTGTTC
The DNA here is from genome assembly GCF_031143425.1 of Pleurodeles waltl. Taxonomy (NCBI): domain Eukaryota; kingdom Metazoa; phylum Chordata; class Amphibia; order Caudata; family Salamandridae; genus Pleurodeles; species Pleurodeles waltl. The sequence goes on from NC_090447.1 coordinate 284,870,847, forward strand.
TATAGGCTGCATGGGCGTCCACCACAAAAGTGACCGGACCCCCCTGGACCGTCAGGCCATGTGCTATCAGATGTCCTGTGAGCGGTTGTCGCATATTGATTGCTATATTCACTCCATTAGGATTCGCCATTTGTAATAAATAGCACTAGGTCAGAGAAGGCACACCAATATCGGGGTTTTCCTTTTAAAGTTCAAGCTCGAACAACCAACCACTAAGTAATAGGATGTACCTATCCCGTGGTGGCGGAAACCCTCAGCCCCACGGACGTCTCCGCTTACGGAACCGAGGAGTCAAAATATATATGAGACCGATAGAGTCAGTCGGACCTAAATATTAGAGCCAGACCAATCGTTGGGGGCGCCATGTCGCGTGGGCTCTCATTATCCTAAATGAGACTACTGGATTTCTAGGCAGCAGGATCGATAACGGTGTGGGGGACTGAGTCTGACCTACATGTAAGGAACTCTGTCACCCTAAATCCGGTTTTTGCTCCGGCTAACTAGCAGTGCCTCATTTCTCCCACGGGGAAGAGATGATTGGGCAGCCGAGCGCATGACATCTTTGGAACTTTTCAGGGGAGTTGTGGTCACTCAGATCCAAACCAACTCTCTCATTTACAGTATGATCTCATATACAAATGACAAAGGCAATCTAAGTTTTATATAATGTTTTAATAAAACAACTGTATTTTAGATAATAAGGCGTGAGCCGCAATAACCAGAACCATACAACACAGTAGGATTGAAATAGTCACTAGGAGAGTAAAACATAAGGACAAAGCTATGATTGTGTCTAATAGTTTCTACTCTCCCTCTGCTTGTTCTATTTCGAGCACAGCATGTTAAGCTTCTAACTTGCCTTTCTGAGTCACTGGGGAGACATCAGCCCTCATACCTGAGCAAAGGCCTGTGATCTTGGTTCAGCATCTGCAACGAGGCAGTCAACGTCTAGTTGTGGTTCCCTGGTCGGAATCTCCCTCTTGCGTGTATTGGGACAAGGAAGTGTTTTTATAACTAACATGTCAGCGTGATCACAAAATGTCCCTACGCATAAATGCCAAAGACTAAACTCCTACCACGTCTATCGGCAATGTACCAGACTGTATCCTTGACTGAAGCACAGAGTGAATGTGTTATGGAGAACTCCAGTGCTGAAGTAGGCTAAACAGTGTGATATGAATATAAAACAAGACCGTAGAACTGGCTATTTGAAAAATAACAGTACGAAGCCTAATAAAAAGTATTTAGAGCAAAGTGCACAGAGGCTCTAAGCTGCAAGCAAATGAATAAAATATATCCAGGGCAAAGTGCACAAAGGCCTAAAGCCTGAAAGCTAATGCCCAAAGATACGTAAAACTAACCACACTACACCCTCCCCTTGTCGGTAGCAAGTGGTTCCAATAACATAAAACTATGCCCCAGATATAAACAATACCTAAAATATAAATTTCGACAAGGTCAGAGGACAACAAAGTCATAAATTTGGGAAGCATGTGACGACAAAGCCAAATTCAAAAAATTTCGTAGGTCTCGCTAGCAGATGTAAGGGCCACATGCTTTTGAAACAATAAAGCCTTCAGTCGAATCAACTTGTCGAAATTAACCTTGGAAGTAGCAATATGAGGCCAGATGTCCGCTACCTCCCTAATTTGAGTGGGGGGAACAACACATTCCCGCAGCACGTAACAGCCTTGGTGACAACGACAACGTAAACTATTCCGGCACGCATTCCACAGCAGGGTTCGCTGTTAAGAACAATGTAACTGCCGTTAGAAAGCACCTGGAAAGTGTTTTTAATAACCGGGACTGGAACTCCCTTCAGATAACAAGCTAAGTTAGCAATCGAAGCGTTACACGCTCCGTGCAAGGACAGCTGTTTACAAACCATGGAATGGCTGACAGAAGTTTCGCATTCACTACCGCTAAGAAAAACCTCCCTCAAACCATTAATACATCTGTATAGAAAGGGAAGCTCCCACACCTCGTGTATGTAACTGTCTCCCAACCGTTCATATCTACCCACCGGAATGTGTTTCAAACAAGAAGTAAACTGCAGAGTGGAGATAGGCAGATTAATTACCCCATGAATCAACCACTCAGCTGATGGAATCTCAGCAACCGTGAAAGGCAGTTTTTCAAATTTTTCAATATTCAACATGACATACGTGGCTTAATTTTTAGCCATCAGCTGTTGTTAACGAGTTAAATTCAAGGAGACAAAGATCTCTCTGGCACGAATGTGCTGCCACGGAACGCGACCTGCCTTCAAGGTCTGAAGAGTCCAACCCAGCTGCATGATAACCGCGTCTGACTCTGCCCATGATATAAAGAAGAAATATCTGATTTAATAATGTCTATAACAGAGGAAACAATGCTGTCAATTGTGTAAACACGGTCAGAAAGGGTATGCATGCCATTATCTACAACAGACAAAGCCTGCATCAGGTTTTCCTGATCAATTTGCCTCAACCGGGCCGCTGCCTCCTGCTGTGAAAGCTTCCAAATCTCATTATATACTTCGTATAAAAACTGTTTCTTCTGTGGTACCTTAGGTCCTGACAAAAAATCTTGTAAGTCAGTATCATTAGACAGTAACGTGAGATGTGATTTAACTGCATCCGGCGTGGACGACTTCAACCATTGATGACAAAGCTTTCCCACGCTGTATGTAGTTATGATATCAGCATGTCCTGGTGAAATGTAACGAGGGTCTGCCCTACTAGTCCTGAACCCCCCTGAAGAGGTGACAAAACGTTGATGACACTTATTAGTGTCTACAGGCCATAATAACCACCCGCCCGGATGTACCAATGAAGTGTTAAGCGTACCATTCTGGACCCAGTGTGTAAACTCACTAAACGTAGCATTAACATATCGCTGCCAATTGTTCAATTTGGAAGGGACAGGTATACTTGGCAATTTTAACTCTCTAATCGTTGCCAAGCCCAAACAGCTAGTCTGTTGTACCGTGTCATTGAGGAAAATCATCTGCACAGGGATAATACATGCTCTAAATAATGTGTCCCTGCCCTGCATTTGCCAATTTTTCGTTCCCCAGACACTATTCAAATCAACAGTCTTAAACCAATATTCATACCCCTCAACCGAAAGTTTAGACACAAACAAATTTGAATACAGTAATTTAGTATCGGTCAATAACATTTGCTTATTAGCATAAGGAGTAACTTTAAAATAGTAAGACTCAGCATTTTGTTGATTATGCCCAGAAAAGTATGCAAATTTATCATAATACATTTTTGAACTCCCTTGTGGAGGAGTTGGGCAATGTTCCCATTGCACATAATCAAATATGGACTTAGGGCTACTTGCCTTATGAATAAAGTGGTGTCCATAATAGTTGTAGCAAAACATGTCACCATGATTATCTCTAAATAGGTAAGCTTCTTCATCGTCATAGACAATATAATATTGCAAATCTGTCAGCATAGAATCTACTGTCTTCACATCCCAATCATCAGAAACAATGCCTGGTATAACAATATCATTCATTGATAACTAGAGGACATACGGTATTTGAATCAATTCAGTGGGACCATATATATCAAACATTACTTTATCCCACACAATCCCATCCGGAATCGGTATTGCAGAAATGTTTACATTGGACAAGTCTCTTCGAACCATATGAGACGAAAAATGTGGTTTTAACACAGTCTCCACGTGCTCAATGTCAGATCGTTCAGAAAGAAAATGACCATGTATTACTAGAAAAAAAGTAACCACAAATCCCAACCACAAAAAAAGAGTCATTACAGCCATAAAAAGCCACAAATAGTTCCAAGGAAAAACAAAATATGTGCGTTTAAGCCAACACAGCAGCTTACGTGGACCTCAGACTGAAGACATCGAGGACGAGGAGCCGGACACAGCATCATCAGTGTCGTTGAAGCAGCCAGAGGCAGTTCTTGCAAAAGGTGCAACTGTGAACAAAGATACAGATGGAGGCTCTCGCCTTGGCACACTATAAACCACATGTTCAGAAACATCAGTAGAACGTACAGCAACTTGATCAAAAGAATTCAAATTAATTGTTGTCTGTGGAACAATCGCAAGATCATCTTCCACCCTCCCCAAGCTCGGAGAGGAAACAGCATCGGTGTAAATCACCTGCAGCGGGACTTCTTCCCCAGTAGTGAGAGGGATTCCGGAACTACTGGGTGTCCCTCTTGGTCCACTGTGCAGAATCGGCCACATGTTGTAACTTGACATTATCAATGGAAACAAAGCGATTTCCTGTGGCCCCTTGCAGCGGCGGTAAAATCACAGTTCTCGTACCGCTAACCCCTAACACAGGGACAGGTGCTCAATAAGAAGGACCAAATTCTTTCTTTACTGTGACCTTTTCACGCACTAGATCCCCAATCCTGGGTATCCAACCAGTAGGAGTCACTGGCTCATCCTTAATTCCTGAGGAGGCAGCACTTGCAGAAGAGTTATCTTCACGGAATTGTTGTAAATCCTGCAAAACAGTGACACGATCATTTATGTCAAAGGGCGTATCCGCCGCCTCCACACCAGGACCATCTAGATCAGGAACATACATTTGTGTTCCAAACAGGGACTAATATGAAGTACGACCCCCCAGTGACCTTCTAGGCAAGTTATTAAGTGCTCTCTGTACTCCATACAGGTGGGCTAGCCAACCAAGACCCGTACCTATAACTCTGGCCGTTAAGGATTGCTTTAAATCATGATTTAAACGCTCCACGACAGAATTTCCCTCGGGATGAAATGGAGACGAGAATTGGAGTTGGACCCCCAACGAAGCCATGGTGTCCCTGAATGCCTTAGAGGCAAATGCAGGGCCCTGGTCCGAATGAAAAGCCGCAACTGCAAATGTATCGACAAAGATGCGCAAATCTTTAATAACAGTTCGAGCGTCAGCCGAGCGCGGTGGCCAGACCCACACAAATCTGGAGCACGAATCTACAGCAACCAAAATATATTTGTATGCACTATCTGGTGTCAGCGGACCACAATGATCCAAGTACACACACTGTAAAGGTTTATTTGAAATCAGAAGGGGCGTCTGCTGCGGGCGTCTAGCCGCCGAAACTTTAATTTGTTGACAAACGTCATAACAAAGGACATACTGCTTTGTCTCTTTATAGAGACCAGGCCACCAGTAACGAGCCTGTAAAAGTGAAATCGTGGCAGCCACACCAGCATGTGCAGAAGCCGCCCCCTCATGTGCTGCAGAAATTAATCGAGGTCTCTCAATTTTATTGGGCATTTCACGTACACCAATGCCTGGAATATTAACAACAGCATTCAGCGCACTATTCAAGCAGTAACTATATTTAGAAGGAAATCCTTTAGGAAAGGGCGTGCCATGAGCCGTAGCCCTTGTGGCAGCCGAAATCTCTGTGTCTGGTTTGGTACTCGAACGAGTCACTGCGGCCACAGTGGCGACAGCCACTGCCGACTTCGTGGCTTCATCAGCCAAAGTATTCCCAGCAACGTGTATCCCAACGCGCTGGTGTCCAAGTGTATGCACAACATGGACCTTAGGAAGCGTCTCTTTCAGATCCGCAACCTTACCCCACAACAATTTGTGTTTAATGGTGTTGCCCTTAGAATCTCTGAACCCATTCAACTTCCAATAGTGTAGATATTCATTGAAAGACTGTACACAGTAGTAGGAGTCACAGACCAGTAATGTTAATATCGCCGGATCCGCGTGCTCTAACGCTAACAATAGAGCTTTGAGCTCAGCCAGCTGTGCCGTGCAATCTCCCAAGGTTTTAGTATAAGTATGTCGGGGGCAGAACACTTCCCCCTCCATAGTGCTGCTCACCACCGCACATGCAGCAGAATATTGTTGTTTAGTCCCAACCGCTGGTTGCGCAGAGCCATCGGTATACATGACCACCTGATATTGGTCAATAGGCAATGTGCCAGCAGGAACTGGGTATTCCATTTCATATTGAAGAAATTCTTGAGTCTGCAGTTTAGGGTCAAATATGTAATCTACATCAGTGGCTGTCAAAGACGTAGCCCATTGTATCCATCGCGGGTGTAAAGCTTTCGAATTAGGAACACTCGCATTTGTAACAGCCTCTAAGGCCGGAATCGGGGAAACGACAATAATGCGCTGGCCCTGGGCAAGCGGTCTTTCTTTAATCACAGCCATCTGTACTGCAGTGATTATTTTCTCAGTCTGTGCAAATCGTTGTTCTGCAGCAGAATACAAGTGGGACTTGTATGCAATCGGGATTGTCTCACCCTCATCAAAGGTGACATATGTAAACCCAACAGCCCCAGGTATCACCCTTATGACTAAATGTGTCTTATTGTCCCGTGTGTGTAAGTGTTTAACTGCTAAGAGATCAGTCTGCAAATCCCATAGGATATTTGTATGCTCAATCGTCCAAAATCTACACGAAAAATTCGGGCGAATCAACTCGTATAAGGGTTTTATACGCGTAGCATAATCAGGAAGTTAAGTTCTGCCAAAATTCAGAAACCCCAACAATGACTGGAGCTTCCGAACCGTATTAGGAGGCTGCAATAAAGCACATTTCTCCCAAAAATATGGCGCTAAGCTCTTGCCCTCACTCGACAACTCATATCCCAGGAAAATGACGCTGAGGAAGGCAATCTTCGATTTCTTAAAATTAAACTTATAGCCAATTTCCGCAAACCCCACAACAATGCGCAATACACGCCTTAGATGTTGCAGAATCTCATCGTCTGTCAGATATATGTCATCAACATATGATAACGCTTCAGGGTCCAACTCGTGCAGCATTTCAGTCACACGAGCCGAAAACAGTCCTGGGCTATTCTTATACCCCTGAGGCAAACAACAAAACTTTTTCTGAGAGCCAAACGCACTGAAACTGGTATAGTCCCGACTTTCGGGTGCTATATTTTGGCAGAAAAATCCTTTCGAGATATCTAACGTTGTTTTGTATTTCTTACGCACTATATTATTCATAAGCGCTGCGCTATGTGAATTCTGTATTGCATATGTGCGTGTATGACCATTTAAATGTCTGTAATCCACCACTATCCTATATGAATGGTCCGGTTTAGCAACCGGAAATAAGGGATTATTCATCGGCGAGACACAGGGCTCAATTACACCCTGGTACTCCAATTGTGTAAGAATTTTCCTAACCGATGCCCTTGCCTCAAATTTGATAGGATGCTGCGGCTGTGGCTGAGGTTCGCCCTTTATTGGAATTACATGATAAGGTGATTGTCTATCCCACCCCACGTTATTTCTATATAGGGCGGGAGCCTGTGCTAGAGCCCATGTTTTACTATAGGACTCCGCTAGTTCTCTCGGAACAAGTGGTGAGAAGGAAGGTGTAATAACCTCCTCCCCAACCGGACAGTCGTGAACAAAGTCAGGTGGCCAATCCAGTTTGGCCAGCAGAACTTCATATGATTTTACCACATGGTCCCAAAAGATGGCGTGTACAATGCGGTCAATGTCCCCTTCTAATCGCAGAGTCACTTTATATACTCTATCAGGATCAGAGACTCGCATATCCGCCGTTTCGACTTGTATGAAGTCATCAGTTGCTTTCACCTCCGGATGCTCTAGAAGACACCGGCGAACTATTGTGACCTCTGTCGCGCTGTCTAACAGTGCCAACGCCCATGTCTTGTTCGTCAAGAGAACTCTCTTCTTGAGCGGCATGTCGAACTGAGACTGCTGCCACTTTCTTCTTTTTAAATTGCTGTTTTTGTTGCAGCGGTTTCTCTTCTCGTTTAATAGAAACCTCCGTTGAGCGTTGTGAATCCTGTCTTGGTTTTACGTACTCCGTTCTCCACTCTGACCGCCCACCTCTCTCACTTCTCTTCTCTGAGGAGTCCTGAAAGGAACGAGATTGGCGTGTATCAGTATATTGATATCTTTCAGGCGTCTTCAAATTATCCCTATTCCTGAGATTATACCTATTCTGCGGGGTCTCCGGTTGCAGAGACTGCCCCCATCTTTCTTAGGTGTTTGCTGTTTCTTTTCCCAGCGCTTTTTAGTACCCTCAGGTTGCTGTTGTTTAGCATTGTCTTTATTATTTTTACCCTGTAATTGGGGTTTTTGCGGTCTAGCCCCTAGGCTATCGCAACCAATACTGGAATATGTCTCTGCTATTATTCTCTGAAGTTCCCGCTCCTGAGTAATCTGCGGAACGTCCCGAAGACGCATTCGCACTGCTAGTGCTACTGCCTCTCCCTTGAGATTACTCAAAATAATAGAAGAAACTGCGGCAAAATTGCCCATTAACTGCATGCCCAAATCTAAGGCAGGGGCAGCCCCATATTCATCTTGAATTTGTTTAAGCACTTCCGGTAAATTAGCTAATGTCGGTGTACCGTGTGCCGTAGTGTAGAGCGCGGCAAACACAGTGCCCCAGGTATTACAAAGGTCCACCGGAGGAACCATCCCATATGACAAACACATCGTCAATATTCTATGTTTATCCTGAGTTCCCTTATGGGGAAATACTGCTTCCAGCGTATTCATTTTTTGCGCCAGCCTAAATGGAGTTTCCTCACGTTTAGCCGGTACCCTACCCATAACTGAGTGTACAGTGGCCGGATTGATACCCGGAACCACCGCCTGTGGGTGCGCCAGAGCAGCACGCTCTGCGTTTGTATTTAGTGTCTGCATGACAAACTGGACTAATCGTCTATATGTAGCCGTTAAGTCTGTATATAAACGACAAACTTCAACCACTGTCAATTGAGCAGCCGCAGGATGAGGTGTATATGTAGCCAATAAAGGCCAGGTAGGACCATCATTACTCAGTGGACCTAACCTAACTTGTGCTACTGTGTGTGGGAGGGCGCCATCAAGCCAATTATGGTGTTCTTGATAAGATAAAGGTATCTCTAAGTATGCATAAGCCCTGTATTGTCCAGGGACATTTGCAACAGTGTATTCGTGAAAAGTGTTTGTAGCCCCATCAACTGCTGGAAATACGACCCAAGAATAAAAAAGTTCTGTTCTATAGGCTGCATCGGCGTCCACAACAAAAGTGACCGGACCACCCTGGACCGTCAGGCCATGTGCTATCAGATGTCCTGTGAGCAGTTGTTTCATATTGATTGCTGTATTCACTACATTAGGATTCGCCATTTGTAATAAATAGCACTAGGTCAGAGAAGGCACACCAATATCGGGGTTTTCCTTTTAAAGTTCAAGCTCGAACAACCAACCACTAAGTAACAGGATGTACCTATCCCGTGGTGGCGGAAACCCTCAGCCCCACGGACGTCTCCGCTTACGGAACCGAGGAGTCAAAATATATATGAGACCGAGAGAGTCAGTCGGACCTAAATATTAGAGCCAGACCAATCGTTGGGGGCGCCATGTCGCGTGGGCTCTCATTATCCTAAATGAGACTACTGGATTTCTAGGCAGCAGGATCGATAACGGTGTGGGGGACTGAGTCTGACCCACATGTAAGGAACTCTGTCACCTTAAATCCGGTTTTTGCTCCGGCTAACTAGCAGTGCCTCATTTCTCCCACGGGGAAGAGATGATTGGGCAGCCGAGCGCATGACATCTTTGGAACTTCTCAGGGAAGTCGTGGTCACTCCGATCCAAACCAACTCTCTCATTTACAGTATGATCTCATATACAAATGACAAAGGCAGTCTAAGTTTTATATAATGTTTTAATAAAACGACTGTATTTTAGATAATAAGGTGTGAGCCGCAATAACCAGAACCATACAACACAGTAGGATTGAAATAGTCACTAGGAAAGTAAAACATAAGAACAAAGCTATCATCGTGTCTAATAGTTTCTACTCTCCCTCTGCTTGTTCTATTTCGAGCACAGCATGTTAAGCTTCTAACTTGCCTTTCTGAGTCACTGGGGAAACATCAGCCCTCATATCTGAGCAAAGGCCTGTGATCTTGGGTCAGCATCTGCAACGAGGCAGTCAGCGTCTAGTTGTGGTTCCCTGGTCGGAATCTCCCTCTTGCGTGTATTGGGACAAGGAAGTGTTTTTATAACTAACATGTCAGCGTGATCACAAAATGTCCCTACGCAGAAATGCCAAAGACTAAACTCCTACCACGTCTATCGGCAATGTACCAGACTGTGTCCTTGACTGAAGCACAGAGTGAATGTGTTATGGAGAACTCCAGTGCTGAAGTAGGCTAAACAGTGTGATATGAATATAAAACAAGACCGTAGAAATGGCTATTTGAAAAATAACAGTACGAAGCCTAATAAAAAGTATTTAGAGCAAAGTGCACAGAGGCTCTAAGCTGCAAGCAAATGAATAAAATATATCCAGGGCAAAGTGCACAAAGGCCTAAAGCCTGAAAGCTAATGCGCAAAGGATACGCAAAACTAACCACACTACAGGGCAGGGGGAGGGAAGCCTCACCCCGGGCCCAACCTGAAGGTACAGACCCCAGGTTGGAGGACCAGTTGCAGGTTAACATCCCTGCACTGGTGGAAGAATTGTGCCGGACTGCTTCTACAAGTACCCTGACAATTTTGGACTCTGGAGGTGCTGCTCCTGCAGGGAGGGTACAGAGCCCCAGAGGGGAGGACCAGGGTCAGGTTGTCGTCCCTGACCTGGTGGAAGGGAGAGTGGTCAAAGGGTGTCAGGCACCTGGGGCTACCGCCCCCCACTCTCCACAGTCACAGTGGTTGGAGAGGCCTGAGGTCAGGCTCTCATCCCTGACAGTCGTCAGGGGTCACTGTGGCTTGCTGTCCTGGTGGACAGAGTTGCCCGTTGGGGTGGGGGGGCGAGAGTCACACCCCAGGGGTGGAGTGGGCAACACCACTGTGTTGGCCCTGGTGGTGCTATCTGCCCATTGGGATACATCTGTGAGCAAAGTAAAGTTAGGTGCTGCACAGATGGTATCTGCAGATGTGGAGAAGGGTTCCCCATGGCTTAGCTTAGTGGGCCCTGAGAGTATGGAGAGAGGGATCCAACTGGAGTCAGGAAGGCGTAGAACTGGAACATCCCCCTGTTGTTGTGGGCCTGGGTCCTTGTTCTATTGCCCTAGTCAGGGAAGTACATCAAGGTATTGATTGTTCTCCCCTGGCTTTAGGCTGGTAGGGGGTCGTGTTGGACTTTTTTGTTTATGCAGGGTCATCCCCAATCTTTTTGCCTCCTGCCTCCTATTTTTTCTGATCTGTTGCTGTTGGTTTTTGAACTCTGACCACTTTACCACTGCTAACCAGTGCTAAAGTGCATATGCTCTCTGTGTAAATTGTATTGTTGATTGGTTTATCCATGATTGGCATATTTGATTTATTAGTAAGTCCCTAGTAAAGTGCACTAGAGGTGCCAGGGTCTGTAAATCAAATGCTACTAGTGGGCCTGCAGCTCTGGTTGTGCCACCCACATAGGTAGCTCTGTAATCATGTCTCAGACCTGCCACTGCAGTGTCTGTGTGTGCAGTTTTAACTGTAAATTCAACTTGGCAAGTGTACCCACTTGCCAGGCCTAAACCTTCCCTTTTCATACATGTCAGACACCCCTAAGGTAGGCCCTAGGTAGCCCCAAGGGCAGGGTGCAGTGTATGGTTAAGGTAGGACATATAGTAATGTGTTTTATATGTCATGACAGTGACATATTGCTAAATTCGTTTTTCACTGTTGCAAGGCCTGTCCCTCTCATAGGTTAACATGGGGGCTACCTTTAAATCTGATTAAAGTGTAGATTCCCTTTGGGAGCGGATGGACAAGTGGAGTTTGGGGTCTCTGAGCTCACAATTTAAAAAGACATCTTTTGGTAAAGTTGATTTTGAGATTGTATGTTTGAAAATGCCACTTTTAGAAAGTGAGGATTTTCTTGCTTATAGCATTTCTGTGACTCTGATTGTTTGTGGATTCCCTGTCTGGGTCAGGTTGACAGTTGGGCTGGTTGCACCTCACACTAGACAGTGACACAAAGGGAGCTGGGGTGTAGTCTGCATTTCCTGATGAGCCATCTGTGCTAGTAGGGAGGGGAGGAGTGGACACTTACACCTGAAAGGGCTGTGCCTGTCCTCACACAATGCCGTCTCCGACCCCCTGGTGAGTGTCTGGGGCCTGGCCTGGGAAAGGCAGGATTTCACATTGAGAATAGACTTTACTTTGAAGTAGGCCTACTTCAAAGGAGAAATTGGGTATAAGAAGTGCACCCAAAACCACAGACTTTAGAAACACTTCTGGAACCAAGAGGAACCTCTGCCTGGAGAAGAGCTGATTAGCTGAGGAAGAAGTGCTGCCCTGCCTGTGACTGTGCTTTGTGGAGCTTTCCTGCAGTGCTGCTTCTGCCAGAGTAAGAGGGCAAAGACTGGACTTTGTGTGCCTTCCATCTTGTGAAGAAATCTCCAAGGGCTTGAGTTAGAGCTTGCCTCCTGTTGTTTGAAGTCTCAGGGACAGCAAAGACTTCTCTCTGCCAGCACCTGGAGTCTCTGGAGAGACTCCTGCTCTGGCAAGTGGTGCCCTATCCAGTCCCTGGGCCCTTGAAAGGAAAGCTGGTGAAAATCCAAGGAAATCGACTTTGGACGACTCCGGACCGACGCCGCTGCTGAATCCGGTGATGCCGCCTGCACCCGACGCAGTAACCTTCGCTGGAACGCAATGCTCTTCGCAGGCCCGACGCCGCTGCAGCCCCACTGAAGTCCGCGACTCCGTGGAAGTCGCCACACCACATCGGGACCGCCGCCGCTCGAAGTGCACGGATTCAACGTTTCACACAGACGCCGCGATACCCGACTTCGCGCATCAGCTTGTTTTCACTCTTCACCAAAGGTACTGTACTTGGGGGTCTACACGACTCCATGTCCGGCGCCGCTGGTGTCGGATTGTTGGGAACGACTCCGTCACGACGCCGTGTTAACATCTCATCAAAGCATTTTTGTTTCTAAACGCTATTTTTGAGTTTAATCTTTAAAAATTCATAACTTGACTTGTGTATGTCGGATTTTTGTCGTTTTGGTCTTGTTTTGTTTAGATAAATATTTCCTATTGTTCTAAACCGGTGTTGTGTCATTTTGTAGTGTTTTCATTAAGTTACTATGGGGGTCATTCTGACCCTGGCGGTCGGTGATAAAGCGGCGGCCAACCCGCCAACAGGCCGGCGGTCAAAAAAATGCAATTCTGACCCTGGCGGGAACCGCCAACACAGCCCGCCGCATTAACACTCCGACCGCCACGGCGGAACAAACAAACAGCGCGGCGGTCACCGCCAACAGCCAGGCGGCAGACAATGTACCGCCCACCCTATCACGACCCACCAATCCGCCACCTTTTCCGGGGCGGGAGCCCCGCCGATAAAAACACGGCGGAAACAGACATTTCCAATGGAAAACGCTCACCTCGAGACACTCCACGCGGAATCCGGACAGCATGGAACCCGAATTGAACATCATACCTGCTCTCGTCTACCTGCTCATCTACCACGAGTACGAACTCCGGCGCAGACGTCAACGGTGAGTACTGCACCTACGACACACGGGAGGGGGGAGGAAGAAAGGTTAAGGGCATACACATATGCGACCCCCCCACCCCCCCAATATGTACACACCAATGCAGAGCAGGAAGTCACAGTGACACCACACAAAGACCCTTTAAAAATACAATGAAACAACCAAATTTGGAATAAATTTTCATGTACAAAAAAAGCACCTGGAAATAATTGAGCAACTGTGAAAAATATTTACAAAAACCAAAAAGATATACACATAAGTGTATCACTGAAGTAACAAGTCCTGCACATCCTACGAATCTAACATGTCCGTGGGCCAAGGTTCTGCGAAACAAGGGCAAAGCCCACACACGAGACCTGAGTCCTTTGGAGAGAACACTGCAGGGGCATCTGATGTCAAAACTACAGGCACCTCAGGGGGAAGGGAAGGGGGGGCCACCACAGCCACATGAGTCCACGACGCCAGATCCACGAGGAGCCACCATGCCCACTGTACCATCCTGGGGAGTGCAAAGCCACAGTCTCTCAAGTCTCTGCAGTGGGTGGGTTGCCCACTGGACCATCCTGGGGAGTGCAAAGCCACAGTCTCTCAATGTCTCTACAGTGGGTGGGTTGCCCACTGGACCATCCTGGGGAGTGCAAAGCCACAGTCTCTCAATGTCTCTACAGTGGGTGGGTTGCCCACTGGACCATCCTGGGGAGTGCAAAGCCACAGTCTCTCAAGTCTCTGCAGTGGGTGGATTGCCCACTGGACCATCCTGGGGAGTGCAAAGCCACAGTCTCTCAGGTGGATTACAGAGTCCACTGGTCAAGGAGGAGGCATGGTGGGCACAGTGAACCATAAACAGGGCCTGAGACGGCGGGACCCAGCGCAGCGGTGCATGACATGGCGATGTCCAGCGGAGCGGTGCTTGAGAGGAAGGGCCCAGTGGAGCGGTGCCTGACAGGAAGGGCCCAGCGGAGCGGTGCTTGAGACGGCGGGGCCCTGTTCAGCGGTACCTGTCTTCACGGCGGGGCCCTGTTCAGCGGTGCTCTTCTGCACGGCGGGGCCCTGTTCAGCGGTACCTGTCTTCACGGCGGGGCCCTGTTCAGCGGTACCTGTCTTCACGGCGGGGCCCTGTTCAGCGGTGCTCTTCTGCACGGCGGGGCCCTGTTCAGCGGTACCTGTCTTCACGGCGGGGCCCTGTTCAGCGGTGCTCTTCTGCACGGCGGGGCCCTGTTCAGCGGTACCTGTCTTCACGGCGGGGCCCTGTTCAGCGGTACCTGTCTTCACGGCGGGGCCCTGTTCAGCGGTACCTGTCTTCACGGCGGGGCCCTGTTCAGCGGTACCTGTCTTCACGGCGGGGCCCTGTTCAGCGGTACCTGTCTTCACGGCGGGGCCCTGTCCAGCGGTGCTCTTCTGCACGGCGGGGCCCTGTTCAGCGGTACCTGTCTTCACGGCGGGGCCCTGTTCAGCGGTACCTGTCTTCACGGCGGGGCCCTGTTCAGCGGTGCTCTTCTGCACGGCGGGGCCCTGTTCAGCGGTACCTGTCTTCACGGCGGGGCCCTGTTCAGCGGTACCTGTCTTCACGGCGGGGCCCTGTTCAGCGGTGCTCTTCTGCACGGCGGGGCCCTGTTCAGCGGTACCTGTCTTCACGGCGGGGCCCTGTTCAGCGGTACCTGTCTTCACGGCGGGGCCCTGTTCAGCGGTGCTCTTCTGCACGGCGGGGCCCTGTTCAGCGGTACCTCTTCACGGCGGGGCCCTGTTCAGCGGTACCTGTCTTCACGGCGGGGCCCTGTTCAGCGGTACCTGTCTTCACGGCGGGCCCTGTTCAGCGGTACCTGTCTTCACGGCGGGGCCCTGTTCAGCGGTACCTGTCTTCACGGCGGGGCCCTGTTCAGCGGTGCCTGTCTTCATGGCGGGGCCCTGTTCCGCGGTACCTGTCTTCACGGCGGGGCCCTGTTCAGCGGTACCTGTCTTCACGGCGGGGCCCTGTTCAGCGGTACCTGTCTTCACGGCGGGGCCCTGTTCAGCGGTGCTCTTGCAGTATGTCAAGGGAGTCATACCTGGCCTGGACACCCTGCTCACTCGCCCTCCGACCGTGCTGTGTCAGGCCCCTTCGGGGAATGAGTCCTGGGCCCTTTGGTGTCGTCCCTTGCAGCCGGGATGGGGCTTGTGGGGCCCTCCTGCTCTGCGCTCCTGGTGGTTGTCCTCTCCGCCCTGCTGTCCTTCCGCTCCTTAGATGGGGCTCTCGGGCCCTTGCCTCTCCTGGCCGGTGAAGTGGCCGGAGTCACCTCCTTGGGGGCAGCCGTCTCTGTCCGCTCACGGCGGCCCTTCAATTTCCGGGTCCTCTTGCCTGGGGGGGGGGGGCTGGCTGTCCCCTTGCTGCTCACCGAAGTGTTACTGCCACCAAAGGGTGGACTCCACATGCCATGCACCACTTGCACTGTAGAAGTTGGGCTGGTGGTGACTGAGGTGCCCTTGGGACTTTTCCCAGTTGGAGGGGGTGGGTCGGGGGAGGGAAAGAGGTCAAAACTGGAGAGGTAATTTTTCTTGGGACCAAGGTAAGGGGTAGGAGTAGTGGTGAGAGAAGTGGAGGAAGAGGATGTGGTTGTATGAGAGCCAGGTGTGCCGTCCTTGGGTGCAGGTGACTGGGACGTAGGCTGTGGTGAGGTGGTTGGCTGTTGTTTGGGTGTCTGCCTGCGTTTATGTGTCTTGGAAGAGGGGGTGACAGACACAGTGGGAGAGGACACAGGGGACGTGTAAATGCCAGTGGGGGTGGTGACTGCAGGTGTGAGGACTGTAGTGGAGGGTTTGCTGGTGGTGGAAGAACTGGCTGATGTTGGGGTGCATGCAGGTGTGAGTGTAGACGTCACAGGGAGGGAGGAGGGAGACGAGGAGGACGGGGACACAGAGGTGGTAGTGACTGTTGATATGTTGCACTCCTCATTCCCTCCACACCCCACCAACTTACATCCCCCCCCTCCACACAGGCATAACCCATTCAATGTGCACTGAGTGTACTCACCTGTTGGTCTGGAGGACCGTAGAGTAGCGCATACTGGGGGAGGACCCCGTCCACGAGCTTCTCCAACTCTTCTGAACTGAAGGCGGGGGCCCTTTCACCAGTAGCAGCAGCCATTGTCACTTCCAGACCGAGTTCACAGCAGCACTTGCAGTATAGGTCCTCTCCTGTGGATGATCAGGTCTCGAATGATTGAGCAGATAGAAAATGGCGGTCACGCCCGCGGCGGTGCGTACCGCGGCGGTGCGTCCCGCGACCGCCGGCGCACATCGTCATTGGCTCCTGAAACCCATAGGCTTCAATGTTAACCAATGCGTCTTCGCACAGCGGTCTTCGACCGCCTACTGCCACGGTGTGCCCCGCCAGCGCAGTGACCTCACATCCCATTGTCCCACTTCACAGGTCAGGCATCGGCCATTTCAAGGGTCCACATGGCTTAATTTCTAATGCGTCACACAGGCCTAGGCCTTGCAATGGCACACATACAAACATATCAAACCATACATTTACCTGTACTGTGCAAGCTGTGTTGTACGTACCTGTGAGTGGATTGACTCTGTACTCCATATTCTCCTTCCTAGGCACCGTCCGCTGGGACTAGCGATGAGAAGGAGGAATCCTTGCGTGTACCGGCCGCTGGTGGACCTGTCCACAATGGAAGAACGCAACATAATACTACGATACCGACTTGACCGAGCCTCCATCCATGAACTGTGTGCCCAGCTGGAGCCAGCCCTGATGTCCCCCATCCGCCAACCCACAGGAATTCCCCCTCTAGTGCAGGTTCTGTCTGTCCTCCATTTCTTTGCAACTGGCTCATTCCAGACAACAGTGGCCATGTCATCTGGGATGTCTCAGCCTATGTTTTCCAAGATCTTATCCAGAGTGTTGTCTGCCCTGATGAAACTGATGCGGAGCTACATCATTTTCCCAGAGGAGGGTGATTTGCCTACAGTGAAAGCTGATTTCTATGCCCTTGGACACATCCCCAACATCATTGGTGCAATTGATGGGACCCATGTGGCTTTAGTCCCCCCAAATGACGATGAACAGGTGTACAGGAACAGGAAGAATTACCATTCAATGAATATCCAGGTGGTCTGTTTGGCTGACCAGTACATCTCCCATGTAAATGCCAAGTTCCCAGGGTCAGTGCATGACGCGTATGTTATGCGAAATAGCAGCATTCCCTATGTGATGGAACAGCTACAGAGACAGCGTGTGTGGCTAATAGGTGACTCTGGTTACCCCAACCTGCCGTGGCTATTGACCCCAGTGAGGAATCCCAGGACCAGGGCAGAGGAACGGTACAATGAGGCCCATGGGCGTACTAGGAGGGTGATTGAGCGAACCTTTGGGCTCCTGAAGGCCAGGTTTAGGTGCCTGCATATGACAGGTGGATCCCTAATGTACTCACCAAAGAAGGTGTGCCATATCATCGTGGCGTGCTGTATGCTCCACAACCTGGCTTTGCGACGCCAGGTGCCTTTCCTGCAGGAGGATGGTCCAGATGGTGGTGTTGTAGAAGCCGTGGAGCCTGTGGAGAGTGAAGAGGAGGAAGACTCTGAGGACGACACAGACAATAGGGACAGAGTGATACAACAGTATTTCCAGTAACACACAGGTAAGAATCACCCACGCCATTTCACAATTGCTTATAGCCTCCTGCATCTGTACTTTCTGTAGTTCCCCACAGATGTTTTTCATTAATTTTTGCCTTTCCCTTCCCTTCTCAGTGCTGTCTGACTCAGTACCTGACTTCTGCTTGGTTCGCCCATGAAATACAGCGTATTGACATTGGTATGTTGTCATGACTAATTGACAGAACAGAAATTGAACAGTAATATGTAATACATTTGTTAATAATACAGCATGACTCAAAACAGATTTGTGTGCAAAATGTGATTTATTTACAGTGCTAGATATCGGTACATGTGATTCTAAGGGTGATGGGTGCGGGTGGAGGAATATCCATGGCAGAGTCCAGTTCTCAGTCTCACAGGTGCATTGTCCTTTTGCCTGTGGAAGGATGGAGCATAGGCAGTTCATGGTTGGACAGGGTGGCAATGTGGGACAGTGGGAAGACTTGAGGGGGTATGTCCTGCTGGCGGGGGTCTTGACATCCTACTCTGTCTTTTTCTTTGGTCTCAGGCTCCTCTTACGGGGTGGTTGTTCTTCAGCAGGAGGTGGGGTTCTGGGGGGCTGTCGAGGTGTTGGGACCTCCTGTCCACTAGCGCCGGCGGAGGTGGTAGGCTGTTCCTGGTCCGGGCTAGTGACAGGGGCCCTGTGTGGTGCACCATGGTCCCGCAACGCGTCCTCTATCCTGTGGAGGGCCAGGACGATGGTCCCCATTGCGGTCCCGATGATTCTCAGCTCCTCCCTGAACCCCATGTAGCGTTCCTCCTGCTGTGCCTGGATCTCAGTGAACCTGGCCAGTACCGTCGCCATCGTTTCTTGGGAGTGGTGGTATGCCCCCATGAGGGTGGTGAGGGCCTCTTGGAGAGTGGGTTCCCTGGGCCTCTCCTCCCCCCCCTGTCGCACAGCAGCCCTCCGAGCTGCCTGGTTTCCCCCGGCCTCTGTCCCCTGGACGGTGTGCCCGCTACCACTGCCCCCAGGTCCCTGTTGTTGTTGGGGTGTTGGGTTAGCCTGGGTGCCCTGTAGTGGCAGACACACCGCTGATTGAGCTGTCCTAGAGACAGAGGCATGGGCCCGCTGGGTGGGAGCTGTGCTGGTGTTGGCAGAGGGGGTCGGGTCTGGTGTGGCCTGTGGCTGCCTGAGGGGAACCGACTGCCCAGAGGTCCCCGATGGTCCGGGCTGGTCATCAGGTTCACTGTCGACAGAGCTGCTATCCTCAGTGTGGGCCTGTTCCGGTGGTGGGATGGACACTTCTGGACCCTCCTGGCTGGTGTGTTGTCGTTCGGGTCCTGCATGGGGTAAGAGAGTTTGTTTATTGTTTCTGTGTGTGCAATAGCGTGCGTGTTATGGGTGCCCTTGTCCCCCAGTGCAGGCATTCCCTTGAGGGAGGTGTTGTGAGGGTAGTTAGTGGGGGGGGGGGTAGTGCAGTGGTCATGCTTAGGTGATGGGTGCCCATGATTTGTGTTGGCATGCAGGAGTTGGTGTTGGGATGGGTGGGTTGTGCTGGTGAGACATTGTCAGGGAGGATGTGTGCTGGGGGGTTGGGGGTGAGGGTGGGGGTGTGGGTTGGCATGCTGGTGGGGTGGGGGGGATATAGTAGTTGAGATTGGACTTACCAGAGTCCATTCCTCCGGCTACTCCTGCGAGGCCCTGAGGATGCAGGATGTTCAAGACCTCTTGCTCCCACGATGTGAATTCGGGAGGGGTGGGTGGGGGTCCGCCGCCAGTCTTCTAGACCGCGATATTGTGCCTGGAGACCATCGATCGGACCTTCCCCCTTAGGTCGTTCCATCTTTTGCGGATGTCCTCCCTATTCCTGGGATGCTGTCCCACCGCGTTGACCCTGTCCACGATCCGCTGCCATAGCTCCGCCTTCCTAGCTTTACTGGTGTGCTGCACCTGCGAGCTGAAGAGCTGGGGTTCCACTCTTAGGATTTCCTCCACCATGACCCGGAGTTCTTGGTCCGAAAAGCGTGGGTGCCTTTGGGGTGCCATGGGGTGGTGTGGGTGAGGTGTGGGGTGGTGTATGTGATGATAAGTATGTTGGTGAGTGGTGCTTTGTGCTACTATGTGGTGTGTGTGATGGTGTAGTGTGCCTCAGTGTGTCTTGCTATGGATTGTCTGCTGTGTCTCTCTCTCCTTCTCTCAGTAATTATGGTCGCAGGGGTTTGTGGGTGATGTGGGTGTGTGTTTTATAGTTGGTTGATTGTGTGGGAGTGGTGTGTGTATGTGTATCAGGTGTGTGTATTTCAAATTGTCCAATGTGGCTGTGTTTTGGTGCTGTGTGTGTATTCTGACCGCGGCGGTGTGTAGCGCCAATCGAATACCGCGTTTGAATGACCGCCGTGTGGATTCGTGGGTCGTAATGGCATGGGCGTATTTCTGTTGGCGTGACGGTGGAGGTTTGGTCATCTCCAGTTTCTCGCTGCCCGCTGATGTGGCGGGCTGCAGTGGAGGACGGATTTTTGGAGGTTTGGCCGTTGTGGGTCAGAATGACCGTGGCGGTTAACCGCGGCCGCGGCGGTGTTATGGCGGTCTTCTGACCGGCGGTAAGGGCCTTTTACCGCCGAGGTCAGAATGACCCCCTATGTGTGTTGGTACAAATACTTTACACCTAGCGCTCAGAAGTTAAGCCTACTGCTCTGCCAAGCTACCAAGGGGGTAAGCAGGGGTTAGCTGAGGGTGATTCTCTTTTACCCTGACTAGAGTGAGGGTCCTTGCTTGAACAGGGGGTAACCTGACTGTCAACCAAAGACCCCATTTCCAACAGGTCCTATCTAGAAACAAGAGGGAAAAGAACAAAAATATTCAGACACCTATAAAAAAATCTATCTTAAACACAGGAGCCCCTCAAAGCTTTAAGCTATCACCAACACATTTCAATCTGTACATAAAACCTCAAGCCAAATGGCTAAATATAAAGGTCTCATATCTGTTTTAGAATGATAATGCTCAGCTCAACATGAAAAACTTCTCACTGATAACACCATCTGTGTAGAAAACACTCACAGAAGTACAAGCTTTCCTAACATGAATTTTCAAATGATTGCTCCTCCTCACTGCACTACTCGTACCTCAAGGGCATTGTAGACCACAATCCAGAGATTGCAATGTGCAAAAAAGCTGTTGTCTTTTCTCTAAACTATAGCTTCAAATACAGATAAAGGCACGAGGGAAAACACACAAGAACAACAGAGGCCATTAGGAGGAATTCAAAACCTTATCCCAGAAGATTTCAAGCATGAGTGACAAGCACTTGTGCTTTCTAACCTGGACTCTATTGATTTGCAGAATTCCAAAGATCCAACCAGCCTCCCTCAATGTAACAGTTAATGCAGCAGCAAGGCCCCTGTTAGAGAAGGGGAAATTCAGCATTATTCAATAATTCATTCATAAATTTATTTCGATCCACACATAAAGCATTAAAAGTACAGACATTTAGAAATCCTTAAAAGATTACATTCAAAACTTTGGCCCTCATAACAACCCTGGCGGTCGGTGTTAAAGGGCTGGAAACACCGCCAACAGGCTGGCTGGAAAAAAAATGGGATTACGACCACGGTGGAAACCACCAACATAGACAGCCACTTTAACACACCGACCGCCAGGGCGGTAGCAACAAACACCGCAGCGGTCACCGCCAACAGACACGCGGAAGATAATGTACCACCCACCCTATTATGAGAGGCCAATCTGCCAGCTTTTCTGAGGCGGTACCAACGATATCAAAAGCACGGTAGAAACAGTACACTGAAGGGGAACCACTCACCTTCCGACACTCCACGAAGAACCAGGACGCCATGGAGCCCGAACTGCAGGTGCTCCCCATGTTGGTGTATTCACTAATACACCAGGAAAAAGAAAGAATGTTGCGGCGATGACGATGGTGAGTACTGCACCTAGCACACAGGGGAGGGGAGGGCGGTAAAAGAGAGTTACACACACATGCGGCACACAACACCATACACAACACCCATAACACCCACAACACCATACACAATAACATATTCAACAACATAACAGATACACCCTGTCACCCTCTGGAAGAACGCAAGGACAAAAGGAAATGAGTTTAACCAGTGATATTTTTTAACATTCAGATACAGCAATCGAATAAAAATACATCAGTATATACAAATATTTACATTATGTACAGAAGGCCGTACATTGTCCCTTGTAAATGTCCGTGGACCAATGGTCCCAAAAATCATGGGCGAAGCCCACACATGACACCTGCCTCAAAACGGAGAGAACACTGAAGGGGCATCATGTCGAAAAAACACAGGCACCTCAGGGGGAAGGTGAGGGGGCACCTCAGCTGAAAGATGGTACTACGACACTGCTCCTCGAGGGGGCTCCATGCCCACTGCCTGGACCTGGGGAGTGCAAAGCCACAGTCTCTCTAGTGGGTGGTGTGCCCACTGCTTGGTCCTGAGGAGTGCAAAGCCACAGTCTCTCTAGTGGGTGGTTTGCCCACTGCTTGGTCCTGGGGGTGCAAAGTCACAGTCTCTCTCTTGGGTGCTTTGCCCACTGCTTGGTCCTGGGGACTGCAAAGCCACAGTCTCTCTAGTGGATGCCTTCTTCCATTGGTTCTGGAGGGGGCTTTGTGCCCAGTGTGCTTCATCCTGCCAAGGAAGGGGTGAGTGGATGCATCTCTCCACTGGTTCTGGAGGGGGCCTTGTGCCCAGTGTGCTTCATCCTGCCAAGGAGGGGGTGAGTGGATGCATCTCTCCACTGGTTCTGGAGGGGGCCGTGTGCCCAGTGTGCTTCATTCTGCCAATGAGGGGGTAAGTGGATGCATCTCTCCACTGATTCTGGAGGGGGCCTTGTGCCCAGTGTGCTTCATCCTGCCAAGGATTGGGTGAGTGGATGCATCTCTCCACTGGTTCTGGAGGGGGCCTTGTGCCCAGTGTGCTTCATCCTGCCAAGGATTGGGTGAGTGGATGCATCTCTCCACTGGTTCTGGATGGTGCTTTGTGTCCACTGATGCTGCACCTGGGGTGAGGCAGTTCCCACACCCTCCCCTGGGTATCTGAGCTACGAGATGTTTAGGGAACAGGTAGCATGCTACTCCATGGAGGCAGAGCCACATTCCATCCTGCAGCAACTTACGCTACAAACTGCTGGTAGTGCCAGTGCTGGTGGTGGTGCCTCATGTGGTGTGTGCAGGATCCAGGACATTACCTGCAGCATCGGAGGGCTGCCCACTGGGGATGCTGCTGATGTCGATGTAGTGGCACTGGCTGGGCATGTGGCGGCGCAGGTGGCGGTGGCTGCGGCAGTGGCTGCAGCAGTGGCTGCAGCGGAGATGCTGCCGGTGCTTCCCATGGTGCAGGTGTCTGTAGGAGTGGAGAGAGACACCAGACCGTCTCCGGAAGCCAAAGACGGGTGATCACTGTGGAGGATGCTGGTGACTGACGTTGTGGCAGAGGCAGTGCAGGGGGTTGTGCAAATGGCGGGCAGGTGGTGGTGCAGGTGGTGCAGGTGGTGGTCTTTGCGGCGGTGCTGACCGTGGTACAGGTTTCTGGCCTGTCTGGGGAAATGGTGGTCACCAGCCGATCACCAGGAGGCTTCATGCCCTGAGGTGACTTGCCCTTGCTTTGGTGTCCCTTCCCCACCCTGGTAGTCGCTGCTGGGACCTTGGCACTGTTCTTTCTGTTTGGATGAGGCCTTTCTGGGTGGGTGGTGAGACTTATCCCTGCTGCATGCCAACCCCTTCTTAACCTTGGCAGGTGTCGGAATCGGGTGGTCCTTACCATCTGTAGGTGGCACACTGGCAGCCCTGATGGGAGCCCACTTCGATCCTCCAAGACTTGCAGGGACCACAGCGGACACCGATTTGGTGGCTGAGGTGCTGGCCTGGGATCTAGACATCCTGGCCCTAGGGGAAGGACGGGGGAGGTGTAGGGAAGAGGTCAATGTTAGCTAGAAAATGTTTTTTTGACACACTGGGATGGGAAGATGGAGGGGGTGTGGGAGTGGAGGAGGAGGTAGTGGTTGTTGGCGGTGTAGTCTGCTGAGTTTGGGTGAAGGTGCATGGGCTGGAGGCTGGAGGCTGTTGTGAGGTGGATGGCTGTTTAGTGGGTGTGTGCCTGCGTTTGTGTACTTTGGGAGGAAAGGCTCACAGACACACTGGGAGAGGACACAATGGTTGTGGGGGTGGTGATTGCTAATGAGGGGTGTGTCGTGATGGGCGTGCTGGTGATGGAGCCAGTGGCTGATGACGTAGTGCATGCAGGTGTGAGTGGAGACGACACTGGGAGGGAGGTGGAGGAAGAGGAGGAGGTGGACACAGTGGAGGCAGTGGTTGTTGTTATGTGTGCATGGGTATGGTGCTTGTGTGGGTGCCTGTGTGATGATGTGTGGTGCTTATGTTTTCCTGAGCCACTTTTGTGTGTTGATGTGTGTGCATGCTGGTATGAAGGTGTGCTTGGGATAGGCTGAGGTAGAGGGGATTGGGTTGGGGTAGAGGAAGTTGGAGGGGAGTCTGGAAACAGGGACAATGGCTGCCACCAGTGCTGAGGCCAGAGCCTGTATGCTCTCTTTTGGGCTGCCACACCTGAATGAATGCCTTCCAGGTATACATTTGTTTGTTGCAAATGCCTTTCGACACCCTGGTTGACATTCAGAATGGTTGTCTGCCCAACAGTGAAGGATCTCAGGAGGTCAATAGCCTCCTCACTGAGGGCAGCAGGGCTGACTGGGGCAGGGCCTGAGGTGCCTGGGGCGAAGGAGATGCCCACCCTCCTGGGTGAGCGGGCACAGGAAACACGCTGAGGGGCTGCTGGGAGGGCGGTGCTGGTAGGAGGGGTGGCGGCTGTACCTGTTGTTGGGGTGGGCATAGAGGTGTCCGCCACTGCCAATGAGCTTCCATCAGAGGAGGAGTCACTGTCACTGGTCTCCCCTCCTATCTTTGTTGTGGAGCTCCCCTCGCCCTCCGTCCCACTGGTGGCTTCACCCTCTGTGGATTTATCCTCATGTGCCATGTGGGATGCAGCTCCCTCCGTCGCCGGTGCCTCTGCTCCTCCGCCAGATGATCCTAATGCACACAAGGACAGGGTGACAAAACAAGAAGGGGGGATAGACAGAGGACACTCATGGTCAATGCCAGCAACACCACTACCGTTGGAGTACACAACACAAACTGAGCTGCCCTTTGCACTAGGCCATGCCCAACCACTCACTAAGGTAGTGACCAGCCCATAGATTACAATGCTTAACGCCAGCACCTGCACACCTGACATCCACAGGAGCAAGCACACTAGTAGTTGGCCACTTGTACCATTGGGGTAGGGGTGCTTCAGAGCCTGCAAACAAGGGACCTACCCTGGCATGATCGTCCTGGCCTAGGGGCACCCACAGCCCACATCCCCCAGCCATCTAGTTCCTACAGTGCGTAAAGTCAGCTTTCAGAAACTGTTCTCACCTCCTTGTGGCTGCTGTGATGCCCTCAAGTGCCCATCCAACTCCGGATAGGCCACCTCCAGGATGCGGAACAACAGGGTGGTCATAGTGTGACGGGCACCCATTCCACATTGGGAGGCCAGCCCCAGCTGGGCCTCCGCCGTCTTCTTGGTCCAGCGGCGCAGGTCCTCCCATCTCTTGCGGCAGTGGGTGTTGTGCCTGTAATAGACCCCCAGGGTCCGCACCTCCTTGGCGAAGGCACACCAAATCCCCTTCTTCTGGTGGGCGCTGACCTAGAGGAATAGAAAATGTCAGTGACGTCCGTGGCGATGCGTACTGTCACCGCCGTCGTACATCGCCATTGGCTACTGGAACCAATAGGGCCCAATGAAAACCAATGTGGAGTTGCTTGGCGATCTTCGACCACCTTCCTCGACGCTGCACAATGCCAGCACCGTTACCTCATTTCCCCTTGTCCCTTCTCACAGGTCAGGCAGCCGCCATTTCAGGGTGGCACATGATATGGCACCAAACTGCGTCACAGCACATATACTGACTCTCGATTTCACACACTGCTTCTGTAACATTAATTCAGACACAGTTGTGCTATCTATGTGGTAAATTACCTTCTGCTCACCATTCTCCTCCATAGGCTACAACCGCCCTGGCAGATGATGACATGGCGGCATCCTCCCATGTACAGAATCCTGGTGGACCTGTCGGCAATGGAGGACAGACACATTATAATCACATACAGAATTGATTGTGCCACTATCCAAGAACTGTGTGCCCAATTGAAGCCAGACCTGATGTCAGCTATCCGCCAGCCCACAAATATCCCCCCTCTAGAGCAGGTCCTGTCAGTGCTCCATTTCCTGGCAAGTGGCTCCTTCCAAACTGCAGTAGCCATGGCATCAGGAATGTCTCAGCCAATGTTCTCAAACGTGTTGAGCAGAGTGTTGTCAGCCCTGCTGAAACAGATGCGCAGCTACATCGTGTTCCCCCAGGTGGAGGATTTGGCCACAGTGAAAGCTATGCCCTTGGACATATCCCCCACATCATTGGTGCCATTGATGGTACTCATGTGGCATTTGTCCCCCTGCAGAAATGAACAGGTGTACAGGAATAGAAAAAGCTATAATTCGATGAATGTGCAAATGGTGTGTTGGGCAGACCAGTACATCTCCTATGTGAATGCCAAATATCCTGGCTCTGTGCATGACGCCTATATCTTGTGAAATAGCAGCATCCCTTATGTGATGGGCCAACTCCAGAGGCACCGGGTGTAGCTAATAGGTGAGCCCAAGGTCCCCACACAGTATGAGTAGGTGTCTGGGTATGGGGTTGTCCCTAAGGGTTAGTGTGTATCTCACAATTGTCCCTCGATATTTGCAGGTGACTCTGGTTACCCCAACCTGTCATGGCTACTGACCCCAGTGAGGAATCCCAGGACAAGGGCAGAGGAATGTTACAATGAGGCACATGGGCGAACTAGGAGGATTAGAAGAGGACATTCGGCCTCCTGAAAACTAGATTCCGGTGCCTCGATCTGACAGGTGGCTCCCTGTACTACTCACCCAAGAAGGTGTGCTAGATCATCGTGGCATGCTGTATGTTGCACAACCTGGCATTGAGATGCCAAGTGCCTTTTCTGCTGGAGGATGAGCCTGGTGATGGTCTTGTGGCAGCAGTGGAGCCTGTGGACAGTGAGGAAGAGAAGGCAGAGGAAGAAGATGTTGACAACAGAACAAACATCATCCTGCAGTACTTCCAGTGACACACAGGTAAGAGACTGTGGTCTGATTACAACTTTGGAGGTGGGTGTTACTCCGTCCCAAATGTGCCTTATATCCTTCCCACCATATTACGAGTTCCATAGGATATAATGGACTCGTAATACGGCAGGTGGTAAATCCATCACATTTGGGATGGATTAACACCCTCCTCCAAAGTTGTAATGGGGCCCTGTAACTCCTCTTCACATTTCAGTATACTTTAGGACATTGTACATTGCAGTCTCTTAACCTCTGTCTGTGGATACTGACTGTTCCCTTTGGGTTTTCTTTTTCCAGATCTGCGTGCCACATTGTGGCTTCTGCTATGTGTACTGCTGCCCAACAACTGTCATACATTGGTATGAGTACATTAACATAAACCTTGCAGTGCTTTGCTACTGTTGTAGTAATACATTTGTGAATCATCAGACTGACTCCAGATTGATAATTGCTTCAAGAGTGTTCCTGTCCACTAGCGCCGGTGGAGGTGGAAGGCTGTTCATCGGTTTGGCTGGTTTCAGGGGGCCTTTGTTGTGCCCATGCCTCCCTCATGGTCTTGCCCATATCAGCCAGCAACCCTGCTATGGTGACCAGGATGGTGTACATTTTTGTGAGGTCATCCCTGATCCCCATGTACTGTCCCTCCTGCAGCCGCTGAGTCTCCTGAAACTTGGCCAGTTCCGTGCCCATGGTCTCCTGGGAAAGGTGGTATGCTCCCATGATGTTTGAGAGTGCCTCCTGGAGGGTCTGTTCCCTGGGACTGTCCTCCCCCTGACTCACAGCAGTCCTGCCAGCTTCCCTGTTGTCCTGTGCCTCTGTCCCCTGTACCGTGTGCCAACTGCCACTGACCCCAGGTCCCTGATCGTCCTGGGTTAGTAGGGTTGCCTGGGGTCCCTGTAGTGGTGGACACACTGCTGATTGGCGTGTCCTGGGGACAGTGGCATGGGCCCGCTGGGTGGGTGCTGTGGTAGTGTTACCTGAGGGGGGAGGCTCTGTGCTGGTTTGGGACTGTGGCAGGGTAACCGACTGTCCAGAGGTCCCAGATGGGCCAGGTTTGTCATCCAGATCCAGGCGTGCAGAGCTGCTGTCATCACTAGGGGTCTCTTCTGGGGGGGACTGGATGTAGCTGGCACCTCCTGTCCAGTGACGCTGGGTAGGGGTCCTGTTGGGATGCAAATGCATTATTGTATCTGCGTGTGCCATTTTGTGCAATGGATGTGTTTCCCTTATAGAATTGTGCTTTCCCTGTCACCTTGGCCTTGTGTGATTGCTGATTGTTTGGGCTGGGTGGGTCTCTCTACTGGGCATGCTGTGGTGGTGGGTGTCCATGCTGGGCTGCGATGGGTGTCCATGAATTGTTTTTGCATGCAGGGCTTGGTATTGGGATGTGTCGGTTGTGATGGTGGGGTGGATGTGAGGTGATGGAGTGATGGGAGTGAGGGTATGGGTGGGGGTATGTGATACCATTCAGGTAGGGTGGGGAGTAAAGTAGTAAAGTTTTGCCTTACCAGAGACCAGTCCTCCTGCTAGTCCTGTGAGGCCCTCAGGATGCATGATCGCCAAGACTTGCTCTTCCCTTGTTGTTAGTTGGGGGGAGGAGGTGGGGGTCCACCGCCGGTCCTCTGTACTGCTATCTGGTGTCTTGATACCACAGAACACACCTTCCCCCGTAGGTCGTTCCACCTCTTCCTGATGTCATCCCTTGTTCTTGGGTGCTGTCCCACGCGTTGACCCTGTTGACGATCTTCCGCCATAGCTCCATCTTCCTTGCAATGGATGTCTGCTGCACCTGTGATCCGAATAGCTGTGGCTCTACCCGGATGATTTCCTCCACCATGACCCTTAGCTCCTCCTCAGAAAACCTGGGGTTTCTTTGAGGTGCCATGATGTGGTGTGAGTGATATGTGTGAGGTGTTGTGTGTGGGGTGTTGTTTTGGGATGTATAATGTGATGTGTGTGGATGGTGTATGAGTGATGGTGTTCTGTGCCTCTGAGTGATTGTGTGCTCATTGCTTGTCTCTCTGTGCTTGCTCTCTTTTTTTTGGTTGTAAGGGGTTGTGGGTAGTGTGGGTAGTGTGGGTGTGTGTTTTATAGTGATGTGGGTGTGTGGGTGTGGTGTGAGTATTTGTGTCAGGTGTGTTTATTTGGAATTGTCCAATGTGGTGTAGTTTTGTAAGTGTGTGTGTATTTTGAGTGTGACGGTGTGTACCGCCAATGGTTTACCGTGGTTGAAAGACTGCCATGTTGATTCGTGGGTCGTGATACTGTGGGCGTATTCCTGTTGGCATGACGTTGTGGGTTTGGCTATCACCAGTTTTGGTGTGACGGACTTGTGTGGGTATCTGTATTGTGGAGGTATTCTTTGTGTGGGTCATAATACCTGTGGAGGATTACCGCCGCGGTCACGGTATGTTGGCAGCCGTCAGCAGGGCGAGAGGCGCCATTTACCGCCAGGGTTGTAATGAGGTCCTTAGTGTCCTTACCAAATAAAACAAACAACCCTACTGTGATAATCAACCCAATTTGTACAAAAGCTTAAGTTCAAAAAAGTATAAAAGCATAAACGAACAATGAAGTTTAAATGTATAAAAGGCACATTAGGATGCTCAAGGTAACACTTTCACTCCTGTGCCAGGTAAAACCAGGCAAGTTCAATTATAATTCACACAGCTACCAGACTAAGATCACCCCCATCAAAATGGTATGTTAAAGACATTGGCCATATAAAGTGTCAGTGCAATTGCAGTAATAAAAAGGAAATAGGGGTGAATAATTCATAGGTAGCAGGTAAATATATGAAGCAAGGCAACAGCCTAAAGCAACAATTAATCTTATGTCCAGAATTTCTCCCAAAAGGTACATTTCCCCTTGTCAGCAATTACTATTGGAGAACAAACAAGGGATCAGGGGAGAGAGTCAGCTTACCCCCATTAATGCATCTCCTGGACTATACTAGCATCATTTACATGGACAAACTGAGGACCTCATTTTCAATGCCTGTGGCGTAGTGCAGTGCAGCAAGTGCCCTGCTGTACCATCCTGCGCCACTGGCAAAAGTCAGAAATGCACTGTATCTAAAGACATGGCACATTTTTGCTGTCTTCTCCTGAGCTGGTGCACAAATTGCTGTTGTACCCTAATCCACTACCCTTGCACCATGGTGCAAAGGTGCCTGCGCTGTGGGGATGATGTTTTTTGTGCAGTAAGGGATACCATGAGGGGAACAGGGCGGCGGTTAGGGTCCGGTCGGAACACCTACCCGTCATGAAGCACGTCACAGCAGAAGCGCAATGCTGTTAAAAGGATAACGGCACGGTAATGTTAGGGTAGGGCCCCCCCCTTTTGTCATCATAGTCTCATAGTCATCGCAGTTACAGATGGCAGATTCCGAAACGGCCCTGGGCGTGCTCTTCTGGAGCTTGGCGGTGCACTTTGGAGACAGCGCGCAGTTCTCTGGAGACCCTGCCGAAGGTAGAGGAGGCAGAGTCAGCACAAATCGGTGCCTTCCGTATGCACCAGAGTCACATCGGATGGCAGAGGAGCTGAAAGTCAGAAACATGGGTGCTGAGCAAGCCAAGGAAGCAAGTTGCTTTGTCGCTTGATGGAGCGTCTATCTCTGGGTTCAGGCGGTGAGCAGGGCAGTGGGGCAGGGGCTGGGCCTGATGGTAGAGCTCAAAGAAAGAGGCGCATGCGATGGGGCCGGGTGGAGAATCACTTGTTGTGGTCGCAGAGCCCTTCTAGTATGCAGGAGGGCAGTGACGACCGACTAGGCGGCATAGAACACTTGAAAACTAGAGCTGGAGAAAAAAATGATAAAATCCCACCTGAAGAGTACGCTAATTAAACCCCCTTAAGCCAAAAGTTTGAACTTGTTGACCCCTTTAACAAGAGTGGTGGCAAAGAACTCTGTGATTGAGGATAAGAGTTTGTTAACCAAAAACGCTGAAAGAATCACGCCTCCCTTACACTCTTACTTTAAAATGCGCTCGATATGAGCGACTTTCCTTTTAAGGGTAAAAGGGAACAGACATGATCAACGAACGGAGTGTAGCAGTGAGGTTGGAGGGATGCCATCAGAGAGTATGGTCCCAAAGGAATCAGTTGACTGTGCTCCCTCCCCCCTGTCTACAGCATTAATGCCTCATGATAGTATGGTAGCCCCGGTGGTGGCCCCCTTAAGTACACCAGACGGGGAGGTGTGTGGAGGAGGGAGCAGAACACAACTTCAGAAGTCCAGAGGACTGAATGACTTAAAAGCCCGACATGTGGGTTAAGGGTTTGGGATCTGGATCAGGAGACTTTGTCCCAATTGTCTCAAGAGATTAAAGCTCACTTTCAAAAATTCTGAGTCTAATCAGAACGGAATTCAATGTCCCTGTTATAATTTAGAAGCTAAAGTCGAGAATCTGACCCAGCGTACAGTGGACTTAGAGGTGGGGTTTCAGTCGATTCAATCTGTGGTGCAGGAACATTCCAGGAGGTATCGCGCCTAAAGTCCAAACTTGAAAGATTTGAAAATAATGCAAGACGAAACAATGTTAGTATCCTAGAAGGCTAGGAAAGAGGGCTTGGAAGGGTCAGATATCAAAACATTTGTGATTAGCTTGCTGAAAAACTCTTTTCCACCGATAATTGGATGGGCAATCTGGAAACAGAAATACAGTGAGTACACAGAGATCCGTCAAAGCAACAAGAATACCCAGAATATTTTATTACATTTTTAGTGAAAGAAATGCTACTGAGTTTGGCCTTAAAATCTGGCACCCTACAAGCATTAGGGGCATCTCTTAGGATCCGTTCTGATGTCTCTAAGGAAACTGTGGATAGACAGTGGAAGTTTGGGAAGAGACTGGAGGTGTTGAGGAAGCTGGGTGCTACAACACAACTGAGGTTTCCCGCTATAATGAAAGTTATGTGGAGAAATAAGATGCATAATTCTTTGGAGCCTGCAGCCTTGGATATTTTTATCACCCAGATAACAAAGGAGGGGCACCCTGGCAGTAGTTAAGTGTAAAGACGAGATGTGACGTCGATTATCGGCGGGGTTGGGTGGAACGGGCATCAGGAGAATCCTAGCATGAGATAGGAGGGTTTCCCGGGGTAGGCACTTGTGGTGGGGAGCAGTTGGAGAAAAAGAAAACAAAAATTGTGTGTCCTCTATTGAAGTCAGATGATTTTGCAGATAATTAACAGGAAGACCAATAGTAGGTTTGATGTATATATTGGGTTGTTTGGGGGGGTACGACTCAGTCAAAACCAATCTGGTCTGAATGGGTTTGTCCGAGAGAAACATGAGGAAATCGTGGGCTATCCTTTGCTGGAATGTTAACGGTCTTCGGGTGGTTAAGAGACGCCGATTGATTTTGCAATATTTAAAAGATGGTCAAGCCGAGATAATGATGCTTCAGGAGACCCATCTTCTGAGGCAGGAATGTAAGGATCTTTTTTCTAAGCTGGGATGGGTGCAATCTATAGTTGCCACTGATCGGGTGTGTTGTTCGAAAGGGTTAGCTGTGGTTATTTGAGCAAACTCAAGGGTAAACTTAGTTCAGTGTAAGATGGATGAGGGAGGGCATTGGTTGATCGCAGAGATAAAGGTCTATGAGGCTATCTTTACATTAGTTAGTCATTATGGGCCAAATGTGGATGATATGACTCCATTGTCCAAACTATTTGATAGCCTTAGTAAAAAGCCCCAATTATTTTTGGGGGGGACCTATATGTTTTATTGGACAATACCTTGGACAGGTCCTCAGAGAGACTACAAATTAATTCTCTAAAAATGAGAACTTACCTGTCAGAAATGATGGAAAATTTTGATTTATGTGATGCATTGCAGACATTGAGGGGGTAAATAGGGAATATACTTTCCACAGTAAAAAGAATGGCCACTATTTGAGGTTAGACTATTTTCTTGTTGAAAGACACATTTTGGAGAGATTTGTTGATTTGGTTCAGATGCCTATCCATATTTCGGATCATTCAGCCTTATTGTTAAAAATCCAGCAGAAGGAAGGGTGGGAGGATAGGAGGTGGACAATTGATAGAAGGAAGTTGGCACAGCCTCAACTAGTTCATAAGATATTACAGCAGTCTCAGGAGTTTTTTTGTTGCAATATGGCTTCTGCCCCAATTTATGTGATATGGGACACATACAAGGCATGGTTAAGGGGGATGATAACTAGTTTAGCAGTGCACTGGGTGAAGCACGAGAGGTCTCTTCAACTTGAATTGGCACAGTTAGTGAGGCCGATAGGGGGGCAGCGCTAGAGCATTTAGGAGACCTGCAGGCAAGATTCAGGGCTATGCAGGAGGTAAAAATGGAACAGAACTGGGAAGCTAGTAGAGCGCCTAACATTATACATGGCAAAAGTTGTGGAAAACTGTTAGCGTGGAAGAGCAGATTGGAGCTGCAACAGAATAATATGAAGAAGGTTATGGATGAGGATATAGGTGCGATGGTTGAGGATAGTCATGGGATAATCGCTGCATTCATAAGGTAGAACTAGACCCAGATGTTGGGTTATAAATGCGTGGCCGGGACAAAAGCATCTTCGAAGATTATCACGCGAGGAAGCATAACATTTGGGCCAAGCAATATCAGGCTCCGAGATTTTAGCTGCTGTCAAAAGAGTAAAGAAAGGAAAAGTGGCGGGGCCTGATGGGATCCCCAGTGAGCTTTATGTGGCATTGGAAGAAGTTATTATTCCAGTTTGGGTGCAGTTGTTTAATGCTATACTTCTGGGAGGTTCTCCTATCCCAGATTCTTGGAATGATGCAGTAATCACATTACTGTTGAAACCTGGTAAGAATCCTTTGGAATGCCAATCCTACAGACCGATATCCCTGCTAAGTAGTGATTATAAGGATAACACAGGGGCTCTCTTGAGAAAGTGGGGACATTTGCCACTTACAATTTATGGTCATGTTAATCTGATTAAGATGTCCATTTTACCAAAGATTATTTTTTTATTCCACAACATCCCTTTACATTTTGACAAAAAAGCAATTTTAAAGTTACAGGCAAAGATTACATCTTTTATCTGGGCCAGCAAAGATGTTCGCCTATCCTGGAAGAAACTGAGGAGGGGGGCCGGCGTGGGTGGCTTGGCTATTCCTGATCTGCAGCTGTACTGTTGGTCATACCAACTAAAAAATTATAGGATGTTATTGTTGTCCCCGGATGCCTCAATAATGGGATCTATGTTCAGGGCAATGTTGACAGGTTATCCTGTAAATGGTTTTTCGTACAAATTTGGGGCCCCAAAATTCTTCAAGAAAGTTAGGTTGGAATGGCTATGAGCAGCCGCCACCAGTTGGCACGAATCAAGATCCTTTCTTGGTGTGAGTTATTACAGTAAATTAGTGCCTATTTGGGATTCACCAGGGACCCCAGAGTGTCTGCTTGACAATTTGGCTCTGCCCTTTAAAAGCAGCGGAGTCACTAGATGATGGCAGTTAATCGGGGATGGGAATGCCCTGAGTTGGGAGTTTTGGAAACACAAGACGCAAGAGTCTTTGTCCAGATTCAAGATTTTCCAGGTTAATGGGTGACTTAAAAGTCAGGGAGGTTTCAGCCCGGAACCGACTCAATTGCAGCAGGACTTATTGGTAACCGCTGACATAAAGAAAGAAGTCTCTTGACGGTACCAACATTTTTTGTCAAGAGTACAGACTGTATCTCAACCTCTATACAGGAAATGGATCGGATGCCTACCTGAGGGGGATTTGGAAAATCTTTGGCAAACATCTTTAGCCACAATATGGTGGTCATTACAACCCTGGCGGTCGGTGTTAAAGCGGCGGTAAAACCGCCAACATGCCGGGGGTAAAAAAAATGGAATTACGACCGTGGCGGAAACCGCCAACATAGACAGCCACTTTAACACTCCGACCGCCACGGCGGTAGAAACAAACACCACAGCGGTAACCGCCAACAGACAGGCGGAGGACAATGTACCGCCCACAGAATTGCAACAGACCAATCCGCCACCTTTTCCAGGGCGGATTCCCCGCGAACAAAAACACGTCGGAAACAGGACTTGGAAGGGAAAAAGCTCACCTCTACACACCCCACAAGGAACCAGGACGCCATGGAACCGGAACTTCCAATACTCCCATCCTTTATCTTCCTGCTCCTCTACCAGGAGCACGAACGCCAGTGGCGAAGACCACGGTGAGTACTGCACCTATGACACAGGGGGGGGAGGGAAAAAACAGTGACACACACACACACGCAACTCGCAAAACCCCAACCCCCACCCTCACCCACGACAACACATACACTAATACAGCATGATACATTACAGTTACACCCCCAACCCTCCCTGGAAGAATGCAAGGACAAAAGGAAATGAGTCGAATAATTGTTATATATTAATCAAAAATATTTACATATATATACATTTACACAATAAACAATTATATACACCAAGAACACAAGTCCAAGGGATTCCACCATCATAGTCCGTGGACCACTGGGCCCACACGGCATGGGCGAGGCCTACACTCAATACCCGAACAAGACGGAGAGAACACTGCTGGGGCATCAGATAGAAATAAAACAGGCACCTCAGGGTGAAGGGGGGCACCTCAGCCGGATGAGTGCACAACGCCAGATCCACGAGGGGGCTCCAGGCCCACTGTTCAATCCTGGGGAGTGCAAAGCCACAGTCTCTCAAGTCTCTACAGTCTCTACAGTGGGTGGGTTGCCCACTGTTCAATCCTGGGGAGTGCAAAGCCGCAGTCTCTCAATTCTCTACAGTGGGTGGGTTGCCCACTGTTTAATCCTGGGGAGTGCAAAGCCACAGTCTCTCAAGTCTCTACAGTGGGTGGGTTGTCCACTGTTCAATCCTGGGGAGTTCAAAGCCACAGTCTCTCAAGTGGATAACAGTCTCCACTGGTTCTGGAGGGGGCTTGGTGCCCAGAGTGCTTCATCCTGCCAAGGACAGAGGTAGTGGATGCCTTTCTCCACTGGTTCTGGAGGGGGCTTGGTGCCCAGAGTGCTTCATCCTGCCCGTGGCGGCCTCAGTAGCGTTGTAATCATTGGCGCTCACTGTCCTGCAGTGGTGCTGACGGTCTTGTCCTGGGCAGCGGGGCTGCTGGTGGCGGTCTTGTCCTGGGCAGCGGGGCTGCTGGTGGTCTTGTCCTGAGCAGCAAGGCTGCTGGTGGCGGTCTTGTCCTGGGCAGTGGGGCTGCTGGTGGCGGACTTGTCCTGGGCAGTGGGGCTGCTGGTGGTGGTCTTGTCCTGGGCAGCGGGGCTGCTGGCGGTCTTGTCCTGGGCAGCGGGGCTGCTGGTGACGGTGTTGTCCTGGGCAGCGGGGCTGCTGGTGGCGGTCTTGTCCTGGGCAGTGGGGCTGCTGGCGGTCTTGTCCTGGGCAGCGGGGCTGCTGGTGGCGGTCTTGTCCTGGGCAGTGGGGCTGCTAGTGGCAGTCTTGTCCAGGGCAGCGGTGCTGCTGGTGGCGGTCTTGTCCTGGGCAGCGGGGCTGCTGGCGGTCTTGTCCTGGGCAGCAGGGCTGCTGGTGGCGGTCTTGTCCTGGGCAGCGGGGCTGCTGCTGGCGGTCTTGTCCTGGGCAGCGGGGCTGCTGGTGACAGTCTTGTCCTGGGCAGCTGGGCTGCGGGTGGCAGTCTTGTTCGCCGTGCTGATCTTCCCAGACTTGACAGTTTTACTGTGCCCCTTCCCCACCTTGGATGGTGTCGCAGCTGTCTCCACACTCCCAACTGTATGCCTGGGAGCGGCTTTGGTGGCTGATTTATTTCACCTCTCCCGCTGGGCACTGGCCAACTTTTTATGCTTGACAGGTGGGGGACTGTCCGTGCTTTGGCTCCTTGCCACACTGGCTGCCCTATTGCCTGGGGCACTCCAGAATCCGGTGACTACTGGCACCACTGGTCCCGCGGATGTTGTGGCTAAGGTGCTAGGTTGGGACCTGGAGATTCGGGCCCTAGGAGACTGAAGGGGAGGGGGAGGTGAGGGAAAGAGGTCAAGGTTGGACAGGAAAAGTTTCTTAGGAACACTGGGACGGGTAGCTGGAGGGAGTTTGGGAGTGGAGGAAGAGGTAGTGGTTGTAGGAGGTGTACGTTTGCTGAATTTGGCTGAAGGTACATGGGCTGGAGGCTGTTGTGAGATGGATGGCTATTGGGTGGGTGTGTGGCTGCGTTTGTGTACCTTGGGAGGTAGCCTCACAGACACACTGGGAGAGGACACAGGGGACGTGTGAATGGTAGTGGGGTGGTGACTGCACGTGAGGGGGGTGTGGTGGTGGGTGTGCTGGTGATGGACGTAGTGGCTGAGGATGTAGTGCATGCAGGTGTGAGTGGAGACGAGACCGGGAGGGAGGAGGGAGACGAGGAGGAGGGGGACACAGTGGAGGCAGTGGATGTTGGTGTGTCTGCATGTGTGTGATGCTTGCGTGAGTGCCTGAGGGATGTGTGGTGCTTGTGTTTGCCAGAGCTTCCTTTGTGTGTTGAGGTGTGTGCATGCTGGTCTGATGGTGTGCTTGGGATAGGCTGAGGTATAGGGGTGTGGGTCTGGGTGGAGGAAGTT
The DNA here is from genome assembly GCF_031143425.1 of Pleurodeles waltl. Lineage (NCBI taxonomy): Eukaryota > Metazoa > Chordata > Amphibia > Caudata > Salamandridae > Pleurodeles > Pleurodeles waltl. The sequence continues at coordinate 284,908,633 of NC_090447.1, forward strand.
GGAGGGGGGAGGCTAGAGACAGGGACAATGGCTGCCATCAGTGCTGAGGCCAGAGTCTGAAAAGCTCGCTGAAGGGCTGCCTGACCAGAGTGAATGCCCTCCAGATATGATTTGGTTTGTTGCAACTGCCTCTTTACACCCTGGATGGCATTGAAAATGGTAGACTGCCCAACAGTGAGGGACCTGAGGAGGTCAAGGGCCTCCTCACTGAGGGCAGCAGGGGTGACTGGGGCAGGGGCTGAGGTGCCGGGGGCGAAGGTGATGCCCACCCTCCTGAGTGAGCGGGCACGGTGGCGGCTGTACCAGTAGATGCGGGGTACAGATGGGCCCGCCACGGCTAGGGAGCTCCCATCAGAGGAGGAGTCCATATCGCTGGTGTCAGCTCCTGTCCCTGCCGTTGAGCTCCCCTCGCCCTCCATCCCACTGGTGAATTCAGACTCCGTAGTGTCGCCCTTCAGGGCCATATGGGATGCAGCTCCCTTCTGTTCTGGTGCCACTGCTCCTCCGCCTGATGATGCTAATGCACACAAGAACAGAGAGACCACAAAAAGGGGGGGAGACAGAAGAAAGACATGTTGAGTGCTGCAATACCGCTATCGTTGGCGGACACGACAGACACAGAAGCCCCCTGCACTACGCCGCGCACATGGAGTCCACTATTCAATCCCAGGGACATGGGTCACAAGGCTATGCCCGATTTCTGCACACATGGATGTCACAGGAGCCTGGCTAGGTGTAGTTGGCACTGTACTCAGGTGGGGTGGGGTGCCACAGGGCCTGCCTCATGAAGTGTCCTTGCCTACTAAACTCACCCTGGCCTAGGGGAACCCACAGCCCACCTCCCCCACCCAGACACCTACAATGTGCGCTGAATCAGCAGAATGAGAGTGTACTCACCCCCTTGTGTCTGCTGTGATGCACTCAAGCGCCCATTCAAGTCCAGGTACACCACCGCCAGGATCCTGAACATCAGGGGTGTCATGGTGCAACAGGCAGCCCTCCCACGTTGGGAGGCCATCCCCAGCTGGGACTCTGCCGTCTTCTTGCTCTAGCGGCGAATGTCCTTCCATCTTTTCCAGCAGTGGGTGCTCCGTCTGTGGTAGACCCCCAGGGTCCGGACTTCCTTGGTGATGGCACGCCAAATGTCCTTCTTCTTGTGGGCTCTGACCTACAGGAATTGTACAGGGGAAAAAGAGAAGTAATTACCATCTGCACCGTCGCAGTCATTGGCCCGCATGCCTACCCTTGCCATGACGCACATGCACTCACCCTTGTTTCATGCACGCCTTTTTCTCACCCCCCCATCTTTCATCCACCCCACTCCACACAGGCATTGCCCATACAGCATGCTCACAGTGTACTTACCTGTTTGTCTGGAGGACCGTAGAGTAGCGTGTACTGGGGGAGGACCCCATCCACGAGTTTCTCCAACTCCTTCATGCCGAAGGCAGGGGCCCATTACCCAGACACACGAGCCATTGTCTCTTGCAGACTGAGGTCACAGCAGCACTTGCAGTGTAGGTCCTCTTCTGTCGAAGATCAGGTATCACGTGATTGAACAGATAGAAAATAGTGGTCACGTCCGCAGCGGTGCGTACCGTCACCGCCGGCGTACATCGCCATTGGCTCCTGGGCCAATAGAGTCCAATGTTAACCAATGCAGGATTGCGCCGCGGTCTTTGACCGCCTACTGCGACGGTGTACAACGCCAGAGCAGTTACCTCATATTCCCCACTTTGCAGGTCAGGCAGCTGCCATTTCAGGGGCCCACATGGCATTATTTTGGACTGCGTCACACATATCTAGGCCTTGCCTAAACAATCATACAAGCATATTTAAATTTGCTAATATTTTCAGAGTAATCTGTGTTTACGTACCTCAGAGCTGGTTGACTCTCTGCTCGCTGTTCTCCTCCATAGGCACCGTCTGCTGGGGCATGTGAGGAGATGGCGGCATCCTCCGGTGTACAGACCGCTGGTGGACCTGTCGACAATGGAGGAGCGACATGTGATCATCACCTATAGGCTTGATCGTGCCACAATCCAGGAACTGTGTGCCCAGTTGGAGCCAGACCTGATGTTAGCTATCCGCCATCCCACAGGAATCCCCCCTCAAGTGCAGGTGCTGTCAGTACTCCATTTCCTAGCAAGTGGGTCTTTTCAAACAACAGTGGATATAGCATCAGGGATGTCCCAGCCTATGTTTTCCAACGTGTTGTCCAGAGTGTTGTTCGCCCTGCTGAAACACATGCGGAGCTACATCATTTTCCCTCAGGTGGAGGATTTGCCTACAGCGAAATGTGATTTCTATGCCCTGGGACATATCCCCAACATCATAGGTGCCATTGATGGGACACAAGTGGCCTTGGTACCACCCTGCAGGAGTGAACAGGTGTAGAGAAACCGGAAGAGTTACCATTCCATGAATGTGCAGATGGTGTGTTTGGCAGACCAGTACATCTCCCATGTTAATGCAAAATTCCCTGGCTCAGTGCATGACGCTTACATCCTGCGGAATAGCAGCATCCCTTATGTGATGAGGCAACTCCAGAGGCACCGGGTGTGGCTATTAGGTGTGGACATGGACCCAATACAGTGGGAATAGTTGTCTGGGTCTGTGGATGTCCCTATGAGATAGAGTGTGACTAACAGTTGTCCCTCGCCATTTGCAGGTGACTCTGGTTATCCCAACCTGTCATGGCTACTGACCCCAGTGAGGAATCCCAGGACAAGGGCAGAGGAACGCTACAATGAGGCCCATGGGGGAACTAGGAGGATTATAAAGTGGACCTTCAGCCTCCTGAAGACCAGGTTCCGGTGCCTCCATATGATAGGTGGTTCCCTATTCTACTCACCAAAGAGGGTATGCCAGATCATCGTGGCCTGCTGTATGCTTCACAACTTGGCTTTGCGATGACAGTGCCTTTTCTGTAGGAGGATGGTCCAGATGGAGGTGTTGTGGCAGCTGTGGACCCTGTGGACAGTGAAGATGAGGAAGCAGAAGAAGAGGACATCGACAACAGGAACACAGTGATCCTGCAATACTTCCAGTGAGACACAGGTAAGAAGACAACACTGCCTGCTACATCTGATTTACATCTACTACCTCTCTTCTATCTGTCATTTTCACCCAGTGTATGGTCACTGAGTTGTCACTTTCCCTTACAATTTCACAGATGTGGGTCCCACTGTGTGACATCTGCTTTGTTTCCTCATGGACCAGAGCTGTGTGACATAGGTATGTTGACATTACATTTAAAAGAGCATTTTGCCACTGTAATTGCTAATACACTATTTCAAAATCACAGACAGACTCCTGATTGTTTTGTGCTTTAAGGGTGTTTATTTAAGTGCTCAATATTGGAGGGGGTTGTAAAATGGTGAAGGGTGATGGTGGAGGAATGTCCATGGCAGAGTCCAGTCTATTAGTCTCACAGGTGCATTGTCCAAAGCGGCATAGGAAGTGGAGCTGGGGCAATTTAAGGATGGACAGGGTGACAAGGTGGGACAAAAGGATGACAATCAGGGTGGTCTCATTTCTTGGAGGGGTTCTTGGCATCGTTCTCTGTCTTTGTCCTGGATCTCAGTGACCGTTTGCGGGGGTGGTTCTCCCTCTGCAGGGGGTGGAGTGCTGGTGTGGTGGTCCTGTGGCGGTGCCTCCTGTCCACTAGCGCCGGCAGAGGTGGTGGGCAGTTCATCGTCCAGGCTATTGTCAGGGGCCCCTTGTTGTGCCACAGTGTCCCCCCAAATGCTGTTCCTCCTGCAGCCGCTGGGTCTCCTGAAACTTGGCTAGTACTGTTGCCATCGTCTCCTGGAAATGGTGGTAGGCTCCCATGATGTTGGAGCGGGCCTCGTGGAGAGTGGGTTCCATGGGCCTGTCCTCCCCCTGTCACACAGCAGCCCTCCCAGTTCACCTGTGTTCCTGGGCCTCTGTGCCCTGAACCGTGTGCCCACTGCCACTGCCCCCAGGTCCCTGGTGTTGTTGGGGAGGTGGGTTAGCCTGGGTTCCCTGTAGTGGTGGACACACTGCTTCTTGACGTGTACTGGGGACAGAGGTATGGGCCCGCTGGGTGGGTGCTGTGCTGGTGTTTCCAGAGGGGGGAAGCTCTGTAGTGGCTTGTGCCGGTGTGAGGGGAACTGACTGTCCTGAGGTGCCAGATGGGCCGGGCTGGTCATCTAGTTCCAGTTGGACAGAGCTGCTGTCATCACTGTGGGCCTCTTCTGTGGGTGGAGTGGACATATCTGGACCCTCCTGTCCGGTGACTTTAGGTAGGGGTCCTGCAGGGGTGTAAAAGCATGATTATAGCATCTGTGTGTGCCATGGTGTGCAATGGCTGGGTGACTGTGTAACCCAGTGCTTGCATTCCTGTGTAGGACCTTGTGTGATGATGGGTTAAGGGGGTGTATGGGTATGTGCAGTGGCCATGCTTTGGTGATGGGTGTCCATGCTTTGGTGTTGCATGCAGGGCTTTGGTTTGGGAAGTGTGGTTTGTAATATTGGGACATGTGTGAGGAGTTGGAGTGATGGGGGTGAGGGTGGGGGTATGTGATGGAATGCAGGTTGGGTGGGGGATGAAGTAGTAAAGATTTGACTTACCAGAGTCCATCCCTCCAGCTACTCCTGCGAGGGCCTCAGGATGCAGGATAGCCAAGACCTGCTCCTCCCATGTTGTTAGTTGTGGGGGAGGAGGTGGGGGTCCGCCGCCAGTCCTCTGAACCGCGATGTGGTGTCTTGAGACCACGGAACGCACCTTCCCCCGCAGGTTGTTCCACCTCTTCCTGATAATATCCCTAGTTCTTGGGTGATGTCCCACTGCGTTGACCCTGTCCATGATTCTTAGCCATAGCTCCTTCTTCCTAGCTGTGGAGGTGTGCTGCACCTGTGATCCGAATAGCTGTGGCTCTACCAGTATGATTTCCTCCACTATGACCCTGAGCTCCTCCTCATAGAACCTGGGGTGTCTTTGCAGTGCCATGGGGTGGTGTGGGTGATGTGTGGGGTGGTGGGTGTTGTGATGTGTGGGGTGATATTTAGAGGTGTGTTGTGTGAGGTGCGTGGATGTTATGTGAGTGATGGTGTTGACTGCCTGTGGATGTTCGTTTGAAGATGGTGGTGTCTCTTTCTGTGCTTCTTTCTAAATTTTTGTCATAGGGGTTTTTGGGTGATGTGGGTGTGTGTTTTATATTGTATTGGATGTTTGAGAGTGGTGTGTGTATGTGTATCAGTTGTTGGAAAATGGGTTATTGGTAGGGCAGGTAGGTACCTACACCTAGCAACAAGCCACTAACCTCCACATAGGTACAGTTAGGTCTCAGTAAATTAATCCCAGCTCAACCCTTGGTAGCTTGGCAACGAGCGTCAAGGCTTAACTTAGGAGACAAAGTGTAAAGCATTCAAATATCACAAAACAGTAATTAAATAAAACACAGGAAACAGTTTAAAAATCCAAAACCAATTTATAAAAATAGCTTATATTTTTATCTTTAAAATGACACAAAAACGATTAAAATCGGTTCAGGGGAACCGGAGATATGAATTTTTAAAGTATTATTATTTTCTAGCGCTTAGAAATAAAAAGCGCCAATCGGGTCATCTGGTTGCACCAGGACCGGGGCAAAGTCAAACTTTCAGGCCGACCGCGATGGAGCCCTGCTCGGCTACAGGTCGCGGGAGGCCTCGGTTAAAAAGTTACCTTCTGACTTAGTCTTTATTTTGTAGTTTTTCTTCACCGGGACGAACCTGCCAGTTGAATGCGACCTCCTGGAGCCCTTGTCCGGATACGCGATGTGGGTTTCCTCGGTGGAGACTTTTACCTTCGGACTTAGTCGTTTTTTCGAGATGAAAATCCTTCGACCGGGGAAAACCTGGATCTTGATCCGACGTCCATGGAGCCCTTCTCGGATACGATGGCTGGGAGGTCCCGGTCAACTTTTTACGTTCGAACTTAGTCTCTTTTTTGGATGTTTTTCTTTACCGGGACGAACCACGAAGTCAGGCCGGGTCGCGGTTGAGGCAAGCCGGCTAGAATTTCCGCGTCGGGTCGGTCACTTTATGGAGCTTTTTTTCAAAAATTCTCCAATCTTTTCCAAACTTCTGGGGCTTCACCCAGATGTTCTTTTAAGGTTCTTTTGGGGTCCACAGCTCACCCCAAGGGTCCAGAAGTTCTGTGATGGTCCTTGGGGGGTGCGGACTTCAACTCCCAGAATGCACCTGGCGCAAACTCCTTTTTGGCCACTGGGCAGTGGTCAACTGGTCGCTTTCTTCAGGAGTTGGTGCAGGGGACTCTGGTTTAGCAATTTTTCACCTGTAGCAAACAGGAAGTCCCTCCTTGAACCAGTTGAAGCCAGGCAAAGTCCTTCTTGTGGTGAAGCCCAAGTGTGCAGCTGGTGCAGTCCTTCTGAGTGCAGGGTCCAGGTGCAGGCCAGGGGTCCAGCAGGGCAGTCCTTCTTCTTCTTTAGTTCCTTTCTTGTTGAATTCTGGAGGGGATCTGAGGCGTGGGTGCAGGTTTGCCAGTTTTATCCTTGCTCCTGGGTGAAAAGCAGGGGGGCCCTGGTTCTCCAATCAGGGACAGGGTCGTCCCCCTGTGATGACCACTTCCTGGGAAGTGTGGCAAAAATCCATCCTAGAAGGCAACAGTCTCTAAAAATCCAACATGGATGAATCTGATTTTTGGAGGTTACATCTGGCTGAGCCCACCCACTGGTGTGGCTAAAAATCATAAACACACCCCTCTCCTGCCCTCTCCTAATCTAATCAAGGGGGCACCTAATTGTCTGGGGTTGCAGGATGTGGGGGTGTTGCTGGGTGCTGCAAATGTCCTTCTCTGCCTTTGAAGACCAGTTTGGCAGCCCTCCCCCTTCCTGCCTCACCATCTGCTGAGGGGAGATTCTCTCCCCCAAGCACATTCCTTTGTGTGAAGTCTGGCCACTTCACACCTCATCAAGGCAGCCTGGCAGAAGCTGCTGCAGGCTGGCCAATCAGAGCACAGCAGCATAAACAATGCAGAGCTGAATTTGGCAACTTTTTAGGTAAAGTCTAAACTTTTTACCTGGACAAGTTATATTAAATCCAACAACTGGAAGTTGTGGGATTTATTACAACAATCAATTTGATACCAAATTCTTGGTATGTAACATTTAAGGAGACTTTAAAATTTAAAATAAAGTCTGCCCATTCTAGCCTATGAAGGCCATTTACTTCAATGAGGGAAAAACGAATTTGGCTGTTTTTACCTCACCAGGGCTTATAAATCTATTTTTATAAAGTCCCTGCTTATAGTTACATGGCACCCAGCCCTAGGGGCACATAGGGCACACCTTAGGGGTGACTTATATGTAAAAATAAGGTAGTTTAAGACTTTGGAAGTACCTTTAATTCCAAAGTCGAATTTGCATATAACTTTAATTTAAAAGCAGCCAGCAAGGCAGGCTTGCTTTTAAAATGACACTGGGCACCTCAGCAATGCACCTAGGTGTGCACCACCTATGCTGTGGTCCCTAAACCTACATGCCCTACAATATACTAGGGACTTATAGGTAGGTTAACTTAGCCAACTATAATTAGCCTAATTTGTATATCTATTTTACACAGAGCACAGGCCCTGGGACTGGTTAGCAGTACCCAGGGCACCATCAGAGTCAGGAAAACACCAGCATAAAGTGGAAAATGGGGGCAAAAAGTTATGGGGCCTCTGCAATCAGCCCTAGTTTCTCACACCAGTTTATCACTGACCTTTGGTGTGGCAGACTTTTGTGGGTGTCTCAATATTGGCGGATTCCGAATTGTGGGTCATAATGACAGTGGTGGAATTCCGCTGCCGCAGCGGTGTGTTGGTAGTCTTCTGCACGGCGGTAAGCAGCTTTTACCGCCAATGTTGTAATGACCCCCTATATTTAGTGGTTAAAGCAGCCTCATGATGAGAAATCATATTTTTACCCTTCATAGTTCCCCAGAGAGGATGGCAAAGATAAAGAGAAGAAGCGTAACTTCAGAGTGTAGGCGGTGTGGCAGTGTAGAGGCAGATGATGTACATATGTTTGCCTTGTGTCCAAAATTACAGGGTTTATGATTAGCAGAGGGCAAGACAATATCCAATTCCTCTGGTCTTGCGGTAGAAATGACCCTTCGGTTAAATATATTTGGGGTATCAACTATCGATACTGACGTGCCTCCCTTGCGAGAAGGGAAGTGTGCAGAAATTGGGCTCAAATCATCTCTCCTAATTGAAAGGAATGGAGAAGATCTGTTCTTTTCTTTAAAGAAGTAGATAAAAGAGAATCGAGGAGGCTTGGAAATCGGATATAGGATCTCTTAAAGATCTGAGACATTTTTTGCTTAGTGTCCAATAATCATATACCTTGATATGGCTAGGTCGGGAGTTGGTTTCATCCTGGGACCTAGATGGTCATTCCTGTGCTCTTGCTCTTGAGGTTAGTGCACTTGAATAGAGCTTAACAGCGATGACGTGTGAGGTCACAAAAAAAGGGACACCTTCCTGAACAACAACAATCACAAGAGGTGTTTTCCTCTTTCCATGTGTGCTGCAGAATGTGCACATGGAACGAGGAAAAAAGGGGGAGAAATAAAGATATTTATCCCCCTTGCCCCATTCTTACGCCACCACTGTGGTGGTTTAGGAATCTGATGCATTCCCAGACTGGTAAATCTGTGAATGAGTCAAATTCCTTCAGGTTCCGTGGGTGTTGCCTGGGAACACACCAAGTGACATCATGGAACGCTCTTTTCAAGCAGTACTATGGGTGAAAGGGGTCCATATTTATAAGGCCATAAAAAGACACACAAGATGGCTTTGCAGGGACTTGCAAATATGGCCACTGGAGAATCAAAGAAAGGATGCTCCATTGGTGCAGTGTGCCCATAGGATCTTGTAAATAAATCCAGACTTCCTGGCAGTATCTTGCAGCACCAACACCTCCAGCCTCGAGGTGTCAGTTCTTAGGATCCTCATGGCCACAATGTAGCTCCTCTGGGGCATATGCTGGGCAAAAGAATATGAAATTAGGTAATTCTTCAAGCGAGCCCTTGCATGCCGGGGCACTCACTACACTTATATTTCACATTTGTCTACTTCACACAGAAGGCCGTGATGGGTAGGGACTGATATCCAAATTATAAAAGCAGTTTCCTAGCTAGCAGAGGAGTGATCTTATCTATCGAGTCCTCATAGCTAGGAGTCAGCTTAAACTCCAAAGCATCCTGGGTCAAAGTCCCTCTACTACTACCCATGGATACTTCTTATGCATCCTGCCAATAGGCCGATTTATTTACCATTTTGAAACCAGGAGAAAGCTCCTCTGGTGTTATCCAAAACATTTTCAGGCCCAGCTTCCTAAAGCAGTACCTAACATACATGAGCCAAGGTATGCACTTAATACTAGGTAGGGCCCGTAGATCTTTAACGGGCGTCTCTGTGGGCTTCCATGGTGGGAAAGTCCCAAATCCTATGCCAGAACAATAAGAGTCTGAGCTTAATTTTTCAAAAGATTTTCCCAAGTGCCAGATCAAATTAATGTGGAAGCGGAGGTGTGCTCTTTTGGAGTGCAAATAACTGTCTAATAAAACTGTGCTCTATCTAGGATATAATACTACAAATGGCATGACCTCATATCTCCGCTACATAAAGAGCTGCTCCCAAAGTCTTTATTTTTTAAATGTTGATCGCTGTGGCAATTTTCTTGGAAGAAGTCTTAGGCCCATATTTATACTTTTTGACGCTAAACTGCGCTAACGCAGTTTAGCGTCAAAAAGTTTTGCGCCGTCTAACGCCATTCTGAAGCGCCATGCGGGCGCCGTATTTATGGAATGGCGTTAGACGGCGCAATCAGACCGGCGCTGCCTGGTTTGCGTGGGAAGAAACCACGTAGACCAGACAGCGCCGGCGTAGGGGGAAAATGGCGCATGGGCGTCTTAAAATGGGGCAAGTCAGGTTACGTCGAAAAAATCGTCTTAACCCGACTTGCGCCATTTTTTAACGACGCCCATCCCCCATCAACATGACTCCTATCATTGTAAAGATAGGAGTCATGCCCCCTTGCCCAATGGCCATGCCCAGGGGACTTCTGTCCCCTGGGCATGGTCATTGGGCATAGTGGCATGTAGGGGGGCACAAATAAGGCCCCCCTATGCCACCAAAATAAAATATAAAAAATAAAAAATAAAACTTACCTGAACTTACCTGAATGTCCCTGGGGTGGGTCCCTCCATCCTTGGGGGTCCTCCTGGGGTGGGCAAGGGTGGCAGGGGGGGTCCCTGGGGGCATGGGAGGGCACCTGTGGGCTCATTTTGAGCCCACAGGCCCCTTAACGCCTGCCCTGAGCAGGCGTTAAAAAGTGGCGCAAATGCGCCGTTTTTAGCCACGCCAACTCCCGGGCGTCTCTTTTGCCCGGGAGTATAAATACCACGTAAAGGCCTGGGAGTCATTTTTTAGACGGGAACGCCTCCCTTGCATATCATTAACGCAAGGAAGGGGTTCACGCTAAAAAATGACGCACATTCCGGGAACTTTGGCGCTATTCGCCTCTAACGCCATAGTATAAATATGGCGTTAGTTGGCGTTAGTTTTGCGTCGAAATTGCGTCAAAAAAAACGACGCAATTTCGGCGCAAACGGAGTATAAATATGGCCCTTAGTGTATATCTTCAAAAATAGAGACAAGTAATGTATTAGCGACAATCAGCTTTTTGAACCTACATAGACTAGTCTAGGCTAGTTGTTAACCTTAGCCCTAGATAATCAAAGTTGGTTACCTGCTCTATTGGGTCCGCATCAATTAACAGTTTGCATTTAAAATGTTTAGCCCTGGTGGGTTTAAAGACCATACATTTAGTTTTCCTTTTGTTGAGTTATAATCCTCACTCATTGCAAAACGTTGTTAAATCACCTAAAAGCTGTTGCAGACCCTTTAATGATTTAGAAATCAGAAGAGTGTTGTCTGCATAAAGCAGAGCAGGCACTCTCGTAACCCCAACCCTGGGAACATCACAACCATCCCTGTCCAGCCTTCTTACAACATAATTTATAAAAAAGAGAGAACATGGTTGGTGCCAATATACACTCCTGACTAACTCTCTGCCGGATACTTATTGGTTGGGTGAACTCCCCCATAATTATCCTCATGAAGCTGTATCAACATATTTAATAGGTTAAACGGAATGCCCGTCCTATTCAATATCATCCAGAACATAGCCCTAGGAACTGGGTCAAATGATGCTGGTAGGTTGACAAAAGCGATAAGAAGTTGTTTCTTGTTTAACATCATAGTCTTCCAAAAATAGAAGTCAGAGCAGAAAATCTGATCACTTGTAGTGATTCCTCTTCTGAATCCTGCCTGGAATTCTGATAGCACATCTGCATACCACTTAAGATGGCATTGGATACACGGTTCATGTAAGGTCCCCAAACACCCTGATATGATTTGAAAAGCTCATTTAGGATCCAGTTGGGCCTGGTGCTGTTCCTGTCTCCCTCGGGGTTACCTCAATAATACTTGAGTCCTTACGTTTTACCACCAGTGTGGGGGTCCACATTAACCCATGCCACAGCTTCCATGAAAAAGTATAGGTTACTGAAGTGAGACACGCAATCCTGGAGTTGAACAAAATACTCCACAGATCTTGTACCACCATTCAAAGCTAAGTTTGCCCAAAATGTGACATTGTCCTTGATCAGTAATGCATGGGGCAGCTTATCCCAGGGAGAATTCTCCCATTTCTTCTTAGCCTTTTCCAGTTCTTTCTTGTAAGTTGCTATACATATCACAAGATAAATTCACAATAGCACACCCTGCTCACTTTGCCTTAAAACATATACTTTACAAGGGCTCCTCCTCGATAGCTCCACACTTATTCACAAGTCTGCTGACAGGGCTAATTCCTACACAGTATTTATTAAGTCAATCAATGTCTCCCAGACTGCTATGTCAAGCTTTAATGTGAGAGCCACTTCTAAAGGCATACTGCATCTCATAATCATCCCTGTACCTAATCAGGATCTGGGTGGCAGTGTCACAGGTCTTACTAGCATCTATTGACACTAACCCATCGACAAAGCCACAGTCCCTCAAAATGACACTTCCTACATCATCAGTCTGACCATGGGTCTCAATGCATTCTACTCTTTAGATGTCACTTCTTATAATTGAATAACACCCCTTCACATGCCTAAGTCAATGGATGATTTTATTGGCTAGGGAATCCTATCTTCCCAATATCTTGTGGCAAACTTAGGAATGTTTGTCAATAAGAACTGGGCCAAATCAGGTGTAGATCTCACATCCTCCAAACAACCTCTAACCTCCTCTATGTCAGGAGGGAGGTTTGCATGGGCGATACAGAAATGTGTTTGAAATAATACAAAAATCCATGGTTACCAAGGTCACAAGGGTCCTCCCACAGTCCCACCTTACCACGTCCAAAGTTTTCTATTGAGCCCCTGCCACTGCCTTCATCTCACCTAATCCTCCCATGTCCATGTACATACCCAGCCCTTTTAGAATTCATTGGTTCCAGAGAGCTAATGTCAGAGGGATCATTATTGGTCATAGGGAGCAGGAACTAGTTGGGGTGAAGGGAATATAATGGCCCGAAGATGGAATATAAACAGAGGATCCGGGGGTTGTTGCATTTGCCTTGCACAAAAACACTTTTAGCTGAAGGCTCTGGACCTCCTTGACCCAAGGCAGACAAGGCACTTGTTTGAACCTCTTTTGGAGACTTAGGGCCTGATTACAGGTATGGCAGTCCTTGCACCACCATGGCAGCAGTGGCGGTCCAACTGCCATCAGCTTGAAAGTCGAACCACTATATTATGAGTCATGCGGGCCTATGGAACAAAGAATTCCGTGGTCCTGCTGGCACAGCCAGGCAGCGCAGACCACTGCAATCATGAGGCAGCACAAAGAGGCTGACGGAGATAGTGTTTCCGCTGGACACATTATGAGGTTGCACACCGCCAATGTGACAGTGGCAGTCCAACCACTTTGTCTCAGTAAGCCCAAATGGAGAATATAAAGGGAGACACTCACCTACAGGCAGCATCAGACGTCCTGTGCTGCCATGGAGGCCATCACACACATCCTGCCAATGCTGCTGCTCATCGATAGGGCACAAAATCCACACCACTGTGAATGCAACTGACAGTAACTACATACACCAGCCTGTGTCATTACGCTCATCAACAGATCATCACACAGTCATCCACATGAGATGAGGGTCATGCTACTTAGGCCAAGTACACTTGCCATTGTGTACACAGTCATTCATTCACAAACCACAACACTACACAAAAACACATGTCTGCACATTTTAGGCACTGGGACAGTGAAGTGGACACAACATTGTGTCACACAACACCAACAACACAGCAACATCACGTCTACACATACATCCCTACATTGCACACATGCATTTGACTGCCATCTGATTCAACACACATGTCTGGATGTGTTATGGAACCCAAACATCCCTCCCATGAACTAGCCCTAAACTGGGCCCACACATCACCCACAATGCAACACAATGGAAGGACAATGGGATGCACAATAGACAGAGAGACAAATATACAAAGCTCACTATGCAAACAATACCTGCACAATAGGAATGGAGTTTCAGGAGCACACTGGGAAGGATACTGCACTGTGGCATTACAATTTGCACACACCTCTTAAACAACAATTGCACAGGAACTGGCCATTCAGATATCTCAGGGACAAACAACAGTAGAGCCAAGTTACATGCCATTCTGCACAATGTAGAAGTGTGAGTCAAGAAAGCGCATATAACTGCATGGGCCATACTTCAATATTAAGTTGCTGCAAGGTACACACAGCAACATGAACACATGCACAGTCAAATGCAAACAAAGGTAGAACAATCGAACACCCTCCATGTCTGCACAAGCAAAACTCGAGCTCCCACACACGAGATGAATGTACAATCTATATCACAGGAACAAGTCTGCCACCATACATGCTGACATTGACAAGATGAAATACTTACCATACCACACAAAACACAATGCAATAACACCATAATTACATTAACACCTACATATCCATATAGTCAACATCTACCTTTGTCTTGGGTGACACCAGCACTGCCCACAAACTCAGATATTGCAAACAACAGCAAATGGGTCAGCAAGCAGACTGAAACACAAACAACTGTAGGCATACAACACAAGTTGCTTGTTTATAACATAAAGGTAGAAAAGGAATTGCAGGACAAATGTGTAACCAAAAAAAACAGCTGTTGGGCTTTCTTTTTAACCAAATTCAAAATGCCGAAGGCCATTGGCCAGTCCAGCAGTCTTTTAGTGCACAGTACTATAATTGCACTTGACTCCTATAACTGCGAGGGAAACTTCACAGGAAGGAGCATCAACTGGGCAGGCAGGCACCTCAGACATCATCAGCGGGGTAGTGGGTCGGATTTGTGATGGGTGGGTTTGAGTTTGAAAGGGGTGGACTCTTTCTTAGGAGGGATTGGCTTCTTCCTTGGGGGATGGGGGATAGGTGTTTCCAGGGAGGCAGGTGTGACAGGGGAGGACTTGATTGTGAAAGGGATTGGCTCGGATGTGGGTTGGGGCCTCTTGGTTTGGGACAGGGGTAGAGGGAATAGGGGAAAGGGCAAATTAAAAAGAAAAGTTCCTTTGGAACACTTGGCCAGACATCATGAGGTGTAGGGGATTAGGAGACTGAGGGAGGCGCTGTCTGCTGTGTCGTTGTTGAAGTTTTGGGTGTGTGGATTTGTGAGGAATGCTTCTGCTTGGGTGGTGTCTTTTGCATGTGTGAGTGTGGGCATAATCATGTCTTGGGGTGCTGGGATGTGGAGGTGCTGGGTTATGTGGGAGTGGTGGATGTGTGGCTCTGTTGGGGTGGTCTCTTCAGGTATGCTTGTAGTGGTAGATGTGTGTCTGTTGGGGAAGTGTCTACAGGTACAGTGGGTGTGGTGTATGTGTCAGAGTCACCAGATCCTTGGGGTCTGCGCACGTTCCCAACACGTCCACCACTGAACAGCTCCAAGACTCTGATAGATAAATCACAGAGGCTAAGAGAGTTCAAGAGGGGAAGAGGGGATTAGGAAGGGAAACAGCTTGGAAGGAGACCTGTAGTAAGAAAAAGGTTAGAACACACAATATGAAAATTATATCTCCTGAAATCAGTACTAGACTATGATTCTAAGCATAGTCATTCTGAAAACATGAACAATCTAAGAATTAAGTTTAAAATGACTAAGTTTCAAGATGGCCAAATACCTGTAAGGGAATCAAGATGGATTAAATGAAAACTTTCTTATTCAAGTACTATCCTTTACATGAGAATCAGAAAAACATTCTGACTAAATTTTAAACCAGTCACATAAATCCTTTTTTGAGAATGCATACTAGGACCATACAATATTGCATCTAGAAACTCTGATCTTCTGTGTACTCTTAAAATGTTTCAACACAAATTGCGCATATTGTAGATTTATATATATATATATATATATATATATATATATATAGTAAACACCATAAAAGGATTGTGCAGAATGAATAACACAATATGGATTCAGGAAAAACAAATCACATAACTTGTCAACTCAAATATTACATGATAAATATCTTAGAATAGTGGCATACAATAATCAACATGAATTAAACTCGAGGAGAGAAACGTGCGTCTTGCCGATTCGAGTGTCACCATGTAAAAAGCCAAGAAATGGAAGTAAGCAATGAATATCAAAGTCAAATCATCATTAAACGAATCGCGCGTCTTGCCGATTCGTAAACCACGATGTAAATACCAAGAAATAACAGCGCGCAATGAACAACAAATTTAAAACACCATAAAACGAATTGCGCGTCTTGCCGATTCTTAAGCCACCATGCAACTGTCAAGAAATGGTAGCGTGCAATGAATAACAAGATTAAATTATCATGAAACGAATCGCGCGTCTTGCCGATTCGCAAGTCACCCTGCAAATGTCACAAACACTCAAGCGCATATTTCACACGCGCAAAGTACTCTGTCAAATCATAAAAGAATTAGGCCCAAGAACATGAGAGTTCTCGATAACGGCATCGGGAGGCCAGCCCAACCACCGTCTTACCGCCCAGAACAAGGATCTCTAAATGAAGAATGAAAGTCAGATGTCTGGAAGATCAAATAGGCCACCGGGACAGGAGCTCAGGAAGTAGCTGCTGCTCTGCACCGGGACCTCTGAATAGTGAGCACCTGGAGCTGAACTGGCTCCTTTTTATAGACTCTTGGCCCAGCCCACAATCACACCCAGGCATGTTGCAGGGAAAGTTTCTAGAAGGCCCTGGAAAGGGACCACACCCTAACACACTCTGAAAGCCTGCAGCAATACATTGCAAATTTGTAAGCGCATTAAAAATAAGTCTTTAGGATTGAACTCTGCAATGCAAAAGGTTAAACAACAACATATCAGTACAATGCATAAATTATGTTGTTTTGAGAGTGCTGGGTTTTTGCATTCTAGTCGCCAATAGAGCATGTGTAAGTTGGGGTGGTGTCTGTGGGTATGGTCGGTATGGGCGTTATGTCACTGCCTGTTGTTGTGGTGCCTGTGGTTATGCTTGATGTGGTGTGGGAGCCAGTGGGGGTGGTGGGGTATCTGGGTAAATGGTAGCTGATGTTTTGTGTGTAGGTGTATGTTGAGTGCATGCATGCCAGTGTGTTTTGTAGTGTTTGTGTTTACATGTGCTGCATGTGTCTGTTGAGGTGGGTGCTTGTGGATCTGTCTGTGTGCTTGGGATAGGTAGGGGAATAGGAGATAAGGATTGGGAAGAGGGAGGTGGAGGAGGATGGAATGTAGGGGGTGACTGGTTACCATCAGTAAGGAGGTCAGACCATGAAAAGATCTGTGTAGACCAGACATGGCACTATGAATGCCTTCCAAGAAAGCATTGGTCTGCTGAAGTTGGCAGGCCAACCGCTGAATGGCATTCACAATGGCAGTCTGACCCACAGAGATACTGCTCAGGAGGTCAATAGCAGCCTCACTCAGGGCAGCAGGGGTCTCAGGGCCTTGGGCGGAGGTGCCTGTGGCAAAGGAAACACCCAACCTTTTGGGTGAGAGGGCATGGGCAACTGGGTGGTGAACAGCAGAGAGGGTAAAAATAGAACTGGGGATGGCAGACAAAGATGGTGCTGTAGTAGGTCCTGATGGGTCTTCCACTACTAGGGAGTGGCCATGGGAGGAAGAATCTGATGATGATGCTGTAGGTCTGGTTCCTCTGTGGCACTCCACTCGCCCTCCTGGCCACTGGGTACCTCTGTGTCGGTGGTCTCTGAACCTGAGGTCCTTTGGCCAGATACTTTCCCACTTGCTGTGCCCTGTCGTCTTTGCTTGCCTAGGCTGATGCTGCAAATACAAAAGAAAAAACCTCCAGCTCACTGGCTCATGCAAGCACCATACCATATGAATGTATACCATCTGAACTGCCAACAGTTGCCTAAAGGAAAATCAGGATCTCAGACAACTACAATTGCATGGCTGAAGTTGTGAAATCACAGTACCAATTCAACAAGTAGGAGACCAAATCTTCTTTAATGCTTTGCCTCATGGAGCATTCATCACGTACCTGTTGTCATACAATAGTAGGCCAATACAAACTGCATTCCCACAGATCCCTCATAAGGTAATACAGACAATTAGAGACATGGAAATACTGACATCACACTGGAAACATATCCACAATGCACACTTCACCAAGTGAAGTTTGTCCCAGGTGGAAACATGGAGGTAATACCAATGTTGCTCTGATAGGCCATCCATTTGGCATGGAAATGTACACTGTAAACATCATGCACAAATTGACAGGGAGATGTGACACTAAAACCCACAGCACAATGAATAAGCAAGCACCAGGGAAATCACCACTAATGTCTAGCACCCTTTACAATCACATACTCTGATTGCATCAGTAGAAGCCAATGGTCCTTTGTTGTTGGAGAGACATAAAGATTCTAAAGAACCTGTAGAAGGCCCTCAACATGTTCCTAATGGGAAGCGACATCACTGTCTCTAATTTAGTCCTGCAAACCCAGATGTCTGTGGATAAATGGTTGCACATAAACACATGTGATTTCAACCATTCCATGATGCATACAATCAATCAATCAATCAATTAATTTGTAAAGTGCGCTACATACCCGTGAGGGTTTCAAGGCGCTGGGGGGGTGCTGCTACTGCTCGAAGAGCCAAGTCTTGAGTAGTTTTCTGAAGGAAAGAAGGTCCTGGGTCTGTCGTAGATCTGGCGGGAGGGTGTTCCAGGTCTTGGCGGCGAGGTACGAGAATGATCTGCCGCCTGAAGATTTGTGTCGGATGCTGGGGACGGAGGCGAGGTTAGCGGAGCGGAGATGCCGGGTGGGGGTGTAGAAGCTGAGTCTGTTGTTCAGGTATGATGGACCGGTGTTGTGGAGTGCCTTGTGTGCGTGGGTGAGGAGCTTGAAGGTGATCCTCTTGTTGACGGGGAGCCAGTGAAGGTCTCTTAGGTGTGGGTTGATGTGACAGTGGCGAGGGATGTTGAGGATGAGTCAGACGGAGGAAGGTAAAAAACCCCACCCATTACACATGTGTCACATAAAGGGCCTGGAAATGCATGTTGTAGCTAACAAATGTAGTCATACACATCTTGTCCCTCATTGCTACTGCAGTTGTACATGCCAAAAGACATGCAATGGTGGCTGAGGGTATGTGCGAGCCAACAATCAATGTTGACACACCCCTGTCTGTGGCACCACATGAAATGTTCTCCCATTGCAAAAGCCCTCTTCCAAAACACATGTTGCCATGCACATATATTTGTGGGAATATACAAATTATCCCATGAACACAGGTAGACCATGCATGAAACAGGATGGTACGCATTTTGTCAAAAGAGAAAGGGACACATGCTAACATGTAGACACAAGGAAAGTTGACAACAGTGATAGCATACAGATCATGTCCATCAATCAATCAATCGATCAAAAACATTTATAAAGCGCACTACTCACCCGTGAGGGTCTCAAGGCGCTTGGGGGGGGCAGGAGGGTCACTGTTCGAACAACCATGTTTTGAGGTACTTTCTAAAGAGCAGGAGGTCTTTGGTTGTGCAGAGGTTGGTGGGGAGGGAGTTCCAGGTTTTGGAGGCGAGGTAGGAGAAAGAGCTGCCTCCTGTGGTGGTGCGTTGGATGCGGGGGACTGTGGCTAGAGCGAGGTTGGCTGATCGGAGGTTGTGGGTGGGAGTGTGGAAGTTCACTCTTTCTTTAAAGGTATGTCGGGCCGGTGTTGTGGAGGGATTTGTGTGCATGGATGAGGATCTTGAATGTGATTCTCTTGTTTATGGGGAGCCAGTGAAGGGTTTTGAGGTGTGGTGAGATTCGTTCGTGTTGGGGGAGGCCAAGGACGAGGCGTGCAGCTGTGTTCTGGATTCTCTGGAGTTTGCGTGTGAATTTGAGGGTGGTGCCGGCGTAGAGGGCGTTACCGTAGTCTAGTCTTCTGCTGATGAGTGCATGGGCGACTGTCTTCCTGGTCTCTGGGGGAATCCATTTGAAGGAATTTTTTTAGAGTGCGGAGTGTGTGGAATCAGGAGGAGGTTAGAGCATTGATTTGCTGTGTCATGGAGAGGGAGGGGTCCAGGATGATGCCGAGGTTGCATGCATGGTTTGCGGGGGTGGGTGCGGGTCCTAGGGCGGTGGGCCACCAGGAGTGATCCCATACGGTTTTATTGGGGCCAAAGATGATGATCTCAGTTTTGTTGGAGTTAAGCTTGAGGTGGTTAGTTGTCATCCAGTTGGCGGTGTCGAGGGGAGCTCCGTGTAGGTTGGTTTTGGCGTTGGTGGGGTTGCGGGCGAGGGAGAGGATGAGTTGGGTGTCATCTGCGTAGGAGAGGATATTGATTCCGTGTGATCAGAGGATGCTGGCTAGGGGGATCATGTAAATGTTGAAGAGTATGGGGCTGAGAGAGGACCTTTGGGGGACTCCACAGATGATCTTGGTGGTGGTGGAGTGGAAGATGGAGGCGTACTCTCTGGGTCCAGTCAGTGAGGAAGGAGGTGAGCCAGTCTAAGGCTTTGTGGTGAATTCCTATGCTGTGGAGGCATGTGCGGAGTGTGTGGTGGCAGACAGTGTCAAAGGCTGCGGAGAAGTCTAGGAGGAAGAGTGCGACGGTCTTGCCTTTGTCGATTTTGGTCCTAATGTCATCAGTGCATGCGATGAGGGCGGTCTCCGTGCTGTGGTTCTTGCAGAACCCGGATTGTGAGGGGTCAAGAGTGTTGTTTTCATTGAGGTAGTGGGATAGGCAGGTGTTGACTAGTTTCTCGTCGACCTTGGCGGGGAAAGGGAGGAGGGAGATGGGGCGATAGTTGGAGAGGATCTCTGGGTCAGCTTTGTTTTTTTTTAGAAGAGCGGTGATTTCTGCGTGCTTCCAGGGGTATGGGTAGGTAGCGGAGTCGAAGGAGGAGTTGATTATGTCGTGGAGTATGGGGGCGATGGTTGGGCTGGCTTTGTTGTAGATGCAATGTGGACAGGGGTTGGAGGGGGAACGGGAGTGGATGGAGTTCATGTTTTTTTCGGTTTCTTCGTGTGTGGTGGAGGCCCAGGTGGTGAGTGTGGTGGGGGGATCAGGAGTGGGGGTTGAGTTGGGTGAGTGAGGGGTGCGTGTGGTAGGTGTGTGTGGTATGAAGCTGTTGTGGATGTCCAGGATTTTGTGGTGAAAGTGGTTGGAGAGGGCGTCACATAGGGGCTGTGTGTGTGAAGGGTCTATGTTGCTGGCTTTGGGTTTGGCTAGTTCATTAACCTCTTCTGTGCCTTGGACGAGATGATCTCGTCCAAGGCTACAGTTCCCCTGTGCCTTGGACGAGATCATCTTGTCCATGGCACAGGGGAACTTGGGGGCGCGCTAGCGCGCCCCCCGTGCACCCCCCCTCCCCCCCCCAAGGCGGGGATGGAAGGGGAAGACCTTCCCCTTCCACCCCCACCCCCCCGCCCCCCCCCTGTGACGCGCGCTGATGTGTCATAGGGGCCTCCCTCGTCGCGCTGGAAGCTCTGCTTCCAGCGCGATTGAAAAAGAAATGCAAAAGCATTTCTCTTTCAATCACCGGGGAGGCCCGGAGGGGCTTCAAAGGGAAGGAAAAGTATTTCCTTCCCTTTGAAGTCTCTCCGAGGGTTTCAAAAGCCGGATTGCTTGCAATCCGGCTTTTGAAACCCCACTAGACACCAGGGATTTTTTTTTTTTTTATGATATTGACAAAAGGGAGCGACCCCTTGGGCAAGGGTCGCTCCCATGGGGGGCATTTTTTCTGGAAGGCCTTTTCTGCCCCCCCTGGGGGCAGATCGGCCTACTATTAGGCCGATCTGCCCCCAGGGGGAGCAGAAACCTCTAGGGCACCAGGGACCATTTTTTTTTTTTTTTATGTGTTATTTTATTTTTTTGGGTGGGGAGCGACCCCTTAGGCAAGGGTCGCTCCCCTTGGGGTAAAATTATATTTTGGCCATTTCTGCCCCCCTTGGGGGCAGATTGGCCTATTTTAATGAGGCCAATCTGCCCCCAAGGGGGGTAGAAACCACTAGACACCAGGGAGTTTTTTCTTTGCGTGAATTTCACGCAAAGGGAGCGACCCCTTAGGCAAGGGTCGCTCCCTGGGGGGGAGGGCAATTTATTTTAGGCCATTTCTGCCCCCCCTGGGGGCAGATCGGCCTATTATTAGGCCGATCTGCCCCCAGGGGGGGCAGAAACCTATAGGCGCCAGGGCAAGTTTTTTTTTTTTTTTTTTTTTTTTGTTTGTTTGTTTTTTTAGAGATGGGGAGCGACCTATCAGGCAAGGGTCGCTCCCCTGGGGGAGGGGGCAAATTGTATTTACACCATTTCTGCCCCCCTGGGGGCAGATTGGCTGATTTTAGGTCAATCTGCCCCCAAGGGGGCAGAAACCACTAGGCACCGGGGATTTGTTTTTTGGCGCCAATGTCACGCAGGGGGAGCGACCCCGTAGGCAAGGGTCGCTCCCGGGGGGGGGTGGGGGTTGGGGGGGTCAAATTTATTTTAGGCCATTTCTGCCCCCCCTAGGGGCAGATCGGCCTATTATCAGGCCGAACTGCCCCCAGAGGGGGGCAGAACCCTCAGGGCACCAGGGCAATTTTTTTTTGTTGTGTTTTTTTTATTTTTTTTGAGATGGGGAGCGACCCATCAGGCAAGGGTCGCTCCCCTGGGGGGCAACTTGTATTTAGGCCATTTCTGCCCCCCTTGGGGGCAGATTGGCCGATTTTAGGTCAATCTGCCCCCAAGGGGGCAGAAACCACTAGGCATCGGGGATTTGTTTTTTGGCGCCAATGTCACGCAGGGGGAGCGACCCCATAGGCAAGGGTCGCTCCCGGGGGTCGGTGGGGGTTGGGGGGGTCAAATTTATTTTAGGCTATTTCTGCCCCCCCTAGGGGCAGATCGGCCTATTATAAGGCCGAACTGGCCCCAGAGGGGGGCAGAACCCTCAGGGCACCAGGGCAATTGTTTTTTTTTTTTTGTTTTTTTTTTTTGTTTGTTTGTTTTTTTAGAGATGGGGAGCGACCCATCAGGCAAGGGTCGCTCCCCTGGGGGGGGGGCAAATTGTAATTTACACCATTTCTGCCCCCCTGGGGGCAGATTGGCCAATTTTAGGTCAATCTGCCCCCAAGGGGGCAGAAACCACTAGGCACCGGGGATTTGTTTTTTGGCGCCAATGTCACGCAGGGGGAGCGACCCCGTAGGCAAGGGTCGCTCCCGGGGGGGGGGGGGGGGTTGGGGGGGTCAAATTTATTTTAGGCCATTTCTGCCCCCCCCTAGGGGCAGATCGGCCTATTATCAGGCCGAACTGCACCCAGAGGGGGGCAGAACCCTCAGGGCACCAGGGCAATTTTTTTTTGTTGTGTTTTTTTTTTTTTTTTTTTTTTTTTCGAGATGGGGAGCGACCCATCAGGCAAGGGTCGCTCCCCTGGGGGGCAACTTGTATTTAGGCCATTTCTGCCCCCCTTGGGGGCAGATAGGCCGATTTTAGGTCAATCTGCCCCCAAGGGGGCAGAAACCACTAGGCACCTGGGATTTGTTTTTTGTCGCCAATGTCACGCAGGGGGAGCGACCCCGTAGGCAAGGGTCGCTCCCGGGGGGGTGGTGGGGGTTGGGGGTTCAAATTTATTTTAGGCCATTTCTGCCCCCCCTGGGGGCAGATCGGCCTATTATTAGGCCAAACTGCCCCCAGGGGGGGGCAGAACCCTCTAGGCACCAGGGCACATTTTTTTTGTGTGTTTTTTTTTGTTTGTTTGTTTTTTTTCGAGATGGGGAGCGACCCATCAGGAAAGGGTCGCTCCCCTGGGGGGCAAATTGTATTTAGGCCATTTCTGCCCCCCTTGGGGGCAGATTGGCCGATTTTAGGTCAATCTGCCCCCAAGGGGGTAGAAACCACTAGGCACCTGGGATTTGTTTTTTGGCGCCAATGTCACGCAGGGGGAGTGACCCCGTAGGCAAGGGTCGCTCCGGGGGGGGTCAAATTTATTTTAGGCCATTTCTGCCCCCCCCCCCCTGGGGCCGGCTGAGCTACAGGCCAAACTCCACAGGTAGGCACCTTGCAAAAAACACCTCTGTTTTCTGTGAAAAAATATGTTGTGTCCATGTTGTGTTTTGGGCCATTTCCTTTCGTGTGCGCTAGGCCTACCCACAGAAGTGAGGCACCATTTTTATCGAGAGACTTAGGGGAACGCTGGGTGGAAGGAAATTTGTGGCTCCTCTCAGATTCCAGAACTTTCTGTCACCGAAATGAGAGGAAAAAGTGTTTTTTGGGCCACATTTTGATGTTTGCAAAGGATTCTGGGTAACATAACCTGGTCAGAGCCCCGCAAGTCACCCCATCTTGGATTCCCCTGGGTTTCTAGTTTTCAAAAATGTGCTGGTTTGCTAGGTTTCCCCAGGTGCGGGCTGAGCTCCAGGCCAAAATCCACAGGTAGGCACTGCTTTTTATAAAAAAATGTGATGTGTCCACGTTGTGTTTTGGGGCATATCCTGTCGCGGGCGCTAGGCCTACCCACACAAGTGAGGTATCATTTTTATCGGGAGATGTGGGGGAACGCTGGGTGGAAGGAAATTTGTGGCTCCTCTCAGATTCCAGAACTTTCTGCCACAGAAATGTGAGGAACATGTGTTTTTTTAGCCAAATTTTGAGGTTTGCAAAGGATTCTGGGTAACAGAACCTGGTCCGAGCCACACAAGTCACCCCTCCTTGGATTCCCCTAGGTCTCTAGTTTTCAGAAATGCACAGGTTTGGTAGGTTTCCCTAGGTGCCGGCTGAGCTAGAGGCCAAAATCTACAGGTAGTCACTTTGCTAAAAACAGCTCTGTTTTCTGTGATATGTCCACGTTGTGTTTTGGGGCATATCCTGTCGCGGGCGCTAGGCCTACCCACACAAGTGAGGTATAATTTTTATCGGGAGACGTGGGGGAACGTTGGGTGGAAGGAAATTTGTGGCTCCTCTCACATTCCAGAACTTTCTGCCACAGAAATGTGAGGAACATGTGTTTTTTTAGCCAAATGTTGAGGTTTGCAAAGGATTCTGGGTAACAGAACCTGGTCCGAGCCACACAAGTCACCCCTCCTTGGATTCCCCTAGGTCTCTAGTTTTCAGAAATGCACAGGTTTGGTAGGTTTCCCTAGGTGCCGGCTGAGCTAGAGGCCAAAATCTACAGGTAGTCACTTTGCTAAAAACAGCTCTGTTTTCTGTGATATGTCCACGTTGTGTTTTGGGGCGTATCCTGTCGCGGGCGCTAGGCCTACCCACACAAGTGAGGTATCATTTTTATCGGGAGACGTGGGGGAACGCTGGGTGGAAGGAAATTTGTGGCTCCTCTCAGATTCCAGAACTTTCTGCCACAGAAATGTGAGGAACATGTGTTTTTTTAGCCAAATTTTGAGGTTTGCAAAGGATTCTGGGTAACAGAACCTGGTCCGAGCCACACAAGTCACCCCTCCTTGGATTCCCCTAGGTCTCTAGTTTTCAGAAATGCACAGGTTTGGTAGGTTTCCCTAGGTGCCGGCTGAGCTAGAGGCCAAAATCTACAGGTAGTCACTTTGCTCAAAACAGCTCTGTTTTCTGTGATATGTCCACGTTGTGTTTTGGGGCATATCCTGTCGCGGGCGCTAGGCCTACCCACACAAGTGAGGTATCATTTTTATCGGGAGACGTGGGGGAACGCTGGGTGGAAGGAAATTTGTGGCTCCTCTCAGATTCCAGAACTTTCTGCCACAGAAATGTGAGGAACATGTGTTTTTTTAGCCAAATTTTGAGGTTTGCAAAGGATTCTGGGTAACAGAACCTGGTCCGAGCCACACAAGTCACCCCCCCTTGGATTCCCCTAGGTCTCTAGTTTTCAGAAATGCACAGGTTTGGTAGGTTTCGCTAGGTGCCGGCTGAGCTAGAGGCCAAAATCTACAGGTAGTCACTTTGCTAAAAACAGCTCTGTTTTCTGTGATATGTCCACGTTGTGTTTTGGGGCATATCCTGTCGCGGGCGCTAGGCCTACCCACATAAGTGAGGTATCATTTTTATCGGGAGACGTGGGGGAACGTTGGGTGGAAGGAAATTTGTGGCTCCTCTCAGATTCCAGAACTTTCTGCCACAGAAATGTGAGGAACATGTGTTTTTTTAGCCAAATTTTGAGGTTTGCAAAGGATTCTGGGTAACAGAACCTGGTTCGAGCCCCGCAAGTCACCCCTCCGTGGATTCCCCTAGGTCTCTAGTTTTCAGAAATGCACAGGTTTGGTAGGTTTCCCTAGGTGGCGGCTGAGCTAGAGGCCAAAATCTACAGGTAGTCACTTTGCTAAAAACAGCTCTGTTTTCTGTGATATGTCCACGTTGTGTTTTGGGGCATATCCTGTCGCGGGCGCTAGGCCTACCCACACAAGTGAGGTATCATTTTTATCGGGAGACGTGGGGGAACGCTGGGAGGAAGGAAATTTGTGGCTCCTCTCAGATTCCAGAACTTTCTGCCACAGAAATGTGAGGAACATGTGTTTTTTTAGCCAAATTTTGAGGTTTGCAAAGGATTCTGGGTAACAGAACCTGGTCCGAGCCACACAAGTCACCCCTCCTTGGATTCCCCTAGGTCTCTAGTTTTCAGAAATGCACAGGTTTGGTAGGTTTCCCTAGGTGCCGGCTGAGCTAGAGGCCAAAATCTACAGGTAGTCACTTTGCTAAAAACAGCTCTGTTTTCTGTGATATGTCCACGTTGTGTTTTGGGGCATATCCTGTCGCGGGCGCTAGGCCTACCCACACAAGTGAGGTATCATTTTTATCGGGAGACGTGGGGGAACGCTGGGTGGAAGGAAATTTGTGGCTCCTCTCAGATTCCAGAACTTTCTGCCACAGAAATGTGAGGAACATGTGTTTTTTTAGCCAAATTTTGAGGTTTGCAAAGGATTCTGGGTAACAGAACCTGGTCCGAGCCACACAAGTCACCCCCCATTGGATTCCCCTAGGTCTCTAGTTTTCAGAAATGCACAGGTTTGGTAGGTTTCCCTAGGTGCCGGCTGAGCTAGAGGCCAAAATCTACAGGTAGTCACTTTGCTAAAAACAGCTCTGTTTTCTGTGATATGTCCACGTTGTGTTTTGGGGCATATCCTGTCGCGGGCGCTAGGCCTACCCACACAAGTGAGGTATCATTTTTATCGGGAGACGTGGGGGAACGTTGGGTGGAAGGAAATTTGTGGCTCCTCTCAGATTCCAGAACTTTCTGCCACAGAAATGTGAGGAACATGTGTTTTTTTAGCCAAATTTTGAGGTTTGCAAAGGATTCTGGGTAACAGAACCTGGTCCGAGCCCCGCAAGTCACCCCTCCGTGGATTCCCCTAGGTCTCTAGTTTTCAGAAATGCACAGGTTTGGTAGGTTTCCCTAGGTGGCGGCTGAGCTAGAGGCCAAAATCTACAGGTAGTCACTTTGCTAAAAACAGCTCTCTTTGCTGTGATATGTCCACGTTGTGTTTTGGGGCATATCCTGTTGCGGGCGCTAGGCCTACCCACACAAGTGAGGTATCATTTTTATCGGGAGACGTGGGGGAACGCTGGGTGGAAGGAAATTTGTGGCTCCTCTCAGATTCCAGAACTTTCTGCCACAGAAATGTGAGGAACATGTGTTTTTTTAGCCAAATTTTGAGGTTTGCAAAGGATTCTGGGTAACAGAACCTGGTCCGAGCCACACAAGTCACCCCTCCTTGGATTCCCCTAGGTCTCTAGTTTTCAGAAATACACAGGTTTGGTAGGTTTCCCTAGGTGCCGGCTGAGCTAGAGGCCAAAATCTACAGGTAGTCACTTTGCTAAAGACAGCTCTGTTTTCTGTGATATGTCCACGTTGTGTTTTGGGGCATATCCTGTCGCGGGCGCTAGGCCTACCCACACAAGTGAGGTATCATTTTTATCGGGAGACGTGGGGGAACGCTGGGTGGAAGGAAATTTGTGGCTCCTCTCAGATTCCAGAACTTTCTGCCACAGAAATGTGAGGAACATGTGTTTTTTTAGCCAAATTTTGAGGTTTGCAAAGGATTCTGGGTAACAGAACCTGGTCCGAGCCACACAAGTCACCCCTCCTTGGATTCCCCTAGGTCTCTAGTTTTCAGAAATGCACAGGTTTGGTAGGTTTCCCTAGGTGCCGGCTGAGCTAGAGGCCAAAATCTACAGGTAGTCACTTTGCTAAAAACAGCTCTGTTTTCTGTGATATGTCCACGTTGTGTTTTGGGGCATATCCTGTTGCGGGCGCTAGGCCTACCCACACAAGTGAGGTATCATTTTTATCGGGAGACGTGGGGGAACGTTGGGTGGAAGGAAATTTGTGGCTCCTCTCAGATTCCAGAACTTTCTGCCACAGAAATGTGAGGAACATGTGTTTTTTTAGCCAAATTTTGAGGTTTGCAAAGGATTCTGGGTAACAGAACCTGGTCCGAGCCCCACAAGTCACCCCTCCGTGGATTCCCCTAGGTCTCTAGTTTTCAGAAATTCACAGGTTTGGTAGGTTTCCCTAGGTGGCGGCTGAGCTAGAGGCCAAAATCTACAGGTAGTCACTTTGCTAAAAACAGCTCTGTTTTCTGTGATATGTCCACGTTGTGTTTTGGGGCATATCCTGTCGCGGGCGCTAGGCCTACCCACACAAGTGAGGTATCATTTTTATCGGGAGACGTGGGGGAACGCTGGGTGGAAGGAAATTTGTGGCTCCTCTCAGATTCCAGAACTTTCTGCCACAGAAATGTGAGGAACATGTGTTTTTTTAGCCAAATTTTGAGGTTTGCAAAGGATTCTGGGTAACAGAACCTGGTCCGAGCCACACAAGTCACCCCTCCTTGGATTCCCCTAGGTCTCTAGTTTTCAGAAATGCACAGGTTTGGTAGGTTTCCCTAGGTGGCGGCTGAGCTAGAGGCCAAAATCTACAGGTAGTCACTTTGCTAAAAACAGCTCTGTTTTCTGTGATGTGTCCACGTTGTGTTTTGGGGCATATCCTGTCGCGGGCGCTAGGCCTACCCACACAAGTGAGGTACCATTTTTATCGGGAGACTTGGGGGAACATAGATTAGCAAAACAAGTACTATTGCCCCTTGTCTTTCTCTACATTTTTTCCTTCCAAATATAGGAGTGTGTGTAAAAAAGACATCTATTTGAGAAATTCCCTGTAATTCACGTGCTACTATGGTCACCCCGGAATTCAGAGATGTGCAAATAACCACTGCTCCTCAACACCTTATCTTGTGCCCTTTTTGGAAATGCAAAGGTTTTCTTGATAGCAATTTTTTACTCCTTATATTTCAGCAAATGAATTGCTGTATACCCGGTATAGAATGAAAACGCACTGCAGGGTGCAGCTCATTTATTGGCTCTGGGATCCTCGGGTTCTTGATGAACCTACAAACCCTATATATCCCCGCAACCAGAGGAGTCCAGCAGACGTAACGGTATATTGCTTTCGATAATCTGACATTGCAGGGAAAAGTTACAGAGTAAAACATAGAGAAAAATTGATGGTTTTTCCACCTCAATTTCAATATTTTTCTTTTTCAGCTGTTATTTTCTGTAGGAAACCCTTGTAGGATCTACACAAATGACCCCTTGCTGAATTCAAAATGTTGTCTACTTTTCAGAAATGTTTAGGTTACTGGGATCCAGCATTGGTTTCATGACCATTCCTGTCACTGACTGGAAGGAGGCTGAAAGCACAAAAAATTGCACAAATGGGGTATGCCCCAGTAAAATGCCAAAATTGTGTTGAAAAATTGGGTTTTCTGATTCAAGTCTGCCTGTTCCTGAAAGCTGGGAAGCTGCTGAGTTTAGCACCGCAAACCCTTTGTTGATGCCATTTTCAGGGGAAAAACCACAAGCCTTCTTCTGCAGCCACTTTTTCCAATTGTTTTGAAAAAAACAAAATTTTCACTGTATTTTGGCCAATTTCTTGGCCTCCTTCAGGGGAACCCACAAAGTCTGGGTACCTCTAGAATCCCTAGGATGTTGGAAAAAAAGCGCGAACTGCCCCAAATAGGCAAAAAAAGGCCTGGCACAGGAGGGGGAAAAGGCCTGGCAGCGAAGGGGTTAATGATGGTGAAGAGTTCTTGAGAGTTGTTGTCAAGGACTGTCTTGTAGTGGTCTCTTTTGGCGGTGCGTATGAGTTGGTGATGGGTGCGAATGGTGGTTTTGAGGGTGGAGAAGTTGGTTGTAGAGGGTTCTTGTCGCCATATTTTCTCCACTTGGCGGAATTTGCGCTTGGAGTCTTGGAGTTCGGGGTGAACCATGGGACGTTCTTGATGTTGCAGGTGGTGATGTGTTTTCTGAGGGGGGCTAGTGTGTCTGCACAGGTAGTGATCCATTTCGAGAGGTTGTGTGCTCCTGTGTTGGGGTCGTTGTGAGCCAGTTGGGAGTTCAGGCGTTCTGTGGGGATCTTGTCCCACATGCGGTAGGGTGTGGTGTGTTGGTGGTGGTGTGTGGGGGGTTTGGAGAAGGAGATGTGGACGCAGTGGTGATCAGTCCAGAGGTGTTCGGTGGTGTGGGTGTAGGCTATGTGTTGGCTTGAGGTGAAAATTGCATCGAGCGTGTGTCCTGCTGAGTGGGTGGGTGCGGTGACCAGTTGTTTGATTCCGAAGTTGGTGAGGTTGTCTATGAGGGATGTAGAGTTGTGGTCTTGTAGGTTCTCCAAGTGAAAGTTGAAATCACTGAGGAGGATGTAGTCTGTGGAGGTGAGGGTGTGCAAGCTGATGGTGTCGGCGATGGTGTCGCAGAAGGCAGGGCGTGGTCCTGGTGGTCTGTAGATTAGTGTACCTCTGAGGGTGGAGTTGTTGTTAATGTGGATTAGGAAGTGCATGTGTTCTGTGTTGTCAATAGTGTCTTGGGAGCTGGTGGTGTCTTTGATGGTGTCCCTATGTAGAATGGCGATGCCACCCCCTGGCCTGTTGGGGCGGTCTTTGCGTTGGAGTTTGTATCCCTTGGGGGTGGCGATGGCTATGTAGGGTTCCGAGGAGGGGTTGGTCCAGGTTTCCGTGAGGAAGGCGATGTCAGGTGAGTCAATGGACATTCCTCACTTACCAAGGGAAAGTATTGCTCTATAGCTGCACCAAAAGATAACTGTATGCTCTGTCACATGTATGATGGCCATCTTCACTTTACAGACAGTAGTGAGACACCAGCACCGGTCTCAAGCTGAAGACAAGTAGCCTCTGGGTGGCATATGCCAATACACTCATTTAACTAGACACATGACCAAGGACAGAGGTCCATCACTTCCTTTACTTTGACCTGTAACACTGATGAGTCATGGTCTGTTGCATAGAATTGTCAACACCTACAACAATAAACAGTACTTGATTGATCAATGTGCACACCCATATGTTGTCTGTTGGGAACAAATTGTTTGTGGATTCTACCCAGTTGTGTCCTAGGTCCATGGGTCACTAGGCAAGGCACATCAGTATGTACCACATCACATATTTACACACAGGTCACTCTTCTACTGTGTCACACATGGCAACACCCCTAATCATCAAGGAATGATGTTAGCACTTAACACATTAACATGCAAATGTGACAGACAGGATTATGCCCTGTACTTATCTGTTTGTGTCTGATGTGCTCCCCTCAAATTCCCCCACAAGGTCTGGGTACACCACTGCTAGGATGTGTGACATTATGGGGGTCATGGTCCAATATGCACCCCACCCAAGTTGGGAAGACAGCCCCAGCTAGACCCTGCACTGTTTTTCCAGGCCTAGTGTCTCAGGTCCTCCCACATCTTGTCACAATGAGTTCTCTGCTGGCTGCCCTTCCTGCCCAGGGAGACTTATTCAGTATACAGATTAATGCAGATGTGACTGAATGTCCTGTGTTTATGGCTGTCTGGGTGTAATGCACAAAAGGAGCTGTCAACCAGCACAGACCAGTAAGTATGATTATCTATTACCATTCTGAACATACTAAACATAGCAGGGCTACTCCTTCCTGATCAGTATATACCACTTATATAAAATATTTGAGGGTAAATCTAATGCTAGTCTGTGAGAGGAGCAGGCCTCACAGGCCTCACAGTACTGGAAAACAAATTCACTACCAGGACATATAAAACATATAAGTACGTGTCCTGCCTTATACTTGCATAGCACCCTGCCCTACGGGTTACCTAGGTCCTATCTTAGGGGTGACATATGTAGAAAAAGGTGAGTGTAAGGCTTAACAAGTAATTTCAAATGCCAAGTTGAAGTGGCAGTGAAACTGCACACACAGGCCTTGCAATGACGGGCCTGAGACATGGTAAAGGGGCTACTTATGTGGATGGCATAACCAGTGCTACAGGCCTACTAGTAGCATTCAATGTATGGGCCCTAGGCACATGTAGTACACTTTAATAGGGACTTACAAGTAAATCAGATATGCCAGTAGGGTATGAACCAATGTTACCATGTTTAGGGAAGAGAGCATATGCACTTTAGCACTGGTCAGCAGTAGTAAAGTGTGCAGAGTCCAAAAAACAGCAAAACAGGGTAAGAAAAATTGAGGGAGGCAGGCAAAAAGTGGGGGGATGACCACCCAAAGCCTGTCAGGTCTAACAGCATGTGATGGGCATTGGTAGCTGTGTTGTTGGGTCCAACAATGTAGATTGACAGTGTTTAGACTCATATACTCTGGGTGTTGAATGTTGGTGGGGTACATAAAAAAGACAGGGGCAAATGTTGAGCTGTGAGCATGCACGACATTGCATTTTAACTGTTGTAACTTACCAGACTGCAATCCCTAGGTATTCCTGTCAAGCCCTCAGGATGCAGGATGGACAAGGCCTTCTCCTCCCATGACTCCCATGAAAAGAGATGTAACTGGACACTGGGAGGGCCACCACCAGTCTTCTCTTGCCCTGCAGTTGGTGCCTGGAGACCAGGAAATGGACCTTGCCTCTGAGGGCATTCCAACTCATCCTGAAGTCTTCCTTTGTGTGCAAGGTGGTGCCTACAGTATTAACTCTGTCTAATATCCTGTCCCACATTTCGAGGTTCCTTCTGAAAGGAGTGTGCTCGACTTGTGCTCCAAACAATTGTAACTCTACTCTTATCATTTCATCCACCATGACTCTCAACTCATCTTCTGTGAAATATGGACTTTTCAACTGTGTTGGATAACGGTGACTTACTAAACAGGAGAAGTGCAAAATGGTGTGAATGGACAAACATGTCTGCAGGGTATTCCATTGGATGGTGAAAAAGAAGGGTACCTAATCTATGGAATGTTTAGGGAAACAAGGAGCTCTGGCTTCTGTATTTTGTACCTAAAATGAAAAGGATTTTGGTCTGTGTAGAGGTATGTTTTATAGTGTCCTTTGCAGGTGTGTCCACTGTAGCAATGTGTGTCAGCTGTGTTGTTTTCAAATTCATCCAATGTGCAGTTGTCTATTACTTTGCTGAACATGAACTGCTGTGGTTCAGACTGCCTTTGGCTGACTGCCATGAAGGGTCTGCCATTGAGTGTATGTGCTTGTAATATGCATGGTGATTGGCTATGGTGCTGTCGACGCTGGAGGTCAGACCGCCTATTTCCAGACCACTGTGCCACTGACGGTCTGCCTTTATTGCTTGGCAGTCAGCAGTCCAGCTCGTAATAGGGCAGTCTGAAGGACCGCCAACATGGCAGTCTGGCGGTCCGACCACCAAACTCATAAAGAGGACCTTAATCCTATCGATTTTTTCTTCTAGGATTCTATTGTTTGCTTCAAAACCCTAACCTAATCCCTAAGCCCCTCAATCTTCCCCAGTAATCTTATTAGATCAGCAGGAGTCTTAGGTGGGTCAGTAACAGAAGGCTCCACCCCTTCATTAATGGTATCATTGTCCTGCAGGCATAAAACAGCAAACATATTTTCACATGTTATGTCTGGGTTCAGTAAAGTCACCACACTCACCTTTAATAGATGTTCAATCTCACTGGGAGGCTGGCCAAAGGCCAGGGATCAATCATCAGGTGGTAGAGGATGGTCCTTTGTCCTTGTAAATATATCCAGCACCATCTTCTTGGCTCTTTTTTTCTTTGATAGGCATGCCTGGTAACTAGGCAATATGTCAGGATTGTGATTGATGGGAGAATTTAGTATCTCTTCCACGTCTTCAATAATGTTGTCAATCCTGTTCATGACACAGTGTTGACTTGCTGCTCTGGGACCTTGTTTTGCAGTAGGATGAACATTTGCTGTCTCCAGAGCCTTCTGCTTCCGCATGGCCACTCAGCTAAGTGTGCAAAAATTGAATAATTCAAATATATCTCTTTAGTTTAGCTCCAGTGCTAAGAGGACATAAGAGTGACCCGATTGGAATAAAACAATAGGCATACAGTATTTTAGCACAATTGTTTGAGGGGTGGCACAGCCAAGCCTCCTCTGGGCTCCTCTGGGAACAGATGGGCCCTCCCTTGGCCGGGCTTTGCCTGTTCATGTCCTGCAAGCATCACACGGAGCGGGTGATTTGGCAGCACTATACAGCACAGATCAGGTGAAGCCCTACCTCCCCAGCAGTCTCTGGCAGTAGGGTGGTCTCCTGGGACACATAGGCCCTCATTACGACCCTGGCGGTGAGTGATAAAGTGGCAGTAATACCGCCAACAGGCTGGCGGTAAGTACCGCAAAATTAAGACCATGCAGTGATATCTCCGATAGACAGCCAGGTGGAAGTCAAAGTTCGCCCACCATATTAAGACCCTGCCAACCGCCACTTGTTCCGGGGTGGTACCAACGCCATTAAAAGCCTGGCGGAAACAGAGCACAAAAGGCAAAGGACTCACCATTGGAGACACAGGGAAGAACCATGTCGCCATGGAACCTGAATTGCAAGGTTACCCGATAATCTTCTGTTATGCTCCACCTGGAACACCAGCGCCGACGAAGACGACAACGGTGAGTAGAGCCACCCAGCACACAAGTAAGGTTGGGAGGAAAAAGAGAGTGACACATACAAGCACAACACACACCATTCACACACACACCACACAAACAACTAGCTGCAATACAAAAACAATTTCACCCCGAAAATCGGCAGAATAACACAAGGACAACAGGATTTGACAAAAGTGATTGTAATCAGTTCAACATCAAAATTAATAATCCGATTTGGCCATGAATCAGATATGTACACTTGTATAAAAAAAAAGGGACACTGTCCAATCCAAAGTTGAAAGGGCCCACATGGACACAGGGCACAATTCAAGGGCCAATTCAACACCTCAGCACATCCGGATAGAACACTGCAGGGGCATCATTTTGCAAATAGACAGGCACCTCAGGAGGAGGGGGAGTACCTCAACCAGATGCGGGAACAAGCCCATTGGTCCTGGAGGGATCAACATGCCCATTGCTTTGTCCTGGGGAGTGCAAGGCCACAGCCTCACAAGTGGGTGACTTGCCTACTGGTTCTGGAGGGGGTAACATGCCCATTGCTTTGTCCTCTGAAGTGCAAGGCTACAGTCTCTCAAGTGGGTGACTTGCCCACCGGTTCTGGAGGGGGCAACATGCCCATTGCTCTGTCCTGGGGAGTGCGAGGCCACAGTCTCTCAGGTGGTTGAATACCCCACTGGTTCTGGAGGGGGCAGCCCGCACAGTAGCCCCTGGAGGGTGGACTGCATGGCGTCCGCCGGTAGTGATGGCTGCATGCTGGTTGTGGTTGGGGGAGGCTCCTGGGCAGTCCCTGCACTCTGTGATGGCTGCATGCTGGTGGTGGTTGGAGGAGGTTCCTGAGCAGACCCTGCACTCTGTGATGGCAGCACATCCACGGCTGACAGTGGGGACCCTGTGACAGCTGCTGGTGGTGGCGGTGTTTCCCTGACAGCTTCTGCTGGTGTATAGTGCCTCTTCTCCTCCTGGTCATGGGTTGCGGATCCCTTACCCTTCCTGGCAGGGGTGGATGGGCTCTTACCCTCTCTGGCTAGTGGTGCAGGCTCCTTCCCCTTCTTCCCAGCTGGTGCAGGCCCCTTCCCCTTCTTCCCAGCTGGTGCAGGTTCCTTCCCCTTCTTCCCAGCTGGTGCAGGCTCCTTCCCCTTCCTCACAGCTGGTGCCGGACTCTTCCCTTTCATCGCTGGTTGTGCTGCCTCCTTCCCCTTCAGTGTTGTTGTTCTGGTATCCCTGCCACCACGAGTAGGTGGTGCTACCACTGCGCCGTGGACTGTTTGGTTGAGGTGCTGGGCTGTGTCCTTGCTACCCTGCCCATATGTGCAGGACAGAGGGGGAGGGGAAGGGAAGAGGTCAAGTTGGGTAAGGAAAAGATTTTTAGGGACGTTAGGGCAGGTGGAGGGAGGAGTAATGGGAGATGAGGATGAGGGAGTGGTTGTTGGAGGTGTATGTCTGCTGGATGTGGGTGCAGGTGCCTGGCCTGTATGCTGTTGTAAGGTGGATGGCTGTTGGGTGTCTGAGTACTTGCATTTGTGTCTTGTAGGGGGGACAGACACAGTGGGAGAGGACACAGGGGACGCATGCATGGATGTTGTGGAGGTGTCTGCCAGTGAAGTGTGTGTTCTGCTTGGTGTGGTGATGATGCTAGTAGTGGATATTGATGTAGTGCATGCCGTTGTGAGTATGGACGTAACTGGTGGGAGGTGGAGGAGGAGGAGGGGAGACAGTGGAGGCAGTGGATGTTGTTGTGTCTGCAACTGAATGGTGTATATGTGAGTGCCTGTGGGATGAAGTGTGGTGCTTGTGTTTCCCTGTGCCACTCTTGTGTGTTGTCTTGTGTGAACACTCGTCTGTATAAGTGCTTGAGATGGGTTGGGGTTGGGGAGAATGGGACTGGGAAGTGAAAGTTGGAGAGGGGATAGTAGAAACAGGGACAATGGCTACCATCAGAGAGGAGTCCAGAGCCTGAAACAATCTCTGTAGTGCCGCCAAGCCACCGTGAATGCCCTGCAGGAAGGGATTGAATTGCTGCATCTGGGATGCCGGGCCCTGGATGGTATTCACTATGGCTGACTGCCCAACAGAGATGGATCTCAGGAGGTCAATAGCCTCCTCACTGAGGGCAGCAGGATTGACTGGGGCACGGGCTCAAATGCCTGGGTCGAAGGAGATGCCCACCCTCCGTGGCAAGTGGACTGGGGCAACTAGGTGGGGGACTACTGGGAGGGTGGTGCTGGTATGGGGGTGGTGCTTGACCCTGTAGGTGGGGTGGTCCCAGGGGGGTCTGCCACCACCAAGGAGCTCCCATTGGAGGAAGTATCAGAGTCAGTTGAATCAGCTCCAGTCCCCCCTACAATGCTCTCCTCCCCCTCCGTCCCACTGGTCCCCTTGGCATCAGTGGACCCTGCCTCCTTGGTCCCGCGGACTGCAGCTCCGTTACTCACCATTGCCCCAGCTCCTTTGCCAGATGATGCTAATGCACACATGGACAGGATGACAAAAGGAGAGAGGTGGGGGAAAAAGGGAGCACAAGGTCAATCACAGCAACAACAGCACAGATAGCATATATATCACTATCACACATGGGGACTAAGAATGGTCAGTATGGACCACACTTGCGTAACATTGGCCAGGTACCACAGCAGGTAGGAGCCAAACACCGCCATCTGCACATCAATGGGACCAACTAAGCCCTGTCTCACATGGAAAGCCAGCTACCTAACCATCTAAAATATACATTACACCCCAAATACCTAATCTGAACCACGCTGCAATGCCTAAGCTGGCATATTAGGGCATCCACTGACTAGAACCCTGCACCAAATTTCCATGCCAGGCAACATAGATGGTTGTCAAACACACTGTACTCACCCCATCTGGCTGCTGTGATGCCCTCAAGCGCCCATCCAGATCTGGGTAGGCCACCGCCAGTATGCGGGTATTGGACGTTTTTCCCTATACAGGGTCATCCCCAATCTTTTTGCCTCCTGCCTCCTATTTTTTCTGATCTGTCACTGTTGGCTCTAGGACTCTGAGACTTTATTATTGCTGACCAGTGCTAAAGTGCAGGTGCTCTCCCATCTAAAGTTGGTATGATTGGCTCATACCTAATTGGCATACTTAATTTACCTGTAAGTCCCTGCTACAATGGCATCTCTATACCTAGGGCTTGTAAATTAAATGCCACTAGCGGGCCTGCAGTGCTGCTTGCCACACCCACTGAAGTAGACTTTCAAACCTGTCTCAGGTCTGCTACCACAGGTCCTGTGTGCACAGTTTTCTGCCACAGGGACCTGCCATCTAAATTTACTTGCCAGGCCAAGAACTCCCCTAGAAGGCAGGACATGTGCCAGGTTGCAAGGCCAGTCCTGGTAGTGACAAACTGCCTAACTTGGTGTCTCACTGCTGTAAGTGCTGCCTTCTCATAGGATTGCATTAGAAATGCCCTGCCTTATGTGTAAGGGGTATTGTCTGATTTATGAGGGGTAGCGTAGGCATGTTTGGTATGGTTGTAATGGGGATAATAAATGCTGCTTACTGGTATAGGTGTATTTTTTATTACTTTTACAGAAATGCCACTTCTAGAAATTGCGCATTTCTCTGTGCTTTAGACTTTGTTGTTTTGCAGCCTGACTCTAATCCACATCTGAGCAGAGTGACAGTTGGAGCTTTGTGCATACTTTTCTGACAGCCTGTATACAGGGAGGGTGGAGGTGTCACAGAGGTGCATTTGCATACTGAATAGTCTTCCTGGGTTGAGAGAAGGGAGAGGGGTGCAAACCTACATTTGTAAAGGCTGTGCCCTGGCCTCACACAATTGGTTTGTTTACCCCCAACTGATGTCTGGAGCCTGTGCTGGAGGAGAGAGGGGGCACTCCCAGAACCAGTTGTAACTGATTGGAACCTCCTCTCCCCCACCATTGTAAAACACTGTAAGAACTGAGTATAAGTACAGGGGAGTTTCCCCCACAATTTGGAGACTCTTTGAATAATTTGGAACTGGATACAAAAAGCTGGAAGGACTCACCAGGAACCGCCATGAACTGCTGCTGCTGTGCTGACCTGTGACCTGCTTGGTCACTGTAAGGACTTGCCACCTGCTTGCATCCTCTGTGTGTTGGCCTGTTGCATGGCCCCCTCACCTGTGGGCCTGCTCCTTAATTTCTGCTCCCCATTGGCAGGGTGCTGTGGCCCCTGACCCCTGTAACATCGTGATGCACGAGGAGTGCTTCAATACTTTGCAAGACCAATCGCTTTTCAAACCTCTTTATATTTTAGAGACTTGGGGCCAGATGTACAAAGCGTTTTGCATGGTGCAAACAGCAAATTTCGCTGTTTGCGCCATGCAAAACGCACATCGCGATGCACATTCCCATTTTGCGAGTCGGTAACCTGATTACCGACTCTCAAAATGGGAATGCGACTCGCAAATAGGAAGGGGTGTTCCCCTTCCTATTTGCGATTCGCATCGCGATGTAGAATTGCTTTGTGACCGCAAACGCGGTCGCAAAGCAATTCGCAGTTAGCACCCATTTCAAATGGGTGCTAACCCATTCGCAAAAGGGAAGGGGTCCCCGTGGGACCCCTTCCCCTTTGTGAATGGCTCTGAATTTTGCAAAGGATGGTGGGTGATGTGTGGGGGTGTTTTATAGTGCTGTTGGTGGGTGTGTGGGGTATGTGTATTTGTGTCAGGTGTGGGTTTTCGGTTCTGGCCAATGTTGTTGTGTTTTTGTATTTGGGTGTTCATTTTTACCGCAGCGGTGTGCACCGTCAATGGTTCACCGCTGTTGAATGTCCGTTGTGGTGATTTGTGCGGCATTATTTGGAGGGCTTTCTATTGGTGGTGTAACGGTATGGGTGGTACCGACAGTTTATCACATTCAGTGGGTCTGGTGGATTTGTGGTTGTGGCTGTTTTCTGTCAGTTTAGTGTGTATGTGTCATAATCTTGCAGACGGATATCAGCCTCCGCAGCAGTATGTTGGCAGCAGTCAGCGTGGTGGTATTCGGTATTTACGCCAATGTCATAATGAGGGCCTAAGTCCCTTGAAGATAGGTGTCATTGTGGCCCAGGCAGCGGGTGATGTGGCAGCGCTATATCACCCAGATCAGGTACTGCGGTCCCTCGGGATCAGCCTGACTCCAAAACTGCTATTTTAAGTCATCAACTCTGCCTGAGAAGGGCGGACAGCTTCTTGTTTGTAATATCAGCTTTTAATAAACAAAAAGTACAGGAGCAACCCTTTAAATGAAATGCTCCCAGGATGAGAGGTTCTTGTAACACTCAGTCAGAACACTACTTATTTGCCCAAACTTTAAAAGACAGCTTAAAGCTCTTATAGTTCACAGCTATCTTTTGGTCTTGAGACCCTTTATGATTTAACATTTCTATACGTATCACAATAGCAATATGAGACAAAAATTTAATTAGCTCACTGGGATGATTCCAA
Source organism: Pleurodeles waltl (assembly GCF_031143425.1). Classification (NCBI taxonomy): domain Eukaryota; kingdom Metazoa; phylum Chordata; class Amphibia; order Caudata; family Salamandridae; genus Pleurodeles; species Pleurodeles waltl. Next base: position 284,948,488 of record NC_090447.1, read on the forward strand.
GTGTTTGGGATATGATACTCAATGGATCCTGTGCTTTTGATTGTATGGTTTCACAATGCAACTGCTTGGTAATGTTTTAAATGTACTCAGCCATCCCAAGTAAGTCTAGTACATACCATTCCAAACTGCTTACAAAATAATAACAAATAATAAAACATATTCATCAGGAGAACTTTAAATTAATGATCCCTAGCTTGTTTATTAGGGATTGTCATAACATATTCAAATTATTCAACTTTCACAGCCATGTGTGCCTATGCTTTACCCAATGCATTTCTTGCTGTATGTTACAAAAAAATACTTTATTTCCCCTACCAGACCAAGCTAAAGTTCACCTATGGAGGTCATATTAGAAAAACGCAAAGACTCATTATTATACATACTTATGCATGTTGGCTTTTTCTCTTGGTATAGCTATTCATATGAAACTCACTTAATTTTTAACATAAAAAACAAGCAATAGAAGAGCTTCAAACATGGTCTCTTATTCTCCAGTGTACTGTTGTACCTGGCCCTTTTTGGAGGGTCTCCCCCAGATTGATTGCTTCATGCTGAAGGACACATTAGGACTCTTTATCACTACTAAGAAGTGCTAAAATGCTTGTGCCTGCTCCCAAAAATATGGCAAAATTGGCTTACACCACATTGGCCCACTTGATTTACTTATAGGTCCCTAGTAAGTGGAACTACATGTCCCCAAGGCCTGTAAATAAAATGCTTCTGGTAGGACTGCAGCACTGTGATTCCCTGCTAAAGTATACTTTTAAAACATGTTCAGGCCTGCCACAGCAGCATTTGGTGAATATTTTATCTGTCATTTCAACCTGCCAAAATAAACCTTTTGCCAGGCCTATACATTCACTTTTAATACATATTAGTCACCCCTAATGTATGTCCTAAATCCTTATAGGGTGCAGTTCATTGTATGTAAAAAGTGGGACATTTAGAGTTGTCTTAAATGCCATGGTAGCTGAAACGCCTAACATTGTTTTTCATGTGTCTCCCATTGACTAATGTGGGTTACTGTATAAACTGAAACCTGTTGAGAGTGCGCTTTTGTCCGGTGGACAGCTTTGTTTTGCACATAATTACTGGCCTGTCCAGCCGTGAAAGCAGCACCACTGCAGATAGAAAGCAGGTCTGTGTGGCTTTACTACATCGTCATATAGAGAGCAACAGGATGGAATAATTTCAGCAGAACTCTGTAACTGTGCTTTGAATTCACCTACTGAGGTTTTTAAATGTGCTTTAATGTGTTTTTTGGCTACAGCAACCTACCATGGCAGAAATGATTGTTTACTAAATATGTAATATAAATGTGCAGGACTTCCACTACCAGGATGCATTGTGTAACTCACCAGAGCATTTAATCAAGTAATCGGGTGCCTGCAATCATTTGCTCAATCCAAGCATTTGGACCGGTGACCAAGGACGAGATGTCTGAAATGCGTAAGCCCTGGAAAATGTGTAAAGAATTCTTTGAATGTTACTGGCTTTGCTGCTTTCCAAAATAAACTGCCACCCCTTTGAGAGTGAGCTTTTGTCCTGAGGACAACTTTGTTTTGCACATAAATATATATACACCACACACTACTGCTGTGACTGCCAGGCTAACATTTAGGGAGTCGCCCATGTTGTTGAGTGTGGCCCCCTTCTTCTGATATTCCAAACGTCTCCAAAAAAGATGAAGCACATGCTCTCAAAGTAAATTGAAATTGCTCTATTCCAGAGAATCAAACCCCTGGGACGTGTTTCGGCACTAAGCCTTGTTCACGCACTGGGTGGCTGTGTTTTCCAAACCAAAATATCTTGTGTAAACAAAACATAAAAAATTTAATATAGAAATTACTTAGCAGTTGGACTCACCCGCGATATTCTGCTGCCCACCACCATGAACTCAAACAACATGACTTTACACTTATCATGTAAGAAACCAATGCATAACCTTGCTTCTCAAAGGCCCCATTGATTCAATTGTGTGTTGTGCTAGTCTTTGCATGAGAGAGCTCTGGCCTGAAATGATAAATCAGTATGCCCTTCAGCCACCAAATTGAAATTATACATCTGTACATCAGTTAAAGACCCAGATCCAGAAGCCACATCAGCTGTGACTCTAGTGAAAACATGAGCCTCTGTATCTACGGGGGTCAAGGAGGCATCGTCCCAACTGCTCCCAGAAATAACAAATTGTGCTTAATTTCATCCAATCAACCATACAGGGGACAAAGGCAGTCATCTGACTCCAAAGAACAAACTTTGGGCTTCCTTTATGAGGCTCTGTCTGCACACTGGCCCACCTGAGCTTCATTATTTTACACTCCAGTGGCGCAGTGAGCCATCCTATATTTACAAGGCCACAGAAAGTCACCTTGCATGGCTTTTCATGACCTTGTAAATATGGGCTCTTTTCACACATAAACATGAGTGAAAGGGGCATGGAATGTTTCATGGGTGTGGCTGTGGGTGCTTCCACGCAACATCCATGGAACACTAAGGAATCTGATGCATTTCCAGATTTACAAGTCTGGGAATGTATCAGATTCCTACACCACATCAGAGGTGGCATAGAAGTGACGCAACGAGGAGAAGTATCTTTATTTCTCCCCGGTTTTTACTTTTCTATGTATGCTGCACAATGGAAAACACCTCTCTTGATTGTTTTTGTGCAGGAAGATGTCCCTTATTGCACAAAACAATCATCCCCACAACGCAGGCGTCCTTGCATCAAGGTGCAAGGTTGTTTACATTGGCGCTAGGCAGCAATTTGTGCACCAGCACGGGGGAGAGGACAGGAATGCGCTGCATCTTGTAGACATGCCACATTTCTGCCCTTTCCCAGTGGGGAAGGGTGGCGCAGCAAGACACTGCAACATGGGACCTTAAAATAAGCCCCTTTATTTCTTCTCATTCTCCTAGATATTTTAGAATCCAAGATCCTGGAGTTTGTCAAGTAATTTCAAAATGTCACTCTTTTCCACGCTAGAAGATATAGCAGTTCGAACATACTTACGAAAGTTCTTAGGAACTTTTATCTTATAAAATGTATAATTTAAAGTTACATAAAGCAGAAACTGGGCATCCTATATAACTGCAATAAACTTGGTAGCTGGTTATCGAACTAATGCGATTTAAAAGGCCAGAAATATCATACAATAGTCTTATGAAGGCTGTTAAGCTCTGATAGCACGCTCGAATTGGTGTTGTCTCTCCAGATCATACATACGACAATCTGAACATTTTTTTAAATAATCTGAGCCAATATATTTAATATGATCATGACATGTTTATTACTATTTATTGCTTTAAACCGAAGAAGCTGTGAATGGATTTGAAGCGTCCCTCCTTTTGTTAGTTTCAGGTTGTGTAGGCTGGCTTCTAAGACATGTAAATGGCACACTTCTCTATTACCCAGTACGAGCTAATTTGTGTGTGCCTGTCTAATCTTCTCCTCAAAACTGAGGGTCAAATCCTATCACGAAGCTCAAGTGTTCATGGGAATTTTGCTCCCTTGGCGAGAACCATAGGGGGAACATACTAAATGGTAATAGATTAAATCTTTATTTTAGCATGAGTTTTGGGAACACTTTTTAGAAAGATAAATGATTTAATTCAGGCCAGTCATTTGCTAGCACTGCTTGACTGCCAGCAGGTGAAATCTCATTATATTCAGCAGCACAATACCAATGGATTTAAAATGAATTTCTTTTAAAAATAAATATTAGCATGAGCTTAATAATGAAAACATTCTGGAATTATGCCTCTTTTTTCTGAGTGATTTAATTAGGAAAGATAACAGAGTAAAGAAGTGCTCCTTCAAAAGTTCATATACAATTTATTTTTATAGTGCGATTGCGAAGGTGCCCCGTAATCACCGCACCCCACAATGAGATCGAAAAATTATTGCTGAGAAAAAAATACATAATGAAAATACATACTGGTTTACTGGTTGCGGGAAGGAGACAAGTTATGTTCACTAAGAAAATTAAGGCAAACATAAATGCTCTGTGAATACATAGTCACAAATGAGCAAATGCTGAACACTGATGGTTTTCCATAAGTGAGATAACAATACATTGGGCAATGAAAGGGTTTTCTGTTAAAAGAACGTGAATGACAATTTTAATTTCTATTAAATCATAATACATCTTACTGTTCAAAAGCAATTCATGTCAACGCAAACCTTCTGAGACTTAATTTATTTTTATCGACTTGAAGGACGGTGATTGGAGACGACTTCGACCTTGTGTGGCTTAAAACCCATGACCTTTAAACGTGCTAGCATACCAGCTAATGCACTGGAAAAAGACATTGCCAGACGTCATTAAGCCAGTAAAATTCCAACTGGGAAATGCACGTGACAGATGCCACTAAAGGCACAGCTTATTGCCTGGGTTGAAGTCAAATATACTGCATCTTAGAGACAGTTTTCATTCCTCACCCACATGAGCACATACAAAACTGACCTCTGCAAAAAAAGACAATATTCATCGTTTCTCAGCAGACATATTGTCAGTCGGCATGCTTCCATTCAGTGACACACATATTTTCTGACCTTTTTATAATATCGTGGAGCCAGGTGGCCCCATAAATCTGCTGACTCACATTGCCAAATTGAAAGTCAAACTCTCGCCATTGAAGGCGATGATCAATCACTTGGTTACACGGTGTGAATAAAATAACCATTCTTTCTTTTTTGTAGCATTTCTAATTAAAGATGTAGTCTGGCTTTCAAACTTTTTTGAAGCCACTAGCTTCTCCTTTCCCAAAAATGGCCACATGATTTTTCCCACCAAGGCGCTACTCTTCTGGGAGATATTATATTACAGGAGGACAAACAGTGCTAATCCTGAAAATATCCACCATACACAAACTTTCGTTAACCCCAAACCCACATTGAGTGTGGGACCAGGAGTAGTACCAGAAAGAGAAAAGTGCATGTAATGTAGACTATCCAAGGTGACCTGCACAATACACGCTCGTCTCAACTTAATCATAAGGCTCAGGAAGCAACCCAAAATGAATTATGCAAGAAACCCAGCAACCAAAGCCTCGGAGGCTGCTATCCCGCTAGTCAAGACCTAAAAGAGTCACATGCCCCCAACGTCTGACCAGGTAAATGAAGACAGGTTAATAAACATCTTAAGCCCTCAAATCAGGCCATCTCAGACAGACTGAGGACACAGGCAATATCATTTCCTGGTCAAGAAGGACAGAGTTATTCTAAAGAACCAATACTCAGACGTCAAAAAGACGTAATGAAGCACTCTGAGGTACAGCTTGAAATTAAACAAAGAATTCAAATCCCACAGATGCCTCCGAGAGCTGACCACAACAAGAAGGACAAATTTATCAGCAATTCTCTAAAGATTCAAGAGGGATACCTGAGGGTTTTTTAATATACCTTTCAGGAAACAACAATCAAGGATAGGTGGTTCACCTACTAGGTATTTTTAGTATGAAGTCTCACCTATGTATCCATCTATTAGGCATCAGCCTTCCTCTTGTCTTACCTTTACACCACACACACACGATCTTCTTTCCACAGTGCCCTCCTACAAACCATCTCAAGAGCTCCCCGCTTTCCCCGGTTGCAGACCATACCTTCTGACATGAATGAGGAGGAACCCTATGATGAGGCATACCACCAGGTCGGTGGGTAAGGGCTTGTGTCCTTAAAAAGGACTTATCATAGACAAACATAAGTTCACATGAATCTCTTTTAAGTTATGTATTTTTGTCTTCATGGGATTTTATGTGTTACAAATACCTGAGGGCACCAACAGCACAAGCAGAAGTTTGCAGGACAGAACAGACACCTGCTGAGGAAGATTCATGCGCAGAAACATCTTCAGCCAGAGGGAAACCAAGGATGAATTTTATTTAGATTACCCATAGATCCTTAAAAACACAAGGAGCAGCCCTCTGCAATTTCATGATATCCACGGAATGGCCCTATGTGAAATCCCCTGAACAGAAAATCTACCACTCACAGGGGAACAGAAAAGAGACAGCATGTACCCACCTATGATGACTTGAAACAATAGCTGCTTATCCCATACCACTTCATAGGAAAGCTACTGGCCCTGCAGCCATAGTTTCTCATCTTCCATAGCGCCAATTGCAGTCGGGACATTTGAGACAGGAGAAAGACGGAAAAAGAGGGTACAATACATTGCAAACACTTAGAGGAACACCTCTGCCCCTTCACTTTAATTCTTGAGTGAGATCCTTTTAATGAGGGACGAGAAGAAAAAGCAAACAAATGACGGATTGTCCAATTTAGGAGTGAGGCATCCACCAGAGGATCCAGGAACTGAAAGCAAAACTGAGAAAACAAAGACTTTTACCTAGATGTAACATTTGTACAAGTTTGGAGCCCTGAAAGATGACATACATTGCCCAGGACACAGAGTCTGAAAGAAAATATTCTGAGAGGATAGGAACAGCCAGGCCTGCTGAACCAAACCAACCACAAATTAGACAGACCATTGGTATGGCTGGTATGCAGTGAAGTCATATGGCACTTAGTTCACAAAATGTACATGCTCACTAGGACTACAAGAGCAGTACATTTTCTTCCTGTCTCGATACTAGGAAAAACCTCTAGGAAAATTGTCTGTGTGCACCAGAGCATCCATGTAGAATGAACTACAACTATAGGGAGTTCGATTACATTGAAAATATGTTTCAAATATGGACTGGAAAAGATGGTAACATCTAAGCAAACAAAGGTGAAAAAATCCAATAATATTTTAATGCAAGAAAAAATGAAAAATCAGTAATAAACTTTAATGACACATTTTCAGCACTTGTGAATGTTTAAATAATGATCTATTTAAAAGATGTATGTTAATATGCAGGGCTCATGCCTCCTGTTCTGATTTCACACCCTCAGTTGCACTCACATATCTCCAACCAATCCTTCAGGACATCACTCATGAACATTTATATAATCTGATTACAGGGTATGCGCATCTTTGCACAGCAATCCTCAGTCCACTGCTGTGATAAAACGGGGCTGATTGCAGAAGCCCCCTACCTTTGGGCCCACATTTCTCACTTTTTGCTGGTGTTTTCCTGACTGTGATGGTGCCCTAGTCACTGCTAAACAGTCCCAGGGCCTGTGCTCTGATTAAAATGATTATGCGAATTAGGCTCATTATAATTTGCAGTGGTTGGGTTCTCCCTGGCTTAGGTGCATACCCTAGCCAACCAGAAACCCTATTTCTAACAGCCAGTTTATCACTGACCTTTGGTGCGGTGGAGTTGTGTCTGTGACTGTATAGTGACAGATTGGTGTGTGCGTGTCATAATATGGTGAATGGATATCCGCTGCAGCGGCAGGATGTTTGCAGCAGTCAGCATGGCAGTAAGTGGGAATTACCGCCAATGTCATAATGAGGGCCATTGTCTCCTAAGTTAAGCCTTGTTGCTCATTGCCAAGTTGCCAAGGATTGAAGCTGGGTTTAATTTATTGAGACCTAACTAAATCTAGTGCTAAGTGTAGGCACTTACCTGCCCTTACCAATAATCCACTTTCCAGCAATTGCTTTGTATGTTCCTACACCTTACAGAACTTACATGGCTATTGCATTCACTTATGATGATTAAGAGAACACCTCCACTGGGTGATTTGGGGCCAGATGTATCAAGCTCCCGGTTTGCATTTCTTAAGTAGCAAATTTTAAGAAATAGCTATTTAAGAAATGCAAAATGGGATGTATGAAAATAGCGAATCGGTAATAGCAAATTTCTTAAAAATCGCAATCGCAATTTGCGAGTTCCAAATACCGAATCGGTATTTGCAAATCGCACATTGCGATACCGGCAAACTGGAACAGCATGATGACATCACAACCAGGAAGTAAGTCAGTGCATGCTGGTTCCAGAAGCCCCAGCCACAGTAGCAGGCAGACAGACTGAGCCAAGCACCAGGGAGGCAGTCTTTTAAGTCAGACAGGACCAAACAAAACAATGGCTACTGATGGGAATGTGAAGGAGAAAGGAGAGAGGAAGGGCAATCTAGAATTCAGTGAGCAGGAATTGGAGGTGCTCACCGAGGAGGTGGTCAGGAACCACAACAAGTTATTTGAAAAACACTCACTACAGGTTTCGGAAATTGAAAAGAGGAAACTGTAGTCAGACATCCAGACCAAAATATGCGCAGTGGGTGTTGCACCACACTCCATTGAGGAAATAAGCAAGCGCTGGTATCAATTGCGTTCACGTGCCAAAGAGAGAGTCGCAAGCAGGCTGAAGGAGGCAAGGAGCACTGCAGGAAGACCACCCACCTAGACACCATCTACACCAATGGAAGACATGGTGGAGTCGACAATGCTTCCTGAAACTGTCAGTGGTGTCACTGACATTGACACCTCAGGCACACCCAGCACCAGCAAAAGTAAGGGCAGTAATGATGTGTTTCCCCATATGTGCATGTACAGATTGCCCCGTAGTCCATGCCACATTTTACATACAACACAACAATGCATTATGGTAGTGGTTGTCCACTCCCCTATAGTGCAACTACCACATAATTAGCAAGATAATGTAAAACCAAACAGATACACAACACAAAAGACTTTCAGATTTACTATGCCAGGGTAAATTTAATCCTATTATGCAACTTTGAGAGTACATATCCAAGAATGACCTGCTGCGCATTGTTGTTGCAGATGTTCTGGGCCCTGATGCAGCAGAAGGTGTAGGGATAGAGAAAGTCAGCCACAGTCCGACTCAAACACCAGTGAGTCCTTCATACAAGCACCAACTAGACGCAGGGCAAGAGTGCTACCCCTCCCTGAGTATAACCTGGACTCAGATGAAATGCCGTATGAACTACACACACCACCCCCAGAAGCTAGAAGCACCAACAGACGGCAGTCCCTGCCCCAGGATCACTCCACTCCCCTCAGGAGGTGTCACGAAGAAGGCAGACTGTGCACAGAGGAAGGTGAGGGCCCATAACTGTTTGGTGGCCTTGAGGCTTCCATGCTGAAATGCATTACACCTGCAATGTAAACACATGAGGTCAATGCACAGGCAGTTGGTGTCAATCGATCATAACATGGGAGCAATGCACAGGCAGTTTGAGTCTCACAGTGACAACATGGGATCAATGCACAAGCAGTTGGAGTCTCTCAATGACAACATGGGATCAATGCACAAGCAGCTGGAGTTCCTCAATGACAATATGGGATCAATGCACGAGCAGTTGGAGTCTGTCAATGAAAACATGTGCAAGCTGCATGAGTGACAGCAAACAGCACCAGAACACTGGCTGTTCGAGCAGTAACAGCACCTCTCCCCTGCCCCCATCTCAGCACCTTGAGATACTCACAGGTGAATAGTACGATTTACAAATTCCTGATTGATTGAACATGCAAAGGAGATGAGAAACGCCATTAGAGAACTCTGCACTGTGATGCAGCAGGAGCCTGTCAGCCACCGTAGGCGCCGTCACCAATTGATAGGCAGGTTGGATGGGTTCTGCAGATCTGTCAATCGGCTCACTACCACAGCTGCTTTGGTATCACTATGTGCTGTGGGCATGCAAGTGGAGATGGCACATTGCAGTCAGGACGTTGCACAAGGATTGGTGCAAATCACCAATGTTTTGGAGACAATGCAGACAGCACGGAGTGCTACAAACAGTGAACTGAGTGGTGAGGATAGTGAGGAGCTCTCTAGCCTCAGCAGTCTCACAGCCCCTGGGATGGATCCTAGGCATCCCAGTGCCAGACACAGTACTGTCTCGCAACCCACAACAAGAGGTGCCACCGAGACCACTGACCACCCAAGTGGAGTGCGTGGGCATAGAAAGTAATGTTGAGAGGTACAGGGGACTTGCATATCATGTAGCAATGCAGTGATACTATGATCTTAATAGTATAACACTGTAACTAGCACCTGTCTGTGTATAGTGCTTACCTGTGTCCTAATCACACATATATTACCTGAAATAAAGGCAATAAAGATGCTACCTACAGCAATACATAAATGTTGACGTGGTGTTGACATTACTTATCATAAATAGTTGTGCATGATCTCAGCACGCCTTTGTCTGCCCTCTGCTGCACTGGTTCTGTCTGCTGGCTGAAGGTGTGGCAAGGTATTGTCATCCTCATCGGAGTCAGGCTCTGTGGGTTCCACGGGTATGCCCCTAGTTGTTGCGATGTTGTGCAATATGGCAAAAGGAGCCACGATTTTGCAGGTGTTTTCGGGGCTGTATTGCAGGGCACCAACACTCTTGTGCAGGCATCTGAAAAGGCTCTTCAGCTGGCCGAAGGTCCTCTCTACAACGCTACTTGTTGTACTGTGTGCTGCATTGTAACTCCTATCATCTGTCATGGCAGGATTTAGATAGGGTGTAAGTATGAAGGACTGCACTGCATAGGCACTGTCTCCTAGAATGACAGAAGAGTAAAATGAGTAATTGTTATCTGTGACATCACATATATATCAAGGTGACATTGTCAACTATTACATTGCCAAACTCCCCAGCAAGAAGTCTTGTGTGTATTTCACTGTGCCTGAAGATGTAGGACTCATGTGTGCTACCTGGGTATCTGGCCACAACATCCGTTATAACATTAGAGGCATTGCTTCTGACTTGTATGTTCATGGAATGTGTACTCTTTCTGTTCCGATAAACATACTCTTTGGTAGATGGTGGACAGATAGCTACATGTGTCCCATCAATGCAGCCAATGAAATATGGGAATTTGGCAATCTGGTAGAAATTGTATTTGGTTTATTGCAAATCCTGTGGGGTGTTGGGGAATATTATGTGCAGATGGATTTTGCTAAGCATTGCATTGAGGAATGCATTGAAGAAGCGTGAAAGCTCACTCTGTGAGACACCTCTAGCTGCTGCTATAACCTCTTGATAGCTCCCTGAGGTTAAGAGGTACAGGGAGCATAATATCTTTACATGGGTGGGTATGCTATCCCTCCTGTGTGTGTTTTGCTGCAGTATGGGTTGTAGATCAGCTGTCAGGTCAAGTATTATGGCTGAGTTTAACATGCACTTGTCATATATCTCCACCTCTGTCTGGTTACAAAGGGTAATGCACACTCTGAAAGTGCACTCCTGCCTCTTCCTTCTCCTCAAACCTGCCAGGACCCTCATCCTCCTCGCCATGATGTAGAGTGCAGCCATTGTGGAAAAGAGGCTGAGTTATTCTGGGCCTCTTTATATAGGTTGCACATGTTTACCACCTGATTTCAATTTGTGGTAATTTGCACGTGCAAAAACCCTTTCTGTGACTAATCGCAATTTGCGACTTGTTGGTTCATTGCATCGCGATTTGGATTTAGCGAATCGCATATTGCGATTCGCAAAATCACATCGCTATTTGTGAATCACAGTATGCAATTCGCATTATCACATCGCAATTGCAAGAAATCGCTAATTTAGCGATTCCTTAGAACTGCACTGCGAATGCCTTTCATATATCGTGAAAGGCGATTTTGCATTCGCAAATAGTGGTATTTACTGATTCGCTCCGTTTGCGAATGCAAAATCCTTTGATACATCTGGACCTAAGTGACTTGAGCTGAACAACTTTGTTTCAAAGACTTTCAATGCAGGAGCCCACAGCTTAATATAGACTACAACTCATTTGCATAGCCATTAAAATGACTGAGTGCCTTTTGTGTTTATGTTAATAGCTGGCATCGACACGCTGTCTTCCTGAAACTCAAACATCTCGTTATTTCTGAAGTTTTTACATACTCTGGAGCTTATATATGGTAAATTGGAATAGGGCAATTCCGCAAATCTTCTTGCTGCACTACCCTATGCCAATGTGAAAGGGCAGGAATGCACTGTATGTATGCAATGCGGTCTATTCCTGTCCTTTTTCCAGCACTGGCACACAATTGGCTGGCTAGCACCAAAGCAGGCACCCTTGCACCATAGTGCAAGGGTGTCTGCGTTGCTAGTATGACTGTTTTTGTGCCCAAAGATGGACTTTCCTGCACAAAAACAATTCTGGGAGGAGAAAGAGTAAAGAGGACATACCAAGGAGAAATACAAATATTTCTAGTTTGTGCGCCTCCCCTGGGGACGTGTACATATTTGGCATTTCCCCAGGTTTACATGATTAAGTAAATCTGGGGAAGAGTCAAAACCGATGGGTGTTCTGTGAGAAAACCCACTGCAAAGCCCAAGAAATGCCTTCCTGGCACCAAGTAAGGCAACACAGGGAATTGCGCTGCTTTGTATAATCCATATGTATGAGACCATTCAAAGCCATGCAAAGTGGCTTTGTGTGGCCTCATAGATATGATTGAGAGGTTTGCACCTCCGGACCATCAGAAAAAGTGATGATCCAGCACAAGCCTCTCGTAAATAAGACCCACTGTATTTTCTTAAACTTTGAGGCACATATAGAATATCTGTAAATAATTTCCCACACTGTAAATATCCGCACCAAATTGTCAACATCTCTGATGTGTGCTAAGAACTAAAACGTCTAAAATGTGCCCCAAATTGTGATTGCCACAGAAACATATACGCCACTTATTTAGATTGACTATTGCTATGAAAGTTTTCTGCAAAGAAGGTTATTCTTTTCTCACCTGCTTCTGGTCTACAACCATACCTTGTCTAATTTGCATGTCTAATTTCAATCCTGATGCTATCAATGCCCCAGTACATGACGTGCTTCGTGAATAACTTGTTTATCTCATCCAAAGCGTGGATGTTCAATTGTGATCGGATCTTATTTGTCCCATGCTTTCAACTCTGCCTCAAATCAGGATCCCTGGCATACCTCTGTTGGATTCTTGTTCAGCCCAAATACGAATAGGGGTTTCTGATTTTTATGCATCACATATTGTACACATCATACGCTTAATTGCACCTTAATTGTGGAGAAGAATGCGAGGACTATATGCAGCTTTTAATTCTATTCTGACAATATTCACCAACCTGTAGATCATATTACATAAACGTTTCTTGGTGAATTAAAAATGTTCATCGAGTTGTAACATTGTTGGAAAAAAGTGGCATTTTTAGCCCAGACAGGCATGGCTTCCACTACAAAAAATGCATAAATACAATTACCACAAACACATCTCAGTACAATTAAGACGTTCTTTTTTAGTGAGGAAATATTACTCTGTGGTTTAATGGAATCCATTTTTCTGCTGTGCTCCATCATTATTTTTACTTACAGAATCTGTTGTTTTGACATGTGCAGTGGTTATAGCTTTCTGTATAAACCAATATACATGTGCTCTACGTCAAATGAATTTCTTTTATAGTTGCTATGCCTGTAAGTTTGCTAAACAAACTGTCTGTTTGCAATGTTTTTTGCAGTTATACAAAGCATAACTGCAGAGTGCAAATTGTAACATGGACTTCTAAAAGTGGTTTGATGCACAGCATATTCTCAACATGAGAAATTGATTGAATTAAGACTTTGGTTTCGCACCGTTATTATGTCACTTCAATTTGAAGAGGCTGACCACTTCTCCTGTCCTTTGTGTGTTTTCCCAGTGTTGCTGCCACCAAAAGTGGGGGTTTGAAACAGGGAGTGCCATCTGCTGCTAGCAGTAGCCTCGGGAGTTGAGTTTCAAAGGCGGTAAGCTCTTTGGAGCTCTCCAACAGGACAGTGCACATTTCGGAGGAAGAAGGTGTGACACCTCCACCCCGGAAGGGCTTTATTCTGGGACCCAGGGAACAGGAGCTCTCACCCCAGGGTTCCAGAATCTTGTCTGGTGGTGGCAGGCTGGTTGTGACTGGCCAGCAACATGCCAGTGTTAGTTAGGTTTGTAGGGGTTACCTTTAAGGTGGCTCCTGGGTACATTTTGCAATAAATCCAATACTGTTACCAGTTTGGATTTATCATTCTGAGTTGTTTGATACCAAACAAACCAGGGTTCAGAGTGGCCAGCATAAAGCTGTGACATTCATACTAACTAGTGCCCAGCACAAGCATTTAAAATGACTGGTCTGTTCACTTACTTTGTCCTAGGGTTGTGAAGGACACAGTAGGGGCATATTACTCATTCATCTATGCCCACACACACAGAAAAGTGCTCCCTGCCTTAGGGCTTGAAGACCTGCCAGAGGGGTGACTTACCTATATTGCATGCAGCGCATAATGAACAGGGACACAGACTGTGTGCCATGTTGAGTTTGCATTTTAGGATTGCACCAGGACACTCGGCCTGCAATTGCAGTGCTTGGTGCATCTGGATGTATGGACCCAGAGGGTGCACAATATGTGCTGCTACCCTCAGGAGCCTACCCTTAGTATTCCATGCCCTGGGTACCTAAGTACCATTTACTAGGGACTTATAGTGACAGCTTAAGGTGTTGTCAGTTGTGCAAATGCATCACAACAGTTTTGGGAAAGAGATCTGGCCCAGGGAACCTGGTTAGCAGGGGCCCTGAGGACTATCATCTTTGAGACCACATCATATACCAGGCAAAAACTGGGGGCTAACCAAGACAAAAGAGGCATTTTCTCATATTACCCCCCAAACAAAAGAGGATGAGATTACCCTTTCCCTAGTGAGTCTTCACCATCTAAGTAGAAGAACCTGGAAAGGCCATCTGCATTGGCATGGGCAGTCCCAGGTCTGTGTTCCACTTGAAAGTCCATTCTCTGTTGGGAAATAGTCCACCTAGTCAGTTTGGAGTTTTCACCTTTCATCTGTTGTAGCCACTCGAGAGGCCTGCGGTCAGTCTGAACTATGAAGTGAGACCCAAACAGGTATGGCCTCAGTTTCCTGAGGACCCAAACCACAGCAAAGGCTGCCCTTTTTAAGCTGTTTCATTTTTGTGCCCTAGGGGTTAGACTTCTGCTTCTAAAAGCAACAGGCTGGTCATATCTATAATCACTTTTCTGGCCTAAGACCACTTCTACCCCCAGTTCTGAGGCATCTGTTTGGCAATAATCTGCCTGGAGTAGTCTAGAGCTTATAGGACTGGAGCAGAGCACATAGCATTCTTCAGAGAGTCAGAGGCCTTCTGATAACTCACTGTCCAGTTAACCTTTTGGGGTATTTTCTTATAGGTTAATTCTGTGAGGGGGTAAACTATGGTGCCATAATCCTTCACAAATCACTTGCAAAACCCAGTCAAGCCAAGGAATGCCTTGGACTGGGTCTGGGTTGTGGGAGCTTCCCAAGCTAGAATGATCTGATTCTTGGGTTGAACTTGTCTTCCACAAACTAGGCGGCCCAAGTAAACAACTTTTGCCTGCCCAATCTGACACTTACTGGGCTTGATAGTGAGGCCTGCTGTTAGACCTGACAGCCTTAGGGTGGTCATCCCCCAATGTTTTGCCTGCCTCTCTCTACTTTTCTGACACTGTTTTTGCTGGTTTTAGGACTCTGCACACTTTACCACTGCTAACCAGTGGTAAAGTGCATATGTACTGTCCCTTAAACATGGTAACATTGGTTCACTCTAATTTGGCATATGGTTTACTTGTAAGTCCCTAGTAAAGTGAACTACAGGTGCCCAGGGCCTGTAAATTGAATGCTACTGGTGGGCCTGTAGTACTGGTTGTGCCACCCTCATAAGTAGCACCGCAACCATGTCTCAGGCCTGCCAATGCAAGGCCTGTGTGCAGTTTCACTGCCACTTCGACTTGGCATTTAATAGTACTTGCCAAGCCTTAAACTCCCCTTTTTCTACACGCAAGTCACCCCTGAGGTAGGCCCTAAGTAACTCAAAGGGCTGCGTGCTATGTAGGTAAAAGTTAGGGCATGTATATGTGTGTTTTATATGTCCTGGTAAGGGAAAACTCCTAAATTCATTTTCCTTTACTGTGAGGCCTGCTCCTTTCATAGGATAGCATTAGGGATACCCTCATATACTGTTTGAGTGGTTATTTCTAATCAGAAAGGGGTAACCAGGGCATATTTAATATCGCCAGATTGGTTATGGAAAATCCTGCTTATTGGTGAGGTTGGATTTTATATTACTATTTTAGAAATACCACTTTTAGAAAGTGAGCATTTTTCTGCACTTAATATCCATATTTGTCTTACAGCCTGTCTCCAACCCATGTCTGGGCTGGGCTGGTTGATAGCTCCCTCGTGCATTTCACCCAGACAACCACAAACACAGGATACTCACTCACACCTGCACTCATCTGCATACTGAATGGGTCTTCCTGGGCTGGGAGGGCCACACAAATAACCCTTTAAAGGCTAGTGGCCTGCCCTCACACAATGGACTGCCAAACCTCCTACAGGGACCCTGGCAGACAGAACTGGACTGATAGGGGGCCTTGTGCACTTCAAAACCATTCTTTGAAGTCTCCCCCACTTCAAAAGCATTTTTGGGTATAGAAACTGGGTCTCTGACCCCACCAGCTCAGACACGTCTGGACCTGAACCTGCAGCCTGTCAAGAGGAACTGCCTGACTGGCCAAAGGACTCATCGGGGCTGCTTTGCTTTGAAGGACTGCTGCCCTGCTGTTGCCCTGCTGCCCTCTCTGACTTTGCTGAGAAGTGCTTTCCAAGGGCTTGGATTGGCTTGATTTCTGAAGTCTCAGGGCCAAAAAGACTCGGGCCCTCATCATGACATTGGCGGTAAGTGATAAAGTGACGGAAATACCACCAACAGGCCGTCGGTAATTACCACCAAATTATGACCATGGCGGTGAGAACTCCCATAGACAGCCAATGTACCACACCAACCGCCAGGTCGTTAACACCACGCACACTGGCGGGTGCCATCAACAGCCAGGCAGAAGACAAAGTACCGCCCATCATATCACGACAACCAATGCCATCAAAAGCCTAGCAGAAACAGAACACAGAAGATGAAAGACTCACCTACGGAGACACAGAGAAGATGAACTCCGCCACAGAACCAGAACTGCAAGTCTTCCTAATGCTGTTCTACACCATGCTCCACATGGAACACTAACACCGACGAAGACGACCAGGGGGAGTTCAGATGCCTAGCACACAAAGAAGGGAGGGAGGAAAAGGAGAGTGACACACACACACACAACACACACCAGACACACACACAACCAGCTGCAGATGAAAAACAATGGCACAAGACACACAGCAGAATAATGCAAGGACAACAAGAAGGCAGTGATGAGAATGTATTGAATGTGAAGAGCCACCAAATGAACCAATTGGATAAAAAAGAGATATGTACAAATGTCCACAAAGGGCCAATGCCCAGTCCAAAGTACAAAGGGCTCACCTGGCCACAGGGCACAGTCCAAGGCTCAACTTGTCTCCTGACATCATCTGCACAGAACTTTGCAGGGGCATCATTTTGCAAGTGGGAAGGCACCTCAGGGGGATGGGGGTTGAGGGGTCACTGCAGCTAAAGTCGGGAAGTTGCCCACTGGTTCTGGATGCGGCTACATGCCCATCTCTCTGTGCTGGGGAGTGCAAGGTCACAGTCTCTCAGGTGGTGACTTGGCCACTACTTCTGGAGGGGGCTCCTTGTACAGCAGTCCAAGAGGGTGGCCTACATGCCCTCTGCTGGAGGTGAGGGCTGCACTGTCTCATCTGGAGGTGAGGGCTGCACTGTGTCAGCAGGTGAAGGTACCTCCTGGGCAGCCTCTGCTGGAGGTGTAGGCTACACTGTCTCAGCAGGTGAAGGTGCAGCCTCAGCCGGATGAGTGGGCTGCCCTGCCTCAGCTGGAAGTGAGGGCTGATGATGGTGGTCATGTCATCCTGCCAGTCTCTTCTGGAGGTCAGGGCTGCACTGTGTCAGCAGGTGAAGGTGCAGCCTCTGCAGGAGTTGAGGGCATCTTCCCCTTCATGGCAGAGGTCAAGAGCTTCTTCCCCTTCGGGGCAGAGTTCGAGGGCTTCTTACCCTTCATTGCAGGAGTCAAGGGCTTCTTCCCCTTCATGGCAGAAGGCACGGCCTCCTTCCCTTACATGGCAGGAGGTGCGGCAAAGGCTGGGTTTTCGCAGTCTTCCGTGCCCAGCGTCTCAGGTCCTCCTACTGTTTCCCACACTGGGTGCTCCACCTACGATAGAGCCCCAGGGTCCATATGTCCTTGACAGTGGCACACCATAATCCCTTCTTTTGATGGGCACTGACCTAGAGAGGCGATACAGATGGGAGGACACCGATACACATACAATCCAGCCTGTCACACATATGGTCCACCAATCCCGTTTCCTTCACCATTGGCACACACACCGCCCGGCACACACCATGTACACCACCACATGATATCCCCTCCTCACCCATGACACGATGTTTGTACACACATCTCAATGCATCCTTCCCACATGCATCAAGCCAAATGTGTACTCACCTGTTGGTCTGGAGGCCCATACAGCAGTCCGTACTGGGGTAGGACGCCATCCACCAATCTCTAAAACTCCTCCGAAGTGAAGGAAGGGGCTCTTTCCCCAGTCATGCAGGCCATTGTAGGTGACAGACACAGGTCACAGCAGCACACGCAGTGTAGGTGTTCCCCATTGAAGGTCAGAAAACAAGTGAGGAGTCAGATAGAAAATGTCTGTCACGTCTGCAGCGATGTACACCGTCACCGCTGGCACAGATCCCCATTGGCCATTGTACTCTATAGTGCCCCATATTGTCCAATGAGGAATTACACGGTGGTGCAAGACCGCCTTCCGCCATGATGCCCAACGTCGGCAGAGTTACCTCACTTCCACCTGTCCCTACATGCAGGACAGGAAGTTGCCATTTCATGGTGATGAACAACGTTCAGATTAACCTTTACTGTGTCACTGCCTAGATTTGCACATACCTTGCCATTCCCACTGTTCCATTACATAAATTCAACATGTACACTGAGGTTGTGGTTCCACTGTTCAAATTGTGACAGCCTACTCACTCTTGTGTCACTTAGATACCTGCAGCTGCAGATGAATGGGAGGAGAAGAATAACCCCCATGTACAGATCCCTTGTGGACTTTGCTACACTGGAGGACAGGCACATTATATCACATTATACTGACTTATAGACTGGACAGGGCCACAATCACAGAGCTGTGTGCCCAATTGGATATCAATTGGACATCAGCTATCCACCATCCCACTGGGATCCCCCTCTTGTGCAAGTGGTGTTAGTGCTCCATTTCCTGGCAACTGGTTCATTCCAAGTGACTGTGGGCTTGGCAGCTGGAATGTCACAGCCAATGTTTTCTATTGTGCTGGCAAGGGTCTTGTCTGCCCTGGTGAAACACGTGTGCAGCTATATTGCTTTCACCCAGGTGGAAGATTTGGACTATGCAGGCAGGATTCTATGCAATGGGCCACATCCCCAATATTATTGGGGTTATTGACGGAACACATATTATGTAAGGCCCCCCCCGCCAGACTGAACAGGTGTTCAAGAATCGTAAGAGTTTCCACTCAATGAATGTGCAACTGGTGTGCCTGGCTGACCAGTACATCACCCACGTCACTGCAAAGTATCCTGGGTCGGTGCACAACGCCTTTGTCCTGAGGATTAGCAGCTTCCCAATTGTGATGGCCCAACTACAAAGGCACACAGTGTGGTTGATAGGTGAGGCAGAGCTCCCACCCACTGAATGTCAGTGTCTACCTTCAGGTGTTCTCCCCATTGGATTGTGTAACGCTAAATGTTCTCCCTCAATACTTGCAGGTGACTTTGGCTACCCAAACCTATCTTGCCTGCTGAAACCCGGTGACGAATGCCAGGACAGAGGCTGAGGACCATTATAATGAGGCACATGGGTGAACCAGAACAATAATCGAGCGAACCTTTGGCCTCCAGAAGGCCAGATTCAGGTGCCTCAATTTGACAGGTGGATCCCTGTGCTACTCACCCGGAAAGGTCTGCCAGATAGTAGTGGCATGCTGCGTGTTGTACAACCTGGCCCTCAGACGACATGTGCCTTTTGTGCCAGAGGAGGGGACTGGAGATGACCCTGTGGCAGAAGTGGACCCTGAGGACAGTGAGGATGAGGAGGCAGAGAATGAGTATGTGGACAACAGAACACCAGTTATACAACAATACTTCCAATGTAACACAGGTGAGACAGTTGGACTGACCATTACTCAGACTATTGATTTATCTATGTGCCTGTAGCATGATGGCATTCACTTCCCTTGCATCTGAACTTACTGACACCTATGGCTTCTCATTTTCCAGATGTTGGTGATATGACAACAATATCCTGATATGATCTCTACAGACATTTACTGGTCATTATTTGTATGCTATCACAGCATCCAGATCATTTGCATTCAAAGTGACTGTTCCCACAAATGCACATTTAAAACACATAAAACAGCTTTACTCAAATTGTGTTCAATGGTGTTTATTGTAGTGCTATGAAATTGAGGATAAAGTGCAATGGAATGAGGTGATGGTGGAGGAAAGTCCAGGTATTGTTACAGTCTGTTTGTAGCACAGGTCCAGTGTCCAAGGGCCATAGGAAGGGGAGCAAAGGCAGTTCAAAGTGGACAAGGTGACAGGGTGGGACACAAGGGGGACAATCAGGAGATTCTAATTTCCTGGCAGTGGTCGTGGTGTTGGCAAGTGTCTCTGGCTTCTGTCTGGTTTGAGGGAACGTTTGCGGGGTGGTTCACCTTCTGCAGGGGAGGGGTTCTAGTGGCCTGTGGGTCCTGTGGCAGGGCCTCTTGTCCACTAGCTGCAGCATATGTGATGGGCTGGTCAATAGATTGGCTGGTGGTTGGGTCCCGCTGCTGTGCATTCCATTCCCTCATGATGTTGGCCATGTCTACCAGCACCCCTGCTATGGAGATCATGGTGGTGTTGAGGGCATGCAAGTCCTCCCTGATGTCCTGATGGTGTTCCTCCTGCAGCCGCTTGTTCTCCTGCATGACAAACCAGAACGACGCAGCCCGACTTCCAAGTGAAGAATCAACCCAGCACCTACCTTGCAGCTGGAACTTCTACACACAGACCTACCGGATTGATGCACAGCTGAACCAGAAAGACTCAGCCTGACTTCCTGAGTGAAGAATCGACACAGTGCCTGCCATGCAACAGAAAATTCAAAGCATCACCTACCAGATCGATGCAATGCCTGTGACTTTGTCCCCCGTGCCCAGGATTTCCATGCATCGTTCTTGGACGTCAAAGAGAAAGCCACATCGCAGTGAGGAACCAAGACTGTGCGTCAGAAATCATTGCAAAGCCCCTTGCAGCATGGAAAGAAATGCAGCATTATCTGTGCCGTGCCAGAAACACCCTATTTTTCCACGCCTCTCCTTCTTTGCGATCTTTGCGTGTGTACTTTTTTATGCAAACCAGGTACTTTGTGAAACCAAGAGCCAACTGTTGATTTCTAAGATTTAAGGCTCTTTTTAAACTTGCAAAATGACATCTCAACTTGTGCTTATTGAATCTTTATTGTTTTGACTTTATTTTATCCAGACAAATATCCTGTATTTTTCTAAACCAGCATGGTGTATTTTTGTGTTGTTTTCACTGTGTTACTGTATGATTTAATGCAGAAATACTTTAAACATTGCCTTCTAAGTTAAGCCTGACTGTTCAATGCCAAGCTACCAGAGGATGGACTCAGGATAATTTGATTTGTGTGTGACGTACTCTGACTAGGATTGTGGTCCCTATTTGGACAAAGATGTATACGTCTGCCAACTAGAGACCCCATTTCTAACACTTGCCTTTTGTAGAGCCTCAAGAACCTTCCATAGAGCTGCACTAAAGGATTCCAAACCAGCAAGTACTTGATTCAACAGCCTTTAGAAGGTGGCAGGTGCATTCTTTAGTCCAAAGGGCATAACAGTGAAATGATAATGCTCAGTAGGAGTAGAAAATGCTAACCTCTCTTTTCCTACTGGAGTCATGCCAATACCCGCAGGTTAAATCAAAAGTACTCCGATATTTGGCTGCCCCTAGTCTGTCTGTGAGCTCATCAGCTCTTAGGATTGGGTGTGTATTAATTTTTGTTACAGGTTTGGAGGCCCATGTAATCCACACAAAACCTCATTTTATTGTTCTCTCCTTTAGGGTGAAGTTTGGGGACTAAAACTACTGGGATAGCCCAGGGACTCATTGAAGGTTAAATGACACCCAAATCCAATGTCTTTTTGACTTCTGCCTCCTATGCTTTCCCTGACATGGTATGTAATTTGTTTTGACAGTCAAGCTGTCACCAGTGTCCACATCATGTGCACACCAATGAGTCTTCCCAGGGGTCAGGGAGAATAACTCAGCATACTGATTGAGGACTTGCTTGCAACAGGATCCAACAACCCAACTTTCTGCCCCGGTTGGAACACCACCATAGTAGCTTTTTGGTTATACCAGAGCTTTTGCAGCTCCAGGCTGACCTGAAGATTGTGGCAGGCTTTTTCCATATACTCCGCAATCCCAGAACATAGGCCAAGTAAATAGTCTGCTATGTCTTGTTTTGGCTCTTTGAGAGGTCTCTCCTAGCCTTCCTTTACAAAACTTCATGGTGCCCTAACAGGATGCGCAAACAAAAATTCAAATGAGAGAGCCCTAGTCCCTTTTGTGATACATCCATGTAGGAAAAAAAGAAGACATGGAAGTAGGACATTCCATTTCCTTCTAAGTTTGTAAGGGAGTCCGCCAATCATGATTTTTAGGGTCTGGTTAAAACTTTTAACCAATCCATTTGTTTGTGGGTATTATGCGGTTGTGAACTTATAAGTCACACCACATTCCTTCTGAATGTGTTTCAAGCGTGCAGAGATGAAGTTAGAACCTCTGTCTGATACTAACTGCTCAGGGAACTCTACAGTGGTTAAAACACCAGGAGTGCTTTTGCTACGGAAGGAGCAGTGATGGTCCTAAGGGGTATAGCCTCAGGGTATCTAGTGGCATGATCTAATACAACCAGAATGTATCTGTGCCCTGATGCTGTTTGGGGATCAAGGGGCCAACAATGTCAACCCCTACCCTTTCAAAAGGAACTCCAACAATAGGTAGTGGCATTAAGAGGGCCTTTAAGGGTCACCCTGTCTTGTCACTGGCTTGGCAGGTAGTGCAGAACTGACAAACGTCCTTCACTTTTTCAGATATTCCAGGTCAGTAAAAGTGGTTTACCAACCTACTCCGAGTTTTATTTTGGCCCAAATGCCCAGCTAGGGGGAATGTCATGGGCTGGAGTGAACAGGAGCCCGTCCCGCCATCCTCCCAATAAATCCTGTTGATAGCACTGACACTACCCTTTTCTATGTCATGTAGCTGTAAAACTCATACTGAGCAGAGTCCAGCATATGCATTTAAAATGGCTGCTCTGTTCGCTTTCTATGGTCTAGGTTTGGCAATGACACAGTAGGGGCATATTGCTTATGCATCTGTCCCCACACATACAATATAGTGCACCTGCCTTAGGGCTGGAAGGCCTGCCATAGCGGGGACCTATATATATTGCATGCAGTGTATAGTGGACAGGGCACACAGGCTGTGTGCGATGTTAAGTTTGCATTTTAGGATTGCACCAGGATAATCAACCTGCAATGGCAGTGCTGGATGCATCTGGATGCATGGCCCTATAGGGTTGCACAATCTGTGCTGCTGCCCTCAGGAGCCTACCCTTAGTACCCCATGCCTGGATACCTAAATACCATTTACTAAAGACTGATAATGGCAGCTAAGGGTGTTGCCAATAGTGCCAATGCATCACAACAGTTTTGGGAAAGAGATGTGGCCCAGGGAACCTGGTTAGCATGGGCCCTGGGCACTAACAAATTTGAGACCATATTAGATATCAGGCTAATCGTGGGGGCTAACCATGACAAAAGAGGCCTTTTCTCACAATTCCCCATCATTCTTGGGCTCAAGTGAGTCATGTTTGGATGCAGTGGAGTTGCTGTACCATCCGAGTTGTGGTGCATGAGGGAGGTACTCTGTCCCACACTGCTAGTATGCATGCATACTCTCATAAATCCCAGGCTGAATAGGCAGCACTTTAATATTCAGAGGGTTTGCTTGCCCATGTTTAGGTGTAACAGAGGGGTAAAACCTTGAGCAAAGTAAGCCTTGGGGGCTGCAGGAGATGGATACATTGATTTTAGCATCACATTTAAATTATTCTATGATTATGCTTACTATTTAGTGTGTGACTATAAGGATTCCACCACAAACTACTCCATGGAGCTCTAACTAGGTCTGTACAGAGTTTGCGTAACCGCGCCATGCAGAGCTACGAAAAGTTGCTAAAAAAACTCCATTGCGCTATGTGCCGTTTTGCTAGTCGGTGGAGTTTCTTGGCGTGCCCTTTCACATGACATTTAACGTCACTGGCAACATAAACTACATTCCCACATTGGAATTCTCACGCAAAGACCCCCACTCGGTTTGGATTGGGCATGGCTGTCTTGTTTTGTGCTTTGATATGGTGCTGGGACCTAGTTTATCCCTCTTCTGTCTGTCCCATCCCACACTTTAAAAACATATATTCCCCTAATTTTTATTATATTACTTTTTCTCTTTGTTTTAACTTTTTTTCCAATTTTTTTGTGTTTTTTGCAACTTTTAAACTTTTTTTGCTTTACCTTTCCTATCTCTTCCCCCCAAGTTCCCAGTGCCATGTTAAAGCAGGGGAGCGGCAGCGCCAGTCCTCCAAACACCACAGGCGGCCTCCTTCCTTGTGGGAAGCACCGTCTTGAAGGGGTGCAGCCCTGTGACATTTTTTCCGAGCCGGAGGTGACTGCATTAGTGTTTTATGTTCAGCACTACCTCTTCTCTACCTTGGCAGCAGGCCTGCGTCTGGGTACAGCCTCCAGGAGCACCAGCAACGCTCAAAGACGGTGGGCTAGGCCGCAGCTCTGAGGTCTGGCGCACACAAGAACAGCTAATGCACCAGTGGGCCAATATCCTGTACCGTGAAACGGACCTGCTGGACCTGCTAGACATAGAGGTTGCGGGGCTCGATGAGTAATAATTGATTATTAGTTGTGTTCTATGCTAACAGTTTGAAGTTAACTTTATGTTGCAAATATAATATTACATGATTGTCTTGTCTTCTAGACAGGTGCTCAGCGCTACCTAATTATATTTGCTTTTGGTGCTTGGGCTCATTAAAAAGTAATGCAGAGACTCCTCCTGTGCCTGTCCTATCTAAAAAAGTGATAATTAATATTAGTAGTGAGTTAGCATGTTATCTCTCTTCTCTGTGCCTTTAGTTTTTGCAGCTTGTACAGTGCAACTGCCAAGAATTTTCCCAGTGATGTGTTGTAGTTTTGCATGCATGAATCCCTCTGTGCACTGAGAAATTGAGAATGAAATGAGAACTGTAGAAATCATCCATTGCAATTTATTAGTAATTCCAAAATGTAGTTTAGGAAATTTGGAATAGGGTTAGGAAATTTGGAATAGGATAGTCCATACTAGTATTATCAGGCAGGCGCTCTGAAGCTCTGATGTAGAAATGTTGCTGCATTTGCCTTTTCCATAAAAAATAATAATATTCTTGGAGAGATTATTTATTAACAGTACCACTAATCTTTTCTAATTTTTTCATACATCATCCAACATCCAGGGGCAAGAAGAGAGCTGGTGAGGCGGATGAAGAAGCTGAAGGTGCCCCCTCTATAAGTGCTGGGCCAGATGGCTCTGCTGGCCCCAGTAAGTCCTTCTTTTGTTGTTAAAATTTATATTTATTTCCCTAACTTTTACCACTCCACATTTAGAATTATTTTTAACATTTTAACTATGCCTGTCTCCTTATTTTTTCCAACTTCACTTCAATTTATCTGTTTTGTAAATACATCTTATACCTGCATTATCCTATTTATTTATTTTCTATATTTCAAGTTTCTTTACTTCAAACTGTCGGGCTGTCCTAGTCTGTCTATAGCTTCCTTTCTTCTGCTTTGTTAGTGAGCTTTCCCTCTCCCCTTATATATCTTGTGGACTATTGTAAGATTCAGAGAACCAATGTACTGAAGATTGCAGGCCCATTTAATGTATTCTACACATGTTTTGTGAGAAGGCCTTTTTTCTTGCTCCAGCTCAACCATTAAAAAAAGAGAAAATGTGTTTTTGAACATGGTCATGTAATTGTTTGTACCCTCCAATGTTGTGTATGTATTATTATACTATACTAGCAGTTGATGACCCTGCACCATGGTTGGAAGTATGAGGAGCGATGGCCTCATTGCGTTAGCCAACCAAGACCATATGTCCTTCATTGACCAATTATTGCACCCTTTTATTTCTCTTGAAAATCTCAGATTCATCAATAGCTAGTTATGCCCCTCCATTACCAAAGGCAATTTTTTACTTGACAACCTGGCTTTTAAAAAATTGCCAACCAACAAAATTCCCACCTGTTATTTTGATAGATAGAAGAGAAGTCTATAACCAAAATATAGTGATGTATTGTGGTAGTTTCTTGCTATAAAATGTAAAGTTTTTTCTAGCCACACCGACCACCAGTGCTGGGGCTAGGAGTGACAGTGCCAGCACAGACGTAGCTGCTGGAGCACATGAAAGGGGAGTCTCATCGTTGGAAGTGGAGGGCGTGGTAAGTCATATTGCTTGCTTTTTGAGAATTAGTAATATAGTCACTACAAGGGTGTACTAGTGTTATTGACTCAATCCTCAACACCCTGCTTTAGACAATACAGTGGGAGTTAAGTATTAATGGCCTTTTTTATCTGCAACTCAGAAGACAAAGGTTCATAAAATGAATTTGAACTATATGTTTTGGAAAATTGAAAGAAGGTTGGAAGGAGAAACGGTGGGTGAAATATAATACAACTGAAATGATGTGTGGGCAAAAAGGTGCATAATAATCACACAGGTGGGTTATAATGATAGGATTCATGGGTTGGTGAAGGATGGATGAGAGGAGGCCTGCCCCGGTGGGTATGGGTGAAAGGATTCCATGCCTGGATGGGTGAACAGAATCCTCAGGTGGATTGGATCTTGTGGATTTGTGAATGGGTGAAAGGATGCAAGGGTGGGTATTGGGTAAATTACTGTAATGTTGGTGACAGGTTAGATGAGAGCCATGTTTTGAATTTGGATGGTTTTAAATGGCAAAAGGGGTGGATGAGAGAATGTAAAGCTTAAATGGTGTATCAAAGTTAAGGGTGAAGAATAGGTATACTAGAAGAACAAATTTGCAATGATGAATAGATAGAGAAACAAGGGAGCTCTTCTGGATAGGGGAACTCTACTAACCCACTTTACTTGCTTGAATGGTTTTTATCAAAGGTTTGATGCAAAGGGTTGGGTGATATCTTTGACTATTCCTCTGATTCAGTATTTTTCAAGCGACGCAGGTAATATGTATCCCAGCATCCATTAACCATCACTGCAGTGTTGGCTGTGCAATGTACGCCTGTCTACTTAAGTTAAGTTAATGTGTCAAACAGTTTTCAATGCATGGCAATGCAAAAACAAGGTGTGTTTCCCTTCCCTCCCATGCCCACTGGGTCAGTCACTTCCTAGTACTGCACTCTTTTTATCTTTCTTAAGTTCTTTCCTGACCTTCTGAGTAATTTGAAAAATCCATTCTTTGCTTGCACCACATTTTTCTAGTCAAGTGATATATAAATTTAATTCATTATGGCTTCCATAACAGATTCACATCTGTTCAAATTTTTGCCTTTCAACATTTGTCAACCATAGTGAGTCACACTAATATCCAAACCTTACGCACATGATGATGATAAGGAATTGATCAGTAAAGTGTTTATTCTACATACCCAACTGAATCCCCTCTACCTTACCCTGCAGTTGTGTAAGTTAAGAAAATTCCTTACGTTACTGCAAAGTAAATGTATTTTTTGGGAAGAAAGTAGGTATTACAAAGTGTGGTGAGGAGGGTGATGAGGACAGTGGATAAAGTTGTACTACGTAAGTGCCTTGATTTTCCTGAATAGGATAGTCTGTTGTGAACATGCCAAATAAAATCTATAGCTATATATATATATATATATATATATATATATATATATATATATATATATATATATCCTATTCCTTAATCCTTTCCTATGTACTGAAGTACATTGCTTTTCCACCGTCTACTTATGGCAGACAGGATCTCTGCATGTTTCATTCTTGGTATTCATCTGCTTTATAGTCCGAGTACAATTGAAAGGCATTTATTTAGCAGAAGAACAGGGCCAATGAAATAAGATAATTTTCTAATATAGCTGCCCCAGCTTCAGACAGTAACGAGTGTGACTAGGTCATCAGCTGAGCTAGCAATGCCACCATAAATGTAGTACAACAGTAGAGAGAAGAATACTTGTACTCCATAATGCATAATGGCTGTGACTCTAATCACCTTAAAATCAAATGGCATGAGGTGACCAGCAAATGTACTGCTACTGTGCCACTACATTATTTTAAACAAGGGTTTTGCTTAAAGCATTGTTTACAATTTCTCTTTATTGTTTTTTGATATAGCTATTCCTGCTGGTCCACCATCACAGCAGAAAACAGCAGCCCAGCTGTGGCAGCAGAAGCTGGAGGCCATCAGGGCAGAGTATCAGCTGCTGGTAGTCCTTGGGGAGGACGAGTCGGCAGCAGCAGTCACTGCCAATGCTCAAGGCCCTATCCAACCCCAGCACTGCAGTTCAAGAGTAACAACCTGGGGCCATACAATCACTGCTGCCCTCCCCGGACATCAATTTCCAACACCACGTCCTTTGAAGGCTTGTGCAAATAGAAGCCAGGCAGGCACACAATGAGGGGCTCCTCAAACCAGTGCTGGTCTGCCTTGAGGGCCCTCTTCTGCCCCTTTTGAACCTTTTATTTTGGTGAATGGGACTTGTTGTGGGTAGAGAGGATGGGAATTGGTTTTTGGGATTGTGACTTTTCCACTTTGTTTTCTTTTATAATGGACAATTGGACAGGATTTTGGGACTTTGTTTTGGGAAAGGGAGATTTGTTTGGGGGCTGGGGTGGGCCAGTTGTGATTGGAAGGGGTGTGTTCCTGTTCTTTTTGTTAGGGTTGAGAATTATAAATATTATTTTTATAGTTGTTTATTTCTAAAGTCTTTTTTGGGGTGTTTTACTTCGCACTACTGCCTTTACACTGGGTGTTTTTCAAATCTGCTCATAGTGTATTCCTTTTAGCGTAGCATGTTTTAAAATCTGCTGATAGAGTATAACAGATTAATTATGCATTTAGCTACCTTTGTCCTACTACTCTCCAATTCTCTGCAGTGCATTCTGCAGTCATATTTGACCCATAAGGATTGAGGAGGAAAGATTTGCCTTTACCAAATATATTGCCTGAACTAAAAGTACAACAATGTTCCATAGTTCTCTTGGCTGAATAGGTGAAGTGAGAGCTGCATGGTTTCTCAAGGTACTATGGTGGTGTAGTAGTAGCATGCTAGAGCACTAACAGTGAATGCATCGAGGCGAGGTCCAACTCCACGTTTGTGAACTCAAACGAAGATCCTGCACAATGAGTTGGTGTTGCTTCCACCACATCCCCCCACGAAGTGTGTGATTAATCAATAGTGTAAATTATTAGGTAACACCCTCAATAAATCACACAGTCCGTGGCAAGAGAGTTTGGGATTTGATGAATGGATGGGAAAGGAATTTACGGAAAGGTGTGACAAAAAGACAAACTCTACTCAAACACAATATGCATCTGGGAAATGGTCAGAAGCCTTTTGTGGGAGGGATAGACAAAATGAGTATGTTTTAAAATCTGCTGATAGAGTATAACTGATTAATTATGCATTTAGCTACCTTTGTCCTACTACTCTCCAAGTCTCTGCAGTGCATTCTGCAATCATATTTGATCCATAAGGATTGAGGAGGAAAGATTTGCCTTTACCAAATATATTGCCTGAACTAAAAGTGCAACAATGTTCCATAGTTCTCTTGGCTGAATAGGTGAAGTGAGAGCTGCATGGTTTCTCGAGGTACTATGGTGGTTTAGTAGTAGCATGCTAGAGCACTAACAGTGAATGCATCGAGGCGAGGTCCAACTCCACGTTTGTGAACTCAAACGAAGATCCTGCACAATGAGTTGGCGTTGCTTCCACCACATCCCCCCACGAAGTGTGTGATTAATCAATAGTGTAAATTATTAGGTAACTTCTCAATAAATCACACAGTCCGTGGCAAGAGAGTTTGGGATTTGATGAATGGATGGGAAAGGAATTTACGGAAAGGTGTGACAAAAAGACAAACTCTACTCAAACACAATATGCATCTGGGAAATGGTCAGAAGCCTTTTGTGGGAGGGATAGACAAAATGAGTATGTATGGCACAGTTAACTGTATATTCCATCAGTCCCAGTGAGACCCAATTTTTTATATATCTAACAATGTTCTGTCACCTACATTTACAAAATAGTAAATATAATTGAGGTTGGGGTGAAGCTAACACACACAGTTCTAAAAAAAAAGATTAGTTAAAGAACAATGATACTAGTCTGTATTGCCAAATTGGGTGGTGTATCTGTATTCTTCTTGGATTGCCCCATCATTCTTCTTGGGTGCCTGCCTGCAGCAATACGATAAGGTAAGCATGAGTGTTATGGTTCAGAAGAAGAGAAGGTCTGTGGATTGTAAACCAGAAATTATTATCATGCTATTGTAGAATCAAGAACTATTGAATGGAACGTAAAGATCATGAGGAGTAGTGTACCAAGAAGACTGAGAGGTGGCAGAGCAAGAGCAACATCCTTTGCAATCATTCATTTTATGACTGTGTGATCAATTAAATGAGAGCAATAACAACAACTAACAATCACAGACAAGTGACTGCATGTATCGGCATGATCCAACTTGCAACTGTCTTGATCATTATAACATTTAGCCTAGAGCACGTACATAATGAGATAGCATCCATTACATGTCTGACTCCTCCAGTTACCTACAACAACAGGACCCCCACCGAATCACACAGGGCCAGATTTCCGATGGCTCTAGCACCACCTCGCACCAAATTAGCATCATGTTTTATGCTAATGTGGCAGTAAGGTGGCAAAAATGCCATGCCATTTTTACAATGTATCACAATGCACACATTGCACCACTTTGCATACCCTTGTGCCACATTATGCCTGCTCCAGGCATAGTGTATGCAAGGGGGGGGTTCCAAAGTTAGGAGGCCCAAATAAAGGCGCAGTGGAATCTATGAGATTCCACTGCACCATTTCTAGCATCGTTTTTTTGTTTTCAATGGGCCCCCTGTCACTTTGCAGGATTAGCATCAATATGTTTGGCATTCACATTTATGAACTAAACCATGGCTAAGAACAAATGTAAAAGTAAAAATGCAGTAAAATGAATAGCTTGATATCCCCAATTTCATTAAATATCAAGCACAGCGGTAAATTAAAAACCATGTATTTAACTTTTTAATTTTTTTATTGTAAAAACTAAAGTGAGCCATGGTGCACCATATCATAAACATTACGCACACATGGTGGCATTCGGTGGGGTGCAATGGGGTGCAAGAAAATTGGCGCATCATGGCATGATAACCCCCTTTTCATAAATATGCTCCATAGTTTCAAGTTTGAGCCAGCCAGCACACACATGCAGCAGCATTGCATTTCACAAATCCAGTAACTGACGCGCCCCTCACCACGAGTCCACAGATTGGAGTTGGCCTCTTAGACTCATCATTATCCAATTTGATTCCCATGAAATTAATTACTTCCTTCTTCTGGCAGTTATTTAAATTGACAATTCACACTCTGAGTCCTTCCATCATCCTCCAGACTCTGATTAAAGATTACGTCAAACTCCATAACAACTGCATCCGAGAGTCACAGTCTACCAACCCAATAGAGATAGAGCGACAGGTAGCACATAGCTGTGTTTAACAACAAGAGAAACATTGAATATTTTTTTTTTGTCTGGACTATATTTGTGTTTATTAGTTAAAAGGACAGGTCAGATCATCTTCACAAATGTGAACCAGAAAACAAAGCAGTGTGAAACCACCAGCAAACAAATCTCACTAAGGGCCTCATTACGACGCTGGCGGCCGGCAGTACACCGGCTTTAACACCACCAGCAGACTGGCGGTGTACCGCCAGTGGATTATGACAGTGGCGCATTAGCCACGGCCATACCGCCGGCCCCTGCAAATTACCGCCAGGCATCCGCCAGGCGGTCATAATCTCCAACCGCCAACCTGTCCATGGCGGTAAACACCGCCATGGAAAGGCTGGCGGTAAGTGGGACTCAGGGTGCCCCTGTATTGCCCATGCACCTGGCATGGGCAGTGCAAGGGCCTCCAGGCACAGCCCCATTGCGCATTTCACTGCCCGAATTTCGGGCAGTGAAATGTGGGACAGGTGCTGCTGCACCCGCTGCACATCAACATTGCCTTCGGCTCTATTATGAGCCGGCTGCAATGTTCATGTGACGTTTCCGGTGGGCCAGCGGATGGAAACGCTGTTTCCATCCGCTGGCCCAGCGGAAAAGTCATGATAGGGAGCCATCAATACCACCAGCACTGGTGGTATATTGGTACCTGCAGCTTCGGCGGTCTTTCTATAAGACCGCCAAAGTTGTAATGCGGGTCTAAGTGTCAAGGGGGAAGGGGGAAGGAAAAAAATCACCTTCATGAAAAAAATATCATCCATTATTAGGCTACCAACATTGTAAATCAATCAGAACACAAACACACTCAAGTGTAAAAATATAGTTAAACTATAAACACCCACTCTCACTGTCCCTACTAGACATGAGTCACATGAACCATCTCAACATCGAAACAAGTATCCCTCATATCACTCATTGGGGCATATAGCATTACTTACCTGTTCCAGTCAAGCCTAGTGATACATTGCTGATCATCTTTGATTAACAAAACATTGTCCAGTAAGTTGTAAATCAAACATCTGGGCAGTCCTGCTAGGGGACAAAAAGGAAGGATAGGCACAGAATGGAGACATTCATTGTCTCTCCTTGAAGTGATTTTGGGGGTGGGGTAAACTTCTTCACTGAACACTGGGCCAACTCCAATCCGGCCATACATGTGCCTAAAACGGTTGCCGTTCATTAGCCATTTAGACCAAAACAAACAATATAAAATAATAAAGTTCCCCCAGCTAGCTATAGCCTTTTTTCTCAAAGGAGTTCATCATTAGAAGAAAATAAAAAGTTCTATGGTGCCACAGGTCTAGTCAGGGAAGTAGAGTTCATCCTCAAACTTGGTTCGCCCAGAAGTTGGTCAACTAACACACTGCCATGACCTGAGTCTAACCAATCACCCTTACCCACCTCCTATTGTACTTCAGGTATGTTATAATTCAGGGGTATAAAGTGCTGATTTATTTTGATCATGGTCAATCTCTTGATGTTTTTGGGTGAGAGACTGGTCCTTCTCAATGTGACAACTGTACCAGCTTCACTAAACACATGCTCAGCAGACACCTTGGCTACATGGCAAGCCAGATACATTATTGCCAGCCTGCTGAGCACTGGCCATTGGCACCTCTTCTCATAACAATACACTAATGGGTTTTGGTTCAGATAGACCTCCACTGGGTCATCCACCTAGGCCTGGACCATCCTCTCAATAGTCATTGGTGATCCACCTTGTTCGACTTCTTTTGCTTTAACCTCTGCAGTGGACTTAAGCCCTGCGTTTAAAAAACAATCAAATGCAGACTTTGTGGCTGCTATTCCTGTTGTTGTTGGTGTTGGTTTTTGCTGCCGGGAGCCAATAGCACTGACCACAGGCTCTATGAAAGTTGCAGGCTGTACCCCAGAACTTCTCCCCATGAGTGGGCCTCTAATTTCCGAGCCATTCTTTTTCTAGTTTGCTGGCTTGTTCAGCAATCCACGTCTTTTATGTTGAAACATCCCGGTTTGAAAAAGGAATGAAAGTGGCCAGTAATTGTTTGCACCGTGGGTCAAGAATTGTGGCACAGATGTAATGTTTAGAGGACACAATGGGGATCATTCCTACCCTGGCGGTCCTAGACCGCCAGGGTAGGGGACGGAGGAAGCACCGCCAACAGGCTGGCGGTGCTTCTGGGGCTATTCTGACCGCAGCGGTAAAGCCGCAGTCAGAAAAGGGAAGCCGGCGGTTTCCCGCCGGCTTCCCGCTGCCCCTGTGAATCCTCCACGGCGGCGCTGCAAGCAGCGCCGCCATGGGGATTCCGACCCCCTTCCCGCCAGCCTGGTTCTAGCGGTTTTCACCGCCAGAACCTGGCTGGCGGGAACGGGTGTCGTGGGGCCCCTGGGGGCCCCTGCAGTGCCCATGCCACTGGCATGGGCACTGCAGGGGCCCCCTAACAGGGCCCCACATTGATTTTCAGTGTCTGCTTGGCAGACACTGAAAATCGCGACGGGTGCAACTGCACCCGTCGCACACCAGCAACTCCGCCGGCTCCATTCGGAGCCGGCTTCCTCGTTGCTGGTGCTTTCCCGCTGGGCGGGCGGGCGGCCTTTTGGCGGTCGCCAGCCAGCCCAGCGGGAAAGACAGAATGACCGCCGCAGTCTTTTGACCGCGGTACGGTCTTCTGTCGGTTCCCGCCAGGCGGGCGGCGACCGCCGCCCTCCAAGGTAGGAATGACCGCCAATGTCTTTTTGTAGCCTTGTATTAACAGATATGCGAAAGATTAAGCTGTCTGCCAACTCCTGTGCATCTGCTTTTTCATCCACACCTGCGTACATTTCAGACACCTCCTTTAGCTGTTTCTGCAGCATATCCACCATTGGGATTGCTTGGCCCCTGGTACAGTCCTCCTTGCTGACTTCCCATTTGAACATTTCAAAAGGAAGCAGCATCTCTGTCAGGCATTTGACCAGGCCCTATTGGTCCATCTCAATGGTCATGCCTTTCACAGTTGCATCCCCTCTTTTGATGACATATTCATTGATCGGTCTGTACTGCTTAAAAAGACACTGAACCATGTAATAAGTTGAATTCCAATGTGTTGGCACCTCCTGTATGAGGGATTTGACTAGTATTATGTTTTCATGCTGTATAATCCTCAGCATCTTGCGGTCTTTAAAAGAATGGCTAAACCGAGTGCTGATTCTTCTACATTGTGACAATAAGTTGATAACTCTGAGTTCTTTTTTGAGAAAGTGCTGTACAATGATGTTTATGCAGTGTGCAAAACACAGGACCCTGAAATAGCCACCATCTGACATGGCTTTAACTATCTTACTGCCATTGTCTGTGGAAACAAATCCAATATTAGGACCTCTGGTTCCTTGTTGTTTCAGTCATCCAAGATGGTTGCAGCTGAATGGGATTTCTCCATGGTGAACATATCTACCCTTGCATGCTTCAGAGCACCATTACACATGTCAGCATGGTCAACACCTGTGAATATATGTTTTCTACTCCCCACAAAGAGAACCAATATGCTGTGATGCACATGCAATTAGTGGTTTGGCAACTGGTCCACATGTTTGCCTCAGGTGGATTGTGTGGACAGCACATCGAGATGTAGCCCTGGAACAGCTACGCTGGCAAAATAGGTCTGGCTAGCAACCTTCCATTGTGGGCAGATGGCCGCAATAAATTCTAAATAACCCATCCCTTCTACAAAAGAAAAAGGGAGGCTGTCCAATGCTAACATTTTAGTCAGCTTCCTCTTGTGCAAAAGTGCCATTGGGTGGTTGTGTTCGCACTACCCTCCTGCCCAAACATGGCAGTAATAGTAGCCTGGATATTTTTCTTTACTGGTGCCACTGATGCAAGTGACTTCATAGAAGAAAGTGGTGGTAGGCTCATTGTGCGCATCAGAGTGGCAGCCACTGTATAGGCTTGCCTTGCTCTTTCAACCTGACTTTGAGTCTTACTGAACCATTGTGATGTTGCTGATGTGGACGATGATACTACTGCACTGCCGGGACAGGGCTGATATGTGTAATGAAATTGTCACCTCTTCTTCACCTTCACCTTCCACCATGATCGTAGTGGATTCCTTGCTTTCAACACTTTCACCGACACCATTTGCAGGCTTTTGGCTGCTAAGATGCTCCTCCCAGCGGATTGGCCTCTGGTTCTGTAGTTTGTATCAGGCTTACCCCGACTAACACTTGCTCAGCAAATAGAGCATATGGCACTGTTCGCGTCCTTTTCACTAACCGTGAATAAGTCCCAAACTAGAAAGGTCAACTTTCTAACAATGGCACCACTGCCAAGGTCTGAAGAAGTGGCAGTAGGTGGGTGTTGTTTTGAAGACATTACATCCCTCGGAGCAGGTTGAGAAGGTGGGGTAATGTGAGACTTCACTGGGACTAGACTAACATCCATGGTGACTGGCTCATCATTAGACTCGTCACCCCCTATTCTTTATCCATAACTCTAAGGCTTTATGGAACCTCCTTTTTTACTCCTTGCCTCTTCTGGTTTGTCTTAGACTGAGGTGGCATCCAAGTGAAGAAGATGGCAGAGATCTGGAAGACAGTAGATCTTGTGAAAGAAGGGATTTTTTGGCTTCCTCAGAATGAAGCTCAACATCCTGATGTGCTCCTACTTCAAAAGGAACTGCTATTGCTGGCTGCGGCTGTTGTTGTCCACTGGCTTGACTTTCCGGCAACAATTCAGTGCTACTTTGAGAAAAGAGAAGTCCAATTCAGTGTCACTGATTGTTGGCATTGCTGTGATTAAAGAGGCTGTCTCTGTGCCACACATGTGCTTGGGTCTAGTTTCGAGTGGGGCCGCTGAGGCTGGAGTGCTTCTCCAAAATTGCTCCTCAGAGCCTGGTGCAGCAAGCACACGTTTTGAGCCAAATAAAATCTGGGACGGCATACCAGTGGTGGGAACCTCCTGGCCGCTTTCTTAGTAGCACCTTTCTTTGGGGCCATCTTGAAGCTGTCAGTTGGCAGTAGCACTTAGCTTCACAAGCTGAAGAGATGTCTGTGTGGTCATGAGTCTGGTCATGCATCACGTTATGCACAGGCCTTCTGTCCGGCAGTACTGTGGGTGCTGTCTATTTCTCTTTGTGCACCTAAAAGCAAACATGCAAGAAGAATATCAGTGAAACATGGCATTGTTGCAGTTACACTAGTAGTAGAAATAATAATTTAGTGGTTACTTAAATTATAAATAATTCTGAAATAATGCAATGTAACCATTTGTAAGATCACACCGACATTAAGTTTCATTATCATGTACATTCAGGAAGGATAAGAAAGAGCAACAACTACAACATACAGAATGTAACTGTTAGCCTTATGTGCATCAAGTTGGCATGTGGCACTCAGGGAGGTGCTGGTGACAAATTGAATAATCCTTGCATAATGTAATATAGTGCAGCTGTACACCTATGGCAGACATGGGACTAATGGAGAAAATGGAAACAAAACTTAAACTTAAAATAATAAAAAATGACATTAAAATGTACTTAAAAATAAAGAAATTGTAAAATCAAGGGAAAAAATTATAACTATTAATTATTCCTACTCTTAATATTATCTTTTGCAACATTTGTGAAACGAATTGTTTAAAAAAGAATAACATTTAAAACAAATACAATTCAATTGCTGAGGTACTAGGGGAAGGGGACCACTATGAAAAACCACAGGAATTTGGGAGGCAAGTAGTGATGCAGGTGAAAAAATGCAAAAATGTATATAATAAAATATAAAACACTAGTCATACAGTGCATTTAATATTAAGCATTGACCTACCTGGCCTCAAGCATAACACACAAAATGGCCACCAGCCACTTGGTCAAACAACAACCAACAAGGAGGCATTGCCACGACAACAAAGAAGAACACCTGCACACTGGCTGCCTACATAAAATGGCCACCAGCCACATGTTCAAATAACAACCAGCAAGGAGGCATGATCACCTCAAAAAGGAAGAACACATGCAGGCCTAAAAGCACACTGGCTGTCTACATGAAATGGCTGCCAGCCACCTGGTCAACAAACAACCAGCAATGAGGCATTGCCATCACAACAAAGAACACATGCAGGCCTAAAAGCACACTGGCTGACTACAAAAAATGGCCACCAGCCACATGGTCAAACAACAACCAGCAAGGAGGCCTGGCCACAACAAAGAACACATGTACTCCTAAAAAAAGCACACTGGCTGCCTACATAAAATGCAGCCAGCCACATGGTCAAATAAGAAGCAGAGGGACAATGCATTGAAAATTCTGTCACACAATATTAGAAAACCACGCTGCGTGGGCTTTGTGACGTTATCAGCAGCCACAAGCGGGTGTTGCACTTGGTTTCTCCAGCCATCTTGCGTCGATCTCCCAGCCACGATGCAGGCGGAGCATCAATTTTAGCCACAAGGCCGGCGGCCTGTCGTTTATCAGCTGCGTTGCAGATGGTGCGTCAAAAATTTCCCTGCACGTCATTCTGTGCGTGGATTTTCTTCCAACTTCACCTTTCAAGGGCCAGATAGGGCCTCACTTGGCAGGGCAGGAGTCTAGGCAGAAATTCCAGTGCTGGCAGAGGAAGTCTTTGAAGGCCCTGAGACTTCAAAATAGGAGGCAAGCTCAGTTCAAGCCCTTGGAGATTCTTCTGCAGCAGGAATGCACAACAAAGTTCTAGTCTTTGTCCCCTTTCCCAGGCAGAAGCAGCAACTGTAGGATAGCCCAACAAAGCACAGTCAAGGGCAGCACTTTTCCTCAGCTCTTCAGCTCTTCTCCTTGGCAGAAGTTCCTCTTGGTTCCAGAAGTGATCTAATTTTCAGGGGGTTTGGGTCCAATACTTATACCACATTCTGCCTTTGAAGTAGGCCTACCACAAAGGAAAATCTCTGTTGTTCACAAGATCATGCCTTGCCCAGGCCAGGCCACGGACACATACCAGGGTGTTTGACACTACATTGTGAGAGGGCAGGCACAGCCCATTCAGGTGTAAGTGATCACTCCTCCCTCCACTCTAGCAGAGATGGCTTATCGGGATATGCAGGCAACACCCCATCTCCCTTTGTCTCACTGTGTAGAGGGGATTCACAAACAGCCCAACTGTCAAACTGACCCAGACAGGGAATCCACGAACAGGCAGAGTCACAGAATGGTTTAAGCAAGAAAATGCCCACTTTCCAAAAGTGGCGTTTTCAAACTAACAATCTAAAAACCAACTTCACCAAAAGATGTATTTTTAAATTCTGAGTTCAGAGACCCCAAACTCCAAATTTCTATCTGCTCTCAAAGGGAATCTGCACTTTAATAATATTTAAAGGAAGACCTTATGTTAACCTATGAGAGAGATAGGCCTTGCAACAGTGAAGACTAATTTAACAGTATTTCACTGTTAGGACATGTAACACACATCAGTACATGTCCCACCTTTAACATACACTGCACCCTGCCCATGGGGCTACCTTGGGGCTACCTTGGGCCTTCCCTAGGGGTGCCTTGCATGTATAAAAGGGAAGGTTTAGGCCTGGCAAGTGGGTACATTTGCCAAGTCAAATTTCAGTTTAAAACTGCACACACAGACACTGCAGTGGCAGGTCTGAGCAATGTTTACAGGGCTACTAATGTGGGTGGCACAACTAGTACTGCAGGCCCACTAGTAGCATTTGATTTACAGGCCCAGGACATCTCTAGTGCACTTTACTTGGGACTTGCTAGTAAATCAAATGTGCCAATCGTGGGTAAGCCAATTACACATACATTTTACATAGGAGCACTTGCGCTTTAGCAGTGGTTAGCAGTGGTAAAGTGCCCAGAGTATCAAAACGGCAAAAACAGAGTCCAGCACACATCAACAACCTGGGACGCAGAGACACAAAGTTAGGAGAGACCACGCCAAGGATGCTGAGTCTATCAAACAGCAACACTCATCATACAAAGGCATCACGTATTACCCCAGCATACACTGTTTGCAGAAGAAAAGTGAAATACCACCTAAAAACATTTTGTTATATTTAATCCAGTACCATTCATGGTGTTTCAGTTCAACAGACACAACTAGGCCCCAAATGCACGCCACCCACCACAATAAATTGAAAAAATTGAATAAAATGACAGATAAATCCTGGTGCATGCCCTCTTCAACACCCTTTACACACGTGTTTTTGAATTTACTTGTGAAATCTCAAAGACAACAAATTCCTTAAATCCAGTGATACATCCAGGAGACAAAAAAGTGATCGTTCCAGTCCAAATCCAAGTTAAAAGTGACCAGGAGATGGACAAAGCACTGGGAGGAGCCTGTTGGACAGGTAGAGAAAGTTGGAGTCTCTGTGGCACTTCCTGTTGTAATTAAAAATTACTCCTTGTACAAAAAATGTAACACAAACGGTCCATTAGAGAAGAATTGTAACTCAAAGTTGTCTTTTTGATGAGGTTTTAGCTGCTTGAGCTGCGCCAGGGTGCTACCACAGTCGATCACGCTCACTTGCACTTGCCTACGTCACAAAAGATGTGCAGGAAGTCGCTGGTGCAGCCCTAAATCTTGCGGGGAGTAAAATATCTTGTTTGTGCTCGCAAGTGACCAGAAATCTCTCATCTCACTTCCCGCACATGTGAAATGACATCAAGTACACGCCAATGGGGAAAAAGCTCTGCTCCGTTGCAGAGTGCAGAGTCTATCGGTATCTCCACATTCTCCGTGGAATGCAGAGTTGCTGAATTTCGCAAACTCCACCAGCAGAGGATTTTTTTTTTTTGCCCAGGCCTAGCCCTAAGTTCTAGATGATAGGCTAAGAAAGGATGAGTAGTATGAGTGCAGCTATGTATGGTTTGCACCACCAGCATAGGTTTGCAGTGATTTGTTATTTGCACCAACACCTGTGAACAAACAAGTATGAATAGTTTATCACAGGACACAAAAGATTTCATGTTTTTTATCATTATTATCATTTTTACCCTTATTTTCATAAATGTTTATTTTGTTTATGTCTTCAGTCATGTGGTTTTAAAAATGAGTTTCTATGTCATATGCTTTTTAATTTTGCAGGACCCATAAGGCACATGGGGCCAGAAGTAACAAAGGGTTTTACCCATTCTGTGTCTATGGGAAAATGTGTTTGTACATACAGCCCATGATTCCTGATAGACTGGCTTGCAGGACTGTACTAATAGGTATTGAGTGCCTATAATTGTTTGAATGCTGTTGCATATTCAGAGTTAGGAGTCAGAAAAACTGGGATTAAATGTCCTAAAGATAACCTGGGAGCCGTTAGAAGGCAAGTTGGACCGTAGGATGCAGGGTTACTAACTAAACCTGAGTGTTAATCCAGCTTTCAATCATCCCCTAGATCTACACACAACAAAAGGACAAATCTTGGGATTAGATACACAGCTTTTATTAAGTCTAGATCCTGTTTCCACTTTTGCCCAATATGTTATGAAGCAATCCTCATAACCGTGAGGATCCCATTAACCACTGTTAGGTTGTTTGCCGAATGAGGTGTGGCAGATGATGAAGCATGACTACCAAGGTCTGTGAGGCCACACCTATCACATTTTTGTATTTGTTAAAGGCTTACACATCCTACACATGCCTGTGGATATAGGTATACAGACCCTATAGTAATAGGGAAATTCCCATGATTTGCGCAGTTTTGTTTTAAGACTTGTCACTTGTTTGCTCTTTTTTGTTGCAGACGTTGCAAATGGTCACTACGACAGAGGATGATAGTGCTGCTGCAGAGACATCCCAAGAATCAGTTGAACCTGAAGATTTTTTCTGGTCTTTAATTTGAGTTATTATATCTCATTTCAGCTTGAAAGCTTGGACTGGCAACTCACAAGCCAGTTCCAAAGATTAGATTTTTTTATACCAATGAAGAAATGATCAAAAACTTAAGCATATTCTTTTTTGGAAGAGTGGGCCAAGGGGCAGAGCCTACCCAAAAGGATAGTTTTATATTAGTTGCTTTTCCTGCTTGGAGATTTTAGGTGGGAAGCAGACTAGAGTAGGACCCTTCAAAAGAGCGCCTGCTCCTCTTGTCCCACTAATGACTTTGATCCTCCAGAATAATTTCTAACTTTGAAGGTAAAACCTTATCCCGAAATGAACCACTGACTTTAAATAGATCATGACAGTGCAAATTAGCTGCAAAGTGTGCCAATGTCCA
This sequence comes from Pleurodeles waltl, assembly GCF_031143425.1. NCBI lineage: Eukaryota > Metazoa > Chordata > Amphibia > Caudata > Salamandridae > Pleurodeles > Pleurodeles waltl. The sequence continues at coordinate 284,990,375 of NC_090447.1, forward strand.
ATTCAACTGCACCCCATAAACTAACCTCCATTTTGCTTTTGTGATTTTGATATAACATTTTAACAGTGCCTCTGATAGTGTTCATTTATTTAGTAATTTACGCAATAAATGAGTCTCATTTAACTAAAATATATTCTTAAGAAAACTACATATATGTTCAGAGGCCCTTCTTGGATTAATTTTCTATAATTGCTTACTGGACTAGCTGCACCATAGATATGGAATGATTGGCATCTTTAGCATGATCTCTAATTGTTCAAAATTACAGGATTTCCACAACACAGGTCATGACCACCCAAAGGCAATAGTTGAAAACATTGGCAATAATTTGCACATTAAGAGTTGGTCTTGCAATTGTGAGAACCCAGGCTGCTGCTCATACATACTCTAAGGGCACTGCCCATGAGAATAAGGTTTACTGACAAAATGTATTTAACACTTCTGACATTGAGATGAAGCCTGTGCTATTTGCACAACAGGCAACAGGAAACATATCACAAAGAGATGCCTGCATGGCAAACAGTTATTGGACTGCATGACAACCTTAGAAGTGCTAGCCTGCCAGGCAGATTTTACATTTCAGAGAAAATAGCTGCAGTGGAGGTACCAGTCTCAGGAAGTGAGTCTTGTGATGAAGGTAGTGAGGGTGAAAAATGGTGGCTGCAACAAAAGACTGTAGTAAACTTCCCTGAAAGAACCAGAAGACCTGAGAAACTTCCAGATTGTCACACAGTTGGCACTTGACAGTCTAATATCAAGAGAATGTTTTTAGACTTCGTGGTGTCAAGAGTATAATTCATGGATCTTTCTGGGAATATTCAGTGATGGGTCCTAAAGAGTACCACATTCTTATTGGTGTGGACCCTTTTCAGTAGGTAGTGAAAATACTTGCATACAGTACATTACAGCTCACACTAACTGAAATACATTGCATTGAGAGGCCTGGCCATTTCATTTGTTGCTGCAGTGAGATAAGACAAAATAAGAAGTTGGGGCATCGTTAGTTCTGTTTGCAGTTTTTGTTTGCAGAGTTAAGAAAATGTTGCTCGTAATTAATAGAATTGGGGTTTCTGGTTATCAGAGTATGTACCCTGTACAAGCAGGAACTACCACATCTAGTCAGGGTAAGCTAGATATACACGTAGCGATAACTTGTGCTCACCTGTTGGTAGCTTGGCACCGATCAGGCTGGCTTATATAAAGAGGCAATGTGTACATTATTTGTGCAGCACACACAAACACACACACATAGACACACACACACACACACACACACACACAGAGTAACACAATGAAAACACCACAAAAGACTCCAAAAAAGAGGAAATAATTTTATGAGTAAATCAAAACCGAAATGACAAACATAAAAAACAGCAGAAGTCACAATATGAATGTTTAAAGACTAAACCAAAAATAGTGCTTAGAAATCAATAGTGCTAAAAGGTTACTTGAGGTCATGCTAGACCAGGATAGATCCAAAGTTCAGACCGACCAAATGGAGGGCAGGCTGGCTACAGGGCTCACACAAAGCTGAGAAAGTGTCAACTTTGAGGAGTGATGCGAAAGTGGTATATTGGTTCAGACCCCTGCAGTCCGGTTGATGTGTCGGTGTTGAGCCCCGTAGTCAAGTAACGTGTCAGCATCAAATTCCATTGAGATGTATGCAATGGATCGTCATCGACCTGTATATCGATGTCCTCAGATCAGCAATGAGTTGTCGTCCAACCTCGCAGTCGGGTCCCTCATTGTGGTCAAATTGGCAATGCATCAGAGGTCACTGCATTCGTTCTGAGCAGTGCAACGGCCCAGATGTGTTGATTCTTGCAAAGAATCAGCTGCAATACCCACCTATAAGGCCCAGGAATGGGTTGGCACATCAGGCAAGAGTAGACCACACAGATGGCAGCAGGAGCAGAGTTGCAGGCAGCCTTTAATGTTCCTGAGACTGCAGAAGAACATGGAGCAAGCCAACAAGCCCTTGGAGTCACTCTGGATCAAATGAGAGGGTCCAGTCCTTCCTCAGCAGGGTAAATATCAGCAGGGTGGCTCACCAAGACAGAGAGAAGTCCTTCTTAGAAAACAGTCCAGAGTGAGAGACCCGGTTGCTTTACCCAAATGAGCCTTTGAAGTGGGGATGACTTCACAGAAGGGTCTTTGAAGTGTGCAGAGGTCCTTTTTTCCTCAGCCCTGGCTCCAGACTATCAGTGGGGGTAATCAGCCCTTTGTGTGGAGACAGGTACTACCTATTCAGGTGAAAGTGTCAGCTCCCCCTCCTCCCTTAGTGCCCAGGAAGAGCCCTCAGATTGCAGATAAGTAGTCACCTAACCTTCCTGTGTTTGTGGATGTCTAGAGAACAAACGCACAGAGTGTAGCTGTCTCCTACTCAGATGTGTTTTGAAGACAGGCTGCAAGGCACACAGATCAGTAAGAGCGGAGAAATGCCCTCTTTCTCTGGGATTTCTTAAATAGTAATGTTAAATCCGACTTTACCAGTAAAGAGGATTTCTCATTACCATTCCAATTATATGAAACATAATGCAGCTACTCCTTTCTGATCAGGAATTACAGTTTAAAAGTATATTCAGGAACTCCCAATGCTAGCCTATGAGATGAGTAGCCCTCACAGTAGTGAAAAATGAATTGGACTGTCTGTCACTACCAGGACATGCAAAACTTAAAAGTATACGTCCTACCTTTTACTTGCATAGCGCCTGTCCTGTGGGCTACCTAGGGCCTACCTCAGGTGTGACCTATATGTAATAAGTGGAGTTTAAGGCTTGGCAAGTAGTTTTTAATGCCAAGTTGAAGTGGCAGTCAAACCACACACACAGGCTCTACAATGGCAGGCCTGAGACATGTTTAAAGGGCTACTTCAGTGGGTTGCACAGTCAGTGTTGCAGGCCCCGTTAGTAGCATTTAATATAGAGGTTCTGGTATCTAGTATGTCACTTTATAAGGGTCTTACAAGTAAATTAAATATGTCAATTATGTTTAGTGGAGAAGCACATGCACTTCAGCATTGACGAGCAGAGGTAAAGTTTCAGAGCCCTAAGGCCAACAAAAAGATTCAGCAAAGAGTGGAGGGTAAAAGGCAAAACGTTTAGGGTAACCATGCAGAGAGGGCCATTGTGCAACATTAATCTACTGTGTATTTCTTATGGCATAGATTACCATTTTCCTGTTAATGTCCACTATTAAATGCACCATTCCCAAGAGCACCTAAAGCAAATTGAGCCCAGATGTCAAATAGTGATGTACAGAATACTAGCCTTTCCAGGAGTGGAGGAGAGAGAGAGCAAATTTACAGCATATCAGTGCTTCAAGAATGACATGGGTGTTTGTTTTGAAAGTCTGCTTTCACTGGAACATAGAGAGCTACATGACAGGTATGCCACAGAAACATCAATAGGGTGTTTACAGAGTGAGTCCATACTAGATACATCTTTGAAAGGCACATAGTAATAGAGAAGAACTGGAGCCTAATTCGGAGTTTTGAGGACAGGATACTCTCTCGTAAACACAATGGAATACCCTGTCAGTCAAAAAATGTGTTTTCAAAAAATCAAAAATAATTTAAAATGTTTGAAGATCATTTTATCGGTATGTGTTTATATATATGTATATATAGAGGTGGAGAGCAGCTCCAGTAAGGAGCAACCTGCAACACCAGCAACACTCTGGATTTGCTGCCTCAAATGTCTGTTTTTCTAGCAAAGTTTTTAAGCATAGGATTGGAACAGTGTTATCCATGACAAGCCAGGTCTTGAGCTGTTTTCTGAAGTCAGGCACGGAGGGAGAGGTGTGCAGGTGGAGGGAGAGGTCATTCCAGGTCTTGGCAATGAGGTGGGAGACAGAGTCTCATTCAGAGCGTTCGCTGCAGATGTGGGGGACTCAAGCCTGTGCGTGTGTGGCTATGTGGAGTTCCCTGGTCAGTAGGTGAAATGTGAGGTGGTTGTTGAAATAGGCGGGTCGAGTATTGTGATGGGCTTTATAGGTGTGCATGCAGAGTTTGAAGAGGCATCTTTGCTGTACCGAGAGCCAGTGGAGGGCCCTGAGGTGGGGAATGATGCTGGTTCTTCTGGGGACGTTAAGGTTGAGTCTTGCTGATGTGTTTTGGATGGTCTGGAGGTGGTTGAGGAGCTGCTGTGTGGTTCCAGAGTAGATAGCATTTCTGTAGTTGAGACGGCTGGTGATGAGGACCTGGATGACTGTCTTCCTGGTGGAAATGGGGATCCATTGGAAAATCTTGCAGAGCATGTAAAGGATGTGAAAGCAGGCAGAGGAGTCTGCATTGATCTGTTGCATTATGGTTAGTTGGGTGTCAAGGATGATCCCTAAGTTGGAGCGTGGCTGGAGGGCATGGGTTGGGGTCCATGGGTTAAAGGACACCACAAGTCATCCCAGGGAGTTGACATGCTTCCACAGATGAGATTTTCCATTTTACCTGAGTTTAGTTTGAGACAATTATTTTTCTGCCTGCAGTTTGTTCCAGTTCTGTTTTGTATTCTTTGTTCTTCTTTTTCAGGAGTCCTTGATTCCAAGGTTTTTTCCCACCTTGTTTTTTTTTTTTTCTCTGTCATTCCTTCTGGAAGTTACGGCCTGCTTGGTGTCATATTATCAGCATAACCGTGGCTACTGGAAAGGGTCGCCCCTATCTTGGTCAATCCAGAACAAACAAGAAACCAAGTGGTGTCCAGAGACTTGCTGATTATAGCGGTAAGAAGCACTCAAGTCGTGACAGATTGCATCGCCCAAAAGTTCTGCGTTGCTCTGGAGCCACGGAAGGTCCACCAGAAGATGTCGTGGATACTGCATAGTCAATGCTTCATACCGTACAGCAACAGGCACAAGAATTCCAACAACTATGTACCGAAAATACTGCTCTAAGACAGGCCCTGGGGACTCCATTCATTGATGTACCTACTACACCATGTTATTCTGGAGACCCAAATAAGTTAAAAGAATTTCTGGATTCCTTAAAAGTATATTTTGCTTTTCGACCCTCTCAGTTTACCCAGAATAAGACCAAGGTGGGTTATTTGATAAGCTCCCTGTCTGGTCCAGCCCTATCCTGGGCAACCCCATTGTAGCCATCAATGACTCCTTATTATCTAACTATTCAGATTTCCTTCAAGCCTTTAAACAAATGTTCGGATGACCTGGACTGGAAGCTGCTGCTGAAGAGGCATTATGCGAAATACCATAAGGGAATTAGGATGTCCTTAATTACATAACTCGTTTCAAACAACTAGCAGCTAAAACCACATGGGTTGAACGTACTTTTATGACAGTCTTTCGTCAAGGGCTATGAGACTAAATAAAAGATGAACTGGTGCATTCCATCCAGGCATCATCATTGAAGGAACTGATGGATCTGACACTTAATATTATGAGAGCGTAGATTGGAGAAACGAAGGTCCAGGTTTTCATCCCAGCCTGTGTCTATTCACCCCTCTGCACGTCGCCCTGAAGAAGCTCGATCAGAAAAAACAGTTTCTACAGATGAATAACCTATGCAAATAGATGTTGCTTGTGGACCGCCATCTGAAGCAGAGCGAGAAAACAGATGACGCAAAGGCTTGTGTCATTATTATATTATTATACACCTGCAAATGAGAAAAACGTGAAGCCAAGGGAGATCATTATTCTTTTTCTTCAACACACAGATTTAATGTGGATCCTTTTACCATCTAAAAACACAAAACTTCTACAATGGTCTGGCCATAAGGTTTTACTTTTTCAAGATGTTCCCAATGCAACAGCAGCCAGACTCAAACATTTTTGGGAGTTTTGACTACAACCTAAGTCTTTCAATATAAGATACAGCTTACTTTATCCTTGTATCTTTAAGATAACATATAAGGAAACATCTTATTCATTTGAAGATCCTGCTAAACTTCAAGATTTCCTTCGTCTGCACTGCCATGAGGCCATGGTACTTGGAGCTACTGCGAAATGACATTTCATTTATATACATTTACTATACTGAGATTACTTTACACTTCCTTCATAGTCCTTGCTTTTTGATGTTATATATTATTCCATATATTTAAGTATTTGTTTCTTTTTTGTATTATTCTCCAAAGTCAACCATTGCAGATTGTTTGTCTCCAGTGTCATTCATGTATCGTGGTCATCTGTTGATTATCATATATCCCTAACTCTGTCAACTCCGGTATGTCCTCTGATATGGTCATTTTCTTTTTTTTATTTTGGTTCTATGCGGCTTAAACTCTTCTCTTTTACTGTTTCTTATATAATGTGGTTTCTTTTTAATTGTCACTATTACAACTAAGATTTTCTTTAGCCGGGGATGAGTTCAGACCTTTCTTTTGTGGCTCTCCACTCTCTCTGTATCCTTTGCCATCCTTATCAACTTCAGGTTCTTTCTGCAAACAAGGTTTCTTCTCCCTGGGTTGCCTTCTCCTCTAATATGTTTTTCGAGGGTATTTCACCCTTTCTCCTTCCTTCTCTTTCTTTCTATTCTTTGTTCGGACTTTTTCTTCATTTCCAAAACTTCTGATCTCTGTATTCAAGGAATTGAGTAATACTCCTAATGCATATAGATGACTTCACATGACACGTCACTCAGAATTACTTCTTAAAATGTTAAGGATTTGAAGAACCCAGTTAAACGCCAACGTGTACTTTCTCACCTCTCTCGCTTACACTGCTATTTAGTACTTCTTCAAGAAACTCATATGACAAATGCAGATTCACATAAGCTTAAGAAGAAATGGAAGAGGGACATACATCTTTCTCCAACAGTTCAAGGTAAAAATGGGGTGGCAATACTTTTTTCATAAAAGGGTAAATATTAAAGTTGCCAAGCAAGAGCGTGACAATGATGGTCAGTGGGCCATCATACAATTTAAAATACATACTATTCTATATACTTTTATGAATGTTTACAGGTCCACAACTCCAGAACCTAGTTTTTGGAAAATGATTTCCCAAAATAGTTTAGAACATCGTACTGATAACCTTAATTTAGGATTAGATTTCAATACTATTTTTTATCTTTGTTTAGATCGAAGTCCACAACCAAATTCATTCTGAACAATGCACATGAATCATTCATACAATTAAACATAATGCTCTTTGTGATTCTTGGAGACTAGCCCATCTATCTCTTCAAGAATACACTTTCTATTCTACTCCCCACGGCTCCTAAACTAGAATAGATTACATGTTTCTTAGCAAGCATCTTACACAATACATTTTACATTCAGAAATAGGCTCTATCTTAGTTTCCGACCATGCTCCAGTCTCTACTGATATAGACATTCTCTAGAACTCTTCCTTCAAATCTAAATGGAGATTCAATAATTCTTTATTTCCAGATACATCTTCCATATCCGCATTTAAAGAAATTATCCCAGAATACTTTGATAATAATGACACAGGTGATACTTCCTTTCAATTTTTTTGGGATCCTTTTAGGGCTATTTCCACAGGTTTTATTTCAATTATGTTAATATTAAAGCACTGGAACACAAGTTCTATACTTCTAAACAAAACAAAAAAAGACCTCCAAGAGTTACTTGCTGCTAAGATTCAATTCAACAAAGTCACAACAGAAAAGGCATGTGGAACACTTTTAAAGGTTAACGCACAATACTATGGAGGCAAGAATAAATCAGGTGTTCTTTAAGCTCCCTTTCTTAAAGGTAGAAAGGTGAACAGTTCTGTTAAATCTATTATCAATGCATCTGGTGATACTCTTTTAAACAATGCAGATATTGTAAAAACATTTACATTTGATAAAAACCTCTACACCCACAATCCATGCCTCCCGACGATCTAATTAGTAACTATTTTTCTCTTCCTTCAATTCAGAAACACTCTCAAATTGATTTGTCTCTTTTAGATGCTCCATTAAAATTGGATGAATTATATTCAGCAGCCAGAAATCTTCCTTCCAGTAAAGCACCAGGTCCTGGTGGATTTACTGTAGAATTCTACCTACAATTCTCTAATCTAATTTTTCCTCAATTATTCGAACAAATTACTTATATCATCACAAATAACTATTCATCTGGTACAGTCACAGAAACAATGATTTGCATCATCCCTAAAAAAGAAAGAGATCTCTCTCAATGTAATAATTATCACCCTATTTCACTTATAAATTGGGATTGTAAAAATGTGTTAAAGGCACGTGCCATTAGATTAAATACATTTATACCTGATTTATTTGAGGGTGAACAGTTGGCTTTTGTTAAAAGCAGGGATATTGTAGATAACTCATGTGTATTTCTGAACATTCTCAGCAAAGCTCCCAAACTTAAACATTATTTAGCTGTTATTGCTCTGGATGCTGAAAAAGCATTTGATAGAGTCAACTGAAAATGTGTGATTCAGGCCCTTTGCTTGCATGGCTTTGGTGCATGATTCATTAAATTAATATAATTATTATACTCTTCTCCACTCTCCTCCATATTAGTAAATGGAATTTAATCACTGTACTTTTCCTTAAATAATGGTACACAACAAGGATGCCCATTATCCCCAGTGCTTTTCATATTAGCATTAGAACCTTTTTTACATAGTCTCACAAATTCCGACAATTTTTCTGGTTTTCATTATAGAGATATCCATGTTAAATGTATTGCTTACGCTGATGATATTTTATTCTACATTTCCAAAGCAGAATCCTACATCCCCATTTTTTTGACCAATGGCATCAGTATTCAAAAGTCTCAGGTTATAGACTTAACATAGATAAATCCAAAATAATGCCTTTAAAAAAATATTGTCTTCTAACTGAATTTGCAGGTATAGGTCTGGCATGGAAACCTGACAAAATAAATGCTTGGGAATATTATATTGTAATAGACACTATTAAAGTCAATATGGATGTTATGCTCTCCAAAATTACTAAGCTGTCCCAAAACAGGTCTCCTCATTTTCTTTCTTGGTGGGGAAGACTTGATTCTATGAAAATGATGTTTCTCCCAATTATCAAATTATTTTTAATGGTGTTGCCTCTTAAAATACCTGGGAAATATTTTAAATCAATTGATAAGATTTTAACATATTTCTTATGGAATTGGAATACACCTTGTATTTCTTTAATTCGTTTAAAGTTTCCTAGGAACTCAGGTGGAGTTGAATTTCCCAATTTTTGCCAATATCATAAAGCATTTAATATGAAGCAATGCCAAGGATCTTTCTAAATGATTTGAAGTCTCAAAAGTAGCTATGGTATCAATTAGAACAAGCTTTAATTTCTCCCTTCCTTCATTAACATGTCTTATATATGTCGCAGCCCCCTAAATATCCAATACCATCATTGCTTTCATTCTCATGTTCCCTATTCTGACCATATATCATCACTAACTCTTCTTCTAGAGAAAACGTTTACTTAGCCTTATTTGGTACAGTAAACATCTTTTGCATAAATACAAGCCACTCTTTTGGCGTACTTGGCTGCACAAAGGTATTGTTATAGTCTCTCAACTTCTTCTTCCTGATTGTGTCATAATTCCCTTTAGTTCCCTCTCCTCCACTTATTACCTGCCTCCCACAAGTGTTCAGCAATACCAGATTCTGAAACTACTTATTGCACATGCCATTATAAGGTTTTCTTCCTCTTCTTTACACCAAACTAACTAAAAGTCATTCCCAGATCCCATTACAATCTACTTCAAAGCTGCACTTATATATAAAACCCTCACAACTCCTTCAATAGATAGGCCTAAATTCAAAATGGGAAAGCTATGGGAACAATAGCTACTTTCTGATTGGCCTATCTCTTTACGGCAACAAATATGGGATAAATTATACTCCATTGCTCGCCCAGAAAATCTCACTCAAGCTTTATATTATTTTTACAATAGGATGTTTTATACACCAGATCACCTTCCTATACTAAAAATTCTGAAAACTGACACTTGTTGGCATTGTAACTCTAGTTCCAGATCCTATATTCATATGTTTTTTTCATGGTCCAGAGTTACCCAGTTAAGGGAAAATGTTTGGTCTACATTGAAAAAAATCACTGGTTCCCAGGTTCCCTTTTCCATCAATGCACTTTTCTTAAGAAGTTTGAATAATATCTGGCTTCATAATAAAAGGTGTCATAAATTAAAAGGTCTGCGTGTTGCCATCGCTTACCAGATGATTACTTCCAACTGGAAGTCTACTGAAAATGTTTCCTATCTGCAGTGGTGGAAATTGGTGTGCCATAATCACCATCTAGATCGTTACAATTTACCTTCAACTTTATTAGAGAACAAGAGAGAAAAACGACAGAAACCATTACTGTCATTTTTATCAAATACTGCTTAGATTCTTCATTAGGAATTTTTTAGTCTCAGTAGATTACCATTACGTCAGTCTACAGTTGTATTTTATTAAATATATTGTCTAATATTCCTTTCAATATACAAAAACTTTTAGCTTATTGTTTTTATAGATTCATACTTTACTATGTTATTATTTTATAACTTTGAAGTTTTGGTATACTCTTCTGCATTTAAAAAATATTGTATAAATTGGGTTACTTATAATATACAGTTTTTACTTACCTTTTCTCTCTTTCTTTCCTTTCCTTTCTTTCTCACTCTTTTCTCCTTTCCTTAAAAATTCCTTTCTACTTTTACATTGCTCTAATTCGTCTAACATACAGTTGCATATTTTAATGAGCACATTTTATTTGTACATGATGTATTGGAGCTGTCATGAACAATCATATTAATATTACTCTACTTATTAATTGAATTATTATTCTTGAATATCTGTACTTTATTAATCTCCATTTTAATAAAATTTGTTGAACTAAGAAAAACTATACACAAAAATAGAGAGACAAGCATTTTTTGGGCAAAATGTAATTTATGCAAGCGTAATTCAGCTACTTTCAGGAACTTTACATCACAATTGTTATGTGAAATTTCGAAAATTATGTCATTATGTTGCTTTGAGAAACTACGTGGCATTCGTGGTAAAACAACAGAAAGCAGTGTTATGCCTAACTGCATCTTCACAACAAAAATTTATGCAAGGATGCATTTCATGCTAAAATATAGCACAAAATGACAGATTTGTATTTTGCATAATTATGTTTAATTGCACATTATTGTGCTAAACAATATCAGAATTATGACAAATTTTACACACTCCCAATGGAATCCACAAGGAAATGGTATAACAATAAAACTAATGCAAACAAACGGTATGCCACAGTATGTGAGGCACAAGCCCTGCTATTGCTTGTCCTTCATTTGTTCTGGGTGTGAAAAATAATATTACACTTACTTTCTCTCTACACTTCATCCTGAAAATCTGCCCTGTCCTCTTTAACGCTGGTCTTTCTGCTGGCAACCACCTCTTGTGCTCCTCTAATCCTGTGCACATTGCACTTTTCTCATTCAGAGTGCTACTCGTTTTCACATTTGCATAGTGAACAGGTGTTCACCATACTTCATTAACATGCATCATAAGTACAACTTTACAGCAGTGAACACTTTTCTAATACAATGAAGATTTATAAGACAGATGGTTGCATTGTATGCTTCATTACACTCACAGAACATGTTGAATACATTGAGCTGCTGGAATGCAAATGTTCCATACATGAGAAATGTGCATCACCTTCTGTTACCCAATTACTACCTCGTGTTGAGGCATGTAGTGTCTTTAGTTATATACCTCAAAATATTATTTATCCTTTATTTACAAAGGAACTCTCCACCTTACTGCAAATAAAATATAAAACAACTTTTAATACTTACAATACTTACGAATGCAAAGCCTGCATCATTTTGCAGGAAAATAAAGACCACAAAAAAGACCTTATGTATACAATAAATGTATAAAGAATTTGAGTGATGCTTCAATTTACTTATTAGTTGTAAAATTATGCCTTTGCTTCTGAGTCTGCTTCACAATGCAAGCACTAAATACTCCATAGGAGGCAAAATGATACACCAAGCAGCCAGTAGTACGATGAGAGAAATATTGCCATCGCTGGAGCTGAAACCCAGACTATTTATATTTTACAGAAATGGGTACGATAGGTCGGTTCGACTGGTCCACTCTGAAGCTATGTCCTGACATATCAGCATGCTTCACTACATACATGCTGCCATTTTCTCCACTGCATGCTTTCGCATGCACATTAAAAACTTGACCTATTGGCTTTGTCAGTACATGATTGTGTCAAACATGTCTCTTTCTTGAGTACCATTCAAATAAAATTGGACGTATTTACAGATTCATTGCATTACAGGTGAAGGTACCTACACGATTGTTTACTTTTATCCTCATACGACATGTTGTTAATTGTGCCAGAAGTATTTTACAAACAAATGTAAGTTAGTATATGGTCAACAATTTAATCATGTATTTGGGAATTCAATTTTAGAAAGCACTGTACATTGTAATGCATACAGTTCTAATGTCACCCCTTTATTAGCCATTTGCAATAAAATAGCTTTCTAGTTGCATGACGTTTAAAACATGACTTTCAAAATGGAACCAGCATCACATTGTATTCACAGAGTTATTTTATTTGTATTTTAAAAAGGTGCCCTTCAGGCAAAAGTGCCCACTCCAATTCACGCAAAATAAAGACTCTGAAATAAACACATTGTGAGACGTAATCAGATGCAAGGCAATGTCCAGATGAGGCAGATCAGGCATGTATACTTCTGCTGAAGTATGACACTTCAGTCTTAAATGTTCTTAACATTTGCAATTTCATTATAGTTTCACAGGTGAGCGCTTTTATTTCTATTTGTCTTTGCTTCGTCTAGAAAATGTTTTTCTCTTCCTCTTTTTACTCCAATTCTCAAAATCAGTCTATAGGCTACACTTCTCCAGCTGCATGTTCCTGATCTCGTGAAAAGGGGTTCGCTGGTTAAAGTTAACAATATTGACTGCAGTACATGCTGGGCATGAATTGCAGCAAGTGTCTTTATATATCATCATTGGTTTGGAAAATGTTTATGTGACGATTGTGGAATCTGCAACAAAAGGAACCACAATTTCGTCGATATGCTCTTACATGAGAAACATGGGAGAAACCGTGATTCACTGGGTTCTCCTTTTCATTTCACAGATTTACTCTTTTTTTCTGATTTATGATCACATTTCATAAAGCTTTTGCTTTGGTGTGGTTAATTACTGTATTTCCAGGAGTAAGAAATGCCTACTCAAGGTAATGTGCTGTGAATGTGGAAATGAGAATCACAAAAAAGATTAAATCAGTGATATTATAAAAACCTATGTCTCATATATTCCTTTTCTCTACATTGGTTTTTCAAAGGATAACTGTCTATCAAAAGTTTTCTGGTGAACTGTTTCCCATAGTGCAACCCATGGATTCACTGGTTTAGTGTAAATAGAAAATGTATGTGTACATATTTTTCACCATTTTCTTTTTCTCCATCTGGATAAAGTGGGAATTGATTCTTCTATATCTCCTGAAAATATAGGTAGGTTTCTTGCACATTTACACACTAAATGCTCCAAGTCCATTATGGGTAAGTGGACAGTCGGTATGGCATGAGAAAGTACACCAAAAGATGATCAGTGGAAGCTCCAACATACACAGAGGCAGGGATGCATGTTTTTGGCTGTAGAATGTGATATAATCTTTAACAAAAATACTTTTTAAACATTGCTTTCCTATAACATCTAAGATCAAATTATTTTTTGCATTGTATTGCACAAAAAACAAAATATAGGGTAAAACAAGTATTTGTTAATAATTTAGGTAATTTGAATTATATATTGAATATTTTTGAGTGGTACGTTGATATAAATGGTGAATGTTTGTGCTTTTGTTTGTTTTAACAATATGTTTTAACTGACATTTCCATTTTCACCTAACTATAAAGTCCCTTTAACATTTAGTTTGATTAGTGAATTTCTAAGGGTTTCTTTTAATGCAAACTAAGAAATTATCACCATACCTAATTACAGCATCACTTTAACCTTAGTTTTTTTCAGTGATGTTCTATTTGTTTTCATGCAAAGTAAGATGTCTTTTGTATTGCCTGACAAGGCGGTTGGATATAGGGCCTGTTCTGCAGCCAGGTCCTGTGCACAACACCGCGCTATCGCCGAACTCCCTGCTGCACTGAGATGTGGGGTTGACACTGAGCTGGTAGTCTGGCACAGTGATGAGTTGGACCTAGGTAGTTGGTCACAGGGCTCGTGGTGGGCTCGTGGTGGCAGTCTTACAGCCGTCAGGATGGCCATAAAGACCGCCACATTACAACTTCAGTGGTTTGGCTGAAGCAAAACCACTGAAACGCCACCCGTACTGCCAGGGTGGTCGGACCGCAAGGCCGGAAGTGAGAATGTCGGGCCCGGTGGTACCTGTAATACTGCCATTGGTATTACGACTTGGCACACTGGCAGCATTTGTGTGGCAGTCGCACCACCACATAAATGCTGGAGGTCATGCACTCGGTGACAGGAATCTCCATTCCTGTCTCTAGTAGACACATCCCCACATGACCACACACATACATTCACGCACCCCCACTCACCAACACATCCACTTACATACCCCCACACACTCGCACCCAACTACACACTCAGATACACTAATTCACTCGCACACATGCACACAAACACACCCATTCATGCGCACACTCGCACTCAGACACATAGGGGGTCATTACGACCCTGGCGGTATAAGGCGCTTACCGCTGTGCAGAAGACCCCCAATACACCGCCGCCGCGGCGGTAGACCGCCACAGCTATTATGACACACATCACGGAATCCGCCGAAATTCAGACACCCACACAATACCGCCACACCAAAGGTCAGCGATAAACTGGCGGAAACACATCCTCCACCTCCACGCCAACAGAAACACGCCCATGCTATTACGACCCACGAATACACACACATCTCCAAAACACCGCCACATTGGACATTTCGAAATACACTGTTGGAAAATGGGTTATTGGTAGGGCAGGTAGGTACCTACACCTAGCAACAAGCCACTAACCTCCACATAGGTACAGTTAGGTCTCAGTAAATTAATCCCAGCTCAACCCTTGGTAGCTTGGCAACGAGCGTCAAGGCTTAACTTAGGAGACAAAGTGTAAAGCATTCAAATATCACAAAACAGTAATTAAATAAAACACAGGAAACAGTTTAAAAATCCAAAACCAATTTATAAAAATAGTTTATATTTTCATCTTTAAAATGACACAAAAACGATTAAAATCGGTTCAGGGGAACCGGAGTTATGAATTTTTAAAGAATTATTACTTTTCTAGCGCTTAGAAACAAAAAGCGCCATTCGGGTCATCTGGTTGCACCTCGACCGGGGCAAAGTCAAACTTTCAGGCCGACCGCGATGGAGCCCTGCTCGGCTACAGGTCGCGGGAGGCCTCGGTTAAAAAGTTACCTTCTGACTTAGTCTTTATTTTGAAGTTTTTCTTCACCGGGACGAACCTGCCAGTTGAATCCGACCTCCTGGAGCCCTTGTCCGGATACGCGATGTGGGTTTCCTCGGTGGAGACTTTTACCTTCGGACTTAGTCGTTTTTTCGAGATGAAAATCCTTCGACCAGGGTAAACCTGGATCTTGATCCGACGTCCATGGAGCCCTTCTCGGATACGATGGCTGGGAGGTCCCGGTCAACTTTTTACGTTCGGACTTAGTCTCTTTTTTGGATGTTTTTCTTTACCGGGACGAACCACGAAGTCAGGCCGGGTCGCGGTTGAGGCAACCCGGCTAGAATTTCCGCGGCGGGTCGGTCCCTCTCTGGAGCTTTTTTCCAAAAATTCTCAAATCTTTTCCAAACTTCTGGGGCTTCACCCAGGTGTTCTTTTAAGGTTCTTTTGGGGTCCACAGCTCACCCCAAGGGTCCAGAAGTTCTGTGATGGTCCTTGGGGGGTGCGGACTTCAACTCCCAGAATGCACCTGGCGCAAACTCCTTTTTGGCCACTGGACAGTGGTCAGCTGGTCGCTTTCTTCAGGAGTTGGTGCAGGGGACTCTGGTTTAGCAATTTTTCCCCTGTAGCAAACAGGGAGTCCCTCCTTGAACCAGTTGAAGCCAGGCAAAGTCCTTCTTGTGGTGAAGCCCAAGTGTGCAGCTGGTGCAGTCCTTCTGAGTGCAGAGTCCAGGTGCAGGCCAGGGGTCCAGCAGGGCAGTCCTTCTTCTTCTTTAGTTCCTTTCTTGTTGAATTCTGGAGGGGATCTGAGGTGTGGGTGCAGGTCTGCCAGTTTTATCCTTGCTCCTGGGTGAAAAGCAGGGGGGCCCTGGTTCTCCAATCAGGGACAGGGTCGTCCCCCTGTGATGACCACTTCCTGGGAAGTGTGGCAAAAATCCATCCCAGAAGGCAACAGTCTCTAAAAATCCAACATGGATGAATCTGATTTTTGGAGGTTACATCTGGCTGAGCCCACCCACTGGTGTGGCTAAAAATCATAAACACACCCCTCTCCTGCCCTCTCCTAATCTAATCATGGGGGCACCTAGCTGTCTGGGGTTGCAGGATGTGGGGGTGTTGCTGGGTGCTGCAAATGTCCTTCTCTGCCTTTGAAGACCAGTTTGGCAGCCCTCCCCCTTCCTGCCTCACCATCTGCTGAGGGGAGATTCTCTCCCCCAAGCACATTCCTTTGTGTGAAGTCTGGCCACTTCACACCTCATCAAGGCAGCCTGGCAGAAGCTGCTGCAGGCTGGCCAATCAGAGCACAGCAGCAAAAACAATGCAGAGCTGAAATTGGCAACTTTTTAGGTAAAGTCTAAACTTTTTACCTGGACAAGTTATATTAAATCCAACAACTGGAAGTTGTGGGATTTATTACAACAATCAATTTGATACCAAATTCTTGGTATGTAACATTTAAGGAGACTTTAAAATTTAAAATAAAGTCTGCCCATTCTAGCCTATGAAGGCCATTTACTTCAATGAGGGAAAAACGAATTTGGCTGTTTTTACCTCACCAGGGCTTATAAATCTATTTTTATAAAGTCCCTGCTTATAGTTACATGGCACCCAGCCCTAGGGGCACATAGGGCACACCTTAGGGGTGACTTATATGTAAAAATAAGGTAGTTTAAGACTTTGGAAGTACCTTTAATTCCAAAGTCGAATTTGCATATAACTTTAATTTAAAAGCAGCCAGCAAGGCAGGCTTGCTTTTAAAATGACACTGGGCACCTCAGCAATGCACCTAGGTGTGCACCACCTATGCTGTGGTCCCTAAATCTACATGCCCTACCATATACTAGGGACTTATAGGTAGGTTAACTTAGCCAATTATAATTAGCCTAATTTGCATATCCATTTTACACAGAGCACAGGCCCTGGGACTGTTTAGCAGTACCCAGGGCACCTTTAAAGTCAGGAAAACACCAGCATAAAGTGGAAAATGGGGGCAAAAAGTTATGGGGCCTCTGCAATCAGCCCTGTTTTCTCACACAACCCCCCCCCCCAGCCCACACGCCCAGGAGACTCAGCCCAACCCTGGGAGAGTCTTCCTGGCTTGTTAGGCGAGGAAGACAGTGAAGAAAACTGGCTGTCCCTTTGCAGGGCCTACTCTGCCTTACATCCCCCTGTCAGGGTCACTCCCTCTGGGTAGTGAAGCCATCCCAACAGTAAAAGGACCCAACTCAAACTGAAACTTCCCTCTAGGGGGGTCTTCTTCCTTTCTCTCTGCCAACTTGGGAAGTGAGGTGCCCACCTCCCCTACTCCAAACTTTGCTAGGGCAACACCTAGCTTACCCAAAGAGGTCACCCAACACTTGAGCAACCCCACCATGACCAATAGGGTCAGGGGGCCTACTTTGCTATTGGCCCTGGGGTCTGCCTCCCAGGCCAAGTACAGTGCTGCCAGGAAGGCTAGCACCCAGCAGAGGCTACTGACAGCTGTCAGTACCCAGAACCACACCCTAAGCTCTCCACTGACAGGTGGCTGAGCTGCTTTAGGGGCATCTTTGGGGTCCTGGCACCCCTCTTGCTGTCTAGAGTGGGGGGCTACCACCTCCTGTGGCAGACACCCTCCTTCCACTCTCCCTTCTGTCAGTGCAGGGGCAACACCTTGCATCTGGACAGCTGCCTGACTACTCAGGACTTCCTTGGGGTCAGGTGAGGCCTCACCAGTGCCAACTCTGGGCTCCCCCCTTACTGGGGCAGAAGGCCCTTGGCTCCCTGGAACTCTCTTTAAGAGTGGCCTACCCTTCTTTTTCTTCTTTCCTTTTCTTGGGGACCCCTGTCTCCTAACTGTAGGGACTGACTCCCCAGGACTTTGGGTTGGGGGGGCGCCCTGGGCGACCACCCCATCTGTGAACAGACTCACCTCTGGGAGGTCATTGCCCAGGATACAATCTAGGGGAAGGTCAGCACTGACTACCACCCTAATCCAGTCAAGGATACCCTCCCTCTCTAGGGGCACTATGGCTACAGGTTTGGAGGTGACCTCCCCTGTGGCTATCCTGACTTTCTTTGTCTTTCCTGGGACATACATGTCTGGGGTCACTAACCGGTCACTCACTATAGTGTGACTGGCACAGGTGTCTCTCAGGCCAGTGGTAGGGATCCCATTCACTTGAATGTGGTGGAAGTGCCTACTCCCACCCTCAGGGATCACCAGCTTACCATCTGGTCCTGTTTCCCAGCTCAATGCTAGGAGGACTTCATCATCTGAGGAATCCTCCTCTATGGCTACACTGGACAGCCCAGTGCTAACCACCTTCTTTGGACAGGCTGCATCTCCTCTGAAGTGACCTGTCTGCTGACAGTCAAAGCAAGCCCTACTGTCCAAGAGCTTTTTTAACCCTGGGTCTCCCTGTCTCTGATTGTCAGAGTGGGAGTGGGATTTACTCTCCTCCTTCTTAGGGTTCTGGGGTACAGAGGGAGTCTCTGTGGTGGGCTTACCACCTCCCTCCTTAGGTTTTTGGGGACCTGTCCCCCCCTTCTTGGAGTCTCCCCCCTGGGACTTGACAACCACCCTGGTTCTCAACCACTCATCAGCTGCCTCCCCTAGCTCTCTAGGGTTGGTCTGCTTAGAGTCCACTAGATGCTGGCGTAACCTTTCTTGGATACAATTGGTCAAGATGTGCTCTCTCATGATCAGATTGTATAACCCCTCATAAGTATCTACCTTGTTACCAATAATCCAGCCCTCTAGTGCCTTTAGTGAAATGTCCACAAAGTCAACCCAAGACTGGGTACTGACCTTCTGGGTGTCCCTGAACTTCATTCTATATTGCTCTGGGGTCAGACCAAACTTCTTGGCTAAGCACCTCTTCATACTAGGGAATGAATCTGCCTCCTCCCCCCTTAAGGTCAGAAGCCTATCCCTCCCTGAGTTGGGGACCAACTCCCACAAAAGGGAACCCCAGTATTGAGGCCAAACCTTCTCATTTGGAGTGCCCTCTCAAAGGCCCCCAGCCACTTATCTATGTCATCCCCCTCTACATAAGCAGGAACCACCCCCTTGGGTAATCTGGGGCAAACTTCCCCACCCATGGACACCTCAGCTTCTTTATCGCTGCTTCCATCTCTTTTCTCTTTGTATGCCCACTTTTTCTTTTCTAGGGCCAGCTTCTCTGCTTCCAAAGCTATGTATGCTAGCTGGGCCTCCATCTCTCTTTCTCTGATGGATGGGTTCTCTCCTCCTGAAGGGACCCCCTTCCTACCACTAGCTTTGGGACTGCCCCTAGTGACTGTGTCTACTGAGGACCGTTCTTCCTCTTCCTCACTTAGGCTCAGATGCCTTCCCTCCCCTGAGTGGTTAGAGTTAGCATCTTCCCCTTTTTCTTCCTCCTCTGGAGCTTCCTCTGTGCCTAGCCCTTGGGCCTCAGCCCATGCTGTCAGGGATTTAATCAGGATTTGCTTCCTGAGATCAGTGGTTGCAGGCAACCCTCTCTCAATACACAACCCCCTAAGCTGGACTACTGTCAGTGTGGGTAGGCTAGCCAGATCAAGCTCCATGGTTCCCTAGTTTTGTGTCAACAAAAACTTTTTGCAAAAATTGGAAACAAGAATTTAGAAAAATTACAAAAATTCAATAATTGAAATTAATCCAAATTTAAAAATTAAAAACAATTTTTGCACTAGGACAATTTAAAGGATTTTTAAATTTGTTCTACTCAAAACTGTAACGTGATATTGAACACAAGTACAGGATCCCGTCGCTGCTTCCAATTATGTTGGAAAATGGGTTATTGGTAGGGCAGGTAGGTACCTACACCTAGCAACAAGCCACTAACCTCCACATAGGTACAGTTAGGTCTCAGTAAATTAATCCCAGCTCAACCCTTGGTAGCTTGGCAACGAGCGTCAAGGATTAACTTAGGAGACAAAGTGTAAAGCATTCAAATATCACAAAACAGTAATTAAATAAAACACAGGAAACAGTTTAAAAATCCAAAACCAATTTATAAAAATAGTTTATATTTTTATCTTTAAAATGACACAAAAACGATTAAAATCGGTTCAGGGGAACCGGAGTTATGAATTTTTAAAGAATTATTACTTTTCTAGCGCTTAGAAACAAAAAGCGCCAATCGGGTCATCTGGTTGCACCTCGACCGGGGCAAAGTCAAACTTTCAGGCCGACCGCGATGGAGCCCTGCTCGGCTACAGGTCGCGGGAGGCCTCGGTTAAAAATATACCTTCTGACTTAGTTTTTATTTTGAAGTTTTTCTTCACCGGGACGAACCTGCCAGTTGAATCCGACCTCCTGGAGCCCTTGTCCGGATACGCGATGTGGGTTTCCTCGGTGGAGACTTTTACCTTCCGACTTAGTCGTTTTTTCGAGATGAAAATCCTTCGACCGGGGTAAACCTGGATCTTGATCCGACGTCCATGGAGCCTTTCTCGGATACGATGGCTGGGAGGTCCCGGTCAACTTTTTACGTTCGGACTTAGTCTCTTTTTTGGATGTTTTTCTTTACCGGGACAAACCACGAAGTCAGGCCGGGTCGCGGTTGAGGCAAGCCGGCTAGAATTTCCGCGGCGGGTCGGTCCCTCTCTGGAGCTTTTTTCCAAAAATTCTCAAATCTTTTCCAAACTTCTGGGGCTTCACCCAGATGTTCTTTTAAGGTTCTTTTGGGGTCCACAGCTCACCCCAAGGGTCCAGAAGTTCTGTGATGGTCCTTGGGGGGTGCGGACTTCAACTCCCAGAATGCACCTGGCGCAAACTCCTTTTTGGCCACTGGACAGTGGTCAGCTGGTCGCTTTCTTCAGGAGTTGGTGCAGGGGACTCTGGTTTAGCAATTTTTCCCCTGTAGCAAACAGGGAGTCCCTCCTTGAACCAGTTGAAGCCAGGCAAAGTCCTTCTTGTGGTGAAGCCCAAGTGTGCAGCTGGTGCAGTCCTTCTGAGTGCAGGGTCCAGGTGCAGGCCAGGGGTCCAGCAGGGCAGTCCTTCTTCTTCTTTAGTTCCTTTCTTGTTGAATTCTGGAGGGGATCTGAGGTGTGGGTGCAGGTCTGCCAGTTTTATCCTTGCTCCTGGGTGAAAAGCAGGGGGGCCCTGGTTCTCCAATCAGGGACAGGGTCGTCCCCCTGTGATGACCACTTCCTGGGAAGTGTGGCAAAAATCCATCCCAGAAGGCAACAGTCTCTAAAAATCCAACATGGATGAATCTGATTTTTGGAGGTTACATCTGGCTGAGCCCACCCACTGGTGTGGCTAAAAATCATAAACACACCCCTCTCCTGCCCTCTCCTAATCTAATCATGGGGGCACCTAGCTGTCTGGGGTTGCAGGATGTGGGGGTGTTGCTGGGTGCTGCAAATGTCCTTCTCTGCCTTTGAAGACCAGTTTGGCAGCCCTCCCCCTTCCTGCCTCACCATCTGCTGAGGGGAGATTCTCTCCCCCAAGCACATTCCTTTGTGTGAAGTCTGGCCACTTCACACCTCATCAAGGCAGCCTGGCAGAAGCTGCTGCAGGCTGGCCAATCAGAGCACAGCAGCAAAAACAATGCAGAGCTGAAATTGGCAACTTTTTAGGTAAAGTCTAAACTTTTTACCTGGACAAGTTATATTAAATCCAACAACTGGAAGTTGTGGGATTTATTACAACAATCAATTTGATACCAAATTCTTGGTATGTAACATTTAAGGAGACTTTAAAATTTAAAATAAAGTCTGCCCATTCTAGCCTATGAAGGCCATTTACTTCAATGAGGGAAAAACAAATTTGACTGTTTTTACCTCACCAGGGCTTATAAATCTATTTTTATAAAGTCCCTGCTTATAGTTACATGGCACCCAGCCCTAGGGGCACATAGGGCACACCTTAGGGGTGACTTATATGTAAAAATAAGGTAGTTTAAGACTTTGGAAGTACCTTTAATTCCAAAGTCGAATTTGCATATAACTTTAATTTAAAAGCAGCCAGCAAGGCAGGCTTGCTTTTAAAATGACACTGGGCACCTCAGCAATGCACCTAGGTGTGCACCACCTATGCTGTGGTCCCTAAACCTAAATGCCCTACCATATACTAGGGACTTATAGGTAGGTTAACTTAGCCAATTATAATTAGCCTAATTTGCATATCCATTTTACACAGAGCACAGGCCCTGGGACTAGTTAGCAGTACCCAGGGCACCTTTAAAGTCAGGAAAACACCAGCATAAAGTGGAAAATGGGGGCAAAAAGTTATGGGGCCTCTGCAATCAGCCCTGTTTTCTCACATACTCACACCTGAGACACATACACACACCACTCCCACACACCCAACACAATATAAAACACACACCCACATCACCCACAAACCCCTACAACCAGAAATTCTGAGAGAAGGCGAGAGATAGAGCACAGAATAGACAACCCCATCACACAGAGGCACACAACACCATCACCCACACAACATCCAAGCACAAAACACCACATACCACTACACTCACCACACTCATCACCAGATACACCACCCCACACATCACACACACCACCCCATGTCACGCCAAAGACACCCCCGCTTCTCCGAGGAGGAGCTCAGGGTCATGGTGGAGGAAATCCTACAGGTAGAGCCACAGCTATTTGGCTCACAGGTACAGCACACATCAATTGCAAGGAAGATGGAGCTATGGCAAAAAATAGTGGACAGGTTCAACGCAGTGGGACAGCACCCAAGAAATAGGGAGGACATCAGGAAGAGATGGAACGACCTACGGGGGAAGGTGCGTTCAACGGTATCCAGGCACCACATCGCGGTACAGCGGACTGGCGGCGGACCCCCACCTCCTCCCCCTCAACTAACAACATGGGAGGAGCAAGTCTTGACCATTTTGCATCCTGAGGGCCTCGGAGGAGTCGTCGGAGGAACGGACACTGGTAAGTCAAATCTTTACTATCACATCCCCCACCCTACCTGCATGCTATCACACACCCCCACCCTCACACCCTCCCCTATCACCCAAACTCCTCATTAATGTACTAAGAACACCAACTACACATCCCAACACCAAGACCTGCATGACACAAATGACAATGGACACTCATCACTAAAGCATGCCCACTGCACATACCCAGAACACCCCCCAACCATCAGCACACAACCCCACACATAGGAATGCCTGCACTGGGGTTCACGCACACCCAACCATTGCACACCATTACACACACACATGCAATAATCATGTACTTATACCCCCGCAGGAACCCGAGGGAACGTCACCACACCAGAGGGTCCAGACAACACCACTCCATCCACAGAAGAGGCCCACAGTGATGACAGCAGCTCTGCCCTACTGGATCTTGATGACCAGCCCGGACCATCGTGGGCCTCAGGACAGTCGGTTCCCCTCGCACAGGCACAGCCCAACACTGACCTTCCACCCTCTGGTAACACCAGCACAGCACCCACCCAGCGGGCCCAAACCTCCCTACCCAGGACAGGTCAATCAGCGGTGTGTCCACCACTACAGGGCACCCAGGCTAACCCACCACCCCAACAACAACAGGGACCTGGGGGCAGTGGTAGTTGGCACACGGTCCAGGGGACGGAGGCACAGGAACACAGGGGAACTGGCAGGGCTGCTGTGCGACAGAGGGAGGACAGGCCAAGGGAACCAACTCTCCACGAGGCCCTCTCCTCCATCATGGGAGCATACCACCACTCCCAGGAGACGATGGCCACGGTCCTGGACAAGTTGCAGGAGACCCTGCATCTGCAGGAGGAGCAGTATTTGGGGTTCAGGGAGGAGCTCAGGACCATCGGCTCCGCCCTGGGCACCATCGTAGGGGTGATGACGGACATTCAAAAGACCTTAAGGGACACCGTGGCACTCCAAGGGGCCCCTGACACTAGCCACGACGATGAACTGCCTACCACCTCCGCTGGCGCTGGTGGACAGGACGCCCCGCCACAGGACCACCACACCAGCACCCCATACCCTGCAGACGGACAACCACCACGCAAGCGGGCCCTGAGATCCAGGAACAGGACAGAGCAAGATGGCAAGACCCCCGCCAGGAAATAAGACCACCGTGATTGTCCCCCCACTGTCCCACTTTGTTACCCTGTCCAAATCGGAACTGCCCCAGCTCCACTTCCAATGGGCAGATGTGCAATGTACCTGTGAGACTAATAGACTGGACTCTGCCATGGACATTCCTCCACCATCACCCGTCACCATTTTACAACCCCCCTTCATTTTTAGCACTTAAATAAACACACTTGAAACACTAAAAAAACTGGAGTCAGTCTATGATTTGTATTTTTCTATTATCAATGACAGTGTCATAATGGGTTACCCATTTGAAGGCTAACATACCAATGTCACACATCACAAGCCCTTCAAGGATGCAAGCAGTTGACACGTAGGTTACCACATGTGTGAAACTGAAATGGAAGGGGACAACTCAGTTAACAAATAGTGAGTGAAATGTCGGTACAGGATAGAGGTAGACGTGTGAAAGTTAATGTAATGTTACACCGGAAAATGTACTCACCTGAGTTTCACTGGAAATATTGCTGTATGACTGACTCCCTGTTGTCGTTTTCTTCTTCTTCAGCTTCATCCTCATCACTGTCCACAGGCTCCACAGACTCCACAGCTGCAACAACACCGTCATCTGGATCATCCTCCTGCAGAAAAGGCACCTGGCGTTGCAATGCTAAATTATGGAGCATGGAGCAGGCGATGATGATGTCGCACACCTTCTTCCGTGAGTAGAATAGGGACCCACCTGTCATATGGAGGCACCTGAACCTGGCCTTAAGAAGGCCGAAGGTGCATTCGATAACCCTCCTAGTCCGCCCATGGGCATCATTGTAGCGTTCCTCTGCCCTGGTCCTGGGATTCCTCACTGGGGTCAATAGCCAGGAAAGGTTGGGCTAACCAGAGTCCCCCAATAGCCATACACTGTGCCTCTGGAGTTGACCCATCATATTAGGGATGCTGCTATTGCGCAGGATATAGGCGTCATGCACAGAACCAGGGAACATAGCATTTACCTGCGAGATGTACTGGTCTGCCAAACAGACCATCTGGACATTCATCGAATGATAACTCTTCTGGTTCCTGTACACCTGTTCACTCCTGCGGGGGGGACGAGAGCTACATGGGTCCCAGCAATGGCACCTATGACGTTCGGGATATGTCCAAGGGCATAGAAGTCACCTTTCACTGTAGGCAAATCCTCCACCTCAGGAAAAATGATGTATCTCCTTACGTGTTTCAGCAGGGCAGCCAACACTCTGGACAACACGTTTGAAAACATAGGCTGGGACATCCCTGATGCCATGGCCACTGTTGTCTGAAAATACCCACTTGCAAGGAAATGGAGCACTGACAGCACCTGCACGTCAGGGGGGATTCCAGTCGGATGGCGGATTGGTGACATCAGGTTTGGCTCCAACTGGCTACATAGTTCGTGGATTGTGGCACGGTCAAACCTGAAGGTGACGATTAAATGTCTCTCTTCCATTGTCAACAGGTCCACCAGCGGTCGGTACACCGGAGGATTCCGCAATCTTCTCACAAGTCCCAGCTGACGGTGCCTACGAAGGACAACAGCGAATAACCAGTCAATATTCCTCCAGGTATGTATCCACAGTCACACACAAGACTACACCAGACAATGAACCCTTCCTGTATGTGTGTTGAGTGTAGGCCTCGGTATGTGTGTCGCAGTTGAAAAAGAATCCATGTGGGCCCCTGAAATGGCGGCTGCCTGACCTCTAAACTGGGACAATGGGACTGTGGGGTAACAGCGCTGGCGTTGCACACCGTCGTGGTAGGCGGTCTTAGACCGCGGCGCACTGCTGCATTGGTTAACATTGGACCCTATGGGTCCCAGGAGCCAATGAACAGGTGCGCTGGCGGTGATGATGCGCACTGCCGCAGACGTCACCGCCGCGGACGTCACCGCCATTTTCTATCTGTTCAATCACTAGATACCTGACCTTCGACAGGAGAGGACCTACACTGCTAGTGCTGCTGTGACCTCGGTCTGGAAGCGACAATGGCTGCTGCGTCTGGGAAAAGGGCCCCTGCCTTCACTGCACAGGAGTTGGAGAAACTTGTGGATGGGGTCCTCCCCCAGTACATGCTACTCTATGGTCCTCCAGACTAACAGGTTAGTACACAGGGAGCACGTTGTATGGGCTAGGCCTGGGTGGACAGGGCTGGGGGGAAGAGTGAAGGGGGCAGAGTTCATACTAGAGTAAAGAATGGGAATAAATGGGCCACATGGTCAGAATAGGGAGGTGGCTACTCACATTGATGGTGCAGTTGGTAATGACTGTTCCTCTTCCCTTGTGCATGCCATGTAGGTCAGCGCCCACCAGAAGAGGGACATTTGGCGTGCCATCGCCAAGGAGGTCCGGACCCTGGGGGCCTACCAGAGACGGGGCACCCACTGCCGGAAGAGATGGGAGGACATTCGCCGCTGCAGCAAGAAGACGGCGGAGGCTCAGCTGGGGATGGCCTCCCAACGTGGGAGGGGTGCCCGTTGCACCATGACCCCCCTGATGTTCTGGATCCTGGCGGTGGCCTACCAGGAGTTGGATGGGCGCTTGAGGACATCACAGCAGACACAAGGGGGTGAGTACAACCTCATTCTGCGGACTTTGCGCGCAGTGGAGGGGTCTGGGTGGGGGAGGTGGGCTGTGGTTGTCCCTAGGTCAGGGCGAATTCGGTAGGCAAGGCCCCTCCATAATGTAGGCCATGTGGCACTCTACCCCACCTCAGAAGAGTGCTAAGTTGAGGTATAGTTGCCCCTGTGGCATCCATGAGCGCAGATGTCCACCATTGCCATGTAGGCCATATCTCAGAAATTGCATGTGCAGAGGCCAGGAGCACAGCGTAATGCATGGGGCTGCTGCGTCTGTCTTGTCCGCCAACGTTAGCGGTATGCCATGCACTAAAACTCTCTTACTTCTGTCTCCCCACCTTTTACTGCTCTCCCTGTCCTTTTGTACATCAGCATCATCAGGCGGAGGTACAGTGGCACCGGAGCACGAGGAAGCTGCATCCCACATGGCCATAGAGGGCCACACCACAGTCTCTGAATGCACCAGTGGGACGGAGGGCGAGGGGAGCTTCACGTCGGCCACGGGATCAGCAACCAGCGACACGGACTCGTCCGACGATGGGAGCTCCCTTGTGGTGGCGGCACCATCTGTGCCCCCCACTTCTACAGGTACAGCCGCCACCTCCCCTACCAGCACCGCCCTCCCAGCAGCCCCTCAGCGTTCGCCCCGTGCCCGCTCACCCAGGAGGGTGGGCATCACCTTCGCCCCAGACACCTCAGGCCCTGCCCCAGTCACCCCTGCTGCCCTCAGTGAGGAGGCCATTGACCTCCTCAGGTCACTCACTGTTGGGCAGTCTACCATTGTGAATGCCATCCAGGGTGTAGAACGAGAGTTGCAACACAGTAATGCATTCCTGGAGGGCATTCATTCTGGTCAGGCTGTCCTTCAGCGAACCCTGCAATCTCTGGCCTCAGCACTGATGGCAGCCATTGTCCCTGTGTCTAGCCTCCCCCCTCCAACTTCCTCCACCCAGACCCAATCCCCTGTATCCCAGCCTATCCCAAGCACACCTACAGACCAGCATGCACACAAGTCAACACACACAAGTAGCTCAAGCAAACATAGGTACCACACACACCACAGGCACTCACACAAGCATCACACACATACGGATACAGCAACATCCACTGTCTCCACTGTGTCCCCCTCCTCTTCTTCTCCCTCCTCCCTCCCAGTCTCGTCTACACACACACCTGCATGCACCACATCTACAGGCACTAGGACTCGCACCAGGACACCCAGCACCACAAGCCGCTCACCTGCACTCACTACCTCCACTGCCATTTACACGTCCCCTGTGTCCTCTCCCAGTGTGTCTGTAACGCCCCCTCCCAAAGTACCCAAATGCCGGCAATCACTCACCCAACATCCATCCACCTCACGACTGCCTCCAGTACCTGCACCTGCCCCCAAAACAGCTAAAGTGACACCTCCTACAACCACCTCCTCTTCCTCCACTCCCAGACCCCCTCCAGCTACCCCTCCAGCTACCCATCCCAGTGTCCGTCAGAAACTGTCCCTCTGTCAAATTGACCTTTTTGCCCCCACCCCCCCTCCAATTCATCAGTCCCGTCGTAGCGCTTCAGCCAAAAAGCCTCCAGTACCAGTGGTGCGTGTTCCAGGTTTTTGGAGTGCACCGTCCACCAGGGCAGGCAGTAGGACCCGGAGCCAAGGCACTGGCAGCCCACCCCCTGTAAAGGCTCCAAAATTGGAGAGTGGACGACGGGACCGTGTCAAGACTCCTGGTGGGACAACAAGTGAAATGGGATCGAAGGCGATTGGTGAGTCAGCTGTAACTCCAAAAAAGTTGGGGAAGGTCCAGAGGAAGTATGCCCAGCCTGTTGTGAGTGTCACGGCGGAGAAGTGCGCCATTTTTTCCGGCGGTCCAGACACAACCGCCAGCACCGTCGTCACTGGTCCAGAGACCACCGCCAGAGTCACAGCCCAGGAGGGCACAAGTATCGTCACTGGTCCAGAGACCACCGCCAGAGTCACAGCCCAGGAGGGCACAAGTATCGTCACTGGTCCAGAGACCACCGCCAGAGTCACAGCCCAGGAGGGGACAAGTATCGTCACTGGTCCAGAGACCACCGCCAGAGTCATAGCCCAGGAGGGCCCAAGCATCGTCACTGGTCCAGAGACCACCGCCAGAGTCACAGCCCAGGAGGGCACAAGCATCGTCACTGGTCCAGAGACCACCGCCAGAGTCACAGCCCAGGAGGGCACAAGTATCGTCACTGGTCCAGAGACCACCACCAGAGTCACAGCCCAGGAGGGCCAAAGTATTGTCACTGGTCCAGAGACCACCGCCAGAGTCACAGGCCAGGAGGGGACAGGATGCTACAGCCCCGCTGGCCAATGATGGAACGTAATGCCATACACCAATGTCCAGTGTGAAGATCGTCATGCCACACACCAATGCCCGGTGTAGAGATCGTCATGCCACACACCAATGTCAGTATCAGGACCGCCATGGCAAAACACCGCTGAACAGTCATGAACCTCAATGGCAAAGCACCGCTGAACAGGGCAAAGACCGCCATGGTGAAGACCGCTGAACAGTCATGAACCTCAATGGCAAAGCACCGCTGAACAGGGCAAAGACCGCCATGGTGAAGACCGCTGAACAGGGCAAAGACCGCTATGGCAAAGCACCGCTGAACAGGGCGAAGACCGCTGAACAGCGCAAAGACCGCTATGGCAAAGCACCACTGAACAGGGCAAAGACCGCCATGGTGAAGACCGCTGAACAGGGCAAATACCGCTATGGCAAAGCACCGCTGAACAGGACAAAGACCGCTATGGCAAAGCACCGCTGAACAGGGCAAAGACTGCCATGGTGAAGACTGCTGAACAGGGCAAAGACCGCTATGGCAAAGCACCGCTGAACAGGGCAAAGACCGCTATGGCAAAGCACCGCTGAACAGGGCAAAGACCGCCATGGTGAAGACCGCTGAACAGGGCAAAGACCGCTATGACAAAGCACCGCTGAACAGGGCAAAGACCGCCATGTCAAAGCACCGCTGAACAGGGCAAAGACCGCCATGGCAAAGCACCGCTGAACAGGGCATGGACCGTGTAGGAATGAATGGACCGCCACATCAGGCATCCTTATCCCATGTGCAGCTGGGACAGTGACAGGACAGGAACTTTCACGGGGAGACGCATCCAGTCTGGGCACCAGTCCCCCTCCAGAACAAGTGGAGACCTGCATCTACTTGAGAGACTGTGGCTTTGCACTCCCCAGGATGGCACAGTGGGCAAGCCACCCACTGTAGAGACTTGAAAGAGTGTGCACTCCCCAGGATGGCACAATGGGCAAGCCACCCACTGTAGAGACTTGAGAGACTGTGGCTTTGCACTCCCCAGGATGGCACAGTGGCCAAGCCACCCACTGTAGAGACTTGAGAGACTGTGGCTTTGCACTCCCCAGGATGGCACAGTGGCCAACCCACCCACTGTAGACTTGAGAGACTGTGGCTTTGCACTCCCCAGGATGGCACAGTGGGCAAGCCACCCACTGTAGAGACTTGAGAGACTGTGGCTTTGAAGTCCCCAGGATGGCACAGTGGGCAACCCACCCACTGTAGAGACTTGAGAGACTGTGGCTTTGCACTCCCCAGGATGGCACAGTGGGCAAGCCACCCACTGTAGAGACTTGAGAGACTGTGGCTTTGCACTCCCCAGGATTGAACAGTGGGCAACCCACCCACTGTAGAGACTTGAGAGACTGTGTCTTTGCACTCCCCAGGATGGCACAGTGGGCAACCCACCCACTGTAGAGACTTGAGAGACTGTGGCTTTGCACTCCCCAGGATACATCAATGGGCATGGAGCCCCGTCCTGGATCTGGCTTCGCATTCATCTGGCTGAGGTGCCCCCCCTTCCCTTCCTCCTGAGGTGCCTGTTTTATTTCTATCTGATGCCCCGGCAGTGTTCTCTCCGATTTTGGTCAGGTATCTATTGTGGGCCTCGCCCATGCATTTTTGGACTGTTGGTGCACAGACATTGTTGTGTACATATCTGCACTACTTCTTGTATTGTATATATAATTATGAGTGATTTAGACATATATATCTGTATATTTTTGTATGACATGTATATTGGCACATTAAAATGTTTGACCGAAATTCGCTTTGTCTTTGGATTATTCCGGGGGGATTGTGGGTTGTTAATGTGATATTTTTGACTGCATTGGTGTGTATGTTGTAATATGCCAGGGTGGGGGTGTTTGGTGGGTGTCCCCCTAACTTTTACATCCCGTGTCATAGGTGCAGTACTCACCGGTATCTTCTGCGCCTACTTCCCTGTTGGTTGTATAGGAGCAGAAAGACAAGGGCAGGTAGTAATTGGAGTTCCGGGTCCATGTCGTCGTTGTTCCTCGTGGGATATGTTAAGGTGAGCGTTTTCCCATAGCACAAGCTGTTTCCGCCGTGTTTTTATCCACGGTGAATCCGCCCCGGAAAAGGTGGCCAGTTGTTGTAATAGTGTGGGCGGTACATTTTCTCCCGCCTGTCTGTTGGCGGTGACCGCCGCGCTGCTTGTCTGTACAGCCGTGGCGGTCGGTGTGTTAAAGTGGCTGTCTTTGTTGGCGGTTTCCGCCAGGGTCATAATCCCCTTTTTTTGTCCGTCGGCCTGTTTGCGGTATTACCGCACCTTTTACACCGTCTGCCAGGGTCGTAATGACCCCCATAGTATTGCATGCATGCACTCAGATACATGCACTCGCATGCACACACTCAGACACATATACTAGCATGCACATTCTCAAACTGATACATTCACACAAACGTACATGTGCTCACACACACAGCACCCCCCTACCCCCCTCGGCATACTTGCACTCACAAGCACACACACAGACACCACCTTTCCCCCCTGCATTCATACACACTTGCAGACACCACACATCCACACAACACCCCCCGACCTCCCACCCCCTCTTCTTGGACGATCAACTTACCTGCTTCAGCGAGGTGGCCGTCCAGGAGGGGATGAGTTCCACCGCCAGCACTTCACGGCTGTGCAGGAAACCGCTGTGCCATATTATGGATCATAATATGCCGTGCAGCATTCTGTTGGCATGACGGTGCTAGCTGTGGAAATCGCCTCTATTGCGATGTCGGGCAGGCCAAAGGTGTCGGATTCTGCCCAAAATCAGGCAGAAATCGACACAACGCCATAACATGCAGTCTTTTGGTGCCCACAGCTTCGGTGGTCTTTTGAAAAGACCGCCGAAGTCATAATGAGCACCAAAGAGTAACAATATGAAGTTAGAAATTTTATGTAAGAGAAACATAATCACTTTTGACAAAAAGTCACAATAACTGTTATGAAATGTGTATTTCATAAATTCACACATTTCAATGTTTAATAAAAAGTGATTGTCATAAAATATAGACTAAATTAAAAAAGAAATATTAAAAATACAATAAAATATATTTGAATTTTTCAACATTTTTCAAGCCACAAAGTGCAATCACAACCACTGGAGATCCCCACACTCCAGCTGAAGAGCATACAGCTCTAGATTGGAGTGCTTGAAAAAATATGGTAAGCTTTCTTGGGGTCATGGATTTAATGACTCCCTGCAGCCCCCTTTGGTGATGTACCTGCCTCTACTAGGGGCACCAGCAGCAAGAAAATGTGTGCTGGAAAAAAAAAGCCCTAGGGCATTACGGGACACTTTTTTATAGGAGCAATGAATAATAAAGCAGCAGTGAGCGCCCCTTATTAATTTTTCTCTGTATTAATTTATTTGTATTAATATACTGGGAGTCCTGGGCCCACCTTAGGCACCCACCACTTTTTGTTTTTGTTGGGTTCTACCGTGGGAGGCCAAAGGACCCACACAGCCTGGCTGGCTTCCCTGCCAGCATTCACCCTGGGTGCCTGAGAGCTGGCAGTTCTTTTGTTTTTTAATATTAGGGAGGGGTTTATTGGTCCCCTTTCCCCAAACCAATACTGGCCTTGGGGACCCCATTCCATAGAAGATGTTCATTCCATAGGAAATGCAGTCTGCTTCCCGAGCCTACACTGGCTCCAGGAACCCCATCCCGGAGGGCAACATTGATTTAAATGGGAGGGGTCATGCAACCCCCTCCCTGAGCCAGCACTGGCCTCAGGAACTGCAACCCCTAGGGCCTGGGGTGGGTGCCCATATCCCTTCTTGGGCACTGACAAAGCTGTGAGCAGTGGGGGGTGAGCATCCAACCCCACACCGCACACAGCAATGGACATCTTACTTTACATAACAATAGAGATTCATTGAAAAAAACAAATGTTAAAGTGATGTTATAGTTACAAATTATAATAATATCTTATTTTAAATGCAAACAAAATCATTAGAAATTCACTGAAAAAACATATATTAAAGGTAAGTTATAGTTAGGTGTAAATGTCAGTAAAAAATACCATTTTAAATTGGCAAAAGCACTCAAATTTACCAAATAAAGTATTGTCGAAGTAACTTTATATATGTGTGCTATAAGTTACTATTACTGGTGCATCAGTCATGCACAGTGTTGATATCAATCATGTTATTTCAGATGTTGCATTATTGTTATTAATTAGATCACACAACAAGTCCTCCGTGGTGTATTATCTAAGTTGTTTAACAGTGCATGTCAATGGTGAAGAAAGTTTAAATTCCCTGTCTGCACTCTCCAAGCAGGAAGCACAGCATTGTCCCAAAGGATAGGGTGTGTAGGACACTGTTTTCATCAGACCCCAGGGACAAACTATGGTTTGGGGAGGTGGCCATATGCCCCACTCCTTAAAGAAATTAACAGGCTTTGAGGGATGGGGCCGCGTAGGCCATATGAAGGTGTCACCATTGGTCCATTACTAAAATCCCCATGGCCATCTTAAGGCTCAGGAAGGGGGCTGCACACTCCCTCTCCAAACAAACTAATTGGCCTTGGGGGCATTTTCGATAGGGCCTTACAAAGGCTCAGGGAGGGGGTGCACACACCCTCTTCTAAATAATAATTAATCTGCTTCAGGGGATGGGGTGGGAGGACCTTTAAAATGCTCAGGAGGGGGCATGACCCCTCCCCAAAAAATGTAGTGCCAATCCCCTGGGCCCTGGCTCATCCCATAAGGCTTACTTTTTAGAAGTGCGAGACCCTGTTTTTTTAAATGGGATGCAGTGGCCATCACCAGTAAGTGGATATATTTAGGACCATGTTTGATAGGAACCAGTTTTATGAGCAATCCAAATAATCCATCTACTGCAGAAAAAACAATCACTTTTGGCCCAAGGGGAGAGGAACCTTGCCACGGAGTTCCAGATATCCCTACGCAACCCCGATATATATAATTTTTTTCAGAGCAGGGGACTGAGTCCCCAAGTCCTAAAATTACTATCATAACATTATTTTTGATGTTCTGGAAGCCAACCAGATCTTATTTCTTGATCAATCTTTTGGGTCTGTGGATCCTCCTGTGGATTTTCCTGAAGTAGCCTATAAGGGCCATGGAGGCCTTGGTACTCCCAATTTAGAATAATATCCAGCTTCAGCCAACATCCATCATCGGTGCTGAGGGAAGCTGGTATGGGCCATGGAATTCATGGTGCTCTCTTTGGCACACCTAACATTTGGCAATATTGCCAGTGGCCTTGGTGGGTGCCGGGTGATTGACAGAATAATAGCCTGCTCACACCTGCACCGATTATGGGTGCTGGCTGGGGAGCTTCTAGGATGACTGCTACATATGAGATACCATGAAATCATTTAAATGTATTGTAAAGTGTTGGTCATCAATGCATGTCAAATTAATTTGGAAGCAGGTGTATTTCTACTTCTGAACAACATAAAGGTGTGTAGCACTTTGTGATGGTTATGTGTAGCCATTAAGATCTGGGCTCATTTATGGACAAAAGAGAAAAAAATCAGCTTTACCTTCAGCCTAACCAACCTATTTGCAGAAAACTCTAGTTAAGTTTCCTCTGAATAACTTCATTGCTTACATTTTAAGTCTGGGTGCTTGAGGCTTAAGCACTTCCATGAATCACCATATAGTCTTTGAAAAAGATGTTTGATGTCAATTGGTTCTAAGGTTCCAATCTGTATGGACTCAGTGGCAAATAAAAATAGTGTGCAAAGCTGCTGGTACTCTGCAACATTGGACTTTGAGATTTCTGCCCGACACGTGGCTGTGATGAGGTCTATGAAGTTGTTCATAAAATGTCTTCTTGAATCCACAAGTGTAGTTAGAAAGACATAGGCCGCACTTCTTGTTGTTGAAAATGTGTATTGCCCATTGCACACTGTTAGACCTAGTAGCCATAGGGTGGTCTGCCCCCAAATGTTTAACCTGCTTTATTCCGATTTTTGCTGATTTCTTTCTGTTGGCCTTATGAGTCTGAGCACTTTACCCCTGCTGACCATTGCTAATGTGCATGGGCTCTCTCCATAAAACATGGTTTGAAACCCAGGGGCATATTTAAGGAAAGTGGCACTGCACCTAGTGCAGCACCACTTTCCTTGAGCCCCGTAGCGCCCTGATACCACCACCATGTGTTAGCTGTATCTAAGATCTGATGCACCAGGGAGGTGGTCAATAGCATAATTTTTATTGACAATATTGATGTACTCTGCAGCAGTAGCGCCAAAATATTGGCGCTACTCTTGCAGATTACATAGAGGCCCATTATAAGTGTTGGAAACCCCCTTAAAGTGCCGTAAAAAATGACACAAGGAAATCTGTTCAATTTCCTTGCACCATTTTTTCGTCCCCCCCTAAAGTGGGAATGCTCCCTTTGCATACATTATGACTGGCACAGGCTTAATGAAGCGCAAAGGGTTACAAAATGGTGCAACGCATGCATTGCGTCACTTTGTAAATATGGGGTGAGGATTTTGGCCTCATTGGGCTACATTAGCGTTAAACAAATTATGATAATGTGGCGCAAGGTGAGTTAAAGGCTTATAAATATGCCCCCCAATTTCTAACACACACCATGCTTATATGGTAACGTTTTAATGCAAGAATTTTCAGCTATGTATACATGATCTACCAGGTTTGCTGAGCATGTTCCTTTCACGATTCATCTGTCTTTGTTAGTTTTGATCACAAAGCAACACTTTTTGTTTGCTGTTCTACATTCATTCTCTCAAAGTGCCTTTGTTAACGACAGTTCGGGTGCTATTTTATGACAGGTTGATGTTTTTTGAGTTATTTTTTTCAGTCATCTAAGTGGTGAGGGCAAGCATTTATTGCAATTAGTACAACTTTTTGATTCCTCAATTGTGTGTTTTTTTCCTTCGGTAGTGGTAGTGAGCATTTCATTTAGTCTTACACTTGTTTTGATAACTTTGGTGTAATTGCCAGCTTCTCACAGCTTAATTCGTAACTTGTTATCCACTAATGAAGATGAGGCATTCATCATGCTTAGTCTATCGCTGCTATTTTTGTCAATGTTGACTCATTTGCGAGGTTGGAGAGGAAAATGCATTCAGTTATAAACGCATCGCTCACGATTACTCTCTGCTGTCTTTTAGAGGAATATGAAGGAGGAGGTATACAAGCAGAAGGTTCAATGCATCACAATATAATAGTAGCCTGATAATTTATATTGAATTGTTACAGGTGGAATTGTGCAGCAACATTTCAGTCTGCACAGATAGCGCCAGTGCGATTTGCCCAAGCAACAAGTGCAACATTTTGCTTTTTAAGTGATATGTCGGAGAAAAAGTCTTTCTTGTTTTTGTCATCCAGTGCAATCTTGGTAAAAAAAAAAAATGCATCTTCACCAATGCAATGTTTGAAATCCGGAAAGATGGATGCACAATTGCACGGCTCCAGGTGAAATCAACTTAATGCAGCCATAAATTATTTTAACATCAGCAACTAACGATTCTTTGCCTTCCGAGTGTGTAACAAAACAATTGAGAGCGTTCTTGTTGCCTATGAGCCATTCAGAAACAACAGACACAAATATGCTTTATGAACTGCAAATCTAAATCTTCATTTATGATTGAATTTCTCTTGTAAAATCGAGTACATTGATATCCTACTGCCATAATTGGGGCAGCTACCTCTGTTCTGCTAGGTATTAGCTTAGGTTTCAAAATCACAATTGAAATAATTGAAGAATCAACTCTCTCGAGTTTTTTTTTCATTTCTACTTACTTCCTACTTTTCAACACTGTGAATATTAATATATGTGTGACTGTTCAATGGTAAATCTTCTGCGTTTTCCTTCATTTTCTCTTTGTGTTGCATTTGAGTAGAATCTTAATGAGGTGGAAAATCCTCACTCAAAGGATTTGTAACCTTGAATAGTTTATCTTTTTAGTTACTAAAAGTACGCATTCTGGACACTTCTGAATTGTATTGACAATTTCAGATGGAGATGGGGTA
The DNA here is from genome assembly GCF_031143425.1 of Pleurodeles waltl. Classification (NCBI taxonomy): domain Eukaryota; kingdom Metazoa; phylum Chordata; class Amphibia; order Caudata; family Salamandridae; genus Pleurodeles; species Pleurodeles waltl. The sequence goes on from NC_090447.1 coordinate 285,027,708, forward strand.
GAATATTTTGAGGGACTGTATTTTATAGTACATAATCTAACACTTGCTAAAAAAATATACATTAACAAATTCTCAAGGTACTTACCTGTCATTTTTACTGGGACAGGTTGAATTTAAGGAAGCTAATGAAACGTTTAATTATAGAGTGCTTATTATGGTAGTTCAGAAAAATAAAACCAGTAAATTGAAGCTATTCTTGGACTTGTGCTCATTATAAGCTTTCATAAACAATATTTAAGGAGATGGAAGAAATCTCTAGAAGTAGCTCATCTTTTATTTAACGATGAAGAAAAAAAAGAGACAACAAACCCAGTTTGACAAGGCGTGTAAAGTAGGATTTACTTGCACATACAATATTGTATTTAGTTAGGAAATGATGGGATAAGTATTGTTTATTTTACTTGTAGGGTACATTAATTAGGGGAAACTGCCATGGAATCCTACATTGTGAAGCCATTCATCTTAAAAAAAATGAAAACCCAGAAAATCCATTTGATGTCATCGAAACAATTTAAAGAGAAGTGAGAAAGTTTTAGGATTCTAATTCTGCGAAAATATGCCAATGGCATATTCTAAAAATATGGAGAGCTGGGATCGGATTTAGTAAAACTGAACTGAAAAGATGGATGCTAAACTGCAGGAGGCAATTAGGCTAAGGGAAAGGCAAAGGTAGGATTTACATTAATACATTAATACTGAAAACGGAAAATGAGACAGGTCAAAACAGTACGTTCTTCGAGTTTTATTCTAGCCTTATTAGATGCCGTTTCGTACACCATTCCCTTTGCCATTTTCTGCACCATTTAACACTACACTTCCATGGGTTTGTTTTCGATGTGTGTGTATATATATTTTGTAAAATATATATACTGATACTGGGTTAGGGATTTTGAATATGTCTATTAGTGCTTTGGTGTACCCAGGTACTTTTATCCCTTAACGGTGTCATTAGTTATTTGATTTTGCATTTATAGTAGGGGGCTGCGTGTGGCAACATTTGGACTAAATAAACACGTCTGGATGACTTACTCCCACATTACATGGAACCCTTAGATACCTTGAGATTCATTGAGCCTTTATGATAATGGTCAACCACAACTTTTGTTCCATCCAACTGCGGAATACAATTAGTAGCTCAAAGTTCAGCCACACATGTCTTTATCATCCTGTTCTACATAATTATACCCTTAAGAAAATATTTACCATATGTCCCACCTCATCAACCATTGAATATTTTTTTAAATTATAATCCAGCATCCATACTTTAATATTTTATTACTGTGAACAGAATAAATGTTTCACGAGCGAAATATTATCTTTTTTGTTGAACCCTGCCCTTCTATACTTCCAAACATGAGTTGTACAGTGGCGAAGGTCCAAAATTACCAGCCAAGAATCACCAATTTCGTTGTTAATTGCACCCCTCCACTGTTTAATTACAAGTTACTGTGCCCTAGAATAGTCAATAGCTATGTGCAACTAGAATTTCCTGGTCCAATTCAGAGGACAGTTCCACTTATACTCTCGTAAATGATCGGGGGGATCTGCATGGGTGAGGAACCTATCCATTAAGAGCTAGTGCTTGTGTTGCTGACCAATAAGAAGCACAGATGATGGGATCTATGGAAGAAGCTCCTGCGAACAGATCATCCAGTGAGGGAAGTTAAAGTGTTGCCACCACTAGCATCACCCCCTCATCCTTTTTCGTGGTTGTTCACCATGTGGTACTCATTGTACTCCCTTCTCATCATGAAGATGTTGGGAGCTGGCTCACCTTTGGATTAAAAATGGTAGCTGCAGAAACGCCCATTTAGTGCCCCAGGATTTTTCTTTTTTGAAGGCCTGTTTGTTGGGCCTTTATCGAGACTCAGCTGAGAATGATAACTGCCAGTGTCTGACTTTTAGGATAATTACACTGCAGCGCAGCTAGAGAAAGAGGTTGTGGGCTGGTTAAACTTGAACATGTGACCCAATATGCAAGCTGTGCATGTGAGGCTATCTTCTTGCATAACCTGGTATCTGCAAGCAGGTAGCCTGTTGCAGAATCAATCCTTCAAGTATTGGTATCAACCTGGCCTTATAATGTGAGGGGCGTTCATAATGCCGATGGGGTTTGTTGAAGGGCTGGGGTACTCAACTGAAAGTCACAATGTAGTCAAAATGTGTGACAAAGTACAGTTTCGAGCTACTTAGACTTAGTGTACAGCGAGGTATCAATCATACGATAAACATGCATCCCGAGTGAAGATTCACTCTCCTTTTCATCATAACCCTATAGAACATTAAGTTTTTACATATTTCCCTGGCTCAGCTCATAATCAGATTCACCAAGTTAATTACTCTGCTGACTAGCAAGAAGATCAATGGCCTCCCAACACAGTAGAACTCTTAACAGTGCTTGAATCAGTTCCTGGGAAAGGAAGGCTGAAAAGGAAATCTGCTAATTAAATTTGCACACTGCTCCTGAGTAGGGAAAGCCCAATTTACAGAGAGAAAGGAGGAAGGACAGACATCTGAAAAGAAACACAAGGAAGGGAATTCCTTTGAGGGTTCGGAGGGAATGGATCAGGCATCAGTGTGAAGTGGGGTGGAACTGAGGCCTTCAGGAAAGCTACTTCCATAGACAAGCTGATGTTGCCATACTGAAATGTCACAGAGTAATGTGCAGGAGGGCTGCGGCAGGGTAAATTGTGATATGCCACTATGTGATTGGTGACACTGCCTGGGTTCTAGAGCTTTCCATTCTCACTTAAAACCCCATACACAATGGAGAGGCCGATGAGAAGACACTGGATGTGCAAGCAACAATGATAAAGGAATGCCCTGCTGAAAGGAGAAACCACCTAGTGCCACTGCAGGAATAGACTCTACCAGTAAAGTTAAACTTTTTGTCTGAGTCTAAACTTTCAGTCTAAACTTAGGTCAAAAGTCTAAAGGAAGGGCAAAAGCCTAACTTTACTATGAGTAAAGTTAGACTTTGGGTCTTCACTTTGACTTTTGGTCTAAGGCCAGACTTTTGGTCTAAGTTTACTTTTGTGAATCGTGCCATTAGACTTTTGGTCTAAGTTTACCTTTGTGAATTGGGCCCAGTGTTTCCCCTTGACCCATTATGAGGCTGCACACAGCCAATGTGACCGTGGTAGTCCAACCACCACATCACAGCAGGTGGAAACAGAGAGTATAAAGGGAGACACTCACCTGCAGGCAGCATTACATGTCCTGTGCCACCATGAAGCCCATCACACGTCTTGCCTCTGCTGCTTCTCATCAAAGGTGCACAAAATCCACACCACCATGGACGCAAAGGACACACAAACACCTATCTTTGTCGTTACACTCAACAACAGATCGTTGCACTGTCATCCACATCATAAGGGGGTCATGCTATGGGAATCAAGTACGTGTCATTGTGCCCCTGTTCAGAATCATTCACAAAGATGGACACAATCACAGTTACAAAACACCCCCTTTGGGCAGGTCACTCTCACTGCACCACGACACTACACAAAAGCACACATCTGCTCATCTCAAGCACAGGGACGGTGAAGTGTACACAACATTGTGTCACACAACATCAACACAGCAGCACCACCTCTATAAATACAACTCACACACTCATATTTCACACATGCCATTGACTGCCATCACATTCAAAGCACATATGTATTGATGTTTCATGGAACAGAAACACCACTCTCATTAAACAGCCCTGCAATGGACACACACATCACCCACATTGCACACAATGGGAGGACAATGGGATGCACAATAGTCAGAGAGACAAATATACAAAGCTCACTATGCAAACAATACCTGCACAATACGGATGGTGCCATCAGGAGCACTCAGGGAAGGATGTTGCACTGGGACACATTACTTTACACACATGTAAGAAAGTACCATCTTCCTTGGCATGTTACCCCCATTTTTACCTATATGCAGTATGATTTTGCCTGTCTCACTGGGATCCTGCTGGTCAGAACCCCAATGCTCATAGTTTATGGCCTAATGTGTGTGTCTGTATAGTGCTCGACTGTGCCACTGAGGCTCTGCTAACCAGAACCTCAGTGCTTATGCTCTCTCTGCTTTTACATTTGTCACTGTAGGCTAGTCATTTCCTTTACCAACCTCAATTGGCACACTGGACCCCTCTTATAAGTCCCCTGTATATGGTACCTAGGTACCCAGGGCATTGGGGATCCAGGAGATCCATATGGGTTGCAGCATTTCTTTTGCCACCCATATGGAGCTCAGACAAACCCTGTACAGGCCTTCCATTGCAGCCTGCATGAAATAACACACACGTTATTTCACAGCCATTTTCCCTGCACTTAAGTAACTTATAAGTCACCTATATGTCTAACCTTCACTTGCTGAAGGTTAGGTGCAAAGTTACTAAGAGTGAGGGCACCCTTGCACTAGCAAAGGTGCCCCCAATTAGTTTAGGGTCATTTCCTGGGACTTTGTGAGTGGGGGACGCCATTACCCACGTGCACTACATATATGTCAATACCTATATATAGCTTCACATTGGTAACTCCGAATATGGCCATGTAACATGTTTAAGATCATGGAATTGTCCACCCATTCCAAATCTGGTATTGGGGAGCCAATTCCATGCATTTTGGTGGCTCCACCATGTACCCCAGTACTGCCAAACCAGCTCTCTGAGGCTTTCACTGCCACTACAGCTGCTGCCACCTCACAGACAGGGTTCTGCCCTCCTGGGGTCTGAGCAGCTCAGTCCCAGGAGGCAGAACAAAGCATTTCCTCAGAGAGCAGAGTGTTATACCCTCTCCCTTTGGAAATAGGTGTTACAGGCTGGGGAGGGGTACCCTCCACCAGCCTCTGGAAATGCTTTGAAGGGCACAGATGGTGCCCTCCTTGCATAAGCCAGTCTACACCAGTTTAGTGACCCCTTGTCCCCTGCTCTGGAGCGAAACTGGACAAAGGAAAGGGGAGTGACCTCCCCTGTCCATCACCACCCTAGGGGTGTTGCCCAGAGCTCCTCCAGTGTGTCCCAGACTTCAGCCATCTTGCTTTGCAAGGTGTGTGTGCACTCTGGAGGGCTCTGAGTGGCCAGTGCAAGCTGGTGACATCAAGGACCCCTCCTGATAGGTCCATACCTGATAACGTAGCCAATCCCCCGCTCAGGGCTATTTAGGGTCTCTCCTGTGCGTTCTCTTCAGATTCTACTTGCCAGTTTCCGTCAGGAATCCTCTGCAACTACTACTTCATCCTCTGACCTCAGATCAACCACAGCCTGCTCCAGGAACTGCTGTAACAGCTACAAAGTATCCACAAGGAATACTTTTCCTCTGCAACTTCAGCTCGAGCCAGCAACCGCAACATTTTCGATGGTGTGCACGCTCTGGGGTCTCCCTGTCTTCACCCCGCACCAGAAGGTCCAAAGAAATCTCCTGTGGGGTGATGGAGTCACTCCCCTGCTCAAGCAGGCACCTTCCCAGACATCGACTGGTACCTTTGGACTCCTCTCACAGTGACAAGCTTGCTCCTAAGTATACAGAGGTTGGACCCAATCAACATAGACAGTCCTGAGGTCCTGTTGACGCAATTTGGAGGAGGTAAGTCCTTGCCTTCCCTGAGAGCAACGGCACCCCTGTGTACTGCGTCTTCTTCACCTCCTGAGGCCTCTGTGCACTATTTGCAAAATTCTTTCATGCACAGCCTGGCCCAGGTCCCCAGCACTCCATCCTGCGATGCTCTACGCACTGAGTTATTCTCTGGTGGCGTGGGACCTTCCTTTGTTGTGCTGCACCAACTGCATTTTGCACCTACTTTGTCCCCATGTCCTGGGACTCCTGTGGGTGCTGCCTGGCATCCTGAGGACTCTATGAAGTTCTGAGATCCCCCTCTTCCTCTTCACACAGAGTTGAGTCCCCCAGGTCCCTCCTGGGTGCAGCCAGCTCCATTTTGGTGCAAAACATACTTTTGTTGTAACCAAGGCTTGTTGGCGACTTCCAACATGAAATCACATCTGAATCCATGTTCACATCGTGGGACATCCTTTGCATCATGCAGGAACCCACTGGCTTTTTCCTAGGGTGCATTCCTGCAGTCTTCGACCAACCGAGGACTCTTCTTTTGCACCCTCTTCTGGGTTGGCAGGGGATCCTGTCCTTCCTTGAACTTCTTTTGACTTCTGGACTTGGTCCCCTTCTTTTGCAAGTCTTCAGGTCCAGGAATCCAGCAGTTATTGTTTGCAGACTTGGTTAGTTACTGAAATATCCCAATCATGATGTGTAGTGTGTCCTAAGGAAAGTTGCAGTACTTTACACCTGTTTTTCTTTGCTCTGGGGTGGGGTAATTTACTTACCTTTACTGTATTCTTACTCTCCCAGTGATTCTGCACACACTACACTTGTCTAGGGGGGAATTCGTGATTCACATTCCACTTTCTTAGTATATGGTTTGTGTTTCCCCTAGACCTACTTTCTCCCATTGCATTCTATAGCATTTCCTATTGTTTGCACTGTTCAATGACTATTTACTTGTCTAATTTTGGTGTCTAGTGTATATATTGTGTATAATACTTACCTCCAGAACGAGTATTGTCACTAAGATATTTTTGGTACTGTGTCACCCAAATAAATACCTTTATTTTTGGTAACACCGAGTGTTGTCTCTACTTGTGTATAAGTACGGTGTAACTATAAGTGGTATTGCATGAGCTTTGCATGAGTTCAGCATAAGCTGCTCTGCTATAGCTACCTCTATCAGCCTAAGCTGCTAGAACCCTACTACATTTCAATAATAAGCGATAACTGGACCTGGTATAAGGTGTTGGTACCCAAGGTACCCACCTCAAACCAGGCCAGCCCCCTACAACACACACACTAAAACAACATTTGCATAAGAACTGCCCCTACATGTATCTCAGGGACAAATAATAATAGAGTCATTTGACATGCCAATCTGCACAATGGTGAAGTGCAAGTCAACAAAGCAAAAACAACTCCAAACGCATGGAACATACATCTGCATGACGTAGCTGCAAAGTACACCCAGCTAAATGGAGACATGCACAGTCAAATGCAAACAAAGGTAGCACAATTCAACACCCTCCATGTCTGCACTATGAAAACTCAAGCCGGCACACATGAGATGAATCTACAATCTATATCATGGTGACAAGTCTAACTCCATACATGCTCACTTTGGACAACACCAGATGAAATACTGACCATACCAAAATGAACACAGTGTTATGATACCACAATTGCATTTACACCCACATATCAATCAATACAGTCAGCAGTTACCTTTGTCCTGGATGATACCAGCACTGCCCACAAAGTCAGATTTTGCAAACAACAGCAAATGAATCAGTAAGAATGCTGAAACACACATAACTGTAGGAATACAATACAAATTAATCAGGAACAACATAAAGGTAGAAAAGGAATTGCAGGACAAATGTGTACCCTAAAAAGACAACTGTTTGTTTTTTTTTAAACCAAATTTTAATAGTCCAAGACCATTGGCCAGTCCATATTTAAGTCCTTCATAGCAAAGTATTGTGCCAACACTTGGCACGTATTACTGCCAGGGAACTTCTACAGGAAGGGGCATCAAGTGGGCAGGCAGGTACCTCAGGGATTATCCTTGTGGGGGTGTGGTTGGGTTTAGGACTGGTGGACTGCTTATTTGGAGGGGTGAGCTTCTTCTGGGGGAGGGATATGGATGCTTGCAGGGGATGCAGGTGTGGCAGAGGAGAACTTGGAGGTGGAAGGGGTGGGTTGGGAGGTATGCCAATCCTCTTGGGTTTGGGATGGAGTTGGAGGGAACAGGGGAAAGGGCAAGTTCAAACAAAAAGTCTTTCTTAGGAATACAGGCTGGTCAGCAGAAGGGTGTGGGATATGGAGGTTGAGGGAGTGGTTGTCTGTGTGTTGGTAAGGATGTCTTGCATGTGTGAGGTATGCTTATGTGTGGGTGGTGTCTGTTTTGTGTGTGAGTGTGGGTGTTTGAATGTCTCGGGGCTAGGATGTGGAGGTGCTGGGTGACGGAGTGGTGGATGTGTGTGTGTCTGTTGGGGTAGTGTCTACATGTATGTTGGATGTGGTGGAAGTATGTGTGTCTGTTAGGGTGGTGTCTGCAGGTATGATGAGTGTGGTGGATGTCTCTGTGTCTGTTGGGGTGGTGTTTGTGGGTATGCTGGTTGTAGTGGGTGTGTCACTGACTGTTGTGGTGTTGCCTGCGGGTATGCTTGATGTGGTGAGTGGGACAGTGGGGTTGGTGGGTGTGTCTGAGGAAGTGGTGGCTAATGTGTGTGTCTTTTGAGTGCCTGCGTGCTGGTGTGTTTTGTGTTGATTGTGTTTATGTGTTCTGCTCTTCTGTTTTGAGGTGGGTGCATGCAGATCTGTCTGTGTGCTTGGGATACGTTTGGGGATAGGGGATTTGTATTGGGAAGAGAGTGGTGGAGGTAGGATGGAAGGAGGGGGGTGACTGGCTGCCATCAGTGAGGAGGCCTGAGCCTGAAAAGATCTCTGGAGGCCAGACATTGCTCTATGAATGCTTTAAAGAAATGCATTAATGTGCTGCAGTTGGCTTACCAATACCTGGATGGCAGTCTGATCCACAGAGATACAACCAAGGAGGTGAACAGCCTCTTTACTCAGGGTAACAGGGGTAACAGGTGCTGGAGTGGAAGTGCCTGCTGCAGAGGAGACACTAACCATCTTGGGTGAGTGGGCACGGCCAACAGGGTAGGGAGCAACAGGGGAAGTGCCAATAGAACTGGGGGTGGTGGACAAAGATATCACAGGAGTACTTCCTGATGGGTCCGCAACCACTAGGGAGTGGCCACTAGAGGAAGAATCCAGTGATGACGAGGATGCAGATCTGGTCATTCCGTGGCATTCCCCTCACCCTCCCGGCCACTGGGTCCCTCTGCGTTGGTGGTGTCTTGACCCAAGATTCTTCCCCAATTAGCTGATGCTGAGAATACAACATGAAATAGGGTCATAACATGTCCATAGTCACACTTGAACAATAGTTTGTGATTAGAAAGCATTACCACAATGTCAAGTAGGCCTAGCAACAAAGTCCACCTAACTGGCCCATACATGTACCAAACCATATGCATGCATGCCATCTGAACTGTCAACAGTTGCTCACAGGAAAATCAGGATCTCAGACAACTACAACTGCATGGCTGAAGTTATGCAATCACAGTAACCATTGGCAAATAGGAGACCACATCACCATCCATGATTTGCCTCATGGAGCATACATCACTTACTTGTTGTCATCAAATGATAGGCCAATGCCAACTCCATTTTCACAGATCCCACACAAGGTCATGCAGACATCTATTTGTCACCTTCACAACAACACAACAATAAGAAAATAATTGATGCTTCCAGAAAATGCCATGTTGTTGACATCAGTACACTAGCCTAGAGAGGGTAACATAGAAATACTTATGTCACACTGGAAACATATCCAGAATGCACACTTCAGCAAGTGAAATGTGTCCCAATGGAATCATGGAGGTAGTACTAATATTGCTCAGATAGGCCACACATTTGGCATGGAAATGTCTATTGTAAACAAAATGTGCAAAATGTCTGGGAGATATGTTTCTAAAATTGAAAACACAATGAATTAGCAAGTCCCAGGGAAATCCCCACTAATGACTGACACCCCTTTAAAATGGCACAGTCTTAGTGCATCAGTAGACTGCATTAGTCCTTTGGATGTTGGAGAGGCCCAGAAATGTGCAAGTCCTTGTAGAAGGCTTTCAACATGTTGCCCAACCGGAAGCTACATCATTGTCTCCATTTTGGTCATACAAACCTAGATGTTTGTAGATGAATGTATGTACCAAAGCATATGTTATATCACCATAAATGCAAGTCAGCCCATGATGTAATCCAACAGTCAGGTTACAAACCTTCTCCATTTCATATGAGCAAAGCACTTTGCTTCATTATTCTACATCAATGGCATGGAAATGTATATTGTGTGTAAAAATTCTAGGGCTACTTGTCATGTCCCTCAATGCTACTGCAGTTGTACATGCCAAATGACATACTATGATGAGTGAGAGTATATGTCAGCCAATAATCAATGGTGACTCACTCCTGTCTGTGGCACCACATGAAATGTTCCCCATCGTAAATGTCTTATTCCACACAAAGGTTGTCATGTGCATATGTGAGGGAACACAGAAATCATCACATCAACACAGGTAGACCATGCATTAAACAGCAGCTTTCTGCTAAAACAGAAAGGAACACATGCTGACTTGTAGGCACAAGAAATGCTGGCAACAGTGATGGCACATAAACCATTTCAATGGTCACTTTTCCTTACCAAGGTAACATATTGATCTATAGCTCCTTTCCAGAAAAATATATGCATTGTCACATGTATAATGGCCATCTTCACATTACAGACAGTAGTAAGGCACCAGTACCCACCATACGCTGTAGCCTCTGGGTGGCAGAGGCCAATATACTCCTTTTACCAGACACATGACTGAGGACAGTGGTCCATCACTTTCTTACTTTGGCCTGTAACACTGAGGAGTAGTGTTCTGTTGTATAAAATTTACACCAACTACAACAAGAAACAGTACTTGATTGATCAATTACACAGCCATTTGCTGTCCCTTGAGAGAAAACCTTTTGTGGATTATACACAGATGTGTTCTAAGTCAATGGGCCAAAAGGAAAGGCACATCAGTATGCAACATATGAGATCTTTACACAAACAACCACTCATCTACTGTGTTACACATGCCAAGTCCCAAATCGTCAGAGGGAGCTGTCAGAATCTAACATGTTCACTTGGCAAAGCAACAGGCAGGAGTATGCCCTGTACTCACCCCTTGTGACTGTTGTGTTGTCCTCAAATTTCCATTACGGTCTGAGTAGGCCACCACTAGAATGCAGGCCATTAGTGGGGTCATGGTCCGATGCGCACCCCGCCTGGGGTCTCCGGTGCCAGCATCACCTGAATTGTGAGAAACTGAGTCCAATCCCACATCACGTGACAACTTTTGGCTTAATCCACTTCGGCTAGCTAGCAGCACCTCATCTCTGCCCAAGAGCTGGGATGATTAGTGGCAACCGGGTGCATGACATAATGACTTCTCAGAGAAATTGTGGTGGATCAGATCTCATCATTTTCTCTCAGTTACATTAGTCTCAGACATGCAAAGAGAAAAGAGAAAAAGATGCAGAAATTGGTTCAATAAGATTTATTGAATGAGCTACATCTTAGATAAAATAAATGTAATAATGCGAACGATGAAACATACTGGAAGCAGAATGGTGATAAGGAAAGCGAAACACAGGAAAAGTCCCACCACACTGTCACTAGGCACACTAGGGGGCATATTTTAAGCCCCTAGCACCACCTTGCACCACGTTAGCGGCATTTTTAAATGTTAATGTGACTGAAAAAGCCCAAAATCCTAGCACCATATTTACAAAGTGCAAGCATTGTGCCACTTTGTAAACCTTTGCCCTACATTATGCCTGCACCAGGCATAACGTAGAGCATTACATTTTGGCACTACTCCTGCAGAGTACATCAATAGCGTCATGAAAACTGACGCTATTGCCCCCTACCCTGCACCATGGTGCACTGTATTTTAAATATGTCGCACACATGGTGGCAGTGTGGGGTGCTAATGGGCGCAGGGAAAGTGGTGCTGCACTAGAGCACAGAAGGATAAGCCCTAAAACACCCTTCAGGATTCCTCCATGGGAAGAGATCATCCTCCAAACCTGAATATGACTGAAGCAAGGAAGCCTGTTGCCTTTAGAGACACCATCCCCAGGTAGGCAGGGGAATCAATAGTCTCAGCAAGCAGCTGTAATGATGTCAATTGGCATGCGGTTGTAGTCATCTGGCTGGAACCTCCCTCTAACGTGCATAAAACAGGGACAATGTTTTATAATAAAACAGCTGATGTTCAGAGAAATTTCCTTACGTAAGGATACCTGTGTTTCTGTGGACTTTAGAGACAGTGTACAACTTCTGCCAACAGTCCTATCTTGCTGCAGCCTTGAGGAAAGCAGAGTGAAAAAAATGTGCTAAGAAATGTAGGGCCAGATTTGCAAACCCTTGTGCTCATTAGCGGCAAACCTTTTGCAGCAAATGCCATGCTAACAGGCCACTACCATAGCGGCTCATTTACAAGTTGGAACAAACTAGGTTTGCGCTACCTTGTAAACCCTTTGCACACCATCATGCATAATATATGCAAAATGTATGCAAAGGGGGCATTCCCTCATTAGAGAGTTGCTAAAATGGTGCAATGGAATCTACACAATACTATTGCACCATTTCTAGCGTTAAAAAATTACGCTATTGCTCCTAACATGTGCCATAGTGCACTGTATTTACAATACGGTGCTACAATGGTGGCGTTAGTGGACGCAAGGGGGCCACAAGAAAAGTGCTGCATCACTAATGATGCACCACTTTCTTGTAAATATGGCCTGTAATGCTTTCCTAGGCAAAAGAACAACTAGATAAAGAAAATAAAAACACCACCACAATTGTGGCTGATTCTAATAGACACAAAAGGATGATGGACAGAGTGTGGAATCTTTTCAAACACTCACCCCAAGTCACATATCTGGGTTTCATCCATTGTTCATTTGCTCACCATGCCACTCCAGTTTGGACCTAGTCATATGCAAATCAGTTTTTACCCTGTTCCCCATGGGAACAGTCCAGCCTGAACTGCCAGGCCAGGTCCTGAATGGACTGGAAACAAGCATCCTGGGACCAGTTGCAGGATATCACCCTTCATCATCCAGGATACCTTGAATCCAGTAGCACAGTGAGCAAGGGACCCACGTCTGGGCATACCCTTCCCACTTCGGGCAACTTTAGCAACACAAAAGGATGATGGACAGAGTGTCAAAGCTTTTCAAACACTCACCCCAGTCACAGATCTGGGTTTAATCCATTGTTCTTTTGCTCACCATGGCACCCCAGTTGGGACCCAGCCATATGCAAATCAGCCTTGACCCTGTTCCCCAGGGGAACAGTCCAGCCCAAACTGCCAGGCCAGGTCCTTCCTGGACTGGAAACAAGCATCCTGGGACCGGTTTCAGGGTATCATCCTTCATCAGCCAGGCTAGCTTGAATCCAGTGGCACAGTGAGACATCACTAAAATGGTTATATAACAGGAGGACATCCCCAGATAGACCTCTGCAATCTTCCGGGCCCAGCATCTCAGGTCATTTAACTGCAGGGCACAGTCCATCCCCCAACAGTAATTTTGGTGGCCAGAATATACAGTCACATTTTGAGGGGCAAATGTGTACCACATCTTGGAGTTTGGTACAAATCCATGTTGTGGACACGTGTTGAAGACCCTTGTGTAGTTTCCAAATGTGATGTGCACTGGGTGCCATGTCTATACAGTCAGAAATGCTTTGTCACATGTTATCATTGGCGTGCATCATGTATCTTGCTGTGGACACACTGACTAATGTTACAAATCATGTCTTTTTACACATAGGTATCCAGGGAGAGGGCGGATGCAACACCCTCCTGTTTGCCATCTACTACCAGACCTTCAGACCATGGAGCAACGCCACATAATTATGCATTAGCGCCTGGATAGGCAAACATTGTGAGTTCAGAGACCCCAAACTCCACATCTCTATCTGCTCCCAAAGGGAATCTAAGGTTTAACCACATTTAAAGGTAGCCCCATGTTAACCTATGAGAGAGATAGGCCTTGCAACAGTGAAAAACAAATTTGGCAGTATTTCACTGTCAGGACATATAAAACACATTAGTATATGTCCTAACTTAAACATACAATGCACCCTGCCCATGGGCTACCTAGGGCCTAACTTAGGGGTGTCTTACATGTAAGAAAGGGAAGGTTTAGGCCTGGCAAGTGGGCACACTTGCCAAGTCGAATTGGCAGTTCAAATCTGCACACACAGACACTGCAGTGGCAGGTCTGAGCCATGCTTACACAGCTACTTATGTGGGTGGCACAACCAGTGCTGTAAGCCCAGTAGTAGCATTTGATTACAGGCCCTGGGTATCGCTAGTGCACTTTACTAGGGACTTACCAGTAAAAAAAAATGCTGATCATGGAAATCCAATTATACATACATTTTACATAGGAACACTTGCACTTTAGCACTGGATAGCAGTGGTAAAGTGCCCAGAGTAACAAAAACAGAAAAAACAGAGTCCAGCACACATCAACAACCTGGGAAACGTTAGGAGAGACCACGCCAAGGATGCCAAGTCTAACATCTATTATTTATCCAACCTGGATACACCCATTGTACAAGTTGTGTCAGCATTGTACTTACAAGCCACAGGGTCCCTCCAACATACAGTGGCCCTATCTGCTGGTATGCCCCAACCTATGTTCAGTCTGGTGTTGAAGGATGTCCTGTCAGCAATGCTGAAACACCTTGACAGCTATGTCAGGTTTCCCTGATGTGAGGATTTAACCAATGTGAAGGATGTGTTTTATAGTTTTGCTCGCTTCCCACGTGTGGTGGGGGTTCTTGTTGGAACACATGTTGGCTTGGTGCTACCACAAGACAATGAACAAGTTTATTGTCACAGGAAGAACCTCTACTCCATTAACGTGCAAACCGTCTGACGAATCTCTGTATTTCCCATGTCTGTGCATGTTATCCTGGTTCATCCCATGATTCCTTCATAATACAGAATAGCAGCATAACCCAGCTGATGTCACAACTGTACCCAGACAAGGCCTGGCTGATTGGTAAGTCAGATCTATCTTGATTGTGTGTTTGAAAAGTCATATGCTACAATCAGCAATTGTGAGACTCATTGTTGCACATATGTCCCTTGCCTTAACAGGAGACTTTGCATAGCCAAACAGTGAACACGAATGGTAGTGGAAGAGGCTTTTGTGTCCTGATTCCAGCTTTCGGTGTCTGGACCAGATTGGTGGAGTCCTCCTCCACTCACCTGGGAAAGTGTGTCAGATCACTGTGGCATGCTTCATTCTCCACAACATCACCCTGCGGAGGAATATCCCATACATCCCAGAGCAGGGTAAGCCAGCAATACCCCCGGGTGAGACTCCTGAAATGCCAAGTGAGGATGAAAGTGGTAAAGAGGAAGGATCTGACTTGCAGAAATATCTCATCAACAGGTACTTTTCATGAGTTTATTTATGTCATGTGATGTAATGACTGTGACTGTACAATGAACTGTAGTTGTGAGAATGTGGAGTTTGTTGTTTTAGAAACAGCTAAGAAGCTGATACTCTGCAATATTTACCCAAAAGCTGCTTAATGAGATAGCTTTTGACACATCCCCACCTGGATGATGTTGTTTTGTTTGTGTCAGCTTGATTGCAATGTGCTATGTTTCCCAGTTGATTGCTATGTGATTTGTGTCATTGGTATGTTTTCAAGCCCATACTACTTGATTTGTCTTTGTACAGGTGCCTTCACCATTACATCCTCATGAGCATTTCAGATTTGTGACATCAGCAGGTATCTGATGTTGTTCCTACATACAAAGTGGACATAGATTGTTCTAGGTAATGTAGGTCACAGAGTTTGGGTGTATGAAACCTGTGCCAAGAGAGCTTGCACAGTGTTTGGGTGAAAGGTCAGAAATGTCCATTGAACTTGATTTGTGTGTTTTGTTGGGCCTCTTGCATCCTGTGTGTCATCATATGGGCATAGTCATAGATTGCAATCAAGTCACTTTATGTTCATATTGACTACACACTTCTTGTATGACTGGTATGAAGCTGTAGATGTTTTACATCATTGCAAGCCACAGTGCCTGTGCCACAACACGGACACATGATTGTGCCATACCACCAGATGCATGGGAATTGGATTAAGATGGGCCTGTGATCAGGGACTGTTGTACTGCCAACTGTCTGTATCTTGGAATATGTGATGTGGGATTACTTTGGTGTTGTATGTGATTTGGCTGATGACATCATCCACTTTAATGGTTGCCTATTCTACAGGACAATGTCTGACAAATCCCTCCCTTCATTGATCTGGGGGTGTACCATGAAATACATATTTCGACTCAGTATGAGTCAATTATTCTTGCTTTTAAGAGTCCAGACAGATTGACAGCCTATGTGCTGTGCACTGTAATACCATTTTTGGTTTGACAAGAAACTTGTACTGACATGTTGGTGTGTAATGTATGTAATCCTGAGCTGGACACTATGGGCCTCATTCTGACCCTGGCGGCCGGTGACCGCCAGGGTCACCGGCCACGGGAGCACCGCCGACAGGCTGGCGGTGCTCCGAAGGGCATTCTGACCGCGGCAGTTCAGCCGCGGTCAGAAAGGGTAAACCGGCGGTCACCCGCCGGTTTACCGCTGCCCTTCTGAATCCTCCATGGCGGCGGAGCGCGCTCCGCCGCCATGGGGATTCAGACACCCCCTACCGCCATCCTGTTCATGGCGGGAAACCCGCCATGAACAGGATGGCGGTAGGGGGTGCCGCGGGGCCCCTGGGGGCCCCTGCAGTGCCCATGCCAATGGCATGGGCACTGCAGGGGCCCCAGTAAGAGGGCCCCGCAAAGTATTTCAGTGTCTGCTATGCAGACACTGAAATACGCGACGGGTGCCACTGCACCCGTCGCACCTTCCCACTACGCCGGCTCAATTCTGAGCCGGCGTCCTCGTGGGAAGGTTGATTTGCCCTGGGCTGGCGGGCGGCCTTTTGGCGGCCGCCCGCCAGCCCAGGGCAAATCTCAGAATCACCGCAGCGTTCTTTCGACCGCGGTGCGGTGTTCTGACGGGGTTACTTTGGCGGGCGGCCTCCGCCGCCCGCCAAAGTAAGAATGACCCCCTATGTACCTGTAACATATTCCTGCTTGCACAAATAGCTTATGTCTACATCATATGGATCACATGGTTTTACTTCTCTTCATTGCAAAATGTTGAAATTATGCAAGCGGACAATGGTGGTCATTCTGACCCTGGCGGTCTTTGACCGCCAGGGCCGAGGACCGCGGGAGCACCGCCGACAGGCCGGCGGTGCTCCAATGGGGATTCCGACCGCGGCGGTAAAGCCGCGGTCGGACCGGCACCACTGGCGGGGTCCCGCCAGTGTACCGCCGCCCCATTGAATCCTCCGCGGCGGCGCAGCTTGCTGCACCGCCGCGGGGATTCCGACCCCCCCTACCGCCATCCAGATCCCGGCGGTCGGACCGCCGGGATCCGGATGGCGGTAGGGGGGGTCGCGGGGCCCCTGGGGGCCCCTGCAGTGCCCATGCCACTGGCATGGGCATTGCAGGGGCCCCCGTAAGAGGGCCCCTACATGTATTTCACTGTCTGCTGTGCAGACAGTGAAATACGCGACGGGTGCAACTGCACCCGTCGCACAGCTTCCACTCCGCCGGCTCGATTCCGAGCCGGCTTCATCGTGGAAGCCTCTTTCCCGCTGGGCTGGCGGGCGGTCTGAAGGCGACCGCCCGCCAGCCCAGCGGGAAAGTCAGAATTACCGCCGCGGTCTTTCGACCGCGGAACGGTAATCTGACGGCGGGACTTTGGCGGGCGGCCTCCGCCGCCCGCCAAGGTCAGAATGAGGGCCAATGTGTTTGTGATGGGTGAATTTATTCCAATGCTAATGCAGATAGGAACATTTTGACAGAAAGGAACAAAAATTAAAAGTGAAGGGGGTCAATCATGGTGAATGAAATCACTGAATGCCACGCCATTGGGAGTCCGAAGTAAGAGTACTCCTCCCATTGGAAATGTCACATGGATGAGGATCAATCAACAGTGTAAACGTGTGGCACACAAAGGAGGTCCTTTAGGAAGAGATCAGATGGTGGTAGTGGTGGGTGTCTTGCCTTCCGCACCTCCTGGATTCTTTGCTGGATGTCCCCGCTTGTGTGGGAGGGAATCTGCTGCTAGAGAGGCAGAGGTATTTGGGGCTGTTCTTTCTGTGACAGTGCATCCCTTCCAATGGCTGGCCTTGATGTTGATGGGCCTGGTAATGATGACCCAAAGGAAGGAGAAGATTGGTTTGAAAAGCCCTGCTCAGGACTGTGTGAATCTCCTTCAGCACCCTTGTTATGGAGGCCAGGTTGGAATTGTGGGCCTCCATCTGTTCTCACATGACCCTATGCATGTCCCGCTGTAGCTGCTTGATTTCCTGGAGTTCGGTCAAGACCTGACCCATCACACCTTGGGACTCCTTATAGACCCCTAAAACATGGCTGATGGTGTCCTGGCCAGGAGCAGCCCCAGTGGCTTCAACCCACTGGCACACATCATTCGTCCCACATACTCTACCCCCACAGGCCAGTGCTCTTGACACAGGATACCCTCTCTTATTGGGTCTTAGACCATCACTGTCAGAAAAGTTGCACCACAACTCAGGATCCAGGATTGGGGGCATGAGATGGTAGACAGTGTGCTTGGTACACAGGTTGTGGGGGCGAGTGGCTGCTTGTGATGTTGAGGCAACCGGACAGGGAGCTCTTGATGAGAGCACAGTGAGATTGCCCAGATGGGCCAGGACCGTCCTCCACATCCAGACATCCAGGAGTGTCTTCTTCATTAAGGACTTTATTATGGGGGGGGTAGTGGCAGTCTCTTCTGTGTCCTCTCTGTGCCCAGTTGCAGCTCAACCTGTTGATATGAAACGTATAGGGGCATATTTATACTCCGTTTGCGCCGAATTTGCGTCAAAATTTTTGACGCACTTTCCGCGCAAACGTTGCCCCATATTTAAACCCTGACGCCCGATCCGGCGCACAATGAAAATGGCGCTATGTGCGCCAGTTTATAGAAGCGGCACCCCACCCTGCGTTAATGACATGCAGGGTAGGCGTTCCCGTCCAAAAACAGACGCACACAGAGGTGCGTCGTATTTATGCTTCCGGGCAAAAATCACTCCCGCGCGGCAGGCGGCGCCAAAAAATCATGCAAAGCACGAATATCGTGAAATTTTAACGCCTGGGTCAGGGCAGGCGTTAAAATGGTGCAAACACACCAGTACTTAATCAGAACACACAGAACAAACAACAGAGCAGCAGAGCAGCAACAGGGAGACATGGAGGTGCTTTTTCTTCAGCGTGCACGTAGACGCAGAGCCCTGCAGCAACAACAGCAGCTACAACAACAACAGCAGGGACCCCAAAGACAGCGCAGAAGGCAGGAGAGGATATTCCGCCCAAGAACAACCCTGCATGGCCTCAGGGAACGAGACATCATCCAGAGGTACCGGTTGAACTGACAGGCCATTCAGCAGCTGCTGACAAATATTGAACAGCAATTGGCCCCCACTTTAGTGACTCCACGCACTATCCCAACAGAAACAAAGCTGCTTGCCGTACTTCACCTGCTGGCAAGTGGCTCTTTCAGACAACTGGTGCCCTGGTTGGTGGAATATCACAACCATCTTTCTCCGCATTCCTGCCTAAAGTACTGGATGCCATCATTGGACTGACACCCCGCCACATCTGCTTCCCTAACACACTGCAGAAGCAGCAGGAAACCAAACAGGGGTTCTACGCCATCAGTGGCTTCCCGCACGTCCTTGGTGCAATCGACTGCACACACGTACGCCTTGTGCCACCTGCTGCGAGTGAACACCTCTACCGCAACAGGAAGCACACACATTCCATCAACGTGCAGGCCATAGTCGATCACCAAGGACTGATCAGCAACATCGTGGCTAAATATCCTGGGAGTGTACATGACGCATTCATCTTCCGTCACTGCACCATCAGCCAACACTTCCAGGATGGACGGTATGGCAATGGACTACTTGTTGGTAAGGACAAAAATCTACTTATATACTCACTGCACAGAAACCCTCTAGGATAAACAACCCATACACCACAATAGCAACACCTAGACAGGAACACACTGAGGTACTCACATCACTAGCCATGTTTCACAAGTCACCATTGAACCTCACACACATTGGAATTTACTCTACAGCTTAGTGTGAAGACATTAATGACTGTGGTTGCCTAAATGTCACCTTGCAAATTTGAAGGCTCACAATAACCTGTACAGTAATACAATGCATAAGTTCTAAGGGATGGGATGGCCTGGGTATGTTCCTATGAACGTTTCTAATACACTTTCATGTTTCAACTCTTCATGGAACTATGATCACACCCCCAGTGAGGACACACGGACACCTTTGTCACAAGTCACAATGCAAGGGAGGGCACACTGTACTTGAGAAACCAATACATCCTGCTGACAAACAGTTAGC
Organism: Pleurodeles waltl; assembly: GCF_031143425.1. NCBI lineage: Eukaryota > Metazoa > Chordata > Amphibia > Caudata > Salamandridae > Pleurodeles > Pleurodeles waltl. Next base: position 285,047,925 of record NC_090447.1, read on the forward strand.
CAACAAACACTTGCTCAGCCAAGGAAAAAAAACAATGCCAAAGTTTTCACCAACAACCATAGGTTGTCACATTAGTACACAAAATAGTCACAGACAACACAACACAACTACTGCCATCAAAGATACGTACAACAGTGCCTCCTACATCTAATTGATACCATTCTGTGTTTCTCTTTCAGCTGATCAGGGGTATGGCATCCAGCCTTGGATAATGACACCATATGGGAACCCAAATACTGCTGCTGAGCGGGCATACAATGACGCCCACAAGAGGACACGCAGCCTTGTGGAGCGGACCTTTGGGATCCTAAAGTCAAGGTTCCGCTGCCTTGTCATCACTGGCGGTAGCCTACTATACTCCCCAGAGATGGTCTGTAAGATCATACTCACTTGTGCCATATTACACAATATTTGTGTGAAAAGGAACATTCCCCTCCTTGAACCGGACCCAGACATGCCTGAGGATGACAATGAGGAGGATGCTGGCCTGCAACAGGAGGGGGAACAACCTAACACGGCAGCAGGAGTGCATAGGCGCCAACAGATTGTCAACAATTTTTTTACTTAAGTTATTATAATCACTTGTATTCCACACTTGTAAATAAACACAGATAACAAACACCACATCATGCTTTGGCCTATTCATTTCAGACCACCTTTAGTTTGAAATTGCTGAAGATGAATGTCGTCTCATTGAGCAAGAATGCTATAACATTCATCACACCAAAAATAAACATCACAAATGTATGCACAGAGGGTAGGATGTGACATGATACATTACCATACACAGAGCCCAACAAGAGTACAAATATGACAATTACAGATGCCGGATCCAAACAACTGAAACAGTCTCTCATCCAGCCCAAAATTGGAGATCATTTGAAAGTCACATCACACGTGTTCAGAGACAGGGTGGGACCATCCATGTGTACGTGACCATGTCATCAATGGCTTCTCTCAAGTGTGTGATATGAGCAATACACAATTGGTACAACATCAGCTGCCACTAACTCAGCCGGAGACCTTGAAGTTACAGTGACAACATACACCCAGACAGGTGATAGTGGATCCACATTCCCACACACATGTACACATATGTCATACAATCAACCAAATATTTGAAAGTAGACCATCACAGTTGTGTCCCAGTTTGAACCTAGCAGGAAGATTGTAACATGACACTAAACCAGTTTATGCAGAAAGGGACACAGACAACCAAAAAATGATTCTCATTATCACATCGGGAACGCTGAGAGTCTTGCAAACATAGTCATAGGAAAATGGAATGCAAGTTAGCTCCAATTCATCATTACTGCAAATGTCAAATGGGCTAATGAGATGAATGAATGGTCAACAGTCATTCATACCATATGGCCTTACATTAGCCTGCTGCTGCAGGTTTGCCATGATATAATAAATATACTCCATGGATACAGTAGCTATTCTGGATGGTCAAATCCTAGGGTGCTGGGGGCCTAAGTCCACCTCTACCGCCCCCAAAACATACAAGAATCATGTACTTGTGAACTAAACACATGCATAAGGCACATGTGTGGCCTCCATGTCATAAGTCCAACACAAATCTGAAACACAAAATCATAATGGGACATGGTTAGCCCCATAAAAACTGTAAGTGACTCTTCCACTCCCTGTTAGGACTACAGATAAAAGCATCACCATCATAAATGTGGACACATTTTGGAGACGGAATACATAATGGTATCCCATCCATCATTTCAAAATAGCCATCAGCAATTACACCAAATATGTCATCAAATATGGTCAATACATTAGTCAACGTATCCCAAACATTACAGTGTGAATGCCTTCTCTACATTAAACAACGGACATGTGTCATATCCAAACACAAATGTGTATCACATCGCACCGTTTGACCATGACAAATCACCTTTCCAAAGGTAAAAACATGAAGACATAAGGACAAAATTGCTCCATATTCTACGCATACAGCATGGCCGTCATAATTTGTTCACGTACATGAGTGCACACAATGCAGAGTCAAATACAAATGTATCCAAAAGTGTCTTAATATTTCGCCTTCAAAGTATATTTTACATCCACAATATTTTTGACTCTGCATCATGTGCACTACTGTACGTGTAAACAAATTGACGCCCATGATGTATGCGTGGTAAAATTGACGCTACATGGACAATATGTTGGTCATCTCATGTACATTAAAAAGTATTAATATTCATATCATATTTTTTCACTCCGCATCATGTGCACTACTGTACGTGTAAAAAAATTGACGCCCATGATGTATGCGTGGTAAAATTGACGCTACATGGACAATATGTTGGTCATCTCGTACATTAAAAATTATTAATATTCATATCATATTTTTTCACTCCGCATCATGTGCACTACTGTACGTGTAAAAAAATTGACACCCATGATGTATGCGTGGTAAAATTGACGCTACATGGACAATATGTTGGTCATCTCGTACATTAAAAATTATTAATATTCATATCATATTTTTTCACTCCGCATCATGTGCACTGTAATGCGTCATAAACAAATTACGCACAACTGTGTATGCGTGAAAATATGACGCATAACGGGAAAATAAAAACGGCGGCCATTTTATGCAGGAAGTGATATAATAGGATATCCTGTGTACCAAATCTGTACTGGGAGTTAACTTTCACTTTCACTTTGCAGTCTCAGATTTATCTAGACTGTGTGGTTGTGTGAAAGGTGTTGTCCTGTGTTTTACTGCTTTAGTGTCCTGTGTGCCTTGTATTTTGTCTTAGTGTCAATCTATTATTGTTGTATAACATTGTCTCAGTCTGTTTAGTCTTGTTTTGTCTATACCTGTGATAGTTTGTATTGTCTGTGGGAGTGTGTTGTGGGTAGCATAGTTTGGGGGGTTAGTTGGGCTATTTTTCTCCTTCTGCTTTTTCTTTCACACCTCTACCTTTCCCCATTTCCCACTTTTACTTTCATATTTTATTTGTCCATTTTTAGACCTCTGAATATGTCAGGTAGGCCTCGCCTGTCCAGGATGGGTGAAGACGAATTGGGGGGGTTCATGTGGCTAGTAAGCCATTTCCTCCCACTGATGCTGGAGGCTGGGGGCCGTGTGATACAGGGGTATCACACGGAGGCGAGGAAAATCCGGTGGGAGAAGGTGCGCCATCACCTGGTCCGGGTCTACGGGAGTCTGCGAAATGTCCATCAACTCAAGCACCGCTGGGCAGATCTGATCACCAGGGAACAGGACCTGCTGGACCACCTGGGACTCCGGATTGGTGGCCATGTTGGTGAGTACAAATCAATTACATGGGAATAATAGAAATCTGTGTGTGAACATGTGATGATTGTTAGCCAATCTGCAGAATAAGTAGCTGACTGTGTGTAATGCTAGGGAAACCTAGGCCCATGGTCATACACATAAATCCCCATTTTTGCAACACATGTACACGCAATAACAGCAGTAAAACCAACATATATTTGTATTTTTGCTAAGTAGCCCCCTCTCTGCGTCACAAAATGATGCAAATGCTGTGATACAAAGGTATACATATGTGTCCTAATGTGTATTTGTTGCAGAATGTGTATGAAGACCTATGCTACCAGTCCGATGGCTCATTTTTGCAACACATACCAGATGCCTGTAGCTGCATGTAATGTAGTGTTGCATTTGTGTCAGAAAAGCAACATGTGAACTGCTCTATTTGTACTCTACTGGTCATAATGGCCAGTGAGTACGTCATGTAGAAACAACATACCTACATATGTAGACGCCATAGCTAGACAGAAAATTGGAAACACATGATGATGCTATACATGTGTGTTGCCTTCACGTCACATGAAGTTAGTCATGTTGTCCACACATATGTCACATGTGTGTCTGGTTGCTGTGTGTTGAACCTGTCCACATAGCCTGTTTGATTGTGAGTGGTCATGCAGTCCTCATGGAACCAGTTTTGGAATGTCTCTCTGGGATGCACATGCTGAGATGTATGGATAACATTATTGTTGGGGCATACTAATGGAGAATTAACTTGGACGACACATGACTGTCCTGGCCACTGCATGAGTGTAGTAGGGTGTCTCACTGGAGCAGGAGACTCATCCAATGATAATGTTGAATACAAAGTCATCCATGCAGGATGAGCATGTGTGAAAGTGTATCATTACCATGTCATATTCACACAGTGTCATTGTAACAGAAATTATTTGTCCGTTCACCCAGTCTGAGTATATTCTTCCTTTCATGCTTTACAGGTGGACCAGCCCAGTACACCGTGGGAGAGGTGGCCCATTTTGACGACCCCGATACCTACAGTGAGTGTCGCCTGAGTGCTATTTTCATTGTTTGGTAATGAAGCATGATGGATTACTGTGTGTTCAAGAGAATTCATGATTTGATGTGCTGGCCGTTCATTGGCTTGGTTGTTTTAGTGTGATATCAAATAGGAATAATGTTTCTGTAAAGCAATACCTAGTCATCTCTTAGATTGAGGGGCTGTAGGTCATTCAATTAGGGCGGCAATTGGGAATGGTATGACTCATTTGGAATACACTGCTCAATGTTAGACTTGGTCAGGGACTTGCCATTAACTGATTCTGCATATCAGACTGACAGTCTCCCAGATAGCTTAGGCACATGGCTTGGATGACAAGTGCTTCTTCCTAGTTGAGGATGGACTGTGTACACTGTAGGTCGGATCTTCCGGGGGCATGTACTTCCACAAGGTGAACTCGAAGTGTGTGTGACTTGAGTACAATGGCCTAGGTGTTCTGTCGAATCATGAGAATGGGTGTTCTACCTCCTCTGTGTGTGTTGTAAAACATGCCTCACTAATAGTATGTTATGTTGGGCTAAGTCATATCATTTTGACATGTGTGGACCTGGGATGTGACAAGGTTGGGCTGACTACAACGTGTTGCCAGCCCTTCATAGGTGTTGTGTGTGAAGGCACATACTTGTTGAACTTTCTGTACACTCCTGGGTGTGCATTGAACATGGGATTGTTGGTTGTTCTTCCCACACCACCCACAAAGACTGGGATGCTACTGTGAAACAGGGTACCTAGGACTGTAGCAACCAGTACGTTACACGTATTTAACACCTTTTGTGACTTGAGTTAGTACCTAGGGCCAGATGTAGCAAAATGTCTACACGTTGCAAATGGCATAAATTTCGGTTTGTGAGTTGCAAACGTCTGTTTCCTATTCCAAAATGTATTTGGTGGTCATGTACATATTAGCAAAATGCTTTTCAAAATGCAAATAATAAAGGGGTTTACCAGACCTACTTGCAACTCACAGTGGTAGGCAATCCCATTTGCAACCGAGTACGTGGTTGCAAAGTGAGTAGCTGTTATCATCCACTTGAAGTGGATGGTAACCAACTTGCTGACTGGAAGGGGTCCTCATTGTAAAACTTCACCTTTGTGAGTGGACCAAAATAATCCTGCGCAAAACAGCCAGTGGTCTAAGGGACCAATAATTACTGTGCAAATTTCCAAGTTGAATTGTTGTGATTTTTAACTAATTGCAGCTCGTTTTCCTTTCAGGTAAACGGCCTACACTTGGGGAAAAAAAACTTGCTTTATTTAAAAGCAGTCACGTCTATGGAGTTCTGCTGTTCCCAGCAGGCCTCCATCCCCGTGAGTGCCCACAGTTGCTAAGGTGGGGCAACTTGGAACCCACATCATTGATGTTCATGAGGTGGGTTTTAGGGACCCCATAGCGACTCGCAGACGGTGTCAGAGACACCGTTCTGCTTTGCAAATTGCTAGTTGATTTTTCAAAATTCCTACATCTGGCCCCTAGTGTGGACATATGATTCTGGGCCAGGGGTTCAATCTTAGCACACAACTAATTCCAAATGCCATTGAGTGAGGAGTGTGATTGTTATCACATAGAATGACATATGTAGTGAAGTCAGTATGCGGAAGAGCTGGTGCCATAATGTCTAATGCCTTAGGTATGATTTGGATGAGTAGTTTAGGGTGATGTCATCCATCATGTAGAGACATGGATATGCTATGTGTGATATGCCCTTATGTATGCATGTACTTCCTCTGAGCCTTTCCGTGAACTATGTTGTAACAATTGCTGCAACCAATACATTTCTAGTAATGCACAAATGACCCATTGTGGTATTCAACCCACTGTAAATTTAAAGCTCAATATTTCCCTTTTCTCTTCACAGCTGCAAACCTGAGTGCCGCAGATCGCGACCATTTCGAGCGCCGTGCGATGAGGTACAGGCACATCCTGCAGGTGCAGTGTGGGTATCGTAGGAAGGGCCGCAGATATCATTCGGATCGGGCCTCCGGGGCGTGGTATGCCACACCACAGGCTCCCCCAACGGTGCCACCAACAACCACCGCCACTACATCCACCAGGTCTGCCCAAGTGTACCCAGCAACGGACCAAGCATCTTCCTCCAGACCTGGACCCAGCCGTGTGGTGGGAGCAGGGCTGTCCCGTGGCCACACAACTCCAGCAACAACATCCACCTCCACTGGCACGCAAACCAGCACTGACCCTCCTATCGACCCTGCGGCCTTCCAGGCATTGTCCTGAAAATTGGACAGGTTGATTCAAAAGGTTGACAACCTGACGGAGGACATGAATGAGGTCAAGAAGAAGGTGCGCTCCATCCGGCGCACACTACGGAGGGCAAATCAGTAGTCATTTTGCCCTCCTGAACTTTTACCCCTCCCCTCTCACCTCTTTCCTATTTCATACTGTTAGTTGGGTTTGGGGGGTTAGTAATAGGATAAGTATAGGAAATTAGCTTAGTTAGTGTTAGGTAAGAGGGTGGGGGGTCCTTATTCTTTCTATCTTATATTTTTGTGTGGGTGGGTGGGTGGTGGGCAATGTTGGGATTCCTGTTTAAAAAAAATAAAAAAACAAAAATAAATAAAAAAAATTAAAAAATATTTAAAAAAAAATATGTTTGTTTAGGATAGTATATTATGTGTGTAGGTTAGTAAGTGTTGTCCTGCATGTGTCTTGTCTCATAATGGTGGGTGGGGGGTTGATGTTTAGATCATTTCGTTACATGTGTAGAGTAAGTTTAACTTAGGTTAGTTAGGGACAGTTGTGGGTTAGTAGTAGTCAGGTTAGATTAGTGTAGGTTTACCTTTCCCTTAGTTGCCTCTTTTATTACTACTTTGAAATAAAAAAATTGTTTACCCTTTACATGATGCGTTAGGTGCTACCTTTTCATGGCCTTGACATCAGTGTAGCAGAAAGTTTTAGTATGACATTTGTGTCCTATGCTCGCTATCCCCAGGCTATTGAGGTTTAACATGCCAGCTACCGGTGCTAACTTGGTAAGTATCCACCATTGGTAGTGTGCATTGATCATCAAGGTTTGGGGTTGGTATGTATCCTACTTCACAAAGAGTGCTTCCAGACTTGTTATTGTAGGTAAATAGATAGGTCGGACAGCAGTGTGAAGTTCAGGGAGATCTTTGTAGATGAGGATTTGTTCACACTCTTGTCTTGTTGCTGTCATTGCTGACCTACATCATGTGTGGACTGGTTCAGCATGACTTTCCTTCATGGAAGTATACGCCGTAAGGGTGATTGATGCTGTGTAATTTGTTTATCATTCCTTTCATTTTACAGCATAATTTCTAATTTTAGTATTGCATGGTGCCTACATTTCTCAGCCACCATTAGTTGTCTAGAATAGCTATAGATGGTGCATCATTCTGTCCAACACAGCATGACTGTGTGTGCTTAGTCCCTTCATCAGTTATTTTCCTCAGTATAGTAAAGCTATGATGCAATCCTGGCCACTGCACAGATGTTTCAGTATACATGAAATCAGGACAGTAGTATAGAGAATCGACATGGTTGCCACACAGCCACTTTGGAGTTATGTACTGCACAGTTGAAGTGTGAAATAACACAGAGACACAATAGGTGTGCAAGTGATATTTATTTTTAGGTGGTGTAGTGCAAAATGTCCATTCACAATGTTAGCTGAGTCCGTTCTGGTGCATTCTTACAGACGGGGTGTGGATGATGCTCCTGACATGCTGGGGTGATGTCACAGACAGTGCAGAGGAACAGGAATTGCCAAATAGTAGGAGAGAAACATTCACTGCCAATGGGGACAAGTCATACAGTGGATTGCCGAACAGTCATTGAGGGTAGTTGTAGTGAGACTGGCATGTGTCAAAACGTAGGACCTTGGTCAGAGTAGGCCATGGTGCAGGGACTAGGGCTTCCGGGTACTCTTGCGTGTGAATGTTATCTGTTCCATGTCTTCTTCTTCTGATGTGTGTGTTGCCTGGTGTATCCTTGTTGTTGTTGGTTGTGAAGGGGCAACACACACCTCAGTGTTAGAAGACATGGAGGCAGACATCCTGGGGGCTGATCCCTGTCGAGTAATGAAGGGCAGTACTGCAGCAAGGAGGGCCTGTTGGTTTTTCAGAATGGCAGCCACATCCCGATGGTAGGCAGCCAGGTCGGCCCTGAGGGGTTCTATGTTGCATTCGTGCACACGTTGACTGGCTTGCAGTTGGAGTTGTTGTGTCAACTGGATGACAGCTGTGCAGATTTCCTTCTGTGTTTTTAAAAGTTCCTCCAAGAGCGATGTTCTGGCTTGCATTGCAGCTGCCTGATCAGCAGTTGACAACATGCACAAACGCACCCCCTCAAGGCTGGCTGCCATAGTTTGCATCCCCACCCGCACCTCCTTGGCCAGCTCCCGCTGGACCCCAATGACTGTTCTTTCGAAGCTGGTGCCAGTGTCGTCAGAGTCCTCAGCTGTGTTGGAGCTGGCAGGTCTTACAATTGGGGTGGCGGGTGGTTCTACTGTGGTGGCTGCTTCTTCTGTGCTCCTCCTTGTGACTGAAGGTGGGGTTTGGAGGCTTTCAAGGACCATGTCAATGGTCTCTTGTGGGAGGTTGATGGTCTCGTCATCCATGTCATCAGGGAACTTATGGACAGGCATATCGGCAGGAGATCCGTGTTCCTCTGCAATGAAACAGGGTACAATTAGTGTGTCTGTGTTGTGACAATTTTGCACTAAGATACAAGCCTTTGGATGCCTTAACTTTGTACTCTGTGTTTGTCTTGGTATCTGCTGTCTGTCATAGGGCATTGTTGTAGGCCTATGGTCCACCTGTGTGTCACATGTCTGATATGGAGCTATCAGACATATCTGTCAGGTCGCCTCTAGGTGTTGCTTTGTAATTATTTAGGAATAGGCGTGTTTTTGTCCTACTCCTCCCTCGGTGTTTCACTATTGTTATGGAGGGACATTTTGTTGGGTGGGCTCTCATTATCCTACATGTGATTCTTGGCTTTCTAGGCAGCAGGATAGCTAATGGTGTGGGGGACTAAGTTTGACCTACTTGTAAATAACTCTGTCACCCAGATATTCAATTTAGCTCAGACAGACTAGCAGTGCCTCTGGTCTCCCACATCAAAGGAATGTTTAGACATCTGAGCGCATGACATCTTTGGAACTTCTCAGGGAAGTGGTGGTCACTCAGATCCTACACAATTCTATCTTTTCCGGTATGTTCCCATACACAAATGACAAAGACAGTATTTGTTTAATAGGAAGTTTCATTGTACAACTGAGTTGTAGAAATTTAGGTGTGAGCCCCAATAACCCAAACAATACACACTGTTAGAATTGAAATAGTCCGCAGGAGAGTAATACATTAGTACACAGCTATCATGGTGCCTAACAGTTTCTACTCTCCCTCTGCTTGTTCTATGTATAGCACAGCATGTTAAGTTTGGAGCTTGCCTGTCTGAATCACAGGGGAGACATCATCCCTCATATCAGAGGAATGGGCTGGGATCTGGTTGTGCATCAGCAGCAAGGCAGGCAGCATCTAGTTGTGATTTTCTGTTTGGAAACTCCCCCATGCGTGTCTTGGGACGAGGAAGTGAATTTAAAAGACATATGTCATGGTGATGACAAAGTTTCCCTACGCAGGAATGCCAAACCTTAAGGCCTACCACATCTATCAGCAATGTACCAGACGGTATCCTTGACTGGGGCACAGAGTGAATATGTTCTGCAAACTCCAGTGCAGAAGTAGGCAAAACAGTGTGATTTGACTAATTGACAACACCTTAGGACTGACTATTTGATACATTAACTGATAGGAAGGGCAATGAGATTCATTTAGTGCAAAGTGCTCTGAGGCTCTTAGATGTGAGCAAATGAGTATAAGTACATTCAGGGTAAGATGCACAAATGCCTCCAGCCTGAGGCTAATGCGCAAAGTATACGTTTCACTTGCCAAACTACACTTTGACTGACTGTGGGTGTTGTGACTGCCCTGCCAGCACACTTGCCTCTCAGGCCCTGCCCCATTCACTTTTTATTCACATTGCATGATCTGTACATGTTACGTGGCATTACCTATGCATGTCAATGTTAGGATGTGGTATGGATGTAAACATTGTTGAGGTTTGAATATGATGGGGTATCATGTGTGTCTTACTGGATTGGCCAGTTTATCGTATGAATGTCCTATTTGTTTGTCAGACTGTGCAGATGGGTTTCAGTGACCAGTTGCCTGTGTCCCCTCCTCAATGTTGTTGTCTGAGCAGTATGACATTAGTGATGTAGCCTTGTTAGCCAGGCACATGAGGGACCCTGACGTATGCAGCATGTGTGTGTCGTTGGTGCTGTGTGGCTCCTATTGCTGTTTCCTTAGGCTTATGTATCTGTCAGTTATGGACATTCGGCATTTGAGTGTACTGGTACCTTTGTCTTATTTCTAGGAGTAGTTGCAGATGTCATCCTCACCCCCTAATTTAGGTATGTATATTCCAGGGTGGGGTTCCTGCCATTTGGTACTATAGCTGCACAGAGATGAGAGGTGTTATTGTCAACTGTTGTGGCAGTTACGTTGCAGTTGTTGTATTTGCTACTGCATTACAGGTAGGGACCTAGTTGATGTAGAATAGATTTTGCAAGACAAGTGCCTGGATGTGGATTTGAGGTAGTGTCCTTCCCACCTGTCACTGCTTTCCCTTGGCTCTCTTGTTGTAATTACAGGATGTCCCCGTGGGACTGTTGTTGTTGCTGTATTTTGTCGTGCCCCAGCTTCGGTCAGTACTGGGCATGCCCCCCTGCTGTGCCCCTTTCCCCATGCCACTTCATATATGTGCTAAGTTACATGCATTGTGTAGTAGGTCCCCCCCCCCTGCTTACAGTCCCCATTATTGCATTTGAATTCCCCATGCGACTTACCCTGCATGTGCGTTGTGTTGTGGTAGTCTGCGCTGTCCAGTCCTTGAATCCCTGTGACGATCTCCTCCGGGATGACGGCTGCGACCATCTCCTCCATGTGGTCCAGGGCCTCCTGTTGTGCTGGACTCCCCCCTCCAGTCTGCATTGCTGCCTTCCTGTTCCTGGCCATTTTCTCTTTGGTCCTACGTTTGCAGTCATGCCAGCGTTTCTTACACTTGGTGACTGTCCGGCGTTCTTCAGCCACACTGTTAATCTTGTCCACAATTTGTTTCCAGATGGCCTCTCTCCTACTGAGTGGCAATTTTGAGGAGATGAAAAGTTGGTGCTGGTGTTCCGTCACCTCTTTCACCAGGATTTCCTGTTCCTCTGCACTGAAGCGACACTTTCTTTTTTTTTTTTTAAATGTCCTGGTTCCTGTATGGATCCTCCTGGCTGGTTCCTGGTCTGCTCTCATCCTCCTGGGGTCTGTTGGGGCATCTAGGATCCATTTTGGCTCTCCTCTGCTGAAAGGGCAGTTTTCGCGCAAAAATTAAACGCAATAGCGTGAAAAAAAACAGTGTTTTCACGATTGCGCTGTCGTAAATCCACCCACAGTGATGTGCGTCGCATTTACGTTGGTTTCCTTTACGACAGACGGACGCTGTGTGCGTCACGAAATAATGACTCCCACCTGTTGGTTGCGCCGCCGTACGTCAAAGTATAAATTTGACGCCCGCATGGCGCATCAAAATGGCGTTAGACGGAGCAAATTATTTTGACGCAAAACTGCGTTAGAGCATTTTTGCGTCAAAAAGTATAAATATGGCCCATAATGTTACTTGTTGTATTGCGACATCTACCTCCAATGGTTTAGTGTTACTGTAAGCAGAGACCTTGTACAACGTTATGTTGCAGTTAATCTTATTGTGCTAAGTAGCCATGTTATAGGTTGTTTTGACATGCCATTTGTGGAGGGTGCCAGATCTTTTTGACTGAAGCAGCTGCTGAAATGTGCAGATTATTATAACTTGGGAGGATGGGCTGAGAATTACATCGAGCCACTAGTGCAGGAATAACAGTGGCTAGGGAATATATGGCTTTAAACATTTTGAGGGCTAGTTGAGTGTTATGCAGGCACAAGACTTTGTTGTACATGTGACTGGTGTCATCATGTTCATAGTGTAGCCTTATCAATACCTGTTATACACACTGGGTGAGGTGTCATTCCTAGTCTCAATAGCTTCATTTTGGGTTAGCAGATCAAGATGGAGCTAGGTAGACAGACACATCTCTGAGTTGGGCATGATCTGTATATTGGTCACTCCCAGGTGAGTAAATTTCAATTGAGAGTGATCAAGCATGGATCTTTAGACAAGTGACCACTAGTCTGATGTTTGGATTTAGAGTAACAGTGCCTCCCGGGCTTTGTAATCCTGACACTCTCTTTAGTACACACACTTGACAAATGTTGTCCTCACAGATGAGTAAAGTGCATTTGAGAGTTCACTAATAGATGGGTTTAGACAAGTAAACACTGTACTTGCATTTAGGGTTAGAAAAACTGGGTATATTGGGATTAGCATTCAGGTCACTCCCTCTACTTCCCAACACCATACAAATGGCATCCTCCCAGGTGAGTAAACTTCAATTGAGAGTTTACTAACATAGGTATTTGGGCAAGTGTACACTGGGTTTGTGTTTGGAGAAACTGGGCCTATTTGTCTTCAAATTCAGGCCACTTTCTACCACGATACAAATGGCATCCTCCGGGTGAGTAAACTTCAATTAAGAGTTACAGACATGGGTATTTGGGAAAGTGTACAATGGGCTTGTGTTTGAAGTTATAGCAGCATAGCCTCCTGGCCTTAGCAGTCATGTCACTCCCTCTACATCACACACTTGATGAATGCTATCCACCCAGGTGAGTACACTTCATTTGTGAATTCCCAAAGAAGGGTATTTGGAGACAAGAACACTGGACTGGTGGTTGGAGTGACTGTAACAGATCCTCATGGAGTTGTAGCCAAGTAACTCCCTGCACTGCACACACTATGCAAATATTATCCCCCCAGGTGAGTATACTTCATGTGTGAGCTACCAAACAGGGATCTTTGGAGAAGAGGACACTGGGATGTTGAGTGGAGTAATAGTAACAGAGCCTCCTGGCCTTAGCAGTCATGTCACTTCCTGTACTGCACACACTATACAAATGGTGCCTCCCAGGTGAGTATACTTCATTTGGGAGTTGAAAAACAGGGGAATATAGGCAAGTAATCACTGGTCTGGGTCTTTGGAATTTACAGATATAGGGCTTGCTAGGAGTTGCAGTTAGTTCACTCTCTGTAGTACACACACTGTACAAAGGGTATCTTCCCAGGGGTGTACACTTCAATTGAGAGTTCACAAACAAGGGTATTTGGGCAACTGACCACTGTGCTGCTTTTGAAGTTACTGAAACAGTACCTCCTGGGTGGGATTTGCAGTCATGTCACTCTCTCTACTACACACACTGTACCAATGTTATACCCTCCAAGTGAATCCATTTCAATTGATAATTGTGGAACAGATGTATTAGGGCATGTGCCCACTGTGTTGGTGGTTGGAGTTTCAGTAACATGTCCTCCTGTGAATTGCAGTCAGATCACTCTTTCGACTACACACACTATACAAATGGTATCCCTCCCCAGGTGAGTCCATTTTATTGATAATTGTGAAACAGATGTATTGGGGCATGTGCCCACTGTGCTGTTGGTTGGAGTTACAGTAACAAGGCCTCCTGTGAGTTGCAGTCAGATCACTCTTTCTACTATAAACCCTCTGGTGAGTACACTTCAATTGAGAGTTCACTAACAGAGGTATTGTGGCATGTGACCACTGTCCTAGTGTTAGCAAATACAGGAATAGTGCCTCCTTAGAGCTGTAGTCATGTTAGTGCCAGTACTACGCACACTTCACAAATGTTATCTTCCCAGGTGTGTAGCGTTAAGTTCATAGATATCAAACAGGTTTGTTTGGACAAGTGAACACTGGTCTGGTGTTTGGAGTTAAAGAAACAGTACCTGCTGGGAGCTACGGTATGGTGAGTCCATGTACTGCACACACTATACAAATGTCATCTCCCCAGGTGAGTACACTTCATTTGAAAGTTATCAAATAGAGGCCTTTGGACAGGTGAACAGTGGGCTGCTGAGTGGGATAACAGTAAAAGGGGCAAAAGGTGAGCTATGATCATGCATGACATTGCATTTTGGTACCAGTTTTTGTGTTGTGACTTATCAGACTCCAACGAGGTATTCCTGTCAATCCCTCAGGATGCAGGATGGCCAAGACCTTCTCCCCCCAGGGAAAGAGAGGTAATGGGGCAGTGGAGGGCCACCGCCAGTTTTCTTGGCCTGCAGCTGGTGCCGGAAGACCAGGGAACGGAACTTGCCCAAGGTTGTTCCACCTCTTCCTGATATCCTCCCTTGTGTGCAGGGTGGTGCCTACAGCATTTACTCTGTCAAAGATCTTGTCCTACATTTCGATTTTCCTACTGAAAGGAGTATGCTGGACTTGTGCTCCAAACAACTGTGGCTCTACTCTTATGATTGTATCCACCATGACTCTGAAGGTGATATGTTTGCTGTTGGGGAGCCAGTGCAGGTCTCTACAGTGGGTGGAGATTTGGCTGTGGCAGGGGATGTCTAGGATGAGTTTGGCTGCTGTGTTCTGAATTCTCTGGAGTCTAGTGTGGAGCTTCTTTGTGATGCTGGCATAGAGAGTGTTACCGTAGTTGAGTTTGCTGCTGACAAGTGAGTGGGTAACCATCCTTCTTGCCTCAATGGGGATCCACTTGAAGATCTTCCAGAGGAGGCAGAGAGTGTGGAAGCATGACAATGAGACAGCATTAACTTGGCGTGTCATGGACAGCGTGGAGTCCAGGATGATGCCCAGGTTACATGAATGGTCATGGTTAGGGGGGGTGCTTCCAAGGGCAGCCAGCCACCAGGAGTCATCCCAGGCAAAGGATGTCCAGCCAGGATGAGGATCTCTGTCTTGTCTGAATTGAAATTGAGGCAGTTGTTTTTCATCTAGTCGGTGACTGCTCTCATTCTGTTGTGAAGTTGTGATTGGCTGTTGATGATTCATCGGTGATGGAGAGAATTAGCTGTGTTTTGTCAGCATTGGAGACTATGTTGAGGCCTTGCTGTCTGACAATTCCGGTGAACAGAGTCATGTAGCTAATAAAGAGGGTTGGGCTCAGATACGACCCCTGGGGAACTCCACAAGGAGGTTTCGGTTGGTTCTGAGAAGAACAGTGGGAGTCGGACTCTGGGTCCTTCAGATGAGGAAGAAGCAGATCCACCCCAAGGCCTTGCCGTGGATGTCGGCACCGTGAAGTCTGGTGCATAGGGTGGTGTGGGATTGTAGTGTGGTCAGTTTTACGTATCCTTTGCGCATTAGCTTCGGGCTTTAGGCCTTTGTGCATTTTGCCCTGGATGTATTTTATTCCTTTGCTCGCAGCCTAGAGCCTCTGTGCACTTTGCTCTAAATGCTTTTATTCGGCTTCGTACTGTTATTTTTCAAATAACCAGTTCTACGGTCTTCTTTTATATTTCATATCACACTGTTTAGCCTACTTCAGCACTGAAGTTCTCCATAACACATTCACTCTGTGCTTCAGTCAAGGATACAGTCTGGTACATTGCCGATAGACGTGGTATGAGTTTAGTCTTTGGCATTCCTGCGTAGGGACATTTTGTGATCACGCTGACATGTTAGTTCTAAAAACACTTCCTTGTCCCAATACACGGGAGGGAGATTCCGACCAGGGAACCACAACTAGACGCTGACTGCCTTGTTGCAGATGCTGAACCAGATCACAGGCCTTTGCTCAGGTATGAGGGCTGATGTCTCCCCAGGGATTCAGAAAGGCAAGTTAGAAGCTTAACATGCTGTGCTCGAAATAGAACTAGCTAAGGGAGAGTAGAAATTGTTAAACACCATGATAGCGTTGTTCTTATGTTTCACTCTCCTCGTGACTATTTCAATCCTACTGTGTTGTATGGTTCTGGTTATTGCGGCTCACGCCTTAATATCTAAAATGCAGTCGTTTTATTAAAACATTATATAAAACTTACACTGCCTTTGTCATTTGTATATGAGATCATACTGTAAATGAGAGAGTTGGTTTGGATCTGAGTGACCACGACTTCCCTGAGAAGTTCCAAAGATGTCATGCGCTCGGCTGCCTAATCATCTCTTCCCTTTTGGAGAAATGAGGCACTGCTAGTTAGCCGGAGCAAAACCGGATTTAGGGTGACAAAGTTCCTTCCAAGTGGGTCCGACTCAGTCCCCCACACCGTGAACGATCCTGCTACCCAGAAATCCAGTAGTCTCATTTAGGATAATGAGAGCCCACGCGACATGGCGCCTCCAACGATTGGTCCGGCTCTAATTTTCGGGTCCGGCTGACTCTCTCGGTCTCATATATATATTGACTCCTCGGTTCCGTATACGGAGACGTCCGTGGCACTGAGGACTTCCGCCACCGCAATGTAGGTAGATCCTATTGATAGCGGTTGGTTGTTCAAGCTTGAACTTTGAAAGGAAAACCCCGTTATTGGTGTGCCTTCTCTGCCCTAGTGCTATTTTATAATGGCGAATCCTCAAGTAGTAAACATAGCGCTTAATATGCGCCAACCGCTCACGGGACATCTGATAGCACATGGACTGACGGTCCAGGGGAGTCCAGTCACATTTGTGGTGGACGCCCAGGCAGCCTATAGGACAGAACCTTTTTATTCTTGGGTCGTATTTCCAGCAGTTGATGGGGGTACCAACACTTTTCACTATTACGCTGTTGCGAATGTCCCTGGTCAGTACAGGGCATATGCATACTTAGAAATACCTTTATCTTATCAAGAGACTTCCCCCCTCCAAAATACCGCTCCGCGGTCGAAAGACCGCTGAGGGTATTTTGGCTTTTGCACTGGGCTGGCGGGCGACAGCCAAAAGGCCGCCCGCCAGCCTAGTGCAAAAAACCCTTCCCACGAGGACGCCGGCTCAGAATTGAGCCGGCGGAGTGGGAAGGTGCGACGGGTGCAGTTGCACCCGTCGCGAATTTCAGTGTCTGCAAAGCAGACACTGAAATTCTTTTTGGGGCCCTCTTACGGGGGCCCCTGCAGTGCCCATGCCATTGGCATGGGCACTGCAGGGGCCCCCAGGGGCCCCCCGACACCCCATACCGCCATCCTGTTCCTGGCGGGAGAACCGCCAGGAACAGGATGGCGGTATGGGGTGTCAGAATCCCCATGGCGGCGCAGCAAGCTGCGCCGCCATGGAGGATTCAATAAGGCAGCGGAAAACCGGCGGGAGACCACCGGTTTTCCCTTTCTGACCGCGGCCAAACCGCCGCGGTCAGAATGACCTGCGGGCACCGCCAGCCTGTTGGCTCGTGCTCCCGCCGACCCTGGCCCCGGCGGTCCGTGACCGCCGGGGTCAGAATCACCCCCCATAATTGGCTTGATGGCGCCCTCCCACACACAGTAGCACAAGTTAGGTTAGGTCCACTGAGTAATGATGGTCCTACCTGGCCTTTATTGGCTACATATACACCATATACTGCGGTTGCTAACTTGGCAGTGGCTGACGTTCGTCATTTATATATAGACTTAGCGACTACATACAGAAGACTGGTTCAGTTTGTAATGTAGACTTTAAATACTAATGCAGCGCGTGCTGCTCCAGCACACCCACAGGCAGTGGTTCCGGGTATCAATCCGGCCACTGTACACTCAGTTATGGGTAAGGTACCGGCTAAACGTGAGGAAACTCAATTTTGGCTGGCGCAAAAAATTATTACGCTGGAAGAAGTGTTTCCCCATACGGGACCTCAGGATAAACATAGAATATTGACAATGTGTTTGCCGTATGGCATGGTTCCCACAGTGGACCATTGTAATACCTGGGGCACGGTATTTGCCGCCCTCTACACTACAGCACACGGTACACCAACATTGGCTAATCTACCGGAAGTGCTTAAACAAATTCAAGATGAATATGGGCTGCCCCAGCCTTAGATTTAGCGCATGCAGCTGATGGGCAATTTTGCCGCAGTTTCTTCTATTATTTTGAGTAATCTCAAGGGAGAAGCAGTGGCGTTAGCCGTGCGTATGCGTCTTCGAGACGTTCCGCAACTTAATCGTGAGCGGGAACTCCCGAGAATAATAGCAGAAACATATTCCAGTATTGGTCGTGATAGCCTAGGGGCTAGACCACAAAAACCCCAATTACAGGGTAAAAATAGTAAAGATAATGCTAAAAATCAGCAGCCTGAGGGCAGTAAGAAGCGCTGGGAGAAAAAGCAACAGACACCTAAGAAAGATGGGGGCAGTCTCCGCAGCCAGAGACCCAGCAGAATAGGTATAATCTCAGGAATAGGGATAATTTGAAAACGCCTGATAGATATCAAAATACTGATACACGCCAATCTCGTTCCTTTCAGGACTCCTCGTACAAAAGAAGTGAGAGAGGTGGGCAGTCAGAGCGGAGAACTGAGTACGTGAAACCGAGACAGGAGTCACAACGCTCAACGGAGGTTTCTGTTAAACAGGAAGAGAAACCGCTCCAACAAAAGCAACAATTTAAAAAGAAAAAAGTGGCAGCAGTCTCAGTTAGACATGCCGCTCAAGAAGAGAGTTCTCTTGACGAACAAGACATGGGCGTTAGCACTGTTAGACAGCACGGCAGAGGTCACAATAGTTCGCCGGAGTCTTCTAGAGCATCTGGAGGTGAAAGCAACTGATGACTTCATACAAGTCGAAACGGCAGATATGCGTGTCTCTGATTCTGATAGAGCATATAAAGTAACTTTGCAATTAGAAGGGGACATTGACCGCATTGTACAGGCCATCTTTTGGGACCATATGGTACAATTGTATGATGTTCTGCTGGCCGAACAAGATTGGCCACCTGACTTTGTTCGCGACTGTCCGGTTGGGGAGGAGGTTATTACACTTTTGTTCTCACCACTTGTTCCAAGAGAACTAGCGGAGTCCTATAGTAAATCATGGGCTCTAGCACAGGCCCCAGCCCTATATAGAAATAATGTGGGGTGTGATAGACAATCACCTTATCATGTAATTCCGATAAAGGGCAAACCTCAGCCGCAGCCGCAGTATCCTATCAAATTTGAGGCAAGGGCATCGGTTATGAAAATTCTTACACAATTGGAGTACCATGGTGTAATTGAACCCTGTGTCTCCCCGATGAATAATCCCTTATTTCCAGTTGCTAAACCGGACCATTCATATAGGATAGTGGTGGATTACAGACACTTAAATGGACATACACGCACATATGCAATACAGAATTCACACAGCGCAGCGCTTATGAATAATATTGTGCGTAAAAAATACAAAACAACATTAGATATCTAGAATTGATTTTTCTGCCAAAATATAGCGCCCGAAAGTTGGGACTATACCAGTTTCAGTGCGTTTGGCTCTCAGAAAAAGTTTTGTAGTTTGCCTCAGGGGTATAAGAATAGCCCAGGACTATTTTCGTCTCGTGTAACTGAAATTCTGCATGAGCTGGACCCTGAAGCGTTATCATATGTTGATTACATATATTTGACAGACAATGACATTCTGCAACATCTAAGGCGTGTAGCACGCATTGTTGTGGGGTTTGCTGAAATTGACTATAAGTTTAATTTTAAGAAATCGAAGATTGCCTTCCTCAGCGTCATTTTCCTGGGATATGAGTTATCGAATGAGGGCAAGAGATTAGCGCCACATTTTTGGGAGAAATGTGCTCAATTGCAGCCTCCTAATACGGTTCGGAAGCTCCAGTCATTGTTGGGGTTTCTGAATTTTGGCAGAACTTACATTCCTGATTATGCTACGCGTATAAAACCCTTATACGAGTTGATTCGCCCAAATTTTTCGAGTAGATTTTGGACGATTGAGCATACACATATTCTTCGAGATCTACAAACTGATCTCTTAGCAGTTAAACATTTACACACTAGGGACAATAAAACGCATCTGGTCATCAGGGTAATACCTGGTGCCATTGGGTATACATATGTCACCTTTAATGAGGGAGAGACAGTCCTGATAGCATACAAGTCCCACTTGTATTCTGCTGCAGAACAACAATTTGCACAAACTGAGAAAATACTCACTGCTGTACAGATGGCTGTGATTAAAGAAAGACCTCTGGCCCAGGGCCAACGCATCATTGTCGTTTCCCCGATTCCGGCCTTATAGGCTGTTACTAAAGCGAGTGTTCCTAATTCGAAAGCTTTACACCCGCAATGGATACAATGGGCTACGTCTTTGACAGCCACTGATGTAGATTACATCTTTGACTCTAAACTGCAGACTCAATAATTTCTTCAATATGAAATGGAGTACCCAGTTCCCACTGGCACATTGCCTATTGATCAATATCAGGTGGTCATGTACACCGATGGCTCTGCGCAACCAGCGGTTGGGACTAAACAACAGTATTCTGCTGCATGTGCGGTGGTGAGCGGCACTATGGAGGGGGAAGTGTTCTGCCCCCGACATACTTATACGCAGACCTTGGGTGATTGTACAGCACAGTTGGCTGTGCTCAAAGCTCTATTGTTAGCCTTGGAACACGCAGATCTGGCGATACTAACCTTGCTGGTCTGTGACTCCTACTACAGTGTTCAGTCTTTCAATGAATATTTACACTACTGGAGGTTGAATGGGTTCAGAGATTCTAAAGGCAACACCATTAAACACAAATTGCTGTGGGGGAAGGTTGCGAATCTGAAAGAAACGCTTCCTAAAGTCCATGTTGTACATACACTTGGACACCAGCGCGTTGGGATACACGTTTCTGGAAATACTTTGGCTGATGAAGCCGCGAAATCGGCAGTGGTGGTTGCCACTGGGGCCGCAGTGACTCGTTCGAGTTCCAAACCAGACACAGAGATTTCGGCTGCCATAAAGGCTACGGCTGATGGCACGCCATTTCCTAAAGGATTCCCTTCTAAATATAGTTATTGCATGGGTGGTATGCTAAACGCTGTATTTAAAATCCCAGGCGTTGGTGTACGTGAAGTGCCCAATAAAGTTGAGAGACCTCGATTAATATCTGCAGCACATGAGGGGGCGGCATCTGCACATGCTGGTGTGGCTGCCACGATTTCGCTCTTACAGGCTCGTTACTGGTGGCATGGTCTCTATAAAGATACGAAGCAGTATGTCCTTTGTTGTGACGTCTGTCAACAAATTAAAGTTTCAACGGCTAGACGCCCGCAGCAGACGCCCCTTCTGATTTCAAATAAACCTTTACAGTGTGTGTACTTGGATCATTGTGGTCCACTGACGCCAGATAGTGCATACCAATATATATTGGTTGCTGTAGATTCGTGCTCCAGATTTGTGTGGGTCTGGCCACAGCGCTCGGCTGACGCTCGGACTGTTATTAAAGATTTGCGCATCTTTGTCGATACATTTGCGGTTGCGGCTTTTCATTCGGACCAGGGCCCTGCTTTTGCCTCTAAGGCATTTAGGGACACCATGGCTTCGTTGGGGGTCCAACTCCAATTCTCGTCTCCATTTCATCCCGAGGGAAATTCTGTCGTGGAGCGTTTAAATCGTGATTTAAAGCAATCCTTAACGGCCAGAGTTATAGGTACGGGTCGTAGTTGGCTAGCCCACCTGTATGGAGTACAGAGAGCACTTAATAACTTGCCTAGAAAGTCCCTGGGGGGCCGTACTTCATATGAGTGCCTGTTTGGAACACGAATGTATGTTCCTGATCTAGATGGTCCTGGTGTGGAGACGGCAGATACGCCCTTTGACATAAATGATCGTGTCACTGTTTTACAGGATTTACAACAATTCCGTGAAGATAAATCTTCTGCGAGTGCTGCCTCCACAGGAATTAAGGATGAGCCAGTAACGCCTACTGGTTGGATACCCAGGATTGGGGATTTTGTGCGTGAAAAGGTCGCAGTTAAGAAAGAATTTGGTCCTTCTTATCGAGCACCAGTCCCTGTATTATGGGTTAGCGGCACGAGAACTGTAATTTTACCGCCTCTGTACGGGGCCAAAGGAAATCGCTTTGTTTCCATTGATAATGTCAAGTTACAACATGTGGCCGATTCTGCACAGCAGACCAAGAGGGACACCCAGTAGTTCTGGAATCCCTCTCACTACTGGGGAAGAAGTCCCGCTGCAGGTGATTTGCACTGATGCTGTTTCCTCTCCGAGCTTGGGGAGGGTGGAAGCTGATCTTGCGATTGTTCCACAGACGACGATTAATTTGGAATCTTTTGATCAAGTGGCTGTACGTTCTAATGATATGTCTGAACATGTGGTTTATAGCGTGCCAAGGCGAGAGCTACCGTCTGTCTGCTTCTTTGTTCACGGTTGCACCTTTTGCACGAACTGCCTTTGGCTGCTTCAACGACACTGATGTTATCGGGTCTGACTCCATGTCCTCTCTATCTTCAGCCCACGGTCCACGTAAGCTGCTGTGTTGGCTTAAACGCACATATTTTGTTTTTCCTTGGAACTATTTGTGGCTTTCAATGACTGTAATGACTATTTTCTTGTGGTTGGGATTTGTGGTTATCTTTTTTTTTGGTAATACATGGTCATTTTCTTCCTGAACGATCTGACATTGAGCACGTGGAAACGGTGTTGAGACCACATTTTTCGTCTCATATGGTTCGAAGAGACTTGTCCTATGTGAACATTTCTGCAATACCGATTCCGGATAGGATTGTGTGGGATACAGTGATGTTTGATATATATGGTCCCACTGAATTGATGCAAATAACGTATGTTCTCAAATTATCAATGAATGATATCGTTATACCAGGCATTGTTTCTGATGATTGGGATGTGAAGACAGTAGATTCTATGCTGACAGAATTACAATATTATACTGTCTATGACGATGAAGATGCTTACCTATTTAAAGATAATCATGGTGACATGTTTTGCTACAATTATTATGGACACCACTTTATTCATAAAGCAAGTAGCCCTAAATCGATATTTGAAAATGTGCAATGGGAACATTGCCCGACTCCTCCACAGGGGAGTTCTAAAACGTATTATGATAAATTTGCATATTTTTCTGGGCATAATCAACAGAATGCTAAGTCTTACTATTTTAAAGTTACTCCGTATGCTAATAAGCAAATGTTGTTGACCGATACTAAATTACTGTATTCAAATTTGTTTGTATCTAAACTTTCGGTTGAGGGGTATGAATATTTGTCCAAGACTGTTGACTTGAAAAGTGTCTGGGGAACGAAAAATTGGCAAATGCTAGGCAGGGACACTTTATTTAGGGCATGTATTATTCCTGTCCAAATGATTTTCCTCAATGACACTGTGCAACAGACTAGTTGTTTGGGCTTAGCAACGATTGGGAATTTGAATTTGCCTGGTATTCCTGTCCCTTCCAAATTGAACAATTGGCAGTGATATGTTAATGCCACATTTAGTGAGCTTACACACTGGGTCCAGAATGGTACGCTTAACACTTCATTGATACATCCGGGCGGGTGGTTATTATGGCCCATAGACACTAATGGGTGTCATCAGCGTTTTGTGACCTCTTCAGGGGGGTTCAGGACTAGTAGGGCAGACCCTCGCTACATATCACCAGAACATGCTGATATCATTACTACATACAGCGTGGGGAAGCTTTGTCAGCAATGGTTGAAATCATCCACGCTGGATGCAGTTAAGTCACATCTCACGCTACTGTCTAATGATACTGACTTACAAGATTTTTTGTCAGGACCACGAATGCTGCGGAAGAAGCGTTTTCTATATGAGGTATATAATGAAATTTGGAAACTTTCACAACAGGAGGCAGCGGCCCGGTTGAGACAAATTGATCAGGAAAGTTTGATACAGGCTTTGTCTGTTGTGGATAATGGGATGCATACCCTTTCAGACCGTGTTTATACAATTGACAACATTGTTTCCTCTGCTATAGACATTATTAAATCGGATATGTCTTCTTTATATCATGGGCAGAGTCAGACGCGGTCCATCATGCAGCTGGGTTGGACTCTACAGACCTTGAAGGCAGGTCGCGTTCCATGGCAGTACATTCGTGCCAGGTAGATTTTTATTTCCTTTAATTTGACTCGTCAACAACAGCTGATGGCTAAAAAGGAAGCAACATATGTTATGTAAAATATTGAAAAATTGGAGAAACTGCCTTTTACGGTTGCTGAGATTCCGTCAGCTGAGTGGTTGATTCATGGGGTTATTAATCTGCCTATCTCCACTCTGCAATTTACTTCTTGTTTAAAGCACATTCCGGTGGGTAGATATGAACGGTTGGGAGACAGTTACATACACAAGGTGTGGGAGCTTCCCTTTCGATACAGATGTATTAATGGTTTGAGGGAGGTTTTTCTTAGCGGTAGCGAATGCGAAACTTCTGTCAGCCATTCCATGGTTTGTAAACAGCTGTCCTTGCACGGGGCATGTAATGCCTCGATTGCTAACTTAGCTTGTTATCTGAAGGGAGTTCCAGTCCCAGTAATTAAAAACACTTTCCAGGTGCTTTCAAACGGCAGTTACGTCCTTCTTAACAATGAACACTGTTGTGGCATGCGTGCCGGAATAGTTTATGTAGTCGTTGTCAACAAGGCCGTTACGTGCTGCAGGAATGTGTTGTTTCCCCCCACTCAAATTAGGGAGGTAGCAAACATCTGGCCTCATATTGCTACTTCCAAAGTAAATTTCGACAAGTTGAGTCGACTAAAGGCTCTATTGTTTCAAAAGCATGTGGCCCTTACATCTGCTAGCGAGACCTACGCACTTCAGGTGTCAAGGTCATCGGCGGAAATGCAGTCCCTTTTAAATACTAACTTTCAGAGTCACTTTGGTGAACTCGTGGGACGTATATTTAATGCGTCCAGCACTGCTGGAATTGCACATTTTTTCAAAGCCGTTGGTGTTGGTTTTGCTCACACCTTCTCTTCCATATTCGGTTTAATACCTTCAGCTATTCACTCTATTTTCTGAAGCATTTTTGGGGGTTTCCCGATTACTTTGGCTTTATTGGCTGGGGTTTTGCTGTTGCTGTTGTTCTTCCGCAATGGCTGTCCCGCCGTGACGAGGTCCTATATTGGCGCTCCCGTCGGCGCAGCTGTGTCGTGAACGCATGATGCAGCATTTTGGAGCGACACTCCTGGGACAATTGGAGTGTGACTGGTCTCTGACATTCCGGCCGGTTTTGGATTGTGTGCAACCCGTGTTTCGGTGCCTCTGGTGCTCGTTTGAACATGCACTGGCTCTTTGTCTCTCACTGCAGTGCCCCCCGGTGGTCGATGCAGATCTGTTGATGTTCCCGATTAAGGCTCATTCCCAGACTTGTGCACTGCGGTTGCGTTTGCTTCGTGAGGCAGTTTATGAGATTCCCTTCCTGGAGGAAGATGGTATTGTGTCATTCATAGGCCCTCCACGGGGCGCTGCCCTGAATGATTTTGGGGCTTTGGAACACACCTGCTCCATGGTACTTTTTGGCGTGGATCTTCCGATATTGACATATATCGAAGTGGAGGAACTCCTGCTTTCTGTTGCTTCTGTCTGACAATTGGATTTTTAAATTTTTTTTTATATAACATAAAAGAAAAATTGACATTATATTGAATTTGGGTTTATCGTCACATGCTTCCCAAAGCATACTTTTATATTTTTAGAACCACTTGCTACCGACAAGGGGAGGGTGTAGTGTGGTCAGTTTTACCTATCCTTTGCGCATTAGCTTCGGGCTTTAGGCCTTTGTGCATTTTGCCCTGGATGTATTTTATTCCTTTGCTCGCAGCCTAGAGGCTCTGTGCACTTTGCTCTAAATGATTTTATTCGGCTTCGTACTGTTATTTTTCAAATAACCAGTTCTACGGTCTTGTTTAATATTTCATATCACACTGTTTAGCCTACTTCAGCACTGAAGTTCTCCATAACACATTCACTCTGTGCTTCAGTCAAGGATACAGTCTGGTACATTGCCGATAGACGTGGTATGAGTTTAGTCTTTGGCATTCCTGCGTAGGGACATTTTGTGATCACGCTGACATGTTAGTTATAAAAACACTTCCTTGTCCCAATACACGCAAGAGGGAGATTCCGACCAGGGAACCACAACTAGACGCTGACTGCCTCGTTGCAGATGCTGAACCAGATCACAGGCCTTTGCTCAGGTATGAGGGCTGATGTCTCCCCAGGGATTTAGAAAGGCAAGTTAGAAGCTTAACATGCTGTGCTCGAAATAGAACTAGCTAAGGGAGAGTAGAAATTGTTAAACACCATGATAGCGTTGTTCTTATGTTTCACTCTCCTCGTGACTATTTCAATCCTACTGTGTTGTATGGTTCTGGTTATTGCGGCTCACGCCTTAATATCTAAAATGCAGTTGTTTTGTTAAAACATTATATAAAACTTACACTGCCTTTGTCATTTGTATATGAGATCATACTGTAAATGAGAGAGTTGGTTTGGATCTGAGTGACCACGACTTCCCTGAGAAGTTCCAAAGATGTCATGCGCTCGGCTGCCTAATCATCTCTTCCCTTTTGGAGAAATGAGGCACTGCTAGTTAGCCGGAGCAAAACCGGATTTAGGGTGACAAAGTTCCTTCCAAGTGGGTCCGACTCAGTCCCACACATGTGAACGATCCTGCTACCCAGAAATCCAGTAGTCTCATTTAGGATAATTAGAGCCCACGCGACAGGATACTGTGTTGAAAGCAGTGGAGAGGTCGAGGAGGATGAAGGCAGTCATGTCTCTGTGGTCCGCTATGGTGCGGATGTCATCCATGGCTGCGAGGAGGGCAGTTTCTGCGCTGTGGTTGCTCTTGAAACTGGATTGAGAGAAGTCCTGGATGTGGTTTGACTCGAAGAATTCCATGAGCTGCATGTTCATGGCCTTTTCGGTTACCTCGGCTGGGAAGGGAAGAAGATAGATGGGTTTGTAGTTTTTTCATAGTTCTAGGATCAGCGGAGGGTTTCTTTAGTAGCGGGTTGATCTCTGAGTGCTTCCAGACATTTGGGAAGGTAGTGTTTTTGATGGAGCGGTTGATTGTCTGGCACAACTTGGGGGCGATGGTGGTACTGGCTCGACTGAAGATGTGGTGTGGGAATGAGTCAGAGGGTCCCCCTGAATGGATAGGGTTCATGAGATTTTGGGTGTTTTCTGTGGAGATGGGGTCTACTGGCTATGAGTCGGCTGTGTGGTGGGCTCCGTTGTTTTGCTGGTAAGCAGTGGAGGTGAGATTTGGCTCTCGAACCCTTTGTATATATCCTGAATTGTACAGTGGAGAAAGGTGGCAAGGTTGTTGCAGAGGTCTTGAGAGGGAGGTGTCTGTGGTGTCCGTGCCGGGGTTCATGAACTTCATGACTATGTTAAAAAGCTCCCTGCTGTTGTGTGCATTGATGCTGATGCGTTCCTGGATGGCAGCCTTTCTGGAGGCTCTGATATGTTGGTAGTCATGGTGACTGCATCTTTGTATGCTGTGCTGACTGCCATGTTTTTGTTGATCCATTTTCATTCGAGGCGTCTGCAGGTGCATTTAGGATCTTGGCGATCGGTTGTGAACCAGCTAAGTTTCTAGCTGTGTGGGTTTTCTTAGGGGGGCTACAGTGTTTGTGCAGGTGCCGATCCAGCGGTGGAGGTTACGAGCAGAGTCATTTCCGTCTGTGGTCTCCTGTGGAAGGGAGTGGCTGAGGGCGTTGGTGGGCTGGGCTTTGGTGACATTGCTCCAATTTCTGCGGGGGGGGCTTGGTGGCATATGGTAATCTTGGTGAATGTGAAGTGGACGCAGTGGTGGTCAGTCTAGAGGTATTTGGAGGTATGAGAGAGGGAGATGTTGTTTCCTACTCAGAAGACAGCCTCAAGGGAGTGTCCTGCTTAGTGTGTGGGGAGGTTGACCAGTTGCTTGAGCCCAAGGGTGGTGAGGTTGTCCAGGAGGGATGTAGTGTTTGGGTCTTTGTAGTTTTTGAGGTGGAAGTTGAGGTTGCCAAGGAGGATGTAGTCAGTAGAGGCAAGGGCGTGGGGGGCGATATGGTCGGCAATGGCTTTGCTGAACTAGGGTTGGGGTCACAGAGGTCTGGAGATAAGGGTGCCACAGAGAGAGGTGTTTGTGTCATTCTGGACTTGGAAGTTTGGGTGTTCAGCAGCGGTTGTCTGAGCCTCAGTAATGGTGGTAAGGAAGAGTATGTTTCTATAGATAATGACAACGCCTTCTCATGGTGGTCTTTGTGAACGATTTTGCAGCTTTTTGGGATGGAGGTGGTGATGTCAGGGGCTGAGGTGGGGGGTTTCCATTTCTCCCCGAGGAAGGCAATATCAGGGGTAGTTGAGTCAATGAGGTCCCATACTTCTACTGCATGTTTTTGTGTTTTTTCTTTTTTCATATTGTATACAGAGGACTTCAGCTACAAAATCATTGGCATTGCTATTTTTAGATGTACTTATTTTTTGGGTGGTGATATTTCACTATATTTTGTTTGCTAATGTTTCAATATTTTGTAACGTTGTGTAATGCTATTGTTAAATATGGTAGTATGTTTTATTTATGTGTATTTCTTTTCTTCTATTTGTATTGTTTTATTTGAAAGTTTCTTTGAGGTGACATGATAATTGTTATTATTTATTAATCTCAAAGTGTTTATTTTCTTATTTTTATTCAGAATTGCAAAAAGATAATTTATTAAACATAAAATGGTAAATATTTATGTTGATTAACTTATATAAGATAGGTGTTAGTTTGTAACATTAGTTTATAGTAGTCTTATGGCTATTGTTTCAAGGAAGGGAAAAACTTAGTTGCTGATGAATAGTCACACTATGTTTTCTAGCCATTGGTGCATTTGTTGGTTTATTAGAATATTCTTGAGCTTTTCTAGAAAGTGGTAGTGGGTTGGGTAGCTTCTAAAAAATATTTTTGTGGGATTAATAGTGCCACCCTAACACTGCATTGTTTGTTTTTGCTTCTGGAGACATGGTGCTTTTTTAGATATTTCATCACAGGATGTGAAGTTTGGGTTTCCACCTGTTTCCTTATCAGTGCTGCAACCAAACCAAGTATCTTTGAGGAAGTCAATTAGTGGGTATGCTGATGCTACCTATTGTCTGACTTTGTAGGCAAGATATTAAATTGTGCCACATGTTATCCTAAATGTTGATTTTTGGAGGTGTGTCTATATACTTTGGATGAAGTGGCTCTCTTTGTGTTCCTGTGCTTGGTTAAACGTTTGAGGATTTGTATTTTGTCATATGGCTTGGATGCTCTTGACTCTTCTCTAGTGATTCTCCTTGTTCAAGCTGTAAGTCTTTCTAGGTTTTCCATGGCAGGATATTGCCCATCAGCATCTTCAGGAAGCCGGGAATTATTTTTTACTGTAGTTCCTCTGGGCTCTTGTGACCTTGTGGTTGCTTCTCTTCAGTCCTGTATGACGTTTCAAACTTGGGTTTCAGTCTCATTTGGAGGGTGATTGTACACCCTTAAGCCTTCAAAAATATCTTCTTGGGTGGTGTCTCTGAGATAGAAAGCAGTCAAATAATATCTAGATAATTCCCAAAACGTCCCTTCACAAGAAGTGCATTCTTTTCAATAGGGTTATCCCCTATAACCTTATAGTAGTTTTCCCCTTTTGTGGATTGATGCATAATGATGTTCCCACCATTAAGTTTGAGAGTTAAGCAATTCTTAACATATATAGTATTGTTATGTATTAGCTGCTGTTTAAAAAGTATTGCTTTATTTCTACAGCAAGCTGTACATAGTGTAGGTAAATTTTTGGCATTTCTTCCCTTCTTTTTTAGATAGATTGGTTCTGTTTTATTTAGAAGTTTGTTCCTTTTTTCCCTTTTTGTTATTATTTTGTCATTATTGTATTGCTGAGAACAAAAATGTTTTCGTTATTGTTGTCTAATTAATTTAGCTGTAATCAACATTTTTTTGCTATTACTATAGGAAAAAAATGCTATTATTTATAGTGGTTAAGATTTTTTGTCATAGTTATATTTTATTTACCTGTCCTGTAATTTAATTTTGCAATAGTTATATGTCTCCTATGCCTAATATTGAGTGTTTTTCATGGTATTTGTAACTGTGTTTTGGAGATCTATGTTATAAATAATTGTCATACATGTGTTTGTGTAATAAAGCATTTATTACATTTTTGTAGTTAGGTTTAAGTTTTTTTCTTCTTTGGCTCGTACCATGGAAATGGCAAATCTTTGTTTGTTTGGAGTGTTGCTGCCTTTCAGATTGTATATTCTTTGAAGGACAGTGACACTTTCTTGTAATTGCAGCTTGCCCTGCAGCAGTTATTAAGGAGTTTTTGTTTCATTTTTATAGACATTTTAATTGGTAAAGCATTTATATTTGTTAACTGTTTTCAAGTTTAATATTATTGGTTTTTGCTTTAGATTTTTTTTAAATATATGGTAAATGTACATTATATTTCCTTCTATCATTTGTGTATGTTTCATTAATTTATATATATAGTTATGTGTATACAAACGATTAAATGTCAATATCATGTTTAAATAATTTTAGCAATTTTTGTGTTTTGTGTTTTTGGTTATGTTTCTAATGTATTTTCATATTTCTTTTTATGTTTAGATATTTAAAGTGAAATATTTTTGTAGTCAATATTTGTATTCTTGTGTTTTATATATAGGATGGTTATAATTGTGTTTTTCATCTTTTACAACATTGTGTCATACCATTATTATTTATATTTATATTATATCATAGAAAGTTTCAAGCATACATCACATGCAGCAGTTTAGTAACTCACTTATGTATTGTATGATTACCTAAAATCCTCACAATAAAAACAGTGCAAAATGAAAAAAAATTCATACAAGTACAATTTTGATAAAGAAAATCACATATAGCCTATGTTGTAGTGCTGTGCCCATTACTGGCACCACAATCTCTGAGTACATTAACTTCGTAACAATAAATATCAAGCCAGGTCGTACCTATAATGAAATGCAAGTGTTAATTTAATGTAGAGATGATAAGCAACCAACCACTCAGTAGTGATAAACCGTGCCTCCAAGGAACATAATTAGCAATCCTTGTAATCAAAAAGATTTGTGTGACCACCTAATGCAACTACTTGCTTAATAACCTATGGCCCATAATTGAAAATATGAAGGGCAGAGGTGCAATGTTTGGTCTGCAGAACAATTATGATAACAACCAGCTTATGCAACCATTGCTTTTAGCCCTGGAAGCAGAAATATAAAACAAAATATTTGTAACAGACTTTCAGGTCTATGCAAAAGTGAAAAGTGCCTTACTAAAAGTCATTATAAACAACATTCAGAGGTGGGTGTTGCATAGGGTCAAAGAACAAGACGTGCAGGTAAGAGTGTAAATCATCTCATTAACGACGATATGTGGTGGTTACAATGAACCATGGTAATGGTTACACTCAGGTGTTGTACTCCCTTAGCCAACCCTCTACTATGGAATAGTATTTAGCCATTCTAGCTTATTTCATTGGAACTTCACACATGTAAATATAAGTGACAGCTTCCCTTCAGGTTGTTAGTCAATGCTTCAGGAATAAAGGCATAGGTAAAATTTGCCTATCAATTATCAGTGCATCGCAGAAACATAATAGGTGGATCAGGGATTCTGTAACATACATACACAGATGACACCACTGCTGAACCCCACTGTTTGATTTTCAATGTGCTCTGAATTCCGTCTCATGTATAGTATATTTTTAAGGCTGTCCTGCCCATTGCGGCCTTGAAATATAGCTGGTTGATTACTACCTTATGTGTGTGCATGCCTTTCTGCAAGTAAAGTTCTTATAACAGTTGCCTTTGTTTTTTTATATTGTGTCACTGTTATATGTTATATGATTCCAAGATTCAAATTCAGAGTGTTGAGAGCATTCTGCAAGTATTTTGATTAGGACTTCCTTAAAATTGGCCTGCAATATGACTTTCAATGGACCTTCTTTTGTAGAGGCGACCTGAAGATGGTATTTTACAGTAGCCATTTCGCACTCAATGTCCTGGCTTAGCAGCCCAAACTCCAGATGCAGTAAAAAGAGTGTTATATATTTCAGCAAACCAAAAATTTTCTTATAAGTGGCCGATTGGCACTGCTCTAATGTGTTCAAAAGCATTCCAAGACAAGAGAGATGTCCTTATTTTATTGCTGGTAGATATTTAGCCTGTATTGATGTTTGAATTCCTTTTGTGGTGGGACTGTGCAAGTTACAATGCAGTTTGACAAGTGCATATGTTGGTTTTGCTGCTTTTCTTCTATTGCCCTAGACTGTAAAAAGGTTTTGATTGTATCGGACAGCCATACATCCAAGTAGTTATATATGTTAGCTGTAGTTGTATTGAACAGCCCCAAATACCATCTCTGCTGATGTTTTTTGGTGCGCTGTCTAAAAGTCAGAATCTTGGTTTTTGCTGACTTAGCTGTTAGGCTGTTCTTGGTGTTGTGTATATACAATGTGCTTTATGCCCTTGGCATCCCAATGTGGGTATGATCAAAGATGACCAGATCATCTGCATATTTTGTAATTGATGGTTTTAATGTTCTGATTTTTGGTGGAAACTCATTTTTTTTCTATGGTACGAGTCCCAGATTGTCAGTTCAAAGGTTGAACAGCATGGGTGGTATTACGCAATCTTGTTTTAATACTTTATTTATATTGATTTTTGTGGAATCATGTGTTTGGTTAGTTCACTTTGAACCCAAGTATTTGTGTATTAAGCAATTATTGCATTCAATAGAATATTTGGTATCGCCCACTTGGCGAGCTTCGCCATAGAATTGTATTGTCAATGCCATTGAATGCTGTGCTATAATCTACAAGGCATAGTTATGATAGACTTGACCTTTCTTTGGGGTTTTATTCGCAAAAAGGACAGAATGATCACATTGTCCATAGTAAAATCAGCCTGAGTTGCAAAACACTTCTGGCAGCCCAAGTTGCTGGTTATCATTTATGTTAGGAGGCAAGCCAACTAGCAAAAAAAGATAAAGTGGGGACCATGTAGTGAAAAATGATACATGAAATGATAGGAACAACAAAAATGTGTGTTGCAGGACCACTAATCAATAATGGGAATGGGTCTCTGTTACAAGATAATTAGAGATTTGCAGTGGACCCTCACAAGTAGTAAGACCAAAAACAATTTACAAATGCCCCCTAGGACTGTATGCAAAACACACAGAGATGGTTTAACAAGGCAGAAATCAGATATATGAGGTATAAATTACGCCTCATTGAAGGGGAGCTAAAAGCCGCAAGTCTCAAACACAAAAAACCCAATTGGGCCCTAAAGCATAAAAACTTAGTAAAGGAATGGAAGCACTTAGGCCCAGATTTATACTCTGTTTGCGATTAATTAGTGTCATTTCATTATGCTAATTCAGCGCAAAATCAACTCCATATTTATATTTTGATGCTAGACTAGTCTAAAGTCAAAATATTGGAGTTAGAGTAATTTTTTGGATGTGTGAATCCACCTTACGTCAATGAGATGCAGGATGGGTGTTTCGCTCCAAAAAAGATTCTAAGGCCCTAGCACCTTATTTATACTCCTGTGCAAAGACGGTGCACAGGAGGGAGGCGGGCCTATGTAATGGCTCTAAGCCTGCTTAGCGCCATTATTTAATGCCTGGATCAAGGCAGGCATAAGGAGACCTATGAACCCATTTCCATGGTCAGACACCATGGATATAGCCCACAGATGCCCTCCCCAAGTCACCAGGAACACCCCCACCCACATCACAGGGACACCACTGGATGAGGACCCCATCCCAATTAAGTATAGGTAAGTGGCGTTAAGTATTTTGTTTCTTTCATAGTGCCATTGGGGGCCCTGAAATGAGCCTCCCTACATGGCACATGGCCATGCCCAGGGGACCCTTGTCCCCTGTGCTGGCCATTGGGGTGGTGGGCATGACTCCTGTCTTTTCTAAGACAGGGGCCATGTGGTATGGATGGTTTTCATCAATAAATGACGCTATGCTGACCCTAATGTCAGTTTTTGGTACAAAACCCCCTTTTCCCACACCGCCACCCCCACCCGGCTAACGTAAATTTTTCTTTACGCTAGCCCACCCTTTGCGCTGGATTCCACCATTCCATTAATATGGCGCCGACTGACGCCATGGAATGGCGCAAGTCGGCGCTATAATTTTTGACCTAAAACTGTGCAAAGGCTTTTTCTCATTATTAGCAAGTCCTATGTCAAAAGAAATTGGGAATAGCTCAATGCCTTTGATAATAAACCATCAAATATAAAATGCTGTGTCTGTGGACCAATGGACAAACCATGTGACAACCCTATACAATGGCCCCGATCCACCTTTCATGGCCATCGTATAGCATATGAAATGGGAGATCATATAGAGGAACCAATTCATCTAAAAATGATGGAAACAAAATCAATACTCTGAACAATTCGCAAAAATGGCATGCCCAGGTCAAACAGCAAATCTGTGGCATGTTTAGGGCAGACACAGAGCTTTGGGCACCAGGATTTCATGACCTCTTTCAAGACTGTATTTTGTCATCTAACATCCCAGAGTCATGGAGAGGATCCAATTCACAAAAAAGCCAATAGCTCAAATCCAGAAAACTATAGGCTAATAGCTCTACTGGATGTGGAGGGGAAATATTTGGCAAAAGTCTTGTTACAAGAATTGGAGGCCTTGGTAACAGTCTACAACATCATCCCATAGTATCAGACAGGGTTCCGCCAAAATTGTTGAAGAAATCAGTACAAAATTCAATGGGTTTGAGGGTCCATTTACAACAAATTTTGCACACATTGTAAGATTAGAAGTAAAGTAGAGTGGCGATAAATTTGACTCTACCTGAGTAAAAGTAGAGTTCTAGCCTAATTCTACTGTCTGCCGCGTGCTGAAGATTTTTCTTGGACGTGGCTCCCCAATGTGTGCTGGTGTTTGCTCTAACTCTCAATTTGGGTGAGTTATGGAAGTTTCCAGCTCTCTTGTGAGGGGGTGGGTTGTGGGTTTTGCTTTCAGGACTTTGCTACATTTTGCTTATATCCCGTTCCCTTTTCCCTGTCTTGTATATCTTTCTGTTCTTTACCTTTGTCTCTTCCTTTCTCTCACCCTCTTCTTAGGAACAATTGACGTCAGTTTGCTCTCTTTTCCAACCTGAATAATGAGAGGAAGTGTCTCTTTTACAGTTGACAGGAGAGGACTCTTTCACATCTGGTGCTTAGGATGCCATAGAAGTATGTAAGCCCATACTGTTTTTATTTCACTATAAGAAACCACTAAATAAAATCCTTTCATTGAATAGGAAGGATCACAACTACTGTTAAAAGACAAACAATAATTGATTACTGCCACAAGGTGAGCCTGTATCTGTCACACCTTTTCCCTATTTTTTCCCTGACGGTGAGCCTGACACTTTAACAGCTTTTCCCTAATTTTCCCTTGCCAATCCACTGATTTAAATCCGTATCCTCTATCCCCCTGTGTGAGAGCAATTGTTCTATTTCCACCATCAACAAATTGTGCACTGTGCAGCACAGGAATTGTGAAAGCAAACCTAAACTGTTACATGACAATGGAAAACATGCACAACTGTCTCCTACACCATCCCCCTTACCCTTGCCATGAAATATCATGATGCAGAAAATAAATTATAATAATCAAAAACAGGCTAATGCTGGGAAGTGTGCACTTTTTCATAATCTACACCTCACAGTTAATGAAGTAATCACCTCCCAACATGTATGTGGATTTATGGCATACTCCATAAAGTCTGATTTAGTAAATGACTCTGAAGAGTGTGTTAATGTATGCTGGTCCCTGCTTTGGATTGTCCACTAATTCTGACTTCTTTTAGTTTGATATTATAGAATCATTTTGCTAGTTCACCTGCTCTACTAAGAACCTTGTGTTTCCTTTAACTTTGTTCATGTTTCAACCTATTAGAACCACCAACAATTACCCTTTTGGCAAAACCCATGCATTATCTGCTACTCACCTATATTGACAAAGGTGCTAGTCAATATATTTCTCTTAAAGGAAGATAGGCGAGTAAGGCGCTGATTTAGAATTTGGTGGATGGGTTACTCCATCACAAATGTAAAAGATAGCCCTTCTGCTATATTACAATTCCATTATGTTCTATGGAAATCATATTACAGTGGATGGGATATTCTTCACATTTGTGACTGAGTAAAACCTGTGCCAAGCTCTAAATCGGGCCCTAAAATTGCCTGCAGAGCACTAACAACTTTTACTCCTATTGGATTGAAGAAGGTTTCATCTCCCAACCCCTTATAAGAAAAACAGAGTTGCCACTTTCAACTCAAAGAAGTCCAATATTTCCATTTTAGCTCAGCAACCCAACAGTCAAAATAATTGATTGATCAGGACCTTCTATTGCCTCCACTCCGACGACTCACCCACCAAGGCAGGATGCAATCATCTCAGATGCATCCTTACCAACACCCAATCAGTCCACAAACACGCCGTTGAACTTTGGAATCTACTCGACTCAGGTTTCCAAGACATCACCTTGTTGACCGAGGCCTCGATGAACCCCTTCTCCGCGCCCGACATTGCCATAGCCATCACGGATGGCTACAAGATCACGCGCAGGGACCACACTAACAAACCAGGAGGAGGCACTGCCATCGTCCACAGGAACACCCTCAGAATCACGACCAGCAACGAAGACACCCTTGGCACCGCCGAACACCTGCAATTCCAGATCCACACCGACCCAAACACCACCCTCAGAGGGACCCTCGTATACAGACCCCGACCCTTCGAAAGCAGTTCAACGACTCCATCACCGACATCATCAGCACGCACGCTCTCACATCCACAGAGTACATACTCCTTGGGGACTTGAACTTCCAACTCTACCACCCTGCTTGACAACTGCAACAACCTCGGCCTCAAGCAGCTTGTCACGACACTAACCTACTCCGCAGGACCCATGTCAACAAACAACTGACCCATTTCCTTGAGGAAAACAACACTCTGGACTCATCCCAATCCAGATTCCACAACAACCACAGCACCAAAACTACCCTCATCACCGCCACTGATGACATCAGGACCATACTGGACAATGTCGAAGCCGTGGCTCTCATCCTCCTGGACCTCTCAACCTTGTTCGACAACGTCTGCCACCATACCCTACGCACACGCCTCAACGTCGCAGGAATCCGTGACAGAGCCCTGGACTGGATCACCTCCTTTCTCGCCGGCAGAACTCAGAGAGTCTGCCTCCCTCCATTCCGCTCTGAAGCCACCAAAATCATCTGCGGCGTACCCCAGGGTTCGTCCCTCAGCCTGACCCTCTTCAACATCTCCACTCACCAACATCGGGGATCTTACAAACTCAACACCATCTCATATGCCGATGACAATCAGCTGATCTTCTCCATCACCAAGGACCCCACCACTGGCAAGGCCAACCTTCACGAAGGAATGAAGGCCATCACCGAATGGATGAAGAACAGCTGCCTGAAACTGAATTTCGACAAGACTAAGGTCCTCATCTTCGGCTCCACCCCCTCCGAATGGGATGACTCCTGGTAGCCTGGCTCACTACGCACGCAACCTCGATTCATCCTGGACTCTTCACTATCTATGACCCAGCAAGTCAAAGCCATCACCTCCTCCTGCTTCAACACCCTCCACATGCTTCAGAAGATCTACAAATGGATCCCACTGAAACCAGAAGAACAGTCACCGAAACCCTCGTAAGCAGCAAACTGGTCTACAGCAATGCTCTCTTCGCAGGAACAATGGACAAGCCCCAGAAAAGACTGCAATGCATCCAGAACGTCTCTGCACACCTCATCCTGGACATCCATTGCCACTGCCACATCACAGCTCACCTGAGAGACCTACACTGGCTTCCTGTCAACAAGAGAATCAGGTTCAAACTCCTCACCCACGCTCACTGGGCACTGCACAACACTGGACCAGAATACCTGAACAGACGGCTCTCCTTCTACACCCGACCTGACAGCTTCGCTCAGCCAACCTTGCCCTTGTCCTGCGCATCCGCAGAACAACCACCGGTGGCAGATCGTTCTCCAACCTCGCCGCCAAGATGTGGAACTCTTTTCCCACCCACCTGAGTCAGACTAAGGACCTACTTACCTTCAGGAGACTTCTCAAGACATGGCTGTTCGAGGAGTAGCAGCTCCCCGACCTCAGCGCCTCGAGACCCTCACGGGTGAGTAGTGCGCTTTACAAATTCTCACTGATTGATTGATTGATCAGAAGGGCAGAGAAAGATAATGTGGAGTTTTACATTATTAACCTCCTCATCCTGAATAAAGATGTTCCAGAATTTTGGGTAACGTTAAATGAAGCATTATCAGACAGGATGTTTCCCCAGGAGGCTGGAAAAGTGGGGGCCAGTTTTGTTACTGATGGGCTGGCTTAGTTACTCGGGGCTGGTTTTGTACCAGTTCTGCAATATTGGCCCACAGGAACAAAATCAGCAGGCCAGTGTAAATCACTAAGCACTCACCTCTGTTTCCAACCTCTATGTGTTTTGAAATAAGTTATGGCTCCAAGAGCACCCACTGCAGAATTCCTTGAAAATACATCAGTTTTCAGCATCAATAAAAGTGTCAAGGTCTCCTTGATGGTTAGTCTTCCTTCTGGAGAGAGATCAGAGGTTTATCTGGTGGCAGTTTTGATTCATTTAAGTACAGAGGGTTAATATGCCTGCTGCAAAGAATGTTAACCACAAAGATCGCAGAACTGTATTTTATGTGCATTGCTCAGTGGGTTACTGCTTTTGTCCAGAGATGCTTTTGTTACTGTGCAGTTCATAGGTTACAATTAACAAATACACTAATCTATTAACTGTTGTAAAGAGATGCATGCAAACAACATGGTACAGGTTAGAAAGGTATGTTTTTCATTATCCTAATGTTGCTAAGAAGGATTCCTTTGGATAGAAATAAATTATTAGTAGTAAAGCCAACCCAACCCAAACCAATGTGTTATGATTTGAATCTTGCGTTTATTCTTCTTCAGACCAAGTACTCTTAAAAATGCCTACCAGTATGAATGATATAAATTCTACACCTCGTAGACCACTTTGGGGGTCATTCTAACTTCGGCGGGCGGCGGAGGCCACCCGCCAAAGTTCCCCCACCAGAACACCGCAGCGCGGTCAAATGACCGCTGCGGTGATTCTGACTTTCCCGCTGGACGGGCGGGCGACTGACAAAAGGCCGCCCGCCTGTCCGCCCAGCGGGAAAGCACCAGCAACGAGGAAGCCGGCTCCGAATGGAGCCGGCGGAGTTGCTGGTGTGCGACGGGTGCCGTTGCACCCGTCGCGATTTTCAGTGTCTGCCACGCAGACACTGAAAATCAATGTGGTGCCCTGTTAGGGGGCCCCTGCAGTGCCCATGCCAGTGGCATGGGCACTGCAGGGGCTCCCAGGGGCCCCACGACACCCGTTCCCACCAGCCAGGTTCTGGGTCCAGGTTCCAGGTTCTTGCAGCGCCGCCGTGGAGGATTCCCTGGGGCAGCGGGAAGCCGGCGGGAAACCGCCGGCTTCCCTTTTCTGACCGCGGCTTTACCGCCGCGGTCAGAATGCCCCCGGAAGCACCACCAGCCTGTTGGCGGTGCTTCCTCCGTCACCTACCCTGGCGGTCTATGACCGCCAGGGTAGGAATGACCCCCTTTGTCTTATATAACATTTTCTATACACATTTATTAGCCATTGTCTCTACCGGTGGACAATGTATAGTGCTGTGACACCGTACACTGATATGGGAGCCACTGTAAAACAAACAAAATACTTGTGAGAAAGGGACTTTGGTGAGAGGAGGGGTACTGTTGGAGGGTGATAGTGAGGGAATCATTGAAGGGCCCAACAAACATTGTTGCATCCTGGTGGGCTGTAGACTCATCATAAGATATGCTTTAAAAGCTAATACAATTGAATATACAATGACAAATATTTACTGAATGTTTTCCATTCCCCCCAAAATTTTAAGGAGTGGAGAAATACCCCCTGACCCTGCTTGTAGTGGTTAGGCTCACTTGCAAATAAATGCAACATAAGGGGACTGGTATGACAGTCATTTTCCAGGGCTGCATTGGTTTTCCAGTCTGGCCCTGCCTGAGTGGTGATGTACACCTTCCAGTAGATAGAAGTCTGAACAGATTTTCCAGATTCAAATTTTGAGTCACCAACTGTCAAATGTAAAGGCATAATCTATGTAAAGAACATAACTCATAGGAAGTTG
This sequence comes from Pleurodeles waltl, assembly GCF_031143425.1. NCBI lineage: Eukaryota > Metazoa > Chordata > Amphibia > Caudata > Salamandridae > Pleurodeles > Pleurodeles waltl. The sequence continues at coordinate 285,088,413 of NC_090447.1, forward strand.
GCATACTAGGATAATCAAGGATATCACCTTTTACAAAAAAGAAAATCAAAATAAAGATCTCTCCCCAGTAATTATTTGAGACTCTTTAAAATTGACAATTAGATGCTGAATTATATATTTCATGGCAAGCAGAAACAATGCAAATTCTGTTACCCTAAACAAACTGGAAATAACAATTAAGAAGCTGAAACCTAAATTAAAGCCCAGGAAAGGGTCCACAGACTTTCTTGAATAAAAAAAAATGTAGGTATGACTATAAGAAAATCTTTAGTAAAAGGGCTCATTAATAAGTGGATATTAAAAAGTCAGAAAATCTTTGTGAAAATAATGAAGTTGGGTGTTTTTTAGCAAGCTCCCTTAAAAAAGCTAAAAGTAAAACCTTTAGCATATATTGAAAATAATAGAGGGAAGACCCAGGCATCACTCAAAGACATCTTGGAAGTTTTCAATTCCTTTTTTTTTTAAAGAGGCGAGTTAAACAAAGAAATAACTCAATCTGAAATACACAAAGCCATTTACTATCTTAAATCTGGAAATGCTCCAGGCAATAACAGCCTCCCTGTCAAATTTTATTAAGCATGTTTACAAAGACTCATTGACCCACTTCATATACTCTTCCAACATATGGGTGATTCAGGCACGATCCAGGGGGCAGTATCTAACTCCACCATTGCTGTCATCCCTAAGGAGGGTAAAGATCACCTTGAAACAAAAACTACCAACCTATCTCACCAATAAATACTGACTGCAAGATCTATGTGAAAAGCCTGACCTCTACACTCAAAAGAGTGCTAAGCCATATCATATATCCGTCACAATCAGGCTTCCTTAAAGGCAGATTGGTGCACAATAATGTAAGCCTTTTCAGTCACATACCAAGTAAAGCTCGGTAACCTAATTCTCAGGCTGCCACTGTTGAACCTGATGTGGAAAAAGCCTATGACAAAGTCCCTTTGACATTTTTAAGAGCTTCCCCTGACAAATGTGTCTTAGGCCAAGACTTCTGCAGAATGGTTCAGGCTCTAAACTCTGATCCAGGAGCAGCTAAAGTACTCATAAATAACACCCTCTCAAAATTATTTGAGCTCAGGCAGGGCACAAGGCAAGACTGCCTGCATTCATCACTTTTATTTCTCTTAGAAGTAGAGCCGCTTGCAGAAGCATTTAGATGTAAATCAAAGGTTAAAGTGATCCCTTTCCCTTCTGGGTCCCATAATTGTTGTTGCTTACATGGATGATGTGGCTGTTGTTCACTGAGACCAGATTTGCTGGCGTTTCAGGGCAATCCAAAAAAGACAAAACTGAAGTGTTTCCATTGAATGTCCACTGAACACCCTCCCTCACACAACAACTAGAGTACAAATAATTAAAAAAAAAACTTGGTTTGGGAAAGGTATAAAGGACTCTAGAAAGATTAACGAAAAGGAAACCCTAAGTAAAATCAAAGATCTCTTATTACAATTGTCCCTAAAATATAAAACTTGGTGAGAGAGAGTAGAAATTCTAAAGATGATGATAACCCCACTAACAAACATTAACACCAGTATGCTTCTTATAGTTCTCACAACTAATGTATTTAGGTAAATTGTCAAATGTATGCCAGATTTATTCTGTAAAAACAAAAGGGCCAGGATTTCAACAAATAAACTCAAGCTAAACAAGAACAAATGTGGATGTAAACTACCAGACTTTACTAGATACCAGCAGCTTTTTTTTCACTAACTAGCATTGTGGGGGCTGATCACACCATCTTCTATCAGCCCACTATGGTTAACAATTTAATCTGGATTAGTGTTGACACTTCCTTCACAATCTTTGCCAACAATTAACAAGTTAAGAACATTCAAAGCATGAAGTTTTTGTGTCCCACCTCCCTCATCCTGAAGAATGCCTAATTATGTTTCACATTGTGTGTTGTCAGAGGGGGTGTCGACCAATTTGACCGAATGCAATAACATGAGATAATAAAAAGTTGAAAACCCACTTTTATGCCCAAGTATGAGATTTCAAGCTTGCAACTTGTTATGATTTGTAATATGAAATTAGTACTCAAGCCAAGATGATGAATCCAAGTTTATTTATTGGTGCCCATTTGGCTAGAGGATCAAGGACATTTGTTGATGTCCATTTTGGACAAAGATTTGTAGACTTTTGAACGGACAGCCGACACGTGTTTCGCCCCTATGGTGGATTCACGTGGGGCTTTTTCATGGCTGTAAAATATGTGTAATGGTGAGATCAGTAATGAGAGTAATCTCAGAGCAAGTAAATTTAGTTGTGCATATTCTGCAATGTGGTGTAGATAGAAAAGATACCTGAATGTACCCCGTGAGCTTAATATAGTTGGGAAATAGGAAGAAGAAGGTAAGTTGCTTAGCCTGTGGAAGAAAGTATTAAAAAGATCCAAGACAGATATTTGTTGTTCAATTGCTGTTGTCAGTGAGTCATCCATGTTATGGTACAAAGGCGATTAGAAATATTCTTTGCTAAGATGTTAGTGGTTCATGCGTCTATATGTTTGCAGCCTTGTTAGCAGAACTGATGCTGGCAAGAGATAGTTGTTAATAGTGTTGCTTAATGTGTGTGCATTAGCATAGGTTAATATATAGTTATAGTGACACCAGTGGGTGGATGCAAAAAAGGTTACTTATACCTAGTAGTACTCATCAAAAGGAGTCCATGACTTGGGTCAGTGAAAGTAATCTTGATAGAGATGACACGTATTGATAAAAACTGGCTACATACCTGCTTTCACAGAAAGACCACAGCAGCTAATTCTATTCTTCTTGCGAGAAGCTGCCACCCACAAAGTACAATATGAAACATACCAGCAGGCGAATACAGATGGGCCAGACTCAACTGCAGTAACAGGGAAGACTATGAGACAGCATCCTTAGAAATCATGGAGCGCCTTTTCAGAAGAGGGTACAGCACCTCTAGATTGAATCATACTAAAGAACATTTTGCCAAAACAGATCACAATGAATCTTGAAAAAGGGCAACAATGGTTAAAATGAAACTTTAATCTTTGCATCTCCAGCAGTGCAGCCTGGTACATTGGGAATTTCTTCTTCTTTTGTAGTGTTTAATGAACTATTTGAATAGTCTGTGTGACACTATCCATAGCTTCATCCTCAAGGTGTGAGATTTTTTTTTTGACACATTTTTATTGTTTTTGTCACGGTTCTAATATTACTTGTATTCTGTCCTTGATCCTTGTCAGGGTATTTTACATTTGTTTGATATAGTTGCACCATTTACCCTCCAGTCAATATGTATCTATAGGACCCATTCCAGCCAGGCATCCAGGTGAATTACATTATCATGGCATGTATAACTTCAATAATTGTTAATGTGTTCTCAAATAACCAATAACATTCCTCTCCCCCTCCCCACTTAAACCTGACATTGGGTTCTCGTGTGTTGGGCATGGCAGTGATACTTCTCATCTTTAACTATTCGTTATGTGTCATGGGGTTACATTGTGGATCTATTCCAGAGGGGGTCTCGCAGTTTATCCTCATTGATAGTGAACAGGAGAGCAGAGTTCCACAACCCATCTCCGGTTTCCACACTCTCTATTTCCTACAGGAGAACTTCAACAAGCTCAATGTTATGCTGTGAGTGACCCTCACTTCCTTGCCCATTCCCCCTTTCATCCTCATATGTTACCTTAAAGGGTTCCAGTAGCGCATCACATTCCAATGCTATGGGGCGCTTTTGCAATTTTCTGCCTTCCTCCCGCCGGAGGGCGGCACTCTCCACCGCCCCACATTCCTCTACCTCTATATTCCACTGTATCATTGAGGGTTCTGTTGTTGCTTTCCAGCGCCCAGTTAGAAGGTGTTTTGCTAACAGTAGGGCTAAATCTGCAAATCGTGATGACACCATCCCATTTTTGGTGTGTGGGAATAGACCGAGCAAGCACACCTCTGCAGTTCGCCAGTCGCGTCTACCCGTCACCTTCTCCAGTATTGTGCCAATATTATACCAGTATTGAGTAATACTAGGGTAGCTCCAGACCATATGAAGTAGTGCTGCATCTTCTGCCTTGCATATCGGGCATGCCAGTGAGAGTGCTGGGAATAAAATGTGAAGCCTATGTAGCATAAGATATACTCTGTATAATATAGTGTATTGTATGAACTTAAACCTAGTATTACGGGATATTTGTTTTGGGCATACCAGAATGGAAAACCACTCTTTGTCTGAGAGTTCCCTACCTATGTCCTCCCCCCCATTTGGTTCTCAGGAGTGTTAGGGGCTTTTGTAATGCACTCTATTTCATGTAAATTAGGTCCAGCTAGCCAGTATGCCAGCCATTGGAGTTGAGTTGCTATACAGCAGGCTTTAAATACTTGTGCACCCATACCTCCCTGGTCTGCAGGCATCTGCAGTTTCACTAAGCTTATCCGGCGTCTACCAGTCCCCAGGATGAGGACTATCAATATAGAGTGGAGTGTTTTAAAATAAACATCAGGGACTATTACCGGCAGGTTCACGAAATAGTACATGATACAAGGCAACATTACCATCTTTGCCAGCGCCAGCCGGCCCGCAATGGACAACAGCAGTGTTATCCAGAACCAGACCTTTGATTTGAGCGAAGCCATCACTTTCTGTAGGTTGCCCTCTCACAGATCCATCGAGGTTCTGTATCTGTATTCCTAGGGATCGGAAAGTGTCAGTGGCTACTTGAATTGGTCTGTTACCAAAGGCAATTGTGTCGCCCATGTCCATCTTACAGAATAAGAATGCTATGGATTTGGTGTAGTTGATCTCTAGTCCAGACTATGGTACAAAATCTGCAAATATCTGTGCAGCCGTCTTTAGGTTCTGTCACAGATCTTTTGCGTACAACACAATTTCATCGGCATACAAAGATACCGAGTGCACCGTAGTGACCCCACGTATCAGTGTCTTGTCCAAGTTGATGTTCCAGGGGCTCCACCGCCAATACAAACAGTAGGGGAGACAGTGGGCATCCCTGCCTAGTGCTCCGAAAGACGGGATAGGAGCATAAAATATTCTGTCCAGTGCAGGTTCTTGCTGTGGGACCATACAACAGTCGCACCCAACGTATGTATCCTTTTGGGAGCCCAAAATCGCTTAAGTACCGCAAACATATATTCCCAATTTAATGTATCAAATGCCTGGTGAAGGTCCAAGGAGAGGCAACTGTTCGGGGATATCTCCCTCCTGTATAGTCCATAAAGTGATATAGGAGACATACATTTAGGGATGTATTACGGGTCGGTATGAATCCACATTGATCTGTATGTATACAGTTACTTATTAAGAGGAGGAGTCTCTATGCAAATATTTTAGCCTGTATTTTATATTCGGTATTCCATAACAATAGTGGCCTATAGGACGGCATATCTGTTGCAGGTTTACCAGGTTTTAGTAGCAAAGTTACTATTGCCTGCTTTGTCGTGTCAGGGAGGTGACCAGCAACTATTGAGGTCTGGTACAGTTTTTCCACTTGGGAAATCAGTTTTGTGCTGTACAAGGAATAAAACTCAGCCGGGAGGCCTTCTGACCCTGATCATTTATTACGAGCCATGCCCTTGATGGCGTGTCGTATTTCCCCTTTTGTTATCTGTGCTCCCAGGGCTTGCTTGGCAGTGTTGCTAAGCTCCGGCAGGGTAATATCAGACAAAAAGGAACTGAGCTGCATTTGATCTAGTGCTGGGGGGGAGAATCTAGTGTTGCATAGTAGTCTCAGAATGCAGTGTTAATCTAATGCTATTGAGTTGCAGAGTGAAGATGTGTAGGATAGGAGTGGGAGATGGCTCGTCCTTTATAAGACGTGCTAGAAGTGTGCCCGCCTTATCCTCTTCACTGTGGGCTGGTTCCTTGTATTTTGTATAATCCATCACTCACAGCCGTTCAAGGAGTTCCGCATGTTCGGCTCGAGCATCCTGCAATATCTGGGCCTGGAGGACATGAAGCACAGTCTCCGCTTCCAGGGGCCCTAAGCTGTCTTCTACATGTTTTAACTCCCTCATTGTAACCGCTCGGGTGCTGGCCGTCGCTCCCATTATAGCCGCTCTTATTACCACCTTGAATGCCTCTCATTCTACCAACAGAGAGGATGCGGTCCCTGCATTGTCAGTGAATACGTTTGTTAATACTTGAGCTATCTCCTCCTTCAATACTGCATCCTCAAGGAACCTCCGTGTAGGGATCAGTGTGGACGCCCTTCCCCACTTCATCGTCAGTTCTAGTGGGTTATTATCTGATAGTGTTTTCCCTAAGTAGGTGGCATGGGTTACTTGGGTCTGGAGTGTATTTGTGTATAATATACAATCAAATCTTACGTGTACTTTATGTGGGCAAGAGTAGAAGGAACATTCCCTCATCTAATTTCTTGCCCACCATATGTCGGTGAGAGCCCAGCCCTGCATCCATCTTCATATTGCCTCTGTCTGTCTCTGCGCATTTGTGCCCGACAAGGGGGCTAGAGCGGTCAAGGGACGTGTCTAGTACTGTATAATAATCACTTCCTAGGAACCAGGGTAGGTGCGCCCATTGCGACAGGACGCTCGATAGGTGCTTCAGGAAGGCATCTTGTTCACTGTTTGGGGCGTGAAGGCATCCCAGCTCTACGGATGTCCTGTCTAAATTACCCCTGACCAAAGTGTATCTGCCATCTCTATCCACTTTTGTGTCCATTACTTCGAAAGGGACACCAGAACGTGTCCATATAGCCGCCCCACGAGCGAATGCAGAGTACTAGGTGTGGAACAGCTGCCCTCTCCATTTTTTGCATAATTTCCCTGCCTCATGGGTGGTGAGATGTGTTTCCTGTAGGTACACTATGGGGGTCATTACGACCCCGGCGGGAGGCTATAATGTGGCGAGAGTACAGCCAACAGGCTGGATGTACTTACCGCCACATTATGACTGTGGCGGAGATGCAATGGTAAATACCACTGATACCTCCAGGCTTCCGTCAGCCTGCAGCCTGGCGGTCCCGGTTGTTTTAATCTGCCAGGGCAGCGCTGCCCTGGGGTTTACGAGTCCCCATCCGCCAGCCTTTCCATGGCAGTAAACACCGCCATGGAAAGGCTGGCGGCATGGGAGACTCAGGGGGCCCCTGCACTTGGCATGGGCACTGCAGGGGCCCCCATGCACAGCCCCATTGCGCATTCCACTGACTGAATTATGCTGCACCCGACGCACCCGACGCACCTCAACATTGCCACCGACTCCATTACGAGCCAGCTTCAATGTTGTGGTGACATTTCCGCTGGGCCAGCGGGCGGAAATGCAGTTTACATCCGCTGGCCCAGCGGAAATGTCATAATGTGGTGCCAAATATACCGCCAGCACTGGCAGTATGTGGGCGCCCGTGGCATCGGTGGTCTTGGAAAAAGACCGCCGATGTCATAATTAGAGCCTATATCTGCTTTACGATGGTTCAATTGGGCTAATATTCTATGCCTTTTATGGATAGATCCCATTCCACACACATTCCAAGTGATAATATTATAATTACATGTGGACAACATGATATGTCACTAGTGTGCTGCTCTCCATCCCAATCCATATATTTCTACCATACTCTACGCGTGCTGTTTGCAATGCAAGTGTTGATGTCTTAATAACTATACAGTAAAAAAGTTCCCCAAACTGTGTTCAATTCTAGGCGGAGCAGAAACTTTCTCAGCCAAACCATTACAAAACAGGAAAGTAACCAGTTTGTAACCATTATGTGAAAACAAGCCTTCGCAATGGGGGTTGTATAAGATGCAAGCTATATGTGTATCTCTTGCGATTGACAACTTATCTCATGTAGTGTACTGATCACAGAGTCCGTCCATCCAGGCCCACCACTTAATACAGGAGTTACATTCTCCATAGGAGGTGGGGTTTCATCCACCAGCAGAGGAGTCCACAATTTACCTGTTCACAGTGGCACCCTACTTTGCGGCTGGCTCTGCCTCTCCTTACTAGCTGCAGATTTCATCTCACAATGAAGTAGTGGTTCATAGCACATTTTTCCCGTTCTGCCTTATTCTCTGGTCTGGACAGGTGACCATCAATGATTCCCGCAACTCTCCATTTGTCCCTTGGTGACAACTAATCAGGTGACCACGTTTATACAGTAGTCCAATTATAACTTGTGTGCCATCTGTGGGGTAATCAAAGGGAATAATGCTATATTTCCCTCTGAGTCGGACACTACAGTGCTGTCCACAGAGGAAGCAATGCTAGGAGGAGGAGATCCCTCTCTTTGTACTGAGTATGCTGTTTGCATTTCTGCTCTCTGACTCTCCAATACTTGCAATAATGTTGGTCCAGTATTCCTTCATGTTGGGCGCTGTCAAGTTTGTTCTTCCCTGTGTGGGAGTTGGGCCTGCTTCGGCTGTAGGGTATCAAACTGTTCCTTGTGGCTCGAGTGTGGGAAGTTGTTGTCCAGCCAGTCATGTACCAGTTCAGTTGCTTTGAAAAGATTAGCTTTTTGTTTGTATGTGATATGTAACCGGGACGGGAACAGTAGGGCGTAGGATAGCCCCTCCGCTCAGAGTTGTTTCTTTACGGCCTGGAAGGAGGCCCTACTCCTCTGGACCACCAACATGCAGTCTGGGTATAGGAATACCTGAACATTATCTACTATGATGGGGTTCGCCTCTCTCACCGCTCGCAGTAGGGTGTCGCGATCTCTGGAGTTCAACACTCGAGCCACCATGGTTCGGGGTGATGCCCCCGATGGAGGTCTCCTATTTCGGACTCGGTGCGCTCTCTCTATCATGAAGTGAGTTGATCGCTATAGACTCTACATGTTGTGTGGTATCCCGCCCCTCTGTACCCTCCGGAAGGCCAATTATACAAACGGTATTACAGCGTGATCTTCCTTCCACGCCTTCGATTCTCTCTTGTAGAGCTTCCACTTGTTTTTGTAAATGCTGAATTAAGTTTTCACAGTCTTTTTGGGTAGGCAGGAGGGTGGCGATGCTTGTTTCCATTTGTTTTATACTGCCAATTTCTTATGGTTGTCTTTTAGAATGTCAAGTTCAGTGGTGATAGAACCCAGCCCTTGTTCTGTTCACAGCCGTGTTTCTCAGATTTCCTTCAGTATAACATCCAATTTGTCCATTGGAGCGTCTGTTGCTGTGACTGGTACATAGTTCCCTGGCATCTACGTTCCTGCACAGTCTTTGTGCTTTCCTTTTGTGCGGCCCATTTTCATGCATGTGCATAGTTTTTGTAGTCTATTAGGCCCACACTCTAGTCCCAATATTTGGGCAGCCCCAGACCCCAGCAACATCTCTCCTGGGCCAGTTGTCTCTGCACTCACTGGCAAGACTTATTTTCTGGTGTGGGGTCCAGGAGTGAACGTCGTCATGTTCACCTACTCGCTGTTCGCCCCGATCCTCAGGCTTCGGGAGGCTTCAGCAGCTGAGGCAGTTCTGTGTCTCGGGCCCTCTGGTAATCTCCTCCCTGGTTTTCATTCGCTGCCAGCACCCTGGGGCCACTTGGCTGCACACCGCCCCCGAGATGCGGCCTTCTCAAGCCGTGTCTTTCAGCATCTTCTTCCTCTGGAAGTGCCAGCCTATCTCCGAACTCAGGCCTTCATGTTCATGTCATTTCACTTCATACTCCTGGGGAAAGGGGGCAAGGTGAGGCACTGGGGGGGTCTCAGCACCACAGCCATACTCCTGCAGGGTCCCCCAGCTCAGCACTGATCCACCTCGATGTTCCTGCCTGTATCTAGGAGAAGGGAGTCGCCGCCTCCAGGTGTGTCCGGCCCTCCACCAGGTTCATCTCACCCCGCTGCTTGTTCTCACGGGCACTGTACCTGACGGGGTCTAATTTTCACTCCGCTTGTTGCCCGCCTCATTCATACGTGTTTTGCACCCCTCTCCCTGTCAGATGGCCCCATTTTTTGTGGATACTTCAGTGCTGGTGGGCCTGGACCGGGAGCTCTGCAATCAGATGACCGCCATATTTGGCGGTCAGCCACGCCCCCTCAAAGTGTGACATAATGTAGTTCACATGCAATTAACATCTTGCTGCGTAATTTTCACCCTTTATTAACTGCTGCCCAATCCTCCCATAAGGAATTAGCTTTCAAAGAAGGTATCCATACATTTCTTTAGGAAGGTTAAGCTGTATTTTAATGTATTGGGATAAATTGCCACTGCCTAACTTTAAGTCGATCCTAAATCCTAACCAATTGCCATAGAGATGAGTTCATACTAGGGACACCCTATCCCTCACAGACTTTAAAGAGCAGAAAAGATATAACATTCACAGCAAGTGCTATGAAAGAAGGCTAAGGGCAGTCCCTGAGCTAATCTAAATTGCTTTTCCTCTTTCACCCCATACAGGGAGGCCCAGCAAAATCCCCTCCTTCCTACTTCCGAGCCTCCAGTGACACTGTGGGCTATGGGAGGAGGAAGTGTTAAGTTCTTGTGTGTGTCCTGCTGCACAGGCTCTGCTGTTAGCGTTACCCTGCTTAATCCACATAGGCATGAGAGACAGAAGAAACAGAATGGCAGAGGCTGTGTATTAGAAAAGTGTAATAGTGAGAACAGCAGGCCTATACCATGTCTTACAGGCTGCTGCTGCTATCCCTTTCTTTTCAATGGAGATCTCAACTTTCCAATGTTCTTACGACAGTTATAGTAAATACTTATTTCTTTGGGATGCCTGTGATCACATGCAGCAGACTGATATCAGGAAGTACACATCAATCAAGTCATTTAAAATGAAGGTATTTTTGAATACAGGCAACAACAGCACTCATGAGCACAAAAAAGTATGTAAAGAAAACTATTTTTCATGGAACCTCCACGTTAGCAGTAGATAGGAAAGAGCAGTTCAAAATGACCAAACTTATTAGGTTGCTAAAAATAACTAAACATCAATGTTTTGGGCAATTATTCAAGTACAGGATGAGGGCAATATCCTTGCTTGTGTAAATACACCCCGTCAGAGAACTGGGTAAGGAACCACTACGCACCACTGCAGTTTTAGGTATGTAGAATTAATAATAGAAGCCCATGGACATCTCTTGTCTATGCCCCCATATGTAAGCAAATATCTAAACCTTCTGTCAGAGGTTGTGAATACCTCACTCGGCCCACTCATGTCAGCAAACATATCATTGACAATAGTGAAAGGGCACAGGCAGTCTTTCAAGGACTTCTCCTGTCTTCAAGATCATTCAGAGCACTAGATGCTCAAGGTAGCATTGATGCTTTTAGCTGTTTGGACTGAAGATGCAAAACACAAGCATCTCTTAGCTTCACAGAGTAAATATGACCAGCCCAGTCCGTTTGGCTATGGTTTCTGAGGAAGAAAGAACATTCTTCTGAAAAAACTGGTAAATACTGGACCTCACCTTCACTACACCATGGTTCTGACTACCAATAATTCAACTAGTTTGTTCTCCAATTTCCCAAAGTGCTTGGACAAAACATTCTACACTCACAAGGCATTATATTTCTACCTAAACCCCAAAACCTTCCTGAATCTTCAACATTGTGGCAATGACACATTTGTGTGCCATCTACACTTGGTATGTATTTATGATTTACCTTCTCTGTGGTACTCTGTGTATCATGCAATTCTCGTCAGTCCTGCTGCATCCTTTCTCAAGCCACCTACTACCAGTTACAGTGCTCAACATGCTGCTGTGTGACTTTACACATCAGCACCTGTGTTTTTTCCACATGTATTGTGTCACCATAAGCAACAAAACCCCCTGTTTCTTCATTGCCATCCCTCCACATACCATCACTCAAATCCCTTGATCCATGGAGATCCTCTCTTCAAAAAGGGTTTCTTTGGTGTTTATTGTATTCATTTATCAGCTGACTCTGACTCTGTGATAAGTACAGCTGAAAAAGCATCCCATTTTAAAGATGGCTTTCTCTTCCTCAATTCTAGAGTGAATGTTCTTTTAAGTGACAATCACTTTTTCTGATTTTGAATTGTTGTCAAGCATTGATTTCTCTATTCTCTCTTCATATAATGTGGTGTTTGAGAATACAGAAGTTATTCTTTACGAATATGGCAAGATTGAATACTGAAAAATTAGATATAAAGGGGCATATTTGCTAATGTTTCACATAGTGCAGAGCTGTGTTGCATGAAAGGGAGCAAACAAAACTGTCAGTCAGTCAAAAAAATCTTTATTTGGATCTTATATAAATACCATAAAAGAGCAAATATCACAACTAAACAATACGTTTAAATAGTTAACGCATCAAAGTGGCAGTTAAAACATGCATTACCGATAATCAAATATTAAAAAATTTAAAAAAACAGACACTAAAACAGTTAAAAAGAATTGTAAGATAGATACAGTACTCCCTGGTTCAGATAAATGTACAGTGTATCATGATAAATTGTGCAAGTTAAGATACCAAGTGCTTTTCCTCTCTGCAGCAATAAAATGATAAACAACCAGACATAATGAGTCGGACTGTAATAATTACAGATACAGCATAGCTTCATTACACATCCCAATATTCAGTGACCTGAGAGTTGGAAGTAACAAGACTTTTCTCTGTTCTTTGTAGAACTTGGAGAATAAAAACATATGTATTTATGATTGCTTTGAGCGCTTATCGCAAGGGTATGCTCTTAAATCCCTAATACAATACACCTTGAGGGGGTTGTCACCAGAAGATGGGTCAGCCCCAAACGAAACCTTATCAAATACAATCTGTGATGCCGTGGAACAGTTAAAAGGTAAGGTTCGATTTTAGATGTGGTACGTGGGGGAAGGTATGCTGCCACCAAACCTTTCTCCAAATAATGACTCTCTCTCTCGGCAACCATTTTCTCTCAAAATTCATTTTTTACTAATGAGATGTCCAGCTTGGCCATCGCCTTGGGGTTAGAAAAAAGGTCTAGTCTATTGAGGCTTCCCAGAGAATCCTTAATATACATAATCCATTTACATTTCTGTATTCCATCCAGTCTCATACAGTCCATAAGCCGTGACTGAGTAAGAGCTGCTTCTGGTTTACTCCAAACTTCCATAAAGATAAAGGAGCCAACCTAATTGTGTCCTCCAAAAAAGGAAGACACAATTTTGCATGGGGAATTATAGCAGGGACGCTTTGAGGGAGACTGCCCCCATATAGCTCCATATCCCGGCATCGTGTATGACAATTGATGTGGGCCATACCCTACAGAAAAGTGTGATGGGTTTAAAGGTACACAGCCCAGTTTTGTAATGAATTTGCATAAGGCTGCCACTGCCTGAGCATATTGTGTATCCTTAATTGCTCTTAGATGATTCTACCTAGACCCGTTATCAAAGGGAATCCCCAAGTATGAAAAAGTATTCACAGTAATCAAAAGGGTACCTTCAAATAAAACTTTGCTTCTTTGGCGCCCACAGGTCACAGTATATGATTTTACTCTATTAGTAGACAGTCCCAGCACCATCATAAATGTTACAAATCTATTCAAAAGTCTTTGGATTCTCCTCACTGTTCTAGCCATCAACACAGTCATCAGCATACATGAAAACTGGTTGTGGTTTATCAGCAATCTTAGGGGGATTTGCATGTTCATTAATCAGGGCTTCCTCTAAACCATTTATGTAAAAAGTAAACAAAAAGAGAACTATTACACATCCCAGTCTGACCCCTTTCCCAACCTTAAAGGGGCTTGTACATACCCCCTCATGTCCAAATCTGACCTTAGCTTCCACGTTGTCATGAAGTTGGGCCAACAGAGATACTAACTTTGTGTCTGCTCCTTTATTGATCAGCATCACCCATAGTTTGTTTCTGACCACATTATCAAATGCTGCTGACAAATCCATGAATGCCAAAGACACCCTTGTTTTGCCCCACATACTCTTCTCTAATGAGGTGAAGGTTTAAACATTGATTGGCTGTCCCTAATGCCTTCCTGAAGCCATACTGTGACTCTGAAATTATATTTTTGTCAAGAGCCCAAGCTTCTAAATGGGCCAAGAGAATTCTCCCAAAAATCTTTGCTGTGGCATCAATTAGGGAGATTAGGGACGATAACAAGCAGGGTCGTTCAGATCTCCCTTTTTAAAGATTAGGACAATGATGGCACTGGGCCATGATGAAGGAAGGGCGGAAGTTGAAGCAGCTCTGAAACAATTTACCAAGATCAACATTATACTTAAAAAGGTCAGCTGGCACACAGTCTGGTCCAGGGGCCTTATTAGGTAGTGAGTCATAAATTGCCATTATCACCTCTTCCAGTTGTATATCCAGAACCACATTGCCAGGATTAGCGTAACCTTTAATAGCTGTGCTATCATTCTCTTCTAAGTGGCATTGATAAAAAAAAATTAAGTGGGTGATCCAGCTATGCTCTGGAATATGGACCTCAGCACCCTTATTTGAGACAGGGATAAACAAAGGAGTGTTGAAAACTTTCCAAAATTGTGATCCGTCATTAGTCGCTGATGCGGCTGCTGGATTCTTCCATGCATCTTCTCTGATCTTCTTCTTCTTTCTTACTGAAATTGTCTTCTTGTACTAGTCCTACATATTATAACTTCTGTTTGATTTCTCAGGATAGTTTTTAACATTCAGGTAAGATTGGTTTGATTTTAAAAGATTGGCTTAGACGAGTTAAGTGAGGCTTAACAACCAAACAGATATCTGCAAAGGCTCCAAGAACCTGGGCTGAGGTAATTCAGGATTTAAACAGAATTTGCAATTAGTTCTATTTTTGCTCAATTAGAAAAGCTTCTTTAGCCACTTTTTGCCATTTAGATAGCACACCCTTATTCCTATGATATTTGATGAGACCTCTCATTTCCTGCGGGCTTCTCATCTTAGGACCGTATCTCATTGATATGGCAAGAAGGTTGTGATCACTTAAGCCGCTCAGGATCACCTGAAATGTACCCAGATTATGCACTCAAGACTTTGATATCATAACATGATCAATAGCTGACCCAAGCCCCCTCCCAGTAAAAGTAATATCGGGGCAAGTGGGCTTCGATGAAAGGCCCCTTGTCAGTACTAAATCATGCATCCTCATAAGATTATTTCATTTGTCACCACAAGGATTATGGATGAAATGGGGGTAATTACAATCATCTTCATCAAATGTTCCACAGATCTTGTCATCTCCTATGGAGCAAAGGTGAACATTAAAGAAAGCCTCTGCACACCCCATCCTGGACATCCCCCACCTCTGCCACATCACAGCCCACCTGAGAAACCAGCGTTGGCTCCCTGTCAATAAGAGTATCACCTTCAAACTCTTCACCCACGCTCACAAGGCACTGCACAACACCAGACCAGAATACCTCAACAGACGGCTCTCCTTCTACACCCCGACCCGACAGCTTCACTCTGCTGACCTTGCCCTGGCCACCGTCCCATGCATCCACAGAACAACCACTGGTGGCAGATCATTCTCGCACGTCGCCACCAAGACGTGGAACACTCTTCCCACCCACCTGTGTCAGACCAAGGACCTCCTTACCTTCAGGAGACATCTCAAGACTTGGCTGTTCGAGCAGTAGAAGTCCCCCCCTCAGCACTGTGAGACCCTCATGGGTGAGTAGTACGCTTTACAAATTCCATGATTGATTGATTGTTTGAAAGTCCCCACCCCACACAATTATATAGTCCTTATCTAAACAATATACCATTAGCTCAATAGCCTTCTCTAGGGCCAATAAAATTTCAATGTTAGATTTCAAATAGTTGTTATGATTTAGATTAATCAAAAGCATTAATGGACTATCCTTGACCTTTAACAGCACTAGTTGATAATAGGGAGAATCAGATCTACATTTGATCACTTTGGCACCTGTAGTAATGTTAATTAAAGTCAGCAATCTTCCACTGCTGTGCCCACCATGCATTTGGGTTGCCAATGTTGCACCTGATTGGAACCCGTTGATGTAAATTGCTCTGTTGGCCCACATTTTCTGCAGGCAAACAACATTTGTATTCTCTATCAGCTCAAACCATTCATTATTGAGATATTCCTCCCCAATACCGGCCAAGTTCCAAAAAAGCATTTGCCAATGTTGTTGGGGTAACCCTTTGCCCCCCAGTTGCCACACCTTTAATTTTGAATCAGTGTGTCAGCAATCTCACTCCCTAATTTCTAAGGGGGGTAGATTAGATTTATCCTTCCTAAGTATGTTAGCCACATCACCACCACTAACTAACCCATTTTGTAAGATATTGTTTTTAGACCCATCTATCTCAATAACTGTATTTTGTGTTTAGGAAGACAAGTGAGCCAAAGTCAGAGTCAAAAGCCCACCACTCTCCCTTTGTCAGTCTACGTCATCAGGGCAGGTGCCCAGGGGACTAAATCAGTTTTGGGTAGGGACAGAAAATGTATCCAAGTTTCCTATTTGATTACAGCAAATATGGTGAGGCTGATAAAAATAGCCCAACGGTACAGCCTGGATGTTAACATCAGTGTCCTACATATACCACCCTAGTTCAGTATCAACCGCACCTGTCGGGGAACTCTAAAATTTACTACCACACAGTCACCAGGACTACTTTTCATTCTGTTGCCCACCCAATGTACCCTCTGAACTCCAATTATGTCATCTCAAAGATACTCAGTGCAGATCCCCCACCTGATTTATTGAGCCGGTAGACCACTTTGTTTTTTAGTTGATAGTCCTGTTCAATGGCTTGATAAAGCAGGGATAGAAAATCTTTTAGCACAATTACATAAGTGCATCAAAGTGGGAGTTGCAAGGTTTGCAGTCTCTTTCCCTTGGAAAATCTAGGCCTCTGCCACCCTTCATTTCCAGTGGTCTGCCCTTCCCCCTATTTCAAAGTTATGGTGCAGTTCTGCTCCCTGCTAGCTCTGGGCCACTTGTGCTTGCTTGATGCCAACACAGGCATCCTTGGTCATGGCACACAGATGTCTGTATTGTGGACAGGATAGTGTTTGTGCTGGAAGGTATACCTTCCTACACAAAAATTATCCGTATTTGTCAGTGTCCATCCATGTGATCACAATAATTTGTTGCTTGGTGATTGCAGTGGGCACAATATTTTTGTATTTAGTCAAGTTGATGCAGGTTCGAGGAACTATGTCAATGAGGTTGCTGCCTCCCTATCCAAGGAAAAGAAACTTTATATGAACAGTTTCATCTGGCTGTACTAGGGTTTCAGATGTCCCACTGTAAAGCTATATCAAACTGGTTGCAGATGCCAGTCAAAATGTAGAGGACTGTTTTATTGGAGGAAATGTAGAGCACATTCAGAAATGGGATCTCTGGTTAGCAGTCAGTTTGCTCTCTGTTCAAGCAGGGACCCTCACCCTAGTCAGGGCAAGGGAGATATTCACTTATGATAACCTCTGCTTACCCCCTTGGTAGCTTGGCACAAGCAGCCAGGCTTATCTCAAAGGCAATATGTAAAGTATGTGTACCAACACACCCACAGTAATACAGTGAAATCACTACAAAATGGGCACTACAACAGTTTAGAAAAATAGCCAATATTTATATAAATCAAACAAGACCAAAACAACAAAAATCCAAGACACACAGGTAAAGTTATGAATTTTCAAAATAATAGAATCTTACTCCACACAAAACAATGGAAACGTTGTTGTTACATGAAGTACCTAGTCTGCGTCAAAAATAAAGCCGCATGGGTGAGCGTGCATCGGAAAAGTCAGCGATGTGTGTCGATTCCTTACTCGCAAGTGAGGCTGTGCATTGTTTCTTCTCCGGTCGGGTAGGCGATGCGTCGTTTTTCTCTCCCGCAAGAGAACAATGCATTGATATCTGGGCGGGGCACCTCGGGTCTACCTGGTTCACGGTGATTTTGACACCCAGTGATAATTTCTGTGAAACCAGGATGCACAGTGCTAGAAAAAACGCACTAAGTAGGGTTTGTGTCATTTTCAGCAGCTGCAAGAGGGTGTTGCGTCTTTTTTCTAGCCGCGGTGCAGGTAATGCATTGATTTCCCAGCTGAGATGCAGTTGGTGCATCAATTGCAGCTGCGAGGTGGGTGGAGTGTCATTTTTACAGCCAAATTGCAGGTGGTGTGTCGAAGTTTTCCCTGCAGGGCTTCCTTTGTGTGGATTTCAGTCCTTCACCTTTCCAGAGCCCAGGGACTGGATAGGGTACCACTTGGAAGGGCAGGAGTCTCAGCAGAGAGTCCAAATGCTGGCAGGGGAAGTCTTTGATGGCCCTGAGACTTCAAAACCAGAGGCAAGCTCAATTCAAGCCCTTGGAGATACCTCTCAAGCAGGAATACACAACATATTACAGTGTTAGTCCCCTTTCACAGGCAGAGCAGCAACTGCAGGATAGCCAAACAGAGCACACTCACAGGCAGTGACAGCACTTCTTCTCAGCTCTTCGGCTCTTCTCCTGGCAGAGGTTCCTCTTGAATCCTTGAAATAACCTAAAAATCTGGGGATTGGTGTCCACTACCCCTTTTGCCTTTGATGTTGCCCAACTTCAAAGAAAAGTCACTGTTGTTTACAGGATCCTGCCTTGCCCAGGCCTGGCTCCAGATACACATTAGGGGGCTGGAGACTGTTTTGTATGAGACGTAAGTGACCTCTCTTCCCTATACTCTAGCCCAGACGGCCCATCAGGATACTCCCCAGGTCCTTCTGTGTCATTGTCTAGTGGAAATTCAAAAACAGCCCTACTGTCAGTCTGACCCACACAAGGAATCCACAAACAGGCAGAGTCAGAGAATGATTAAGCAAGAAAATGCCTAATTTCTAAAAGTAGCATTTTCAAACTAAAATTCTAAAAAACAACTTCATTAAAGATGTATTTTTCAAATCTTTGAGGGCATCCAACTATAAAATAATGTATTTTCCTTCTAGATGGATGGCTTATTACACTCTTGGAAAGATATACAAAATGTTCCCGTCAATTCCTGATCAATTCTTTCACTGCCATTAGGAGGTGAGATGGAATTGGTTTAATGTATTTTTTTGATTGTCCCAAATTAACAACTTTCTGTTTGGGAATAGAGGAGGTAATAAACCACACCTTCATTTTCACCTGTAGGATTGAGCTCAATTCAAATGCAGTATTGTTTGGAGTCTCCGAGAAAACATGTAAGCTAACAAAATACCAACAATATTTTGTAGCAATCATTTTTACAATAGCTCGATCATTAATACTTAATTCATGGTGTACCTAGACTATTCCCACTATGCAAAACTGGTGGAAAAAAGAATAATGAAGAGGTATGTTCTAAACGTGTCGGGAGTATGAAAAGGTTCTCTGCTGTATGGCAATATTTAGAGGAGCTATAGGTTACGAATAGGGGAGGCTGGCAGATGCAGGTAACTAATGCTCGTCAATATAGTATATGCAATATGATTATAATAGAAAAAGGGATTTAAATATGAAATAATACTTTCATATAACGTTGATTGATAGGAGGCTGTCTGGATCTTACTAGCCTAACCAAATAGTTTGTTAAGGATGGATGCTACTGAAGAATAATGTATGCTTTATTTCTCTCCATATGTATACCTGAACAAGAAAAAAAAAAGATGTAGTTTATAACTGTAGTTGAGAGACGCTAAACTTCTGATCTCTATCTGCTCTCAAAGGGAAACTGCAATTAAAAGTTATTTAAGAGAAAGGCCTTGCAACAGTTAAAATCACATTTAGCAGTATTTCACTGTTAGGACATGTAAAACCACACCAGTACATGCCCACCTTTAACATACACTACACCCTGTCCTACCTAGGGCCTACCTTAGGGGTGCCTTACATGTATAAAAAAGGAAGGTTTAGGTCAGGTAATTAGGTACACTTGCCAGGTTTAATTGGCAGTTTACAACTGAACACACAGTGGCAGGTCTGAGCCATGTTTATAGAGCTACTCACATGGGTGGCACAATCAATGCCACAGGCCCACTAGTAGCATTTGATTTACAAGTCCTGGGAACCTCTAGTACACTTTACGAAAATCAAATGTGCCAATCATGGAAAAGCCAATTACACATACATTTTACATAGAGAACACCTGCACTTTAACACTGGTCAGCAGTGGTAAAGTGCTCAGAGTAACAAAGCCAGCAAAAACAGAGTTCGGCACACAGTCAAACATGGGAAGCAGAGACAAAAAAGATAGGGGAGACTATGCTAAGGATTCCAGGTCTAACAAGCGACTTCACATGAGGCCCTATCATCTGTGACAAGTTTGCAAATGATTTTCTATCACATCTGGAATTTTTGCCAGCTCATGTCTTTCTACGTTTGCTATGATTTATATTTTTCTTGATAAATTGTCTTTGCCAGTGTCACTGATCTCACTATTTTTGTCTTCTGTGACAGCGATGCATTATCAATTATCAAGGGACATATGATGGGTACCGTTAACCACCATAAAGAAGTTTTCTTGTTATTATTCTAGTTTTGTACCAAGTCACAAGTTCATGTAGGAGAAAGAGACGGGTTGTTGTACCCTGTGCATCTCCCATAACTAACCTGTGGATAACACATATGGGGCAAATCCTGTTAAATATTGTCAGGAAAACATTTAATTTTAATGGTTTAATGGACATTTTCCTCTAAAGTTGCGTGCTTCACAAGAAATACATACTGTTATTTTAAAAAGGCTTTATTACTATGATTACTATGTTGAAGCCCTCTTAATGCAGAATATATAAAAAAGTTTAATTGGAAATGAGAGGATTATGGTATGAGAAATTAACCAAATGCATGTAGATAATATAAAAATTGGGAAAGTGATAGATGATGTTGTTAGATGGAGCCCCTTCTTTATTTTTCCTAGCTAATGTCTACATTAGCCCCAGAATCTTGCCAAAATTGGAGCTTCTTAAATAGCATACACAATCACATCTGCTCAGTGTATTTCTTATTATCTTGTTTATTTGCTAGTCCAGATGCAATCAATCCATCAATTAATATTTTTAAAGCAAAGATACTCACTGAACGGGGTATCCAAGCTCTTGAAGGTCCCAGAGGCATATTCGACCAGCAAGGTCTTGAGGGTCCTTCATAATTCTGGACGTGAAGTAATGGTGCAGAGTTGCATGGAGAAGCTGCTCAGAAATCGTGTGAAAAAGCAAGGGGAAAGCAGCGAGAAATGAGGGAAAAGCTGGAAGAAGGCACATAAAATGGCAAAAAAACAAGGAGAGAGCAGCGAAAATGAGGAAAAAGCAAGGAGAAGGCACACATAAATGGGAGGAAAAGAAGGGCAAAGCAGTAAGAAGAAGGGAAAAGCAGTGAGAAGGCACACAAAAAAAAGCAAGGGAGAAAGCAAGTACAAAGCAGTGAAAATGAGGGAAAAGCAAGGAGAAGGCCCTCAAAAATGGGGGGAACAGCCAAGAGGAGCCACAAGCAAGAGTGATGCAGCAACATTGGGAGAGCTGGATCAACAGCTTTCCTCATACATTGACACTGAGGAGTGGTCAGAAGTGTCCTAATTGACCCACAGAGATTACCATAACAGCCAACAACAGCCTCAACCCTTGCATCCAGATCAAGAAAGAGCAGACGTGCAGCATAGGTTGCTGATTCTAGATTCACCAAGAATCTAGAACTATCAATATACTCCTATTTGATCAAAACTTCCTTATTATTCTCAGCCACTGTGGAAAGAGAGTTAGCTTGAGATGTCTTCAAGGAACTCCTATGGGAGAACACACTATAAGAAAATGATGGTCATCAAATGTATTGCTGCACACTACATATCAAAAATGTATCTAAAACAGTCAAAAGAAAAGAAAATATAATTAACAATACTGTAGTGACCCGCAGTTGTAAATGTAGTCTTATTTGAATGGGAACTAAATTTGTTAGCAGAAACAAACTGTTTTTTATGTACAACTCCACCTCCCCGTCATGTTGGTAGCAGGTGGCAGGCCTGGCAGTGGGTAGCCCCTGCAGTAGTGTCAGCTGTGTTGATGAAGGCGCACAGGTGTGTATGTACCCCCAGCCAGGAACAGCACACCACCCAGCAGCTGACACATCACTGGGCGGATATCCTCAATCGAGAGCAGGACCTGTTTGACCTGCTAAGCATCGAGAATCTGGGGCTCAGTGAGTGGTATTTATACTGTTTGTTGTGTTTGTGTTCCTCAATGCTAACTTTTTTTCCAAAAGCATGCTGCCCACATCGGAGGTAAGTTTATGTTAAGAATATTATTACGTGATCCAGTTTGAACTAGGGAGGTGCTCAGCACTACTTAATCATAATCGTCTGCGCTCGCTTTGGCAGATGATTTAAATAGCCATTGCAATGCAGAATCTTCTGTCCTGTCACCATAGTGAATTAGTGATATAAGTAAGTTAGCATTCTCCGTGACTTTCTTTATGTAGCTCACACAGTTACAGTGATGTGTAGTTTTTTTTTTTTGTCCTCATAATGATGTCATCATTAGGCTCCAACTAGGATACCACCAACCTCGTGAGCTCATGAAGGACACGTCCCTCTAGGTCATGGGATGGAATAGATTCCCAACCTAGACAGTCAGGGGCGACTAATCATCAGACCAGAAAGCACCTGGCACACATCAAAACTTCAGAAGATCCCAGAACCCTTTCCCATTCCTCTTTACGTCTCTTTTGTCTACTTCTCTAAAGAAAAGGACAGATGCTTTCCATGCATACCAACTAGGGCCCATATTTAGACTCCCTTTGCGCCGGATTAGCGTAATTTCTTTTTACGCTAATTCGGCTCAAAGCTAACACCATATTTATACTTTGACGCTAGACCCATCTAACATAAAAATATCCCAGTGTGCGTCATTTTCTGGATGCGTGAAACCGCCTTGCGTCACTGAGATGCAAGGTAGGCATTCCCGTCTAAAAAATGACTTAAACAATCCGTGCGCCATATTTATCCAACCGTACAAAAATGGCACACGGAAAATGACGCAAATCCCGATTTGCGCCAAAATTTAACACCTGGGTCAGGGCAGACATTAAAATGGGGCAAACCAACCACTATTTAAGGAAAACTCACACAAGCAACATCAGAGCTCAAAAAGGAAGACATGGATGTGCTATTCATCCATCATGCATAAAGACGCAGAGCACAGGAGCAACGCAGCAGCTACCACCACACCAACAGGGACCCCAAAGGCAACACAGAAGGCAGGAGAGGATATTCAGGACCAGGACAACCCTTCAGGGCCTCAGGGAACATGACATCATCCAGAGGTACAGACTAAACTGGCAAGCCATACAGCAGCTGCTGCCCCACATTGAGCCACAGTTGGCACCGACCTTGCAGACACTCCACATCATTCCACCAGAGACCAAGCTGCAAGCTGTCCTGCACATGTTGGCAAGTGGCTCGTTTCAAACCACTGGTGCCTGGTTGCCAGGATCTCACAGCCCTCATTCTCTGTCTTCCTTCCCAAGGTACTTGATGCCATCATCTCCCTCACACCCCAACCACATAAGCTTCCCCAACACACAGCAGAAGCAGCAGAAGATCAAACAGGGGTTTTATCAAATCAATGGCACCCCACACGTGCTTGGTGCCATTGACTGCACACATGTGCGCATTGTGTCACCTGCTACAACAGAGCATCTATACAGCAACAGAAAGCACACCCACTCCATCAATGTGCAGGCCACTGTGGATCACTGTGGATTGATCACCAACATCATGGCAAAGTATCCTCGGAGTGTACATGATTCATTCATCTTCTGCCACAGCACAATCAATCAGCACTTCCAGGATGGACGATATGGCAATGTCCTACTTTTTGGTAAGTACAGAAACCTAGGAATTTACACACAGCACAGCAACCCTGTAGGACACACAGCACATGCATCACTACATTGACACGTGGCCAGGGAGACACTAAGGTTGTGACACTGGTAGTCATGTTTGATATCCTGACCCAATAGGATACACACCTATGGACAAATGACAGATGCAAATAACAAGAGATGCCACTCCAGAGCCACACGGGACCAATTTAAAACCACACAGTGACAATGACATGGCCTTAACTGGCAGTACAACTTGGAAGATGAATCTTTCAATATCACATCAATAACACTCAATCACACACCCTTCCAATCAATATGTCCTGTGTAAGGGGTGTGTAATGTGTTTTGCTGCAGGTCAAGCACCATGAGACACATAGCATGATGATGCTGACTCTAATGAAGGTGACATGGAATCATTGAGGCAGTACCAACATCTCACATCACTTCTGGGGTGACATTGCCCACTAGCAATAAAGGAAATGGACTGTGCTATGAAAACATGTGGATGTGACACTAATGCAAAGTCACTCTGTTACACATATGGATTGAGACAATTCCCCATATACATAACAGATGTACAGGCACATGGACCTTCTGACACTAAAACCTTCCACCCCATGACCAAGTTAGCCAGCTTACCTGGAGCAAGTTCAGTAGTGTAGGTACATGTTTGCACATGAGCCAACTCATTGAGGGCACAAAAATAGGTTTGCATAGAACTTGTCACACATGGGATAATTGTGCATTGTCAATTGTGAACACTTCAGTGCTGCCAACTTATGGAGATGTGTTGTGCATTGTCCCCTAGCCAAATCATAGGGCCTCACTGTGGCATTACACATGCAATTACTTGTGTCAAATTGGATGGGATGTTCAGCCCATATAGTGCAACCGTGTTACCACCACAGTGGAATCGATTGTGTGTGTGGAAGTATTATGTCACCTCCAGTTAAGGCACACGGATACTCCTTTCACATTACATATTGCATGGGAGATACACACTGAACTGCAAGTTTCTAAATATACCACTGATATCAGGTCAATCAGCCAAACACCAGTTTTGGTAGTTAAACAACCCAATGCAGAAAGAACATCACAGAAGCCTAGGATCCCACACAATACCACTAACACTGAAGAGTCACAGATGACACAAGATAAAAACTGCCATGCAAAGTGAAAATCAAGGTGCAACCAACAACCAAATATTTACCTTCATTTTCTCTTTCAGCTGATCAGGCTTACGGGATCCAGCCATGGATCATGACCCCATTTACCAACCCAAGCACAGCAGCAGAGCGTGCCTATAATGAGGCACATCGAAGGACACACACCATAGTTGAGAGGACTTTTGGCATCCTGAAGTCCAGATTCAGGTGCCTGGACATCACAGGAGGCAGCCTCATATATTCACCTGAAATGGTCTGCAAGATCATTTTGACCTGTGCTATCCTGCACAATGTTTTTTAAGAAGGAACATTCCCTTCTATGAACCAGACCCACAAATGCCTGAAGAGGAGGAAGATAAGGATGCTGTCTGATAAAATGAGGGGGAACATCCAAACACAGCTGCAGGATTGCGTCGCAGACAACACATCGTACTAAACTTCTTCTAACTCTAGTCACCATCACCACTTTGTTATCACATGTCATTAAACACCTAACTTCATCACTCAATCATGCACTGGGTAATTTTTTATTCATCACTTCATCCCTAGGAATCATAATCAGAGTTTAGCCTCATAGAGCATTGCAGAAATACAGAATAGGATACTGAAAAAGCCACATCACATTTGATGGGTATGAATGTACAGCCAACATCACACACAGTGTAAATGACATATATCCTGTCTATTTCACATGTGAAGAGCAATATCAGAGGACCACAGCTATGAGACACATCCATGTTGCCAACATGGTCCATTGCAGCAAATGACACACAACTAAGACACCATCAATCATAAGGTAAAAAAGTGTCTCATACATGAGGCAGTGTATGTGCAATTGCATTGGTAACAGGAATGTATGACCAGACCCTTGACCGCAGTAAGTGTGATATCAGCGTTCTCTGCAAGGAGCATGTGTGACAAGAAGTCCATCTAAGCTGAAAATGGATAGCACGAGTGCCCCAGGTATGACAAGCATTGCTCACAAGACATGCCCTGCGCAGTCCATCCCAGGTAATAAGCCCTGCCACTGCCATGTTTAAGTGTCTGTACTCTGAGAATCTTCATCTACACACACACAGATTCCCATTATGACTCCTATGTGCTTCCCACTTCAGTATGGCATGCCGTAGTCATAGTGCATCAGTCTGCATGGACTTCAGGTCAAATAATGCACTGCCTGTTAGTCGGTAAGACCTGTAATCAGCTGCCCATTGCTTGCCATGTGAAAGGTCCACTTGTCCCTATCAACTTGATTCTCAACTCCAAGATGTGTGAGAGACTGAAACTGCACACACCTGTGAGCAGTACCATGCAGACCTGCCATTTGGCTTTGCCCTGTCCTTGCTGCTGCCTGGAACTGCTTAGAAGCTGCCATTTTCAGAATTTCCTTGTTGTGCATTAGCGTACAAATCACCTGTGTACCAGAGCACTTGGGTGATTGTGTAACGTTGCAGACCACAGCACAAACTGTTTTTAGTTCCCACAGTGTTCCAGCTTTTCCCAGTCAGAATCTGCTCACTGTGTATTTGCCTTGTTCATGTTTGTTCCTGACAGAGCCGGCATCCTGTTAGCCTGACTGGTTCCTGTCTTTGCGTTAACCATAGAGGTTCCCTGTGGGTACATTTGTCTCATATTTGCTTTCCAGGCCCTCTCTTTGTTCCTGCGGTATTGTGTCTGGTAGGTCTACAATGAATCCTCAAATAGTTAGTATGATTTAATTATTTCACTCACATATTCAGCTCTGGGACATGTATTCAAATTGCCTAATCCAGCCCCGTCCCTTGTCTCGTTTTGAATGTATTCATTATTGCCAAACAGTGACAGTATGCTATGGCTGTATGCATGGATTTGATACGGTGCCTCCAGCACAACAAACAAGGCTTGCCAATATATATGTGAGGACAAAACATGTTTGTGCCCTGATGGTCCATACACAGATTCACTTCTGCCGGCACCTTTTGATGGTGCTTACGTGGTGACTAGCTGTGAGATTAATTAGCACAGAGGGACTGATGTTCCCTGTTGCAGTGGGAATTTTCAAGCCCACCCTGTGTACACATGTTGTGATGAAAGCTGCCTGTTTCCTATTTCTCATCCATAAAGTTTTTAAGCATACCAAGGTTGCCCTGTCGTCAGCCTTATTAAAGTTCTGCAGAGCCAGAGCTGGACTGTACCCATGTGTTTCATTAATTGATCTTTGGCTTTAGGTCAAATCTGCTTGAAGGATACTCTGTTAATTCAGGGACTGGCTCCACAGACTCATGACTAGACCTGCACGTAACTATGACAACATGTAGGCCAATACTGACACAGGGTACACGTGGTCACACACTTGAACTGGACACCTTTGTGCAATGAACCACTGGAAATATGTCAACACATGCAGCATGGTCTGCTGGTCCTCCACAGCCACAGGAGAAACATAGGTCATATACATGACTTAAACTGTGGTGTACATAACAATTTTCAGATTGGATCTGACACTCTGTGTCACAAACACTGTACCTACCTAGCATGTTCAAATGCCTGACTCATGGGCAGTATACACACAAGTGACCATGAAGTAGTATCCAACATTTCATTAAGTGAGATGGGTTACATTTCTGACATTGCCAGTATCAACCGTCCTCATTCTATCCTGTGTATAGTTTGTCATGTGAAATGTTTTGTCCCCAAAGTCAAGGAAATGCACACAGCATAAGACACAGCAGATGTAACAAACACATATCATGACTGATGTACCTCAATGAATGGCATCTGATGGTTATACACAATTACAACACATTCATACATGCACATTATGCAATACACTTCTTGTGACGTTCACACAGAGGCACAACAACAATTGAAATAGCCAATTCACAGACATAAACACACAGGTCATGAGTCTATTTGTTTAGTTGTGTAGCCTTGCTATACTCTATTAATGCAACACCTGGTCAAACAAGGAAATACCAATTTTATTTCAAATGTTTGTGTTGAACTAATCCGGCACAACAACATGAGCATTATGGTCCGCAGTAGTAGGGTCTGCCACATGTGCCCAAACACTAGAACACACACAGCAGGTCATAACATTCTATCTTTGTATAGGTATAGGCTTCATGCATGTTAAAAATGACACAAACACAATTATAGACAGAGTTTTTGACGCGAAAGCGTAAAAAAAAAACATATGCGTCAAAATATGACGCCTATGTGTTAAAAAATGATGCTCACACCCATGATACATCGATTGGTCCCTAGAGTTAATTTCAACACTGCACTCCATGAAATCGGTTATTCATGAAAAATGTATTGATCCTTGAATGCGGGGGAATTTTTATGCATATGCGTCAAAAAATATTGACGCAAAGCCCGTAAGCGTCATAAAAGTTCACGCAATATAATAAAAACGCGCTGCATTTGAGACAGGAAGTGATGTAACAGGATATCCTATTTTCAGAAATGGTACAGTGGGTGTACTTTCACTTTGCAGTCTGTGATTCTTCTAGACTGTGTGGCTGTGTATAGAGTTGTGTTTGTGAATATTGTGCATTTGTCTCCTGTGTGCTATCGCCATTGTAATCTGTTGTTTTTGTAAGTGTCTGTGTAAATCAGTGTAAGTGTGTTTTTGTCATTTTTTGAGATTAGATTTGTCTTTGTACTATTGGGAGTGTGTTAGTGGGTATTGTTAGTTGGGGTATTGTTGGGCTGTTTGTGTGTCCTTTAAGTTTCCTTTCCATACCTCCTTTCCCTGTTTTTCCCTCCTTACCCTTTCCTATCCTTATTATTGTTGAGATGTTGGGAAGGCCACGTCTGAGGAGAATGGGTGAGGAGGACCTGGGGGCCTTTGTGTGGCTGGTATGCCACTTCCTCCCCCTGATGTTGGAGGATGGTGGCAGGGTGATACAGGGGTATCAGCCAGTGCAACGACCACCAATTAAAACATCGCTGGGCTGACCTGGTGGCCCGAGAGCAGGACCTGCTGGACTACCTTGGTGTGGTGATTGGTGGCCCTGTTGGTTAGTACAAATTACACTAATGTGTACAGTAAAATGCTCTGTAGTGACAGTAGCAGATTTTGTGACATGTTGCATGCAATGTTTGTGGACATGTGGAATGCAAGTTGAACAAACAGTGGCCCAGATTTATACACTTTTTGCAACGCTTTACTGTCATTTGTTGACGCAAAAGCTGCACAAACTAACAAAAGACAAGTTTATCTTGTAAATTAGTGCCGCTTTGATGTCAATAGATGATGCTAATGAGGCACAAACAAAAGTATTATTCAGGGCCTGTCAGTGTACCAGGAATGGGATGTATTTCACATGCTAACGCAAGGAACCAATGTAATCCCCAAATTTTTAAAACCATGTCTGAACAGTATTCATTGCCCTATGTACACCGATCTTCTTAACCTCTGTTAATATCTTAGGCCGATATATCAACTTGTTTGTGCAGCATTTAAATTAATTCTGGATGCCAAAGTAATGCACACTTGATAATATCAAAATATTGTGTGCTACTTTCCATAGCTTTAACGTAAACAAATGAAGCAAATGCTAGACATTAAAAAAATTAAAAAAAACTCTGGCACTAAGTTAATTCTTTCTGTGTGTTTACATCTGGACAGATAATCTTTC
The DNA here is from genome assembly GCF_031143425.1 of Pleurodeles waltl. Classification (NCBI taxonomy): domain Eukaryota; kingdom Metazoa; phylum Chordata; class Amphibia; order Caudata; family Salamandridae; genus Pleurodeles; species Pleurodeles waltl. Next base: position 285,117,897 of record NC_090447.1, read on the forward strand.
ACATGGCCAAACCTAATTGTGCCCGGATTCTACCAGATTGCAGTTGCACTAAACAGGTTCATCTCATGGCTTTTCGGAGTAGGTGTAGAAATCCTATCATTGAGTAGCATGGCCCAACAACATTTTGGTCTTGGGCACAATTTCTGGTACAGAACTGGTGCATTTGCCATCTGTGTCACTTTATAGCCAAACAATTTTCTAAAGTTAATGGGTCATCATGGGATCCCTGAACTTTGTGAATGCATGGTCACAAATTATTTATTTGCATGATGTTGTGCAAGGGACCACTGACTGCTTCCATCATACATTTAAAGTGAGGAAATAGTTTGCTATTTTACGTTTGGTACACCCCTGCTTATATAGTGCAGAATATGTACAATTGTTAACTTCTCAGTATGAAGGCTATCACAGACATGGTGGATGCTAAGACCAGCAGGCCAGCATTCCTGTGAGTGCTGCCATTCCGAAGGTGCTTACAAATAAAGACCTACTTCATCAATATTGCAGAAGTAGGACATTTGCTAACCCATGTTTTAATTAGTGGACAGTGTCACTTTGGTTGTATTACCACAGATCACCCAACTTGGCAATTAAGATAATGAATGTGGCAAACTGTGATCTACAATGCCTGATATAGGTACACAGGGCCCAGAGGAACAAATTTCAGGTGCAATGACTGCACCTGTGCCCATGCATTCTGTCGCGGATGATCAAATTAGACACTATCAGCATACATGTTTTTGTAGTTCTGATTTAGATAAATGGCCAATCCATGTTTAGTGTAACATTGTCATAAAGTGACACACAGTATCCCTGCCATCATGTTGTCATAGGGGGCATATACGGCTCTGGGTGCACTGCCAATGTGGCATATGTATCCTACATACAACACAGGCACAAATATAATGGACCATTGAAAGCAAAATAATTATTGAACAAAACTCAACCCACATGAGCATCACATAGTAACTCATTCTCCCTTGATGCACAAGCTACAATACCTGAGTCACTGGTATTGCAATGCACCAGGTATGTGGCTTTGCATGTCTCTCATAATAACAAACGATAAAATGGAGTACCCTCTAGAAATAATTAAGCACAACATTGAGTATTCATGTTTGGCACCACATGATTGTTAGGGCCGGTACATGTGTGCATATGTGTGTCTATCACTCACTGGACTGACAGTGCCCATGCATGTTTGCATGACTATGTCTGTTGGTGTGTCTACATGCCGGATGTGCTGCTCTATCATATAAATGTCACACACAGTAATTTGTTGATCCAAGTTTTGTACAGTGAGCAGACATTGAGCACATTTCACCCTTCCATGTGTTACAGGTGGACCCACCCCATATACAATTGGTGAAGTGGCTCGATTTGCTGACCCAGATGTATCCAGTAAGTGTTAGTATGTTTGTCCTGTGTTGTGCTTGCAGCTGTTGTTGTGACTGACTCCTGTGTGTTGGACTCATTGCAAGGTATGATGTGCTGGCACATGATCTGATATGTGACTTGACTGGAGGTTGACATTTTGTTCCATGTTCGAGTTGGGCATTCTGTGGCGGAGAGTCATATATTGGGAGTCGAGTGCTGCGCTATAGGCATGGGCAGATGAACAGGGTGATTTGTTGCTTCATGTATGCCAATGATTAATTTGGAGGTGACCAGTGTCATGATTTAGTCAGCAAGTCATACCCTGATTCACACAGACCAGTGATGCTGAAGTCTTACCCACAGACTTGAGCATCCCTGTTAAGCAATGAATGTGTAGGGCTGTATGGTTGACTTTCTGGCAGCATCTAGCTCCAAATGTTGTGCTCCGTTTATGCGGCACTTGAGTGAATTGTCATAGACGTGCATGTAGGTCAAGGCCAGATGGGTGTTTGCATCAATGTGCATGATTTTGGAAAGGTGTCAGTGAGATGTAATGATGTAGACAATTGACCACATTAAAAAAATTAATGTGGATGTGATTGTCCAATGTTTGAGTCAATCCTAGTTGGCAGCCCTCCTACCTGGATGTCCTTGATGTTTGAAAGTATGTGTTGCATGTCCATCGCCCCCTGAGGCACAGGGTTAGAGTTAGGAAATATGTGTACCTAGGTGTGAGAATCCCAGTGTAGAAGACAGACATGTACTTCAAACATTCATGTGTTCCAACCTACAATGCCCCCTCATGATTACCAACTGCATACCGTCCAGCCAATTCCATTTATAGATCACAGGTCTTGTGGGCCTTGATTGTCATCCAGAAGATAGTCATTAGTTGGCCTGGCACATGTGGAGTACTTGCAGCATTTGTTATGTGACTAATAGCAGTATAAAGATGCACAGATCATTTAATTAAGTACACACCTTGTAGTGCATTGCTGTGCTGTTAGATAGTAGATGTGTAGGCTGCATTGGCATGTCATTCCTCAGGGACATTCTATCATCTCTACTGTGATTTGGACTGTTTGTTCTATTTTTGATGAAGTGTTAGAATATCATCTATAGATGTATCACACAATGATGTCACTAATGTTTGGCTTTCTCTATTTTTACAGCTGCCAACATGAATGCCCAAGATATCCGGGAATTCCAGAGGCAGGCAATGCGTTACCGCCACATACTAGATGTGGAGGCTGGCTTCTGCAATATGGCACGTCGTTATCGCCATGAGAGAGCCATAGGGGTCTGGAGGGCATTTTCCCAAGGGGGGCCAGCATTGCCCGCAACAGTCACCACCACCACCACAGCTCAGACCACAGTGGCCCCAAGGATGATAGCCACTGTAGCAGGTCCCTCAACTTCTTCTGCTCCAGGCCCACAAGCAGCTCCTCCTGCACCTCCCCCTCCAACCACGGCACCGGCACCAGCAATGCCATCTACAAGTGGTACACAGACAACACCAGCTGCTGTGATAGACAATCAGGACATACAGACACTGAAACGTGACATGCAACAAATGTTGCGCAGGATGGATAGGCTGCAGCAGGAGGTGTCCCGCAATAGCAGGAAACTGAGGTGTATCAAAAAGATCCTGCGGAGGGCCAATTTGTAAATAATTGATCCTCACCCATGATTCCATCCCCTCCCTCCTCTTTCCTCATTCTTATCTTTAGTGGGTTTAGGGGGCTTAGTGGTATGTTAGAGTAGGCTGTTAGTTTAGTTAGTATAAGTGGGTTGGGGTGGAGGGAGTTATATATTTACATGTTTGTTTGTGGTTGGGTGGGTGGGGGATGATGTTGGGGTTTATGTGTATATACAAAAAAATATTAAAAATAAAAATAAATTACCAAAACAAATCTTTGTTTACAATAAGTTTGTATGTGTTTAGATTAGTATATGTTGTCCTACATGTATCCTGTCATATAAGGGGGGTGGGGGATTGATGTTTAGAGTGTTTAGTTAAATGTGATAAGTAAGTTTAGTTCAGGGTAGTTAGGGCCATTTGTTGTAATGTATATCTAGGATAGGTTAGGTTAGCTAAGGTGTTTCCCCAAATTTAAGTTTCCTTCATTACTGTAAACTAAAGTTTTAGGTACTCCTTTACAGAATGTGGCATATGCTTAGGGATCAGGGCCTTGGCATGGGTGTAGTGTCAATTTAGTATTTGCATTTGTGTTCCATCCTGCATCAGAATCCAATTATTGACATGGTAATTCCCAATTCCAAATGAGCTGTCACATTGGCAGCTACAACAAAGCTACTTCTCTATGCATCTGCCATCCACTGCACCCACCACTAAAGGTTATTTTGGTCCTCATTGTGTTGTAAAGGTTAGTGTGTTTTTCAATCTGTCATCGTTTGAGTCCTGAATTGGAATATTGGGCACTGTGGGACGTCTGCCTGCAGCCTTTTGTTCATGTGAACCCTGATAAGTGTTGGTATTATCTTATGTAGTTCTGTATACATAACTCACATCTATCATTTCTTACATTGTACTCCCAGGTTACATAATTGTCCATACACTCGTACACATCCATTCCTGCTGTGTGGTGTGTGTGTGTGATTAACGTTTATAGTCAGATGTCACATTCATAAAGATTGTCTTGAAGGTAATGTTGGCCACATTGAGTTTCAGCTTATACATACATTGAAGCTGACTTTTTCTGTTCTACACAGCATTATACTGTTTGTTTTCATTTCACTTCAGATATAAGCCTACAGAAGTACAGATGATGCTGAAATCCAGACCCCAGTGCATAGTTATCATCCAACATTCTTTCTACACTGTTGAACTGACATTCTATGGCCATTGACATGTTACATACATCACGTATCTCCTACACAGTTGATGTGTCACATTACACAGAGACAAAGTGGTTGTGTAGGTGCAATTTATTTTCAAGTGCTGTAGTGTAATATTTACATAGTCCAGGATTGTAAGTCCATTAGTGTTATGCCTTCTATTGTGATGCAACACAAGTGCAATGGTGAGGGACATGTCAATGGACATGCTGGGGTGAAGTGTCATTCAGTGCAGAGGTAAATGAAATACCAATGAGGTAGTGAGAGACAATTGCAGTGCATAGTGGTAAGGTAAACAGTGTGCTGGAGAACAGTGCATGTTACTAACTGTAGCAAGACTGGCATGTTAACTAGCACAGGACCTAGGAGATCAGTGCCCATGTGACATGGACATGTGCTACCGGGTACTACTACGGGTGAAGGTGATCTGTTCCACGTCTTCATCTTCTGATGTGTGTGTGGTCTCCTCTGCCATTGGTGGTGGTGGGTTTGAAGGGGCAACACACACTTCAGTGTTTGAACACGTGGAGTCAGAATTCCCAGTAGCTGCCAACTTTGGGGCTATTAAGGGCATTACTGCAGCAAGGAGGAGCTGCTGGTTCTTAAGTATAGCAGCTACATCACTTTGGTAGGCAGCCAGGTCGGCCCTGAGGGGGTCATGATTGCATTCGTGCATGCAGTGAAAGGTTTGGGATGCCAGGTGTTGTGGCAACTCCCTAACTGCTGTGGTGAAATACCTCACACATTGTTGTAGTCCTTGCAGGAGGGATGGTAGCGCTTCCATGGCTGCTGCCTGTTCTGCAGATGACATCATGCACGTGCGCATCCCCTAAAGGCTGGCTGCCATATTTTGCATCCCCACCCGTCCCTCCTTGGCCAGCTCCCACTGTACTCCCACTACTGTCCTCTCAAAGGTGGTACCAGTATCCTAAGAGTCCTCAGCTGGGTTGGAGCTGGCAGGTCGTACTATTGGGGTGGTGGGCGGCTCCTCTGTGATGGATGCTGCATCTGTACTCCTCCTTGCGACTGAAGGTTGGGTCTGGAGCATTCCAAGGACTTCTTTGAGGGTCTGCTGGCTAATGTTTGTCAGCTCGTCATCCATGTCATCAGGGAAGTCGAGGACAGGCATATCCACAGTAGAGCCATCGTCCTCTGCAATGAGATATTGTACAATTAGTGTGTCTGTGTTGAGGCAGTTGTAATGTGACGTCACTGACTTCCTATTAGTGAGACATTGTAATCTTGGTTCCTGTTCATTGTTCCTGTCATTAATATTAGCATTCTCAAAGGTCTATGCCCCACCTGCATGTCACATGTAGTGTGGGCAGTTTGGGGAACTGTCTGTGTCACATCCTCTAGGTGTAGGCTCTGTCCAAATTGTATGTTGCCACCATCCTGTCCTACTCAACCTTCCCTCTACTTCCATTAGCATGGTGAGGCCTTGCAATGGCTGTGGGTGTTCTGATGCAACTTGCACCACACTTAACAATATGGAACTGACCCAGTCTCTGATGTTTCATATACACCTATATGTTGCTGAGACCAAGCACATACTATGTATAGCATTGGCATGGCACAATACAGGTGTAATCGGCATTGGTAGTGTGTAATGTTGATGTTGGGGAATGTGTGCCACACTGGATTGCAATGATAGACCTGCCAGTGTTCCATTTCCTATTATGACTGTGCGGGTGTGTTTCACTAGCTAGACACACATGTCCTCCCCCTCAATGCTGTTGTCTTAGCAGTATGACAGTTGGGACGTTGCAGGGTGGAATTGCAGCTATTGTAACACAGGCAGGGGGTAGACCCTGGAATGGGCAGCATGGGTATGACGTTACTGCTGTGTACTTCATAATGTAAGTAACACTACTGGTTGTTTATTGTGCCTATAGACATGAGCATTTGACAGGCTTTTCACTTTGTTAGGAATTACAGGGGATTGATAACGTTGTCATCCTGAACCCTATTTTGGGTGTGTTTGATCCATGGGCATCTAACTGCCATTAGCTACTTGACCTGCACACACAGCACAGGTGGTAGTGGCAACTTTTGTCAATGGTAAATACCACTAGTGGATATAGCCTGAGACTGGAATTTGAGCCCTAGTTCATGTTGTGACAATACCAGCTGTTGTATGACAGCAGGCCAGTTTTACGTTCTACCCTACCCTCCTGGACTGGCTCTGCCTTTCCAACATCCTTGGCATGTCAGAGTACCCCCATGCAAAGGCTGTTGGGGTAGTGTTGTGCTGTGCCCCTGGTTTCCCCTGCAAAGCCCATGCGCCTGAGCCATGCCCCTTCGCCATTTCAACTGCCTGATTTCCAAGGCTGACATGCATTGTGTAGTAGGTATGACCCTCCCCCTGCTTGCAGGTAACATTTAGGCATTTGTGTCCCCCATGCAACTTACCCTGCATCTGTGTTGCTTCCTGGTAGTCTGCGCTGTCCTGTCCTTGAATCCCTGTGACGATCTCCTCTGGGATGACGGCTGCCACCATCTCCTCCATCTGGTTAAGGGCCTCCTGCGGTGCTGGACTTCCACCTCCAGTCTGCAGTGCTGCCTTCCTGTTCCTTGCCATCTTTTCCTTGGTCCTGCGCTTGCAGTCATGCCAGCGTTTCTTGCACTCAGTGACTGTCCTCCGTACTTCTGCCGCAATGTTTATCTTGTCCACAAATTGCCTCTCCTCCCAATTGGCAATTTTGAGGTTACAAAATGTTGATACTGGTGTTCCATCACCTCTTTCACCAGTATTTCCTGGTCCTCAGCACTAAAACAACACTTCCTTTTCTTCTTCTCCCTCTTCTGGGTCTTGTCTGGGTCCTCCTGGCTGGGTCCTGGTCAATTTGGGTCTTCCTGGGGTCGCTCCAGGCTTCTGGGATCCTTTTTGGGGCTCCTTAGCACATTTTGCTGTGTTTGCGCCTCTTTTTGACGCAATACCTATCCGCTTTGCAGCTTCGTAAACCGGATAAAAGTCATTTTCGCCACGTTAACATCGTTTTTCTTTATATAAGTATTGTTTCTTTATTTAAGTATAAATTTGACACCCGGGTGGCACAAAAAAATGGTGTTAGCCGGCGTTAAACATTTTGACGCAAAACTGCAGCAGTATAAATATGGCCCTAGGTGTGGAGGTTTGAACCCAGCTTCTACAATTTTTTCTCCTTACAAGTAATATCAGGCAAAACACCAGGCCTCTATGGTGTAGACTGGGCGGGCAACCAATTTTCCGAGGCAAAATCCCAAACATATTTAAACGGTGGCTCACCTCTATTATAAGGTCAAAGGAATTGGACGTTCTCTTACCAACCGCAGTCCAAAATCCCTGTAGTTTTGGCAAGAGGCAAACATATGAACGTTATCTGCCTCGCTGCTACCACACCGCTTACATTCAGATATTGCACTTCCTCTTATCTTTGCCAATTTTAGGGGCGTCCAATATACTCTATGGAGGGTAAAAAATTATTTCCTCTTAAGGAGGCAGCTTTAACCGCTGAATATAATGTAGCCAAGGATACTTGCCATAACTGCTCCAGCTCCTCGTCCAGCAGGTATCCACTTCACCTGGAATACAATGGTTGCATTGATTTCTCCACTGCTGTTAAAAGATACTGGTACCATTGTGCGACTTGCATCTTTATGGTCCCGAATATCTGTAGATCCAGCTCCATTTGAGCTGGTTCAGGGCCTGGACCCCCCTGGCTCTTAAGACATCCATTCACCTGGAAAATCTTAAATCTAGATATAGTCCCCTCCGTCCTATTGGTCCAAAATTCCCATGTGAACCTTTGTCCATTATTGACTAGCTGACCCCATCTGACAGCTCCACTTTGTTTTAAAGGTAAAGCTAAACTATTCAGTAAACATTCCGGAGATCCTGATGAGTCCCAGATGGGAGCTAACTTACTATATTAACTATTGCCTAGAAGGGATCTTATCTTGTAACAAGTAATGGCAGCTGCCCGTAAGTACTTCAACCTAACTTTCTTGGAGAATTTTGGTGTTCTGAATTTGTAGAAAAAAACATCCACGGGTAAACCTGCCAGCATTGCCCTACACATGGCCCCAATAACGACTTCTCTGGAGTCAGTAACAACACACTAATAGTCTTTAACTGATAGACTCATCAGTAAAGCTGCAAATCAGGAAGGGCCAATCCTCCGATACCAAATCTCCTCCTCAGTTTTTTCCAAGATAGGCGAATGCCTTTACAGGCCCAGATAAATGAGGTTATCTTCCCTTTCAGATTTAAAATAACCTTTTTATTGAAATTTAAGAGAATGTTATCAAATAGAAAAGTGATTTTTGGTAAGAAAGACAACTTCACTAAATTAATACACCCAAATATAGTAAGTGGCAGAATACCCATTATTATCAGAAGAGCCCGAGCTCACCGGCCACGTTCTCTAGATTTCTATCAGCTAACTTTCCCACATCGTGCGTTATTCTAATGCCTAAATATCTCATCTCTGAAACCCTTATAGAATCCTCACTACTTTGATTCCATATCATTGTATATGTTTTTTCTTCATTTACCTCATAGCCAGCCAACGTTAATAAGGTTCGGGAGGGCAGAAGTAACATCGGAGGTATATACCATCAGATCATCTGCATATAGGATGATTTTCCTACAATAATCTCCTACCACAAAAGGCTTTATCTGTTCATTTTACCTCAAACTCTCTGCAAAAGGCTCAATGTAAAGATCGATGAGGACCAGTGAGAGGGGACAACCTTGTCTAGCCCCTCTTTCTATCTTCACTTCAGAGGACAGGCTACCGTTTACCAGAATATTTGCAGTTGGTGCACAATAGATCCTTGCCAACACATTAATTAAGGACTTGACTATTCCAAAATGGGCTAATACCATCATGAGATATTGCCAATTCACGCGATTGAATGCCTTAGTGGGATCCACTGTCACTATTGCCAGTGGTATATCCAGTGTTGTGGCCAGATCGATGGAGCTAATTAAAGTGTGGTTAAAATCTCTCATATTCATAGCAGGCAAGAATCCCCTCTCATCTTGATGTAGCAGATGGCCCGCAACTTCATTTAGGCGCCCTGCTAGAGTACTAGTAAAGACTTTTTAATCGCAATTGAGTAGCTATATTGGGCGACAAGAATTGAACTGTAGGTGGTTCTTGCCTGGCTTCAATATTAATTACATTACCACGTCATTTCAAGAACGTGGGCTAGGACCACCCTCCAGCAATATGATATTGAATAGCTGTACCCAAACTGAGATAATAACCTCCTCCATTGCACTGTAAAGTTCACTGGGGATCCCAGCTGGTCCTGCCGCTTTCCCTTTCTTTGCCATTCTAATTGCAACTAAGATCTCACTATCAGTTATCTCTTGACACAATAATAGAAAATCTTGGGTGATGCTTCTGCTTAAGCCACGCTTCTACTGCCCCTATCTCTGGCTACACATCGTCTCGATATAGTTTCTGAAAAAAGGATTTAAAAGCAGTTGATATCTTAGAAGTATCTTCGACCACCATCCCTCTGTCACTACATAATCTTCTTGATGTTATTCTAGTGTTATTCCAATCTGGTTTTCATGCCCACAGCTTACCGCAAATTTCCCCATGTCTTATGTCACATGCTCTACTAGCTTCCCACTGCAGTGACACCTTTTCCTCCATCATGACCCTCAACTTTAACTGTAAGTCTTGTAGCTCCTCAAACATTTCCACCCATACTGACTAATTTAATGGTTTGGTTTTTCGCACCGCTTCCAATTTCACAGTCTTCCCCTCTATTTAGGCCTGTTGTGATTTCTCCTGCCTTACCCAGGATGCTAAACTAGTTATTGTCCCCCCTAGCCAAGCCTTATAAGTATACCATATCACGTGTATTGGGGCGGACACCTTGTTCCAGGAAAAAAACTCCTTAGATTGTTGTAGTATCTTATCAACTAATTATGGTCATACCAACATCCTTCTACTTATTGTCCATCTACTTTCCTCCCATAAATTCTTCAGCTTGATTTTTAACAACAAAGCCAAGTGGTCTATTAAATGGATGGGCAGATGATCTAATCTGATAACGTTCTTCATCTCCTTTCTTTACATGAAGTAATAATCTACCCCTGAGTACTGTCTATTTTTCTACTATGGAAAGTATATTCTCTGCAGGTCCCTTTCGCGCTCCGCAATACATCACATATATCAACATTTTCCATCAAGTCAAAAAGATAAGCTCTCATCTTTAAGGAAGTAATTTGTATCCTCTATAAGAACCTGTCTAAAGCATTATCTAATAAGACATTAAAGTCTCCCACAAAATAATAGAAACTTTAAAAAGGAAAAGGTTTGCAAAGAGCTGAGATAACAAGGTGGTCTCATCCAAATTGGGCAGTAGCAGCTTACTAGAGTGTACACAGAGTCGTAGACCTTTATCTCTGCAATTTTCCATCGCCCTCCTTCATCTGTCTTATACTGAACTAGATTCGCCCCTGAGTTTACTTTTAATACCAGGGCAATTCCTTTTGTCCAATGTGCTTGGTCTGTTGCTACTATAGTCTCCTCCCATCTTTGCTTCAAGAAAATATCCTTACACTCCTGTCCCAAGAGATGTGTCTCTTGAAGCATAAGTATCTGGGCATTGCTTTCCTTTAAAAATTGTAATACTATTTGCCTCCTTTTAGCTACCCGAAGCCCATTTACATTGCAACAGAGAATCATCCAAGTTTTCAATGTATTTCTCCCACCTAAACCCATTCCTCCTATTCCAATTTCTGCTGTGCCCTAAACCAATAGATCTAGTTGGTGCTTTCATCTGACTGCTAATCACCTGGTCAAGATTGAGGAAATCTTTTTTTTTTCCCTATTTTTCTCACTGTTCCCCACCACAAGTGTTCCCCCTTGGGAACCCTCCCGTCTATTGCTAGTCATTTCCGAATACCCATTTCCCCACACCTTCACACTTAATTTCCACTTGGATGCCCCTCCTTCTTTATCTGAGAAATTAAATCATCCAAGTCCGCTGGTTCCAAGAAGTTGTGCATCTTATTTTGCCACATAACCTTCATAATAGCTGGAAAACACCATTGTGCCTTGGAGCCCTGCTGCTTTAGATCCTGCAATCTTTTCCCCATCTCCCACTGTCTTCTGGCTATCTCTTTAGCGATATGAGATCTGGTCCTAAAAGATGCCCTTGGTGCTTGCAGTGAGCCTAATTTTAAGGCCAGCCCCAATATTTTCTCTTCCACAGAATATGAAAGAAAATGTACCAAGATCTTCCGAGGACTCTTCCGCTCAGGGTATTGTTTAAAAGGTTCACTATGAACTTGTTGGATTTGTCCTTTCAAGATTATCCATCCAACTCTTGCAGGAAAAGAATTCCTCAGTAGGTTGACTACAAATGTTTTCATGTCCGCCCGTTCCAACCCTTCTTTCACCCCTAGGACTCTGACATTATAGCCCTCATTATGACTCTGGCAGATGGTGTTATTTTGGAAAAGGTACTTCCAACAGGCTGGCGGTACCTTTCCCCAAAATATGACATTGGCGGTTTGGCTCAAGCCAAACCACCAATGTACCACTCCATCCGCCAGGGTGGTAACAGTCACCGGGCTGGAGACTTCGGTCTCCAGATAGGCGGCCGTCACAGTCCCACCCTCTGGATTATGACCCCGCCTACCGGCATGGTTTTTGTGACAATCTTCCAACCACGAAAACCTTTAGCGGTAGGTACTATCAGTGCCAGGAAATACCTTCCTTGACACTGAAAGGGGTCTCCCTCGCCCCCTCCCCAGAGTTCTGCCCTACCGTCCCCCTTGCCCTCCAGACCCCTCTGACATACACACACCTACACGCACAGACAGACACATGCCTGCACATTCACCCACGCATACATACATTCATACACACACAAATCAACAATACATTCTAGCACACATGCATTCACACAACACACTATGGGGGTCATTACGACCTCGGCGGTCTCCACCTCCACCGTTACACCAACGCCAACAGAACACCGCCCAGCGAATCACGTCCTGTGATTCGCCGTGGCGGTGTTCTGTTGGCGGTGTGGACTTGGGGGAGCTGCCCCCATGGCTCCCGTCCCCCCCCCCGGAGGATCGACGGACCAGCTAAGTCGATCGTTGGTTAGGGGTGTTGTGTGGGTTCATGGGGGTGTACGTGTGTGTATGTAGAGGGGGTGTGTGTGTGTGTGTATACTTGCGGGGGTGTTGTGTGTATGGGAATGAGTGCGTGTATGTCTGTGGGTATGTCTGTATGGATGTGTGCGTGTATGTTTGAATGTGGGTGTGTGTGTCTGACTGTGTGTGTGGATGTAGGCATGTATGTCGGGGTGTGTGCGTGTGTGTGTTGGTGGTGCCTGCATGCATGTCGGGTGTGTGTGAGTTATGTTATGTTGGGGGTCGGGTGGGGAGGGGGGCCCTGCCACCTTTGGGGGGTGGCAGGAGTGGTGGGGGGTGTAGGGGAGGGAGTCAGGGTGGGAGTGGGGGTGGGGGAGACCCTATCAGTGCCAGGGAAGGAATTCCCTGGCACTGATAGTGCTTACCGCCATGGATTTCATGGCGGTTGAAACCGCTGGAAATCCACGGCGGTAAGCTGGGTCCAAATACCAACGGCGGTAGGTCTCCAGCCCTGCGGTCGCCTCCGCCCTGAGAACCAGCAGTAACCGCCATGGTCATAATTCCCCAAGGTAAGACCGCCAGCCTGTTGGCGGTCTTACCGCCGGTTCTCCGCCATCCGCCAGGGTTGTAATGACCCCCTATATATGCACACTCACATCCATTGATGCACATACGCATTCCACACACCTCACATGCACGCACACAAAAACAGTCACACACACCCCCCACACACACAACACCCCCCACCCTCCTCCCTGTCGGGACACCCGACTTACCTGATTGAAGGGGGTCCTCTGGCAGGAGACGGGATGCAGCACTGCTGCCAGCACCAGCGTCCACCAGCGGAACACCACCAGGCCGTATCATGTGTCATGATACCGTCGGCGGCGTTCTAATGGCGTGGCGCTGCTACTGGCAGCAGAGCCACCTTACCGCCATCCGCCGCCAAGACCGTAGCCAGAATTCTGCCAGCCCTCTTGCGGAATTCAGGCTATGGTCATAATATGGCAGACGATAGGTAGCCACAGTGATGGTCTTTTGGAGGCCGTCACTGGGGCAGATTTCTTCTAGCATTATTTTCCATTCTTTTGAGTCTTGTGCTTAGGCGCATCACCTCCCGGGCATTTTCTTGCACATTAGTTTGAAGGACCTGAAATCCCTCTTCTGAGTCTAGAGTACACTGGATTAAATTCTCAGTTTTAGCTTCTAAGCTGGAGCAAGTAGCCTGAATCCCCTTCTGGTTTGCCTCTGAAATTGCACAGCGCTCTTTAATCTCTTGAAATAATTGAGCAATGGTCTGCTGGGCCAGGTCCCACCCACTGGACCCACTATTCTGTATACTTCCACTCTCTCCTGTGTGAATCCCCCTATCGGCTAGATCAGAAACGTCCACAGCCAAACCTGAAAATCTGTTGTGTGTTGTTAGCATTGTTATCACTGGCACAGCAACAGTGGTAGAAGACTCTGGGGAATCAGTTCTCTCAATTTCCGTGTCTCTCGATTCGTTGCTGCGCTCTTTTGTTTCCTTTGGCTTCACCTTACCCTCTCTAGAGTCGTCACTCATATCAGTTCAAATTTTAAAGTAGGTTTTTAAAGAAGGTGTACTTCTCTGAGGGCTTTTGATTAGAGAAACCTTTTCCTTGGTTGGGAGACTCTCTACTACTGTTTTCGTCAAGGAGGTTTTGCAATGGGGAGCCTGCACTAAAGACTTCTTTGACCAAGGTTTAATCTTTCTTACAGGGGCCCTTACTTTCATTTGTTCTAAGTCAGTACTGTCTTTTCCACCACCATCCAGTAAGTTCCGAAGTCTGAAGGATCTTAAAGAGTATCTCTCAACACAACCCTGCTTCATGTAAGGTGCTTTTCTAGAATATTGGACACCAATATCGGCCCCTGTCCCTTGAACAGCTCACCGACTAGGTGTTGATCAACATTCTCCATTAATAGAAGGAGCTGCCCACTCCCTTTGTCTGTCTTGTCCCTCTGTCTTGAGTCTTCTCCTTTGTCCCAGCACTTGCTCTCCTCTGAGCCGAAAGTTCTGTCTTGTGCTGACTCTGCCACTGTTTCCCCGTCATGACCTCCTATTCGTCAGCTTCCATTGCACGGCGTGATGCTCCCAGAGCACGACGGCTACCACAACCCAACAGGGGATGCCTGCGGCAACCATTCACAATCCACACCCCCAGATCAGTGGTAAGATGAAGGGGGGCCACTGCGCCGCCCACAAGGTCGACGCAAGCGGAGCTCATCATCCTGCGGTGAGGCTTTCCCTCAGATGGGCGTCCCAACCGGCCGCTAGACAGCTGCAATGTTCCCCACTGTCACCGCCTACCCGGAAGTTGTGAAGTTCTTACTATGCAGGATCTGATGAAAGATCGCTACAATGATGTGTAGTACTAGTATGCACCTATACATTGCAAAAAAGGGAGTCAGAGTTGGTCCATATAGGGGATTGAAAAATGAGAATAGAATCAAAGATCATTCATTGCAATAAATTAGTTCCAAATGTAGTTTTTTTAAAGGAAATTTGGAGCTGGAATTTTGTATCAGTTTAGCCAACTCAATAACAGTACTATAGGCGATCTAGATAAATACAGTTACTTCATTTGCCTGTTATAACAATTTTTTGAATAATAACTGTACCTCTAATCTATTTTTTATCTTCTTTATTTCTGACATCAGCACTCAAGAACAAGGAAAGGGTCAGCACCAAGATGGATCCAGAAAGACCTGGGGAGGAGGTACCAACCACAAGTGCCATTGCTGAGGGCTCTGCTCACCCCAGTAAGTCCTATCATTTATTAGTAGTATTTCACTAACTTGTACCTCTCTCTACTATTATCTTACTTTTAATATTGAATTGTTTATTTTTTATATACTGTCCACTTTTTTCCAGCTTCCCTGACAATTTTTTGTGTAATTCCTGTTATTCCTGCATTAACTTTTTATTTTTCTTTATTTCATTTTTGTTTTTGTTTTGGTAACTGACATGTTCCAGTCTGTACAGCTCTGTAGATTTCTTCTGCTTTGTTGGTAACCTTTCCCTCTCCCCTATATATCTTGTGATCCTGTAAGACTAAAAACAGAGTTGTGCTACTCTACTGTCTACTGTGAAGATTGCAGGCCCAGTTAGGCTAGTATTACAAATAATATTCACCATGTATGTTTGTTGAGATTCCTTCTTGTTCTTGCTCATGCTCTAATATTTAAAAAGAGAGAATGGTCATGTGGTCATGGTCATGGACCCCCCATCCCTCAATGTTTTGTTCTGGAATTCATTTATACAATACACCTGTTGTTCCCATGACAGTGCAGCATAGCTGGAAAGTATGAGGTCCCATTATATTTGCCCACCAACACCATATATCTTTCATATACCCCCCACCCTCCTCCCCTGTCGGAGCACCCGACTTACATGCTTGAATGGGGTCCTCTGGCAGGAGACTTGATAGAAACCGGAAAGAATGGAATGTTAAAAGAAAGAATGGGTGAAATGAGTGAAAGAAATGGGTGCATGGGTGGGTGATAAGGTGTGTGGGTGAGAATTGGGTAAATGGATGGATGGGTGAAAGAATGATTGAAAGAAAGGGTAGATACTGAATGGATGGATAATTGATTGAAAATGTTGGTGAAAGACCAGATGAGAGAAAGTAAAGCTTAAATCATGGTGGCTATGGGTGAATATAGAAGGAAGAATGAAAGGATGATTACTTGGATAAATAAACAAGGAAGCTCTTCTGGAGTATGCATGCTGCTCACCTACTTTGCTTATTTTGTTTTATGGTTATCACAGCTATGATTCAAAGTGGGTGGTATTTTAATTTTTGTTCTAATCCCTTGACTCACTGTATTTGTTAAGCAAGGCAGATATGTATTCCACCCATCCCAGCCCATGGCATTTCATCACCCATGACCAAAGAAGTGCATTATGGTTCAAATTGTGCATGATGTGTTGGTTGTCCAATATGCGTCTGCTTCAGTTAATGCAGCATTTACAAAGTTTTCAATGCATTGCAAACCAAACACACAAGTTGTGTTTCCCTTCACCCACTCAGTCACCTCTTAGTTCTTCACTCCTTTATTCTTTCCAACGTTTTTCCATCCCAGCCTTCCAACAAAATGAAAGAATCCATTCCAGGGATGTGGCACATTTTTAAAGGCCATGTGAAGTGATTCCAAAATATATTTAATGTTTTCCTATAACACACCTGTTCAGATGTTTCACTTTTGGCTTTCCATCTATTATAGTGACAGAATAAGCTGAAGCTTAGGCACACAAAGAAAGGATGGTCAGTGACACCCCTCGATTGTAAAGCAAAAGCTCTACCTAACCACCTAATCCCTCTACCTTACTCAGCAGTAGAGTAGGTCAATCTTAATTTTCTTACTGTCCAGTGAATGGATTTGTTGGACATAATTTGGTGTGGTAGGCAAGGCAAGTGAGTAAAGTGGGACTAGGTGCCTGATTTGAGTTCAGGTTTGGTGTAAGGGACATTCTGTGATAAACGTGCCAAATACAATATATATAGCCTGTTTCTTTCCCTGTAGTGCATTGCTATCCACACCGTCTACTTACGGCAGACAGGATAATAATATCCACATTTCATCCATTATGTGTGTGAAGTAGTATCTTATTTATTATTTATCTGCCTCATTGGAGTCAGGGGAAAAGTAAAAGAGTTTTTGTGGAGAGCAGGGCCATTGAAATTAAAGATAAAAAATTGTCAACTACAGCTGCCCTAGCTGCAGACAGTAGCAAAGTAGCTGACGCTCTGGCTAGCATGCCTCCATTAATTTAACTGCACAACAACTTGCACTCCATAGTGCTCAATGTCTTACTCTTAAATGAGAGGTAATTTATTTTTACACTCAAAGTATCTGTGTAGTTACTAGAAAAGCCTTTAAAAGTCAAAAAACATCAAATACACTGTTCTTTAATCTGGTGCTTTTCTGCGTTAATTATTTCTGCCAGACAGTCAGTGCTTTTTCTGTGAGGCATATGCTGGTAAAACAATAAAATTGGACCTGTGACTCTCCTAATCATAAACACATCAAATTCCATTGCCCCCAGGGGCCCACCAATGTACTGCTACTGTGCCACTGACTACTTAATTTTGACCAAGTGTTTGCAAGGAGTATTGTTTACGAGTAGTCTTTTTTCTTTTTGCTTTTCTCAATATAGCTCCTCCTCCTGGTCTACCAGCATCACCCACCAGGCAGAAGATAGCAGCCATTCTGCAATGGCAGATGCTGGAGGTCAACCAGGCAGAATACCAGTGGTCCTGGAGGATGAAGAGGCAGATATAGCTGCCTCTGGCAAGGGTCCCAGTTCAGTTCACTAACCTTAGACTCCACCTCCCAGCCTTTACATTGTCAGGGGCGCTGACTAGACCAGCTGCTGCCCCCTCCAACTCTGACAGGGCATTGCTGGAGTGGATTGACAGTATGGAGAGCCGGCTCAGG
This sequence comes from Pleurodeles waltl, assembly GCF_031143425.1. Lineage (NCBI taxonomy): Eukaryota > Metazoa > Chordata > Amphibia > Caudata > Salamandridae > Pleurodeles > Pleurodeles waltl. The sequence goes on from NC_090447.1 coordinate 285,135,709, forward strand.
AGGATAGGGAAGAGTCTGGACCACCTTTGGACCCAAATACACAATCCCCTCATCTGAGCTCTTTTTAAAACTTTTTTTTTGGTGCAAGTGATTTGTTTTCCGTAGAGAGGTTGGGAAGGGAGTTGGGACCAGGTTTTTTGTTTCACTTTGGACTTTCACTGGACTTTTGTGGATGGGACAATTTGTTTGGGGCGAGGCGTGGGCCTGTTGTAGGTGGAAAGGGTGCATTTTGTATTTTCTAAAAAATAAAGTAGGATCATTTATTTTACGTCATTTATGCCTCAAATGTTTATTTTGGCATTTAAAGTGCACTGCTGTCTTTTAATGTATCCAGTTTTCTTTTAAATCTGCTAAAAAAGAACATTTTATGTATTTATACCCTTGCTCTACAGTCCTCTGTAACTATATTGACCACTAGGGTATGATTGTCATTGACTAATTTGCCTATGAAAACCTAGACAAACATGAACAACATCTTCTTCAGTAGACGTTAATTACTAACAAAACAAGTTCACTTCAATCCATAGTTCTTCTCTTACCTGTATAGAAGAACTGATGGCTGATACCTCAGTCTTCTTACTGCAGTGTTTTTCAAAGGTGGCATATAAATGTGGCCCTTAGTGGGTTATACATTACATCATAACTTCAGGAAAACTGAGACCAGATTGCCACAATGACAGTATTTGACACACAACAAAGAAGAACTGATATGATAATAAAAGCTAGCAACATCAACTTCTTCTGAGCAATGGGTGGCTGGTGTGGACAATTGCTCAGGTAATACAAGGTCATGCAGTGAGTTGGTGTCACTGTCATCAACATTCACCCCAGCAAGTGGGTGATCCATTTATGGTGTAAAATTAAGTCACACCTCAAAAAATTACACAGCCCGGGGAAAGAGAGTTAAGGGCTCGATAAATGGATGGGAAAGGGGATTTGGGGAAAGGTGTGACAATGAGAAACATTACACAAAAGAAACATGACAAAATTCATCAGGGCTCTGAGCAGCACTCCATCATCAATCTTATGGAAGGAAACAATGAAGGGATAAGTATGACACAGTTCAGTTAAATGTATAGCAAATACGCCCTCTGCCCACAGAGCCCCAAGATATTATGGCCCTCATTACGACCCTGGCGGTATAGAACCGCCAGGGCCGCGGCACGCGGGAGCACCGCCGACAGGCCGGTTTCCCGCTGCCCCCAGGAATCCTCCATGCCGGCGCAGCTTGCTGCGCCGGCTTGGGGATTCCGACTCCCCCTCCCGCCATCCAGTTCCTGGCGGTTCTCCCGCCGGGAACCGGATGGCGGGAGGGGGAGTCGCGGGGCCCCTGGGGGGCCCCTGCAGTGCCCATGCCAATGGCATGGGCACTGCAGGGGCCCCCGTAAGAGGGCCCCTACAAGTATTTCACTGTCTGCTTGGCAGACAGTGAAATACGCGACGGGTGCAAATGCACCCGTCGCACCTTCCCACTCCGCCGGCTCGATTACGAGCCGGCATCCTCGTGGGAAGGTCGTTTTCCCCTGGGCTGGTGGGCGGCCTTTTGGCGGCCGCCCGCCAGCCCAGGGGAAAACTTGAAATACCCGCTGCGGTCTTTTGACCGCGGCGCGGTATTTTGGAGGGCGGAATTCTGGCGGGCGGCCTCCGCCGCCCGCCAGAATCAGAATCAGGGCCTATATCTCTAAATGTCATGTCTTTAAGGTTTAAAAAATGCAAATTATAAAGGAATGAAATTAACCCACCCAGTTCTAAAAATTATGGCTGCTAAAAGGAAAATGTTACTGTGGAGCCAAATGATGCTGTGCATCTCTTTTCTTCTTGGAATGTCCGTCACTCTTAAGTGTCTGGCTGAATCTGTCTAGTAAGTAAGCTGGAGTTCTGAACTTTCACCAAGTTTTGTTTTTGCAGGAGAGGAATAGGAGAAGGCCTGCATATAGAAAAACATTTACTGTATTATTATAGAGTAAAGGAGAAGGACAAAGGGAAGCAAACTAAGCTTCATGAGGAGTCAGGAGTGTACCAAGAAGACACAGAGGCAGAGAAAGAACAAAAATAAGTTTCAAGTTTAAGCCAGCAATGCAGCAAAAACACACTGCAATGCAGCATTTCCCAAATCAACACACTTCTCTTGATTCCACAGAGCAAGTACTAGGCCTCAAGGTCTTCACCATCATCATGATTTCTCTTTGAAGTAGATAACTTTTCCCTCTAACTGTTGAGGTGGTCCCACCCTGAGTCCTTCCATTCTCATCCTCTGATGCTGATTAACCCAGTCCCAAACATTGGGCCACATGTAGATAGCTTTTTGCACGTCGCAAACAGCGAATTTCGCTGTTTGCGATGTGCAAAAAGCACATTATGATGCACAAACCCAGTTTTGTGATTCAGAAACCTTGTTACCGAATCGCAAAATGGGTTTGCAACTCGCAATTAGGAAGGGGTGTTCCCTTCCTAATTGCGACTCGCAGTGCAATGTAGGATTGTTTTTGTGACCGCGAACCAATCGCAGTTTGCATCCATTGCAAATGGGTGCTATCCCATTTGCAAAAAGGGAAGGGGGTTGCCATGGGACGCCTTCCCCGTTGTGAATGTCACTGTAAAAAAAAATTCAGAGCATCTGAAAAAATGAAACAAAAACGTTATGGCCCATATTTATACTTTTTGACGCAAAACTGCGCTAACGCAGTTTTGCGTCAAAAAAATTAGCACCGGCTAACGCCATTCTGAAGCGCCATGCGGGCGCCGTATTTATTGAATGACGTTAGCCGGCGTTAGCCGCCGGCGCCGTCTGGTGTGCGTTAAAAAAAACGACATACACCGGGCAGCGCCGGCGTAGGGGAAAATGGAGCTTGGGCGTCAAGAAATGGGGCAAGTCAGGTTGAGGCAATTTTTTCGCCTCAACCCGATTTGCGCCATTTTTTACGACTCCCAACCCCCATAGAAATGACTCCTGTCTTAGCAAAGACAGGAGTCATGCCCCCTTGACCAATGGCCATGCCCAGGGGACTTCTGTCCCCTGGGCATGGTCATTGGGCATAGTGGCATGTAGGGGGGCACAAATCAGGCCCCCCTATGCCACAAAAACTTTAAAAAAAATACTTACCTGAACTTACCTTAATGTCCCTGGGATGGGTCCCTCCAGCCTTGGGTGTCCTCCTGGGGTGGGCAAGGGTGACAGGGGGTGTCCCTGGGGGCATGTGAGGGCACCTCTGGGCTCCTTAAGAGCCCACAGGTTCCTTAACGCCTGCCTTTTGCAGGCGCTAAAAAACGGCGCAAAAGCGGCCGTACGTCATTTTTTTTGACCCACCCACTCCCGGGCGTGATTTTTGCCCGGGAGTATAAATCCGACGCACATGCCTCGGAGTCGATTTTTTAGACGGGAACGCCTACCTTGCATATAATTAACGCAAAGTAGGTGTCCACGCTAAAAAATGACGCTAACTCCATGGACTTTGGCGCTAGACGCGTCTAACGCCAAAGTATAAATATGGAGTTCGTTTTGCGTCGAAATTGCGTCAAAAAAAACGACGCAATTCCAGCGCAAACGGAGTATAAATATGCCCCTAAATTTTTTGTTTTTGTAATGCATCTCGTTTTCCTTTAAGGAAAACGGGCTGCATTACAAAAAATAAAACTGCTTTATTGAAAGGCAGTCACAGACATGGTGATCTGCTATCCGCAGCAGGGCACCATCCCTGTGATGGTCGCCGTTCACAAGGGGGTCGCAAATTGCGACCCACCTCATGATTATTCATGAGGTGGGCATTTGCGACCCCCTTGCAAATTGCAGATGGTGTCAGGGACACCATCCTACATTCGGATTTGCGACTCGCAATTTGCAGGTCGCAAATCTGAACTTTGCTACATGTGGCCCTGAGTGAGGTAAACCTACATAGTGCACCACTGTTGAAGAACAAATTAGAGAATTTGTCTAGGTTTGTGCTTGCCAACTAAAGTGATTGGTGTGGCTCCTGAGGAACCAGAAAAAAAAGTAGTGGACCCTGCAGGTAAATTTTGCTAAGTTTTAAATTCCAATCACTTTCAGGAAAAAATGACACCCATCAGCCCCCAAATATTGCAAATCATTTAAATCAAGTTTATAAATTGGTTGAATTCACTCCCTCACTGTCAGCTACCACATACATCATCAATCATCACTCACAATCACTCAGTATACTCCCACTATTTGGTGTAATAGTTACAAGTTACCTCTTCCAAACCATGCACTGTGTTTAGTACAAAATATTATCCCATCTTTGATGGCAGCAACACATTGGAACTTGGCATTGGCACTAGCAGGCTTTTAATCAATGATCTTCTGGGGCAGCCCTTCTAAGTGATACAAGAAAAGGATTGGCAATCTGATATGCGGGAGGCAGGTATTGTCTTTAATGTCCTGAAGGGAAGGTGAGGGGCTTCTTCAGTGCACACAGGTCAAACTCCAATAAGGTCATATATGTGACAGCAAAGGTGGTGGGGCAGCATACATTCAACACAAACATAATGTTCCACTAGCTATTTTTTTTTTTTTTAAAGAAAGAACGAAAGCAGTTCAGTGAGAAATAATTAAAAATGTTTAAGATGACACTGGCCTACTCTGTCCGGAAAGTAGAGTTCACCCTCAAACTCAGGTGAATCACCCATATGTTGGTCAGCAAACACATTTGATTCTGACCAATCATCCTCTTCCTTCTCCTGTGGTGTTTTGGGAACGGTGTAGTCAGGTGGTAGAAAATGGTGATTCATTTTAATCATGGTTAATCTCTCGACATTTTGAGGCAAGAGACTGGTCCGTCTCATTGTTACAACTGCACCAGGTACACTGATCACACATTCAGCAGACACAATGGCTAAAAGACAAGCCAGATACTTTATGCCTGCCTGCTGAGCTGTGGCCATTGGCACATCTTCCCATACCAATACACCAATGGGTTTTGATCACATAGACCTCTTTTTGGTCACCTAGATATTTTTAGAACATCCTTTGAAGTGTCATTGACTTGACCTCTTTTGACTTCACCTCTGCCCTGCCACTTGAAACCAAGCCAATGCAGAGGTTAGGTCCAATTCTCTTGATCCTGTTGTTGCCAGTGTTCTTGTTGCTGGTGTTGGCTGCTGTGAAACAAGACTGTTCTCTCTGGAAGTTGAAGGTAGCACCCCAGAACTGCAGAGTGGGGCCCCAGTTTCAATTGTTCTTCTAGTTCTCCTGCTTGCTCAACAATCCACCTCCTGTATTTTGAAACACCTCCTTCAGGAAAAGGAAGAATGTTTCTGTAGTGTGGATATGAGTAGTGTGGCACAGACCTTGGACAAGATAATGACATTTTGTGGCCTTGCATTACAAGTCAAGCAAAAGCTTAGGGCTCTCAAGAAAGGCATGCGCTTCTGTGTTTTTATTCACACCTTTGAGTGCAAACCTTTCAGACACCATCTTTAGCTCCTCCAGTAGTAGAAGCAATAACTGGATAGCTTGGCCCATCATACTGTCCTCCTTGCAAACTTCCTGCATAAAAAATTCACAATGGAGCAGCATCTTTGCTGCAGAGCTTATCCAACTAATTAAAGTTCATTGTTATGTAGCCCTGGGACAGTTTCTGGAATATTTTGGGCAGATGGCTGCAACAAATGCGCATAATCCCACTCCTTTCACAAAAGAAAAAGGAAGGAGGTCCAGATCTAAAGTTTTGCCAGCTTCCCATTGTATGAACCTGTTATTGGGTGGTTGCTGCAGTAGGGGTACTGCTGCCTAAACATGCCCATAATATTTATTCTTTCTTCTTTTCAGGGCCACTGATACAGGTGACTTTCAACTAGTAGGTGTTGATATATTCAATGTGTGTTGTGGTACAGTCACCATATGTAGTTATCTGTCCATCTAACTCTTAGTCTTTCTGTGCCATTGTGACATCGCTGAGATAGGTGATTCCGGTGCACTGCTGGGGACAGGGCTGCTTTGCATGAGGATGTCACCATCTTCTTCCTCACCTTCCAACATGATTTGACCAGTTATAACTGATGTTTCTAGGCTATTCTGACCATGACCATGCTCAGCAGATTTTTAAGGTGCTCCTCCCACTGGTTTGCTTGATGCTTTTTCACATGGGTCATCTGGCATCCAGTACCATATTGTGAACCAGGCTGACCTCAATGAACACTTGAGTGGCAAAATGGAGCATTTTGCAATGTTCTCCTACTGTTTGCTCATCATAAAAAAGTCCCAAAATGGGAAGAAGTACTTTCTGACGGGACCACTGCCAATGCCTGAATAAGAACTGGAGGTAGGTGGGCATGTCGATTGCCTCTCTCCAGTGCATACTTCTACTGGTGTACGTGTTGGTGTAGGACTTTGCTAGGGGACTTACGAATATGGGAGCTGGTGGTTCTACCTGTGCTGTATCCCTCAAAGCAGGTTGGATAGTATTGGCGAACTCCTCTGTGCCAGGTTCCTCAATGACTGATTTATAATCCTCATCCTCCTCATCCTCATCCCTTTCCAAGATTGTAAGGCTTTTTGGAACTTTTCTTTTCCCTTTCCTCTCTTGGCATTTCCTGCACTTTGCCAGGGACCACTCCATGTCCCCATCATCATCATCAGAAGAAGTGCTTATAGAAGGTGATGGAGTAGTACCCTTCAATCTTCTTGCTGGAGATCTGGGTGTGATTGATTCTAAAAGAGGAGGTTCCTGTTCAGCTGGAAGCTCGACCTTCTGTTCTGCTACAACTTCAGGAAGATTTACTATTGCTGGCTGCAGCTGCTGTCCACTTTGTTCTGTTTCCTGAAACAATTGGGTACCACTTGCAAAAGTGACAAGTCAAATTCAATGGCACTGTTCATCGGCATCACCATGATTGCAGTAGCTGTCTCTCTGCCAGACATGGTCTCAGGCTTAGGATGAGGTGGTGCTGTTAATGTGGTAGTGCTGCTCCCAGGTTCCTCCTCAAGGGCTAGTGTGGCAGGCACACATCTCAGGAAAAAGGTTATGGTCAGCATCCCACTGATGGAAAACTTCTCCTTTTTAATGACCACTTTCTTGAGAGTAATTTTCTTTGGGGCCATTTTAAAGCTCTCAGTTGGCAGTTGCACTAAGCTGCACAAGTGGAAGAGATTGCAAGATTGGAAGCATTGTACAGGCCTTCTCTTTTTGCAGCACTGTGGGTGATGTGACTTCTCTTTTCTTGTGCACCTAAAAGCAAACAAGCAAGAAAAACATGTAGTTACTGAAATGTTGCATTGTTGCAGGTGGAAATATTACAGACAAATGCAATATTAGTGTGGTTGGTTACTTGTGTAATCAATAACAATTTAATCAAACATTGTAAAGTCAAACCACACCACCACACCATAAAACTTCATTTCAAATGAGGCAGCACAACATGCAGATATAGCTCTATCCTTTATTTCCATCTGTTTTAACCCCTTCACTGCCGGGCCTTTTCCCCCTCATGTGCCAATCATGTTTTTGGCTATTTGGGGTAGTTTGTGATTAGGCCTTCATAACTTTTTGTCCACATAAGCTACCTAGGACAAATTTGTGTCCTTTTTTTCCAACATCCTAGGGATTGTAGAGGTACCTAGAGTATGTGGGTTCCCCTGGAGGAGACCAAGAAATTAGCCAAAATACAGCAAAAATGTATTTAAAAAAAAGAAAATGGGAAAAAGGGCTGCAGAAGAAAGCTCGTGGTTTTTACCCTGAAAATGGCATCAACAAAGAGTTTGTGGTGCTAAAATCACCATCTTCCCAGCTTTCGGGAACAGGCAGACTTGAATCAGAAAACCACAATTTTCACACAATTTTGGCATTTTACTGGGACATACCCCATTTTTACTATTGTTTGTGCTTTCAGCCTCCTTTCAGTTGTTGAGAGAAATGGGTGTGAAACCAATACTAGGTTGATGGATAGCTAAATATTTCTGAAAGGTAGACAAAATTCTAAATTCAGCAAGGGGTCATTTTCGTAGATCCTTCAAGGTTTTTCTACAGAAAGTAATAGCTAAAATGAAAAAATATTGAAATTGAGGTGAAAAAAGAGCCATTACTGTCCATGTTTTCTTCTATACCTTTTTCCAGATAAAGCAGATTTTTTGACGCAATATACCGTTACGTCTACTGGACACTTCTTGTTGCGGGGATATATAGGGATTGTAGGTTTATTATGAACCTTAGATACCCAGAGCCAATAAAGAAGCTGTATCGTGCAATGGGTTTTCATTGTTTACCGGGTATACAGCAATTCATTTGGTGAAATATATCGAGTGAAAAACAGGTATCAAGGAAACCTTTGTGTTTACAAAATGCGAATAAGAGAAGGTGATGAGAAACAGTGGTTATTTGCACATCTCTGAATTCTGGAGTCCCCATACTAGCATGTGACTTACAGGGCTTTTTCTCAAATAGACGTTTTTTTGCACACTGTCTTACATTTGGAGGGAAAAAAAGGAGAGAAAGACAAGGGGCAATAACACTTGTTCTTCCATTTTGTGTTCCCCCAAGTCTCCCAATAAAAATGGTACCTCACTTGTGCGGGTAGGCCTAATGCCCATGACAGGAAACGCAACATGGACACATCACATTTTTACAGTGAAATCTGACGTGATTTTTGGAAAGTGCCCAGCTGTGGATTTTGGCCTCTAGCTCAGCCAGCACCTAGGGAAACTTACTAAACATGTGTATTTTTGAAAACTAGACACCTGGAGGAATCCAGGATCGGGCAACTTGTGGGGCTCTCACCAGGTTCTGTTACCCAGAATCCTTTGCAAACTTCGAAATTTGGCAAAAAAATACTTTTTCTCACATTTCGGTGATAGAAAGTTCTAGAATCTGAGAAGAACCACAATATTTCCTTCTACCCAGCATTTACCCAACTCTCCTAATAGAAAGTGTACCTCACTTGTATGATTAGGCCTAGTGCCCACAACAGGAAATACCCCAAAACACAATATGGATACATCACCTTTTCCCAAAGAAAACTGACCTGTTTATCGCAAAGTGCCTAGCTGTGGATTTTGGCCTCTAGCTCATCCGGTACCTAGGAAAACCTAGACAACCTGGACATTTCTGAAAAATAGACACCAAGTGGCGATCTCACCATGTTATGTTACCCAGAATACTTAGCAAGCCTAAAAATTTGGCAAAAAAACAATTTGGTGCTGTAAAGTTCTGGAATCTGATGGGAGCCACAAACTTCCTTCTAGCCAGAGTTCCCCCAGGTCTACAGATAAAAATTGTACCTCACTTGTGTTTGTAGGTCTAGTACTCGTGACAGGAAATGCCCCCAAACCCTACGTGGACACATCAAAATTATCAAAGACAAAACTATCTGTTTTTGTGGGGGGCACCTGCATTATTGATACTGGGCTCATCAGCCATCTAGGAAAACCTACCAAACCCAGACATTTCTCAAAACTAGACACCAGAGGGAGTCCAGGGAGGAATGACTTGTGTGGATCCCCAGAGTTATCTTTCCCAGAATGCTCAGCAAACCTCAAATTTAGCTAATAAATCATATTTTCCCCACATTTCTGTGTGGGATCACCGCACCAGCACAAATTTCCTACCACCCAATGTTCCCCTTAGTCTCTCGATAAAAATGATACCTCACTTGTGTAGGTTGGCCAAGTGCCTGTGACAGGGAAAAGTCAAAAACATGTCAAAATTGAGGGTGAACCAAAGCGGGTGGTCCAAAAGGGCTGTTTGAAAAAAACATTTTTGGGCAGACAAGGGGGGCAGAGTTTTTACTGCTATAGCTGCAACAATGCTGGGTAGTAGGAATTTTATGGATTCCTGTAGATTTTGGAAGGTTCCATCACAAAAACGTGGGGAAAATGTGTGATTTCAAGCAAAGTTGGAGGTTTGTAGGGCTGTTTGGGTAGATAGAAAAATGGTGTGGAGTGCATGTGAAACACATCACCCTGGACTCACCCAGATTTTCAGTTTTCAGATCTGTCTCAGTCTTGTAGATTTTTCTAGATGGCAGCTTCCCAAAGTCCAAAAAGTGCGCAATTCCAGGTGGGATGATTTTAAGAGTTAGCCAAGCTCTCATGGCCAATTTTAAACCAAAACCCAAATTAATCAAATGTCCTCTTGTTTGCTGTTGGGGTAAGATATTTTAGTGTGTGGGGGTAGAGCTGAAAGACTGTTACCCCCTTCAGTTGGGGTAGCGGCACAACCATGCCCATACTGGTAGTAGCCATCATCCCACTATTTTTCTTTTAATTCCATGGCATCTAGTAGGCTTTCTGCCCCGCTGGGGAGTAGATCAGTGGTAATTGTCCCATGATCCCCCTTTGGGTGGGTTTAAGGCCATACTACCATCTTCTTTTATTGAAAACAATTCTGGGGGCTTTCTGTCCCCCTTGGGGGCAGATGGGCCTTACAAAAATAGGCTGATCTGCCCCCAAGTGGGACAGAAATGGTCAACAGTAATGTGCCCCCATGCGGAGTGACCCTTGCACAAGGGGCTGCCCCCGAAACAAAATACACACACACACACACTAATCCCTGGTGCCTAAGTGATTTCTCCCCCTCCGGGGGGCAGATCGGCCTAATAGAAAGAGGCTGATCTGAGCACGGGGGGAGCAGAAATGGGCTAAAATAAATTTGCCTCCCCCAGGGGAGTGACCCTTGCCTAAGGAGTCACTCCCTGTAGGAAGTTGGCTCTGTATGTGCTATTTCAAAGTAAGGAATAGCATGCACAGAGTCCAAGGGTTCCCCTTAGAGGTAAAATAGTGGTAAAAATAGATAATACTAATGCTCTATTTTGTGGTAGTGTGGTCGAGCAGTAGGCTTATCCAAGGAGTAGTGTTAAGCATTTGTTGTACATACACATAGACAATAAATGAGGTACACACACTCAGAGACAAATCCAGCCAATAGGTTTTTGTATAGAAAAATATCTTTTCTTAGTTTATTTTAAGAACCACAGGTTCAAATTCTACATGTAATATCTCATTCGAAAGGTATTGCAGGTAAGTACTTTAGGAACTTTAAATCATAAAAATTGCATGTATACTTTTCAAGTTATTGACAAATAGCTGTTTTAAAAGTGGACACAGTGCAATTTTCACAGTTCCTGGGGGAGGTAAGTTTTTGTTAATTTGACCAGGTAAGTAAGACACTTACAGGGTTCAGTTCTTGGTCCAAGGTAGCCCACCGTTGGGGGTTCAGAGCAACCCCAAAGTCACCACACCAGCAGCTCAGGGCCGGTCAGGTGCAGAGTTCAAAGTGGTGCCCAAAACACATAGGCTAGAATGGAGAGAAGGGGGTGCCCCGGTTCCGGTCTGCTTGCAGGTAAGTACCCGCGTCTTCGGAGGGCAGACCAGGGGGGTTTTGTAGGGCACCGGGGGGGACACAAGCCCACACAGGAATTTCACCCTCAGCAGCGCGGGGGCGGCCGGGTGCAGTGTAGAAACAAGCGTCGGGTTCGCAATGTTAGTCTATGAGAGATCTCGGGATCTCTTCAACGCTGCAGGCAGGCAAGGGGGGGGTTCCTCGGGGAAACCTCCACTTGGGCAAGGGAGAGGGACTCCTGGGGGTCACTTCTCCAGTGAAAGTCCGGTCCTTCAGGTCCTGGGGGCTGCGGGTGCAGGGTCTCTCCCAGGCGTCGGGACTTTGGATTCAAAGAGTCGCGGTCAGGGGAAGCCTCGGGATTCCCTCTGCAGGCGGCGCTGTGGGGGGCTCAGGGGGGACAGGTTTTGGTACTCACAGTATCAGAGTAGTCCTGGGGTCCCTCCTGAGGTGTTGGATCTCCACCAGCCGAGTCGGGGTCGCCGGGTGCAGTGTTGCAAGTCTCACGCTTCTTGCGGGGAGCTTGCAGGGTTCTTTCAAGCTGCTGGAAACAAAGTTGCAGCCTTTCTTGGAGCAGGTCCGCTGTCCTCGGGAGTTTCTTGTCTTTTCGAAGCAGGGGCAGTCCTCAGAGGATGTCGAGGTCGCTGGTCCCTTTGGAAGGCGTCGCTGGAGCAGGATCTTTGGAAGGCAGGAGACAGGCCGGTGAGTTTCTGGAGCCAAGGCAGTAGTCGTCTTCTGGTCTTCCTCTGCAGGGGTTTTCAGCTAGGCAGTCCTTCTTCTTGTAGTTGCAGGAATCTAATTTTCTAGGGTTCAGGGTAGCCCTTAAATACTAAATTTAAGGGCGTGTTTAGGTCTGGGGGGTTAGTAGCCAATGGCTACTAGCCCTGAGGGTGGGTACACCCTCTTTGTGCCTCCTCCCAAGGGGAGGGGGTCACAATCCTAACCCTATTGGGGGAATCCTCCATCTGCAAGATGGAGGATTTCTAAAAGTCAGAGTCACCTCAGCTCAGGACACCTTAGGGGCTGTCCTGACTGGCCAGTGACTCCTCCTTGTTTCTTTCTTTGTTCCCTCCAGCCTTGCCGCCAAAAGTGGGGGCCGTGGCCGGAGGGGGCGGGCAACTCCACTAAGCTGGAGTGCCCTGCTGGGCTGTGACAAAGGGGTGAGCCTTTGAGGCTCACCGCCAGGTGTTACAGCTCCTGCCTGGGGGAGGTGTTAGCATCTCCACCCAGTGCAGGCTTTGTTACTGGCCTCAGAGTGACAAAGGCACTCTCCCCATGGGGCCAGCGACATGTCTCTAGTGTGGCAGGCTGCTGGAACCAGTCAGCCTACACAGATAGTTGGTTAAGTTTCAGGGGGCACCTCTAAGGTGCCCTCTGTGGTGTATTTTACAATAAAATGTACACTGGCATCAGTGTGCATTTATTGTGCTGAGAAGTTTGATACCAAACTTCCCAGTTTTCAGTGTAGCCATTATGGTGCTGTGGAGTTCGTGTAAAACAGACTCCCAGACATTATACTCTTATGGCTACCCTGCACTTACAATGTCTAAGGTTTTGCTTAGACACTGTAGGGGCACAGTGCTCATGCACTGGTACCCTCACCTATGGTATAGTGCACCCTGCCTTAGGGCTGTAAGGCCTGCTAGAGGGGTGTCTTATCTATACTGCATAGGCAGTGAGAGGCTGGCATGGCACCCTGAGGGGAGTGCCATGTCGACTTACTCATTTTGTTCTCACTAGCACACACAGGCTTGTAAGCAGTGTGGCTGTGCTGAGTGAGGGGTCTCTAGGGTGGCATAATGCATGCTGCAGCCCTTAGAGACCTTCCCTGGCATCAGGGCCCTTGGTACCAGAGGTACCAGTTACAAGGGACTTATCTGGATGCCAGGGTGTGCCAATTGTGGGATCAATGGTACATTTTAGGTGAAAGAACACTGGTGCTGGGGCCTGGTTAGCAGGGTCCCAGCACACTTCTCAGTCAAGTCAGCATCAGTATCAGGCAAAAAGTGGGGGGTAACTGCAACAGGGAGCCATTTCTTTACATAAGCCCCCCCCAGCCCACAGGCCAGGAGACTCAGCCCAAGCTGGGAGAGTCTTCCTAGCCTGTCAGGCGAGGAAGAGTAGGAGAAATAGGCTGGTTAGTTGCAGGGCCTACTCTGCCTTACATCCTTCTTTTCAGGTCATTCCCTTTGGGGAACTGACCTACTTCCACAGTGATAGGACCTAGTCTGAATTGCCTCTTGTCTGCCTCTTCAATGTCTCCACCCATTCTTTCTATTTTGGTCTTAGAGGTATCCACCTCTGCTAACCTTATCTTGGCCAGGGTTACCCCTAGCTTACCCAGAGAGGTTACCCAGAGCTGGAGTAACCCCACCATGACCAATAGGGTCAGGGGGCCTAACTTGCTATTTGGCATGGGGTCAGACCACCATGCTAAGGATAGTGCAGCCATAAAGGCTAACACCCAGCAGAGGCCACTGACAGCTGTCAGTGCCCAGAACCACACCTTTAGCTCTTCACCTAAAAGGGAAGGGGCTAAGTTACAGGCCTCTTTGGGTTCAGGTTGCCTGTCTGCTGTATTAGAGTGGGGGGTTACCACATCTTGTAGTAAACACCCTTCTTCCACTCTTTCTTCTGTTAGCTGAGGAGCCACCCACTCAGGTTTAACAGTTGCCTGACTAGCCAGGACTTCTTGTGGGTCAGGTTGGACTTTATCAGGGCCATTTTTGGAGTTCTCCCCTACTGGAGCAGAATCTCCTTGGCTTGCTGTAACCTTGGCTAAAGGTTGTCCACCCTTCCTACTCTGTTTTCTTTTCTTCTTCTTCTGGGGCCTGCTGGCATTTACTGCAGAGGCAGGACTTCCAGAATCCTTGGGAGAGGACTGGCACTGGACCAGTTCCTCTCTTGGGCTCTGACTAACCTCTGGGTAGTCATTTCCAAGGAGACAATCAAGGGGGAGGTCTGTACTGACTACTACCCTTCTCCAGCTAAGAGTGCCACCCACTTCTATGGGTACTAAAGCCACAGGCCTCTTAGTGACCCTGTCTAGGCTAACTCTTACCCTGGCAGTCTCACCTGGGATGTACTGGTTTGAGAGCACCAGCCTGTCATGCACAATAGTGTGACTGGCACAAGTGTCTCTCAGGGCAGTGGTTGGGATTCCATTCACCAGTAGGTGGTGGAAGTGTCTACTTCCCTCTGGAATCTCCAACTCACCTGTTGGGCCCTGTTTCCAGTTGAAGGCTATGAAGACCTCCTCATCTGAGGAGTCATCTCCCATGGCTACACTGGTTACCCCTGGAATCTTGTTCTGGGGTTTGTTTTTGGGACAAGAAGTGTCCTTGGTGTGGTGCCCAGACTGTTTACAGTTGTGGCACCATGCCTTAGTGGCATCCCAGTTCTTACCCTGGTACCCACCTCTGTTTTGGGTTGTGTCTTGGGGCCCACCCACCTGTTCTGGTTTTTGGGGGCCTACAGAGGACTCTTTTTCTTTGTTTCTAGTGTCACCCACTTTCTCCTGGGGAGTTTTTGTAACCCCTTTCTTTTGGTCACCCCCAGGGGAAGTTTTGGTTACCCTAGTCTTGACCCAGTGGTCTGCCTTCTTTCCCAATTCTTGGGGAGAAATTGGACCTAGGTCTACCAGATACTGATGCAACTTTTCATTGAAGCAGTTACTTAAAATGTGTTCTTTCATAAACAAATTATAAAGCCCAACATAGTCACACACTTCATTTCCAGTTAACCAACCATCTAGTGTTTTTACTGAGTAGTCTACAAAATCAACCCAGGTCTGGCTCGAGGATTTTTGAGCCCCCCTGAATCTAATTCTATACTCCTCAGTGGAGAATCCAAAGCCCTCAATCAGGGTACCCTTCATGAGGTCATAAGATTCTGCATCTTTTCCAGAGAGTGTGAGGAGTCTATCCCTACACTTTCCAGTGAACATTTCCCAAAGGAGAGCACCCCAGTGAGATCTGTTTACTTTTCTGGTTACACAAGCCCTCTCAAAAGCTGTGAACCATTTGGTGATGTCATCACCATCTTCATATTTTGTTACAATCCCTTTGGGGATTTTTAGGATGTCAGGAGAATCTCTGACCCTATTTAAGTTGCTGCCACCATCGATGGGACCTAGGCCCATCTCTTTTCTTTCCCTTTCTATGGCTAGGAGCTGCTTTTCCAAAGCCAATCTTTTGACCATCCTGGCTAACAGGGGGTCATCTTCACTGGAGTTATCCTCAGTGATTTCAGAGGTGTTGGTCTCTCCTGTGAGGGAACCAGCATCTCTGACTATTATTTTTGGAGTCAGGGTTTGAGGGACCCTGTTCTCCCTAGATAGGACTGGTAGGGGGGAATTTTCCTCCAAGTCACTATCCTCTTCCTCTGAGTTGCCACCCTCAGAGGGGTTGGCCTTTTCAAACTCTGCCAAAAGCTCCTGGAGCTGTATTTTGGTAGGTTTGGGGCCCATTGTTATTTTCTTTATTTTACAGAGTGACCTTAGCTCCCTCATCATAAGATGGAGGTAAGGTGTGGTGTCGAGTTCCACCACAGTCACATCTGTGCTAGACATTTTGCTTCTAAAAGTTGGAATACTTTTTAGGAATCTAAAACTGGTTCTAGAATCTAATTCAAACTTTTACAAACTTTTAAACTCTAAAAGAAATGCTAAACAGGATCTAACACAAGGCCCTAGCAGGTCTTTTAAGAATTTAGAAAACTTTTCAAATTGCAAAAATCAATTTCTAATGACAATTTTGGAATTTGTCGTGTGATCAGGTATTGGCTGAGTAGTCCAGCAAATGCAAAGTCTTGTACCCCACCGCTGATCCACCAATGTAGGAAGTTGGCTCTGTATGTGTTATTTCAAAGTAAGGAATAGCATGCACAGAGTCCAAGGGTTCCCCTTAGAGGTAAAATAGTGGTAAAAATAGATAATACTAATGCTCTATTTTGTGGTAGTGTGGTCGAGCAGTAGGCTTATCCAAGGAGTAGTGTTAAGCATTTGTTGTACATACACATAGACAATAAATGAGGTACACACACTCAGAGACAAATCCAGCCAATAGGTTTTTGTATTGAAAAATATCTTTTCTTAGTTTATTTTAAGAACCACAGGTTCAAATTCTACATGTAATATCTCATTCGAAAGGTATTGCAGGTAAGTACTTTAAGAACTTTAAATCATAAAAATTGCATGTATACTTTTCAAGTTATTGACAAATAGCTGTTTTAAAAGTGGACACAGTGCAATTTTCACAGTTCCTGGGGGAGGTAAGTTTTTGTTAATTTGACCAGGTAAGTAAGACACTTACAGGGTTCAGTTCTTGGTCCAAGGTAGCCCACCGTTGGGGGTTCAGAGCAACCCCAAAGTCACCACACCAGCAGCTCAGGGCCGGTCAGGTGCAGAGTTCAAAGTGGTGCCCAAAACACATAGGCTAGAATGGAGAGAAGGGGGTGCCCCGGTTCCGGTCTGCTTGCAGGTAAGTACCCGCGTCTTCGGAGGGCAGACCAGGGGGGTTTTGTAGGGCACCGGGGGGGACACAAGCCCACACAGGAATTTCACCCTCAGCAGCGCGGGGGCGGCCGGGTGCAGTGTAGAAACAAGCGTCGGGTTCGCAATGTTAGTCTATGAGAGATCTCGGGATCTCTTCAACGCTGCAGGCAGGCAAGGGGGGGGTTCCTCGGGGAAACCTCCACTTGGGCAAGGGAGAGGGACTCCTGGGGGTCACTTCTCCAGTGAAAGTCCGGTCCTTCAGGTCCTGGGGGCTGCGGGTGCAGGGTCTCTCCCAGGCGTCGGGACTTTGGATTCAAAGAGTCGCGGTCATGGGAAGCCTCGGGATTCCCTCTGCAGGCGGCACTGTGGGGGGCTCAGGGGGGACAGGTTTTGGTACTCACAGTATCAGAGTAGTCCTGGGGTCCCTCCTGAGGTGTTGGATCTCCACCAGCCGAGTCGGGGTCGCCGGGTGCAGTGTTGCAAGTCTCACGCTTCTTGCGGGGAGCTTGCAGGGTTCTTTCAAGCTGCTGGAAACAAAGTTGCAGCCTTTCTTGGAGCAGGTCCGCTGTCCTCGGGAGTTTCTTGTCTTTTCGAAGCAGGGGCAGTCCTCAGAGGATGTCGAGGTCGCTGGTCCCTTTGGAAGGCGTCGCTGGAGCAGGATCTTTGGAAGGCAGGAGACAGGCCGGTGAGTTTCTGGAGCCAAGGCAGTAGTCGTCTTCTGGTCTTCCTCTGCAGGAGTTTTCAGCTAGGCAGTCCTTCTTCTTGTAGTTGCAGGAATCTAATTTTCTAGGGTTCAGGGTAGCCCTTAAATACTAAATTTAAGGGCGTGTTTAGGTCTGGGGGGTTAGTAGCCAATGGCTACTAGCCCTGAGGGTGGGTACACCCTCTTTGTGCCTCCTCCCAAGGGGAGGGGGTCACAATCCTAACCCTATTGGGGGAATCCTCCATCTGCAAGATGGAGGATTTCTAAAAGTCAGAGTCACCTCAGCTCAGGACACCTTAGGGGCTGTCCTGACTGGCCAGTGACTCCTCCTTGTTTCTTTCTTTGTTCCCTCCAGCCTTGCCGCCAAAAGTGGGGGCCGTGGCCGGAGGGGGCGGGCAACTCCACTAAGCTGGAGTGCCCTGCTGGGCTGTGACAAAGGGGTGAGCCTTTGAGGCTCACCGCAGGTGTTACAGCTCCTGCCTGGGGGAGGTGTTAGCATCTCCACCCAGTGCAGGCTTTGTTACTGGCCTCAGAGTGACAAAGGCACTCTCCCCATGGGGCCAGCAACATGTCTCTAGTGTGGCAGGCTGCTGGAACCAGTCAGCCTACACAGATAGTTGGTTAAGTTTCAGGGGGCACCTCTAAGGTGCCCTCTGTGGTGTATTTTACAATAAAATGTACACTGGCATCAGTGTGCATTTATTGTGCTGAGAAGTTTGATACCAAACTTCCCAGTTTTCAGTGTAGCCATTATGGTGCTGTGGAGTTCGTGTAAAACAGACTCCCAGACCATATACTCTTATGGCTACCCTGCACTTACAATGTCTAAGGTTTTGCTTAGACACTGTAGGGGCACAGTGCTCATGCACTGGTACCCTCACCTATGGTATAGTGCACCCTGCCTTAGGGCTGTAAGGCCTGCTAGAGGGGTGTCTTATCTATACTGCATAGGGAGTGAGAGGCTGGCATGGCACCCTGAGGGGAGTGCCATGTCGACTTACTCATTTTGTTCTCACTAGCACACACAGGCTTGTAAGCAGTGTGGCTGTGCTGAGTGAGGGGTCTCTAGGGTGGCATAATGCATGCTGCAGCCCTTAGAGACCTTCCCTGGCATCAGGGCCCTTGGTACCAGAGGTACCAGTTACAAGGGACTTATCTGGATGCCAGGGTGTGCCAATTGTGGGATCAATGGTACATTTTAGGTGAAAGAACACTGGTGCTGGGGCCTGGTTAGCAGGGTCCCAGCACACTTCTCAGTCAAGTCAGCATCAGTATCAGGCAAAAAGTGGGGGGTAACTGCAACAGGGAGCCATTTCTTTACACTCCCCATCTGTAAAAAAAAAAAAAAAAAAAGATTCTTTGTGCCTAGTGGTTTCTGCCCCCCTTGGGGGCAGATTAGCCTAATTAAGATAGACCAATCTGCCCCCTAGGGGGGAAGAAATGGCCTAAAATAAACCCCCCCCCACAAGAGCGACCCTTGCCTCAGGGGTCACTCCCCTTTCATGACATTGGCACAAAAAAAATCCCTGGTGTCTAGTGGTTTCTGCCTCTGTTGGGGTAGAAATGGCCTAAAATAAGTTCACCCCCAGGGGAGCGTCCCTTGCCTATGGGGTCGCGACCCTTGTATGAAATTGATGTAAAAATTAAAAATCCCTGATGTCTAGTGGTTTCTGCCCCCTTTGGGGCTGATTGGTCTAATAAAAATAGGCGGATCTGCCCCCCAGGGGGGCAGAAATAGCCTAAAAACAATTTGCCCCCCAGGGGAGTGACCCTTGTCTAAGGGGTCACTCCCCACATATAAAAAGGTAAACAAAATTGTCACTGTACCTAGTGGCTTCTGCCCCCCGAGGGGCAGATCGGCCAGATTAATATATGCCTTTCTGCCGCCAGAAAAGGCCTAATATAAATGTCCCTCAGGGAAGTGACCATTGTCCAAGGGGTCTCTCCCCTTCATTGTTTATAAAAACAATATAACAAATTCCTGATGTCTAGTGGACATTTCTGTAGCCTGATCACTTTACGATTGGGCTGCTGAAATTTTCAGAAAGACATGAAAGGAAACGAAAAGCCTTTCCTTTCCTTTCATGTCTTTCTGCCTGCCCATACCCCCAATCGGAAGAGAAATGGCCAGGTACTGGGAAGTAATGGATATGTCCATGGTGCCACAGTGCAGCACCACCAGACGTAACCATTATGTGATTGGCGCAGAAGGGTTCAAAGAAGACACCTGTGGTAGTCAGAGAGAGATGCATGTGTGAATAGAGTAATCCTTAAAAACCTATTGTGGCAAGGTGGTCCAGGGAAAATTGAATAATTATTAAAAAAAAAAAAAAAATTATGCTGATGATGTGTCTGCAGGGCACTGCACCCAGGATGTCCAGGAGGAAATGGAATTATTTTGCATCTAAAGAAACTGAATGCTGTAGCGTGGCTGTGTGTCGATGGATGGATGGATGGATGGATGGATAGAAGGATGGATGGATGTGTGGATGGATCAAGGCAAACTGCAGAATTAAATACATTGAAAGAATAAAGAAACTAAAAAATTTAAAATAAAAACTTTAATTAAAATAAAAACAAGAAATTAAATTAAAAAATGAAATATATAAATAAAAAAACAAAAATTAAAACATTAAATGTAAATAATTTTTTTAAATTAAAACTAAAAATCTAAATAAAAAAATACATTAAAATTTTAAATAAATAAAATAAAAACTAATTTAAAAAAATTAAAATAAAAAAGAATTAAACAAATAAACGTAATAAAAATCTAGAATACAAACTTAAATTAAACAAAAGATCAATAATTGCCAATGTTTCTATGGGAGAAGAAGAAGAAAAATCCTATTGTTAGGAAAGGACAATTTAGGTGCAAAATCAAAAATGCTGAAAAAAGAAGGGAAATAATATAAGCAATGAATCATAATTGTGTTCTATTAGTATACATTCACTACAATGATCCCCGAGCTTATCAATATACACTGGTATCACATCAGTTCTTGCACATCGATGGCAAAGGGAAACTGTCTGGATGAACAAAAATGCTGCCAGCCACATGGTCAAGCGACAACAAGTAGGAGGAAGGAGGCATGGGGAATAAGTAAGGAACACATGCAGGCCAATGGGAAAGGCACATTGGCTGGATGCACAAAATGGTCACCAGGCACATGGCCAAAAAACATCAACATGGAGCAAGGAGGCATGAGGAACAAAGTACACATACAAACCTATGGCAAAATACACTGGCTCTGTGACAAAATGGGTTACAGCCACATAGTCAAACAACAACAACAAGGAGCAAATAGGCATGAGGAACAAAGAACACATGGAAGCTTATGGCAAAGGCACATGGTCTGGATACACAAAGTGACCATCAGCCATATGGTCAAACAATAACAACAAGGAGCAAGGAGGCATGGGGAACAAAGAACACATGCAAGCCTGTAGCAAAGGCACACTGGCTGGAAGCACAAAATAGCTGCCAGCTACATGGTCAAACAACAAGGAACAAGGAGAACAAATAACATTTGCAAGCCTATGGCAAAGGCACATTAGCTGCATGCCCAAAATGGCTGTCAACCACATGGTCAAACAACAAGGAGCAAGGAGGCATGGAGAACAAAAAACACATGCAAGCCTATGGCAAAGGCACACTGACTGGATGCACAAAATGGCTGCCAGCCCCATGGTCAAACAACAACAGCAAGGAGAACAAAGAATAAATGCATGCCTATGGCAGAGACACACTGGCTGGATGCACAACATTACTACTAGCGACATGGTCAAACAATAACTGTGAACAAGGAGGCATGGAGAACGAAGAACACATGCAAGCCTATGGACATAGACTACACAAAATGCTCTCTGGCCACAGGTTATGGAGAACAAAGACAAATTGCAGATGATGACAAACACACACACACCCCTCCCCCAGCCCCCCACACACATACACACATTTGCCATAAGGAGGCATAATGGTAACACTGAGGAAGACACTAACATTATTTCAGCAATGCAAAACATAAAAAATAAATGAGATCAAAAAATTTCACAACACACAACCTACTTTGCCATCAAATCTTACCCAAAACATTTACATTTTTTGCAAATAGAATTAAATGGAAACTGTTAGAAATGGGGTCTTTGGTTGGCAGTCAGGTTACTCCCTGTCCAAGCAAGGACCCTCACTCTAGTCAGGTTAAGTCACACACAATCCAAATTATCCTGTGCCCACCCTCTGGTAGCTTGGCACTGAGCAGTCAGGCTTAACTTAGAAGGCAATTTGTAAAGTATTTGTGCAATAAATCATACAATCACACAATATAGCACCACAAAAATACACCACACAGTGTTTACAAAAATATCTAATATTTATCTGATAAGATGAAGGTCTAAACGATTAAAATGGAATAAGTGGATGTGGAGATATCACTGTAATTGTGATAGAAAGTGTCTTAAGTATTTGCAAAACAAGTAAATGTCTCATAAAAACAATAAAGGTCTCTTGCAAGCGAAAACTACCTGGTTTGCGTTCACAATCTCCACAAGGGACCGCAGAGGATGCGATGCATGGAAAACGGGGGGGGGGGGGTGCGTCGGTTTAGCCTCTTTGCACACCGACTTGCGTTGTTACTTTCCACGCCAGGGAAGGCTTTGCGTTGATTTCTGGCACGCAGACTTGGTTCCTCTTCGGGTGGCAGGGTTTTCTCGCGCCCCGGGGACTGTCTGTGGAATTCGGGGCTTGCGGAGCGAAGTCACCAGCACTGCGTCAATCCAGTGGGCATTGCATGGAAATTTCTCCTCCACGGCAGGTCCTGTGTTTATTCCTCTCTGGAAGTCGGGTTGCATCCTCCCGGGTCAGCTGTGCGCCGATCCGGTGGGCCGTGTGTCGAAGTTCTGGTCGCAATGCAGGCATTGCGTCAATCTTCTCCTTGCAAAGTCACGCTGCGTCATCCCGGTTTGGCGTGCAGTGAATTTCTCATCGCGGAGCAGGCTTTGCGTCATTTTTAGTAGGCTGTGCATCAAATTTTCACCACACAAGGAGTCCAGTTGCAGGAATGAAGTCTTTTTGGTCCTGAGACTTCAGGGAACAGGAAGCAAGCTCTATCCAAGCCCTTGGAGAGCACATCCAGGGAGCAGCAAGGCAGCAGGACAACAGCAAGGCAGCAGTCCTTGTCAGAAAAGCAGTCCCAGTGAGTCCTTTGGGCAGCTAGGCAGTTCCCCTTGTCAGGTCTGGTTCAGGGATTCTTCACCAGCAGGTTTCTTGTCCAGAAGTGTCTGTGAAGCAGAGTGTTTACCCCAAGAAGTGTCTGAAGTCTGTGGTTCTGGGTCCTCTTCTTATACCCATTTTGGCCTTTGAAGTAGGCTTACTCCAAAGGAAAAGTCTCACTTGTTTGTAAAATGCTGCCTTGCCCAGGCAAGGCCTCAGACATACACTAGGGGGTTGGAGTCTGCATTGCGTGAGGGCAGACACAGCCCTTTTAGGTGCGAGTGACCACTCCTCCCCTCCCTCCTAGCACAGATGGCTCATTGGAATCTGCAGGCTACACCTCAGCCCCTTTGTGTCACTGTCTGGAGAGAAGTGAAAACAACCCAACTGTCAAACTAACCCAGACAGGGAATCCACAAACAGGCAAAGTCACAAAAATGGTTCAAGCAAGAAAATGCCCACTTTCTAAAAGCGACATGTTCAAACACAAAAACTCAAAACCAACTTTACTAAAAGATGTATTTTTAAATTGTGAGTTCAGAGGTCCCAAACTCCACATGTTTATCTGCTCTCAAGGGGAAGCTAAGCTTTAATCATGTTTAAAGGCAGCCCCCAGGTTAACCTATGAGAAAGACAGGCCTTGCAACAGTGAAAACCGAATTTGGCAGTATTTCACTGTCAGGACATATAAAACACATTAGTATAGGTCCTACCTTAAGCACACACTGCACCCTGCCCCTGGGGCTACCTAGGGCCTACCTTAGGGGTGTCTTATATGTAAGAAAAGGGAAGGGTTAGCCCTGGCAAGTGGGGACACTTGCCGAGTTGAATTTATAGTTTAAAACTGCACACACAGACACTGCATTGGCAGGTCTGAGACATGATTGCAGTGCTACTTATGTGGGTGGCAACACCAGTGCTGCATGCCCACTAGTAGCATTTGATTTAAAGGCCCTGGGCACCTCTAGTGCACTTTACTAGGGACTTACCAGTAAATCAAATATGCCACTCATGGACAAACCAGTTAACAGCGCAATTTACATAGAGAACATTCGCACTTTAGCACTAGTTAGCAGTAGTAAGGTGCTCAGAGTTTAAAAGCCAACAGACACAGGTCAGGACAAATAGGAGGAAGGAGGCAAAAAGTTTGGGTATGACCCTGAAAAAAGGGCCAGATCCAACACAAACAATAGCCAACATTTTTTTATTTAATCCAATCCCATTCCTGACCTAAATAAAAATGTAAAAACAGATACCACTGTAACATTTATTTCATGCACTGATGACTATTAGTACTGGGTCTACTGGCTAGCTGGCCCTTCGAAATATAGGACACATTGTAAAATATTATTGCAAATGTTGCACACATGTAGAAAAGGTACTGAGCTGTGCAACAATTTTTCTTTACAAAAGATGAAAAATTAATGAAATGCAAAACAATTAACTAGGGCCATAGTTAAATTCCAGGCCCCCCCACCACAATAACATTTAAAAATCAAATTAAAGTACACATAAATACTGGTGCATGCCCAACCAAACAAACAAAACCCTTCTAAATAGTTTTTGAACTTGCTTGTGTGATGACACAAAAAACAAGCTGCTTAAATCCAAAGATATACCCAGGAAACAAAGAGAATGATCCTTCCACCTCAAAGTGGCAAGGAGATGGACAAAGCACTGGGAGGAACAGGAAGTTGGAGTCTCTGGTGCACTTCCTTCCTCCTTGCAAAAAAAGATTTCTCACATTAACCCCTTATTACGAGTTTGGCCGTCCCACCATGGGACAGCCAAACTCACAGTAGCATCCCCCGAGCATATTGCAATGTTCCCACTGGGCTGACTGACAGGAACATTGCAGTTTGCATTCCTACTGGTGAGTCTGGTGGGACCGTGCTACAATATAGCACTCGGCTCCCTTAAGGGAGCCGAGTGCTATATTGTAGCACATAGGGCCTGTCCAGTACTAACGTTGCAGCGAAGGGGTTCACCCTGCCCTTGTTCTCCAACAGCATTTTCATGGTAGGGAAATCGCCATGAAAACACTGGTGAAGAGCAAGGCTGTAATCAGTCAGGCACTGCTGAGTTCAGCTCTGCCCTGCCTCACTACTACCAAGACCGCCGTCAGCCCAACAGGAACAATGTTTCTGGCAGGGATGGCGGTCCACTGTTGGGTCTGCCCACCAGGGTCGTATTTGGGCAATCGGACCGCTTGGAGTACGGCAGTCCAACCGTCACCACGAGTGTGTAGGTCTTTGGACAGCCACACTCATAATGAGGCCCTTTAAATCAACTTGAAGGATCCATTGGAGAAGAAAATCCAGTCAAAAATCTCTTTTTGACAAGATTTAGAAGCATCTCTAGTAGAAACTTTACTCCAGAAAGCATTCACTCTTGCGAGTGGCTCTGTTTTGGCCACTTTTGCGGCCGCAAGCAGTGCAAGCGAATGCAAAGTCATGCATGAGTGAGCGCCACAAACAAATCTTGTGCACAGCACCACAACATGTAAAAAGTCAACACACATTAAAAATCTCACTTGGGTTTAGAACAAATAATTAAAATGACACCAAAAAGACAAAAGTCCAATAAGGGTAATTTGAGATAAATTGTTAAAATTGAATTGAAGTTAACATCAAAAACACAAGCTCCCCTGTAATTAAGGCATTAGAGCGCAAAAAAGTATTTCCCAGTACCTCTTCCAAGCTGTGCCTGCTTCTCCTTAAACTGGTAGTCTTCCTTCTACTAAAATTGTTTGTATGGTATTTCCTTGGAAAGAATGAAGTTATACAGGAGCTTCAAACCCAAGTACATGGCAACTAAAATATGCACATTTACTGCAAATAAAATATATTCCCCTTATAATAGCTTCCTGATTTTTTAATGCTAGATCCCTCATCAAACAATCACTCAATTTCACCATTTCTGTGGTTCCCTTCTTTATCCTGAATGACACAGAGTTTCCCTTACTTTGCCACAACCATGTTTAACCTCATATGCATCTCTTCAGCATCTTCTTTCCCTTCCTTTGACTTACCATTTGCTCCTTCATCTGAACTTTCTCTCTCCTTTCTTACCTTTACATTAACTTTGTCTATAAAAATCCAATCAGCATGGTTTACTTTTACACAAAAGCTCACATGCACTTGTGTTAGTTGTATTGGAGTTAAAATAAGGCTGGAAATACTTCACCATGTATTCCTATTTACTCACCCTTCTATATGTCTTTGAATAGCTATCCAAATATACAGATTTGAAGAATTTGTGACCGGTACTTCCTCTAAAGTCGATTCATAATTGGAATAAAACACGTTTATAGTATCTTGGTGATTCAAAACCACACTACAAGAGAACAAGTAGGATAATGGTAGGTGAAAATAGGTTTTTCTCAAATGTGGATTTACCTTAAAGTAATAAAAGACAAGGGCCTGGCCATGAAATGGCAAATCTGACCATCTGAAAAACTTCTCATGTGGGTCTCAACCTTGGATGGACAAAATGTGAGCCAGTAGGTAACATGTCCAGATGACCGGCATGGGGAGCGCTTGATCATTGTGTTGTGTGTGAGTTGTGTTCTGATTGGCTGAGTGTTCCTTGCTTCATGCAGCATCTAACTTTATGGTGTTTTGGGTATGTGCACCCTAGGGCCAAATGTGTTTTATTGGGAATCGATCTCCCATGACTATTGTGGTGTTGCTGCCTATCTGAGGAATCAATCTGGGTTTTTCCTGTTTGCAAGTTTGTCTACGGGCTACTTCTCACCCCACCTGTGATTTGTCAATCAGCTGCTTCCGGCCTAGGTCTCAGGGCTTGCCTGAACATGTATTTCTGGATTGGGTTCAAGAGACGGTCACATCAGGTGGAGTCGACGACAGTGATGAGAGTTTGTTGTTATGCACACAGATAGCATGGGGAACATTGACATTGTTTTCATCTGTATTAATGTTAATAAATCCCTCAGCTGTAGAAACAGGTAAATCAGAACAATAATAACAATTTTCAGCTTTCAGAACCCTTATATACTCAGTGATAATAAACGTTGTATATGAAGACCCTTTCGGATTTTGCTTTAGGTGTTTAGGTATTATTCTCCCCTCTGACCTTTGTTTGCAATTTACAAGCATTTGATTTACCTCATTATTAGGTGTGGTATAATTAACAAGAAGATAGACATATGGCAATAAGCCAACTACAAGGATTTTGAAAGTGATCACTAAAACATCTAGGTCAATTTTACAGGAAGCCTACACCATCAATGCCACGTTAATATCTTCGCAGAAATGAGCAGAAAAAATGAAAAACCTTGTCTATGATCTTGTCGACATCTAGTATCAGCTCAGTTTTTTGTCAGCCCAGTTCAAGGTCTATACTGCAGTCATTTTATGTTTTGATTGTTGTCTTTTTCAGCTAGACACCAATTGGCTCTAGAGACATTCAACTCTCAGTGTAAGGTACAATGGAAGATCATCTCTCTTTTCAGAAGGGTGTGCAGGTTCAAACATTATTCAACATAATTATTTCACCTTGTCTTTTGTCTCAGCATTTTCATGAGGTCTCTTCAAAGTCAGTTTTATAGTCATATAAGTCAGTGTCACCTCTGAGGAAGCAAATCCATTCTGAGAATGAATATTTCTAAATCTTTCTGGTCTCTTGACTTCTGCCTCCCCATTGTCAGTATCACAATACCTGTTCTGCAGCCTCCTTTTCTACTAGCTGTCTTTCCTATGTAATTCTTCCATGTTGTTGATATAACCAGCACTCTCATTTTCACCTGTTCATTCTTTGGCTATTTATCTTTGTGATGCACTCTATAATTTGAGGAAATTGCCACTGCATTCTCTTCACTTAATTTTGTACTTGTTTATGCTTGATCATTTCTCTGTTCTCCAGAGATCACCAGGAACTCCGGGTATTCAACATATGAGTACTAGTTTCTGCATTTCACCCTGAACTGGAGACCCTGACAGTTTGCTTGGGCTCCTCTTTAGCTGTTGTTCAGGCAGGTGATGCTGTGGGCTTTCACCTATGACCTCTTCTCCTTCCTTTGATGCCTCAGAAACTTCAAGTTGAGCTGGACTACGAAAATCAATGAATGTCTTCCTTCTTCTTCTGCTCTTCTCACTCTCTTCATGTGTGAGCCATGAATCCTGTTTAGTAGGCCTGCACTGTAGTTTTGGTCACAAGGATTGCTTGGTGAGGTCTCTTCCGTTGAGCTTCTAATCAAGATTTTTGCATGTGTTTCTTCGTGAGAATCCAGTAATCTATTCAATTGAGGGCAAGGTTTAAATCTGACTGCTGAATTTACCAAGTCATCCTGATGAGAAATAAAATGCACAATTTTAGCCAATCCATTGCCATAGTTGGAAACTATGTCATCTGTAATATTCATAAGTCCAGCTGCATAAACACAAGGCAATCTCATGTGCCTCCCCATTAAGATTTCATGAGGGTTGAGTCCTGTTCTGGATGTTCATAAGAATCAGCAAAAGTGCATCTGACCATTAGAGATGTGGAAGTGCATGATTTTTTCCCATATCTCTACCATACCTGTAGCTTCTTGGACTACACGTGTAGTAGAACTACTGGTCATTGTCTAAGGCTGTGCACAACAGCTCTGTCACCTTTCTTTTAAGGAGCCATGTTCTGATTCCAGGTAAACAGGCTTCAGAATCAACTCTCTCAAAAGTAGTTTGGCTACAGTTAGGCTATCGCATATTGTAGTTGTGTATTCCTTCACCCAACTTGAGAAGAGGCAAACAACTACAAGGGTATTCCACAGCTGGTTTTTCTGAGGCATTTTCAAGAAATCAATTCGAAGGGGGTGGGATGGACCTTCGGATTTCCCTATGTGGCTAATGGTGATGATAGTCTTTTTCCCCGAAACTTATAACATACAATAAATCTTTAACACAAATTCTCAGCCATGACATAGAAGGGTAGGTTGTACCAGCACCATTTAAAGGTCTGCATCCTTCCATCTCAACCAACATAAGTCAGACCATTTAAATGCCGTACCAATGCTGGTAACTTGGAATTGGGCAAAACTACTTTCCTATTACTGGACACCCTGGTTTCCCTTTTTATAGTTTGTACAACCCGCCTTTACCCATTTTCTTCCTCAGTCTAAGGCAACTCATGTTCCAGCTCTCAGAGCTCACTAAGGGGGTTATTACAACTTTGGAGGAGGTGTTAATCCATCCCAAAAGTGACAGTAAAGTAACGGATATACCACCAGCCGTATTACGAGTTCCATAGGATATAATGGACTCGTAATACGGCTGGTGGTATATCCGTCACTTTACCGTCACTTTTGGGACAGATTAACACCTCCTCCAAAGTTGTAATAACCCCCTAAATGTTTACACAGTGGTCAATAACATATTTTGAACCCATCATTTCCATTACTGCATGGGAAGTCCAAATGAAAAGTGCTGGACTTGACAGCACAGTTCCTGGCACCCTCATCTGCATAGTGAATACCAGTGGTGACAAAAACATCACCAGTCCTGTGGGCAGCACACTTCAGTACTACTATTTCTTTGAGTAACTGGAGTGCAGTCTCTGACCATACCTGTTCAAAGTCATGCAAAATGCCACATTCATTCTGGCTGTCAATATAAATTAGCTCATGAAAAGTGCAGCATGTCCTTGTTAGTGCTATCAAATACTGTCCTTAAGATACTGTGCATATCCCTCAAACAAGAGCCATCTACAAATAGTATGTGTTTAGAATCGTTGAGTGGTACATCTAGAATGTCTGGATTAAAGCAGTGCATAACGCTGTTACATCGACACAGCTATGGTCAAATATCCTCTTCAGAACCACTGTCAGGAATGGGAAAAAGGCTAGCAGGCTTGATGGCATTACAACACTTCAACAACACATTTTCATTTGCCAAAATCACTTGTTCATACTTAGTCAGATGGCTACTTATCATGTGGTGTGTTTGTAAGCAGGTCAAGAGAATCTGGATTTAATGTGAGGCCATCACAATAAGTGAATAAGCCATCACAAACCCCTTACTCTGCTGTATGCTCAGACTAACAGCAAATACTGATTTCAAACAACCAGAAAGCCCTGTGGCCACTGGACTAAACATAGCTGAAAAGTATGCCACTGGCCATTCCTCTTCTCCATGGGTCTTTGGCAACACAGTCAGTGCACACCCTTCATGTTCATGGCAATATTAGGTAAATTCCTTAGTGCTGTCTGGTATTCCTAGAGAGGGTGTAATGCAAAGCGAGTTCCTGCACTTCAGGAAGGGTTTTGTTCATTCCTTGTCAAATGGTACCAGGGTACTGATGTTATTGTGAGTCAGCCTCTGTAGAGGCTTTGCCACTAGGTAAAAGTTGGAAATGCTTAGGCAAAAATAACCCACCATTCCCAAAAACATTCTCACTTCTCTCTGTGTGGAAGGGCACTTTATCTTCAAGCCTGTGGAGATGCTCAAAGGTGCACCTCTCTCTTCACTTCTTTTTCAAATTGATGCCATAGATAACATACTTGTTTTGGGCAGTACTGTAATTTGTTGGCTGGAACCTTGTGGCCATTCTCTACAAGATGGTTGAGAAGGGCAATTGTGTCCTCTCTTCAGGCTTCCTTAGTTACAGATGCCAAAAGCATATCATAAATGTACTGCACCAATGTTAAACTGCAGGGCAAATGTAAGGTTTTTAGCTTTTTTTTATATCTGATCAAAAATTAGGGCTTTCTGCATACCCTTGAGGAGCGTGACACCACAAGAGAGTTATATCTTGGAATATTAATGAGAAAAAGTATTGTCTGTCTTCATATAGAGGAATGGAAAAGAATGCTTGACACTCATTAGTGATTGTAAACCTCTCAGCATTATGGGGACTTTGGAAAAGGATAACAGGAGGATTTGGTACCAATGGACAGCATCAAAAAGACATTTTATAAAGGTTTGGAAGATCCCACAATATTTTTGTTTTGTTTCTGAAGAACCATTGTCAAAGAGTTATATGGACTCCTGATAACTTTCCCCAGAATGTCCTTTTCTAATGTTTTCCGTTATAAGCATTGTACCACTTATTACTTCCGGTGAGAGCCTATTCTCTGGCATTTTCGGGAAAAACTGCAAATTACCTCAAGGTGATTTTCAAAGGTTTTGCATTTTTGATCAGCTCAATTTCCCTTCCAGTCAAGTCACACACGTTTTCCTACTCAATGTCTTTTAAATGTTCCTTAGTGATGACTGGGTGCAACCTTAGTGCTTACCCTTGGGACTTTATTTTAAATTTTGCATCAGTTGCCTCAGTCTCCATTTCAACACCTTCTGGGGTACACTTTTATTTACAGAGAAAGTTCCTTCTCAGTAGGTTCACAGGACTTGAATCACATGCCACAGTTTGATGATTGTCTCTGATTGAACCTATTCTCACCAGAAAGATAGCTAAGACTTTGTTCCTACACTGCTTGTTTGTGATGCCGAAAACTTGGATCTATTTTCCTGATGGGGCAGGTTAAGGACCTTAACCATTCTAATTCTCAACCGAGTAGCTCCAGTATCAATCAAGAACGATAAGGGGTGGCCATTCTCCTCACCTTCTACATGTAGGCCATTATGGGCTACCTCTAGAAGTGCACCAAATATGCAATTTCAAACTTCTCAAACACCATCATTGCAACTGATCAAATCTGATGGGACTCACAAAAATCTTGGGAACCTGGGAAGGATGAACATTAATCATAAAAAGGATTCTGCTGAACTCTTGGGCGAGGCTGGAAATGCAACCCTCCATTATATATTGTGTAGTTGTATCATGGGGGGTGAGGAAAACCTGGTGTAAAATACCTCTGATTCTGCATATTCTGCATAGTCAGTATTGCCTTCTGTATTGCGACTTCTGCTTGCTTTGTCCCCTCATTTCATAACATTTTGTACGTTCACATCAAGTTGCACTCTGTCAGGATAAAGTCTTCTTGTGGCCGAGCTTATTGCAACTCTGGCAAGGGGTAACTTTGTTCAAAGCAGCATTATTTATACCACCAACATTTCCTCTAACTCTCCCCTCTGGTATTACATTCCCATCTTACACGTACTGAACTGAGACTCCTTGTATGCTCACATTCACACTATGTGCAGGATCAAGACATGAACCCACCATCAGTGACCTTTTTGAACCACCACTTTGTGCCATTGTTGTTCTAACATAAACTTCTCCTTCAGTTTCTTCGGTTTTAAATCTTCTGCATAACTGCAGTATTTTGCATGCTGAAATACCTGATTGAGAGACTTTGTTTGCCAACAAATCACATTTTGCTGTATCTAAGTGCTAATCTGGTGCATACCAAAAACAAAAGTTGTGATAAACTCCTTAAGTACTTCACAATTGGGTTTTCAAATCCAGTATGTTCCCTGTAAACCTACGTCAATTTCTGAATCTTCCGGGCCCCTGAGTTGGCCTAAAAATCTTTTGCCAATTTACTTCCCTCTTTGGCAACTTAGAGCCATATTTACAGTGCCTTGCTTTGCCACCCTGCAGCATTGGTAAAGGGCAGAAATATAAGATGCAGCACATTTTTGTCCTCTCCCCCTGCACCGGTGCAAACATTGCTGCCATGCACCAAAGCAGGCCTTGCACAGTGCCTGGACTAACGCGTCCCTTTATGACTAATTTATTCACTCGGGGACTCGTTTTAGGCCAATGAATCTTTCGACCCTGATTGAAGACACCTTAGGACGAGATAGCTAATCAACATGTCTATCAATATGTCAATAACTTCATCAATATTTATCATTACAAGACAATTCACTTTAGTCAAACACATTTAATAAGACTCAGGACACCACCATGACCTTTCAGTCATGAATAACCACACCAGTTTAGTACATTTTGTGATATTTATTCCCTATTGATTACAATTCTACTAGCAAGTTTATTAATCTCAAAACCAAGAAGCACATTAGCATAGTCACGATATGACAACTCTGATAAGATTTCATCAAAGCAAGGATCACAAATATTAGAACAGAACACAACGTCAACATAGATTAATCTCACCAGAGTAATGTTAGCGCATTGTTCAACAAAGCATAGATTCAGTCATTTTTCTATTCCCGTTCGTTTAGTGAACCCCTTAACTAACCTCAAATTAGAACTGGCATGTTGGGCTTCATGCAAAACAATTTAGCACCATCAATTTGGAAAAAACTCTAACTATGGTCTCTGTCAAAAGAAGTAGTTGGTACCTAGAAAGGAAAAGCAAACAGACAATCACAATTTCATTGTCATATGGTTACCCTCCGTATTGGGTCAGCATACAGATTCTGTCTTCGTCCGCAGGACATCAGTTGATTCGCCATCAGTCAGGAACTCAGCTCAGGCAAAAAGAGTAAAAGGTACTTCCCTCATAAGGAGGTAAAGTATAACGGGCAATATAAAGGCAAGGATTGGTTTTAAGAACCAAACAGCAAAGTCTCTATACAGAGTGACAAAGTGTCTGGGTCATAGTAAATCGCAACAGCATCTCCCCATCCTCTATCTGCATGACTCCCCCTATCATAGGTTTTTATCCCTTTTCTGTTGCACATTCCCCTAAAATTTAATTGGTTGGGGTCGGTACCCCACTATCTTCAATAGAGTTTCAATTAGCTCATCAAATTTGTCACCCCATAACAGTTCTCACGTAGTTTATTGGTCCTTATGATTGACGTCTTCAGCGGGTAGAATGTCTGGTATTATTTCATCCTCTCATAGTCTTTTGCACATCTTCAGTCTGTGGCTCCATTGTCTGTACCGGTTCAGGCGACCTTGTACCTTGTATTAATCTACACTGTTGCATTCAGCTAAAATGTTTCTACAAGCAAGTTGAATTTCATGAGAACGGATCTAATACAGTTACATTCATCATTTAGCTTTGGAAAAACAAGAGTTCATGTCCTTCAGCAAGTCAGCACACTGCACGTTAGAAAAACACATTTAGGGGGTCATTCTGACCCTGGCGGTCATTGACCGCCAGGGTCAACGACCACGAGAGCACCGCCAACAGGCTGGCGGTGCACTCAAGGGCATTCTGACCGCGGCGGTTTGGCCGCGGTCAGAAAGGGAAAACCGGCGGTCTCCCGCCGGTTTTCCGCTGCCCTCAGGAATCCTCCATGGCGGCACAGCTTGCTGCGCCGCCATGGGGATTCCGACACCCCATACCGCCATCCTGTTCCTGGCGGTTCGCCCGCCAGGAACAGGATGGCGGTATGTGGTGTCGTGGGGCCCCTGGGGGCCCCTGCAGTGCCCATGCCAATGGCATTGGCACTGCAGGGGCCCCCGTAAGAGGGCCCTACAAAGAATTTCAGTGTCTGCATAGCAGACACTGAAATTCGCGACGGGTGCAACTGCACCCGTCGCACCTTCCCACTCCGCCGGCTCCATTCGGAGCGGCCATATGGCGGTTCCCGCCAGGCGGGCGGCGACCGCCGCCCTCTGGCCTCAGAATGAGGCCCTTAGTATGAAAGCCAGGCAGCTAGGCCTTGACTTATGCTAACTAAGGCCTAATAGTTTATTAGCAAAACTTTAGCATATAACCTTTAATAATTAGTGTAAAACTATACCTTAATATAAATTTCATCATTATTAGTAATGTTCATTAGTCCCCATATATATTGGTGGCCACTCCCTGTGGGCACATTTCAAGCACACGTTTTAGCAAAATACATTTACATTTTCTATGCAGCATTATTACACACTAGTTCATAAACATTTCATGTTAATCATTGAGTATATAAGCTACGCTCTCTCACCTGCATTGTGGGGATGTTTGTTTTTGTGGCGGAAGGGGCACCTTCCTGTACAAAAACAATCAATGGAGGCAATTTCCTGATTCTGTATGTGCTGCAGAATACAGCACAAATAGAAAGAGGAAAAAACAGGGAGAAATATTTTTCCCCCTAGTGTCACTGTAATGCCACCCGTGAGGTGATGTAGCCTTTTGATGCATTGTCAGGTTTACAAAACCTTGTAAATCTGGGATTGCATCAAAATCCCTGGATGTTGCATGGGAAAACCCATGCAACACCCCTGGAAACGCCTCCCTAACGCAAAGTAAGGCAATTCAGTGGCTTGCAATGCATTGCCTTACTCGATATGTAAAAGGCCATGAAAAGCCACACAAAGTGGTTTTGAATAGCCTTGTAGCTATTGATCACCAGCCTGCGCTGCCAGTGCATCACAAAAAGTAAAGCACCAGCGGTGCAAGCCGCTTGTAAACATGGGCCTCAGTTTTCAAGTGTGCATTCACGCTATCATATTTCGGCTTAACAATAGGAGATTGAGCATTGCTATTTACAACTCTCTCAGGCTCCTGTGTAGGTTGGCCAACAACCCTCATACTCTGTCCACAAAAGCCCTGGGAACCTCTACTTCAAAGAGTATGACTAAATCTTCCCATGGAACCAGAGAAATAATCACACATTAGTGTGCCATTAGTGTGGTTTTACTCCCAGTTTTAGGAGACAGTTTGTGGAGTTAAAAGATCTGCTAGAGTCCATGAGAGGTGCACATAGTCTCCTCCCTATGTCTCTGTCAAAGGGTACTCCTCTCCTTCTGTACTATCTGTATTCTCACCTTTCTCACTTTCTGAGGATTCCCTCTTCTTTTTCACATTTGACCTTTTCTTCTTCAAGCACTGCTCTCTGATTGTTTCTAATTATCCCAACTCTTTAACACAATCAATAAGTTCCTTGACATGCTTTTTAAACCTTGCAGTTTCATTATGTTTAATTCCTTGTCACTCATAGTCATTCTGAAATATTTGTCCAACTTTTCTTCAAGCCAAGTCAAACCCAAACTGCTCAGCTAAATACACAATCTTCACATATGTCCAGCAACCAGTTCTAGAAGCATTGTTAATGAGGCCCTTACTCATCATGTTTAAGTTCTTCATTTCTATACCTGTATTGTTGACTACATTGTGCTCGGCCTTGCAATCTTAATGGGAGGAAATACCTATCCCTGTGGAGTCCCCATGGTCAAGAAAACCATCTTTTGGGATGAGTCAAGGCTGATATTAAGACGGCTGTCTCTCCTAGCTCGACATAGTGTGTCAAACATGCTTATAGTTAAACAAGTATTGAAATAGTTTTAAACATCCGCATTTTCACTCATATATTTTTCAAACCCTATTGTAGCCTCCTTATATATGACAAACATTTTCACCCTTACTCATTGCTTACTCTGCCTTTATTTGTTACATGCTTTATATTAGTTCAGTAATCTAGAATGTGTAACTGTTGTATAATGTTCAGACAAAGCGTAGAAAATTAGCAAGCCTTATAGTTTCAACAGGGTTACCATGGTCCGAGGGACTGTTCCAAATCAGCATACTAATTCACCCATTGAACATGGTAGTTGTGCAATGTACATGTAGAAACATTCAGATTGATTATGACTGATTTAAATTAATGGAATTTGTATATATTTCATTTTACCGATGATTTACTAGGTACACATAAAAATATCATTTATATTTATTAATGATGTTGCTGTCTTCGCTAAATAAAAAAAGAACAATTTTATTTTTTATTTTTAAAATTTGGGATTGTCTGCCAGGTAGCACATTCTATTGCTAATGAAATACTTTTGCAAAGTAACAAAAAAGCACAAATATAAAAAATTTCAAAATCATAAAATCTATCAATGATACAACCTAAATAACTTAATTAATCTTTACACATATAGTAACACAGGGGTTCTCACTAAGAATAAAAACAATATTCCACATTAAAGTGTGTAGCCTTTTCTTATGGTAATAGCAGCAATTATGTAACTAAGGGCTGCCATTTATTCATCAACAGTTGACAAAGACTGTAAGTAAATCAGCCCCCTTCTGTATGAGGTACAATGTTTGAGTAACAGAATGGGGCGCGGAAATCTATACCTTGGAGAAGCATACAAAGTGCAAAAAAATCATAAAGTGCAAAGTAAATTGTTTGGTTAGCCCATCACAGGGACATGGAGGAAGGAAGGCGTGCCAGGAACCATAGACAGGAAAGGACACTAAATGATAGACGATATTCAGCCTTAACCTGGTTAAATAGAATCTATGTTCTGGTTTCACAATCCATGACAGGTATGGCTCAATATTAGATAATGTGCAAATCTGCAAATATCTCATGACTGTAGGCCAATCTAGAACCTCCACCAGCCTAGAGCCTGTAGTAAGAAGATTTTCACGATTATAGATGCAATATCTACAACTTAGACTGTAAAAAGTGGGTTTTCTAAAAGCCATCCATGGAATTAGATCCATATCAACCAATCTTATGCAATAAGCCAACACTCCTCTAGAAAAGTGGGCTTGTGGTGTACACTATGTTTTCAGTGACAGAAGTAGTGATGCCAGCTTTATATGGTTTTCAGTGAAGCACATCCCTAACTCTGTGTCAGTAATAAAGCTCACCATCTCCCTGGGGATTGCTATCAATCTGCATTAAAAAAATATTTTCAGTAGCCTGGAGTTTCCCAACAGATGTATACCCCCAAACTCCTGCTCCTTGTGTTCCTACTGCTAGGCACTTGCTCTTACAAAGCTGGACAATCTTCCTGCACAGGTTTTTGTCCTAGTCTTTTCCCAATCCTAAATATAACCTCTCCTATTCCCCCCATTTTTGCACCCTATGAGCTATTAACCGAGTCCATGTCCCATTTGAAATAATTTAAAGGTGATGTAACTGCAATTGGTCTCTCTCCCTTGAAAAAAGTTTTAGTCTATCCAAGGAACATCTTCAGTACACCCACTTAGAGCTGTATTCAGGGAATTAATATAAAATGAGAAAAGGAAGGGGGCTGATATACAACCCTGCTTGATTCCCCTTACTAACCTGATGGGGGGTTTACAATCCCCATTACGTTTGTAACATACTCTGGTAGAAGAATCCTGATACAGCTGCCTTAAAAGTTGTAATAATGGGGTATCCATGCCTGTGTGTTCCATCAGACCCTACAATATGTCCCTTTCTACCAGATCAAAGGTGCAGGAGAGATCCATGAAAGCCATATGGAGTACATCTCTCTTGGCCTTCACGTATTTACCAAAAAT
This sequence comes from Pleurodeles waltl, assembly GCF_031143425.1. Taxonomy (NCBI): domain Eukaryota; kingdom Metazoa; phylum Chordata; class Amphibia; order Caudata; family Salamandridae; genus Pleurodeles; species Pleurodeles waltl. The sequence continues at coordinate 285,173,449 of NC_090447.1, forward strand.
AAGAGTGAGGTCTAGCACCTGCTCCACCGTTCCCAAACTAGAATGGAAACCATACTGTACAGGGCTGAGGAATGAGGTATCCTCAGCCCAGGACTCTAATTTCTCCAAAATGACCAATCCCAATAGCTTTAACATTGTGTCAATCAATGAAATTCGTCAATAACAAGATGGCAAGTTTCGATCACCTTTCTTATAGATAGGGATAATTATTGATTCCTTCCAAGATGGAACCAAACCACCTTTTACTGCTACTCTTAAAACATTTGTAACCAATGGGGCACACAGGGTTATATTTAATTTATGGGAACCCCACCAGGCCCAGAGCTTTGTCATTTGATGCAATCTTTATGTCGTCAGAAACAGACGTTAGATCTACCAAATCAGCCGTCCTTGAACTCAAACCCACATTAATTTCGAGTTGATCCTTCCCTGTTCTCAGGATACAAGACTGAAGAATTATGGACGACTAATCTACAAAATCAGCCGTCCTTGAACTCAAATCCACCTTCATTTCCAGTTGATCCTTCCTTGTTCTCAGGATTAAAGACTGTAGAATAATAGTCAACCAAATCTTGTTTCGAAATCTGATATGTGACCTCCCCAGACAAGTTGTCTTTGAGAAATAGACGGTTGACTACACTCCAAAATGATTTAAAATGTTTAAGTTGAGCCACCTTACATAAATCCTTCCATGATTCTGATTTCAGATTTCCTCTGTTTAAGGGTTTGTTTGTATTTAGATCTTGCTGGTCTTGTATCTGCAGTATTACGAGGAGTGAAATTGGCGGTTGATTTCAGTAATTGCAAAGATGATGTACGTTCATGAGAAAACCATGAATTACCCCGAAGGCTTTTAATGTTTTTTATAGATTAGCCCATCAAGTATTCCTTTAAAGTCCATTAAAATTGCTCAAAATATTTACGGGGTCCTCTGAAACTAAAAGCCAACCCAACATCTCCTTACTATTTTTAACAACCAAATTTTCACAAAATGTCTTTGAATTTCAAATGGACCCCCCTGTCCGGTGTATAAGCTATTGGTGCCATGGAAATTCCAGATGAACTAGGAACCTGACACAGGCCCAGCATTAAACTGACAGGGTTATGGTCAATAAATGGAAGTGGGAGAACCTCAGAATCGAGGGCATACTCAACCAAATCTACTGATATCAATATAAAAACAATTTTTGAAAGTAGGTAAGTTTGAATGACCTTCCCCCTGAACATCTGATGCAAAGGTTAAATTTAAGGACAGAATCGGGAGGTTTAAGGCTTCACCATAGGTTGAATGTGTAAAGTGACTGGTATCATTATCCTGAAAGTCAGTATAATCACTTATGTGGTTTCCCTCATAAGGGCATTCAGAAGTGCCAAAATCACCAACGCAAACAACACAAAAAGAATTCCCTCTATCAACACACCCAGCTATTTTCTCATGCAAATCTTCAATGAAGTACGTGGGGTGTAAGGTACAAAAATTCAAAGAAAAATTGATTAATAAAAAAATGTTAAACTGACTAGGAGGATGGAGTTTTAAAATTTGAAAATTTGGCTCAGATTCTACTAACTTAATATCTACATTCCTAAATGAGTACAAATACTATATACCCCCCACACCATTCCCCCTGGCTCTACCAACAGTACTGCTGTGTCGCATTCAAACAATATGACTTTAAACCATTTATAGCTAGGCTATCCAAATGCCAGGTTTCCAGACAGCAAATCACATCATGATTTCTAATAAAGCAAAGCCACTCCATAGTTTGCAGTTTGTTTCAAGTCCCTGCAACACTCCAAGATAAGAAGGACACACCTTGTTTAGGCCTAGAGGCCTCTTGTATATTCTGTTTCCCTTCGGGCTGCCCATCGTCTTCTTGTAAACCAGAGATCCCCCTTTCTACCCTGTGACGAAGTCAATCACTTATCGATAAATCGAACAACACAGAAAACGGGTTCACAAGTAGGAGCAAGGGGACCGATTGACTACCTGGCTGAGAGATATTTGTACACCTTGTCCCACTAACCTGATGGGTGGATGGATGTAAACGCATGTAAAAAAAAACAAAAAAACAAGGGGTAAAATAGACAAAGGATCAGATTTTAATATACCTATATGGACTTTAGATAAAATATCCCCTGCAGTCCTGGGCCTACGAATATTCACAATCACTGTGTCACCAGAATAACGTTTCTCAAAAGGACTAATACCACCCACTCACCTTACATATAAGATCTCTTGGGTCAAATCCCACTGAGAATTTACCAAATACTGTTGAAAATGTACCCTTTGGGTTGACCAAAATAACACCTTGTTTTTAAGTGGGGCTGTCGAACCCAAAGAGCCTGCTGGTAATCGTGTAACACTTGTCAGTATTATCACATAAGTGCGTCGATAATAGGGAGAGGATTTGAATATGTAACCTTACTTTGCCTCCTTGGTCTCTGATTTAATGCAGATGCTAAACAGCCAGCCCTTTGAGGGGGAAGGATACACCCTTCCGGCAGACCTAATAGGCTGACTTGTGTTGTTAGACACCACCCTTAGGACCTCTAGCGCTCATATCACCGAAATGTTGCACCTCTTGGGTACTTGCTGAGGAATCATGATTGCAGGGAGACCTGATGGCAAAGGTACTAAGGACCCAGAGCCAGGCATAGCAATTAAGGTTTTTCAGACTCCTCTTCCCTTACCCCAGATTTCCCATAAATTGGCAAATTAGATAGAAGCATTATTTTGGTTTTGATACTAGTTAAACGTCCATAAACTGGGTGAAGCTTAACGTCCAGAATCTCACCTAAATAGGAGTTGAAATGATTTAAAAAAATAATCGGGGATAGACTGAGATTGTGCAGAATGCTGCAGGCCATTTGGTTCCTATTGCTGCTTCCCTTTATTTAAATCCAGATCCAGCAGTCTTTTCAGTCGCTTAGATGATCTCTCAGTTTCTACTTCTGAGTCACTTGGTATCGGGGCCAGGGCTGGGGGTAGTCACAATGTTACAGACTTCTCGCTTCATGACAACAGAAGCCCCCAGTTCACCGTTATTACTCCGCCCACCTCCTAACCGGTCATTAGTGATTGCAGGAATCGCGGACTGCCTAGTAGGGGGTGCACTGCATTGGACACCTTTTCTCTCCACTAAAGCCACCAGCGACAATAAGGGGGTGCCAAAAGAAACTCTGCGGTTAATGACAGCTACCGCTCCGGAAACTTAATTTCAATAACCCTTAACATAAAGTTATTGATTGTTGCACATGGTTGTTTTGTATGTAGGGCAATATCCCCTACTTGGGTTATCTTTTGTTTGCACATTCCCAAGAGCCAAAATCCCAACACCAAAGGCCATGAGAAACGGTCCGGCCAGGCCTCTGACGGACTATGACGGGCAGGGCCATCTTGGTGATTTTTAAAGACGTGCCTCCAGGTGCAAAAGAAATGGTAGCCTTTCCTGCCGCAGGGACTGGTGAGAAATGCAGTCCAGTCTGTGTCTCACTCCCCCGGTGTTTGCACATCAGAAGGATGGAAAGCTGAGTCAATGCGACCAGATTTCAAACTCATGAATCTCAAGTTTCTCATGTATCTCAGGAATAGGTTCTAACAATACCGTCCTTCTATGTCATCCCATATTTGCAAAACATTCCCTTTACAGATAGTTGCACCCTTTGTTATGTTACAGTTAAGGGAATACGTTGCTCGAACTTATTTTTAAACTCTTAAAAACTAAGCCAATTTACATAGCCTGCACTTAGAGCAATAAAGCGATGCCTTTACGATGAGATTTTGATTTTGTGACTTTGTTTCTAGTTAATTTAAACAATTTAATTTTTATTTTTGATACGTAGGATTGCCTGCCAGGTAGCACTTTCTATTGCTAATGACATATGTTGCGAAGTACCAAAGAAGTAAAATATTGGGATTCATTTCTGTGTTTTTTCTATCTACAAAGGAACACAAAATGCAACAAATATATCAGTCTTGGAATGCCAAGGCACTAATAAACCTTAACACAGTCTTGCGAGCAAGAACATAAAATGGCATCATGAACCCAAAATATCACGTTAAAAAATATACTTGAAAAATTAACATAAAAATGCAAGTTTAAAATGCCTAATTTAAAAACTAATGTTCAAACAACCAACAGAATTCCCATAATGCATAATTTTTACCAGGCAAATGACTCCCTAGGGGACATATATCAATATAGTACAAAAATATCCCTGTTTTCTTAATTAGTGGGAATTCAAAATAAGGCAGCAATTTGCCTGGTGTGACATTGTTAGGTTTCTGATTTTATGCAGTCGAGTAAACGAGGCTCCAGGCTTCAACACCATTTGCAAGATTTGCACATTATAAATACTGCGGAAAGGGCTTAAAATCTACCCTACAGGGAGAGCACATTCACCGCAAAGGCATTTCTATTTTATTAATAATACACGTATAAATTATACGGTATAATACGTTGAATCCATCTTGCATGATACCAGTGGCACTTGCTGTTTGACAGTGACGTAAACATTGACAATCATGCCAGTGTCCTAAAATAAAATGCCGAATACTTTTATTACTCTAGACTCATTGTCACCATTTTACATTACGTTATATCATTCCTCTGCAATTATCTTTAAGGTCCTGGTTTAGGGACTGTTTTTTGTGTTTGCACTACCTAAAGTGAAAACGTTTATCTAGGAATTTCTCTGAGTTCATGCATGAACTACAGATATCAACGGTGGGAAACTGAGAGGGAATTACTGCTCACGGCTATCGACTTGCGCTGCCTGTTATCCATGCATTAATTAGAAAAAAAGTTATTAGATGCGTGTGTTTTAAATTATGCAAGCACACAGTAAAGGTCCTGAGCTTTTGCTGAGCCAGCCCAACTGTACATGATAGGGCCCCTGGCGGTAATAATGGGTCTTTCAGTCTGATTCAACGTCTTCTCACAGCTTTCAGTCTATCATTGTAATGATTACAAGAACAGCTATGGGGCATATTCATACAGAAGTGGTGCAGCACGGTGCTGCACCAAAATTGACAGTGTCACGCTGTGTCACTTCTAAAATGCAGGCATGAGCAGTATTTACACCAATATGGGGTACCCCTGTATTTCCCCTAGCACTAACGCTAAATTTAACTGCCAGCGCCAATGCAGACTTCCTTGCACCCTAGTGCAATAGTGTTTGCATTGAAGAGAATGATTGTTTATGTGCAGTAAGGTGCCACATCCTGCACATATACAATCTACAATGGAGATTTGTCTATGTCTACAATGGCGATTTTTCTATGTGTGCAGCAAAATGCAGCACACATAGAAGTAGCAAATCATCATTATTGAATGAACACCTTCCTGCACATAAACAGTCATTCATGGCATTTCGCTCTTTCTACGTGTACTGCTGAATGCAGCACACTTAGGAAAAGCAAAAACTAGGAGAAATAAAAGTATTTCTCCACGTTGCGCCATGCTAACACCACCTCTGGGTGGCGTTAGTTTTGGACCTGCCACTGATTAAGAATTCTTGTAAATCTGGGGCAGCTTCAAAAACAATGGGTGTTGCAGTGGAATGCCTACAGTAACACAAATTACACGCCCCTCTGCCGCTAAAAACTGTGTTGGAAGGGTCCATTTTTACACTGCGGCGTTAAGCTACAAAAAGTGGCTTTGCGCTGCCGCATAAATATGGTGCCGTGCACAGAGCTACAGGAGCGTCACAAAAAGTGTTGCTTTGGTGGTGCTAGGGGCATGTAAGTATGCTTCTTTGAAAAAATGTAATGTATAAAAACACACAATTAATGACCCAGTCACGCAAATTATGTGCACGAGTCTCTAGTTAAATTACTTAGCAATCCACTCCATTATAGGAAGCACAACATGCAAATAATGGCAATAAAAGCGAGTTTCCAGGGATGAGTAACAAAGGTTCATGGAAATTTAAATAACTTATGCCATGAATAAATTATACCCACTTATATGCATAATGCGTGCATTTCTGTTATTCCAGGTACATTTCCTTAGCGCATCAATCACTCATGGCGCAAATGAGATATACATGCTATTCACAGAAGCAAAGAACATTCTGCTTACAGCTCTTGCGCCACGTTCCATGCAGTCAACATTTTTGACAAAGCATTAAACTTCATGTAAATATTGATTATCGTACAAACGTTTTACCCTCATATTTGACCTCTGTAGCATCAGGGTGAAGCAGCATATTCTTTTATTTCGCGAAGAGTTAGAAGACATTTTGTGTTTTTTGAAAAACAAATTAAATCAAGGGGCCTAGCTTCCATTAGTGCAGCAGGGCATTGGCGCTTGGGCCAAGGAGTGTGAAGTATTCACAACAAGCCAGTTCTGGCTTCATGATACAATTTTGCAGTCATTAAACTGCCCCTAGGTATATGCCATTTTTTACTTTCTGCCCATCTTGTTTGGATTTTCTGTGTAAACACATTTTTCAAACAAATTAGATTTCGAAGTCATTAAATTGCATCGTACTCTTCGAAAAAAATAGATTTTTAGCAAATAAAATAATTCTTGAATGTCGGCTGGGATTTAGGCACATGAGTTCAACCTTAGCCTTAAGCCTTTCATCTTTGCATCTAAATCCATAAGGCTAATTGTTAAGAATCCGGTTCAGAGGGCTCCATTTGTAGCAATGAGGGACTTTCAACAGTGACAATCTTAGATCCCAGGTTTGTGGAGACCCTAACAGGAAACGAAGTACTCCTGTTTTCGAACTTTATTGCAAGGGTAGTGAGGCAGAGCAGTCCAAGCCTTACTCAGGAGATATGCAGTGTGCCATAGACTCAGTGCTCAGAAATGCAACATATCACTTAAAATTGCCGTCCAGTATGTTTTCTTGTTAAAAAAAGAAACATACTTTATCATACACACTGATAAATCCTACGCACTAATTTGCAAATATATGCAAAATTGCAGGTAGAAATGTTTATGGTGACAGCCTCTTAGTTAGAACCCCTTTCACAATCAACAGGGGGTTCTAACTAAAGAAGGTTCCCACAGATCAGGCAAAACCTTTATGATGAGACACCTCCAACAGTACACTCTTACCAGTGGATGAAAACACCTCAAGTCCAATTCCAACAAAACTGAAGTGCTGTTCTTCTGGAGAAACACATCCATATAGGAACTCAGCTGGTGGCCAGCCAAACTCAGACCCACTCCCATGCCAACAACCTCTGCATTATCCTCAACAGCAAGCTGACCATGAAGTGATAAATCAATGGAGTCGCTTCATCCTGCTTCACACCCTCCACGTGCACCACAGAATCTTCAGGTGGATTCCAATCAACTCCTAAAAAAGTCACTTAGGCCATTTTCACCAGCCGCCTAAACTATGGCAATGCACTGTACGCCAACACCCCTGCCCAACTCCTCAAAACACTCCAGGCCATACAGAATGCTGCAGCATGACTCGTCCTGGATGTCCCTAAATCAGCCCACATCACTCCACCTCAGAAACCTCCACTGGCTCCCTATCCAGAAGAGATGCCTTTTCAAGATCCTTACTCATGGCTACAAAGCATTATACAATCAAGAACCAGCCTACTTCAGCCAACAACTGAGCTTCCTCCAACCCACCAGATACCTGAACTCCTCTTTGTTGGCCCTCACACACACATCCTGAATCTGTCACAGCCACAGCAGTGGCCGGTCATTCTCCTACATCTCTGCCAAAGCCTGGAACAAACCACCCCTCCACCTCCATAAAGCACCCTTCCTTACAGACTTCAGAAAGAAATTCAAAACTTGACTTTTCAATGAAAACCTCACACGCCAGTGCCCAGATACCCTCTGGTGTGACAGTTCCATGCTCTTGAGTAAGCATTGAACACTAAAAAGATAATGCCCCCCCCACACACACCTAACGCAAAATAGAGCCTTCGGGTGAAAAGAGTCAGGCTTACTGGGTTTGTCAGTATGTCACCACAGTGGTTAATTGCCAAATCTTAAGGGCAAACTACAGTGCCACCAATATTGAAACAATTTAATGGGATATCATCTTTCAATAACATTTAAGAATAAATTGATTGATTCCCTGTTTTTACAGTTGAAGGAAATCAGGTTTCATCTGATCAATATAATGGAATGAATTAGTATTTCTCCTACATTTATATTTATTGCAAAGCATACAATGGACCTAGAAACAAACCTCCATGCACCTCAGAACCATAGGAGTTAAAGTCACAGGTTGAGGGTATTTCAAAAATGAAAAAAGATTCCCCAAGTCATATTTCTTTTCTCTCTTCTGAAAGACTTAGGGTAGCCCTTTCAAACTTTAGGGTGGGGCTCTTTTATGACTAATTGTCCACCACAGCTAGCTTCCCCACCCCAGGAATTGACCTTTCGCTGTGGTGCATCGACTCTCCTGAAGCACTGCAAAAAATATGCAATCCCCGTTACCGTCCTGACATAGCTCTTGTGTACTGACACAGGTGCCATGTTGTCCACAGTCAGCATGGGAGGGAACCTTTGCATTTGGTGTTCCTAACTACTCCTTGACATGAGCATTGGGTTTGGGAATGGCACCCAACAATGTCATCAGGCTTTAACTATTCCTGGGAGCCCCACTGGAGTGCAGCACAACAGTGCTTCACAAGGTACTCCCAGGGTGCTGGCTTTTCTAGTGGGATAAAGAAAAGAAGTAGCATGATATGCTTAGAGCATCATATTGACCCTCCATGGCTTTGGCCGTCCATATAATTTGCGAGTATAGAGTTTTGTTATGTGCCACGAGCCAAGGATGGGCTGGTTTCCTGGAGCCCATGACCTTTCTGTGGGGGGTAATCAATAAACTGCTGAGTGTGGCACCAATTTTCTCAGCCCAGCAGCCAAGCCACCTGCAATGCCACAGACAAGTTGAATGCTGTTTTCTCTGACTACATTGCGTTTATTATTTCCTCCTGAACTCTAATTTTTAGGAATTTCTAGAGGTTTGTTTTTAGACTATACAATGAAAGAGAGATCAAGTCATGTCCTCCTGCAACTAAGCACCTCACAACCTGCTGGCCAAGGTTAATTTGCAACTCTCAGGATCTGGTCCTCTGTCTTGCCTCCTAGTACTCTCCTTCACCTGGATTCTTTCTCAGTAGCATCCCACAGTTCTCAAATAGGATTACACTCCATGTCTGTACTCTTTAGATTTCACCGCCTCCTGACCACTTGCAGGAATCATTTTTGTCTAGTAACATTCAAGATTCACCCACAGGACAAGTCCACTGAAGTTCCTGGAAAAACGTCTCCTCCAGGGTCCCCAATAAGTCCACCCTCTACTGACCTCTAGAGGAAGTGGCGAGGCTAGTACCAGTAACCATGGAGACACATGTCTACCGAGACCAAGTAGGTACAAATCCAGACTGTCTCACCACTCTAGACAGTGGTCCATACACGGTTCCAGTGCTTCTCAAAGTCTCGATGTTGTGAAGAGGTTTTAGGTGGGTGTAAAAAACTCCAAAAATGAGCACCTCTGCCCAGTACAAAAATGATGCCTCATCACTCAACTCTTGCTCCATCCCTCCTGCATAGCAACTTGTGATTTTTTCAAAATGGAAACTTCAAGTGGCCACAACTCTCTCAGAACCATGAGCCCACCAGCAACTGTCACTTCTATAATGGATCCTTCACACCAAAATGTCAAAGGGTCCTCCATTAGAGAATTGAGACCGAGGTCTGGCTGCTTTCCTGTCATCTCCCTGGGAAGTGCGTACCCACTTATCTTTGGTTGGGTGTTAATGCAGATGCTGCCCCTCCCTCTTCCTCTCCCAGGAACAGGCTTAATACTTACCATATGGAAGGATATGTGGAGGATGCTTTGATCTATCATCTGGCCAGAAAAAAAATTCTCTTGACCAAGCAGGGTAGCCCAAAGCCTGAATATGCTCAAGCTCTGACTCAGAAAAATATCACATAATCAAAAATATGGGAAAAAGTGCGTGTGTAGTCAAATTGATTTTTGTATCCGCAGTTGAGACCATTGTGAACCTAGAAAATAATTTCTTAAACTTTTCTCTACGTTGAGCCAATGTAAAATCATTATTTGGAGCAGTTCCGCCTATATTGTGAATAGAGTAAAGTATTACACACTTGCAGTGAAGCACTACAGACTCACACTGTAGTGAAAAAGAAATGGGGATATTTTTTTTTTGAATGCCCAATTAAAAAAATAAGGCCAACACTGGTCATAATCAGTACATTAATGTTCTCACTTCTGACAGGGCACTTCGGGCCCAGATGCTAAACTGAGTTATATAGTATTAACACTCATTCAGCCTGGATACAGGTGCACACACCTGTGCACACATTATCATATGTTACTAGTCCTGAGCCTTTTAGCTCAGTTGTGCAGCTGTGGGCCTTAGTTTAAAAACCCGGCTCTTGCGTTTAGCACTCAAAATTCATTTTACCCGAGCTTACAGTGAATGAGACTCTAATCGATTCATTCACAGCAGAGATTCAAAACCAGGTGTTCCATACATTCAGAGCAGAGAATCATACATTCATTGGACTAAATTGAGTCACAATTGGGACATCTGTGATTTAAGTAAGTTAATCTCAGTATGATTTTAAAAAGGTGAAAATGGGAGATTGTATGTAATAATGACAGAAAAAGGTCAAGCTATTGAGAGGGATAATATTAGTGTTTTATGTTTAATTTATTTAATCATTTCAGAAAATAGTAAGAAAAAAAGTAACAAGAAAGCGTTGCAACAGACAACCATTTAACATGTATTTAATGTATTTAATATTTATTTTAAAGTGACTAAAAGGAATGATGTATGCTTCTTGGAATACTGAAAAAAAAACAATAACATGTAAGTATGCTAATTGAAAAGTAAAATGTACAATGTCCTGATTCTTGAAAATGTGCGTTCTGGATGTTGTCACTCTGGTTAATAACTTAGGGCCTGATTTAAATGTTGGTGGTAAGTGTCCAGCCATCGACCTTCCAACTGCAAACCCACCCGTTGCAACAACCGTGTGCCCTCTGTATTTAGATGTTGGCGCCCCATAGCCAAAAGCCTGCATTCGCACCGCCGTCTTTGCATTGAAACACCGCCCGCATTAGCGATGAGAGAGAGAAAAGTTGCTGCCTTTTGGACCCCAGCTACCCTTCCCATTGTGCATAACTGGATGCTTTACCGCCAAGCAAAAAGTGGTGGTTCAACCTCCACCTCTGAGTCAATGGCATGGGGGGTAAAGAGGGTGAAACTTACCTATTTTCCCCTTTCCACCTCCGTTTATGACTGGACACAACTGAACAACACCTGCCATCAAAGCTGCCACCGTCCCACAGAGAAAACATAACCCCTCTGTGACCAGGCTCAGAGGTAGGGAACTATCGTTGCCGGGGTATGTTGGATAGGCACTGCATGGGCGGTCATGTCCACTGCAGGCATGTACATGGCAGAGTCATTTTTTTAACTCACTTTGACATGCATATGTCTGGGACACAAGTGGATCACATAGGGATGGGGACACACTTCCAAAACACACATATCACACACATACACAACTGTCATTGCGGTCATCATTCATTGCCAAATAAATGCTGGCACAGCAATGAAGGTGCATTCCCACTCGACAAATGTGTCCATTGTGCACATTGCAAGGAGACCTGTACTAGTAGGTTTGTGCTATCTGGTGTGTATGTGAACGAGTATGTATGAGTGTGTTTCAGTGTGTGGTTTGACTGGTTGAGGTGGAGGTAGCTGGAGTGGGTGGTGTGGTTGTCTCGGTACGTGTGTCACTTGCATGTGAGATCGATGTTGTGTATGTTGTGTTGCTGTGAGACACATTCAGGTAAGTGCTGTTGTTGTATAGCGAATGCAGTTTGTGAATTGGGCCATTTGTCTTCTCAGGAATCTAAATAACTACATTATCAGGGGAGAAGTATCTGTCCTTAATGGAAAGAGATTAGACATGTGAAATACTTTTAATGAGAAAAAGAAAGAGAAGAGTAGCCAGTTTCATCAAGTGTTCTTTCAGTAAGAAGCTGAGGCCAGTAACTAAAGGACCAAGTGGCAAAGGACTAAGGGCCTATTTTAGATCTTGGCAGTAAAGGTCCCGCCATTGATTTTCCATCTGAAAACCTGTCTGCCTCCATGACGGTCCACACGCCTATTAAGATGTTAGTAACACCCATCAATCCAGAACTAACTGCCTTCATGGCAATGCACAATTATACAAAAAGTCACAGCAATCCCAGATACACATGTGTCCATACAGGTGTGTGCTATTACTATATCATATACATCAACAGCATACCCCATAGGAACCACTTATATCCATAATAATAATACTGTAGCAATTGCACTTCAAAATGTAACAAGTGGGTGTACATAGAATGTGCAACTAATCTTACTTCTAAACCGCAAACATGTCAGAGATGTGTGAAGGTAACTTGTCCGCCAGGTGTGTGCAATTTGTGACAAACATGAGATGCCATTTAACTATGCATATGTGCATTTTATTGACACATCATGTCAAAATAAACACACATGCATTCTCATGCCACAATGACAGAAACACATATAATTTTGGTGTGTCTAGTAACATGATCAACACTTGCACCAAAATGAATATGTCCATCACAAATGTACAACACTAATGTATACATAAAAAAAAAACTAAAATATACAACCTGTGCTTGTCACTGTCGTGAGAGGAAGTGCATGACACACACATTAGCAGAAATAACATCATCAGCAAATATTTAGTAACAATCCAAAAATAAGGCCAGGATTAAGTTCTGCTCAAAAAACGTATTTTATATAAATACGATAACTTTCTCTGAGTAAAATAAACATCAGTGCAAGAAAAAAAACAAAGGTACTAGGCCATTATTTGACGGCATGGGTTACATGCCCACATCTTGCCTCCTAATGTCAATGCCAAATTAAACCTCCTCTGGAAGGGGCATCTATGGGGCAGAGAGCAGGGACCTCAATGATCTTAATTGGGAGGTCCTTGGGTGTGGGAGGGGGTGTTTTGGGTTTGGGAGCGGTAGGTTGGGAATTGGAAGAGGTGGGTTGGGGTGTGCAAGGGGTACAAAGATGTCTGGGTGGGGTAGTCTTAGATTTGTGTTGGGTGGCCTGGGATGAGGAAGAAATCAAGGACAGGGAAAACACAAGGCCCTCCTTTGGGGAAAGAGGTAGATTGACTGGGAAGGAGGTAGGGTACTGTCATTGACTGTTGTGCATGTGTCTGTTGATGGTGGGGGTACCTGAGGGACTGCTGTATGAGGTGTATGTTTTGCTTTATGTTTTTAATGGGTGTCTGTTGTGTGGGTGAGTGTGGGCCTTTGTGTTCAGTATGTGTGTGTGGGTGGATGTATGTGTTATAGAGGTGGTGTGTGTGGTTGTGGTATCTGTGGGTATGCTGCTGCATGTGGTGACTGTGGGTGTGCTGTTGATGGTGTAGGTGTTTGTGTATTAGTAGGTGTGGTGTCTGTGGGTTTTGGTAGTGGTGACAGCAAATGTCTGTGTCATGGTGGGTGTGGTGACTGCAAATGTGCTGGTGGTGAGTATGGGTGTTTGTGTCACTGTGGGTGTGGTATTTGTGGGTATAATTGTGGTTATGGTGATGGTGTGGGTGGTGTCTGTATGAGTATGTCTGTAGTTCTTGTTTCAGTGTGAGGATGTGCTGCTTGTGGGTGTTGGAGTAGGTGTATGTCAAGGTGTGCATGTGCTCAGGATAGGGTAGGGAAGAGGGATGGGGAAGGGGTGGGAGTTGGGGCACATGGTTGGGGTAGGTGCGAGACTGCAGTCAATGAGGAGGACAAACCCTAGAATGACCAGTGAAGGCCAGACAGGGCACCATCAATGCCATCCAGGTAATCCAGAATTTGGGTACTATGACCAGCAAGCCCCTGAATGACATTCAATAGTGCGGTCTGGCCTTCAGCGATAGTTCACAAAAGATCAACAATCTCCTGATTTAGCTCATCCTGGGAGACCGGGGTAGGGGATAGCGCCTGACACCACCCCTTTTAGGGGAGTGGCTAGGGACAACTGGGGGAACAAGAGGGAGGGTGAAGATTGGAATGTGGGTGATGGATGATGATGCAGATTGGGTAGTAGTTGCACTAGGGTCGGCCACCACTGGAGAATGGTCATCTGTGGAGACCTCCAAAGAAGGTGATGAGTTACTTGTGGCCTCAACGCTAGTCCCCTCAACCTCAGTGGCACTATGTCCCTCTGTGTCAGTGGTGTCGGCACCAGGGCCACAGTGCCCAGCTCCTTTTCCATCAACATGGCTGCTTTCAGTTTCACCTTGCCCAGATCATGCTGTAAAACCAAATACAACAGTTTGAGAGTATCTGTATGAATGTAGTTTAACATGAACTTTGCTCAGAAATCATTTACTAAGTCAACAGATTACATCAGATTCAATGCGCTCAAACTTGGCTTCTTTATCATCAGTATCTCATGCCTGTGGGAAGAATTCCACAAACCCTCTGCCCACAGTCTAGACATTTCCCATGCTAGCTCACATACCATTTATGCCCTTTATCCCTTATCAACTTTTTTTTATCTATTCATGACTGATACCTGGCTTTGACAGCATTAGTGAATGCACAGGCCTGGATACATACCTAAACCACTGAGTATAGAGCAAAAACTCTTCAACATATCCAAAAATAACAGGTTTTGGGCCAGATATTGATTCATCAAGATGGGATACAACAACATCTATGTGATGGAACCTTCCATCTGCAATTGTCATTTTGCTCACCATCATTTCTTTCCCATCTGGACCTAAGTGACAATTACATGTCATTTGGGCTTTAAGTACCTCTGTCACCATTGTGTACACATCCCTGTCTGTTTCAATCCATACATTCTGGCATGAAAAGTCATGTTGGTTGAAACAGAATGAATTAACATGCACATTTGGAAAGACTGAGGCTTCATGACTGTCTACTTCTGTCTATATCAAAGAGCTGATTTTTGCTATCGAAACATTTTTCAAATAGATTTTGGATAAGGAATGATGCCATTGCATGCATGTTTCCAGTCCTTTTGGTGCAGTTGGTCATGATCATATTTTCATTGTACCAATATAAAGATTGAAACTGCAACTGTCCCACAAGTGTTTACTATGCCATGTCACCAATAATAGGACTTACATTACCTAGTCACATCTGTGATGGAGCATCACACCTGACCCAACCCTCAAATGGGGCATGTTTGGTACAGGTCCCTCATAACATAGAGAAAATGCAGGTACCCCTTTTATCTCATGCTGCCATGTTTTCGCTCTAGATAATACTTGGCTTGTGATGAAGAATCTTGTGACAAACTGGCACAAAATACATTACAAACACAGCATCAGACACCATCTGAAAAACGTAACCTCCAGAAATCCTCTTCGGCATTGGATGTGTGTCAACCATCATGTTGATGCCAAACTACATTGCTGTAAATTAAAAGGTTAAACTACAAGAATAGCTACATATAATAACACACCCTTTTGATGATGCTGTTGGACCCTCAACTGTCGTTCAATTTCTGGATAGACCACCGCAAGGAAGCAGGCCATTAGGAAGGTCAGGCCGCTGTGTACTCGGTGGGAGGCCTGACCAAGCTGGACTTTCGCTGAATTCCTGGTCCAACATTGGAGGTCCTCCCAACTCTTCCTGCAAAGTAGGCCACACTGCTTAAAGACCCCAGTACCTGCACCTTCTTCACAAATTATGCTTCTCATGGGCGTTGTCCTGTATAGATAAGAGCGAATGACAACCAAAGAGGTGTTAAGTGATTTTGATTGTTTGTAGTGCAGTCACACAATTTAGAAACAGCTCTCACAAGCATTCCCAGACAGACAGTACAGATTATCTACAAAGATTTCAAAGTTTCTTAGAAACACTAATTTGCAGTGATCTGTGGAGTAACCTGAACATTTTCTGCCTCACATTACCAATACAGGACACAAACATCATCTCAGCCAGGGATAGGGAACTTATAATGTAGTGAGTCCACCTCCATATTAGTCCAACTCATTGTGAGCTACTAAAGGCTAAACAACCTGTACATTATTTTCACATAACCACACACACAGCTACATTGGCTTAATGCCTAACCTTCTAAGAGTCAGACAATATGGTTTGCACCACAGACAGTGACAAAGGGGAGTAGGGGAGGGCTGCCATGTGTCAGTGAGAACATGGAGTTGGGTGATGCATGAACAAGTGTGTGTAATAATGGGACATACTTGTATGGCTGATTGCGAGCCTGTGGCGTTTAGACTGGCACTGCTGGCAATACCTTTCCCCATATGTGGCACCATGACATGTTTAAAACAAAACGTTACTCCAAATCCCAATTATGGCCTGTACATTCCCTTGACAGAACAGCATCAGACAACTCCAGATCTCTGAAAAGTCTTCTTTGATTTCAGATTTCCACCGTTTTGACCTAGGCTGTATGTTTCCACTTAAATTAAAGGTACAGTGTCTACTCGCCACTGGATGTAAGGGCCTGCATTTTGTCTATTTAAACCTGGAATTGTGAGCAACATGCACTGAAAACTTTTTATTTCAATGTACAGACAATTCTAGCATCCTCAAACAACACCCTGTACCCATCTTAATCATTCAGTTTACTACACGCCAATCAAAACACATCAGTCTTGAACACAAATAAACCGAATAACTTGTGCATAAAGAGGGAACAAGTTACTTTGGAAAAAAGTTCCCACTGAAAAATGTACCTGTTCCTCTGGTGTTCCATACAGCTGTCTGTATAGGGACAGGATATCCCTGGTGAGGATCTCTAGCTCCTCAACAGAGGCCCTGTTACCTGCATCCTAGCTCCTAGAGGTCAGTAACAGCAGAAAAAGAATTGAGGATGCCTCCTAAAACTGCTGGCTGCAGTGTTAGGAGGCAAGTGAAATTTTTTTCAATATGCAACATACAGGTTCACGTCGGATGCGATACATGATGGAGACAGACACAGCCGTTGGCTTTTGTGCATAGCCATCACACACTTTAGCCTATGGCAGAGTTAGTTGAGGACTGTTCCACCTACTACACTGTCAACTTTTGCTGACGGCTGTTGGGTAGCCAATGTCCTGATGGTGAGGTCAGGCAGCCACCATTTTAGGTCGGGAAGCTGTGTATTTTTAAATTGTTAGTGCATCACCAGCAGTCAAAATGGAGACTAGCGTTATACAAATGTCAGATATGAATGACACTGTTTTTGCCAAAATATAGCACATTAAAAAGTGAACCATGACTGTGTTTGACATCAATAGTTCCATGGGGGAAGTAATACCTCTATTGACGGTATTTTGACGAAAAAACAAGTACAAATAATACATTTCAAATGTATTATTTGCACATAATTGAAATATAAACATAGAAAACTGTGAGAATTTAAGTTGAAAAACATTGATAACAATGTGTGTACATATATAACACGACAGCCCTAATGTTACCAAGAATTAAGTTGTCTGTTGGTCATCAAAGTATGGTTTGACTATTTAAGCTGATAATTTATTTTCCATACATGCAGACCTTTATACCCAGATATGGGTAGGAAATGATGGCCTCAGGTCTTCAGATCATTTCTAGACCTTCCCACCATGAAGGCAATTGATGTCATTAAGAAGTTTCTGTTAAATAGGCCAATTCTCCTGGACTTGTGTCACCAGTTGGAGCCTGATTTCCTGTCTCACAATAGACATACAACAGCAATAACACCAATAATGAAACTCATGGCAGTACTTCTTGTTGTGGCCACTGGCTATTTTCAATACACTGTGCCAGTACCTGGGGACATATCCCAACCAACTTTCAGTGGTGTGCAACAAGAAGTCCTTTTTTCAATGCTGAGATGCATCAAAGCTACATCCAGTTCCCATGACAACAGGATTTGGCTACAGTGAAGAGAGAATTTCATTCTTTGGGTAGACTGCCACATGGGTTGGAGCAATAAATGTTACTCATTTTGACTTGGTGCCACCAAATGCAAGGGAACAGGTCTACTGTAATTTGAAGAGCTTCCATTCCATAAATGTCCAAGTTGTCTGCTTAGCAGATTTGTGCACCATATCCCTGCAAATGTCACAACTTGGACCAGAGAGGGTGTGGCTTGTTGGTAAGTAGAATATGGCCTGGGATAATTTGCTTGAATACTAGTTTAGAACGGTACAATGGCTTGATATGATATTAATCTATTGCTATTCTGCTTCCATGTATGAGATTTAGCTTATCCTAACAGACCATGGTTGTTAGCACCACTGATGAATCCAACACCAGGGGAAGTCTGATTCAATGAGGCCCATGAAAGGACACAGAGGCCAGTGGAGTTGCCTTTTGGGCTCCTCAAGGCCCCAGGTTTAGGTACCTGTACAATACCGGTGGAGCCTTCCTCTAATCACCCGATAAGGTCTGCCAAATCTCGATTGCCTGCTACATGCTCCACAATATCCCCCTGTGATGGAACATCCCAATAATCACAGAGTATGGAGACTGTGAAGAGTCACCAGGTGAGGATATTGAAATGCCAAGTGAAGATGATAGTAGTGAAGAAGAAGGAATTGACCTTCATCAAGATGTTTCTGACCACTTCTTCACCTGATTGTAAGTTTACCTTTATACACTATAACTTCCAATGTCAGAACAACTTGTGAGATAGGGAATATACCAGTCTTCAATTGTAATTTGGTATGAATGGTCAATTCAGGAAAGGCCAAGCCAAATATGTTAGTAGATCTGAGTTTCCCTACATTGACTACTGAGAATATTGACAAAGATTAACTTTGCTTGTGGTAAGTATATCCTCCGATCCTGTCTTTTGAGTCAAATTCAATATATGAAGTCATTAATTAGCCCTCGTTATTCTTTTTCAGGGTCCTTCAGAAAGTTATCTGCATTTGGATATTTCAAAGTTGCAAAACTGCAGTGATATGTCACTGTTATAAAGGAAAAAATTGAGCATGTGTTGATCGTGGGACAGACACCCAATTGGGATGGACAGATCTTGTACAGAGACATCTTGCACAGGGATTGAACTGATGTTCTTGAGGTAGTATAAGACCTGTTTTCTTTGGGATATTGCCATCAAGGTAAGATATGCAGTGTAACTTGCTCAAACCACATGTGTATGTAAAGCCATAGCATACTGTTCTTCCTTCACACTAGCTAAATCTTCAATTTGTGTTCAGTGGAGGTAGCTATTGATGTTGCCTCATAGTTGATAGAACTTTTTCTTAGCACAACACTGAGTGGTGGTTGTGACAATGCACCAGATACTCCCACAGTGTCCTGAAATGGTCATGTGGCCTCAAATTGTGTTACTGCAGTGATGTAGACTATTGGTGTTATTGATATAGGATTCCTATTGTGAGGGCAAGATGTATGGCTTCTCCAGCTGAGGCCATGTATCAATGATAGTTTGTCTGTTTAATATGACCCATGTAATATTCCCTTTCTTCTATGGTGTGAAGGTTGTGGAGTGTCCACCTCCAAATGGCACAAACTATTGGGGTTATGCATGGTTTACGAAACTCAACTCTATTTGACAAAATGATGGTGGAAGACTGACATAAAAAATTAAATGCCATAATAAATGCAACAACAGTCTTATAGTTTGTCTATATTTCATTATTTGCATGACACAAAGGAACTGTACAGTGTTTCAGACAGTGGGATAAGGAATTAAATAAAACATCTATCATGGTGGATGAAAGTATAGTAGTTGGGACAAAAATGTACAAACTAAAACTGTCCTCTAAAAAGATAAATATGTCCCTGAAATAGTCCACAGAGTGAATGGTAGACAAACTCTGGAGAAAATTAGGATCTGCGTCTCTTGGAGGTGATCGTGGAGGTCTTGCCATCCTCTCCTGGTGGTCCGGAAGAGGGTGCACAGGTGCAGGGACTAGTGTGGGGGGAGCAGGTTCCTCATGTGATTGGGCCTTCCTGTCTGTGATTGACAGTGGTGAGCTTAGTCCAGATGTTGAAGGACCACAGGCAGAGGAAGGTAGTATGGGAAAAAGTCCTGCACCTGTGGTGATAGATGTCAAAAAGCACCCCCAGCCAAATAGCTCATTTTGTTACTGTGCCTGCATATTTCCAACATGAACTCCCTTTGCACCTCCTTGATCACCTGAAGCTCAGTTATGACCTGGCTCATCACATCTTGGAACTTTTTTACTGCTCTCAAGACTCAGTCAATAGTGGTATGACTGACAAAGACAACTGTGGCCTCACTTTCCTGATCCACTGATTCCCTCCTATGATGGCTACCCGCAGTACCCTGTGCTCTGGAGGCAGTGTGCCCTGCCGCTCTGGGTCCTGGCACAACTGGAGGTGGTGTCGGTGTTGTCTCAACAGCAGCCAGGTCTGGGGGGCACAAGCTTGTTGTAAAGTCCCGCAATACACAGGATGTGTAGGTATTCTGATGTTGCAGCTGTCGTACGAGGTGTAGTTGTGGACTGAGTGCGACTTTCTGAAGCTGTCTGACCTGATAGCCAGCTGGACCAGTCTGCTCCCAATCATCCGGACTTACAGAAGTGGGGTCCTCAGTGAAGGCTTGACCCTGGTCTGGATTGGAGGTGTATTGAGTGGCAGACGGTGGTTCACTGGCCCAGGGGGTTGGATCTGAAAAGAATGTAGACAATATGAAATTAAAATGTGGTTTGTATCTCATATGTATCTTTAGCTATAAATGGGATGTTAGAAATGCGGTATCTAGTTGGCAGTGGTTTGCACCCTGTCATTCCCAACAGTCCGATGTCATTCAGGAGGGAGTGTGGGCCAGTCACGGAGTTGCACTGATCTCAGGTAGAGTACCTTGGAAAACGAGATAACATATCAGAGGTGAGGTATCCCTGGAGCCAGTGCAGCGTCAGTTCCTTGCTGCTACAGGGGAGGTGAAGTGTTGGTTCCTTACTGCTAGGCAGTGGAGGTGAGGTTTTGGTTCCTTATGGTTGCAGGGAAGGTGATGCAGCATTGGTGGTGAGGTGTTAGTTCCCTACAACAAGGCTGGGTCAATGAATCCATGAGGTCAAAATGTGAGGCATCGACTGTGTGGTGCCACAATCACACCATTGGGCTACAGGTGCTGCAGCAGAGTCGGAGTTGGGTGTCATTGATGTCTGTGACATGGCACTCGGGACTCACACTGTGGTGGCATTTCAGAGATGCTGTGTCGGTTGCGGTAATTGCACTCATCGGGGACTGTGGCTCAGGTGCAGGCAACGGTGTGGAGTCATACAGCTGCACTGGTTCTGAAGTCACTCTGGAATCAACGTGCTTCTTTCTTTTTGGTTACACCAGAACTCACTTCCAAGAACGCAGAAACTGGATTTGACACCACTTGGTAATTCAGGACTCTCAGCAAGAGAGCCAAGGTGGTGGCAGATAAAGTCTTTGATGTCCCTGAAACTTCTTAACAGGAGGCAATTTCAGTCCAACCCCTTGGAAAACCTTCTAAAGCAGGATTAGAAAGCAAAGTCCAGTCCCTTCACTCCCAGGACGGAAGCATCAAGCAGCAAGCCAGTACAGCAAACCAACTGGCAGAGTGGCAGTCCCTCATACAACATTCAGCTCTTCTTCCTGGCAGAATGTCCTCAGTCCAAAAGGATTCTTACTTTAAGTTGTCAGAGGTCCAATACTTATGACCATTTCTGTCTTTGAAGTAGGCAAACTTCAAAGAGAATTCTTGGTAGTGTACAAGACCCTGCCTTTCCCTGCGCTGGCCTCCAACACACTCCAGGGGGTTGGAGACTGCTTTGTGTGAGGACAGGCACAGCCCTATTTAGGTGCAGGTGTCAGCTCTTCCCATCAGTCTAGCTCAGGAAGACCCATCAGCCTGGTAACAGGCCATCAGGATATGAAGAGCACACCTCACCTCCCTTTGTGTGACTGTCTAGAGTGAATTCACAAACAGCCCAACTGTCATCCTGACCCAGATGTGCATTCCACAAAAAGGCAGAGACACAGAATGATCAACAAAGAAAAAAGCCAAACTTACAATTTAAAAACAAAAAATTCACCAAATATGTATCTTTAAATTGTGAGTTCAGAGACCCCAAGTTCCATATCTCTGCTCCCAATGGAAAATCACCCATAAAATATATTTCAAGGCAATCCCCATGTTGCCCTATGGGAGAGATAGTCCTTGCAAAAGGTAAAACCTAATTTTGCAGTATTTCACTCGCAGGACATGCCTTAGGGTGGCCACCCTCAACTTTTTGCCTGCCTCCCTCCACTTTTTGACACTGTTTTTGCTGGTTTTAGGACTCTGTGCAGTTCTAAAGTGCATATGCTCTCTCCCTTAAAACATGGTAACATTGGCTCATACCCAAATGGCATAAATTAATTTAATGGGCTGGGCTGGTTGACAGCACCTTGTGTATTTCACCCAGACAACCACAAACACAGGATACACAGTCACAAGTGCATTCATCTGCATAGTGAATGGGTCTTCCTGGGCTGGAATGGTGGAGGGCCTGACACTTACATTACAAAGGACAGTGGCCTCCCCTCATGCAATGGACTGCCAAACCCCCTACTGTGCCACTCTTTGAAGTCTCCCCCACTTCAAAGACACTTTTGGGTATATAAACTGGGTCCCTAACCTTAGCTACTCAGGCACTTCTGGATCTGAACCTGCAACCTGCCAAGAGGAGCTGCCTGGCTGCCCAAAGGACTCACCTGGACTGCTTTGCTTTGAAGGATGTTTGCCTTGCTGTTGCCTTGCTACCTTGCTGGCCTCTGGCTCTGCTGAGAATTGCTCTCCAAGGGCTTGGATTGAGCTTGCATCATGTTTTCTAAAGTCTCATGGCCAAAAATAATTCACCTCTGCAAAGGAACTCCTTGTGTGGCGAAAACTGGCACACAACCTGCCGGAATCAACATATAGCCTGCCTATCAGTGAAAGAATCACTGCATTGCTGAAACGGAACAACGCAGCCCAGCGTCCCAGGTGGAGATCGACGCAGAGGCAGTTTTGTGACTGGAACTTTGACGCACAGCCCACTGGGTCGACGCATCGCTGAGCCGGAAAGACACAGCCTGACTTCCTACAGGAGGAATCGATGCACCGCCTGCCGTGCAACAGAAACTCCGACGCATCGCCCACCGGATCGAGGCAGTAACCCTGTTTTTTCATCCTGCATGCCCAAGATTTCCACGCATCGTCCCTGGGCATCAAAAGACCCTGCATCACAAAGAGAATTGAGGCCTGCATGCCAGAATTCGACGCAAAGTCCTTGCCGCATGGAAAGTAAATGATGCATCGCCTGTGAGCGCCTGGAAATCTGATGCACACCCGTCATTTTCCTCGCATACCCTCCTCTGTGGTCTCCATGTGTGTAATTGTGATGCGTTCCAGGTACTTTGCTCTTGCAAGAGACACTTGTTGCTTTTTAAAGACTTAAGATTCTTCTTATCATTACAAAAAGTGATATTTCTACTTGTACTTATCAAATCTTGATTGTTTTGAACTTAATTCATTCAGATAAATATCTTATATTTCTTTCAACTAGTGTGGTGTATTTTTGTGGTGTTTTCACTGTGTTATTGCATGATTTATTGCACAAATACTTTACACATTGCCCTCTAAATTAAACCTGACTGCTAAGTGCCAAGCTGCCAGAGGGAGGGCACAGGATAGCTTGTATTGTGTGTGACTTACCCTGACTAGGATTGTGGTCCCAACTTGGACAAGGGTGCATACCTCTGCCAACTAGAGACCCCATTTCTAACATTGGTGAACAGTGGTCAGGATAGGACTGTATTTGTGCAGTAACATACAAAAGCTATGTGTACACTACCTACACACAGTTAAAGGTCAACATGATTTATTTCTCTTTTTCTGCAATTTAATTTGCCATTTTAACCTAATCCTCAAACAACATGTCCTGGATGGGTCTCAAGGAGGAGCTTGAGAGTTCGACTTAGCCAAGCTGGATTCATACATTGTCAGCCAGCTGAAAGGGTTCTGCAAGGGGATGGCAGTACCTACCCGGGGTGCCTCCAGTAAGGAGGAGACCCAAAAGGCTCAGAGGGCCTGGGCAGAAGCCCGTTCACAAGAGAATGTTGAAGTGGAGGAGCCAGAGGATGGCCCCTCAGAGTATTTGTGACCAGCAGTGGGGGATGTTACCCCTGGAATTGTTCCCCCTTATGAACCAGGGAGCAGTGCCTCTAGCTATGGCCTGACCGCAGAGGAAAGGAGGGAAGAGAGAGAGTTTCAACTGCATATGGCAAGGTTAAACATGGAGGCAGAGGAGAGGAAGGCTGAGAGAGAAGCCAAACAGGCTGCAGCTGAGAGGGAAGCCAAACAGGCTGAAGTTGAGAGAGCAGCCAAGCAAGCTGAGGCTGAAAGAGCCTTGGCTGAGAAGAAACCTGATTCTGAAAAGAGTCCAGGGTCCTTTGACAAGAAGAAAGGGAAGTTTGTACCCAAATGCAAATACTGGAGGGCAGGCACTAGGATTGGCTAGTGTAGCACTCCGGAAGGAGGTAGTCCCAGATAGCTCCGTGGAACAGATATAGGTAACCATAGTGTCCCTGGGAGATGAGGTAGAGCTCAGGTCTCACCTGGAGATGTTAGGTTTGCCTGAGTGAGTCTGCATGACCACACGGTCCATGGCTGCCGGGAAGCAAGTCAAGGGCCTCTGGAGCCTGGAACAATGGCACGGACAGCTGCAAAGAAGAGGGGCAAGGGGCACGGGAAACTGGCCCCAGAAGTTCCTGTTCTGGTTGACGGGGTCCCAGAGGAGGAGGCCCCTGAGCCAACTGGAAGGTCATTGCCACCCTGGGTAACCTTCCTGAGCTTGCTGGCTGACAAGTTGAGGGTGGGTCAACCAGGGAGGAGTTCTACAAAGTGCAGAAAGAGTGCCCCACTCTTGAGGGTTTGAGGTGACAGGCCACAGCCCATGCGTCAGGTAAAGCCTCTGGTGATCACCATATCTATTGGGAGAAAAATCTCCTTTACAGTGAGCCCAAGATGCCAGAAGCCGATGCTCCCCCATTGCTACTGTGCCTTCCTACTGAGTTTGGCTCACAACATCCCCCTGGTGGGACATTTTGGGCAAGACAAGACCTTCGCCAGGCTTGTCACCCACTTTTATTGGCCCCGAATGAGGGTGGCCTCAGATGCTTTCTGTAGGTCTTGCCCAACCTGCCAGGCTTGTGGGAAGACAGGGAAAAGGCTCAAGCCCCCCCTGATCCCACTCCCCATCTTTGGCACCCCCTTTGAAAGGATGGGCATCCACATCATCGATCCCTGTGATCTCACAGCTGCCCTAGGCAACAGGTTTATCCTGGTTTTGGTGGACCATGCCACATGCTGTCCAGAGGCAATCCCTCTAAGGACAGTGACTGTACCGGTGGTGACCAGAGCTCTATTGGGGATATTTACCCGTGTGGGATTATCAAAAGAGGCTGTGTTTGACAGAGGCACAAACTTCATGTCTGCGTACATGGTGTCCATGTGGGATGCATGTGGGGTGACTTACTGGTTCACCACCCCTTACCATCCTCAATCCTTTGGGCTTGTGGAAAGGTTCAACAAGACCCTAAAAGGCATTATCACAGGCCTACCTAAAGCCATGAAGCATACGTGGGACATCCTCTTGCCATGCCTTTTCTATGCTTACCGAGAGGTGACCCAGAAAGGGGTCCGCTTTAGACCCTTTGAACACCTCTATGGGTACCCTGTTAGGGTATGCCTAAGCATAGTGAAAGAGGGGTGGGGGAAAGCTCCCAGGTAAAGCCCCCCAGGATGTGGTCTGTTACATGCTGGCCCTCAGCATTCAGATACAACGATTCTGGAAACAGGCCAAGAGCAGCCTCGAGGCCAGCCAGAAGGTGAGGAAGCAATGGAATTACCAGAAGGGCACCCTGATAGAATTCTCACCTGGAGATAAAGTATGAGTAATGGAGCCAGTAGAGTCTAGAGCTCTCCAGGGCTGTTGGACTGTCCCATTCGAGATCAAGGAGCAGAAGGGGGAGGCCATTTACTTAGTGGACCTCAAGTCCCCTAGAAAGCCCCTAAGGGTGCTCCATCAGAACAGGCTGAAGCCTCATTTTGAGAGGTCTGAAACCAGCATGCGTCTGGTGACACATGAGGGTATGGAAGAGGAGAGTCAGCCTCTCCCCAACCTCTTCTCTGCAAGGAAGGTGACGGATCAGTAGAGGGTGTCAATCCCTGACCCTAAATCAGAGAGGAGACTGCTATGAGTTATTGGAGCAGTTCTCTTCCCTATTTTCCCTCATCCAGGGGCTCACACACTTGTGTCCATGACATTGACACAGGAGACAGTCCCCCTGTAAAGAATAACATTTACAGAGTGTTAGATAAGGTGAAGTCCAGCATCAAGGATGAAGTTTCCAAGATGCTGGCTCTTGGGGTGATTGAGAAGTCCAGCAGTCCCTGGTCCAGCTCAGTGTTGTTGGTTCCCAAGGCTTCCGCTTCTGGTACCATCCCAGAGCTTAGGTTCTATGTGGACTACCGGAGTCTCATCTCTGTCACAAAGACAGATGCTCACCCCATCCCGAGCTGATGAGCTTGTTGACAGGCTAAGCACTGCCAAGTTCCTCAGTACCTTTGACCTCAAGTCGGGGTACTGGCAGATCGCCTTGACTGAGGGGGTAAAAGAGAGATCTGCTTTTTCTACTCCTGAGGGTCATTACCAGTTCCGGATCATGCCCTTTGGACTAAAAAATGCCCCCACTACCTTCCAACGGTTGGTTAACTGGATCCTAGCTGGCAAAGATGCCTTCTGCGCAGCCTATCTAGATAACATTGATGTCTATAGTTCCATCTGGAAGAACACCTACTCCACCTCAAGGAGGTGCTTCAGGCCCTGCAACACGCAAGCCTGACCATCAAGGCCAGTAAGTTCCAGATTTGGCAGGGTTCAGTGGAATACTTGAGACACCTAGTAGGTGGTGGCAAGGTGCATCCCCTCCAGGCCAGGATTGAAACAATCAAGGCCTGGCAACCACCTAGAACCCACACAGAGGTGAGAGCCTCCTCGGGTCTCACTGGATATTACCGCAGATTTGTTGAGGTTTATGACACCATAGTGGCCCCCTTAACAGAACTCACATCCAAAAAGCAATCTTGGTTGGTAAATTGGACAGAGGCTTGTCAGAAAGCCTTTGACTCCCTGAAGGACACCATGTGCACCCATGCTCAAGGCACCTGACTACTTTAAAGAATTAATCGTGCAGACAGATGCTTCAGAGCATGACGTTGGGCGGTCCAAGCACAGCTGAATGCGGAGGGCCTGGACCAAACATAGGGCCTGATTCTAACTTTGGAGGACGGTGTTAAACCGTCCCAAAAGTGGCGGATATACCACCTACCGTATTACGAGTCCATTATATCCTATGGAACTCGTAATACGGTAGGTGGTATATCCGCCACTTTTGGGACGGTTTAACACCGTCCTCCAAAGTTAGAATCAGGCCCATAGTCTTTATTAGCAGAAGGCTGTTACCAGGGGAACAGAGGTGGTGTGCTATTGAAAGAGAAGCATTTGTTGTGGTCTGGGCACAGAAGAAGCTGAGACCATACCTGTTTGGGACTCACTTCCGGGTTCAGACAGACAACAGGCCCTTCAGATGGCTCATGCAGATGAAGGGTGAAAATCCTAAACTCCTGTGGTGGTCCATTTCCCTACAGGGGATGGACTTTACAGTAGAGCTTCTCCTGGGGGCTGACCACACCAATGCTGATGGCCTCGCCAGATACTTCTGCCTTAGCGATGAGAGCTCCCAAGGGGTCGGGTAGCTCTCCCCACTTTCAGCTGGGGGAACACATGTTAGACCTGACAGCCTCACGGTGGTCACCCCTAACTTTTTGCCTGCCTCGCTCCACTTTTTGACACTGTTTTTGCTGGTTTTAGGACTCTGCACATTTTACCACTGCTAACCAATGCTAAAGTGCAAATGCTCTCTCCCTTAAAACATGGTAACATTGGCTCATACCCAATTGGCATATTTAATTTACTTGTAAGTCCCTAGTAAAGTGCACTGCATGTGCCCAGGGCTTGTAAATGATTGTACCTCCAACATAAGTATCCCCTTAACCTTGTCCCAGGCCTGCCATTGCAAGGCCTGGGTGTGCAGTTTCACTGACACTTTGACTTGGCATTTAAAAGTACTTTCCAAGCCTTAAATTCCCTATTTTCTACACCTAAGTCACCCCTGAAGTAAGCCATAGGTAACCCAGAGGGCAGGGTGATGTGTAGGCAAAAGGTAGACATATACCTGTGTGTTTTATATGTCCTGCTAGTGGAGAACTCCTAAGTTTGTTTTCCACTGCTGTGAGGCCTGCTCCTTTCATATGCTAACATTAGGGCTACCCTCGTATACTGTTTAAGTGGTAGATTCTGATCAGAAAGGAGTAGACAGGTCATATTTAGTATGGCTGGAATGGTAATACAAAAACCTGCTGACTGGTGAAGTTGACTTTTATATTACTAATTTAGAAATGCTACTTTTAGAAAGTGAGCATTTCCCTGCACTTAAAATCATTCTGTGCCTTACAGCCTGTCTCCAATCCACGTTTGGGCTGGTTGACAGCTCCATTGTGCATTTCACCCAGACAACCACAAACACAGGATTCTCAGTCACACCTGCACACATCTGCATACTGAATGGGTCTTCCTGGGCTTGAAGGGTACAGGGCCTGACACTTACATTTCAAAGGACAGGGGCCTGCCCTCACACAGTGGACTGCCAAACCCACTACTGGGGCCCTGGCAGACAGGGTTGGATTGAAAGGGGACCTTGTGCACTTCAAATCCACTCTTTGAATTCTCCCCCACTTCAAAGGACTTTTTGTGTATGTAAACTGGGTCCCTGACCCTACCAACTCAGACACTTCTGGACCCGTACCTACAACCTGCCAAGAGGAGCTGCCTAGCTGCCCAAAGTAATCACCTGGACTTCTTTGCTGTGAAGGACTGCTGCCTTGCCGTTGTCCTGCTACCTTGTTGGCCTCTGGCTCTGCTGATAAGTGCTGTCTAAGGGCTTGGATTGAGCTTGCCTCCTGTTTCCTGAAGTCCCCGCCGTGTTCATGTTGGCGGTCTAAACATAGACTGCCAGCCCCCTTGAGACCCCGCCGGCTGTATAAACGTCATTCCACTGGGATGGTGGGCGGAAACAGTGTTTCTGCCAGCCAGCCCAGCAGAATGCTGGGTCGGTACATTGTCGACGGCTCCATGTGGAGGGGGGCACTGGAGCACCCCTTCCGCCAGCCTTTCCCTGGCGAGTGAACCAGCCAGTAAATGGCTAGCGGAACAAGAGGTTTTCATCCGGATGAAGAATTCTGCCATCGTCAGGCTGCCTGTCGTCGGTAGCCTGGCAATGGTGGAGGGCAGCATGTGGCGGTTCCCACTGTGTACTTTATGTGGCGGTCACCGTCGGCATGGCGGGCTCAATCGCCAAGTACATAATGAGGGCCTAAATCCCCATGCACAAATGAACACAATTCAAACTTCTCATTCACACTTTTAAGGCACTACATAACACAGATCCAGCATATATTAACAATTACATCTACCATGACAATATTTCGGACATCTGCACTTGTCCGAACCTGTACTTACAAACATCCCATGTATACAGACCATATCTAGCAATCAGGCCCTCTCCTACATCACTCCTAAAGCATGGAATGTTTTGCCACTAAACATAAGAGCCCACTCCTCATTTATTGAATTTCTTAGGAAGCTGAAGACCTGGCTTTTCAAGTACTCCAGCTAAGCCTAAGGTTTGGCTACACTCACAGCGGCTCAGTGCCATGATACCCTCCCAGGTGATAGTGCACTCTAAAAATGAATATCAAGATGCTTAGGACAATATTTGACTGGTTAATATTTGAGATTTTGATGTTTGCCTGGAAGAAAGATATAAAAACAAGTGACCAATTTTAGAAGGGTTCAGCTCATGCATGAGCTAAAAAGAAATGTAGCATGGATCAGTAAACAAGGAAAAGGAAGTAAACTTATTCAGATGGAGTGCAATGGGCATTCTAAATATATGTCATCAAATTTAGAAACAGCTCTCAATAAATGTAGAGAATAAAATGCAGCGCACTACTCTCATGACCCCAGGTTGGTGAGACTTAATTTGTGAAAATCTCCAAAATGGGGCAAACCATTTCCTTGAAATATTTGAAGAATGTTGACTAAGTAGGAGCAGAAGTACAGCCATAAAGAAAGGGGTGGAGATGGTATATTATAGTGTGGGTGAAGGTACTTTACTATATTTAGTACAAGAAGTCATAGGGCCTATCACAAAGGTACATTTTCACAAGTGAATGTACTCATGTACAACTCTCCTGCATCTCAGTGTTAAGTCTATAGTCTGTTCTAGTCATACCTTGAAGTGTAGATTCACAATTAAGTGAAAAATTAAATGTCTTACATCCATCAGTTCTGGGGTGGAGACATTAAAGACTGAATTTATGAATGTAAGGTTACTTATAGTGACTTTACATATAAAGGCATTGATCTTCAATGCCCTATTAGAGACCCCCCCAAAAGCACATGGAAAATTATTAAATAAAAACTAAAGGGCATATTTATACTCCGTCTGCGCCGATTGTGCATCAAGAATTTTGACGCACAATCAGCGCAAACGTTGCCCCGTATTTAAACTTTGACGACCGAGCCTGCGGACGACAAAATTCCGCCATGTGCGTCATTTTTGGGATGCGGCAACCCGCCTTGCATTAATTATATGCAAGGTAGGCGTTCCCGTCCAAAAAATGGCTTAAACGGCCGTGCTTCGTATTTATGCTTTCGGGCAAAAATGACGCGCGGTTGGGAGGCGGAGCCAGAAAATGACGCACAGCCCGATTTGCGTAAAAAATTAACGCCTGGGTCAGGGCAGGCGTTAAAATGGGGCAAACACACCTGTATATAATCAGAACACACAGAACAAACAGCAGAGCAGCAGAGCAGCAACAGGGAGCCATGGAGGTGATTCTAATCCAGCATGCACGCAGAAGCAGAGCCCGGCAACAACAACAGCAGCTACAACAACACCAGCAGGGACCCCAAAGGCAGCGCAGAAGGCAGGAGAGGATATTCCACCCAAGAGCAACCCTTCAGGGCCTCAGGGAACACGACATCATACAGAGGTACCGGTTGAACTGGCAGGCCATTCAGCAGCTGCTGTGAAACATTGAACAGCAGTTGGCCCCCACTTTGGTGACACCCCGCACCATCCCAACAGAAACAAAGCTGCTTGCCGTACTTCACATGCTGGCAAGTGGCTTTTTTCAAACAACTGGTGCCCTGGTTGGCGGAATATCACAACCATCATTCTCCGCCTTTTTGCCCAAAGTACTAGATGCCATCATTCAACTGCCACCCCGCCACATCTGCTTCCCTAACACACTGCAGAAGCAGCAGGAAACAAAACAGGGGTTCTATGCAATCAGTGGCTTCCCACACGTCCTTTGTGCAATCGACTGCACACATGTACGCCTTGTGTCACCTGCTGCAACTGAACACCTCTACCGCAACAGGAAGCTCACACATTCCATCAACGTGCAGGCCATAGTCGATCACCAAGGATTGATCACCAACATCGTGGCTAAATATCCTGGGAGTGTACATGACTCCTTCATCTTCCGTCACTGCACCATCAATCAACACTTCCAGGATGGACGGTATGGCAATGGACTACTTGTTGGTAAGTACAAAAACCTACATATACATACACTGCACAGCAACCCTCTAGGACACACAACACATACACCACAACAGCAACATCTCAACAGGAACACGCTGAGGTCCTGACATCACTAGCCATGTTTCTTAAGTCACCATTGAACCTGTCAGACATCGGATTTTTCTGTACAGCCTAATGTGAAGACGTCAATGAGTGTGGTTGCCTAAATGTCACCTTGCAAATTGTAAGTGTCCCAATGACCTTTACATTAATACATTGCCTAAGTCTAAAGGTATGGGATGTCCAGGGTACTTTGATATGAACGTGTTAACAACACTTTCAATTTTAACTCTGCATGGAACTATCATCTCACCCCCAGTGAAGACACACGGACACCTGTATCACAAGTCACAATGCTAGGGAGGGCACACTCTACTGAAAATCCCAAAACATATTGCTGACAAACGGTTAGCAGACAAACACTTGTTCAGCCAAGGAAACAACACAATGCAGATGGTATAGCCTACAAGCATAGGATGTCACATTAGTACACAAAAGAGTCACAGACAACACAAGACAACTACTGCCATTAAAGGTCTTTTCAATAGTGCCATCTACATCAACATGATCCCATTCATTTTCTCTTGCAGCTGATCAGGGGTATGGCATCCAGCCATGGATTATGACACCATTTGGCAACCCGAGTGCAGCTGCAGAGCGTGCATATAACGAGGCCCATAGGAGGACACGCAGCATTGTCGAGCGGACCTTTGGCATGCTCAAGTCAAGGTTCCACTGCCTCGACATCACTGGTGGTAGCCTCCTATATTCCCCTGAGATGGTCTGTAGGATCATCCTCACATGTGCAATATTGCACAACATTTGTGTCATAAGAAACATTCCCCTCCTGGAACCAGAGCCACACATGCCTGAAGAGGAGGAAGAGGAGGATGATGGCCTGCAACAGGAGGGGGAACTACAGAACACAGCTGCTGGTATACGCAGGCGGCAACAGATTGTAAATAATTTCTTCTGAATATGATCACCTTCACCACTTTAGTAAACTAATGTAAATAAACATCTATTATAATCACCATATCATGGTCTGGCTATTCCTTTTTACATACCTTCATCTCTACTTATCAGAATAAGAGTGTTGCCTCATAGAGCATTGCTGAGATACTGAGTAGGACACGGAACATCCCAGAGCTTATGTGATGCCTAACATACAATGGTCACATACACACACACTCTTAATGACATATATCATGTACATATCTCCTTTGAAGGCCTATAGCAGAGGACCACAACTATTTCACACATACATGTTGAAAGCAAGGTCCAACGCAGCATATGGCACACAATATGACACCATCACTCAATAAGGGGAAAACAAGCCTCATACATGAGGCAGTCAATGTGCTTTGGCATCACTAACAGGAATGTCTGACAAGACCCTTGACAGCAGTTAGTCCAACTGCATCCAATATTTGCAAGGAATATCTGTGACTAGAGTTCCATAGAAGCAGAACATAGACAGCACAAGTGCCACACATATGACATGCATTGCGCACATGACATTCCATGTACATGTCAGGCCATTTCCGAACTCATCACACACCCATGCACCTGGTCACAACCCACCTGTCGGAAGAGGTCCCTGGAATACTAAGATGTGTACCCTGATAATACCTCCTCTACAAACACAGACCAACATTAGCAAACCAGTGTGCTACACCCTTTACTAAGGTATGCCATTGTCAAAGAACATCTGACTGCATGGACGTCAGGTCAATTTATACACTGTCTTCTAGTTTCAAAGCCCTGTTAGAACATGTAGATTGCTTCCCCTTGTGAAACTGTCTGTTGGCCTTTAGAATGCAAGTCTCACCTACAGGACTGGTGAGAAACAGATGCAGCCCACACCTGTGAATACCTCCATGCACACCACCCATTACAAAAAGCACTGCCCCTGATGATGCCTGGAACAGCAAAGTAGTAGCCATTATGTCAAATACATTGTCAACCATTGATAGTAATTAAGCCGTGTAACACAGCCCTTGGGTTCATTTGTCACCTTCAAAAACACAGGACATACACAGATTGACATGTCAACTGTCTAGTTTGTCCTCCAAACAGTCTCAGTCAGACCACTAATTATGTAACTTGTCCAGTAGCTGGCTCCTGAATCATCTTGCATTCTGTCAGCCTGACTGGCAACTGTCTGTGTGTCACACTAAAGTATCCCTGTGTCTACATATTTACCACACTTGCGTTGGCAAACCTGCCATTCATCAGGGGGCATTTTGCATGGGCTTCTAACATGCATACACAAATACATTGTATAGCATCATCTGCCTTTTAACTGTACCATTTGAGTTAAATCCTCTTGGAAATGCAAAATTCATGGCCCATCCCTTTTCTGGGTTGCATTTATGCATGAATGACAAAGTGTGACAGTGTCCCAGGGTCATAGGCAGGGCTTGGGTGCGGGGCTTTCAGCACAACCAGCAACCTCTGATAATGTACATGACTAATACACAAATGTCAGAACCATGACAGTTCACACACAGCATCACAGTGCGCACAACATAGTGATGGGCCGTGTGTGCTGAATAGCTGCTAGAATAAACAGCACAGAGGCTATGATGTTCCCAGATGCAGTGGGAAGTCCAGAGGCCAACCTGTGTACAAATGTTGTAATGACACCTGCCGGAACATGACAATTGAGACATTATCTCAATCAGCACACCAAGGTTGCCCTGTTGACTGTCTCATTACACGTCGTTAGTGACAGGGTGGGACCATCCACATGTTGGTTCACATGTCCACATCTACTTTACTCACATTGATCAACAAAGGATATTCAGTAGTTACAGGAATAGCTGCCACTGACTCATGATGAGTCCTGGTCCGAACTGTGACAAATTACATCCCCAAAAATCTACAGGATCATCATTGGACCACACACATGAACAAGACACCTATGTACAAATGATCACTGGAAATATGTGGACACGTGCTGTCTTGTATGCTGGTCCACCACAGCCACTTGATAGTTGGGGCTTACTTCTATGGCCTCAACTGTGGTGTCATCATACATATGAGATTGACCCTTGTCTGTCTGTGCAAACAACATGGTACCCACTTCCTCAATGCATGTGTATGACTCACTGTGGGATTCATCAACTAGTGCCTAGGAATCTTTTACCAATACTCTAGGACATAGGATGTAGAAATTGTGGACCTTTGACATGAACATGTGTCTGCCATCCATCTGATGCCTGCTATGTCACATGTGGTGTCTACGTGACCCTAAAACTTGGAAGTATACTTTGCGGGTGTTGTTACATGTATGACTAACACATGGCCTTGCTCATTCCAATTTTTACTTGCATCTTAGGGTTGGACACATGGACATCACATTCATACAACCAAATGTACAATAATGCTTCATGTGATGTACACACACACCTGGTCAACCAACAAATTAGTTATCAAAGCACACACTTTGAGCCAAAGGCAATTAGGTATTGTACATATGTTCGTAACATTGCTATCCTCTCCTTATGGCAAACATGCACAGTTTGTGCCATACATATATGTGGGCCACACATATGACCATCTATGACGTCAGCCAACTGTAAACATACTGTGAAGGGTGTAGTGGATGATGTTCCGCTGCAGTATGATGTCACACATGTGAACATACACCATCAACACCATACTGTCTTCAATTAGCCAATCTCTGATGTGTTCCAAATGTAAAATAACCAAAAAACATGTAAAAATGCCCCAAACCAGTTAATGCACTGTAATTTTGACGTCCCTAGCGGTTGCACAAAACTGTATTTGCGTGGGGTTTTTTGATGCACAGGAGTGAAATATAGCCCGCATCCAGATATTTGTACAGTCCATGTATCATTATGTGGATGCGGGTTAATATTCACGTCTCTGCGTCAAATAAAATGACGCAAATACAGTTTTGTGCAACAAAAAATGACACATAACGCGAAAAAGGCGGGACTTTTCATTCAGGTAATGATGTAATAGGATATCCTGTTTACAGATCTTGTACAGTGGGTGTACTTTCACTTTCACTTTGCAGTCTATGATCCTTCTAGACTGAGTGGCTGTGTAGAGAGTGTTGTCCAGAGATTTTGTGCTGTATTTGTCCTGTGTGCTATCTGTAAAGTCCTTTTGTGAAATAAATGTTGTTTGTGTATACTGTAGTACTGTGTTTTGTCTACAATTGTCCATTTATCTTGTGTATTTCTTGTTTGTGGGAGTCTGTTGTGGGTAGTGTTAATTTGGGGATAGTTGGACTCTTTTAGTGTTTAGGTTTACTTTTTTTCTGTCTTTTTACCCCTACTTTCACCCATTTCCCCTTTCTATTTCTTTTACCCCTATTCCTTCTCTTCAATTAGAAGTATGTCTGGTAGGCCACGTCTTGGCAGGATGGGGGAAGAGGAGTTGGGGGGCTTCATCTGGCTGGTGACACATTTGTTGCCGGTCATGATCCAGGCAGGGTCATACAGGGCTACCCGACAGAGGCGCGCAGAATCCGGTGGGGAAAGGTGCTGCATCACCTGCAGCGTGTGTATGCCAGCCAGAGGAGTGACCACCAGCTGAAGCACCGGTGGGCTGACCTCATCACCAGGGAGCAGGATCTCTTGGACCACCTGGGAATCATGATTGGTGGCACTGTTGGTGAGTACGACTATTGATATTGTGCACAAATGAATGCTCTGTTGTGACTTCAGTGGATTAGTGCAATGTCTGCCAGCTAACTTGATGACTGTGTATAATTTTGGGGACATATAAGGGGATCATTGATGCACTATGGCAAGGATCACAATTGCTAGCTGTCATGTAGCATGTGCGCAGCAAACTTACAAGTAACTTTACCATGAAGGAAATTGGTGCGGCCTTTCTGTCAGCACAGCTAACAAAATAGGAGCCAATCATATCTATATAGGGTATTATTGACAGAGAAGTACAGATGTACCAACATTTAGGCCAACTATGTTGACGCAAATTGCTAGACTGACTTTAGAATCACTACATGATGCAGAAAATGAGTGCTGCCTTCACGACAATTTATAATAGCAAAGTGGCTCAAACATTGGTCTCATGTGAGTCTGGTGAGTGTGGAAGGAAAGCGTTCACAGAAGTACTATGAATGTGTGGGATTATTGTGTTTCTTAATCTTTTAGGATAAATGTCAGGTCATGATTTGAATACATCGTGTAAAGGTGTAAGGTGCCCTCAGCTAACATTGTAAGATGTTTGTTGGAATCGGTTGAGCCACAATCCAAATATGGATGGCAGACCAAGTGTATGCACATGGCTTTACATCTCCATGGTTGGTGAAAATCACCATAGCTGGGCCACATCAATTGACTATACTGTAACAACAGGATGGCTTACAGGAGTCCCTGCCCCTCCCTCTGTACATTGGGCCTATGTGCACTAAATGTGTCATGGCCACAAGGCATGTTTGACTGGTAATGCAGTCCTCAAGTAACCAGGCGTTGGATGTTTCTCTTGGATGCACATGATGAGACGATTACACTCCATATTTTTTCATGCTCACCAATTATGGGTCAAGTTTGCAACCACATGATAGTTAGGGCCAATGTATGTGTGCAGATATGTGTGTAACTGTCACAGGAGACCCATGCTATGTACAAGTTGGGCGTGAAATATCAGATGCAGTACCATCATGTCTGAATGGCTGCCATTTACTTATTCAGCCTACACATTGT
Source organism: Pleurodeles waltl (assembly GCF_031143425.1). Classification (NCBI taxonomy): domain Eukaryota; kingdom Metazoa; phylum Chordata; class Amphibia; order Caudata; family Salamandridae; genus Pleurodeles; species Pleurodeles waltl. Next base: position 285,210,882 of record NC_090447.1, read on the forward strand.
AAATGATACTGAGAATGTTGCACTGTGCACAGATTTTGAGCACATTTCTTCCTTCCATACCTTACAGGTGGACCGGCGCCCTACACTGTTGGAGAGGTGGCGACATTTGAGGACCCCGACCACTACAGTAAGTGTTGATATGTCTGTTATGTGTTGTGTTTGCTGGTTATGGACTCGTGTGAGTTGGACGCATAGCAAGGTGTGATGCTGTGGTCAAGTTTATCACTTGTTCCATGAGTGGGAATGCAGTTTTCACATGTTTTGAGTTAGCCAATGCGTATCCAATGGTATCATGTAGGGATTGTAGGACATCCCTGTGGGCCCCACTGTGAGTACAGGGGATAGTCATGTCTCTGACACTTGTATCATCAAGAGTCGCAATGGAAGTCAGCCCCTATTTAGTCAGCCTGTCAGACCCACATTCTCTAAGATTGGTGGAGCTATTTGCTTCCCAATAGACATCTGCTTCACTATTTACCTACGTAAGTTTGAAACAGTAGGTAGAACCTCCTAGCAGCATGTACTTCAACATGTAGTGCATCAAGCCTGTGGAACCTGAGTGTAATGGCCTAGGTGTGCATGCAATTCATGATCATGGGTGTTCTAGCAACTCTGTGTCTGATGTAAGTCAGGCCTCACTGGAAGTATATGTTGTGTACTAAGTTCTGATTTTCCTGACATGTCTGACCCTATGAGTGCTCTAGGGTTTGCTGACTCCAAAATGTAGATAGACCTTACCTGTGGTGTGTCTGTAGAGACAAACATGTGTGGATTAGCCTATACACTCCTGGGTGTACATGTTGTTGGCAAATTATAGTTGTATATCCACCGCCCCCCCTCAAACACGGCCATGGGTTTGTGAATGGGGTACCTAGTATTGATGCTACCAGTATGTTACACATACCTGTGAATAAGTGACGGTTTGGTTGAATACTAGTATACACACTCAGGTTTGGCACTTGGTACCATACTGGAAAGTCCAGTTACAACTTGCAGACCATGTGGCTTTAGTTTTGCTTTCCGTACACTGACATTTGTTGCCCAGCTCTTGGTGGAGGATATGCAGCATGATTCTTAGATGTTAGCTGTCAGAACTCAGATTGCAAGTCAAAGCCAGTTGTTACCCATCTTGGGGGTTATGAATGTGCTTTGTGTGATGTGACCTTTGTTGTCTGGCCTGCCATGTACTTCCTCAGGGACATTCGATGCTCTGTATCGTGATATGAGCTGTTAGAAGTACAGTAGATGTATTGTCTGATTAACTTGCTGTGCTGTTTCACACAATGCAGTTACTAATGTGGCATAGCTGCATTTGTCTTCACAGCAGCTAACATGACTCCAGACCAGGTCCGTGAATGTCAGTGTCGGGCCATATGATACCAGCAGATCCTGCTGGTGGAGTCGGGGTTCCGGAGGATGGCCCGGCGATATCGCCATGAACGTACCTCCGGGGCATGGTTAGCCTTCCCACAGGGTGGGCCTACTGTGCCCACCACAGCCAACACAGAAACAAACGCCAATGAGAGCCAGGTGGCCCCACCCAAAGCTGCCTTTGTTGAATCTACATCTGTTGGACTTCCTGGCCCCAGCATTGTCACTGGTGCAGGACAGCCCACACAGACCTCCTCCACCGGTACCCAGACTGCCACTGCTCCAGCTGTTGACCCTGCCGCCTTCAATAGACTTGAAAACAAGATGGACAAAGTGCTGCGCAAGGTGAGCCACCTGAGCCGGGACGTGCGGCACATTAAACGGCAGGTCAAGGATATCAAGAGGACCCTCCGGAGGGCCAACCTCTAGACAGTTGAATAGATGGACATGATACCTTCCCCTCCCTTCTCTTTCCTTGTTCTTATACTTAGTGGGCTTAGGGGGCTTAGTGTTAGGTTAGTATAGGCTGTTAGTTTAGTCAGTGTTAGTGGGTGGGGGGTAGGGGGTCCTGCTTGTTTCTTTTTTGACTTATTACATGTGTGGGTGGGTGGGTGGGGGGCTATGTTGGGGTTCTTGTGTGTAATTTATTTTTTAAAAAAAACAAAAAAAGCAAAAAACATTTTTAAAAAATTACCAAAAAAATATATATTTGTTTCGGATAGTTTAGTATGTGTTTAGGTTAGTATGTGTTGTCCTCAATGTGTCCCGTCTCATAAGGGGGTGGGGGGGTTGATGTTTAGAACGTTTCGTTACATGTGATAAGTAAGTGTAGCTTAGGTTAGTTAGGGACAGTTGTGGGTAATGAGTAGTCAGGGTAGATTAGGGTAGGTAAGATTTTTCCCTCAGTTTCCTCATCTATGGTTAGCTTTTAATACATATTTGGTTACCCCTTAATAGTATGTGTTGAATGGTACTTGATCGTGGGTTTGGATTCCGTGTACATCTCTTTTGTACTATAACATCTGTGTCCAATGCTACAAACAAATCCCAACTGAGCTGTACGATTGGCAGCTAACCCAGAGCTACCTTACAAAGTGTCTACCCTTCGTTGCAACCACCAATCACAGTTAATATGGATTCCATTGTGTTTCTGTTGATAAGTGTGTTTTGAAAGTCACAAACAGTGCTTCCAGACTTGATATTGGGGAAATAGTTAGAGGTCTGACTGCAGTGTGATGATCATGCACACCCTTATAAGATGAGTTCTCATTGGCAATCTTGTATTCTTGTCTTCATGACCCTCATACATCATTTGTGACACAGTTTGGCATGATTACCTATTTGTACGTTAACTCAGACACCTTCATTTCTGCAGATTTTTTAGTGTTTACTTAGATTAGTGTGGCATGTTTATTGTGTTATTTTTGCACGTGGACAACATTTAGCGGTCACTATTTGATGACTTAGTTATCCCCTGAGGAAGCATTCTTCTGTCCAACACAGCATGGTGGTGTATGGTTTCTCACTTTATCAGATTATTCCCTCAGGATGGGCAGAGTATAATGCAATCATGGTCACTGTGCAGATTTCTCTAACTACATAATATCTGGACAGTTGTATTGACAAGTTACGTTATTTGACAGTAGGGACATTTCAATTATCTACTGCGCAGTTGATATGTCACATTACCCAGAGACAGATTTGTTGTGTAAGTGCTATTTATTGAAAAGTGCTGTAGTGCTATATGACTGTGAGTCCATTATAGTGATATCTTCCATTGTGATCCAACACAAGGGTTTACCAAAATGCTTTTGTCATGCTGGGGTTGATGTTTCAGACAGTGCAGAGGGACAGACTTAGCCAATGAGTAGGAGAGAGACAATCACTGGGCTGGGTGACAAGATATACAGTGGTTTGCAGAACAGTGTTTGAGTACAGTTGTTGCAAGACTGGCAAGTTACAAAGCGCAGGACCTTGGTAAATGTCGGCCATGTGGCAGGAACTAGTGCTTCCGGGTCATTTTCCTTGTGAATGTGATCTGTTCCATGTCTTCTTCTTCTGATGTGTGTGTTGCCTGCTTTGTCCTTGCTTTTGTTGGTTGTGAAGGGGCAACACACACCTCAGTGTTAGAAGACGTGGAGTCAGACATCCCGGTCGCTGCTCCCTGTGCAGGTCTTAAGGGCAGTAGTGCTGCAAGGAGGGACTGCTGGTTCTTGAGAATAGCAGCCACATCACGATGGTAGACAGCCAGGTCGGCCCTGAGGGTTTCAATGTTGCATTTGTGCACACGTTGACAGGATTGCTGTTGTAGGTGTTGGGTCAACTGTATTACAGCTTTGCTGATTTCCTTATGGGTTTTCTGCAGTTCCTGCAAGATAGATGTTAGGGCTTGCATAGCTGCTGCCTGATCTGCAGATGACATCATGCACGAACCCACCCCCTCAAGGCTGGCTGCCATATTTTGCATCCCCACCCGCACCTCGTTGGCCAGCTCCCGCTGTACTCCAACTACAGTTCTCTCAAAGCTGGTGCCAGTGTCGTCTGAGTCCTCAGCTGTATTGGAGCTGGCAGGCCTCACAATTGGGGTGGTGGGTGGATCCTCTGCGATGGCTGCTTGTTCTGTGCTCCTCCTTGTGACTGAAGGTGGGGTCTCGAGGGTTTCAAGGACCTTTTGGATAGTCTCCTGGGGAATGTTTATCGGCTCGTCATCCATGTCATCAGGGAAATCTTTGACAGGCATATCAGCAGGAGATCCATCTTCCTCTGCAAAGAAACAGGGTACAATTAGTGTGTCTGCGTTGTGACAATTTTGACGTGACGTGCCTGCCTTTTGATGAATTCACTTTGTGATCTTGTTTTGTATTAATATCTGCAGTCCTTCAGATGGGCATTGTTTCAGGCCTATGGCCCACCTGTGTGTCACATGTATGTTGTTGAGTTATCAGACTTGTCAGCCTCATCGCCTCTAGGTGTTGCTTTATGCCAAATCGAGAATTGCCCCCTTCTTGCCCTACTCGACCCTCCGTGTACATCCATTCTCATGGTGAGACCTTTCACTGGCTGTGGGTGTTCTTATGGCCCTGGCAGCACACTTAACAATCTGGACCTGCCCCAATCCCTGATCGTTCACATTGACTTAAATGTAATTGACATGTGGCATATCCTAAGCATGGCAATGTTATGATCTGATATGGATGTTGACATTGTTAATGTGTCGTGCTGTTGTTGGGTAATGTGTGTCACATTGGATTGCCCTGATAGTCGTATCAGTGTCCTATTTCGTCCTCTGACTGTGCAGGTGTATTTCAGTGACCAGTTACATATGTCCCCTCCTCAATGCTGTTGTCTGAGCAGAATGACATTTGTGATGTTGCCTTGTTACCCAGGCACAGGATGGACCCTGACATGTGCAGCATGGGTGTGTCGTTAGTGCTGTGTCGCTCCTATTGTTGTTTACTTTGGCTGATGTTTGTGACAACTATGGGCATTGACATTTGACAGTACTGGGGCCTTTGTCTTGTTTCAGGAGATTGTTGCAGATGTCATCCTCACCCCCTAATTTAGGTATGTATGTTCCATGGGGAGGTTACTGCCATTGGCTACTTGAGCTGCACACAGATCAGAGGTGGTAGTGGCAACTGTTGTTGCAGTTACATAGCAGTTGTCGGTTTGGCTAGAGGATTGCTAATAGGGCCCTAGTTAATATAGGAGGTATGTTGGCTGACGAGTGCCAGGATGTCAGTTTGACGTAGTGGCCTTCCCTCCTGTCGTGGCTTTCCCTTTGCTCCATCGTTGGCATGACAGCATGCCACCATGGGACTGTTGTTGGTGTTGTGTAATGGTGTGCCCCAGGTCTTCTCAGAATGGGCCATGCCCCCCTGCCGTGCCCCTTTACCCATGCCACTCCATGTATATGATGACTTACATGCAATTTGTAGTAGGTATTCCCACCCCAGTTGCAGTTGACATTAGTGCATTTCAATTCCCCATGAGACTTACCCTGCATGTGCGTTGTCTCCTGGTAGTCTGCGCTGTCCTGTCCTTGAATCCCTGTGATGATCTCCTCAGGGATGACGGCTGTGACCATCTCCTCCATGTGGTCCAGGGCCTCCTGGTGTGCTGGACTCCCCCCTCCAGTCTGCAGTGCTGCCTTCCTGTTCCTTGCCATCTTTTCCTTGGTCCTGCGTTTGCAGTCATGCCAGCATTTCTTGCACTCGATGACTGTTCTGCGTACTTCAGCCACACTGTTAATCTTGTCGACAATTTGTTGCCATATAGCCTCTCTCCTACTGATTGGCAACTTTGAGGTGACAAACAGTTGGTGCTGGTGTTCCGTCACCTCTTTAACCAGGATTTCCTGCTCCTATGCACTGAAGCGACACTTTCTTTTCTTCTTAAAAGTGTCCTGGTTCTTGTGTGGGTCCTCCTGGCTGGTTCCTGGTCTGCTGTCTTCTTCCTGGGGTCTGTAGTGGCATCTGGGATCCATTTTGGCTCTCCTCTGGTGAACTGGCAGTGTTCAAGGTTTTTTTTTTACGCTATTGCGTCAAAAAACGGCGTATATCCGGTTTGCGGTGTCGTAAATCGACACACAGACATTTCCGCCGTGTTAACGTCGTTTTCCTTTACGACTTGACGTCGCGGTGTGTGTCAAAAATAATGACTCCCACCTGTTGTTTGTACGGCGCACCAAAATGGCGTTCGCCGGCTGTAATATTTTTGACGCAAAACTGCGCCGGCGCAGTTTTGCGTCAAAAAGTATAAATATGGGCCTTAATGTAAAAGTAATAGAATATTTATTATTAAGATAGAACCAGTAAAACAAAATGATATATCACATAAGCTTATTAAATTATATGTGTGTTAAATAGTTAATTGATTTTCTTCATACATACTTTTTCTTAAAGAGTAATTAAAATAGATTTCCATGGCAACAATATTTTATTTGTATTTAATATTATTTAATTTAATTTTTAAACTAAGTTTGATATTAGATTTTAAAAATAGTAAAATTAATGTTTAATATGTGTATCACTTTCAAAAAAATGTACATATTAAATATGTGTCTATCGAAAGCTGAGTTAATTTTATTTATTTTCCATCATTTCCTATGGGGTGTTATTTAAATCCTAGCATCCATTATTATATATGGAAATGTGTTGCAGTATTTGTGAGTGTCCATGTGTTATTGCTATTCTCCATGGCAAAGCTGGAGTCTGGTTTGTTACTGGTTTGTCACCTTTAGGATTCTAGTAACGTTAAATATGTAGTATTTGAAGAGCTATGTGCTTACACTTTTGTCAGTGAGTGTTTGTACCAGTCTACTTCACTTTAAACTCCTCCTTTTCCCTAAACTGCTTCAATTTTTTAGTTGATACTCTCCATTATCCCATCACTCGCACACATTTACTGCAAAATGGTAAACTTACATTTGTGGATATACCTCTGTAGAACAGATAGGAGGGATGAATGTAGAGATCTACTCCATAGATTTGAAAATTGCATTTTGTAATAAGTATATCTACTGTAGTACTATTTTACATGCTACAAAGTACAGTTTATGAACCTGCCTCCTAGTGTCTAGGTTGGATCAAAGAACTAGACTAAATGAAGCAATGGAAAAATTAGGTCCTAATATCTCCATCTATAACTGTATCCTAGTTACTTCATAGTCATAGTAACTAGCATATAAAAAGGGCAGATATAATGCTGATTAGGTAGGGATTTAAAATAATAGGGCTTAGATAGGGGTGGGTCACTAGGTAGGGGTATTACTAGAGATAAACAGGTTAAGGTTTTGGGAAACTAGGGTATTGATAGGGATATTGGAACTAGGGTACAGTTAATAGAAGTAGTAGCATGTAAGAAAAATAACAAGGGTAAAGGTATAACAGCATAGAGAAAGAAGAGAGATAGTGATTTCCATAATGTAATGAAAAGAGAATCTAGATTTCATCAGAGACACAGAGGCTAGTATTATGCATTATAACCTTTAATGCCACTCTAAGCAATATTTTTCAAAGAAGAACATTGTACCATAAAGAAACATTCCAGAATAGAACATAACAACCCATGAGTAGTCATTGAACTGGAGCCATGTCCTCTTTTACATTATGAATCCAAGAATAAAAATTCAATAAAAAAATAAATCCCAAGTACATTTCTGTCCAACACAAACCGTTTCTTAAGTATTATCTGAAAAAAATGCTGAAACAAAATCATTACAATGAAATAATTTCACAAAAATTGTAAGTTTGCAATTCTCATTTCTCCTTCTTTTTCTTAAGACATCAAAATAAAACATTCAATCCTACATATTTAAATTGTATATTTGTTTAATTTCTTAGAAAGATAACCATTAAAGGAAGAGGTGGGAGGGATAATGCTAGCCTCCGTCACATTTTCATTACAAGACCGGAGGCTATCATTATGCATGTTGTTAGCTCTCCAATACCACTCTAGACATATGTTCAATAGGTTTGCAATAATGATTAGAAAAAGTATAAGCAGTAGACCAATCTGCTACTTTCAGAATCTCTTCCAACCTCCCACCACTCCAAAACACCTTGCTGGCCATAGTTCCTCTCATAGTATGAGCTGTAAATTTATTCACATCAATACTTGCCTCTTGCGTGGTCCATTTGATCCATTTTGCAGTAGTGGTCGTGGCAACTGTCTTGTATTGTTTTGCAAATGATATCTGCAAATTATTTATTTCATGAGATCTCACTTCCAGGGTCCTTGATACATACTTTTTTAAGCAATGTACTACACACAGTTCTTTGATTGAATCATATCCTGGATAGAAAATAGTTTCTGACATAGACTTTGTTTGTTTTGAAATTCCAAAAGTTACCCCAAAGGGGCCATAAATTATATTACTTACCTCCATCACCTTCACATCTGATACGCTATGGCCTGATATCAAACATAACAAAGAAACTAATTTCAGAGATAATCTCTTCAAGTCTGAGTATTTACTACTTGGCCAGGAAATGAACATAGATGACACTTTATTCACATCCCATAATTCTCTGAATTTTGACATAGGAGGTCTCTTTAAGTTATTAACGTTCATGAGTCCACATACTCGCACATTACTCCATATACTTCATCCTTCCACTTGAGAATGACCTGCAGAAATAGCTGATCTATGACAATTAATAGTTCTATAAGAAAAAACATTGTCAAACAATTCTACCAAAAAATGTACAACTTCCCCAATCTGGGAATCCATGGGATCCAGATCCCTTTCTATGCACCAACATACCCATTTGTTTCAAATTCCTCTATATTGTCGCCTGGTTCCTGGGGCCCATGACTCCTTCAATAATGCCTCAGCCTTATCCCAAGGGCCTGACACACCTGCAGATCTCCTGATACTATCCAAGCAAGAAGGTTCAAAACCACCGGTAGTACCATAGGATGATCCTCTCCTTTTACACTCAAGTAGAGACCTTCTTTTGGAGGTAAATAAAACAGAATTTTGCACACCATCTCCAAAGCATAGGGAACCATGCCTGATACATCTAAAAGGAGCTATCAATACCAGAATGCATCCTTCCCATCTCACTTTCTGTAAACCCCTCTGTATCATGGCAAACGGAGAGAAGGCATAAGATCTCAGTCCCTTCCAGCTGTGTTAGAAAGCATCTACTGCCAGAGCTTCCAGATCTAAACCTGGTAAGTCAATCTGCTTGCAAAAAAGGCTATTTACAAATCACTCCAAAGATAATTTAATCTCTGAATTTTTTTTTGACAAAGTCTCCAGTCTGTGTAGTCCCTTAAATATCTTGTACTCCAGTCTGCAGAAATATTTCCCTTCCCAGGTAAATATTCTGCTTTCAGACTTATCCTTTGCTCCAAAAAAAAACAAAAAAAACATTATTGCCAACTCTGAAAGTCTACAGGACCGATATCAAACTAACTGATTCATATATGCCACTACTAAAATATTGTCCATTTGCAGAAGCACTACATTCCCTATCAAAACATCCATGAAACTCCTGAGCTCATGAAGACATGCAGACTTTCCCTCCGATGCGCAATAATGTAAGGGTCCCGGAAACACTGCTTGAATTGACAAGGACCGTAAACCTCAACTGTGCCAATTTTCTTAACGTCAAACAATCTCCTTTCAACACATGAAGGATTTCCATCTTTATTTTCCCTACTTTTTTCTTTGGTAAATTCAACACAACATTTACTGTATCTATCATAAAACCCAAGAATTGTAACTTCTGAGAAGGTATCAAAACAGATGTTTTCACATTTATTAGAAAACCCAAACTGTTCAAGAGATTCTTTGTCTTTTTTAGATTCCTCTGAAGCTGCCTCACAATTTAAGACATCAAAAGAATGTCATGTAAATAGATGATCATTCGTATCCCCCTTTCCCTTTGAAAAAATACTACAACTCTCATCACCTTGGTGAAACACCAAGGTGCTTAGGAGAGACCAAAAGGGAATTGATAATGTTATTCCTTCAAAATAAATTGGAGGTAAGATTGACTGTGATCTTACATTGGAATGATAAAAGAAGCATCCTTTAGGTCTAATTTCAACAACCAGTAAGTCCTTAATAGCACATCTTCAAAAGATGGATTCACTTCATCATGAAATGTCTGTAGACCAGAAGCTTGTTTAGATCTCTTAAATGTATTACCAGTATCCACTCTTTGACTTTCTTTTCCACTAAGAACAATGTTCATATGCAGTCTTTATCTTCTACACTCACTATTTTAATTGCATTCTTGTCCAACATGCTTGCTATCTCTTTTTTGACAATTAAAATCTGAACCTTGTTCAATATCAATTGTACTGGTTCTCTGTACAGACATGGTACTTCTGAAAACTCTATTTCTTACCTTGAACAGTATTCTGAATCCAAGTGTCCTGTGTAGTTGCTTCCCATGCTTTTAGAAAATACTTTAAGTGACCTCCTATTTTTTCTTGGAAAAAACAAAACAAAAGTATTCACTATACTCACCTGTTGATCCTTGACATCAGCCTCTAGATCACCTTCATATTTGAGGGTAGAGGGAGGAAGGTACACCTCCCAAATAACCTCTTCCACCTCGTTGAAATGCTCGGCCAGCAGAAAGCCCACTTCTGCCAGCCCTTCCAAAAACTCCATTGTTAAACATGAGTCACATATTATATTGTGCTTTATCTAAAGCTGTGAAGATTGAGACGTATTTATTCAGATTCTTAATCATGTTGTCTTCAAAAAGCAACCCTTTTGGATTCTTAGTTCTTTCTTTGACTGCAAGATCCTCTAATGTGGGATTTATTTTGAACAAAACGGCCTGTCTTCTTTCAGTATTCAAACTCGCATTTGCATTCCCCAAGAGAACAAGCACTCTCTGGCTCCATCCTCTCATTAATTTAAAATCTATTTAAAATTAATTTATATATGCTTCCTCCTCCATGTCCAGGATATGCCAGTGGATCATTGACATCTAGGAGTTTATCCTGGCACTGTTTAAGAGATTATTCCAGGCCTTTCAGGGGATCTCTAAATAAAAAGGTTATAAGTTCCAAATCCAAATTAGGAGTAAGACAGACCTTATCTTCAATTACTAGTCTGGCACATTCCACTTTTAAAATACTTCTCACATCTTTGTCTAATGGATTATGTATTCATTTTTTAGTACATTTTGCCACATGGTACAAAGGCCACTAATCGGGCCTTCTGTAGTGAAAAATATTGTAAGGTGAGAACATTTCCTCCCCCAAAGGATTTTTTATAGTATCTTTAGAAGTAGATGGAAGATCATCTTCTTTTAAGAAATCATCACCAAAATTCCTTAACATTATCTAAATCTAAAATGTATTCATCAAAATTCTCACTGTCCTTCCTTTCAAATTCCTCTTCAATGATATCCAACCCTTGGGTTTTCAATTCTTTGGACTCCTTTCTTACTGAAGCCCCTAAGGACCTCTTTTTCATTTGTGCCACTTAGAACACATTTCCTATTCTTGGTGCTAAGACCAACCATCTCTTACTTACCAACTGGCTTTTTATTTAAATGTTTTGTTTTCCTCTTTCTTTTTACCTGAGTGATATTCTTTTCTGTATCACTTTCTGATACTGAAGAAAACTAATTTTCAGAATCTGACTTTCTTTTCCTATTCAGCACATCTTGTAATGAATCGTCAATATAATGCTTCATTTCATTTTGTATCAATCACCTAATTATCTCTTCACTTATTTTCTCCTCCTGGATGACAACCGCGTTCTCAGACTATGATATTCTGCCTAAATATATAAATGTTAGTAAATGAATATATTATCTAAATATAAGTAAGAATCAGTGAACTCTAGGAGATCCAAATGTAGCCTGACTAGAAATACATCTGCTCTCTCCAACTGCCTCTCATCATCTGACAATAGCCAGCTTTGAACATGAGGAAAAATGCTATTGTAGGTGTTTTAAAAAACAATGACATTGGCCCCCAACCTAATATAGTTGCCACGTCTTGAGGGAGGTTAAGGAATACAAACACTCATTGCATTCCTCTAACCTGCCACCAACCTCACTTGTAAACGGAGCTGAAACAACTTTGTCACCAAGCAATGAACTGTTTTCGTGAGCCACGTATCTCAGAGCTGCTCACACGCGAGATGTCAGTGGGATGGAAGATGGAAAAACTATACCATAAACCACTAGTATTTCAAAATAGAGCCACTCGTGGGACCAATTGTCAGTTGGGTTTATCGATCGACAATTCCCCAAATACTCTTTAATATACAAAAGTTTAAGTCTAACGACATTTGCAAGCCAGACAATTAACCTAATGTTATTAACACTGAACCTTTGAAACTAAAGACTTCAACTGTGTCGTAACTTTGAAAAAAATGAAATATGATATCAGAAACATATTAAATGTAAAAATGCGATAGACTTTGTATAGCTTCAAGTTAACAACTACAGAATAATTAAAAAAGACTTTAAATAAAATGCAACTAAGAAAGGAGTGCTACTTATCTGAACTGGAGTAGCAATTAAAAGAGGATGTGGCTGCAGTTCAGATACTATTTATGGGCTGTTGAGTTCTATTCTGGAATGTATACTCTGTTTGCATCAATTAGCAGAATTTGTTTACGCTAATTCAACACAAACCTAACTCCATATTTATACTTTGGCACTAGACCCCTCTATCACCAAAGTTATGGAGTTTGCGTCATTTTTTTTTACAGTGAAAACCTACCTTGCATCAATGAGGTGCAAGGTAAGTGTTCACGGGCAAAAAATGACTCAAAGGTCCTAGCGCCTTATTAATTCTCCCATGCAAAAATCAGGCACGGGAAGAGGAGGGCCTTAAATAATGGCGCTAAGCCTGCTTAGCACCATTATTTAACACCTGGGTCAGGGCAGGCGTTAGGGGACCTGTGGGCTCTTTTCCATGGTCAGAGACCATGGACACAGCCCACAGGTGCCCTTCCCTGTCCCCAGGGACACCCTCACCCACCCGCACCCACACCTAGAGGACTCCTAAGGATGGGGGTCCCATCCCAGGTAAGTCCAGGTAAGTATTTCAAAAAAATAATAAAGTGCCATAGGAGGGCCTAACTTGGGCCACCCTACATGGCACTGTGCCCAATGCCCATGCCCAGGGGACATAAGTCCCCTGGGCATGGCCATTGGGCTGGGGGGCATGACTCCTGTCTTTACTAAGACAGAAGTCATGTCCATGGTGGTTGTGCGTCAATATAATGACTCTATTCAGTTTAGAGTCCTTTTTTGGACTCTAACCGGTTCTGTGCAACGGACGAGATGATCCCGTCCAAGGCTACAGTTCCCCTGTGCCTTGGACGAGATCATCGCGCGCCCCCCCCGTGCACCCCCTTCCCCCCCAGGCGGGGATGGAAGGGGAAGACCTTCCCCTTCCACCCCCGCCCCCCCCCCACGGCAATCCGATGACGTCAGCGCGCGCACAGCGCGCTGACGTCATCTAGTGTTGCCAGCGCGCTGGAAGCAATTTGCTTCCAGCGCGTCTTCGGAGCAGGAGCTCTAAGGTGAGTCCTCTCCGTTTTTGGGGGGCGGGGGGGTTGAGAAAACAGACACGGTGGGAAAGGAAAGGGTTTTTCCTTTCCCCCTGTGTCTGTTTTCTCAAGATTCCTGCTCCACGATGGCGGGCCGGGCCCGCGATCGTGGAGCAGGAATCTCCACTAGCCACCAGGGATTTTCTTTTTGGCTAAATTTGGGGGCGACCCCTTGGGCAATTTTTATTTGTATTTCGCCCCCCCCTGGGGGCAGATCCGCCGATTTTTCGGCGGATCTGCCCCCAGGGGGGGCGAAAACCACTAGACACCAGGGATATCTTTTTTTATGTGTGTTTTTGGGGGCGACCCCTTGGGCAAGGGTCGCCCCTCCGGGGGCAATTTTTATTTGTATTTCGCCCCCCCCTGGGGGCAGATCCGCCGTTTTTTCGGCGGATCTGCCCCCAGGGGGGGGGCGAAAACCACTAGACACCAGGGATATCTTTGTTTATGTGTGATTTTGGGGGCGACCCCTTGGGCAAGGGTCGCCCCCCCCGGGGGCAATTTTTATTTGTATTTCGCCCCCCCCTGGGGGCAGATCCGCCGATTTTTCGGCAGATCTGCCCCCAGGGGGGGGCGAAAACCACTAGACACCAGGGATATCTTTGTTTATGTGTGTTTTTGGGGGCGACCCCTTGGGCAAGGGTCCCCCCCCCCAGGGGCAACTTTTATTTGTATTTCGCCCCCCCCTGGGGGCAGATCCGCCGATTTTTCTGCGGATCTGCCCCCCGGGGGGGGCGAAAACCACTAGACACCAGGGATATGTTTGTTTATGTGAGTTTTTGGGGGCGACCCCTTGGGCAAGGGTCCCCCCCCAGGGGCAACTTTTATTTGTATTTTGCCCCCCCCTGGGGGCAGATCCGCCGATTTTTCCGCGGATCTGCCCCCAGGGGGGGGCGAAAACCACTAGACACCAGGGATATCTTTTTTTATGTGTGTTTTTGGGGGCGACCCCTTGGGCAAGGGTCGCCCCCCCGTGGGCAATTTTTATTTGTATTTTGCCCCCCCTGGGGGCAGATCCGCCATTTTTTCGGCGGATCTGCCCCCAGGGGGGGGCGACAACCACTAGACACCAGGGATATCTTTGTTTATGTGTGTTTTTGGGGGCGACCCCTTGGGCAAGGGTCGCCCCCCCGGGGGCAATTTTTATTTGTATTTCGCCCCCCCTGGGGGCAGATCCGCTGATTTTTCAGCGGATCTGCCCCCAGGGGGGGGGGGCGAAAACCACTAGACACCAGGGATATCTTTGTTTATGTGTGTTTTTGGGGGCGACCCCTTGGGCAAGGGTCCCCCCCCCCAGGGGCAACTTATATTTGTATTTGGCCCCCCCCTGGGGGCAGATCTGCCGATTTTTCAGCGGATCTGCCCCCAGGGGGGGTGAAAACCACTAGACACCAGGGATATGTTTGTTTATGTGAGTTTTTGGGGGCGACCACTTGGGCAAGGGTCCCCCCCCCCAGGGGCAACTTTTATTTGTATTTTGCCCCCCCCCTGGGGGCAGATCCGCCGATTTTTCGGCGGATCTGCCCCCGGGGGGGGGGGAAACCACTAGACACCAGGGATATGTTTGTTTATGTGAGTTTTTGGGGGCGACCCGTTGGGCAAGGGTCCCCCCCCCAGGGGCAACTTTTATTTGTATTTCGCCCCCCCCTGGGGGCAGATCCGCCGATTTTTCGGCGGATCTGCCCCCGGGGGGGGCGAAAACCACTAGACACCAGGGATATGTTTGTTTATGTGTGTTTTTGGGGGCGACCCCTTGGGCAAGGGTCACCGCCCCGGGGGCAATTTTTATTTGTATTTCGCCCCCCTCGGGGGCAGATCCGCCGATTTTTCGGCGGATCTGCCCCCGGGGGGGGGTGAAAACCACTAGACACCAGGGATATGTTTGTTTATGTGTGTTTTTGGGGGCGACCCCGTGGGCAAGGGTCGCCCCCCCGGGGCAATTTTTATTTGTATTTTGTCCCCCCCCCCGGGGGCAGATCAGCCGATTTTTGGGCTGATCTGCCCCAGGGGGGGGGGGGGGCGAAAACCACTAGACACCAGGGATTTAGTTTTTATTGTTTATTTTGGGGGCAACTCCTTGGGCAAGGGTCGCTCCCCTGGGGAGATTTTTTTTTTCTGTTTCAGCCCCCCCGATGGCAGACCAGCCATTTTTTGGACGATCTGGCCCGGGGGGGGGGGGGTGGAAGCACACTAGGTGCCAGGGATTGTGTTTGGGGGCACCCCTTGGGCAACGGTCACCCCCCTAAGGTGGGGAAAATTTGTATTGCCCATCTCTGACCGTAATTTTGTAGGGCCATCTGCCCCCAAGGAGGGCAGAGACCACCAATACGGCAGGGATTTTTTTGTTTTGTGTTGTGCTGGGGGTGCCCCCTTTGGGAAGGGTCGCCCCCTGAATGGGGGCACAGAGGTGTTGCCCATTTCTGCCCCCTTGGGGTCAGATTGGCCAATTCTTTTACGCTAATCTACCCCCGAGGGGGGCAGGATCCACTTAGGTACCAGGGACAACTTCTAAGTTCTTGGTGGTGGGGTGTTTGTCAACTGGCAAAGTATTTGTATTTGTGATTATAACAATTTATTTCTTCTTTTTCTTCTAGTTCAACGCTTTTGCTTCCTTTGCTGTGGATCTTTGCGTATTGGCAGTAGTTGTCCTGTGGTTTGCATAGTTGCATGTTTTTGGTAAGTGAACGCAATTTACTCCAAAGGAGTATTGTTGACATGTTTGTAGGTGGTGAACTAAATGCAGTATTGTGTGTTTGACATTGTCCTTAGATTTGAGCACAGTGGTGTTTGTGTTGTCATATGTCTAAAATGCTTTTTTCTTTTTTCTTTTTAGTGGGATATCATTGGTGATTGCTGTCTGTGCAGAGTAGTTGCTTGGTGAGTAGCTATTTCAGGCAACTGTGTGGTATAGTTTTTTGTAGTACATAACTATTTGTGATAAAGCTACACTTTGTTTATTACTTATTTTAGTGCTAGTTGTTGTTGGCAATCCATTTGTTGTTAGGATCATGGCTAGCCGCAAAGTGACCGCTCAGCAGGTTGTTCGCATGCTCTTTGAGTCGTCTTCAGACCATGATTACGACACTGACTCTGCATCTGAGGCAGAGGAGGAAGCAGGAGATTCTGGAAGTGAGTTTTCTGTCGGAGAGTATTCTTCTGATGAGGAAGCTACTCTCAGTGCAGATGAAGGGCCTGTGTTAGAGGAGGACATTGATGTGCCAAGAGTGCAGCAGCCTGGGGCTGCAGGGTTTCCCATTGGAAGACCTGACACCTGGATTGCCCCAAACATGGAGCAGCCACAGTTACCTGCATTTACTGGTCTCCCAGGGTGTAGAGTTAATAGGGAAAACTTTCTGCCTGTCCATTTCTTTCACTTGTTTATGGACGATGTATTTTTGGAAGTGATCGTGGAGCAGACAAATGTGTATGCAGAGCAATATTTGCGGGACAACGCTGCCAGACTTAAGCCTCAGTCTAGAGCTACTCATTGGGTTCCCACATATCTGGAAGAGATGAAAAGGTTTTTAGGTTTGTCTTTTTTGATGGGGTTGATCAGGAAGCCGTCACTGGCTTCTTATTGGTCTACTAGTCCCTTAATGGCAACTGCTATATTTCCTGCAACTATGACACGTAATCTGTATTTGCTTCTTCTTCGTATGCTGCATTTTGTAGACAATGCTTTAGCCTTGCCACGAGATCACCCTGATTGTGACCGCCGTTTTAAGATTAGGCCTGTCCTTGATCATTTTGTGGATCGGTTTTCAGAGGTCTATGTCCCAGGCAAAGAGATAAGTGTGGACGAGTCTTTGGTCCTTTTCAAGGGGCGTTTAGTTTTTAAGCAGTACATTCCTAGTAAGAGGGCACGGTATGGGATTAAATTGTATCTGCTGTCAGAAAGCAGTACAGGATATGTGTATAATTTCCGGGTCTACACTGGTAGGGATTCCAGTATTGACCCTCCTGGTTGTCCGGCCACTTTTGGAGTTAGCGAAAAAATTGTGTGGGAACTTGCTAGACGTCTGTTTAACAAAGGTCACCATTTGTACGTAGATAATTTCTACACTGGAGTGCAGTTGTTCAAGGAGTTGTTTAGGGTGGACACTGTTGCTTGTGGCACAATCCGTTCTAACAGGAAAGGCTATCCAAGGGAGCTTGTCTGTAAAAAACTTGAGAGGGGACAGTGCAGTGCCTTGCGGAATAATGAGCTGCTAGCTCTGAAATTTTCAGACAGGAGGGATGTGTACATGCTATCGACCATCCATGATGAGAGTACTTCCCCTGTGGCTGTTTGGGGTCAGGTTGCGGAAGTGCGCAAACCTGCGTGCATTTTGGACTACAATAGGCACATGGGTGGTGTTGATAGAGTAGATCAGAGGTTAGAACCTTACACTGCTCTTCGTAAGTCATATGTGTGGTATAAAAAGTTGGCCCTACATTTATTTCATTTGGCAACTTTTAATGCCTTTATTGTATACAAGGATTGTTCACCCGAGTCAAGGATGACATTTGTTAAATTTCAGGAGCCGGTGATAGAAAGCCTTATTGTGGTGGAACCGGCAAGAGTTCCTAGAGTAGAAGTGGTGGAGGATGTGGCTAGATTGAAAGATCGGCACTTTCCAGATCACATTCCTCCCACTCCCAAAAAAGACATGCCCACAAAGAAATGTAGAGTATGTGCCCGGAGATCAATCCGGAGGGAGAGCCGGATGTACTGCCCCGAATGCCCTTCAAAGCCTGGGCTGTGTGTGCCCAGCTGTTTTAGAAGTTACCACACAAGGAAAAACTTTTAGGAAATACTGTGAGCGTAAGCTGTCTGTTTTATATTTTCATATGTTTCACGGTTGGCATCTGTTGTGTATTCAGTTAGAACTTTTGTGTTTGTAGTTTTGTGCTTATTTTATAATTAGTAGTTTCTTTGTTGTTTATAAATTAAAAAAAAGTGATTGCGGTGTCCGTGGGGTGGCGCTTGGCTGGCGGTGTGCGTGGGGTGGCGCTTGGCTGGCGGTGTGCGTGGGGTGGCGCTTGGCTGGCGGTGTGGGTGGGGTGGCGCTTGGCTGGCGGTGTGCGTGGGGTGGCGCTTGGCTGGCGATGTGCTTGGGATGGCGCTTGGCTGGCGGTGTGCTTGGGGTGGCGCTTGGCTGGCGGTGTGGGTGGGGTGGCGCTTGGCTGGCGGTGTGCTTGGGGTGGCGCTTGGCTGGCGGTGTGCTTGGGGTGGCGCTTGGCTGGCGGTGTGCGTGGGGTGGCGATTGGCTGGCGGTGCCAGCCAAACGGCAGTCCACACTCCCATCAGCTGGTGTGATTCTTGTATCAGGCATGTGGGCGTATGTAAGTGATGGGCCCTTGAGTGGCGCGGTCTGTCGATGTGAGTGTTGTAATGTGCTGGGCCCGTGGCTGGCGGTGTGAATGGTCTTTTGCGTGTCATGTATGAAAGGTGTGTGAATGGACTGTAAAGCGGTTGGTGCCTTGTCGCGGCTTTACAGCTCACGAGCTGTGAGTCATTGGATCACTTTTTTGCCTTTCAGTTATTAGCAGTGCATTTCATTTTTGTGAAATCTCTTGTTAATAAAATTTTATCCACTGAACCATCACTCACCCTTGTGCCAAATCCAACCAGTATGTGTTGTAAAAAATGACAAAACCTGCTCCGCTGTAATCAGGCGTCTCAGCACACCTGTGACACGCTAGGTGCCTCGGGTGGGACCCCGATGGTGAAGCATGCCACCAACTTGGTTGGTGGGTGAGGGGTCTTCTTCACATAACCTAAGTGTGTTTCTTTTCACAATTTTAGTGTTTGGCACATCACGGATGTATGTGCACTCATCAAAGTGATATATATTCCAAAAATACCTGTTTGGGGGGGAGGGCCCACCTACGTTTTTGGTCCTGGGTGCGGTCTTCATGTAGGGAAACCTACAAAACCCAGAAACTTTTTAAAACTAGGCACCCCAAGGAGTCCAGGGAGGTGTGGCTTGCGTGGCTCCCCTAACATTTTCTTACCCAGACTCCTCTGTAAACCTCAAAATTTGCATAAAAAAGTATATTTTCCTGATTTTTCTTAGTAGGATCACCGCTCCAGCACAAAATTCCTACTCACCCAGTTTTCCCCTCAGTCTCCCAAGTAAAATGACACCTCACTTATGTGGGTCCCCAAAGCAGAGTCTGTCTCAAGATGTATAAAAGAACTTGCCCTTATAAACTTGCTGTGCTATCCCTTCTATCACTTCAGGTTTTGGGCCTTATTCTGTTGCAGGCACCTGGCCCACCCACACAAGTGAGGTATCTTTTTTATCGGGAGACTTGGGGGAACGCTGGGTATAAGGAAATTTGTGGCTCCTCTCAGATTCCAGAACTTTCTCCCACAGAAATGTGAGGAACATGAGTTTTTTTAGCCACATTTTGAGGTTTGCAAAGGATTCTGGGTAACAGAACCTGGTCCGAGCCCCGCAAGTCACCCCTCCTTGGATTCCCCTAGGTCTCTAGTTTTCAGAAATGCACAGGTTTGGTAGGTTTCCCTAGGTGCCGGCTGAGCTAGAGGCCAAAACCTACAGGTAGGCACTTCGCAAAAAACACCTCTGTTTTCTTCCAAAAATTTGGATGTGTCCACGTTGCGTTTTGGGGTGTTTCCTGTCGCGGGCGCTAGGCCTACCCACGCAAGTGAGGTATCATTTTTATCGGGAGACTTGGGGGAACGCTGGGTGGAAGGAAATTTGTGGCTCCTCTCAGATTCCAGAACTTTCTGCCACAGAAATGTGAGGAACATGTGTTTTTTTTGCCATTTTTATCGGGAGACTTGGGGGAACATAGATTAGCAAAACAAGTGCTATTGCCCCTTGTCTTTCTCTACATTTTTTCCTTCCAAATATAGGAGAGTGTGTAAAAAAGACATCTATTTGAGAAATTCCCTATAATTCACATGCTAGTATGGTCACCCCGGAATTCAGAGATGTGCAAATAACCACTGCTCCTCAGCACCTTATCTTGTGCCCTTTTTGGAAATGCAAAGGTTTTCTTGATAGCAATTTTTTACTCTTTATATTTCAGCAAATGAATTGATGTATACCCGGTATAGAATGAAAACGCACTGCAGGGTGCAGCTCATTTATTGGCTCTGGGTTCCTCGGGTTCTTGATGAACCTACAAGCCCTATATATCCCCGCAACCAGAGGAGTCCAGCAGACGTAACGGTATATTGCTTTCCATAATCTGACATCGCAGGGAAAAATTACAGAGTAAAACGTAGAGAAAAAATTGATGGTTTTTTCACCTCAATTTCAATATTTTTCTTTTTCAGCTGTTATTTTCTGTAGGAAACCTTTGTAGGATCTACACAAATGACCCCTTGCTGAATTCAGAATTTTGTCTACTTTTCAGAAATGGTTAGGTTTCTGGGATCCATTGTTTTCATGCCCATTTCATTCACTGACTGGAAGGAGGCTGAAAGCACAAAAAATTGCAAAAATGGGGTATGCCCCAGTAAAATGCCAAAATTGTGTTGAAAAATTGGGTTTTCTGATTCAAGTCTGCCTGTTCCTGAAAGCTAGGAAGCTGCTGAGTTTAGCACTGCAAACCCTTTGTTGATGCCATTTTCAGGGGGAAATCCACAAGCCTTCTTCTGCAGCCACTTTTTCAATTTTTTTTGAAAAAAACAAAATTTTCACTGTATTTTTGCCAATTTCTTGGCCTCCTTCAAGGGAACCCACAAAGTCTGGGTACCTCTAGAATCCCTAGGATGTTGGAAAAAAAGGACGCAAATTTGGCTTGGTTAGCTTATGTGGACAAAAAGTTATGAGGGCCTAAGCACGAACTGCCCCAAATAGGCAAAAAAAGGCCTGGCACAGGAGGGGGAAAAGGCCTGGCAGCGAAGGGGCTAACCTGACTAGCGCCATTCTTTCCCGCACAGCCTCCGGTTTTCCCTACGCCTCAACTACCCGGTTAGAGTTAAAAATGTTGACGCTAACCCGGCCTTAGTGCCGGCTAGTGTCATATCTTAAATATGACACCTGGCTGGTGTCCAGGAATGGCGCTAGCCGGTGCTACACTTTTTGACGCAAACCTGCAGTAACGCAGGTTTGCTTCAAAAAGTATAATTATGGGCCCTAGTGTATAAGTATTTAGGGAGGGACTAGTATAGAAGTAGAAGTACAAAGAAATAGTATGCAAAAGATGAATTAGGATCACAAAAATTGCAGAAAACCAGAGTAAAAAAAGAAAACATTGATGCAGTATCGCAACCCTACATTAAGCAAAATAAAATTAGTATAGACTGGAATTAGAAAGAAGAGGGGTACATGTGATCCTGGTAGCAAAATAACAGCAGGAAATGTTTCAACTAGAAGGGCATTCACCAGTTTAAATTTAGCATTCCCTGAATCCCATTTATTTGAAAAAAAGTAGAGGAAACAAGTTTGAGGAGAGAATATCTCCGGGACAGGATTTATAATGCAGGTTTGTAAGCAGAGTTGCGTACAGTCATAGAAACACAACTGGTACAGACAGAGATAAAGACATTCGTAGGTTTTGTGGTTCTCTCTCACCTCCTACTGTGAATCATCTGTAAGGTAAGGCCAAGTACATATCCCTCAAATGAAATTGAATTAAGGGAATGAAAACATCAAGAAGCCTTTTCTGTGCGATGCCTTCACTCAGTCCTCTAAACAAAAGCATAAACGTATTCCTAAAATGCAAACTTCATAGATAACATTTAGACATCTTAGAGGGCCTGCTTTAGTGAATCTTTATCCTAGAAATTCTCGAGCAAGCCACACGTACACATAGAAAAGTACACACAGGAAAGGCTTTCGTGATATTAAAAATTGGTTCTATAAACAGTTTTCAGTAATAAAAGCCTTTATTAATGCCTTTCGGAAAAGTGTATTCCAATTAATATATTCTTTAATTACAAGAAAGCATTGCCACAATGGTAAAACATTGGAATGCGACGCACGGATGAGAGCAGCGTATCTAAATGAGAAACAGCAATAGTCCAAAGAGAAACTGGAAAACTATTACATACAACTGGTCCTCATTGTTTTTGGGTTTGTATTTTTTTGTTTTTCAGAATCAGACTAAGTCACCTAGAAGGGACTGTAATCAATAACTAATTAGATGACATGAAAAAAGAAGCAAAAGAACAATTATTGTGTTGCCAACTGAATCATGAAATTTTAAATAAGACATTCCTCCCAGAATGAAAACTGGGGGTTTTAAAAGAAAAAAAGGAAACGCTAAACATCAGTGTTGTCAATGTAATAGATGTCAGATATAAATAAACAAGATTTCCGGCCACCTTTGAACACATTTCATTTATTAAACCAGAAATGTGGCAGATTATTTTACCACTCACCATTTCATTATTCTATATTTGATTTGTATTTTATGATTCATGTGCATCTTTGGATGACGGAGGTTGTGCTGAGGTTAGGAAAGGTTTAAACAACGAATTGCATTAAAAAAATGAAGATAACAATCCATTTATTGTAACGAACGATACTTAAAATATTTCAAAATGGAAAATGCATGGTTTTCCATATGACCACAATTATATTTTGCCATTTGGTCGAAGTTCTATATCATTAAAGAAGATAATTTGTTATCCTAGCAGTCAACAATGGTCTCCATTTTCCAAGAAATGTGGACATAGTCCTCGACTCCTAAAATTATGGCCACAACATTTCTCCTCATGTTGCGTCCAGCCAATCACAGCCCTAGTGGAACTGGTTGTAGTCCCTCAGGAACAACCAGAGCAAAATCTTCATTTGTTTTTTCTCTCTGTACACCCTTGGCACTCCCTCAAGAGTACAGCAAGTCTGCAGTGGAGCAAAGGTGGCAGACGGTAATGTTAGGAGAGGGGATGGACCGGACACACGCAAACATAGAAACACTCACACTCATTCATTCACACAAACTTGCATGCACACACATCCATTCACAGCACTCATTACCAAAA
Organism: Pleurodeles waltl; assembly: GCF_031143425.1. Classification (NCBI taxonomy): domain Eukaryota; kingdom Metazoa; phylum Chordata; class Amphibia; order Caudata; family Salamandridae; genus Pleurodeles; species Pleurodeles waltl. Next base: position 285,234,245 of record NC_090447.1, read on the forward strand.
ATTCAAACATATATGCACACATGCACCAAACATTAAACAAAAAAAACACACACCTGCAACTCAGCCTTAGAGGTCCCAGGAGGGTTGGGGCTGCTGCCTGTCCTCATTGGTTGGCCTTAGATCAGCCAATGAGTAAAGGCAGTAATCCCAACCTCGACAGAGTGGGATGTGGTCAGTGAGACTGCTGACGCCACCCCATTCTGTGAGGATGTGTCACTGATTGCCACTCAGCCCTGGGCACTTCAGGGCTTAAAACTGAAGGGTCCAGGTCTGAGTCAATGAGTGACACTATCCCTCCTGACCAAGGGGGAGGGCCTTCAAGGATCTTTGTTGAGCTGAGGTCACACTCACAAGAGCTGTGACCTCCTCAGCCGAGCAAAGTTCAGCTCAGGAAGCCAGGAGCCTGCACAAGTATAGCATCTAGCTCCTGGCTGCCTGACATGAAAATGAGTAATGTCTGTCAGGCTGACTTTTGCTCAGCCTGACAGACACTCTTCTAGAGGGGCAAAAGGCGAGGGGGCATGGCCACTCAGACCCAAGGGACAGGCAGCGTCTGGTGCTAAATATTTGTTTGTACTTTTACCCTATGGTGGGCCCTTTTAGGATGCCCCTCAAGGCCCAGAGGGCCAGGATACACTGAACCTTGCCCCCATATATTTTATTTTTAATTTAATATTGATGACATGGGGAACAAATCCCCCATTTCCTTCATGCTGCAGCCAGCCAACCATTTTCTTACTCTTTCAGGACTGGTTACAGGCCCTCATGACCAGCCAATAGGAATGCTTCATTCATCATCTTTCCCTCCAGTAGTACCTCAGTACTCCCTTGGTACTCCCTCAATAGTACTGGCTGTTTAGAAATCTATACCTTAATTTCTCAAAAACAACTCAGCAGGCTTACAACAAATCACAAAAAGCACACTTTCAGAATAAATATCTAGCTTTCTGTGAAATTTCGTGTAATTCAGTTCAGTTGTTTTGGCTGTAGCACTGCTCAATTTTCTTCTGGTAAATTGCATGGGGTAAACACAGTTTGGGACCTCCTCTTTTTTGTAGCCCCCTCTTGAGGGATCACCTCAAAACTTTGCAGGAAGGATCTGAGGTGGATGAACATTTTTGTGGGAAGTTTCATGAAGATTTTTCAAATGGCACAATAGCTATTAACAAAAATAAAAAAATGAATTCTTATGGATACCTGGTCCTAACTACAACTACACAGTGGTAACCGTAGCTTTTTAAAAAAATGGCCACTTATGTGTCCCTGTGGGATCCCCCACAACGGAGTGAAGGATATGACTGCAATGTTTTCCTTTATGTTACAGGCAGCCAATCACAGTGCTCATTCCTTCATGAGCATGTCTCTCATTAGAGCGCATTTGCCCAAGGGAAAAAAGCCCCTGGGCCAATCAAAGAGCTTTATTTTTTCAAATTGGGCATGAGGGACCCACCCACTGCATCACAATTGGTTGTGCGGTCCTATATCTTGGCGGTATGTATATTCCATAACCAATGTGACAGATTATACATATCACCAAAATATAAATCAGCCCCTCAGTCATTATCTATTTAGGAGAGCAAAGAATTAGCATTTGCTCAGCCTTTGGCAAGACATTGAAACCAAGGTCTGAAATATGGATTTAATCCTTGTGAAAATGCATTGCTTTTCCTGTTGATCCAGGATATGAGTATCGTATGTGTAATGTCTTACATATTGAGAACACCATACATAGTTTCCTGAATACACGTGTATGGTGGTCTTGGCCATTCACAGGTGTCTGTGTGCAACCACTTCCTTACATCTTCCTCATCTAATCATATTTCATTTTACCAGGTTTAGAATAGGGAATGTATTTTCTTTTTTTAAATGGCTGGATTTTGCCTAAGTTTGTGCTAATTAAATGTCATATACATACATACATGCATGCATAGCTCTATCAGTATACTTCCTGTTCAAGTATTGCAACTCCTTACACTATGAAGCAGGTGTAGGAAGCACAGATTTACAGTCCAACTATAAACAGACAGCATTAGGCAGCATGAAAATTGAATTATATGACCATAAATTGATGCACTGAAATGTAAAGGAGGAAAGTGTTTTGCAGTTCTACTCAGGGAAAGGGGATCTGCAATAATGTGGCCTTGTTAGTGGGTGCACCTGGCCAGGAACAAGAACCTGGCAAATCAGAAGAGCTATAGCTATACATATTTGGGAATCTGGGGCCCCTAGATATCTCCTCCCAATGTATGATTTTCTCACCATGGGATGTTGCAAATGGGTAACACAAAGGGACTGATTTAGAACTTGACGGATAGAATACTCTGTCACAGATGTGATGGATATCCCATCCGCCATATAATAATCCCCATAGGATATAATGGGGATTGTAATACAGCGTACAGGATATCTGTCATGTTTGTGATGGAGTATCCCCCCGTGCCAAGTCCCAAATCAGGCCCAAAGTCTTAAAATCTGTTATTGGTAGAGGTTAGATACCACTCTACTTGTATGGTTATAGTGTAGGATAGGATTACCATGAGACTCTTAAAATTTCTGGAAACATAACATTGCAATAATCTACATGAGAGGCAACATTGCCCTTCTTATAGTGTCCAGGACTTTCAGTATCAGAAGGAATGTAATTTTACTCTGTAACAAATATACACCCTAAATATTAACCCAGCTTATTACCATGGCCTTCCAGTAATACTCACTCTTGACCCAACCAACAGAAGTTTAGTGATTCTTGTAAGTAGTGCCAACATTCACATATCTACCTCTTCACAGTCACAATAATTGGTTTTAAATAGCTGGCTTTGTATTTAGTATTGCCATTCAAAGGGTTTGTTGAAAGCATATCATCAGCATATATATCAAAACCCATTCCACTCGCCATTATCACAAGGTGTGGTTCCAGAACATCATTATCAGACTATGGTGTTACATAAATATTGTGTCCTAATTATTTTCTACAATAATTTGAGTTAATAAAATAAATCTACACTCAAAGGCAATATCTTTCTAAATGCTATTATTTGCATGAAATGTATGGCAAGTTGTATTTCCTTTCATAATAATCTGATATCTGACTTCAGCACATCACATGGCAGTTTAAAACATATGTTGAACAACAGGGGCAACTATGGTAACCCCCATGGTAACCTCATGACTTGGCCTGGGTGAAATTTACATTATCAGGAATTTTGCATTAAGCTAAGCAAGTCCTGGAATTACAACATTAAGCCAATTTATGTAATTCTGCACAATTAGCAGCACCATTCACAGCAAAATAATTACCATGAATGCCTGCTAACAAAAGAACATGAGTGGCTGTTCTTTGCTGTATCCTAGCTCCAAAAAATTAAAATTGCCTGAGGACACATTTCATTCAAAAATGTAGTGTGAAATGATGACAGATTTGCATTTTATAGATTGATGGATTTGCATTTTACTTAATTATGCACATTTGTGCCCCATTTTGCTGTAATGTTGGGTAATTACATGGAATTTAAGGGAAGTTTGCACACCCCAACTCATGACACGATTCCTGTCGCTGCTTTTTCCCTTTACTGGTCACCTGTGTAATTGTAAATACTTTGGCCAAAAGATTATCCAGACAATATCAAAGACTTGTCCCAGATCCCCACCACACTTTTCTAACTATGAAACAAAGTCCATGTCAAACAGCAACAATAGTGATTCCTGCCCCAAAGCCATCATCTCTAATATCTTACCTCTGACATCAAGTCAAGTTTCAAGTCAGGTTTTTATAAGATCTTACAATGAGACCTACACAATATACAATATATCAATTTAATACAAGTTTGAAAAGGAACTAAAAATTTAAAAAAAAAATCCACACATCAATTCATTCACTTGGCAATTTATCAAGTCCATAGCAGCTTTTGCTGTTGTAACTCCATGCTTTTTAAGAAGTGGTTTTAAAAATCTCTGTTAGTAGACCCTTAATTTAGGACAAACAAATATAACATGCTCAATCATCTTAAAACCAGTACAGCAAAATTAAAGATTACTTTGCCCTAGCCTATATTCTGCCATGCATCTGTTACAGTTTTAAGCAGCAAGCATTTCAACCTACGTAACATTATGCACCTTCTCACTCTATGTTCCACGTTCCAATTTAAATATGCCTGCAGTATAGCTGCTTGGCAGGATTGAATTAAACCATGGAAGCAAGGTTTGGGTCTACATAAATTCATGTCATACAGCATGGAAGAATTTTAAATATTATACTTTAAAAGGTTTTAAGGTAAGCATAGCTCATAATCTGGATGTTTAACCTAGACAGAGAAAAGTGCTACAGTGCAAACAGAACATTACAAACCTCCCACACAGTGCAGAGGGAAAAGGGCATTCTGTAGCTATAAGACTCCTGAAAGAGTTTTTCTTGCCATGTAAAATACGGTGACACCATGTTAAAATAGCAACTAAACCTCTCATATAAATGCTCACCAATCCTGTTTTTAACCTTAATACTTGTATTGAAACTATGGGATGTAAAGTGCAAAAATCTAACCGTCCACCTTATGCATAAAATACCACAGATTAACTTTTATTGTCTCTACAGCACACAAAAGAGTCAAGGGAACCTTCATTTCGTATGCAGTTAGAAGAAAAGTAAGATGCCTATAGACTGTCACCTCATAAAAAAGTGCCTGTAGTGCATTGCCATGGGCATAAGCCTTATTCAATGTATGTGCAATATAATCCTTTTTAGCCACATTTGTCGAAATAATCCTTCCCAGACAGGGATATGACTTTACTACCTCCAGGGTATACTTTCTAAAAGACCACAGACTTTTCCTCAATGAGACATGGCGTTGAAAAACATTCTTTCCCCTTCACTGACCTTAATTTGAGGAAGAGAGGGAATAACATTGATTCCCTGAGGCATAAAAAACCACAACTGATTAAAATTAAATTTGCAATTACAGGTGACTTAAGTAAGACCATAGTTTTCTTCTCAAAATCAGAGTCTAATAGCTCTACAAACTCCAGATCACTACTACTGATCAATTTAAGTTGACTTATAAAGACAAAAGATTCAACAAAAAAATATTGATTCAAAAAGAAGGAATCATCCTCAAATAAGACAATAAAATCTAAAGATGTTGTTTCTTCTGTTCTACATTGCATTATGTTCTGGAAGATATGATGATTTTGATGACAATTCTCAATTTTATCAGATGATTTATAGGACGAAAAACCTGTTAAATTTGACTTAAATGCTACAGATGGAGTCATTAGTTTCCTTTCAAAATCTTTCATGTCCCGGTGTGAATGAGCAGGTGGTACCAAGATCTTAGTATCCAAGGACACCTTTTCTACCTCCTCTAAAATAGCATCCTTACCAATTCCTGGCTCTGACTTCTTTGTGGGTGCATCTACATTTAGGTTATTTGACCCACCAAGGTTCCCAGAAGAGACTACTAACTGGTAACTCCTCAACCCTGTAGTTGCTCCCTTTCCTCAGGGACAATTGGAGTTGAGTCCTCATGGAATTTAAGTTATCTAGTTTCTTGTTTTTTTAGTTGTCTTATTTTTCTTTTAGCCTTTTTTCAATCTTTCCTTTTTTTAGGAGTTGTAACTGAAGTCGGTTGCCTCTATTCCTTTTTCTTTAGATTTAAAGCTAGGAAAAACTTCAGATCCCATAGGTTGTATAGAAGAAAGATTATATCTCCCAGAACCCATCTTAGGCAAGCTCAGGGAGAAAGACCATCTTCCATAAAGAGGATATCTAATGATGACAGATCTACCTCCCTATTGATTTATTGGTACGTGTTGGTAATTTTGATGTGGGACAACCTGGTCGGAGGGCAACGTCAATTTTATTGATAGTACAGTATTAACTTGAGCTGTCTGCATACAAACAGATGCCTCAACGCCCACACATTTAATCAGAGGTTCTTTCAAAATTACTCATAAAATATCTGACATATGATCTGAGGTATCAGTAGTTTTTTGGAGCAATCGCATATTAGAAGACTAAATTCTATCAAGACACTGAAGGGTCCTGGAGAAGCAGACTTATTACGATTTTGGCGGACAGAAAAGCCCATCCGCCATTCTCCCAACAGGGAGGTTGCAGCCATTGTGGCTGCCTCCCTGCTGGGCTCATTAAGAGAAATGGCCCACAACATTGTCTCCAGCTTGTAATAGAGCTGGTGACAATGCTGTAGTGTGCACGGTGCAAGGCATACAGTGAACATTGCGGCGGTGCTGGCCAATGGGGACCCTGCACAGCCCATGCTAAGAGCATGGGCAGTGCAGGGGCCCCGCTGGGGCCCTTTGCACACGTTCTCTGCTAGCCTTTTCATAGCGGTGCTACTGCCATGTAATCGCTGGCTGAGAACAAGTCGGAATCCCCAGGGCAGAGCTGCTTGTAGCACTGCGCTGGCAGATTAGGAACACCACCACGACTAATCCTGGCGGTGCTGGTGGTCTGACCGTGATGCAATCGCATTGGCGGCAGTCCGACTGCCACTGCGAACCTGGCAGTTATGAGACGCCAGGTTCATAATCAGGCCCATAGTCACCAGATGGCTTTGCTGATCGATTGAATGATAATTCTGAGCCTGCCAGAAGAATTGACCTTAGTGAGAGATTAATACTGGGTGCACTACTAATAAACTCCATTGACTTTCCCTTTCTCTGCGATGATGGCCCAGCTATTTCTGAGATACTTTTGAAGACAAAGGTGAATCAGCCTTGTAAGGCGATATATCTGTTATGGTATATTCCAACATCATGGAGGTGTCACCAAGGCAATCCCTCTATAGAGCATTCTGATTTTTTTAATGAAGGGACCAGATACATCTAGTCCCGAAGTACCATAATTAGGAAGCTCTTTAACAACTGGAACTGAGTCATTATCAGACAAAGGAAACAAAGGGGCAAATGGCATGATGCACCACTTTTCTTGAGCCCCATTGAGTCCCTATAATGCCACCATGTGTGCGCGGCATTTATGATATGGTGCATGTTAGGGAAAGAGCATCATTAATTTGGACGCTAGTTTGGTGATTTGCAGGATTAGTGTCAAAAACGTTGATGCTAAAACTGCAAAGTGAATGGAGGCCTATTGAAAACAATGAGAGCCTCATTTTTCCGCCTGCCTTAGGTATGAGTTAAAAATGACTCTAGAGATGGCAGTGTGGAAGCTCATAGATTCCACTGCAACATTTTTCTGGGCCCCATAACCCCGGAATGCCTCCCTTGCATACATTATGTCCAGCACAGGTATAATATGGCGCAAAATTTACAAAGTGGTGGAATGCCTGCATTGTGCCACTTTGTAAATATGATGCTGCATTTTTGCCAGCCTAATGACACATTAGCTTAACAAAAGGTGGCACCAAGGGCTTCTTCAATAGTGGATTTCTTTTGTTATGAGTTACTTCCAGTCTATCTCTCAAAGGCAAGAGGTCAGCTATCATTTTAAAACGCTCCTCACCCAATCTCAAAAAATAAGACAGGAGTGTTTATTTATCCTTTAAAATACCCAATTGTAACACCGTATTCCTTAATGGGTTAGATTTAGTCATTTTTGACAATACCTTGAAGAGATTAGTCTTCCTGATCTGATTTTTTTGCTGTCATCATACATACAGCCAGAAGTCGGAGGCAAAACCTACTGCAGCTGCTGATAAAATTAGCAAAAAATATGATTTATAAAAGCAGATACCAGGTAGTCCAGAGTTGCCTATTATTGATGCAGCTCTAAAATATGGAGCAGTTTTCTTGTTGAATATAGTCCAGATGCAATTATAGAAATTATGATGACTGCCTGCACTGACAAGGATGTAAGCTGAGATGTCAGCTACCCAGGTTATATAAAGAAACTGGTAGAGAGACTAGTGAAGAGACTGATAAAGAGACTGGTTGGAGGCTGGTTGGAGAAGCTGTGGTGCTGACTGCAGCTGAGTGATTGATTGTGGTGAGGAGGAGCAGGAGGTGTGGCAGGAGCTCCCCCTTTCCATAAGCTGCACCCATACTTAGTTGGGTTGCCTCCGTAGTGAAGGAGCTCAACCAAATGTAGAGGAACTAGCCACCACTTATCTCCAGTCCTCACCAAAAGCGCCTTAAGCTTAGTAATTAGGCCCTACCAAGGTAGTGTCTAGCAGTCCCAGGGCTGGAGGCCAAGGGGCTGGGCGCCTGTGCAGGAATACTTCCTGGAGCTCCTGGGTCAGAGTCCTAAGACCAACACAGGCAAAGTTCAGGCCAAACATCGCCAGCTAGTGAGTTCTCTACAACAGGTCAAAAACAAACCGGACAAAGGGAGACTGCCTGGTGCTGGCCTGAGGATGGTGAGAATGCTGCAACACCAATCTCCATCAATGCAGGGCACAGAAAAAGCAGATAGTGGCATGCAGCAAGCAGTGGGTGAACAGACAAGCAGGTGGGCAGGTGAGGCATGAAGCAGAAGGAATGAAGCAGAGGGCAGTGGGAGGTTCAGAAGCGGAGATTGAGCGGGAAGACCACAGGGGTGTGAGCTGCATCCCTCCAGCGTTTCCAAAGTCACTAAGTAAACAGACTCCAAACATTTGTTATTCCAATGATTCCATATATGCATTTAAACAACGTTTTAGAAATTGGCTTATTATTTGAGGTGGATTAACTGCCCACCTCAAGAAATGTCAGGATATATTCTCAAACTTACTAAATTACCTTTAGCTCAACCCTGTGGTAGCGATGGGATTGAGCAAACAGGCTTGACCAGGACATTTTGGAAAGGATTTATGTGGTACCAAAATAATAATAAAATAAAAATACCAAGCAGTAAATATATTGAAATTAATTATTACAATAGGGTACATTTTACTAAACAAAATGATAATAAAACAACAAAATCCAAAAAGGGGAACTTTAGATATGATTTCTTAAAATGTTAAGTAGAAATAGAACTAAAAAATGCAAATCGCCAATGATAGCTTATAGGAGCAATAGACTGGGACCAAGTCATGATTTGAGGCCAACTGTGATGGAGCCCTAATTGAAAAAAACAAGTGTATTTGTCCCAGTAAAAAGTATAGACGTCAAAACTTTCTTCTGGTGCTAAAGTAATTACAGGAGTAGACTTCTAAGGCTCCCAGAACCTCAGGGAAGGGAAATAGAGACTTTCTGGATGAAGGAAGAGTACAACACCAAAGCTCAGTCCAAGATAAGCTGCCACTAGTCAGCTGCAAACTTTAGGAAAAAGGCCTATGAAGCTTGTTGTGTTCCTGTAGATAGCGCACAAAGTCAGTCAATTGATACTTAAAGTCCACTTGTTTGTCCTACGTTCAATGATCAGCAGGTCAAGTTCTTCAAGGCTCCTCTCAGGCCACAACAGTAGACTCAGTACTCTTCTGTTCTTCTGCAGGTCCAAAAAGCAGTCTTAGGAGGGTACCTTGCAATGCCACATTTATGGTTGGCACCAGCTAGTGCCTGATGGTGACTCCAGGGAACTCTCCAAAAAATGGGAATAAAGTTCCCATCGGTAACACTGCCCACTTTTTTCAGTAAACCCTGTTTACCTTAATGCAAAGAAGCCCAAAAAATCCACATGGCAGGGCATTATCAAGATGATGAAAGTCTTCAGCCACACTAAACTTGGGCTCTGAGGGCTGCAGGTGTGTGTGGGAGTGTGGGACCCACAATCAAAACTAGGAGACAAACTTCTAGCTAAGCAAAGCAGAGTCACCCACTGCCCAGGAAGGAGACACACCATAAATATTCTCTAGTCCTGTTTGATCTCTTTCACAGTACAGATGTTTTACATGTGCTTCCAATAGACCTGTCAGATACATTTTGACACTGTTTTGCAGCAGTATGCCCACAGTCCCAACCCTGAAAACTCTGCAGAACTCAGAGGTGCCACAATGTCATTTCAGGTCAACTTTTCAATCAAATGGGGTTATTGGACAGGCTCTAGGAAAGAATTCCACCTACCATTCACACGTCATTGAGGCCGAGTACAGTCTGGGATTTGCTGAAAAGTCAATGTGAATTATCCTCCAGGAACTTCAGGCAGGATAAAGATAAGTTTCTAAAAGTTATTTTTCAAAAATATTTATTACAAATCCGACCTCACCATTGAATGTGATTTTTAAAATCAAAATAATGGTTTCATTGTTTATCTTGTGGGCCCATTCCCATTATTCCCATTCCCATTCCCATTTGCATTACTATTTTAATCTGTACTCTTTCATTTGGACAGTTAGACCCTATACAGTGCTGATAGCTTTATAACATTTTGGGGCTTGTCATTGTTGGGTCATGGTAATGTTAATGTTCTACTTGTTCCACTGTTATATACCACGCCACCCAGGCTTGCAGACTAGCAGTATTACCAATATTTAAAAGGAAGGCCTTTAACTGTCAAACAGAGTTATTTTGACTGATTGCACTGCACTTTTTACACTGCAGTAAGCTTCACAGGATAGGTCTGTAAGTCATGTTTGCACTGCCACTGTTGTGGATGCCATAATAAATGCAGGAACTCTACACCCTCTGAAAACTGTGAATACTTAAATTCTCATTCATTGACAACTAAGGGCCTCATTAGGAGTTTAATGGTCAGGCCGCCAGACCGCCATGTTGGCGGTCCAAAAAAGGCCTCCATGTTGACCATCGACCACCAACCAAAAAAGACAGACCTTTAGCGGTGGGGAGGGCCAGAAATAGGGGGGGGGGCGACCTCCAGCCCTGAGAGCACAGCGAGCAACCACTGACTGAGTCCCAGTGGCAGGCACCCATATCGGTCAGCCAAAGGCGATCCGAACCACAGCAGTTCGCAGTCACCAAAGTAATACACAATGTGCTATTGGATGGATTTGAAATCAGCAGAGCTGACACACATTGCCACACCGGACACACATGCAAAGGACACAAAAACACACCCCTTCACTCTCCACTATCCTCTGCATCACCAATGCCAAACACAGAAGACAGAGCTAATTTTTCAATATAGCAGCACAGATACAAGGCACCACTTTTTTCTCACCATCTCTTTTCACACCCAGCACACACTTTTGTGCAGTGCGCTTTCCATCTTTAGAAGGTCACTGTCTGTTTTTTCCCTCAAATTCCACCATTCCATGTTCTAAATAAATATGTGTGTTCTGAGGATGAGGTAAAAGTCGTGGTGGATGAAATCATAAGAGTAGAGCCACAATGGTTTGGAGCACAAGTCCAGCACACTCCTCTCAGTAGGAAAATGGAAATGTGGGACAGACTAGTTGACTGAGTGAATGCTGTAGGCACCACCTTGTGCACAAAGGAGGACATCAGGAAGAGGTGGAATGACCTCAGGGGCAAGGTCCATTCCCTGGTCTCCAGGCACTAGCTGCAGGCTAGAAGACTGATGGTGGGCCTCCCACTGCCCTGTTACATTTCTTACTATGGGATGAGAAGGTCTTGGCCATCCTGCATCCTGACGGCTTGACAGGATTACCTGGGAGAGTGGAGTCACAACAATAACAATATAACCAAAATGCAATGTCATGTATTGTCACTGCTCACCTTTTGCCAACTTTAATGTCACTCCACTCACCAGTCCAGGGACTATCCAGTCCAACGACCCCTTGTTTGCATCTCACAATTGAAACGTTCTCACCTTGGCGGTGAACATTTGTGTATGGTGTGTGCACTACAGGGAGTTACATGACTACAACTCCCAGCAGATACTGTTCTACAAACCCAAACACCACTGTTTCCTTCTCCAAATAACATTGTGTGTTAACTCCCAATTGAAGTGTACTCACCTGGGAGGATAACATTTGTCAAGTGTGTATAGTTCATGGACTGACATGACTACAACTCCCAACAGGCACTGTTATTGTAACTCAAACCACCAGCACAGTGTTTCCTTTTCCAAATACCCTTGTTTGTTGACTCCCAATTGATGTATACTCACCTGTGAGTGTGTATAGTAGAAAGAATGACCTGACAACAATTCCCAGCAGGCCTTGTTACTGTACCTCCAAACACCAGCATGGTGTCAACTCACCAATGAAGTAAACTCACCTAGGGGATAACATTTTTATAGTGTGTAGCACAGGGACTGACATGACTGCTAAGGCCAGGAGGCATGTTACTGTTACTGCACTCAGCCAGCCCAATGTCTGCCTCTCCAAAGACCCCTGTGTGGTAACTCACACATGAAGTGTACTCACCTGGGAAGATAACATTTGTACAGTATGTGTACAAGAGATTGTGACATGACTGCAACTCCCAGCAGGCCCTGTTTCTGTAATTCCAGCACAGTGGTCACTTTCCCATATACCCATGCTTGTTAACTCCCAAATTAAGTTTACTCACCTGGGAGGATAACATTTTTCAAGTGTTGGGGAGTAGACAGAGTGGCCTGACTGCAACTCACAGCTGGCCCTGTATCTGTAATTCCAGACACGAGCACAGTGTTCTCTTGTCTATAGACCCATGTTTCTTAACTTTCAATTGAAAGGTATTCACCTGGGAGGATGATATGTGTATAGTGTGCATAGTACAGGGAGTTACATGACTGCAACTCCCAGCAGGCACTGTTTCAGTATTTCAACACATGAACCCAGTGGTCACTTGTGCAAAGACCACTGTTTGTCAATTCCCAAATTAAGTTTACTCACCTGGGAGTATAACATTTGTCAAGTATTGGGGAGTAGTGAGAGTGACCTGGGTGCAACTCCTAGAAGGCCCTGCTTCAGTAACCCCACACACCAGCCCAGGGGTCACTTTTGCAAAGACCACTGTTTGTCAATTCCCAAATTACGTTTACTGACCTGGGGGATAACATTTGTCAAGTATTCGGGGGTAGTGAGAGTGACTTGACTGTTTCTCCCAGCAGGCCCTGTTTTAGTAACTCTACATACCAGCCCAGTGTTCTCCTCTCCAGAGACCACTGTTTGTCAATCCCCAAATGACATTTACTCATGTGAAGGGATAACATTAGTCAGGTATTGGAGAACAGTGAGAGTGACATGACTGCAATTCACAGGATGCTCTGTTACTGTTACTCCAAACACTATTCCAGTGTTTATTCCTCCAAATACCCTTGTTTTGTAATTCACAAATGAAGTGTGCTCACCTGGGGGGGGTAGCATTTCTCAAGTGAGTGAAATAGAGGGAGTGACATTACTGCTAAGGCGAGGAGGTACTTTTTCAGTAACTCCAAATACAAGTATAATGTTCCCTTGTCCAAAATGCCCTTGTTTGTCAATTCACAAATGAAGTTTACTCACCTGGGGGGATAGCATATGTCCGGTATTGGGGAATAGTGAAAGTAACATGACAGGCACTGTTCTTCTAACTCCAACCACCAGACCAGTGTCCACTTGTCCAAATACCCATGTTTGGTGACACTCCATTAAAATGTAATCATCTTACAGGATACCAAATGTATAGTGTGTATAGTAGATGCAGAGATCTGACTCCAGTTCACAGGAGGCACTGTTTTACCGGTCCAGTGTTTACTTCTCCAAATATCCTTCTTTAACAACTCACAAATGAAGTGTACTCATCTTTGAGGATGATAGTTGTCAAGTGTATGATGTAGAGGGAGTGACATGACTGCTGTTTCTCCCACTCCAAACACAAGCCCAGTGGCCTCATGCCAAGCTACCCCTATGTTTTAACTCTCAAATGAAGTTCACTCATCTGGGAAAATAACATATGTATTGTATTGACATGACCGCCGGCTGAAGTTGTCATGGTGCCAGGCGGTTGCAACCACCGCTGACAGCCATAGGCTAACGTTGCTGCTAGTGGTGTCTGTGGCCCAATGGCTGTGTCCCTCGGCAGTGATGGGTGCATACGTAGCCGACTTGACCACTATGTTTTGTAAATTCCCTCACTTTACTCCTGACACTGCTGCCAGGAAGATCTCCACTACCTGAACTGCTGTGTACTGCCTCTGGGAGCAAACATGCCACATCCAGCAGGTGATAGTGCCCTTGTCTTCTCTATAGAGTAGCTGGAGAGGTTAATGGATGGGATCCCCCCCCTATGTATTGCTCTATGGAACACCAGAAGACAGGTGAGTACTTCATGTGCACAGTTTCTCTGTTCACCATCCTTTCATTCCTCACAGGCTACCATGTGACCATGTGTAGCAGTTTGACTAATTATGTGCCTGTTGCAATCTATGTGGCATCAATGGGATGGACAATGCGCAGGAATTTGTCAAGGAGACCAGATCCTCGTGTCTTGCGCATGTTCCCACTTATGCTGAAAACATAAATGGCCTAAGGCTTCACTATAACTAGGCCTCAGGAATCTAGGTGCCTGGAAATCAAGAAACATTATGCAAGATTTTCTTATGAACATTCCAGAATTAACATATTATATTTTGAACAATAAACTCTCTCCAAATACTTAGAATAATCTCTGCATTGTAGCAAGAATCAAAGAGCACATGTTTTTTTCTCTGCATGAATGAACTGTACTAGAACCATGAATAACACTGCTACATCACTCTCTGATTAAGAGTTTCAAGACTCAAATGCTCAGGGAATATTATGAACCTTAATCAAACTGCACATCTAGATTTCAATGTCTAGAAATGATCGCGCACTCTGCCGATCTGTATCTCAAAAGTTAAACACCAGGAATGAATTGCGCACCTTGTTGCTGATTCAAACATCAATATTCACTTGCAATGAAATGATCGCGCACACTGCCGATCTGTGATTCAAGAGTTTAATGCCTGGAAAGAATTGCGCACACTGTTGCTGATTCTATTATCAAGAACCAAATGCCATGAAAGGATCGCGTGCACTGCCAATCTGAATTCCAAGAAGTAAATGCCAGGACTGAATTGCGCACACTGTTGCCGATTCGGAATTCACGATACAAATGCCATAAAATGATTGCGCGCACTGCCGATCTGAATGCCAAGAAGTAAATGCCTGGAATGAATCACGCACACTGTTGCCGATTTGGAATTCACGATACAAATGCCATGAAATGATCGCGCGCACTGCCAATATGAATGCAAAGAAATAAATGCATGGAATGAATCGCTCACACTGTTGCCGATTTGGAATTAACGATACAAATGCCATGAAATGATTGCGTGCACTGCCGATCTGTATGCCAAGAAGTAAATGCCCGGAATGAATCGTGTACACTTGCCAATTCGGAATTCACGATACAAATGCCATGAAATGATCGCGTGCTTGTCAAGAAACAAATGCCATGAAAACAATAGCACACGCGATTTTAAGTTTAGGCCTAAAACTCGAGTGTCACTGAAAAACGGAGTTGGGGGCCTAGCCCGACCTTCGCCTTAGCGCCCTGCTTGAAGATTGACAAATAGACGAGGGCAGGCCCTGGAAATGCCTGGATAGGCATCCGGGACAGGAGCTCTGGAAAATGCTGCTGCTCGGACCGGGACATCCGAATAGTGAGCATGTGGAGCTGGGCTGGCTCCCTTATATAGAGCCAAGCCCTGCCCACGAGCCACACCCAACCATGCTGCAAGAAAGGCTTCCAGAAAGTCCTAGAATAAAGGACCACAGCCTGTAGTCTTGCAAACAAGCCTTGCAAATGAACAATGAATTTAAAACAGCATTAATGGCTTTTCAAGGTAAAAGCTCTGCAATGCAAAATGTTAACATACTGCATAGAAACACAATGCATGAAATATGACTTTGCATAAGGACTGGGTTTTTGCATTTATGTCGCCTGTAGAGCACGCACTGTCCTGATGTTGACAGAATTGGTGGCCAGTGCCGTATGTTAAGTTCAGGCACATTGTATTGGGTGAGGAATTTTGGGGTCCTAGATCATTTTTGTGCTAGATGCACATAGCTAGGTAAGGAGCTATTACTTCCATTCACTTCCCCATGAGGGTTGTAAATATCAGACACCATATATATGCAAGGCAGCATGAGTTGAGTATGTGTGTTGTATGAGTCAATTGAGAGTCATGTGAGCAAAGTGTATGGTGCCCCAGAGAGTTCTTAACACACCAGCCCTTGCTAAACTGTTGTTTTTAAAGCATATCATGAGTCACTCTGCCCTTCTGGTTACAACATATATCATATGTAAAATAGCTGTTGCCTAAATAATGTACAGTACTGTCATGCATGGAAGTGATGGAAATGAAGGGCCAAATGTATGAAAAAGTTTTGCACTCGCAAACGGTGCAAATCTGTAAATTCGGTCGTTTGCGAGTGCAAAACAGTGGTCTGCGATGCATGAAATGCATTCGCAGACCACAAATAAGAAATCGCGAAAATTGCGATTTCTTGCGTTGCGACCTGGAAATTGCGATTCTCAATTTGCGATTCGCAAATTCCAGGTGGCAAGGCTATGCTTGAACAAATCGCAAATTGCGATTTTTCCAAAAGTGGCATTTTCCACTTGCAAAATACTATGATATGCAACCAGGTGGTAACCTGTTGCAAAATTTAAAAATGCAGTTAAACTGCATTTTTACATTGAACATGTAAAGCACACATGCCCTTTTGGCATGTGTGTACCTTACATGTTGAACAAAAAAAAAATTTGGGGTGCAGGAGAGGGGGCCTTAGGCCCCCAGCACCCTGGCCTTTTGCATTTCCAAAATAGCAATTTCTGGTTCAGAAATCGCAATTTTGGAAATGCAAAAAATTCGCAGCTATGGGCCAGCAGGCCCATAGCTGCGAATGGGGCCGGTATCGCAACTTGCGATTCGGTAATAGCATTTGCGATTTTTAAGAAATCGCTATTACCGATTCGCAAATGTGATACATGGCCCTTTGCGAGTCGGTAATAGTGATTTCTTAAAAATCGCTATTACCGAATCGCAATGGCCTGTGATGATACATCTGGCCCGAAGTGTCATGTAGGTTCTGTCTGATCAGCCTTCAGAGACCAGCGCCTGTCACATGTATCTTTCAGCATGGGTCCTAGTCTGGGCTGGGATAGAGTCATTGTGGCTATGCAACTGTAGCACTGTGCCCACTTCCTGTACCCCAGCATATCCTGTAAAGTGGCCAATATGATGCTCAGGTGGCCAATACTGCCCAGAATGCCTAATTCCTTTACTTAGATTGGGAATGGGTACAGAGGTAAGTCATTAATCTACTCCATATGTGCACTTAGCATCATTGCCAATGTGTGTCTTTGACTCATGACAGGTCCCTTACTCCCAGAACCCTATTATCACCTTCACAAGTCATATTTGTCCTGTACAGGCTTATTGCACAAATGACAGACCCACAGTGCAGACAGTGTGTTGATTCCTGAAAGGCTATATGTGACAAAGTAACTTGGCCACATAGCAGAAACTGTACAATGCATGCCTTTGTTTGTTGGATGTGATCTCTGTAGTATGGACACATATGTCAAAGGTCTGCTATGTGGTTCAGGTACATAGCACAGAACTCCACCCCCTGAAGTGGCATGAGTATGCATTTGTTAAGGCACACGTCCACACATGGACAAGGAAGACAATTTCTGTACTCACCATGCCAGTACCTTCATTGTTACTCATGTGTAATGTTTGAGATTTTTACTCCGGCAGTTGCCTCTATGGACTGTGTAGAGAGTCATTCTCACAGAGTGTGAATGTGTTAGTTCATTCATGCCTAAGGAGTTTACCATTCAGAAGCCACATAGGTGTGATGTGCTTCATAGTGGCTCACATCACAGTCAGGTTGCCAGAGCATGGGTTACACCATGTCAGTAACCTTTCTTAGTTATTGTAGGGCCTGAGCAGGGTAGTGAGTAAGTCTGCAGATGGAAAAGTATATATCTGTAGTCATGTCCCTGTACTTAGGGGCAGATTGAAAAAAAAGGGGTGCTGTGTCCAATGCAGCAGCATTTTTCTTGCGTCCCTTAGCAACACCCTAATGTTACCATGCGTGCACTGTATTACAAATATGGCACACCATGGCAGTAGTTAGGAAACTAGCGATAAAAATTGTTGATGGTACTTTGACGCTTTGCAGAATTAGCATAAAAAATGTTGACGCGAATCCTGCAAAGCACATTGGGGCCCATTATAAATAATGGTGTGCCTCCTTTTGATGCTTGGTCTGTGCAGGCATTATAAATGGTGCAATAAATGGGGCAAACAAATCTTTTAGATTTCTTTGGCCCATTTTTTTGTCCCCCTAATGGAGGAACGCCCCCTTGAATACATTGTGCCTAGAGCAGGCATAATGTGGCACAAGGGGTTACAAAGTGGTGCAATACATGCATTATGCCACTTTGCAAATCTAGCATGGTGATTTTTAAAGCCTATTGCCACGACAAAATGACACTAATGTGGCACTAGAGCTTCTTATATCTGAGCCTTATTGGCTTGTATGTGTCACACTTGGGGAATATTGACTAATAGAAAAGTCCTAGCTTGATGTTAATGACATGCATTTGACTCAACCATTTGTGATGAAGCTTGTGTTCATGATCTCGTGGGTGTTCTTTTGCCTGCATGCAGGTCAATACCCATCCAAAGAAGGGGTTTACGGAGGGCCATCACCCAGAAGGTGTGGACCCTTGGGGTCCAAAGCCGTCAGAGTGCCCACTGCAGGAAAAGGTGGGGGACCTGAGAACCTGGGCCTGGAAGATTATGGAGGTCCAGCTGGGGATGTCCTCCCAACATGGGTGGGGTGCCCCTCGGACCATGACCACCCTAATGGCACATATCCTGGCAGTGGCCTATCTTGAGCTTGATGGGTGTCACAAAGTAGATGAGTGATTGTTTGTGTAGACATGCCACATGGAGCATATAGGTGTGCCTTGTATATTAGCCTTGGGACCTAGGACACAACTGGGTGGAATACACAAACAACTTGATCTGCAGGGATGACATATGGCTGTGCACATTGATCAAACAACTACTGTTTGTTGTTGTAGTGTGAAATATTTATGCAACAGAACACTAATCCTCAATGGTACAGGCCAAAGTTAAGTAGGTGATGGATCACTGTCTTAGCCATGTGTCTGGGTAAATGTGTATATAGGCATCAGCCACCTAGCGGCCAGTAGTCGTCAGCATAGGATAGGTGCCATTGCCTTTCTGCAGTCCGTAATGTGATGACCAACACACATGTGACAGAGCTTGCATTGTTCTTTGGATGCAGTTATAGGTCAATACTTTCCCTTGGTGAGTGGGGAAAGTCTATTGTCATGATTTATGTGCCATCACTGTTGCCAATATTTTTTGAAAAAACATTTACAATCAGCTGTTTCATGCATTATCTACTTATATTGGTAGGATGATGTCTGCATTCCCTCACATAGAAAACTGTGTGCAGAATTGGACATTTACAATGAGGGTACATGTCATGTATTGCCACATATAGGAGTGTGTCACCATTGTTTTTTGACTGACACATACCCTCACCCATCATAGCATGTCATTTGGCATGTACAACTGAAGTACCAATGAGGGACATGACAGGTAGGCCTAAAGACTGGAGCCTCAATGGGAATATCGATGCCCTTGATGTGGCATCATGCAGAAAAGTGGACTGTACATGTATAATGGGCAACCTTTGTGACCCGACTGTTAGCTGGCATCATGGAGTGACTTACAGTTAATTTGATATCAATAATTCATCTACAGACAGACATTTGGTTCTGCTTGGCCATAATGGAGACAATGATGTAGCTTCCAATTGGGCAACATGTTGAGGGCCTTCAACAAGTACATGCAAATCGCAGGGCCTCTACAACATCCAAAGGACTAAGGGCATCAACGGGTGCACTCAGAGTATGTCATTGTAAGGGTGACCAAATATTATTGGTGATTAAACTGGGGCTTGCTGATTCATTGAGTTGTGGGTTTTAGGGGCATTTCTCCCTGACATATTGCACATGATGTCTAAAGTGCCCATTTCCATGCCACATGTGTGGCCTATCTGAGCACCATTAATAATGCCTCCATGACTCTATTGGGACAAATATCACTTGGTGAAGTGTGCATAATGGAACTTCTTCCATTGTGACATGAATATGTCCATGACACCTTTTCCAGTCTACTATACTTTTTTCACCAGCATGGCAGGATTTTGGAGCTTTATTTCTTATTGTTGTGTCATCGTGTATGTGATAAAGAGATGTGTGCATGACATTGTGTGGGATCTGTGGGAATGTATTTGACATAGGCTTACTATTGTATGCCAACAGGTAACTGAGGTCTGCTCCATGGGGCAAAACCTTGAGGGTCTCCTACTTGTTCAATGGTTATTGTGATTGCATAACTTCAGAAATGCAATTGTAGCTGTCTGAGATGCAGAATTGCTTGTGGGCAACTGTTGACAGTTCAGTTGGCATGCATGCATATGGTATGGCACATCTATGGGCCACTTAGGTAGATTTTATTTGCTGGGGCCTACTAGACATCATGGTAATGTTTGCTAATCTGAGCTGTTGTTCACGTGTGATCATGGACATGTGATAATCCTACGTCTCTTTGTATTTGCAGCATCAACACCGGCAAGCAAAGGAGATGGGGCATAGCTGAGTGGGGAAGTATCTGGCCACAGGACCTCAAGTTAAGACACCACTGAAACAGAGGGACCTGGTGGCCTGTCAAGTGGGAGACTGGAACATCCTGATTATCATTGTATTCTTCTTCCAGTGGCCACTCCCTAGTGGTGGCCGACCCATCAGGGCATTCCCCTGTATCATCTTTGCCCACCATCCCCTGTTCTATCACTACACTCCATGTTGCTCCCCACCCAATTGGCCATGCCTGCTCACCAAGGAGGCAAGCAACACCCATCCAAAGACACAACAACAGTCGCCACTTCCCAAACACCCTCCTACCACCCAGCGCATTACACAGCACATCCAGCATACCCACAGGGAGCACATCAACAGTCAGTTACACACACATCATACACACAACTACCCCAACAGACCCCCAGACATCCACCACAAGCACCATGCCCTCAGAAACAACAACAGACACACAGACTTCCACTACATCCATCATACCCACAGTCACCACTCCAAAAGACACACACACATCCACCACTCCATCCCCAGCACCTCAAAGACCTACAAGACACAGAAACGCACTCACTCACCCACACAACTTACACCAACCAAACACAAGCATACATCCCAGAAACATGCACCAACAACCTCCACACCAACACAGCAGACAACCTCTCCCTTGACCTCCAAATCCCCACCCCTTTCTGCTGACCATCCCTGTGTCCCTAAGAAAGTTTTCCCAAACCCAATATGCCCCCACCACCTCCAAGACCCCCTGCAAGCACCCATACCTCTCCCTGAAAAAGAAACCCACTCTTCCCAAAAAGCAAACCTCTCCTCCCAAAGCCAAGACCAACCCCCCCTCCCAAACCCAACCTCCCCCCAAAGGATGATCCCAGAGGTGCCTGCACACTTGATGCCCCTTCCAGTAAAGGTTCCCTGCCAGTTAGGAGTCATGTGTTGGCACAATACTGTGCTGGAATGGACTCATGAATGGATTAGTTCTTGGACTATTTAAATTTGCTTTTGCAAAAAAACCAAACCGTTGTTGTTTTTTGGGTACACATTTGCCCTGCAATGGCTTTGGTACTTTTATGTTGTTGCTGAGTAACTTGTGTTGTCTGCCTAAGGTTGTGTGCATTTCAGCCTGCTTACTGATCCATTTTCTGTTGTTTGCAGTATCTGACTTTGTGGGCAGTGCTGGTGTTCCCCAATACAAGGGTGTATGTTGTGTGTATGGATATGTGAGTAAATGCAATGGTGGTGTCATAGCATTGTGTTGTGTTTAGTATGGTAAGTATTTCATCTTGTGTTGTCCAACGTGAGCATGCATGGTGTTAGACTTGGCCCCCTGATATGGCTTATGTATTAATCGGATGCGTGTCAGCTTGAGTTTTGTTTGTGCAGACATTGAGTGTGTTCAGTTGTGCTACCACTGTGTAGTGAATCCTAGTTTGTTTTAACGGGATAACAGGAGTTAGCTTAGCCGTAGGCTTGTAAACTCGTGCCCCCGTCACCCAGTGACTTTTAACCTACATAGCTTGCTCTGTCTTAGTCCATTTAATTATTTATTTCCTTTAAAATGGCGGCCTTGTTTATAGTTAGGCCACTTGTTATGGGTTCTATTATCAGTGTCACTGCGCCAAGGCGTCAAGATCAAGCACGAAAGACAAACATTCAGTAGGCATTCACACTTAGGGATTTTCCCTCTCTATACTTTCGAGGGATTGTTGATATTAATTGCCGTACCAAGCATGCCTGTTATCTATTGTTATGAATAACACTTATGTCAGGGGACCTTGTAGATCTGTATAAATACAACACACTTTTAGAAGGATAATCAGAGAGATTCCGACCAGAGGGCATCACCACCATCGCTGATACCGATGCTGCAGTCATCTTGACGCTGACCCAGTCTTCGTGTCCCTGCGGAGTCTGAGATAGGAACCTCATTCCAAGGTAACGAGGGTTGGGGGCTCCTCTCATGGACACGGTTTTGGCAGATTAGGTTTAACAAACCCAGCTCTCCTTTTTTAGGTAGGAGGTTAGACCTACTCTCCTTAGGGTATTAGGGCTTATTACATTTTTATACCTATACATATTCCTGTTATATATTGCATAATGGTAGGGGTCTTTATAACAATGACTCTCCTCTTCACAATACTGTTGCTTGGTATATTCATTATCCTAATCATTGCAATTCATGCAACTTATAACAAATTGCAGTTATGTTAAATAAAAAACTATTATAACTTCACTGCATCTGTGTTATTGCCTTTGTTTGTATGAGACATAATAATCTGTGAGAAAAGGGTAATTTCCGTTTAACCACGACAACCCTGAGAAATCTTATTTTGAGTCCATGTGTAAGCGACTGCTACAAATCACCTCTTTACTATTGTGTTTCTGGTGAAGTACTGCTAGTAAGCCGGTAAGGTTTGGACAACAGTTACGACTAGTTGTAGGAAGAAACTTAGTCACCTACAAACGAAAGTACTGTCATCCTGAGACCAGCAGTCTTGCTCAGAGCAAGAGTCCAAACTACGACATGGCGCCACCAACGATGGTGTTTAGGCACTAATTTACGGTTACCCTGATTATCGCTGTCTCACAGACAACAGGTACCCTCAGTACCATTATACAGAGACGTCCGTGGTCTTTGGGAGAATCCTCCTCAGCCAAACAGGTAACTCCTAAGTAGGCTGTAGGTTGTTCGAGCTCGAACTCACAAAAGGAAAAAACTTCCCCTATTTTGGTGTTCCGTTTCTCTAAACAACTATGGCTAATACCATAGACATTCCTGCAAATACTAGACATGCACTTACACAACATTTATTAGCACATGGCCTTACAGAAGAGGGCGGGGAAGTTACTTTGATTATAGAAGCAACTGAAGCATATCAAACGGAAACATTTTACTGTTGGGTTGCCTTTCCTGAGGCTGACCAACGAACGCACACATTTCACACTTATGACATTGCGGACGTACCCGTAAGGTACGAAGCATACCAGTATCATGAAATATCGCTCACATATCAGGAGCATCAAAACTGGTTTGAAGGCGCCCTACCACATATACTGCGACGAGTGAGGCTAGGTCCTTTAAGTAATGAAGGGCCAACGTGGCCCATGTTTGCCACATATACACCTCACCCAGGCATACAGACTATGCCGCTTGTAGATTTAAGGATATTATATAATGAATTAGTGGCATTATATAGACGATTGGTCCAGTTCGTAATGCGAACATTAAACACTACACCAGCGCGTCCAGCACCGCCAGTAGCTGGTGGATATCAATTGGCTACTGGGATTAATCCACAAACGGTGCATACCATTATGGGTAAAGTGCCCTCGGATCGAGAAAAAATACCGTTCTGGATTGCTCAGAAAACAAATCAGCTGGAAGCTGTGTTCCCCCATACGGGGCCACAGGAGAAACATAGATTGCTCACTATGGGGGTTATTCTAACTTTGGAGGAGGTGTTAATCCGTCCCAAAAGTGACGGAAAAGTGACGGATTTACCACCAGCCGTATTACGAGTCCATTATATCCTATGGAACTCGTAATACGGCGGGTGGTATATCCGTCACTTTACCGTCACTTTTGGGACGGATTAACACTCCTCCAAAGTTAGAATAACCCCCTATGTGTTTGCCATTTGGGATGGTTCCCTCGGTGGATGAATATGCCACTTGGGGTACAGTCTTCGCTGCCGTTTATACTACCACGCATGGTACCCCTACACTGGCCAATTTACCGGAAGTGTTGAAACAAATACAAAATGAGCATGGGGCTGCACCGGCCCTAGATCTGGGGATGAAATTGATGCATAACTTTGACGCCGTCTCCTCGATAATATTAAGTAATATTAAAGGAGAAGAAGTAGCACTGGCGATACACCAGCATCTCCGGGAAACTCCACACCAGAAACAAGAGGGCCAGCTACCGAAAATAATCTCTGATACCTATACTACTATAGGACGGGATGGGCTTGGAGCCAAACCTAAAAAATTGGACATACCGAGTACCACCCATAAGGAAGGTACAAGGCAAGCATTGGAGGGGTCTAAAAAGCGCTGGGACAAACAAAAGGATTTCAAGGATAGGAGAAATAAAAGAGCTGATTCTCCGCATCCGGAGTACTCCGACAGGAGATATAATTTCAGGAATAGGGATAACATTAGAACTCCAGACAGATATACTGATTCACGTCCTTCTCGTTCCTTTCAGGACGCACCAGATAAACGTAGCGAGAGAGGGGGCCGCCAAGATCGACGTCCGGAATACGTGAAAGAAAAGAAAGACTCGCTGCAGTCTACCATTAAAAAAGAAGAAAAGACTCCTCAGCAAAAGCCACAGTTTAAAAAGAAGAAAGTGGCAGCACTGACAGTTAAAAATGCCAGTAGTATTGAGAACACTGTTGAGGAACAAGAGGTGGGCAGTGACTCTGTTGGACAGCGCGGCAGAGGTCTAGATATGTCGCCAGAGTCTGAAAGATCATCTGGATACGACAGCAACTAGCGATTATATCGCAGTTGAAACGGCGGATGGCCACGTTCTCCCACCCGATCGGGTTTATGATTTAACAATTCAGATAGAGGGAGACGTGGAACACATTATTAGTGTAATATTCTGGGATTAACTTACTAGTGATAGCCTGTTGGCCGAGAGAGACTGGCCACCTGAACATGTCCGCAACCTCCCACATGGGGAAGATGTAATTTTGCCTTCTTTCCCCGATCTTGTTCCGGAGGCAGACAAAAAAGCATATGCTGCTGATTGGGCTTTAGCGCAGGCACCTGCATTATACCGTAATCATGTAGGTTGGGACAAGGACTCTCCTTGTCATGTTATTCCCGTTAGGTCTACACCACACCCGCAGCCACAGTACCCTGTTAAACATGAAGCAAAAGCTCCAGTGACTGGGATACTGTCACAACTTGAATACCAGGGAGTAATTGAGCCCTGTACATCGGCAATGAATAATCCGCTATTTCCCGTTACGAAACCTGATCATTCATATAGAATAGTGGTTGATTATAGACACTTAAATAGTCATGCACGCACTTATGCTATACAAAATTCACACAGCACAGCGCTGATTAATAATATTGTGCGTAAAAAATACAAAACTACATTGGATATATCTAATGGATTTTTCTGCCAGAATTTAGCACATGAAAGTAGAGACCTAAGTGCATTTTCCTTTGGCTCTCAGAACGCTTTTGGTGTTTACCACAAGGCTATAAAAACAGCCCAGGACTGTTTTCGGCCCGTGTCACATCAATCTTGCAGGAGATTGATTCCGAGGCATTATCATATGTGGATGATATCTATCTCACTGATGACACCCTTGACATTCATCTTGCAAGGGTCGATTGGATAATTTTGGGATTTGCCGCCTTCGGATATAAATTAATTTTAAGAAAAGCAAGATAGCCTTTCTTAGTGTATTGTTCCTAGGATATGAACTATCACACGAGGGGAAGAGCCTGGCCCCGCACTTCTTAGAGAAGTGTGCTCAGCTACAGTCTCCAAACATGCTTAAGAAATTACAGTCATTACTGGGTTTCTTTAATTTTGGCAAAACATACATTCCAGATTACGCTGAACGCGTCAAGCCACTATGGGCCATATTTATACTTTTTGACGCAAAACTGCGCTATCGCAGTTTTGCGCCAAAAAGATTAGCGCCGGCTAACGCCATTCTGAAGCGCCATGCGGGCGCCGTATTTATTGAATGGCGTTAGCCGGCGCTAGCAGACCGGCGCTGCCTGGTGTGCGTGGAAAAAAAACACGTACACCAGGCAGCACCGGCGTTGGGGAAAATGGCGTTAGGGCGTCTTAAAATGGGGCAAGTCAGGTAGAGGCAAAAAAATCGCCTCCACCCGATTAATGCCATTTTTAACGACGCCCAGACGCCATTTTACATGACTCCTGTCTTAGTAAAGACAGGAGTCATGCCCCCTTGCCCAATGGCCATGCCCAGGGGACTTATGTCCCCTGGGCATGGTCATTGTGGCATGTAGGGGGGCACAAATCAGGCCCCCCTATGCCAAACATTTAAAAAAAAAAAAAAAAAAATTATACTTACCTGAACTTACCTGAATGTCCCTGGGATGGGTCCCTCCATCCTTGGGTGTCCTCCTGGGGTGGGCAAGGGTGGCAGGGGGGGTCCCTGGGGGCATGGGAGGGCACCTCTGGGCTCATTTTGAGCCCACAGGTCCCTACACGCCTGCCCTGACCCAGGCGTTAAAAAGAGGCACAAATGCGGGGTTTTTTGCCCCGCCCACTCCCGGGCGTGATTTTTGCCCAGGAGTATAAATACGACGCATTTGCATCGCAGTCATTTTTTTAGACGGGAACGCCCACCTTGCATCTCATTAACGCAAGGAAGGCGTTCACGCAAAAAAATGACGCTCATTCCTCATACTTTGGCGCTAGACGCGTCTAACGACAAAGTATAAATATGGAGTTAGTTTTGCGTTGAAAAAAACGACGCAAATTCGGCGCAAACGGAGTATAAATATGCTCCTATATGACTTAATTCAGCCCAATTTTTCTAGCAGGCGATGGACAATTGCACACACACACATCCTTAGGCATATACAACGGGACATGCTGGAGGCTAGACACTTGTACACACGTGACAATAAAACGAATTTGGTCATCAGAATAATAGCTGGTGCCCTTGGATTTACCTATGTCACCTTTACTGAGGGTGACACGGTGGCGATAGCATACAAATCACATTTGTACTCCGATGCAGAGAAACGTTTTGCTCCTACTGAAAAAATTCTGACAGCAGTTCAGATGGCCGTCATAAAGGAGAGGCCACTTGCCCAAGGGAAGCGCATTATTGTTGTCTCCCCGTTACCGGTCTTAGAGGCTGTCACCAAAGCGAGCGTTCCAAACGCTAAGGCATTACATCCACGCTGGATTCAATATGCAACATCTCTGACCGCCACTGATGTTGATTATGTGTTTGACCCAAGACTTCAGACACAAGAATTTCTCCAGTATGAACAGGAGTACCCCGCTCCCTTACACATATTGCCAATAGACAGTTATGATACCATCATTTACACTGACGGATCGGCACAACCGGCTGTGGGTACTAAACATCAATACTCGGCAGCTTGCGCAGCCATGTGCGGTGTAATGGAAGACGGAGTTTTCCATCCTCATAATACCTACACTCAGACCTTAGGGGACTGCACAGCCCAGTTGGCAGAGCTTAAGGCTCTTCTTCTAGCGCTCGAACATTCAGAGCCAGGAACACAGACTTTGATCGTCTGTGATTCGTATTACTGCATCCAGTCATACAATGAATATCTCAATCATTGGATACTGAACGGGTTTAGAGATTCTAAAGGGAACACCATTAAACACAAAATATTGTGGGGAAGGGTGGCTGATCTTAAGGATAAGCTGCCATGTGTCCATGTAGTTCATACATTGGGGCACCAACGTGTAGGAATACATGTTGCCGGTAATACATTGGCTGACGAAGCAGCCAAAGCTTCAGTAGCTACGGCTTCTGTGGCTGCAGTGACTCGTTCTCGGACGAGGTTGGATAATGAAATACTGATTGCCGTTAAAGCCTCGGCTGCAGGCAAGCCCCTTCCTAAAGGATACCCTGCGAACTATACATATCATATCAGTGCACAGAATGTTGCCTTTGCAACAATTCCTGATGTTGGTGATCGAGTGATCCCAAATGAAGATCAAAGATTGGGGCTGATTACAGCTGCACATGAGGGTGTCGCTTCTGCACATGCTGGTATACAGGCCACTATCACCATTCTACAAC
Source organism: Pleurodeles waltl (assembly GCF_031143425.1). Lineage (NCBI taxonomy): Eukaryota > Metazoa > Chordata > Amphibia > Caudata > Salamandridae > Pleurodeles > Pleurodeles waltl. The sequence goes on from NC_090447.1 coordinate 285,262,495, forward strand.
AACGGTATTGGTGGCCTGGTCTATGCAGACGGACTAAAACGTATGTCCTTTGCTGTGACATTTGTCAGCAGATTAAGGGCTCAAATATCAGACGCCCTCCGCAGACATCTCTCTTAGTGTCAGACAAGCCACTCCATTGTGTGTACCTGGACCACTGTGGTCCCTTGCAACCTGATGGTGCATACAAGTACATTTTAGTGGCTGTAGATTCCTGTTCTAGATTCCTGTGGGTATGGCCACAGCGGTCGGCTGACGCCCGGACTGTTATAAAAGATTTGCTGATCTTTATCGGTACATATGCGGTTGCAGCATTCCATTCGGACCAGGGCCCTGCATTTGCCTCTAAGGCTTTCAGGGACACCAAGAGGTCGATGGGTGTTGAACTCCATTACTCCTCACCATATCATCCCGAGGGAAATTCGGTCGTGGAGAGGCGGAATCGTGATCTAAAACAGTCCTTAACAGCTCGAGTATTAGGTTCAGGCCGCAGTTGGTTACATCACCTATATGGGGTCCAGAGAGCACTGAATAATCTGCCAAGACGGTCCTTGGTGGGAAAGTCTCCATATGAGGTTCTCTTTGGGACGACTATGTATGTTCCCGATCTTGATGCCCCTGGTATGGTGGCAGCAGAAACACCATTTGACATAAAAGAACGTCTCGCTGTTTTGCAGGAGCTTCAACAATTCCGTGATGATAAATCATCTGCAAGTGCTCCCACCTTGGGAATAAGGGACTTGGCGAAAACTTCGACTGGCTGGATTCCTAACATTGGGGATCTGGTTCGTGAGAAGATCGCTGTGAAAAAAGAGTTTGGTCCATCATACAGAGCACCTGTACCGGTCTTGGGGATAAAAGGCACCAGGACTGTCATCCTTCCACCATTGTCTGGTTCCAAATCCAACAGATTTATCTCCATTGATGACATCAAATTACACCATGTGGCCGATTCTTCACAGTAGACCAGGAGGTCCCTTGGGTAGTTCCCGATCCCCTCTCACTACCCAACAGGACATCCCTCTACATGGTAGGATGACCATCGCTATTTCTGACTATGCAACTATGTCAGCTGTTGTTCCGAACACTTCCTCGACCATGGGGAGGGCGGACAATGAACTTTTGTTGGTTCCAGTAACACCTTTGGAGGACTCCCCGCTGCAGGATTTGGCTGTATTTTACACGAACACTTCCACGACTAATAACGTTGTTTATCAAGAACTTCCACGAGCAGTGGATGAGCATTCCATGGGTCCTGTGTTTGCGGAGACTTCCTCTGGCTATTTTATAGACATTGATGATTTTTCTTCAGATTCATCCTCTACTGAGACTGGAAAATGTTCGAGAGGTAGCCAATTCTATCGATGGCTTAAGCAGAACTATTTGATATATCCATGGAACTATCTCTGGTTTTGTTTGACATTTATTGCATTGTTTTTATGGATTGGGTTTGTGACTGTTTTCTTTTTACTAATTAATGGTCACTATATTGCTGATCGCTCCTCAGTGGAGCCTGTTGATGTAATTTTAACACCACATCGTTCATAATATAAGGTCCGGCGTGATTTGTCCCCTGTCAATATTACGGCTATTCCAATTCCTGATGGGATTGTTTGGGACAAAGTTCTGTTCGATATCTACGGGCCTACAGAGATAATTCAAATACCATACGTGTTCAAGATTTCTATGTCTGATGTTATTACACCTAATGTTGTCTCTGATGATTGGGATGTCCAAACAGTTGATTCCATGCTAACTGAGATGAAGGACTACTCCGCTTTTGGGAGTGATGATGTATATGATTATACAATGAATTATGGGGAAATGTTCTGTTATAACAATTGGGGACATCACTACCTGCACCGTGCAACTAGATATAGGCCTCTCTTTAACTCCACACAATGGGAACACTGTTCAACACCACGGGTGGGGAGTCCAAAGTATTACAGTGACAAATTCACATACTTTTCTGGGCGTGATACGAAGAAAGCTGAATCATATTATTTTAAATTACCTACAACACAATTTAGAAAACTCTTGCTAACAGATACAAAACTGATATATTCAGACCCCTTTGTTTCCCGACTCTCGATTGAAGGTTATGAATATTGGAAGAACACTATTGATTTGAAGAGTGTATGGGGAACACAAGATTGGCAAATTCAGGGTAGAGAAGCTTTGTTTCGAGCTTGCTTAATTCCTGTACAAATGATTTTCTTGAATGACACTGTTGAGCAGACATCGTGTCTGGGGTTAGCAAAAATTAAAGATTTAAACACGCCCAATATTCCTACACCGAAAAAATTTGGAGATTGGAAACACTTTCTTAATGTTTCAGAGGACAGGCTAGATGCATTGGTTAAGGCTGGTACTTATAATTCTTCACTTTCCCGTCCCGGGGGATGGTTGGTATGGCCCACCGATACTGATGAGTGTCAGAAGCGGTTTTTGAACTCTTCAAGGGGTTTTTCCATTCATAGGCCAGACCCTCGCTTTCTATCAGGTCAACATACTGGTATCATTACAACATACAGTGTGGGTAAGCTGTGCCAGCAATGGGTGCAGACAAACACTTTAACAGTGGTTAAACAACACCTGAACACTCTTTCAGACAGTATAGATTTACAAGATTTCCTATTGGGTCCTAGGAAGCAGCGCTCAAAACGGTTTTTATATGCTATGTATAATTAAATTTGGAAACTTTCTCAAATTGAGGCTGCTGCACGTTTACGGCAACTTGATAAGGAGAATTTGGAAAAAACATTGGCTTTTGTCGATAATGGCATGAACACCCTATCCAACAGGATATACTCACTGTCGAATATAGTGTCATCTGCTATTGATATCGCTCAGACTGATTTGTCCCGGTTATATCATGGGCAAACACAGCTACGTTCCATCATGCAGCTGGGTTGGGCATTACAGACACTGAGAAGTGGCCACATTCCATGGAAATACATTAATGGAAGTGAACTATTTGCTTCTTTTAATTTTTCCAGGGAACAAGAGACAATGGGTAAAAGGGAGGCTCGTTTTACATTGCTTCAAGTAGAAAAATTAGATAAGTTGCCCTTCACAGTAGCAGAGAGTCCTTCAACTATCTGGCTCCTACACGGCATTATTAATTTACAGTTTTCGACCTTTCGTTTCTCGAACTGCCTGAAACATCTTGCAGTGGGGAGATAGGAGATAGCTTTATTAAAGAAGAGTGGGAGTTGCCCTTTGAGTATCGATGTCTGAACGGCGAACAGGAGGTCTTTCTTAGCGGAAGTGAATGTGAGACTAATGTTCGTCATTCCATGATATGTAAACAGGTGTCTCTTCATGGTCTTTGCAATGCGGGGATCGCAAATTTGGCCTGTTTTCTGAAGGGTACTCCCGTCCCCTTGATTCGTTCAGTGTTTCATGTACTTTCTAATGGGAGTTATGTTCTACTGAGCGATGACAGCTGTTGCGGCTTGCGACCTGGAATTGCCTACGCAATCTCAGTCACGAAGGTCGTTACGTGTTGTGGCCATGTTTTGTTTCCCCCCACACGAGAGATACACATATCTGAAATGTGGCCCCACATTGATACTATTAATGTGAACTATGACAAGTTGAGTAGACTGAAGGCGCTATTGTTTCAAAAACAGGTCGCCTTGACATCCGCAAAAGAGACGTATGCTCTCCAGGTTGCAAGATCATCAGCCGAGATACAATCCCTTTTAAATACCGATTTCCCCATACACTTTGGAGAGTTGGTATCCAGAATATTCAATGCTTCAAGCACCACTGGGATTGTTCATTTCTTTAAGGCTGACGGGTCTGGTTTCGTGTCCATCTTCCAGACTGTCTTCGGAGTCATCCCATCAGCCATCCATTCTCTCTTTTCCAGTGTGTTTGGTGGCTTTCCAATTATTTTGGCTTTAATTGGCGGACTACTACTGCTATTTTTTCTGATTCGCGGTGGTTGTTTTTTTCCAGCGACACAGAGCAATGGAGCTGCTCCCGTCAACCCCGCTGTGCCGTGAACGCATGGTTCAGATCTTCGGTACACCTTTGCTGGTGGAACTAGAGTTTGACTGGTCATTGTCATTCCGGCCTCTACTCTGGTGTGCACAAACGGTGTTCCGCTGCATATGGTGTCTCTTTGAACATCTGCCTATGGTCTGTCTTGCTGTTGCACCAACATCTCCTGTGGACCATGAACTGCTGATGTCCCCGATGAGGGTTCATACACGGTCATGCCCCTTGAGACTGAGGTTGCTCCGCGAGGCCACCTATGAGCCTTCTGTTATACAAACTAACATGGATGAGGACGCTGCAGCGAGTGTCGATACACCGATGAATATGGTTCACTTCTGCTCTGTGGATCCGTTTGTCCGTCCATCTCTCAATTTCACTTCAGACGATGTTGACTCATTTTTAAGATCCTTGAATGGTGACTTCGATGACATTCTTCAAGATCCTGCATATAGCACATAATTTGGTGAATTCGCTTGCCAGTTCCCGATTCTGAAAACTAGCAATTTAACTGAAAGTTTGCTATACTTGTCATAGTTGATATTAACATCTCTGAATGTTTTAAAAAAAAAGTATTTTAACACACAGCATTTATTTTTGTCATTACGTACATTTTTTTTAGCTTGAGTTTTTGTTTTAGTTTTTTGCCTTTTTAGTTCAAGTAGCAGCTTTTTTAGCGATTGGGTTTCCTTACCTTCATCTTACCTGTTATGGCAATGGGGAGGGTGTAGTGAATCCTAGTTTGTTTTAACGGGATAACAGGAGTTAGCTTAGCAGTAGGCTTGTAAACTCGTGCCCCCGTCATCCAGTGACTTTTAACCTACTTAGCTTGCTCTGTCTTAGTCCATTTAATTATTTATTTCCTTTAAAATGGCGGCCTTGTTTATAGTTAGGCCACTTGTTATGGGTTCTATTATCAGTGTCACTGTGCCAAGGCGTCAAGATCAAGCACAAAAGACAAACATACAGTAGGCATTCACACTTAGGGATTTTCCCTCTCTATACTTTCGAGGGATTGTTGATATTAATTGCCGTCCCAAGCATGCCTGTTATCTATTGTTATGAATAACACTTATGTCAGGGGACCTTGTAGATCTGTATAAATACAACACACTTTTAGACAGATAATCAGAGGGATTCCGACCAGAGGGCATCGCCACCATCGCTGATACCGATGCTGCAGTCATCTTGACGCTGACCCAGTCTTCGTGTCCCTGCGGAGTCTGAGATAGAAACCTCATTCCAAGGTAACAAGGGTTGGGGGCTCCTCTCATGGGCACGGTTTTGGCAGATTAGGTTTAACGAACCCAGCTCTCCTTTTTTAGGTAGGAGGTTAGACCTACTCTCCTTAGGGTATTATGGCTTATTACATTTTTATACCTATACATATATTTCTGTTATATATTGCATAATGGTAGGGGTCTTTATAACAATGACTCTCCTCTTCACAATACTGTTGCTTGGTATATTCATTATCCTAATCATTGCAATTCATGCAACTTATAACAAATTGCAGTTATGTTAAATAAAAAACTATTATAAGTTCACTGCATCTGTGTTATTGCCTTTGTTTGTATGAGACATAATAATCTGTGAGAAAAGGGTAATTTCCGTTTAACCACGACAACCCTGAGAAATCTTATTTTGAGTCCATGCGTAAGCGACTGCTACAAATCACCTCTTTACTATTGTGTTTCTGGTGAAGTACTGCTATTAAGCCGGTAAGGTTTGGACAACAGTTACGACTAGTTGTAGGAAGAAACGTAGTCACCTACAAACGAAAGTACTGTCATCCTGAGACCAGCAGTCTTGCTCAGAGCAAGAGTCCAAACTACGACAACTGTTTGCAATTGACTGTGCAGGAGTCCCTTTAGATGAGTGTATCTTGCAGCTAGTTCCTGTAGAGGTATGTTCCATGCAGTTAAAGTTGTATGTGCTTTGTTGACTTGCACTCCCACATTGTGTAGATAGGCATGCCATTTGTGCCTAGTATTGTTTGTCCCTGAGATACGTGTAGGGTCTGATCCTGTGCAAATGTTGTTTAATGGGCAGTTGCAAGGTGATTTGTGTTCCAGTGCAGCCTCCTTCACTGAGTGTTCCTGCTGGCCACATCCCTATTGTGCAGGTATTGTGTGCATAGTGATCTTTGTATATTTGTCTCTCTGACTATTGTGCGGCCCATTTTCTTTCCATTGGGTTGCAATGTGTGTTGTGTGTGTCCATTGCAGGGCTGTTTATTGGGAGTGGTGTTTGTGTTCCATGACAAATCCATGTGTATATGTGTTGAATGTGACGACAGTCCATGGCCTGTGAGGAATGTGAGTGTGTGAGTTGTATTTGTAGATGTGATGGTGGTGTATTGTCAGTGTTGTGTGAGACAATGTTGTGTACCGTTCACTGTCCCTGTGCCTGAGATGGGCAGATGTAAGTTATTGTGTAGTTTTGTGGTGCAGAGAGAGTGACCTGCCCAAAGGGGGCGTATTGTGACTGTGAATGTGTCCTTCATTATGTATAATTCCATCCTGGGACACAATGATACGGGTACTTGGTGCTCGTAGCGTGACTCCCATATGATGTGGATGATGGCGCAATGATCTGTTGTTGAGTGTAATGACACAGATAGGGGTGTGTACTTACTGTCAGTTGCACCCATAGTGGCATGGATTTTCTGCTCCATCAATGATCAACAACAGCGGCAGTACGTGTGTGATGGGCTACATGGTGGTACTGAACCTGTGAGGCTGCCTGCAGGTGTCTCCCTTTATACTGTCCATTTGTGCCTGCTGGGACGCAGTGATTGGACTGCCATGGTCACATTGGCAGTGTGCAACCTCATAATGTGTCCAGCAGCAACACAGGTCCGCCTACCTGTTTATTCAACCTTGTGACCATGGCCGCCTGTGTTGCCTGGTGGTGCTGGCGGGACCTTAAACCAGAATGACTCGTAATCAAGCAGTCCTATCGCCAACCAGATGGCGGTCGGACCACCGCTGCCGCCATGGCGGTCGATAGATTGCCAAATTCTTAATGAGGCCCTAAGTTCAGATTCTCCACCATCATCTGTTGATTCTTCTGGTTCAGGGATACATCATGAAGTCCTTGTAAACATTATATTTTCATTCATTCTTTAAGGGATTTCCAAAATCCTAGAAGGGTGTAGATGTCATCAATTATCTGCTCAATTACCTCCAGTTTAAGCACTGATAGCACAATTTACTTGAGACATTTTGCTTCTGCTTCTTCACCTTTTACTATCCAGTCTAAATCTTCTCCCACAATTTTGTGACCAAGGTCCTCCTGCTTTATCCTAGTGCCCATAACATTTTGCATTTTCCCTAGAAAATGGTTTGGTTTATTTTAGAAAGAGGCATATTGCAGTCCTCTAGGGCTGTTAGCTCTCTCCCCAAGTCTAACACACACAAAATATCCTTGCTCAAATAGTTCAGTTCAGACACCACTCACTCTCTAACATTTTTCGCCTTTTCATTTGCTTGATTACAGCCTGATTGTAATTTTATTTACAGTAACTCTGTCCTGTGACTGTGCAATACCCCATTTAGTTGTTTCTCCTCTTAATTGCAATTAAGTATTCTTTAGGGCTGTATCCTGCCATTTCTCAGATGGAGTAGCCCTTTATTCCTTAATTATTCCCTTACAGTCCCAGTTGCTCACACATTGCTCTCAAGAAAGAGGTACAGAAATAGACGGTCTCTTTTACAGATTCTGCTGCTTTGTACTTGTTTAGATCCTTCTGCTGGAAAATACAATTTTCTACCACTAGCTTTTAAGTATCTCTCCTCAGTGTTTTTATTCTTTTGGGTATCACGTTTATCTCTTCCTTACCTCATTCCAATAAGATGCAACTGAATCATCAGACCAAGGGACTGTCTGTGCCTGGATGTTTCTCATCATCATATTAGTAGCAGACATCGCCCAATACAGACTATTCTATTTATCATGTGTTTGGTGTATGTGGTGTGTGACAAATTGCTTCAAATACAGAACTTCAAAATGTTTCATTACTGCTGCCACATCCTGTTCATGGTGTTGTCAGTATGACTATCAATGCACCCAAAAACATTCACCAAAAAGCATTAGGGGCATATTTACAAGCCCATAAAACCACCTTGAGTTGCCAAGCGAAATTTGTTTTCGCTAAGGCAGCGCTAATTAGCTTTTCCCCCATGCCGTTTTTATTGCATTGCTCCACTTTGCAACCGCTTGCTCCACATTATACCTGCACCAGGCATGATGTATGCAAGGGGGCATCACCATGTAGGAAGGCCCAAACAAATGGCACAGTGAAATTTACAGCATTTCACTGTGCCATTTTTTCTGTCGTTTTTAACACCTGCTCAGAGGAGGTGTCAATATTAGCCACCCATTTCAATCAATGTACTTCGCTGCACTATCATCACATTTTTTTATGCTAGTGCAGCAAAGCACCACAATACAGTAGTGTCAAAAAATGTTGATGCTATTGTCCTAACAACAGCTAGTCCCTTTATTTCCTACTCAAAGTCTTGAATGAAAGATTCGCTAAACCATGCAAACCTATTGATAACACAATCATTAGCATCTGTCGTTCACAGAAGCCACACGTGGCTGATCATCTGAGACACAAGAGCACATAGGGGTGTTATCATATAAAGAGGAGAGAAATAGCTAATTCAGAATTTCTAATTACCATGTGATTGTCCAACGTTAATAACACCGAAATGTTAGTTCAGGTTTCGTAAGCAAAACTTTGTCCAGCGTTTCCAAGTACAATATGCTTTCGCATAGCACAATATGATTCTGAATCCTTCAAGGGCATGCTGTGCCTGCTGTGCAAGTTACCTAACCAAACATTAGTATTATATGTCAAGGTTTCTTACCACGATATGCGTTTCAGCTTTGCTCATTACGATATATGATGATTCAAACAACAACTGCATCTTTGTAGAGAAAGAAATGAAAATGAAAATGAAAGATTCGCTAAACCATGCAAACCTATTGATAACGCAATCATTAGCATTTGTCTCTCACAGAAGCCACAAATGGCTGATCATCTGAAACACAAGAGCACATTTAAACAAGTAACCCTTCATTTTGTAATAACATTTATTGTGCCACGTACCCTCTCTTTCTTCCATATATTTTTGGAATCAGAGGTAATGATATATGCACAGGTGCCCGCCACAGACCTCCTTAACACCAGTATGCACATTATTGTAAATAGTAGTGTCTTCAATAGTGATTCAAACTCTCCTTTTATATGGAGTCATGGCTATGTTTAAAGTAGTAAAATTTTAAAAAGTTCAAAATATTCTGAAGCTAAATCTAAATTACCATAGGCAATGAGTCCTGAATGGTGTCACTTGCATAATACATAAAACTGCGTCTATATCGTGTATTGCTTATGTTACTTTCACTTATGCATGCACTGAATTAGGGGCCATATTTATCCTCCGTCTGCGCCGAATGTGCGTCAAAAAGTTTGATGCACATTCAGTGCAAACATTGCCCCGTATTTAAACTTTGATGCCCGAGCCCGCAGATGACAAAATTCCGCCATGTGCGTCACTTTTTGGATGCGGCAACCCGCCTTGCGTTAATCATATGCAAGGTAGGCGTTTCCGTCCAAAAAATTACTTAAACGGCCGTGCGTCGTATTTATGCTTTCGGGCAAAAATGACGCACAGCCGGAAGGCGGAGTCAGAAAATGACGCACAGCCCGATTTGAGTCAAAACGTAATGCCTGGGTCAGGGCAGGAGTTAAAATGAGGCAAACACACCTGTATTTAATCAGAACACACAGAAGCAACAGCAGAGCAGCAGAGCAGCAAAAGGGAGACATGGAGGTGATTGTTATCCAGCGTGCACGCAGACGCAGAGCCCAACAGCAACAACAGCAGCTACAACAACACCAGCAGGGACCCCAAAGGCAGCGCAGAAGGAAGGAGAAGATATTCCGCCCCAGAACAACCCTTCATGGCCTCAGGAAACACAACATCATCCAGGTACAGGTTGAACTGGCAGGCCATTCAGCAGCTGCTGTGAAACATTGAACCGCAGTTGGCACCCACTTTGCTGACACCCCGCACCATCCCAACAGAAACCAACCTGCTTGCCGTACTTCACATGCTGGCAAGTGGCTCTTTTCAAACAACTGGTGCCCTGGTTGCCGGAATATCACAGTCATCATTCACTGCCTTTTTGCCCAAAGTACTGGATGCCATCATTGGACTTACACCCGCCACATCTGCTTCCCAAACACACTGCAGAAGCAGCAGGCAACAAAACAGGGGTTCTACCTCATTAGTGGCTTCCCACACATCCTTGGTGCAATCGACTGCACACATGTACGCCTTGTGCCACCTGCTGCAACTGAACACCTCTACCGCAACAGGAAGCATACACATTCCATCAATGTGCAGGCCATTGTCGATCACCAGGGATTGATCACCAACATCGTGGCTAAATATCCTGGGAGTGTACATGACTCATTCATCTTCCGTCACTGCACCATCAATGAACACTTCCAGGATGGACGGTATGGCAATGGACTACTTGTTGGTAAGTACAAAAACCTACTTATATATACACTGCACAGCAACCCTCTAGGACACACAACACATACACCACAACAGCAACATGTGAACAGGAACACACTGAGGTTGTGACATCGCTAGCCATGTTTCATAGGTCTGCAGTGAACCTGTCACACATCTGAAATTAGTGTACAGTCTAATGTTAAGACGTCAATGATCACAACGTGTGGAGTGGGTTGCCTAAATGTCACCTTGCAAATTGTAAGTGTCCCAATGACGTTTACATGAATCCATTGCATAAGTCTAAAGGTATGGGATGTCCAGGGTACATTGATATGAACGTGTTAACAACACTGTAAATTTTAACCTGTGTATGGAACTATCATCTCACCCCCAGTGAAGACACACGGACACCTGTATCACAAGTCACAATGCTAGGGAGGGCACACTGTACTGCAAATCCCAAAACATACTGCTGACAAACGATCAGCAGACAAACACTTGTTCAGCCAAGGAAACAACACAATGCAGATGGAACATCCTAGAAGCCTAGGATGCGACATTATAACACAAAAGAGTCACAGACAACACAAGACAACTACCGCCATGAAAGGTCATTTCAATAAGGCCAGCTACATCAACATGATCCCATTCATTTTCTCTTGCAGCTGATCAGGGGTATGGCATCCAGCCATGGATAATGACACCTTTTGGCAACCTGAGTACTACGGCAGAGCGTGCCTACAATGACGCACATAGGAGGACATGCACCATAGTCGAGAGGACCTTCTGCATCCTCTAGTCAAGGTTCCGGTGCCTCAACATCACTGGTGGTAGCCTCCTATATTCCCCGGAAATGGTCTGTAAGATCATCCTACCATGTGCAATATTGCACAACATTTGCATCAAAAGGAACATTCCCCTGCTGGAACCAGAGCCATACATGCCTGAAGAGGAGGATGCTGGCTGCAACATGAGGGGGAACTACAGAACACGGCCGCTGGTATAGGCAGGCCGCAACATATCGTCAACAATTTCTTTTAAATACAATCACCATCACCACTTTGATGAACTAATTTAAATAAACACCTATAATAATCACCATATCATGGTCTGGCTAATCATTCCTACACACCTTCATCTCTACTTATCAGAATAAGAGTGTTGCCTCATGGATCATTGCTGATATACTGATTAGGACACTGAAAATCCCAGAGCTAATGTGATGCATAACATACAATGGTCACATACACACACACTGTAAATGACATATATCATGTACATTTCTCCTTTGAAGGCCAATAGCAGAGGACCACACCTATTTCACACATACATGTTGAAATCAAGGTCTAACGCTGCATATGGCACACAACTAAGACACCATCACTCAATAAGGGGAACACAAGCCTCATACATGAGGCAGTCGATGTGCTTTTGCATCAGTAACAGGAATTTCTGACCAGACCATTGACAACAGTAAGTCCAACTGCATCCAATATTTGCAAGGTCTATCTGTGACTAGAGTTCCATAGAAGCAGAACATAGACAGCACAAGTGGCACTCATATGAGCACCATTGCGCACATGACATTCCATGTACATGTCAGCCCATTTCCTAACTACTGACACACCCATGCACCTGATCACAACCCACCTGTCTGAAGAGGTCCCTGGAATACTAAGATGTGTACCCTGATATTCCCTCCTCTACACACATAGACTAACAATAGCAATCCAGTGTGCTACACCCTTTCCTATGGTATGCCATTGTCATAGAACATCTGACTGCATGGACGTCAGGTCAATTAATACACTGGTTTCTAGTTTCTAAGCCCTGTTAGCACCTGTAGATTGCTTCCCGTGTGAAAAAGTATGTTGCCATTAGAATGCAAATCTCACCTACATGACTTGTTAGAAACTGATGCAGCGCACTCCTGTGATCACCTCCATGCAGACCACCCATTTCAACAAGCACTGCCCCTGCTGATGCCTGGAACAACATAGGAGTTGCCATTATGTCAAATGCACCGTTAAGCATTGATACTAATTCAGCTGTGTAACACAGCCCTTGGGTTCATTTGTCACCTTCAAAAACACAGGACATACACAGTTTGACATGTCAACTGTCTAGTTCATCCTCCAAACAGTCTGAGTCAGACCACTGATTATGTAACTTGTCAGATTGCTGGATCCTGAATCACCCTGTATTCTGTCAGCCTGACTGGCATCTGTCTGTGCGTCACACTAAAGTATCCCTGTGTCTACATATGTACCACACTTGCGCTAGCAAACCTCTCATTCATCAGGGGGTATTGGGCATGGGCTTCTTCAATGCATACCCAAATACATTGTATAGCATCATCTGCCTTTTAACTGTACCATTTGAGTTAAATCCTCTGTGAAAAGCAAAATTCATGGCCCATCCCTTGTCTGGGTCTCATTTATGCATGAATGACAAAGTGTGACAGTGTCCCAGGGCTGTATGCAGGGATTGGGAACAGGGCCTTCAGCAGAACCAGCAACCTCTGATAATGTCCATGAAAAATCTACACATGTCAGGACCCTGACAGTTCACACACAGAATCACAGTGCTCACAACATATTGATGTGCCGTGTGTGGTTAATAGCTGCGAGAATAATGAGCACAGAGGCTATGATGTTCCCAGATGCATTGGGAATTGCAGAGGCTAACCTGTGTACAAATGTTGTAATGACACCTGCCAGTACATGACACCTGAGACATTATCTCACTCAGCACACCAAGGTTTCCCTGTTGACTGTCTCATTACACGTCTTTAGTGACAGGGTGGGACCATCCCCATGTAGGTTCTCATGTCCTCATCCACTTTACTCACATTGATCAACCAAGGATACTCAGGAGATACAGGAATAGCTGCCACTGACTCATGATGAGTCCTGGACCTAACTGTGACAAATTACACCCCAAAAAATATACAGGATCATCATTGGACCACACCATGAACAAGACACCTATGTGCAATTGATCACTGGAAATATGTGGACACGTGCTGCCTCGTCTGCTGGTCCACCACAGCCACTTGAAAGTTGTGGCTCACTTCTATTACCTCAACTGTGGTGTCATCATACATTTGTGATTCACCTTTGTCTGTCTGGGCAAACAACATGGTACCCACTTCCTCAATGCATGTGTATGACTCACTGTGGGATTCACCAACTAGTGCCTAGTAAGCTGTTACCAAAACTCTAGGACATAGGATGTTGAAAATGTGGACCATTGACATGAACAAGCGTCTGCCATCTATCTGGTGCATGCTTTGTCACATGTGGTGTCTATGTTACCGTAAATCTTGGAAGTCCACATTACAGATGTTGCTACATGTATGACTAACACATGTCCTCTCTCAGTTCCACAATGACTTGCATCTAAGGATTGGACACATGGACGTCACATTCATACATGCATATGTGCAATAATGCTTCATGTGATACACACACACTTGGTCAACAAATACATTAGTTGCCAAAGCACACACATTGAGCCAAAGGTATTTAGGTATTGTACATATGTGCGTCACATTGCTATCCTCTCCTTATGCCAAACATGCCCAATTTGTGCAACACATATATGTAGGCCACACATATGACCATCTATTGCGTCAGCCAACCGTAAAAATACTGTGAAGGAAGTAGCGGATCATGGTCCGCTGCAATATGATGTCACACATGTGAACATACACCATCAACACCATAGTGGGTGCAATCAGCCTATCTCTGATGTGTCCCAAATGTAACATAACATAAAAACAGAAAAAAATTCCCAAAACCAATTCATGCACTGAAATGTTGACATTCCTAGCGTTATGCGTCATTTTTTGCCCACCAATACTGTATTTGCATCATTTCTTTGGACGCACAGGAGTGAACATTAGGCCACATCCAGATATTTGTACAGGCCATGTGCTATTATTTCGATGCGGGCTAATTTTCACTCCTGTGCGGCAAAACAAATGACGCAAATACAGTATCGGTGGACAAAAAATTACGCATAGCGTGAAAAAGTGCAGACATTTCATGCAGGAAGTGATGTAATAGGATATCTTGTTTACAGATCATGTACAGTGGGTGTACTTTCACTTTGCAGTCTATGATTCTTCTAGACTGTGTGGCTGTGCAGAGAGTGGTGTCCTAAGATTTTGTGCTTTTTTGTCCTGTGTGCTGTCTCTATTGTCAATTTGTGAAATAAATATTGTTGGTGTATACATCCTACTGTGTTTTGTATACATTTGTCCATTTACCTAGTGTTTTTGTTGTTTGTGGGAGTCTGTTGTGGGTAGTGGTAGTTTGGGGATAGTTGGGCTCTTTTAGTGGTTAAGTTTACTTTTCTTCTGCATTTGTACCTCCACTTTCCCCCCTTTTCCCCTTTCTATTTCTTTAACCCCTGTTCCCTTTCACATTTCTACTATGTCTGGTAGGCCATGTCTTGGCAGGATGGATGAAGAGGAGTTGGGGAGCTTCATATGGCTTGTGTGCCATTTCTTGCCACTGACAATCGAGGCAGGGGGCAGGGTGATACAAGGGTATCACACTGAGGCGCGCAGAATCCGGTGGGGAAAGGTGCTGCATCACCTGCAGCTTGTGTATGCCAGCCAGAGGAGTGAACACCAGCTGAAGCACCGGTGGGCTGACCTCATCACCATGGAGCAGGATCTCTTGGACCACCTGGGAATCATGATTGGTGTCCCTGTTGGTGAGTACTAATCATGTAAATGTGCACAATTAAATGCTCTGTAGTGACATCAGATGATTTGTACTATGTCTGCCAGCTACCTTGCTGACTGTGTGTAATGCTGGGGAAACCTACAGGGATAATTGATGCACTATGTAAGGATCACAATTGCTAGCTGTCAGGTAGCACGTGCTCAGCAAACTTACAGGATACTTTTCCATGAACTAAATTGGTGCGGCCTTTGTGTCAGACAACCAAACAAAATAGGAGCCAATCATGTCTATATGGGGCACTTTTGCCAAAGAAGTAAAGATGTACCAACATATTGGCTAACTTTGTTGACGCAATAGCTAGACTGACTTTAGAATCACTACATGATGCAGAAAATGAGTGCTGGCTTCACGTCAATTGATTATAGCAAAGTGGCTCAGACATATGTCTCATGTGAGTCTGGTGAGTGTGGAAGGAAAACATTCACGGAAGTACTATGAATGTTTAGGATTATTGTGGTCCTTTATCTTTATGGATACATGTCAGATCTGGATTTGGAAACATCGTGAAAAGGTGTAAGGTGCCCTCAGCTAACATCTTAGAATGTTTGTTGGAGTTAGTTGTGCCACATTCCAAATAGGGATGGCCGTCCAAAGGTATGCACATGGGTTCACATCCTAAACTAACATTTGAGGGCCCTGACCACTCAAGTAAGTGTTGATATGTCTGTTATGTGTTGTGTTTGCTGGTTATGGACTCGTGTGTGTTGAACGCATAGCAAGGTGTGATGCGTTGGGCAATCATTTGTCTTGTTCCATGAGTGGGATTCCAGTTTCTCAAATGTTTTGAGTTGGCCAATGCGTATCCTATGGTATTATGTAGGGATTGTAGGCCATTCCTGTAGGCCCCACAGTGAGTACTGGGGTGAGTCATGTGGATGACACTTGTATCAACAAGAGTCGCACTGAAAGTCAGCTCAGATTTAGTCAGCCTGTCAGACCCACATTCTCCAAGATTGGTACAGCAAATTGCTTTCCAGTAGACTTCTGCTTCCCTATTTACCAAGCTACTTATTAAACTGTAGGTAGAACCTCCTAGCAGCATATACTTCCACATTTAGTGCTACCAGTATGTGGAACTTGAGTGCAATGGCCTAGGTGTGCATACTAATCATGATCATGGGTGTTCTTGCAACTCTGTGTCTGAGGTAAGTCAGGCCTTAATGGAAGTATATGTTGTGTACCAAGTTCTGCATTTCCTGACATGTGTGGCCCTATAATTGGTCTAGGGTTTGCTGACTCCTCATTGTTGATAGACCTTACCTGTGGTGTGTGTGTGTGTAGAGCCAAACACATGTGGAGTTTTCTATACACTCCACGGTGTACATGTTGTTGGAAATTGATAGTTGTTCATCCACCCCCCCACCCTCAAACACAGGCATGGGTTTGTGAATGGGGTACCTAGTACTGATGCTACCAGTATGTTAGACATTAATGTGAATAAGTGACTGTTTGGTTGGAACCTAGTATACACACTCAGATTTGGCACTTGGTAGTATACTGGCAAGTCCAGTTACAACTTGCAGACCATGTGGCTTTAGTTTTGCATTCCGTACACTGACATTTGTAGCCCAGGTCTTGGCGGAGGATATGCAGCATGATTGTTAGCTGATAACTGGCAGAACTCAGATGGCAAGTCAAAGCCAGTTGTTACCCATCTTGTAGGTTATGGATGTGCTATGTGTGATGTGACCTTTGTAGGCTGGCCTGCCATGTACTTCCTCAGGGACATTCAATGATCTGTATTGTGATATGAGCTGTTACAAGTACAGTAGATGTATTGTCTGATTAACTTCTTGTGCCATTTCACACAATGCAGTTACTAATGTAGAATATTTGCATTTGTCTTCACAGCTGCAAACATGACTCCAGACCAGGTCCGTGAATTCTAGCACAGGTCCATGACATACCAGCACATTCTGCTGGTGGAGTCGGGGTTCAGGAGGATGGCCGGTCGGTATCGCCATGAACGAGCCTCCGGCGCATGGAGGACCTTCCCACAGGGTGGCCCTACTTTGCCCACCACAGCCACTACCAGCACAACTACCACTTCAAGCCAGGTGGCCCCACCCACAGCTGAAACTGTTGTGCCTACATCTGCTGGACTTCCAGGCCCCAGCATTTGTACAGGTGCAGGACAGCCCACTGGCCTTGGCTCCACACACACACAGACCTCCTCCACCGGTACCCAGACTGCCCCAGCTCCATCTGTTGACCCTGCAGCGTTCCACAACATGGAATGGAAGATGGACCATGTGCTGCGCAAGTTAAGCCACCTGAGCCGGGATGTGCGCCACATTAACCGGCGACTGAAGTCAATCAAGCGGACCCTCCGAAGGGCCAACCTCTAGACTGTTTTTGAAATGGACATGATTCCCTCCCCTCCCTCCCCTTTCCTTGTTCTTATAGTTAGTGGGCTTAGGGGGCTTAGTGTTAGGTTAGTATAGGCTGTTAGTTTAGTTAGTGTTAGTGGGTGGGGGGTCCTCATTCTTTCTATTTTTACTTATTAAGTGTGTGGGTGGGTGGGGGGCTATGTTGGGGTTCTTGTGTGTTTAATACAAAAAAAAAAATATATATATATATATATATATATATATATATATATATATATATATATATATATATATATATATTTGTTTAGGATAGTATAGTATGTGTTAGGTTAGTATGTGTTGTCCTCCATGTGTCCCATCTCATAAGGGGGGTGGGGGGTGGATGTTTAGAACGTTTTGTTACATGTGATAAGTAAGTGTAGCTTAGGTTAGTTAGGGACAGTTGTGGGTAATGAGTAGTCAGGGTAGATTAGGGTAGGTAAGATTTTTCCCTCAGTTTCCTCTTCTGTGATTAGCATTTTATAAATATTTGGTTAACCCTTAACAGTATGTATTAAATGGTACTTGATCCTGGGTTTGGAATGAGTGTACATGAATTTTGTACTATTACATTTGTGTCCTATGCTACAAACAAATCCCAACTGAGATGTACGATTGGCAGCTACCTCAGAGCTACCTTGCAAAGTTTCCACCCTTCGTTGCAACCACCAATCACAGCTAATATGGAAGACAATGTGTTTCTGTTGATAAGTGTGTTTTCTACGTCACAAACAGTGCTTTCAGACTAGGTATTGGGGGAACAGTTTTAGGTCTGACTGCAGTGTGATGATCAAGGACACCCTTATAAGATGAGTTCTCGTAGGCACTCTTGTATTCTTGTCTTCATGACTCTCATACATCATTTGTGACACAGTTCAGCATGATTACCTATTTGTATTTAAACTCAGACACCTACATTTATGCAGTTCTTGTAGTGTTTGCTTAGATTAGTGTGCACTGTTTTATGTGTTAGTATTGCATGGTGACAACATTTTGCGGCCACTATTTGATGACTTAGATATCCCTTGAGGAAGCATTCTTCTGTTCAACACAGCATGATGGTGTACGGTTTCTCACTTCATCAGATATGTCCCTCAGGATGGGCAGAGTATGATGCAATCATGGGCACTGTGCAGATTTATCTGACTACATAATATCAGGACAGTTGTATTGAGAAGCTACGTAATTTGACAGTAGGCACATTTCAGTTATCTACTGCACAGTTGATATGTCACATTACCCAGAGACAGATTTGTTGTGTAAGTGCTATTTATTGAAAAGTGCTGTAGTGCTACCTCTACATTGTCCATGATTGTGAGTCCATTATATTGACATCTTACATTGTGATCGTACACAAGGGGTTCCGGAAATGCTTTTGACATGGTGGGTTGATGTTTCAGACACTGCAGAGGGACAGGACTTGCCAATGAGTAGGAGAGAGACAATCACTGGGCAGGCTGACAAGATATACAGTGGTAAGCAGAACAGTCATTAAGTAGAGTTGTTGCAAGACTGGCATGTTACAAAACGCAGGACATTGGTAATAGTTGGCCATGTGGTAGGGACTAGTGCTTCTGGATACTTTTCCGTGTGAAGGTGATCTGTTCCATGTCTTCTTCTTCTGATGTGTGTGTTGCCTACTCTGTCCTTGTTGTTGGTGGTTGTGAAGGGGCAAAACACACTTCAGTATTAGAAGATGTGGAGTCAGACATCCCGGTCGCTGCTCCCTGTGAAGGTCTTAAGGGCAGTAATGCAGCAAGGAGGATCTGCTGGTGTTTGACAATAGCAGCCACATCACGATGGCAGGCAGCCAGGTCGGCCCTGAGGGGTTCAATGTTGCATTCGTGCACGCGTTGACAGGATTGCTGTTGTAGATGTTGGGCAAACTGTATTACAGCTGTGCTGATTTCCTTCTGGGTTTTTTGCTGTTCCTGCAAGATAGATATTAGGGCTTGCATAGCTGCTGCCTGATCTGCAGATGACATCATGCACGAACGCACCCCCTCAAGGCTGGCTGCCATAGTTTGCTTCCCCACCGCACCTCCTTGGCCAGCTCCCGCTGTACCCCAACTACAGTTCTCTCAAAGCTGGTGCCAGTGTCGTCTGAGTCCTCAGCTGTATTGGAGCTGGCAGGTCTTACAATTGGGGTGGTGGGTGGATCCTCTGTGATGGCTGCTTGTTCTGTGTTCCTCCTTGTGACTGAAGGTGGGGTCTGGAGGGTTTCAAGGACCTTTTGGATAGACTCCTGGGGAATGTTTATCGGCTCATCATCCATGTCATCAGGGTAATCTGGGACAGGGATATCCGCAGGAGATCCATCATCCTCTTCAATGAAACAGGGTACAATTAGTGTGTCTGTGTTGTGGCATGAGTGATGTGACATGCCTGCCTTGTGATAAATTCACATTGTGATCTTGTTTCATGTTTATTGCTCCAGTCCTTCAGATGGGCATTCTCCCAGGCCTATGGCCCACCTGCATGTCACATGTATGTTATTGAGTTATTAGACTTGTCGGCATCATCTCTTCTAGGTGTTGGTTTTGGCCAAATAGTGTATTGCCACCTTCTTGTCCTACTCAAGCCTCCGTCTACATCCATTCTCATGGTGAGACCTTTCACTGGCTGTGGGTGCTCTGATGGCACTGGCATCACACTTAACAATCTGGACCTGCCCCAATCTCTGATCTTTCATATACACTTAAATGTATTTGACATGTGGCATAGCCTATGCATAGCAATGTTATGACACAATATGAATGTTGGCATTGGTAACGTGTACTGCTGATGTTGGGGAATGTGTGGTACATTGGATTGCCCTGATTGTCGTAGCAGTGTCCTATTTCCTCCTCTGTGCAAGTGTATTTCAGTGACCAGTTACATGTGCCCCCCCTCAGTGCTGTTGTCTGAGCAGTATGACATTTGGGATGTTACATTGTGACCCAGGCACAGGATGGACCCTGACATATGCAGCATGGGTATGTCCTTAGTGCTGTGTAGCTCCTATTGTTGTTTACATTGGCTGATGTTTGCAACAACTATGGGCATTGACATTTGACAGTACTGGGGCCTTTGTCTTGTTTCAGGGGATTGTTGAAGTTGTCATCCTCAACCCCCTAATTTAGGTGTGTATGATCCATGTGGAGGCTACTTGAGCTGCACACAGAGTGGAAGTGGTAGTGGCAACTGTTGTCGCAGTTACATTTCATTTGTCGGTATGGCTAGAGGTTGATAAGAGGGCCCTAGTTAATGTAGGGGATATGGTGGCTGACGTGTGCCGGGATGTCAGTTTGACGTTGTGGCCTTCCCTCCTGGCGTGGATTTCCCTTTGCTCCATCGTTGGCATGGCAGCATGCCCCCATGGGACTGTTGTTGGTGTAGTGTAATGGTGTGCCCCAGCTTCTGTTTGTGCAGGCCATGCCCCCATGCCATCCCCCTTTACCCATGCCACTCCATGTATATGATGACTTCCATGCATTTTGTAGTTGGTATCTCCCCCACCCCCGGTTGTAGTTAACATTAGTGCATGTGCGTTGTCTCCTGGTAGTCTGCGCTGTCCTGTCCTTGGATCCCCGTGACGATCTCCTCAGGGATGACAGCTGCGACCATCTCCTCCATGTGGTCCAGGGCCTCCTGATGTGCTGGACTCCAACCTCCAGTCTGCAGTGCTGCCTTCCTGTTCCTGGCCATCTTTTCCTTGGTCCTGCGCTTGCAGTCATGCCAGTGTTTCTTGCACTCGATGACTGTCTGCGTACTTCTGCCACACTGTTAATCTTGTCAACAATTTGTTGCCATATAGCCTCTCTCCTACTGATTGGCAACTTTGAGGTGACAAACAGTTGGTGCTGGTGTTCCGTCACCTCTTTAACCAGAATTTCCTTCTCCTCTGCACTGAAGCGACACTTTCTTTTCTTCTTATAAGTGTCCTGGTTCTTGTGTGGGTCCTCCTGGCTGGTTCCTCGTCTGTTGTCATCTTTCTGGGGTCTGTAGTGGCATCTGGGATCCATTTTGGCTCTCCACTGGTGAAATGGCAGTGTTCGCGTGTTTTTTTATGCTATTGCATCACAAAACGGCGCATATCCGGTTTGCGGGGTCGTAAATCGACCCACAGTCATTTCCGCCGCATTTACGTTGTTTTGCTTTACGACTTGACGCTGCGGTGTGCGTCAAAAATAATGACACCCACCTGTGGTTTGCGCCGCCGTGCGTCAAAGTATAAATTTGACGCCCACACGGCGCACCAAAATGGCGTTAGCCGGCGGTAATATTTTTGATGCAAAACTGCGCCGGCGCAGTTTTGCGTCAAAAATTATAAATATGGCCCTAAGTGATTACAACATAACGAGAGGACAAATTACGAAGGTGCTCAGGGAGAATAAACAAGGAGCACTTATCCCTCCTTCTCATCCAACCAAACTGATAAGAGACGAACATTTTAATGTAATTTAAGGAGAGTAAGTCAGCTGGAGTGTCTCTGTTTATAAGTGTCTCAAAGGAAGAGCATCCACCTATGGTGAAATTGGTTTTTGGAGGGCTTTTATGAGTGTTTAAAATGAAAATGCGAGACATTTTTAATTCCTTATTATGAAGGAAAATGGGTCTATAGTTTGCACAATAATAAGGATAATTTACATGATGGAGACATGCGGGGTGTTATCATATAGAGAGGAGAGAAATAGCTAATTCAGAATTTCTAATTACCATGTGATTGTCCAACTTCAGTAACACCGAAATGTTAGTTCAGGTTTCGTAAACAAAACTTTGTCCAGCGTTTCCAAGTACAATATGCTTTCGCATAGCACAATATGATTCTGAATCCTTCCAGTGCACGCTGTGCCTGCTGTGCAAGTTACCTAACCAAACGTTTGTATTATATGGCAAGGTTTCTTACCACGATATGCGTTTCAGCTTTGCTCATTACCATATATGATGATTCAAACAACTGCATCTTGTAGAGAAAATTGAGAAGCCGAGTATCATATTTTAGGGGCACATGATACCAGTTCATTTTCCATAAGAGTGTCGTGCTTGTTCTTTTGAAAACGTAATGCATTTTGGACACTCCTAAACACAGTCGGCATATCAACATACTCTCCATTTAGAAAGAGGACCAAAGCTAAACAATTTCCATTTTTAATATTTCGTTTTGTTTTGTCCGGTTAAAGGAAATACCGTAGACATTGATCATAGTAAGTCACTTGCAAAGAGCAGAACTTCGTGCTGTTTTGTTATTGAAGCTACTAAGAGATTGAGACCCTGATTTAAGAAAAATGACGCACAACTGCACTACTAGCGTGGGTGTGCATCAAAAAAAGTACCTCTGGCTAACGCCATTCCTTAGCACCATCAGTGCGTCATATTTAAAAACCAAAGCACTATGGCGCTAGGGAAAGGTTAGCGTAAAAAAAATGACACTAACCATTGCGACATGCTGGAAAGAAAAATGCTGCTAATGCTGCAAAAGTGGAGTTAGAAGATTTTGCTGCATGTTTTTTTACGCAAATTGTGTTAGTGCCAGAGTTAACAGCATTAGCATACAAAAAACATGCAGGCAAGAAACTAAATAATGGGGGGACAAAATGGAGAATGCAGCCAGGAGAGACCCCAGAGAGATCCCTATGAGCCCAGTAGGAGCCAGGAGGGACCAGCAAAGTCCCAGGAGAAGAGGAAGCGGAAGTGTTGCTTTAGTGAGGAGGAGCATGACATCTTGGTCAGATAGGTGACGGAGCACCAGCTCTTTGTCACCTCCAAATTGCTAATAGGTAGGAAAGAGGCTATTTGGCAGGCAATAGTAGATAAAGTCAACAGTGTAGGAGAGGTGAAGAGGACTGCACTGATTGTAAGAAGTGCTGCCACGATTGTAAGTGCAGAGCTAAAAAGAAACTGACCAGAAACTGAAAGGCAGCACTGCAGACTGGAGGAAGTCCTGCACCCCAGGAGGACCTGGATGAGCTAGAAGAGATGGTGTCAGCCATCATCCTGGAGGAGCTAGTCACTGGAATCACAGGACAGCGCAGACTACCAAGACCTACCACAAATGCATGGTATGTTACCATGGGGGACTATCTAGAAATTTACAAATGGCAGAAGGGGACATAGGACATACTGAATGCATGCAAAAGAGTCACATCGGGACACATAGGGGGTGATTTTAACCTTGGCGGACGGCGGAGGCCGTCCGCCAAGGTACCGCCGTGAAATGACCGCACCGCGGTCAAAAGACCGCGGCGGTCATTTAAACATTTCGGCTGGGCCGGCGGGCGCTCTCCGAAAGAGCGCCCGCCGGCCCAGCTGAAATGCCCCTGCAACGAGGACGCCGGCTCAGAATTGAGCCGGCGTAGTTGCAGGGGTGCGACGGGTGCAGTTGCACCCGTCGCGTATTTCAGTGTCTGCAAAGCAGACACTGAAATACTTTGCGGGGCCCTCTTACGGGGGCCCCGCGGCACCACCTACCGCCATCCTGTTCATGGCGGGTTTCCCGCCATGAACAGGATGGCGGTAGGGGGTGTCTGAATCCCCATGGCGGCGGAGCGTGCTCCGCCGCATGGAGGATTCAATGGGGCAGCGGTAAACCGGCGGGAGACCGCCAGTTTACCCTTTCTGACCGTCAGAATGCCCTCGGGAGCACCGCCAGCCTGTTGGCGGTTCTCCCGTGGTCGGTGACCCTGGCGGTCACTGGCCGCCAGGGTCAGAATGACCCCCATAGTGCCAGAATCAAAAGGCTCTATCGCCATCGGAGCCTCACTTTTAGTGATGTTCTGGTGGTGCTATGCACTCTGCCATATTCACAAAGCGGTGTTAAGCCACTTTTTTCGGCTTACCACTACCTTTTAAACATGGCCCCTTCACACACAGCACTTTGCCTGGAAGGTACGTGCAATCAGTGTGGCTGTGCCACAACAATAGCCATTGCATATTTTTGTTCCCCCAGATTTAAGACCAAATGTAAATCTGAGGCTGCGGCTAAATCCAACTACACCCCAGGGGTGGTGTTAGAATGGCGTAACAAGGACAAATGCTTTCCTTCCTCCTTGTGTTATTGCTCTTCCTATGTGTGCTGCAACCTGCACCACACAGAAAGTGCAAATGGCCCAAAAAGATTACATTTTGTGCAGGAAGGTGTCCATTCATGCCCAAAATGTATCCCCCCACAATGCAGCCATCCTTGCTCCATGGCGCAAGGTTGTGTGTGTTGGTGCTTGGCAGCAAATATTGCACTGATGCAGGGGCTGTGCCATAAACGCTTTGAAATGGTGCAACCAAATGTTTTAAAAATGATGGAGTGTGGCACTGCCAAATGTGGCGCAACATTGCACTCTGTCATTTTCCCTGAAACCTGGGAAACAATGGCACAACTCTGCTGATGCACCCACACCTGTGTAACACTCAGGCCCTGATTTATACTTTTCATTTTGCACCAAAAACTTTAGCACCAGCCGGCACCATTTCTAAGCACCAGCTGGGCACCATATTTATGGAATGGTGCAAGATGGTGCAAAGGCTAGACTAGTATGAAAAACAAAATGATGTTAGCCGGGTGGAGCTGGTGGTACGGAGCAAGATGGTTTTGCACCAAAAAATGACGTTAGGCAGGTTAGAGTAAAAAAGAAATGACTCTAACGAGCCTAGCATCATTTTCTGGCACAAAACAATCCATGCCACATGACTCCTGTCTTAGAAAAGATAAGAGTCATGCCCACCACCCCAAAGGCCAGCACAGGGGACCAGGGTCCCCTGGGCATGGCCATTGCACCCAGTGCCATGTAGGGTGGCCCACTTCAGGGCCCCTAATGGCTCTTAAAAAATAAAAAAGAATACTTACCTGTATTTATGTATACTCACCTGGGATGGAGTCCCCCATCCTCTGCTGTCCATCTGGTGTGGGTGGGGGTGTCCCTGGGGCCCGGGGAGGGCACCTGTGGGCTTATTCCATGGTGTTCCGCCATGGAAATAGACCCACAGGTCCCCTGCCCGGACCCAGGCGTTAAATAATGGTGCAAAGCAAGCTTTGCACCATTATTTGACACCTCCTCCCCTGTGCGTGATTTTACCCCGGGAGATAAATATGGCACTAAGGCATAGAGTCATTTTTTGCATGGGAATGCCTACTTTGCATCTCATTGACGGAAAGTAGGTTTCCACATCCCAAAAATTACTTTAACTCCATAAATTTAGCTCTAGATGGGTCTAGCACCAAAGTATAAATATGGAATTAGTTTTGCACCAAATTTGCGTAAAAAGAAATGATGCAAATTCAGTGCAAAACAAGTATTTCCCTCAGTGTGTAACATGTCCTACGCTAGTTGCACAGGGTGGCCCAAAAACAACTCTCACAAATCTCCATGCACCATTTGGGAATGGGCACAAAAGTGAAAATATACAACATATGGGGCATGTCTGTGATTATCATTTGTGCAGCTGTATGAGTAGCTCCCATTTCACCATGTAACAGGGCTGCCTGTGCTGTGGGAATGGTTGGTGTTGTGCACAAAGGGACATCTTCATGAGTAAGATCAGCCACGAGTGGCATCAATGTCGCACTATGGGCCCAATGTCACAAGCCTGTAATGCAACTTTACCATCAAATACATTATTGCCAATGTGGATCCAAGCTACCCATTTCCCTTCTGCCACATTAACAAAGTCACACAATGCATGCATTGATCCACATTGTACATCCTTGCACCAATATATGCCTGTTGCAGATATGTTTATGCAAGGAAATATCACTTATGCAGGGAGGGAAGAACTTATGGGGCTGACAATCCATAAAGTCTGCACTGTTCCATCTAATTACCACATGTG
This sequence comes from Pleurodeles waltl, assembly GCF_031143425.1. Lineage (NCBI taxonomy): Eukaryota > Metazoa > Chordata > Amphibia > Caudata > Salamandridae > Pleurodeles > Pleurodeles waltl. Next base: position 285,288,961 of record NC_090447.1, read on the forward strand.
TGAGGCCTGCTAAAGCCAGATGACAAAGTGACACAAGTATTGTAAGCAATGGACTTCCTTGTGCTTTGCTGCACTAGTGCCATCATTTATGGTGGCAATGCAGTAAAGCACCAAAATTGTGCCAAAACTCATCAGACTACTGTGAGAATGTCCACCATGGTGAACAGGAATGTAAATGACCTGCTTCCATGGTGTCAGTAGCGGGGGAAATGGTCCTGAAAGGAAAATGTTGCTGTGGGATCAATGCACCAAATACCTTGGAAGGTTACCCTATGTGTGATGTACAATACAACTCATAATAAACAACTACATCCCTTACAATTACATACTTTCTACACACCTACTTGTCACTCCCACACCACCCTGAGTTATTTGACCACAATAAACCTAATGCAGATGTGCTGACCTTCTCAAAGGCCTCAAAAGCTGAATGGGTCACACATGTGTTGTATGGAAATATCACAAATATACACGTGGAATGCCTATTACATGCATTGTCAGGTTTGAAACGAGCACATGGAAAATACGCTAGGATAAGGAATGCAAGGTGCTTCACCTTGGCATGTTAAGTATGTCTTTTCACTGTCCACCACTTAAGTAAAGGTCAGAAATTTTAGATGCTTGAGTACAGCAGTATGATGTCTGTGTCTGGATATACTGTCACATATATACCCATTGAAGAAGAAACATGCAGTGCAACAACTATGCTTGCTCCACTGTGGAGCATCAATTGAAATGTCCAGGAATGTGTGTGTGAGAAAACAGGGCTGATTGCAGAGGCCCCATAACTTTTTGCCCCCATTTTCCACTTTTTGCTGGTGTTTTCCTGACTTTAAAGGTGCCCTGGGTACTGCTAACCAGTCCCAGGGCCTGTGCTCTGTGTAAAATGGATATGCAAATTAGGCTAATTATAAGTGGCTAAGTTAACCTACCTATAAGTCCCTAGTATATGGTAGGGCATGTAGGTTTAGGGACCACAGCATAGGTGGTGCACACCTAGGTGCATTGCTGAGGTGCCCAGTGTCATTTTAAAAGCAAGCCTGCCTTGCTGGCTGCTTTTAAATTAAAGTTATATGCAAATTCGACTTTGGAATTAAAGGTACTTCCAAAGTCTTAAACTACCTTATTTTTACATATAAGTCACCCCTAAGGTGTGCCCTATGTGCCCCTAGGGCTGGGTGCTATGTAACTATAAGCAGGGACTTTATAAAAATAGATTTATAAGCCCTGGTGAGGTAAAAACAGCCAAATTTGTTTTTCCCTCATTGAAGTAAATGGCCTTCATAGGCTAGAATGGGCAGACTTTATTTTAAATTTTAAAGTCTCCTTAAATGTTGCATACCAAGAATTTGGTATCAAATTAATTGTTGTAATAAATCCTACAACTTCCAGTTGTTGGATTTAATATAACTAGTTCAGGTAAAAAGTTTAGACTTTACCTAAAAAGTTGCCAATTTCAGCTCTGCATTGTTTTTGCTGCTGTGCTCTGATTGGCCAGCCTGCAGCAGCTTCTGCCAGGCTGCCTTGATGAGGTGTGAAGTGGCCAGGCTTCACACAAAGGAATGTGCTTGGGGGAGAGAATCTCCCCTCAGCAGATGGTGAGGCAGGAAGGGGGAGGGCTGCCAAACTGGTCTTCAAAGGCAGAGAAGGACATCTGGAGCACCCAGCAACACCCCCACATCCTCCAACCCCAGACAGCTAGGTGCCCCCTTGATTAGATTAGGAGAGGGCAGGAGAGGGGTGTGTTTATGATTTTTAGCCACACCAGTGGGTGGGCTCAGCCAGATGTAAGCTCCAAAAATCAGATTCAGACATGTTGGATTTTTAGAGACTGTTGCCTTTTGGGATGGATTTTTGCCACACTTCCCAGGAAGTGGTCATCACAGGGGGACGACCCTACCTGATTGGAGGACCAGGACCCCCCTGCTTTTCACCCAGGAGCAAGGATAAAACTGGCAGACCTGCCCCCACACCTCAGATCCCCTCCAGAATTCAACAAGAAAGGAACTAAAGAAGTAGAAGGACTGCCCTGCTGGACCCCTGGCCTGCACCTGGACCCTGCACTCAGAAGGACTGCACCAGCTGCACACTTGGGCTTCACCACAAGAAGGACTTTGCCTGGCTTCAACTGGTTCAAGGAGGGACTCCCTGTTTGCTACAGGTGAAAAATTGCTAAACCAGAGTCCCCTGCACCAACTCCTGAAGAAAGCGACCAGCTGACCACTGTCCAGTGGCCAAAAAGGAGTTTGCGCCAGGTGCATTCTGGGAGTTGAAGTCCGCACCCCCCAAGGACCATCACAGAACTTCTTGACCCTTGGGGTGAGCTGTGGACCCCAAAAGAACCTTAAAAGAACATCTGGGTGAAGCCCCAGAAGTTTGGAAAAGATTTGAGAATTTTTGGAAAAAAGCTCCAGAGAGGGACCGACCCGCCGCGGAAATTCTAGCCGGCTTGCCTCAACCGCGACCCGGCCTGACTTCGTGGTTCGTCCCGGTAAAGAAAAACATCCAAAAAAGAGACTAAGTCCGAACGTAAAAAGTTGACCAGGACCTCCCAGCCATCGTATCCGAGAAGGGCTCCATGGACGTCGGATCAAGATCCAGGTTTACCCCGGTCGAAGGATTTTCATCTCGAAAAAACGACTAAGTCTGAAGGTAAAAGTCTCCACCGAGGAAACCCACATCGCGTATCCGGACAAGGGCTCCAGGAGGTCGGATTCAACTGGCAGGTTCGTCCCGGTGAAGAAAAACTTCAAAATAAAGACTAAGGGGGTCATTCTGACCCTGGCGGCCGGTGGCCGCCAGGGCCACCGACCACGGGAGCACCGCCAACAGGCTGGCGGTGCTCCCACGAGCATTCTGACCGCGGCGGTTCAGCCGCGGTCAGAAGCGGCAAGTCGGCGGGCTCCCGCCGACTTTCCGCTGCTCGGGGGAATCCTTCATGGCGGCGGAGCGCGCTCCGCCACCATGAGGATTCTGACCCCCCCTACCGCCATCCTGTTCATGGCGGGAAAGCCGCCATGAACAGGATAGCGGTAGGGGGGGTCGCGGGGCCCCTGGGGGCCCCTGCCGTGCCCATGCCAATGGCATGGGCACGGCAGGGGCCCCCGTAAGAGGGCCCCGCAAAGTATTTCAGTGTCTGCCTTGCAGACACTGAAATACGCGACGGGTGCCACTGCACCCGTCGCACCTTCCCACTCCGCCGGCTCGATTACGAGCCGGCATCCTCGTGGGAAGGGAGTTTTTCCCTGGGCTGGCGGGCGGTCTTTTGGAGACCGCCCGCCAGCCCAGGGAAAAACTCATAATACCCTCCGCGGTCTTCTGACCGCGGAGCGGTATAATGGGGGCGGAATTCTGGCGGGCGGCCTCCGCCGCCCGCCAGAATCAGAATCACCCCCTAAGTCAGAAGGTAACTTTTTAACCAAGGCCTCCCGTGACCTGTAGCCGAGCAGGGCTCCATCGCGGTCGGCCTGAAAGTTTGACTTTGCCCCGGTCGAGGTGCAACCAGATGGCCCGATTGGCGCTTTTTGTTTCTAAGCGCTAGAAAAGTAATAATTCTTTAAAAATTCATATCTCCGGTTCCCCTGAACCGATTTTAATCGTTTTTGTGTCATTTTAAAGATAAAAATATAAACTATTTTTATAAATTGGTTTTGGATTTTTAAACTGTTTCCTGTGTTTTACTTAATTACTGTTTTGTGATATTTGAATGCTTTACACTTTGTCTCCTAAGTTAAGCCTTGACGCTCGATGCCAAGCTACCAAGGGTTGAGCTGGGATTAATTTACTGAGACCTAACTGTACCTATGTGGAGGTTAGTGGCTTGTTGCTAGGTGTAGGTACCTACCTGCCCTACCAATAACCCATTTTCCAACATAATTGGAAGCAGCGACGGGATCCTGTACTTGTGTTCAATATCACGTTACAGTTTTAGGTAAAACAAATTAAAAATCCTTTAAATTGTCCTAGTGCAAAAATTGTTTTTAATTTTTAATTTGGATTAATTTCAATTATTGAATTTTTGTAATTTTTCTAAATTTTTGTTTCAAATTTTTGCAAAAAGTTTTTGTTGACACAAAACTAGGGAACCATGGAGCTTGATCTGGCTAGCCTACCCACACTGACAGTAGTCCAGCTTAGGGGGTTGTGGATTGAAAGAGGGTTGCCTGCAACCACTGATCTCAGGAAGCAAATCCTGATCACATCCCTGACAGCATGGGCTGAGGCCCAAGAGGTAGAGTCAGAAGAAGCTCCAGAGGAGGGAGAAAGAAGGGAGGATGCAAGCTCTAACCACTCAGGGGAGGGAAGGCATCTGAGCCCAAGTGAGGATGAGGAAGAACGGTCCTCAGTAAATACAGTCACTAGGGGCAGATCCAAAGCTAGTGGTGGGAAGGGGGTCCTTTCAGGAGGAGAGAACCCATCCATCAGAGAAAGAGAGCTGGAGGCCCAGCTAGCATACATAGCTTTGGAAGCAGAGAAGCTGGCCCTAGAAAAGAAAAAGTGGGCATACAAAGAGAAAAGAGATGGAAGCAGCGATAAAGAAGCTGAGGTGTCCATGGGTGGGGGAGTTTGCCCCAGATTACCCAAGGGGGTAGTTCCTGCTTATGTAGAGGGGGATGACATAGATAAGTGGCTGGGGGCCTTTGACAGGGCACTCCAAATGAGAAGGGTTAGGCCTCAATACTGGGGTTCCCTTTTGTGGGAGTTGGTCCCCAACTCAGGGAGAGATAGGCTTCTGACCTTAAGGGGGGAGGAGGCAGATTCATACCCTAGTATGAAGAGGTGCTTAGCCAAGAAGTTTGGTCTGACCCCAGAGCAATATAGAATGAAGTTCAGGAACACCCAGAAGGTCAGTACCCAGTCTTGGGTTGACTTTGTGGACATTTCACTAAAGGCACTAGAGGGCTGGATTATTGGTAACAAAGTAGATACTTATGAGGGGTTATACAATCTGATCATGAGAGAGCACATCTGGACCAATTGTACCCAAGAAAGGTTACGCCAGCATCTAGTGGACTCTAAGCAGACCAACCCTAGAGAGCTAGGGGAGGCAGCTGATGAGTGGTTGAGAACCAGGGTGGTTGTCAAGTCCCAGGGGGGAGACTCCAAGAAGGGGGGGACAGGTCCCCAAAAACCTAAGGAGGGAGGTGGTAAGCCCACCACAGAGACTCCCTCTGTACCCCAGAACCCTAAGAAGGAGGAGAGTAAATCCCACTCCCACTCTGACCAGCAGACACAGTTAGACCCAGGGTTAAAAAAGCTCTTGGACAGCAGGGCTTGCTTTGACTGTCAGCAGACAGGTCACTTCAGAGGAGATGCAGCCTGTCCAAAGAAGGTGGTTAGCACTGGGCTGTCCAGTGTAGCCATAGAGGAGGATTCCTCAGATGATGAAGTCCTCCTAGCATTGAGCTGGGAGACAGGACCAGATGGTAAGCTGGTGATCCCTGAGGGCGGGAGTAGGCACTTCCACCACATTCAAGTGAATGGGATCCCTACCACTGGCCTGAAAGACACCTGTGCCAGTCACACTATAGTGAGTGACCGGTTAGTGACCCCAGACATGTATGTCCCAGGAAAGACAAAGAAAGTCAGGATAGCCACAGGGGAGGTCACCTCCAAACCTGTAGCCATAGTGCCCCTAGAGAGGGAGGGTATCCTTGACTGGATTAGGGTGGTAGTCAATGCTGTCCTTCCCCTAGATTGTATCCTGGGCAATGACCTCCCAGAGGTGAGTCTGGTCACAGATGGGGTGGTCGCCCAGGGCGCCCCCCCAACCCAAAGTCCTGGGGAGTCAGTCCCTACAGTTAGGAGACAGGGGTCCCCAAGAAAAGGAAAGAAGAAAAGGAAGGGTAGGCCACTCTTAAAGAGAGTTCCAGGGAGCCAAGGGCCTTCTGCCCCAGTAAGGGGGGAGCCCAGAGTTGACACTGGTGAGGCCTCACCTGACCCCAAGGTAGTCCTGAGTAGTCAGGCAGCTGTCCAGATGCAAGGTGTTGCCCCTGCACTGACAGAAGGGAGAGTGGAAGGAGGGTGTCTGCCACAGGAGGTGGTAGCCCCCCACTCTAGACAGCAAGAGGGGTGCAAGGACCCCAAAGATGCCCCTAAAGCAGCTCAGCCACCTGTCAGTGGAGAGCTTAGGGTGTGGTTCTGGGTACTGACAGCTGTCAGTAGCCTCTGCTGGGTGCTAGCCTTCCTGGCAGCACTGTACTTGGCCTGGGAGGCAGACCCCAGGGCCAAGAGCAAAGTAGGCCCCCTGACCCTATTGGTCATGGTGGGGTTGCTCAAGTGTTGGGTGACCTCTTTGGGTAAGCTAGGTGTTGCCCTAGCAAAGTTTGGAGTAGGGGAGGTGGGCACCTCACTACCCAAGTTGGCAGAGAGAAAGGAGGAAGACCCCCCTAGAGGAAAGTTTCAGTTTGTGTTGGGTCCTTTTACTGTTGGGATGGCTTCACTACCCATAGGGAGTGACCCTGACAGGAGGATATAAGGCAGAGTAGGCCCTGCAAAGGGACAGCCAGTTTTCTTCACTGTCTTCCTCGCCTAACAAGCCAGGAAGACTCTCCCAGGGTTGGGCTGAGTCTCCTGGGCGTGTGGGTTGGGGGGGGGTTGTGTGAGAAAACAGGGCTGATTGCAGACGCCCCATAACTTTTAGCCCCCATTTTCCACTTTTTGCTGGTGTTTTCCTGACTTTAAAGGTGCCCTGGGTACTGCTAACCAGTCCCAGGGCCTGTGCTCTGTTTAAAATGGATATGCAAATTAGGCTAATTATAAGTGGCTAAGTTAACCTACCTATAAGTCCCTAGTATATGGTAGGGCATGTAGGTTTAGGGACCACAGCATAGGTGGTGCACACCTAGGTGCATTGCTGAGGTGCCCAGTGTCATTTTAAAAGCAAGCCTGCCTTGCTGGCTGCTTTTAAATTAAAGTTATAAGCAAATTCGACTTTGGAATTAAAGGTACTTCCAAAGTCTTAAACTACCTTATTTTTACATATAAGTCACCCCTAAGGTGTGCCCTATGTGCCCCTAGGGCTGGGTGCCATGTAACTATAAGCAGGGACTTTATAAAAATAGATTTATAAGCCCTGGTGAGGTAAAAACAGCCAAATTCGTTTTTCCCTCATTGAAGTAAATGGCCTTCATAGGCTAGAATGGGCAGACTTTATTTTAAATTTTAAAGTCTCCTTAAATGTTGCATACCAAGAATTTGGTATCAAATTAATTGTTGTAATAAATCCTACAACTTCCAGTTGTTGAATTTAATATAACTAGTTCAGGTAAAAAGTTTAGACTTTACCTAAAAAGTTGCCAATTTCAGCTCTGCATTGTTTTTGCTGCTGTGCTCTGATTGGCCAGCCTGCAGCAGCTTCTGCCAGGCTGCCTTGATGAGGTGTGAAGTGGCCAGGCTTCACACAAAGGAATGTGCTTGGGGGAGAGAATCTCCCCTCAGCAGATGGTGAGGCAGGAAGGGGGAGGGCTGCCAAACTGGTCTTCAAAGGCAGAGAAGGACATCTGGAGCACCCAGCAACACCCCCACATCCTGCAACCCCAGACAGCTAGGTGCCCCCTTGATTAGATTAGGAGAGGGCAGGAGAGGGGTGTGTTTATGATTTTTAGCCACACCAGTGGGTGGGCTCAGCCAGATGTAAGCTCCAAAAATCAGATTCAGACATGTTGGATTTTTAGAGACTGTTGCCTTTTGGGATGGATTTTTGCCACACTTCCCAGGAAGTGGTCATCACAGGGGGACGACCCTGTACCTGATTGGAGGACCAGGACCCCCCTGCTTTTCACCCAGGAGCAAGGATAAAACTGGCAGACCTGCCCCCACACCTCAGATCCCCTCCAGAATTCAACAAGAAAGGAACTAAAGAAGAAGAAGGACTGCCCTGCTGGACCCCTGGCCTGCACCTGGACCCTGCACTCAGAAGGACTGCACCAGCTGCACACTTGGGCTTCACCACCAGAAGGACTTTGCCTGGCTTCAACTGGTTCAAGGAGGGACTCCCTGTTTGCTACAGGTGAAAAATTGCTAAACCAGAGTCCCCTGCACCAACTCCTGAAGAAAGCGACCAGCTGACCACTGTCCAGTGGCCAAAAAGGAGTTTGCGCCAGGTGCATTCTGGGAGTTGAAGTCCGCACCCCCCAAGGACCATCACAGAACTTCTGGACCCTTGGGGTGAGCTGTGGACCCCAAAAGAACCTTAAAAGAACATCTGGGTGAAGCCCCAGAAGTTTGGAAAAGATTTGAGAATTTTTGGAAAAAAGCTCCAGAGAGGGACCGACCCGCCGCGGAAATTCTAGCCGGCTTGCCTCAACCGCGACCCGGCCTGACTTCGTGGTTCGTCCCAGTAAAGAAAAACATCCAAAAAAGAGACTAAGTCCGAACGTAAAAAGTTGACCGGGACCTCCCAGCCATCGTATCCGAGAAGGGCTCCATGGACGTCGGATCAAGATCCAGGTTTACCCTGGTCGAAGGATTTTCATCTCGAAAAAACGACTAAGTCCGAAGGTAAAAGTCTCCACCGAGGAAACCCACATCGCGAGGAGGTCGGATTCAACTGGCAGGTTCGTCCCGGTGAAGAAAAACTTCAAAATAAAGACTAAGTCAGAAGGTAACTTTTTAACCGAGGCCTCCCGCGACCTGTAGCCGAGCAGGGCTCCATCGCGGTCGGCCTGAAAGTTTGACTTTGCCCCGGTCGAGGTGCAACCAGATGGCCCGATTGGCGCTTTTTGTTTCTAAGCGCTAGAAAAGTAATAATTCTTTAAAAATTCATATCTCCGGTTCCCCCGAACCGATTTTAATCGTTTTTGTGTCATTTTAAAGATAAAAATATAAACTATTTTTATAAATTGGTTTTGGATTTTTAAACTGTTTCCTGTGTTTTATTTAATTACTGTTTTGTGATATTTGAATGCTTTACACTTTGTCTCCTAAGTTAAGCCTTGACGCTCGATGCCAAGCTACCAAGGGTTGAGCTGGGATTAATTTACTGAGACCTAACTGTACCTATGTGGAGGTTAGTGGCTTGTTGCTAGGTGTAGGTACCTACCTGCCCTACCAATAACCCATTTTCTAACAGTGTGTTTCTCACAGATGGTCAAAGCATCTCTATACTAACCTTGGTAATTCCTAAAAATATGAGGGACCTTACCAACATTGCCACACTCCCTGCATGGTGCAGTGGTGTCCCTCTTTTCTGTCTTAATGCAAATCTTCCGGAAGGAACACATCCTGCTAAATCTACTATCAAGATTGTTGTCTGCCACTCACAATGCTTGCCAATGATTGCAACACACCGTGAAAGTAGTACACAATAGGATTACTACAATGTTTGTTCTCAGTAGAACAACTATAATGCCACCCTTGATGTGGTGTTCCAACATGATGCAGCCATACATCAACAAGCCTCAAAATGTTTCAGGTCCGGCTCCCACCACATGTGTGTTCACACAGTGAGGGAAATAGATGGCCTTTCCACATAGATCTCCCTAGCACCTTAGGCCTAGATTCATGACAAAGTGGTGCAGTGTACTGCTGCACAAAAAATAGCAGTGCTATGTTGTGCTACATTTGAAATGCAGGGATGGACCTTATTTACAAAAATATGTCTCACCCCTGCGGTTCCCCCTGTGCTGGAATGACGTAAGCTGCATGTGCCAATGCAGGCATCCTTGCACCATAGTGCAGAGATGTCTGCTTTGAGGAGACTGATTGTTTATGTGCAGGAGAGGACACCTTCCAGTACATTAAACCATTAGCTTCATCCCCCTATCCCCCCCACCCCGGTGCTGAGCTCTTCTTTGGCTATTTTGTGAGCTTTGGTTGGCAGTCAGGTTACCCCCGTCCAAGCAAGCACCCTCACTCTAGGCAGAGTAAGTCACACACAATCCAAATTATCCTGTGCCCAACCTCTGGTAACTTGGCACTAACCAGTCAGGATTAACTTAGAAGGCAATGTGTAAAGTATTTGTGCAATAAATCATGCAATAACACCGTGGAACACCAAACAAATACACCACACAGTGTTTATAAAAATATATAATATTTATCTGGTAAGATGCAGGTCAAAAACAATTACAATTCAATAATTATATGTTAAAATATCACTGTCAAAATGATATAAAATGTCTTTAGTCTCTTAAAAGCAACAAATGTCTCTTGCAAGCACAAAGTACCTGGTGTGCGTTCAAAATCTCCGCAAGGATCCGCAGAGGAGGAGAAGCATGGAAAACAGGGAGGTGTGTGTTGATTTCTCGGGCCGCACATGGTGATGCATCATTTACTTTTTACGCAGGTAAGGCTTTGCTGCGATTTCCAGCGCTCGGACTTGGATCCTCTTTGGGTTGCGGGGTTTCTGACGCCCTGGGGACGATGCGTTGAAATCAGGCACTTGCAGGTTGAAGTCACAGAGGCTGTGTCGATCCAGTGGGTGTCGCGTGGAAATTTGTACCACATGGCTGTCGCCACATCGATTCCTCTCAGGAAGTTAGTAGGGGTCATTCTGACTCGGCTTTGCGTCGACCCAGTGGGCAGTGCACTGAATTTCTGGTTGCTGCGATAGCGCTGCGTCAATCTTCTCTTTGTGAAGTCAGGCTGGATTCTTCCGGTTTGGCGTGCAGTGATTTTCTCACCGCGATGCAGGCTGTGTGCCGATTTTCGCAGCACAGGGAGTTCTTCGTGCAGGAATGAAGGGCCATATGTATGAAAACATGAGCTTGCGAATCGCAAATAGCGATTTTTAAGAAATCGCTATTTCCGAGTCGCAATTGGCCATGTAGCAAAATTGCGATTCGGAATTAGCGATTTCTTAAAAATCGCTATTTGTGGTTTGCGAGGCCCATTTACCGAATCGCAATTTGCATTCTCGCAATTTGCGATTTTTTTGCAATTCGGTAAAAAATCGCAAATTGCGAGAAAGTTCAAGAATGCACACCTGGAGGAGCCTTAAGACATCACCAGCAGGAAATGAGTCATCCCAGGCAGTTTCAGGTGCCACACCCAAACCAGCATCCTGAGAGAGAGCAGCCCAGCCACACAGAGCAGCACTCAGCAGGAGCAGAAACACGTGAGCCAGAATGGAGACCCCATGACCAGCACAGGAGAAGGCAGAAAGGAAGTGCAAGCTTAAATTTAGTGAACAGGAGTTGAGGTCCTGACTGAGGAGGTGGTGAGGAGCCATGACCGCCTGTTCGGGAAATCTTCACTCCAGGTTCCAGAGAGTGAAAAGAGAAGATTATGGCTGGACATTCAATCAAAAATCTGCGCCATTGGAGTGGCACAGTGCTCCATAGAGGAAATAAAAAAAAGGTGGTACGACCTGTGCTCCCGTGCAAAGGAAAGGGTGGCAAGGAGACTTGCGGAGGCCAGGGGTACAGGTGGCGGACCACCACCAGAAGCACCATCCACACCATTGGAGGACCTGGTGGAATCCACACTCCTCCCTGAAGCTGTGACTGGGGTCACAGACATCAACACCTCCGGCACACCGAGTACCAGCCAAGGTAAGTGCAATGATGTTTGGGAACCCGATATGTGTATGCACAAAAGCCCCTCAGGAATTAGCATGTAATGTGAAGCAGTGTGTGAAGTAGTCCAGTCCACATCTTAGAAGCAGCACAACAATGCATTATGGAAGTGGCAGTCCACAAACTAGTACAGACAGTAGCATAACAATGTAATGAAGTATAGTGACACCCAAGGTAATACAACACATGCAACACCGTGTAGAGCAGTACCTGTACCTTTATTGCCATTTTCTGACAGATAATGTAACATACAGAACTGAAAGACTGCATATTGTTGTTGCAGGTGGGGCCAGGCCCAGCAGCCACACACAGTCCATGTGTAGGAGAGACGGACACCCATCAGCCCTCGGACACCAACACCAGTGGGTCCCTCCACATGTCCACTGTCCGCCGCAGGCCCAGGGCACTACCACTGCCAGAGTTCAGCGGCGACTCGGATGAGCACTTGGAAGGGCTAAGCACACCATCTGCACCAGACAGGCACAGCCAGATTCTGGAGGGCAGGGGTCAGCCAGCACCATGCAGGATTGCAACAGAGTCCCAGCAGCAACATCATGAGGCAGGTGAGGGTCCGTCCTTATTCGGGGGCCTTGAGGCTGCTATGTTACAGCAGCAGCGCCTGCAAAATAAGCGGATCCTCAGTTTAGACCGGAACCTGCGAGTGCACAACCAACACATGATGGGCCTGCATCACCAACTGGACACAATAAATAGCAATATTTCACAGCTGCGTGAGGGACAGGTAGAGGCTTCAGAGGACACCAGGGACCTCACTAGTGCTGTCCGTGACCTCTGCGAGGAGCTGCACCATGAAAGGGTTAGCCGGCGCAGACAGCAACACAGATTCCGGACAATGTTTGGCAGCTACTGCAGGTCCTCCAACAGGATGCCTAATTCCACTGCACTAATCGCCCATCGCGCAGTGGCGGCACAAGTGGAGGCTGCACATAGCAGCAGGGACGTTGTCCAGGGACTAGTTCACATCACAAATGTGATTGAACACATAATGGGACAGAGATCTGCCACTCCCAGTGAGGTAGCCTTGGGGGACACTGAGGACAGTTCAAGCCTCAGTAGTGTTGCCGTACCAGCAGCAGACACCAGACGGCGCAGTGCCAGGCACAGCACTGCCACTGAAGGTGACAATCAAGGTGCCAGTGACTTAACTGGGCACCCGAGTGGTGTGCGTGTGAGAAGAAAGTGACTCTTGCCGCCATTACACTGCTGTTACCACTATGAGGGAATAGTGCGTGACCCTGTTCATTAGTTAATTTGCGTTTCTAACATCACCTGTTTCATTTATTTCTCAATCATTCATTACCTGATGTAAGGTAATACATTTATATCACTACAGGTACAGTTGTCAGTGGATTTTTATTATTCATACTCATGTCTGAAATGGTTGTGTGTGATGTCGGCATGCCTTTGCCTTCCCTCTGCTGCACTGGTCCTGTCTGCTGGCTGTAGAGGTGGTATGGGATCATCATCCTCATCTGATTCAGTGTCACTGATTTCTATAGGTGTGCCCCTGGTTGTAGCTATATTGTGCAAGATTGCACAGGTAGCCACTATTCTACATGTGGTCTCTGGACTGTACTGTAGTGCCCTCCACTTTTGTGGAGGCAACAGAAGCGACTCTTCAGCAGTCCAAATGTGCGCTCCACCACGTTGCGGGTTGCCCTGTGTGCTGCATTGTATCTCCGTTCTGCTGGTGTTGTGGGATTGAGGTAGGGCGTCATCATGTAGGTGCGCACTGTGTAGGCACTGTCTCCTGGAAGGGACAGAAGTCGTGATGAGTAACTGAGCCAACTGACATGGGTTCGCCATCTACGCACCAGTGTACAGAGTGACATTACCTAGTAGATATCCTTCACCAAACTCCCCAGCTAGCAGTCTTGTGTGAATGCCGCTGTGGCGAAAGATGTACGAATCATGTGTGCTCCGTGGGTACCTGGCCACGAGATCAGTTATGATATAGGAGGCATTGCATATCGTCGGAATATTCATGGAATGTTGGTATTTACGGTTTCGGTACACATACTCTGTGGCTGATGGTGGACAGATTGCCACATGTGTGCCATCTATGGCACCTAGGACGTGGGGGAACTGTGCTATCTGGTAAAACTCTATTTTTGTCTGCTGTATTTCCTGTGGGGTGTGGGGGAATCTGATGTACTGTTGGAGTTTGCTTAGCATGGCGTTGATAAATACATTGAAAAATCTGGAGAGGGTACTCTTTGAAACCCCTCCAGCTGCTGCTATGACCCCTTGATAGCTCCCTGAGGCAAGTAGGTGTAGGGAGCATAATACCTGCACATGGGTGGGCATGCTGTGAGTCCTTAGTGTTCTGCGCTGCAGTATGGGTTGTAGCTCAGCTATGAGATCAAGTATCATGCTGAGTTCAACCTATACCTCTCAAATATTTCCTCCTCTGTCTGGTCAAAAAGTGTAATGCGCACTCTGAAAATGTGCTCCTGTCTCCTCCTCCCTCTCCTCAAACCTGCCAAGATCCTCATCCTCCTCGCCATGACGTAGAGTGCAGCCATTGTGGAAAAGAGTCTGAGGCATTCTGGGCCTCTTTATATAGGTTGCACCTGGTTACCACCTGGTTTCACTTAGTGGTATTTTGCACGTGCAAAATGCCATTCTGCGAAAATTCGCAAATTGTGATTTTTTGATGCATCTATTTGCGACTTGGAATTTGCGAATAGCGTTTTGCGCCTCGAAATTTCCTACTGGAAATACCGAATCGCAAAATGTGACTCGCAAAACCAGGTCGCAACGCAAAAAATAGCAATTTTTGCGATTTCTTATTTTTGGTCTGAGAATGCCTTTCATGCATCGCAGACCATGTTTTTGCACTCGCAAACAGATGATTTTTGCGATTCGCACCATTTGCGAGTGCAAAAACTGTTCATACATCTGGCCCGGAGTCTTTTTGGTCCTCAGACTTCAGGGAACAGAAGGCAAGTTCTATCCAAGCAGGCAGCAGGACAACAGCAATGCTGCAGTCCTTCTTAGAAAAGCAGTCAGGTGAGTCCTTTGGGCAGCCAGGCAGTTCTTCCTGGCAGGTTGCAGGTTCTGGTTCAGGTTCTTCTCCAGGAAGTGTCTGTGAGAAGAGTGTATTGTCGAGAAGTGTCTGAGTTGGTAGGGGCAGAGGCCCTGTTTATATACCCAAATATGCCTTTGAAGTGGGGGAGACTTCAAAGAGTGGCTTAGAAATGCACAAGGTCCCCTTTCAGTTCCATTCTGTCTGCCAGGGTCCCAGTAGGGGGTGTGGTAGTCCATTGTGTTTGAGCAGGCTATTGGCCTTTGGCATATATGTGTCAGGCCCTCCGTCCTCCCAGCCCAGGAAGACCCATTCAATATGCAGATGTATGCACGTGTGACTGAGCATCCTGTGTTTGGGATTTGTCTGAGTGAATGCCGAAGGGGGCTGTCAACTAACCCTAGCCAGACCTGGATTGTAGGGCACAGAAGGATTTAAGTGCAGAGAAATGCTCACTTTTTAAAAGTGGAATTCCTAAAATAGTAATATTAAATCCAACTTCACCAGTCAGCAGGATTTTGTATTACCATTCTGGCCAAACTAAACATGACCTTGTTACTCCTTTCAGATCCTAAGCTATTACTCAAACAGTATATGAGGGTAGCCCTAATGTTAGCCTATGAAAGGAGCAGGCTTCACGGCAGTGCAAAACAAATTTAGGAGTTTTACACTACCAGGACAGATAAACTACACAAGTACATGTCCTGCCTTTTGTCTACACAGCACCCTGTCCTATGCGTTACTTAGGGCCTAATTTAGAGGTGACTTCTATGTAGAAAAAGGGCAGTTTTAGGCTTGGCAAGTACTTTTAAATGCCAAGTCAAAGTGGCAGTGAAACTGCATAGCGAGGCATTGCAATGGCAGGCCAGAAGCATGGTTAAGGGGCTGCTTCAGTGCTGCTGCAGGCCCAATAGTAACATTTAATCTACAGGCCCTGGGCACACATGGTGCATTTTACTAGGGGCTTATGAGTACATTAAATAAGACAGTTGAGTATGATCCAATGTCACCATGTTTTAACGGGGAGAGCATATACACTTTAGCAGTGGTTAGCTGGTTAGCAGTGGTAAAGTGCACAGAGTCCTAAAACCAGCAGAAACAGTGTCCAAAAAGTGGAGGGAGGCAGGCAACAAGTTAATGGTGACCACCCTAAGGCTGTCAGGTCTAACTCCTAGGGATTCTAAAGGTAGCTAGAGTTTGTGCGTTCCCCTGGAGGAGACCAAAAAATTTGCCAAAATATAAATATATTTTTTTTAATGGATAAAAGTGCTGCAGGAGAAAGCAACAGTTTTTTTTCCCTGCAATGGCATCAACAAATGGTTTGCAGTGCTAAAGTCACCATCTTCCCAACTTTCAGGAACAGGCAGACTTGTATCAGAAAACCACATTTATCAACACAGTTTGGGCATTTTACTGGGACATACCCCATTTTTACTATGTTTTGGGCTTTCAGCCTCCTTCCAGTTAGTGACAGAAATGGGTGTAAAACCAATGGTGGATCCTGGACAGCTAAACGTTTCTGGAAAGTAAACAAAATTCTGAATTCAGCAAGGGGTAATTTGTTTAGGCCCTTTTAGGTTTTCCTACAGAAAATAACAGCTGAAATAAAAACATATTGAAATTGAGTTGAAAAAAACTGCCATTTCTGTCCACCTTTTCTTCTGTAACTTTTTCCACCTACGGCAGATTTTTAAAAGCAATATGCCATTGTGTCTGCTAGACCCTTCTGGTTGCAAGGATACATAGGGTTTGTTTGTTCTTCAAGAAACCTAGGTACCCAGAGCCACAGAATGAGCTGCACCTTTCAGTGGGTTTTCATTTTATATCGGGTATACAGCAATTCATTTGGTAAAATATAAAGAGTAAAAAATAGGTATCAAGGAAACCTTTGTATTTCCAAAGTGGGCTCAAGATAGGGTGTTGAGAAGCAGTGGTTATTTGCACATCTCGGACGTCAGGGGATCCCGTGCTAGCATGTGAATTAGAGGTCATTTCTTACACACTGTCTTACATTTGGAAAGAAAAAATGTAGTGAAATACAAGGGAAAATAACACTTGTTCTTCTATTCTATGTTCCCCCAAGTCTCCTGGTAAAAATGGTACCTCACTGGTGTGGGTAGGCCTAGTGGTCATGACAAGAAATGCCCCAAAATGCAACATGGGCAAATCACATTTTTACATTGAAATCTGAAATGTTTTTGGGAAAGTGCCTAGCTGTGGATGTTGGCCTCTAGCTCAGTCGGCACCTAAGGAAACCTAGAAAACCTGTACATTTTTGAAAACTAGACACCTAGCTGAATCCTGGATGGGGTGACTTGTGGGGCTCTCACCAGGTTCTGTTGCCCAGGATCCTTTGCAAACCACAAGGTTTGGCAAAAACAAAAACGTTTTACTAACATTTTGGTGATGGAAAGTTCTGAAATCTGAGGGGAGCCATAAACTTCCTTCCACCCAGCGTTCCCCCAAGTCTTCTGATAAAAATAATACCTCACTTGTGTGGGTAGGCCTAGTGCCCGCAACAGGAAATGCCCCGAAACACAACATGGACACATCATATTGTTCTAATGAAAACTGACCGTTTTTTTTCAAAGTGCCTGGCTGTGGATTTAGGCCTCTAGCTCATCTGGCACCTAGGGAAACCTAGCAAATCTGTCCATTTTTTAAAACTAGAAATCTAGGGGAATCCATGATGGGGTGATTTGTGGAGCTCTCACTGGGTTCTGTTACCCAGAATCCTTTGCAAACCTCATAATATGGCTAAAAAACACTTTTTCCTCATATTTCGATGCTGCAAAATTGTGGAATATGAGGGGAGCCACAAACTTCCTTCTATCCAGCATTTTACCACACCTCCCGATAAAAATGGTACCTTACTTGTGTGGGTAGGTCTAGTGCCCATGACAGGGAAAGGTCCAAAACACAACATGGACACATCAAAATGAGTAATTAAAAAACTACATTTTTTGCAAGGGGGACACCTGAGGACTCAGCAGCCATCTAGAGAAACCTACCAAACCCAAACATTTTTGAAAACTAGACACCCGAGGGAGTGAGTCCACGGAAGTGTGACTTGCGTGGATCCCCCAGTGTTTTCTTCCCCAGAATCCTCAGCAAACCTCAAATTTAGCTAAAAAAAAACTTTTTCCTCACATTTCGGTGCTGCAAAGTTCTGGAATCGAAGGGGAGCCACAAACTTCCTTCCACCCTGCATTCCATCAGTTCCCCATGATAAAAATGTTACCTCACTTATGTGGGTAGGCCATGTATCCGCTACAGGGAAGGTCCCAAATTGTATTGTGGTGATAATGATAAATAAGGTGTGTGTACTAGTTAGTCCTGGGATAGAGAATCATTTAGAGAAACCTATTAAACCCAGATATTTATGTAAAGTAGACTTCAAGGGGAGTCCAGGGAGGTATAGCTTATGAGGATTTCCTAAAGTTTTTTTCCACAGATTGCCCTGCAGAGGTAAAGCATTGAATAAAAGCACACATTTTCACTGCATTTCTGTGACATAAACTACAGTAATATGCCGGGATCCACAAACTGCTTACCACCCAGCGTTTTCCAACTTGTGTGCTTGGGCTTACTGCCTGTGACAGGAATGGATCATACAAGAGTGATCCACTCCTGATGGAGTCACTAGGCACAGGCACACAAGTGGGTTAGCATTTTTATTAGGACAAGTGGGGAAACACGGGATGATAAACATTTTGTGGATCCCTGCATATTCCTGTAGTCTGTGTGACAGAAATGCGAGGAAAAATAGAGTTTCTATTCAATGTTTTACCTTTGCAGGGTATTCTGGGTAAGAAAACTTTGGGCAATCCACATAAGCCACACCTCTGTGCACTCTCCCAGGTGTCTAGTTTTCAGAAATGTCCGGGTTTGGCAGGTTTCCCTATGTGGCCGCCGAGCCCAGGACCCAAAACGCAAGTGCCCGTCTTACAAAACCAGGTTGTTTGTGATAGATAATTTTGATGTCTCCACAAATACAATTTGGGTCTTCCCTGTCACTGCCCTGTGAGATGATAGGGGTTACCTAAACTGTGCGAGTAGTCCAGCAGGACTGCAAGGTGGGTTTCTGCACTAACCCTATTTTGAGTGTAAGGCCCAAAAATATCTTCAACTACACCCGATAAGTGTGAGTCCTCTGGCATGCCCTATTTCGGGGCCCTAGAGTGACTCCAAGCTCCCTCAGAAATAGTTCGGAATGCAAATTTGTTTGCTGCACAATTTGCTGAATAAAGTCAACATCCAAAAAGAGATGGACATAGTCAATTGTCAAAATGTTGGCTGTATCTACTTTACATCCAGAGTCACCAGCAAAATGTGGAATTTGGGACTGAACTAAATTGGGGGGCTGCCAAGAGAGCATTCTATGTGCTTGTTGCTGCACGCACCTGCTCTGTGGGTTGGGGTAACTCACTGCTGACCCGCTGCACACGCTGTGATGGTGAAGGGACAGCACAACTGTGATCATCGTTTCCCTCAGAATAAGTGGAAGAGGTGTCTTTGATGGGACTCCGCTGACTCACTCCCAGATTTTGCTCCATTGTCCTCTCCCTCATATGCTGTCTCAGTAGCTGATGTCTCAGTCTGTGATCCTGCCTCAGAACTGTCTGAAAACCTGAGTTACAGCTTCAGCAGTAGTCATCCAACGAGACACCATCTCTGCTATTGGCTAAATCGTCCCTCTAAAACATAAGCCTAGGTAGGTGTCCGATATGGTGACAAAATTGCTAGTGGGTCTGTGTGTGTGATGTGCCCGACAGTAAATATCAGTCACCTTACCTTTGCTTCTTCCCTCCAGCAGGTTCTCTGAATTCACTGAAAAAAAAAAATGACACACTATTACTTTACATTGACACATACCCATTATCACAACCTTTAGCGCTGGTGGCGCCCAGTGCGACAAGCTGTTTTGCTGCTTCCCTGCCATGACCTCCTCCTTGGATTTACTCACTGCCACCTATCAAATTTGCCCTTCATCTCTCCATAGCCCCCCTTGCACATACATTTCATTTGTTTTAAAGGACAGGTAACAGCTGGCTTTACTAATCCACTTAGCAATTCACATAAATAAAATACAGATCTGTTGTTTGCAGCAGGCATATAAACTTCTGCGCTACTTTATGGATATATGTAAAGAGATCACTTTTATATGTGTGTGTGGTTTCCTGGGGTCGATGGCACCCCTCAGGGAAACCACACATGCAATAACAAATGTGATCTCGATATATGTACATATATATATATATATATATACACACAAGAGATTTGTCTCCCTCTTTAGTCTCTCTCCATATATATTTGTATGTCTATACATATATATTGGTTTTTTTTTTTTTTTTGTAGCTGTGTGATTTCCAGGGGGTCAGCCCTGCTCATGGACGACCCCTTGTCAATTTAACCTTTTTTTAATTGTTTTTTTTTAAACCCTGGGGGGCTTGATTCCCCCCCACCCCGGGGTAAACGTACATAAAAAATAAAATAAGAAAATCTGCCCAGGTTTGGGGACATCCTTAAAAAAAAAAAAAAATATATATATATATATATATATATTCCACAAAGATTGTTCCCGAAATATCGAGGCTCTATGCGGCTGTCTTGCATGGGATCGGGAATCCCATTAACCCATTCGCTGCCGGGCCTTTTCCCCCTCCTGTGCCAAGCCTTTTTTTGGCTATTTGGGGCAGTTTGCGCTTAGACCCTCATAACTTTTTGTTCACATAAGCTATCCACGCCAAATGTGCGTCCTTTTTTTCCAACATCCTAGGGATTCTAGAGGTACCCAGACTTTGTGGGTTCCCCAGAAGGAGGCCAGGAAATTAGCCAAAATACTGTGAAAATTTCATTTTTTTCACAAAAATTGGAAAAAGGGGCTGCAGAAGAAGGCTTGTGGTTTTTGCCCTGAAAATGGCATCAACAAAGGGTTTGCGGTGCTAAAATCACCAGCTTCCCAGCTTTCAGGAACAGACTTGAATCAGAAAACCACATTTTTCAACCCAATTTTGGCATTTTACTGGGACATCCCCCATTTTAGGATTTTTTGTGCTTTCAGCCTCCTTCCAGTCATTGACATAAATGGGCATGAAACCGATTCTGGATCCCAGAAACCGAAACATTTCTGAAAAGTAGACAAAATTCTGAATTCAGAAAGGGGTAATTTGTGTAGATCCTACAAGGGTTTCCTACAGAAAATAACAACAGAATTTTTTTTTTTAAATTGAGGTGAAAAAAACTGCAATTTTTCTCTACGTTTTACTCTGTAACTTTTTGCTGCAATGTCAGATTTTTAAAAGCAATATACCGTTAC
Organism: Pleurodeles waltl; assembly: GCF_031143425.1. Lineage (NCBI taxonomy): Eukaryota > Metazoa > Chordata > Amphibia > Caudata > Salamandridae > Pleurodeles > Pleurodeles waltl. The sequence continues at coordinate 285,309,848 of NC_090447.1, forward strand.
GTCTGCTGGACTCCTCCGGTTGTGGGGATATATAGGACTTGTAGGTTCATCAAAAACTCTAGGTACCCAGAGCCAATAAATGAGCTGCACCCTGCAGTGGGTTTTCATTCTATACCGGGTATACAGCAATTCATTTGGTGAAATATAAAGAGTAAAAAATAGCTATCAAGAGAACCTTTGTATTTCAAAAATGGGCACAAGATAAGGTGTTGAGGAGCAGTGGTTATTTGCACATCTCTGAATTCCGGGGTGCCCATACTAGCATGTGAATTACAGGGCATTTCTCAAATTGACGTCTTTTTTACACGCTCTCTTATATTTGGAAGGAAAAATTGTAGAGAAAGACAAGGGGCAATAACAATTGTTTTGCTATTCTATGTTCCCCCAAGACTCCTGATAAAAATGGTACCTCACTTGTGTGGGTAGGCCTAGCGCCCGCCGACAGGAAATGCCCCAAAACACAACGTGGACACATCCCATTTTTTCACAGAAAACAGAGGTGTTTTTTGCAAAGTGCCTACCTGTAAATTTTGGCCTCTAGCTCAGCCGGCACCTGGGGAAACCTACCAAACCTCCACATTTTTTTAAATTAGAGACCTAGGGGAATCCAAGATGGGGTGCCTTGTGGGGGTCTGACGAGGTTCTGTTACCCAGAATCCTTTGTAAACCTCAAAATTTGGCTAAAAAAACACATTTTCCTCACATTTAGGTGACAGAAAGTTCTGGAATCTGAGAGGAGCCACAAATTTCCTTCCACCCAGCATTCCCCCAAGTCTCCCGATAAAAATGATATCTCAGTTGTGTGGGTAGGCCTAGCGCCCGCGACAAGAAATGCCCCAAAACACAACGTGGACACCTCACATTTTTTTAAAGAAAACAGAGGTGTTTTTTGCAAAGTGACTAACTGTAGATTTTGGCCTCTAGCTCAGCCGGCACCTAGGGAAACCTACCAAACCTGTGCATTCTTTAAAACTAGAGACCTAGGCGAATCCAAGATAGGGTGACTTGTGGGGCTCTGACCAGATTCTGTTACCCAGAATCCTTTGCAAACCTCAAAATTTGGCTAAAAAACACATTTTCCTCACATTTCGGTGACAGAAAGTTCTGGAATCTGAGAGGAGCCACAAATTTCTTTCCACCCAGCGTTCCCCCAAGTCTCCCGATAAAAATGATATCTCAGTTGTGTGGGTAGACCTAGCGCTCGCGACAGGAAATGCCCCAAAACACAATGTGGACACATCCCATTTTTTCACAGAAAACAGAGGTGTTTTTTGCAAAGTGCCTACCTGTAGATTTTGGCCTCTGGCTCAGCCAGCACCGAGGGAAACCTACCAAACCTGTACATTTTTGAAAACTAGAGACCTAGGGGAATCAAAGATGGGATGACTTGTGGGGCTCTGACCAGGTTCTGTTACCCAGAATCCTTTGCAAACCTCAAAATCTGACTAAAAAAACACATTTTCCTCACATTTCGCTGACAGAAAGTTCTGGAATCTGAGAGGAGCCACAAATTTCCTTCCAACCAGCATTCCCCCAAGTCTCCCGATAAATATGATACCTCACCTGTGTGGGTAGGCTCAGTGCCCGCGACAGGAAATGCCCCAAAGCACAACGTGGACACATCCCATTTTTTGACAGAAAACAGAGATGTTTTTGCAAAGTGCCTACCTGTAGATTTTGGCCTCTAGCTTAGCCGGCACCTAGGGAAACCTACCAAACCTCTGCATTTTTGAAAACTAGAGACCTAGGGGAATCCAAGATGGGGTGCCTGTGGGGCTCTGACCAGGTTCTGTTACCCATTATCCTTTGCCAACCTCAAAATTTGGCTAAAAAAAAACATTTTCCTCACATTTCGGTGACAGAAAGTTCTGGAATCTGAGAGGAGCCACAAATTTCCTTCCACCCAGCATTCCCCCAAGTCTCCCGATAAAAATGATATCTCAGTTGTGTGGGTAGGCCTAGCGTCCGCGTCAGGAAATGCCCCAAAACGCAACGTAGACACATCACATTTTTTGAAAGAAAACAGAGGTGTTTTTTGCAAAGTGCCTACCTGTAGATTTTGGCCTCTAGCTCAGCCGACACCTAGGGAAACCTACCAAACCTGTGCATTCTTTAAAACTAGAGACCTAGGTGAATCCAAGATGGGGTGACTTGTGGGGCTCTGACCAGATTCTGTTACCCAGAATCCTTTGCAAACCTCAAAATTTGGCTAAAAAACACATTTTCCTCACATTTTGGTGACAGAAAGTTCTGGAATCTGAGAGGAGCCACAAATTTCCTTCCACCCAGCGTTCCCCCAAGTCTCCCGATAAAACTGATATCTCAGTTGTGTGGGTAGCCCTAGCGCTCGCGACAGGAAATGCCCCAAAACACAATGTGGACACATCCCATTTTTTCACAGAAAACAGGTGTTTTTTGCAAAGTGCCTACTTGTAGATTTTGGCCTCTAGCTCAGCCGGCACCTAGGGAAACCTACCAAACCTGTGCATTTTTTAAAACTAGAGACCTAAGCAAATCCAAGATGGGGTGACTTGTGGGGCTCTGATCAGATTCTGTTACCCAGAATCCTTTGCAAACCCAAAATTTGGCTAAAAAACACATTTTCCTCACATTTCGGTGACAGAAAGTTCTGGAATCTGAGAGGAGACACAGATTTCCTTCCACCCAGCGTTCCCGCAAGTCTCCCAATAAAAATGATACCTCACTTGTGTGGGTAGGCCTAGCGCTTCGGACAGGAGATGCCCCAAAACACAATGTGGACACATCCCATTTTTTCACAGAAAACAGAGGTGCTTTTTGCAAAGTGCCTACCTGTAGATTTTGGCCTCTGGCTCAGCCGGCACTGAGGGAAACCTACCAAACCTGTACATTTTTGAAAACTAGAGTCCTAGGGGAATCCAAGATGGGGTGACTTGTGGGGCTCTGACCAGATTCTGTTACCCAGAATCCTTTGCAAACCTCAAAATTTGGATTAAAAAAAAAATTCCTCACATTTCGGTGACAGAAAGTTCTGGAATCTGAGAGGAGCCATAAATGTCCTTCCAGCCAGCGTTTCCCCAAGTCTCCCGATAAAAATGATTCCTCACTTGTGTGGGTAGGCCTAGCGCCCGCGACAGAAATGCCCAAAAGCACAACGTGGACACATCCCATTTTATCACAGAAAACAGAGGTGTTTTTTGCAAAGTGCCTACCTGTAGATTTTGGCCTCTAGCTCAGCCAGCACCTAGGGAAATCTACCAAACCTGTGCATTTTCTGAAAACTAGAGACCTAGTGGAATCCATGATGAGGTGACTTGTGGGGCTCTGACCAGGTTCTGTTACCCAGAATCCTTTGCAAACCTTTAAATCTGGCTTAAAAAAACACATTTTCCTCACATTTTGGTGACAGAAAGTTCTGGAATCTGAGAGGAGCCACAAATGTCCTTCCACCCAGCGTTCCCCCAAGTCTCCCGGTAACAATGATACCTCACTTGTGTGGGTGGGCCAGGTGCCTGCAACAGAATAAGGCCCAAAACTTGTAGAGATAGAGGGGATAGCACAGCGAGTTGATAAGGATATATTCTTCTTTTATACATCTTTAGGCTGACTCTGCTTTGGGGACCCACACAAGTGAGGTGTCATTTTACTTGGGAGACTGAGGGGAATGCTGGGGAGTAGGAATTTTGTGCTGGAGCGGTGATCGTACAAACGAAAGTCAGGAAAATATGCTTTTTTAAGCAAATTTTGAGGTTTGCAGAGGAGTCTGGGTAAGGAAATGTTGGGAGATCCAGGCAAGCCACACCTCCCTGGACTCCTTGGGGTGTCTAGTTTTAAAAAATGTCTGGGTTTGGTAGGTTTCCCTAGATGAAGGCTTCACCCAGGACCAAAAACATAGGTGCCCCCTCCCGCCCAACACAGGTAGTTTTATAATATATCATTTTGATGTTTCTACATACGTCTGTGATGTGCCAAACACTAAAATTGTGAAAAGAAAAGCACTTAGGTTATGTGAAAAAGACCCCTCACCCACCAACCAAGTTGGTGGCATGCTTCATCATCGGGGTCCCACCCGAGGCACCTAGCGTGTCACAGGTGTGCTGCGACGCCTGATTACAGCGGAGCAGGTTTTGTCATTTTTACCACACATACTGGTTGTAAAGGGCCCATCACTTACATACGCCCACATGCCTGATACAACAATCACACCAGCTGATGGCAGTGTGTGGACTGGTGTTTGGCTGGCAGTGTGTTTCAGTAGCCAACAGCAAGTCAAGATGTACACTATGTACACCCTCACCCACTCCACAGACAATGGCATCCCTTTTTCTTTTTTTAAACAAAGAAACCCCTAACTAATTAGAAATCATAACAAAACTACAAACACAAAAGCTCTAACTAAGTACATGAGAGAAATGCTAACCATGAAGCTGAACACATGAAAATACAAAACAGATATGAGTTTACACTCATGGTTGTTCCCAGTAATTCTTCTGGGTGTGGTAATTCTTAAAACAACCACCCACACATGGCCCAGGCTTTGAAGGACAATCTGGGCAGTACATTCGAGTCTCCCTCCAGATACATCTTCGAAAACACACTCTACATTTCATAGCTGGAAAGTCTTTTTTGGGTGTGGGAGGAATGTGCTCAGCAAAGTGGCGATCTTTCAATCTGGCCACATCCTCCACCACTGCTTCTCTAGGAACTCTGGCCTGTTCCACCACAATAAGGCTCTTTATCACTGACTCCTGAAATTTCACAAATGCCATCTTTGATTCTGGAGACCTATCCTTAAACACAATAAAAGCATTAAAAGTTGCTAAGTGGAAGAGGTGAATTGCTAACTTCTTATACCAAACGTAAGACTTACGAATAGCAGTATAAGGTTCCAACCTCTGATCAACTCTATCTACACCTCCCATGTGCTTATTATAATCTAAAATGCACACAGGTTTGCGCACTTCAGCAACCTGGCCCCAAACAGTCACGGGGGAAGTACTCTCATCATGGATGGTACTTAGCATGTAGAGATCCCTCCTGTCTGAAAACTTCACAGCTAGCAGCTCATCATTCCGCAAGGCACTGCACTGTCCCCTCTCAAGTTTTTTTGAGACAAGCTCCCTTGGATAGCCTTTCCGGTTACAACGAATTGTGCCACAAGCAACAGTGTCCACTCTAAACAATTCCTTAAACAACTGCACTCCAGTGTAAAAGTTATCTACATACAAATGGTGACCTTTGTTGAACAGTCGTCTACCAAGTTCCCACACAATTTTCTCAGTAACTCCAAAAGTGGGAGGACAACCAGGCGGGTCAATACTGGAATCCCTCCCAGTGTAGACACGCAGAAATTATCCACATATCCTGTACTACTTTCACACAGCATATACAATTTAATTCCACATCGTGCCCTCTTGCTAGGAATGTACTGCCTAAAAACCAAACGACCCTTGAAGAGGACCAAAGACTCGTCCACAGCTATTTCTTTGCCTGGAACATAGACCTCTGAAGACCGATCTACAAAATAATCAAGGACAGGCCTAATCTTAAAAAGACGGTCAGAATCAGGGTGATCTTGTGGCAAGGCTAATGCATTGTCAATAAAATGCAGCATCCTAAGAAGAAGCAAATACCGATTACGACTCATTGTTGCAGGAAATATAGCTGTTTCCATCAAGGGACTAGTAGACCAATAAGAAGCCAGTGACGGCTTCCTTATCAACCCCATCAAAAGAGTCAAACCTAAAATCCTTTTCATCTCCTCCAAATTTGTGGGAATCCACTGGGCAGCTCTAGAGTGCGGCCTAAGTCTTGCAGCATTGTCCCTCAAATACTGCTCCGCATACAAATTAGTCTGCTCAACAATCTCTTCCAAAAACACATCATCCACAGATAACTCAAAGAAATTGACAGGCAAAAAGCTCACAGTATTGACTCTACACCCCGGGAGACCAGTAAAGGCAGGAAACTCTGGCTGCTCCATGTTTGGGGCAACCCAGAGTTCAGGTCTTCTAACGGGAAACCTTTCAGCCCCAGGTTGCTGCACTAATGACACATCATTGTCCTCCTCTGAAACAGGCCCTTCATCTGCACTGAGTGTGGCTTCCTTATCAGAAGATTCCTCTCCGGCAGAAACTTCACTGCCAGAATCCCTCACTTCCTCCTCTGCCTCAGATGCAGAGTCCGTCTCATAATCATGATCAGACAATGACTCAAAAAGCATACCAACCACCTGCTGAGTGGTCCTCCTGCGGCTAGCTATGATCTTTCCTTCTAAAATTAACTGTACAAATGCACCACCAACAACCAGCACTGTGTAAGATAAGTAATAAAGTATAGCTTTATTAGTAAGAGTTGAGGAAATTCGATTTTTAATACGATCGTATCGACCCGCCATTTTGTGGCCCGCCGCCATTTTATGTTGCCTTCACTCAGGCAGCACAGCGAACGAAGTCCATTCTGCCTTTTCTGCTTATTCTGCAACATGGTGTTCAAAACAGCCTTCTTCCTCTATCTTTACAAGGCTGGTATTAAGGTCTGACCGAGTACACTAATCCCTGTCTGGTTTTCTAATCCTTGTTTCAACTATCTGTAGGCTCACACTATTCTCCGCCGATCTTATCTTATCGTCTGGCCTTCGCTGTCCTTTGCTAGTATTCTCTCATTTCACAACTGTCCTCCAAACGCACACAAACTTATCACACCACATGCAACTTCGTTGTGGATCGGTTAATGAATTAGTTCAAGGGAGGGGTGACAAACACAGCTGGAGGGGAGGCAACCTTAAGTCACTTGATACTTTGTTTTCCAATTCCTTCTATTGGTGCTGTCTTGTTTTCCGACATTTCTATTGGCTCTGTTCTATCTTTACATTATTCTTACTGGCTCCTTTCTATGTGTTCTGGGAGTGTATGTAGTTAATAAATGGTTTTTATACGGTATATAAGATTGTGCGCCACAAAGTAAAGTGGCAGTCTCCTGAGAACATACCTTGTGTACTACTAGCTGCAGCTAATAAAATCTGATCTTTTACGCCTGACAGAGTGTCCCGTGTCTCTGTTAGTTGAGGCAGGTGAATCCAAGGAGATTTCAGGCGTACCCTGCGCCGCCAGGCCCATAAGGTTCTGGTTCTTCAGAGTCATAAACTCAAAAACTAAACCACTCACTTGCCTGAAAAAGCTTGAATCACCAGCAACTACTCTGCAAAGACACAGCAATCACCAATGATATCCCACTAAAAGGAAAGAAAGAAAAGCAAATTAGAAATACAACAACACAAATATCATTGTGCACAAATCTAAGGACAATTTCACACAAACCTGCATTTAGTACACCACCTACAAACACGTCATTCATGCATGGCAACAATACTCCTTTGGAGTAAATTGTTTTTACTTACCTAAAACATGCAACTATGCAAACCGCAGGTCAACCACCGCCAAAACCGCAAGGAGCCACAGCAAAGAAAGCAAAAGCTTTGAACTAGAACAAAAAGGAGGAACAAAATTATCACAAATGCAAATACTTCGTCAGTTGACAAACATCCCACCATCAAGCAATTAGAAATTGGTGCCTAAGTCGATTCTGCCATAGGGGCAGATGAGCCTACTAAAAAATAGGCCTATCTGCCCCAAGGAGGGCAGAAAATACCTTTAGTAGTGTGTCCCCAAGGGCCCACCCCCAAACAAAAACAAACCACACACACAGACTATCCCTGGTGCCAACGTGGCTTCTGCCCCCAAGGGGGGCAGAAATGGCCAACAGTTCAATGCCCCCCTTGGGGGGGTGCCCCTTGCCCAAGGGGATGTCCCCACATAAATTAAACTATTTTTTAAAAAAACCTGGCGTTCTAGTGGTTTCTGCCCCCCTTGGGGGGCAGATCAGCCTAAATATAATAGGCTGATCTGTCCCTAAAGGGGGCAGAAATGGCCTTGGTACACGTGCCCCCAAAGGGGGGGCGACCCTTGCCCAAGGGGCCGCCCCCCCCACTAACACACACACACACACACTATCCCTGGTGTCTAAGTGACTTCTGCCCCCCTTGGAGACAGATGGGCCTAAAAAAAAAAAGGCTCATTTGCCCACAAGGCATAGGCATAGGATGAAGATGCGGAAGGAACAACATTCACAAGTAAAACCACCCGTAGCTGCAGTCTGTGCCACATGGCCAGCCTCTCTTGAGTTCTGTGCTTAGTTCTGTGCTTAAAATCATGCCTGTGTTGTGACAGGTGGCAATGTGCCCTATTCACTCTACCAGTGTTGACTTATCTTCTATGGACTGTCATTGTCTCAATTTCTACCTATTGTCAATTTGGACACCTCCTCACTAATGCCACTTCTCCGACATATGCCTTATGACATGTCCCTTACATCAAATGGCTTAGGATCTCTCATGGGGTCAGTGAACTGAAAATAACCATAATCACATACATCATGCTCATTGTTCAGTGTTCAATCAACTCATATAAATGTCTACATTGTGAGAAGTAATGTCAATGAGAACAGAAACAAATGACATGCATGGCTTACTGTCAGGCACAAAGAAAGACACACACTAGGACTCAAACATGATAAAGGTGACAGATAGTATTGTGGACTCAAAACAATTTACTGAGCCTCCCAAGCATGGATTGAACAGATATCCATGCAAGTTGACCTATGGCATGAATGGTTCACAACTCAAGTGTCCGGATATTTCCCTGCTGATGGTACAACAATATATGAGGAACAGAAGAGGCATATTTAAGACTGTGACAGGCAGCTGCAGGTGTGCCAGTATTTAGACCCCAAATAAGGTGGAGTTTAAGATGCTAAACCTTTCTAAAATGATTGTGACAGACCTTAGCAATGACAAATGTTACATGATTACATAATCTGAGTGTCAGGAACTGCGCTGAAAAGTATCTTGAGTAGCTGATGTCATAGCGCTTCCAATCAGGTAGCTCCTTGGTCTTCAGAGATACTCATAGTCATACATGTAAATCAATTCTAAATGCATACTCTAAGGCATTTCCCTAACTTGACCAGTACAGACATGAGAACACCAAGACAGTCAATCATCGTGGACACCTAATTGTCAAAAAAAGTTACATTCCTGTATTATTTATCGAAAATCTGACTTTGCTATTAAACTGGATTTTTAACACCTATGAAAAATAGTGACTTAATTATATCTGTAGCTGGTACCTTCAGGTGCATATTTATGAACCCCTAGTGCCACAGAAGGGCACTTTACATGATGCTCCGGTGACGCTATGCCCTTTATCGTATTACCACTTTTTGAGGCTTAATGCCACCTTATAATATGGCCCCTTCACATGCAGCACCTGTGTGGAAGGGTCGTGCAATGGGTGTTGCTGTGGGCGTGCAACGGCAACACCCATTGCATTTTGACGCTGCCCCAGATTTACATGTTTTCATAAACCTGAGTTAGAACCAAACTCTAACACCACACCAGGGGTGACGTTAGAGTGGCACAACGGGGAGGAATATTTTTATTCCTCCTCACTTTTAGCTTTTTCTACAGCATTCTGCCGCACGCGTAGACAGAGCAAAATGACAGAAATGATTATTGTATGTGCAGGAAGGGACACCTTCCTGCAAATAAAGAATCAAACCCCTCAACGCAGACATCCTTGCACAATGGTGCAAGGATGCTTGCGTTGGCGCTAGGCTGCTCAATTGAGCGCCAGCACAGGGGGAAATGTAGAGGTGTGCCGTATTATAATAAATACAGCACATCCCAAAATTTCTAAAGTGACATAGTGCAGCACTGCCAATTTTGGTGCAGCATCATACTGCGCACTTTTAGGTTAAATATGCGTCCGAATATTTGAACCTGCCATGGTGAAAATAACTCTTTGAGCCTTGCCATTGTAGGGACATGTTAACATAAATTTTTATCCATGCTCATTTTTAAATACCTTGCACCCTACTTTGTGGACTACAAGGCCTACAGAAGGGTGGCTTCCTAATATTTAAAATTAAGGTTTTTAACTGTCAAAAGTGGGTATTTTAGCAGGTTTTAGTGCAGGTTTAAACAGTGATAGTCAGGCTACAACAATAGGACTTAAGCCATGTTTTCCTTGTCACACTACTGAATGGCACAATAAGTGCTGCAGTCCACAAGTGATATGTACACCATATACTGTGGCCTAATAGGAGATTTAAATATATCAATCAGAGATTAGTCAATTTCTACAAGTTGTAGGGGTTCAGAGAACCTACACTGGGCACTAGACCGCAGTGCCCAAATGAGAAAGCCTAAACTCCAGCAATAAGACTCAGAAATTAAAAGGACAAACATGAAAAAAGGGGCAGTTTCATGGAGTCACTAAAATGCTAAGGGGCATATTTATACTTGTTTTGCGCCAAGTTTGCATAATTTTTTTAACACAAATTCAGTGCAAAACTAACTTCATACTTATACTTTGGCGCTAGAGTTAAAGTAATTTTTTGGATGTGGAAACCTACTATGCGTCAATGAGATGCCAAGTAGGCATTCCTGTGCAAAAAAAGACTATGGGCTTAGTACCATATTTAATCCCCCTTTCTAAAATCACGCACGGGGAGGAGGGGTCAAATAATGGTCAAAGCTTGCTTTGCACCATTATTTAACGCCTGGGTCAGGGCAGGCCTTAGGGGACATGGGGGCCTATTTCCATGGTGGAAAACCATGGAATAAGCCCACAGGTACCCTCCCAGGCCCTAAGAACACTCCCACCCAGTTTTGCACCAAAAAGTATAAATCAGGGCATAAGTCCCAGATTTAAGAGGGCCTAGCGCCTCCTTGTGGCATTAGCATAATTATTTATGATGCTAATGTGGGCCAGAGAGGACAAATTCACCACAACCTATTTAAAAAGTGGCGCAATGCATGCATTGCTCTACTTTGTAATCCCTAGTGCCATATTATGCCTGCGTGAGGCATTATTTATGCAAGGGGGGCATTCCCCTGTTGTAGGAGGCTGGCTTGGTTTGTAGTGGGTACCTAAGGTACTTACACATTATACCAGGTCAAGTTATCCCTTGTTTGTGAAATGTAGTCAGTCTCTAGAAATCAGGCTCTCTAAGGGTAGTGTGGATGAGCAGCCAAGGCATAACTAGGAGACATGCAAAGCTCATGCAATACCACTGTAGTCACACAGTACTCACACACATATGAAAGATTATTATTTTGGTGACACAAATGCAAAAAATACCATAGAGACTATACTCCCTTAGGATGTAAGTCATAGACACATTATATACACTAGTATGCAGAAATAGCTGTAAAAACAGTTAGAAAACAGTGCAAATACTGAAAATCACATTAGTTAAAAATGGGCCTGGGGGAACACAAACTGTATATTAAGAAAGTGGAATGCGAAATTCGGTTTCCCACCTAGGCAAGTGTAGTGTATAGAGGGACGCTGGGAGTACTACAAAACACCAAAGGTAAGTAATAGAACCCACCTCAGAGTCCAGGAAAGCAGGAGTGAATCACAGTAACTTTCCTGAGAACATACAAGGACACAAGATAGAAGATAATGTAAGAACCAGAAAAGACTGCAAGACACCAACAATGGATTGCTGGACTTGAAGACCTGTGGAAGAAGTCCAAGAAGCACTGGCAAGGCCAGGAAGAACAGGAGCCCCTGCTAACCCGGATGAAGGTGCAAAAGAAGAACCACTGATGTAGAACAACAGTCAGTACTGCACCCAAGAAGACGGAACTGGGTTCCTGGTCGGTGGAGATGATGCCCCACGACGGACAGATGGTTGCAGTCTGGATTCCACCAATAAACCTTGGCACATGCAAAAATTGTGGGTAGGGGAAATGGTGCTGCCCGGGACCAGGAGGGACCTGGTAAACTCTACCCAGGAGCAGGAGCCAGAGGGGCTCTCAGCAACTCAGAGAGCCCTCAGAAGATGATGCAGCATGCACAGGAGTCCCACAGCCTGGGGACAACAAAGGTGGAAAAGCAGGCCCATGCAGCACTACACAAAGTGATTCCAAGCTGCCAGAGAACCACTCAGGAAGCTGTGCATCGGATGAAGGAGGGCTGAGGGTTGGAGCTGCACAGTGCATGAAGAACATTGTGGAAGGATGTCAACAAGCCTTTGCAACTGCAAAAAACGTGGTGCATGGGTGTACTGTCTTGCGTGGGAAAGCAAGCTCTTACCTCCATCAAAGCTGGACAGTTGGACATCAGGACCATCGGGACCACTTCAGTCCACCACCCGTGTTGCTAGATCCAGGCATTTTGTCAGGAGAGGGGATCCACGCCACCAGTTGTCTCTGTAGAGGGGTGCCTGCTGAAGCAGGGGAGTGACTCCTTCACTCCACAGGAGATTCCTTCATTCTTCTGGTGCAGGCTGAAGACAGGCAGTCGCCGGAGGATGCACAACCTGAAAACCATTGCAGTTGTTGGCAGGAGCTGAAGACACAATGTTGCAGAAGTCGTCTTTGCTTCTCTGTTGCAGTTTGTAGAGTTCCTGGAGGGTCCAGATGCAGTTTCTTCGGTACGAAGGTGAAGTAAAGGATGCAGGATTCCTGCTGGAGTCTTGCAATCCGAATCTGAAGAACCACCCAAAAGAGAGACCCTAAATAGCTCTGAAAGAGGGATTGGCCACCTAAACAGGTAAGCACCTATCAGGGGAGGGCTGTGATGTCACCTACTGGCACTGGCCTCTCAATGCTCCCAGAGTGCACAGCCAACTTGAAATCCAAGATGGCAAAACCCAGGGACCCTCAGAAGGAACTCTGAGCACCACCCCTGGCGTGGTGATGGACAGGGGAGTAGTCACTCCCCTTTCCTCTGTCCAGTTTCATGCCAGAGCAGGGACTGGGTGTCCTTAAACTGGTGTAGACTGGGTTATGCAAGGAGGGCACCATCTGTGCCCTTCAAAGCATTTCCAGAGGCTTGGGGAGGCTACCCCTCCCAAGCATGTAACACCCATTTCCAAAGGGAGAGGGTGTAACATCCCTCTCCCACAGGAAATCCTTCGTTCTGCCTTCCTGGGTTTGAGCTGCTCAAGCAACAGGAGGGCAGAAACCAGTCTGAAGGGTGGCAGCAGAAAACCTCAGAAGGCTCTGACGGCAATACTGGGGGTCCTCTAAGAAGCCCCTAGAGTGCATTAAATCATACAACCAATGCTTGCAAAAGCACTGGGGTATGATTCCAACATGTTTGATACCAAACATTCCTATGTTCAGAGTAACCATTATGCAGCTGGACATAGGTAGTGACCCATGTCCAGTACGCTCATAAAATGGCGTCCCCACACTCCCTGCACTCACGCAGTCTGGGGAAATGGTCCTGGAGGTCATGGGGACACCTCTGCTATTTTAGGGGTGCCCTCACACACAGATACTCTGCACCCTGCCTTCAGGGCTGGAAGGCCTGCAATAGGGGTGACTCAGAAGTGACCGGGTGCAGTGTAAATGGCAGTGAAAGGGTGCAAGCACCTTTTCAAACAGGCTGCAATGGCAGTCCTGTAGAAGCCTTTGCATGGGCTCTCTGTGGGTGGCAAAAGAATTGCTTCAGCCCATATGGATCGCCTGGAACTCCAATGCATTGGGTACCTAGGTACCATATATATGGGACTTATAAGGGGGCACCAGTATGCAAATTATGGGTGAAATACTGGGTTTCCAGTATGCAGTGCAAACTTTAGTGGAGAGAGAGCATAATCACTGGGGTCCTGATTAGCAGGATCCCGGTGAACACACTGACATCAAGCAGAAAATGGGGGTAACCATGCCAAAAAGTGGGTACTTTCCTATACCTGTTAGGAGGGCCGCAAAAATGGAGCAGTGGAATCTAAGAGATTAAACTGCACCGTTCCTAGTGGCTATTTTTAATGTCTGCATAGAGCAGGCATTAAAAGGGGGCATACAATTTTTTTGCAATGGGTCCCTATGTACTCTGGAGGATTAGCACCAAAATGTGTGTCTCTAATCCTGCATAGTATGAAATAGCGTAAAAAATGTTGATGCTATTGCCCCTACTCTGTGCCATGGTGCACCATATATTAAATACAGTACACACATGGTGGCAATAAGGGACGCAAGAAAAGTGGCTCTTCATTGGCTACAGATCCACTTTTCTAAAAATCCTGCCTCAAGGCCTCATTACCAGGTTGGCAGTCAGGCAGCCATATTGGAAGTCCTGAAATGTCCATCATGTTGGCAGTCTTTCATTCTGCCCTATTACAAGTCATACTGGCAGGACCACTGGATGTCAACCAAAAATGTAGACCGCCAGGGGTGCGGCGGCCTGCAAATAGGTGGTCTGACCTCCAGCGCCGACAGCACCGTGACCAACCACTGACTTTATTACAAGCACACATTCCCCATTGTGGACCCCCATGCTGGTCAGCCCATGGTGGTCCAAACTATGGAGGTCCGCGTTCAGCAAAGTAATATACAACTACACATTGGATGAATTTGAAAACAACACAGCTGACTAACATTGCCACATTGGGCACACCTTCAAAGGACACTATAAAACACACCCCTTCACAGACCACAATCCTTTACATTTACACAGGAAGAAACGGAAGTCAGAACACTTTTGTCCACAGAGTCCATATTTGTTAGGCAACCCTTTTTTTCACCATCCTAATGAACACCCTGTACACACGTTTGTCCATTTACACCCTATTGCACTTCCCATGTTTAGTAAGTAATTCTCTCCCATTTCTTTTTGTTCCACTATGTCAGGTTCTAAAAATCCTAATTATTCAGAGGATGAGTTATGATTATGAGTCATGATGGAAGAAATCATAAGAGTAGAGCCACAATTGTTTGGAGCACAAGTCCAGTATATTCCTCTCACTAGGAAAATGGAACTGTGGAACAGGATTGTTGAATGAGTGAATGCTGTAGGCACAACCATGCGCACAAGGGAGGACATCAGGAAGAGGTTGAATGACATCAGGTACAAGGACTGTTCCCTGGTCTCCAGGCACCAGCTGCACGCCAAGAAGACTGACTGAACCCCCTCCCAGTGTCCCATTCCATCTCTTCCCTGGGGGGAGAGGTGCTTGGCCATCCTGCATCCTGACAGCTTGAAAGGAATACCTGAGGGAGTGGAATCTGGTAAGTCACTAAAAATGTCATCAAAATGCAAAGACATGCATGCTCATTTCTCACCTTTTGCCTCATTTACTGTTACTCCACTCACCAGCCTAGAGTTCATCTGCCCAAAGACCTCTATTGGACAACTCACAGTTGAAGTGTACTCACATGGGGAGATGACATTTAAATAGTGTGTGTAGTACAGGGAGTGACATGACTGCAATTCCCAGCAGGCACTGTTCCTATATTTCCAAACACCAGACCAATGTTCACTTGTACGAATCCCCCGGTTTGTTCTCTATCAATTTAAGAGTACACTCCAGGGGAGCTAACATTTGTCATGTGTGTGTAGTATAGGCCCTGACATGACCACAACTCTAAGCAGGCACTATTCCTGTAACCACAAACACTAGCACTGTGGTCACATGCTACAATATATCTGTTAGTAAACTCTCAATGGCAGTGTACTTACCTGGGGGAAAACATTGGTCGAGTGTGTGCAGTAGAGAGAGTGACCTTACTGCAGCTCAAAGGAGGCACTGTTTCTATAACTCCAACCACCAGCACAATGGTTACATGCCCCAATACATCTGTTTCAGAATTATCAATTGCAGTGTTCTCACCTGAGGGGATAACATTTGTATAGTGTGTGTAAGAGAGAGTGACATGACAGCAACTCCCAGGAGGCACTGTTTATAAACCCCAAATTCCCAGCCCAGTGTCCCCTTGTCCAAAGACCCTGTTTGTCAACTCCCCAATGATGTTTACTCATCTGGTCAAATGTGTGAAGTAGATGGAATATTTTGACTGCAACCCAAAGGAGGCACTGTTTCTCTGTCTCTAAACACAAGAACAGTGTTCATTCATCAAAAGCCCCCTGTTTGACAACTATCAGTGAAAGCGTACTCAGCTGGGTGGATACCAGGTATATAGTGTAGGTAGTAGAGGAAGTGACATGACTGCTAGTGCCAGGAGGCTCTGTCACTGTTACTCCACTCAGCAGCCCAGTGCCATCTTCCCCAAAGACTCCTGTTTGGCAACTCACACATGAAGTGTACTCACCTGGGGGGATAATATTTGTACAGTGTGTGTAGTACATGACTGCAATTCCTAGGATGCTCTGTTACTATCACTTCAACCACAAGTCCAGTGTTCTCTTCTCCAAATACCTTTGTTTGGTATCTCACAAATGAAATGTACTCACCTGGTGGATTACATTTATTAAGTGCATGAAGTAGAGGTAGTGACATGGCTGCTAAGGCCTGGAGGCTCTGTTTCTCTAACTCCAAACACAAGTCCTGTGTTCACATGCCCAAATACCCATGTCTTTTAACTCTCAATTGACGTTTAATCTCCTGGGAGGATGTTATTTGTATAGTGGTGCGAGGTAGAGGAAGTGACCAGCATACAAAGCCCAATAGGCTCTGTTTCTCTAACTCGAACCACAGAACCAGTGTTCACTTGCCCGAATCCACCTATTAGTGAACTCTCAAATGATGTTTTCTCACCTGGGAGGATGACATTTGTCAGGTGTGTGCAGTGACATGAACACAACTCCCAGGAGGCACGGTTTCTCGAACTCCAAACATCAGATCAGTGGCCACTTGTCCAAATAACCTTGCTTGCTAACTCTCAATTGAAGTTTACTTACCAGTGAGTGACCAAGATACAGATCATGCTCAACTCTGAGATGGGGCTGGCTACCATGCTCCATCTTGACCTGCTAACCCAAGATGAAACTATTGAGGACAGGAAAGGCAGCTTACCTAATGTGCAGAATAATGATCCCAAAGGCCTCAAGATGCATAACCAGAATGGTATTCACAGCAGACACATTCACACTGCACTGACCACATGATGACTCCAATTACCTATACAACAAACTCCTGGGCCTGCCTGCATCACAATCAAATAGGCCTCAAAATGGCCAAAGACATATCTTGCCTAGCCACTATTTTGCTTCCACTGGTGGCAATCTGTAATGCTCAGGCCGTCCTCCCAATGGCTAATGATCTGCACATTTCAGCAGCTGCATCAGACAAAAAGATCTGGCATTCTCCACAAATGTCATGGCAATACAACCAATATCATGGGTACTTGCCACAATAGGATTAACCACAACTTAACTTTGAACAAAGTCTCTGCTTAACGGAACAGTAAACTGTTGGAGGTAGATGTCACAATACAATCAGTAACATTGTATGTTTCACATCAACAGGTCAAGTTGCCACTGGGCACACATAGGCGACAGAGGAGACTGCCACTAACCCATGGATGAAGCCCTCATTGAAGAAGACACTGGAAGTCTGGACGCGGAGGATGGTTCTGGCCCATCTGAGCAACCTGATCAGACACCAACAGTCAGTCTCACTGTGGTCACATCAACATCTCCCAGCTCGGTTGCCTCAACATCACAGGCAGCCATTCACTCCCCACACATGTATACCAAAAACAGTGTCTACGATCTTGTGTACCCTTTAATCATTGGTCCTGAGTTGCAGCCAACACTTCAGACAATGAGGTTCCAGAATCCAGCACTCTGTGATAAGGGCACAGGCCCATGGGAGTAGGGTGCATAGGAGGGATGCTGTGGGCCAGCAGTATGAGGCCTCTGGGGCTGCACCTGGCCAGGACACCATCAGCCACATCTTGGGGGTCTATCAGGGGTCCTAAGGCATGAATGGCCAGGTATTGATTGCACTCTGGGAAATAAAGCAGCTACACAGTGAAGTGCATGGGGACATGCGAGAACAGATGGAGGCCCACAATACCAACATGGCCTCCCTAACAGGAGTGATGAGAGACATACACACAGGCCTGAGCAGGGCGTTTTAAGACCAATCTTCCCCTTCCAATGGCTCATTAACACCAAGCACATCAACATCAGTTTCAGCCACTGGAAAGGAGGCACTGCCAGAAAAAGAACCCACCCCAGAAACCCCTAATGACAAAATTGGATTCCTCAGTGGCATCAACAACCAAGGACGGTTCGGATATGCAGAATCTCCTGTGTGGAATGGGACATATGTACAATAATGAGTCACTCAGGTCATGATTGTAGCACCTGACATTGCACACACACAACCAGGACCGAAGTGACTTAACAACCAGCCAAGCCCTCTCTGGGTACAGTTGTGACATCAGATGGGGTATGGTGCTGTTCTGTATTATGAAAGAATCATTGGTGGAACCCGGATAATGGCCACAGACATGTCAAATGTAGAGATCCACCTAACAGACAACTTATGCGTTGATGGAATGGAAGTTCTTTCTGTTATGATAAACGTGTTCATTGACCTGCGGTGGCACCAAGCCAACATGTGTGCCATCAATGGCCACCACTATATGTGGGAGGCGGACAAAACAATAAAAGTCAGCCTTCATATGGGCTAAACCCTCATGTCAGGGAAACCTGATATAGCTGTCAGGTGTTTCAACATTGCTGGGAGGACATCCTTCAACACCAGACTGAACATGAGTTGGGGCATGCCAGCAGAGAGGGTCACTGTATGTTGGAAGGACCCTGTGGCTATGAAGTGCAATGCTGACATGACTTGTACAATCGGTAGTGTGCTGGTTGGGTAACTAAGAGTTGGTATCAGATCTGGCTCCAACTGACAACATAAGTCAACTATTGTTTGTCTATTCTGGCTGTAGTACATGATAATGTGCCATTGCTCCATGGTCTGAAGGTCTGGCAGTGGATGGTAGACAGTAGGTTATCGTATCTTCCCAATCCCAGGGTACCTATCTGTGACAAGACATGATTTCTAACATTAGTCAGTCCGTCTACAGCAATACACATGATTCATGTCAATGATATCATGTGACAAAGCATTTCTGACATAGCACTGAGTACATATCAAAGCTGGCAACTACACAAGGCTCACATGTGACCCCCATGGTTTTCAAAACATGTGCACAACCTGGATTTGGACCAAACTCAAAGATGTGCAACACAATTGCCACTCTAAATGTGACTGTAAATTATGACTGCCAAAATGACCGTCGGTAGTGGTGGACTGTGCCCGGCCGGTAAATGCTATCTGTGCTCTGCAAAATACTACATTGGTGATTGAGTAGAAGGACCTACATCACAATACAGGATATGGCTGGTTGTGAAAGTAAAAATACATTTTTAGTAGTTATGACGCAGTTTATAAAGCCTAATACAGCATTACAGGCTGCAAAAATGGCCGACTACTCCACTGAACATTAGGAACCATCCGCGTCCACCGGTGGAAGTCGTCATGGCGGCAGGAATTTGCAACCAGGGCGGACACAGCCATAGGTTAATATTGTTGCCATTGGCAGTCATGGACCAATGTCTGTGTCTGCCGGTGGTGACGACCGCATACATGGCGGACGTGACTGCTATGTTCTGCAGATTCACTCACTTGACTCTTGACACTGCTGCCAGCAACAACTCCATGACATGAGCTGCTGTGTGCTGCCTCTGCGAGCAATCATACCACATCCAGCAGGTGATAGGGCCCCTGCCTTCTCTCTAGAAGAGCTAAAGAGGATTGTTACAGAGGTCATACCCTTGTGTTAACAGCTTTATGGCTTTACCATCCTCTTCCTCCTCACAAGCTACAATGTGCCCTTGTGTGCCAGTTAGACTTCTTGTGTGTCTCTTGTTACAGTCTGTGTGGCATCAATAGGATGCAAAATGTGCAAGTTCTGTCACCTTGTGTTTTGTGAGGTTTTTGGGGTCCTACATCAATCTTGTGTTGGATGCAGATAACAAGATAAGGAGACATTATTGCCATCCAATGACATATCTTTCCTCATTATTGTTGTGAATGTTGGATAATGTGTATGTGCATGACAGCATGAGCTGAGTATGCATCTTGTATGAGTCATTTGGGAATTATGTCAGCAGTGTGTTTAGTGCCACAGATCTTTCAAACCATATCTGGCCTGGCTAAACAGTTGTTTGGAATGCATATCGTAACTCACTGTGCCCTTCAGGCTGCCACATACACCACATACCAAATTGTTGATGGCCACATGATGTACTGTTATGCATGGAAGAGATGAAATGGATTGTCATGTAGGTTCTGTCTGCTCAGCCTGTAGAGACCAGGGTATGTCAAATGTATGTCTCGGTATTGGACCTAGTCCAGGCAGTGAGAAAGTCACTATAGCTATGCAACTTTTGCACTGTGCCCACTCCCTGTACACCAGCAGATCCTGGCATGTGGCCAATATGATGCTCTAGTGGCAAACCCTGCTCTGAAAGCCTCATTCTTTTGACTAGATTAGGAATTGGTATGGAGATAAATAATTAAACTAGTCCACATGTGTATTTTGAATCATTGTCAATGTGTGTCTTTGACTCATTACAGGTCCCTTATTTCCCCAGTTCTGTTGTCACCTGCACACAGGTCATATTTGTCCTGTACAGGCTTATTACATAAATGACAGTCCCACAGTGCAGGCAGTGTGTTGATTCCTGTGATGCTATGAAATGTGAGTAAGTAGCTTGGCCACATAGCAGAAACTGTACAATGCATGTCTTTGTATGTTGGATGCCATCACTGTAGGATAGACACATATGTACATACTACAGAACCAAATCCCTGAAGTGGCATGAGACTGCATTTGTTATTCCACATGTCCACACATGGACAAGGAATACACCTTCTGTACCCACCATGCCAGCCCTTTGATTGTTACTCAAGTGTACTGATGAAGATTGTACTATGGCAGTTGCCTTTAGGGACTGTATGCAATGAGTCAATCTCACAGAGTGTGAATGTTCTGGTCCATTTAGGCCTAAGGCGTTTATCCTACAGAAGCCACATAGGTGTGTAGTGTTTCATTGTGGCTCACACCACAGTACAGTTTTTCTGGAGCAGAGGCTACCTGATATCAGTAAGCTTGCTTAGTCATTGTAGGTCATGAAGGTCTGGCAGTGGACGGACTAAATATATACAAATGCTTATTTCTATAGTCATATCCCTATAGGTATTGGCTTGTGTGTTTAACAATTGTGGGGTGTTCACAAATTGAAAAGTACTAGCTTGGTGTTTGTGACATGTATGTGACAAAACTTGTGATTGTAATCTCTTGATTTGTCTTTTGCATACATGCAGGTCAATACCCATCATAAGAAGGAGCTATGGTGAACCATCACTAAGAAGGTGTAGACACGGGGGTCCAGAGGAGGCAGAGCACCCACTGTCAGGAGAGTTGAGAGGACCTGAGGTGCTGGACCAGGAAGATTTCTGAGGTCCAGCTGGGGATGTCCTCTGAATGTGGACAGGGTGCCCATTGGACCATGACCCCCTAATGGCCCACATTCTGGTGGTGGCCTACCCAGACTTTGATGGATGTTTGAGGATAGCACAGCAGCCACAAGGGGTTGAACACAGGGCATATTCCTGCCTGTCACATTGCCAAGTGAATAGGTTAGGTTCTGACAGCTCCCCCTGAAGATTAGGTTTAAGACGTGAGTAACACAGTAGATTGTTTGTGCAGACATGTCATGTGTTGTGTACAGATGTGCCTTGCCTATTGGCCCAGGGATCTAGGACACAACTTTGTACAATCCACAAACAATTTGCCCTACAGGGACAACATATGGCTGTGTACAGTGATCAATCAAGTACTGTTTGTGGTTGTAGTAGGTGTAATTTCTATGCAACAGACCACTATTCCTCAGTGCTACAGACCAAAATAAAGGTAGTGATGGGCCACTGCCCTCAGCCATGTGTCTTGTAAAAGCAGTATATTGGCCTCTGCCACCCAGAGGCTACATGCTTCAGCATTTGACGGGTGATGGTGCCTCACTACTGTCTGTAATGTAAAGATGGACATCATACATGTGACTGTGCATACATCTTTTTGGAGTATAGTTATAGATCATTAATTCCCTTGATAAGTGGAGAATGTCCATGTACATGATTCATGTGCCATCACTGTTGCCAACATTCCTTGTGCCTATACTTCAGCATGTGTCCCTTTCTATTTAAACAACATTTGTAAGCTGCTGTTTCGTGCATGATTTACCTGTGTTGAGGGGATAATTTCTGTATTCCCTCACATATATGTGCATGCCAATCTTTGTGTGGAATAGGACATTTGCAATGAGGGTACATTTCATGTTGTGTCACAGACAGCAGTAAGTCACCATTGATTATTGGCTGACACATACTTTCACCTGCCATAGCATGCCATTTGTCATGTATAACTACATCAATGAGGGACAAGACGGGTAAGCCTAAAGTTTTTACCCTCAATGTGCATTTCCATGCCATTGATGTAGAATCATGTAGCAAAGTGCTTTGCACATGTGGAATTAGGAAGGTTTGTAAGTTTGTAACCTGACTGCTGACATGCACCGTAAAGTGACTTGCAGTTATGTTGGAAACACATGTGTTTAGGTACAAACATTCATCGACAGACATCTGGGTTTGCATGACAAAAATTTAGACAATGATGTAGAATCCAAGTGAGCAACATGTTGAGGGCCTTCAACATGTACTTGCAAATGGCTGGGTCTCTCCAACATTCAAAGGACTATTGGTGTCCACTGATGCACTCAGAGTATGTCATTGTAAGGGGTGGCAGACATTCCTGATGATTTCCCTGGGACTTGCTGATTTCATTGTGTTGGGAAGTTTAGAGTCATACCTCCCTGACATTTAGCACATTGCGTCTACAGTCTACATTTCAATGGCAAATGTATGGCATGTCAGAGCAAGATTAGTACTACCTCCATGACTCCATTAGGACAAATATCGTGTGGTGAAGTGTGAATTGTGTAACTGTTTTCAGTGTGACGAGCATTTTCTGTGTCAACGTTCTCCATGCTATTGTACTGTTGTCAGTGAAATATTCTTGGAACATTAGCTTGCATTGTTGTGTTATTGTGTATGTGACAAGTAGATGCCTACATGACCTTGTGTGGGATATGTGGAAATGGAGTTAGCATTGGCCTACTATTCTATGACAACAGGTAAGTGATGCATGCTCCATGAGGCAAAGTACTGAAGATGATGAAGTCTCCTACTTGTTGAAAGGTTACTGTGATTGCACAACTTCAGCCATGCAATTGTAGTTGTCTGAGATCCTGATTTTCCTATGGGCGACTGTTGACAGTTCAGATGGCATGCATGCATATGGTGTGGCACATGTATGAGACACATAGGTAGAGATTTTCGCTAGGGCCTACTTTTTTTTTTATTAAACATATTTTATTGTTTTCATAAACATATTAAACAATGGAGAGTACACAAGGCATATATGGTTTTACATGTGCATTTTTCACCGAATTATATGCTATTACATTCTGTGTGTCTTTACATATCAACTCTTTTGTCCTTAAACTGTCACGGTCAGTATGTCATATATGGTGGACTACGTGCATTATCGCGGTGGCGTGTTCAAGTTGGTATGTCACCTTGTGTTCTTAACATCGAACATTATTTTTAACTACCAACTATTGACTACTAATCAGACATCTTGGTGTTGAGGATAGATTTTCTATCGCTGCATTCTTGACTGTTATCAATTATTATACATTATTGATGTAAGTAAGAAAACATTTCTGGGGGGGGTGGGAGCGTCTCGTCTATTTTATTATGTACTTAGTGATTATTATCTTATGGGTATCATTGAGATGGATCCTCGCCATTTTCACCTTTATCCAATGATATGCACTTTTCTACTAATTCATCCCATTCCTGAGATATTGGGTATTTCCTACTGCCAGCATTTTCTTCTCTTCTAAGGGCAACTCCTTCTGCTTTACCCCATTCTATTACCTCTGCCCTCCTTTGGCTCACCGTGGCTGCTGTTGTGGCTTTCCATCTCCTAGTCAGTAGGTGTTTAGCTAATAGGAGTGCTAGGTTTATCCATCTAGGGAGAACTTTCTTTTTTCGGGGACGCGGGAGCATTCCCAGTATCAATGCCTCCATTTTACAGTATATAGTCTTCCCTGCTAGTGTATTTAGGGAGTTGGTTATATTTTCCCAGTATTCAGAGATGGCATGGCAGTTCCAGAGCATGTGTGAGTCCCGCCTCCTCTTCCCTGCATCTGGGGCATGTTGAGGGCAGTTCCGGGTATAAGATATGTAGTCTGTGTGGGGTGAGGTATGCTCTGTGAAGTATAGCGTATTGAATGAATTTAAATCTTGTATTACGGGATATTTGGCTTGGGTAGTTTAGTATGTTAGTCCACTCCTCTTCTGATATCTCACATTCCTAGGTCTGTATCTCATTTGATTTTTAATTCCGTCAGGGGTTTAGATAGATGAGTTTTCAGTCCTTTGTACAGCCACTTGACCATATGTGTCCCTTGGCCTATAGTATATATTGAGGGTACCAGTGGGTGTGTAGGTGGTTCTGTGTTATTCGGAGCCCAGTATTTAGTGACGTAGTGCTTAATACTAGCATGTAGGAGGAAAAGTGAGGTTGACAGGTTGTGTTCATGGATGTAGTCAGTGAGTGTTAGTAAACGTTGGTCTTTAAACAAAGAACCTATGAACTCTACGCCTTCCTGTGCCCATTTTTGTGGTTGTTCGGGGGTTAAATTGCCTATGGTTACTGGTAATCCCAACAGTGGGATATTGGGAGAATAGGGGATCGTGCCAGAGGTGTATTGAAGTGCCAGCTGCCAATATTGGAGTGCTATTTTCAACAGGAGAGGGGTGTGTCCCTGAATCAGGGTTCCGGTGCATAACAAGGAGTGTAGATTACCCCTGTCTAGAATCTGTTGATTGTAGTTTATTTCTTGTAAGTTTCGGCCACCAAGCCAGCACGCCAGCCACTGGAGCTGCCCTGCAATGCAGTAAGCCTTAAAGTCTGGTGCGTTCATCCCTCCCTGCTCTACCGGCACCTGTAATTTGGCCAGGCTTATTCTGCGTCATCCTTTCCCCCAAATAAGTTCCAGCAACATAGAGTTGAGTAGTTTAAAATATGATTCCGGAACCTTCACTGGTAGGTTGGTGAAGTAGTATAGTAGGCGGGGTAGTGCCACCATTTTGGCTAGTGCCAACCTTCCCGCAATTGATATTGGTAACGTAATCCAGAATTGGATCTGTGTTTTAAGTGAGGAGAGGGCTCTTTTCAGGTTACCCTCCAGGAGGTCTTCTGGTGTGCGATATATTTGAATCCCAAGATATCGGAAAGTGTCCATTGCAACTTGCAGTTGGTGATCTCCAAATGGTAACGTGTTGTTTCTATGTGGCTCATAGAATGAAAAAGCTATGGATTTGTTATAGTTTATGGCCAGTCCAGACAGGGGCATGGATTCTTCAAAGATGTACGCCGCTTTGATAGGGTTTTGGTTCAGATCCTTGATATATAATATAATATCGTCAGCGTATAGTGAAACTACGTGTTGTGCATGATCTATTTCAGTGCCCCATGTTCCGCCCTCTTGTCTCCATAACTGTGCCAGCGGTTCTATGGCTAAGACAAATAGTAAGGGGGATAAAGGGCAGCCTTGCCTTGTGCCTCTATATACCGAATAAGTGTCTGATATATTTTGTCCTGTTCGTGCTCTGGCTGTTGGTGCCGCATATAGTAGGTTGACCCATTTAATATAGTCCGGCGGAACCTGAAATTTCTTTAGTACCTTTATCATGTGTTCCCAGCTAAGTGAGTCGAAGGCCTGGCGGAGATCCAACGAGAGACATCCCGCGTGTGGGAGCTTCCCCCTTGCCGCATCCATTACCTAGTATAATCTATGCACATTTAAGGAGGTGTTCCTCGTTGGTACCAAACCGCATTGTGTATAAGATTGGCTATGTGTGGCAGGAGCCTTTGTGCTAGAATTTTTGCTAGGATTTTATATTCCATGTTTAGTTAGGATAGTGGTCTTTACGATGACATATTCGTTGCGTCCTTACCCGGTTTCAGTACGGACGTCACGAGTGCTTGCCCCGTCATATCTGGTAGTCGTCCTATCTCTAAGGATGCTTGATATAATCGCTCTAAGTGTGGGGTGAGCTTTGTGTTGAATAGTGAGTAAAATTCCGCTGCTAGACCGTCTGTTCCAGGCATTTTATTGTGCGCCATATTTATGATAGCTTCCTTGATCTCCCCTTGTGTGATTTGAGCTCCTAGCATCTGCCCGTCCTCTGCGTTAAGTGTTGGAAGTTTCATCCTAGCCAGGAAAGAGTCAATTTTTCCCTCTTCTATGGGGGAGGGGCAGAGTATAAAGCCAATTAATAATCTTTAAAGGCTTTATTAATGTCCAATTGGGTAGTTATATCACCATGTTGTATTGTCCTGATGTGCAGAATGGGAGTGGGGGCTAGTTCTTCTCTTATTAGTCGTGCTAGGAGTGGTCCTGCCCTATCACCTTCTCTGTGCATTCTTTCCTTATATCTAATATGATCAAATTTTTCGGAGTTTTTCTACCAGGCGGGCGTGTTCAGATCTGAGACCCTGCAGTGCTGTAGTGTTGGTGGGGTTTATGATCGATTCTTTCTCAAGGATACCCAGCTTTTCTTCTGCCTGTGTCAGTTCCCTCACCAGAGTTTTTCGGACTCCCGACACTGCTCCTATTATAACCCCTTGTATAACCACCTTGAATGCTTCCCATTCTACTAGTGGGGAGGAAGCTGTGTCTGTATTGTTATGGAAAAAGGTCTTGTAGGGCAGTGTCTTCTAACATTATGGGGAGTAAACGCCATGTTGGGATAGGCGTGGATGTTTGTCCCCATTTCATTGTCACTTCTAAAGGGTTATGGTCTGATAGTGTCTTCGCAAGGTAAGTGGTTTTGGTCATGTGCGTCTGCAGTGCCTCAGTGCAGACAATCCGATCCAATCTCATATGTACTTTGTGAGGGTGGGAATAGAAGGAATATTCCTTCATATTAGTGTTTCGTGCCCACCATACATCTGCTAGGGACCATCCCTGTAGCCATCTAATTAGTGCATCTGCTTGTCTCCGTGCATTTGTTCCTGACATTGGAGGGGTGTTCCGTTCATTGACAACATCTAACATCGCATTAAAGTCTCCCCGGATTACACAGGGGATATGTGCCCATAGTGTTAATGCTCTGGATAGGCATTCTAGGAAGGTGTCTTGGCCAGTATTTGGTGCATATATGCTGCCCAGCACCACTGGTTTCCCATCCAAGTTACCCTTGATTAAAACGAATCTGCCTTCCACATCAATCTTAGTATCAACCACTTCTAAGGGCACACCACCTCTTATCCACACGGCTGTTCCCCGTGCAAATGCCGAGTATGAGGTGTGGAAGATCTGGCCTCGCCCTTTTTTACGAAGTTTACCGCTTCATGTGCAGTTAGATGAGTTTCTTGTAAATTAACAATATGTGCTTTGCGGCGATTTAATTGTGCAAGGATTCTGTGTCTTTTCTTAATAGCTCTCATCCCCCTTACATTCCAAGTGACAATATTATATTCACGCGGTGTATGCATTTTTTAGTTTGGTTCTGTGCATCCGCAGTCGTTTATGGCCCCATGTTAGTCTATAGTTTCTGCAGGATAGTGTATCTGGCGTAGGTGTAGATGTCTGTCTTAATAGCAATAAAACATACTTATACTCTAATAGAAATACCAGGCAAAGCCTGAACTTGCTTTGCCAAACAATTACGTGCTACATAACCTAGGTGCTACAACGAAGCAGCCAATTCGTGTTGGAAGGGGCCTGCGCAATGGAGCGTGGATCAAGAATATGTCCCGCTGCCAGTGGGTTTGTTAGTGATAATGTGAGATAAAAAAATTGAACGTATGTCAAGGAGCTCTACCAATCGGACCCACCACAATTTTTACAGGAGGGAGGGCGGGGGGGTCGACCAGGAAGCATAATAGCTATTTTGTGAATGTTATTATGGGGTTGCATCTGCTAAAAGTCTCTAGCTAGTTGGGGAGTAATGTCTGGAAATAAAGCCATGCTCCGCTCTGAGTCTGATGCCGCTAGGCTATCTATTGAAGAATCAGTTCTGCAGGGAGAGGGGTTCATCTCTCGTAGGGATCCTGCAGTTTGTAATGCATTGTTTTGTCCCTCCAGGGCCTGACGCAGTGTTGGGCCTGTTCTTTTCCGCGACGTTTGGGCTTTATTCCGTTTGTTTCTGCGATGTTGCGGAAGTTGTCCTGTGTGGTGGCCATTGTTCTGTTCCATCGCTCATGAGTGTGGGAAGTTTTCGTCGAGCCAGGTACTCACCAGGTCAGGCGAGGCAAAGAAGTGCGTTTTTTGGTTATGTGTGATGCAGAGTTTTGCTGGGAATAATAGTGCATATTTTAGCTCCTTTTTGCGTAGTCTTTGTTTTATTATTTGGAAGGATGCTCTGCGTTTCTGGACTGCCAGGGTATATTCTGGGTACAGTGAGATCCTGGCATTGTCTATTATAATGGGATCTAATTCTCATGCAACCTGTAAGGTGACGTCTCTATCTCTATAGTTCAATATTCGTGCTCTTACAGGTCTTGCTGGGGCTCCTGGTATGGGTTTTCTGCCAGGTATACGGTGTTCTCTCTCCACCACAAAGTGGATCGACAGTTTGTCTTTGGCTATTGATTGCAGCCATGTCTCAATGTATCGTGTGGGATCCTTTCCTTCTTTGCCTTCAGGGAGCCCAATTATGCGTATATTATTGCGCCGTAAGCGCCCTTCTGCGTCTTCGATCCTTTCCTGCAGTGCTTCCGTCTGTTGCTGGAGCTTCGCAATGCCATTTTTATTGTCATTGTGTGTTAGGAGGATATCTGCCACTGTTGATTCAGTTTGTTTTAACCTGTCTGAGAGTTTTGCTTGGTCATCTTTCATTATATTGATGTCCGTTGTGATCATATCTAATCTGTTCTCTATGGCTTGTCAAGAGTCTCTAATTTCTTGTAATATAGGGCCAGATGTAGAAAGGGTTTTGCGCCTTCCAAACAGTGAAAAACGCCGTTTGCGAGGCACAAAAGCCTCTCCGGTATGCAGAAATGCATTTTGCGAGTCGGATCCGACTCGCAAAATGCATTTCCGACTCGCAAATAGGAAGGGGTGTTCCATTCCTATTTGCGACTCGCAATGCAATGCAATTCAATTCCATTTGCGACCGCGAAAGCAGTCGCAAATGGAATCGCAGTTACCATCCACTTGAAGTGGATGGTAACCCAGTCGCAAATGGGAAGGGGTCCCCATGGGAACCCTTTCCCTTTGTGACTGGACAAAAAAATATTTTTTCAGAGCAGGCAGTGGTCCAATGGACCACTACCTGCCCTGAAAAAATCCGAAACTAAAGGTTTCGTTTTTTTTTTCAAAGTGCAGCTCGTTTTACTTTAAGGAAAACGGGCTGCACTTAGAAAAAAACAAATTGCTTTATTAAAAAGCAGTCATGGACATGGTGGTCTGCTGTCTCCAGCAGGCCACTATCCCTGTGACTGCCCATACTCGCAATGGGGTCGCAAACTGCGACCCACCTCATTAATATTAATGAGGTGGGTCTTTGCGACCCCCTTGCGAGTTGCTGAAGGTGTCTGAGACACCTTTCTGCATACCAAATTGCGACTTGCAATTTGCGAGTCGCAGGGATTCGCAAATTGCAAGTCGCAATTTGGATTTTTGCTACATCTGGCCCATAGTGTCCAGCTTATCCATATTCTCCTTCGCCTGGGGTGTTGGCTTCTGACTCCGGGGAGTTGGGGTCACACCGTCCTCCATTGATTTGCCCTTTGTGCAACCCATTACCAAACTTCCCTGTAAGGTTCTTTTGTTTTACACCTCAGGTCGGATTTTCATACGTTCATTCTTGTCGTGTTCTCAGATCTTATTGCTTTTATAGCATTTGATCAGGTTGCCAGAATCTTATTTCCTCTTTGCAGAGTATAGTAGGGGGGAGGTCTTGGGAATGGCTTTGTGAGGTATTCCTTTCATATGTACTACAGTAACACTTGTTACGACGCAATCTAGTTTTTGACCCTTCCCTTCGCGCCACCACAGGCCGTCTCAGCGGCCGTCTGTATTCTCCAACTGGGGCGTCTCCCTGTGCCCGGTCCTTCGCCTAGTGGGACGTTGTCGTCATGCTGCTAAATGTAACCGCAACAATGCCCAGGTTCTAGCTCAGAGCAAAGAGTCTCCTCAGCACCAGAGCGTCTTCTCTCAGTTTTGCAGTTGTAAATGCCGCAGGGCTTTCGGTGTGGCGTGCACGGTTGTCGGGGCTTTCACGGGCGGGGGGGAGGGCCGCCAGCGGTCCGATCGACGAGCAAGTATGTTATTCGGTTGATTTT
The DNA here is from genome assembly GCF_031143425.1 of Pleurodeles waltl. Lineage (NCBI taxonomy): Eukaryota > Metazoa > Chordata > Amphibia > Caudata > Salamandridae > Pleurodeles > Pleurodeles waltl. The sequence goes on from NC_090447.1 coordinate 285,340,089, forward strand.
CCGCCCTCGGCCTCTCCCATCCACTGCCTCTCCGCCATGTCAGTCCATGTGTCTCGCCCCCAGGCTTATTCCGTTCTCCGCATCCGTAGGCGCTGCGGGTCCTCCGACGCGCCGCTGTTCGGCTCCCAGCGCGACTACGGGCAGGGAAGGCCCTGGGCTGTAGGGTCAGGTCTTATTGTTTTTATAGCATTTAATCAGGTTGTCAGAATCTTAATTCCACCTCGCGGAGTATAGCGGGGGGGGAGGTCTTGGGAATCGTTTTGTGAATTATTCCTTTCATGTGCACCACGGAAACACTTGTTATCACGCAATCCAGTTCTTCATCCATCCCTTCTTGCCACCTCCGGCTGTCTCAGCGGTCGTCTGTACTCTCCGACTGGGGCGTCTCCCCATGCCTGGTCTCCCACCCAGTGGGATGTTGTCGCCATGCTCCCCAAATGAAACCGCAGCAAGGCCCAGGTTCCAACCCAGACCAACGTGCCTCCTCAGCACTAGAGCGTTTTCTCTTAGCTCTGTGGTTGTAAATGCCGCTGGCCTTTTGGTGTGGTGTGCACTGTTTCCGGGGTTTTCAAGGGTGGGGGGGAGGGATGCCGGTGGCCTAATCGACAAGCAGGTCTGTTATTCGGTTGATTTTCTGCCCTTGGCCGCATCCTCGCTCCCCCCCACTCACCGCTTCTCTGCCATGTCAGTCCACGTGCCTCGCCCCAGGCCTGTTCTGTTCTTCGCATCCGTAGGTGTTGCAGCATTCTTCGCGCACCGCCGTCCGGCTCCCCGCGTGACCACGGGCAGGGAGGGCCCCGGGCCGCTGGGTCTGCACCCTGGGCGTGTCAGACCGGTCCGGCCCTGGATCGCCCCCCCCCCAGTCACCTCTGTTCCGTGACTCTTGGCCGTAGCTGGTCCCGTCATTGCACGTCCTTGCTCGTCTTGTATAGGCCCATTCAGCTTTCTTCTTATTTGATCGTATTCAGACCTCTTTGGGGGCCCTGGATTGCACCGTCTGACTCTCAACACCTCCTCCGAATCAGCGTTTGGGTTCCAGTCACGCCCCCGCCCCCGATATGTGTCAGATTGCAATTTTACGGCGAGCCAGGTAGGGAGCTCCCTGTTTATGCAACCGCCATCGTAGGCGGTTAGCCACGCCCTCCCTAGGGCCTATTAGACATCATGGTATGTTTGCTAATCATAACTATTGTTCAAGTGTGATCATGGACATGTGATGACCCTATTTCTCTTTGTGTTTGCAGCATCAGCCCAGGGAAGTAAAGGAGACAGGGCACAGCTGAGTGGGGGAGCATCTGGCCACAGGACCTCAGATCAAAACACCACTGACAAAGAGGGACCTAGTGGCCCGGAGGGTAAGCGGAGTGCCACACACATCCACCATTACCACATCACACAGCACCTCCACCTCCCAACCCCCAAGACACGCAAATTCCCACACTCACACACACAACAGACACCACCTACACTTAAACATACCTCACCGCATGCACACACCCAATACATCCACACCAACACAGCAGACAACCGCTCCCTCGACCTCCAAATCTTCATCCCTTCTGCTGACCATCAATGTGTTACTAAGAAGGTTTTTTTCTATGACCTTGTCCTGTCCCCTGTTCCTGCCACCCGGCCCAAACCCAAGAGGCAACACGCCCATTCCTCCTCAACCCATCCATTCCACCTCCAAGTCCTCCCTTGTCAGTCCTCCCTTGTCACATCTACCTCCCCTGCAAGCACCCATACCTCTCCCCCAATAAGAAGCCCACCCCTCCTAACAAGCAATCCACCCCTCCCAAACCCAAACCCTTCCATCCCAAATCCAGTCCCCCCAAGGATGATCCCTGAGGTACTTGCTTGCCCACTTGATGTCCAGTCCTGTCGAGGTTCCCTTGTAGTTAGGAGTCAAGTGAGAACACAGTGATGTGCATAGACAATTCCATATGGACTGGCCAATGGTCTTCGACTTTTCCAATTTGTTTCAAAATAAACTCAAACAGTTGTTTTTGGGTACACATTTGTCTTGCAAATCCTTTTCCACCTTTGTGATAGTTCTGAGTAACTTGTGTTGTCTGCCTACAGTTGTATGTTTTTCAGCCTGCATGCTGATTCATTTGTTGTTGTTTGCTGTATCTGACTTTGTGGGTAGTGCTGATGGCCCCCAAGACAAAGGTAGACATTGTCTTTATGGATGTGTGGGTGTTAATGCAATTCTGGTGTCATTGCATTGTGTTCTGTTTGATATGTTAATTATTTCATCTTGTGCTGTCCAATATGAGCATGAATGATATTAGGTTTGTCCCTCTGATGTGGATTTTGGATTCATCTAATATATGGCAGATTGAGTTTGTTTGTACATATATAGAAGGTGTTCAATTGTGCTAGCTTTTTTTGCATTTTACTGTGCATGTGTCCACTTAGCTGTGTGTACCTTACAGCTACTTCATGTAGATCTATGCCCCATGCAGTCGGAGTTGTATTTGCTTTGATGACTTGCACTTCCACATTGTGCAGTTTGACATGCCACTTGAGTCTAGTATTATTTGTCCCAGAGATACCTGGAGGGCCAGTTCCTGCGCAAATGTTGTTTAAGAGGCATGTGCAAAGTGATATGTTTCCAGTGCAGCCTCCTTCCCTGACTGCTCATAACGCCCTCATCCCTATTGTGCAGGTATTGTTTGCATAGAGAGCTTGGGATGTTTGTCTCTCTGTCTGTCTCTGTCTGCTGCCTATTGTCCTTCCATTATGTTACAATGTGTGTGTCCATTGCAGGGCTTTTTAATGAGAGTGGTGTTTGAGTTCCATGCCACATCCATACATATGTGTGCTGGATGTGACAACAGCCCATGGTATGTCTGCAGTGTTAGTGTGTGAGTTATATTGATATACATGATGTTGCTGTGTTGTTTGTGTTGTGTGAGACAATATTGTATACACTTCATTGTCCCTGTGCCTGAGATGAGTAGATGTGTGTTTTTGTGTAGTGTAGTAGTGCAGTGTGAGTGACCTGTCCAAAGGTGGCTCATTGTGAATGTGAATGAGTCCTTATATGTGTCTTATTTCAACCTGGGACACAATGACAAGGGTACTTGGTGCCCGTAGAGTGACCACCATATGATGTGGGTGATGGCACGACGATCTGTTGTTGACCGTTATGACACGGGTAGGTGTGTGTACTTATGGTCGTTTGCACACAGCAGACAGTGTGCATTCCAAAGGTGCTGACAGGAGGCCCCGACACTGCCCACAATATATTTTGGGCAGTGCATGGGCCTCCCTGTGGGCCCCAATGGTGCCTTTCTGCCAGTGTTTTCACGGCAGTGACTCCGCCATGGAAAGGCAGGCGGAAAGCAAAGTCATGATCAGCATAGTGGTGCCGAACTCAACACCACCGTGGCTGACAATGACTTTGACTGCTGTCAACCCAACAGGATCCCTTATCCCGGCAGAGGTGGCAGTCTCCTGGCAGTCTGACAGTCAGGATTTTAATCTGGGGGTCAGACCACCCGGAGTGCGGCAGTCGGACCAACACCGAAGGTTGGCTATCCAAAGACCACAAAACGAATTTAACTACAAATTAGTGGATCCTCTCAGTTGAAATGTTAAAGGATGTTCTCTCAAAAGAATAGATGTTCTTCTGTTGGGAGCTGGCTTGGCTATTGACATCTGAGAGTTAGCAACCCCTTTGTCCTTCTAGTAGGCATCTGTGAGATGGGCTATCAGTCAGGTCCTTCCAAAATGTTTCAAATGGTAGAGCTACAATTGACAGTGCTGTAGGCAACCCAGTGGTGTCCTAGAACTGCACATTACCCTCTATAAGTCAATGGATTGATGAATCATATATTAAAACAAGTGAGTAGATTACCTTGGCAAAGGCAGTGCACTTGGGAGTACCTAATCTTGTGATGTATTGAGTTTATCCCATGAAATGGAATATCATTCAAGAGAAGTCAACATTTTCAAACATCATGTAGCCTCTTTTGCCTTATTGTTGTATGCTATGTTTTCATTTCTAGAGTTATGAGAGTTATATGTTACTGTTATGTGTTGGGGGGATGTGTTATGACTTCATCTTCAGTTGTGCCAGCATTTGCATCGTGGTTAGAACTTTCCTATGTCAGTAATGGGCTCAGTTAGAGTTTGGTGAACATAAAAATCACCATAAATGGAAGGCCCTTCCATCAAACCAAGAATGTGGTTTTCCTTCCTAATTTTGACATGGCTGCCACAACAGGTATTTCAAAGGTGAGCTTCAGCTAGAGATGTAGTCAGAAAACTTTAACCTGACAGCCATTCAGTACTGGGTCATCAAGTTGCAGTTACCCTATTTAGACCATCATTATTATTATTTTTTTTATTTGGACCCACTAATTATGAATGACTGAGAGTAATTCATGCATTAGTCCACCCACTTTTTTGTATTCCTCTGTGTGAATCCCAAACTGGCACAGGTATGACCAGATGCTGGTCTTGTGCACACTGTGCCACTGGAACCAAGCTGCATAATGAGATCCAAACAGGTAAAAACTGGTCTGCGACTGCTTGTGTTGCAGTTCAGAAGTAATCTGGCCTTGCACTTTAATCTGGACTGTTGTAATTCGATTAGGAGAAATACTAATTAGCATATGTCTTGTTTCTGTCTGAGATTGTCTGGGCAGCAAAAAGAATGCAGGTTGGTACTCAGCCCCAGTAATTACAAGTGGCTGAGAGTAATTCAAAGCATTTTGCACAGTGCTTTTTTGCAGTCCTGACTGTGACACCTTAAGTGGAACAAGTGTGCCCAGATGTAAGTTTCATACTTATTGTGCCATTGGAACAAAGCTGCACCATCCTGACAAGGCCAAATTAAGCCAAAACCATTCTGCGGCTGCATGAGTTCCTCTTCAGATTGGACCTGGCCTGGCAGCTCGGTCTGGACCATTCCAATAGCGGCAGGACCAAGGCTGATATATATATGGCTGAGTCCTGTCTGAGGTGGCATAGTGGGCAGAAAAACAATGGGCTGGGTTGTGTGAACTACCCTGTTAACAGTATGGATGTAATACACAGTTAGAGGAATACTTGAAGCGAAGGTCCTACTCTGGTGCTGAATTTCCGGCCCTGTGGACTTTGATGCCAACATGTGAACTGCATGCACAAAAATGTGGGCAGGAAGGTTAACAAATACACAATAGTAGAGGGTAGGTAAGGTGAAGAACTTCATTGCCAACAAGCTTGATACAATCCTTAACTACATCATGGTTCAGTGTTACTTCCCATTTGAATTACAGGTCACAGAGGTTTGATAACTGTAGGAGGATATCTAATTTTCTGGTGCTTGGCGGACATGGAACTAGAGGAAAAGGTAACCTAAATAAGTCCTTTTAGATTTTTTTTTCCAGAGGGCAAGAGTGCTTGTTTGAGATCACTGGTGCCTCACTCTTAGGAGGATGATGAGGCAGCCTGTGAGAACTAGGCACTGTAACAATTCAACTTACATGGCAATTGAAACACTACAGTATCCCCCCTTTAAACATATTTAAATTGGCCCTTTTGTAGTTGGCTGATTTAATTTGGCTGTAGTACCTAGTGTATGATATAGAAAGTGCACCAAGAGTCTGCACGCTAAATGTCACTTGTCAGAGTCACCAGATCCTCGGGGTCTGTGCACGTTCCCAACACGTCCACCACTGAACAGCTCCAAGACTCTGATAGATAAATCACAGAGGCTGAGAGAGTCCAAGAGGGGAAGAGGGGATTAGGCAGGGAACAGCTGGGAAGGAGGCCTGTAGTAAGAAAAAGGTTAGAACACACAACATGAAAATGATATCTCCTGAAATCTATACTAGACTATGATTCTAAGCCTAGTCATTCTGAAAACATGAACAATCTATGAATTAAGTTTAAAATGACTAAGTTTCAAGATGGTCGGATACCTGTAAGGGAATCAAGATGAATTAAATGAAAACTTTCTTATTCAAGTACTTTCCTTTACATGAGAATCAGAAAAAACATTCTGACAAAATTTTAAACCAGTCATATAAATCCTGTTTTGAGAATGTATACTAGGACCATACAATATTGCATCTAGAAACTCTGGCCTTCTGTATACTCTTAAAATGTTTCAACATAAATTGAGCATATTGCAGACATATATATATATATATATATATATATATATATATATATATATATATAGTAAACACCATAAAAGGATTGTGCACCATGAATAATCACAACATGGATTCAGGAAACAAATCACATAACTTGTCAACTTGAATATTACATAATAAATATCTTACAAAAGTGGCATACAATAAACAACATGAATTAAACTCGAGGAGAGAATCGTGCGTCTTGCCGATTCGGGTGTCACCATGTAAAATACCAAGAAATGGTAGCACGCAATGAATATCAAAATCAAATCATCGTTAAACGAATCGCGCGTCTTGCCGATTCGTAAAACACGATGTAAATGCCAAGAAATAACAGCTCACAATGAATAACAAGATCAAAGTACAATGAAACGAATCGCGCTTCTTTTGCCGATTCTTAAACCACCATATAAATGTCAAGAAATGGTAGCACGCAATGAAAAACAAAGTTAAATCCTCATGAAACAAATTGCGCGTCTTGCCAATTCGTAAAACATCATGTAAATGTCAAGAAATAGTAACACGCAATGGACAACAATGTTTAAACACCATAAAACGAATCGCTCATCTTGCCGATTCTTAAGCCACCATGCAAATGTCAAGAAATGGTAGCACGCAATGAATAACAAAGTCAAACCTTTATGAAACAAATCGCGCATCTTGCCTATTTGTAAACTACCATACAAATGTCAAGAAATGGTAGCGCGCAAGTAATATGTTACTCATTTAAGAATTAAACCAAGAATATGAAAGTCCAACCACAGTCTTACCGCCTGAAACAATGATCACCAATAAAGGATGAAGGGCAGAAGACTGGAAGAACCAAATAGGCTGCCGGGACAGGAACTCAGGAAGAAGCTGCTGCTCTGCACCGGGACCTTTGAATAGTGAGCATTGGGAGTTGGGCTGGCTCTCTTTTATAGGGTCTTGGCCCAGCCCAGAACCACGCCCAGGCATGTTGCAGGGAAAGTCTCTGGAAGGCCCTGGAAAGGGCCACACCCTAACACACTCTGAAAACCTGCAGCAATACATTGCAAAGGAACAGTATTTGTAAGCATATTAAAAATAAGTTTTCAGGATTGAACTCTGCAATGCAAAAGGTTAAACCACAACATATCAGCACAATGCATAAATTACGTTGTTTTGAGAGTGCTGGGGTTTTGCATTTTTGTTGCCAATAGAGCGCGTACTGCTCTGGTGTTGACACTTGTTGACTATACCTCTTATTGCGCTATAAACTATAGTGGCAGTACAGATATGGCTTCAGGACTACCCTATGTAGCTTGACTGTTGGAGTGTAAAACCTGCAGTACAACCTGTTAAAACAATCCCTTTGACAGGTATAAACCTCCCTTTTAAATATTAATAAATCACCCCTAAGTAAGGCATTATGCCCACAAGGTGGGGTTCATAGTATTTGAAAGTGGGATTTGAGGAGGACAAATGTTACTTACAGTGACAAAGCCCAAAAAACTATTTTCAATGGGGCAGACCTAGCTGTCCTTTATAGACAACTCAGATTAAAATACTAAAACTGTAGCTCAGGAATGGAAGCAGCTTAAAAAAATTAAACAACTATTTTTATAATTATCAAAAACTGAGTTCAATGGTAAAGTCAGAAGACAATTACTATCTGCTTGCTGGTGCTCTCAGGAGATAAATTAGCATGGGACTCTGCCAGCTCTCAACATACGCTCACCCTTAAATATGTGTGAATGAGATGTAAAATGGCTCACAGGAGAAAACAAAAGCCTGACATGAATGAACAGAGATGACTTTCTTGAAATACTCAGACTATTCAGAGTAGAGACTGTGGGCATTTGGGGCCAGATATATGAAAAAAAACCTTATCAAATCGGAAATAGTGATTTTTAAGAAATTGCTATTTCTGAGTCGCAAAATGCAATGTAAGAAAATTGCGAGTCGGAAATAGCAATTTCTTAAAAATCGCTAATGCAAATTGCGAGGTCCAAATACCGAATCGCAAAAATATTTGTGATTTAGTATTTGAAAATCAAAATTGTGAAAACGGACACCTGGCACAGCCTGATGACATCACAAGCAGGAAGTTAGTCAGCCCAGGCTGTTTCCAGGTACCACACCCACAGGAACAATCAGAGAGTCACAGACCAGCCCCAGTGAACAAGTTTGTGAGCAAGCCAGGACCTGACATCAACATGGCCAATATTGGTAATGGGAAGGAGAAGGGAGAGAGGAAGAGGAAGCTCAAATTCAGTGAGCAAGAATTGGAGGTGCTCATTGAGGAGGTGGTGAGGAGCCATGACCGGCTATTTGGGAAGAGCTCACTCCAGGTACCAGAGAGTGAGAAGCAAAAAATCTAGGCCAGGTACCAGAGAGTGAGAAGCAAAAAATCTAGGCTGACATCCAGACCAAAGTCTGCGCACTGGGGGTTGCGCAGCGCTCAGTGGAAGAGATACGCAAGAGGTGGTACGACCTGCGTTCCCGTGCCAAGGAGAGGGTGGCCGGCAGGCTAAGGGAGGCAAGGAGCACAGGAGGCGGACCATCCACCCAGACACCTTCCACCCCCATGGAAGTCCTGGTGGAGTCGACACTGCTTCCAGAAGCTGTCAGTGGGGTCATTGACATTGACACGTCCAGCACACTTAGCACCAGTAAAGGTAAGTCCAATAATGATATGTAACATCACATGTGCATGTACAAATGCCTGTGAGGAAATAGCAATTAGTGCAAAGCATTGTGATAAGTAGTCCATTCCACATCTTACATGCGGCACAACAATGCCTTATGGGAGTGGTAGTCCACAACCCTGAGCTGAAATTAGCACATAGAATGCAATGTAGTAGAGCAACACCCAGAAGAACAAAACACCCAGTACATAGTGATACGATGTAAGTGTACATTTATTACCATTGTGCCACATTTGGTGATACATACATAAATGAAATGCGACACATTTTCATTGCAGATGGCTCAGGCCCAACACCAGCAGAATGTGCCAATGTGGGGGATGCAGA